>NC_049245.1:33652154-39564654 GCF_011100685.1 Canis lupus familiaris | reverse complement strand
TGTGGCCGCTTGACACTCCGTGTCTTGTGATAACTGCTTAGTGTTAACCCAGATGGTTCAAGAACGTGGGTTTGGAATTCAGGCACCCCTGGTTAGGTAGATAAGCATGACTACATCATTTTCACTGCTCTTCCACTCTGTCGTGTCTCACATGGGCATCATTCTGTTTATTATTATTATTATTATTATTATTATTATTACTACTACTACTACTTAGGTGAGACTTAGAATGCAAAATTCACCCAAAGCATCTGGCACATAGTAAGTGCCCAGTAAATGCTGGCTCTCAGTTAGGACCCAGTGAAGCCAGGTGAGGTAAGGTAAGAAAAACAGTCGTTTCCTCCCCAGATTGGTGTGCTCCTCACGGTAGACCTGGTTCAAATGTTGACAACTTCCGTTTTTTCTATTTCCTTGAAACCTAGCTAAAGGGTCACCGTGATATTCTTTCATCTGCTCCCCATCAAAGCAGGAAAATATCATCCAAGAAGCACAGGAACTCCCTCCTAGACGAGCATCCTCAAAACCACAGCTATGCCCCATCAAACAATGATACTCTGTTTATGAAACTCAATATGGAAAATGTACGTAATGTTCAACCTTTGTGACATGTCACTCGCTTTTGAACAAGTGTTTCAGTTGTGCACGTTTTTGCCTCTTTTCTTTCAACGTCAAACAGAAGAGAAGTTGGTTCTTAATTTTGTTGGGGACCAAAAAAAAAAAAAAAAAGTTTGTGCAGGTAGCGTTCAGTTGCCCTGAAAGATGATAAATGAGATGGGGAATTTGGTGCTGGCCCGTTCTTGGACGCGACAGACATGGTGGGAAACATGGACCAAGCAAGAAGCCTTTCTCTCTCTCACTTTGCTTTCATCTTCTAACTAACATTATTCCTTCTTGAATGTGTTTTTAACACCAATTCTTCAAACAGGTCATGAATACCTCACAATCCCCTCTCCTTCCTTGACAGACATTTTGACTGTTGCCAGAAACTACCTTTGATGTGTTCCTGTAAAGAATAACACAGACTTTCCTGTTTGTCTCAAAGCTACTGAACTGAAGCTTTAACTGCAAAGGACAAAATGATCTGTATTTAAAAAAAAAAAAAAAAAATCAACATACTCCTGCCCTCCTGCCCCCCACCCCCAGCCACTTGTCATTATAAACCCAGACCCGGCTTCCCCAGGGCTCAAAGAGTTCCTGTTGTTACCTTCTTGGTTGTTTTAGTAGGATTTTCCATCCTGCCTTTCCCAATCTCTGCTATCTGTGTCTCAAAACAGCAACAGTAATTACCGGATTGCTCTCCCCCCCGCCTTCCACTCCTGGCTGAACTGGAGAGCCTCTGAGATTTCCCCAGCAGACCTCTGAACCCATCCGAGGTTTGCGCATCTGTCCTTCTAAGTCAGCAGAAGGGGAAACACAGGAACACTGTGCCTTGAGCTATAACGAATCCTGGACAACCCCCAGCTTATGTCTGCATCTCCCGAGGAAACTTCATAGAATCAGAGCCTGTAAGAGACCTCGAGAGATCAAAAAGTCCTGAAAAACAATGGTTCTAAGAAACTCAACCTCACAGAATATTAAAAATGGAAAGAGTTATAGTCATTGCTGACCTCCTATTTTTTTCTTATCCAAGTTCAATTACTCCCCTTATTTTCCCTTTTATTCCCCTACACACCCCACTTCCTGGCCCTGAGGCCTGTGTTTATCCTATTTTTTTTTTAATTTTTATTTATTTATTTATTTACTTATTTTTAAAGATTTCATTTAATTATTCAGGAGAGACACAGAGCAAGGCAGAGACATAGGCCGAGTGAGAAGCAGGCTCCCTGTGGGGAGCCCGATGAGGGACTCAATCCCAGGACCCCAGGATCACAACCTGAGCCAAAGGCAGACGCTCAACTGCTGAGCCATCCAGGTGCCCCTATCCTTTCTATTTTTTTTTAAATCATCTTCTTTTTGTTGTATCTCATACTATCTGTGTTATTATTCACTTAATTTCTTTCAAATTGATTTCAAATGGATTCATTTTCTTTCTTTACATTGGATTCAGCAATAACGCTCATGGAATCGTAGTTTTAATGGGCCAGTTATACTTCCCCTGTATAATACACAGAAAATTAAAACCATAACTATTAAAAAAAAATGGCATGATCCTACCACCAAAAATGATCTTGCCCACAACGGTCCTACGCAGATATAACAGGTTGAGAAATAAACATTTAGAGCAGAGCCAGCAAACTTTTCCGGTATGGAGCCAGATAGTACTTGTTTTAGGCTCTAAAGGCCAAGAGACAAAATCAAAGATATTATGTAGGTACTTACATGAGGGAAAACAAATTTCCATCTCCCCCTCCCCCACCGCCAAACATTTAAAAATGTAAAAGTCATCCTAACTCACAAATCCTACAAACACAGGTGGTGAGCTGAATTTGGCTCATGGGTCATAATTTATCAACCCAGCTCAAAATCACATATCTGATATTTATTTGAACCTTCTCTGAAATTCCCATCCCAGCGAGCGAGACAATAATGGACTTCTCTCCTGGATGGTTGTGAAAATGAAAAATAGTTGACGCCAGTTCAGCGCTCAGCATACCACCTGGCACAAAGCACTCACTCAATAAACACCACCTGTGGTTCCTGTCCTTGTCACCATCATCATCTTCTCTCTCAGTGTGGTTGGTGTGTCACTGAGTACATTGCCTGGCACACAGTAGGCACCCCACAAACGATAGATGGTGTTATTATTCCAACTGGTTGGAGCACTGTTTCTCAACCTTCTATGCAGATCAGACTCAACCGTGAGGTTATTTTTAAAAACATATGCTGAGTCCTGCTTCTGGAAGTCGTGATGCTAAAATTCGTTTAAGAAATAAGCTGAGCACTTGTGTGGGTTTTTTTTTTTTTTTTTTAAGTTTTAGAGGTGATTCTGATGATTCTAAACTTATGGCTTCGAGGGTACCTAGGATCTGGACAAATGGCCCATTTTTCTCTGCCTTTTTCGGCTCATATACAACACAGTCAGTGCTCAGCCCCCTTTGGAATTTCCTAATTCCATTCTCTCGGTTGACCACTGATGTTCATTGAGCATCCATTATGTGCCAGACCTTGAGCTAAGTGCTGGGGATACAGCAGTGAAGCAGGCAAAGGCCTACACAACAAAGGTCCCTCTTCCTCATCTCTACCCTTTGTCCATGCTTGGTTTTTCTTCTTAGACCTTTATACACTGTGCACCTTTTTTTTTTTTTAAGATTTTATTTTATTTTATTCATGAGGGACACAGAGAGAAGCAGAGACATAGGCAGAGGGAGAAGCAGGCTCCCTGATGGGAGCCCAATGTGGGATTCGATCCTAGGACCCCGGGATCTTGCCCTGAGCCAAAGGCTGGCTCTCAACCACCGAGCCCCCAGGTGCCCCCATACCACTGTGCATCTTAAATGTATGTTGGCTCTGCCCCACGAGGGCAGGGACCTGATACATTTTAGTCACTGCAGTTCCTAGTCTAGAACAGTGCTTAGCACAGAGTTAGGTGTATTCAACAAAGATTGATTTGAACGGGGAGAACAGGAAACTCTGTGCCTCTTAGTGAGCCAAGCTGATGGGCGACCCAAAGCATCACGATTGTGTAAAATGTCAATGCTGAAAAGAAGAAAGCAGAGATACATGGTACTTTTCAGGCCAATGTGGGGGAGGAGGCGGGCTTCATATGATCTAAGGGGTCAAAGTTGCCCTGAGCCAGTGGTACTCCGGCCAAGCCCTGCTATGTGAGGTGTCAGCTAGCTGAGACGAGGGAACAGCTGGGGGGCAGCGAGGACAGGATGAAGCCAGAGCAGAGGAGGACAGTTTGCGAGGACATCAGGCCACAGGGGTAGGCAGGAGCCAGCCGTGCAGGGGGCTGTAGGTGGATTCTGCTTAAACATAATGTGCTCAGGAATCCCCACCCCCCTGCTGCGGGCATCTTGATAAAACACCAATTCCGAGTCGGTGGGACTGGGGCAGGGCCTGAGAATTTACATTTCCAACAAGTGCCCAGGGGATGCCACGGGTGGTGGACCACAGACTACACTGCAAGTACCAAAGTTTTGGATCGTGACTCGATCCTAAGAGCAGGGGTGGGGTGAGGGGAGGAGATTTCCCTAATATCCCTCTGGACTCTGCGAAACCATCTCGCAGCGGTCGTGGAGCCTGGGCATCCTCTAAGGGTCGCCTGGCCTTGGTACTCCTTCCTTGCAACCTTGCCAACCCCTGTGTCAGTCCCAATTCTAGGTGGCGTCACCCAGAACAGGCTGTCACTGCCTGGAAGAAACCCCCTCCCTTGGGTATCGCGATTCAGAAATTCTGGGGAGTGACAGCTCCTGTGGATTTTTTTTCTCAATCAAGGTGGGCTTGCTATAAAAAATATATATATATGTAGGGGCACCTGGGTGGCTCCGTGGTTGAGCACCTGCCTTCAGCTCAGGTCATGATCCCAGGGTCCTGGGATAGAATCCCACATTGGGCTCCCCGCAGGGAGCCTGCTTCTCTCTCTGTCTGTGTCTCTGTCTCTCTTATGAATAAATAAATAAAAATTAAAAAATATATATATATATGTGTGTGTAGACATATGTCTGTATACACACACACATGCACACGTATCCAGATAATCTCTGCAATGCGATAACAGCCACACATAGGATTGAAAATGAAATCTTACAAACACTCTATCATCTCGCAATCAGTCATTACAGGGATGCCTGAGTTGGTGCTGCTGGGGCCTGGGCAGACCCAGACTTCTCCCTCCAGAGGCCACGGATTAGACATCTCAAGACTACCGGTCCAGTGGGCAGGATTGATCCTGTCGGTGCAGATGATCAGTAAGAAGCCAGCAAACACGCCAGCGCTGAATGAGCCAGGGTGGACGAAGCTGGGGGGGCCAGTGCCATCCGAGGAAAGCAGCTTCCTGCACACCACCTTCGGCACTCTCTCCCAGCTCCGAGGACTGTCTTTGTAAGACAACCTGGGTGACAAATACGGGCCCCAGAAACCCTGCCCTTGTAAGCAATCCCAGCTGCTCCGAACGAATGTCCCCAAACAAAGGTTGCACGCCACCCCCCATGCTAGCTGCTCAATTTAATTACTCACCTCTGCAGCTTTAAATCAAAGGTGGCTCCTATTAAGTATAATTACCTTTGCCAGCAGCTTGTATAACACAGTAAGTGAGGAGCTACTAAGCAGGAATGGTTTCTACAGGACATTATATATGCCTTGGCCTAAATCAACAGCAGCCTGGACCCAGAGCTTCAGATACACACATAATTCAGCCACGAGCAAATGTATGCTGCTGGTAGAGCGTTGCACACACACGTAAACACAGCGATTCCCTCGCATATGTCAGCAGCCCAGAAACATCACAATGCAAGAGAATAAACTACAGGAGAAAAGGCTTCTCTAAACCTTGAATGCACAATACGTGTTGCTATGTCAATTTTTCCGCAAGAAAGCAAGTTGCCATCCAACCAGCTCGTCTCTGAACGAGTCCCAAATCCAGTAAAAGAAAGCAGACAAACGCTCACTTTCTCAACCACTGAATGCTCCTATTTTACCACCTTTCTTGCCCTGGGAAAGCGGGCAAGTGACACTACTCTGGCTGCCTTCGACAGAGTCCGACCTCCCCACATCCTTCATTCCTGACATCCAAAAGACATTTTTTTTTCTTTAAAAATCATGAGCATCTTTATCATTTCAGGCTCGTCAATTCCCATTTTGCCTAATTAATAAATAAATCAAAACCTGAAAGTAAATGAAAGGCAAGTTGCCAAGAACTTTTGGCCTTCACCAAAAAGAAGCTGTGGTGAGCTCTCGAGACGTCCAGTGGGGTCCTTCCCACCCCGCTGGCCATTCTAAGAGTCCCATTTTACCTCCACTTCTGCAGGATGAAGGCCTGATTATTCCATGATGTGCCCAGAAGCACACACATCTCCGAAGATATTATTCCGGTCGTCCCCAAACTGTTGTTGGCTATCACCTCCATAGCCATCAGGGTCACTAACATCTATCGAGCACTTGCTATGTGCCATGTTTGCATTAAACACACCAAACACACCATCTATGTAATCCACCTGGCAAACTCATGTGGTATGAGGATAATTATTTTCAAAACTGAGAACCCAGTGCTTAGAAGGTTAATAACTTCCCTAAGGTCAGAAAGTAGGTAACAGCCTCAGTTTGAATCTTAGTGTGTCATAGTTCAAGGCCGTTGGTTGTAACCCTTCAGAGCATAGAGTAGAAAGCTTCTGACCCTGTTGGCCTGGTGTCCATTCTCCCTTATTTTGGTAACATCATCTTGATTTTGCTTTGACAAACTGCCACTAGCTGCTCCTGGTTTCCTGCAGCTTTGGATGCATACACAAGGAAGGCAGGTCAATAGGAGACCAGTGATTGCTTTGGGGAGAGCAATGGAAACCCACAGTGGGTCAAAGTAAGTCCTGGGGCATTTGCTGGGGGTCCTCCGAAGCTGTGCTTTCTTCCACCAGAACTGCCGACTCAGACGCTGCCTGGTGACCAATGTGACCACCGGGGGTGAGAAGGAAGGAAGAGTCTCAGACACAGACCTGTCCCAATCCCAACCCTTGAGTCTCTGTAGCTACAGGTGCCAAGGCTAGGACTCAGCTGAATCACACAGATAAGGTATAATTTATCACAGATTACATGATTCATAAAAAATTCAGCTTCTAGAGGTGCAGAGGTTAAGTGCTCAGTGTGCCCTTGGAGTCCAGCACGCCTGGGTTTAAATTCTGATTGTGCTATATATTTGCTACGTGAGCATATTACTTAAGAAATATACTCAGCTCCTTGCCTCAGTTTTCATTCCTGGAAAATGGGGACATGAGCAGTATGTCTACTTGTACAGTTGAGAGGAAAGCTAAATGAAACCAGATACATATAAAGCACCTGGGGCCGTGCCTGGCATGGAGTACACTCTCGGTAAATATTAATAAGTCTGATTATGATTTTTCAGGGCACAAAACAGAGGAAAGCTACGGTAAACAGTGAAAAAGACCCAGCGTGGCCAGCCAGAGGCAAATCCAAAAACCTTTAAAGCAAGTTATTGCCCTAAGAGCTGAGCAGGGGTGAGGGGATACAGGTAAGAAGGGACCTGGGCTCAGGAATGGTTCATTGGAAGAGACCAGGGAACTATCCCTGATGGAAGTGTTGGGGGCTCCCTAGGATGACATCTCGACAGATCAACAAATAGACCCAGAAACAAGCACATGTACAAACAGAAATGAGTTTGAGTTCCTAGTGAGTCATCGATCGTCTTCATCCAGCCATCCATCTATCCATCCACCCACCCACCCATGCACCCATGCATGCATCCATCCATCCAGCTAACACTCCCTGGTTTTGCTCTAGGCACTCTATCACTAACCTGTGAAGACAGGGGATGTGCCTTAGTTATGGTTGTAGCCCCGGCACACAGCACAGGGCCTGGAAAACAATAGAAATTAATAAGTATCTGCTAAGTTAAGAAAAGAATGACTCTCGGAGCACCTGGTGGCTCAGTCAAGCATCTGCTTTCAGCTCAGGTCATGATCCCGGGGCCCTGAAATCAAGTCCTGCATCAGGCTCCCTGCTCAGCAGGAAGTCTGCTTCTCCCTCTCCCTATGCCTCTCCCCTCTGCTCATGTGCTGTCTCCCTCTCTCTCTCTCAAACCATAAAATATTTTAAAAAGAAAAGAATGACTCTCAAATACATACACTCCTTTCACGAATTTATCTTCCACGAACCCGTGTGATCCAACCAGCCCTCCCTGCCTCATGTTATTCCCAGAATGAGGTCCAGGCCCTGGAGAATCTACAGGCAGCATCCATGTCCACCCAGCAAAGTCTCATGCTCAGGCCTTCACCCCACAAGTTCTCCTTTGCTCTTCTGGAAGCAAGAACTACCCTTTATTTTTATTGTGTTCCTCCCATAGAAAATTAAAACATCTCAATCCGTAAATGGTTTTGCTGAGTGGTTTATTTGTCACAGCTGCTTCCAAGAGGCAAGAACTATAGGAAGCCTTCCCCCTTGTTTCAATGAATTTTTTTTTTCTTTTCATACAAAAATGTTGTAAGTTTCCATCGCTACTGTTCTATCTGGGAGGACTCGCCTCTAACTTCTCCGCGTCCTTCCCTATGGCTGGGGAGCGGTTCAAAGTACGTGCTCCAGAACTCAGACCGGAGTCACAAACAAGTATTCCTGTTTGTTTATCGGAGTGCAGTGGCCCACTCAAAAGTTAAACCAGAGCAGAAAACTTTTCTTGTGGAGTCGGTGCCCAGGGGACTATGGTTTAAAATGAAAATCAGATCATTGTTTTTTTTTTTTTTTAAAAAAAAAAAAAAAACAACCAACCCAACCAAAAACACCCACCCCACACCGTGCATTGTTAAACAGTTGAAAACATCTCCGTGTTCCTTAAATATTCTGCTTAGCGTACTCACAGCTCAGTCCACAGGAAATGCAAGAATACGTTATATTTTAATCAGGGCACATAAAACACTGTCTAGAATGTTATGTTGCCCGGGGGAATGCAGTGAGCAGGGAACATTTACAAACTCCAGGTCAGTCCCCCCATTACATCATTGTGAAAAAAAGAAATTTACGAGGTTAAATTATATGGATGTTATATATTGGAATGGTGAGCCCATTCCCAAATGAGAATGTTGGCCGAAATAGCCAGATTCCCTGAGAGAAATTTTTAAGTACTTCTGTTGTGGATGTTTTGATGGCAACTTTCTAAAAAAAAAAAAAAAAAAAAATGGAAGACAGAGTCTTTGAAGATCATGGAATGAATAAAAAAAAAAAAAGAAAAGAAAAGAAAAAGAAACCTCACAACGAAAGAAAAGTCCAAGTTCCAAAAGAGAGGGCACCGAAAGGAGTTACTTACATTGTTCTCCAGAGATAATAACACAGAAGTTACTCTGTGAAACTTACTCCGTGATTTATTTGATCTATTCCTCATCTAAGTGATTGGAAACACAGATGTTGGTGCCATAACTTTGCTTCCAGTAAATAATTCCTCAAAGGACTCACATTTGTTTAACCTTCGTCACAAGATGATAAAACTTATTAAACATTTATGGAAACAGCAACGCAGCGTTGTTGGTTTATGTGTTTGGCAAGTTTTAAAACTCCTATCCCTGACTTTTCCACCTTCCTCTTGCCTCCGTAAAAGGATGGTGTCTTTGGGGAGGTGCCCACACCTGGACCGGAGAGCTTCCATCCCACCCCCCGCCAACCCCATTTGTGGCTGCAGTTTGACAGTAAACAGAAGGGCTGTCGTGCTGATCTCAAAGAACAATAATTAAACCAAAGGGACAGCAGACAAGGTGCTCCCTCGGGACCAACAGAGGAAGAATAAAAACCCCGCCAGGGAACTGTTTTCTTATGATTTCGAGCCTGCTTCAGAGATAAGCAAATGTTCACATGTGCAATGCGTGTGCACCCATTTCTTCATTCAACATCTCCTAAGAACCTACTAGATTCAACCCCGGGGGCATAAATCATCCGGTTAGCTAAATATTGCAAAGGCTCCAGGAACCTTGGCTAACTCTCTAGTCACTCACCTGTTCACGCATTCATGTATTCAGCAGAAACACCTACTGTGTTCCAGGTACAGCAAATGAAATGGTCCCCACGATTTGAGGGATCAACGCCTGACATGATGAAATACAGACAACGAGATGGAAACTGCAGCAGTGTAGGGTCCATCTTCCCGTATCATCTGCTACTGAGGCCTTTCCTATCCAGCGCTAATTCTCCAGTGCAGGGAACAGAGGTGTAACCATGGTTCGGTTTCCTTCTCCCTCAGGGCAGTGCCACAGAGGTACCCCTGGGGAAACACACCGTGATGCTGCCTTCATGCTCCCGGGGAAAGTTCTGAAGAGCCTGGTGGTGATTTCACTAGTAGGTTAGCCTCAGTGTGAGCATATGCATGGACTATGCATACCACTAACACCAACTCACGCATAACAAGGACTTTCTACACTCTCGCCTCACTCCCAGATACACACGCACTAACACTCACAACGATACCGAGTCCAGCTGTATGTGAACATCTACAACACACACACAAGTCATAATTCAACCCCAGAATAAAACAGTCACAAAACACAGGCACACATTCTGAGGACGATGCTGATCTCCGTTGTGAAAACCATCTGGAACTACGTGGACCCTCCAAATCCCCAGGTCCTATCTTATTAATATTTCCACCCCAGGACCTAGCAGCTTGCCTCAACACGTTTGCTAAACTGCAGTAAATGTCAGTTTAACTGCCTAACATGCAGAACTGCAGAGGTGACCACTGGTACAGGTCAACTTGTAATATTCCTAAACAAAATCCAAGGGCCCTTCCTCTCCTAACCCAACCCACTCATGTTTAACACCTCCCGGGCTCCAGGATCCGTAGGGCAATGGTTGTCCGACTCTGAAGCTCCATCCATCACAGACTCTGAGGACAAATGCAATTTCTTTGACGATATTCATGCTTTTCTGTTGCTTCTCTCTGTTGCCCACTCCACCTCAAGGTGGCTGATGACCATTTTCTTGAAGTACTTGGGATTCAAGCCATGTTGATGGCCGAGCCTCACTCATTATTGGGATTACTGACATATTTTACCTACTCAGTTTACTTACTTCAAGCAGACATTTCACAAACGCCTACTAGGTGCAAATGAGCCAGTTACATTTTTTTTTGGTAAGAGAAGTGTGTATTTTTGTAAAGACACCAAGAATATTAAAAGTAAGAAATATTAGCTGTTTCCATTATGTTTACTCTTCTCAACTGATTTTCTTGCTAAATGCAGTAAAATACTCACAACTGATTGTCTCGACTTAAATTATTTATGTGGCAATTGTAAAAATTCCCAGGAATACTCAGTACAGGATTGTGAGTAATAATGAAAACTTGAAAATATGCTAAATGTCTATTAACAGAGGAGTTGATAAATGAGCAAAAATAATCATTCTTATGGTGGAATATTATAAAGCATATGAAAAAGAATTTACTATATATTTTTTAAAATTTTTATTTATTTATGATAGTCACAGAGAGAGAGAGAGGCAGAGACACAGGCAGAGGGAGAAGCAGGCTCCACGCACCGGGAGCCTGACGTGGGACTCGATCCCGGGTCTCCAGGATCGCGCCCCGGGCCAAAGGCAGGCGCCAAACCGCTGCGCCACCCGGGGATCCCCAGAATTTACTATATTTTTTTATTCTATCATTTCTCTCTCCTTCTTTCTTTTCCTCCAGCTGCTTACCTACATACTTGGATAGAGCCTACATATAGAGTCAAAAAAAATCAACATGCAAAACTATGTGAAATATTTACATAAAAATATTAAACATGTACAGAAAGATAATAATGCCCCTAGCTACCTATATATGCAGGTAAAATTATAAATAATGGAGGATATACACAACAAGTCTGAATAGGGCTTGTCTCTGGGGAGAGAGTAAGGTGGGAGAAATAATAATATTTGCTGAGCACTTATTATGCATGGAGCACTGTTCTAAGTACTTAATAAGTATCTCCTTTTTAAATCCTCATAATGGTGCTTGGAAGTGATTGTTCTCTTTCATTCCTATTTACAGAAGTGAGGCACAGAGATTTTAAGACTGGCGTTCAAAGATGATAGAGTTTCATCTATAAAGTTTAATTCCTTTATATCTGAAATTCCCTGATCAAGTGAAATAAGTTCATCTTATTGACAGCTCTCTCGTCTATCCCATAGGATTGACTCTCCCCCCATCCAACACTAATAAAGAAAATATTTATGTTAAAGACAATAAGATGATAATTTCAGTCCATTACTCAATAAAATAACCTCAAATCAGATAGCTAGGCAGTTTGCCAAACTGTATTATTACTGAGGTTTGTTTCAAAATGCCACCCACATTCAAAACTTAAAACAAAGTACCACCACAAAACCTGCAACCAACAACAACTAAAAAGAACTGTTAGGGGTCCTCCCCACCCCCGACAAAGATGCTATCACGACTTCTGTTGTAAGCAACATTCTCCCTCTGAGATACAACTCCTTCAATTTTACGATCATCTTTTTTTTCATATTGTTCAGAGTAATCACTTAAATGTCACCTATAATTAAACACTTAGAAGTAAGAAACACCTTTAGAGACTTTGACTATAAATATTGTGAAGAGCGCTAAAAAGGAAATCTGTGAGGGTAGCTTTTCATTTGCTAAAATAAATAACAGGGCAGCGTCATGGCATGTGTTCCATATTTCTGATGGCCAGGAAGACTCATGGAGCCTACAAGAGATTTATAGGGAACAGATGAGCAGTGTCTGACTTTGGGACATATCCGCAAGGATGCTGTAGAAAGCGGGTGAGCACGATTGCTTACTGAGACACCCCAGATGGACTGTGCTCACAGTTTTCATGTTTTTTCCTACTTCTGTTTAATAAAACAGGAATGGACTGAGGAAAATGCCATTGTGGAAAGCTCAAAAGGTTGCAAAATCCTATATATTCTTTTAATCTTCAGAGGCTCAACTTTTCAAGATGGTGTTTTTTGGACTTAGAGAAGCAGGAGGGTTCTCTTTATTTTTTTCTTTGCCACAATGGACTCACTTCAACCTGGAGGAAACACTAACTTTCACTTCATGCCCTTAGTCCACACATACCTATGGATGCTTATTTATGTGACTCTCTCCGTTAAGCATTAAATATTGTGAGAAGCAACAAAACACGTTGCCTGAGTACGACTGTGGTAGGCAGGGCCGGGTTTCGATATCTTATTTGAAAGCCTGTGTGACCTTCAAGCTATTTGCAATTTCCCAAACTTAATTCCCTTATCTCTTCAATGGGTCAATAGTAATCCTATCTGGCTTTCAGGATGTTGTGGAGAGAGACTTTATGTACACAACCTGTATGGGATCAATGTCTGTGAATGTTAACTAGGGAGGGTAGACTTTCTGGTGTAGTGTCATGCAGGTCAACAAAAGGTAGCCATTATGACAAGGACAATCGTGATCAGCATCATCTTCCTCATCGTCACCATCATTTTGATCCCACTCACCCATGGAAGCACAGATGCTAGACAGAAAGGCCTTAGAAATCTCATTACTGGGAGAAATAAGGAAAGGAAAAAAGAAAGGCTTGGGGAAAAGAGCTAGTTCTGAAGAAAGTAGGAGAAAGTATGAAACAGAGAACAAGAAGGTAGAGGGGGTGCCAAAGAATAAAGCCAGGCTTTCTGCCCTCCCATCCTGTAAAGTTTCTGGAATTGAAGAGAATGTAAGAAATAAAAAAGATAAGGCTCTGGGACATTCCTTTTGTTTCCTTCTTGTCTCTTGACCTTGGTCTCCAGGGTGCCAGCCAACTCCCAAACAGCCGGAGCCCCTGTGAGATATTTGCCAGGTTGCTTGTCTTTCTCCTTCACTGAGGGATGCTCTGGGCTCTGATGTGTGGTGCTATGACGAGGTAGACAAGTGCGTAAATGGATGCATTTCCCTGTTGAAATGCATTAGGGAAAATGGTCCCACCATTTCTAAAAACAGGCAATTGCCACAAGAGAGGGAGAGTGGAAGGAGAGAGTACTTATACTTTTTTCTGTTGGCTAAAAGCACAAAGTGGATATGGATCACCTCAAATAATCTTTTAAATGTTTTGGCATTTGGAATTGGGAGAGAAGAAGAAAAAGAAGGAGAAAGAGAAAGAGAAGGGGAAGGAGAAGGGGAAGGAGAAGAAGAAGAAGGGGGAGAAGGAGAAGGAAGAGGAGGAGGAGGAATTGTTGTTGTTGTTGTTGTTGGAGGAAGAGGAGGAGGATGACGACGAGATGAACAAAGGAGAGAACTGAGATTTTCCTCGTATGACCCATAATTCAAAGCCATGGTGGGTGCTTCCAATGCAGATTCACTGGCCCCAACCCCATCCTATGGAATCAGAACTGCCAGGCACTGGCCTGGGAATCTGCGAGGTTGCATTTTCACAAGTTCTCCAAATGATGAGGATACCAACTGAAGGCTGAGAACCACTGCTCTGATCCAAATGCCAAACCAGAACATTCTTCCCAATCCCTCCATGTCTGCAAAATTTCCTCTGCCCATAAAGACTCTGCAGAGTTTCTCTCCGATACCCTGGGACGGGAAGTTCCTTCTGGTTTTCAAAGTTTTTTGAAGTTTCAAAGAAAGCCTCCATTTTCTGGTGTTCATCTGACCCAAGTGTGACTTGGCAGCCTCTGCTCACAGCTGGTCCACGAATCCCTTGCCCTGCCTGGTTCCGGGCCCCTGCGGTGTCCCCCTTAGTAAGTCATTCTGCCCCATCCTCATGCTTTGTACAACACTATTGCTTTCCCCCCAAACCCTTTATACGAAACCTCCCCCCAACTATTGCTTTCTTTATATAGCCCCTTACAATGATTTCCTCTTTTATTTACCTACACAGTCATATTTTAAAATGAAGATTACATCAACACAGTCAGGGAAAACCAGCATCATTTGCCACAAATGATCAGAAAATGAAAATCCATGGGTTATTTTATTTTTCACTGGGTACTGTTACTTGAAAAAGTCTCTGAATTTGAGGTCTACTCTTTCTGATAAACAAGCATGAGATAGGTGTTTAAGGCAGGCTCACACCAAATCAGACTCTCTTCTTGATTAAATCAGAGGGGTTGAGGGAAGCCTGGGTGGCTCAGTGGTTAAGCACCTGCCTTCAGCCCAGGGCATGATCCTGGAGTTCTGGGATCAAGTCCCACATTGGGCTCCCTGCAGGGAGCCTGCTTCTCCCTCTGCCTGTGTCTCTGCCTATCTCTCTCTCTCTCTCTCTGTGTCTCTCATGAATAAATAAGTATGTAAATAAATAAATAATAAATATCTTTAAAAAATTAAATCAGAGGGGTTGAAATGGTGTTGGAAAAGGGACATCGTTTGTACTTGCGCAGGACTTGGTGCTACCCACAACCGTGTGCCACCAGTGGCATGGCAGTCCATAATGGGGCCACTCTGGCTTAAAAATCATTCAGGGATGGGCTTGCTTTCCTCATTAAGACACTGCATAAAGCTCTCACAGGCCTGGGCAGAGGAGATGGCCATAAGGAGTGTCCCCTGGAGGAGATCACGGTACGTGTCAGTGGTCTTGGCCCCCCTTGCAGAGATACGCCTTTGTCTTCTTAGGTTTCCTCACTCTGACTCCTAATAACCATGGCACCAACATTCATTCTATCAAGTCACATTTATTGGCCTTTGTAGACAGAAAGCAGGTAAGACATAAGATCCCTTCATGGTCATGAGCTCAGAGTCGTGGTCCTAATCTTAAATTTTATCATGTATTGAGTGTTTACTGTGTACGAAGCATTGTTAGTTGTTAGTGTTTTGTAGGAATTCAGGCTTTGCTCCTCCCAACAACCCAAGAGGGACTGTTTATTAGCTCTACTTTATACCAATAAGGAAATCGAGGCAGGAGAGGTTTATTAGCTTGTTCCTGAAATGGCTAAAACGTATTAACCACTCACCTTGTACCAGGCACTGTGCTAAGCCCATCATCTGACTTATCCCCATGAATCCTTGTAAAAACCCAATGAGATGAGTCCTCCTATTAGGTCTATTTTGCTAATGAGAAAATTGGAAGTCTGGGAGGTCGAAGTGCCTAAGGTCATACAGTGAGGAAGTGACCCATTGGAGAGAAATCGACCCTGACTGACCCCAGGGTCACCGCCTTGCCCTGATGCTGCGGTGTCTGGTGGGTGTGCGGAGATGGGTGAGGGCGATACCAGGACTCCGTGAAAAGTGCTTTGAAGGGTGGCCTTTTCCCCTCTACAGTCAATTCTAGAATAAATGCACCTTCCAACACTTTTCTTGCTTCCACTCTGGCTCAGAGAATGATAAACTGACAATTTTCAGTAAGAACCTTGCGTAAAACCAGAGGAGAGAAATAAACGCCGGAACGAGGGAATTAGAATTAGCAGGATAAACACAGGCCGGTGTCTCAGACACACGACTCGGTATATGCCACAGCCACCTGCCATTCTCCACACATCTTGTCGTCCAACTTTGGACTGAGCGTGCCACCTCCCCCACCCTCGGTCAGGTCCAAGTCATCACCAGCTTTTGACCCTACTGGAGCCTCCTTGGTCCACCTGCATGCAGCCTTGGTCCCTCATATATCACATGACACCCAGAAGGATGCTGTAAAAACCGAAGTCAGATCCTGTCTCCCCTGCTCCCTCACCCTCCAGGGCTCACGAGTTCCTGGGTCCTGGAGGCTTGGCGGGTGCCTACTCCCGGTGAGGTTCCAGCACCCTGGCCTCCTCTCTGCCTGCCAACCCCCACTTACTCCATGCCTGCAGCTGCCTCCTGGGTGAGCATGGGTGTACTTCCCTCTCTGCCACTCCACTCAGAACCCAGGTGCAAGTCACTTCCCCAGAAGCCTTTCCTGGCTTCTCATCCAAGACGGTGCACCCTCCCCTCCTGCCTTGCCCCCCTGCCCTCCTTTTCAGTCTCTCCCTGGCACATACGACACGCTGGCATGATGTGACATATGCACCTGCTTCCTGGTCTGTGACCTGTCTGCCACACTACATGGAAGCTTCCAGAAGGCAGGCTCTTTGTCACCTTGGCTCAAAGCTCTAGCTCCAGCACCTTCCCCAGTCCCTCTGCACAGCAGACTTTCAGTAACACTGCTTAAAGAAAGAACCCAAGGCAGACAGCAAAAGCTCCCAAATGCTCGCTGCCATCCCAAATCCCTTTGTCCTGAGATGGACCTTAACAGGCACCAGCCCGCCTCCCTTCACCCCTCTCCCAGACACTCATCTGAAGGTGACAATTACAAAGTGGAGAAGGGTTACCAGGAAACAGTCTGTAGCCTTCTCCTATTAGCTTAACAACCCCTAAGCTTTGCTGCCTTGGGCCCGAGGGGATGAGCACAGGTTCGAGGGAGGGGAGGGTGAGTTGCCAACCCCTGGGAGGCCAGGAGCATCTGGAGGCTGCAGGCACCTGGAGAGCAGGAGAGGTCAAGCTCCGGGCTCAGAAATGAGGATCCCGGGCCAGGCCCCTTCACCGACATCAGGGACACTCCCTCTGGGGGGTCTTGGCTTAAGGAGGAAGTCTACTAACTCATACTATCAGTAAGCGCTGTCTGTAAGATGGCTAAATAACAGTTACTGCAGAAAAAAAAAAAGGTGAAATCACTGCTCTTCACGTGAAGGCAGGTGATATCATGATGAACATAATGCGAGTTTATTACTGAAATCGCAGTCTTCTTGTCATTAGTATTTTTTAAATCGATAAATATTCAAAGTGCAGTTAGGATGATGATCGGTACGGAGGTCTGCCAAAAATTTTTAGATGTGTAAGAGAGATCCTTCTACTCAAAAGTAATTAATTAGTATACAAAGCAATACGCTAATTAAAGTATTTATTCATTTATTTACAGCCTCATTTATTCATTCATCAAGAAATATTTATTTAGTGCCTAATAGGTACCAAGGACTAATTCGAGTGCCTAGATTTTTTTTTTCCTGGAATCTCTACAGAAAAAAAAAAAAAAAAAACTACAGGAAGGAGAAGAAAAACATGCGTTTGTGACAAAGATCCCCCGTGCGTGCCAGGGACTGTGCCAAGGATGGTCTCTACATCATATTATCCAATTGTTGCGACCACCGTGGGAGGTGAGTGCTATCCTGTGCACACTTGACAGATGAGGACACGGCATTTAAAGAGCACCCCTTAAAACACTGCTGGCCAGTTAAGTAGGGAAGAACCAAGACTGGATCCCAGATTCGCTTGGCTTCTTAACATTTGCTTTTCGACAGCCTCACTGATACGGTTCACCCTGCACCAGGCAATCCTTCCACGATGGCTGGGCTTGTGAGTTGTTTTGTTTTGTTTTGTTTTGTTTTGTTTGGGGGGGGCTTGTGTTTTTATCTCCATATGCCACCTCCCTCTTTCCAAGCATCCTACTCACCATCACTGAGGGGCCTGTTGGGCAAACAGACCCAAATCCACTACTTCCTTTGAAATACTGACTAGGAAATGGTCTACAGATCACCCAGACAGATGACATCACTTCCCTTCTGGAAACTCTCCATCCCATCCCACTGAGAGCCACAACGAGAAGGCCACACACACACACACACACACACACACACATGATCTGGCCCCTGCCCACCTCCCCTGCCTCGCTTATCAGCCCCTCCCCAACCTTAACCTGCCCTCTCACAGATTCCTCAGACACACCTGTCAGGCCTTACACGCTTACCGCTTGGAAGGTTTCTCCTAGATGTGTGCTTGGTTATCAGCTCCTCACTTTTTGTTCAGGTCTGATCTAATGTTGGCACCTGGGAAATATCAGTCCTGACCACTCTCTATAAAAAAGGCCATCCTCCCATCCCTCTTTACTCCATTAACTCTGATTTATTTTTATGACATGCAGTTAGAACTATTTAATATATCAATGCATTTGTTTCCCAGCTTTCTGGTCTTACTCACAAGAATACTAGCTGTGTGAGGGCAGGGACGTTTCCTGCTGTGTTATCCCAGCACCGACCTAGCTCAATGCCTAGCAGATGGTAGGTGAACAGTGTATATCTGTTGAATGAATGAATGGGTGCGTTAAATGCACTTGCACACACACACACACACACACACACACACACACACACTAACGAAAGGACCGACCTCATATCCGGGAGAGGACTAGATTCTAGGTGGAGATGCCACTAAAGGCAGTGCCCTCTGTACTGCTCTGAATACCCTCCCCGCAGGCTTAGACATGGCAACAGATGCAGGGAAAGAATAATAGGAGCTGGGTCCTTCCTTGGCAAATCACTATAGCTATTCTAGATAAAATATCACAATAGATTAAGGGTATAGGCTTTGGAAGCAGAGAGTTTAAAACCCAGCGTGGCCACTGCATGACCTTGAACAAGTTGCTCTGCAGGTTTCTCAGATCCCCATCAGTAAAATAGGGATTACACTAGCATCGAATGCATAGGAATGTTATAAGGATAAAACGTGGCTCAGATGTCCCCTCCGGGACAATCTCCCCTGACCATCCACACTCGCAGTGCCAAACTCCCACTCCTCAACTTTTGCATTTATGAAACCACTGTCATCGTGGGGCTTTTTTTCTTTCTGCAAATTCTCTCTCTCTTCTTTTTTTTTTTTCTTTGCTAATTTACCTGTATGCTCTCTAGCTTCCCCCTCCTGGAAGGTAAGATGACCAGGGATCATATTCTTCCCACTGACCACTCCTCCCACAGGATGCGGGTGGCCAGAACGGAACCTGGCACATAGTAGGAACTCAAGAAATAATTGCTGTTTAAATAATGGGAATATATGAAGCACTTGGAAAAGTGCCTGATATATAATAAACACTTACATAGTTGCAGTTATGGTTATTACTGTTGTCCTTATAGTTGTTGCTGCTGGTGCTATAATTACTATCTTTGGGGAAAGAAACATTTTTTTGAGCTGGTGCAGGGCTCCAACCAGCCCAGTATGAGTCAGCCTCAGAAGAGGCTAAAACACTATTTGGTGACGGTATTTCCAGTTTGGAAACCAAAATGCACCCAAGTCTGATTTCTTTCAAGCCCAACCCCCTAACCCCATGATGATTGCTAGCTTGCTCATTTCCCTTCTCGTATAAATTTTTCATGGTCTGGCTATTCAGGGTAAAGACACACTAGCACTGTCAGGTCTGACCCCTAGTAGTTTCCATGCACTTTCTCAGTCCTGGGCTCACACAATCCTTTTAAAAACCTGGGCCTTAAGAAGAACTCTGATTACCCCTATCTTGTAGGTTGGAATGTGGCGGGGGGTGGGGGGCAGTTAGAGATTCCAGGAGCTTGCCCAAGTCGACAAGGCAAAGAAAAGCAGTAGACCTAGGGACTTGAACTTGGGTTGTTCTGACTCCTGAGCTCACATTCTTACCCCTGGCAAGGTTTCTCTCTGGAGCTTGCCCAGGGCCACGTTACCAGGATGGGCAAAACTATAACCAGAACCCAAGTCACTTTCTCCTGTTCTAGGGCTCCATCCACAATCTCAAACCTAATCTCAGGAGGAAAAACAAAAAGAAGCACAAAGCCATGTACTCAACTTTCTAATAAAGGAAACTAGCCGAAGGCAACTCTGATATAAAACACGCTTATAGCTTTTCATTTTGGCATTTCTTCTGTACCAAATGGTACTGAACGCCTAGAGTAGATTTACCTCTTCTCTACAGCATCATCTTGGCCCAGAAGCTATTCATATCTCCCTTGGGGTATGAGAAAGAGGCTTCTAAATTATTGGAAAATTCTAAGAATCTGATAAATTCAAGTGATTTAAAGTAAGCCCTTTGCAGTTTATATAGAAATATCTATATACCATTGCTCTGGCTTACACAAGTCCCTTCTCCCCTATAGAACACCTTGACCTTCTGCTTCCTTTTCTCATCGTCCACGGTCATCAGATTTCATGGATTTTTTCACGATGCAGGAAGGCGTTAGGGAAGTTTTTTTTCCAAATTCATTACAAACAGAATGGCCGCTGACAACTGTTTTTATCTCCTTCTGCCCTTTGTAACTATTTTCATTAAAAACAATAACCATGTTCTGCCCACCTTAGTATCTAAACTGTGTAATTTCCATAGAAATGACTTAGATGTAGCTTTAAGAAGAAAGCTCTGGGGTGATTTCAGAGTATTCATTCAGTTCTGAAAGCACTCAACTAATTAAGACCAGTGATCTTAATTTTTGTACTAACAGAAACTGCAGAACACTGCCTTTTTTTTGTTTTTTTGTTTTTTTTTTTAACCCACCTTGGCGTCTAGCAGCTTTATGGAAACACGAGGTTTTTCCTTTAGCATAAATGGACACTACAGCTTTTCAATTAAATTAGTCTTTGGAGACGGATGCAAAAGAGCTAAAAAGCTCCTTAAAAATCTTCCCTGCTCCGCTGCCTCTCATGTGCCAAGGGGAGATGTGTAGTTAAAATGCAGTGCTATCTTCCTCTCACCCTGCCGAACAAAGTTTTTCATCTTGAACCCTGGGCTAGCTGTAACAGAGAGCCTACTGAGAGTCTACTTTTAGTTTGCATGCCCACTTTGGGTTTCCTAAAGCTATTTTGTTAAGAGGGATGTGTATACGATGTCCTGTGTCTTTTGTACATCCAGAGAGAACTTTATTAGATCCTGTTTCAGGCTGGGTAGTAGGTATGATGATACTGAAGCTGTTGTGGTTCTGTTTTTGTTTTAAATAACACAGATGGAAAGAGCACCCTTACTTAACGAGAAAAATCCCAGACAAATGCTTTCAAATATGATCCAGGTATTTTTCTTTCTGTGTAATTTCTCTAAATTCATTATCTCCAAAACTTTTGCACTATGCATCTCCCTGTTGTTAAGCAAAATAATGCTGATATATTAATAAGAGGATTATCTGGTCGTGTCTCCTGAATCTTAATTTCTAAAATTTTCAACAATTTTAGCCATTGCTTTGGCATTGCCAAGTATTGGAGGGTGCCCAGAGGACATCTTTCTCTGCAGAGGAAATGCAAAAGATTCAGAGAGGCAACAATCAACAATTCTACGGAACCACTTTAATGACTTCCAAATCTCTCCCAACTATTTTATCACTTCAGCCACGGAGTTTGCTTTGGAAACAAATATATCAGCAATTCCCACTTTCATCCCAGAAGCTTTTTCTCTGTGTCTGTGGATGCAGTGTCCTCAGAGGGGACCTAACTCCTATACCCTCATGATGGTTTCTCTGCAGAAATAGCAGTCACACTGCTGTGGACACTCCAGACCAGCATCCCAGTTAGATGCCAAACCATATGTTTACAAAGGCACTTTCCTGAGTTTGCAGAGAGAGTCCCAAAGTGGATATCTGGGCTCTAAAGTATCTAATTTTTTATTATCATGTCTTGAAGACCAGCAGCGTCTCTCGCCGCTCCTTTTCAATGCTGTCCCTAGCCCCTTCACCTAAAACAAGTGACTGAAAGGTCAGTAGCACAGACCAAAAAAAAAAAAAAAAAAAAAAGGAAGAAAATGCTAAATCCAGTAAAAATCAGTTTATGTAAGAGAGCCCGTAAATACATGGTGTTTTTTTCTTACTGCGATATCCAGGCAATCAAGCAAACCCTCTCAACGAGTTTATTTCTTATGTGGTTCGAATGACTAAGCTCATTTATAATCAAAGAGCTGCTCACCAAAGGTCATCCTAAGGAACAGGAGAATTTCTAACTTTAAATGGAATTTACAAAACTTAAAATGATAAAAAAAATATAAATTGCTACAAATTACTGAAAAAGGGATATAAAAACCTCTTCCATGATGCACGGGCTCTAAGGAGGCAAGAGGCTGAGATCTCCCTGATACAGATGACAGGAAAATATATTCTGTATTTGTCACATTAGAAAATGAAAATAAATTTCTCCCAAGTAAATAAAAATATAACCGCATTCTCAACTTGCAAAGCAATAAAATTATTTGTGTGCCAAGCTTCTTTTAATACCACCGTAATTTTTTTTTATAAAAGTCGCTCAATTTGATTGTAATTAAATATGTAATGAAAAAGCACTGCTTCAGGGAAGCGATGCAAGACTCTCTGTTAATGTATTTCCAACTGACTTTGCATCAAACGAAAATGATACTCTGTGTATGCCTGGTCTTAATATAGAATTTGTTAGGCAATTCTGTGCTTTTTAAAGGGAACTTGGGTGGACGCAGGCACGTCTTTGAAATAGTGGCTGAGTCTTCCCAGACCATGACATACCTAAATAAAATTGATGGTACGCATACAGTGACGGAAGGGGAAGATCTACTCTGGTCATTTAACTCGTGTCAGCTAATTACAGACCCAGCACAAACATGAACAGGTTTTCTTCCTGCCTGATTTTCCTAAGCTGAGCTGCAGTGATGAGCAGGAGTGTATCGTTGCAAACGGCCTTAAATAATGCCAAGCTCAGTGCCCCTTTAAAACCTGCTCAACTGAGAGTACAATCCCCAAGCCACTGGGAAGATAAACAGATCAACCCAGGTATTATCCAGTTGGAGAAATGCGTGAGAAGTCACCTGGGATGAAATGAAAGCATAAGCCTCTGTTGGAGAATGTGACAAAAGGCAAGATGCTTCCAGGGACAGATCTGCTAGAGATGCCTAGGAGGTATTTGTTGGGTGCGAAGGTTTCCCAAACGTGGAATCGAGGTGAGTGGGAGAAAAATCAGTGCACAGTAGTTCTGAGGGATGTTTCCACCCTCCTCAAAAGTAGCCTCCCATCTCCAACCCCCAAGCCTCAAGCAGATTGTCATGGTACAGAAGTTTCTCAGTGGTCCCTCTCCTTTACCTACCTTCCACTAGAACTCCCTGTCACTTGCAATCTGCTGATTAGAGCTAATGTATTGTGTCCTGATATGGCAGATTAAAAATGAAATCAATAAATGCCTAAAACAAATGGGCTTTTGAGATGTCCCATTCAATCTGGGTCTTTAAGGGTGAGGTGAGAGAAGGGAGAAGGAAATCAGGAGGCGAGTGGGGAAGGGCCCACTTAAGTAATCAATTTCCATCCAAAGCGCTCTGTGCAGGATGCGATTCCGGGGGACCTGTCCTTCCTTTTCCAGGGATCTGCCTTAAATAACAAGAAGAGCCAGAACAGTTCATGCTGCTGAGCCCCTGTGGGGTGGGAGGGGGGGGGTGAGCTGTGTGTGCTTATTTTTTCCGTTCATCTGTTAAAACCCTACCGTTTGGGTAAGTGAATGGGGACGACAGCACGCGGTATTTGAATCTTCAAGATGTGAACTTGTCTCTCTGAAGTATGTTTAAACAAAGTGAGAGTGCCAGGGTCCCGACTCCACCCCGATTCCTATTCCCTCGAATCCCATCCCACTTGCCAGTAAATTAAAGGTAAACTTCCTCCCTGGGCTGCCTGCCCCCCTCCCCACCCTGCTGGTAGAGATCGCTGAGACCTCCCCGGTTCCCCCAGGCACCGCTCCCAGGAGGCTGAAAAGGAGATCGCTGGGGTCAACTCTGCTCCATTGCAGGATTCAGAACCGTCCCTGCTGAATATGCTTCCCATGTAAATAAACTATGCCATTAAGGTGCAAATTGCAACTTTTAAGTAATGATTGCTAATAGTCTAATGTTTACTGCCACACAAGGACATTCATGAAAACAAAATCTGCATTATTCATCTCCATATTAAATAAACAAAATAAATTGAGGGAGCTGTTCTTCCCTGCAAGACTTTTCCTCAGATCTGGATTATCAAGATAGCTTCCAAGAGTCAACAAGAAGGAAGCCTTTAATCTCTTTGGGTTGGCAGAAGCAGAAGCCTGTAACTTCTGTATACGTTCGATATTCGCAAGCCCCAAAGATCTTGCATTCTATTACACTTGGCTGGCGTTATATAAAAACAATAGTTCAGGGTGGTAAAAGAAAATATATGTGTTACACATGTCTGTGTACAGAGGCTGTGACAGATTGTAGAAAATAGAAGGGTTTGCAGTGTAAGTCTGCAATTTTAAATTTTTAACTACTCTGCAGCCTGCAAAATACAAACAAATCAAAACACTGCTCGGTTTTATTTTACCTTTCTGCCATCTTCTCTATCTGCCCTAAAAATGGATAGGGGGAGAGGGATGCTGAAAGAACCTCCTGCAATATTCTCAGGTAAGAGTGGATGCATTTTAGTCGGGAGTGAAATATAGGGCCAAGCGAGCGAGCACACACACACTCGCACCTACACAAACCCCTGGGGTACTATAGGCTGTTTTCTGAACTTTTTTTTTTTTCTTGCCCGAAGTAATAGTATGGTGGAATAGCATAGCTGTAGAGAGCCAGGAAGAATGACATTTCAGAGGGAAATGTTCTGACTTAGCTGTTTCCTTAAAGAGAACTGCCTACCTCACATCCCTGCTCCTTAAAGGGGGAGGTGGGGTGGGGTGGCGTGGGGTGGGGGGAACATAACAAATAAAGACCAAAAATTCTCATCACTTCTAATACCAGCTGGTTCATTCTATCTCCATCATACCTGCTTTATTAGAAAGTTCTGTAACTGCTTCCTTGAAACATGGAACTTAAAACTCATAATGCAAAGGAATCAGATTGCCTCGAACAGTTCTTGGGAAAGAGTCTCAGCTCTGATTCACTCACAGGCTTTTTCTATCTTACATTATTCATTAATCAAGCTAGAAATCAAGCTTTCAGCATCAGTCCATGGGAGTAATTACTTACAGTTGTGCATTGTGTTTAATTTCAGGCAGCGATAAAAGTTAGTATGGCCACAATCCTAGAGCCCACCTTGTTCTTTTCCTTACAGTGTCAACTGGCTCAAGAATCCTAAAGTGGCTAACTTTACTTGTGAACCACCACCTCAGCTAAAACAGAGTACAGCATCGATGACTTTGGAGGAAAGAAACCTTGCATTGAAAAAAAAAATACCCGTTTTATTAATATGTGAGCAAATAAATACTGCAAGAGGGGCCTCATTATGTACAAAATGAATCGTTCCCTTTCAGCTCCACAAGGGTTTCCCCTTTTTTTCAGTGAAAATAATAAAGCCATGAAAACAAACATAGAAAGACAGTAGGCATTCAATAGGCCAGAAAACTGAAACTGCAGTCACAACTTTCTAACACACACACACGCTAAAGAGACAAGCCAGTTCCAATAGATACCAGCTTAATGAAAAGGATCTAATTTAAATAATGTGATACAGCATTATGTTACGTACACCTGGATCCTCATTGATCAGAGGATAATTATAATCAAAGTAGTGCAATTCTGAGCAATGCACTTTTTATAATGAGCTTACCAAAGGAGACATGTCCAGTCATTCTGGTAATTTAAATTACTGCCTAGTTGTTGATGGCCTTTACCGGAACAACAAGGGGTGGGGGGGGGGGGTGGCGGAGAGGAAGAGTAATTTTCAGGGCAGTATCACTTCTTGCTGGACTGTTGCCCAGGGTTCTCTTTTGGGACAATAAGGACGTTATCTCTAATAATCTAGCTATACGGAAACTTGGGTTGCCAGAACTAGAAGGAGCACGCTCACTTTTCCTGGGTCCAGAAGGCCAGTGCACGCCCCAACACTGTCAGTTTGCAAAACAATCCAAGTTTAAAAAAAAAAAAAAAAAAGTGAGTTAAATGCAGACAGGGACAGGGGAGGGAGGGAGAAATTGTTTTCAAAAGAGGTAGCCGGAGTTGAAAAAAGAGCACCTCACTGACGAGGCAAGTTCCAAATACACACGGCACTGAAAATATTTTAATTATTTTGCTTTTAGGGAAACAGTTGGAAAACACACAAATCAGAGCTTTATAAATGATATTTCCTCATGCAATCTGAACCGATCTACGCATGGCTACGGAAGCAATTCTGCGCTCTGAAGGGAAGATAATTGTGGATATTTCAAAGCACATGGACTGCCATTCAGGCTGGAATCAGGCCATGATGGAGGATGAGCTTGGTGGTCCAGCATGTTCAGACACAAACACCCACTTTGCCCAGATCTGCAGCTAACTTTGGATTTGTTCTAAGGGTGGCTTTACAAAGTTTACCAAAGTGTTCCACGGAACTTCTCTCTCAATGTTTCGCTCATGTTACAGCAGAAAGGAAACGTGTTGTTGGGTCTGCAGAACTCCATCCCTAACTGATGCTGCCTAAAGCATGAGGGTAAATACAGAGACCAGGGCAAAAAAAAAAAAAAAAAAAAAACTTAAGCTTTTCGCTAAAGCCCCGATTCAACTAAAGGACACAAAGAAATAAAAACGCCCACATTAAAAGCCAAACAAGATAATAATTGTGCATGTCTGGCTCTGAATCTAGAGGGCAAGGCTTGCGTCACTGGCACTCTGAGTTACCATGGTGAGTGATTTATTGATATATATCAAGAATGAATAGATCAAAGGCAGCGAGATGACAGGTGATCAATCAAATGTCAAATCAAAACTAGCAATCAAGTGGAAAGCTGATTTTTCAGTGGGTGGGTCTGGCAGGAGAAAAATGAACTTTCATATTACACTTCCGAGAAACAAAACCCCAGCATACTATTAAAAAAGCAATTAAGCAACCCAAAAGGAAAAAAAAAAAAAAAAAAACCCTTTAGAAGAAGGTCTATTGTACTGATCCATTAACCTGTTCCTCTCTTTTTTTGGGGGGGGGGGGGTGGAGGGTGGGGAGGGAGGGGGGTTGGTAAGGAAGGATTCAGATGGGATAAGGTACAAATCAATTTACAAAGTTTACAACTCTCTCTGGGCAAAGGAAATCCAGAGCTGCTTCAATGTTCTACTGGGTCCCCTTTTCCCCCCTTTTTAAAGAGAAAGAGTCTTGATGACACTTCCAAGCACATTCAAAGGTTCAGTCAGTCCTTTTCCTGGGGTGGTTTTTTTCCACCTTGGCCAGCAAAGTTACACTCTCACTGCTTGCCCCAAAACCCGCCTGCAGCCCAGGGCTGGGGCACCACGCCTCACACTCCAGCGCCCCGAACCCCCAGCTGAGAGGGAGACAGCGGTCCCTCGAGGCCAGCAGCCACTGGCACTGTCCACGCGGAGGGATGCGAGGGTGCGAGGAGCGGCTCCCAACCCCGCACCCCGAATCCTCGACCCAACTTTGGCCCGAGAGGCAAGAGACAGACTGGGAGAAAGTTAGGGGTGGGGTAGAGGGTGGAGGGAAAGAAAGTTTAAGGAGGGAAGGCTTGGTGGGATAGCTTCCCCCCCACCCCCCACCCACCCCGAGCCTGCAAGGGGGAAGGATCCGGGAGACGGAGGAAGGCGCGAGGGAGGACGGGGTTATCCGCGGGGCAGCGAGGGGCGCCCGGGGCGACCTCCCCGCGCGGCTGGGGGGGCGCCCGGGGGGCTCGGCGCGCGGGGCAGCCCCGGGGCCGCCCCGGAGCGGAGCCGGTTCTCTTACCTGCCGCCCGCTTGGGTGCCTGCTGTTTCCTCCTTGGCATCGCTCTACTTCGCTCCAGTCCCACTTCTGGCGGCCCAGCCCCGAGCCGCGCGCGGGGGCCCGCTGCTCTCTCGCCTCTCCGGGGCTCCTCCGCCTCCTGCCCGGCGGCTCCTGGGGCGTCACTCGGCCTCAGTCCCCCCGGCGATCCCCCCTGCAACTCCTCCACCACGGGCCCGAGGAGACCCCCCTCTCCGGGCGGCGGACACGGGCGGCTCGCGCCGGCTGCTCGCAAGTAGAGGTTGGCTCTGCCTTGTTGTTTGTTTGTTTGTTTGTTTTGGAATCTCGCTCCCCCTCGCTCTCTCGCCTCTCTGTCTCTCTCTTTTTGGTTTTTTTTTTTTTTTTTTGCTTTTTTGGAGATTTTTGGTTTTTTTGGTTTTTTTTTTTTTTTTGGGGTGACTGTTGAGACACTTGATTTCTTTATTAAACATCCAAGACCGCGTTCGGATGGAAGGGACGAGGGGCGCACACGCGCCACACGCACACGCGCGCGTAAAGAGAAGGGGGAGAAACAGGCAATCCTGGGAAGGTAGTGGTTTCTTCTTCTTTTGCGGAAAGAAGGGGAAGAAAGAAGAAGAGACTCCTCATAAAATCCTCCTCCCCCCACCTCCTCCACCTCCTGCTCCTACTTCATCCTCCTTCCTCCTCCCTCCTCCTCACTCCTCCCTCCTCCTCCTCCCTCCTCCTCCTCCTCCTCCTCCTCCTCGCCGGTCTCTATGGCGGATTCGCGCTGGGGGAGAGAGATCACTCACTGTAGGTTTGTGGCTGCTGTCAGATTCCCGTCTGTGAGTGATATGCGAGAGGACAGGAGCGGGTTGGGGGAAAGACGGAAAATCCGGAATCCACTCGCGCACACACTCACACGCGCGCACACACACACACACACGCACACGCACGCACCCGCGCCTCCTCGCACACACACTCACACCCCCCCCACGCGCGCACACACACACACGCACACGCGCGCACACTCACACACGCGCGCACACTCACACACTCACACACACAAGACAGGGCGAGGCGATGCCAGCAAACATCGATCCCGCTGAACAAACTGAACATTAACAAACTCCTCCTCCTCCTCCGCTCCCCGCGACCTGATGACAGGGAGAAATTTACTCCCCAGCCGCAGAGCGCCAGGCAGAGGGAGTCTATTAAAGGGACAGCGTCCCGCCGGGGAGGGGACGGGGGGCTGGGGGCGGGGACCCGGCGCGCCCCGCGGCTCCTCCGGGCGCCCCCCACCCCCCACCCTCCTCGGGGACACCCCTCCGGGAAGGGCGTGCGGAGGGAGGGGACAGGCAGGGATGCGGGTGGAGACCAAACTCCGCAGTTGCAAAGGGAGCCAGCTGGGGGGGAGGGGGAGCAGGTGAGCCTCCCCCCCTCCCCCCCTCCCCCCAGGGCCCTTCGCAATACTTATGAGACGGGGTGAGAACTTGGGTCTCAGCCAGCGGTGACCTCCATCCCCCAAGTCTCCTAATCTGACCGCGAAGACGTCCTCCCCACCCCCACGCCAAGTTTACCGCCCCTGCCCCTCCCTCCTTCCTCCCCGGTCAGAGAAACAGAAATCTCCCTTCTGCCTCCTGGCTAGTTTCATCCCAGATTCTCTTTGTTTAAAACGGTGTTTCTTGAGCACCTACTATGTGCCTGCTCTGGAGACACAGGGGCCAGAGCGAAAGGGAAGATCCCGGGCCTCTTAGTGTTTATATTCTAGTGGCGGAGCACACCTGTCACTCTCAGATCCTCAGTCTTGGCCCAAGTGTCACCTTCTCCCAGAGGCCTACCTGACTTAAAATTTTCCGCGCACATGCACACCCCTCACCCCCACTCCCTAGCCTGTTTCTCTATTTTATCTCCTTTTCCACTGGGCTTATCAATAGTACATAGATTATGTATAGTTCTCTATTTCGTTTATCGCCCTGTTCCTTTTTAGAATATAAGCCCTGTTTAGAATATAAGCGGGATTTTGCCTCTTTCGTTCACTGTGCTAGCCCCAGCAATGGAAGGGGACATATAGTAGGTGCCCAGTATATAATATTTGTTGAATGAATGAAAAGTAGGCAAGCAAATAAGCAAGGTAATTTCTGAGAGATAAGCTCCATGAAGATGTTAGAATAGGGTCTGTGATGGGGTCTGGAAGAGGGGGCAGCCCTAGCTCCAGACTCGATGCCGGAGATGGCACTCGAGCTGAGATAGATTCCGGCCAACAGGTGATTGGTGAGCCAGGTGTGGGTCTGGCAGCTGCCTAGGTGCTGGGGACAGGGCGGAACCGGAACCCTGCCCTCAGGGAACTCTCATTCCAGTGGGAGAGACAGACAGAGGGGCAAGTGATGTGTGATGGGGTAGGAGGCCTGGCCGTGGAGGGAGGGAGGATGGTTTCCAGGCAGAGATTCCTGGGGAAAGTCAAGTCTAAGCTGAGTCCTAAATATGGGGCGGGGTGGGGGGGGGGGGTAAGGCAAGAGGGGAACTGAGACAGCCAAAGCCTTAGAAGAAGAAGGCAGGCATGGCCTAGTTCTTCCCAGTCAAGGCTCTGGCTGCCGGCACCCAAATCCCCTCGGGCCCTTGTTAAGAGGCACATTCTTAGGCCGAAAGTGTGTGTTCTTACCCTAAAATACGATGATCTGACCCTAACCCCATGGGCATTTGGGCCCATAATTCTTTGTGGTAGAAGCTGTTCTGTGCAATATAGAGGGTCTGCAGCATCCTTGGCCCCTACCCACTAGATGCCAGACCCTTCCACCCCATCTGGGTCAACGAAATTGTCTCCAGACATTGCCCAATGTCCCCTTGGAGGGGCAAAATCGTCCCCCTGATTGACGGCCACTGCTCTAGACCTTCTAAATCAGAAACTTCTGGAACACGGCGCAGGGAATCAGCATTTTGAGCCAGTGAGTCTCCCGCTCTCTCCAGTTTGAGAACTTCCGCTAACAAAGCCTTTGTTCTTTTGGAATCGGACATGTCCAGTATCGCTAACTAGAAAGCAAATTCAAGCTTAGATATTTTGTAATTTAGGAGTTCAAGGTGTGGCACTGTCATGTGGTCATTGTGATGGGGTTTCACCTGTGCCTACTCCTCACTATCTGCCCCCGAACCATGAACCCACCACGAGGGAGGCCTGCCCGGTATAATCGGGCCACCTCCCATTCACTACCCGCCCAGCTACCACCTTTGCCATCACTTGCAGGGAATGACCTAGGGTGACCTGTTCCACAGATATTTTTTCTGAACAGTTCTTTTGGGAGCTATAGGAAATGTAACTTTCCCCATCCTACTAGTCATGTGTTATCATCACATTTGCAAAGTGCTGTTTAATCTTTCTTGTTATTGTTTTAACATTTTTAACATCCCCACGTGGGAGGCCACAGGCTCCTTTCTTCCTCATGCATGTGATACAAGTTGTTAACTCATCTGCCCTAAATCACCCAATTGGCCTCCACCCATGATCAACCCCACCCAACCCCAGCCTAGTCCTTAGGCAACTGAGGCACAGAAAGCCCTACTGCAGCATTGACAATGTCAGCAAAAGGATATTAATTCTAATTAATTCTAATTTCCTCCCACACCTTTACAGGGAGCTGTGCCAGGGACCACAGCTTAATCAGTAAAACCGCCAGTCCTGCCGGCTGGGGACCACAGTTCGAGGAACAGGGGGTATAAACGTAAGGCCTGAGCAGAGAAAAGCCTGGGACTGCAGTGAGCTCACCGTGAATCCACCCCGGGAGAAGCCCCATGTCTGCTGACTGGGTGTTTTTACTACATTCAATCATTTACCAAACATCTCGTGTGTTAGTTAGGTGGCCAGGCATTGCCCAAGTACAGGAGATGCTGGCGTGCATAAGATCGGATCCCTGCCTTCAAAAAGCTTCTGTGAAAATGACATCCTGAAGATTTGGAACTGGGAGAGAAGGAATTTGGGGGCTGGACCCAGCTTTGGAGAGGATCGGGAAGGAAATGGGCCAGAGTAGCTGACTTTGGGCTACTTTGGGAATCTTTCCCCGTATCTCTCTCCAGGATTCTTCCCTGAATTTTACTTACATTCCCACAGTAATTTGTATTTTTTCCCCCTACTGCTACTATTATAGAGTATTTCGCTTGGTTATCAGCAAGGAAGATTTTGTCTACCTCAGTTGGATCCACAACACAATGGTACCCAGGTACTGTTCAGTGGCGTAGACGTGACATTGAAAAACATGAATCGCATAGTGAAAAGGTTATTCCCTTTCAGTTTTCTTTCAATCCATGAACGTCTCAGTTTGGTGCTAGTGCGTCTTTCATGCCTAACAATTGCTAACTTTTATTTCTCAACCAAGAAACCACAGATCTCAGACTTAGAAGCTTGGGAGGGGCAAGAGTTACCTGGCTAGACTTTTTTTTTTTAAATGGTTTGTTTTTATTGAATTTACTCTAAGGTTACCTCTATCTTAGCAAAAGATGTTGCACTCCAATTATGGTAGCAATCTGAAGTTTGATGTAATTTATGGGTTTTAAAAATAAATATAGCTAAGGAATGATAGAGAATAAATAATGGTTCAGGGGTGTGTGGAGATGGCAAAATGTGAGAAAGGTGGTACAGGTATGACTAGAATTTGCAAAATACTTCGCTAAACCACAGACTCTGGCACTTTTGGAAACTTCTTCCAAGGGCTGGAGGCTTAGAATAATACTATGTTTGGGTCTCCAGGGAGGTAGCATCCTCACATCTAACACTCGAACTCTGGGATGTGTAAAGGCATGAACTGATTGGAATGAGTCAACTGTATCTTCTAGAACACCAATTCCCACACTGGCTCAATGTCAGAATCACCCGGGGATTTTTTTTTTTTTTCTTTCTCCTTAAGATAAAGAGGCACAGGCGCCACCCTAGAATTACTGAATTAGATCCCCGGGTGGGGCCCGAAAATCTGATATTTTACAAGTTCCCAGGTGATTCAGATAAGGTGCCAGGCATGGGAACCTTGCCCCTGCAAAAGCTGAATTTTGTAACAAGTGAATCAAGTTGGTAGAAGTTGGTGCACATGAGGAATAGCCAGGGTATGCATTCTTGGATTCACTCAAAAAGGTGATCGTGAAGCCTTCTAAGTTGTACTCATGGAATCTGTGAATGCCCCATGAAAGCATGTATCTGTCATACTGATTTTTGTTGTTAGTTTGCCTCTCTTACTACTGGACTCCAACCCAATGCAATTAAAACAGACATTTGCCATACGCCTATTTGAGATCGGCACTGCCCGAATTAGCGGGCATTGGGGCAGTCTGTGGGATTCTTGAGCTCAGTTGATGTAATAACTCTTGTACCAGCTTCGGGGATTTTGCATCTTTTCTTCCCTCCAGAATGGTCCCTCCCCCAGATTTGTTTTCCTTCTCACTCTAAACTCAAATGTCATCTCCTTTTGCCCCTACCGTCTGTCCCATTCTTTCTCTTATCTTTCATGACAGTTATGACCATCTGTAAGTATCTTCTTCATATATTTGCCTATCTTCATATATTATTATCTGTCTTCCCGAATTAAAATGTAAGTTCTAATCATCTCGATATCCCTGAGTCTAGCAGTATTGGCACTCAGTGAGAATTTATGAAATGACTGAATACCCAGTTGAGCATACTTGCAAAGAAGTGTGTATGGAAAACAAAAACGAAAACGAAAACAAAAACAAAAACAAAAACGAAAATGAAAACAACAACAAAAACAAAACCATTAGGCCCACCGTAGGGCTTTCATTAGGCATGAGTAGCATTTCAGCCGGTGTGCCTCTTTTCCAAGTGATGCTGTCCTTCCTTCCCCAACTTCTCTCCCTTTCCTCCCTTTCCTTTCTCTTGTCTCTTGCCTCCTTCAGATCGTCCCTTAAGTACCGCCTCCTTCAGGCAGTCTTCCTGGGTGGACTCCAAGTGATTCAAACTTCTCTAGTCCATATCTTCTCAAAACAGAGAGTCACTCTAGAGTATGATTCCAAATATATGAATAGACAGGCAGAAATGATCTATGCTGAGGTATCAGGGTAGTGGTTACCTTTGAAAGTGAGCTTGAGGAGGCCACTGGGTGTGTGTAGGGGAGGGGCCTGCATTGTTCTTAACTAGGATGCCGGTTACCAAGTCTATTCAGTCTGTGAAAATTAATTTAGCTGCATGCTTATGATTTATGCACTTCTATATATGTACATAATGCTTCAATTAAATAAAAAAGCAGTGTTCTCAAACTTTGCCATGTATCATAATCAACTGGGGGGATTTAAAAAACTCAATGCCTAGGCCTTACCCCAGACTCATTACATCAGTCTGTGGGGGTGGGATCCAGCCATCAGTATTTTTAAAGCCCCCAGATGATTCCAATATGCAGCCAAGTTTGAGAGCCAGTGTACCATACGATTTTACCCTCGAGGATATAATTCATTGCCTTCCTCTTGTGTCATTTAACTCATTCGGGATATCCCTCTTCCCAGTAACTATTTTGTAAAAACTTCAAGGTGGCAATCTTGGGTTATTTTCTCCCTTCCCACGACACCTGGTACAGCGTCATGTTGAGGGTGGGGGAGGACCAGACAAGAGGACGTACCAGATGGATCACGAGAGCGATAGGAAGAAAACGAGGTAGGGTGTTGGGATAGAGCGTAAGGGGCGGGGGCAGGCCTATTTTCGGGTGAGAGTCTCAGAAAGCCTTTCTGAGAAGGGAACATTGAAACAGAGATCTGGAGTACAAGAGGCAGCCCACCAGGAGCCAAGGCCTGAACTCGGAAGAGACTTCTGTGCTTCCAGAACACAAAGGACGTAGCAGTCAGTGTCCAGGTTTCCAGAGCTAAGCAGGGAGAGGGGAGCAGAAAATGATGTAGGGGAGGTGTAGGGCGTGACTGGATCATGGAGACATCGTGGGTCCTAACACCAAATATGAGTTTTTTTCTTTGTCATCGATAAATGCTAGTTCGTTTACTTACATCCCAAGATAGCTAGTCCAGTAGAGTGGGTTTGTTCAACCAACACAGAAGAGAACCTCTCGGCTTCCACTTGGTGGGAATTTGCTCTCTGGACACAGTTACAGTACATGACAATAAAGTCCAGAGACACTCAGGCACTGACAAGCTTGCTCTTAAGAATAAATCCTCCAAAAGTCTTTGGGGGTCTCTTTAAAAACTCTTTGGATTTGACTAGGTGTAGAATTTCACAACAGCAATTAGGCACTATGTATATTTTAAACCATCCGATTGCTGAGAGGGCAGGCTGGGGATACAGGAGCTGTTCAATTTAACATACATCACATTTCTCCCTTGGAGGTGGCTACTTGCTGTTGGTGACAGTATTTTGCTGCCACCGAAGAATCCAGACCGCGTCGCTGGCCCAGTAATCCATTGCTCGACTTGATTAACCACAGGAAGACATTAAGTGAATGTAAGGACCGGAACAGCCTGGAAACCATGTGACGAGCAGCCTTTAAGTTCTGGGCTCTGGTATATTTTATGCCACCTCAACTGTGCATCAAGCTCTCCTTCCTGAACTCATTAGAACCGTGTGCCCAAAGGTACCCCTCAACTTTCAGAAGCAAATAGAGAATGATATAATTCGCTCTGAGAACACCTTTCTGTCTCATCCGGAGCATGTCTTATCTATTATGATTAGGCATTAGGCATCCTATTGTCCTGAAAATTTCATGAGATTCTCCCCCTGCTTGCTAGGATTATGTCAAAGTGACTTGTCCTGGATGCGTTTTCACCCATCAATACAGCTCGTCTCCTCTCCTTAACCATTGCTGGGGAGGCCAACAGGGCGAAGGAGCCCACGGGCTTACAATGGTCGAAGAGTTCAAGGCGGTTGCAAATCCTCTCTTGAGAAGGCTTGCGTGTCTTGCTTCTGGTTTCCCGAGAAGCAGACCCTGAGATAAAGATTTGAAAGCAAGTAGTTTGTTTGGGACGTGATGTTAGAAAACTCTAGTAAGAAAGTAGGGAAGTGAGCACGGTAAGGGAAAGCTATCAACATGTGGTGTGTTATCCAGCAGGCGATCTCTGTGGGTGATGGAATGAATCCTGCTGGGTGATGCTGGGAGTCAGTGGACCTTACGCGCTTCTGAGATATCCCTCCTGAAGAGCGAGAGAGCTGCGAGCTGGGGTACTTATCCATCAGCACCTGCCAGTCATCGGATGGGGGCCGCTCTCAGCCTTCTCTGCAGGCCAAGAGCCCCAGGTGCTGGGGTATGAAGAAATGGGCAGGGCATCAGGCCAGGTTGGGGTCCAGGAAGAAAGATAGGTATAGATTTGACCAACCTGCATTTTATTTTATTTATTTATTTATTTATTTATTTATTTATTTATTTATTTGAGAGAGGGTGAGCTCATGCACATGAAGTGAGGATGAGGGGCAGAGGGGAAAGCAGAGAGAGAGAATGCTCAAGCACACTCCACGCCCAGCACAGAGCCGGATGCGGGGCTTGATCTCAGGACCCTGAGATCATGACCTGCGCTAAAATCAAGATTTGGACATTTAACCTGCTGAGTCCCCCAGGCATCCCAGAGCTGCATTTAAAAAAATATTTCCACTGCTTACTGAGATTACGACCTTGGACAAGTTACGTAGCCTCTCTGAGCCTTAGCTTTCCCATCTGTGAAATGGGGATGATTGCACATACCACCGGTTTCCATTAGGGGCACAGAGAGGAATTTTGACCTATTGTACAATCCATAGCATGATACCTGGCAGGTAGCTAGCACTCCTACATTTTAAGCTTTTTCATTATAAGTATTTGTTGATTGACTATTGTTTACAGAGTGCTTTCAGATAGATCTGAGGTGTAATCTAATCTGTACTGAGGGATAAAACAAATCTCAGCTCAGTCCTCTACTTGTGCAAGGGCACCAGTTTGCAGAAGCCAGCGAGGGGAGGTCAGATCCTCCTGCAGAATGTGTGAAGGTAGTGGAGCATAAATCCAAACCACTGGTAGCAGAGAGCTCCAGCCACTGCCCTCTTCCCCCCATAGGCCTGTCCTCTTTTCCCACTAAAGTTCATTAAGCATCCATCTGCCCCAGGCCAGGCACTGGGCTGGGTATGGACATAAAGCATCTGTGTGGCTCTTAGGGAACATAAGACTCTGGGGAAAGAAAGGCAAGTTGTAGTAATGACCACAGAGCTAGCATTTATGAAGCACTTGGTATTAGGCACTGTTGTAAGCACTTTACAATATGGGTTTATGAATCCCTTAAAACAATCCCATGAGGTAAATTGCTTTTGTTGTGTCCATTTTACATATGAGGAAACTGAGGCACAGGGAGGGTCGGTAACTTACTCAAGGTTATGGAGACACCACACGGGGAAGGTGGTTCAACCCCTCTAACTCGAATACTTAACCACCCTGCACTACTCACTCTCGGTAAAGCTGTGGTCACATCACACGTTGTCTAATTATCCCATTACTTTTCCCTGTTCCTACTCTGCAGCTTCCGACTTTTTCAACTTTAGCCTGCATAGTCTCTCCTACAGAGTAAGAACAGGTTCCTGAGCTCCATCTTGAGAGACCCTGCCTCAGTTAAGTCTAGGCCGCGTTTGAGAACATGTATGTCTCAGAAGCTCCTAGACGGCACCGGTGCTGGGCGTCCACTGACCCCACTTTTTGAGTTGCTCCGTGTCCAACAGGGGTGATTTTTCCTCCCAGGGGATGCTTGACAATGTCTAGAGTCAGTTTTGGTTCACAGTCAGGGGGTTGCTACTGGGATCTAGTGGGTAGAGGCCAGGGATGCTCCCTAAGGCCCTACAGTGCCCAGGAAAAGGCCCTTGCAAACAAAAACTGATCCAGCCCAAATTGTCAAGAGGGCCAAGGTCAAGAACCCCGGTGTGCGGCGCAGCCTCAGAAATGGTAACATACGTAGGAGTCACTTGGAGGTCTGCTTTAAAACACCAGACCCTCATCCGGTGGGTCTAGGGGGGTGCCTGCCAGTCTGCATTGCTAACCAGCAGTAACAGACGATGCTGTGCTTCTGGCCCAGGGACCGAACTTTGAGCAGCAGAGGCCAGAATGTATCTCGTGCAGGCGCGGGTCTTGAATCAAGGCTTAGGACACAATGAACTCCTACGAAATAAACCTAACATCGCCCTAAATTAGTTTGGAACCAAAGTAGCCCTAAGCTTAAGTAATCCTCTTGACCGCCCCCCCCTACCCCCACCCCCACCCCAGAGCAAGTTTTACCCTTAAAGATGTTCATGGAGGCAGAAAGCTCAGAGGAAGGAAATCCCCACTCCTCTCTTTGAGGCAGTTTGGGGCCGATTTCAAACGAGGAAGGACAGAGCTTGGTGCGAACTGCCTTGCTTCAGTCCCCAAACATCAACTCGAGTCTATTGTTGCCTGGAATCGTGGCTTCCTTCCAAGAGCTGCGCGCTGACGGTGGGGCCTGCCTCTGCCTGACTTCCAGGTCTGCGAATGTGAGATGAGAAAGTGGCTTGTTTTTTTAAAATGGTTGCTCTCCTGGGAAAGGGGTATGGGAGAAAATGGACTCTCTGCGTCCAGCCCTCCAGAGATGGCACCCCAGCCCCTGTGATAAATGGCAGCATTAACAAGGTTTGGTTGAGAGGGGACCTCCAGATTTATGACTTCCTGTCTCCGCCAGCAGATGTCATTATGGCTGACAGAACAGAAGGCCTTTCAAGAGCTAGCCGGGGTGGAGCTAAAAGGAGGGGGAAAAAAAAATAAAATAAAATAAAAGGCAGAAGCCAAAACTCGTGTTTGCTCGGTGGTGCTATTGTTGATACTGTCATGTTAGGGACGCAGGGAAGTTTTCCATTAAAACCAAACGTCTTGTAATATCTCTGAGGTCCAGCTTTGAAGGTTTGGGCAGAAACTCTCGAATGAGGCACAAAGTTTAGCTGCGCTTCAGGAAGAGAACCTGCAGGGTTTTGTTCCCGGCCTGTTTGTACCCTTCGACGAAACGAGCCCTGCACCGGATAAACGTGTATTTTACCCTGAAACATCATGTTGAGGGGTGTTGCAATATGTTTATTTTACAAATTCGGCAGCCTGTTCTGAAGTTCTTTTGATCCATATATAATTTTACCCATCGTAAAAGTGTTCCGTAGGATGTCACTGGTATTTTATGTGCCTGAAGTTTGTGCTGCGTTGAAAAATGGTAGAAATTCGGCCCTTATCGTTGCACCCCAAACCCGTATTAGTAGGTACAGCTGGGAACCCATACTTCCTGATAATTTCGAGCCACACTTCCACAGTTCCTCCTACCAATTGTCACCTGAAGCTTTGCCTTCTGTAGGCAAAGGAAGCTTTCTTTTTTTTTTTTTTTCTTTTTTTTTTTTTTTTCCCCAGTGGATTCTCTTATTTAACAGACATTGGAATGTATTCTTTGGGCTCAGGTAGTCGGTGCCCTAAACTGGTGACAGATGCCAGGCTGTCCTTAGTTCTCTCAAAGGCAAATTGTCCCCCATCGTGGCTGCATGACCAATTGGCTTGGTAGAAATGGGGAATCACGGAGGACTTCAGGGAGGCCAAGCACGGGGTCTCCTTTGCCCCTGGCCTCTTAAAACCCCAAAAATCCACTTCAAGCAAAAATTTGATTGAGGGTATTCTTCTATAATTAATTAATAGCTATCATCTGAGTGTATATGTTACAGGGAACATCAGATTTTCAAAATAACACGGTCGGTATGAAAAGAGCCCCTTCCATAGTTCCTTTTGCAAACTCCTTTGGAGTGGCAGTTGGTGATGTACCCAACTAATCCAGGCTCTGGAGACTCACGCTCTAAATTCTTTTTCTGGCTCTTCCGCTCACTCCCTGTGTTATTCTGGGCAAGTTACTTAAGCTGTTTCCTTACCTGTAAAAGGTGGACAACAACAGCACCGTCTCTTAGCAAATTTTTAAATGAGGATTGAATGCAGTGTTTGCGGAGTGATTAGCCAAGTGCCTGGGCCAGGGTAGGAGCTCAATAAATTAGCTATTGTTATAATGATTAATGTTAAAATATCTTCACTCTTTACTATTTCACAGGTAGACACGCAGAGACATAGACTGATTCATTGGCCACCCAGAAAAGAAATCCAATAATTATAATAACATTAATTGTAGCTGTCATATATTGAGTGCATACTAAGTGCCAGACACTGTGCTAAATTCTTTACATGCAAAATCTGAATTTGATCCTTACGAAAAGGTTTTTGAGGCCAAGTATTATCACTCCTGTTTTACATATAAGGAAACTCAGATTGGATTGTTTAAGACAATGGTCCTCAAACTGTGTGAGGTGCATCAGAATTCCCTGCAGAGCTTGTTAAATAAAACAGAGCTTGCTGGGTCCCCTCCACAGAGTCTCTGATTCAGTAGACCTGGGGTGGGGACCCCTTGGTTTTCATTTTACTAAGTTCCTAAGTGATGCTGCTGTTGCTGGGGACCACATTTGAGAATGATTGGCTGCATTAATTTGCTCAGGGTTTTACAATGAGTAAATGACGGGGTGAGCTTTCAAATTTAAAAATTTGAATAAATGAAAAAAAATAAAAATTTGAATAAATGAAAAAATGTACTCTTAAACCCCTATGTGACTTCAAATTTCCTATTATGAAACTTTGTGTCTGTGTGTGAGAGAGAGAGAGAGAGAGAATGAGAAGGAGTGGGGGCAACGGGGGCAGAGGGAGAGGGAGAGAAAGAATCTTAAGCAGCCTCCACCCTCAGTACAGAGCCCCACACAGGGCTCGACCCCAAGATCATGACCTGAGCTGAATCAAGAGTTAGATGCTTGATCAGCTGAGCTACCCAGATGCCCCTCCTCTATTTTTCAAACTTTTGAATTAATAGTTGATATTTGAATTCATGGTGCATAATGGTTTGGATAGCTTCCTGTTTGAATTAAATATCCTGACCCATGGTGTTCACTGTACAAAACGGTTTGCCATACCCTAGAAGGGAAGGATTTCAGGAACACTTTTAGGATGAGCACCAAGCACTTATATCATCCCCACTTAACCACCAAGACCCTGAGCAGTCCTGCTGGGGTGCAGGAGAATGCAAGGCCTGTGACCCTCTCCAGCTGGGGAATTCATTAGGAATTCCAAGATGGAGCCCAGCAGAGTAAGCCACACCTGGATGCCATCTGTGCCTAAGAGGAGCAGTGTCTCCTCAGTCTCTGATCTGAGAGGATTCTCAAAAGACAGCCCACCTGGACATCAGAAGATCCTAGATATGTCTCCATTGAATGTCTAAGATCCAGCCTTTCCCACTGCCCAAGTGAGTCTCTTACAGCCAGCCCAGGGGACCACTGGTACAAGCTCCCCTCTAGAATGAGAAGAGGATGGGCTCTGGTGGACATTGTAGGATTTGGGAACACAGGAGAGAGACCTCCAGAGGCACCTGGTGAGAGATGTGAATGGAGGCAGAGGATGCTAGCATAGAACCAGGATAAAGCCCAAAGTCCCTTAGTAGGTAGAGTAATCCAGCAAGGGGTCATTGGTACCTTCCGCATTTCATCGCAAATGGAGTTCAAACACACAGGCAAGAGTCACATCAAGGACCATGAAGAAAATGGGTGACCTGAGGGTCCTAAGTCATATCACGGACAGAGGTAGAAACTGGTTGTGGAAGGTTGACCGTTCCTACTGCCATGATGCAGGGCAGAGGAATAGAGAGCATGTGAGACTTCTAACAGGAGCTGGGGATGTTAGGGCTCTCTGTAGAGGATGGCCCTGCTAATCTTTGATGACCCTTCCTCTTCTGACATAGGAAGACACTATTTATCTGTGTATTCATTCACTCATTCATTCATTCAGGAAATATTTGCTGAGTACATATTATGGAGCAAGTGACCTTAGAGATATGGGGGTTGGGGGTGCACAGATCCAGATCCATGCTCTCATGAACCTCATTCTCTAATGAGAGGAGCAAGATAAAATTTTTAAAAAAGATAATAAATTAGTATCTTACGAGGTGACAAGAATGTAGTAGAGAGATGGAAAAAACAAACAAGCAAATAAACTAGGTTCTAGATGACACCATCCACGTACTGGATCACATGCTCTTGAATGAATTATTCCTGCTTCTGGACTTACAGTTAAATGGATAAAAAACAATCCCTTTTATGGCTTAGAACCATGTAAGTTCAGTTTTCTGTTGTCTGTTGAAGGAGTCCTGGAGTTAAAACATGTACTTCAGGAACAGCTATATCCAGGTGCTCATCAATGACCCCACAGGTGTCCCCAGTTTTCCTTCTGTGTGGGCTTCCCTGTCAGCCTGGTGCTTCCCGCATGGACCTCCAGCAACCTCAGGCCGGTGTTCTTTTTCCTGGAAAGCTGTGCACTAATTCCAGCTGAATGACCTTGGGACCTGTGTCCATCTCCGGACCAATCACTGAGGTCATGGGAATGAAATAGTGATGACCCTCTCTCTTGGGACCAGGGATGCCACCTGCCTCACTAAAAATCACGCTGTTTGAAAGAGCTGGTTCTTCGAAGACAAATTAAGGAGTTGTTACTGAGACGGTGAGGCATGGGTGCTGAACAATCAGAAACTAAAAATTCACTATCCTATCTAACCTTCTACTCTTTGGTCTCACTCTCCCCATTCGTAAAATGAAGAGGTTGAGATAAAGTGATAGTCCACAACGTTTTTACTACCAAGGATCCCCCCTCACACACACACTTGCTCTCTTCTCCTGCCCATGGTGGGCACCAAATTAAACTAAATTTAAAAGATCTAGTCTATAATCCATCCATTTAGCATGAATATGTCCATCTACCATTTGACACACTTTTATTGAATATCCGCTACCTTCCCATTTTGTTCTGGCATTGGGATTATGTCAATGAGACAGATAGGAAGGCATGAGATCCACTGTGTTCAATGAAATATAATGGGAGGTGGGTGTCTGTTGGTGGTTTGCTTTCTGGGTTAAAAAGCCAGCACCTCAGTAGAAAAATGCTTTGCGCTCATGTCCCTTCTCCCCTGCTTGGAATGAGGTATGTTACCCAGGGGATACCTGGAGCTGAGGCAAAAATTTGCAACCGTGGGGTAACATGCATAGAGTCAGCAAGCTGAGCACAGGGGAGCAGGGGGGAGTGTCACAGTGTGGGGCCATGACAGTTTGTACCATCCTAGAGTCTCTACATCAAACCTAGACTCAGGCATCCAGGCTTCTTTCTTGTTAGGTAAGACCATTCACATCTTCATTGTTTAAGCCACAGGTAAAAGTATCCTAGAAGTTCCTTGCAGTTGCATGCATTCCTAATTGATACAGTCAGATCCAAGGGGTGCCCCAAGCAGCTTAGGGAATGAAAATGTCCAGCGACATAATAAGTCTGAGTGTCACAGGTGTCTCGAAGAAGTAGGAGGGTTTATATCAGGGGAACTGATTATTCAAAGAAACTGCAGTTAACAAGTAACAGCATTTTTTCTACCATGTTAGAGAAGTAGATCAGAGGTTGACAAATTTCTTAAGGGACCACACAGCAAACATTTCAGGTTTAGGGGAGCCTTGTGGGCCTCTGCTACAGCTACTCAGTTCTGCTGTTGTAATGCAACAGCAACAATAGATGATATGGAAATGAGTGGGCGTGGCTGTGTGCCAAGAAAACTTTATTTACAAAAACAGGCAGCTGGCTAGATTGGCCTAAGGGCCATACCTCACTTGTTGATTCCGGAATTAGATATGCATACTGAGTATGAAGTAAAAACAGGCAGTTGAAAGTAGTTTGTAATGCACTTACTAAAATATGGAAAGTCTCTCGAAATTCTCCTTTCCAGATTTCCCAATGCCAGGTCTTAAAGCTCACACATTCTGTGACTCAGCGATTCCTCTATCATGTCTTCCCTTCCTCCCACAAATGGAATTGAGGGGTGGGTCCCCTGGACAGCTGCCCAGGGTGCTAATCTACAACGAATTTAACGGGAGAAGACGGGAAAATAAACATTTGCCTTCCTCTGTCGAGAAAATAGACCACTATGCAGTGAGACAGGCGAATATACAAAAAAAAAAAGGGACATTTGTTAGCCCTGTAATATTTTTGGTGAGGATTTTTGTAGCTAACATGCACTGCATTTGTAGTTAGCTCAAAGATGGCAGTTGAGGTTAGCAGAAATTCCAGAACCACATAATGTGTGGTGTGCTGTGACTTACAAGGGATGTGATTTATATTGCGAATATTAAACCTTTTAATATACCTCCCAAGAAGTCGCTTGGTTCACAAAAGTCACAAAAGAATGCCAAAGAAAAACTAAAACTGAAGAAAAGTTGGATAGGTTTTGTCTGACTTTGTAAAAAGAATATTGACTCTGTTTCAACTAATGCAAGTAAATGGTAAGTAGTTCTGAATCTGAAAAAAAAGTCTTAAAAGAAAAAAAAAGTCTTAAAAGAAAAGAAAATCAGATCCTCCCTACCCTCACTAACTATATCTTGGACACATTTTTAAAGAGCATTGGATTGAAAAGTCATTGGATTATTGACCCATGTTGCACTCATTATATTAAGGTCCATGAACTCAGGAAAGTACTAACCTGGAAGGCATCAGATCTAGGGAACCGGAGTGATGGAGACTGAGGCATATGGGAGAGCTTATGCCCTGTCCAGAGGAGACAACCTCTCTACAAAACCCGTATATGATTCCAGTCTATTGTTTTCCCTCTTGGGAAATATCTCTAGATCTCTAGAAAACAATAATTAGAACTTCTATGGAGTGAGTTTCTGATTTTATAAATTCTGTACAAACCAAGTAAACCATATTTGTGTCTCAATCATGTAAATCATGCTTTACAATCTAAATCTCTCTCACACACACACCCACACCCTCTTCTAGACAAAAAGCACACGCTCCTTCAACCACGGGGGTTGGAAGATGCTGGACAATGGTGAAGTTGAGCTGTGCATCTTAACTGATCGGATTTTTCGACTCTGCCTTTCCCGGACAAGATGAATTGTTGTAGGACATGGCATCTCTTCCCGCATCTCACGCTATGGATCTATTAGTGCCGCTATTTATGGAGAGGAGAGAAGAGAGTGATAATTTATACATACATTTGTTTTGTAAAAAATTACACTCCTCTCCTCTGATTGGCTTGAGTCCCCCAGAATATCACTTCTCTGTGATAGATAATGTGGCTGGAAGGGGAAATGCTAAATTGTTTAAGAATTTCAAATTTTTATATTGCTGCCGTAGCAAACTGTGTCATCTACCAGAGCCATGCCGTTTTTTTCCCCCTTCCCAAAATGTCACAAAAGGAGAAGTGATCACAACAATTTACACATGCCAAACACGTTTGCCCAATCAACAACACAGAGAGGATTGCAAGAGAGATACACCCCTGTTAAGAAACATTGTCTTCAATCTGATTTTAATACTGAAATGTTGCCTGTTGAGACCTTTTGTTTAGGCAGGAGACAAAGCTGCTATAAAAGAGAATACTGAAGATAATTCTGCTCCAGACATTTAAAAAGTTGGGAATTCTGAGGCACTTTGGGAAGAAGATAGGACTACATTTTCTCATGTTAAAGAAATACTATTGCACGGAGCATAAAAGATGCTTCCAAGATGATAATGAATAAAGCAAGATTTCCAACTTAGGGGCAATCCTACGTTGAGCCACTATATGCTTCAGGAAGATGCTTTTGGGGGTTAAATTGCTAAACAAAGGGGTGCCTGGGTGGTGCAGTCAGTTGAGCGTCAGATTCTTGGTTTCCACTCAGATCCTGATCTCAGGGTCATGAGATCGAGCCCTGCTCTGGGCAATGTGCTCAGTAGGGAGTCTGCTTGAGATTCTCTGTCCTTCTCCTTCTGTCCCTCCCCCTGCTCATGTTGTCCCTTAATTAATTAATTAACAAATTAATTAATTAGAAAGTCTTTAATTCTTAAACAAAGCACCTGAATTGTTTGGTGTAGTGGACCCCAGTTATTTTGGCTAACTTATGTTTGTCTTTCTCTTTCAGATAACACCTCTTGGAGTTTGTCTCCCATGATCAACCATGATGTTTTTGTACTATTGACCCTTGCCCCAGCTTACCGGGTAGACCCTGACTGGCTAAAGCCAATAATCTTATCCCATCATATGCCATGATTTGGTCCATATGACAGAAACCCAGTCAGAACCTGTGGAGAAGTTTTCCAGGACTTCTATCATCTGCATAGCGTGAAGATACAAAGATATGAACAGCCTGTTTACTACTAAAGTGGAGGACCATGGAACTGCCAATGGGAACCCATCTGAGGCCTGAGGAAGTAGCTGATTCTGTGCAAGGCAGAAAGGAAATGTGAAAGGAAACAAAGCTGGTCCTTGGTAACACTGGAGCAAACTGAACCTGAAGCTAGTCTTGTCCCCAGCCTTTTCAGTGATGTAAGTTTATACACGACCTTCTTCAAACCAGTTTGAGTTGGATTTCCTGTCATTTTTCAATGGAAAGGCTTTTAACTCAAATTTTGGTTTTGTCAAATTGATGATGACACGTTAATGCCTTTTCAATGAGTTATGCTGGGAGAATGGGGTCATGCTGTGGGTTTCTCCTTCACTATTTTGTTTGGTGTGTTGTTTTCAAATGGATACCTTACCTTCTTAAATCATTTTCCTACTAGTCTCCTTGTCCACACTTTACAACACGCATCAAGTACCACCTTCCCTAGGAATTAATTACTGAGCAAGACTTATAAACACTGGTATTTTAGCTCTGGTGAGGCTGCCCCAAGTAGTAGTTAAGAACATGTGTTACACAACACAGGCATGATTTTGAACCCTGGCTCTATAATTCACTAGCTATGTGACTTCGGACAATTTACCTAAACTCCCTAAATTCCCCTTTACCCAACCCTTAAAAATACTGTTAATAATAGCATCTTGGCTTAGACAACTTTTGTGAAGATAGAATGAAATAATTCATGTACAACATTTATCATGATGCTTGACACAGAATAAGTGCTCAATAAATGTTGCTGCTGTGATTATTAGTGTTATTATACTTATCAAGGAGTCTACCATATTGAAAGAACACCATAAATCTAATCTTGTTATTAGCCCAATAAATATTTGCTATATGAGTTACTTAAAAATTGATGAATGGATAGTTGAATGAATACATGAGTAAATTAAAACAGGAATGAATGAATGGGGAGCTAGAAGCTGAGAGGCAAGACCACAAGTAGCTGGGCTGGGCCAGAGGATAAACAGGAGGAGGACAGAATAGAAAGCCACTCTGTGCTTTATGAGAATGCCCTTCCCATGATCTGTGTCCCCGTCAGGTGGAATGTTCTGCAATGCTGCTCCCTTCATACTCTCATTACTGCGGGTCATCTGTCAGGAGCGTTTTGATGGGCAGCTTTACAGATAGCCATAAAGCAGCACTTATGGCCAAAGTCATCATACTTTGTTGAGCTCTGTGCTTAGAGTGTCCACATCATTTCTTTTTCCTCTGGGTCCTAGTTGCTCAGTGCAAAGTCGGAATCTAGTGTAGACAGCTTAATTCCTTCTAATGGTTCCCCATAGCCTCTGAGATAAAATTCAAAAGACCTCAAGACTCAAAAGACCAGTAAGGAGAAGTAGGATAACGTGGACATTTAATGAGTATTTACTTTAGTCTAGGCCTAAGACCAGGCCAGGCCGAGTTGGCTCACCACTTTGAATGGACCGCCCCATCCGACCTTCACAACTGTATCTGGCAGCTACATTTGTCAGCTCAACTTTGCTGAGGAACAAACAGAGACACATCAAGGTTATGTCATTTACTGAATTTCACAGGGCTAGGGTATGGCACCACCAGGATTTTACCCCAGCCAGTCCTTACCCAGAAGCCCTGCTCAGAGGGCTTTGGGCTTCATTATACTCCATCTTGTGTTGTCTCCTACACCGAAGCTACAAATACAGTTATTTCTCTGCTTCCTTTAGAGTCCTCAAAAATGAACCCTACAGAAGTGATTTCTTGAAATAAAATTCTCCGAGTGTGGCAACATTAGAGGCACTTTGAGATGGTTTTAAGAGCTCATATTTATAGATTTTCTTGAAAAAGAGGTTTTTTTGTTTTTTTCGTTTTTTGTTTTTTCTCTTCTTAGTCCATCAGTCCTTAGTAGCCAGTAGACTGATACTTGGATTCTTGTTTAGACTTGGAATTCAAGGGACCACATAGAATTCTTGGTCTTAGGCATTTGAACGACCCATCTGGTTCTCACAGGCAAGTCTGGCCAGGCTGGCTTTAGCTGAAATTCTGTTTTAGACACCCTTTCATCTCAAGTTGGCCAAGGAGCTACATAATTTGCAGGGTCCCAGCCCCCAGCTCCAGAGAGCAGATTTAAAGGAGGGATTTGGAGCTCAGAAACAAGAGCTTAATAACTAGCACACTGGTGGCTCACAGAGGTTCTCTTGACTCTGGGAATGGGCTGTGGTCCACAGGGATGGGTCCTTGGCAGTCAAGGGATTTGTCCTCTATTGGACTGAGCGAGGACACATGACTCAAAGGAGCCAATCACATTCTGTCTTCCAAGAATTGGCACTGAGAGACACAAGTTTCTGTCACAGAACCCGGATGATGGGACATCTGGGGCAGCCATATTACACCAAACAGATGTGCACAGAGGAAACTTGTCTTCTGTGATTATAGTCCAGAGTTAAGAAAGTGAAGTAGAAATGAAAGAAAAAGAGGGCAAATGAGAGAGGAAACATACCTACATGGCTTTCTAGTTCCTGAATCCAGTCTCTTTCTGAGGATTGGCTGTATCCCAGTCTTTCATGCTCTCTGAGATACACTCTACCTTTGTAAAAAATAAATGGGCATCTTGCATCAGCAAAATAAATTGGTTTCTGTTACTTACACCCTAAAAGTACAGATTAATATCCAAATCTTTTTACTGTTCAGAGCAGTTTCAAATCCTTTTTGAGACAATGTAGCTTATAAACAACAGAAATAATTCTATGGTCAAAAAGATGGTTGGCCAACTTCCTTGAAAAAAGGCAACAAATAAACAGAGCTGTTTATTCAATGTTTTTTTTTTTTTTTTTTTTTTTGGGCGGAGGGACAAGTGACAATAAAAATTTTTCAATTGTCTCTCAGCTTCTAATTTCTTTTAAAATGTGTTTTACAACTTATAATTGTTAATTTCAGGAAAACTAATGGTAGTGGTCAAGACAGGAGGAAGAAGGTTGGAAATCACCAGAAAAATTAACTGAAATTCAAGAAGGAAAATGACCATTTGAGGGGAGCATGACACACCTCCAGCAAATGCCTCACCTTGTATGGGATATAACAATGCTGCTTCTGCTGGGAACTGCACCCAACAGCTGAAGAAGGGTAAGTATGGAATGGGAGAGGAGAGGGAGTTTTCTGGTTGTTAGAGAGAAAGAAACCAAACTCAAATGAGCTTAACAGAAGAGGAAAAAGGGGTTTTTGCTTGGATCTGAGAAAAGCATGTCTAGATGTCTCCAGCAAGCTTGGGGCATGACCAGGTCCACATACTTGAATGATGCCACTGGAAATCATTCTTTGCTCCTCTTGGTCCCACTTTTGCCTACACCAGCTTCATTCCCAAGAAGATTTTTTGTTTTGTTTTACACAGTGGGCTGCCAGATTTAGCAAATAAAAATATAGGACACCCAGATAAATGTGAACTTCAGAAAAAAACAAATAATCCTTTTTTAATCAGTATATCCCATCCAATACTGGGGACACACTTCTATAACATTATTAGTTTACTTGGAATTCTAATTTAATGCGGTATCCTGTGTTTTATCTGGTGACTGATTCCCATGAGATGGGAAAGATGGCTGCTATAGACTTATATTCTATTAATATAGCAGCCTCACTGAAAAGGCAGCTTGTTTTTTAAAATTCTAATACATGTAAGTCCCAGGATAGTGTCCCGTTGGAACAGTTTGGGTCATGTGCACACCCATGAACCAATGACTGTGGCTTAGGCATGGGATAATCTGACGGGCCAGTCGTGGCCTGTGGCATGACAATGAAGATGTGGCAAAATAATATTTGTCCATGAAAAAAAAATATGTCGACTTAACAAATATCTTAAACACGGAACATAGAAATAATCTCAGTTCCAGCTGCTCGTGTAGCAGGTGCAAAGGTAGACCCCAGAAGGCTCTTTCAATCTCTCCAGACAGCACAGTCATGGGTGAATTTGGCCTGGAATCCCTACCTCCCACCTCCTCACCACCCAGGGCTCTTTCTACATGCATCCACGTGGCCATCATCATTCTGCTAGCCACTGGATAAATCAATTAGCACTTATGAGGGCTTCCCCCCTCGCTCTTCTCTGTATACAAAATGAACAGGTAAAAAGGAAATGCTTGTCAAAACAAATCTCTATTTGGTTTTCTCCATCTATGGGACAATTTCTGTAACGTGTCAATCACTTTGTTGCAAAATAGCCCCTCCAACACACAACCCACATTTCCCGATGACACCAGCCTGTCAGTCTCTCACTAAATCAAAGCCAAATTTCATACCAAGCGAAGACCAGTTTGTCAATCATTTTTCCTGCCACACATCCACCAGAATCACCTGACAGCTACAACTTTCTACTCTCAAATGGAGTGGGTCTAGTTAAGCTTGTTTGTCTCTCCTAATTGAGTTCCTTTCAGGACTGGTAGCTTAGCAACTAATAAGTTATTTTCTGAGACAACTGGCCTAAATTTCATAGCTTTCTTGACCATTGCTACTTGTAAGAAAATTGTTTCCCCTCAAGTGGCTAAACAGCAGATGCAAGATTTATTTGATACCTAATTGTTCTATTGTTTCTAATTATAAGCACTCTCCTCCTGTTTAGAAGTAAACACAGGATATGTTGTCAAATAGACAAAATTTTAAATGATCATAAAATGTCTTGGTATTTTGTTCTGAAATCTCAAATTCTCCGTTATTGGTAGCACCGAATATTAGAAAAAGGGCCAATAAGATAAATACCCGGCGTTTATTAGGTTGTAAATTACTTCACACACCACAGCTATGAGCGAGTCACTCTGAGGTTATGCACAGAATATAATGAGTGTTCTCGTCTCGAAGAACTTAGTTGGGACAAAGAGTCGGCAACAAGTACTAAATCCATTTAATGAAAATAAACGCTACAAACATGAGAGAACAGGAGGCAATAATAATAATTTTGAAAAGTTCCTGCAATGTAGTCTTGACCATCGTAGGAGACCTTGTCATTTCTTTGGTGGTCCAGCTACTAATTTCCTTCCTATACTTGGAGGAATCCTCCATCGCATGCAGAATACGGGAGAGACCATGCCCTCACTTCCCATATGGAATCTAAACGGTTAGACCTCACTCCAACGACCCTCTAGCAGACACAAGATTGAAGCTGGGTCAATCAGAGGTGCTTGCCCTGTGTTTTCAATCCAGAGCTGTGGGAGCATTTGAAATGGAAATGGCTCACAGTAGCTGCTCTGGTGTCCATGAGCAGTGGGGTCTGTAGCAAAAGGCACTGGTGGTGTTATCTCCGATGGATTGTTGCTGCTAAAAGAAGAAGGTTTGGATTCTTTCCTCCTGGCTCTTCCTGAATTGCCATGGTTCTAACCGGGTCCTCTAACCACTTTGCCATTTTGGGTCTTCCTGATATACTCCAAATACATTTACTTTTAAAATTTGAGACATTCAGAATTGATTTCTGTTGTGTGTAATCCATCACCCTGCAGTTTTTAGTTGGCTTAGGCACGAGATAATAAAGGGTTCTCTGCTCACTCACGGCTGCAATAACTTGGGAAGACGTCACAGAGAGTAGGGACAGTACCTACGTTTTGCATAGGTAGAGAGCAAGGCAATGGCTGTTTTGCACTGAACTACTGGTACAGAGAAGCAGAAGTCTAGTATGCTAAAAACAAATCTTAAATTGATGAAAAAGGCTTAGTTTATCTTCATCATTTTATCTTGACAGTGACTGGCAAACAATAGCCTTTATTAAAAGCGCTGAATGAATGAATAAATAAATGACAACAAGAAAAGAATGTCTCGATGAATTTGGCTAAACTGGAAGCCCCTACTAGGTTGTTAAAAAAAAAAATGAGTCTCTAACATTAGCTTGGGGATTATTGTAACGAACCTAAAAATTCACAGCAACTCTTTCTAATTTTTATATCAATTTTCAGCTATTATAATGTAGCACATACCCAATTATGCATAAAGTGTTAAATCGGAGCACTCCAGAATTCTGCGGAGACCAGGAACACATCCAGTACATCAGTGGATGAGTCATCATTCTTGTGGTCTTGCCCAATAGAAGACAGTCTCAATCTGGAAGTTTCTTTTTTACTAAAAGATGACTATAAAGCTCCCTTTGACTACCTTAGGAGAGGCAATTGAGCAGAGAGAAAATGTTCAGGGAGAGAGAGAAAGATGCTCGCTTTCTCCCAGAAACAGAGAGAGAAGCCATCCATGTGCAGTCAGGAGCTGGCAGTAGGCATTTTGCAGAGCAGGTCTGGGGATGATTATTTCTCCAGTTGCACAGCCATTCTGGACTTTCACTTAAGGTGTGTCCTTTGAACAACTGCAGTCCGGGAATTCCCTGATATCAGTAATTGGTCTTCTGATATTTCCGTGTGGACTGCTCTGGCATGGGAGCAGGAGGACTGGACAATGGGGAACTTCAGCCAAAGAGCGAGATAATTCCACTACTTTTGGATAGTGGTTTGACCCACTTCTTGGTGGGGATGAATTGGAAGTGAATATTAGAACTGAACTCTCTGTTGTTCGTGGTGTGGCCAACTCCTATGACATCATGTACTCTGGATTAGGTTTTGTTCTAAGAACTCCACGTGCACCGCCTCAATTAAATCCTAGCCACAACTTGCAAAGGTGGGTGTTGAAAGGGCAGTATTGATCAGAGGAGGAGATCTATTGTTCTAGAGAAGGTATTAGGTCCTATTAGCAAAAGTGGAATGTCTGAAGTCACTGAGACCTTGTGGAGAGAAAGACAAAACAAGGGAGAGAAATTCTACAAGATTTACATTCCAGTGATTGCAAAATGGTTTGAGCCAAGAAGAAGTATGACGAATGGAGCCAGAGTTCAAGTAAGGTTGTACTCCCTCACTCCACTTCCAATATCATTGCCACAGGGCTCCTTCCCTGGGTTAATGATGTTGCGATAAGAAATACACACACATACACACATGTGCACACATGAATACATGCAAACACACACAAATGAAGAAAACAGCAAAACAGCATGAGAGACCAAGCCACCCATGATCTATTTATTTCCCCATTGGGTAAAGGTCCACAGGTGTTTGGCAAGGTTCTGCACAAGTGAAAATGGGATGACATCACAAAAAAAATAATTTTAGTTAACAGACACTCGAGAGTGGAGTACTCAAGGAAGCTTCTCTGTGATAGAATGGTTGCTTGCCCTGCTGCTTCGGATTCAAGCCTGTGCTGGTCAGAAAACCAAGTTGTGGGGCCTGTTCTTCCTGTTGGACCCAGGAACGTGCAATGCTGAACACTCACTCCCTTGGTGCTTGTGGATGGGATAGATTTGGAGCAATAGTTGAACTGATTGTTGAGATTCCTCTCCCTAAAGAGCATGATTGGGATGTAGGCAGAGCTTATAAAAAGGGGAGTCAAGAGTAGGTATCATCAATCTCATTTTACAGATGAGGAAATAAGTTTCAAGAAGGCTAGATAATCCCCAATAATGCCCAGCTAGTAAGCAATGAGCCGGGATTGGACATCAGAGCCGCCTGACTCCACAGCCTGAGGTCTCTTCTGCTGTGGTGTATGCAGATTTCCTCTGAAGGGGAACAAGTGCAAGTGCACAGATGCAAGAAGCAAAGCAAAATTATGTGATACATAATTCTGGACATAAAAACACACATTCTTCCCCATTCCCTCCTTTATATGACAACGCAATGCCCAGAATTTAGTGGAGAATGTGGCTGTCCAGCTTGAGGCCACATTTGCCAACTTCCTTAGTAGCTTGGTTGTGGCCACGTGAGTGAATTCTGGACAAGGGGATGTGAGCAGAAGTGATGTATGCTACTTTTAGTTTATGCACCCTCTCCCCTCCCCCCAACCCCCCCCAAAAAAGGACTGGGTGTGATTTCCCTTGCCTCTTTCTCTCTTCCTAATGATTGTAGATGGACAAGCCAGACATGGATGCCAGGTGTTATGTATCGTGAGAGAGAGAAATAAACTTCTATCATGAAAAACCACTAAGATTTTGTGTCTTTTTGTTACAGCAGCTTAGGCAATATCCTAACTTATAGGTGATATGATGTCTCCACAAGGATTTTACCATTTCCTTTATACAGGTTCTTCTCAAAGGTCATTTAATACTTTGTATGATGTGATATAAGTGTATATGCATATATTAAATATAGTAATATTTAAGTGAAGGATTTACACATTTCTATATAATTTTTATTTTATTCTCAATTCCTTATGTTGTTTTTATGAAGATTAGAATTCTAGACTACCTACATTGCTCTGCATCATTCAGAAATATTGACTTACCTTTGTCCCGGGTAGATCTAATAGACCAGGGTTCAGCAAACTACACTGGCAAGCATGGTTCTAAAAAACCAAGGGTCAGCAAACAAATCTGGCCCACCATCTGTTTTTTTGTAAATAAAGTTTTATTGAGACACAGCTATGGCCATTTATTTACATACTGTCCATGGCTGCTTTCTTGGCTCTGAGGGCAGAATTGAGTAGTTGCTGCAGAGATGGCATGTTCCACAAAGACTGAACCATTTACTCTCCAGCCCTGTCCAGAAGAAGTTTCCGGACCCCTGCAATAGATGACTGGAACAGGAATCTGACATTTGTAGTGGGAAGTCTGGGTAGGCAGCGCCTCTCATAGAAAGCCCTGACATTTTCCCATCTAGTTACAATGCACCTTCCAATGGTACTTATTATAATCAGTTGCTTAAAATCAGGTGAAAACCTATCAAGAGTTCTCATAAGTGGGTTGTGGCTCTTACTTCACTGTTTTCCCTTGGTAAAATATCTTTGGGAGGGATTTGTTGTTGTTGACCCCGTATGAATGAAGAAAGGGGTGGAAGCGAGGCAAGATGCAACACCAAATGGGACCGGTTTTCTATCTTTCGCAGGCATGACTGGGGGAACTGGGGTTTCAGACAGAAAAGCCTGGTGGCTTTTAAGTAGCCGCCCCAATCTTTGCTACTTGCATCTGTGGCATAAAGGACCTGTTCCCGTTTGGAGGACAGCCACGACAGATGAGATTCTGCAGAGTTTGTGAGCGTGAAAGGGGGGTCATGACTCCAAACTGCTTTCCTCCGCCGGCACAGATTGGAGCGTGTGAAGGGATGCGGGTGCAGGAGGTACTCTGTCCCCACTGTCGGGGGCCCGCGGGGGAGCCCCCCATCGCCTCGGCACCTGGGCTGTGAATCCGACAGGACCCGGGGCTGGGGAAGCGAGAGGCAAAAGACTGTAAATATTATTCAAATAGAGAAAGCACGAGGTCAGAAGCAAGGGAGCACTGGAAATGGTTTTCTTTCTGTCCCCCAGTGAGGCAGTGAAGGAGAGGGAGATGGCCATCCCGGTGGCTGCCCGGCCACTGTGCTCGGCCCTGCTGCCCACCTGCGACGGGATGGTTCAGGACGCGGTAACACAGTAGCCCCTTCCACAGGCTGAGCTCCTGTTCCTGCTATCTCTTGGCCATAGGTCACCTGCAGCTCTGTTCCATGCTCGCTCAACTCAGACCCAGGCTGAGGCAGAAGCAGAGGGATAAAAGAGCCAGCTCTTAAGAGACGTTGCCCAAGTGACAATTGTTTTTTTTGCTCCCATTTGATGGAACAAAGTGAGCCACTGGATTTCCCTTGCCTCTTTCTGACAGGAGCCTATCAACTTCTCCCAGGGAAGGACAACACACACTTTGCCCTCCTGCATCCTGTCCACAAACCTGAGGAGATAGCTCTGGAAGACGTGCTACAGGAAAGGAAGCTGACGCTCAAATCGAAGCTGCCGGGTCTGACACAAATACCGAGGACTCCCCTCCAAGGTGAAGTTCAGATTTTGCTCTGTTTCTCTCTGCAGCATGTTTAAACTACATCCCCATTTGTGCAGGTAGCTATGGAAGACTGAATTAAAATGTTTAACTTTACACTAAGCCGGAATAGTATTAGTGCTTTGCATCCCATTCCCTGTGTCACCTTCTAGAGGCTTGATAATGCACGAACACACTCAATGGTTTTTGAAGAGTTATTTCCCGTATGCCACGTACCAGGCTTTGTGCGCCTAATTGCATCGACTCTTTGCCAAAGACGCCAATGAGAAATATATTGCTACCCCAGCTTTGTAGATGTTGACCCTGCAGCTCAGAGAGGTTCAGTAACTCGCCAGATACCAGGCAGCCAGTAATTTGGCTGCAAGGCGAGCCCTTATCTGCTTGTCCCTGACGTTGACTTCCTTCCCTCTATACGTTCTGGAGGAAATACCAGCTGGCTCCCTGTGTGAGGAGAAGATGGGAAAATACAGAAGAGACTCCGGACATCCAGAGTGTGATCCTTATTTATTGTGCGGATTACTCCTGCCACGAGAGTAAGCACTGATTAAAAATCCTTGGTAACTCAAACGTAATTAGAAAGGCACACTTCCTGGGAGAGGTGGGTGGTAACGCCACGGAAAGCACTCCCAAACCTAAGATAAATGAGTTTGGGTTTAAAAATAACTTTAGACGCTTTGTGCCACTGCTCATTTCCAATAGTAAACATAATAAAAGAGAACTGCATAGCCAACTGCATGTACTACGGTAAAGAGTATAATTACACATAAACAGATAAGCCATGTATAACCTGCTTGAACTTATAGAAATATGCATCCAGATTCACCAGCCTAGAAATGGACATCAACAGGTAACTCTTAGGGCACCTTCTCTCTCTCTTATGGTTAAGATTTTTTTTATTTGAGAGAGAGAGAGAGAGAGAGCACACAAGCAGGGGGAGTGGGAGAGGGAGAGGGAGAAGCAGAGTCCCCATTGAGCAGGGACCCCAATGTAGGACTTGGTCCCAGGACCCTGAGATCAAGACCTGAGCTAAAGGCAGATGCTGCACCGACTGAGCCACCCAGGTGCCCCTTAGGGCACGTTCTGATCAGGTGATTGCAGCGGTTTTGTAGGTAAGAGTGTGCTGTATGCCATTTCCCTGACTGGAAAATGGGCATAATTCCATCTCAAATATAGGCCGGTGGGAAGGGTGAATAGGCCGTGTGACTGAGGGTAGCGGAGATGTTGTTTGTAAAGAGCAAGGGCAGTACAAGTCTTTTAATTGGGACTGTCCGATGCAGAGACACCTCCTCTGGGTGAGCCTCTCGCAGCCACCCAGCCCTCCAAACGAGAAACCTGATGCTTGTCCTGCAAGTTCAGCATTGCTTGAAGGCCCCAAAACTCCCATGGCGTTTACCTAGGCCACTCTGCACATCTCCCCGGCCTCTCTCCACCCCTTTCTCTTGGCTGATCCCCCTGCCCTCTTCAGGGATCTGCCCATAACTTCACAGGTTTCTCAGCTGTGGCACCGTTAGCAGCATGTTGAGCTGGATAAGCCTTTGTTGATGGTTGAGGGGCAGGGGCGGGAGGGGGGGCACCCCTGTGCCTTGTAGGATGCTGGACACAGGGAGCATCCTACAGCCGTGGCAACCAAAGATGTCTCCAGACGTCGCCAACTGTCCCCTAAGGATCAAAACTGCCCCTGGTTGAAAACTGCTGGCGAGGAGCATCAGCCTTTGTTGGAAGTCGTGTTTGACTGGCTCTGTAAACTCCGTGAGCCTGTCAGCTGCATTCTCGTAGGGAGCCCGCAGCAGCAGCCCGTGCGCTCTCTCTTGGACAGGGGCGGGCTACCTGGGTCCAGCAGACTCCCAGTAAGCGGCTGGGTGACTGAGGATGAAGCACTTGGAAATTTCCTCTGGCTTAGAAAGCGAGGCTCACTTTGCTTCGCTGAGTGAGCTAGAAAATTCTTTTATGCCCTTACTTTATGTGAAATGTGATTCTCACAGCGCACATCCCTGCAGTCTGATATGTGAAATCGCCCATTAGAGAGTGCAGTCAATACTGCTGTTACGACTCTCGGGCTTTCCAGAAAGAAGCTATGAGTCTTGATTTTTTTTTTTCTCCCCCTTAAGGTCTGGCTTAGCACTAAGGCACTGGAGCAAGAGCGGCCGTAGCCCATAGATTCATTTCCCCCCTGTTTCATTGCATATGGCCTTAGAAAAATTATTTTTTGAAAAATGACCTAAAGCTTTCCTAAAATCCTCAGGAATGACACCTGAGGGGAGCATCTGAAAGACTTCACATTCATTAACCAAACCTTCTTGTTAGGTTATGTTCCCTGAAATGCATTTGACAGTTAATGAAGTAGAAAAGATGGCAGTCGGAGAAAAAAATAAAATTCTGACAGATTCTGGCGTTAGAACCGGGAAGGTGAAAAAGCAGGAGCCTGGGGAGGGATTGATAGATCAGCACCCCACACTGTGAGTATTTTATTGCCAGGGACATTGCCTCGGATCAGAGCCGGCTGCAAAGTTAAATTCATGCCTGGCACTCTGTTCAGATCCTAAGACCATGCGGAAGTCAGCCAACCTAGATAAGGTGCTTGTCAGGGCCAGAGCAGCAGGGATACGGGGCTGACTGGCAGACATGTGAAACAGTGATCAGAGAAGAGAAAGAAGAAGGACAGACGTGTTCAAAAATATTTGTAGTGCTTTAGACACCTTTCCCCATTTCAGTAGGATTGCAATTTAGCCCAAACCTTGCTTGAATACTCAGAAGGTAAGACCAGCTTGCAGGCAGTCGAGTGAGCAGGAACAGACTTTCTCTGAAAACATTCGGTTTTAAATGACCTCATGGGATGTTATTCATTTCCCGTTCCCTTCTCATCCGCCTGTGCTCTCTGCTGAGGTTCGGAAAAGGGGCTGGGGTGTGGTTTGGGAAGAAAAGTGGCACACTGGGGTACCCCTCCGTGGTTGCCAAAAGTATTATTTGGTTAATTCAGCTCGGTCCAGCCTTGCTGAAGTTGGGCAAACCTGTTTTCTTCCCTGTGATGTATCACTTAGAAACACCAACTGCAAGGATTTCTTATGTTCTCACAAAAAAGGGAAGGAAACAGCTGGTAAATGTTTCACAGATGGCAAAGCTCTTGGCATCTCTCTCAAGAGAGGGCCACCCATGCAGATGGCTCATTATTTTAACATTTGGATTTTCATCTTATTAAAACATCTTTTTTTTTTTCCTGGTTTTATTTAGCATCATAAATTCTCTTACACTTTAGCAAGCGCCTAAGCGATTTGAGGACGTGCGCTCTAAGGAACATCCTTTGGCTAAAATATAGATTGGTGACAACATTATTCCCGGCTTTGATCTCAACGTGATGGGTTTCAATCTGATTAAAAATTCCAATGAAAGGGAAAGCTCAGAGTAGTGGATTTATCAAGCAAAAGTCCATGAAGTCCATATAGTAGCTGAATTATTCAGCAGAACGATAAACCGAGTGAAATTGGGGGAAATAGTTTTATTCGATGCATAAAATCCCTATTACTATGCAATATGCATATATAAAAATAGACAAATGCACAGTGGGTGTAGATTCATAAACACACCCTTTCTACATATGTAGGGAGGCTTCTGTACGATGAAGCACAGCAGCCAAAATTTAAACCGAGCCATGCCAATTCTTGGCAGGGCAGATAGGAAAGGGTCAAGATTTCAAAGAATAGTTCCCTGCCCACTCAGACTCTGGCAAGACCGAACCTGCATCTTCTGTAGGAGCGGCTGTTTCTAGGTGTGGAAGCAGGAAGGCCGTTGTATGGCGAGATGGAGAGAAAGAACAAACTCTTGCTGCCCTAACTTCGTGGGGAAAGCAGGCCTCGGGACGCTCCTTTCCAGATATTGCTCTCAAGGACTGGGACAAGTTGTGGTCACCTCAGCATCCCTAACTATTGCGCTGGGGTGTGGGAACCATTGGAAATGCAAATGTAAGTGACAAAGCAGTGTAATAAGGACAAACCAATCTATTTAATGTGGGGAGATGCTGGCCTAAATACAGGATCCGTCGCTGTGCTCGCGCAAATGGGCCTACGGAGCCAGGTCTGTGCATGCCACGTTGTAAATGTTTATTAGCAATGGTACACAATGCACGTTATGGATCCGTGGAGCTCAAAGCTGCCTCACTTTGGGGGTCAAATGTAAATCCCTGAAATGCTGAGAAAATGTTAATAGTTGCCAGCGCCAAGAATGTATCGGTTGAGCATGTACCTAGGAATCATAAATGGAGGCTCTGTTCATCAGCTTGAATCACCTCTGGTACCTCTAGCCTGAAGCATTAGCTTGCGTAATGCATTCTGTGAGCTGCTGGCTTTTCCATCAGCCAGAAAGTGAGATGGGAGGTGCAGAGAGCGCAGTTTCATGAAGAAGCCCTGGAAAGAGCAGTGCTGATGAGGTATGTCCAGAAAGCTAGGAGTGGTGGAGAAATGGGGAGAAAAGATTTCCACCTTATTTCCCCCTAAGCGGATTGCTTCTGGGGGGTGCCGCGTTGCTCCACCGTTCGTGGTGTCTGCAGCGCGCACTGTGATCCCAAGAGCACACATCCTTGGGTTAGAGCCGAGGCTCCACCTGGCAAACGTTACCCTCAGCCTCAGGCTTACCCCTCTTGGTCATTCAAAGGCAGTGGCTCTCAGGAAGTGGTTCCCGGACCAGCAGCGTGGGCGCCCCCTGGACTGCACCCACACCTCCCAACTCAGAAGCTCCGCAGGTGGGGCTGGCAGCCTGTGTTTGCACACCCCCTCCAGGTGAGGCTGATGGACGCTCACGTTTGAGAAGCACTGCTCTAAGGCATAATAGTTTGTCACTCCACCAGTGCCCAAGAATCTTTTTGGTGACAGGCATCAAGTATGATTCCTGTAAAACCCTGGCAGCAGACTACATTTGTCTATTTAACCGCATGCAAAACGCTTGTCAAGAAGGATTCCGGGGACTCTTTTTGCAAAGGCTTCCTCCTTCCTGCATGTACTCCATCCAGCATTTGGGAGACCGCATATGCCTTCGATCCAAGCTCCAAAGTTACAAGCCATTTTAAAAGCACCCTCGCCCCCACCCTCTTCATCTCATATTGGCAAATAAGACAGGGGAACACAGCGCCTGGTTTTCTGAGTCTAGCTAGAAAGACTGACAGATTTCATGACATTTGTCACCAGGTCTAAAACTCCACGTGGGAGAAAATAATCCCACTTAGTAAAAACATCTCACTGTACCTTTGAGTCGGAATGGAGAAGCATAGAAAGTATTGTTCCTGAAAATTACAAGGCATTTGGTGTGTGTTTTCAGAAGTGTGATGACTATTCACTAGGCTCTGGTTTAGGTGGCTGAAAGCCCCCCACAAAACTACATAGGGACTAGAATGCATGTACATCCCGTGAAGTGGCATAAGAATCAAAGGGGAAATGAATTTCCTGTGGTGCAGATGAGCTACTGAAAGTAGCTCCCATCTGAGTATATCTCCCTTTCCTCATGCGCATTGAAAACCATTTGAATAATGCACGCTATTCAGTTGCATTGTGTGCTCTGAAAGCCATTTAATGAAGGTAGACAGGCTTCCAAAAAGGTGCATTCTTTGACTAATGTAGATACTCCTGGAAAAATCTTTCCCCAACATGGAAGGCAAGATGTACCGAGTGAGTGGAAGAGGGAATGCTATTATAACGTCTTGTTTCACTCAATCAAATCGAATGGAAGCAATTTGGGTTAAACTTGATCTATCCTAGGTGAACTCTATTCTCTGCAATTTATATACTGAAAAGCTGCAAGTCAATCAAATTTTAGCAAATCAAACCATCTTTCCATTGACTTCCACTATGGTATCGAAGTTGCTTTATCTCTTTCTGATTGATCGTCAATTAGCTGTGGTTGCCAGCGCCAACCTTTCTGTTAAATAGTTAATGATCTGTAAACTGACACATAAAGGAGGGGCACTCCTATCTAAATCAAAATTTCTTGGAAAGTCACTTATTTGTACAAGAATATCTGTACCTATATCTGCCTATTTGTCATTTATCTATCATCTATCTACCTATCGTTTTAATAACATGAGATCAATGTGTCTAGTAAGACTGGCTCTTTATATACAATTTATTGGACTAATTGAGCCAAAATTACAGAAAAGGGTATTTTGGGCAAGAGATATTTTAAATTTCATTCATCTTGGTAGTTTGGATTAAGAGATGGTATATAGAGTCAGTGGTGTCCTCTCTCACCCTCAGTCTCCTTCTTTATGACATGAGCCAAGTAATTTGTTGTGTCCCAAAGGACTGCTATGAAGAGTAATTCACTGCATGTGTTGTTAGCACAACACTGGGCCCACAGTGAACATCTGAATAAATGGCAGCTGGCGCTGTTGTTTTTATGAAAAGACAAAGTCACAGGTATGCCCATGACAAACAGTGATTTTATAATAAATACCCATCTGGAAAACCATGGAGACAATCTGATACCAGTATGGTATTTTTTAAAAATGCTGTTGGTTATATCTCTAATGAGAGTGCTCAACAGAGTGAGAAGAGCACTAGCCTAGCTGAAGAAATGGGTAGTTACTGTAACACAGAGTGACTCCCATTGTCCAAACCAACTCCTGAGTTTCTGAAATCATTACTGAATAATCAGAAGGATGACAATCACAATAATAGCCACTAGCGCTTACAGAGCATCGACTCTGTACTGGGCACTGCTGCACATACATTACATGCACTAATTCTTTTAAATGTCACAACAACTCAATGAGAGAGAAACAGAAAAGGAAATTAAGATACAGAGAGAGAAGGCTTTTCCAAGATCCCACAGCTCAGAGGGGGTAGAACCAGGATAAGAGATACATCCTCCTGAAAGGGCAAGAGGGGAAAGGCATAGCAAGGAACCAACCTTCCAATTTTACGGATGGAGAAAGTGAGGCCAGTGCTTAGAAGAGTGCTTATCATTTGTAGCAGATGCTTGTCTCAGTCTACTTGTGCTGCCATAATAGGACCCCATAGACCGGGGCGGGGGGAGGAGGGAGGCTCAAACAAGAGAAATTTACTTTTTTTACAGTTTCTGAGGCTGAAAGTCCAAGATCAGGGTGCCAGCATGGTGGAGTGCTGGTGAATGCCCTCTTTCTGGCTTGTAGAGACTGCAGTCTTGTTGTGGGGTGAGGGAAAAAGAGGAAGAGAAGGGGAGAGAGAGAGAGAGAGAGAGAGAGAGAGAGAGAGAGAGAGAGATCTCCTTCTCCTTATAAGGCTGTAGTCCTATTGGATTGAGGCCCCACCCTTATGATCTTATTTGACCTTAATTACCTCCTAAAGACCTTCTCTCCAGATTACAGTCACATAGGAAGTTAGGGTTTCAATGAATTTTTGGGGAACACATTTCAGCTCATAACAATGCACAATAGGTAATAACTGAATGATGAACGGTATACGCAGATGGGCATCTTCCTTACGAGGCTCATTACTAGCATAGCTGAAAAGAGAAAATGGGTCATTCGGATGTGTGTTCTCCGCAGACTAGTGACCACACAGCTGAGACTCCCCAAGAAAATCCATTTCCAATGTCCTTCTTTATAGTCCTTGTAAATTTATTTGTACTTACTCCGTATCTGACTGTGTGTTGCTGTCCCTATACCAGAGTGCCCATCTCCAAAGGGTGAGTGTCTCAAAATGTCCCCCGGGTGGGAAATCTCATTTCTTTTCTCCTTTGGTTTTGTTTTTCTTCTTCATCTTTTGTTTCTGTTTTGCTCAGTGTTCATCTTTCTGCATATGTTCTTGCTTTCCTGAGCTGATTCGTGTAGCTATAAGTAGGCTTCAGAGCTCAAGAAATACCTCTTGATTTATAGATCTTTATAGAAAGCATTTAAGGCAAAGGAATATAAAAGATAATAGACTCTTAATCAGATGGGAACTAGGCTTCCAGTAACAGAAACAGTATCTTAACAGACATGAACAACATAAGGAACCAACAAAAGGATCATGTTACCTCCTATAACTGAAGTTCGAGGAGATTCTGGATGACTTAATCTAGAGCCCAATCTCTTTCTTTCTGCTTCTGTGTCTCCCTTGTTCATAGGCAGGCTCTCCCTCACCGTGAGGTAAGGTGTGTCAATGGGGTCTAGAGCTTCCTGTTTGCCTATTCCTATCCAACAGGGGTGAAAGGTCTACTTCAAGATAAATTATCAAGATAAACAAAAATCCCAGGTTTGAATTTTGTTGGCCTTAATTAGCCTGATTTGAGTCACAGGCTCCTCTCTGAACCCAGCCATATAGAAGGGAAGATGGAATGCTAAGTCAGGGGTCAAAACACATATTCTATATAGAGCCAGAGGGTAAATATTTCAGGCTTTGTGGCCATGCTATCTCTGTCGAAGCTACTCAACATGAGCACTGTAGCCTGAAAGCCCCCCCCAAGCAACACAAACACAAATGCATGTACGCAGATTTGGCTTAACAGATCAGGTCCTAACACTGGAATGGACGTACTCTTTAATGCCAATGGTGAATCTAATATAACTCTAATAAATCTTGGGCTCCAGATGGCCTAGTCCCTTCACAGAAGCTTATTCAAGGAAGCGCAATCTCACCAGCCATTAATGATTTTAGAATCCACTTTTTTCTCAGGTCTCTCAAAAACACTCACGGGCATAAGTCAGAACAACATTTCTCTACTCCCCAATTGTCTTATGCTCAGAACTGCCCATGCCAAACACCCAGACTCTCATCACCACCAGCTGTACATCCTTCCTCCATTTCCCCAAAAACTTCAGTTCTTGCCAGGTCTTTAATGTATAACCAGCATCATCTCTCTCTGTCTCTGTGTCTCTCTTTCCATCCTCTCCCATTTCTTCTGGTCACACAGCTTCCTCTGTCTACCGTTTTCTATTCTAAATCACAAAGCCTTTGGAATCAGATTGGCAAAGATCCCTAGGATTGGGTGGTGGGGCAGCGGAGGAGGAAACACAACTCTGATAGGTGAATATAGCTCCTCCTGGTCACATTTGCCAAAAGGGAGTTCATATGAGGGTCCTAATAGATGTCAGGAGAGTGCTGATCTCCTGGGAAGGGTGGGGTGAGAAAGGAATGGGAAGCGGAATTTTATTTGAACCTGAAAATTTTCATCTCTTTCAAAAATTAAAATGACACCTGAAGGAAATATGACAGCGTGATGACACTCATTATATTTGGGAAGTGGATACACACTGGTACCTTTTTTTCCTGTACATTTTAAACATTTCATATTTAAAGATTCAAATAATTAAATCAAAACATTGATGGAAATAGTGCCTGTGAAGGTGCTTTTTTCACCTGTGATCCACTAGACCAATGGGTCGCAAACTTTAACCTTAGCTGTACTGCTAATTATCCAGAAACCTTGTAAAAGTGCACATTGTGGAATCCCACCCTAGAATTGCCCATTCAGGTGCGCCATACTGTTCATTCCAAACAGTATGGGTTCCAAACATGTTCCCAAAGCACCTGGATGCTGCTAAGCCAGGGACGGCAGTTTGGAGATCATTGAAGTAGACAATAAATTCTAAGGATCCTGTGTATCCTGTCCTACTTCAAGGATCCAGCTTGACCCCTGACACTTGGAAAACATTCAATAAATATTGATGCATGCGAGCTACACCCCTGAGCTCTTACTTGTGAAATCACTGGATGCCTGCACAGCCTAATCTGCTCCTTCTACCCCTTAGTGAGCAGAACGGGTTCTCTTCCTTGTCCTCAGAACGGTGCATGTGGGATCACTGGAGAAGGGCTGAGGTTTCTGGGTGGTGAGATTAGAGGATAATCAAGAAAGGGAGGTGGCTGCCTTTTTGGGAGGGTGAGAGAGAGCAAAGGGAGGGAGGGATGAGAAGGCAGTGCTAGGGGATCTACTCGGACTTTCTCTTGCCATTCAGAGAGCACCCATGGGACCTCAGCTGAGCTCCTATGGCGGCCCCTTTGGGAAGCCTTGCTCCCGTCCCGGGCACCTGCTCCACTTCCCCTCTACAGCTGCCATGGCCAGTCCCCAGGCCCGACTCCCAAAAGATCGCCATGCCTTGTTTTCTTGGTTCCTGCCCTGTTGACCCTCATTTCCCCTTCACACCTCCACTCCAGTGGCAGTTCCCTTGGAGTGCCTTCCTTTGCCCCTTGAGCTAAGAGACACTAGCCACCCATTCACGTGGCACATACTCCACAGTTGGCAATTCTGCTTTCATTTTTTTTGTGATTTCTGTTCACCTCCCCACTTTGACTCTAAGCTTAATGGGAGCTAGGACCACATTGATTGATTCTGCTCACTGTCGTCTCCCTCCAGCTCATAGCTCAGTATCTGGCCCATATCCTGTGCTCAATGAATACTTGTTGAATGACTAAGTGAGGAGTGAGTACGGGCATCTTTCCCCAGCTCACTGGCATTATGATGACCCGAGTGAAGTAACCACGTCCAGGCAGTGCCTTTATTTCCACCTCTTCCAAGCCCCCCAGTCCAGTTTCCACTCCAAAGTGTGCTTTTGTCATTGGAAGTGCCTTTCCATGGTTAGGTTTCTCTAATGCTTTTGCCTCTTCCTCCCCAACTTCAGAGGCTGACAGAGAGAAACTGGACAAGAGTCCATCTCCCATGGGGAGAAGGAGAAACAAGCATTACTAAGAATATGAGGAATTCTGAAAGAGGCAGCTGGGTAAGATCCTAGTGTAAATCTCCAAGACAAAGGGAGGGAGCGCACCCCAGAGTATTAGTGAGACCCACAGGGAAGATCTCAGAGTGAGGGAGGCTTTTTTTTTTCCTATTAAAATATTGGTTTGCTCAGTTTTCTTTTTGAAGGGAAACCTTAACACCAGCTTGAGGAAGTACTTCCTTAGCCCCACCTAAGCCACTAAGGCTATTGTGTGGAGCCAGGGGGTGAGGGATTTGGATTGTCTGATCAGCCTGTCATTTTTAAGCCCAGTTGGTTGGGTTTTTCTTTTTTTTAATCGCTGCCCAGTTTATGAATCATTGTTTCTACTTGCTTTAGAAATAGTCATTCTCTACATTTCCTTTTCCAGACTGAACTTGCGCTGGCTTTTTATATATCCTTCCAGTGTTTTATCTACTTAGTGAAAATAATACACATTCATCTCAAACAACTATAAACATATGAAGTAGAAAACAAAAGTATTTCTGTTACTCACCTTTCAGGGATAGTGTTTCTCCTATATTCTTTTATAATGTTAATGTAGATACAAATCTATTATTATTATTATTATTATTATTATTACAAACACTGTTATGCCAAACACATTGTTCTGAAATTAACTCTTTAATCTTTTACATGATTATTCACCATTTCTTGTCTGTTATTTTTTTTTAAAAATATTTTAGTTATTCATGAGAGACACAGAGAGAGAGAGACAGAGACACAGGCAAAGAGAGAAGCAGGTTCCATGCAGGGAGCCTGATGTGACTTCATCCCAGGACCCCAGGATCACGACCTGAGCCAAAGGCAGATGCTCAACCACTGAGCCACCCAGGTGCCCCCATTTTTAGTCTGTTCTTATAGGTAAACTTATTTATTCCGGTTAGCACAAGCTAGGTATTCTGCTCTAGACAGTATTAGATGCTTTTCCTAGAAATAGTAGTGTCATTGTTTTAAAATATTTCTCTTTAATATGAAGTGATGGTAAATATTTTTGAGTTTGTAACATTGTTCACCGACCAAGCCTGTCCACTTCTTCTTCATCCCTCTGTAAGAAATATGCGTGTTGAACACTAGCTGAAGTCACAGCCAAGGGAATTCTTTTACTTAATAGACACCACTGGCTCTTTACATATGGAAACCCACAAATCATTTATTTGTTCATTTGCCTTTCCGTCAGACATTTAGCTTGCTTCTAAGAAGTGTCATGTGTCACTCCAAACACTGTAGGGAAATGTACAAAAGAGGTCTTTGCTCCTATGGGTGAATGTGAGAAACAGAACATAACCAAAAGAGAGAGAGAGAGAGAGAGAGAGAGAGAATTTTTATGATGGTAGGATGAAACCATCCATGGGAAATTATGGGGAAGGGTTTTCTAAAAGACAGGAACAGCAGGGTAAAGTCTTTGAGGTAAAACAAACATGATGCACTGAAGGAATAGGGCTAGCACATCATGGGCCCTGGGGAAGTGGTATGAGGTAGGATCTGGGAAGGAGCAATGGTTATGTCATATAAGGTCTTACAAGTTATGGAAGGAGTTGGTATTTTATTCCCATGTCATGGGAAGCCATTGAAAGGGTTTACACAGAGGAGCGACAATATTTAATGTAGGTTTTAGAAACAATCTCTCTGTTGCTGAGTTGGAGTTACCTGGGGTGGGATGGGAGGTCAGGGAGCAGGTTTTGCTGGTGTGTAGGTAAGTCAGCCCCACAGGCCCACAAGCACAGGCAGTCAAGCTCTGAGTATCAGAAATAAATGCCCAATGGACTCAAAAGGGTAGTCGTCACAATCCCTGACAGGTTGAAATCAGCCAGGTAAAAGAACCAGAAGATGAAGACAAAAGTAACATCAAAGAGCCAAGAGCCAACATCACAGAGGATGGGACCCTCCAGGAGGCTGAGTCATTAGGGTCAAAGTACCAAAAAGAGCACCGAGTAGGATGTTGACTTAACAGTGGTCTCTGACCTTCACAGGTCTTTCATCTCCAGGCAGCAGAGACCCTTGAGGTCGGCCCCACCCCTTTAACATATCTCTCTGGGCTTAAAGAAACAAACCAGGGCTTCCCAGTGATCTCTGGCCTCTTTGAGGCAGGAAATAATATTCATAAATCTGAGATATCTATGCCTTCTGGTCAGACCGAAGGTCAGTGCTGGGGTTACATCTTCAAAAGTCTTACTGGGTCAACCCCATGCTGTTTACAACGTGGCATCCGGCATCTGTGCTTCATTGGCTCAAGTCACTTGGCACTCATGCTATGAGCCTAGCACCTGGAAACTGGAATGAATGGGCTCAAGGAGAACAGAAGACTGCACTTGTAAAGGAAAAGTTTATCAATTAGCCTCCCACTTCTGGATACCCAGTCTCCAGACATAGTGACACAAAAGCACAGGATACTTGGGCAGGGATGTCCAAGAAACATTTCTCTAGCATATTTTATCCATCTTGTATGCAACTACATGATAAAATTATATACACCTGTCTAGGTGTGTAAGTGTGGGTGTGGGGCAGCCCAGGTGGCTCAGCGGTTTAGCACCGCCTTCAGCCCAGGGCCTGATCCTGGAGACCCGGGATGCAGTCCCAGGTTGGCCTCCCTGCATGGAGCCTGCTTCTCCCTCTGCCTGTGTCTCTGCCTCTCTCTCTTGGTGTGTGTGTGTGTGTGTGTGTGTGTGTGTGTGTGTATGTGTGTGTGTCTCATGAATCGATAAATAAAATCTTTAAAAAAAAGTGTAGGTGTGTGCCTAGGAGAGTCTATAAGTACACATTTCTGGATAGCAGTGTTGGCAAAGAGGAGCTTTTGTATTTTACGTTATCTAAGTTTGTATTACGTTAACACCATGCAACATTGTCAGGTCTATGGGGAGAAAAGGGCTCAAGATTGGCAATTTCATATGGTTAATTCTAAAAGAGATGAAGTTTTGGAGAGGCAGTGTAGGGAGCTTGCTGAAATAATGGGTTCTGAAGCCAGCCAGAAGGATCTCAAGGGCCAGCTCGCCACCTTCTTATTTGTCTCACTTTGGGCAAGTTACATCCTAGCTTTGTGCCTCAATTTTTTCATTTGAAAAATGGGGATATTAACTGTATTTAGCTCTGAGTGCTGCCGTGTGAATTAAATGAGCTACATGTCAAGTGCCTATCATGGTGCCATTGCAAGCCTTCAATAAATGGCAGTGATTACTTTTTTTCAAAGCACCTATTACCCTAGAAATTAAAAAAAAAAAACAACTTTTTTTTTTTTTTTTTTTTTTTTTTTAAGAAAAGGATTTGTCTAGAGTACCCTTGAGAAACTCTTTCCTTCTAGTTATGAGAGAAAATTCCAGGTGGGTCCTCTTCTGATAATTGCCTGTCGTGTAGGAAATGCTCCTTGAACCCTTGGCAGTGCTTGGTGGGAACAGAATGGAGCTCTGGGCAGGCAGCCCGGGGCCCTCCACGGCCTGAACTCCCTCAGGCTTTTCTCAGGTGAGCTATCCCCCCTCCTCCATCGTTATTTATTTACATGGCATTTTTTTCTGCTCTTTTAATTATATCACCAACATCTTTGTAAAGTCATTCATTTTTTTTGGTCCCCTTTTCCTTCTCTGTGCACTGCTCTAAAAATAACCACGGAAACAAAAACAATGCAGTTCCACAAACAAAGACCCGGCTGGGGAAGCAGAACTCCTCAGTAGGTCTTGAGTCACCTGCTATTTCTTGTCTTCATGTTTTATGAAATAGCCCGTGGCTCTCACAATAGAGAGGGAGGGAACCCTGATTAAATGGTATGCATGACTTTAAGAGGGAATTAAAAGCGATGCAAAGGTTTGCACTAAACTGCATTGGGCAAAGATATTCAAGAAGAAAGTTGCCCGGGCGGTCTCCGGTCTGAATGCACAGGTTCTGAGTCTGCAGTGACTCACTGGCTCGGGCAAGAATCTCTCTCCTGGCTAATTGCTTCATCAGCCAACCATTTATTGGCCTTTTGCCCCTGTGGAAGGAAGAACAGGACCATGTTTTCAGGGTAAGGGGATGGGGTGGAGTGGAAAGGTAATTAGACGTATATGGAGATGAGCAGACAAGTGAGAAATAGGAATGAACAAAGAGGATTGAGGCACAAAAATTTGTGTGGTTTTTCCTTAGAATCACCAAAAACAATAGCAGTATTTATTCTGTTTAGAAGAGCTGAAAACAACAATGATAAGATGATATTTACTGAGTGCCTATGACATGCCAAATACTGTTGGAGGCAGGAGCTTACGGTGGTAAACAAGACAGCCGGAGCTCCACCCACATGGTCTTACATTCTAGAGGTGAAAGTAAAAAAAATAAAATAAAATAAATTAAATGAATAATTATGATCAATTCGACTTCTGGAAATCCTATGGAGGAAACAACTGGAAGAGAAGGGGGCAGCGTGACAGAGGTTGACTGAAGGTCAGGGAAGGTGTCTCCAGGAGGTGACATCTGAGCTGAGACCTGCAAGGCGAGCCAGCAGAGAAAAAGCCAGGGGAGGAGTAGTTTAGGCAGAAGGTGGCAAAAGCTTGCCAAGTCCCTAAGCTGTCAAATGGCTTGTGGTGGGGAAAGAGGAAGGAAGTCTGGTGGCTAATGCAGGCTGTTGCATACCTTACGAGGAGCTTGTTGACTCTCAGCTTGTTGACTCTCGTTGACCGCAATGGAATTTGTACAAAAACCAAGGAATATTTGCTTGCTTTAAATCACCCAAGTCTTGGGTAGCAAAGCCGTGGTGAGAACCCAATCTTTCTAAATTGCTGGCCAAGGACCTTGTTTCAATATTGTCAGAATGGAGCTCATTGGACACATGTGGTCTATAGCAGCGGCTGGTTCCCAGGCCTGCCTGCATCACTCTTGCAGTCACGCTGCCTTTGGGATAATGTGGGCTTCAAGACCTGACCGACTCAACTCTTTACTTGTCTTTGATCCTCAGTGTGTCCCTAATCTATCCTGAGCCTCATCTATAGAATGGCTTGCTGTTATATACAGGTCACCGGGCAGCATTTAGACCAGTACCTGGAACCAAGAAAACATGTAAAATGTTGACTCTCATCACTATTATTATCATCATGATTTTGTCAGTATCCTCTCTGCCACTGTATTAGCGGTCTCCATTATCACAGATTATATTGTACATCATTTTACATCTCAGCTACCAGTGTAGAAGGGGCTAGAGCCTAACAAATGACTTTATGATTCAAACATCTGCCCATTCATCACAGCACCAGCTATATATGAAATATGGTACCAGGTCTGAGGAAAACAAAAAATTTAAAAGTGATGACTGATCAATTGGGTCAGGCTCATTGCCAGAGTCAGGGGATGGAGCTCTGGATCTGTGATGTATTCACTATATGACACCAGCGAGTTACCTAACCTCTCGGGGTCTCAGGATTCACATCTGGGGGGATAACTAGGCCCACAGCACTGTTTTGACATACATTAAATGGCGTGACTCCTGGAGGCACTGACTCTGAAACCTGCAGTATAGACACAGCTCCAGACTGTCAGTTCCTATTGTCCTCAGCCTTTGGGAAGCAATAATCTGGGGAGGTGGAAACCACAGGTAGACAATGTTAAGAGGCTCATCGTCATAGAGGGGATGCTAATTCCTGCCTCTCCTGTTCTCCCTAGGAAAGATCTCTCAGAGATTCCAGGGCTGGTTCTGGAAGAATGGAGAGGAACTTTCTGGATAGATGGCAGGATAGCAAAAACAGCCTGCACAAAGGCATGGAAGCTTAAAAAAAAAAAAAAAGGCATGGAAGCTTGACACAAAACAGCTTATTGGGGAAATGCTAACTAACCCGAAACAGCTGTTCTGTGCATTGGAAGATGGGATAATGGATTTTGAGAAGAAAGGCAGAAAAGGTGTAATTCCTTCCTAAGGATGTGTTCCCGTTATGCTCATCATCCCCACGTTGTCCTGCAGTAGCATCCAGATCACTGTCCAGAAAGATTTCTAATCTCTTCTTCCCTCTTTACCTATTATGTCTATCTTTTCACCTCTTTCCCTTCTGGCAACCAGCAGTTTGTTCTCTGTACTTATGAGTCTATTTTTGGTTTTTCTGTTTGTCTTATTATTTAGATCCCACACAAAAGTGAAAATCATATGATATTTGTCTTCTTGTAACTTATTTCACTTAGCCTAATACCCACAAGGTCCATCCATGTTGTTGCAAATGGCAAGATTTCATTCTTTTTTATGGCTAAGTAATATTTCATTATGTTTATATTTACATATTAATCTCACATCTTCTTTATCCATTCATTTATTGATGGATGCTTAGGTCACTTCCATACCTTGGCTATTATAATTAATGCTGCAATAGACATAAGGTACATACATTTTCTTGATTAATAGCTTCATTATTTTTCACATAATTACCCAGAAGTAGAATTACTGGATCATAAGGCATTTCTATTTTTAATTTCTTGAGGAACCTCCATACTGTTTTCCAGAGTGGCTGCACCAGTTTGCATTCCCCCCAGCAGTGCCCGAGGATTCCCCTTTCTCCACATCCTTGTCAACACTCTGTTGTTTCTTGTCTTTTTGATGATAGCCATTCTGACAGGTGTAAGGTGATAGCTCATTGTGGTTTTGATTTGCATTTCCCTGATGATCAGCAATGTTGCATATCTTTTCATGTGCCTGCTGGCCATCTGGATGTCTTCTTTGGAAAATTGTCTATTCAGGTCCTTTGCCCATCTTTAAATCAGATTGTTTAGGTTTTTTGGTGTTGAGCTGTATGAGTTCTTTATATACCTTGAATATTAACCCCTACTGTGTCTGTTAGTTGAAATATCTTCTCCCACTCAGGGTTGTCTTTTCATGTTGTTAATAGTTGCCTTTGCTGTTCAAAATATTTTTAGCTTGATGCAACCCCAAGTGTTTGTGGGAGCCATTCAGCTTTTTCCCCCTCTCACTAGAGGAGACAGATCCAGAAAAAGATGGCTAAGGCTGATGTCTAAGAGTTTGCTACTTATGTTTTCTTTTAGGATTTTTATGGTTCCAGGTCTTACACTTAGGTCTTTAATACATTTTGAGTTTATCTTTGTGTATGGTATAAGAAAATAGTCCAGTTTCATTCTTTTGCATGTAGCTCTCCAGTTTTTCCAAAACCATTTATTGAAGAGACTATTATTTCTCCATCAGATATTGTTACCTTCTTTGTTTAGATTAGCTGACCATATAGATGTGGGTTTATTTCTGGACTACCTATTCTGTCCCATTGATCATTGTGTCTATTTTTCTGTCAGTACCATACTGTTTTGATTATGATAGCTTTGTAGTATAATTTGAAATCAGGGATTGTGGTGCCTCTAGATTTGTTCTTTTTTCTCAAGATTGCTTTAGTTATTTGGGGTATTAGGTGGTTCCATAAATTTTAGGGTTACTTCTTCCAGTTCTGTGACAAAGACTATTGGTATTTTGATAGGGGGTCACTGAGTGTGTAGATTGCTTTGTGTAGTATGGACATTTTAACAATATTAATGGTTCCAATCCATGAGCACGTTATATGTTAATTTGTGTCATCTTCATTTTTTTTCATCCATATCTTATAGTTTTCAAAGTACAGGTCTTTCTCCTCCTTGGTTAAATGTATTCCTAGATATTTCATTCTTTTCAATGCAGTGGTAAGTGGGATTGTTTTATTAATTTCTCTTCAGTTTGTTATTAGTGTATAGAATTTCTGTATATTAGTTTTGTATCCTGCAACATTACCAAATCATTTATTAGTTTAAACAAATTTTTGGTGGAGTCTTTAGGATTTCTCTATATAATATCATGTCATCCGAAGACAGTGATAATTTACTTCTTCCTTACCACTTTGGATGCCTTTTATCTCTCTCTCTCTCCTATTTAGTTTTTTTTTTTTTTCTTGTCTGACTGCTGTGGCTAGGACTTCCAATACTATATTGAATAAAAACTGTAAGAGTAAATATCCTTGTTTTGTTTCTGATCTTAGAGGTAGAGCTTTAAGCTTTTCACAATTGAAGATGATGTTAGCTGTGGGTTTGTCATATGTGGCCTTTGTTACGTTGAGGTGTATTTCCTTCAAACCTACTTTGTTGAGAGTTTTCATCATGTATGGATGTTGAATTTTGTCAAATGCTTTTCCTGCATCTATTGAGATGATCATATGATTTTTATCCTTTATTTTGTTAGTGTGGTGTATCACACTGATTGACTTGTGGATATTGAACCAAAATTTTTTATCTTGAAGAAGCTCTTTTTTTCTTCCGAACAAGTTGAGTTCGAAACACAAATGTTTCATTAAGAGTGGGATATATGACCATTTTTGTGGGTACCAAATGTTAAATGCCAAAGCAGCTATGTAAGATTTGATTTCCATATCAGTCCAGGGAGTCCCAACTTCGGCCAGCCTCCCCATCCTCATCAATAACATGATGGTATTCAAGCACGTTAAGCACATCAATGTTTGATGACTGAAATGTTAGTTTGAGAGATTCCCAAGAAAAGACAACTGTGTTTATAGCCAAAGAAGAAGGCACAAGGATGCTTTTGGAAAATAAACTGAAGGAAGTTTATCCTCAGGTATAGAAAGGAGAGTTCATCAGGGTTACCACAATTACCCAGGCATGTCAGAATAAAACAAAACAAAACAAAACAAAAATCCCTGAATGAGTAGCAAATGACGACTAACACATCCTCACCGTGACATAGGCAGCCATTCGGCTGACATGACCCAGGATCCACATATGACACCTTTCTTGAATTTAATGATCCAATTTAAGGGCTGACAAACACTATTTTTCCAAGGGGCTAGGAATGGCCCTCCTTTTCCTCAACCAAAGTAATTATTCCCCCAACTTGAAGCAAGAGTAGTGAAAGCACTTTTTGTTTCTCCAATCCTCCAGTGGAACCCCCAGGCTAAGATTTTTTTGTAAGGCATTGTTCATGCACAGTGGCATAGAATTTCATTTGCCGGATTTCAAGTATTAAGAGCACAACACAAAATCTAAGCAATTTTAGACATGTGTCAATCTCAAATAAAAAAGGCTTTGTGCTGGCACAGGATGTCAATGCTTGAATTAAAGAGATGGAGAATTTCCCTGAGCGAGAGCTGTACATGCTGACACAATACATTGTTAAGATTCTGTGTTACGATACAACCAATATGTTTTAATAATTTATTGGTATTTATTTAACACTCAATACTGTCATACCAAATCTAAACCAAGAGGTCTAGGTTCCTCATTGATTCGTGTATATGGTTTTATCAGTTTCATTAGATGCTTCCTTAGAAAAGTCTCTTGTGTGTGCTGAAATTATGGAAAGATGTTTCTGAAACTTCATTAGGATAGCATTCTGATATCACCTTCTGGAGACCCTCAAGTGGATGCTGCTTGAAGGATTTAATTCACCTTTGTCTTTCTCCATCTTTATTTATCAGACTTTATCTCCTGATGAAATCGGTGCTCTAAAAGTTAAATCTCATTTGAACATTTAGTAAAAATTTAGGCGGCTACAGGCTGACAAGGAAACCCGCTGGATATAGAATCCAGGCTGAATTCTTCTGGACTGCCTTAATCATTAATTCATCTGCTTGAAGATTCATTCATCTTTATTTCACCATTACTTAATGAGGATAATGGAGACCATCAAAATCTAAAGGCTAATCACTTTTTTTAAAGTGAGTATTTGATAATTATTAATTAATAATAATGTCAACAATAACCTTAATTTCCAGGTAGTCCCCCTAGAGATTTACATCTTAATTATACTTGCCATAAGGACAAATTAACTCCCCTGGATTTAAGCTTTGGTTTACAGTTTTCAAATCACAGAAGCAAGGAGAAGCTATCTTCATGTAAAAATAATCAGACTTTTTTTGAAAAGCCTCAAATGGCAAAGATGAAGAGAGAATAAATACAGCTGATGAGATTTAGTGTGACATCAGTAATTCTCAAAGGGACTCCCACACCATAGAGTGTGCTGGTATGGATGCTCATTGCTTTTATGGAGGTGACAGGCCTGACCTGTTGGGTACTAGTAACACCCAGGACAGACTAGAAATGTCACAAACTACTAACAGTTACTACACAAGATATAAAAGCATCTGTCTAAAAGGAGTGGCTCTTCAAAACTGGCCTAAACCTGTTTTGAAATTCCTATTCCTTCAACAGGCCCATTGTCTTTCCTTATGGAACACAGAATTAATTCACAGAAATTAAAAAAAAAAACCTCAATGACTAAGATATTCTTTTAATCAGGACTATTTTGTTTCAATGTAACAGGAACTCAACCCAAACTAGCTTTCACTTAAAATAATGGAGGTGTTATTGCCTCATGTACATGAAAAGTCCTAGGTAATAGCTGGATCCAGGCACTCAAATGATGATGCTGAGAACCTATTATCTCTGTCCCTCAGCTTCTCTGTACTCTGAACTGGCTGTATTCCCAGGAAGGGTATTTTTTCCCCACATGGAACTCCTGGAAGCATTACACTTTCCCATTATCAGCTTTAAACCCAGTGGAATGAGAACTTCTCTCTTATGGGCTGAATTATGTTTTCCCCAAGTCCATAAGTTGAAATCCTAACACTCCGTACCTCAGAATATGACATTATTTGTAAACATGGCAGATATAGTTACTTAAGATGAGGTTATAATGAAGTAGGCAGGGCTCCTAAGCCAATATACCTGGTAACTTTATAGGAAGGGACAATTCAGACAAATGCAAGTACACAGGGAGAATGCCAGGTAAAGATGGAGTCACAAACCAGGGAACTACCTGAAGATAGGAGAGAGACCTGGGAACAGATCTTTCCCTAGCATCTTCCAGAACAGCACGGCCCTACCAACACCTTGATTTTTGGCATCTAGCTTCCAGAAATGTGAGATAATAAATTTCCATTGGTTAAGCCATTCCATCTGTGATGCTTTCTTATAGCAGCTCTACAGAAATCATACCTTATTCTTTCTGTTGGCTCTACACCACGTCATGAGATTCACTCTGATGGGTTTGCTTTGGACCACATTGATCTCTGTGGCCAGGTAGATGGTTGAGCAGATCTGACTCATGCCCACTCCTGGGGCTGGAGATAGAGTCAGTCCTACCCTACATATGCATACCAGGAGTGGGAAAAGGGCATTCCTCCAAAGAAAGATCAAAGTGCTGCCACCAGAGGAAGGGAGGCAGGCAAAAATGAAAGATGTCTGCTACAGATGAGTGTATCAGAAAAGAGAAAAAATGAGGTTATTCTAACTCAGATTGCTCTTTGCTTGAATAATCAACATCTCCTTCTCCATAAGCCTGATAAACACCTACTCATCAGTCACATGCATGAGCATCTCTTCTGCTAAGTCTTTCTTGAAATTCCTCTGATGAAACTGAGACTTGTGCTGCACAGACTCCCCCTCCTATAGCTTGGCATGATGCAATAGCAACACTAGTAATGCACCTTTTCACAGTGTTTATAATGTGCTTGCCACAGTTCTAAGCTGTTCAATTCATTTAATCCTGGTATTAACCCAATGAGGTAAATACTCTATTATCTCAATTTGCAGGTAAGGAAATTAAAGGATCAGAGAAGTTAAGTAACTTTACTGAAGCTAATTTTCTTAGATAGTAGGTATTAAGTGCCAGAACTAATATTTAAATTGAATCAATTTAGCTGCCAACTCCATATTCTTTACCAGTTCATTATACTGTATTAAATAGCTCATTTTCCTTGTTTCTCTTCATATCTGTATCCTATGAGACCAGTGTTTCCCAAACATGGAACATGTATCACTGGTGAAATTCACAATGATTTTAGGTTTTAAACATTTAATCTTAAAAAACTATTAATAGTTACATATTTGTTTTCATGGACTATTCTCTTTATAACAAGAGATACCTTTTCTTAAAATTTCAGAGGTGCTATACACTTTCCTTCATAAGTGAATTTAATTAAGTAAAAGAAGAATAAAAGAAGAAGATGATTAAAAACATGGTAAGACTATAATAATACACACAGCATGTAAATATGTCAAGAATATTACAAGTAGTGTAGAAATGATTCAAATTCCAAATGAAATACTGAGAACTCTTTGAGGAATACATCTGCTGCATTCTTAGTGATACTGCTCTGAACAGTGTCTAGCATACATCGGACACTCACTAAACATTTGCAGAATCTTTTTGTATTGATTGGTTATGGGGAACACGGAATACAAGACTGACAGGGCTTAACTGAATTCACTACATTGAGTTACGTGAAATATCAGGAATATTGATACTATCATCATTGCTGAAATTCAGTCAAGCTCAGTCATGTTGCCAAACATCTGCCAGCTGTTACCAGGACAAAGTGCAACAAAAGTTGGGGTCTCTGTTTAATGTGAAGTCATCAGACAACTTTATTTCTCAGAAGCACCGTATGCCTATGATATATGTATTTTCCAGAAATGAGAAATTTTACAGACATTGGTTATTGTTTGTAATATGTTTCTTTAAATGACTAACTCCTCTTTCCTTCTCAGAATAACTTCAGGTGAAAATTTTCAATGAATATGAAGGAGTTGGAGTATGAAAGCAGAACATTTTTACCATGTTTAGAAGATTCAGTTTTAGACTGATAGAACTTAAAAAGCCAGGAGATTATTCTTAAACTTCTTGTACAAATATGTCTCTTTTTATAGCCACATCCAAACAAAGGCTGGTAACGTGTAATGGATAAGCATACGAACTTGGAAAAATTAATTAACTCCCAGGTGCCTCCTTTACTTTTCTATAAAATGTGGATTATAATGGACTTGTTAAAAGGATAAAATGAGTTAACGTATGTAAAGCACTTATTTTACTATTGGGTAAGCACTTAGTTATAATAGGTGTTGTTATTATTGCTATTATTAATACTGCTGATTGAAACTCATATTTTCTTAGATATATTAGAAGATCAACACCACCTATGGTGAGATCCTTCTTAATGTCAGGTACTTGAGGGACATCATTTTATTTAATCCTGTTTCAGATCAGGTTTCCAGGAAGCTGACTTTGAGATTAGTGGGAAAATTTATTAGGGAGTGCTCTTGATTTTAACATCTACAGGAGAAGGGAAGGGAGGAGGATTGGCTATACAGAGAATTTGAGCTAGGTGCAGTCACAACAATGGTCTTAGCGAATCCCACAGAATACTCTGAGCTGAGATGATCTTTCAGGGTTGTCATGTGTTGGGGCTGGAGGGGCTGGCTCTTTTATGCCCTCATCCAACAGTTACCGGATTAAGTTTGCTACCTGGAAAGGGATGTCACCTTGGGCGTTTACTCCCTTCACCTGAGGTCAATTCCCAGCAAGAGCTCTGAACTGTGAGATATCAACACTTCTTGAAGCTGGGAAAATTGGACCTTCAATTCTAATTGGGGGTTCTAGGTGCTGCAGCACAGTGCCCACTACAATCTACCTCTTGAGTTCAGGTCCACCTCTTTATGTAAATTCTGGAAGAGGTAGTTCTAGGATTCTGGTGGGTCTCTTTGCCTTGGAAAAACTATTAAGAGAGGGATTAGGAAAATGAACCAGCTGCCACCACAGCTGCTTTTAAAGTCACAACTGATCCTCATTGTCTCCTGTCTATTCTTAGATTCCCTTACTCTCAGCTAGCATCTCTGCCAGTCTAGGTAGCTTACCTAGTGGCATGACTCAGACTCTCACATTTGAAGGGTCCAAGACCATGGCCATCTTGACTTTCTCAGCCAGGGTAGTGACTCCACTTCTGGCCTGTCAGACCTTTGACATAAGAAGCTCAAAGTGCCCAAAGGGAATCCAAAGCTTAGTGTTCAAGGGACTCTTACTGTGTCCTCTGGTAGCACTGTGTGTCTGTGAATTAAACACTATATAAGCCCTTGATCTTGGGTGAGGTAGTTTCTAATGATGAACTGGTAAATGTTTAACAATTGAAAATCTGTAAATAAGGAAAAGCCTGATTTAGTAGTGCTGCCAATTTTCATGAGGGAGATAAGGATTGGAAAACTTTAGACTGCTGGCCCACCAACTGATTTTATAAAGTTTTATTGGAAGACAGCCATACCAATTCGTTCACATATTGTCTATTCACTTTTGCTGTAATGGCAGAGTTGACTAATTGCAACAGAGATTATTTCAAAGCCAGAAATTATTACTTTCTGACTCTGTAAAAAAAAAAATCTGCTGATCCTTTGTATAAATACTCCTACCATGTCTGACTTCAAACAATCCGCTGAACTCAGAGTTGGCAATTGTTGCCTACAACTTGCCCTCATAAGCCAATATGAGCCAGTTGTAGCACACCATACTGGTTGAAGTCAATTCCCAGATGGGGGTGAGAGCTGAAGCTGGCAGTTGGCACTGTGTCCAGCACTGCATCCAATAAAATCCTTGTAGTTTCCCTATAAGGAAGACTCTCTCATGACCATTATCCAGATCAGAAAACAGACTAAAAGTGTTAAATCTACTTTGTCCTAATTATGAAGCTAGTAAATAGTGAAGCCAAGGTTCACATGCAGATCCGTCATGCCCCAATAACATTCTGTACCTCCTATTCAGCTGACTGGCTTAATTTTACCATCTTTTCATTCATTCATTCATTCCTTCATTCATTCAACTATTGTTTAGTAAATACCTGCTATGTGCTAGATACTATGATATAGCAAGAAGTAAGATAGAAGGGGAACCCTCTCTTTAGCCGGTGAAATTGGGTTTCTGGTGTGTTTGCTTATCTGAACGTCTAAATTAAAACTTAGCTCAATTTATGGACCACTACAGTTTTCATCGATATCTCTCTTTCCTGATTGAATTCCTATTATACTAATGGTCAGTATTATATAAAATGATACTCCTTGGTCTCATGATTGTTTTACATTAAAGTCTGCTTTCCAGTCAGTTCATGATCTATTGAGAGAATGGTGGCATTTAAAGGGCCAATGAATCACATGTGTCTCCCACCAAACAACCAATTAAGACATTGACACTAGATTCAGAGACATGAAGATCAAAGTACAACAGAATGTATGGAAGAATTTGGTTATAGCTGCAACAACACATAATTTGTTCAAATTATAATTACTAAGCACTTTACTATATGGCAGGTCTTGTTCTAGAATCTCAGAATACAGGGGTGGAAAAGGAAACAACATCCTTCCCCCACTGAGCTTCCATTCTAATGTCATCTAGATGCTCAATACCTCTTCAGTCTATAGTTTAGAAACCATCTCTGCTGGAAAATGGTTTTTAATGGAACTTGCTCAACTATCTGAAAGAAAGACTGCCTCATACCTGTTGAACACCAAATGGTGGGGAACGAAATATGAGCTTCCAGATCTGACTCTAGAAGCCGAAGCCTACCTCCTTACCCTTGGGGGAAAAAACTGCATGGAAGAGAGAAAGAATAGTGTGTATCCATTCTGGGAGCTAGCTGGCCTCTGATAAAGAAGAATAAAGCATAAGCCATGTTTATGAAGATCTTTACCTTAATTTTAGTCAATTTAGATGTTGATAGATATAACTGAAGGCATAGAAAAAAAGAAGTGTTATTCTAATACCATTTTTTCCCAGGGAAAGTTAATTCCCCATAGAGGCAGGAAGAGAGGGAACAGGTATTTGTATCCTCTCCCAAATGGCAGAAATAACATATAGTATTTAAATCAACTGAATTACCTAGAACAGGCTAGGAACATAGTATTCATAGGTATTCAGTAAAGTCTTATGGATTGTTTAATTCCAATATTTCTACTTATACTTTGGTAAATTTCAGGACCAGAGAATCATTAAGGGAGGGGCGGGCAAGCATCCCTCTGCTCTGGGTCAATTGTTAAGAGTCTCAGGCTGCTGCTTCTGCTGCTTCTTCTTCTTCTTCTTCTTCTTCTTCTTCTTCTTCTTCTTCTTCTTCTTCTTCTTCTTCTTCTTCTCTTTTCTTCTTCTTCCTTTTTCTTCTTCTTCTTCCTTTTTCTTCTTCTTCTCCTTCTCATTCTTATTCTTATTCTTTTCTTCTAATTATAGTATCAATAATATCAGTAAATATTTTGAAGCAAGTGTTTTGTACTTAACTGGGTAATACCCACTGTGTGCCTTGCTAAAATTACATGGTTCTTTCTGGATGGAAAACACTCTGTTTATAAAATGTCCTATTATCGTGCTTATGATGAATGAGCTGTGTTTATTTGTTTCTTTCCTGGCTGTCTTTAGGAGATGATCTAAGGTTAATGGTGGAAATGCTACCAAAATAAATGGTTTCGCGTAGTCAAATATTTCATCTGAGCACTCTGTTTCAGGAAACTTGGGAAGAAAACAAATGAATACTTTTTAGAGCGTTTGAATTCATTCCTTAACTTTAGTGCTGCTAAGGTTTCCAAGATATGTTTAAAAATGTATTTTTCAAGTTACCCACAAAGTCTACAATGCCTCCACCGACACGTCAATTAGAACATAATACACATTGTCTTCTGGAAAATCCTCAAAAGGATGTAGAAGCTGATTTCAGATTTCTCCATCAAATTGTCTATTTTCTACACAAAATTGTTCCATAGAATCATAATCTTTCATGAAAGTGATATTCACCAGACCTGGTTTAAAAAATTTCCTTAAATTGACATCTTATTCTGAAAATAAGCAGATGTAGTATTTGCCACTAATCCTTATAAGTTTGGATGGCTTTGAAAAAAAATATATGTGGTTTTGTGGGTAAAATATAGGACTTCAGTGTCATAGATTCTGACTTAGGTCGGACTTAGTTGAAGAACCGCTCTAGGCTTACATGAGAATTTCTCTCACTTTTGGTCAAAGTTCTACATAAATCACTGCTCCTAAGTGATTCTGCCAGGATGACGTCATTATCATTTCTTTCCCACTGGGCTTTGGGATTCTTCTAAGAATCTCTTTTAGGTCAGCTAAGTACAAAGGACTATTTCTCAGACATCTTCCTCCTGCAAAGATTTACAGACCCAGAAATATTGGCAAATGCCAAAGTCATTTTTTGTCTTGCAGTCAATATTACTTTGGAGGTAAACAGAGGTTTAAGTTTCAACAATGGACTTAGAAATGGCAGTCTAGTAAGAGAAGGGGCCTATATCATGAGAGATTTCTTTAAGATCTTTTTTAGTTTAAAAAAAAAAAGAAGAAAGGGAAAATAAAAAGATTAATATATCCCAAATCCTGGCAAGGCAAAGTGAATTTTTCTTCCAAGTCCTTCTGGTGAACTCCAGCATAAGAAGTTATACATTTGACTCTTGTAAACATTATTGTCTTTTTCTAAACTTTGAGTTACAATACCTTTGGGGGAGGGTTCAAAATGGCCTTAAAGGGAATAGAAAGACATCATCATTGAAATTCCAGTGGAAAAGTTTCCATTGAAAGGTATTTACTGGCTCCTTGAAGGGTTATATTCTATTCTGGTCCCTGAATTTATGAATATTTACTTAATATAGAATATATTTAATTGCTTTTCATAATTATAAGAGTAACTGTTGCTCTTTTGAAGTGGGAAAATTTAGGTAACAGAAAAGAGAGGAGGAAATGTTTACAATTCTACCTGCCTGTGGTTAAGCAAAATTAATACAGGTGTGACTCTGCAGACTTATGTTTGTTGGTTTAACAAAATATTCATTGATTTTCTGTGACGGGTGCTTTTATAGAGGATAGAAGGAAAGAGGTGACTACAAGATGCTGTCTTCAGGGAGCTTACATTCTGGAGACAAAGAAGTGCAAAAAAGTAAATATTTTGATATATGAAATAGAGGTAAGGAGTACTAAGTGCCATTAAAAAAGTAGTTCATGACATTAAAAGTGATGATGGCGTGGTGGGAGGGCAGTTTTCATCTCAGAAGGACTCTCTGAAGAGGGGACTTATTTCAAAACTTTTAAAGATCTAATTTAGTTGACAGAGCAAGAGAGCACAGGCAAGGGGAAGGGCAGAGGGAGAGGGAGAAGCAAGCTCCCCACTGGGCAGGGAGCCAGATGTGGGGCTGGATCCCAGGACCCTGGGTTCATTACCTGAGCAGAAGTCAGACACTTAACCGACTGAGCCACCTAGGCACCCATGAAAGGGGGACATCTGAATAGAAACTAGGTACAGCTAAAGGGAAAGAAAGAATGCCTGCATCTGAGCACCACCCTTTACCTATCACTGTGATCTTATCTAGGGGATTTCACTACACTGTCCCTCACTATCATGAACTACAGAATGAGACTTTTAAATCCTATCTTGTGTGGTTAGCATATATAAGGGTGTTTGTCAAACATTAAACTCAAGACATATGTCATACTTTTCATAGGAGTTGTTTACTGCACATGTACTATGTGCCAACTCAGGTACCGATTGCTTGATATCTATTATCCATGATCTCATTTATTCCTCATGATAACATCAGACTAGATACATATTTTTTTAAAGATTTATTTATTTATGATAGACATAGAGAGAGAGAGAGAGGCAGAGACACAGGAAGGAGGGAGAAGCAGGCTCCATGCCAGGAGCCTGACATGGGACTCGATCCCGGATCTCCAGGATCGCTCCCTGGGCCAAAGGACAGGCGCTAAACCACTGCGCCACCCAGGGATCCCTAGATACATATATTTTTTTAAAGATTTATTTATTTGAGAGAGAGAGAGAGAGAGGAGAGAGAACATGTGTGTGTATGCATATGTGTGCAGGAGGGAGAGGAAGAGGGAAGGGGAGAGAGAATCTTAAGCAGACTCTGCACTGAGTGCAGAGCCGGACACAGGGCTTGATCTCACGATCCTGAGATCACAACCTGAAACCAAGAGTCAGATTCTCATTGACTTCCCGCCCAGGTGCCCCTGGATAATATTTTTATTTCCTATTTCAGGTAAGGAGAATAGGGTCTGAGGTATTTTGTGATTCGCTAACAAATAGTAACTTGGGAGCATGAACACAGGGTGTTGGGTTGCAAACAACCAACCTGTCCCAAGCACATTCTTGGTGCTCAATCTCAATTTTAGTCTTGATAAACTCTGACAGGGGAAATAGTGGACGCTTGTCTTCCATCCGGACCTTGGTAGAAACATCCACAGAGAAATTGCCCTATTTCCTTGATTGTATGTATCTGTTTCCTACTAAGATGTTCCTGGCTCATGGAATTCAAATTTAAAATAATCAGTCAGAGGCTACTGTACACCTATGGCAGGTGTTCTGCATCTGGTGGGAGATTTGAGATAATCCATTGGATTATGGTCAATGATTCAGAGACGTTTCCTCTTCTTCAGCCTTCCCATCTTGACTCAGAGAAGGAATTTCAGGCTTTTAGAAAAGGGAAGAAGAGAACTTCTGCTCTTTCTTCCTTGCCATATTTGGGGGGAACCACTTATCTGATTGGTGTGATTAGGAGAAACACTGGCCCCTTCTGAGCTGGTCAGCCTGGACCTTGGCGGGTGTATTCTCTTTTATGTGGACACATCTTCTAAGTAGAAGGCCAACCTGGGATGGACCCAGTCCAGATCTTAAGGCCTGCGCATCTTTGACCTCTTGGACTCCCTCCAGTGGGCAGAGTGCATGTCAGAACTAGGACTTGACCCTGACACTGGCCCTAGAAGTCTCACTTCAAAGCCCAAGAAACTCTATTGTTTAACTAGGGTACATTTGGTAGAGAAAGAACAGACCAACCCTCCTCCTTTCGTTATTAATTTGGTTGTTTTATCCAACATGCTTATTCTTTTTTTTTTTTTATCGTTAACCTCCATTGGCTCAGATTGGTCAGTTTTCTTTAGAAACAAGGTGTGGAGACATAACAGAGACATTCCAGGAAAGTATCTTTCCTAGGATCACAGGCGAGATATTTGATTAGAGATGCTGATCTTTGAGATCCATCCAGCACAGAGAATTATATAATACAAGGGACATCCAAAGAATATTCTAGAACACAAGTTGGCAAATGATATACCACAGGCCAAATGTAGCCTACCACTTGTTTTTTAAATAAAACTTTTTTTGGAACACAGCCACACCCATTTGTTTTCATGTTGTCCAAGGGCTGATTTCTCAAAACAATGTCAGCATTGAGTAGTTTTGATAGAGACTATGTGGCCTATAGTGTCCCAAATATTTACTATCTTTTTTTTTTTTTTTTTTTTACAGAAAAAGTCTTCTGACTTTTTGTAACCTCTTGTTACAGGTTTTCAGTACTTTTCAAACTTCAAGATGCAAATAAGTTACTTGAGGATCTCGTTACTAGGTCTGGGGTGGGGATCACATGATTATATTTCTTTTCTTTCTTTCTTTTTTAACATTTATGTATTTATTTGGGAGAGAGAGCAAGAGAGTGAGAGCACATGAGAGTGGGGGCAGGAGGAGAAAAGGGAAAGGGAGAGAGAAACCTAAGAAGACCCTGTGATGAGCATGAAGCCTGACACAGGGCTCCATCTCATGATGCTGAGATCACAACCTGAGAATAAATACCTGGGCCGAACCAAGAGTTGGATGCTCAACAGAGTATGCCACGTAGATGCCCCAAGACTACATATATATATATTTTTTTTTCCAAGACTATATTTCTAAACAAATTTCCAGGTCATGTCAATGCTGCTGGTCCTTGGGTCACCTTTTTAAGTAGCAAGGTTCTAGAACAGTACTGTCCAGAAGCGCTTTCTGCAATAATGGTCATGTTCTGCAGCCTCACTGTTCCTTATGGTAGTCACTAGTCATATGTGCCTATTGAACTCGTGAAAAGTGAATAGTGCAACAGAGAAACGGAGTACTTAATTTATTTAATTTCTATTATTTTAGATTTGAATAGTCACATATAGCTGGTGGCTATCTTATCGGACACCATAGTTCTAGAGAATAAATTGTCAATTTGCCTTTGCCTGCTTGTTTGTAAGGGAAAAAAACCCAAACCATGCATAGCTGGCTGAGACTTTCTTCCTCCTTAAAAAAAAAAAAAAAAAAAAAAATAGGTATTAGCATTACAGACAAGTTTAGAGGATATTAAGTCTTGGCTTACTCACGGGGGAGGGGGGCTCAGAGATACTGCAATCTGGCCTGAGTATAATAAACCCCTTTGTTACATTTAAATACCATCATACTATCTTATATACAGCAAAGCATCGGGATGTTTTATAGTAACAATGCAGCAGCACGAAAACCCCAGACAACTCTAAAAAGGCGCTAATTATTATTATTAGTGTTTTGCGCTAACAATAAATGTCAAATGGAACCCTGAAAACAAATAACTACCTGTCACCAAGTGAATGAAAGGCAATTTTAGTAAAGTGAATTAAAACCCCAAACATCACCAAGCCCAACCGGTGAGCAATGCCAAGGCAGCTTTAGCAGACGCCTTGGCGAATGCCTTTCCCCGGAGCTGCAGGGATAGGATGTCCTTGGGCCCAGCACTGGGGGCCAGGACACCTGGGAAGGGCAGGTGGGCAGAGCTGAGAGGAGGGGACGAGAGCCTCTTCCGGAGCAGGCCCTCAGACCTGGCAAATGGAAATTGGAGACCATTAAGAAGGGGGGAATCTTTATTTATTGGCCAGGCTGCAGCCTGCTTGAGCGTTATCAGTGAAAAATTAAAGTTGGACCGCAGCGCGCAGATTTGTTTTCATGACATATTTCCCTTAGATTTTTCAAAGTGCATTCTGGGTGTCTCCCAAAGACTATTTTTTAAAAATAAATCGCACATTTTATTTTTTCAAACTTCATTTATCTTTGATATCTGATTGACATATTCAGGACAGTCTAATCCTTTCTGCTGAAGTGAGCTATGACAGTAGCTGCTGTAGCAATCAACATCACAGAGCCCTCCCCAGGAACAGGGGCTGTGGCTCCCCAGCTGCCGGGGAGAGGATCTGGCGGGTTCTCTCTAGATGGCTATGCAGGTGGTGGGATCCGTCCCTCGGGTGGGCAGACAGATGAGGCTTAGAGGCTTGAATCAGCTCTCCCTAATTACTGCAGAATCATCAGAGAAACTGGGAGCCTCATGAAAGAGGCAGGAGGCTGGGGCTTGTCTCTCTAATTTTCTTACTTTGCTATAAGCCACTGGGGAAGTTGGAGATGCTTAGCCTCATTACCATGAGCAGCTGAGATTCTACTACCTGGTCTAAGACCCACTTCTCTCTCTCTCACCTTCCTTTCTCTCCTGACCTTTCCTTTCTCTTTCTCTCTTCTCCATGTTTGACTTGATAATATAGCCACGCAGTTGTTCCAAACTCAAAATTAAGTCATTCAGAGCCAAAAAGCTTCCTCCCATCCTACCTCTTGGCCTTTCTGCAAGCCTTCTCTCAAATCTCTCCTTCACTGGATATGTTTTCCTACACAAATAAATGCACACACACCCAAGTAGGAGCACATGCACATGCTCTTTTTCGCTTCATTTCTACATGCATGGTAATACAGGACACACATCATTTGCCACCTTGCTTTTTTTTTTTTTTTATCCTAAAATCTATCTTGGAAATGATTCCATATCAGTTAATAAAGAACTAGCTCTTTACAAATAGAAAACAAATGCAATACACTCCAATATATGGCTCTAGCATAAAATATTCATTAAGTTTTCCGAACCTGGAGGCATTTAGGGAATTTCCAAACTTTTGCTCTTACCAACCACCCTGCAGTAAATAACCTTGAATGCATGTCATTCTACACACATGGGAGGATGTCTGTAGAATAAATACCTAGAAGTGGGCTGGCTGGGGCAAAGGGTAAGTGCATTTGTAATTTTGATAAATATTGCCAAATTGTCCTCTATAGAGGTTGTGGGATTTACATTGCCATCCGTCATAAATGAGAGAGGGTTTTATCAAACTTTGTGATGTTTGCAAACTGGGAAAGGAAAAATGGTCTCTTGGTTAAATTTTAATTCACATTCTTCTTGAGTCAGGTATGAAGTATCTTGTAATATAAATTTTTATAAAATATATTTATTCTGTAAATTGTTTATGCATGGTCTGTGACTCTTCCATTCATCTTTTCCAATGGAAAGATTTTACATATGGAGAAAAGGAGCTCTTAGTCCATTTAATGAGTCATGTTTGTTCTCTGCAGTAAAAGATGTGGGTTATTTTTTTAGTTAGAGAGAAAACAATTTTCATCATTTTTTGGATGAATCATTTAAAAATTTAAATTAAATTAATTAACATATCATGTATTATTGGTTTCAGACGTAGAGGTCGGCAACTCCTCAGTCTTACATAACACCCAGTGCTCATTCCATCATGTGCCCTCCTTAATGCCCACCACCCAGTCGCCCTGTCCCCCTTCCCCTCTCCCCTCCAGCGACCCTCAGTTTGTTTCCTATGACTAAGAGTCTCTTACGGTTTGTCTCCCTTTCTGATTTCATCTTGTTTTATTTTTTCCCTCCATTCCCCTATGATCCTGTTTTTGTTTCTTAAATTCCACATGAGTGAGATCCTACAATAATTATCTTAGAGAAAATGATTATTTGATGTGTATTTATCCATTAGTTAAAAACACATCAACTGAAGACCTACCTTGCACCAGTTTCTGTGCTGGGTCCTTTGCTGCCTATTCTAATGGGAGAGACAGGCAATTAAGCAGGCAAGGACAACCTTCGGGGGTGAGCAGGATGTAGAGCATAGGAGTGCTAAGGCAGGGCAACTACCTGCACCGAGGGGTGGAGAGTATCCGGAAGGAGCTGATTTAGAAGTGGACACTGAAAGGCAAGCAACAGAAGATTGGGCCAGAAGAAGAAGGGCTGGGGGTGGGGAGGATGAGGGGTGCATTAGGCCAAGAAATGACTTGTGTGAAGGAGGAAAAAAATGTGTGTGTGTGTGTGTGTGTGTGTGTCAAGGAAGTGATAAGAATTCAGTGTGATGGAAGCAGAGATCAAAGAAAAGAGGGAGCAGACATTGCCTTGATGGGGGGCAAAATTATGGGTATTTTGAGGGTCAGGACCCATATTCACTCACACTGATGCTAGGCAAGTGCTGGAAACATTGATGAACAAGACACACAAGTCCCTTCCTTCATGGAGGTTACGTTTTAAATGAGATGTCGGGGCGGGGGGGTGGAGTGCGGTAGAGATAACAAATACATGAACAAATAAAGAATAATCTTGAAGTTTAGTGCAATGGAAGAAATAGATGGGGCGATTTTGGCAAATCATAGCAGGGTGTCCTCCAGATGGGGTGTCAGGGCAGGCGTCTCTGAGTTGGTGGCACTCAAGCTAGGACAGGCTAAATGAGAGGATGCGAGGATGTAGAAAGCAGAGCAGAAAAGCTCGTTTCCCTTGTCTGTGGGGGATACTATCCAAGACTCCCATTGATCCCTGAAACCATGGACAGTACTAAACTCTCTATACACAATGTGTTTTCCTATACATAAGTGCCTATGATATGAGTAAGTTTAATTTATAAACTGAGCATAGTAAGAGATAAACAACAGTAACTAATGATTATAAAATAGAACAAGTATAGTATGCTGTAATAAAAGTTATATGAATATAGTCTCTCTCTCTCTCTCTCTCAAAATATCTTACTATATGGTACTCACTCTTCTTTTTGTGATGATGTAGGATGGTACAAAGCCTACGTGATGAGATGGAGTGAGCTGAATGACCTAGGCGTTGTGATACAGCATCAGGCGACTATTGACCTTCTGATGCTTTGTGGGCCATCCAGTCTCTGTCCCAACTGTGCTCGCTTCAGCAGCACATATACCAACAACTCAGCTCTGCTGTTTTAAGGGCCAGAGTGGCCATAGACCATATGTAAACCAACGGGGAGTGACTGTGTTTCAATAAAACTTTATTTATGAACCTTGAATTTAACTTGCATGTGATTTTATGTATCACGATATATTATTCTTGGTTTTCTTTTTTATTAAACATGAAAAATATAAACGGTCTTCTTAGCTCATAGGCTGAACGAAAGCAGACAGGGGTGGGGGTGGGGGGCTGCCAAATTGGCCCATAGGCCGTGGTTGGCTGACTACTGCCTTAATCTGAAAGCAACATGGGTGGAATAAAATGTTTCACCCTAGTAGTCACTGATTCACTACTGAAGGGAGAAAGAGGCAAGCGGAGGGGTGGGAGAGAGAGACAGGAAGGAGAGAGAAAGTGAGGAAAAAAATATGCAAATTGCATTAATTTTTAACTTGGACAACTTTAGATAACTCTTGGTACGACTTGCCAAGATAACAATTTAACAATATGTTTGAAACTCGTTAATAATGTGTCTCCCTTTCTTAAGAAAATCCACTTTGAGAAATGTATCCAGATCAAACGAGCAAATAAATGCACAAAGATATATGGGCAAGGATGCTCTTATATTATTATTTACAATAAAAAATTTACAACCTTAACCATGTAGCAAATAGTGGGCTGGTTAGATAATATCGCAATGGGAAATCGCGCATCTATTAAACATGATTATGTAAATGTTTACCTATTGACACATAAAGGCACTGATGATATATGAAGGACAAACTGCAGGTCACAAACTATTAGGTTTCCGGTGAGGCCACTTTTGCAACACACGTAGTTGTGTGTATATACACACAAGGGAACACCAGAAAGCTGCCTAACAAAATATTTATATTGGTTGCTCCTGGATGAAAAGATTATGGGGTTTTATACATTTTTCTATATTTGCTAAAATTTATATTATTAGAAGATGTTGCTCTTATCGGCACAAAAATGTAGATTGTAAACATAGGATAGGCAAAGATAATTTGGGAGGCTCTCAGCTTTGTGCCATGTGTAAAAGATTTCATCTAAAAATATCTTAAAAATACAACTCCCTTCAGATTCTTTGAGTGTCTGGATGCTTTCTTCCATCTTCTCCTAAGCTACATATTGAATATGTGTTTTCTTCTTGTTGGATGGTTAAATTCATAACCTGCACCCGCCCCCCCCCCCCAAGCCTGTTCCAGTAACCTGCCATCTGTCTTCTTTCTGACCTGTTGAGAACTCACAAAAACATTAGTTCTCTCGAAAGCATGGCACTTGGGAACAACGTAGAGGGAGACATGGAATTTTTATTGCTTTTCTTCTGTTTTCCTTTCTCTGGGTCCTACTTTTTCTCCCTGCCTGTGCACCAGTGGGGCCGGTATGCGTACTTGCTCCCACACTCTGTCGCCTCCAGAGCCATGCTCTCGCTATGACAGTGACAGCAGCCATCCTGGTTGTGATTTATCTTCGCAAGTTGCCAAATCGCTCTTGGTTGCATGTCTGTGCTTGGTGAATAATGAGAAAGACCTACCATCCATCTAAGGACAAAACAATTTGAGCAGTTACATTTAAATTTAGCCATTCTCCCCCACCACAGCCCCCCCCCCCAGCTTATTTCTTCTTTTCTGATCGAAAAGGGCCCATTTAAGGGCCTTTGTGGTAAATACCCAAATAATAGTGTCACAAAGGCGGAAGATCATTTTTCACCAGCGTCAACGATCGCTGTGGATAGGCTGCCATCCTGAAGTTGCAAACTCTGCTCAAAGTCTGGTCCCTTAATAGCAATTGCTCTGGACCTTCAGAGGGGACTCATTTCAATGTCAACTACTGAAGCTCAGGTTATTGCACCGGCAATGCTGTTGGTAAATTGCAGGAAGACACAACCTCTGTGTAAGGCAACATTTGGGATCTGGGTATGTCTCCCTGACAAACAATCAGGGAAGGATGAAACACATAATCTCCACCTGATATGACAGCAGTGATGTGTGGGGGAGAGGGAAATCTGGGGACGAGAGGACCGGAGTTTGAATCTTTGCTCAGCCACTTATTGTCTGGCTGTTTGACTTGAGCAAATTATGTCTTCTCTGCATCTGCTCCCTTCATCTATGAAATGGATTATTCACACCTATTTGCAGGGATGTTAGGTGGGTGTGGCAGATTGTGTTTCCCAAAGACGGCAGTGCGAATATCTCCGGTGCTACGATTTCTAGAAGGCACCCACTGCCTTATCCAGAAGGAGAGTCTAATTTTTCTTCCTTTGAGTCTGGGCAGACTTGTGACTCACTTGTAACCAACAGAATGTGATGGGAGTGAAGCTGTGTGCCTTTTGACCATAGGGCGCAAACAGTGTTGTGGCTTCTGTCTTGTGAGATGAGGCATTCACCTGACCGTACGGAAGAAGTGCAAATACCCTGGGGCTGCCATGCTGTGAGGCAGCCCAAGCAGCCGTGTGGAGAAGCCAACGTGAGGTTGTTACAATCAATAAATCCAGCTGAAGTCCCACCAACACCCAGCATTAACCATCAGCCACACGAGAGAAGCCACTCCAGATCATTTCAGCTCCCAATCGCCAGTTAACCTGAGTGTCCCAGTCTTCTCGGTAGATGCCCCCGACATGGTGAAGCAGAGGCTGGTCATCCTTTGTGCTCTGTCCAGCTTCCTCACCCACACTATCTGAGAACAAAGGAAAACAATTGCCTTATGCCACTAAATTTGGGGTGATTTGCTATGTAGCAATAGCAACAGGAAAAGGATGCTCAGGAAACAAAATCCTATAGAGCAAGTAGCACATAGTAGGACTCTTAATGAGTGGCAATTCTAATTATTTACATCATTTTCTTCTCTAAATTAGACTTCAGGTATGACAGGAGGTGGTAAAATAGCCACACGGGGACCTCCACCTCTAGGCGATGGGAGGGAATGAATGTCCAGCTTTCATGCATTCATGCACACACGTCAGTGGTATCCAGATGTTTACTGGACAGTAACATGCCAGGCATGCCTCTGGGTGCCCAGCAATGGTGACAACAGAGACATGGACTGTCCCCACAAGGAGTCCGGGTGGGCAGAAAGATAAATGAATGAATAAATGAGTAAGAAAATGGCAAAGCTGTGAAGAAGCAAAGTAGGATCATGTATTAGGGGCTGGGGAGATGACACGAAGCTGCTTACCCTACCCACTGGTAGGCATAGGGAGTTCCAGGAAGCTTAAGAGAACTGCTGATTTCCACGCCTCGTGTTTGCAAGTTCTGCCTCCCTGGGTCTCAGGCAGTGGTCCCAGAAGCTCTTTGAAGCTGGGGACACCCCCGCCCCCTGCATGGTCACGGCTGTACTCTGCGGCCCAGTGCAGGTTTTGTTCCTGGACTAGACATTCATTTCAATAGTTGCAAATGTATGGAGTACTCTGCAAGAATCCTCAGAAATTCCATGTGAAGAAATCCAGGGATACTGTGTCACATACCAAATCTACGTGCTTATAACATATAATTGATCCATAGAGTATTAAATATAGAGAACCACTTAGGTAATATTAACGCCTTGGATTTTGACTCCTGGACTGTAACTCCTTGAATTTTATAACAGACACGTTTTTGTGTCAGCTAAAAATATTGTCATTAAACAATAGTAAACACATAAAATTTCACATGAAGTATGATGTCACAAGCACAAATAAAGTTCCTTTTAGCATCTCCCTTGCTGTGATGCCTCCCCGCTTTGTGTGGTAACCTCTATATCAATTCGCTTTTTCTTCGACCTTTCTAAGGATTTTCATGGACATGTATGTGCCCGTGGAACCTACAAAATACTGTTGTGTTTTTAGAAAGTTTTGATTATTAGAAAGGTGAGTCGTGTTACTGCAACTTGCTCTTTTTTTTAATTTTTATTTATTTATGATAGTCAGAGAGAGAGAGAGAGAGGCAGAGACACAGGCAGAGGGAGAAGCAGGCTCCATGCACTGGGAGCCCGACGTGGGATTCGATCCCGGGTCTTCAGGATCATGCCCTGGGCCAAAGGCAGGCGCTAAACCGCTGCGCCACCCAGGGATCCCAAATTGCTCTTTTAAAAAGATTTATCTATTTAAGCAGAGGAGAGGTAGAAGTAGAGGGAGAGAATCCTCAAGTAGACTTCCTCACTGAGCATGGAGCCTGATGTGGGGCTCAATCTCATGACCCTGAGATCATGACTTGAGCCAAAATGAAGAGTTGGATGGTTAACCAACTGAACCACCCAGATGCTCCTGTAACTTGCTTTTTTTCCTCTCAAAAATATGTCTTAAGGACTTGTTTATGTAGGGCCATAGAGATCCTTCTTTTTTTTTTTTTTATCACAGCACCCCATTTCATTCTTTCATGCTTTATTTCGCCATCTCCTCTGTGATGGACAATAACCTTCCAGTTATTGCACCTTCCCGAAGGAATGCACATGTCCCCTTGTGTCCTGGTGTGAAGGGTTCTCTAGGCCACAGCAGAGGAGCAAATGGCTTAGTCAAGATTATCAGTGGCCAAGTCAAGTCAATGGCACATAGATTTTGTATTTTTAGTTTAATTTTTTAAAAAAAGATTTAGTTTATTTATGAGAGACACAGAGAGAGAGGGAGAGACAAAGGCAGAGGGAGAAGCAGGCTTCCTGCGGGGAGCCTGATGTGGAACTTGATCCCAGGACTATGGGATCACACCCTGAGCCAAAGGCAGGTGCTCAACCACTGAGCACCCAGGCGTCCCATTATATTATTATTGGCATTCTATCTAGTGGTTGAAAGATGACTTATTTCTCCATATTTTGCCATCAGTTAATTTTTAAATCAAGTATTAATTGAATGGATGATCGGCATTCCAGAAAGTCCAAAGCGTATAACATCTGTTACTATGTTATATTATATTAAAATGTACAGTGTGGTGTTTAAATGTAGATGGCCCTTGTTCTGGGTTGGCTTGTCCCTTTTCTCCAATAACCTGAGGGACAGGGGTGGACAAACAGAATCCTTGCCTCCTGGATAGAAATACTTCAGGAAGCCAGAAGGACACCAAGAAGTAGATGTGTTGGTTTGGAGGCTGCTGTCCTGCACGCCTGAGAGCAGGGAGGGGGTGGAAGGAGAGGCATGGTACAGAAAATCATGACACACATGCAGAATTGTTTCCTAATAAAAAAAAAAAAATCTCTCAAAGTTTTCCACGAGGCCCTGTCAGCAGCTCTTCAAGCAGCATGGCTTATTTTAAATTTTATTTAAATCAACAAATTGCACACACTTGAACACGGAAACAGAATACAAGGAAAACACAAGCTGCCCTAACAGAGCAATGTCTAATAAACATTATGCTACTCAGAGATATTTGCTGTTTAATCACCCCACAAAAGGACGCATTCAGCCAAAAGATGTCAGATAGCATCTTGCTAAAGGCAATGGTGCCAGCTTTCCTGGCTTCTGAGTTCATGAAGCTAATTTTTTTTCTCTCCTCCCCATTTGCCTTTTCTTTTAATACCAAGATCTGAGAGGCTCTCTCTTTTGGACCATTCAGAGGATAACGCATTTGTGCTTTGAGTAATAATAATAATATCCATTTATTCAATAGTTTCTTTTTCAAAAAAAAATCTAAGTTCTCCCTACACTCACAATGGGGTTCAAACTCACGATCCCAAGATCAAGGGTCACATGATTTACTGAGTGGGCCAGGAGCCCCTGATCAATAGTTTCTTTGTCAGGACTGGCTATATACTTTGTGGGGCCTGTTGGGGATGAAAATGTGGAGCCCCTTGTTCAAAAATTATAGGAATTTCAACAATAAAAACAGAGCATTAAGCCAAGCATGTGGTGTTTCTGACTGTAGGCCTGGTACAGTTGCCCAAGTTGGGCACCTAGGAAGCCAGCCTTGATTTGTGGCTATCTGGGGGAAGATCTGAGTTCTCCCCTGCTCTGCTCCATGAAAAGGCAATATGACTGGATCAATGAAACCCCATGAGATTGACAGTGGTTGGCCCTGGAAGGTTTTCTAAGGATGGACCAGCTAACTGCTCAGCTTTTATTTTGCTGGCTGGTATGCAGGCTGAGGGATAAGTTACTAGGGGAAAAAGGAAATATTTGAAAGTCAGGGTTGGGAATTATATAGGCCAGAAGGAAAAAAGGAGGAAAACTAAAAGACACTGGTGCCCAGAGTAGAATTTAAGGAAAGAACAGATTTGAAAAGTGATTTTTAAAAATGACTCTTTGCAAACAAATAATCCACTTAAGAAATGGGCAGAAGACATGAATAGACATTTTTTCCAAAGAAGACATCCAGATGGCTAACAGACACATGAAAAGATGCTCAACATCACTCATCATCAGGGAAATACAAATGAAAACCACGATGAGATCCCACCTCACACCTGTCAGAATGGCTAAAATTGACAAGACAGGAAACAACAGGTATTGGTGAGGATGTGGAGAAAGGCCATCCCCCTCACACTGTTGGTGGGAACACGAATGGACACAGCCACTCTGGAAAACAGTGTGGAGGTTCCTCAAAAAGTTAAAAATAGAGCTACCCTATGACCTAGCAATTGCACTATTAGGTATTTATCCAAAGGATACAAAAATACTGATTCAAAGGGGCACATGCATCCTGCTGTTTTATAGCAGCTTTATCAACAAAGCCAAATTATGGAAAAAAACCAAATGTCCATCAACTGATGAAGGTTAAAGAAGAAGTGGTATACAAATACAATGGAATATTTCTCTGCTTCAAAAAGAATGAAATCTTGTTATTTGCAATGAGCTAGAGTATATTATGCTAAGCAAAATAAGTCAGCCAGAGAAAGACAAATACCATATGATTTCACTCATGTGTAATTTAAGAAACAAAACAGATGAACATAGGGGAAAGGGGGGCAAGAGAGAAGGAGGCAAAGCATAAGAGACTATAGAGAACAAAGTGTGGGTTGCTGGAGGGGAAGGGGTTGGGGGGATGGGGCAGCTGGGTGATGGGCATTCAGGAGGGCACTTGTGATGAGCACCGGGTGTTATATTTAAGTGATGAATCACTGAATTCTACTCCTGAAATCAATATTACACTATATGTTAACTAGAATTGAAATAAAAACTTAAAATACATAAATAAATGAAATAAAATAAAATAAAGTGATGTTTTGCTACATGGTATGTGATGTATATCCTTTTCCTTTTTTTCCCTAAAAACTCTTCAGCAAAAACTACTTAGTCGCTAAAGCAACGAGAATGTGGTGAGATGCTATATAAGGCCTTAAAGTGGGTAAAAGGGAAGATCTGAGGCCACCCATGAGATTATCACTTTGTGTCCCACATAAATTAATTCTCCCAACAAAGCAATAATAACTTCATTACAGAACTTCATGTGCCCATTTTCTATTAAGTGGTCAGCTTTTTGAAAAATACTGATTTATAGGAGTTCTTATTAAGGAAACTAGTCCTTCATCATATGAGTTACAACTATGTTTCCCATTTGCCTCTTAGTTTTGTTTTCGGTATCGTTCTCCCCCACGCAAATTCTTTATAAATATTTGTATTAGCTTGCTAGGGCTGATATAATAAATGACCACAACGGGGTGACTTAAAACAACAAAATTTATTCTCTTACAGTTCTGGAGGGTAGAGGTTCCAAATCAAGGTGGTGGGCAGGGTCATGTTTTCCCCAAAGGCTCTTGGGAAAATCCTGTCTTCTTCCAGCTTCCGGTGATTACCAGTAATTCTTAGTGAACCTTGGCTGTGATAGCATCTCCAGGGTCTGCCTTTGTCTTCACATGGCCTTCTTCCCTGAGCATCTGGGCATCCAAATTTCCTTCCTGTTGCAAAGACATTAGCCATTAAGGCCCATCTTAATGTATTATAACCTCATCTTAACAGGATTACATCGGATAAGACCAAGAGTTTTTTTTCATCCTGCAACAATGAAAAACCTTCTTCCATATTTTCTAGAAAATAATAGGTTCCATTAAGAAGTTGCATTTAAATGCTTGAACATCTGGTATAAGTTTTAGTGGAGTGAGGAAGGATTTTTTTTTCAAATGGCTATTCAGATGTCTTCATAATACATATTGAATAATGAATCTTTTCCAAACTTATTTCAGGGTCACTCTTGTACATAATAAATGTCCATATTTATTTGTGCCTATTTTCTAACCTTATTCTATTCCATTGATGTATTTATTCTGCATCAGAACCACCATGGTTTTGCCATCATAGTGTTTTTTTTTTTTTGCCAACGTAGTGTTAGAATACAATGCAGAATTTCCCTGACTCTTCTTATTTATATATTTTTTATTGAACTTTAGAATTAGATCTTCCAGCTCAAGAAAAGTGATAGCATTTCTACTGAAATCATGTTAAATATATAGATTTAAAAATCATGCCAATATCCATTTTTTAAAAGTCTTCTTCTAACTCCCTTAGAAGCAATTTAAAGTCATCTTCTTCAAAGTCTGTCCCATAGCTTTTTAAGTTTAATGCTAGAAGGGATTATCTATCAAGAAAGGATATTGACTTCTATCAAAAGCCTTTCAGCATCTATGGTGACACATTTTTCTTTTGATCTAATAATATAGGTTTTCCTAATGCCGAATTGTTCCTGAATGTTAAGAAGTTGGGAAGTAAATTCTTCCTACACTTACTAGCTTTGCCTCCTTGTAAAAATTCCTTTATCTTATGGAGAGAGTTTTCTGTAAACTGGGAATGGTTGTAGTGCTGCCATTTTTGCCTTCTCGGATTCCATCTCCTTCTTTGTGAAACTGCAAAGGGATCATTTTCCTTTGGTGAGTCAGTCTTCCCCACTCTCCATGCATATGGTATGAGAGGGGCTGGCTCCTTCACCAGGTCCAGGGATGGACACATAGCCCAGGAACTTCCCCCACCCAGTGACATTGATTTGTTTAAGGATGACACAAGCTGGGCCAACAAGAAGCAGCTCTGGACTATTTTGGGACCTAACTGCTTTTGTTGAACTTCTAGGGTATGAACATGTTCATGGCTATATTGTCAACACGTGGCAAAGGCCCTGAGAAACAGAGGAAGTAAAAGCTGAGAACAAATGAGACAGTGATAGCAAGAGATTTGATGAAATGCTTTGAATACTTGGAACAAACACTCCTAATCACTGCCTGAGTATTGACTTGAAAAGAAGAAGAAGGAAGAGGAGGAGGAGGGGGAGAGAAAGAGAGTAGGAGGAAGGGAGAGGGAGAGACAGGAGGGGGACGATGGGGAATAATAACAACAATAACAACTAATAACAACAATAACAATAAAACAACAACAACAACAACAACAACAATAATAAAACAGCAGGAGTTTAACACTAACATTTACTGAATACTTACTATGGACCAGATATCATCAGCACTTTTCATGCACTGACTTGAAAAAATCTTCATAATAATCCAATGAGGGAGATGTTCTTAGTCTTCCATTTTCCAATGAGAAAACAGAGGTCCAAAGAGTATTGATAACTTGCTCAATGTCACAGGGCTAGTTAGTATGGAGTCAGGATTCAAACCCGGACTGTCTCGCTTCAACATCTAAATACAAACAATATCTGATTTATGATAGTTTGACTAACAATTTCTCAACTTTACAATGATGTGAAAGGGATACGCATTCAGCAGAAACCATTTTTGGAATTTTGATTTTTGGATCTTTCCCTGGGCTAGTGATATGCAGTCTAGTCTGCTCCTCTCCCATGATGCTGGGCAGAAGCTCCCAGTCAGCCCCATGGTCACCAGGGTCAACAACCATCCTAGACCCTTACAGCCATCTGTCTCTCTCTCTTTTAGTACAGTACTCAGTACATTACATGACATATTCCACACTTTAATTAGGATTTAGTAGGATTTGTGTTAGATGATTTTGCACAACTGTAGGTTCAAGTATGTGTTCCCAGCGCATTAAGACAGGCTGGGGGAAGCTATGATGGATGGTAGGTTAAATGTAGTAAATGCATTTGTGACTTACTACATTTTCAAGTTACGATGGGTTTATCAGGAGGTAACCCCATCAGATGCTGAGAAAGATCTATACTTGTGCTAATAAAAGAGCTTCCTGTTCAAAATCTGTTTGAGAAGTGTTTCTGTCCTCTGCCATAAAAACAACGTAATTTAAACTCCATCATCATAATACCTACTTTGAAAAGTTGCTAAGAGTCTTAACCAAGTTTGTATCTGTCAATTTACTTGGTCAGTACCTGGCACGTAACAAGTCTCCAACTATTAGATGCTGCTGTCGCAGTGAGTCATGGAGTCTCACGGCCCAACCTTCTCAAAGAATCACAGAGAAGTAAAGACTAGCCTTTTAGAAATGATTTATATTATTAGTCTTGCCTGAAATTGCTGGAAATGCAAACTCACATTCTTAGAAGGGCCAGGCTCAGGGTGTCTTTTGATCTTTAATGCTACTGACATTTTGGGACAAGCAATCCTCAGTTGCGGAGCTGAGTTGTACATTGTAGGATGTTTAATAGCATCCCCGGCCTCTACCCACTAGATGTCAGTAGCACCCCCCACAGCCCTGTATGACAATCAAAAATATCTCCAGATACTGCCAGATGTACCCCCGCAGGCTGAAATCACCCCCAGGTTGAAACTACTGGTGTAACTGGCTGAAGGTTACCCTTAGACTCTGTGAGCCGTGGTGTCTGTTTCATACACAAGGCAATGCTCCTTCTAAGGGGGCAGCTCCACTATTCAGCTCCACTGGTTGTTGCTGAGGAAGACTATGGACTCATTATTGGCAGATCATCCAAAATATCTAGTTTGGGAATTTTTTAGTCTACTTTTACATATTTGATTAGAGTTTTAAATATTTCTCTGCAGGGCCTTAGTTCCTCTTATTGGAGAAGGATTTTAGAAATCAAGGTTTGGGTGCTTGAAAGATACAAAGTACCTAAAGTGGCATAAAAAGAATTAGAAAATCAGAATAACCCTAAATCTATTAAAGAATTTGATTTTCTAACTAAAATTCTTCTCAGAAGATCAATTCCAGGCCCAGACAGTTTCACTCAAAAATCCTATACAATATTTTGAGAATAAATGCTACTAACATTAAACATGTTCAAAAAATAGAGAAGAGAACATTTCCACCTCATTGAAGATGCCAATGCCATAATACCAAGAGTGGACAGATTTGTAACAAGAGAAAATGACCCTACAGATTAATACCTCATGAACATAAACACAAAAATTCTTAACAAATATTTTAAATGGAATCCATTGTTATATATAAAAGAAGTAAAACATCATGACCAAGTGGTGCTTAATCCCAGGAAAGCAAGGTTGGGTTACTATTTGAACATTAATCAATATAATTCACCAGATAACAGAATAAAGGGGGAAAAATACTACCAGCCAGCCAGATACAAAAACATTATTTGATTAAAATCAATATCTATTCATGATAAAAGTTTCCACCAAAATAGCAATAGAAAGAACTTTCTCAACCTGAAAAGGGGCACCAAAGAACAACCCAAAACTTTCACCATTCCTGCTTGATGCAGAAGGGCTGAATACGTTCCTCCTAAGATCAATGATATAACAATGATTTCTGATCCACCACTTCTGCTCAAATTGTCCTGGCATCCTAGATATTACAAGTCAAGGAAAAGTAATAAAAGGCTTTCCTAGGAAGGACAGTTTTTGAACTATGTTTGTTTATAGATGGTATGATCACAAACACAGGAAATTCTAAGAACTTTACAAAAAAATCTACTAGAACTAATTGATGAATTTATCAATGTCACAGGCAACAAGATTAATATTCAAAAACCAGTTGCATTTCTAGATACTATCAACACAGAATTGGTAAATAATATTCAAACATATAACTTACAATAGCATCAAAACCCATGAAGTACCTAGAAATATATTTAACACAATATTTGCGAGGACTGTATGCTGAAAATAGAAAATATTGCAGATGTGATATTAAAAAAGGCCTAAATAAATGGAAAGGTATACGTGATCATGGATTAGATGACTCAATATCATTAAGAAGTTAGTTCTCCCTAAAATGGTCTAAAGATTCAACGCAATCCCATTCAAAATCCCACCAGGCTTTTGTAGAAATTGACAGTATGATTTTAAAATCTATATGGGCATATGAACAACAGCTTAAAATAAAGTGGCTGACCACAAGTATTGATAAGGATCTGGAACAACTGAAACTCTCAAATTTTAATGCTAGGAATTTAAAATGGTACAACCGCTTTGGAGAACTTCTTGGCAATTTCTCATAAAGTTAAATATATACTTAGCATGCACCCTAGCAATTCCACTTTCAAGAGTTCACCTAAAAGAGATGAAAGTATACATCCACACAAAGTTGTATGTACACATATTCATACCACCTCTACTCACAATAACCTACAAACTGGGAACAGCCCTAATGCCTATCTATAAATGAATGGATAAAAAATAGTGGTATATCCATGTAACGAATAAGTCCACACCACTCAGTAATAAAAAGGGAGAAACTTGTGAGACATGGATGGATCTCAAAAACATTATGCTAAGCAAAAAATTCAGATACTAAAAAAGCAAAACCACACACACACACATTGAATAATTCCATTAAATTAAGTTCCAGTACAGGCAAAATTATAGTGACAGAAGAAGATCAGTGCTTGTCTGGGGTTGTAGAAAGAGCTCTGAGAATTAACTATAAAGAGGCATCAGGAATTTCTTGGTGTAATGGAATTGTTCTATGCCTTTACTGCTGTGACGGGTGTGAAGGCATATATGTTCTTGAAAACTCATCAAACTACACTGAAATAGGTGCTTTTTACTGTATGTATATTCTATCTCAATAAAGTTGATGTAGGGGGAGAAAGTGCTTTGCAGAGAAGACAACTTGCTTGGATTCATCCTTCATGTTTTCTCTTGGCACATGATAGTTAGCTGCTTGAAAGAAAATGCCCAAGAAAAAGATGTTCCGTTAAGATACAACCACATATTGAGAGAATATACAGAACTTGGGAGTTGCCTACACAAGTGGACACCAGTATGACACGAAAAGTTATTTCAGTTACAATGTCACAAATGTCAACTTAATGTCACAGTATCTTTCCCCGCAGACAACGTGTAGGCTCAGAATTGTGCCTTTTTTACCATTTGTAATCTAAATTTTAAAAAATCATTGCCAACATTCTAATAGTGTGAGATTCACATAAAAATCTGGATTTTGGATGTAGCTTGTAAAGCTGAGCCCTTGCTCTTTCATGGCACATTGAGCCGAGCTGGCTACTTTAGCCAAGACCTGTGTGCTCCAACATGATGCTGCCAAGGGCCCCACCAGGCAGCCTGCCCCATGTATGTAAAGAGACAGACCCTGGAGCGTGTGTACTGGTGCTCCCTGGACAGTCTTCCTAGTGTCTACAGAAGAGCCATGCTTGGAGCAAAAGTCAATAAACGTGGATAGAACATGGGGCCAGATTCAACACCAATGGCAAGGCCTCAAATTTGCTTGGGGATTTGGGGCCTTTGTTACACATTCTTCAAACCTTTGAGATGGGGGCAAAACTAGTGACATGGTCTTCATTTTCCTGACCTGTGTTTCTTCTGTTTTTCTTGTTCTCTTCAATTTCTTCATCATTTGTTTTATTCTCCCTTCCTTCCTCTAGCCCCTTTCTTTCTTTTCCCACTTCATCGCACAACTGGGATTATAGCATTTAAGAAACAATAATAAGAACACGTAAAATTAGGTTTAGAGAATTTCAACCAGGAGAACTAAACCTCCACTAGACCATGCTGAAAAAAGAAGATAGATCAACAGGCAGAAGGTCTTACCCAGTTTGGGCACCTGTCTCCAGGGATGTAGATTTTCATGGGGACAATTGTTACTGTGTTTCTCTGCCTAGGTTTCTTTGGGCCCTCTGAAATTACAGGTGGAATATTGTGGGGTGTGCATTTTCCTTCAGAGAACAGACTTTGTTTTTCTCATATTCTCAAAATATTTGTGACCCACAAAAAGAAACCTGAAACAGCTCTTTATCTCTCCCACTCCTCTCTCCTTCTGACAATAATCACTGGCACTAACTTCAGGGCCCTAATACCACTATGGGTGAATTTACATTCAACACCAGGAAAACGTCCAGAGGGAATTGCCTACACAGGAGGAGCAGGCTACAACTGCATGCCTCTGGGACAACTGAAATCGGTGAGGCCTTTGTGCATATCTCAGGCTTATCAATGTTCTTTTAATTAATGTATACCAAGGAAAATAATCAAGACTGTGTTGAAAGATTTAGCCACAAGAATGGTCATCACTGCGTTACTTACTACAACGAAAAATGGAAATCATGTATAATATATCCAACAACAATGGATTGTCTAAAAGATTACAGTGCATGAATGCAATGGTATACTCTGGCATCTTTGAAAATGGTGTTGAGAAATATTAGTGATGTGTAAAAAAAAAATATCATGTTGTATCAGGAGTCTGCAAACCCTGGCCAACGGGACAGATCCTGCCCATCAGGCATTTTTTGTGAATGTCTGGGTGGTATCTTGGCCACACCCATTTGCTTTCTTACCATCTCTGGCTGGTTTTGTTCTGCAGCTGCAGGACTGAGTAGGTGGGATGGAGGCCCCTTTGGCCAGCAAAGCCCAAGGTATTTGTTTACTACCTAGCTCGTTATAGGAAAGGCTTGCTAGCCTCTGTTTTATATTATTAAGTGAACAAATAGTATTATTTCAGAGAGAGAAGGGGGGAAGGAGGGATGGAGAGAACAGCCAAAGTAAACAAACCGAAATGGTGAACAGTGGCTATCCTGGGTGATAGAATCACAGGTAGTTTGTGGTTTGCTCCCTTTGCTTCGCAGTCTTCTCCAGAATGTATACACCATTACCTTCACCATCACATGCAAACTTTTTTTTTTTTTAACATTGTATTATACCATTTAAAACTGCCACTCTATCTTCCCCAGCCTCCCAATCTCGCCCCATGGATACAGAGGCAGCAAAAGAGTCTCTAGTTATTTTGTTGAGTGGCTGTGAAGCCACCCATCACCCTGTAACCAGGTTCTATTCAGTATTACACCTGCGAGGATATAAGCAACAGGAGAAGAGGAACAGGGCAACAGTGCTTGGAGAAAATTAAGATCTGCAGACGTGACATTTCCTAGAAATCAGCCTGTCTTGGTTTCTCCTGTAATTATTCACCATTTTGTTTACAAATGGGAAATAGCATTCTACTGTTCAGTGTCTTCCAAGAGACTGAAGTTAATTTGAAATAATCCTCCAGCAAAAGCACCAATAAAAGCATCTGGAACGCCCTGATGCCATACCCTCTGGCTACTGACACGATATTATTGATACACAAATCAAAGTTGACTGCTCTGGTAACATTGAGTCCCCTGGCAGCAAGAGCTTTCAACAGAGAAGGTGCTCCTTTCTTAAGACAGGGCCAACGTAATACAAGATTCTCATTGTAACAGGACTCAGCGAAGACATTAAAGAGATCCCGACCAGAAATGTTAAATCTCCTTCTGCTGTTTTCTCTGAGATAGAAAGGGCCTACCCCCCAAAATAATCATCAATAAATAAAACAAGAAGAAATTCTAACTACACTTAAGAATAGACTCAAGAGACAGAGGGAGGCTACAAACGTAATGTGGTATGAGGGCTGTCACAAGATTTCACCTGTCAGAGGGCGAGCTGAGGAACTTCCGCCTGCCTGAAGTTTTCACCATTAGAGTCATTTTGTTGAGACACTGTGTGTTTTAAAAGTCTCTGCTCAAATATAGAATTATTGAACTTCTGGATTTAAAAGGTCCTTAGAGGTCATAAATCCATTCCTGAACTGACATGTGAATCCTCCCTCCAGTATCCCTGCTAAGACATTACCCAACGTTGGAAAGAACTTCTCCCATGATGGGGAACTCATTACTTTAAAAAAAAAAAAAAGCAACTGTTTCATTTTGAGTGGGCTTTAATTATATAAAAGTATTCCTCAGGGTGAACCAAAATCTGCTTCTCTGTAATTTTTATTCTTTGATCATTAGTCCTACTTCATTAATCCAAATATTTAATATGCACCCTTTCAGGCATGGTCAACATGGTGCCCACCCCCCCCCCCCCCCCAGATAACCAAGGTTCCTGATTTCATGGAACTTACATTCAGTGAGGAAGACAGCCAGCACACAAATAAACTAATCAAGAAGTGAGGTCGTTTCAAACATAGTCAAGAAAAGTGAAGCAATAATGACCAGAGAGAGTGAGGAGAAGCTACGTTGGATGGAGAGCATTATGGGTGAAATTGCGCCCCCTCTAAAAATATATTGAAGTCCTAACCCCTGGTACCTATGATCATGATCTTAATTGGAATATGGTCCTTGTGGATGTAATCAAGTCAAAATGATTTTATCACAGGGAGCCAGTGATTGGTATCCTCATAAAAATTGGAGAAGAGATGTTTGCTGAGAGAAGACAATGTGAAGACACACAGGGAAAACACCACGTGTGGACAGAGGACAGAGGCAGAGATTGGACTGATGCATCTTCCAGCCAAGAAACGCCAATGATTGCTGTCAACCACTGAAGCAAAGAGAAAGATATGGAATGCACCCTCCCTTAGAGGCTTCAGAGAGCATGGCCCTGCCAATATCTTGATTTTGAACTTCCAGCTTCCAGAACTATGAGAAAATATACTTCTGTTGTTTTAAGCCACCTTCTCTGGGGTACTTTGTCACAGCCGCCCTAGGAAACCAGTACAGAGGGTCAGGGAAGGCCTCACTAACATTTTGAGCTGATGAGCAAGCTTTAATGAGGAAGAAGACTCTTCCGAGCACAGGAACCAGGGAAACCAAAAGCCCTGAAGTTGGAATGAACTTGGAATATTCCAGGAACAGAAAGGAGGCCAATGAGACAGGAGCCCTGAACAAATCTAGACAGGTAGGTTAGTTCCAGATTATGACAGCAGAGACTCCCAGCCTCTAGTATGCAAAATATGCAGATGCTGAGGCCCCCATCCCAGAGATTAGCCCATGGTCGGTCCAGGCATCGATATTTTTTAATGCTCTTCAAGTGATTGTGAGAACCACATATATAGACCTTTGTAGGCCCCGTGAGTAGTTTGGGATGTATTCTTTAAGCAATGGGAAGCTATTGGGTACCTTAGCTCATGTGGAAGCTCTACTCTGTTGAAGCATGACCCCTCCAGTATTTGCAAACAACCCAGTCCCAGGGCCCCTCCTCCTGCCTCCTGCCTTCTCTTCTTCTGAACATCACCAATTCCCAGTGTGCACTCTGGTTTGATAAATATCTACTGGGGACCTAGCAGGAAGCCATGAAAGTAGAACATCCCCTATAGTTCAACATGAAGGCACGCATCTGTCTGTTAGATTAGCTTCCTCAGTGACCCCTGACATTCTCTCCTGTCCCATGAGGCTTACATTCCATTCTCACCTGTCCTCCATGTGGGAAGCACTGTGCAATGTCAGCACAGATTTGAAACCTGCCCCCTCCAACAGCAGAGATTTGGTCCCTCTCTCCTCCCAGTGGAGAATAATGGAGTTGACTGGTGCCAAAGAGACACAAGAGCTCAAGAAACCTCGAGGTGGAGAAGATAGAACATTCCAGGATTCATTCAGCAAATTTTGAGGCTCTCTTATAAGCTGCCACCTGTTGAGGTGAGGACTCTTTGTTCTGATTAGCAGGGACAAGGGGCTTAGGCTGTGTTGCTCATGGCTGTTGCTGGAAGTAGGGACTCCTAAGGCAGATGAATGCTGCAGTCATTGCAGACATACTTGCTCACATTCCTTGGGCTGAGAAGCAAATCGACCGAGCTATGTCATTTAGACAGTGAAAGGTTTTAAACCTTGACACTGCAATTTAGCCCTAAGGTATTTTTAGAAACCCTTCTTCAAAGCAGACACGCAAGACAACATTCAGACTGGGTGCTTATTCATGCTTTCTCCTTTCCAGAGATGGACAAGAATGCTTGGTGAACACAGAAGCTTAGCAGCTCACTGGGCAACAAATACCAAAAGACCAAAGTGACAAATTGCAAAATTGGGAGAAGGCACACCAGCTCCCTGTCTGTCTCTTTGCCCAGTCTCGTGTAGGCCTCTCTATTGGAAAAGCCCTTGCTCATTGCCTAGGTCCACAACAGAACTGACTCTAGAAGGAGCATGCCAGTCAGAGGAACTCGTCCTATCTGAGCAGGGTATGCACTGGTATGGCTTGGCCACTCTTTTATGCCCTGAGTCTGTTCTGATGTCTGGTGTTGACTATTGGTAATATCACTTCTTTTTCTCAAGGCTCATACACAGCCCTAACATAGCAATGGAACAGCGGTTTGAAGGCTCACATTCTTGAAGGACGATTATTGGGTTGTCTCTCAGGCTTGCAATGATCACTGTCTTGGTTGCCACTCTACTCTGGTCCATAGTGTTGGACTCTTGGAGACTCCTTTATGCGGTGACTTTGGTTTCACCCCCACCTGAACCACCTCCTTGATTGGTCCAGGAATGAGAGCTGCTCAAAGCCCCTTCTCTAGGACCTAGGTCTGGGCCAAAAAGAAACTCAGTCTCACAACTATGTGGTCAACTAATCTTCAAGAAAGCAGGGAAAAAAGAAAAAAGAAAAAAAAAAAGAAATGCAGTCTCTCTATTATTTGGTGTCACTCTGTTTCACTCTCTCCCTTTTTCTCTCTTTAGAAAGCAAAAATTTGAGCAGTAGCAGCGCCATATTGTCTGGTCTAGAAATTGGGAAGCTGAACAAGGATACCTGAAGTAAAAGAAAAGAATTATCTGATTCCAGTAAGTTATCTATAATTTACTTCAAATTATATTGAACCAGATGAAATTGCCAATTTCTCATCATTGGAAAATTGACCACGATTAATAAAATTGACATGAAGTATATTTTGAGCTGTGCTCTCCAGGATTTACAATGGTGTTCTCCTTTTTAATTTTCCCTGATAATTGATTTGTTTTGCAGTTGTTTATTTTTCCTGCAGAAGTAAACATCACAGTATCTCCACACAAACTGTGAATCCTTTTTCTTTGATGTGAATTTCAACAGGGACATGGCAAATGGAGGCAGGTGGAAACATCAGTTTGGCCTTGGGAAAGGGCTTTGCTAGCCCAAGAACTATTCTGTGGTGGCTTACAACTTTTGTGGTGGGTCTCTGAACTTCAAAAGTGGGCCTGAAGGGAGAGCCAAACACATTTTAGGTGAAGAGCAAGCGGAAGCCATGCTAAAAGTCAACCTTTAAACCACAATAGGAAGCCCTGAAGCATAGTTAAGAGTCTCCCCAGAGACAGTTTCTCAGAAGCTGGGTGTAACAGGCAAAGTGAAAAGCTGGACAGTGTGGACCACACTAATGGATGGGGATATGGAGATACTTGCAAGGATGCTTATTGCTTAAGATTCAACATGATAGAGGCCTATTTTTGGAGGAGATTATAACCTGTGACAATAAATGGATATTGGTGGACAACTGAATGAGATCTGGACACTGGCTGGAAGTTGAGGTAGCCCTCAAGCATATTAGGGTTTGTCATTATTATCAAAGAATGTTCTGGTTTCTACTTGGTGGTCTGTAGATGGCATAATGCAGCCCTCCTTTTGAAGGCTATGTGAAAAATAACCACAGAATCATCTTGTCACAAAGTTGTCCCATGCTTGATTAGTAAATGGTTCTAGGATCGTGCTGCTTTGGCAGACTCTTGATCATGCCACCATCATTAGGAATACCCTGTTAGAGCTGGGGTCGGCAAACCACAGCCTACTAGCCAATTTCAGCCCACCACCTGATCTTGCACAGCCCGTGAGCTAAGAATCACTTTTACATTTTTAAGTGGCTAGCAATAATCAAAAGGACAATATTTCTTGACCTATGAAAATTATGAAATTACAATTTCAGTTCATAGATAAAGTTGATCGGAATATACCAACATTAATACATTTATATATTGTCTGTAGTTGTGTTCACACTAAGACAGACCTTGAGTAGTTGCAACAGAGACTGTATCACCTGCAAAACTTAAAAAACATATGGGCTCTTTAGAGAAAAAAGAGTGTGTCAACCTTTGTGCTGGAGTACCATTACCTTTGCTTCTTTTTCTTTATTTTTTTAAAAGATTTTATGTATTTATTTGAGAAAGAGTGAGAAAGAGAGAGAGCACAAGCAGGGTGTAAAGGCAGAGGGAGAAACAGACTCCCCGCTGAGCAGGGAGCCCTGATGCAGGATTTGATCCCAAGACCCTGGGATCATGACCTGAGCCCAAGGTAGAAGCCCAACCAACTGAGCCACTCAGGAGCCCTTGCTTCTTTTTCTTAAATTTAAATTCAATGAATTAACATAAAATGTGTTCTTTGCTTCTAGAAGACTTTTTAAGCAGGATGTGGTTGGGGCACCTCAATGGAGGGAGTTGGGCCTGTTCTGTGCCTGTTTGTTAAGAAAACAAAATCTGGCCTGATATTCACTTTCATTGGAACATGGTTGTAAATTGTGGGAGGAGACTCAGAGCTAACACCTTTCTCTAACTATTGGGAGATAATGATAATGACCACCAGGACTTAATTTTAGAAAGCCCGATTCACTTAGCCATCTTGCAGCAGATGTCCCGAGAAGGGCAGTGCTGAGAGCTGGAACAAAATATATTCATTGGCATTTTAATATCTGATTCTAAACCTTCCCCAAGACCCAGATGCTTTATAACCTTTGCACCCCATAAAACATGGAATATCTTTAAAATGAATCCCTTTTGTTTTTTGCTTAAGCCACATCCAGCAGATTATTATCACTTTCAACCAAGTAGAATCCTTATTTATACTTTCCTGATGGTCAGCAGAAAGGGTTGGAGACACAAGAGTTGTAGGCATTCATTTTATGGAGCCATAAGATCTTTCTGAATTATTTACGTAACTGTCCACCGGCACTTATGACCAGGTACCTCTCACACTTAACCCAGAAATCTTAGTTATTAAGGTGATGCTTCATAATCTTTGCATTGGGCAACATCACGGCAAAAATACTGATACCTTTTAGATAAGACTGGGGAGTATGTCTCGTGTTGATGGGTAATAAGTAACGTGCATCCTAGCTCTTTTAAAGAGAGCACAAGACATCACACACCTTAGACAACCCAAATGCCTCATCTATTATTCACAGATAGTTCCAAAGATTCGGCCAGTGATGAAACAGATCTTCCAAAGATGTAAGCCAGGTCAGTGCAAATACCGTCCAAGAGCCAGTGCTTCGCTTCCTCTGTTGTGCTTCATTCTTTGCCAGGTTTGCACTCCTTACCCTCACACCCCACCATGACTATTCCCACCCCTAAACCCAAGTCACCCTTGCTGGCATTCCCACCAGTGTCGTTTTTAGGTGACAGTATCAGTAACTGAATAATGAGCAGAGAGGGCAACAGGAGCATGCTCTCTGCAAGGACATGCTAGATCAACACACACCTTCATGCACACTTGTCCCCGTTAGTGGATAAATGAGTTCCTGCTTTAATTACTAAACAAAAATTGGCAAGAGTCAAGAGATAGGCACTTTATAAGACAAAAAAAAATTTCTAATGCTAAACTGAATTGTGTGTGACTTTCTCCTGATGCAATCATTTTAATTGTCCACTTAACAAATCAGAACTGAAAACAGTCTCCCAACCAATGGACATGCCGACTTTTAGGGTCACTGTGGTGGAAAGAACGTTTGTGAATTTTCCTTTTCCATAGATACATCACTTTGCTATCTTGTACCCACTTTCAGTGATGTTCATCTTTTGATGAACTCCATGGTTCCTCTTGGTAGGAGCACCTATGAGCCCAGGGAATTCTTTTTCTAGTCTACTCTAGTGGTGGAAACACATCCGTTTCAGAAAGGCTGTGCTACATCGAGCACTCACTTTTCCTGCACTAATTCTAATAAATCCAGGAGAGAGTGTGGTGCGAAATGGATGGACCCAGTCCTGACTCAGTATAATGGGGCTTTTATGCCGACATGCTCCATTAGGGACCACCACACACATCTTCCTCAATAAACAAGCTTACAGCTCAAGTAATAAAGTCATTTATGGAGAGAAGTCAGCCAAAAGACCAGGACTTCCAGGAGGTGCTCAGAGAAGAATCATATGTGTTGGGTTGGAAGAGAATCTCATATATTCAAATCAAAAGACCATCTTTCAAGTGGAAGCTCTAATTCTCATGACCCCATCACTTTACCTGTTCTTTGCGGGCTCAGAAAAGAAGGTTCACCTGGAATGTCCCAGAGAGAGAAAGGGAATTTGGTGCCTTTAAAGCCAATTAAGCCCTTCCTGAATATGAGAGTAGTTTTCTCTGCTTTTTTCCTAAACATAAGAATTTCTGATCAAACAAGAACTTTTCTACTTTTAATTAGCCCCTTGTGTTTTGAGAAGAAAAGCAAGGGGGAATGCTAAAAAAAAAAAAAAAAAAAGTCTCTTATTTAAAGTCACTGTTACAAGGGTTTTTAATTCTTTAGTTCTACTGATTATTTAAAGAAGATGTCACAAAGAGGTGGGCATTGCCTTTTCTCTGGGATCCCATAGATTCTGTGGTGGAGAGTAATTCAGTGTCTTATCTAGGACCTTGCAAATCCAGGAGCTACTGGAAGGGTGTTGACAAGGGGTAAATGTGAGATCAAAGAGAAAGCTTCTTATTAGAGCATAGTTGCCTGGGAAGGAGATGGGAATCCCTGGTCAGCTTTGCTGACCCTCACCGTATACCAGTTGCTCTTAATTGGACTCAATACACACCAGCTAACGTGTATCTGCACACCTATCTACGTACATAGAGGATATGGGGTCTATACATATATATGGATGGATACGTACACAAGTATTTGTATAAATGTGTCTTTGTATGTATTTAGTAGGATGATGTAAAGACCCCTGTACTCTTTTTTTTTTTTTTTGGCAGTTTTATACCTTTTTCTATTAAGGTATCACATAGTACATAAAGTGAATGGACTTTAGGTATACAAGGTAATGAATTTTAGGTTTCTGTGCCTGGCTAACCACCACACAGATTAAGACCTAAAGTGCTCTGGAGAGCTGAGCATGAATCCCAGCTGATCAGCTGCATGCATTCTCGTCTCTGCATCCCACAGACAGGAGGGTGGACCCTTAGCACCGACCAGCATCTAACACGAGGACAGTGTCCCTGTCTTCACACCATAAATGGTTGGTATTATTATAAATAGCTTTGGGGAGGTGAGTGTTCCCATGAGCAAACACTGGTGGATGTCACCCCAACAGGTAATCCCACCTGCTGCTTCTTTATGTGAAAGGAGTCCTCCCACGGGGAGTCTTAAAACAGCCAGCCCTTTCCCAGCCTCCCTTGCAGCTAGCCCGTGTGGCTGTGTTCCAGTCCATGGAGCCTCCCCTGCAGCTAGCCCATGTGATGGTGTTTCAGCCAATGGAGGCTGAGGGAGGTAGACTGGGGTCTTCTGGAAAGGATCTTCCCTTGTGGTAAAAGAGAGACACTAGATGACAAAGTTCTGTCCCTTCCTCAACCAGGCATCTGTAGGCATGGTGGCTGTCCATGAGGGAGGACGAGGCTGGTATGTGAAGGAAGTGGGAAGATGGAGGCTCCATCCTTGAGGCCATGGTCCAGTTCCCAAGCCCAAGGTCAGGAAACTTGTGTTGTGAGGGGTCAGATGGGAGATACTCCAGGCTCTGTGGGCCACATGCAGGCTTTACTGTATATTCGCATCTCCTTCTCCCTCCTCTTCCTTCCTCTTCTTCTTTCTCTTCCTTCCCCCTCTTCTCCTTCTCCTCCTTTCTCCTCTTTAACCATTTTGGATACTTTATCCGAAGTATTTTAACCAGATATTTTGTTACTAAAAAAAATACCTCAGTGATACTACAATGCAACTACTTTATAGGACTCTACATCTTTTTTTCCCTAAGGTTTCTTTAATTTATTCAGGAGAGACCCACAGAGAGAGGCAGAGACATAGGCAGAGGGAGAAGCAGGCTCCCTCCTGGAAGCCAGATGCAGGACTCGATCCCAGGACTCCGGGATCACACCCAGAGCCAAAGGCAGATGCTCAACCACTGAGCCACCCAGGTGTCCCGACTCTACATCTTTTTAAAAAAATGATTTATTTATTTGAGACAGAGCATGTAGAGGGCCAGAGGGAGAGAATCTCAGTCAGACTCCCCATTGAGGGTAGAGCCCAGCACGGGGTTCAATCCCACGATCCTGAGATCATGGCCTGAGCCAAAATCAAGAGTTGGATACCCAGCCAACTGAGCCACTCAAGAGCTCCAGACTCCACAATCTTTTATTTATTTATTTATTTATTTATTTATTTATTTATTTATTTATTTATGATAGTCACACACAGAGAGAGAGAGGCAGAGACACAGGCAGAGGGAGAAGCAGGCTCCATGCACCGGGAGCCCGACATGAGACTCGATCCCGGGTCTCCAGGATCGTGCCCTGGGCCAAAGGCAGGTGCTAAACCACTGTGCCACCCAGGGATCGCCAGACTCCACAATCTTAAAGAAAAATGAATAATAGTGGCAATAATTCAAAAATGAATAAGTGTAGCTGAGAGGCTATGGGGAAATACATGACAAATGCATTAGGACTTTACTCTCAAAGTATTTTGAGCTCCATAGCCACATCTCTTGGCCCTTGCCCTCCATGGCCATCTGTCCTTCCACCCAGTCCTCTTCCCTGGAAGTGGTAGCAGGGAGCTCTTAAATGCTCAGAAGGAGGGAAAGGATTCTAGAAACTCTAAGAGCAGGGCCCAAGTAACAGGATTTTCTCACTTCAGTGACCTACATGGTTTGCAGCTGGCTCTCCCTCCCTTCCACACCATCAGTGATGGTTACTTTCATGTGTCACGTCGGTGAGGCTCTAGCACTCAGTCAAGCAAACATTCATCTAGAGGTGGCTCCCTGGGGGTCTTTTGTAGACGTGGTTAACATTTTGTAATCAGTTCGCTTTAAATGAAGGAGATTCCGCTCGATAATATGATATGGGTGGCCCTCCACTAATCCTTGGAAAGTCTCTAAGAGCAAAACTTGACGTTTCCCCGAGGAAGGAGAAACTCTTCCCCAACACTGCAGCATCTGCTCCTGCCTAAGCTCCAGCCTGCTGGCCTGCCTTCTGGATTGCGAACTTGCTAGCCTCTACAGGCATGTGAGCCAATTCCTTGAAAGAAATCATGTATAGACAGTTGAAGCTCATTATTCGTGGATTCGGTATTTACCAGGTTGCCTGCTCGCTCGAACGTATTTGAAACCTCAAAATTAATACTCGTGCTGCTCTCAATCATGACAGGCGCAGATGGTGAAAGATTTGAGTCACCTGATGCACGTGTCCCCAGCTGAGGTCCAGCAAGGCAATGGTCCGCCTTCTAGTTTCATGCTTCTCTCATCCTGGAAATAAGTGTGTCCTTTTGCAACCTATTCAGTGCCACACGTTTGGCATCGCTGGGCTTTCTGTCAATGGTTTCACTGTTTAAAATGGCCCCTGAGTTGGCAGCCTGGGTGGCTCAGTGGTCTAGCACCGCCTTCAGCCCAGGGTGTGATCCTAGAGACCCGGGATCGAGTCCCGCATCGGGCTCCCTGCTGGAGCCTACTTCTCCCTCTGCCTGTGTCTCTGCCTCTCTCTCTCTCTCTCTCTCTCTCTGTGTGTCTCTCATGAATAAATAAATAAAATCTTTAAAAAATAAAATAAAATGGCCCCTGAGCATCGTGCCCCAAGAAGCACTGCCTAGCTGTTCCTAAGTGCAAAAAAGGCCGTGATGGGGCTTGTGGAGAGAATATGCATGTTAAATAAGCATTGTCTGAGCATGAGATATAGTGCTGTTGGCTGTGAGTTCAGTGTTAATGAATCAACAACGTGTTTTAAATAAGGTGTCTTGAAACAGAAACACACATAAAACAAGGTTATGTATTGATCAGTTAATGAAACTATTGCAACCAGAGGCTCACCAGAACCCAGCCCTGTATTTCCCGTAGGATCAATGTCACGAATTCAGTGTCTATGGCAACTTTAGAGAACATACCTGCCACAAACAGTGAGAATCTGAGAATTAAATATACATATAGCATTCTCCCCACCCCCAACCATGGTTTCACTTTCTCATGGTCTGGAAGCAGGTGATCTTCCTTCTGATGTTTTGTCAGAAGATCAATAGTACCTCTAACACTTTGTCACAGTGCCTATGTCACTCAACTCACTCCAGCTCATCACGTAGGCATTGTATCCTCTCACGTCATCGCAAGAAGGGTGAGGACAGTACAGTAAGATACTTGGAGAGAGGAGCACCTGGGTGGCTCAGTCAACTAAATGCCTACCTTTGGCCCAGGTCATGATCCTGGGGGTCCTGGGATAGAGTCCTGCCTTGATTTCCCTACTCAGTGGGCAGCCTGCTTCTCCCTCTCCCCACATCCTTGCTCAGGCTCTCTTTCTCGCTCTCAAATAAATAAAGAAAATCTTTAAAATGCTATTTTGAGAGAGACACAACATTCATATAACCTTACAGTGTATTTTTAGAATTGCTCTATTTCATTATTAGTTGATGCTGTTAATCTCCCACTGTGCCTAATTTGTGAGTTAAACTTGAACATAGGTATGAATGTATAGGGGAAAATGTAGTATCTATAGGGTTTGGTACCATCCACAGTTTTAGGCATCCACTGGGGGCCTTGAAATGTATCCCTGCATATCTTGTGTTCTGTGTTCTACATACAGGTTCTAGTTCTCTGGAGAACCCTGACTGATACACCAGCTCATCAAGTGTGGGCTCCCTGTGGGAGGTTGACCAGAGAACTGTTCTGTGGCTCCCATTCCTCTGGATAAGGTCTGAGAGACCAGACTATCACAGACCAGTCAAAGCCAGTGGTGGTCTGAGCCCTGCAGGCCTGTGCAACCTCACCTTTTCTCTATCTAGCCTGGGTCTGGCCTTCAGCTAAACCCAACCACATGTAGTCCCTACCTACATCACCCCAGTGTCCTTGTCCTGTCGTGTTCCCCTGCTTTCTGACTCTGTCTTGTTAGACCTCTACCCACTGCTTCAGCCACGTTTCACAAACCTCTGAGCCTCACCTGCCCTGCATTGGCATCACTGTGCCAGTATCTCTGTACTCTCAGCCCTGCACTTGCATTCCTGCACCCTCAGCCCTGCATAAGCATCCCTACACCCTCAGCCCTGCATCAGCACCCCTACCCTTTCATCCCTACACCAGCATCCCTGTACCTTCATTCTTGCACTAGCATCTCTGCATCGGTATCCCTGTACCAACATCCCTGCACTAGCATCCCCAACCCATCTCAAGGCATGTTTGTGTACCTTTCCTTCTAGAATGTTCTTTTACCCCATCTCTGCTAGTTAAAACTTACTTTTCCTCCATAACCCGGTTCACACTTCCTTCCTCAGGGAAACCCTCATTTACCTCCATTCCTAGGTTCCCTTTGCATTGTTTATCTTCCCTCTATGGCACTTGGCAAAATTGCAAGTTTTATCAGTTTCAGTTAGCATTTAGTCAGTTCTTAATAATTTTCTTAATACTTTTGTTCCATGGATCCTTATGGCAGTTTGGGGAAAACCAGGATATTGTTATCAGATGCGTGATATAACATACATAAGATTACAAAGAAACTTGCATTTCAATATAATTGGTTATCAAAATATTTTCTTAAACGTTGCATGTTAATAAATGTGCTTTTTTATTAAGACATTAAATAACAAGATCTAGTGAAAGGTCTAATAACCTGCTGTAATTTTGAAGTGGTAATAAGTACAAGTGATATTTTACAGCATCTGCAACAATTATAATAAGATACAAAATATGGGATTTATATTGGTGAGCAAAGACACAGATATTGCTAATGCTTTTGGATTTGTTGCTGAAATTCATAATGGAAGGGAATGGTAAACATCAATGAAGGGGTTTTGAAAGTAAAGATACCAGGTTTTTTTCATCCAACTTCACAGATCCCTACCCCCTGCTGAATTCCATCTGTATTCTCTGGAGTAAAGTCCAGATTCATGTCTGAATTCCGTACTTGCGTGTGAAGCTCTGAAAGGCAGTGCTGTCTGATTTTGCTCACACTTGTATCCCTAGGATGGAGGGCATAGTAAACACTCAACTAAAACCCACTGGAGGGCAAAATGGAAGGAAGAAAGGGACTCCGTTGAATGCTTGGCTGGGCCGCCTTTCCCCCAGTGTTTTACAACTTTAAAACTGAGTTCCACTTGTACCCCTGCAAGAAAATCTTCCTTGCTCACTGTAAACCCACTGGGTTGGCCCTCCCTCCTCCAAACACTCCTATCAGGAACTTCTTCCGTTCAACCCAGCTCTTCTGGAAATTGTTGATTTCATTGTCTTCTCACTCATACTTTTTGGATGGGAGATTTTTTTAAGGGTGAGAGTTATTTTTTTAATATTTTATTTATTTATTCATGAGAGACAGAGAGAGAGAGAGAGAGAGAGAGGAAGAGACACAGGCAGAGGGAGAAGCAGGCTCCTATGCAGGGAGCCCGATGCGGGACTCGATCCCGGGTCTCCAGAATAAAGGTGAGAGTTATTTATGTCTGACTTAACTCTCTATATTGCCAGCACTTACCAATGCAGGGACCAGGAACACATTTTTGTTCTCAATGAGTTTTCAAAATGACACCAAATTTGATTCTCTCTCTTTTTGTTTTTCCCCACAAAAGTGCTATCTCTGCTCTTCCTCTCATGTCACATGGGACCCCAGGCTGTTCTGTGACCTGATCCCCTTGCCTTCCAACCCTCCTGCAGTTCCTCCTCCATGGGCCCATGGGTCAGGATTCATGCAATCCCACTTTCACGCGCTGGCGCTGAAACACGCTCCATGAGCAGGAACAATGGCATGCGTTTCATAAATCATAGAATTTGCTTTCTTTTCATCTGTCACTGAGAAACTGGGGACACATATGTTCTTTGAAATGTGAATGACTTTCCTAGGAATCCAAAAGCAGCATATCCACTTGCATTTATCCCACCCAGAAGAAGAGAGCCAAGATTCAGTGCCCCCCGACACCCCCAGCTTGAATGCCTGGAGTCAGAAAGATGGGTGCAGCTTCTAACCCCCCACTCCTTGTGTCTCCCTTGAGTTTGCCAGAGGGATAGACACTGGCTGATGGTGACTTATGTTTGTTCTCTTTGTCCATGGATTTGTTTGCCAAGTCCCTTTGCTGGAGGAGGAAGAGGAGGGAGAGGAAAGTTCTTTGGAACACATGAAGAATTGAAGCAGCTGCTTTGGACGAAGGGTTGCTTATAGACCAAGAATTTCCCAGTCTAAATAAATGCAGTCCTTGTGCACTCAGTTTAATTGCTGCATGAATATACCACTTCTTGTTTATCCATTTCCCTGCGCACAGGCATTTAGATTTTTCTAGCTTCTCAGTATTACAGACAGAGCATATTCATTTTTGCAGAAGTCTCCTTGGGTACATTTTTGAGAATTTCTCTAATGAACATACAGAATAGAATTTCTAGGTCATGAGTGTGTATATCTTGAACTGCATCAGAGCTAGCCAAATCCTTCTCAAAATGCTTGTACCATTTATGCTCCCATTAGCTACAGAAGAGTGGCTCCTATTCCGGTAGGTGATATTGTCAGGCTTTTTCATTTTGCCAGTTTTTAGGGGTGTGAGCTGGTTGACCATCGTAGTTTTCATTTGCACGTCTCTGACAGGTATTTTTCGAGAACTGTAGCTACCCACAAGAGCTCCTGATGCATTAAGGACATGGCCACAATTAATCTGCCCAACAGCCCTGTAAGGGAAGTATGACTCTGCCATATTTTACAAATTTGCTTTCAACCCCACAGCTAGAATGCGAACCCCGGCTATTTTCAAAGCATATACTGAACTATCCTGTACTAGGCCCCTTCCTCCCCCTCTATACCGTCATGTAGACAATCAATCATTGCTCAAGATTGAAGCTCAGTACAGGCAGCTGTGATGGTCACTTGGCCTTTTCTGTCTGTGCCCCATCGGTATGGCTGAGAACCCCAGTGAGGCTCCTCTCACCCCCACAGCCTCGCACAGGTCTGTATACATAGTAGGTTCAGAGTATATGGCTTTTATAACACAGGCAGTATGGCGGTACTAAAACCCTAGCGAACTTCATAGAGATGATCAGGTGGCGTGGCTCGGATGTCCTCTCTCTTTGTGACATTCAGCTCTCTACAGGTTAGACTCTTGTGAATGCACTCCCTCCACATCCTCTTAGAGCCTTGGTTGCAAGTTGGGGCTCTCGTACCCTCCTCCTGCTCCTTTCGTCCCCCAACCCTCAATCTCTAGGCCTTTGGTCTGTCTATGTCTTTCTTGTTTTCTGTCTTTCTCCATGTCTGATGGAACTGAAGGGGTTATTTTTGTGTGTGTTTTCTTTTCCTTTTTGACCTTCAGAAATGAATTTGCTTTGTATATTTCTAGTGCGAGGACTAGAGGGGTGATATGGGAGTGTTTCTGATAGAGTGAAGGCAATAACCAGATAGAGTTCCTTGGGGGGGGATGATTTTGTCAACGGTATTGACTCATTTTTATTTTAAACTGGACACATCTGCTGAGGGACCCGGCAGGGGGGATGTCTCTTTATCATTCAAGACTCTATCCACAAGACGGGCTTGCATAGACAGAGCTAGGCTTGATTTAGGGCTGTGTCCCAGTTGCCTGAGTGAGGTCTCGGGAATCAGACTTTCCATAATACACCCCGGATTAGTCATTCGGTGAGCAGGTGAATATTTGCTTTTGCAATTGTGCCTCACTAAATAATCTAGATAGCTATAAAAACAGTGAATTCAGCTGCTTGTGAATAGTATGGATATTTGAGCTTTTGTGCAGTACCAATCCCTAGCAATATTTTTTTGTATTAAATACTATGAATCCACTTCACCTGTCAGCGCTATTCAAAACACAGAATGCTGTATGAATAGAAAGGATGTTCTGGGATCTTTCAGATGATTACTGTTGCTAGGAAAACCACTTCCTGATATCTTTGTGCTTGCTGTATGTGTCTCTCTTTGTGTACAGCTTACAGTGACAAGCAAATTCATAGCATGGTATTGGGGAGGAATTGGGAAAGTTTAGAAATGTTTAAAGAACACTGCTTAAAGTTAAAAAGGGATGTCATCTAAAATAATAGTTAAGAGTTCTTCCTGCTTTCGTGTGGAGAATTACAGCTTTCAAAGGAGAGCAGTGGGGCTGCATTTGTGCTGGGGTGGGCCAGACTTCAGGGCCATTCCAGTCACCATTTTCGAGAACCTCAGAACTGGATTATGCTTTTCTGGTGCCTGAGGAAATGACCGTCTTTTGGTTCTTGTGAATATTTTGCCAATTATTGTTTCTGTAGTGTCAGCTCCACTTAAAGTTGCAATCCTGCAAGACTGATGGGAGGGAGCCGCACACACTCTCTCTGGGACATAGCAGGGAATGAAAATCAGAGCCCGGTAACATAAACCCATTCATTCATTCACTCAGGACGAGGTGTTATTTCCAACTCCACACCAGAGGTAAGACAGGTATTTCTCATTCTCGAAACTAGAACTTCCTGGGATGTCTGGGTGGCTCAGTGGTTCGGTTCGTGATCCTGGGGTCCTGGGAGCCTGCTTCTCCCTCTGCCTGTGTCTCTGCCTCTTTTTCTGTGTCTCTCGTGAATAATAAAATCTTTAAAAAAGAGAAAGAAATGGGAACTTCCTAGGAGAGTCAAAAGCCCCTATAGTCTTGGTACTACTGTCTGGCATGAAGGCCTCCCCAAAACACGGAGGAGCTAAATATGTAAATCATGGTTGTAACATCACCTCAAGGTCTTTGTTGTTCCAAGAACCACACATTGTTTCCTTAGACCAACTACAAACTGAGAGACCTGGGCTCAGGTATCTCACCTCTCTGTCCTCATCTATAAGATGGAGATGACATGCTCATTGATTTAATAAGGCTGATGAGGGGGCTTAATGGCAAATGCATGCAAATAACTCATGACAGCACCAGGAGCATGTTAAAGATTTCATTAAGTGTTGTTTTAAAGACCCAGGGAAGAAATAGCCTGCCCTGACATCTAGTGTGTTCTTCATGTCTTCCTCACTCTTGGGTCTCACGGCTTCTTCACAGATGGGTGTTCCAGATGTTGACTTGCCAGCATTTTCTTGAAATGGGTCAAGTAATCTTACCAGCATGAGTTACTGGATTTTTTAAGCCAGTCATGTAATCCTCATCATCCCAATAATAATCATGATAAAGTGAACACTCCTCAATTGTTTTATATTAACTATGCGACTTCGCATTCTCTCATTTGAGCCACCTGGCCAGCTGGACCACACAGGAGTAGGAAAGAGGACACGGAGGCTCCAGTAAAGCTGATGAATTGCCTAAGGTCCCAGTGAAAACAGGAGGAGGCAGTACTGCTAACCTATCCACCAGCTTGTTCTATCGCAGAGCTGCCCTTGGAGCCACAAGGGAAGAAACAGAGAGAAAGGTATGTGGATGCTCAAAGATTATTTCAATGATCAAGATCCTTATGCTTGCCTCTGAGATTTCATCCTGGTTTGTCACTGTAATTATTTTCAGATCTTTTCTCCAGGAAAGGTTTGGGATAACTGTATCTGAAATTATGGTGGCAAACACCTTTGAATCAGAGACTTTTCTGTCTATGTTTCAATCCCCCAGAGGAAGTGGATCATTCCCATTCCAAGGCTGCTGGGAGCAGGGACAGACTGTGACATCATGGGGAGTAAGGGATTTTAGGGCTCCTCAAAAACACACTTCTTCTCTAGGTATCACCCTCTGCCAGCCCCACCATAGTATTTCTGCCTTTTGTCTGAGAAGGGCAAGGCCATCAAACTGCCATCCTCTTGGAGGACCAGATCATGAGCTTACTGGTTAGAGTAGCCTGGTCCCTACAGAATCCCACACAAAGGGAACACAGCACTGTTGCATTGGGGCTGCAGAGGAAGAAGATCTGGAGTGTGCGCTGCAGGTGTTATGGCATCATTGAGAACAAAGATGGAAAGCAAAATAAGAGAGGAAGGATTCATAGAGATCAGCATCTTCCTATTTCATGGGGTGGGGGGGGCAAGAGTTGGTTCTATTCTCCTTGGATCTGAAATAACAGGGTAGGAAGCACTTGGAGAATAGCCTTGAAAGATATGTGCCAGGTGCCCTTATATCCTAAGTGCCACGTTTGGCGTATTTGCCTGATGGCTGCTGGGAAAATCAAGACAAATCAAAACAGAGCCCAAGCTTCCAGTCCACTCTCTGCAAACACAGATGTAAACTCAAGGCCTCTCACCCAGAGACTCTGTCCCTTGTGGCTGCCATCCTGGCACTGAAGATAAACTCTGTGTGGCTCTTGATGAATGCCTCTGCTTGGGGGTGGGTGGGGATCCAGAGACACCAACAACTCCTGGGAAGGGGCGGTGCTGTGATGGATGGGATCCAGTTTATCTCCTGGCTTCCACTGATCCAAGCTGCCTGGTGAACCCTCCCCCAGACTTAATTTGCAGTAAAGAGAACAAGAGTTCCATTACATGCTGACAATCGCTCATTTGTATTTACAACTAACATTTTTTGAGTACTTCCTATATGCCAGGCACTAGGCAGTGCCTTTTCTATATGTTCTCTCTGGCATGGAAACTGGTGTTCTCCAAACGTGTGAACGCTACGATTTAAATATTTGAAGCAAGTGTTCATGGCTTATTTCTACCATGCTTCATAAAGGTAGATACTTGACTTTTTAAATTTTAAAATTCACAAAATGCAACCCTATAATTCTATTCTCAGGGACTTTTCCTAAGAGAGTAATCAAACAACTGTATAAAGACAGATGTATAGGACGAGTATTGCAGCAAAATTTCTAACTAAGAACACTTGAAAAATGACCTAAATGCCCATTGATTGAGGATATGTTTGTATGTGTGTGTTTACGTATATGTTTATGTGTGTAAGCATGTGTATGAATAAACAGATGCACACACATATGCACACGCATATATACACACAAGCACATGTGTACAAATGTGTGTGTAGGTATTTATATTATGTGGGAGGTATATTTAACACATTCATGATAGATTTTAAATGAAAAAAATCAAGTTTATCAAAATGCTAGTTCCATATCCTTGCAGTACATATTACTAAAAAGCCAAGATGGATATATCTACACATAAACCGTTGTTTTTTCCAGATGGGGGCAGGGAAGGGAATTTATGGGCAAAGAGATTATCTTTCTACTCTCTATATTTTTGTATTTTTTTAAAGTAATAAGCATGTATTGATTGTGTAATCAACATCCCCAGATAAAGCTATGTTCACCTGGGAGGAAAGGGGATGAAAAGGTGGACTACACACATGTTTTGCCATAGTGATACATCAGCCAGTTAATTACCACCAATAGCAATGAAATAATTTTATTTTCTTCATTTGCCTGATTAACTATTTTTATTCAGGGCATTTGATACACCAAAATGGTGATTAAGTATATAAAAGGAACCTTGGAAATAAAAGAGCAAGTAACTCAGGTAACATTAAGTACTTTGTGAGGTCAACACACTCATTTTTATAGGCTAACAGTCTATAAAGGCGCCAGCCTTTGGGTAAATACAGAGCCCATTTTGATGAAAACAGGATCAACAAATCCCCTCTTCCAAAAAAAGATTGAAAACCACGTAAAAAGATGTGCAGGTATGAGGACTGTTTTTGCAAGCTCTCCTGCCTCTATAGGCATCAGGGGCTAGAAAGCCCTAGAGACGTGTGTATGAATACTCTGTGCAAAGCTCCCACTGAGCTTTTGAGGCATAGTGGAAATATATAGACTTGGGTGTTCTTAGTACTGGAGTCAATCTCAATTCACCAAATACAAGTTTTAAAACCAAGGGCAAGTACCTTAATCTCTACACCTCAGTTTCTTTATCTTTCAAATGGGAGCAGTGCTCCTTTCTCGTGAAATTAGAGACAAATGCATCCTGTCTCACACAATAGTCAAGGAATAGTGTCAGCAACTTAGCTGAATTCATAACAGTTCAATAAACATTTACTGAATTGTTATGTTGTGTCATAACTCTACTAGGCTCAGGGGGATGAAAGAGTAATGAAAACCCACCTCAGACCTCAAGATCTTATAATCTAGAAGCAGGCGTTTATTTTCTTTATTTATAGTTCTTTCTTTCCTGAGACGTACCACCATGTCACACTCATCAGGCCTGTGGCCGATAATGTGTTACTGCTACTGAAATACAAAAGTTTTCAGGAATTGTTGTTGACACTATTCCTTGACTATTGTGTGAGACAGGATGCATTTGTCTCTAATTTCAAGAGAAAGGAGCACTGCTCCCATTTTAAAGATAAAGAAACTGAGGTGTAGAGAGATTAAGGTACTTGCCCCCTGGTTCTAAAACTTGTATTTGCACTTGACAGGATGAGCACCAGGTGTTATTCTGTCTGTTGATAAATTGAACACCAATAAAAAATAAATTTATTTTAAAAAATAAATAAATTTAAAAAAATAAAAAAAAACTTCTATTTGAAAAAAAAAAATAATAAACCAAACTTGTATTTGGTGAATTGAGATCGACTCCAGTACTAAGAACACCCAAGTCTATATATTTCCACTAATGCCTCAAAAGCTCAGTGGGAGCTTTGCACAGAATATTCATACACGTGCGGTTTTCAATTTCTATCAGTTTGAGGGGTAAGTTCATGCACATGATACTGTCACTCTTCTTCCTCTGTTCTCCCTCCTTCCTTTCTTTCTTTCCGCTCTGTGCCCCATCCCTTGCCCCCCTCTCCTTCCTACTCTCTTACAGCTTTATTGAGATAGAAGTTTACATGTCATACAATTGGCCCGATACACTTTTTTCGTTGGTAGAAACAGGTAAGCAGTTCAAGAGGTAGCACAGGAAAATGGTCTATAACCCCACGTCTTCCATACCTGAGCTGTATCCTTACTTGTGATAATGAGCCTTATGAACACCATGTTAAAAAAGCAGCGTTCTTTACTCAGCTGCAGATTATCTGTTCTGTGGGTGTGTGTGGGGGGAGGGATGGGCATCAGAAATCCGAGGGTATCATTGCAAACGTACATAATCCATCAGGAGTGCTGGGGTAAGAAAAATGACTAAGCAATCCACTTATCTAATGGAGTGCTGCACAGAGAGACTTTACAAATAGACTCCTCTCTGGGAGCTTTCAAAGAGCATGGATGGAGACAAATACAAGGATCTAATTTATTTAGTAGATAAGAGAATTAATTGCTATTATCCACTGTAAACACAAACAGGAGGCAGGGTGGCGGAGGTTTCTGTTACTTTTCTCCAGGGCTGAAGGAAGACTTTCTGGAAGAAGCAAGGCCTTGAGAACCATGTGATGGATGACAGGGAAGGTGAGTGCCCAGTCTGGGGTCACAGGGACTTGGGGGCCAGGGGGGAGGAGGCCATTCTCTTGCCTGCTCTAACATGCCTGTGTCGAGAGAGAGACACACACTGAGCAGTGACAGTGGGTAGAGGTGACATTTTCTTTCCATTTTGTGAATCATTTTCATCAAACATTGGAGGATTCAGAAGCATAAACACACGTGCACCTCTCTCTGCCACTTTCTCATTCTCCCTTTCCAGTAAGAGCGACTGACAGTAGACAGCTACTCTCAGCCTCAGATCTGTCTAAGGGAGTGAGCCAATGGAAGGAAGACTCAAATGCAGAACGAGGACAATTAAATCAAAGAGCCAGAACCCCATAGGCTATCTGGTAGTAGGTGGGAGCAATGGCTCCTTGCTCATCAGGGGACCCACGAGGCCACATGTTTTCACCAGGAATGACCCCTCCTCAGCAACCAGTCGTGTGGCCTTAGGAACAGATTTTCTGGCTCGTGGGGAAGTCACCACTGTAAAGCCTGATACTGAGGAATACAGCCAGCAGTTTAATTTATTCCGGCTCCAGATCACTCGAAGAAGGAAACGGTTCCCTATCTCAAGGCACCGCACAAGATTCACAACCCAAGTGTGAAAGGAATGTGATTTTTCAACAACAAATTAATGTTTACATCAACCCTTTTTGCTGCTGGCTGGAAGAAACGATCTTTGTCAGTTCAGGGTTCCTCATTCAACTTAGAGTTGTGTGTCTCAGTTTGGCCATTCAGAGAGCAAAGAAATCAGATGAGGGAATTTGGTCTAGACCTGCACAGTCCAAGATGGTAGCCACTAGCCATGTGGGGCCACCAAACTGAATCAGAATTAACTCAAGTTTAAGATTCAGTTCCTCAGTTGCGCTAGCTACATTTCAAGCGCTCAGTAGGTACGTTTGGCTGGTGGTTACCACACTGGACCATGCGCAATATAGAACATGTTCACCAAGGCATTTCTGTGATGGTCTACACTTGTCATCATTTAGCATCGTGAGAATTTTCTGAGCTGCCCCCATTCTCTGCTATTCAGCTGAGAAAGTGCAGACTCAGAGAGCGTATGTAACTTGCCAACAGTCACTCAGATGCTGGTAGCCAAACTGTGACTCAAACTTCTTCCCGGGGAGCCCGTAATTCTCTTGCCGCTCCCTTCCCTTTGCCATCACAAGCCTGGGAGGCCCAAAACTACCCAAGGAATGAGGTAATCTGGCTATTGAGCAATTATTCCCAATACATTAGTTATCACATGAACTTCATGACCTCTTTCATTAAGGTTTTCAGATCCTCAAATGTCCAGAATTGTGAAACTCAAAGATTATTCTCTGTATTTCTCCTATTACAACCCCTCTCTGAGGAGTGAATGGACTCTCAGGCTAGCTTGGATGAAGACAAAAAGGCAAGTTCTTGAATGAAAAGCACATCAATTACTATAATAAAATATTATCTAGACTCTGCAGGTCTAACTTTTAAGACTGGGGGGATGAAGGTAGGTCTACATCAACCCAGTTGCCTCAAATGAGTAAACTCTTCCAGTGCAGACGAACAACCACCTCAAAACCTCAGTGGCTTAGCCCATACAGTTCATTTTTTTGCTCATACAAAGTCCTCTGAAGGTAGAGCACCTCCATGCTGTGACTCAGTGGTACAAGCTATCACATCCCTGTGATTCTGGCCACTGAACCCATGGCCTTTACGCTGGCCACCAAAGGGAATGAGAGAGTGTGGGGAATTCCACAGGGGCTTTGCATCCCTCAGTACAGAGTGACTCCTTGACCCATTTCACCCACCCTGGCACCTTCAGTCACACCACCTGCCTCAATGCAAAGGCAACAGGAACAGTCAAGGAGGGTGAGGACTAGTGGGTGAGCATGGCCATGCTGATGAGGTGAAACAATTGACAATAAGAAAAATAGCAATACTTGATTGAATACTCTGTGTACTATCTCATTTAATTCTCACCTTAGCCATGTGAGGTAAGTGCTATTATTCTCTCTCTCTCTCTCTCCTCTCTCTCTTCCTCCCTCCATCCCTCCTCCCCCCCCCCCCCCCCCCCCCCGAGATGAGGACAGGGGAGCTTAGGTGGCTTAAGAGAGATGAATAAGGTCAAGTGCATAACAGATGGCAAAGCCAGAGCTTGAACCCTGGTCCGGCCAATATCAAAGTTTAGTCAGGGTTGGTTAAACATCAGATTTCTTTTTTTTTTTTTTTTAAGATTTTATTTATTTATTTTTGAGACAGAGAGAGTGTAAGTGGTGGGAGGGGCAGAGGGAGAGGGAAAGAATCTTAAGCATACTCCATGCTGAGCACAGAGCCCAACGAGGGGCTTGATCTCACAACCCAGAGATCACCAACTTGGGCCAAAATCAAGAGTCAGACACTTAACCATCCAGGCACTCTGACGTCAGATTTCTTTTTAAGAAAAAATAAGGTTAAAAAAAAAAAAAGAAAAAAGAAGGTTATTCTCTACCATAGTACTGTCTAGTAGAACTTTTTGCAAAGGTGGAAATGTCACGCTACCCGTGTGATCCACTACAGTAGTCATGAGCCACATGTGGATACTGAGCACTTGAAATGTGACCAAGGGACTCAATTTTTAATTTAAATTTAAATTGCACGGAGATGAAAAAAGTTGGATAATATTATGGTAATCTTACTTTCTATGAGTAAATGCTCCTTCTTCAAAAACAGAGTGAAGTTCTCTGAGGTCAAAGATCATTATTTACTCCTCTCTTTATTTCCTTTAGCTTAGGCAGATACTTTGCAGATAAAAGTTGCTCAGTAAATATTTATAGATTACAATTTGATTTTAATCTACATAGAATTTTCTGAATTACTAAGAAAGTGGATTTGCACTTGCCTGGAAAGAGTCAAAGGACTTTAAAGTTCTCTCTGAGCAGCAACTTGACTCTTGTTTTCATTTCACCTATAAGATTAACATCAGCCATGAGATATATTTTAGTATTCTCAGAAGTTGCTTCCAGGATTTTTTTAAAGATTTTATTTATTTATTCATGAAAGACACAGAGAGAGGCAGAGACATAGGCAGAGGGAGAAGCAGGCTCCATGAAGGGAGCCCGATGGGGGACTTGATCCCAGGATCCCGGGATCACGCCCTGAGCCGAAGGCAGACGCTCAGCCACTGAGCCATCCGGGCGTCCCTGCTTCCAAAGTTTCAAAAAATTACCATTTTGGGGGGAGAGAGGTAGCAGGGCAGGGATGGGGTGGGGAGGAAGTACTGAGTCCCCTATTTTCCTTACTGATTTTTTTTTAAAAGGAAATGAAGATCTAGTTTTAAGTGCTGCTTTCACACCGAACAGGAGCAGAATGAAATGGGGAAACTTAATGGATCTCTTTCTGTGAATAAAATGACAGATAAAATATCTATTTTGCTCACATATTTTTCATTCACAGACAGTTCATTTCAGTAAATATCTTACCACCTGCACTTGTCTATTTTCCAAGGTTTTTGGGAAATTTCCAGTAAGTTTAGTTGGACTCTATGGTTGGTATTTATGAGGCCGTGCTTAAAGGGAAATTGCACCAAGGATGTCATCAGCTCACTTTTTTTCTCTGTTTTTCTTGAACGTGAAGTTGGCAAGCTCTCAAAACCCTTATCAGGTCATAACTCAAAGATACATGTGGCCTTTACAGCTGGGTTAATATTTACAAAACACGTTCTGCTCCCAGCCTTTTTCTTGCATGTTCCACCCCAAGCCCCCACTCTGGGGTTCCTGCCTTTCCACAGGCCTGTCATCTGGAGACTGGAAGACACCAAGTCTACACTGACAGAGGGTACCTTCGGTGGCCTTGCCGCAGAGGGTGTCCTCTTAAACACTCTGTTGGTCCTTAGAACTGAGTTGAGAGGTTTCTAAATGTTCTCCACTGGGGTTTTACAGCCTCAGCAGTTTTAGCATTTGGGGCCACATAACTCTGTTAAAGGGACTGTCCTGTGTTTTACAGGATGTTTAGCAGCATCTCCAGCTCTGGGGGCAGAGACGCCAGTAGCCTCACCTGGCACCTACCCAATCATGACAATCAAAAATGTCTTCAGATATTGCCAACGGTCCCCTGACGGGGTCAACACTCTCCTTCTGCTAAATCCAGCTGACTTATATTTCAGTTTTCAGCTCACGTGTCATCCCCGGGGGAACATGATACGGGTCACATTCTGTGGCTGTCACTCTCTTAGGACCTTTGAAGCATATAATCTCAGTCTGTAGCTGCCTGTTCATTGATGACCATCACCCCTGGTCCTGAATCATCACTGTGATGCACATGGCAAGGACCCAGTGAAGGTTTGCCAGTAAGTAACTCACTTTGAGAATTGCCTAGTATTTTCAGGGTTTGGCAATACTTTTGGGTTACTTCTCTCTCCTCAACACACGCAAAGGGTCAATAGCACCTGTGCCATCATAGCTTTCACTTGACCCCGGTGTGAAGTCTTTAATAACAAAGATTAGAGGTGAGATGATCACAAACTTTCTTTAAGAGGATGATGGATTTAGTGTCATGGCTCTGACCTCTCTTTACCATGGAGGAATCCATTTTTCAGTTTAAAATTATTTTGCAAGTCGCATTTTCCAGCAGAAGAATGAGACTACAGATCCTCATAGCAAGGATTAGTTAATTAGACCATTAGTGCCCAAATGGTCTAGGTAAGACCTCAGACCCAATGCTGATTTATTCCTCTAATGGATATTTCTCATATTTGTTGACTGAATGAATAAGCAACCGCTATGTGCCAAGTTTTCTGCTAAAGCTGGAAATACAATAACAAGCAAAAATAAGCATGGTCCCTGCCACCTTGGAACGTGCTGTCTGGTGGGAGGATGACACTAACTGAATAATTATACCAATGAACGTGTAGCTACAAACTGAGATTATATGCTTCAGAGGTTCTAAGAGAGTGACAACCACAGAATGTGACCCATATTATGCCCCCCTGGGGATAACACTTGAGCTGAGAACTGAAACATAAATACAAATCAACTAGATGAATAGGAGGGAGACTGTCCCAGACCAATGGACCAGTGGGTCCAAAAGCCTACTGGAGAGAGGGATTAAGATAAGTAAAATAATCTGAGAAAAAAACAAAAGGCAGTGGGTTTGGAGCACAGAGACAGTGGGTTTGGGGTGAGACTCTGCATGAGGAAGCCAAGCTGATAAAGTTTGCATGCTGTGCGTAGCTCCCACGAAGCCAGCTGCTCTTTACCCTGTCAGCAGATGCTCATTGATGGGCTTTGAGCAGTCAAGTGAAAGATGGTATCAGCACTGTGCAGAGGTCTCTAGCTGCAGCTTGGAGAATGAATTGGGAGGTGGTACGTGATGGGGTAGGAGAGAGTAGACTCAGGTGGCCTTCCAGGTGAGAGCGGAAGGAGCTCAGGCCAGGCGCGTCTACTGAAGACTGAGACAGGAGAAGGAGTGTTACTTGGAAGCTGAACTAACAGGGTGAGGTGAGGGATGTGACTGGTAGGCCCCACTTGGGGCAGACCAATTACAGCTGGTGTCTCTCCTGGTGGGTTGAAGCTCTTGCTGAACTGGTGTTCAACATGCAGCCGATAATTGCTAGAAGGATCAGAGAGGAGGGAAGTCAAGGGGGGAAAAATGGCTCAGGCTGCCTCTTAAGATTTTGGCATATACAGTTGGAAGGCTGATGTCATTCGTCCAGAGAATGAACACTAGGGGAGAAACAAGTTGGTGCTAGAAAATCATGAGTTTTGCGTAGGACATGTTGTATTTGAGTTGCCTTTAAGATGTTGTGGGAAGAATTCTGGTTTCCTGCCCTGCCTGGGGAGGAGGGATAAGAAGCATTAACTAGGGGTGGTCATTTTGTAAAACCTTCGTTCATTAGCCATGCGGTACCTAATGTGATATTCGAACAATCGTTAAGCAGGGGCGGATTGTGTTCAGCAAGTAACAACAGAATTGTAAAATCGAAAAAAAAAATGACATTTGTCAACCACAATTTCCCTCCTCATCCCCATTTCAGCTAGTCCTTCAAAACCAAAGAGCATCCGGTGCACAGCATTCTGCTTGGGCACCTGGTAAGGAAAGGATGTTGACAACATTAGGAATGCCCCATCCACTTCTGGAGGGAGACAAGCCACTTGTCATGTTGCGTCTTGCCCAGGACATCTGTAGGAGAGATTCTCCTTTTCTTCACCTTGCATCTGCTCAGTATCTTAATCCCAAATTGTGGGAGTGAAACTCTGGCAACCTTTAAGGATATAATTTGCTTCCTATTACATTATTTCTTCCCGTACAGGAGAGACCAAGTGTTTGTCATTTACGAGTGTCATGTCATTACATTCCATATTGCAGTGTAATGATGTGAAATGATTAAATGACAAAATGCCAGCTCACTGCCAAAAATTTAAAGTGGCATACTTTTATTTGTAGATTGGAAAGCTATTATTAATTCTTATATTGACTTTGCCAGATGAAATAAAGCAAGCCGACTGGTGCATACCGAAATGGGGCGCTCTTAGGCGAGGTCCTGAGCCCCAGTTCCAACATAAACAGAAAGAGTTCTCCGATTCTGGCACCTTCTGCAGGCTACATGTCCAGAGCTAAACGTATTAGTTTAGAACAGTCTTGTCACCTGATGAATGTGGAGTGACGGGCATCAAAATACAACCTGACTGGAGTTTTTATTGAGAAGAAAGATGGGAACTGAGAACAGGTGGCCGAGGGGAGCAAGTGGCCTATGTGCCTCCTGCCCCCTCCTTCACATGTTCTCCACTAGTGCTTCCTGGGAGATTGAATTTTATCCTTGTTTTTCTTTTAAGGGAAAAAGAGCATACAAGCAGCATTTCGTTTACGTCATCAAATTACCAGAAGACTCCGCGGTTGGTAAAATAACAACTGCTCCTTTTTCTCTTCCCCTAGGCTATGAAATCGCACATGGAGATCTTCGAATGGGGTTAAAAATCACATTCTCAAAACTATATGTTTCTTAAGCTTTTAGAGTTCAAATCTGTCTGACCTCAAGCATTTGAGGATTTGCGAAGAAACCTGCCATTTCTTTCTACCATTTATGCCCTCATTCTGGGAACGCATTCATTGCTTAATTCCAAGAGAATCTTCTCGCAACTGTATTCGAGGGACGTTCTTTTGTTTCCTCTCCCCTGAGCAATTGTTTCTCCCTTTTCTTTGTGCAGACAGGGGAAGTGCCAGGTGTCTCAACCTGGTCACTTCCACTGGGTCTTCTATCTAAGCAGTGCTCTTGCCTTAGGAAGTCTCTGCCTTGACTTGGTTTGGCTTTTGTTTTACTTTCCTTTTAATTATTTCCCTTGAATATCGGCTCATGTTCTACTTTTTTTTTTTTTTTAATCTCCATCTTTATTACATCCTATGACCACTTTGGCTTAGAAGCTCCTTTTTTTTTTTTTTTTTTTTTTTTTTGGCCATGCTCTTTGGGTGAAAGCTGATGGACTGGGCGGGGGATGGGGGATAAAATCAAGGCACACAGTGTTATTTTGTTCCATGTTTTTAGTACATGCAGATACTTGCAAGGCCACTCACCTATGGCTCAATCATTTTATTTATTTATTTATTTATTTATTATGATAGTCACACAGAGAGAAAGAGAGAGAGGCAGAGACACAGGCAGAGGGAGAAGCAGGCTCCATGCACCAGGAGCCCGATGTGGGATTCGATCCTGGGTCTCCAGGATCGCGCCCTGGGCCAAAGGCAGGCGCCAAACCGCTGCGCCACCCAGGGATCCCGGCTCAATCATTTTAAAACAGGAAGACACCAAACACAAATGAGCTCCTAAATTTATAGACAATAACTCCTGCCTGCCAAGATGGCCAATAATCTTTGCTTTTGCTCCAACAGAGGGGACATGTTGCCTTACTTCTGGCACATTGGGAGGGATACAAAGAACATGTTCTTCACAGAAACAGATTCAGTGGACAATGGCTCAGGTAACACAGCTGTCAAGAGCTCACTTGGCTTGTGGGAAACACTTTGAAGTTCTGTGATTGCAAAGATATCATCACTCTGTCAGACAATCCACTCAGTGGATAAGATGACTTGCCATTTCACTGGGATTTTCAATGAATCGCAGCATCTTTGTTGGGTCCCTATGTTGCCTTCATCGGAAATTGCCAAGTGGGTACAAGCTTCCGCCTGCAGCGCTGTAATCAAGGGATGCTAGCCCTCCTAATGCTTCTGTCCACTGCTTCTCTTGAGAAGAGTGGCGCTGGCTTTCTAAATTTCTACATTTCCCTGGCACTGGCTTGTGTTTGGCAAAGAGCGAGAACTAAGGGTTCTCTTGGAAGATAATATGCTGAAGAGCATGGGAGGATTTTTTTCTTTATATATATATATATATATAGATGGCTTTGTCATTCTGTCCTAAGTCATGAATGCATAAAATAGCTGCCAAGAACAGCTCACATGGCTGTGTCAAGGACCCTGAAATAATAGGCTGGCACCACCCACACCTACAAAGGAGATCATATTATACATGTTCTGACTGGCACACATAGAACAATGGGTTAACCAGAGACCTCTATGCCATTGTCATTGCTTATGAATCCTGTATATTTTCATGAGGAAATTCTGCTCTCCAATAAGTCATTCACCTTCCCTGAAATCACCTAAAACCCCCACCTTCTCCCTTATGACATGTGTTTGTTCATTTTCTCATGCACTCACACCTGTTTAGCTGTTCATGTAAGCTGCTCTACGTAGGGGGCGAAAAGGACAAGTACTGTCCCTGTGGTCATTGAGGTGAGGTCCCAGGAATAACCAAGAGAAAAGAAGCAACAAAGCAAGACAATTTCAGATGGTGAAAGCGTTACGGGAAGGTGATCGCACATAGCAGTGCAACTGAGAGTGAGTTAGGAGTGGCCAAATAGAGCTGGTATAGTCACAGAAGGCTTCCAAGAGGAGGTGACGTTTCAGTTGAGAATGAACTCTGAAGTGGCCATCATGTTAGTCTAAGGAAGCACCTTTCAGGGAACGGGAATGGCAGACATGAAGACTGTACATTAGGAATGAGCTTGGGTGGGAAGCAATGTGGCAAGACAGCACGGAACTGTAAGAAAATAAGAATGGAGACCAGAGCAGTCAACAGGGGCTCACTTATGCAAAAGCTTTCAAACTTAGAATGCAACCCCAGGCTTGCCTGGCCTTCCCTTGTCTCTGGTTTGTTCATTTTGATTTTGGAAAGTTATATATATATATCACTCCACTATACGGACAATAAGAAATACCACTGCAATATAAGCAAGCGGTTCTCCAGTGATGTTCTGGGGCATAAATAGGTTGCTCAATGTTGATTGATGTGTAAAATTTAGCTTTGCTCCACCGAGGGATACATATACTTATGGCAAAGTCTGTCAGCTGCAACAAGGGAGTATAAAGGATGCGCACTGCAATGTGGGCCAGAGCACAACCTACACTGATAATAGGTAAGAGAGGCCCTTCCCCCTCCTTGCTGCCTTGAATGACAGTGTCCTGCCCAGACCTGTGGCCGTCATCTTAATATAAAGACTGGGAAGGGGAGGATCATCTCAGAATTTCTGAGCCCCACCCCAGATGCCCTTGAATAACTGAGCCACGGTCAGCAACCACCTAGCCCCAGACTTCTTGTTATGTGAGAGGGGAGAAATCTGACTTGTTTAAACTCACATGATAAGTAAGAGCCTAGAGCAGAGCTCAGCTTGGCAAAGAAAGAGCAAGTGTTTACTAAAAGGTTGAGAACTTTGCCTCATGAGTTTGTGAGAGAACTCAGGGCAGCAAATAGTGCTACTCAAGCAGTGCCCAGTGCCAAGATGGCCTGGGGGAATGAGTAACAGTGACGGTGAGGCCCAGTGACACCAGAGCCACGGTTTAGCTGTAACTATTTCAGCGTGGCTTAGAGGTTTGTTTTGCTTTCGTTTTGTTTTTGTCAAAATACAACCAGTCTTCTAGTCATTTAGAGAATTACAAAAACAAAAACAAAAACAAAAACAAAACCCAAAAAGGCATAACCCACTGATACAGTCAGATTAGCAGAGAGGAAAGACACTTCTCAAGAACAGAAATGATAACCTCTGTCTGGGGGGTAAGTGACACGTGTTATTATCAAGATCCATCTGGAATCTCGTCTTGACACAGCCGGTTTCTGCCTGTCCACTCCCGCATGGCCTCAGTTCTTGGCCCTGGTTTGAGTTTCCCAGCTACAATGGGGGACAAGCTTTCTAGTTCCCAAATCCTATGCTCCTTCCCTCAGTACCTCTAAGTCTTCAGATTTTTACTGAGGACAACAGAAGGGCTGGCCAAAGATAATGATTTGGAAATACACATGCGTGTGGGTGAGGGGTGTATGAGGAGCATGTGGCTTTCTTTGAGTTAAATTTTGTATAGAAACTGACTAGATTGTAGAGATAAAGTGGAAATATCACAGTAAAAAACAAAGGGATGGTTCTAGAGTCCCATGGACCCCATGTCTCTTGCTCTATGAGCAGTCCCTGAGGACAGTGTCCGTGAGGTGGAGACTCACCTGATCAAGAAGGCTTTAAAGGAAGGAATGAAGATGCTCGGGCAACACTGAGCTGGGCAAGACAGGTAGCACAGAAATACACCTGGAGCCCGCCATGGTGGAGATGGCATCTGGGTTCCAATGTGAACTAGGTGCTATTTACTGAGGGTCCGGGTCTTCAGTACTCATTACCCTCACCTAATTCTCATTTTAGAATGCTGACTGGGAGATAGAATTTGGCACCAGAAGGGCTGTGTGCAAAGTCTAGCTCCACCACTTCCCACATTCAGTGATCTACTTTGAGTATTAGTTTCATAATCCCCAAGGATACTTGGTGACCTTGAGTCAAGAGGCCTTGAGTTTCAAATCCCAAGGCCTCTGATTCTTTAAGTTTGGTTCTCTTTTTTTCTAACCTCAAGGAGACCCTGCTTGCAGATTCACCGATGATGTATATCTTGAGAAAAAGAGGGAGGGAGGGAAGGAGAGAGGGAGGGACGGAGGGAGGAAGGGAAGAGAGGAGAGGGGAGGGGAGAGGAGAGAGAGTGAGTGACTGCAGGGAGAGGGCAAAACATAAAGGAAGAAGGGAGAAGGCAGAGGAAGAGGGAGAGAAGACAGGAGGGAAGAAACAATGATTCTGTAATGATAGGCATTTGCCAAAAAAAAAAAAAAAAAGTCTGGAATTGGTTTGAAATTTCCACCATTAGTCATTCATTGGATTAAAACAGCTATTCCATTCCTTCTGTTGATGGGATCATTCTTCTCATCTTGCCAAACTTTTATGACTACCATGAAGTAGATGCTATGAAATCAAGCAACTTACAATAAAATGAACATGGCAGCATCAAGCAGCTTCCAATATTAGAAATAAGTAATTGAGATGATGTGTTGCCTCCTTGCCTTGACAGTTGGGCAACATGGATTCAACCAGGAGAGTCCTCATGGACGAATGGACGAAAGGAGAGCAAATGAATTCCAATCAGGAGACCTGCCCAGTGCCTGGATGAGGTACACAGGGTAGCTTATTAAGCTCATGCTCATAAACCCTTGTTGCCAATCAATTATGTAGAGTAGTGGCATCAGAGAGCAAGGTCTTGAGGATATAGGGCAAAAGACAGATAAGAAATTGATAGGGAAGGGGTAAGGTCAGGCAATACTTAAGTCATAGAAGACCAGGAACTGGGTCTACCTGACACACAAATGAAGAAACCTTTTATTTACCCATCTTCTGGTTGAAGGAGGAACTTGGAACTATAACCCAATCTCAACCACACACATCTGGGCTCCTGTCCGGGATGAAGGTGTCAGTGGTACTAACACAAACCTGTCCACTCTCAACCTTTTTCTGTATCAAAGAGGCTCAGAGAAGTAGGGGATGGGTACTTACAACCCCTCCTTCATAATAAAAACAGCCAGGAAGTGGCCGCCTCACAAAACCCTCACCAAGGCATATAGTCAACGTGAATTATCTTACATCTTCAATTTTTGCTCTAAAGAAGCATGGCTCACTTCACTTTTGAAAGTAATTTTAATGAATACCCTCCAAAAATGACTTTCCAAAATTTATTTTGGAACAGATAGGCCTCAAACAAGGAATTCTCAATGTTATTAATATTAGTATGTTCATATAAATCTGATAGCAATAGAAGTACTTTTTTATTAGGAGAAATCTTACATTAAAACTGGAGCTCACATGTGGCCGACTTCGGTGGGTTGACCAAAAATAGAAATTGGCTTACGTATCTTGCCATTTTTAGGGAAGGTGAAGATATGGATTTAGACACTTGATTTTCTTAGCTTAGGGAGCACTGTAGGCTAAACTGCTTTGGCCCCGAGGGACTCTTTGCTATTGGCAGCCCTGGGCAGGGTGAGGTTTTTAAAATTCATTTCTGATATCTAGTTGACATGGATTTTTTTAAGTGTTTAAAATTGTACTGGTCACTACTGCAGCCCTCAAAGAACTCTGCTCTCACTGCCTCCTGATTCTTCCTCTTCTTTCTCATGTTCCCCTCACTTCACACTGAGTTCTCTTTCCCAGGTTGGTTGTTTGTCACTAAGCCTAAGCAGGAAAGAAATATATGAAAAATCCAGAAACAGGGAAAGCCAGGAGCACCTGCAGTGCTCTGGAGCTAGCTACGTACAGGCAGCCTCTCATGCCCAGTGGCCTCCCTGGGAAGAAGAAAAGCCATTGCAATAATCCAAGCAGGGTCCTGCAAAAGACAGGTGTATGTACCTGATGATGGATAACATACTGGGGGAATGCGGCTGAGTAATGCAGTCAGTTGGGTCACACCAAGCCCTTCATAGAATCAGAATGAGATGGAAGCCAATGTTTTATTTGTCATTGGCAGCTTCATTTTGGTGCTGGCATCTCTGTAAAAAGGGAAGATGATGAACAGACTGTATCTCCTCTTCCAACCTGGCCTTTTGAGACCTAAACAAAGCAGGCAAGAGCTACCTAGCTCCTAGAAGCTAAAATCCCACACCCCATTATTAAAGGCACTTTATCAGGTTTCACAATGCATTACGAGGCTAGGAAATTTGTGCTTAGGGTAACGACTGAAAACCGATAGGCCTTTTGCTTAAACAAAAACCACAGTGAAGGGTGAAAAACTTGCCACATGTCCACAGCCTCAAAAAGGCTGAGTTTCTCTTTCTGGCTCTGCAATTTGCTAGCTGTGTGACTTTAAGCAAGTCGCTTGGCTTCTCTGCATCTCCCTTACACATCTGTAAAAGAACAATGACGACTGTCATTCTGCCTACATCACAGAGTTTTTATGAGGATCCAATGAATTCATGCATTTTCACGAGTCAAAAGCATCATATTAACATAAGTTATGACTATCATTAGTTTATATTTTATTTATTTTCCATTCCTGACTTCATAGTTCTTCTGAGAGGAAGACAACAGTGACACAGAGGACTCATTGCCCTCACAAAGAAAAGTCAGAGGAGTGTTAACCTATTAATGCTCTCTCCTCCAATGTCCCTACCCCAAAACTACTTCCCACAGTAGCAGGGCAATGACTTAGGAAAGAGATTGGTTTTCAGGGATGATGAGTGAAAGCTGATTAGCAAGGGTGATGCCATCACCCTAAAGTGGTTGGCCATTGGAGGCTCCCCTAACTTCAAGCATAAGTCATTCAGAATCATGAGACATTCAAGATGTGGGACCATAAATACTGGCCAGAGGTTGCTAGCATAATGTAGGTGGGGCTCTTAACAATCTCCATTCACAGAAGAGAAATTCTTTGTGAGGCTGGGAATGCGAGATAGAGAATTATGAATAACTGGTGTGTATGTGTATATTCACACACATATATAGCATAGTATATGTGCCGATGGTATATAGGAAATACATGTATTTACACACATATATCTACACATATGCATATTGGTGCGTGTATATATCCAGGTATCCAAACATATTACATATGCAAAATATATATGTTATATCCATGCATATATTTGGATTGACATTTGCCAGATACAAACTCAAGAGCAGGCAAAGTCAGCAATGCATCCAGCTTCTGTAAAGGGCAATTCGGTGGAATGATTTCATATTTCAATGAAAAAAAATACAGATGATTATTAAAACCCTGGTATTTCAGTTTGTCTGATCTAAGCAATCTTATCTAATCTAGTCCAATCTAACTATGGATTTTGTTCAACTCACTTAATCATTTTTAGTTTCTACCCTAAAAAAGTGATGACTATTAAAATATTAGCATTTCTACCTGAAAAACTGATTTTTTAATGCAGAAGGTTGAGAGAAAGAACTAGTCAACTTTCAAGGAAGTTTCTGCTTAAATAAATGAAAATAGAAGAACTAATTGTGGAAAGCTTACACTTTTCAACTTTGTGTGCAAACTACGTATCAATCCGGTTTAGCAGGTGATGTCTGCAGCTTGGGAGGGAGGGCAAGGTGAAGACAAACCTGTCTCTGATTTTCTCAAAGTGTATTTATTTCTACTTATGGAATCCAGTTATTATCAGCTCTGTTAGAAACACGGACACAGTTAATGATGTCTAAAGTCATGGACACCTGCCCTCCATGAATATGGTTTCTCTCTATCCAAGAACCAATGGTTTTTTTCTCTGTGACTTGGCTCTCCACGGACCCTCATGGACAAGTGTGGGGAATGGCCTAGGAGTGGGAACTGAGTCAGAGGAAAGAGCAACGTTCTCGAGTTTCCCTCTCCTTTCCCTCCATAAAAGGGCCTTGGTAGAGGTGCCTATGGGAAGTCTCTGTTGAAGTCCATCAGTAAATAGGCCTCCAAATGGAGGCTCCTTGGCTAGCAGCACAGCCCTGCCTGAGAGCATGGCCAACAGAGGCTCAGCTTTTACTGCAACTACCTTCAGAGACTCACAGTGCCTTGGCTGGGTCCCAACTCTGGTGTGAGGGCAGCTTCCCTCTATGAAGTCCTCCAGAAAAAGCCTTTGTAATTAATCGCCTATGGTCAGATCTGAAAGATCACATATAGGTTTTTAACCAGGAGCCAGACTCCAAACACACTACCCTATATCCTTACTATAAATCTTCCTATTCATTTAAAAAATATTTTATTTACTTATTCATAAGAGACACACAGAGAGAGGCAGAGACATAGGCAGAGGGAGTAGCAGACTCCCTACAGGGAGCCCAATGCAGGACTCGATCCTAGGACCCCAGGATCACGACCTGAGCTGAAGGCAGATGCTCAACAACTGAGCCACCCAAGTGCCCCTAAATCTTCCTCTTTATTTCTCATGATGGCTTGAGGAATTTCTGTTGCTTGCAACTGGCATCCTAATTAATAGGACCAAAAATGGCCCCCAAAGTGAGACAGGGTTAAATAAGGAGAGATGTTGAGGATTGGTGACAATGTAAATATAGAGACTAGAAAAATAAGCACCAGTGCCCATAAGAGGATGAAGATATCTTGCAGACTCAGAGTTGGGTAAGAGTTTGAGCCTGGAAAACATCAGTGGCAATCTAAAGAGCCCAACACAGGAGTAGGCCACGCCCCGGGTCCTGTGCCTGAAGTGCTCTTCTCTCCAGCTCTTGTGTGACTTAAGCCCTCATTTATTCAAATCCCTGATCAAATAGCACCTCTCTAAAGGGTCTTTCCTTACTCTCCGGAATGGCAGCTCCACTACCTTTTATCCCCAACACTGCTTTTTTTCTCTATAGCACTTATCACCATCTGATGTAATGATTGATTGATTGACTGATTCATTTTTCTTTGTCTTCCCATGCCTGCACTAGAACGTAAGGCAAGGGATCTGTTCAGTTCACAAAGCCTTGAATTCTCAGAGCCTACACTAGTTCCTAGGAAAGAGGGGTATTCCATAAATACTGATTCCATGAATGCATCAATGAATAAAGGAGTGAATGAAGAAAGAAATAAAAAGAGTAATGGAGAAAGAAAAAGAGGAGGATAGGTGAATAAAATATCTTGGAGTCTCTAATTAAAGGAGCAAAACTGGCTTATAAAAACCAAACATGTAAATTAGAAAAATCTCTATGTGTTTTACATTGAAAGTCGATCTCTTTGATCTGTTTCATTCATTCACTTAGTCCTTTGATAAACTGTCTGAACGACAGGTCACATTCAGAAGTGTCCAGGGAAAGCTAGATCTTAAAGGTGAAGACCCCAAATAGGGTATAGTTATATTAAAAGAAAAGATCCACAGTAGGAAACAGTAGAGAACTCTCACACATCAGGCATGTCTGAGTGTCACTGGGGTGAGGAATATTTTGCTTTATGAATCAAAACTAACAGTATATTTTTGGATGCAAGAAATAGAGTAAGGGAAAGCTATACCACAGTGGTTTATGTCATGCAATAATAAGTCTTGGGATGGTATGGATACCATGGAACAAAATATGGCAGTTCCTTCAAAAGAGAATTAACATAAGATCCAGTAATTATACTTATGGGCATATATCCAAAAGAATTGAAAGTAGAGTCTCAAAGAGATGTACACCCATGTTCATAGAAGCATTATTCAGAATACTAAAATGTTAAAGCAACCCAAGTGTTCATCAACAGATGAATAGATAAGCAAAATGTGGTATATCCATACAATGGAATATTATTCAGCCTTGAAAAGGAAGGAGATTCTTCAACATGCTACAACCTCGATGAAACTTGAGGACATTATAAGCTGGTCACAAAAAGACCAATACCATAGATTCCACACATATGGGATACTCAGAGTAAGCAAATTCACAAAGAAAGAAAGTAGCATGGTGGTTGCCAAGGAGTGGCAAATGGGGAATTAGTGTTTAATGAGTAGGGAGTTTCAGTTTCACAAGATGAAAAGCTCTTGGGAGGTGAATAGTGGTGATGGTTGAACAACATTATAAATGTATTTAATACCACTGAACTGTATGCTTAAAAATGGTTATGATCAGGGGAGCCTGGAGGGCACAGTTGGTTGAGTGTCCAACTGTTGATTTCAGCTCAGGTCATGATCCCAGAGTCCCAAGATGAAGTACCATGTTGGGCTCTGCACTGGGTGTGGAGCCTGCTTAAGATTCTCTCTCTCTCTCTCTCTCTCCTTTGCCCTCTCCCCACCTTGCTCATGTACCCTCTCTGCTAAAAAAAAAAAAAAAAAAAAAAAAAAAAAAAGTTAAGATGGTAAATGCTATGGGTATTTTGCTATAATAAAAAATTAAAAGAACAATGTCGTAGGCTGGTGCTACAGCTTTACCAACTCATGTTGAATCAATTTCTTGGAATATTCTATTTCCATCCTTGTGTGTAGCTTGAGATCTCATGGTTACAAGGTGGCCTCTGCATTTCCAGTAAGGGTTATATTCAAAATATTTAACAAATGGTATGGATCTGGAGACCCCTGCTGGTCTAGGCTTTCTCCTTTTGGGATCATAGGGAGGGCCAGTGGGCTTGGGGATACACAGAGACTTAGGTCTAGAGGGGTACATAGGACCTAGAGGGGCATATGGGGTACTAGGTCTAGAGGGGTGCATTACACGAGGACTTAGAAAAGTTGCCATTTATCAACCAACATGGAAGTATTTCAACATCTGTACAACTGTACCACCATTATCTGTGGTAGCCAACAAATGTCAGTCCTGCCTCTAGAAATCAGGTGGAAGGAGGAGGAAAAAAGAAGGGCATGGAGTGCTCTTTTAGCAGGGCTTTATGGGTTTTTTTTTTTGGGGGGGGGGACATTCTCCCTAGAGACAAAAACCAAATCTCATTGGACAAAACCAAGTCACATGACCACTACCCCTGACTGCACAGGGCAAACATTTGAGGTTTTCAAACCTCTATAATCAAAGCAGGCAAGGGAAAAGGGAGCCGTAAATGGCTTCTGGAAAATCAAGTCCCAATTTCTGCCACAGCTTGCCATTATCGTTTGGGAAGGATACTATAAAAGGCCAATTCATCTATCCTAGAGGTGGACAAATTGAGAATGAGGATTTCAGAGAGCAAAAAGCCCAACTTAAAGTAATGCATTATATTTTGAACACTGAATGTTTGACAATACATTTCACAGCTCATTTCCTGCTACTTGTGAACGCTAGTAAACACTCAGAGAGCGAATTCACATTTTTCATGTCAAATATCCTTACAGTTCTCCCCTCCTCCAGCCTGTCACCAGTTAAACAGACCCTATGAGGACAGTCTGTGTTCACACTATAATCTTTTGCGACACTAAACCTTAATCTGTCTTACAATTTCTATTGTTTTTCACTAAAAGGTTCTTCCAGAAATATTTTATAGTGCACATTCATTTTCTTGGCCAAGAATAAATTGCATAATCAGAGGCACTCTCACCAATGCTGAGTCTTCCTTCCCGGCCCAAATTTAAGAATTTCATGTGGATTACTCATTGCCATCTATCTAGCTAATTCAATGTCATTATTTTTCTCTGGTCTAGGCAGAATTTACCCTTCCCTGAAATGAGCTTATCTCATAATAAGATATTGGAGGAGGAAGGACAGTGCTGGTGGAGTTGGAGTCACCGAGGTCTACACATCCATTCCCAGGCCTGGAATTAAGGGGTTGTCAATACCTCCCATTAGAAGGGGAAATCTATTTTCTCCAAAAAGATTGCAACATGCTACTTAGTTTTTAAAAATCACGCCACTGACTGCAAACAGTGGCCTTCTCTAAATATTTGGTTTTGCGTTTAATTCTCTCCCCCAACACCCTCATCCTACTCCTGGCCTGACTCTCACTGACTATCCAGGTCACAGTTCATGCAACTCTCCTCTCTCTGTCCCCTGAGATTGAGAAAGGAACTTGAACCTCCTAGCCCCCTACTGACATTTCTAATATCCTATCAAGCATGCATCAAAATGAATATGCAATGCTGTCCAAAAGCAATACAATGCAAGCCACGTATGGAATTTGGAATTTTTTTAGTAGCCATGTTTATTTAAAGAAAACAAGTAAAAAGAAACAGGCAAAACTAATTTTAATAATACATTTTACTTAATTAAATTTGTCCAAAATACAGTAGTCCCCCCTTATCTGTGGGGGATGCTTCCTAAGATCCCCAGGAATGGTACTGAACCCTATATATATACAGATATCTGATATCTGTGATAAAGTTTATTTCATTCGTTAGACACAATAAAAGATGAACAATAATTGATCATAAAATAGAACCATAACAATATACGGTAATAAAAGTTATGTGAATGTGGTCTCTCTCTAAATATCTTATTATACTGTACTTGCCCTTCTTGTGATGATATGCAATGACAGTGCCTATGTGAGGAGATGAAGTGAGGAGAGTAACGTAGTCATGGGTTGCAGCGTCAGACTACTCCTGACCAGTTGATGCTAAGTCACAAGGGGGATCATCTGCTTCAGGGCCACCACTGACTACGTGTAACAGAAACCACAGAATGTGAAACCACGGATGAGGGGGGACTATTGTAATATTTCAACATGCAATCGATATGAAAGTATTTTTTTAAATAATAAATTTATTTTTTATTGCTGTTCAATTTGCCAACATACAGAATAACACCCAGTGCTCATCCCGTCAAGTGCCCCCCTCAGTGCCCGCCACCCAGTCACCCCCCCTTCCCCTTCCACCACCCCTAGTTCGTTTCCCAGAGTTAGGAGTCTTTATGTTCTGTCTCCCTTTCTGATATTTCCTACCCATTTCTTCTCCCTTCCCTTCTATTCCCTTTCACTATTATTTATATTCCCCAAATGAGTGAGACCATATAACGTTTGTCCTTCGATATAAGTATTAAGGGGATTGTATGCATCCTTTATGTAAATCCCATGTGCGTTTCAGACTTAGGGCACCACTCAGTTCAGAGCAGCCACGATTCAAATCCTCTATAGCCATGTGTGGCTAATGCCTTCTATACTGAATGGCACTTTCTATAGTATTTGAACTGGTAGGGCTATTTGTGTTTCCTCCCCACTGCACTCCAGAGCAGGGGTTATGTTTATCTTTCACCATCGTACCCCTAGCACCCAGCACATAGTGGAAACTTAATAAATGTTTGATGAAAAAATAATTGAACAATCTCATCTCTGCCACTATTTAACTGTGTGACTTTGGGTTAGTTGATTTCTCTGGAGCTCCTAACTTATTAAAGAAGAGGATGTCATATTCCATGATTGCCAAGGTCCCCATAAATGTGCACATTCTAGGTCACTTAATTCAGTACCCGCCCCCTCACTGAAAGCAACTAAACACATTCCCTTGATTCTCATGAACAGTGTTTTAATGCCGGGGTACACCCAAATTTACCACGCTCCACTTTTCCACATTTTCCCAATTGGCCTTGGATCTTGGAGACATTTAAGATTATGATACTGCTCCCTTTTAAAATACTGTTGTTGTTGTTTTTATTATAAAGTATCTTAATAACAGAGAATTTGGACAGTAAAGAAAAGAACTTGGCAAATAAATTGGTTATATAGCTACTACCCAGAGATAAACATGGTTAACATTTGTGTGTCTACCTTTCTGGCATATCTTCTCTATTAATAATAAAACGTATATAAATACACATTTGGTTTTCCTTTTAGCAACATGGGAGTCATGATGTATATGTTTTTTTTTTCAAATTATCCTTTGTTATTTAACAATATTTGGGGGAATATACACTCATGTCATCAAATGTTATTTTAAAGCATAATCTTGCTGGGTGCAACATCTACATCATTATGTGACTACATGGAGGTACCACCTTGGGGAGATGAAGGAGCAAACCAAGTGAGTATCTAGGGGGAAAATTTTTCCTTGTAGAGGAAACAGCAAATGCAAAGGCTCAGAGGTAGGAACAAGTCCACTATGCCAGCATGACTGAAGAAGAAACAGCAAGGTAGGAGAAGGCAGAAAATGGAGTTGGGGCAGTTATGGGAAGCCAGATAATGTAGCGATTGTGGGATCTGAGGGATAAAGGAAGCCACTGTAGGGTTTTCAGTGTCACATATGGTGGGGGGAATGGTACTGGTATCTGGTAGGCAGAGGCCAGGGGTGCTGCTAAATACCTTACAGTGTCCAGAACAGCCCCTAAGAACAAAGAATGATCTGTGCCCAAATGTCAATAGGTCTAGATTGAGAAATCATGCTCTGTTGGAAGACAAGAAGGGTAACCAGAAGACCAGCTAGGGGCCACCCAGGTAGCTCAGTGGCTGAGCTTCCACCTTCGGCTCAGGTCATGATCCAGAGTCCTAGGGATCGAGTCCCCCATCGGGCTCCCTGCATGAAGCCTGCTTCTCCTTCTGCCTATGTCTCTGCCTCTCTCTCTGCGTCTCTCATGAATAAATAAAATCTTTAAAAAGAAAGAAATATCGAGGATGAAAAGAGGTGCTTTGGACCCAGATGGGAGTGGTAGAAGTGTGGATCAGTAGTCAGATTCTGTACAGACTCTGAAGATAGGGAGTTACCATGATTTGATGATGGACGAGGCATGAAGAATGGGGGGAAGGGGAGTCAAGGCTGACATCAATGTTTGAGGCCTAAGCAGCTGGAAGGATGGAATTGTCATAACTTGGATTGGGTAGAGTTCAAAAGGAGGCTGGGGAAGAAGGTTAGGAGTCTTGGTGGTAGAGATTTTAGAGGACTCAAGAGGGATCGAAAGGGAAAAATAAAGAAGGAAGAACAGTGGAGAATGACTCCAGGTATGTGGCCTGTGCAACTGGAGTTGGATAGTGGAGTCATGAACAGAGACAAGAACAGGGTCTTGTCTGCACCTGGGAGATGGCAGGTTTGGCTTTGGACATCCTGGGTTGGGACACATGCCAAGGGATGATAACAGCTATTCCATATCCCTCACCTGTCTCTTAGAGCATCAACTAAAATCATGGAGGAAAACCACAGTGAAAAGTTAAAGTCTCTTACATACAAAAATTATCTTCAAAGTCGTATCACTTAATATGGCTTGGAGCTCCTCTAACCAATTTCCTGGGAAGCTATAATGTATGTCCTGTCACACTCTGCCCTTCAAGATTCTGATGAGAGTTGACTCTCTGCCATCAGGAAAAAACGCATATTTATTTAGGGTGTTTAAAAATTAAGTTTATAGCAATTGAACTTCCCTTTATTTGGCCTCAGAGCACATTAACATTCTTTGAACTACAGTGTGAGGAACATTTTATGGGTTATTTTTACATCAGTAAAAGGTTTTCGAAGCTAGAGAGCACACAGGATGTATCATTCTCAAGCAAGACCAACCCTAGGTAATGTGGGAACGATTTTCTTGTAAGTGGTTGATAGGGCCTATGATTAATTTTCATTGAGCCACCTGATAACATCTAATAGTAAGTCTTCATGGTCCTCATTCCATCTAATCTTCACCGAATCCTAGGAGGTATGTTCTGTTATTGCCCCCATTTTGCAGATTAAAAAAAGTGAAGCTCAGGGAAGGGAATTAACATAATTGAGGACCACCGAGGAGAAGAAAGTCACAACACAGGGAAAAGATGGAGTAAGAAGAAATTTTAAAGCTCCTTTGTTCGCCTGACCATCCAGTTTACAGATGAGCCAATGGAGGCCCCACAAGACCAGCCATATGTGACTTAGCCAAGGTTCTACAAGGTTCTATCATTACAAGGCAGAGAGGCCACCAGTGCAAGAGGCAAAGATAGAATTTGGTATCCTTGGAATCCACAAGCAGCTCCCTCCCAAAGCACACACATGGAAGGAAGGGAAAGTCAGTCGAGCAATAAGGCTGGAGAGGCTGGAAGATTCCAGATAAGCCAACCATCTAAGGCCTGCTTTCAGTGGCCTAGACTCCACCCTTCCCTCCTATCTCAGAGCATGTTGTGCCAACACTAGTTTCCTGGGAATTACGTGAAAGTGGTGGGTGGTTGTGAAGATTTGGAAAAGCCAGGAACCCCAGAGCTTGGACCAGGCTGTGCTCACGACTGTCAGGGGAACACGCAACAGTCCCCCAAACATGGGAATCCATGTCCCCAGAACTTAGGTGGCACGAGCAGCCCAGGGAACACCAGCTCAGGAAAGGCTGCTGTGAGGGGCAGTTTTAAATGATTTGAAATGGGGAGTGAGGAATGAGGAGAGTTACTTTTAGAAAATAGAATTTGGCATACAAATCTGACTTTTGTCAGCAGTTTTTCCCTTTTTTTTTTTTTTTCCTGATCTGCTGTACTGTTCACACCTGCTATTTGTGGAAGGTGTCTGATAAGAGGTTGTGTGAAGCAAAGGGGGAAGGTTTTCCTTTTTCCTCTTGCAAAGTAGAGAGATACCGAATTAGACTTGTGCTCAATTCTGGAATCCACTCACTGAGGCCTCCATGATGCATGGACCACACTCTGCTTCCCTTCCTCTGCGGGGCCTCACACCTGGGATGGGGGAACAGTCTGCTGTGCCCATTGGTGGAAGGGCACATCCATACTCTTCGGGCAGTTGGCGTGCCACATCGCAGGTGTACTCGTGTCTTTCTTCCTTCTAGCTAAAGTACTTTTCATGGTTGAGAAATGTGGGGATTTCTGTGGAAGCACCATGACTTCACATCTCTATATATCTGGCCTCTAGCACAGAGCCCCAGACTGCATTTATCCAATGTCTATTTCTGGTTTTTGGTTTTTAATTTTAGCTTCAACGAACTCTAATGGACGTATAAAACTGTAAGATATTTAAAGTGTACATCATGGTGATGTGATATATGTATACATTGTGAAAGGATTTCCCACATTTAGTTAATTAATACATCCATCACCTCACGTAGTTATCTTTTGTGTGAGAGAGAGGACACTGAAGTTCTACTCTCTTAGCAAATTTTAATTATACAATACACTGTTATCAGCTATTGTCACCATGCTTCACATTAGATCCTCAGACCTTATTCTTCTTATAGGTGAATGTTTGTGCCCTTTTACCAACCTCTCCCTAGTTCTCCGACCTCTTAGTCCCTGGCAACCATGTCTATGAGCTTAACCTTTTTTTTTTTTTTTTTTTTAAGGTTCCACATATAACTGATACCAGGCAGTATTTGTCTTTCTCTGGCTTATTTCCTCCAACAATGATGCACTCAAGGTCCATCCATGTTGTTGCAAATGACAGGATTTCCTTCCTTCTCACGACTGAAGATGTCGTGTATATATACACCATATCTTTTTTATACATTCATCCATTGAAGGACACAGGTTGTTTCCATATTTAGACTATTGTGAATAACGCTGCAATAAACGTGGGAGTGCAAATATCTCCTCGATATAGTGTTTTCACTTTCTTTGGATATATCCTCAGAAATAGGATTGCTGGACCATATGGTAGTTCTCTTTTAATTGTTTGAGGAACTTCCATACTGTTTTCCAGAGTGGCGACACCAATTTCCATTCCCACCAGCAGTGCACAGGGCTCCCTTCTCTCTACATCCTCGTCGACACTTGTTATCTCTTGTCGTTTTGATGACAGCCATTCTAACAGGTGTGAGATAATATCTCCTTGTGGTTTTGATTTGCATTTGCCTACTGGTGAGTGATGTTGACCACCTTTTCATGTTCCTGTTGGCCTCCAATGACTCTTTTTGATCATCTATTATGTGCCAGCTATTTTCATCAGTCTGGGTATCTACTAATGAATAAAACTGATAAAGTAATGGTCCCATGGAATTCACAGTTGAGTAGAGAGAGAGAGGTGATGAGCAATGAATGAAACATTGTATAATGACAAACTCTGACTAGTGCTGTAAAGGAACTAAACAGTACACAGAAGGGGGTTTATAATAAGAAGTCTGACTCTATTTTTGGTGTCAGACCACTGACAACTCTGAAACCCCACATTTTGCCTTCCTTTGCTCCACATCCCACAAAAGCTTGGGGTCTCCCTCATTTGGTATAGGCAGGGAGTCCAAACCATGTAAATCCAATCCAACCCTCACCTGATCCTACCCCTAACCACCATAACATCTTAAGCCAGTCACCCCAACTACTTGCAAGGCTATGCTGCTTTCCCACAAAACCCCACTATGTGAACAATAAACCTTTCCATACCTTGTCACAGGTGCACCTGTGTGCTGTGACCAGTCTCAATATCTGAATCAAATTATGGGTGGCAGTTTCATCCATTGTGGAGATGATCACAACCGGATTGTTATATGGATAGCACAGTTCTAACTAATATAACATAACTTAATATAGTATAAATATAAATAAGTGGTTTTCATTTGTCTATCCCTCTTAGTGTGATGGTATAACTTTTTTAAGGGTTCCAAAAAGAAATGTTAGGCAGACTTGACATATATAGATACATATTTAATATACAAAATCAATATATTCCATCATATATTATTATTATTCCATATGTATCAATTACTTCCATATATTTCCTTTGAATATTCAGACAACACATTAAATTTGGTTCCCAAACTAAGATCAGCTCTTCAGATAAGTAGGTTGTGTGGTCTGGCATGCAGGTTACTCATCCCAGGGACCCCCATACTTTTAGACTCTCTCTCTCAAGGACTTTCTGAAATCATTTATGTTTTAATCATGGGAAAGCATGAAATGGCCTAGAGAAAGAGCACTCTTGAGAAAGACGATGTGAAGAGCAGTGATACCTGGAAAGAACATTCCACCTGGTGCTGGAAAGCCTAGATTTCAGTCTCAACTCTAGTGGTTTTGACCTGTGAGGCTATGAACACTTGTTTTCTCATCTTTAAAAAATGTGATTTTTCATTTCTGTTTCACCCTGCCTCACCTGATTGAATGTGAAACGTATGTGATCCTGAAAGGTCTGATAGAGAAACAAAGTATTACTTTTGCAATTATTATCTAATTATCCCATCAACAACAGAGGTTACCTAGGGGCTGAGCTAGACAGGTTAGGGGAGTATCGAGTGCTGGGATATGGGGTAGTGCTGTCAACAGAGCACAGTGTGAGTTTTGGACTCAGAGACCCAAGGGCCAATGCCTGGCTCTGCCAAATTCTTTGTTTTTCCTTAGGCTTTTAAACAGGGATTTTCATAGTAACCCCCTAATAGGCTTGTTGTGAGAATGAAGTGATATCATTTCAAGGAAAGCTCTGAGTAAACATCCAATAAGTGCTAACTATTATTATTATTATCATTTGCATAATCATTTTGATGCTTTCTGGAAGGATTGGGAGAAACAAAGGAACTTTTTAGAGGCAGTCTCTAAAACTAGCTATGCCAGTTTTCCCCAGATCTGACTATCATCCTAACACTCAAAGGTCTCCATGGTAATTTAAAAATGTAACTGGAGAGAGAGAGAGAAGTTATTTCAAAATATTTTCTATAAAGTAGTGATGTGAGTGTGTAAGGAGAGATTTACTTGCAGGATATTGTTGATGCTTTTTGTAATTTATTTTTAAACTGGGATAAAGTACCTAGCTAAGCAGAAAAGGACTCTCAAAGTCAGATATTTGAGTCGTGTTGGTGGCTGAGCGGTAACACGCAATGATATACAGTTGCTTTGTAGTCATGGGCTCTTTAATTGAGCAGACTGATGTGTTGCTCGCATAATGGATGTGTGGAGCACAATGAGTGCCAGGCACTATTATTTCTCCCACCCTCCCACCTCAGAGCCAAGCATTTGAAGTGTAGGTGAACACGGACCATTTAGGAAATAATTGGTCTGACCCAGTAGCAGAAGTAGCCATTTTGGCAGCCGTGAGAGAGGTGTTACTCAGGTGACAGGAGACAATGAGGCTAAGATGTGAATGCAAGGTTTCCCCAGTTGTAAACCTGTCAGCATAGGAAATAAAGAAAAATTACAAACACAGTCCCAACCTTTTTGATGCTAGTCTTTTCGGATTCAGTTAAGAGAGAGAGCACGCTTTCTGTCTCATCAGTTAATGAAATTAAAGCAACTGAATTAGGAAAGTTAACCTTTGTTTTGTCTTTCTGGTTCTATTACTTCTATGTCAGGGGTTACCAAAATTATGGCCCATGAGCCAAATCCAGCCCCTGACCTGATTTTTCCTAAATCAAGTTTTGGGGAATATGCCCATGCTCATTCATTTATGTGTTGCCCATATCTGCTTTCATACTGCCACAGCAGACTTGAACTGTTGTGCAGAGAATTTATGACCCACAAAGCCTTGAACGTTTCCATCTGGTCCTTCACAGAGAATGTTTGCTGACCCCTGATCTGTTGTCAAAGGACAATCAAGGTCATTCCCATTTCTTTGCTTGAAGTCCTTAAATGACTTTATGTTGCCTCCAGGATAAATCTAAACTGTAAGCATGGTTTAAAAGATCTACAAACCATCCTCCCTCTACCATGTGCACTTCCTCTCTCTGCCATCACCTCTTCATGCTTTCTACTCCAGATACACAAGGAGATATCCAGTTCCTCCAAGAAACCTTCAGTCTTGTCTCCAGGCCTTTGTGTAGAGTGTTCCTTCTACCTAGAATATTCTTCCCTATATTCCTTCACCTTCTTTACCAAGGTTATGTTTTGTTCATGGCTGCCAAGGTCTTAAATTGCTCTATTCATTCTATTTCTTCAGGTATGAGTTCTGCTGCTTATCCTTCTCTATGGTTTCAGCATTCCTTGAGTAGTGATTGTTGATTGTTCTCTGTTTTTGTACTTGAGATTTTTCATTGTCTGTGCCACCCACTGAGAGAGGACCTGGAGTTGTGGCTTTACTTCAGGTGAGAATTGGGAGCAGAGGCATTTATTTATGCAGCTGCTCTTCTGAGCACGAACGCCCTGTATATCCCCCAGCCAATCTGAATCAAACTCCCATATTTTCTGCTCTCAGCTACAGCCAGATATATTCCTGGCTGCTACCTGGTTCAAAACAGGGGGCCGTAGGAGTCAATCATCCTGGCCTTGCATTCCAGTGAATTATCTTTCACTTGGTCATGAGCTGTCTCCTGCCTCTGCCTGTCCTACCTCCAAGCATGGAACATTCTAATGGAAATCCAGTCCCAAGAACAGACTATTTCTCCTCCTTATGTGAGACTACATATTCCCTTCCTTTAAAATTTTTTCCTACCATTTGTAGGAATTTAATGCAAAGGAGAGAGCCTGCAGCATGTCCTCAACCTGTCAACTTGAAAGAGAAGATATTGTTCATTATATCTTTGCTGCTAGAATATAACGTCCATGGAGGGTGAACTACCATATCTCTCTGTTACACCGTTGTATAATTGGCAGCTATCACAAAATCTAAAAGATGGCAGGTGCTCAATACATATTTATTGAATGAAAAAAAAAAAAGGAGAGTGGCTGATTATTGGTAACTAGTGTTTGCTATCAGAAGAACTGGCTGCCTACAACACAATTGAGCCTAGGTTCCAGTTTTATAAGATCAGACAAAAGCAAAGATTCTTTTTTTTTAGATTTATTTATTTATTCATGAGAGACAGAGAGAGAGAAATAGAGAGGGACAGAGGCAGAGACACAGGCAGAGGGAAAAGCAGGCTTCATGCAGGGACCCCAACGTGGGACTTGATCCTGGGTCTCCAGGATCATGCCCTGGGCTGAAGGCAATGCCAAACCACTGAGCCACCTGGACTGCCCAAAAGCAAAGATTCTTAATCGAAATCTACTTAGGATGCTTTTAATTCCCATTCATACCTATCTTTGTTGTAACAGAAATAGGGTCTCTTATTTTCAATAGGTTTCTAGCACCAGTAAGCAACTGAATGGTGAGCTTTAGGCAAAATAATGAGGAAATTAAAGATATAGTTATGTCTCCCTTCCATGACTTTTCCCATGCATTTGTAGTAGTGCAGATATCTTTATGTTGACTGTTTCAATCAGTGACAAACCAACTCAAAGCTCCTATGAAGCATGCATGGTAATACTGGCAACACTGTTTCCCCCCATCTCCACATCCACCCATCAAAACTTACATGTCTTCGATTCTCTTGAGCCTCTGTTCTCAGCTCAAAAAATCTTCTAACACTAATCTTATGTTTTCCTAGGTTTTGCATCACTGCTGCAATATTGGGTGGTATTTAGGTAGTAAATCTGTGGGTGTAATTTACCTTAAAAGGAATATATTTATGTGGAGAGAAAATGCATAATCATCCATATAACTAGAGCATCAAAGCCTTAAGGTATGGTTTCAAATTCAAGTAAGCATATTTGACTTTAAACAGCCATAGAAGAAATTTAGACAAAAATATTTAGGGATGACTAGTACAAGGGACACGTGTATATGGGAAAAATTAGTAGTAGAAAAAAGTTGTTTCCAAAGGGCTAGAGCCTAGGAAATACCTCACTAATCATGCTGCCATAATAAAATGAGCTCACTGCTTAATGCCGTACACTTCCCAACTACAAAGTAATTTTTTTTTTTTGTGGGAAACTTCTAGAGTCCTTGTTTTATCCCAAATATATGACTGTGCCTCATTCAATAGTCATGACAAATTTAGATGAGCAGCATTTGCTCCTGTACGGATGGTATTTTTTTTTTTAATCTCCTGCAACCTCTTGGCTGGCCCAAGGCCAGTATCTTTTCCCAAAATGCCAGGCTTAGGTATAAATCAATGAAGTTGTAAAAGGTCATCAAGTTGTATCACCTTCCTTTATGCGTATTTAAAACCCAGCCAGGACACATGATTATCCATTTTCTTCTGAAAGAGCTATGAGTATGGAGATAGGGCCTCTCCCTTGTCATTTCTGTGATCTTTTAGTATGTGCTACTGATCCCCCATCTCTAGTGGCATGTGAAAGGTGTTTTATCCTGTGCTAATGAGTGCAAGTTTGTTCTGATAAACCCATATCTTCTTACATGATCTTTTTCATGTTTAGCAGAGTCAACTACTCATAAAATAAATAAATAAAACACCTCAGCTTGACTCTAGCTTCAGCTTTGATATGTAAAGAGCTTGGAAATCACCATCCTTATGGCAAAAAAAAAAAAAAAAACAAAAAACTGGACAAATTGAAACCTAATCAATGTTTTGGTCCAATCAGAGAACTGATATTGCAGTGTAAACCACTACCATAAAATCTGCAGAGATAGGCAAATGCAGGGCCAAAGATGAGACCTGCTTACCCCCCAAGCAAAAACTGTGGGAGTCCAAAACTGGTAGGAACACTTAAAGGTCCTTTCCATGGTTTGCTAGAGGCTGAGTATAAACTTGCCTGAGTTTTCCTTCTAAGAACCAAACCATATCTAAGAAAGATCCTGTCCTGGCTCTGGCAGGGGGAAAAGAAGAGCAATTGCTGTGAAATAAGTCCACTATGTCCTTCATAACAGTGGCTTTCTCTTCAGGAAAAAAGACTCAGCCAGAGCTCTATCCCAGTGAGTGGTTGGGTAACCTTCCCGCTTGAGCTTGCTCCAGCCCCACTGACAAAATTGGAATGATTTGAGTAACAAAATGAATAATGTAATATTGGATTATATAACCCAACCTATAAAATAAATATCCATACTGAAATGAATGATTGGATGGATGAGTACAAACATACACACATAAATGAAGAAGAATTAACCAATCTCTTATGCACAACCCCAAATCATTTACAAAGATAGTCCACACTAAAGGAGGTAGAGCAAAGCTCCTCACTCCTTAGGCATGGACTACACAGAGTGACTTCTTTCCAAAGAATACAGCATGGCAAGCGGGGGGAGAGGAACTTTGGAGCCAAGAAAACTGGCAAACACTACCTCAGCTGAGGGTGCAAGATTAATGTCAGCAGTGCTAAGTCAGGCTGGTGACACGTACCCTTGATTGGATGGGATGAAAATAGTGCTCCACCTCTGTGGTCCTTTTCTCCCAAACACATAAAGCCTGTCTCATTGTGGAGGAAAAAAAAACATTAAATGAATCTCAACTGGAGAACATTCTGCAAAATAACCAAACCTGCATTTCTCAAAACTGCCAGAGTTCTCAACAACAAGCCAAGTCTAAGAAACTGTCACAGCCAAGAGGAACCTAAGGAGACATGACAACTAGGTGTAACATGGAATCCTGGATGGCATTCTGGACGAGAGAAGGACATTAGGTAAAAGCCAAGAAGATAGGAATAATCTGAATAGACTAAAACTGACTGTTGTTAACAACCATATATCAGTATCGGTTCATTAACTGTGACAAACATACTAATGTAAGATGATAATAATCAGGAAAACACAGGTGGGGCCTATGGGAACACTGTAGTATTATTAAAACTTTTCAGTAAAGGTAATTTTATCCTAAAATAAAAAGCTTATTTAGGGATGCCTGGGTTGCTCAGCAGTTGAGCATCTGCCTTTGGCTTAGAGCGTGATCCCAGAGTTCTGGGATCGAGTCCCACATCGGGCTCCCTGTGAGGAGCCTGCTTCTCCCTCTGCCTGTGTCTCTGCCTCTCTCTGTGTGTCTCTCATGAATAAATAAATAAAATCTTTTTTAAAAAGTTTATTTAAAAAACCACTCAGCTCACCCTAGAATCAGCAGCCCATAGCTAATAAAAGCAAGTGTCCAGCAGCACCACTACACAACTGGACTTCTCATCATATCCAACCTCATTCCCATTTTCTGATTCTTTCTGAAGACTCTGCTTCTGTCTTTCATGTATAATTCAAGGAAGAAAGTACCGAGGACAAGATAGAAGATTCTACTTCATATATATTTGGGGATATCTGGTCTGACATCTCTCCTGATCTCTTTTTCAGAATTCCATCCAGAAGATACTTAGAATGTTTACTAGTACAGTGAGGTCCAGAATATCTAATTTATTAAGGCTCTAAGTTTAGAAATCCTTTCTAAAGCCAGAGTTTTCGAGTAGAAGCTGTATCTGTGAGTATGGGTATTACAGGGCTGACTCTCCCAACCCTCAAGGAAATTGTCGAAGGAGAGAAAGGGAAGGTAGGCAGGGGGAGGTTTGGGAGTGGGGGCCAGTTGCCCATAAAGCAAAGCTAGTAGTTTCTATGATTGTGTGATTGTGTTCTGTGCTCATTTACATTTCGGAAATTCTAGACAAAAAATAAAAACCTGGGGATCCCTGGGTGGCTCAGCGGTTTAGCGCCTGCCTTTGGCCCAGGGCACAATCCTGGAGTCCCGGGATCAAGTCCCGCGTCGGGCTCCTGGCGTGGAACCTGCTTCTCCCTCTGCCTGTGTCTCTGCCTCTCTCTCTCTCTCTCTCTCTGTGTCTATCATAGATAGATAAAGCTTAAAAAATAAATAAAAATAAAAACCTAAACATGTTTCTTTAGGGAAGAACTTCTCAAGTCTTTTGATATGCTGATAAAAGGAATATCTAATATGGAGATGGAGAAGCCAGCAGTACCTAAACTTATTTAATAGGTTTTTTGGTGGTGGTGGTGGTGGTGGTGACTTGCCTATTAACATCATGAGTTTTAGCAAAAGAGAACCTCAAAAACAGTCTTAGAGGCATAAATTGACCCTGTGGCCCACCTGCAATAGCATCACCAAAAATTTGAACATAAGTTATGTGTAAGACCATGGCACAGTCATAAGCTTGCTTCTCAGGAGCTACAGAAGTGGAGTCTCCTGCCTTGTTCCAGTTCCTTCCATGAAGGGTCGATATTCTAAGGGCCAGGTCTGACAAAGCAGATATGCAAACTATTCAGTTGTTTCACTTCACCACTGAGGTCAGCGGGAGATACAAGAAGTGCAGTTAAATCCTCCAATGCATCTTTCTTTCCATCTTTGCAGACAATTTTCCTAATGTATTCTTGGCTCTTGCTTGTCCAATGTGCAGGTAGCCTCTTCCGACCTGTTGTGGCTCCTCTACTTAGCTCTGTACCAAGTTTGCAAGTGGATATTCTAATATTTATGTCCAAAACATAGAGAGGAGACCCACTGGCAGTGAAAGCAGAGTCTCACCATTACTGAGACCTCTGCTGTCTCTGCTTAGTCAGAGACCAGCTGTACTACTGATGTCCTTCAGGTCTGTGGATATAGGACGGTGAGCATTCTGTGATATGCCATCTTTCTGCTTGACCTTCCCCACTCACCAGACCCCATCTATTTTCAAGGGTCTCATTTTACCTACTAAAATGAGGTAAATTTAGTTTATGTTTATTTATTTATTTTAGTTTATTTAGTTTATGTTTCTTAATGGACATTGGAAATTTTGTCTACCAAAGTGATTTCCCTTTTGAGCAATAATGCATTCTCAATACAGTCCAGTTGGCGAGAGAGAATAAGAAATATTTTTCTATATTAATAACACAGGGAAGCTTCATATAGAAGTTAGAAGTAAACTAATAAATTATCATTTCACTGCATGTCCTTCAACCCTTTAAAACAAATTGGATTTGAATCTTATCTTTGAGGACAGAAATTGCTATGTTCCTCATTGTGCAGAAGAGAGTCTACAAAAAGTCTGTAAGACTTGCCAGTGTGATCAAGCTGTTTCAGACTTAGGTCACAGACACCAAATATAGCTGCCTCCCAAAGACAGTCTCTTCAACAAGCGGCATTGAGAAACGTGGACAGCTTCATGCAAGAGAGTGAAACTGGATCACCTTCTTACACTGCTCACAAAAATAAACTCAAGATGGACTAAAGATCTAAATGTGAGACCTGAAACCATACAATTTCTAGAAGAAAACATAGACGGTAATCTCTTTGACATCAGCCACAGAAATATTTTTCTAGATGTGTCTCCTGAGGCAAGGGAAACAAAAGCAAATTTAAACTACAGGGACTACAGCAAAATAAAAAGCTTCGGCACAGTGAAGGAAACCATCAATAAAACAAAAGGACAACCTACTGATTATAAGGAGATATTTGTAAATGATATATCTGATAAGGGGTTAATATCCAAAGTACACAAATAACTTATACAACTCCACACCAAACAAAACAAACAAATATTCCAATTGAAAAATGGGCAAGAAGACATGAACAGACATTTTTCCAAGGAAGACATGCAAATGGCCAGCAGACATGAGAAAACACTTAATGTCACTCATCAGAAAAATACAAATCAGAACTACAGTGAGATGAGATACCACTCACACCTGTCAGAACGGCTAAAATAAAAAACACAAGGGGAAGATGTGGAGAAAAAGGAACGGTCTTACACTGTTGGTGGGCATGCAAACCACTATAGAAAACAGTGTGGAGGCTCCTCAAAAAATTAAAAATAGAAATACCTATGATCCAGTTACTGCACTACCATGTATTTACCCAAAGAAAATGAAAGCACTAATTCAAAAAATTTATGTATTTCTATGTTTATTACAGCCTTATTTACAATAGCCAAGATATGGAAGCAAAATAAATGTCGTCAATAGACAAATGGCTAAGGAAAGTGGGGTGTATATATACAATGAGATATTACTTAGGCATAAAAAAAATGAAATCTCGCCATTTGCAATAGCATGGGTGGAACTAGGGGGTATAATGCTAAAGGAAATCAGTCAGAGAAAAACAAATTACCATATGATTTCGCTCATATGTGGAATTAAAAAAAAAAAAACCAAATGAATGAAGAAAAAAGTAGAAAAACCAAACTCTTAAGTGTAGAGAACTGATGGTAGTCAGAGGGGAGGTGGGTAGGGGAAATGGGTGAAATAGGTGAAGGGGATTAACAGTACACTTGTGATGAGCACTGAGTCATGTACAGAATTGTCAAATCATTATATGGTATCCCTGAAACTAAGGGAACACTGTATGTTAATTATACTTAAATTTAAAAATAAATAAAAATTTAACAATAAGAGCTGCCCCCCTCTAGATGCTTTTGTATGCCTCTCTGGGGGTTCCAACAAAGAGCCTGCTTCATAGACCAGCACCTCTCAAACTGGGTAGGGCAATAAATTAATTTTGTTTTTTTTTAAGGAATACATAAATATCTAATATTAACACCATAATCACCTTATTATTCTATGATTTCCAATGTTTTCAAAGTTAATAAGTGACACGCAAGTGACTAATGCAAAATTACAGTGCTTCCCTGTGTTACTAAAGCACGTTAAGAGGATTGCTCGTGCTGATTCTCTGTGCACACCAGATCTTCTGGACTACCATCCTCTGAGTCTTTGGTCCACGGTGTGCTGTGGAATGATTCAGAAGACAGCAGATTCTGGAGTTCTGATTTCATTCCAACTGGAAGAATGTGGTAATGAAATCGTTTCTTTCTCCTTTTAATTTTTTTTTCTTTTTAGTAACCTCCACATCCAACGTGGGGCTTGAACTCACAACCCCGTGATCAAGAGTCACATGCTTTTCTAACCGAGCCAGCTAGGCACCTCTGAAACCATTTCTTCTAAACATGTCTCAGGTCTATTAAATAAGCACATCGAAGAATTCCCATTTCATCTCAAATGGGCTTGTCATGGTAACCTGATTTCAGCGTCTGTGCATCAGGAAGTACATAGCTTTCTCGGGATGATTTTAAGAATTAATTATTTAAGTTTCCTGTTTCTACTTCATAATCTCTACAGATTAGTACATTAGCGCAGATTTGCAAGTTTGTCTAATTATTGTTCTCGGTACTACCAAGCCTGACATTCTTAAATGTGTTCATTCCAATCTATGGGAAGGATTGCTGAGCTCGGGCATCTGTAGGTAAGAAAAAACTTCGTAGGGCCAATTTACTAATAAAACTTGGCATGATGCTTGCTGCAAAGATGCTGCCTGTCAAGAGCTTAATCAGGGAGACTAATCTTGCCCACTGTTGCATCCGGGGAAGTCATTGTGTGTGACTTCGGGGACTACTGTCTTGTTAACTCAAGAGATAAGCTGAAAGAGAACCCTTCCAGAAAAGTACATAAAGGGAATGCTTATTTGGACTGCTTTTCATCTGTTCCACATCAGTGAAACTTCAAGGAAGAATTACAGAAAATGTTCTAGATTGAAGTTTCCAGGGGAGCTGGCTAATAATCCTCAACCTCTCTGCCTCATCTACACATCACACTGACCAGTTAAAATTCCAATTTGCACTGGGATTCAGGATGGTATGTGGTAGCTGAACACGGTTTTCCCACACCCGTAGTATTGGCATCACCTGAAAGCTTGTTAAAAAAACATGTCTCAGACCTCACCCCAGACACACTGAATCAGAATCTACACGTAAACAAGATCTCCGTGCTAACCATATGCACGTCAAAATTTGCAAAGCATTAGTTTGGGGCATTTACCCCATGGGGTGTCCAAGGAGATTCACTGGAGAATATAAACAAGAATGTTTATAAGGTAAGAAGAATATTCATAAATTTGTATAATTTCTATTTTGTGAACTTTAGTAATATATATAATATATAGGAGTATGTGAATAAAACTTATAAATAACACATATTGGCTCTGCATGCTCAAAGTTTTCTATTATAATCAAAATGTTTACCTTGTACAAGCCTTCCCCAGAGTGTAGTCTGCAGACTGCCTTCCTTCATCAGATCATCTGAAGGGTGCTAACTAACCATTTAGGTCCCTAGGATCCATGTGGACCCATTGAAATAACCTCTGCCAGGTGGGCACCAAAATTCGCATTCCAAACAATTTACATGGACCATTTTGCTGCTAAAATTTGAGAACCACAACGTTAGACCACCTTCCACCTACTTCATTTGCAGTGTGATGTTAGATGATGTTTACTTGCTCCCCAAAGTTAATTACCACATTCATTGTTTTTCACTTCACCTGACACCCCACCACCAAAATTTCCATTATGTTATTTTATGGCGTTTATATCATTTGTATATCTTTATATCATTTCATTAAATCATTTAATAAAAATACTGCTACTATGATTTTGGAATATGTTTTAGGCTCTTTAGCTATATGTCATGACCAAAGAAAACAAGAATATCTCTACATATCTTCCTTCTCTAGAATTAGTTGATACCAGGGTTTGTGAACTTCCCTCTCAACCTCCAAGACCGGAAGATGGCAGCCAAAACCAAATGGAATTCAGAAACCAAGAATGGCCAGAAGGCTGGCTGTTCACACAGGTGTCATTTCTTAACATTCCTCTCCAACGTAGTAAGGGACCAGGGGTGGATTCTATAGATGTCTTAAATTTAAGTAAATCCATCTCCATTTCTTATTCTCAGGCCCAAGAAATGATCTTGGCCAAGGTCAACACCCCTTAAGACACCCCTGATTTTCCTATTTGTTTCTCACCAGATTTAAAGAACATGTGTACAGTAAGCCAACGCTTCATGTGATCCCACTATCCACTGGAGAGACACAGAGGTAAGTAAGATATATTCTTTATGTAGAGTAGCTTGAAGTCTGATCCGAAAGAGTCACGTAGCCAATTAAATCTATTATAATGTGTAAAATGAAGAAAAAAAGTGGAATTTGGGGCAAAATCTATGGCAATACTCAGAGAAAGAGAAACTCCTTTCTTGGTAAGGTGGTGGCGAAAGTAAAGAAGGCCACCCAGCAAAGATTCTCACTTGCTAGGCTAAGCCTTGAAGGAGTGGAATTTCACTGGTAGAGAAAGGAGGGGTGAAACAGAAAGGAAATTTATTATTTCTATCCTCAATTCCCGCTGTTTCTCCTATTATCTGCATTATGCAGCATGCAACGTGGGTGGGCTCGTTCTATCATCATCGTCATCCTCAACAATATTATTAGTTTCCTACCATGTGCCTTCCACATGGCCTTCTATGTGTGTTTTCTAGTTTAATCCTCAAAACCACCATGGGATTATGTTTTATCACTACCCCTGTTTTACAAATGGGGGAATAGCAGAACAGAGGTGTAAGATAACCTGACCAAAGTCACACAGCTCATAAGATGTATGATGGGATTCAGAGCCACATATTTGGACTCTTGATGTCTCTCAAGATGACCTGAGCTTCCTGAATCACTGGCACCACTAACGGGACATACCTCTGTTGGTAGAGCCAAGGACCATGGCTGTGACACCAGTCACTGAATTAACTCTTCAGGTGAAGTTAATTCCATGAACAGCTGCCCCGGGTTGACCAAGCCGAAGTGTTCTTCAGAAAGTCAGCTTGTGCCATATCACGTTTGTTCCTGAACAAGGTGATTTGCTGTAATGCTGCCAATTGCCTAGCAATCAACCGCCAGCTCTGGAAATAAACCCTGCTACTGTTTAGAGAGCAGTAAAAGGGGAGCCCTTGATGGCTGAGAGTTGACAGGAAAACGTGGATCCCACCACTGTCTAAATCCAACGGATGTGAAGTTAATCGTCCTTGTGGTGCCTGGATGGTGACCTATCTGGGCTGCAAATTTGGTCCCTGTCCAACGCACTCTTTGGATTATGGATCTGTGTCTCCAGGACCGTGAATATGGTCCTTTCCCCAGCACTAAATTTCTCCTAAAATTTATTTTCCAAAACATTATTTTTAATGTTAAACAACCCCAAAATGCATTTTTCATGTTTATTGCCAGTGCATAAAATTACAATGCTGTGAACATTTTTAGCAGCATACCAATATCGTGATCCATAATTTAAAAGGTGACTTTAGTATGGCAATAAATTTCATGAGACACTGAAACCTCTGCAGAAAGTATACAAATTAGGGGCCAGCCATTCAGCCAGCATTTGGGGGGATGTGGTTAATTACTATGTTTCCACCATTAGAGAAGACCGTGGGAGCGACCATTGCAGGCTCCATGGTGGAACTGCTGGTGCGGGAAATAACCAGGCACTGGGTTTGCAAACTCTCCTTTAGGAAGATGGTGGTGACATTTAGTACATGTAGCAAGAGTGATGAAATCAGGGTAAGAGACATATGCCTTCACAGATTTCCCCCATTAAAAAAAAAAAAAAATCAGCAAACACAGACACACACACACACACACACACACACACACACCCAGGCTCTGTTGCATTTACCAGAAGGTGAATGCTGTGTGTCGGGAATGGGGCTATTAGCTCTCGCTGGCTGAGTTTCACAGTTTGAAATTAATTTTTTTTTCTGTATTTTCGCCCTCCTGAGGTCCTGACCAATTGCCACTTTGTCGGTGAGCTTTTTTAATTTTCAAGGAAGGTAGGTGGTGTGTGAAACAAATCAATTGCTCCTTCAGAAACCACATCTGTATGGCTTCTCACTTTAGCTTCTGCCAAGCTGGAGGCAACTCAGATTTTCTTTTTCTTTTTTTTTTTTTTCCCTCCAAGAGGTATGAGGCCCAATTAGGAAGCCAAGTGAATATGGAAACTGTTTCGTCAGGCAAAGAAACCACACAAGGATCACTTTCTTAGCAGAAGGTGGCCGTTGGTGGAGGCTGGGGTAGGATTCTGGGCAATGAACACATGCCTTGCAAATGGACACTGAGGTCGCTCATTCCCTCTGTGTGATCACATGAAGGGGCTTGGTGATGGCAGAAAGGTAATTACCAAGTGCAAAGCTCTAATGAAGCCAAGGAAATTAGCACGACCCTACAAGTTGCAGGGCCCAAACCATGTGAGATGCCCACGTAGGCGCGCCCCTGCGTGAGCACACACACGCATGCCCCAGATTATGTGTTTAAGAAGACTCCCCACATTGGCATCATTATTCTATTTAGGCTAATGATGCCTGAGATAATCAGTGCTATCACTGCTTTGAAAATGATAAGTACCATATAGAAAGGCCCCCCGGGGAAATTTGGCCTGTTAAGGCTTTTCAGGTCTGATGGATTTTTTTAATCTATCTGCCAGACTGCTTTGAAAGCTAAATAGATGCCCATCACCAGGCTGTCAATGGTCAACAACTTCACATATTTTGCTTGTGTTGACATTTTTGTTTCAATCTAATGGGTTGTTTGCCAGATGGCTGCTGTCCTCATTAGGGTCTTTTAGCACATCAAGTTAGTATTCTTTGGGCTGATTTATGTATAAAACTGGGTGGCCCTTTGTTTCCAACTATTTTCTTTTAAAAGATCTGAACTAACTGATGGGTGTATTTTTAAGGATTTTCGTGGCTATCAGGAATGTGTATGAATAAGCACCCATGGTGGGCACTGGCAATACGATTCATTTTTGTATACTTAGCTGAGAGTAGAACATGTGCTGCATTATTTATCATAAAAATACAAATTTAGGAAAGTTGAAAATTACTTAGAACATTACTTAACTGATGGCAATTGAAAGTTCAAACTCTTTAGAAATACCACATCAAGTATTCTTTAGCATCATGGCTTCTGGGGGCTGTAACATTTCTCTTTATAGCATGACCTCTGGCACTCCAATGAGAGAGATTTTGCAAAGATTTAACCACTTCCTGTGGATGAGAGGCAACCAAAAATGCTTTTTCCCCATGTACCCTCCAAAATGAGCCCCCTCTGTTCCCCTTCGCAGCAAAACTTCTCAGAAGAGTGTGTAAGGGCTCCCTCCTTCCTTACCTTCTGTGCAGGCTGTTAAGCTATTGTAGCCCCCTTCCCCTCCCACCCTTCTGTGTTTTCAACTCAGCTTTCCACAGAGGGTCCCATTCCTATCACCTGATTAAAGCTGGTTTTCCTTGCTAATTCCCACCATGTTTCAGATCCACAACTCCTGTCTCCTGTTACAGCACATCTGTAACACCTCGTATATAGACTGCTCATCCCATCCACGCTCTTAAATCTCTCTTCCCACAGTTGTTTTGGCAGCCTCTGGCCTTCTCTTTGTCTCTAGTCTTACTTTTTCAGTCTTTTTTTTGCTGGTTCTCCATTGACTGCTTGACCTTACTGTGTTGACTTGTTCCAGAGTGGGGTTCCCTACTCTTCCTTATCTGTGCTCTTTCCTTATCTGTGCTCTTCATCTCATGCTATGGCTTTAAATATCACCTGTGGTCAGTGAATTCCAAACTGTATCCCAAGACTTGATTTTTTCCACTGAACTCCATTCATATGTCCAGCTACATATTTCATTTTTCTACTTGGATGATATGCATCTCAATCTTAACATGCCTTTATAAGAACTTTCTAAATTTTCAACAAAAATGTTTCTCCTATAGGCTCCACGTCTTGGTAAATGGCAATATCATCTACCCAGTTGCTCAGGTTGGAAGACTGGGGGTCATCCTGAGTCCTGTCTTGGCCTCATTCCCCACATGTCATCCATCAGCAAATCTTCTTCTCACAAAATATTCCTCATCTGTTTTCTCCTCTCCATCTCCACTACCATAACCAAAATTTCTTATATGGATTTTTGTCACTGCGCTCCTAACTAGTCTCTTTTTTTACTCCTGTCCTTCCACAACCCACTCTTTATAGTAGCAAAAGTTAAGTTCAAAAAAAAATTCAGCAGATCATGTTAACTTCCTATCAAGCCCTATCAATGGCTTCACAGCATACATAGAATGAAATCTCAATTTCTTACCATGTTGCCTTGCAGGACTGGGCCATGCCTACCTCTTAGTTTCCATCTCCTTCCATTCTCCTTCCCCCATGATGCTCCAGATATCACAGAACATGCCCAGGGTGTTCCTCCTAAGGGCTCCTGCATTTGTCTTTTTTTTCTTAGCCTAGACTGTTCTGCCAGCAGTTTTCACATATCCTGTTTCTTCTTGTCCTCAGAGCTTCCTGACTACTCTATCCAGAGTATCCTGTCCCCAGTCACTATCAGTTTACCCTGTTTTGATTTCTTCTATCACTTACCACTACCTGCAATTGTCTTGTTCATGTACTGTTTTTTCTGGTTTGTAGTCTTGTCTTTCTGAACTAAAATGGAAGTTCTGTGGACCCTGTCTTGCTCCCTCCTATTATCTCTGACACTTGGATCAGTGACTAGAAGATATAAGTGCTTAAGAAATACTTATTTGTTAAACAAATGGATACATCTGTGCAATTTAGTACAGAATTACTATATTCTTTGCCATTTAGTAGAGTTTTGGATCTTCCTCAACTGAATTAAAAGCTCCTGGAAGGTAAGGACTCTGCTTGATAAATCCTCACTAGGATTGTTACAAGTACTAAATAAAAACTCATTAATAAAATGACATATAAATAATGCCATCTTTTAGGATATTCTTCCTAAAGGATGGTTATATTTCCTAGATCTCTTCCATTATATATTCAACATAAGGCACATTAAAAAAACAAATAAAAACTGTTTATAGGGAGAGCTGATACATATTCAATATATTGAAAATTGAACAGAGGGATTTGTAGCAAAAATAAACAAGAGACTCTGGGGGAAAATCATACAAATCATGCACTAAATATAGAAATGTCATTATGAATACCATTGGAAACCCCATGAAGTTAGTACTTCCATTAATTAATTTATTCAGTCATTCAGAAAATACAAATAGAGGTCAAACTACATGATGGACTTTATCTGTAGGACAGTGACTGTATAGACAGTGTGTATGACCTTTGAGGATGATTAACTAATGAAGTAATAGACAAGCATTCAGGTCATTAAGATATAGGATGAACAGTAAGTAGTAGGATGGATAATCACAGGGATTGGAGAATCCCAGAAAAAGTCCTAATCCAGACTTGAGTGTCTAAGAGAGCATCCCAGAAGAAATGGTTATTTTCATAGTGTTAATGCTGGGCTCATCACATTTTAATGCTCTTAAGAATCACCTCGTCAGCTTGTTAAGATGTAGATTTGCAATCCCCTCCCCAAGATCCTGATGGAAGTGGTCTGTAAATCAGACTTTAAGAATCTTAATGAGTAGCATGAGGTTCATTGACATTCGACACTTTTGGTTTTGAATCTCAGCTCTGCCCACATACTCTGACTGTTTGGTAAAATTTCATTCCCTCTTTCACCTCAGCTCCCTGACCTACATAGAAACACTCAACCAACATTAGCAAGTACTACTATCATCAATGTTAGCATTAACCTAACAAAAAAAAAAAAATGGGGAGGGAATGTTCTAAGCAGAAGAAATAAAATGTAAAAGAGGCAAAAGGCATGTGAGAAAATTTACTGTAACTATGGCTGGAATGACCTACATAAGAGACCAGGAATCCCAGCCATTATATATAGTGTGATATAGTCTAGGCCAATGGCCAAAATCTGGACCACTGCCTTTTTGTAAATAAAATTTTATTGGCACACAACCTTGCCCATTCATTTATGTACTGCCTATGGCTGCTATTGTACTTATAATGGCAGTTGTCGGACAACAGAGATGGGAAGTTGTGACAGAGACCATATGGCCTGCAAATCCTGAAATATTTATTATCTGGCCCTTTATAGAAAAAGTATATTGAAGCCAGGTCTAGTGGCAGTATGACAAGATGCTTAGGGGTGTGAGCTCTGGAACCAGACTTCTTAGGTTTGAATCTCAGCTTTGACACTTACTGTGAGACCCTGGGTAGGTGACTTAAACTCTTTGTGCCACAATTTCTTCTAAAAAATAGGGATAATAGGGATGCCTGGGTGGCTCAGTGGTTGAGCATCTGCCTTCGCCTCAGGCCGTGATCCCAGAGTCCCAGGATCGAGTCCTGCATCCTGCTCCTTGCAGGGAGCCTGTTTCTCCCTCTGCCTATGTCTCTGCCTCTCTCTATGTCTCTCATGAATAAATAAAATCTTAAAAAAAATAAAATAAAAAAATAAAAATTGGGATAATAAACATACCTTCCTTGTGGAGCTGTTGTGAGGATTCTAATTATTTAATACAGGTAAAGTTCTTAGATGAGAGCCTGGCATAAAATAAGCACTTTATAAATATTAATATTATTAGTAGTAAAAATAGGTCTTGGGGCACCTGGGTGGCTCAGTCGGTTGAATCTCTGGTTCTTGATTTCAGCTCAGATTGTGATCTCAGGGTCATGAGATTGAGCCCTGGGATCCATGCTCAGCACAGAGTCTGCCTAAGATTCTCACAATCCCTCTGCCTCTACCCCTACTCGCACCCTCTTTCTCTCTAAAATAATGAATAAGTAAATCTTTTTTTAAAAAAAAGAATAGACCTTTATTGAATGACTGAATCTGAACGGTATATGAAACCTGGCTTGGATGGGATATCTCTAAATATACTGAGGCCAAGATGATGAAGACAGAACAGACTGGCTAATAGATGAAGTGGAAGAGTTCATAACCTGAACATCTCTGATTGTGCCCTTCTAATTATTATTTCATATTTATGCATGCAAAGTCAACTACACCCTTCACAAAGGTCTGGCAATCGACAAGCAATCTATCGCAAACATGATCAAATGCTATCAAATTCTAAAAGATACTCTTTTCTACCCCCCCCCCCCCACCACACACACATATAATTTGATTTCCGTGGCCTGGCTGCCTCCCTGCCTGTTGCCTCGGCTGCGGTGGCATTCTCTTAATAAATCCTGTGCAAATTCATTTTTCTTTTCGTGATTCCTTTTCTCAGTCCTTTCTCCTCTTAAGAATCCATGTCCCACCTTACATGGCTCTTTCGGAAGGTGTTGAAAACAGTCCTGCTGTGTAAGTGGTGATGTGTACAGACACAGCGTTGAAGTCAGACGGACCAGCCTAAGTCTGAATTCCTTCTCTGCCCCTTACTTGTAACTTGACAAACTTCTCTCAGCCCCTGTTCAACCACCTGCAAAATGGGGATTCAAATGATCCCTGCTTCATTAGCCCAACATGGGGAATCAGTCAGATTATATATGTGCTACACATGGAGGAAGTTCCCAGTAAGGGATAACTGCAGTTCACTTTGTTTCGTTTTACTAAAATACAATACTTGGAAAATTTGGGTTGGTATTTTTGAGTAACACTGCAATAAAATGCCTCATTCTAAGTATTCAGCAAGTGAATAGATTTTGCTCTCCTAGGAACACCATATTTTTTCTCCAAGAACATTTAGGCACTTTCTGACTGTTATTAAATTAAAATGTTTATCCCTCAGGAGAGAAAACAATCAACTCCCACACCAATTCTATTTATGAAACAAAATACTTTTTTTTTTTCCCTGACTCAAATCCTCCTTTATGTACAATCTCTTTGAAATAGCAAGGTGTTTAGAATAATTCTCACACACTGTGTGTGTGTGTGTGTGTGTGCGTGTGTGTGTGTTTATGTTTGTTTCAGGGCTAAGTTGGTATTTGGGGGCTTGTCTTGAGAGTCATCTTTTATCTGCTCTCAGATAGGTTGCCAAGACCATGGAGAGTTCTTGGCAGAAGGAGAGTTTCCGAGCCCTTACGGTGTGGGTGCTAGAGAGCTAGCTAGGTGGGTGGGGATAGGTAGGAGACTCAACAAGAGGCAAAAAGGACCAAAATTTTCAGACATTTGTTATCTTTCTTGGGGAAGATCAGACACAGCCAGACACCAGTCTTCTAAAATTCTGATGAACATACACAGCCCTATGGGGTTACATCTGCATTTGCGTATAATCTCATTTCTATTGTATACATTAAGCTGCCAGTCAATATAAGGTCAATCCTGGGAAGAACCAAGTATCTTTCTGTACTTCTGTTGATGTAACCCCCACACTTTATAGTCCCAGTTAATGGAAAGACCATTTACTTAGAATCAGGAACCACGAACTTGATCCTATTTCTCTTTCAAGACTGACATCAGAGGTGACCTTTTCTGGGAATATTCTTATGCCCAACGTCACATACAGCCCTCATCAGGAGTAGGTCACTTTATAATTCGGTTGTATGTTGTGGTGGACCTATTGCATTCAAGCTCTTAACTGTTTTGCTATTATTGTCTTTGGCAGAAGAGACTCTGTGAATCACCGCTGCCCAGCTGGTGCTCAGGAAAAGCTTGGTGGGTGGCTGTGGCATGAGTATTAGAGGAAGAAGAAAAGACAATGCCAAGCAGAATTTGGGGCATGACTCTGCTAGTATTTTCTGGATAGGATGACTAACTCCTCAGTTTGCCTGGGAATTCCTCAGTGTTAGCATTGAAAATCCTAGGTAAACTCGGATTGTTAGTCACCCTCTCTCTAAATGAGGAGTCTTGCATAAGCTTCCTGACCACCCTGAGTCACACTTTCTTCTCTTTTATTGTCAGAAGCATCACCTTCAGACCTATTATTTAGTGCTACCTAAACAAATGGAGTAGTTGTCTGTTAACTGTGTCTGACCAGTCTTCCATTTTCCCCTTCTGGTAACAGTACCCCAGTTCTCCTTTAAGGGGTCATTCCTTCTACAAGCTTAGTCTGAGGGATTGACTCCACCCTTGACTCCAAGCTTGGACACACAACCCAATGGCCAATTGGAGCAATCTATCCCCTTGGCTACCATGATTAGCTTGGAGATGACCATGTGATCCAGGTTAGGCCAAAGAGATACAATTCTCACACCTTTGCTAGAGATACAGAGGAAGATGTGCTCTTCTTTCATCAGGGTTTTAGCTGATAGGCTATGGGCCTGATGTCATATAGGACAGCCACATCAGAGAATGGCCTGCTGGAGTGTAAAGCCAACCCAGGAGGAAACAAAGCTGAGAGATAGGGAGAGACACATCCTGCCAATAGCATTGAGCCATTGGACTAAGCTCTGGCAGGTTAGTCCTGGAGATCTTAGTGATGGACATATACTCTTGTGCTTTAGTTCGTTTGATGTGGAAGCAAACTTGGGACCAAAGAGTCTCAACACAGCAAATCACAATAGTACAGGATGTTAAAAGTCATATTTTATATATTTTACTTCCCAATTTCTGAATCTGTTTTAAAATTCCAATATTAAAAAAAAATCTCCTTTTCTACCCATGATGATACACTTTTGCATTTTATACTTAAGAGTCAAATATTATATGTTCAAATGGTGGCTGGGTGACAAGTAGCACCTTCTCCCCATCCCATTCCCAGTGAACACTTACTGCCACTAGACACCGTGCCACAGGCTTTATATGTATCACTTCGTGTAAGTCAAACAACCACCCCAGCAGGAGATACTCTTACTGACCCCATTTAACAGATGAAAAAACAGAAGCTCACTAAGGTGAAATAACTGAATCACCACTACAAAGGGAAAGGAAGTACAAAATAATAAAAATGAGTTCTTTTATTTATATACTAAGCAAATGTTAGTGTCTGCTCTATGTCAGAAACAGTTACAATGTGCTGAAAATACTGAGGTGAACAAGATAGTCATGAGGATTTGCATTCTAATGGGGTGATATAATGCACAAGAAACCACAGGAATATAATTTCTGGCAGTTATAAGAGCCAAGAGGAAAATGAAGGGGATCGTGAGTGTCTGTCGAGGGGTGAACACTTCCATGAACTTGTCAGGATGGCCTCTCTTAGGACGTGACGTGTGCGTGGAGACCTGAGTGTTTTGGCAGGGGCTGTGGGGGTGGACAGCAAAAGGATGGGGGAGAAAGTGCTCCTGGCAGGTGGGCCTGCTACCTACCTACAGAGTGGTCTCACGGAACAAAGAAAAGCCTTTGCAGGAAAGCCCTTGGTAAATTACAAATGTCATACAATTGCTCATTTTTTATCTTTATTTAGAGTCAAACACCAGTGACCCACCATTCCTGAAACTCTCTGTAGGGCTGAGGCTCCTGGAATAAAGCTTGGTTTGTTTTCAACACCATTCATCTCCTTTTGTGGCATTTTGCTTCCTTCCCTAAACCAGTTTCCTAATCTCCAAAGAGTGCACATAAAGCACTTTTCGTGGTGCCTACATACAACAAGCACTCAGTAAACAATTCTTTGCCATTGTATTTAATTTGGGGAATGCAAGAAAAGGACTCCTGTGGGGAAATGTTCTTTTTTTTTCTTTAACACTTGTCCATCTTGATGGGTATATCCGTTAAAATTCATGTGAAGATTCCTTGACTGCTAACAGTAGAAATTCACTTTGCCTATGTTAAGCCAGAGAGAGAGATTGAGAGAGAGAGAGAGAGAATATTTAGGGGAAGAGTTTAGGTAATAGACCACAAAATCAAAAGGAAAGCTGTAGAACCAAGACTCAGAAAGTACAAGAATCAGGACAGCTCCATGCACCTGCAGAGAAGGAACTGATTGGCTGACGGGCAGTGCCAATTAAACCAGGGTTGGGGTCATTCTTTTCCAGATTTAAATTGCAAGGGAATGAAACCATTTCGTTTAACTTGGGATCTCATGCCTATTTGTTGGCCAAGAGGTAGTGAGGAAGTTTGGCTCTCCCTCTAGCCCTGTCATCAAAGGCAAAGGAAGGACACCCCGAATGCAGAGATTAAAGTAGTTATGATTCTGAGCAGGAAGAAAGCAGTAATAACCACCACAATAAGCAGGGACAAACAGCTATGGCCTCGGAAAGAAACCATTTGTTTTAAACTGTAACTATGGTACAGGGGCAGAAAATGAAAAATATATATATATATATATATATATATATATATATATATATACACTCTAAATTGGTTTTTGGCATCCTCTGCAGAGGTGGTCCTGTCTGAGGACCCATGAGGAGCATGGGGTCTGGCTTCCGACCACTGGGGTTTGAACCCCAACTCCTCTGCTTGCCAGCGCTGTGAGTTTGGGCAAGTGATCTTTCATATCAGTCCCCAAGTCCTCATCTACTCATTGAACCTGCCTCACAACATTGCTATTAGAATTAAATGAGTTCAGGTGTGTAAAGTTGTGAGCCGCATGCCCAACATGTCGTAAGTGACAAATAAATTTTAGTTATTCTTATAATAATTGATATGATTGATTTCTATATTTAATACAATTGGGAGACTTTTGGTGCTGTCAGATGCAAATGTGGTTCCAAAGGTCACTGACTTGCAGAACGTGCTAAATGTTCTGAGGCACCAACCAGTATCTTCTCTTCAGTCCTAATCTGAGAAAGTAGTTACACCTTTGTTTCTTTACAAAGGAAAAGACCATAGGAGAGTGAAATCTCTAGAAGAACTGTAAAAAAGAAAGGTCATTTAGAGTCAGGATGTCTTCAGGAAGCATGTCACTCTTGATGGAAGTGTATCAAGGGGAAAGCCAGGAGCGTGGAAAAAGTTCCAATGTCAAGACTCACTGTTAGTACTTGATTTTGTATTAAAAAAAAAAAAAAAAAAAAAAAAAGGTGATCGCATAGTACATTTAGGAACAGCAAGTCCACCACTAAGAAAAACAGAAAATGGACAAAGGAGAAGCTAAGGAAGGAAAAACTTGCCCCGCCCCTCCAGTTATTTTGCATTTTCACATCTTTGGTGCCCCAATCTTTACTTATATTACAGAGCTTCCAGAGTTTCTTCTTAGTAGCTTTTCCAAACCAAAATGGGTCTTGTGCTAATTTGGCTTCATCTTCAGGAGCAGAAGGGTGGATCAAGGCGAGATTGTCAGCGTTCTAGGGATGGAAACCTACATTGTTCCACTTGGATTCCTTCATGGCGCCAAATGTGAATTCAACATGGGACTTCTCCAGGTGGGTCAGGAAATGAGCAAGCTCTGTGAACTTGGAACGTACTTAGGGACTAAAGAACGAGACTCCATCCTGTGGCCGTCCCTTCTCTCCCTCATCTCTCTTTGTCTGCATTTCTTTTAACATGCCAGTGGTCAAAGTGAATAATGATGTTTTTGTTGTTGTTTAAGAGAAGCCCTTGAAAGCCATTCTGAGACTGAGGTCCAGAAATCTAATCTTTGTTTGATTCTGTGTTTAGTGGGGATTCAAATCCCAACTTAATTTAATCTTTTGACTTATCCTGCAGGTATTGCCTGATTATATTCCATCGCCACCAGTAATAGGATTGCAGGGACAGAGTCTTGCTATTAGCACTTTGAGAAACAAAAGCAGAACAGAAACCTTCCCTGGTATCGGTCAATGAAACCTGCCGTAAATGAATGACTACCTCCCCTAGCATTTTCCCCACTGCCTCATTTTAATAAGCTATTGCAAGGACTCCTCTAGAAAGTTGCAGATTCCACTCATCTTCAGAAAACCTTGAATTTCAACTACAATGCAGAACTCGAAAGCTTTTGCCAATAGATATGGTAAAAATAACAACCCTCAATAATAGGCAGGTTTAGTAATGATCTGTTAGTAATTTTGATGATCTCCTTATATGATTGTTCTTCTCACGGTTTTATGACAGTTGGTGATTTTTAATCAACAGAGAAATAATATATAGCCTGGTGACATAAGAAAGTTTTCCATCTCTGTAATTAGGCTGCCCGGGTTACAGTCCTCTTGCTAGATGATTGGTGACCTTAGAGGAGTTACTAACCTCTCTCTGGTTTAGTTTTCTCATCCATGAAATGGAGATAGTGATACTATCTATCTCATAGGATTTTTGAAGGATTAAATTAAATAACGCATGGAAAGCCATTGGAAAATTTTAATGCATAGAAAGTATACAAGAAATATTATCTATTATTACTGTTAGGGAAAAAAAGGGAATTCAGAAAAGTACAAGGAAAAAAAATAACACTCTCTGTCAGAGAGCCATGATCTACTATTTTGTGTGTTCTTCCTTTGAAATTCTCTGGCTTCGTTTCCTAGGAAGAAAAGTAGAGTGTAAAGACTAGTTGACAGGGAAACAGGTAAAAAGAATCTCAGATTCAGTAGTGGTCAGTGAAACAAAGGAGTGCCAAAGATTCCCCCTGCAGATGAACAGGGATGAAAACCATGTTAATACTCAGTACCATTGAGGAATGGTAAGATGGTCTATATAATTATAGGGGTCTTCCTTGCATGCAGCAGTGGCCTCTTCCAGCTGATTTCAGCAAGCAGATAATTTGTTATAATGTTATTGGGTCACTCACAGCATTTCTGGGAAAGATGAAAACTTAAGTCGTGGGCTGGTAGCCACATACATGGCTTCAGGTGACACATACAGAGTCGGTCCAGCACTAGGTGCTGCCGTATGACCTGCCCGTACTTCATGACCTTGGCTGCTGCCTCAGCTCTCTGCCAGTACTCCTCCAAGAACGTGATCTGGAACTCAGAGCCTCATAGCTGCCAGGAGGAAGTCCCTGCGGTTCCTTGCTTCTTTGCACCACCAGCTGCCATTCCAATATTGGGCAGGCCTGGGCATCTCAGTGGAAGAGCCTAAACAACATCTTGGCTTCAAAGCAGCATGGAACAGTAAACACATGACCATTTCAGCAGCTATAGAGGAAAGCAGCCTCTATCACAAAACTAAGGGGAGTCCTTCCACACAGAAAAGAGTTCTGGTCTAGGGGGAAAAAATATAATTGCACCGCTGAAGGATAGCATTTTATATTTCTGAGGGTATAATGTGGTTTATTCTTTATCTGGAAGCAATTTTGCAATATGCCGCAGGAGGCTTAAAATCATTCATGTCCTCTGACTTTACAGTAATCCCACTTCTGGTAATTCATCCAAAAGAAGTGATCTGAGAAGCAAATATGTATGTACAAAAACGGTAACCATAGCTTCATATATCGATCCAAAAAAGTTGACAATACCCTAAATATTTTTAACAATTAAATGATGATCTGACAATGGTAGGTCTATTGGTTTAAATATTATCTGAATCAAGGGATATGGAAACTCACATTTACAGTAGTGCTATTATGTGTGAGAGGCTGTTTTAAGAGCTTTGGGCGAACTGTGTCCTGGAATGGGCACACCAGTTCTGTGAGCCACGGAAGTGAAGTGCTGTTTTCAAAGGGACTTTTATGTAAATTGCCTCAAGGGAAGAGGAAGAGGAGAAGGAAGAGGGCCTATAGAAGCCTCTGTTGGAAAGCCTAGAATTGTTTAAGGTGTTTGAGAATCTCCCCAATGTATACTTTTGTTTCAACAACAGGAAGTAGGGAGTTGGTGTCTACTGCAGTCAAACACTGACATTCCTGGTCTCCCTTTTGGAGCTGGACTCCTTCCTTCGCAGATAATGCTTGTTTTAATCCCCAGCCTCACTCATCATTTATCACTCTCTATAAATATTTTCTGTGGTTTTCTTTTTTAAAGATAAAACAAAACTTTTTAAGTTTTATTTTTATTTTTTAAAGATTTTATTTATTTATTCATGAGAGGCACACAGAGGAGAGAGGCAGAGACACAGGCAGAGAGAGAAGCAGGCCCCATGCAGGAAGCCTGATGTGGGACTTGATCCCGGAACTCCAGGATCACACCCTGGGCCAAAGGCAGCCACTGAACCGCTGAGCCACCCAGGGATCCCCAACTTTTTAAGTTTTAGAATGGTTTTAGATTTACAGGAAAATTGCAACGACAGTATAGAGTTCCTGTCTAACCCATGCCCAAGTTTAACATCTTTCATTAGTACAGTGCATTTGTCACAAGTGAATGAACCAAGAGCAATATACTATTATTGACTAAAGTCAATACTTTGTTCAGTCCTCCCTAGTTTCTACCTAATGCCCTTTTTTCTGTTCTAGGATCCAGTCCGAAATACCACATTACACTTAGCCATCATGTCTCCCTGGGCTCCTCTCAGCTGCAATAATTACTCACTTCCCTTATCTTTGATGACCTGACAGTTTTGAGGAACACTGGTTAAGTATTTGTAAAATGTTCCCCAATTAGGATTTGTCCTGCGATTTTTCTCATGATTAGACTAGGGTTATAGATTTTTAGGAGGAAGACCAAAGAGGTTAAGTGCCATTTTCATCACATAGAATCCAGGGTACATATTATCAACACAACTCATCACTGTTAATATTAACCTAGATCACCTGGCTGAGGTAGTGTTAGGTGGATGTTTCCAATACAGAGTTACCTGCCCCCTTCTCCACACTGTACTCTTTGGAAAGAAGTTACTATGCACACCCTATACCTGAGAAGAGGAGAGTTATGGCCCAACTCCTTGAAAGGAGAGTATCTACATCAATTATTTAGCATTTTCCCACATGGGATATTCGTCTATTCCCTCCCATTCATTTGTTTATTCAATCATTTGTATCAGTAGGGACTCATGAATACTTATTTTACACTTTGGGCCAATACTGCTTTGTATATTTTTTCCTTCATATTGTTTGCTCTTAAAATCAATAATAGCAGATAAAACCAATGACCAACCCAAACCCTGAGACACCTGAAGAGAGTTAAGAGTCAATACTCAACAAATATTTCCTGAGCACCTGTGATGGACCAAAATCACATGGCTTTCTGTAGCAGATAATAATGCAGTTGACCTATCAACCTGTTTATTATTCTTTGTCCAAGATCAGGCCTTTAATATCATCATGGAACCAATTTGCCCAACAACTGGCTTCCATGACCCTTCCTTTAAAGACTTCCTTATGATAAGGTCCCTAACACACATTCACTCACAGATTTGTTAGTGAGATCAAAAGCTTTTCCCAGTCTAACATCGAGTACCCTAGGTCAGCTGCCTCTCTCAATCTTCACCATGTTGATGTCTTATCTTTCACCTGCTCCTTAAGCATCTTTCAGTTCAGCATTGACTTTGTTCTTCTAAATAACACATCATTGGAAAGAAGATTCTAATGTGTGGACTCATTCAACTTTCTTCTCCATTTCTAAACTTACATGTACTGATTTGTACCACTTCTCTCTTTCATTATGATTCCCATAATCCAAAGCCAGTTTCCTCATCTCTATTCTTGTTACTCGCGCCTATTGCCCTGGAGACTAACTCCATTAAATATCCAATTCCTGCTCCTTTAATCTTCTGTCATTCTCAACCTGCAAACACAACGACTTTCATCATTGTTATCAATGCTAACATTTTTTTTTGAATTCTTAACTATGTGCCAGATATTGTGATGAGCACTTTCTAAGTGTTTCATTTAATCCTAACATCAACCCTGTAGTGTAAGTAATATCATTAGCCTCCTTTTACAAAATAGGAAATAGGCTCTGTGACAAAAAGGAATTTGACCGAGATCTTATTGCTTAAAAGTGGCAAAGCCAAGATGGATGGTACAGCAAGGTTCTGCAGAAATGCCCTCACCTTCCCATTGACTCATAGGATTTTTTCTGCCTCTCATTTGCTTTGTTCTGAGCAAAACAAAAAGCACATTTCACATCATTTTCCTCTCCACCATACCACAAACATACTAATTCATGCCTCTCCTTCAAAAAGTCAATGCTCAAGTAAATTTTAAAATAACCATATTAAATCTTCAATTCCCTCCAGACGGGATGGTAGTGGAGCCAGAGAAGAACCAACAAACCTTGCAAACAAAATGTGGATTATCCAAAGTCACTAGGCAGTAAGTTTTAAGCCAAGCTAGCTGGGAGAAAGCAGTATGCTTAACACATACATAATGGCAAATATCTCAACAAATGACATCCTCAGGGGTAGGAGTGTAAAAAGGTCAGAGGAAGGAAGAAATGTATCTTGGGTCCCCAGTATGAATGCAAAATTAAGAAAACAGGGCTTTGATTCTGGCCTCAAATAATGCTTTTGATTTTTTCTTTCTTCTTCTTCTTCTTCTTCTTTTTTTTTTTTTTTTTAAATGGACGAAAGAAGCCTTCTAACCAGCAAGGTAAATAGTTCATGCGTTATTTATTTTATCTCTATTCCTGGTTAAATTGAGTTCAAAATAATTAGATAACCCTGGAAAGGCCGTGGCTGGGACTGCTAATTCCACCTAATGATTTTCCCGTGTAGTTGCCCAGTGAAAGGGGTTATCTGTTAAAACGAGCTTTACACTATTAATAGAGTAAAATTACAGCTTCAGCAGCTAACCCCAGGTAACGTGGTTGTGGGTAGGGTTTTAAGACTCAGGGTTGGGAGCCAAGTTGCTCACTTCCCCCAAACGACCTTTCTTTCTGACTCGCAGCTGATGCTTCCATAGCAGACCTAACAGTTAACTTGCTCCCGACACCTTACACTATTTGTGGCCTTAATTGAGGGACCTAAACAAACAAATTAATCACCCTGGCCCATAAAAATGACAGAATTCATATGGTAGCATTCTTCATTCTCTCCAATTTGTTTTCCTGAAATCCCCGCAGCGATTTATTTGCTGAATATGCGAGTTTTTTCCCCCTTATGAAAATTACAAATTGTTGTCAAGGTTAACGAGTTAATATTCTCATTCAATATTTATTTTATGGGGAGACGGCGGAAGCGCAACTCTTCCTGTACTTCTTTCCCCTGCAAAGTCTGGTTTCTTAATCAAAATGACAAGGACACTGTCCTTTGTATGATACTTGGAATCATCGAGACTAAAAAATGAGCTTTATTAATCAACAGACTCTGATTAATTATTATAAAGTGCGGCGCCTACATTTCTGTACATTTTAATAATTCCTGCAGAAGGCTAACAATGTCCCCGGAGGTTTGGAGGCTTTGGAGTTTGAATGTTTCTAAGCAATGTCACAATAAATAGTCAAGAGTAGCAGTGTTCTTTCTCTAATCCACTTCGCTTCAAACCGACAAACCAGGGAAAACCTTTTTTTTTTTTTTTCCTATTTCCCATCTATAATTCATCATTTGCATACAAAGTAAGGAGCCAAGAATCAGCGGCTTCATCAGTTTTCAAAATACCAGGGGACAGCGAGGGTGATTTATCGCAGGCCACATGATCTAGTTCACATAATCAGAATATGTCTGCGGAAAACAGCCTGACATGCTTTCTTGATAAGAGTGACCACACAGAAGATCGACAAGAGGAAGGCCAGAGGTCTGAGAACCTCCCATGAGCTGTGACTCCCCGACCTCCTTTCCCAGGCACGCCCACCCCAAGTCCCCGTCAACAATGGGGTATCACCCATCCTAAAGGCCGCAGGAGGCGAATATGTGTCTTCACCGCTTCTGAACCACCCCTTTAAAATATCATGGGGAAAAAGATAAAATAAAATACCCCGTGAGAATCACCCAGAGCCATGGTGATATTCTCTATCTTGACTAGGGTTATCTCAGGGTATATATTAGATACAAAGTAGTGAGATCGTGCCTTTAATATCTGGGCCTTTTGCTGTGTGTCAATTTGACCTCAGCCTATATGTTGAAAAAAGAGCTTATAGGAAATAAGAGGAGAATTAAAACAGCAATGTATGTGTCTCTAACATCATCATTGTGAGATACGTGTATATATAAATATGTGTCTGTGTGTATATAAAGGTCTATATATTGTGTGCATGTATATATAGTATTTATATTTTTATATTATATATGTAATATAAAATGATTATATATAATTAATATAAAATAATATTTCATGTATATAAAATGCCTGTGACCCACCACATTCTCCTGTTTCTCATTCTCAAAATGGCTCTGGAGTACACAGGGATGTAGATAAGCTAAAGCTCCAACCATTACAGGAACATTCCAAAGGGGGGAAAAATGTCCAGGAAGCAAGAGAAAGGCAAAGAACAGTTAGATGTTCCATTTTGATCTTCCTCATGGGGACCCGCAATCTCATCTCATTGGCCACGATGTCCTAGGTGGTTCCCCTGCTGGGTTCCAGTGTGGCTGGGAAACGCTGCATTTTAGCTGGGCTCACAACCTGAATAAAATTCCATATTTGTCTCAGAGGAAGTAAGGGAAGAACAGATGTTAGCAAAGCAATGTGCAGTCTCCCCACCAGGGCTCACAATAGAAATTAAGTTGATTTTAAGAACATCAGAGACGGTATGTTTCCCCTTACAAATTTAAGAGTGTGGCCTGAGATCTGCAGCAACTTTATCTTTAAAATGTAACCCCTCAAGTAGGAGAGGAATGGTTGTGGTCACAGATAGAGGTCATGGATTTGGGAACAGCCCACAGCCTTTCTTCTCCAGGGTGGAGACCCAGTGAGGAACTATTACAATGTGCCATTTGTAATTAGAGCAGTTGTGAATTACTTTTAAGATTTACCTCTCAAAAAACCTCTTTTTAGATGTGACCAAAGTCCCAGTGCACCTCTGGAAGTCCGATAGGTGACCCCATCACCCGAACTAGATGTCGGCATGGAAAAAAATCAATCATGAGCACCTGGTCTGCACATTCCAAAGAAACACCTAACAATTTTACCCCACGATGTTTCTGGAAGGCAGCCCCTCTTCCTTTCTAGTAGGTGTTTCTATTGCATGTACAGTAGAGCCCTCGTAAAACATCTGTCGGATTTCTTCATGGGACTCAGGCATTGTGAGGTCAAGACACATGCAGTGGCCAGGTCAGGGGGTTTGTGGCTTTTCGGGCACACTTTTGTGATGGAAGTTCGGGGGCGATATCTCAGGGCTCTGGAATCCTGGGCCTCCTCACTGTGCTCGCATTTTACCCTGTAGAAGCACAAGTTCAAATCACAGATAACAAGTAAATGAGATTATGATGTTAGCTTTCTCCAGAGATAACAGCAGTCCAGGTCATAAACTACCATATGGCAGATTTGGCAGTCTTTCCTGAGTGCCATGGATTAATTATCACATAGACAGACTCCAGTCTCCATTTGCAAGCAGCTCGGTCCCCCTGTGGCAGGGATTGGCAACCCGGTGAAGGCGAGAGCTTGTATTATGTTTGGCAGGGACACGATGTGACCTTACTGTGGCCAGTTTTGTCATCTCTTAACATTTCGCTCATGATTAAGTTTATCATTTCAAATAAACACAAAATGTCAGGTCTCTGGGTCTACTTAACATGGAGAGCCAAAATAGACCTCTCTTTGATTTAAAAGGGTCCAGGCCAAGGGAACGATCTGATTAGCTCTCCCATCTGACTTTTATTAGAGCTATCAGATAATACACTGAGGGCAAAATCCTTGCTCCAACTGGCTGGTTGCCACAAACCAAACACCCACAGGGTACCTGCCATATTTCCCTTGACATCTCTAGGTTACTAACGCAAAGCAGTGGTTACTGGATTGATCCTTCTGAAGCTCCCCCTCTCAGCCTGGCACCTACTAGGCCAGAATCAATTCTGTTCACATTTATCCTGGTTCTCTATCAGTTGAGGGTGCCTGATTGTCCTGGACCTTCCTTCTGTTCCGACTCTCACTGATAAGGACAGAGCAGAGTGCCTATTAACCTTTCCCCATCTGAGGCTTCAGTAAATATTCCCTTCTCTTAACGGATACCTTGCCCTCAGTTGACACAGGACACGGGGTGTTGAATGGTTTACTTCTCAAGTATTTCTTCACTCAACTGAAACCACCAAGTAGGTTTGAGGGGAAATGCTCTGTGTCAGCTTAGCTCTGAAGATGCTGCTGTGGATGAGATGCAACCAGCTGACATTTGCATTTAATGCTGGAGATTTCCAACATCTCCGCCTTTAGCCCAGTCTCTCTTTTGCTTTGTGATTGTACCAGGCATAATCGTACTGGTCAATATCACAGAACTACAGACTCCATGTAACTATGCTTTTCAACCTAGAGCGGAAGTCAAAGCTTTGACTGCTCTGAGCTCATTCATTCATTTATTTATTGAGTAAACATTAAAATGCTTGCTCTGGCTCCATCCACTCATCATGCAGATCACCCTCCCTTCCTCTTTGTCCTCCAGCCAAATGGGCCTTCTCTTAGTGCTTTGGGCAAGCTGAGGTCCTTCCTCCCTAGTGCACTTTTGCCATGTTTTTTTTTTTTTAAGATTTTATTTATTCATTCATGATAGTCACAGAGAGAGAGAGAAAGAGAGAGGCAGAGACACAGGCAGAGGGAGAAGCAGGCTCCATGCAGGGAGCCCGACGTGGGATTCGATCCCGGGTCTCCAGGATCGTGCCCTGGGCCAAAGGCAGGTGCTAAATCGCTGCGCCACCCAGGGATCCCTTGCCATGTTTTTTAATTCAATGTTCTCCTTCTCCATTCTCTTTGATCATCCCTTGCCTACTTAACTTGGATTCATTTTTCACATCTCTACTCAAGTGTCCCTCAGAGCATAAACCAGGAAAGCCCATGGTATGCCTTCACAACAAGAAGGAGAAGCAAATAATAAAAAACAATGATCACAGGTATAATTAATAAGTTGTGTTGATGACTTGTTAAGTATGACTCTACCTCACTAGCATGTAAGTCTCATGAAAGTCTGTGACTCTATTTTGGTCAAAGCTGATCCTCAATGCCTAGCACTGTGCCTTATGCGAAGTGGTGCTCAATAAACATTTATTGATAAATTTGAGCACTTACATGTATCCCCAAGGGCATTGCTGCTGAAATGACATGAGAAGTGTTCCCAGTGGAGCTCACAGGGAAGATGTGAAGGGATAAACAGAGGATGGCAATCAGTGTGAAAAACATTATAATACATTGCAGGTCCTGCCATGGGTAAAATGTTGATGTTAAAATATGTAGATTTTCAATACCTTTGACCACATTTCTAACCCCCACCAATGCCTTCAAGAGGAAGGTAGATAAAGACTAAGATTTTTTTAAAAGCCAAACAGCGATTCATTTGAACTTGAACTTGAAAAACAAATAATACCGTGAGCGTCAAAGTGCTCTTGATTTTCCAGAACAAGCTTGGTTCAGAGGGGAAAAAAGAGAGGTTTTATCAAAATTCCAAATATCAGTGGAAGAGCTTAGAAGACTGTGTAAACACTGTTTCAGAAATAAAGCAAAAAATGGGGGCAGATATATGATGGTGCTTAGTCTTATTCCAACCTGGTAAAGAAAATGTCTTAAAAAAATTACAATGGATGGGAGAAGAGTTTTGGAGAACAGTAAAGTCACTGGTGGGTATCTAAGAAGAAGCTGTGGCCTTTCTCCCCTCATAAAGGACAACCTTTAGTGGGAGAAGTTGGGTGTGAGACAAATGCTCAGATAGGTTTGGAAAATTCTGGGTCATGAGAACTTGTAACTCACTTCCTCTGGCATAGTCCAGTCAGCCAATAAGCCTCTTAGAAAAGGTCCTCTCCCATTCAGCATAATGCTACAGAAACATGGCAACAGAGAAACAAACACAGTGCCAGAGAAATACATGGAAACCAAGTACCATTAGCAAGGCTCAGAAACATGTCCAGATGCAGAGTTCTCATGACAGTGTCATAGAGCACTGATTGTTCCTGTATGGTATGAAGAAACCAGCCAAGAGTTCCAGATCTCCCAAGGAGCACAGGGTATATGCTAAGATGTAGAGAATGGACAAAGAATTCAGAAATGTTAGATATGAGAAGGAAATTCCAGAACATGATCCCCAAACACCAGATGAAATAACCTATTTATAGTGGAGACCAGTAGGACCAGAGGATGGTCTGAGCCCTGGATATTTCTTTACTGTCAGGATGACTTTCTCATCAAATAACAATGCTTCAAAAATTATAAAACCAAGGAAGGAAGGAGGAGAGGTAGAGAATCTTAAATATTACTGGAGTTTAATTTGGTGGTGACAGAGGTGATGAGATTAAGAGTTTTCAGCCATTGGTGGAGATGAGGGCACTTGAGTTAAAATTTTATTTTAGCTGTAGGAAGAGGAGTCTACATTTCTGCAGCTTAGAGTATGTGACTGTCAACGTTTGAACCTGTTACAACGCAAGTTGCTGAGAGCTTATGAAAGGAAATGACCAGGTCTGTCTGCGGGTGAATTGAGAAAAGGCATTTGAGTTGGGTCATGAAACATAAGTAAGAATGTGCCCACTGAAAGTGGTCAGGAGTGAATGCCAGGTAGAGGGAATAGCCAGTGTTTGGGGAAAGAAGAGCAAAAAAGCATGGCCCAATCAGTGAACAAGAAGAGTTAGAACATTGGGTTTTCTAAAGGAATGAGTTTAAAAAGTTAGGGTGAAGATAAGTTAAGGAAAATAACCTTAATTCTGAAGGCTCTGAACTTTTTTTAAGATAGAGAATGGGCAGCCTGGGTGGCTCAGCGGTTTAGCGCTGCCTTCAGCCCAGGGCCTGATCCTGGAGACCCGGGATTGAATCCCATATCGGGCTCCCTGCATGGAGCCTACTTCTCCCTCTGCCTGTGTCTCTGCCTCTCTCTCTCTCTCTGTGTGTCTCTCATGAATAAATAAATAAAATCTTTAAAAAAAAAAAAAAGAAAAGATAGAGAACGAAGTTGTCAGAGTCTTCCACAATGGGAAAGAAACTTGAGCAACTTCTCTAAAGGGTAGTTTGGCTTTATCTCTCAAGTTTTAAACACACATGACTTTGACCAAGGGATTTTACTCTAGGGCTCTGAATCGGAAATGTTTGCTTGCCCATGTATACAAAGTGGTGTATGCTTAAAGATTATCATTGCAACAGTATTTAAAATAGAAAAAAAAAAGAGCACATAGTCAAAACGTTCATTTTAGGAGACTGATATAGTGAATGGTGAAATATTATACAGAAATGAAAAGGAATAAGATTCATTATTTTTCCCCGAAGTTGTAAGATTTCCAAAGCATAATTAAATTCCAGCTTTACCCCTTTAGCAACTTTTGTCTTTGAGTAATTTATTAACCTCTCTGTGCCTGTTTTCTCACGTGTAAAACAGGAATAGGAATATGCATATCTCCCAGAGTCATCATGAGGATTAAATGAGTTAATACATATAAAGAGCTTAAAACAATATCTAATGAATATTAGACACACTATTTATGTATTCTTGCCGCTATGTATGAAGATAGAAAAAAACAGCACGACATGCATACTGTCATCCTGCTTAGGTTAAAAAACAGGCATGAAACTTAAGTGACTTTAATATTCATAACATCTTTCTGAAAGAAGACAAAAGGAACTGTTGGCAGGTGATACATCTAGGAGTTGGAATAGAGGCTGAAGACTGGCAGGGAAAGGGGCCATTTTTATTATTTTATTCCCTCCTGTACTGTTTCCAATTTAAAACAAATGATGTACTTGCATCACTTGTAAAGTGACCAAAAGAACCAACAAAATTAGTGATAATGTTCAAAATATGTATTTACTAAATCCATTGAGGTAGAGCTACATAAGATGATTTCAATACAATATTCAAACAAATACAATACTTAGTGGGAAATGCTAGCATGTCTGGAAATTCTCAAGCTCAAAAAAGAAAAAAAAGATTACAGCCCTGTTTCCTGTTCACATTGCCACCTTGATGGTGGGAAGGGCTTCCAACTATGATTATAATTAAATATTATTAATTATAATTATTAAATATATCAATATAATTATCATTATTATTATTATCTTAGCTCCATAACTTATTAGCAGTGTGACTTTGGCAGGTTTTGTAACTTCTCTGACCTCTTTTTCATTTGAGGATAATTATGGTCCTTAGCTCTGGGTAGCAGTGAGGATTAAATGAGATAATGCATGTAAAGCGTTTTGCACAGTGTTTAGCATTCAGTAAGTGCTCAAAGTACAAAATAATAATAATAATAATAATAATGATAATAATAACTTTATCACATCTGCTTTTTTTTTAAAGATTTTATTTACTCATTCATGAGAGACTCATTTATGAGAGACACAGAGAGAGACGCAGAGACATAGCCAGAGGGAGAAGCAGGCTCCCTATGGGGATCCTAACATGGGACTCAATCTCAGGACCCCAGGATCACAACCTGATCCAAAGGCAGACACTCAATCACTGAGCCACCCAGGTGCCCTTATCATCATCTCTTCTTATATTAACCACCCTCAGAGTCATTTTGCCCTACTGAAACTATTCTCCTGAACCTTATGCAAAAGAAGAACTGAGTCAAAGAAGGTTCTGAGAAGTTTCTTTCTTATGGACATCATTCACTACACCTAGAGATTAACCTTCTTTTGAGGTAGGCACTTGACGGGATGAGCACTGGGTGTTATTCTGTATGTTGACAAATTGAAAACCAATAAAAATAAATTTATTTTAAAAAACCTTTCTGATAATGGATTTACTTGATTTAAAAAAGAATAGTCAACAAAAAACTGACCTACTACGTCAGGCATTAAGCACGGAAGCCCTGGCAAATGAATATACTTGAATAAAATTCATTTCCAACTCCCCCCCCCCAGCCTCAAATAAATAAAGCAAATGAAACAACAATTGCTTTCTCTGCTCAAAACCACATTTCTGTCCTTTGATGAGATGATATCATCATGAAGCCATCATTCAACGCCAATGTATGAGAATCAGCAATGCAAAGTAGTAAGATTAAGTCATGGTAGGGATGCAGGACAGGGGTATAATTAACACTGATGGGTGCTTGGATTTTTTAAAACCAACATCAGGAAAATCACGCAAAACTACAGTGTAATGTAAAACATTCTCCTGAGCTGGCAGGGGAGTGGACTGTACGACCCACAGGGTCTCTGTTCCAACTCTAATTGCTATTATTCTCTGGGATATGATATCTTAATCAGAAACAATAGCTTGCCTAATTGACTAAGGTTGGGGGGAGCCCTGCTACCTCTCACAGATATCTGAACAGTGAGCGCAGTAAATGAGTAATGCGGTGAAATTAAGAAAGGACAATTCAGACAGTGAGATCAATTAGATTGTGAACAGTCATACAAGCAGAGGCCCAGAAGCTTCTTCACTTGAAGTATTTAACACTAGAAAGGTGACATAGAGACATCCTCTAGAGAATTATCTTTTATTTGCAAGAGTGGATGGTCTATTTTGTTTTCAAAAATAGTATTGAATAATTGCTCACATTTATAGTGTGCCTCTCACTCATGGAGTTTATCTTTTTTTAAGATTTATTTATTTATTTATTTATTTGAGAGAGAAAGTCGGGGGAGGGCAGGTGGAGAGTGAGAGAGAATCTCAAGCAAGCTGCACACTCAGCTCCCCTGCCCTCCAATGTGGGGCTCAATGTCACGTCCCTGAGATCATGACCCTGAGACCATGACCTAAGCTGAAACCAAGAGTTGGACACGCAACTGACTGCACCACCCAGGCGCCCCATTGCTCATGGAGTTTAAAAAAACATCCCCATAATATAAAAAATAGTGAAAGGGAATAAAGGGGAAAGGAGAGAAAATGAGTAGGAAATATCAGAGAGGGAGACAGAACATGAGAGACTCTCAACTCTGGGAAATGAACAAAAGGTGTTGGAAAGAGAGGTGGGTGGGGGGTGGGGGTGACTGGGTGACGGGCACTGAGGGGGGGCATTTGATGGGATGAGCACTGGGTGTTATGCTATATGTTGCAAATTGAACTCCAATTAAAAAAAAAAAAACAAACATCCCCATATATTATGCCCACATCTCTGGTTACCATCACAAAATAACTTACTGTAATCCCAAATTTCCAGGTGTGGATATTAAGCTTACAGTGATCTATTACCTCCAATATACCAAATATATTACCATATATAAAGTAAAATATAGGAAGGATCTAATAAGAGAAATAATAATCCCGGTGCAAAACCCTGATGTCCCAATCTATATATATATATATATATCAGGGAATACGGTACCTAACAATAATAATAACATAGCTATTTTTATTCAAATCCTTTGCTGGCATGTACCTGGACAAAAGCAGGAAAATCTTTTCTCTGAAAGTCATCTTGTTAGAGAGTATTTGCTTATGCAGTTTGAATGTATTTTTTCCGTAAGTTTGACTGCCAAGTTAGAAGGCAGTTTGAAAGCAAAGGATTCTGGACTGAGAGCCAAGAAATCTTGCCACTTCCTGGCTAGGCATGTGATTTTTTTGGACAGGTCACTAACTGTCTCTGGAGTGACATTTCCTTCAAGTGTCCACTGCCAATGACTCCTTCTTCCCTGCCCCTTTCTCTTTCATCCCAAGAGATCCACACTTATCAGTCACACTGCATTTACTACGTATCAGACCTATTGCCCCTCACCCCTTATTTTATTACTATCTATTGCTATTTGCTCATCACCTGATAATCAGAACTTCTGATTAGGAAGTAACGATTATTATTATACTCAGGTAAACCAATGACTTGATTTGTTGCTTTACTCTGGGTAAGATGCCCATTAATACTGTAGAATATTAAAATCAGTCCATGGATCTCCATTCCTCCCTATAGGGCTTCTAGAAACCCTAAGTGTAGAGCCACTAGACTAGGTTCCACCAACTCCAGTGAGCAAAGAAGAGATGAGAAGGACAGGGAAGATCTGAGAGCCTCAGTCCCCTCAAGAGCTCAGAGCTACTGTTTCACTATATTTGCCATGGGGTGGAGGTGGGGGGGCGGATACCTAGAAGCAGGGTTGAGAAAGCTTTCAATCTTTAGGTAGAAACCAGAAGTCCCAGTTTCTATGCAAAATGTCATGATGTTTAAATGTTGGTTACCCTGTATTCATTAAATCTAATATGATGTCACTTAAAAGGGATCTTAATTTCTAAGAAGATGTAAAGAGAAAAAGTTTTCTAGAATCAGGGAAGTATAGTTGGGTTTTTCTTTTTCTTTTAAAATTCTATTTAGAATTTTAAAAATTAATTTAATTATGTAAGACATAATTATGTCTATGTAAAAGGATCATGGCATTGGAGTGTGACCTAGGTAGGGGCCACCAGTTGTAGGTTTTTCTCTGCGTGGTTTTTTGTTGGGTTTGTTTGTTTGTTTTTTTACTTCTGCCTCTTTCCCATATTCTCCAATGTCCCTGCTTGCTCTGCTATTTGATTATTCATCAACAGCACTGGGATGACAGTAAACATAAACCTTTTAAAACATAATCTTCCCCAGGAAAACCAGTCTGTGAAACAGATTCACTGAGAACTCTGTACATCCTAGATGGACATATCGAACCCATCCCATTTTAAATAAGCTTATATAGAACTAAATAAGAATTGGTTACAGCTTGATTCATGGACAAAGTTGAATAATTCATGACATTATTACGCTTCATATAAAATTGATAAAGAATCTATCTATTGTTATTGAGTTACGTTTTATATTTTAAAACAATGCCTTGAATTTTCAGGGCTCAAATATTTTCACAGAACTTCACAACACTAGCATCCAAGCCATTGGCTTGTGTTGCCCCATAGATGAGAAGGCTGTATGCAAAGCACCAGTCTTTTTCATCTTTCAAATGAGGACCTGCTGCGTGCCAGGAGAGTGTGTGTGTGATGTCACCTTGTCCTCACATAACACTTTAAGGTAAGTATGATGCACGCAGCTCTAGCTACTGAGAAGGAAACTCAGGGACGTTAAAAGACTGGCTTGGAATCATAGCTGATTATGCTTGTCCCTTTCTGATTCCTTCTATACTGGCTCCGTGCTTGCGGTGCCCTGGGAGGCTAAGCAGTACCTGCCACTACAAAGGGTTCTTCTTCCCAAAGCTTCTGGTTGGATTTGGCCCATGGGGAACTCTACTAGGATATTGGAGGGGAAAAAAAGAGACAGTGATCTCAGTATATTTTCCTTCAGCTCCCTACCTGGGTGGACTGGGATCCTCTTGGGATAGGGTGGTCATCTCCACATGGCCCTTGGTCTCCGGAGTCTACCCACCTCTCCTTCCTCTTGCCTCTGAGGCACAAGGATCATAAAAGAGCCTCTCTGTGAGTAGCCCTCTAGTACCCCATTCTTCTGGAGGTTTACCAATAGCTGCTCGCAGCTTTGTACATCGTCCCTTTGCTTAACTCTCTTTTTAAAATCTGCCTATTTTTGTAGTCACCAAGCCCAGACAGCTTCCAGGAACCAATCAGAAATTCAAACATAGGTACTAATAACTCAGGATCAAAACTACCTTTTCACCAAACCACAGAGATCCCCAAATTATCTCCTTAGAAAAACTCTGAGCCTGTGATATTACAATAGTCTGTTTTAAAAGGGGAGGAGGAAACGTTTAAAAATAGACAGTCATTTCCTGTGGTATAACATCTTCTTCACTAGTATCAAATACCATTTCTTTAAGAACCATCTAGTACCTTTGAACTCTTTGGAAGAAAAATGCAATGTAAATCCAAGGTATTAATAGTATATCATTTTTGCCTGGTGATAAAATCCCCAGTGTCACAAGGCTACGATAGGATAAAACCATTTCAACAGGAGAAAATCTTTAGGAAACAGATTCTACTACAAAGAAATTCACTTTGTATAAAAAGTATAGGTTTGTTGAATTCAAAAAGGTGTTAGAGGATTTGCTAATGCAAGGAGGAACACAAGATTACCTGTACGCGGAGAATGGAATGTTCTGTTTCCGGCGCCACAGTCAGTGGTATCTTTATAATGATGCAGGTGGTCACCTGGAGCTGCTTGGGTACACCTCAGTATTTGGTTCCTACAGACATTAAAAAAAATAACTTAACGCCGATAATACGTCCTTCTTACTCTTTTTCATTCACACAGTTTCTATTTCTATTCTAAGTAGTTCACCAGGCAATTCTGGGTTCCAGTTTATTTTTCCATAAAACTAATGATATGAATGGATAAAGATGTGGTTTATGTATACAATGGAATATTACTCAGCTATTAGAAATGACAAATACCCACCATTTGCTTCAACGTGGATGGAACTGGAGGGTATTATGCTGAGTGAAGTAAGTCAGTCGGAGAAGGACAAACATTATATGTTCTCATTCATTTGGGGAATATAAATAATAGTGAAAGGGAAAATAAGGGAAGGGAGAAGAAATGGGTGGGAAATATCAGAAAGGGAGACAGAAGGTAAAGACTGCTAACTCTGGGAAACGAACTAGGGGTGGTAGAAGGGGAGGAGGGCGGGGGGTGGGAGTGAATGGGTGACGGGCACTGGGTGTTATTCTGTATGTTAGTAAATTGAACACCAATAAAAAAAAAAAACAAAGCATAAAACAAAAAAAAATAAATAAAAAATAAAACTAATGATAATAAGACGTAAAAGAACAAGCCCTCTTAATGAACGCTTACTTGTACCGGGCATGGTTACGCTGTTTCTATGCATTTTCTCAATATATGTATATTATTTAACTTAATTTTTACAACATATTATACTGGTATACTTCTATTACGCTCGAGTTACAGATGAGAAAACTGAGACCCAGTATATTTACTTATCATCCTGCTGAAAGGCAGCCAGCTCAGAGAGGACAAAACTGAGACTTGAACCTGCCGCAAAGCCAACACTCGGTTTTATCCAGGGTTGCACAGTCAAATGAGAACTGAGATCGGATTGGTACACAGGCTTAATGCAGCCAGCTGGAGGATTACAAAACCGGAAAGCAAGTGTCCCACCTAAAGGGACAGTCACTGTCCAGCTCCAGCCAATCCAGCATTCCCCTAAAGAATGGGGACACAGTACTGCCATGTCTCTGGTTTTTCAAGAGAAGTGAACATTCTGAATTTTTATATGTGAGTCTCCCGATTTTTAAATGCAGGGTATCATCCAATAAAAAGTAGTTAGGTGTTCCAGCTAAGCTCACGGACCACAGGCCTGTGGTCTGTGCCCCTCCCTCAGCTTGGAGGGTAGACCCAGAGAAGGCCCACCTCTGCAATCCCTCCACTACCTCCGTTACATTCAAGGCCGGGAACGTCACACAAGCCCTAGAGTGAGTCACAGCCAGGGTGACCAACCCAGCCCCGTTGGCCTGCAATCTTCCTGATTTGAAAACCAGCCTGCCCCCAGGAAGCCCCAGTGCCCAGACGGAGTGGGGCTTGTTGGGCACCTGGTTAAAGCAGAGAACTGGCTTCTGGAGTCTGCAAAACTCACAAAGGTCAAATACCCTGACCCTTCAGACCGTGTCCTTTCAGGGGCATCTCCCTGTGCGTGGAGGTGCTACCTTGCTGTATTCCCCCTTTGGGAATGGAACCACCTCCAAAGTGAGGGTGTAAGGTTCCCTCGGATAGGCCCCCCAGGAGCAAGTTTCCCAGAAACTCTCAAGCCACATCAGAGGAGAGGAGGCCACAGGGAGGCAGGCGCCGTCCCTGAGAAGGCGGCTGGTTGCTATTTGTCAGCGAATCCCAATTCGGATCCAAATGGGAGCGGGCCATTATCAGGGACTCACACAGCTCCAGGTAAACAGCTAATGAGCAGGCTGCCAGTTCCATTTTTATCAAGAGCCCTCCGAGACTCAACCGTGCCATTTCATAAAATATGCAGATGCTAGTGCGGGGTTGGGGTGGGGGGGGGGAGAGCAAAGGCTTTGAAAATGATTCACACAACCTAAAAATGATGTTGAAAAGGGAGGAATTAAATATTCACAAAGTGAGAGAAATTAAGGCATATTAGCGGTTCGGATGTGGAAGTGAAATGAGTAACATGCACAGGGTTGATGAGGACGGCGTGATTACAGATCTGTCCAAAGTCTCTAATTCTGACACGGTGCGGAGTGGAGGTGCCCGTGCGGCTGGTAAGGGCAAAAAAATGAGGTAGGGGACACGGTGCACGAGGCAGACAGATCAGAGGCAGAGGGAGGAAGCCACAGCGGTGATTAACAGGAGGCTCCTCTCGGTGCTGGGGGTGAGCTCCACGCTCACAAAATGAATACTAATTACTAGCACAAAACAGACTTTAAGTTGGCTAGACGCTTGATGCTATTAAGTCCATAACGAGGAAGGCAAGCAAAAGGCACAGAGGCTGGAGGGGCTGGATTCGGTGAGGTCACTCTACCCTCCACTTTAAAAAAAAAGGGGAGGGGGGATGGAAAGCCAAAGCATGGCCCATCCAAACTAGAATTAGCAGTAATTATTATATAATATGTAATGATGAGATTTAAATGGGTAACACATTTTCTCTGCTGAGATCATTTAGACATGATTCATACAAATGATGAAATTAATAGATCTTCCTCTTTTCAGACTGCCAGGCGGCTTCAACTAGATTTTTCAACAGAGACGGATCCTCGGGAAATCATATGAATAGAGAGATTTACGGAAATTGCAGGAGGAATTGGTTTCGGTTGTGTAAGAGCACACTAGGGTTTAGAGAAACTCACACGTTCACCTCGGGGATGAGCGCACAGCTCTTGGCCCTCTTTTCTTTCTTTAATTTTTAACAATCTACCTCTATTTTTATAAGGGGTCGTAGAGGTAAAGGTATGAGACCAACATCCTCAAAATAAAGAGCTACAACACTGAAGGCTAAACAAATATTTACACGGAGGTAGGATTGCTTTCTTTGCATCCAAAGTGCAAGAGGTAACAGTCCATAGATGTGAAAATACATTTTAAATAATAATAGGGACATGGCCCAAGAAATTTAAAATTTAATACCGATGGAAAACAATTTAAGAGATGATAGTGTTTGTGGATGGGGTATTCATGATTCCAGTGCCTTTAAAATTTTCAAGAGAAATTTAAGAAAAAAAGTAGATTGCAAACAAAAAGGAAAGCTCAGAGCCATCTTTGATAAAGTGTTTCTTTAGCATTTCTGCTAAAAACCCATCACTGTTGTTGGATTGGGGGATTTTTTTCTTTCCCTCCTGCACAAGTATAAAGCAGTTACCGGGGACAGGAAGACTGCCGGAGATCCACTGTTTTCCGAGGGGAGAGTTCTCTAGTCCCATTCGCTGCACAGCATATGAGCAAATTAACAGGCACTTGGGGAGGAAGCCCACAGTACGAGGCTCAGGCATGTAATAATTAACATAGCCTTGCTACCTCCGTGGCATCCTGGGATGAAAATATTAATCATTCACAGCTGTGATCGCCTCAAAATCTCCTATTTTATGGCTTTGACACATCCATGAATAATGCCATTTACTATAATGTGCTGCATATCAGAAGGAACACTTTTACGGTATGGCTGTTTCTCCAGAATCCATCGTAAACCGATATGAAACCTGGATTCCCTTCAGCACCTACAGAAAACAGAATGTGAGGCCGCACACCTGCTCTGCTTTACTGAGCACCTACTAGGCGTCAGAAATTCCATGCATTCTTTGTCTAAGCCTTACAATGGGGCAATGAGGGCAGTACTGTCATTATGTCCATTCTGTACAGGATGAAATGTGGGATCGGGAGGCTGAGGTCAAACAGCCAGACACACAGAGGCAGGGTGTGAGGCTCCGTCTGCATTGCTCCGAAGCCCATGCTCTTCCCGCAGCATGGAGTTCAAAGGGAACTTTAAATATTACCGTGACATTGGTTTCCACAGTGTCCTCACCCCACTGGGTCCCCAGGGGAGCACCTTGGCAATTAATTCATTTAGGGAATCGGGTGGGATTTTTTTCTACCCTGCTGCATCACCGTGAACACCCTTCTTTTTCACTTTGCCTACCCTTGATCCGAGCACACAGCCCAAGTGCATGCCCCGGCCAATGCACTTGCCACACTGCAGTTGAGAGTGAGAGTTTCCCAGTGTAAATGGAATTGGGAGCTCCCCCGCCCAAAATCTGTGCACTTTCTCTCCTTACGTTGAGGATACATATGCGCAATACATTGCCCACAACGTCCCAGGGGATCTTGAATATCCTGTGCCCCCCAGCCTCACCTCCTGCTTCCCTCCTTCTAGATCTTTCATTGACATCCAGCAAAGAGGAAGTCTCTGCATTCCTCAAAGCCACAGATCTCATTCCACCTCTAGTCCTCCGGCACGCGGAGATGCCTCTGCTTGTAACACAGCTTTTCCCCTGCTACTGTCTCCAAATCCACACCTCAGCTGGTTCCACCTCATTCTGTGGCTCTTCCTTCTCTTACATTTCACTTTCTCAGAGTTGACACTGTTAACTCTCTAGTCTACTTTGAGTTTTTAGATTTTATTTATTTATTCATGAGACACACACACACACACACACACACAGAGGCAGAGACACAGGCAGAGGGAGAAGCAGGCTGCATGCAGGGATCAGGGAGCCCGATGTGGGACTCGATCCTGGGACTCCAGGATCATGCCCTGGGCCAAAGGCAGGCGCTAAACTACCCAGCCACCCAGGGATCCCAACTTTGAGTTTTCTAGATGCTCTCATAACCCTATCCAAGCTCTCCCTGGCAATTGTCACAATTATAATTGTTCTCTGTATGATTGTTCATATCATAACATCTGATCCCCGTAGGAGCTTTCAACTCCATGAAGGTAGAGACTATGTTCTCAGGCTCAGGCACATAGCAGGTGCTCAATAAGTGTGTGGAAGGAAGGAAGGAAGGAAGGAAGGACAGATGGACTGACTGAAGCATCCTCATTTTTAGCCAGAATCCTTTCCACCTGCATTTTCTTTGTTGTCTAACCCCTCACCGAAGCTCTTCCTTGCTGACATTCGCACCACTTGACAACAACCAGAAATTGCATCATGACCACTGTTGTTGGCAGGAGCAAGGAGGCTGAGTTTGTGTCCTTGGAGAATCATCTGGCTGCAGGAACCTTGACTCCCCCAGGCCCCCATCCCTTCTCCTGTACATCTCTTAGGTGTTATAATACTGTGCTGCGATTGCTTGTTTGCGTGGTTGGCTCCTTCCCTCGTTGGATTGCCAGCTTCCCAGGGGAGCTGACGTGGGAGGTATCTGCCTCTCTTCGGTGTCCAGCACAGGACCTGAGCCCACAAATGTACTCAGTAAATGGCTGTTGTAAACAATTCCGGTCATGAATGACTCAGTAATTGAATGAATAACTAGGCGAATTAGTAAATTAGTGAGTTCATAAAAGACGTCAATGTGAAAAAACAACTATTCACTCAACTATTTCCTAAAGGGTAGTGCCCATCCCCATGGGTGGTACACAAGATAATTTTTAGGAATACATAAACTAACCTTTCAATTTTAGTTGCTATGGAACAAAGAAAAAGATGTTAGAAAAAAATTAACCTGTACATTAATCCTTCGTATTATTGATATTATGACTTAGGACAATTTAAGTTAAAAAGAATATTAAGCAAATACAGTATTATTACAGAAGGTGCTGGACATGGCAAAAATCATGAAATTAGGAGGCTTGGGAACACATGGTTTGAAAATGAAGCTGGGGGTGGGGAATCCGTAAGGTTTTGTAAGCTTTTACTATGTTCCAGGCATTGTTCTAAGCACTTGGCCTGTATTAAATCCATGGACTCTTCATAAGAGCTCCATGAGTAAAAACCATCCCCTTTTCTAGGTGAGGACATGGAAGCTGAGGTACAGAGAGGGGTAATCCTCGCCCAAGGTTGGATAACCAGTAAGTGTTTGAATCGGAGTTTGAATCCAGATAGAGCCTGTGGTCTCCTACACAGCGCTGCTCAGACTCTCACAGAGAAAGTGAGAAGGAGCAAATGAACAAATCTGTGGGACAGTGAGTGAAGCATGGGCTGTGGGGGCACAAGAAAGGGAGGAAGTGACAGCTGAGCCCAGGGCCTTTCATGGGCACGACCCAGAAGTAGGAAGGATGACACGAGGGACCTCACCCTCATTCTGTTTGTGGCTTCCCTGCAGCCACCGTAGTGCAGTAGCCACTCTGGGCACCCACTTGGAGGCAAATTTCTTTAACTGCATCTACTTGCGGCTCATGAAAGGGACAAATGCCCCATTTTTCTCTGCTGTCATTTGAAGGGTATCTTTCTGAGCTCTGATGTCCAAAAAAAAAAAACAGGTGGATGTGAGGTGGACCCATTTGCTCCTGGACAGTCCTGCTCACTCTGGACTCTTCAGAGGAACTAAGAACAAAGGGATCTGCTCAACAGCCATCCTAACCCCTGGGGGAATAGGACCAGAGGGCCACCCCATACCCATTCAAACAAAAAATGTGTGTTTTCTCACTTACTGATTCTCTTAGAGAGTTCAGCATCCTTCCCCCTGCACCAGGATCATATTGTCCATGACCATTCAAGAACAACTGACTCCCCTGCGTTCTCCAAATCGTTTTCTTACGATTGAATTCTTACGATTCTTCTTCTCTTCCACCTGAAGTGTTCTCCTTATTGCTCACTATGCAGATCCTAAGTCTGAATTCTCACTAGGCACCTTATTAGCTGTGGGTCATCAGGTAACCTACCTGCATTACAGCTCCCTTCCTGAGGTGTTAAATGGAAATAACAGTAGCCCCACCTTAGCAGATCTCTGTGAGAAGCAAGGGGAATGATCGAATTTAAGGCATGCAAAGCATGGTGACTGGCAGGTGTTAACACTCAACGTATGGTTTTTATCCTACAGAGGGTTGATGGCCATGCATACACTCAGGACTGCAACATTTATTTTTCTATCTCTAAACTTAATTTCATTGTCAAGACTTTTTTCCCCCAGGTGATGGAAACTTAATTGATTTAGGGTCCCGCCTCCTCCCTTTCCTTGAGGTTGAGACTTAAATTCCAGAGATTGGGTTTCTAATCACCCCCTGGGTCGTTGTGACTTATCTATATGGTTATGTGATGAAATGTCCTTTGTTAGTCTTGATCATGAAAGTTAAAATTACCTCTCCTCACCACAAAATGCAAGGCCCTATCAGCAATCCCCTGCCATCTCCAGGCCATATTTGGATGGAAATAGCTTTCTGATTCTCTCCACTTGTCACTACGGTAGGGAAAAGCTAGGTGCACCACATTCGAACTTTCTGCATGTCATCCTATATGAGTCCAGAGACAGACACACAAAATATTAATACACTGAGGTACATAGCAATTGTTGGCGGAATGGAGGGTCACCTTCTAGACTTCTGGAACTGCACTGAAGAACTGGCTTGCAGACATCAGGAATATGGAGAATCAGGAAGCTGCCACTGTACACCTATTGGCTTAAAAACCACTTTTTGATTCTTGATTAAGAAGCTGCTTCCATGATGGCTGGCTCCAGAGCCAGGCCTGCCATATTTGCACTGGCAATAACATAGGTGCTCTGCACTCTGCCTCTTGACACCCACACAACCAGCATCTGCATGCTGGGACTGCTTTTAATATTGCCATACAAACCTTTATCTTCCATGATGGTGCTTTCCAGAAGAAACCACTGAAGAAACCACAGGAGGGTAACATCTGCCTCATTCCCTTCTATTTCTCAGAAAAATACAAGGTGGGGCAAGGAGAGGAAAGAAGAACTTGCAGACCAAAGAATTGTCTCCCCACCTTTGCTAATGCAACTTGCTAAGATCCCCCTGTGTTGGGCTAATGCTGGGACAACCGTACAGATGTCACAGCAAGTTCTCCATTGGCGTGGAGCAGCTGGATGAGGACATGGGTAGACCTGGCACCTTAGGTCTGGTTCCCAGTGTTTGCAGACCTTGGGTTCATGAATTTTGTTATATAAGCTCTTTTGGATGCTTTAGCCTCTTGATGATCTCTTCACAACCACTCTGCTGATGTTACTACTGCCCATTTTACAGGTGAGGGAACGGAGGCCAATATGGCCAGTCAGTTTCACATGGCCATGGGGGTTAGTTTAGGTTTTTGGTGATCCTAATACTTACTCAATTTGGATTCTCCTTTAAAAAAGAAATCCAAGGGGATCCCTGGGTGGCGCAGCGGTTTGGCGTCTGCCTTTGGCCCAGGGCGCGATCCTGGAGACCCGGGATCGAATCCCACATCGGGCTCCCGGTGCATGGAGCCTGCTTCTTCCTCTGCCTATGTCTCTGCCTCTCTCTCTCTCTCTCTCTCTCTCTGTGTGACTATCATAAATAAATAAAAATTAAAAAAAAAGAAATCCAAATTACCGATACAAAATTAGATAAGAAAGTGAATATTTATTTGAAATGAGAAAACAAATGGAGCCAAATTATAAATTTTAAAAAGCTAACAAACTTCTAACACATACTGCAAAATCTAGAAAAACAATTCAGTCTTTTATTAGCCACCTGACATCTCTAAAATATTTTTTCTATATTTTTTTGTGTCACACTCTCTGTCCTGTCATGACGGAGATTTTATAAAATATCTTTCTATAGAGAAAAGAGAAAAATAACTTAGTCCTTCCCCAGCATGGCTGATCAGAACCTTTTCTATTATTGGTAGTTTATAAATGTTTATGTGAGGTTTATAACTCATTAGTGGTAATGTCGTATACATTTTTAGGATGGTTATCAATTTGGGGGAAGCCTCCATCAAATTTCTTTCCTACGTGAGCTGTAGGGTCTCAGGGAAATTCCAAGTTTTTCCTGTAACGACAGACCTGAAACACTCTTTGAATTAACAACCTCCAGTTCCCAGTTTGTCACTGACATCCTTATTTTACATGTATTCCGAGTTTTATGGTATCTCATCTATGCTGGTATTCTGTGTCCTATTAGCAAGAAATTTAAACAGTTGGCATTATAAATAGTCCTTCTTTAATTTCTGAGAGAAAATAAAAAATAGTGTATGATGCATTTATAATTGTATCTACTGCGTGAGTGAGTATACTCCCGAGACAACAGAACTTCCAATTGGACTACCAACGAGAGTCAGATCCTCCACTGACTCGTGTGCATATCTAATGCTCAGGAGAATTTTCCAGACTGGCTTGTGACTGCTTACATTCATAACCATGTCTCTCTTCTACTGACCACTGGAGCTGCAGACACCATAGGATATATTCACATCACAGGGCTGCCGTTGACCTTGCACCTTTCTACCACAGCGTGGTTTCATTGACACAGTGGGTGTAGGACTGTTTCTAGAAGTCATTCCAAACCAGGATACTAGCAGGGCCTTGACTATAAATGAGGCGACGGAGGAGCACATAAATATATCCTATCAAACCCCAAAGAAGTCTGTCCTCCAATTAAATGTCCTATAACCAGACCTTAAAATGCCAATGGTCATTGCAATGCCACTCAACTCAACGGTAAGTATGGTTGAGGGAAAGGTGGAGAGGAAAAGACAGCATCTGAACCAATTGTGCCTCAAACATTTTACTTGCACAGATGTTAGAGATACACATCACCATGACAACACATTAGAAGGACCCTTCCCAGGGCCTGAAATGTGAGTCTCTGAAGCTTAAGCATGTTTAGCCTCAAGGTATCTCACTGCAGCCAGAAACCCAGACCCGGAGCTTCTTTCCATGATGCCCAAAGACCTCTCTGTTCCAAGGAGCGTCTGCATAGTCTGGGGACATCTGCTTGCTCTATATTAGCCACAATTAATAATCAGAAGCAGAGATGTAGCCACTTAACGTATATCAACCACTCTTCTGGGAGGGAGCTGTCATCCTCCGGTTCTCTTTTCCCGAGATAGGAAAATTGATAGGTCACTAGTGTCTGCGAATAGCACTCAAAAGGTATCATATTTATTTTAGCTGCAGCTTCAAATCAGTGGCTATCTGCATTATGAAGAACATCATTCTATAAAACACATTTGGTCTTCATTTTTCAAATGCTCCTGAAGGGAACATATGGTAAATCTGTTTAACTCTGTATTCCACGGAGATACTTAAACCCCATCCACCGAACTCTCCAGCTATTTTTATTATAAAATTCATGTCCTTTCTATACCCTAAATATTCCCCCTTTCTGCTCAGATGGCTAAAACTACCCGAGGCTACAAAACTACCCTGTTTACCATCAAATTCATGAGTTCCGCCCTATAGTCATTAAATATAACAAAAATGTTATTCACAAGGTGGTTGACAAGTACATATGGGCAGAGCCCATATTCTTGTGGGTTTCAGGCATGAACTCTTTTGAAGTTATTTATTTTTTTTATCAGAACCCATGGTAACATAAGCTCTCAATTTGATCTTCTGAATTATCTGTCTCCTGCTAGAAGCTAACTCCTGCAAGTTTTTCTCAATTGTCAATTTTGAGGCTATATTTCAGAGTCTGATTATTTTCCCAGATAGGAATATTGCTTCTCCTTGCTTCTATTCCCCCATCAATAGTGTCATTTGAAACACTAATTTCACTTCTTAAATATCCCTAAGCTCACTGCCCTTCCCCACTCCCAATGAGAGCTTGATGTGGAATGTGACAATGGGAACTCCAGGCCTCCATTCTAAGGAGAGTTATTGATGTTCAAACCATAAAACAGAGCTGGCGCTTAATTGGGAGTTGTTTGCCAATGCAAGGAAGGGGACACCACTTCTAAAATTTGGTTTGTGGGAGCAGTAGAGTTTCTCCAAAAGATCAATGCAGTTCCTTCTCATAAAGTAGGTATAAACATGAAATATTGACCTGCTTCTCCGTATGCACATCACCATGTATGAGAGATGGTCTATGACCAGGTGATTCTCTGTGGTCAAACATGTTGTAAAAACACTTCATTTTAAACCTTCCTCTTTAGCTGTAACAATGCACATTAGCATATTTAAGGCACTAGAAGTCCTTCCCTTAAACAAACAAAATTTAACTTTTTTCGGTTTAATTTCCCAATTGCCCTTGATCATGTGATTCTCTTTCCCCTAACATCCAATAAAACTAGCGCTCCACAAAGCACACTTTGGGTAATGTTGCCATAATTAATTTTTTCTGATTTTTAATGGCATATTATGCTTTTAATGAACAGATTTTATGCAATAGAGGAGAATCTCAATAGGTTTCAGATCATTTGATTAAACTCATTTTTTTTAAGATTGAGAAAAATGATAGAAGATATGCTTGCATAAAATAATGTGGAAATTTTATATAAGCTTCAGAATTAAGTATCAGAATTCAGAGTTTGGACTCTGAAGACCTTGAGCTGCCTTTCTGTAACATTCCCAAATCATAATTGAGCAACTATAATGTGCCAAGCACTGTTGTAGGCTGTGAGATACTATGGACAACTTGCTTATAGGGAGCTTGTAGCCCGTTAGGAAAATAAATATTCATAAATAATAGCACAAATACCCATACTTAATTTTAATTGATATAAGTTCAACAGAAGAAAAGAAGCCAGGGCAGTGACAATATATGACAGGAGAAAGTGATCCAGCTTTGGGGAAAGGGAAGATGTCACAGAGGGCTTCCTGGAGGAGGTAACATTAAGCTGTCCCCAAAAAGATTATCTGGGACAGATCAGGTTGAGGCAGGAAGAAAGAGTATCCCAGCCCCCAGAAGGGGAATATGCAGAAAGGAGTTTCACTTTTAAAGAAATGGAAAGGTCATGTGGCTGGAACCCAGAGAGAACAAGAGAGAAAGACAAGATGAAGCTGGAGTGGTAGCCAGGGGCCAGATCTTCTAAGGCCTGGAAAGTCAGTAAATATAAATGAATATTTTAATTCCAACATCAGCATGAGGCACTACTGATCAAACCTTTCAAGTTTCAAGGTAAGATTAAAGAGAGTTCTGGGTACAGAAAACAAAACGGATTCTGTCCTGATCCATGTGAGCATTATTTAAGCTTACATGCCTAAAAATTCCATCCAAATAAATGATAAGAATTAAGCAGCCCAGGGGTACCTGGTGTCTCAGTTGGTACAGCATGAGACTCTTGATCTGGGGGTCATGAATTCAAGCCCCACATTGGGTGAGAGATTATTAAAAAAAAAAAAAGAATTAAACAGCCCCAAATAAAAGAGCTCTGAGTTATGCAAGATGAACCAAGTCGGTTTAAATCCAAAAATGCATCACAAGATGAGAATGTCCTGCTGCCGGAGCAAAGCTGGATCCCACGTAAAAGCAACCACAAGCCCCATCACCCGATTTGTGTGGACGGCAGGGTAGCTGTGGCCCCAAATCCACTTTGCCTTTTATCCCTCTCCACTACATCTGAAATATATCGGCTCTAATCACAGTGAGTGAATGGGGAGAAAAGGTGGGATTTCCATCTCTTTAGCACAATAATCTTCTCAGAACAAGTCATCTTCATAAATAATTCCATATTATCCCAGTCACACTGTCTGGATATCTGGGACTCATTTAATGAAATGGTTGGCTTTAAATATTTCCGGAAGAAGGCTTTTAAAATTCAGAGCATATGTCTTCAAGACTAGAGGTCAGGGTTTGTGATCAAATATTACGCCCTCGGACTTGAAATACTGTGTATGACCTGTCACCAGGAGAGGGACAGCCGCCCAGAAGTTACTAGCTGGTCCTGGGGAGGCAGAGGCTGGCTTGAAATTATTTATGACGAACAACAATGCTACTAAAATTGCCTTATTCTTCAAACCATTCCACTCTTTTCCTTCATCTCTGCAAAAATACCATTTCCAAGGTACAAAGTGCTCCCTGGCAAAACCCCCCTTTCCTATGTGCCTCCTTGTCCATATCCAGGCATCTTCACATCTTGTTGGATCTATCCAACAAGGTCTATCTGTACCCCTCTCCTTCTCAAACCCAACCAACCCAGACCAGTTCCCATCACTTCTTTTCAGAGAGGTAATTTAGAGAGAGATACCTTGTCACGTGGACCTAGGGCCACAGCTACTGTCCTAGGATAATGACCAGAGCATGGGCTTCTCTACCAGAAAGACAAGGGCTCACATCTGGGCTCAAATCTCAGAGAAGTCATTGTCTTTCTCCAAACCTTGTTTTCTCCATCTACAAAGTGAGCATGAAGCCAGCTTGGGGTTGTACTAGCAACAGTGGTGACGAGCCTGGACCTGGAGGCAGATCTGCCTGGGCTATGATCATTGCTCTCTTGTGTGATTTTTGGAAAAATTATTGAACTGCTATGAACCTCAGTTTTCTCATCTAGGAAATGGGGATAATAACAGTACACTGGTTGTGAGGACACAGAGAGACTATACCTGGGAAACACCTGGGACAAGTGAGCGCTCAGTTATTATTATGAGTACGAAGACTAGATGCGATCCCCCAGGGCTCATCCAGATGGCACCTCAGGAGGGGCATTCAGGTCCTGCAAGATCATCTCCTGATGCCACATTGCTTCTCACAAAGTCATGGTCTGGCCACATTTGCTGACAGATGCGCCTGTCCTGTTAGCTCTGAGTCTCCCCCCCCATCTTGCTTTTCCCTTGCTACACCTTGAGGCAGCTCGTTTTCACTCCTTTCCTGGTTTGAACGCTCTTTAAGTCAGGGATGAGGAAAAAAAAAAAGTCAGGGATGAGGTCTTGTATCACATGCATGTAATTGGCAATGATGATTTCTTGGCAACAAATACATGATGCATTTGTGATGCTGCCTGGTAAAGCCACATTCTCACTAAATCCAGTCCTCACTTGAAGGAGCCCCGGCTGCCCTGCCAGGTGGAGGCTTGTTGCCCCTGCCCCAAAACCAGCCCCACGCAGAAGGGTGCCAATGGCCCCTCCCCCACAGCGTGAAGCTCACTATGCTTGATTTCCAGTGGGCACATATAGACTCAGGACCCTAATTTCCCAAAGCCAATCCAAGGGGGCAGGGAAACTCATATATAGATATTTTGCTAGTGTGGGGCACCTGGGGGGGCTCAGTGGTTGAGCATCTACCTTTTGCTCAGGTCGTGATCACAGGGTCCTGAGATCGAGTCCCACATCAGGCTCCCTACAGGGAGCCTGCTTCTCCCACTGCCTGTGTCTCTACCTGTCTGTGTTTCTCATTAATAAATAAATAAAATCTTTTTTTTTTATAAAATCTTTTTTAAAAAAAAAGAAACTTGGTAGTTTTACTATATTCTTTTCTCTGATATAGTAGAATACAACCAAACATAATCAACCTTTTTAGTATAATCAGGATTTTGCTTTTTGCTTTATTCTTAGAATTTAATTTTTTATATTTTTGGTCATTGAGGGATATAGTGGAAGTAGCCCGTTACAGTGTTGAAGAGCAAGACTTACACTCCCTGGGTAGTCATCCCAGACTTTACTAGTATCCTCACTCAGGTGGCTCATCTCCCAGTTCTCTTCTCATCTATAAAATGGGATAATAGTCATTCTTCATAAAATGGTTAATACACAAAAATGGTTAAAATATTGCCTGGTACATAATATTCATCATTTAGTGTTCACTACCAGTGTTAGTCATTACTTCAACCATATAGGAACCAAGCCTCAAATCGACCCCACTCACCCCCCCAGAACTAGTTTAAAATCTTACCATTAACTATGTTCTTATAAGTTTCCTTTACAGGCCGTGTGTGTGTGTGTGTGTGTGTGTGTGTTCACATGTGTGACCTGCTATGTGCCAGGCTCTGTCTCACGAGGTAGGGATAAAGATATAAAGACAGATCAGATCCCTGTTTGTTTGTTTTTTTTTTCTTCAAGGAAAGAAAAAACATAACAAATACATATACATGATGATTTGAAGCTCATAATGCAGGATGGAGTGACAGAAAACCAATGGAGGGACAATTCCGATTGTGGTTAAGGAGGGTTCTTTGAGAAGGTGACATTTACACTGAGATCTGAATATCACAAAGGAAGTCTCATGCAAAAAGCCCAGGGGAATAGAATACAAAACAGATGGAAAAAATATGAGTAACCAAGTATTTATCTGAATGATGTCTATCTCACTAACACAGACCAGAGATCGGGATGGTGGCCGGTTTCGGTAAATAAAGGTTTATTGGGACACAGACACATCCATGTGTTTATGTGTCATCTACGGCTGCATTTGTGCTCCAGCTGTGCAGTTGAGGAGTTGAGAGAGAAAGCATGTGGCCCACCAGTCTAAAATTTTTACAATCAGGCCCTTTACAATAAAGTTTACCATCCCCTGGCCTAGATCATAAGACCCATGAGGGTAAGGAGCACATTCTGTCTGCATTGCCACTTCTTTCCACCCTAGCTTGTCTGACTAGCAGATCCCGGGAAACAGCTGGAGAGGAAATAAATGCAGGACATTTTGTACCCGACTGCATTTTTTTTTTTTTTTTTTTAGAACTCTCTTTTAAATGAAATCTCTTGAAATGATAGCTTCGAGCACATAGTTTTCCTTCAGGAGAACATCACTGGTTCCCACATGTCCAGAGGCTATGAATTTCCTGCAAAGGGGCTCAGAGGGAGATTGGTTCCAGGCTGAAATGCAGCAGCAGTTCTGTAGGATGCCAGCCGATCTGGTGAGGATGGAAGTGCAAGGAAATCACCCTCTTGGCCAGCTTTGCAGGTAGCTCACCACGTGCGTGATGTTAATTCACAGCGGCATCCCCTTGGCTTGGCATGTGTCAGCCTTTGTCCATCTGAGCACCATCAACATTTTGGGCCAGAGCAGTCTCTGTTGGGGGGCACTTCTGAACATTGTAGGATGTTCAGTGGCATCCCTGGTCTCTCCCCCACTGGGTGACAGTAGCACCCTTCCCCTAGCTATGGCAATCAATGATGTCTCCGAACATTGCCAAATGGCCCCAGGAGGGGATGGGAGGATGGAGGAAGGGAATAAAATCACCCTCAGTTGAGAAGTACTGGCATATGCCAAAAACATTCTCCTCTTTCTAGGGGAACTTTTAGACTTTGATAGCAGATGTCCTCAGAGATGAATGCTCCAAGAGGCTGTAATATTCAACATTCAGCCTTTCAACTCAAGTCACCTGTGTGTACTTTCACATTCATCCAATGGGGCGTGGGTGCCAGTTACAAATGACGATTTTGGTCATTCCCAATAATGTCATGGGGAATAATTTTCTCTATTAGGGACATAAATGTATTTTAAATGTTCAATTTAATCTGAGGATGAGAGTCGTGGGTCTTCTTTGGAGATGAGGTGGTGTTGTGGCAGTTGTTTTAAAAACTCTCATGGACAAATGTGATCAGAGTGCTGTGATCCCTGCATAACTCCTAGATCAGGAGGGATAAGAAATCCCTGAACTCTCTCTCTGCTGCTCACAAACCCAGAACTATGTCTGCCTTGCCTGCCCACAGCTAACGCTCCCTAAGCTGCAGTCCGAAGGCAGATCTGCTCATGGACGACCCAGTAGGTGAGCCCCAAAGGAAAGAGAAAGGGAAGCAGAGGGGGTGGTATCTAAGTGGATTCCATTTTTTCTTTTTCAACAACAAAAAAAAAGGAAATAGCATTGATATGACCTCCTGGGGAAGGAAAATTCAGACCAGTGCCATCTTGGTCCAATTGGATAATGAGCCTAAACATCCATGATTTCTTAGGATGCTATATATTCCCAACCTCAGTGTAATTTTTGATATGATACACTTTATCATTCTGTATCACAGAAGTTCAGCAATAATTTCCTAATGAAGAATAGATCATAGCTTGTAAACCAGCAACCTATAAATATATATTATATATGTACATAGCATATAGATGTACAAAAATGCATATACAGGCGCCTGGGTGGCTCAGTCAGTTAAGTGTCTACCTTCAGCTCAGGTCATGATCCTGGGGTCCTGGGATCAGCCCCGCATCAGGCTCCCTGCTCAGTGGGGAATCTGCTTCTCTCTCTCCCTCTGCCTGCTGCTCCCCCCTGCTCATGTGCTGCTTCTCTCTCTTTGTCAAATAAATAAATAACATCTTTTAAAAAATACATATATACACGCGTATACTTGGCTCACATTTTGGTTTTAGCTGTGAATTATCAACTTAAAAAAAAGAGAGAACTTCTCATGAAAAAAGATTTGGATCTCTGTCTTCTTTTCAAAATCTGAAAGGTCTGCCAACACCACCAAGCCCACCTCCTTGAATGGTGACAACCCACCGGCAGGTAAGCAGCATGGCTTGAGCTCCCCAGTTTACTACACTCCCCACTCCCCCAAGAGGGGTGATCCTTGCCTATTTCACACATTCAGGTTAGCTGCCTGGAACCAGTTGGCAGTTCTGCTTGTAGTTGCATGTATTGATTAATTTTATCTTCTTGGCTTTTTTTTTGGGGGGGGGGGGCTCTTCCTGAAGCCAGGCCAATCTGTTTCCTTCTTTCAAATAAGTTTTCCCCAAATGCATTGCTTTCATAGACGTTTGGCCAGCTAATCTTACCCAAATTTCTTACTCCTGCCGTTTTCTCCACTCGAATATATCATACTTCATTTATGGCAGCATTTCCCAAAATGTACACTGTGAAACAAATACATATTATGTAGAGAAAATATAAGAATACTATGGTTGAATAAATTAAGCAACACCATGTTAAGAGAGTCTTTGCAGCAGTATGTTTCGGAGCCTATAAAATGCAAATGTGCTCTATGAGCTTCTAAGGGAGGGCAAGTATGTGAGCAAGTCCTAGTTTTCCATGGAACTTTGTAACGCTGTGCAATATGACCATATTTGCTTGTCTTTAAAAAAGAATGTGTATTCACAGTCTCTAATATTTTTGCTAATTGTTTTTAACCACGGGTAAGTTGCAGAGAAGGGAAGTCTAGACCATCATGGTGGGGGGGGGGCAACTTTTTCTCTTGCAAACTGATCACTGAAAAGTAGAATGTAACCATCAGCAACACTAACACTTTTGCACAGAAGAGAAGTCATTTTAAACACCCCCACCCCCACCCCCCACAACCCCAAAGCAGGAAAAACAGTATCTCCATAAAGGACCACCCTTTAAATGGAATACATTTGGCTCGGCAAATGTGTGCTATGTTTTTCTTATTTCCTTTATTTCATTGAAGATCTGTAAAAACTTTGTCACAGACTGTCACCAATGTGCAAAACTGAATTTGGGAAACATTGGTCTACATTACATTAAATCTGGCGACAACACAAACTCAAAAACCACTGTGAAAATAGTTCACACATGAGAGGAGAGACAGTGAGTTTCCAAGGCAGGGTTTTCTGGGAGGATGTGGAAACACAGTGAAGCAGTAGGGAGAGAAAACAAGGAGGAGATCAAAGTGGACTTGCCCTTTGAGTGGCTTCTGCAGATTCCTTTCGCTGACCTGATCTTACACTGGAATTGCACTGGGGAGGTTTCGCAATCTTGCCTCAGCTGCGGGGCTGCCCTTGGCGGCCTGGCATTGATGGGAACAGGGCAATGATGAGGATGTCAAGTGAATGACCTTCACAGTTGGGGTCAGAACAAAGAGAAACAGAAGTGGTACTTCATGTGATGAGCCAGTGTGGTCTAAAACTTTAAAAATATGGTATTTAAAGCATTTCGTGCTGAAAAAAAGATGATGATGCTTATGGTGATTTGAAGGAGTAGCAACACAACATACAGATATGTCCCAACCATCCATCGTATGGATAGATTTTGCCCTACAACTGGTGGGTTGTTTTTTCTTGCTGGAGCACATTTCTTGGGTTGTTCTAAGTAGGAACTGTAGGTAAGTCCTAATGTATTTTATAAAGTCACGTTTTTGCTATTTGACCCTCAGCCAGTTGATTACGATGATAAAACATGGAGCCTCCAAATAATCCGCTTTTATTTTAAGAATTTCTTTTCCTTTTTTATTGTTTTACAAACTGCTTTCTCCTCGAGAGATTAATAAATCCTTGAGGGCAGGAACGGAAACCTCACATTAGGATCTTCATTGCCGATGCTTACAAAGTCCTCACTAAATGTGAAAATAGGTAATAATGAAGACCAAAGACAATATTTTCTTTTCATTTTGCACTTTTGTTTTTAGATGATTGTGGACTTGCCTGCAGTTGTAATAAATAAAGCAGAGAGCACTTATAAAACCTTTATCTAATTTCCCCTGATGGTCACATCATGCCAGACTGTAGCACAGTATCACAGCCCTGGCACTGACGTTGATACCATCACATAGAAAACGTTCCCACCTTCCCAACATCCCAAAGATCCCTCATGCAGCCACTTCTTTTTTGCCTCCAGGTGAAATCCAGATTCCCCACTCTGTCTCTAATGAACCAGAAAGGGGGTGCTAGGACTTCTCATTACTTCTGGGTGAGGGTGGATGTTTTAGCTCCCCACTGGCTTTTGATGACACCTCAGGGAGAGGGCATGGAACTGGTACCGGTGGTCAGTTGTGGCCATCCTGCCCCTCCCCAGGGAGAGGCTCTGACATCAACCAGGTGGGCACGTTGGGACACCTCATTACAGCCTCAGGAAGGGGACGTCTTAGCTTCCATGAGCCTTTGCTGGTGTGGGTGGGCTTGGTGCCACATTTCTTTCTCTGGTTATTTATAAGTTTTCTAGCTTATCAAGCTGCCTCCTTTTTTGGTCCTTTGGCTAGAGAGAGCAGGATTTTGTTGGGGCTCTTCTTGTGCACCTGTTGATGTTGCTGGGTTTCTAGCTTCTTCAGCTCCCAGTCTGGGTTGTAGGAAGCAACAAGAGAACCCAGGGAACTCACCACCACATCGTCCTTGAGTCCAAAGTCCGCTCACTGATCTGCCTTCCTCTCTTTACTTTCTTCTCTTCAATTATCATTGTCTTCTTAATTTAGTGATATATACAATATCCAGGGTCTTTATTTGTACTTCATGGGAGGAATACAGAACATTACACATACTTTATCCTTCTGGAAATGGAAGGCTTCACTTTACATTTAAAAAGAGAAACTAAAAAAAAAAAATAATAAATTCCCTGACTTATAATACATTTCAATATTATTCTGAAAGGTTGTGAGTGTTTTTATGTAAATGGACACTTGTTCAGAAATTATTTTAGGATTCATCCATCTACAAGCAGTTCTAATCAAAATTGAACTGGTGAGTCATGGGAACTCTACAGTCAATTTAATATATAATAGAGCTTCTATTTCAAAAACAAATGCCCACTCATCCTGACTTTCTTACTTGTGCACATAAAATGTACATATTTACATTTTGATGTATTACTTTTCCAATACCTTAGTACCCCTTTTAGAGACAAATAATTTGAATTAACTTTTCATATCATAAAAAAAGAAAAGTCAGAAAACCCATAGTTAGAGACATTTGTCTGGATTTTACTTCCAGTCTATTTAGCTACAGTTAACAGAACAAAATCCCCATAGAATATATTTTCTCTAATTTCTCCTATGAAAACATGCTTTTCTTTTCTTTCTTTTTTTTTTTTTTTTAAAGAAAGTTCACAAATGTAAGAAATCACCAAAGCCCTTTCAAAGTCAGGAAGGGATTTTCAAAACAGATCTATATTGATGTTCTCTCATTTAGGAAATAATTTTATTTTAGCACACAGGTTTCTAGCACTTGTGATGTTTGAATTTGCCAGACTTTGGGGGTAAATAGTGAAAGCTACAATGACCACAAAGGAAGCCTTATACCAAGTGTGTTTGGGTCTTCCTCACTCCCTAACCAGGGCCTAGACTTGATCGTTCCTTCTGCCATCAAGAGGACAGGGTCTACTGACTGTTCCAGAGAAAAGTACAGAGCTCACAATCTGAGAACTAGATGTCATTAATGCAGAGAAACTTACATAGCAGTCTTAGAACATGGTAGACAAAAAGTGAAGCCCTAGGGTGATGACAGGAAATTGGAGGCTGAAAATCCCCAATTAATCATAATCATAAAAATTACAGTTAAACCCTCAATTACTAGAAACCTAGTTTTTAAAGTCACTAGATTGACTAGAAATGGCAGATTTTTCCCTGTAAAACATGCACACATCTATACCTCATTCATATCTTTTTTTTAATATATTCCTAAGACATATCCTAGGTCAACATAATTCACAACTCAACCTTATCTCCATTGTTCCTCCTCTCGACTCTCCATTTAGAGTCTTGAATAATCACCCAACGGACACCTTTAGTGATATCTGCAGGAGAGTCAAAGTCGTCGTACAAGCTCATGTTCCCTGCTACTGACTGTCTTTACCAAGGTTCAGAGGAAGGACCTGTTCTTTTTGAAGGGATGATTCTCCTAAGAGTTGAATCAAACTGACAACGCTCTTCCAGAGAAGTCTCTCTAATTCTCTTTCTCCACTGTCCTATTATGTGCTACAAACTCCCTCCTCCATGTCTCTCTCATAGAATTTACTGCTTGAGCTGCTCAAGGGCAGGGGGCACTGTCATACTTGATGTGATACCCCAATGCCTAGCACAATGCCTGACCTGTTGTTAGTGTATAATACTGCAAGGAACAAATGAATCTTCTATCAGCTGGTTCATTTGGAAAAGAAAAAAAAAAAAAAACCCCAGAAGACCTTCAAGGGACAATACCCTGAAATCATATGACCAAAGTAGAGAGTGACAGGCAGCCAAGGTGGCCATGTTTTTCCAAATAGACGCTCAGTGGAGCACTGTTTATGACATTGGAGAGTTGGGAGCAAACTATCCCATCAACACAGGGATAAATTAAATGTGGGATATTTAGCAGGTTAAATGCATATCAACATTGGGTAGGTAGGTAGGAGAGGAAACTCTGAAAGACGGTTGAAAGAATGAAACAAGTTGAAGAATGATTTGTACATTATGATACTTTTTATAAAAGCTAAAGGAACCCCATGCAATCCTATGTGTTCCTTTTTTGTAAAAATAACAAAACAATTACATGTCTTCTCTCAGGGACTATAACATAGATATAATTGATTTAAAACCAAAAATGGTCAGAGGCCATATTTCAAACTCCTAACAGTGATGTCTTTGGAGGGAAGGAGGGGAAATAAAGTGGGGAAGGGGTGAAAGGGGATCAATGTCATTCTTACTATTTGTTTCTACCCAGGGCAGTTCTTTAATTACATGTATTACTTGCATATGTAAACGTTTTCCCCTTCTATACACTCAAAGTTGGTACATTCCTGGACTCGAAAAGCTTGCAAATTGTGACCCCTAGTGCTCCAGAATATCTTGGTAGGATTTGTTAAATTTTTCCCCCTTCTTCTTCATTAAAAGCTGAGAAAAACATTTGTGAAGGATATTGCTTAGGCCAATCCTCCTCATTTTGGAACAATCTTATTGTTTGTCAACTGCCAGCTTTGACATTCTCTCTCACTTCCCACGGTCTGGCAGCCGAGAAGGAATCTGGAGCCAATTCGATTCTCCCCCTCTGAAGAAACAGCTGAGCAGTCTGCACTGTGTTTGGAGAGAACTAGTAAAATGTGCAGGATTTTTTTTTCCCCTCTATTCCGAATGCCCAAGTGTGTTTGGTAAGATGGGGAAAATCTGCCTCATGGCAGAAATGTGCTCTCAGCTCCATAAGAAGAATTAATTTTTGATATGTCTTGGTATTTGATGGAGGGTTTGATAGCACAACAAAATAGCTTCCAGACTCCACCCTTTATTTCCAAAAGTTTGCAGTCAAAAACAGACAATATGGACACAAATATTTCATAATAATGACAAATATTGATTGAATGCTATATATTTCAACAGCTCTATGAGCTAAGTGCTACCATTATCATACTCATTTTACAGATTAGTAAAGTGAGGTGAAGTGAATTTCAGAGGGTTTTAAACTTACTATGTGACTGAATTACAATTCAAACCCTGGCCTGCTAGCTCCACCAGAGAGACTCAGACCCTTTTTACCACATTTCCATCCTGCCTCATGTCAACGTCTCTCCATCTTAGTGCTCGGCAAATAAAAGATTCTCAGTAAACTCTTCCTCAGTAAATTAATGACTATTTTACACCTGACAGACACTTGATTAAAGGACATTGGGCAAAACCAAGGGTATGGTCAACCATTCTAAGTATACTGGCAAGAAGCGGTATTACTTTATCTGGAAAATAATCATGGGATTTGGAGTCATGAAGCCATAGATACAATCCTAGACCACTTCACTTACAAACCTGGGCAAATTTTTTAGCCATTATAAGCATTAATTTCCATATTTGTAGAAGAGGTGAAGTATGATAAGTAGGCTTCTAAGATAGTCCCCAAGACACCCACCACCATCAGGTGTTACCTGCCCTGTGTGACCCCCCTCTCCTGGAGTACAGATGGAACCTGTGAATATGATGGGATATGAGGGGATATCACTCCTGTAATTGGGTGATGAGTCAGATGGAGATTATCCTGGACAGGCCTGACCTAGCCAAAGGTGCCTGTATAAGAGAATGAAGCTTCAGAGGCATGAGTTCCTGCTGGCCTAGAAGTAGGCAAACTGCCTTGTGGGGCCTCTCAGACCATGTGGCAAGGAACTACAGGTGGCCTCTAGGAGGTGAATGCAGTCTCTGGATGACAGCTATCAAGAAGAGGAGAGTGACAGTCATTCAACCACAAGGAAAGCAACTGTACCAACAACCAGTGATCTTGGACAACCCAGAGACTTGAATGAGAATCACAGCCTCCACTGACACATGATTTCAGCCTGGTGACACCCTGAGCAGAAGACCCAGCCAATCCAAACTCTGACTCCTGACCCATGGAACCATGAGATAATCAATATGTGTTGTCTTAAACTATAGAGTCTGTGTTAATTTTTCATATAGCAATAGAAAACGAATATAGATAGCAATACATCATAAAAGTCTAAAAATGAGCATGATGGCTGGAATTCCAACAGCCATCTTGCCCATGAGGACAAGAACCACACTAGAGATGCTGTGCAGAAGTCGAAGGGAGCCTGGAATCGTTGCCCCTTGCAGAACCACCACATTGACCTGGACTTAAGTATAGAAGCACCGCCTCCCACGATTCAGTTGCTCTTTTGCAGTTTCCCTATTACTCCCAGCCCAACCCAATTCTGTTAACAGGTCCCAATCAGTGAGATACATGACCCAATTTATTGACTCAAAAAGGCTCTCAACAGGAAAAATATTGACAGTGCTGACTTTATGGGCAGAGGCAGGACACCCTGTACTTTCTAGAGCAGAGGAATCCAAGTGATGCCAAAATGGGGAGAAAAAGATTATTCCACTTCTGGACAAGAATTCTGGAGAAAAGAGATTCCATCTTTAATTAGAGGAGGTGAAAGTAAATAATAGAATAGAGAGAGAGAGAGAGAGGCACACATTCCTCTGTACAGCTGCATTCCTCAGGGCCCCCAACCTACTTAAAAACCATCCTTCATCAGCATCATCATTATCTGCTCCATCCGAGGAGGAGGGCCATCAGCTAAGGAGGATCAGATTCTCTCATGGAGCTCATTTCAATGCTTAAACCGCAGGCCTTTCTTTTTCTGGAGAGATTTCCTATTTTATCATTAAAACTGCTGATTGTAACCCCACTAATATAGGAATATTGCTCACACACACAGAAAAGGAGCTAATGCGATCAAATGCAACACTAATATTAAATTACTGTAACTCATTTACCTTGCCTGCGCATCATGATTTCCCCCTCCCCTTGGCAAGAGCTTGTACACGCACACAAAATCTATAAACTCTTTCCAGGAATACAAAAGCATCCTCTATGATGTTGATAAGAAACAGGACAGTCACTCTCTCCTGACATATTTGTTCTTTAAAAACAAATCAATGGCACAGGGATTTGGCACCTGAATGCAGAACAACGACTTGATGAGGCAAAGATTGTCTTCATTAAGGACATTAATATTCATAGGGAGTAGAAAATCTGACACAAGAGAGGACTCACTAACCTTTTCTCATATTAGATTTTTACTTCTTAACACAATTACAGTCCGGCAATGACTTAATTAATGCTGCTTTTCGTCAGCCGCCTTTAAAGAGCTGTCAATTTGGTCCTGCAGAGGCTGTCAGCGAAACAGAAAGACAGTCATCTCGGTGAAAAAGACACAGGAAGAAATTCAAACACTTAATAGTATTCAAAGTGCTAAGCAAAGTCACATATCAACCAGGATTAAGGAGAATTTTTGTCTTTTCCTTCCATCTTATTTAAGCGAGTTTTGGCAATGGTGCCTTGGTTCTTGACTGTTGGGCTTAGAAGGTACAGAGAAAGATGGAGTGAGGGTGTGGAGGTGGAAAGCGAGAACCTTCCTGACTTAAAAATGTGGCATATCAAAGACCTACCCTCGAGGATGAGCTCGGCCATCTGCCCTTTACTATCACAGAATGTCACCCTGGACTTGGCAGAGGACTTGGGAGAGCGAATTATCCAAACACCTCAGTCCCATGCATCTGACCCAGGTGTCACAAACACAGGAGCTCTGCAGACCAAAATGTCTCCTGCAGGGACTTTTTACTTCCACTGCACAGTGTTAAGAATGATGAAAATAAAGTATTTGCCAAGATATAAAATTTCAGGATGCTGGCCTGTCTTCAAAACTTTGAATATTTAGCAACCCTGCATACTTCTCGTTGTGGCCATGACCTGGAGAACTTGAGAACAGGTGGCCCTCTCTGGTATTACTGCCCCCCCCTCACCCCACCACCACCACCCCCCTGCCAGGCTTACACCTGTGGGCTCCACTCCTCTCCTTCCCATAAGACTCCTCAGGACACAAGCAGTGGCCTCCCTCACTTTACCCAAGTCGGCTTCATCCTCTCTCCAAACACGTCCCCAACCTTCCCAGAGGTCACCGTCACTGCCCAACCCCAAGATCATCCGTGTGAACACATTATGCTGATTCTGAGGATCCATTCCTCTGGTCATTTTCTGGCTGACACTGTACTCTTGTCACATGGCTGGAATACACCTCCCAGTTCTTAGCTTATGTCTCAATCACAGCACTATTGACATCTGGAGCCAGAGAAATCTCTACTGTGGGGTCTTGTGCTGTACACTGGAGGAAGTATAGCAGCAGCCCTGGGCTCTCCCCATGAGACGGCATTAGCTACTTTCCCTCTTCCCTCAACATGACAAACAAAAATGTCTCCAGACATTGCCCATGGTCCCCTAGAGGACAAAGTCACCCTCGGCTGCGAATCACTGGCCTAACTGATCCCTTCTCTATCTTTAGCTTCAAGGTCCCATCCTCTGAGAAGCCCGCCCTGATTACTCTAACCCACTCCCCCCTTATTCTCTGCTACAACTACCTCTGCATCTCACAAACCACATATTGTAGGTTTCTTTTTGTTTGCTTTTATTGTTGTTGTTCAGTGTCTAGATTAAAAGCAGCATGAGAGCATGATGTTATTTGAAAAACTGATTCGACATTTCCCAATCCACTGGTGGGTTAGTTATGCCTCATCAGCAATGAGCTGTGCATCCAGCCTCCTGGATGGCTTTGGGAGAAAAGAGACACCGTCACTATTCCTCTCTGGGGAAGCTCTCAGAGACCAGGCCACACAGGCGTGATGAGCACGCATTCTTCCTTAGGGCTGTGCACATCTGCGTTCAGTGCCCTGAGAGTCAACAGTCAAGTCTCATTGGCTACATTCTGGACCTTGACTTCTGGTTTGGAGAAGGTGAACAATCACATCAAAGAATACCTTTATTTTTTTTTTTCCTGCCCAAGGAGCTACTGGTGGGTCTCTATGAAGACACAGAGGGAAACTTAGCAGATTTTCTTTACTCTGGGAAGAGTTATGGGAGGCCACAGCTTAGCCATGTGGTGAAAGCCCAGCAGGTACTCCCTTGCCCAGAAGAAAAATAGGATAGGACTTCATGGGCCACCCCTCCCCATATCCTTTGCCATCAGAGCTAGTTAGCCAAAAAGATGTGATAAATTTACAGAGGGAACAAGGTGTCTGATACAAAGAAAACTTTCCTGACCCCTTTTCTTTAGTGACTCATTTTTTTAGAGCCTCTCTGATTCAGAGATTTTATTAAAATTTATCTTAAAAATATTTTTTTAAAGATGTATTTATTTATTTGTGACAGCGAGAGAGAGCACACAAGTGGGAGGGGCAGAGGGAGAGGGAGAGAGAATCTCAAGCAGACTCGGTACTGAGCACGGAGCCTAATGCAGGGGTTGATCTCATGACCCAGAGATTATGGCCTGAGCCAAAACCAAGAGTCAGATGCTCAACTGACTGCATCACACAGGCACCCCTTAAACTTTTTTTGAGTATAGTTGATGCACATGTTGCATTAGTTTCAGATATACAACATAGTGAGTCAACTTCTCTCTATGTTATGCTACACTCACCACAAGGGTAGCTCCCACCTGTTACCATAAAATGATATTACAATACACTGACTATGCTCCCTATGCTGTGCCTTTTATTCCTGTGATTTGCTCATCCCATAACTGGAAGCCAGTATCTCCCAGTCTCCTTCACCCATTTTGCCCATCCTTCTACCTCCCTTCCCTCTGGCAACCACCAGTCTGTTCTCTGCATTTACAGGTCTGATTCTGCTTTGTGTTTGTTCATCTATTTTGTTTTTTATATTCCACATATTAGTAAAATCATATGGCATTTGTCTTTCTCAGTGTGATTTAGTTCGCTTACCATAATATCCCCTGGGTCTACCTGGATTGTTGCAAATGGCAAGATCTCACCCCTTTTATGGCTGAATAATACTCCATTACACATATATATTTCAATCACATCTCCCCTATCCATTCGTCTATCAATGGGCACTTAGGTTGCTTCTATATCTTGACTATTGTAAATAATGCTGCAATAAACATAAAAGTGTATAAATCCTTCCAAGTTAGTGAGGACTTTTTTGAGGGAGGGGTTGGGCAAATATCCTCGCTGGGACATTATTGCTTATGATTCAATAAACAATTGGCCCCAAAGTGGGGCTCACTGAGATATCCTGGTCAAGGTCATCCTGGCTGATGAACCATAATCAACACCAGTCCCTAAAAGTCTGTTAGAGAAACCCATCTAGGGCACATCATGGGGGTAAGGCTGGAGAGACCTTGGATCCTATCATTCCGACACAGTGGGTAGACTTTACGGAAATCATCAAGCACGCAGTTGAAACCCAGGAAGGCTAAATCATGGGATTCTAAGGTTAGGATGTCACTCTGGTCAAAGCTAAGATCTTGAGCAGCTGAAAGGCCTCCTTGCCATGATGGGCAAAGCCACATAGGCTGCAGGGGACGAGGAGGGCTCAAACGTGACATCATGTGGAAGCACCAGAAACAGCAGCAGCTGGGACCTGAGGTAGTTGTCCAGACCTCCCAACCCACCATTTCTCTCTCCAACTGGCTTTTGAAGCAAAGATGAATATGAGATGAATACAGCTCCTGGGAGTCAGGGACACGTCTAATGGGCATAGGAGGCAGGGGATTTGGTCAGGAGAGACTGCATAAGAGATACAGAGAAATTTCTATGTAGGAGTGTTGAGGCCTGAGTAATCAACCAGAACAAATACAACAGGTGTGGCTGCTTTTATTCCTCACATTGTAGGATCTCATGATACCAGTTGTGCCTGGCACGGTCTGCCATTAATCCAGCTCTGCTGTCAAAAGAATGTGTTATACGGCCACTGGTAAGGATAACTTTGATTTTTTTTTTTGATAACTTTGATTTTTAAAGTTCAGGACCAGATTTGTGAGGATTCACTGCCCTGGTGTAGATCCCTTCTCCATGCATGAACCTACTGACTGATGGAGTGTCTTCACATTCAGGCTGGCCAGTCCTAAGTTACAGAGGCGAAGAACGAACAACACCTCCCTTCTCTACTATCAAACCCTAGTGATGCATGGCTGCACGTACAGGCTTTGACCCACCCCAGATCTGAGTTTAAGTCCCAGCTCTGCCACTTACTTGCTGTGGGGTCTTGAACAAGTACTCGACCACCCAAACTTCAGTGTCCTCACCTGTAAAACTGTGATCGTGACCTCATCGCAGTCACCTTTCCTTGAGAATGTCTCCTCGGCCAAGATATGTGCTTTACAAAGCATCATTTCCTGTTATCTCGTACTATCTTTGAGGTGCAGCCATTATTCTCATGAGCAAGAAGTGCAGGTGTTAAATTATTCGGGATGGTGCAGCTAGTAGGGTGGGGATTCAGGCTTCCTTAGATCCTGTGTTCCCACTACTGCCCTGTACTGCTTCTGTCACAGGATTTGGGGGATCACCAAACAAGATCAAGGATGTGAGTCCTTAGCCAAATCTGCAGCATACGGTAAGTGATCACTAGATGCTCTTATTCTTTATAGACATTAATATCCTACTCCCAAGCATCACCTCCTTCTTAACCCTTTCTCTTAACTTATGGTGAAACCTCTTTGTTCACTTATTTTACCCCGGCCTGATTCCACATGCTTCTCTCCTAGGTCACGCCTTCCTTCTAAGAACATCTTTTCCCTTCCTTTTTGGAAATCATTGCCCGAGCTCATGTTCTCTTATCCATTCGCATGCAGACAGCAAGTATATTTTTTCATGCAATGCTAACATAAATGGAGTTCCTATCTAAATTGGATGCCTGGGACCCATAATAGCATCTGTGCCCCTAATAAGACCTTCTCATGTTGGAAGTGAGCCTTTCTGCACAACTGCATATACTGAACCGATTTTGTAAATAGAGATTGAAAGCTTATGGTTAACTACCCCTGGAAGTTGATTTGGCCTGGAAGTCTCTCCAGGGGCTCGACTCATATTTTATCATTATTAGATTCTGTAGATAAAATCATTTGCCTTCAACACTATCAGAGGAAGCTATCCTGATTTTCCTACTGCAGGGCCACCTGATGCTTGGGGGGCCTGGAGTACCAACACGGCAGGGTGGGCGTGAGGGCACCACTCTTCTCATTCTCCATACTTGAACTCAGGGAAATCTCACACACAGGTAGCCCTCCAGATGCACAGGGGGTGACCCATTACTTATCACTGAATGAACTCACTTATCTCTGAGGACTTTGTGTCTATTGGGAGTCACACATGTCATGAGGAAGACTGAGAACACCTTTCAAAGAAAACCTAATTTACTTAGAGAAAAGTGTGTGTGCCCCTTCAACAATCTTTTTGTGTACTATTCCATGGACAGGATGATAGAACAGACAATTTCAAGCCAAGGCACTTTTCTGAGACACCTGTCTGCAGATAACTGGTCATGAAATACAAGTGTCTCGAATGTCTGGGAAGAGGGATTACGATGCATCCACCGTGATAGGCTGGGGCAGAGATAGATGCCTGCGCACCTGTGTTAGGCAAATATCCCCCCCTCCTCAAGGAATCAAGAAAGGTTGTCAGATCAAAAAGAAGAGAGTCATCTTCCTTTGGGGCTCACCTTGCCTCCCCCAACATAGAGTCTGAATCCCCGGTCAGGGAGATGCGAGAGATCATCCTCATTCCACAAAACGGGTTCGAGAAAATGTGAGGAGAGAAATCAATATAAATATTGATAGGCAATATGCTTGTTTTAGAGAAATCAATATAAATACGGTGGGCCATATGTTGGTTTTGGACTGCAGATGCGAGAGAATAAAGTGAAGATGCAGATCTTCCCGCTAGTTTCGTAATCATTAACAATTGTTTACAATGACATAATCTACATGAAGTCAACTGTAAAAACATATTATGTATTGAATGGTTACCACATGTCAGGTAACACTCTAAATTATTTACACATCCTATCTCATACAGTTCTGCCAATAACCCAATATAGGAGGAATGACTGCATTTTACGGATAGGGAAACAGATCGGTTCTGACTTCACCCTCTCAGTAGGTTTATACTCTTAAATTTATGCTCCATAATCTCGTTTTGCACCCCCGTGAATGTGCTTACACCTACATGCCCGTATGCACACACTCCCAGATTCTCATGTGCGTCTGCAGCTCGCACCCTGGGAGGTCCCAGATAAGGCACGGATGCAGAAGTAGCGGGATTGGAATAATTGTGCGCTGCGATAATCCTCGGGGTGGCTGTCAACAAGCCTTAATTTAAAAATAAACAAAGCGAAACAAAACATGCAAATACGGTAATAGCAGAAGTCTGCATTTACCCTTCATCTCTTTCAGAAATTTGGAATCTCGAAACAGAGACGGGTTTGGTGCTCGGGTGCGTGCGATCCTCATCGAAATGCTTAACACAGCTTCCATATCAAAAGCACTGGGTGACAGGATGCATTACATTTAGCTGCACCCGTTCGGGATGCTTATCTGAAGCAGTTATTGGAGGCAGAGAGAAAAATGAACTTTTTCGGATCAACTTGTGCTAACTCTTACATTCACTTTTAATGAACAGGACGGACGTGGTTCTAAGGGTGTCTGCATTTTTCTTTAGACCTCATTTCTTCCCTTTGGCTGTAATGAGAAGGGAAGAGAGGCGCAGAGATCTGCTCCAAATCCTGCAATAGTTCATAAATATCTCTTTAAATATGAAACTGTCTAAACCCTCAGTGGCCATTACTTATTTATCAAGCTTCCGATCCAAACTTCGCTCCGTATCATGACCACTCTCTGAACTCACATAATGGTCTTTCAATATGTCAAACACTGAACCATCCTGCTTCAGGTCTGACCACCGTCTCTCTCCCCGCAGCCGTCACCTTTGTGTCTGCCCACCTTCTACTTTATATTATAACCTGGTGTGGCTTCAGCGGGCCATCAATCCTGCTGCTCTTGCCTGCCCTGGAATCACGGGTGGACGCAGGAAATCATCCGTGGGACAGGCACACGTTCTCCGATCAACATGCTCTTATCCAAATAGGCAGAACCAAAAGTTCCCTGGCATCGACGTATCAAATACATAAGGCTCCGTTTTATGGTTTTGTTTTTATTTTAAAGGTTTTATTTATTTATCCATGTGAGACAAGGAGAGAGGCAGAGACACAGGTGGAGGGAGAAGCAGGCTCCCTGTGGGGAGCCCCATGCAGGACTCGATCCCAGAACCCCAGGATCACAACCTGAGCCGAAGGCAGGCGCTCAACCACTGAGCCACCCAGGGGTCCCTGCAAGGCTCCATTTTAAAATAATATTTTTTTGAAACACAGAAAACAGTGAGGAAGAAAATTTAGCAATCATGACGAACACTCTCCCCACAAGATGACAATTATAGATATTTCGGTGTGTTCCTAAATGGTCTTTGTCTACGTTTTTTTTTTTTTTGCACAGTTTAGATGATACCATATGTAATATTGTGAATGCTACCTTTTAGGAGTAAAATGTGAGTTTCACACACCAATAAAAATGTTTCCTACTCATCATGAAAGGAGCACAAAAAGGATGCACAAACAAAACAACAAAGTTAGAATTCTCCCCCAAGAGCTTAGTCTTGCATACTCCAGCTTGATCACAGGTCAGATAATAGTCCTCCTATACTCAGACACAAATACCTGGGATGTTCTGGATTGTCCGGCTGCTGAGGGTTGCCCCAAGTACTCACACGCAGTATCTCTGATTAATCACCTCTATCAATATTTTGCCTGACTATAAATTCCATAGGAGGGAAGAGATCACATTTTTCGTATGTCCCTCATATATTCTGTGCCTAGCGTGGTGCCAGGAACACAGTAGAAGCTGAAGAAGCATGTGTCTAATGAATAGATGAGTTGTCAAATCCTTAGGTGAGAAATAGATGCCAACCAAGTGGCGCTGATGTTAAACTCAGGGAACAAAGATGTTCCATTTCGCAGTCAGCGTTGGAAAAGAAAAAAGGGATTCCTGTCTACTACAGCATTGCCGTTTCTTAATGACTCTGCCTGTTTAGAGAAGTAAATAACAATTTTTTTATGAATTTCAATGTATTTAATCTCTGAAAACCAGTCAGGGAGCCCTGATAAACATGGTAAGCTTCGTCCATTGTCTTTTGGGCAATTCTGAGACTTCTTCACCAGGGGTCGATGGTAATTAATACCATCCCAGTCCCACACATGAACACTTTATTATTCCACAAAGAAGATAGGAAGCAGCCTTATAAAAACAGAAAGCAGAAGTAGGTGACATCATGAAATGTTGGACACTCCATTGAATTCTGTGAGACACTTAATAAATCTCAGCACATGACAAGGGTTTTATGTACAGGACTCCAGATGTGCAGAGAAATGTGGTTCTTTCCCGAGACCTATTTACCAATTGTACTTTATTTCCGCCCCCTTTAAAAATAGGGATAAAAATAGTGCCTACTTATAGAGTTGTTGTGGTGGCAGGTAAATAAATATCTTAAAACACTAGATCATTGCGTGGCACAGAGTAAGTGTCCCCAAAGCTCCTAACAGAGAGGTTCCTTTCTTATATATATTTTGTCTCTCATTATGAAATTTAAAATATTTTTATTTTGGAAATTTTGGAAAAAACATACAGGAGTTAAAAAAAAAATTTAACCCTTCACTAAGAGACAACCGCGGCTATTACAAACACATTTTTATTTCAGTAAAAGTGGTGGTTCTAAGATGCTTACAAACCCTTTAACACTTCTTGCTTCAAAAGGTGGAGCCTGATCTCCTCGGTTTGAATGCAAGCCAGACTCAGATTCGCTTCTCATCAGTAAGGAAGCGATATGGTGTGTGATTTCCAAAGGAGGCTGAGTCATAAAAGACATTGCTCCTTCAGTATTGCTCATTTGGATTGTCACCCTGGGGGAAATAGGTCACTGTATCTTGAGGACACTCTAGCATTGTGGGGAGAGGCCCCATGAGGAGGAGCTAAAGCCTCCCACCGGGCACCAGAACCAACCTGCCAGCCAATGACTGAGCCTCCTTCCAAGATGCCCCCCCCCCCCCAAACACACCTTGACTGTAGGTTCATGAGAGGCTCTGGACTGACATCTCTCAGCTAAGCTGCCTGTGAGTTCTGGACCCAGAAGACCAGGAGATAATAAATGTTTATTTTTTTTAAGCCACTAAGTTTTGGAGCAATTTATTATACACTGATCACTTACACAATGACTATATAGGGTCATGCATAATTTCTAGAATTTCTGTTAGTTCCTGCTTTTTAAACCAAGCTCATTCTTCTTTCATAAACTCTCATCATAAATTCTATATGTGGCCTTATCATTTTGAATATTTTAATACATTATTTAAAAATCTCTTCAATTTTTGTATTATCAATAGTTATCAAGGAACAAATTCTGTCTCTTTTTGTGTGTTGATCGCGTGGCAGTTCACATCTTTGTGTTGGTCTGTAATTTCTGACTCTGAACCCACTTGGAAATGAGTGCGAGAGGCTCCTTAGGTCCTGAATGTCCCTGTATGGGTGGATTCTCACCTGCCTCTACTGGGACCTAATGGCTTTATCAGTTCAGATGATTTTATGTTAATTTCCAGTTTCGGTGTCACATGCCCAGTAGTGCGACCGTGAACTCCATATCCATGCACAGTGAGTGCAGACATAGGATTCAGGTTTCTCATGGTTGGCTCCATCTACCCATGACACTGGGTAAATAAAAGTTTTCCTTAAAGTGACCTTGGGAGATAGGGTAGTTTCCTGAGGTCTCTTGCCACTGACAGGTGGCTTCTGACCTAATGCAGAAGGCCTATTTCAAGCTCCTGCCTACCATAAGATCATGAGGCCTCACCTTCCATCCCCACACAGACATGAAAATCTGAGCATCAGAGTCTTTCCTGGAACCTCCATGAGGCACTCTGCTCCTCCAGACACACAAACACTTTGCAATTTTATCCTCTGTTCTCTGAACAAACTCTTCTCAAGCCACCTCAATTTCTCCTCCTCTCTACCAGAGTGCCACAGCAACAGTCTCCTTCCCTTTAGAAGTCTTGCATCTCAAAATATCACAGAGATGACTTTGATTCCATCGACTAAATACATTGTACTGAAGCCAAACATGAAGCATTCCCAAACAGATGTGGTGACTTCCAGAACCATCTACAAGGTCTGCCCTCCCCTCCCGCCCCCGCCAACTATTCAACTTTCTTATTTGTCACTTACGACGATTACTACCTAGAAAGTAGTAATCGAAAGAAAGTAGTGATATTTTCGATAGAAAGTAGTAATATTTTGTTAACATATTAATAACCAAAAATTGTGTCACACACTCTCTTTACTGTTGACCTGGATGCCCTGGCAGATAAGACGGTTGGCAGGGTCTTGAGTCATGAATAGTGGTTTACTGTTCAGTTTCGATTTTAATAATCCACCTCCTATCCACAGTATTTGTGGAAACACCATGTTTCCTTTCTTTCTCCTTTTGATAAAATGATACTTAGCCTAATCCCAGACATCTCATAACAGGCCAGCTCCCTCCCTGAAGCACAGCTTAGAGGCGGCCCCAAAGACAGGGGTCTACACTACATGCAGAAGCCCACATTGGGCATGGTGTTCCATTTTCATGGGGAACAGCTGCTCATTTGCTGTGGCGAGGAGAGGCCTCAGGGTTAGAAGGGACCAAACTGCTCAGCCTTTAATGTTTTTGCAAAATTATCTTGTTGACAAGTGCAGCATTATAAATTTGAATCCATTAGCTAAAAGGATCCATAAATATTTGAATAATGGCCTTTTCAGAGTTTCACCAGTCTATCAAACTTGTCACATGTCCACTTTTTACATTTTTCCTACTGCTGAAAAGACAAGGGCTGAACCAAATCTTATGGATGGTTTCTAGACATGGGCATTTTTATCCTTGCTTTCAAAATAGAAATGCCTTGCCAAGCAGAAGTTGATGAACAAAAGCACACTAGTATCTGCTGGTGGTGGCAGAGGGGGTACTGCCCGCTAAAATTCACTTCTTTTCGGGGCAGGTACCTGGCAAGCCAAGGTTTCCTAACCTTGCATCCAAGAATGACCAGATGATAAATTCTAGCCAATGAAATGTGAGCAGATGTCACATGAGCCACATCCAGAGAAGTTTTTTTTGTTTGTTCGTTTTTTGTTTTAGAACCCATATGTCTTCTCTGTTGTCTTTTTTCTTGCTAGAGACTGAGAACCCTGGGACAGACGATGCTAGAGCCATAAGCCAGAAGGAACCCTGGATCCCAAACTACTTTCTGGAATAAAGTAATCTACATGCTAACTGGGAACACCAAAAGCACTCTGCTGTGTGCATAAAAATGCACTTCTATTGCAATAAGCCACAGAAATTTTGAAATTGGTGTTAATAGCTAGTAATATGCCAACTAACAAAGCAACCTATTGTAAGTTAAAAGAGCACAACTGTTGCTTGCTTTCTTTCTTTCTTTCTTTCTTTCTTTCTTTCTTTCTTTTTGCTTTGGAATTCCAGATTTGTCTATTGTTGTTATTTTCAAAAGAAATCTCCTAAATTTTGAAGTGGTGACCCCTGAATATGTTTCCCACATGTAGGAATACAGGTTGGCTCTGCGTTGGGTGTAATAGATTGAGTCTACCAAGACTGTGTGAACAACTTGGTGCCTTGCAAAGGCACTAAAGGGGTAGATATTTAATATGTCCTTCTACCACCGGATTGTCTGATTTCTGGATAATTCAGCGTAACTCTCAATCAACTGCTCCTAATAATAGCCCTTTGGAGGGTTAACCCTCACACCGTCACACTGGTGGCGTTTAAGGGAGGTCACCATATGCATTTCACCCACATTTCTAGGCTTTCTTAAATCTATCACTAGATCAAACAGCTCACGACAGAGCTGCATCCCACAACCCCTCGCAGACCATCACCATTTTGAGGACTAATACTTTAGCGCTACTCTCTCTGCGCATGGGACCGTTTGAAAAGTTAACATTCACCAAGCCTTTACAAGTGTGCCAAGCATTGTGTTAGATGCTCTATAAACATTATTCCTGCTAATCCTTATAACAACCCTGTAGGATTTACATAATCATCTCCAGGACACTGAGACTTTGAGAGGTTATCTAACTTGCCAAAAATTACACAGCTGTATAAGTGTAGAACATGGATTTAAACTCAGATTTGCCTTGCTCCAAATCCATGTGCTGTGGGAATCCCAGAGAGAACGTTATGAACGTTCACATAAAAAACTGACTTTATAACCCAGGGTTTCCCAACCTTGGCTTATTGAACTTTGGGGCCAGATCATTCTTTGTTGTACGGGGCCCCCTTGTGCACTGTGGGATGGTTAGCACATCCCTCATCTCCACCCACTGGAGGCCAGAAGTGCCCCTCCTAGTCGTGACAGCCATACGTTGCCAAATGTCCTTGGGAAACAATATCCTCCTCCGTTGAGGCCTAGCAGCATAACCTAATGTTAGAAATAAATTTTTATCCCCCAAGGAAGTGATGCAGTCCCTTCTTTCTGATAAAGAATATTATGGAAGTGATTTTTTTTTTTTTTTTTTGCTATGGCTGCCAAGGAGCTCAAAGACAAATTTAAGTTTTGAGCATAGCGAACAGGGATTCCCAAAGTCCTGAGCAATACCCATTTCTCATTTCCTAACTCTTGATCAACTCTGTCTTTTCCCTTGCCTTCTTTATTTCTCAACTTATTTTTTCCCCCTATTTAGTATGTCTTCCTCTATTTGAAGTTACTGGAAAAGCTTCACAGAAGATCCAAGGTATTAAAAAAAAAAAATGTGTACTGATTTGGAAATCAACTCGCAAAGCTGAATCTTTTTAGGAATGACAAATATTCCTCTTTTCTTCTTAAACCTGTTCAAGATTTCTCTGATATTAAAAAATATCAAAGTTGGATTAAGAGATTGAACTTTATTGAAACTTTCTAGCTCCCAGAATCATATTTTAAAATGGGTTCACTCATCACAAAATAATAAAAAGAACAATAGAAAAGCTTTGGAATTTTTTTTTCAAGTTTTCCCATTGTAAATGCTGAAAATTATTATTCCATTAAAGCATTTTTTATGACTAAGTTAATAAAGAGAAGGTATGATAAAATAGATAGCTTCCCAAGATGCTTTCTGAAATTTCGGTATCACTCATGCTCTAAATTGATGCACAAAGACAGGCTTAGCTAGTTGAGAGGCTCTACTTTTAGAGCTCTACCACATGTTTTCACAAATGAATTTTCCAGTCTGTCAATTACTAGGGAGATAAAAATTGGGTCCAGAACAAAGGGTGACTCAGAGGCTCATTTGGAAATTTGGGATTTCTGGTTCTGCTTTGACAGATTTGGAAGAAGAGGCAAAACATTTCCTGTAAATACCATCGCTGGGATGGATTTTCACTCTCTCATTCCCCCATCAAACAGAAACCTATATTGTGCCTTGAGTTGAGCCCCAGAGAAATTATCAATATTCACACATCTGGCACAAATCTGTTGGAAGGGGGAAAAAAAACATTATGCCATCTGTATTTCTTTTAATCGTTTCATACAGCTCCAGTCTCATGCAGTAATTTTGTCACACAGTCTTGTAAATATAAAGTTATATTACTTCTTGGCTTGTTTGAGGACACTGTTCATCATAAGGGGAGGATGAGGAGATGATGTCACTGCCAGGAAAAAAAAAAAAAGAAGAAGAAGATGAAGAAGAAGAAGAAGAAGAAAAGAAAACTCGCCTTTCCCAATCCCCCACCTTCCCTGGAGTATGGAGGAGCCAAATTTCATCAAGTTTGGCACAGTTGTAGGAATTAACATGACTGAAATGTATGCCAGATTTCAAAACAATTTCTAACAGTTTCTGTGAGACCGTGTAAGCAACTGAAAATTGACATGTTGTGTTGTGCCCGAGTCAGCCAACTGCTGTCACTGCATAATTAGATTTTCCTGCATGAGAGGAGAGTTTCCTTTAAAAAATTATGAAATAAGGCGGAAGCTAATATAAACTATAAGTGGGTCCGTTATTCGCAAAGAGGTAGCCTTCCGCCAGAGACTGACTTTGGATACATCCCCACGCGCACACTCAGGAGAGGCCAATGGTCCTGGTTTTGTGTGCTTCACATGCTCTTTGCAAAGGAAGAGGATTTACAGCACAGGCCAGATGGAAGTGCGCCCACTTGGCTGCCCAAGGCATGGCTGAAACCCAGGACCGAGAACAGAGTTGGAGCTAATGAATGTGTGGTTACTTCCTTCTGGTACAAGATTGCAGAGGTGGCAGGGTAAGCTGAGTGTCCCCTAGGACTGACTTTCCCCTTCTTCAACAGTGAGAGTGATTTTTGTTTGACAAGGCCACCCAGTTAAAGACCATGTCCCCCAGGCTCCCTTGCACCTCGATGTAACTAGGTTCTAGTCAATGAGACATGAGCAGAATGAAAGTTTCCAAATTCCATGCCATGCCCTCAATAGGAAAGGTGGGTTCATTCTTTCTTCTCCCTTCCTGTCTTCTTGAGGGCAGGAGCATAGCATGGTCACAAGCCACCTTTGACCATGAGGCTGAAGATCATATCACATAAAAGAGAGCTGCTCTGTAGATGTAGCAGAGCAACAAGATCAAGAGCGACAGCCCTGACACCTTTGGGTTGACATACGGAACTTACATGGCCTTCTGGAATGTTCCATGAGTGACAAGCCAGTTACTGCTTTGATTAAGCCATTGTAATTTGGGATCTGTTATAAAAGCCACTTTTTCGTATCCTAACCAATACTACACACTTGGGGATGACCTTCAGAGTTCATCAGAGCTAGGCCTGTGTAGGCAGGAAAGAGTTTGTACCCCTGGACACATGTACCTTTGTTTCCTAATCAACCCCTTTGAAGTAGATACCTTTCCCCAGACAATCTCATCTCTCTGAAAGTCAAAATATGACTCAAAATATCATTCATTCATTCATTCATTCATTCATTCATGAGAGGGGATTACAATTACTATTTACATTCTGCAAAAGAAGAAACTATAGTGTAAACAATTGAAATAACTTCCCCCAAATTACACAGCAAATAATTTCAATGTTTAGACATCCCATGCTCCAGTGGAATGAGATCTTAGCATACAAAAAGCACATATGAGGTTTGTTAAGTGACTGGATCAGTGAGTATCTCCTTAAGTAAAGCAGTAGAACCAAGGCTAGAACTCAGGTCTGCTGACATCAAAGCCAGTGATTTTAAATTCTCTTTGTTCCCCAACTATGTTTTATATTAGGCTTCTCTGAATTGGATTTATGAACAAAAGTTTCAGTGTATCTGTAAAAATTAATTAATTCGTTGATTAAAATTTTAAAAATCTTACATTAAGACTTTTTCCCCCCCTGTGGCCAGTCACAGAAACTCTTAACTCAAGCTAGCTTAATTATTGCTGGGCCCTTCCTGGCTCACATAACTGGGAAGTCTACCCCCTAGCACGGGATTAGCTCTGACTGGGCCCAGGGCTGGAGTGGAGTCCTCAAATCAGGGTTCTTGCCATCTCTCAAACAGCTCTTCTCCACCAGGTTCCACGTGCTCTCTCAATCCCATGTCCCATCCTGTTTAATTCCAACAGAAAGAGCCCTCCACAACTTGGCTTGATTGGTTTGGCGGGCCTATCAACCAAGAGCTCTGTCCTAGAGGGCTCAGGGCTCTGATTGGCTGGGCATGAATCTCTGCCTAAACCCGAACCAGGCCACAGACAGTTAGGGAGAGAGAAAACACGGTTCTCAAGAGGCCAAAAGAATGTTGTCCCCACAGAACAGGAAATGGATATTGGATAAGCAACAACAAAACTTACTCCAAGTCTTTTATATACTCAAAGCTGTCCCATCATAGGGGTCTAATTTATTATCCCCTGCCAACATTGGCCTAAACTGTTCTCTCTCCACAGTATCCTTTACCGATTCCTAGTCTTATTCATATACTCACAAATATGCATATGCTAACAGTATACACACACATCCCCTACTCTTTCTGCTGTCCAATGCTGCTCCAATTGCCCTAAGTATCATTCATCTTCTGGAGACAGCAGCAGTCTCCAGGGGTGTTACTGCGCCACAATGCTACATTCAACATTACCATCATCTAGAGTCCAAGTCTGCCAAAAATTGGTTGTATCATCTCCATTAAGTAACTTATCCTTTGTAAACCTTGACATCCTCATCTGAAAATAGAATCACAATTGTTCCTACTTCATAGAGTTACTGCAAGAATTAAATAAAAGATGCCGGTAACACTCTTAGCATGGGGTCTAAACTCACAATATGAACTAGCAAGTATAAGTGATAGGTCATGGAGGTCCCCCCTTAGTCCTCCTTCATCTGGAAAGCTTTATTTTTCTGCATAACCTGACCTACACTCACCTATCTGAACTCCCAGGATAGTCACAATTGATAAACCAGTTATAGGTTCTAAGGCAAACACTGTCCGCACTGGGTATGTCTTCTCAACAATCTAATCCCTGTGGCCCTCATTCTCATGCTGGGATTTTAAATTCCTACTGAAGGCTGACTTTCAGTGACTCTAGAGTCAGATAGACTGGGGTTGAAGTCCCAGCCTTAACATTTTCTAGCTGTGAGATCATGGACAAGTCATCTAACTTATATGAACCTCAGTTTTCTCCTCTGCAAAATACAGTTGATGTCAAACATGCACAAGGCAATATATACACAGTCCTGAGTATGGTTTCAGACACATGGTGGGTGCTTAATAAATGGCAGCCATTATTTTGTGTTACATGTCTTCTGAGCCTGCTTCAATACCCTACATTAATCATGCTAAGAAATAGTAACGGTGGGGCACCTGGGTGCTCAGTGGTTGAGTGTCTGCCTCTGACTCAGGTCATGATCCCGGGGTTCTGGGATCAAGTTCCTGCATCAGGCTCCCCACAGAAAGCCTGTTTCTCCCTCTGCCTAAGTCTCTGCCTTTCTCTCTGTGTCTCTTATGAATAATAATGTCTTAAAAAATAAAAATAATAAAGAAATAAACCAAAACGGCCTTATTCACATGGCCAGCAGGTGCTTCTGGCTATCAACTAGAGCACCTCGGCTCACCTCCATGTGTTTGCTTGTATAAGCCAAACCGGCTTTCTTGCAGTGTGGTTGGCGGTCTCAGGGCAGAGCTCCATCAGGACAAGTCCCAGTGGGCTAGTGCTTCTCAAGTCTCTGCTTGCCCAACCCATCACAATGAACAATGATGTTCCACTAACCAAAGCAGGTCACATGGCCAAGGCCAGACTTAATCTGGATAGGGATTTTATTCTGCCTCTTAGTGAGAGGTGTGGCAAAACAATCTGTGGCCATTTGTAATCTGTCACAGAGTTCAAACAAGACAGTATGTGGCAACCGAGTAGCAGAGTTTAGAATCAAATTCAGGTCTGAATGCCCCTATACTCTTCCTAATATACCACAATGTCTTGGAATAGCCCAAGAATGATGATTTTACATGATAATTCAGATTTATACTTTCCTTTGTATAACATATATTAGAGTCTCTACCATGGAACAGGCATTATTTCCAGCTCTGGGGTAGAGCTGTGTACAAGACAACCCAAAACCCTGTCTTCAGAAAACTAAGAACATGTAATAACCTCAGATTAATGGGATGATGGTAACCAAAGGAGAAGGAAACTTTAGATGGATGGGTCAGGAAAGGTCTCTCTCTTAAAATGGCTAGAACAAGATTGGAGAAGCAAAGGCAGCCATGGGAAGAGTATTCTAAGTAAAGTGCCCAGGAAGTATAATATTCCCCAGGCAGAAAGAACCTCGATGTTGGAAGGATAGAAACGAAACAATGCAGCTAGAGCACATAGACAGAGGGGGGACTGTAAGGAAGAGTTTTGACAGGTGGAAGGAAAGTAGACCTTCTGGCATCTTGGAGGCCATAGAAAGGAGTTTGGATTTTATTGAATTGAAACAGGAAGCAGTTGGAGCATCACGAGCAGAGGATTGATGTGATCTAGTTTACATCTTATCTTGGTAAGTTGCTATAGTTCTGGCTGCTGTGTGGGGAGTAGATTACAGAGAAGCAAGAGGGGAAGTGGAGCTCAGTCAGAAGGTTAAGTGCCGACAGCGGCAATGAATAGGGAAAGAAGAGGAGGTCCTGTGATATGCTTTTGTATGAGGGTTTATAAGACTTCATAATGGATTTCTTAAGGGATGGAGGTAAGTGAAGATAGAATGTTACAAATAGAGTTGAGGATGTCAGTAAACTTCATCCACTCGGGTCACAGGTACTCAACCAAGGGTGAGTCTACTTAATTATGAAACCAAATGTCTTTGTTTTATTGTTCTCAAAAAGCACGAAGGGAGTCTTTTTGATTATTTTCAAATTCACACAGATGAATTTGCTGGGTGAAAAGGACAAAATGCTTTAGTGGTGTGCAAAGGGAGGAAAAGGGAGTTGGAAATGCATACTTGGGTTGCTGAGACCATTTTGTATTCATTGTGCTCACTCATGTTCTCTGATTGGAGGGTAGGCCTTCACCTGTAAACTAAAAGGCGGTCAATCTGATAATGAGAAAAAGGAGAGAGGCACATCATGCGAAGTGCATTCTACTGTTTATATGGAGAACTTACTGGGTAATGCATCCAAATACAGCACAATGATCACGGTCACCGTACGACTTCTCAATGAAACTGAGACACGTTAGCTGCTCTCTCATCCACCTCCTGAGCCCTATAGCTCCCCAAACCTTGATTCGGCCTCTTCTAATTCACAAAGTCTAAAGTTGTCCTTGGTGCTTACGTGAGTGGAGTGAACATCCATCCTTTTATATATACCTCTTAGCCTCAAAATACCTAAATCAACCCATATCATTCAGGAGGCAACTGCACCTTGTCAAGACAAAAGGCCCAGATCCCCTTCTTGTCTAATAAATTATATCCCGAGACTTCATTCCCCATTGCCTGTATATTTTCCCTGCAGAAAGCCCCCCAAATGATAAATCATCTTTCTGTTTGTCCATCATGTCTGAGCTCATTACTTCACACATCCTAATTATCATCAATGCCCAAAACTCAAGGAAAAACATCTGAACAATGAGATGATTCTTTTTTTTTTTCTTTTTAACATGAGTGCAACTTTGTGTAATTAAAGCTTATCATAATATAAATGGGTGCTTTGGATGATTTCCGTGTAGCTCTTTTACATTTCGCAGATATTCTTAATAGGTCCAACTACCTAAGGAGGAAAAAAAAAAGCTCTTTTTGCCTTTAAGACTTCGAAGTCTGATTTTTTAAGTGCACAGATAACTTTAATACCTAAATTGAAAAATGAGAAGAATATCCGTAGGGAAAAAGGAGCTTATTGCTGCCTCCCTGAAGTTCATCAAATGTTGTCACATATTTCTCTAACATTTTTGACTTGGTTAAGTGCAAATTTAGGTGAACACACTCTTTTTCCCAGGGTTCATGGCAACAGAAATATAATATGTATTTTCTGATTAATGAGTGCAGCTCTACAGTCTAAGGGATCTTAGGCAAACAGTGCTTTCTGGGGGCAGAGGACTGGATAAAATGACCTTGCGTTTCCACTATTTCATGACTTAGTGGATGATAACCTTTCAAACACTCACTTCACACTCTTTCTTAGTACATTTGTGGCATATAATAACTTGAAATCCCCATTCTCAGAATCCAAATCCTCTATAATGGTGCATCTAAATTTTCCCCATAACTGGAGAAAATTGGAATTAAGAATTATGCAAATAGATGAATGTTAATAAAGTTCACCTTTAGCTTCAGCCATTGAAGTTATATCAGTTAGAAAACTGATGAATTACAGTTTGTGTGATATTGAAATCCTGCCACGTATAGAAGTCCCAATTCTTGTTTAGTGTGTGGTTTGGAGCAGCAACGTCTAATTCACTGATAATAGACCAGATCCCTTTGCCAGCTTCACTTTTTACTTTGGGGTTATCACTGATGCCTTATCATATGGCTTGTGGTTATCAGGGAAAAATTGACAGTAACCCTTAGGGCATGATGAAGCCAGTCTTGACCAGGAAGCTCCTGAAAGAAGTTGACCCTAAATAACACAGCTGCCTCCAAGAGGGCTGTATGTAAATTGTAAAATGTAAAATATTTCCCTAAATCTTTGTCTTCTATTAGCTATGTGGCCTTGAGCACGAACCTTAACCACTCTGTGCTAAAACTAACTTATCTGGTAAATTATGGAGCTGGAGGAAGGATTCAGTGGATTAACACTTTCAAAATGCTTAGGGAAATATTTGGTAAGTGTTAAATATTAGTGCTGTTGGGCTGCTATTACAATGATCTCTTCATTTAGTGAACTTTGATCTGCCCTTCCTGATGCAGCTGTTTAAACCCTTGACTCCCATAGGCAAAGCTACTCATTTCTTCTTCTGAGCTTCCATTCTTGAGCCCTCGAGTAATTTTGATCATATTTGCCCCCACATCCATTTTTCCCACTGACCTCTGTCTCTTTGGTTGATATCTTTCCAAGCAGCAATTGTGTCTTCTGTGTACCCACCCTAGGTACTAGCATATCTCCTTGTACATTTGAAGGAGGAAGGAATTTGTTCTTGCCAATTTTATTGGTTCTAGATATAAATACAAAAATAATAAAGCATTTTGCTTAGGCTTATCATGTTTAAAGGTTCCTTTGGATGAAAATATTCCATTTTTCAAGAAAAAAAATGAATCTTTTTCATGATCATCAATGGCTGCTACATCAGGAAAAATAGAAACAACTCTTTATCATGTGCCTTCTAATAGACAAACCAATCTTACCTCTTAAATAGTCCTGCCCTTCACAAAGCAAGCAAGCCCAGGTTATATCAAGCCTCTGTCAATTTGTGGAGAATTCTGTGGACAGAGGAATGTGTTGTGTGAAACAATGATGGTGAAGTTAGTAAAATCCAGACTGCAAGGAATTCTACAAGGTCAATTGCAAGATAAATGTGACCACGTACATTTTAGAAAAAAAGAGAAGAAGAAAGCTGTAGTTTTAGAGTTAAGAGAAATCAGTCAACTGCAATATGCAGGCTGTTTTGAATCCAAATTCAGATGAATTCCTTTTTTAAAAAAAATATTTATTTGGGAGGGAGAGAGAGCGCATGCACAAGTAGGGCGCAGGAGCAGAATGCAAGGGAGAAGCAGACTCCCCCCTGAGGGAGGAGCTTGATGGGGAGCTCATCCCAGGACCCTGGGATCATGACCTGAGCCAAAGGCAGATGCCTAACTGACTGAGCCACCAAGGTGCCCCTTAGATAAATTCTGAAAACAAACTGAACACTGGATATCTGATAATATAAATATAATATGAATCCCCAGGTGGAATAATGGCTATTTTAAAAGACCCCTTTGCTTTTATAGATTTATATTGAAATACATATAGATGAAATAGAGACACATCTGAGATTTTCTTGAAAATAATCCTGGATGGGTGAAAATTTAGAGAAAATGAGACAGTAAGAGTTGGGTTTGTTGAGATTGGCTGTATGGAGGTTTATGGTACCACTTTACTTTGTGTTTGCAATTCTTACAAAAATAAATGTAAACGTCAATAATCCCCCATATGATAAAAGCAACTTTTATATTTCCTCTGTTTCACATACATTGCAAACTCTGGCCATGTTTTTGCTACCCATGAGACCAGATGCATTTCTTTGCACAGCATAAGTGTCCAGTCATTTATTAGATTGGATTTCCTTGCTTGTGAAACCTTTGCTCGTAGTACATATTTTCATCAGCAACTATATCATTCACAGAACAAAGAATTATTCTTATGAATTCAGTAGTAAATGTAACATCAATAATTGTATTAACTACAGCTAATCATGAATGCATGCTTACTTCCTTGTCACTCTGAATGTTAATTTACATGGAGCTATCTCACTGATTTCTTGTAGAAATTTATGAGGTGGGGCACCTGTTATAAGACACCCCATGGAGAGATGCAAGTACCAGCACAGAATCTGAAGCTACATGCTGTAAAGATACCCAAACCCATAATTACATAGTAAGTGGCAGATCTAAGTCCATACCAGATCTCCCATACCTCAAAACCTAAGTACTTAACCACTCCTATCTGACATGTTTCCTTCTGGGTCCAGTAGGGTAGGTGATTCAAAATAGAAATAGGGATCCCTGGGTGGCGCAGCGGTTTGGCGCCTGCCTTTGGCCCACGGCGCGATCCTGGAGACCTGGGATCGAATCCCACATCGGGCTCCCGGTGCATGGAGCCTGCTTCTCCCTCTGCCTGTGTCTCTGCCTCTCTCTCTCTCTCTGTGACTATTGTAAATAAATAAAAATTAAAAAAATAGAAATAAATTATGATTCCTTTTCATAAGAAGCAGAGTAGACCGCTGATCTCAAGTCAGATGACTGCAGAGAGACAGATGGGAAAGGGAATATTTTTCTAGGTGATTTGAGAAGAGCACTGGAGAAGGTGGCCAAGTTTAGAGAAATGTAAGAACAATAGGTCCAAGGCAGGAAACAAGACATCCAAAAGCTTAGATCAAAGATTCCTAAGCAGTGGTCCAGCCAGACTTTTTGGTCTGCATAAGATTTGAAGCTTTTTGGACTGATTTGCCAACTTTTAAAACTCATAAGATTTCACATGTAAATATACTTCATTGCTTAAAAAAACAAAAACAAAAACAAAAAACAGGTTTTCTGGGCTCATGTTTCTCCATAGTCATTAGAAGTCCTGAGGCAGAGGAGAGATTTGCTAAAAGTAACATTCAGGATGTAGCATGGAGATGACATTTCAGGGAGAAGATGCTAGAATCAGAAATGCTTTTTAGGTCTGGTAGGAAATCATAAAGTCCTGGCCAACATAGAGGTAGACAGAATAGAAACAAGGCAGGAGGTAGAAATCCATAAACACAAGTGGCAACAGGACTTGGAGACAGAAAGCCCTAAGAGGCAGAGATATGTGACTTAATACCAAGTGATAATTGGTGTCAGAATATCTCACCCCTATAACTGGAATGAATGAGAGGTTGCAGGAGGGAACTCTGTCACATTGGGATCATTAGGTTTTGTGTTAGCATCTATTGGGAGATGGTGACACAAGAGATCAGCATGGAAAATTATTTAGACTAAACAATGTAGTATCTACATCGATATCTTATAGATCTTAGAAATATAGAAACAGGATTTGAGTAAGAGACAGGAGATGTAGATACTAGATAATTGTTCCATCCTGTACTGACTGCATCAAAGACATAGACCAAGGGATGGCCTTCCACCAAAAAAGTTTTTACAGTGAGGTCAGAGGAAAGAGGTAAATAACAAGCAGTTGGATGTTCATGACCAGTGTACATCTCATGAAGCCAAAACAAAGAAATGATCATGTGTTTAGGGAAAATTTCTCAAAAGTACTTCTTCTTGAACCTTGACACAAAGAAACATAGAGCATAAAAATGTGGGATCAATGTAACAAAGTTTGCACTGAATGAACCATTATTCGATGGGTGTCTACTAAGTGAAAGACACATGCAACACATCTCTCCATTTGCTTTATTCTTCCTCATAATACTTGGAGATGCTAGATTATCCGAGAATGCATGGTCTATGTGCGTCCTTGCTTGATTCTTGTCTATCTCCCCCAGAGAATACAAGCTCCATGAAAGCAAGGACTTCATCTTTTGTTTTTCGGTTACAAGCTGGAGATGAGCATCCAGGTCATTGAGGAGCTGTATAGAATCATCTCAGCCTCAGAGGGCCTTAACTTAAGGCCCTCTATGGAATTTTTACTGTGTGTGTGTGTGTGTGTGTGTGTGTGTGTGTTCAATGGGAGCCTGCTGTCACCGATCTGAAGGAAAGCGCTGTAGGGCTGTGATGCACGACCCCCCAGCAGGCTGGAAAGCCTCTCCCTTCTCCCCTCTCCCAGCCAGTCTGGATACCAGGGCAAATACCAGAACCCATCTTATCAAAATGCTTCCGTTGCAAAGCAGCAAGAAATTGTCAGATATACATGGTGATGCTGACTTCTCAATAGGGGGAGAAAAGGACCTAAATTAGACTTCTATAAAAAGAATATTGCATATTTATTTCCACAATAACACCCAGGAAAAACGTTAGTCAAGAAGCAAGCAATTGGGTGAATAAATAAGCTTGTCTTTGTTCTCATCAATTAAGTTATTACATCAGTTGGAAAACCAGTGAATTATAATACAGATGTTTAATGAAACACTGCTGAGCCTATAAGTCAAACTCCTATTTTGTGGTGTGATTTTGGCTGCATAGTTTTGTGTGTGTTAAACCGTATTTATTAGCTGATACCCATTATTATTTTGAGCAAGGTATAATTCAGTTGTCAGGCTCCATCGCAGGCAAGGAGATTTAATCAGTAAGAGCCGCTTTGCTACTGAGTATAAAACAATGTGGGTTTCATGAAGCAATCACGGCAGTGTGAAAAAATGGGATTAATTAGTATTGTATAAGAACAGGCAGCATGCTCATTAAAACCTTGTGAGGTGGCTCTTGATAAACTGCCACTTGATAGGACCGCATTAATGTGACAAGGCAAAGACTTCATTCCCAAACCCTCTCTGATGGTATCTTGCTTTTAAGTTACCTGGAATGACCCTCCTTGGCAGTGGGAATACAAAGATCAAAATGACTGCCAGGGATCCCGGAGCCACCTGGACCGAGAAGCCACTGCATGGATGGGGGAAGCTTCAAAGACCACTTTTTTTTGAACTCACAGTCAAACATGAATCAATAGTTGCAAATGAAGCTGCGCCAGGGGTGGCGGATTTGCATTCGCGCTCGGCAGGTCGGGCAGAAACTAATTTGACAATTGGCAACACACCCTAATGAAGGCCACAGAAGCATCCTCTGTCTGTTTACCCAGTGCCAGTGATGTCTGGAAATGCATGGGCCTTGGGGGGGGGGGGGGTGGCCGGAGGGAAGGAGAAGCGCAGGGACTCTGGAGACCCTGCTCTTTGCATCACCTCCCTCCTGGTGGCCACTCACTCATTATTTGGATTTCCGAAATGCCTCTCTCAGTTCCTAGAATGTATAGTTATTTTTTGTTGTGTTTTGTTTTCACTGTGAAAGCATCTGCACATGAAAAAAGCCCAGTGAGAACAATCTGCTTTGGGTAAGGAATATTTTGTGATGTGCCTTAGACTCGTTTTCCTCTTCAGGCATCTGATTTCTCTTCCAAACCTGGAATGGTTGGGGTCGTATCTTCCGGGCTGTGGTTGGGTTTGATTTTTTTGGGGGGCGGGGAGGGAGGCGGGGTACGTGGTGGGGTGGGAATAGGGGTTCTCAAGTTGAGGACCGTGGACTATGGATATGCCTTCTGAACAGCTCACCAGATCCACAGTTTTCTCGAAGGATCTTCTCTTACCCACACTCCAGCTTCCATTTTCCTGGTGGCTTTAGCTAACCCCACTTGCAAGGCAACTCTAACAGGTATTTGTTGGGTGTAGTTCTAGAACTGAAAATGCCATTCAGAAACCTCGGACTCCCTGTTCCCTGCCCTCCCCAACTATTTTATATATATATATATGCTTGTTAAATCTCACCAGCATATTAAATGAATGTTTTCTACCATGAAGCTCAAGTATTCAGCTCACAATTATAGGTTGTTTGCAATTGAACTTGGGTAATTCCACTGCAATCTGCAGATTCGAGGCACTGGGCAAAAGTCAGGCTACCTGAGCAGCCAAGATAGGATTAAGCACACTGCTTTATCAAGTGATGTGTTGCAATATTATTAATTTAAACCTTAACATCTCATTGTTGTGATCTAAGCTGCATGATGTAATGCAATATGACAGCCATTAAATTAATAGAAAATAGAATTCATCTCTCAAAATTTCACACAAAATAAAGGCACAGAGACAGACAAAAATCAAAGAAGAAAGACAGACAGATAAATACCTTTAATATCTTTCGGTTTCCGACCGAGTCTGCCTCTATCTGCCAGCATGAGGAGTACACATAGCATCAGACATTGGGACAGAGATCCCCGCCATCTTATTTATCCCTCTGTAAGGCAAAGTAGTGAATATGTTCCCATTTTGTTCCTTTTATTTTAGCAAGTGGATTGCACAGACATGATATGCTGCAGGTGGAAGTGCAAGCATCACCATTTACGCATGACACAGTAATAGGAAATTTTCTGCCCTTCTTAGCTTGATGAGGACCTCCTGCAAAGACCCTACAACTCCTTCAGGTAGTAGCCACCTACTTGATTTATAATCCTACAGTGGCGGAAGAGGTTAGCTGGGTAATTTAAATCACTAGATTTTTGCTAATGAACTGGGGCCAGAGAGAAAGCACTTTACATTGTAAAGGCTCCATTTCACCTTCCTTATGCTCCACATACTTTATCTCCAAATTTTTACATTATTTATATAAAGAGGGAAATCGTTCTCTCAGAGGAAAATGAGTGAGCAAAGCATCTCTGCTGATAGACTAGCTTCGACAATTCACTGCAATTCGGATGCCCTCTCTCAGTGCAGCAAAAATAGGGATTGAGCAAAGAGAAGTATGGAATGCCCAGTTCGGTCTGAATATTTAGATAAACAACAGATAGGGCACTATCTGGGGCATACTTATATTAAAAGTCATTTGCTGCCTATCTGGAATTCAAATTGAACTGGGCATCCTGCATTATATCTGGACCCCTGCACTGAAAGGCAGGTGGAAAGGAAGCGTGCGTGGCCCAGTGAGGGCATTATGTGAAACGTCAGGCGAAAATGCCCTACAAAGCCTGGGAAAACTGACCGTATGTAGCAGTCTTCTGGCATCTGTGCTTCTCAGTGGAGCATTTTTATTTAGCAGATTACTCTAGGCTTCACTGAGCTTTGAAATAAACTCTTGGTCACTTTTTTTCCCACATGGATAAGCAAGTTTTAAATGATGTTTCCTTCATATTAACCTCAGAGGAACTTTTCTACTGTTGCATTTTGTAAAAAGGAAATACGGTGGTTCTCACACCTGGGAGCTCTTGGGACCTTCCCACGCCCACTACCAAGCAGCTTCATTTAGCTTCTTGGACTGCAGTTTCAAAACCACTGGCCTTGTATGTATCCCAGAGAACTGAACCACAAGTATTCGGATACCTGTACAAATAGATCCATGGATACTCATGTCCATAAAGCACTATTCACAATTACCAAATCATAGAAACCACCAAAGGGGCCGTCAACTCATGAATGGATAATCAAATTGTGGTCTGCACTTAGAACTGGATAGTATTCAGCCATCAAAAGGGATGAAGAGCTGATGCATGTCATAACATGGCTAAAGACTGGAAATATGATACTAGGTGTTACACCAGACACAAAAGGTCACATATCGTATGATTTCTATGGAACATCCAGTGTAAGTAAACCTGTAGAGACATACAGCAGATTAGCTGTCACCAAGAGCCAGGAGGTTGGGGGGTGGGACAGGGGGACAGAGGAATGACTACTCATGTGTACAGATTTCCTTTCTGGGGTAACATAAATGTTTTAGAACAAACACAGGTGGTGGTTGGTTAGGCAGCACGGTCAGTGTATTAAATACCGCTAAACTATCCGCTTTAAAAAGGTTAATCTTACACCATATGAATATCATCTCAATGAAAATAAGCCAAGAAATAAACACACACAAAAAACCATGGATCTTAACAAGAAAATGGCATTTGCGATTCTGCCTTTGGACCCATTTTGAACCTGTTACTATCTCCAAAAGCAAACACACAAAACAAAATTCATTTTCCAGAAAGCTCTTTAACTGAAAGACATTTCCATATAAGGCATTAACTCAGCTACTATGACTTGAGCCCCTTATTAAAGGTTACCTATAGCTGTTTGGAACCTCTGTGCAAATTAGAATTAGGGGTCCCATTCCGGGGCTCCTTGAGTTGAGCCCTGCTCACCACCAGGCAGGGCACCCACATGTAATCCCAGCTGCCGCTCTCGTCCACAGCACCTGTTGCCTACAATATGCCAGGTACTATGGGATTCTGGAACTAGGGTGGATCTGAAGTCGTCCTGGGTATAGGGGCTTATAAAGCAGCACAATGTAGTCATTCAATATGCATGCTTAAGAGCCAGACTCATGGGGTCCCTCATCGACTATGTAACCCGAGGCTGTTCCTGAACTCTTGCGACCTCAGTTTTCTTATTTGTAAAAATAGGAGTAGTAAGGACATCTAACCTCCCAGACTTGGGGGTGGGGGTGCTAAGGCAGTTCAAAGCATTAAAGACAGTCTGTCGTTTCACTGGAATGACTGAAATGACAGACTGGCAGTACTAAAGCCTGGTGAGGTTGCTGAACAGCTAGGACTGTCACACGTCGCTGATGGGAGTGTCAACATGCACGATGTCACCACTGTGGAAAACCATTTAGCACTTCCTTAGAAAGTAAATCCACCTATTTTATGATTCCGCAATTCCACTCCTAGGTCTTTACCCAAAAGAAATGAAAACTTATGTCTATAAAAAGATGCATGCAAGAATGTTTGCTGCAACTTATTCATACTAGAAAAAAAAAATGAATGGCAACAACTCAAGTGTCCATCAGCAGAAGACTGAATAAATAGATTGTGTGTGTGTATAATGGAATAATACTTAGCAATAAAAAGGAACGGACAACAGATACACCACAGAACGCAGGTGAATCTCAAAACCATTATGTTCAATGAAAGAATCCAGTCCCTGAAGAGGACATGCTATACAGATTCCATTTTTATGAACTTCAGAAACAGCCAAGCTAGCCTCTGGGGATAGAAATCAGAGTAGTCTTTGCCTCTGCAGGGCAAAACATAAGGGAACTTTCTCAGGTGGTGGTGGTACTCCGGTAGGGTTTGGAAAATGTTTTCCATAAATGGCCAGAGAGTAAATATATTAGCCTTTGAGGTCCACATGCAGTCTATATTGTCTATTCTTTTGAAAATAACCCTTCCAAAATGTAAAAATCCACTTTTAAGTCCTAGGCCACACAAAACCACTCCACAGGCTAGATCTGGCCCAGGGATTACAGTTTGCCAAACTCTGCTCCATCCATCCAGGGTGTTTTGTTACACAAATGTATACATTTGTCAGCTTTGATGAACAGTACACTTAAGATGCCTGCCTTTTACTGTGTGTATTTCAGTAAAATATAGAACGGCGCCTAGACGTTGAATCAATACTCAAATAAGCATTAGCTAATATTATTTTAGCTTCACACTAAATGATAGACTTATCTGCTTTTAATTATATAACAAAGAAAAAATACCATTCTCCCATCCTGTAAAATAAATTCAAGCAATGTATTTCAGGCATTCATGATGATTCTCTCAACTGCCTATACACACATTTCTAAACCCTTCCCACAAAGAGAATTTGATTTATTAGAGCAGTATCTTAAGTCTGGGAACACTCCAGTGCAGAGGATATGTCCTCAGTTCCCTAGGGGTCCTTGAACTCTAGTCAGAGAAACAGGCATCTATAATGGACCAAACCATCTGTCTTACCAGATGCCTACATGAGAACTAATCCTCCTTCCACAAGACCAACTTCCTTCCCAGTTAGTCTTTCCCAATGTCACTGCTGAGAAGAGAATGTTTCTGAAGAGCTCCTTGTACTTAAGATCTACCGGGTAACAATGTGAAGCATTTCCAAAGGATAAGACACTATATCAAGAGTATTTTCTATACATTCGTATTTACTTATGTACATATTGGCATCACTTTCACTCATGCCGAAGAACACTCTCTATGCAATCAGCAATTCAAAACTGCTGAGCAAAGCAGCTTTAGAAAGTGTCACAAAGAAAGTTCCATGTGGAGTGGAGAGTGCTCATCTGTTTCCAGCACCAGGAGCCCTGGTATTGGTGGCAATAAAAAAATAAAAAAGCACGTTGCTAATTGAAGCATATGAGGACACTGGAGCGTGGCTACCACAAGATAAATGATTGCATTTTTTCTTAAAATTTCCATCAGAACCAGAGTTGAAACTGGGGGAAAGGTCTTACTGCTAATAATTGGGATGAAGAAGAAATAAACGGCTTAATTAATGGAATTATGTTAAACAATATTTTAACATTTGTTATGATAAATACTAGTCATTTCTTATTGTTGCCACATGCTATTTGAAGAAAGAGGGGCTGACTGCTGTCCTCGGGGAGCCCACAGTCCTGTGAGCAGATAAAATGACACCCTCACCACCAATGTCACCTTTATCACCATCTTGACAGTATCATTTATTTATTATTATAGAATAGAATATATTAGTCATTTATGCTTGGCATTGCGCTAAACCCTTGAGACACCCTGACTCTTTTAATCCTCATCATAACCCTGGGAAATAGATGCCATCATTATACCCATTCTATAGATGTACAACTGAGGCTAGTTAGAAAGTAACTTGGCCAAGATCCAACCCCAGACAGTAAGCAGTAGAGCTCGCCTCAGAACAGAGTCCCACCAGACTTCAAGTTCTATGCTCGTAACCGATGTCCCTTTACTGTATCGCCAAAGACAACTGAAAACATAAGCTATGATGGACCAAGAAGCAGTATCTGGAAGCCCCAAGGAACATTCAAGATGACCAAGGATATGGAAAGACTGTACGAGGTAGACTAAAGTCTCACTTGGAAATAGGAGTTATCTCTGAGCGTGCAAAGGTGGGTGAGGGTGGCATTTCACTGGGAGATCCCAACTTCTCTGGGATAGATTCCTGGAAATGTCAATTAAAAAAACATTAAATTCTCACAAGGGAGCTTCAGTCCAATTAAAACAGCTTCAATTCATTTGCTGTCAAGTATTATCTTTTTACAGATACCATGATCTGTTAAAATTGATCAGAACATGATGAATATTTCACAAAATCACTCTTCCCAGCGGTGGCAACAGCGATATGTCATAGAGCTTTGGGCAACTACTCATACCACAGTCCTACAGGAAGCCCCGTGATTTGGCCTGGTAAATGGAGTAGAGGTACCATGTCTCAGACACAGGGTGATGCATATTTTATGGGCATGGAGGCTTGATGGGGGCAGAAAAGGGCCGTAGCAATGAAGAAATGTGAAATGATTCCAAAGGAATAGATCCACTCTAGAAACATCCAACCGGTTTTACTGGTCTCCTCTCTGCTGGGTGACTAAGGACTGGGTACCGCTCCTGAGCTGCTGTAGGGTAGGTATATGGTTGGCAAACCTCAGGGAAGACCCTGCTGGCCCCACAGCTGGGAGGACCTGGGGGGACCCAGGGAGGCTCCACTTCCTGGCCTCCCCGGGAGAGAGGGACTCTGGTGAGCAGGAGGAGGAGCCCGTCTCCTTGGCCTCTGTTACTATGGCAACCTTCCCCTTTGTTTCCCTGGATCCAGAGCCTCATTTAGAGACTGGCATCAGGTGAGGCAGCTGCAGGATGGCATTAGGAAAATGAGGAAGAGGAACACCAGCACCACCCGAGCGAACACGCACACGCGCACACACATCCTGGCACCGAGAAGGCACTGTCAGGATGAGTTTCCAGACCTCTTGCCACTTTCTTTTGAGCCAATCAGCGGCAGATGATTGCAATTGCTGTTGAATAACATGCTTGGGGAATTTTCGCTTTATTCTGGCTGGCATTTGGCCTGGTGCCTTTTACGCATTCTTCTGTCGCCTGCAATACTTTGCTCTTCCTTACCCTTACGTGGAGGGGTCTCAGGGTCAAGGCCACAGCCCCTAACAGGTTTCCCTGAGCACCATCCACCCTCTGCCAGTGTTCTCTCTCTGTATCCTGTCTGCTTCCTTCACAGCAGTAAACACAATTCACAACCCTTTCATCGATTGTCTTTGTTCATCGGCTTTGGCTCTCTGTGTCCCCAGCTAGATTACAAGCTCCACCAGGGCCAGGATACCACCATTCTTGCACAAAGTGGCATCAGACGAAGCATGCCATGCAAGGGGCTGCAGATGTAGGTTTGTGAAGTAAATAAATAATACGGAAATTGGGAAAATGTGAGTCAGGATGCTGACATACTAAGTGCTGGGGTATGGCTTCAAGCCTCTCAACTGTTTTTTTTTTTCTCTTCAATTAATAATCAACAAGAATCATTAAAATCAAAGACCAGGGTGCCTGGGTGGCTCAGTCGGTTAAGAATCTATCTTTGGCTCAGGTCATGATCCCAGGGTCCTAGGATAGAGCCCCATATCAGGCCCCTTGCTCAGCAGGGAGCCAGCTTCTCCTTCTCCCCCTGCCTACTTGGGTGCTCTCTGCCAAATAAAATCTTAAAAATAAAATAAAAGACCATGACCTAAGTTGCAAATCTATTTACTCTCATTGCTGTGTTTGCTCCACTGAAGAATTTCCCACATCTTAAGGCAGCCCAGCTGTGTGTGTACAATGGATTAGTGTAGGGGCAGGGGATGGGGGCCAATGGAACTCCTACAGAGTACCTACCAGGTACTTCTCCACTCGCTTGTGACCGTAAGAAAGGGAGGCTCGCAGGACAGAAGAATTCTAAATGCTAAAACGGTGAGTCCAAGGAAGAAACGTCCACCATAGAGAGAGAGAAGGTGACATAAGCTAGAGAACAGAACACATTCTGCAAATGCACTGCATCCTTCTGCCCTCCCCTCATTCAGCTCCTTAGAACCCAGGCCATCTCCCTGTAGGAAAAGTTGATGATGAAATCTGTTGGTTGGGGAGTGAGTAGAGGGTGGCATTCCCCCCACCGACTAATGCAATAGCTTTCCAAATTTATAATGCACATGACTGAGAAACTGGATGGATTTTACAGAAAAAAATATATTTTAGGTAACTTCGATGGGACTTCCTCTTTTCAAAATACTGAAGCATGTGGTGAAGTAAAATGATTCAGGGAGAAGATATATTAATTCATACCTGTGCCAAATCAATAGCACCAAACAAAAAACAAATTAAAAAAAAAAAACAAAAAACCTGAACAGAAGCTAGCACAAAAGTATCTACCTGTTAATTCCACAGCAGGGACAAGCCAGAAGGTAAAGCTACGGGATGAATTTCATGGAGAAGCACAATAGCCTCCCCTCCTAGGTCTAAAAAATAATTCCTGAAAGAGAGAGGCCATGAGCCATGAGACTCCTGATAATTTGTCAATGATTACGCTAATGGCGAAACCAGAATTATTTCAAGGAGCAGAAGACATGTCTGCCTTACCTGAGAATCCAAAAATGGTCTCATAGAAGATTCTCTACCTTACTGGCTAATGCAACCGGGGGCCTACATGGCTCCTCTTTGCAACACTTTGGGCTCAAAGGTCTGAGATGAGCGTGACTGGCCAAGCCTGGGTTTTGAGCCAACATTACAAACTGTGATATTGGGAATTACAAGAAGATATATGTATTTGGTCTTTGTCCTTGCTCCTGGCACATGCCTCCTAAACCCTTGGAACTTCATAAGGGATAAGAGTAGCCATAAAGTCCAATGACTGTCTTGTTATTCATAACAAACCCCTTTCACAACCACACCTAAGTTTGTGTTAATGAGGGGACTTTTGCAAAATCCTTAAGGATGGGGATGTCAGGTTAACCAGCCCTAGTTTAGAGAGCTGAAACTTTCTGCACCATCCCCCAACCTTCAGGGGAGAGGAGAGGAGTGGAGCTTGAGTTTAGGTATGAATGAATGGCCAATGACTTAATCAATCACACATACATAATGAAGTCTCCATAAAAACCCTAACTGAAGGTTGATGAACAAATGGACACGCTGGGGGGCAGGTAGGGTAGACTGCCCGAGAAGGCATGGAATCTCAGCCCCCCCCTTTCCCCCACATCTTGCCCTACACATCACTTCTATCTGACTATTCCTGAGTTTTATTACTGTATTTCTCCAACATCTCATTCTTTGGAGACCACTCTCTTCCACAGATAGATCCTACTAAATTCATTTGTGGGTGGCAGTAGGGATAGTGAGTTCTCTTTGTTCCAAAGATGGGTGACCCAAGGCACACTAAATAGGGCTTTCTTCCCCTCTGGCCACAATGAATATTTTTTAATGGGCACATGACCCAAGCAGAGTTTTCATTGAGACTTTTATCTATCAAGAGACTTCAATCAAAATAATCTGTAAGGTCCAAATCCAGGACTTAATAAAAATACTATTAATAAATAAGTCATCAAACTTATAGAGCTGTAGTTTTCAACCAGACATACCTGGAAGATTTTTGTTTGTTTTAAGTGCATACCTGGTCTACTCCAAATCCATAAGAAGCTGTTTTATGAAAATACTAGAGTCTTGTGGGCAAGTATATGATTTTTACATTTTATACAGATCCCCAAAAATGAATATGTAGAATAAAATTACAGAATATTCATTGGAGCTTAAATTGCTTAAAAGGGATTTCCTAGAGTAAAAATTTATATCACAGAGCTGTTGGTCCAAGGAGCAGTAAAGTTAAGAATGGTAGGAAATAGTCATATTAGCCAGGATTTTTTTAGTTGCAATGGCAGAAAACCTAAGTCAAAAGGTTAAGTTAAAAAGGGAGGACTAATCGGCTCCTATCATTGGTAAGTCCAGGGGCAGGATTAACTTTAGGTGCAGGTGGCTCAGAAGTTCAAATGATGGCATCTGGGCTCCCTCTTTTCCTCCATCTTAGCCCTGTTTTCCTTTGCTTGGATGCATTCTTCAACATGGTAGAGGAGATGACCCCATACCCCATCCTCCTCAGGATCCCCTGCTGAAGCTCATAGACTCCCATGGAAAGAAGACTCCTCTTCCATGTCTACTTGTCAATTGCAGAAATACTCTAAACAGCTGAGTTAGGATCATGTCTGAACCAAGCAGAGTGACATAGATTGTGAGTCCTATATGTGAGGCCTATTCTGGGTCACATTTTATAGAGTGGACAATCATAATTAAAAGTCTTAGCAGGGGCAGCTCAGTGGCTCAGTGGTTTAGCACCGCCTTTGGCCCAGGGTGTGATCCTGGAGACCTAGGATCGAGTCCCACGTCGGGCTCCCTGCATGGAGCCTGCTTCTCCCTCCATCACTGTTTCTGTCTCTGTGTCTCTCATGAATAAATAAATAAAATCTTTAAAAAAATAAAAATAAAAAATAAAAGTCTTAGCAGAATACCTAGCATGAGGAAAGCCTAAATCTACAGTGGGATGGTAGGAAGATAAAATTCAACACATACCACCTACAATCATGCCTAGACTGAGCTCACACTGAAGACATTCCTTCATTCTTCATCCTTTGTGACCTATCAAACTTTCCAAATGTCTGAAGTCAATAAAAAAAATAGATGAAGATGATACTTAGCAACAATAACGAAATCTTATTATTGTTCAAATGCAAATCAATGAGCATGGTGCTGGCCTAGAGGGCTGTCTAGGAGAGCTCAGATCCATGAAAGCCTTCCTCAATTAGAGGTGAGTCTTAGAGGGCAGCAACATTCTCTCTTCCATTCTAGCAAATTTAGTCTTCTTAATGGTGACCTGAATCCAAGAAAAGGGAGGTAGCTTGCCATACCTCATGTGATTTCTGCTAATAGCCAATCCCAAACTCTTCAGTGACACCTACATGAGGAATCTGGTAAACCTGCTCTGAAAAAAAAAAAAAAAAAAAAAAAAAAAAAAAAGCCCAATGTTGGGTTCTAAACCAGCTCACAAATGGAAATAACACAGTTAGTACAAATAGCTACATCTACATGAATATCTCCAGCCAACGAGCTTTGCAAATTAATCCTGTTGGAATGCTACCCTCTTCAAACAACTCCACCTGTTTTCCATAATCACTACACATACATGGGAAGCCTAACTGGAAACACACATAATAAGAGGTCCGGATGTACCAGGATTGGAAATAAATAATATGCCTGAGACTATGGGAAGAGCTTTAATATCCCAAACTGTCAGAGAACAGAACCACCCCCATCTGATTGGCTACCTTAGGCCCCATGGTGAACATATGGACTGGCTGGTCTGTGAGGCACACAACAGTGAAATGGAACTCTTCATTAAGTGACCAAGTGAACCATTCTAGAGTGCTGAGTGCTTTCTGATGGCACCATGCATTACATACTCAGGCGATAGCTCAGTTTCATGCAATATATTATTTGCATGAAATATAACAACAATGTATTGTGGATTGAAGATTTTAAATCAGATTCAATATAGTCTGAATGAAATCTGAATTAACGGGTTGAACCTAACCATAAGGCAAACACCAAATTAATTCAAGATACTTTGATGCCAACATTGTGTTTTACAAATAAACCAATGGTCTTAATTTTTTTTAATTATATTGTTTTCCAAAGAAAGTATGGATTTTCATTATGATTCAAGACAATACAGTACAATAGCACAATCACTGCTTAACAGAGACATTTGGTTCATTCACCCAGCATGTATTTACTGAACACCTAATATGTACTAGCCTTTCTGTGCTCAGGATATAGTGGTGACCTCAGCAGATTATATCACTGTCCTTATGAATCTCATATCCTAACAGAAGGCGATATAAAAATATGGAAAATAAATAAACCCACACAAAAATGTCAGACATTAGCTTCTCTGAAAGCAGGGGTTGGCAAACAATGGCTCACAGACTGTTCCTGTAAATAAAGTTTTATTAGAACACTGTTTACACATCATCTGTGGCTGCTTGTGTGCCACAGCGGAGTGTGAGTAGTTGGGACACCCTGTGCTCCACAAGCCTAAAACATTTGCTGTGTGACCTCTTTATGGAGAAAGATTGCTGACCCTGTAAAAAAAACAAAAAGGGTGTCATGCAAATGGCCTGGGGTGGAACACAAGCAGAAGGTCTGGAAAGGACTCACTGAGGCAGTGGCATCTGCGTGGAGAAGTGAGTAACGGAAAGAAGCCAACCAGAGGAAGCAGAGGTTCAGATAAATGGAACAGTATGAGGATTTGGTGGGGGCTTTGGTTGAGTTTTTTAGTGAAGGATTGCCTTGAAGGTGATGAACAAGTTCCTGGACTATATGGCATTAAGAAAACCTCAAATGCTAAAATAAATAAGCCCAACACTTTCCACTTGTGCCTTGTGCAAGGTGATAAAAGCATTTTCAAGTTGCCTCTGGATTTGCATCCAAAAAGAGGGGGAGTGTCCCACGAAGTTTGATAAGCCATTCTGGGAAGAAGGAACTCATTAGTGCACTCCCAACAACTGCCTTGCCTTGATTCCTGTGGTTTAAGGGTAGAGCCTAAACTAATTTCTCTACAAGGTCTTTCTCCGTGCTCGGCCTTGTCTCCAACTGTGATCTCTCTCACCTCTGTGTCTTTGTGCTGAGAGAACACCTCTGCTTAGAACATTGCTGGGCCTATCTCTTCCCGGGAAAGGTATTCTGATATCATCTGGGGAGAAGCGGAGAGTCCAGACCAGTGACTCGGAGTGAGTAAGATAATGAGGGAATCCAGATGTCTACGGGAAAGCTCCTGTTTGCTTCCACCCACACCTAAGTGGTCTTTGTCGTGGTGGAGGCGATGCCTTGCTGGCCAGAAATGATTGTTCTCCTTCTGCAACGCTGGATGCCTCCAGGTGGGCCCCCTCTCCATAAGGTTAAAAAATCTACTTTACCTTGCATGCAGGACCATCCACCAATGACTCGAACTCTCGAGTCTAACACTATATTTGAAACTATTTCAAATGGAAATCCGTACTTAGCAAGCGTGTCCTTGCCTCTGTTAAAAACCTCATGCTCCAATTTCAGATATTTTCATGATACTTGGGGTGGTTTGGGGATGGATAAATTAAATCTGCTTTTCTCCTTATTGCCTTGCTGGCCTTCTTTGTAACTTCACTTTGTATTCCTTTCTGTTCAATACTTTTCAAAGTACTGAGAGTTTAAAGAGGTACAATAAATCCCAGATCAGTTTTTAATGACCACGGTAAGCCTGCTTGTAATATGTCAGTAAGCTGAACCTAAAAGCCAATGGGGAATAGGCTATTTCTGCCTTAGTAATTGCCTCCACAGAAAGATTTATAATGTCATTATCTGAATCTACAAGAAATAACTCATAGAGCTGAAATACCCTAAAAAAATATTACAATTCTCTTAAAATCTAGTCATTCATAAATGCTAAATCATAAAACTTTTTTCAAGATGGTTTATGTTAAAAGTAAAACCCAGTAAAAATATAAATGCTCGTTTCTTAATCAGATTCTTCATTCTTTATGTATCTGTTTGGAGCTTTGCAGTTTTCTGGGCTATATTTACAAACCTAACATTTGGCTGCCAGAAACCCAACCACTACGAGAAGCCATGGTGTCTGAAAAGGCATTTCTTGTCACCTTTTTTATCTCTGTGTGATAGCAAGGAGGAAGGAGGAAGAGGGTTAGTTAGTATGGCAATAAAATTAATTTCAGCAATAAAAGTCACCTTTTCCCCTAATTTCCCCATGAAAAAAATCCACACTAAACTTCCTGCCAAATGCACCCCGGAGCTGCGTGAAACCATTTGCACGGCTTCCCTGCCCGCACCCCCTCAACATTTCCAAATCAAAACAAGATCAGTCACTATTCTTTCAAATAGCAGGAAACATCCTCCCCAATTTGTCCAGAGTTTAATAAAAACCTGGTAGCCACATTTCCTCGTCTCCCTGTGCCATAAAATAGAGCAACATTTATATGAATGTCTACAGTGCGAAAATGTTCTTTGCAGGAGAGAAATCTATTACGGTTTAAAAAGGACACTTAAGGTGTTTTTCATAATTTGTAAAATCGTATTTTCTCCCTTTAAATACAGTAATTGGGTGCAAACATGAATATTGAATCGGGCTCTTTTCAGAAAGTCCTTCCTTCCTCTGGTAGCCTACTCAGGATGGGGATTTGGTTCACATTTTTAATATCTGGGGTTGCAGCTAAGCCTTTGTGGGGACTCTTGTGTGGATTGAGAAGGTTATTTAAAAGTACTTGGGGGGCAGCCCAGGCGGCTCAGTGGTTTAGCACTGCCTTCAGCCCTGGAATCCCAGGATCGAGGCCCACGTTGGGCTCCCTGCATGGAGCCTGCTTCTCCCTCTGCCTGTGTCTCTGTCTCTGTCTCTTTCTCTCTGTGTCTCTCATGAATAAAGAAAATATTTTTTATTTTATTTTATTTTATTTTTTGTATAAGAAAATATTTTTTAAAAAAGAAATAAATTTTTTAAAAAAGGACTTGGGGAAGACAACAGGTCTTGTGTCTTTTGTTTGCCATTCTTGCTGCCTCCCCATGGAGCTGACCACCATCATGCCAGTCCTTGACTGTTATTCCCAGTTCGACATAGCTATAAATGGTACCTCAAGTAACTCGAGGTATCTTAATTCAACATATCCCAAATTGAACTTGCCTTCATTGCCAGAATGTGCCAATCTCAGACAATGACACTACCTGTCCATCTTCTTCCTAGGAACCAGAAACCCAGGCAGAAAGTCAAAACCCCTCATCTCCCACTCTCTTGTCTCCCACTTCCAGACAATGACTAAGGCAAAGCTGACCTCCAAATATCTTCCAAATATAAATATTTTCTTGCCTCACGATCACCACCAACATTTCTCACCTGACAACTCATCACCCCATATATCACTCCCTTGCTATCCACAAATCACACAAAAGCCAAAGAGATCTTTGGGAAACTCAAATCTGATCATAAGCCCCATTCAGTGTTTTTTTTTAATACACTGGATAAAATTGAAAGTCCTTTTCATGGCTTTCTTCAGAATTTGGTGCTCAATGGCCTCAATGACTTCACGATATTTCTGTCTCCACCCCTGTACCCTGCCAGCTATCCCCACTTTCTGGTTCTTGGGGTACATCTACATTCTCTTATCTCATTGGCCCACACATGCTATTCCTTCTGCCTGGAGCAGTTCTAGCTCACCTCCTTCCTCACTTAACTCTTTCTCATGATGTGGGTCCCAGAGAAGTTTTCCACACTCCATGGTCTAGAAGAGCTTCCCTTGTAGTACGCTATCTTAGCAATTTGCATCTCCTCTCCTGTAGCATTCACCACATTTCACATCATTTGCTAAATGCTGGTCCCCTTACCTGGAGGCACCATGGTAGAAGGAAATCAGTTTCCTTTAGCACTCTATCCTCAGCCACTAGTAAAGAGGACCTTGATAAATACTGGATGAATGAATTAGTACTAAAGCAGTTCCAGAATTCATCTTTCTATGTCAATCTCTAGTCTGTCCATCCATCCATCCCAACAAATATTTATTGTAACTTACACCATACACTATCCTAAGCATTAGGATGAAGTCATAATAAACTTGGAATAAATAAGACAGAGTTCCTAGTGGAGAAGGGAAAAAAAAGTATAAGATAATAAGATAATTTTTAAGGATTTTATTTATTTATTTTTGAGAAAGAGTACAAGTAGAGGGAGGAACAGAGGAAGAGGAAGAAGGAGAGTGAGAATCTCAACTAGATTCCCCACTGAGCATGGAGCCTGATGCAGGGCTTGAGCTCATGACCCTGAGATCATAACATGAGCCAAAATCAAGAGTTAGACACTTAATTGACTGAGCTACCAGGTACCCCAAGATAATTTAGCTATTTAAAAAATATACCAGAATCAAACCACAATAGTTTAAAGAAATGGGATGTGGAAAAAGAATTAGCCACTGACAAATCCAGAAGAGGGAAGGTCCAAGCCAGAGGCTCAACAAGTCGAGGGTTCATTGGCAGAAATAAGATTTGTGGGATCAAGCAGGACAGTGTGGCTGGGCCACTGTGACCTGGGGGCCCAGAAGCCTAAAATGGGATGGGGCCAGATCACACAAGATCATGGAAGCTGCAGTATATGGAATATAGATTTTATTTGTCACAGGAAACCATCTGATGGTCTTAAGGGAAGGAAAAACAGGGTAGGGTTTTTGTTTTAGAAGAACAAGTCTGTTTGCTTTTTGGAACATGGATTAGATGAGGATCATAAGTGAAAGCCAAGGTAGTTAGGGAGCTGTCTTAATTTGGATGCAAGCTTCAATGACTCCCCACTGCCTATGGAATAAGACTCACATTGTATGGCATGACCTTTTAGGCTCCCTGAGTCCTCACCCCTGCTGCCCTATTAGGCCTCCCTCTATGTTCCTTGATGGCTCCTCCACTGCGGTGGGTCAGCACATGGCACCTTGAACCCACCTGCACGTTTTCCCACCAGCCCTTGACATATGCCATCTTTTCTTTTTCTAATTTCCTTGAGTGTATGTGTTCTGCCTCAATTCCCATCTTCTACCTGAGACTTCAGAACACTCCAGACCATAGCAAGCTTTCTTCTTCCTGAACAATGGGCCATATCTTTTTGTTTTTTAAGTACACCTACCTTTTGCCACCTCTTGGATTATTGCTTTGTATTATCGCTTACCTCTTGTTATTTTTTTCTTTCATGTGTGCATATGTCTCATTTCCCCAACCACAGTGGAAAAACCCCCGAGAGCAAAGACTTTCCTTATGTTTCCGCAGACACCCCCCCACACACACATTGGCTGGCACCATGCTGTGCCCACAGTAGGGTGCTCTGTGAGCTGATCTGCAGGGGAGGCAGCACTAAATGCACTTGTCAGAACAGAGGGAAACACCAAGTTGCCTTGGTAAGGACTTGGTAAGGTAAGTAGAGGAGTTGAAAGCTGGAGAGAGATCAACAACAACTACTTTTTTTTTTTTTAATAGCTTCTTCCCTGGAAGGTCCTCCCCTATCAAAACCGCCAAGCTCTGAGTAGAATCAGAGATGGAATGTGAAAGAAGCTTGATGCGCTGTTGATCATTAGCTCTGAAATTCTAATCTGGCTTGAGATCAGAGATTTGGAACTAAGCCCCTCGGAAGGAGCGGCTCAAAGAAGGCCACTACGGAAAAGGTTGCACGCTTAGCATGGCCCTGGATAAATTAGCCGCTTGCACGATGTGAGATTTGAGGGTGGACAGTGGATAACAAGATTGAGGTCAGAGAAAGGTAAGCTGCGGTGCAAGAGAGACAGCAGCATAACCTGACTGCACTACATGGCAGACCGTCCACCCTGTCAGAACCATGAATCAGGTTGGGGAGAACTGGCCCCCGGCTTCTCCTTTCTTGCCGTGTGTCTTCACTTGCACAAGCAGGAGTTCTATTGACAGGTTAAGACATTTAACATGAAATAACAGAAGGACAAAGGAGCAAGGTTTACTGAATCACAGCAGTGGTATTTCTGTTCTCTAAAGGTGGTTTCCTGTGTTTATCACACTGAAAGTCCGTGAACAGGACCATGGAAACTCATGGGGAGACTGGCAAAGAGAGCTCTAATCAACTGTATGTAAAACATAGAACTGGTAGCTAATGGGAAAAACAACCACTTATTATCCAAGACTTTTGGAAGAGAAAGAAAGAGGTAATTCAGGAAAGATGGATGGAGGGAGTCATGAATTGCTTCCCTGGGATTAAGAAGAAGCTTGAACTCCTGGTAACACCTTTAAATCTAGAGATTTAGACGACCCTGTTAATTTGCAAACTCCAGAGCATGCTCCCCTCGGTCTTGGCACTACTGACATTTGGGGCTGGATAATCCTATGTCGTGGGGGGCTGTCCTGTGCCCAGTATCGCTGAGCTCTACTCACTAGACTCACTAGATGCTGCACTCACTAGATGTCCCCAACCAGCTGCAACCAAACAATGCCTCTAGATGTTGCTAAGTGTGCCCTGGAGGGGAGGGTCGCACAAAATCACCTCCAGTTAAAAACCCCTGAGCTACAGAGACAGAAAGACTTGGGTTTAAGTTTCAGATTCGCCATTTCTTCATCTGTAAAATGGGAATAAACACCAGCCACTGTAAAGAACTGTGGGGAGCATTTAATGAATGAGATATGTAAACCATGAGAACATTCTGGCACAGAGTAAAGGCTCAATACATATCAGCCATCTCTATTCTTACTGCTGTTATTTATTGATCATGGCCCAGGCAGGTAATTCCACACTCCGAATATTAGTTTTAACTCTTCAAAGCGACCTAAAGAAAAGACGATTTTTTCTTCCATGTGATATTATTTCTCATGCTTGCTAAAGAGGAGTCCTGTATCTCTGGCCATGAAATTTCTCACAGGTCTGCTCAAGGCCCCTGAATTGTCATCTCACACTACAAGTAACTTGAGTATCAAAGAAATCTTCCAGTATTTGCCTTCTTAGAAAGAAAGAAGGAAAGAGAGACAGAAAGCGTGAGCTCATTTTTTTCTCATGCAAGTCAGTTTCCAAATGAAACAGTAGACGAATGTCACGCACACCAATTACCTAATTGTGAAACTGATCTTCACTTAAAGCATCCATGTTTGTGACATAAATAGTAGTGAAGTGGTAAGTTTTCAGCATGATTGTTAGGCTGATTGCTGAGTGCCAGATATCAGAGGCTAAAGAGGTTTTAGCCTGAAGATTCACTTCAGCACCTTTCAGTTGAGGGAAAATCACTTTAAGTAAATTAAAATAAACTATGTCCTCCACGTCAGTCCTAGGTAATCTCCCACTGTGTGTCAGAATTTGTGGTCTCGCAGGGGATCAGAAACGAGGGATGAGATGAAGTACAGAAAAGAATCATTTATTTATTTATTTTTTTAGTTCTTCCATGATTATGTCTTGTTTTGTTTTGGAACTGAGAAGAAATATGAATGAAAGAGGATGAGTGGGTCCCTAACTTGTGAACAAACCTTTCTCTTCTATGTGAACTTTACAGTTAAGCTGGAGTACATATGGCAAAATGGTGCAGGTAAACAGTGTTTCTATGGAAAACAGATGTGTGGAAATCCTACAATGCTTACCCAAAAAAATGTATCTGTTCATCAAGGTTGTTCATCAAGATTGGCAGACTTGTTCTGTAAAGAGCCAGATAAATAAAATAACAAATATTGCAGGTACTATGGGCTTATAATCACTGTTATAACTACTGAATTCTGCTGCTGCAGCACAAAAGCTTCTATAAAAAATATGTAAACAATTGTATATAAAAATGTATATAAAAATATGTAAAGTGTGGTTGTATTCCAATAAAACTTTATTTACAAAAAGAGGCAGCAGGCTGCATTTGGCCCAAAGGCCCTAGTTTGCTGACCCCCAATTGAGATAAAACTCCAGTGAATGTCTTACCGTCAATACCACTGGTCTTTATTGTTATATCTGTCCTTTCAGTGCATTTATGACCCTTTTTGTGCAAATAGCCTTAGGGAAATGATAAATACATAGCAGCCTTTTCATTTTCATATGACTGGACAGAATGATCGAGAAGGCTGCTCATTTTAACAGAATTATTCCAATGTCTTTGCAGACTAAATAAGCCTAGTATGGAACAGCACATTTAATTTAATTTTTCCCCTCCAAAAATAAAAAGCAGTCGTATTAAGAAATCCTATCACTCAACGCTGAGAGGAAGCTCCTTCAAGTCTTCAGTGCTGCGGTAATTACTGGCAAAGAACCCCTGATGAGAGATCCTTGAGAAATGGAAAATGTACCCAAAGAACTAATAAAACCCCAGTCAATTGCTGTTAGATATCTCTAAATAGAATGCAGGGAGGAGACAAGGAGAATTATAGGGTTGCAGACACCCAGCTCAAACAGAAAGTCAGAGGGAAAGACTTCAAGAAGATGTTGAGGGCGAAGAGCTGGGGCCCAGGAGGGAATCTGCAATTTCCCCTTAGGATACAGGCTTGGAATTCAGTTCATGACCCCAATATATGTAGGTTAACGATACAGGTCAAGAAGCTAGGAGGGCAAGAGAGGAGAAAAGTGCCATCATCATGGAATTAGCCATACACGTTGAAATAGTTGACAATTTAAAACAGGACATGGAAAAAAATAAAATAGTAACATAGATGGATAGAAAGAAAGAAAAGAAGGAAGAAAACAGGGAAAGACAGAGGGAGGACAGAAAGCAGAGACAAGCAACTGAGCACCCTATGAAATCAAAACATATAATAGAGAAAAATTGTACCTAATTAATAGGGAAGACTACTAGGAACTCTCCGTGACTCTGTATGTAAGTAGTTGTGTGCTGGGCTAAATTCTCCTCCTGTAGGAGAGCTGGGAAGCAGCTGTGTGTGTGGCAGAGATGGGGCAAGGAGTCATGAGCAGCTGATTGACCTTCTGCAGCAGAAGGGACACCCTCTGAGTGACATCATAGAGCCTCCTGACCATCAAAGAAGAGAGGAGATTCCCAAATTTTTCTTGCAGGAACACCCCTGGGTGGATTTGTGAGTCTTCTATACGTAGCTTTTATTTCGACTAGAGATCATGAAACCCAAAAGCCACTGAAATTTTAGAGAATGGTTGCTCCACTTTCTAGAGAGTGGCTGCAGGGGAAGCTGAGATTGCTTGCCAAATGGCGGTGTGATACTTGACATTCTCTAGAGTCTTCTGCAGTTAGGTTGGGGCCGTGTGATTGCATGTAAGGCCGGTGGACTCTCCTGGAAAGGCTATGACCTGTGCTGAGGTCTGGCACTTTAAACTGAACGATCCACCTTCTCCTGCTCATTCTTTGCAATGGTGCCCTCAGAGGCTGTGTGTTCCAGGTGCAGAGCTAAAACATGGAAGCAGCCCAGACCTTGAGACAATATTCGGGGAACAACCATGTAAGAGACTCACTCAACCCCCAACAGATAGCAACGTGAGAAATACACCTTTTTGTTATTAAGCTCCTGAGTTTTCAAGGCTGCTCATCACCTTAGCACTGGCGAGCATCGTTCTGGCTAATCAGAGTTTCAGATGCAGGTGATAGAAAGCCCAACTCAAAATGGCTTGAGCCACGAAAAGAATTCAGGCACACCTGATCTAGAGCTTACACAATGTAAATAGGAGCCACATTCTCTCCAGCTGTTGGCCCCACTTTTGGGGTGCGCTGGGAACCTTTGGAAGCTGGAGGCTCTCCCAGTGACAAAATAAGACCACAGCTCCTTCAGATCCTATCTTCTCATGGAAAAACCCAGGAAAGTCAAGAATCTCTTTTCTGGTGATAACCCACAAAGACCTCAGGATTTACTGTGATTGGGCCAGCTGAGCTCACCCTAAACTTGAACTCATCCTTGTGATTAGCAGAATGCAATGTCACAGTCAACTTAGGCCTGGCTCAAATGTTCTGCCTCTGAAGTCAGGAAATACCTTGCACCAGAAAAAAAAGTTCTCCCAAATGCAAACCTCACTGTCACCAGGAGAAAAGGGAAGGAGACAAGGAGAGTAAAGATGTAGTCTCCAATGACCTAAAGAGAGAGGTAGTCATCGCAACTCTTATATACAGTGGGCGCCTCAAAGTGCCACTCTCTAACTCCTCTGGGAACATTTAGCTCTCTAAACATGAAGAATTGGAGATTCTGGTGGTTACATGATGTTCTTATTTTTAAGGCTACATTAAAAATGTGCACAGTGTTACTCACAAGAACAATGTCAGTATGTACCTCGACACTCTTGTTTATGCAAGCATGTCAGCCAGTGCTCACAACCCCAATTCTTTAAAACAACTAGTGTACATCGAGACAGCAAAGAGTAGTTGAAGAACACAGGCTAAGATTCAGAGAGATTTTTCCACCTCTTAGTTCTACCTTTATCGGTCTTTACCTATACAATCTTGGGCACGCTACCTGCCCTGTCAAAATCTCAGAGTCTTCCTTGTTGAATGGAGAGAAGAATGTTTATTGTGCACAGATGCTGTAAGAATTGGAGAATCATGTTTGGAAAGAACCTGACAAGGGACCTGATAAGAGTAGGCACTCAATAAAAATTAGTTTTCTTCATGTTTTACCACTACTATTATTCTGCTTCTGCTTCCATGGTGTCTGGTACACCATAAACTCTCAGTAAATAAACTAGGTGTCATTACTGTTAGTTCTATAAATATTTGCTGTTAGATAAAATACTTAGTAAAGGGATAGAAGAAAATACAAGGAAGAAAGGGAGGGACAAAGGAGGGAAGACAAGAGAGAGGAAAGGAGGGGAAGAGATTTCATTCGTTCAATAAACAGTCTTGAAGGACTGCTATGTGTTAGGCATCACGGAAGGTCTAGGTTGATAAAACAGACTTAACGCCTCCCCACCCCAGAGTTTACAGGAAAAGAGAGATAATCAGCAATTATACATAAAAATCTGAGTGTACACATGCACTGAGAAAATAAGTATCAAGGCAACCAAAAGGGTACAGTATTAGGGAACAGTTCATAAGCCTGCGATAGAATGGTCAGGGAAACCTCTCTGAATGGGTCAAATTAAGCCAAGATCTAAAGATTAAATTGTAGCAGTTATGATTAGTACTGCTGACACTATTATTCAGTATATCTAGGGTATAATTACAAGTACAGAATTCACAAATACTTATAAGACTCAACTATATTATTTGGAATTAAAATTAAACTCAGTAATATTTATGCATTCAATAAGCATTTATTGAGCACCAATGTGAATACGTTCAGCCAACTGATGCTTTGCGTCTTAAGTGGACTTGAAAAGTGTGTGAGCCAACCAAGACAAACAATTCTTAGCAACCTCAACAGAGGAATAAATGGATACATATGCAAACAGTGCACTTTTTTTTTTTATAGTTCTCTTACCAACCCTCCAAGTTTGTTTCAACCACACTTCTTTGCTAACATTAAATTCATTACTCTCTATCAATAAGTGATAATGGAATGATGTCTTTCTTTATCTTATGCATTTTCTAATTCCCTCTACTAGAATATAAGCTCTCAGAGGGCAATGTGATTTGCCACCTATTTCCCCACTGCATTTAGGAAAGCGCTTGACCAGCGCTAGGCACTCAACAAATTGCTGTTGAGTGAATGAATCAATGCATAGATAAACGTTTTTGCATTTCCCCAAACATATTTGCATTACAACTTGTAATTTCACACTGGGTTTAGTCAATGTTTTTTAACACACTGACACTTACAATCAAGACTCAGAGTCTTACTTATGCTAACAAATGCTGATTCTCCCTAATATACAGTATTGCTTTTCCCAGCTCTGAATATTAGCTTCTCATTCAATCATTATGACAGATATTTCTGAATAAATAAATAGGGTCCCATGTGTAGTAGCGTCTATTGTAAAACTGATCACTATGATTCTATTTCATTAGGGGCTGGATACGGGATTAGAAACCTTCTGGGAAATAAAGAACCATCACAAGAGTATGCAAATAATCGTAGGAGTGGAACCATACTCCGACAACGGACATGGGTCTTCGCGTGGCTAAAGCCTTGAAAGGGTCAAGGAAAGGGAGAGGTCAGAAGTAGAAAGTGTGGTCAATACACTTGAGTGAGGGATTTTTGCAATGGTGAATGCCCTTAAAACCAATCATAGTTGAATTGGCATGTTTAAGTCATTTTGGCAACCAGAACTGCAACCCTGTCTCCTGAATAAGATACTGCTGCTCTAGCAGAACAAAAGAACCATTAATGACACCAACTAACCCGTGTAATTCTCATTTACACCTCTTTATTACCTTCCATATACTCCGTGAGAAGCATTACACATTCCATTAATTGTTAACATACACGCAAGTCAAGATCTTTTATTATGCGAGGTCATCAGTCAGTGATAACAGAGATATTGATGTATTAGGCTCCTCATCAGAAGTTGAGCAACATTTCCATTCAAGATGATACATGGACCTTTAAAACGTACTCAATAATATTGAGTCTCAGTCTTCTGTTGCTTTTCTCAGAATGCACATTTAGATCTTTATACATCTATCTATCCACCCACCCATTCATTACACATAAGGTATTAATTTTCTGCTCTTGGGGCCAGGATCATGCCGGGCTTGTATCACTTCTGTATCCCAAAGACTAGAACACAGTAAGAGCTCAATAAAATGTTAGGATTAAAAATAAGTGAATGAAAAAAAAAATGAAAAAAAAAAATAAGTGAATGAGGATGTGATAGGCAGGATTCTAAGCCCCCATGACCTCCAACACCTGGTGGTGTTACTTCTGTGATAGTGTCAACTCACATGGCAAAAGGATTTTGCAGATGCCATTAAGACTAATAATTAGTCAACCTTAAGATAAAAGGGGGACCTAATCTAATCAGACGAGACTTTTAAAAGCAGAGGATTCCATGACTGAGAATGGAATGGGAAGTCTGAGTGTTTAAAATCACAAGGTTTCAAAGCACCCTTACTGACTTAAAAAAATTCACTGAGATAATAATCGATATACAAAGAACTGCACAAATTAATGTGTACAATTTGATATGTTTAGATATAAGCAAACACCCACGATTCCATCACCACAATCTATTATCAATAATAGACATATCCAATACCTCCTAGAGTTTCCTGTGTTCCTGTGGATTTTTTTTTCCTTTTTGAAAGAACACTTAACATGAGATCTATCCCCTAAACAAATTTCAAAGTGCACAATACTGTGCTGTTAACTCCAGGCCCGATGTTGGACAACAGATCTCTAGAACTTCCTCATCCAGCAGAACTGGAACTTTCTATCCACTAAATAGCAACTCTTCACTCACCTACCTCCCAGCCTCTGGCAACCACTACTGTAACCTCTGCTTCCATGAGTTTGACTATTTTAGACACCTCATACAAATGCAATCATGCTGCATTTGTCCTGTGGCTGGCTTATTTAATTTAGCATAATATCCTCCAGGTTCATCCATGTTACAAATGACAAGATTTCCTTCTTTATAAAGCTGACTAATATTCAATTGTATCTGTTCACTGACGAGAAAGAAAGGGAGGACCAGAGAGAGAACTCTGGGACTCAAGGTCACCTCTGGCTGACAGCCATCAAGAAACCATGCTACAGGGATCCCTGGGTGGCGCAGCGGTTTGGCGCCTGCCTTTGGCCCAGGGCGCGATCCTGGAGACCCGGGATCGAATCCCACGTCCGGCTCCCGGTGCATGGAGCCTGCTTCTCCCTCTGCCTGTGTCTCTGCCTCTCTCCCTCTCTCTTGGTGACTATCATAAATAAATAAAAATTAAAAAAAAAAAAAAAAAGAAACCATGCTACAACCATAAGAAACTCAGCTCTGCTGACAACCTGAATCAGCTCGTAAGAGGATTCTTCCCTCAGGGCTCCAGATAAGACCCCAAAACCCTGACTTGAAAAACCCAGTTGAGCCCGTCCATTTTGACCACAGACCAGTGAGATAATGCACAGGTGTTCTTTTAAGCCACTACATTTGTAGTAACTTGTTATGTATCTTAGATCCCTACTATGAGGGAGGAGGGGAGATTTGGGGAAGAGATTGGTAGCAGCAACAACATAGTATTTCAATCCCTTGAAATCTTACATAAAAATAAAAACAGCTTCTGAATAGCAAAACCATGGACAATGTATACAACAAAAGCAGGTGCCAAGGCATCTTCAGAAACCTCAAATATCAAGTAGGAGGGTGGGGACAAGAGCCCTGAGTCTCTGGTGGGTCAGACTCTGCAGAGAAGGAGAGGAAAGAAATGGTGTGTCTGCAGATGTCAGCAATAGGACAAACTCTAGAGAGCCAACAGGAACTCACTGGAAAACACAGTGGTGCAGTGTGGGGCAGGAGGCAAAACCGAGAATGCCATGGCCCCTCTAAGAACCAGTGAGTATCAGAGACCAGTATGAGCTCCAAGAGGGAGGATTACCCCAGGCTACACAAACCTCAATGGCAACCAGCCAAAATCCCCTTCCAGGATTAGACCCCACCCCAAGGAGAGTCTACTGGGTAGAGAATCAAAACTGAAGGTTCAAATAAAACTCAATGTGTGTTGGGGGAGGGTGTTAAAACAAGTGCCAGAAAAATCTCAGAAAGTAAGCTACCATACCTGCAACGTACCCAAAAACAACAAAAGAGGAAGTTCTGTGAGATTGGAAAAATTATCCCAAATCACATATCCTTCTAAAAGTTCAGGAAAATTAATTTCATATAAAAGTGACAACAGAAAAGTATTGAGGTCAGATCCCTTGCAACATTACAAGAGGAAAAAAAAAAAAGAACCAAGAACCAGTAACATTCTTACAGAGATGAAAGCATGCCAGAAAGACATGCCCACAAAACAGATCAAAACTGCAACCTACTACATTATACAATAAAATTATACAGGATCTGGAAAAAAAAAAAAAACCAGCACAAATCAGAATAAGATAACTCAGGGATGAAGTAAAGGTATACAAGCAATATTTACAAATAAAAAATATTTTAAAAATGAAAGCTAAGCTACAAAAATATGAAAGATTAAAATGATAAGCACAAAATATTAGCACAATATATAATGCCTTAACACAAATAAAATTTTTAAAAATTAAAAAGAAACTAAAAGGAGATAAAACATTTCAAAAGAGAGGGCAAATATTACAGATAGGCAGAGAAAATTTAAAAAAAAAAAAATAAAGGAAAAGAGAATTCCCTGAAGAAGAAAACCAGTGCCAGGGAACACAACAAATTCCACAGTATATAATTTAGGAAAAGTTTCCTAAAATTAAATAAAATATATATTAGAAACTAAATATCAAAGAGGTGCATCATCTACATGAGAACAGCACACTGGAATGATAATCTCCAAGATGTATTCAAATAAAATATGTTGGGCTTTCAAGCAAAAGGAACATCATCAGACCATGTAGTCAAACAGAGAAAGTTATTTATAAAGAAAATCATTGTCATCGGATTTTTTTGACGGTAACACTTTATCCCAGAAGAAAATGAAGTACCCCATACTTAAGATATTTCAAGGAAAGAAAATGTGACCTAAGGCTTTTATAACCAGCAAAACTGACTTCCACAGAACTATTATCATCAACAGGAAAGAACTCAGGGCAAAAATCAGAACTACAAACCACAGAGTTCCAGTGCTGCCATGTGTGGGGACAGTCCTGAGTGGCTCAGACTCTGTACAGAAGAAGCAGAGGAAAGAAACAGAGTGTCCACAGACTTGAGACCAGAAGGAACCCTCTGCACTACTTGAAGAATCTACCAGAAAATGAGCTTTGGGCAATCGAAATGACTAGAAGATATCTACAAGAGAACTGCAAGTGGAGGTGAAACATATAATTACTTACAGGTCTGAAGATAAAGGAGGGTTAGGGGAGAGTATAGTATACAATGACCATGTGCTCAGACCCTATGGATATAGTACGGCAATCATACTAAATGGGAGGGGGGTGTCAAATGGGGGAAATGTGAAAAATCACTGTAACAGTTTTAAGTAATCAGATTGGTTATAGTGGTATTAGTACTGTTGTTACAAGATTGTAAATGGACATAAAGCAAATGAGTAATTATGAGATACAATTTCATCATCCCCTGCATCTTTGAGAACCAAAACTCTTAGCAAGGAAGAGAATCTACAGATATAACAGAAGAAGTTCAACAAAATCCTGTAGTGCTGAATTTGAATTGGGAGTTATCAAAAGAATATGTGGTCTATGTATACAATGGAATATTATTCAGCCATTAGAAATGACAAATACCCACCATTTGCTTCGACGTGGATGGAACTGGATGGTATTATGCTGAGTGAAATAAGTCAATCGGAGAAGGACAAACATTATATGGTCTCATTCATTTGGGGAATATAAAAAATAGTAAAAGGTAATAAAGGGGAAAGGAGAAAAAGTAAGTGGGAAATATCAGAAAGGGAGACAGAACATGAAAGACTCCTAACTCTGGGAAATGAACTAGGGGTGGTGGAAGGGGAGGTTGACGGGGGTTGGGGGTGACTGGGTGACAGGAACTGAGGGGGGCACTTGACGGGATGAGCACTGGGTGTTATTCTATATGTTGGCAAATTGAACACCAATAAGAAATAAATTTATAAAAAAAAAAAAAGAAACTCATATGGTATTTTATCTTCTCCTTTGTCCTGTATACTCTAAAAACCTACAACCGATGACCAACCAAGTAGAAGGAGTGTCCCTAGCATCCAGGCTGTAGTTCTTGAAATACCATTTTTAAAGAGCTGGGGTTGGGAGTGGGCCAAGAAGGCCAGCTTCTTCCAGATCTGGTGCAGAAGATGTAGAAGGTGAGTTTAGAACATCTTAAGTGCCAGAAAGTGAAGGCCCTATCAGGGCCATGTCAGAAGGACTCAAGAACTAATTTGCAAATTCTCCCACTAGAAAAAAGAATAATTTGAGCTTCAGTAAAATAATTATTGTGATGGCTTGAAATCTATCACATCCCTCGTGGTGTCATAATGACATTAGTAATGATAACAATAATAGTAATACTAATAATAAAACCAAATGGTCTCCTAACTAAATGGAAGATGAGGGAAAACCAATTCATTATTCCAAAAAGCAATAAAGAAAAAGAAATGGTGCATGTATCATGACTATTCTATATGGACTTGCAGGAGCTTCCAGGAACTCAAATGAAAGACAAGACAAGTCATCTCTCTTTAAAAAGTATTTCAAGATATATCTTCATGCCTCCTGATGAATGGATATGCCACCACCAAGACTCTTGACGAGACACTGAACCCAAGTCTGATCAAGTCTCTAGGTTTCAAACCCAGACTGTAGAAAACTACAGATTAAATGGCCTGGGTCTTCCACAAGTAAACAGCAGTGAAAATAAAGAAATAGAGGGAGATCCTATAGATTCAAGGAGACCTAATAGACCTAACAACAACAAAGAGAGGCAAGGCCTAGGGATGAACACTTGAAGGAGAAAAGTATTTTTAAAACTCAAGGATATTATCACTATGAAAGCCAAGATAAGGAATCAGCATATTTTCCTGCAGTAAATACTTTTTAGGCTTTGAGGACCAGACGGTCTCTGTTGCAACCACTCAGCTGTGCCTTTATGATGCAAAAGCAGTCGGACAGCAAGTAAATGAACAGGTGTGGCTGTGTTCCAATAAAACTTTATTTACAAAAACAAATGGCAGGCCAATCCCTGGAGCAGAGAGTGAATTGGAACTGAGGATAACATACATAAAGGATTATCCTTCCAGGGTGACCAGCAGAGTTCTATTTCTTGAGCTGAGTGGTTGTTTATTATAAGGGTATTTAGCTTACATTATTGCACTAGGCTCTATAATTCTTACATGTGATTTTTAGTATCTGTGTTTTATTTTAAAATAAAAAGCAAAATCACATGAGTCATGTAGACAATGACTAAAGATCTATTATCCAGTTTTTCCAATGAAAGATGACATGCACTTGCCCTCCATGGAATACTTTTTCTTCAAAGAAGCCAAGTGAGCTAAAGGTGTCCAAGGCCAGGTGTCTGCGCCATGATGACATTGCTAGGATTTGATCCCTGTTTTAAGAGCACTAACTGTGATGGTTATAGTTTGGGTGTCACCCTGACTAGGCCACAATACTCAGGTATTTGGTCAAATACCCATTCTAAATGCCACCATGAAGAGGTATTTTATAGGTATGTTTGACATTTAAATCAGTAGACGTTGAGTAAAGCTGGTTAACCTCCATTTGTGGGTGGGCCTCGCCCAACCAGTTGAAGGCCTTCAGAAAGGAGGCTAAAGTCAACTACTACAGAGGGAACTCTTCCTCCAGGTGGCCACTGGACTCACACTGCAACATCACCTTGCCCCTGAGTCTTCAGCCTGCCAACCGTTCTGTAGGTTTCAGACTTAGCCCCACAATCCCTCTAGCTTATTCCTTGAAATACATCCCCCTGTTGATTCTGTTTCTCTGGAAAACTCTGACTGTAACCTCAAACAAGTTACCTACCTTCTCTGTGCTCTGGGCGCTTCATTGCCAAAGTAGGGCAATAATTGCAGCAGATACAAAATTTTAAAGGGTAGTTTCTTACCTTTCTTGGGAGAAGGCCATTTGATGCTTACCGCCCCCCCTCCCCCCTTGTCCTGACCTAATCAAAGCATGCCGGGGTGGAACAGCAGCCACCTCGGCCATGAAGATGAGAGCCACATGCTGAGGGACCGCACATGAGCAAAAGTAAGTGAGCCTGGGTCCCCCATGTCATCACTTAGCCTTCACACCTGGTCACAAGGGAAAACTGCTAGGTTGCGCCAACGGTTCACTATGGTTCAACTTTACACACCCAACCCTAACCTTCACCTTTGCAGTCCAAGCAGAAAAAAAGAGACCGGATAATGAGCTAATATGTTGTCCTTGGAACGATGCCTAGAACATAGACATTATTATCATTAATGATGCACACCGTCCCTCCGTACTGGATGTCCCACCACGGCTCGGTGAGCAGCTCCAGATAATCATCTCAGCCTCAGCTCCAGAACGAAAGTGTGTCTCTCCCACAGGCATCGAATAAGAGTTTTGGTCTTGGTTCTCGATGGCCATAGGAAATGCTGTTCCAGCTTAGACCACTTAGGGCCCCGGGCCTGATTTAGCAAATAAAATCACAGGGTGCCAAGTGCAATCTGAGTTTCACCTATGCCATGAATTGGTTTTAGTAGAATATGTCCCATGTGGTATTTGGAAGGAAGTTGTACTAAAAAATTATGCACCATTTATCTGAAATTCAGATTTTACTGGACATACTATATTTTAAGACTTCCCTTGTTGGGGCCCATCACATTCAAACACTTGAACTGGGAGAGAGTGGGAGCTGTGATTCATTAAGTGAAATTCTGGTGCTGTCTTTTTCTTTTCTTTTCTTAAGATTTTACTTATTTATGAGAGAGAGAGAGAGAGAAAAAGGGGGAAGAGCAGAGGGTGAGGGGCAAGCAGACTCCACGCTGAGTGCAGAGCCCAACTTGGGGCTTGATCTCAGGATCATGAGATCACGACCTGAGCCAAAACCAAGAGTCAGATGCTTAACTGACTGAGTCACCCAGGCACAATTCTGGGGTTGTCTTACCGAAAACAGGTGAATAGGTCAGAAACACACACACCCTCATAAATGTCCTCTCAAACATCTCATTTTTTTCGAAATAAAACAACGTACAAAACCTGCAAGCTGCATATCCACAAACTACAGATCTGGGGAGACAGATGGGACCTGAAAACACAGGATATAAAGCACAAAAAAAATCCCTACTTGTGTATAAGGTAGTTATGATCCAACCACGCTGATGTTTACGACAAAAATTTTCTATTTCTTTTCCTCCAGTCATTCAATTGCTGGATGAAACCCCCAATAAGACAGAAAGGAAATCATAGCACAGAGTATAAAGATTCAGAAAGAATATAATTATATGATAGGTGTGTGTGCTGTAAGCTTGCACATATCTATCTTTCTTAAAAATAGATTGCATAAAGAAAATCTCTGATTTCATTGAAAACAATAATTATGTCAGTTATACTAAGAAAAGGATTATAATACTCAGAATTTGGAATACTTGGTAACTCGCAGCTTAGTATTCCGCATATTTGTTGCAAACTGGAATATTCTGGTATGATAAATAGCAGTGTGCCTGTGTCTGTGTTTGTGTATACACATTGACACACACACAGGTATATGGCCTTAGCCTGCGATCCACTGGGATCACAGAAGAATTCATTTTTGAGATATGATAGGAATTAGCAATATCACGTGAGTTTCGATGGTCTGAAATTAGACAGCTCTTAGGATGCCAGGATTCAAGTCCTTTGATTTTATGTGACTGACAACTTTTGCTCATTTAAGGAAGACTCTACAACAATTAAATCAGAACAAAAGGCATCTAGTACTGACATTATCGCAAATATATATAGGATGTACACTTAATTCTCTCCCTTTATAAATTCCGCTAACAACCTAAGCATAGCTTCGATTCTCTTGTCCTTTGTGCAGACTCCAGCTTTGTGAGCATGGAGGAATTGGATGCAGCTCTTAAAAAAAAAATAGAAAAAAATTGATATTACAAAATGGAGAGAGGGGTTTGATACAGGACTAAAACTGAAACACGGTTTTTGTTCTAAAAAGAAACTCCAAAGAAACCCCCTAATTGAATGAGGAAGGTGGCATTATTCATTCATTCATTTTCCTGTTCCCTTATCCAGGATTAATTGAGCAGCTATTTTGTGCCAAGCACTAAGCCCTTGGGGGATCCAGGAGCACGTAGGGTACGCTGCCTGCCCTTCTGAGGAGAGACCACCCCACCCTGACCTTCCAGGCTGTTCGTTGCCACAAGTGCTTTGCGTGTTTTGTTCTCTCATCCACTGAGAAATGCGGAGAGGACCCCCGTGCTGTCCAGAGAGCAGTATGTCCCCCTCTTGTATACAGCAGGATTCTGGGTGAGACACAGGTGCACCCCTTTAAAATTTCACTAACTATATTCTTTTTATTGGTGCGTACCTTTTATATGGGTTTCCATTTCTACTTCCTTGTGCAACAGATTTTTAAGTTATTTATGACTGAGACAAAGATCAAGTAAGAAATAATAGAGGGGACACGTGGATGGGCAGCTTGATTGCAAGTGACTCACAGGTGGAAAACAGTGTTTTATGTAATGCCAGGGACCCCAAAAAGAATCTTGCTGCCTTAATTCCTCCCCGTGTGTCTGCTCGGGGCTGAGATTCCTTTCATTTGGAGACAAAGTCACGAAATCCTTTGATAATGCAAGGGAAGATAGAAGAGCAAACGCCCCTGGGAAAAGAGCACGTGGGCTAGCACTTACACAAAAATATAAAACTGGGCAAAGTCAGGCTTTCTGACATTTTTAGGGGATGCCACTGGAGACCCAAAAGGTGTCTGGGAAGAGGTTAAAGGGCAAAGAGAAGCGGTGGGTGGGGCTCCCCCCATTGAGCTCTGAGTGCTGGGGCCCTGTAATTGATCATATAGTGATGCTTAGATCAACCAAAAGAATCTAGAACATTCTTGGTTCTTTATGGAGAGCAAAGTGGTTTGCATACTTAATAATCTCCTTAAATAATAAAACCATGAGGGGCCCCTGGGGGGCTCAGTCGGTTAAGCATCTGTCTTTGGCTCAGGTCCTGATCTCAGGGTCCTGGGATCAAGCCCCACATCAGGCTCCCCACTCGGTGGGGAGTCTACTTCTCCCTCTCCCTCTGCTCCTCCCCGTACTTGTGCTCCCCCTCACATATGCATGCTCTCTCTCTCTCTCTCTCTTAAATAAATACAATCTTTAAAAAATAATAATAAACCCGAGAAGTGGTATCGTCATACGCTCCTTGTACATTTGAGGACATACATGACCAAGCATTAAGTACCTTGCCCGAAGTCACACAGCCAAGCCAAACTGGCATCCGAATGTCAGTTCTGTAATGACCTATTCTGTCTTACATTTAAAGGAATGTGATTAATCTAATTTACGGACCACGGCAGCTCTTGGCTCCTCCAGAGTGGTCCGCAGACCAGCACTGCGGGCATCACCCGGGAGCTCGTTAGAAATGCAGCATCTCATGCTCCACCCCAGACCTCCTGAATCAAAATCTGCATTTCACAAAGCTTCCAGGGAATTCACACGCCGCTGAAACCTTTCCTCCATCCATCCAAGAAGGAAAATCATTTTAAAAAAATGTATAATAACAAAATCAAGAACAAAACCGCAGATAGGAAGAATAGTAACCTGCATGGCAAAGGCAGGGAAGGAGGAAGGAGGGGGGGAGGGAGGGAAGCAGGGAGGGAAGACAAGAATGAAAGCACTAATTACTTAGCAATCTGGAAACATAGACCTTATTTCCAAAAACACCCTGAAAATATCCTTTTCCCCTTCTGATTGTCAGCACCAACGTTTCGCGTTTCTGAGAAGAGGGGCTGACCGCCCAAGCCCCGTGCATTCTGTATAGGTGAGGTTTGCATGTGCTACAGAACCCCCGGTGCCTAATGAAAGCCTTTTAAGTAAATCTCACGAAGCTCTAATCTCGCGGAGCCCGTCCGTGTTCTTCTCTGCTGTTCTTATTTAATTTTTAATAAGAACACTTCCATGCGGCTCGAAAGCACGGCTCAATTAAGAAATATTCCTACCAGGCATCTTTGAAATCTTACGGCATTCTCTTCCTTCTGTTTCCTGATGACCCTCAATTTGGTTGTGTAGAAGAGCTTATGGGGAGGAGGGGAACCACCGAGGCTTATTTTTTAATTGCAAGTTCAATTTCACACTGTTCTTTGTGAGATGGCAAGACTGATTTTCAAAGACAGAACCGCAACTCGGGCGTCTGCTGCCAGAAGGCTACAGTGTGCATATCTTAGGGTTGTATTTTGAAATTTCAAGTGGCATCTTTGATCTGATTCCTTAGGTATTAGATGTCCTTGAAGTTCTATTGAGGTCATGAGAAATAATTTTAAGGGAAACAATGGTTTCTGAATCACAGAACCCCGACTATAAGTATCTTAAAGTAATCTAAACTCAAGTCCCTTATAATGCGGTAAGGTTTACAACAGAAGAAATATCGCCTGGTTCTTCCCAGCAAAATTTACCTTGCATTTACATGTCTTTTCTAAAGACCAGTTTCCCAAGATTTAAACCTAGCCACAAATTTTTCCTATATGCTCATATTTTTCAGCTAGGACTTCACGGTTGCGTCTCTATCAGTATATTTATACATCAAAGGCCGTACATGCAAGTACATATGTGTGTGTGCATGTGTGTGTGTGTGTGTGTGTGTGTGTGGCAGCAACAAATGGTGATGCCTGTGTTGTTAATTTCAAAAGCACAAAAGAATAATGCATAATGTACAGAATTATGTATTCATTATTTTCATCTGTAATCCATTCTCTGCCTAAAATGTAAGCAATCTCACTAAACTAGGCATCATATAAATGGCACAATTATATATAGAATCATGAGGGTGTGGAGGGGAAAGAATAGTTAAAATAGCAGGAAGACAGACATCACTATAGATCAGAGCTGCAGCTACACTGACCATCAATTTTAACTTTGCCTATCCACATGGCAAAGACAAAAAGAAAACATACTTTCCTATAGATCTCGTACTTCATCATAGAGGAAAACGTACAAATGCACCCAAAGTAAAATGTTCTTGCGCCCCAAAGGAAATTTTCACATGGATCTATATTTTGGGCCTCCCCTTCACCCCCCAAGCAACCTAATAGCCAATGTCTTCAAATCTGGCTATACTGAAGCCAAAATACTGCAATATGGGTTTCCATTTGAATAATCCCTGTAAGAATACCTCCCAGAGGGGATTTCTGCAGGTGGGTGAGGTCATGCTGACCCCAGTTTGTAAAATGGGGAGAGGTCAGAGATCTTGGAGTAGGACTAGTACAAAATGTCTAACGGCTCTTTCAAATACCAGGGGTACCTGGCAAATTCCTCAAGCTACTTCTCAATGTAGCTAAATTGCTAATTTCCCAGTTGACTTTGCCAGAGATTCAGTATCTTTGGAAACCAAATATTTCAAAGTAAGGATTAACTTCCTCCAGTAAGTACTTAGGAATCTGAAAGATTATTTAACTCAGCCACAAAGCATCTTTTTAAAAAATAAGGTTATTGAGTGATAATTCACATAACACAAAATTTAGCCACGTCAATGATTTTTAGTGAATTTACCAAATTGTACAACTATCACCATAATCAAGTGGTATAATATTCATCACCCCAAGACTATCCCTCATGCATCTCTATTCCCACCTCTAATCCTAGGCAATTATAAACCTAGTTTCCATATTTTTTAAATTGCTTTTCTGGATATTTCATTGAAATCAAATCCTGCAACATGTGGTCTCTTGTGCCTGACTTCTTTCACTTTGCACGATGTTTTTGAGAATCAACCAAGGCTTATCATGTACTGGGACTTAACTTCCTTTTTACTGGCAAATAATATTCCACTGTAGGAATATACCACATTTTATTTATTTACCAGTTGACATTTGGGTTATTCCTAATTTTAGCCACAGTGATGCCTCCCATCTAAAAGGGAGACTCACAGATCCTAGAGATGGGGCCCATATTTGCCCAAAAGTGCACTGGATTTGTTCAAGCACCTAGACAAACAAGGAACAGCCAAACAAGGAACAGCCCAGCTTCCAGAGTCATGTGACATGCAAGAGCTAAATTAGGAACAAGCTTTGCCAAATCATAAGATCATTTTCTACATACCCTCTTTTTTCTCCTTTTCCCTTAATTCATGTTTAATAATTGTAAGAGCTAACTCTTATCGAAGGCTTATGAGATTTAAAGCTTATTGTATATTCACATGTACTATCTCATTTAATTCTTGTGACTACCTGGGAGGTCAGCATCACTTTTGCCTCCTTTTCAAGAAATGAGGGAATTGAACCTTTTGGCAATTAACTACTCAAGATCATGCAGCTGGGAGCAGGTCAGAGGAAGACTCAACACTTAACAGGCTAGAGCCTGCGTGTGAACATGGTACTACACTGCCTCTTCATATCTCGTATCTCTGACATCCCTTCTTCAGGGAAAGTCATTTCCTGATCCCCTAAACAGTGTAGACTCCTCCCATTAAACATCCTGTAGATCTCTGAGCTTCTTCATGACACTCTGGTAATTAACATAGAATGCTGTATTTCCTTCCAGTCTGTAGTTTTCATGAGGACTGGGAATCAGACTTAGCCCATTTTTCCTGTTATACCTTAGCCCCTGCCCAATTTGGGCCAATTACAGGCATCCAATAACCATGGGTTAAATATGAGTCATTATTTATCAGGATAGCTGCGTAAAGCTCCCACCAGGAGATGTCTGTTAGTTGCCAAGTAATTCCCCCCAAAAAAACCAGTATGAAATATGCGCTTAAGTTAGATCATTTAGTAGTGGCACTTAAACATTGGAACCTACTTGCCATATACAAAAATGTTGATCTTGGTGTATTTTGATGATAAGCAGAGCCCTGTGAAGTGATTTCATCAATGGGTTTAGTTCCTTTAATGGAGTTGCAATACTAAAAACTAAATACTAAATACTAAAACTAAAACTAATCCTAAGAGTGGATGCTGTTCTTCCTACTTACCAGGTAGGAATGCTTTTGTCTACACTCCAATTTTGCACTATTGATATTTTGGGCCCAATGATACTTGGTTGAAGTCTGTCCTATACAACATAGGATGTTTTGTAGCTTCCCTGATCTTTACTCCCTAGATGCCAGTAGCACCTGCTCTTCATTCCCACCCCAGGTGACAATCCAGAATGTCTCCAGATCTTGCCACATGTCTCCTGGAAGGCAGACTTGCCTTGTAGGAAACCCAATGTTCTAGGCATTTTTCTGATGCATTAGCTCATCGAATCATAACAACCCCATGAGGTATCATTATTATCCCCATTTAAGGGATTAAAACAAAACAAACTTTGCCAGTGAGACTTTAATTTTCCAGGGTCACAGAATTGGCACGAGAGCCCATCTCCTTATGCAATTCACTTTGTCTTCCACTGCCTGTTGCTGGTAAAGGGAAACACTGTGGTCGCTCTTAGCTGCATGGGAGGCAGAGGGCAGTAATATCACATCTGGCTGATACTAGTCCATTGTCTTCATATATTAAATGAGTAAATCCATGTTACTGGCTTAGAACAGTGTCTGCGACACAGTATGAACTATTTACTAGCTATTGTAATCATTATCATTCCCTGGCTCTGAGCACACTGCTGCCCCAGTGAAACTCAGGTTTATTAACAAGAGAGAAGCTTGGGCTGGATGTCGTCCTATAATACATCCTATAACAGCATATGACACTCTCAGCAGCTCCCCATTTCCTAGAGCCGAGAAATCAATTTCATATAATAGCTCTACTAGGATATTAAAATAGAAGTAAAATAGGAAGTTAAGACACAGCCCTCTTTTATTTGAAACTGGAAATCCACCCATCATAAGAACTTACCTGCTTACTCTGAGTTTAGAAGTAATGATATGTTATAGGCTTTAGGAAGCATTAAAAGCTTGTGTTTTATTCAAAGACTATCCAACTTACTTTATCTATTGCTTCTGTCCATGAAGCCACACACCAGGGAGAAAATTATGATGCAGATAAAGACAGATGCTATCCACAACCACTTTCCTACTAAAATAAGGACTAGTGAATAATAATTATGCCCAAACCAGCTTGTTGTTACCATAAAAATGGACAAGAATTTGTTTATTCATTTAAATACACACACACACACATATAGTTATTTATATATTTGAATGTGTGTGTGTGTGTGTTGAGGTCATACTCTGAGTCAGACACAGTTCAAGATACTGAGGATGTAGCAGTAAGAAAACCAAACAAAATTGCCTACCTCCATGGAGTTTTCATCACAGTGAAAGAGAGGAAATGAACAAGATAAGTATATTCAGTTAGGTTTTGAACTTGAAATAGAGTCTATTACACTTCACATTCCTTCCTGGAATGATATAGAGACAAAAGCTTACATGAGGTTGGTGAAGGCTGGAAAAATGATATAGATAACATCAAGCCAAAAAAAAATGCTGAGGAAGCCCTCATAAAATAAGAAAACTGAGTCCCAGAGAAAAGAAGTGCCTTGCCCATGGTCACAACTGTGTATTAACCAGAAATTTTTCTGATATGAAAAACAAAACAGACGTAAATACTCAAATCAAACTCACTTAAACCAAAAAGAGGGTAAATTTGGCTCCTATGGTTGGCATGTGGATAAATCTGGGCTTCAGGTAAGGTTAGATCCAGGGCTTTATGTTATTGTTGAGACACTGACTCTCTGTCCATTTCTCAGTACGATTTTCTTCTCTGATGGCTTCATTCTCACTGAAGCTTACTTTGTGAGTTTACAAAAATGATTGCTGGCAGCTCCTGGTTTGTATGGCTCCCTAGAGTTCAGCTCTGTAACTGGCAAATTCAAATCCCAGCTCTATTATTTGCAAGCTGTGTGACCTCAGGCATGTTCTTTGACCTCCCTGTGCTCACAGTTTCTTTTTTTTTAATAATAAATTTATTTTTTATTGGTGTTCAATTTGCCAACATACAGAATAACACCCAGTGCTCATCCCGTCTAGTGCCCCCCTCAGTGCCCGTCACCCATTCACCCCCACCCCCCGCCCTCCTCCCCTTCCACCACCCCTAGTTCATTTCCCAGAGTTAGGAGTCTTTATGTTCTGTCTCCCTTTCTGATATTTTCCATACATTTCTTCTCCCTTCCCTTATATTCCTTTTCACTATTATGTATATTCCCCAAATGAATGAAAACATACAATGTTTGTCCTTCTCCGATTGACTTACTTCACTCAGCATAATACCCTCCAGTTCCATCCACGTTGAAGCAAATGGTGGGTATTTGTCATTTCTAATGGCTGAGTAATATTCCATTGTATACATAAACCACATCTTCTTTATCCATTCATCTTTCGATGGACACTGAGGCTCCTTCCACAGTTTGGCTATTGTGGACATTGCTGCTAGAAACATCGGGGTGCAGGTGTCCCGGCGTTTCATTGCATCTGTATCTTTGGGGTAAATCCCCAACAGTGCAATTGCTGGGTTGTAAGGCAGGTCTATTTTGAACTCTTTGAGGAACCTCCACACAGTTTTCCAGAGTGGCTACACCATTTCACATTCCCACCAACAGTGTAAGAGGGTTCCCTTTTCTCCGCATCCTCTCCAACATTTGTTGTTTCCTGCCTTGTTAATTTTCCCCATTCTCACTGGTGTGAGGTGGTATCTCATTGTGGTTTTGATTTGTATTTCCCTGATGGCAAGTGACGCAGAGCATTTTCTCATGTGCATGTTGGCCATGTCTATGTCTTCCTCTGTGGGACATCCACATGCAGAAGAATGAAATTAGACCACTCTCTTTCACCATACACAAAGATAAACTCAAAATGGATGAAAGATCTAAATGTGAGACAAGATTCCATCAAAATCCTAGAGGAGAACACAGGCAACACCCTTTTTGAACTCGGCCACAGTAACTTCTTGCAAGATACATCCACGAAGGCAAAAGAAACAAAAGCAAAAATGAACTATTGGGACTTCATCAAGATAAGAAGCTTTTGCACAGCAAAGGATACAGTCAACAAAGCTAAAAGACAACCTACAGAATGGGAGAAGATATTTGCAAATGACATATCAGATAAAGGGCTTGTTTCCAAGATCTATAAAGAACTTATTAAACTCAACACCAAAGAAACAAACAATCCAATCATGAAATGGGCAAAAGACATGCTCACAGTTTCCTTCTGTTAAATGGGGATAAATATGAATGCCTATAAGACAGGGTTGTAGTGAGGGCTGAAAGAAAAAATTCATACCAAAGTGTGTTCTTCACGCAATGCCTGGCAGACAGTAAACACTCAGCTCTTACTATTGACAGTTTATCAATTCCAGGAGGAAGAGCTTCTTTTCTCAATAACTCATACGGGGTCAGAAAGGTAATTCACCCTGCCTGGGTCATGGTCCTCACTGGAGCCATGGATGTAGGAAGATGGAGGAGTCTCTTTTGAATTCTACAAACTGAAAATAGGGTCAGGGATGGATTCCCCCAAAGAACAGGGGCTGATACCAGAAGGGGAAATAATGGATGCTGGGTTGGCAAGCAAAACAGCTATTCAGTCCAGAGAGTGTTGGACACGTAGGGGACTGAGAACATGGAGAGAGAGGGGGGTGGTATGCCAAAAGAAATTACCAAGAGAGATACAGTGAGCAAAAGGAATGAAGTAAAAGCATGAGGGATGCTTCTGCACATGGCTTCATGCCACAGAGGGAGGAACACCCTGAGAAGTGAAGCCGAGTTTAGTTAACTTTTCCTCGAACATCCTTTCTTTAGCAGGAGGGGATGGGGTGTTGACTTTGTGGTTAGACTTGTTCTGAGAGCTGGCTATTATTGTGCCCATTTTCTCTGTCCAAAATTTTGGGAAAATGCCTGAAACTTGATTGATCCCTGATGTGACAAACTGGTTTTCACACGGGACAAAGTTGACTCTCAGATGGCCTCTCTGACCCCACGATGTTTTGTAAAAGTGAAAGTAAGCTGTCCAATATTAGGAATAAAGAGATTTCAGGGTGCCTGGGTAGCTCAGTCAATTAAACAACCAACTCTTGGCTTTGGTTCAGGGTCATGAGATCGAGCTCTGAGTTGGGCTCCAAGCTCAGCAGGGTGTCTGCTTCAGATTCTCTCTCTTCCTCTCCCTCTGCCCCTCCCCCTGCTTTCTTTTGAGCTCTCTCAAATAAATAAATAAAATCTAAAAAAAAAGAAGAAGAAGAAGAATGATGAGACTTCAAATTCATCACAGGTTTCCAGTTCCTCTTTTGACAAATCAAGACACCTGTGAATATTGGGTCTGAATTCCCACACGGGATGGATGGAGCTGCATTGGTCCTTTGGACAAGGTCAGTGCATTCTAGTGTCTCACTACCCAAAGTGTGACCCACAGGCCAGAGGCATTAGCATCACATGGGAACTTGTTAGAAAGGCAGACTCTCAAGCCCCATTCCAAACCTTCTACAACAGAAAGAATAAATGCTCTAGGTTAGGAGAATGCACACTCCAGGGTGAGATGCACTGCACGGTCCCCATTTGGGCCTCACTCCCCTCTTTCAGTGAAGGTCAGGACCAAGACCATGGTGGAGGGCATGAAATTTAAGAAGGCCTCGTTCTCAAGGCTCAGGCCACTGACACCCCCTCGGGGTATGTGTGCAAACACAGCATCAGTACTCACACCACTTGCAAGTGCATATCACCCTCACTGTGTGCCTGAGACACATCTCTTGCCTTACTTACGCATTGCCAGCCCCTGATGAAGGCCTTTAATTTACTGTCAATGTCCCATTTCTATAGTGTCAAGAATAGAAGAGGACACAGAAAGATCTAGCATAACTCCATAGTTTTGCAACTGGAAACCAAAAAGGGATTGCAAGCCAGGCCCAGAGCTGAGCATCTGATGAGTGGTGGAGGAGAGAGAAAATCGTGTGTCTGGTCATTAGGGCCACTGACTCTCTCTTCCTACCACACCACAGCTACCCCTCATTCATGCTGGCGCCACCGCTTCTGGTTATGCTTGTAGAAAAGTGATGAGATCTTAGACATAGGTTAAGGAACATGAAAGTGATATTTTTATTCTTAATCAACAGATCATTACAAATGGTCACTTATTGATCAATAACTTAGTTGCCTAAGTAATATGGATATACTTAAAGGAACTGGAGAGGTTATTTTCTTTTACTTGATGAGAAAAATCAATTTTTAAGGTAATCAAAGGCAAAGATTTCTTAGATACAACATCAAATCCATACGGGGGTAGAAAATGATAAATTGGCCTCAATCAAAATTAAGCAAGATGCTGCAGGGAGAATAAAAAGACAACCCTTTGACAGGGAGAAAATATCTGTAAATATCTGTAAATCGTGGCATCCAACGAAAGACTTCTATCTAGATTGCATGAAGAATATTCAAAAGGCAATAATCAAAAAACAAACTAACACAAAAAGTGGGCAAAAGATTTGAAGAGATACTTCACCAAAGATGACATATGGAAGGATGCAAATGAACACCTGAAAAGTTGTGCATGTTGCTGGTCATTAGGGAAATACAAAATCAAATTTCAGTTAAATGGTACTACATAACTATTTAAATATCTAGGGACACCTGGGTGGCTCAGTGGTTGAGCGTCAGCCTTCAGTTCAAGGCGTGATCCCGAGGTCCTGGGATCGAGTCCCACATCAGGCTCCCTGCATGGAGTCTGCTTCTCCCTCTGCCTGTGTCTCTGCCTCTCTGTGTGTGTGTCTCATGAATAAATAAATAAAATCTTTAAAAAATATCTAAAATTGTAAAGCTGGACATAATAACTGTTGATGATGATATAGAACAGCCAGGACCTACACTACATGGCTTCTGGGGATATAAAATAATGGAATATCAATTCTATCTCAATTTAAAAAAAAAAAACATACGAGAGAATAGTAACAAAAAGTATTCAAACTTCCCATCCATTTGGCCTCTCTGCTTTTTCTTTGGACACAGCACACTCCATATCTACTTCTCGGAGCCTTGGCATTTGCTATTCCCTCTGCCTGGAATGCTCTTCCCCAGATATTCAAAAAGGTTGTTCCTCAATATCTTTTCTGTCTTTATTCAAATATCACCTTCTCTACATATACGCTAAACCCTTCGCCTAGCGCTACCTTTTCCTATTCCCAGCTGCATTTCTTTGCTTTCCACTTCACATCTGTCATACTATGCATTTTGCTTATTTATCTAGTTAATCATCAGCCTCTGGCCTCTAGAATGTAAGCTCCCTTGGAGCTGGGAACTCCTGTTTTTGTTCAGTGCTATATTCCCAGCACCTGGAATAATGCCCAGCACATATTAGAAGTGTAATGGTATTTGCTGAATACTGATCCAGTTAAGTCTTTACTTTTCATGTGTTCATAGGCACCTCACAGTAGCATTTTTGTGCCTACACAGCAAGTACATATCATTAGATTCCACGATAAAAAAAATCACTAATCGAAATTCTTTTTGAGTTACCAGCTCATACGACATTTGAAACCCCAAATTAAATATGTGCTAATAGACGCCACAGCACTTTGTAAGCTGCAAAGCTGCAATACAATACTACGTTATTGTATTTTTACGTAATCTCTATACCCAACGGGAGGCTCAAACTCACAACCCCCAAATCAAGAGTTTCATGCTCTACAGACTGAGCCAGCCGGGCGCCCCAGAACTACATTGTTATTAAAAACAGGACTTAGAAGTAGCCCCAGGTGAGTTTTCTGAATCTGGGGTAACTTAATTCTAAACAACTCACTTCAAAGTGTTTGGACCTCAGTTTACCCACCTGTAAAAGAGCTATTTAAACTCCACAATGGCTAGTAACTCTAGAGCAGTGTAGCGTAGTGCAAGAGAAGTAGGTTGTTAGCAGGCAGACCTGGGCTCAAATCTCGGCTATGCTCAAACACCCGCATATCTTGGGAAGTCTCTTAGCTTCTCTGAGCTTCAGTTTCTTCATCTGTAAAATGGAGGCAAACATCATCCCTGCCTCTTTGGAATGCCTTATAAATGAAATAATACCTGAAAACTGCCAGGCATATGGAAAGTATCCAAAAAAGCAATATGTATTTTATCAGTGTATTTTTCCCTTTTTTTTTCCATCTTTAACACACTCCTTTTGTTGGATACTCCAGTCCCTTCTATCTTCTAGGAGAAAATTTTAATTTTGATTCTAACACTTATAAATCTTGAAAGTGAATGAATTAAAGCTGCTAGCCAGTAAAACTTAATTCAGCATAAATGCTCCCAGGTAGAAACTTTCCAAAAAAACATTGAGTTCCACCCACCCATCTGGGCCTGGAGAGTCAGAAAGTTTAACCACATTGCATACTGCTCTATTTTAAATGCCACAATGAACAGCACAGGCTTAACTGCAATTAAGTAGTCCCTGCTGACCACTGAATATACAGTACATCATACTCAGGAGAGGCGAAACTGTCAGATTAGTGGAAATTCATTTTGGGATTGCTGGGTAATTTCAAGAGCTGACAGCCAAAGAAAAATCCATGATCCCCTGTGTGTGCCAGCATAGATCACTCTCTAACAGCAGCTGTTTGGGAACTCATAATGCAGCAGGATTCCAGATTCCAAAGTTCACTTCTAGAGCAAAGTTGGAGAAGAAAATGTGAGTGATGATGAGATCATTGTTTTAAATGGAAAAAAAAAAACCTGTAAGATCCTTCTTGTACCAACCTTAGCTAAACAAATAGGAAGTGGGCTTATAAAGCTGGCATAGGCTTTGGGAGACAATCACTTCTGAGCTAAGGACTGGGGAATATGCAGCTCGGTAAAAGCTGGACATTAGTTCAGAACTCTAAACAGGACCTTGTTCCCTGAGAGTCTTTTGCCTGAATGTACAGTTTTCTGGAAGTCACTTGGCCCTAGATGAGTTTTCAAACTCTCCCCTTCATCAGCCAAGCTGATGCTTTTTTGATGAGCAAAAAACATTTCACTTAGTAGATAAGATCTGGAGGGCTAACAGGTGTCAACTGCTCACTATACCCCAGGCACTGTGCTGGACACTCTGTCTGTAATATCTTTCAATCCTTCGTCGGACCTTGTGATGTCAGCATTCTCATACCCATTATACAGATGAAGAAGCTAAGGCTTGGAAAAGCACAGCAATGTGACTGCAATCCTACCAGCAGTACACTAGATTGGATTCTAGGCCATCTACTCTAGAGCACAGTCCTCAAACAGGGATGATTTCATTCCCCAGAGGACATCAGGCAATGTCTGGAGACGTTTGGTTCTCACTACTACTACTACCGGCACACGGTGAGCACAGGCCAGAGAGGCCACCGAATACCCCATAGTGTAACGCCAAATCATCCAGCCCCAGATTTCGACAGTTCTGAGGCTGGGAAATGCAGCTCAAGGACAGTGATTCTGAAGTGTGGCCCCTGGACCAGCAGCATCAGCATCAGCATCACCCGGGACCTTGTGAGAAATGTAAAATAGAGGGTATCACCCCAGATCCACTGGGTGGGTGGGGGCAGTGACCTGCACCTTCATAAGCCCTCCAGGTGATCCTGATACAGGCCAAAGTTTAAGAACCGCTATTTGAGGGCCATCTGAACGTGTGCCCTGAGCTCCATTGCTCACCCCTAAATGCTCACAAATCCTCAAAGTCCAAACCAAAATGAAGATCAAGGCTTTTGGCTTGTCCAACTCAAGCCCCATCAGAATCCTAGATTAGCTGGACCCCCTTCCTCGTTTCTGAGGCCACGAAGAATGCCACTGGCTTGTGCGGGCCCCTCCCTGTGATGGGCAGAAACCAGACAGTGTGCCCGTGGCTTCTTCAGGAGGACCTAGAGCCCCGCCCCAGTGCTTCTCAGATCACACTGACGGACTCTTCTTAGCAACTTTCCAGTGAACATATATTGGCCGCCCACCTAAGACAGATCCTGGAAGAGGTGCTCGTACATGCATCATCTCAGTTATTACCATTAACAGGAACAGCGGTGAGTGCTATTTTGGGAGAACTTCTCACATGTCAGGGGTTTCACCTGCATGATCTCATTCTTCACCTGGAGGTTAGGTTTTACAATCGTGCCCATTTTAGAGATGAAGAAATTGAGGCTGTAGATCAGGGGTGGACTACCAGAAACCCATACGCTCCAACCGGGTTGTCAAACTCCAGTGTCAACCTCACGGGGATGGCAAAAGAGCAGCAGGATGGGAAACCTTACCACTAACAGTGCTTTCCTGGCTTGTAAAAGGGAAGGTTTAAATTAAAGCAATCCTAATTTCCTTCTATGTCTAACCAGTGACGATTGTGGCGGGTAATAATTGTTCTCAATTTTCTTGGGGTCAGTACCGTAAACACTATAACAACCTTGATGTTTACATTGGTTTCATTACATCGTATTGATACCAATTTACATCGATACAGCATTTAAGGTTTTTCCCTTGTGCTTTTCCATCCACAATCTCATTCCAATTCACCACTGTTCTGTGAGGTACATAAAAGACACGTTGACTCCGTTCGATATTTGACTACTAGGATGGTGGGTACATGAGTAGTGAACATTTATTGGCTCCTTGCTACGTGCCTGGCAAGTGCAGAGTGCCTTATAATCCTTCTCTTTTACCCTCACGGTGACCCTAGGAGACAAGCTGGACTCTCTCCACTCTGTAGATGAGAAAACCAAGGTCCTGCGAGAAGTCAGGACCCAGGGAGACATGCTATCAGTGCTGGACCTGCATTCGACCCTGTGCCTACCCCAAGCCCCAGATCCTCGCCTTACTAGGCATGGTTGTTCCAGGAAACAGAGGCACAGGAGACTGCTGGGACGTCCCTCATCAAATTCGCCAGGATGGAGCCTACAATAAAATCCAAGGCCTTGCCTTCCATCCTGTGGTCCTGCTACTAGAACATAAGTAGACGCAAATCTTTTATTTTGGGGGGGGGGGTGCAGGTGGGCATGGAATAGTGGGCTGGATCATCCTTGCCATGACTACAAAGGCCCTCACCTTCACCCTGCTGTCTGGGTGGGGAGGGGTGGGCGGGGACGGATCTGCACAGCGCTTGCTCCCTTTAAACGGATGCACTAGCCCCTTGGGAGATGAAGCTCGTTGGTTCTGTCACTCGTGAGTAATGCACCATAGCTCCCTGGTGGCGAAAATGCCAGATTATACAATAGCATGCTTTGGTGTGCAGCTGTCTTTAGAATAACAAATCCCCTCTTCTGCTTGTGAGCATTATGCTTTAATAAAAACCAAAATAGTGGCCACAAATCCCAGCTCTAGCTAAAGGGCATGCCTTGTAAATTCATGTTGGTTACACCTCTCACCATACCCAACTCCCCCCCAAACACACACCTTTCATGATTCACAGGGAATGGCCTAGCCTGTGGGTTTTTTTACCTTTGTTTTTTTTGGCGGAGGCTGTATAGAGGGAAGCAGAGTTTCTTAGCCTCAGCACTATTGCCTATTGACATTTGGGCTGGTTAATGCTTTTTGGGGATGTTGGGAGGTGGGGGCAGTGGCCCTGGTCACTGCAGGATATTTAGCAGCATCCCTGGCCTCTACCCACTAGATGAAAGAAGCCCCATGAGGCACCTGTGTGGGTCAGTTGGTTAAGTGCCCCACTCTTGGTTACGGCTCAGGTCATGATCTCAGGGATCGAGCCCTGCATTGGGCTCCACAGAGTCTGCTCAATATTCTTTCTCTCCCTCTACTCTTCCCCCTCTACTCCTCTTCCCACCTCTCCTCCCTCTCTAAAATAAATAAAATCTTAAAAAAATAAATAAAAGCTGCCTCTGACTCCAGTTGTGACAACCAAAAATATCTCCAGACATTGTCAAATGTCCCCGGGAGGGGCGGGGCAGGCACAACAAAATCGCCCCCAGTTGAGAACCCCTGTGATAATGAGAAAACAAGTAGCCAAGCTTGTCATGAGCAGGTGTTAGGAGAATTAATGCGTCACAGGTGAAACTCTTCCTTCTGAAAGAAAAGACAAATCTGTTCACCTACAGAAGAAAGCACTGGGTCCCAACAGTGTGCAACATAAAACAGATCTCCCCCGCTGCCCCCTGCAGTGGTGGAAGCTCAGCATAGCCTTTTGCTCCCGGGGGGCCTGTGGGAGAGGTGGGGGTGCGGCCAGCACTCCACGGAGCTGGGCCTGGAAGGGGGTACAGTGGAGTGAAAGCTGTGGAGGTGGGGGTGGGCAAGATGCAAGCCCAGCTGCTGCACACCCATCCCCTCAGCACTCACACCAGCTTCACGCGTTCCAAACTTAGAGGTGAAAGCTTGCAGGTAAAACAGGTGGAGGAACCGAGCCCAGGGACAGGTTGGAAATAGCACAGTCCGGGGGTGCAGAGAGGATGGGCTTCCTGCCTGCCTGCCTTCGGAGTGGGGTTGGGGGGGAAGAAAGGGTCAGAATCAATTTAGGCATTTTTCTTTGCACAGTGGACACTAAATCCGTGCTCACCTCCATGGTCCCTATCTCAGAGGCACAACATACATGCCCCCCACCCCCCACAAAAGGTACTGTTTGTCCACAGGGTTTTTAAAAATGTGGGATCTTGCCACCACTGAAAAATTGGGATATTTCTTGTAAAGATGCAAGTGTCGGGCTTCTGAAGAAAAATAGGGAGTTCTGGACACATCAGGCCTGCAAGTCTGCATGGCAACCATGCAGGGTGGGGGGCTGGGTGGTGTGTCTCCTGTCGGCGGGCAAAGTATCTGGCAGTTCACCACAGAAATGCCAACCCACTCTTCATTTTACACCTGCCTGCCTGGAGTCTGTGGGCAACTGACTTAATGCCCCCCTTCCTCTTTGTTTATAACATGCCCTAATACGTTCTATTAGACCATGTTGGGTAGATTAAAAATACATTCAACACATGTATAATCTAGGAAGCATAACAAAACCAGCATCCATGAATCTGCCATCTAAATTTAAAACTAGAACATTGAAAAAAAAAAAAAAACTAGAACATTGCCTTGAAGTTACGCATTATCTCCTCTCCCCCTCCTCCTCTCTCAGGTACACATTATTCTGAGTTTTGTGTTTGTCATTGTCCTATCCTCTTTTGTATTTAGTTGTATCACTCATGTATGCATCTCTAAATGATATGTTGCTCAGCCTTGCATGTATTCGGGCTTTGTAAAAACAACACCCTAATGTATGTAATCTTAGGTGACTTGCCTTAATCACCCAACTGTTTGCTTCTAAGATGCAACCACACGGTTGCATGTAGCGGTGGGTCTTTTTCATTCCTCACTGCTGTATAATGCTCCACCACTCTGTGGTTTATTTATTCTTTGCTTCTTGTGGTTCCTACCCCTGCATTTCACTTGGGTCACTCCTTTCCAGGGATCAGCTTTAGAATGACACTTTCTCAAACAGCTTTGGTCGCCATCCCTCAAGAGGATAGGCTTTCTGGGTTTTTTGTTTTTTTTTAATTTTATTTTAATGCCAGTATTGTTTACAGTTTACATCAGTCTCAGGTCTACAACATAGTGATTCGGCACTTCCATACACCACCCAGTGCCCCCTTTATCCCCATCGCCTGTTTCCCCCACCCACCCACCTCCCCTCTGGGGACCATCAGTGTGTTCTCTAGGGTTAAGAGTCCATTCCTTGGTTTGTCTTTATCCTTTGTTCTTTTGTTTTCTTTCTTAAATTCCACATATGAGTAACATCATACGGTATTTGTCTTTCCCTGACTTACTTCTCTTTGCATTATACTCTCCAGCTCTGTCCGTGTCGTTGCAAATGGCAAGAGTTCATCCTTTGGTATTGCTGAGTAATATCTATCTATCACCTCTTCTGTACCCCTTCATCTATCAACAGATACTTGGGCTGCTTCCATAATTTGGCTTTTGTAAATAATGCTGCAGTAAACATAAGGGTGCATGTATCCCTTTGAATTAGCATTCTTGTATTTTTTATGAGATCATAGAGTAGCTCTATTTTTGACTTTTTGAGGAAACTCCATACTGGTTTCCAGGGCAGCTGCACCAGTTTACATTCCTACCAACAGGGCACAAGGGTTCTCCTTCCTTCACATCCTTGCCAACACTCATTTTGCTCTCTGGCTATTTTCTATATAAGCATTTAGATATTTTTCTTTCAAAACACTTGCCACAACTTGTTACTCCTTTTGAAATTTGCTCATTTTCTTGCTCATTGCTGATTTTCAGTAGACTGCACGTTCCATGAGGGGAGGATCTTGCAGGCCCATCTGTTATTGTCACCTCCACACTCACTTCTTCACACAGAACAGTGAATACTTGTTGTTTTTCTTGAAATGTGATAAATATTCATTGGCAAGGCATGATGATTGCACCCCTGAAAAATGCTAGTTGGCCTGCTTCGCAGGAGGAAGAAGCCCCATATCCCTTATTCACAGTGCCTGGGAATGAGATGCTGGGCCAATACTGGGTTAGGTCTGTGAAGAGAAGTGACATCTACAAACTCTAAATCATGACCTTGAAACAAATGGCTTTGCCTGCGGCTCTCCACTGACTTTGCCCCACTCAGTGGAAGTGTGGACACAGTGGTAAACTATTTTGAGCCAGATGGACAGGGAATCTGTCCTAACAATGAAGGAGTGACAAGAGAGTGTCTGAGGGACAAGATACTGTGGGACTACCACACCAGCCCCAGGCTTAGAGAGAAAATAAACTGCTCTCTTCACTTAAACCAAAGCCACTCTGGGTTCCTGCACAGTCAAAGCTCTATGGGAGTTCTTCCCCAAGGAGATTTATCCAACCATCAAGCAGTACTCTGACTCTGCCTTCTTGTCGTTGTCTCCCTAACAGGGACAACTGGGACCCCAAGGATCCTGAGGTTCTCCTCCTAGCACGACCTCCTTCCCTCTTGCCAAGCTTCCTTGCTCTGAAACTCTTCTTGTTCACACTACTTAAAATGGTCTCTGACCCCAGTTGATTCCACAACTACGCTTGTGATAGAACCTCATTCTTGGAACATCAGAGAGGCTGAGAGGAAGACAATGAGGGGAAGACAGCCACAAGAAGCTAGGACAATCTGGTTCCATCCCCCAAATGCACAGATTTTACCCAGGAATCTGGTTTCCATCTGCCCCAGACACAGAATACATGGTCAAGACCCAAGAGAACCTAAGCATTTCTCAAATCTTTATGGCCTGCAAATGTTTAAGGCAGGCATCACCAGGTGCCCTCCTTGGCCAAAACGACATCTTAGTCAACCACCTATAGCTATAATAATGCAACTTCCAAGAGAACCCACCAAAACAAACCATTTGAGAAATGCGCACCAAAAGAAACTAAAGGAAGTGACTTTTTGTATGAAATCGTTATTTATAAACCAGGAAAAATGGTGAGGAACATCTGCCAAAAACAATAGTTTTAGAAGAGCAGGTCGGCTGCAGGCCCATCTGACTATAATTAACTAGCTGGAGCTGTTGTCTATTCAAGCCACTCTAGGGCTGGTAGAATGAAGTCAGGCCTTTTTAGGAATAAGAAAAGGCTTATTTTTCAGTCCCCTGTAATACGGGACTTGCCCACAGCTCATTTAATAATAATATCAACTCATGGAGAAGCAAGACATAATGGCAACAACAAATGGCAGCCATGTTTTGAGTGCTTCCTACCTGCCAGGTAATAAGCCATACATTCTACACACTGTCTCATTACAGTTTCATAACTTAACTATGACTCATAGCAAAACTGTGACATATGTTCTATCCTCATGTCTATTTGGGGAGAACCAAAGTTTGGAAAAGCTGAACAACTTGTTGAAGCCCACCTTACTAGCAAGGCATAAATTCAAGCTTCAAAACCAGTTCCATCTCTCTTCTTAACAGTTATGACAATATTACTCAAACTCCATCCATTTGTGTATCTCCTACACAATTTTTGCCATATCTGTGTAACAACTGTTATAAAGATACAAAATACTTCTCTTTCAATCAGCTTTCCTTTTATTTTTACTTAGCTGAATTTATGTAAATGGAAATGTTATATGAAAACCATAAATGTAAAAACACCAAGAATCATTTGCCTTAAGTAGATAACCACCTTGAATATATCACAATATAAACAATTTTTAAAAATGCTATTAGATTCTACCTAGACTTGGCTGCTGAAGTGTCTGCACCTGAAGTTTGTTTTGCTTTGTTAAATGGGGAGATTAACAAGTGAGAAAGTGATGGTAAAGACCGCACTAGGGGTGCCTGGGTGGCTCAGTGGTTGAGCATCTGCCTTCAGCTCAGGTCATGATCCTGGGGTCCTAGGATCGAGTCTTACATCGGGCTCCCCACAGGGAGCCTGCTTCTCCTTCTTCATATTTCATGAATTAAAAAAAAAAAAAAAGACAACACTAGCATGAAGTAAGACTTCCTCCCCAACCCAAGCAGAAGGACCCAAAGAGAATTCAATGGCCAAATCTTTTCCACTGTGTAGGAATGTGTGTTATTTAATGATGGGTGGATGCACTCCCAAGCCATAGTGAGCATCATATTTTCTGTTTAAAGAAATACCACGGGCGCCTGGGTGGCTCAGTCGATTAAGCATCCAACTCTTGGTTTCAGCTCAGGTCATCATCTCAAGGTTGTGAGACTAAGCCCCACGTAGAGCTCCACACTGGGCATGGAGCCTGTTTAAGATAATATATCTCTTTTTCCCTCTTCCCTTCCCCTCTCTCTAAAATAAATAAGAAGTATCATATTATTCTCTGCTTTCGCCCAAGAGAAATCTGCTGGGAACATAGACTTACCCTGCTGGACATTTGTAAGATTCTACATCAATTACCTAGAAACAATGTCAAGCTTGCTCATCCTGAAGACCATTGCTAATTCCTGCTTATGGACCAAACACCTGAGAAAAGCAGTAAAAAGTCAAAATTAATCTACTCTTCTTCAAGATGGACTTAACCGTTAATTCAGATTCATTCATTCATTGAGTACTGAGAGCCCTAAGTGCTGAGAACAAAGTGGTAGGCAATACAGACATTGTCCTGCCCTCACATAGCTTATGAAACACGAAAATGGTGTCACGGTAGCTAAGTGAGATGGCGGCATTTATCTAACAGCAATGGAACAATCCTGTACAAAGCTGTCCTGTTCCTTGAGTAGAACAGGGAACTGAGAAATTGAATTGGCAGGTAGAGGTGCAGGAGGGATCATCATCCAGCCTCTTTCACACTGCTTTCAGGAAATGACAACAGTCGGGGTAACCATTCTGGGTTTATTGGTTGGAAAGGAGCCAGCCTCCTGGATGTCTAGGACCTGAGTTTCACCACGGAATTAACTTCCTATGTTTTCTTCCTCAGCTGCAAGAGTCACAGAACCTTCTCTCATCACCAGAAAAAGTCATGATCAACCAGTTGGTGTCTGGAATCAAAAAGACCAAACCTCAAGACCTGACTCTGTGAGCTCCTATCTACACAACCTTAACATGAGACTTGCCCTCTAAATTCCCTTAAAGAATAGGATCATTTGCCTGATAGCCAAAGACAAGTGCCCTCACAAGATTTTAGTGCAGCCTGAAATACCACTCACATAGAAATGGATATGCCAAGACCCTGGGTTCCTACAAGCATAAAGTATGAAAAGAAAAAAAAATCCACCAGGATTCTTACCTCAAGGGTTCTGAAATGGCTTGTTGCTGAAGAAGAATAATGGACCTCATTGAGTGTGCTCCAGGAAGGAAGCAGGGATGTGCCACCTCGACCATCTTCCTGTAGTGATACAGGTCCCACTTGTCATTTGCTACACCAGTCAGTCGTTCCCAAATTCGATGTGATTTTGGCCCTTGGGGACAGTTGAAAGTGTCTGGAGCTACTTCTGTTCCCCATGACTGGGTGGAAAATACTACAAGCATGGAGTAGATAGAGGACAAAGATGCTACTGAACAACCCACAATGCACAGGACAGCCTCCACCACAGAGAATTATCACAGGCGAAATGTCAGTAGTGCTAGTTTGATGCGGAATAAGGTGAACCGCATCAAACCAGTGCCTGGGGATCCCTGGGTGGCACAGCGGTTTGGCGCCTGCCTTTGGCCCAGGGCGTGATCCTGGAGACCCGGGATCAAATCCCACATCAGGCTCCCGGTGCATGGAGCCTGCTTCTCCCTCTGCCTGTGTCTCTGCCTCTCTCTCTCTCTCTCTGTGACTATCATAAATAAATAAAAATTTAAAAAATATATATATATTTAAAAAAAAAAAACAAAAACCAGTGCCTGGTGGTGCTGGGTAAACCCCTTGTGTTTCTAAGTCAGGACACCTGTGACCTAATGGCACCAGCTGATACAAATGGATATAATAAGAACACTGCAAAGGGAAGGAAAAAATCAGATGTGGGAAAGCTTGCTGAGAGTGAAGCTTGGAGAAGGAGAGGTTGCTCCACTAATCTAAAGAACAGAAGATAGGGGGTTGAGGCAGTAGATTGCTGGGCAGTGATTTGCTCCTTCCAGTGGAGACGCACACAGGGGACCTAGACTAGCAGGGGTTACATAAAACCAGGCATGTTAATGAGTGACCCTGAAGTGTGATACCATAAAATTCCACAATTTTTCAGGACCTTGGAGGGGAAGTCAGTTGTTGGCCAAACTATATGACCTTTGAGGGTGAATCAACTTGACACAATGAGATAAGTACAAACAGAAGCAGGTATCAAGGCAGACAGGCAGCCTGGAGTTTGACTGAATTGCCTCCACCCAGATGAATGGAGAGGGCTTGGAGGAGGGCAGCAGGCATGGCAGCAAAGAATCTGGCCTGGAAAAGAAGTCATGCCTCCACTGCTCAGCTGGAGAAGGTCCTCTTCCCACAAGTGTCCGTATCCATAAAAAGAGATGCTGAGCATGACCCCTTGTGGTGCTGGTAGCAGGTGGGGTGAGATAAGACACCTGGAGGACATGGTAAGGACGCCACTAATGGGTGCCATGACAGTGGCTTGTTATGTTAAGTCCCAGCTTGGTTCGAGACAGGCCCCATCATGAAACCACAGTAGAACAGACTGTCGGCTCACAGCATTACTTCTGGTCTGACAGATAAGGGGGACTCCGTTGGGGTCTCACGCTCTGCACTTGAGCACCCTAATTGGGTGAATGAGGTCCAAGTCAGGATAAATCACAGATATGCAAACTTTCTATTCTCTGTATAATTCACAAGCCAGAATTTCCAGTGAAACTTTGGAGCTTATCCTGCCTTTTTTTTTTTTTTTTTTTTTTTTAGTATAAGAAATGTTCTTAAAACAGAAGAAATTGTAGACAGCTCTCATTGCCTTCTGGGTAATCATGTCTTTAAAGTAAACTCCTGAGGCTTATTATGAAACAAATTGCATCTTACTCGTGTCCTTGGAGAGACGTTTTAGATGGATGGGTGTTGGAGTGGAAGCTTCCAGAAGCCGATCTCATTTCAAAGGAAAAGAATGTGCTTTCACTTTTTCATGGTGTACAGTGGATTATTTTTATGCCCATTCCTGAGTCTTTTGCTGGAACACATAATGGCTATCTGCTGCCACAACAGTGAAGAAATTTTCCACTCTAATAACTGTGATGTTGTCTCATCTTTATGAGGTGCAGAGAGAACCAGTATTTGCCTGGAATTAGCAACTTTTGACCCACCTTCTCCGGGGAGCTCAAGATTCAATGGTAGCATTTAGCCAGCATTTACTGAACCCCTCCTATGTGTGTGCTGCACTGTGCTAGGACCTAGAGCTGCAAGGGGGTAGAAGTCATAGTTTTATAGTCACAGGCACTGGAGTGACCTCTAGGGAAGGTGGCAGGAACCAGGATTGGGGGGGCGATGCTCTGAATCGGTCAGGGTCTGGGCAGAAGAGAGGTCCGTGTTCCAACCACGCAGGGTAAGGAGCACTTGATAAAGGGCCTGTTTACACAGACTGAGAGAGCGTCTAGGGAAAGCAATAAGGTACAGAGTCCTACATCTAGAATAGTGACAGCGGACAACCATAAACACCCCCACCCCCAGGCCTGAAGGGACAAGAAGAGAAAGTGCCACCAGAACCCAGAGAGATAACCCCGTGAACTGGGACTCCAAAAGGACCTGTAGCCTCAATTAGAGTGACAACCAGCCCATGGACATGCAGCAGGGAGGGAGGTGGGGCAAAATGCCCCCAAACTCTTTGTCTCCCACCCTCTGATCTTCCTTGGCATCCTTAATGGCCAAGCCCAACCTGAAACTAGAAAGCAAAGAGCCCATCACTGCAGACACCACGACCAGCCTCCCATGGCACGGAGCAAACTGGCCAGGATGTGGGCCTACAGAGACAGACGAAAGGGATCCAACACGTGGTCCAACATTTGTGATGTCTGACTTTGTATCAGGAGAGTGCACTTGAGTGAAGAGGGTGAAGGACATGAGGGAGAAAGAGGAAGAAAAGGCAAGAGTAGGTGAAGACAGACAAGTGTTTGGGTCATTAAGTTCAGAGGAAGTGAGTCCTCGGCAAGCACTCAAGCACTCGTTGCTATGGGAACCCCAGGAGGAGTTCCTCCCTGGGGCATGGGAGGGATGTGGGGGATGGAGGGGAGTGGGGGAGTCAGGTGGGACCTCCAGAGGAAGGAACACCTGAATTGACACTGGAGCTGGTGAGAATTCATCAGTCCAGAAGGTATAGAATGGCACTGACAAAGGCCCACAGGTGAACCAAGGTTCTTGGAAGCCCAAGGTAAGTCTAGGGAGAAGCAAGAAGGAAGACAGGTAAACTCAACAGAGCACCAAAGAAGACCATCAGAGGTGACAAGGAAGAGCTTCATCCTAGAGCAACCCAGGAGACATGGACGAGAGTCACAAGAGTAAATTGGCACGCTCATGTTTTCTTCCAGCTTTGCTCCCAGGAAGTACACTTGATGCTGTCAACCTTTCAGCAAACACATACCTGTTTGTCCCTGGACTTGACAAAGAGAAAGCATGCATAGGAGATTGGTTTGTCTCTTTAATCCGTGGCGAAGATCCAAAGGGCCCAAAAAACAACACAGGTGGTTCCTTGGTGAGGTGAATGTTTCCATGAGAAAAGAAACTGCTTGCTACTAACCACTGCACACCTGAATAGAGATACCAACATTTTGAAAGGCAATCTGACACACCTTTGGCATTTAAGAAATGGAAGTCTTAAGCCTCCGCATCATGAGCCGAGCCCAGATTAATGACCTTTCAGACTATAGGCTCAAGGAATTAGAAATAGGTCAGCCTTGCAAAGAGTTTTAAGAAGTCATTGAACCACAGCAAATCAGACTGCTCATTGGTTCCGCCCACCCTCTAGCAAGTGGCCCTCCCCATATCTTGGGAGCCTTCATTTCATCTGCTCCCTCCATTTGGAGGTTGGGAGAACAAATACAGATTTCCTGCAAAGACACTACCTTTGGTACAAAACAAAGAACATACATAAATAGAAATATGTTAATTCCTCATTGGGTTCATCAATTCCGGGCCACCAGTTCGTGGAGGAGGGCCAATTTTCATAACTCATGTGAGTGTCCTTTGCATATTTGCTTTTTTTTTTTTAATGAGATGTGTTTTGCAATAAATGAATCATCCAATATAGTGATATGACAGATAAAATTCCCAGGTCATGGTTTGTTTTTATCTTTATCTTGGTAAAAATTTATTCTGCAATTATGAGTTTGGAAATAGAAACTGTCTTATCACACCCTGGCACTAATACCCACTGGCAGGATCCCCAAAACCTTAAAACAAACAAGGGCAGGTTCCACTGGTTTAGTCCGTATGTCTTTCAAAGGACCAGAGGGTCCTACTGATCTTACCTTTTGCCAGATTTCCAAAACTTGTACGATACCAACGTTAGCACTTACCTGATACTGTTTCTTAATAAACAACAGATATTCTTAAACTGCATCCCATCTCTTTGCCTTCACTATGCTAAATGTTTGCCAACATTTAGAGTCACATTTCCAAAAGGACAATTCTGATAGAACCACAGCTATGCTGTAAAGGTTCTACCCTGGACATCCACCCCTTCTTGGGGCCAATGGCTGCTCCTCTACTCCTCCGTCTTGTTCTGGTGATGGATGTTGGTCACAGCACCCCATTCCCCTTCCTGAACATGTGAGTGAACACAGTCTAGGCCAGCGATCCCATCATATCCCCTGTCCATAGTTCAAGGATGGCATAAGTCCAAAGCAATGGCCACTCAGAAGAGTAGGGATAAGACTCTAATAGTGAGACTTCAGACTGAGTCAAAGAATCTTGATCCACGTACACCTGAAACCAGCTGCTCCATCCTTCCTATGGTTTGGTTAAATAAGATAATAAATGTCTTATTTACTTACTTAAGATTGTTTGATTTTTCCATAACCTGTAAGTGAATGAGTCCTAATGAATCTATTATGCTTGTCATGCTTTTTTAGAAAACAAAATGATCGATTTTCTCTACCTATTTAATTTTTTTACCCACAAAATGCTAACAGGTCCTTGGCATAGCTGTGGAGATGGAATGGCACCTCATGCTGCTGGAAGGAGAGGCAGGAAAGAAAGCTCATGGAAACACCATGACACCAGCGCCCCCCAACCCTAAGGACTAGATTTAATCCTCTCTGGCAAGAAGGATGAAGCCCAGAAGCTACAGGACATATTCCCATGAGAAAATGGGCAAAACTACAGGCTGCTGACTTCTCCCTTCTTCAGGCCCAAGGGGCATCATGTAAGACAGGCTCACAGAGGCAGTGATGTTTCCCCTCTTGACATAGAACCTGGGGCTGGTGCCACGGGCATGTGGCCTGTGCAGTCACCAGAGGCCGTCCTACTTGATCAATGCTCTGCTACTTCAGTCTTGACATTTTAATCATGTTTGAAGAAAAAGCCCGGCATTTTAATTTTGTACCGGGCCTCACAAATTATGTAGCCGGCCCAGAGAGAACCCAGCACTTGCTGACATCACAAGGGTAAAAAGGTAGGAGCTGATACACAAAGAGTGTCGTCTGTCAGAGTGGCCACATTCCTTCCTGGTGGTGTAGGGAGTAGACACTGATGAGAGGGAGGAAGAGAGCCCGTGGAGGATGGCTCCGGATGGAATTGGCTGTGGCCTTCACTTTTGAGCGGGGGGTTGTCCTAGAAAGCACCGGGGAGAGACTCCCTCTGGTTGCATGCGAACATGAGCTCTGATTGTACACTCAAGTTAGTGGGGGATGTTCTAAATGAAGGAACAAGATAAACACACCTTAGTAGGAAACAGTAGGAAAAAAGTCATTCGGGGAAGAATCTCTGTAATCATCGCCTGGGTCTCCTTTCTGCTATCCGCCAGCTGTGTGACCTTGGTCAAATCACCTAACCTCTCCGTATCCTATTTTCCTCATCTGTAAAATAAAGCTAACAACTGTTGGCTAACAACTGTCTCATTGTGTTTTGCCAAACGATCATATTAGATGGCAGATGCAAAGGAGACAGCACAGTGTCTGGCACAAGCACATCCTCACTAAAACATTATGATGACGATGCATAATGTGGGCACGAACAGTGTGGTCTGTGAACAACTAGATAATAAAAGAGTTCAGGATAACTTTTCCTGGGGGCTGTTCTCAAACTTTAGGTCTCAAGAAGCCTTTATACTTTTGCAAACCATTTCACTTCCCGAAGAGCTTCTGTTTGTATGGTGTATGGTGCTCAATGTTTACCACGAGAGGAGTTAAAACCGGGGAAGTTGACAAATACGTATTTATCAGTTCATGTTAAAACCACAATAATAGTGAGAAATGATAGAAATAATAGTAGACCCATTCCGTGTTCACATAAATGTCCTTTGCTTATAAAAACATAACTGTGGTTGCAAAACACATGTTTGTGTGAGATGCACATTTTTAAAGAGCGGTTGCTGACGGCAGCTACATTCTGGTATCTTCTCCCGCACTCAGTCTGCTGTACTGTGTTGCTCGGGTTGAAGCAGGTGGGGAAAATCCAGTCTCACACAAGTATGTAGTTGGAAGAGAGAAGAGGATTTTAAAAAGATTTTCAGGGGATCCCTGGGTGGCTCAGCAGGTTAGCGCCTGCCTTTGGCCCAGGGCGTGATCCTGGAGTTCCAGGATCGAGTCTCACATCAGGCTCCCTGCTTGGAGCCTGCTTCTCCCTCTGCCTGTGTCTCTGTCTCTGTCTCTCTCTCTCTCTCTCTCTCTGTGTGTGTGTGTGTGTGTGTCTCATGAATACATAAATAAAATCTTAAAAAAATAAAAATAAAAAGATTTTCAAATAAGTATGGAGGATCTCCTCTGATACTACACCAAAACTCCACAGGTAATCAAGCTGATTGCAATGTGAAATCTGAAAGCATTTCAGTTGAACATTAAACATTAAATTCCATGTGGTCTATCTTGTGATTTGAATGGATCTCTTACACATGCATGATTTTGTAATATCCAAGATTGTTCAGTCTGGAAAACACAGACTTGCCAAGATATAAAGCTATTCCAGACACTGGGGCATTTTACACCCCACCATTCCTATCAGAGAAGTACTGAGATAAGAGAAAGCTGTCAAACTCACAGTGGTAGCTCTAAGTCTTCCAAAATTCCAATTTTTGCTCGAAAATAAGAATCTTATCGCTGGTAACAAATACCATTAGTTGTGGTCCTTGCACTGATGGGGTGTTTTGTCCATTTAATTTAAAAAAGACACCTGCCAGATCCTGAGGTCTGAACAACCATCAGTTGCCATTCACTCTTCCAAGTAAAAATGGTGTTTCATGAAAACAATGGTGACTTCATTTCCCAACTGCACCAAACATGGGGTTTTCCTTAACGACGCCATCCTAATTCTTTGTACGGCAGCAGTGCTCTATGTATACCTCCCATTTCATTGGACAGAACATTAAAAAAGTTAAGATTTAACAAAATGAAGACATGTTACTACTCAAGGGCGCTCTTAAGTGGGACTGGCATCTCTCGTGTTCCCTGCGAGTACATTACGGGGAAAACGGTGCTGACTGCTGGTCGGGTTGCATGGCTCATCCTAAGGCTTGGGCAGGTCTACCCACCGCCGCTCTTGCACCGTCTATGCAGATGTCCACTCAGTGAGAAAGGCAGAGAGCTGCTCAGGATTGTTTTGAAAAGACTCTTGCTTTGCAGATCCCAGGTCTCTGGCACCAAACCACACTTTGAGACCTGTTCTTCTAAAGTACCCCACACGCTCAGTCCTCGCAAGAACTCTGTGGCATGGATGTTATTATTATCCTCACTTTTTTATGAGATTTTATTTTTATTTAGAGACAGAGCATGAGTGGGGGTGGGTGGGAATGGCAGCAGGGGAGGAAGAGGGACAAGCAGACTCCTCCCTGAGCACAGAGCCCCACGCGGGGCTCAATCTCGCAACCCAGAGATCAGCACCTGAGCTGCAACCAAGAGTTGGATGGATGCTTCACCAACTGCCCCACACAGTCATCCCTGTCCCCATTTTATATGCAAGAGGACAGGCAAAGTGAGCTGCTTCCAATCATCAGCTGCTAAGAGGAAGGGGCAAAATTCGGTGGAAGCAAGGGCTCCCCACCGCTAGCGTGGTGTGTGTGTATCTGCATATTATTTCTAGAATTTTAAGGCATATGCTACAGTGATGAGGGGCAAAGGGAAAAGAGCCTAAAGTGAGACAGACCAAAGAATAAAAAGAAAGATCAAACAGAGGAAATTAGCTCTGATGAAAGATTACCATTTATCTGTGAGGGTAAGATACCAAGACAGGACACAGCACATTTAAAACGGCACTGATGTAAAATGCAATTTAGATTTTTTTAAAAATCAGGTAATATAATAATGACAAGTGTAAACGGAAAGCCCGGGTTGATACACTTGGGTCAACATCAGAGTTCAAGGAGAAGATGCTTAGGGCTGAGCCGGGTTCTCAGCGAGCAGTACATGCCTTTTTCTTTAAGAGCAATTTACCAGGACTTATCCAAGCCTGTAAGAGCAATCCCTTAAGACCATCCAATTTCCTTTCTTTCTAATTCCGTACTTAGCAGAGCAACCTTCTGATAATTAATTTGGTTTCTCAGGTAAGTCAATACCGGGAAAGAGACTGGTTGAGTTATTGTGCCAGCTGTATTGCGGGCTCTAAATGAATAAATCGGTTTGTGGATTTATCAATCCACTTCCCAAGAGTTCAGTTTGCAAATACCACTTTTCCAAGGGTGCCCTGACATTTGACTTGTAGACCCGCAATGCTACGTGACCAAAGTGGGAAGGGCTGTTTTAAGACTCTCCTAACCCTGGGGACCCCTGGGTGGTGTTGAGCGTCTGCCTTCGGCCCAGGGTGTGATCCCGGGGTCCTGGGATGGAGTTCCACATCGGGCTCCCTGCAGGGAGCCTGCTTCTCCCTCTGCCTGTGTCTCTGTCTCTCTCTGTGTGTCTCTCATGCATAAATAAATAAAATCTTTTAAAAAATACTCTCATAGGGCAACCCGGGTGGCTCAGTGGTTTAGCGCCACCTTCAGCCCAGGACGTGATCCTGGAGATGCAGGATCGAGTCCCACGTCGGGCTCCCTGCATGGAGCCTGCTTCTCCCTCTGCCTGTGTCTCTGCCTCTGTGTGTGTATGTATGTATGTGTGTGTGTGTGTGTGTGTGTGTGTGTGTGTGTGTGTATATCTCTCATGAATACATAAATAAAATCTTTTTAAAAAATAAAAAAAATACTCTCATAATCCTGGGCACTCTTTATCTCAGGGGTCACCACCCCGTGTTGTATCAACTACACTAAAGTGTGCACATTCCCAGGTCTGCCACACTGCACAGCACCAGTTGTGAATGGAGGTCCCTGGAATTGTGACAATCATGACCCTACTTCTCCATATTAAATATAACTTATTTTGTTAAAAATAAGTGGAAAGAATTTTTGTAAGTTTGCTTATGTAGCTATAAGTCACTTATTTGATTTACTTGTGGCCATAAGTTGCCGGCAATCATTACGTATGGCGGGCAATGCTAATTGCCCCCTGGATCCATTCTCTGCTTCATTCCCCAGCCTTCAAGTTTTAGATGATGCAGGATCATTTAGCTGAAGGCTTTTCTATTCGTCTAAACATGGCCATGTTTTTAAATCTGGCCAACTGGATATGGGTAAGCATGATCTGTGTGACTTCTAGATTACATTCCTTAGAATAGAAATTGGTTTGCTTCTTTTCATGTGACTTGGAACTGCTTAGTCAAGGTCCACAAGGACAAGTCTTTAAAGGCTGGTGGTGGAGCAATAAGATGGAAGGAACCTGGGCCCCTGATGGCGTCATGGAGCAGAGCTACCCCTCTCCCTGGACCACCCGCCTACCTTCACACTGTTACATGGGATAGAAATAACTACTATGTTGTTTTTTTATTAGGGGAGGCCTCACTATTCCATAGGATCATCTTAGACCCAGGCAAATAGCAGGGATTATAGTAAAGTGAGAGCATCAAATTATACATTTTAAAAAATATAATGAAGATTTTTTTTTTTATGATTGTTAAACAGAGCTGGCATCCTTTCTGCTCTCTACCAGCCCTATACCGCCTGGTCCCATGCTCCGCTCTGAGCTCACTTCTTATTACCACACACTCTTAGACACACTGTGCTCCCTGCTTCTCACCACATTAGGCATCCCCTTGCCTCAGGATCTTTGCACTTGCTGTCCCATTGACCTGAATACACTTCCCCTGTGAAACTTTGTGGCAAATTCCCCCACCTGCTTCAGGCCTGTGTTCAAATGTCACCTTCTCAGTGAAGCCTTCCCTGACCACCTGACTTAAAAGTATATTGACTCTTCCTCTCCCCAGGCCGCTGTGTGCCCCATTGCTCCTCCCCTGCCTTGTTACCTCTGTGGGACCTTTGAACATAAGAAACAATACATCTTATTTCTTTTGTCTTTCTATTTTCATCACAAAGAGAGGTATTCTTGTGTTTTGTTCACTGTAATAATCCCAACACACAGAACCGAAGGGAACCTGGTATGTGCTTAGTAAATATTTGTTGAATTGATAATCATTTTCAAATTAATTTTTTCTTTATCTGTTAAACTGATTTTTTTTCTTTTAGGTTTCAAATATTTTAGAGGCCTTTGAAAGGTGTACAGGCTGCAGGCACTGTACATGCATGCTGTACCCAGGATGTGGGAGTGACAGGGATATGCCCAGCCCTGGCCTCCACCTTGCATACGCAGAACTCTTGGCACTCCTAACCCAAGGCAGCAGACACTTCTATGCACCTCTCACGTCCCCTGAATCCCACTCAGTCTCGTTGTGAGCCCTGTCCTCATCCTGAGTTCCTGCCACAGGCACCTGGGGCTGTTTGGTCACATGCAAGAGAGAACATACTATTCTTCTGGGAACACATTCTCAGTAAGTCCCTGTACATGAATCCTTGTCTCAGGGTCTGACCTAAGACACCCTAAACAGCCTCCCCTATACTCGGCTGCCTGACTTCCCCAGTGGCTGCTGCCCCCCAACATGAGCGAGGTAGCAAGCACTGAGCAATGGTCAGCCACGCTCCTGGTGGCGCTAACGACCTGCGCACACAGGCCCCACCAGGCAGATCCCTGGGAAGAGGAAGAAATTGTGGGATGAAGCAGGAAAGAAAATGACCACATGATGCTCAGAAGTACCAAGGTTGGAAAACAATGCCCCAAATGGGCTGGAGCTTGACTCACCTACAGATTTGTCATGTGACCACAGATGGGCCTCCATGTGTCCAACTCAAGTTATGGGACCCTCCAGTGTCAACTCTGGGTTGAGCTTTCGATTCTTCCAAAGTAAACGTACCACAGTCGAGCTCTTCTTTCCAGCCTGCTTGTTTGAATTAGAGCTTTGCAGCATTTTAGTTATGGTATCTCTGGGGAGGAGTGAATATGTCAGTGTAATTAACTCATCTGATGAGAGAGGTCTTGTTTATTTCCCCTACAAAATAACAGGTGGTGGCTGAGCTCCGATACATTATGGTGATATGAAATGCATTTAGCATAAATCATATTAAATAAATAGGGAGACAAAATGATTTCAAGGTACATTTTTTATTGTTTTAAATTAAGTTTTGAAGGTGAACAGCTGCATACCAAAAAGCCACAAAGCTGCTACCCACCTCCAATCTGCTCTTCTGAGAAAGAGTTAATGAAACTCTCAAGTTCAACCCACTAGGACTAATAGAAACCTGAGTATTGTTCTCGAATTAGTTTCCAAACAATCGCTGGCTTTCGGAGAACCCTCTTTGTGCATGGGAAATAGCAGTCTAATCAATTTGAGTAATCAGTTAAAACAACCTTACGCAATTCATTTTACAAAATCCACAATGACATTCATTTAATAAACACGTGAGAGCAACACCATGTGCTGGGCATTGAGTAAATAAAGACAAATAAGACCGAGTCTTTGCCACTGAGAGCTCAAAGTCTACAGAAGTAAAGTAGAGGATGAGGTGTTTTCAGGGATTAAAATGGCAAAGCATAGTCTTCCTCCCTACCAAAACTTCAGAAATCTTAAGAATTGATTTCTTTTTTAGGATTAAGTGAATCCCAATATGAGAAAGGAGAAGAAGAGTGTCAGTGACCTGGAAGGTTGCAGAACTCTTGATGTGTTGGATTTGATTTGAGCCGCAAGGATGTTAGGCAGGAAGGAGGAAACCATGCAGAAGGAGGAAATGGGGAAGGAGAAGGAGGAAATAAGGAAGGAGAAGGAGGAGGATGAGGAACAGAGAGGATGAGGAACAAAGGGAAGGGAAAGCAAAGTGTTGGGAGATTCGAGGGCTGGGAGGAGGGGCCACGGGCAGAAACAGAGGAGAGCTAACATGGATGAGACCATGTCCCTAAACTGTCACAGTGATGACAGAACTCCAGCCTCAATGTGTGCAATTAGGAAGAGCAAAGGGGCCTGTGATGCACAGACAACTGGCCCCACAGATACCAGCCCCCCATCCCTGGGACCTGTCCCTGGAACCTCATGTGGAAAAAATGCACAGAATGCAGATCAGGTTAAATGGACAATCTTGAGATGGGGAGATGATCTGAGATTATCCCCAGGGCCCTAATGCCATCAAAGTGTCCTTAAAAGAAAAAAGGCAGAGAGAGAGAGATCTCACACATGCAAGAGAAGACAGTGTGACCACAGAGGCAGACCGTGGAGGATGTAGACCAGAACTGGTGTTAGAATTCCTCCAAGAAGGAACTCTAGGAGAAATTATAAAAACTAATCATAAGAACATAAAGCCCCTTCCCTAAACACGTGATGGTGACATTTCAGGACAAAGGACAAAAATATAACAAGTTGAAAATATACCACGGAGCTAACTAAAAGAGCGAACCTAGATGATTCAAAGTCTGATTCTCACTGGATTTCATTGTTAACACTGTAGAGGACAGGATCTGGGGTCCAAGGCCGGGGTTTAAATTCTACTAACACCATAGACCTACCCCTGGGGGGGCAGGATAGCACAAGACCAAGAGCTTACGGGTCTGTTCCCATGGGGAGTCGATGCTAGGTCCACTCAGAGGCCAGCTGTTCAAAACCAAGTAGGTGAGTAAACCTAAGTAAACTTCCTCACTGTTGGTTACGACAAACCTCAACTCTCCAGAGCCCTGTTGGAGAATGCACTCCAGGAAGTGCAAAAGTGTCCGTGCAAACCACGAGTTACAAACCAGAGAGCTTGGATTGGATCTGGTGCAAAGACCTATTCGATTGCTCAGGAGGTGAAAAGAAATTAAAACTCAGGATTGTCCAGAGTAACGCAGATTCCCTCATTCACTTAAGGAAATTTGTCAATGCTGGGACCATGTTCCAGAAAGACGATACGCAAATTAGGCCGACGTTGGCCATCACCTAGCGGGTTCCAACTGGGCTCCACAGGCTGGGTCTGCCAAAGTCCCCTCCAGTCTCTGCTTTCTTACACCTGCCTGCTTCACCCACTTGTATCAGCTGACAGGCCCAGGGATGGATCTGAATTGGCAACCTCTGCCAGAAACGAGAGACTTCCAGGAGCCAATTCTGGGCTCGCATGAGTGAGGGTTCTCTTCCTCACCCAGTCTGGAACCCCGGGCTCAAGAGACCAAGGTCCTTGGACATGTTATCCATAATGGACATGTTATATACTCTCAATGTAGCACATTATCATTTCATTTAAAAGGAGTGACTGCTGGAATTACATTTCCCATGTAAAACAATAATACAATTCCCAGTTGATCAGCAAATAAATAAGAGAAAACAGCTTTGTAATTATTTCGACCGTGGTCTGATTCAGGGGAAAAAAAAAAAAAACCCACATCAAATCCCATGTCATAAGAAAAAGCACTAAGCAGCACCAAGCAAGCCTTTTACCTGAGTCGAGTCCAACTCAGGCCACCCCGAAGATGACTCCTATAATGAAAAGCTGTCGTTTGCAAATGACTCATCATGTGGAAGCTGCTGAGGACGTCGGGGAGGCGCGCGGTGCGTGTGAAAATGAAATTAATCAATATGAAGATGAAGATCAGCGGTCTATCACAGCCAAGCTGTTTGATAATAATGAAGTGGGGGGAACACACAGCGCTCAAGAAACCCGAAAGTGCAGGAAATGCCAATGGTAATCACGAATTAGTAACTATTGCTAGAAATGGAAAGAACAAGAGTACACAGACAAAGGAAAAAAATACTGTCGGAAAACAACCACATCCATTCCCACGTGCCTAGTCCAAGCCACCGCTATCTCTCCCCTGAATTACAACAGGGAAGGACCCACTTGCCTGTCCCCCACAATATGTTAGCTTCACAGCCGCCGCCCATAGTCCTATTACAACACAACTGACATGGAGTGACCTACCCCTTTCATCAGACTTTTCTGCTGGTGTCCATGGCACTTATTTGTAAAAGCCCCCGGACCCCCATGACCTACAGAACCTGAATGACTGGGTCCCCCATTACCTGTGTCCCCTTCACTTCCTCCAGGTGCATCAACCACATGCACACAAAACACCAGCGTGGTTTCCTCTCAGAGCATTAGCAGGTGCTCTTCCGTCCTTCTGCAATTTGCTTCTCTTGGGCAACCTCAGAGCTTTCTCCTCGTTTCCTTCCAGTCTTCCCTGAAAGGCCACCTCTCCACGTAGATCTCCCTAGCCAACCGATCTGAAAGCACCATCCTCTTCCCATGCACACTTCCCACTTCCTTCCTTCGCCTTCTTGGCAGGTGACTGCCTCGAATATTTGTATTTTAGCAAGCATCTGGTATATTGTCTGTCTCCCTGGTGAGACCACAAACTCCAGGAGATCAGAAAGTTTTGCCTATGTTGTTTTCTATTGTATCCCAAGGACCAAAAATGTCTGGGATGTAGTGGGTGCTCAATAAATATTTGTTGCCCTCATGATGATACTTCAGAGATAGGGAGGAAAATAATGATGACAACACGCAAAAAGGATTTGTTAAATTTTCCGTCCCCCGAACGCCCTCCTCTGCTTCCAAGAGGACTCGTGAAGGTGACTAGTACATCAATCTTCTCCCAACAGAACAGATAAAATGGAGATTCTGGAAACATGAGCCTGAAGATCTGTGCCTGGAATGGCGACCCTCGCCCCTTTCTCCCCTGGAGCAGCTATATGGTGAATCCTAGCCTAAAACCACCAGTCTTCCTCTCTCCTCCTCCTTCAAGAATGCAAATGGTTTGATTTGTAATTCCATTTGACAAACACTTATTTGCTGAATTGAATTTGCAAGGATGTTCAGGCTTTGGTGTGATAGAAAGGGAAAATTGTTACGTTAGTCTTGGAGGGAGTTTTTATTCCACTCATTTGTGAAGATTAGCAATGAATATTAGCGCCCATCTTCTGTGAAAACCATTGATGATAATTCGGCAGTAGGTGATGCTTTTCTGCAAAACTGCAGCAAAGGCAAGAGGTGAAGAACCAGAAAATGGTGCATTTGCAATAAGTCCAGTCTCCCAGTGCATTGCCTGCTTCTGGGGGAGTCCTCCTCCTCCATCTGGGAAACGGAGCCTCTCCCAGGGTAGCCCGCTCTGTGAGACAGGTACACAGGCCAGAGATGAGGGGTCACAGCAGCTGATTCGCCTCAGAAAGCCATACTACACATTGGTAAGCATAATTTTCATTGTCCTTTCTCTTTCCTTCAGTTTAAAGGAGATACTGTGAAGGTTCAGGAATCCCTCCTCATAAATAATCATGCTTGTGATGGAGCACATTGTATTCACTTCGACAGTACTCTGGAGCACTGTTTCTCAACCGCAGCACTGTTGAACTTTGAGACTGGAAAATTCTTTGGGGTGTGTGTGTGTGTGTATGTGTGTGTGTTCCTGTTCATTGCACGATGTTTAGCATCATCCCTGACCTCTACCATTAGATGCCAGTAGCACTACCTCCCACTGAATCAAAAATGTTGCCAGACATTGCCAAATGGTCCCTGGGTGGTGGAATCATCCTCGGTTGAGAACAACTGTTGTCGAATGATCTTCCCGCAAGCTGAATCACATTTTTACCACCTACACATGATTAGGTCCTATAAATGTATTACTGTGGTATGTCCTCTGGCCATCCCTTTTTTCCCTTCTGCATTGCTCCCACCATGTTTCAGCTCTTCGGAGCTGTCTTAATCAGGGAGAAAATGTGATTGCAATAAATAGAAATCCAACTCACTTTGATCAAGGAAAAGCATATATGTCTTAATATGCAGAAAAATTTCTAGACCAAAGAAATTGGGGAAGGAAGGTTTCCAGGATATACAGGTGGTAAATCTCCTTTTTTTCTCTTCCTTGCCTTTCTCTTCATCCCTTCCCTCACCACATTTGCCTTCCAGATAGCTGCAGGAGGGTCCTTTAGAACATCATACATCATGGCTCTTGCATTTGTCCCTCTGCCTACAGTGTTCTTTCTCCAGATGTCCATGTGGTTTATTCCTTCACTTCATTTAAGCTCCTGCCCAAGAGGCCTTCCTTGGCCAGTCTATCTAAAATAGCAAAATTCCCTCCCATTATTCTCTATGTCCTTATTCTGTTATCCTTTCTTCATAGCTCTTTACAACATAATCCCAAGTGGTGTTATTGTCTCCCTCCCACTTCTATAAAACAAAGTCCAGGAGATGAGGCATTTATTTCACTCCCACATCCCCACAGCCTAGGACCTCAGAGGTTGGCCCTTCTAAATCACTACTTGTTCTCAATCTTTGTCAAATATTCCTTCTTTTTCTGAAGATGGACTCCTATATTCCACAACCTTATAGGTAGGTCATCACAGATATTCTGAAATGTCAGCTTAAGACCCCAGCTTGGTAAGTATCTCCAGTTTGGGCTCTATATCAGTTAACTAATACAGTCTCTGTATCATTCTGAATTTGAGAAGAAAAGCTATCTGATCTGATTATCTTGTTTGGTGCCCACTCCTTGTCCAACCAGGTGGAGTCAAAGAGCAGGCTTCTAGGGATAAATCTTCTAAGCTATGAATAAAGCAGATTATCTAAGAAAGGAGTACGAATGGGTCAAGATGATGTAATCTTAGGTATTAGAGATTTCAACTTCCTCCAAGAGCTTATGGCCTTTCTTGGATTCAGAGAATGAAGCTTCCTCACAGAGCCTAAAACTCAGAATACGTTGACAGGGCAGAATGGCTAAAGCAATAATACATAAGCCAAAGACCATGGCAAGTGGGTGCTAACCACCCCTACACCTACACCACCCCTGGATCATTAAGAGGAATTTTAATCTTGAGATCAAAATAAGATGCAAAGACTAATAAAGTCAAAGGAGTCTAATTAAGGAGGAGATTGTAAATTATTCTCAAATTCTAAGAAACCAACCAGAAAATATGTCCAAACTTGAAATCAGACTTGGTCAAGGCTCGAGTGTGGTTAGGTGTACACCTGGGAATGGGCTGTGGGGAGAGGATGAGATATTGACACTCAGAGACCCAAGACAATAAGAAAGACTTAAGCATATGGGTTGAGCATGAGGAAGCTGGTAAGAAATGAAATCCTTCCTTATCATTTGATAAGGGCATCTTTCACAAGAGGGTGAGAAGAGCAGAGTCCCTTAGCCACAATTTAACAGGACCCTAGCACTGAGCACCAGTGAGGATGTCTGCAAGCATCTTATATGCCTTTTCTGAGAAAGTAGAAGGGACATGATGTCTCTTGAACAAAAGGCTGATCTCAGCAGGAGTTGGTGATGTAGCTGGGCACAAGCCCAGGGGATTTCTCATGGTTCTAATAACCAGCTGCCATCATGGGCCAATCCATCATGTACACTATTTCCACATTAATGATATTAAAATGACACTTACAACATGTCACTCCTCTGTTCAGAAGCCATCAGTGACTCATTGATGCCTATCGGATGAAGTACAAATGTCTCGACCCTGCACTTACAGTCTTCCATGATTTATACTAAAGAGCTTATTGTCCAAGAGCCAATGAAATGCAAGACTGAGTGTGATGGGTTAAATTGTGGCTTCCCAAAAAGATATGTTGAGGTCCTAAACCTCAGTATCTTAAAATTTGACCTTACTTGGAAATAAAGTCTGCAAATTTAACCAAGTGATGATGAGGTCATTTAGAATGGGCTCTAATCCAATATGACTGGTGTCCTTATTAGAAAGAAAGAGAAAAAAAGAAGAAAAAGAAGAAAGAAAAAAAGAAGAAAGAAAGAAAGAAAGAAAGAAAGAAAGAAAGAAAGAAGAAAGAAAGAAAGAAAAAGAAAGAAAAGAAAGAAAGAAAGAAAGAAAGAAAGAAAGAAAGAAAGAAAGAAAGAAAGAAAGAAGAAAAAGAAATAGAAAAAGAAAGAAAGAAATTTGGGCACAATGCAAAGGGAAAACTATGTGAAGACACACAAGGAGAAGATGGATGGTCATGTGGTGACAGAGGCAAGGGGTGGACTGATGTATCTACCAAACCAGGGAACACCAAGGATTGCTAGCCATCATCAGAAGCTAGAAGAGCCAAGGAAGGATTCTCTTCTGGAGTCACGAGACAGAGCATGGCCTTGCCAACACCTTCATCTCACACTTTACAGCCTAATATTATAGAATATTATTTTAAGACACCCAGTTTGTGATACTTTGGTATGGAGCCTTAAGAAATGAATTCCCTGGGGAAATGGTATAACAGGACTTTGGTTTAATAGCACCCGCAGGAGGGTAACCAGTTCTACTTTACCCAGGAGGGAAAGTTTTTCACAGGGATTTTCAATACTAAAACTGGGAAAAATCCAAGTACACTGGAACAAACTGGTCACCTCCTATGGCAGCCTCCTCCCCTCACAGCCAGAACTCCAGGGAGAATATAGACAAGCTTGCATAAAGAACCAGGAACTTCCTTTTGAGAGTCAAGTTAGGGAGGATGGTCAAGGCACAACTTGGTGGCTTCAACTAGGCACAGTGCCAAAAAAAAAAAGGTGGGAGTCTTTTTTTGCCAATAGCAGAGACACAAAAGATAAATTTAACATGAAAGTCCCATTAAGATCAGGAAACTCATTTCCACAGGGACAGAATCAAAAGAGATACAAGTGAGATGGTGAGAAATAGAAAATGTGCATATCTGAACACCCTTCCCAGTATTGAGTATTTCTTCTTTTTTTTTTAATTTAAAGATGTATTTATTTACTTATTTATTTGAGAGAGAGAGAGAGAGAGGAGCACAGGGACAGGGAGGGGGGAAGCAGACTCCCCACTGAGTGTGGAGCCTGATGCGGGACTCAATTTCACAACCTTAGATCATGAGCTGAAAGCAAGAGTCAGACGCTTAACTGACTGAGCCACCCAGGTGTCCCGAGTATTTCTTAAAATTTATATTTGTTTATAAATAGAAAGAAAAAGATCTTGTTTTAATATGAATTTTTTTCTTATTGGGGTTGAACATTTTCAAACATTTATTAATTAGCCTTTCGTATTTCCTCTTGTATGAATGGGATTGTTGATCTTTTGCCCACTTTTCTCCATTGACCTTAGTCTTCAAAAACTAGTTTGCATGAGTTCTTCAATAGTAAATATATTTACACCTCTTGAGCCATGTGTGTTATACATACATGCCCATGCTTATAGTGTGCCTTTTCACAGGGTTTATGTTACTTTTTAAAGCACAGACATTTTATATAAGTTGTTAATGTATCCTGAGTGATTTCAATAATTTTTTTAAGTTTAGACAATCCTTGTTCACACAGAAAGCAAATTTAAATTTTTTTTTTAATTTTTTTAATAGATAATGTTAATATTTTATCTCTAGAAATAGGGAACCAACAGGTTTAAATACTTATCTTTCCATTTCATTATAAGAAGTCATGTTGTCTTTCCTGGTTCTACTAAATGGTTCTCCATCTCCCTTCCTGGGTGTGGCACAACACAAACCAGGGCCTGGGCTCCAGCATGGAGGTTAGGAAGACCTCCCTCTCAGAAGGTGGAAGCATGGAAGGATCGCATAGTTCAATGAATTAATTAGCATGTTTAAACATATGAAAGAACAGTCCAAAGAACTGCGGGAGAACAAAGAATGGAATGTTGGGGAAAAAACAGGAAAAGGAATCAGACAATAAAGCAACGTTCAAAAGCTGTGTCAAAAATCAAAGAAGGAGGAATCTTCATGAAGGTGGGATTGTGAGGATGAATTGAAAACTATCATTTCCTTGTCAATGAAGGCAATAGATACTGGAGACCATATTAGATATTGCTCATCATTTTGTGCTTCTAGAACTAACTTTTAAGTGATGTCTCTGGCTAGGAGAGAGTGGAGGCCTCCTGTGGACTACAGCCACCCTCTGTCCTGCATCTGATCTCCCCAGTGTCCACATGAACTTGAGAAGCTGGCTGTGGGTTTCCCTTCCACTCTCCTCTCCACTGCATAATGTCCTCCTCCCAGTTTCCTTGCACAGCCTCTGCCTTTGATGTTAGAGCTTAAAGACTCCTAAGACTACCCCCTCCCCTCATCCCCTTCCCAGGAGTCCAGATTTCACCTTTTAAAATGGAATAATTAAATAATTATATAACATCTTCTTATTTTTTCACTATTTATATCATTTATCTTAAATATTATTTACACATATGGGACAGTATTCATGAATTTGATGTCTTATTTGTTCAAGATCTAGGAACATGGCTCATGTTCTTTTCTTTCTCACTAAATTCACCTGAAAATAGCTCTCAAGCATACTTTTTCTTTTCTCAATAAGTTGTGTTTTCTTCTTATGAACTCTCAGTATCCGTCAAAAACTAAATAATATCCATTGATAAAACTTTATAAATTGCCTTTTCGTGTAAAACAACATATAGGGGAGAACAAATCCCTTTCTGGTTACTTTTCTAGAGCATAACCTTGGCATATATTGAAATCTCCTATATTTACAGAGTACTCTGGCCAGTACTCTGTGAGGTGCTGGGAATTTGAGTTAATAACATGGGTGTGGCCTTTACCATCAGGAAGCTCAGTTTGGAATGTGTTTTAGAGAATACCTTCCATTTTCTGGCCTAGCAGACCTGCCTACCTGTACTGTGGTACTTAGTTTAGGGACAGGAATGCCCACAGGCTCCTGGAAAATTTTATGTGGAGCAAAAAAAAATCTCACCTCTATTGTTTCCTGGCAAGAAGGCGTGGTGTAGAACAACTCTACACTTGTAAGCAACAATTTCCAAGAAAGATGCAAGACATTGCTGATATTGTCAACACTTTGTTGATTAACTTTCTTTGGAAGAGCATCTATAACAACTAATCAATAACAGGGCCAAATCTTCTCCTACTACCGTCTCTTTGGTTGATTGAAGTTTAAAAAAAAAAAAAGCAACTTATGTTTATGTAATTTTTAACAACTACCAGAACAAATCCTGAGTCAGTGTTTGACAATCCAAATCCCTTTAAAGGCCTCCTAGGGATTGCAAGTTGTTTATTGATCAAATCCTTGTGTTTGGCAAATTACTTTCTCTATGAAATTGGGGGAAGATAGTCCAACAGTATGAATGAGTTAGTTTTTTTTTTTCTTCCAAGGCCAATAGCAAAAAAATTTATACAGAAGAATTATATGTGAATCAGCAAGCAAGACAGTGAGACTTATCTTCAGAGGAGAAAATCTAAATATTTGTCCAATTGAAAATAGTCACACTTGTCTCCTGTCTGTTAAGGAAAAAAAGTAAACAAGAGATACAGTACATTAATCCTAAAACAGAATGACTTGAGAATGAAGATTTAAAATTTTCTCCAAGAAAAGGAATGAGATAGGAAGATTTTCCCCTATTTTTTCTTTAAACTGATAACATACAGTGAAATGGCACATTTATAGACATTTACAATGTGAACAATTAGAAAATTCTTCATTCTATTTTATTCATTAACTACTACTTCTAAGCAGAAGCAATAGCAGAATAATCAACAATCCATGCAGCACCAGCACCAGCCAATCAGAAGAGGCATTCCCTGTGCACACATTAACCCTTTAGCTGCTTAACCACTAGGGAGTCCTAGGATAGAGGCTTAAGTGGCCAGGAAAGGGCAAGGAACATTTAGAGGAGCTTAGAGAACTATAAGGAGCCATATGCAAACTGCTATGGCAATGCCAATCATCCCTGCTGAATATCAACTGTAAGTTCAAGGGCAAATCCCATTACAAAGCATGTTACAGAACCATCCCAATTCTTTTACTGTGTATTTTGTCCCAAGAGATTCTATTATCACCATAACCCTAATTGCACACTTTTGGTTTAAAGGGGATGGAAAGAAAACAGCTGAGGTATAGTCCCTTTAAATATCATCGAAGACCTGCAAAGATCTTAGCAAAGCGGAGAGAAGTTCAATGTTACGTACTTGTCAGTACCATCTCTTCCTTTCTCAAGATCTTAAATCTTTCGGTGTGCTACATTTGGATGGTGTATGAGTCAGGGTTCTTCAGAGAAACAGAAACAGGTACTTCATTGAAAACAGGTTCTCCAAGAAAGAAGCTTCTTCAGAGAAAAGAGCTTTATTTTAAGAAGTTTGCTCACATGATCGCAGGGCCTGACAGTTCTATGATTTGCAGATCAGGTTTGCGGGAAATTCAGGTAAGAGTTGATGTTGTAGCCTGAAGTCTGAATCTGAAGGGCATCCCATCAGCCAGACAACTCAGGCAGAGTTTCTGTGTTGTAGGCTTAATACAGAATGACTTCTCCCTCGAGAAAGCTCAGTCTTTGCTTTTAAGGCCTTCAACTGATTGGATGGGGACCACCTACATGGTAGAGGGTAATCTGCTTTACTTGAAGCCAACTGATTATAAATGTTAATCACATCCACAAATACAGATGCCAGGAATTCACAGCAGCATCCAGACTCATATTTGAATGAACAACTGGGCACCATAGCCTAGCCAAGGTGACACACAAAAACTAACCATCACAGGTGGGTATATTGGAAACTTAATGGTAGGCAGGATGATAGAGATGCTACTCTATGGCAAAACCAAAAGCGCATGACTAATTCAATATCTTTAAGGATGTACTCTACTTCAGGCCCATTGTCAAGTATATCTCTCATTGATACCTCACAATAGCCTGGTTGGATAAATATTTTTATTATTCTACTTTGCATATGATCAAACAATGGCTTAGAGAGATTAGGTTGCTTGCTGTACTAGTTTACTATTGTCGTTGTAACAAATTAACACAAACTTAATGGCTTAATACAAATTTATCTTGCTTTAAAGGTGATTGTTTATTTCCTATTTATTTCTTGACTAGACACAGGGACCACCAAAAGCATTGGTCATAAAGAACTGTGAGCAGGTTAACAAAATACTATTCAGTAAATTATCCCAAGGTGCATGGAAATGCTTTGTTATAAAGAATGCCTCAGCATCATGGGATTATACTTTCATGACCAACTGAAAAAGGTGAATTCTTCATGCTTTCAACACTACACCAAAGCTTCTCTGATCACATAGATTAGCAATAAAGCCAAATTTGGAAGAGATTGAATTAAAAAGTGTTTTTGCCAGAAGAGAGAAAGGAGACAAATAAGGACACGTTAATGCCAAAGCTAGGGCTATTGTCCTCACACAAAACATCCCAAAATCTCAAGGATAAGTTTTCAAACTTGACTGACTCTAAGAAGCCACATGGATAAAACGGGGTTTGGAGGATTTGAAAAATAAAGCTTGGAATCTCCAGGCTTGTGACAGAAAGAAGAGGGATTCATTCACTTGGGTGAGGGGGTTCACAACAGAGCTCTAAAACATCATGAATAAAATAGCCCAAGGAAATGGAAAATAATCCAACAAGCAGTTCCATACAAGCTCACCATCACCATAATGGTCTTTTCACAAATTATTCAGCTAATCAAGCTGAAAGACAACATGTAAACACAATGACCTTGGAAATAATCTATTCAAAGGGCATGAAACATAGTGCAGTCGGCAAGAACGCCTAGTTCCCGACTCAGATGCACATAAAAAAATCTTACTTTTCAATGACTTGATTCCCCTTTCCATTTTCTCTGCACTGAACGGTATTTGGCTATTGATTTATAGATATAATCAACCCCAAAATACTACTTATTTTGTAAGAAGATTGAGCAGTAAAGAAGAAAGGAATTCTCATCTATGTCCTATGTACACTTCCCAGGAAATACCGACTGCCTCATTATAGACAGTGAATGATCTGTACTGGGGCCATTTGGACCTCAGTGGACCCTCAGTGATGTCTGGTTGTCACAATTCAGAAGGTGGGAACAGAGGAGTGGGAGGTGTTACTGACTTCCAGCAGGTAGAGACCAGGGGTATTGCTAAACATTGTACAATGCCCAGGATAGCCTATGTCAAAGAAGTATCCAGCTCAGAATATCAATATTAAAAAAATAATTTAAAAAAGAATATCAATATTGACAAAGTTGAGGAACCCTGATGTATAAAGTGTGGCAGAAAAGGACAAGGTTCTAGAACCAGAAAGCTTGTGTTCAAATCCTGGCTCTGCCATGGATTGGCTAAAAACCTTAAAATTTGCTTTCTTGTCTCTAAACTAGATAATGAAAGTACCCACCTTGCAGGGTATTTGTGGGGATCAAACAAACTAACCTAGATGAGTACTTAGAATACAACCTGGCACTAATTACACACATATTGGTAAATATATATAATACTAGAATCAATGGCTCAAAATTATTACTTGCCTGTCTCCCTCAACTCACTAAATTGTGAACACCAGAGGGGCAGAACTTGACTTTAATCATCCACATCGTCTCAGAACCAAGCATATGACCTAAACAGGCTTAAAACAGATTAGGAGCCAAAGATTCAACCCACTGATAGAACTTTCAGCCATTGTCATGGGTGCCCACCTGTATCTGATCAGCCCTTGTCATACCAAGGCACACTGCCCCGATGTCTTTTGTGCCAGAGGGCTTTCTTGATTTCCAGGTCCATCTTCTCTACAATCTGGCAGGCCTGATGTGCCAGAGAATCAATGCCTCTGGGAGCAGCCCTCAACCAATGACTGATGGAAACATCTACAAACATCCAGCTCCTTTGCCCTTGGCATGGATAACTCAGAGCTCTGTCTTCTACTCTGTCTCTAGGATCCCTGGCAGGAGAAAGCTTCCTGGACAATGTGCCTTCCTATCCCTGCCTCACTTACCTGCATTTGTTAGCTTCTCCTCTGCATAGACTCCTGTGCTCTAAACCCCATCGCAGGGTTGGCCCTGGGGGGGGACCTCCAACTAACACACTACAGGAGGTGATTGGATCAAATTGCCAAGCAGGTGATGTCCCTGACTTAAATATTTTTGCATATTTGTAGAGCTCAGGCTTTTCTCCTGTTCATTCCTCATTTTTCTCGGGGCAAGCGTCTCCATCCTCAAGATGGCAGGGAGGCAAATGGGAAGTGGAAGGATAATCCGTTCTCAGAGCCATGAAATAAATAATTCGCCTCCAGATGTGAGGCTGGTATTAAATGAAACTTGAGGTAATCTTCCGAGCAGAGCTTGGGGGCACCTGTGACTTTTAAATGGAGCTACTCTGTTTCTAGGGAAATACATACTTTTAAAATGAAGCTCGAGGCTAAAAGCTTCAAACAATAAATCTCCCCGAGGCACACTCCTCTAGGGACAAATATACAGGGAAATTTTCAAAGAGGGTGCTTGGTTTATCACTTGGTGACTCTTTTTCACTGAGGATGGAAGTCCTTTGGTCTCCACCTAGAAGCCAAGTCCACCTGGACCTCTTTGAAGGTTCAAGGGCTTTTCAGTTGTCTCCACTCCACCCCTTAAAAACCTCAGCTCATGTCCTTTTGAAAATGAACTTTTGGGATTTGAAGCAGATCGTATATCAGTAATCACTGCTATTCCTCTATGCCCTTTTCTCATGACCTAAAGAAAAAAAAAATCAAACAAATAACAAAAGCTATCCTGCTGTGTAATTAAAACAGAACCTCAACTCTGTTCTCTCATCCTTCATAGAGAATTGCATGTAATAATCATAATAAAAATTTGTTGAGCACTTACTATATTCCAGACATTCAAGTTCATTATCTCACTGGACAACTCCATAAGTAACATTGTCCCCATTTTACAGATGGAAAGTTTGAGAAGCTTACAGACTTGACCAAAGTCATGTCACACAGCTCATAAATCAAAGAGCTGGGATTTCTAATCTAGGAGAGTCTGACTTTAGAATTCTACACTCCGTAATTACCTTATGTGAAATTGAAGTGCAATTTAACTAATAAACATCATCTGAGTAGAGGTGATAATTATTCCACTCGAAATCAGTCATGAAGACAGAGAACATATAAAAACTGACAATCATCAGAGGGAAAAGTCCAATGAATAGGGAAGAGTTGTTGCAGATTGCCAGTGAGTTTTCTAAGATTCTACAATGGTAAACTTGGCTTCTCATATGTATGCCAAACATGTACGCACCCACAACAGAAGCTTGGAGGTATCTAATCTGTAGAAGGATAAAATTAGAGCCAGGAGTAATTGAATAAATAGAAAAATGAGACTTTCACTCAGTAACGAAAAGAGACCCGGGCCTCGCTGCAGTGAGGCCAACACAGGAATTGTAAGACCTCACAGATTGCACAGAAGTGAATGTGCTAAACCCTCCCCACATTCCCCATCTGCCTCTCACTCCTGAGCCTGGTGTCAGACTGCCCTAGTTCAACTCCGAGCGCCAACGCTCGCTCGCCGTAGGGACTAGAGAAGTCCCCTCATCTTCTGTAAGCCTGTGTTTTCTCACTAAAATATGACCAGGGATAACACCTCAAATTGTTGTGAAGATTGAATGAGAATTCATGCAAAAGGCATGACTTGATGGTGGCACATAATAAGCACTCAATAAATATTCAGGAGTATCCTTCTGCCTCTACTAAATCGTGGTATGCAGTCACCTCTGGCCTCCAGCTCTCCCCAGATGCCCTGGTGCTTGGCTTCCCTCACAGCCCCAAACAAGAGAAACCTATGTTCTGGAAACTGGCATGGATTTCCAGGGACAGACTCTCACATGAACGGTATAGCCATTCATGGGACTCCAATCTCAGAGGAGTCCCCTCTTTGGTTCCCCAGCTTCTCTGGGATGGGATCTTACAACAAAGATACTAGAGGACAATCCAGCTCTGGGTGGAGGAGTTTTCACAGTACTTCGAGGAGCCTAAGCCGAAAGAGAATGCTAAAAAAAAAAAAAAAGAAGAAAGAAAGAAAGAAAGAAAGAAAGAAAGAAAGAAAGAAAGAAAGAAGAAAGAAAGAAAGAAAGAAAGAAAGAAAGAAAGAAAGAAAGAAAGAAAGAAAGAAAGAAAGAAAGAAGAAAGAAAGAAAGAGAATGCTAATAACCAGGAGAAGGTATATTTAGGTCAGAATCTGAGAGACCAATGGGTGTCCCAGAACATGAGCTTTTTCTCCAGAGGCTCACAAAAATATGCTCCATTGACCAAAGATACTTTACAGAAATTATTCCTGGTCCTCATCCTAAGTGAAGAAACCACTACCAGTATGACACTTTTACAGATTTGATTGGTCTCCGGGTTCAACTAAGCTACCACAATGCCCTAGTTGGGAAGAGATGCATTTGGGCTATGAATTCAGACATTCTGGCCCAGAACCGACAATCTTTCTCCTTCCTCTTCTGTGTCTCTCTTGAGTGATTAGTGATATAGATATACTCGAAAATAGAGTATGTTGTAGACACAGAGAGGCACCACCTGCATCTCCCTGAGGGTAAGACTTGCTGCCCACCTGCCTCCTCTTGAATTCAAGGGCTGCCACAGCTGTAAAATGCCAGCTGACCCCAGGTCATACCCTTGGAGTAGCTGGTATAGTGATAGAGCACCGTGGGGGTATGACGGTTTGGCCATTTCTGCCCAATGTGGGACACCATGACGGATCCTACCAGTCCTGGAGCTCCCCACAGGGCTGACCAAGGCTCCACTGAGCCTGCATTTTGGCTTGACTTATGCTTCTGCTTTTTCTGCAATCCTGCTTTTTCCCCTGCTATGTATGGGCATCCATCCCAATAAACACCTCCAATTCAACTTCCAAAAAACCCATCCTGCACTACAAAGTGAGGCCTTTTAAGACACAGAAAAGTAGGCTCAAACAGTTGGGTTTTGGGGCAAAAGACCCCAGTCAGACCCTAGCTCATCCACTTTCTATCTCTGTGTCGCGCAAGCCAGGTAACCTACTGAATTTACATAAAAATAAAGACTAATATTAGTTCACAGACTCAGTCAAGACAATGTGAATTAAAATCACAGCACATCCTAAAGTGACCACCACTGATCCTGAAAGATCCCCCTTCACTCCAATGTAGATGCATAAGAAAGGTTATTTTGTGGCATAACTCAACCCCTCTGCCTCTAAAGGAGAGCAAGTGTCATTCTTTTCCGAAAGTCTCCAAAATCAGCATCCCTAGCAGTGGCAGGAAGTAAGAGACATTGTTATTCCAGTAACGGCAGAGCTGTAGCATATAATTAAATCATTAAGAGGCAAATTAACTCCTCTAGCAATACTCTTCTAAGTATTTGTGGGCAAACCCATTAGCATTGTGCCAGTAAATCCTGAAATTTCTTTGCAGGCAGTCAGAGCAACTACACAAGCATCAAAGGCAAGGGGTGGGTTGGGAAGAGTGGTGCACAGGTGGTTTGACCCCCCATGGAGTTATGTGGGATGGGGAGGGTGGGGAACGGATGGGGTGTTAATGGCATGTTGTGACTATATCTCATAAACCCTTTGAAAATACAACTGCCAAATTTCCCCCTGCTCAGAGCCAATAGTAAATCTAGCCTTTTCCCCAGGAAAACCATGTAAGAGCTTTTGGGTTCTCATTCACTCTGTCCTCCTTACTTCTGCTGAATTCATTCAGTCTGGATTCTTTGATTTTTGAAGGGGCATAGCTGGGGTGGGGGGTTCCTGGATAATTAGAAAGGGCATCTTCCAATGGTATACTTTGAAGCTCTCTATTTAGCTGGGTTTTCAGAATAATGAATATGAAGTGGGCTTCGATTCTGTAGCCAAATATGTATCTGTGCTATTGACTCAAATTCAAGCTGGCCAATCTGGTTGGCTGGCTGTGGCCTTCAATTCATCCAGGCTTGAGTATTTCAGTCAATATGTTGATCATTTATATGATGACCCTGCTTAAACCATTTAATAAAATGTAAACAACATGAAAGTGTATTGGAAGTCAACATAACTCATTATTGCCGCTTATACACTCATCAAACTCCTGAGGGGGGTGCCTGACCTGATTGGAGGTTTCCTCCAGAGTCATACAATAATATTAGCTGTGAAAGGAAATTTTATGGCATGTAAGATTAGCCCACACTAATGCAAGGTCAAAAATAATAGAATCAATAGGCAAACTCAATACTGTTAACATTTTGAGAAAATTACTCCCAGAAAACAATGTCAACAACAGATTGAAATGGGTCTCCAAAGTCGTCCCATTGATTTCCTTTCACTTCGGTGGCAATCTCTTTCTTTTATGCAATATGGAATTTTCTTAGTCTTTTTTTTTCTTCAGCTCTGTCTTAAACATGGAGTATTTCTGTTGTACTTTTTTATTGACTGATGTCAAATATTACACATGTCGATAAAACTTACATGGGCTGTTCATATCAAAGACAACAGAATATGGAGACTTACTTGATCACGTGAAGCCTTTGGTGGGTCTTTCATTTAGGGCTCAGCTAATAAATTTAGGAGTTATTTTAATTATAGCGAAATGTCCGAGTGCAGGTAGTGTCATTAATAAATTACTAATTAAATAAAAACCTTATACTAGAAACACATGGCCTTGGAAATAGTTTTATATGAGACACATGGTCTGCAGTGTCATCATCTTGATGTTGGAAGGGCAGAGTGTAGTTGGACAGACCCATGTTCTTTAGTATTGATTATCAGTAAATAGCCAAGCCTTAGCAGTAATGTAGCAATCCCAACCCACCCAAACTGTTCTGCTCCAGACTTCCTAATGTAGTCAATGACTTCATCACCCCCACCACCCCAATGACAGACCCATTCAAGCCAAAACCTTGGGAATTACCATTCATTTATTTCTTTCCCACAGTCAATCCATCAGCAAGTTCTGGCAGTTTTACCTTCAAATTATATTCTGAATCCACTCACTTCATTCCACCTCTGGCCATTCATTGCAATAACCTCTTTCCTGCTCTCCCAAGGTTCTGTTTTCTACCCAACAGGCCATAATGATCACTTTAGACACAACGTACTCATCCTTGAAACTCTTCCAAGGGTGCCATTGAACTTCAAATAAAATCCAGACCTCCTTACTGGCCTACCAGGCACTACATGGTCTGGGCCTTGCCCACCTCTCCCTCCTCATCACACCCTCAACCTTTCCTGCCCTGACCTTCTAAGTTCCTGCCTCATTTGCCTCCTTTGTGACCTAAAACATGTCAAGTGTAATCACATTTCAAGGCCTCTGTCTGGACTGTTTCTTCTTTTCAGCACACTTGTTTCCTGATTTTTCCATCACTGGCTCCTTCTCTTTAGCCAAGACTCAGTATTCCTGATAGAGCCTCTTCCTCCTAATTACTTTTATCACCTGCATCATTTCTATAAAGAGGTTGACATTTATAAATATGATTCAAGTGTGTGAAAAAGTCAGGGGTAGAAGCAGAGTATGTAAATCATTTTCTCTAATGTATAATTCTTTTGTTCTTTTTTTAAGGCTCCACACCCAGCACAGAGCCTGATATGGAGCTCAAACTCATGACCCTGAGATCAAGACCTGAGCTGAGATCAATAGTCAGATGCCTAAACGACCAAACCACCCAGACACTCCAATAATTCTTTGGTTCTTAAGCTTTATTACTACTGATAACAGAAATTCCTTAATTTTCCAGGTAAGGGCATCACTGCTCTTTTTGTCAAATTTTCTTTTGAGTCATCTTCCAAACTTTCAAGGTTCTCTCTCGTTTTGGGTGCTCACACCCCAAAATGCCTTAGGGTACCATGGAAAGGTTATGCCCTCATAGTTCTGGGAAGGTATGTCTGGCACATGAACTCCCCTTGCACACTGGTCCCTCCTGTTGATGGTCTTCAGGCATCACCCTCCATCCTTGTCACATAGTATGGCGCCACTGCTCAATGGGCACACCAGGCTGGTGTCTACCAAGGTGAAGCTGAACCCATCTACTCTTTTGGGCCTTGTGTTGGCATCTGGTATTAAAGACTATGGATCTCATCATCGCCTCTGGGCATAAAGTCTCAGCTATCTAAGCTTCCTTTCCCTAAACTGAGTCTTCTTCTAGGCAAAATGGTTCGTACAACTCTTTCACATCCCCTTTAGTATAGAGGTTGATTGTTCCCCACCATGCTGGGGTATAGGAGGCTCTATGAGGCTGCCCAGGCTGCCCGACAGTATTCTCCTGCCATAAGCCAAGTCAGAGGCACCCTTGCACCCAATACAATGCTGCCACATTTCTGGGCTCCTCCCTCTGGCCCCCAAGGGCCTTTCTCATCCTGTGTGATCAGAAATTTCTCTGAATTCATAACCTCACCTTTCCCATTCAAAGTTTCACTTTGTGGTCTGCCCACCAAGCCTTGGCTCCTGAGATATAAAAGCCCAGTTTGGGAAATAGCCACAGAAATAGTACTTTCCTATAAAAGCCTAGCTTTTAAGACCATGGTCTTACTAAGTATCTATTTTGAAATTCAAAACTAAGAATTGTAATTAAGGTAATTATTCAATAAGTGTTGCTTGAGTATTTTAATTTTTTTTAAATTTTGAAGCCATCTCAAAAGTTCAGAGAAGTTGAAAGTAATAAAAAAAAAAAAAAAGAACCATTTTTCCCCTAGTCTGTAAGAGTAAATTGCTGACCTGCTGCCCTAAACTGCTTATTGTAAATTTCCTACAAGGAAATTCTCTTATATAATCACAATCAATCATCAAAATCAGGAAACTAACATGACATATTCTGACCACCTAATCCTCAGATCCCGTTCATCTGTCTCCAACTATCTTAATAATGCCTTTTGGAGTAAAAGGATCAAGTACAGAATCACCTATTGCATTTAGTTCTTATGCCTCTATCTTCTTCAGTCTAGAACAGTCCTTGGTCTTTCCTTGACTTTCGTGACCTTGACACCAAAAAACTATAAGGCAATAATTTTGTAGACTTCCTGTGGCTGCCCACACCTCTTGTGTGTGAGATGCTCTAGCATCATCTGAAGCTATGGGTAAGAAGACAGTCTCTAAGACACCTTCAGGGTCATATTCTGTCTCCCCCACTCCTGACTGTGTGGCCATGTACAATGCACATAATGACCCTGTGCCTCAGTTTCCTTGCCAATAGAATGAAAGTAACGACCATGCTTATTGCCTGGGGCTGTTGTATGGATACTCCTCTTCCTGAATACTCAGAGCGTGAGTTGTCTGAGCATCTAGTATCCCTGGCTGCAGCCCTTACACATGAGTGATGGGTATAAGGAGCATCAATACCTCAGCTCCTTTGCTGCTGATTGGGGAAATCTGAAGTGTGGTCTATACTCCAAAGTTCTCCTGTGGGCTAAGCCCCACTCACCTTCCCCAGGACTCACTGAGATTGCATGCTTGCTCCACCTCCTTTGTTCTTTTTTTTTAAGGCTCCACACCCAGCACAGAGCCCGATACAGGGCTCAAACTCATGACGCTGAGATCAAGACCTCCCCTTTGGTTGTTCCTGGAAGCACTTCTTAAAAAATAGCTTTCAGACAAATCCTCACCTCTGGGTCTCCTGCCAGGCAACACAACTAAGAGAGTTTCCATCTTTTAAGAGAGCAGTTTGCCTATCGGGTCCAGGATGGATAGCATATAGACTGGCTCAGAAGTTCTGGAGTTGTCCAGATGGGACCACATGGGCAGAGAAGTAAACATATACAGAATCTATATAGAAGTGTAGTCTACAGGACGGGCTTCTAGATAGGATAGAAGGAATAAGGGAAAGAGACAAATCAAGGATGAATTCTTAGATGTATGCAAATTATTTCACATGAGGAGCAAACAGCACTTTAGCTATGGAGAGCTGATATTCTTAGAATCTCAGTTAATAACACGACACATCGTCAGTAACAAGGACTGTAGACACACAATAGAATTTAATCGCGGGTACCACGGTCTCACAATAGGAAATTACAATGCCTCAAATTTAATGGGTTTCATTTTTCAAAGTGAATATTTTGCTTTTACAATCTCTCACTGCCAATGATGCTCTCAGATTAGAACCGACGAGTCCTCTTTTATCTAGAAACAAGGCTCTTGGCTATTTACACAGACTAGTTAGTTTTGTCCAACTGAAACAAAGATCTCTTGCATTCCTCTTCCTGCTTTATGTTCTAATCCCTTTGATTACTTTAGAGAGGGCTCCAAATTCTTTTCATTTTAGCAAGGCAGCGATGGTATGGGGAGAAAAAACATGAAAGATCTGAGTGCTCCTCCATTGACTTAATAATCGCATCGTGTATATATTTATTAATCATTTACTATTTAACAGGCTCAGTTATATGTTGGGGACACAGTGGTGCACATAATCATCCTGGTTCTCTGACCTCACAGAGCTCATAGGAAGACAGATTTCTCCTCCCCATCCACAAAACAAAATAGATGTTTGTGATATAAATGTTTTGTAAACAGGCAAATATAAGTATTTTTTTGGAACAGGCAGATATAAGTATTATTAGCATTCATGTAATTTCTCTATCTGTAGTCTCTTAAATGTTTCTATAAAATTTCTAATACTATCAATTACAATTCAAACACTTTCCTTATGCATTCTGAAGAAATGGTCATGTAGGGCAATGCAGGTCCATAATCCTCTATCTGGAACACCTTAGGTCCAATGTATCTCAAGTTCAGGTTTTACTTGGATCTTAGGTGATTTGATGCAGATTTATTAAGTTAACACTCCTTAAGCGGACAGATCCATGTAATCAAACCCAGTATTTCTGCAGTAAAACATATGAATATTTCCATTCAGCAGAATAACTTTTTAAGGAAATATATGTCTATGTGTATATATATTACTATTTATACATATTATTAATTATTAATTATAGTATTATAATACATGTATATATACATATTACATATTATATATTATATATATTACATGTAATATAATAAATTATATAAGTACATATATATGTATATATTATACATTTATCAGGCTGTTTTGGGTGGCTGTTTTGGATTTCAAATGCACATTTAAGGAATGGGAGCCTAGAGCACATATTGAAATAACTAGGACATGCATTGGGGCTTAAAACCCGAATTTATCAAAGATATTCATTATAATTGCATTTGCTACAATTGTGCTACTTGACCTATAGATAACCTAGCTTTATAAATACACTTAAAGCTCCAGGTCCATTAATATTTCATTGATCCATAAAATACTCCCAAGTACTTATACTTCTCAGCCTCATAGAAACCCACATCTGATGTAGAAACTGCACACATACACACACACACACAGACACACACACACACACAGAGGCAACTCCAGGCTCTGCCACTATTTTTTCACATGGTGATCTCCTTGAGTGCCCCTTTGCCTCTTTTTACAAGGATGCCAATCATATTGGATTCAAGACCCACCCTACTCCAGCATGACCACACCTTAACTAATTATATCTGTAACAACCCAATGCTCAAATGTATTTGAGGTCATATTCAGGTCATATTCAGAGTTACTAGGTGTTAAGATTTCAACATATCTTTTTTGGGGGACACAATTCAGTCCATAACAACTGGTGTAGCAATAATTAAACATATTGGTCTTTGAAGAGAGAATAAGAGAAATTCAATCACATTGGTTTAAATGAGAAAGGAGGGCTGGTTTACATACCTTGGCATATGAGGAGTAAATGTAGCTTCAGGTATAGCTGGATCCAGGAAACCAAATGCCATCCTACAGGACTCATCACTATTGGTCTCTAAGCTTTTATTTCCACTATGCTTGAATTCTTTTTTAAGCAAGCTGTCTCTGTGAGGTAGCCCCCAAAAATGCAGAATGCATTACCTAGGAATCCTATTAAGTGCAAGTACAGCAGATGAAAACTGGTCTTCCTCTGGTTCCCGCCAACACTAAGACTGAATATGAATGTAGTTCTTTGGATAAAATGACCACCTGAACCTATTGCTGTGCTAATCTGTTCAGCCTGGTCACATGACCACGCCTGCAGGTAGAAATGGAAGTGGGCTCAGCCCTCTCTACAACTCACGGTGTGAGAATGAAGAAAAAGAATGGTACCATGGGAAACCAGAACCAGTGGTTCTTGGGATAGAAAAAACAGCAGATTTGTAACATTTTCTGTTCTTTTTTATGCCTGAGTAATATTCCATTGTATTTATGTACTACATCTTCTTTATCCATTCATCTATTGATGGGCAGTTGGGTTGCTTCCAGATGTATTATAAGTAATGCTGCAATAAACACAGAAGTGCATATATCTTTTTGAATTAGTGTTTCCATTTTCTTTGGGTAAATACCCAGTAGCAGAATTATTGGATCATATGATAATTCTATTTTTAATGTTTTGAGGAACCTCCATAATTTTTTCCACTGTGGCTGCACCAGCCTGCATTTCTACCAACAGTGCACAAGGATTCTTTTTTCTCCACATCCTCACCAACACGTCTTGTTTCTTGTGGCTTTAATTTTAGCAATTCTGACGGGTGTGAGGTGATATCTCATTGTTGTTTTGATTTGCATTTCCCTGATAATGAGTGATGTCTAGCATCTTTTCCATGTATCTGTTGGTCATCTCTATGTCTTCTTTGGAAAAATGTTTATGTCTCTGCTCATTTCTTAATTATTTTTTGTGTTTTTTTTTAATTTAGTTGTAGTTCTTTATGTATTTTGGATATTAACCCCTTATTGAGCACATCATTTGCAAATATCTTCTCCCATTCAGTAGGTTGTCTTTTTGTTTTGTTAATGGTTTCCATTGCTGGGCAGAAGCTTTTTATTTTGATGTAGTTCCCATCTCTCCTTTCTTTTGATCCGAGTGTCATGCATGATCCTCAAGCACATCCTTCTTATCCCATCAGTAAAAGTAGTACATCATTCTAAATATAAACTTTTTTCTCTTCTCCTTTTGTAAAAGTATGATTGTACTGTTGGTAGACAAAGAATTATTAGGTTAAGCTACAGGGCTGTTACTATTGCGATAACAATTTTTAAATGCCCACCTGTCCCTCAGGTCCCCCAGCAACAGCCTCAGAAGATATGTGGTTTACACGTAACAAGGTTAAGCTCAGGGTACCTGGGTGGTGATGTTCATTGGGTATCCAGCTCAGTCGTAATCTCATGGTTGTGGGGTAGAGCCCTGTGTTCGGCTCCACATTGAGCGCAGTCTACTTGAGGTTCTCTCTCCCTCTGCCTGCACCCCCCACCCCGGTCATGCTCACTCTTGCTCTCTCTCTTTCTCTAAAATAAACAATCTTTAAAAAAAAAAAAAGATCATGCTCAAAAATATCCCAACTGTTAATTTTCTGCCATTCTAATATCACTTGATGAACAGATGTTGTTCAAAGAATATGTCAATAGTAGTTGGGTTCACCAGCTTTTGCCAACACGCTATAAAAGAGTTTGTGGTTTTAATCAAAATTTGCCATCCACCCAGAACTTAAAAAATGAATTTCCATCGAAAGTAAATTTAAGCTTCTGAAAGTTACCTAGCCCCAGAGCCACGAGGGTGAACTCTAGGTCCAAAAAGAAAATAAAAATCAATCATGACAATTATTTCATCAAATTATTTTAAACTATAGTGGATGGAAAAGGTGCCAGTAAATGTCAGCTACCACACCAACAAGCAGTGCTATCCCCATCACTGACCTGTTTTCTTGATAAAAATGCAAGTTAATATGCAAAATAGAAGTGTTCCATATAAGAGCCAAATGCACTCTCCATTTCTGGAGGTTCCCAAAATAGTCTGCAGAAAATGGAATCCAAGGGGAAATTCTGTTTTTCTAGAGACAAACAACCTTTGAAAACTATATTATCTGAGGATTTGTACCTTCATCATGCTCACTTTTATTTCAATGGATGCAGACCTGAGCTTGCTTCAAAATAGGATGGAGTTGATTGGGATGCTCTAATAACAAAATATTCTGCAATATCTCATTCACAAAGAAGTCACTTCTCTGGCAACTCCCATCATCTAGAATATAGCTCCAGAAAAACTTAGCAAAATGCAAAAGAAATGGTCCTCGGAACAGCCAAAATAGATGTTGCCAAACCCAACCACTTGCTAATGAGAGAGTGACACTCAGAACTTATGGTCTCTTTTGACTGTTAGTAAAAATCTAACAGTCAGTCAAGAGCCTATCAGAAATCAGATGGCATCCTCAAATTAGGACAATTCATAGACGGCTTAGTAAAATTTACCTAGGAGCATGGGGTAGGGAAGTTGAAGGCACTGTTCTCATCTGAAGTCCTGATTAGGGAGAGGAGAAGTTTCCAGAATCAGGAAGAAGAAACAGATGTGTAGAAAAGTCTACCTTGAAAGAAACAGTGGGGGATCAAGGAAACAACCCCACAGGAAGGGAGTTTAGGAAATAAATATTCTGGCCTCACTCTCTTCCTTCCTATTTCTTGCCAGCTTGCCCAACTGAAAGCTGGAGAGGAAAAGAGCCAGTGGATGCCACTCCTAAAGGGTGGGAGCAGGGAGCAGATCTGCAGGGGCAAATGGATGTCTGTCACACTTGATGGATAAGTGTGGCTTTCTCAGCCCATGGCAATGTGGGGAACCCAGACGGGCTTCTAGTAGATATAACACGTGGCTATACCTGGAGGGATAGAATAGTGAAGACGAAGAAAACAAGACTTACAGCAGTCACCAAGTTATTCCAGTATATGCATGGTTTGTTCCAAAAGCACAAATTCTCTCCCCAGAGGAAGTCAAATAAAAAGTACAAGGAATGGGAACCTTTGGGGTAGGGGTCCAATTCCCCATGGTGCCAGATGACATCACCGTAGCACAGATACCTCAAGGATTTAATGACAAGTAGCCCAGAAATATTTACCAAAATATTCCACAAACTCATCTTAGGTAAGCAGAGATATGTTTAGGACATGTTATAGGTTTCTCTCCAGAGTGGTTAAACTTAGTTTGCCAACTCCTAAGAGACACAATAGTAACTGACATTTTCCTGAGTTCTTACTATGCACCAGGAACTTCACATGCAAATGTCATTTCATCCTCACACCAGCCTCATGAGCTGATATGATCATTTCATTTGTATTTCACATGGACAGTTAAGTTGGTCATTGTCCAAGATCCCATACCCAGGAAGACACGGTGCCAGGTTTAAACCCCAGCCCTCTGGCTCCAGTCTGCGATGCTAATGAGACACAGAGTCTCCCCAGCCCACAGCTCCAGCATCTGCTAGCTGTAAAACATAATGCAAAAGAGATGATTCTAAAACAAAAAGGAAGGAAGGAAGGAAGGAAGGAAGGAAGGAAGGAAGGAAGGAAGGAAGGAAGGAAGGAAGGAAGGAAGAAGGAAGACTACGGTGGCCCTTCAGTGAGTCTACAGTATAGAAAAGGCACACCAGGAATATTAGTTTTATATTATTTTGTGACACCTCACCATCATTTTAGCAGCTTATAACCCCACTCAGTAGTCAGCTGTCCATCCTGTAAGCCAGAAGGACAGACATAATATGGCTAGGTTTTCTGCTCAGGAGCATCCGAGGCTGAAACCTTCATGTCAGCTGAGCAACATTCATATCTGGAGGTTCTGGGGAAGGATCAGTTTCCCAGCTTGTTCAGGACTGTTGACATAATTCCGTTCCTTAAGACTGTAGGAACTCAAGCCCCCATTTCTTGCTGGCTGTTGGCAGGGGCCACTCACAGCTCACCAAGGCCACCCACACTCCTTGCTATATGGCCCCTTCTATCTTCACAGCCAGCAACAGAGACACTCTCTCATGTCGAATTGCTTTCATTTTTCAAATCTCTTTCTTCACTCTTTTTCAAGGGCTCACCTGATTAAGCCAGGCCCACTCAGGACAATCTCCCTATTTTAATTTAAGGTCAATTGACCATGCATCTTCGTTTACATTGGCAGGATCCTTTTTTCCATAGAAGTGATATTTCACCACATTCACAGGTTCCTCCCACACTCACAGGGAAGGGATTACCCAGAGCAAGGATCACTGAGAGTTATATTAGAATTTTGCCTGCAATACGTGGCATTAATGTAGGATGATCACAAAGCTAGAGCTGGCCCACCCATTCTAATAATGTATACATAGACATCATTCATTAACTTTGCAACCCTGGACCCAGACTGTATGAGTCCTCCCTAAACTCAGCCTCTTTTATTCAAGTTGCTAATTTCTCTGAAACTCAGAGAAGTTCCTTTTTTTTTTTTTTTCAGAGAAGTTTCTTTTGCTGATGTCAGATAATCGGATAGTATGCACTTCACAGGGTTGTTGTGCAGAGTGAGGAGCAAATTCACGTGTCTAGCTAGCCCATGACCTACCTAGTAGGCACTGTGGCACTCTTAGCTATTAGAATTAATACTAGCATTGCGGTTACTATCTTTATTGCTATTCATATTTGAATTATTTAACCAGAATTGAGAGAAGCCCGGACTGAGTTCATAGCAGAGCTGAAAAATCTCTGGCTCTGGTGTGTTTTAACATGGATTCTGGGAGCAATAAGCCTGGTCACTGATGCATCAACTCAGGAATAAAAGCAAGTGGCCCCTGGCAAGAAAGGAACAAGAATATCTCACATTCCAGCTCCATTTACAGGACGGCTTATCGCTCTTTATAGATCCCTCAGACAACAAGAACACAAAGGCTTCCAGAGAGCAAAGCCTGAGATATTCTAATATATGGACAAAGACATTTATAAGATTCGTCAAAGCACATAGTCTGCACCCAAAGCAGACAAGCAACAGAAATCTGCCCCCTACCACCCACTGAAACTAGCAAAAGCTTCTCTTGTGCATTTGCTTTAATTTAAACAACATTGTTTGTCAGGCTACTTCCTACAAAATACAACTCATTTCAGCTCCTTTTGTTTCTTCTCTCAAGGGAAGGCCGGAAAGGAGGTAAGACGTGGGGGGTGTTCATTCCTGGGGACTCTGTCCTTTGTGAAGCCGTCACCCATTTTATTTATTTTATTTTATTTTATTTTATTTTATTTTATTTTATTTTATTTTATTTTTTTTTTTTTTTTTCACCCTTTTTAACCGGTGAAGGACAAGGAAGTGTTTTCTGATTTTGTCTACAGCAGGGGCCTCCAAAGTGGAAAATAGAAAAAAAAATACATCATTAGACCTTCTATTTATACTCATTTTCATACTAAAAGAGGAAAAAAATAATGCTTTCTTATATTTTAATAAGCAGCTTGACACTCACTCGGTTTGTGCCGGTTGCATATGGTCCTGGGAGGAAACAGGATGTCTACAACTCAGGGGAGGAGAGGGACAGTGGAGTTCTGATTCCCTCTAGTCCTACAGCTTCCTGGTACTTCTTGCAACATACACATTCCCAGTAATGTGGATTCTCATACTGCACTATCCACTCTTCGCGAAAGCACCTCTCAGGGAAAGGACTTCAAAACTGCTGCAAAGAAATCTGAATGGAAGAAAGTACCAACAATGCAAGCATGTGCATGCAACAAGGCAGGGGCAGAGCTGCAGCTTCTCCCACTCCTGGGATAATATTTTGTTAGTTACGTTATGTTGAAAAAACAAACAAACAAACCAGTGATGATGAACACAGATCTGCTAAGAACTCAAAGCAAAAACCCAAAAAATTATCAAGAAGATTATTTAAACTATAGATTTACATTTAGATCCATGGTCCAATATTTTCCGTACTAGAAAAGGAAGGGCCGGGACATGATTTCTTTCAATACTGCTTCCCCATATTCCCAGGCTGACACATAGTAGGCATTCTCTAAATATCTATTCATCAGTGACTGAATCTGTAATGTTGAATGGGGCCGATTATATTTTCCAAGGCTAACCCTTGACAATGCCTGCCGCCCCACATGCTGGCTTACAATACGGTGTTATTATTTGCCCATTAGGGAGCACGGTCTAACTCCCCACTTCTTGCATCTGGGCAGGTTTATCACTGTTCTGATGGACAGGTTTTGGAGGAAGAAGTGCTGCGTGACTTTTGAGCCTAAGCCAAGCAAAGCCATGCAACTTCCCCATTGGGCTCTCTTGGGATGCCTGTTCTAAGGGCACCAAGCTGCTAGGTAAGAAGTCCAGCTACACTGAGACCAGCATGGTGAGGAGGGCACAGCCCCAGCTGAGTCCCAGGGCTACGAGCCATGTGTGTGGACCCCTTGGGTGGCCAGTCCATCGGGTGCTCCTAGGAGTGCAGCCTCACTTAACACTGGACTGAAGCGCATGAGAGGATCCTAATGACACCCACCAAGTTGAGCCCTTTCCTAATTCCTGACCCAGAAACCATGTGTAAAATAAAATTGGTGGTTTATTTTTTTTAAGATTTTATTTATTTATTTATGACAGACACAGAGAGAAAGAGAGAGAGGCAGAGACACAGGCAGAGGGAGAAGCAGGCTCCATGCAGGGAGCCTGACGTGGGACTCGATCCCAGGACCCCAGGATCACGCCGTGGGCTGAAGGCAGCACTAAATCGCTAAGCCACCCGGGCTGCCCAAATTGGTGGTTTAAACCACTAAACATGAGACAGCAGTAGGTGACCGTAACAATGGACCTCACCCCAAGTACATGCTAGGTCTTGATGTTTTTAAATAGTAGAATCAAACCATCACAAGTCATCAAGCATATAAAACTAAGCATGCAGTTCATAGTTAATACTAATTTTCTTTAGAGAGAGCAAAGAGTTTTCTGCACTATGAATGAATAGAATAATTATAAGTCATTTAGTTCATTTTATCTTATTTAAAATTCTAAATATTTAGTTTAGGCTTTACAGTGGACAATACAATATCAGTACACTAGTGCAAATACATAATTTGTAAATAAATATGCACATATTGGGGGGTGCATGCCCCAAATATTTTAAAATCGCAGTACATTATTAACTTACTAGCCACTGAGAAATTAACAAAATAAACCTCATCCAACTTTCTGCATAGAATTTCAGATGGTTCTTAGACTTCTCTCACCCAGTCCTGAATCTCACTTTAAGAAATCCTATCTTGGGTTGGTGGCTTAGTTGGTTAAGTATCCAACTCTTGATTTCAGCTCAGGTCATGGTCTCAGGGTTGTGAGATCAAGCCCCTAGTTGGGCTCCACACTCAGTACAGAGTCTGCTTGTCCCTCTCCCTCTCCCCCTCCTCCTCCCCCTCGGCTCCTCCCCAAATAAATAAATAAATAGATCTTTATTTATTTATTTATTTTAAATAAATAAATCTTTAAAATAAAAACAAGACTATTTAACTCCCGTGATTAGGGAGAAATCACAGTGGCCACAGGTCACACCAGGGTTGCATCTTCTTCCTCCCAGTAGGAGAAGGATTGGTTCGAATATTCCCAGCCAGCTCATGAAGAAGGCACAATAATAGAGCTTGATTGTCACATCAGATCCTATCAAGATGAACTGGATGTCCACCATCTGTGGCTGTTTCTCTGTAAGCATAACAACTTTTCTCTAGAACTTTCTGTGAGACACTTGAGCACTGGCAGTCTCACCTTAGCTCTGGGAGTGATCTAAGTCCTTCCCCTCATTCACTCTTTCTTAATCCGCAGGAATGTGAAGTACTTACCCAATTTTAACAAGGTCTTAAATCACATAAAAAGGTAGACATGTTGCTTAGCCAAAAAAAAACAAAAAACAAAATACAAAAAAAAAAAAAACTGTAAGTAAAGTGGGAAGATAACAATATACAAGGAAGAATGCTTGCAACACATTTGACCAAGTGACAATCCTTAAAATGCAAAGAATTCCTACAAATAAATAAGAAAAGGACCAACAATCCATTAGCTAAAGGACAATTATAGGAAAAGAAAATTGAATGATACTAAAACTTTAACAAAAATAACAACAATAAATAAATAAACAAGCAATTACAACATGTTTCATGCATTAAACTGACAGTATTAAATGCAAAAAATGTCCTGGGCTGACAGTGGTTCAGGGCAGAGACTGGCAAGAAAGTAAAGTCCCGTAAACTTTCTGGAAAGTAATCTTCTCTGTTTACCTAAACTAAAATCATACATACTCTTTGACCCAGCGAGCCCACCTTTGGAAATACATCTAAAATCATGTACCAGGGTATATAAATAAAGAGGTGTGTGTATACACACATGCACACATATACGTGTGCTCAGATCTGGTTATCAAACCACAAGAAATGGAATAGAATATGCATTAGGCTGTTAATATCAGTGATTTATATATTTTTTTAAAGATTTTATTTATTTATTCATGAGAGACACAGAGAGAGAGGCAGAGACACAGGCAGAGGGAGAAGCAGGCTCCATGCAGTGAGCCCGATGTGGGACTCCATCCCAGGACCCCGGGATCACGACCTGAACCCAAGGCAGATGCTCAACCACTGAGCCACGCAGTTGTCCCTAATATCAGTAATTTAATGGAGACAGTATTAAAGGGGATAGAGAAAGGAACCCCCATATGCTATCTCACTGCACGTATTATAATGAACAATTATAATTGCTTTGGAACTTTTTTTTAATGAAGAAAAAAACAGACATCTTGTAACTTTACTGCGTGATCTTAAAAACAAGTCAGGTAGGAATCACACCCTTCCATGGCATGAAGAAGAGGGCGCAGTCTTTCAAAGCCAGAGTTCCACATGGTGGACCCTCCTGACCATGGGGATGAGAGGGGCAGGTGGGCCAGGGAGGAGATAGTGGAGAAGAAGATTATGAAATAAGTTAAACTCTTGGAATTTTGCACTTCAAAGCCACACAAAATAAGCCAAATAGGCAAGAAACAATGATGAGACCTTTTTCTCCCATGAAATATCTTCTTATTCTCCACAAGTTCAAAACATATTTGCCAATAGCCAAGTACATATTTTCCAGTATTTAAAAAAAACACACACAAGCAATTTAGGTAGACTCAGAACATTTTTTTAAGCACGTCCTGCCAGTCAGACACCATCCAGCTGCTTTCAGATATTGATTTAATCTTCAAAACATACCAATGGTGAGTCAATACTTCCAGTGATTCACATCTTGGTTTTAAATACCATTATGAGCCAATCTTTCTGAGGGAGATTTTTCTGGAACATAAGGGATTTTTGCCTGAAGGAGATGTTTTATTTTGGAGTCTCTGGGCAGCAAGTGTCAAAAACCTAACTTAATCTCATTTAAGCACATGAGGGCCTTTATTTTCTTATTTATATACCATAGAAGTTAAGTGACAAGCCTACCTTCAAGTAAGACTAGATCCAGCGGTCCCAAGATTTCACCAAGACTCTTTCTTGATTTCTCATCTCTGTTTCCCTTAATGTTGGCTGTATTCTCTGGCCAACTCTCCCCCTCATAGTAACAAAGCACCAGGCTTCCATCCTATAGATTTTGTGGTCCTGGTGAAAAGACGGCTTCTTGTTCCCAAAAGAGCCCATTAAAGTCCTTGGCATCACTCTCATTGGCCACACTTGCATCAGTTGTCACACCTGGAGCAGGAAGAGGAGTCATACCTCTGCAGACTTTATGGATCGAGATGAGGGCAGCATGACTTCCCAGAAGGAAATCTGAGGCCTGGACTTGGAGCAAGCGGTATAACAGATGTCTATTTCAGGGGATACAGAGAAGGGGTGAATCAGGCCATGGAGCACCCCCCCCCCCAGAGTCTCAGGTGTCATCTGGAGCACAAAGCCTGCCATGTGCAGAATATTAAAATGAATGAGAAATCAAGGAATGCCAGGAAGCCAGGCGGTCACACAAGCAGAGTGGAAATATCTCGCCAATTCAGAATGGTGATGTTTGCACGCGTTAGCATTTGAGAGCCCTGGGATCCAGACTCAGGGACAAAGAACATCCTGCTACAACTGCCCACAAACCTGCAGGCTGTGTGACTGTGTGGATGCTTTAACTTCTCTGCACTTCATTTCCTCATATCAGGAAAACGGAGCTGATTACAGGACCAACCCCCTGGACTTCTGGCCAGCATTAAATGAGATTACATTTTCTCCCACAGTTGCGTAATGGAGCAGTTAAGGAGGTGTGGGGGAATGGAATCCTGACTGTCTGAGAAGAGTCTCTACGCTCCTGCTCACCGGCTAAGGGAACTCGGGCAATTTATTGAGCTGCTATGACATTGTTTCCTTGCCAGGAAGGAATGAAACTAGTAATTGTACTTGCCTCCTACGTTTTTTTGTGAGATCGACAACACAGGTGTTGTGCACAGTTCCTGGCATTTGTAAACACTCAACATATAGTAGATGTTGGTCTTATGGATCCAACTGCCATGAGTGAGTCCTTGTCGGTCTCAGTCCCGTGAACAAGGATTTTCCTCTTAGTTCGTGCTGCAAGTTAGAACAGAGTTTGATGCATAATAGATGTTCAGTTAAGTCACTCAGCATTCTCCTCTATAGCTTCCCCCACGCTCTACAATTTCTGATTGGGATTTATATTCAATAACTCATTATCAAACACCTATTTTGTTTCAGATACTGCCCTACACTCTGGGAATAGAGCAGTAAACAAGACATGCATGATGACCTCTCCTAGGAGCTTATTTCCCACAGAGAGGAAGGGGGACTATACTTCAGGAGATAAAGTCTATGAAAGAAAGAAAGTGCAGTGATAACAAGGAGCTGGGTTGAGGGGTGGGTAATTCAGAAGGTAGAAAGGCTGCTGTGAAGGTAGCTTTTGAGCTGATCCTAAAGATGGGAAAGAGCCAGCCATGGAAAAAGAGCCAACGGAAGAGAATCCGAGGTAGAAACTGTGGGCTGATGTTATGGGTTGAATTGCTTCCCCCTACAGATGGGCCCAAGTCCTGACGCCTTGTACCTATGAATACAACTTTATTTGGAAGTTGGATCTTTGAAGATGTAATCAAGTTAAGATGAGGCCAATTTGGTAGTCCCTAATCCAATGACTAGTACTCTTGTAAAAAAAAAAAAAAAAGAGAGAGAGAGAGAGGAGAGACACAGGGGGATGGCCATGTGACAATGGAGGCAGAGACTGCAGCGATGTGTCTACAAGCCAAAGAGCGTCAAGGATTTCTGGCACACCAGAAGCTTGGAGAGAGGCATGGAATCGATTCTCTCCTAGAGCCTTCAGAGGGAGCACAGCCCTGCTGACACCTGGATCTCGGACTCCTAGCCTCCAGAACCATGAGATAATAGATGTCTGTTGTTTTTAGCCACCGTGTCTGTAGGACTTGGTTAGGGGAGCCCTAGGAGATGTGTAGGGTGGTAATGAAAGCGTGCTCGGGGTGGAAAGCAAGAGGGGGGACACTGGTCTGCATGGGGAGAGAGTAAGAGCTCAGAGTCAGGAGAGGCAGGCTCAGGTGGGCCTTGTGGATCACAGTGGGAACGCTGCTCACTACTCAGCTACTCAGCCTGGGCCTGGAATCCGGGGAAGAACCAGATCCGACCTGCATTTTTTTCAAAAATTGCTCAGGCATCTACAACACAGGGACCAGTTCACTCGGCGACAGTTATCCCTGTTAAGAGCTTAGGGTGGCTCTTAATACCTTAATCGGCAGCCACGTTTGCATGCTGAAACGAGGGACCATCCACTAGGTGAGCCCAGAAGCATCCTGCAGAACCGGGAGTTGCTCAGAAAACATGACAGATGCTACATTTTTCCTCGCACCTTCAGATCTTTCTACCTCAAACCATAATGTGCCATCCTGCTTCCACACTAAATTCACTAATACTATTCCAGAAGTGATGCATGTGTCTTCTACGAATATAGATATATATACATATATGTGAACATATACGTTTTGCACAGGGTCCTAAATCAATGGGCGGGGAATACGTAAGACCTAAGTATTGACCTACGGTCAAACCTCCGTGTTTTTTTATTTTTGCCCTCTCTCTCTAAGCATAAAAATACTGCATTTTGTATGTTTTTTCCCCCACTGTGATCATTCTGGTTTTGTGACTGTGTATTAGTTCTGTGTATTAGTTACCCTGGCAACATGGGAGACTCGGATCTGATTGGCCAGGTTGTCAGTTCATTGTCAGAGCCGTGGGCCCAGTTTTGAGTGGTAGCTGTGTGTGCATTAGCCTGAGCTATACAGGCAAGCTTGGCCAGGGGAACCCGAACCAGCAGAACCTCTGCATCCTCTCCACCTGCCAAAAGGACCCTTCCTCCACCTGCTGTGAACGTCCCTCACCTTGCTCTTGGAGAGATGCAAGCGCTTCTCTGTATCTTTGAAATCTCTGTTAGGAAATGCGCTCAGCATTGGTATGTTCAGCCCTTGGGGCAGAACATGTTTATTTATAGTGAGAAATTAATTCTTGGGGACGCCAAGGGTGAGTAGTACAACTGCTGGACCACGGAACCAGAGCCTGTTACACAGCCTGAATTCAGGTGTGCTGTGCAAAAGGAAGCAGCACAAAAATCAGCCAAACGCGTCCTTTCCTATAAATACTTCTCATTCAAAAAGAGCCTTACCTTAAGAATGAGGTCCTAGGATCACAGTGTGCTAAAGATTTAAAATGTGCCAAGATCATAACCCCGTTTATACCAACAATATTGAAGCATTTATTTATTCAATTTATCAGATATGTCGTTTACTCATTAGAGTCTGGTTCTTTCACTGACCAATTACGTAGGAGAAAAGCAAAGCCCTACCGAGAGCCGAAAATCTTTATCAGCCAATGAACAAAGAATCTCAATATGAAGTTATACAGAATGATGCCTTAAAAAGTAGTAACTTCATTTTTCTTATTTGTACAAATTTCTAAGTAGCCCTTCCTGGCTCACTCTCCAAAATCCTTGTGTTTCAAAGGAAGCATATCATTGACGCCCGGACCTACCACACTCTCTGCATTTGAACATATTATATTTAACAGTGCTACAAAGCCAGCATCGTCTTTATATAGATGTAAAAGTCATTGGCAAGCAGTCATTTTTCACCTGGGTTAAGTGTTACAGTATGTTCAGTAAAGTTAACATTTAGGCTGTCCAATTTCGAAGAAAAAAATCCGAAGGGAAAAAAAGAGACAAGAAGCACATTCCAAATAGTCTTCCAAAAATGATGATTGCATAGTAATAATTAATTCCTCTGCTAAAGTTACGGGGAGGAGGGGAAAGTGCCTTCTAGAACTTAACACTTTTCCTCCATCGAGAACACATGCCTTCTTCATCGTGCACAGAGCAACAAGAGAATCAGAATGTGATCAGGAAACCAACCAACTCCTTCAGGACTTAGGCAATAAACCAAGTGACATTAGTGTTCAGATTGTGCACGCCTTTCAAGGTATCACCTTGTGTGGTTGGATTTTGCCAGCGAGTCCTGTTTGCAAGGCAATCAGTAGCGTATGCCGAATAAACATGGTTTATAAATCCGCCAGTAACACCATCACACAGCCTTAGATTTGTGCAGGGAGCGTTAATTTGTTAAGCATGCATATTTGAAATATATCACGTTTTTAAAAAATAATCCTTTGGTATGTTTTTATTTATAAAATGAGGACCTCCCCCCCAAAAAATGGAACAGGTCTAGGCCTCCCAACCCCTGAGACACCTGCTCGCTCCAGGATGTGTGCTCAAGGAATGTTCCCAGCGAATGATCCTCTCTTGGTTGGGGGAGGGTGGGGGGCTAGAGAGGGGTAGGTTTGGGCCAGCAGAAGTTCCCCATCCAGCCCCAGCCTTTACTGCCTGGAAGCCACCCTCCCCATCCTCTCTGCAGCCTACAACTAGACCACAGACAAGCGCCCCGATCATCATCACGTTCAGATTTTTCAGAGAAGACACAGCCCGAGCAAGGAAATGAAAACCACCATGCAAGTGTGTGCGGCTAGCAGTGTTGAAAAAGGGAAAAAAAGAGAAGGAAAAAAATAGTAAAGGCAGGGTGGGGAAGGGAGGTGGGAAAGAAACAACAAAACCTCCTCTGGTGCCAACAGAGCTAATTTGAGGGAAAGCGAAGAATGGAGCCCGAATGAAAGATTCAGTGAAAATCCAGGCAGAGGACCCGGTGACGAGCAAGGAGACAAGAAGACGTCGGGCATTAATAAAACACAGGGAAAATGAAAACGCAACACAAAGCCCCGCAGTTCTACATACAAGCCAAGGTACATACACACGCCAATAAAAGCAGGCAAGTGGGGAACAAAGGATGTCATAGCAACCTCAACGAGCCCCGGCGTGCTACCAACTGCGGTGCTCCCGGTCATCCATCAAGGAGCCTCGGGGACCCAACCCTGCCTTGCACGCTCTGGGGGCTGTGGCCACCGGGCCCCAGGTGCCCAGGCCCCTGCAATGCACCCTGGCCTCCCTTTCCTTCCTTCCTCCCCCACCTAAAATCCAAGCCAGGTCTGTGCCAAGCCTCTGCCTTTCTTCCCTCAACAGCTGCTTTGCTGAAATGCAGGGAAACCGAAATCTGGATGCAAGCATCCCTACACACTCGTGTTGCCCAATGATGTTTCCCACGTTGTTTCAGATCGGGGTAACACAGTCCTACCACCCCCCGCCCCCGTGCTCTTGAGAGCTCCCCTGACCCTTGGAAAACAAAGGCAAGACGGAAACAAAAGAAGGAGGAAAAGGCACACACATGCATTTTGCTGGATCTTGCAAAACCAAGCATCCCAGCGTTCAGATTCATTTGGGGATCGTGGAATTTCCAGCGGGATAGAAAGCTCATTTAACCTGTGCCTAATTCAAAAGAGAAATGTTCATTTCCTTCCACCTCAATCTCCTATTTAAATTATAGGTCTCTTCTTTATTAATAGACAATTGTTTCTTTCCACTCTCTTCTGGTTGGAGTGGGGGAAATACTGTGAGTCCAGGAAAAAAGAAAAAAAGAAAAAAAAAAAAGGAAAGATAAGTGTTTCACCAGCAAGACTTGGAAGGCTGTAGAAAATAAGAGAACTTTTACAAGAACCTAATGGAGATATTGACATGTGTGTCTGGAAATCTAAACTTAGCAAAGTGTAAGGCAAGAACAGGCTTTCTCACTTTATTTCTGTATCTGGAAAGTTTCAGCGGCTGGTACCGCATGAATATTTATTAATGCATTGTGAATCAGAACCTGTGATTATTACTCAAACTATCTTTTTACCTTACAAGCTTCAACTCAGAAGAATAAAAACACATCTGCTTTTGCTCTTCCCATATTTTATTCAATGTTTTAACAGCTTTGCTGTAAATATCTCATCCATTACGATTCAGTTGTGACTATATCGGCTTCACGTCTCCTGTTTTATTACTGTCATCACGGTTAAACAACACACGGTTAATTCTGTTAACTAACAAGTTCATTGTTTCAGCTAGTCAGCGATCTCCCGTTTGTTGGGTCCACATGTTGAGAGAATTGGTTATAAATCAAAGAAGGGCCTGAATGAGGTGTAGTCCCTTTGTTAGGATGAGTGGCTCGTTATTGGAGATGGTCACTTGATATGCTGTCGTGGAAGAAATGAGTCAACCTGAAGATAGGGCCAAATCCAATCGTATTAGATGAAGAGATTGCACAACCCTCAAAGAATCTGGTCCTGGAATATGCAAGCGTCCTGAGAGCTTCAGATTCTCTGCATGAGACCTGTATCTCCTTTATAGCCGTCATCCAATCTAGACCTTGTAAACCTGTCTTCTTCCAGAGTCTTCTCAGCAGAAACATGCTACTATTTTTTTTCCCCTCTAGATATGATTTAGTTTGTCTGTCAGTGTGGTCTGACAGTCAGGAATGTGGGTTTTGAAGTCCAGCAGCCCTGGTTTGCTTCCTGACTCTGACATTTGCCAGTTGTATGCACTTGGATGATTTACTCACCATCTATGACCCTCATCTATAAAATGGGAGCAGCGACCACACCTACTCATCAGGTGGTTCTGACATTTTTGAAGGAGAAAATGTGCATAAAGTTCTGTATCAGTGAAGATTTGGTGCAGGAAATAGAAATCGCTACAGCTATTTCAAGCATGAAATGAGTTAATTTGGGTATTAGGTATGCTATCTATTATTAAGATAATGTCAAAACACACTCATGGCTTAAGACAATGAGCATTTATTTAAATCTTAGGTCTGCAGATCAGAGATTCAGGCTGGGCTTGGCTGAGCAGTTCTTTTGGTCATGATAGACTCATTCCATGTCTTGCTGTTGACTGGTGCATCTGGGCCAGATGTGTACAATTCTCCAGCAGGAAGGCCCAGGCACATTCTGGGCAGAGGCAGAGGAGCAAAAGGACTTCTTTCTTGGGTGCTGTTTGCTAGTATCCCATTGGCCAAAGCAAATTACAAATTTGGCCCATAGACAAGAGTTGAGGTAGATAGTCTCACCCAGGGTGGCTGGATATGAGGGTGAACAATCATTCTGGTTTTCCAGAGCCTGGGGAGTTTCCCAGGATACGGACTTTAGTGTTAAAACTGGGACAGTCCTGGACAAACCAGGATGTGCTGGTCACTGTGTTAGCACATTCACAGGGCAAGAACATGGACACAGGAGGGTTAGGAAATGTAGCCTTATGGAAGGGACTTAGGAGTTGCCTACCAAATCACTGAAGGATTGGAAAAGGAACTATTGATTTGAACGCCATGGCGCTGTTTTTGTTCCTGTTATAGCTTTAGCTATTAGCCTTGTCAACCTGGCAACCAGTCTCTGGAAAAGGGCAATGGGCTAGCATGGAATCACCCTGTAGTGCTTGCTTGTCAGCCATCATGGCCATAGGAAGTATTTGCCCCACACTCACCTTCCAGATCTCCCACCTTCCAGGTCAAATGATCAATGGAGCCTAACTCTAACCCAGAGCTCTGATGCCAGGAGAATATGGGAAGTATGCTCTTGAGCTTTCCAACCTCCTAGAAGAGGAAAAAGAAAGTGAGCATGAGTGGCTAGGTCTACAAAGGCCCACATGAACATCGGGCTCATAGGGAAAGTTACCTGTTGTGGTGGTGGTCAGATTCATTCAGATTGAGTCATTGATATGACCTGCTCCTAATCTCTAGGTCTGTAATCCCCTCTCTTGCTCAGCTAAAATTATAGGCAAACAGATACCTGATTCCCAGAAGGCTGCCCTCAGAAAGGCAGAATAATTATAAAGAAAATGGTTTTTATAGCATTTCAACTCCCAAGGGCAATTGGGAAATTTTTAAGAAGGCACATGTCTTTTTTTCACCTTGTTTTGCTTTAGGTATTATCGAGTTTTCTTTTCTTTTCTTTTCTTTTCTTTTCTTTTCTTTTTTTTAATTCCTCTTCTTCTGAAAATTATCTGGGTAGTCTCAGAGTCTGAAAGGTTTTGCTCAGATTCTGGGAGAAGATTTAAATCAGTTCTCATCACTGTAGGCCAGCTGACTCTTTGTAATCACACATAGTTACAAAATAAATAAGAAAAAAGAATGAACTCTGAAAGCATCTGAAATAAGCATCATAGATCTTGGCCTGCATCCGACCTATTCGAAAGAAAGAAAGAAAGAAAGAAAGAAAGAAAGAAAGAAAGAAAGAAAGAAAGAAAGAAAGAAAGAAAAGAAAGACCCCTATCTTAAGAAAGGTCACTTGAGTCTACTGATTTCAAAACACAAATGAGTTGAATTTATTAGGGAAAACTCTGGTTCATTAGAGATAATTTTTCTAAGCTACAGTTCCTTAAGGAAAACATACCTTTGCTGTGATTCTAAATCTGTCTCCTGAGAAATCTCAGATGCCTGCTGATCAGTTTGAATTCTTTGCCACCCTTAACTTTCTGGCTGCATGTTAGAAATCATTTTAAATGAATTGAATAAAATTCACAAGTGTTATATGCCAGCAAATGATGAACTCACAGGAAATATGACTCAAATCCACTTTTTTCATTTTGGTTTTTTTCCTCTCATAATAAATAGAAATGAACAAATGTGGCTTTAATGACATCTTGGAGTGAGAGCTTTTATTGATATATTATCAGCCGGAAGCGTGTAATGCTTCGGTGAAGTAAACTCCATTCCGCATATTTATAACCAGATTGAAAAAGGTGTGTTTGTTATTTTGTGTGACACTTCCTAATGATAGTGAAGTTTTGTATATGAAGATATACACGCACCATCATAAAAATGCACAATATTTCAGCCTACAAAATGTTTCTTTGATTGAAGATGTTTTTGTACTTACTTAGTTCCCAATTACTTTCTTAACCTGTGCTCACAAACTTATAAATGTCTTTTCCTCATTCCTGTAAAATTGTAAACAGATGCTTCAGATGGTGTCAGGTGAAACAAAATGGGGATCACCTGTTTTAGAGTGATAAGTCCTTCTCCAGGCAGCTGAGGTTCTGGTCATTAACGAATTACAATCTGTATCAGGTCAAAGTCTTTGGGTTGCAAAACACAGAAACAGGTTTAAGAAAAGAAGAAGTCTAGTGGCTCCAGTGTAGAGGGTTGGCTTCAGACACAGTGGGGTGAAGGTGCTCGGTGATGTCACCAGACCCCAGTATCCCATCATCGCTCAGCTTTGCTATCTGATTTCTGATATATTTCTTTTAAACCAGGGTATCTCCACAAAGTCACAAGATGATAACAATAGCCCTGGCACACACCCTGTCTCTGTCACTGCATCTGTCTCTGTCTCTCTCCCTTCTTATCCCCAACCAACTGAAGGAAAAACAGGATGCCTCAAACTGTTCCCGTGCATACTCCTGAACCAACTGTGTTACCAAGGGTGTATCAGCTACCTATTGCTGTGTAACAAATTATGTTTGAAAAGCTTAGCAGCTTAAAACAACATTCATTTGTTACCTCAAAGTTTCGGTGGGTGAAGGATCCAAGTGTGGCTTAACCAGATCCACCAACTCAGCATCCCCAACAGGCTGCAGCCAAGATGCGGCCTGCTTTCAGGCATCTCAAAGATGCCTGAGGCAGGATCCACTTCCATGTTTGCTCAGTGGTGTGGGCAGGATGCGGTTCTTGGGGTATTGGAACAAGGGCCTTAGTTCTTCCTTGGCTGTTGGGCAGAGGCCATTGTCTGCTCTTTGGCCCCATGCATCTCTCCATTGGGCAGTTCACAATAAGGTGGCTGGCTTTACCAGAAAGAGCAAATGAGAGAGAGAGAGAGAGAGAAGAGAGAGGCAAAGACACAGAGATAGAATTCAGTTTTCAATCCTGGTCTTGGAAGTAACATCCCATCATTTTTGCCAATTTTCTTCATTAAGAACACGTAAATTAGGAAGTAGCCCATACTCAAGAGGAAGGAGTTACACAAAGGAATGGATATCAGGAGATGAGGTCATGAGAGCCATTCCAGAAGCTGCTGACCTGAAAGGATAATTAAATGTGCTGACTGGTTTAAATATGAATTTTCCATGTCAAAGTACAGGGTTTATTAATAATTATGTTTGTATAATAATTTATTGAATGGATATAGCAAAGCTTACTTAACTTTTTTAATTTATTAAACTGAGTTGTTTATAAGTTTTAAAGTTTTCTCTGGTATTACAAATAAAACTGTGGTGCATCTTTCTTAAAAAAAAAAATCATTTGATAATCGTATCTAGAAAAATCCAGGCTCAAATGCTCACAAGGACATGTGAATGCTGTCCCTCAAATGGGATGGTGATCACTCATGTCCAGCTTCCTGCCAACATATGGGGACATGAACCCTGATCTCCTGCTTCTTCAAAAAAAATAGGAAATTAATATTTGTATATGAACTGTTCTACTGGCCCCACTAAAAACAAAATATGCTTAAATAAGCGTGTTGGCCAAACAAAACTGGTCTGCAGGCTGGATGTGATAATACAGGCTGCCACCTGAGACTCATGACCTAATGGTTATACTTCTGAAATCAACCCTAAGAGGGGGGAAAAAACCCAGGAACCCAGGGAAATGGCAAAACTATGGAAATGATTTTTTAAAAAATAAATAAATAAGTGGTTGCCAGGGGCTAGGGGAAAGGGAGTGATGAACAAGCAGAGCACTGAGGATTTTTAGGAAGTGCAATGATCTGTATGATACCCTGCTGGTGGATACATGTCATTATACATTTGTCGAAATATAGAGAGCGCACAACACCAAGAGTGAACCCTGATGCAAACTATGCACTCTGGGTAACAATGATGTGTCCATGTAAGTTCATCAGTTGTAGCAGATGCACGTGGGGCAGGTTCATAGTGGCAGAAGCTATGGGTATGTGGGGGCAGGAGGGGCTATATGGGAACTCTCTGTGCCTTCTGCCTAATTTTGCAATAAACCTAAAACTGCTCTAAAAATAAAGCATATTTTTTAAAACTGGAAATAAAGCAGTGGGACTATGTACAAATTTTTTCTCTTTAATTTTCCAAACATCCTTCAACAATTGTACAGGCAGCCTTCACTTTGCACAGTAATGTGGGACTATAAAAATGACTCTACAAGCTGAAACTGTGCAAAATGATATTAATAATCAGTGGTAAAAATTCCAATCACTTCATGACCTTTAAAAATGTTTGCCAAAACATTAAAATTGCCTTACTGTTGCTGATAAATGCATACAAAAATGAAAAAAATAGCAAAACTAAAATGTATTTCATACACTGTACGTGAATCATTAGAAACATGGAGAAGGAATGTATGTATGTCTTTGCGGAAACTTATCAAGTAGTTTGAGTACAGCTAGTTGGTCTTCTCTTTATATAACTTAGGAAACAAAAAGAGCATTTTTTCCATGTCTTAGTGAATTATCATACTGAATTTTAAGTCTAGACCAGCTTCTAACACTTTGATCTTAGTGCTTTCAATGTCATGACATATCTCTGAGAGTTTATTTCTAAATGTGAAGCTTTTGCAGGTGTCGCTTCCTCTGGGACATGTTCCTCCCTCTTGTCATGAACACTTTCCTCATTTACAGTCACATTTGTCCCCACTAAGTTCCTCTGGCTGCACATTTGGAGCCTCTGGAGCAGCAGTGGTGGCATCCACATTCCCCTGGGCAGCTGTTTCTCTAATAACTCCATTTATGTTCAATGCCAATTTCACTCCCAGAGTCAACTGTCATTTCTTTGCTGTACTTTTATAGTTGGCCGATTGCCTCCTGCAGTTGCTTATGTTCATGAAATGTCACGTGGATTTTCCACTAGGAGACAAGGAGGCAGCACCACCACACACTTTGCTGTCTGTGAGTGGCCTGCACACAAATGTGCAGAAACCAGTCACCGGCAGATGGAGGACGGGACAAGATAGGTCCCTGTCAGGGGCACACCTCTGACCCCACGTGGAGATGCATGGCCTAAAGAGCTAGCAGTGAAGTTTGTACTTTATGTGATCATTCAGTTAATACACCGTGGTAACTCGAAATCACATCATGTTGTTGGGGGACTGGTGTTAACTAACTAAAACAAGGTAACTGAAATTTCTGCATAGCAGAACCATGCGAAGAAAGGACTGCCAGTACTTCAGTATTGGTAAAACAAACTTTATTTAAAAAGAAAATGATTCTTTGCTCCTTTTTTTGGTCACAGGCAGACCCAAGGACTAAAGATAGACTATTGAAGAAGACACACTGCTGGTTGAGTTCAGTTGATTTATGACCTTGGAGACCTCGTGGAACATTCCGTAATGCTATTTTGTTCAGACTCCCTGTGAATATGTACATCTGGAGACATATATATTTATGGAAAATGATAAATATTTTTTCTCCCCTACCTTATGTCTAAGTAGGTCATGTTGGCAATATTTCAGTACTTATTACATTTCAGCCAATGTATTTCCAAGAGCATGTAGAATGTAGCTGTAGGATACACATGGGTGGTAACAGTGTGTATAGGACTTCAAAGTCCTATAAATATGATTGTTCTCTGAGAGCTAAACTGGGAAACTAGAACATCATGGATCAAAGCAGAGAAATGCAAAGTCAACTTAGAAATAGAATTCTAAAAGCTCTATGATGCCCTTAATAGATGCAAAATGGATAAAAGTCAATGATTCTTCATGGTTTTTTTTTTTTTTAAATAAGAGGAACTTAGCAAAAAAAGCAGTAAAGGGGAAATTCTTTAAGAGGGTAAATATCTATAGTAAACATTACTCCTAATGTTGAAAATGCAGAATAGTTGCTATCAAATCTAGCAACACAACAAGCATGCCCCAACACTCTTACTGGGCAACAGTGTTCTCAAGTCAGAGCTAGTGCATTGAAAAAAGAAAAGCAAATAGAGGGATGAAGATTAGAAAGGAAGCAATCCCCATCACCATTTGCAGCAGACAAGGTCATTGACAAGGAAAATAGAGATTCAACAAATGATCACAACTAAGAGAAAAGTATATCAAATTTGCCAAATATTAGATGGACATTTAAAATGCCCTAGAGAGTAGAAATAATCAATTAGAAAACTTCAGGAAGCATCAAGGTGATCCCTAAGCTAGCAAAGCTGGAGGTAACCAGGTTGAAGGTACTAACATAGATAAGCAATTCTGTGGATACTCAGGGGACTAAGTCATGAATTCAGGGACAATGAGAATCAAAGAGGACAATATAAGTGGAGCACAGGCAAATTCTATCTTAATTCGCGGATATCTGATATAACTGTCAAATATGCCAATACTGAACCAGTTAGTATCTGAAGCCATTACATTTCCTTATCATATATAAATAAATCACCTGAGGCCACCCCATTTTTCAAGATTTCAACAAATTTGCATCAAGCCCATTGTTTAACAGTCCTTGGGAGTCCAATGCTGCCCGGCAATTTATCAAGTTCAACCGATGGTGGTCCTTAGGCTGAATCAGAGTCTTTGAGCCCATTAGCAAAGAATCATACCTTTACAGGAAGGCAGCCTTACCCAGGGCCCAAATCCACTCCTTTTGCTGAAAGTCAAGAGCAAGGTGTCCATAGATTTCCTACATACTGCTTGCCACAGATGTTTTTGAGATCATTTGACCATTTTACCCCAGAAAAAAAAATCCATATTCATGAAAATATTGTACGTATTTCCCAGGGATATACAGACTGTCTGAAGCCTATGCAAAAGACTGCAGATTAAGCACCCCTGCTCTGCAGTATGTGGTACACCTTCCCTTAGATGCATCCACGTTCATCACAGTGGTTCAAAATAAAGAAGCCCTTCCCATCGACTGCCTGGGCTTGTATCTCTGCTTGGTCTTTAATTACCTGTGTGACTTTAATTACATGACTTAAACTCTCTGGGCCTCAGTGTTATTATTTGGATTGGGGATTATAATAGTCCTTACCTCCCTGGGTAGTTATGAGGATGAAATAATTCAAGGCAGGAAAAGCTGTTGGCACACTGTCTGTCATGTAATAAATGATCAAAAAATGTTAGTTATTACTATTTTATTACTAACGATCCTATGAGACTGCTTTGCTTTAGCTTTTTAAGATAAATACACTTTATCATCTATACCAGGTTTTTAACCTTGGCACTGTTTATATTTGGAACCAGATAATTTTTTGTTGTGGGAGCTGTCCTGTGCATTGACGGATGTTTAGCCAGATTCCTGGCCTCTACCCACTAGATGCCAGAAGCATTCCCACATTGGTGACAGACAAAAATGTCTCCAGACATTCACATATGTCTCTTGGTGGGTAAAATTACCCCAATGGAGAATCACTGCTCTAGACTGATGAAACGGATATTTTGCTATTTTTTTTCCTAATGGCAGGGGCAAAAGTAATTATATTTAAAATGTTGCCGTTGTTCATGAAAAGATAGTAAGGCCAAAAAATTGTACTCAAAATGGAGTAGAAAGGGCTCTGAGTAAGGAAGAGGAAGTGATTGGATGAATGAGGATAGGTAGTCCCATGGCTCGGTACACACATGTGGGCAAAGGGGATTAATGTGAAGCCCTGGGGTTGTGAAAGATACAGAGGAAAATAAATTTTGGCAGTGAAATGAATACACTGGAAACTCTTTTGGGAAAAAAAAGTATAGTTTAACCTAAAGAATACACAACATGAGTAACACCTGGAAGAGTCAACAGAGCCTGGATATGAAAAACAGAGAGAGGAAATGAGGAAAGGACCCCTATGGATTCCATGAGAGGTCAACACCATTGATTCATGATAAGACCAGATCATTTGATATGGAATTAAAGAGCAGAGCCCAGTGTTAAGAAATCCTTGGAAAAGGACCAAGGCCAACAATGAGCTGATACCCTGAGTATCATCAGCCTTTTAAGAGACTAACATGGCCTACTCATTTCTAAAACAAAGAAAATTATTATCTTGTGTCTATGTGGTCCACATGCTGTTGTCAAGTTATTTTACATTCCAAATAAATAGATTTATGGGGGCTCAAAGCCTCTCTGAAAAAAAGAGCAGCTCGGAGAAGTTAAGTCGGCCCTGATCATGCATCTGGTGCATGGTCTATGAATAAGATATGTTCCTCTTCCTTTGGGTGGTGGCAGCAAAAAATTTAATAGTCACTTCTGTGTTGATGTTGGTAATGTGAATTTACTGAGCACTTTCAAAAGTGTTCTCCATATGTCCAGCTAAACTTTTCACTTGTCTTTTCCCAGTTAATCCCCACAATAGCCCTCTGAGGTAGCAACCATTATGAGTCCCACCTTACAGATGAAGAAACTAAGGTTTTGAGAGGTTAAATGCTCCAAGGCTACACAGATTGTAGCAAGGATTTAATGCCCAGAAGACAGTTCCCAGCACTCTTTTCTTGGTTCCTGTACTGCATTCTCTTGAGCACTCATGGGGAGGGATGGGGTCCTGAATTCACTCCAGCTCAATGTGTTCAACAGACTAAGAAACAAACTAAGAATGTTCTATGTGGCTCTACTTTATGGAGAATTTGTTTTTATTGTGCTACTATTTCACTGTGCAATGAATGGTGGCTTCCATATGTTAGTTGTGTTGCTGAAGATGATGGGGCAGAGAAAGAAGGAAAATAATCCACCTAGGGGTAAGATGATTATCTGCATCATCAGTTTCCCCTCTAATGACTTAAACTAATCCACATAAAAATAGTTATTGACTGTGTACTGTACTGTATGCCAGCCAATCCCATGAAAATGGTTTTACTTACACTGATATTTAAAGAAATTTCCAAGTTGGCATCATTATCCACATTGTTCAAAAACTAAACCAAAGTAACCTGGCCATGAAAAGGGGGAGCTAAGATTCAAACCTAGCTCTATCCAACTCCAGAGTCTAAGCTTTTCCCATTAGATCAAAACAAACATATTAAAATCAAGAATCTTTTGCTCTGAATCTTTTCTGTGTCTCCCAATTTTTTGCCATGTGTGACCAATTAGCACAGTTGGCTAGAACATGGTGCTAATGAGGCCAAGGTCAGGGGTTAAATTCCCTCATGGGCTGAAACTTGATGCTTCCTTCCCAGAGTCACAGGCTATGGCCTGTGCCACAGCTGGTGAGTATCGCGCTGGTCCTAAGTGCCATTGAGAAATCTTCAATGAATCATGGTAACTCCATCTGCACTGTTGGATCAACTCAGAACACATGCCATACTGATGGCATAACTATTCACAGAAATAAAGACCAGCATTGCTATTAGCTGCATAAATTAACAATCTTTGCCTACATTCAATAAAATTTAACTTCACTTTTTACAGATCAATGGAGTTGTGACTTTACTTTTAAAAACCCATGTACAGAATAGCCTGGGTGGCTCAGCAGTTTAGCACCGCCTTCGGCTCAGGGCATGATCCTGGAGACCCGGAATCGAGTCCCAGTTTGGGCTCCCTTCATGGAGCCTGCTCTCCCTCTGCCTGCATCTCTGCCTCTCTCTCTCTCTCTCTCATGAATAAATAAATAAAATCTTAAAAAAAAACTCATGTACATTAAGAAAGATGCTAAAATTTTGAGATACTGAATGACATATGCAGTAATACCTCAATTACTTACACTCACGAGGAAATGAGTTATTTTGTATATGTAAATTATGTTAAGATAATAGAAGTGTCTCCTTAGTACCAAGACATTACAAATTTTGTATTACAAATTTTGATGGAAATTTTTTGAAATGGAATTCACATCTTCCTGCCTTCTCAAATTGGAGACATAGAACATGATTTATCCTAGATATCTGTTATTTACAAGAAACACAATTTAAACAAATTGATTCTTTTTAATTGAAATGAAGGAATGGGAAAAGAGATAGCCACTGGGAAAGTCAGCTTTAACACCAGAGGAGGTGGAATTTAAGGATAAAGTAAGAATAGGATAAAGAGTAATAATAATGTAGTGATAGAAGTCATTTCTCCAAAGAAAGTGCAATCATCAGTAACCTATGTGTACCAAATAATATAACAAAATCTTTACTGAGTCCCAGATTTCCATGCATTCTTGCTATTCCTCAAATAAGCCAAAGTGGTTTCTGACTCAGAGCCTTTGTGGTTTTGTGGCCAAAGTGAATTCCTGCCTGGCATTGCATTCTCACTCATTAAGTTCTCTGCCCAAATATTACCACCTACTGAGGGCTGACCACTGTCTCTGATTTATCATCCATGATTCTAAGATTTCAAGTTGTTCAATAGCTGATCCCCTATACACATGAGGTTATATTGCTATGAAAAAATATGAAAGATACCTCAAGCCCTGGATCCACCTATATTCCATTGACATTAGGTCCCTAAGAAGTGTCTACTCCTCTCAGAATCCTCTAAGCAAATGTAATCTTCATTACCAGGCAACACTTTAGATCTAAAACCCCATAGAAGAGAAAAGCCCACAGACTCTCTCTCCCTTGGCCAATTCTCAGTAGCCAATCCCAACTAAGTTCTTATCACCTGGAGCATGAGAAAAGTCACAGAAAAATGAATGCAATGAAAAAATCATAATTCTTTCTGTATTACTTTCCTGTGGCAGTTGTGACAAATTGCCACAAACTTGATGGCTTAAGACACCAGAGATGTATTCTCCCACAGTTGTAGAGGCCAAAGTATAAAATCAAGGTGATCCCTCCATAGGCCCTAGGTGACAGTCTGCTCCTTCACCTCTCACAGCTTCTTGTAGCTGCCAGCAATTCCATGGATGGAGGCCATAGAACCTCAATCTCTGCCTCATCTTCACTCTGCTTTCTCCTCTGTGTGTGTGTGTGCATGTGTGTGCATGTGTATGTATAATCCAGAATGATTTCATTTCAAGACCATTAGCTTAATTATATCTGCAATGATCCTTTTTTTCCAAATAAGGTAAGGTTTATAGGTTCCAAGAATTTGAACCTGATACATTTGGTGCTGTCATTCAGGCCCACTGTACCTTTAAACCAGGTGCACATTTGCATACTTTGCCCTGGAACGCTACTGTCTTCTAGGTCTTCTAGGTTTTCCAATGATAGAAGCTCCTTTATAAATGGTAGGCATTCCCAAGTCTATCCATGCATAATGGCCATTCAGCATTCCAGGCAAGAGAAAAAAATGGAAGGAAGTTAATAAACGATAAAATGCTGATCCCAATAGAGTAAGCCCTAAAAGGAGAAACAATAAAATACCTTTCCTCATCACTTGCTCTTCCCACAAGAAAACTCTAGCCTCAGTGTCTGGGCCACGCTGTGGCCTTGATGATATGCCAGATATGAGATATGAGAAAAATTCCCCTTCGGGATTGATCTGCATAGGAGGAAGCCCCAAGATCCACCAGCACACTACTGCAGGTCTTCTAATCAAATCTTGGTATCCTAGTCAGCTGAGCCTGAATGCATTGGGATCCTGCCCAATGCTATGCTCCGAGAGCTACCCCATCCATCAAAACTGTCACATGCAATGAAATGCCTTTGCCATAGCCATCTTGAAAATTATCTTCTGTGACTGACTAAATCCCCCATATACTATTTATTAATTTGCTCATTCAGCAGACAACTGTGGGCAAATATTACTTAAGAGCTAAGGACACAGTGATGGGCAGACTGGACTTAGTCCCTGCTCTCATGGACTTACCATCTAGCCGGGAAGAGACACTCATTAAGAAGTAGTAAATGCCGATTTAAGACTGCAATGATGACAATTGCTCTGAATGGATCCTCTATAGTAAGAGGCTATAATAGAGGACTTGAACTACTCAGAAAGTCAAGAAAATGTTCCCTGGGAAGTGATGCTTGTGCAAATACCTGAGGAATGGACAGGAATGCACCAGCTGGAAGTGACAGAGGTAGAGCATGTGCAAAAATCCAACTCCAGGAAAAAGCAGAATGAGGGAGGGAGAGCCCAGTGGAAGATTCAAGATGAAATTGGAGACATAAGTCTTTTTAGGCCATTTTTAAAGTCTTTCTTCAGTTGTTTGTTTTACAATCTTAAGAGCACTGAGGAGCTGTTGAAGGGTTTGCATAGGGGCCTGGCATAATTAGATTTGTGTTTCACAAAGATGGCTCTGGGTTCCCTCTAGGGAGTGTTTAAAAGGGAGCCAGGGGTGAAGCCAATGGGAATCTGTAGGTTCTCAGAGTCCAAGACGTTAAAATGGTGATTTGGACCAGAGAAGTGATGATGGTAGAGATGAAAACAACAAATGGGCGTAGGAGAGACTCAAAACATAAAATTGGCAGGACACTGTGCACTTGGAAAAGGAGTGTCAGAAACACTGGTATCAAGGCTATGAGTAAGACTAGATTTCCAGGTCTTCAAAGAGGGATCTCCCGTTCCTTGAGAGAAAACACTGACACAACACTAGGTTCGGGGAATGGGGTCTGGGGAGTCGTGTCATGAGACTGACTTTGAACATACTGAGTTCGGAGATGCCTTTGAAATCGCAGGTACCTCAAAGTTGACATCAAGGTGATTTAATGGGTCCAGCACTCAAAGGAGCTCAGGGGCTAGGTCTGGTCTAGAGATATCAGTGCATGAATCATCTGCACTTAGGGAGCAGCAGAGCAGTAGGCAGAGAAGGACCCTGCTTACGTAGGGCATGAAGTTTATACAATTTGGAGACCCTAACTCAGAATAATACAAGAATATAAAATTAGGTACGGGAGTGAATTTTTTGGAGGGAGTGAATATTTATGAAATAAGAAACCATGAATTTTATTTTATTAATGATTTATTTATTTGAGAGAGAGAGAGCACGCACGCGCACGCACATGCAAGAAGGAGGAGGGGCAGAGGGAGAGGAAGACAAGCAGACTCCTTGCCTAGCCAGGAGCCAGACACGGTGCTCAATCCCAGGACCCTGAGATCATGACCTGAACTGAAGTCAAGAGTCAGATGCTTACCCAACCGAGCCACCCAGGGGCCGCAAGAAACTATGAATTTTAAAAAACTGAAAATACCACAAACGTCACAAGATCCAGAAAAATAACATAATGGTTCTTATAAATTCACTGCCTGATGTACCTCTATAATAAATCTCTTTTCCACATTTTTAGGCTGTATACTATTTGATAGCCTTTTTATAACAATAATTTTTTAATATTTTCCATTAAAAAGTCATGTAATTCTGACCTTTCCCTAATACAGTTAATTGGAATTGGTTTCATATTATTAGATAACTGAGATATGTAACACATGTGACTCCATATAAAGATGTACTTGCCTTGGTAATTTGTTCCAGGTTTATGCCCTACAATTTGAGAACTATGGTAAATTTTATTTGGCATTACTTTTTAAAAATAATAAAAATCTACAGTGTTTTTAAAATCACATACAATATACTATCGAGTGTATTTCAGGTAGGAAAGAAATTATGTTTTGTCGTGGCATCAATGAGAAATTAATCCTCTGCTTCAATTTATACGTTTGATTCCTGGAGAGATTTCACACGGACTGGCTTCTGACTCCATATATTTTAAAACCTTATATCTCCTCCACTACCCACATACCTTAAAGGCTGGATACCTCAGAAATACTTCTATCCCTATAGAACCTCTAGCTTGTACCCTTATATCACCATCCTAGTGAAGATGGCAAAGTTGGCATTTGCAATATTCTGCAAGCCATTCCCAGAATATTGAGCAACAAGCAGTACAATGAGCAGTCACTTAATTATACAGTTGGTGACCTAGAACCACACATGCATGTTCCAATAAACTCAAATTAAATGAATTCCCAGGTCTTTCCCTTAGCCATATCCAGCAACTGTGAGTAGACACATACATTTGCTAGTTGGACAAAAACACATGGTCACGTGAGCATATTGCTGTGGTACAAGTAAATGAGAGGCTTTAGTTCTATCAACTTCACAGAAATTGCATCTCCCTTTCTAGGTTTGTATGAGACACCTCTAGAGCAGGGCTTCTCTACTTTGGCACTATTGACATTTGGGGCTAGATCATTCTTGGCTGGGCGGCAGGGTGGTTCTGTGCAGTACAGGATGTCCAACAGCATCCAGGGCAGAGGCTCAATGCCTCTCTCACTCAATGCCAGTAGTACCCTACCCCCCACCCCACTAGGGATACTCAAAGTGCCTCCAGATATTGCTAGAGACACCCCAAGGGTCAACATTGTCCCCTGTTGAAAATCACTGGTCTAGAGAAAAGAGTTCAGAGAAAGAGTGATTCATTCATTTAGTGGACGCTTGCTGGATACCTGCTATGTTTCAAGCCCAATGGAAAGTTGCTTTGCACAAGCCCAAGGCGCAGGTGGGAGGACAGATAATGAACAATAAATTTTATAGAATGAAGTAAGGGCCACAAGGAAGGTTATGAAGACACTGTGAGAATCCAAGACAAAGCTCCTTTCTACTTCCCAAAGTTATTGGAGGAATCATGAGGATTGCTAAATATGAGATGATCCTGCATCTATTCCACCAAAGCCTTTCTTGATGTTGGCTTGATAGAAGCTGAACATATATGGGGAATTACAGGAAACCCTTAGGCGCAACAGTCAGTATTTACAAATCTTGGTCAAGGAACATTGAGCAAGTGTGTTCATCATAACCAGGTGGAGGAATCCATTTGCTTTTCTTGTATTCTAGCAACTACGTTCCTTATGCTAGGACCAGCCACACTCATATTTGAAGTCTGCAAATACCGTAGATTGAATCATTCCTAGGAGATGTTGACAATTTTATTCATAGAAGATTTGCCACAAGGGTTTATCCCAGAGAAATGGAGAGAGAGGGTTGAGGAGGGGCAGAGGCTAAATCAATAAGAATTTAGCTTGTGAACAGCACGATATATAAATTTAAAAAAAATACTTACCTGGTTTGATACAAATCATTCCTCTGCAACTCTTGAGATAACCCTGGTATTGTTCTTACCCTATTGTATCATTCCCTCCAATCAATTACAAAACCTATTGACAACAAAATAAAAAAACTCCAGGGTACATCAAAAATCAGGGCCTGTTTCACTCAGGGTGTCGTGTCCCTATCAAATGCATTTGTTCACGGAAAGCCTTGGAACAGACAATATGTCCCTTTGCTGTGTTGTTTGCGTTTCTTTAAAATTAATAATTGGAGAGGGAATGTCACTAATTCCCATTTCTCTGTTTGAAAGTTACTGCAGAGTCCTTTATCAACTTGAACACTATACAACGGCTCAGCAGAAATGAGCTAACCCACTAGCTCTCCTTTGATTGCGTGTAATCACTGGAGCCCCTTAAAAGTGTGCTCCTTTCATCTTTTTCTTTATCATCACTCTTTATTTTGCTGATCTTACCTTAATTTGGCCATTCAAACCTCTTCTAGAGGGTGCTCCACGGCCCTCACATGGATTAATTAATCCATTATTGCAATAATTTCCACTTAAATAGTGCTTGATCATTAAAGATTCATTTTGATATTGGCAAGAAGTAATTTCACATTGTGGTTTTAAAGTGGTGTTTCCTCAAAATTTACTAGAAAAATAACATGCTAATGCGTTGAACTCATAATTCCACAATCTCACTGCCAGGGGGGAGGTTCAACTTATTTAAACTTTTTAAAATCAGGACAATAACAATGCAAATGTCTCATGGAAGAGCAAAAATCTTTGAGGAGGGTGTGGAGTGATGACATTTCAGAGATCTCAGCTGACAGCCAGGTCTTTGGGGCTGAAGAGCCTCTTGCCTGCTGAGGCTCGGGATTCTTGTCTCTGAAATGGAGCTAATCCCATCCCCAGTGTCGTAGCGAGGGTTAAATGGATAAGCCACATAGAGTCCAGGGCTGTGCCTGATATATAACCGCACTGCAAACTTCAGGTCAAGGAACAAGCTGTTAGTTTTCCATGTAGTATCACACACCTACACACACATACCCACTGCCATTTCCATTGTCACTGAACAGAGAGGCTGGTTCTAGAAGATAATCAAATTAACAGGCTTTCCCACTCACACATTGACCAATTATTAATTAGGGGGGGGAGGCGGGGGGAGTCTGCATCAATTCAGGTCCACAGCATTAGCTGGTTGGTTAGTTAACTAATTAGTTACTTAGTTAATTAGCTAATCAGTTACTTTGTATAAGACTTGTTTCTCCACATCCTTTGGTTCAGGTTTTTAAAAATCTCAGCACATTTGACACTGGGGGCAAGATAGCTCTTTGCTGTGGGGCCGCTCCCATGAATTGCAAGACGTTAGCAGCATCTCTGGCCTCTACCCACGCCATGCCAGGAGCACCCACCCACCCCTAATTATGACAACAAAAAAATATCTCCAGATAGTGTCATGTGTCTTCTAGGATGAGAATCATTGCTCTAGGCCAAACATCCACATGGCTTATATTGACATTAACATAATTGGGCCACCTTGGGCAAAAGGACTCTTAGGAAACTTTATGTATGGCACATTGAGGAAATTCAACTGTTAGATTAGTCCCTTCGAGGCCACCTGCAGCAAAGATTTTCACAATTCCTCAAAGTCTGCAGTCATATTAATGTTATGATTTGGTCTATTGATGGCCATAGGGCCTCAAGTCCTCCCTGCTGTATCTGAGCTTCACCAGAATCTAAAATCCTAACAGTGAGTTCTAGTAGCACATTCATCACTGAGCTCATGAGGTGAAGTTTCAGACCCATGGCTTGCACAGGCCCCTTCTGAGATCCTTAATTTAATTTTTATATACGTAAAATTTAATGTGCTCTTCCAAAAGAGGGCCCTCCAAATGGGAAAGGCTCCGATGCATTCTGGCTCTCCCCTTAAACATACCATGCTTCATCTGTTCTCCACTATATCCTCAGCACCTCCACAGTGTCTGGAATACGATAGACACACAATGGTGTTTGCTGAGTGACTGAGTGATCGACTCAATGAATGAACAAAGGCAATAGTGATTTACACACTTTGGAAAGCATAAAAGGCCACAATAAATTCAAGCACATGATCTATTGTCTGCTGATTTAGATAGACAGTAAAGGCCACTGGAGTTCAAAAGAGATATCACTTCAGCTGTGATGGAAAGGAGATATTGCAAGCCAATCATAGACTCACAGAGTTTAAAAATAATATTAAAATGAACTGCAGTAGCCTACACATTATGAGAGAGACTCAGAGCTTACATTCTGAGCCTCGAACCCAGCTCTGCTGCTTACCAGGTGGAAATCACCCAATCACTCTCTCCAGTATCTATAGATACTACAAAAATAGTATCTATAGCATGAGGTAGTTGCAAGGGTTAGAGGCATGCTCCCTGCAAAGTGTGGGTCTTGGAGTCCAGCATATGACAGGGGCTCAGGAAACATTAGCTACTGATGTTTCTGATGGGTTCCCATGGGCCAAGCCTTGGGCTAAATGCTTTCCAGACCTTGGGGGGGTGGGGGCGATGCTCATAAGTCACCGGGGGAAAGTGATCGTTTACTGAGTACTCTTGCAGTTTATCAAGGTAATTCACTCTGTTCTCCATTTAATATTCACTGCAACTCAGTAAGTTAGGTGTTATTCCAATTTTGTAAGTGCGAACTTGAACTGTGAGAAGTTAGTTATGTAGAAAGAGGTTAATTGAGAGAGCAGAGATGGACCACGAGCTACGAACTGCCAAGACTGATATTTCTGCCAGGTTGACTCTAACTTACCAGCTAAGAGCTCAGGGATCAGATGGAAAGGTTCAAATCCTGGCTCAGCCCTGCTCTCACCTTAGCAACCTATCTAACCTTTAAAATCTCAGTTTCCTTATCTGCAAAACAGAAATGACAACTGTACCTACATCAGTAAGTTATAGAAAAGACTAAGTGACATGGTGCATGTGACGACTCAACTCAGTGCCTGGTATATGAAAAATGTCCTTATCTTCTAAATACTGTTCTTGTCCAAAATTATGAAAGAAAGTAGAAAGCGCTATATTTACTATCAAATCCCAGTTTTACATGTGGGATGCCCTGAAGGAGTGTCCTAAGAAGATTTTAAATTTCAGATCCAAATTATGCCCACCCAATTCACTGACAAAGTCTGGCTCCCTTTTGCATGAGTGTTGACCATGGCTGATCCACCAAGATCAACATTCTGGAGGCAAAGTGGGAAAAGTTCATAAGGACAAGGATCAGGAGAGCAGTGACCCCCTTGAAGTTTGGAAGTAAATGCCCCCACTCCTCTGCCACAGGGCCACCTGACTCAAAGTACTTGAGGAGCAAATTACGGTCCTGACGTAGGTGACCTATGATCACATTGAGGACATGTGGCTTCCTGAGATAGAAACAGTGGCCTCCATAAAGTGGTAGCCAAATCTGTAGCTTTGAAAATTATTAATCTTTACATGAAACTCCTAGTTAGTGGCAGGGGGTATATTAGTTTTATTTAATTTCATTCAAATTACACTACAAAAAAAAAAAACAATTAAGGTGAATAATTATGAAAGTAAGGTCAACTCGATTTTCTATAATAATGTTTTTTTGTTACCAGGCTCATTATTGCTAATTCTTTTCATAATCTTTGCCATCCAACCTCATTTGTTTCATTTATAAGTGGCAAGAAATGCACATCATCGAACGGCGATGAAATCAAGACAGCAACATGTCACTTGGGTGATCTCTGGAGAAAGTAATTATTGTCTCTACTTAACCTTTAAGGGAAAAACTCGACTGCATATTCCCAATGTAGGTGTTACATTTGTCAAACTGAAGTTTTCCTCTTCCGATTTTTCAGTCCTACATCCTGGCTTGAGAAGGTAGAGGCTTGCCAAAAGTTGAAGTTTTATCCTGCTGTTCTGAATACTTATAAACCAAATGAAAAAGCACTCAAGTAGGTTTTAAATGGGCTTTTAGTGGAACCCAAAACACACACACACACACACCACACATACACACACCCATGAATTTTTTAAATATGCAAAAATTCATCTCACTTAGACTACTATCTTTTTTAAAAAGGATCGTTCATGTTCATTACCAAGACTACTCATATTTGAGATCCTCAGGATTCAATCTGCCTCCCTTACTGTACTGAACCTGTACTGTTTGGCCTTATGAAGAATCTTGGAATTGATAGTGAAAAAAAAAAAAAAAAGCCTGAATCTACTTTAAACATCTCATGTTGTAGAATTGCCAGTCCACTGCTAGAAATGGACTCTAACCACACGGGGGCAAACGTTTGAATGATCAACCTGCCATGGTGGCTTTAAATACTTTGAATATCACTCGTTCTGCTGTTCAATAAAGAAACATCCAAGAATAAAAACACATAGTCCCTGTGATCTTATATCCCGCAACATATAATTTCAATAAACATACAACCAAATGAAAGTGTCATTTCCAATTATGATAAGTACATTCAAGGCAATGGACAGTGTCTTAGCTCAGGCTGCTACCACAAAGAGCCACAGACTGGAGGTCTTAAATAACATTTATTTCTCACAGTTCTGAGGCTGAAGTCCAAGAGCAGGGTGCCAGCATGGAAGGTTCTGGTAAGAGTCCTCTTCCTGGATTCAGATGGCCCCTTTCTTGCTGTGTCCTCCTCACATGAGGGAGAGAGAGGGCTCTGGTTTCTTCCTCCTCTTCTAAAGACACTAATCCTGCCATAAGGGCTCTCCCTCATGATCTCAGCTAAACCCAATCACCTCCTAAAGGCTTCACCTCCAAAGATCATCACTCTGGGAATGAAAGCATATGAATTTCGAGGGAACACGTATATTCAGACCACAGCGGACAGGTTAAAGGAATAGAGACATATTGAGGAGTGGAGAGGCCAGTCAGACCCCTCCCCGCCCCATATTCTCTTGGCCCACTCATAATGCCACCTGCAGCCTGGTGGGCAGTTCCCTCACACACCAAGAACTTCCTACCTCTATCACCTGCCTCTCTTTGTTGTAGGGCTTTCTCTGATATGCATCATACTCAGCCCATGGCAGCAGAGGCCGGAAGTGCCAGATAATTAACATCTCTGGGAGTGGTCCCCATTGGAAGAGGAATGTATTGGTGGAACACTATCTCCACTTCCTGTCCCATTACTGCAACAACTCTGAGGAGGTCCTACAAAGTCTACCGGAGACCTCCCGGTGGGACTGAGTTGCCTACAGTGGTCTATTTCTCATGAACATCATCTGGAAGGAAAGACTCTCCTCTTTCCTTCCTGGGACTGATTCCTGGAATCACCTCCCACATAAACTACTCAGGTGTGCCTTTAGGGAACCTATCCTAAGATCTGGATCCACAGTAAGAAGGTAAACTTCCACCTGGTCCAAAAAGGAAGAGAAGCAGCTCTCCCTGAGAGCATCTGAGGGAAAAGTATTTCATGGGAGAGGAAATAACAGCATAAACAAAGGCCCTGAGGTAGGATAGAGCTGCTACACTGGAGCACCTGAAAGGAGCCAAGAGGGTGGAATTACAGTGAGCAGCGTGACATGGGTTGAAGCCCAGACAGAGACCAGACCAAGCAGAACCTGCTGAGCCATAGGAAGGAGTTAGGGCTGTGTTCTAAATATGCCTCCATTTGGCAACGATGAAACTGAGGATTTAGAGACATTATAGTAAAAAAAAGTGAATGGCGAGTAGAAATTTGAGCGAGAATCTAAACACAGGAAGATTCAAATACAGAGCGGATACTTCCAACCACCCTTCCACTAAACCTGGTGCTAAAATAGTTGAAACCACTGGTTTGGCACCAGGCTGGCTACCCTGTCTCTTTTCACACCTTCCTGACAACCGTCTCTGCTTCGTCCCACTACCAACATGACAGTTAACGAACTTCGTTTCTCACACCAGCTGGAAGAGCAGTGCACCTGCATTCCTAGCCAGTTTCTGGCACATCCTCTTGCAACATCAAGATATATAGCCTCCGTAAATTTTCAGAGACATATTAACGTTCACCTCCATAATGCCTTAATTGTACAGAAACCATTAGACGAGAGTGTTAAGGTGACAAAGGGACCCATGCAAATGGTAAAGAAAGAGAGCAAGATGCCTAAATTAAAAGGGGTGAAGAGTCCAGGACAGTCTTTCATGGGGGAAAAGATTCATGGAGATTCGCTGTCTTAACAAGAATGGACTGCCTCATAAATTATCTCAATATGATGCCAGTAAGTCAAGGGGAACTTTTTTAAAGTAGGAATTTGCAAAAGGTTAAATTAAAATGAAGGCTGAACAATTATTTTTGTCCTCCTGCCTAGCAGGGCTTCTGCTAATGTTTGTGTACAGAAGTGATAACGGCAGGATACTTCAAAGCCTTTTCAGGGAAAATCATATCATTGGTGAGAAAGGATTTGATTTTGTAAAAAGCTTATATTGTAAGTGATATTGAAAATAAAGAGACAAGATTGCATGAGCTAAGTGCTTTATTTTTGTTAGTGCTGGTGGGGTTCCACAGATCCTCATCATGTCTATAATTGGGGTTTTAAAAGTGGGAACAGTGGAGTGTTTTCCATTGTCTTTGAAGATGGTGGCCCTGACCCAACAGTGGAGGGCCATGCCCTTTAAATTTGGTTTCCAGATAATAGGAACTATTTTCTCCAAAGGCTCCTGATCATCTTGGTCCCTTTGACCGGGGAGGAGCCACTGTGAGTGCAACCTGTTGAGTTTGCCCTCGTGCTTTTCTTGATCCACTCCCCATAGGCTTTGACCAACTTTACAGAGAGGAAGGAGTTGGACAAACTGAGAAAAATAACTTCCATCCCAGTAGACTGTATCACAGGAGCAGAAGACATACATCTTATTCGTTTCTTATCCTGAATGCCAGGCCCAGGGCCCATGGCGTGTAGGAGTTGCAGGCACAGTAAATGACATGAAACCCCACTGTCACTGCAAATATAGAAAGTAGTCTTCCCATATAGCTGGAAATCTAGAGGTCGGTCACTTTGGGAGTCATTCATTTCCTCCAGGACATCATCCAAGAACCTATGCTATTTCAGCATTTCTTTCCCATGAGCTAGGTCCACAGGTTAGCTTCCTTAAGCGTTTTATTTTGTTTTGTTTTGTTTTTAACAATTATTTATTTATTTGAGTGAGAAAGAAAGAATGTGAGCAGGAGGAAGAGGAAGGGGGAGAGAATTCCCAAAGCAGACTTTGTGCTGAGTGCAGAGCCCGATGTGGGACTTGATCCCATGACCATGAGATCATGATCTGAGCCAAAACCCAGAGTCAGATCCTGAACTGACTGAGCCACCCAGGCATCCCCACTTCCTTAAGGTTTTTTTTTTTTTTTAAGATTTTATTTATTTATTCATGAGGGACACAGAGAGAGAGAAAGGAAGAGACACAGGCAGAGGGAGAAGCAGGCTCCACGCAGGGAGCCCGTCGTGGGACTGGATCCCAGGTCTCCGGGATCGCACCCTGGGCTAAAGGCGGCACTAAACTACTGGGCCACCAGGTCTGCTCCCTTAAGGTTTTAAGGTGTCTCCTAAGTACATACATAAATATTTTTTCAAGAACAAGAACAGATTTCTGGAAGCTTCCTAGAGACTTCACTTTATATTTCATTGCCTAAAATGTTGCTGTATTTATGTCTTAAATGAATTCACAGCAAAAGGAAGGGGGCTAACATGAATGGCTCAGACTAACAAGACCCACCCCTGGGTTTGGAGGTGGAACAGCCTTTTCTCAAACACATGGCCATTTAAATGGGGTGGATTGGGGCACCTGGGTGGCTCAGTGGTTGAGTGTCTGCCTTTGGCTCAGGTCATGATCCTGGGGTCCTGGGATCAAGTCCCACATCAGGCTCCCCACAGGATCCTGCTTTCCCTCTGCCTGTATGTCTCTGCCTCTCTCTCTATGTCTCTCATGAATAAATAAATAAAATCTTTAAAAAATAAAGGGGTGGATCATTGGACAAAGTCAATGACTCTGTTAGGAAGGAAAAAAAGAAGGTAGGGAGTAGATATTAACAATCAGAAGTGTCTGTTAAAATAAAACATTTCAGTAAATGTCTATTAAAGAAAACATGGAATGAACAAAGAGTCTCTTTTATTTAAAATAAAATATTTCAGTAAATATCTATTAAAGAAAACATGGAATGAACAAAGAATCTCTTTTATGTCATTCATTATTTTCTTCCTTGGGGTGTGGATTTTATTGTTTCCAGTGAGTGCTTGGTCTTTTTTGCCTTTCCTGCATTTACTTTCCCCTTTTCTTTTATTGCATTTCCTTTCCCCTCAAAATCCATAGACTCCATCATCAGTCCATATGGTTTGGTTGGTGCTAACCTCTTCCCAGATGCATAGAGACATGTGTCCCAGATCTGTCCTGTCAGTAACTTCCATCCCTGCCACCATGCGTATTGGTGCATATGAAAAACTGAACCACTAAGAGTTAATTCAAAGGAACTATGGGGAAGGTGAATGTTTCTTCCCAGTAGGATGAAGTAGGACACTGGAGCTTCCATAATGTACTACTGGACATTATTTGTCTGTACAGTGGGGACACACATGAGAGTGAATCCAACACAGAGGAAAGCAACACCAGGAAATGGGGACAGACTAAATCTTGGTGATACAGCTCCAACTCTGGATCAAGGCACACATGAGTGAGCTAAGTAAATATACATTTCTGAACTTTTTGGTCAAATGGTCTAGTTTCCTTGTTTTAATTCCTTGTTTTCCCCTAAATCAGTTTAAAGTGAATTTCTGTCACTTGCCACCAAAAGGGTTCTAATACATTCCTTTAACCCTACTATGTTGTGAGTCTCCTAAGAACAGAGGTTCAGACATATTTACTTCATAATTTCTATAGTCCTGAACCATAGGACTCCATAGTCCATACCTAGCAGAGTGCTCCCAATGTTTTTTATCATATGAGAACTCCTTTTAAAAAAATATTTATTTATTTGAGAGAGAGAGAGTATGCCCAGAAGTGGGGTGGGGGGAAGAAGTGCAGAGCCCATCATGGGGCTCAATCCCAGGACCCTTAGACCATGACCTAAGCAGAAATCAAGAATCAGATGTTTACCCAACTGAGCCCCTAGGCACCTCGAAAATTCCTTTTTAATATAAGAATATTAACAGACCTCGACACAACATAAGTTTTGCTTTTAAATTCTGTTGAGTGAGAAAATATATAATAATACAAAGCTACTCTAAAACTAGGGATACTTTCATTACATGAATTTGTATTTTATGACTCACAAAGGCCTTTACCTACATTTTAAAAACAGTCATAGATAATGTGCAAACACATTATCTATTCCTAAGACAAATTTTAATCCACACATGGATTTGTGGTCTATGAATCTAATAACTGCTGAAGGAAATCCATAGACCACAAAACTCTTCTGTGTCATCAAAAGTACTAGGATAGTACTAGGATAGGATAAAATAGTGCTTACACCCCCCCAAAAATTAAAATGATCCATGACTCAATCATTCCATCAAGGCTACTGAATCCATCTTCTCAGGAATCTCTTTCGAAGAAGAGAGTAATACAACATATTAGTTAAGGGCTAGAGGATGCACAGCTGGCCGAATCACTCAGGTGAATGTTAAGGTTTATTAATGAGAGTCAATTCGAGTGGCAAGACTTCAGGTACTAAGGACAGAGTCTCTGAAAAACACTGTCGTAAGTACTTGTTAATAATTCCCACTGTTCGTTCTGAGAAAATGCAGCATAATAATACAGACAGCCCAGAGTAGCAAGACCTCTCAAAGATCTAGAAACCTAGACATAAAGTCCTAATACGTTTGCTTTGTGCAACCATCTATCTGCTCCCTGACTTCTAACTCTTCAGAGTTTATTGGGGAGGGGTGTTGCTGTTGCTTCCCCTATCTCGCCCCCCCCCCCGCCCCAATCACCCTCACTGCACAGAAGCTGTAAGATTTGGACCCAAGGAGGTTTTCTCATTATTACCACCCCCTGGTCACATGATTGGCTCAGGTTCACTCTCAGGAGCATGAAGCTCAGGACCTTTGCTCAGTGGCCCTGAGAAGTGATTTTCTCTCCCTCCCTGGATATGAATAAGAAAATAGGCAGTTCCAGTTTCCAAGGGCAACCTTGAAGGAATCCAGGTTCAGGAGAAAGCCAACCTGGGTAAGAGGGCAGAATGAAGATCCCCTCAAAGAAAAGAAACTGCAGTTTTGAATTAGCTCAGCTTGAAGCCTGCACTACCTCTAAATTTTTTGAACTATGTGAATCAATAAATCCTCTTTTTGTTTAAGCCAGGGGTCAGCAAACTACAGTCTGTGGGTCACATCCAACCTCGCTGAAAGTGTTTGCATGGGCTGTGAGCTACAAATGGGTCTCACAAGTGAACAATTGCATTCGCTTTTCCAACTCTAAGTTTGAATCCCAATTGAAGAAAAACTTATCCCCCACAAAGTGAGAATTCTATTTTTCTCATTAATAGGCCTGTTTTACAAACCCCTGAATTCAAGTATTATCCCTGTATTTTTAATTTCATCAGTAAAAACTTCGTGGAAATTTGTTTTCTCTACTGCTACCTAAGTACCCACACCATGCCCCCTATCTTGACTCTTGGCCCATGAGGCCCGAAATATTTGGTGCATGTCCCTCCGTAGAAACAGTGTGCTGACCCCTATGCTAAGCTATTACATTCCAGGTTTTTTGCAATGTGCAAATAAAGCCACATTAAGTGGCGCACTACTGTTTTATGGGCAGAAGTGAAACATGGACCATATTAGCTTCTAAAGTTTTCTGTTATGTGAAAACTCAATCAGAACAACCAAATCGATGGGCTGAAAGGGCCTCCACCCCAGACCCTCCCAGCTCCCCTCATCCCTCAACATGTAAATATTGCCTTCTTCTATATTTTCTATCCTTTGAACCCTGCTCCTCTGCTTCCTTGTCATCTCCCATAATCCTTTTGGGAAACAACCAAAAACTGAATATGGCAGGATTAATGCATTGTAAAACAATTATTTCATGGCTCGTGAGAACTTCACTCCCTTTCTCTATCTCGGCACCCCTGATAATAGTGAGACATTCATGACATATCTTTCTTAAAATTAACTGGGACTAGGAGATTATTTTTTTCTCAGAAGATAGCATCTGTTCTCAGAGAAAGCCAGAAGGTGTGGTTGTGAGTCTATATAGCGTTGATCCCTTCTTTTTGGTAAAGGAACATTGGTTCTTGGATGACCACCACAACCCACTTTCCCTCCTGGTGATGCTGGGAGCAGCTCCCCTGGTGGTGTTGGGGTCCCAAGCACTACCACATACAGCTGCCTGGGCACAGGTCCTGGGTCAAAGATAGGCATGTGACCCAGCCAGAGCCAATCAGATCTCATGTCAGGACTTGGCTGGAGTTACCTGGCAGGAGATGCTCCTTTTTCCTCCAGACTTTTCCCTGTGACTGTGTAAACTCCTGGATAGCTCGCCTGCCTGAGAAAGAAGTCAACGCAAAGGAAAGTGGAGCAGAGAGATGGAAAGAGAGAAACCAAGTGCTGGTAACATCGTTTAAGGAAATAGATTCAATGGTGCCTGAAGCTGGAGCTATTAGCCTGGACTGTTCAATTACAGGAGCCAATAAATCCTTTTTTCTGCTTGAGCCAGTTTAGGTTGGGGTTTCTGTCACTTGCAATGGAAATATACAGCCACTGTCTAACGTGGTGGCTGTCTTGGGTTGGGTTGTCCCCCAAACAAGCCCGAAGACAGAGGTATGAGTGCTGGTAACTCATTTTGGAAGTGCTCCCAGGAAGAACTGGTAGCCAGCAAGGAAAAAAGACTGGGAGGGAAGGCAACTGGAATGGGGCATTATCCAGGATGCTGATGCTCAGGACAACTGGGGCCCTGCCTGCTGGGGATCTGAGAGACAGGGAAGCAGCAGCAAGGGAGCTGGAGTATTTATCCACCATCTCCCATCCATCGTTGGTGGAGAGAGTGTTTTTTCAGGGCATTTTTGCCCCCTCCATTTCCAGCCGGCCTCTTACACGAGAAGGCTCTGGGGAGAGGAGTTGACAGGCATGTCGGAGAACTCTGGGGCATGTAGGAGAATGCTGAGTACTGAGGGGACATGAGCGAGGCACTCATCAAATCTGCTTCCCCATGTCCCACACGATGCCCGAGTAATTACAGAGATGCTTTGGGGACTATCAGTGTAGTGTAGGAGCTTCCCCACCTCTGTCATTTCACTCTGGCTGTAAAAACGCTGTGCCACCTCAAAGCTCAGTGACTTTGATCAACAAGGATATATCCTCTCAGGCTTCGACAGGCCGCCTGGGGTGGCTGTCACGGTGCAGCAGGTCCTTGGAGCAGCCACGGGGAGGGCCACGTGTGTGAACCCCAGGGTGAAGGGGCAGCAGCTACCCGGAGGAAGCTCTCCTCACAGCCCTGTAACCCCATCCATTTTGGAGTGTGGAACTGCTTGTAATGCGAGGATGCATGAAATATATCCCCCAGAAAGGTAATGGCACATGTGCTAGACTCTAAATCAGCCATCAACGAGCTACTATCATAGTATCTTCAATGGATTATGAAAACGATGGCTTTGAAGAATGCCTTTGCCTTGCCAGAATTATGATTTGTTATTCATCTTGTGGATTTTTAAACAGAACCTTGTACTTAGTATTCAAATTAATGACTCCGATGTATTTGCCTGGATTAAAAAAAAAAAGAACCATTTTGCACAATACACATAATAGTTACATTTCTATGATAAACTTACTTGGTAAAAGCTTTCTCGATTTTATCATTTAGACAAGTAGATATCAGTAAATCAAACTCGAAAGCCAGAGTGGTGGAGGGGGAGAGAGGCTCACAAACCAGGGGGTGAGACAAACCTTCAGTCTGACAGGGACAGTGGCGGGAAAAACGAACAAGAGAAAGACTAAACCAATATGGAGGAACGTACGGACATTCCCCCAAATGGCCTCCAGTCAGCAACCTGTTGCATTTTCCTGACTCAATTAATTAAAAACCCAGCTAGCCAGGAACAATTTGATGAAGCACGGTGTGATTAGTGCAAAGAGCCCAACATACCTTGGGTTTAAATCCGGATCCATCATCTCTCAACTGTGCAACCTGAAAAAAGCTAAATTCCTGATACCTTGATTTCACCACCAGCAAAATGAGAGGGTAGGGCTGTGAACATGGATAGGGACCTACCCCAAAAATCTGTGACGATACAAAAAAAAAAAAAAAACTACATATGTCTTTCATCCCACATGCCAATCAATAAGCCCATGATGGTCTCTGAAAATGTTGTCAAGGGTCCACCATAGACTGAGAAAAATCCAGTGTCATGGGTTGAATTGTGTCCCCTCAAAAGGTTATGTTGAAGGCCTAACCACAGGTATCTGTGAATGTGACCTTATTTGGAAATAAGAATTTGGCGGATAATAATCAAGTTAAGAGGAGGTCAATAGGGCAGGGCCCTAACTCAATATGATGGTGTCACAGAAGAGGAAAGAATCACGTGAAGACGGAGACGGAAAGAGCTCCAAGTGACGAAGAAGAGGCCAAGAATGATTCTAAGCAGAGTTTTCGAGAGTGTGCAGCCCTGCCACCTTGAGTTTAGACTTTCAACCTCCAGAACTGTGAGCCAACCCATTTCTATTGCTTCAAGCCACTCGGTCTGTGTTACCATGTTAGGGCAAACCTAGGAAATGAAAGTACATATGGTAAGAGTGAATTTTTAGTTAAACAAAATTAAGAGAATGGCCCTTTTTAAATTATTTTATGTCATTATTCTCAGGTGAACGAAGTGTGTGGAGATGGGCAGATCACAGCTGATCTAGCATCTTCCTCTGCGTCCCCTCAGCAGCCTCATGTTCAATCCCCTGACTGTTCCTCCTCTGGGCTGTGAGATTACAAAATAGGAAAAAAGGAGAGCACCAGATTGCAAAAGCCCACATAGCCGCTTCTTGCTAAACTTTTAATATTTTAGAATGGTTGATTTATAGAAAAATTGAGAAGATATTAGAGAGAACTCCCATATACCCTGCATCCAGTTTTCTCTCTTACTAACATCTCACATTTGTATGTTTGTTATAATTAATGACCCAATATTGCTGTGTTATTATAAAGTCTGTGCTTGATTCACACTTTCTTATTTTTTACCTAATGTCCTCTCTGTGTCCCAAAGTCCCACTTAGGATAACACATTACAGTTTAATGTCTCCTTCGGCTCTTCCTGTGACCATTTCTTGGACTTCCCATGTTTCTGATGACCTTGACAATATTGAGGACCACTGGCCAGCTATTTTGCAGGATGCCTCTCTATTTTTAGTTTTAATATAAAACGTATATAACGTAAACTTGATCATTATCAAGTGTATAGTTTAGGACCACTTAGTACATTCACAAATTTGTGCAGCCATCCCCTCTGTCTCCTCCAAAAATTTTCATCATCCTCAAAGGCAACCCTATTATCTATGCCCCAGGGCCCCCCTCTCAGCCCCCCGCAACCACTCATCTCCTGTCTCTATGGATTTGCCTATTCTGGGCACTTCATATAAACAGGATCCTATTATATGTGACCCATTATCTCTGGCATCTTTCAGTTAGCAGAGTATTTTCATAGTTCAACCATATTGTAGTCTGTATCAGAACATCATGCTTTTTTATGGTTGCACAATGTGCCATGGTATGGACAGCACACATTGTCCATATCTCTTCATCTGTCAATAAACATTTGGGTGTTTTCCACCTTTGGATTATTGTGAATAACGCTATGAACATTTACATACAAGTAGTTGAATCCCTGTTTTCAAGTTTTTTAGGTTTTTTGTTGTTGTTGTGAGAGAGAGCAAAGAGGGTTTGGGGAGAGGGCCAGAAGGGGGCAAAGGGAGAGAGATAATCCCAAGCAGGCTCTACACCTAGCCACCCAGGCACCCATTTTCAATTTTCTTGTGTGTCCTTGTATCTGCGAGTGGAATTATTGGGTTAATATGGTAATTCTGTCCTCAACATCCTGGGCATCAGCCAAACTATTTTTACATAGCAGCTACAACAACTTCCAGCATTGTTTTCAATTAATAGGCTTAGGGCACCTGGGTGGCTCGGTCAATTAAGGGTCTGACTCTTGGTTTCGGCTCAGATCATGATCTCATAGTGGTGAGATTCAGCCCCGCATGGGGCTCTATGGGGAATCTTCTTGATATTCTCTCCTTCTCTCTCCTTCTGCCCCTCCCCCCTGCTCTCTCTCTCTCTCTCTCTCTCTAAAATAACAATAATAATAAATATTTACATTAATAACCTTTATTTTTTAGGCCAGTTTTAGATTTATAGAAAGACTGACAAGTATAGAGAATTCTCACATTCCTCTCTTTCCATGCATACTGTTTCCCTATTATTTACATCTTGAATTAGTGGGATGCATTTTCAGAATGGCTTTTTTTTTTAAGATTTTATTTATTTATTCATGAGAGACACGGAGAAAGAGAGACAGAGACACAGGCAGAGGGAGAAAGCAGGCTCCATGCAGGGAGCCAGATGTGGGACTCGATCCCGGGACTCCAGGATCATGCCCTGGGCCGAAGGCAGTGCTAAACTGCTGAGCAACCCATGGATTCCCCCTCAGGATGGCTTTTTAAAATGAGGTCTTTTTCCTACCTTTGTGCAATGGTAAAAAGACTTTTAAATGGAATTATGATGCTGTTGAATGGCAGGAGTGTGTGCATGCATGCATGGATGTTTAAGGATGTGACATGACAACCCAAGTTAGTACACTGTGTTTGTTCTAATAGTATACGAAAAAAAAATAATTTAAAAATTGGAGAATCACGGTGAAAGAGAAAACATACAAATCCAAGTCTGACACACGGTATTCTAAATGGTGATGCTGGTTTCTTTTTTGTTTTTGTTTTTGTTTTTGTTTTTGTTTGTGAGACAGAGACAGAGACAGAACAAGCTGTAGGGGAGGGAGAGGAAGGGTGAGAATCTTAAGCAGGCTCCACACCCAGCACAGAGCCCAACGTGGGGCTCGATCTTATAACCCTGAGTGAGATCATACCTGAACAGAAATCAAGAGTCAACACTTAACAGGCTGAGCCACCCAGGTGTTCCAGTGATCGAGGTTCTATGGCAATCCCAGCAGAGTTTGAGGACAGGGCGCTGTGTTTTTTGTTTACCATGTTTCTGTGAGCTTTGGGAAGGATGGGAAACCGCACATCCTCCAGCCCCCACCCCTGTTGTATTCCGGGTTCAGCCACACATGCTCGTGCTCATGCCATGTCTCCAGGATGCCTCCTCCCTCCAGGCATCTTCTCTTGCCTGGGGCATGTGTTTGAGTCAAGGCAACAAGGAGTTTTGAGATTTAGCAGCCCTGAGTCTGGTGAACTTCAGGGAAAGTCAATCAAGGCTTATCTCTCTTGGAGGAAGGGAGAAAGCCCCGCACTTTAAAATGCGCTTTCTCCACCTTGCCAAAATGTTCAGAGGATGTAAGAAATGGATGCCTGTAGAGAAGCAGGATGACCTCTTGGAATTTGTTTGCACTTTTCATAGAGGGATGAAAGCGCTTAATGCTGGTACGTTACCATTTTTCACTGAAACTCTTGGCATTCTCATTTTTCTAATCTGAATCCTTTAGTGCGAAGGGTTCATTTAGATATTTTCCCTCCTTCTTAAAGTTCTGGGACCCGAATGAGGGGCCAACCAATTCTTCTTCACTGCGCTTCGAGAAGCATAAACTTCTGTGTTCCAGTAACTACTTTTTACACTATGGCCTTCGTCCTTCAACAGATTAATCCCTACATATTATTAGGCAGTGAAAACAGAAATGTATATTTAAGTGGCATGTGGTTAAGATTTATTTTCTCTTGGAAAGATCCTTCACCACAACCTAAGCTATTTTGTTATTAATTTTTTAACTTTGCTTACTATTTCTGATTTAGTATAATCCCCGTGAAAACTCAACCACCATCCAGTCATTTTCAAAGTATCTTTCAACCATTTAGGTCATGCAGTCTGAATTTCCAAGCCAGCTGAGCTCCTTTTTCAGGTAAAGCAGTGGTCTCTTAAGAGGCTAGAACTACAGAAATAAACTCCCTTTCATTTTACCTGCCTCTCCTAAAGTTTTTGTTTGCTCCCACTACATGATGTCACTGTTGTAAAATTTTGGACAAGGCTAGAATCTGCTAGGACAGGCCATTTCTCCTTTTTTTTTTTATTTAAATGTTCTAATTTTAATTCTTTTTTTCCCTTCTGTGGGAACACATATGTACCGCTTCTGATGAACATATGCAACAATGCTGGAAGAATTACCCATGTACACCTGCGTGCATAATACATGCACCCGCGTAGCTATTCTTCCTTTGGTTTGATAGAGATCTTTTTCTCCTGCTTATTCGTGACTCTTTTAAAAATGTGCTAAACAACCTTTTAGTTACCTTGAAATCCACTGCTATGGGTGTTTAACTGAGTGCAGAAGAGAGAAAATTAAGATAATCAATGAATGTAGTTTGCTGCCTGGTCAATGTCATCAGCATTTAATTTACTCCTTCCCTCGAGCAATTGGAGTTAGCTTCACTCTTTCCACTACTAGTTAGATGTAATGAAATTATCTCCATACCCCTTCCTACTGGAAGCTGGGACGGCTTAGCCATAGAAGGATCTTTACCTTCTCATTTCATTAAGGAAGAAAGAGGAGGAGGAGGAGGAGGAGGAGGAGAAAAGAAAAGAAGCAGAAGAAGAAGAAGAAGAAGAAGAAGAAGAAGAAGAAGAAGAAGAAGAAGAAGAAGAAGAAGAAGAAGAAAGCAAGCTTGACTCTCAATTGATCATATTTTCTTAAACAACAAATACCTAATTTTGAAACCGTTTCCATCATTACCTTAAACCCGATTCCAAATGGTAAGTGGTTCTAAATCACAAGAGTAGGAAGCATAGCAGAAGCACACAGGGTTCCATCTACAACTTCCAGGTGCCAGGCCCACGTGTGCTCACATGACAGACTCCAACTACATGCACCCCAGGCTCTCTGCAAGGGGGTTTTTGAAGCTGCCAGAGCCTATTAGCCCCTCACATGGGGTGGGCCGGACCTGCTGGGGAGTTCATACTTCTTGGGAGCAGCTCTCAACCAGTGGTGTGATATGGTGGACAATCCTCCAGTTCCATGGCCCCTCTGTTAGAATAACTCTGTTCTATACTGGCTCCACGTTGTCCGGTGGAGGAGCCCTGGTTGCCCACAGTCCTGACCTGTTACATAGGTAATCCCCATTTATTTATTTATTTCTACTCTCCTACAGGTGCTTTTTGGGAATCCCTTCCATACAAACTACTTGCCCTCAAATCCTTGTGTGAGTAGCGGCAGTTTTCCAAAGCATCTGCAGTTTGACACTGAAGGCCATTTGCAGATTCAAGCAGGAGGGCTGGTTCTGATAAACAGAAAGTTCAGTTTATTGCCATGAATGCTGGAGCTGCTCTCACTGAAGAGGTTATTGTCATGATTACTACTGACAGCATCACAATTCACCCGGTGGCACCCAAGTAACAGAAAGATGTATTTATATATCAGTTCCTAATTTTCAATTAGAAAATACAATCCTCAGATGAATGAGGCTTAAAATACCTTTATTCTTCAATGATGTAGAAATTACTTTTAAGTCTGATTTCTTTCCAGGTTTAGCTACCAAACGTTCACCAAGCATTTGACCATAGGCCAGGCACAGTGCCAGCTTCTGAGAATACCAAGAGGAAATTCTCCTTGCCTGGACCAGCAGAAAGACTTGTAGGTTTAAATCCAACATGACCATGAAAGATTTTTAAATCTATGGGAGTTGGTAAATATAACCAAGAGATGGCATGTCCTTTGATCCACTTTTCAGGTACTGAGCCTATGAAGACTTTAACTTTATGTTTGATTTTGATTTTAGTTTATTATAAAGAACACATGATCTTGGATTTTATTTGGTTAAAGAGGACATTATTGGGAAGATCTGAGAGAAGTCTGTATATTAGTAGTAGTACCAATTTTAGTTTTCTAATTATAATTCTTATAAGACACTAAGAGAATGTGTTTTTTGTAAATATATACTGAAATGTTTAGGGGTAAAGTCTGCAACTTACTATTCAACAGTCTTGGAAAAAAATATATATTTTATATGTATATCTATGTGATTTATATATGATATTATATATACACACATATCTATACATTTGTCTAGACAGATAATAGAGATATACATAGGCTGTATGCCTGTGACGTATATAGATTTGCATTCAGACACAGATACATATATAGATATATTAGAGAGAGCACATGAAAAGAAATATTAATATTTGGGGAATCACAGTAGCTTATACCTAGGGATACTTCACACTACTTCCTTCTTTTTAAGAAATTATGTCAGAATAATTTCTTTACAAAGACACTCAGCCTTACCTAGTTCCCTTTTCAACTAGCAGTACACATATTTACCATGTACAGCTGGTCATATATTCTGGGTGACATTTCTCGAGTCTAACTCATGACCATTTAAGCTCCTCTAACTAAACAATGAGATGACTTACATTTTTGTTGGAAAAGACTCCCTTCGTCTTATATGTCAGAGGCTACTCAACATTTGGATTTTGGTAGTAAGTGTAGTTTCACAAATTTACTAAAAATCAATGAGCTGTACATTTCAATAGGTGAATTCTACGGTATGTAAATCACATCTTGATAAAGCTCTGAAAATTAAAAAGAAAACCCAGACGCAAGGTTATTCAAAAAGGATGTTTCTGCCTCCCTAGCCAACTAAGGCAGGGCCTCTGCCATTTCTCCATCCTGACTCCAAGGAGAAACGTGTAATATTTAACTTGCTTTAAGACAGACATCAAGAAAAATAGTTTCCATGATGGGCAGGTACTACTCCCTGTTTATGGCACCCCAAGATAGGTGCTCTGTATGCTTTTTCTGTGTGATCCTCCTCATATCTATGTTGCAAAATCTTAGGTGCAACTCTCACTAGCAAATTTACAGATGAGAAAATTGAGGCCCTTACAGGCCAAAAGAGATGGCCAAGTTCACCCAGCAAGCAAATGGCAGGGCTAAGATTCTAATCTGGCAAGAGCTGTGCCATCATTTTATTCCCTCCTTCAAAGACACCTTCTGGGTTCTTGTCCTGGATATATTTGTAGCCTCTGCTGATCTATAACAAGAACTTGTACATCACCTCACAACAAATCGGTAAACAGGAAAGAAATACAAGCACACTCATTTAATTGACAGAATTTAATCTATATTATAAAAGTGAACGTATATAATAGTTCTTACTGATTTAAGAGACAACCCAAAGGCCTCCCGTAGGTTGAATCTTTGTGAGTTATAAAAACAAAATCCATTTACCTATCTTTGACATTCTAATAAAAAGATAAGATTATGATTCTTGAGAATTATATAGATGATAAACACAAAAAAAAGCTGAAAGACAGGGAAAATGCAATAAATAAAACACCACATTGCAAAAAGCCAGGACAATCAGCATGTCTAACAAGAGGCAAATAAATTATGGTATATCCATAAAATCAAATATAATGTAGTCTTGAAAAATCATGTTTTCAAAGAATACTTAATGACATAGGAAAATGTTTAGGATATTATTTAGTGAGAAAAGCAGGATATAAAACTCCATAAAAACTGTAACACCAAATTTGTCAAAAATAATTCTAGTACACACACACACACACACACACATATATATACAAATAAATATGTATATACACGTTTGTGTGTGTGTGTATGTGTGTGTGTGTGTGTGTGACTGGAAGAAAAAATGCACCAAAAATAGTATTGACCATGGTTATCTCTGCATGGTGGGATAAGTCATAAATTTTCTCTTCTTGCTTACACTTTTCCGTAATTTGCAAATAAACACGATTTACATCTAAAATTAGAGAAAACTAAAAAAATAAAAATAAAAAATAAAAATAAAAAAAAAATAAAATTAGAGAAAACTATATAGATAGATAGATATTTTTAAGGAAAACATAGTCATTCGAAAACCAGACTTTGTTTCTACCTAAAACCTTGTTGTATAAATAAGCATTATCTAACTATGGTATTGATGGGTGTTATGTGTGACATTTTAGGTGGAGAATTTATACGTAACTTCTAGAATGAATGTATTCCTCTGTTCCATTTGAAACCAATTTGAGAGGCGCTCCCAGGATGCCACCTCTCCCATCCCAGCAGGCTCCTCACCACCAGCCCCGGATAACTCTGTTCAAATGAAATGGGAACCTTTTTGGTGTCCACTCCCTGACAGCTTTGAAAATTATTTAGCTTCTATCATGATGGATACTCCCTGCCTAAAATGATGGATGGGCAGCATCTAAAAAAAGGATGACATGAAATTTGAAAAATGATATGAGTGCTGGTGGACAGACATTTTTTTTTTAAAGAAAAGTTGACATAAGTTTGAAATATAGCATGGAGGGTCGTTCTATCATTTTTCTCTCTTGGAAGAAATCAGTAGCTGTTCTTTATCAATATGCTCTTTGGGGAAGAAAACCTATATTCAAGTTAAAATGAATTCTTTTCCCCTCCTTAAAAAGTACATGGGGTAAGCCTTAGGAGTGAATTCCTTCATTCACTCACTCAACAATTTATTGAGCATCTATTATATGGAGGTTATTGGTTAGAGACTGGGGATATAAAGATGAATTAGACACAGGCTCTGCCTCCGGGGATCCCAGAGCCCAGCAAAGTGACAGATGGGTAAACAGATCATTATAATCCAATGCAGTGTGAAGGAGGATAGAAGTTTGTAGAGGAGGGTCGGGATTGAAAGTCAGTCTTGGACGGGGAAGAAGGGTATCCAAGCAGCCTTCCCTGGGAAGATGATGTCTAAAAGGAGTCCTTTCCAGTGCTCGAATATTTTCCTTATTGTCTTGGCTAGATCTTGATTATCTGCAGATGAATCATCCACTTACTAAGAGGCAAACCTTTTCCCAGGAACCCTTTTACTTCCTCAACAATTCAAGACCACCTCTCGATTGCGGGTTGGCCTGTGCCCAGAGAACTCCAGTTCCTTCAACAGATTAACTTTCAAATGTCTCATCAACTTCAACAAAGCAAGGATTTGCCCCAAAGGTGAGCTAGTGTCTCTCCTCTTTCCTCTCTCCCCTCCCCCAAGATTATATAACAAAACTGATGTCATCAGGCTATCTGTTTTCCTGGTTGGGAGGTGCAGGCTCGGGCTCATGTTACCCCAGGTGTTAGGGCTTATCGTAAGACTACAAAGGGAATTAAGGAAAACAGGACTTGCGTCACACCCAGTCTCCAAGGACACGCAATGGCATCGGACATTGCAGAGGCTATGGTGGTTCTGAGAGCTGTGCCCTCTGAAGCTGGCCTCCCCCTTGCTCTCCCCTGCACCCTGACATTGTAATGCCTCAGCTACTCTCAGCCTCTACAAACCACTCTGCACTTTTTCCCCTTCTAGCTGCCAATTCTAGACCCCCCCCAGCCTCACAGTGCTGCTGGCTCCCTTCATTTCCTAGCCTGAATCAAGTTCAGAGTACCTCTAGTCTTTGCAGCTATAAGAGCTTGGCTAGAAGAACATGCTAACACAATACAATCAATCTTTTTATGCTGATGTTAGAAGTATTTTTTATATTATAAAGAATGTATATCTGGGGCACCTGGGTGGCTCAATGGTTGAACATCTGCCTTTGGCTCAGGTCGTGATCCCCAGGTCCCAGGATCGAGTCCCACATCAGGCTCCCCATGGGGAGCCTGCTTCTCCCTCTGCCTGACTCTCTACCTCTCTCTCTCTGTGTCTCTCATGAATAAATAAATAAAATCTTTTTTTAAAAAAAGAAAGAATATGTGTCTATCTATAAAACTTAAAGGTTTTGAAACTCTAACATCCTACCGGCCCAAAATAGAAATATTCTTAGAGAGGTGACTTACCTTCGTTTAAGAAAATGCTTTGCCTCAAGCGTGCGGGTGGCTATAGTGGATCCAACAAAAGATAGAGCTAAACTTTATGTCTGAGAAAGAAACAGGATGTCTCATGATACACAAGAGAGCTCCCACCAAATCAAAAATCATCTGGCCCCGAATGTTGGTGCTGAGGTTGAGAAATCTTGCTCTGTTACATGGGGCATGACACTATTTATGTTTTGCTTTTCTCTACCAGGTGGTGAACTCCTAGAGAGCTGGGGTCATATCTTACTCACCCTTGCATCCCATTCCTCAGCACGGAATACACAACTGCCCAAAAGAGTCATGAGACATTACCGAATAAAGAAACTCCTGCTGCCCTTCACCCAAGGACACTGAATGGAGTTACGCATGGGAGCAGCAGCTCAACTGCCAGTCAGCAACTGGATTCCAAGATCTACCCTGTGACCTCTGGGTGGATCTCAAAACTGAAAGCACTGTTGCTTACTCTGACCACGTCATCCTGACATAATCCATCTCTCCTCTAGGTGACAGTCACATGAGCCTCCTGTTGAACCTGTTTGGCTCCCCTAGAACATCACCATGCTTGTCCTTGAGGTCCTCCACCCAGACCACAAAGTGAATTTCACCAACTCGACAGAAACCACAGGTCCGAATATCCCAAACTATACCCTCTATATCTCAAACTATACCCTCTAAATCCCAAACTATACCCTCTATATCCCAAACTATACCCTCTAAATGTAGTGACAATCAATTTTTATTAGGTAATGCTGTAACTAGCAAATAGAAAATCCAGTTTATTTCTCTAGATTATATGATTTTGGAAGGGGAGCAAGAAGCCATTGAGAAAGAACTTTTTTAAATAATACAGGGAAAGAAGGATAAAGAGAAAAGAAAAAAAAGGAGAAACAGTGGAAAATGCAGGCATGAGGGAGATAACAGAATCCTCCAGCTATGATGTCAGCGCTGTCCAGTCTTCAGGGTTCCAGGAGGCAACCCTGGGTGAGTCTTCGGATGCATCTTCGGTCTCACTATTAAACAGATCTTACTATCTAGCACTGGTACCTACTTCATGGAGGATCAAATGAGGAAATGCATACAACATGCCTTGAGAGCCCTTAGCACATACTAAATGCTCCAAATATATTAATTACTGTTCTTTTTCCTACCACTTAGGAACATCCAAGGATTTGTTATTGACATTTTTTTCATGATCACAAATATGAAGTCTTCGTCTTGAGATGACTTACGAAAGTTTTAAAATCCTCTCTGCTTCTCTGCCGAAGCAGGAGGGTGCCCAAGGGGTGATGTTTGGGACTGGGAAGAGGGTACTCCTATTGGTCACTGTGACCTGGAGGCACCTATTGGCATGTAATGCTGGAGGTCCGGGGATGCTGAACATGTTGCCACGCACAGGACAGTTCCACCCAGTAAAGAACTGGTCTGCTCCACGTGCCAGTAGTGCTCCCACCATGAGAAACCCTGAGCCAAATGTCCCTCAAATCCCATCTGAAGTCCTCCATATGCTCTGTGAGTTGCCAGCCTTCCAAATGGTGTCACGTCAAATGTTAGCTGTTGGGTGTAGCAGGCTTTCCTGTGGGTGGCAATCGACTTAGCTAGGAGTGCCAGGGTGAAAAGAAATTTGCAAGGAGGGGAAGGGGATTGAAAGTGAGTACAATTAAAAATAGCCTCCCATTTTTCTAGGACCCTGATTGGATTTCTCCCTTGTAGTACGACAGGCACTATAAATTAGGGTTGCCAAGGCTGGCCCGAGTTTGGAGGCACTCCTGTTTCCCAGTCCATTTTCGGCCTGGTGTAGCACCATTTAGAAATAAAAGCAAAAGGATTTATGTCTCATCGCATTTTGTAAAGACAAAAAATAGTTCCCAGCATGAAGAGGCAAAGGGATGCCAAATTTCAGTCTCAAATAAAATTTCGTTCCTTGCTAAAATTCACTGAAAATGGCCATCTATCTTGGAAACTGTAATTTACACTTCACTATGGATGTGACAGAAAAAACCTAAAATGATTTTTGGAAAAGACAGCAGATGAGGGGGCAAAAAAAAAAAAAAAAAAAGAGAGAGAGAGAGAGAGAGAAACCACACTTGATTCTATTTTTCCTCCTGGCTCTTATTTGTCTTCTCTTTTCCTTTTCTTCTGTAGCCAAAATGCTCAAATATTCCTTTTAATGAATTGAATGGATCAGAGACACTGTCATCCTAATTTGTCTTATGATCCATTCCTGCCTTTTATTCTCCCTCCATCTGCAACCCAGTGCCAGGCACCGTCTTAATCCCGGGTGCCACGGTTTGTGAGGGTTGCTATACTTTGGTCCGACCCCTATGAATTAAATTAACACCCACGCATGCCCACAGTGTGAATTCTCCTGCTTGCACAGAATATTTAACAGAGAGGATACGCAACTGTCCTTCCCACCTTCACAATCCACTCTCAGGATGAAGACATACCTTCAAGGCCACACACATCCACTCAACAGAGATCCACCCCGCTGTCATGCTGGGATTGCTGTCATGCTAGGAAGACTGCCTTGGAGCCGCTGGCCATTTTGTCTTGTCCTCATGGAGCTTACCATCTAGATGGGGAAACAGATCATTAGGAATAAAAGCAGAGAGATGAAGGAAATAGTCACAGCAACAGAGAATTAAAGAAAGATGGTGGATGGGATCCCTTGGATGGCTCAGTGGTTGAGCATCTGCCTTTGGCTCAGGGCATGATCCTGGGATCTTGGGATGGAGTCTCACATCAGGCTCCCTGCAGGGAGCCTGCCTCTCTCTCTCTCTCTCTCATGAATAAATAAATAAATAAAATATTTTTTAAAAAGAAAGATGGCAGATGAACCGTGAGGCACTAACCATGAAGAGCAGCTTTGCTACATAAAGACAATGGCAGGTAAGGGTGAGGGCCTGGGAATTCCAGGCGGAGAGGAAAGCTTGTGTGAAGGTTCTAAATTAGAAGAGAATTCTCCTGGTTCAGAGTGAGGCAGAGACAAGGGCGTGAGGCAAGGCCACGAGGGAGGACAGAGTTGGACATAGGGCAAAAGGAAGCCAATGCCAGTGACAAGTGGGGCCAGCAGCCCACAGGTGTGGTGTATGGCTTATGAGCACGGCCGCTCCCACACAGAACACAGAACAGAGGATGTTGGGAGTGTCTACAGAAACTGGGTCTCTAGCACATCAGGACAGAGATGATAGCAGCTTGCAATACCCAGCTTCTAGAAGGTGAGACAAAGAAGCGTGACCCCCTAGGAGATGCATCTGCTCCCAACTAGCAAAGACAGGACTTGGGAAAGAGTAAGAATCAGAGGAACCCTGGGGTTTCTGGCTCCAGGAGGTGCTGGCAAAGACAAGACCCTAAGGACAGGTTCAGGGGTTCACACCGGGAAGGCAAGGGTGTTGCATATATTTGGGGACTGGCGAGTGTGGCAAGGTCAGGAAAGGCGTGCATTGTGGTGGGGCTCCACCACGGCGTGTTGGAGGGCTCTGTGAGCCGAGCAGGCAGGACAGTGGGAAGTCACAAGCACTCACAGAGCATAGGAACTGCATCCCAAACCCCACATGTCCATCAGCTCAACGCACTGCACCCACCCAAGGTCACCTGCAGGACCCACACACACAACAGTTAAGAGCATGGGCTCTGGAGGAAAGTGTGGACTCTCTCCAAGTTCAGTCGCTTGCTGGCTGTGCTGAACCTCTCCATGCCTCAGTTTCTTCGTCTGCACAATACTGGTGACAAGAAAATTACCATCTCATACAGAAGAGTAAGGAGGGTGATATGAGATAATGTATGAAGTGAGATTAACCTGGTGATTAGCACACGGAGCGAATCCAGTAAACCTTAGTGGCCATTATTATTACTTTCTATTATTTTTACAAATGCTTCCCCCCGCCTCCCTTCCAAATGGCCAAATCTGTTTTTCCATGGTTGGAAACCTGTCAGGGCTGATTCTGAAGAACCTTGAGTATCAGGGACTCACTAATGTTTTATGATATTTTACCTCACTTTATGGTAGTCATTTATGACAAGACCAGGATGACATAAACTGCCATAAAGCAAAGCAGAGCAATCCCACAAATGACCATAAATCAAGGGGCGCAACCGAAAAGGGTCATAACGGGAAGGAAATTGCAGGAACCAAGAGCAAAGGAGAGTGTGAAGTTGGGAGCCTCACAAACTTTGAGAGAGTGGAATTTTGATAGAGAACAAACTTCAAAAAAAAAAAAAAGAAAGAAAAATTAGATGGATGTCTTCAGGGGTTGTTTAAATTTCACATACACATTTCTAGACAAATGTGGTGTACTTTCATGGTTTCAAAGAGAAAGACATTATTTCATGTCCTACTCTGTTATGCATTTTTTATTGAGAATGCTATTTCTAATCCTATCAGTGTGTTTGGGATCCATATTGGACTTCAGAGATTTTTAGAATTCACAAGACTAGGAAATATTTTTTGCAGTTGACGAACTATTAATGTCCTCAGACTCTCTGGGAGCCCCACTGGCTAAAAGGGATTTCTTAATAAGTGCAACTTTTGCTTTTCCCTTTTCTTTAATATTTCTCTTATATATATATTTTTTCAGGACTCACTTTAATGAACTGAGACTCAGAGAGAGCATATACACTCAGTGTGCTTAGAATAATTCTGCTCGGGTATGGATGGATGAACAGGAGGAGGGAGCGATGTATGGAAAGATCAAGTGATACTATTTTCAACCCTTGTTGATTAGACTTTGCTGGACTTCTAAACAAAGTCACAAAATCAAACTAGGACAACGGGTTTGGACCAATTTCTCATTATAACTTCCCTCATTGTTTTAAGAAAATTCAGGCAATGGATAGAAACTGGGTGGGAAAACAACACAGGCGTACAAAAATCTGACCTTCCATTTTTTGTGACAGACAAAATATGAGCGACCAAAAGCCATGGCCACCCCAAGGGGAGCATTTGAAAGTACATGTGATAAATGATTCAAGTGATTTTATTTTTTTAAAAGATTTTATTTATTTATTCATGAGAGACACAGAGAGAGAGAGGCAGAGACACAGGCAGGGGGAGAAGCAGGCTCCATGCAAGGAGCCTGACATGGGACTTGATCCCGGGACCCCAGGATCACTCCCTGGGCCACAGGCAGGCACTAAACCGCTGAGCCACCCAGGGATCCCTGATTCAAGTAATTTTAAAATCAGATCTTCTTTCGGATGTGTTGAAGTTTCGCCTCTCTAAAAGAATGCCTCACTTTAAGCACCCTAAAATTGAATGATCCCTTTATAACATAATCCCTCTCCTTTCCAAGGGGTATGGTTTATTCAAGTGACAATGTATATCTCTGGAGTTTACATAAAGCAGAGCCTCTCAGCTTTTCAAAGTGCCTTGACCTTCCAGAGTGGGGTTTGTCCCGCCCTCCAGTGTAGACTTAACACACAAATGCCGGGTTCTCCCTGGAACCACACCTCTGCCAGTGTGTGGATTGGCGCCCAGGACAACGAACTAGCACAACACACCAGTGAATTCTGTGCTTGCCTCACAAATGTCAGAAACCTGGAGAAAACAGGCTAGTCTTCCACCAGCTTTCAACTCTGCATTTTTAGATGCCCCTTTTTTAAAAAGTGGTGGGTTTGTTTGGGTTTTTTCCTTTTGCTTTTACCATTTTCAGGTACTGCCTCATATTTTTTTTTATCCTAATTCTCACATAAGGACTTCCTGATATTGCAGGTCTTGTTTTTGTTTGCTTGCTTGCTAATTTTACTTGGTTTATCTCTTCTTTGATACTTACTTACCCCACTGTGGTCTTCCTTCTGTTTGGCTAAAAATGGCATCTTTGGCTCACATGTGGCAATATAACTTAGGGAAATATTTGGATATCTATGCAAAATTGATTCACAACTACCCCAAAAATGGAAACGCCCCAAATGTCCACTGAAAGGGAATTTTAATATAATCATGGTATATCCATTCAATGGAATACTAAGCTGAAGTTTAAGGGATATAAAGGAATGGCAAGTATTCATATTTGTATAGAAAAATATCTAACCACACATACTTAGCTTAGAAATCTGATTATACACATACTAACTCGTTATCAACGGTTATCTCTGAAAGGTGGGCATTTCTGAGAAAATTTTCGTTTTCCATTCTTTAGATTCTTTCACACAATGGATATGTATCATATGGGTATTGGGGTTTTAAAAGATTCTATTATTTTGGAAAACATATTGAGTGAGGTCTCATTTTTATCTGCACACACAAACATGGACATAGAATATTAATGACAGTCGTCTCTGAGAGGTTAAAGTATATTAGGGATTTTTTTCTTGATTTTTTTTCTATTTTCAAGTTTCCTACAGTGAACATATTATTAATTTTATAATAAGGGAAATTTAATTTTTTTTTAGAAATGCCCTTAAAAGGAAATGCCCTTAAAGAAAAAAAGGCCAGCTCTCTTGTCTCTCTCTTCCTGGAAACCAGGGGACCAGAGACTTAGAACGTCTGCTTTCCATAACATACATAACAATCTAAACAACTGTGACAAGAAGAAAGAATGAGCATGAGCCTGTACAATTCATGTAGAGTTGCAGGTGAACAGTCATCCTGACTGGAGACACATTTAGGGGTGCTTCCCAGGCCCACTTCCCTGCAAACATGCTCCAGCCCTCATTCCCCACTAAAGTGCAGAGCCCAGGTGAGGCATGAGAGGTGTGCCAGTGTCCTCCCCAGCTCTAGCATATGGCACCCAGAACGGACAGCTGGCATACAGGGGCAGACATGCAGAAGAAGGGGGACCTACACACCATGTGGCCCCAGAGAGAGTAAAACAGTGGTTTCATATCTAACAGAACAGCAGTTTCTACCTCTAAATGCCAAAAGGGGTTGCCATTTCCAATGATGGGCTCCTTTAGGAAATCATAAATACCCTCACTTGCATAGGCTCTGGAGAGTTTCTGTTCTAGAAACTGCCTCTAAAATGTGAGTTCCACAGTGTCTTGTCCACCTTGGTCATCACTGTGTCCCCAGTTCCTGGAGCACTGCCTAGCACTTGATCTGTATTTGTTGAATGAACTAATGAACCAAAGGACATAATGAAAACTAAGTAGGGCAGGGACCTTGGGCAAAGAGAGAGTGGTTGCATTTTTGGAAACCCACCAGATGACAGGATACAAATGGCTGACACCTCTCAAACTCAGGTATGTGTGATTGCAATGCAAAACATTCTTGAAAAATTTAAATAAACTTTCAAACCTTCATGACCGACATCACCCAGGCCTAAATGACATCCTCGCATAAGCATTGGGGATGCTGGGGATGGGACATTTGAATGAGTTGGTGCTGCCCAATGCTGAAAGGTAAAAGGAGTCCTCGAATTGAGTGTGTGATATACAAACACATAAGCACTCTGGAAGCCCATGTATATGCAACGAAGCTGAGAGCTACTCTTTTTCCGATGAAGTAGGTTACATTACCCAAGAAGCGGAGCCTCAAATGATTTCTTGAAGGAGCAAAAAAATAAAATAAAATAAAAAAATAGAATGTGCTCAAAGAGTACAGCAATTTAACCCACTCCAACAGATAAAATATCTAAAAAAAAAAAAATCTGACTTATCTTTCCTTCTATATCCTGGTAGGTATGTTTGAGATGATCCAATTTTATGTGGAACAACCATAATTGAGAGGAAACATAAAGATATGAGTCCGGGGCCGAATTCTATCAATTGCCTTGACAGGCAAGAAAAAAAGTATCAATAGGAGCATGCAAGATTATAGAGACTGTTTTACATCTGTTTTGCATAATGCTCTTCCAGTCCTTTCTTCCCTGTCCATGAAGATTTTTTTTTTTTTTTTGGACCTTTCAAAATAAATTCTAGTGAAGAAAGGACCGGTATGGACAATAAAATTTTTAAAAATAATAAAATAAAATAAAATAAAATAAAATCAGAAAAAAACAAAAGACCTCCCTATATTCTAAATTGTTTCTTGGCTCTACTAATAAGAATCATTTTCTGAGGTAAAAGGAGCATTTATTAGGATGATGCGTTTGTGGCCACATTGCTTAAGAAAGTAAAATAAATTAACAGAAGGATGGCAGAGGGGAAGGAGAAGCTGATACCTGAATTTCTGATGCAGCCTCTGCATGCTCATTATTACATTGTCTTTTTGTATTACTTTTGATTTATAACGTAATTGAAGAACTATAGAAATGTTAATGGCAGCAGTACAGCTTTGAGGATGACAAAATTGTTTACTAATTGTTGTCTTTAAATTTGGTTGATTATTGAAGTATTCATTCTCTGGGCTCCTTTCCGATGGGACCACCATGGGAGGGGGTCAGGGTGAAATGCATTGTCTAGTTAGAAAGGCAACTTTTATCATGTCATCCTATTTCCCCCTTTGGTTGACCTTTTAAAGGAAGGGACAGACTGTAAATTAAAATTCTCTGCACTAGGGCTCCACAGCAAACCTTAAGGTGAATCACTGCATTTTGTTTTGTATTCAGATGAGAAATTGTTGCTCATGTTTACACTTTTTTTTTCAATGTGTGCTGCTCATTATCTTAAGAGAAAGACAGAGTACTGCAATACTGCAATGATTATTAGCGAGGCTGGTGATGAGGTTACTGAACCATTTGGAGTTGCCTTTCCTTTTGTAATGCATAATTACAGGGGTTTATTTACAGTCTTTTGTGGTTTTTTTCGGCTTTTTAATGATTCCCATTTTTATTCTTTGTTCTCTCCCTGGTGAAGGGGAGGATTTCTCCATTTTTAGTATGAATTATTATTTGGAGGGCTACATTATTCCCTGGAATGCTAGAATTAAAGAAAAATTTTCAAAACTAAATAAATAAAGAGCTAACCTCACTACAGTCATGTTCTCGAGAGCTGGAAAAAGCAGACCAAGAAAAGCAAGGCACAGAGCCATTATTCAGCGAACACGCTTCCCACTTGTATGGCAATCCTGGGGCATATTATGTTGTAAAACATCTTATTCCCCTTCTAACTTCTTAAATTGCTCCAGATGCTCTTTAACCATAAAGAAATGTAATGATAATTTTTTTTAAAGCTGCATCATCTGTTTCCATATCTGACTTCCCTGAGATGTGCCAGTTAGTTTGGGAAGTTGAAATCAGAAATAAGTTTATGTATATGGTTCATCTGCACATAAATAGGGATGAAAGACCACAGTGAGCCTCACAGTGGCAGAGAGTTCCTAACCACCTCACTTTAGCAGAGAACTATTTAAATGTTCTGTGACATAATTGCCCCATCCACAAAATGGCAATGATAATAATGCCTACCTGATGGGTTTTTGAAAGGATTAAATTCGTTCATACATATAAAATATTTAGAATCCAATTCTGGGCACATAATAAGTGCTTAATGAATGTAAACTACTATTTCCTGAAGTTTGCTAATCATCCCTTTGGTGGACATAAGATGGTTTGGGGTGATTCATAGAGAAATTTTTATTTTAATATTTAATGTGTATCAATTAGGATGCCCTTGGCGATGAATAGTAGAGATTATTTGTGAATAATAATTTTCAGCCAATAAAAGTTTAAAATAAAAATTGCCTTAAAACAAGGGTTGGCCAAACAGTGGCCCACAAGTCAAATCTGAACCACTGTCTGTTTTTTGTATGGTCTGCAAATCAAGAATGGTTTTTACAGATGAGTATTTGCAAACAATTTGGTGATACTGAGCACTGAAAAGGAAAAAGGGAGGAAAATCCTTACTATAAAAAATTATACCTTATTAATTATATTTTGAGTGTCTTCAATAAATAGCTGGTAGAAATTTGTTCTGCCTCTTGTTCTATGAATACCTACATAATATCCTTGATTTTTGTCTCTTGGTCCATAAAGCCTAAAATATTTACTATCCGGCCCTTTGCTATTCTCCCTTACAGCAAGAGGCCCAGACATAGAGCAACTCTTAGCTGGCCAAGAGCGCAGGTCTAGGATCCATTAATACCGAGATTCTTTCCACACTCTGGCCCACTCTGCCATCCTTACTGTGTGAGCTTTACCTGCAGGCTAGTTTCTTTCATAGTCATGAGTTTCTGTAGCCCCAGAGATGCAGAAATATCCTCTTATGAATAAGAAAACCTTTCCTTAAGAATAAAGATAGGAAAACCTAGCTCAGAAATACTCCGGTGGACCTCTGCTGACCTCTCATTGGTCAGAACTGGGTCCTGTGACTGCTCCCAAACTAATCGCTGGAGAAGGGACTGAGATTTTGACCACTGGCCTAGACTAGTTAGGTTCTAACGGGAAATGTGGTCAGCTTCCTTCGAAGCACATTACCGCATGGAGAGAGAATGGTTGGATAACCCAACACATGGGGTTCTGTTAGAGGGAAGAAGGGAAATGGACTTTGGATGGCAATCTATGGCATATTTCCTTCCTCAAATATGTATTGAGAAAATCCAAAATTAGCACATCGAACCATGCTTTCATAGCTTTTACTACTCAGGGTAAGGCTAAATTTTTTAAGTCTAATTAAAGATATTAACTAACAAAGAGTAGCAGGAAAAGGTCATGGCAAAAATTGGGTATCTGATACACAGCAGGTTAAATCACAAAATAACAAAGATTTAGGCAGTTCTGCATGTTGGCCATTGTTTACGTTATGCTGTGCTCTTTGCTTAGGAACTCCTACTGATTCTTCAAAGCCCAAATCAAATATTAGCTCAAGGAGTCTTCTCTGATCTCTCTCACTCTCTCTTTTTTTTTCCTAATGCTCCTGTAGGATTAGTTTCTCCCAAAGCACTGTCTCATCCTTATATCTCTTCTAACAAGGACCAGGTTGTGTTATTTATATGTGCACTCCCGATTGGGACTACCCTATTTATCATTCCACCACTCATCAAGCACTAGTTGAGCACCACTTACATGACTCACAGAGAATATTTTTAGGTCCATTGCTAGCCCTAGCAACTAAGGCAGGACATATGCAAACTGCTTATGTTTGTTGTACAAATGAAGAATTGTTCAAATAATTTCATGAATTGACCAAATTGATGCAAGTTTAGCAAAAGGAGAAAATACATTGTGAACACCTTTCACTCTAGCAAATTATTTAATCCAAAATGAAATCTTCCAATCTCATTAAATCTCTGAAGTTTGAGTCATTTTTAGAAATAAGCTCAGACTAAAATATCTCTGGAGTAGGACTGGATTAGGGCATAGGTAATTGAAGGTAAGGCCTTTTGCCCCCCCAACCAGTAGCTCTTTATTATTTTACTCTACCGTAGGACTGTCTGTTACTTTCCTTCTTATAAAGGGAACCCACCCCCCACCAAAAAAAATGAAAACTAAAAACTAAAAAATGGACTCCTTTCACCATTCAAAAATTATTTTGTTTCTAATTTCTAATATACTACCTTACTTGGAACCCTTTGATGACATCTCATTTTTCTCAGAATAAAGGAAGGAGACTTCAGTATACTTTATAGACCCAGTAACTTCATCCAAAACTCTTTCATTCCAATCTCACGTGGCTTACTCTCTTCCTTTCTCTGCCACAGCCACCACACTGGTTTGCTTATTATATTTCAAACATGAAGCTTCTCCTACCTCAGGACCTTTGCTCATGCTTTCCTTCTGCTCCAAATGCTCTCCAAATTCTGTTTACCCTGAGGTCTCAGGTTATGGATTACTTCCCCAGGGAAGCCTTCCTGGTCCCTCCAAACTGGGCTAGGCTCCCAAATCACATGTTCTCATAATCCTTGTATTTTGTTTTTCCACATACTTATCTAACTTTTAGTTAAATGCATCCGTTGTGTAATTATGTATTTGATTTCTGTTTTCCCCATGAGAAGGTAAGGTCCATGAGGTCAGGGACCTGGGCATTGTCAACTGCTGTATCTGCAGCACTTAGGATAGGGTCCAGCACACAGTAGGTCTTCAACCAAGATTGTTACTCATATAAATGAGCCTGCCCAAGGAGCAACAAGGTCACTACCTGGGCCAATGTCTATTGGCCAATCCTCCAGGATTACAAGAATTACAATCTCATTTTCTCTTCACAAGAAATACTCATTTCTTCATTTACCCAACGAACATTTATGAGTGCCTGCTATGGGCCTCAATTCTTTTAGTCAGTGAAGACTGAACCATGAACAAAATGACCAAGGCCTAGTCCTCATGGAGCTCACATTCCAGTGGTGAGACCAAAAATGAACAAATCAGCGTATAAAAACGACACATTAAACGACAACAGGAACTAAAAAGAAAGTACCAGAATTCTCTTTGAAGATGTGCTTTCGGGTGGTGGTGGTGGTGTCCTTTTCCAAAAATTGACTTTCTGTGCTATGAAAAAGAGCAGCCACCATGAATTGAGCAAGTATCTGAGCTTAGCTCACTCTTCACACCAGCTAGTAAGGGTCTGTTTACATGAGGATCTCCTTCCTGTGTAGGAAACAGACAACAAATAATATATTTCAGGGTTAATTTAACTTTTCAAATTACGAATTCATCTAAAGCGCCTTCCACCACTGGGCGATAACTCAGGCGCTGCCAGGTTTTAAGTACAGTAACGGCCGGCTGGTGTTCAACTCCTAGCACACTTCTTAAAAGATGGCTACCCTGGGGTTTAGATCAAGCCTACATAATCATATATTGAAGCTTGGCTTATTTATTTCCATGTTTCTGAAGCACCATTCATCATTTTTCTAAGATGGCCAATGTATTACATAATTAATAAAACACAGGAGCTTAGGAAGAAAGCCCAGAGAGAGACATCCGGGCAAACACTGAGAAATGGTGTCACTTTTTGGTACCAATGAAAATCTCAGTCTTCAGAAGATCAAGTCTTCACTGGAGAAATATGAAACAACCATTTTTCTTTCTTTTCCCTTCCCAGCCTTCTGCTCCCTTTCCGTGTTTGCCCAACCTAGACAATGATTCAGTGCAATTTTTTTTAATAAAAAAAAAAAAGAAAAAGCTTATTGGGAGGGAGGGATGAGGGACAGTGAATAAAATCATTAACTCAATTTCGCACCATTTTGCCTCTGGTGATTGCCATTCCTGCGGGTAATAGCTTGTCTGTGGTTCTGACCCAATTCTTAAACCCCTCTCATGGTAGTCCACCAATTAATCTAATGGTTCATTAATTGCAAACATCTGAAATCATTAGAACCTGATTGAGCACAGAAGCATCAAACCTTCTAAAGCTGTAACTGCTTAACCAGCAAATGGGCTCATTGCAAAGGAATGTCGATGTTTATAGTAGATGTAACCCAAACTCGGGTGTTCATTGACACATTGTTCCATTTGTATACAACCACCCTGGCATCTATCTGTTCAAGAGAGCATGATTTATCCAGTGCTATATCCCGGAACTGACAGGCCAAAGATTAGAGCCTAACCCAGATGAAAGCCGGGGCTGTGTGTATTCCTAAAACAAATATTTAGCATCTGACAAGCTCTGGTTAATATTAATTCATGATAGAAAGCAGTCAGTTTAAGCTTAGTTCATGCCAAAATCTATTTGGGTTTTGTAAATCATTTTTCAGGATTATAGAGTAGAAAATCAGACCAAAAAAAAGGAGAGAGAGAGAGGGAGGGAGGGAGGGAGGGAGGGAGGGAGGGAGATTGAGAGAGAGACAGACAGACAGAGACAGAGAGACTTCCCTAAAATTAGAAATGTGCAGATCTGGACAGAGCTTTCAGAAAACATCCAGCCCAGAGTTACAAATGGGCAGCCCGCAAGCATAAAATCCTCCTAAAAATGTTTTCCTTTGACTCACAGAGTGCTTGAAAATCATCGTTTTTAACTATTTGCCAAGTCTGAATTTCTGACTTTTCTCGCAGGTCTAGCAATACTTGTCCAGATTCACGCCAGGCAACAGTCAGCTGGAGCCGAACAAAGGCTAGCCCCGTGGAAGACACACGTTTGCCATTTGGTCAGGGCCCCACCTCTCCCTATTTATACTATCCCACGTACACCTGCCTACTGCTCATCCGACAGGTGAGGACACTGAGGTCTAGAAAGGGAGGATTGTCCAAGGACACGCATTTGATTAGTGTCAGAGCTGGGACGAGAACCCAAAACCCCCGGTTCTACTTTATTGCTCATATAGTTAGAATCACTCAGTGCCATTCCACACTGATATGCACATGGTTTTTGAAAGAGAAACTTAAACCTGGTGTCTAGGGAGTTTTCAAGGGCCACAGAGTACGCCTGGGTCACTAGCATTATCATTCATCAGTCTTCATTATGGCACGTGCATGTTGTGACTTTTAGGAGATCTGAATAAGTGTCATTTTGCAAAACTGCAAACATCCATTAAGACGTTCCATCTAATTTGAATGGGCCGTGACTTTTCTGCACTAGCATCCTGACATCCTTACCCAACCTCACGCCAATTCCATAATAGTCAGTACTGCTACCATTTATTAGATATGTCCTGTGTTCCAAACTGTGTCTATACCCTTTCCTCCTTGGTATTCAGAGCAATCCTCAAAGATCAGTTTATGCTTCTCATTTTACAGATGCAAAACTGGGGCCTCAGACTAATCAGATAGATCTGGATGACCAGCTCATGAATGACAGCTGGGATTTGAACCCAGATACGTTGGGTTCAAGTCCCTTGCCTTGCTGCTGCACCCTACACTGGCTGGCTGCTGTTAGGGTAAGCTTTTGCCCTCTTGGCATATGCAAAAATGTAGCTCCTACCTTCAATGTGGCTCAAAGTAAGGAGGCAGACAAATACAGGAGGGAGGTAGTCAAGAATGGGTTAAATTTCCTGATAGCATCAGTTTAAAAAAATGAATTCTTCGCATTTTTTAAATGTGTGTTGGAAGCATATTTCTCTGTGTGCAACAAAAACATTTAGGCTCCCCTGTCATTTAGGTGAATTTTGTTTGCATGCTCTCTTCATGGAATACTGATGTTAATTTTTGGTTAAGTTTAATCTTACCAAGTATAAAGCAATTTGATAGAATAAGTAACCTTTCATTAAAGTTCAATACCGTACTTAAGGAAAATGGGACCGTGTGCATTAATTGATAGTTGACAGCTATTATTTCCATGAAAACCTTTTATAGTAAAATTTCTATTTGATGGATTGGAATTTATAAAATTTGCATTTAACTGAGCTGGATTCAACTGGAAGTACTGGGGATGTATTTCTCCTTCAAACAATATCCCATCTTTACATTTTTATTAAACATTTATTAATGGATGGAATCTTAATTTAAAGAGTAGAGCACCGATTTTATTTAATAACTCAGGTTTATTAGTGCATGAACCAAGTATTTGCACCGTATTTGACTTTGATAAAACATGACTATTTATGAGTATATTTATCCGTGGAGACTTAATTAGCACAGTTGAGTTTGGGACAAATTGCTTAATAAAGAATTTTATTTTATTTTACTTTATTTTTATTTTTTTAACTCACAATAAATTACATAAATATCATTGGGAATTTTTTTTCCAGTCAGCAGCTTAGAAGGAAGTAATATTACCTTGGATTTGGCATACTTGACTGGAATTACAAAAATGTGGAATGGAATTCTAATTCTGCTCAGATTCTTGCCCCACCAACCTCTTCACAAATCCAAGGACGCTTGAGTGAACATTAAGATTCTTTTGGCATCATTATGCAAGATTTCCATAAATGAGATGATATTAACCCAAAAGCTATTTTTCTCCCATTAATTCTGATTGGAAATATTAACAGGATTTCCCATGTATTTCTATAAAGCATTCACAGTCAAAATTGCTCTTGCCACTTAAGAGATGGAAAGGTTGAGTCCAACAACAGTGAAGTCACTTGAAATTCAACTAATTCAGGAATACATCAAGATCAGAATCCAGGGTTTGTGATCTACTCCCAAAACGTAGCCACTAGATGAAAAGCCTTCCCCTCACACTGCTCCCTCTACCTGAATGTCCTCCTCTAGACCCAGTGTCCTGGTGTCCTTCAGGGTTTAGGTGAAGTTCTCAGACACAGCATCCTGGACCACTCTGGGGGCACCCTATCCTCCTGTTGCCTCCCATGACAGAGCATACCTCCCCCATTAGACTTTGCATCTCCACAAGGGCGGGAACATTATCCAATTTGCCCACCCTCCTACATGCTCGTTGTGTGGTACAGAGAAGGTTCTCAGTGAACTGCTGAGTGAATGGACAGAGACTCTTAACTCAGACCTCAAAGTTCATTTCTGCAACCACAAAGTAAATCTTCTGTGAGACCAAGGATTCCCAGTTTGTGTGATAAGGCACAGTTTCTTCCTGTCTTCCAAAAAACTGGAAAAGCAAATTTTAGCCAAATATTTCTATGAGCTACTTAAAAGTCCTTAGGATATGACACAAATCAGTAACCTGGGTGGCTCTGCTCAGAAGACTCATTCATTTCCCTGACAGCCCCTGATGGGATACTGACCATGAATCCAAATCTACGGGGCCAAAGGCAGGCTGTTTTTTATCACTTTGGGAAAGAAACCCTGTTTGTTTCCACCACCCCCTCAATGGCGCTGCTACCCCCAAACTAATTCAACAGTGCAACCTTCCAGATGCAGTAACTCGATAGTGCTTATTACTGGATCCAGTAATATCCCACCAAATGTCATTTATTCCTAGGACAACTTGGTACTCCATGAAGAGAACATGAGAAAATTTCTTAAGAAAATGGGGCAACTATGTAATTCCTACAAGAACGTCTCTGTATTCGGATTTAAGGGCCTAGGGAGGCTGAGGGGCAATTAAATTTCTAAGCACAACAAATTCCTCTACTTTTCGGAAGTTTCCTTCTGCTGCTGCTCCCTTGGAATAAAAGAGTTGTTGAGTTCTTTTGGCATCCTTTCTGAAGTTATGATTATTAATACAAAGATACAGCATGTTGCCCTTTGAATTGGAAAAAAACAAAAACTAAATAAATAAATAAATAAATAAATAAATAAATAAATAATCTATCCTGAGTTCATGTAGTCCTTAGAGATGTGATCTTGTCATCAAGCCAGGGGTCAATACTTTTTTTTTTTTTTTTATAGAGCCAGATAGTAAATATTTCAGGCTTGGCAGGCCATTCACTTTCTGTCACAACCACTCAATTCTGCCCCTGTAACGCTGAGGCAACTACAGGTGATGCATAAACAAACAGATACAACTATGTGCTAATAAAGCTTTATTTCTAAAAATGAATGACTAGTCCAGGGCCCATCATTTGCCAACCTCTGATGTAGCCTACATTTTTGGATAAAGCCATGTTCTCTTGTAAGAAGAGAACATCTGAAAACATTAAAAATAGAAATATACCATATGATCCAGTGATTCCTACCAGGTATTTATGCAAAGAAAATGAAAATACTAATTTGAAAAGATGCATGCACCCCTATGTTTATTGCAGCATTATTTACAATAGTCAAGGTATGGAAGCAACCCAAGCCCAAGTGTCCGTCCATAGATGATTGGATAAAGAAGATGCGATATATACACAGAATATTATTCAGCCATTTAAAAATGAAATCTTGCCATTTACAATATGGATGAACCTAAAGGCTATTATGCTAAGTAAGATAAATCAGACAGAGAAAGACAAATACTATAGGATCTCACCTATAATGAAGAATCTAAAAAACAAAACAGATGAATAAACAAAAAACTCAAATCTTAAATACAGAGAACTGGTAGTTGCCAGAAACAAGGTTGGGGGAGACGGGTGGGTAAAACAGGTGAAGAGGATTAAGAGATACAAACTTCAGGGATGCCTGGGTGGCTCAGTGGTTGAGCATCTGCTTTTGGTTCAGGTGGTGATCCCGGGCTCCTGGGATTGAGTCCTGCATCAGGCTCTCCCCACAGGGTGCCTGCTTCTCCCTCTGCCTATGTCTCTGTGTCTGTCATGAATAAATAAATAAAATCTTAAAAAAAAAGAGGTACAAACTTCAGGTATAAAATAACTAAGTCACGGAGATGAAAAGGGCAGCATAAGGAATATAGTCAACAATATTGTAATAGCGTTGCATGATGACCACCTCTTAGCATGGTGAGTATGGAATTATGAAATCACTATGTTGTACACCTGAAACTAATATAAGATTGTATGTCAACTACACTTCAATAATCAATTTAAAAGTAAGAATTCACACCTGGGAAGGCCTAGCATTCCTCCCCCCCATCCTCCTTTCCACTGCTCTCAGCCACTAATGGATGCCTAAAATCACACCTTAAAGGTTTCAACTTTCTTCTTGCTAAAATATGTTAATAGGTGTGCACCTGTGAAAGGAAAAACTGTTGTGTAGTCAAATATGTTTGAGATGCTGGATCAACAAATTTAAGCAGATTTATTTATTGAAGAACTTTTTAGAGCTTTTAATATGCTAATGTGCCTTGAAAACAGGGAAAGCAGAGCATAAGCATTTCCTAAATGTATTTGACGACAAAATCTTTTTGTGAGGGCATTTGCAGTGCTGTTTTCCACCAAACACATCTTGGTAAATTCTTTTTTTTTAAGATACCTGGGATGCTATGCCATTGAGCAGGATTAATAAATAATGATAGCTATCATTTATTGAGTCCTTACCATACATGATTACACATCCATTATTTCATTTAATCCTTGTAACCACCTTATGAATTACTTCCTCCTTTATAATTAGGAATATTGAAATATAAACAGGTTTAGAAATCTACTTTTGGTTCTATAACTAGAAAGTGGCAGAGTTAGGTTTCAAATGTGTGTGCCTGTGTCTAACTTTAAAATTCAGTCTCTTAGCCTCTATTAATTCTTAAAGTCACTAAAACTTTAGTTTGAAATAGGACTTCCCAGAATCAGATAATTTTAAAACAAGAAGGGCCATCAGAGACAGACTTTAATCCACTAACAGAGAAATGAATTTATTCCTTAAAAGAGAAATCTAAGCCCAATAAAAGGACTAGAGTGGTCCGAGGATATTTAGTGCTTAAACTTCAGGATCAAAAAATAATAATAAAGAATGTTGGTTTTATTTTAGTCTAATTTATTTCCAAAGAAGCCTTTGCTAAGGTTTGCTCAGTGGAGGTAAGAGAAATAGGTTTTATCAGTCAGGGCTATTTCATTTGCAACCATCAGAAAACCTCTAATAGTACCGATTTAAGCAAAACAAGAATTTGTTGGCTAAACTAACAGGCAAAGATTTTACTTGGCCTCAGGTATGGGTTAACCCAAGAGTTAAACAATTTCACCCAGACCTGACTCTTCCCATGTCCCTGTGCTCTCAGCCAGCCAGGGCTTTCTTCCTCTGGCTTTATGTGGTAGCAAGATGGCTGCCAGCAACCATAATTAAATTCTCCCATGTTCAAATCCAGCAGGAAAATAAAATTTCTCTTCTTCCAAAAGTTGAGACAAAAGTCCTGGGTCTGAGTCTCATGCGACCAAACTAGGTCATGTTACCACTACTGACCAAACCTGTGGCCAGAGGAATAACAGACACTTAGGGTTCAAACATAAGAAAACCTTCTGCATTGCCAAATATATCCTTACCTAGGATACTACTACCATCAGTTTCACAGAAAAAAAAAAAAAAAAAAAGAAAAAAAATAACTTCTTTTTTTTAAGATTTAATTTATTTATTCATGAGAGACACAGGGAGGGAGGCAAAGACATAGGCAGAGGGAGAATCAGGCTTCCTATGGGGAGCCTGATGCTGGATTTGATCCCATGACCCTGGGATCACAACCTGAGCCAAAGGCAGACCCTCAACCACTGAGCCACCCAGATGCCCTGAAAAAAAATAACTTCTATGAGAATAATTAACACTAGGTATATTTACTACTTACCTTGAAGGATTGTTATAATGATTAAAAAAGAAACAAAGTATGTAAAATGTCTGCTATGACATCTGACAGATGGTAGGTGGTCAATCAATATTAGCTACCATCAGCAATTGAATGCTAATAGAATTCTGTTGCTATCCAATTCTGTTGTCATCAAAATGGCCTGTTGTTCATGTTGCTTCCAAGATTGAAGGGATCCAATGCAGCCAAGCAGATGTTGTACACGACAAGAAAATCACAACAGTGGATTTGGATTGGCAACAAGATTATGCTCGGAACTATTTCATCAAAATAAGAAAGTTCTTTTTCCCCTCATATAATAGTTTTTAGATGATGGTTATGTCTTCTGGAAATGTCAAGGCTATACCAGCTTACAGGAGCCCCAAAACCAGACACTGAAACGAAAGTTCAAGCAAGCTTCTGCAAAATGCCAACAGAATTACTCAGGAAGTGGAGGGAGAGAGGAGAGATCCTGGAGGTACATGAACCCAAATCGGCCCATAGTAATTTCACCTGTTTTTCAGCTAGATGTTCTAGAGAACTCAACTAAATCGATAAGTGGCCAAATTAAACCACAACGTTATTTTGGGGACTGTTGTCTTCGTGATACCTCTAAATGTGATGTAGAGGCTATGACATTTTCACTGTCATTATCCTCACTCTTTAGCAGGAATGGGACAGAAACTTGAGCTTCTAGAAGAACTAACACACTTTTCCTTCCTAATGAAAATAACTCACCAAAAACCGTACGGAAATCTTGAAAGCACCAGAGAAAAACATGTTACATACAAGGGAACAAAGATGAAACCAACTGTGAATTTCCCATTGGAAATATGGAAGCCTGAAGATATTGAAATGATGTACTCCAAATACTGAAAAAAATCAGTTAACCAAGACTTCTACGTCCAGTAAATCTAGGTCCCCATTCCTTCGATGTAAGCTGTGCATAATGACTTCTAACGTGTACAGTATGGAATGGGGGAGAGGACCTTTATGGTGAAGAAACCTGACAAACACCACCTCAGACAGGTGATCAAAGTGAAACATCAATAGTTGTCAATCATGGGGATATTCTATACCCTTGATATATTGCAAAAAATGACACTTTGTCACTGTCCTCTTTCTTTGAATTATTTCCCATCATCCCAGTCTTATCATGAGAAAAACACAAGACAATTCCAATAAAGGGGCATCCTACGAAATAAATGACCAGTACTTGTCAAAATTTTCAAGGTCCTTGAAAATAAGGAAAGCCTGAGAAACTAGCACAGCCAAGAGGATCCTAGTAGACACAACAACTAAATGTAATATAGCATCTTGGATAGGATCCTGGAACAGAAAAGGAAACACAGATAAAATGAATATAAATAAACCATGAACTTTAGTTAATAATAATATTTAAATAAGTGCTCATTGACTGTAACAATCATACCATACTAATGTCAAATGGTAATAATAGGGGTAACTGGATATAAGGTATATGAAGAACTCTCTGTATTATTTTAAATTTTCTCTAAATCTAAAACTACCCTAAAACATAAAGCCATTTTATTAAAGTCTTAATAAATTTAACTAAATCTACTCTCTACTAAATACATACTCTGACTGTAACACAATTAAATCAGAAATCAATAATGAAAATACAACATATCGGGATCCCTGGGTGGCGCAGCGGTTTGGCGCCTGCCTTTGGCCCAGGGCGCGATCGGAGATCCGGGATCGAATCCCACGTCAGGCTCCCGGTGCATGGAGCCTGCTTCTCCCTCTGCCTGTGTCTCTGCCTCTCTCTCTCTCTCACTGTGTGCCTATCATGAATAAATAAAAATTAAAAAAAAAAAAAAGAAAATACAACATATCAAAATTTGTGGGATGCTGATACAGCAGGGCTCAGAGGGAAATTTATAGTCCTACCTGCTGACATCAAAAAAGAAGAAAGGTGGGATCCCTGGGTGGCACAGTGGTTTAGCGCCTGCCTTTGGCCCAGGGTGTGATCCTTGAGACCCGGGATCGAATCCCACATCAGGCTCCCGGTGCATGGAGCCTGCTTCTCCCTCTGCCTGTGTCTCTGCCTCTCTCTCTCTCTCTCTCTCTCTCTCTCTGTGACTATCAGAAATAAATAAATTAATTAAGTAATTAAAAAATTTTAAAAAAAACAAAACAAAAAAGAAGAAAGGTCTAAAATCAGTGTTCTCATGATGTGATGAGTACTGAGTGTTACACTATATTTGGCAAATTGAATTTAAATTTTAAAAATAAATAATAAATAATAACAATATAAAATCAATACAAAAACAATATAAAATCTAAACTTTTACCTTAAAATACTAGAAAAAGTAGCTCTCCAGATTAAATTCCAAATAAGTAAAATAGAAAACAGTAAAATATTAGAGAATAATACTTACAAAACATATACCTTGCAAAAGGACTAGTGTTGAGAATATACAAATATTTCATAATAAAAAACCAAACCATTAAAAAAACAGGTAAAAGATTTGAGTAAACCCTTCCTGAAAACAATACATAGAAATAATCAAGAAATAAATGAAAATATATGTATCATTGGTCATTATAAAAAAGCACATTAAAATCACGAAGAGATATATATACTCCTATAAGTCCACCAAAATAGCAAAAACATAAATGATTGACAATACCAAAAGTTGGTAAGAATATAGAACACCTGGAGCTCTCAAATATCACTGGATAAATGTGAAATGATACAGTCACTTTAGAAAACAGACCTATAGTTCCTCAAAAAGTTAAAATACACTTATCATATAATCCAGTAGATCCACTCTAAGGAAAAATGAAAACATATGACTGTATGATTTATAATAGCCCAAAAATGAAAACAACCCAAATGCATACCAATTGGCGAATGGAAAAACAAAATGTGGTCATATCCATACAATGGAATAAATATGGTAAAAAGGAATGAACTCTTTATTGATACATGCACCACATGGGAAAAAAAATCTTGGCACAAAGGATTCAAATTAAAATATACTTTAACAGAAAGACAACATATATTATTGAAAATAAGCATGGACTGCAATCACTTCAGCTTTCAAGAGGTGTGATGTAAATCATCCACTAGGAAGGTCCCTCCCCCCCTTTTTTTTAAGATTTTATGTATTTGAGAGAGAGAGAGCATGAGCTGAGGGGAGGGGCAGAAGGAGAAAGAGAAGCAGGCTCCCCACTGAGCAGGGAGCCTGATGTGGGGCTCCATCCCGGGGCCCTGAGATCATGATGCTGAACCAACTGAGCCCCAGGCACCCATCCCCCTCTTTTTTTTTTAACCCAGGAAACTTCTTTGATAGGGTCCTTTGAGCATAAAATTAGGACTTTTAGGTCATAGCATGGAAGTCAAAGTAAAATATAGATAGTGCTCAATACTTTCATATAAGAAAAAGAAAAGTGATGGCCCTTGGCTGTCAAATCTAGAATCCATGAGGTGAGGAGCCTGGAATGAAAAGAGAAGAGATCATGTAAAGAAAAGCAGGATGGAGGCAGATCCAGAGACACATGGAAGGCGTTCAGAGGGTGTCTGGCTGCAGGAAGTTCCATGGGGCAGGAAAAGATCTAAAAATGTCTAGGATCTGGGATGACCTATACTGAAATATTTTCATTCAGGAAATAATGATCGAGCTCCTCTTTTGTGCTGTGCTTTGTTCTGGGCACCAGAGATACAACACTTAGTCAATGGAATCACAAATTACCCGAAGTATCCACTCAATAACTTGAGGCCCTTTGCTACCCTGGGTTGTAATGTCCCTTCACTGTCCCCCAAACCAGCAATAAAATTCCATTACAAACAAAAACATTCATTTAATGGTGCACTGGGGGAATAAGGGACCGACAGATGTCGTCCAATGTGAGCCAAAGTAACACCAGCCAGATTAGATGACAATCACAGGAAGGAAGAGTAATGGCTAAAAAGTAGGTCATGTCAGACAAAGGGACTGGAGCACAGGTTGACTCGGAAAGCCACCGAGATATGACGAGGTGATAGTAGATCTACATCACGCAGTATGGCAGTGTGGGGCCATTTAGGGCTATTCACCAAAGTATCAGTGCCTCTCCTTCCAGGAAAATGGTAGCTACACCCCTTCACCTCCTTGAAGTTTGGCCTGGTCCTAACACGTGCGTTAGCCAACAGATTGTGAGCAGAAATGGAATATGTCCCCTTCATGGTGATACTTTTTGAATAAGATGAACGAACAGCCGTGTTCTTTTGTTCCCCTGTCATGACAACCAAACACCATGCAGGTAGTGAAGGCTCTGTCAGGAGCTTCTCTCAGGGAGGAGATTTAAGAAAGAGCCCCCAGCAAGCTTGAAACGGGCATGGAGCTTGAGCAAGAAATCAACTTTTGTTGCTCTTAAGTTGCTAAAATTTGGGGGTGGCTTATTACTGCAGCACAACCTTGCTGATCCTGGCTGATGGAGGCAGATGGAGCCAGTCCGGTGTGGGTATCATAGGAAAGCTGCAGGAGGCAGGGATAGCAGAGATTTTTAAAGATCTTTTTAAATAACCAAGTCTTCTGAAGGAACTAGGAAGAGAGTGTGCTTTCAGATGCCAGATTGGAACGGATGAGAACATAAAAGCAGTAAATTCAGCCCTAAGGATTCTAGAAGGTAAGGCAAGCATCATGACAGGTATACTTGTCTTTTTCTGACAGGAAAAAGTATACACCTTCGTTCAGAGACAATACTTTTTTTATCCCCCTAGAACTAAATTCAAGCTGGATTTGTCCTCGGGGGATTTGTTTAAAGGATGAGTAGCACAGTGAACAGCATCTCCAGCCACAAAATCACAGAGACATTATAAAGCTGGACGGTCCTTTCAGTGACCCCATCGAGACAGAAAAGGCATAACTTAAAATGGTGGAGGCAGTGAAGCCATTTGCTCTGAAAAGTTGAGATAATATGGACCGAGCTAGCTACTGCCAGATGGCCTAAGTGAAAAAAAAAAAAAAAAAAAAAAAAGATGGCCTAAGTCAGGGTCACCCAAACCACAGGCATTTCTAAAACATTTCATAAATTGTGTCTCCCCCCCCCCCATGGCCACCTGCTCTCCACACGTTACTCCGTATTTTATTTAAATTGATTGCCATTTATTTAACTTAGATGTATTTTTTAAAGAAAACAAATGTATTTGAATAGTATACATTGAAAACCACTATCATTAGCCACAAATGGAAATACATGGAAAGCCCCCATGATGAGAAGTCCCCATAAAAACAAAACAATGAATAAAAATTATTCAGTTGTATCTGGGTATTGTAACTTGCTAAAGTTTATAAGCCTGGGGCTTGCCTATTGTTAAAAGGGGGGATTACAAAATGATAGCATCCACCTGAGTCTTTCTCCTTCATGCACCAGAATTAAAGAGAATCACAAAGAGAGTAATTTGAATACTAAACAATTCAACGCGCTACCTCAAATCGTTTCAAGTACTCTCTGTGGTATGTGTCCCACATTTGGGGAAAATCTGACTGCAGTGGCCATGAAATTGGGCCTCCCAGATTTCAGTCAATGGGACACAACTGACCAACAAGCCAAGGGGGTGGTGCTCTGACCCACCACTGCCATGTTCTCACAGCCAGTGACGGAGCCAGCAGGGTACCAAGGCTGGGAGACTGGTCCTCCTGTGACAGGCCACTCTGGCTCATCAACCTTGTCAAACATCCTCAGAACTGCAATGTGCACTAGAGGACCCCATCCCACCCCTCTGTACCCGAATCAGACCCTCCCCACAACCTGATGGCTCTTCCCACATCTCTCCGGGACCTTCTCATTTCCCTTTGTAGGTATTTCCCCTAATAAGCTCCTGTGTGTCTACCCTGCCTCACGTCTGCTTCTCAGAGGACCGAGGCTCACAGGTTAACATGCCTAAGGCCTCCTTTGGAGAAAAAACAGACAGGCAGGAAAATGTCCCACTAAGTTGTGTCCATGCATCAGATGTCTGAAATGAATCTCAGATTGAGGGAATCCATCCCATGGTCCCCAAAGCCCACACCACAGAGGGTCTGTATTGCTGACTGAAGTGAAAGCCACCGGATCTGTGCAGAGGGACTGAGGGAGGTGAAGCTGACATTGTGTGGTACAAGTTTAAGAACTGCATTATAATCTTCTGCCAAACATTAGGCAAAAGTCGTCTACTTACCTTTTCAGACTCAGTTCAGAGTCCACCTGCTCTGAGAAGTCTTTGCCCGTCTGACCAGCCATCATTGGTCCTGGCTGGCTGCGTCCTCACAATGTCTGATTAGCACGGGCTATCCTTAAAGCACCTACCACACAGCACTGTATAAGAGTGGAGTCCTATCTTAGAATCAGGAATGAAGATTATGTAAGGAGAAAATCTCTTCCAAAATCCCTTACAAAGGTCCCATGATGCCTATGGGCATCCAGTCTCATTGAGTCCCTTCCAGCTAGTTTTTCCTCCAGTGTTGGGAAAATCGCTGTGCCCAACCTCCTAAAGTAGTTGGCTTGCATTTAAAGACCACATTGCAAGAAAAGTAGAAACACGTTGGATCTTTACATTCATGAATCACACTTCACAGGAGATATTCTGTGAGAGGCACATCCAACTTGAGGCTCACTGAGAAAACCTCGGCTTCCTCTTCCCACCTCATATTCCAGCTGGGGTCTGCATTTATTGAGCAGAATAACATCCCTGGTCACTGAAATAAATATTTCTCTCTCTTACTTCTCATACTTCATGCACAGTTGAATTCCCAAAGGTTGAGCTCAGTATCTACTCTAACATCTGTCTCTCTCACTAGAGTCCACTTGACCAAAAGCTTCTAGCACCCACTACAGGGAGCACACAGCTGGTATTAAAACTACGAGGGAGAGAGAGGAGAGGAAGGATCAATGCAAGAAATGGACACCAAACACATGCATTCCAAGAAGTTGTCTTAGATTGGCTTCCCCCAGAAAGAGACCCCAAGACAGGGATTGGAATGGAAGGTGATCCCAGGATCATGATGAAGGGGAATATGAGGTAATTAACAAAGGATAGGAGTCCTTCCAGAAAGGGTGAATGAATGAGCTGGTGAGTACCATGAACTACTGGGGCTCAGTTCTACTGTGGGCTTCTGAGAGACCAAAAGAGCACAACTCAGAAGTCTCCTATGTAAGGGCAAGGAGCCTCCAATATTCATCTACCAACTCCACCCGCAAGCACAGGCCCACATTCCTGTGGTGAGAGAGATCCCTCAGGCTGAAATTTGCAGGCTTTGCAGAGGAAACCACCTGCATGTATGAGATAGGTGAATGCTGAGGGAAGGGGCGGGGGGAGATGGGGGAGACCGGCATCCAACGTCACAGAGGGGATGCCATTCTGTTACTTTTATTTCAATCTATGCCCATCCTCTTTCCAATTAAAAAAAAACCCTATACTAATTGTCTCCCCAATGAGCACCATCAATTATGGCAAGGATGCCAGAATTTGAACATCCTGGGATTCTGAGTTTTTTTCTTTTGCCAAGTATTTCCTTGTTCTGACTGCAATTTACCCATGAGCCTATACTATGTCACCTGTGTTTTTTTCATAAGCAATCTCTCTGTAACTTTTATATAAATGAGTGCTTTCATTTTAAAGCAATTTTTGAAGTAAAAAAAAAATCTACTTGTACCATGCTAACTTCATTCAGGTTTTAAATGTGCATAAATGATATAATAAATCTATAAATTTGTCTGTTTCCAGCAACTAGTTGAACAGTGTTCTTCACTATTAACATCTAATATCGTTCACATTTAAATGTTTAACTAAGCAGAATTTTTTTTTATTAGTTAAAACAAACCTATAAGGTGAAATTAAGGTTTTTACAGTCTTGGAAAGAATTCTCCCTCATTGTCCATTAAGAAGCTATCAGGATGAAATGTTTGTTAAATTAAAAGTAAAATTTGAAGATCACAGGATCATGGGGCGAAGCAACCTTTCTTTTAAATTTTCACATACATGCCAACACTTGACTGGAGAGGTGAGGACACAAGTTATATGATTCTGATTCGATGCCCTGGATTTGGGCATCCTGTTCTGAAACTGTGAACACCAAAATGGAGATTCTTTTTCTACAAACAATAGAATAGGAATTTAGAACATCTATGGTCTTGTTACATTTTGAGCATCCGTATTTCTACCCTGTTCATTGACCTAAGCCCCAAATAAATTTCTTTGCTGTAAGTTTCAATGCAGATTGTGCGTTGGAATGTTAATTCTCCTCATTGAAATCCCAGTCCATGTTAGTGCCCAATGTGCTGCAAAAAGTTCAAAAAGGAATACTTTCCTTTAAGCCAAAGCTTTGTATGAAGCCCAGGTCTGTTTATTCTTGCTGGTGAGAAGGGAATGGTGAGCTCACTCTCCACGGATCGATGCCCCGACCTTGAGCAGCCCTTCATGACTCATCCCTTCAGTCTCTGCCATTGAGCTCCAGACCCCTGCCCTGAACCCTCTACCACTGCCCCATGAACCCCTCCTTAAATAAATAACACCAATGTTTAAAATTCCCAGATGCTTTCATCATCTCAGGGAGGGCTATGGTGCATTTCATGGTAAAGACTAGATTTGTTTCTATTGTGACCACTCCACAGAAACAGGAAGGACCCTCACTCCAAATTTGGGTTCAAGTGTCAAGACTGACAACACTAGACACATACCAAGAGAGGATGAAAAGGCTTACTACTTGCATAATAAGGCTTTCTGGGTGAGCAAGGGAGGCTCCCAAACAGGTCCAAAATGCCTTGAGAGAACAAAGAAAGAAGATTGACTTAGGGTTTTTACGGTGGTGAAGGTGCGGTCTCCATGAGGGTTTCCATGTGTGACTTAAACTTGCTGCTGGCAACAAACTAGAAATGGCCTGGGCTTTCTTATCAGCCTGCCCAGATGTGGGACAGAGGGAGAAAAAGGATAAATGAGTTTTAAAAGTTGACAGGAGTCCAGCATCCAAAAAACAGAGTCAGGCTCTTTATGACGGCTCCCCAATTAAGTCAGATTTGCAGATATTGAAATCATCATAGATACGTAATAAAGCATAGTTACTCGGACTCTTACAACATGCCAGGCATGCACTATTTACACATGTTATTTCATTGAATTTTCATAACAAACCTAAAACTTGGTGCCTTTGTTTGGCTTCTCCCCAAAGGAGAACTTGAAGGATTTGAAAAGAAGTCATTTATTTGAGAAGCTAGGGCAAGAATATATTGAGGGCTTAGGAAAGGGAGTTGGGCAAGGGATGAAAGCCATAAAGGATGCTATAATAAGCTGGTTGCCACTGGGGGTATTTGGAACCCACCCCAGCTCAGGACTCTCTGAGAGATGTGTGGGACGTTGTGTTGTCCCCCGGGGGGATGGAACACAGGAATGTTTATCCACCAGTTTCCACTCTCATGATTTGGAGGTCGCAACTGGGAGCATCACCTCTAGCATTCCCAGCTGTGCAGAGTTTTCAAGCAGAGAGATGCTGATGCTTGAAATAAGAAGCTATCGGCAGGTCTGAGAGCCATCCTCTGAACAGCAAAGTACTTCCAAGGTGAGCCATGGAGACACGAGCAAGGCAGCCACTGCCTACTTACAGGTAGTAGCTATTATTTTCCTCATTTTACAGATGAAGAAATGAAAGCTCGGAGAGGATAAATAATGTCTTCCAAGATCACACATATAATAATTAAAGAGCTGGAACTAACACCCAAGGCCATCTGACTCCTGAGCCACATTTGTACACAAGACAATGCGGACATAAGAGGGCTTTGCCACTTTCACAAAGTGGAATTGAACCAGAGGCAGCGTGGCAAAGTGGTAACAAGACGGGCTCTGAGGTCAGACTGTGTATCACTTCAAATCCTAGCACTGCCAGCTAGCTCGGTAACCTTGGGCAAGACACTGCTGTGCCTCGGTTTTACCATCTACACTATGGATAGTAGTAGCCCCCTCATCACATGGTTGGTACAGAGAGCTTAGTGCCTAGTAAATGCTGTCATTTATTTAATAGGTCTGGCTGAGTGTCGAGCTAGCAGGTTTCCTGGTACCTGGTTTTCATTCCAAACCTATAGTTTTAGAAAATAATTCATCTGACCTGATTTACTTTTTGGAAACCCTTTCATATGCTTCCCTCCCTTTTCTGTCTCTTTCTCAATCTTTTGCTATGTTTCCTGCCCTAACATCAATAATAAATGACTTTTTTCAAATCCTTCAAATCTTTAGGGGAATCCAAACAAGTATAAAAATGTATTTTTTAAATATGTATCTGCCTATGTGCCATATGTTTATAGGGGGTAAGAAAAGCAGTTAATCATGTCCAGGTTCTGGTTTGCCATTTATTTCTGACCCCTCCACAGACTGAATTTATAAGACTTGTCTAAGTGTCAACCTTTATAGCAGCATCCACAGGACTCTACCCCAACTACCTCTCCACCCCACTCTTTGATTAGGCAACTCGCTGGGTTAGAAGAGAGCAGATGAAAAGACAAGTCAAATAAAACCCAGGCTTCCTGGCTATTCAGTGTCTAGAGGTTCCCTGGCCCCTTCAAGTGGACACAGCACCCCAAAAAAGCCTGTCTGGGAGGCAATGTGCTAACCAAATGTTCTGGCTACATTGCCTCTGGACCATTCTCCATCCATGTCTAACCTCCTTTCTCTACACTCAGTAATAATCAGAGTCCATACATACTGGGAATCTATGTGTGCCTGATACTATTTTAAGTACTTTATACATATTCACATATTTAACCCTTACGACAACATGAGAGGTAGTTCTTTATTATTACCACTGTTATTGTATATTTGCGGAAACTAAGATATACCAGGAATTGGGCTGACTTCTAACCAATTATAGAAACTTCTTTCAAATGGTTCCTCTGGCCATGTATGCCATGGGTAGCCAAGCTAATGAAAACTGGCATTTCAAGAGCAGGCTTGAAACAGCAAATTTGAGATGTTTCCTAAATTTGCCCCATCCATTCGTTTACCCACAATAATTCACTGCAACCCTGATTTTAAAGCCGCTTACCTCAAAAACTGTAGAAAATTTCCCTTCTGACCCCACAGAAATATCTTTGGATATTCAAGCAGAGAAAGAAAGTAAGGCACAACATACAAGAAGAAAGGTCTTTATTCTGCTGGTTAAAACATTCACTTCACAAACTGCTGATCAGGTGTTTTGGGGGCTTTTTTTTTTTTTTTAATCAAGAAAATCTTGAGAGATCTCAGCATAAAAATAAAATTCTTTCATTGGAGGCTATTTTCATATTCCTCTAACACCAAGTAACACCCTCACCTTCCAGCTCTTGATTTTTTTTTTTTAACAGACTCTGCCATAAGTCAGTCTAAGATGAGTGTTATCATACTACCCTGGATAAGATACTCTGAGCTGAGCCTGCATTTGTTCTGCATCTTGAGGAATAGAGGTATGCCCTGGAGGAATGTGCTGGATGCTATGGTTAATTAACTAATTTACTCAATCAAGTTTAACAGTGGTTTTAACTTTAATGAGACCATTACATTTTAATATGGAAATAACAGCCCTGTATCCTTAACAACCCCCACAGCCCAAAAATCCACCTCCCTCTTCCGCCCACTTCACATGAGCGTTGATGTGGATTTTTCAACCTGAACGCCTGAGTGTAACATCCAGACCTTGTAAAACACGAGTACGGGGCCCAGTACAGTCACAGCCCACAGAAACGACTGTTGTGCCTTCTGGTGTCCCCCATGTACACTCTGAACACACACAGCAGTTGTCACTTGCGGTAAGAGCCGAACTTTATCATGGGCTGAGTCCTTTCTAGATGAACATGCAATGGGGGCTCTTGATTCTGAAAACTGGTGTGAGTAAGCAAGGAAGGCAGACCCATGTCAGAAGGTCCAAGAGGAGAGAAACATAAGGAAGTGGCCATGGGTACATCCTGAGTTTCAACTGTCCTCGGGAGACCTACCCTCGGGCTGCTGTCCCCAAATCGGGTGGCATTTAATTGGGCTCCTTGGAAGGCCAGCAAATCATTAATAGGACGGCCTTCCATGCTCTTATTGAGAACTTTTATTATTCCAGATACAGTACTTTGGAGATTAACTACAAAAAGTTTTACAAGACGGTGAAGGTAATGAATCATGAATCCAGTAAGGGTAAACCCAACACGCTGAAACCAAGTACAGCTGTCTCATATTTGCTCTGTGTGCATTTTGCTACCCGTAATTTTGTCATCAATTTTCATCTTTTGTTTAAACATATTTGTCTTTTGGACAAGATAGGTCATATTTCATAGGTTTGATGAATTTTCTCCTTGGTCCAGTTTTACAGAATTTGCACTTAATTAATTGCCCAACCTTTAATTCGACAGACTGTTTTTAATGGCTATGTAGTTTCAAAAGCATATACACAGTGGAATTTCGAAAAAGTAATTGTTTTTGTGTCACTTCCAAAGAAAGTCGCAATTATTAAAATGTGTAAAGAATTTGTCAAATGCGCAATGGGCAATAATTAGGAAGATATCAAATAAACCTTTAATGGATATTTTTAATTTGGTGTTCAGCAGGAATATTTAAATAATGCAACAAAATATGTCATTTCTCGCCTCAGGACTATAGAAGCCAAATCCCAGTGTGAAAATGCACCTTTCAATTGCATAGACTGGGTCGTTCTGGAGGTGACACTCATAAAAGATTTTCTAGGTCTTAGCAGAGCCGTAAAGCAGGACCCCCTCATCCAGCAGACAGCTCAGAATCCAAAAATCTGCCTATCAAAAGCATCATTCAAGCCACAGGGCTCTTCTGTGCCTGGTAAAAAGCAGGCAGAAAAAGAGAAGACAAAGGTCAGCCGTTGTCAATTCTTTATAAATGTGATGGTGCTGGCAGTTCGCAAGGAAGTGCTATGTTTCCCTAGCAACTTTGTGTGTGTGTGCAGATGCGTTTAGTACATTTTTTCCCCTTGTTATTTTCAGACCGTCTTTTTGTACTGCGGACGATTCTGAATGTATTCTCTCGGTTACATGGGCCTTTTTATTAAGAGGATTAAGAGCTGACATTTTTTGGAAGGGAAGTTTGCTGAATTGGGGGCAGTAAAAACCGGAGTTCAGTCTTTAGTCAGATGGCAGATGAAAAGCAGGAGGGATCGGCTAGGAGAGAAAATGCATTAGAGAGGGAGAAAGCAGAGAGTCTCCGGTTTCCAGAAATTGGAACCTCAGATACCATGACATTCCTGAATTAGTACTTTGTCATCTCTTTTAAAGAAATGTTCAGCAAAGCTTCCAAGCCGACCCCGCCCTGCCTCTCAGGTCCTCCCTTGGATTTTCTGATTGTTCCAGGGCCTGGAGTCAATATTTAATTTTGATTCATCTGTTCCCTTTTCGTGTTTATTAGCAGCAGGGAAGGGACATTTGGAAACAACCTTCACCCAGCTCTGCTCTTTATTAATTCATCTGCTACATTTATTGGGTGCTTACGGATTACCGGGTGCTGGGCCGGGCATACAGCAGGGGTCTGCAAACTCTTGTCTGCAAAGCTCCAGATAGTAAATATTTTAGGCTCTGTGGCAGCCATCCCGTCTCTGTCACAACTCCTCACCTCTGCGTCTGGATGTTGTAGCAGCTGCAGACAATCCATAAATGAATGGGCGTGGCGGCATGCCAGTAAGGCTTTCCATATGGACACTGAAACCTGAATTTCACATAATTTTCACAGGTCACGAAATATTATCCTTTTGATTTTTTTTTCCAGCCATTGAAAAATATAAAAAGCATTCCTAGCTTCTGGGCCACACAAAAAGAGGCAACCGGCTGGATATGGCCTGTGGGCCGTGGTTTGCTGACCCCGTGTGCAAAGCCAGGGGTTGTGCTCTCAGGGGAGTGACGATGATATGGACGCAGACAGTGCAGGAGGCATAAACAAGATGACATCAGGTTCCTCTAAGGGACAAGAAGGAAATAAAACAGGAAGATCTAGTCAAGAGTGCCTGAGAGGTAGAGGTTATTTCAGATGGAGGGGGCAAGAGGACCTCCGTGCCACCTGCCTAACGAAGCGAGTTGTTCACGTAGGCATCTCTGAGTAAACCACTAACTCTGTAAGTCAGTGCACTTATGCCTATTAATTCAGAGAGTCACACTGCAAAACACCAAAAAACAAAGCAACTGACTCACCTGATCCTGTTATCAAAATGTGGAAGATAGGCATCTGCTAGCAAGAATAATCATATCTATTAATATTACAGATTTCCAGGTGCTGTGTGGAACATCTAATCCCCAGTCGCTAGGAGATACGAGTTTTAAATGTGCAATGCACTTTTTCAAAGCAGGGTTTTTGCTTTGTTTTGTTTTAACTAGAAATGGTGCCATGACCTTGGATCATTTGTCTCCTCCTTTCACTACTTATAGAGTTGATATAATGGCACGCTCTCAAATTCCAACTTGAATTGACTGGGCCTCTTTTATTTACATCCTCTTGAACTATGTTAACTTTATTTTTCAAGGCTGCTAAAATATTTTGTAGAGAGAAACCAAATTATCTTCATGAAAGTTCTCTGGGAGAAAACGGAATCATAAAGGGACTTGGTGTTTAATTTGTCTTTGGGGGACATGCCAAAGGCGAACAATATTTCTACTCATTTCATAATTTGCTAATTTCAAACATAATGTCAAAGGATTTGATGGTAATTTTTATGCTATTTGAATGGTTTTAGAGTGGACCTTCCTACCATTGTGAAACAGGAAGCTGGTGCCAGGGTGATTATTAGGAAGTGAATTTTAACTCCAGCTTGGAATTGTCTTTTGTGGTATTAGGGATTAAGAGGTTCATTTGTTGGTTGGTTGGCTGTTTTTTTTTTTTCTTTAAGATTTTTATTTATTCATTTGAGAGAGAGAGAGTATGTGTGTGTGTGCACAAGAGCATAATGGGGTGTGGAGGTAGGTCAGAGGGAGAGAGAGAAGCAGACTCTCAGCTGAGCAGGACACCAAACATGGGGCTTGATCCCAGGACTCTGGGATCATGACCTGACCCGAAGGCCAACACTTAACCAACTGAGCCATGCAGGTGCCCCAGTCGATTGGTTTTAATTCAGCAACAATTGATGATTCTTTTAAAGGGTTTTCCTATCTCTTACACAAAACTGATATTTCTACTCCCATGGTCTTTTCCAAAATCAACTTTGTTTGAGCATGGACTCATACAAACACACACACACACACACACACACACGCTCACATACACACACGCGCGCTCTCCAGATTCTCAAAATTTCCTTCCTTTTCAAAGTATTTCCACTACTTTTAGTGGAAGCTCTAAGAATTCTAAGACCTAGATCCTCAGTTTGACATCTCACTCAAGGTGTGACCTCTGAGAAGTTGCTCTATTTTCCTGCCTGTGAAATGGACTCATGATTCCTGGTCCCTTCATCTTGCAAAGCTGTTGATAGAATCAAATAAAATGACTTATGTAGAAACAAGAGGAAAACTATAAAATGATAAAATGCTTGTAGGTATTATGATACCTCTTGGGATATTAGCACCACTTGAGGCTTCTGTTTGAATGAGACCATGTAATTTTGTGCTTGTTGACATGTTGCCTGTAACCAAGTTCAAATTCAACTACAAACTCCACAACAGTACAGAATTAGCTTTGTCACCTCCTCCATTTGCCTTATGCAGTCCTGTGCACACAGTAGGCTTCAAAATGGGTTCCTTAATTGAGAGACTAACAATTGCCAGAGAACTTTCTCACTTGCAGATGCCGCGGGTCCCTGCGGACATACTACACATAATGTTTGCCATCACCAGAAGAGGGCGATTCCCCAGATTCATGCTTTTGAAATATGGTTCTCAGAAATATATTACTCAGCACACAAGCCCTAGAGATGTTTTGCAAAGTCAGTCAGTGGTCAAACAGTTGGAGGTGGCAGCCCTACTGTACCCCTTTCACACAGTCACGGAGTTTGAGGTATATATTAGGGTCACAGAATTTCTGCTAAAAGGTAGACATCTTTGCTCACTCTGGGGCCTCACAAATCCACTTGAAGAGCAACGTTTGCTTTCCATTAGCAGCTATTTGCACTGCTGCCAAACAACTATCTTCTTCAAAGTCCCTTTGGAAAATGCTCAAGAAGAGTGTTTTGCAAACTACAGTTCATAAAGCCCACTCAGTGGTCTAGAACAGGGGTCTATAAAGTATGGCCCAGGGACCAAGTCCAACCCATGGTCTGTTTTCTATGGCCTGCAAGTTAAGAATGTTGTTACATCTTTATTTAGCAGTTTCAACTTTACTGACATATATAATAAGATTTATATAAATTCAAAAGGTACCATTACATAAAGTAGCTGGATGGTGAGCAGGAAAGAGCAGAAAAACAAGTCTGATAAACAAATGCAGTATTCTACTAGCTATGTCTACATATGGCACCTCATTGAAGGTTCTTTTCCAATGAGGAAGAGATGAAATTTGCCAAAAAAGCATTATCAGTGAACTATAGGCCATTCCCCCTGACGTTCACAGGGTTTATCAAAGATTACTTACATAGAATCAATGAACACTGTTATGGTCTAAGCTCAGAGAGGGCTCCATTCCTAAAGTATCTACCCACCCAGCACACAGTCATCAAATCCAGAAAGACTAGGACTAGAAAGATTCAGGTGGCCTGAGTAAAACCACCCCCAGGAATGATTATACTAACCAATAATTATTATAATAACTAAAATAATATTTACTCAACACTGCTTGTCAGGGATTGTACCAAGACCATTCATGTCAATCCGTCTTCAAAACAACTGTATTATTTGGGCTAATTATCACCCCCTGTTTTCCAGATAAAGACAGTGAGACACAGAGAGGCTGAATAACTTGCTAAGGTCACCCAGGAAATCAGAAAAATGACGTGGAATTGGAATCCAGGCAACAGGAACCCCAAACCTGCCCTTTCGACCATATCATTATGTTTTCGTGCCACTCTTGTGGCTCATCAATTCATATCTGCTGGGAAAAAAATGAACCAATTGAGTGATAGAGCCATAGAATATATGTTTTACTATGGAAATTGTTCTAGAGAGATAATGCTACAACAATCAAAATAATAAACACCACCCAATAACACATGTATAACCTGATAGTGCTAGAAATGTGACTGCACCGGTATTGAATTATCCCCAAATTTGAATTATAGAGGCATAGCTCAAATTATCCCTTTTGCCCGGTGCCTAGCCCGAATGACATATTTTTTTAAGAAACATTTTGTGCTACCTTGCCTCCTCACGCCACACGCTGCCAGGTGAGAGCTACAGCCTTCCTAACGTGATTCATCAGAAAAATCAAGGGGGAAAATAGTCATGATCTGATATACTGAGCACTCTTAAATTACACAGCAGCCACTTCCCGTATAGTGCAGGGGGAGACAGAAATGCAGTGACTAAGTACATCGCTGCCTGTCTCGTCTGTGAACTGGGGACTGGGGCAGGTCACTGAATCATGTTCTAGCACCTCCGCACAGCCATCGAGACACAAGGTAGCCACGCCAGCTTGCCCGAGATGAAAGTCTGAGTAATTCAGAGGAGGCTGTAATTCTTTATAAAACATACACTAAGTAGTTTTGTTGACGCTTACATGACATTTCCAAGGTGGTTGGGAAACCAGACCATTTGTTACACAGAATCCAGATCAATAGAGTATGTGGAGGAAGATGAGCAGTGTTGAAAAAAAAATAATTTAATTGAACAAGGGTGGAATAATTTCAGACTTACAACATCCCCCATTTTATGTGTAAAATCCAAAATCGAGAAGAATGAAAAAAAATCACAGCAAGATGGCACAGCACCAGGAACCCATCTCTCCTTTTAGATACCATTTAAAGAAGAAAAGAAGATATTTTTGTCCCATTAGACAAAAATATATATACAATACGGAAATGGTCAATTGCTTTCATCCCTGATCTTTTTTTTTTCTTTCTTTTTTTTTTTTTTCTGGGGGTTGTCATCAGCGTCACTCTGACAGGAGCCTGAAAAATTAACACATCACTAGGACTTACCATGTAAGATTTAACTTTTGATAAACAACAAAGTGGGTTACTGCTGTGCTAGCTATTTTTAATCCACCTTGTGAGTGTGCTTTTTTTATTGCTTTATACAGCATATCTGATTCCCTCTAAAGCACCAACTAAAAAATCTATCCAGCTGTCATTTGCTGCCCGGTTACATCTATCATCACACAGCCTGGCAGGTCTAGTCTATGAGGCAGAGGGGAGAGGAGACAGGAGGCAGAGTCAAGGACTGTCACATGGGATGGGAAAAAAAACTTGTCACAATTATTTATGACTCTTGCTGGGGCACATCATAGGACACATAAGCCTGTTTCAGTTTCAAGCACCCTTGCACGGCTGTTCCCTTGTCGAAGTTGGACGCAGGCAACTCTGCTTTACACATACAATTTCCTGAACAATGCCAAGCACTTGGGAAGTGACAGTGACAAATACTGGGGTTGGTGGCTGTAGCTCTGCGGGCTGCTGTGAGCATGCGGGTGTCAGTAATCAGGAGAAGTGCCACGGGAAGCCCCAGTACCTCCACTCTCCTATTCCTTTCTTCCTGGCGAAAGACATCCTTCCTCCTCATTGCTTTTAACTGCTGGGGACACGGGTTTAGAGAAGCAGGAAATGATGCATTCCAGCCGCATTTTTTTTTTTTTATTATTCTCAGCCGCATCGGTCCTACCCAAGGAGGAGTGGGCCTCCTCATTCACCTGTTCCCTCCCTGACCCGTCCCGACACACACAGAGTGAGATACCCATTCCAAGGCTTCGTCCCTTGGTGTCACATCTGCTGAATGTCCAGGCTTCTGAGCACTTGGTTCAGTTAATGGTCTGCCTCCGGATGTAGTCTCAGAGGCCAGGGCTGGATTGGATGGGTCTGTCACCTAAGCCCAGCTGCAAGGCCCTTTGGTCTTCGTAGCCAACTACGGGTCTAACCTTTGGCCCTTTGAAGGGACTCAGAGGAAACTCTATCAACATTCTCTCTACCCGACAGACCATGGCAAACCAAAGAGCTGAGCCTGCAATGTTTAAGATAATTAAACATAAAATGGGGGTCCGGTCCAATAAGTGACTCCTGCACACTCTATGACTCCAGCGCGGCCCGGCATTAACCTGGGGGCCCACACAGAGCCCTCGGGCACCTTGGCATCGCCTGCCTGGCCCCTGCAGATGAAAAATGGCAAAGACCCACATTAAAGATAATAGGGGCAGGATGGCCCCGATGTACCCTGGGAGCCAAAGTAGAAATTAATATGGGGAAGAAGAGAGCCTGTGAAGAGGAGCACCCAGGAACATTGCAACTGGCTCAGACACCTGTTCAGAAATTGCTAAGCCTTGGCCTGGCGACTTCGTAAGAGGCCAGGACAGGAAGGATAAGATGCTGGTTTCTCCAGGTGATCCCCAACCTGTCGGGCCAAGCGCACAGAACCCAAAATTTTACGATGCCACTACGATCAGTGAACACCACACAGTTGGCGGAAGCCTGCCTCCCACTGTCTTACACCACAAAGGTATCTGTGCTCATGTAAAGCATGAGGAAGCCGGTAGCAGCCACCCAGACCCACAGGGATGATTTCTCCTGTGCAACCTCCTCCCCTCCCCGCTGTCTGGCTCCCCCCCACACACACACACACCCCTCCACCTTCTAGGGAATTGCAAAATCGAATTCTATGGGGTGCCACTGAACTTGCCTATGTCTTGTTTGTCTGCAGAGTGATTTTTTTTGACATATTGAATTTGAGTATCTTTAGGCTAAATATAGACCCATATCACCAGAGATCTCCTCGCCCCCTCCCTTATATGCAGTCCTTCACACATGCACGGTACCCATTTGGCCTCTGATGATCCTTTGGTTTGCAACACCTGTTCCCCTTCTTCTCTGATTGTTTTCCCAGGCCCTTTTGTAAGCAGTATTAGGAGGTAACCTTCACCCACATACCCAGGCAGGAACACAGAGCATGAGCACTCCTTTGCTCCCTCTAGTGACTTAGTGGTCAATGGTAGACCTGATATCTATGAGACCACCCACCCCCCGCCTCTCCCTGGCATAGAGTCACTGCCCTGGAATTCCTAACAGGCTCCCCACAGTTTCCACACCCAACTCAACTCACAGGGCAATACATATCATGACGATGCACACTTCACTCCAACACGTGCAACTTCCATCTCCATCATTTAAAAAAAAAAATTCAATATTTTTTGAGCATCTAGGGGCCCAGGGGTGGTAATAGAATGGGGAACAGGAACATCGTTTCTGTTTTCATGCAGCTTTCCCCATGATGCCCCTTTAGGTGCAGAAGTGAGCTGTGCATGGCCAAGCAAATACAGGGTGTAACTGAAAACACTTAATATGGGGACCTGCCCCACTCTCGGGAGAGGGGAGGGTTTAGGGATCTTTCTTGGGAAATGGCAGCGAAATAGGTCTTTGAGGATTAAGTAGGGGGTATTCAGGATGGTGACTTGAGTGAGTTACTTAGTGTCTCCACTGGGAAGACTAAATGAGCTCATGTAGATAGGTAAAGCCCATGTAAGCTATGAAAGGGTCAATTGGTGATGTTGTAAAAAGGAGAAAGGTGACACCATACCCTAAATGTCACTAGAGGTACAGATCAAAGGCTGTGGGGTCAGAGAGTTTAAGTCCTGACTCTGCCACTCACTCCCAGTGGGTGCTGGGCCATGACTGAAACTCTGTCCGGGGACACCTGGGTGGCTCAGCCGTTGAGCGTGTGCCTTCAGCTCAGGTCATGATCCTGGGACCAAGTCCCTGTGGGGACCCTCCTTCTCCCTCTGCCTGTGTCTCTGCCTCTCTGTGTCTCTCATAAATAAATAAAAACAGTCTCTAAAAAAAAAGAAAGAAAGAAAGAAAGAAAGAAAGAAAGAAAGAAAGAAAGAAAGAAAGAAAGAAAGAAGGAAGGAAAGAAACTCTGCATTTCAGTTTCTTTGGCTTTAAAATTGAAATAATCACATCTGATTAACCAAATAGGATGACACATGTAAACCCCTTTACAACTGTCCCTGGAATACATATGTAAAAGTGCTCAGTGAATGTAAGTTTGCTTTTCATTATTATGTCTCCAGCATCAGAAAAATGGAAGGTGGGGGATAACAATGTAATTAAGAATCATTGACAAAGAACCATCCAGAATTGCAACATAAAATGGATAATCACTTCTCATATTTGAGCACCACCTACGGCTCAGTAAGCACTCCCAGGTTCATGATCTCATTCAGTCCTACAGCAACCTCTTTTAAGCAAGATGAACAGGTGCCTCTATTTTCATCTAATAAATGAGAAACTATGAATCGAAAAGTTACCTATTCAAGACCTTCAAAATGTTGGAGACAAGTTTGGTCCTGGTTTCTAATGCCTGCTCTTCAACCATGACATACTCTAATCTCCAAGGTGCTATGGACTCCAGAGGGTTTGCAGACCCTCTTTGGATAGGAATTGGATTGCTTTTCCTATAGCCAGGGGCAGCAAACTATGACCCAAGGGTCAAATCCAAGCCCCTTCCTTTGGTTATAAATAAAGTTTTATTGGGGCAGCCCGGGTGGCTCAGCAGTTTAGCACCACCTTCAGCCCAGGGTGTGATCCTGGAGTCCCAGAATCGAGTCCCACATCAGGCTCCCTGCATGGAGCCTGCTCCTCCCTCTGCCTGTGTCTCTGCCTCTCTCTCTCTCTCTGTTTCTCAAGAATAAATAAATAAAATCATAAAAAAATAAAGTTTTATTGGAACACAGCCATGCCCATTCATTTACTTATCTGTGGCTGCTTTTCCTTACAATGACAGAGTTGATTAGTCATAGCAGAGATCAGATGGGTGGCAAAACTGAAAATATTATCTAATTCTTTACATAAATATCTTGCCAGTGTTGATCTATACCACTGGTAATATGACAACTCCAGAGTACGTGTTGCCAAACTCAGGGTAGAACTGGGTACTTAATATGAATTGCCAGAACAACAATTCATCAAAAAAGTTGCTTACCAAAGGCAAGGTTTTCTGATCATTTTAAATGTCTCTACTATTTAAAAGGGTCTTATAATGGATTTTTCTGTGGTATTCCTAATTTGTGGTTACATTTTTTTAAGGTCTTATTCTACAAAGATATATATAATAATTTACAAGGAAAATATGCATGCCTGATATCTGCTTTAAAATAAACCAGAAAAAAAGGCAGATGAGGGTGGGGATTAGTGAGACAGAGCTTAAATAAAAGTGGCAAAATGTCAATAATTGTTGAATCTGGTTGATGAGGGACAAAGGAAGTCATTATACTTTTCTTCCTTACTTAATATGTGTTTCATCATTTCCATAATAAAAACTTATATTTAAACAGGGAGTTTCAAAAGGCTAGATTAACTCTTTAAAAAGAAAAAAACTCATCCGACTATAACAATGCATATTTTTTTGTTGCAGAATAATGTTTATTATCTGAAGATATGGCCCAAGTAAGCAACCATGTGATTTGCTTTCTCAGCAAAGGGAGACCTAGTGCAACATTCTACAAAGAGTCCATTGTTCGTCCTTCATCTGTGATGTTCCTTCCTCCCAGCTTCCAACCTGCTCTCTGCTCTTACATTTGTACATTTTTTAACATGACATTAAATATTTAAAGAGTCATTTAGGGAAATAAAGTTTACTGTGGTTTGATGTCTTACAACCACAAAATAATGTTGTTCCACCTGATTTTTCACATCAATAGAGACCAAAGTACTTTGGTCTACACGGGGAAGGTGATACCCTCTCTAAGTCATGTGGTTCAGATGAGAGTACTTTGGGCTGAGAAGCCATCAAGTAGAATGAAATGTTTAAAGTTTGAGTTGCAGTTTTCTGTATATTATTAGAGCCTGTATGCTTATATTAACTTTGTTGCCTGATGGAGAATATATTGTCTTATGCTTGAAATTTTCCCCCTCTTTGTCCATGTGGAAAATCCTACAATAATAAACATTAGTCTGAGGAAACTGATGATGGTTAAAATCTTCCAATTATCATCATCTACATCATCTTCATTATCTTCTTCATCATCATCTTCATCTTTAGCATCATCCTCTCTATCAAGATATAGGATTTATATATACAGGATTAGCAATTTGCCAATCATACATAATTCATTTTATTCCTCCAAATTCTATGAGATAAAGTCGAGTTGCATCATACGTGAATTCAACCATGTGAATGGGGAAAAAAAACACGAAATAGAAATAGCAATCTGATGGCATATCTAATATGCTACAAACTTATATTTTGGATATGTGTTATTTTATAGTGTACTTTATTGAATGCATTGTTATACATTTACAAACACCTATATTGCATAATTGTATACATAAAACCAAGAGTACTCTAGTGGGTGATATGAGTTCTCGAATTAACTACATCCAATTTATGGCTTATGGGTTCATTTAAAATCTGAACTCTGGGTAAGCTGTGACTTCACTATTTTATTACACCTATTGCAGGGATAAGGAAAGTGGAGTTTAAACAGCTAAGTATCCCATGTGACTATTTAGACACAATCATGGACAGATTATGAAGTGATCCTAAAACTGTCTGAGAACACACCTATGCTGTCAACCACTACACCACACTGTCTTCCGAGAACAGTTCATGGTGATCAAGTACAGAGTGAGAGAGCGAAATAAAACAGGACTTTAACACCTAATTTTTTTTCAACCTGCAAACAATAAGATAGGGATGAGGGTAGGGACAGAATCACCCAAACTAAAATAGGAATAGTGGCATTTCATGGGTGATAAATCTCAATTTGCTTTCCCACACTGCGTTGGCAGAGAGATGTTCAGTGATGAGGCAGTCCTTCTAAAGGAGTTCTGAACCTCTAATCAGTAGCAAAGCAGAATTGATTAAGACAATAGTTGAGTAGCTCTCCTAGCCATCTTCAGCTTCTTCCTAGAAGCCATCTTCCTTGTTTTTTTCCAATTTCTAGGTTGCCAACTGCTTGTCTTCCTGTTGTAGCAGAACAGAAAATTGTCATGTGAACTAGGTGAAAAATGGAGACAATAAAATCTAGTCAACATAACAGGATGGTCTGCCTAGAATGGTAATATTCCTTTAGAAGAGAAATCATGCCCAGGCTGCACTGCATGGAGAATGTGAAGCTTTCCTGAGGTGTGTGATCTCCCAATGTTGTAAACCCAGGGGATGTGGTCACTGAATTGGTATTTCCAGAATTCAGCAAATAAGAAAGTTGTTTGCAGAAAGTTTCTCCACCACATCAATGAAAGGTACAGTCTTGGAAGGAAACAAGTTGTAGGTTTGGCAGTAAATAAGCTTTGGTCCTCAAATACAGCTTGGATCATGTCTTCTGAAATAGTCTTGTTAGGGCTTTGGTGTTTTAATAACAGTGAAGTTCATTTCTTTTCAAAATTCCAATGAAGCCCCCAGCCCATGATATGCCCTTTGAAGTAGCATATCAAATCCAGACATATGTGTGAATTATTCACTCTCTTCCAGCCCCAATATTGATACCATTTTTATTTAGCAAAAGAAAAAAAAAACAGAGCTCAAATAAAATTAAAAGGGGTAATAAAAGGAGAGAAGTAAAATTTGTCATTGAGAGAACAGACAAGGCTCCAAGTTTCCAAAAGACACAAAACACTCACACTTTTAATTACTCATCAAATATCTATTTCCTTGGTGTCCACTATATAGAAAAGAACTGGGCCTGGGACCTGGGATACATACTAAAATAGCTTCTTGAATGCTTTTAATTTCCTGAAATTCATCAGTAGGTGCTCAGAACAAAAGACAGCGTGCAAGTTGAGGACAATTTAAATAGTGTGGAATAGTCTACCAATATACTACAAAATGAGCATATGCCCCCAGAAGTGTGAGATGAAATATAGGAATCTGCTGCATATTTGGAAAGAAAAGGTCTCTCTTTTTCTCTTGGTATGAGCAATCCTCTGTTTCATTGAATAAAGATGAATATCTGTGGTTCAAATAATGAAACAGCAATTGTTTTCAGTGCCAGAGGTAAAACTTGACTGTGCTGAACTTATTTAGAGTTGATAAAGGACTGAAATCTATGGAAGATGTTGCTGGAAGCAACTTAGGTTTTACTATAAGCAACTTTAGTCTTAGAGATTAACTTCAGTAACATATACCTAAAGAAGCGATTTTACTGTATAGTGACAAATCCCCTGCTTCATAAAATTCAGAGCTAAATAGATGAAATAACAATAAAATAAAGAAGTAAATCTATCAACAATTTTTAAGGGCTATGAAGAAAAGAGGACTATGCATACATCTCCTAACACTGCCCATAAAAATGAACAAGAGACAAAGATGACTCAGTAGCAATGAGCACACTGAGTGTCCAATCTTGGTCTCTAAATGCCATTCTCTAATAAAAGAAACCAAGAACGCTTAGAGAAATAGCTGATTCCAGAGCTGTGACAGGTAAAGTCAAAGATGATCCTGGAACATCTTATAGTACCAAAATAATGAGGGGAACATGTCGGAAAGACACAGGAACCATCCTTATGGGATGCCCATGTGCCTAATCTCAAATAATTTGAGCATCAAAATAATAATATTAATAGATTGATACTTGTTGAATAAAAAAGAAACCCAACATGAGCCCATAATGACAAAAAATAGATGTGTAAGCTGAAATTTTGATGAAGAGTGGAATTGTCATAAGTGGAAAAATGGTCCCAAAGATATCTATGTCCTAAACCCTGGAACCTGTGAATACGTTGTGTTGCTTAGCAAGGGGTAATTTAAATTGCAGACCGAATTAAGTCGCTAAACAACTGGCCTCAAAAAATAGGGAGATTGTCCTGGATTACATGATAGAGCCCAGGGCAATCACAAGGTTGCCTAAAAGTCAAATGAGGGAGGCAGAAGAGTCAATTCAGAGTGATACAGTGTGAGAAAGACTTGGATGGCCATTGCTGACTTTGAAAATGGAAGGGGGACACAAGCCAAGGGATGTGAGCAACTCTACAAACTAGATAAGGCAATAAAAACACATTTCCTGCCCCCTTACCCCGGAGCTTCCAGAAAGAAACACTGGCCTACCAACATCTTGATTTTAGCCCAGTGACACCCATTTCAGACCCTGACCTACGGTACCATATTGTATCGATTCATGCGGTTTGAAGTCACTACATTTGTGGTCATTTGTTATAGCAGGAATAGGAAACTAATACAGAATATTTATATAGTTTCAGAGTACCTTCCTATGAGATATTTGTTAACTATAAAAGGAAAAATAGTGACATTATAGTGGAGAAACCTGGCAGGCACCATTTTAACTGCATGATCAAATTTAACGTCTCTACTGGTAAGACAGGTTGACATCACGTACCTCCGGAAGTGATTAATGTAAAAGACTAAGCACCACTCCTGTGGAATCCTCCCCAGTGCTACCCAACACCCGTCTAACCAGGAGAAATCTTCAGGCAAACCCAAATTGAGACACATTCTACAAAACAACCATCTGGTACTCTTCATAAATGAAAGACAAAGAAAGACAGAAAACCTGACCCAGATCTGAAGAATCTAGGAGATAGAACAACTAAATGCACTGTGGGATCCTGGATTCTACCTTGAGCCAAAAAAGGGGCATTAGTAAGACAGTTTGGAATTTCAAATAAGACCTATAGGTTAGTACTGAATCAATTTTAATTTTGGGTTTAGAATATTAGACCATGTTTATGTAAGACGCTGGCATTTGGAGAATCTGGGTAAAGGTGTACCCTGGGAAATCTGTGTGCTATTTTTGTAATATTTTAAGTCAAACTTTTTCTAAATAAAAAGGCTTTAAAAATGTGATAGCAATCTTATGCTAAGAAGGCCTGGGTGTTCTAACTACCTTTTAAAGAGCCCGTTCATCTCTTTCTTTAGAGAAGTCACTTCAGTGGCTGTCCATGTGTCCACGTGTCTTTAAGTTTTGGTAATCTCTTTCACATGTCAGGCAGGACTCAGCAAAGGCTTCACAAATATTACAATAAAAAAGCAAATATTTGCAATATCTAGGTACTTTCTTAGGTTTCAAAGCAAAATAAGCAAATATTTGTAACATTAACCCTGAAGCCTTGGTTCTAGAGGGGTTTTCCCGAAAGAACAAATAAATGAAAAACAACCAAGATAAAAAAAAAAATTCTACTCCTTCCCCCTTGTGGGTTATTCCTCCTATAAATTTTGAATACTCAAATTTTTGTCATATCACTCCCTTTGGTTTAAAGCTTCTTGATTTTCCCCATGGAGCACAAGGCCCTGCATGGCCCCACTCTGGTTGCTTCTCTGTCCATCGTCTACCTTCCACATCCTCACACAGGAAGTCCCAACACACTAGCTTTTGTTCTAATCCCTTGAGTGGGCCAAGTTCTTTCCCACCTTCGTACTCCAAACATAGATTTCTTCTGCCTAGAATGTTCTCCTTCTTCTCTTAACCTAAGTAAATAAATTGCCTGATGGGCAGCTAATAAACAGCCAAGTCAGGATTCCAATGGCCCATTAATAAGCCATGGTATTTCCAAAGAAGGAACTATTCACAGTAAAAAGTATCAGGTAGGGGCACCTGCCTTGTAAATTTTGAACTTAGCTCACCATTGAATTTGACCTACCACCACCAGAAACAGCAGGCGTGAATAAGCCAGAGGTTTTCCATGCAGCCTTTTTTTTTTTTTTTTTTTTTTTGTACTAAAGGGCTGCTATGCTGTGTTTTTGTTTTGAGGGGCCTTCCATGCTTCATGTTTTCTAATTGATGAGGTATCAAATCCTCCAACCTGTCCTACTGAGGGACAATCTAGAATCATGACAGAGGGACACTTCAATGAAACCTAGTATAGTGTAGAGTGAATGGGATCCAGTTGGGAAAGGGCATCTGACTCACCTGACTCTGAGATCCCAGGGCCATCATGAATGTCGACATTGTCCTCCTAACACAGTGAGCTCTTCCCTCATCAGCCTTTGCAGTGGTTGTTTTGACCAAAATATCTACATCTTTACATATCTCTGCGGAGACGACGCCTTCTCATCCTTCATCTTGCAGGTGAAATACTGCCCTCCAAAACATCCAGTCCACAATAAATCACATTCATTTCCTCTGGGAGCCCTCAGTTAGTACATGCATTCAACTTTCACTCAAATGAAAGTTAATCTCTCAAAATGGAACTACTTAGCATGTTTCATCTGGGGATGATTCTTAGACTTTATGCCAAATACCAGTCAATGCCGCGTCTGTCTATAAGAAGGTATAACAATACATAACATAACTGACTACATATAAGGCGCTTTTTTATTCCAAAATTATATCTTAGAGTGAGGAGCAGAATGGAAAAGAGCCTCTCATATTATGGGGCACATTTTCAGTGGCTTGCACCAAACTTTTTGTTCAAAATAAAGTAACTGTCAAAAATAGGCTCTACTGTCTTCTGCCCAGGCACCATCAGATTGTTCTATGAAATTCCTCCCTAGCATTTATCATTGTTTGAAATTATCTTGTTTTTGTATTTGTTTCTCTTTTTAAAATCTGCTGCTTAGTAAATATGTACAGGAGGGAGGGAGGGATGGGGGGAGGAAGGAAAGACAGGGAGAGAAGGATAGAGAGGGAATTATAAACTGTGTTGGTTCCAGTTAGCACCTAATTAAATTCAGCAGACCACCAGGTAAAAGAGGAGTTGCAGTACATATTGCCTTTCTTTTTTCATCTAGGAGTTTGAAATCTCTTTTGCTCTTGAATGTGAATCATTTGCATTATCTTATATACATTTTTAAAATAGCTCTTTCACCTGGGAACCTTTAACAACTACTCCAATAGTTTCCCGGCTTTTTTAGCCATAGATTCCCCTGCCCTCATACAAAAAAACAAAAACTGTAAAAGTCCAATAAATAAAACAGATGACCCCCCCAGCTATTTCAGATGAAGTCTGGGGTGAAGGTCTGAGTGAGCATGGCTGGCCTGGACACTCAACCACTCAGCAGTCCCTGGGATCTTGAGTCCCATCAGCACCCGCACCTACCACGCGCATCCAGAGAATAGTCTGGAAATCACTGAAAACTGAAATTTAGAACTTTACTTTCAAAACACAAAAGAGCTTTAATTAAAATCGCTGTATCAGCAGTTCCACATTAAGCTTCCATTTTATTCCAAATGGTTATGATTTGATTATGAGCCCACTCAATCGGGTGGCTATGCTATGCCTTTTTATAATTAGATAACAGAAGGTCTGAACACCAACAATATTCATCTTCGCCATCGGTTTCGTGCAATCTTTGTAGGCGGCACCCTGGTATCACTGAAGTACTGATTTTTTTTTAACTTTTATGCAAATTGCATGTATAATAAATCCATGATATACGTTAGCATTAGTTGTTCTTCAATTTGAGGAAATGCTGATTTAAAACATAATTTAACAAATTATTCAGTCGAGCATAATAAGGACAAAATTCTTCCTCCCATAAAATTTTCAGAGACATTTGGACAAAGACAGCAATAGTTCAGTGAGATTTGCTGAAAAACCTCTAGCTCTCATATTGTTTTTTTTTTTTTCCCCAAATACACGATTAGGAAGTATAGACGCCAAAGCAGAGATTGTCCATTAAAAAGCATCTATCTAATGCAATCTTTAACAAACTTTTCTGGAGCTACAATTATTACCTCAAAACCCACAGCATGAATTTTTTAAAACAAATCTGATGCCATTTAAAAGGGATGGATTGACAGCCCTGGAGACTGAAGTCTTCTGTTTAAACCACAACCCGGGGGAGGCACAGACAGAGGCAATGAGAATCTTCACTGCCTCCCCACCTTCTGCTCCTCAAACGGCCAGAGGAGACACGTGTAGGAAAGAAGGGGGCACTGTGGCTAGTGTTTTGTTTGATCATGGCCATTTCACAGGCCAGCTTTCAAGGATGTAAGTTCTTGTCCACGTGGGGGAAAGGACCACTGACACCCTTTTGTTGACCAAATCAAAACCAAATGCTCAGAGATCTGTGCCACTGGCCTCTCACCGAACACAAAGAATGAACCTAGAGCAGATGAGGACATGATGCATTCACGTCAGCCCTGAGGAAGATAAATGGTAGAAATGAACCTTTGCAGTAACAGTGGAGCTTTGGGCCTTCCCACAAAAATCCTGTCTACAATGTCAAGGACTTCAGATGACCAAGCCCTGTGAATAAAGTCTCAAATTTACCCACAGTTAGAAGTACCACCTCTCCACAAGATTTCTCAATCTCGGCACCATTGACATTTGGGGCTGGGTAATTCCTTACTGGGGCGGGCAGGTTGTGGGTATGTGAGACATCTGTGCATACTGTAGGGTATTTCGCAGCATCCCTGGCCTCCTTCCACTACAAGTCAACAGCACCTGCCCTGCTGTGACAACCACAAGTGTGTCCAGACATTGCCATGTATCCCCCCCCCAGCTGAACCTCTGAAATCCCCTCCAGTTGAACCTCTGCTCTGCACATTCTGGTACCAGTTCCATTTCTTCAACCCCAAGATAGTCACAGTTGTACAAATGTCTTATTTATTTTTACATTCTCTTCTTTCAACCCCAGCCCTAGGAAGAGAGTTCTAAACACATCGTTTGACAGACATGTTATTATATACATAGCTCTGCTGGGCAGAAATGGGGAAGAGCTTGGGCTCTGGGCTGTCTCCTGCCCTTTTTGGGAGTGTTTTCCTGTTTTACAGTTGGTTGAATTATGCTCGGGCTCCCAGGCAGAGCGGCTGGAGGAGATCTGATGAAAACCACATTGTTTGGTTCACGGAATGTGATTTACACCCCCTAGATACTGGATTTTAATTTGTTATATATGTCTATTAAACACTGCCTTCCTCCTCCCCTTTCTTAGGATGAAAAGCAGATTATTTAGTGCACAATCTAAAAATCGGCCGGTTATTAAATTTTCCTTTTCGTTTAGTTTTGAAGCTTTTATGCCTCTAAAACTTATTTACATGCTGTATATATTAAATAAAGTGTAATCCATAGTACTCATAGGATTCAAAAAATGATGAGGTACTCTTCCCATGGCCTCAAAGCAGAGTCGACTTGACTCCTCAAAGAGGGAGACATTTATGGCATTGATCTAGAACTCAGGGATACGCTTCCCCCAAAGTGGCAACTTACATCCATATTAGGGAAGCACGCAAGATGCAGAAAGAGAAATGGTCCCTATCTTCTAAGTCATCCATTGCCATATTGACCTCTAATGCAATAAAATAGAGTCCTATGAGATGCTAATAAGCAAAATGCAAGTACTTCTATATTATTACATATATTATATATTTTATGTTTTATTCAGCAGCATGCTTGGGAAGCAAAAACAAAAAGACAGGAAAAGCCATAATATTACCTTTTCAGTTATATTTTCCATGTAAAAATTAAGTCAACCTTTAGCATTCTTAAAAATAAAATGCATTAATTTGCATAATCATTAATAAAGTACAAGATTGCTTCCATAAATATGGCTCCCATATATTTAGTACGTACTATTATAGGAGGCATGTGACATGTTTATTTTTTTAATTTAAGGCTCTCAATGCCTTGGAATAGTAGGCATACTTAATCCCATTTTGCAGAGGAGAATAAAGGTTCAGAGAGGTTAAGCAATTTCCCTACGGTCACATGGCTGACAAGGAGCAGAGCTGGAATTTGAATCCAAACGGGATGACCTTATTGTGCAAGCTGGATCTACCTTATTATCCTACCTTCTTCTCTAATCTTCTGTCTAAGGCATGAAGTTGCTTGAAACCAAGCCAACATCGTGTAGAAAATACAAGGTCAACTGCATACTTAGGATCTTGGTAAAATTCCATCTAAGCTGACTCATTAGCATTTTTTTTTTCATTAGCATTTTTTAAAAGAATTTTCAAAAAGGTCCTGTTCTCAGATTCATAGAAATTAATAGCTATATATACTGTTCTGGTTTGCAAAACAAAACATTCCTGGTAATCTTGTCTCCCTGCTGCCTGCTGGTCACTCATGTTTCCATGGTTCCCTCGTGTGGCCCCGTCTGAGTCCACGACCATTACCACCTCTCCCTATCCCAGCCTCACCGAATTCCTTGCAGTTCCCATAGCATCCTGGGCCTCTTTGAGCATATATCATGCTCATGCATTCATTGTTCAACTTGTTTATCAGGTACCTGCGCTGTTGTAGGCGCTGGGAAGACAGCGGTGAGTAAGACAAAGTTATTGCCCTCATGAAGCTGACAGTCCATCTCAGGAGAGACAGACAATGAATGAATAGTAGGCATATTTAACAAGTAAAATATGCAGCATGTCAGACAGTGATAAAGGCTTTGGTAGAAAAATAAAGCTGGGAACAGCTTTCGAGAGTGCTAGTAGACAGAAAGTTCTCATAAATTTAAAAAGGAGAGCCAGGGAAAGTTACCCTGACAAGGTGGGCTTTGTGCACAAACCAGAAAGAGGTAAGGGAGTAGCAGATACTAGCCTGCATGGCTTGCAGGAAGTGAGCCCAGCAGAAAGAAGTAGACAATGTGGTAAGGGCTGGGGACAAGGGTGTCATGTAAGGGTTGGACAGTCTTAGGAGGGTTGTGACACCTATGAGTGGCATAAAGGCTGTCTCCATTTTTCATGACTTTGGTATCTTGGAAGCAATGTCCTATCATAGTACCTGAAGCTATCCTATGTGCTTATTGCTTTTTATGCCTGGGATTGATTGAAAACTTTGTCCAGGGAGCCAAGAAGCTACTAGGAATATGAAAGGGGACTAGAGAGGGACGCCTGGTGCAAACGAGGCTCCAGTGATGGCTGATATATAAAATATTGTCCTAGGCCCAAACATCACATGTCTCTGGGCCAGCTGTGCCTGGTGGGTCACCAGTGTGGCCTCTGTTGTGACTCAGCATCGGTTTCATGAACACGTAAGATACTGCACTGCAGCGTTTTTGAGGAATATTGTGAACAGCAAGAGTAGTCTAGAAACTCAATATCAACCCACATTAAGCCTTCTGTTACAGACTGAATGTCTGTGTCCTCTCAAAACTCCTATGTTGAAATCTAACCCCCAGTGTTAGAGGTATTTGGTCAGGAGCACAGCATTCCCCATGGCTAGGGTTAATGCCCATAGGGGAAAAACCCAGAGCCTCTGCTCCCTGCCAAGTGAGAACATAATGAGAAGATGGCCATCTGCAAATCAGAGAGCAGGCCCTCACCACCACCAAATCTGCCCACACCTTGATCGTGGACTCCCAGCCTCCAGAACCATGACAAATAAATTTCTGTTGTCTATAAGCCACCCGGTCCATGGTTTTCTGTTATATCTGCCCAAACCAACTAAAACACCTTCCATCTCATTGACGGATCAAAAGTTTAAGAGCATTCTCTCTAATGTACCATCCAACTAGTCACGTTTGGAAAAATGATGCTTCCCTACATTGTTTCCCAGAGATTACCTGCATTGTCCTAGGGTTGAGACACTGCCTGCCTCTCTAACACCTTTGGAGCTTCTTCTGCAAGAGCTGCTCATTTAATCAAGCAGGAGGAAACTCATACATTAAATTTACTTAATTGTCACTAGAAAGGATGGCTACCTTTAAATGCACATGTAAACAAAAAAAAAAGGGAACTTTGTTTAAAAATGAGCCAAGTTAAGCTTAAGTGTGGAGAAGATTTTCTATTGGCTTTAACTGGGGAAATGCTGAATATGCAGTGATTTTTTTTTACATTAATAATAATAGGAAACGGTAGATAGTGGCACCTCAGCACAATTCTAATTTAATGAGAAACAATAAAATAGTTTTCCAAAGGGGCCTATTTAGGTCCAAGAAAGGGGGATATTAAAGTTCCAAGATTTATTCTACTTTCGTTAAGGTATGCTGATACACATTTTCCAAGGCTATATTCTACTCACTGATTAGATCTCTCTCTTTATAATTTTCTTACTTGTAAGGGAATTAGATTGGTATTTTCCAGGCCAAATAACTTTTAGACAAAATATTTAAACTGAATCAATTCATTTCCAGCACGAGTACGGTTGATCAAAATCCTATATCACTCAGACAGCTCTATGAGGCATATTTTTAATATATTTAGATATCATTAAGTGCAAAACCATGGGAATCAACTATTACAAAATGGTTTTTAGAAAAGAACTGAATATACATAAAACTTCTGGCAAAGTACAGTCTTTGAGTTAAACTCCCCCCTCCTTTTCTGGGGTTTTTCAAATCAATTGCACTAGCTAACCACGAGGTATTAGTCATTGCAATATTCAAGCAGTATGCTGTGTGAGGTCAGATGTGACGATGGTGATGATGATGGTGGTAACAAAGGTGACAGTTGACATTAACCGAGCCCTTTCTACATGCTAGACACTGTGCAAAACACATTCTATCCCTTGCTTAGCTGGATCCTAACATTCACTATGTGCTCAGATCTATGTTAAATGTGCAAAGGATCTTCTAGCACCTTGCAAGTTACGTTGTGCTCTCGTTTGACAGATGGGGAACCTGACACCATGACAAGGTGAACAACCAGGAATTACCAAGCTGGACTGGACAGTCCCTAGGGAGAGGTGCTCACCGAGCCTGAGGGATGACCTTAGAATAAATATATTGGATTTGATTTTGAAGAATAAAGGCACCTGATACTGTGTATAGTCATGATGTAAATTCCTACTGCTTACACAGAGATGTGTAGCCACGCCCCTGCCTTCCAGAAACACAAACCCTAACCTCGATGCTAGGAGAAGGGAGTAGCACAGAGGAGGTACCACGAGATGAGGAGGCAGAAACAGCCAGCACTCCATCGGGAGTCGGGCTCAAGTGCAAGCTCTTTCCCAGAGCTTGATGATGCCAAGAGGAAAGGACTGCTCTTCATTCAATAAGGAGCCATGGAGGTGTCTAAGTCAGGGCATGGCATGGCCAGAGCTGCCCCTTAAAGAGTTCAATTCAGAGCTACTCATTCGACAGCAGTGAAGAGGATGGCCTAGAAGTACAGAGACCCTACTGGAAGACGTCATGAAAAACCCAAGGACCTTGAACATTGTGGCAGCAACAAAAGAAGTAACACAAAGAACAAAATTCAGATGATATAGGGCCAGAGTCTAAAAAGCTATGTATTTTCCATAATGGATTTCAGGGTCAGGGTCAGAGGCTGTGGGGATTGTGCAGAAACCAGGCTGAATCCAGCTCCACCAGCACCTAGTCATGCAGTCTTCGCTGGGCAACTACTCGACCTTTCTACACCCGGAAAATAAAGGTAACCATGTCCCCACTAGCTAACCTCACGGCTACTATACAGTTTAAAAGTACATAAAGCATTTGACACACTCCCCAAATATGTAGAAAGCACTCGATAAGCCCTACCTACTCATATCATAAATGCTTTTGTTTCTGTCAATACAAATAAAAACATTTCTGAATTCCCTTTGTGAACAATCCCTGCTTACTAGTCAGCAAAGAAAGGAGGGAAAGAAATCAACAACAGCACAAAGGAAAAACCCACAAGGCAGCTTCCTCCTTTCATTCTCTTGTACTCAAAATGTCCTGTGTGAAGGTGCCAGATGGTGTCCCCTTTGGTAGCTGAATGAGAGTCCCTGATCAGAGGAAATGTATAAATGCACTACAATTGAAGACTTAACCATGGTTTATGGTCTGGCCAGCTCTCCTCCCTGAGGGGTAAGTGTCAAGCTGATATCTATCTAACCTAAATTTCAAAAGCTGGAGATGGTGACTGGTTTTAACCAATCTTCAGCAGCATATTAGAGCTCAACTATGACACCCGAGTCTACGATGCCACAAGCTCTGTGATCCATCCAATGCCAAGGACCTTTCCTGACACCCATGTCCAAAAACTCTAGTCCACCACCACCAAGAATTAGCATTGTCCAGTCCTTACAGGTGCCAGACACTGTGCTAATTGGTTCACATACAGCTTTTTCTTTCAGCAAATGGAGGTAAGTTAAGATGTAAAAGTCAAGACATTTATAGACTATAAAATTAAAGTCTGTATTTCTCTTTCTCCATCTCCTCCTGGAGACAACCATATACTGAATTCCTTCCATGAAACTTAAATACAGCTTCTTGCTAAGCCAACAGGGTTGGTCACCTGCTTAAAACTCATAAGATTTTTCATTACATTTATAATGGAATCTAAACATATTAAAATGGTCCCAAGGCCCTACATGATTTAGATCCAGCCTGGCAGGCCTATCTGCTAATGTTTTCTGTTTCTAAACTCTAGCCCCGCAGCATCCTCTCTTTCCCTGGAGGACATGCCACGTTTGTCTCCTCTTCAGGACTTGTGACATGCCCACTCCACCTGGAGAGCTCTTCTCCTAGATCTTCTTTTCCACAGCTAACTCCTTACCCTTCATATCTTGGCTCTTTCCCAAAGAGGCCTTGCCTCATTGCCTTTTTTCAAAGTAATACAACATTCTCCCAGAGGGGCTCTGGAAGTGGCTCAGATTTTCCCTCTTTTCAACTGCTAGTCATGTAGTAGCTTGAACTCAACCATGGTAGAAGTATTTACACCCAAGAAATTGGCCAGCACTACAGATCCGGGCTTTTTCTTCCCAGAGAACCACCTGTTGAACATTTACCAGCAACTCACCACCTACTTCTATTCTCCAACTTTTACTGTTCAGCACAATACTTCTCAGTTTCTTCATAGTATCCATCACTCTGAAATCATCTATTCCATGTGCTGTTTATTAACTCTCTCTCCCAGCTATCATTTAAAGAGAGCAAATACATTATCCAAATTGCTCGCTGCCATATCCCTAACACTCAAAGGCCTGTGTACAAGAACTTTAATTTTTTTATTGAAAGAATGAATTGATTCCATGCACATTCTTTGTATTATTTGCCCCACTGTATTTAATATTTCTGAATTTCCTCATGGGTCTTTCACGGTTAAGATGTTTTCAACCTAGAATTTTCTAGTAGCTACAGCTTCAAGAATGATCAAAATTGACAGGGTACGTATGCCTTACCAGTCACCAATTTTAATGATTTAAAACATCATTTACTAGTTTCCCTACTCTATAATATCTGTTTGGAAATTGTGAAGAGCTCACCCTTGTCTCTTTTCATTCTAGAGTTCTATGTAGGAAAAAATGTCTCCCTTCTGAAGGGCACTTACTGTATAATCCCTTTGTTACGATAACAAGACCATCTGGCCCCATCCATCTTGCTGCAATTTGATCCTGGGTTAATTGCACCCTGTCACTAGCCAAGATTGACACTGTATGTTTTCTCTCTTCACTAAGTCTAGTTCATTATGGAGGTAGCTTTTTGAAGATTCAGATTCTTGAGGACTTTTTCACAGCAGCATGAATGGGACTAAAGACTTTCATTTGGGGTTTTCCTGGTGGCCCATAGAATCAGTGCCTCACTAAAAGTAAGATTTGAGAGGGGAAGTCGGCCACAAGAGGAAAGAAGATACCGGTCCTTTGGAAGGTGGACAAGCAGTATCTAATAAGCAACGGAGGAGAGGAACAAGTAAGCAATCACTCTACTTGATTATCTAAGCATGCCGGATGATGTCAATGGGAAATACCACTTAACAAAAGTATCGCATACTTGAAGTGTTTATATATAGGATCCCAAATTCAAATGCCTGTAGGAGCTAAGCAGGTAAAGTAAATATTGAGGCAAACAGGATATAAAATAATATTGAGGGGGTGCCTGGGTGGCTCAGTCAGCTAAGCTGACAGTCCTTGATTTTGGCTCAGGTCATGATCTCAGGGTTGTGGGATCGAGCCCCACTTTGGGCTCCATGTTCAACACAGAGTCCACTTGAGAATTTTCCTTCTCCCTCTCCCTCTGTCCCTCCCCCTGGCTCACGCTCTCTCAAATAAATAAATAAATCTTTAAAAATAATAATAATATGAGGGGTATTATGGCAAATTGAAGACTCCATGAACTCTCCAAAGGGGGTAACATATACCACCTCCAGCCAACTTCTACCCATAGGAAGTGTGGAATCTGTAATGTCAATTTGTAATGGATATTGTTGACTGACTCCCAATTCCCACCCTCTCCTTCTTTGCACATGTAACCCTCTCCCGCTACATGATGAAAAAAGGGAAAAAGTTCATTCTACTCCCACTGCCCACTGCATCTTTCAGGTCTAGAATCATATTGGCCTAAGCCAGTTAGGAGAATTCTGTTCCTCTGATCGGTGATTAGCATAAGAACAGGTGTGTGACCTAATTCTAGCCAATGAGACATAGGGAAGGCCACTTCAATTCTTGGAATTCCAAAGAAATAAGAAGAGATAGTCTTTCTTTCTCTGGACACAGTCATGTCTTGCTATAATGCCAGAAACTACTGTTGCCATCTTGCCACACAGAGCCCGGGGCATCTGGAGCAGATCCCTGAAACACCACACCTGGCCAGCCTCTGGAGCTAGTTCCTTATAACAAATTCTTACAGTTTAAGTCAGTCTAAGTAAGTTTTTGTTACCTATAGACAAAAGTACCCCTGTGTGTGGTATATCAATCTTCCAACTTTTCAAGAGAAATAGGAAATCCCATTTTTTGCAATTCCACTTTTTAAACTGTGGCTACTAATTTTTAAATATCATACGGGAGATTCTTCCTCTGATTAAAATAACATAAAATGGAACAAATTTTAGTAGGGTGGAGGTGGGGCACTCGTTTTCAACTCATGGCCTAGCTTGACACCTCCACTCTGGGCTCTCAGTGCAATCTATCCCAAATTGCACATCCTGCAGCGGTTTTAAGTTTCTGGAGCTTTATGTGTTCCCTCATCACTGATCAAGAGAAGAGTCATCCCTGCCCGACTTTCAGAGCTCCAGTGTCTGCATAATTTAGATAGAATATCAATATCCAAATACACCATAGCGTGGTGCTCAGCAAAACTGATGTGGGGCTGTTGGAGAGAAGACCTTCAAGAAACGAAGGGTTTGTTAATTAAGTTTCTTTGCCAGAAAAAGGTCATGAAAATGAGAAAATACTTACCTTATTAAAGTCCAGCAAAACCAATAAACTTGAATTACTATGTATATTAACATGGTTACTTCTGCAAATATGATCCGTTCTTGTCTTCGGAGCTCTGCTCATAACTTGCTCCCTCTTGAAAAATAGTCTCTCTTGTCTCCTTTGCCCATCCATGGTTTACCTAGATTTTAAGACCCAGTTCAAAGGCTACTACTTACAAGAAGCTGCTTCAGATGGGAATTTCTCAAACTGTTTCTTTATGTGCGGTTCCCACATCAACTGTGGTTGCAGAGTCATCTGGGGCCATCTGCCTGTTGAACAGAAGATATCTGGCTCTGGGACCAGAAGAACTGGGTCTGAGCTTGGAACTCTGCAAATTATATGCTCTTCAATTGAGTCTTCTACACGCTGTAGTTGGGAGACACTGTTCCTACGTACTTGCTATATCATTATAATGGAGTTTTGAATCATTTTTTGGGTTTCCTTTTTTTATTTTAAAGATTTTATTTATTTCACAGAGAGAAAGAGAGCACAAGCAGAGGGGAAGGGAGAAGCAGACTTTCCGCTGAGCAGGGAGCCCAATGCGGCGCTCAATCCCAGGAAAGCAGATGTTTAACCAACTGAGCCACCCAGGCATCCCTGGGCTTATTTTCACATAATTCTTTCCAAAGAGGTCATATCATCTGAGTTATAAGATCCTTGAAAGCAAGGACCTTATTTTATACATCCATATTCTTACTCATCCTGAGATCCAGTTTCCTCATCAAAAAAATGCAGACTTATGGTTTGGGGGTCGTTTTAAGGAGTAAGTGAGGTAATAAAAGATTTCAAATGTATTGCATCCTAATTATATACTAAGACACAGTTGTAAGCCTTGGTTATCTTACTTCATCTTCCAAACAGCCCTGTTGGGGAGGCAGGATCTTCTTTTTCATGCTGAGAAGACGACTGAGCCTCAGAAAAGGTGGGAAATCTGGAAAAGTTCACAGAGCCAGTTACGGGTGGAGCTGGATTTCAAAGCCACATTCCTCTGATTCAAAAGTCTGTTTTTACTCATATTCCGACGTCTGTACAAATATCAATTACTGGTGATACGCAAGTCCTGGGATACAGTAAAAGCTCAAAATGTACTAGCACCCACCCAGAGGCAAGGCGTGTTAACATATCCTGCCCAGACCTCGGAGCTAAAGAAAAATTGCTTCCCTCTTCTTGTATCAAGAATAATCAATCCTGGGGAGCCTGGGTGGCCCAGTCAGTGAAGCATCTTCCTTTAGCTCCAGTCATGATCTCAGGGTCCTGGGATCTAGTCCTGCATCAGGCTCCCTGCTCAGCCGAGAGTCACTTCTCCCTCAATCCCCTCCCCTTGCTTGCGATCACTCTCTCTCTTTCTCTCTCTTTCTCTAGATAGATAGATAGATGATAGATAGATAGATAGATAGATAGATAGATAGATAGATAATCTTTAAAAAGGAAAAAAGACTAACCCATCCTGTTTTGGCATCAGAACGTATCCTAAGGATCCAGAAATGAGTCCCACCTCAGAAGACACTGGGCCCTCAGAGCAGGAACTCAGGGAAAGCACAGCTCCAGTTCGAAACCCCCATCAGATGGGAAGCGACCACTGAAGTCACAGCAGCAGCCAGGCCAGGCCAAACTGCTGGCACTTTTGCTCATCCCTGGCAGCATTCTCAGCCCTGGCCACCTCTCAGAACAACCAGGGACATGGTCTTCAAACTAATACAGATGCCTGGGCCTCACGCACAGAAATTTTGAATTATTCTGGGGTGTTCTAGCTGATTCTGACCTCCCCCGGGCTGAGAAATCTGACAACAGACTTGGCCTCAGTGAGCTCTGACCTCTTTGTAGCCTGCCCTGTGGACCTTTGGCTCATCCTTTTTATTTTCTCCATCTCAAGTGCAGCCCCAGCGGCACCTGGCACCTAGCAGGCACTGCAGAAATATTTGTTGAAAAAAATGATCAGTGAATTTTGAAACTTGCTAACCTAAAGTGCCTCATTTACCCTCTTCCTATCCCTTAGGACTCGTCCACTCACCTCTGATGATCAATAGTCCCCTTGCCTCCCTCTGGAAGTCTAAACAATCAGGAAAACTCGAACTCCATCATTTAGCCTGGCCCAGAACGATGTCAAGTCATAAAAGTGTTAATCGAGTTTAGGGTTCACTAACTCAGTTCTTCTTTGGGGAAGCAGTTCTCCGTGCATTTCTCATGTTTCATGTTCCTGCACGTTCTGTGAGCAGAGGCCCTAACAGCTTTTGTTCTGGACTGCCTTTTCCAGGATGGCCACATACATGGCAAGCAGCCTTGAAAGACAGAAAGAGTAGCGCCCTCTGGGCAGAGGGCACATCTGTATCCTGGCAAGTGTCATAAAGATAATGTCCTCCCCTGGGGCAAAAATATGGAAGTTTGCTAGCAGCTCCCTTATAAAACATCAAGGGTCCTACTCCATGGGTTCCTTGGCTGTGCTGCAAACCCCAGGAATGGAGACATACCTGGGCCATTCCGTGTGGTCCCCATGGACCCCAAAGGGAAAAGGGAACCAATGCACACACAAAGCTCACACTGCCTGCTTTGTAATAATAAAGCCCATCCGTGGCCCCTGAGTGCGAGGACCTGAGTCTTCCACCAGAGTCTACAGAACTGTGATGGCCTCGCCTGCTAGCTTGTGGGGAGGATAAAACCAGACCCTTCACGGTCCTTGACAAACTCCTACATGTCTCTCAAGATCCACCCCCGCACACACCTGTGAGATTCCTTCAGCCCCTTGAACTAGACCCTTTCTTATGCTCACTAGAGCCAGCACTGAGCTTTACCACTGAGCGCGCTGGTGACAATGACCAGATTACAGGTCTGTCCTCCTCACTGGATTCAAAGTTACCTAAAAAGAGGAACCAAGTGGTATTTTTGAACAGACCTGATGCCAGTGAAATAAAGCCGTTGGTACATGACCTGCCTGTCCCCCCCTCCCCCATCTCGCTGACCCGAGTCCACCACTCTGTGCCTCCCTCACTCTGCAGCCACATTAGCCTCCTAGCTTTGTCCCTGCTGTTCCCTCAGCCTGGAATGTTCTTCCACCTGGTTTGCACATGGCTCCCCCCTCCACTTCATTCAGATCTCTGTTTCCTACTACTATTTTAGCTCCCTGGGGGGCTTTGTCTATTTTGCTCACTGTCAGAACCTCAGTGCTGAGCGCTGCTCTAAGAACAGTGTCTGATACAAAATAGGTGCTCGATAAATATTCATTGGATAGACAAGTGAATTAAAGAATAAAAACATGTAGTAGAACACTTTGCATATGGTGCCTATTCCGGAAAAGTAGCTTCCATCAATGGAACTTGCGGTGGAAATACAAATATTAGTAACACTCAATGTACAAAATGTGGCATTTTTTTTAGATTTACTTATTTGAGAGAGCGAGCGAGTACGTGCATGAGTGGGGGGCAAGGGCAGTGGGAGAGGGAGACAAGCAGACTCCCCACTAAGCAGGGGGAGCCTGAGGCAGGCCTGACCCCAGGGCCCCGAGGTCATGACCTGAGCCAAAATCAAGAGTTGTCAGACACTTAACCAACTGAGCTACCAGGTGCCCCCAAAATGTGATGTTTCTATATCTTTTGAGATTAAGCTTAATCTGCTTCAAGCCCCCTCTGCTGGACAGGTGAGAAACTCAGCCTTAGATATTGGAAGGGGCTCTCTAACCCTGTCTGGGATCATGTAAGAACCCCAAGGGGTGAACACAGCTCAGAACATTCAGAAAAGGGATTTTTGGTTTTTCTGTGATAGTTGTCACTGCTGTTATGTGTTGTGCCCCCAAAACACACACACACTCACTTCTTCAGAAAAAAAAATTATATCTGTAGAGCACCAAAGATATGCCCTCTAAGACTGAGCCACCTCCTGGGGCACTGCAAAAGAGGGACCTGGCCCAGCTGAGCCGCAAAAATGCAGAAGCAAATCCCCTTCACCAGCTCTGAGGATGCTCCCCCACTTTTCTCTCTCTCCCCCGTCTGCTCCAACCTCCACCTCCCAAAAGTTCTCCTGTCTTCCCCCTCCCATGCAATACCCTTCAAACAACTGTAGATTTTCCAAAACTTAAACTTGGAAGTTTTTGCCTTTGGCCCTACTACACACAAGCTGCTGTAAAATGCTAAATGAGGCATTTAAACAGACTTGTTGAAATTCAACCAGGCAAACTCAAAGTCTCAGTTTCCCTTCTTCCCATGGCAGGGGAAATACATCAGAGAGAATAAAACACACAGTGATACCCAATGAATGACCTACCACGTGAGATTTCGTCTGTGTGCGTGTCCTAGCATTCAGCGCAGCGCCTGGCACACAGGCCTCGAATAAATGCGGAATTCTGGATCGGATGAATGATTTTAATTTATCTAAAGTAAATTTACTGAAACAAATGCCCTTTAGGGCGGACATTTCCCTAGAGATGGTTTGCTCCTTGAGATCCTCGTCTCCCCTTCCCTGGGTCCCAGGAGGCTGACCTTCTGCCTCTGACCAGGATGCGCTTAAAGGGATGTGTCAGCAGGATGTGTCGGCGGGGGAGGAGGGGAAGATCCAGGTATCAACTCTCACGGGCCGGCCAGTTTCAGTGGCATCACAGGAGCCGTGTCCCTGTTTCAGGGTTTGTCACGATCTGATCGTTCGTGTACCTCCCAGATTCCTACGTGGAAACCCTAATCCCAGCGTGACGGTGTTGGGAGGCGCTTGGATCACGGGATGGCGCCCTCGTGAGTGGGACTGGTGCCCTGCGGGGAGGCCGGGGGGCCAGCTCACCCCCTGTCTGTCCCGCAAGGACACCAGGCGAAGTGGGCCACCTGCAACCCGAGAGGGCCGGCGGCAGAACGTGACCACGCTGCCCCCCGCCCTCAGGATTCCGGACTCCGGGACACGGAGCAACACACGGCTACGGGGAAGCCACCCGGTGTATGGTAGTTTGTTAGGGCAGCCCCAGCTCGGACAGAGCAGAACCGCTTCGAGAAATTGTGTGCGCGCGCGCGTGTGTGCGTGCACGTGGGGGGCCGCGTGCAAGCACGGGGAGGAATGCACATGCACGTCAGTGGGAGCGCACTGCACGCACGTGGGGGGGTGACCGTGCTGCACACACGTGGGGTGGGGGCGACCCGGCTGCATGCACGTGGGGGGGAGAACCGCGCTGCACGCATGTCGGGGGAGAGACTACGCTGCACACTCGTGGGGGGGGGACTGCGCTGCACGCACGGGGGGGGGTGACAGTGCTACACGCATGTTGGGGGGAGAGACCGCGCTGCAGGCATGTCGGGGGGGGAGAGCACGCTGCACGCACGTGGGAGGGAAAACCGCGCTGCACGTACGAGAGGGGGGGACCACGTTGCACGCACGTGGGGGGAGGAGAACCGCGCTGCACGCACCTGGGGGGGAACCGCATTGCACGCACCTGGGGGGGAGCATGCTGCACGCACGTGGGGGGTCACCGCGCTGTACACACATGGGGGGAGCGCGCTGCACACACGTCAGGGAGGAGAACCGCGCTGCACGCACGTGGGTGGGGTGACAGCGCTGCACGCAGGTGAGGGGGGGCAGAGCGCGCTGCACGCACGTGGCGGGGAGTGTGCTGCACGCATGTCGTGGGGGGAGACCACACTGCCGCACGTGGGTGGGGTGACGGCGCTGCACGCAGGTGAGGGGGGCAGAGTGTGCTGCACGCACGTGGCGGGGAGTGTGCTGCACGCATGTCGGGGGGGAGACCACACTGCACGCACGTGGGTGGGGTGACAGTGCTGCACGCACGTCGGGAGGGGAGCGCACACACACACCTGGTTCCGTTTCAGGGCTCTGACTGCCAGCGCCCACGCGAGCAGGTGGCACTTAGCAGAACCCCCAGAGCTGCTGTCTCCGTGTCAGGTGCTGGAGCTGCAGGTCCACAGGGCAGGCGGGCAGGCGGAGGGCGGACGGGAATCGGGGAAGAGGGAGAACCGCCTAAGCCCCCCGAGGGTGAGCTGGGACCCCAGACACACCTGCCTGAGCCCGGCGGCCCCCGCCCACGGTGACGAGGTGTCCGGTAGCGGCCAGGCCCTGCATCGCCAAGCGGGCGCACACCCGGCCTGGGGCGCAGACCCCGCACGCCCAGCACCAGGGGCAGGGGAGGGGCCACGCGGGCACAGCCGGGCCAGCAGCCGCGTCCGGGAGAGCTCCCGGCCAGGAGGATGCCCTCGGCCCGCGCCCCCGGACCCGCTCGTCCCCCGCGGTTCCCGTGCACCGCCCGAGCTGCTGGCAAGGCCCTCCTCGGCACGTTCTCCTCAAACTTCTCAGTCGGAGCACACCATCTGTTTCCTGCTGGGATCCTGATGAAGAGTACAACCACCCTTGGTGCAGAGGAGCAAACAGAACATGAATTGGTAGATTTATTTATTGCTTTTCCCTGCTGGAGATGTATTTGTTTAAAAATATTAATTGAGCATCTACACACGGATGCCAGACGAATGTGCTACGGATCCAGGGGTGGGCAAGAGACACGGATTCCGCTCCACTGGTGCTCACCCCCAGCAGAGGGCGGGGAGTCCAATTCCCTCTGCTTCCCTGCTCGCAGCCCAGGGAAGAGACCTAGAAACTGAGGATGGTCATTAAGGGTCCAGAATCTTTGGAAGAAAGGTGGTTTATGAAACAGTCATTGTCCTACTGCACCTCCAAAGATACGGTTTATTTAGCCTCACCTTTAAAGAGTAAAAGAAAGGTGGGTTTATCATGAGCACATGACTCTGTACCAGGCCCTTTCCACAGAGTATCTTGTTTAATCCTCACGCAGTGTCACAAAATGAATGACCAGAAATTATCATCTCCACTAGGTCGATGGAGAAACTAAAGCCAGGAGGTGAAGTGGCCAGCCCAAGGCTACATCGCTAACAAGGAAAGTCAACAAGATATTTATTTTTGGTCTGGGCTCCATACCTGGGAGGAATTAGGCCAAATGCTCTATTTTTTAAGACCTTACAGCAAGCCTAACAAGATGGGTTTTCTCACTCCCCCTCCTTTGGTGCCAGAGGGGGCTTCAGGGTACAGAGGATGCACAGACACGGAGTGGAGGAGTCAGGAACTGAACCCAGCTCAGCCTGATGCCAGAGCCCACCGTCTTGCTCCTCACCGGAACCCATAAAACACAGTTGACATGGCATTTGTTCAGGCTGTGTTTCATCCCTGAATATCTTTCTCCATAAATACACGAGAGATCTACATATCTGTAGAGATATAGCCCCACATATCCATTATATTCTATTCAACACATAATACAGATACTCCATCTAATACTTCAAGCTGTTCTATTTCCAGCATTGAATTATTTGCTTCTCCCAACCTCCATTAACCAAGTTTGGGGAGAAAAGCTAGCTGCCACATAAGTCTTGATGAGAATAAAGTCTCTTTATTACTATTATTATTCCCCTAATGGTCTGTGCAGTATCGTACATAACTTTTTAGTCCTTCATAAAATCCCGTTGATAAACATTTGACAACTTGTTACGATTTTAAAACTTTCATTGCCAGATCTGTGCCGACACCGCTGGAATCTAACAATGTGATATGAAGGCAGCCACAGTAGCTTTCGGTGATGCAATAAAGAATTTTGTAGCCACTCTCAGTACCTAATTTATGACATGTGCACTGATGAATGATCAAGATTCACTATTTGCCATTATAAGAAACAGGCCAACCAATTCATAATTTTCAGGAAAGCTGGTTTTAACAGCCCTATTAGTTTTACAATTCCGACTTTTGTAAGCTTCAATTTGTTATGTTTAAGTTATTTGTTCTGAGGAGTTTGAGTGCTCTTACTGGGGTCTTAAGGTCTATTTTTCCAAACAGAGTTTGCAGAGAAAGACAATAGTGGTGCTGAAAAGTTCAATTAAGATAAACTCTGAAAGTCAAAGGGAAAAAGCTGTGGATATTCATTCAAGTTGAAAATACACAGAGCCTTGCTGTCCTTCTTCTGTTTATTAAAAATATATATACGTATATATATAATAAACTGGAGATGATTTGTGTTGCAGTCTACGAGCTCCATGAAAGTTTTTAGACATTTGGTAAACCAGATTCTGTCTCTGGACTTCAAGGTATTAATTCTTCTGTCTATTGAGGGTTGGCTAAAATATTAACATGAGTAGATGTGTATATATTATATATATTCAAAAAGCACATTTGATCTGGGTCTGTATCTAACTCAAATATATAAGCTAAAAAATACATTTTCATGTGCCTGAAATATTAATATGTACATAGATCATAGTTATTCATTCATTCATGAAAGAAACTATTTTTATTTTTTTAAAGATTTTATTTATTAATGTATTAATGAGAGACATACAGAGAGAGAGAGAGGCAGAGACACAGGCAGAGGGAGAAGCAGACTCCATGCAGGGAGCCTGACATGGGACTCGATTCCAGGTCTCCAGGATCGAGAAGGCGGCGCTAAACCACTGAGCCACCAGGGCTGCCCAAGAAATGTTTTTTAAACACAGGAGAGTTGTTGGCGAACTACAGCCTGCAGACCCAACTCAGCCCTCTGCCTGTTTTTGTGTGGCCAAGAAGCTAGAACAGTTTTCACATTTTTCTAATCAAAAAGATCAATATTTCCTGACATGTGAAAATGAGAGGAAATTCAAATTTCAGTGCATATAAATAAAGTTTTATTGGTACACAGTCACACTCATTTGTTCACATGTTGCTATGGTTGTTTTTACAGTGTTGGAGGTCAGTAGAGTCAATGGAGCCATGTGGCCCACAAAGCCTAGAATTTTTACTACTCTGCCCTGATCTGTTATATTCCAGATAGTGGAAATGAAAAACTAAATAAATAAAATAAAAAGAATAGTAAAACAGAGCTGGCTCTTCTTTCATTCAGGGCAGCAGTAAATATGTCAAATGATTTTAAGTGCTATAGAGAAAAGCAAATCACTAATAAGTAAATCAAATACAGACTGATAGGTGAGTTGAATATGTGACTCAAATACCAAGGTGCCAATGCCAGCAGGGACACGACTTTTGAAACAGGGAATCATTCTTGGTGAATTTCCAAACAGAGTACAATTCTCCTTCCATTTATGCAGTGTATATTAAAACTATACAAAGAACACTTTGTGCTATATATAAAGTGAAATTTGGTTCTAGGTCAAGATCATCGTAATCAGGTTTTTCAACTGCCCAACTTTCTGACATGACGCTAGAAAGTCATGCGGGATATGAAACAATCCTTTGTGCTGGAGTGTCTCTCACACGGCAGGACATTCAGTAACCCTGGCCCTCATCCCCTAATTCAACACAGACACTGAAATCTGAGAGTGCTGTCGGGTTTGGAGGGGGAAAAGAAGGTTGCAATCAGGGAGTCAAGTTTTCAACAGACAAGGAGGGTGGCCAAGAGGAAGACAGGTCACAAAAAATGATCGGTGGTATGCTGGTAAATGTTTAATAAGTGGCTCTAATTTGTAGCATTTGCCAATGTCCATGGTATAAATACTCCCACAATGGCCAATTTCAAGCTACCAACATGACATCATTGAATGCAGAAGGTAGAGAGATGTGCTCAGCTAGCTTTCCGGAGCCGGTATGAGTCGGCTCCAACAAACCCCCAGGATGAGTAGTGATTGATACACCTAAGGGGTGTGAATCTCAAATGAACGGAAAATTTTACAGGAGGGAATAGGAGCAACCATCAGTTGTGTGACATACATCAGTGAGTGACATTATCACCGGCCTAACTTCCCAAGCCAGAAGGATATGAAGGCAGCAGAGAGAATTCTTTCCCTTGACTAAGTGGTGATCTCAGGGATTTAACTGAGGTGAGAAAGGAAGAAAACAATTTTTGAAGTTGGTAAAGATTTAACAGAGTTTGTTTACCGGGGGACAGATTTCTCTTTTTTTTAAGATTTCATTTATTTATTCGTGAGAGAGGCAGAGACACAGGCAGAGGGAGAAGCAGGCTCCCTGCGGGGAGCCCAATGAGGGACTCGATCTCAGGACCCCAGGATCACGACCTGAGCCAAAAGCAGACATTCGACCACAGAGCCACCCAGGTGTTCCTAAGCAACAGAATTCTGGGGAAAAAAATATGGGGACCTTCCGGAGACCAGGTAGCAGAGAGAGGCTGGGAAAGGAAATTTCCAGGCCAGAATACATTCTGGGTGTGACCAAGGGTGACAGAGAGCCTCTCTCCATTCCAAACCAAATCTGACAGCCATCGGGGAGGCAGTATTCCAGCAAATTCATCTTGCACACAGTCATCAAATTATTATAATTTAGCTTCAGCAACTACAGTAGCTGCTCAAAAAAACACATTACTACAGTAGAGCTCTGCGAAATATTTTGCACATACAGCAAACGTGGCAAATTTTGCCACTTCATTGACTTTGTAAAACTGAAAGATTTCCCCCTTTGTCTTGTATAGTTTCACTAATTACATCATTAGCAGAAGGCCATTTGACCAACATGAAGGAGATAAGAACTACTTTTTCTACATTTAAGTGGAAATGGAAGTTAAAATATAGAAATATTCATGCCTGTGTGGTACAAAATCCTCAAGAGATAAGAGAGTCGAGCGATTATAGAGACGTCATCTGAAAAAAAAAATCAAAAGAATTGATATCTTTTATGTACAATTGCTGTGATTAGACAACCAATCTCAGTTTGCTCAATCTCCCTAATATGGACAGTCTTTGATGAAGACAGGAAGGCAGGGCGAATGCAAAAGCTTTAGCACGAGAAGAAGCAGCGTCTGAATAGAAAGGGATGAATGTAGAAGAACAAACAAATGAAGGCAAAGTTCTTGAGCTCGCCAACAGGAGAAGTGAAGACCCAACTCTTCCCAGAGGTACAGGTCTCCATGGGACCTGCTGGTAGTTCATGGCAATGCATGGGATGGTGGACCTGCGGGCAGTAATGAATTTTAATTCCCTGGAAAGCTGGAAAGCGACAGACAATGAACCAGCGTGCTGCCTGACTACCCAAAATTTCACTCTACCACATATATGGGAACAAAGAGTAACATGTGCAGCATAAAGAAATCCCGTCTGGAAAACTCTATGCCTGTGGTTAGTGGTTATAATTCAGAGTATCTCTGAGTTGGGTGACTTCTGTTCCAATCAGGGCCATTAGCATTCAGTACCTGGGAATGTGACTCAACCAATGCCCGTCAACTCTATGACCAAGTTGCAAATGGAACTCAGCTCTGGAGAGCCATGTGGGTCACAGAGCAAGAAGGTACTAGAAGACTTTTAACACAGACTTTGAGGTCAGACCTGGGCTTGAATCCTGATATCTTGCACCACCTCACAGTGGGAGATTGGGCAAGCCAATTAAGCTTTCTGAACCCCAGTTTTCTCATCTGCAAAAATGGAGATTAAATAGTATGTAGATTCTAGAGCCAAGAGAGGGAGTAGAGCAGACGATGCCCTAATGTGGCTAACAACAGTGATTATAATAGGAATGAGATCATCATGATCATCATCAGCATCATTATGCTATGGAGAGACGAAAGCTAAAGCAGCAGCCATGAAGAACAGAGAATGGGTTGACAAACTGGAGGCCTAGAGTCCATTCTAAACATTTCTCTGGTTAAGCAAACCTTCTCTGTGCCCACAGTACCTTTGTTCCAAAAATGTAACTCAAGCGATTATGTCCCGGGCCCTGACCTAAGTGCTAGGAATACAGCGAATTCAAGAGATGGAAATCCTTGCCATCGTGCAGCTTACATTTCGGTGGAGAGAGACAGATGCTAAATTACAAAAATAAATAGTACCATCTAAACAGTGGCTCTCAAAGTGTGGCCTTGGGATCAACAACGTGAGCATCACCCGGGAACTTTCTAGAAACGCCCAATCTGGGTCTTCCAGTCCTAATGAGTCAGAAACTCAGAAGAGGGAGCCCAGAAATCTGTGGCCTGAGAAACCTTCCAGGAGATTCTGACACAAGTCAAAGTTTGAGAATTTGCATCTCCTAACACCAGGAGATGCTGGTGTGAAGATGAGGAGAACACGTGGTCCAAATGCCTGATAGAAAGAAGTCAGGGGCAAGGGCTACGGAGTAAAGAAAGCAGACAAGGGGATGTCTTTTTTTTTTTTCTTTTTTTTAACGATCTTATTTATTGATGAGACACACAGAGAGAGGCAGAGACACAGGCAGAGGGAGAAGCAGACTCCCGGCATGGAGCCCGATGAGGGACTTGATCCCAGGACCCCAGGATCACGACCTGAGCCAAAAGCAGATGTTCAACCACAGAGCCACCCAGGGGGAGGTCTTAAGCCAAGTGCCGGCAGAAGCAGAGTCTGAGATGCAAACTTTAAATGCAAGTGGTTTGTGTGGGAGGTGGGATGCACAAGAGGAGAGTGAGGAAGTGGGACAGGCAAGGAAAGACAGCCAGTATGGTTGTGAGCAAGTGGGGCCCATGGTCCGGGGAGGTGTCCCAGAGGACACCGTCTGGAATATGGCTTCATTGTCCTGGCTGAGGAGTGGGGACTTACTTACCCGCCAGCTTGCCAGCCACCAGCTAGGTTTACTCTCAGAGGTGTTAACTCCCCAGCGTGCTTGCCCATCCTCACGGGAGGGACGGGGGAGAAGAAAGCCCTCGGCATGAGAAAAACAGGTTCTTGCAGCAGGAAGCCATTCCCAGGGGTTTGGGGAACATGGTACCATGGAAGAAAAAGTGTGAGCTGAACAAATACCAGAAGGACAGGAGGGAGCAAGCCCTGCCCAGATCTGGGGAGGGGACTTCCCAGGCAAAGGAACAGTTAGAACAGGTGCCCTGGGGTGGGGTGATGCCAAGCATGAGCAGAGCAGCCAAGACGCCAGTGTGTCCCCAGCAGCTCAGGGAGGGAAGGCGGAGGGCCCCATGAGCCACCGCAAGGATGGCAGCCAAGGGTCAGAGACATGGAAGGCCATTGGAGGTTTGGAGGACAACACCTGACTTAAGTTCAAAAAGATTTGGGGGAGCTGCCGTTTGGTTATATATCATGAATATTAGACAGATGGACAGACAGGTAGAGATAGAGATAGGGTGACATGGAGGCAGGAAAAGGGAACCAGGAAGGAGACCCCTATAAATCCGGAGGCAGAAATGCTGGTGGCTTAGAGCCAGGTACAATGATGCTGTAATGATGTCGGTAGCAGCCCATTCTTTCTCAGCATCTGCTGCTTGCCTTTGTATTGGCTTCTTGGTCCCAAGAGAAGGCATCACTACCAGGGGCAACTCCAGGATTACACATCCAACCAGCAAAACTGCCCCTGAAGAGCGAGCCGTCTCTTCACCTCTAATTAGAGCAAGGACCCAGGACCAAGCCTCTTTGGGTCCAGGCTTGGGTTGCCTGGGCAACTGTCAACTAATCTCTGCAGTGATGGGGTGCCTTGAGTGGTTCACAGGCCCACTGCTGGAAACCAGAGGTAGGAAGAGCCCCACCCCAACCACATACCCTGAGAGAGGTGGGGAAGAGGTTCCCCCGGAGGAAGTCTGATAGCAAGGGTACAGGATCCTCTCCACCCGCCCTTCCACAGTAATAGGGTTTCAGCCTATGGAGCCCATGTTCCCCAGTCTTGTTTACAGGTCAATGGGGCCACATGATTAATGTGTGAACAGAAGTGACAACGTACAGGGGCACCCAGATGGCTCAGGTGGTTGAGCGTCCAACTCTTGGTTTCTGCTCAGGTCATGATCTCAGGGTCATGGCATCAGGCCCCCCTCAGGCTCCACACTCAGAGTGGTGTCTGCTTGTCTCTCTACCTGCTCCTCCCCCTCCACTCGTGTTCTCTTGCTCTGTCTCAAATAAGTAAATCTTTAAAAAACAAACAAACAAAGAAGTGATAACATACAACTTGCAGATTTTGACCTTAAAATGAAAGGGGTGTCATCTCTTTTCTCCCTTCCTCCGGACTGGAATGCAACCCCAGTGATGGCGACCCTGGGTCCTGAGACCATGGGAGCATCGTGATAACAGAAGGCAATGGGACAGAAGGATCCAAGGTTCCTAACAGCTTTTCAGAGCAGGATCATCCTATCAGTGCAGACTTTTAGTTCTGTGAAGACAAAAGAAAATTCTGGTTTTTAGGTTACCATTTTGAGGGGCCTATGCAAAGCAGACTGTATCCTAACTTACACAGAGACTGAGTTTTATTCTCATGAGGGGCAATAGGGATGGAAAAGGAAAGAACCAATGATAGTCTTCACTGTCACATACGGTAAGACTGTTAATTCCAGAACTTTAACAGTCACTGATGTGGGGTGTTTTTTTTTTTTTTTTTCAAAGAAACTTCATAGTTCTGTTAGAATTCTATCTCACCTAAGATCTATTGCTTCAATTTGTGCAAACAAAGCTTTGAACCTTTTTCATTTAAGAATGTAACCAACCTTGCTACATCTTGGCATTATGTCTTCACTATGGAACTTGTCAGTGGTGGCCCTCGAGAACACCTCTGAGATCCGAAAAGACACCAAATCATCAAGTTAAACAGGGCCTGTGCAGCTGGGTGGAGTCCAACGTGTCACCAGAACAGGGAGGAGGCAAAATTTTACAAATCTGATCACTGTATCTCCTCCTGAAAGATTTCATTTAAGGGCAAGAGTCAAGATTCTTGCTGCTCTGATGAAAGAAAAATGCACACAGGCTACAAACAAATGTATTTTGTCCAGTGATTGAGGAGGCAAAGACGGTCCTCAAACCAGAGGAATAAATTTTTTATCAAATTATCTATAGTAGAGGGACGCCTGGGTGGCTCAGCAGTTGAGCATCTGCCTTTGGCCCAGGGCATGATCCCAGGGTCCCAGGATCGAGTCCCACGTCGGGCTCCCTACATGGAGTCTGCTTCTCCCTCTGCCTAGGTCTCTGCCTCCATCTCTGTCTCTCACGAATAAATAAATAAAAATCTTTTTAAAAATTATCCATAGTAGAGATAGAACTACCCTTTCTCTTTCTAACATTTTATCATCCCAGTGTGTTCCTACATATAAGCAAATGAAGACTCCATTTATTTTGATAGTATTACTTAATATTATACCTTTTCACTGCATATAATATAAAATAGTGTTATACAGATAGTAACTAGTTTTTATTAAGTACCCACTGTGTCTCTTCTATCCATCTTTGGCACCATATTCTCAAGTCACCTTGTGGGTGGGAGGGTATCATTAACATCATACTATGGATAAGAACATTGACCCACAAAGAGACAAAGAACCAGCCAGGGTCACTCATTCAGGAAGAAGGTCCAGAAATCAAAGCCAGAAAGTTAATATCTGGAGACTGCATCCTTGAACATTATTCTCCTGGCCTCGTCACCACCTGTGGTGGACACAGAGGTGTGCCACCCAGATCTCCCTTCATGGAAGCATCTGCTGCCCAGCTCCAGAAGCATGGTTAGGAGACAGTCAGAGAGCTGCTCCATTGAGGTCTATACATGCAGAAGGCTGTGTCCTCAAGGTCATGCCCTGCCAAGGGTAGCCCATTAGCAGTGACTGAGCAAGGCATGGGCATAAATTCCTGCCATGTCAACCCAGCATAGGATGCTCTGAGGGGCGGGACATGCTCCAGAGCTCCCCACGGGGTTGGCCAGGACTTTGTAAGCTGACACTACAACTACACTACTGCTTCTGTCCAAATATGCTTCCCCACTCTTCCCTTGAACAACGTGGATTCCAAATAAACACCTCAAACTCTGTCTCAGGTGCCTGCATCCCTCACCTGGGCTCCCAACTTTACTAACAGAGAGGTCTACTGAATGAATGAATGAACACGGAGATATGAGTTGAATAGATTTATTTAAAGCCGTGGGTTTGCATAACAATCCATTCAACAAATCACAAGCCTCTTCCTAGGCAAGAACAAAACACACAAGGTCCCTGCCCTTAGATGCTGATGGCATTTATGGGGCCAATGTCAGTTGCTCTCAACCCTGATTGCTCACAAAAAAAATCACCAAGGGGTTTTTTGGCATTTTTGTTTGCTTTAACCATGCTCAGGGCCCACTGGAATTGGGCTGAGTAAGAATAAAGCGAAGGCAGAGAACCACAGAGCTAGAGGATTTATACTAAAACTTCACAAACTTTCCTGGGTACATGAATCACCTGGGACTCTGGTTAATACCCAGATTCACTGAGTAGGTCTTAGGTAGGGCTGCTGGAGCTGTGCTGACACCAAACCACACAGGATTTGATGCAAGATGCAAGGAAGCATAAGGTAAACGTCAATAGGGGAACAGAGAGCCCCAACACATGGCGTGCAATTATTTGATGATTTTACATTACAGTAGATTCAGACCCTGCACATTAAGATCTCATCAGTTTTTAGAGAAACTACTGAACACCCTTCTATCAATCTTGTTTCTTTAAAGATAAGACCCAGGCCCAAGTGACTACAGGTATGAATACTGGAGAAGAATATAGAACACCAAACCATTTCTCCCTATACCACTTAAATATTCAAAGGAAACTTCGTATAGTTTATATTTTGCACTTAGACGCTAAGAATACAGACTCGTGTGTGCGTGCATGTGTGCGTGTGAGAGAGAGAATTCTGAACATATCAAGACTTTTCTTCTTTCTAAACACAGTCATCTTCACAAACAACTTTGACAATACACTTTCATTTTGTCAGAGTTGCTTGGGATGAAATTCGCTCAGCCATTAAAAGGTGGGAAAGTGTCCTGCTGCTGTGTATATAAGACAAGGCCACTGTTTTGTCAGATGTCAGCTACCCATCAGTCGAGGCAGAGAAAGTGATTGGTACATGATGGGGTCGGTAAGAAGCCCTCCAAACCTTAATTATCAGACTGCCCCCCAGTTTCGCTGGGCTTGTCAGTGACTCCTGACAAGCTCAGAGGCAGATGAAAAGACAGTGCATCACCAACTGGTTAATTAGCAGCAAGCACAAAGCAACCCAAATTACAAGCCCAAGAAAATATGCCACAGAGTTGTATTTTGTACCTGGGATTTAAGCAACGCATGCAAGGGAGAAATGGTGAATTTTTCATATTCCAAAAAGTATTTCTATTGTTCTTTGGGATCAGCTTGGACAGTCAGGAAGACAGGTCACTCTTGTCTACCTCAAAGGGTTACTGAGAACCTACTGTAGTCTGGTCCTGAGGCCAGGAGGAGGAATCTAGGGTGGCTGATCCGTTCATTCCTCCTTTCATGCATTCGTTCAACAAATACATATTGTCATCTGCTGTCACTCACTAGGATCCAAGCACGGAGATAGACTGTAGGTATGTGATTATAAAAAAACAGGCACATTCTGATACAGGCTACAACATGGATAGAGCCGGAAGGTGTTATGCTAAATGAAATATGCCAGTGGCAAAAGGACAAATAGTGTATGATTCCATTCATAGGTGGTACCCAGAGTGGTCAAATTCACAGGACAGAGAATAGAAGGGTGGTCGCCAGGGGCTGGAGGAACAAGGAAATGGGAGGTACTGTTCCCCGGGGGCAGAGGCTCAGTTTGAGAGGATGGAAACACTCTGCAGGGGCGCCTGGGTGGCACAGTCAGTTGAGCACTGGACTCTTGGTTTCAGCTCAGGTTGTGATTTGGGGAACATAAGCTGGAGCCCCTCAGTGGACCCCATGCTCAGTGGAGAGTCTGCTTAAGTTCCTCCCTCTCCCTCTGCCCTTCCTGCTCATGCTCTCTATCAAATCAATAAATCTGAAAAATAAAACACTCTGCAGATGGATGGTGATGATGCTTATACAATTTGAATGTGCTTAATGCCACTGAATTGTATACTTAAAGATGGTCAACATGATCAATTTTATGGATGTTTTGGATATTTTACCACAGTTGTAAAAACAATTCTTTAAAGAACAACAACAACAACAACAACAACAAAAAGCACCCAAAGGCATGATTCCTGCTCTGAGAGAAATGATAGCTCGGTGGGGAGAGACATAAACTGAAAAAATAAGATACAACTATACATGGAACTGCTATGAAGGAGAACAGGTCCCTCCCACCAGGGTCAATGGGACTAGTTTTCCTAAATACAAAACAATCATGATATTATTTGCTTTTAGAAGCATTCCTCACTTGGGGCACCTGGGTTGCTCAGTAGTTAAGCATCTGCCTTCCACTCAGGTCGTGATCCCAGGGTCCTGGGATCCAGTCCCGCATCAGACTCCTCGCAGGGAGCCTGTTTTTCCCTCTGCCGATGCCTGCCCCTCTCTCTGTGTGTGTCTCTAATGAATAAATAAACAAAAATCTAAAAAACAAAACAAAACAAAGAAGCATTCCTCACTTTTCAAACAGATCCCTCTGAACATAGGACTCCTGAGTATGTTGAAGGTTTATAGATAAATCATTTCACCACCTAACTAAGGCCTAAACGCAGAGAATTATCAAGATAACGTGTTACAAGGCAATGCCAATTGAAGATCAATCAGAAATTACAATAAGCATCTTGGTAATTACAGCAAAAACTACCAGAAAAAAATGATCTAACTCATAAAAGTTTACTATAGACCCAGTCTTACACACTTTCCCCTATAAAACGATGCAATGAAAAATAATCCATAGGAGGCTGCGTGGTTTGCATATTTAATAGACGCAGTTATTGCTTGTGAGTATAATATTCCATATTTACTTGTCCAATATCCCTGCTCCTGCTGATTATTTGAGCATTGGTGTTTTTCAAAATATAAAAACAGCATGTCACTTCAATACACACTGCTATTGTGCAAAGGGTTTAAACTTTTGTGCCTTTGTTTAAAAAAAAAAAAAATCCTTAGCAAAAGCTTCTCATTAAAATGTAGAGAAGATAAGCATCCAAAAATTTAACTTGGAACTTGCATTGAGGAAAAAAAAAAAAGGAAAAACTATACAAAGCCTTTGGATTGAACACTGTGCTTTTATCCTCTGACAATGTGGCAAACTTTCAGCATTTCCTGGAATATTTTCCAACTCCTTTAAACACCTGAAAGGTTTCTTGCGTGTTGCGCTGGTTGGCAGGGAGGGTGTGAGTTAAGAGAAAATAGAGCAGAAGAGAGGGGAAAAAAAGAGAGAGAGAGAAAGGGTACCGTTTAGATTCACCCACCAAATAATCACATCCCTTAACAGTGACTTTATCAGGTCTAACGCAAAGAAAATGCTGCTGGGATAATTAACAATTCTGGTTTTAAAAAGTCGAAGTTGATTATCTAAAGGGCAGGCTGCTCTTTAAATTAAAGATGATATCAGAGGCATTTATGGCAATATACCTTATAGCCACCAGCATCACACATAAATATATAGGTCGGGGTCCTCTCCCGAGTGTCCAGAAGAGCCAGGCAGGTGAAACACTAGAGTGGAGTGGGCTGGGTAAGGATGCAAGGGAGCTAGAGAGAACATGCTCTTCATAAAACGGGTAGACGTTTCTCAGCCAACCTTGGCCAAGTAGATGTGGCCCTGTTTGGACGGAGCTTCCAAATTCCAGAGGCCAGAAATTCTAACCTTCGCATAACATTTTTCCACTTTTTAAATACTGACGCACAGGTAATTTTGTAAACATACATAACTTCATCCTTGCTATGCAGGCCAATTAAATAAATCCACAAGCTGAATTTACTGGGGGCCACACATTTTGACCTATGCCCTGGTTGTTCCCAGTTCCCAAACATGATAGCAGGAGAATATTCCAGCTGGTAGGCCCCACCAAGCCTGTGGAGGCAGGTCCAACCCCAAGAGCAGAAGCAGCCCCGAGTCCTCATGGGACACTGGCTCACTAGGCAAGGCCTTTGAGGATGTTCTGCTACGCAGATTTCATAACCATGGCCGTGGATGCCCTGAGTGACGTCAAGGAACCACCCTCTGGGGAGAAGCGTGGGCTTCTTGGAGACAGTCCAGCAGGCACTCCCTAGACACAGGCAGGGCACACTCCGGGTTTTGCGTAAATGCCTCTCCATTTCTTCCTTGCTACCCACCCCCAACCTACTATAACCCAAACGACATGAAGGTTGTGCCCAGGCCACTTTCTAGAAGTCACAAATGGTTTTCTGCATGAAGGTGCGGGTCCATGAACACAGAAGAGAATTAGGAACAAAATCTCAAGACCAAGCTTTGGCAAAGAAATTGCGATATTTCTTCTAGCTAGTTCTTGCCACAGTTTCAGATGGCTGTCCGTTCTTTTTTTTTTTTTTTTCCCCACCAAAGAACTACCTAATAAAGGAAGGTAGTGTATCTGACACACTACAGATACCTTTCCTTAGAAAAACAAAACAAGGGATCCCTGGGTGGCGCAGTGGTTTAGCGCCTGCCTTTGGCCCAGGGCGCAATCCTGGAGACCCAGGATCGAATCCCACGTCGGGCTCCCGGTGCATGGAGCCTGCTTCTCCCTCTGCCTGTGTCTCTGCCTCTCTCTCTCACTGTGTGCCTATCATAAATAAATAAAAAAAAAAGAAAAGAAAAACAAAACAAGACAAAATAAAACTTCCCTCTGATATGCCCAGATCTTCCTTCCAAGCTTTGGTACCAGACTCCCGAACTAGCAGGTCCTGGGGAGAGTCTGCTCTTGAAATGGTTGTATTTGCCTTAGCACAGGTTTGCGTGTTGTTTGGCCTTTAATTTTACCATTTGGGAGTGTGCCCTCTCCAGCTTGGCTACATGCCCCACTCCTCCCATTTGTCTTAAACCCAACTTTTTTCTTTTTTTGTAAATAGGAGAATTGTGGACACCCTTCTGCTCAAATAATGTCTGCCCATCAGCTGACCCACTTAGCATAAAATTAGAGGTATCCATGACAATATAAATAAAGAAGTGGAATAAAATGGGAGGATGAAAATAGCAAATGCTCTACCTTTCTCCCCAAAATATGCCCATCCCCAGTGATTTTTGTCCCTTTCAGCAAATGGTAACTCCAGTCTTCTCATTGTTCAGAACATTGTGGCCACCCTTGACTTCTCTTTCTCTCACACGTCAGAGCCCAATCAACAGCAAAGTCCGTTGGCTCTTTGTTGAAACATATCCTAAATCTGCCCCCTTCTCATCACATCCACTGTCACAACCCCTCTCCCAGCCACACAATATCTGGGCCTGATCTTCTACTTCACCCCTACCCTTCAATGGTCTACATATTACCCAGCTTTCAGGTGAATTGTTTTAAAACCAAATTCATATCGTTTTCCAATGACCCCCCACACCTTGCTCAGGGTACAAGCCTAAGTTCTTATAATAGCCCACCAGGCTTCCTGTCCTCTCTAAGAATCGAGCACCCCAAGATCCTTGCTTTCCTAACAATCCATTTACACGGCCACTTGCTGCTGGCCCTGCCTGGACTGCTCTTCATGGAGAGCACAGTGGCTTGTTCTCACCTCCTACATGTCTGGGCTCAGGTAACCCCTTACCACTGGGGCCTTTTCTAAAAATCCTATGTAACAGAGCAACACCAGCCCCATGGCTTCCCCTCCTACCTTTACCCTGGGGTTCATCTTTCCCCACAGCAATCCCCACAATGATAAACTATAGGGTTAGTTCTTTTTCAGAGTCCCTCTCCTGCAGGTGAGCTCCGGAAGGATAAGAAGTTCATTTTGTCCACTCCTCTATCCTCAACCCCTACAAAGTGCCAGGCACATAGTTAAGTACTCAATACTTTTTTTTTTTTTTTTAACAAACACAGGAATCAGATGTACGTGTGAATTCCAGCACTGATACTTATTAGCTGTGTGACTCTTGACAGTTCACATTACCTCTCTGAACTTGCTAAATGTGACAATAATCTTCTCCCCACCAGGTATAGAGGTAACGCATTTAAGTGCCCACATTGATAAGTGGGGGCTGTTATTATCATAGACACTGCTTACCTCCCACCCCTCTGACATCTTTGCTTACCCTGATGCAGCCACACTAGCCCGAGCATGCTTACTAAAACATACCAAGAGGCCTTGGCACCTGCCACTCCATTTGCCTGGAACACAGGTCCCCAGCTGCGTCAGGTTGCGGCTCTGATGGATCTCCCTGCGGAAGATGCCCCCCACTACCCTGCTTCACGTACCCCATCAGCCACATCAATGACATCGTCTGGTTTATTTCCTCCATGGACTTCACTCCTTGTTATTCATCTGTCTGCTTGCCCTCTGCATGGCTGCCCCCACGAGAAGACAAGATCCAGGAGAAGCACACCCATCAGTCATGTCCACCGACACTTCTGTGATACCTGGCACATAATACACACTTAATAAATATCTGCTGGACAGAGCAACAAAAGACTTAATGGCAGAAACACACTCGGAGAACAATGTATATGCCCAATAATGTGCTTTTATGATCGGCAGGGTACAATCTCAGCCCCTTATTAAGGATTGAGAATCGAGAGATGAAGGAAGAGGGAACAGCAGAATGGCAAGAGGCTCTCAAAAGAGATTCTACAGCCCAAAGGAAGAAACCTGGGGAAAAAAAAAAAAATTTTCAAGGGTAAAGCGAGAGTGTAGATCGAAGAAGGTACTAAAATAGAAAAATCATCAGTCTTACCCAGATGACACCAAAGACCTAGGAAAATAAGGAGCCCTTTGGTCAGAATCACAGCTCTAGTATTTACAGAGGCCTGGCGGGGCGTGGAGGAAGCTAAGGACCCCTGCCTGATTCATGTCTGAGCAGACACAGCAAAGCATGGGTAGTTGGGAAGTCATTAAGGCTGGATCATTCAGGGCCAGCTCATCTTCATTCCACTCCTGCATGGAGACAGTTTTGCCCTTTGGGCATAGATATTGAAATGCCTCCTCCCCTTTGGGATTCAAAACAGAAATGAAAAACATCCCTCTAAAAAAGGTCACGACTCAGGTTTGGGAGATTTGCCAGTGCAACCCAGAACCAGATCAAAAAATAAAAACACCGCCTCAGTTTCTGTGACCACTTGACACATCCCTTAGTGTCTAAATGGAGTCTGTTGCGCGGCAAGACAGTGACATAGCAAACTTTTGGGGAGAGGACACAGCCAAACCCAGCCACACAGAATTCAAGGAGCTGCTTTGATGCCTAAAACTATTTCAAAGATGTTATTTATCATCATTTGGGGGAACGGGTATTGAAACATCAGTGTTCTGCTTATGGTCAGTTGCATAAGCGCCCAGAGGATACGACGCAAACTGGCAAATCTTGTCTTCACACTTGTGCAAAAATCAAGGCAGATATTCAGGTGAATTTCTCATTTGTGGACAATCAGTGAAAATTCGTTACTTTCTTTTTCCTTTAGTGTTCCCTATAATTCACTCTGATCATGGTGTATAGGCAGCAAGAAATGCCTGTAAAAAAAAGGGGGGGGGGCTTTTAAACTCGTAGTTGTTTGCGGAATATTAGTAACACTATAAAAAGTTTATGTTAATTAATGCTGCATTTTAATAGATTTCCTGGAAGTTTGTAACTGCATACTATAAAGGCTTTCAAGATAATGTATTATACTGTGGTTATCATAAACTCCAAAGCAGTTCAAATATTCCTTTTATGTCTCAATAACTTTCCCCCAAAAGTTACAGTATTTAAAAGATACAAATGCAGAAATAAAAAGAAAAATTTTCCCCACCAGGGGATATTTTAGATTTTTATTTCTCTCATCACGATCAATCTCATTTCTCCGCAACACTGTACTTAAGCTCTCTTGTTAAGTGCAAAGCCATCTGCATGTTCCATCAGCTGGATTAGGATAGACTGTCCCCACCTACTGTGGGGCCGGTTTCCCAGAGGTCAGGCAGGTCAGATACTTCACGACGCTCCTATTCTTCTGTTCCAAGATTTTATATATTTATATATATACTATATATTATTTATATATATAACATAAAAAATTATATATATTTATATGCCTGAACACACCTTATCATTGTTCTCTCTCTCTCTGAATTTGGGCAAAAAGAATCATTTGCAGTTCAAAGAGGCACCATTTTTCATGTTCAGCAGGCGGACCAAAGGGGGAGTTTTATTGTAAGAGTTTCAAGAGAGATCAAATCCAAGTTACGCTTCCACATTTGGATTTGGGGTACTGAACGTAAACCTCAAATGCAAGACCTTTGTAGATTTTTCAGGCAAAAGAAAGGCTTGTCTCTATCCCATTCTGAAGGCTTTGAACATCTCATTCCAATACGAATCACCATCTCTTATGAAGGTAAACAATAGAGATTTTCTTGTGACTTTAAAAAAGAAAAATAAAGTGTTGCCAAAGATAGAGTTCTGTTTTTTTTTTTTTTAACTGCAAACAACCTAAATAGTGGCCGCAGTGAGCAAACCTTAGAACAGAAAGCTGAAATTAGTTACACAAATGAGGTTCCATTTCACTCTCTTGTAAGGCGAATGAATTATAAGGAAGGCCACCATAAATCCAGTTGGACCGTCTGAAAAATATACAATACTAATACACACACAAATATCTCACCTTTCTCCTGCCAAATTATACACACAGTATTATGAGTGCTTTGTGGCTCTCAACGAAGGCCTTGGAAGCGATGTATCTCTTACTTTTCTCCATTCCCTAAGTCCCTGTTATAAAACATTTGTCATCTGGGCTCTGTATCCAACAGCATCTGCATTATATTATGTTTAATCTCAACTCCAGGAAAGGAATACATTTCCTGAACTTCTAAGCACGATTATGATTTTTCCATCAAAATTCTCAGCCCTCACAGTGACCTTAATCGAAGATTCTCACTAGAATCTCAAACTGATCAAAATATACACATATATGTATTTAAGTGTTTGTGTAGGCCCGCCGGCGCAACCCAACTTCACTAGTTCATAAAGCCAAAGAGTGAATGATCCAAGGTTGCAAATACTTAAGAGAATTAACAACTGCCAAAAAAAAAAAAAAAAAATCCATGTAACTTGCGTGGGAGCCACAGTTATCCATTGTTGGGTGACTGACCCTTCCAGTTTGCCCGGGATGCAAGGGTTCCCAAGACGTGAGATCTTTCAGTCCAGAAACCAGGATGGTCCGGGGGCAAACCCAACTCTCAAATCACTCTCAACACTGCACCATGATATTAGCAAGGGAGATTTTTTTTTTAAGGCCAAAAGACTCCACATTCCTCTTAGACTCTATGCGCCTCCCAGAAGGAAAAAAAAAAATGTATACTTTGCTATTATTAATCCTTTATCGTTATCATCCTGGAACGTGTATGTCCATTATAAACCCCTTTAGACCACTCAGTGTTCCCTCCTTCCTCCTCTCCCCCTCCTCCCCCTTCTTTCACTCTCTCTCTCTTCCCCCTATATTTCTCTCAAGAAGTCTAATTGTGCAAATACCACTTTGAACGAGACTTCAGAGACTCCATCTAAATATTTGTCAATAACACTCTTCCCTCCTCACCAGCCCCCCAGTCCGGCCTCCCACTCCCCAATAATGTAAATACCCTTCGCTAATTGAAAGCACATGTCACCATTTGGGTCTCTGCGAAGCGTCTCGGTGATGGGGGTCATACTGCATGAGTCACTCATGCATGGTCCTCAAGGAAGAGCCAGAAGATGGAAGGGAAATACAGCCCGAGGAAAAAGTCTATAAAGATTTCTCGCTTTCCTAATCCCTTTTCTCTAATGTTTCTTTGTAAATTTGTCAGATGGGAATGAAATTGGCTCATAACTCTCCAGACGTGAAGAGCATCTCTGAAGAAAATTATGTACTTGTCAAAGCAAGGGGGAATTTATGTTGGTGTTCCTGAGATGTGATTTTATTCCATCTATTTCCTTTGTGCACATCAGAGCAACTAGAGAGACGAAAAAACAACTCGTTTATGGGTATTTTTTTTCACTCTGGTGCATTTTTTGCTTCTATTTTTCCCTTTTGTTTTCTTATTCCCCCCCTCCTTTCATCTATGTTTATTGCCAGTGACAGTAAACTTCCATACAACGATCCTGTGATGATAGTAGCAATGATTTCCACTAGTATAAGGCAGTTCCAACAAGCACAAAGATGATTTCCCCATGGACAGTTCCGGAAGGTGCCGGCTACATTCTTGAGTCCCACCCGCCGCTGGCCAGGGACGATCTGGGTACAAAAGTCTTGTTAATGTTCCTTCCAGGCAGTGGCACGCTTCCTGAAATTAAATTCTTTTCCCTGGACTGCACATTATGGTTTGGACTTCCTGACTTTTGTTTTTTGAAGCAAGAAGCTGCAGAGCCTTGCTGGCCTGGTGGGCCCTCTGTCCACGACAGGGTACGCTAGCAGGGAATGTCAAGGCAGGTGTGCCCGGGTGCAGGCCCCGGCTCTTCAAGGAACTGGCTGGACAAAATGCTCGCTGCTCGTGAGCGAGCTCGTGAGCTTTGCTTATTTGTTGGATAGGGATGCCTACTTTGTGGGACCGTTGTAGGGACAAAAGGAGAAAGCTTCCAGACAGGGAGAGGCTGCGTAGCTCGGCAGTGGGGAGTCTGAGCTTTGCCCAAGTGCCTTACTCAACCTCTGTTGCCTCAGTTACCCCACCTGTAAAATGGACATGGTAATAAATACCACCACCTCCCAGAGCTGTGATGAGGAGCACACAAATCAACGGAACACTTACGAGTCTGCCTTGCATTTTCTAGCTGCTTGCCATTTCATTACAACATATGCCAAGGGCCTGGCACAAAGTATGTGTTCAATAAATATTTTTCCTGTCCTCCTTTCCATAAGCTCCTTGCTTGAAAGCCGGTTTTCATTCACTGCCTTTCTTCAACACCCTGCACAAGGCCTGTCTCACCGCAGGTGTTCAAGAAATGGAGAATTCATTAATGTCAAGAGGCCCTGCTATGGAGAATATCCTATATATCTTGTTCATTTCCCCTATTTGCCTTGCAGTACTTTTTAAATATCGGGAATAAAGAAAACATTCTTCTTTTAATGTTCAAGCTTACCAAAAAAGTGGTTCGCTGAAATTTTAAGTGAAAGGTCTTAGGGAAAGGGGGTGTACAAGACGCAACGCAGAGTATTTTCAAACGAGCCACGGTTCTACAGGGGAATCAGAAGTGGTGTTTCGAATCGTTCTGGAAGTCGAGTCTAAGTACAAAAACTAGGCAAATACCGTATGGATGTTTGGGATGGATTAGTAGGATTTTTTCCAGGGGGAGCTCCATGAGGCTACGTTACCTGGGAATCAGGGCAATTGCTTACCTTTGGTCGGTGATGGCTAAGGGACTGGATGGCGGGGATGACCGGCTGATAGGACATCTCCTTCTGGAATAACCACGCTCCATGGGAGAGAAGGCCATGTGCGTGCCCTTCCACTTCCAAAGTTCTGCGCCCGCACTTCTGAAATCCAGCGGGGAGCACAGAGGCTGGAAATACACGAGAGGAGGCGCTCAGTGGGACCCCACGCCTCCGGGCCCCAGAATCTTACAAATCAGTTGTTATTGCACGTGCTGTAATGAACCTGGCACACGTGAAATTCCATGAATTTCAGAATGCAGTGAGCCCGGTGAAGTGTCTTAGGGAATAGTTAGTTCACTGCTTCCAAGACGCCAACTAAGGGGAAGACGGGTCTCCCCGAAGATCGGGGCGCAAATGTAATTTTGTTTTCCTTCTGTTAGATAACGTTCAACCATTAAAGTAATTATAAGGGCTTCAGGGAAGCCCTGCCTCCCCCACCGCAGGTCTATTTCCTCTGCTGTTCTGATCAGAACATACATTGTTTATTGCCCCCTCGTTTACCAGCCCCCAAATATCATTACAACGTCTGTGCCATGATATATGTATGGTTGTTACCCTTTTAATGGATAAAAAAAGATTTAAGTACTTCATTCTGTTGCATTTTGACAGCTGTTAGCCATCATTTTTCTATTCACCTGCATTTAGCAATCCCATAAAGGAAGGCAATCTCCGAAGGAACACGCGCCGGGCACTGCAAGGTGATAATTCTGTATCACTCTGGCCTATAAATACCTGACAAGCTTCTGCTGAGTCAGCAGTCTGTGACGGAGTGGCAGCCGTGCCCTTTTATCTGTGTGAGTGTCTCACGGCAATTGGACCACCAGCCCCTGCAGTGAAAATCCATAGTATCGATCAGGCCATTTCTCCACTGTAATTCTTTTGTAGGAAATCCCTGATGACAAATTTTATCTGCACCACTTTTTGATCGCTGGTTTGATGTAAAGGATCTCCAAGGGCAGAGTTAAGCGCTGGGCCGTTCCACGTTATCAAGCAGCCGTTTTATTTACTGAAACTACAATTGTGGTCACACGCACGCACAAAAGAGAGAGAGAGAGAGACACAGAGCACCGGAAGGGGGGAAAAAATGGAGCCAAATAATATTTCAAGGGGAACAGAAGGCACCGGGTGTGGGAGGAGGGGTACGTGGGCAGCTTGAGCCAACGTGGGTCATCAAAGCTGCTCCCATTTGCAACCAGGTAAATAGTGGAGCTAGTGTTGTGATAATGATGCTGAGATGACGGAGGGCTGTGTTTTTCTCCCCGTAGGTCTCCTCTCCTCACCAGACCTGCTAAGCTTCTTTACTGTCCGCCCTCGATGTGTTAGGAGAATCCCTTTATCAGATGGTGTTCATCAGAGATCAGGATCACGTGCGGATCTGAGACCCAGGTGAACTTCTGTACGATACGCGAACCCCCAAAGAAAGAAGGGAAAGGTTGCATAAGAACCTATATCCTCACAGAATTGCTAGTCTTGCTATTCCTGGGCATGAGTACAAAATGGAAAGAAAAGAAAATGTCCCTTAGAGTCTGGATGCTGACACTTCCCCAGCTACAGGTTCAAGAGGAGTCCCCTAAAATCCCAGGTGCCTGGGGTGTGTAGGGAAGGCTCTTCTCCTGAAGTGTTGAGGTGAGCACACAGATTCATTGCTACTACAGCCCGGTTTCTCAGCCTCACGAGTGTGAACATTCGGGCCCAGGAAATTCTGTTTGGGAGGGGGGCTGTCCTGCACACATTTTAGGATATTTAGCAGCATCTCTGGCTTCTACTCACCAGGTGCGTCAGTTGTGGCAACCAAAAACATTCCTAGACATTTCTAACTGTCCCCAGGGGTGGGAATGGGGATATCACCTTGGTCGAAAAAAACAGTGATCTGTGGGGCACTCGGGGTAGGGGGGTCATGGAGTGGAGAGGAATAGAAAAAGAGTGAGGTTATCTAAAAAGTGGGAGATGCACAGAACTGAAACACATAATCATTAGTCCCATAAACCAAGTAGTGACTAAGCTGGTTTTCCCATTTCGATAGTTGCTAACTAGATTCTCTTAACCCAAATTCTGCCCCCAGAAAAGGTTAATCTGGTCAACAACCTTCATAACTGAATTTGAGATCGAAGTGCCCGGCCCCCTCCACCCCTGCCCCCATGACCTCAAGCTTGAAACTTAACTCTCACGGTGAAGTTCCAGCCTGGTATCTGTGTCCTAATTCATCCTCACGGTGATATTTCTAGTGATTTCAACTGGGGAAGAATCTGCCTCTCAGGAGACATTTAGTAATATGTAGACAGCTGGGGGGGGCATCTAGGAGGTAGGGGTCAGAGATACTGGTAACATCCTATGACTTGCAGGATAGGCCCCAACAACAACAAAAATATCCAAACCCCAAGAGTTAATGGCACCAAGGTTGAAACACCTTCTAGCTAATCTCTCCTCTCCTGCTCAGGCCTGCGTGTTTCCATTTGCTGGAAGCCAGAGAGAGAAGAAAATCTTCAGTCAGTGCACTGAGCAGACTTGTTATAGGTACCTACCTCTCTCTGCCATCAAACAGTGACATAAGTAGTTCTTTACTGAAAAGCTCCTGCCCTCCTTGGCAGGGTCTCTTCACCGGCTGTAAAGAAAGCATCCCCATCGTTCATGTCCGGGCCTTCCAGAATGGCTGCTGCTTCCACGGGGTTGTTATCAGACCTGATTCTCTAGCTGAAAGCTCTCCCAACAGCAAGAGAAAGCAAAAGGCTCACCAGGTGCTCGGGGTTCATCTAGCTTCACTCACACACTCACAAGCACTTGCACAGAGCACTCACCCAGTGGTGTGGAGGCAGCGGTGGATGGTTTTTCTTCCTGGCACTGGTTCTATCACACCTAGCCAGAGAAGGCCCCCAGACTTGAAGAAAGTTCATTAAACGGCTGAAAACTGTGCTTCAGTGACTATACTTACGTGCAGCTTGTCAAATGTTACCTCTGCTTGGAATTTTAGTTCTAATCCTGGAGTCGTGCCTGGTCTGTGCTGATACCCACAGAGGTCAAGTGATGACAGACCAGTGAAGCCGGTGTGGGGGGTAGGGACGGGCTGCCAGATGAAACACAGGATGCCCAGCTACATTTGAATTTCAAATAAACAACAAATCATTTTTTAATGTTTCAAGAAACTCATAAGTAAGGTGTTTTAGTATGTCTCAAATATGGCATGGGACGTACACTGAAAAAGTATTCAGTTATCTGATACTCCAACTTTTAAGAAAAAAAAGATTTTATTTATTTATTCATGAGAGACACTGAGAGACAGAGAGGCAAAGACATAGGCAGAAGGAGAAGCAGGCTCCCCAGGGGACTCGATCCCAGGATCCCAGGATCCCAGGATCATGACCTGAGCCAAAGGCAGATGCTCAACCACTGAGCCACCCAGGTGCCCCTTATATTCCAACTAAACTGGGTTTCAGTATTTTTATTTTCAAAATCCCAGTCTGGGATGAACTAGAGAGAAATCATTTCATCTAAGGAAATCTAATGATCTGCAGATTTGACTACTAGGGAAGGCAGTTGTTGGATCTGATTTTTGTAAGATTTTTTTTTAATATGCAATCTTGTGATTTTACAACTCTGGCAACTAATTTTTTAAAGAATCTAATGGTGCCCCCATGGAAGGAAGCAAGTAGGTCAGCAGGCTGCCTTCAGCTTGGGGCCATAGGCTCACAACTTGGCTGTAGAAGGACATCCACTTATCGACTCTATCACAAACTAAGCACTGGCTGTTAGAAGGGGCCCACTTCTAGAAGAGTGGCTCAGAGGTTTGACGCCTGCCTTTGGCCCAGGGCATGGTCCTGGGGTCCTGGGATTGAGTCCCACATCGGGCTCCCTGCATGGAGCCTGCTTCTCCCTCTGCCTGTGTCTCTGCCTCTCTCTCTCTGTGTCTGTGTCTCATGAATAAATAAGTAAAATCTTTAATAAAAATTAAAAAAAAAAGAAGGGGCCCACTCATTACTCACTAAGTCTTCGCATCAATGGAAGACATGAAGGATTATCATCATCTCCTTGGAGAACATCAGGAAAGCGAGGTGCAGAGGGCAAAAGCATTTTGGACAAGTTGATACCATAACTGCACAATGGGGGTTTGAAACCAGGCGGTCTTCACTAGCATCCTTGTGCACCCCATTTCAAAAGAAAACAACCAGCAGATAGCTTCCCAGAGGGCTTAATATAGTAATAAAGCTGGGTCTAGGTACTTCCTTCCAGACACCAATTACGTCTCTTCAGCCAAGACTGGATCAGTAACAGGATCATGCCAGCCATATTGGAGCCTAAGGCTAAAGAGAAAATCTGCAGTACCGACCCTGCCTTTATTTTTAAATGTTGAGATTTTGTTCATCATGGATTCGGACTTTGGGCATTCATTAGATTTTTTTTCTTAATATTGCACCAAAATATTATTTGTTCTCAGTCACTAAGATTTTAGGGTGGCCTCCAAAGCAAGTGCCTCTTAGCTGCCCCTTTTGCAGAATAACATTTCTATGTTTCTTGATAAGTTTTCAGAGTTTTGAAGTTTTATGCGGGGGGTGGGTGTTTCATACTCAAAGGTGTCCTTTACCTCTTTATTTAAAACAGTGCAAAACGAACAAGGGGTGGTAGAAAGGGAGGTGGGCGGGGGGTGGAGGTGACTAGGTGACAGGCACTGAGGGGGGCACTTGATGGGATGAGCCCTGGGTGTTATTCTATATGTTGGCAAATTAAACACCAATAAAAAATAAATTTAAAAAAATAAAATAAATAAAAATTAAAAAAATAAAAATAAAAATAAAACAGTGCAAAACCAGCAATACCTGAAATGTCCAACAGATGGGCATTGGTCACAGAAATTATAATATACCAAATGAAAAAGTAGTCACACCATTTAAAGGATACTTACAAAGAGGTTTTGGAATGTGTTGGGGAAGGTCATGAAAAAGACATGACCACCAGGTGACCTGAGTCAGGCACTCAGAGGCTCCTCACCCCCTCCCCCATCCTTGGACCGTGAGTTCTGCATGTCATCTCCCCTCTCAGAGGCTTTTCCAAGGTCATAACCTTGAGACAGTGATGTGCTATTGAGAACACATACTTGCACAGGATACCTGACCGAGCCGAGTTAGTGCTCCTTCATAAACTTGTAAGATTCGGCCAGCAGGTGCAGGGATCCATTTGTCCTGCTATCACCCAAGACAAGCCTCATCTGGAAGTTCCCTCTGCTTTTTAAAGCTGCCACCTACCAACCTAGAGTGGCCTCTTTCCTCTCTCTCTCTCTCCTGGCCCTCTAAATACAAGGGCCACTTTCACACTACACCTGGGAACCTCCGGGGAGGGTCACCCACCACCATGATATTTAAATAGTAACATAGAGTGAAAACCAACAAGAAAATAAAATCCTATTTGCAGCATGATCTCAGCTATGCTTGAAAAAAAGAGAAGGAAAAACAGCAAACCCTGGGGGAAAGAAAAAAACAGCAACAGGTAACCACAATTTTCCCTGAGGAAGATTGCAGGAGGTTATTTTTTTTTTTCTTTCTTCTTAAAGGTAGTATAGTACCCTGAAAAAATCAAATGGGAGTTTGGCAATCAGACAACTAGGTTTGAATCCTGCCTCCAATATATGCTTTGGGCAAGTTGCTTCACTTCTTTCCGCCTAAAACTAGCTACCTCAAAGATTTGTCATGAGTCTTTAGGATTGTATGTGTGTGATATGTAAATGCACACGTGCGTGCGCACACACCTATATATAATGACTTGCACAGTGCTGAATAAAAGAGACTTGATAAATAGTAGGTTGTCAAACAGTATACTTTTCCAGTAGCTGCCAAATTTTGATAAGAAACAAATATAGCTATTATAATCAGAAGAAAATAAATCATGAAAATATTTGGAAAGCCCCTGATAAAAGAAAATCCCTTTGGTAGTGTTGGGTATCATTTAGCCTTTTCACAGGATCCACATTCAGGAGAGAATGGGACATGTTCAAGGAGCTTCCAGAGACCAGAAAGAGAAGAATGTGGAGGATGAGAGAAAGCAAGAACCCAGCAAGCCTACAGCCGGCTCTGCTCCTCAGCTATGGGCAGGCACCTGCTCTTCTTCACAAGAAACATTACCTCATCTTATCTCAGGGCAAGTAAATGCTTTAGTCTTGCCCCCTTCCCATGCTACACATACACACTTCAAATCTAGGTAGTGCTTCCTTTCTACTGAACTGTCAGCATAATCCAAAATAGAATTCACCTGCTCATCCAATGCCAGCACATGGGTCCCTGAGCCTCTGGAGGAAGGAAGGAGGACTGAGTGTTTGGAAATTTAAAATGAGGATGGAAAATAAGAAATCACCAGAAAATAACGTTTCTCATTACTAGGGAGTTCAGCCACTCCCAACCCCAATGATGACCAAAGGTGTCACAAACTAAGCCTTAGACCCAAGTCCAACTCATTGCCTACTCTTGTAAATAAAGTTTTATTGGAACACAGCCACAGCCATTCACTTACTTACTGCCTACCACAGCTTTCACTCTATGCTGGCAGAGTTGAGTCATAGTCACAAAAACAATCTTGCCTCCAAAGCCAAAAATACTTATTATCTAGCCCTTTTTTAGAAAATGTTTGTTGGCCCCTACACTAAACCGATGAATCAATTAGCAAAGCATACTGCAAATGCTTTCATTATTTGGTGACTAAGCAATAAACTGAACACATCAAGAAATCCATCCCTCCTGCAAAGAGTGAAGAGATCAGGAAGACATGAAGGACCAGAGGAGGGGGCATTATCTGACAATGGAGAGTGAAGATTCGTGAGGGAAAATGAAAATCCAGCTGTTAAACACCCCAGTCCAAACATATAAGACCCAACTTATCATAAGGAGAAAAGTCTCCTAAACTATTCTTTTTTTTCTTTTCTTTTTTTTTATTTAAAAGGGCTCCTAGGTCCTCATTAACTTGGACACATCTTTCATATAGTGATTCACAGCTGATGAAATGGGGGGAAACCAGTGTTCAGATACACTTTTATGAGGTTTCAGACAAACGCCATAGATCATTGTCTATTCATCCTTCTTCCTTATGTCAATCACAAATTCATTTCTGCACTCACAGTGTTCTTACTTGACTTGGAAGCATTCATAATATTTGTGTAATATCAGTGTTGCTTTTATATTGAAAAATTCGATTTTCTGCCCTATATTTCAAACCTCCAAATGAACTACTTTCATTTTCTCGACGGTCAGCTAAAATCAAGCAACTTTCTCCCTTTTCCTGGATCCCGAACTGGCCTTCTTTTAAACCAAGGGAGTAGACTTCTCCCAATGAAAGCTGAATTCTTTCAAGGTAGAATTTAGTCTTATTTCTTGATGTTAAGAAGAAGAAATCTTATTAGGGCAAACTTACATATTCCAATGCAGGGGATAAGCATTTTGATATGTTAAGTGAGGTGTTTTTAATTCCTGGTAATTTATTCCTACTTCATGGCTTGTCTCCATTCAAAGTTTATATTCTTTTTATAAATAAAAAGATTTAACCTGGCATATCTTGAGATATGCGTGGAGATTGGCAGATCTTGCCCCCAGGTAGGTTTATCGTAGAGGATCTGAAGGGCAAAGGTGTCAAAGTCTCAGGTTTTGAGTTTCAAAGTCAAGGTCCAGAAGAGAAAAAAAAAAAAAGTTTTTAAAAAGTTATAAAAGAATATACGATTTGGCAGAGCAAGTTTTTCCCATCCAATTAGAGGTGAAGGAGAAAGAGCCAAAGCAAACAGATTTAGATGCTCGTGAAATGGTAGGTCCCTGGAAAGGAGCCCCAAATCCTAGGCCCACATACCGATCCCAGAATCACCCTGAAATGGAGGGAAATGAGAGAAACCCTAGGGAATTTCGAGGGCTCCAAAAGAAGAGGGTGCTGGGACTTGCTCCCTCGGTGAAGCCTAAAGGGTACAAGGTTTGTGGAGATAGTTCAGTTGGTGTGAGAGCAGTGGGGAAATGGGTAGGCAAAGCCCCAGACAGCCAGATGGGTCCAGGAAGGCTCTCAGTATGCTTCTTCATGCCAGCGTGCCCAGAATGGTTTGTTTTTCCTCTCTATGACCAAGAATAATACAAATGTGGCCAACAGAATGAAAGATGAACTAGCCCTCTGGGTCAGGATGAGCACAGTGCAGAAGCAGTATGTGTGCAGTGTACAATATTAGATATCACATCCACTGAGAGGATGCTGGAGATTCAAGTCAATGTGCTGTCCCCATCCCAACCACCCACTGACTCCTAGGCTGACTTAAGTGCCTTTAGAATGTACATGTCCAGGACTTATGGGCTCAAATTCATGTCCTGAAGTTCCAACCCCTATTCCCTCAAAATGTGACTATATTTGGAAGTAGGGTCTCTCAAGTAGTCATTAAGTTAAAATGAGGTTGTTGGGTGGGCCCTAGTTGACAATGATGAGTGTCACGATAAGAAAAGGAATTCTGGACACACAGAGAGACACTGGGGACACATACACATAGAGAGAGAAGACTACATTGGGATACAGCGAGAAGGTGGCCATCTGCAAGCCAAGGGGAGAGGCCTCAGAAGAAACCAAACCCAGTGATATCTTGATCTTGGACTTCCAACCTCCAGAACTATGAGAAAATTAAGAAACAAATGTTTCTTTCTTGCTCATAAAAAACCAACTATAAGTCCAGTCAACTCTCTGGGGCAGCTGACCCCCATTGCGCTTAGCATAGCAGTCCAGGCTACTTCAATTTTGCAGCATTTGTGCTACAACATACCCTCCACAATTAAAGGAAGAGGAAGAGAGACCAGATAGATGATTGCACACAAATGCTTAAATGCTTCCACACAGAAGTGACCTGTTCCTGCTCATATTTTATTGACCAAAAACAGTCCTCTGGTCACATCTAACTTCAAGAAGGTGGGGAGGTGCTATCTTCCTGTGCACTCAGGAGGAGAGAGCTATGAGTAGCAGTAAGAAGTAAGATCTGCCATAAACTTGTTGACCTAGATTGCCTGGAATTAACTGAGAATTACATAACTAATTGCCCGCCTCATGATGGAACTGGGGATCAGAAGAGGAAAGAGATTTACTCAAGAAAAGATAAAAGTAATGTTACTTTCACCCCTGAATTTGCTATCTATGAATTCAAGGATTGCTAACAAGAGATGAAGGTCAGGACAGTTAGAACTGCAGAATTATGGAATTCCCATCTTACACCACGGTTGCCAAGGTAATTCTGTACAATAAAAAGAAAGCCACAAAACCCAGTAGCTTAAAGCAATACCCATTGATTTCAGCTCACAAGACTGTAGGTTGGCTTAGAGGGTCTTCTGGATGGGCCAGGCCCACTTATTGACACCTGAGCTCACGTATTCATTTTGGTCAGCTAGCACATGGTTTGGGGGCTGGCTGGTCTAGGACTGCCTATGGAGAAATGACTTAGCTCTCTTCCATGCGGATTTTCATCCTCTGGCAAGGTAGTCCAGGCATGTGTCATGGCTATGGCTGAGTTCCGAAAAAATTGAAAAAAGAGACAGGAGAGGGAGAGAGGGAACCAAGTAGCTCGGAAATAGCATCCCATCATTTCTGCACATTTTATTGGCCGAAGCAAACCCCCATGTCAGCAAATATTCAAGAGTTGAAGGAGTAGACTCTACCGCCTAATAGGAGGATTTGGCAAAAGGCATAGGAATAGGGATGGAGAATTGGGAATCATTCCACACACAGTAAAGGAGACCTAATCCAAGGTCTAATAGTTCCCAAAGCTTAGCATCCTTCAGAGAATTACCTGGAGCACTTAAAAAACAGACTATTGAGGGCTGTTCCAGGTATCTGGCTCAGTGGGTCTGGAGTAAGGTCCAAGAACCTCCATTTCTAATTCATCCCCAAGTCAGGTTAATCCTGATGCTGCTGGTCAGGGGAGGACACTTTGAGAAGCACTGCCACAGGCCCCCCCTTGCAAACTAGGGAAACCCAAAGACGTGAAAGAAGTGTCTAGGTTATGTATCATGTGTGGCCTGGGGCAAGAACCAACACTCCATCTGCAGTCTGGGCTTTCTTGCCACAACACCTTGCTCAACTCTGTGAGTCACTGCCTTGCCTTAGTTCGCCTCTGCCTTGAGTACCGTCATCATTTTTATTAGCATCATTAGTAATGATTAAGAAGATTGAGGCATGACAAGGTGTTTAACATTCTGTCCAAAGCATATTAAAAGCTCTGGGCCCTGCCTGAGAGGCATAGTCTCAATCACAGCCAGATGCCCCCAGAACATAACTCTGAAATTAAGCAGTCCCTGTCAGCTAAAACCATTAATCTACACAAGAGGTCAAACGTGTCCCTATGAATCACTGGTAAGCCCAATGTTCCCAGGTGAGAGCCCAGCCAGTCCAACCACATAGTCCTCAATATAGATAGATGGTTTTTATTACGCCTCTTGTTGGCCACCACAAGGGACAATCTCTATAAAAGTGACATGACATTCATTTCTCCATGTAACCATGCTATGTAGCGGATTCTCCTAATTATTCCCTATTTGTGTGTGCTTTATTCTCAGACCAGATCATGGTACCTTTCTGGAAATCCCTCACTGAGTTGCTTTAACCTTATGACCTTAGTTTTTCTTGAATGATGCTAGTAAGGTATCATCCCAGGCAAACTACCATCCTATTACTTAATTCACCAAACCCCCATCCCCATGCTCTTATGTGATATGCCTTTCCAAATTAAAGCTTATGAAATGCTTTGCATCTCCTGTGGATTGGCAACACAAAAACAAGAAAATAAGAAAATTTGGATTTTCTTAGTAATGGGAATTATTAAACCAACCATACCCTCTCACCCCTTTTTTCTTTGGCTACCGGGAAGCTCAGATCCAAATTTAAAGTGCAACTGTAGTTGAGCTTGGTAGCTTGCTTACCAAATCCTTTTTTTATATGTTCTTGATGTTTTTGTTAGTTTCCTTGATCCTAAATTTCTATATTTATGTACTTTCATTATTTCATTTCACTTACTACTTTTTGTGTGCATATTTACCACATCCTCCTCCTAGGACAAAGCAGATTATAAATAGTAAATTTTCCGTATTCTCAAGTAAGTCAAGCATTGGTTAGATACTACCCAGCAAACTAAAATTCACAATTCAATTTCTTGGTATGTGGGAATGCAAAGGAGGCAGAGTATGGGAGGAAGTAAGAGACACCTCCATTCGAGGGAAGGAAAAAAATTTAAAAAAAAAAAAAGTTTTATTTCAGAGGACTAAGAAATTTTAGCAAAGCAAGAAGTCAGAACCAGAAGTAAGACTGTGCAACTCTGAAGCCCCTCTCTGCGGCAGAGAACCCACTGGTGATGCTCCAGGAACTCTAGTGTGTCCCGGCAAGCTTTGCCCCAGCCAGGGCTCAGGGGTTGTTCCCTTCCTCAGTGCTGCCCCTTTCTGCAATCCAGCGCCAGATCACTCAGAAAACAAAATGTTCTGGTTAAAAAGCACCATACAGTGTTATATTACCCAGATGCAAGATTTATGAAGTGCTCATGAGGTGAATTGGGAACAGACACAGAGGAAAGAGGAAAGAAATAAAACAGCAAACACCTTTCTTCTTGCTTTAACGAAACCCAAGGAAGAATGAGTTCTTTGGGGCAAAACAAAACTTTAGATAATTTTGCCTGGAAAAAATGAGTCTTTGAAGCACTGGGTATTCTTATGATGATTCCCTTTTAGGTGAAAACAGTGACCACATATCCAGAAGGTCAAATAGCTCATGATTTGGGATCATCTAAAAATATTTAGGTGCTTCTTGGATCTTTTAGTATGCAAACCTCCTGGACATATTTCTCTCTAAACCACATTCTGCTGCAGTTTCCTGGAAGATGGGCAGATGATGACAGCCATGAAGTGATGTCACCAGCATGGAGCATCTCTCAAGGCGAGGGAAGGAATGCAATCACCGCCAGCTGAGGGGAGAGGAGGGGTGTGGGGTGGGGAAGGGGAAGCACCATCATTTCAGCAGGAGGAGTAAGTACACACGTATGGGGATGGGGGGGCGGTCAACAAATTTCTTCCTCCTTGTGTTACAATCCCTTTGGCTCATCCCAGCTCAGGGGACGCAGAATCACAGAACAAGAAGTGATCAGCTTTCCCTTTCTGATTTAAAAGTCATTTTGGAAGCATTTCATTAAGAAATGGTAGAGAAAACCCCTCAACTCTCATTAAACAGGCCAGCCAGGGTTTAAGACATTCTTTCTCCCTTCACCTTCTCATTATGAGAAATGCTGCAGCCAGTGTCACTCAGATTGTAAGCTAAAAGGTCAGTTCTTCGCCAAGGAGGCTTTGTAACAGGTTGGAAAACATTGCAGTGACACTACCCACAGCGAGCTCGGGATCATCGCTCTGTCGGTCAGCGGCTCCTGCGGCTCTACTCTAGGCAGCAGAATTGCATTTCTTGGGACAAATATTTCTCGTTTTCCTCCTGGTTTAGATTCCCTACACATAATATCAGAAGAGGCTAGCTCCCTCTCCCCCTAAAAAGGAGATCCAGCTTCATCCAAGCCCCAGAGCATAGGTTGGCTACTTCCCACAGGCTGTGTCTCCAAGCACATCACCTCCAGGGAACGTTCTCAAATGCCCCCGGCCTCCTTCCCCACAGGCTGCCAGTCATTTCTCCTGCTTCTGAGTTTTTAAACCCCAACTTTGTAACTTTGGTGTGCCAGTATGTCATCTGCGTATATGCATACAGATGAGGGAAGTGGGTGCAGGTGAGCAAGGGTGAAGGTGGATGCCCATCTTGCCTCCATATATTTATAATACTTAATGATATTTATTGATGTAATAGAGTATTTCTGCTAACACCTTCCTAAGAACCGAGGACACCGGTATGGATGCCATACAAGAAGCCTGCTCTTAGAAGCTTATAAACTATCAGAGGGGATAGGCATTAAATCAAATACTCAATATATTATTTGCAAGTATAAGCAGTGCTTAAAGAAGAACAAAATCCTTGAGAGTGTGTCATAGCAGAACTTGACCTAGTCTCATGAGGGAGGTGAAAGAAGGCTCCCTTAAGGAAGTAATACATGAACAGGTCGGATGGTCAAGGGAGGGAAAAGGATGTTTGTGAGAGCAGCACGCACAAAGGCCCTGGGGCAGCACAGAGATGGAATTTTTTTTTTAAGACTTCAAAGACCAGCAGTGGTGAAGCAAAGAGAAATCAGTAGAGGCTACATTGAGGTTCCAAATTCATGCAACACATTACTCAAAAGCAATTGGGAATCACAGGAAGTTTTGATTACAGATGTGATGTGATTACTGATGGGAAAATCAACTGCAGGATTATAAATGGCATTTCTAAAATATGAAGAATTGCTGAGGCCGAGAATCAGCTGCCCCTGCTTAGCTTTCTGATCTCATCTCTCTAACCTCACTCTCTGTTGTTTGAACAAACCAGGGCTTTGCACACACTCTTCCCTCTTCTCCCCCAGAGAGCCAAACAGCTTCATCACCATCTCTGCTCAAACGTCCTCTCTTCAAACAGGTCTTCTATGAGGACCCAGTTGAAAGAGATACCCGCTTCCTATTCTTCACCTTTGCTTTGTTTGTCTCCAGAGTACTCACCCCTTCCTGCTATTATAGGATATATTCATCAGCTTACCAGTTGTGCTTATCTTCCTAGAGTCTGAGCCCCACAAAGATGGGCCCCTCATCTTATTCACAGCTTTAAAAAAAAAAGATGTTATTTATTTATTTGTGAGAGACACAGAGATAGAGGCAGAGACACAGGCAGAGGGAGAAGCAGACTCCAGCAGGAAGCCAATGTGGGACTCAATCCCAGGACCCTGGGATCACAAGTGAGCCAAAGGCAGATGCTCAACTGCTGAGCCACCCAGGGATCTCTCTTTTTTTCACTGCTTTAATGCCAGTACCCCCAAGTCCTGATCCCCAGTAGGCACTCAGTGACGTTGTGTTGAAAAATGAATTAGCAGAGAATAGGTCAAACGGGGACAGGTTGGATTCAGGACATCCATTCAGGAGGTGATTTGTCTGAGTCAAAAAGGATTTGATAGGGGATCCCTGGGTGGCTCAGAGGTTTAGCACCTGCCTTCGGCCCAGGGTGTGGTCCTGGAGACCCAGGATTGAGTCCCACATCAGGTTCCCTGCGTGGAACCTGCTTCTCCCTCTGCCTGTGTCTCTGCCCCTCTCTCTCTCTCTCTCTGTTTCTCTTGTGAATAAATAAATAAAATCTTTAAAAAAAAAAAAAACAAAAAGGATTTGATAGAGAAAAAAAATGATTCATACAATCAACTTCAGTCTTACTTTACTCTGTACCAAGTACCAAGCTGGGATCTAGTGATAAAATGAATTTAAAAATAAGAAGATTCTCTTTACAACAGAGTTTGCAGCCTAGGAATTCATTACCTGATGTAATAGGACAAATAATAGGAAATAAAAGCTTCCATTAACTGAATACCTACTACATTCCAGACACTGGGCTCGCTGTCAAATACAGTCACCCCTTTAACTTGACGAATATATCAGCTGGATCTCCATTTTACAGGAGAAGAAATGAAGACACAGAAGGGAAGTCCCTTGAGTGATGGCGAGGGGACTTGGGGCTAGGGTCATATGGCTCTGGATCCATGCTCTTACCCACCACCTTTTCCTGCCTCCCTGATGCTATCACTAGAGGATCTAGCATTAACCAGGCACCTACCATCCCAGCTCTATGGCTAAGAATTTCACAGGGATTATTTTCTGTTTTTCACATAATTCTTCCCAAAACCCCAATCCCAATGTGTAACTATTACTATATCAGTAAGGATTTTTTTTTGGGGGGGGGGGGGGTCAGATTTTAGGAACTGAACTTCAATTTAAACTAGATTAGTGGGGGGGGGGGCTTAAGGAAATGCTTCAAAAAATGACTCTTAGGGGTGCCTGGGTGGCTCAGTCAGTTAAGCATCTGCCTTCGGCTCAGGTCATGATCCTGGGGTCCTGGGATCGAGTCCTGAGTCGAGCTCCCTGCTCAGCATGGAGTCTGCTTCTCCCTCTGCTTCTTCTCCTCCCCCTGCTCATGCTTGCTCTCTCTCTCTCTCTGAAATAAATTTTAAAATCTTTTAAAATGACTTTTAAAGAGAAACTATTAGTTTACAAAACTGGAAAGACCCCAGAGGCTTCAGGCACGGATTGATGTAGAACCTCAAACAGCAGGGTGAGGACTCTGTGCACCTCTTGGCCAGTCTTGGGTGATCCTGGCTGCCTTCTTGGCCACGCTCTATCTACTTGGCTCTCCCTGCAGTTCTTAGGTTACAAAAAGCCCACCCACTTCAGGTTCCGTGGAAAGATGGGCCTCCCTTCTTCCCAATATTGGGATGAAAGTCTCAGAATTGAATCCCACTGGCCCAATTCGGTTCATGTACATACACGTACATGCACACCAAAACCAATCACTAAGACTCGGGGAAACGGAACACTAGATTGGTCAGGCCTGGGTCCATGTGATGACAGCACATAGCAGTGACCATGGAGGAGCTGATGATCTGAACCCCAGGCCCCAATCCCCTGGAATGAGGAAGGAGTAATTCCCAGCCAAACACAAGGAGCAGAGGGAAGAGCAGTTCCAAGAGATAATGAATGTTACCGGCTGACGAGACAGGAAATATGGGGCAGCAGGTGCCCCTTGTACATACTGTCCACTTCATAAATGAGGGATCCAGGACTCCTAGAGGTTAGGCAGTTGCTCAAGGCCACACAGGGAACAAGTGGATATGGAAACCCAAGTGAACTAAGCCCAGATACAGGTCACTTCAACCTCTAGGCACCTGCCTACCCAGGTATCTCTGTGCCCAGCAGAGTTGTGAGAAAGAAAGTAATCTCTAAGATTGCTTAAGAGCTCAGGAAATCACCAGATGTTAGAGCTAGCAATAATCTTTTAAGTCATTTGATTTAGAGTTGAAAAGATGTTGAAGGCCCAGAGATGTTAAGTAACTCTCTTAAGGACATCCTACAACCTAGACTTGAATGCAGGTTATTTTCTAAATTATTTATTCAGCAAATACTGTACATCTGTATTTTCCCATCACTGTGCTAGGTGCTAAGGACACAAACTTAAATAAACCAACTTTGCTGTTAGGAAGTTTACAATATAATGGGTCATCTGAACTTTCTCTCAAAGCTCTTTAGATGTGACCTGGAAGTCTCCCTTGAACTATAGTAATCCTATTCCTATTAGTGATGGTAAATTAATAATAATAATAATAATAATAATAATAATAAATGCTTCATTTGGGACACCTGGGTGGCTCAGTGGTTGAGCGTCTGCCTTCAGCTCAGGTCATGATCCCAGGGTCCTGGGATCGAGTCCTGATCAGGCTTCCCACAGGGAGCCTGTTTCTCCCTCTGCCTATGTCTCTGCCTCTCTGTATATGTTTTTAAAGATTTTTAAATAAAATCTTAAAAAAATAAATAATAAATAAATGCTTCCTTTGTTATGAATTTACTATGCTTCAAACCCTGTCCTGAGCATATCGCAAAAGTTACTCAATTTGATTCCATTAGGATACCTTTCAAGACCAAAAAACAAAACACATTTCCGGGCACAGCATTTCAGCACTGCATAAATTGAGACACTGGTCTGGTTGACATAACAAGGCAAAAATAATATAGCATAAAGAAAAAAAGGTTTTTTTTAATGCAACAGCCCAAGTACCAGCATCCAGCCTGGATATGGTCACCCCATGGTAGGAACACAGGCTCCTCTATCTTGTTGATTGTCTCCCTCAACACACAAAGTGGACTTCTCATGGGCTAAGACGGCTGCTCCAGTTCCTACCATTTCCTTCTGCATCCCAACCATCAGGAAGGGTAAGAAAACCAGAGGAAATGCCCCCATCCCTTAAAGATTTGGTTACCACTTCTGCTCACATTCCTTTGGCCAGCACCCAGCTCAAAGGAGGCTGGGAAATGTAGTCTTTAGCTCGACGGCCTTAACAAAGCTCGATGTTCCTTAACAAAAGAACTGAAAGTGGGTGGCCCAGCAATAATCAAGCTGCTAGGACTTTTGGCCAAGGTCTGACATCTGGGAGGACTTGATAAACGTCAATATATGTATATTCCACAATATAATGTTATGTAATATAAAAATTATGTATGTAAGTTAAATTTTCTTTACATGTTTATTTTTCTTTATATTTTCTCACATACGAATATATGTTAACATAACTGAATACCATTTTTCTATATGTATGATGTACGGATTTTAACAACTGGCACTGCATGGTCACTGATCAGTCAAAAGGGATGAAAGGTGGGGGATCCCTGGGTTGCTCAGAGGTTTAGCGCCTGCCTTCGGCCCAGGGCGTGATCCTGGCGTCCCGGGATCGAGTCCCGCATCCCTCTGCTTGCAAGGAGCCTGCTTCTCCTTCTGCCTGTGTCTCTGCCTCTCTTTCTCTGTGTGCCGTCTCATGAATAAATGAATAAAATCTTTAAAAAAAAAAAAAAAAGGATGAAAGGTGTGAATGGTATGGCCATAAGGGCTTGCACTAACATTTACCATTCATGTTAGTACAGACACACATACGTGCTTCATACATGCATACATAGTACATACATGCAGGTATCTGTATAAACTCACATATAAATGTATACACATGAGCGTGTGTGAGAGAGAACAAGAGCCCAAGAAGATTAGCACGTTTAAACTCTTATTTCTTAGGAACAAAGGACTGAGACACTCACACGCACGGTGCATGTACAGTTTTCCTTCTCTGACCAAGGCACCAAAGCATGACCCCACTGTGACAGGTTGCTATGGCAGTCCTCCTTGTTAGCCAGCCTGAAAGAATAAAAACCATACCCACAGGCCAGATTTGTCCCACAGATGAGATTTATTTGGCCTGAACTGTGTTTTCAGTTTGCCTTAAATTTAAGATTCATTGCCATTATTTTAATAATGAAATTTAATGTGAAAATCCAGGCTTTAGGTTACTCTCAAAGAACCAGAATCTCAGGGAAGGCTAAGCCCACATCCCCACGTGGCAAGCATTGGCCTGAACCCAGGGCTTGTCCTCTGGTGGGGAGGAGGGGTCGCTATAGGTCACCAGTTGTCCTGCCCCGGCCCCTGCAGGCTTTGGAGCCTGACATCCTTGCTTTCATGCTTCTGTACATCTTGAGCGATGGCTCTTCCACAGTCTACCTGAGACAGAAAAGTTCTAGCTAACTGGGTCTGACTTTGAGTGGTGACTGCCCACTGCCTCTCCCATAAGGACCAGCTTCCCACAGGCACAGTTCTTTCCACCTCTTTATGCTCACCTTGGGGTACGACAGGGGCAGACACAGTGCCTATACCCCATAGATCCCAGTACCCTGTGGCTCTGCCATTCTTGGTCATCCCTGACGTTGTCTAGTACTCTGCTGACCACCCGCCCCCAAACCAGGCCCCACCACCACAGGAGGGTCCAAGGGCTTTGTTTGAGAAGACACACAGAAGTGTGGAATGGAGGCGCTGCTCTTTCTCTTCCCCTCTACCCTCTTCGTGTTGACAGAGGTTGGCCAAAGAACTAACCCCCAGGGGCCTGGCTGTCCCACTTTATCTTGTTATCTTTACAACCCCATGCCTGGGTGTCAAAATCGCCAAACACGCACATTTGCCTTTTCATTGTAATCCACTGTAACCCGCATGGAAAAGGCTCTTAGCTGCTACCAGCGAACGTACAGATGCTTTTATGAAGCAGCTCTGGTTAAAATGTTTATCAATCACATGTGAGGTTAAGCCAGCATCCACAGGTAAGTGACAGAGAGCCACATTAGGAATTTGGGGATGCTTCTAGGTTCTAGTGTATCATTTCTGAAGAGTTTCCCAAACCTACCAGACAAGAAGGGCCATCTGGAGCGATTGTTAAAAATATATATTTCTTCCTTTGGAGACCTCAGAAAATGGATGATGGAGCCTGCGCACGTCTTTTAAAAGTTTGCCCCAGGTGATTCTGATCAACAGGTAAGGCTGGGAAACATGCACACAAGGCAATGGCCCTATTACTGGCAGAGCCTCAGAATCACCTGGGATGATTTTTTTAGGCAATTGGATCATCAAGCACATTTGGAAGGCATCACTGGACTGGGAATCTCAGACTTGAACTGACAGGAATCATCTGGGGGTCTTTTAAAAATGCAGATTCTGGGGTGGGGCCTGAGACTCTCCCAGGTGAAGCTCCTGTAGAGAGTCAGCCAGGGCCCACTACATAGATTCGTGAGGCTCAGTGCAAAATAAAGATACAGGGCCCTAGGGATGCCTAGGTGGCTCGGCGGTTGAGCATCTGCCTTCCGCTCAGGGCGTGATCCCACAGTCCCAGGATCGAGTCCCACATCGGGCTCCCTGCATGGAGCCTGCTTCTCCCTCTGCCTACTTCTTTCTCTGTGTCTCTCATGAATAAATAAATAAAATTAAAAAAAAAAGATGCAGGGCCCCTCGTACAAAAAGAAAAAAAAAAAGCTCCCTTTCTTCTATAGTCCTTCTTTCCATCTATCAGGGTGGTTTCTAATTTCTTCTTAGCATTCCCTGAAGCAGGGGATCAGAGCCAAGGACAGCAGCTGTCCCTGGGCAGTGGGCTTTAAGAACCCACCCAGGGAAGCAGATAGGCAGCAGATGGGAAAGTCTAGTGTTACCTAAGGCACCATAAGTCTCTGGCACAAATGATGTCCCATTGGACTTACAGAACCAAAATTTAAAGATAAAATTAATGATTTCAAAGGTGGCAACTAAGAACATTCAACCCCAAGCGCAGGTCCCCTTTGCGAGTGTAGGATCCTGTGGCTCTGAGTTGGTTGCAAGCCCATGAAGTGACCCCAGACCATTAACATCCATAAAGACAGAATGTCTTCATCTTTGGTTAGTGACTCAACAAGGGACGCTTTGAGATATTAAAAATACTATCTTTTCTAAAAAGTCTTTAATAGGTACATGAAAGATAATAAAAGGCTGGAATGATGTTCTTTCAAAGAAATCACTATTTGCACTAAAACTAAGCTTACGGTACAGGTTCTAGAGCCAGACAGGCTGGGCTCATGCCCTGTGTCTACAACTCATTAGCAGTATGACGTTGGCCACATTGCTCAATTTCCTGGTCCTCAACTTCCTCATTTGTGAAGGTGCGTGATGATGCTGTCAACATACCTACCACGTAAGATCCTTGTTGGAATTAGTTAAATTAATTCCCATAAGAAATTAAGATCAAGCAACAACTATGAGCTTATTAAAATAGGGATAGTAAAGCAAGGTTGGCACACTATGCACCCACAGCCCACCGCCTGTTTTGTAAAGAAAGTCTTATTGGAACGCCACCATGCTCATTTGTGTCCATTTTCATGCTACAACGAGAATGTTGAACAGATGCAAGGCTAAAACATATATTCTCTGACTCTTTCCATAAGATGTCTGCTGGCCCCAGTGTGAGAGTACAGAACGGCAGCTTTCAAGATCCAATCTCCAGCAGTCAAGGTTTCTTAGAGTGGATCTAACCTTCATTGTGTTTAAACTGCATCTAAGTCCTTATAAAATTATAAAGAGTAAATGCGCCCTCTCCAAGGTGTTGTAGATCATCCTGTAACACCACCGAGGCCACTGTCATTCTAATCCCAGCAGCCAGATTAACTCACTTTTGGGCAGAGCTCAGAATAAATCTTCTAACTCTGGGAACCTATGTGAAGTACTTTAGAAAGCATCATTGTTTGAGAAGGCTGTAACTCTGCCCTGGTCTTTTTCGAAAGGTCTAGGCCTCACCCATCAACTCCTGTAAATTCATATAAGCGAATGCATGGGGATGGCACATGCAGGATGTCAGCAGTGAAAGGCCAGGGAAAGGGCAGGTGTATCTGCTCGGAGTGGGTGTAAGTAAACAGGTAGCAAGTCATTCACAGGGAATACTGTTAGCCAGTTACTGTAGCTAACGTGCTCATCAGACCACTACCAACTTGATAAAAAAAATATTATTACAATTCTCACTTTATGCACAGGGAAGCCAAAGGTCAGAGAGGTCACATAATTTGCCCAAGGTCACAGCACTGGTAAATGGTAAAGCCAGAAGCTGAACAGGCAGTCTGGCTCCAGGGAAAATCCTCTGATTTTCATTTTGCCCAGAGCTGGCAAATGTTTCCTGTAAAGGACCCCCAGATAGTAAATATTTTCAGCTTTGCAGGCTGTGCAGTCTCTGTCACGACTACTCAACTCCGCTGCGGTAGCAGGAAGCAGTCATAGGCAATATATATTCAGTGGATGTGGCTGTGTTCCAATAAAACTTTATTGACAAAAACAGGTGTCTAGCTGGAATTGGAATTAGCCGTGGTTTACCTACAACTATCCCAACTACTAAGTTTTACTGCTTCTAATACGTACATCTGGTGCCTGAAATATGCTTGGCCACCCAATAGGAAGGGAACAAATAATCATTAGTCTTACTGCCTACCATTGCGAAAATAAACACAACTTTCTGACTATGTATTAAACAGCCAACTCGAGCTGCCTCCCCCTCCAGCCAGAGCTGCTCAGTTCATTGCTGAACTGAAAGACTTCTTTATATAATTTCATCTTGCCCACCATCCAAGGGAGGGACACCACAACAGAATCCTCCTCCAGCAGGACTTAGTTAATCACATCTACAGTACAGCTTGACCTCTGTTTTCTTCTTCTTCTTCTTCTTCTTCTTCTTTTTTAATTTATTTACTCATGAGAGACAGAGAGAGAGAGGCAGAGACACAGGCAGAGGGAGAAGCAGGCTCCCTGCGGGGAGCCCATGTGGGACTCGATCCCGGGACTCCAGGATCAGGCCCTGGGCTGAAGGCTGCACTAAACTGCTGAGCCACCCAGGCTGCCCTTGACCTCCGCTTTCAACGAGGTCAGGCTGAACATTTACTACTGCTCCTGGGTCACAACAGCCAGCTGCTGCCCAGCCAAGGCAGTAATCAGCCCATGGATTTGCACCCGACTCCTGGGGGCCGGGGATGCCAAAATGTGCCCCAAACCACCTGTCGGTAATTTGGGAGCCCAGGAAAAAGGGATCAGATTGCTGGATAGGGAGGGGTTTTAAGCATCAAAAGTCAGGCCAACCTCACCCAACAGTGGTCCCCGGGGCGGGGGTGGCAGAGAAGTGACTCATCAGGCATCAGACAGCAGAGTCCAATTCACTTCATTACGTTGACAGGACGCTCCCTTCGATAAAGGGGACCGGATGGAACAGAGGCCTGCAGGAATTGCAGAAACACTCGTGTTTAGATGGAAAAGCAGCGATCAGACTCAACGAGATCCATTCGAGCCTGTCCACTTTCCGGAAGCCAATGCCAGCCAGCAGCAAATTCTCCTTCCCCCAAAGTTCAAAGGGTGAGGTGCGAACACGGGCAGTAAAGAGCCTTGGATGTCTGTGGCTTGTAGGGGTCGTAATTCTTCCCCGCAAAGTTACCTTTCCTGTTTCTATGAATTACTCTTACATTCTTGTAAGAGATATGGTTTGAGGTATTTATGGTGCATTCAATTCTGCTATCATTGATTTATTGAACGAAACCAGCTCAGGGATATGATGGAAAGGCCCTAATTCCAAAAACTCTTACAGCTCGGCACCGAGAGCATTTTCTGCCCTGTTGGCCTCCCGCAGATGACCAGCCGAGATAAACAGAGGGCACTCCACTCTCTGTTGCAACATGCGTGCCGATGTGAAGGAATCAATCAGACAAAAGCAGATTATTACAGTGTCTGAGAGAGATCAAACAGGACTGGCATCCGCACCCACACATGCCTGATTTACAGGCGAGCTGATAAAGTGCTGCAGCTCACTGTCAGGAGAACATGACAACTCCTTGAGCTCTGTGGATAAATTATTGCTGAAGCCCATGATAACATTTCTCCACCTAGCAACCAAACATAACAGGATGTGGCTTTTAGTACTAGGAGCCAAATGATACAAAGACAAGACGCCAGGAGCTCCCGGAGCTCTGAAGGCATATTCTAACGTGGAATAGTAAAATAGCAGCCCCGTGAAAACAGACATGGAATCTAGGAGTGATTATAACTCCACTAAGGATCCCCAGACCTTTTCTATCCGTGAAGGTACACAGAGGAATGTGTTCCATTGGATGATGAATGTTGCTCCAGCCATAAGGTACCTTCGCGGAGCCTTCGCTCCGTGCCAGGAACTGTGCCGAGTGCATCATGCTGCATCTGAGCAGCGACCCCAGAGGTGGAAGGTGGTGATAAATGAAGTCAACTTGGACAATGGAATTCAACAACATTGACTCTCACGCTGGGAAAAGCTATCTCTTTTCTGGTTCTTTATTGATTTCTCCCAATTATGTCAAGGAGAAAGCCTTAGTGCGCCACTCGTCAGTGCCAAGCCCCTGGAACAGCTGAAAACCTCTCTTTTCAACAAAGAAAGGGCAAGCCTATCTAGCTAGGGTCTGCAAGACCAACGTTGCTTGGCTTTTACTATTTTCCCTTTTTAAATTACGGTGTGATTTTTTTTTCAAGTTGTATGGGTTTTCGGTTGACAGAGGTGCTATCAAGTGGCTTTTGAATGTAACTGTGAGGTAGGAGCTCCACGTGGGGGCAGAGAGTTTTGTCTTACTCGTTCACTGCTATAGCCTCAACGTCAATAGTGCCTAGACAAGTGGATGGTCAGCAAATATTTGGTTAATGAGATTAGTTGAATAAAATTATCAAGTAGATGAGAGTATAAGTGGTACCTAAATATGGCAAGAGGTGTGACAAGTGTGCATGATGATATGGAGATGTAGCAAAATAGGAGAATGTGGTACCAAATCACTAGGTTGGAGGCATATGGCAATTCACTGCAATCCACAAGACAGGAACTGTTATTTACTCTTTGGATGAGGAAAATGATGTGCAAAGACGTCGGGTGACATTCAAAATCACAAGCCTATAGTTGGCAAAACCTGAGTTCAACCTAAGCACGTGGTCTCAGAAGTGAGCTCCAAGTCGCTCTGCTCAGCTTCTTCTCTCTGGCTTCAAACACATTCGGAGGTGGCTGCTTGTTACCCCCCTTCCACATGAAAGAAAACATGACTTCGAGGAGCCTGCCCAAAGTCCGGGGAGGCTAGTGTAGAAGGTCTGGGATTCGAACCCAGGTCTGCTTGCCTGACCACTCTCCCCTATGCAACCCTGCCTCCAAAGACACTTATCCTAAATGATCTTGTAAATTGGCATAATCTGATGGTAATTTTAAATGGTAGCTAATTAAAACTTTGGCCGCACCTGCCCCAGATGCTCTAGATGTATTCCAAAAAATAGAGCCATCATTTTGTCACCAAAATGCAATTAAGCCATCACTTAAAATCACCAGGGAACGTGGTCCAAGGTAAGAACAGTAGGCTCAATAACATCCACTTTAGAAACATACAAATAGCCATACACACAAATGGGAAAATGGAGGCCTTTCCTTACCTTTTTCCTGCAGGTATCAAGATAAGCAACCGTAATAAGGAAGGAATCCTGTCACTCCTCCTTGGGAAGGGAAAAATGAACCAAAGGGCTAAGAATCCTATTAAAGTTTAATCTTTAAAAAGTTGAAAGCGTGGCTCACATACAAATAGAGAATGAATACGTGTCAAAATTTTTATTCACCTCATTAATAAATGAGGGAACCAATATGACGGCGAAAGATTCAAAGGAGAAGTCAGAATGCAGATTTATAAGTTGGCCAAAAGGATGCTGAAATGAATTTGTTAAGAGATTCAAAAGCAGACGATGTCCCATAGAGTCACTAAGTAGTAAGAATTTGTGGCTATTTCTCCGCCCCCCCATAGACATCTACAAGCCAACATGCAACTTACCTTATCTGATTTTAACCAAATGGCAAATAGTAAATTGAACACAGATGCATTCTCCTGGATATTAAATAACTCTTGGGTGAGTTTGTTCAACATTTACAGTAAAACAAAATAAACAAAAAAACCACAGTCCTCTTTAGTTTTCTTTGCAAGTTTTGGATAATCTTTCTTAAAAAGTTCTCCTCAAGCTCGTGGTATTATTTCTGATGGCTTTGTGTGTGTGTGTGTGTGTGTGTGTGTGTAGATGCCCCACTAAAATTTCAATTGAGTATGTTTGCAGTGGGGCCTACCGCTAAGTACTTTAAGAACCCGCCCAAACAATTCTAGCATTGATAGGCTACAACCATACATTAAGAAATGACCAGTTTAAGTCATTTAAACCATAGCTGTGGGGAGGTGTTTCCATTAAGGATGCTTTTATGAACACTTTATGAAAAGTTGCACTGAAGCCAGTTTCAAGAATGAAGGAATTTTAACAACAAAAAGATAAAAGGTAATGCAGGTTCCAGGGTGGGTTGACTCAGTAGCTCAGTGATGTGTGTATTAGTGGAGGAGGATCTGTCCATCTCTAATTTCTATGCATCCCCATGGGGCTACCGACAAGATGACCCTAACAATGCCACACGTCACCTCCTTGCCCCGCATACAGAGGAATAGGAGAGACTTCGCTGTCTGTGAAGTGTCTCCTATGGTAGGACGGGAACCCTTTACCAGATACTCCACCCTGCACCCCAGCAGACCCCCCTTCACAACTCATTGGCCGGAATTCTATCCAGTGATCATTCCTGAGCCAATCGCTGCCAAGTGATTTGAATGGGACTACCTTATATTAATCAGGTGTAAAGCCGAATAACTGGGGGAGATGGGGGTGGGGGCTGGCCTCCCTTGGCAACTCCTTGAGTGGGAAGGAGTGGATATATCCAAACAAACCTAAGATTCTATTAGGAGGGAAATAGCAGTGGGAGTGGGGAGGAAATTAGATCAGCAACTGAGGAGGTCCAGCTTTAAATGACTTAAAAACGAGTTACAAGCAGCATCTTAAAATTAGGTTGCGTCAAAGTTGTGTGGGAAATTACCTTAATGCAGTGGTAACCTCCAAACACATTACCAGATCCCAGAAGTTACAGAACAGAAGGGTTCACAGACCACATTAAGATGCTTGAATCACAGTTTAACAAATCAATTTAAACACATATCAAGAAGCAGGGAAGGCGAGTGGGGGCAGAGGGTGAAGAGGCAAAGCAGAAGATTTTTAGGACAATGAAATACTTTATATGATACTATAATGATGGATATCTGTCATTATACATTTGCCTAAACCCACAGAATGTACACCACCCGGAGTGAACCCTAATGTAAACTATGACTTCTGGATGATAATCATGTGTCCATGTAGGTTCATGGACTGTAACAAATACCCCAGGCTAGTGGGTGATGTTGATAATGGGCGAGGCTATGCATGTGTAGGGCAAGGGGCATATGGGAAATCTCTATACCTTCTTTTCAATTATACTATGAGCCTAAAACTTCTCTGAAAAACTAAAGTCTTTAAAATGTTTTTTTTTTTTAATTATAAAAGAAGAAGCAAAGAGAAAGAGATGGGGCTGGTTGACACACTTAGGATAGAGCGCAAGCAGGTGGAAGGATCACAGGACTTGAGTTGGGGATTAGGAAACCTTCATATTTCCTCTCTGTCCAGTGCCTATGCCCCAACCCTACAGAGGAATTACAAGGAACAGAGTTGAGGTTCAAGCAAGGAGACCACAATGAAAGATGCTTGGCCTACCCATCCAAAGATGCCTGTCCCCAGCTGTCGTTAGCCAATTAGCCTGTTGAGCAGCTACGGGTTTTATCTGCATTTCTCGGGTGGAACAGAAGCAGGGACAGAGCAAGAATATATTGGATGACTTCCATGGGGGCCGATTTCAGGATGACAGAGCTATCATCCCCACTGTCATGATCATTCATTCTGACTTGGACTTTGTAGGTCTTTCTAATATAAGACTCTTACTTATTCCATCGAACATTCCATTTTTTTCTATTTTTATCAGTCTTGTAGGTTACCAACTTACTCTCTATATTTATATCATGAATTCCACCAATATCCCATAAGTTTCTTCCTTACTCAGTATTTATTCTTAATAGAAACTGAATGGCATTTTTACCTCATAAGCCACTAGCTTACTTACCATCGATGCTTAAAATTTCTTCTAATTTTCATCCATCTCATTTGCTTGCTTATCTTGTCTATGTTTTAATATGCTGAAATAATATAGCAAACTCACTGAAAATGTGATGATGGTGATGGGAAGAAGCAGGAATAACTTATAGATTAAAAGAAATTTAAGAGAAATATTAATCTTATACACTTTTTTATTTAAATTCAATTAGCCAACATACAGGACATCATTAGTTTCAGGGATAGAGTTCAATAATTCATCAGTGGCATGCAACACCCAGTGCTCATCACATCACGTGTCCTCCTTAATGCCTGTCATGCAGTTATTCCATCCCCCCCACCTACCTTCCTTCCAGCGACCCTCAGTTTGTTTCCTAGAATTAAGAGTCGCTCATGCTTTTTTAAAAAACTATTTGAAACAATTGAGGGATGTGAACTCTGGCTGGATATTTAATGATATCAAGAAGTCGTATATCTTAGATGCAAAAATTATATTATTTTTAAGTATGAAAAATGAAGTTTTTTATGTTTTTGAAATTTGTATTGAAGTATTTATGGATAAAATTACATGATGTCTAAAGTTTGCTTCAAAACAACCAATGCATTTCAATTCACATCAACAAATAGTTCTTGAGCTTACACTAAGTAGAGTTTTATAAACAGAGAATCGTGACTCATTAAGAGATAAACTGATTCAGGGCTTTGGCCAGAACAAGTTTAATAACAAAGAGAATAGAACAGAATAGAAAACATCAGAGTGCATGGAATTCTGTTCCATGAAACTTCTGTTTCGTGTGTGTGTGTGTGTGTGTGTGTGTGTGTGTGTGTGTTGAGCATATGTAGTAAATCATGGTGTAAAATGTAATTCGTATCATGGGTTGCAATTAATGAAGTTTGCATATCACAGTTGAAAGCAGAAACCTCATCACTGATGAGCACAGTAGATACAAGAAGACATGGTCTCCACTTTCCTGAAGAGAGAGACACAAACAGACAAACTGTGGAATGCTATGAGCTGTAACAGCGAGATCCAAAGACTATGAGAAAACAAAGGAGGTCCTATGTCTGGCATGAGCTTCACACAACAGGTAGAATGTGAAAATGAGTGTCGTAGGGTGGAAGGAATGGACAAAGATGACAAGCCATCTCTCAGGGAGGAAATAAAGTAGCAGAGGTATAAACACACACGTGGTATAGCTAGGTAACGTAATTTGATCCAGCTAAGAAATGATGATGGCTTGGAGTAGAGCAGTGGCCAAGGAGGTGGTCTTAGAGTGTTTCATCCTTCCTAAAAATCCAATGGTCCTGACTCAAGTCCCCTTCCCAGGTAGCCTCCCAAGTTCCTTTTCGCTATTAACGAGACATCCATGTGTCATATCACAGGGTTAGAGCACTCAAGTCACCTTGATGCCTTATTTTTGGTGGTGGATGCTGTCGGTACTCCACACAGGTGCCCTTGTGTCCCCTTCATCATTTCTGTGAATGTGTCTCCTGACTGATGGGTGATGTAGCTTTTAGACTGTCACCTACTACTCTCTTTAAAAGACTTCTAACTCTGGAAAATGAACTAGGGGTGGTGGAAGGGGAGGAGGGCGGGGGGTTGGGGGTGAATGGGTGATGGGCACTGAGGGGGGCTCTTGATGGGATGAGCACTGGGTGTTATTCTGTATGTTGGCAAATTGAACACCAATAAAAAATAAATTTATTATTAAAAAAATAAAAAAATAAAAAATAAAAGACTGCTCTCTGACGACAGGAAGCAAGATGAGCTGGAATGTTACAACCCACTCAGCAACCCTGAGCCAGTGACCAGCTGGTTCTGGATCATGAAAGCCCAGCCCCCTTGGCTCCAACTGGGATCAACTTGAAGTATAACTTATATTCCAGGGTTCCCCTGTGGGGTCAGACTTCAGCTACCCTCTGGGAAACGTTGCTTGAAATCACTCCTTCACTGGTTCTTCTTTATACCCCTAATAAATCACCTGTACATGAACTCTTGTCCCAGAGTTCTGCTTTGGCAGAAGTGGAACTAATACATGTCCCATATACAAAGAGTCATGAAGTTCTTTACCTCTCCAGTCTCTGATTATGACAACCCATGTTAGATATATATGTATATACTTCTTATATTTTAATTTGTAATTTCAAATTTTTATTATTGATGATAATACTATCTTTATTGGTATAATGAATTTATCGATATAATAAATTTATTGAAATAATAATTTATTGATATAACAATAATTTATTGATATAATAACCATAGTATTATCATTAATAATATAAATATCATCATTTTATAGTTATATACATTCTACTACTGTGTCTCTACAATATTCCAGGCACTGCTACTCTCTACTTAAATATATCGTCCATTAAGTTGTCTTGAAACACCATTTTTATGAGGTCACCTTGTTGGTCAAAAACTTCCACTGGCTCCCAATCACCTAAAGGGGTTGTTTCTTAAACTTGAGTAGTTTCCTTTATAAGGGAAATATATACATATATGTATGTATTCTCACGGATTCTCAGTATAAGTTTTTAATTCACTACAATCTAATTCTAATATGTATAAACAAAAAACTAGTTATAAACGTCTTATACTGACAGCTTTGATATAACTATAAATCCAGAATGAATTTTCACATTATATTTAAATACAAGTACAAAACCAATAAAATTTAAATTCCCAACATTGATTTAATGTGACAGATGATGTTATTTGGCTGGAACAAAATCGAGGATATTTGGCTTAATAGAGGAAGGATGTAATCTCAGGTTTGTTTATTTAATCTGTTTCTGTATTTCGACTTGGATAATACTAATGCCAGGAATAACCATTCTCACAAGCACACTGTCTAAAACTGTATTAATCACTGCAATTTTTAATTTCTAATTCAGGATAGTCAGAAGCAACAGTCTGCTGAAGAATAATCCTTGCATGCCAGTCATATTGAGGCACGTATTAATAACTCTGCAGAACTATTTTGTTCACTTAAAGATAATGCGAGCATTGTGCTGTAATGGAAATATTCATCAAATGAATATTTATTCCAAATGCTTTGAAATCAGGATCAGGCTAGCTTCTCTCCAAAGCAAACCTGAAACAAAGATATGGAACAGGGGGGTTATAAGCAATGTGGGGAAGTGATGCGGAGAAGGAAGGCAGACCAGTACACCATGCATTGATAAGCAGGTCACTACTGTAGCCACCTGGGGTTCAGGACCACCAGAACCACAGAATTACCCCACCAAGAAGTAGAGAAGTTGGGGTGTTTATCTTTCAATTCCCATTTGTCGTTTCTGGTTGGCTCTACCTCACATTAATTCCCCAACATATCTGGTCTGCCCCAAGCACATCCCTGCCAAGAGGAAGCTCCTAGGGAAAGACTCATACGTGCACATAGCTAGATGCCTAGGCATGTGCAAGAATAGTGAGCACCAACCAGATGTGAGCAGGGCACCAACAGCATCTGTCTCAGGAGCAGATTATTTCTTCATTGGGTGTCAGTAGCTATACTGTCCAATATTGAAGGGTTTCAGGTCGGAAATTTTCATAACAGCGTCTGCTCACCTGGATAAGACGCTCCTCTGTAGGGGAAGTCTGTGATGTCCATACTGGATGCTGTATGTAGATTCAATTTCCACAAACTTTCTCTACGCAAACAACTGTGAGATTTTGATGCGTTCAGCCGCTGTGATGTCTGTGATGTTATTTACCCTCCATTTGGCAAGACCATCACAAGATTGTATATACTTATAGGTTTTCCATACTATGCTCATAATGTTTTCGAAGGAGCATCAAAATTTAGAAAATGAAAAGTGAATTATCATAGAAAACTTCACAGCCCCTGAAAATAAGAGCTGGGAACCCCAAGGTGGTGTAGAGGGGAGGGCGGGAGGATGGAAGGGTAGTCTACTGACCACAGTAAATTGATCGACTGAATGAAAACCTAGATAGTCTGATACGTAAGCATGTTGAAGTCTATCCTCAAGCTTCCTTCATAAACTTTCTGTGGTCAAACAGTCTAACAGTGCAATGAACACACTGTGCTTATCACATATGAGATTCACACCTCTCCTAAAATTCAGCCTTCCTAGAATTCATCTGGACCTAAATCCTACACAAAGGCCAGGCCTTCCCAGATTGCCCTGTTTCATGACAGACTCACAAGTCCTAGCTCTCACTTGCCTGTTAACCAAATGCTAAATTCTCATGTCCTTTGTCTTGTGTTGTTTTTGACATTTCATGGGTTCATATCTCCAACTAGGCTGCACTGTCTATGAGACTGAGCCAACATGGTTCCATGGAAGAATGCAGATTCCACAGTTTACTCTCCCGCTCATGGATGTGGGCTCAGGTATGTAAGTCATGACCTTGAGCCTCTATTTCTCCATCAGCAAAGGAGAGACACCAGTATATTCCTCACAGTCTTGTTGTGTGGATAAATATGTAAAAGCATTGTGCAGAGTGTCTATAATACAGCACGTGCCCCCATAAATAGGAGTTCCCTTTCTTACATTGCAAACTTTCGTTTTCATTGCATCATTCTTTTCCAACAGCCCTGAGAAACTCCCAGTATCATCCTGAAGTTCTGGCCCTCGTGATGAGTTGAGAGACCTTCGGTTCCACTGTGATTTGCTAATAATCTAAACAGCCTGAAAACGCATTTTTACAAGACACTATTCTGGTGAGAGAACATCTGGATCTCTCTCATCTTTCTCTTAAAAACTATCCTGTCTGTGCCCATAGAAAGATAAAGAATCGATAAGGAGATTCTCATGGCCATAGTTACATTTTGTTTATAAGAAACTTCTTTATTTGGCTGAAGCAGATGTTCCACTAAGAAATTTTTGCCAGCACACACCCTCTCCCAAAAGCATGTTATTGATTTATATGGAGACAGTGACCATGGAGCCAAGGACTGTGGAAACTTAGGTTTTTCCTCTTCATGGGAAAGTAGAATTAAGAAATTTCGTTTCCGCGACCCTGACAACCGATGGCAATTAAGGATTCTATGAAGCAGACTCAGTAATCGTTCATGCTTTTCTTGATTTGTTTTCTCATCTTACCTAATATAGACTGTTGAATTTTGCCTCATACACAGGGTTTCATCTTAGCCTGATTTCGACAAGGCCCAGCCCTAGGTGGGTATCCCAAACAATCCACTCTTCTACCCACTGGGGTGCACTGAAGGCAAACATTTAAAAGTCATTTGTGTTCCTCAAAGGATCAATAATAAAACCACAATTAGTAGCAGGCAATTTTGAAAAGAAAAGTTTCTCCTTACACAAATGAGTTTTTAAATCTGAAATACATGACACAGACTCCTGGTTTTTTGTGATGACAACCAGAAGCAGCATGTGTCTACGGCTCACTGAGTATTTATATCATTTGACTTGCAAAAAAAAAAAAAAATCCTTTTCAGTGGGATGAGTCTTTGAAGCTGGGGTTATTAGGACTTACAGGTGAACTGCTTGTGTGATCAGCAATAGAAGTCTATTCATGAGGCACTAAGTACAAGGCATTATGTTAACACTGCCACTTCATCTTGGACCAGCAACTGAAGAGCAGCCAAGCACCAAACACTAGAGGTGGATTTTTGTTTTAGAATAATGGCATTCAGTCCCCCGGGGTTCCTTCTTTTCTGGACACTCTCCCCATATTGTTCCAAACCCTTACAAAGAATTTACAAAGATACGTATTTTGAAAGTATGTGGTCTTACATGGTCAACTTTGTTAACCAAGTTTGTTTTCTGATGGATTTGGTTCTACCCTGTGGTGTAGCATTTTCTTCCTTTTATTTGTAAATAATGCCTGTGTATTTGTTAGAAAACTGTTTGGCTGCAAGTAACAAAGACTCAACTCATGGGTCCTGTTTTTTTGTGGTGACAGAAATTCAGAGGTAGACAATTCCAAGCAGCCCGACTTGCATGTGTATTTCAGCCAAGATCAAAGCCTTGTCTACACCTTACTTCTTAATTCTTAGAGTAGGTATTTCATCCTCTTGGCCATAACATGGCTGCAGAATCTGCAGGTATCATGTCTGTGTTCCAGGTAGAGAACAGGGGCAAGAGGCTAAAAAGAAAGCGCCAGTCAAGGCTAAATCTTTTTGCAAAACCTTTCCCAGAAACCCTGATGTTTATATCTCATTAGATAAAACTGGGTCAATTGCCATCCCTACCTGCAAAGAAATCTTGGATATAAATATTTTCAATGGACATATTTCTTTCCCAAAGGAAATCAGAGTTTTATTGGTACATAAGAAGAGAGTATAGATGGGGATCCCTGTGTCACTCAGCGGTTTAGCGCCTGCCTTCAGCCCAGGGTGTGATCCTGGAGTCCTGGGATCGAGTCCCATGTCAGGCTTCCTTCACAGAGCCTGCTTCTCCCTCTGCCTGTGTCTCTGCCTCTGTGTGTGTGTATGTGTCTGTGTGTGTTTCTTATGAATAAATAAATAAAATCTTTAAAAAAAAAAAAAGGAGGAGACTATAGGTAATACCCAGGCAACTAGCAGTGTCTATCACACCAGGGTCTATGCTAAAGAGTCACCTCTTAATTGAAAATAACTTCCATTAAAAATACTAAAACTTCCCTTTTTTGGAGACATGTCTACTCCCAATAGGATCATGAGCAGAGTTAGCCAAAACACCAAAACAGAAATACTAACTTGGTTGAATTGATGAGCCTTGAACATCAGGGAAATGATGAACTTTGGATTGCATTGCCTTTCCTAGAGTTATAAATATATCTCTGAAAATATTTAATTTAAATTTTAATAGGTCTTTTCCATCACAGGACAAGTTCATTCCTAAAACCACTTGCATTAAAAGCAAGATCCTCTGTTACAGCTTATCATCGCACTGTCTTCCATTTTAAAATTAGAGCTCTATTCTTTTAAAATGAATGTTGGCTGCCTAAAATCACATCCAAGAAAGCAGTAAACTTCAAGTCACATTGTTTTTTCTATTTTCCCCAGTAGATTATTCAATCCATTAGGGAAAGAACCACATCCACTTTGTTCACTGTGGTATCCCAGGCACTCAACACAGGATCTGAAGTGTAGAAGATACTCAATACATATTTTATAAACAAATTGATGTATTTAAAAGAAAAACCATTGTTTTTCTAAAAGCATCATTATTGGAGCTCAGAATAAATTTAAGATACCAATATAAACCAGAAAATCATCGTAATCTTAATCTTCTTAATCTGAAGACAGTAGATAAAATTCAAGACTAATTTCTGAATGAACAACAATGATAAACCCTTAATAAACTTGAGGTCAAGGTAAGCTTCTGAAACACAATGAAAAATATCTATCTTGAATCAACAGATAAAATCATGCTTTAAAAAACCCTAACTGCAGCCCCATTAAAACCAGAACCAGGACAGAAAAACAAAAGAAATCTTACTCTTTGCCAATATTACTAAACATTTTTTTAAGCCTGGCTAATAATATCAGACTTGAAAACAATCATAGGTGCAATGATTGCAAATGATAAAACAGAAGTATTGGGCAACTATATGACCATTTTCTAGAAAACTCAAGAGTCCATTGAAAAGCAATTTGAAATAAAAGTTCAATTAAGTTGGCCAGTTAGAGAATCAATGTTGAGACTATGACAAGAATCAGAAAATGTGTGTGATAGAATGTTGATGGAAAATGCAGGCTTTGACACATATGTATACACATGGGCAACTGTCTCAACATTGAAGTAAGAGTGGAAATGGATTTATAAGATAGATGTTAAGTCAATTATTTCATCTCACTAATGTAAAACAAACAGCATTACATTAAGAAATCCATGCTGTTGTCCACCTGGGAGCACTTTATAGAGGAGCCCAGATGAGAAAGGTCATCAGAATAATCAACACAAGGCAAAGGCGCATGCGTGGTTGAGACATTCAGCCAGTGGCCCGTATTTGAAGCGACCAGCCCCCTATGTCCACTATATATCTTAATAAGTATGCACCCCCCTTAGTCTGTGCTCATGCACACCCCCTACCTCAGTTTCACTTCTCCTAAACAATGACCACTGGCATTGTCAGCTTGTCCAAAAGTGATTTTGTAAATGGTACATACCCTTATTTTATGGGAGGTCATTGTAAATCCACCCTCTAAATCTGGTTTAAATCAATCCAGACCAAGAGTCAGAAAGTTAATTCTATTTTCATTGATACATCAAAGCTTGAGAGGAAATACACTAAAACATTTATAATGGAATTGGAGCTTTTTTTATTTTTATGCTTTTATTATATTGTCAAATTTCCTACAATGAACAGGCATTACTTTTAGAATTTTTTTTTTTTAAATCTTGATCCATCTCTTTCCCGTATCTTTTATTTCCTATCTCTCGGCTGGTCTTGACATGGTCTATATCAAATCCCAAATCTTCTGAATATATCTTACATCTGGCCAGCACTTTTCTCTGCAGCCACCACCCTGGGCCAAGGCCCTGTCATTTCCTTCCAGGGTAACTGTAAAAGTCTTGATTCATCTCCCAAGAAAACAGTTCTTCCTCCAATATAGGTCAAAGGAGACTTCACAAGGGATGCTTGCCTGAACTATAGGAGGGAGGCACCCAGTGAGAGTGCAAGAAAGCACGAGTAGAGGAAGGCCTATCAGTTTGGCCATGAGATGGACCCTGAGACCAGGAGAGCCGTCAAGATCTATTCAGTTCTACTGCCGAGCCACATTCATTGTCCTAATTAATTCCAGTCTTTCCTAGCTTAATTTTAATACATCTCTGAGCCAGTGAAAAGAGCCTGGAAGAAGAAGGCAATGAGCAAAGACCAGACGTTCTTGAAATAAAAGAGTAATAAGTGAGCATAAAGTCTAATACGTGGTGACAGTTTATTACCGAATCTGAATAGACATGCCATAAACAACTGTAACATATACAAGAATTTAGCGTTACAATTAGGCAACATTTAAATCAGTGTGAAATTATAAACTACCCAATAAATGTGCCTGAGCAAATTGGGGAGAGGAGGCAATCTCAAGTTAAATCCATTCAATAAAACCAGTCCGAAAAAAAAAAAGTCTGAGGATTTTTTAACTTCCAATTTAATTAATTGTATTTATTTTTAAATGCATAATTGTCTGATTTAATTAATTAAAATTATACATGTTAAAAATGCCTTAATTAAAATTAAAGGCAGACTGCCACATATTAAATGGCATTGCAATAGATATGATAATGGTTATGATCTTAATAGAAAGCATACTCTTACTTATCATCAGCAAGAAAAAGAATGCCTCTCTTTGAAAAATGAGCAAAGAACATGAACAGACAATTCATAAAAGAAAAAAAACACGTATGGCAAATAAACATAAAAAAAGCTCAACTTTAACTGAAGTCAGTAATTGCTAAAATAAAAGAATGTGAGTCAAATTGGCAAATATGAACAAAAATTGGTATTTATTATTGTTGAGAACACCACCATGAGACAATTATTCACACTCTGCTCATAGAAGTGTAAATTGAAACTATAATTATCACTGTTCTTATATTAAAATATTTATATCCACTCCTAGAAACTTATGTGTGTCCAACACACACAAGGCCTTATTTACAAGGATATTTATTATTTATAATAGTAAGAATCTGGCAACAATCAACAAATTCGTTAAAGAGAATATTTGAAATATTCTAAGTCTATTTAATGACATTGGAAATTATCATGGATAATTTGCTAAAGTTTAAAAACAGCTTACAAAATAATAAATTTAGTTGATGCCAATTTTATTAAATTTTGTGCATTTCTATGAAGATAGAAAAACATCTGCCTGGAAATAAAATACCAACAATGGCTATATGGTGATATCATGAGTAAATATTACTGCATTCTCCCTATATTTTCCATTTTTCTAATTTTTCATAAAACTAATTCATGTTCATGGTAATCCAGAAAAAAAAAAAACTGTAAACACACATATGTAACTATGTGGGTGGATGTGCGGACATGTTCTCCTAAAACCTAATGAAAGGATTTTCAAGAATGGTCTCATGGAGAACAACAATGGTAAAGGTTTTTTACTTGTTCTTATTTTTATTTTTTTAAAGGATCCAGGCCCAGTGTAGAGCCCAATACGGGGCTTGAATTCAGGACCCAGAGATCAAGATCTGAGCTGAGGTCAGGAGTCGGACACTTAACCAATTGAGCTACCCAGATGCTGTGTTTTTTTTAAAGCAACTTTGTTAAAACTCCCTCCCATACTCCTGCCCCCCCCCCCTTATTTTAAAATAAATTTTGTCCGAATTATTTCAATTGTGGAAAGTCATACTGGAGTTATCTGTCTGCATACTCCTATGTGTACTTCCTGGCACATAGTGGGTCCTCAATAAATATTTAGTGTAGGAATGACGACATGCTACAGCACAAATCTTCCAACCCTTCAATGATCATTTTCTTGACACAATTTAGGATCCATCTAAATAGACTCTTGGTCCTGCTATTTAACTACTTTTAGAAATGTCTTAATATTAACTACTCCAAAACCAAAAATCATTATTTTTGACAGATGCTCTCTAAAATTTAATTGGTTTAACACCTATAATCCCACATAGCAAGTTAATTTACTTAGCTACTTGGGGGCACATTTTGCAATTAATTCTTTCCGGTGAGTTCAACATGATGCTCATTGCTTAAATCTAGATGATTCATAAGCATCATTGAGATTTCCTACAACTGCACTGGATGAAAGTAACATCTACTGTGAAACTTTTCCAAGATAAAAGTATCTGGGTCCTGCTCTATAGAGTGGGACTATCAGGAGCTAATTGACCAATAATTTCTTTGTAGAGATAGTACCAGAAATTATTTTTATGGTTTCTGGATTAAAAACCTCTGCTCCCAAGGTAAGGTTACCAAAAAATCATTCATTATTTCTTCCTTCCTTTCTTTCTTTCTTCCTTCCTTCCTTTCTTGCTTTCTTTTGAATTTAAATGCTTAAATCCTTTATAATCTCTCTTGGTGTGCAAATTTGAGGTATGAATCCAATTAAATGTTTTCTTCTAAGCCCCCATACCATTTATTGGAGTTTCTGCTTCCCACCCCACTCCCATTTGAGATCACATTCTACTAACCTAGAATACCACCCCATATCCCTATAGCGGCCTGAGGGACTAAGTAAATGAACTGTAGTTATCAACCACCTTTGAAGTATGGTTAGAATTTAATAAAGCTGCAACGTGTGCTTTAGAATAGGAGCAAGCAAACCAGATCTGGCCCACCACATCTTTTTGTAAAAGTAAACCAGATCTGGCCCACCACATCTTTTTGTAAATAAAGTTTTATTGGAACACAGCCACACCCACTCATGTTTGTCTCTCCTATCACCGCTTTTGCACTACATAGGAGGTGAGTAGTTTCAACAGACCATAAAACCTGCAAAGGCTTCCAACGTTTATTATCTGACCCTCCTCAGAAAAGGTTTTCCAGCTCCTGTTTTGAAATGTGCAGAGCACTTTAACATGCATGAACTCCAGAAGAAAAATATTTTGATAAAATTAAAAATTAAAAAAGAATGCATTAACTCCATTAAAGCCAAAATCATCCAATGAGCTTATTATCCTCATCTCAGCCATAAAGAACACAGGACTTGGGGATCCCTGGGTGGCTCAGTGGTTTAGCGCCTGCCTTTGGCCCAGGGCGCGATCCTGGAGCCCCAGGATCGAGTCCCACGTTGGGCTCCCTGCATGGAGCCTGCTTCTCCCTCTGCCTGTGTCTCTGCCTCTCTCTCTCTCTCTCTCTCTATCTATCATAAATAAATAAAATCTTTAAAAAAAAAAAAGTACACAAGACTTGGAAGGATGAGCAGCTAGTGAGGGGCAGACCCAGGGTCAAACCCAATTGGGTCCTGTGACTTCAATTCCACCGATGTTTCTTCTATCATTTATACCTGCTTTGTGGTTTTCAGAGTCTTTTCACACACTTTTGTTCTCTTGATATTTCTAATAATTCTGTGAAGAAAAAATGAGTCCCATTTTACAGATGTAAAAACCAAATTGTAGAGAGTTGGTAAATAAAATTCTCAAGGGCTCACAGCTCAATCAGTGGTAGGTATCTGAACCTCGGTCTCTAGCAAAAAAACAACCTTCTGTCTCTGCAATATTTCATTGCTGTTAATCTCAACAGAAATCTTAGCTGCTCCCACCCAGAATACTCCAAACATTCCAGCCACTCTTTAGCTAGTGTTAATAGAGCTTTTTGTAATGTGGATGATTTATCAAAAGAAAACAATATTAAGCCTAACAAAGGGAGAAAATAGTAGGAGGGACAGGGAAAGCCTAAAAGTCAGATTTTAAATACAATTAAATTAAATATATCCTTCCTCTTCAAAGCAAGTAAGAATCTTTTGAAAGGAAGAATTGGAAAAGTGGCATTGAATTTCTTCCGGCTTGAGATGCCCACCAGCGCTGATGTCAATCCCTCCCCCAGAACTTCTGGACAAATTATGCAAGAGCGTTGCACCCTTTTGCTGAATTCACTTTCCCAAGGCAATGCTGGTCTTTTGCAGGAACCAGGAGGGTTCACACTGAGAGCAGAAAAAGGGATATTAAGCGCATTTTTTAAAGCCATCTTTTTAATAAATTATATCCATAATATCTAAGCAATTCACACTATTCTCCACACAGACTTCATTTCTACTCCATCGGCCCCACTGGCTCAATAAAGTCACATCGTTCTGTTATTAATAAGGAAGTTCACCTCAGGTATTTCTTTAATTTCCTGTATTTTTTCCAACACAAAGTTAATTTACTTTATCCCTTATCCCAAAAAATGATAACAAGGTTTCTATAAAAGTGAACATCCATGATCAAAGAGAAGCTTGTATTATAAACAAATGAGTACAACTGGGCTCCCTTTGAAATATTTTAACTTAATTAAGCTCACACACGTTTGGCAAAGGCTTAAAAACTTGAGAGTAATTGAAGAGCCTTTCCAGTTTGGCTGGATTTTTCTTTGAATGTTGGAACCAGCAGGAGGTGGGGAGGGGTGGGAGGGTAGGGGGTGATGGGTTTACAGGGTTAGAGCCTAAAATGTCCCACTGGTATTATTTCTCAGTTGCTACTTTTTTTAAACAAAAGATTTTAGACAAAATTGAATTTGTTTGGGGAATGATGGAATTGTTACATAGCTTGACTATACTGGTAGGGACAGAGAACTGCGCACTTCAAGAGCAGAATTGTCCTGTATGTAAATGACATCTCTGTAAACCTGACTTTCAAAATGTTGGACTCTGACCACTCAGCTGTGTTGAAAGCAATCTCGAATGTTTTCTGAAGCATCGACTATAGTGACCAAAACAGAAAAAAGTAACCCAGACTACATCAATGTTGATCAGCAGAGTTTGGTGAATACAAAAAATGACTTCTATGTGTATGTATTCACCTGGAACACTCTGTGAAATATGGTTAAACGGGGATAAAAGCAAGCTGCAGAATAATGTCCCAGTGAGAGCAATAATAGCAGTAGTTGAAGTCGAGGTATCATCTCATTTGAGAAATAATTGTAGGGGCAAACCTGGCTGGTTCAGTAAGTAGAGCATATGACCCTTGATCTCAGGGTTGTGAGTTCAAGCCCCACATTGGGTGTAGAGATTAAACTATAAATAAATAAATAAATAAATAAATAAATAAATAAATAAATAAATAAATGAATGAATGAAGCAAGCCAGGGCACGGGGGTGCAAGACCAGGTCTGGCCACTCGCCACTAATGAAATCCAAGGACAGAGAGACAGAAGTGTGAGGCAATAAAGGGATGTGCATCGGTGAAGCCAACACCAGGAAGACAGCAGACTAGGCTCTAAAGTGCTGAAAACACTTCCAGGTTTATATAAAGAAAATGTGGGGCAAAGAAAGGTATGTGGGTACGTCCAGATATGAAGTGCAAATCAAATCAATCACAGTCTTGGAGTCAATCACCGGGGGCTGGAGGGGGCGGGCAACTCTTGCTGGCTCAGGGCAGTCCTTACTGCTTGAGGACATAGTTTTGCTTCCCATCAGAGGATGTTTTGCTCTCACGGTCTCCCACCTGAGCCAAGAGACAAGCTAGAAAGAAGAACCCAACCAGAAAGTTTGAGGTCCAAATAGAAGAGTCCTCTTTCATAAATAGGGGGGAAAGATCTTGGTAAGATTGACAGTAACTAATATCTATTGACCACTTCAATGCTTCTAAGCATTTTACAAGTGTCATCTCATTTAATTAACATAAAAACTCTATGAAGTAGGTGTGACAGGTCCACTATCTCTCATTCAGCTTTTGTTTTTACCTGAATCTTTTGGGGCCAGAAAACTGTTTTGGAAGGAAGATCACTTTAAATTTTAGGGAAAAAAAAATTGCGCTGCTGTATTAGTTATCTATGGCTGTGTAACAAAATACTCAAAACTTAGTAGCTTTAAAACGGAAAATATTTATTTTAACTCACAGTTTGTAAGGTTCAAGAATCAGAGTATGGCTCAGTGGCTTAGCTGGTGTCTCTGTCCGGTTACAGTCAAGATGTTGGGGGCGCCTGGGTGGCTCAGTTGGTTAAGCATCTGCCTTTGGCTCAGGTCATGATCTCAGGGTTCTGGGATTGAGCCCCACATTTGGTTGCCTGCTCAGCGGGGAGTCGGCTTCTCCCTCTGCCCCTCCCATTACTGGTTCTCTCTCTCTCTCTCTCTCTCTCTCTCTCTCTCATAAATAAATAAATAAATAAATAAATAAATAAAATCTTAAAAAATAAAATAAAATCAGGCTGTAATCTCATGGGAAGTCCTGACCAGTCCTGACCTGGAGAATCTACTTCCAAACCCACTCACACCTTTGTGGCTTGCTTCACCTCCTCACCCCTTGCACTTTTCTACCAAGTTAACCTCACAACATGGCAGCCAACTTCCCCCAGGGCAGGTGATCCAAGAGAGATTTAGAGAGAATACCCCAGACGCAAGTGATACCCCATCTAACCTAATCTCAGAATTGGCATCCCATCACCTCTGCCATATTCCACTTGTTGGAAACCAATCAGTAAGTCCAGCCCACATTCAACAGGAGAGTTTCCAAAGGCGTGAATACCGGGAGGTGGGGAGTCATGGGGGTCAGCTCAGAGGCTGCCTTCTCCAGAGGCACATACCATGTATTACCTAATGGCCACAGCGGGATCTGGAACAGCACCTTTTGATTTAAAAGAAAATGATATTTCTGCATCAAAACAGTTGAATGCTCTTGCTAAACAGGATAAATAATGAATAAATAAGTTCACGTCGGTTGAGGTTGGATTTTCCTGCCAAATGAGTAATGAAAATCTTTAGGTTTTCAGAGTCCTTTAGGTTCAGAATTATGGAAAAGAGATTGGAGTTCAGCACTTTTATCCTCCACTTTACAGATGATGATACCAAGGCACAGGGAGGTTAAGTATGTGTATATATGTTTGTGTACCTTTGTGTGAGCCCAGACAGTACCAGACCCATGCACATCAATCACTTGGTGTTCTCAAAATACTGAGAATGGGGAGTCTGGGAGATTTTATACATGGTTCCATGACTTTCCTTTTTACCAAGTCTCTCAGTAGTACTCTGGATTTTTAAATGAATAAAATATATTAGTTTTTAGAAGAATAAAATAGTAGTTCTCCCATAAGGCAAGGAGTGTACATGTCATAAGAGCCAAAGGTTTTATGCAACGTTGGGCTGGTTTTCTAATGTGCTGGTCTGTTTTACCCTGTGATATCACAAAAGGGAAGAATTAAAGAAAAAAAAAGAGAGTAAGAGACTAGGACAAACAAAAAGTGTCATAAATTAGATGAATTTCCTCAGCTTACACATAGTCGGGAGGAGTCAGGGGACAAAAAAATGAGCCTGCAGTTGCAGAAAATGCCTAGGTGTGTATGTGAGTGCATGGGGAAGAATTCTGATTTGTTGCGGTTTTGGTGAGAGTTAATGAAAACCACTGCATCATTTAAAGGTTGACCAACCTTGACTAGAACACAAATGCCGGTCAGGCTGAAACTTTATTTCTGCCTCTTAAGTTATTCACTCTCCTGGTTTGTGCTGATTCCTAATCAGAATTTTGAGCATGTATTACACATGGTAGGAGGGAGCTAGTCAGCCCTTTATTTCAGATTCTACTTTTTTTTTTATGGCCTGTTTAAACAGATAAAAACGGACTTTAATAACGGCAAGCGATATTAGATATACTAAATGGCCCTACTTCTGATTCTGTATATGTTTAACAAATTAAGCATTTTGTCTTTATGACGAAAAGTAAAGTGCTTAGCAAGGCAAGCTGAGAAATTCATACCATCTTCCTTAAGGGGGACTAATAAGCCAAAACGTCACGGGCTTCTCTTGTAATATCGTAACTTTAATTGTAACACCTCAATTCCCAACGCATTCGTGTCAAAATCTGAAATGGCTTTGAGACTATGACATAGCAAACATCTTCTAAAACACATTTTAGGAGCCAAGAGAGAAAAGGGAATCCACAGCAAATTCCAAAAGGGCAGTCAACACTGTCGCAACTCAGCCTCCCACTAGGTGGCGATGCTTTTCAACGGCTATTGGATTTTATTTTATTTTATTTTATTTTATTTTATTTTATTTTATTTTATTTTATTATTTTATTCTTTAATAAAATAAAACGGACTTTTCCTGACATTTGTGTGATGGCTGTTGTAGGCCTCAAAGAGCTCATTACTTCTAACCACCATGAGCCACCTCTTTTCCCAAGAGGAAAGGATTCTTGAGTGGGTTCACTTTAGCAGTGTGTTTTTAAGTGTCACATGGGATGAGATGAATATTAAGAGAAGAGTCAACAATTTACTGAAATGGTATGAGTGTGGTGTGATAATAAAGAAGGAAGACTCTAAACCTAGACTGCCTGGGTTCAAATTCCCGTTCTGCTACTATGGCTGTGTTACCTAGGGCAAATTTCTTGACCTCTCTGAGTCTCTGTCACCGCATCTATCTCAGAGGTCTGATGGGAGGCTTATATGGGTTGGTCTGAGTAAAGCCCTCAGAAGAGTGCCTAGCACATGGCAAGCGCTACTTAAGAGGCAGCTATCAACCCTATGAACACCCCTGAGAATGCATTGCACGGGCCATACTTCACCGAATCCTGTCAACAATACTAAGAGTGGTTTGATCTATTAGATCCACTTTACAGACCAGGAAACCAATGCCAAATAAGTGCGATGAATTTCCCAAAGCCTAAATCAGTAGCAGGGCTAGAACATGAACCCACATCCACCTAACTCTAAATCCACGCTCTTAACCCGCTAGAATATATCATACAGGCCAAATATTATAAGCAACAAAAACCAAGAAATCTATAGCTCAAACTAAGAGATAATAGCAATTGTTCTCCAAAAACCATGTGGCTCTCTCTTTGTTTTCCCCTCTCCAACGTAATTCTATTTCCTTTCCTTTACCTGATTTGCTCCCCTAAATTCAACTTTGGCCTTAACTTTTATCTCTAAGCCAGCAGGCAGTATCTATAACCTAAATCTCTAAAAATTCTTGAGATATGGTATTGAGATGAACTTAAAAGATATTCCACTAAAAAAGGTTATATTATTTAAAAGTGGAGAAAAGATGATTCCGCAATTCTGCACAAGGATAAAAATAGAATTCCAAGTTCTTTACCCAAAAAACTCTACCACTTCCAACTGTTTTTTTTTTCCCTGTCCGTCCTTGAAATGACCTTGGCTTAATTACCTGCATCTCAATGAATGAATCTACATAGAAAGTGAAGGTTAATTAATGAAGGATCGTTTCTTTTGCTAAGCCCACCAGGCAGGGGCTGACAGCAAGAGCCGACCACGCAGTACTATCCTATATCTCATTAGAAATGGTCAGATTGATGTGCTCACTTTGGACCAGGGAAATGAAAGACAATGGTTTACTAACGATGGCCAATCGCGGTGCACAGTCACAAATCTTCCTACCTGGTACCTCTAACCTTAAGTAACACTGCTCTTGAACTCATAGAATCCAAAATATTAGAAATGCAGAGATCACGTCCTAATGAGGCTCAGAGATTTGCATGCAAGTTGCACATTAATATTCACATAACTTCTATACCATAACATTTCATTACATTCCTTGTTTTCATGTATTTTTTTTAAAAAACTAGGTCGTTCTCAACCAAGGTTTAAGAAGCTCATCACTAATAATGTTTTGAACCAGATAAATTTTTGCTGTAAGCAGATATCCTGTGCAATGTAGAATATTTAGCAGCATCCCAGACTTCTAGCCACGGGATACCAGTAACACCCCTCGCCCTAGCTGTAACAACCAGAATTCTCTCCAGACGTTGCCGAATGTTCCCTTGAGTGCAAAATTGTCCCTACTGAGAGCCATGGATCAAGAAAAATATATAGTTTTAGAGTTTGAGGCTTCTTGTGTTCAAATAATTTCAGACTTGGGGGGGGGAAAGTTGCAAAAATAGAATGTCTGTACTCTCTTTACCGAGATTCTTCAACCGTTTCCATTTTACACAACCACAGTCCAATTACCAAAAGCAGGAAATTAGTAGTGCCCGGGCTTGTTAACTGTCCAACCCTTGGTTTTGGTTCGGGTCATGATCTTGGGGTCCTGGGATCAAGCCCTGCATCAGGCTCTGTGCTCAGTGTGGAGATTCTCTCTCTCCCTCTCCCTCTGCCCCTCTGGCTCATGCTCTCTCTCTCTCTCTCTCTCTCTCAAATAAATAAATAAATCTTAAAAAAATAAACAAAAGCAGGAAACTAATGTTGATGTAATAGCATTAAGTAATTTGTAGGCCTTATTCAAATATCACCACGGTCTCGCCAATGCCCTTTTCCTGGTCATATGTTACATGTAATGGTCATGGTATCTATAGTTTCTTCCAATCTGTGATGGTGGCTCAGTTTTTCTTTCATGACCTTGATGTGTTTGATGAGCACTCACCAGTTAGTTAGTTTATAAAACATTCCTCAGTGTAGGTTTGTCTGAGGTGTTTTCATGATTTGGTTGAAGTTATCCCATTTTGCCACAAGTACCACAGGAGTGCTGTGTCCTTCCCCATGCATGATATCATGAGGTACCTACCTGACGTGCTATTAATTTGGCATCACTGGGTTGAGGCAGCCCCTGTAGCCTCTCCACTGTCAAGTTACTAATTCTTCCTTTATATAGTAAGCGTCTTGTGGGGAAATTCCTTGAAACTCTGTAAATATCCTCTTTCTCACCTTAATTTCATCCACTAATTTTAGCATCCATTGATGCTTCTTGCTTGCAATAATTATTACTGTGGTGTTTGCCAAATGGTGATTTTCTATTTTTGCCATTCAACACTTATAATTGGAATTCTATTGTACTGAGTAGCTGTTCCCTTTTCTCCACTTTTTTAGTTATTTTTAAAGGAAGTTTTGTCTTACTACCATAAACGAAAAACCAGAATTAAAACAAGTGTTTTGATGATAAAAAAAAAATAAGAATACAATATAAATTGTCAATGAAAACCATTTATATCAATTTCAATTTCAAATGTTACGCTATAACATTTGAAGGCTCCCAGTCCGAGGCCTCCTTTCTCTTTGTTAAAGAGATTCACAGGCATTAGGAAAGTATTACAAACATACTAGAATCAAACTGATTTTCTCTTTCGTATATAATCAGAAGGATTGGAAGACAATTAGGAAAGCATCACTGTGTGGTTCAATAGTATTTGATGTTGGATCTCCATAACAACTAAGATCTTCTCATTTTGCTCCAGTGGTCCCCATTTTGAAAAACACTAACCAGCTTCTCCTGTTTTATAGATGAAGTGACCAAAGCCCAGAGGAAGTAAATAACCTGCCCGATATTCACTGATAGAGGATGTTTGCGAAAAGGAACAGTAATAATTCAGACAAGCCTAAGAATACAGTGCTGGAGGTGAGATGGGCTGGTAGGTGGAGACTTATTATCAGGGTGCCAGGGTGTCTCATAAAACCCAAGGGTAAGAATGCAGCCAGACCAGGTATGGATAGGAACCTACATCTCATTTCCATTTTTCTCTGTATGCCTATTTTATTTTCTCTCCCTGTCTCCCTGTCTCACAGCTATCTCAGCTTCTCCATCCAGATAGAAAAATGGAGCAGCCCTAGAACAACCACGTCTACAGTCCAAACCATACTCAGAACCACACTGGGTCTCCCTGGATCCCAATTCCAAACTCTTCAAAGGAGAATCTGATGGCCCAGCTTAAGTGAGGAGCACACTCTTGATCCATCAGCTGTGATGAGGGGCAGTACCACATAATTCACAACGAGGAGTGGCCATCATCCGCTGAAGAGTTATCCTAAGCAAGCACGTGTATGCAAAGATCTAGAAAACTGGCTTCTTGGTGGCCAATCCAGGTCCTCAAAACACTGCTTCCCAGCATCAATCTTTAGTATACCAGCCATCTGAATAGCACGCGTAATATTTTTTCTTTACATTTTTTCTTTGAATTGATACAATTTTTATTCCTAAAAAATAGCATTGAGGGGCACTGGAGTGGCTCAGTCGATTGAGCGTCCAACTTTTGATTTTGGCTCAGGTCATGATCTCATGGGTCATGAGATCAAGCCTCGCATTGGACTCCAAGCTCAGGGGGGAGTCTGCTTGAAGACTCTGTCCCTCTGCCCCTCCCCACTCCTCTCTCTCAAAATAAATAAATAAATCTTTTTTAAAAATAGCATTGAGTCAGGAAACTCATAATATGAGCTTGGCTAGGAAAACCAGATGTTTTTCTAACACTGATTTAAATGCATGCTTGTTACTAAAACCAAGAAAGCACATCCTGTGCGGTAGAAAAACCCCAGCGTTGTGCATTCCTTACTTCCATAAGTCCTGGGCCCTCTAAACTTTGGAGTCTCTTCCCTGTTCTCTCTGTCTGCTGTAGCGAGATCTCCTACATTCAAATTGTTCAGAGGGATCTCTGGGTGGTGCAGCGGTTTAGCGCCTGCCTTTGGCCCAGGGCGTGATCCTGGAGACCTGGGATCAAATCCCACGTCGGGCTCCTGGTGCATGGAGCCTGCTTCTCCTCTGCCTATGTCTCTGCCTCTCTCTCTGTGTGTGTGTGACTATCAAAAATTAAAAAAAAAAAAGATTAAAAAGATTGTACAGTTTTCAATCCATTCCTGCTTTATTCTTCCTAAAATTAAATTATTCTGACTTGAAAAGTTGCATATTGTTGAGAAATTGGCTTCTGATGTTTCTCTGAGCTCTTCATACCAACTTTTTAAAAATAAACCCTGCTTAGCTTTTTACTCACTTATTCTAGTATTGACTTCAGTGGGAGATTCTTAGGAGTGGATTTGGTTCATGTTTCAACCTTGCTCTTAAAAGGCAATGCAGATAAATACCTAATATATACATTGGAAGCTCTTGGGTTCTGGGAATACAAAAAAAAAAAATGAGAGGCCCCCAACCCTTGCCCTCAAGGAGCTCCCAGGATCACAAAGGGAAACAGACACCTAAATAAACAATCACAGTGAAGAGGATAAGTGTCCCACGTGGGCTTACCCTGTACCTCCTACCCCCAGAAGATGCAGAGTGAAAGGTAACGAAGGGGTACTGAATCCACGAAGGGATTGGAAAAATGAGATATGTGGCTACTTGAGGAACACCATTCAGATCAAAGGAAAGAGCAAGTGCAAAATTCTTGAGGCAAGAGCTTGCTTGGAATATTCCAAAAGCTAGGAGCTATCTGTAGCTGGAACAGAGTGAGCGAGGGGAAGAGTGATAGGAGGATAGAATCAGGGAAGCAGCTGGGGGAGGAGATGCAGGTCAGGTGGGACCCTTTTGGGGGACTTTGTCTTTTCCTTGGCCTTTGGGAACTGCTGGGAGTTTTAGGCAGAAGAGTGCCTTATATTTTAAAAGGCTTTCTTGGGATGCTCTGCAAAGAGTAGAGGGTAGAAGCTGAAGGTGAAGAGAGGAAGCTATTAGATCCTTAGGAATAAACTAGCTAAGCAGTAATGCCAGCTTGGATTCGGATGGATTTTGAAGGTAGCACCAACCAAATTTCAGAAGACTAGATCTGGGGTGTGAGAGAAGGCATGAAGTCAAGACTACATGGGAAGTTATGACTTGAGCTATAGAACGGATAGAATTTCTATTCACCGGAGCTGTTAAGTGGGAGGCTGGCAACCAGAGCTCTTGTTCTAGACATGTCACATTTGAGGTACCTATGAAATGCATTTGTGTAGAGATAAAAAGGGGGCAGTTGGATACAAGATGCTGGTGTTCAGGAGAAGACTCCATGCTGGATTAATCAAGCAGTATAGACTCTTATTAGTTCAGTACCTGGCATATAGCAGGAATTCAATAAATGGCAAATGCATGAATGCCATGGCTTGCGTCAGCACAAACATCTGCATTCTGCTGGGAAAGACAGAGGCCTTCACACCCTGCTAATGGTGGGTCAGTAAGAATTTCATATGAAAAGAAAAGCATTTTTTTTCTTATTCCAAATAATCTGCAAAATAAGATAGTGTGGTTACACTTAGGTTGTTTTCTATCTCCAAGATAACATTAATAAACAAATTTGAAATCATACAAGTATGAACGTAAATTATTTACAGTGTACTTGAAGAGCTCAGAAGGGCTTTGTAAGGTAAATAATTTATAAACTCATAGAAAGAGTTTCTTTTTTCACTAATTAAGGGTGAAATTTTTACCAATAAATCATGAGAGGTTTTGGGAAGTATGCAGAGTGAAGATCAATTCGGTACAACAAACATTTACTGAAAAACTACTATGTGCCAGGCACTTAGCTGGAGATGAGTGGTTCAAAGATCTGTGTGATGGCATTTCCACTTTAAAGGAGCTGCCCGTGCAGCGGGGGGGACGGCATCCTTAGGACCAAGTGTCAGGACTACAGCAGACATTGGTGCTGCTCACCACTGAGTTTTGAGGCTGGGCCTTGCAGGTGCACAGCAGGATGGCAAACCCCCACTCCTCCGGGGAAAGGCCTGGTCATGTGGTTTGCTTTGGCCAATGAAATGTAAACAAAAGCCAGCTGTGTTGCTTCCAGATGGAAACTTTAAGAGGCCGTGAGTGATTTGCCATTGTAATGGGCTGAATGTTTCTATCCGCCGAAATTCATACATTGAAATGTAATCTCCACCGTTATGGTATCTTAAGAGATGGAGCCACTGGGAGGTGATTAGGTCATGAGTGAGGAGCCCTTACAAATAGGATTAGTGTTCGGGACCCCTGGGTGGCTCAGAAGTTGAGCGTCTCTGCCTTTGGCTTGGGGTGTGATCACAGAGTCCCAAGATCGAGTCCCACATCGAGCTTCCCTCAAGGAGCCCGCTTCTCCCTCTGCCTGTGTCTCTGCCTCTCTCTGTGTGTCTCTCATGATTAAATAAATAAAATCTCTTTAAAAAAATAGGTTTAGTGCCTTCATAAGAAGAGGCCAGAGAGCTAGCTCACTCTCTTTCTGCCATGTGAGGATATGATAAGAAGTCTGCAGTCTGCAACCCAGATGACTCTGGCTCTCACCAGAACTCAGCAATGCTGCCACTCTGCTCTCAGATGTCCAGCATCCAGAACCATGAGACATACATTATTACTCATAAGCCACCCAGTCTATACCTAAACTGACAAGGCCAGCAATGTTCTGGTCCACTGTTGCAGTGACACGAGTCAATGTTGAAGGGTTGCTTCCTCCAACCAGACCCTGTGACTGGTCTGAGCAGTCTGACTGCTGTGAGCAGAGCATCCCTAACCCATGGAGATGACCCACTGGATCTACAGCATGAACAGGAAATAAACATGCGTGTGAAGCCACTACTGATACTGGGGGATTGTGACTTACTACATAGCCTATCCCATTGGAAATGATACCAACCATTTTTTGATAAAGGATACATCCTTTGTGAATTTCCACATTTCAAATACCCCTATAACCACCTCCATCCTTTTAGTTATCTATCTCTGTTTTAAAATGTAATTTCTGCCCTGACTGTGCTTCCCAAACCATGTTTCTATGTTCTTTATAGAAGCAAAGCCATACATCCAAGCTGCCATTCAAATACTTTTCTCACTCCTCCACTTATTTAAAAAACCCCTTTCTAGCTAGAATCATATCTTTCTATCCCCAGTTGCCCCTTCCTATATGCTTTTTTGCACAAGTCATAGTCTATACCAGAAGCAAATTTGTAGTGGTTGTTAATTTCACAAGCATTTCCTCTATGTGGGAAGTGTGCAGGCCAAGAGAATCATGGGAAACCTGCATTGCAGTCTGCTAACAGAGACTGGATCTCAGCAAAGGCTACAAACACCTAACCATAAGAGACTCTTAACTCTAGGAAACAAACTGAGGGTTTGCTGGAAAGGAGGTGGGTGGGGGGATGGGGTAACTGGGTGATGGGCATTAAGGAGGGCACGTGATAGAATGAGCACTGGGTGCTACGGGCAACCGACAACTCACTAAATTCTACCCCTGAAACTAGTACTACACTATATGTTAAATTAAACTGGATTTAAATCTTTAAAAAATGTTAAAGGTTATGAATGTCTATTCATTAAGGGCCTTCCAGGAATAAGCAAGTTAGCAAAATCAGGAAAAGTGTACTGTTTCTGTGTGTTTTGTTGCCTGCCATCTTTCTAGTGCCTAGAAAATGTGTAGCCCAGAGTAGATGCTAAATGAACACTACGATGGGAGGGAGGGAGGGAGGGAGGGAGGGAAGGAGGGGGGAAAGGGAAAGGACAAAAGAGGAAGACATTTAAAAAAAAGAGGAAGAGGTAAAGAAGGAGAAATAAAAGAAGGCAGGAAGTGAGAAGGGGAGGAAGAACTAAATGTAGCCCAGAAAGGACAAGGGCAAGGGCTGGTACAATGTGAGGGTTTCCTGTGGTTACCCCAGGAGAGACAGGACGCACAGAGGGGAGAGGCACAAGATATGAAGGCTTCCTGGAGAACAGAATCACACAAAGGCCGTAAGAGACTTTTTCTTAAACAGTTTCAGGAAAGTTCCACCATCATTAATTTCAGACTATAAGAAGAATTTCTGTGCAGGTCAGCAGTTGTTCTAATGGTTTGGAAAATCTACGCTGGATCAAGGGCAAATGCTACCTCTAGCAAAGGTACTGGATGTTTCCTTAAGAGCAACCAAGTGCCATTTCAACTGTTATGGTAGACTGAGTTGGGAAAGGTCAAGGCGAAGAGAAATATAAGAGAAAATATGCTTATAGCAGTGGAGGGGCCAAGATGGGATGGGGGAGGGAGGCCGTGGAGGGCTTGAGCCTGCCTCCAACCAGATAAAATTCATTATCCTCAAAAGTCAGCCCAAATAAGCAGTAGCAGGATATCTTTGTTTTTATTAATTGACATCTTCTTGATCTTAAGAAAATAGGACAACAAGCTACTTACTTTTCAAAACAGCTATTTATATTGATCTGTAACACAACCTGAACAACAGTGTTCTTTCTGCAAAAATCCATCTTTAGGACAAATCACATCACCACTACCAGGTGGCTCTTGGGCTGAATTTTGGAGCAGACTTTGGCTGAGAGTGAATTATTTATTTCCACCATCAGCACCAATAAATACAGGGGTCCAGCCTCAGATGAACACTCCCCCAGCTCCAACGTGGGAGCTATTACTAGATGCTGGGTTCAACCTACTGGCTTGTGCATTTGCTGACTACAACACACAATATCAATTTTCACTTACCTCGCTGGAGATAGGAGAAGCCCAGTCTTAGTTAAGACGAGTTTTGACTGTAAGGATAGGAAATGCAAAATAACATTGAGGGAAATTTGCTAAGTCTGGCACTCAGAAGCACAGGGTTGACATGGAGGCTATGGAGTAGCAGTTCCAGGCTCCCTACATCTTGCTTCTCCCCCACGCACAACTCCCTTTCCCATGATCACTTCTTGGTCCAGAATTGTTGCTGGAGCACCAACTATTATATCCACATCCAGAAGGAATGGGGTGGGGGGCAAAGAAATACCCACTGCCTCTTTTTAAATACATTTCCCAGAAGTTGTCACTTCCTCTTACAACTAATTAGGACTCAGGTTCATGGTCCTACTTAGGAGGAAGGGAACCTGGGAAATCTTGCTTTATTTGGAGCTTCCACGTACCACTCAACAATTAAAGGTCAATTATTAGGGAAGAAGGGAAGATTAGCACTGAGGGATAATTGGCACTTCCACCCACTCCAATATGGTTTATGCCAGATTTTAATTTGTCTTACTCTGCCTCTTCTCAAGTGCTAAGAAAAATAATGAGATATATAAAGTTTTCTGAAACCATGAAACTGAACTCATTTACCTTTATAATTTTCTATTAATCTACTACCAGAATTCATTTTACATTTAATTCCAGCCTCTAACACTTTAATGCCATCTCTTTAGTCTTTACACATTAGTGGTCTCAGCCTTGTCAGACTTTTTCATCTCCTTTATGTTCATTTATTTTAACTTTTAGTGGTCTTCTAGCCAATCCTTTATCCTTTTTATTACAAGAGCATGAAATTTTATAAGCCCCTAGAGCTTTGTTAGTCAGCTGCTACAAGGTTCTTAACCTTCACTAATTTATTCCCTCATTTTTGACTTTCAGATCTGAAGCATGCCTTAATATTTTGTTTTTGAATACGAAAGTAACTTTTATTAAGTAGGTTTATTGCATTAATAGATTTTTATTTCAGTTTTTACAGTTATATTTAAGTTCTCCGCTAGTTATGCCGCCGATCGCTTTAATAACAATTTATAATGCGATGTAATGTAATTTATATTTTAATATAACAAAAATGTACATAATATAATAAAGCAAGAGTAATTTTTATAAAACTTTACCTGGAAATCATTTCACATAAGCATGTATTTTTTTAACTCCCAAATACACCATTTTATTGATATTTATTATAACAGAAAACTCCTAAACAAGAATAGCTTCTCTTTTTAAGAAAAAATAGTAATAAAGACAGTGCCCCTTAAAATACCACATATGTTTTTATTTTTTATTTGCCTCATCCTTCCTTCTGTTTTGGTGTCTCAAAGGCAGAGAGGGGATTGTTTTTCCTTCATCATACAATTACATGAATGATCAATACCCAGCTGTGAACATTTCTAATTCAGGTTACAACAGCAAGAACAATCATGTCGGCATTAACTGAGATATATATGTGACAATAAAATAATACTAATAATTATAAAACACTCTCTCCTCCTCCATTGAAAATCTGGCAGGGATTATAGAAAGACTGATCAAAATGCAAATGTTAGACATATATTTGCACAGCGAAGGGAAGGAAAACCCAAAGCATGAACTTGAGGGCTTTAAACCTTCCAGGCTTTAAAGTGAGAGCAATACAAGAGGAAGGAAAAAAATTTGGTTTCACCAGAAGGTTGGACTCTGATAACATTTATCTTCAGGCAAGAACCTAAAACTACATCAGTGGACATATCAACACTCCTCCACCCCCGCCTCCCCAAAAGACTCATGGTTTAAAAACAAGAGCTTTTATTTAGTTCCTGATTCTGCAAAAATTAGCAATTGGGGTGGGGTGGTTCTGCTGATCCAGGCCAGGCCTGTTTGATCTTGACTGGGAACTCACAGGTAAGATTTGACTGGTTTTTGAGTAGGCTAGGGGAATGGGGGGCTGGCTGGCTGCTGGGCAGGGCTCCTCAGCTCTGGTCCACGTGGTCTCTCACCCTCTAAGAGTCTAGCTCAGGCTCACTCAAAGGGCAGCAAAGTTCCAAGAGCAGCAAGAGGCAAAGCCCAATACATGGACACTTTCCAAGCTTCCACGTGGGTAATGCTTGCTGATGCCCCATTATCCAAAGCAGAATCAGGTTCCCAGCCCAGATGCAAGTGGGGAGTAAGGAAACAGACTTCACTTCTTTATGGAAGGAGTGGACAGTCGTGGGTATTTTTTAATCATTTTATAAACCTATCACACCCAGGATATTCATGATCGTTCCTATCAATCAGTTCTTGAATCCCCATGGCCCATTAAACGTTCCATTCACTCAATTAATGAGGGGTCCTTTGTCCACTATTTTAGAAATAGTGGACAAAATAAAAACTCTGGCCTCCTGCAGCTTTCATTCTGGTAGGGGCCCCTGTTTCCTAAACCAATTTTTTTTAAGATTTATTTATTTATTTGGGGTAGGGGGTCAGAAGGAGAGGGAGAGTCTGCAACAGGCTTTTCACTGAGCACAGAGCCAGCATCTCATCACCCTGAGATCATGACCTGAGCAGAAATCAAGAGTTCCACACTTAACAGACTGAGCCACAGAGGTGCCCCCTCCTCCAAACCAGCATTTTGATTTTTTATTATTATTTTCTTTACCATAGCCAATAGACTTCCACAGGTTTTCCCCATTCAAGGTCCCCTCCCTTCTCTTCAGGCAATGGCCTCCTCATGTTCTTTTTGGGAACACCCCCTTCTCCCTCCATCCAGCATGGAGCCTCTCCTGCCACACCCAGGATGGTGAGATCCAGTCTGGCCAATCAGAATACCTCCTCCTGGACACAGTGATGGTCCAGGGTTGGGCAAAATGAGCCAGGCAGGACCAATCAGAGACATTCTCAGGAATTGAAAGGAAGCTGCTTAAGAAAATCTAGAAACTTTACCTATAGATACAATGTGAGCTAACAATGCTGAATAATCTTAGACACCCCATGAGAATAAATCAACAAGAGTAAATAAAGAAGGAAAGAAATAAATGAGAGAAAATAAAGAAAGAACCCCGGTGATGTCATCTGAGCTCCTAGATACAGCCATGCCTAAAGCCACTTCCACTTCTCCTCCTGGTTTTATAAATCAATTGCTAATCAAGCATGAATTGGGTTTTTGTCATCCACCATGAAATGAGTTATAAGTAAACCTTCCAGAATTTAACGCTATTCTCCCAACCTCCCAAAGCCCCCTGGAGCCCCTGAAAAGTCACATGTACCATACACAGAACACCACGAAATACACTATGTGTATATATAATTCTACCATACAAAGAACAGTCCATTCGGCAGAGAATAACTACATGATACAACTACATTGTAACACCATAAATGCACCTTTTCTTAGGGAAAAAAAAGTTATTTAAATAAGGACTGCCACTTCCAATTTTTCAACAATCACTTGATTCTTGTGCATTCATGGGGTCACTTATAGCTGGTACTCACAGGCTCAAGAAAGATTTACAGGAAGGAAAATAAAATTGAACAACATTGTACCTGGTGGGTCATTTTTTTCCTACAAAGTCGAAAGAGATTAGCTTTTGCCCAGGTCATGGAAAATTTCAAAGATCCTTTGGACCATCAAATGAAACCATTTTCTAAAGTAATATTAGAAATTATATTAAAATAGTCATCCTAAGTTCCATTCTTCCCTAGCTGACTTGCCAAGGAACACCGAGCCATTTGAATGGCAGCCTTTTGAAGTATGGACCCCAAATTATTACCCAACCCAGCTTTTCTCAAATGTGTCCTATGAGAGGTTACACACACACATACACACACACACACACACACACTTTAAAAGCTCTGTGACCTACCATCCCTCAAACTTATTTGATTACAGAACACCTTTTTTTATTTTTTAGCTTGTCACACTTGTTAATGTTCATAAAAACCAGTTGTCCGTGGAGTAAATATTAATCTACCATCTACTTGGGGTCAGCAAACTTTTCCCATAAGGGGCTGAAGAATAGTGTAGGCTTTGCAGACCATGCAGTGTCTGTCACAACCATTCAGCTTGGTCACTGTAGTGGGAAAGCAGCCATAGATAGTATGTAAACAAGAGGCATGACTATGTTCCAATAAGACTTCATTTAGACAAACAGTTGGAAGACCACATTGGGCCTGTGGGATATAGTTTGTTGGCCTCAGTCTAGCCCAGCAGGAGATATCAAGCCTAGAAGAGGAGAGTAAATAAGACCAGGGACTTAGAACCAACATTGGGGTCCAGCTCCATACACTGGCAACATAGCCTTGAACAACTTACCAACCTTCTCGAAGCCCTGTTCCAAACTATAAAATGAAGACTATACTTTCATATGCCTATTGAGTTTATATTTCTACATGATTTCTCCAGGTGGATGGTGGACGAGTGTATGTACATGTAATTTTAAAAGGCAGTCAGTTTAACACACGGATTAGCAATGTGAGACAACGAAAATATCCATAAACCAAAGTCATGAAGCAAACACAGCCCTCGGATGCAAGGATGGTAAATTCAAAAAAATAAGCTTCCTGGGAATTTGTGAAGTTTGGGGAGACAGCTCAGAACTTCCAGCGTACGCAGTGGGGTTTGAGCCTATCTAGCTAACGCTCAAGGGCCAGAAAGACCCAGTTATCTTGTTTCCATGAAGCTACTAGAAGCTACATTTGGGTTCATATCGTGTCTAAAAAGACACAAGAAAACTGCCATCCAACTCACTCACAAACACTATTTTCGCTAAATAATTTTCACCTGGAGCCTCTGATGAGCAAGTAGACCAGCAGAAGGCTCTGTTCTCCTTGTCTTTCGGGGACAAAATAAAGACCAAGCCAAACAAAGCACTAGGTTATCATCTGTGGTTTGGTTCTAAATGACTGGACTTTTTTTTTTACCCAAATGTTTGCTTTCAGAAAGTTTTCTTTACACTCATACTGGCAGAATTATATTTTTATTTCACCAAACTGTGTTCAGAATTTTTATTTTTTACTGCATAATGTAGAGAGATCTTTTCCATTCATTCTTTTTTTTTTTTTTTTTTTTTTTTTACATGCAGAGATGGGAGATGACAGAGAAAAGAGATAAAATGTTCAAATCCCTCCAGAATTCCCCTTTTGCTCCGTAGGGACCTAACATTTATCATGATTAATTTTTTTCTTAAAAAAAAAAAGAAATGAACATTTCTTTGTCAGGTAGAAGCTTTTAGTCATCCTGACACCAGGCTTTCACACAGCAAAAATATTACTAATACTATTTTCCCTCTGAAGTGCATTTGTTATCAATATGCACTTAAACTGGTGATCAAGTCTGCTAGGAGAGACACCTGCTCTGCATTTTCTATCTGTTTAATACCTTAGGGATACATCACTTAATAATTTAGTGCTAAACCATTTAGCATTTTAGCCCATCATCGCTTATATTACACACAGGATTTCAGTAATGTCTGATAAAATTATGTGTTAGCTGCCTTATGTGTGTGTAAAACTTAATAAGTCTTCTTTACCCCCTCAAGTTTAATAACTGATTTTCTTACATTTATGGATGTGAAATTTTATTGCTCATGGATATAGTTTGAACCTAAATCTTCATATCTTATAAATTGATTTTTAGTTTCCTTTTTGACCTTATGAATTTCAATCAGACATTGACCTCTTGTTGCTCATGAATCTGACTGATTTAATGCCTTATAACAATAATAGTGGAGAAAAGCATTATCATAAGAGCCCACAGGGTTTGCAGAAACCCATAACTAGATCTTGGAGGCCTCAAGCAATAATAATTCTTGACCTAAGACCATTCTCTAAAGCCGGCATTCTTTGCTATACTGGGATGGCCCATCCGTGTTGCAGCTTAACTACAGTGAGCAATGGGCAAGTCTCAAAAGGAGATTGGCTAAGATTGTTTCACACACACAGCCTTGAACATAAACCAGTAATAGGAAAGGTGCTGAAAACTAATTTTTAATCTCAATTTTATCATGATTGGAAAGAAAAAGGGAAACGATATACTGGAACTGATTATTGCGGAGGAGGGAGTCATTTTAAAGATTTTAACTTGATTAAAAAAAATGAAAAATTAATATTAATTGTCTTAACAGACTATATTGTTACTATTCTGTCTCATATTGTGACTGTGGAGTCTATAGTCTAAATGCAAGAGTTGAAAGATTGTTCCTTTGTTTCCCTGGCTATGCTAATTTAATTTAATTGGTTTACTGAATAACTGGGTGTTGATGTTCATTATTCCTTATTAAGAAAGAATCTTAAACCCAAAACAAAAGCAGCTCTTCTTCTTATGTTCTTTCTTTTTATTATGAACACAGGGGTCCAACTTTTTCCTGCACGGCGATCAACACTTCTCAAAAGATAAAACACCTAAGATATAGGCTTACCCAAGAGCTTCCCCCTCCATGATTCATTCTCTCAAAAATCTAAAAATCCTCCAAATTGCTACAACAGAATGCTGGCCGTGGAATGCTGACTAAAACGGAAAATTACTTGGGGAGAATAAATCTTGTCTGCCTGAGAGAACTTAAGGAGATGCCCTATTTTACACTCTGGCTTTGTAGGTAGCTGCTTAAAAAGAAATGAAAAGCAGCCCTTCCAATATCTTATTCTGAATGAGCCCCACCTCAAATCCCGTATAGAGTTCAACTGTTGGGATTTCAAAGTACCTAAGACACTAATACTCATATCCCATTTCACCCACCATAATACAAGAGACTCAGAATTACAGTCTTTGATTCTGTTCACTGATATTTCTAATTTTCCTTCCAAGCACCGGACAGGATTCTACTTTCCCACCCATGTGGCTACTTTGACCAGTGACATGTGAATAAATGCATTTAAACGTCAATGCTCAGGGCACCTGGGTGGCTCAGTGGTTGAGCGTCTGCCTTTGGCTCAGGGCGTGATCCCAGGGTCCTGGGATCGAGTCCCTCATCGGGATTCCCCTGGGTGCCTGCTGCCCCCTCTGCCTTCCCCCTCTGTCTGCTTTTCTCTCTGTGTCTCTCATGAATAAATAAATAAAATCTTTTTAAAAATGAAAATAAAAGCCAATGCTCAATTAATTCCACAATGTCCTCTTCCCCTACCTGCACAAGTCTGCAGGACCCCTTACCTGCAGGTACAGAGTCATTGAACGCTGCCTTGAAAAGTTGTGCGAACCATGGCATATTTTACGTGAGCAAGAAGTTAATATTTAATCTGATGAGCTCTTGGCAGTGAAGACTGTTGTGACCTGCTACATTTACCTTTTTTCAAGCTTCATTTTTGGGAGAAGATATCCTCTGAATAAGGGAAGGTGGGAGTGGAATAGATGGAATCATGGTAGAAATGACTAACTGATCCCAAGTAGTCATTTTCACCATGATATACAGTTGGTAGCCATTAGCACATCGGAGTGCACTAACAAATCTTCTCTATAAAAAGGGTTGGGGGGCCCTAAGGTAAAACAGCAAAGGGAGGTCATCGGTTCAGGAGTCGAGGAATCCTATATCTAAGAAAACCAGAGGAAGTCATAAGGAAAACAAGAAGGGATGGAAACAAAACGAAAGTGCTGCAGCTCACCATTCCATCCACCTACATTTGAACTGTTTTTCCAGTGCTTTCTGTGGTGAAAGCAGGCTTAAGAGTTATAATATGCTCCCTAAAAGAGTTGGAATGGCCAATGGCTCATTTGTCCCTTGAACAAATGTTTTTGTACCACAATCTCAGGGCCGCACATCTTCACACCACACGGTCAGGGTCTCTCACAGGGACACGGCCTCCAGCCTCCTACCATGGAAATACATCAGGTAGAGGAACTCACTCCCAGGTGTTAACAGCAACATGGAACCTCATCCCGGGGTATCTGGAATGATATGAGTGAGTATCCCACACCTGATCTGTCTTCATTGTGCCACGACAGACCAGGAAGCTCCAGGCTGACCCCGCTCCTCCAGTGGGAGTCAGAATAGGGGGGCAGAAACAACCCCAGAAGAAGAAACTGCTGTTTCTAGAAAGGGGGATGGCCCAGAGCCACCAGAAACTATGAATGCCACTCTAGCCTCACAACTCTGAATGCCAATGGTGATAAAGGATGATTTCTTACTTCTACATTTTACTTTTAAATTCTTTAAATTTTTCAGAAACACCCACTGCCTTTGACATTGCATAAAAAGACAAAATCACATTGCCCTCTTTCAACACTGATTGTTTTCATCATTACAGTTATATTTTAAGGGTGCCTGGGTGGCTCAGTTGGTTACGTGACCGCCTTCAGCTCATGTCATGATCTTGGGGTCCTGGGATCGATCCCGCATTGGAATCCTGCTTCTCCCTCTCCCTCTGCCCCTTCCCCTGCTTGTTCTCTCTCTCTCTCTCTCTCTCTCTCTGTCTCTCTCTCTCTCTCTCTCTCTCTGTTTTTTGTACCACAAAACAAAGTAAATAAATAAAATCTTTAAAAAAAAAATCTCAAAATCAGAGACAGTCAAATCAGTGGCTTGACGTCCTGAAATTTGACCATCTATTCCAAAGTTATGTGAGTGACTCTGGCAACAATATCTTGAGGGGGGAGAAAGACTCAAATGACTTTTCTAAACTGCATTAAATCACTTGCAGAAGATGGGACTCAAATTATGAATAAATCAATCCATATTTGTTTCTCCTGGTCAACCTAAGAGCCTTTCCTGCTTCTATTTTCCAGGGCTCACTGGAAATAAGTTCTTTAGGGGAAATCTCCTGGTATCCGGGATCTTCTCTTTTGTTTCTTCATTTCCTTTCTTGTTAAGCCATATTACTCATAATAGCAGAGAGCTAGCTGACTATATAAATTTGCCCCTCTCTGTTTATCCTGTACGTCGCCTGTCAATGCGAATAAGCCTGCTTTACATTAGAGCTCGGAAATTAAATTGTCGGAGAGTAAGTCCCTCTAGTTAAGGTAAACCAGAGTGGTGTATTCATACCCAAAGGAATGCACAGCCAGGACGTCTCTATCTGAGACAATTAGGCAACCTCAGAGTGCGAAGGAAAACCTTTTCGAAAGTGCATTTATATGGTCCATGAAGCCAGCCAGTTTTCTTAAATATAAAAACATCCGCTTTTTAAACATCTTACCTTATCAAGATTGAGACAGTAACAGTCAATTCTCGCTGATGCTGTTAACATAACTAAGGAGGAAAACTCATTTCCTTCGTAGCTTCCTCTACCACAGGGTCATAATCTTAAATGGAACTCAAATCGCTAAGAGTGTCTCTGTTAAAATACTGAAAGCCCAGAAATAGGTGCCAGTGATTATGGTCCTAGTTCTTAATCTTCAATGCCACTTCCATATTTCCCAGAATACTTTACATTTATCACAGGTTAATAGTAATAAATATTACTGAGTGCCTGTTATGAACTTTGGATTGCGAGGCCCTTGATAGACATTATCATCTCTAATCCACACAACCCTAAGAGCTAAGCATTTTTATGCTCATTTTACAGGTACCACAACTGAGATTCACTTAAGTAATTTGCCAATTACGATTCATTATTTTTTCCCAAATATATATCAAGACACAGACATAAGTCTTATAATTTGAAAAAAAAAAAGCACACATTTCATACATGCGCTATATAAACTTTCTCTCTCATGCTACCTGGTACACAGGTGCCCCAGTTTAGAAAACTCAAGGGGGAAAGAAAAGAAAACACTCGCCACACACCTCGACATGCCAAGCCCTGCATTTGTGTTTTCCAGATTGTCTCTTGGTTGGCTCTGCACAAACACAATCAGGTGGTGTTACTGCAACGAAGGCGGGGCTAGGACTTGAGCGCAGATCTCTCTGAGAAGGGTACATGGGAGGCCACGTCCACCTCCTGGCTCTGAACGCGGCTGCATAAACGACAGTCCCAGCCCTACCACTCACTAGATGGTGGCCTTAGACAAATCAGGGAAATGAATTTGTTTACATTTCTCCTAGCAGTAGATCCCACCTTGCATTGCTGCTCTTCCCCAGAAAATCAAACAAGATAGGGCACACGGAGGCGGGGTGTGATGCAGAACAAGCGCTCCTAGGAACTGGCTTCCAGGGTAGCCCCAGTGATGCCAGACTCCCGGTCACTAGGAAAGGGGTTTGTACATCCCTCTCATGTTAAGTAGGGCCGAACTGTATAGGGTTTTGTGAGAGTAACTGTATGTGATTTCTGAGTCCGGGTCACAAAAGACTGTAGCTTCTCCCTCGGTCTCAACTCACCTTGGGGAAACCCATCCATCATGCTGTGAGGACACTTCAGCCGACTTCTGCAAGGGCCAGAGGAAGAGGAGCTAAAGACCAGCACCAGTGTGCGGGCACGTGAGTGGGCCTTCTTGGAGGGGGACCCTCTTGTCCACTAGGGTCAAGCCTTCAGACTGCAGTCCCTTGAGAGACCTCAAGCCAGACTGACTGACCAGTTCAGCCACTTCTGAATTCCTAACCCAAAGAAACCGAGGGGTAATAAATGTTTATTGTGGTTTTAAGCTCCTAAGGTCTGGAGTTCTGGAGTACTAGGTTCTGCAGCCATACACAACTAATACAGCACCCTAAAAACCTTAAGCCCTTAGCGGAAACCAAAGTTCATGTTCATTCTGCTTCCCCAAGAAACTTCCTTCCATGAAGGAAAGACTGACTACTCTTGCAGGATGTTTTAAGCCCACCAGCACAGGGTGGGAGATGCAAGTAATGAGCCGGGGCCTTGAGGGAGGGGGGCTCTGGGTGGCACTACTCAGGTGACCACACAACCCATTCACATGCCCACAGGATCCCATCTATTGAGAAGTTCAGAAGGATCCCCCTTACTACCCCCACCAGCTGGGGCACCTGCCCTAACACTGCCACAAATCAGTAGGCTACTTTGCATTTTCAATATCCATTTGCTCAGACCCCAAATATGCCATCTGTCCCCACGGTTCCCGCTGTTCATTGCCTTGTTTCCTTCCCTCTGATTTCTCCCAGCAACATGAAACAATGAAAGGGAAGCATGCAAAGCAATATTTCTAGTAAAGAATCCTGTTTTCCTGGATGGTGTATCTTTCCCATCGGAGGCACGCAGAGAGCTGGAACGGGCTTAATATTTTTGTATTAACAAGACTCATAGTAGTAACATCCCTCTGCAGCCCTCACAGTCACAGCAAAATAAATCACCATCTTATCAACCCATCCAAGCACTCCAGGTTCCGTCGCCCTGTTCAAAACTCCTCATCTATTGTTCCAGAAAAAGTTCAGAACCACAAAAAAAAAAAAAAAAAAAAGAAGTTCCCCGGTTCTGGAGATGAATGGATCAACTTCTCTCCTATGCTGCTCTAAAGGTGAGGACACCTGTGTGAACAAATGGCCAAAATTCTGGCATCCAGACACTCTCTTGACAGCATTTACTGTGGACAAACACGTCACTGGGCACAGCCATGTCAGTGATGCAATGACTTTGCATCGAGCACCAACGTAACAGCCCCCAGCGCATGTTAGGTGCAATCTCACCACAAGGTTAAAGGTCAGGAGAGCAAGACCAGGGCCAAAAGGCTAAAGGGGACAGAGCAGGATGTGCCAAATTAGGCACCAGGGAGCCACCACTCTTTTTCAAAGAACATATGTCAACTTGAGCGTCAAACAGCACATCTACGTTGAGCACCTGCTATGTGCCAGGCTCCGGGCTAGGTTGCTTTTGCATATGCTGTTGTCCCCTCGGTCCTCAAAGCCATGCCTCCTATCAGCACATGCTGTGCTCACCGAACAGCAGAAACGAGGTGTCAGCAAACGGCTGCCTGCTTTGCAAATACGTTGCACTGGAACAGGGCCGTGCCCCTCTGCTCGCACCCTGCCCGTGGCTGTCCTCAGGCCACCACAGTAGCCTGTGCCTCAACTCCAGCTGAGGAGTCACAGCAGAGGCTGTGTGGCCCATGCTATGGACTGAACTGTGTCCCTCCAAGCTTCTTATGTTACAGTCCTAACCCCCAACAGGATTGTATCTGGAGGAAATAAATTAAGGAGGTCATGAAGGTTAGATGAAGTCCTAAGAGTGAGGCCCTCATCTCACAGCAGCGTGGGCCTCTGAGAAGAGGAAGAGGTCTCTCCCTCTCTGTCCTTCTCTGTCCCCAATGAGGACATGTGAAGACCCAGTGAGAAGGCAGTCGTCAGCAAGCCAGGAAGAGGGCTCTCACCAGGGCCTGAGCACGCTGGCTCTCTGACGTCACACTTCCAGCCTCCACAGCTCTGAGAAAATTAAGTTCTGCTCTTGAACCCTCCACCCCGGGCTGTGGCGTTTAGTTACGGCAGCCTGAGCTGACTGATACAGCTCACAAAACCTAAGATATTTACTATCTAGCCCTTTACAGAAAAGGTTTGCAGACCTGTGGGGACGTTCGAGGCCAGATGGAAAACCCTGAGAACCTTCCACCCCCTGCCTCCTCACCATAAGGGAAATGTCATTCTCTCCAAGTAGGATGGTTTGGCTGGAAGGCCCAGATGTTTGCTTGTGTGTTTTCCTAGTACTTCTGTCTTTGGTCCACCACTGTTCCAGAAATTTGGTGAGCAGAGCAGAAATCTGAAACATATCATGGCCAAAACTGACCTCTGGGCACCCCCCTTTCCTGGTCTCCCACCTCAGCCACATGCTCATCCCTTCAGTTTTCATGCTGAAACCCTTGGTGTCTTCCCAGGACACCTCTTTCTCCCACAACCCCCCACCACCTAAGCCACCAGCAGCCAAGCCTCCCTTGGAAGTCAGTCCAGAATCCAGCCCATCTCGCATGGCCACTGCTCTGACTCTGCCTCCCCTGGGGCTGGGCTCCCACCCTTGACCCTCTCGCCCTGTGCTTCACAGGAAGCTGGGGCTTTCTGTTAAACCATAAGTCAGACTTTGCCCCTGGTTCCCTCAAGACTTTCCACAGGCCACAGGTCGTCTCCAGGTGAGAGGCCGGAGCCCGGCTCCACCTGCCCCATCCGCTCTCCTCTCCCAAGTCAGATCCAGCCATTCTCTCTCACACTCACTCTACTCATCTGTCTCTGCTCCTTAGACACGTGAGGCACCTGCCTTCTGTAAGAATGCTTGTCCCTCGTGTGCCATTGGCTCTCATCCCTGCATCAAGTCTCCATCACTTCTGTGACTTCTTCTTCCAGGAGGACCCTCCTTATAGCCACAGACTTTCCAAGAAGCCCATCACTCTGAACTACTGAAGACATGTGAGCAACTCATCCAAGCTCTCAGGCTCTCACCTGCAAAATGAGAGCACAGACGACAGAACACTGGGTTACTTCGGGAAATAAACATGATAATGCATGCGCAGATGTTGTGTCAACTATAAATCTCTAAAGCAGGAATTGGCAAATGTCTTCTGCAAAGGGCCAGATAGTAAGTACTTCAGGTTTCGAGGGCCATACAGTTTGTCCCAACTATGCAATTCTGTCATCATAATACAAAAACAGCCATAGACAATATCTGCATAAATGTGTGTGGCTATATGTCAATAAATCTTTATTTACAAAAACAAGCGGTGGGCCAGGTGTGTCCCGTGGGCTGCAGTGTGCAGATCCTGTGCCAAACCATTGCTTACTGTTGTTACTGGTAATGATAAAGAAGATACATCAAGATGGAAAATGTCCCAGGGTACAAGACATATTACATGTATTTGTATTTTATTTCTTGTTTGTTTTCTCCTATTAGAGCATAAACTCCAGGGGGGCAGGGATCTTTATCTGTTTTTGTGTGCCTTGTATGCTGCACCATTTCTAGCATCAAGAATAGCACATGGCACATAGTAGCCCTTCAATAAATAGTTTTGAAGAAATGAATGAATCCTATATTTTACTGGTTATTCAATAGATCCTTCAAGTGTATTTTTTGAGTCTATGTGATTTTTGCCTTACACTCTGATTTCAGAGCAGTGCTTCTCAACCAAGAGACGTTTGGCAATATCTGGAGATATTTTTGCTTGTCACAATTGAGCAGGGGTGGTGCTACTGGCACCTAAAGTGGGGAGGCCAGGGATGCTGCTAAATATTCTATAATGCATAACATAGACCCCCTATGCCATAAAATTATCATGCCCCAAATATCAAGAGTATTGAGGCTGAGAGATCCTGCCTAATGTTCCATGAAATCTAACTTCACAGTATGAGCCAACATTTAAGTGTACATACTCTGTATCTACTAGAAGCTTAAACAAATAAGGCATTCTTTTTCCCATAAATAGGAGCCAGTGTTAGAGCCCGGGACTGCTGAACATTCTATGTAATATTCTACCATGTCTCCTGCTCAGACAACTGAGGACCTGTCACCTCACATTCACAAGGTGGCTGCACCACCTCCAGCATCACGTCTCTGTTCTGGGCAGGAGAAGGGGAGGGTCAGGAAGCAAAGGACATATTCCAGGTGATTGTGGCCACCACTGCCTCCCATTCCTACGGACCTCTATCCAGTGACTTCCACTTCCATTTTGTGGATCAAAAAAACGTGTCTCTGTCTTCAAAGAAGGCTGACAAGTATGACTTTTTAAAACTAGGAATGTGAATACAACCAAGAAATTGTTGTTTTGCAGAAAAGAGAATGGAAAATGGGCATTATATAGGCATCTAGCATTCTCTGCTACATCCTCTGGGTTAGAATGTTCACATCTTATAAGACTTTCTCATAGCACACAAAGACATAAACATGTTCATCACAACAAGCTAATATAAAAAAAGAAAATTGACAACCACAAAAAAATAGGGAGCCAATGCTGTCAGGGTCCCATCCAGATCCCTTTAAAGGATATGGTGTCCCTCCCTCCAAACAAAGGTGAAGGTTGACCACTAATGGCTCAGACCTGAATCTTCTCTGGGGGATTGCCTGGGTTCCTCTCCACTGATAAATCATGTGTCTACGAATGCTTATCTTGAGCACTGCTTCTAGGAAACCCAGGCTAATACAACATTCATCAATAGAAGACTGATCATTTAGATTAAGATATAAGCATATAATCATGAATGCCAGTCAGAATTAAGCAAAGCTATATACGATGCTATCGACAAGACGTCTAAGATTTTTTTCGTCAAAAAAAAGGAAGTTGAAGAACATTTTATATAATCTTCTCTGATGTTTGGAAAATCAAAAAAAAAAAAGAATAGGCTTCAATATGTTTAACTACACTTAATTTTTTTCTATTAGAACACAAACTGTTGGCGCTAGTTTCCTCCAAGATCTTTTTCATCTTTTATTCTTCTGTATTGTTTAAATCAAAAATAGGCTTTGCCATTATGACTTGAAAAATTTACCTTAAACATCTCCATTATCCAACATGAGCAGAGGTTGCAACTGTTGGTTAGCAAAAGATTTGCTACCAAATGATTTCAAACTTTCTAAGAATTAAATAAAAGGCTTAGGTTTCAGTCCAGCTCTGCTATTTACTAGTTAACTGGGGTAAGTCATTCCACCTCTCAGATGCTAACCTACGAAATAAGAGTGAAAATCAATATATTAACCCACAGTGTTATTTGAGGAACTCATAGAATAATGCATGTGCAGGCATTCTTTGACATGTCTTTGAAAGTTAGTTACCGTTGTTAGAGGTAATGATACTGAAAATACGTCAACACCTTAAATGTTCATGGACACAAGTTAAATACTATGCTACAAGGGGCTCCTGGGTGGCTCAGTGGTTGAGTGTCTGCCTTTGACTCATGTCATGTTCCCAGGGTCCTAGGATCGAGTCCCATGTCAGGCTCCATGCAGGGAGGCTGCTTCTCCCTCTGCCAGTGTTCCTGCCTCTCTTTCTGTGTCTCTCATGAATAAATAAATAAATAAAATCCTTAAAAAAAAATACTAAACTACTACATGGTATGCCCCAGCCATGGTTCTTTTATGCAAATAAGAAAAATTGGCTGTGACTGATTCATACGAGAAGGGTAACTGAGAAGCTCACAGAAACCTGGAGGAAAGTTGGACTTAAAGACTTGTGAAGACACTAGCACAAAAGGTGCAATTCCATCCAGAATTACAGAAAGAGCACATACAGCTTTCGGAGTAGTCTGATGAGGATGGACGTGCTGTGGCCACACATACAACTTGTCTGGATGGTACCACTGACCCTACAGCCTCCAAGTCTTGGGGAGAGGCCATTCCTGTGAACTTGGCACTACTGTTCCAGAAACATCACTCAACAACTTACTAGAAGTGCAAAGTCTCAGGCCCTGTCCTCGACCTACTGAGTCAAAATCTGTAATTCAGCAAAGTCCCCAGATGATTCTGATGCACTTAAAAATTTAAGGAGCACTGCTCTGGAGGGTTCATTGACAGCTCAGCCTATGGAGTAAGCAGGACAAGCCCTGAATTCTGACTTTGAAACTAACTCTCTCTGTAGAATGGACTGGACATTATGATAATAAGCCAATCACCTTGCTTTATACAGATGATCTCATTCAGTCATCATGGGCCACCAACAGAGCTATGGGTTACCCACTAGTATTACTGACAGATGAGGAAACTTATCTGACTTAGTAACTTGAACCAATTTCACATAACTAATAACTTGGCAGAAACTAAGATATGAAACCTCCACAGTTTGGTTTCAAAAGTTTCATTCTTCTGAACCGCACGATCTCCCCTAATTATAGATGGTTGGAGAAAGGAATGAGATCATCTTCATAAAAGACTTAATACAGTGCCTGGTGCTTAACATACACGAACAATGAAGAGAAATAATCTGACTCACTTTAATGAGATTTGAACCAGTGAACTCTCAATCACCTAAATGTGGCTATCTGTTGAAAACTTCTAATGCCAGCGTCTACCAACACCCAGAATACATTTCGGCAACTTCCCTCTCCCATCAGTCCATGCTTTATCAAATGAACATAAATTTTCCTACTAGCCTAAAACAAAATGTAATTAGAAAGGTGAATCTGCAGCCCTGAGTCAAATATGGACCTCCAAAGTCTCACATAAATGATTTTGGGTTTTCCACTGTTTTGAATTATCCATGCTACTGCTCCCCTTATTGGCGCTGATAACTGAGTGTTAACTACATTACATGCAATTAAATTCAAAATATTTGTGCAGCAATTATATGGATTCATCAAACCTAATGGTGCAGTCACAGTTTCGTGGGTACTCATCAGTACTGCTCAGAAAAAAAAAAATTGGCATATAGAAATATATTCCCACAAGCTGATAATTATAAAACAAACATTGTGGCTAATGTCCTCATATGTGCTGGTATCTATCAATAGTAAACAAATTAGAAGATTCTAACAATATTGACCCTCCTACTTTGAGTGTTTTTATGCATTCTTCATTAGAGACCAGATACATCAAGAGGGCATTTGTTCAGCAACCAGTAAATAAACCACACTTGTGTTTATTCTTTTGTTTGTAAGGTTATTTCTTTTCTTTCTTTTTCTGAGGTCTTATCATCCACCCCTTTTTGGTTATCAGCCTACAAACCCATTGTAGCAGACTTCAGGGATTCCCAGCCCCATATCTGTGCCCACTTCCAAGTTTACCAGAAACCCAGGGGGACATTTTCTGCACACAGTGACAGCTTCCCACCTCAAATGTCTATGACTCTTCCTCTCCCTGGAAGCTTTCTCTGGTACCAGGAGAGCTCACTCAGCTGAGCAGTAAGGGCCCCGCAAGGACAACCCTCAACCAGTGAAGAATAGGAATTGGTCCAGCTTTCCCACTACTTGGTGGGGTAATTGTGAAGCTTGTTCTACGCGGTTCCTCAGTGTAGGACTGAGGCCCAGATGTCCCCAGTGGAAAGCCATTCACTTATGCATCCCCTGTTGACTTTCCTCTTTCCTGCCTCATTTCCCCACCCTTTCTGTGGGCATCCTGAGGACCTCTTCCAAATACGCCCCCTGCACTCAAGCTCTTGGAAAAGGGTCTGCTTCAGGAAGAAACTCAGCCAACAGACCCCCTTTTGTTTAGGGACTTGACCCTCATGAAACTTGGTGGCTGCAGAGACCCCACAGTAGTAGATTTCCTCTCACTTCCATTGTAGTTAGGATGCACAATATAGTTCCAACAATCAAGTGAGTCTTTAGAAGCTTATAGCACAAAGAAGCAGGGCTTGTGCATAATCTACTCTGGCAAAGGCACCAGCTGCTGGGGCAGAGCTGCATCCGGTTTCCAGAAATGGTGGTGGCGGTGGCGGTGGCTCCCATTGAAGTTCCAGTCTCTTGTGAGCGCCGTGATGCAGGTGGCAGTGTCTGGGCCCAGCAGTCCTGGCAGGGCATCTGTGCAGGACCACTGCCTCCCACAGACTGATTCTGGCCCTGTTCCTGGCCTCTCTGGCCCTCTGCAGAGCCTCTAATAAATTCCTTTTCTATCTCATTAAGCCAGAGTTCATTTTCTGTGGCTTGAAATTGAAAAGACCAACTCATATGGGTTATGTTCTTCTATATAAAAATAACAAGGATATTCATTCATGACATTGTCTGTCAGAGGCAAATACTGGAGACTAAAAAAAAAAAAAAAATACTGGAGACTACCTAAAAACCCATCAGTAGGAGATTGATCAATCACAAAGTATCGAGTTAATGGCTAGAAGATAACAGGATCGCTCCAAATGCACAGACATAGAATCATTCCAAGATTAAGTTTTAAAGAATTAGAACCACATATAGGGTTTGCTACCCTTTCTGTTATAATCATAGGTACATATAGACAGATAAGTGTATATACATGTATACATGTCACATATTGTCGAGAGAGCCATATATTGTTGAGAGTCACCTATTGTCAAGAGAGAGTCATATATTGTCAAGGGAGAAATTGTCTTATGTACTTACACAAGCATTAAATGTCTGCAGAAGAGTCTGGTAACAGGGTTTGCACACTGACAGAAAAAAAGATCCTGAAAATCAGATAAGGGATCAAGTCTTATATTTCCCTATATATCCTTTTAAATCTCTTAAGTTTATACTCACGACCGTATATCATCTACGCAAACATAAATAAAATATCAACCCAAGATAAACTCAACAATCTGAACAAGATGAAAAAGGTTCCCAGGGATGCCTGGGTGGCTCAGTGGTTGAACTTCTGCCTTTGGCTCAGAGTGTGATACCAGGGTCCTAGGACTGAGTCCGATAGGGAGCCTGCTTTTCCCTCTGCCTCTCTCTCATGAATAAATAAATAGAAATTTCAAAAAAAAAAAAAAGATTCCCAGACCCTGACATACTTGATCGTAGGTGCGGCCAAATACTCTGCATTCTTAGCGAATAGCTCAAGAGCCTCTGACACCAGATATGCGTCTAAAACCTGCTCTACATTCTCAGGGATCAGGAGTGTTTTGTGCGAGGTGCTTCTCCTTACTGTCCAGACCTTTGCACTGAATCCAAATTAATATTGTATTTTTAAGTCAATATTAAAAAAAAGAGTTCATGCTGGAAAGAGACACATTTGTTAATATCCAAAGATGTCATCAGGTGCGCAGAGGGAAGCATCAATATATTGACAACCAGCGGAGTTTCCTAGACCAGCACCAACTGCCCAAGGGCAGATGTTCTTATTTTTTACAAACTTTCCCATCTTTCCTGGAATACTAAGTGGAGAAGATCATATGTTCTTAACATGTTTTTATTTCTACATCAATGTGTACACACACACACACAATCACACCACTCACATGTGCACATCTGCACACTTGGCTTATCTCTCAAAAACCTTAGTTCTTGGAGTGGTTTCCACCAGAATTTATTGTGAGCATGAGGACAAAGAGCAGTCCTTGAGAGTTGAAAGTTTGCTATTGTCGTTGAATATGGTTGTGGTTGCCCTTCTCAGGGAAGACCTGTCCCGCTCTATTCCAATTTTGGTTTCTTTCCTACTTTTTCACTTTCTTTCTCTGGGCATGATGCCAAACATGTAAGCAGGTGACCCACTTTATCAATCTATTATAATCTTTTAAAGCCTCCACCATTTCAAACCAATTTATTTTTACGTGGCATCTTCCATAAAAATTATCTCAAAATACTTTGTTGAGATGAAGTCAAATTATGATAAAAATGGTTTAAGCATATTAAAAATTCTTGGTTGTGAGGATCAGGAGTTAAGCACATTTCAATAATTTCCTGTAAGTTCACAGCTCTTAATGTAAGAGTTTTATTATTCTTAGCAATTCCTGTTTTAGAGAACAGTGGCTGGCAAAAACTTACACTGAAGTCTAGATTATTCAGAGTATAAGAAATGTGTAGGAGCTGAACTGGGAAAGCACAACTACATTCAGTTCAGACCTATGCCATTGTGCTAAGCTGGCATCCCACCCCGCCCTCCACTCCTCCTGGCTGTCCTCCTTGATCCTCTCTAGTCCTCTCCCTGGTGTTTGGCCTTGGTCCCTTCTTGCAACCTTCTCCTGCTCTGACCTCTGATTCCAAACCCTACTAGTTCTCCCAACACCTTGGCTCTTTCTTTTCCCTCACTTTTTGTTTCTGGAATCTTCTACCTATACCTCAGTTGTCCCCCAAACTTTGTTTTGAGGGCTTCATGGGAGATCATAATTTGTACCAAAGCTATTCTTGATTCCCTGCTCTCTCCTTCTCTCATTTGCACCTTCAAGTTTTGGGGGTTCTCTTCCCCAGTGGAGTCATTCATTCTACTGACCAACGTGTGGTAAGTGTATTATTCCTCTTTTGTTCTACTCAGAACTTATTCTTATTTTGGTAATTGCCCCCCAAGATCCATTTTGGAAAACAAGGCCTCTGCCATCCGTAGCCCATGTGTTTTAAGTGGAGTTTATTCCAGGTCCAGGTTATAGATAGATCTAGGTGGGCATAAGACCCTGGCTGACCCAAACAAGCTCTCCATACCCCTGGCCATGAATGATTCAAGGATGTATATATAGCAGTAGCTCGTTTTGTATGTGATCCCAGGAAACACCAGTAGGGGAATGGGAATGTGAGACAGGAAAGGGGAGCAGCTCATACAGAACTGGATATCAATGTAGTGACCATGCTAGTACTTCTCAGCAATTCTGTCATCCAGCATAAAACAGGCTCCCATAGCAAAAGAAAAACCTTTGGTGAAGAAATGTAGGCCCTGGTGATTGGGATTTGGGCCAGGGTACACTGAAATGATGAGAGCAAAGAGATAGGGATGGAATAATGAGCGTCCTGCTACATCTTATAAGATGTAATGACCATTTGCCATGCTTCTTTGCCTGTCCCAAATATGAACCCTCTTCCATACATGTGGCTGAAGGCCTACTATTGAGTTTTGATGAGAAGTAGCAACCACCTCCAACTGAAAAGGCTGAAATCCTTTAAATTCACATTCCAAGCCTCCCTAGTAGTTAGGGTGCAAGAGTGTGACTCATCTCCAATCAATCAAACACATACAAGCCAGATTTAAGTAGTGAGCTTTTGGCATTGAGCAGCAGAAATCTGTTTGGGCAAGGTTATCTAGGTCACAGTAAATGCTCAACAAATGTTAGCTGTTATTATGATTACAAGGAATATTTGCAAGTATTTTCTTATATTTAAAATATAGGAGTCTTCCCTTTAGTAACAACAACAAAGTAATATGCCCTCTAAAAATGTTATTTAATATTCAAAAGAATTTAAATATTGTGAAAAATAAACCAAAACAATGAAAAAAAAGCACTACACTGTGGGCAAAAACCACGCACAGGCCAATCCTTACTGATATGGCTGCCTCTGGATAGATTTACCCACTAAAATGTAGAAGCATTTGAAAGATAACTTATTACACAGACTAGAATGTCTAATTGAGCCTCACCATGTTCTAGACTCTGCTGATGACTAGAGATGATGAGATGAAACGCAAAATCTCCGTTCTTCAAAAGAACACAGATCACGTGGGGAGGTGCACTGGTAAAATAATCACCAATATGTCAGCACAGAAAAATTTCTGGGGGCAATGAAAATGCCAAAGGTGGTGACACTGCAGTTAGCCTTGGGACAACTAATTGTCAGTTGCTTCCACTGGATCTTGAAGTTCAAGTAGGATTTAGCCAGAGGGAGAGAGAATACAGAAATGTATTCCAGGAGGAGCAAAGGGCAGGAGTGAAGTTAGAGAGATGTAAGCATCTGCTTATGACCAGAGGGCAAGTGGAAGTATGCAGAACCTTCCAGGACGGCCCTGTATCCAGTCCACAGCAGACAAACACCACCATGGCTTTCTTCTTCCAGAAATTAAAGGGAGGACGGAAGGAAGGAGGGAGGGTGGGAGAGAGGGGGGGATGTCAGAGAAAAGATCAAGGCTGTTGCTTGCTGGCCCCCTGAGAATAAACATTATTCAACACTAAAAACATGATTCAGCCTCTGAATCAACATGTACGGTCCATGTGAGCGAAAGGTAGCTGAATCAATGGATCCCATTCAGGAAGTAGAGGAAAAGTGTGTGTTTCTAAAGAAGGGTTCTTAATTACAATTAATGTTTAAGGAAAACCAATGGACAAATGTATGGATTTCCAAGTTTTTCTTCAAACTAGTCAATTACTTCACCAACAGAAACCATCATCATTAGAAACACAATATTCATCAAGATGACTTCAGCTTTCTAGGAAATACCTAAGCACCACCTGGAGTCATACTTTATTCTAGTACATGTGCAAGTGAGTTATTATTAAAGAGATAAGGTGGCAATTTCCATGTCATAGATGGGTACTCCCTGTATCATCTTTGGAACACTGCTGGTCTCATGACTTCAAAATTCTGAGGTTTGACCTTTATTCGCCTGCATCAGAAATTTAATTTTGATCTTTACAGTAGTCACCAATATAAGAGATGCCAATTATTCATCTCTCTTCTCAATTTAAATCAAATCAACAAGCCTTATTGAATCCTGGTGCCTCACACAGCACTTAGTATGGAGAAACTAGATTTCCTTCCTGTCTTTTTGTATTTACTACTACTCTTTTAGCTATGAAATCCACTTGGGAGTAAAAAGGAATTCTATCCAATTTCTCACAATTTGAAGTAGGTAAACAATAAATGGATGTTTTAATTCTGAAAGGCCCACTATGATTCAGCAAACAGATCATATACAGGATTTTGTTACCGAACGCATTCTGTTTGGAATCTACTTAGGATCAAAACTTAAATGGGGTATTAGGCTCAAAATCAAATTTGGCCAAAATACTCCAACCAAAACGTAAATAAATTAAAATGTAGTAGATGCCTCTATAATAACCCTCGCTCTGCGGCTAATTTAAAAATCAGTCTTCTCCTTCCAGATTTGTACGACAATTTATCTGGATGAAAGTCTAATTTAAACTCCTAGGTAATTTTGGATTTGTTTGCAAGTGGGAAACCCAGATGTTAAGGGACTGAGAGATTCATCTGGGAGATATAGAATGGATGATCCAGATGTCAAACACACAATCCATATTATTTCTACTCTGTGGATACAATGCTAGAAACCGTCAGAAACTTGGGATTTGCTTGGATTATGAGAGAAGGAAGAGGTACAAGGATGAAATGTGAGGATCATCTGGTCTGGAAACCACAAGAAATATATAGGACCTTACGAAGAGAAGCCTTTTGCATGATTTTAGGTTGACTCTCATTTTCCTAGAAGGCAGTTTTACAGTATTCTTCAAAGTCGAGATGTGCTCATAAGCCAGGTATAAGATGCAAACACAATGAAGCAGCAACTTGCCCAGGAGTTGGATTCTAAAGGCAGCACAAAAAATACAAATTATATATAGTCAAGTTATCTTTAAGAGGGTGTCGCGTCTATGCCTACACACCATCTACACCTACACACCTTCTCCCAGCAAGCCCAACACAGGCCATTTTTCCCGCAGAATTCGAACAGATGGTTGCTCTTCTGGTTCACCCTATGGCTCACTTACATTTAAAGGCCATGTCATATGACCAATATGCCTCTTTAAATGCTAGAACCACAGCAGACAGGGTGAGCTGCCCACTCTGAGGGAAACGCAGAAACCGAAAAAAAACCCACAAATTCCCATTCGCATCTCAGGCTCCACAGGGAGCCTTAAAGCGTCCAAGCAGACGAGGGACTGTATTCATCAGCTTTGTTTAGATGGTTTTCCTCTCGTTCTCCTTTGTGTCGCATAGCTTTGATTGATAGGTGTCACAGGTATGCACCACAGATGTCACTAGTCCCCAAGACCGCCGTGTGACTAGATGGCACACACGACATGCAAGCAGCACGGAGTACATATGAGGCCACACGGAGCTGGTACTGCTGGCAAGACGGTGCCAACTAGTTCATTTCTAGCATCTGTTCTGATTGGCTGGCCTTCTCTTTGGAGCGGATGGTACCTCTGATTCCGTGGTTTGACTATTGCCACTGGATACAGCTCCCTAAATCCAGGAGTACCGAAATGTAGACCACCCGCAGAATCTTCAGGAAAAGTCTAGGTATGTTCCAGCATAATCAGAATACAAACTACTGAAGCCCAAAGAAGGCAAGACTTTGAAAACCAAAGGAATCTTTGGCCTTGACTAAAGGGGTGGTCAAGTGGGGGCCTTCCCCCTTTCCCGGCTCTTCCCACTCCCTGAAAGCCCACCTCTAAGGACACCTGCTGCTCCCCAGGTGGGGCTCCCGCAGGCCCTGTGACATGGCCCGATGAAGAGTGGGGTGGGGGAAACCTCCGACAGCGGGGAGACACCCCCCACATGCCACCAACACCCCCCTTTGGTCAGGAAACACATAAAACGTGGAAGATGACAGATCCCGTTCCTCCCACTGAAAACTCATGCCTCCCTTGGCAGCCACGCAAAGGCAGCCAGGGAGGAAGCAGATAGAAAGGAACTCAAAAACTGAAAGAAAAAGGCTGGAGTGAAATGAGAGAACAGAGAAGGGTAGAAGGTAGGAAAAAAATTGCCAGATACCTTCCAACTCGTCCCATCAAATTTGGCAGGAAAGCAATGGGGCCATTATCTGAATGGCTTGAAGCTGTTGAGGAGCACACTTCACCCACACATTTCTGATGTTTGGAGGAACAGACAGGTTCCTCTTTTCTCCATGGTCCTGCAGAGTTTATGCATTTTCTGGAATGTTCCAGACCTGGGCTGGGGCAGGAAGACACAGGTTTGGTCTCCAGCCCTAATCTGAGCATGGAGGGGGGAGGGAGGAGGTGCCTCCATTATCATATTCAATAGGCTTCTGGTGCAACAGCAATCTTTTTCACTTGTTCTTGCTAATGAGAAATTATTAGCTGGCTTCCAGAGGGAGGCATGCACACGTGATACCTCTGCATCTGTTGTGCTGTCTGCGTCCCAGGGCTATATTTATTTAGAATCTAGGAACCAGCACCAGAAGTAAACAACACTTGAGTTAACTTTTCTTCCCAACCACCAAAATCACCCTGCATGCTCTTCTCTGGGCCAAGAGGTTGGTCTAGGGGGAGCCAGTGGTGGGGACTTCCTGACTGCCCCCCTCCATGGCACAGCCCTGCGAAGCCATCCTGGGAGACTCATGATCATGCCATGCCATGAAGTCACATCCTACGTGCCTTAAACTCCTGCCAAATCAATGATATGTGCTGGGCTGAGAGAGAGAGAGACGGAGGTATGGAGGGAGAGAGAGAGACACACACACAGAAGGGAAGAAACCCATGCATGCTGGTGAGTCTGGCCCCTATTTCCCTCAAGGATTGCAGCCTAGAACAGGTGTGGGAATGAGGTGTAAATCTGAGCCTCCCTCTGTCATTCACCCCCATGTCCTTCCCACAGGTGAGCACCTCACCTTGCTGAGCACAGATTCTGTGCAAATTTTTCATGCAGCGTGGCCCCTAAACACAAGCCAGCTCTTTCATCTGGAGTTCCACCAGAGGAGCTGTGACCCATCCTACCCTGGAAGCAAGCCCGGCTTGCTTACACTTAACAAACTACGTCAAGTTTTTACTGTTATTGTTTGGAAATTTGTGCAGTAGGTGTTTGGACCCTATAAGCATGTTCCCTTCAGTGAGGACTTTAGAACCCAACTCCTGTATGAGATGAGCGTCTTTCTAGCAGTTGATGTGAACGTAAAGCATGGCACGCAGCCACCTCCATCAGTAATGCTTCCTTAGCAGGACCCGGACCGGTCCTGTGTGGTCCCCGATCGATGTCACAGTGAAAAGGAACATGTTGCAAACAAGTAAAAGTGATTTCAAAATCATGCCAGTCCTTGACTTGTATTACTTCAATAACCATTTATATACTTGTCCTGCTTCCCCACTGCCTGGTGCAGCCCTGCTTCTCACCCCCAACCATGCTGCCCTGTGTCTCCAGGTCAACACTCGGACACCTGTTCTGACCTCCCATCTTTTTTTCCTCTTTATTCTCCACTGCCAAGGCCCAAGTGACACAAGACCCTCTTCAAAGGACAGATAAGGGGAAAAGATAGAAGCGAAGCAAGCACGAGTCTTCTTTAGCAGGCAAGGAACATGGGAAGAATGAGGAACATTCCAAAATTAATATCACATTTTCCTGTCACACATTTGTGGGCTTTTGAAAATTACAATTTTTTAGGCTCTGAAAACTTAAGCTATGACGGTGGAATGCCAGGTGGCAGAAGCTTCAACCTGGTGCCTCTTCGAGCGTCACTACAGAAGCTACTGAATATTCCATATCATCAAGATGGTTGGTTTGTCAAGTCCCAGTTCCTTAGTGTGGCATGTGAGGCTCCCCAGAATCTACCCATCTGACCTCATCAGCCTTCTCTCTCCCTGTCCCTTCCATGCATGTCCGTTCACCCCTACAAAACCCCCCACTTGCTGTTTCCCACCACCTCTTTGCCTGTGCTACTCCCTCTACCCAAATGCTCTTGCCCTTGTTGCCACCTGTCGAAAACCTATCGGGTCTTCGATACTCTATCCAAATGCCACTTCCTTCATGAACCCAGTCATGGACTCCCGTGGCCCTTTCCCTCCACCCATTTGATGCCATTTATCTCTGCCTGTCTTGTGTTTTGGAGATTTATTTTGTTGTGACTGAATGAATACGGCTGAACCCCAGCACAGACCTACACAATTAGTGGGCACCTGTTAAGTGGACAAAGAACATAGATAGGAATGTAAAGGGAGAAAATAAAACCTGCACCATCAAAGACGATCAGAGAATGTATTTATGCCATCATGATGCCATGCTTCTAAATTAGAGTTTGCTAACATATGATACGTGCTGTCCTATAGAACTCCTACACCCATGACGGGTATTAAGGCACGGCCCAGGGATGGTAAATATGTAGCACACGCCAGTCTGCATAGCTTCTACACTCATGCAGACATTACCAATCAATCCTGACTCCTCCCTAAACCTCTATACAACCTCAGCACCCCCGAACACAGAGCTCCCGGCAGACACTACAAAGTAATTTGGGTTACCACGAGATGAAGCCCATTGCCCTACCAGGTTTCCTTCTCCAGTCAGAATCACTGATTCCAACTATTGTTTTATAACAGGCCATTCTTCCCTCAATCCTTCTGGTTTTCAAAATTGTGCTCATCCCAGCCTCCGCTTCCATCCTCAGCACTGGGCATTGTTACCCACACCACAGGCTCAGCACGGCATTGACATGAGAAACAAGAGAAACCTGAAATCTCCTCTGTGGGTTAAGACAAGAGATTGCAGTCTGATTCCAAAGAGCAAAACTGTAAATATTTTTATTTATGCATGCAAAAAGCATTTACTGAGCATCTACTCTGTACCCAGGCACTTTTCTAAGCACTGGGATAAGATAGCAGCGGGAAAAAAGTTAAGTGCCTTCCCTCACGGAACTTGCATCCTAGGGGAGAGATAGAAAATAAAAACATGACAAGAAGTGTCGTGAAGAATAATGTCCTCGACTCAAACTAGCTTCCCAGTGAAGCGGGCTACGCCAGGTAAGCTGACCTCTGAGTTCAACCCACTTGGAGGATCCTCACTCCCAATTTGGAACTGTTGCTGCCCTGGAAAAAGAAGCTCCTATTCTGTGCCCATCTCAGAGGCAGGTAACAGATGCCTTCGTTCAGGAGGTTCACATACCCAGCTTATAAATTGCAGCTACCCCTTCCCACACCCATGGCATACATTGCTGATCGAGTAAGCTACTTTCTCATGAGTTTAGAGGTGTCCTCAGAAGTCTTCTTAACCCAGGACTCCAAATAACCATTAAAAACCGATCTCAAGGGCACCAGGATGGCTCAGCCAGCCCACAAACAGGACTGAGGCCTCAGCTGGAAACTGCTACCCCAGCCCCAAACTGAAACATGGCCAGGATTCTGAGGTCCTGGGCAGTGAAAAGTCACTTCCTGCTTTACATGGAGGAAATCTTACAAAAATAAAAATTACAACCTGTCACATTACATTACATCAAAGCATGATGTAACATCATAATTTTTTTAAAAGCATTTGTTTTAATTTATGGTGTTGCATTATGCCACAGAAAGCTTGATTCTCCCCTGAGTACCAATAAATTTTGATAGTGATGGTTTATCCCAAAACTTTGGCAGACTAAAACGCAATGAAGTTTGGCAAACTCAGGTGTTTAGCTGCTCCTGAAGAACTGCTATGAGTCACCAGGGCACTATTCCGTCTCATGTCCTGAACTCAAACTCTGTAGTCCTGTGCTGTCCAACATAGCAGCCAATGACCAATATGATGAGTGAGGATTTCACATATGATTTATCCAACCCGAGAAGCCCTGTGAGTATAGAATGCACTGTGGATTTTAGTACCAAAGGCTTAGGACCCCATAAAGTGAATAATATCTCATTAATAACTTTTGATTACATTTCGATATTATATTTTACATATATTCATCGAAATAAAATATATTCTTAAAATTAATTTCACTTTTTTTTACTCTTTCAATACGGATTGCTGAGAAATTTTATTTTTTTCTTTTCATTACTATTGAATAAATATTTATTTTTTTATTGCTGAGAAATTTTTTTGTTTGTTTGTTTTTGTTTTTTTTTTTGCTGAGAAATTTTAAATTACATTTGTGGCTTGTATTACATTGCTATTATTGATGTTACTACAGAACATTCCGCTGCCTCCCTGAACAGAAAGACCAAACAGGTGAAAATTTTAAGCAAGAAAAAACCTGAAATCTCCTCTGTGGGTTAAGACAAGAGATTGCGGTCTGATTCCAAAGAGCTAAACTGTAAATGTTTTTATTTATGCATTCAAGAAGCATTTATTGAGCACTTACTATATACCAGGCACTTTTCTAAGCACTGGGATAAGACAGCAGTGGAAAAAAATTAAGTTCCTTCCCTCACGGAATTCCCATCCTAGGGGAGAGATAGGAAAGTAAAAATAAATGGCAAGAAGTGCCGTGAAGAATAACAAAGCAGGGGTGGGAATGGGGCGTACCAGGACAAAGCTTCTTGCTATCATGTAAACTAGTCAAAGAAGACATCTCTGAGGAGCAACAGATGAGCCTTAACACAGGGAGAGGTGAGCCATGGGGATGCCTGGGGAAGAAGTTTCCAAGCCAAGGCAGTAACAAGTGCCAAGTCCCGAAATAGGGGCATGTTTGGCCTGCCTGGGGAGCAGCAGAAGTCCTGTAGGGACAGAACAAATCAAGAGAAGGAGAAGTAGAAGATACATCGGAAGTGGGGAGAGGCAGCATGTTTATATTGTGTAGGGCAGGGGCCAGCAAACTAGGACCAGCGGGCCGCTTCCGCCTTCTCCTTATAAATAAAGTTTTATTGGAACACCACTATGCCTGTTCATCTACGCATTGCTCACAGCTGCTTTCAAAAGGCAGGGCTAGAAAAACAAAACAAAACAGGCAGGGCTGAGTAGTAGCAGCAGAGATGTGTAGCCAAGAAGTCAGGTATTAGCAGGCTAATTCCTGTAGTGTTGATCGAGTTTTCAAATCTCCAGGTGGTATCTTTCATCTTAAAGACAGAAAAATGGGAATTTGTGGGATTCTTTTTGGAGACAGTAGGGTTTCCTTCTTTTGTAATGTTCTATGAAAGGGGTAGAGAGATCAAATCAGGAGCTAACAAAGCTTTGTATAGTTTTAAAAGGCTGAAAATAATTAGGAAAAGAATAATAATCTGTGATATGAAAATTACATGAAATTCACCCTCCGTAGATAAAGCTTAATTGGAACATGGTCATGCCCATTTGTATCTATATTGTCTCAAACTATAACAGCAGCGTTGAGTGGTGGCCACAGAGACCATATGGCTCCTAAAATAGGAAACACTTAACTCTCTGGCCTTACACAGACAAAGGCAGCCAGTCTCTGGGTAGGGCATCATGTAGACTATGGTGTTTATTCAGAGTGAGATAAGGCGCCAGAGCTGACCCACAACGTGACCGGATGTGGTTTAAGGGGGGCTATGGATAGAAGCAGAGTCACAGCACACTGGGCTTGTGACCTTTCTGGAACTGCCCACCCACCTGCATTCATCTTGAGGACAAATTTCCTATCTGACTAACCTCCAAGTCTCAGCAAACCCTTGCCTTATTCATGAGACATCCCCAGTGAGGGTTTGTTGAATGGCTAAATGACTGAATGAGCTGCTAGCCCCCCTATCATCCATCAGACACCATGAGTTGGGCTACCTGGTGTGGCTTTTCCAGCGTCAGAAACACTCTGCATGTGAGCCTGGGGGAAGCTCCGTCCGCCTCTCCGCCTTGTCACACAGTTGTTCACAGTGTGTACATTTCCTGTCCCACATGGACTGGCCTAGAGATTTGCTGTCCACTACGTGAGATTTAGCCTCCTGGTACCTGGTTCAAATGAGAGTGGCCTCCTTTGCCACATCAGGCCTGGCTCATGACCAAAAAAAAATATAAAGCAGCTCAGAATAAAGCCAACGCCCTTCAGGCTAACTCTCGACTGCAAGTTGTTTTTTTTTTTTTTTTAACCCTGGCTTCATGTGGTCTTTATTCTTCCTGCGTGTCTCTTGACAGGTCATCACATTCACTCTTCCTGGGATATTTCTGTCAAGACACATCACCTTCCCATTCTGGCAAAGACTGGCCCTGTGCCTGGACCTTCTAAAACTTAATTGAGTTTCTGAACATCCCCAACCTGCTCTTTCCTCTAATTGCCCACCCTTGGGCACAGAATTGTCCCTTTAAATGCCTAACAACACGTGACTCTGCCTTACAAACACTGTGCGTGCAACTCCCACGTTTGGTGCCTCCAAACCAATCATCTGTGGAATGTTGAGGATAGGATTTTTTTTTTAAGATTTATTTATTTATTTATTTGAGAGAGTGTGTGTGGGTGAGAGAGAGCATGAGCTACAGGAGAGGCAGATGGAGAGGGAGAAGCAGATTCCCCACTGACCAGGGACCCAGATGCAGGACTCAATCCCAGGACCCCGGGATCATGACCTGAGCCAAAGGCAGATGCTTAACCAGCTGAGCCACCCAGGTACCCTGAGGATAGGACATTTTTATCTTTTTCTTTTTTTAAATTTATTTTTATATGTATATTTTATTGGAGTTCGATTTGCCAACATATAGTATAATACCCAGAGCTCATCCCATCAAGTGCCCCCCTCAGTGCCTGTCACCCAGTCATCTCATCCCCCCATCCACCTCCCCTTCCACTACCCCTTGCTCGTTTCCCAGAGTTAAGACTCTCTCATGTTTTGTCACCCTCTCTGATTTTTCCCACTCATTTTCTCTCCTTTCCTTTATAATCCCTTTCACTATTTTTTATATTCTCCATATGAGTGAAACCATATAATGATTGAGGATAGGACATTTTTATAACTAAGACTGTTGAGTCTGGGGTAGGAAAGGAAGGGGAATGTCTGATGGATTAGTGCATGGGGCCAGAAACCATAAAGCAAGCTTCTTCATCCTTGGCACTATTGAGACTGAGGGCCTGAAAATTCTGTACTGGGGGAGAGTAGAGGAACCTTTTGAGATCTTCAGAAGCATCCCTGGCCTCTCCCCAATAGATGTCAGTAGCACCATCCCCACTTGTGATGATGAAAACTGTCTCCAGGCATTGTCAAATGTCCCCCTCAGGACTAGGTCTCCCCTGGTTCAGAACCAAGGCCACAGAAACACCCAGCCGAAGTCTGCCGTTTTGCAGAAGATCCATTTGGAGGGCCTCCCTCCCGAGCTGATGCTTCTGCACTGCTTGCCTGTGCTCAACCTGCAGTTCAAAAAACAGGAGTATCTGAAGGCGCTGCAATCTAGGGAACTGCAGCAAACCCCGGCCCTATATTCTCAGCAGCACAAAAAAAGGGCTTTCTCCTGCCGCTCAGCAAATCTCCCGAAATGTCCCCTCTTGCCAAGTGTGCTCAGATTTGCCTGGATCTCAGAACCTAATGCTTTTATTAAGAAGCACAGACGCACACCAAAAAAAAAAAAAAAAAAAAAAAAAAAAACCAAACAACCCACAATTCTGAATCTGACAGACTTCCTGGCTTTTTATCTTCAGAGCCTAACACACTGAAAATAAAACTAGCTTTTCTTTAGCTTCCTGTTATCTGTTTTCACATTCCCTCTCTGGCTACCCGTTTGTTTCCCTCAGGGCTTCCCAGCCTCCATCCACACTATCAACATTTGGGGCCAAATAATTCTTTGTTGTGGGAGCTGCCCTGGGCTCTGCAGGCTCCAGCCTCCCGGGCCTCTACCCACCACATGCCAGTAGCATCCCCCAGAGGCAACAATCAACAGTGTCTCCAATGTTGATTGTTAGGGGCAAGTGAAATGTCCCCTGCGAGCAAAATCGACCCTGGTTGGAGACCCCTGGGTCACACGGAATTCTCTTTCCCAGGTGTGCTATCTGGAGCAACGATTCCTGGCTTCACCCAGCCAGCAAGTCACCATCCCAGGAGCCATTTAATTTTTTTAAAATAATATTTATTTATTTATTCATGATAAACACAGAGAGAGAGAGAGAGAGAGAGGCAGAGGGAGAAGCAGGCTCCATGCAGGGAGCCCAATGTGGGACTCGATCCCAGGACTCCAGGATCAGGCCCTGGGCCGAAGGCAGGCGCTGAACCGCTGAGCAACCCAGGGATCCATTTAATTTTTAAAACCAGGAATACGTATATGTGGTAGGTATAGCTATCCTCTATTAATACATCCCGACATTTCTTTTTGAAGGCAGGAAACAGTCACCAAGCATGTCCTGGAGGACATCGCAGGACCCTGCGGTGGCTCCTTCCTGGAGGGCTGGGCAGCTCGCTGGACCAGGGGCATGTGCCACCCTCCCTGTCGTTGCAGCTGCACCGTGATGATCCGTCATTTCAGAAAAATATGGAAAGAAGCCCGAATCCTTACTGCCCTCTAGAGAAATTCTGGCAGAAGAGCTCAATCTGTCGCAGTCAGCAGAAAAACAACGCGGCCAGACCCAACCGGGCCTGGCAGTGGGAAAGCAAACAATTTATTTGCTGAATTTTTTGAAAGACGAGTCCACCAGACCCTTCCTTCACAACCTCTCGCCGGAGCCAGGGGGCCCAGGTTGGCTTCTGGGCTGACACAATCGTAATTTCACCAATTCCAGGCCCTCTCTCCGACAGGATGATTTGATGCCGGCAGATGAATCAAAGTCTGGTATCCAACGAAGTAACAGCGGACCATATTTTAAATGCAAATACTCAGGTTTCTACAGATGTGTTCTCTGGCCTTTGTTGGCTGGCCTACCACCAGTCACATACACCGAGATTTCTTTTTTACGCAGCTCAGGAAAACCAGGCCTGAAATGGTAATCCACCAATTCTTCATCTTTGCATTAAATTTTGGCAGGTCTTGGCAGGACTTTTCAGCACTGTTTGGAGCTAATCACTTCTTTTTTCTTTAAAAAAAAAAAAACAAAAACTTTTTTTTCAACTTCAGATATTGTTTTGTTTTTTAAAAAAAGATTTGTATTTATTTATTTGACAGAGCACAAGAAGGAGAAGCAGCAGAGAGAGAAGCAGACTCCCCACTGAGCAGGGAGCCCAATGCAGGGTTCGGTCCCAGGACCCTGGGATCATGACCTGAGCCGAAGGCAGATGCTTAACTGACTAAGCCACCCAGGTGCCCCTAGATATTGTTTGATAAAGACTTATCTATTGCTTAATGATCATCTATATTACAACGAGGGCTTCAACACTGACATTAAGGTGAGCTTTCCCTACCAAAGTCCTGAAAAAGTTAGCCCAAGCCTAACTCATGTCTCTTTAACACAGTTGGAAATTAAAAACAAAACAAAACAAAACAAAAAAGATAAAAAAACAACTTTGGAAAATATGTGCTTGAAGACATACACTAGATTGGAAATCTTACAGGTTTAATCAGAACTTTCAAATCATTGTTTCCCTTATGACAGGCAAGAGCAAAAAAAAAAAAAAATGCTGCATGTTTATGCCTAATGGGTTTGCCCTTTGCCAGACAAATCCTTTTAGCTATGGCAGGGAAACATATAATTTTATGGGCTCTTGGAGAGAGTGCACACTGCCCTCTGATGGTTACACATGCTCATAATTTTATGGGGTCCCTTAATCAGGTTCTAGAAAGCCGTAGAGTACTACTACCAAAAGTAGATCAATAATCCTATATATGAATGGGTGCCAATGGTTACCTTTACCTTTCCATTTTTTTCCCAAGCTCTCGACAGGGAAGTAACATATTTGATCCTTTCCTTTGTTATCAATAGCTGTGAGAACTACTTCGCCAAGACAGAAATCAGAAGTCAAAAAGTAATACTTGGAATATCTGAACGCCATCAGACACAAAACAATATGCACATACACACCACAGACAGGAAGCCTCAACCAAACAATGAAGTTCTTCTCTGAATTTGAACGATCAATAAATAAGTCCTCTATGGAAGTCCCCTATGGTATCAGAAACTCAGAATCAAAATTAGCAAACCCCCCACACATTAAAAAGATTTTGGAGGGGGGGGCTGGAGGATGCCTTAGTTGGCATCTATAAAGGTATTTTTTGCTAATGAATGAGACAGAAAATAAAGTGAGGATAGATTTTCCCCCAAGCCCTTTTGAAAGTCAAGATACTGCACAGCAACTTTTGAAAAAGTGTACAAATTAATCATATCGGACTATTTTCACCTACCAAATTAGAGGTGCCTCCTCATTTCACTAATTCCCAACAGCTAAGAAAGGGGAACAGGGAAAAATAAGAGCCAGCATATTCACTGTCACACAAAGCTCTTGGAACTGTATCCAAACGGAGCTGTTGATCTGTGGAAATGTAAATGTCACTTCTAAATATAGCATCAGGGAGCCAGAGAATCAGCATTTCTGTTGACGAAACACCTTTTTGGGAAGTAGCATGTGCAAGGCAACGCTTCTCTCCAACACATGGGAGCGTCACGAATCTTCCGCCCAGCCCTCCATCCCGGAGGGGCCCCGAGCCTCTGGTTCGTGCACAGAACCCAGCACGTTCTCACCCATTTCCTTAACCTGCTACCGCACCAGATTGTGAATCAAAGCAAATAATTTCCTGTTCCTCTCTCCTCTTGTCTTAAAAATAAAAAGTAGAATTTCACGCTGCCTCATAAGGATTCCTTATGGTTAGGGATGCTTGCAAACCCAATAGAGAAACCAAAACCTGGGTCCATGGGCTGAACCATGAAAAGTGAGCTTATCTTGGGATTTGGGGTTGATGACAGGGCACCAGCTGCAAGGGCACTACCATGACACTATTGAGCTTTGACTTGCACTGTTCATCCCTCCCTCCATCGTCCTGGAATGCTTTCGGGCTCTTGAATATGCCATCCTCTAGCCCACCGTGGGTCCTTTGTACAGACTGTTCCCTTCACTCAAAATCTTCTGCACGCTTTGCGTTTCCAGCTCTTTCTCATCTTTTCCACTTCCGACTGTCACTTTCTGGTAGGATCATTTGTGACATCCTTACCCACCCACCCCTTGGTTTTAGTCTACAATAGGCTGAGTGTGTACACCTTCTGTGCAGAAGGGCCCTCTACTAGTTTAATAAGTGAGAGCCCTGCATTTTCATTTCCCACTGGGCCCCACAAATCATATAACCAGTCCTGATCACAGGTTTCCTTCATGAAACAGAATTTGTAATTGTTTATTTATCAGTTATGGGGGCAGGGGGGGCGGCACTGGTTGCTGCTCTGCTTGCTCCATGAGGGTAGGAATGATGTCTGTTCTATTTACTGCCTATCCAATGCTGTCCAATAGAATTGGGAATGAGTGAAATGAGGAGGCATCTATAATTTGGTAGGTGAAAATAATTGAATATGATTAATTCGTACACTTTGATAAATTAAATTAAATTTGAATAACCTCATGTGCCTGGTGGCTCTTATACTGGGCAGGTCTAACCCCTACGTCCTAGTACAGCTGGCAAATTTATCTAGGATATTAGGGCTTTCTCAAAGAAGCTCGATGGTGATAATATGGCACATTGGCATAATGCATCAAAATCCCCTCAGGAGCTTGTTAAAAATACAGGTATTGCTGCTCCGCCCTCTAAGACTCTGATTAAGAAAGTATATAGAAAGGCCAGGCATACCCCCAAATTTGAGAAGCACTATGTTATAGTTTATGGAAGAAGCATGTCTTTACATCAATTATTTAAATCTCTTTAGTTCCTCTAGGTCAAAACACGTTAACACAAATACCATCTCTAGAAGAATTTTATTTGCCCCAAAAATGTCCCAGCTACAACCAATGGCTATTTCAATTAATATCTAACCCAGTAAAATTTAATGGAGAAAATAGATTGACCATCCCTTCCAGTTTCATTGCAATGAACTTTAACCTATTATTTTGACTTTCAGAGCCCAGCAATGATGCATAGCTTTTTTTTTTCAAGTCTCAAAAATTATTGGATAAGTGTATGTACAACACTCAGTATCAGGTGAGTGGTAGGACTTTATTAAGGAGATATGTAGATCTCAGTTAGGAATTATTCAAGGCAGGAAGGTGGAAGGGGAAATAGCAAAATCTTTTTTTCCATAAATGGGGAATGTCTTCTTTTTTAATGACTTGATCTAATCTTATTCTTCCTTCTTACCCACAGACACACAAAAATGCAAAAAGCTGTTAATGTCCAACTCTCTCTTTATGTACCTTTGTCTTTAACCATTATTGTAATTCAGCCCTCCAACATGAGCGTTTTTTCCTCCACTGAGCTATCAAAGACACCTTCCTAATCAACATTACACACAGTAGCATAATAGATGGCACCACAGTGAATACAAGGATAAGCTGTAATTCACTCTGGGGCTCTGCTGATGTCATAAACCGCACAACCAGCTTTATGGAGAGTGGCTGAGCCCAGAAAGCGAATTCTGATCTCGGCTCACTCTGGGAGCCATCTGTTAAGGAAACAGATTTAAATGCCGACCTTTTCATCTCTGTCGTTTACAGAGATTTCAAACTTTTGCTGTAAAATTTAAACTTTTCAGCCATGAACAGATTAAAATTCCTTTCTAGAGTCACATTTGGTTTTGTATTCCCTCTTTTAACTGACAAGTAGATTAGTGGTCGTACCACCCATTGCTACAAAACGATGTTTAAGACAGAAAAATGCACCCTACTATAGCCAATGCCTGTTCCCAATGCCAGACCCACTTCCCACTCCAGAGGCTGAAAACCAGTGATTCACCTTCCCAGCCTCCTTTGTAGAAAGTGCCGGCCCCGTGATCCAATTTGAGCCAAGGAGACATAAAGGGGTGCCTTCTGGGAATGATGTTTTCCTTGTTTCAAGGAGAGATGCATGCTGTTCCTACCAAGCACTTCAAACTTTGGATGCTCAGGTGAGGGTGCATGATTTGAAGCTGCAGGAGCCACCTTGCAATCATGAAGGGACATAACAGAAGATGAGAAGCCACCTGCCGAGGAGGGAGGAATGGAAGGATAGAAAAGTCAGGGTGTTTGGTGGCCTTGCTGAATTGCAGAGTTGACCAGCCCTAGCACTGTCTACTCAAGGCTTCTCAGCAAGTAAATACAATTGACCTTGAACAATGCAGGTTTGAACTGGGTGAGTGCAACAATACTTATATTTATCCAAAAAAATATAGATTTTTTTGGATTTTTTGGTAAATATAGATTTTGGATAAATACCAAAAAATCTATATTTTTGGATAAATGCAAGACATCCTATAAATGTGTCTTCTATTATGATTTTTATACTCACATTTTCTTTTCTCTAGCTACTTTATTGTAAGCATACAGCATATAGTACATATAACTTACAAACTATGTGTTAATTGACTGTTTATGCTATCAGTAAGGCTTCCTGTCAACAGTAGGCTATTAATAGTTAAGTTTGGGGAGGGAGTCAAAAGTTATATATGGATTTTCAGCTGTGCAGGGGTTTGGCATCCTTTATCCCCATGCCGTTCAAGGGCCAACTGTATTTTATATTGGGTTCTTCCACTGAGACATGCATTGGCTGCAAATAATTTACACGGAAGGCGGTCCCAGGAGGCACCAGCAGGGGAGCAGAGCAGGAAGTAAGACAGGCAAGGGAAGGAAACCAATGCAGAGTGTGCAAATGAACAAGGGCACCCCTGCAGACATCCGAGGCCCAGTGGAGAGAAGACCCTCAGACAGAGAACCTTGCTTTGAGGAACAAGCCAGTGGCCTGCATGAGAGGGCTGTGTATGTGGGAGGCTGGGGGGAAGAGATGATGTCACGTGGAATTCCAACAGCTGAACAGCATCTTCGACAGCCAACCATAAAGGTCTTACATTTGGAGTCGCTCTTTGTGGAATCTGTGGAACTGTCCCCCAATGTCACGTGTACCCCTGATATGTCTCTCTAATCCCATACCAGTGAGATGACATGAATGCGAATTTCGTTCAGCAGGTTCCTACAGATTGCTGGCTCTGCATCCAACACCAGCAGTGCAATGATGAGCCTATTACATGTGGTCTCTGACCACGTAAGCTTTACCCTCCAATGGAGGTGATGGGCACGGAACAAATAATCACTCTCATGTTCCCAACTGGAACATGACAGGTGGCGATAAGTGCTCTAAGGAAAGAGTGAAAGGCTAAGGAGAGCGCGCCATGAGTTGAAAATGCAGTCAGGGAGGGGTTCATGAATCAGAGTGGAGGGGCCAGCAGGAGACAGCCAGAAGGGGAGAGAGAAATATTACCCCTAAACCTCGCACAAATGAGGGAAGGAGCACCATCGGCTAGGGAATTATAAAGGCCCCAATAAGAAGGTGATTCAAATAACATCTTTCCTAGGAAAAGAAAATAAGAATTTGACCCTCACACAAAACCTTGTCACTAGATTGGTTTGACTGAAAAGTAAATTGAATCATTACAAGAGCCCATCACTTTCTCTTGAAACAAACTAGAAGTCACAGCCAAACTAAATAAATTCTCATCTTCCTGCTTCTTCCGGGCTAGAAGACAACTCCTGTGGGAACTTACCCTTACAGAAATAATAAGCAGTTATTCACAAAAACTCAGTTTTCCTGTGGAAAAGTATCACCACACTTTACCACACTTGGGCTTCCGTATGCATGCACATATAAAGAAGATCTGATTCCAGATGTGTGTCTCTCAATGTCAGTTCATGAATGCACCCACTGTCTGGGGTTAATCCTCCCTCTCCCCTGCTTCTTATCCTTCCATCACCTCAGACTTAATGCAACTCTGTGGAAAGCCCAGGAGACTGCAGAGCACAATTTGAAAATTACTGCTTTAAAAGTTCTTGTTTTACAAATAGTGAGTCGAGATATATATAAAGTTATTGCTGATCATCTAAGTCTGGGGGCAGCAAATCATGGCCCTGGGGCCAAATCGGATACACCACCTTTGTTCTACATAAAGCTTTAATGGAACACAGTCATCCCCACTCATCTGCATGTTGTCGACATCATTTTCTAATAGCAGAGTTGAGTTGTTGTGATAGAGACTTGTATCGCCTGCAAACCTTACAATATTTATTCCCTGGCCCTTTAATGAAAAAAGTTAGCCAACCCCAAATAATGACCTAAGTCTTCATTTGCAAGAAAAAAAAACATAAGATACTAATTCAAAATCTAACGCTGGCCCAAGATAACAATCAGATTGAAAAGAAAGCATGAAAGGGAAGAAAGAGTGCAAGGAAATAGAAGCCCCAGGCCCCTGGGAAGTAAAAGTAGAAAGAAAGAGGTGCTAAATTCATCTGGAGGCCAACAACCATGCCTCACAACCAAGCAGAGCGAGGGTGCCAGGAGCCTGGCCCAGCTTCAGGGTGTGCCTCCATCACTGGGCTCTCTGGCAAGCTCGGAAATCACCTCCATTCCTGGTCCTTCCCTCCAGGGTTTGCACATGCAGCCCCCTCAGCCTGCCTCCTTCCACTGCTACCTTCAACATCATATCCCCTAGGCATCTTCCTGAGCCCCCAGGCCTGGCCAGCTTCCCTCATCTCTGCTCCTCCCTTGCTTTCTCTTTTCCCCACACTCCCACCCCTCTCTCTGTTAAACTGGGGGATTACTTGTCTGATGCCTCCACTGAATATAAGCTCCACGAGGGCAGAGGCTACACCTGTCTAATTTACTATTTCATTATTGTCAGACTCTAAAACAGCCCCTGGCACATGATAATTCATAAATGCTTATTAAGTGAAGTATGTTTTATGAAGCTTTTATATGAAATCATGAATATGTGATGCATATGCATTGGGAAGAATTACTCATTCCCTGTGTTAGGCATTGATCCTCAATCCTATCTTATTAACAAGGTCCATAGGATGAAGTACACATGGGAGGTGGCCAGATAGAGAAGACAGCATGTGCAAAAGACCTGAGGCAGGGAGAAGTATGGGGGTGCTAGAGGCAAGGAAACTAGTCCAGCACTCTAGAGCAGAGAAAACCAGAGCAGAGGAGAGTCAGACCATGCAAGTCCTATACATTATGTTAAGAATTTTTTAATCTTATCCTAAGAGCAATGGAAGAACCGCAGAAGGTTCTAACTAAGCCAGTGAATGATTTAATCTGCATCACCAGCCGCAGAAGTTATGAATTCACAGATAGTAATTAATTTTGAGTGCCTACCATTGTACTAGATATTAGGAAGATGATGCTTAAGGAGTCACTGTACCTGAACTCAAGATATTTCATATAAAGAAAACATAAGTATGGTTTCATAGGGTTTCAACAGAGTTAAACTTAGGGGACCATGGGCAAGCACTTAAGAGGAGCCTCTACGTTTTGCTTAGAGGCAGGAAAAGAGTGGGTTCCTGCAGGAAACCTTTACTATTGCTCTTTACTTACTCGAGGCAGGCTAGTAACGAGTAGTAATTCAACCCAATGGAAATATTCTGTGGCCAAAATAGATAATAATAATTATGAAGAATCTGAAAACATGAGATTGTTCATAAGAAAGCATTAGGTGAAAAAAGCAGGATTCCAATCCTAATATATACCAGAGGATGGCCAAGTCTTTCTATACAGACCCAGATAGTAAATATTTTTATGCTTCACGGACCATATGGTCTCTATCACAACTACTGAACTGTCTGTCGTAGCATGAAAACAGCCATAGACAATATGTGAGTGAATGGGCATGGCTGTGTGCCAATGAAACTTTATTTACAACAACAAACAATGGGCCAAATTTGGCCCCTGGGCTGTAGTTTGCTGTTGCCTGAGCTATTCTATATTATAGCTATAACCAAATAAAGGTATAATGTTTATGAACATAGACAAAAGGGAACACAGAAGAATAGAAGGGTTCTTTGTGTTTGGGGAATGAAATGACCAGTTTGATGGCTCTCAGTTATTTTTGCCCATTCAGCATTTACTTATCCTTCTGAGAATAACATCCTGACTTAGGGGTGGAAGAAGGAGAGAGAACTGCCTTTCCATCATCTTTAATCCATGTGGTCCCTGGATTAACTTGCCCCAAATCCAAAGTAAGGCACAGTCCCCAGACCTGGCCCCCATCAGTCATTGCACTGCCTTGGCCATGGGAATTCATTCAAAGAACATGGGCCCACACAGACCAATGAGAATCACTTCCTTGGATTTTTTTTTTTTTTAATGTTAAGAAAGAGACCTCCTACTGCTGAGGTTGCTAAAATTATGATGTAGGAGGCTGGAGCTGCTCGTGACCATCTTGCCACTCCAAAGGGTTGGTCCTGCTCAAGAATGATGCCCACACATTGCACAACAGAACTACAAAACGAAGAAATATGATGCCAGATGGACATTATGTGAGTCTCTGGATGGAGCCTTATCTAAAACTAGCCCTATTCCTGGATTTTTCTGTGAGTTAATCCCATATGTTCTTTCTCCACCTTCGCTTGTTTCAATTCAGTTTTTGTTCTATCAACCAAAAATCCTGAATGAGGTCATCACTCATGGGTTTTTTTCTTTGTTTTATAAAGTCCTTTAATATCCTCATACTATCATGTTAGCAACAAATAAAATTGAAAGAAGATGGATGAAAAGGCACCATATTTTGAAAATTCATTTCTCAAATGAAAGTCATGCTCCATTTTTATAGTTTTTCTTATCAGCTGAGTGACTTGAGCCAGTTACAGTTCTTGAATTTGACCAAGAGAATCTAAGTCCTCTCTCCAAAAATTGACTGGAAGCCTATTTTGAAGAAAATATATAAAGACAGGGCTATAGTGAAGATCACAAATGATGACAATAGAAAATAATTCAGGAAAGACCATCTTTCTCTGGAGAAATATAGTGACACATGCAGGACAGCTAAGAGTCTCCATGAGAGGATGAAAACGATCCGTGACCATCACGTGGCCACAGCCTCTAGAAAAAAAGATTTGGAAGAAAACACAAATCTGACAGTGTCACTGCCTTGCTTAAGACTCAGCAATGATTCCCAGTTGCCTACTTGAGCCTGAACTCCCATAGTGGATATGATTTTCACAGAACACAAATTTGAGTGTGCAAGATATAGAATTATCTTTTCTTTTTCTATAACTCAATTTAATTTCTTTTTTTCTCAAGTCCCCAAACTACCTACCAGCAGAAAATTTAGGCACTTCCAGGTAAATGCCATCATTTTGAATTAAATACAATCAATTCAAGATTCTGCATGCATGCATGCATGCACACACACACATACCTTCCTTCTCCCATGGGCAGCCTCCAAGGACGCAGATATTTTGGAATTAAATCACATCAGGAAACAGAAACTGGCTTGTCTGTGCGCTGCTCTCCACTAGTGTCTGGTAATATTTCTGGTCTTCAATTTGTTGACATTTATCTCCCAGACATGTACTGAGGTGCCCTGTGTCACCCTGTGTTTCTAGTTATCAGATCTACCAAGGTCAACACATGGCTTCCACGTTCAGGTCCAGGAGAGTCACTCAACCCCCACAACCACATTCAGCAAGCAGCCAATGGCCTCTTTGAGTAAGGATGCTCCCAAAAAATGGTGAACAGCACTTCTACTTACATCCCAGTGGCCAGAAATTGGTCGAGTGGTCACACATAGCCACAAAAAATGCTGGGAGGTCTCACTATTATCCTCAGCAACACATACCTGGGTAACCCTTGGGGGTCCAGTTCCTAAGAAGGAAGGGGAGAAAGAAACCTAACACTCTGTGTCTCAGGTGCTTCATATGTGGCTCAAAATTGCTTAAAATATAAAGACAATTTCAGGGAAGCAACAGGTCAGATATACCGAGAACAAAACACAAAGGAACAAAGGAAGACAATTAAGAGCAAAGTGGACATTCCCAATCATAAAGTGAAGGTTTTAAGATTCACTATGACCAAAAGCTGAAACAGGAAGGCAAAAGCATTGTCAATAGTTGGGGAGCAAGCAGGAGGGAGGGGGAGATTCCAGTGAACAGAAGCATAAGAATTGAGGCCACCTCAAAACGTGAACAAACTTTTCACAGTCATTTTCTTGATCTTTAAGGGAAATAAACTGAGCGTGAAGCAGAGAAAGTGAGAAAAACACAGCTTATAAATGGAAACGCACCAAACAATGTGGAAAATTCACATCAAGTCTGCAGAGAAGGCTCAGAACAAAGGGAAACTTTTTAGGGTCAGAAAAAGGGAAATGAGTCTCTCACGTAAGAAAATGTGACTGCGTGGAGGAGGAAAGCTTCGGGAGGAAACCTAAGCAGGGACTCGCACCTAAAGCTGACCCACAGATTAGTAAAACTTAGAGATTTGCTTTTGTAAAATAGAAAATGGCATGCAAGCTTTATCCTGGAGTTTGATACTTTGCATTTTTCATTCGCTGGCTTTGTGTGGTTCTAATTCTCAGGAAGAGAGAGAAGAACCTGCCTGCTTTAAACAACACGCAAATTAAGGTGTGACTTTTGGCTCCACTTTTTATTATATATAGCTATCATCTGCTCTGGAATAAGCTGGATTTCTTCCACTGAGTTCATATCTCCTTCTGTCTTTTTTAAAATGCATTTTAAAGCTTCGTGTTTCTTCTGGAAAATCTACCATAATGTAACAACAGATTTTAAAGCTTAATGTATATTAATCATGATGCCAACAACCACAATCTAATGTAGTCCTTACCTTTTACTGACAATGTGAATTTTAATTAAGTGCATAATGCATAATTAAGATCCAAAATGCAGAATATATTTTTGGTCCTGTTTACTGTGTTTAAGAAATGCTAGCATGGAATGAAGTTAGCCTCCCTGCTGCAAAGATTTAACATTCGACAAATTAAATGAATGATGGCTACAATCAGGTTTTCAAAGGCATTTTGATGACTCATTCAAGACGGCCAATAGAAATGCGAAATCAGCTTTATGTTTATCAGTGGAATAGGGAACGATCACAGGAAGTATTGTACATCCATGGAATGTAGGCTTTCCGCAAAATAACAAAATAGCCACGTAGGCACTGATATAGAAGAAAAAAAAATCTCCTAAGACATATACATAGTGTGACTTCATGCAGCTAAAAATATGTGTGTGTGTGTGTGTGTGTGTATACATGTGTGCATGTATGTGTGGGTGTTTGTGTGCATATATATGTTGGTGTTCATGTGTAGAAACGTGTTTGTGTAATTGCATGCGTACACGCTCAGACATACTCAAAAACATGCAAAGAGTGAAACAACAGATAAAATGTAAAACTAATTAGCTCTAGAGCAGGAGTTGGCAAACATTTTAGGAAAAAGGACAGATAGCAAACAGTTCCAGTTTTGTGGGACAATATTGCCCACACAAGCAGCCATAGACAGTCCGGAGTGAAGGGTTGTGGCCGAGTCCCAATAAAATATATTCACAGAAGCTGGCAGGGTCGGGGGCCGTTGGAGTCACCCATGGATCAGAGTTGGCCATGCCTGGCTCTAGAGAATGAGGCACTAGGGCAAGAGCCAAAGGAGGGACGAAAACATACTTCCACTAATACTTCTGTACATGTCTGATTTGTCTGATAAGCACTCTTACTTAGAAAACACTTTTTTTACTGAAAGACTTAACATCATACATTAAAATTTAGTAAATTTAAATTTAAAATTTTTCACTGTATGTTGGCAAATTGAACGCGGATAAAAAATAAATTTTATTGAAAAAATAAAAAAAATAAAAATAAATAAATAAATAAAAATCAAAAATAAAATTTTTCATTTAAATTTTAAGTTTAAGCTTGAATAAATTTAAACTCATTGCTAAATAAATAAATAAATAAATAAATAAATAGACGGTTTCATGTCCTCTCCCAGGCTGGCACTTCACTTATAAAGTGCACCCCCATTTCACCAGCTGGGCCCATGGCCAGACACCTGGAGAATACATTTCCTGGTCTTCTTTTTAGCCTGATGTGGCCACTGGAACTCCACACTGGCCAAAGGGATACACAGGGAAGTGGAGAGGAGAACTGAAATACTCGTCGTGCACACCTTCCTGTAGATAGTAATAAACTGGGCTCAATAGTGTCAAAGGCAGCACTCCATGAGACAGCAGAGCCACAAGAGGAAGGAATCTAGGTCATGGTGGACATCATAGAAGGCCCCTTACTGCATGCCACCCAGGTCTTTAAATAAGAGAAGGCACGTTAAAATGGGGTAATTCACAGTAAAATGAAGACAATAACAGATTTGCATTAGTTAGAGAAACTCTAGCTGATGGCATGAATTGACCCAAACAATATAAAATGGCTCAAACATAATTAAATATACACAACTTCTCATTGATAGAACAGTAGAGTGGTTCCTGACTGATGTGTCTGTGGTTGGGAGAGGAGGGATCTCACCCCTATTCTGTCATTCAGGGCCAGGACGATAGCGTGCCGCCACTGTCAAGAAGTGGCTTCCAGCTCATTGTGCTCATCTTCACCCAAAAGGAAGAACCACAGAAAATCCCATGTAAGAGATTTTTATGGGCCAGACCCAGAAGTGGTCCAAATTACTTCCATTCACAGTCTGATGGCTAGAACTGTCCCGTGGGCACACCTCACTACAAGAGACTCAGAGAAAGGTAGTGGAGGCATTACTGAGGAGCAGTTTTGAACAGTTAGCAATCTCTGCTACAAGTGCTACAGAAGCACCCAGAAGGCAAAGATTTTTGCTTATTATTTCCACCACTGTTCTCCCAGTTATCTAGAACAGGGGTCAGCAAACTTTTCTCTAGACAGTAAACATTTAGATGTCATGGGTCACACAGTCTCTATTGCAATTACTCAACTCCACCATTGTAGCATGAAAGCAACCATAGATGACATGCAGACAGAAGAGCATGGCTGAGTTCCAATAAAACTTTATTTAGAAAAATAGGCAGAGCACCGCATTTGATCCACAGGACCTAGTTTGCAGATCCTGATTTAGAACAGTGTCTGACACAGTGGTAGGTGCTGAATAAATGTTTGCTAAGTGAATGATAGGGAATGAATAGTACAGTAATATCTCACAGGTTTGTCTTGAGGAATAAATAAAATATTGCATGAAAAGATTTAGCAACATGCCTGATATATGGTAAATGCTCAGTAAATCCCAAGTACTTGTTATTTGAAGACCTAAAATATAAACCAAATACACTCCTCAAAGAGCAACCAATGTAGTAGAGGAGAGAGATATTCCCAGGAAAATAATTAAAATAGTGCTTTTGTGGGGCACCTGGGTGGGTCAGTTGGTTAAGTGGCTGACTCTTGGTTTTGGCTCAGGTCATGATCTCAGGGTCCTGGGATAGAGCCCAGAGTCAGGCTCCATGCTCAGTGGGGAGTCTGCTTGAGATTCTCTCTCTCTCTGCCTCTGACCTTCCCCCCTCTGCTTGTTCCCTCTCTCTCTCTGTTTCTCTCTCTCTCTCTCAAATAAATAAAATTAAAATAAATTTTAAATAAATCTTTAAAATAGTGTTCTGAGGAAGTTGTAGGATATGTCCAGGGCTCAGATACAGTACAGGATGATTAATTCTGGGAAGAGAGAAGAGTCCAAGTCACAGAGCCAGTGATATCTACAAAGGGGGTTGAAGACAAAAAAGAGATCCGCACAGATGTTCGAAGAAGTAAAAGTTTTTTCACCTTTCTGAGCCAGAAACTCATTAGAGGAAAGCTGATGACAGACATCAGAATCTGGATAGGTGTGCTCTCTGCCTGTAACAGTCTTGCCCTCCCACTCTTCTACCTTTAGTCTGCTACCCCCAAGTATCAGCTCAAACATCGCCTCCTGAGGGAAACTGCCTTTACCCACAGTTCTTGGCCCCAGACCTCAAAAACCACAAGCTCCTTAGCATTTTTCTCTTGTAAAATTCTTTGCTGTATACAGTGTGTGTGTGTGTGTGTGTGTGTGTGTGTGTGTGTGTGTACACACAACGTCAGTTTCCCCTAAGGACAAAGGCACAACTATTGTAACCTTAGTTCCTAACTCTATGTGTGGCACACAGAAGCCACTCAATCATTATTTGTTGAATGGAAAAATACATTTTGCATTGTGTTCTGTGACGAGGCCTTAAATGTAGATAATCGGAGTCTCTAATTGGGGTCAGATCTACACTCACTTAAGAAGCTAGATGAGCCGGCGATAAAGCTGACATGATTTGGTAAAATCTTAGAGTCTTAAGAGACAGCAAAATTCAGTGGTTAATTGGTAGGCTCACACTATCTCTATAACTTTTCTGTAAGTCGAAAATTATTCCAAAAGGAAAGCCTTTTTTTTTTTAATGTCGACCTGTAAAAAATAATAATAAATAAAATAAATAAATGTCGACCTGTAAAGCCAACCATGGGGACTGTAGTCTTGGCCCTGCCGTGTATTTATTCAATACCACCACGTGTTGACATGTGTCATTCTCCTCATCCATCACCTGAGGATGGCAAGACCAGGAGCTCCAACTCCAAGGTTGGAAGGGAATGTGCAGTGACACAGGTGGGGTTCCTAGTAACTGTTCATTTCTCCTGTTGTGGTTTTCTTTTCCCCTCCTACTACTTGAGAGTTTAAAAGGAGAGCCATTCCGCATCCTGCCTGAGGTGAGCTACAGCCACTGATGGAGGTGAAAGAGATTCAGATCAGAGTAATCATCTCGTTGCCTTCTCTAGATGTTACGATGCCTTCCTTTCCTTGAGAAGAGTCACAGACGTTCACACGCAAAGGCGAGGAATGAAACTACTCATGATAAAACTAGGTCAATTGATCAAGAAGGCCAAAGGTGCACAGACACTCTGCCATGTGCCTCCATTAAGCTGTGATATTATTGACATTCTGAAATTAATACTTCAGGCATAGGGATGAGAACAGAAGTCACAGATATTGTGTGTATATACATTTTTTTTACCAACTCTGTGTTCCATAAGTATGCACACAAGCCATGAATCAGTCACCTGATAATTCACGATTAGATGCGAAGACTCACAAGTCAACAATATCACTTCTATTTAAATGTGTGCATGTGTATGTTGGTGCTTTGTAATGAAAGCTTACATCGATCAGGTGCTTTAGCATGTTATAGGAATTGGATTAAGCATTTTATATATGGTAAGCCTATTTACCAAATTTAAGCTGGATTTTATTATCACGTCCATTTTACATTTGGAGAAACTGAGGCAAAGTAAAGCTACTCACCCCAAATAACACAGCCAGAAGAGGTAGAGCAGGGATCCCAGCTCTTGGAAACATGCAGCACTACCTAATACCAGCTACTATTGGTGTTGGTGTTAGCAGCTAGTGCACAAAAAGAAAAGACCAATGAATATAATAGTAAAAAAAATAGAGTAAATGTCCAGTGTTCAGATACTGGAACTGGAGTGATTCCAAAGAATAAACTTTAGCTCCATTTGCTATGAGGATCCATTTACCTGATCTGTGAAATGAATTCTAGCCCACAAGATCCAGGCCTAGATGGCACATAGCATCCTGACTGAAAAAAAGAATTATTGCTAGTTTTATCAGAAACTCTGGGAGCTTCTGAACACAGCTTATAAAAATACCACAGAAATAAACTAGGTTCAATTAAAGACTAAATTCTAATTAAAATAAATAGAAACACAACAGCGAAGACAAGAAAAAAAATAGGGAGAGTAAAACACACCTGTATGATTTAGTCTTCTTATCATCACATGTAAATAGAAAAACCATGATGAATGAATCTGAGGAGTATCTACTAAAGCTGGGAGGGGGTGGACAAGAAAATGTCCTTTTACTAGCTTGAAATATTTGCCCCAAGATAGTTCAAGAGAAACAACCACACACCACTCTTAGTAAAGCAGATTTGTATTAACATTTTCCTCTAGTATTTTCTAGACGTCGAAACAGGAAGATGGGCGATTCAGAGTTTCTTGAGTCAAAGCCTTTGTAGGACAGAAACATGCAAAGCTCCCTCTGATAAGGAAGTGGAGCAGGCAGCCTGGTGGCATCTGTCCCTGACACTGTCAAGGCCAAACCCTTAGCACCTGATGAATGATCCTGACTTCAAAGCCAGTGGCACTTGCATTTCTTTGTCTAAAGGATTTCCCTGGCCTCTGTAGACCAGTTGGCCATTGGCATGGTAGATCAGAGGTACCAGCAATTAGCCCACTCCTCTGGGAGCAGCCCTCAGCCAACAACCGTGCTGGTGTATAAATACCTCAACTCCTTCCCCAGGGGAACAACAGTGAGGTATTTCCTACAGTGGTTCCCAGACATTTTCAGGAAGCATTAGATTCCAGTCGCCCTATGGTGGCAGCTGCCTTAATGACACAACTTTCCTTCCCTGTCTCAACCCCTACCCCTTTTTCAGTATTTCCTAGTACCACCGCCCCAATAAACAACTTGCACTTGAACCTTTACCTCAAGTTCTGCTTTTGGGAGAACTCTACATAAGACAGATCCTGTGCACGTACTGAAGAGGAAATTTGCAGGAACCCACTTGAGTTCAGGTCCCTGATGGGAGTTGAAGAGGAAGGAAATTCAGAGGAACAACAGTTGGTTTCTCATCCCCACATCCTCTTGTCTAAACCCTCCATGGGTGCAGTTCCCACCAAAAGAAGCTGCACGAATAGTGCTCCTATGGTTTGTACACACACGGGACGCTCCACATGGGGACACTCAGAAACACTGGAGGGAGAGGGGATCGCAGGAGCTGTGAGGCCATGTTGTGATGCAGGTGAGCTATTGGCATTCTATCAGTCCCCCTGCTTGCTGAGGCCTGGGAAACCAGGAATCCAGGGAGGTTGAGAAAGCCAAGGCTGATGATTGTCCTAAATGCACAGGCACACTTAAAGTGCCATTTTCCAAGCAACGTTTTTAAAGTTCTCAAATCCTTTCCATAACAGATGGTAAACTTCTGGAAATCACGTCCCAAAAGGTAACGCTGCTTATAAATATATAAGTAGTTATAAACTTTTTTTAAACTCTTGGATGATATATATGTAGGGAGTGTTTTTTAAGCAACATAAGAATTGAAGGAAGAGATCAATATCAACAGCAAAATGATTGATCCCTAAGGCTGACAGCCTCAGGTATGCATGTTGACACGTATTTAAAGGTATTTTTAGGGGGCATCTGGGTAGCTCTGCGGTTGAGCATCTGCCTTCAGTCCAGGGCGTGATCCCGGAGTCCTGGGATCAAGTCTCACATTGGCTCCCCACAGGGAGCCTGCTTCTCCCTCTGCCTGTGTCTCTGCCTCTCTCTGTGTGTCTCTCATGAATAAATAAAATCTTTTTTTAATTTTTTAAAAATAAATGTATTTTTAGGGCATCTGAGTGGCTCAGTTGGTTAACCTCTATCTTCGGCCTAGGTCATGATTCCGGGGTCCCTCATCGGGTGCTCTGCTCAACAGGGAGCCTACTTCTCCCTCTGCCTCTCTGTCCCCCTCCCACTCCTGTTCTCTCTCTCTCTCTCTCTCTCTCAAATAAATAAAAATCTTTTTAAAAAATATGTATTTTAAACTCTAAAGTTTCTAAATGTATTTTTAGATTTCTGTTTTTTAAAACAAAATTCTGTTTTTCAGATGATGATAAGCCTGGTCTATCAATATGGATACCAACCAAACAGAGAATCTGGATTGATATCCTGGTTCTACCACTTATTGGCTCTGAAACCTTAGGCAAGTGCTTCCTTTCATTATTAGGCCTCAATTTTTTCATCTGTAGGATGGGAATTGTTCTAGGATTATTTATCTCAAAGGGTTGTTGTGACCTGTGGCAATTTATCTAACTTCTCCCAGTCATTACATTGTGTTATCTGAGGAAGAATTTGATCTCAAGCTAAGATGTTCATTGGAGATATTGACCACTTGCTACTGTGCTTCCCCAGTGCTCTCTTCATGGACTCCACAAATGCACATCTACAGAGGCAAATAGTTAAATGGACCAGGGTAAGTGCTTCGGAACCAGATGTTATTTGGCCTCTAAGCCTGAATCTCTTACTTTCCCAATATTCTATGAGAAGTTAGTATTTTCTTAAGAACTCAAGGCTTTGTCTGAATTAACAAGAGTGAGTTTCTGTTGTTTACAGCAACAGAACTCTAACTAATAAGATGTTTCATTCCATTAACAGGCTGACGTCTCTCTTAGGGCAGTTTTTTGTGAGGTTTTTTATTTTTTTATTTTTTTGCCTTCATCACCTGTATGACCAAGGACTAAGCTGTCACCAGGGGCAGAGTACCAGAACTTGACAGTGTGCTTGTGTGTGTGTGTGTGTGTGTGTGCACGTGCGAATGTGCACACGCACACACATCAGTGTTGAAGTGGAGGGAACAGGATAGAAGGACAGTCTGAAATAAACATTTCAAGTTTACTTCAAACTTTCATAGTATAACTTTACATCTGTAGAATGAACTATAACTTTTTATCATGCAAAGCAGAGCAAATAAAGTTCTCCAAGGCTTCCTGGCTCTTCGGGCTCCATAGAAGTCTATGGGGGAAACGCAAGATGGGAAGACACCAAGAGCTCAAAATCTAGCCCCAAGCCCCACCGCTTATGAGCAACAGGGTGAAAGGTAATTTACTTCTCCCTTCCTCTGCTTTGCCACCAGCAAAAGGTAGATGTTCATTGTTCCCACCAGGCAAGGCTATGGTCAGTGAAAACTAGCATGCTTTGCACACAGTGAGTATAGACCAATAGCAATGAAGGGGATGCAAGCAGTGATGCTGTCTGGAACCCAGGTGGCAAAGCCGGAGCCTGTTCTCCTGTAGGTCTGAAGTGGATCCTGGAAGAGAACTCATCCCAAGGGAATGGGCCTTCAAATACATTGTGACTGACCTAGTACAAAAGCCATAGGCGCCTAACAGAAGTCAGGATTCTGAAAAGAACATGGTTTGGGGGTCTTGGGTTTGTCTCCTGGCCAAGACCCCATTGGACTCCTGTCCTCCAGTCTGCTGGAAAACTGGGAAGATACAAGCGGTGCAGGATCAGCAGCAGCATGGGCCACTCTGGAGCCCAAGGCAGGAGGAGACATCAGGTTACAGACCCTGCCTTCCCTTCAAATTTTGTTCATCGTGGATTTTTTATGCACTTTTTGAGTTTTTAAAAATATTCTATTAAAATATTTATCTCGATTACTGAATTTCAGGATGTCCCCTTAAATTCTCTGACCAAGAGGAGTGCCTCACTTGTTTCACCCTGGAGGGGGCCCAGAAATATTCACGGGGGGACATGGGGGGCACTTGATGGTGGAGACCTGAGCCTGGGGCAGGCCCAGGCAGAAAAATGCGGGCCCTTCCTCTCACCGTGGACCACTCCCCCTGCCACCACCATTTGTACCCAGTGACTCAAGTGGACACCATCCCCGCAGAAACCAGTTCAGAACCATCGATGTTTTGACATGAGGTAGAAAATCCACCTTGAAGGTCACATTTGCTTTTGCGTGTTCAGCCCCCGGTTCCCTGCCCCCTGCCACTGCACACACACAGGAAGTTTGTCAGCAGCTAATCTGAGCCCATCTACGGCTCTTTTGTCAGTAATGGCATATGTCTATGTGGGGACACAGCACTGCATACGAAATCGGGCCTGCCCGCCTTGCCTTGCACACTCGCGCTTCGGGAGGCCGAGGCTGGTGCTGGCAGACAAAGGCTAATTGGCAGGCCCCAGCAGTCAGTTTCTGATGACACAGTAGAAAGAATAAAAGACAGAGATGGGAACAAAGAAAGTTTGGAGGGAATAATAAAGGAAGCATCTCTACCACGAACACTTGCAGACGAAGGCAGAGGGCACATGGAACCAGAGAGAGGACCCACTCTGGGTAAACAAGAAGGAAAAAGAAACAAAAGACAGAGAAATGCCTTCCTTGATAGATCGCCTCAAAATAGATCAGAGCCGGGACAGATCCATAAATCGACAGGAACGCAGATGAAATAGATAATTTGGCATTTTATTCTCCGAGCCTGCCATTTGCTGGAATTCAGGGGGAGACGCGCACTCGCATATACAAGTTAAATTTAGTAATAAGCAGAGAGTTCAAATTATAAAGTCAAATAGTGGAGCCACTTGAAGGGACGGCTACAATATATGTTTATAAACCCACGGATGCCCTAGAGTGTTCAGGAATATTTTTATCTTCTCATTTGTTACTCCACCCATTATTAAATTCTATAAAACGAGGCGGGGGGGAAATCCCACAAATATCCGGAAGGAAAGGAGGAAAAAAATAAATAAATAAAAACAAATAACCACGTTCCTTGAAGAGGCCAACGCTGTCTTAAGGGAAACTAAGCAGTTGATTGCATTCTTGCAAGAAAACCAATTTAGGGTTTCTGCTTAAATTAATGTGATCAAAAATTTTAAACTGCTTGAATTTAGCATTTTTGTCAGACTTGGTTTTATTGTATCAAACTGTGTGTATGTTTTGGGGGGAAGCATGCATTTCTTTAGCAGGAAAATGATCAATTTTTTGCTGCTTTTGTTTCAGAGAATTTCCCTGTCCAAGGAAATGACCTAGTTTGTGGCTTCTCTGCATTCAGAGCATGTTACCATTATGCACACAAAGATAAAACATATATAGTAACAATGGGAATGGATTTTTTTTTTTAATCACAAGCCCAGTTTTATGTATGGAAAATACTCCAGAGTTCCCTGACCAAAATTCAACTCGGTTCACCTCTATTTGCACATCTCCTGTGACCAGGCCACAGTGCTAACCCTCAGGGAAGTTGTAAGATAAAGCAGAGGTTGCAAACTGGTGGCCTGGGGCCCAAGCCAGGTTACAGATGTGTTTTATTTGACCCTCCCATTGTAACACTGCAGAAGATATTAAATTATGTTTTTTATTTAGCTGCCAACATTTAAAATTAGGAGACTTCATTTACCACTTCGGGGTTTTGGCTTTACTTTCCCAGCCCGAGAATCTGATAACAGAAGGTCTGCATTCCCACCTGACAACAACTGGCCTGGGTAGTGGCTGCCCAACAGCTACCCCCTACTCCTCTCCCCACCCCACCTACCGTAAACAGTACAAGCTCCCCATTTTTTCTCAGTCCCCACCACTCCTTAATACCCTCTTACATAGAAACTGAGTTTTCAGTACCATTTATCATCATGTTCATACCATTGTTTTCCTTGCAGTGAGTTTAAGAAACATAGAAAATATTCCTCATACCCATATCTCTATCAACAGCGGGAAAAGTAAAATCATATCAAGCTATTCATGTGCTTCAGGAAAGAAAAGCTTCTCACTTTCAGCTTGCATGATTCACTTATGTAGCAGATCCCCATAAAAATTATACTTACAGCTTGTACTATGTGTTAGGCAACTTCCGAAGCCCTTCACATATTTCAATTCATTTAATCTGTACATCTCTCCAAGAAGTAGGTATTATTAAGATCCAGTTTCACAGGTAAGGAAACTGAGGCTCAGAGAGGTTAAGTGACTTGCTCAAGGTCATTGCCACCATTTGGCAGGATCCTGCAGGCATTTCAATGTGTGTCCCTTGGCACACATATATGATACGAGCGTGTCATAAGAATAGCTAGTATGTATTGTTTGCCTAGTGTGTTCCAGGCACCAGAAGGGGCTCTTAAAATATAAATCAGTATAGGAAGAAACTTAGTGTGGGCTGCAGAAAAGACTTCAAAGGTTGGAAAAAAGAAAACTATTATATCAAGATATGCAGAGGAAGCTCAGGAATTTTCACTGAGGAAGTAAAAAAAATTCAATGGACCATGAGGGTTAAGGAATACAATACACAGAGAGGTGATTTGGGACACAGTGGACTTTACCTGGGAAAATATGGGACACAGCTCAGGAGGGACAAGGTCAAGACCAAGGCAAATCTGGTTCCTATTTCTTCATATTTCTTTTCTTTTTCCCCTAGGGGTTGGGGTAGGCAGGGCAGGAAGGGCAGAGGGAGAAGGAGAGAGAGAATCCCAAGCTGGATCCACACCCAGCACAGAGCCTGATGTGGGACTCGAGTCCCACAACCCTGAGATCACAACGTGAGCCAGAATCAAGAGTTAGACACCTAACTGACTGAGCCACCCAGGAGCCCCTCTTGATATTTTGTGAAGTGTCAGCAAATATGTCATGCATTCTGGAGGAGACATGGATGAATGGAGCTTGAACACTGACCTCAAAGAGTTTACACTCTGGTAAAGAAGAATAAAGTATGTGGAAGCATCTGTACTTTAAGGAAGAAGTAAACCATTGGCCTAGCAGAGCCTGCCTATCTACCCAACGGCCTGATGAACATCTTCACTTCATTGACCTGTAGGCCCTGCACCCCAGCACAGGCCAGTGAGAACCCACCAGCTCCCGCCATGCCATCTCTCTCCGGCTCATGAAGGGTGCCCTCATTTCAAAAGGACAACTTAGACAATTGGGTCTTTCAACCCTTCTCCCTCTTTCTCACTGCAACATCCCAGTCACCAAGGCCTACCAACCCTCCTTCTTTTAGGTCTCCAAAACCCATCCTCTTCTCTCCTTACCCTTCTCTCCTTCCCTCCTTCTCTCCTTCTCTACCCCTACCTTAGTCCAGGCAGCCACCTTCTTTTGTCTAGACTGTTCCCACCACCTTATCTCCGGAGGCTCCTTTTCCACAATCTTCCCATTGTCCCTGGGCTTGCTGTATGTATTTTAATTTATCCATCGCGTATTTTTCTCTGCTAGAGTCCACTTGATCTTGTGAATAGGCATATTACGAGGATATATAAACTGACAGGTTCTCAACATAGAAAATCTATTTAATGCAAACAATAGCAATCCAGATAACATAATAGGCTGCTAATTATCTCTACAGTTAGTGGCATGATGGTTAAGTCAAATTTTTGGCTGCTAACAGGACTGAGTTACTAGTAGTGTGTGACCCTGGGCACATTAGCTCCTTGATATCTCCTTCTATAAAGTGGGGCTAATAGTAGTACCAGGCTTCCAGGCAGTTGTAAGGATGAGAATAAATACTCATAAAGAGCAAGTGCTCAAAAGTTGCATTATAAAGGTTATTATTATTGTTATTAGGTAGTCAAAAATGTTGGTTGTTAAACAGGCCAGGCCAGCACATTGACATATAATCAAGGACTCCAGCACACCTAGAGGTCCTCAGGGTGGGAGCTGTGAAAGCAACCAGTGTGGTTTGCCTCAATTAAGAACAGAAAAAATAGTTTCTTCTCCATGTTGTGATTTTAAAGTAATATCAATGCTTCATAAAACTTATTAGCGTAGGTCTAGGTGAAACAAAAATAAGATAGCACACTGAGAAATTAATTTTAAACAAATTACATGTAAAATGCAAGGATTCATAATATTGTTTCTAAAGCAGTCTAATTCTAATATCATATATTTTGCTTTATGAAGCTCCCAGCTTTAGATTAATCATATTGTTTTTTATTTACTACTCCATATAATAATTGGCTTATCTGTGATATTAATATGCATGAATTTTTTTTTGTTTGCTTCTTCAAGAAAGCATTCAGGCTGATGTTTATAATATGTTGATTTTAATATGCAGTGGATGTGTTTATATGCAGATTAAATTGGATTGCATTTATACTAAACAAGAAAACCAAAATGCAGTGAGGTGCTGGGACCTGAGTAACTCTCATTAAAGTATAAGAATCCATGACAGAATTTTCAGCTCATTCTCTTCTGCTAGCATAGCCAAAGATCAAAATTTACCCTGTCTACCTAAATATGATGCTACATGCATTTTTAGGAAGATGGAGAGGGATGTGACTCTAGGTTTCTTCCATAGCAGTGGTTCTCGGAGAGGAAAGGGGAGGGATTTTGACCCCTAGAGGACATTTTGGCAATGGCTGGAGATATATAAGGGGAGGAGTTACTAGCATCTAACTGGTAGAGGCCAAGGATGCTATTAAACATCCTATAATGTATGAACAGCTTTCAAAACAGAGAATTATCCATCTCTGAATTTCAATAATTCTGAGATCGAGAAGCCCTGTCCTATAAGAAGAAATGTTTCAAAAAAAGAACAACTGAAAATCTTTGAGCTTCAGTAAGTTGGGGTTACGGAGCCTCAAATATTTTCTTTTTTTTTTTTTTTTTTCCTCAAATATTTTCTACCACTGAACCCTGACTACACAAAAGCAAAATTGCTGTCTGTTTATAAGCAAATAATTTCTCTATATTCACTCATTTACTCAACAGACACTTATTGAGTTCTTACAGTGTATCAAAGACTATTCCAGCCAAAGTCTTCACAGAGGTTATATTCATAGACTGAGATAGACAGATGACAGAGAGGTGATTGGTAAACAGATGATAAATAGATGGATGATATATGGATGGGTAGATAGAGTCAGACATGACATAATGTAGTGAGTAAGAGCTATGAAGAAATATGAAGCAGATTAAGGAGATGGGGACTTCTGGAAAGGCCTTCTGAACTCATGACATTTAAAAGAAACCTATATGGAGAGGGGACCCATGAACAGAGAATAGCACATGCAAGAACTGGAGGTGGAAATGCACCTGGCATGAGGGAGCAAGGAAGACATTGCATTGCAGGGAAGTGAACAAGAGGAAGAAAGGAAAGAGCTGAGGGCAGAGATAGTGAGGGGCTGAGACCTGGAGGGCCAATATATATATATTATAATAATTATTATAATATATATATATTTGGGATTTTATCCCTGCTTCCAAAAATAACACATACTCATTGTTTAAAATATATATATAATATATATAAATGTATATAATAAAATTTTAAAATATATTCATATATACGTGTGTGTGTGTGTGTGTGTATATATATATACACTGCAGATATAATACTTGAGAATATACCAAAACACTAACATTAAGTTTGGTATATATTCCTCCAAATTCTTCTCCATGCATGTACTAACACAACCACACATACCATTTATTTATTCAATCACTTATTCTAAGTATACAAATGCATACAGTTTTTAGCAACTTTCTTTTTTCCCATTTATTTCTACAGCCTAAACAAGATTCGGTCTTGTTTTGCTTTTAACTTTTCCAGCTCCTCACTGAAAATCAACAGGGAAACGGGGAGGAAATATTTAAATAAGTTTTGTTTAAGTTCCTCACACTTCCACACCTCTCAGAAAAGCAATCAAGACAAAACATAGACAAGATAATCAAACCAATGAATAACACAACTATTGGGATCGGCAGCCAAGGGTGTTAGGATGGCAGATCTCTAAGGGCACCAGGGCAGCTCAGTCAGTTAAGCATCTGACTCTTGAATTCAGCTCAGGGGATTATCTCATGGTCCTGACATAAAGCCCCCATTGTGCTCTGAGCTCAGCAGGGAGTCTGCTTAAGATTCTCTCTCTTTCTCCCTCTGCCCCTCCTCCCACTAAAAAAATTGCAGATTTGTTTTTCATGTTCCTGCTTTATTCCCTCACTAATGCCCCATAACTTTCTCCATAGATGATTCATACACCTTTAGTTCGTTTTTCCCTAGGTAGCATTGTCTCTCTAGAATACATCATTCCCCTGTTTAAAACCTTCTGAAGTGAATTTGTGGAGTGCTTGGGAGAGGCCAAGCTCCCTAGCTTGACATCCAAGCTCTTCTTCGTTAAGGATCTTCCCAACCACGCTTTCCAAAGCTGCAACCATTTTCACACATATTTTATGCACTTTCAGACACCTTCCCTTTGGTGTCCTTCTATCAAGTATATCTTTTTTTCTTTACTTTACCTCAGAGACAAACTTTTCCTTCAGAACCAGCTCAAAACAAAACAAAACAACAACACACCTCTTAGAAAAACCGTCAATGACCCTTTAATCAAGGTCTGTGGCAGGAGCCATTTTTCTGTGTTATTTCAGCCGAGCTCCCCCACCCACTATTTTCTCCCTGGTGTTTTCCCCTGAATCAAAAACAAAGATTCAGAGAAGCCACAAGACTGACTGTAAGACATTAAAATGTGGATACCAGCTTGTACGGGGAGTTTGGGGCTCCCACTGAAGAAGGGTTAGGCTCTGACTGTAAGAAACGATGAGCAGAACCAGACAAGTGACTCATGCTAGGGAAGAAGTAAAGAAACTGGAATCCTAAAACTGCGAGACAGTTCATGACCAACAGGATTTTGTTTCCAGGAGCACAGAGCAGAAAGTAAGAGACCCAGTGCCGAATGTCCGGGTGCAGATAATGCCACCCAATAACCTGAGATACCTGTAAACCCTCGAGCAAAGAGTGAGGGACCTATATAAGTCTTGAGTAGAGAGCAAAACATCAAGGGAAATCCTTGGCCCCTGAGCAAGATGTAATCGAAGAAAAACAGAGATATTCTGATGCAATTTTCCCAACAATGAAAGAATCGCCAAAATAAACTGTGATTCACCCAACTGCTAGGTCCAGAGGCCGTGGAGGCACATCACACAGCAGTATCAGTAGAGTGGAAGCTTCCTTGCTCTCCATTCCTCTCCTCCAACCACATTCTCATTTGAACAAACTTGTGGACACTGAGTAATTGGAGAAAAAGGTGGCTACATCCTTTCTTACTGGATGTAGGCTTTCCTGGAAAGCATGTCTAAGAGAAGGAGAAATCTCATTTTAAGTCAAGTTCAGAGGTTGGCTTATTACATGGTGCAAAACAGTCCAATTTCTGAACTAAGACTGTGTTTAGTAACTTAATGGAACTGCAGAAATTTCTATTAAAATGAGCGATCCAAAAAAATCACCTAGGGTCAGAGGAAAAACCCTCTCAGTTTAATAAAGTTTTAAGCGACAGTGGGAGATAAAATAAAATTGTTTTATGTTTACACCCCATTATCCCTAACTTGTTTAATGTTCTATTATATACATAAAGCCTCTGCTTAGCATAATGTTTTACACATGGTAAACTCTCAATAAATGTCCTTGAAAGAGTGAAAACATCCTTGAAAATTACCATTTCAAGATAAAAGAAAGTGAGAGAGCAAGAGGACAAAATCCCTATAGGTGACTTCTAGCCCACTGAAATTTAAAATGACATTAAAATTACTATTCCATTTATTCCTGGGCACTTAAAATTTTCTCACTCACACCCATTCCTATATATTAAATCAATGAATAAATGAAGTTGAGAAGAACCCAGAGTTCCAGGGACTCGAGAGTTTAGGAAATGGATCTTCTCCTTGGAGAAGAGCAGTGGGGAACTACCTAGAGTCTCTGAAACTCAACTAGTTATTTTACCAAAACACGAGCCTCCAGAAAATAGGGACTTTCTCTATATGAATTTCCCCAAATGACTAAACAATGTGTTGAAACACTTATCCAAATAGTATCAAGGCTACCAGTGTGGATTCCTCTTTCCATTTCTACTTGAAGGGTAATTAGGATTTGGTCTCTAAGAACAAGGAAACAAGGGACATTTTAGACAGAAACAATGATTGTGCAGAGAGACATGAAAGCACAGAGATAATCGAGGTACATTAGCTGGTTTGGTTCAGCTGGAACAAGGGTTCTGTGGAGTGGGAGGAGCAATCCTTGTCAGGAGGTCAGATCCATACAATAGACCTAAATAATGCTCTGCTGTTTGGAAATCCATTCTGCCAGGAAAGCAGCTTCTGTTCATACTGTAAGACTTTACCCTGTGAGAAACATTTTTCCACTGTCTTCCTCATTTTCAATCAAGCAGTAAGATCTGCATTTGGTAGCTTAGGGAAGAACACAAAGTGTTCTCACATTTTGGGGGTTGATGTTTTGTTTCCAAAATCTGGGGACTAGTAAATGTGACATTTAAAAGAGGGAGGGAGGGAGAGTTGTAAACAAACCCAAAGTATCTTAGACAAAATATGTAAGAAAAAGAGTTTCCCTAATATAGAAGGAGAATCTTCCCAAGTGGGAGATGAATTAAGCAAAAGAGAGAATGAAGAGGTCCCCAGAAAGGCGTGGTTGCATAGGAAGTCCAGGCAGCAGGGCCATGAGCAGCTTCCCTGAAATCCCTTCATGCACAACATGGCAGCCAAGTAGCAGAAAGTGGCTGGGTTTGTCAGGGACATGGTGCAATGAACATGCTTGCACGGGCCAACGTAGTCTGAAGCCAGTAGGTCAAGCGACCCATTCCTGAGGCCTGGGCATAGTGCGAAGGTCCCAAAACCATGGTACAAAGCAAAAAGAATCAGGCTCCATGGTTGCAAGCAACAGAAACACATGTTGATTAATTTCAGCAGAAAAAAATGTATTAAAGGATTCTTTATAGTTTGCAAGAACCAGGTTTATGTGCTTTGAGGTCAGAACAATGCCTGAAATGGAGCTGTAGGATCATCCCATAAAGCCACAGCCACAGCTGGTGCTGGGCACAGACACTGTAGTTTCTTCTGTATGTAGTTTGGCCAATAGCACGGGTTAGATGTCTGACACTGACGTCAGAACGACGTCTGCCTCTGCCAGGTATGACCGCTGCCGCCACTACCAGCTATTGCCAGGACAGACTTTCTGGTGTTTCCATCTTCAGTACTAGGAGGTATGAGCATAGCCTTGGAACTTGAGAGTTCCTCGGGCTTGAGAAAGGAACTCAGATGACCCATGGCCAAAAACAGCAACAAATGTCCACCCAGGAAGGGATCTCCCGCAAGAATTTAGTTTAATTTTTTCCACCAATTCAGCAGAAGGGGAGCTCCAAGTTAGTGTTAGGTTGAGATATAAAGTTCTATCGGGCATCTTAGTTTATGAACTAAAAATCGATAACTCACTTCACCATGATGGTGCATTATTTTCAGTGAGCTACAGGTTTTGATATGATTAAGCATCTAGCAGAGCAGGAAAGAGCCCAGACTCTCAATTTCCAGCCCCATTACTGACTAGGGGAACCTTAGCTGTTTACCTAAGCACCTTATGTGTTCATTTTTTCCATTGCTAAGTGGGAATTGTAATCATACTTAACTAATAGCATCATGGTCATGACTAATGAGCTATATGGTGGGTTGACTTCAGGTCCTCTATCCTTCTCTATCCCTGTCTATACCCTTTACCAATTTTTCTCACTGAAGGGGTAGAGTCCTTATATCTTGGGACTTGTTTGGGTTTTTTTTTAAGATTTTATTTATTTATTTGAGAGAGAGAGAGTGAGAGAGAGAGAGAGACAGAGAGAGAGCTTGAGCAGGCGGGAGGGAGAAGCAAACTCCCTGCTGAGCAGGGAGCCCAATGTGGGACTCAATTCCAGGACCTCACGATCATGATCTGAGCCAAAGGCAGATGCTTAACTCACTGAACCACCCAGGTACCCTCCTGGGACTTGTTTTGGCTGTTAGGATGCCCAGGAAATGACAATGTGCCAGTCTTGATTCTAGGCCTCAAGGGTCTGTGTGTCCTGCCTGGTCTCAGCCATTGTCATGAGAACATGTCCAGATTAGCCCACCAGAGACTGGGAGACATGTGAAACAGACACCAGACACCCATCACCCAGTGGCCCCAACTGTTACCTAGATATATAAGCAATCCAGACAAAGGCCACTTGGCTGACCACCTGCAAACAAGGTCATTCGATGCTTATGCAGCATGTCACTGAACTTTTGCAGCTTTTGTCATGCAGCAATAGGTCGATGCCACAGGATAGTTAGAAACCAGCTTAGCAGAACATCTGGGTAGCTCAGTTGGTTTAGCATCTGCCTTGGGCTCAAGTCATGATCCTGGGGTCCTGAGATAGAGGCCTACTTCGGGCTCCCTGCTCAGCAAAGCACCTACTTCTCCCTCTCTCTCTGGCCCTCCCCAAAGGCTTGTGCCCACTCTCTCAAATAAATAAATAAAATGTGTTTGAAAAAAATAGTTTAGCAACAACAAAAAAAACTAAGCACATATTAAGAACTCTATGAGTGTTAATGAACATACCAAAAAGAAGGCATCCTACGAAATGCTAGCAGCTGCGTATTTCGACAGAGCAAAAGCTGATATTCCATATAAAATTATCAACGAGATTCATCAGCCAAGGGCACCATCCGGGCATAGATATTCTTAATGTCACAGGTAGAAAATGTCAGCCCTCTGCCTAAAACATGGATCTGAGTGAAGGTTAAAAAATAAAGAACTTGCAGACCCCAGCTGTCGAGATTTGATGTCTACTAGAAGCATATTTGGCCTTGCTGACTCAACACATAAGTTACATGTGATAAAATAGACCATTGCAGCTCAAAGTCCTATTTAAGCCCCAGATCAATGGTTTAAACTCTTATGTCAGGACAGGTAGACACGACTACGTGATGGAAATGTTGTTTGGAAAAAAATTATTTTTAGTGGTAAAAACCAAGAAAACCACATCTGTTTTCACTGGTTTAATGTCAAACCAACTCTTCAAGAGGTAAATTCCAGATGCATGTGAGTATATTGTGATGCAAGCAGATAGTTTTTATTATCTACGATTCTGTGTCTTATCTGGCCCCATCCATTCCCTTAAAACCTAAGTCTTCCCCCCAAATCACTATAGTAATCACAAAATAGCTTTACTTTGCAAATCTACTGAGATTATCAAAACTCTGTTCCCTGTGCTTCCGAAGTAGGTGGTGCATAATGAATTCAAAAATTCAGTAAATAGAGCTCGGTGGGCCTACTTTTTTCTCCTGACTCTATGATTATCATAATTTGATTTTATAGTTTTCTGTCCTAAGCTACCAGCTAGGGAGTAATCTTTACTGAGTCATGAACTTTCCCATCATTAAATGTCTGCACCTATTTTCAACATATCAGAAGTGTCCAATAACTACATTTTATCTGCCTTGAATAAAATGGAGTTGAGACCCTGGGGAGAATACATATAATAAAGTTTCCTTTATGCTTTAGCAGAATCCTTGTGGTTTGGAGTTCCAGCTTTGTCTTTGACTCCTTTTCTGGAAGCATAGAGATTGTAAAACACATCTTCCGTAGAGACCAGGACATATGTTTACAAGGACAGAAATCTGAGTAATTTCCACTGGTCCAAAGGGAATATTAAACTCTTCTGTCATTCTGTAGTATATTATTTATGGTCCCTTTTTTGTTGGCTTTTTTTTTTTTCATTTGTAAGTTCAACTCCATGTCCTGAGAGAAGGTGATAAAATGCTCAATATGTTAAAAAATCTTATCACTAAATCAGGAACAAAACTATAAATTTTGGCCTTTGAAATCAAACTGACTGGTGAGGATCATTTTGCTCCTGAAATATTACAGTAGTGATCAATTTGCTGTAAAACTAAGCAGTTTAGCTCAGCAATCTATAGTTGGAAAGCAAGTTGTTCAAGAGGAAAGTTTATGCCCGGCCCGAGGGATAAATTAAATTTTATGGGGAAAATATGCATTATTACATGCTTATCTGTTTAACATATTATTTTTTTCCACATCAGTATAATAAATATTTTTAATCGTATATTTTATCTCACATACATATAGTGATGTGGTAATTTTATTCCTCCTGTATTGGCCCAAACATGTTCAATTAATCACAGAATAGAGAAGAGCTTTCAAATCTTTTTTTAAAAATTCTGGTGTGCTTAGCAAATGTACATTCCCAGTGAAATGGAGTTATTTTGCAAGAGGAGAATTGTTCAAGTTATATTTCCTCGAAGGGCGAAGATCAACTGGTCTGCTTTATCCTTCCTCCCAAGTTCAAACCCCTCCTCCTCACATAGCACCTTTCAACTAGAAATGCTTTGGCCTTACTTGATTCCATTCATGAAGAATGATTCCACATTGAGGATTTTGCCTCAGAGTACAGGTTGGTTATAAGAAATCAAACTTAGTAGGAAGTCAGGGCCTGTGCCTACAGAAGCATTAAATCATGAGAGCTAACCTTAGTTGAGCTTCAGTACTTGTCAGGCCAACTTGCTCCATTTCACTGAAGGCCCACAAAATTTCTACAAGGTAGGAATGTTGCTGCATCCATTTCAGAGATAAGGAAAGTGGGCTTCAGGAGGTTAGGTAAGCAGTGACTGGGGCAGAAGGGAAGAGGCACTCAGGAAGCCTTTGCTATAATCCCCAGGGGAGAAAATGGCAGCCTGAGACAAGAGGGCAGTTATGGAGGTGGAGATGAATGTGTGAATTCAAGAGATATTTGGAAGATGGAATCAATAGGACTTGATGATCTGGTGGCCAGTGCCATTCCCAGAGAAATGCATTTTCAAGTGTTTGCCAGCACATGCTACACATTTATGAGGATAATTGAATACAGAAAAACCCAGGCATGTTTCTACCTTTTCTCTTCATCCCGTCTATCCTGCATGTAAAGGAGTATACAAGGGAATGTTACCTCATACTTCAAAGGGTAGAAAGGAGGTTGAGTTTAAAGCTCATTCTAAAAGCATTAATAGTTCAATGCATCATAATGATTCTAGGGAAGGGGGCAGTTCTCCATAGTATTTCTACAGGGCTTGTGACAGCTTTCATCCCAGTCCATCTTTTCAAGGATGCTTGTATAGCATATAGCCTTGAAAAATAGAAAAACGTTTCCTTCCAGGGCAGAAAGCAGATCTGTCTCCTGACCAAGGTAGTAAAGGTAATGCCTCCCTCTAAGGCAAAGGTAGGACAGATTGACCAGTAGCCCGCTTATAATATTGAAGGCTTGTTAAATTCAAGGAACCTCAGCTGTAACATGAACCTTCTGGGTGTGCAGAACCTACGCAGGTCACTCCACATTGCCCACATGGGACTTGAGGGCAAGGGGGGAACAGACACAAATATGAAGCTCATGCCACCTGCTGCGCTGTGAGTAATAAACTCCTTTGTCTCTGACCTGGAAGTCTCCAGTCTTCTTTCAGCATCCATGACACTGTGTCAGGTTTGCTTGTTAGCTTGCGAGCAAAGTGAAATCCTAGACCTTCCACAGTTTTTGACAGTGACATTACCTATCGCCTAGTGATTTTTTTAATTTATTTTTAAACAGTACTCCTCCATCTTCTGCAAAGGATCTACAACAGCCTATTTACATTGCTCAAATCCCACCATTTCAGATTTCTACTTCCTCGCCTTATTTGTCAGTTGATAGGACTACATGGCAAATCGGTATTATAACAACCCAGAAGTATGAATTATCACATCGATCTACACTTGTAAATGTCTTAACAACACTCTGAATAGACTGCTCCATACAAACTAACATAAGCACTCTAAGCACTCCACTCATCAACAAATATCTACTGAGAGACTTTTGGGTGCCAGACACTACACATGTAATACTGAAAACACACACACACACACACACACACACACACACACACAATCCCTTCCCTCAGAGAGCTTTGGGTCCAAATAGGAATGCAGAAAAAAAAAAAAAGAAAAAAATAGGAATGCAGATTACTGATGAACCGATTACAATGAAAGGGATTAAGCATCAAGTTAGAAAGATGATAGCTGCCATGGAGGGGAGCTAATCTGTAAGCTGATATTCAATAACATTCATACATAGGAGCTGACCAGGAAAAGGTAAAGAGGGTTTGGGAAAGGTGACTCAGCTTTTGGAAATAGTTTATGCCAAGTCCTACAGCTGAGCTAGGACATCATGCATTTAGAAAGTTGCAGTAGGGGGCAATGGGATGGCTCCGTCCATAGAGCTTGTGACTCAGGGTTGTGAGTTTGAGGCTCACACTGGGTGTGGAAATTACTCAAGAATAAGGTCTTTTAAAAAAGAAAAAGGAGGGAGGGAGGGAGGGAGGGAGGGGGAGGGATGGGGAGGGAGGAATGAAGTACGGAATGTAAGGACGGCAGACATTCTACGTCCCTCCTCGTCCTTCCTCTTCCCCCTCCCCCCTCCCTCCTCCCCCTCCCTCCTCCCTCCCTCCCTCCCTCCCTCCCTCTCCCTCCCCCTCCCTCCCTCCTCACCAAGAAAGAAGAAAGAAAGAATAATCTGGAAGATGAAAGGGATGAGAGGAAAGATAGTCCAGAAACAGGCATTTCATAACCATGGATAAGGACTCAGATCTTACCCTGCAAGCACTGAGAACACAATAAGGGTCCTAAGTAAGAAAGCGACATGATCAGAATTACATTTTAGAAAGTAAAAAACCACTCTGGCTGCTGAACTGAGAGCCCATGGGAGAGAATGACCACAGCAGTTTCTCAATCATGGCACTATTGACATGTGGGGCTGCACAGTTCTATGACTATGATGGAGACAGGGCCTGTCCTGTGCCTTGTAGGATCATATCACCACCTGAGATATGTATGCACCTGTACTCACTAGACCAGTACTCATAGATGTCAGTAGCATCCTCCTGGTTATGACGACAACAACGAAAATCCCTTGGGGAGCAAATCGCCCTATTGGAAAACCACTAGAAGGAAGAAGACCAGGTTGGGAAGCCATAAGCCAGGAGAGAGATAAAGGCAGCCTGAATGGAGAAAGAGATGAATCCAAGAGAAACGTAGAAGCCCCCTTTACATTTCTCATGCATCTGTTCAAACGTCCCTGAGGAGGGTGTGCTGGAGAGACCCACCATTCAACTTGTGTTAGGAAATGAATCTTACTATTTGCTTCTGCCTCTTTTTCTAAGCAAAACCTACTATTGTGCTCGGCTGTCTCATTCCTGCTAAGTTGTATACTTTCATACATATGTATGCATACGTTAAGTTTTTAGAAGCATAATTTAGACTTTTCAAAACAGTGACACAGTAACAAAGAAAAATTGAGACGTGCATGCATTTTGAATATTGATTCCAGTTTCTCACATACTACCCCTGACGTCCTCCATGCTGCTTTGTTTTTATGCATTTGTTTTCTCGGCTTTCCCATGTCTTCCCCAACTTTAAAGGCATCTGCAGCTAACAGGCAATTAGGCCCTCCAATACCGGCGGCATACAGACCAACCCACCTGAAAAATCAGCCACTTACTAGGTAGGGCCTTCAAGGGCTAAGAGATAACTTAAATTAACAATTTTTTCATAAAAATTTATTTTGGTAGAAATGGAAATTATGTTTCTGGGCTTTGAACCATGCGGTAGGAGCTTTGCAAATATTACCCCAAATGTTAAATCTTCCAAAGTGCTGGAGGAGAGCAATTATTTATCGTCATTTGGCATTTGCAAAATTTGAGATTCAGAGAAGTTAGTAGTGAAACTTATCTAAGGCCCCCCAACTAAGAAGCTACAGAACTGGAATAAAAGGGCAGTAGAACAGGACTCAGCAAACTTCTGTAAAGGTTTGTAAATATGTTTGGCTTGGCAGGCCATTCAGTCTCTGTGGTAACTACTCAAGTCTGCCATTGTAGCTGGAAAGCAGCCCCAGACAATATGCAAATGTATGGGTGTGGCCGTTTGCCAATAAAACTTTATTTGTGAACTCCAACATTTCAATTTCACATCATTTTCACAGGTCAAAAATTAAGATTCTTTATTATTGTTGTTGTTATTGTTATTTGGACCATTTGAAAAGGTAAAAACAATTCATAGTTCACAGTCAGATGGAAACAGGCGGTGAGCCAGATTTGGCCCAGAAGTCTAGTTCGCCAAAATGAGGGCAAGAATACACACTCTAGAGGCTGACTCCCTCGGCGTGAATTCCTGATCTCCCATAATATCTTAAATGTATTAACTCAATGAGTTCCTGAACCAACATCCCTGTACCTCAGCATCTCTGGGTGGGGTCTCCCAGAAGGGATCCTGAGATAGGTTTAGAGTGCAAGTAGTGTATTTGGGAGATGATCCCAAGAGGCACTAGGTGGGCTGTAGGAAGCCAAATGGGGAAGGGAGGGAGCCCAACATGGAAAGCACCAATGAGCTGGTTACTCATTAGGGGAAGAGACTGAGTCCTGCTGGAGGCCTCCAGGAGATTACAGCTTGGGCAATAGTGCCCCTCATCTAGCAAGGAGCCTGGGAGATTTATCAAGGGGGGAGGGCTGCCCCCAGGGCACTCACACTGGAGTACTTCCTTATCTCTCTATTGACAGAACATGCTCTGAGAACCAGCAAAGGCCCTGGGGCACAGAGTCACAGAAGCCAGCAATAAGCCTTTGGCAGACCAGGGTATGCCTAAGGATTAGGTTGGGGGACCCAAAGGTGCTACCACTCAAATCCCTCATCTGCAAAATACCCATAATAAGAAGGCCTCCCTCTGAAGGCCTACTGAAAGATTACATGAATAGTGTGTAAAGTCCTTATGGCTGGGACTAGGTAAAGCAGGCCAAGCACTTGCCTTAGGCAAAGAATTTAAGGGGATGCCAAAAAACTGAAAAATCAACATAAATCATTTTTTGATCAGTATTTCTTAAAAATCAAAATTAAAAGATCCACAATGAACAGAATACCAAAATTCTACATAAAAATAGCATAACAGTGCTGCGTGAATCTATCTATATTGGAGCCTGAGGCAAAAGAGAAAATGTGCATTGCCATATGCAACCTTGTATGTATTTTTTAATTGTTAAATTTTCTTTCAGAATTAGATTTTGAAAATATTGTTGATCATGTTGCTACTGTCAAAGGCAGAAAAGTGAAATTACGATCAATTCTGTTTATGGTAAAAATTAAATATTTAAACTTAATGTTAGGAGTCTTAATGTACTTATGAGTCAATTTGTCAGTATTTTTTTTCCAGCTTCTATAATGTTCTGAGAGAAGAAGCTAAAACCATTAAAAAAATACATTAAAAAAATACATAAAAGCATGCATATGGAAATGCACATTTTCCCATTAGCCCCAGGCTCCAATATGGGTTCACACAGCACTGTTACTGATCCTGCCTTTATTTAAAATTTTGATATTTTGTTCATTGTGCACTTTTGTGTTAATTTTGATTTTTCAAAAAATATTGCATTGAAATATGGCTTCTGTTGATTACTGAATTTTTTAAATGCCCCTTCCCACCCAAATTTTGTACCCACAGTAGATGCTTCACTTTCCTTACCCTAGTCCTGGTTAGTAGATGCCTGGCACATAATCAGCCAAGTGCTTAATAATTGTTAGCTTTCCAGCTCATCTTCAAACCCAGTTTATACAGCACTATCACCAGTGTTCTGTTTCACACACACACACACACCCCCCACCCCGCCACACTGCTTCCTTGGTCATTAGATAACCACATAATCACATCTTAACAGGTAACCAGTCACCTCCATAAATTATATCTTTTTTTTTTTCTATCATGGCATGTGGGGAAAAAATGCAGGCTTTTATTGAATATCTCTCAGACATATGTGTTGATAACTACTCACATAACCTGTTATGGAAGAGGGAAAAAGTTAGCAAAGCCAAGGCAATTATGGCTGGATAATTTGAAGGGCCCACTTTTTCTTGACAGCAAATTAATTGATGTTATAATGGGTATGTCACCCTGTCATCCATCAACATTTATTGAGTTCTGACAATGTGCTGGGTTACATGTGAAACAGAACACACACACACACACACACACACAAATCCCAACTTATTCCTTACCAAGTGTGATCCACAGATGATACCATTTGTAATATACTTTTTCTATGTGAAATGAAAATATTGCCTGTACTGCCTGTACCCACTGCTGTTTCTTAGTCTCTCCCCCCCCCCCCCCCACCCAGCATCTCCCCACCCCATATTTATCTTAAGCCAGTGTCTCTGGTCGGCTTTGAACATGAGTTGTAATCAACTTCTGAAATGGAATGAAGAGAATTCTGATTTGTGGGAAGAAGTAGATTTGTCTGGTAGATGCATTTTAATCACTCCTGTTTATTAATGACCAGGCTTTCTAGAACCACATTCAAGAATTGAAGCTGTGATCGGCTGCCTGATTCAGCCTCACGATACATCACTATAGAAGCAAAGAAAAAAATCTACAGACTAACTAGCTAACCCCCCTATGCTCTCTGGGCCTGTTAACAGGAAGATGCTGGGGTCTGGAGAAGTAAATAAACAACAGCTTTGTTGAAAGTGCTCCTGGGAAAAGAAGAAAGAAGAAAAAAGAAAAAGAAAAAGCTTCTGAGTCAAAAAGAAAAAAAATCGCCAAGTAATTAAAAAAGAAACTTCATTTCCAATTGCTGAATAAGACATTAAAGAATTGCAGGAAGCAAAATCCAACAGGAAAAAAACCCAGCTATTTAATTTTTAGAGTCCTGTTAGAAATTAAAAGAACGCTCTGAAATGGATTTATGACTTTGTCCGTAATTCCACGTTACCATTTACTCACTTATTTATTTATTTGTGTCTGTCTATTTGCTTTTGGCAACACATTCCGGGATTAGATCAAGACCTACGGTAGTGAAATTTCATCCTTAACCCTACATTTCCTTTAGTGCAGCGGCTCTAGTTACAACCTAATGTTATTTTAACAGTTTTTCTTTAATTTAACGATATTTAATTTGCATTCGCTCAAGTGACATACAATAGATCATGCTATTACCATGATTTATATCAGATGAACTGGCATAAATTCAACATTATAAATTGCGCCTGTAAATGAAACTATTATTTTACAGGAATTACTGTAGCAGAAAGGGTAAGGACCCTCCAGTCAACCTTAGTCAAACCCACTCTTTAGAGTTTTATATTTTATGCCCGCAATAAATGCTTTTGTGAAAGCCCATAACCCACAAAAAAGTCATTCGAAGTACATTAATTACGATAATACTATCCAAAAAGCTGCAAGGGCCTATTTTTGTGACATCATTCTCTGATTTCTTGCTGCCTTAAATTATCCCTTTGATGGCTGCGGAGATTAACAGTCATGCTTTTGTCATTAAATATAAGGCATTTTAAAGCTTAATCCACCTAAGTTCTAATTGATACCGCTTTCAGTTGGCAGATAGCGACCTGATTTATAATTTAAATATGCGGCATTATATGCATCTCTTCAGTATAATGAAAAAGCAAAGTTCCTCTCATCTTTCTCGGCAATGTTAACATCAAGGAAAAGTCGCTTTTCTTTTCCCTTTTATATCCTAAGCCTAATTGAAAACTGTTCATTGAATTTCAACATGATAGAAAAGTCTTTTTATCTCTCAATTTGTCCATTAGCGATTATAATTGAAGTATCTGCTGCACAGCTGAATTGATATTGTTCTTGTTTAAATTCTGAATTTCTCTAAATCTTTCAGAAGGCATCAAGAAATATGCACGTCCCTCTATGCGCGCCCACGTATGTATGTGGCTCAGGCGACACCAGCCAACGACTTGGCTTCAACGGAGCATCGGGCTCGCTGGCTCTCCACGTGGGTAGAGCCACACAAAGAGGGAAGTCGTCTGATTTTGCTGGGGAGCGTGTTGCATAATAATAATCTTACCGGCATGACCATAAGGTTTGCTAATTGCCACATCTGCTTAACAGCTGTCAGAGGCTTCCCACATGCGGCCATCAATATTACAACACAGTACATTACCAGGAGTTTTATTGTCTTCCACGGTTATTTATTTGTCGTAGACATTACTACTGGCTAATGACGTCTATTTATGTGAATCCGCCAATTATTTTCTGTTGCTTTGTTTTTAGAAACCTCTATTCCATCGAGTTTCACAGTTTGGAGGATGCCCATCTTCTCTGCCCCCACCTGCTGACCCTTGGCTTCCCGTAACCTCCCTGACAGCTCCTTTCTCTTGATGATGCTAATTTTTCTTCATCCACGGCTATAAATATCCTAATAGGTTGGGGGGGGGGAGGAAAGGAAGTTTGCAAAACGTCTTCATTGCTTAATGGCACTGCTGAATTCTTGCACTAAAATCTCCAAGCTGAGTTGATGTTAGTTATGATGAATGTACAAATATATCACTGTTTAGGCTGCCTTCATGAGGCCAGTGTTAGTCTTGCTGATTTTTTTGTAATTACTTTTATATTTCACCTGGTTCCTCACTACACTGCATTTTTTTTTAAGCAGAGCAAACCACGGCATTTATTAAGTAGAAAGCAGAGATTGACAAACTGCAGGCAGAGAGAAATATGCATGACCTGATTTAAAATGAATTGATAGGTGTCACTGATCTCTATTATACATAGAATGTGTGAATTCCATATGATGTATTATTTATCCATATTAGATGCCTTTTTGTTTCATTAATAAACCTGTATATCAGAGATATACAGTACCGATGATTAGTTTGAGGCAGTACAAAACGACATGGTATTTGCCTGCCATTGCTCAATTATTTTCCCCATTTTCCCCCTGCATCTTCACATGAATTATTAAGATCCGGGCTGTTTATTTAAGAATCTAATTTTAGTGCATGTGTCCAGCTGAATTCTGTTTTCTCCTCTAATGAAATGAAAATAGTGTGAGAATTTCCAACCCTGGCCTCAAATTTTAGATTTGCAATGCGCGGTGCAAGTTGTAAAGGTCACTCTGCTTTTGAACCAAATAGCATAGACGTTTGATGAGCCTAAAAATCCATTTGGGTTACGCATCACATCATGCCGACAAATTAAAGTAGAGCTGCTTGGTTAAGTCAAGCACAATTTGGATGTGCTTAGAGAAAAAGAGATTAAAGGAGCAAGGATCTAATTTGAGGAACCCTACAGAACATATCTTATCCAAAATGAAGGTAGGTTATTGGAGATAACTTCTGGAAGTTGTCATGAGGGACTGCCATTAGCATCGTGTTGTCTAACATTGCCTATCCTTGTCACCAGAGTTGGATATCTTTAGTTCTCATGTCTAGTAATGCATATTCATTTATAATCAGATCATGCCACAACCTGCATAAAATTCTTTGAAAAGGCTTATTATTGAGATAGTGGATAGAGATGACCTTATACATAAAATTTTCTTTGCTTTTCTGAATATGGAGTGAAGGATAACATTTTGTTGTGGATGAAAAGTGATTTAGGATGATATGTAGATACATAGTTTGGGGATTTTTCTTAGATTTTTTTTTTTTTCATTAAACGACTTCTTCAAAGAGAGGTCTGAGACAAAGATTTTTTAGCTTGTGTTTGTTCAGGATCTGGTGGAAGGAAAATGATATCAGCGCACACATTGCTTTGAAAGAGTCATAGGTGCTGTAGAGTCTGATAAGAAATCTCAGATGGCATGAATCGAGCAGCATCTGGAAGCATACACTCCTGCAATAGTCACATTTAAATTAACTAGGGAAATGGTTAAAAAAAAAAGTAACATAGCAAAATGGAAAAAAATCACAGTGCAGTCAAAAGTTGTTTTTTTCAGAACCAGACACACTCTGCCACTGGTGGAAATATAATTAAGTCCAAACTTTTTTAGGGCAGTTTGGCAATAGCTTCAAAATATATAATGCCTTTCCAATTTGACCCCAGTGTTCTCCTTAAAGGAATATATACATGCTAAATATTCTTGCACATAGGTACAAAGCTAAATGTATAAAATCAATTTTGCAAAGTTGTCTGTACAATAAAAAAAAATTTAATAGAAAGCTGGAAACACTTCAAGGTCAATCAATAGGAGAATATTTGAACAAATCGTGCTTGATCCATTGTTTGTAGTAGCAGAATATTGGAAATAATCTAAATTATCATTATTAGGAGAGTAGTGAATGATGCATTCATATAATGAAATGTCACACAACCATTAAAAATAATAGAGAAGATCTATGATGCTAATATGGAAAGATGCACCAGATGACAAGTGGTGGAAAGAAAAGAGCTTACAGAACATTGTGTATAATATGGCCTCTGTGTGTGTGTATCTTTGTGGAAGTGGGGTGTGCATGTGTTGAATGTTTAAAGTTCAATACATCCACTAGAATGTTCATCCTCATGAGGGAAGGAATTTGGCCTGTCCTGTTCACCAACATGCTGCTACATCTCCACGTCAGTACCTGGCCCATAATAGAGACTCGAAAGCCATTCAATGAATGAAAGAATGAATGATCATATGTTAATGATCATATGTTAATACAAGCATAATTTAAAAGGTATGGAAGGACAAACACCAAATTCCTAACTGGTCAGGCATAGGAGTAAAGGACAAAGAGACTAGGAAAATATATGTTGGTTCTTTATAATGTTGGAGTATTTTTAGAATGAGTATTTTTCAAAAGGTTTAATCATAAAAAAATGTTAAAATTTTCAAAATACAATAAAACTGCAAAATGAAAAGCCATGTTGTGGCTCCCATTTGCATTTGTGGGGTTTTTTTTGGGGGGGGGTTCAGTTTGTTTTTATTGAAGTCTGATTTGCCAACATATAGTGTAACACCCAGTGTTCATCCCATCAGGTGCCCTCTTCATTGCATTTGTTTTAAGACTGTAGAATCTCTCACAAAGAGGGGTACCTGGGTGGCTCAGTCAGTTAACCATCTGCCTTCGGCTCAAATCATGATCTCAGAGTCCTGGGATCAAGCCCCACATTGGGCTCCCTGTTCAGTGGAGAATCCACGTCTCCCTCTCCCTTCACCCCTTTCCCCATTCATGTGCTCTCTCTCAAGTAAATAAAAAAAAAAAAAAAAGAATCCATCACAAAGATCTACATGGCCCATTCCATCTTGCCCCATTTCCCCCTTCTCCCAGCTCCTGTTGGAAAAGAGAGGGGTGAGAATGAGCTGGGTAGCAATTACAAAGCTGGTGCTCTTCCAAAGCTGGTGATTACTGTGCCCTTGGAGGCTGACCTTAGCATTCCTGAATTCTGATCTTGTGAAATACTCAACAGGAAAAGATTCACAAGAAGTCATCAAGGACAGCTCAATCAAGGTGCCCAAACAGTCTGGAGCTGCAGTGAAGAGTGGGATGGGAAGGGTGGGATGGATGGACACATTAAAAATGAATAGAAAGTACATTAAGGGACTTCCAGTTTAAAATGGTGGGTTGAATTCACCCATTTGTCTTCTCTCCTTCTCAAAACCCCACCAAAATGACAGTACAGGGATTAAAGAATTATAAACTCACAAGGACAAGGAGAGCGGGAGAACAGACAATGACAGAAGGAAAATATCAGCCAATTTTTGAAAAATGGAAGGGGATTGGATGAACAAGTGACAAGGTGCTGAGGTTCCAGCACTTTCCCATCAGCCAGAGACTGGGTGATGGGATGTCAACATGAAGCCAATTCAAGCTCCAGGATCCTGGAGAACTTCAAGACCAGGAGGCACCAGACAGCCTTAGAGTGAAATCAGGAAAATGTTAAGGCATTCCTCCCCCCAGTCTTCCTCCTGCAGAAGGGGAAGACTACAGACACAAGTTTAAAGACTCTGGACTGGACAAAACCAGGCACAAAAGAAAGTGAGAATGAGGGCCCTTTATGATACAAGCGGACATACTGACAAGTCCTTTCTCTGCTCAGCTCCCAGTCTGGGCTTCTGGTCAATATTCATCTCCCTGCCAAGTGAGAGATTCACTGTTTCCATTGGAGGTGGAGGGACTGGTCTGTCCAAGAGGAAAACAACAAAACTACAGATACTGACATTTTGGGGGTCTTTCAATGAAAGAGGCAAATTATCGCCCATTATCCCCACTCAGACTGGACGATTGACAGTCTATGTGACCAATTCCAGATATAAAGCATGGAGTTTAACTATAGTGCCTTGCTTTGAAACAAAAGGGACATCCAAGCATCACCATATATTTGATCAAAACCTCCAAGATGAAATTCAGAGATGAAAACAGAAAAGGAAATGTGAGGAAACAAAGACTATGCGAAGACTAATGTGCAAGAAAAAAATGTCAAAAATAAAGGCACCTGGATGGCTCAGTTTGTTGAGAGTCCAACTCTTGATTTCATCTCAGGTCATGATTTCAGGGTCATGAGATCAAGCCCCAAATCATGCTCCATGCTCAGCACAAAGTCTGCTTGTCCCCCTCTCTTTACTCCCCTCCCCCCTGTCTCTCTCTCAAATAAATAAATTTTAAAAATATTTTTAATGTCAAAAATGATTAAATATCTTCAGAAAGTTATGGCATGCATGACTACAATTCATAAAAAGGAAAATTCAGAGGACAATAAATAGTTCTGGAAATTAGAAGATACAGTGCAGCAATGAAAAATTGAGAAGATCATTTGGAAGATGATGATGAGAAAGCTCCCAGAAAAGAGAATTAAAAAAAAAAAAGGACAATGGAGAGAGAAAATATTAAGAAGAAAACTAGATATAACATCCAAATAATAGAACTTTTAGAAAACAATACTAGCAAAAACTGAGAAGAGAAAGGGAGAAATAACATAAGAAATTATTCAAGAAAATTTCCCCAAATGAAAAACACCAGTTTCAAGAACCCATCAGTTACCCAGCTCGGTAAATGAGAAAGTCCCACATCAAGTTATACCATCGTAAAATTTCAAGTCCTAACAACTTCCAGAGAGACTTTTTCTAGAAGGTATAAGAAATGCATCATCACATGTCACAATAGCTATGCCGCAAACCAAAAGACATTTTCTCAAAATGATAATGCAAGAATATTTCTTTCCAACCAAGAATTTCATAACCAGCCAAATTATTTCATTGTGAATAGAATAAATGTATTTTCAAACTTGCAAAATGTCAAAAAACTGAAGTCTCAGATCCCCTTTATCCAGGAAAAGGAGAGCTTTTCCTTTTTTTTTTTTTTTTTTCTTTTTTCTTTTTCTCCAGAGAAAGCTAGTTCATGCCTATCTGGGCATGATGCCAACCCAGAGATAAACAGAGCAGGGGAAGGGAAGACAGGGTCCCCACATCACCCTTTGAGCTCTTGACCTAGAAGTTAGAAGTCAGGTTCTGCACCACAGTCTTGGGTTCACTCTGGCAAATGCAACCTCAACTATTAGAGCCCATCCCACTCTGCTTCTTTGATTTTTTTTTTTTTTAGGTTGTGCCAACCAATACTGATCTTTCTCTTCCCTGACCACTAATTTTTTTAGTTTATAATATTAAATGGATGAGGCACTTTTTATTTCTAAGCTCTTGGTTCTTTGGCATGTAGATTTTTACATTTCTCTCCTATGTATGAATTCATGTTTCCCAATGGGTTAAAACTACCCTTGAACCAAAAACAGTAAGTATTCTTATTGATTCACTTCTCCCTCACATCCCATCAGCTGCCATGTTGATTCCATTCCACCTCCTTGCTCCTCCCACCTTCTCTCACCTGAATTCCTACTGATCTTGCTTTCAGTTTCCTTCCTCTCGAATCAGTCCTCCACACAGCTGCCCAGGAGACCATTCTAAGATGCCAGTCTGATCATGACCCTTTTGCCTCATTGAAATGCCTTCATTTCTCTTAACACCAGCAGGATAAAATCCAAAGTCCCTAAAAAATCCCACAAGATTCACCCCCAAACAATCTCCCTCTCTTCTCCCACCTGAATCCATCTGAAACCACTTAGAGCTATTTCACACCCTCATGACTTTGCAAAAGCTGTACCTTCAACCTGGCATGTCCCACCCACCTTGTTCCATTTGTCTAAAAAATTCCCATTCATCCTTCCAGAACCGGCACAAATAAGTCCTGCTCTGTGCAACTTCCCCCAGCCCCACCCTCCCCATTTACGCGGCCTTTTCCTCCAATACTTTTCTCTGTCAGAGCATTTGCTATTTATGTTTTACAACCTCTTGTTGCGTGCCAGCTTCCCACACTAAATGATGAGTTTCTTTCTGTATCCCAAAATTAAAGTAGGCTCCGTCCTTAGTAGATAATAAATATTTGTTGAAAGATCAATGAATTCTCTGCTAGAACCTAATTTCTAGTGCTTTTGTGAAAATAGACCTCAATGGGTATTTAACAAAATAAATTGAAGGTTCTTTACATTCTATAGGAGGCATCTGTTCGATTTGCCTGGCTCACATCTATTTCCCATTAGCCTGGTCCGGGTGCTATAGTATGACGGTTTTCCTTGAGGAAATTACCTCTCCAGCTCATGAAGGCTGACTGATAAATTGCTAGCAACTTTCTAAACTGTGTGAGATTATGCAGATAGTTTGAAATCAACCGTGGTGGGAGTATTTGCACATGGAAATGCCCCCTGCCCCCACTCCCAGAGCCAGTTGCTAAATATTTACCTGCTCACCCACAGTCGCAGCCCACGTGGTTTGACAGGAGCCGACCCCCACCCATAGCCCACCCAGGGTGGACACTCAGCTCAAGCCTGGCCACTCAGTGTAGTCCAAGCCTTCCAGGGCCACAATGGTTGGTTCATAGGTGGGCACCCTATTTCTGCCTAACCAAAGAGAAGCTCTTCTAGGTCTGCAGCTGAAACCACTGAAGGGAGGTGCTCCCTGCCCTGAGATGCCTGTCTCCAAAGATGGCAAAGAACCCCAGAACCGCTGGGCTGCCAGGTGGAGAAAACCCTTTGAGAATGAAGCCAACAGGAAGACAGAGAGAGAAGCGGTCACTAAACTAAGTCCTAAATCCAGGAGTGACTCAGATTGGTTCTCATTCCTAGACATTCCAGTTTCCTCAGTCAATAAAGCCCCTTTTTTGTTTAGGTCCTTTTGTGTTGTTTTATTGTCACTTACAATCGGACATATCCTGCCTTATAGCCTGTCCCACCCTGCTCATGAGTATTTTCCTATAATGTGGAAGGCTCTTCTTCGAATGGTTACCTTGCTCAAATGAGTGACCCTGCCCTGGGGACTGCCTCTAGACATAGACGAGTGTCCCCAACAGCTGTGTAGATTCCATGACCCGCCCTCCTGGTCCCAGTTGAACCCCTTCTTCCCCTGTATTTGCAAGTTTCACCTGGAGATGTTGGAGTTACGCCACATTATTGGGAGCACTTGAGAGAGAAGAGCCATAATCCTCACCAAGTCCCTAGCTATCCAACGGCTGCCATGCCCATGGCTGCTTTCTTGATTTTATGAAAAACCCCAACGAATGCCATGTTTTGGCTTAAGTTATTCAGATCTGCCTTCTATTAACTGCATTAAAAGAATCATAACTGAGACTTTCCCCCAAAGGACAGCACAGGAGCCAGTGGGAGTCAAGACGATTTTAGGTAGTAGAGGAATATTTTGCTTCTGACAATTATGTATTTATTTTCACGTATATTCTGAAAAAAAATTGCAACTAACACATCTTAAGGGATTTCATGGGTATCGTTACTTAGGATGAAGCTAAAATGAGTATTTTTTTCAATCTGTCAATTTCAAGAAAAACATTCAATAAATGTTGGCTGAGAGCAACAGAAACCAAATCTGGTTAACTTAGGAAACCTGCAATTTCTTGGCAGGAAATTAGGAAGTCCCCCCTTCCAAACTGAGGGAAAATCTAGAGAAAGGAGCTAGAAAACTGAGCAGGAACCAAAGGCAGTTGTGTCCGAGAATCCAGAGAGACATTCTAATTAAGACACTACCCCCCAAGTACCATGGCCACTGCCGCTACTAGACGTCGCTGCCACTGGCTTTGCAACACTGCCCGATGCCTTTGCCACAGATTCTTTCTAAATGAGAGAATTTCTGCGTGCTCGAGGTTTAAGCACAGCAGAGCCTCGTGTGACCTGAGCCAAGATGCCACACACCTGTACCACAGGGGGAAGGGGAAGGGAGTACTTACCAGTGGGTCTCAAACATAGCTGCCCATTGCAATCCCTTCTGGAGCTTTAAAACATGCAGCTTCCTAGTCCCACCCCAGACGTTCAGATCCTATTGGTCTCAAGGATAGGCTGGGCATCAGGAGCTTTTAAAGGTGTCCAGGGGATTTTATGGTGCAGGCTGGGTTGAAAACCAGTGGGCTAGATCATCTGGCTTCCATAGTGGGCAATTTTATTCATCGAGGGGAGCTTGGCTTTATCTGAACTCTCTCCTGCTTTCCACAATTGATTTCCTTGCTCTCCTTATATGCTCTAGTGCTGAGGCTGTTTTCAGCTCTTTCAATTATGCGATTTCCTTATCTTTATACTATGGAGAATACCTTACAAGATTTCTTAAACAGCAACTAAATTTATCTGCCTGTCATTTTGTTTTCATTATCCATGATAGCAATCTCTCGCATAGCTTATGAGAACCTATCAAGTGATTGGTTTCAAACAAACAAACAAAAATCCACCCAGTCAACATTTGTCCCAAGGTGGAGGGGTGGCTTGCTGCTTCCGTGGCTTGCACATGATATGTGTCCGATTCGAGTGTTCGCTCCAACCCACAAAGACTTCTCTCCTGAATCTACGGATGTTTGTTCTTATCTGCTGTTCACTCCTTATCACAAATAATGGTGTGCTGTTTTCTGGAATGTGATGCAGTGGCCGATGTTCTGCTCCGTAATGAAAGCAATAATTCTGAAAGCATGCCGAAGGAATGAAGATGCATGGTAATTGTCAAAAGTTCTTCGTTTTGAAGGCGAATAGGCATTTGCTCATCGTGGTTGACAGTTGATGGCTTTCAGCTGTAGAATGTCTGTAAAAATAACAAGAATTTTAACAACCTAACTTCTGTCTTGCTTTCGGATGAGATTATCAACAAAAGGAGGTCTGGATCTATGGAATGCATGAGAAGATCAAACTCAAAGTCATGTTGAACCACAGCTGTGATTCCTGGTGATTACCCATCTGGCTTACCTGGGTACCAGCCTGCGACCACCTGCCCCAGAGTCAGAATCTGATGATGCAATTGGTCTGTCTTTTCTGACTCTTAGAACCTAGGGTTTCCCTACCTTTGCTCTTCTGACACTTGGAACTAGATAATTGTTTGTCGTAGGAGGCTGCCCTAGGCCCTGGAGGATGTTGAGCAGCGTATCTGATCTCTCTACTCAAGATGCCAGGAGCACACAGGCCTCCTCCAACATTGTGACAACCAAAATTGTCTCCACCCATTGCCAGATATGCCCACATGGCAAAATCACTCCCAGTTGAAAACCAATGTTCCAGTCCTCAGTCCCTATTAGAATCACCTGGAAAGCTCAAATGCCTTGACCCCCACTGCAGTGGACTCAATCTCCGGCATGGAGCCCAGGTACCCGCACTAGAAAAACAACTCAGAGATTCTCAAGCACAGCCTGGGTTGAGAATCTCCATCCTCATGCAACTAACTATGTGTGGTGCCTCTTCGAGTCCTTCTCAAATACTTTTATAATCCGGCCCTCCACTTAGCAACACATGAGCAACTACTATGTAGAAACAATATTAGCTATCATGTCGAGTACCGTCTCGTGGAATTTGCAATTTAATGAGGTCATGAGAGTGCAAGGGAAATAAATTGTTTTTTCATATGTGAGGACATGTGGGAAAATACCTAGAAAGGAGACTTAAAAGGAGTAAGAGGAAATGAGTGCTGATCTGGGAAAGGAGAGCAAGGAAGTTAATGGACAGATGGGAACACAACAAGGAGCCCAGCAGGGGCGAATGTGCCCCCCACCTCTGAGAGGACACAAGAGGCCTGGGGCGCTTTGATTTTTTGAAGTTCCTTGTACATTTTTAAATGTAAGGGGTTATACAAATTACCATGTATGTTTAGCATTTACCTTTTTTTAAATAACAACTTTGTTATATTCACACACCATAAAACCCACCATTTCAAAGTATACAATTCAGTGATTTTGAGTATATCTACAGAGTTGTACAATCATCACCACTGTCAAATTTCAGAATATCTTCATCACCCCCAGAAAAGAAACTCTCATCCATTATTAGCAGTCACACCCCTCCCCATTCTTACAAGCCTCTAGCCCTTGGCGACCAAGAATCTGCTTTTCATCTCTATAGGTTTGTCCATTCTGGGCATTTCATACCAACAGGACCCTATAATGTACAGCCCTTGTGTTTCACTACCTAGACAGCATCTAAGAACAAAACAAAGCAAAATAAGAAGGAAAACAAAACATCCTCCCAAGAGGCAATGAAACTTGGTGCCTAAGAGATTTTGGCATCAGACCAAATTAATTCCTCTACCCTCTAGCTGTATGGTCTGGAGCAGACACCCAAAAGCATCCCCAGCAACCTACTCACTGACCAAATCCTATGCAGAGAGCCTGGGAAGGCTAGATGGGCATTGTCCTAGCCACTATAGTTTTGCTAAAAGGAGAAAATGGAAAGTCTCAGCTCCTAGGAAAGGTCTTTCCTTCTGTGATTACAGAGATGTGCTTGAAGAATGTGTGAAGGCAAGAACCTTGGACACATGACCACCATATCGCAACCATGAGGGAAAGGCCAAGAGGATCGCAGGAATACCAGCCCAGATTCTGACACTGTTGAGCTACTGAACCAGTTCCAGCAACTGCCTTCTCACAGATTGGTATGCCTGAAAAGCAAGCCTGTGTGTGTCTAAGCTACTACCACTTGGGTTATGGTTACTGGAAGCATCGAGTATCCATGACTGAGGCAAAAAGTTATTTCATCTCTCTGCACTAATTCATGTGTTGGTGGGTAGAGTTCCCTTACCTACTAACCAAGAATCCCTTACCATGGTTGAACAAAGAGAGCACTTTCCTTTTGGGAGTGTCTCTTTCCTTTGGGTGCAAGCTCCTGGGATTCGTGTCTTGTTCTTGTTTGGCCAAGGTATGGGCATGTTAGCCATCCTATGCTCATCAGAAACTCCTCCCTGGATTTGATTCTTGAAATCGAAAGTTTCTGGAGTACATTCTTTCTAGTAGAAGAGGGCTGACTAGTTAGACTCTTCCCAACACAGCGCTGTCCTCCTATTCACTCATGCATGCATTTATTCCTTCACTCCAAAAAATATTTAGGGAGACACTACTATATGCAGATGTGAGGATATGGAATTGAAGAAAAGAGGCAAATTCAAGTAACTTCTATCCAAAGAAAGGGAGTTAGATTGTAAACAGATCAGTGTCATATAATATCAGATGGTGATGGGGCCACAAAGAAAAATAAAGTGCAACGAAAGGGATAGTGACAGGAAGAGGGGAAAGATGGCTCCTATTTTAGAGGATGACCAGAGGAGGCTTCACCAACAAAGCTGTGTTTGAGGAGAGAGGCTCCGGCAAGAGTGTTCCAGGCAGAAGGTAGCGCACATGCAAAGGCCCTGAGGCAGGAGCACTCTTGGTGTATTAATGGAACAATGAGGAGGAAGTCAGTGTGGCTGGAACAGAAGAATGGAAGGGAAAGATGACAGATGAGAAAGCTGGAGAGGTGACAGGCACTGGATCAGTCAGATCAAGCCGTTTACTAACACATGAGAAACTTTTAGAAGGAAGGATGGGATCTGGCTTAGGTTTCAACATCCCTCCCCCCCCCCCCCCCCCCACCTAGACAGACCATCAGGGAGGAGAAGGAAAGCAGTAAAACCACTGAGGAAGTAATGGCAGTGTTTTAGGTGAGAAACGACCCTAGACCCGGGGTACAATCCTGGGGCTTGGAAAGCGGTCCGATTCCAGATATATTAAGAAGAAAGAGCCAACCAGATCTACCAAAGGACTGGGTGTGGAGTGTGAGAGGAATAGGAGAGTCAAAGATAACTCCAACATATTGGGTCTGGGGGACTGGGCGAAGGCAGGTCCTGTTTGCCAAGGCAGAGAGTCACAGGGACATTGAGCTGCCAGTCATGACCGGGGCCTGCTCTGTGGCACGCTGGGCTGCCTCTCGCAGAGTCGGCTCCCTCAGCGTCCCACGGGCTCAGACCTCCCAGTATTCTTGCAGTAGCTCCCTTTGGCCTAAAATAACCACAGTCCATTTTCTAGCATTAGCAATCAAAGCCTTTTAAATGATAAAAACAGGCTGAACCGGCTTCTGAGCCGGTGTCCGCACCGGACCCTAAATGCCATCCCGACCACGTTCTGAGCAAGAACCAACAGATTCACCATGAACTTTTGGACGCCACCCATTTCTCCGTTCGAGGCTGATTTTTCCCTCTCACGGCATCTCTCCTCAAAGAGACAGATTTTGCCAGTACAAGGTGGGGAAGTGTCAAATACTATTAAAACTTGATTGCTAATTCAAATGCTATTGTGCTTGATATGCTTGTCATGTAAAAGTGCACAATGTAGCTTAATAAAATTGATAGAACTCCCTTTGAAGATATTTTTGTCACAGAGGCACTCAATAAAACTGTTTCCATCAGGCCCTTGTGCCTCTTCGGTATTTTGTTAGCGACACATTTTCGTGAACTAGTCCAGGGCCTGGCAAGGCGTGTTTTAGAAAGAAATGTTGGAGGGGGAGGGAGGGGTGTTCAGATTTTTCTTTTTATTTCTTGTAATTAGGAAGACCTCCACCAACTGCCTAATGATGCGGTTCATCTGGGTCACTGGGAAACCGAATCAAAGCTGTTTTTCTTCAGAGTCATGTGCGATCAAATAAATAACCCACAGAGGTGGCTGCAGCTAACTCAGAAATAGCTCATTATAAACACCAAGTCCAAAAATTAATCTAGTCAGGGAAATATTCCTTTTCTTCTTGTCTACATTCGACCAGTGTTTTCAGCCAGGGACCCAGGAGAACCTCAGATTCACATTCGGTACCAAGATGGTGGAGCTTGGCTCCCACCTTTGAACATGGCCAGAGTGGAACAGAAGGAGGGAAGTGATTTCTTAGTGGTAACACTGATGAGTCTTGGAGAGATACTGACCCGAGTTCAAAGCTGGGTGGTTTGGGGAATTCACATCATCCTGGAGCTCAGATCCCACGTCTGGAAACTGGGGACCAGATCCTATTACTACTATGAGAGGTAGTTCTCTTTTGACTGTAAGTGACAGAAAATTTAATTCAAAGAGACTTAAGAGAGAAAAAAAAAAGACATTAATTGACTCAAACACTGGAAAATATTGAAGAGAGAGCTGGCTTCTAACCCAGCCTGACCTGGGGGCTCAAAAGTCTCCTCAGCTCTGTTTCTTGGCTCTGACTCTACCCCCCACCCCCACCCCATCGGCTACCCTCGTAGGATGACCGGCTCCGTATGATGGCAGGATGGTGGCCAGCTGTTCTGGCCTTATGGGTTTTTCTAATGAAAAATAGAATCCCCCTCCCCGACCATATGAACAATGGCAAAAACTGTGTCACGTGCCCATCTCTAAATCCACCCTTACACTTGACGGGATGAGCACTGGGTGTTATTCTATATGTTGGCAAATTGAACACCAATAAAAAATAAATTTATATAAATAAATAAATAAATAAATCCACCCTTAAATCAGCAATGGTTGATCACACGCCCCACGATGGGGCCGTGCATGGGGTCACATTACTCAGATCACACAGATTTGGGGTCTTGCTAGCAAGGAAGAAAAGAGGGCAGATACTGGAGGTAGAAGGAGCAGGTTTTGATGTTGAAAGTCTGAAAACAAAAGACACAGCCGTCCTTGTCCTTCCGTCCTGAAGCTCACAGACATTTCAGGTGTGGGTTTGAATCGGTTTGGTGTTAGTCTTAAATGCAAAATGATTCAACAAGGGAGAAATGAAAAGATAAGTGAAAGAGACCAGTAATCTTCTTAGAGCAATCACTCACCTTTTTGCTTTTCTTATCTCTTCAGGGGTTTTTTGCTTGGGGTTTTTTGTTTGGGGTTTGCTTTTTTTTTTTTTTTTTTTTTTTTTGGTTTGGTTGGTTGGTTTTGTTTTGTTGGTTTTCATTTTAATGCAGCTGAAGTACATCTGCAACAGTTCCGTACTCTAGCAAAATCTGGGATTCAGGCTTACCAGATTTCAGATTTACTGCCTTCAAGTCCCCCCCAAAGGCTAATTATTTGTAAACGGCTTTATTTTTCAATCCTGATACCTACCTGTAACTTATGTGTTTGCCAGTAAATTAACGCACTGAGAATGACTTCTCACTCAAGGTACAATGAAAACATGAGAAATGGGTTTTAATAAAGAGGGTTTGAAAGGGGATCTGAGGGAGAGCAGAGAGGCACTCGCTTCACATCGGAACATTGAAAGGACACGGGGAAGGCATGAAGAGTCTCCGTAATTACTCTATCATGGAAACTGTGTCCATCGATTGTCGGTGGTTGGCTGACTAGAGAAGACACTTGCTGCATGATTAAATGTCATTTACATAAAGTATGAATTACACACCATTTGAACAGAAACTTCATTTCCTAATAGAAATATATTGCAGGTCTTTGTCTCATGAAAAACTAATTATTGTTTCTTTGTGAAAATCAAATAATAAAGAAAACCTGAAAATCTCTCTCCTAGCCTCAACCTCCAGGGAAAACTACTTGTCACACATCCATCTCAGGCTTATGTTTGTACCTGTTTACGCAAGCATACACAGATTTTTAAAACAAACCTGGAATCGTGTGATAATGTCAGGGGCCAGGAACATTTATGCTCTCCTCACCGTGTTTCCCTGTAGAGGAGCCACGATCACTATAACACTCTTGCTCCTGCCCCAACTGAGGAGTGAGTTCATTGATGGATGGGTGATAGCCATCGGTCCTCCTTGCTCAAATGGACGAGGTAGCGTATTAAAAAGCTACTTGCAATCTGCTCCCTTCTTCTCTGCCCCAGAACCATGCAATCTCTGAGTCAGCAATCTTCGATAAGTGTAACTTTTCCAAAAAAAAAAAAAAAGTGTAACTTTTCCCTGGATGGGTTGTACCCAGGTGGATGCACTTCCAAAAAGATTTCATCAGCAATAAAGCAGTTTTTATCTCCATCTGTTTGACTTTCTGCCTATCGAATTATTTCCCCAGATAAATTCCGAGACATGAAACTGTTGGATCAAGGCACATGGACACATAAACTTATTGTTTGTATATATGTGTATATATACACACTTAATAGCAGCTTTCATTCAAAAAAAGTCTATGTCACAGAACCTTAAGTGTCCACTTTCCCACATTTCTTAGCACAGAACATTTCCTTCTTACTGTTTTCCATCTCTCCGAAATAAAATGATTTTATTTGCAATTTTGTTATTCCTGAAGCTGTACCATTTTTCAGATGTTTGTTTAATATATTCTTTTATGAATTGCCTGAGAAATTAAATTGTATTATAGCCAATGTTCTGATAGACACGTGTTCAATGTCAAATTACATCTCAAATGCCTCACCCCGCCTCTTCTCCCAGAGTTCTTCAGATGGACTGACTCATCCTAAAATCAGGACTCGGAGTTCCAAGGGAAACTATCTCTGGCTACTTGGGGGTAGAAAAGGAATTTAAGGGCAGCCCGGGTGGCTCAATGGTTTAGCGCTGCCTTTGGCCCAAGGCCTGATCCTGGAGACCTAGGATCAAGTCCCACATCAGGCTCCCTGCATGGAGCCTGCTTCTCCCTCTGCCTGTGTCTCTGCCTCTCTCTCTCTCCCTCTGTGTCTCTCATGAATAAATAAATAAAGTCTTTAAAAAAAAAGAAGAAAAGAAAAGAAATTTAATAAATGTCATTTCATGGTCAGAGAATCCTCATGAGGGACAGAGAACGAGACTTGGGAACGGCTCAGTCAGGAAGAATGCCCATAGTGGCATCACAGAAATGTTCCTGGCATCCACCAGTCCCCCTCTAGACGCAGACCCTGCAGCCACCTGCACTGCTGTGTGGGCTCTGGACACTGTCCTAAAGCCCCTGCAGCTGCTGCCTCCAGAGCCTGGGTGGGAATCCCACTCTACTCACCTGCTCCTCTCACCAGGAGGAATCTCAGGATCTGCAGTGGGTGTCAGACTGTGGCTGTCCTTGAGCTGCCGGAGAGGTGGAGAGGATGAGCCTTCTCTGCAGGTGACAGGGACTTACAACATGGAGACTCACTCATGTCTAGAAAGGATGTGAAGAGGGTTTGAGCAGCCAGAAGAAATGGCAAGTGTCCACCATGACGCTTGGGGGCCAGAACCACATATTGTGGTACCTTTGGATCTTCTGAAACTTTCATCTGTTCTATCTAACTCAGGCAGTTGAGTCCCTCCTCACCTCGCACGACACCTATTATCCCATTTTTATACATGCCAATATCTCTCTCTGGGATGCTCTCCCTTTCTGCCACAACCCTGCTGGTCCAGGCAACACCCCATTAAAAATCATGCTTAAAATATATTGCAGAATCTGAAGTTTCAAACTGTCTTCGATAAGAAAAAAATCAATTTGCCTTCTGCTTCTTTCTTGCTAGATTTAGAAGGAGACATTTGGCCCATTCTTCTAGGAAGGATGACTTTCTCCAGGATGGAAGACAAACATTCTAAAACAGACATGATCACTGTCTTCCTGCTTAGAATCTTAAAAAAAAAAAATATGTTTGCTTAATGAATGAATAGAAACTTTTTCCTTAACCTAGAATTCTTGCAGCCATCCCTTGCTATTTTTCCTGCACCTGAATGATGGAGCCCTGTGGAGAAAAATCGCCTAATGGTGTTGATTGATGTCCTGACAAGTGTAGAAGGATGTGAACATGTTTTGATAGGTACACTCTACTTGCTTGACTTTGTCTTTGCTACACTGGATGGTGCCTTCCAGAAATGGTGATCAGCCTGTTGTGTATCCCAAGAACTGAGCTTGAGGAAGGAGGATGTATTTTCATAGTGTAGCAGCTGGAACTCCTTTTAACAGGCAGTCAGGTGAGACAGCTTTCAAGGGGGCAGCGTCTGCATCCACTCTTCTCAGTTGAGCCAATCACACTAAAAATTCCCAAAGTTGGAATAAGTGGACCCTTCCATTACAAAGTGGGCATTGGGAAAAAATCCCAAAAGAAATAGGTCGAAATTATAACAGTGGTTACCTTTGGGAGGTTGGACTAATGGGATCCTAGGTTTTATATTTTTAGTTTTTTCTTCTTCTATAGCATGCATTTCTTTTTTTTTTTTTTTTAAGGATTGTATTTTTAAGTAATCTCCATTCCCAATATGGGGCTCCACCTCACAACCTCGAGGTCAAGAGTCACATTCCCTCTCCTGACTGAGCCAGCCAGGTGTCCCTGTGTGCATTTCACTGTAAAATAACAGTTCCTCCTGTATCGTCCACCCCCTCCCACTTCTCTCTCCCTCATCAGCACTGTGGAAGGTCTGCCCATCTCTCAAGACCCATCAGGATGCTACCTCCTTCAGGAGCCTTTGCTTCTCCTCCACAGCTGTATTCTCTCTCTCTCTTTCTTCTCCTCCTCCTATAACACAAAAGACCTCAGGCTGGCTCCACCATCCCTCACTTGTCTAACCAGGGATTACATTTAATTAATGTCTCGTCTTAGTCTGTCCTGTTACCACCACCCACCGTTGTGAGAACATACTCTACTTAACTTTTTTATTTCAAGCCATGACTGGCACAACAGCTTACACAGATTAGATATTCAACCACTGTTCACAGTATTGAATTCTCTTTTTTTTTCTAACCAAGGAAAGTTTACCTTATCAGAATAACGGCCTTCAAATGCCACTTATCTCTAAGAAATTAAATGAGTTTGGAGTTGGCATATCCTTGAGGAACTAGAGGCTGAAATTTTTCACGAAATCCATACCTGGAGGCCTCCGTTCTCACAAGCTTCAGGGGATCTCCACAGCAACTTATGTGAGCCCCTTCCAGATCAGAGTTTTACTAGGTGATTTATGGGGGTGAGAAGTAGGAGAATATGATCCTGACTGTAGAAATGCTGACAATAAAAAATGTGAACTTATTCTGTGACCCAGAGACCCCGTAGAGATCCATTCCACAGACCCACCCACATGGGCACCAAAGATACATAAGCAAGGTTGTTTGAAATACTTTAAAAACCAGACACAATCTTATTCTCTGGGTAAATAAGTGAAAAGATATTCCTATTGACTATGGAATATTCTCCGGTTGTTATAAGGAACGAGGAAGATCAAATAGGTATTGAAATGCAAAGATCACCAAGGCAATTGCTAACTAGAAAAATATATCAATATATCAATACATAGGCTATGATTCCATTAAGTAAAAGTAATAGAAACAAACGGCTTCTTTTTAAATTTCACATGTACATAGGGAATGTTTAAAGTATACACATTTACTTGTGAACAGTGATTACTTCTGGGGAAGGAAGAGGATTTTTCTGGAAGGGATGAAGAGGGACAAAAACCCTGCATTACAAATAAAATTATGAAATATTTGCTGTTTGAATTTGTGTCAAAGCGCACGTCCCTATGTTACATGCGTCATTATAAACATTTTTTAAAAGAATCGTAATTTCAGGGCAACATTATAATTCACAAACATGTTTAGATGAAGACTTTTGTAGAACACCATGGAAATCCGTTTATTAAACTTTAAATAATGAAAGTTTGCGTGTCTGCTTTATGTCAATATCTTATTAAACTATAGCCTTAAACTGTAGCAGTTGAAGGAAAATGTAATGCGGTGAAATAAATTGAGAAACTCCTATTGAGTGATTTATTTTTCTTTTCCTGAAAACAGGGGGGAAGTCATCATTTTCTTAAAGGTGGCATACCTTCATTTCAAGAACACCAGCATTTCATACAGTGTAGTGTGAGAAGCCCAAATCTAAAGAGAGAGGTAAAGAAACTGTATGAACAGGAATCAAAGAAGAGCAGGCGGTGATTTCCATGGATCTAAGACAATACAAACTACACAGACGGAAATCCTGAAAGACAAAAGTAAAAGAATGTCCTGGAAATTGTTTTAGGTAACAAAAATCACTCTGGAAAACCAGCAGAATAATCCCCCCACCTAGACCACCCTGCCTCCCTTAGACATGCCGCAAAAGATCTAAGCAGACGGTATTAATATTTACAATAAATTTTCTTTGTGCAGTAACATATATAGAGAAACAATAGCCAAAAGACCTATGGGATTACAATAATTTAAACTTATGTCTTTTGCTTCTATTGTACCGTAATACCGTGGGGATTTTATACATATTGAAAGATTCAGAATCATGTTATACTTCTTAAAGAGGAATTTCACACATATAAGCCGAAAATAAAACAATGTCTGGGAGAAAATTTCATAACATGCTCAACAAGAATTGTATCAGAATTCATAGGCCCTATAGTCATTTTTTTTATTATTTTTACAAAAAGGAAGATAATGTTAAATATACGACTAACGCGCGCCCTCTAGTGGCGCACAGTGTTTATACAAAGGACTCGGAATTTGACCTATTTCCAGAAAAGGGTTGCCTCTCAGAGATGCTACGGTTGAAAAAAGACTCTGCTTCGAATATATGGCTTCGAATCACAGCATTCTTTGTTCAAGCCACTGCATTTTTTTTAAATGTTTCTCCTTTTCAACTATTAAATTAAACGCAGTTGGTTAGTCTTGAAAATAGCTTTTTCTTCTCGCAGCGCATCAAGGCTTGAAACCGCAATCACTTTTTCTTATTAAAATACCCTTCTTTGTTTAGGAATCTTTGAATGCAAACATGACTTCAAATGAATAGGAGATGGGGACACACATCTGTCCCTTTTTTAAAAAACTTCTCTTCTTTTGCCTCCAGCACAAACCCGCTGGTGCCTCCTTGTGGTCTGATGCAGATGAGGATAAAGACAGAATTAAAATCCCTCTTAAGGCAGAAGCAAGAAAGGGGCCGAGGAACCCCGCCACAGCATATTTCAGAAAAGTGCCCGCCACCAGCGATCTCTATATACAACCATTAATCATAGTTGATCCCTATTTGGTGCCACTCAAGTGAAAGGGGAAAGACTTTAAAAGCCTCGCATACTAAGCAGTTTAACAGCCATAAAGGTCTACAAAAGGAGTTTCACTAGAACAACAAGGTTTTCAAAGAAACACAGAAACAATGAGCTTCTGCAGCAGGAGAGAGCTTGGAGGTTATTTTACACAATATCTCACTTTCGCTTTTACCATATTAACATCCCATCTGTCCTTAAGGTTTGTCTTTTATGAGCTTGACTTTTGTTTAAAGGAAGATCAAGATCACATTCTACAATTAGAAACTAACCACAAAAATAAATAATTTTTTTAAAATACGGTATTATCTGGGAGCCTAGGTGACTCAGTCCATTAGCAACTGCCTTTGGCACAGGTCATGATCCTGCGGTCGGTGGATGGAGCCCAGTGTGGGGCTCCCCGCTCAGTGGAGAGCTTGCTTTTCCCTCTCTTTCTGCTTCTGTCCACCACTCGGGCTCTCTCTGTCTCTCTGTCTCCCTCTCAAATAAAGTCTTTTTAAATAAATGATAAAGTAATTTTAAGACAGTATTGTTACAGTCTAGGAACTGGGGTTTGTACTCAGGCTGAGACCTGCTCGATTTTGTTTAAAAAGGAAAGGTTGCCACTCTCTTACACCACACACAAAGGTAAACTCAAAATGGATGAAAGACCTAAATGTGAGACAGGAATCCATCAAAATCCTGGAGAAGAACACAGGCAACAACCTTTTTGACCTCGGCTGCATCAACTTCTCGCAAGACAAGTCTATAAAGTCATGGGAAAGAAAAGCAAAAATGACCTATTGGGGCTTCATCAAGATAAAAACTTCTGCACAGCAAAGGAACCAGTTGACAAAAACCAGAAGATAACCTACAGAATGGGAGAAGATATTTGCAAATGTCTTACCAGATAAAGGGCTAGCCTCCAAGATCTACAAAGAACTTACCAAGCTCAACACTCAAAAAAAACAAATAATCCAGTCAAGAAATGGGCAGAAGACATGAACAGACATTTCTCCAAAGAAGACATACAATTGGCCAACAGACACGTGAAAAAATGCTCCATGTCACTCGGCTTCAGGGAAATACAAATCAAAACTACAATGAGATACCACCTGACATTGGTGAGAATGGCTAAAATTGACACAACAGGAAACAGCAAATGTTGGTGAGGATGTGGAGAAAGGACTCTTGCACTACTCGGTATTTATCCCAAAGATTCTGATGTAGTAAAGCGAAGGGACAACTGCACCCCAATGTTTATAGCAGCAATGTCCACAATAGCCAAACTGTGGAAGGACCCTCAGTGTCCATCGACAGATGAATGGATAAAGAATGATGTGGTCTATATACATTATGGAATATTACTCAGCCATCAGAAAGGACGGATACCTACCACTTGCTTCCATGTGGATGGAACTGGAGGGTATTATGCTGAGTGAAATAAGTCAATATGGTTTCATTCATATGTGGAATATAAAAATTAGTGCAAGGGACCATACAGGAAGAATGGGAAAATGAGTAAAAATCAGAAGAGGAAGACAAATCATGAGAGACTCTTAACCCTGGGAAACAAACTAAGAGTCACTGGAGGGGAGGTAGGTAGGGAGAAGAAGTAACTGGGTGATGGTCATTAAGGAGGGCACGTGATGTGATGAGCACTGGGTGTTATACGCAACTGATGAATTATTGAAAACTACATTGGAAACTAATGATGCACTACATGTTGGCAAATTGAATTCAAATAAAAAAAATGTTTTAAGGAAAGGTTGCAAAGTATCAGAGGTGTCCAGGAGAAAGTGGCACCAGTGGAGACTTTCTTGTCCATGTTTCTGGAAGAACTAGACAAGAATCAGGAATCACTTTCTCACTATGATCCAGTGTCATTTGAAACTATTGTCCAACTGGTGAGAATGGCTAAAATTAACAACTCCAGAAACAACAGATGTGGGCGAGGATGTGGAGAAAGGGGAAACCTCTTACCCTGTTGGTGGGAGCGCAAACTGGTGCAGCCACTCTGGAAAACCGTGTGGAGGTTCCTCAAAAAGTCAAAGATAGAGCAACCCTATGACCCAGGGATTGCACTACTAGGCACTTATCCAAAGGATACGAACGTAGTGATCCGAAGGGGTGCCTGCACCCCAATGTTCGTAGCAGCAATGTCCACAGTAGCCAAACTGTGAAGGAGCCGAGATGTCCTTTGACAGATGAGCAGATAAAGAAGATGTGGTCTATATACACAATGGAATCTTACTCAGCCATCAGAAAGGATGAATACCTACCATTTATATCAACATGGATGGAACTGGAGGGTATTATGCTAAGTAAAGTAAGTCAATTGGAGAAAGACAATTATCATATGGTTTCATTCACATGCAGAATATATGGAATAGTGAAAGGGATCCTAAGGGAAGGAGGGGAAACTGAATGGGTAAAAATCAGAGAGGAAGACAAATAATGAGAGACTCTTAACTCTGGAAAACAAACTGAGGGTCGCAGTAGGGAAGGTGAGTGCGAGGATGTGGTAACTGGGGGATGAGCATTAAGGAGGGCACATGATGAGATGAGCACTGGGTGTTACATGCAACTGATGAATCACCAAATTCTACCCCTGAAACTACTAATACACTATATGTTAACTAAACTGAATTTATATTTTTACTTTTTTCAATATTTTATTCATTTATTCATGAGAGAGAGAGAGGCAGAGACACAGGCAGACACAGCTCAGACACAGGACTCGATCCCAGAACCCCAGGATCACTACCTGAGCCAAAGGCAGATGCTCAACCACAGAAGCCCCCCAGGTGCCCTAAACTGAATTTAAATTTAAAAAAAAATTCAAAGATGCTTTCTTGAAAGAAACAAACAAACAAGCAAACAAACTAGTGTCCATGTAGCAGCAAAATCACCTCCCATAGTGCTAGTGGTCCATGTTCACAGTGTAAGAAATCTTCACCAAACCCCAGCTTCTCACAGGATTGGAGAAAATAAAACTTGAGAAGAGAAAGTGCCTTGCCCAAAACTATTGTAACCAATCAGCTTGGTGCCCTGCCCTCAGCTGCTCAGGTGTTTCCACTGCTGTGCTCTCCGGGGCAGCTCCCATCTCTTGGCCTGAGATCATCTCTTGCCATTCGAAAAACCTTCTGATTAAACTTCATTCTTCAAGACTTCTCCTCACTCCTTGTCCAGTAGATAGTGACTGGATCTGAGTGTCCCAGAGATTCACAAAAGTATTGAAGGGGAGGCTGGACACCCACAAACCCTGGCATAGAGGAAATTGTTGCTCAGAAGTTTAAGCTGCTGGCCTAAAATCACAGAGCCAGTGAGGGGTGGAATCAGGATTCAAATTCAGAGACCTCTGTCCACCCCCATTTTATTGCCTCATATGCTTGGCAGGGCAATATATCTCCTTGCTTAAGGGCATGACTCAACAAAGTCTTGCAAAAATATTCATGGGGGAACAGCTGTGCCAATTTGTCCTTAAGGAGGGAGAGATGTATATACCCAGTGGCTCCCAAAGGGGTCAGGACACGTAGGCACCTGGCATGGGAAAGGCCCAGCAACCTGACCACCACACATCCTCATTAAACCAGCCAGGGCTGCTGTTCTGATGATTCTTCTCCAACATACAAGCTCTCCTACTACTAAGGAATTTTATTCCTCTAGGCTTGCCCACACAACATCTAGAGAGCTCAAATCTTAATCTTGTAACTACTCATTTTGGAATTGTGTTTATTGAGCATGTATTCCATGCCAAGCCCTGTCCTGTGTGCTTTCCCAGATCATTATCTTACACGGTCCTCACAACAGTCCTTTGGAGTAGATCTTATTGTCCCTCACCCATAGGTATTATTATCCTCCATTCATAAAGCTCAGAGTTTCAGACACCAGCCAAGAGGCAAGTATGAGGCTGTTTGGTATTGAAGTCATGCTTTGCCACTAAGGGAAATCTCAATTACCTTTGCAGATGCACCTCCAAAGCAGAGGTCAAAACTACAAGAATAGATCATGGCTCTTGTCGTTGACTCACTGTGAGATTTGGGGCAAGTCATTCAGCCTCTCTGAACCCCTGTCAAAGGGGGATGATGATGATACCTACTCACCACCCCAGTCCAGTGAATGCATGCATGCTGCATCAGTTAGAGTTCTTTGGTGGCAAGAAACAGAAAGTGTCTGGCCACCGTGGTTTGGTTAGCAAAAAGGAAATTCACCAGAAGGATATTTAGAAGCCTCCAGAACTTGTGGGACAGCTGCAAAATCAACATGAACAAAGATCAGGAATAAGGCAGGACCTAACGCAGCGCACCCATCAGGGGCCATTGCCCTCGGACCATCTTTCCATCTGAGTCATGCTCACAATTCAAGAATCTGATTGGCTGGCCTTAGGCCACTTGTCTACCCTTGGCTGCTCTGGATTAAGAAGTTCCCAGAAGGGACCTCCTTGGCCTCTGGAGTGGGAGGTCAGAACACTCTGATCATACTCATGGAGGAAATATAATTTCAAAAAAGAGATTAGGATCCAGTGAGAGGAGGGGGAAGGTGAATATTGAGTAGGGAAGGGAGATGAATGTTGACTGCAATATCAAAGGTTGCACGAACGGAAAGTGGTGGTGATATTACCATTTTTCTTATCGTTTAGCAAGAAGCCCTGCTCTACACATTTCAAGTGAGCAGCCTTCGCTTCCCTGAAGGGCTTTTTCACACTCTTTTGGTTTCCAGCCTTGTAGCAAAAGACCATGTCCTTCGTTGCAAACCTAGGCTTTAAGTTTATCCTAAATTTAAAGTCTTCTTCCCAAAAGTGTCCAGCCTATACAGCAGAAAGATAAATAAGTAAATGTGTGCAGAGCACGAGGAAATCTGCATGCTTCGTACTTGTGTATGAAATTACTGATGATAAAAAAAACCATGATAATCATGCCTTTTTAAGGCCAAAATTGTCAATCAGGAACCTAGGATAAATATGAGGCATGGTCACTCCGTTGGGAAAGAAATTGTTCTTGTTTAGGTCCAAAATAGAGTGAATCACGGCCTGAAGTTCTAAGAACATAAATTTTACCATCATCATTTACCAAGTATTACGATTGAAGCCTAGGCCAATAGGCAAAAACACAAAAAAAACATAAAAGCACATAGCTAGTTCCTCAAGAGGAAAGACTTCAAACATTAATGTAAGTAAAAACGTCTTAAAGTTTAAAGAATGCAAGAGTTATGTACATTTTACCTGACTTTCTTTCTTTCTTTCTTTCTTTCTTTAAATGCCATTCCAGGAAAAATGTCTTCTCTGGAGCACAGATTCAAAGGGTAGGAAATATTAGATTTTATTTGTTGACGTTTCTTTAGTTTTTCTACCATAAAACAAGAAAAAAATGGACTGATTAAAATTGTTTCATGCTTCATTCTAATTGTATGTGGAAAATGTGTCCCAAAGAAAAGCCTAAAAATAAGCAGGTAATGCAATTAATACAGAAGGCTGTGAATTTGCTGCAGGAGGAGGCAAACAGGTGGGGAGAAGAAAAAGAAGGAACATGAAAACAGCCGAAAAGAACCCAAATTTGAAGCACTAACATAACACCTTTACAACTCAAAGGTTGGAATTTGGTCATGTTGTCAATGGTAAAACCAAACTGTAGTAAGTCACCTCTGAGAAAATGTTTTCACGTTCCATTAACAATGTTGGAAGAACCCATTTAAACACCAGTTGGAAAAAAAATAAAAATAAAAACAAAAATAAAAATAAAAATAAATAAACACCAGTTGGACTTCAAAACAATTCAGCATTGCATGAGGCAAGCCTGTAAGATCACCTTTCCACTTCAGATCACATGATATGTTACTATCAACACAGGTGTACCCAACATGTGCCTAAGTTCACCTAGAAAGTAATGGATAGCAAAGCGTTTAAGAAAAACACATTTATGGGGCACTTGGGTGGCTCAGTTGGTTAAGCGTTTGCCTTCAGCTCAGGTCATGATCTCAGATCAAGTCCCTCATCAGGCTCCCTGCTCAGCGGGGAGTCTGCTTCTCCCTCTCCCTCTGCTGCTCCCTCTGATTGTTTGCTCTCTCTCTTGCTCTCTCAAATAAATAAATAATTTTTAAAAAAAGAAATACACATTTATATAAGTTCTGTTTTCTTTTCCCATTATTATGCATTATTTCATTCTAATTTAATGGTTGTTTCGATGAGACAAATGAAACAGAAATTCATTCTTTTCCCTCAACCTTACCTGTCATTCGAATTCCAAAGTAAAGGAGAAGTTCTTCTAAATGAATTTTAGAACCACCTCCTCCTCCTCCTTCTGTTAATTTAGAGATGAAGCATTAGGCACCTCATAAGAGAAAAAAAAAATTCTCTCTCTTCCCCAGTTATTTGCAAGTATTCTGTTCATGGAGAAAGCCATACAGTACTGTTTTTCAAGTCTAGACCCATAAACATCACTCGGTGTAAAAACCATCGTGCTTCATCCACGAGGCTTCGACTTGAGGAACTAGCATAAGATTTGTGGAGTTGAATCTCCACAAAGAGTATCACTCTGGGTAAGATTTGGTGTGTAGGAGTTAATAAATTTTTTGTCAGGTTGGCCCTTAGGATTACTCTCCTGTCTGAATTTTGGTTTTGTTTTCTCTCTGTCCCTCCCCCATGGAGTTGAACCTGAAATAGCATCACTCTTGAGCTCGTTAGTTTGATAAACTGGCCTAAGTGTGCCTCGACAATGGATACCTCCAGCACAGGAGCATTTATAGGTCTCCAGGGAATTCTGAAAAACACCAGGAAGTGTTTAGGTACTGAATCACAGCCAAGTATTCTGAATCTTTAATTTTTTTTTTCTTTGAGGATGTCAGCATTAAAATATAAAACATGTTTTTCCCACTTGGTTCCTATTACTTGTAAAGCATTCAAGAGCTTCGAGGCTAGAATTACCTGCTTCCCAGGCACAAACTCCACGAGGCACGTTAACGGTTCCTTTGCTGGCCTTCTTTTACATTTTTGACCCAACAATATAATAAAAATGACGAAATAGCAAACCTGGGCACAAGGCTTCTAAATCCATCATAGTTTTTATCATATTTATCCACGCAGTGTTCTCATCTTTGGTGGTTCAGATAATGCATGTTGAAATAAATCTCACAAGATAACTAGTTTGTTTTCAGATATGACACATCCATCATCCAAATAACCAGGCAATTATGACATCGCAAACCTTTGGAATAAATGATTTGTTTTAAAGGTGGTTTAGGTTACAGTTAAAAATTAAAGTTCACAGCGAAGGCAGGGGGAAAAAAAAAACAAGGTACAACTAATGTTTGTAAATAGGAATTTAAAACTGAAATCTGACTTCTTTTGTTTGGTTAATTTCCATTTTTAATTAAGCACATTTATTATTTATGCTGGAATACCTCACACAACCACTAGGGGAAGAAGAGAGATTACAACTGTATTGTCTCAAATCTTTAATCTGTCTTTGTTTACTGGCTGCATCAGTATTTTTTAACGAATCACTTCAACAATTGAACACTGAGATATTTATCCACATACAAAGAAGCAAAACTACATGTACAAAGATGTCGAATATATCAAATTATAGTCGTAACAAATTGGAGACAATTGTCCATCGATAGGGAAGAGCTAATCAATTTTGATTAGAGTCAAATAAGCAGGATATAGAATGCTTTGCAGACATTTTGAAAAATTGAGCAGATCTGCATATACCCATGTGGGCATATCCGTGACCCGGTGGTAAACACAAGAAGCATTCTGCATTCAGTAGGAATCCCAAGATGTCATCTAGAAAGAAGTACTCGTAGAGAGATTTGAAGATTGTTTGCATTTTTACAACAAGAAAATATCAGTCACGGTATTATTTTTAAATGATTATTTGAAGGTTCTAGAAGAATAGCAAACAGCCTGTCAATGGTTATTGCAGTGAGCAGGATAAGAGGGAAAGAGCATTCACTGTTACCTGTGTCCACTTAAACAAAAGACACTACCACTTCAAACAATATCCACTTTGTCTATATACCGGCTCAGCAAGGAATGAAATAAATGTCACTTACTTGAGGTATAAGGGGATAATTCTAAAACAGGGGTGCGTATCAGGGACTAGGAAATGAAAAATGCAAATTATTTAGCGAAAGGAGTGTGAAATAATAATGATAATAATAATACTATCTACCTTGGCAAAAAAGGGTATCGAAAATATTTCAGCTGATGGCAGGAACAGAAGCTGGCATAACCTTTCTGGAGGACACTTTCTGTTTGTCTGTCATGAGCTTTACAAGCATCTGTGTTCTGTAGTCCAGTATTTCCACTTCTAAGAACTTAGCCTAAGAAAAAGATGATGCTCATAGCATGACCTTAGGAACAGAAAAGTAGGAGACAACTAGTCAGAGAGGATTAGATAAATAAATTATCTTTAAACCCTCACTGATTGATTACTTACAAAATGCTAGGCATTGTTCCAGGAGCTTAAAGGACATTGGCTCCTGTACTCTTCTCAACAACCCAAGAGGTATGCACTGTAACTTTCTATCTTCACGGATATGGAAACAGAAATATGAGTCATTCCAATAACTTGTCAGAGATCCACAGCTAGCAAGAGGCAGGGAGACACCTGGAGGGCTGAGATCAAGTCCCGAGTCAGGCACTGTACTGGGCATAGAGCCTGCTTAAATTCTCCCTCCTTTGCCCTCTCCCCTCCCTGCCCTCTCTGAAAAAAAAAAAAAAAAAAAAAAGAGAGAGAGAGAGAGAAGTAAAGCAGAGAACAGACCCAAGAAGAAGAAGACAAAGCCCACAATCTCAACCAAGACACTAATCTATATTAATTTGATGGAATATAAGGTAGCCATTAAAGATCATGGAATATGACTGACATGGAAAAATACTGGTGATTTCTTGTTGCATAAAAATATATAATGCAGGCATCCCTGTGTGGCGCAGCGGTTTGGCGCCCGCCTTTGGCCCAGGGCGCGATTCTGGAGACCCGGGATCGAATCCCACGTCGCGCTCCCGGTGCATGGAGCCTGCTTCTCCCTCTGCCTGTGTCTCTGCCTCTCTCTCTCTGTGTGACTATCATAAATAAATTAAAAAATATATATAATGCAACCTAGAATGTGTAGTATAATGATACTTCAGTGGGGAACATTCATATACAAACATAGAATTTTCTAAAATTAACATGCATTTTGTAATCAGAATCAGACATAAAAGGACTTATTTTTAATCACTTTATGAATGGTTAATGATGTAATATAGTAAGCAAGAGTGAAAGGTGCCTATTGCATATATTATAAAAGAGCCATCTCAAATTTTGAAGTCCTAAACCTCCATGCTAATGGGACTTTCCAATTGATGTCTTCACATCAATTGTTGTGTGGTTGATGTCCCACAGATGGACACACAGACACACACACAAGCCAAAGATAAGACAGAGATATATAAAAATATTATCAATAATCCTCTATATGTGGGATTTAGGAGTAACTTTAATCTTTTCCATTCTGCCTGGAAAAAGGTTTTCCAAATGTTTACAATGTAAATGTGAAACTGTCTACATAAGAAAAAAAAGGGGGGTTCCTGGCTGGCTCAGGGGGATGAGCGTCTGGCTCTTGATTTCGGCTTAGGTCATGATCCCAGGGTGATGGGATCAAGCCCAATGTCTGGCTCCTCGCTCAGCAGGGAGTCGGCTTCAGATTCTCTCCTCCCTCTAAACTAAATAAATAAATAAATCTTAAAAAAATAAAAATGTTATTATTAATACTTACATTTACACATAATCAATATGTAAAGCAATACAACAAAGCTTTCCCTATTATACATAAATGTATATATATTTGTATTGTATTTGTAAAATTGTATTTTTTGTTGGAAAAATACAAACATACACAGGCAGTATGAGGCCCCATATTCTCCTTACCCGTATTTGGTAATCACCGAGTATTGTCAGGAGGCAAGTACTTCAGTTTCTCAGGAAAGAGCCCAGAAGTGGTGGTAGTGGGGTTGGTGTTAAGGTGAAGCAAGTGAGACCCTCCCCTCAGGTGGAAAATTTAAGGTGGCACCAAAAAGCTCAGTCATCAAGATCAATGATATTTTAATGCAATATTTTTTGAAATCAAAATTAATGTAAAAAAAACTCGTGCTGAACACGTACCAAAAATTTAAGGAAGGACAGGAGCCCTCCCTCCACTTGCAGGACTCACCCTAGTCTCAAGCCTGCCTTCTAAAAAGGGAAATGAGGGGGGAAGAAAGGAAGGAAGGAAGAGGGAGGGAGAGCTCATTGCTCAGAGGCAAGTCCTAGCCTAGGAGAGAGAGGAGCGGTTCACCCAAAACACACCCAGAAGATTGGAGGTGAGCTGACCCCGCAGGAGACGGCAGGCAGCCAGCACCCAGGGGCTAGTGGGCGGCCCTGGGAACAGACCCCGGTCTCCAGGCTCTGCCAACAGCCACATTTAACAGCTCTAATTGTCTCTCGTGTTTCCCAGGCCTTTAGGAAAATCATGGGGAATGCTGCACCCTATAATTTCTAGTAAGAAATTTTGCAATATGACCATATTACAGTAGAGAGGCGTTTGGGAGCTACACCTCAACCTGCCAGAGTCCCCAAGGATCTCCGCAAAGCCCACAATATCCACCGTGGTTTTCACCAAACCCATTTACCAAATGCTGTGAAAATATATATATGTGATACATCATTTGTGTAAAAGTTATAAACTAAGTATAGTTACAAAAAAAAAATAGAGATTCAGTTCATCTCTTTATACCATCTGAGATGAAGACAGAACACTACCAAAAATGTTAAGCCTAAATTGGGAAGGACTCTCTAAGGATGTATATTTAAGACAACATTTGAAAAATGAAAAGAAGGACACATGCTTTCTATTTTTAGCTGCAGATATTCTGGCAAACAAACAAAATTAGAAGATGGCACAATGCTTATCATGACAGGAAAATCTGCCCCCTTCCCCCAAGAAAACCCACAAAGTTTTCATGAACAGAAAGTTCTGGTATTATGGCCATTAAAACCTCCTAGCCACTGGTTTGAAATGTAAAACATAGTGTGGAATTTCCCTAAAACTTACTGACCACCAAGTTACAGATTCTGACAAAAAGGAAACTCCCAAGTAATACAATTCAGAAGGAAAAATAAATATCACTCCAGAGATTGAACCTCAGCTCTGACAATATACTTAATATTTTCTGCACACTTCCTCAAAATTAATAATTATATATATTTGAAAGGAAGCAGACAAATTACTATTTTAACATAATTAATTTGACATTTATTCATTGTTGTAAAATTATTATTGTCACATAGTCATACTTTAATGTGCACATGTCAATAAGGCAGGCCAAGGATGAGGATTTTAAATAGTTTCAAGAAGGAAGACAATTAATTTTTATGATTGTTGCATAAACATTGCATTAAGTGTCAAAGTAACACATTGGAGGAATTCAAATGGCTTCATAAAATCGAAAAGAAGGAAAGTCATAATTACACATATCAGAGAATGATTGACTATTCTTTTGAAAGAATTCTTTTGCTGAAGATTAGCAAACACTGATTTTTGCCAGAATGTTCCAAAATATGCACCATAGGTGGGACAGGAGATAAATATGATTCTACTCTAATAGTTTTGTGTTTATTTAAATGGGTCTTAGAAATAAATATTACTAGTGTACCAAGCCTGAGATGCCACAATATTATTGCTCACGATGAACTTTTGTGTTAAAAGAAGTTTATATGGGAGCGCCTGGGTGGCTCTGTCGGTTGAGCGTTGGACTCTTGATTTTGGCTCAGGTCTTGATCTCAGGGTCATGAGTTCACGTCCTGCATTGGGCTCCATGCTATACATGCTTACATACATACATAAAGCTGACATAAATGAGACTATAACTAACTCACGGGAGAGGGATTACACGGACTATAGCAGACGACATCAGTGCACCGTCGTACCCTTGGGGATCCCGTTGACCTGCACACAGAATCCAGGACACTCTGACGCCCGACAGTCAAGCACTTGGGTTCTTTGTCCACTTGAAGCTTCTGATGCCAGTTTTGTCTGGGATCAAGTAGAGCCAGAAAGGCCAGAACCAACCGATGACCTTAACTCATGAGGGCAAGGGTATAAACCAGCTCTGCCCAGTAGAAAGGACAGGCCATCCATCTGTGTCATTTGAAGTTTTCTAGTAGCTACGTTTTTACCAAAGCAAAAATAAGCACGTAAAATCATTTTGATTATACATATTTACTTAACCTGCTACAGTCAAAAGATACCATCTCGATATGTCACCAATATTAAAAATCACTAATGACGTCTTTCATATTCTTTTTTTTTTTTTTTTGTACTGAGTTTTCAAAACCTGGTGTATATTTCACACTTGTGGAATATTTCAGTTTAGACTAGCCCCATGTCAAGGGCTCGGTGGCCACATGTGGCTGGGGGCCCCCATCTTAATCACAGCAGTTCTAGAGAGCTGCCACGGACTGAATGTTCTTATACCCACCCAAAACGTATATGTTGAATTCCTAATTCCAGGATGTCTGGGTGGCTCAGTGGTTGAGCGTCTGCCTTTGGCTCAGGGCATGATCCCGGGTCCAGGGATTGAGTCCCTCATTGGGGGAGCCTGCTTCTCCCTCTGCCTGTGTCTCTGCCTTTGTGTGTCTCTCATGAATAAATAAATAAAATCTTTTTAAAAAGGGGGGGGCATCCCTGAGTGGCTCCCTAATGAGCGAGGAGCCAGGAATCGGGCTGGCTCCGGGTAGGGATGCTGTGGTCAGTGACCGGGTGGGAAGCCGGGAGCTGTGGCTGACTCGCTCGGTCACCTTATGGTCCTCACCTTCCCTCTCCTCCACTCATCACCTCCTACCATAGAGATTGGGAAAGCTCATACTTCCCCCACCTGCCGTCCAGCTATGAGGGGCCATGTGACCCAGGCAATAAAATGTAAGGAGGGGTCAGCTGAGAACTGTCCCAGAGAGGGCACCCCACCTGGAATAAGGGCAGAGAGGCTCCATTAGGACATTCCTCTCCTTCCCCTTGGTCACCTCTCTGCTTCTCTCCCATCTGGGGATGCAGGCCTACCAGCAAGTACAGGGGAGACCTAGGGCCCCTGGAAAGAGAGTGACATGACATTGATGGGATGAGCACTGGGTATTATACTCTATGTTGGCAAATTGAATTTAAATAAAATATTAAAAGAAAAAAAGAGTGACATGACTAACCTACAGACAAAAGCCACATGCTGAGTGAGCTGGAGCAGGACAGGTACAGCCTGGTCTCTGGGGACACCTGAAGCAGCAGATCCCTGAAACAGGCTCCCTGTACCCAGACTTCTTTGTAATCAGCCACAGAGAGCTTGGGGCTGCCGCCCACCAGTACTCACGTTCTCTGCTCCCTGTAGCAGGTGTGAGCCAAGGGGATACGCGGCTCTGAATCGTTTCTGGGGGACTGACTGGTATCCTCAGCGCTCCTCCCTCCCAGCCCTGAGCCTCCCTCTAAATAAATCTTGAACAAATGTCTACAAACAGTCTATTTGAAGGGACTTTACAGCATAACTGTGACCCAGAAGTTCCTCTCTAATGTACATGAAAGACAGACACAAGCCCATTTACATTCAGGATGCTTTCTGCTTCCTAAGCCAGTAGTTCACAAACTTAGAATGTCTCCCATGTCACTTACCTGGGGAGGCTGGTGAAAATACCTGTTCTGGGGTCCCATCCTCATATATTCAGAGTTAATAGTCTCTGCCCAGAAATCTGCCTTTTTTTTTTTTTTTTTTTTTTTACCAAGTCATGGCCCTGAGACGGCATGAGGCAGGCGGTCTGCAGCCACGCGGAGGCAGGTGTGTTCTAAGCATGGCCCAAGGAGGGAAACACAGAAAACCCAAGTCCAGCAACTGCCTAGAGAGGAGAAACATGCCAGGAGGGAGTGCAGAGCTTGGCGATGTTGTTTGAGAAAGATACACTCCACCAAGAGTAGTCAGTAGCTAGAAGTGGTTTATTGGCCAAAAGAATGAGCAAGGTTCATTATAATCAGTGCTTCTGGCTACGTCCCTATAATTGCAACGGACAGAAGATTCCTAAACTATAAACCGGTGGCTCTCAACCACAATCACAGGGGCGATATGGTCCCCAGGCGACATTTGACAGTATCTGCAGATATTTCTGGTAGTCCTGAGTGGGCAGGTCCTATTGGCATCTAGTGGGTGAATGCCAGGGATTCGGCTAACGCTCCTACAGCACACAGGGCAGCCCCAGTGACAAAGACTTATCCAGGGCCAGATGTCAGTAGTGCGGTGTCGATGAGCTATATTCATTTCCTGTGGCTACTGTAACAGCGCCCCACAAACTGGGTGGCTTAAAACAACAAAAATGAATTGCCTCACGCTCCAGTGGCCAGAAGTCCAAAATCAAGGTGGCAGTAGGGCCATGTTCTCTCTGAAGTCTGTAGGGGGGAATCTGTCGCATGTCCTTTTCTTGGCTGCTGGTGCAGCTGGCAGTCCTTGGCTTTCCTTGGCTTGTAGCTCCATCTCTCCAGTCTCTGCCTCTGTCCTCACATGGCATTCTCCTGTGTGTCTGCCTGTCTGTCTGTCTGTGTCTCTTCCCTTCTTATGAGGATGCCAGTCCTGTTGGATGAAGGGCCCACCATCCTCCCGCAGGATCTCACCCTCACTTACCTCCTCCAAGACCCTGTTTCCAAATAAGGCTATATTCACAAATACCAGGGGTGAAGTCGTCAACATATTGGGGAGGAGGGTGTTCAATTCAACCCACAACCAAAGTCAAGGTCTAAATTAAGTTATTCATGTGTCTTTTAAGTAGTTCCCAGGTTGGAGGCCATTAAGAAAACCAAAACAAAACAAGGGATAAATATGTAGGACTTAGGCCAAAAATGAGCCACCGTGAGACCTGCCTGCATCTTCTCAGTCAATTCTGCTCGCTTTTTTCTTCTTCATTCTAGGTCTGGTCAGCCAAGTGCACAGACCAAAGCCAACTTTTGTTTTGTTTGGGGTTTTTTTTTGCTTTTTTAGCTTGAGCCAAATATGCTAGGACACAGGACTAAAGAGTAATGACACTTTGAAGTGCTGAGTAAGTTTTTTGGGGAAAAAAAAATGTCACATATCTGCCAGCAAAAAAAAAAAAAAAAAAAAAAAAAAATGAAGAGAACAGCGAAAGCTCTGGTAAAAATCAAAGAGGAAGTCAGTTGTGATGTTTCAACCATGAAGTCATCTTTGCGATGTGGGCAAAAAGATTAAAGTCTGACTATCACCGCACACCTTCCTTCTACCTTTGACACCCCCTGGACGTGGCCTTGTTAACACCGACTTTCTGTCCTAGGACGAGACAGGAGGTTTTGGGAACCTTTCATGTCCCGCGGGCAGACATTCCTGCTGACCCAACAGGATCTTCGTTTCTCACACTTTTAGTTCAATTTCTGCTACATGAATCAGTCTGGGGACTTTGCATGCATTTCAAAAACCACGTAAGTGATCCTGATACAATAAAAGGCAACGTTAGTGTCGGCTGCAGGCTTCCTTTTGAGTTATTTATGAAGTTAGAGAGGGATTCAGGAGCTTCCCCACACCAACATTTTCGTCCTTGGGGTTCCAAAGGGCCCTCTGTACACTGCAGCCGAGGGAGGTGGGACAGTGGCCTCTTGCTGCTCTCCCAAACTGCCACTAACCTAGGGGCTAGAAACACTCCAGACTCATTATCTTATAGCTCAGGTGCCCAGAAGTCCAAACTCAAGTCTCACTGGGCTACATTCTAGGTGTTAGCAGGGCTGGCTCCTTTTGGGGGTGTTAGAACCCATTCAAAGGGGAATCCAAAGAGCTGATGTAGTCACAGATCAGGAATATTGAAATGACTGTGCAAATCGAATTGTAGTTGTTTCCTACAGTTGCTACAACAAATCACCACAAATTTAGTGGCTTAAAAAACTAAGTGGCTTCTTATCTTACAGTTCTGGAGGCCCGAAGTCTGAAAACCAAGGTGTTGGCAGGGCTGGTTCCTTCTGGAGGCTCTAGGGGAGAATCCATTTCCTGCCTATTCCAGCTTCTAGATGTTGCCACCCACATCCCCTGGCTCGTGGCTCCTTCCTCCATCTTCAAAGTCAGCAGCGTGTGTCTCCAAATCTCCTTCTCTGACTTCTTCTTCCCTTGATGCACCTTCTGTGACTCTGGCCCTCCTGCCCCTCTTCGTGAGGACACTTGTCATTGCCTTGGGCTCACCCACACAACCCAGGATCATCTCCCCAGTTCAAGATCCTTCATTTCATCACATCTGCAAAGTGCCTTTTGATGTGTAAGGTCTCTGGACAGGGAGCTTCAGGCACAGGAACTGAACTGAAAACAGAAAGGGCAAGGAGAGGGTTACAAACCAATGCCCGAAACCTCCGACCTTCCTTTTCTGCTGTCCCTGCCCCTGCCTCCTGCCACCTTTCAAGACCACAGGCAAGAAGGCTGATCTCCTCCTGGCAGCTGAGTGGCAAGTATTCTCGGGGAAATCTGCCAGGTGTAGGAAAAAGAAACCTGCAGGCCTGGGCAATGGCACAGCCCCACCAGGTCACCCTGCACTGATGCTCTTAGGCTTGACAAGCAGCCCATCCCACCCCCTGCCCTCAGAGCTGCCAATCAGCGCTTCAGTGTCTCCTTCTAGAATGAGATTGGATAGCCAAAGAGCATTAGACCTTCGAGGAAACCCAAAAGACAGAGGCAAAAACAACTAAGCAGCGAAGCATCAGGCCACTTGGAGGAAACCACATGATGCAGGAGGAAGAAAGCCCCTCCCCCAAAATATCAACATAGAGAGAGAAGAGAAAATACCGCACCCACAAAACAAGAAGCAGGTGCCTTTTTTTTTTTTTTAAATCAGATAACAAGAAAAGAGTTCTGGGAAATTAAAAACGTGAGAGCAGGAATGGAAAACTGCATAGAAAGCCTGAAAGATACAGTAGAGGAAACATCCCAGAAGGTAGAGCAAAAAGACCAAGTCACAAAACCAGAGAGAAATGATACATAATGACAGGACCAGGGCAGGAGCTCCAGTTCCAAATGCCAGGGTTCTGGCAAGATGACAGAGAAAATGGGAAGAAAAAAGAAAAAAAAAACTCAACGGAGGGTGCCACAACTCATGGCAGAGGACAGTAGTTATTAGATGACGGGGTTCCTCTCTGTACCCCGTGCAGTGGGCGGAAACTGGACCCACCAGTAAACATTGTCACGAAACTCCAGTTACTAAGGGACAAGAAAATGCAGCTAAAAGAGTGAAAAATCAAGTTTTCTTCTAAAAGCATAATGATCTGGGATACCTGGGTGGCTTAGTTAGTGGCTCAGTTGGTTGAGCATCTGCCTTGGGCTCAGGTCATGGTCCCGGGGTCCTGGGATCAGAGGGGAGCCTGTTTTTCCCTCTTCCTCTGCCCATCCCCTTGCTTGTTCTCTCTCTCTCTCTCTCTCTCTCTCTAGGAAATCAATCAATTAATTAACAGATAAATAAATAAAAGCACAATGATTAGAATGGCATCAGATGTAGGTCATCTGGGAGATGGGAAAGACAGAAACAATGGAACAAACACTTCAAATTTCCCAGGGCCCATTCCAGTTGATCCTCGTTATTCCCAGATTCAGTATTTGGAATTTACCTACTGGCTCAAATTTATTTTAACACTGAAATCAATGCTCGAGATGTTTTCCTGGCCATGCAGGGACATGTGCAGAGGGGCAAGGGGGACACCACCTTCCCCGCTAAGGTTCAACCATGGTGACTTCCTGCCTCCTCACGTCAGTTGAGCCAGTGTCTTCTTCCAGTCTATTTGGTGTCACATTTTACACATTTTGTGTGCCTGTGATTTTTGTTTGTGATTTCAAAACTATTTAAAATGGCCCCAAGCAGAGGCACCTGGCGGGCTCAGTGGGTGGAGCATGTGACTCTTGATCTCAGGGTCATGAGTTCAAGCCCCATGTTGGGTATAGAGAATACTTAATTAAAACAACGGTAATAATAGTAATAAAATGGCCCCAAGCAGTGATGAGGTGCTGGCTCTTACTCCTGTGCACAGGAAGGCTGGGATGTGCTGAGAAAATGTTAGTACGTTAGATCAGGTTTGTTCAGGCATAAGTAACAGTGCCGTTGGCAGAGTTCAGTGCTAATGAATCGACAATATAATATTAAATAAAGGCGTCATTAAACAGAAACACACATAAGGTTATGCATTGAAGGATTGATGAAAATACCATGACCAGAGGCTCAAATGGACCCAACCCCGTATTTCACCTAGGAACGCTCTTCCCTGGTTCAGTGGTCATGGTAACCATAAAACATGACTACAGCAAATAATAAGAATTAGCTGTAATTTTAACAAAGAATGTGGTTTTTTTTTTTTTAAGATTTATTTCAGAGAGAGAAAGCGGGGGGGGCGGGCAGAGGGAGAGGAAGACAAGCAGACTTCCACCGAGTGGGGAGTCCAAAGCAGGGCTCAATCTCAGGACCCCAAGATCATGACCTGAGCCAAAATCCGGGGTCAGATGCTTAACTGACAGAGCTGCCCAGGTGCCCCTAGAATGGGTCTTTTTACATAGTACAATATAATGAGATCTTATTTCCTTACAGTGTATAGTTCTCTGAATTTTAACACATGTATAGGTTTGGGTGACCACCACCGCAATCAGGATGCAGAACACTTCCAGCACCCTAAAATATACCCTCATGTTGCCCCCCGTGTTCTCAAACTCTCCCCTCTCCTTTTATCTTTTTTTAAAGATTTTATTTATTTATTCATGAGAGACACACAGAGAGAGGCAGAGACACAGGCAGAGGGAGAAGCAGGCTCCCCACAGGGAGCCAGATGCGAGATTCGATCCCAGGACCCCGGGATCACGCCCTGAGCCAAAGGCAGATGCTCAACCGCTGAGCCACCCTGGTGCCCCATCCCCTCTCCTTTTAAACTCTGGCAAGCGCTGACCCATTCCCCATCACTATCATTTAGTCTTTTCCAGAATGCCACATAAATGGGATCGCAGCATGTAACATTTTGACACGGGCTTCTCTCACTCAACATAACATCTTGGGGACCCATGTAAGTTTTTACACCTATCAGCAGTTTCTTTCTTTCTTATTGCTGAGTCATATTCTATCCAGCCTGGAATTTCCAATGCAAATCATCAACGAAGTAGGAGGATGTAAGTGTTACATCTTAAAATGTACCTCCCTCGTACTTTGTCACAGGAACCTAGCACACCAAAAAAGAGGGTAACCCAAGAAGGTGAAGATGAAAGACATAAGCGAACAAGATGGTCTGCCATGAGGAAGAGGCATAAGAAATCCTGGGAGGATGAGGATGAAGGAGACACCATCTCCAGACAATTGGTGCTCAGCTGCTCCTACCCAGATGGGAGAATTTTCTTCAAAAGATGAAATCCACAGAAATGGCATGTGTGTGAATACTTTGAGAAGAGATTTTCACAATGGGTAGGGATTAATTCAGATGAGTTAATACCCCCAAAAAGTAAGCAGACAAACAGAAAAGGACATTTTTTAGGAACCCTAATGAAAACAAAAAGTTGTGCAGAACAGGAAGTAATCAGAATATACTATGGCTCAGCTGCAACTAGTATTTACACGATGTAAACATTGAATATTTGTCTGAACATAATTACACTGCAATTCCTTTGGGGCCTGGGAAATAATGGTGGGGAGATCACTCTTCTTCATAACCAGCCTTGCAGACCGATTTTACTCTTTAAATTGCATGCCTGTAAAACACAGATAGAAATTAAAACTAAATTTTAAAATTTCACATGAAGAAATCTGTTTTTTCCTAAATCAGGGTCAAGAGAAAGAGAAAAACAGCCATTTCTGATAATGTCAGCCTTGAGCGAGAGTCATAAACTCCCTTCTTTGTTGAAAGCCAATTCAAATTTGGATTTCTCTCATCTAGCAACCAGAAGGAAACCAACTACCAAAGCTGTGGACCCTCCACATCAGAAAGCATCATGAGTTTTCATTTAGGTCCTCCCTTGGACAGCCCTGATGGAGCCCAACATGCTGAAGGTGGCGGAGAAAGTTCTCCAGTAGCTGGACCTCCACTGCAACACTCCAGGACTCGCTGCTGCAGGCAGTGGCCAAGGCACCAGGGAGCTCCTGAAGGACTTTGTGTTCCAGACGCCCAAGGAACATGTTGCCCAAGTTGGTTGGTGGGGTGGAGGGTGGTCTGGCCAGAACAACAGTTGGTCCATTTCCAGGTAGTGGTCCCGATCTCTTGTCCTTTTTATAACTTGGTTACTGCTCTGCTTTCCCAGCGGTTCCTATTTGGTGAATTTAGTCTAGCTGCCGGGGATCGCTCAAGCCATGCCTGTGAGGTCTGCAAGTGGGAGCTTTACTACTATTGGGAAACATGGCATTTCATCTGTGTGTCTGATTGGTCTGGAAAGCCATTTGCATGACCACAAGAAATGCCAATATTTATCAATGACAGGAAAGAAGATGTTTGCTATTAGAGGCTTTAAAAAAATATATTAGGGGGCGCCTGGATGGGTCCACTGGTTAAGCATCTGCAGACCTTCAGCTCCAGTCATGATCTCGGGGTGCTGGGATCAAGCCCTACATTGGGCTCCCTGCTCAGCAGAGCCTGTTTCTTCCTCTCCCTCTGTGATCTCACTTGCTCTCTTTCAAATGAATAAATAAAATCTCTAAAAATTAAATTAAATTTAAAAAAATTAAATGTATTAGTATTGAAAATTTCTGAAAGGTTGTTTTAAAAATAGTTTTGGGGCAGCCCTGGTGGCGCAGTGGTTTAGCACCACCTGCAGCCCGGGGTGTGATCCTGGAGGCCGGAGATCAAGTCCCATGTCAGGTTCCCCGCATGAAGCCTGCTTCTCCCTCTGCCTGTGTCTCTACCTCTCTCTCTCTGTGTCTCTATGAATAAATAAATAAATCTTTTTTAAAAATAGTTTTGTACTTTTATGTATCCTCTTTGTGCTAACAGAGCTTTTCAGGGATAGTGCCTGTCAAATATGTGATGTGACAAGATCATCATTAAAAATATTTGAATAGGGGTTGCATATACCCACTTGAATCATAAAGTCTGACACCCAGGGACGCCTTGATGGCTCAGCGATTGAACGTCTCCCTTCGGCTCAGGGCATGATCCTGGAGTCCTGGGATCGAGTCCCACATCAGGCTCCCTGCAGGGAAGCCTCTCGCTCTGCCTGTGTCTCTGTCTCTCCGTGTGTCTCTCATGAATAAATAAATAAAATATTTTTAAAAATTAAAAAGAAAAGTCTGACACACAAAAGTCATGTCTGTGGAACAAATTCAAGTTTCTTGTATGAAAATCTGACACCTGGGGTGCATAGGTGACTCAGTCGGTTAACCACCTACCTTCAGCTCAGGTCATGATCCTGGGGTCCTGGGATCAAGCCCTGTGTTAGGCTCCCTCTGGGATCAAGCCCCATGTTACGCTCTCTATTCAGTGAGGAGTCTGCTTCTCCTTCTCCCTCTTCCTCCATTCATGCTGTCTCTCAAATAAATTAAATCTTTAGAAACAATACTAAATAAAAATCTGACACTTTACAAGAACTTCTATAAAATTATGACATTTAATTACTTCCAAAAACTTACTGTTTTTTACATTTTGAGGAAATAACATAAAGAAATATGGTTCATTTTCAGGGGTCCCCAGGTGGCTCAGTTGGTTAAGTGTCTGCCTTTGGCTCAGGTCATGATCCCAGGGTCCTGAGATCGAGTCCCACATTGGGCTCCCTGTAGGGAGTCTGCTTCTCCCTCTGCCTATGTCTCTGCTTCTCTGTGTGTCTCTCATGAATAAATAAACAAAATCTTAAAAAAAAAAAAAAAGAAAGTTGGAAAGAACTGGCTGAAATCAGGACATTTATTATTATATTTAATGAAAAGTCAGAAGGTAGGCACTATCAAAGTAGCTCCAATGGCTCAGTAAGATCAGCAAGAAGCCAGGTTCCTTTTATTTTTGTTCTTAGCATCCCAGCTTCCACACCCAAGCTCGCCAGGTGAGGGCCACAAGGTAGCTACTATAGCTCTGGAAACCAGGTCCACTCCTATACATACGGTGGGAAACAATTTCAAATAGGAAACAGAACAGATTATACAGGATACAGAAGCTTGGAGGAGCTGCAGATAAGTCATGTGGTAGGAGATACTGGCTGTGTCTGGTCACGCCTTTGTGACCACTGGGATTGGGGGCTGTGATTGATGTTACATGGAGTAGGGGGAAGCTTTGCCAAAAGGAAGACTTGGAAAGAAGTCATCCTGTTACGAGAAGTTAGAAAGAGATACCAGGCTGACTCCAAAACAAAACCACCAACCTCCACTAGAATTAGCTGAATAATAATAAGCTGAAGCAAAGCCTGGGTTCATAGATCTGCTTGGCGATGTATGATCTGAGCCAAAGGATAGAACCTTCTGTGGCAGACAGCTGTCTGTCCATCAAAATTTGCAGAACCTCCAGCCTAGAGTTATAGTTTACAAGGGGGGTCCCCATCCGGGGTCTACACTTCCAGGCTGGTCCCCTTGCAACCACTGGGTGACTAGGCTCTGCCGATGGTACATAAGCAGGAAGTAGACGTGCATCTTTTAGACCAAAGGATTTTAGGACATGATTGGACCTTCTCCACATGCAGCTGTGGGGGACAACAGAGCCACAAGGTGGAAAGGGTCCAGGCCCTTGAAGGAGACCTTCCATCTCAGACTTGAGAATGAGCAGCCAGTTTCCATGACTTCAAACCTTTGTATTTGGGGGATTATTGATTTCAGGAGCAAAGGTGGCCCTAACTGAAATGCTTTCCAGGACATTTTAATAAAAATCTGGATTATCAATACAATTGTGATATGACTACCTTTTGAACGGCCATGAATGTGGATGGGTTAAAAACATTTAAGAGTAATCCACATTTTAAGATTTTTTGCAACTCAGAAAGAGTACAATGCTATCTTTGCTGGGATTTGGGTAAAGGGTACGTGAGAACTCTCTGTACTACTTTTGCAACTTCATGTGGGTCAAACTATATCCAAATAAAAGGGTATAAAAAGATATTCATAAAAGGTTAAAAGAATTTTTTTTTCAAACATCCGCCAGTAGCTATGGATTCCCACAAGAAGGGAAGGGTCTCAGCTAAAATGGGAACTAGATTTCAGCTAAAATGAGAATTGGATCAGTAGTATTCAAAGCATAGTGTTACGAAGAGTGTTCCAACAGCTCAGCAAATATCTGATTTGCATTTCATCTTTAATATAGAATTAACACCATTGGAAAATACACACCCCAAAGTGTTACATGCTAACTTTTAACACACTGAGGGCTTTCAGATTCCCTCTCTGACATTCAAACTTTGGAACAGAGTGTCTCCTTTACCATCTATGCATTATCCTTGAGCCTCCTCTGAGTCCATGATTATGTAGATTGTAACCACATCATTTTGGTTTCTTGGAGATGGGCATTAAAAGTTTGCTTTAGTTTGCCTAAATTTAGGCCTGTGTTACAATTAGAGAAATGCAAATTAAGTCTACAACTTAGCATTTTTTTACCCATCAGATTGACAAAGATCAGAAATGTGATAATACTGTGGGAGTGAGTGTGAAACCGGTGCTCTAACAAGTTGCCGAAGGGGGCTCTAAGGGGCACGACCCTGTTGGAATGCATCACCACTTTAAATGCCCTTTGACCTAGCAATTCTATTTTAGGAAATTATTCTACAAACATACTCTTTTCTGTCAGATATAAAAAACAGACATAGATATTTGTTGCAGATTGTTCATAGTAACAAAAAACTGGAAACAAACTAAATGTCTGTTAACAGGAATTAGGTACATTTTAGTAATGCTTGTAGACAATGGAAAACAACTCTTCCTGAAGCAAGGAGGCTAGACCACCCTTAGTCAGTATTTTCCAAGATACATTGTTAGCCCCCCCCGCCAAAAAAAGGCAGGTATAGAATGTTGTATGCATTGTAGTGAATTTGGACAAAAGAAATGGATGAGTGTACATATACTTTTTTTTACATACGTAGGAAACTTCTGAAGAACACCCAAGAAACTGGTAATAGCAGTTGTTTCCTAAAAAGGAAACTGGGGGATCCCAGGGAGGTTGAAGGGTACCCACCTTTCCCCCGTATACCCTTTTATACCGTTGGAGTATTTTCATGTTCGTGCATTAACTATATAAAAGAATGGGGGAAAAGCAAGGCCTGTATCTGCTTGCTCCTATGAAATTATCTAAGTCAATATAACTACTAAAACACAGGTGTGCCACCCTCGGTTAGGTGCCAGGCAACACTCAAAGCCAACTCTCATCAAAATAATTGGTTGTGTAATCACCACTTACTGCACAACGGGTTGAGTCTTGATCATATCCTATTACAGAGGGGGTTTTGCACTTATTTTAGCTTTCAAGTTTTTCTTTGTTGACTTTTATGTTTACATAAGGATTGCAGGTCGTTGCTGAATATCGTTAGTGAATCAATTTTGGAATACATTTTTCCCTGAGCCCCTTCAAAGATTCTGGATCAGCTTTCCCCGATGAAGTCAGGAGGGGCTCGCTAGAGTCACCCAAGGTGTCTCCATGCTGCGTGCGGGGACCCCATGCCCTGAGACTGCTCCATCTGGGAGGTACCTGAGCATGTGTGTCCCCAGCAAGTTTCCATGGAGAGGCGGGGGGGGGGGGGGGGGGGGCTCTCCAGTTAGGAATCAAAGCAGCATCCAAAAAAGTGAGAATTAAATTGTAAGCCCCACAAACCTTATTACAGCTTTGTCAGCACCTAATCAGCAAAAGAGAAGCAATTCTGAGGATTTAAGTGTAAACTTAATGCAGGGAATTTGATACACACAGCATAATAGAGCTGAAAAGCCAAATGGGAGTGGTTAGGCAACCAAGAGATTAATAACAGCTGGAAGGCACCACCCCTCCTCCTCAGGGATGAGTCTGGGAACAAAGGGAGAAGGGGTGTCTGCAGAGACAAGGGATTAGTGTCACCTGGCAGAGATGAGACCACAGTGGTCCAGTCTGGCTGGGATCTGGGGCCACAGAGCAGACCCAGTCACAGCTACCAAGACAGAGAGAGAGGGGAAGCAACACTCTGGCTTTTCCCTTCCACCCATTAACCAAACCCGGCTGGAAACCAAAAACCCCCCAAAACCTAGAAAACCCAGATGGGGGTCAGCTGCCCTAACAAGGAGAGCTGAGCAGAGGAGACAGGGAATGGATCAGAGAACAACAGACTCGGGGTAAGGGGACCCCCTACTTTGGTTAAATGTATAGTGGAAACCTTGCACCATAATTTTCTGTATAATTTTGACAAACTTTGAGTGGAGAGGTGGTTGATAGGAGTGCCTTTGAAAGTGCAAAGTGCTGGGTTAGCCATTCCTGTTAGCCTTTGACTCGAAAAGTAAGAGAGGTTTAAAAATATTTGCACACCAGTTACGATACAATTTCAGTGGAAGGTATAATTTTTCTAGATTTGGTCATCATATCACACTTTTGTCTGTATGTTTAACTAAAAAGGGAAAAATCCTTTCTTGTAATAGCCAAAGGTTTGCTTTGAGTGATCTTCCAAAGGAGCTTTGATACTATCTATCCATCCATTACTTTTTATATACCAATCTCTAATAACTGCTGGTATACAGTAAAGAAGAAAATAAACAAATGTTCCTGCCCTGAGAACTACTTTAAAAAAAAAATTATTTATTTATTCATGAAAGAGAGAGAGAGAGAGAGAAGCAGGCTCCATGCAGAAAGCCTGATGTGGGACTCGATCCCAGGACTCCAGGATCATGCCCTGGGCTGAAGGCAGGGGTTAAATGGCTCAGCCACCTGGGAATCCTGAGAACTTACTTTTTAGTGGACTATGCATGATTGCTATAGGAAACTACATTTGTTAAAATGTTTGCTATGGAAGGAGTACCTTGGTGGCTCAGTGGGTTTAGCACCTGACTCCTGATTTTTGGCTCAAGTCTTAATCTCAGGGTCATGACCTTGAGCCTCATGTTGGGTGCCATCCTGGGCATGGAGCCTACTTAAAAAAAAAAAAAAAGTTTACTATTGAAAAAAAAATGGTTACTTGAAATTAGGAACTATCTTGTGAAGAGTAGGGCATTTTGCTCACAAAACTTATGACAATTAATCGAGTGATTATGACCTTATTATCCTTGTTATGATTAATATCATCAGAATTTTAAAATGTGTATTCTCTTAATAATTTAAGGAAGTATCTGAAAATCTCCTCCCAGAAATTATTTAAGAAAATATTTCTGATATATTGATTTTGAAACACTATCCAAATCTCTGTTCTTCTACAGGTTATGCTACCTGCCCTCAAAGATTCTTACCTGAGATCATCCTGCATTGGCCTTCTGACTGGAGGAGGAAATTTATTAAGCCTTTCTGAGAATCAGTTTCTACATCTATAAAATAGTGATAATAGTGCCTACCCCTCTGTTGTTTTGAGGATTAAATGGCAAAATACACATAGGGTAGGTAGGCAATTCCTTGGCAGATATTTTTAGTCAAAAGAGATATTTAAACTGTAGGAAGGGACAAATCTCCTTATCTATCAGAAACATACTAGAAATTTTGGATAAGCTCAAATACACGTGGCATAAGGGCAATGATGTAGGGAACTGAAACTCAATCCTGATACCAAGAAGCAACAGGGAGGAGTGGGTACTGGGGTAAACTGGAGAGGCTGGGCTTCACCCAAACAAGAAGCTTCTCAGACGCAGGCAAGTGCTACCATACACATACAGATAATCCAGGCCCAGATTTGCCAGATCTTTCCACTTGGAGGGTGGGGGACACTTTAAATCCCAATTTTTATGAGACATTTACCATCTTTTAAGCATTGGCAACAACAACAACAACAACAAAAGCATTGGCAACAGATTTAAATTTATTCTAGAGTCTAGATTTCCAACATGTAGCCAGATTATATTGATAACCTACAGGAAGTTTGCCTTTGGTAAATTGTATTTTATCTACTAATTGAGAAGTAGTCAAAACCTTAAAAACAGAAGCAACCATGAGCATTCTAGTCAGGCAAAGGCTTTCTAATATATGTAATTCTTACCAAGAAGTTCAGCTGGCAAAAAATGATGTGAAAAGAAGTGGGGAGGAAAAGCTCTTCCAAATGGTGTTGAAACAAGTTATCCTAGCAGCTCTGTTCAGGATGGCTGGCACAGAGAGATAATAGGTTCATATAGACCAATAAAAAAGCTACCGAGTATGTTAACTTATGACATCTAAAAAATAATTAGCAACACTCAGTAGCATATCAAATAATGATGCAATCCTATCATAAAATATTATGCAACCATTAAAACTAACAGTGAGAAGGAGAAGCTTGCAAACACCAAGAGCATCACAATCACCCAGGGAGCTTATCAGCTATACTGCCGTCCAGGCTTCATACCAGTGCACTAAAGCAGAGTCTCCACACATGGAGTTGCAGCATCTGCACATTTCACAACCTCCCAGGGGATTCTAATGCACCAACTGAACTGGGAAAATTCTTCAAAATCAAAGCCAGTTATGAAACACTGTGCATAGTATTGTGTTTGATTTGGATTTGACTCCTCTACAGATGAAAGAGACACACACCCCTGGCACATGAACATGCACACAAGTAACAGTAGCTGAAACAAATTAAAAACGCATTTCTCAGGTAAAAGTAGGCAGTCCAGTTGACAGTTCCACAAAGCAGTTGGGGGCTTGAGCTACTTCCATCTCACTACCCAACCATATGTAGAGTATAACTTTATTCTCATAGTTCAAAATGGCAGCTGAAGCTCCACCCATCACATCTTTGTAAGCAAGGAAGGGAGGGGTAAAAAGAAGGATCAAATGGCTATGTCAATGCGATTTCCCAGAAGTTACATCACAACATTTCATTTACATTGTGAGAATGTAGTGGTCTAGCCATGTCTAGCAACAAAGGCAGCTGGAAAAAAGTCTTCTTCCAGGGGGCCATGCACTCAGCTGCAAATCAGAAATTCTGCTACTAACAGAATTTTAGACAAACAATGTTGGGTACACAAACAGCAATCTCTACTGGAAGTATAATATTAATATGGTGAATCATACTGATTTGAACCACATGAAATTAACATTTTTTAGTTAAAATAGGTAAATATCAGCAGCTCATATGATCCTATTATATTTCTGTGGAAAAATCTGAAGTGATATATAGTATATATGTGACTACTGTTTATCTCTGGATGGTGGGATCTCAGGTAGCCAGGTATTAATTCTGTTATTTTCAAAAATAATGATCATAATATGTACCCAAAAAGGGAGATTGAAAAAAACATGTAAATTAAAATCATTTTTATAAAATATATTAATATAACTTGTGTTTATATATATATGGGGTATATATATATATACACACACACACACACACAGGCATACACAGACATACACAGACACAAAGAAAAAAGAGTTTTGTTATATTTATCAATCAAAATATTATTTCTGGTGGTGCCTGGCTGGCTCAGTCATTAGAGCATATAATTCTTGATCTTGGAGTTCTAAGTTCAAGGCTCACATTGGGGGTAGAGTTTACTTTTTTAAAAATGTTATTTTTGGGTAGTGGATTATACATGGATCTTATATTCTTCCTTATATTTTCTGTATTTTTTTCCAAATTTCTAACAGTGAACTTGCCATGCTTGTACAATAGGAAAAACAAATATAGAAAGAAAAAAAAAAAAAACACTGTAGTGATGGGTACATACAAGAGAAGGTATGGGCTGGACATAGTAGCAAATGTTTAAAATGGAGCTGATGGGGCACCTGGGTGGCTCAGTGGTTGAGTGTCTGCCTTTGGCTCAGGTCGTGATCCCAAGGTCCTGAGATGGAGTCCCCACATCGGGTTCCCCACAGGGAGCCTGCTTCTCCCTCTGCCTGTGTCTCTGCCTCTCTCTGTGTCTCTCATGAATAAATAAATAAATAAAATCTTAAAAAAAAAAAAAAACGGAGCTGATGGAAACATACATAAATTCATTCAACAATGAAAAAATGTATTGAGGCCCCTGGGTACCAGACCCTGTCCTAGACTTTGGGGATACAGGGTTAATTAAAATAAGCCAGGTCTATGCTCTCCTGGAACTCACAGTCTGGTGGGGAAATAGATAATAACCAAGTAGAGATTTTTAAAAATATAAGAATAGCAGGGATTTGTTGCCTAGTTATATGAGCTAGGCACTGTTGTAAGCACGTTATACACATTTCCTGGCTTCCTCTGAAAAATAATTTAATGAAGTAGCTACTATCATCTTGACTTACAGAAAACTGAGACAGAGCAGTTGCCTAAGTTCACCTAACTAGTCACAGTGTAGCAGCTCCAGGATTTATTTGGTGGTAGAACAGGCTGACTCTAGAACCTACAGACTTAACCACCAATTGGTTAAGATCTGGGCTTACATCTCAATAAGAATTACCTGAGGCACTTGGGAAATATATGCAAATTACCAGGTCTTGCTCTAGGTAACTGGGACTTGAGAATTTGGTCTTTCAAGCCCTCTAGGTGTTTCTTCTCTCCAGGTTAATATGAAGACTGCTGCTCTCAACACAAGGAATCCGTGGCAACAGAAGTCAGAGGGGTGCTCACCTGGGCTTGGGGAACTAGAGTAGACTGACAAAGGATCATGAGGCTGGAAACATTTTGCATCTTGATCCAGGGGGGGCTTACCCAGGTGTGCACATATGTGAACATTTATCAAGCATTCAAAAATCAACATTGCCCTAAGCTGCAGCTGCCTTTCTGGATCATGTTAGCTAGGGAGAGTGCCAAGAGGAGTTAGATATGGGACAGGAAAAAATTGCCTGAGGAAGGTGACATTCCATTTGGCCTCGGGTGACAGAAAGAATCCAGTCCTGCAGAAGACCAGGAAAAGCAATCCAGGCAGAGGGAGGAGCAGATGAAGAGCCCTGGGGGCAACTTCAAGAAAGCAGGTAGCGCTGTTGTGAACAAAGCAAGAGGGAAGCAGTACGATGTGCCAAGTGCGATGGGATGGTGGGTAATGGCCAATTCACATTCAGCTCATTCCTGTCTCAGGGCTCTTGCTCCTGCCAACCTTTCAGGCTGGAATTGCATTCCCATCCCCCCACCTCCAAATATTACCTGCTCTCTGACTATTATCTATTCAGAGATAATTCAGAGAAGTCTTCCTTGACCAATCCTGCAGCCATGATCACAACCTTGTTTTAGGTCTTTTAAGACATCATCACTATTAAGAAATCACAGTGCGGGGCACCTGGGTGGCTCAGTCTGTTAGGTGTCTGACTTCGCTTAGGTCATATCTCAGGGTCCTGAGATCTGGAGCCCTGCTTCAGGCTGCCCGTTCAGCGGGGAGTCTGCATGTTTCCCTCTGCCACTCTCCCTGCTTGTACCCTCCCTTGCTCTCCCTCTCAAATAAATAAATAAAATCGGAAAGAAAGAAAGAGAGAGAGAGAGAGAGAGAGGAGAGAAAGAAAGAAAGAAAGAAAGAAAGAAAGAAAGAAAGAAAGAAAGAAAGAAAGAAAGAAAAAGAAAAAAAAATCACACTGTTGATTTGACTATTTAGTGTCGACTGAATCACGAGCCACTAGCCAAGTTCTATTAGAGAAGGTACCAAATCATACGGATCACCCTTGTACCTCCAGGCACCAGCACAGTGTCTGGCACATTTGGAACTCTTTAATATATAAATAATTGTTGGAGGAATGAACAAACCCTTAAAGGAGGCAGCAGGGAATATACAGTCATGTTTACTGAGAGCCTACTATATGCCAGGCACTAGGCCAACTGGCTGGGGATAGATCAGTGAAGCAAAGAGATTTAAAAAAAAAAAGTTTCTTGGGAGCTTTTGAATGTGTAAGGGGGGACAGGTAATACACAAGTAAATTATCTATCTCATAGATAAATAGATCCATCACCTGTCTCATATCTATCTCATAGATCAATCGATCCATTGATGGGTAGACAGACATACTCTAGATAAAAAAAAACGTTCAATGTATCAAGTTCTAAGAAGAAAGAAAAGGCAGACCAGAGAGACAGGGAGGGTGGGGGAAGAGGGAGTTGTACTATTAAGAAGGGCTGGCCAAGACGGGCCTCTCCAAGAACAGTGAATTTGAATCGAGCAAGGACTGGAGATCGCCGCAGGGTGGCAGGTGGATTCAGAGGGGACAGCCCCGCAGGAGACTCGAGGCCGGAGGGAGTCTTGAGTAAAGGGGAGAGAGTTGCAGGAGGTGAGGTCGGCCGCGTAGACACAGATCAGCGGGGACAGCGTCGACCCACCCACACCTGCAAACTTGGAAATGCTCGTTCTCGGGCCTCGCCCCAGACTTACGGAGTCAGACATTCGGGGGGGGGGGGCGAGCCCTCGGGGTGACGGCGCGCGGCCAGGTGGGCCTCGGGCGTCTGGTCCCCGTCGTTACTCCCGGGATGCACGTGATCCCTGTCCTCTTTATCTCCCTAGCAGGGCCGGGGACCCGCCCAGCGCTCCGCTGATTTGCCCGCCGCGGATGCTCCGCTGGGGTTTCTCCCAAGCCCGGCGCCCCCCCCCCCACCCCGCCCTCCAGCCGCAGCTCGGCGCGGTCCCCCACCCCCGCCCCCGGGCAGAGCATCCCGGCCACCGGGCAGCGGCGCCTTGGGGACCAGCGTCCCAGGGCGGCAGGTGCAAAGGCGCCCGAGCCGGGGAGGCCAGGCGCGTGGGCCACGGCCGCGGGGTGGGGGGGGGGGGGGGTGGGGGCGGGGGTGGGGGTGGGGGGCGCCGGCTGCCGCGGCCCGGGGTTGGGGCGCATCGCTCGCCGCCCGCGGTCGCCCCGCCCGCCGGGACGTCTGCGCGCGGTCGGGATCCCGGGGGACCCGGCGGTCCGGGGCCTCGGGATTGGCCCGCAGCCTCCCCCGGGAGCCGCCGCTGCAAAGCCAGGCTGGGGCCGCCGGGCCGGGCCAGCGCCCTCTAGGCAGCGGAAGTGGAGCTTGCTTTACATCCGTCCTCCCCGCCTGGCGGAGTTGGGAGAAGGCAGGCTGGGGGGTGTGGAAAAATAAAAGGAAAAGTCCCTGCACCATGTAGATCAGCGCCCCGCAGCCTGGCACCCCGGCCGGCCGGGGGCCTCCCAGTCTGCGGCCATGAACGCGAGCAGCGAGGGCGACGGCTTCCCGGGCTCGGTGCAAAGTAAGTGCTTTTCCGGGCGCAGTGCGCGCTCCGGGGCCCAGTGCGCGCTCCGGGGCCCGGGCCCAAGCACGTCTGCGACGCAGCGAGCAGGCCCGGGGCCCCGAAATCGGGGTGACGGCCCCGCGCCGGCGTCCAGGGCACCGCGGAGGGCGCGCCGTGCAGGGGGCGCGCGGAGTGGGCTCGGGATCGGGGCACCCAGCCCCGCGCAAGGCGGGGGGCGCTCTCCAGCCTCCAGGACCCCTTGCAAGGGAGCGGGGAGCGGGGGAGGAGGAGGAGGGCACGCCGTTCAGACAATCGCCACCCCCTCGGGGCATTCCCCGCCTCCCCCCCTTCCAGGCGGAGTTTGGGGGGGGGTTGGGGGTAACCGCGATTACGCTGATGGGAAAGCTTCTGCCTCGGTGGCTCGAAATCCTTGAAGTGTGGGGATCCGAGGGTTTCGTGAGGTCTGGCGGGCTGGGCTTGCCCTGGAAAGCCTTTTGCACATTAAAGGTGGAGATCTGAATGGGGAATGGGGCGGTGGTCGCTTTCTTTGAGTTTGGGACTCGTCGTAATTTTCCTGGTGAGGACAGCAGCCTTATCCAAGTACCTGATTTCGCCCGCCGCATTGTTTCCCCAAAGTGTGGTCCAGAGACTGAGCGCAGACCAGCCACCTGGGAGCGCGAGCGCTTGTTTAAAAAAAAAAGAAAGAAAAAGAAAGAAAGAAAGAAAAGAAAAAGAAAGGAAAAAGGAAAAAGCTCCCCAGGCCCCACCCATTAGATGGGGGACGTGGGGGGAGGGGATCTGTGGCCAGACCCTGAGCCATTCGGTTGCACACAGTTTGAAACGCACCCCTGGCACGGGGGTTTGCAGACACCTGGCACATGGTAAGCGCTCAGCTTGTTAGCTGTTTTGGAGACATTGCCTCCCAAACTTAGCTGGGTATTCCTTGCAGAAGTTGTGGAAAGCACAGATTTCTCTAAACACCAGCCCCTTCTGCATCCTACCTCCATCAGGACTCAGTATCCCCGAAGTGGGACTTAGGTGTGGCCTCAGATATGTCCGTGTTTCACGCATACACACACACACGCACGCACCCTGATTGTTTATGATGCTGTTACAGGTTTGGAGAACATATTGAAGATAAAGGAATTCTCTCTTGTTGCTGTTGAGCTCTTACCTGTACCCAGTGTTTTCTATTTGATCTGTTAATTCTCACTACAAATGCAGGAGGTTAGGTATATATTCACCATTCCAAATTTTCAGAGGGGGATGTCACATTCAATAGGATGTCTCGGGAATAACCCCATCACGTATCATGCTGGGGCATGAGGCCCCCTGTGCTGGCTTTTTACAAGCGCAATCTTACTTAATTCTCTTAATGGTCCTGTGAAACAGAAATTTATACCCATTTTACAGATGGGAGAGACCAAGTCCAAGTCACGGTTTGTAAATTGTAGTGTCAGGATTCTAAAAGAAAGTCTAGGTCGTTACTTGTGTGTCTGCCACATGCTGGAGGCATTGGTTATTAAAACCCTTTCATACTGAGTATCAGTCTTGTTAGATCACTAAGGAATCCTCATCAATGTCAGTCACCTCATCTCCTGGTTCCTTATTTTCCTGTTAGTCCCATGGGCGCCTCAGCTCCAGGGAAGCAGTGTTTCAGGGGAACAGAAAAGCCTTCATTCCTTCCATTCATTGATTTCGATGTACTTAGGGTGCAGGGCGCTCTGCAGAACAGCTTATAAAACATTACAACAGAGCCCAGACTAGCTCTCCTTAGCAAGTCAACCAGATTGTGTTCCCACAGCGATTTCTTGTCTTAGCTTGACTTGGGGAAAATTGAAAATATTTATAAATTTTCAGAAAGTTATGCTTCATATATATACCAGCTATATATATGCACAAAGGTAGTTCTCGTGTGATTTAGACCTGAGGAAAATTAGAAATAATAAAAAGACCCTATAAGTACTGAGATTATGATGCATAGATAACATAGAATAGTGTGTTTTAGGTGATTACATATGTTTTTAAGGATTTATTTGAGAGAGGAAGAGAGAGAGTTGGGGGTGGGGGGGACAAAGAGAAAATCTCAAGCAGACTCCTCACTGAGCTCAGAGCCCACCACGGGGCTCCATCCCACCACCCGTGACATCATGACCAGAGCAAAACCCAAGAGTCTGGTACTTACCCTACTGAGCCACTCAGGCGCTTATTATACTTTAAATAATTATACTTGTAAAAATTTTAGTGATCTAGGCACAGTGCTTATGCAATATTATGTGGGGAAAAGACTAATTTTACAGTACATTATGATCTTAAAAATTTTAAGCATAAAGAGAATGAAAGAAAATATTTTGTAATGTTCATGGTACACATAGGTGGAAGGATTGTGAGTGATTTTCCCTCTGCTTCTTCCAGATTCACTGTTATAAGCATGAGTTTCCTTATCATAAGGCAAAGAAACTTTTAAAAATAAAAATTAAGGTAGTCCTATTAGAGACTTATTAATTGAATTTCTTCATTTAACCAACATTTACATAGCACTAATACAGTGCCAGATATTGTGGTGAGTGCTTTGCAAATGTTAACACAGTATTAACTCTTGGCATCATTACTGTTGAGAAACAATGTCCCTAAACGTTAGGAATGAACTTTGACGACAAGTAACAACTGAACTATATACCAGCCTAATGAGAAGTCTGGAATTAGTTGATTCAGGGGATCGATGAGGTAGGGATCAGCATATGTAGGTATCTTAGCATTTTCCCCATAGTAAGAACATGGTTGTAGAACCTGGCATCCCATCTGCATTCCAGGCCAAAAGAAGAGGGAACCAGTGCCAATCACGTCTGATCCCTTTTTATCATGGAAGCCAAACTTCCCAGAAGTTCCCAAGCATGTAAGGGACCAAGATTATTACTGAGTAGTTTTCATGGGGTTGGGGTGGGGATGGAGGTGAGGGTATAAAAGTGGAGGGATTGGTTTTCATAAGGACTGGGAAGTACAACTACCTTTTGTTGGGATAGGACATGGCTACTGGTCCTTCAAAGTGCAAGCAACGTTGCACATCAAAAAGATTCCTTGCATGAAATGCCACTCGCGCCCCACTGGCCATTACTTGGGTCTGAGAGAGAAGTGGGGAGTAGAATGGACATCCAGTGCTGCTAAGAGAGAAGTGGGGAGTAGAATGGACATCCGGTGCTGCTAAGAGAGAAGAGGGGAGTAGAATGGACATCTGGCCAGCAACTAGCCATCTCTGCCACAGTGCCTTTTTTTTTCTAACATGAGTCTGGTTTCTGTTGTTATGTCGAGCAGTTTGGAATTAATTAATTAATCTGTGACTTCCGCTTTGTCCCATGGAGTTCCAGGTGGTACAACGGTGCTGGTTGAGCTTACTCCCGACATCCACATCTGTGGCCTCTGCAAGCAGCAGTTTAACAACCTGGATGCCTTTGTAGCTCACAAGCAGAGTGGCTGCCAGCTGACCAGCACGTCCGGGGCAGCCCCCAGCACGGTCCAGTTTGTATCTGAAGAAACAGTGCCTGCCACCCAAACTCAGACCACCACCAGAACCATCACCTCAGAGACCCAGACGATCACAGGTACAGCCCGGAGGGTGGGAGAGATGGTGAGAGTAGGCCTGGTTATGTCCCAAACACCTCCGTGGAGCTTATTAAAAATATAGATTCCCAGGGTCCACCCCGTAGGGTTGCTGATTCATTATTTTTAACAAGCTCCACTGGGAAGCCAGCTGCCCAGCCAGGTTTGGGAATTGCTGGGTGAAAACATGAGCTGTTAGCAGTTATAGATGTTGTCACATGTTAAAACAGACAAAAAACAGAGTTCTCAAACAAAAACCTATATATATATATATATATATACACTAAGAAAAAAAATACTTGTGGGAAATACGTTGCATAAAAAAAAGTAATTATTCTGGGTAGTGGGAGTATGGGTATGATCCCCAAATTTGCATTATTTTTATAAAGGGACAAAAAACATGGGGTGTGCTTTTGTTTTTGCTTTTTTTGTTTTTTTTTAATTTACCAACAGGCATGGTTACCCCCCGACCCCCTGTGCTGCCAGCCAGGAAAATAGAAAACTTCATCCTAGATCTTGGTTGTGTTCATTTACTCCACCAAAAATAATTTACAGATGGATCCAAAATTTAAATGTGTGCAGTAAAACCATAAAAGCTCTAGAGTAAATATTAGACGCAGACACACACATACACACGCTCACACTAACCCATACCTATACCTACACCTGTAGAATCTGTCTCAAGGGACGAGACAGACAACTTTAAAGTCACCCATTTATGAGATAGATGGCGCAGACACTGCTGGATCCTGTGGGAAACAGAATTATCCCTTAGCTAAAGGCTTTCAGATTTTTAAATTAAAATATATGGGGCTCCTGGCTGACTCAGTTGGTGGAACATGTGACTCTAGGTCTTGGGGTTGTGAGTTTGAGCCCCACATTGCATGTAGGGATTACTTAAAAATAAAGTCTTTAAGAAATAATTTTCTATGTATATCTCAATACTATGCCTACCAAAGAAGACAGGCCAGGCCCCCTCAAGCAAAAGAAAAAGAATCCTGTATGTGGCTACAAATAGTGTTAAATTTTTCCAAAGTAAAAACAATGTATAAAACTAAACAGCAACTGGGGGGAAAAAACTGCAGCACAGATGTCTAAGGTTTAATGTCCTTTATATATAAAGAACTCCTAAAATCAATAAAAGTACAGGAAAAGAACCCAGTGAAAAAGTCCTCAAAGGGCAGCAGATGGTATATAAAGGAGGCCACTGAAGAGAAAAGGATCCTCCGTCACCGTAGTAGTTAAATTAATGCAAGTCAAAGGAAGGCTTGGGACAGGATACTGCTTTCCTTTTCTGGGGATGTCAATTCCTATAACCTGAGCAATTTTGTGATATCTTTTAAATCTTTCAAGTTTAAAACTGTACATAGACACATTTACTTAGTAAATCCACTTCTTGCTATTTATCCCGTAAAATTTTATAAACAGATGTATAAGGGCATTCCTCTCCAGTATATGCTATAAAGAAAGTGGAACCTTTGTGTACATCAAGAGAAAATTAGATGAATAAACCTCAGATATTCAGACAATGAAATATGACCTAACCTTTAAAAAGGGACCCCGATCTTTGTACAGATACAGAAAGACAGAAAGATCCTCAGGAGAATTGCAAAAAAAAACCGCACGTATGCATGCACACATAGTATTATATTCAAGACAAGCTTCTAGAACAGGAACAAGGCAGGTAATGTTAACGAAAGAAGTAAGCTGTGTGTAAGGTAATGGGGATGGGTGGGGACTTTGGTTAAGTAGAGTAAGCATGCATGACTTGGGACAGCTGCCCTTTGGATACAGTCAGCTACTTGGGTTTTTCAGAGAAGCTGAAAACTGTAAAATTTCCCAAATTTTAAAACTCTGTTGGCCAAACGAAATATATCAATAAGCCTGACTGGGCCCACAGGCCTTTCCCAGACTTTTCTCCGACAGTGTTTAGTACAGTTAATCTGGAGCCAAAGGGTGAAAAGAACATCGAACGTGGGGGCACGGACTTTTATCTCCTTGATTTTGTGTTGGTGTGGTGTTTGAGTTTTTTGACAATAAGCAAAGTTTCGTGGTTGTCTCCTTAATGCATCCAAACTAATGCTTCTGCTGAGTTTTTTAAATATTGCAATATAATTACCTGATCACCTCCCAAGCCTTAAGAAAGGCACCTCCCACTTTTCTCCTGAGTTTATCTTAAATATCATCCCAGAGGGAGTCACCAAGAAAGCGTGAAAACTAAAAGCCACCTTAGCAGTGGGCCTGGGTACAACTTTCCTATTTTACTTCTGGACAAAGGGAAGCCGCAGGTGGGGAGGAGACACAGCCAGGTTAGGACGGTTGGGGGACTTACCCATTTTGGACTTTACCCTAATGGTCATCTTCCTGTTCAGGGTCCTCAACATCAGACTCCCAGTAACCCCACGCACTGGGTGTGAAAACTCTCAAACAATGCCTCAGTGTCAGGAGGCTTCAAGGCCCACACTTTATTTGTGGCCAAAGCACCTTCCTGGGTTCTGAGCCTCTGCTTACACTGTCCCCTCTGCCTGAAATACTTTTCCCAGCTTTCTCTGGCATGAGGGTGGACACACAGAGGGTCTTGTTTCATCTCCAGATACTCCCCTTTGCTCTATGTGGCAGCGGCCAAGATGAAGTGCTCTACCTAACAAATGAGCAACGTCGCTTTGCCCCAGAAGCTGTGTATGTGTCATTCCATCTGCCTGGAACTGACTCTTACGTGGACATCAGAGCTGAGCTTAAAGGCGCTCCTTAGAGACCCCTTTCATGACCCCACACACACACTGTTCCCCCAGGCCAGCTCAGGTCCCTGTAAATAAACCATCACTAGGCCGTAAGCACCCTGAGGTCAGGCCTGCACCCCTCGTGTCCACCCTGGATCCCTAGTGCGGGTCTTGGTTCAGGGAATGAGCCGCTGGCCCCATCCCCGTCCATCGGTAAAGCTGACCCCACACCCACATACCCGCTCCTGCCTCTGTCCTGGGTCTTTGCTCAGAGACGCTCACCCTCCCCTTGGCGTTTTCACCACCGTGCAATCACTCGCCGTGGGCAAGCCTGGGTTTTGCCGGCCACCCTGTACGCTCAGGCCAGGCCTGGAGACCTCCGTGTGCCCAGCTCACAGTGGCACCCACTACACGGTCAGACAGACTGCTGGGCTTGCATCCCTGTCTGCCACCCCCAGCCCCAGACTGCGGGCAAGTCACCCTCTGCTCCCTAATACTTATCATCCGTAAAAAAAAAAAAGGGGGGGGTGGTTAGAGTGGCACCTAATACTATTAGGTAATAGAATTAGATGCCAATTACCTAGTAATCATTGTGTTATTGGAGGACTCTGTGATAATGAACATAAAGGGCCTGGGACGGAATAATTGGGCCCAGGAAACAACGGCTTTTATTAACGTGGAGATTAATGACCAGGTGGCAGACGGATGCTGAGATCTGCTGTATGTTCCGTCTCTGCCTGACCCAGCGGCTCTTCCTCGCCATTCCTATTTCTCTGCCACAAAACAAGCAGAAGCCCGCTTTGCTTCCCTCCTTTCACACGTTTCACTTGGTTTTCTGGGCCCAACTCCCCCCCCTGCACCTGAGTGGGCTTCTGTGCTCCACTTAGTGCAGCTCCCCGACCGGCCTGGGGCCCAGGATCCCCGGGGAGCTTGTTAAAGATACCGGTGCCCGGGCTCTACCTCCTGAACTCGAGGCTCCGGGGCTGAGGCTCAGGCATCTGTATTTCTAACGAGCTCCTGGGGGACTCCAGGTCTCAGCCAGTGTGGTAAGTCACTCACCACCCAAGGCCACACAGCCTGACCCCCGACCCTGCACAGATTTCTCCAGATACTCCCCCCCCCCCCCCCAGACATTGCCCAAACTTGTCTGTGCCTCTCAGGCCACGATTAAAGCCAAACCCTTCCCCAATCAGCTCATCTCTGCCCCTTCTCTGTCCAATAATAGTCGGACAGTAGTTTACAATAAGCAAAACATATTCTCTGCCTGCTGGCTTTGAAAGCTGCCTTCTGTTTGGCATTTGGTTTAAGAACTTTTCTACAGGGGCGGTGACGTTAAAGATCGACGCCGGTGAAAACCATTAGCATCCCACATGCCTTTCCTAAGTCCTGAAAATCTCGGGGGGCCGAGGAGATAGGCCCGTGACTTGGCCTCTTGGCCACTTAGGGACTGAGGAGCCTCGTGACCATGGCGAATTACAAGAGCTCCTGGTGTCTCGTTTTTAAAGTAAGGACGAGAATAACTAGAAAGGCCACGGGCTTGGTAAAGAGTCCGGACCAGATTGCCCGGGTTCGATTCCCGCGGCGCCACTTGCTGACCAGGTAACCTTGGGCATGTAACAGGATCTCGGTGTCTGTTCTCCCCACTGTAACATGACCGTCCCCACCTCCGAGGGGTCTAGCCAGGGCTCCTAAATGCCAGACACTCAGAGCTGTCAGGGTTAGCTCTCCTTACTTACCAAATCAGGGGGCTGTGAAGCAGCGCACGGAAAATGTGGATGCAGTGCCTGGCTCATGACGAGCCCCCCAGCCAATAGTAGTTGAGTTGACCTCTTTTTTTTTTTTTTTTTTTTTTTTTTTTTTTGAGTTGACCTCTTGACCTAGAATGGTCTTTCTCTCCCCTTCTGGTTAGTTCCTACTCTTTTGGTCCCAGGCGCAGTCACCTCCACCTAGAAGCTAGCCACGGTTTCTCCCTCTCCCCACCTCTCTTCCCCTGAGGTTAGGTGTTTCACCGCTCCCCTCCCGGCACCTATTTATCTCCATTGCAATTAACTAGTAATTTGGTGACACGCGGCCTTTAGTTCGATAGAGAAATGGATTCAGATGCTGTCAGAGGCCAGGCAGCGGCAGGGAGTACAGCTGCAGATATGCCACGATGGGGAGTGGGAGGGCCTGTGGACAGCCAGCTGGGAAAGGAAAGCAGTCCGACAGCCAGGAACCATCGCCGGCTACATCTTGGTGGGACTAGGAGCTGGGCTGGCTCTCACAGGTAGGCCATGCCGTCCTCCTGTTGAACGTAACAGTTCACAAAACATCAGCATGAGCTGGGTGCTCTGGGACCATGCAGAACAAGACCGAAACAGGACCCCTGCCTCCTCCCATCTAAGGCACAAAATACCCAACATCCCCTCCTCTGCTGCTCTGAGTAACACCTGTTTCTCTAGCTATTCCAGATGAGCCATAACCAAATCCTCTGCTTCTCCCCACCTCTTGACAGGTCCCTTGCAGGCTTCCTCAAGCCTCCCCACACCTCATCTGACCTGAGCCCACAACCGGGAATAAGTCCTTTGTAGCAGCCCTGTTGCTGAACTACCCCAGGGCTCCCGTGATATGAGGTTCCCTTGTCACACCAAGTAAACAACTTACTCAACCACAGCCACAGCCGTGTCCCTGGTGGTCTCTGGCCAGAGGATGTTGACAAAGGGAAGACCCAGCCCACCCAGTTGATTTTAAAAACCTTAAAAGAGAATCTGAAGGCTCTGTTTGGCCTGGGGGCCCCAAGTTAGTGGTTTGATTTCTAGTTTACTGGATTGTAAACCTCCCTGCCAGCAGGGACCTCATCAGTCTTGCTTTCCTGCTTCCCCCCCCCCCCACCCCCCATCACCCTCCAGGACCAGGCCTGACATACCATAGGCACTCAATAAAACAGTTAATGGAGTGAGCGCAGGGGAAGGGCAGCTGTGAGAATTAGGTTAGTGTGAATGTAGCTGGTGGCATGGGGTCTGCCCCCTCGGGAGGGTCCGGCAGTGGCAGTGTTGGGACTCTTGTGTGCCAGATGCTGGAGCTGACTGTGGGTGTTGCTTGCCCTTGGAGAATTTCAAGCCCGTGAAGGAGGAGAATTCCGTCGTAAGACATACAAGACCAGCCGTCTGTGACAAGCATAGTCTTGTGCAAAGAGTAAATGGAGTAGATTGGTCCCAGTGGGGAAGGCCAGAGGGAAAATTTGAGTGAGATCAAATGTATAATAGCCCTTGAAGGACTCACTGGCCTTTGGGAGGAAGATAGTGGGAAGGGACCATTTCTTAATGGTGGTTTAGAGGTGGGGAAGCTCAAGGCAAGATCTGGTAACAGTGGCTAGAGATGACAAAGAGCCTACGTGGTAGGAGTCATGCTCAGCTCTGGCCTTTATTCCGAAGGAGCTGTGGAGCCATTGAAGGTTGTTGAGCAGGTGAGCGATTTAGTAAGACAAACTAATGATTTGCTCAGAGGATCTGACAATAATAATAACAACAGCCAATCCTGATGTAGTGCTTCTTTGCCATCTCTTTTCTAAGCACTCCGTATGAACCATAAATTAGGTACTGAGAGTTATTATCCCCATTTTACCAATAACAACTCAGGCACAAAACGTTGAAAGCTTGTCCAAGATGACAGAGCCACGAAGTGGCAAATGCAAGCTACCCGGCTGCAGAATCTGCTCTTGCCTGCATACACCCCACCCTTGGAAGAGCCCTCATGACAGTGTTTCTCAAACTTGTTTGTGACCCGGTGGACCCTGCAGATACCCAGACCCCGTGTTCTGCCCCAGGGTAACATCTCCATGGCTCTGAGCTGGGCCTTGGGAATTTGAACCAGCCAATGGGGGCTCATGTTAAAGAACTGAATCAAATCTGTGTTTTAAAGAGCTTCCCCAGATGGATCCCAAGATCCCAAGAAGCTTGTCTACCTGACTGCTCCCAATTTAATGCCTCCTTTTTTTTTTTTTTTTTTTTTTTCCAGAAGTGCACACCAAACTGCAGCATATTAGTTCCAATTTTCACCTTCAAGGGCAAGCGGGTCTGATTGGCTCGGCTTTTGTCAGGTATCTGCTGCTGGACCAATCAGCTGTGGCAGAGAGATGGGGGTGGACTCAGGGATGGGAACCTGGCGGAGGGTCAGCCCCGGGGTCTCTTGCCTGGTGGGGTCCATGTGCACCACTGGCATGAAAACCTCTTTCTCTCAGGAGAGGAATTTGGAGTTTGCAGTTGAATCCAGAACCCTAAATGTGAATCGTAGGCCCGGAGACCATTGGTTAAGAAACAGGAAGAAAAGAACAATAGATTTGAATATATGAGAATGTAGTAATATCCTTCATCTGTAAAGCTCATGTACAAGTCAATGAGGAAAAAAATGAAATTCAATAGAAAAAGAAAGAGCTAATAGCATAAACAGGGAATTCACTATAGAGAGTATAGGGATGGATAAAAAGTGTTGAAAGGGGTCCATCCTCACCAATTATGAAAGAAATGCACATGAAACTAAATTGATCTCATTTTGTCCTGTCACATAGCCATCGAGCTAGCAGAAATAAAGGAGAGAATGTAAATGGATTTAGATTTTTGGAAAGGATCTTATAATTATGTATCAGTAAGCAATTAAATGGCCATAGCATTCTGACCAATTCTTCAACTTTTAGAGGAAGGTATCCAGAGAATCTGGACATCAGTTAAAAATTGGGCATAGGTGTTATTTATAAAAATAATACCTAGAAGCCAACTCACTGTCAAAGACAAGGGAATAAATAATGTAGCCATGCCACAACCAAAATGAAGGGGTAGTAGGCAGCCATTTGAAATTGTGTTTTGGATGAATGATAGCATGGCAAACAGCTTCAAATGGCAAAAAAAAAAAAAAAAAAAAAAAAAAAAAAAGGAGATTACAAATTATTTAAGCCACATTGCCAGTTTTATACTTTTAAAAATCTGTATACAAAGAATATCTTCTCCATTAGGTTGATCATTAATTCGCAAATGTCTGTTAAGCCACTGCCCTTTGCCAAATTCTGTGTTAGGTGCTGGGAGACAGTGAGGGAGAGAACAGGTGTGTCCTCGAGTGGCTCATCCAGCCAAAGGGGAGGAGAGGATAGTCATTAAATAACTTCCCAACTAATTATGTAATCACAGTAGAGATAAGTGCTTTAGAGTAAAAGTATACTATATAATGAGCATATAATGAAGGGGTATATATTGTCATATGATATATTATCATGGGCAGCTTTGGGCAGCTTTTATTTTCTTCTCTACTCTTTTTCTGTACTCCTTAGATTTTCTACAATTAGTGTTTACTTTTATTTAAAAAAAAAGAAGCAGCAGCAGCAATACAGGGGTGCCTGGCTGACTCAGTCAGTAGATGCTTGATCTCAGGGTTGTATGTTCGAGCCCCATATTGGATGTAGAGATGACTTAAAAACAAGATCTTTAAAAAAAAATAATAAAATAAGATCTTTAAGAAAAACACAGTTTTTAATTTAAAAAGAGAATTAAAAAGTGGAGTTTTTAAATTGAAGAAGAGAAGGGAGAAGTAAAATGGGTTGGAAGATGTGAAAACTGTCTTCAGATATCCAAAGGGCAGCTTCGTGGGAAAGGAGCTAGACTAGTGGTCCATGTGAGCCCAGCAGGTTCAGACACGGATGGGTATGACCTCAGAGAGAAAGATTCTGGTTCCCTGTGGCATTCATATAACAGTCTTACATTTTAAGCAGCATCGTAACTGAGTCACCGAACACCCGAGGTGCTACCGCTACAGACCAGGGCTGACTACAACAAACAGGCTCTCGGGTGGACACCTGGACACACTGGGCAGCAAGAGAAATTCCAGGGGGACAAGAAACAAAGCAAAAGCCCTCAGGAGGGGTGTGAGGCTGTGAGCTACTGGGGGTAGGGGGGGCTGATCTCACTAAATGTGGGACTGGTTTTAGTAGCCAAGCCAGGGGAGATGAGGCCCTGAGTGCTTGCAAAGAGTTGGTCTCGGGTCAGTGGGACTATACACACCTGGGGATTAGTGGTGAGTCCAACATCAAATCACACAAACACTTCACCAGGCCTGAGGCAACCTCCCAAGGACCAAAGCCATTCGAAGCCTTTCCCCGGGGGATCTATAGGCTCTGCTGTTCCCAGGGCAGCCTGGAAAGAAGCCAGGTGTGGGGATATCTATGATGGGAGGGGATGACCCTCTATAAAGCCAGCCAAGAGGCTCCAGCAAGACTTGGTAAGAGATGCCCCCAGGCCCCTTTGCTGGCTGTTGAATTTCAGCCACCTCCACCTGCGACAGAAAGTATTAATAAGTATGTGCTTCCGTATTCTGATATGTCACCTTTCATGGATGACCCTACATAAAATTGCATTTCCCCCCTTGCATTCCCTGTGCCCCTTTTCTGCTTTATTTCTCTGCATAGCCTTTAGCTCTGTATTAGCTGTGTAGCATATGTTTAGTTATTGCCTGCACCACTCCCAACCAGTGTCAGCTCCATGAAGGCAGGTTTGTTGTCCTTTTTGTTCACTGATGTGTCTCTAGTGCCTAGAAGAGTGCCTGGCACAAGGAAGGTGCTTCATAAATATTTGCTGGATAAGGTCGTGAATAATGACAACGGCACTAACAATTTTACATGCCTGATTTTTAATCTGCACCACAGCCCTAGGAGATAGGGATAGAAATTATCCCCATCCCCCAGGTGAGGAAAGTGAGCCCCAGAGAGGTTACATAGGAGCGACCAACACTTGGTTTCTGCTCAGGACATGGTCTCCGGGTTGTGAGGTCGAGCCCCACGTTGGGCTCCACACAGTGTGGGATCCGCTTTGGATTCTCACTCTCTCTCTTCCTCTGCCCATCCCCCTACTCATTTGCATGCTCTGTCTCTGAAATAAATAAATAAATCTTAAAAAATAACCCAAAAGGTTATGTATCTGGCCTACACACACACACAGTAAGTGGCAAGACTTGGCCTCATATTAATTCGAAGATAGATTTTAACATATCTGAAATAGAGGAGCATGTCAGAATCAATGAGATTGCTGTCAACCAATAGGCAGTCACCAAAAAAAAAAAAAAAAAAGTCTTTTGTGAGCCTGTGAACAAACTTGAACATGGCTGAACACGTTTTTGTCACTTTGGCAGAGTGGCATGCTTTTTTTTTTTTTTTTTTTTTTGGAACTCCGTGTATTGAGCTTCATTGTTGAAACATCTTCCAAGATAACTGTGTGATGATTCCAGTTAAAGATGAAAAGTAACTGTGTACCCAGAAATACTTGCAAACAGTAGCGGGGGTCCACTTGATATTCATGAAGCAAAGGGTGGTTGTTGGAGGAACAACTGCAGTTCTTGCAAAGCAACAAACAGGAAAGATGGATTCCCAGAATCAGACAAAGTTGGGTTAAGTTTTACTGCTGAGGTTCATGGAAAAGAATCGTGTACGCCAGTGGTTCTCAAACTTGAGCATGTATCAGAACACTCAGGGTGGCTTGTTAGAACACAGGCTTGCTGGGTCCACCCCAGAGCTTCTGATTCAGGGGGCTGGGGCGGGGCCTGAGGATCTGTCTTTGTAGCAAGTTCCCCCCATAAGTGCAGTGCTGCTGGCTGGGGACCCCTCTGCTTTGAGAACTGAGCAGAGCAAGGGAAGCAGGAGCAAAAGCCAAAACCCACAGGGTAGTTGAAACATTTCAACAAGAGGCAGGTGTGGTTGATCCAGGCCTCCAAGGCACTTGGGTGAAGACAGACATCAGTTTGTCAGAATCTTTTGGCCAACTTTAAATAAAAGCCACTTAACTTCACCCTGCATATTGCAGTTGAAACCGTGAAACCATTTACTGAAGTAGCAAATGCTGGTAGAAACGGGGTGTTCTTGGACATGCATCAGTGATGCTGTCATTGCCAGAGGTGCTCAAGAGGTGGAGATAAGGAACCTGGGTTTCCTGTCAAATGTCCAAAGAAACCGAAAATAATGCATTCAATAAATGTACAATTTCTAAGGAATATCAATAAATGTAAAATAAGGAATGTGAAAGCATTGCATCATAAAGTTGGCAGCTTTTTAATTTATTGTACAAAAAATAATGGTGCATCTTAGACAAGATTTTAGATTCAAAGAAAGATGATGTTTGTTTTAAGAGAAAATATAACTAGTACCACAAACCCATGGCATGGACATTATGCTCTAGACAAAGCCAAAATAAGTAGTAATATTAGGCCGGGGCTGATTTTAATAAGGAGACTCTATAAATACAATGGCAGAAATGCTGAAGGTGATGCCTCAGTGACTGAAGTTGGGGAAACAGAATGTGACAGTGGCTTTTCAGAGACGTCGTTAGGGCCTCTCAACCTGACAAACTCACCCAACGAACAGAAACTACCACTGGTCATATGGACTCCTCATGTGAAACCAGATCTCCATGTGACAAATTATGTAAAATAAAGGAAGAAAAGATTTCCAAACCCAAAACCATAAATTTAGTTAACAGAGTAGTCACGAAAATTTGTATAAGCAGAGAAAGAAATTTGAGAGTGCTTATTTTATCTTTTATGATGACAAAAATAAAGATGATAAAGGTGTTTGATCTCTCTTTTTTTCCTCTGAAGACTTCAGTAAGAAAACAAGGCTTTCTTTTAGGAGGACTTGTGTTTTTAGAGAGTATTTATAGTTTGGGCCAGAATTCCCTTGATCAGTTTCTTTCCAGCTGTTTGCTAGGATTTTGTGATAGAGCTTATGAAAGTACCAAATGCGTTTGGCTGGAGATAATGGAAAGCTTGCCTGGTATAAATGACAGGGACAATTCTTGTTTATTTAATAGGTCTAGATTTGAAGAGTTTCAGAGCTCTGGCTCAACAGCAGATTTTCCTGCTCTCCTCTTATGGTTACAGAACGGCTGCCACAGATCCAGGCATCACCTCCTCTCCCCAGCAGACCTAGGATATGGGCAACCAGGACAGCACAAATGAGCTTTCCTCAAATGCTTTTTTTTTTTTTTTTTTTTAAATCAGGGAGAAAATCTTGTCCAGAAGCCCCAGAACAACAAATGTTCTCTAGTGTCTCAGTGATTAGAATGGGGTCACAGGATTACTCTTAAGTGGCAGAGAAGACTGGGAAAGCAGTTTAGCCTGTGCATTCTCTACAAAGGAAGGTAGGCAAAGGGAATAACTGTTGGGTATTCATACTATGAAAACTAATAATCATCTTTTAGTTTCAGCTCCAGAATTTGTGTTTGAACATGGCTATCAGACATATCTGCCCACGGAAAGCAATGAAAACCAGACAGCCACTGTCATCTCTCTGCCTGCCAAGTCACGTGCCAAAAAGCCCACAGCCCCACCTGCTCAGAAGAGGCTTAACTGTTGCTATCCAGGTATAGGCAGCATTGTGTCCGGCTTGCATAGAGAATGTGACATTTAGCAGATTCTAGGGCTCTCGCTCGTGCTGACAACTGGGTATAGATGTGCTCCAAACTGCCGGGCTTAAAAGCCAGAGCCAAAAAAAAAAAAAAGCCAGAGCCCACCAGCATTTACATCATCACATACGACCTATCTCTCGCTGTCCCTGGTCACCATGCATGTGGACGATTTTTACAGCCGTGGACCTTTGAAACGGGACTCATGAGTATCCAGGTTACTGTGTTTTTCTTTCTGTGCTAAGCTTAGGGAGACATCCAGAAAGATTGCTGTTTCCTTTAAAAAACAAAAACAAAAATCTTTATTTGGAAATAATTTCAGACTCACAGAAAAGTTGCAAAAATAGGACAAAAATTTCTGTATGCCTTTAATCTGGGTTTCCCAAATGTTAACCTATTGTATTTGCTTCATCATTTTTTCTATAAATACATATTTTCCCCCAAAACCACTTTAGAGTAAGTTGCAAACATGATGTCCTTTTACCCCTAAATACCTCAATGTATATTTCCTAGAACCAAGGAAGTTCTTTTATAAACTACAGCACAATCATCAAAATCAGGAATTTCATACTTAGGGGCACCTGGCTGGCTCATGTGACTCGATCTCAGAGTCGTGGTTTGAGTCCCATGTAGGGCAGAGACTTTACTTAAAAAAAAAAAAAAAGGAAAGGAAATTAACATTTATATACACTATTATCAAACCATTGACCTTATTAATATCTTACTAGCTTCTTATTCATGTCCTCTATCACAAAAGAAAAACATTTTCTCCTGGTTTAGGACCTAATTCATGATCACATGTTGCTTTGAGTTTTCCTATCTCTTTAGTTTCCTTGAATCCTAAACTTGTGTCTTTCATGACCTAGACATTTTTGCAAAGTACAGGCCAGTTATTTTGTAAAATGTTCCTCAGTTTGTCGGATATTTCCTCATGATTAGATTTAGGCTCTGCGCTTTGGCTGGGAAGCACAGAAGTGATGTGTATCCTTCGTGCGTCGTATCAGACGGCACATGATACCTGTTTGTCCTCTTTATTGTGGGGTTTACCCTTGTCACTTGGTTAAGGAAGTTTCTGCCAGCTTTCTCCACCTTTAAATTACTGTTTTCCCTTGTAATTAATCTTTTCCTGCCTTTTTAAGGTTGCCAGTTCAAGACTGCCTATGGCATGAAGGACATGGAGCGTCATTTAAAAATTCACACTGGTAAGTGACATTTCTTTGACACATCTGCCGGGAACGTGTGCTCAGTGCTAGGAGCCGGGGATCCAGACGAGCCAGACGTATCATAAGACACAGAACCTCACTGTTTGTCACAGGAAAACAAACAGAAATTCAATAAAAATAAGATGGTGTTTCCACACATGATTTTGGCAGAAAATGCTTAAAGCAATAAAATCCAGTGCTGGAACAGATAGGAGCAAACTTAGCTGGTGGAGGTGTGAATGGCTCCAACTGTTTTGACAATCTGCCAGAATTAACTAAAATTTAAATGTACATATTCGGGCAGCCCGGGTGGCTCAGCGGTTTAGTGCCACCTTCGGCCCAGGGCCTCATCCTGAAGACACGGGATCGAGTCCCACGTCGGGCTCCCTGCATGGAGCCTGCTTCTCCCTCTGCCTGCGTCTCTGTCTCTCTCTGTGTCTCTCATGAATAAATAAATAAAATCTTTAAAAAATAAATAAATAAATAAACGTGCATATTCTCATTTTGAGGAGATGATCCTATAAATGTGTATGTGTAATTTTTGATAAAGGAATAAGGGAGAAAAATAGTAAATTTCTTTATGTATCTTTACATTGTATCACTGGACACACAGCATATGTGTATTATTTTTGTCATTTTGAAGGTGAAATTTAATAAGTGAATATTTTCTGTTTTTGTTTTTAAAGGAGAGGGAAAGATTGATGGAGAGCCTGGCTGGCTCAGTCAGTGGAGGCTGTGACTCTTGATCTTGAGATCGTGGGTTTAAGCCCCACCTGAAGTGTAGAGATTACTTAAAAAAATAAAAAAATAAAAATAAAAGGAGAAGGAAAGGTTGATGCATGGAAAAGAAAAATGTGCTTATTTCTGGTGATTTTAATTTTCTTTAATATATTATTTTTATGTCTCCCAGATTTTCTGAATGGAGCAGGAACTGCATTTAGACTATTTTTTTAAAGGTTTTATTTATATATTCATGAGAGACACAGAGAGAAGGCAGAAACATAGGTGGAGGGAAAAGCAGGCTCCTCGCAGGGAGCCCGATGTGGAACTTGATCCCGGAACTCTGGGATCATGCACTGAGCCACCCAGGAGTTCCAGCAACTCAGGAGTCCCTAGACTATTTTTAACCAAATATTAGATACTCTTAATTCAAATGAGAGAATATGAATCAGAGAGTGTGTGTATAAGGTAGGGGTGTGCTGAAATTTGGCTGGGGTGTCACTAATTGCCCAAAGATTGCTATTTAGCCTCAAACCTTTGGAAGATCAAGTACCCAGCAATGATTTTTGAAATTTGTTGGCCATGGCCAGCGATTGCCTTGTTATACTGGGGTCACCATCCTATCCTAGCCAACTTCATGGTGTCACGTCATTTGGATTTATTCTAATTATCAGAATAGTAAGTTTCAAGTGTTGATAAGCATTCTCAATGTAATAAAAAATTAATATCTCCGTGCGGGTTTAATGAGTTCCGTCAGTCAAGTGAAGCATAGCATACTCATCGTTGCCAGAGTAGAGTGCTGTCATTATTCATGAGGATTAAGGAAACACTGTAAATACATAAGCGAAGCTGCAACCTTAAGTCCGGTTCTGCACACCTTCAGGAAGCACCTTATACACGCACTTGGCCCAGTGTGGGCTCGTAGGATAGTTTCTCCATGACAGCAGCATCTCCAATAACATCTTCAGGCCAGAGAGGTGACAAGGTGTCCTCACCTTAGTTACTTCCAGAGAGGATGGCGTGGCCAGGAGCAGCACTGGCAAGCTCTTCACCAGCAGAACTAGCTGGAAACCATCCTTCACCAGCATCTGGCAGCTGCTCAGTGTGGCACATATACAGCCTGGCGACCACGGCAGCTAATCAGCCGCTGACAATCATGAGAAATTATTGCTTGTGGATTTCTAAATTTGGCTACTAACATTTTTTATTAATAAAATGATAATCTTTTAGACACTTTTAGGTATACTCTTAAATCCCAGATGTTTGCTCTATGACAGTAGTGATCAGCTTTGGCTGACAATTGACTTTAACACTTAGCTATATAGGATTTGGTCAAAAGACATATTTAATATATAAAGTAAAAAGCGGAAATCCTGATTCACAACCTGCTTCCCTATCCAATATAAGCCCAGAGTCACCAGTTTTAATAATCTACTGTGTCTCGTTCTTAAATTTTGGCATACCTATGCTGAGCCTAAAACACACAGAATCTACTTTTTCCATCTCTTATTAAGTTAATATTATATATCCTATCACTGCAAATTGCTGTTTTCCACTTAATATTGGTCATCTTTCCACATCAGTAGTACATATGTGCTTCATTCTTTTCAGTGGCCTGATAGGGAACTGGTTCAATAATTGATGGTACATTAACCAGTAAAATACTTTTAAAAGTATTTAAAAGCTTTAAAAGTCATGTCCTAGTTATTTCATGATGTGAACATGATCAGAATTATTTTAAGTACAAGAAAGTCAACAGGGAGGCACTGTTGTGTTTGGCTCAGAGAACAAAAGAGTTGTGAGTTTAATCCCAGTTCTTGAGAGAATCAAGGAAAACCATTATTGAGAGGCACAGTGCCTTTCAGAAAATATTTAAGCTGATGTTAGCCAGAAAGGTTTTTGGTACCAAAAATACATACAGACACACAAATAACTGAAAAGATATCCATCCAGAAATCAGCAGTTGTTCACAGGGAGTAAGTTGACATGTACATTAGTGAGTATAAGTCAACGAAGCTGCTAGGACAAAGAAACCCAAACACCAGCTCCCACGCGATAGGCGTTTATGTGTCTTTCAACTAAGTGTCCGGAGGTAAGCAGGTGTCTAGGGTAGGCAGGTGGCTCTGTCCTACCAGATAATCCAGGGACTTAAGTTCCTTCTGTGTCATTATAATGCATCATGTCACAGATCTGCCTTCTACAGGCAAGCTGCCCTCCCCTGCCAGTTCACCCCACATCTTGGAAACAGTTGGCAGAAAGAGTGGAAAAAGAAAAATAAAAGACAAACCACGTCCTTTACAAAAGGGACACATTTACCTTCTCTGCCATTTCATGGGCGAGGACGTTGTAGCAGAATGACACCTGGCTGCGGGCGAGGCTTAGCCTTGAGCTGCCTTCCCAGGAGCTCTCCGAAAACTTAGACCCTCTGAGTTGTAGCGTGTGTCTGTGAAGACGAGAGGAGGGAACGGGATGAGACAATCAACAGTTCCTTACTTTACTTGGCTCTACTTTAGACGTTTGCATGGCCTTCTATTTTTAATTGATAAGGAATTGATTAGAAAATGAATAGGGGCCAATTAGGAACAATCTTGAATGTAGGAAAAATTAGAAAATCACAATAGGCAAAATGGAAAAAAACTCCCCTTTTCCCGGGATGTTAGGTCTTGGCATATTTTCTTCTCTGGCATTTGGAGTTTCCTAAATTTTCTCCAGTGACCACATAGTCCTTTTACCCATAAGGTAGTGGGGAAAGAAGCCTCTTTCTTGGTTAGTGTTGTTTCCTGATGCCATCTGTGTGTGTGTTTGAAGGAGACAAGCCCCACAAGTGTGAGGTCTGTGGCAAGTGCTTCAGCCGGAAGGATAAGCTGAAGACCCACATGCGCTGCCACACGGGTGTGAAGCCCTACAAGTGTAAGACATGCGACTACGCCGCAGCTGACAGCAGCAGCCTCAACAAACACCTGCGCATACACTCGGATGAGCGGCCCTTCAAGTGCCAGATCTGCCCCTACGCCAGCCGCAACTCAAGCCAGCTCACCGTGCACCTGCGGTCCCACACAGGTAGGTCCCTCGTACTGCTCTCGCGCTGTGCTCCTCACTTCCAGCTGCTTAAAAGCACCTTAAAGCACTGAGTCACGATCTAAGTCCACGAATGGGGACGTCCGCTCGTGGCACTGTTTGCGGGTTCACTTTGCATCCAGCTGGAAGTGCCTTTCTCAGTCCATTAGGGAAAAACCTCGAGTTTATAACCTCCTGTGTATCCTCCTGTAACTTTATAACTTATTCACTAGTAAAGTATTTAATGAGGAGGTGAGCCGAATGACGAAGAGCTATAAATATAAACAACGCCTTCTTAATACATTTCTGCATAGTTTCTGCATCTCGATCATTTTTGAAGCAAACTCAGTTCAGCCTGGGACAGCTTTGTGGAAAAACGCAGCAGAGTAGGTAACCTAACAAATCATCCACGTTTCAAGTAGACCAGTTAGCTATTGATACAATGATGCTGTGTAACAACCACAACAAAACCTCAGTGGCAGATTATAATAAGTGGTTATTGCTCACACACTGCAGGTCTAGCCAGCTGGCTAGACACTGTTGATCTTAACTGGGCTCAATCACATGTAGCAGGAAAGGCTGGGTGTCCACTGACCTTGGCTGGGGATCTGTGGCCTGTGGATTAGCTGGCTGTACACTCAGTTTAGCTGGGGCAGTCTGGCTCTGCTCCACGTGCCTCTCATCCTCTTTTTGGACCTATGGGCTACCCCAGGCTTATCCTTCTCATGACAGTGGCAGGGGTACAAGCAAGGATATGCCGGTGGATAAGCCCATCTCAAGCTTCTGCTTGCATCCCGTTGGCTGAAGCATGCTATGTGGTGGGGCTGGGCTCACCCACAGTGGGAGGTCACCACAAGGTTACAGGGCAAAGGCCGAGATAGGAGGAAGGATAAAGAATTGGGACCATTTTGCAAGCAACCACAGTCCACTCCACCATCACTCACAATTCGGGACATGCAGGTGTAGTCATGTCTTCCCAAGAGCCATGTAAGTCACATTCGATCACGGGATCAGGTTCAGACACCGGGATCCTGTCTGATCTCCATCAGGTCTGAATATGGCTTCTCTTGACCCAGAGACCTTTGAAGTAAATGACAAGTCATCTGTTCCTACATTCCCGATGCACCGTGGTGAAACAGAGCCAAGGTAATTCCAGTAATCCTGTTTGCAAGGGGAAGAATGGGCGGCACTTGGCAATCACTGCTCCACAGGTTACCAGAATCCCTCTGGGCAAATGTCCCCACATCCCCACACTCTGGGGACAGGAGATGTTTCCTGGTTGGGGCTCGGCTCTGCTCCCTGGTTCCTGACTCTGCCCACTGCAGCATCCTTTCCTTCACCTGTCTGAGCCACTTCCGAAAAGTAGTGGAAAATGTACTTTTGTGAAACTTTCTCAGCCTGCTTCCTGCCTACTAAAAGTAGGGCTCTTTTTAGTTGAGGGTGGTGACGGGTTTGCCAGTAGAGCCATGTGCAAAATTTCATGAATTTCCTGTGCATCTGCGTGCCGAAAGCCACCCCACGATTCTTTCGGAGACTCTCCTTTCCTCTGAACCCCATTGTAGGCACTTTTGGCGTATGACCTTCTGTGGCTGAATCCCTTGATGTTCCTGGGAATCCTTGTCCACCTACTTGGCGCCAACCTAATTCTTTTGGAGATTTTTACGAAGAGACTTATATTCATACCCATCATTTCTCAATCAGTCTTCCCCCTGAGATCACGTCCCTGGGGATGATCTTTGTCCCTAGACTTCTGTCTTACTTTGAAGACTTTTTGCTAGTTGGAGGTGAGAAATTTTATCTAACCCAGCACATCTTTGTTTTGGTCTATTCTCTCTAAATTCCATTTAGAAAATGGCCGTTTCTTTTTCTGAGTTTTTCGTTTCCTTATAGGACCTCATCATGTGCAGCTCGTGAGACACTTCCACTGTTCTGCCCAGAATTAATCTCTTTTGCTCAAGTCCCAAATTGAACAAGTGTATTATATTCTCTATCTTCTAAGTTACTGCAGGTGACAGTTTGACCAAATGTTTGCCATTCAGTAGTGTGCACGCCACTTCTCCAGTCTTTTCTTACCATCCATCCCAATGCCAATGCTACATATTTTCATTTCCTGTTAGGGCAGCACTGTGCTCCTAGATACCAATCTCTGTATTAGCTACCTGTTGTCACACAAATGCAGCAGAACAAATATTCCCACAAAATCTCAGTGGATGCGGTGACATGTCTTTTCCGTTGACATGCTGGGGATCACGTAGGCAGTTCTGATCTTGGCTGGAGTCAATTACATGTCTGAGAATCTGCTGGCCGTGAGCTGTCTGTCCACTGGTCTTGGCTGCTGCAATCCAGCTCTGCTCCACATTTCTGTCACCCTCCTCCTGGGACCAGCGTGCTAAGCCAGCCTCACTCTTCTCATGGTGAAGGCTGATGGAGGTACAAGCAAGCAAACCCCGGTGCACAAGCCCATTTCAAGCCGTTCCTCATATCAAGTCTACTTAAGATACTATCAGCCAAATCCAATGACACAATTGTTGAGGGTCATGGCAGGTCATCCCGTCCCTATCAGGAGACAATGCACAACTACACACATGGCAGAGGCCGTGGCTACAGGGAGGGAGGCGAGGTGGTGAGCTTTGGGAACATTTTTGTCATCTGCTAAAGCCAGTTAAGACATGGGCATAACCAATGGCCAACTGATGTATTTCAGAAATCTCCCCAGCCTATGTTAGATGAGCTAAAGGACTCATTTATGAAAGTGGTTCAGAATCATTTTTGACTTCTTAGGATAAACTTGCCATTTATAGTAGCATCTTCAAATTGGTCTAGAAAAGGTGCATTTTCTAAAACTTTAAATGTGTACCATTTACGCAGTGTTTCCACGGAATGTTCATTTCCCTTTTATAAATCTGTGGCATTTAGAAAATTTTACAGATTGTAAAATTAATAGGATTTGGTTTTCATCCTTTGATCGTTTGGGTTGACTCATCATCAATGGTTTTAGTAGCAACCTAAACTCAAAAAAGATCTGTCGGCTTAAATATATCAGTTGCTTATTCATTCAACAACATTCATTAAGTCCCCACTAGGTACTAGACACTGTGAGGATCACATACTGGGCAGGAATAAATGTAATCATTAGTTTTGGAGAGCTTTTGATCCCATGGAACAATTACTGACCAGTATGCCTCAATTAAGAAATCTGTGGTTAAAAAAAAAAAGGAAAGAAAGAAAGAAAAAGAAAGAAAGAAAGAAAGAAAGAAAGAAAGAAAGAAAGAAAGAAAGAAAGAAAGAAAGAGAAAGAAAGAAAGAAAGAAAGAAAGAAAGAAAGAAAGAAAGAAAGAAAGAAAAAGAAATGACAAAGGGATTTAAAACCTTTGCTTTCATATCAAAGAGTGTTGTTAACTCTGCATCTCTGCTGTGAGATTTGGTTATCTGGTGTTTCTGGGTTTCACCTCTGCTGATTATTTAAAAAAAAAAAAGGCAAAAAGACTGTCACTTATTTGGGCAGGGATGTAACAGGAAAACCTATTAGAATATTCTAAACCTATTTAGAATATTCTAAAGTAAGGATTCTTACTCTGGGTATACAGATACCTCCACTCAGGGATCCATGAATAGAATTTAGATGGTCCATGAACTTACATCGAAAAAAAGTTAGATCCTCATTTTCACTAACCTGTGTTGAAATTGGGTGTGTCCTTCAATTATGAAAATTGGCAACTGATCCAAGAATAGTGCCTGTGAAGTTGTCTTCAGCAGAGATCACAGATCTTTTCATAACAGTTGTTGTAGATAGATCAATATATCATTTATGCTCTTCTCTATTTAGAAATTATTGTAGTTATAGATCTGCTACTAGAGCTTCTTATTTAATGCATAAATAAAGCACACATGGGGCGCCTGGCTGGCTCAGTTGGTGGAGCATGGGACTCTTGATCTTGGGGTTATAAGTTCGAGCCCCATATTGGGTGTAGAGATTACTTAAAAGATTTTATTAAAGCACACACATTGCTATATCATGAATTTTTTCTTTTAATTTTTTATATAACTATTTCAATATACTTGGCTTCTTTTGCATTCCTACAGATTTTTATTTCAGTTTACTTTGTGTATTTAAACATTATTCTAAGAAAAGATCTGTGCATTTCACTAAACTGCCAAAAAGGAGTTGATGGCATAAAAGAAGAATAAGATTCCAAGGCAGGAGTCAGCCAACTTTCTATAAAATGCCAAATAGTAAATGTTTTAGGCTTTGCAGGCCATACTGTCTCTGTCACTATCGCTCACCCCTGCCTTTGTAGTGTAAAACAACCATAAGCAACACATGAACAAATGGGCGTGGTCTAGATTCCAATAAAATTTTATTTATAAAAACAGGCTGTGGGCCAGGTTTGGCCCACAGGCTATAGCTTACCATTCCTTGTTCTGGAGCTTAGTGTGGATGATCTTGGTGGTATTTAGTCATACAAAGCATTGTTTAGGTTTGAGCTTCTCAGTTTTCTAGGAGCTTGTTAAATTTGCTCCCTGTCATCGTTACTTACTTGCATTTATTAAGCAGCTTACGGTGATGTTTTAGGCCTTATACCAAAAAGCCGGAATACGATCCCATCTTTGAGCTTATGGCCTAAGAAAGCGAACATCAGGCATATGCACAGATAATTACCCAGCATCTAAGAATACCAGCTTTGGAACCAGCCTGGGTTGGAATCCAAGCCTTGCTACGTACTACAGGGGGACGGTGAACAAGTTACGTAGTCTCTCTAGGCCTCATTTGTACAGTAGTGTTAAGAATAATATTGATAATAGTACCCACCTCGTGGGAATGTTGAGAGCATCAAATGAGACCATTCTTGTGGAGTGCTCCTCAGAGTGCCTGCCATCCTGGAAGCAACCGAAGAATGTTAGCTGCTACTTTGCTTTAACAATACTGAAATGGGCGGGGTCACCAATTTGCTTGAATTATCAGTGCCTTAGATAATTCGGACTTGCCATTCATTGAGGAAATAAATTTGGAGTATCATGTGCATTCAGATGGTTGCAATTTCACTTTGCCTGCTCATCTTTCAGCGAACATGAATAAAAAAATAAAATAAAATAAAATCAAGCAGCTGGATTTCGTAACTTCACAAGTAAAGAACGCAGCTGGCAATGTGGGATAAATAAATTTGGCGCAATAAACACGTCTTTATTAATAAAAATCTGCATGAAGTGTAAGCTGGGCGTTTCAGTCGCTTTATACAGACGATTCTGATGAGTGAGCATGGAGCTGACGGATTCCAAAATGTGTCCTCGAATCTGTTACAACATGTAACTCAATCAAAGTGAACGGATGATGCAAAATTTACACAACTGTGAACCGTTAACTAGCAGAGTGGGTCCTTTAGCAAAATGAACGGTAGCTTGATCGTTTTAAAGAACATGAGTATGCTCACAAGTACTATTTTATTTGGGACAATTGAATAGCACTTTTCCATCTCCCGTTTTTCTTGTGGGTTTTTATAACAGTGCTGGTGGTTTAGGTTTGGGGAAAGAAAAGAAGCCCCCCCACCCCACCCCCAGCCCCCCTTTTTTTTCCTCCCAGGGGCTGCTAGCAGCTGCAGTTAGAAGGTCTCCACCCGCCCGCCTTTGGTATAAGCGGTTTTCTGGTGTGTGCTTCGGGGGGAATCCGCTGTGGTTGTTGCCTGCCTGTTCTTATCGAAACTCACCTTGTGTTGACAGGGGACGCCCCCTTCCAGTGCTGGCTCTGTAGCGCCAAGTTCAAAATCAGCTCGGACTTGAAAAGGCACATGCGCGTGCACTCGGGGGAGAAGCCTTTCAAGTGCGAGTTCTGCAATGTCCGCTGCACCATGAAGGGCAACCTCAAGTCGCACATCCGCATCAAGCACAGCGGAAATAACTTCAAGTGCCCGCATTGCGACTTCCTGGGTGACAGCAAAGCCACCCTCCGGAAGCACAGCCGGGTGCACCAGTCGGAGCATCCCGAGAAGTGCTCGGACTGCAGCTACTCCTGCTCGAGCAAGGCGGCGCTGCGCATCCACGAGCGCATCCACTGCACCGACCGCCCCTTCAAGTGTCACTACTGCAGCTTCGACACCAAGCAGCCCAGCAACCTGAGCAAGCACATGAAGAAGTTCCACGGGGACATGGTGAAGACCGAGGTGTCAGAGAGGAAAGACGCGGGCCGCCAGAGCAGCCGGCAGGTGGCCAAGCTGGACGCCAAGAAGACTTTCCACTGTGACATATGCGATGCCTCGTTCATGCGCGAGGACTCGCTCCGCAGCCACAAGAGGCAGCACAGTGAGTACAACGAGAATAAGAACTCGGATGTGACCGTCCTGCAGTTCCAGATAGACCCCAGCAAGCAGCCGGCCGCCCCCCTCACCGTGGGCCACCTGCAGGTGCCCCTCCAGCCCAGCCAAGTGCCCCAGTTCAGCGAGGGGCGAGTCAAGATCATCGTTGGGCATCAGGTGCCCCAGGCCAACACCATCATCCAGGCCGCGGCCGCCGCCGTGAACATCGTACCGCCCGCCCTGGTGGCCCAGAACCCGGAGGAACTCCCCGGGAACAGCCGGCTGCAGATCCTGCGCCAGGTCAATCTGATCGCCCCCCCTCAGCCCTCGGGGTGCCCGAGCGAGGCGGGCGCGATGAGCCAGCCCGCTGTCCTGCTGACCACTCACGACCAGGCCGATGGGGCCACCCTGCACCAGACGCTCATCCCCACCACCCCAGGCAGCCCCCAGGAAGGCTCCGGCAACCAGACTTTCATCACCAGTTCGGGTATTACATGCACTGACTTTGAAGGCCTTAACGCTTTGATTCAGGAGGGGACAGCTGAAGTGACAGTGGTGAGTGATGGAGACCAAAACATCGCCGTGGCCACCACGGCCCCACCTATATTCTCCTCCTCCTCCTCCCAACAAGAATTGCCTAAGCAGACTTACTCCATCATTCAAGGGGGAGCCCACCCAGCCTTGCTCTGTCCAGCAGATTCCATACCAGATTAATACTTAAAAACCAAAAGAAAGGGGGGGAAGGTGTGACCAAAAAAAAAAAAGAAGGCGTAAATAGAAGTCTGTAAGAGGTTTGCTCTTAAGGTTTTTAAGGCTTGCTGTGAAACCCCTCCCCTTGTAATAAATTGTAATTTTATACTGCTTACTATAATTTTTTTAAATGCTGTAATAATGTTGAGACCACCTCTGAATCGCCGTGTTATAACTGTTGTAGAACGTTGCCAAGATGATTCCAGTTAGGGGTTGGAATTAAATGCATTGAGTAGTGAATACATTTGTTTTGTCCAGCTTGATTTCCCAGTTCTGAGAAGGGTTTTTTCCAATCTAGTGAAATTTATGTGGGAGACGGGACTTCCCAACGTCTCTTAAGTCACCATCCTGAAATATTACCCCTGCCCCCCAAAATCTGGGCTTATTAGTGTTTTAGTACATGGATACAAATCTGTTGGCATGAGGACCATTTTCTACATGATGTTACGTGGATACTTGACACCCCCCCCCCGAAAAAAGATGTTTAGTGCTAATGAGAAAAAAAAGGAATGGTTTCCTAATAAATTGATACGTGAGTAAAATATACTGAATGTTAATGATTCTTGAGAGTCACAGTATGACTGGGACCTGATGGGGTGTGAATTATCCAAAAAGAGGATTTGAAGAAACAAAGCTTTTGAGTCCTCCAGTAAATGTGACACAAGCATTCACGGTCGATTTAAATGTGCCTGGTGCCTAAAGTGACCCAACCTGTAGCATTTCCGTTTTGAAACTTGAGATTGACAAACCTGACATTTCTCTTTAGGGATGCAAAGATGATGTGAGTTCCTACTAACCCTTAGGATGGTTTTCTAGGATGCCATTGTCTTAAATATCAATATATGTGCAATCCCAGGGGCCAGGCAGTGGGATTGGAAAAGCATCTAGGTTTTTCCAAAGCATTAGGCTCTACTGAGGAAAGAGAAATTCAAAGGTTATGGTTTGGGAGTTGAAATGCTGTTCGATCAGTAGGTGGCGCCAGAGAGCAAGCTAGAATTAACCTCCAAAAAAGCCATAACTAGGTGGGGTAGTTACCTACAATTTCCAGCTTCTAGCATCATCTTCCAATTCATCGTGGGCTCTTAAACATACGGAATGATTGAAACATGCTCTCACAGAGCGTCAGCAAGGTCGGGTGCAGAGAGGTTTCCCTTGTGAGAGAAGCATATTTAAAATGTAACGAGAACTCTTACGTATATTTTTACCAGATCCCTCACCGCTTTGACTTTCCTAGCACACGAACTTACTAACAGTCTCACGGCGATCATCTCACTCGTACACAAAGATATTACCCTCCTACCCCCTTATTTCTTTGGTAATAACAAACTAAGGAAATACACAAAATGGTGATGCGGAAACCTTCAGGCCTTGCCTACTGGAAATAGGAAAAGTCGGCCTCCCTTAGGAAATAGCTATAAAGTTTGCGTTGTCTCTTTTCTTTCTTTGATCCTTAATATTTGAACACAATTCTGAGAGTTCTGGGGGAGGGGGGTGTTGCCACAATTTATTGTCATATTAGCAACGGTAATAATGAGTCATTAACTGGATTGGCAAGAAAATGAGAGCTTGCAGCACGCTATGTTCATATTTTAATAATTTCACTGCTTTAGAATTATTGATTATAGCTCTTTTTTTTTTTAATTGAGGAGGGGAGCTCCGGGGTAGGGGGGAGAGGGGCAGAGGGAGAGGGAGACGGAGAATCTTAAGCAGTCTCCACCCCTAGTGGGGAGCCTGACACAAGGCTCAATAGTAGGACCCTGAAAACAGGACCTGAGCCGAAAGCAAGAATCAGATGATTAATGAACTGGGCCACCCAGGTGTCCTGCTTACAGCTCTTAGGAAACTATTTAGCTATTCAGTTTTAGCCAAGAAACTTCTATTGTCATGAACCTGTTTTCTATATCTTTCTTTCCCAGAGTACCCCTTTCTTCGACTTTTAAAGGAATGGTTCCCTGGTTAGAAATGTAATGTGCATTCAAAGTAGAAAAGATGTAAAACACATTATATTATTTTAAAAAGCTCAAGTTGGGGCACTTGGGTGGCTCAGCCAGTGACTCTTGATTTCAGCTCAGGTCACAATCTCTAGGTCATGGAATCAAGCCCCATGTCAGGCTCTGCACTCAGCACCAAATCAGCTTGAGATTCTCTCTCCTTTTGTCTTCCTCCACCCATGCATGATGTAAATAAATATCAATCTTAAAAAAAAATACAACTTTTAAAAAATTTTTTAAAAACATTTAATATTAAAGTTACTAGTAATCTTACTACCCAGACACAAAATTGTGACCATTTTGATGGACTTTTTTTTGATGAACTTCTTTTATTTCTATGTTTATGTATATATATGGTTTCCACTCCAGTTACAGAGTTGGGTTTGAATGGAGCACACTATTTTCTGTTGATATATTTCCCTTTATATAATTTATCTCTAGCTAGCTGCTACCCTCCAATATGCACCTATACATGCATTTCTATATACACACACATGCATAAGTGGATTTTTTTAAACCACAACAGCAAAACTTGTTCCTTATAATAAACTATATACACAATTGTACAAACACTGAGCCAATCATCTCCAGCTCCCTCCTTATTCTCCTCCTACCCCCGGTTAGGAATGTTAAGTTTTCTCCGTATTCATACTAACATACACAGACTCAGTAGTGTAGAAAAGATTTTTTCCTATTTTTCTAGTAACTGTATCACACCATGTATATTTCTGTGCAAGTTGCTCTTACTCTTCCATGTATTAACAGTACTGCAGGTGAATACAGCTATCTCTAATTTTTTTTTTAAGCAAAAGGCAGTAATGTGAACATACCATGCGTTATTCCACTGTCTCTGTACTCGGGGATATTCAGGTGGTTTTGTTTTCATTTGCCATCACAACTGCAGCAGGAAACCTCCTGCAAGATTGCTCGCATTCAGTTGTGCTTCTGGAGTTACGGTGAGCATCCATAGTTTGTACTTGCATAGATTCAGATTACTTTTTTTTTTTTTTAAGATTTTATTTATTTATTTGAGAAAGAGAGAGTGAGCAAGTCAATGGGAGGAGGGGGCAGAGGAAGAGAGAGAATCTCAAGGAGACTCCCCGCTGAGCAGGGAGCCCTATACGGGGCTCGATCCCAGGACCTTGGGATTGTGATGACTTGAGTCAAAGGCAGAGACTTAACCGACTGAGCCACCCAGGCGCCCTTTAGATAACTTTTTTCGAAGCGGTAACCTCATCTGCGGTGTGGGCCCCAACTATCACTAGTCCTGGGTGTTAGCCATCTCTCGAAGTTTTGTCGGTCTGATGAGTAAAAGGAGCCATCTGGGCTCGGTGCATCTCCCCAGCTGCTGCTTTGTTTGTGTGTTTTGTTTTTTGTTTTTTTTAAGATTTACTTATTTATTCATGAGAAACACAGACTGAGAGACAGAGACATAGGCAGAGGGAGAAGCAGGCTCCATACAGGGAGCCTGATGTGGGACTCGATCCTGGATCCCGGGATCATGACCTGCACCAAAGGCAGGTGCCCAACCGCTGAGCCACCCAGGCGTCCCCCAGCTGCTGCTTTGATTTGCATTTGTGACATCTCTCTAGAAACTTGTTGATCATTTGCAGTTTTCTTGTCTGTGAACCTAAAACACTTCTCCCTCATGTTTTTCCTTGGGTCGTTGGGCACTGGGGACCCGAGCCCCATGTCTGTCATAGATGGCAGATCTTTCTGTTCTCCTGTCCTTTGTCTTCTGATTGCTCTTGTGGTGCTGTCACCTCACAGAAAACTCTCTTTTCCTATAGTCTGGTCTCCTATTGCTTCATTCGTGGCTCCTGTTTTTTTCTGGAACAGTCCTCTCTTCCCTCAGCTGAAAAAAAAGGTGTTTTTCTTTCTTTAATATATTTGCTGTTTTTTTAGTTGGCAACGTACGACAGCAAAAATCCCAATCTGCGCACGTGTGACATGGGAATTTGGCGGCCCACATATGCCAGGACCGTTTGTTAAATAAAATATTATTTTCCTCGGTCCTAAAATCCTAATTTCACTTATTGACAGAAGTTCTCAAATATGCTTGAATCTGTTTCAGGAATCTGCTTTGTGTCACTGATCTTTACATCTTCTCTGGTTTGTCTGCAGCACACATCTATTGTGTTAGTATTAAGGAAAGCTTCACTGTCTTTTAGGATTATAAAGCCACCCTCTAGCTATTCTTTTCCAAAATTTTTGTAGCAATTTCTAGATACTCATTCTTCCAAATGCGCTCACTCTATCCAGTACTTCTCAAGCCCCCCCCAAAAAAAAGCCTTTTGAGAATTTTTATTAGAAATGGATCAATGTGATATTGAACTTATAAAAAGAATAACTTTTGGGGCATCTGGGTGGCTCAGTGGTTGACCATCTGCCTTCGGCTCAGGTTGTGATCCCGGGGTCCTGGGATCGAGTTCCGCATCAGGCTCCCTGCAGAGAGCGTGCTTCTCCCTCTGCCTGTGTCTCTGCCTCTTTCTGTGTCTCTCTTGAATAAATAAATAAAATATTAAAAAAATAATAACTTTCTAAAATATGTTAAATCTTATGCCTAAGAACCTTTATTCAAATCCCGGGAGTAACCACTATTCATATAGTTGTCTTCATATGCAATCCATTCTTATGATATGAGTCCTGTATTTCCTTATTGGTATATAATTTTATTATAATTGTAAATAAGATTTTTTCTATGTTAAAATAAATGTCACAAACATATAAAGAATAACTATATTTGGTATATTTGTCTATATTGAGCAAAAAATTCTTATTAATTGGGGCACCTGTCTAGCTCAGTTGGTAGAGTGTGAGACTCTTGATCTTGGGGTTGTAAGTTCAAGCCCCATGTTGGATGGAGAGATGACTTAAAAACAAAATCTTTTTTAAAAAGTTCTTATTAACTGACAGTAAATATTTATTTATTTATTTATTTATTTATTTATTTATTTATTTTTTGACAGTAAATATTTATTAGAAACTCTTGGTCTCTGATAAATATAATTTATGACGGTTATGATACAGTCCTCTCCTTTCCCCGGTGTTTTATCTTGTCATTTATCCTACTTCGTTTGTTTCCTTGTCCAATTGCAATTAGCCACAGCCTCCAAACAAAGCTGGTACAGCTGATGTCTTTTTATGTCTCCATTTTTAATGTGAATGGCTTCAGAATTTCCTGGGTTAATATAATATATATACTGTTCCTTTGAGTGGTGCTTTTTCTAGTACTTGGGTCACTTCTACTGCAATCTTCACTTATAGTTTGTATCAGGGTCAGTTGCTGAATTTTAGCAAATATCCTTTCAGGATCTTTTGACATAACTCCTTGATTTTACACTTGAGTATGCCGATGTCATGAATTGGAATAGCCTGGTACAGAATCACCTTGCGTTCCTGCAGCAAGCCCTCATGGGCACGTTGGCTTCTTCTAACACACTGCTGGGTTGCATTTACTATCATTCACTTGAAAGTTTTCCAACTCTATCCATAAGTGCAGTTGAACTCTGGGATTCTTTTTTGTGCTCTGATTTTTGTTTGTTTGTTGTAGGTGATGTGACTCTGAAAATAAATTGGGGCTCATTCCTTCTTTTTCAGCAACTCAGCAATAGTTTTACTGTCTTGGGAATGATCTGTTTATTGTGTAGGCTGCTGCCCTTTCTCATTACATATCCTCAACAAAACTTCCATGCCTTTTCCACAATGACCAGCCTGTGTAAGTTTTATAACCCATGTGGCTCCGTTTGGATCATTTATATTTTACAAAATAAAAAAACCATTCCCTTTGCTCTGGCTTTCACATTGCTAGCTCTATGATTCCATTATACATGCTCTTAAAATTATTTTTAAATCTTTGGCATTTTGGCGGGTGAGTCTATCAGCTTTATTACTGATGGTTTCGGAGGAGGGGAGAGTTTCTGTTTTTTTTGTTTTTTTTGTTTTTTGTTTTTGTTTTTGTTTTGTATTTTCAGTTCTCCTAAGTTTGTCAAAGGGTTTATCTATTTTTCTTTTTTTTTTTAAGATTTTATTTATTTATTCATGAGAGACACACAGAGAGAGAGAGAGAGAGAAAGGCAGAGACACAATCAGAGGGAGAAGCAGGCTCCATGCAGGGAACCCAATGCGGGACTCGATCCCGGGACTCCAGGATCACACCCTGGGCCAAAGGCAGGTGCCAAACCACTAAGCCACCCACGCGTCCCTATTTTTCATTTATATTAAAGTAAACGTAAAAATAGTAGTATGAAAGCTTTTGCTTATAGTTACTTTCTTTGCCCTCCTCCATTTTATCCATTTTGGCTTTTCTCTTTTTACTAATTCTTTTTCCTGCTTTTCTTTCAGTTTATCTTGCTATTCTAATTTCCTGTAAGTTCACTTATTTGTAGCCTTTCATAACGAACACATTTAAAGCTACATATTTTCCATCGTGACCTCACTTATGTTAAAGGATCATGTTTTTAAATGTTAAAATCACGACTGTCACACAAATATAAAATATTAGTAGATGAACTATAATGAAAATATTAATGAGGGCATTGGCTTCAACAGGTTACAATAGGCTCAAAGGAGATTTCCGTGCACGTATAGTTACGTAGGCCATGAGAAATGCTACAGTGAATTCGCAGACACATGCAGAAAGGCTCAGATAACCACATGCAGATAACCCAGAGCAGATAACAGGACACCCAGTCATCTTTTTTGCCTGTTTTGGAGTCTTTCCAAAATGTTCCCAATATCCATATCCCTGTAGATGTTTATATGAGGTATCCTTCTTTCATAAGTTTCTAGATGCTTTGTTATTTCAGTTTTAGGGTGGGTTGCTTGGTTTAGTGGATTGTCAGGCGGAATGCAAGAGCCATAGAAAGGTATGTTTCTTATTTTTCAAGTAGTTACAATTTGGGAAACTGTATTTGGGTTATAGTTTCTGATAGTCATGGGCCTGAGGATGTGATCTGTGAAAATACGTGCTTTTTGTAATTTATTAGTTTGTTTGGTTTTTTTTATGGCCATGGACATGACCAGTTTTTGCTATGATCAGCAGGTATTTATGTAATAAGCACATTTAAAAAAATAAATATTATAATAAATATTTATAAATATAAATTTATTTTTATAAATTTAAAATTTTGTAATATATAAATATTATAATAAATATTTATAAATAAATATTATAAATAATATCTTTAAAAGGGGGGATGGAGTGCTTGGGTGATTCAGTTGGTTAAGCCCCTGCCTTGGGCTGGAGTCATGATCTCAGGGTCCTGGGATGGAGCCCCACATCAGGCTCCCTGCTTAGCAGGGCATCTGCTTCTCCCTCTCTCTCTGCCAGCACCTCCCCTGCTTGTGTGCAAGTATGCACTCTCTCTTTCAAATAGATAAAAATCTTTTTTAAAAATAAACACATTAAAAAATAAATAAAAATAAACACATTAACTTAATTACTCAGTTCTTCCAAGCCTCTCTCAGTTTTTGTCTATTTGATAAACTTTGCAGGAAGTATTTGTAAACTTCTCACCATGGTTACTTTTTTTTTAACCAGTCTTTTCTTATAACTACTAAGGTGTTTTGTTTTATTATGCCTTGCCCTATGTTGTTTGAGGTGTACGAGTTTGTAGTTGTTATATGTTCTGTCAATTTTCCTTTTTTCCCTTTATTCTATACTTATCCTTTCCATTCCATAGCTTTTGACCTTAAATTATACTTGATCTCATAATAATATTTTAAGTCCCACTTGATATTTATTTACATGTGCCTGGCTTACCTTTGCCTACTCCGTTATTTATTATCTTTCTTTTATCAGCCTCCCTTTGTCCTTGGTAGGAGAATTCACACTGTTGGCATTTATCAGTCACATAGACTTCGTAATTCACTTTTTAAAAAAATTATCTATTCATTTGATAGAGAGAGAACACAATCCGGGTGAGTGGTAGAGGGAGAGGGAGAAGCAGACTCCCCGCTGAGCAGAGAGCTAGATGCTTGGCTTGATCCCAGGGCCCTGAGATCATGACCTGCCCTGAAGGCAAACACTCCACCGACTGAGCCACCCAGGTGCCTCCATTCACTTCTGTCCTATTGAATATTTACTGTTTATTGAACGTTGTGATTTTTTTCTCCCTTTTCCTTTCTAGCTTTTCTCCGTTCTCTTGAAAGTTCCTGCCTAGGTCTTCATTTCTGCTAGCAGTTACTTTCCAAGCTTCACTAATGATTTTTAAATTTATATTTCTCTATTGCTCTCTCAAATATAAATATTAACCATCCCCCAACCTCCCACTAAAAGTCTCCTCCCCCATGACAGGAGGCCCGTGGACCTTATCTCTTCCTCCACTCCCTTTCCCCAAGTTCCAAGTTTTGCTGAGACAATTCCTGAGCTTATTTCCAAGCTTTTGCTAAGTTTTGTCCTGTGGTTTGTCCCATAATTCCCATGTTACCATCACCTACTTAGATTTGGCCAAAGATGAGAATAGACGTTGTTTGCCATCGTTTCTTCTCTATTCTTCCTCTTCCCTATTTCACGTCTTTATTCTGATCTTATCTTTATTCCATTAGAGTGTGTTCTTGAGTATATTCCTTAGAACGGGCCCCTCAGTTGGCATTTCTTTCTTCCTGGCAGATGAATGATACCTGTGGACATAGGATTCTTTTCTCTTCAGTAATCTTCAAATTCTGTTCTGGTGGAGATGAAGGGTTTAAGATCAATCTCATCCAATTCTCAGATGCCTTAGATCCAGTGACCAGTCACATTGAGACAAAGTGTCAGTGTTGCTAGGAAAAAAAGTGGGGACTTACCTCACTCGACTTAGCCAATCACATTGACTGAACCAAACTTTGAAGCTTCCAGAATAGAGAGGAGGTCTTGAACATGGGGCTTGAACATTATGATCTAGAAGACTTTTTGTTGCTCATCTCCTGCTTCTCAGCAACAAAATTATGGTTTTGTATTTTGAAAAAATTCAAAAATGTTTTATTCCTTATAACCATACTGCTCTAAGCTTCTTTTTTCTCGTTGAAGTACAATTGACATAGAATATTTTAGTAGTTTCAGGTGTACAACATAGTGATGTATATTATAATACAATTATGGATGTGTATTATAATATGATTACCACCATATGTCTAGTTACCACCTGTCACTATACAATGTTTTGACAATATTATTGACCATATTCTCTTGCTGTACGTTAGATCCCCATGTCTTATTTATTTTATAACCAGAGGGGTGTACCTATTAATCCCCTGCACCTCCCCTGCTCCCATCTGGCAACCATCAGTTTGTTCTCTGTATTTATAAAGTCTATTTGGTTTGTTCATTTGTTTTGCTTTTCAGATTTCATATATGAGATCATATGACATTTGTCCTCTCTGACTCATTTCATTTAGCAAAATACCCTCTAGGTCCATTCATGTCACAAAAAGCAAGATCTCATTTTTTTTATGGCTGAGTAATATTCATATATACATTATATATGTATTATACAAAATCTTTACCCATTCATCTATTGATGGACATTTAAGGTTGCTCCGTATCATGGCTGTTGTGAATAATGCTGCAATGAACACAGGGATGCCAATGTCTTTTTGAACTACTGTTTTCATTTTCTTTGGTAAATACTCAGAAGTGGAATTGCTAAATCATATGGTAGTTCTAGTTTCAGGTTTTTTTTTTTTTTAAGGAAACTCTGCAGTGTTTTCCATAGTGGCTACAAGAATTTATATAGAGCTCCAAGCTTTCAACATTTTTTCTATACCAAATCATTAGAAACAATTTTCGGGGGTACCTGGCTGGCTTAGAGGAGCATGTGACTCTTGATCTTGGGGTCAAGAGTTTGAGCCCACATTGGGTATAGAGATTACTTAAACTTTTTTTTAAAAAGAAACAATTTTTTGTTAGTATGCTATAAATAACAGATATATTACACATTTTGATAATTATTAAATATAAGGAAAATTTTACTGGTAATATGTGTCTTAATGCGATAGATAGACCTACTCTTTTTCAGCTTATATATCCTTGATGTATATTACTTTCTAAAAAAAATTTTTTTACCAACTATTAGAATAAGATAATTTTCAGTTGTTTTCTTTTTTTATTGATGTAAATTCTGAGAAGTCTCTTTCATACAAATAAGGATATGGAAACAGAAATTGTATTGTTATAGTGTTGAGTCTCAATTATTTTAATTCCTTCTGAATTAAATACTAGAAAAATCTCACATAATGGTTGATCATAACTAAGTGGGTCAATTTTCTTAAAAGCAAAGAACTGAAAACCACCTGGATTTCTCTCCCAGACATGGAACGATTTCTCAGCATTGACACCATGATTTCCAACATGTTTTTTTTGTTTGTTTGTTTTTGGTTTTTTTTGTTGTTTTCTTTTTGCTATCCCAGATATTTTATAGCTCCATGCATTGATTCAGCATAGATGATTCAAGGGGACATGTGTGTATGTTGGGGGGGGGGGTGTTCATAAATGATCAATTTTAAGAAAAAGTACAGACAAAAATTGAGATTCTGAGAATTGATTTCTGTAATCATGCCTTTGAAAAATCTTTGTATATTGCCAAAATACAAGAACCTTAGTTGAAGACCCTTGCCCTAGAGCAGTGGTTCAGCACTCCATGTTAAGAACCAGGTAGTAAATACTTTCAGCTCTGTGGGCCACAGTCTTTGTTGCAATTCTGCAACTCAGCTATGGAGTGTGGAGGCCATCAACAGTACAAAAGAGGGGTGTGGCTGTGTTCCAATAAAATTTTATTTATAGGCATCAAGATCTGAATCTCATAAAATTTTTTTTTTTTTTTTTTGAATCTCATAAAATTTTCACATGTCAGGAAATATTTTTTTCAACCATTCAAAAAAATGTGAGAACCATTCATGGCTCACAGATCATACAAAAAGCAGGTGCTGGGCCATAGTTTGCTAACCCTTGATCTACTAGACCCTGCACATAGTAGGTGCATAATAAATATTTATTAAATAAATGGCACTCATGATTTTCAGTGATAAAAGCTGATATTTATTGACTCGCCAACACAGTGCTGAATGCTGTACACAATAATCTCATTTAATGCACCCAACATCCCACGAGGGAAGTAATCTTAGAGCTCACATTATGCTGAAAAGGATGTGTTTCCCAACTTGCCTGGTATAAGAATCACCTGGAAAACGTGTTAGCATGCCCACAGCCACAGTCCAGCTCTGGAAATTCCAATACAGTGCATCTGGGCAGGGACCTGATCATCTATATTAGAAATCTAGAACCTCTGGAGATTTTTCTGATCCAGGCAGTTAAGAAATATTAAGGTATAGAACCAGAAGTCTTTTGTCTTGGGCTGTGGGGACTTTTTCCTACATAAGCCCCCTTCCTGCAAACACACACACACACACACACACACACACACACACACACACTTAAAATTATATTTTACAACTGTATGGGTACAGAGATGGGTAATCCAGGCTGGCTTATATCCCATTTTTTTTTCTTTTGATTTCAAAAGAAATGAAAACACTTTCATGGATTCTGAGCATGACGCCCACTGACCCTAATGGAAAATGGGGCTGGGACATTGTAATCAACATGAGGAATACAAGAGAAGGTTCATTCAACAGGGAGAAGAGATAGGTGGGACAGACAGATATTTACTTATCTTTGTTTTGCTCCAGTTTATTACAAAAACTTTCCTTTTTTATTTTTTTATTCTTTTTTTTTAAAGATTTTATTCATTTATTCATTAGAGACACACACAGAGAGAGGCAGAGACACAGGCAGAGGGGAGAAGCAGGCTCCATGCAGGAAGCCCGATGCAGGACTCGATCCCCAGACCCCAGGATCAGGCCCTGAGCCAAAGGTAGACACTCAACTACTGAGCCACCCAGGCGTCCCTATTTTTTTATTCTTTATTTAAATTCAATTTAGTTAACATATATTGTATTATACTCATTTCAGAGATAGAATTCAGTGATTCATCAGTTGCATATAATACCCAGTGCTCCATAAAGTCTAGGGAAAACAGGATAATTTCATCGGTACTTTATATAATGCCCCCAAAGATTTGATTTCCATAATTATATAGTGAGGAGATGAATACTTATTAGCAGTCAGTGTATTTTGACCAAGATATATTTGGTGTTAAAATGAGCACATGTGTATGTGCACGCATGCATGTGCACACAAATAAAATTTAAATTATCTGAGGCTTGACTGTAGTGTCATTTGATATAAGCACACACATTTCAAATTAGTATATATTGGTTATATATGTGAAGCCCCACTAAAATCTTTTCTTAGAGTCCATAATGGAGGGCACTATTAACAAATAGGAATACTGTCTTTAATTCTTTTCAATGGAGTTCTACTTCCATGGCAACCTACCCTCTACACCATCTAAAGATAACAGCTTTCTTTCCTCCTTTTCTAGCCCCAATTAACCATGGGTTTAATTTGAAAATTTTTGTATAATTGATTTTTTTAATATTTTCACTTTTTTTTATATCTACAACTAGATTATGAACTCAACGCCATGAACATTCTTTGCATCTTCCATAGTTCCTAGCAGAATATCCTTCATATAAAAAGTGCTTACTGAACATGTACTGACTGAATAATTGGGATTCTAGACATACTTGCTTTGTACTAGACCCTCCTCTGTATTCTACAGTGTTATCAACAAGTATTAATACTTGTCAGTTTGTGTATATTCATAAAATTAAATCTTACACATGTTAATTTGGGGGGGGACAACACCCAATGCTTATGACATCACATGCCCTCCTTAATGCCCATCACCCAGTTACCCCATCCTCCCACCCACCTCTCCTCCAGCAACCCTCAGTTTGTTCTCTAGAGTTCAGTGTCTCTTATGGTTTACCTCCCTCTCTGTTTTTATCTTATTTTTCCTTTCCTTCACCTATGTTCATCTGATTTGTTTCTTAAATTCCACATATGAAGGACACCTGGATGGCTCAGCAGTTGAGCATCTGCCTTTAGCTCAGGTCGTCGTGATCCTAGGATCGAGTCCCACATCGGGCTCCTTGCAGGGAGACTGCTTCTCCCTCTGCCTGTGTCTCTGCCTCTGTGTGTGTGTGTGTCTCCCATGAATAAATAAAATCTTAAAAAAAAAATTCCACATATGAGTGAAATCATATAGTATTTGTCTTTCTCTGTCTAGACTTATTTCACTTAGCACAATACCCTCTAGTTCCATCCACATCATTGCAAATGGCAACATTTCAATTTTTTTGATAGCTGAGTAGTATTCCATTGTATACTATATATATATATTCCATTTATATATATATATTTATATATATTTATATATATTCCATTTATACTATTTATACTATACACATCTTCTTTATCTGTTGGTCAATGGACATCTGGGCACTTTCCATAGTTTGGCTGTTATGGACATTGCTGCACATAAACATTGGGGTGCAGGTGCCCCTTTGAATCACTATGTTTGTATCCTTTGGATAAGTGCCTAGTAGGGCAATTACTGGGGTCATAGGGTAGCTCTATTGTTAGCTTTTTGAGGAACCTCCATACTGTTTTCCAGAGTGGCTGCACCAGCTTGCATTCCCACCAAAAGGGTAGGAGGGTTCCCCTTTCTCTGCATCCTCACCAACATCAGTCGTTTCCTAAGTTGTTAATTTTAGCCATTCTGACCAGTATGAGGTGTTACCTCATTGTGGTTTTGATCTATATTTCCCTGATGCCAAATGATATGGAGCATTTTTTCGTGTCTATTGGCCATTTGTATATCTTCTTTGGAGAAATGTCTGTTCATGTCTTCTGCCCATTTCTTGACTGGATTTTTTGGTTTTGGGGTGTTGAGTTTGATAAGTTCTTTATAGATTTTGGATACCAGCCCTTTATCCAATAAGACATTTGCAAGTATCTTCTCCCTTTCTGTCAGTTGTCATCTGGTTTTTGTCAACTGTTTCCTTTGCTGTGCAAAAGCTTTTTATCTTGATGAAGTCCCAATAATTCATTTTTGTATTTATTTATTTATTTATTTATTTATTTATTTATTTATTTATTGCCTTTGGAGATAAGTCTTGCAAGAAGTTGCTGTGGCCAAGGTCAAACAGATTGCTGCCTGTGTTCTCTAGGTTTTTAATGGATTCCCATCTCACATTTAGGTCTTTCATCCATTCTGAGTCTATTTTTCTGTACAGTGTAAGAAAGTGGTCCAATTTCATTCTTCCGCGTGTGGCTGTCCAATTTCCCCAACACCATTTGTTGAAAAGACTGTCATTTTCCCACTGGATATTCTTTCCTGCTTTGTTGAAGCTTAGTTGACCACAGAGTTGAGGATCCATTTCTAGGTTCTCTATTCTGTTCCCTTGACCTATGTGTCTGTTTTTGTGCCAGTACCACACTGTCTTGATGATCACAGCTTTGTAATATAGCCTGAAGTCTGGCATTGTGATGCCTACGGCTTTGGCTTTCTTTTTCAACATTCCTTTGACTATTCAAGGTCTTTTCTGGTTCCATACAAATTTTAGGATTATTTTTCCAGCTCTGTGAAAAATGTTGATGGTATTTTGATAAGAATCGCATTGAATGTTTAGATGCTCTATGAGCATGGAATGTTCTTCTATTTCTTTGTGTCTTCCTCAATCTCTTTCATTAGCATTATGTAGTTTTCAGAGTACAGATCCTTTGCCTCTTTAGTTAGGTTTATACCTAGGTATCTTATGGTTTTTGGTGCAATTGTAAATGGGATTGATTCTTGATTTCACTTTGTTCTGCCTCATTGTGAGTGCACAGGAATGCAACATACTTTTGTGCATTGATTTTATATCCTGCGACCTTGCTGAATTCCTGTATCTGTTCTAGTAATTTTTTGGTAGAGTCTTTTGGGTTTTCTACATAGAGTATCATGTTGTCTGCAAAGAGCAAGAGAAGAGTTTCTTTTTTGCCAATTTGGATGCCTTTTATTTCTTTTTGTTGTCTGATTGCTGAGGCTAGGACTTCCAGTTACTATGTTGAACAGTGGTGGTGAGAATGGACATTACTGTCATGTTCCTGACCTTAGGGGAAAAGCTCTCAGTTTTTCTCCATTGAGAATGATATTCACTGCTGGTCTTTCATATACGGCTTTTATGATATTGAGATATGTTCCTTCTATCCCTACACAGCAGGGTTTTTATCAAGAAAGGATGCTATATTTTGTCAAATGATTTTTCTGCATCTATTGAGAGAATCATATGGCTCTTGTCTTTTCTTTTATTAATGTGGTGTATCGCATTGATTGATTTATGAATGTTAAACCATACTTGCAGCCCAGGAGTAAATCCCATGTGGTCGTGATGAATAATCTTCTTAATGTACTGTTGGATCCTATTGGCTAGTATATTGGTGAGAATTTTTGTATCCATGTTCATCAGGGATATTGGTCTGTAATTCTCCTTTTTGGTGGGGTCTTTCTCTGGTTTTGGAATCAAGGTAATGCTGGCCTCATAGAATGAATCTGGAAGTTTTCCTTCCATTTCTATTTTTTGAAACAGTTTCAGAATAGGCATTATTTCTTCTTTAAATGTTTGGTAGAATTCCACTGGGAAGCCATCCAGCCCTGGACTCTTGTTTGTTGGGAGATTTTTAATTAGCGGTTTGATTTCTTTGCTGGCTGTGGGTCTGTTCACATTTCCATTTCTTGCTGTTTCAGTTTTGGTAGTTTATATGTTTCTAGGAATGCATCCATTTCTTCCAGATTTTCTAATTTGCTGGCATATAATGACTCATAATATTCTCTTATATAAAAAAAATTCTCTTATATTTGTTTGTATTTCTTTGGTGTTGATTTCCATCTCTCCTCTTTCATTCATGATTTTATTTATTTGGATCCTTTTGCTTTTCTCTTTGATAAGTTTGACTGCAAACTAGTGGTTTATCAATCTTATTAATTCTTTCAAAGAACCAGATCCTAGTTTCGTTGATCTAGTCTACTGGGGTTTTTTATTTCTTTTTTTTTTTTTCATTTATTTATTCATGAGAGACACAGAGAGAAGTAGAGACACAGGCAGAGGGAGAAGCAGGCTCCATGCAGGGAGCCCAACATGGGACTCGATCATGGGTCTCCAGGATCACACCCTGGGCTGAAGGCAGCGCTAAAGCACTGAGCCACCCAGGCTGCCCTTTTTTAATTTCTATATCATTGATTTCTGCTCTAATCTTTATTATTTCTCTTCTCCTGCTGGATTTAGGCTTTATTTGCTGTTCTTTCTCCAGCTCCTTTAGGTGTAAAGTTAGATTGTGTATTTGAGACTTTTCTTGCTTCTTGAGGGAGAACCTGTATTGCTATATACTTCCCTCTTAGGACCATCTTTGCTGCATCCCAAAGATTCTGAACTGTTGTTTTCATTTTCATTTGCTTCCATATATTTTTTTAATTTGTCTTTAATTTCCAAGTTGACCCATTCATTCTTTAATAGGATACTATTTAGCCTCCTTGTGTTTGTGGTCCTTCCAAATTTTTTCTTGTAGTTGACTTCAAGTTTTAAAGGATTATGGTCTGAAAATATGCAGAGTATAATCTCAATCTTTTTGTACCAACTGAGATTTGATTTGTGACCCAGCATGTGATGTTTTCTGGAGAATGTTCCATATGCCCTCAAGAAGAATGTGGATTCTACTGATTTAGGATGAAATATTCTGAATATATTTGTTAATTCTGTCTGGTCCAGTGTGTCATCCAAAGCCCTAGTTTCCTTGTTGATCTTCTGCTTAGATGATCTGTTTACAAAAGTTTTCTTAAGATATTTCTCATACACCATAAAAATCCACCCTTTAAATTATATAAGTTAATAATTTTAGTACATTCACTAAGTTGTGCAACCATTACCAGCATCTAATTGCAGAACATTGTCGACACCCCAGAAAGAAACTCTGTCCCCAGGGGCAATCACTCCCCATTCCTCTCCCCAGCCTCTGGCAACCACAGATGTGCTTTATGTCACTGATTTTGCTTATTCTGAGCATTTCACATATTTGGAATCATACCACATGGGATCTTTTGTGAGTGATTTCTCTTACTCAACATCGTGTTTTCAAAGTTCATCCATGTTGGAATGCACATCAGTGTTCATTCCTTTTCACATCCATTTAGTATTTCACTGTATAGACAGACCACATTTTGTTTGTCTGTTCAGCAGTTGATGGAAATTTGGGTGGTTTCACTGTTTGCCTTAGTTTTAAAAATATTAATATAGTAAAATTTTTAGAATTATTTGGGAATTTTCATGAAAATACCTGCTACATATTGAGCAGTTACTCTGCATGAATCACACTAACTCAATGAACGTCCCCAGCAGTGCCCCCTAACAGAGTTATTATTACCACCACCATTTTAGGGCTGATGAGGCCGGGCAGTGGAATGGGTTAGCAGGTCACACAGCTAGTTGATTTGATATGATTTGAATCATACAGTGATTAAGATCTTATTCTGGAGCCAGAATCCCATGTTGGAAATCCAGTAGAGAGCAGGTCACATCAGTCCATCTCTGTATGAACACAAAGACGAAGCAGTGGCTTCTAGCCCAGTGGCCAACATGAAAATTATAGGACATGGCAGGGGAATAGACACATTTCTCCCTCAGGTAAAGAGGAAAGGTAGAGGTGCCTGGCCAAGAGCTACTCAGTTCTCTTACTAAGCTAACATCCTTTGAGCACTTACCATGGGCTGGGTCCTTGCTAAGCATTTAACTACTGCCTCCTACAACCAACTCCCCAAAACATCAAGAATGAACCAGAGGAAAGTCCTGACATTTCTACCAGCACAACACTGGCATTACTTAGCCCCCTGGAAAAGTATCTGTGGTCCTTCCAAATTTTTTCTTGTAGTTGACTTAGCCCATAAGGGCTACCCATATCATATTTTTTTAACAAAGATATATTTATTGGTATTTTTAAAATATAGCTTCTTAGGAGAGTGAAGACTTTTTGGACAGAAAAATTAGAAGTCAAATGGCACTTTTCATCGTCTTCTTTAAATCGATCTCCTTTTTCAAAAGTTAGCTATAACATTTTAGAAGAATTAATTTTGGAAGTAGTTTTTTTTTGTTTTTTGTCTTTTAAGGATTTGTTTATTTTAGAGAGAGAAAGGGAGAGGGGGAAGGAGGCAGACTCTACTCTGACCACAGAGCCCAGTGTGAGGCTCAATCTCGTGACTCTGAGATCTTGACCTGAGCCGAAACCAAGAATCGGACACTCAACTGACTGCGCCACTGAAGCACCCCAGTAGTTAAGTTTTTAATGCTGATTTTGTGGTTCTTGAGCAATGGTGATGGTCATTACCCTTGGGCTCTATTTCTCCAGTACTATCCTTCCCCTGAGACTTACCTCACTGATTTCTGAAGGTGGAACTGAGTGTTATTGAATTATTAGACCAAGGGAGACTATAGAGTAAATGTTCTAGACACTATCAACTGTTATGATACTGGCAGTTCATTGGTAGAATCATTCTGTGTACATGTATGGAACTAGTAACAGGCCCAAGGGGCTATGAGGATACCAGATCGTATAATTGAGCCCTTGCTTTGGAGCAGTGTATTGTTCAGTGTACCATTGTTTCCTCCACCAAAATTGTGGATCTTGAGGGCTGAGACTAATTCTGACCACTCTAAACCCCCAGAAGAAAGTGCTCAGTAAATGTTTATTGAACTCATTCATTCACTCATTCAGTGTTTTTGAGCACCTACTACATGTTGGGTGCAGTTCTGGAAACTTGGAGGTTATCACTGAGCACAGAGTGATCCTTGCCTGTGTGGAGTCCACCTTCTGTGGTGGAGAAACAGACAATACACAGTAAACAGAATACATAAGTGTGTCAAGCGTTGTCAGGAGGTGATGAGTGCTGCGGGGAGTGGGGGGAATAGTTTCGTATGGAGAGAGGGCTTGAGATTTTAAATAGGGTGGTCAGAGAAGACCTCCCTGAGAAGTTAAGATTAGAACAAAGACTGAAATGAGGGAGGGAGCGAGGAAGGGAGCCATGTAGATATGAAGAAGAGAATCCCAGAGGGAAAAGCCAGTGGAAACACCCTAAAAGAGAAATGTGCCTGTGGTGTCTGAGGTTGATGTAGCTGGAGAAGACAGAGCATGAAAAGAGAAGCAGGTAGACCATGAGGTTGACGAGAGAATTATTCTGTGTTTTGTGCATATCTGACATATATTACAATATTCATTAAAACAGCAATAGCAATTGCATTCATTCAGCAAACACCAATTGCCAAAGGAGTGAACATAGGATATTGGTGTCGCCAGGCAGGCAGGATCCTTGCCCTATGGGAGCTCATGGTCTAATAGGGCAAATAGGCAAATACGCATTTGCCACAGCACATAAGTGCTCTAGTGGGGGACACAGAAGATGATGAGGAAGCTGTATGACCCAGATTTGGACTGCCCAAGGGAGGCTGTCTGTGGAAAGTCAAAGTGATGAATAGGAGACACAGTTGAAAAGGAGGAACCGAGAAATGGGGGATGAACATTCTAAGGTGGAGGATAACATATGAAGGTCTGGAGGGAGAGAGGTCATTTGTAATTGGAGCATTTTTCCAGAAGGGTAAAGGGGGGAAAAAGAGAAAAAAGATTGGTGCACCTTGTGCACCTCAGAATGTTATTTCAGGATTTTAAAAATGCCACATTTATACCATATATATAAGACGATCATATAGTTCCTCATCCAAACTCGGAGTGTGGAGGCATTATTGATAAAAATGCTGGGAGAGGAGGTGTGAATCAGCTTCTGACCTGCCGTTATTACTGATGGATGGAAGCCAGAAGCTGTAAAATAATAATGACTCATGCTTCACCCTAGCGGTGGAAGGCAGCATCACAACAAGAGGCAAAGAGGACTGTGTCACCTCCCACTGGTTAGTTTTTTCAAGAAAAAGAAGTCCTATGCCACAAAGCTTATTGAAGTTTGGGTTTTCAGCTTAGTGCTTTATTTTTTTTTTTTTAGATTTTATTTATTTATTCACGAGAGACACACAGAGAGAGGCAGAGACACAGGCAGAGGGAGAAGCAGGCTTCCCACTGAGCAAAGAGCCTGATGCAGGACTTGATCCCAGGACCCTGGGATCACAACCTGAGCCAAATGCAGATGCTCAACCACTGAGCCACCCAGGCACCCTTGGCCTAATACTTTAGACATAAATTTATTAGTAGTATAAATCTGTCAGTCTTTATCAATACATTTATACTTTACTTTGTGACTATATTCCTATTTTCTTTTTTGTTTTGTTTTTATTGAAGTTTGATTTGCCAACATATAGTATAACACCCAGTGCTCATCCCATATTCCTATTTTCAATGTTAACCCCTGTGGTAGATTGTTGTTTCCAACTCGACCATCCACCCCTGGTCTGGAATTTATGTATCCACCCTTGCCCATTGGCCTTGGAGGGGTGGAATGTGCTTCCCCACCACACTGATTCTGGGCAAAGCCCTGTGATTTGCTCTGGCTAGTGGAATACTAGTAGACCTGATGAGATGAGGGGCTTTCAATGTGCCTGTATGGTATGGCTTCTCCTCTTGTTCTCAAATGACCTGTCATAAAAAGAACATGCCCCATGTGGCTGATGGCCCAAGGAGAAATCAGCAGACCAATGGAACTGACCTCAACCCAAACCTCACGCTTGAGCCATAGCCAGCAGAGCCACAATGAACTCACAGACCTATAAAAAAGAAAATAAATACTCATTCTGGAACGCCACTGAGATATTGAGTTTGCCTATTACACACCAAAGGTGACTAATGCAGGAGACTATAAGTGAAACAACTGCCTATGGAATTGCCTTATCCAGGATTCAGTATTTATTTGAATGAATTAAGTGATATTTCTCCTACAGTACTACTTAAAAATCACTTTCAACACAATTATGATGAGAAGGTACAATTTGTATCCAAATATAGTGGGTCTCTCCTCCCATCTTGCCTTGCCTCTTTTTCCTTGGTTCCTTTTTATTTATTTATTTTTTAAATTTCTGGTCAATTTCCTTCCATGGGAAAGGACAACCTGCCCATATGACTCCCTACCCAATCTACATAGGACCTGTTGGTCTTCATCATGATATCTTTTGTTAGAGGCAGCATTTTCCCAGGTGGCTGTGAGACTTGATGCCTCCCAGTAGAAGATACATGAAAGGGATGCGTGCTGGAATGGCCTCCACTTTTATGAGACGTTAGACCTTCCCATAGAGCATTCTGCTCATTTTGAGCTAACTCTCAGTTACCAGTGTCCTCAGAAAGACAGAGTTCAGATTAATTTAAAGATGAGTATGTTGAAGGCTCAATGAGAATTTCATTTTTTTTAGTATTAAATTTCTTGCAAGTTAGCAAACTGGCAGTCATCTTTATAGAGTATATTTCAACCTAATCCAGTGCAGTGCAGACAGCATAGACACACCCAAATTACCCATGAGCAGATGAGAAGTCATTCAAAGACCTCTCTTGCCTGGTTTGCCTAGCAGGCAAAACAAAACAAGGGCCATGGAATCAAAAAGAATTGGGTTCTTGGGATGTCTGGGTGGCTCAGTCAGTTGAGCAGCTGCCTTTGCCTCAGGTCATGATCCCAGGGTCCTGGGATTGAGCCCCAAATTAGTCTCTGTACTCAGTGGGGAGGCTGCTTCTCCCTCTCCCTCCTCCAACTTGTGCTCTTTCTCTCTCTCTCTCTCTCTCAAATAAATAAATAAAATCTTTTTAAAAAAGAAAAAAAAAATTAAAAGAAAGAAAGAATTGGGTTCAAATCCCAGTTCCACATCTTCTCAGAGATATGACCCAGCAAGTGACCTCACCTCTGTGAACCTCAATTTCTTTTTCTGTATAGTGAGACTAATAACTATACCTACCTCAGCCTTATAAAGCAGGATTAAATAAAATAATACATGTGAAGTACCTGGCACATAGTAGGCAGTCAATTTATGGAGCCATATACAATGGCAGCACTAATGATCCGCTTTCTCAGTGCCTGTGTATCCTTGGTGGAGCTGTCAAGAGCTCGTGCTCATCATCCCTAGGGCTGCTCAGGAGCCAACTCCTTCCTGTGCAGAGGGCTTGTCATTGTGCTCACCTGGGTGGAAGGCAGTGTCCTACCTGCCATTGTACAAGCTGGGGAACATCAGCTACTCCCACCACTTCCTTGCAGCTGGAGGACAAGCACAGGACCTATACTTGGCCAGTCAGATACTTCTGCCCAAGACGCAGCAAGCAGCACAAATCACAGGGAAACACCAGAGTTCATTCACAGTGACTGCACTCTAGCAGAGAGAGGCCAAAACAGCATGGGATGGATGGTGGCACAGGGTACAACTTAGGGGTTTCCCACATCAGTATCAGAGATGTCTCCCTGCAGCATCCAAAGCAGATAGTATGTCATTCATGGTTACACCTGTCTGGCCAGCTTTCCTCTCTGCCCATCACCTGGGCCAGGCTCTCCATGCCCCTGCAGGCACTCAGCTGCTTCCCATGCTGCCAAGGAGTTCCTGTTCTGGTTCAAGTGGCCAACAGTTTCTGTTGCATATCCCCAGCAAACCCCAACTGATACATTCCCAAAGAGAAACACTTTGATTGGGTCCCTTGGTACCAACCAAAACTGAGGGCTTCAATGGACAGAATTTGAGGCTATACCAACATAGAAGTCTTTGCTGTAGACTCAGCCCCTCTATCAGTGTAAACCTTGGCATTTTTATTCAGAAAAATGCCCCCCACCACTGCCATGGGAACTCCCCTCCCTTCTGAGAGCTGCATGGATACCAGCTTCGGGGCTGGCCTTTGATTTCATCAGAGGGGGAACTTTTTATTTATTTTTTATTTTTTTGAGGGGGAACTTTTTAAAGTAAACATGTCCTAATAATTTTTTTTTAAGTTTCAAATATACAGCGAAGTTGAAAGAATTTTCTAGTGAACACCCATATCCTTTGCATGAAGATTCAATCACCGTGATACTATATTTGCTTTATCAAAGATCTTTCCATTACCATAAATTTTTCATTGAAAAAGTAATAAATGCACAGAGTGGAAAAATTCAAACATTTCAATGTGGTATCTAATGGAAAGTTTTTCTCCTTCCCACACCAGATTCTCGACTCCCTTCCCCGAAAGCAATTATGTGCTTACATATGCTTATATGTATAGATTTTCCTTCTTTTCTTTCTTGATTCTTTTTAATGGGCTCTTATTCTATAGACAAGTGGTCTTGTATGCAGTGGTCTTGTAGCTGGTCTTCTCTTTCCCTTTTTCTTCCATTTAACAATATATCTTTCAGGATTTTTTCCATAAAGTTTATTAAACACCTACTATGTGCCAGGTACTTTTTCTACACAGTGAGTACCCTGACAGGGTGGAATAGTTTCAAGCCACCATCTGGAGCTAAAGATTTAGAAATCATTCTATATCAGCTGATGTGAAACTACTTCATTCTCCTTTTTTTTTAACATTTTGTTTTTAAGTAATCTCTAACCGAGTGGGGTTGGAACCCACAACCCAGAGATCAGGAGTCACATGCTCTACCAACTGAGTCAGCCAGTACCTCTAAACTAGTTTTTTTTTTTTTTAAGATTTTATTTATTTTAGAGAGAGATGGTGCATGAGTGGGGGGAGGTGCAGCGGGAGAGGGAGAGAGAGAATCTCAAGCAGACTCTACGTGGAGCCCAACGTGGGGCTCAATCCTAGGATCCCAAGATCATGACCTAAGCCGAAAGCAAAAGTCAGAGGCTTAACCAACTGAACCAGCCAGCCAGGCACCTCTAAACTAGTTCATTCTTTTTTTTTTTTTTTTAAGATTTATTTCTTTATTTGAGAGGGAGAACATGATCAGGGGCAGGGGCAGAAGGAGAGGGAGAAACAGACTCCCCGTTGAGCAGGGAACCCAATGTGGGGCTGAGGACCCTGAGATCGCAACCTGACCCAAAGGCATCCATTTAATTGACTGGTCCACCCAGGCATCCCAAAATTAGTTCATTCTTAGAGGGACTTTTTTTTTTTTTTTTATGATAGTCACACACACAGAGAGAGAGAGAGAGAGAGGCAGAGACTTAGGCAGAGGGAGAAGCAGGCTCCATGCACCAGGAGCCCGACGTGGGATTCGATCCCGGGTCTCCAGGATCGTGCCCTGGGCCAAAGGCAGGCACCAAACCGCTGCGCCACCCAGGGATCCCCTTAGAGGGACTCTTAATCCAAGGCTTAAATGGTCGTAAGACCCAGGTGATGACAGTGAAAGCTTGGCCACCAGACACCAGGAGATCAGAAGCCAGAACTACAGTTTACTTATTTATTTTTTTTTAAGATTTTATTTATTTACTCATGAGAGACACACAGAGAGGGAGGGAGAGGCAGAGACACAGGCAGAGGGAGAAGCAGGCTCCATGCAGGGAGCCCGATGTGGGACTTGATCCTGGGTCTCCAGGATCACGCCCTGGGCCAAAGGCAGACGCTCCACCGCTGAGCCACCGAGGCGTCCCCAGAACTACAGTTTATCAGTTCTGGGAATTCTTAGGTATTTTCTCTGCCGTAGATGAGACTCAGATATTCCACTTTTATCTGTTTATTTTCTTTTTTTGACTCTTCACCTCGTCCTCTATTCTATTATATTTTGCATACCACATGGCTTCTACCTAGGTTTTTAGCTTTTTCCTGATTTTAGTTGAGGGGAGCCCCTCTCTAGTCTTTTTCTACAGCTCAATATTTTCAACACTCTTGGTTACAAGTAACAGGAAACACATAAAAACTAGCAGAAGTAAGAACATTTCCTGGACAGACACTAGGTAGTTTCCAGAATCTGAGAAAGAAACATGGGTCATAGCTGCTCTGGGGACCTTGGGACCTAACCCAGGGAGACGGTCTTGCATGGCTTCTTTTTTTTGCAATCATGCCCATCATGGCAGGCCTTTGCTTGGCTTTATTCTTTCCTCCTACAGATGGTTTTCTGTACATGACAGAAGGATATGGGCACAGACAACTCCAGCTTAATGTCATCTCAATTCAGCAAACCCAGAGGACAGCCCTTTTCTCTCTATACTTTGACATATACATAGTCCAGGAATAGTTCACTGAGGCACATGCCCAGTGCTAGAGCAGCTCTGGTCTGGGGATACTGTGAGCTAGGACGAGCCCATCCTGCCCACCGGCCATCAGTAGCTTTCTATAACTAGCTGTCAATCCTAGACTTCTTGGAGAGCTTCTTGGGAAATCTGAAACTGGCTCCATACTGGAAGGAAGAGTCAAGTCATTCCAGATTGGTACATGGTAGGTTTAATAAGTAAGGGAACTTGCACACGATGCTTGTCTTGGGTAACTGCAAGAGAAATAGATCTCCGCACCCTCCTGCCAAATCTTAAAAGCTTAATTTTTAAATTTTTTTAAAAATTTATTTAAGGCACCTGGGTGGCTCAGTAGGTTAAGCCTCAGCCTTGGGTCATAATCTCAGTCAGGGTCCTGGGATTGAGCCCTACATTGGGTTCCCTGCTCAGCGAAGAGTCTGCTTCTTCTTCCTCTCCCTCTGCCCCAACCCTGCTTGTGCTCTCCCTCTCTCAAATAAGTAAATAAAATCTTTTTAAAATATTTTTTATTTATTTACTGGGGGGAGGAGGAAGGAGAGAGGGAGAGACGGTCTTAAGCCAATTCTGCAATTAGCATGGAGCCCACCCCGGGGCTCAATCTCCCGACCCTGAGACCATCACCTGAGACAAAACCAAAAGTTGGACACTTAACCAACTGCACCCCACAGGCATCCCTTAAAAGTCTACATAGAGACTTTAACTGGTTCAGTCATGGACCATCCAGATGGTCACAAGGCTATGTCCTTGGGGCAGTTCCTGGGAGCCAAGAAGGCAAGTAGAACCCATATTTCAAGGACTGAGGAGGGAGCGAGGAGCCTCCAGTTGCTGGGTCCAGCTCACAGGTCAACCAGTGGTCACATCCTCTAGATGACCTCACTCAACACTGCCATTCCCACAACTAGCTCCCAAAGGAAGGAGGGTAGTGTGGTTATACAAAACCATAAGTGTTCACTGCTGAGGCCTTGAGCCTCTGCTCCCTCTGCTAACTATCTCCTACCCTGAGCTGAGCATTTCCTAGATGATCTTTGGGGATCCATTCCACCACCACCCCTTCAGCCCATATGCTCCAAATGGGGCTGACACACCCCCTCCATAAGGGGAAGGCATGGTCCCATGCTTGGTCAATGAAAGCATCCCGTGACCTTGGGTCAAAGATACTGGTCTAAGGCAAGGGTCAGCAAATTCTTTCTAAAGCAACAGAAATAGTTACTGACTTCAACAGAAATCTTTGATAATAAACATTTCAGATGTAGGGGGCCTCCAGTCTCTGTTGCAGCTACTCAACTCTGCACTCTTAGCACAAAAACGGCCCTAGACAATAAACATCAACGAATAAGCTTGTGTTCCCACAAAACCTATTTGTAGAAACAGGCAGTGGCCCAATTTGGCCCACAGACCATAGTTTGCCTTCTCTTGGTCTAAAGGATGGGCCTTTGGCCCATGATAAGCCAATCAAGCCTAAGAAGGGCTAAATCCTGGGACTTTTGTTTGAATGATCACGAAAAGAGCACTTTCTCTACCTTTCTTTTCTTTGGAGCTATGAGGATATAGGGCTGGCACTGCCCCCAACCTCCAACTAAAGATGCATTATTAATCTATTGCTATGTAACAAATTACCCCAAAACTTAGTGGCTTAACACAAAGAATATTTATTACTTCAGAGTTTCTGTAGGTCAGAAATTCAAACATAGCTTAACTGGAGCTTCTGTCTTAAGGTCTCTCCCAAGGCTATAATCAAACTGTTGGCCAGGGTTGGGGTCTCATCTGAAGGCCCAGCTGGGGGGTGTGGATCTGTTTCCAAGCTCATTCACATGGGTTTTGGCAGGATTCAGTTACCTGGGGGCCACTGGGTTGAAGGCCTCATTTCCTCACTGGCTGTTAGAGGCAATCATCAGTATCTTGCCACATGGGCCTCTCTATAGGGCAGCTCACAGCATGGCAGCTGGCTTCCCTCAAAACAGACAAGCAAGAGAGAACAAGATATGGTGAGTAAGAAGGAAGACAGTCTTTTTGTAATGTAATCTCAGAAGTGCATTTCATCACTTTTGCCAAATTCTGTTTGTTAGAAGTGAGTCTCTAGGTTCAGCCAAGAGGAAGGGATTAGCCAAGAGCAAGCACATGAGGAAGTGGGGCTCTTTAGGAGCTGTGTCAGAAGCTGCCTGCCCCCATGAGAGAAGTACCTGAGAGTGAACCAACACACAGCAAAGCTGTGCTGAGAGGAGCAGAGGAAGACAAAGCCAGCATGATATTTGAGCCCCTGGATAAAGTTAGAGCTGAAATAAAAATGTACTCCCAACTGTCAATTCTTTGGCACAAATTATTGTTTCTTCCTAAGGAACAAAAGGAAGGGTGTTTTATTATTGCAAACATACAATCCTGAATGGTAGACCCTCCACTACAGAAGTTGAGTCAAAGGAAGCCTTGAATATCTCTAGTAATTCATAGAAAAAAAATGATTTTTCATTAACCATTCCCTCTGTGCCAAGTAATGCCCTGAGCACGTTACAACTACTATCTCACCAACCCTTTGGCAGCCCTACACTGTAGACAATGCAATAATGCTCTTTTTACCGATGAGAAAATTAAAGTCCAGAAATATTAAATCATTTGGGAGCACCTGGATGGCTCAGTCAGTTAAGTATCTGACTTTGGCTCAGGTTGTGATCTCAGGGTCCTGGGATCAAGCACCCTGTGGGGCTCCCCCACTTAGTGAGGAGTCTGCTTCTCCCTCTCCCTCTACCCCTACCCCTACTCGTGTGTGTGCTCTCTCCCTCTCATATAAATAAAATCTAAAGATAGATAGATAGATAGATAGATGATAGATATTTACATATAGATATATGTAAAACCATTTACTCCATGCTACAGAGCTATGACTTGACCAGTTCTGTCTAATATAAAAGTTTATAGGGCAGCCCCCTTGGCGCAGCGGTTTGGCGCCGCCTGCAGCCTGCGGTGTGATCCTGGAGTCCCACGATCGAGTCCCGCGTCGGGCTCCTTGCATGGAGCCTACTTCTCCCTCTGCCTGTGTGTGTGTGTGTCTCTTTCTCTGTGTCTATGAATAAATAAAGTCTTTGAAAAATAATAATAAATAAAAAAATAAAAGTTTATATTTTTGAATATTCTTTAGGCTACATTATTCCTCAGTGAGTGTCTCTGGTGAAAAAAATCATACATTTTAGTTCTTTGTAGACTCTTTATAAGCCCAGCACCTCAAGTTAAATACATTTACCCTATTGACTGATTGATGGATGGAGCCATAAGCTCCAGAATTTTCCTTATAACTTTGAGAGGAAAGCAGCATGTGTATTTATTGTATCCACTTGTTAGGTGGTAACACTGAAGCCCAGAAGTCACGGATTCAACACCAGTCCATACCGCATGCACACTGCCAGACAGGCAATGCCAAGATTCACCATCACACTCAACTTCCCCATTCCATTTGCAACCTAGGACTCATGCCCCTAACAGAAAAGGGAGAGAGGAGTTGCGGGGGGGACTCACACCTTTGCGATGTGGCAAGTTGTTTGGCATCAACCAGAAATGAGCATAGCAGGAATAGGGCTCTGTCCAAAACTGTTAACTGTACCCCAACAACCAATGTGTTCTTTTTAGGACTAGAATCACTAATGTTTTGTGAGCTCTTTTGTGAATAATTCATACCATTCACAATGTTCAAATAGCAAAACAAAACAATATAGGGTGTTATATATTGAGATGTCTCTTTCCCATCCTGTGTCCCTTCCTGATCCATATGGATAACTTCTTTTCTTTCCTTTTCTTTTTTTTCTTTGTGGTCTTATTGGATCTTCCCCAGTAGCAGACCCTGAGACAAGGATCAAAGAGCAAGTAGCTTATTTGAGAGGTGATCCCAGGAAACACCCATATAGTGGGATAGGTGGAGAAGTGACACAAAGGAGTGAAAGAGCTGATACAGACTGTTATCGGCATAGTTGCCACTGCAGGCATCTGGCACTTACTCTTGCTGGGGACCCCCTGGGAGGCAGGAAGGAACTGAACTGATGCCTCTGAGTTATCCAGTGGTGGGGCAAGGGAGCTGAGGTATTTATCCACCAACTCCCAGCATTTGCTGACTGAGGGCCACTCCTGAGGTGGTAAGAAGAGATTAATAGCCCATGTCTTTCAGGCTGCTGCACATTTGGGCAAAGTGGATGCTGGCAAATAGAGAAAACCCTCAGGGAGGAAAAAATGCTAAGTACTGAGAGCTGAAAGTCACTCCAGCATGCACCAGGGTGACCAGGGCGAGAGGATAGGTATGGGATGCCAACAGCAATTGCTGCACTCCATAGCCTTCCCATGTCTCTCTATACAAACATAAGCAAATATGAATATACTCTTCCATTTTCCCCTTCCCTTTTGTAAAAAAAAAAAAAAAAGTAGCATACTATATACACAGTTCTATCCCTTGCTGTTTTCATTTAATATATTCAGAAAATCTTAACCATATTAGTACATATAGAGATTCATCATTCTTTCTTTGTACAGCTGCAAAGTATGCCACTGTGTGGCTTTACCACAGTTTATTTGGCAAGTGACCTGTAAACAAATACTTGGGTTGCATCCTGGCTTCTGCAATGTCAGAGAGTGCAGCAATGAATAATCTTGTAGAGGAGGCATTTTATGAGTGTGCCTGTATATCAGTAGGATGAATTCCCAGAAGTCCTCCAAGGTTTAGCTGGGCACACAGCCGCCGTATTAGAGCCACATTCCCAGACTCCCTTGCAGCTACATGTGACATGTGACTCTAAATTCTGACCAATGGGACACAACCAGAAAGTCTCACACACACACACACACACACACACACACACACACACACACTCTAGGTCACTCTATAAAGGGCAGCCTCTTGCCTTCCTCTTCCTCTTTGCCTCTTTGCCCCTTCCCATGGACTAGATCATAGGTGTGGATGTTCATCTTGAGAGAAACACTCCAGGGGACAGTATAGCAATAAGCTAGGAGATGGGTCCCTAGATAATCTCTTGGAGCATCATCCACCGGAAATAACCTTCTGTTTTGTCACTTTTATTTGGTGACACAGCCCCTTCTGTCTTTTTCACAGATGTATCCCCACCATGCCTAGTGCAATATAGATATTATGGTCAATCACATTTACAATCATTGTTATTATATTTTAGAGTAGTTTTCAAAGTTAGTATAGTGTTGGGGAGTAGGTGGATGACTGCCAATAATAATTATAAGTAATATTCTTCATTATTTATTGTTTACTGATCTCTTTACATACATTTTATTTTATTTATTTTATTTTATTTTATTTTATTTTATTATTTATTTTATTTTATTTTATTTTAAAGAGAGAGAGAGAGCATGTAAGCAGGGGGTGGAGAAGCAGAGGAGAAATCTTCCTGGCTCCATGTTCAGCGCAGAGGCCTCGATCTCCCAATCCTGAGATCATGACCTGAGCTGAAACCAAGTTAACCAACTGAGCCATCCAGGTGCCCACATTGCCTTTTAATACTCGGGAAAACCATTCGAGGTTGGCAGAATTATTATCCTCATTTTACAGCTGAGTCTGAAGCTCAAGAGTTAAGGGACTTGCTCAAAACACACATCTGTGGAGAGCTGGACTCGGGTGAGATACTCCCTGTAGAATGTTCTAACGCAGCCCCCAGCACGCAGTGAGCGTCTGTGAGCGTTCACTGTTTTCATTGTCAGAGTCATTCCACTGCCAGTGTTGCTGCTTCTTGGGTAAGGAAAGGTGAAGTAACCTTCACTTTGTCACACCAAGCCTGGGATCCGCCTCTGGATGCGTCCACGTTGAACAGGAAGAGAGGAGAAAGGAGAAGCAGAAAAGGGTTGAGTGTGTCCTGCTGGCCTTGCACGGCGGTTGCACCTCCTTCTCCCACCTCCTCCTCTGCCTCACTGCCAGCATTCCGCCCACCTCCAGCCAGACTGAGTTTCTCCAAAAGGGCCATCTCTTTACCTCCTGTTCTTTGCACAAACTGTCCCTTCTGCCTGAAAGCCTCTTCACCTCACTTCTCCACCTGCCCAAAACCTACTCGTCCTATACATCCAGGCTCCTGAATCCACCTGCTACAGGAAGCTTTCTCTGACCACCGTGCCAACCTTTACCTTTACACAGTCTTGCACCTGCCTGTTTGCTCATTGTCCCTCCTCGTTGCTCCGTGACTTCCTTAAAGACTTGCTGTTGCGTTCCTGGATGTGAGCATGGTGTCTCACAACCAGACAGAACCCAGTTAATGTTTATTAAACAAAGGAACGGCTCTGGAGCAAACCCTAGTGGACAGTGTCAGAGCCAGGGTGACTGTGTGGCCTAAGACATATAGAAACACTCAGAGAATCTGCAGGTGACACTTGGTCTGGGTGATCCCAGTGTTGCCACAAAGGGATCGGAAATTCACATTTCCCCAGGACTAAGGAAGACAACTGGCAACCCCAGTTTTGCCACACCCTGCCCCAGGTCTAATTCTTGGACCACATTCCTTTATAGTTCAGGAACTACCAAACCTGTAGGAGCCAGCAGGTGAAGTGGAGGCTGTTCTCTCTACAAATAAAGGCCCTGATCCACCGTGTCACCCACACAGTATCTTCCTCCAGTAATTCATTTCGTCATTTCAGATTCTAAGTCCTGAAGGGGAGGAGCTGGGGTGTGGGAGCAGAAAGGAGAAGTGAAGATCTGTGTAGTGGTTGTTAATATTTTCAACCAAGACTGTGCCCTAGTGACTTTTTTTAACTAGTTCCCTGCCCCCCCTTTTCTTCTTTCATTTTCATTTTCAAAGTTACATATGTTGAGGGCCGCTTGGGTGGCTCAGGAGGTTAAGCATCTGCCCTCGGCTCAGGATCCCAGGATCCTGGGATCAAGCCCCGCATGGGGCTCCCTGCTCAGCCGGGAGCTTGCTTCTCCCTCTCCCTCTGCCCCTCCCCGCCCACTTGTGCTCTCTCGCTCCCTCTCTCTCTCTCTCAAATAAATAAATTATTAAAAAACTAAAAGTTACATATGCTGATAGGAACATAAATTGATACAGTCACATGGGAAAATCGTTTGGCAGTTCCTAGGAAAGTTGAAGGTGAGCAGATGCTGGGATCCAACTATTCCTCCCCACGCTGCACGCCTCAGACTTAGCGCACGCAAGAGTCGTGGGGGGGGGGGGGGCGGATCTTGCTAAAATGCAGATTCTGGGCACAGAGCAACTTACACACAAGAACCAGGAAAGCTGTGTAAGAATTTTCACAGCTATGTTTGCTCATAATTACCAAAGTGGAAACCACCCGTTGGCACTGAAGGTGTAAAACGTGGTTAAATTCATGTGGAGCTTATGCAAGAGTAAAAATCAGCTGCACTGCCTGCACACCATGGTGAATCTCACAAACTTAAAGAAGCAATGGAAGGAGGTGCTGGAGTGGCTCAGTGGGTTAATCATCTGCCTTCAGCTCAAGCCATGATCTTGGGGTCCTGAGATCAAGCCCTGCATCTTCTCCCTGCTCAGTGGGGAGCCTGCTTCTCCCTTCCCCTCCCCCCTGCTTGTACTCTCAGTCTCTCTCTCTCTATCAAATAAATAATAAAGTCTTTTTTAAAAAAGAAAGAAGCAATGGAAGGAATATTAGCCATGCAGCAAAACTAAGCAACATTATTTAGGTGACAAATCTATTGGGTTTTTTTTTTAATTGAAGTATAGTTGACATACAGTAATAAAACTATTTTTAAATAATAATTACACAAAATTAGAGCTAGTGGAAGAAGGTGGCAGAAGGCAGAAAAAGCTAATGGATGGGAACATGTAAAGAGTTTCTAAAACTAAGAACGTTCTAGATCTTAAGTTGTTGAGTGTTTATAAGGGTGTTTGCTTTATTCCATAAATCACACCTATGTGTTTTTTACACTCTTGTGGGTGTGCCAAATTTTATGACTTAAAATTTTTTAACTTAAGAGATTGCCAAGAAGTATATACCTTATATGTCAGTCATTCAGACAACTGCTGTGCAGTCCCCAGGAATAATTCATGTTACCAGTTCCCTGGTCTCCTCGGCATTCATGTGTCTGTGTGTATCTGTGTGTGTTCAATTTAATAGAGAAATGCCGTTATATGTGTATGTTTTCACTATGCTGTTGTGTGTGCATGTATGTAAAAACATACATACATATATACGTACATTGTATATGCACAATTTATGTGTGTAAAAACATACATACACACACAATAGCATAATTTCTGTGTTCTGTCCTTTGAACATTTCACTTAACATATCTTGAACACTGCATATCAGTGCACAAGGAAATAACATTCTCGTCATGGTCATTTGGAATGTTTTCCATTGTATGACAGAACCATAATTTAGTTATTTTAATTATTGCTTTTTCACTATTTAACTATCAAGCAATATGGGAATACTTCCCCCTTTTTAAAAAAAAAAAAAAACAGATAATACGGAATGCTTGGGTGGCTCAGTGGTTGTTGAGCATCTGCTTTCAGCTCAGGCGTGATCCTGGAGTCACAGGATGGAATCCCACATCGGGGCTCCCTGCAAGGAACCTGCTTCTCCCTCCGCCTATGTCTCTGCCTCTCTCTCTGTGTCTCTCATGAATAAATTTAAAAATATTTTTTTTTAAAAAGGAGATAATACTAAGGATCACATCTTCTTACCCAGACACAGAACACTGAGGCTCTCCAATCCTTCCTCCCTCAAGCTGCTACCCCTGCCATCATCTTGCTTAACACATAGCCAGTGCGTATCCTTCTAGTACTTTTTATTTTCTGGATTTTTATATTTCACCATTGAAAGCATATATGGATTTGAATAGGTGTTTGACTCTATCTGTGTGGGACTTGCTTTGTCTTCAGTGCACTATATTTGGAGCTCTAGCCATGCTGGTGTACATAAATCTGGATGATTATTTTATTTGCTGCCTGGTAGTCCATGGTATGGCTAAACCCTAATTTAACCTAGCCGGTCCCCTGTTGTTGGGTAGTTAGGTTATTTCTCAGTGTTTGTGTGTGTGTGTTTTGTTTTGCTTTGCTTTGTTTTTACTACGACAGTGGTGTTGCCACAAATATCCTTGGATATGCTCCTTTGTGCGCATGGGCAGACCTTTCTCTGGAGAATGCATGGAGAGCAGAATTAATAGATCACTGGCAGGGCACATTTAAAAAGGTATTGCCAAATTGCCCTCTGAAGTGGCTATAAACATTCACACTCCCACCAGCAATGCATTAGAAGACCCAACTCCCTGTGCTCTTGCTAACGGTAGATGTTACCAGCATTTTTAATTTTTATTGATCTAATGGGGGGAGAAAAGAGAGGAATTTGTGGTTATTTAATATTCATTCCCTCATAATTAGTGAGGCTGAATACCTCTTTATAGGTTGGTTGCCCAGAATCTGCTTTTAACAAAATCACCAGGTCAGTCTTCTGCATGTGGATGTCTGAGAAGCCCTGAAATCGCAATCCGCTCCTTAACAAGGTCCCCAGGTGATCTGTATTCATGTTAAATTTTGAGACTCACTGGAGTCAGAATCTGCATTTAACAAGGTCCCCAGGTGATTCTCATGAAGTGCGAGAAGTGCAGTGTGGGGGAGGAATAGCTGGATCGTGGCAGATGTGCACCTTTGCGAATATGTGTGTGTTTAATCTTTCCTGTTCAGACAAGATAAAAATGGAATTTCAATGTATTTTAACTTGCATGTCTTTCATAAGCGAGCTTGGACTTTTTTTTTTTTTCTTTTTCCCAACTCTTTACGAGCCATATTTTTTTTTCTGGGAACCAACTGGTCACCAATGCTTTTTACTTTGCTTCAAACACACCAAAGCTGATCTCCGTAGAGCCTTTGTTGGTTATCTCCACCAGAAATGCTCTCTGTGGTTCTTGCCATGGTTGCCTATTATTATCAGGTTTTAGCTCAAAGGTCACTTCTAGCCAAACTCAGCAACCCTCCCCAATACCACCCAGTCACTCTAGGTTCCTACCACCCCATGTCATCTTGATTGTGGGCACCCATCTTTATCTGACATGACCTCATGCACTCATTCATTCATTCTCTGGCTGCCCTGCTGGGTCTTCTTTGTCTTGCATATTACTCTATACCCCATACCCAGAACAGAGCCAGGTAGTAGTATGAGCTCAAAAAATTATCAATTGAACAAATAAATTCCTAGCAGAGAAAAGAGTCAGATTTGCTCCTGCCTTTACACGCATTTGGGGAATTATTTGTACCTGGATAAACATTTATTCATTCATTCCTGTATCCATAGTGGAGAAAGGTAGCAGAAAAGACGGAAGTCAGGTGAGCAATGACTTTATCTCTTAAAAAAGAGAGCAATTAGTTGAGCAATATTAAATGAATGAAGTTCTCATTTAATATACATATAACGGGGCTCCTGGGTGGCTCAGTTAAGCATCCAACTCTTGATTTCCACTCGGGTCATGATCTCAGGGTTGTGACTTCAGCCCCACGTCAGGCTCTGTGCTGGGCAGAGAGCCTGCTTAAAATTCTTTCTCTCCCTCTCCCTCTGCCCCTCCCGCTGCCTTCCCTACCCAACCCCCCCCACCGCTGACTCATGCTGTCTCACCCTATTTCTCAAAAAATAATAATATACATATATTGAAACTGGTATGAAAAGAATGGAAAATCTGCAACTCAGAAGGGTTGAGTGAAGACACAGGCTTGTTTGCTTCCAATTTAGTTCCCATGGACAACAATATCTGTGCCTACTTAATTGGAACCACCAATTGTAGATGACTGTGAGCTATTGTTATACCTAATAACTTATTAGTAAACTAATACATTCACTCTATTATTATAAATAGACACGGTTAACACTTAGGGAGTACTGACTCGGCACTAGACATTGTCCTGTGTCCTTTGCGTATAGAAATTCATTCGCCCTAGCTGTGTTAACATTGCCATTTTATTGATGAGAAAACTGGAGCACACAGCAGCTTTCCCGAGGCCATACAGTCACAAAGCCAGTTTTCTAACTCATGCTGGCTCTAGTCTATGTGTTATTTACATTTTACTGCCTCTCAGGCTTTATAATGCTTTGAAAAGAGATATAGAGAGATGAGGAGAATCCTTCATATAATTCATAAGTGCACCGTTTATCTCTTGGCAAAAGACTTAAGTTATCAAAATTATAGAGATTTTCCACTTTTCCTTTAAAAAGTGACAAGCATTGAAAATTTGACTTTCAAAAAAAAAAAAGAAAATTTTACTTTCTCTTGAAGGGAACTACCCAACAAGCATTTTTTTTTTTTAAGATTTTATTTACTTATTCATGAGAGACACAGAGAGGCAGAGACATAGGCAGAGGGAGAAGCAGGCTCCCTGCAGGGAGCCCAGTGTGGGACTCCATCCCAGGACCCTGCCACTGAGCCAGGCATCCCACAAGCATTAAAAAAAAAAAAAAAAAAAAATTCAGGATCAAGATGATATATAAAGAATGAAAAAGTAACTCATTGCCTAGAGAAACATCCTGTGGTGAAAGTATTTTGAAATGCATGTTTGGACATAGTTTCCTTGTTCTGTAATTTTGTTGCTGAAGGACAATGAAAAGGTATCACCTGGAAAAACCTCATTCTGCGTGTTTAAACTTAAGCAACAGAATTTTCTGATCGGTTTAAACATTGTCCAGTGGGTTTCAATTCATCTGTTAAAGATCTAGTGATGCGCCCTCTTCAGTTTAATTGGCAAAGGCCCCAGGTTGAGTATCAGGGAAGATGAAAATTTATGAGCTGCATTTCAAAAAAAACAAATAGTCAACTTGTATAATTGATGAATGGGATTGGAGGAAAATCATGACTTATCATAGCTAATGAATGATACCCGGCTTTTACTTAGATATCTACTGTATGAGTTATATTTTTTCTTTTTTTTCTTTTTCTTTTTTTTTTTTTTTTTTGGAAGCTCTATGCCCAACGTGGGGCTTGAACTCACAGCCCCTCCCTAGGTCAAGAGGCACATATGTACTCTACTGACTGAGCCAGCCAGGTACACCTGTATTTTTTTTTTTTTTTCAGATTTTCAGTTATGACCCTTGAAGTCAAGCCATTAAAACCAATCATGGTAGTGAATTCAATTTACAGCCATAACTTTGAACGGATGTATTAAAAAGTATTACAAAAAAAAAGAAGTATTACAACAATACCTTCAAAAAATGAAAGAAATTTAATCAGTTGCTGTCCTTTTGTGAAAAACAATTTTTGCTTTGTTTTTTGTTGAAACCGTACGTGCAGGGAAAATGCAAATCCAGACCATAGTGAAATATCATTGAATATTAATTTGACATCTGTACATTAATTAAGACATCTGAAAATACCGAGTATAGTAAAGGACGTGGCTCCCCAGTATTTCTTATTTGGCTGGTTGAAATGTAAACTTGCGCCACCACTTTGGCATAATCTCTTAAAACAGTCACCTACCATCCAAAAATGTGTACAGTCACTTAACCTTAACCTCTGACACTTCAGAAGGATCCCAGATCATAGCCACACGATTCACAAAGACTGGGATACAACCCAAGCGTCCATCAACAGGAAGGCAGATGAATAAACTGTGCTATTTTCACACCATAGAATATTACCCAGCAGTCAGACAAGGACAGTGACAGCAATCTGGATGGTTTTAGCAATATAATAAATGAGGGAGGGATTCATAGAAAATTACACACCCTTAAGTTCTTTAAAAATTAAAATGGTGTTTTAAGATTACATGTAGGTGCAAAAGAGCTTGCTGAAAAGATAAAGCAAAGGAATGAAGTACGTGGGGTTTAGGTTATGCTCCCAGTTTTGGGTGATGGGTTCCCTGGTATTTATTATATCCTAATAAGCCCTGGGACAAACAAGCAGCCACACAAACATAAGCCAGCAACGGATCAGTAATGACCAGGTGTCATGTACCAAGGATTAATCCAACTGAGTGCACCTGACCTGGCAAGATGCTATATAAATATTAAATATAAACCCATATACTCGCTTCAGGCAGGTATCCGATACCTCCCCTCCTTCTGGCTGGGTAGCTTCCCCTAGAGGCAGCCCCTGTCCCTGCGGGAATCCAGTATTCTGCTGAGACGTCCCACAAGGCACGATAACCCTAAGCACAGACCTAAGTTCTCAAATGGCTTTATACATGTGTGTAGGTAGGCAGATGCACATCCCAAAGAAAAATTTTAAAGTTGCTTTAAAAAAAATTTATTTGGCTCTAAAATTTAACCTTGGGGCACTTGGCTGGCTCAGTGGATAGATAGATCCTGGGACTCTTGATCTCTGGGTGGTGAGTTCAAGCCCCCACGTGGAGGGTAGAGATTGCTTTTCTAAAAAGTCGTAAGGAAACGCGTAAATAAGTACATTTAACCTTGGGTGACATCACCTGGCATTACACAACCCTCCCTAAAATCCATTCAGCCACGTGAAAATCGGCCGGAAGTTGGAGAAAACCAGCTCAGTTTTTGAGAAACGTAAAAAACCATCATCTCACAGGCCCTGCCCTAGGAGTTGCCACCGGCAACCCCACAGAAGGGCGGGCGAAAGGCGGCTGCTGAGACCCCACAGCGCCGGGCGGGCCACAGCGTAGACTGTCAGCAGGGGCGCTGTGAGATAACCCGGATTCAGGCCGAACCCGGCTCTTTTCTCGCAAGGGCCCCCACGTGACGCGCAGGTTTGGGCAAGCTTAGGGCGCTGCCCCGCCTCCAGCAACTTCCCCAATTTGTAGAGAGTAAACACCCGAGGGATGTAGGTGGCTTCCTTTGCTCCCTGTTGGATGTCGCTCACCTGCTGCAAGGAGGGGTCCCCCTCGGGTCTCATCAAGGTCCCAGCCAGTCTGAGCATGAACGCCAATTAGCGCACCCGCCCCCCAGGACCCACGCCCCCGTCACCTGCTGGGCGGGCCGCGCCCCTGCTGGCCCCAGGCTTCCTGCGCGGGTGGTCCTAGACCTGGGGCGCCCGAGTCACCGCGCCAGGGATGGGGGGATGGGGGGATGGAGGGGGGCGCCGTCTAGAAACACAGACTACTGGGCTCGGCCGCCCGCCGGAAGCCAAAACTTTCAGAATCTGCATTTTTAATGGACTCCTCCATAAAGTGGTTCCTCTGCAGTTGGAGACTCTCTAGCCTCATTTAAATTTTAAATGCAGAGATGCTGGAGGTCAGGCCTCTCAACCTTGGCTGCACATTGGAATAACCTGGGGAGCTTAAAAAAAAAAAAAAAAAGAAAAAAACCAATGCCCAGGTTTCCGCCCAGACTAATTAAGTCAGAATCCAGAATCCAAAAAACACGGCCGGTGCAGCAGCGGCAGCGGCCGTGGCATCACCTGGGAGCTCGTTAGAAATACCGAAGCTCAGGCCCCCACCCCAGACCCACTGAGTCAGAATCTGCATTTTAACGAGATCCCCAGTGATTCGCGCGCACATGAAAGTTGGAGGAGAGCTGTGCTTCTGAAATTTTAATGGGCAAGCGAATCACCTGGGGATCTCGTTAAAATGCAGACGCGGTTTCCCAGACCTTAATGTGCCTGCGAATCACCTGGGGAGCTTGTTAAAATGCAGATTCTGATTCGGCGGGTCTGGGGCGGGGCCCGAGAGTCTGCATTTCTAACGAGCGCTCAGGTGGTGAGGGCTGCAGGGGCGCGGAGCGCGCGGCCCGGGGACCCCCGAGGTCCTGGCTCCGGGCCAATCAGCCGTCAGGGTTCTTGATAAATCGCCCGGGCTCGGCAGAGGAGCAGAATTGCCGGGACATGCGCGCTCCGGCCGGGGGAGCGGGGGGGTGACTGCCCAACTCCGGGAGGCGGCTGCGGGAGGCAGGTCCCTCTCGCCATGTCGCGGCGCAAGCAGGCCCGGCCTCAGCACCTCGGGCCCCGGCGGCCGCAGCCCGCGCGCAGGGAGTCCGCCGAGGCCGCGCCCGCGCCCGCCGGGGTGCCCGGTGAGTAGCGCCGCGCGCGCCCCGGGACCTGGGACCCGCGCCCCCCGCCCCGCCCCGCCCCGCGCCGTTGGAAGTTGCACCTCCTTGCAGCTGCCCCGTCTTCCGGCAAACTCTGCGGCTCCGTCCCTGCGCTGGGAAGCCGCGGGTCCCCGGGAGGATGCGCCGGCCCGGGTCGCCGGGTCCCCGACCTCCTGGTGCTGGCCTGGGGCGGCGCGGCCGGGGGACGGGGGGTGGCCGGGTGCTGGGGGGGGCGGGTGGGCAACGGCGAGGACCAAGCAGACGGAGTTCTGGTCCCCTCGGCTTGCCGGGGGTCAGGTGCGTGAGCGCGGAGGCGCAGAGGAGGGGGCCCTGCAAATGCGCGGCCCAGGGAGCGCCTCGCGGAGGTGGGCGTCGAGTAAAAACCCGACGAGGGGCTTGGAGATGCTGGGGCGGGGGGGAGCGGGGGGCGCAGAGGGCACTGCAGGCGCAGCGCAGAGGCCGGGGACGTCAGCAAGGCTACAGCCGGCGGGGGGGGGGGGGGCACCTGAGGTACGACAGGTGATGGGAGGACTTTCCCTTTTACTTCTTTTTTTAAGATTTTATTTATGTGTATCAGAGAAAGAGAGGCAGAGGGAGAAGCAGGCTCCATGCAGGGAGCCCGATGCGGGACTCGATCCCGGGACTCCAGGATCACGCCCTGGGCCAAAGGCAGGTGCCAAACCGCTGAGCCACCCAGGGCTCCCCTCCTGTTTACTTTAAATGAAGCTCTGGAGGGAGGGGTGCGTTGAGCAGAACAGTGCACGGTCGGGCTCTGCGGGCTGAGCCGGCAGCCAGGTGGCTGGAGAGGAGGGATGAGGGGAGGGGGGACCCCGGGGCTAGCCTAAACCCTCAGGGCGGCATTTCTCACCCAGTGGCCGGTGGAGCCTCCACTTCTGAAGAAGCTGCAGGTGGGCAGCTTTGCTAAGCCGCTAAATGCCTCGGTCCACCCTTAGCTCGCGCACCCCCCCCCCCCGTTGGAATCTCGGGGGTGAGGTGGGGTTGCGGAGTCTGCATTTCTAAGGCGCTTCCTTTCTGATTATCTTGCCCTCAGATTAAGATAACGTAACTTCCACTCGATCTCCTCTCCACCCCACCCCCCCCCCCACCCCACCTTCGCGATTAGCTGATAACCTCTTAGTTCGAAGTGAACTTCTTTCTCCGTCTCCCCCTGGGTTTTTCCGGCCTAGAAAGGGAGCAAGGGGGGGGGGGGGGTCTCCGCGAATAAGGCTCCCACCTCCGACGGTGCAGGCAGGTCCCGTGGGCTTGGAGGACCACAGGCCCGAGGAGGTGGTGGAGGGGAGACGTTCAACGAAGCTACTTTGAAACGACAGTCCCTAAAACTAAAATCTGGCTGGCTGGAGCTACCATTAACCAAAACACCATTAACTGCCTTTGTGCCCCAGGATTGTAATGGACACGCGTTGCCTCGGGAGGGTCTTCCTGGGAAGGGAGCTGGGGGAGGGGGCAGGGCCCCCTGCTGATCCTCTGTAAAAGAGGAACTGGAGAATGTTGTTGGGGGTGTTGAATCTTGGGGCGAAGCAATCATAAAAGACCATAACCTGAATGACCCCTGGCTGTTGCTCAGTTAGTGCCATGGGCTCCTTTTTGTTCTTGCACACACTGCTGGGGAGATGCCTCCTGGAGACGCCCTCTGTTTCCAAGGCTGAGGGTGCTCTGCGTTGTGAGGAACTTGGGATGCCCCCTGTGGGAGCAGGACACAATCAGAATTAAGCACCAGCCACCACTGTAGTGAGAAAGCAACCTTCCAACTGATGCGGTGTTTTTTTTCCTCCTGCATTTTAGGTGCGTCAAACTGAACAAAAGTCCACCTCCTTTTTGAGGTTTGTTTAGGCTCCTTCCCCCCCCCCCCCCTCAAATTTAGCAGGAGTGGGCCACTGTTAATTTGCAAATGGCTTTGTGACTCAAATAGGTTTTTGGAAGAAATAAAATGGAGCAGGTCAACAGGTAGACTTCAGTCACGACCAGTAATTAAAAAAAAAAAAAAAATCGACTTAAAAAAAAGGTTAACCTTAAAAGGAACAGTGGTTTTTCATAGGGCTAAAATGTTGACTGTGCTAAACTGAGTTCTATTATGTGGTCCACCCCCACTTTCATGCTAGAAGGGTCTCTGGCCCAGCTCATCATCAGAAGAGAGTGGGTTTCCAGCCTGGCTTGGCTTCTGGGAGGTTTAAAAGTAAGGAAGTCTCTTTGGGAGGCCCTTTGTGCACTGGATGACTGCTTTATCGCCTTAACCCCATCTCTTCTGCCTGTCTCCTGGCCCAGTGCATTTTGCTCCCTTGCAGAATCTGGTGGCTCGTGTGTATACATCATTAGACAAAATCGATGTTTATGTAGCATTGACTTCTGTACCAGGTCCCTTTACATATATTAAAGGACTTAATCTTCACCGAAACCTAGGAGGTGAGGGCCACGATCCCCATTTTAGATGTGGTTATTGAGGAACAGGAAAGGTGGAGTAACTTCTCCAAGGTCACACAGCTAATAAATGATAGAACTGAAATTTGAAACGTAGCTGGCTTTCCAGTTAGTTCCTGAAACAGTGCCTTAACAACCTCTCTCTTCGATTTCACTTTTCAATCTCTTTTGGTTTCTCTGGGATTAAAAATCCTTACCCGTCTAATGGTTTTCTTTAATATGAATTGCTAAGGTTTTGGGTTTCCTCTTAAGGTTTCCCTTAAGGGGCCTAGTGATGGGCTTCCTTCAGATCTGGCAAGTGTGCGTTTTGATCAGCTGAAAACTTCTAGCCCTGCACCCTTTATTCAGCATCTCTGAGCCAGTTTATTTTCTCACTGAGCAGTTTTGAAAAGGATAGTTGCCAGATCAGCATCAGCGGGAACTTGTTAGAATGAAAAATTACCAGCTCTACCCTAGATCTACTGAATCAGGAACTCTAAAGGTGAAGCCCTAGCCACCTGAGCCTTGACAAGCCCTCCAGGTACTCTTGATGCGCTAGTTTGAGAAGCCTTGCCTTGGCGTTGGGCTCCTCCTATTGTGCATAGGAATCACCTAGGGATCTTGTTAACGTGCAGATGGAATCTGTTGGCTGGGACCTGAGGTTCTGCATTTCTAACAAGCTTCCAAGTTATGCTGATGTTGGAGCCCTGGGGACCACCCTTTGAGAAGCAAGGACTGAGTGTCAGTCCCCGGACAGCACTTCAAAAGTGCAGGTTCCTGGGACCTATCCTTAACCACCCTCACCCCTGGTAATCTGGGGTGAGCCCTGGGAAGCTACATTTAAAACCCACAATTCAGGTGACTGACACAGGTATGGGGGCTCTCCTATATATTGTAGGTTATTTAGCAACATCCCTGGCCTCTACCAGTGAGGGGCCAGTGTTCCTTATTATATGTGTGCATATTACCATCAAAAATGTCCCCAAGCAGGGACACCTGGTGGGGGCAGGGCTCAGTGGTTGAGCCGCTGCCTTCAGCTCAGGGCCTGATACCCAGGTCCTGGATCCAGTCTGTGTCAGACCCCCTGCAGGGAGCCTGCTTCACCCTCTGCTTGTGTCTCTGCCTCTGCTGTGTGTCTCATGAATAAATGAATAAAATCTTTAAAAAAAAAAATCTCTAAGCATTCCCAAAGGTCACCTGGGAGCAAAATGACCCTCAGTTGAGACCCATAGGATTAGGTCACTTTGTTCAGAGCCCGTTATAGGACTTTGAGCACTACCACCATTAAGCTGTGACCCCTGAGGTCCTCCATCCCTGAATAGTACTTACAAGGCACAGGCTGGGTGATGTGCTGAGAATTTGCATTGTTAACTCTACAGCAGGTCAGTGATCCTTTTTCAGAGCAGTAAACAGAGGCTCAGGTTAAGTCTTTTTGTTAGCAAATAGCTAAGCAAGCCCTGTGCCCAGAGCTGAAGCCTTCACCGTATTCACTAGCTTCTCAAGGGAAACCAACCTCTCACTGAGCATAAAATCCACCTTCTGTATCTGGAGCAGAAAGCCCCAATTTTTGGCCTCTAACTTATATGTACTAGTAAATTTTGTTTTAGATTTCCGACTAACAGCACAGTGCCTCTTGTTCCTTGGGTTTAAATCTATTTGGAAAGCACTCACTTTCTAATCTTTTAGGAATGCTTGGGTTTTGTTACAGAAAGTTTTAAACCTCCACATTAGGTTGAACCCCATGAAACTATCTGACCGTTGTGGCCCCCCCAAAAAAATGTCAATTTCACATAGTTCTACACAGGAAATGATCCCATGTACCTGGTGCTGGGCTTCAATATCCATTACACGCAGCCAGTCTGGTTTCTTCTGTCCAGCTATTTCCCCTGCCCTGGATTGTTTTGAAGCAAATCAGATATCTATACACCTTGTAAATAACCATCCCTGAACTAGGAGAATGTTCTCTAAAAACTCTAATTTCATCTTCACACCCTAAAACAAAACAAAACAAAAAAACTAGTGTTCAGGCTTTGTCATGGTTTTACATGGCTCTTATGTTTAAAATTAGAGATCCCTGGGTGGCTCAGCGGTTTAGCGTCTGCCTTCAGCCCGGGGCATGATCCTGGAAACCCGGGATCGAGTCCCACATCATGCTCCCCGCATGGAGCCTGCTTCTCCCTCTGCCTGTGTCTCTGCCTCTGTTTCTCTCTGTATCTCATGAATGAATACATCTTTAAAAAAAATAAAATAAAATCAGGACCCAAGTAACCTCCTGATCACGCAAGCCCTCCTCCTCTCCAGGCTTTTTCTCCTCCTCCCTCTCTAAATGATTTGTTGAAGCAGTGGCATTTTGTCCAGGAGATCAGTGGTGCTTGAAGTGTGGTCTGACCTACTGAGTGGAGACAAAACCAACTCAAATTGAGTAAGCTTTCAAAAATAGCTTGACATTGCTGGACCAGCCTTGTATCATCTCTAATATTTGGCCGTTGTTGTGTACCACTTGTAATTCGTGTTATCGTTATAATAAAATCAGCTTGTGGTCCAAAAATCTACAAACTAAGTCTTCACTGGTCATTTGAGAAGCCACCATTGCAAAGTTTGGCAGCCTGAACCTTGCCAGTTGTCTGTCCTGTTACTATGTCCCTTGTCTCCTATATTTCCTGGAAGTTGGTAGTTCAAGAAAGGAATTCTGTAAGGCCAGAGTTTTTGTGGCTTTCAATTTTGAAGGCTTTTATCTGAGAGCAAGAAAGCACAAGTGGGGGGTGGCAGAGGGAGGGAGAAGTAGACTCCCCACTGAGCAGGGAGCCCAACAACGCAGGGCTCAATCCCAGGACCCTGGGATCATGGCCTGAGCCGAAGGCAGTTGCTTAACCAACTGAGCCACACAGGTCCCCTATGGCTTTCCATTTTAATGGTTCTTTTTTTTGGAGAGGTGATGGAGGTAAAACAAGCCTGCTTATATTGTAAGACTTCCCATGGTGGTTATATTTGAGAAATTAATACTTCTTTTTGTCTCCATTTCAGCTTCAGAACTAGATAATGATGTTCCCAAACCAACTTGTCCCTCCACGGACAGCAGTGATGCCCAGAAAGCCCCTGCCTCGGCCCCCCCCTCAGAGTCCAAGGAACAAACCGTGACCCTCGGAGAAAGGACATTCAATTGTTGCTACCCAGGTGAAGCATCAACTTGAATGTACGGAGCCCGTTCTGGGGGTGGGGGGGTGTCACTGGTGGGCAAGCTGGGCCTGACTGATCCTCGGAGTCCTTGTCACACTCCGTGTAATCCCCACACAGGAACATTCTATGCCTTCCAAGCATCCTGTGGCATCAGAGCTCGGTGTGACTTTCCCCGAGAACTTCAGGTTTATAGTAACTTATTTTTGAGGCTGTATTTTGAGAAAAGCTGATTTTTTTTTTTTTTTCCTCCTCCAGGTTGCCACTTCAAAACTGTTCATGGCATGAAAGATTTGGACCGCCATCTGAGAATCCACACGGGTAGGTATCCATTCATTTGTTTGAAACTTTAATGTCGAAAAAAAGGAAATGGATATGAATTTAAGTGCTGACATATAGCAGTGAGCAGGACAGAAATGGACTCTGCCCCATGAAATGGTCTGGCGGGTTGGGCTGTGACCTAAAAAGAGGCTTAGGAGACCATCCTGGGAGATCCTATCCTAGGATATCAGATCTAGGCTGTTCCTGAAAGGCTTTCTGAAGATGCTTGCCTTAAACTATAAAGATAGCTATGTAACCAGATGAGGAACATTCCAGCAGAGGGAATAGCAAGTGCAAAGGCTTGGAAGGTGTGAGCTCATTGGAGAGGTTGGTGAGGCAGGGCTAAGAGGCATTGTGGCCCTATTAAATCTCACGTAAGAGTAATAAGGTTGTTGGGCACCTGGCTGGCTCAGTGGGTTAAGGGACCTGCCTTGGCTCAAGTCATACTCCCCAAAGTCCTGGGAATCGGGTCCCACGTTGCACTCCCTGCTCAGTGGGGAGTCTCCCTCTCCCTTCTCTCCCCTACTTGTGTGCACACATTCTCTCTCAAATCTTTAAAAATAATAATAAAGTTGCTTCTTAACAGTTCCTCCTTAAGAGCAGCCAGCTACTGAGAACACAGAGAAATAAGATGTGCCGGAGCAAAGGAATTTCTATGATCTATAATAAGGGTCTGTACACTATGGCCTGTGGGCCAAATGCAGCTTGTGACAATTTGTCATTTGTCATCTGTGGCTGCTTTGACCCTACAGTGGCATTATTAAGTCTTTGCCAGAAAGACTGCACGATACATCAAGCTGAAGGCGTTTACTGTCTGGCTCCTCACAGAAACTTTGCCCACCTTTTGATTTCTGGTGTAGACCCTGTATGAGCCTGTGAAAGTTAAGATCTGGTGGTCTCTGGGGCACCCGGCTGGCTTAGTCGGTTGGGAGAGCAAGGATCTTAATCTTGGGTTTGGAAGTTCAGGCCCTACATTGAGCGTAAAGAAGACTACAAAAGGGCGGGGCACACACCTGACTGCCTTCTGCTCAGGTCATGATCTCCGGTCTGAGGTGGAGCCCTGGGCTCAGGAGGGTGTCTGCTTCTCCCTGCCCCTCTTTCTGCCCTTCCCCCCCACTCCTACCCATTCCTTCTCTCAGATTCTTTAAAAAAAGATACTGATCGATTGGCTCTTACAGAAACCGAACCAAGTGGCTTATAATCCACTTTCTTTTAAGCACAACTTGGTACTCCACCGCTGGTAGAATGACTGTCCTCCTCAACCTATAGTTTCATCTCCAGGTACAAGGCAACTGCTCTGTGAACTAGTGGAAAGCGTTAGCAGGGAAGGGACTCCCAGCATCCCTCCCATGGGCTATGCCCTGCCTTGCATCCTCCCCAAGCAGCATCCTTGGTGACTAGCGGGATATGAGCCACCTCAGGCATCAAGGAGAGCAGGGAGGTTTTTTCCAGAAGGGCAGCCTCATGCACAGCTAAACCTGAGAGCTCCAATAGGAGGACCGCTTTCTCGGCATCTAGTGAAATGGGCATCGTCCTATGCAAATAGGACAAAGGGTCCTTTTTCCCAGGAAAAGGTAGGTCATGAGAGGTACCATAGTGAAGGGGAAGTTTGGTCCTCAACTTGAAAGGGCTGCCAGGATGAGGTCAGCAGGAGCACGCAGACTGCAGAAGCTACGTGAACCAAGAGGAGACCTCCCCTATGTAGCTGGCCAGAAGGTGCCATCGAACTCCAGCGATGCTCAGGTTGGGCCCTATGACAAAGAATTCCCAGACCCCAAATGTCAGCAGTGCCCGGGCCTCGGAAGATAGGAAGGGGTTGGATTAATGTCTTGTTGGAATAATACAGACCATGATGGGGATACAGAAAGAAGGCAAGGCCCTGTCACGGGTGGGGCTTCAGACTCAGTGATACAGAGGGGAGCAGACAGATGGCTTCTCTAGCAGATACTAAAGCTATTTCTCCGTCTCCAGGGCAAATGCTCTAGTTCTCTGAATATTTTAACTAGTGAAAAACAAGAGAGGGGTCTGGGGGCCTTACAGCATCTCTCCCTCAGGGTGTGACCCAGAAGTAGTATCCCTTGTGATCGTGAGACCTAATAGTGGCTTAAAACCAAGATATTTCTGTCTTGGGACAGTCTGAGTTAAGTATGGTAGACAGTCCTGTGGTTTTGGGAACTCAGGCTCTTATGCTGTTGCTTCGGCATCCTGAGGATGTAGCCCACGTTGGCATGGTCCGAGCTGGCTTACTGCCCACAAGTTTCATGTCACTGGGGTTCATGTCTGTAGGGCCAGAACATAGTCACATGGCCATTCCTAGCTATGGAAATGAAGGCTGGGAGAAAGAAGTCTTGACTCTGGCCACATGGCTGGCTCATAGAGCAAAGGTTCTACTTACAAGATCAAGAACTGGTGTGTGGGCTGAAGGGCATCCCTGACCGAGGCTGGTGATACGTGCAGGTCATCTCTTCAGGCTTCGGCTGCACCTTTGCCAAACTGATACAGTGGTGCTGCTCAAAGCACTGTGTTGTGTGTGATCCTTTTACATCTAAAGATTGAAGATCTTCCCCACCCCTATCCCAAATTTGTGGCTGTCTATATCTACTGCACTAGAAATTAAAAACCAAACTTTAAAATACTTATCCACTTAAAATAGCAGCCAGAGCCGCCCAGCTGGCTTGGGTGGTAGAGAATGCAACTCTTAATCTCAAGGTTGTGAGTTAGAGCCCCACGCTGGGTGGAGAGAGGACTTAAAAAATAAATCTTAAAAACACAAAACAAAAAACCCGGAAGCTCCTTATAACTATCTTTTATGAGAAGTAACTAATTCCCCCCCCCCCCAAAAAAAAAAGTGAGCAGTGGTATTATCTATATCTTTGCAAATTTCCTCAAGTCAGCTGGATTCTCACCGCTGCATGCAGTCCATTGCCGTGTATTTTGAAATATCTGAAGGAAATCTGATGCCTCACATGTGGTTGGAAATGGAATATTTTGTTGAAAGCCTTTCCAGAGAAATTCTAACATTCTACCAAAACACAACGGAGGGTAGCTTTTCTTTGGACTATTTGAGGGGCACCTGGATGGCTTAATTGGTTAAGCATCTGCCTTTGGCTCAGGTTGTGGTATGGGGGTTTGGGGATTGAGCCTCATGTTGGGCTCCCTGCTGAGTGTGGAGTCTGCTTCTCCCTCTCTCTCCACCCTTCCCCTTGACTCATTCTCTCCCTCACTCTCAAGTCTTTAAAAATAAATTAGAAAAAATGTAGGTGGGGGAGGGACAGAGGGAGATAGTCTTCAAGGAGACTCCCCACTTAGCACAGAGCTGGACACGTGGCTCCATCCCATGACCCATGAAGAAATGACCTGAAACCAAGAATCCGTTGCTTACTGGACTGAGCCCCACCCCAAGGTGCCTGAGGGTAGTTTAAGGATCAGTTGCTATATAGACTCTGAAGACCCATCCATAAGCTTTTCGAATTGATAAAATCAATTGTTTTTTAGAGGTAACACATTTCATTGTTTAAATCCAGTTAACATATTAGTTTCAGAGTGTATTTACTTGAATACACTTGAATGGCTCTTACTCATGCCTGATTTTTTTTTTTTTTTTTTTTTTTTTTTTGACGTGGCCTACGTTGGTCACTTAGAGAATCCTGGTTTACCAACTTACATAATTCTTCTAGACACTGACCCATTTTATAATAGAAAAAAAAAATCCCTTGTTAATATTCCCACTCTCAGTAAAAGCTAAGCACCAGGAAGGAAGCTGCAGACCAGGGGTAAGGGATAGATGTTCCATATCCTACTTTGGGTTTAAAACTGGAATGTTACTGCCACAGCATTGTTAGTAATTCTCCTGGAAATGACAGGCTGACTTCATTCATTCTTCAAGAATTCGCCAAATACCAGATTTGAAAAAGCCACAGCGGGTCTGTTCTTTCTTCACCTCATTTGCAATGCAGCCACCCTGCCAGGTCTTCTCCTCAAAACTACCAGCGTACTTTGGTTTGCATACTTCCCATTTCATGACAGTGTTCAGCTTCAGGGGGAGAGATTTTAATGTAAGGAATAGGGTTTGCTGCTGGAAGGGCTGTTCCTGAGTGAAACTGGCCCTGGGTTTAGTGGGAGGGTGTGGCCCTGATGCATCTCCATCCTGCTAGTGGGGGGTCGGCAGGGGCTGGTGATCGGGCTCAGGCACCTGCAAGGGCTGCCCAGGTGCTCCCACAGGAGAGAGAATGTCGACCATGAAGTCGTCCCCTCTTAGTAGTATGAAGATGCTTTTGACTGCAGACCACACCACCTGAAGAGATTCCAGGACCCCCCAGGCACTCCCTGCACTTTGAGAACCGAAGGGGTGCAGTTTGACAGGCAAATGGCAGGGGGAGAGGGGGAGGGGAGTGCAGCAGACACAGGAGCAGCTCCAAAGAACAGGACCTCTGTGTGCCCAGAGTAGGGACTTGCTGTGGGCTTATTTGGGGGAGAGTAAGTTAGAAAGCTGGATGTGCTTGCATTCAAGACCTGGGAAACAAGGCCTTGATCTTGGGGGTTTTTATTACCTTTATTCTAAAAGTTATCTTTCTTTTCTATACCTCAAATGCCAGTTTATCCTGGATGAAAATTTTTAATCGAAAATTAGAGTTGAATTTTAAATGTTCAAGATGTTCGTGTACTTTTTTTTTTTTTTTTTTTTTTTTTTAAGATTTTATTTGAAAGAGAGCACGCACAAGCAGAGGGAAAAGCACTGAGCAGGGAGCCCAATGTGGGGCTCAATCCCCGTACCCTGGGATAATGACCTGAGCTGAAGGCAGATGCTTAACCAGCTGAGCCATCAGGCACCCTTCATGTAGCATTTATTTAGCTTAGTAAAGGAGATTGACTTAGTGTTTCCATTTTTTTTTATCCTATTTTATTTCCTCATTTGGCATTAGAATCAGGGTTAATTGGTCATGAAAAGAGTGGAGGCATTTTTTTTTTTTCTTTCCCTGTGCTGTAGACCGTTAATTGAATGTTAAACATTTTTCCTGGAAAGCCTGATAGAATACGCCTGCAATGCTCTCTGCTTATGACTCTTTCAGCGGATGGAGTGTAGATTAGGCTGTTAGGACAGTGTCCATCTCAGGGACAAGTGAAGATGGCTCCATCCCTCCCTGGGTCTCCCAGAGCCCGTCACCACTCTGCACCTTGTGGTCTTCTGTCCAGGACCTGGCCGGTGGAATAGCCTGTCTGGAACATGCCAGATGAAGGCAGTCTTGACCTTTTTTCTGCTGTGGGCTCCTGGCAATTTTATGAAGCTTCTGAATCCTTTCCAGAATGTTTTTAAATGAAGTCACATTCAACTATATTTCAGTACAAGTTCTAGCTGTGCTAAACGTGTGGTATTTTAATACATAAACTCTGGCTACCTGAAGTGTAGCAAAGACAAGATGTGTCAGCATCACCTGGGAGCTTGTTAGAAACCCCAAATCTCAGAGCCAACCTGGACATACTGAAACTACTGTTTACTCTGTTTCTCTAAATTTGACTTGAGAAATGGGAGATGGTGGTCAAAGGGTACTAGCTTCCAGTTCTAAGATGAATGAGTTCTTGGGAGCTAACGTACTCTGTGGTGACGGTTCCGTTAGCAACTTTCAAGTCTGTAATGTTAAGAGTAGACCTTAAATGTTCTCCCAATAAATAAATAAATAAATAACATATTTGAGATGGAGGTGTTAACTAACCTTATAGTGGTAATCCTTTTTCAATATATACTTGTATTAAATCATCACGTTGCATACCTTAATGTCACATCAATTAATCCCAAAGCTGGGGGGGGAAAAAAACACATTTTAATGAGCCCCTATTTACCCCCAGATGATCAGTATGCAAAGGAACATGAAGAAAACTACATTTAATGTTAGCAGATCAGCTACTAGATCCTAAATTAATTGTGAAGTAGTGATGAGCATAAATGATCCTTCAGGAGAACTGCAGCAAATCTCCTAGGGTATGAACATGGCTCCCATTTATCGACCCAGGGTCTTTTGTACCATACTGGGTTTGTTGAATGCATAATTGGTAGAAATGCTGAATTCCAGTTAGAGGTAATAGAAATAAAAATGTAATTGTTTGCCATACAAGGTATTGGACCCCCCCCCCCCAATTTTATCCATAAACCCTGAATTAAGAACTCCCTGATCTGGAGGGGCACCTGGGTAGCTCAGTAGATTAAATGTCTGCCTTGGGCTCAGGTCATGATCTTGGAGTTCTGGGATCGGGTCCTGTGTCTGGGTCCCTGCTCAGCAGGAAGCCTGCTTCTCCCTCTGCCTCTACCCTTCCCTCCCCCCCCCCAAATTTTTTTAAATTAAAAAACAAAAACTCTGACCTGGAATGTTACAGGTCATCTGGGCAAGGGAAACCTGGTGAACCACACATCAGGTCTTAAAAGCATTTGCCTGAGAGGGATCCCTCCATTTCAGTCCTATTTTAGTAGATAGAACAATTCACATGCCAAACCTGTGGTCACTGGGAAAAGGAGGCAGAATTTTCTCCTGGAAAGGAGACAGTGAGTACTCAAACAGTTCACCTTAGGGTTCATCTCTGACCTAGCAACTTTAATGGTCATTGATTGCTTTTATCCTGGTTCAGGCTTTATAATTTGATACATCCCAGAACTTTATCCATTTTATCAAGTCTTCATTTATTGGGGTAAAGTTCTACTTAAGCTGTGATGGACTTGATCTGTGGTCCCTTTTTCCTTTCCCAATGTCGGTTGGAATGGTTCTCAACCAGATAGTCTTGTCCCCCCAGCCCTGGGGACATTTGATAGTAATCCGAAGACCTTTTTGACTCTTAAAACTAGGGATGGAGGTGTTGCTGGCACCTACCGGGAAGCGGTCAGAGATGCTGCTAAAAACCGCCTACAGCAAAGGATTACTTGGCCAAAAAGGCAGTAATGCTGAGCTCGAAGGCCCTGGTGTATTGGTATCTTGAGCAAACCTCCCTTTTTAACCATTTTTTGTTTATCTGATTTACCTATGTTTCTTTATTTCTAGTACATTGAATTACAGTTTGCTTCCAGCCTTTTGTTAAAAATGAACTTAAGTCTACAAACTTTCTGAAAACGGGGCTAGGCTCTGGGTTTTGACATGTGGAGCTTTCCCTGCCCATCGCTAGGGAGTTGGTAATCTGATTTTGATTCTTCTTAAATGAAAATGGTTTTAAAATACACCCTAACTTCTGAAAGACCTTTTGTGAAACCATACCAGATTCATAAGTTTGAGTCACATCTATTTGGTTTTATCTTTTCAGTATGAATTTTTTAGTAGCTTTCACCAGGATTTCTGTCTTGCGCAGTATTTGACACTCCTATCTTAAAGCATTTTCCTAAGATATTTATGTACCTTAAGCTGATTTTTTTTTAATGTTTTAAAACTTTTAGCAGGGAAACTTAATCTGTTTTTACTTATACATAGTTTGACTTTTACTTGTGTCCTGTTGCCTTTTTTTTATGGTTCTCTTGTGGTTTGGAAGCAATGCTTTCCATTTTATTATATTCCACATCTTATCCACTTCCTTTTTTCTGATGTACACAGTTCAAGTGTGATGCTCTGAGTCATCAAATGGCTTTATTTTCTCTTACCACTGAATGCTAGTTCAAGTACAGGAGTCTATTTAAATAATTTCTATAGAATTTTGCAGACACTGCTTCCATTGTCTGAAGAGTTACATGCTAATCTGAGCATTTCAGAAAACTAAGAGCTCATTCTTGGACCTCTGAAATTGTACCACCCTGCCTCCTAATAAACCATCTTAAGACTTGTGACTGTCATTACTGTTGAGAAATAACTATTTGCTCTGTTCTGGACCATCTAGAACTGGCTTTCATGTCTTATATTTTCCCTGTTGTCCTTTTGGGCAGCCTTCTGAGAGATTCTTGAGCTCCAACTTCAAAGTCCTTTTTTTGACCTCCTTTCTGCTCTTTGACTCAATGTCTTGAGAGTCTTAATAGGAATTATTATGGAAGTGAAAATGGTTTGCTTTTAGAGCCTCACTTCTTGAGTTGAGCATGTCTTCCTGGTTCTGGTTTTCCCCCAAGCATGTAGTTATTGGATAGATGTCTTATTTGTATATGATCAGTCTGGAGTGGTTGTAGGGGAGGGATGGAACACTAGAGGAAATGCTCTGGCCATGGGTTCTGTTCTTCGAATATCTGTACTCGAAGTATCTAACAGCCTGGGGTAGATACCATTATATGATTTGGTACAAGTAAGGGAGGAGTCAACTTGACCATTCTATATGTTTCACCAACTGTTGACCCATGAAAGCTGTTCCAAGATCCCTACACCTGATCTTGAATGCTTCTATATCCACACCTTCCCCCCCCCCCCCCAAAACGGGGTTTGGCCAATGATTTTTCTCCTTCAATCTGATCTGATCTATTCCTTAGGATTCTTTAAAATTTGTGAGCCATCAATGGATAGCACACCTTCTCCGTTCCCAACATTCTGAACAATATTTCAGTATCTTCCTTTCTGGGCATTTGGACAAAAGCGGCAGACCCATATGTCCAGACCGCCATCCTGGTCAGATCTCTTTGCAGTCATCTTAATCGAGAAACCCTTAAAACCTTGAATCTTCCTTATGTGTTTGAAGGAGACAAACCACACAAATGTGAGTTCTGTGACAAGTGCTTCAGCCGGAAAGACAACCTGACCATGCACATGCGTTGCCACACCAGTGTGAAGCCCCACAAGTGTCACCTGTGTGATTACGCCGCTGTGGACAGCAGCAGTCTCAAGAAGCACCTGAGGATACACTCTGATGAGCGGCCATACAAATGCCAGCTCTGCCCCTACGCCAGCCGCAATTCCAGCCAGCTCACCGTCCACCTGCGGTCCCACACAGGTAAGTCCTTGGCCTGGAAACCTGTGCCTCACTTGTTCTCCAGTTTCTTAACCTTCGTCTCACTAAAACACAACTAAAATGACTTGTAGTAGGTAAAGGAATTGGAATTTCTGTGGTTTTTCACCAAGATGACAACTTTCAGTAAAACATGAAAGTCTGACAGCTGGGTTTTCTAACTTGACTACATAGGCCACAGCTGGGGATGAGTACCCAATACAGCCGTTAAGCAAAGGATGTATCTCAAAAGTCTGATATGAGCTAGGTGTTTCAGACATTTCACATAAACTGATCACATGGTTGAATTCAGAAATGTAGCAAAATTAGTTGACTAGAACTGCAAATCAGACTTCTAGTTCTAAAAATTAGACTTGTGCCAAAGAGCTTTATCTTCCCTTTGTGAGACCCTGTTGAATAACAATAGATAGAATCAACCAATTCATCATGGCACAGAAAATTGGGGACTAGGGGGCTCATAAGAGGGCTCAGAAAATGAGACTTTTCAATGAAGATGGCAAGCCGATGGAATGTGCTGACATCTGAAACTAAGTTTAAAAACAAAAAACCTCTTCCAACAGATACATGGCTCCCAACTCTATGGCTGCCTCCCAATCTTTCTAGACAGTGTCTTAATTCCCTGAGAGCTCTGGACTTGGAACTGGGATATAGACTGCCAAGGCCACAAAGCTCAGAGGAAAAGCTAAAGCCTATTGGCAATTTGGCCCATGCTGCCCAGTAGTAGGTAAAACCCATAGCCACCTATATCTAATCCTTAAATCAGTCTGTTCTTCCTTAATCTAAATGTCAACTATGGATTATGAATCGTTGGCAAGAAATGAGTCATCTAAAATGCACCAAATCTAACAAACGCTGTAGTTAACAGAGTACTTGAATGATGGACAAGAATCTTTCAGTTCTAATTGGTATCTACCCATTAGCAAAAATGTAGCATCCAAGAAGAGTTCTGTGAAAAAATAGTACAAAGTATGAGTTAAAACTAGAGTTGCTGGCTACAAAGGTAAAGAAATTTCCCAGAGATTAGAAGAAAGAAAAAACTGATTTGGGTCAGCCACTAAAAACCAAACTTATAGTTTTGTTACTGACTAGGTCTAGGGGAAAAAATGAAAATAGAAATGAGAAAATTGGGAAAAGAATTTCCCATTTCCAAGGAGCCATGGGAGTGGAAAGGATTCATGAAATGCCAAGCAGGACAGAATGGATGGGCAGAGTCAAACCTAGAAAAACTTCTCAGTAATAATTGGCTTCTAGGGGGGATAGTGGAATAGTGCTTTCAAAGTTAGGAAATGATTTTGAATGAAGAATTCTATACCCAGCTAAACTACATGAAGTATACAAATAGAGATAAGACAAAAAATATGCAAGAAATCAAACTTCCAGCTATCATGCTGGTGGAAATTACTGGATGATAAACTCCAGGGAGAAAACAAAATTTCTCATTTGTATATTTGAAGATAGCTAATAAAATTTCAGTAAAGGGAAATAGCAGGATGATTCCTATGTTGAAGGTTAAAAAAAAAAAAAAAAAAAACCTCAAAATTTGCACTAAAAGACGGGGTGACTTTTGAGATTATTGCAAGATTCTTTTTTTCCTCCATGCACAGTCCAATCAAGAATCAAGCTAAATTGTGAACCCTCTAAGGAGGTAGGTGGAATTCTGTTGAAGTATTTGGCTCTGGTGAATGACCTATTACCCAGTCATAAACTAGAGTGTGATTCTAACACTAGTTAAAACATAGGAATTCACTGGTCAGAATGCAAATGTTCTTGAACTCAAATGTGAAAATCCTGACAAGTAGGGAGAGGTTTTATAGTGAGGACAAGGGAATCCTCTAGAAACCTTGCAAGCTGGTGGACTAAAAGGAGGCTATTACCCAATGTAGAAGACAATGCCAGAGGAGTAAAACACACCCAACAGTGGAGGGAGGAGGTGGTGGTGGCGGCGGCGGCGGCAGTGGTGGTGGCAGTGGCTAGAGGGGAGGGGTGGAAGTGGTATAGGGTAAGTGAGATCCTCATCTTTGCTATGTTCAACTGATGATAAGGATTTTACGGTAGCAACCTCCAAAAGAATTAAAAATCCTTAGCAGTGCCTTCAGAGGACAGAGGAGGCGATGGATTTTCAGTATTTGTTCCCTGAGCCTTATTTCTGTATCTTATAAATAAAATTCCGTCTAGGTATGTAACCATGAAACTTTAGTAATGCAAGCCAATCAATGGATGCCGTAGAGCTTAAAACACTAAGCAATAAGTCCTAGTTTGATTTGGAACAGTTATAAATTGCATGTCTTCCGTGTCCAGTTTTGGAGTGTTACATGAAATGCAAGAGATTTGGAAGTAAAGTGTCCTCGTGAAGAGTATGGACTTGAATGCCATGGTGCCTGAGTTCAAAATCGGGCTATTTGACCTGTAAGCCTCTGTTACATGGGGTTAATAGTACCTGCTCATAAGATTGAGGATAAAAGAAGTTAATGTCCATGGTGAGTGGCTGCCTTAGGGAGTTCAAAGACCTCACCATCTCTGCGGCCAAGCATCTGACGCATGTTTGGGGTCAAGGGGGGGAACCAGGGAGGGAGTTCTTTTGCCTGCCTGCTCTAATGGAAACACACCTTCCATTGTCAGGGGACACCCCCTTCCAGTGCTGGCTCTGTAGCGCCAAGTTCAAAATCAGCTCGGACTTGAAAAGGCACATGATCGTGCACTCGGGGGAGAAGCCTTTCAAGTGCGAGTTCTGCGACGTGCGCTGCACCATGAAGGCCAACCTCAAGTCGCACATCCGCATCAAGCACACGTTCAAGTGCCTGCACTGCTCGTTCCAGGGCCGGGACCGGGCGGACCTCCTGGAGCACAGCCGGCTGCATCAGGCCGACCACCCGGAGAAGTGTCCCGAGTGCAGCTACTCGTGCTCCAGCGCCGCGGCGCTGCGCGTCCACAGCAGGGTGCACTGCACCGACCGCCCCTTCAAGTGTGACTTCTGCAGCTTCGACACGAAGCGGCCCAGCAGCCTGGCCAAGCACATTGACAAGGTGCACAGGGACGAGACCAAAACGGAGAACCAGGCCCCGCAGGGCCAGGAAGGGGCCCGCGGGGGCAGCTCCCAGCATGTGGCCAAAATAGTGACCCAGCGGGCCTTCCGCTGCGAGACCTGCGGTGCCTCCTTCGTCAGGGACGACTCCCTGAGATGCCATAAGAAGCAGCACAATGACCAGAGTGAGACCAAGAACTCAGACTTGGTCACCTTCCCACCCGAAAGCAGTGCCTCGGGGCAGCTGGGCACCCTGGTCTCCACGGGGCAGCTGGAGACGTCGCTGGAGCCCAGCCAGTGCCTCTAGATCAGCCAAAGAGGGCGGTCAGCTGTCCGAATCCCAGACAGATGCTGCGGGCCAGCCCCCCACTACCCACACCCCCATCAAGCCAGACTCAAGTTGCCAGTTCCAGTGGGGTCGGCTGCCCCAACTTGACAGGCCCTGGAGGCCACGGCTGCAGCCCCTGGCATGAGAGGCAGGCCGGAGCAACACCACGGAGACCCCCCGTGCACCTTCTCCACTGGCTGTGACCCGGTGGTTCCAAGGTGGGGGTTCCATTGCGCGCCGCTCTATCCCAGTAGGGATAGTTTCATGCTGGATTCCGATCCTAAAGCTCCACCCGCCTCCGATGGCATTATGAAACTCTCCAGACCACGCAGGAAACTAAACTGATGTGTGTCGTTTAGCGGAAGGGGAAGAGGACGGCGGGGACACGTGGAGGGCCTGGGGACAGCCGGAAAGGTTCTATTTCTTAACCCGGGTGATGGTTAGGAGTGTTCGCCTTATGCCTTGGTGTGGTTCCTTTTATCATTGTCTTCTAATAAAAAGGCAGACTCCTCTGTAGGATGATGTAAGAGGAACGTTCCACTTCTCCTTACGTTCTTCCATTTAGGCTGATTAAGGTGTGTGGGGCTCTCCATCCCCACCCTGTTCAGTAATGGATTCTGGATGGTTCGGTAACGCATTCTAGATGCACAGATGCGCGCGGGACTTCAGGTCTCCCTGCTGCAGCGAAGGGGAAACGCAGTGTGACCTGTAGGTGGCGTCGGAGATCAAGCTAACGCTCGCAGATCCATCCTGAACCTGCATTTAACATCCTTCACCTAGAAAGGATGAGGGGTGCCCTGGGCCGGGGCTTTTGGTTCTGGGACTTGTGATGCATGAATCAGCCTGAGCTTAGTGTCTTTCATCCCAATAAGCTCTTGGTGTTTGCTGAACCAACAAATGAAAATCCAAACGTCTTGTCGATGGACATTTTACTTGGGCAAAAACCTTAGAGGAGGCTCTGGAATGCCAGTGGATATGATTTATCCAGAGTGGTTTCCCTGTTTGGCATCTTCAAGTACAATCTTTGTTTAATACAAATTCTTATGTGCTGTCATCAAGTTAAACATCTGTGCTTTTAAAACAGACTAAATAGATATGTTGTTTTTTGGTAAACGAGGGGGGGAAAGACGTGAAAACTTTTATAGATTGTATACAAGGGAATAAATAGTTCACTTATGAAGGATATGCAGCTGATTTTGTTATGCATCCTGTGTGAATGTACCTGACTTAAGTCTGGCAGCAGATGAATGATCATACACTATCGGATCTCTTTGTTATAAGGAGAAAAAGATGAAAATGATGTCAGAGACCCGTGTTAGAATTAATCTTTGCTTTGGAATGGTTTTTCCATTGTCCAGGGGAGTGTCTGGTGACTGCATGCCAGTGCATTGTACAGATCCTTTTGTCACCTTTGTCGCGAGTCTTATCTTTGTTTCTCTTTTAGTAGCAGGAGGGCTGTTGACCTTTCAAGTGGGAACCCATAGATTGAAATCATGTAAACGTGCCTCGAACTTCTCCTATCACAGCTCTTTAGGTAAACTCCAAAACCACCTTTTTAGAAAGTTGGGTCCCGTCCCCCACCCCCGCCACCCTGCCAGTCATATGGACTTCAGGGCTCTGAAATTCTCCCTGGGTATCACCCAGCAACTTGGGATTCCCCATAGAGCAAAGATCTGTCCGCAAAGAGTTCCAGATCAGATAGTATTGGAGGCATTGTGGGGCCATAAGGTTTCATGTGACGAAACTCCAGTTTTAGCACAAAAGCAGCCATGGGCTAGAAGAAAAAGAATGAACTTGTCTGTATTCCGATAAAACTTTGTAAAACAATTCAGGAAGTGGGAGAGTAAACTGGCTACTAACCCTTCTAGGATGAGACCTCAAATATGCAGATAATGACAACTGGGGGGGGAACAGCCTTGAAGGCCTAAGGGGCTGCTGACCTGGTACAGACCAGAAAGACCAAGTTTCTGCGCCTCTGTTTTCAAGGTCAGAATGGGACTGAAGGGAAATCGAGGATGTTTGCAGTTTGTCTTCCCCCGGACCAGAGGTTGGTGGACTTTTTCAGTCAAGGGCCAGCTGGTAAATATTTTGAGTTTTGCTGGCCTTTGTCTGATAAAACTGTTCAATTCTGTTCACCTCTGCTGTTGTAGCACACTCCCTGGACTCTGCCATTGTAACTAAAGGAGCTGGGAATAGGTAAGCAAATGGGCATAGCTGTGTGCCGATAAAACCGTATTTACAAAAAAGGCTGTTTTTTGGAAGGTTGTAGCTTGCTGGCCCCTGAGCCCCCAAACTATTGAGTGAAAGCAATGGGGTAAATGATCATGTGTTTAAAATGTGGGAAAGAGGTACTGAGAATGCTAAATGTCTTGGGGGGGGGGGGTGTCCCTTCAAGGCAGGGGGCTACTTCATGCAACAGACGAGTTCAAGATTAGGCCTTAGGAAAAACCGGGTCTTTCTGATCCGTATTTAGATTGGCTATAAAATCTCCAGAGAAGAGTCCAGAAATCCAGATGACCTCACTTTTTTTTTTCTTAGTTTCCTGCTGCCTTCTAAACACTACAGAACAAGGGATTTTTTTTTAATCCCCGCATCTAGTTTCTTAAAGATGAAACCCCCATTTCTGTTGCCATGACAACATGAGTCCCTACTCTGAGCCAGGCACTATGCTGAACTTAACCTGCCATCACTGGTTTCTCCCAGTGCCATCCAGAACTGGGACTAGGGTAAGGGAAGGGAGGCACTTGCCTGGGGCACCAAAAGCTCTGTAACCAAGAAATAATTGACAAACTCTGGCTCACAGGTCAGTCACTGTATTTTCGTGAATTAGTGTTAGAAGTTGGCCTGGGAATTAGGGCCAACTCTGCAGGGGTAGATTGGATCCTATCACATAAAATTGTATTAAAGCATTGACCTTGGTCAGTGAGATTTTTGGCAACTCTCTATATTGGCACTTGAGGGGACTGCCTCATCTACCTCACCCTGATCCCTGCCTCTTGTCCAAAGGCAAAAACCAAAATAATAAAGGTGAAGAACCTTCTAGAACGGACTTGGGTTTCAGCCCCTGGTAGGGTAACTCCAGAGTCCATGCTAACAAAATGCTAGGCTGGGTCTCAGAAAAATTCTGTTCAAGTAATAATTGATCTGAACAGGGTGATGTGGACAATCCCAAAGAAGCCTTATTGATGTAAGTTAATGGGGTTGAGGAGGAAGGATGTGCGGAAGGCCTGCCTCTGGGCATACTCTCTGGCTGACATCCAACAAGACTCAGATTCTCCATTTGCTCCTCTAAATGCTCCGCTTCAGGCATTTGGCTTAATGATAAAAATCAACTGGTGTAAAACAAAACCTGTGTGTCCTTTTCTTGTTTTGTGTGGAGGGAGGCAGACTGGAAAATAACTGAGAACCAGTACTGTGACCTTCTGAGGTTGGGGAATGTGGCTCTCGTCTTCTCACCCATTCTAGATCTTCCACGTGGTCCAAGATGGCAGTGCCTTCAGCCCCAAGCAGGTGGGAAGGGCCATACCCCTTCCCAGGACCTTCCCTGGTTACCTGGCTGGTCATAAGCCATTGCTGATGTGAAGGGTGCGGGGAGGTGGTGGCTCTGGAGTAGCTGTGCCAAGTTAAAACCTGGAAAGAGACACTAGGTCATGAGTGTTCTCTGCTCTCGAGCAGTAACGCAACCTCCTAAAAGTTGGAGATGACTTTTCTAGAAACACGTGGCTCAGATCCTGAATGCCTGAATATACAAACACTTCTCTTTGGTCAAGGCTTTACTGGGGCTGCCTTTGCCTGCTCTTTATTGATGTTGGCCCATGGCGATTGTCCAAGGTTTTCTGTCAGTCTAGTCCGGTGGGTTTTAACAGTGGCCCCGGTTACCCGGGAAGCACTTAGGTATATGGAATCTTACCTAGGGGGAAGGAGGAGTGGTAGTTCCTGGAGTTCTGCAGGTGATTCTAATGTACAGCAGTGGGGAGCAGGGGGGTGGAGGTGCTGTCCTCATGGACGTGACACCCGTGCTATACCTATGTGCTCTGCTCGTGGCATCCTGAAGTTCTGAAGTTTTAAGCAAGGAGTCCTGCCTTTTCATTTGGCATCAGACCCTGCGAATTACATTGCTGATCCTATGAAGGAAGAAAAAAGAACCTAAGAAGGAGACCTGTCTGCATTGCTGGTACAGCAACGGTCATGGCCACTGGTTGGCTACCCAGGGCTTTGCATAGGAGCAACAAGCACTGAGAACCATGATGTTCAAGCATTTCTCTGCACCATTCCATTCAGACTTCACTATGAATGGTATTTGCATTTGTCCTAATAAGGGAACATACCTCCAGAAAAAATACAGCTAGTACAGGTAGTAAAACCCAGGTGTGCCAGACATACCTGCATGATACGTGCAGTCCAGTTCTCCACTGAGTATAGGGTGTCTTCCCCTGGCAGAGGCGGGAGGGGGGGAATCAGAAATGGGACCATATGAGTTCTGAGTGTTAAGGCAGAAAAAGGATAAGATCTTTCTGCAAGAATGTTGTCTGTGGTGGGATTGGGGGAAAAAAGTCAACTATGGGTATCATTAGATGATTGTAGAAATGGCCCTAGGCTGTCTGACCACATGCTGGGGCAAGTATTGCAGGCATGACCAACTTTGCATTCTTCCAATGCAGGTAGGTTACATAACTGTAGCGTCTGACTAAAGTCAGGGGTGTTGGGATTTGAACCCACATCTGAGGCCTGCAGGTGGAAGTCCTTCTAATATCCAATACTGCCTTAAGGCTGGATTTCTTTTTTTTTTTTTTTTTTTTTTTTTTTTTTTGAGTCCGGGACCTCTTTCAGTCCAATGAAGTCTATGAAAACCTTCTGAGTGATGCTTAATAGAAAACAATTATAGGGGCACTTGGGAGGCTCAGTGGTTGGCATGTCTGCCTTTGGCTCAGGGCATGGTCCTGGGATGGAGTCCAGCATCAGGCTCCCCATGGGGAGCCTGCTTCTCCCTCTGTCTCTGCCTGTCTCTCATGAATAAAAATCTTTAAAAAAAATTTTGAAATAGTTATCAAAATATTTTTTGAATTATGTACACTTAGTGCATTAAATAAGTTCTAGCAGCAGATCTAGTATCTATTTTGAAGTAGTAATGGTGTTTCAAGATAACTAGAACCTGAAAAATGATATATTTCATACGTCATATGAAAATACCTGACTGACTTTGACTTGCTAATGCTACCATGGTGTGGTACGTATATCCAGAATTGACAGAAATGCTTGATTTCAGTTAGAGGCTAGTGCAATCAATTCTTCTTTCCTGTCCAGGTCCCCTGGACCCTGTAAATTCCATCCATGGTCCCCTTACCCCTGTGTGAAGACCTTTCATGCTAATGCAGTTTCCAGGATCTGGTGTCTGTGGTCAAATTTGAATTTGCAGTTGCTTCCATCATAACTAGATCTAGTAGCACCAGCATTTGAAAAATTACCCCCCGGGGGGCACAGTTGGCTAGGCTTCTGACTCTTGGTTTCAGTTCAGGTCATGGTCTGGGTCCTGGGATAAAACCCCCCATTGGAGAGCAATGTGTCTGCTTGAACAAGGAGTCTGCTTGGAGAGAGATTCTCTCTCTCCTCCTGTAAAATAAATCTTAAAACAACAACAAAAAAGGGACACCTAGGTGGCTCGGCAGTTGAGCATCTGCATTTGGCTCCTTGTGGTCTCAGGTTCCCGGGACTGAGTCCCACAGCAGGCTCCCTGCATGAAGCCTACTTCTCCCTTTGCCTGTGTCTCTGCCTCTCTCTCTCTCTCTCTTTAATGAATAAATAACATTTTAAAAAAGAAAAAAACTTAGCCCCACCAGCCCTGCCCAAAATACTTTGCATTAGGAGGGCTTCACCAAATGCCCTCTTTGTGGTACAGTGCATGGTCTTTTCCTAATAAGCAGCTCTTTAACATGACTCAATCCTCACTCCTTAGTTCTAGGGACTTTGATCCATTGAAGACACAGATTGTACGTGTGTCAAACAATTCTGAAGTTCTCAAGCCACTGTACCCACTCACATTGTACCATATGTTTCTTAAAAGGTTGCAAAAGACTGTCTTCAGCCTAACACAGAGTGTAGCTTTTGGCCAAAGCCACACGGGTAACATGAATGACACAGTTAATTCTAGTATTCAGTGTACAGTCCTCTGCCCTTGTTAGTGTTAAGTGTCCCAGGAGGGGAATAGTGTTTCACTTGTATTGGTGGTTACCTATGGATTTGAAACAACCTACCTTCATTTCTTTTCATTTTGGTAAAAGATCCCTTTATGAGTAAGAGAAACTGATTCCCCCTGTAGAGTTCTTTTAAAACAGACATCTCTGGATTTTGAGAAAAACTAGATGCATTTGCCTCTTCCATCCCTCCATCCCCAGGTGCAGAAAGACATCTCTAATATCGGTATCTGAGGGCATCCATGGTTGCAAATGTCCTTTAGAAATGTGCAGCCTTTGAAAGAAAAAAATCTTTATTCCAGATACTCATTTCTTCCCTGACCCTCACCCAGTCTCTAACCCAGGGGTCGGCAAACTTTTTTGTAAACCAGGTAGTAAATATCTTAGGCTTTGTGGCCATTCCGTCTCTGTTGCAACAATTCAACTCTGACCTCGTAGTATAAAGGCAGCCGTGGACAATACGTAAAGGAATGCATAGTTGTGCTCGAGGTAATCTTTATGGACAGTGAAATGAGCTTCATGTAATTTTCCACGTCACAAAATACTTTCTTTGATTTGTTTTCTCAAGCATTTAAAAATCTAAAAACCGCTCTTAGCTCCGGGATTGTGCAAAAACAGGTGGTGGATTGCCCCGGGAAAGCCTGAGCAGAGGGTACAAGGGATCTCTCTGTTACTTTGTACAACTGCATTATGGACCTACAGGTCTCAGTAGAAAGGTTTTGTGTTGTGTGGGGTTTTTTTCTTTTTTTTTCTTTTGTTTTTTAATAGGCTGGGTTTGGTCCCTAAGCTATAGTTTACAACCCCTGCCAGTCAGAACAGCTTATGAAAATACGGTATTTGATTTTAAACTGCTTGCGTTTCTTAGATTGTTTTCGACATGAACAGAATGCTTGAGCATGATTTCTTCTGATGTGTGCTGTTCCTAAATATTGCCTTTGTGTTGTAGTTCAAATAGAAAAAAAGCCTTTGCCGTGTAGGAATCCATGTGATTAAAGACTCCAGTGTTTCTCAAGCATCTAACTGATAGATGAAGTGAGTTTACATTTGTCAGATGTTCGCTTATTGAGGAAAGATGATGTGTCGAGCTTTCTAATTATGAAAGTCGTTTATAAAAAAAAAGTCTTGCATTCTAAGCGTCTTGTTTGTATTTTAAAATCGTAATGCATACACATGGATTAGGGAAAGAAAAAAGGATGTGTCGTGAGAAGTCTCTCTAGGTTCCTCTTTGTCCCTTCCAAGAGGCGCTCCTCATTAGCAATGTCTTTGTATCCATAAAAGCTTTAATTTCAAATTTGTCATCGTGGCTGTTTTTGTATTGGGTTAGCTGCCAAAGGCAATTATAGTAGCTCCCAGTGGCAGGTGGGAGCCTCCAACACCTCAACTCCATACAGCAACTTTCCAACATAGGTGATGCTGGCCCCACTTTATAGATCGAGCTCCTGAAAAAGTCATCAGTCACTAGCAGGTAGTGGTCCTAGACATTTCCTTGTCATTCTCCCCATTGTCGGCACAGGAAGCACCAGGGCATGGGGCCAAAGGCCCTCTGTCTAGGCTCACACACCAAGCAGTAGTGATCCTTGCCTCCCACCTTGTGAACGACCTCTCTCCATTCTCTTTTCCTTTTCTACTCCTCCCATCTACATGGGGGCCTCCTCTGCAACAGGCTCCTGCAAAGGGCCATCGTGGTCACCTTGGAGATGCATTCCCTGCAAGTCATGGCACATTACCTGTGACCATTCCAATAAGGATTCCACGGATCCAAAAATCAGCTTTCTTTTTTTTTTTTTAAACAAGTATTGAAGTTTTAAAAATTGTTCTTGAATAGGCAAAGACTAATAGGACACATATCCTCTGACAGCTCTTGCATTTTTATATCCGGTGGGCATGGTCAACCATTAAAATAAGCCCACATTTGTTTAGTCAGACTAAGCTACAAATCCATAGTCCTTCCTCTGGAAAACAGAGACTACAGTGAAGCAGACAAAACCTACCCCCTGACAAAGGCCTCTAAGACCAGAAAGCAGTGCCCTAGTGCTTGGCTCAGGGCGTTAGATAGTGTGTTAATCAACCATTGCTGAAATAATATTGCCTAACAACACCCCCCCCCCCCCCAAAAAAAAAAAAAAAAAACCCACAGGGGCTTTCAGCAGATAGTTATTTTTCTCACTTAGGGTTAGGTTTAGGTTTTAGGTTAACTGGACCAGGCTCCAGGTTTCACGTTGGGTTCCAGACTACTTTGTGAATCTCCTCATTCTCTTCTAGTCAGTGATGGTCATGATCTCATGGCCACTCACAGGAGCACACACAGCAAAGCAAAACTGGATAAAGCCTCTGCTCACATCCTGTCGGCCAATATTCCATTGGCTACAGCAAGCCCAGTATCAGAGAGGTGGGAGATACATTTCCTGTGCGGTGGGAAGGCTGTGGAGTTCTCCAGCCAAGGCTGTGGGTGTACAATTCTAGTAGAGAAGAGTAGGGACCTAGAAGCTAATCCAGAGACCAGCACTCTACAGCCCAGGGGCTAAATCTGGCCTGCCACCTGTTTTTGTAAAAGAGTTGTACTGGAATCTCAACGTACGAGTGAGATCATTACAGATTCACATGCGATCGTGAGAAATCATACAGAGCAAGCCCTTGTGCAGCACCTAATTTCCTCCACCTATTTTTTGTACAACCCTTGAGCTAAGCATAGTTTTCAGATTTTTTTAAATGGTTGAAAGGGGAAAAAAAAAACTGTTTTGTGACACAGGAAAGCTACATGCAATTCATATGCGTGTCCGTAAGGAACACTGCACTGAGACACAGCACGTCGATGCATTTACCTTGTCTATGGCTGCTTTGTGCAGCAGTGGCCCAGGAGAGGCAGAGACCACGTGTCCCGCAAAGCCTAAACTAGCTAAGACTGTGCGTGATCTTTTCAGAAGGGGCTTGCCCGCCCTGCCCTAACCCAGAACAGTTGGCACTCACCGTACTGGCAAGAGCTTGCCTTGGTTTTGTGATTACTGTGTGCCAGCTGTTGTCATAGTGCTTTACCTACCTTCAGTCATGGAATCATCACAAGAACTGTGATGGGAGGCAAGAAAGGCCCTTTTATCCCCATTTTACACATGAATCAACCGGAGCTGCGGAACTTCTCCGAGGACACATAGGTTCTGAGTGGTGGAGTCGGTGGCACTGAAGCCCCAACGACCAACCTGAGGTCCCACAGCGTTAACCACCAGGCTGGCTGTTCCTAGTCTTTCCACTCAATCCCAATGGCAGTGGGGACAGTGGGTGTTAGGTGCTCTGCACTGCTGAGCAAATGAATGAAAACAAAAAAGCATCAGAGGAGAGTACCAACAACCCCTGCACTTAGCAGGGTCTTCACGTTCTCTGTTGGAATTCTTTCCATCCTTTGAAGCCTATTTCAAATGCCACCTCCTAATCCTGCCCAACTGGAGGACCTTCTCTTCCTTTTTTCCTTCCCAAAGCAGACAATAGCTGTTGTCGGATTCCACGTTCAGGGTTCGTGTGGTGTTCGTTTGCCCATGTCATACCCCTCCACCAGGGATACAGACACCAGGGTGCCTCAAGTCAACAGTAAATTCCGTGGGTGGGCAGTATCTTCCAGATTTGTATGCGAAGTATGTGAAACACTGACATGACATGTTATAATCAGGAATTCTGAAACTTTGCCTCTGGTGTCTACGAGGTTTTTGTGGTTTGGTGTAATGATGCCGAGTGGCCGTTGGTAGGGAGGGTGGTTGAGCCGCTTTGTGGTATTGACAGTGTCCCGTCCTCAAGAACTGTCTGTATTTTTTAAGCAACTTTGTTTTCTTCCGAGAAAAGCAATAAGTGGTCATCAGAGAAAATGTTGAAAAGCAAAATAATAATTAAAACCCTGTAATGCCACCATTGCTATGTCTTGATATTGGAGCACCTGCAACCCAAGGGCAGGTAAGGAATGTGCCCTGTAGTGAATCCTATGACGAAAAGCTTTGCGGATAACTGTAAAGTGCATCCTTGTTTCTTGAATATGAACCTCGGATATAGCATGGTGGTGGGAAGAGCCCAGAGGCTGCAGTCATCATGCCTGGGTTGAATTCTGGCTCTGTCATTTTATTAACTGCATGATCTTGGTTATATTGCATGAGACCTCCATGCCTCCTTTTTTTAATCTATGGAATGAAGAGAATCAATGGTGTCCACCTCACAGAATTGTCTCAAAAATTAAATAAATTAATCTATATACTAAATAAATATAAAATAAAATAAAATAAAATAAAATAATCTATATACAGAGCTGGAATAGTAGCTGGCATATAATAAGCCCCAGATCAAGAGCTAGCTAATTATAATTTGTATCTGTAAATGTGTAGTTAATAACTGCAGATAACTCTCTATCCAAGCCTGCTAGGCTGTGCAAGAGTTTCCTTAATCAAATCATTTATGTGTGACTTTGGAATTAATTCCGTAATGTTTGCATTGGATTTATTTTGTTGGTAGTAATTTCCAGTGCTCACACTTGAACAAACCTACACACATCTTGCCCTTTATCATCTTCTCTTTGGCCAAATTAAAAAATGCCTGTACCTTGCAAATACGTGGACACAATAGAATAGAAATCCTCTGTGTATTACAAGCAAAACTTAATTCCATAGCCAAAGATGGGGGAAAGAGACTCGTGCTCTCTGAGGGGGCAACTCATCGGAAGAGGAATTTAGCCATATTTACCAAAGTGCAAAATGCAATTATGCTTGAGCCAGCAATGCTCCTTGTAGGAGTTTCTCCCATGGAATGAATTTGATTACGTATACAAGTGAATACATACAAAGGTGTGCAGAGAGCAGCATTGTCCATGGGACCAGTTAGCAGGATACAGCCAAAATTTCCATGAGCACAGGCAAAATTATAACACAGCCACCCAAACTTTGTAGGGTTTTTTTCCTTTTTAAAAGGTGTGATCGACCCATATGTGTTGATGTGGATAATGGCTGAAGGTCAATTATTCAGTAAACAAAAAGCAAGTTGCCGAGCTCTCTGTGCAGTATAGTCCCCACTGGCATTCAAAAAAGAAGTTATGTGTGTGGATATTGCAAAGGATACGAAATATCTTTAAGGGTGATTGGGGTAAGCGAAGCAGGTGTGAGAGAGGGGAGCTTTTATTACTTTAATAGCCTTCTGTTAGGCTTTTTACAACAAGCAAGTACTACATAAATAATAAAAATAGCTTTTAAGTTTATCTCCCACATTCTCACTTATTCACTTTGATGTCCATGTTGTAAATATATATGATACATTAATTTAAGCACATAAGGTCCTTTGGAATTTAAAAGTTCTATGAACAACATCTCCCTTCTCGTATTTTTGCTTCTATGCTCTGCTTCTGCACCTGTGTTCCCCACCCCTCGCCACCCACTTCTGGACATTTTTAACTTCCTTTCCTGCCAGTCTCTAGAAAAATCTTGGACCACAAACTTAAAAAATTCTTTATGAGGCAGTTTGTGAATTGCACAGAATCTCGTCTTTCCAAATGTGAGCCCGGAAGATTTGATCACCTTCGTGGGTTTGTTACTCTCTGAGATTCTAACTTCAGGATAAAATAGGAATTTACTCAGTTAGTACAGTGGTCATTTTAGTAGCTGGCCTTGATTCCATCCAAAAAGAAAAAAAGAAAAGAAAAGAAAGATTCTCAGTCATACAGTGAGTCTGTTCACTGATTCTATCTATAGTTTACCTCCCACTCCGGTGCTTTCCTCTGATAAAATATTTCTCAAGAATGTTACCCATCTCTTAAGAATAGAGAATACTGTACTAGAGGACAACATGATTTATTATTATATTTCATACCAGAAGAAAATGTTACACTTTAAATATTTAAAGGTTAATTTTTAAATATTCAAATTTTAAAATGTTAACTTTTAACCTATTATAATACGATCATTTTGATTAAGTCAAATTCATGATCGTCGAAAATTCAGAAAATGCAGAATAATACAGAAAAGTAACATAACTCCAGCCCTACATTCACAGGCAACAGGTCCTAACATTTTTGCTTTATTTTCATAGTCTGTTGCTGTGCTTGGTATGTTTTTACATCATAGTCTAACATACTACCCATATGCACAATTTGAAATGATTATTTTCCCTTCTTTAAAACGTAGTAAGACATTTCCCTATGTTGTCATATACCGCTTATAAATATAAGTTATTTTTCATTACTTCCTTAGTGAACATTCAGGCTTCTTCCAATTTTTTTTCTATTTTTTATAATTGAAAATAATGTTGTATTTATCATCTTAATGCATAAAGCTCTTTCCGATATAGGATTATTTTCTTCAGATAGATTCCCAGAAATCGAATTACTGGGTCAAAGGTTATTAACATTTTAAGGCTCTTGCTAAATGCTGCCAAATTGCTTTCTACAAAGGTTGGACCAGTTTACACCCATCCACAATTCTGAGAGGCCAAGATTACTTTCCCCTGCTCCAAAATTGGATATTATTTTGCTAAGTACCATACTAATTTAGATAAGCTAGTTATCATGATTGCATTAGTAACTTATAATGGCATTAGTAGAGGAGTTTTTTTAAATCAATATATGGTCATATTTTTACATAATTTAGTAAATAAAAGAATGACATTTACTATACTATTTATATAGTATAGTAAATAAAAGAATAGCAAAAAAAATTCAAGAATTATGAGTATCCTAATGACCAGGTATCAATACACAAATAGAAAATTTATCAATCCCTTAATCCAACAGCAGAATAAGCACTGTACAGACATAAAGTCATCTGCAATTTCACCACTTTATTTAGCACATAATGATTCTAGTAACCAGCAAAAAGGGAAATTATTAAAAACCTAGACTTTTTGCCCCCATGTTGGGAATTTATCCCATGTGTCTTGATTTGCTTAATCAATATTAAATATTGCCTGTATATAAGTCATAGGACTGTAATTTCTAATTGGGCAGTGATGTTCATGATGACCAAAAGCTGGCAGCACAATTGGTTTTTGGTGATGACTCGGCTTGAAAATTGTCCAGCAGGGAGCCATTTCCAATTGATTATCTCTCATTGCTAATAGCCTCAAAGACCGTTGCTACTTCTATATTTAAATGTAACTCTTGATAGCTGAACAAAGCACTGATCAAGGAAGGGGTATGGGGGTAGGGGCCACAATAAAATAAATGTACAGCTTTGCCGGATTTTCAGTAACTGAGGGCAACTTTAAAATCAGAAATGTGCAGCAGTTAACAAAGCTCCTTATGTCAGAAAATGAATGGGAGCCTTGGGTGAGGGGGAGGGACTCGACCCCCAACGAGTCCTTAAAGTCAACACATTTAAAAAGAAGGAAGGAGAAAAACTTATCTAGTAGCTTTAGGGGCTACTCATGCAGTCATTTCTATAACTTCATTTAATTATTTGGGAAAAGATTCTAGATTGCTGCAAAGTAACTTAGTTTAAGAATAGCTAAAAATGGGATCCCTGGGTGGTGCAGCGGTTTAGCGCCTGCCTTTGGCCTGGGGCGCGATCCTGGAGACTGGGATCGAATCCCACGTCGGGCTCCCAGTGCATGGAGCCTGCTTCTCCCTCTGCCTGTGTCTCTGCCTCTCTCTCTCTCTCTCTCTGTGTGACTATCATAAATAAATAAAAATTAAAAAAAAAGAATAGCTAAAAATGTATGATATGAATAATCCATCAATGAGAAAGGACCTGAGAGGGCATGAAGATTATATACAGTTTGTTGGTGTCATTTTTAAAATAGAGACTCCTGGCACCCAACATTACTTGTTTTATGTCTGTAGAGTGGGATTCTGTATAATTTCACTAAAAAAAATAGTACTAAGAGAACAAAACCTCCAAGATTCTGATCCTACCCCAAAATGCCCACAATGAGGCCATAGCTAATGAAGATTGAATCACTCATAACCGTGTTAAGTAGAAAACAAAAGTTGATGCCTTCAGTTCAGCAATATTTATTAAGCACCTATTGTGTGCCTGGCACTTTGCAAGACAACACACAAGGGAGAGAGAGACCTCAATATGTGATTTTATTACTTTCCTTTTAGGTAATTTTATTTTATTATAAAATTGGTATATAATTTGTAGAAGATTTAAATCATACATATAACATCAAAAGAGAGAGATGGGAGGACAATTCAATAAACATGGCTGGGAAATCGACTCCTGAGTGGGGGAAAAAAAGTAAAGTTGGATTCCCTACATTAGTTGCAAAAATAAATCCCCACTAATTCAATAACAAAGCCTAGGGCCACCTGACTGTCTCAAGTCATTAAGCATCTGCTTCTTGATTTCAGCTCAGGCCGTGATCTCAGGGTTCTGAGATCGAGCCCCTCGTGGGGCTCCACGCTGAGCATGGAGCCTGCTTAAGACTCTCACTCTCCCTCCCTCTGCCCTTCCCCCCTCCTAAAAAATTAAATAACAAAGCCTGAATGTCAGAAAATCAATGGGAGCCTTTAAAAGAAGAAAGAAACAAAAGCCATCAAAGAAAGAGGTAGAGTATCTCCAGATTTGAAATATCAAGTAATAGTAATAATAAGGCACATGGCAAAATTAAACAACAAGCAGGATACCGAGTGAAATATTTCCCACCTGTATTAAACAAATAACAGGTCCAGGAGCCCCAAAGAACTCTTTAAAATCAGTTAGAAAAAAGACAACCCAACAGGGGGAAATGCGGTAAAGGCTGTGGACAGGTGACCAACAGGAACAGACATGTGGTCAGTACCGTACGCAAGAGGCTGGACCGAGCCTGGCTGGGGAAAATAGAATGGTGAGATGGTTTCCAACCCTAAGACTGGCAAACCTCTTACAGCTGATGATACCCCATGTTGACAGGGGCCACATTACCTGAGATTTGGGGATCCAGTCCCCATAATCTACAAACTTGCTACAGTGCCGTCTCAAGGCTGTGTCCATAGGGTTTGTCTTCTCAAGTCACATTTTTTCCCCTTTGTCCTTAATAAATACCTTGTGGGGAGATTGTTTGATACCATGCAAATATCCCATTTCTCTTCATTTCCTCCCCACCCCCCTGCTCTGCACTTTAGCATCCACCGATGCTCTGTGGCCACAGTGATTATTCCTGTGTTGCCTGCCAAATGACAATTTTTTTTTTAATTCTGTCGTTCTCTTCATATTTATTACATGGAATTTCTGTAAGGAAGCACTGTCCTTTCTCCCCCATTTACTCATTCAGTTGTTGACTTGAATCATTTATTACTTTCATTACTTATTTGGTTGACCGTTCGGTCTCGATTTGGTCACTAAGGGGTCTTCACATTGGCTCCCGTGTCCTTTCAAAACCCCCCCATCCAGGCACCTGGGTGGCTCCAAAGTCAGTTAAGTGTCTGCTCTCAGCTCAGGTTGTGATCCCAGAGTCTGGGATGGAGCTGGGCTCCCCGCTCAGCGGGGGAGTCTGCTTCTCCCTCTCCCTCTGCCTGCCGCTCTGCTTGCTGGTTCTCTCTCTCTCTGTCTCATCCTCTGCCAAATAAATAAGTAAAATCTTAAAAAGAAAAGCTCTCAGGAACCTGGGGGGCTCAGTGGTTGAGTTTCTGCCTTCGGCTCAGGGAGTGATCCTGGGGTCCTGGGATCGAGTCCCACATCGGGCTCCCTGCAGGGAGCCTGCTTCTCCCTCTGCCTCTCTCTCATGAATAAATAAATGAATCTTTAAAAAAAAAAAAAAAAAAAAGGGAAGAAAAGAAAAGCCTTCATCATTTTTTAATCACTTCCTGGCATCACAAGATGTTCCAAGCTCATCTTGCACATTTCCTGGCCCCAGCCATGGAATCAACCATTTCTCAAAGAAACACAGGTTTCTTTTATTGGAGAATAGTGTTTGAAGTCTGTCTGGGCACTAGGTTTGCTACTGGGTGTCTCCAAAGTGTATCCTGCATCTTCCCTCCATCCCCCCACCGCCCCCACCACCACCTCCCTGGTAAGCTGTCACATTTCATCTGGATAGTCCCCTCTTTCTGGGCCCTCTACTTGCAGCCTTGCCTTCCTCCCGTTCACCCTCCAGGCGGTGACAAGAATAATCTTAGGACATTATTTAGACCATATCATTCTCTTGCATGAAGCCTTAATGGGTGTCAAGGTTGGGTTGAGAGAACAGAAATCACTACATATTCGAGGGTCGCCTGGGGGGCTCAGTCGGTTAAGCATCTGCCTTCGGCTCAGGTCATGATCTCAGGGTCCTAGAATGGAGCCCTGAGAGCCCCACATCAGGCTCCCTGCTCCTGGGGAGTCTGCTTCTCCCTCTCCCTCTGCGCCGCCCCCCCCCCGCCCCCCACTCATGCTCTCACTCTTAAATAGTCTTAAAAAAAAAAAAAAGAAATCACTACATATTTGAGCATGGGAAACTGAAGCCTTGAAGAAATCACTACATATTTGAGCATGGGAAACTGAAGCCTTGCTCAAAGCCAGCCATCAAGAATACTGGCCTGCCACATCTTGGTGTAAGGTTGACAAGCTTTATTTCGTAAAAGACCAGGAAGTCAATATTTTGCGGACCACCCTATCCTGCTGTTGTAGCGCAAAAGCAGACATGAACACTAGGAAAAGAAATGAATGTGGGGGGATCCCTGGGTGGCGCAGCGGTTTAGCACCTGCCTTTGGCCCAGGGCATGATCCTGGAGACCCGGGATCGAGTCCCACGTCGGGCTCCCAGCATGGAGCCTGCTTCTCCCTCTGCCTATGTCTCTGCCTCTCTCTCTCTCTCTCTCTGTGACTATCATAAATAAATAATTAAAAAAAAAAAAAAAAGAAATGAATGTGGCTGCATTCCAATAAAGCTTTATTTACACAATGGGCAGTGAGATGGATTTGGCCTCCCTTAGCAGGTAGTTTCAAAACTTTGTCCAAAAGTACTAAGAACTCTTAGAAAGCTCTCAGTAGGTAAGTAGGTAGCACCACAGTTAATACAAAGTTCTCCAGGAAGCTGCCTCAACCTCCCCCACTCCACCCTCACCCCAACCCCATGCCTGCAGCTACCTCCAGCTAGCCCTTCTCTTCCTCTGCAGGCCAAGTTGCTTGCAGTGCGTCCCATTGGCAGTCTCTAACCTGGAACCCACAGGGAAGAGGATTCTGAGATATGTCCAAAGGGCAACAGACAATTTAGCCCAGTGGCTTTCAATTTCCTGTGGGCTAACATTCCCTCCACAGCATGGCTGCCTTCTCCTCCCCTTGCTTACTCCACACTCTACTATGTTCATTCCTCTCAGTTCTTCAAATCTACCAACCTGTTTTCTACCTCAGGACCTTTGCAATGCTTCCCCAAATGCTTGGAATGCCTTTTCCTTCTTTTGTCCATGTTTAGCTCTTTCTATCTATTAGACCTCAGATTAAAGGGCACTTTCTTGGAGAGGCCTTCCCTGACGCCCTTTATTTAAAATCCCCTCCCAAGGGACGCCTGGGTGGCTCAGCAAAGGCTGAGCATCTGCCTTTGGCTCAAGGCATGATCCCAGTTCGGGGATTGAGTCCCACATTGGGTTCCCTGTGAGGAGCCTGCTTTTCCCTCTGCCTATGTCTCTACCTCTCTCTCTATGCCTCTCATGAATAAATAAATAAACTATTTTTAAAATATAAAATAATTTTTTATATTTTAAAAGATAAAGTCTTTTTAAAAAACAAAAAATAAAATCCCCTCCCTAATAAAAGTTAAAATCTGTCTTCTCAAAGCGACAGGACTGTTTTGTTCCCTGTCACATCTGCAGGATTTAGAATAGTGTCTATCACACAAAGTTGCTCAAATACTTCCTAAATGAATGTCACACTTACCACAACTGGCCAACTTTTCACTTGCCTATTGACTGCTGATTGATTATCGATCTGCTTCCCATATCCATATACGTGCTTTTAGGGAAGGGGTTAGGGACCCTATCATTTATTGCTTATACCTAACCCCTAAAATAGTGCCCAGGACCTAGTAAGTATTCAGTGAACATTTGTTAAACAAATAGATGGATGAACCCTACAGATTTAAAAAGCCTTATGATGGATAATCAGTACCAGATAATAATCATGGGGATTAGGTAACATTGCACAGCAAATTTTTTTTCTTTACAAAATATATTCAAACATCCATTTAATGTCTAGACTCCTCATATTTCCACGTGGCAAGACGTCCAAGGAGGGGATCTCTGGATTTGGAGGGTCCCCTCTGAGTTTAGGACCAGCACACCCCGTCAGTTCTTTGCCTCACCTTAAGATGTCACTAAGTGACTTGGCTCACGGCATCTGCAGGGCTGGGGCCCAAAGTGCGGGGAGGTCAGACCGGGAAGGGAGGAAATGACCTGGTGTTAGGAACAAATCTCCCACTTCCGCCAACGCCTGGCAGACAAGGTGACAAGGTGCTGATGTGCTCTCCCGGCTTTACAGGACGTTCATTAGCACACCTGATATTCCGGAGCCCTGGAACCTTCTGTTTTCTTCTACAGCCAGAACCTTAATAAATCAGTCCAAACCCGATAAATCATGTCACGTTGTGACTGGCTCCGTGTTGTGAGTCCAGCACTGTCCCTGGGGCCCTGGGATGGACTTAAACGCTCAGCAACCTTTCTGCTCTCAAGAAGTGGGGGGGGGGGGGGGCTGAGACGCAGAGAAAGAAACAGCCACGAGGAATAGAAAATCCTCCAGGCGATGTGGTATTCTAGATCTCAAAACAGAAAAGGGGGATATTAGGAGGAAAACTGGTAAAATACAAATAAAATCTCTAGGTAGCAGTGTTGCAGCAATGTCGATTTCTTGGTTGGTTAATTAGGAGAAGCTCCGTGACCCATACATACAACTCTCTGTACTGTCTTTGCAATTTCCCATAAATCTAAAGGTAATTTTAAAAGTGTGTAAGACGATTAAACTGTACAAACCTCCAGTTAGAAGACACAGGGATGCAATGTACAGCATAGGGAATATAGTTGTTAATGTTGTAGAGGTGCCCGGGTGGCTCATTCGGTTAAGCATCTGCCTTTGGTTCTGGGTTATGATCCTGGGGTTCTGGGATTGAGCTCCACAGGGCTCCCTGCTCAGCGGGGAGTCGGCTTCTCCCTTTTCCTCTGGCCCTGCCCCCAAGCTGCTGGTGATCTCTCTCTCTCTCTCTCAAATAAATAAAAATCTTGGGCAGCCTGGGTGGCTCAGCGGTTTAGTGCCACCTTTAGCCCAGGGCATGATCCTGGAGACCCAGGATCGAGTCCCACGTCGGGCTCCCTACATGAAGCCTGCTTCTCCCTCTGCCTGTCTCTCTGCCTCTCTCTCTCTGTGTCTCTCATGAATAAATAAATAAAATCTTTAAAATAAAATAAAATAAAAATCTTTACAGAATAAAAAAAGATGAATAATATTGTAATAACTTTGGCAACACATGGCAGCTGGATTTATCATGGAGATCACCTTCTAATGTAGATAAACACTAAATCACTATATTGTACACCTGAAACTAATACAATATTGTATGCCAACTACACTTCAAGAGACAAAAAGCGTATAAGACATTGTTGGCTTAGGTGGCATGGGTATATATTGTAGGACTCCAGAGGCAATGGAGAAATTCCTGAAATCAAACAGACCTGGGACAAATCTCTTTCTCCCTCCAACCCACCAGTTTACAAGCTATGTGACCTTGGGCAAGAGTGACTTAAACTCTCAGAGCCTTAGTTTTCTTATATTTATTTTATTTACATTGATTGATTGAGAGACAGAGAGCCCATGCAGGGGCAGGAGGGAGAGGGAGAGAAAGAATCCTAAGCAGAGTCCCCATTGAGTGCAGAGCCTGGTACAGGACTCTGTCTCACGACTCAGATCATGACCTGAGCTGAAATCAGGAGTCAGAGGCTTAACCCACCGAGCCACCCAGGAGCCCCAGTTTTATTATTTAAACAGTGTCCAGGTCGTGGGGTTGTTGTGAGGGCTCCATGATGTATCTCATGCAACACATCTTCTAGCATGGGACCCGCACATCATAAATTCTCAATAAGTGCTCTCTTTCTCTGTCATTTCAGAAAAAGGAACAATCAGCTGTGCTTGTATATTTAGTAAATAAGTGGGACACCTGGGTGGCTCAGCGGTTGGGCATCCGCCTTCGGCACAGGGCATGATCCTGGAGTCCTGGGATCGAGTCCCACATCGGGCTCCTGCATGGGGTCTGCTTCTCCCTCTGCCTATGTCTCTGTCTCTCTATCTCTCAGGAATAAATAAATAAAATCTTTAAAAAATATATTTAGCAAATAAGTAATGAGAAGTGAGATTTGCATTAATTAGGTCATTGAGGTTGACCCACTTGCATTAGAAAAGCAGAAAGGGGACAACCATCTCACCTGAAAGCCAAGAGAGTCACTTTTAATCTGCTTTTAAATCTATGAGACGTATTTTACTGGCTATCGAAAGGAGCCATTTTCTTATTAAGATGGGTCTTAAAAACTTGTTTTTTTCTTTTAAGATAAACTCAGAGATGAGCAGGACAATATTTTCTGGAGGTTATTCATGGTAGCACGGACTGTAAAGGCAAAAGATTGGAGATCATTTAAATGCTCCACGTAGGGAGCCTGGCTAAATAACTTATGGTTCATCCATGCCATGGAATTCTCTGAAGACATTTTTAAAAAGCAAGAGTGTGTGTGTGTGTATGTGTGTGTGTGTGTGTGTGTGTATACATATATATTGATATGACATGGTCATATGCAAAAATAAATATTCAAAAAATGGAGTGTGAAATGCGCATACACTATGCTACCATTTACATATCAAATATACATGAGCATTTATTCATGTGCTCATCCACTATCACTGCAAAGATACACAAGAACCTGGTAATAGTGGTTGCTACTTAATTGGCACCAAAGAGACCATTCAAGTGGTAGCCATCCTATTAAAACATTAATGCCAATAAAATTTAAGAATTTATGGCACACTTATTCTCCCACACATTTTTGAACATTTTATTATGAAAAATCTCAAACATATACAAAGGAGTGAAGATCATCATGTTCCCCTCTGTATCCATGACCCAGCTTCAACAATTAGCAGTCTTCTGGCATTCTGATTTTATAATGCCATCACCTTGTTTTCATCAGTTGCACCAATTACATTAAAATAATCATTGTAATAGTAACTCAGATCTGATCAAAGGAAGTTAAAAAGGTTTTTAAGCTTTCCATATAAATTTTCTTGCTAAGAAGTTTGACAGGGTGATCAATATAAGACTTCTAAGCTAAAAAATAATTATTGCATGACTATAAAATCCCATGTGGAAATGGAATTGCAATACGAGTTTTAGGAGAAAAACTCCTTGAATAATGTCGTAAAAATCTCAACTTTTAAAGAACAGCTTATCCATATATTATTTAAATGGATGGACCATGGAGATACACAGTATTCAGACTACTTTAAATATATTTAAATAAGTCATGTGATGAATAATTACAACACCTCAGAATCCTTGTAAGCTATTTAAACATGTGAAAACATTTTATTTTTTATTTTTTTAAATATTTTATTTATTTATTCACAAGAGACACACACAGAGAGAGAGGCAGAGACATAAGCAGAGGGAGAAGCAGGCTCCACACAGGAAGCCCAATGTGGGACTCCATCCCTGGTCTCCAGGATCACACCCTGGGCTGAAGGCGGCACTAAACCGCTGAGCTACCTAGGCTGCCCATGAAAACATTTTAGATATCAACTTTACAACATTTACAGGAGTACAAACTTTTTAAAAATTAAAATATTTAAAAATTATTTTTAAAATTTCAAAATTATTTAAAAACAGTTTGAAGATCACTGCTCCAGGAGACCAAGGATTTATTTTCAAGTCATAGGGAGCTATTGGACTGTTCAGCTAGAAGGTCATGTTGGGATGACCTGGAGGGATGAAATCTGGAGGGATGAAAGGTAGCGTGGAACCTGAGAGTGAAGTCTGATCAATATGTCTCTTTGCCACTATCCCTTATGACTGAGCTGGATCATTCCAGGAATGCAAGGCTGGTTTAATACATGAAAATCATCCAATTAAATTGACCCATGACAACCCAGAGCCACGGATGTTCTAGTCCCCTTGGCTATTATACATATAAAGGAGAGAGAAACACTGTCAGCCACCAACTCTTTCTTTACTCACCAAGCAACCCATTTTTCCTTGGAGACTGCCCTTTGTTCAATGCATGAGTGGAGGAGGGTGAGATCCAGGTATTCCCTAACTAACATTCTCTCTCTTTTTTTTTTTTTTCCTAACTAACATTCTTGAAAGGATGATGGCCACTCTGCTCTCCTCCCTGGCTTAATGCTCAGTCTTCACGCGGTGTCCTTCCAGGTGTGGCTGGGTGCCCATCTACAGTTGGAACCCCTATAGATTCCCGGGCCCCAGCCCAGAACTATAGAGCCAGGGTTTCTGGAAATCTGCATTCAAAACCTCTCCCCCTTCCAAGTGATTTTTAAGTAACCTAAAGTTTATGAAGCTTCTAACCAAATACTCTCACTTAGCATTGATCTGAAATAAGTCTCTAAGTTTATTTTTACACAGGGGACTGCCCTTAACCCTGTCTTGGCCTTTGTTCTGCCCGACTGTTCCTTCTTTGATCCTTCTGAGGGCTCTGCTTCCTTCCTCTACTCTCCCCAAATACGCTCCCCAAATACATATGCCCTCTCCCTTCCAAGGTGTCCTCTTCGGATGTCAACCATCCACCTTTCTGCAGCCAACTCCCAAATTCTCATCACTAACCCTGACCATTCTCCTCCTAACAGCAGTCAGCATGTATTGAGTACTTACTGTGGAGTGTGTGCTAGACCTTGACTTTGATTCGCTCATTTATTGCCCAGAACAGCCCTTTGAGGTAGGTCATCATTATCACCCTCTTACCAACAATGAAACACAAGCTCAAAGGGAAAAGCAACTTTTCCATCTTGTGAGTACTAAAGCCAGGGTTTGAACTTGGGACCATCTGACCCCTTAATCACCGCCCTCAGCATCTCACTTGTGCTCCACGAGGCCCGAAACATAATTTGCTACCTTCCCCTTTCTCCATCCCCAGCTCCCATGCCGGATGCCTTCTGTTTGCCCTTCCAGAGCCACAGGATGTAACCCCATGTCCTGAATCTTCACACCTCTTGAAAATACTCTTCTCAGATCTCTGACCTCATTCTTCCACACTCCAGGCTCACATTTGGCACCACTCTCCTATTACTGAAAATAAGTTGAAGTACAATGAAGCTCTCTTTAAAAAAATTTCTCTGAACTTAGGGGCAGAACCAAAAACAGATTAACTGTTTGAGTTGCGGCAGCTTCTCTACTTATAAGCAGGATATCGCTGGGTCCATGTCCTGCTGAGTCTAAGTGACAGAAATACATGTGACCCCATGTGCCCATCACTTTCTTTCCTACCCTCATCCTGTACCTCCTCTTCCTCCACACTTTTGACTCTGTCATTGCTTTAATATTTATCCAAAATGAGGAATTAATGACCCCAAATGCTTCGAAAATAAACACAAGCCACAGCAAAGTACAATAGACCAGAAGGTTGATCACAGTGGCTTTGGTAGCAAATCTAGCCAAAGATGTGAACCTCCCCCATGCTTTTTTGTTTTTTATTTTGGATTACCTTTATCAACATCAATTCTTTCACATAAATACCCCACATTTGGCCTTGAGAAATTGGACAGTCCAGCCACCCCAGGTCCGCTCTCCTACAGGTCAGTAATTGCTAAGGGAAGAATATTGGCAGCCCTCTCGAGACAGGGCATGGGCTCCCCAGATGACCACAGTCTACTTCCTGTCTGCTCTTGGATTCCATGACCAAGTATCCTCAACCCCATGTCTTCACACTTGAGGTGTTTGTAGAATCCAGCCTTTGGTCTCCCATTAGCCTTGAGCCAGAGGGACCCTGGACTCCTCACTGCCCTGAATTCCTCACTATGATAGCTCTAACTAAAAAATACACATGCAAAATATTTATTACACATCATGGGCAAATCTGCCCTTCAGTGTTGGTACTTGGGTGGCACCATGCCATCTGTGGCATCACACACCTGCTCTTGTGGCTAACACCATCTAGACCTCAGGGAAGCACTTCTCTACATCTCTGGTCCCTGTCTGCAAAACAAAAGGCACTTGCTTCTAGATGCTTGAAGATGTGTCCTTGCGCTGCTGCCAACATGAGACAGACCCTGTGTAGTGAGGACCTGAGCACTAGAAGAAAGAAAAAAGAAACAGAACTAGGGCAGCTCCTCCTGTAGCACAAACACTGTAGATACAGGTGCTGCGGGTCTCCCCAGAAATTCTGATTTCTCATTGCCTCAATAGTCATGCCACGTGCTTTCCCAGGGCACATGGTAGCTGAGGAGCATTCCACACTATCGAGCAATTCCTATCACTCTTCAATTTGCTTAGATATTGGTCTTGATGAACACGCTTAGATTCTTAACATTCGCATCTAGATGAAAACTGAATGCTCGACTTGAAAGTAGTTTTATTTCTACAACCTAAATATGAAAGGGGATTTTGCTAAACATTCATATATATATATATATATATATATATATATATATATATATATATATATATATCAGTTTTGTTTAGATAATTCTGACATGAAGCTTGATACCAATTATTTCTATTTTACCTTTTATCTTTAATAATTTTGAATATTATAGGAGAAAAATATTTTTAAATATTTGTGAAGTATTGGGTGCCTCGGTGGCTCAGTTGGTTAAGTGTCTGCCTTCAGCTCAGGTCATGATCTTAGGGTCCTGGAATCGAGTCCCACATTGGGCTCCCTGCTTAGCAGAGAGCCTGCTTCTCCTTCTCCCTCTGCTACACTCTCTGCTTGTACTCTGTCTCTGTCTCTGTGTCAAATAAATAAATAAAAATCTTTTTTTTAAATGAAGTATTTATGGTTTTTAACATTTAATGTTTTAATGAACATATGCTCAAATCTTTTATCCTTTAAATAGAGTTATGTTTGATTTTTTTTTTTTGTCTTTTAGATGGTTATTGTCAATAGCAGGAGTCAACAAATGACAGGATTTTATTTCTAAAGGCCTAATGGCTCTATTTATATTTAGTCCTTAGCAGCTAAAAACTATGTTAACGATTTGTAAAACAGGGCAGCCCGGGTCGCTCAGTGGTTTAGCGCCACCTTCAGCCTGGGGTGGGATCCTGGAGACCCGGGATCGAGTCCCACATCGGGCTCCCTGCATGGAGCCTGCTTCTCCCTCTGTCTGTGTCTCTGCCTCTCTCTCTCTCTATGTCTTTCATGAATAAATAAATAAAATCTTAAAAAAAAAGATTTGTAAAACAAAAAAAGAATATATAATATCATTTGCAGTGACGTGGATGGAGCTAGAGGGTATTTCGGTAAGCGAAATAAGTCAGAGAAAGACAATTATATTATTTCACTCATGTGGAATTTAAGAAACAAAAAGAAAGGATCATAGGGGAAGGGAAGGCAAAATAAAATAAGATGAAATCAGAGAGGGTGATAAACCTTAAGAGACTCTTAACTCTAGGAAATAAACTGAGTGTTGCTGGACTGGGGATGAGTGAGGGAATGGGGTAACTGGGTAATGGGCATTAAGGAGGGTGATGTGATGAGCACTGGGTGTTCTATGCAACTGAAGAATCACTGAACTCTCTCTCTGAATCTAATAATACTCCATATGTTAATTAATTGAATTTAAATAAAATAAAAAATTTAAATATATACATATATGAGAGAGACTTTATATAGACCACAAAGCCTAAAACACTGCCTCTTTACAGACCTATTTTGCCAACCTTTGGTCAATAGAATATAAATTATATAAAACCTTGACTATAGGAGCTCCTGGTTAATTCAGTCAGAAAAGCATGTGACTCCTGCTCTCAGGGTTGTAAGTTTGAGCCCCATGTTGGGTGGAGAGATGACTTAAAAATTTTTTAAAGGGGGGGGTCCCTGGATGGCTCAGTCAGTTAAGCATCCGATTCTTGGTTTCAGTTCAGGTGGTGATGTCAGGGTCCTGAGATCAAGCCTCACGGTGGGTTCTGCACTCAGCAGGGAGTCTGCTTGAGATTCTCTCTCTCTCCTCTCTCTCTCCCACCCCCGCTCGTGCTCTCTCTCTCAAATCAATAAATAAATCTTTTTAAAATTAAAAAAAAAAAGAACGCTTGGTTGTAATTTTATTGAAATGGAAGCAACACAACAAACACCCAGACACGTGCAGTTGTAAGGGAATTCTCTCATCGGTGATAGTTTTCTGACTTTGAATAGCTTTACACAGGCTTTGGTTTTGTCGTTAGGAATATATTTGTCAACATAGGAGGACTCGATGATCTATTTAAAATCAGGTTAGGTTGATTTATGACTGTGGGCCGAGGCTGAGATCTGCTAGTCTTTGGCTCTAATCCTTGAGCGCATCTGAGGATCAGAGGTGCCTTCGCCTGAAAATAGAGACAGAGCCTGTGTGTACCGCCCTCTGTTGGTGTCGGGTAGAGTTGTCACACTTCTGCTTGTGCTCTGGACTTGTTCAAACCAAGAAAAGGTCTGAACTGAACCTTCATACCTGGAGGGTTTCTGTGCTGTGTATTAATACTCTGGTTAGATAATAATTTAAAGGTCCATAAAGCATCCAAGGTGCTTTAAGAGGCAACATTTTTTATTCCCACGCACCCACCCACCCCCAAAATGTCATCTGACCTTTGCCAAAGATGCCAAAGAAATGGCATCTTTCTTTTTGCGGGTCACATATTGTGTTGCGAAGGTTTGGGGCCAGTGTTTCCATTCAGCCCTCTCGATCTTTTTAATGATAATTGTGATAACATTTCGACACTAGGAACTGGACGGGACACGGCTTCCAGTGACTTGGTGGGGGATGGAACACAAAAGCAAAGGGTGGGAAGCCATCAAGAATTCCCAGAGAAGAAAGGCTGGATCCCTGTGCAACTGGAAACAAAATGAGGAAGGAGGGGGAGCAGGGGTGGGGAGAGGAGGAGGGGGTAGATGAGAAAGCAGGAGGAAAGGAGGACGGGGAGGAAGGAATGCCTCTGGGGCTCCCACCCCCACTCAGCTCTGATCAGCCTCTCCCACCTTAACTGTCCCCCCACCGACCCCAACCCCCTTCCCTAACCCCCTCTCCCCTCGCAATCAGCTTTCACCTGTGACACCAGTCACCTCCTCCTGCTGAAGCACAGCTGACGGTCCCCAGTGTTCGGGGACCACACTGGTCACGGCCCCCTCCAGAGAGCAAACGGACCACACACTTCCCCAGAGACTCACCTGGAAACATTGGCATCCCCTTGTGCTCACTCCGATTGCGGCTCTGGGAGGTTCTGGAAGCGGCAGCAGCTCTAACCAAGTACAGGTGGAGAAGAAGTTGCCAGGCATGTGCAGGACACTGCCTGGAAGCCTAGTCCTTTAGGGAGTGTGTGCTGGATGCTTTCTGGAATGTGCATTTTCCTAGGCACAGCCTTGCCCGCGTCTTTCAGTTCCCCGCCTTTGGAGAATCTGGACCGTCCTGGGAACGAATTTATGTAGTGCCGGCCTGTCGGACTTCTGCGTGGTCTTTCGGGGGTTCAGTCGACAAAAGCCAGAAGGTGGTTAAAAAAAAAAAAAGAAAGAAAGGAAGGAAGGAAGGAAGGAAGGAAGGAAGGAAGGAAGGAAGGAAGGAAGGAAGAAAAGAAAGAAAGAAAGAAAGAAAGAAAGAAAGAAAGAAAGAAAGAAAGAAAGAAAGAAAGAAAGAAAGAAAGAAAGGAGAGAGAAAGAAAGAAAGAAGAAAGAAAAAGAAGAAAAGAAAAGAAGAAAAGAAAAAGAAAAAAAGAAAAGAAAAAATCCGGCTGTATAAATTGTGAGAGATTTCCATTTTTGTTAGGAAATAAGCTTAATTCTTCATATCACTTCTATACAACACACATTCAAGAAGGATCCAAGCACCCTCGCTACGTGCTTAACAATCCTCCTGTTGTCCGCAGCGCTTTTTAAAACACTGATCACACTTTTCGTTGATTCTCATCTTATGACTTTGGGTTGGGGTAAAAAGGTCTCAAGAGCTTCTCTGTTTTGTTTTTTTGAAAATACCCATTGCAAAAGGCAGGTCAGGGGGCCTCTTCCCCCACCTCCCCATACACACACGGGATTTTATTTTTATTTTTATTTTCTTATGAATTTATTTTTTATTGGTGTTCAATTTGCCAACATACAGAATAACACCCAGTGCTCATCCCATCAAGTGCCCCCCTCAGTGCCCGCCACCCAGTGACCCCCACCCCCCACCCGGGATTTTATTTTTAAATTCACAGATCCATTCTCCTGACATGCCCACTAAGTCTTTTCCAGAAGCCTATGACTTTATTTCCCCTAATTCCCTGGTTGGTGTATCCTGATGGCTATAAACCTGCGAGAAGGAAGCCTCCCACGTAACCAAACCGCAGTCAGTAGGGAGAGGAGTTGGGGAGGCTCGGGGACACTGAGGCTTCTTCACAAGCTCCTTAAAGAGAGACCGGCCATTGACAACTTCAATCTTCAGTGCTTTATCTCTTTGTTTGAGTCTTGGAATGCCATTGATACCTTCTTTGTATTTATAATTGTTTTAATTAGCCACCCAGCAGGAGCCCCTCTTCCAGCTGGATTATAGGCAGCACAGCAGGACCCAACAACCCAGTTAAAATAAAGCACAGACTTTATGGCTCCTTTAATTTCTTTTATCTGTATCAATTTTTTTTTCTTTCTTCTCTTTCATTTTCACTCTTTTTTTCCCTTCTCACCTCCCCCTCCCCCCCCCCCCCACACACACACCCGCCCCTGTCTCTGTGGAAGGCAGGGGCAAAAAGCTTTGACTCCTCGGATGGTTTTGCTTTTGAAAAATCAAAAAAATTATTGGGGGGGGGGCGGGAAATGCGACTGTGGATATTTATCAGCAGCTCACATCTCGGAGAGGAAAAATCGCACAGATGTGCTTGTCCACTGCTCCTCGTAACATTTCGTAAACCTCAAGGCGATTGTATCTTGAGCGATTATGCCGAAATTGATGTCAGTTGCTAAACTCTTGTGGGCGGAGGCAGGGGAAAGTTTGCAAAAAGGCTTCTCTGTTGCCCCTGGTGTTGTTTGTTCTTATTGACCACATCCTTCTTCTGCGGATGGAAATCTGGAGGATCAATTATGATGCAGATCTCACACCATTTCCATTTGTGGGAGCGCCCGTGGCCCGGGATGTTTGGACTTTTGGAAATTCTCGCATTGTCAAGATTGTTTTTCCCCTACTTTGAACTGGATGCTGCTGCTGGTGTGATCGCAAAACAAACTGCCTGGCCCAGAGCATATCACAAGAACCCAGCAGAAAGGCAGAGCTGGTCTGTGGCTCCAGAGAAAAGGGTCTCTTATTTGTGAATCTATAAAACTACTTGTCTAGAATTTTGGTCCCTGCAAAAACGTTCATCATTTTTTTTTTTACATTCATCATTTCTAAAAGTAATCCTGCCCAGCACCGCGAGTAATCTAGTTTAATTCCCCACCCCAATACTCAGAAGACCTCATTTGCATTTAAAAAGAAATGATAGCTCCACTTATCAGATATGGAAAAGACTCTGAGCTGGCTTCCCGCATTTCCGTGCATTTTAAGGTCCTAAATGTTGTTGAGCTTTTTATTTTTAGAAATGTCCAACAGGCAACACTGAGTCCATCCTAACCCAAGCAACCCGACAAACTGCGGGGGGTGGCGGTGGGAGCTTAGCTTGTGTACAAATATTAGGTATTTGGTGTTTTTAAAGCCAAATATGGTTATAATTAAATTTTCCTCTTGTCAGCCTGGATTATTTTGGGTTCTGTAGCCAATCTGAGACCCAGGCATTCCATTGCTTTGTAAAACAGCCACACACCACAACTACCCATAGCAATTTGTTGGATGCTGTTATAAGGCTTTGAAATTCAATGAGAAGATTGAGAAGTGCCAGGAATCCCTGTGTGAGCTAGAGTCCTAAGGGCTGGAAGATTCTTGCAGGAGCCTAGTGTCCTTGAGGGACACTAAATCTTTAAGGGATATAATAATGAAGTCTCTCATGCCCAAAGTTATCACATGCAGTATGTATGCATGTATAAATTCATGAAAATAGTATACTTGGGTGGTTGCATTTCATCATAAATGCACTAAGAGTCTCTTAATGGTACACTTCAAAATGCTCAATTTTATATTATGTGAATTTTACTTCAAAAAAAGTTAAGTGAAACAATCTCTAAAAAAATAGTAAGATCATATAATATAAACACCAGTAAGATAATAAGATAATTTTATATTTTAAAAAAGGGCAGCCCCGGTGGTGCAGCGGTTTGGCGCCGCCTGCAGCCTGGGGTGTGATCCTGGAGACCCAGGATCGAGTCTCACATCGGGCTCCCTGCATGGAGCCTCCTTCTCCCTCTGCCTGTGTCTCTGCCTCTCTCTTTCTCTCTCTGTGTCTATGAATAAATAAATAAAATCTTTTAAAAAATAAAATAAAATAAAATGTACAGGGGCACCTGGCTGTCTCAACCGGTGGAGCATGCAACTGTTGATCTTGGGGTTCTGTGTTCGAGCCCCGTGTTGGTTATAGAAATTACTTAAAAATAAAATTTTTTAATTCATTAAATTTATAGTCCTTTTTTTTTAACAGACTATATGGCTTAATCCTCATAAGATAGGACTCCTTCGGGGCCCATATTTTGCATATTCATTTCATTTGTAGTGCAAAGAGGGGACCCGACTCACCTGTCACCCTCTAGTGAATACGCAGGACTAGAGACTTAGAAATCTTGATCTTGGCCACTTTTCTGTAGTGATGCTTGCCTCATCAAATAAATACAGCAGCTGATAAATGACATCTAGCTTTCTACAGGTCGATTTACAACTTTTGTGGATGCTTTTCTTTGCTTAAATGGTATTACAGTGGGAAATGCTGTACTTGGGAGCCAAGCAGATCTGTAAGGGGAGCTCCTAAGTACTTGCTCTGAGCCTGTTGGGGGTGGGGGTGGGGGACACCACTCTTCTCCACCCCCAGGGATGCTATGTGATTTCACCAGCCAGCCTAAGGAACATACTTTGAAGGTTATCTGTCAGCCAGACCTCAGTAATGGAACATTTTTGTTTCTATGATTATTGTCATTGGTGTCATTTTTACTTACATAAATGTGACAACATTTGACCCATGATCAAAGGCAGAAAATTCTTTTAAATATAGAATATGGTTCAAAATCTCAGCAATTTTAAAGACAATTCTATGGAAAGATTAAACAAATATTTTTTAAAAGAAATATTTTTTAAATCACTTAAGATTCTTATTCCCCTCACATGTTACTGAGAATATCTATGTACCTGTAGAAATATATGCACATATGCACAAGAAATCCCCATTGTTGTAAAATATGTTAGCATGAGCATGGAAAGAAGTTGGAGAAACCCATCCTCTCTGGAGTGGGTGGGCCCTATAGTCTCTCCTTTCTGTGGAATATATTCTGTAACACTTGATTTTTTGGTTCATTTTGCCATTTTGCTCCTTTATCATCAGTCCAAGAGGCAATACCAGGCACGAAGTAGACTCTCCCTAAATATCTGTTGAATTATTGCACATATAGTAAATGTGTAATCAGAAAAGCAATAAAGGGAATTGCATAAAGGAAGTTTTACTAAATCACTGACCTTACTGGCATAAGGAAGCTACCCTGGAACAGTATACTGGTTAAATTCCCAACAAAAGACAGATTTCCAACTTTATTATTTACTTTCTTTTGTCTTAATCACGAACTGAAACAAAAGGTGTGTATTCTCCGGATTTTAGTAGAGGCCACTGAGCTCCTGAAGGGATGGACGGTACGGTTCCTGAGCTGTTGGCTGAATTACATTAGTGGAGGTCTGCAGCGGGTTCACGTTGCCTTGCCAGCTTCAGATGATTTTCGACTACAGCTCACGAGGGCCCTCTTGGTGACATCACTCACATCTGTGGCGACTTAAACCTCCTGTTTCTTTGAAAACGGAATCTGAGAATATGAAGGGTTTATACTCTCTAAACTAATTAGCAGTGACCAGTAACTTGAGGAGGCCAGCATGCCCTCCAGGACACTCCGTTTACCTGGGAGTCTTGCCAAGTCAATCTAGCTGCTTCTAGAACTTTACCCACCCCAATAAAGGAGGGATGGAGCCATGCACTTTTTAAAAATAGAGAACTAATTAAATATAGTTCTCTAGAGATTTGTGTGTGTGTGTGTATGATATGACGTGGCAAACAAATGTAGCATCCTGTATTAGAGAAATGGATTTTAAAGGGAAGGATTATGGGGACGCCTGAGTGGCTCAGTGGTTGAGGTCTGCCTATGGCTCAGGGCATGATCCCAGGGTCCTGGGATCGAGTCTCATATCAAGCTCCTTGCGGGGAGCCTGTTTCTCCTTCTGCCTGTGTCTCTGCCTCTCTCTGTGTCTCTCTCATGAATAAATGAATAAAATCTTTTAAAAATAAATAAATAAAGGAAAGGATTATGCTTTGCAAAAGGAAGTTTAATTATATAAAGCAGGATACCTACCTAGATGGCTCAGTTGGTATAGTGGATGACTCTTAATCTCAGGGTTGTATGTTTGAGCCCCATATTGGGTATAGAGATTACTTAAAAGTAAAATATTAAAAAAAATTTTTAGAAGCTTATAAAGAGAAGACAGGGCACTTGGGTGGCTCAGTGGGTTTAGCATATGACCCGGGTTTTGGCTCAGGTCATGATTTTGGGATTGTGAGATCAAGCCCAAGCATGGAGCCTACTCCTCTCTCTCCTCTCCTGCATGCTCTCTCTCTCTCAATAAATGAATACATCTAAATTAATTAATTAATTAATTAATTTTCTTGCCTAATTGTAATATATGAAATATATATAAAATAAATATGTAATGTTTTTTATTCCATTCTGATTTAGAACTATCTCAAAGATATAAATGAAAAAGCAAGATACGGAATGATATATATAGTGTAGCAGAAAGTATGCATGTAGGTGGTAGATCTATACATATTTGCTTGCATTTGCATAAATCTCTGGAAGAAACAAGAAACTTACAACAACCAACATGGGTAACAGTGCCCTTCTGAGTCATATTAGAGCTTGAGGCTAAAGGAAAAATCAGTAACACCGATCTTTTTTTTTTTTTTTTTTAAAGATTTTATTTATTTATTCATGAGAGACACACAGAGAGAAGCAGAGACACAGGCAGAGGGAGAAGCAAGCTCCATGCAGGGAGCCCGATGCGGGACTTGATTCCGGGACTTCAGAGTCACACCCTGGGCCGAAGGCAGGCGCTAAACCGCTGAGCCACCCAGGGATACCCCCCTGACCTTGTTTTTATTCAGAATTTTCACATTTTGTTCATCATGGATTTTTTTTCATTTCCATTAATTTCAATTTTTTAAATTGCATTAAAATAGTATTTAGCGGGATCCCTGGGTGGCGCAGCGGTTTGGCGCCTGCCTTTGGCCCAGGGCGCGATCCTGGAGACCCGGGATCGAATCCCACATCGGGCTCCCGGTGCATGGAGCCTGCTTCTCCCTCTGCCTGTGTCTCTGCCTCTCTCTCTCTCTCTCTGTGACTATCATAAATAAATAAAAATTAAAAAAAAAAAAAAATAGTATTTAGCTTCATTACTGAGGTTTGGGGTACCCTCTTTAAACTTTGTGCCCAGGGTGACTGATGGGCCTCCTCACCCTAGCTTCAGTCTGGCTACCTTTTTGTACTGTTTAGTTTTATTTTCCCCACACACAAGTATGGTTTATACTCAAAAATAGGCAGGGAAAGCCCAAAGTGGTATTTGTGATTGTGGTTCTTAATCTGTTGGGGGTTATAGATCCCACCAAGAATATGACGAAAGCTACAGCCCCTCTGCACATACAAACTCTATTCTGTGTTTAATTTCAAAGGGGTCTGTGTAAAGTCCCATCTTTTAAAGAACTCTACTCCATTAGAGGGGATAACTATGCAGCCAGAGTTCCTCTTTCAGCTAGTGCTGACTTTCCCTACACCCTCTCTACCAAAGGAGAGAGCTGAATGTCTTATTCTTATTTTCCATCCCTTTCTAGTTGTTTCTTATTTCTTCCCACATTGTTTATTGTGAGGACAAATGATAAATCCCTTGCTCCCCAGATGATACTCACTGTTTTTTGTGGTTACTGACAAGGCCTCCCAGGATCTGAACAATTCCCCAAACAAAATGATGTGTCATGGGCTACACACCATCCTAAAAAGGAATTATCGCGCTAACTCTATTTTACACTGGATTGCGAGAGGAGAGCCCCTCCGGTACATCACTTAGCTCTGGACCAGGGTGTCTGAACCTCAGCACTCCTGGCAGTTTGGACTGGATAATTCATTGTCGTAGGGGTTGTTCTGTGCATTGATGGATATTCAGCAACCTCCCGGGCCCCTGAGATGCCAGTAGCACCCTCAGTTGTAAGAACCAAAAATGTCTCCAGACAGTGCCAGATGTCCCTACTGGGACAACAGCCCCCCCACCCCATCTCTTACACACGAACTGCTGGGCTAGAGTATGCACGTCACCTGAAGATTCAGAAACCACTTTCTAGTTTTTCCTTCCAACATTTGGAGACATGTAGTAACAGTGCACTGGGTAAGCCACCTGCAACGAGTTACTTACAAATTCATAGGAAGGTAAATTCTGAAGGTCTGCCCTTTGGAAAATAAATACTGTTGTTATTTATGAATCCTGAACCCTGGAAAAATGCATGAAGTCTTTCCCTGCCCTCAAGTGGACCCTCCTCCACTACCCCCTTCTGCTTCTTGGGTCTTCCCTCCAGGAAGTTAAAACACAACCAACCCTTTACTGGCTACAAATGCCCAGCTAAAGTAATCCCCCAGTCTTTATGACCCCCAACTTTACTTCCGAAGCCTATTTTTACCAAGCCCCAGAAAGTATTACTTTCTGCTCAAGTGTAATCAGAATCCTAGCTGTCCCTTCAGGAATGCTCTTGCCAGTAAGATATTAATTGTCTCTTGGAGCTTGAAAGTATTCCTCCTAACAGGGCTTAATGGAGCGTACAAGTCCAAGAGACATTCATAATCATTGTCCCCTCCGGAAATATGACACTGTGGAGATAGATCATTCACTTTCACTGTTTCGGGATTTAATGGAGGGTAAAGTTTTTAATCTACTTGTTGGGAGCTTAATATTTCTAAGAGAGAAAACGATACCTTACCTTCTCAACAGCCAGAAGGAAGACTGTCTCAAAGACTTTTTGTGTGTTTCCGTATGGGGCTCTAGTTATCATCACATTAATGCTAAATCAGGTTCATTTTTCTAACCCATAATTACCAAACATATATAAGCCGTGCAAAAATCTTTAAAAATTAAAATAAATGGTACAGAGGATCCAAATGTTGTGAGTCCTGACACACGCAGGGACGGCCACGGAGACATTGTGATGTGCGTATCTACTGCACTGCGTTATTCTAACAATAACTCAGAACGGAGTTCAGAATTGATCCAAGAACATTAGGGCCAACACCAAATCTGTAGAAGATGTTATAGCCTGTAAGTGATTCTGTTAGGAAGATCTAATTGCCTAATGTGACTAAAGTCTGAGCAAAATTCTTAGCTAATCTTTCTGGGACGGCTGAGTAGCTCAGTCAGTTGAACCTTGGACTTTTGATTTCAGTGCAGGTCTTGATCTTGGGATCGTGAGTTTAAGCCCCTACATTGGGCTTTACACTGGCCATGGAGCCTACTTTTTAAAAAATTAATTAATTAATTAATTAATTAATTAAAAAATGGATTACCCCCAAAAGGCTCGAGATTTAGGAAGATAAGTCATTGTGACATACTGAATGCTTATGTCTTCCCAAAATTTATATTGAAATCCTACCCCCCTATTGTGATGGCATTAGGAGATAGAGGTTTCGGGGAGATGATTAGGTTCACCAGAGCAGAAGCCTCATGATGGGAAAGAACTTGCTTCCTCTCACTCCAGAGTACGTGAAGATACAGAGACTAGTCAGCCATGCAAACCAGGGAGCTGGCCTCACCAGATCTGCTGGCACCTGGATCCTGGACTTCCAGCCTCTAGAACTGTGAGAAATAAATGTTTGTCGTGGAAGCCACCCCGTCAGTAGTATTTTTTGTAGCAGCCTGAGTTGACTAGGACAGTCATAGATTTGTTTATCTCTAGAGATCATGGACTTAAAGGAAACACTTTTATTGCCAGCTACATCCGACAGTGCTTCTTCAACTGTGACAGAAGCCCAGCTCACATACACTTCAACAGGAAATGTATCGGATTACATAACCAAAAAGGCAACTGGTATCTGGCCTGGCTTCAGGCATGGCTGCATCCAGGTACTGAGATACTGTCCCACGGGCCCTGCTTTTCTCTTCGGCAGCCTCTTTGTGCAGGATCCTCAGGAGTGCCAGGCTGATGTGCTCCCAGCTTCCAACTCAACACCAAGACGGTGTATCTGTTCTAAGGGTTGCATCAGGGGTTCTGAACAAGAATTCCATTTGTTTTTTCTGATTGGCCTATTATGGGTCCTGAGCCCACCTTTGATCCAATCTCTGTGGCCAGAGAGATTCAATACTGGAAAAGAGCCGCTCTGGCCACTCCCTTCGTTCCTATCTTTGTATGGGATGCACGATGGCTGTGGCAGCTCCTTGCCGCCATGTGGTGACAAGTCTGAAGATGGAAAGCCAGAGCAAGGAAAAGAGAGAGCAACAGGATGGAGGCACCTGAACCCTGGTGGCTTTCCTGAGCCACCAAACCCACCTGAGGCCACCTACCTCTAAGACATCCTGTCACGTGAGATCATTAAACATATTCAGTATTTAAGCCATGGTTACCTGCCTCTGAAGAGCTCCTAATGGTCACAGCATCTCTCTGAGGTAGGCTTCCTTATTTCCATTTTACAGAGGAGGAAGCTGAGGCTCAGAGAGATTAAGGTTCTGGCTGAGAACAAAGTATAAAGGAATAAATGACAGAAAATGGGTCCTAACCATTGGTGTCACATTGCCTCCCTGTCCCCAGCCTTGCCTGTTCCTCTCCAAGCTCCTGATCTCATGTAGGGACATCTCCAATCCAGGTCCACACCAAGCTGTTAGCAATGGTCCTTCCTTTTTCCTTGTTCCCTCCTACCCCTCTGTCCCCCAACCGACCCAACTCCACAGCCGTCATCCTGGGCCTGAACCATCATCTGCCTCTCTCCATAGCTGCCACCATAGCCGAGCCCACACCCAGATCACGGTCCTCTCCCTGCCACCTGCCACTAACCCCTCATGGCCTGTGCTTCTGCTCCGGATTCCCACGCTCTGCTCTCCACCAATGGCAGACCGTGCTCCTCCCCTGCCCATAAGCCTCTAAGGATGCTCATCAAAAAACACAGAAACCTTCACCCTTGTATCCCCTTGAACAAAGTCCAATGAGGTGGGCCCAGCTTGCTGCTCCAAACCCATTTCCTGACACCCTCTCCCAGCCACACCAGGGGCCTTTAAATCCTGCAGATCCATGAAATGAGGGGTTGGAACAGCTTGGGTCCTGGACAGTCAAGGGCAGGATGGCAGCACTTTGTGGCTGTGCTGCCTGCAAGCAGCCCTGCCACACTCAAGGAGGCAGACTCCCGCTCATCTTTCAGCCTACAGCCATTTGCTCCAGGACAGTGGTTCTCAACCAGGGGCAGCTTTGCCCCGGGGGACATTGGGCAATGTCTGGAGACATTTTTGATTGTCATGCTTCATCCGTGTTCTGGTGTCTAGTGGGTAGAGGTCAAGGACGCTGCCAAACATCCTATAATGCACAGGAGGGCCCCCACCACAGAGAATGGTCCAGCCCCAAACATCAATAGTGCCAAGACTGAGAGATCCCACCCAAGGAAATGGAGGCCCTTTAAGGAAGGAGACCTCCTCCCTCTTTGTATTGACTTCCTGACTTCAGACCATACGCCCTTCCCCCATCACAGACTGCCGCCTTCGCCTTCGGTCCCTCCCTCTGCAGACCCAGGGTCCCAGGGAGGGAGAGTGGCGTGCATGTTACAGGAGGAACCTGTCCCGTGGGATCCCCACTGTGTGATGTGCTCGCTGTCACCCACTCCGAATGCCCCACACCTTGCTTGGCAAGACCTTGTACCTCGTTGAGGCCTCTTCCCTCTCCCTACGCCCGTCCTCCCTGTACCCCACCCATGGGCCACTACCTGGCCCCTGGCCTCCTGAAGGAATGACAAAGCGACAGTTAACCTAATCCCAGGACTTTGGGCAGGAAGCAGGGGCGTTTTAAAGATTTGCGAGGTGCTTGAGGCTGTCCTACTAAACAGGAAATATCCCTGGAATTTAGTGGGCAGAGCCAGGGATGACAGATGTCCTCAGTATGTGGGACACTGCCACTCCACAAAGAGATATCCCATGCCCTGCACTACATTCTGATGTCTCAGGAGCGTAGCTCATCCGTAAGAATACCGCTCGATGCTCATCTGTCCTCTGCTTTACTCTGTCATTTGCCTGGGCCTGCCAGCCCAATGCTAACTAAAGTCAATTTGCGTTGTATCTAATATAAGTCACTCTGGGGGCGCCTGGATGACTCAGTGGGTTGCACATCTGCCTTCGGCTCAGATCATGATCCAGGGGTCTTGGGATGGAGTCCCGCCTCTGGCTCCCTGCTCAGTGGAGAGTCTGCTTCTCCCTCTACCCCTCTCCCCTATTTGTGTGCGTGCGCTCTCCCTCTCTCTCTCTCTCTCTCTCAAATACATAAATAAAATCTTTAAAAAAAATACAGGTCAGTCTGGACTGTTCATTCTTATAAATATGTGCGGGCATGCCCTTGCTGTTTCTTTTTCCTGTTTCCTAAATCCAAACTTAGCCATCATTGGTTGGAATTATCCTCAGACTTCTTCCCAAAATCCTCTACCATAGTACCCCCAGGCTTTAACATATGGAATATTTCCTTTTCTTCTCTCTCTCTTTTAAAGATTTTATTTATTTATTTATTTATTTATTTATTTATTTAAGGGATAGAGAGAGAGAACAAGCAGTGAGGAGTGGCTGAGGGGGGGAGAGAGAGAGAGACAGAGAGAGAGAGAGAAGCAGGTTCCCCACAGAGCAGGAAAAAACACAATGAGGACTTGATCCCAGGACCCTGGAATCATGGCCTAAGCTGAAGGCAGACACTCAATGGCTGAGCCACCCAGGTGCTCCACCGTATGAAGTATTTTCATCCAGAAAGCAAAAAGTCTCTCCTTCCAGGAAGCCCTCACTGCCTACCCCATACTCCTTGGCACCCAGAGTCGAAGCAGTTACATGGTTTCATCTGTACATGTATTTAACATCTGAGCGCCCCTGCCCTGCAAGCTTCCTGAGAGCAAGGACCCTGTTTTTCTTATTCCTTCCAGCACCATATTGCCTGGCATGTGTTCTAGAACACAGGAGCTGACCCATATACATTTGCCAGATAAAGAAGAAAGGACAGCGGGAGGGAGAAAGGAAAAAATTATGGCCAGAGCTTAGTTTTTTGGAAAAAATATCTAAAAATACATTGAGGGGGGATCCCTGGGTGGCTCAGCGGTTTGGCGCCTGCCTTTGGCCCAGGGTGTGATCCTGGAGTCCCAGGATCAAGTCCTGCGTCGGGCTCCCGGCATGGAGCCTGCTTCTTCCTCCTCTTGTGTCTCTGCCTCTCTCTCTCTCTATGTCTATCATAAATAAACAAATACATCTTTAAAAAAAATATATACATTGAGGTTTCATCTGGGGTTTGGAGGGACACGGTAAAGCGTAGCCTCTTGTATTTTGCTGGTTTGTATATTTCTTACTTATCACCTCGAGGGAAAATTTTGAAAATCAGTGCCTTCTTTAAGAAGCAGAATGAACAAGAGTGAGTTGTCACTTTCTGTGCAAGCAAAGGCTTGAGTCACTCTTTTGACAGATTGCATGACAGCTCCTACCCTAGGCCCCGCAAGACCCCATCCCTGCCCTCAAGGGGCTCACCTGCTGGAGGGACAGTCAGACTCAGAGACAGGTAATTACCGAGCTTCGTGCTAGATGTCAGGGAGGGACTGGGCAGAGAGCCCAGAAGCGCTGGCCTGCATGGTGAGGGGCTACTATGTTATCCAAACATGTCAGTTTCTGGTGACAAATGGAACCACCAGGGGGGCGATGGCCTCCTCCAAAGCAAGCATGACATGTGATGACTGGGGGCTGGACGCTGTGTGTTAAAGCCTTGGCCATAAATCGGATGATGTTCAAATGTGCCATCACTAGGTCAGGCAATCTCCCAAATCTGTCAAACCACTTACTCCTGGCCCCAGGTCAGCCTTTGTAGAAAGAATTGTTTTTCTCAACTCCCCTCATACTTCATCTCCTTACTGTCTTGTACATGATCCCTCAGGTCTGGATTAGTCCAAATGGTTTTATGAAGGCTTTTCCTTTAACTTATAAAAGTAGTAAGTGAACATTGCAAAAAACTTATAAAAACTAACAAAAAACAGGGATGCCTGGGTGGCTTAGTGGTGGAGCACCTGCCTTTGGCCCAGGGCGTGATCCTGGAGTCCTGGGATTGAGTCCTGCATCAGGCTCCCTGCAGGGAGCTTGCTCCTCTCTCTGCCTGTGTCTCTGCCTCTCTCTGTGTGTCTCTCATGAATAAAAAAATAAATAAAAAATTAAAATTAAAAAAATAAAAACTAAGAAAAAACATATAAGAAAATAAGTGCTGTTATCTCACAACCCAGAGAGAACCACTGTTGAGATTTCAGTGTTATCCTTTTTGCATAGACATTTTTAAACAAAAATGAGTTCATCCTATACCTTTTTTATAAAACTTTCTATTTGGAAATAATTGCAGACTACAGAACATTACAAAGAGCACAGAGGTCCCTTCCCGCAGTGGTCCCAGCCCACATCGCTATGGTACAATATTTGTACATACTGTCGCCTAACTTTAGAAAAAATTGCTAACTGTAATTTGAACATCTTTCCGTGTACTCTGTGTTTCTGATGGCCAGGCTGCCACACTTGCCCCCTACAGTCTAGATTTTGCAGAGGAACCAGAGGGATTTGGTTAAAACTGAAGGCAGATCATAGCCCTCCTTCATTGAAAACCCCCAAGGGGCTCTCACCTGGCTCAGAGTCAAAGCCAAAGTCTTTTTTTTTTTAATTCACTTTATTCTTTTTAAATTTTATTTATTTATCCATGAGAGACAGAGAGAGAGAGAGAGAGGCAGAGACACAGGCAGAGGGAGAAGCAGGCTCCCTGCAGGGAGCCTGATATGGGACTCAATCCCAAGACTCCAGGATCATGCCCTGGGCCGAAGGCAGGCGCTCAACCACTAAGTCACCCAGGCATCCCAAAGCCAAAGTCTTCAGAGTGACTGGGAGCCTCCAGGAATGGGTTCAGTCCCTACCCCCATCCCTCCTTAAAGCTCTGGTCACCTTACCACCATGACCCCCGACTCCCCCTGCTCCAGCCACACTATCATCCTTGCTACTCTTCCAACATCTTAACCCTTTGGCCTCAGTGACTTTGCACTGGCTGTTCCCTCTGCCTATATGCTCTTCCTACAGACATCGTCTATATGGCCTCACCTCCTTCAAATCTGTGCTCAGATGTGACTTCCTCGATGATAGTTCTGACCCCTCTATTTTATTTATTTATTTACTTATTTATTTATTTATTTATTTATTTATTTATTTATTTTAAGATTTTTGTATTTATTTGAGAGAGAGTCTCAAGCAGACTCCCCATTGAGCATGGACTCAGTCTCACAACCCAGGAGATCGTGACCTGCGCCAAAATCAGGAGTCGGACTCTCGACCAACTGAGCCACCCAGGTGCCCCGAACTCTCTATTTTATTTTTATTTATTTTTATTTATTTTTTCCGAACTCTCTATTTTAAATAATCCCCCCCCAGCACCCTAGACTCTGGATCTCCCTTAACACTGCTCTATGTTTTCCATAGCATATATAATCTTCTGAGATATTCTATGATATACTTGGTTGTTATATCTATTATTCAGTGTCTGAACACCTGCCACAAAAATATGTCAGTTTCATAAGGAGGTATCCCCAAGCACCTAGGACACAGGTAATAATAGGTGCTCAATAAAACATTTATCCATGATTAAATGAGTAGTGATTAAGAGCTCAGATTCCGTGTTTGAATCCCAGCTCTGTCCCTCATCAGCCATGCAACCTGGAGCTAGTTGCTTTTCTCGCCTGTTTCCGCATCTGTAAAATGGGGGAATAATGCTCATCCTATAGGACCGTTGTGAGGATTATCTTAGTTTCAACACATGTAAAGAGCTGGTGCAGCATCTGGCATAAAGTAAATGATAACCAAATGCTAACTTCGGTTACTTTATTATAGCGTTGCTGTTACCTATGTGCCATAACTAATTTTAACAATAGCTGGATAGTTTCTTTTTTTTTTTTTTAAGATTTTATTTATTTATTTATTTATTTATTCATGAGAGACACAGAGAGAGGCAGAGACACAGGCAGAGGGAGAAGCAAGCTCCATGCAGGGAGCCCGATGTGGGACTCGATCCCGGGACTCCAGGATCACACCCTGGGCCAAAGGCAAGTGCTAAACCACTGAGCCACCCAGGGATCCCCAGATAGTTTCTTTCTATTTTTCATGGGTTTATCGGAAAGCACAGTGAGCTTCCTTATAACTAGAACTTTGTTCATACTCTTAACTGTTCCTTTAAGGAAAAAATGTTTGTGATGGCCTTTTATTTACTTCTTGAGCATAAACTTCTCTCCCAAACCAAGATACTTCTCTCACTGGATAACATGAGATATATGGATAACACTCTCTGGATAACAATTTGTTTCTCTATTATCAGAGTGTCTCATATCTCATAGGTTGTACAGATAGCCCTCAAGTAATAGTTGTTGAATAAATGACTATATAAATGAATGAAAGTATATTTTCCTGATATAAGCTGATGCATTAATAAACTGGGCCATTAGCGTTTCATAGATGGCGGGCGGTAGTACCTGTGGCAGAGACTTCTCTTGCTTCCAAATAGCCATTCTCTTCTTCTGTAAAACCAAAAACTTTTTTAAATTTTTAATTCCAGTACAGTTAACTTACAGTGTTATATTGGTTTCAAATGTACAATATAGTGATTCAACAATTCTATATATCACTGAATATATAATATATAAAAATTATATATATATACACCCCACCTCTTCTTTATCCATTGATCTATCAGTAGACATTAGGGCTGCTTCATAATTTGGCTATTGTAAATAGTGCTGCAATAAACATAGAGATGCATATTTCCTTTCAAATTAGTGTTTTCATATTCTTTGGGTAAATACCCAGTAGTGTAATTATTGGATTCTATTTTTAATTTTTTTGAGGAAGCTCCATACTGTCTTCCACAGTGGTTGCACCCGTTTGTATTCCCACCAACAGTGCACAGGTTTCCTTTTTCTCACATCTTTGCCAATGCTGCTTGTTTCTTGTCATTAAAAGGTGGGGGGAGGTGGAGGGAAGTCTGGGTGGCTCAGTCAGTTAAGCATCAGACTCTCAGCTCAAGTCTTATTCTCTGGGACGAGAGTTCAGGCCCCACATTGGGCTCCATGCTGGGTGTAGAACCTACATTAAAAAAATTTTAGAAATATCTTTAAAAAAAAAAAAGACCTTGATTGATGGGAAGATACACTGCTGTCCAAAATAAAGACCACATTTCCCAGCCTCCCTTGCAGCTAAATATGGTCATATGACCATGAGATATAAATGTGTCGCATACAAATTCCCAGTAATGTCTTCAGGGAAGGTATGTGGTCTCTCTTCTGCCTCTTTGCTTTTTATTTATTTATTTATTTATTTATTTATTTATTTATTTATTTATTTATTTATCTTTTTTTTTTTTTTTTTTTTTTTTTGCCTCTTTGCTTTTAGATAAATATTGACATGATATCTGGGGCTCATGCTTCCATATTGGACCACAGTAGGAACCAGTTTGAGAATAGTACAACAGCTAGATAGAATGAGCCTCAATTCCTGATCATCACGGAACCACCATACTGGCACGCCACTGCCTATCTGTGCTTGAGAGAAATGCTGCCACGAGTCTCTTGGTTTTCTATCTATATTTTTGGACTGCATAAATGAAAAATTTGTACATGCATTTCTAGGTTTGAATTTGGCAAAAGATTTTCTCAAACAGTAACTTGTTTAATTTCGTGAAAGTCATCAACTAACTTCCTAACACTGTACCTTCCAATATTTACTGCTCGTCTCTGGTATTTCTATAATATATCGTGTAGGATGCATTTTTATACAAAGGTCACTCTGTATGGCTTAGACAAAGATAATTATCTCAGAAAAAAATCTTGCATCTCCTATTTGACATAATAATTCAGTGATGTCTTCCAGGACACAGGCTCTTCCCATCCTCTGCTTCCCCTTTCTCATGATCTTACTGACTGGTGTCTCACCTCATGGTTGCATGATGGCTGCTATCATAACCAATATAGTTTTCTCACACAGCCAAGGGAGGCCTGGGTGGGAGGTGGGGAGGCAAAAGTGATTTTTATCTCCTGTGGCTTCCTCTTTTTGTTGGGAGTAAAATCTTTCTTGACGCCCCCAGCTGATGTCCATCTCGTTGGCCAGAACTGGGTCACATGAGCTCTTCCAGAGGAGTCACCCTCAAAAAGCAACAGAATTGCTCTGATTGAAATGGGCCAGTTGGTCCTCAGGTTGTAGCCCATGGACTCCTGCAGTGTCTGAGTCCCTCTGAGTCCGGGGGCTGTCAGCCCCAAACCATTTACCTAATAATACTAAGAAGTTATTTGCCTATTTGCATTGTGTAGACATTTGCCCTCTTAGTAGAAAAGCAGAGATGAGAAGCCTGCTGTCATCTGGTAAAAACATTGAAGAGATTTGCAAAAATATAAAAGAGAGTGCCACTCCTCTCACTAAATGAGGTTTTTTTTTTGGGGGGGGGGGAATATTGTTGTTCATACTTCATAAAAAACACTTGTTTATTAATATGTAATGGGATTATTATTGTTTTTATTTTTTATTTATTTTAATTTTTTTAAGATTTTATTTATTCATGAGAGACACACAGGGAGAGAGAGAGGCAGAGACACAGGCAGAGGGAGAAGCAGGCAGGGAGCCTGACGTGGGACTCAATCCCAGGTCTCCAGGACCACACCCTGGGCCAAAGGCGACGCTAAACCGCTGATCCACCTGGGCTGCCCATTAAATGAATTAATAAACATATTTTAATTTTTCTGTTTCCATTCCCTTTTTTGTTTTTCTTATCATGATAAGCATACTCTTTATCCCCTTTATCTATGTCATCCATCCACCCCACTCACCTCCCCTCTGGCAACCACCAGCTTGCTCTCTGTATTTAAGAGTTTGGTTTTTTGTCTATTTTTTTTTCTTTGTTTTGTTTCTCCAATTCTACATTTGAGTGAGAGGAGCCTGGCTGGCTCAGTCAGTAGAGCTTGCTACTTTTGATCTCAGGGTCAAGAGTTCAAGCCCTATGTTGGGTATGGAGATTACTTTAAAAAATTTTTTTTTTCACTATGAGTGAAATCATGAAATCATCTTCCTCCATCTGACTTATTTCACTTAGCTTTATATCCTCTAGATCCATCCATGTTGTTGCCATTTGCATACAACATGGATTCTTTCTTATGGCTGAGTAATATTCCATTATATATCATATATATGTGATATATATGGCACATCTTCTTTATCCATTCATCTATGGATGAGCACTTTGGTGGCTTTCATATCTTTGCTATTGTAAATAATGCTGCAATAAACATAGGAGTGGGGACGCCTGGGTGGCTCAGTGGTTGAACATCTGGCTTTGGCTCAGATCATGATCCCGGGTTCCTGGAACAAGTCCCACATCAGGCTCTGTGCAGGGAGCTGGCTTCTACCTCTGCCTGTGTCTCTGCCTTTCTCTCTGTGCCTCTCATGAATAAATAAAATCTATAAATAAATAAACAAACAAACAAACAAACAAACATAGGAGTGCATATATCTTTTTGAACTAGTGTTTTCATTTTCTTTGGGTAAATACCTAGTAATGGTATTTCTTTTCTAAGATTTCATTTATTTTGAGAGAGAGAGCAGGGCGAGGGGCAGAGGGAGAGGGAGAGAATCTCAAGCAGACTCCTCACTGAGCGCAGAGCCCAACACAGGGCTCGATCTCACAACCCCGAGATCATGACCTGAGCCAAAATCAAGAGTCAGGACACTCAACCGACTGAGCCACCCAGGCGCCCCTATGGTATTTCTATTTTTAATTTTTTGTGGAACCTCCATACTATTTTCCACAGTGGTTGCATCAATTTGAATTCCCACCCAAGGATACACAAGAGTTCCTTTTTCTCCACATCTTCACCAACACTTGTTTCTCGTGTTGTTGATTTTAGCCATTCTGACAGGTATGAGGTGATATCTCATTGTAGTTTTGATTTGCATTTCCCTATGATTAGTAATGTTGAGCATCTTTTCATGTGTCTGTTGGCCATCTGGATGTCTTCTTTAGGAAAATGTCTATTTAGGTCACCTGCCCATTTTTAATCGGATTATTTGGTTTGGGGGTATTAAATTATGTAAGTTTTTTATACATTGTGGGTTTTAATCCCTTATCAAATATGTCACTTGCAAATATTTTCTCCCATTCTCCCATTCTGTAGGTTGCCTTGCTGGTTTCCTTCGTTGTACAAGGTTTTGATTTTGGTATAGTCCCAATAGTTTAATTTGCTTTTGTTTTCCCTTGCCTGGCGAGACATATCTAGAAAAATGTTTCTACAGCTAATGTCAAAGAAAGTACTGCTTACGTTTTCTGCAGTTTTCATTTCTAAGCTGGTGTCCTGAGACCAAAAAAATCTGAAAACTGCTAGTTTAAATGAGTCCAGGAGGTAGGCACCATTTGGTCTGCACAAAATCACAATCTTGTTACGAGGATTGAGAGGAAATGGATGTCTAGTAGGCAAACAAGAATGTCTGCCACACTTTCCAGGAGCTCACAATGTATACACAGCCTGTGTTATAATTAAGTACCTGTATCTATTTTTTCCTTTTTGTCATATGATTTGTATTAAACTTGTACTTTCTTCGAGGCATTGAACTTTATGTGTATGAGTTTAGACCCAATGGTTCTGGTACTAAGTAATTATATAAACTTCAGCAGTATCTTAGGACCCCAAAAGGAGCCTTCATATCTTTGTCTGTAAAATGGGATAACTGGACCACTCTTCCCATTTTGCAGATTCAGTCTTCTGGTGGATTAAGGAGATGAAGCCTGTGAGCACCTAGTACCGTGCCTGCCCCAGAGCTAGCATGCCTTGCTGTTCATTCCCTCTTTTTTGCTTCTCAGTCATCCTCATAAACATTTGGTACCTTGCAAATCCGAGGCCTACCAAGGTCATGTTTTAATATGACATGTGATCACATAGCCAGGACCGGATGACATGTGGGGCCCTCACTGTCAGCAGAAATTAAAATTGCACATGACCAGGGGCATCTGGCTGGCTCAGTCAGTGGAGCATGTGACTCTTGATGTTGGGGTTGTGAGTTCCAGCCCCACATTGGGTGTAGAGCCTACTTAAAAAAAAAAAAAAAAAAAAAAAAGGAAAAAGAAAATTTTAAATAAATTGCTCATGACCAGTAACAGTGAGATGGTTTTTTTCCTTTTCTTCCAGCCCCTGCTCTGTTCCCCCCCCACCAAACCCTCTCTCTCATACACAAATTATAGCCAGCTAAATATATGCACGTGTATGCGTCTGTATTTATTTCTTTTACTTCTGACTTTGTAACCATGAAGGAAATTGACCCAGCCAATAAATGATCCAGTAAGCAGCTTCTCACCATTGTTTACGGGCATGTTGCATTGTCCCCAGCAGGATAAAAACTGTTATTTTTTTTTTAAAGGCCCGAGGGGCTGATTAATGAGCATGGGGGGGAGGGGAAGGGTTCCTTTTTGCTTAATAAAAATGTTCCGGTACATTTTGCAGGTTGACAACTTTGCAAATGTACTAAATGCCCCTGAATTTTACACTTTCAAATAGTTAAAATGATAAATTTTACATTATATGTATAACACAATAAAATATATATATTATATATATATTTATAAATATATATATAATATATATATGTATGTATAAACACAAGGCCCAAGGGACTTTCGGGCCCCTCCCAGGGACGTCGCAGAGGTGGGGATGCCCACCACTCACATCCATCCGTCAGTGGGGACCCCAGGGCCCTACCCACCCACGGGCCTCCTCTACAGCAGCCCTGTGCTCCCCCTCTTCCTTTCCTCCTGGCCTAGAAGCTGGAAAAATTTACAAATGAACCAGAGCCAAAATGTCTTATGCAAAACAGAGCTGCAAAGGTGTCACAGGTGCCTGTGTGGGTCACCGGAATGAAACCGCCCTCCTGCCACAGTGACCACTGCCTGGTGAGCCACCCCTGAGCACCGAGCTCACGGACAACGTCTCCATCCCTCCTCATTCCCAGGGAGGAGAATGCCATCCTGGCTTTTTCTAGAAGTCCACGACGTCAGCGACAGCGCCCTTCCCTTACTGTACTCGTGTTATCCAAGACCCCATAAAAGCAAGTGATTTCCTCTGCTCTTGTCCAGGCCTCTAGAGAAAATGACACTTAATCACCTCAAATTCCTTTCTGTCCCTGACACCCCTCCACCTCCCACGCCCCCCCACCCCCAGCCTGAGAAATAAAGCCATAAATATGTTTAGCTCTGTTGACATTCACACCGGAAAGAGCACCGAGTTCCAAGTATTGCAGTTTCCTTTCCTATTTTATTACTAAGCAGCAAGAAAAATAGCAGCGGGGCTTTCCTGGCAACTCAGGGTAATGCAGTGTCTTTCTTTTTTCTCCCCCAGGGGGAGGAAAGTCTCTCTTCACACCCTTGCCAAAGCCAAAAGGTCTCTTTTTTTTTTTTTAAGATTTTTTTTTTTTAATTTATTCATGAGAAGACACAGAGAGGGACAGAGACACAGGCAGAGGGAGAAGCAGGCTCCATGCAAGGGAGTTGGATGCGGGACTCGATCCCTGGACCCTGGGATCAGGCCCTGAGCCAGAGGCAGACAGACACTCAACCGCTGAGCCCCCCAGGCGCCCCCAAAAAGGTTTCTGAATGAGCTGATGCGGGCCGAGGGCACCCAGAGGCCACTCGATAACCGACTTAGAGCACATCTGTCCACACAGGCGGAGAATAGCACCATGACCCGGATCCTGAGCGCCTTCGTGAGCCGGGCCGGCGGCCTCCCCTCCTCCCGGACTCAGGTTTGAAAATATCAACAACATTCCTGTCCACTGTAATCAAATACTTACGCAAAAGGCTATGGAATGCGCAATAATTTGTCAGGCGTCCTTTTAGTGGCGTCCACTAGAGCAAACTCTGCTAGGCCCCCTTGACCCTGAGAGAGTGTGCCCTTTAACCCTCGATGGGCCTCTTTTATGCGAGGCCCCACTCGGACCAGATGGCTAAACTATCAAAGGATTTTATGAGTAAAAACTGCTTTCTCAACTTGCAAGTTGTATATTTCTTTCCATGTTAATGTGAACTATCAACCCAGAGGCTTTAAATTGAAAACACAAAAGGTGTCCTGCAGCTGGGGCCCTGCAGACTCCCGGCATTGTGTGTGAGCACCAGGGCTACGAGTGTTTGCAGAGAAAACAGCTGACACCCAGATGAGGACAATTTCAGCTAAATATTTAAAATAGCCATCAAGAAAGGAATGATTGATTGGAGGGTTTTTTTTTTTTTTCCTTCCTTTCTTTCCTTCTTTCTTTCTTTTTTTTTTTTTTTTTTTTTTTTTTGGTTCCGGCCACAATCTTTTTATCAAGCTCCAGTCAAACGTGTTGCCCACGTAAATCCAAACTCTATCTTTCTTTCCCTCCGTCCCATCCTAGGTTCCCACCTTGCAGGCAGGCTGGGGGACAAATTAAAAATAATTAGATCAAATTGCTCCTGGAATGTGAAATAGAAAATGAGGCTCTCGGTGTTTGATTTCAGGCCAGTTCGTCCTGAGACCGGTGGGTTGGTGGAGGATGTCAGTCTGTCCTCTGTTTTGTCAGTTCCTGGAGATGGTCAAGTGATCAGGATGGGTTGACTCAACAAGTATTTATGGGCATAAACCGCGAGGCACACACTCTTCTAGCACCGAGCACACCGTGGAGCACGGCGCCAGGTGCACGGAGAGGGCGCCTGGAACAGCCTCATGCCAGCAAAACAGCAAATTGATAAGCAGCCCCGAGCGTCAGGTGCAAGGAGCGCTGTGATGAGAACAAAGAGAGGCAATGTTGGGGGGGCCGTGCAGTGAAGGGGTGATGCTCAGGTTTGTGTGGTTGAGACAGGCCCCACTGAGAAGCTGATGTTAGGGCCAAGTGCAGAAGGAGCGGAAGGAGCCGGCTTAGGGAAGTCCCAGGCAGCGCTGACCATGCAAAATACAGCGCCAGCCACCCATGTAGAGCTAGCTGTTCTCACAGCCAGGGTTCAGAGGGTAAAAAGAGGGGTGCCTGGGTCAGCCCTGAGGGGCTCAGTCGTCACATGTCTATCTTCGGCTCAAGTCATGATCCCAGGGTCCTGGATCCAGCCCTGCATCAGGCTCCCTGATCAGTGGGGAGTCTGCTTCTCCCTTGCTCTCTGCTGCTCCCCCTGCTTGCACTCTCTCTCTCTCTCTCAAATAAATAAATAAAATCTTTAAAAATAAATAGGGACACCTGGGTGGCTCAGTGGTTGAGCGCCTCCCTTTGGACCAGGGTGTGATCCTGGAGTCTCGGGATCGAGTCCCACATCAGGCTCCCTGCATGGAGCCTGCTTCTCCCTCTGCCTGTGTCTCTGCCTCTCTCTGTGTCTCTCATGAATAAATAAATAAAGTCTTTAAGAATTAATAAAAATAAATAAAATGTAAAAAGGAATGGGTGGAAACTGTTTAAAGCTATTTTATATTTTATTATAACTTATTTTAGGTTTTAAAACTTTTTAAATTTATTTCAATTTATTATGTATTTTTACTTTAATTTGATAATATCAAATATTAAAATTTATTTCAATTTATTATGTACTTTTACTTTGATTTGATAATATACTTTGTCTTAGTTAACTTCATGGAAAGTTAAATTTTCGAGTAGTCAGAAAGACGATTTTCAAAGAATAACAGATGAGATTTTTACTCTTTTTTTGCATCCTAAGTCATTGCAACCTGGTATGAATTTTATACCAACAGCCCCTCTCAATTTAGACACGGAATTTTTGTGAAAAAGATTTGATCGGAATTTAGATTTTATAAAGTTTATGGTTGAAAAGTTACTAAGTTAAACCAAATATCCTTAAAGGTATTCTAATAACTTGGTGAAGTATATCAGTTTTGAGGTTTTATTTTTTTTCAGATTTTATTTATTTATTCATGAGAGACACAGAGAGAGAGAGAGGCAGGGACACAGGCAGAGGGAGGAGCAGGCTCCATGCAGGGAGCCCGATGTGGGACTTGATCCCAAGACTCCAGTATCACACCCTGGGCTGAAGGCAGGTGCTCAACCACTGAGCCACCCAGGCGTCCCTGAAGTATTAATTTAAATTAAAATAAAGGGGCAGCCCGGGTGGCTCAGTGGTTTAGCGCCACCGTCAGCCCAGGGCCTGATCCTGGAGACCGGGGATCGAGTCCCACGTGGGGCTCCCTGCATGGAGCCTGCTTCTCCCTCTGCCTATGTCTCTGCCTCTCTCTCACTCTGTCTCTCATGAATAAATAAATAAAATCTTTTTTTAAAAAAATAAATAAAAATAAAAAATACATTAAAATAAAGTCAGAAATCCAGTTCTTCAGATGCAGAGGCCACATTTCAAGGGTGGGGGATGACCACTGTGGCACGTGCAATGGTATTGGCCAGCTCAGGTCTGGGGAAGAATAACAGAGCCCCAGAAGGGCAGCTCAGGTGAGGACCAGCCAGCACAAGGTCTGGGGGCTGGGAAGGGGTTGGTCTTCCCAGGAACAGAGTGGTCAGGGCAGGGAGCAGAGGCAGGGATGGGCACTGGCCAGTTCACATGGGTCTCCTAAGCTGGGTGAAGAGCTGGGATGTATTACAAATATGACGTATGCCCCACATGGAAGGCAAGGGTGCAGAGGAGGAATGAGTTTCTCTGTGACACTTGGGAGAGTCCTGTATCCACCTCAGGTGACACTGTACATATCCATACCATATAAACCAAGAACACAGGCTAACAGATATCAGAAGGTGGAAAGGAGGCTCACAGCCCTGCTGAAACAGCAAAATACTGCCAATAGCCACAACATTCACCAATCAGAGAGAGGAAATATCGAATGTGGTATGTTCCTGAGAGGGATACAATCCTGCAGTTGAAAAGAATCATATGTATCAACATGATGCTTCCGAAAACAAAATAAGTGGAACAAGAAACTATTTATATAAATTAAAGTAATGGAAACAGACAGAATATTAAAATTATAGTAACAGGGCTGGGAGGAAACACAAATTTCGTGATAGCAATAGCTTTTTTGTGGGGAGGAGGACTTGAGGAAGGGTATAGTGGGCTGAACTTTATTAGTGTGTTTTATTTTTTTATTTTTAAACGATTTTATTTATTCATAAGAGGTACAATAAATCTTTAAAAAGTATATCTGAGAGATTGTAATACAGAGATTATATTTGGTGATTTGGGGCAGTGGGAATATAGGTGTTTATCATACTGTGTTCTATACTTTTCAGCTGATTTGAATATTCTCCAAATTAAAAGAAAAAGCCTATCAGAAGAGAAGAGAAAGGGAACCTTTGTCATCCCCAGTCCTCATGTATAGTCTGTCCCTGGCTTTCCTGTAACCGCCAGTGCTCGCTGTGGCTTAGAATGAGAGAGTACAGATCTATTACATACTGTGTTTACTTATAACCTTTTCTGGGGGGGAAATAGTTGCTGGCCTGGTTCAGCAAATGTCTGAGACTGACCATCAAAAGGACCATTTAACTCCTTCATCACTGGCATCAAGAGTTGACAGTCAGTTCTCCATGGCCACAAAGAAAACAAAGCAATTCTTCTTCTTTGATTTCTGAAGCTCTAACAGCTGCTATGGACTGCATGTTTGTGTCCCACCCAAAATGTATATGTTGAAACTCTGATCCCCAGTGGGCTGGCCTTGGGAGGTGATTAGGTCCTGAGAGTGGAGGCCCCATGATGGAAGCCGCTCCCTTACATAAAGAGACACGAGAAAGCTTGTCCTCTGCTTTTCTCTGCTCTCTGCCATGTGAAGATACTTTGAGAAGGTGGTGGTCTGCAAACCAGTACGAGGGCCCTCACCAGACACCAGATTTGTGGTGCCTTGATCTTGGATAGCCCCAGCCTTCAGAAATGGTAGAAATTGGTATTTGTTGTTTAAGCCACCCAGCCTACGATACCACATACCTTGTTACAGCGGCCCAAGCTGACCAAGACAACTGTAGACAGCCTTTCTGTAATCTGTCACGAGCTACGTGGCCTGTAGCACTCAACTTCCCAGGCCTTAGATTCCCATCTGTCTAATGGGCGTAATAATAATCCTATCTTCTTCACAAAACCAATATGAAGTACAAATGAAACAATATGTGTAAAGGCCTTAGTACAACTTGCAGTAAGTGCAGACCTATCAGTGAGCATTCCTGTCTCTTGATCTTTTTTTCCACATTCACATTTATGCGACGTGAAATGGTGGCTGGGAACACAGGTTTTGTGATCAAGTAGGTGGATTGAAAGCCTGCTCACCCACTTCCTATGTGAACCTGGGCAACTAACTAGCCACAGAGTGGTTCAGAGAACTGAGTGAAATAGCCCTTGTAAAGCCCCTCGCAGGGACCTGGATGTGGTTAGTGCTCGAGGGATGTTGGCTGCTGGGGCATCCTCTGATGTGGGGAGACTGTGGTTCTCATTCATACTGGACAGAGCAGCATGGGCAGCAGAGAAAGCACTAGCATTTCAGTGAGGCTCGTCTGTTCATATATATGGCTCACAAGATGACTTACCCTTGCCAAGTCAGTAAAACAATTGCTTGTAGAAAAATGTCATTCTGAGTTGCATCAGTGTAAGTCATCACAGGTTCTTTTTCTAAAACATCTTTGCATATTTAAAACCATGGTTTGGCCTCCAAACTGACGCCTGTCGCCTTCTTAAATTGCTCTAGTTATTATTGTTAACCCATCGGCCTTGCTTATCCAACCCAGTTTATCAATGGCAAATGTTGCTGGCTTCATTGAGTTATGACTATAAACATAAGGAATATGAGAACAAGGTGGAAAGTGGCTTCTTTAAAACAGCTGTAATTTATCCAAGGTTTTGTCCTGGCCTTTGATTTGGAGCTGACTCTGGATCTAGTGTCCCTCTGATTGCATTAGGGGCAGCCTTAGGGGTCACGCAGAATTCCAAGGTCCTGGAATCAGTTAGAAGAATGGAGAATGCGCATGTGTGAAGGGACAGGGGAAGAGGCCTTTGTAAACATCATCCTCCAAGACTCAAACACCAGCTGACCAGGTGACCTCGGGAGAGGACAGGGCCAACTTCAGGGATGTGCGACCTGTCCCTGTGCTCAGAGGGGCCCACCTCTTGGTTTAATGCTCTGTTGTCACCATCTTGAAATTCTTAATAAGATTGCACCAAGAGGCCCCGCACTTGGATTTTGCATTGGGTCTTGCAAGCCATTCTGTGGTTCATCCTGGAAGAGGAAGCCAAGACTCTTGCTCACCCCAGGCACAATTGTGGTCATTACAATTGATGACGAGTATAGTGTACACCCAGGGAATATACTGATCACAAGTGACTTACATGAGCCAAGGACTCTACACAAACTGCTTCTGTTAGTGATCCCAAGGACCCATTTTAGAGATGATAAAACTGAGGCTTGCAGATAGTACCAATGGTTCATGTTTATCAAGTACTTACAAGCATCTCAAGCTCGGTACAAGCACTTCAGATGCAGAACCTCCTTTACTTTTCACAAAATCCTGTGAAGTAAGAACTAGTGTTTCTACCACAGCTGAATCCTTACAAGTGCAAGCTATTAAAACAGTAAGAAAAAAATGGAATAATCCAAAGAAAGCAGAAGAGGATAATAAAGGTAATTATAAAGATAAGAAAATAGAAAACCAAAGATTTTGAGAAAAAGAACTACGTCGGTTCTTTGAAAGGACAAATAATCTAAGAAAAATATCTAAACTGACCAAAGCAAATAAAAAATATAAATAAAAATATTAGTCATAAAAAGAGGGCCTAAAGACAGATACAGAAAATCGCGATTAATACCAAAAAATTAATACCAAAAAAATTACAGATACAGAAAATCGTGATTAATACCAAAAAATTAACACCAAAAAAATTAAAAAATTTAAAAAAAGGAAAATTAATACCAGAGGGACACCTGGGTGGCTCAGCAGTTAAGCGTGTCTGCCTTTGGCTCAGGGCGTGATCCTAGAGTCCCTGGATCGAGTCCCACATCAGGCTCCCTGCATGGCGACTGCTTCTCCCTCTTGCATCTCTTTCTGTGTCTTTCATGAATACATAAATAAAACCTTTCAAAAAAAAAAAAGAAAATTAATACAAGAAAAGGTTTTATGATAAAAAGGATGAACACTTGGTGAAATTAAGAGCTTCTTAGGGAAATGTCTCTTATCAAAACTGAGCCAAGATATAGAGACCTGAATAGACCTAACACTGTTGGGGAGATTGACTCAGTAGCCAATATGCACGGACACACATGCACACGCACCCAGAATAAGTGGTTTACAGGCTAGTTCTACCAAACATTCAGGAAACAGGAAAATGGTAGGGTACCTGGATGGCTCAGTCAGTTAAGCATTCAGATCTTGATCTCAGGGTCATGAGTTGGGCTCCACGATGGAGCTAACATTTATTGAGCACTTACTGTGTATGAAACACTGTGCTAAAAGCTCTATATGTGTAATTTCAAATAAGATAAGTACTGTTGTCCTCATTTTACAGATACGGAAATGAAGGCCCAAAGATTTTAAGCAGCTTGCCAGAGTCATGCAGATGGCAAGTGGTGGAGCTTGGATTGGAACAAGGTTCTTCTGGTCAACTCCACAACTAACATGCATTGCCTCCACATTCCTCTGGCACTCAGAACTGGTTGAGGGAAGCCATGTAGACTGGGTCTAAGGTACAGAAAGATCAGGACCTTTGTGGTCTCTGGTTTGACTCACTTTCTGTTTTGCTCCCTTGGATATTCACTGAGCACCTAGTCAGGATTCCTGCCCAAACTCTATTTTCCAGTGCTCTCAGATTAAGTGTTCACATTTTTCATCCTCTTAAGAGATAGCAACTATTGTCAAATGAGAGGCATTGTCCTTTGGAATCTGAAGGTAATCAAGCTTGAAGGTACAACCTGTTGGGTATTCCAGCCCTGTGATTAAGAACAAGAAGACAGCTGCATAAGAATTATGCCATGTTCGTACTTTACACGTGGAATCCCATTATGACAAAGACCCATTACAATTTGTTAATTAAAAATTAAATAAATGTGTATGGACAGTCTCCCAGGATCAGTTTTATATTATCTTAATTAATTCCCACGTTACGGATAAGGAAACACAGCTCAGGGAGGTGAGGGAAGCCAGATGTTGGAGCCCCAAATCCAGCAGTCCCACATTTGGCATGGTGATACTGGATACCATTGAATCCCAGTGCAGAGAAAGAATAGCTGGTTCTTTGGAGTTTGTTGATCAAGGCCATATCTGTCCTCCATGCAGGGATGCTTCTAGATTTTGTGGGACCTGAACCTCTGTACCTGGGAGAGGAGAGTCTTTAAAATAGAGACTATTTTTTTTTTTTAGATTTATTTATTTATTTGGGGAGGGGAGGAGGGGAGGGGGAGAGGAGGAGAGAATCTCAAACAGACTCTCCGTGGAGCGTAGAGCCTGTCTCAGGGCTCAGTCTTATGACCCTGAGATCATAACCTGAGTTGAAATGAAGAGTCTGATGCTTAACCAACTGAGCCACCCAGGTACCCCTAAAAGGAAGACTTTATAAACATCTTATGTCTGCAAATTTTACAAACCCATGTGATCATTCAAATATGTCACCAGGACTCCTGCCAGGGCCGTGAAAGCCTTGAAACTTAAGTTTCACAAGTGTCTAATTGAAATGGTGCTTTCTGATTTCAGTTTTGGGAATAATAGGATAAATGATTAATCAGACTAAAAGGGGTATGCAAATGGTCAGCAATTTATTTATTGATTTTCAATAGGGGAAGCCCTTTGCTAAGTCTTAAGTCAATGAAGTAGGTATTATTATGATACCCATTATACAGAGGAAGAAACTAAGGCTCAGAGAGTTCAAGTGACTTGCCCAGGGTCACATAAGTGGTGATGGTAGATCTGAGATTCAAACCAGTTGGCCTGACTTCTGGCCTTTATCTGCATCTCGCTGTGACCAGAATGATCGTTGCAAAGTGGGACTTTGGTGCCGTCTTTCCAAAGCAGGACTTCTCTGTGCTCCAATACCCACCATGGCTCACCAGTGCCCTGGGCTCCGATGATTTGGAAAGTGCTGTTTCCCAAAATTGCCACGTATTTTCAAAAGCAGTTTGGGAAATTATTCACTTCACAAACACAATTTTTATGGCCTCAAATACATGAAAACCTGAGAGTATGCTTGACGATTAAATTTCGGTAACTATTTGGCATTGCCGTTGATGAAAAGGGACATACATCATTTACAGCCAGAGGGAATTTTTTATGGATTTGTTATTCTGGAATCATTTGTGACTTACAGAGAAGCTGCAGAGACAGTACAGTTTCCCCTCACCAGGGATACCTTTGTCACTATTAAGAATGAACAGTTGTGCGTTACTGTTAACTAAAGACTTTTGTGTGGATTTCATAAAGGGAGCGTTTTTATAATTAATATTTGTTGAACACTTACCATATGCCAAATACTTAATAGCACATTTCGTCTGTGCAGCCACCCAGTGGGGCAGCTACTTTGCTTAGCCCCATTTTACAGATGGGACACTGAAGCCCAGAGACCACTGTGCAGCAGCTAATAACCCCAGTAGCCCAGCTCAAGAGCTGTCCACTGCAGACCACCACAGGAAGACGTCCCTTGTATTGTCCCCTGAGGAAAACATCCTCACTCTTTCTTTTTTTTTTTTTTAAGATTGTATTTATTTGAGAGAGAGAGAGTGGGCGAGCAAGGGGAGAAGCAGAGGGAGAGGGACAAGCAAACCCTGCGTTGAGTGGGGAGCCTGACAAGTGATGTGGTTCGATCTCACAACCCTAAGATCATGTCCTGAGCCAAAATCAAGAGTCAGACACTCAACCAACTGAGCCACCTGGGCGCCCCTCTCACTCTATCCTTCTTGCTGCCCAAAAAACTCATTATAAGCCCAGGGCCATGTTCATTCATTCATTCAACAGATGTTCTGCTTTTTTTTTTTTAAATATTTATTTATTTATTTACTTTTTTATTTATTTATTCATGATAAACATAGAGAGAGAGAGGCAGAGACACAGGAGGAGGCTCCATGCTGGGAGCCCGACACGGGACTCGATCCCGGGGACTCCAGGATCACACCCTGGGCCATAGGCAGGCACTAAACCGCTGAGCCACCCAGGGATCCCCAAGACGTTCTGCTTCTTCCTCAGTGTCCCCACCCTCCTCACCCCCACCATCAATGATCTGCTCCCTTCAGTGAACTCTAATAACTTGGAACACAACAGTCACCAGCTCCAGTGACCTCAGGGCCCAGCACACATCAGAAATGCGTGCAGCAGCATTGGGTGGGAGCCCTGGGGGCTGCCAGTCCACATCCAGCTACCCCCTCTGGGTGTCTGTCATTCCAGCTGGCCTAGGCATTTCTCCGGCTCTCGCCTCCGTCCTCCAGCCAACAGTCTCCTTGCAGAAATGCAGGCACAAAGACACCAGATCTTTCCATTTTTCAAGAAAAGCCTGGAGTTCACATTTTACGTGACTTTTAGCAATCTTCTAAATTCTCCGTAGGAGAATCCGCAGACGGACTCCATCTGCGGGCCGGAGGTGGCCCACACACCAGCAGTTTGCAATCCTTCCCATGCCTCAGTTCCCTGCTCGTTATGATGGGGGCAAGAAAAGTCACTGTGGGACCCTAAGCAGGTCAGTGTTGGTAAAACACTTAGAGCCGCGCCCGGCTCCACACAGAAGCCGTTTGCCTTACTGCAGATTTCAAAATAATAATAAATTAATTAGATGGGGAAACCGATTCAAGCTGAGTCATTGATTGCATTTCCCTCCCTCCACAAACCCTAAGTGTTGACTAACTGAATCTCTCAACTTTCAACTATTTGTAGCCGTGTTGACACAACCTCGGCGCCTGCATCTGAGCTCAGTGGGGCCTCGCCCCCCTCAGCCATGTGGCTGCAGCCATCAAAGGCCTCTGTTCCCAGTAAAAGATGCAAAGAGGAAAAACTTCTCTCCGCAGGGACATCTCTAAGTGTGCACCAAGGCTCACATTATTAAAAAAAAAAAAAAAAAAAAAGGGATGTGCTCCACCAGAGATAGTCCTCTTGCAGATAATGCCACCCGAGGCGCCACATTTGTGCTTATAAATATCTACTTTTTCTCTTATTACACCCTTCTGTCTGAAGATGTAAAGCCAGAGAGCTGACCTTTTGTCAAGTCAGATGATCTGATGACTCTTTTCTATTTCTGCTACTAGAAATCAAAAATAAAGCCCCGCTCCAAAAGTCCTGGAAGCTTCTGTCTCTGAATCCTGAAAGCCTGTCTCGTTTTTATTTCACTGGAAAACGAGAAAAGCTATCCCCAAGGCACAGTTATCCTTCGAGGGCAAAGTGCAACCTGCACTTCACCTTGATACAGAGCCGTAGGTTGAAATGCGTGTGGCAAATGACTTGGAGAGTCACATAGGGCAGGTGGAGCCGGGGGCAGAAAAAGACCTGAAGCTGGCAAATGAGTCCTCGCTCAGCGGTGCACTCGGCTGCCCAGGCTCCAGCCACCAGGGTGGCCAAGGGGTTTCATTTATTGGCAAAGAAACCACCTCCCGGTGCTGGGATTCGGGGGGCTTCCAGCTTGGTTTCCGGGGAATCATCACTCTGAAATGTGATCCAGCAGGATCATCTGGATACCAGGAAAGAAATCAAGCAAATGGCCAAGGCCATCCCCTTTCTGCGTTTTGCCTTAAAACCGCGTTCTGTGACATTCCCAAGTTTGTGTTTTCTTTAAATTTCTGCAATTAGCCACACAAGTGGTTCCGTTGTTTCCTGAACCTTCATCAGAGACCACTTACCTAATTCAATAAGATTTGGAATCTTTAAAATATACAAATAGCAATTGTACTACTTATTCAAACCAAACGGCCAAAGCATGTTTTTTCCTGACTCAATGGTAGTCTTTTAGGTTATACAAGCGTGTGTGTGTGTGTGTGTGTGTGTGTAGTCTGGGCATGTGGGGTTTTTAATGCAAACTTTTTAAGGGCACAGATGGGTAAGTGAGCATTCTCAATTTAAATTAACTTCTTGAACTATGCAGACATTTAGGCCTTATTATTTAATTTTCTTTCTCCATGTGTGTTTTCACCTAACTGATAAAAAAGATCAGTCACAGGAATGTCGGTAAGATGGGGTAATGTGGTACCTTAATATTTGTCACCATCACCTAACACACCCTGAGAAAACAAACAGCCAAGAATGCAGCTTTTCATGCGTTATCAGCCATTCCAGACATCTGGCCCCCCTACCCCCTGAAATAAATCACTCCAGGTCAATAAGACCTTGTGATGATTTCATATAATTCTCTCTAAACATCAACAAAAACATCCATTAAGGGCATCATGGATTAAACATGGCATATAATCAACTAATGGGTTGACTTTTGTGTAACTCTCATTCATCCCACTTTTGATTAAGAAAGTTTATGCGCTACAGAAGAATTTAGCAAAATGTCTGTACTTAGTAGGCATTTAATGGTGTTATCATAATAGGATAATGGAGTAGTGATAATGAAAAGCATTCTCAAAATCTTAAAAAAAAAAAAAAAAAGTTTAACCAGTTTTAGATACCTTTGAGACAATTACCGATCAAAAGTTCAGCCTGTTTCACTGATCAAAACAGGAGTCGTAAATTTAGTTATTTATATAACTTCCAGGTTTTTCAGAACAGGGTGCTATCGTCTCGTATTACAAAATGTAAAAAGCAAAAAAGGGTATCTAGCAGAAAGCCCTCCCTCAATCCCCAGCTTCCTGGGTTCCTCCCCAGAAGTGACCAGAAGAACCAGTTTCCAGGGGAGCCCTGACTAGGCAGTGAGTTTAACCAAACAGCACGCAGTCCTCTTTACAAGACCATATTTAAATGCTCCCCCCAAAGGCTCTTATGACAAACAGTTTAGGTTTTCCCCTTCTGGGTTTCTTGTAATTGGAAATGGTAATTTTAGCAGGAGTCTATCACCTAACATAGTGTCCTTTGACCAACAAAAGCTAAAATCCACATTCTGGGTATGGTGATATATTACTAGTTCTTCTCCCTTGCCTCCAATGTTTACATTTGTATGGAACGTTCGAGCTAACTCTGCTCTGATGCCATGTCTAAGAGTCCAGCAGGAGGAGGTTTTGTAGGAGATGATAGTAAGCGATTTTTTTCGAGACCCTGGAAGTCAAAAGCTCTCGTGCTAAATTCCTCCCTCTCTGGGGTGTTCCACGGGTACACTGGACAATGATGCGTTGTGGCATGATTTCCGTTCATCAGATTGTTTCTCTCCCAGGGCTTCCCAAAGTACTTAGAGTAAGTTCCACACGATTGAGAGTGGCCATGATCATGGGTCTGCACCAGCCACTCGGCCCTGGCCCCCACCTTGCTACCCTTGAACACACCCAGCAGGACTGTGTCCATGCTAATCCTGCTCCCAGAATGCACTCCCCCCATAGTTTTTGCATAATCTCATCATTCAAGTTGGAGCTCAGAATTCACCTTCTGGGAGAGCCCTCCCATACCACCAGTGCTGAATATCCACCTTCATCATACACGCATTTGGTCATTTTCTGCCCAAGTACTGGCTTTACTTTATCACAGGCATTGCTATTGGTACCATTCTGTTCATTGATTGACTGATTGATTCTCAGGTTTATTATCCACATTCCCCACTGGACTGTGAACTCTGTGGGTGTCTGCCCAGTTCACCATACTATGCCTGGCAACAAACCACATAGAAGTCACTCAACAAACACCATTGAGTGACTGAACATTTTGGCCCCTTCTCTCTGACAAAGATATAAAAATTATCAATAGTTGATTAGTTGGGGATGCTGGGGTGGCTCAGCAGTTGAGTGTCTGCCTTCGGCCTAGGACATGACCCTGGAGACCTGGGATCGAGTCCCACATCGGGCCCCCTGCTTGGAGCCTGCTTCTCCCCCTGCCTATGTCTCTGCCTCTCTCTCTCTCTGTCTCTCATGAATAAATAAAACCTTTAACAAAAAAAAGTTGATGAATTGGAATAGCTTTATTTGGTTTTCTATGGGGAAGGGGAGAAAGCCTACAATAATAATTTTATGCTATTCTGCATAAAATTGCCCAGAAAAGTCACAAACTCCTAGAAATCACTTTCAGTTCTGCCTTTTGTCACCTGTATGACATTGAGCACTCACTCAGAGCCTCGATTTCTTTATCTGTAGAAAGCAGGGATCAGAACACACAATTCACAGCACTGAAAAGAAAATGAAAGAGTAAAATTGGGTTTATGGGGCACCTGCCTGGCTCAATTGGAAGAGCCTCAGACTCTCACTCTCAGGATTCTAAGTTCGGGCCCCACATTGAGTGTAGAGATTACTTAAAAATAAAAATTTTTTTAAAAAGTGAAATCAGGTTTACAAAGCCCTGATAGGAAGCACTGTGACCACATACTATGTTTTTCTAAGACAAGAAGTGATCTCACTATGTCTTCATACCATTACTCACTCTTGAAAGGATTTGGTGTGTTTGTTTTCTCACTAATTAATCTACATTTGCCCCTAAAATGGAAGCTTCTATGGGGGAGGGTTTGGTTTGTCCAGTTTGCCCCTTAGATTTAGCATTTCTGTAGTAGTGGTACCTACTTCATAGGGCTGTTTTGAGAAGAAATGCACATAAAATACTTTTAATGGCAAGTGGAACACATGAAGCATTTGGTAATACTAGTGATAATTATTAATTTTACTATTATGTCAACTCAGATTTCTGATGCTTTAATTTATATTAGGAGGGAATTTATTTTATTTTGAAAGATTTTTTTAATTTATTCATGAGAGACACAGAGAGAGAGACAGAGACACATGCAGAGGGAGAAGCAGGCTCCATGCAGGGAGCCCGACGTGGGACTTGATCCCGGGACTCCAGGACTACACCCTGGGCCAAAGGCAGCGCTAAACTGCTAAGCCACCTGGGGTTCCCCGTTTAGGGGGGAATTTAAAGCATCTGTGGTTGGATGTGTTCAGTCCCTGATCCTGCTTTCATGGCAGGGATTTATGGCATCAGGAGTTTAACAAGTGGCAAGTGCTTAAAAACAATAGACTTAGGGGCACCTGACCAGTTTAGTAAGTAGAGCCTGTGACTCTTGATCTTGGGGTTGTGGGTTCCAGCCCCACGTTGAGTGCAGAGATTACTTTTAAAAAAATCTTTAAAAAAACAAACAAACAGGGGTGTCTGGGTGGTTCAGTTGGTTAAGCATCTGCCTCCAGCTCAGGTCATGATATCAGGGTCCTGTGATCAAGCCCCATGGCAGGCTCCCTGTACAGCCCAGGATCTGCTTCTCTCTTTGCCCTTCCCCTCTACTCATGTGCTCTCTCTCTCTCTCACTCTCAAATAAATACAATCTTAAAAAAAAAAAAAAAAAAACATAATCTGTATAGAATCAAAATTTTTTTTGCCTTGAGGAAACTTAAAAGAATGTACCAGACAAAAATCAGATGTTAAGTGAGAGATGTTAAGTGTTATTTTTCACCAGGAAACTCATAATATATTGGTTAAGAACTGTCTACTCTAGTTCCATCCTCTCTTCAATGTGCTTTATAAATAGGAGAGAAAGAATAACAGCAAAATAATGCAAAATGTTAATAATGGGGGAGGGGAGAAGAGGTGAATGGAGCTCTCTGCTTCAGGAAAATTCATTCTCAGCTGGCTTAGATATACAGTTTTATTTTTTTTTTAAGATTTACTTATTTATTTATTTATTTATGATAGACCGAGAGAGAGAGAGGCAGAGACACAGGAGGAGGGAGAAGCAGGCTCCATGCAGGGAGCCCGATGTGGGACTCGATCCCAGGACTCCAGGATTGCGCCCTGGGCCAAAGGCAGGCGCTAAACCGCTGAGCCACCCAGGGATCCCCAGATATGCAGTTTTAGAAATTGAAGATGTAAGACCGAACATGAGAGACAATTATCATTTTCAACACTGTCCTATAACATGTGGGTATTCAGTAACCTATTAAAATTGTGTCCAGTAAAGGAAACAGAGGTGATTCTCTTGGGCACACAGACCAGGGAAATTTGTGCAGTTGGCTAGATTGTATATAGAAATCATCCATAAATCAGTATATTACTACTTTGTAGTAGTAGTTCCTGGAAATGCATCCTATAATTTCCATCAGGCAACAGTTATGCTGACTCCAGGAAGAGTTTTAAAATGTAATCCAGAACACAAATATGGGTGTCCATGGATCGAAATAAAAGCCTGTGATCGTTCATAACAAAGTGACAGCAACAGCTTCCTCTTAGTGAGATGGGAAACTGAGTTTAGGAATGATGGTCAAGGGACGCCTGGGTGGCTCAGCAGTTGAGCATCTGCCTTTAGCTCAGGTCGTGATCCCTGGTCTGAGATCTGGGGATCAAGTCCCCCATGGGGTTCCCTGCAGGGAGCCTGATTCTCCCCCTGCCTGTGTCTCTGCCTCTCTCTGTGTCTCTCATGAATAAATAAATAAAATCTTTAAAAAAAAAAAAAAAAGGAATGCTGGTCAAGAACTTGGAGCTTTATCTCTGCAGTCTGAATGTTCTTACAGTACAAATTAGATTCATGCATTGCTTGCATCATTAAAATGTGATTTGGAGATTTTAAGACAACCATGCTAAAAGCATAAAAAGTAATAAAAGCAGCAGTAGCCACTGGAAAAAAATTCAGCCAAGCGCATTGGTTTAATATTACTATGTTTATATTTGTTGTACAACAGTGTATGGTAATCTGCGTGTCTTTTTCCTTCAGTGAATAGTTAGTGATGTTTTAGAATTGAAATTTGGGTGCCTGATAATTTTTTAATTCCCACATGCATTTGAAGCCCTATTCATATTTCACTTTTTTTGGATCACCCTCCCCCTCCCTCCTCAAAAAAAAAAAAAAAAAGTCCGGCTTTTGACAAGACCACAGGCATCACTGCAATCAGAATGAACAGGCCAAGCTGCTTAGGCCGTGTAACTGCTACTGAATCCCTGACTCGAGGCTCTCTGTTTGTCACTTGATTCTGCAAAAACCATCTTATCAGATCAACAATGATTTCTGTCAAAAAAAAAAAAAAAAAAGAAAGAAAGAAAGAAAAATCCCCCACGTCCCCCTCCAAAAGAAGGGTGTCAGTCCCTGTGCACAGATCCGAAAGCTCTGGGGCCATGACCAGCAGAGGAGTCATGGTGCGTCTGAAGGGATAAGAGGAGATAAAGTGTATCAAAGGGGGCCTTGACACATGGGATGCTACGCAGGCCTGTCTCCCCGAGAGCATCTCTGGCCTGAGTGACAGGGGATTAATCCACGGGAGGGCGGTAAACAATGGCTGAAGTGGGCTTGAGGCCCAACACCTGGATGTGAGGCTGGAGGCCGTCCGGGAGGCCACGCCATACTGTGAGGGGACACAGGCCCTCCTGACACACTTCTTAACGACCCCTTCCACTTCTCGTGGGGCCTCTGGCCTGCCACCCTTTCTCTTGGATAAACATGTTTGAAAAATAGGTCGGGATTTTTGTTTTGTTTTGTTTTTGTTCAGTGCTTGGGGGCCAGGGGAGCAGAAGATGTTAGAAATTCAACAGTCGCCCGCTGTGAGTTCTTAACAGAAAAGGGTTTCGGATGACAACCAAATGTAGGGGGCAGACCGGGTTGGGATCCTGAGTCGAACAAGTCAGGAGGAAAGTAGATATTTTTGAGGTGATGAGGACCCCTGGAATAGAAACTGGGTGATACCGAGCAATCAGTGTTCCTCTTGTGAGAAGTGATGATGGCGTTGCGTGGTTTTTTCCCCTGGGGGAAAAAAAAGTTTGTTTTCTTATATATGAGCACTGAAGGGGGTGGTGGTGACATGATGTCTAAGACAAGCTTTAAATACTTAGGAGGGGGAGGAGCCTTATGGAAGCAAGTGAAAACAAAATTTTAATAATTATTGAATTGGGGTAACGGCCACCGTACTAGTGACTCTACCCTTGGTGTATCTGAACATTCTACCCAAATAATGATAATAATATTAAGCTTTTTCAAGAGTGGTGTGAAAATTTACCGTGTCCTTTGTCAGGTGGCATTGTCACACCCACTGAATCGCAGACACAGTCTTATCTGCATCGGTGTGACAGAGAAAGCCTTCTGAAAGCAATGGCTGGTACCATTGGTGACAAGCAGAAATTGAGTAAACCAAGAGAATTTTCTTTCTTGAGCTGCATTGCCTCATTTGTGATACCAGTTCCCTCTTTACTGAGTGCTTAGTCTACACGCGTGATCTCATTTAATCCTCCCATGGCTCAGAGAGGTTAACTAATTTTCCCGAAGGCATGCAGCTCCCAAGTGGTAGATCCAGAGTTTAGACTCAATGAGTTTAGACTTTATTTTATTTTAAGATTTTATTTATTCATGAGAGACACACACACACACAGAGAGGCGAGACACAGGCAGAGGGAGAAGCAGGCTCCATGCAGGGAGCCCGATGTGGGACTCGATCCCAGGGCCCCAGGATCACGCCCTGGGCTGAAGGCGGCGCTAAACCACTGAGCCACCCGGGCTGCCTGTGTTTTTTTGTTTTTGTTTTTGTTTTTTTAAAGGGCAATTAAGTTTTAGATTCTTTGCCCTGCTTTGTACCCACTTTATGACAAGAGAAAGGAGAAAGAAAAGAAGAAATCCACAAGCCTTGCTGCCCTGGCCTTATTTGGAACTAAAATTATTACATAGTTATTTAGCTCCACGGGACCTATTAGGGTTTTTTCTAAACTCACTCAGTGAAATCTTATTTTGTTCATCATGGATTTTTTTTTTCTTTTTAGGCACCAAGCTTCATATGTCTTGCCTCATGTAATCTTCAACAACCCCCGTGAGGTCAATATTTACTCCCATTTCACAGATGAGGAAACAGAGACACAAAAAGTGAGTATTTGCCCAAAGCCCCATAACTGGAAAGTAGCAGATCCAAACATTGCCTTAAAATATTGTTTTTTCCTGGGGGAGCCCAGGTGGCTCAGCAGTTTTGTGCCTGCCTTCCACCCAGGGTGTGATCCTGGAGACCCGGGGTCGAGTCCCACGTCGGGCTCCCTGCATGGAGCCTGCTTCTCCCTCTGCCTGTGTCTCTGCCTCTCTCTCTCTTTCCCTCTGTCTCTCATGAGCAAATAAGTTTTTAAAAACCTTTAAAAAAAAACAGTTTATCCTGGTTACCGAGTGTTCTAAGGCCCCTTAAACCTCCTGCCTCACCTTAGTCCTTAGTTTCTTTGTAGCTCATGATATATTTTAAAGGTTTTTAAAGGAAAAAAAAAAACAAAAACTAGGGGTGCCTGGGTGCCTCAGTCAGTTGACCATCTGACTCTTGGTTTTGGCTCAGGTCATGCGGAGCCTAATTCATCTTTATGCCCCCAGGGTGTTAGCACAGAGCTAGTGCAAAATTTCCAATAACCAGGGTGTTTCCTTCTGGGAAATTCTGGGAAGTAATGATAATAGTCCAAAAAATGACACTGATGAATGCAAACCAAAAAAAAAAAAAAGAGGTCATTGATTATGTAGTTGCTTCAACTCATTAGGGAAAAAAACTCATTTACGCACAAAAAGTGCTAGAAATAATATTTCTAAACAGGTCTTACAAAAAGGAAAAGAAGCACAGGTGGGAAATCCTGTCTGTGAATTGTATTTATTGTTCGATACTGTAGTTGGATGTAGAAAAACGCTGGCCTAAAGTTTTGAAGGAAGAAGTGGCAGGAACAATAGGAGAAAAGCACATCATCAATAATAATTTTAACAACAATGGTGATAGAGCACGCCTTTAGAAATCACAGGAATTCCAGGCTTGTAGCAAGAGAACACTGCATGGGTTTGGGAGCTGGCGTGACATTTTTTCAACCTTGGATCCAAAGGGCTGTGTCTAACAACAAGCATAATCATAATTCATGGTATAAGTCATTACAATATATAAGACACTGAACTAAACACTTGTTCTGCATTAACTCACTTAATCCTGAGAAGTATTACCTCCATTTCATTAATTCAAACATTTGCCCCAAAGCCTCCTAGCTAGAAAGAGGCAGAGGCAGAGATTTGAACCAAAGCACCGGAATGCCCGTTCACAACCATTTGCACCAGAGAAAGAAAAGCAAATCGGTTGCTGGATTTTTAAAGATGCCCCTAAATTCCTAATTGTTTGGTTGGAGCTCATGCCCTTCTGTGGGCTTCTGCTTAAACTATTATCAGCATTAGAATCTTCCAAGCTGATCCAAACTGAAGAGAAGTTTCAAGTGCAGGTATTTCTGGGAGAAGTACGGAAGGACCTAGAACTTTCTCAGCTCATTGGGGGTCTCTTAATTCTTCCCAGAAGATAATTAAATATTATCCTACTGACCCTGAACCAGACTTGTCAAATAAAATAACAAAGGGAAATCAGTTGCCCATGCGTGTGGTTCTGACTTATGGCCAGTGGAGCACAATCCTGTGCGTGGTTCCAGGGAACATTTTGGGGGGATGATTTCAGAAGGGACCTTCCTTAGATCAGTATCCAAACCGAAGGGTGAGGGATGAGCATCCTTTAGCAGAACACAGAGACCAAAGAAGAGAAAAACAGCTGAAAGGATGTTAAATTCTCTAGTAAATGGCAGAAACGTACATTGCATAATCTCTCCCACAAAATGGTACAAAGTTATGCACCTACTATCAGACTTCATCATTCCCAGATGCACCTTTTTTCATATTTTTTACATCTTTGATATTAGGCCTGCAGCTAATAGGCCTGCAGCTTAGAACCAAAGTCATGTCAAGTGAATTTGTAGAAGTTTTCCTTTCTTCACAGAACATAAAATAATCTTATAACATACAGTCTATGGCGGGGGGCCCCTGGGGGGCTCAATGGTGTAGCACCTGCCTTCAGCTCAGGTGGTGATCCCAGAGTCCCACATCGGGCTCCTCGCAGGGAGCCTGCTTCTCCCTCTGCCTATGTCTCTGCCTCTCTCTCTCTCTCTCTCTCTGTCTTTCATGAATAAATAAATAAAATCTTTAAAAAAAAAATGAAACACGGTCTATGGGGTCTTAGAGTCATTGAAATCATACATAAGAAAATTCAGTCATCTGTGGGGCCCTCCCTAAAAAAAAAAAAAAAAAAAAAAAAAAAATCCCAGCTTATATCCACAAAATCCATTTGGGGATATTAAACTTTTTAGTCCAGACGTTGACTCCTAACAGTGAAAAAACAAAAGCCAAAGCATATCAACAGCCTGAAGTTAAAACTAGATGTGTGGATCGCCAGCCTCAAACTGCTTCTCAGAGAAGTTAGCCTCATTGGTTGTTAGCTCACTGCCCTGTACTCCAAGCATCCATAATTTTACATCTGTTGAATATGACTGAGTTTAGAATATGGAGGTGGCTCAATTTTTCATATTGGCTGGCAAAAGTTTTGTCTCCATTCAGCTCCAGGAGGTGCCTCCACAATGGCATATGCATGAATCTAGTGTATCAGTAAAGAGAGCCCCTTGAACTCAGCCTGGAGGGAACAAAGCATTTCCAAGATGCATCCGAGTAGCAGATGTTGAGTTATCTGAAGGGTCAGAATGCCAATTAGATATTGAACATGGCAGGAGGAGGGTGGAGTTTCCAAAACAAATGAACGATGAATAGGAGCAGTCCCAGAGTCGAGGCTCAGATCCTGCTGTTCTTTTGTACAATGATTTGTGGCAAATTTGTTTTGCCACTGAGGCATAGTTCCCCCTGGGTCTTAAAGTGATTTTGTAATCACCAAAAGAATTTTTCCCCCCTTTAAATGTCCTTTTCCTAATCAAAACTGGATATCAATGTATTACCTTAAGAAATAAAGAAAATAAATGTGAACAGCTGCGTGCATTTATCTACACGGGAGAGGCACGGAGGAGAGTCATCCTACGTGGAAAAATAGGGGAGGGGAGAAGTAGTGAAGAGGAAGGGAGTAATTCAATTAAAAAAAAAAACATGTTTGGGATGGAAATCTGAAAGAATTCTGATCTCGTTTTCACTTTAAAAAAAAAGAAAAAGAAAAAAAATTTTTAAAGTAAAAAAAGAAAAAAAAAAAAAAAGAAAAGAAATGCTTATCATTAGGTCCCAGCAACCTAACAGATTTTGTGCATTTTCTGTCTTACAGGATAAGGGTATAATTTTACACCTAAAAAGCCTAAAGAAAGAAAGACGTGGGAAGGCCGTGATAGGAAATGCTTCCATAGTTAATTATGTATTTATATTGGTGTTACCGTCATAAATCATTCTTGGAGAAAGAAAACCAAGTAGTAGGGCAACAATGGTGTTCTGTTTAAATAGTTTCATTTGGTGCCTGAAATACTTCTGGGTATTTTTTTTTCCCTTGAAGCCACCCACAGTTAGTAAAATTATATCACCGAGTGGAGCCTACCCAGCTCTCTATCTCCCTTCTGACTCCTGGCGAGTACTGGACCGTGGAATACCCAAGGCAAACCAGCAAAAAAAGGAAATTAGGATTGCATTGATTTAAATCAGCCAGTGCTGTGACCAAATTATTTAGTTCTCTCTTGACCTCTGGAGGTCAGATTTGACTATTTATGCTATCTGCTAATGCTTTACTATTTTTCATTGCTTTGCCTGTTAACAATTCTGACCCACAGCCTTTCTGGCCTGAAGGGTCGTTCTATTAAACAATCGCTAATTACTCCTTGAAACATATGCCCCGTTTTAAAACGACATTTGAATAAAGGCCCAGCCCAAACCCCTACATTTGTTTCATGAATGAAAACAAAATAGAAGCGTCTGAATATTTCTGAGAAGTCAAACGTGGTTGGATTTGAGCACACGGAAGAGAATCTGCCTTCCTCTAATTATTAATTTAGAAATTGCTCAGAATAAAGACTATTTCTGAAAATGAGTGGCCAATAAACATGCTCTTTTAATCAAACTGTCAAGTAGGCTACTTTAACATTTCTTCACTGAATGTTTTTATCCTTGCGAAAGATCTTAAAGTAAGACTATTACATAAATTTTGTCTTTCTTCCTTCGTTCACTCTACAAATAGGAATATCAGTTCTGTGCCAGACAACATGGTCAGTGCCGGGGATGGAGGAGTGAGCAAGATAGCGAAAATTCTCTGAAAATTAGCCTTTTTGTTATCTGCCTGGAAAATGCTCCATTTGTTAGAGAGCAAATAAAGACAAACAGATGTTCACATCTCTGATGTTTACCATGAATATGAAGTTATGGGTCAGGGAGTGGGGTTTGCTTTCCAAAATTTTTCTCACATTGTGTTTGAGACATAAAAACAAAAAAAAGAACTTTTTACTTGAAGCGTCTGGCTGGCTCAGTCAGTGGAGCGTGCGATTCTTGATCTCGGGGTTGTAGGTTCAAGCCCCATGTTGGGTATAGAGATTAAAATCTTTAAAAAAAAAAAGAAGAAACCCTTTGTTACTGTCTGCAAAATAAAAAAATAGCCATTTATTTTAGATCAAAATATTGAAGAACACATTAAAATAATAACTTTACAGAAATTGTTATATTTATTATTATTCAGCTAAACAGCACAATTGAAATGCCACGCAGGAATTTCAAGGGTTTTGGCCGAGGCAGTGTTGTGCATCGACGCCCGGCTGCCCTCAGACCTCGGAATGGGGTTGTGCCAACATGATCTAACAAAATCTCTCCTCTTGATGACGCTCCTCCACGTAAACAAGTGAAATATGACAGGAAAGTGGGTACCCCGTCGACTTCCTGATTTCCTGAGCTCTACATTCTTACACATAAACCTCTAATTCATTTCAGAATGCAAAGGTCACCACAAAAAAACTCTGAGGCTAAATATACCCTTTTGTCCAGCAGAAGGATAACAGAGATTTTCTTTTTTTCACCAAAATGTTTCCACAACCAGGTGTTTCCCATGTTGGCCTAGCCACATTAGGAGTATTTACAGACCTAGAAATTAGCATTAAACACTTAAAAAAAAAAAAAGAAAGAAAGAAAAACAACTTTCTATTTGGAATAATGTTAGATTTATGGAAAAGTTGCAAAGCTGACGCAAAGAGTGCCTGTCAGCCCACTGGCCCGGTGGGTCACATCTTACCCATGTACATTTGACAAAACTGAGGAATTAGGGATACCTGGTTGTCTCAATCGGTGGAGCACGTGACTCTTGATCTTGGGGTTGTATGTTTGAGCCCCACGCTGGGTATAGAGATACTTAAAAAAAAAAAAAAAAAACTAAGAAATTAACCTTGGTACAATACCATTTTTTTTTATTTTTTTTTTAAGATTTATTTATTTATGATAGAAAGAGAGAGAGAGAGAGGCAGAGACACAGGAGGAGGGAGAAGCAGGCTCCATGCAGGGAGCCCGACGTGGGATTCGATCCCAGGTCTCCAGGATCACACCCTGGGCCAAAGGCAGGCGCTAAACCGCTGCGCCACCCAGGGATCCCCGGTACAATACCATTAACTAAATAGATATTATGGATTTTCCCAGTTTTCTCACCCATATCCCTGCCTACAATCCAATCTAGGATACTTTGATACATTTAGGAATTATTAACTTATAAATTCAAGTATTTCTGTGATTTATCTCTCAAAAATAATTTATTTTTGGGGGGGCACCTGGGTGACTCAGTCAGTTAAATACCCAACTCTTGATCTCAGCGCATGGGTATGTAGAGGAAGAAGGTTCCAAAGAGGGAGAACAGCAAGTGCAAAGTCTTGTGGTTTGGAGTCCAACACTGGCTAAAGATATGCAGAAAAATATAGAAGGCTTCTATTTTTGACAAGGAAAAAATGGAAATAAGCAGATGAGACACAGATGAACAAATGTCCCCTTAAGCTGTTAATAATGTTTACCTCAGTGCAAGGGACTGAGAAGAAAATCTCAAATTTTTTGTTTGCTTGTTTTTTAAAGATTTTATTTTTAATTCATGAGAGATGAAGAGAGAAAGGCAGAGACATGGGCAGAGGGAGAAGAAGCAGGTTCCCTGCGGGGAGCCTGTTGTGGGACTTGATCCCAGGACCCCGGGATCATGACCTGAGCCAAAGACAGATGCTCAACCACAGCCACCCAGGTGTCCTGAAAATCTTTCAGTTCTCTATACACAGGTGTCTTTCTCTGTTTTTCCAATGAGTATGTATTATTTGCAATTTAGAAGACAAAGAAATATTAAGAGTTCTGTAAGAGTTCTGGAGGAGTGATAGTCTTTTCTTGAAAGAGTCTAGAATTGGGTCCCGTAACGGCCACGCTGTAGATGTTTAGGGCTGAATCATTCAGGATGAGGCCTGTCCTGTGGGAGGTTCCGAAGCATCCTTGGCTTCTACTTTCTAGACTCCAACTTCACACACCAAGTTGTGACAATGGAAAATATCTGCACACACCAGCCACCAAATGTCCTCCGAGGGTCAAAATGCCCCCACGTCCCCACCACCACCACCACCACCACGTTGGAGGGAACGTGGCCCACTGGCCTAGGGGAAGCCCCAGCCTTGTCCCCTGCGAGCCGTGGAGCCTGTCACTCTGCCCCAACCGTGTCTCAGTTTCCAAATCCGTAAAACAGACGTAGTCATACTGCCCAGGAGGGGAGGAAGGGCTAGTTTCCGTCATGGGTCTGGGACAGCGTGTGGCGCAAGGACGTACTGCGTGAGTGTTGTCACTGCTGTGGTCAGCGTGCCCTACCCCCTTGAGACACCTTCCACAGGACAGCCTGCCCCTCGGGGGTTTGGGCCTGGGAGCCGGGCGCCACTGCAGTCCCTGTGAATGGAAAACTCAGACCAGGAACAAGGGGAGGAAGTGAGTGGCTCAAACTCACTGTACAGCCGGGGAGACACCCTGGTTAAGTGCTTCCTGCACCTTTTGTTTAAGGGGGAAAGTGGGCTTCATTCTAATTGAAAGTGGATTGTGTAGCTACCAGAACAGTTTTCTTTCCAGAAGCTGTTCCGAAGCTGCCTGTGTGTGTCTTTTCCAAGAGGCCGTCGACCAAGAAATCATTATGGCCTCCCCTCCTCCTCACCCACCCCTGCTGCTCTCTCTCTCCCACACACACACACACACACACACACACACACACAGACACACACAGGAACTGATTCTCCCCAAAGCAAACTGCATTCCTCTACGGGACCCACTCATCCCCTGAGCTCATCCTCCACATTTCACTCCGGTGGAAATTAGAAACCATAGCACTTTGCTTGAATTTTGGACTGCCCTTTGTTTCCTTAGATTATATATGGGTTTTGTTTGTTTTTTAACTATTTGACTCTCCTTATCAATGCTTTCTTTAATGATAAGTAAATATATGTTTTTGTATATGTTCATATACATATTTAGGTATCATATGTATTTATATACCAAATATTATATATATTTACTTGTAGATGGATGTTGTTCCTAAACATATTTCTTTCTTTTTAAAAAATATTTTACTGGGCAGCCCCGGTGGCCCAGCGGTTTAGTGCCACCTTTAGCCCAGGGTGTGATCCTGGAGACCCAGGATCAAGTCCCACATCAGGCTCCCTGCATGGAGCCTGCTTCTCCCTCTGCCTGTGTCTCTACCTCTCTCTTTCTCTGTGTCTCTTGTGGATAAATGAATAAAATCTTTAAAAAAAAATAAAAATAAAAAATATTTTACTAATTTATTTGACAGAGACAGGGAGAGCAAAAGTTGAGGGGAAAGGCAGAGGCAGAGGGAGAGGGAGAAACAGGCTCCCACTGAACAGAGAGCCTGATGTAGGGCTCCATCCCAGGACCTGGGATAGTGACCTGAGCTGAAGGCAGATGCCACCCAGGCACCGCTAAAAATTTTAATTTTGAAGTCATCTCTACGCTCAGTATGGGGCTCAAACTCACAACCCCAAGATAAAGAGCCACATGCTCTACCAACCGAATCAGCCAAGCGCCCCCTCTGGGGATATTTTAGATTGTCGACTTAGGGTCCTGCTGTTGGCATCTAGTGGGTAGAGACCAGAGATGCTACTCAACATCTCTACAATGCACAGCCCCCAGCACAGAGAATTCTCTGGCCCAAAATATCAATACACTCAAGACTGTGAAATCATGATTTAACCAAATGAATATGCAGTCATGAAACTAACATATAACATGTGCCACATGCTGACAGTTTTGTACACATCATCTCTTTTTCATCCTTTTTGAAACCTTTCTATCATTCCCATTTTGCAGATGCAGAAACTAAAGCAGGCAGAGTTACAGACTTTGCCTATGCCCATGCAGCTGTAAAAGGCAGAGAAGCCAGGATCAGAACCCAGCCCATCTGAATCCAGGAGTCAGGGTCTTACCCACTGTACCACCAGGCTATGGAAAGCTACCCTGGGTACATTGTTAGGTAAAGAAGGGCTGGCTCAGTTGGAAAAGCATGTGACTCTTCATCTCAGGGTCATGAGTTCAACCTCCACAGTGAGAATAGAGCTTACTATTAAACTAGAAGGGACAGGGCAGCCCCAGTGGCTCAGCGGTTTAGCACCGCCTTCAGTCCAGGGCGTGATCCTAGAGACCCGGGATCGGGTCCCACGTTGGGCTCCCTGCATGGAGCCTGCTGCTCCCTCTGCCTGTGTCTCTGCCTCTGTGTGTGTGTGTGTCTCTCATGAATAAATAAATAAAATCTTTAAAAAAATAAAAATAAATTAAAAAATAAACTAGTGGGGACAAATTTGACAAAAAAGCATCGTTCCCCTATGTGAAATATAAGAAATAGTGAAAGGGACCATAAGGGAAGGAGAAACTGAGTGGGAAAAAATTAGAGGAAGACAAATCATGAGAGACTCCTAACTCTGGGAAACAAAGGGTTGCAGAAGGGAAAGGGGGGATGGATGGGATAACTGGGTGACGGGCATTAAAGAGGGCATGTGATGAGATAAGCACTGGGTGTTATACTCAATGTTGACATATTGAATTTAAATAAAATTTAAATTTTTTTTTAAAAGTATGGTTCCATTTCTAGAAAAGAAAAGAATTGGTGTATACATTATGAAAAAAATCAAACTAGAAGAATGCGCGTTTCACTTTAGCCAGTGGTCCTGGGTGGGTGGCACCAGGTATAGGCAGGTGTTCTCAATATACACGCACGCACACCCCATTGGTCTCCCATGGTAGCATCTCACTGCAAATTGTACACTTCCTACATAGCTACTTACTGCATCCTACAGTTTTATATCGCCTTGTGAGATTATTTGATTAATATCTTTCTCCCTTACTATACCATTGCCTTCTTTCTTTTTTTATTTTTTTAAAAATTTTATTTATTTATTCATGAGAAACAGAGAGAGAGGCAGAGACACAGGCAGGGGGAGCAGCAGCTCCCTGCAGGGAGACTGATGCAGGACTCTATCCCAGGACCCCAGGACCACACCCTGGGCTGAAGGCAGGCGCCAAACCACTGAGCCACCCAGGGATCCCTTACCATTTCCATCTTTTTTTTTTTTTTTCCATTGACGTCTTAAAAGCTACTTCTGTACCTGTTTCAAATGTGTTCTTTTTGAGATCAGCAGCAAATAATATAATTTATGTATTTAAACACAAACTGGTCCATCCATACAATGAAATATAGTGCAGCCTATGAAAGTAAGGTTGTAGGTAAAGATTTAATGCATGGGATGCATATGGTTGCACTGGCAGGAGAACAGGGCTGGAAAAGTGGAGGTGGGGTGTTGTGTGTAGATGTACAGAAAACAAGTTAGGAAACGTGATTTCTTCTAGTGAGTGGAACTATTTGTGATTTTTACTCTCCTTTTTTTTTTCTTTCTTTCTTTCTTTTTTTGCTTTTGTTATTAACCTCTTACTGGATTTTCTGCAATAAGCTCGTAATTGACTTTATAATACAATTTTGAAAGGTGACACATGCACTGCTAAGAATCACCACACTATGCAAAATTACACAATTAAAACCACAGAGCTTATAGAAAAAAATTTCATCAGTGACATAGTGAAAAAAGATAGGAAGAGCAGCTCAGGTGGCTCAGCGGTTTAGCGCCGCCCAGGGCCTGATCCTGGAGACCTGGGATCGAGTCCCACGTCAGGCTCCCTGCATGGAGCCTGCTTCTCCCTCTGTCTGTGTCTCTGCCTCTCTCTCTGTGTGTGTGTATCTCTCATGAATAAATAAAATCTTTTTAAAAAATACATAAATTTAAAAAAAAACTAATAAAATGGTTGTATAGTTTTACCTGTGTCAAATTGATAAGAAGTATGTAAATATTACAAAAATAGCCCTTTACCTTGTAAAACAAAACAAAACAAAACCTCAGGTTTGTGTGTGGACATGGGTGTTAGCTGTGAGCTATTGTGAAGTGTGGAAGGAGGCTTACCTGATTTTGGACAAAAAGTTAGAACACCAAATGTGGGTGGGTGTGGATGGTGACACATGCAGAGAATGGAAGCAGCTCGTAGGTATTTGGTTGTGCACGTGTGGCATTTTGTGTATCACTCCACCTCTTTCACCTGGGGACAATTTTTAGCATTTATGTTGTGCTTCTTGAAAACAAAATTGCACAAGAGCAAATGCAAAATGGATGTTATGCTTGAATCACATCCTAATAGATCAGTTGCATTAGAACAAATTTATGTTTTTAAAGCAAGTGCTAGAGCAGAGCTGACTGTATAGTGAGGGGTGTATTTCATGTTATGGAAGTACAAGGATTTCTGGTTTATAACTTTTGCACTTTTTCAACCAGTTACCACTCAGGTTTTACAGGAAAATAGTAGACAGGTTACATACACTTAAAAGTGTTAAAAATAAAATAAAAGTGTTAATAGCAGAAAACTATGGAGCACCTACTATGTGTTTTTAAAATGTATGATCTCAGGGCACCGTGGGTTAAGTAAGCATCTGCCTACGGCTCAGGTCATGATCCTGGAGTCTGGGGATCAAGCCCAAGTCAGGCTCTCTGCTCAGCGGAGGGGCTGTTTCTCCCTCTCTCTCTGCCTCCTCACCTCACTCATAGTCTCTGTCTCTCAAATAAATAAATAAAATCTTTTAAAATAATGATAATAAAATAAAATATATGACCTTTTTTTCAGACTTGAACTCACACTCGGGTTTGAACTCAACACCCTGAGATAAAGACCTGAGCTGAGATCAAGAGTCCCATGCTTAACCCACTGCACCCACTCAGGGCCCCTAAAATGCATGATCTAATTTAAGCCTCCCCCCTCCCCTTGAGGTAGGAACCACACTGAGGAACCTGAGGCACAGAGAGGTAAAGCGTCTTGCCCAAAGTCACACAGCTGGAAGTATCAACCCTGAAATCCAAACCCAGGTCTTCCCTGACCCAATATTATACCCACACTCATTATTCTGTGTCACATTTGTATAGGACATGATACTCCTAGTGCTACTACTAGTAGTACAAGCTGTAGGAGGCATGGCGTAAAGGGTAAAGGATGACCTACCTGCAGGAGGCTTGGCTTGAATGTGAGGGGCAGTGTGCCAGGACATGTGCCAGCAATCCTGCCAGGAATACCAGCTGGTATGGGACTGTCATTACAACCCTTGGGGGACATATCAGGCTCTACACACAAATTCTTATATGTTGGCCCTGAAAAGCATAAAAACATCAAAATTTACAGCCAGAAAAAGGCCAGTGGCACCCTATGCGGCTGGTCAGAGCAGTAGATAACCTTTCACCAGGCTTGAATACTATGCACCGTTGAGTACATCTCAGTTCATTTGGTTGCAGGACGCACCAAGTGCCCGGATCTTCTCAGACCCAGTTGGACATAGCATCAAGAATATAGGCTCTCTCAAAAAAAAAAAAAAAAAAAAAAAAAAGAATATAGGCTCTCTGGGGTGCCTGGCTGGCTCAGTCAGTGGAACATGGGACTCTTTTTTTTTTTTTTTTTTTATTCATGAGCAACAGAGAGAGAGAGAGAGGCAGAGACACAGGCAGAGGGAGAAGCAGGCTCCGTGCAGGGAGCCCGATTGTGGGACTCGATCCCAGGTCTCCAGGATCATGCCCTGGGCTGAAGGCGGTGCTAAACCCCCAAGCCACCTGGGCTGCCCGGAACATGGGACTCTTGATCTTAGGGTCATGAGTTCAAGACCCACCTTGGGCATAGAGATTACTTAAAAATCTTAGAAAGAAAAGAGAAAGAAAGAAAAAGAAAGAAAGAAAGAAAGAAAAGAAGAAAGAAAGAAGAAAAAAGAAAGACAGACAGAAAGAAAGAAAAACTAAAGAACGACAGACGAGCAAGAGAAATAAGAAGAAGTGCGCGCCGACGAAGCGGCACACTAAGAAGACGAGGATAAGGATTGCACCGTTGCCGTGTGCACCTTCCCCTCCCCCCCCAAGCCTACACACAACCAGAAAAGACAACGCACCCCCAAACCCAACCCAACCCCAAGCCACGACTCCACACATCAGCACTAAAAAAAGAACCTGGCTTTCCACCTGCCTGGGGTCCAACCCCAGCTTCACCACTTGCTATCTATGTGACTTGAGCAAGACACTATACTCCTCTGTTTCCTCAGCTATAAAATAGAGGATAATCATTGAGTTGTGTGGATGCCACAGGTTAACCCACACCCAGGATTAGATCAGTGCTGCCATAGTTAGAGCCTAATAAATGTCAGCAAATGGAAGGATAATTGCCACCCACGGTGGCCCGGTACTGCACATAAGTACAATTTTCTGATCAGGAGTAAAATTCGAGCTAGCCAAATGCCGTCATGTCTCGGTTTTTCTTACACACTTGCAGAAAATAGGTCCAGCCAGGGATCTCCAAACCTCAGATCCTGCCCCAGCAGCTAGGACATTTTTACCCTACTCCCCCAGGACGGAATGCTTAGTTATTTTACAGACTCTGTGTGGTCAAGCTCTGCCATTCCCAACGTGGTAACAGCTCTCTTTACACTCCGAGTAAAAGCCGGGGGGCTTAGGGCAGCCACGAGAGCCTGCCCTAGATGAGGAGCTTCCAGTTGCTTCCCTGACTTCATCTCCGAATCCATTCTGCACCCCCCAACTCTGGGCGCCCTGCTTCTCTGCACACTTCACTCATGCTCTTGCCTGTAGCCCTTCCTGCTGGCTCTTCCCTCCACCCGGGAGCCTCTTGCCCCAGATTTCTGCAAGGCTCATTCCCTCACTCCCTTCAGGTCTGTGCAGAGACTTGACCTTGTCAATGAGGCCAGGCCCTGACCACCTAGGTAAAATTACAACCACCCCCTCACTTCCACCACCTGCTTCATTTCCCTTTCCTGCTTCTCCTAAACAACGCAAATTAATACTTACCTTTAGTATTTATGGTCTTTCCTCCCTGCTGACATGTAAGCTCCATGAGGGCAGGGAATGGTTGTAGTCCCCACTGTAGCTCCACCCATAGGACAGTGCCTGGGGCATAGTAGGTGCTCAATAAACGTTGGTGGCGTTAAACAATTGAATGAGTAACTGAATGAATGAGTGTTTTCCTTATCCACATACAGCTTTAGGCAACATCCAGAGAGACAGCTTTGTTTTGGTAGAAACTTCTAGGTGTCCCGCAAGGTCCTGTCTCTCTCTCTCTCTCTGCTCCCAGAGAAGGAAGACTAAGTGCCAAGCTTCCCTTGTAGGTGAGGTGGAGTCATATGACTAAGGTCTGGCCAATAGGACATAAACAGAAGTGTCAAGAGTCTGAGGAGCTGCTCTGCTCCCTTTAAGTCCCTTAGTGCATCTCACCGCCTGGTCCTGGCTGCTGCCAATCAGTGACGTCAGCAGAGTCTGCAGAGCAGAGAGGATGCTTGGGTCCCAGGACTTCATAGCAGCCTTAGACCACCTACCTAGCTTTTAATGGAAAGAAAATAAACTTCTGTCTTGTCCAAGGCACTATGTTTTACGGTTTTTGTATCCCTCTCAGCTGCAAGTCCATAATACACCTTCTTAAACCTGGAATCAAAATTAAGTTAGGTTTCCATTAAACTCCAGTGAGCAACTGGCAAGCTTTTCCCAAAACCCCATCTAGCACAGCAGTCTCTGCTAGCTGGTTTCTGTTGCAGAGCTACCACTGGCTAATACTCCCAGAATCTGAGTCATGTATGCTCCCTGTGTTATTACACATAATACGGTATTGTGACTTTAATCAAGGAAATGTGTGGTTTTGTTTTTTGTTTTGTTTTTTTTTTTCACTTGATGTATTAGTGGCCTTGCTCCCAGATAGTCAGAAATGGCCAAGAATACTAGCTAGTATTACAGCACGTTATCTGTTCTTTCCTCTGGGGACTGGTATAAAATCAGAAGCTAGATCTAGGGAGATACTGGGCCTTGCTTTCATTAGTTTCTGCATTTCTTTTCAAAAGGAATCCGTTTCCAAAGGCAGAGGAAGAAAATAAATGCTATTAGCTGGGGTTTGCTACTGAAGTGATATAATTTACATAACAGCAAAATTGCAACCTAGAATCCTAAGTAGCAATTATAATGTAAAAGAACAAGACAAGATTTTACTCTTAAACCCACAGCAAAAATAAAGAGTGGAAAATGTTGGTAAACTTCACGCGAAATTTAAATACTAATTTAATCTCCTTTGCCTAGAGGGGAGAAAAAAAAAACCACCAGGCCCTAAATTGAAATGGAGAACTCTCACAGAATTTACTCTCACAGTAAATTCAATTCTATAAGCCCCAAAGTGGGAAACTAGTTATGGAAGGGGCCCCAAAACTCATAGGAATGAAGTTGCAAATAAACTTCCTAAGTCTACTAATAGGTACATTGTTCCCCCAAACAAACAAGCTAATTTGAAATTCTCATTTTGTTCTTGAAAACTGTCCTGTTTTACTCTCTCCGACACACTCAGTGAGAGTTTTATGACCCTCCCATCTGTTCTATGGGAAATATGGTTCACTCACAAACCATATTTTATTTTACTTTTAAGGATTTTATTTTTAAGTAATCTCTACACCTAACACGGGGACTCAAACTTACACCCCCAACCGAGATCAAGAGTCGCATGCTCCATCAGATGAGCCAGCCAGGTGTCCCACAAACCATATTTTAATTGTAGGTAAATTATTGATAAGCAAACTTTGGTCCTAAAATAATAAACTTTAAAAAAATTTTTTAAGTAAACTTGCTCTTTATTCAATACATGATAATCAAAATCTTGGCTGCCTTTGGGATCTATTTAATGCCCATCACCATGGAATGTGCTTTGAGGAACTTGGACAATGTTCCCAAAGTGAGGACTGGGCCCAAGGGAGTGTTGCGGAGATTTTTTTTAATTCCTATGCTAGATAATTTCAGTGGCGGGTGGACATGGCGTTCATGAAAGAGAGGGTTCACCTTCTTCCTCCCTGATTACATTAAGGAGAAAATCTGTATTTGGTGCTAATAGATCCTTAATGCCGATTCACACTTACTGATTTCTCCTGTTTAACAAAGGCTTCAAGTGCAGAGCCATTAGCAGGTTTAGAGTACCTACTTAACTAGAATGTAATTTTTTAAATATATTTGTACCATTATCTTTCATTTATAATAACTCATACTGAGTTCTCCATTCATAGTAATAATATACAGAATTTCCTTTTAAAATACATTTGTGTAAGTAAAAGAATATGAGTTCAATTGTTTTATATATATTAAGTAAAATATTAGCTACTCAGACTTGGCAACAATTATGAAGGTACCCAGTGGGAAACACTGGTTTGGAAGTCCTTCCCCGTCGTAATGTCTTCTTCCTCCTTTTTATATCTTTTGGGAGAAAACTCTAGAATTGTGGTCCAAACTATGTCCCACCACCAGTTTTATATGACATATGAGTTAAGCAGGGTTTTTCCAGTTTTATTTTCTATTATTTTTTAAAGATTTTATTTATTTACTCATGAGAAACAGAGAGAGAGAGGTAGAGACACAGGCAGAGGGAGAAGTAGGCTCCATGCAAGGAGCCCAACGTGGGACTCGATCCCAGGACTCCAGGATCATGCCCTGGGCTGAAGGCGGTGCTAAACTGCTGAGCCACCTGGGCTGCCCGGTTTTTCCATTTTTAAATGGTTGGGAAAAAAAAAATCAAGAGAATAATATAGGGGAGCCTAGGTGGTGCAGTTGGTTGAACATCCAACTCTTGATTTCAGTCAGGTGGCAGTCGTAGGATTGTGAGTTGGGGCTCTGCATCCAGCTGTGTGCTCAGCACAGAGTCTGCTTGAGATTCTCTCTCTCTCTCTCTCCCTCTGCCCCTCCTGTTTGTGCTCGCCTGCACATGCTCACTCTTGCTCTCTGTCAAATAAATAAATCTTTGAAAAAGAAAAAAAGAAGATGAATATTTTGTGACACATGAGAATCATATAAAATTTAAATTTTAGAGTCCATAGCACAATTTTTTACAGATTTTATTTATTTATTTGAGAGAGAGAGAGAGAGAGAGGGCCAGCTGGAGAGAGAGGGAGAGGAAGAAAAAGAATCTGAAGCAGACTCCGCACTGAGCACAGAGCCCTATGCGGGGCTCAATCTCACTACCTGAAGATCATGACCTGAGCTGAAATCAGGAGAAGGCCACTTAACCGACTGAGCCACCTAGGCGCCCCTGTTTTTTCTTTTTTTTTTTTTAAGATTTTATTTTTAAGTAATCTCTACACTAACGAGGGCTCGAACTCACAACCTGAGATCAAGAGTTGCATGCCAGGTGCCCCTAACACATTTTTATTGGCACATAGCCACACACGTTGTTTATGCATTGTGGTGGTTTTCTCAACACAAGAGCAGAGTTGAGACCCAAACAGTGCAAACAGACTGCCAACGGGCACGTATCCAGCTATTGGCAAAGCTCTGCTTTTCCCACCTGTTGCGATTCACCCACGGAAGGAAGATGCCCTGTGTAGGCTTATAAGACTATTAGCGTATTATTCTTTTTAAGGTTTGGTACTTTGCAAAATACTTTTCTATTTACGAGTTCACTTATCAATGAGCTTTCAGTCTCTTGCTTCTACGAGAAATACTGTTCACTCCATTTCCTTGCTCTGGATCACAGAAGACTGAGCACAATTCAAGTAGCATTCACCCACTTGAGATATTTTTTTAAGATTTTATTTATTTATTCATGAGACAGAGAGAGAGAGAGGCAGAGACACAGGCAGAGGGAGAAGCAGGCTCCATGCAGGGAGCCTGATGTGGGACTCGATCCTGGGTCTCCAGGATCACGCCCCGGGCTGAAGGCGGCACTAAACAGCTAAGCCACGGGGGCTGCCCAGTCTCTTGCTTCTAAAGAGGAAGTGAGGGAGTATGTAAGAGATGATCCATACTAAGTAGCTGGATGCATTAAATGATATGTTAATGAAGTATTTTGTTTTTACGTTTTTAGTCTACGATACATGTAGTACATCTTCATAGAAGAACGGTAGCAAAATACAGGAAAGTAAAATAGAAAATCACTCGAGATCCTACAACTCAGCAATAACAGCTGTTAAAATTTTAAGGCACATACATGTAAGTTCATTTAAGCAGTAACCCATGATTAAACTAAAAACAGAATCATTGGAAAATCAGAGTTCTCGGGGTGCTTGGGTAGCTCAGTGGTTGAGCGTCTGCCTCTGGCTCAGGTCATGATCCTGGGGTCCTGGGATCTAGTCCTACTGATCAGGCTTCCCTTAGGGAGCCTATTTCTCCCTCTGCCTATATCTCTGCCTCTCTCTCTGTGTCTCTCATGAAAAAAGAAATAAAATCCTTTAAAAAGAAATCAGACTTCTTAGTGAATGCTGACGAACACGAATATTTTTACCTTGACGGTTAGAGTATGCAAGCTCAACTCAGGATGCCTACTGATAAGTATAAAAGAACAAATTCTTTTATGGTTTAGTTTGGCTGGATGTTAAAGTCCTTAATCATGTTGTCTGATAAGCTCACCTGGTTTTAACTTTAATGTCACCTGGTTGGTGAAATGCATGCTCACATAAAAAGATAACATTATGTTTACTGGGATTAATTACTCAGACTTTCCTCTCCTGACCTAACTTTTAGGTAGTACTTTTATTTGCATAATTAAAAGGTTACTTATAAGCTGGAAAAACAGGTTTGATTTAGTTCCGAAGTGTAACAACTGGCTACTTAGAAAACATTCCTCTTGCTTCCAGTATGGGGTAATACTTGTCAAACTAGTAGCACAGGTTAGATCTATTTGAAAATACACAACTGGTAGGTTTAAGTTGGTTGTCATTGTGTAAGAGAGAAAGGTAGCATTAAAAAAATGTGGAGGTCGTGGGATGCAAGCATAATTTTAAATTTCTAGTTCAGGCTGTGTTGTCTTAAACAATTAACAAACCTTTCTGTGAGGGGAAATATGCAGATATTTTATTTTATTTTATTTTATTTTATTTTATTTATTTTATTTTATTTTATTTTATTTTAAGGTTTTATTAATTTATTCATGAGAGACAGAGAGGCAGAGGGAGAAGCAAGCTCCATGCAGGGAGCCCGATGTGGACTCGATCCCGGGACTCCAGGATCACACCCTGGGCCGAAGGCAGGCACCAAACTGCTGAGCCATCCAGGAATCCCCAGACTTATCATTTTAAATAATAAAATGACTTAAGAATAGGGGACCAACAATGATGCGATTTTCTTTTTTAAAAATTATAATAGAGGGACACCCAGGTGGCTCAGTGGTTGAGCATCTGCCTTTGGCTCAAGTTAGGATCTCGGGGTCCTGGGATCCCTGTAGGGAGCCTGCTTCTCCCTCTGCCTATGTCTCTGCTTCTCTCTGTGTCTTTCATGAATAAATAAAATCTTAAAAAAAAAAAAAAAAAAAGGGACCCCTGGGTGGCTCAGTGGTTGAGCGCCTGCCTTTAGCTCAGGGCATGATCCCGGCATCTGCGGATTGAGTCCCACATCAGGCTCTCAGTGAGGAGCCTGCTTCTCTCTCTGCCTATGTCTCTGCCTCTCTCTCTCTCTCTCATGAATAAATAAATAAATCTTAAAAAAAGAAAAGAAAAGAAAATACAGTCTTTAAAAAACATATAAAGTCTATAGAAATGCTTGCATCAAGAGTAAAAATGTACATAGTTGCAGGTGATGAGAGCCAACAGCTGGGGGCACATAGATTTCTATTTAATAAATAAATACTAATTCCCTGTATCTTTGGTCTTTTGAGTCACTCAGTGGATAACTGCTCTCCTCTCTCCAAGTAATGACAAATCCTACCAAAATCCACTATAATTTTCAACACTTACTTCAGATCTACAGGTCATTTCAACTGATACATCATTCTTTTTGTTGTTGTTTATAATAATGGTTATTGAGTACCCAGTATGGACTTTATATTTGTCATCTAATCCAGGGGTCAGCAAACTTTGCCTGTGAAGAGTCGGAGAGTAAATACTGTAAGTTTTGCAAGCTGTACAGTCTCTGTGGCAACTGCTTGATCTGCCATCAGCGTGAAAGCAACTGAAGGCAATGCGTAAGGGAATGGGTGGACTCTGTGCCAATAAGATTTATTTATGGACGCTGAAATTTGGATTTCATAGAATTTTCATGTTATGAAATATTATTTTTCTTTTGATTTTTTTTCCCCATCCATTTAAAGATGCAAAAACCATTCTTAGCTCATAGCCATCCAAAAACAGATGGTGGAACTTCTTTGGCCCAAGGACCACAGTTTGTCCCGGCCTGTTCTAATCTAATCTTTGCAACAAAGCTATAAGTAGGAATTACTTTGCAGCATTTTGTGAAAACCAAGGCTCAGAAAGTTTAAGTAACTTGCCCAAGGTCCACTGCCAGTGAGTGACCTGGCCAGGATTTAAACCCAGCTGGCTAGAACACTTGGCTGGCTCAGCTGGAGGAGCATGCAACTCTTGACCTTGAAGTTGTGAGTTCAAGCCCTATGTTGGGTGTAGAGATGACTTAAAAATAAAAATCTTAAAAAAAGAAGAAAAGAAAAGAAAGTAATTTAAATCTAGCTCACTGACAGCTACACTCATGAGTCTTCAGAGCTGGGTGGTCAGAAGCAAATCACATGATTTCTCTAAACTTTAGTCTTCTCATTTATAAAATGGGAATCATGAAAACAGCACCTATCCATCAAGCTGCCCTGAGAATTTGATATAACAAAGCATGTTCCTGGACAATACTAAGAGGTGAAAAAAATGAAACCAGGTATTATTATCTTGTGTTATAATTTCTTCTATATAGAGAGGTAGGGGTTGTAGTGTCTGTTTGTTTGTTTTTAAGATTTTATTTATTTATTCATGAGAGACACAGAGAGGCAGAGACACAGGCAGAGGGAGAAGCAGGCTCTCTGTGGGGAGCCCGATGCGGGACTGGATCCCAGGATCCTGGGATGACACCCTGAGCCAAAGGCAGACACTCAACCACTGAGCCACCCAGGTGCCCCAGATATGGACTTTCCAACTGGTTATTATACAAACCAAAAGGACATTAAATTAAAAAAAAATAGCATCTATCTGGGGCGCCTGTATGTCTCAGTCAGTTGAGTGATGGACCTTGATTTCAGCTCAGGTCATGATCTCAGGGTCATGGGATCCAGCCCCACCTCCAGCTCCACATAGAATTAGAGCCTGCTTGAATTTCTCTCCCTCTCCTTCTTCCCCTCCGTCCCCCCGATTCTTGAAAAAAAAAAGAAGAAGAGTAGCATCTGTCAACCCCATCATTCTGCTTAAAATGGGTATTGAAATACTACAAATGAGGGAGGGAAGCAATTTCAGGATATATTAAATAAATATAACTATATATATTTTTTAAAGACCAAAGTAGGACAGCCTGGGTAGCTCAGTGGTTTAGCGCCACCTTCAGCAAAGGGTGTGATCCTGGGATCCTGGAATCAAGACCCACGTCGGGTTCCCCCCATGAAGCCTGCTTCTCCCTCTGCCTGTGTCTCTGCTTCTCTCTCTCTCTCTCTGTGTGTGTGTGTGTGTGTGTGTCTCTCTCATGAATAAATAAATAAAATCTAAAAAAAAAAAAAAAAAAAAAAAGACCAAAGCAAAACTGTCAAATACCAGCGCTGCCACCCCTTAGCTGTGCGGCCTTAAGGAAATCAGTTCACTTCTCTTAGACTCAGTTTACCCGACTGTAAAATAGGAAAAGTACCACTAATAAGACCTGCCTTAAAGGGCAGCTGTGAAAATTCAGGAAGACCTTGCTTGTAAGAGCACTTTTGCCTGGTAGACCTCAGAGTTTCTCAATCTCAGCACTCCTGACACTTTGGGTTGTGTGATGCTCTGTTGTGGGATGTCACATGTGCTGTGGGGTGTCATGTGTGACCGGGGTATCTAGCAGCATCATTGGCCTCCACCCACTAATCCCCCCTTCCTTTTCACCCAATTGTGAAAACAAAAATGTCTGCAGCCATTGTCGGTGGTGTTCCCCGGGGAGTAAAACCACCCCTGGTGAGAAGGTCTGGTTTACCTGCCCTCCCCCCCAGCTCTCTGCGTGCAGATTGACCCACGTTTGGGGCCTCTCACCAGAACCCCTGCTGTGGTCCCAACCTAGGGTGTTGCACATGAGGAAACCAAAGCCCAGAAGATTCACCTGTGGTTCTTGTGTCAGTTTCACAGGCTGCCCTACAAACAACCACAAACTGAATGGTTTAAAGCTACAGCCATTTATTTTCTCACAGTTGTGGGGAGCACAAGTCCAAATCAGGGTGGAGGCAGGGTGATGCTCCCTCCAAAGGCTCCAGGGGAGAATCCTTCCTGCCTCTTCCAGCTCCCGGCACACCCCGCCGACCTACACTTCCATCTTCACATGTCCTTCATCTCTGTGTCTCTGTCTTCTCTTTCTTTTTCTTTTTCTTTTCTTTCTTTATTTGTTTGTTTATTTGTTTATTTATGAGAGACACAGAGAGAGAGAGGCAGAGACACAGGCAGAGGGAGAAGCAGGCTCCATGCAGGGAGCTGGACATGAGACTCAGTCCCTGAGCCGAAGGCAGATGCTCAACCACTGAGCCACCCAGGTGTCCCATCTCTTCTTTTTTTTAATTTAAGATTTTATTTTTTAAGTAATCTCTACACCCAACATGGGGCTTGAACTCACCACCCTGAGATTAAGAGCACATACTCTACCAACCCAGCCATCCAGAAGCCCCTGGCTTCTCTCTCTCTCTCTCTTTTTTTTTTTTTTTTTTTTTTTTTTTTTGCTTCTCTTCTTCTAAGGACTGTTGTCATCAGATTTAGGGCCCATTTAGGCAGATAATCCAGGATCCTCTCATCTCAAGATCCTTAACTCTACTACTTGGGTGAAGATCTTTTTTTTTTCAAATAAGGTCACACAGACAGGTTCCAGGGGTTTAGGACTTGGACCTATCTTTTGGAGGATTATAATTCAACCCTCTACAGTTTTTTTTTTTTTTTAAGATTTTATTTATTTATTCATTAGAGACACAGAGAGAGAGGCAGAGACACAGACAGAGGGAGAAGCAGGCTCCATGCAGGGAGCCTGACGTGGGACTCCATCCCAGGACCCCAGGATCACACCCTGGGCTGAAGGTGGTGCTAAACCTGCTGAGCCACCCGGGTTGCCCCCCTCTACAGTTTTATAGCTTATTGGTATTAGAGCCAGAACTAAAGCTTAAGTATTCTATCAGTATTATTAATGGCTCTCTCTAAATTTCAATGTTCTTATCTATAAAATGGGCCTAACCAAGAAGTCCACCTTACTGGGTAGCTGGCTTCATAGCAACCCAGTTTGTGATTGCAGTTTTATACACCAAACTGCTTTGCACAATGCCCAGTGTATAGCAAGTGTTCTGGAAATGTTAGCGATTGCTGTCATAATCACTACTACCCATTTCATGACCATCAGCTCTTCTCTGCAATTAAGTAAATGTAATGTCTCTAGGGCAGGATTATCTCAAGCCGCAAACTAGATGCGAAAACAATCCATTCAGTTCTTTGTCTTATTACTTCTGCCCACGTACAGCGGGGCAGGATGTGGAGTCACAGTCCACCTTGGAAAGAGAATTAGTAAGGATGGAATGTACACAACGTATTTCACTCTTCTTTCTCTGTAAACCAGCCAGAAAGATGGCATTTCTTTTTCTCACAAACTATCAACCCTTCACATCAGTGTTCAGCTGCTTTTAAACGGGCAGGAAGAAGGGTCTCAAGAAGAATTTTAACCCCGAAGAAAATGGTTTCTGTGCAACTCTTATCTTCTGGAAACTTCTACCTGGGAGCAACTTACATACAAATTGATTTCATGCCCTTTTCTTTGTCAGGCTTAAGTTTATCACTTTCCATCTTTAAGTTTGTCTCTTTCCATCTTTAGCAACCCCCAGTTGAGTTACTAGTTAAAATATCACACTAATTTGAGTCTCCGTAATTGGAAATTTTCATTACCAGGCATATTTTTGTAATGGAACAATCCCACCTTGCAGGTGAGCGTCTCACCTCACTGACAGCAGCAAGGTGATTGTAAAGCCTGAAATGTGAAGACACGGGCAGTGCAGCAGAGTCTAAGGACATATGAAGTGAACTTCCATTGTCCAGCATCCCAAGTAGTTTTCCTAAAACGCTACTATGCCTGAAGTTCTTACCTAGCCAGTTGCCACTTCCCCTTTCTTGATTGCTATCAGATCGAGATTGTAGTCAGGCATCAGGAGGTGGACACTCAAGGAGAATAAGGTTCCACTATATTTATACTCATCCATCGAACCCTTTTGCCAGAGATAGTTCTAGAAGTGGGCATGTAATCTGGTCTTGGCCACAGCGATAAAAGAGAAACATTGCTAGGGGGGGCTTTGCAGAAAGGTTTCCCTCCTCTGTAAAAATGGATGCTCAAGGATAGATGCCTCCTTTCCTGCCTTTGACCCTGTTGTGAGAGGAAGTGCTGGAGCTACAGCAGCTATTCTGTGACCATGAGGACACTCACTCAGGGACCAAGCCAATAGCACAGGATGATGGGCTAGAAGGTTGGAGAGGGCTGGTTTCCAGATGATACAGGTGATCTCCTGAACCAGTCCTCGAGCAGATTCTTAAGTGAAGTAAAACATGGCCTTATGATTTGAATCAAATTGAGACTACTCATTGGTACTTACTGTTGAAAACATCCTGATGCAGGGATATTCATAGTATTTCCCTCTCCTGACTCACTTGACAGAGTGAGAAATGGAACTGCCTTAAACTTTAAGGCGTATTATTGTAGAGCAGTCTTGAAGGCATTCGTGTGATTGACCTCTGCACTGGTGGACACAGTTCAATCCATAACAGTAACCCAATTTCCTAATTTTCAAAATTCCCATAATTTTTTGGACTGTTTTTCAAAGCAAATGGAGAGATTGAATTAGATGGTTTGTGTGGCTTCTAGGCAGACAATGTAGGAAAACTCCTTTAAGAAAAAGAAGGCCCATGAAGCCATGCGGATTTGGGTTCAAATTCCAGCTTTATGACTGATTAGCTGTGTGACTTTAGGAAAATTGCTTAGCTTCTCTGAGCCTGAGTCTTCCATCTGTGAAATAAAGATGGTACTGTACGGGACCTACCCACCTCTCCTGGGTTATTGGAGGGAGTGGAGTCAGGGAGCTAATATTTGTAAAGAACTTAACACAGTGGCTGGCAAACAGTATGTTCTCAATAGTCACAGTTCTTTAGGTTTTATTTATTTTTTTAAGATTTTATTTATTCATGAGAAATACAGAGAGAGAGAGAGAGAGAGGCAGAGAGAGAAGCAGGCTCCATGCAGGGAGCCTGACATGGGACTTGATCCGGGGTCTCCAGGATCACGCCCGGGGCGGAAGGCAGGCGCTTAACCGCTGAGCCACCCAGGGATTCCCTTCTTTAGGTTTTAAATATAAATGCACTCAGTCAGATAGAAATGGATTCAAGCTGTATTTCAGAAAAAAAAAATAGTCATTTGTCAAGGGGGAATAAAGAGTGACATAAGTCATTGTTGGCTCTTTTTAGGGTTCTTTCTTGTGATTGCAAAGGAAAGACTGCTTTCAGCATTCTTTTTGCTGTGATGATAGGTTTAAACAAGACTCTGAGTTCCCAAAAAAGCATATCCTTAAAATTACACCTAAGTTATTACTGCTGAGCCAGCAAACATAGCTGTATCACCTTGGTCCCAGCTATAAATTCCTTCCTGGTTATCTTTTATACAATCTGTACTTTAAGTCTTGGGGCTGTTATCTTAGAATATCAGTGGGTTATTTGAAAACCATCTTGTTTATGTCCTCTCTTTTATAACTACTGAGTAAGCATATTGTTAGATAGTAATGACCTTCTGAAACTCAATCAAGGAATTATTGCATAGGCAAGGAAAAATACGTTTCCTCTGGGCTGGTGAAAGTTGGCCGCTCAGGTTTGGTTAGCTTAAACATCTTTCTTTTTATAAAGACTTTATTTATTTATTCATAAGACACACATAGAGAGAGGCAGAGACATAGGCAGGAGGAGAAGCAGCTCCCTGCGAGGAGCATGATGCAGGACTCCATCCAAGGACCCCAGGATCATGACCCACGTTGAAAGCAGATGCTCAACCACCAAGCCACCCCAGTGCCCCTGTGTGCAAAGTATTAATAGAGTTCCCAGCACAGAGTAAATACTTGCATCATACGAAATTAAATTTATGGGGAAATTCAAACAGAGGAGTTGGGAAAATTAAAGAGAGAGAATAATGTTGCAAGTGTACATGATTTGGCAGGCATAGGCGCAAGGGGGCCCTGGCGTGACCCTGGAGGGAGAGTTCCTGGCTGTGCCTCGGTTCCAGATGTCAGCAGCTCACCTCTAGGGCCCCGGTGAATAAAGATGCACCATAACTGGGCTGTGTTCTCCGAACCGGTAGCCAGCTATCTCAGCGGCTGTGCAAAGAGACAGCTGTTTGTTCAGAGCTGTCCATCTTCAACCTGGGGTCTTCCCTAAGGGGATTTCAGAGGTAATTTGACCCCAAATTTCACTGATCACGATTCAGTGAAATGCTTTTTCACATCTCTGAAAGCAGGATACCTCTATACTCATTAGTGTGTCATAGTTTAATTGAAAGTCTTTTCTCTTGTGATACATAAAATGATGACATCATATCTGCAGCTATCACCCTGAATGCTGACTTGGATCCTTGGCACAAAATCTAACTCTGTTGTGAATGTCACCTACTGGGATTATAACAATTCTAGTCTTCACCTACATCGTCCACTCCCTGAATACTTTGCTTTTGGGGATGCTTTCCCAAGCCAAATGTCACCGTCACACAGCTCCAGCCATGACAATCAACTCCGTGGCTGCATTTTTCCATCTGAGACATTTTTCTTCTTGCTGCCGTCACTGAACAATCCTGAAGAAAGGTAGAGTGTGTGGGAGAGATACAGGCTCCTTATATGAAACCTATATTCATTCAAAGACAAAACAAGGGATGCCTTGGGTGGCTCAGCGGTTGAGCATCTGCCTTTGGCTCAGGGCATGATCCTGGAGTCCCAGGATCCAGTCCCACATCAGGCTCCCTGCCTGGAGCCTGCTTCTCCCTCTGCCTGTGTCTCTGCCTCTCTCTGTGTGTCTCTCATGAATAAATAAATAAAATCCTTTTTTTTTTAAATAAATAAAATCTTTAAAAAAAAAAAAGACAAAGTGAAACAAACAAAAACCCCACTGTGAGCCACCTTAGCCATTGCCTTCATGAAAATCAAGTTGGAGCAGGTTTGTGAGCAAAAGGTGACAAATATGAGCTTAGTTGGGGGGTCTGAAAATGGAAGCAAACAAACAGAAATTTTCCACCCAATGGCTTTGGTGAAACCCTCATCTCCAACACGCCTGCCCAGCCCTAAAATGACAAGCAGTTTGGAGCACTGGGTCTTTTGCTGCCGTGTTAGATATAAAAAAAGATCTTGATAGGAAAAATAGAAAGACTGCCACATGATAAACTAGTATAAAACAGGACACATGTAACTTATGAAGCGTCATTTCTATCACGAGTCACAGCTACCCAGAGTTATTTTATCTGCAGCTCCTACAAAGAAACTAAATGGAATAGGTCCCCCTGCATTTAATACTGCAACCCTCCTCGTTCTTCCCAAATGCTCAGTGTTCTGGCATAAAAATATAACTCAAAAGAACCCATAAATGACTCTGAAGGAGAACTTTACTTCCTCCTCTTAAACTGGGGAAGGGTAATAATAGTTCCTATCTGGCCTGAGTTTTTCCGAAGAAGATAGTCTTTAGAAAAGCCCTTTTCAAATGTAAATCACTGCATCCTTTGTGTTATCAATAGACCTTAAGAGAACTTCAGACCCAGGCTGTCCAGGAAAAATATAATGTGAGCAATATGTGTGATTTTAAACTTTCGAATAGCTTTTTCAAAGGTCCAGAGAAACAGGTGAGATTGATTTTGCTAATATATTTTATTTAACTCAATATAGCTAAAACGTCATCTTAACATGTAATCAATACAAAAACTTACTATTTTGGTATTTCACATTTTTTTTCTTTTTTTTTTTTCATACTAACTCTTTGAAATCTGGTGTATGCTCTACATGGACGGCACATCTCAACCCAGACCAGCCACATTTCAGTGCTGGCCAGCCACACGTCGCGGGTAGTTACCATATTGGACAGTTCAAGGTCAAGAGAGGACCCGTAGGAAGGACTTTGAGCTCCTTCCTCTTCCATTAAAAAAAAGTTTTTTTCATTAAAGACTTAAAGTCGCTGAATAGATATTGCAAATTCATGGTGCAAGACCTTGGCGGGTACAAAATTCTGTCCAGTATGAAGTAAGCCCCACTCCTAAACTTTGTCTTCCAGAAACTGAGTTCCATCCGCAGAGGCAGCCACATTTCATAGATTCTCAGATTTTCTTGTGTCCTTCCAGAGATGTTCTACACAGATAATAGCAGAGATGTACCTATAAGTATATACAAACACACCTAGATAGACACACGTACATATATGTATTGGTTTTTTTTTACTCTCTCTTATTTCTCTTTCTGCAGATTGTCTGTATCCTGATTTTTTTTTTCATATAACACTAATTCCTTTACTTACTAGTCATGTAACATTGGGCAACTAAATTTCTTTGTATCTGTTTCCTCATCTGTGAGTGGGGGTGACAATACCAAAATCCCTACTCCCGTATCTTAACTAACTGGAATTTAAATAAAAATTTACAAAACATAGGGGCACCTGGGTGGCTCAGTGGTTGAGCAACTGCCTTCAGCTCAGGGCATGATCCCAGGGTTCTGGGATCGAGTCCGGCAATCAGGCTCCCTGAATGGAGCCTGCTTCTCCCTCTGCCTGTGTCTCTGCCTCTCTCTGTATCTCTCATGAATAAATAAAATCTTTTTTTAAAAAAAACTTACAAAAAATAAAATATGTATTCCAGAGGGTTGTTAAGAAGAATGATGAGTTAAAAGGGTGCCTGGGTGGTGCAACCGGTTGAGTCTCCAGCTCTTGATTTCAGCCCAGGTCATGATCTCAGGGTCGTGAGATCGAGCCCCGAGGCAGTCTCCACAGTCAACAAGGAATCTGCTTGAACTTCTCCATCTCCCTCCGCTCCTCCCCTGCTCGCATGTGTGCTCTGTCCCTTTCTCTCTCTCTCAAATAAATAAATAAAATCCTTAAATGAGTTAAGAAGTACACAACTTTAACAACACCTGGCACATTCAATACATGTTTTTTTCAGCGGCTACAAATTATCCCCTGCGTGGCTCTACTGTAATTGGTGGAGACAGTCCCCTAAAAGGGACATTCAGTTTACTTTTCTCCCCCCAGTCTTTGCTCTCCCAAGAACGCCTTCATGACTAGCTTTGTGCGTAGGTCGTGTTGACCACGTGCAAGTACTCTAGAGGATAACCCAGCACTGGAATTTCTCGATCTGAGGGAATGTGCCTGTTTAATTTGGGTTTCACTGCCAAGTTTTCTTCCCAGGAGACCTGACCTGTTGACAGTCCCACCAGTGGCATGGGAGCTGTGACTGTTCCCTACAGCCTCAGGCTCACGGGACATGTCAACCCTGGTTTCTCCTCTGTCTGCACAGAGGTGGGAAATAGTCCAACATCATGGTTTCCATTTGTTCTCTCACTGGGGTAAGACTGGGTATCTTCGTATGTTTGAGAGTTACTTGAATTTCCTTTTCTGGGAAATTCTGCTCATTTTTCTATTGGATATATTAGACTAAGCCTTTTTAATCCCTGTCTGCCTCCCTGGTCCCTTCCGGACTTCTCTCCACAGACCACCTGGATGCCTGTCTCCCCATCCCTCCCTGGCAGTAATCCAGATTTCCTTTCTGTTGTCATCTTGAGCTGTGATTTCAATCCCATATTGTTAAGTTTTCACACAGGAATAGCATATGTCTTTGGGCAAAATGTGTCTCCAGGGCAGAAATGGCCTTCTTCGTGTTTCAAGAATGCCTGGCACTGGGCATGTATAAGGCAAACATTTGGTGAATACTCTGCAGGTGTATTTTTAAAGAAACAAAATCAGTTGGCTGACAGCTGTAGACAAAAGAAGATTGCTTTCCCAGAGTTTCATTTTTCAAATTACTAAAAAAAATTATTTTAAAGATTTTATTTATTTATTCATGAGAGACACAGAGACAGAGGCAGAGACACAGGCAGAGGGAGAAGCAGGCTCCATGCAGGAACCCGATGAGGAACTCGATCCTGGGACCCTGGGATCATGCCCTGAGCCGAAGGCAGACGCTCAACCGCCGAGCCACCTAGGCAGCCCTCAAATTATTAAAATTATTCTGTTTACTCCATCATTAAAAGTATCATATTAGAGGATCCCTGGGTGGCTCAGTGGCTGTGTATGTGTGTGTGTGTGTACACATATATAAAGACAGAAACACATATGGTTTGTGGAGGTATTAGCAAAAATCAGGTCCTGTATTTTGTTTCTCAAGTTGTAATTCTTTTGGGGCATCTGGGTGGCTCAGTCAGTTGAGCATCTATCTGACTCTTGATCTCAACTCAGGTCTTGATCCCACATTATGAGTTCAGGCCCCATGCTGGGCTCCACACTGGATGTGAAGCCTACTTTAAAAAAAATTTTTTTTTGTAATTCTTTTATTTCAATCATTTATTCAGCAGATATGTACTGAGTACCTTCTACGTGCCCTGCTTCATGTTTTTTCTTTGATGTGTGTTTATTTTTTGTTTGTTTTTAGCAAGTGATTTGTATGATCACAAAAGTTTGTCTAACAATGAGATAGGCACAGAATCCTGGGTTTGGAATAAACTTCCAGATTTCTTTCTCTTATCTCCAAACAGAGCATCCAATACATCTAAGTCAGTCTAAAATCTATGGTAATTTCAAAGGCCTCCAGTGAGAGACTCTTTTTTTTGTTTTTTTAAACTTACTTATTCATGAGAAACACAGAGAGAGAGGCAGAGACATAAGCAGAGGGACTCGATCCCAGGACCCCAGGATCATGACCTGAGCCAAGTAGACGCTCAGCCACTGAGCCACCCAGGCACCACAGTGAGAGACTCCTCACTGCAATCTCTAGCACCTCTCCAAGAGTTCACTAGCTGTGTTCTTTGGAGGAAATGATCCACATAGCAGACAATAAATGAGGCAGTAAAATACTTATAGCATGCACCTGTGTCGAGGAAATGACACATGATGACATATTAAATTTAAGAGATACATATTCAGATCAGAGTCTGGGTCCCCATCATGGTTAATCTGCTTTTTTCAGACATGTAACTTTTATATAGAAAAAGTACATTTAGCCCCTCTGAGACTTCGTTTTCAAAAGAGTCCTCAAAGCCAGTGTATGGTGGGGGGCGGGGAGGACATCAAATTTGATCAAAAATTAACCTTAAAAAAAAATTAACCTTGGGATCCCTGGGTGGCGCAGCGGTTTGGCGCCTGCCTTTGGCCCAGGGCGTGATCCTGGAGACCCGGGATCGAATCCCACATCGGGATCCCGGTGCATGGAGCCTGCTTCTCCCTCTGCCTGTGTCTCTGCCTCTCTATCTCTCTCTCTCTCTGTGTCTCTCATAAATAAATAAAATCTTTAAAAAATAAAAATAAAAATAAATAAAAGGGATAAAGAGCAAAATAAAGGAGGAAGATTATCTGATAGGAACACCTGCCTCTTCCTGTGAAGATTTAAAAAAAAAAAAAAAAAAGTCTGATGTTCAACAAATGTCTAAATTGGCTTTAGCTTTAAAAAAAAAAAAAAAGATTTTTTTATTCATTTGAGAGAGAGAGAGAGCGAGCACAAACACGGAGAGGGGCAAAGGGAGAGGGAAAAGCAGACTCCTGCTGAGCTCAACCCCAGGACCTGGAGATCATGACCGGAGCCAAAGGCAGATGCTTAACCATCTGAGCCACCCAGGCATCCCAGCTTTAGCTTTTCAAAAAGACCATATGCTCATGTCTTCTATAAATTTCTCTTCTATTCTTACCCTATGCCAGGCCCTGAACTAGGACGAGAGATAAGTGGTGAACAAAACAGACTAGAGCCCTCATAGACCAGTGGGGAGAAAGAAATAAAGAATCAAAAGGATGCTTTCAGATATCAGTGTTCCATGAAAGACGTAAACAGAAAAAATAAATAAAATAAAATAAAATAAAATAAAATAAAATAAAATAAAATAAAATAATAAAATAAAATAAAATATAAAATAAAATAAAATAAAATAAAATAAAATAAAATAAAATAAAATAAAATAAAATAAAATAAAATAGACGTAAACAGAGAGATGGGATAGAGAGTGATCTCAGAGGAAACCATCCTACACAGGATTCAGGAAAGGCCTCCCAGGAGGGCACATGTGCACTGGAGTCTAGGGTGATAACTTAATGTCAGTATCCAACAATAGCAAAAATTAAAATGTGTAGGGGCACCTGAATGACTCAGTCAGTTGAGTGTCCAACTCTTGATTTTGTCTCAGGTCATGATCTCAGGGTTGTGAGATTGAGCCCCGTGTCAGGCTCCACACTCAGTGGGGAGTCTGCTTGAGATTCTCTCTCTCCCTCTCTCTCTGTCCCCCCCCCCTTTCAAATAAATAAATAAATCTTTTTAAAAGACTTTATTTATTCATGAGAGATACAGAGAAGAAGCAGGCTCCCTATAGGGAGCCCAATGAGGGACTCGATCCCAGAACCCCGGGATCATGACCTGAGCCAAAGGCAGACACTCAAACACTGAGCCACCCAGATGCCCCAATAAATAAATCTTTAAAAAATAAATAAAAATGTGTAAAGGTGTGGTATTGTGTAGAGTAAGCAGCTTCATTTTCATCCTCCCCTTTAAAGAAAAAGCGTGACTAAGCATTTAAAAGTCTGTACCATGTTCTAGAAGAAATATGGACAGAGAGGACCCTTATAAACTGTTATTTGGGGCAGCCCGGGTGGCTCAGTGGTTTAGCGCTGTCTTCAGCCCAGGGCCTGATCCTGGAGACCCGGGATCAAGTCCCATATGGGGCTGGCAAATGCCTTCCATAAGGGGACAGTAGGAAGTGAGGTCAGGCAGAGGAGAATCAAAATCAGGTGTCCCTGGTTAATTTTTACTCTCCACTAATGAGGAAGTCCTGCCTTGGGATGCAGTAGCCCACAGGATGGGCGAGGACCCCTGGCATCATCCTGCCCAGAGACCAAGCCCCCTGCTTCTAGAAGAGAATGGCTCTCATGGGGACACTTTACTGAATTTAACTTTTGACACATTTTTTTTTCTAACAAGAAAGTTATAAATACAGTAAAGTAGAAAAGAAAAATCATACAATGAACATCTCCATACCCTTCACCCATAATAAACAACCCTTAACATGGCATATCAGTCTTAGGATACTTCTATCATTAAAACCTTCTGAGAGAGTAATTTCCTTTTATTTCCATTGTTCTTTGCATTTACTCTGTTTCCCTTTTTACCAAGTTCCTAAGTTAAACGTTAGCTCATTTATTTTCAATCTCTCTTTCCTAAAGAATACACCCAAGGTTGGATATTTTCCTTACACCACTTCAAGTGCATTCCACTTGACATGGGTTTTTTTTTTTTTTTTTTTGAAGTGGTTTTTTAAGAGCAACTTCTGTTTTATATACATTCATGCAGAATTATGTAATTTACACAAATACATAAACATCAACATACCACACATGATTTTTTTTAATATCACGGTCATATAATTTTCTTCTTTTGTTCCTGATTTTTGACAACTCCTCCCACCCCATCCCCTTAATATTCTTGCCTTCTCCCCCAGCCCCCATGCATAACCTGTCTTCACTGCTAAGTTCATGTCATTGTATATTTTAATCTAGGTTTAAGCAATCCTAGGCAGGGAGAGTTTATCACCACTTGCCTTACCAAAGCAGGATATTATTTTACTCTTTAGCGCATTTTACTCTCGTCACTCAACAATACTTAATGGAAATTCCTTCCACCCAATGCTTATTGGTTTGTTTCATTTTATTTAATGTTGTATAATATTCTGTAAATGTGCCAGTAGTTATTCCTTTTGTTTCTATTTTTTCCTACCATTAACAATGCTGCAATACACATCCTTGAATATTAAAAAAAAAAACATCTCAGGTGTCCTAGGAGCAGAAAGTTGCTGGCAGTGGCCACTGTGGCAGGTCTGCTGAGAGCCTCAGCCAGTCAGGTCTCTTTCTCAGAGCTGTGTTTCAGCATCTGTACCATAAGGGGGTCAGATCAGAAAAGGACCAGGGGCCCTCCCTGACAATCGAATCTTATTAGCCAAACAATTCATTCACTCGGACAGCCGGCCAGCACTAACCAACAGGTACCTGCAAGGTGCACTGACCTAGGCACTGTGACTTGATCATGAAGAGGGTGGAGAAGGCTCCCGCCCTCAGGTGGGGGTCTGGGGAGAGGGGCTGCCCGTCTGGTGGAGAGAAGCAGAGGATAAACACACAAGTAAATGCTCTTGGCTGTGCGCATTGAAGAGGGCTGGGGTTGCTGCATGCTGGAGGTCTCTCTGAACGAACACACATCGGCACTGAGATGAGACTTCCTCAGCATTCTAAAGGATTCTCACGATATTGAGTTTGTGTTTTGATGTGTTCATAGTTCATTCTAATCTTCGACTCCAGCAAGGGCTCTTTTGTAATCAGTGTGGTTTCTATGGTTTTGGGATCTGATCCCGTATATCAGAAGCAAAGCCTGAGGAATTCCCATGTTTTAAAAACTTACGGGGTGGGGGGATCCCTGGGTGGCTCAGCAGTTTGGCGCCTGCCTTCGGCCTGGGGTGTGATCCTGGAATCCCGGGATCAAGTCCTGCACTGGGCTCCCTGCATGGGGCCTGCTTCTCCATCTGCCTGTGTTCCTCTCTCTATCTCTCTCTCTCTCTCTCTCTCTCTGTCTCTCATGAATAAATAAAATCTTTTTAAAAAAATTTTTTAAATGGGGTGATTTGATGCACACTCAGGTTTGCAATTGACTTTATTAGAGGACTGTCAGGAGGTGCTTCTGACCCCCACCCCCACCCCCAAACACTCAGTAAAAAGACAAAGAAGGAAGGTTAAGTGGAGATTTGATTTGAAAACATGGGCTCAATGGACTTTCTCACCACCACCACCGCCCTCCAGAAAAGTATGCCTTTCAAACTCTTACCCTGCAAACAGAGAAATCCCACAGGGAACCCTCACCCCCATCCTCAGGAAACATCCTAGGAGCATTTCTTGGGCTTGACTCATTTGATGTGCAGTAGATATGTAAAAAAACAGCGGTGGGCTGCCGGAAACCCAGCAGAAAGAAAAGTCTAGAATTGCAAATGTAAAACTCCCACCCTCTGACAAAGATTATGCTGATGGAACTGGAAGCTAAAAACAGGAGCAGAAATGACCTGATACTGCAATATCTGTGAAGTAACAAGTAACAGGCCAGGGGACATGGCACCGTACCATCCCCCAACTCCATTATTATTCTGGGAATAATAATACCTACCTCAAAGAGACAACTGAAGATTAAACGTAAGACCATTGTCATGTCAAGCACTCAGCAACCCTGGGTGCTTAGTTAGAGCTGAACCCACGTCCGGCTTGCTCCCGGCTGCTCCCTCCCCCTAAGCAAATTCCTCCAGCATTTCCATTGCACCCCAGAAATCCCTGTGGTTACCATGTACATTACCAGGGGACTTAGCTAGTGGGCTTACCCGGGTGGCCTATCCTAACTTTACTCTGACAATTTGGAAAAATAAACACAGCAGCTCCGACCTTTTAGACTTCTTTTGCTTCTGCACATCCTCTCAGGCCTGCACCTTTATGATGGTCCTTATTAAACCGTGCAGAAGCTTCGAGCTGCATGCGCTCGGACGTGGCATGGTTTATTGACAGGCTCCTTTTGTTTTACCTCCTTCACATGCCAGCTTTGCTGATAACAGGCGGGAGTGCTGCAAGTGTGCTTTCTTTTGTAAGCACTTACCTGATTTTCTCCTGTCAGTGAGCTCAAACTCACTCTTCCTGAAAATTTCAAGTGAGTCCATTGGAGGCTGCCCCAGCTAACCCTCACCCGCTATTTCAAGGCTGTGTTGTGAGCACGACCCAAAACGGTACCTGGTTTGTTCTGTGGACACAACTTTGTAAGGGGCTGGGGAGCAAAATGTTCAGAATTCATTTCATTTAAATGTCCTCATGAAAATATACACCCATGTATTTCAATTTTGCGTGCTGTCATGTATTAAATGTGTACATTATGAATTAAAATACATACATAAATGGGTGTTAAAATATATACAATAAAAAAATAAAATAAAATATATACAATATGTGCATATCCATATATCAGAAGAAAGGATTTCCTTCAGGTGATACGTCTGGGTAACAGGAAATTTTTCTGAGTGTGCACTGAGGAGGCCCCTTTGAAGCACTTGGGTATTTTTGCTGGTCCTGCATGATGCAGGCATTTGACCAAAACCACTGGACAAGGGTGGCATAAAGTTTGGGCTTTAGCACTGGGGTGCACTCCCTCCCAACCTTCTCCCCACTGACCTGGGGCAAACAGGCAAACCTGGATCCCTGCACCTGTGTTGACCATTCCTGCCTGTGGCCTGGCTCCTCAGGTTCACAAGCTCTGCTTCCATGGCCGGCTTAGAGAAAGTCCAGAATGTTTGGGGCGGGAGGCAGGAGAGAGCAGGGACTCATTTAAAAAGTAAATGCAGTACTTCTACTTTGTAATTTATAATCTGTGCCCAACCCCCACCCCCTTCCCCTCCCCCACCTTATCCTTGCCCCCCACCAACCCCCCAACCTTCTCTAGGCCCTTCACACTTTGTACCTGGGATGAAGCGGGAGGGGAATTTACAGCCCTCGGTGAAAATGTCCAGGGTCAAATGATATAGTCTCATGGTAAAGAGCGGTCAGTGGGAGTGGGGAGCGTGGTTTTCACAATTCTGAGGCAGGCTTTAGTGCGGGCCGACGAGCTTGCGTCACGATAATACAATTTTGTATGTTAAACAACAGATGTCAACCCGAAGAAAGAGATGGGGTCTTTGCTTTTCTTCTCCCATGGACCTTGTTTCCCCAAAGCAGCCATTTTTTTCAGTTGCCATGACAGTGGTAATAGGAGTTTATCATTTTCCCATGCTGGCTGCATGCTAATGTGGACACAATTCAAGAACCTTCTCTGGTTAGGCGAAGAATGGACCCCAACCAGTCTTCACTTGTGCTGGAGATGCTGGGGCTACCTTTGCCCTGATGCTCTCCCCACAGCCCCCCACCCCCACCCCGGCCCCCAGTTTATGGAGCAATTTATGCCAATCGCAAGTGTTTATTTGCCTGTCTACCAACGTATCAGTTGCAATCAGCCCCAGAACTACTACTGATGCCAGAGACATGAACTGATGAAGCAAGTTGACCATTCTTTTGAAAATTAGTCGAACTAATGTCATCTGGGTAGTAACTGTACACGATATCAATAAATCATGTGTGGATATTGAATACATCGCAATGCTGCCCTTTATTCCTGAACACTAACCTAATTTCCAAAACATCAGACCCACGAACACACCGAGGACAGGAGGAAGGCTTCTTAGAGAATTACTGAGAAAGTCACATTTTTATAAGAAAAGCACCTTCTGGCAATGAACAAAGATGATGGAGAAATGAGGAAAACTCACCTTGGGAAGGGTTTCTTCTTAAAATGAAGGAAATGTTTTCTTAAAAAATAGACAAGAAGGGAAAGTGAAAAAGGAGTTAAACCCAGATGGTGGGTATGCGGATCCTCCTTTACATTATTCGTGATACTTTTCTGTATGTTTGGAATATTTTTACGATCCCCCCAAAATTTGTGAATCAAAGTCTTTCTGTTTGGCTTTTAATGAATGTAGCCAAATGAGGCAAGGGGGGTGGGGCAGGAAAAAACAACATAGCAGGGTAGAAGCAAAATTAAACCCTAAAGTGATTTATAGCGTAGGTAGGTTTATTTCCCTCTTAATTTCTAACAGAATGTGGTGGTGGTTGTCAGCTGATGTTTGCTTTTTTTTTTTTTCTTCCTAATCCCTTAAAAAAAAAAATTCTTGCATCAGTTGACCGCTAAAATGATTACTTCAATTGTTGATCGAGTTTATTCTCCGGAATTGAAAAACCAGTTGCTTTTATATGCATTGTCCTCCTTATTTTTTAGGCATCTGGCACATTTTATTCCTTTTTTGTTATTTTGAGTTGTTCTTTTATCATTATCTGCAGGAAGCAGCATTAGCATGCCGCAGATAAGACGACAGATCCAGATGTGCATATCAAAGGATGAACAGCTACTTATTAAGAAAAACTTTTCGGGATCCCTGGGTGGCGCTGCGGTTTAGCGCCTGCCTTTGGCCCAGGGCGCGATCCTGGAGACCCGGGATCGAATCCCACGTCGGGCTCCCGGTGCATGGAGCTTGCTTCTCCCTCTGCCTGTGTCTCTGCCTCTCTCTCTCTCTCTCTCTCTGTGTGTGTGACTATCATAAATAAATAAAAATTTAAAAAAAAAAAAAAAAAAAAAAAAAAAAAAAAAAAAAAAAAAAAAAAAAAAGAAAAACTTTTCTTTTTAAGCCCAGCTTCTGTTCAAAGGAATAATAAAGCCTATGGCGTTAGTGACAAACTGGTAATTCAATGCCTTGTCACCGCCATGCATTGGAATGGGGAGGGAAAAAAAAGGCAGGTCAAAGAAATTGGTAAGGTCCACACTTGAGAAAGCTGAAAAGACAGAACTAATGTAAAAGTTCATCTTCTCCAGACGTATGCATTTACATCCTGCTGTGTCCATTCACCGTTTTCTGGGAGAAATGAATGAGGCTCAAACGGGCTGGCTGGCTGTTATGATTAAGGATGAATTTCGAATCGCCAAATTATTTTTTAGGAGAGTGAAATATAATTTACATTGAAAGCATCTGATTTTAGTGCTTCCTCTGACGTGAAGAAATGCTTAATAACACACGAGATGCACGTGCAGGTAAAACAGGCCAGTGCTGTAATCCTTTGTAAAGTGAATCTAGAAGTCCCTTCTACTTTCCTCTAATGGCTAATGTTAGGTGCCCCCCACCTCCCTCCACGGTGTGTCTCTGTATCTCTGATAGGAATTTATATAGAGGCTCATAGTTACACACATGCATGAATGCACACATCTGCATACATATATTTAGTGTGGTTGTTTTCATTTCATTTCATTTCATTTTGTAGTAATCTGTACACCCAATGTGGGGCTTGAACTCACAACCCTGAGATCAAGGGTCGCATGCTATGCCAACTGAGCCAGCCAGGTGCCCGTCATGTGGTTGTTTTTAAAATTAATACTGCCATACCATACAGGTGCTTCTTCTTTTTTTTTTTTTTTTTTTTTCAGGTGCTTCTTTTTATCTCACTCAGCAGCTAGACTTGCCAGTCTTTCCAACTTGGCACACATATGTCAGCTGTGTTCTTTTTCATGTATCTACGGTAGTAGTCCATGGGTTGATTGGATGCCCCGTGATGTACATAGTTCATCAAAAAGCCCCTTCCAAAAAAAAAAAAAACCCTTCCGCTTTGATGGCTTTTTAAGTTTTTTTCAAGTTTTTCCCTCTTGCAAACAATGTTGTAATATCCACCCGTGTCTGTTCTTGTGTGCCCATCCTCTGCTCTTGTTGCGCATCACTTTTGTTTCATTTTCTCTGTTGTCCAAAAAAAAATATTTCTTTTAATAGTTGGGAGAAGTTACATATCTATCTGCTTAAGTCTAAAATAAATGAGGAGTCAATGAATCTCTTACTTTCTCTTTAGACTTAAAATGACGGAGAATTGTGATATGTGTATCCATTCTGGGGGCATTTGGCCTCATTTTGGTGCTTGGGTTCATGAAAAATGACCTTGACTGAAGTCATTTTTTGTACACTGATCTTTGTAAAAGTTAGTGGGATCTTCAATCTGTCTGTGAGGTTCTCATTAGAGTTTTGGAGTTTTTTAAGATTTTATTTATCTGAGAGAGAGAGCACAAACCTGATGAGGGGCAGAGGGAGAAGCCAACTCTCCACTGAGCAGGGAGCCTGATACAGGGCTCGATCCCAGGACCCCAGGATCATGATCTGAGCAGAAGGCAGACGCTCAACTGACTGAGCCACCCAGGAACCCCCTCATTAGAGTTTTTAAAAGATCTTACTAGCCCTTCTGTTTAGTAGGGAAACAAACAATGAGTAAAGAAACTTTACCCAAATCTGCTAAGTTGATTTCATCATAAAAATGAGAATTTTTTTGATGAGGCACAGTAGGGGTGCCTGGGTAGCTCAGTCAGTGAAGTGTCAGACTCTTGATTTCAGCTCAGGTCATGATCTCAGGGGATCTTGAGATCGAGCCCCATGCTGGGCTCTGTGCTTATCAGGGAGTCTGCTTGAGATTCTCTCCCTCTCCCTCTGCCCTCTCCCTGCTTGCTCATGCTCTCTCTCTAAATAAATAAATAAATAAATTTTTTTAAAAGAATGAGCATGATCTAAATCCTAACTACATGTACTTAGGGATCAATACAGGCATTATTTGTAGTGGGAAAGACTAGAAGTGCCTAAATATCCATTAAAGTTTTCTTTAAAAAATTATGGGGCAGCCTGGTTGGCTCAAGAGTTTAGCACCTCCTTCAGCCCGGGGTGTGATCCTGGAGACCCGGGATCGAGTCCCACCTCGGGCTCCCTGCATGGAGCCTGCTTCTCCCTCTGCCTGTGTCTCTGCCTCTCCCTCTGTGTGTGTGTGTCTCTCATTAATAAATAAAATCTTTTCAAAAAAATTATGATAAGTGCAAATAATGAAATACCACTCATATGAATGAGATGATACTGTGACAGGAAAAGCACCTGTTGTCTTGCTAATTGAAAGGCAAACTGTAAATCTGTGTGTGCTGTGTAATCCACTCATGGATGATTAGCAGGCGGAGAGATCGATAGAGCTTCATTAGTAAGCGTTATCTCCAAGGTATGGAAGGCGGAAGGAAAAGGAGGGCAGAGGTTAGGTATCTACATTTTTTTCATACGAGTTAAACTATTTGTGGTGGGCAAATAAATATTTTATCATTAAAAAAATCATGATTGCCAGTTGTCTCAAAGACTGGGAAATAGGCTGGTGATCACATATAACTTGTTGATTTTTAAAAGAATATTCCTGAAAGTGTCTAAAATTATTGCATGTCCTTGTCATTTACTTTTTCATGGGTATATATATCCACATAGTTCAAAAGTCCAAGACTGAAAAATGATTTGAAAAAAACAATTCTGGGGGCAACCCGGGTGGCTCAGCGGTTTAGCACTGCCTTTGGCCTGGGATGTGATCCTGGGGACCCTGGATTAAGTCCCATGTTGGGCTCCCTCCACAGAGCCTGCTTCTCCCTCTGCCTGTGTCTCTGCCTCTCTCTGTCTCTCTCTGTGTCTCTCATGAATAAATAAATAAAATCTTAAAAAAAAAAAATTCTGGGGGTGCCTGTGTGGCTCAGTCACTTACTCTGCCTTCGCAGCGGTTGTGGTCTGGGCGTCCTGGGATGGAGCCCCGTGTTGGGCTCCCTGCTCAGCTCAGAGTCTGCTTCTTCCTCTCCCTCAGCACCCTCCCCCATGCACATGCTCTCTCTCAAATAAATAAATAATTTTAAAAATAAATAAATAATTCCCTCCTAAACCTTGCCTTCCAGAATTGAGTTTCCCTCCCCAGGGGCAATCACTGTTACTATTTTCATAAGTGTCTCCCTAGATGTGTGTGTGTATGTATGTATATATAGAGAGAGGATTTTTAAAAAGATGCTCAACCGCTGAGCCTCCCAGGCGTCCCTATGGGACTATTTCCAAGTTAAGAATTACTCAGTCGCTGGTTAGCACACTGGCTTGTATGCATATTCAGAATGAGCATGGAATCAAAATTGCTATGGTTGGGGGATGCAATGTCAAGAACCCAGACTTTTCAACCAGTCAGTCCTTTGTTCATGTCTAAACCTGCTTATCAGCTGTATGACCTCAAGCATGTTGACCTCACTAAACCTCAGTATCCCTATCTGTAACATGGGGTTACCAAGAGCCTCAACCTCCCAGGGTTGCAGATGAGAATATAATGGGAAATGCCTGCCTCCTGCATGTTAAAGACCCACTAAGTGACCTTCTCCTCCCTGTAATGACTACCATGAAGCAGAGGTTGAAACAGGAAGACAGTGTCCTTTCTCCCAGGCAGGTAGCCGGGGACTAACATATTTTCTTTTTTTTTTTTTTTAATGTTTTCTTTTCTTTTTTTTTTTTTTAAGATTTTATTTATTTATTCATGAGAGTCACAGAGAAAGAGAGGCAGAGACACAGGCAGAGGGAGAAGCAGGCTCCATGCAGGGAGCCCGATATGGGACTCGATCCCTGGTCTCCAGGATCACACCCTGGGTTGAAGGCAGCACTAAACCACTGAGCCACCCAGGCGTCCCCCAACATATTTTCAAAGTAGCCTCACTGACCAGAAGGCAAAGAGGTACCTGTGGGGAGGGACAATCCATACTGTCCCAAGTTCTCCCATCTGTTTCTCACCCTGACCCCTCCCAGCATGAATACCCTGCTGGAGAGCTGGTTCACAGCCTGGATAATATCTGAATGAGGAGCTGGTTTTAAGCTGTTAAGATATGTTAAATTCAAAATCAATGCCCTCAAGAAGGACTACAGCAATGATTCTCTAACTTGAGCAACAGAATCACACAAGTGTAAAATTTTAGAGAATTTTAAACCCCAGATTCCTGGAATTCACCTGGATAGCTTCCGATTTTGTAAACATGGGGTACGACCCAAGAAATAGCATTTATAACAACTTCCAAGGTGATGCTGACCCTACTTACTGGAGAACCCACTTTGAGAAACTTGGTTTGGCGTGTGTGTGTGTGTGTGTGTGTACACCAGAAACAAGCTACCTGGCTTCTCGTTCTAGCTCTGCCACACCCTGGTTATGTGATCCTCGGACAGGTTGTAGAACCTCTCTCTGGCCTCAGTTTTCTCATCTGTGCAATGGGAACAGTAGTAATACACAGAGGCTGATGTAAGGGTTTGGTGGGTTCGTATACATTTGACCATTCCACTGAAGTAATCAGAGCCTGTTGTTTGTACCTGGTAGTGCCTCTCTGACACAGAAATGGGGACCCACAAACTGGGAAGACCCTCCTTCCCTTTCTGATCTCACCTTGAACTTGAGATGGTCAAGCAGGGCATCTGGAGCTGGACCATTTGTATTTGAATCTACCCAGAGCTGTCCAGTCTTGGGCAAAGTGTGCCCCGGTTTCATCATCCATAAACTGGGGTAAAGCTGGAAGTACCTAATGGCAAGAGCTTTTCCCAATTGCATTTATGCACTCTTCAGTCACTGCCTATTTATTGCCCACTCTTTGTCCTGCAGGCTGGGGCCAAAGTTTCACCAAGACCAGCAAGGTCCCTGCAGGTGGCTATTCAGTTGGAGGTGGCATGCAGAAATAGACAACAAATCCATAAGCAAATAGTAAAAGAGATGATGTTGGCCAGCAATAAGTGCACTAAAGAAACTGTGTAAGGGATCCCTGGGTGGTGCAGTGGTTTGGCACCTGCCTTTGGCCCAGGGCGCGATCCTGGAGACCCAGGATCGAGTCCCACATCAGGCTCCCGGTACATGGAGCCTGCTTCTCCCTCTGCCTGTGTCTCTGCCTCTCTCTCTCTCACTGTGTGCCTATCATAAATAAATAAAAATTAAAAAAAGAAAAGAAAAGAAAAGAAACTGTGTAAGAGAGTGACTCAGGGGAAGGGGATCATTTTTATCAAAGTAGTCGGGGAAGGCTTCCTGGAGGAGGTATCATTTGAGCTGGCACTGAATAATGGAGGCCCCGGGCACGAACATCTTGAGGAAGACAAATGGCAAGAACAACCAGTGTAGATGCCCTGAGGGGGAAACATGCTGGAGTTGGAGCTTCACAACGAAGCTCAGGGTGGTCAGAGCCAGTGTGGAGAAGGCCTTGTTGGTACAAAAAAAAAAAAAAAAAAAAAAATTCAGAAGAGAAGCCATTGGAGAGGTTTTTATTATTGTTTGTTTTATTTTTTTAAAGATTTTATTTATTTATTTATTTATTTATTTATTTATTTATTTATTTGACAGAGAGAAAGAGCACAAGCAGGGGGAGCAGTATATGGAGAAGGAGAAGCAGACTCCCTTCTGAGCAGCAAACCTGACACAGGGCTCCATCCCAGGACCTGGGGACCATGACCTGAGCCAAAGGCAGATGCTTAGCTAACTGAGCCCCCCAGGTGCCCCTGTTTGTTTATTTTAAATAATCTCTATACCCAACATGGGGCTTGAACTCAAAACCCTGAGATCAAGAGTCGCATGCTCCACCAACTGAGCCAGTCAGGCACCCCAGTTTAGGTGTGTTTCTTTTTTTTTTTTTTTTTTTAAGATTTTATTTATTTATTCATGAGAGACACAGAGAGAGACAGAAATATAGGCAGAGGGAGAAGCAGGCTCCCTGCGGGGAGCCCGATGTGGGACTTTTTTTTTTATTGAAGTTTGATTTGACCAATGTGGGACTTGATCCCAGGACCCCAGCCCCACAACCTGAGCTGAAGGCAGATGCTCAACCACTGAGTCATCCGGATGCCCCTAGATGTGTTTCTGTGGAGTTTTTTTCCTATACATTCCTTAATAAAACAATTAAAATTTATGAAGTCATTTTCACCAATTTCTAACATCTCAGAGCACACAGAAGTCACCTTTATTGTTTTGAAGTCTCTCTCCATGACAACTTCAATGGTGCTGTAGGTAAAAGCAGACGTTTTCTTGAAATCAAAATACCATACTCCTCCATTTCATCTTAGAGGAACCAGTGATGTGAAAATAATGTATTTGTAAGAATTATATTAGGTGACTCTATATTTGAAAAATATCACCTGGGCATTATGATGCTCTAAGATCTGAATATGAGCCAGTAGAGCATCAATTAAATACCGGCACTTAAATAAAAAATCAAAATTACTTTCCTAGAGAGAAGACAGGCATATGTCTTGTCCAGGCTGTGGGTGCCCAGGACCCCTAGTCCTTCCAGGTGTCTACAAGCTGCATGTGGAAAAGCAGGTGCCACGGCTCCACTTGGGAAGCACTGGCACTGGAGCCCGACATCTGGTCATTCTCCTGTCTTAGCTCCCAAGCTGCTGCCCACCTTTCCAGCACTCTCTTCTTGGAGAAGAAGATCTCCTTTCGAGGGGAGAAGATGGTTATCTCCAATTCCTTGTCCCTGGCTCCGGCCGCCTTCTTGCAGAGCTTGCACATCTTATGCGGAGCGTTCACATGTCGACCCGCTTGGGGCCGTTTCTTCTCCGTTTCCAGGCAGTGTGTTTCCTCCCCAGATGGTTTTCTCAGAAGCCACTGCACCTGTTCTCAATGTAGCCCATACTGGCACGATTTGAAGTTTCGGCCTTCCGCATCTCGCTCTCAAGCTGTGAATTTGCAGACCGCAAAGATGCTCACTCAGTTTGGAGGCTTGCTATCTGTCCTCTGGGCTCTTCCTTCATTTGATTTTCTTCTCACAGCTTTCTGGATAGTTCTTTTTCTTCTTGATGCCCGTTAGTGGATGCTTTTTTTTTTTTTTTAAGATTTTATTTATTTATTCATGAGAGACACAGAGAGAGAGAGAGAGGCAGAGACTCAGGCAGAGGGAGAAGCAGGCTCCATGCAGGGAGCCCGATGTGGGACTTGATCCCAGGTCTCCAGGATCACACCCTGGGCCAAAGGCAGCGCTAAACCGCCGAGCCACCCAGGCTGCCCAAGTGGATGCTTTTAAGTCAGCAGCAAAAATGAGGCTGTTCAGATCAGCTTCACATGGATAGAGTGGCTCCTACTTGTCTCTTCCTCTCTTTTCGAGTTCCCTGCCTCCCCATGATCTTCTATTCAGGGATGGGGCCAGGTCACGGTCCTTCATCCAGTTTCAACCCGAGAATTCAGTTGTTCTCTCTATGCTCCAGGGTCGGCCGCATCCGGGCAGTTGAGTGGGCCAGCTCGCCCCCTCGTGCCTTCGGCTTCTGTGCCCTCTGCTTCCACCCCTTCTAGACTTCGCTGAAGAGGACTGCTTTCATTCAAACCATCATTTTCTTCTCGTACAACATCCTGAGATGTTTTCCAGATGCTTTCTGCATCAGTCACTTGGGATTGGTGAGACTGTGAGGTACACCCAGGTGACTGTATCTGTCCTTGGAGATGAGTCATCATCAGCCGTGAAGTGAGTTGCCTTTCACATTCTCAAATGACCATTTCTTCAGATTTCTCCTAAGTGCTACCAGGCACAGGGTTTGTTGCATGGGATGTGCTCAGGCTCCACAGGCTGTGCCATTAGTGAAGTCTTCTTCCTGCCTTGTGTATACTCTTCACCCGGGGCGGAATACTGTTCAGCCAGCTTTTTCTCCCTCCTTTTTTTTTTTTTTTTTTTTTTTTTAAGATTTTGGGATGCCTTGGTGGCTCAGTGGTTTAGCACCTGCCTTCAGCCCGGGGCGTGATCCTGGAGACCCGGGATCGAGTCCCACGTCGGGCTCTCTATTTATTCATGAGAGACACAGAGAGAGAGAGAGAGAGGCAGAGACACAGGCAGAGGGAGAAGCAGGCTCCATGCAGAGAGCCCAGTGTAGGACTCGATCCCGGGACTCCAGGATCACTTCCTGAGCTGAAGGCAGGTGCTAAATGGCGCCCACCCAGGGATCCTGCTCTTTCTCTCTCCTTAAAGTATGTCAGCTGTTTACTGTTAAACCTCCACGGCAGTACAGAGCAGGAGCTCCCAGGGAAACCCCGAGAGACCTGGAACACATTTCTTTAGACACCTCCAGCAGAGCATCCCACAGCTGTTGCAGGACCAGCTGGGAAGGCATTGGTGGCCCTAGGCCCTCCCTGGTCCCACAGGCACAAGCTCTGCCTCTGGTTGCCATTGTCTTATAGGCCACACCTGACCACATGGAACCCCACGGGGTGCCCTGTCTCTCACACAAAGAAGCACCTGGCGACCAGGGGAGACCATCATTCGCACTGGGAGAAAGGGAGGCCAGGCGAGCTCAAGAGAACAGTGCTTTCTAACTGCTCATTCGCTGCACAGAGAGCAGGTGATACTATCTGTACAGTGCGTTTGGACAGTGGAAGCGTTGACTGCAGCCAGGAACTGTACGTGGCCATGCAGCAACCTCGAGGGTCAAAGCAGTGCCATGCCACACCCCCTTCTCTGCACACGAGCATGTCAGAGCAGAATGGTGAGGCTCATCCTCCTGATTATGAGTTTCCTTCTGCCACAAGGACGACTGGTCCTGCCCACAAATGCCCCATGGATCTGTCTCCTCTAAGACTCCCTCTGACTCCTGTGTTTGGTCAACGTTTGGACAAGGGCATTGAACCAAAGGGTTTCCCCAAAAGGACTAAGAGGCCTGGATTACATTCCTAAGAACTCAGGAGAAATTAGTCGCAACAGGCAAGGTCTTACACGTTCGTGGATTCTCTGTGAAGCCAGTTTGCCCCCGTTCAATCCCAGTGTCCCTAGATGGGGTTGACTCAGGGAGCCAGACTCTCCCCAGAGGTGGGCCTGTCATCCTCAGCTCCTGGGCCCCAGGGTTGTCCCCCAGGGTTGTCCTGGGGACAGTCTCCGATCTAGCAGCCATCCACAGCCTGCTAGCAGCCATCCACTTACCTATTCCCCTTACTGGACTTTTAGGTTGTTCTAATTTGTTGCTTATTCCTGCAACATATTTACATACAGAAACTTTTTTCCTTCTTTGTTTTTGATTTTCTTTATATAAATTCCCAGTAGTGGGACTTATTGGGTCAAAGGTATATATACATTTTCAAACGTTACTTCAATTTATACTGTCTTCAGTAATTAAAGTGTAGCTGTTTCACTAGAAGCTTTCCAGAATTGAGCGTTATTTTTTCCTAACAATAGATAAGAAACACCTTAATTTAGTTTGTGTTTGTTTACTAACAAGGCTAACCAATGTATTGATTATTTTATTATCTGTGATAAATGAAGCAACTTTAGAACAAAAAAAAAAAAAAAAAAAAACAGCAAGTGTGTCTCCATCTCCTGCTTAGCTCTGCCCCCTTTTACTTCATCAAGCCCATCTTCCTCTCCTGGCGCATCTCTGCCGAGTCAGGCCCAGAGGCCCAGAGCCTCGTGGCCTGTCACCCAGGACGTGGCTGTCAACAGCTATTGGAGAGTTTAAGACTGTTATGAAAAAGTCAGCATGTTCCAGTTTATAATGTGCAGTAATATTTATCATGTAATTAAATACATGGTAAATCTTTTAACGTTTAAAGAAAAAGAGTCAATGAGAGTTAAGAGAATAGCACACTGTTTAAGAAAGAAACTTCCAGGGGTGCTTAGGTGGCTCCATCATTTAAGCATCAGACTCTTGGTTTTGGCTCAGGTCATGATCTCAGGATCATGAGATCGAGCCCCACATTGGGCTCTGTTTTGGGTGTGGAGCTCGCTTAGGATTCTCTCTCTCTCTCTCTCTCCCCCTCTGCCTCTCCCAGCTTGCACTCTCTCTCTCTCTCCCTTTCAAAAAAATGTTAATTAAATTTTTTAAAAGTTTTTTTTTCACTTAAAAAACAGTCACTGGGGGATCCCTGGGTGGCTCAGCGGTTTCACACCTGCCTTTGGCCCAGGGCACGATCCTGGAGTCCCGGGATCGAGTCCCGCATCGGGCTCCTGGTGTGGAGCCTGCTTCTCCCTCTGCCTGTGTCTCTGCCTCTCTCTCTCTCTCTCTCTATCATAAATTTAAAAATTTTTTTTAAAAAGTCACTGAACTCTGTGACTCTACTTCTAAAACTAATAATACATGTTAATTAATTGAATTTAAATTTTAAAAATCTGTTAAGAAGGTTTAAAAAAGAATATTCTAGAGGTATTTGAAATTAAAATTTTAAATAACAGTGCTGTGCAGAGCCATCTTGACCCCTGAGCTAAAAGGAAAAATCAGTAATATTTTAAAGTTTGGATATTTCACCTGTCGTAGATTTTCTGTTCATTTAAACATTTTTCCTACTGTATTAAAATATTATCCTAAAAAATAAAATAAATTAAAAGAGAAACTTCCAAAGTAATCTAGATTTGAAAACCAGCTTTGAGACTTCCTAGGTAGGGCCTCCCTGGGTGGCTCAGCGGTTTAGCACCTGCCTTTGGCCCAGGGAGGATCCTGGAGACCCTGGATTGAGTCCCACATTGGGCTCTCTGTGTGGAGCCTGCTTCTCTCTCTGCCTGTGTCTCTGCCTCCCTCTCTCTCTCTCTCTCTCTCTCTGTGTGTGTGTGTGTGTCTCATGCATAAATAAATAAAAATCTTTAAAAAAAAAAAGACTTCCTAGGTAAGCTAAATTCTCTTTCTGAACCTCAATGTGTTCATCTATAGAATGGGCACGACAGTCGTGCCCACCTCATAGGGTCGTGGTGTGGATTAAATGTTGAGCATTCTGTAAATGGTAGTTGTCATGCTCGGTGTTATTATGATGATCATTGTTACTAATCTTCATTTTGGATGAAGTATACCTTGGCTCAGTGTGAGAACCCCGAAATGGGGAAATCACTATTCCACAACTTCCATGGCCATCAGAAGTCCTGACATTGTCCTCTAGAAATATGAGTTCGTATAACATGTCACATGTTAACAGGCTCAGGCTTTCAAGCTGCACATCTACCTCCGTGTTTCCTAGGAGGTCAAATGGCCTCCAGATTTCATTTAAGTTTTCTATTATTCCCTTCTGAAAGGGACAATGGAGCTCTTGTTTGCCCAGCTTTGGTGAGCCCAAAGGAAAAATTGGTCATTATAAGGAGCACAAAAGATTCACTTTCCATACATTAGTTTGTCAATTGCTTTCCTAATGCAGAGTTGGGTGGACGAGTACAGATAGTGGGGGAGGAAAAAAAGATTATTTTGTGTCCGCAGCTGGATGTCAGCATTTGGCAGGAATAAAATGGAATGTGATGTCACCTCTTCACAACATACTGTCTGAGAAGAGATCCTGCGAAGTCACCCTTTTGCCCTGAGCGCTGGCTTTTAACCACCACCGGGCTGCGTTCGGCTCCTGCACTGGGTCACAGGAAGACAGAATGAGGCACGAGGAGTGGCCTTCAGTGACAGGGTAGCCGGGACTCTTGTGCCTTCACAATAAAACGTCCACAACGAAATGAAAACCCATGTGGATTGAGGCTGGAAAGTGCAGCAAGAAGGCCCCAGCCGTAAAAGTGGCATTTTCTGGTAAACTCAAGAAGACAGTTTTGGGTTTTACCTAGTTTTATATAAGAAAGAAATAGGAGGAGGAGGAGGAGGAGGAGGAGGAGGAAGAGGAGGAGGAGGAGGAGGAGGAGGAGGGGAGGTGGAGGAGGAGGAGGAGGAAGAAAGAAGAAGAAGAAAGAAGAAGAAGAAAGAAGAAGAAGAAGAAGAAGAAGAAGAAGAAGAAGAAGAAGAAGAAGAAGAAGAAGAAGAAGAAGAAGAAGAAGAAGAAGAAGAAGAAGAAAGAAGAAGAAGAAAGAAGAAGAAGAAAGAAGAAGGAAAGAAATAGGCATCACAAGTTGTGCCTTGATATTTAGACTTTCTATTTCTATTTAAAAAGCAGAGGGGGATGGGGATCCCTGTGTGGCTCAGCGGTTTAGCACCTGCCTTCGGCCCAGAGTGTGATCCTGGGGTCCCGGGATCGAGTCCCGCGTCAGGCTGCTGCATGGAGCCTGCTTCTCCCTCTGCCTGTGTCTCCCCCTTTCTCTCTCTCTCTCCGTGTGTCTCTCATGAATAAATAAATAAAATCTTAAAAAAAAAAAAAAAAAGCCGAGGGGGAAAAACTGACAAATGCCTTGGGTCTTCTGGACAATAATTGTTTGAATGAATCCCCTCTGAGTGGTGACCGAAAGCCTCTAATATATAAATGGGAGAAATTGTTTGATGAGGGCTTTATCTTAAAAACGAATATCAAGGCTATAAAAATAAGCGATTTCATGTTATTTCTAACTACATGCAGGTCATAATGACAGCTCTACATTAATTCTAAGGACATCCTTGAGAACGAAGAAAGTGTGTGTCCTTTTGTTTTGGAGGCTGACTGCTTTTCCTGACATAACTGTAGGTTAGTATGGTAGGGTATCCTCTTGACATTCAACTTTGCGCTAAATCATAAAGAAAGTCAGTTTTGGGGGAAAAAAGGCATTAAAAAATAACACTGAGGCACCCACTGGATGGCTCAGTGGCTGAGTGTCTACCTTCCACTCAGGGCATGATCCCGGGGTCCTGGGATCAAGTTCCCCATCGGGCTCCCCACGGCGAGCCTGCTTGTGTCTCCGCCTCTCTCTGTGTGTCTCTCATGAATAAATAAAATCTTTAAAAATAATAATAATATTCAGCAACATCATTAGTTTTCCCAAGAGACTCTGGTGATCTTTTCAGGTTGAAATAGCACTCTTACTCTTTTTTTAAAAAACTGTATTGTGAAAAATATTTCACATATATGCACAAGTAGACAGATGAGCATATGAACCCCGTGTGCCCAGCTTCAATAATACCAGCTCCTGTCACCCTTACTCCACCCCTGCTCCAGCCACTTTCCACGCCAGCCCCCCATTCCTAACAAACCCCCAGATGCCGTGTTACTTTATCTGTACACATTTCAGTATTTATCTCTCAAAGAGGAGGACTATTGCTCTTACAGAACCACTGCACCAGTAGGACACAATTCCTTAATGTCAGCAAATCCCAATCAGTATTTACATTCCTGTCTCCTAAATGTCTTTTTTTTTTTACAGTTTGCTTATTTGACACAGGACCCAAATAAAGTCCAAGAAATTGCCATTTTAACCTTTAACGTTTTTCTATTCCATTGGTTCTCCCTTTATCTCTTCTTTAATTCATGCAATGTATTTACTGAAGAAAAAACTTGTCTTCATTGTCCATACTGATTTTTTTTTCTATGTCCCACACGCCAGCTCATCACCTTGAATGGCTTGTCATTGGAATGGCTTGTCATTGGAATGGCTCCCAACATCACTTTTCACTGACTTCATGAAATCTTGCATTCTTTTAGTATCTACAGTTTCTTTCTTCCTTTTTTTTTTAAGATTTTATTTATTTATTCATGAGAAACACACACACACACACACACACACACACAGAGGCAGACACAGACAGGGGGAGAAGCAGGCTCCATGCAGGGAGCCCGACATGAGACTCAATCCCAGGTCTCCAGGATCACACCCTGGGCTGAAGGTGGCGCTAAGCTGCTGAGCCACCCAGGGATCCCCAAATATCTACAGTTTCACTCTGCCAGTGACTAAACTTTGGTGTTTTGTTGTTGTTGTTGTTGTTGTTGTTATTTTTAAGATTTATTTATTTGAGAGAGAGAGTGTGTATGTGTGTGAGAGAGAGCTGGGGGAGGGGCAAAAGGAGAGGAAGAGAGAGAATCTCAAGCAGATTCCGCGTGGGGCTCGATCCTACAACCCTGAGATCATGACCTGAGCTGAAACCAACAAACTGAGCCACCCAGGCACCCCAACTAATGCTACTTCTACAACCACACTGCCAGTCAACTTCATCCTCCACCCTTGGTAGGTGTTGTGCCTACTGTCACTCCCAAATAAACTCCTACAGGCAAGTCTCCATCTGAGAGTCTGCTTCTAGAAAGCATGACCTAAAACAGGGACTGAATGAGTGAGTATCTTCATTTTATAATTTGTTTTGCTCCTCAATCCAAATACACTCCCAACTGTGGAGACCTTAATTAATAAATTCTTGAAAATTCCCCTCATTCCCTCCCCACCATGAAAAAAGACTGAAAGAAAATGAACCAAACATTTGCTATAATTATCTCTAGAAGGTAGGATTCTAGGTAGGTTTTTTTTTTATTATAATATCCTATGTTTTTCAAGTTTTCTTCACTGAGCCTGCATTAACTTTATTATTGATATTTTATAATGGGAAAAGGTTTTTTTGCTTATACAGGTGGGAGAGAATCAACTCTTAATCATTTCAAGTGTATTTATCCTTTTTCTTGAATATGGACACCTTTATGTGCTCATGGATGCACTTCTACAGAAAAGATGAAGGAAAGATATACCATTACATCACAAATATTGGCTTTCCTCACCTTCCTTACCTTTTTCTCATGACAAAAGTTAAAAATCTAAATAAAAAGGAAGAGAGGGCTTCAATTCTTTGCCCAAAAGAAATAAACCTGATATATAACTTGACTTACACTTTTTGAGAGATTTAAATACAAGAATAATGAGTCTATATTAAGGATGAGCCCTTTTAATGACTTTTAGCCATAAGCTTTTTGTTGTTCTTGCTTCCTTTGTTTCTAAAGGTTTTCCACTGTCTTTGATTCCCAGATGATGGAGAGAAAAACATAAGAAATAGTTTCTTGTTATAGCAGAGACCTGGAGTTTCTGAGTGCCCAGGGCTCTCTCCCCTACTCAGTTTCAGAGATGAAGCATGATTTTTTTTTAAGATTTTATTTTTAAGTAATCTCTACACCCAACATTGGTGCTCAAACCTACAACCCCGAGATCAAGAGTCACAGGCTCTACCATAGACAGCCAGGCACCCCTACAGCATGATTTTCTAAACGTGAAGGTTCCTTAATCCTTAACAAATGTCACTAATTTCCTCAGTAATTCTCATTTTCAACTTCCATTTAAATCCAAACACAAAGGGGAAGAGTTCACCTGTACATGCATGTGTGTGTGTGTGTGTACACCTGTATGGAGGCCAATTTCCAAAAACACTGGCACAGAAGAGTAAATTTTGAAATGATCACTTTATTCCAGAACATCTTATTTTCATTATATTTTGTGGTTGCTACTGTCCTCAAGGCTTGCCTCATACTAGGAGAATGACTGAGTTCCCAAGAAACTAGACAAGAAGAATTTTCTGTATATTTACTTCAGCTTTCCTCAATTCTCTTTGTGAAATCGGTTATGTTTTCTTTCTTTCTTTTCTTTTTTTTTTTTTTTTTAAGATTTTATTGATTTATTTGACAGAGAAAACAAGAAAGCACAGGCAGGGGGAGTAAGAGAGGGAGAGGGAGAGACAGACTCCCCACTGAACAGGGACCCCAATGCAAGGGTCAATCCCAGGACCCTGAGATCATGACCTGAACTGAAGGCAGACACTTCACTGACTGGGCCACCCAGGCGCCCCTCAGTTATGTTTTCTTAAAGAAAATCAGATGACTTTCAATAACAGATTTCAAGGAAGTGTTTGAGGAAATCCTGGCCTTTGGGGTCACACACACCCAGGTATAGACCTCCACGCTGCCATGATATGTAGGATGTTGGCCACACCATGCAACTGATCAGAGCCCCAGATTCTTCATCTGTGTGAAAGGAGTCATGATCAAGGTGCCCACAGCCATGCCTGAATTTTATGTGGCAGGGGCTCAGGGCTGCAGTCACGTTGTAGGAAGGGAGGGGGTATTAAGGCACTTGTTTTGAAACTCTATGTTTCCACGATGAGCTCTCTCTTTATACTTATATTGTAGGTGTATTCAGAGTGGCTTATGGGAAGGTCAAGGGGAAAGACCAATAGATGTGGGAAAGCATGTTGTGAAATTCCTCTGAGCCACCCCTGATGCCAGTGATTTGGTGACACGTCAATGAGATGCCATGTGCAAACCAACTCGCATGGGATGAAAGCCAGTAGCTGTCATTGTTTATAATTTTGTGGTACATGTATGTTTCTCTGTGTATACATTAAGAACGCCAAGTCTGATCTGTGTGGGATGTGCATAAACTTCATTGTTTTAAATAGGGTAAAAATTCACACAGTTCAAAATCAAAAGGTACACAAGATACTGAAGAGAATGATGTCTCCCCACTGACCAATGGCCCCGAAGCACCAGTTCTACCAATCTCTTGTTTGTGCTCCCAGAGATACTTTATGCATATGTAATCTAACAGGTGTTTGTATTTTTTCTTCTCTTTAATATACAAATTGTAGCTTATACTCCAATTTCTGTACATATAAAAAATATACCTTTTGCTTTTTTTTTTTTTAGAGAGAGAAAGCATGAGTGGGGTAGGAAGGGCAAAAGGACAGGGAGAGAGAGAACCTTAAGCAGGATCCATGTGCACAGTGCAGAACCTGATGTGGGGCTTGATCTCACGACCCTGAGATCATGACCTGAGCAGAAATCAAGAGTTAGATCTTAAGCCACCCAGGCACTCTTATAAACTATATACCTTGAAGCTCATTTCATATCAGTTATAGAATTCCCTCACTTGCACAGATGACCATAATTTGTTTAGCCATTCCCCTACTGATGGATATTTAGGTTGTTTCCAATATCTCGCTGTTACATATAATGCTGTATCAACGACACTTTTCCCATGAGGGATTAGGTATCTATGCTTGGTAAGTACTTCTGTATGTCACATTCCTAGAAGTAGAGTTACTGGTTCAAAGGGCAATATTGTGTTTATAAATTTGATGGTTATGAGAGTAGCTGTCTCATCCCACTTTTGCCCATGCAGAACATTAGCAAACTTTGTGATCATCTATCATGTAATGAGTGTGCAAAAAGCAATATCTCAGTATAGTTTATTTTGTATATCTCTAATTGTGACGAAGGTTGTCCACTTCTCATATGTTTTTTTTTTGTTGTTTTTTGTTTTTTTTTATTTATTTATTTATGATAGTCACACACACAGAGAGAGAGAGAGGCAGAGACACAGGCAGAGGGAGAAGCAGGCTCCATGCACCGGGAGCCCGACGTGGGATTCGATCCCAGGTCTCCAGGATCGCGCCCTGGGCCAAAGGCAGGCGCCAAACCGCTGCGCCACCCAGGGATCCCGATTTCTCATATGTTTAAAAGCCATTGGTATTGGTATTGGTATTGGTATTGGTATTGGTAGGTATTAGCTGGCTCAGTCAGTAAAGCATGTCAATTTGATCTCAAGGTCATGAGTTCGAGCCCCATGTCGGACTATATGGATTACTTAAGAAAATATAGAGAGGGATCCCTGGGTGGCGCAGCAGTTTGGCGCCTGCCTTTGGCCCAGGGCGCGATCCTGGAGACCCGGGATCGAATCCCACGTCGGGCTCCCGGTGCATGGAGCCTGCTTCTCCCTCTGCCTGTGTCTCTGCCTCTCTCTCTCTCTCTCTTTGTGTGACTGTCATAAATAAATTAAAAAAAAATATTTAAAAAAAAAAAAAGAAAATATAGAGAATACCTTGGAATAAAAAGTCATTTATATCATGGTGTGTGTGTGTGTGTGTGTGTGTGTGTGTGTGTGTAAGTCCCACCATGCTAGTTTCATTTCTCTTGCCAAGTCTTTGCCTTAGGAATAGGTACATGATACAACTTCGACCAAGAGGTATAAAGGGGAGCCTGCTGAGAGGGCTTCGGGGAAGGTTTTCTTCATCCTTAAAAGAGGGACGAGAGGCAGGAATTTTTTGTTGTTGTTGCTTCTGGACATCACCATCCCCCTATGACTCCCAGATCTCTGCGGCCACCTTGGGGTCTGGATGGGAGGCAGACGAAAACAAGCTAGAAATGGGAAAGAGGGAAGTAGAGAAAAAACCTGGCTCCCAAATTAACTAACCAAATCACCACCCCTCCAGACAGCCTAGTGCCAAAGTTCTTAATAGATGGTTAATCAATGACTTTATTGTTCAAGCCCTGCTGAATTCCATTATTTGCAGCTAGCCTATCCTAACATGCCAGCTCCTCCAAGATACTGAAAAATCCAGAACTTTCTCTCTTTTCCTGTGGAATGCCTTTCTGTGAAGGCTCTGAGTATGCAGCAGAGTGAGAAGGGAACTTTATTAAACTCAATAAGTCAAATAAAATCTTCAGAAACATAGGATATCACTGGTTTGCTACAACCCAAACCTATGAGCTTCAAGTGGCTTCTCAGAGAGCAAACTATTTCTTTGCTTCCTTATAATGATACTTACCTGCTTCTAATATTATCATTTTATTATTTCTTCTTGTTACTTTAAAGCTGAGTTATTCAGAAGCTAGGTTAGAAATGACTCCAAGTGTCTTAGAGCTTACTTTGCTAAGATAGAAAATCATTTTAAAGATTATAAAAAGTTAAAGCAAAATGTACCTTTTGAGATTCTCTAGAGCACTGGTTTCAACCTTGCTGTACATTGAAACCATCTGAGAAAAAAATATTTTTATTTATTTATTTATTTATTTATTTATTTATAAAGATTTTATTTATTTATTTATTTATAAAGATTTTATTTATTTATTCATGAGAGACACAGAGAGAAAGGCAGAGACATAGGCAGAGGGAGAAACAGGCTCCTTGCCGGGAGCCCCAGGCAGGACTCGATCCCAGAATCCTGGGATCACGACCTGAGCCAAAAGCAGATGGTCAACCACTGAGCCACTCAGGTGCCCCGAAAAAAAATTTTTAAATACTAATGGCTGGATTCCAGTCCCAGATTTTTAGATTTTATTGTTCTAGGATGTAGCCTGAGCACCAGGATTTTTTTAAGCTTCTCGGGTGTTTATCACTTTAATTTTTTTTAAGGAGATAGAAGTTTATTGAATATGCTATAAGGGAGCAATGAGCAGGACAGCAAAGGAGAGGCTGTCTGCCCAATGTATTTTAATTTTATAATATTTTAACTCAAACTTTCATTTTGGAAAAATTGTAATTGCATGATAGTAAAATGAACTTCATATCCTTCCCCTAGATGGTTGACATTTGGACATATTTGCTTTGAATAATTCACTTTATGATTCTTTGTAGTAACTTTCACTCATTTTAATACATTTATAACAATAAAAATGAAGCACTGGAAATAAATGTAAACTCTGCCCCTTGTGGTTATTTTTCTCCTCCCCCAAATGGTTATTTTTTTAAGCAAGTAATATATTCTCCTCTTCCAAAATATAAATCTATGAAAGGATGTACGGTGAAGGTCCTTCTGGCTTTTCTGCTCTGTCCGTACCGTTCTCTGCCCTGGAAGAAACCAGCCTCAACATTTCTCATGTGTCATTTTGGAGACATTTTATGCTCTCTTGTCTTTACTCTGTATCTCAGCTTGACCAGATTTCATGTACTTTACTTTCAAGATTTTATTTTTAAGCAATCTTTACACCCAACATGGGGCTCAAACCCATAGCCCTGAGACCAAGAGACGCATGCTCCACCTACTGACTCAGCCAGGCGCCCTTTGTGTACTTTCCTAATGCAAAATTACCTGGTCCTCGTCCCAAAGCACCTATTTCTTATAAAAAAAATATATATTTATATATAATTTTATATAATTTATATATTTTATATTTTTATAAGAATATTTTTATATTTCTTATAAAAATATACATATAATATATTTTTTTACTATTTTTAAAATTAAAATATAGTTGACATACAATATTATATTCGCTCCAGGTGTACAACATGGTGTGATTCCACATTTACAGACATTACGAAATGCTTGTTACCATAATGTGTCACCACACAAAGTTATTACAATATTATGGACTATATTCCTCAGGCTGCACTTTACACCCCTGTGACTTCTTTATTTTATAACTGGAAGTTTGTACCTCTTAATCCTCTTAACCTAAAAAACAATTTCAGGCGTGCCTGGCTGGCTCAGTCAGAAGAGCCCACCACCCTTAATCTTGGAGTTGTGAGTTCAAGTCCACATTGGGTGTAGCGATAAATAAATAAAACTTTAAAAATAAATAAACAAATAAGCATTTTAAGTGAAAGAATTCCCTCCTGGTGGTTAAAAATTGATCAGCAGCAGAAGATTAATAATGAAAAGCAAGTCTGCCCTGTCCCCAGGTCGAGGCCTCTGAGAAAAAGCACTTTAAATCTTCCTGATTGTAATTCTTCTAGTTCTTACTTCTGAAATCTGAGTGTTACATTCATAGCCCCCAGTTGTAGAGTATCGACTGGAGAATTTCATCTCTTGACTTCCTGCTGGAGAAGATGAAGCTCTCACCTCCCTCCTCCTTTTCCTTTATAGTTAGAGGTATTTCATTGCTCTCATTTGTTCCTAAAGTATCTTTTTTTGGAAAGATACTAAATAACTATTTTCTAGCCATTTAGGTGGGGAGGATGATTTACTAATCATAGTGAATGAAAAGTAGCTCTTTCAAGTGATTGTAATCTGCCAAATGCTTTAGGGGAAAAAAAATAGCCTTTTCTTATGCTTAAATAAAGTGGGTAAATATATTTTGTTTGGTTGAGCTAATGTAGTAACAAACCAAATCTTAGCAGACTCTTTTTCTGCTCTAGGGTTTGAGAGATGACACTCTTGGATTACCATGGAGTGTGGATCTGTATCATGGGCTTTTGTGTTCTTGTAAATAGGTAGGCCTAAGATCAAAGTCGAAAGAGCTGTGATTATAGTCTTAAACCATATCTTTATTTATTCATTCAACAAACACCAGGAAGAGCCAGAAACTCATGATCCCAGGATAAGGAAGACTCCATTGTTTCATGAGTACAGGGTTTTATTTTGGATTGATGAAAATGTTCTGGGGGGAGGCGCCTGCCTGGCTCAGTGGATAGAACATGTGACTCTGAATCTCAGGGTTGTTGAGTTTGGGTCCCATGTCGGGTGTAGAGATTACTTGAAAATAAAATCTTAAAAAAATAAACTAAGGAATAAAAAATGTTCTGGAACTAAATAGAGATGGGAGTTGCACAGTATTTTGAATGTAGTAAATACTACTGAGTTGTTCAGTTTGAAATGGTTAATTTGATGTACATTTTTTTCAACAAAAAAAAAGAGGGAGAGGGAGGAAGGATTCTGGGGCAAAATAGATTGGAGAAACATTCTTTTGTGTAGCCGTCTTAAATCTGTACATTGTGTCTGTCATATCAAAGTATCTGAGAGGTCTTACAGCAAAATTTTCTAACTTCCTCTAATCTAAGATTTCAACGTAATCTTACCCTAGACGTTCTTTCAATACCTGTTGACATTCTTTGGAAACCACTTTGGGAGATGCTTTTAAGGAAATTTATTTATTGGCATGGAAAGATGTTTGTGAGAGTTATGCACAAAGCAGCCACAACATAGTTAATGAATCATGATCACCTTTTTGCAAAAATACGTAAGTATATTCAGGTGTAGAGAATACACCGACAGGGGCACCTGGGTGGCTCAGTCATTAAGCATCTGCCTTTGGTTCAGGTCATGATCCCAGGGTTCTGGGATCCAGCCCCACATCGAGCCTGACATCAGGCTCCCTGCTTAGTGGAGAGTCTGCTTGTACCCTTCTCTCTCCCTCTCTCTCTCTCTTTCTCAAATAAATAAATAAAATCTTTTAAAAAGGGAAAGAAAGAAAGAAAATACACTGACAATTTATGCCAAAGTAGGTATCTGTTTCATATTCTAAAAAGTGAATGCTTTATTTTCTTTTATCTATATTTTAAATTTTGTCTACATGAGTATGTATTACTTGTGTAATTACATTTTTTTTAAAGATTTAGTTTATTTATTCATGAAAGACACAGAGAGAGGCAAAGACACAGGCAGAGGGAGTAGGCTCCTCACAGGGAGCCCGATGTGGGGCTCAATCCCTGGACCAAGGGATCACACTCTGAGCCAAAGGCAGACACTCAAACCCTGAGCCACCCAGTGCCCCTGTAATTACATTTTTTTAAAAAAGAAAAGAACTCTCTATGTATATTTATTTTTTCCCTGTACCTACCTACAAAAAAAAATCCTGACTTTTGTCCTTGTATTGTTGCAAACTTTACAAATTAAATTGTATCATTAAAATAACAGAGAAGGGGGTATTTGGGTAGCTCAGTCTTGATTTTGGCTCTTGGTTTTGGCTCAGGTCATGATCTCAGGGTCGGGAGATTGAGCCCGCAGCCAAGCTCCACACTCAGTGGGGAGTCTGCTTGAAATTCTCTCTCTCTCCCTCTCTGCCCCTCCCCATCCCACCCTCAAATAAATAAGTAAGCCTTTAAAAAAATGTAAATACCAGAGAAGGTAAAATTTCACAAGATGAACACAGCTTCAGACTCTGATTCTTTAGAGACGCATGGATTTGCCTATGCCATAGTTTTCCTCTTCCATTATTACAGCTAATGATCAATTAACAATTGCATAATCCAAATAAAACCAGAGGCTCTTCACAGTCCAGTCAATGAAGGAGACACATTTAAAGAAGTGCAAATAAGCAACAAAAAGTTGCCCCATCTACAAACACTTAAAGGAGGGACAGTGTAAAAGCAGTAGCATTACTTATGAAAGTCTCCTTTTTCTGTTGTCTGCAGTTCACCATGAATATTTGTTCCCTATTGTGTCTGTGACAACTGAACACGAGCTTAGTGGTCTGAAATAACGCAAGTTTACTATCTTAGAGTTCTGGAAACCAGAAGTCCAAATTAGCCTCACTGGACCAAAGGCAGGGTGTCTCTAGATTTGGCTCCTTCCAGAGTCTCTAATAGAAAATCCTTTTCCAGGGGCACCCGGGTGGCTCAGTCAGTTACACGCCCAACTCTTGATTTCAGCTCAGATCTTGATCTCAGGGTTGTGAGTTCCAGCCCCACACTGGGCTCCTGTGCTCAGCGAGGAGTCTGCTCGAGATGGTCCCTTTCCCTCTGCCCCTCCCCACTCTCTAAATAAATAAATAAATATTTAAAAAAGGAGGAAGAAAAAAAAAAGGAGGAAGAAAGAAAGAAGGAAGGAAAAGAAAAAAGAGAAGAAAACTCTTTGCCTTTATCTTTCTTCCAGAGGGCACCAGCATCCCTTGGCTCCTGGAACCTTCTTCCCATCACCCAACTTCTTGCTCCTGTTGTTACATCTCCTATTTCCTTCTTTGACTTGCTACCTTCTTCATATAAGGATGTTAGTGATTATGTTGGATCCACCAGCATAATCCAGGATATCTTTTGAATCTCAAGGTCCTTAATTTGAGCATACCTGCAAACCTTTCAGTGTAGGGTAATGTACCCACAGGTTTCAGGGATTCGGATGTGGACTTCTTAGAGTGGGTATTATTCAGTCTACCATAGTCCCTGTTATTTCTTTGGAGCTTCCTGCTCCACCAAGCCCTATAAATTTCTTCCCCACACTCTGCTCCTCTTTCCACCCAAATGATCCCCTGAGACTCCTGCCCTTGTCCATCTGTCTTGCCAGAGCTCTGTTTCCAGCAGAGGCCTTAGCATCTTCAGGTTGGTCCCTCCACCCCAACCCTTCCTTCTCATGCACACAGCCCACAGCAGGGCATGGTCATCCTCTTGATCTAGCTGCTTTTCTTTTCTTTTTCTTTCTTTTTTTTTTTTTTTTTTATGATAGTCACACACAGAGGGGGAGGGGGGGCAGAGACACAGGCAGAGGGAGAAGCAGGCTCCATGCACCAGGAGCCCGACATGGGATTTGATCCCAGGTCTCCAAGATCGCGCCCTGGGCCAAAGGCAGGTGCTAAACCGCTGCGCCACCCAGGGATCCCGATCTGGCTGCTTTTCTTACAGAACATTGTGATTATAATAGTAAGTGCCAAGTTATTCAGTGCATTCTCCATATGCAATGCTGAGTCCTTTATTATTTATTGGTTATGTTACTGGTTATCAATCCAAAAGCAGAGTATATTCATTATTTATGTCACTTCAATGATGATGTTGTCTTAAGTTTCCGTCCTAGGGCAGTATAAAGTAGTGCTTGAGAACACAGATACCCAAGCTACGCTCTCTGGGTTCAAATCCCAGCTCTCCAAGTTACTAGCTGCATGACCTCTGTTAACCTCTTATCTTAGATTACTCACCAGCTAAAAATGATCAAAAAATATCTACACCATCAGGTTGTTTTGAGGACTTATGTAAAATAAAGGATGTAGTGTGCCTCATACACAGTAGGTCCACAGCGTCTTTAAATACCCTTCTCCTGGGACCCCTAGGGTGGCTCAGCGGTTAAGCATCTGCCTTCAGCCCAGGGCCTGATGCTGGAGTCTCCGGATCGAGTCCCACATTGGGCTTCCTGCATGGAGCCGGCTTCTCCCTCTGCCTATGTCTCTGCCTCTCTTCTCTCTGTGTCTCTCATGAAAAAATACTTTAAAATCTTTAAATAAATAAATACCCTTCTCCTTATTTTTATTTAAGATTTTCTTATTAATTCATTTGACAGAGAGAGAGAGAGCACAAGCAGGGGGGGAGCGGCAGGCAGAGAGGGAGAGGCAAACTCCCTGAAAAGCAGGGAGCCCGAAGTGGGGCTCGATTCCAGGACCCTGGGATCATGACCTGAGCCACAGACAAATGCTTAACTGACAGAGCCACCCAGGTGCCCTAAATCCCTTCTCCTTAAAGATCAGACACAGTATTCCAGGCCAAGTTTTCCCTTAGAGTGCTTACAGCCAGTGCCAAAAGATGAGATAATAGTCTTTATTTCCACTTTTATAGATAAAAAGACATAGGGATGATTTGCACAAAAGAGTAAGCAGTGAGTGAAGAACTTGCCTAGGACAAAAATTAAATACAGATACACACACACACACACATATATGTGTATGTATGTCTAAGTTTGGGAGGAAAAAAGCAAATCTTAGAAAAGCACAATGAATGAAATGACGTACTGTTAGAAGTAATGTATAGTCACATTTTTAATTTTTTTTTAAGATTTTATGTATTTATTCATGAGAGACACAGAGAGAGAGAGAGAGAGAGAGAGAGAGAGGCAGAGACACAGGCAGAGGGAGAAGCAGGCTCCATGCAGGGAGCCCAATGTGGGACTTGATCCCGGGTCTCCAGGATCACGCCCTGAGCTGAAGGCAGCACTAAACCACTGAGCCACCTGGGCTACCCATGTAGTCACATTTTTTAGAAATTAGGTACCAAATGAGGCACTTGGGTGGGTCAGTCTGTGAAGTGTCTGATTCTCGATTTCATCTCAGGTCTTGATCACACAGTCATGAGTTCCAGCCCCACCTTGGGCTTCACGCTGGGCATGGAAAAAAAAAAATAACTACTTTTTTGGTACCCCGCCCCAAAATGAACAGTTTCCATCTAAAGAGAATCACTATTTGCATTCTGGCAGCCTCCGCTCACACGTTCTGCTGAGCATATGTGTTTCATTTTGCTGCATACATCCTGCGGATGCATTCTGCTCCGCCATCTGCGTCTTACAATTTCAACAGAATGTCATGGGCATCTATTTTACGAGTCATTTTACTCTGTATTTATTTTTTTTCATTTACAAACTAAGAGATGCCCTCTTAAATTTTTTATTTTGAAGTGGTTATAGATCACAAGAAATGTAAAAATAGTACAAAAGGTCCCATCCCCTAGCTTCCCCCACTGGTGACATCCCATGTAACCACAGAACATTTATCAAAACCAGGAAACTGACATTGGCATAATACAGTCAAAGAAACTACAGACCTTACTCAGATTTCACTAGTTTTTACATGCCTCATTTTTGTCTTCTGATATGTCTTTATGTATAGATCAGTGACATTTTTATCCTTCACAGTCTTTTTAGAAAATGCATTTGGGAGCACCTGGGTGGTTCAGTGGCTGAGCATCTGCCTTTGGCTCAGTTCGTGATCCTGGGGTCCTGGGATCGAGTCCCGCATTGGGCTCCCTGTGGGGAGCCTGCTTCTCCCTCTGCCTGTGTCTCTGCCTCTCTCTGTGTCTCTCATGAATAAATAAATTTTTAAAAATCTTTTAAAAAATAAAAAGAAAAGAGAAGAAAAGAAAATGGCAGTTGGGGCGCCTGGCTGACTCAGTCAGTAGAGCATGTGACTGACTCTTGGTCTTGCAGTTGTGAGTTCAAGCCTCACACGGGGTGTGATTCCTTTAAAATAAAAAATCCATATATTTTAAATCTATTTAGTTTTTTTAAAGATTTATTTTTTGTTTATTTATTTGTTTTAGAGAAAGAGAGCAAGCACATGAGCAGGAGAGGTAGAACGAGAAAGAAGAAGAGAGAGAACCTCATGCAGACTCCCCACTGAGCATGGAGCCCAATGTGGGGCTCAATCTCACGACCCCCAGATCATAGCCTCAGCTGAAATCAAGTGTCAGACGCTTAACCGACGGAGCCACCCAGGTGCCCTGACTGCATTTTTTAAAAAGGCGATGATGAGATAAAAACGTGATCAACACAGAACCATAAAGGACAGAATATTCCAGTATAATGTTTGCAGTTATTTTCCCCGGTTGTTTTCTCTGTATATATGCTCATCTTTTTTTTTTTTTTTTTTTAAACAGTAACGAAAGAAAGGATCCTCTGAGCTGTATATTATATTTAAGATTGCTTTTAAAAAAATCATGGGTGGGGTGCGCCTGGCTGGCTCAGTGGGTAAGCATCTGCCTTTGGCTCAGGTGGTGATCTCAGGGTCCTGGGATCGGGTCCCCTGTTGGGCTCCCTGCTGGGGAAGGTGTCTGCTTCTCGCTCTGTCTCTCTGCCCTTTCCCTTCTCTCTCTTGGCCTTCTCTCTCTCATTCAGATAAATAAATAAAATCTTTAAAAAATATAAAAAAATAAAATAAAATAAAATAAAATAAAATAAAATAAAATAAAATAAAATAAAATAAAATAAAATACTCATGGGCATCTTGCCATGTCAGAGCCGATTCAGACCTGCTGCAGTGTGAAAGTGCACAGGATAAAACAGCTACTGTGTAGCTATTGACTTCCCATGGCTGTAGCAACCCCAATTTACGTCCAGGCTCTAAATCTCTTTGGAAAAACCCACTGTCAGAAAGTCAGGACCCGAGCTACTGGGTGGGTGCCCTTCCCTGGCACAAAGGAGAGGACCTGTTCCCCCCCCCCCCCCGGGGCCCCTTGTTCATCTTCCAGTCGCCCTAGCCCTGGCCGTGTGTGCTGCCCTCACACCTGCTCTGGCCTGAATTGCTGTTAACATTTACTAAACATTTTTATGAGACCTCCACCTTTCACACGTTCCAGCAAATTCATTCTGGGACCCCACCTCCCAGCCTTCCCTTCCCCCAAGGCCCACCAGGGCTTATTTCAGGTCTGATGTGACCGCTTCCATTTCTGTCTTTACGCATTTGGCATAAATATTTCTTGCAGCTCATAAACACCTGGGCCATTTTACCAGTGTCGTGAAAGATGTTTATGGCCCAAATATGAAAACTTTGTGAGAATTAAGGCCCAGGCGAACAGGCTGTGTTATTCTTGGAAAGCAGCATCTTCTAGAGAGGACCCCAGGCAGGCGGGGGCCCGGCGTGAGGGCGCAGGTGTGCTGGCCTACCTGTCCCCAGGTCCACCCCTGGCCTGGGATTCGGGCTCTCTGCTGCCTTCCAGCAAGCGGGTGGCCCTGCGGCTCCCAGGGGTTATCAGCTTCCTGTTGGGGTGTTTTTACAGCATTATTATGTTGCAGAGTGAATGAGGCAAAAGAAAATAGGAAAAGAGATTTTGGAGCGGGGAGGTTAATAAAAATCCATTTTGTCACTCGACAGCCTGCCCCCCGCCCAGCTTCCTCTTCCAGGGCCCTGAGTCTCTTTGTATTGACAGATGCCATTTGCTCATTTACGACGTGATAATAAAAACCTTCAGCCTCGCTCAGTGTTATTCTTTTCCTCCCCTGACAGGAGGGAGCCAAATGGCTTGTAGTCACCTCCACAGGCAGTTTTTCATTAGATAACTTTACAATGAACAACATTCGAAGGACATTTCGGAAAAGGAGCAGAATCTGATCCCAGAAAGAAAGATCTATGGAAAGTGGTAAGCACAGCGATGGACCCAGACAGGGCCCAGTGTGCCAAAGGACCCAGATTTTACACAAATAAGGAATATCCAACAAGCTGGGTGAATGCTGAGCGAGGATGAGTTGGTACCACCTACAAACCATGCGTAGCTAATTTTACACACGCGGTTCCCCTCATTTTTGCTGTTGTGTTATTTGTATGAAAGAAGGCATTTAAGCAGTAGTTGCTCAACTCCCAGCAACTTGTAATCCATCTTACACTTTCTTCTACGAAAACTTTTTCTTTAATTTCCTGTCATTAATTTGTACCTGGCATTGGAAGATCCTTTATTTTTATTTATTTATTTATTTATTTATTTATTTATTTATTTATTTATTTATTTATAAGAGACACACACACACACAGAGGCAGAGACACAGGGAGAGAGAGAGGCAGGCTCCATGCAGAGAACCCGATGTGGGACTCGATCCCAGGTCTCCAGGATCACACCCTGGGCCGAAGGCAGCGCTAAACCGCTGAGCCACCCGGGCTGCCCTGGAAGATCCTTTAAAGCACATTTTGAGGACTCCTAGTTTCTTATTCTAGAAATTTATGTTTTATAAATTGTCATGATTCATCAATCATTTTCAAGCATAATTCTTTTTTCCCAGCAGAGCTACCTATGTTTTTTTTTTTCTTAACACATATTATTATTAGTGCTTCTTAATTCCTGGTTCAAACCATTAAATAATTAAACCCACTAGCTTAAAACTAGGCCATATTAGACAGTTGTGACTCAGATTGTTCCATCCCTATATATGTCATTAGCTATATGACATATGGCTTGGTAGACAACTGATGTCTTTAAAAGGACACAGACAGGGCAGCCCGGGTGGCTCAACGGTTTAGCGCCGACTTCTGCCTAGGGCGTGATCCCAGGGTCCTGGGTTCGAGTCCCACGTCAGGCTCCCTGCATGGAGCATGCTTCTCCCTCTGCCTGTGTCTCTGCCTCTCTCTGTCTCTCGTGAATAAATAAACAAAACCTTGAAAAAATAATAATAGCTAAGATTATTGAGCATGTAGCATGTACCCAGCCTGATTCTAAACCCTGTCTGAAGGATCCCTTGGTGGCGCAGCAGTTTGGTGCCTGCCTTTGGCCCAGGGCGCAATCCTGGAGACCCGGGATCAAGTCCCACGTCGGGCTCCCGGTGCATGGAGCCTGCTTCTCCCTCTGCCTGTGTCTCTGCCTCTCTCTCTCTCTCTGTCTGTGTGACTATCATAAATAAATAAAAATTAAAAAAAATAAAAAATAAACCCTGTCTGACCATGAACTCCTTTCATCCCCATCATCAACCAGTAAGTATTCTGAATATCCTCATTCTACAGGAAAAACTAAGGAAGTAGGCAGTTAAGTGGCTGAGAAAAAATACCAACAGCCCTACTGGTGAGGTTGTTGCCAGTCTTTCTCACAGGACGATGGTGAGCATCTTTGCTCATCTATTTTACACGCCCCCCCACCCCATGTCTGATTAATGCTAATGCCAGGTGTAGAGTTACCACATCAAAAGCCAGGTGCCTTTTTCATATTGGAAGATATTACTGCCAAGTTATTTAGGATTACTAGTTATTCTTCCTGCCTTTAGCTAAAGTCGTCATTTCTTTAGATAGATGATGCTTGGAAGGATGGATGGATGGATGGATGGTCAGGTAGACAGAACCCATTTTCTAAAAGTTTCTGAATTAACAGCGTTCGTGCTCGTTCTCACCACCTCCACCACCACCCCGAATGTAGAGCCTGGCCCAAAGGATTGGGATATTTTCCTGAAATTTTGGGACAACTATTTGGAGAGTACAAATCTCAGCTCTTCCTCATTTCATCTCCACTCTGTTAGCAAGTTCCAGAAACTTCTAAAATTCAGTTGTTTCATTTTCCTTAGGCGGAGGACGATGGTGAGGGGGGAGGGGCGGAGGGAGGGAGGGAGGGAGGGAGGGAGAGGCAAGGAAGGAAGGGAATGCAAGGAGAAGGAAGGAGGAGGGAGTGAGGAAGGAAGGAAGGAAGCAGGAATGGAAGGAAGACGGAGGAAGGAAGGATAGAAATGAAGGAAGGACGAAGGAAGGAAGGAAGAAGGAAGGAAGGACGGAAGGAAGGAAGGAAGACGGCAGGAGGAAGGAAGGACGGAAGGCAGACAGGCAAGGAAGGAAGGAAGAAGGAAGTAATGAAGGCAAGGACGGAAGGTAAGGAATGGAGGAAGGAAGGCAGGAAGGAAGGAAGGACGGAAGGCAGGAAGGAGGGAGGTAGGACGGACGAAGGAAGGAGGAGGAAGGGAAGGAGGGGTGGAGGAGGGAGGAAGGAAGGAGGAAGGGAAGAGGATGGAGGAGATGGAGGTGAGGAAGGAGGAGGAAGGGTGGATGGGGGGGAGTTAGGAGGGAGGAAGTGAGGGAGGAGGCGAGGAGGAGGAAGGACGGCACGAAGTATTAATTACTTTTTTGACGTCTTCCGTCCTTCCTTCTGTCCTTAGTCTTCTTTTTTCTTTCTTTTCTTTTTTTTCTTTCTCTTTCTTTCTTTCTTTCTTTCTTTCTTTCTTTCTTTCTTTCTTTCTTTCTTTCTTTCTTTCTTTTGTCATAAATTCATTCTGAGAGGTAATACACGCCAAATGGTGAGTCCCAGCAGTGCCCAGACTGGGAACGAGACTCCACAAGTTTTAAGCAAAACTTGTTCCCCGGAAAAACACTTGGTCATCAACATTCCTGGAGCACCGCCACCCCCCGCTTTTGCAATGAGCACCGAGCAGAGGCAAACTGATCTTACTTCAAAAAGGCAGATCAACCTGAAATGAAACGGGGCCTTCCAAATTCACAGTTCAACACTCATAAAATCTGGTAGTGACCACGAAGGCTGTGAGTGTCTGCACACCTTCATACTCAAAGAGACAGAACAGAAACTCACTTTAGCAATTCCTGATGACCGGTGGGCAGCCCTGTCATCTGTGAGCGGGAAGATCAAAGGCTTAACTCCAGGACGGGAAATGGGGAGAATTAGTGTCCCACTAGGAGCCTCTCGCCCCACCGTAAGCCTGGTGGTTCTTCTTACGATCATGAGCTATTTGGCTCTTAATTTGGGGTTTCATTAAGGACATATCCACACTTGAATAAGGGGAATGGGCATCTGCAGTTTCTTTTGAAGTCCGGCTGTTGGAATGAATTGTGATCTGGAACCCTCTGTATTTGCAAAGTCCGTAACTCTGTGCCTGATACACGGAAAACCCTTCGTAGCTTTGGCCACGACTTCTATTATTCAGATAACTCGATGGCAAAATTATCTGCAGGGTTCATGTAAATTGATCTTATCCTACTTTTCTGGGGGTGCTTTCTAGACATTCAAAGTGTACATGACTCGAAGACTCCTGGATGGTAAAACGTGGAGCTGGTTCATTAACCCCTGGGAAACTGGCTGAGGCTCCAAAAGCTGACATATTTGCCTGAGGTGGGATTTAAACCAGGGCTTTAGGAGCTTGTCCCGCCTTCATTCTGCTCCTAAGTCTACCGGGTTGAGCAATCGAAGTAACTGAGGTTTCTGTCCCCTTCCTGGAGCAGCCAGTACGTGGAAGAGATTGCTCGGCCCATGTCAGTGATCATCAAGCCCAGCCTGGCTGGAGCCCCCCAGACTTGGACTCGAAGCCAAACCCTGACACTTACAGCTGTGTGATCCTGGGTGAATCCTTTACTTCTCTGAGCCCCAAGGTCCCTAATTAAGTGCAAGACAGAGGTAATGATCTACACATTGCAGAGGCCCAACAGGATCAAAGAAAATTCAGTCTGTAAAGAATCTACACCCTATTGGATGTGGAAACACTGCTCTCCCTACAGCCCACCAGGTCCGCAAAGGTGTGCTTGTCCCAAGCCCCAGAACCTGTATTTATGCTGTGTTACGAGGCAAAGGGGAATTAGAGCAGCAGGTGGAATTAGGAATGCTTCTCAATGGACCTGAGATGGGGAGATTATTGTGGATTATTCCAGTACAACCCACAAGAGTTTTCTGTCTGTTTGGTATGTAGCAGGGGTCAGCAAATTTTTTCTGCTTTTGCTTGTTTGTTTTTGTTTTTAAAGATTGTATTTATTTACCTGAGAGAGACGGGGAGAGGAAGAGAGCACAAGCAGGGGGAGCAGCAGAGGGAGAGGTAGACCGAGCAGGAGCTGTTGCGGGGCTCCATCCCAGGACCCTGGCATCATGACCTGACCCGAAGGCAGATGCTTAACCGACTGAGCCACTCAGGCACCCCACATCATCTTTTTTCAAAATTCACGATTAAAATGTAAAAACCATTCTCAATTCATTGGTGGTAACAAAACCAACTAGGGGGCCTGGTTTGGCCAGCGGGCTCTAGTTTGCTGACTCCTCTACATGCAGATGTGCGTGCATATATTTTATTTCCAAAAAGAGGCTAATGCCATACATACACAGATTTTAATCCATTTTTAAAGACCATTTATTATGAACATCTTCTTACAGTAAGTTTTTAACAATTCCATGATTAGAACTGCATAATATTTTCTCATAAGAAATGTAAAATGTCCATTTCTATCTCTCACTGTTCTTTTTTTTTTTTAGATTTTATGTATTTATTCATGAGAGACAGAGAGAGAGAGAGAGAGAGGCAGAGACACAGGCAGAGGGAGAAGCAGGCTCCATGCAGGGAGCCCGATGTGGGACTCGATCCCAGGTCTCCAGGATCAGGCCCTGGGCTGAAGGCAGGCGCTAAACCACTGAGCCACCCAGGCTGCCCTCACTGTTCTTTTTTAAGTGCTGTAAGTACTGTCGTGCTAAAAACACTTTTGATCTTTGTCCATATCTCTGGTTATTTCTGAGGATTATTCCCCAGAAGTAGAATTGCTCTTACTTGGTCCATTTGGACCAAGGCCTTTGAAAAGGTTAATGGAATGAGATGTGATTTGGGCAAAGAAAGCAAACCCTTAACGTGGAGAAGAGTGTGGAGGGAAAGGGCTAGTCGAGGAGGGTCCTGGCTTGCCAGCTGGCGTCATATTCAAATCTGACCCTGCTGCTTACTAGCTGTGTGACCTCGTGCTGCCACTTGACCTCTCTGGGCCTGCTTCCTCATCTGTAAAATGGAGATCAAAATAGAACCCAGGGGTGCCTGAGTGGATCAGTCTATTAAGCATCTGATTCTTGATTTCTGCTCAGGTCATGATCTCGGGGAGGGGGGATCAGGCCCCAAGGGGGGGGTTTGTGCTCAGCAGGGAGTCTGCTGAAGGTTCTCTCTTCCCCTCCCTTCTCTTCTGCTCCTCCCTCCACTCATGCATGTATGCACACTTTCAAATTAAAAAAAGAAAAAAAAATAGAACCCCTTTCCCTTCCTGAGATCCTACACAGAACTGGCCAAGAGTAACTGCTCAATAAACAATGGCTTTGATCATTTTTATCGCTGTGACTACTACTCAGCTTGAATAAGAAGACTCCAATGCGGATTTGAATCCGCGATGTGCTTGATTGACTCCCAGGACCCTGGTTTTAACTCTAAAATTTAAATGAAAAGGGAAAAAAGTCAACAATGTCCTTGCTAGGAATCTCTAGCAATCTTCCAGCACCGACAGTAACATTATGTCCTGGGCTTGTCTGTGCACCAGGTTCTAGTCTAGAACCTGTGGGAGTTGGGACAGTTTGCCTAACAAGTTGAGAATCTGTGCCTCAGTCTCCCCATTTATTAAATGGGAGGTAATCACGCATCTCCTACTTGACTCCTGAGGATAAGATGAAGGAATTAGTTTGAAGCTCAACTAAAGAAAAAAGTCATGTTTCTAACACAGGAAGAACAGGTCTATTAGTTCAGACGGATGGTGCGGTTCAGCATGTGTCCATCGAGGAAGGTAATGCAGCGCGTCTACCATATATGTGTAGGCGTCTGGAACAGCGCCCTGCCGTCAAGTACGCTGATATTTCTGCAGCAAAAAAGTATGAATATTCACACAAGTAGTCTTGTGTCAATCCAGGTCAAGTTTTGCCACCAAAAAGTTCATATCCGGTGAGCTTTGTCTACCAAATGAGTTAAAAAATAACATTGTGTTTTTCAGCTCTTGTGCATACCTTTTTTATTTCTTTTTTTTTTTTTTTAAGATTTTATTTTTAGGTAATCTCTACGCCCAACAAACTCATGACCCCAAGATCAAGGGTGGGACACTCCACCCAATGAGCCAGCCAGGCACCCCTGAGCTTTTTATCTTTAGGGTTTTGTTTTTTTTTTAATGTTTAAAAGATTTTATTTATTTATTTGAGAGAAAGAGAGAGCACAAAAGTAGGGGGAAGGGGCAGAGGGAGTGGAGAAGAGGCTCCCCACTGAGCAGGGATCCTGTTGTGTGGCAGGCAGGACTCCATCCTAGGACTCTGGGATCATGACCTGAGCCAAAGGCAGTCACTTAACTGACTGAGCCACCCAGGCGCCCCTGAACTTTTTGTCTTGAAGTAACACTCTTCTACATACATTACATACAGAGTATCCTTCAGCTTGCACAATATGCTTATAAGATGGATACCATTATCACGCCCATTTTACAGATAAGGAACCTGAAGCCCAGGAAAGGTGAGTAACTTGCCCAGTGCCAGACAGCTGATAAATGGCAGAGCTAGGATCCCAATGCAGGGAGCCCAGACCAGAGCAGTTCCTAACCTGAGCCTTGTAGGTAGATTTTACACTGTTTGTGAAACTGGATAAGGATAAACCAAAAAACCCCCAAACCTTTCATGTTTATTTTCCCCGCCTTCTAACTAAAATTTGGTATCCCTTCTGTTTTGAATGTAAGCAATGAGCCACAGTGGTGTGAACGATGTCTGTGACTGTCATCAGTGGGAGTCACAGAATTTCCCATACCTGTTGCCACAGACATCTGGAGCTATCACTTATGCTCATCACTACTTTGAAATGATTTTTTTTTAAGATTTTATTTATTTATTCATGAGAGACACACGGAGAGAGAGGCAGAGACGTAGCAGAGAGAAGCAGGCTCCGTGCAGGAAGCCTGATGTGGGACTCGATCTCAGGACCCCAGGATCATGCCCTGAGCCAAAGGCAGACGCTCAACTGCTGAGCCACCCAGGCGTCCCACTACTTTGAAATTAAAAGAGTTTTTTTTTTTTTTTAAGATTTTATTCATTCATTCATGAGAGACAGAGAGAGGCAGAGACACAGGCAGAGGGAGAAGCAGGCTCCACGCAGGGAACCCGATGTGGGACTTGATCCGGGGACCCCAGGACCACGTCCAGGACTGAACTCAGGCGCTAAACCGCCGAGCCACCCAGGGATCCTCAAAATTAAAAGAGTTCTTAGATTCACCACTAGATGTTGTCATTGAATGGATTAATAAAGTAGCACAGACATTATTGTCACAAAATTTTAAAAGTATTTTGATAATTGCTTTTCAGTGTAATTGATTTCCTTTGGTTCAATTGGGCTTGTTTTTTTTTTTTTTAAGATTTTATTTATTTATTTATTTATTTATTTATTTATTTATTTATTTATGAGAGACACAGAAAGAGAGGCAGAGACACAGGCAGAGGGAGAAGCAGGCTCCCTGCGGGGAGCGCGATGTGGGACTGGATCCCAGGACCTGGACATCATGACCTGAGCCAAAGGCAGACGCTCAACCGCTGAGCCACCCAGGCGCCCCTCCTTTGGGTATTAATCAATGCATTTAGAAACAGCTCTGAGAGGGATCCCTGGGTGGCGCAGTGGTTTGGCGCCTGCCTTTGGCCCAGGGCGCGATCTGGGAGACCCTGGATCGAATCCCATGTCGGGCTCCTGGTGCATGGAGCCTGTTTCTCCTTCTGCCTGTGTCTCTGCCCCCCACCCCCTGTGTGACTATCATAAATAAATAAAAATTAAAAAAAAAAAAGAAACAGCTCTGAGAAGGGGTCGATGGGTTTTACCAGACTTTCAAAGGAGTCCAGGGCCCAGAAGAAGTTGCCAATGCCAGGCCCGCCGCTGAGCTGTAACCACTACACCCTGCGGATCTAACAGGCACGTGCATTGAAAAAAAGGGCACACAAAGGAACACTACAGGTGTTACTGGTCATCCTGCGTGGTGGCATACTGGCTGACTTCCTTTCTATTTATGCACGTTTGCATTTCTGAAATCATTACAGTCAGCACGTACGACTTTACCATTCAGGAGAAAACACAGCTCTGTAAAGAAACAGCACATTCTCTTTTGGCTCCCAAGATACCCCCTACCAGACAGCAGCGACCACGCAGGCACTGACCAAGCTGCCCCTGAGGTCTGACTTCAAGGGATTTAATGAGAGCCAGTTGATCACACTTCCCCACCGTGCACTACAACGCAACAGCAGGCCCATCCCCACCCCAGCCGCCCTGGCCTGTGCCCACACCACAAAAGAGGGGGTCCTACTTCTGCCCTGACTCACCTCTTCCATTTCACAGAAGCAACTATTGCTGAGGCACGATGGCTAAAGATAAGGCCTTCCTCTTAGCGCTGTCCCGTGAATTAGCACGGTGCGCCCGGGCTCTTTCCGGCCCCTTTCTTTCTCCATCTCACACTGTGAGCTTCAACCGTTTTTCAGTTCTCCGCCGGCAGTTATTGTGGTCATGGCAGAATCAAACGGGACGCTGAGCACCAGTGACAATGGGTGGGAGTCACCTGCCCGTGGTGTCGGGCACTGGGAACGCAAAAGGAGAGACAAGAGAGCACTGGGTGAGGAGCAGGGAACCCCCGGATTGAACAGTGGTGATCCTGAGCAGGTTGGTGACCCATCCTACTCGGCTTCCGAGAGGTCCTGAACTTGGGATTTCTGAATCCTGCAGGACTAAAGTTAGAGCATCGCAGTGGAGTCTCATATTTTTATTTTTTTATTTTTATTTTTATTTATTTATGATAGTCACACAGAGAGAGAAAGAGAGAGAGAGAGGCAGAGAGAGGGAGAGGGAGAAGCAGGCTCCATGCACTGGGAGCCCGACGTGGGATTTGATCCCGGGTCTCCAGGATCGCACCCTGGGCCAAAGGCAGGTGCTAAACCGCTGCGCCACCCAGGGATCCCGCAGTGGAGTCTCATAAACACGGCATCGCCATCAGAAGGACCGTGATCAAACCCCGCAGCCCCAGATCGGCTGCCCCCGGGGCCTTTGCTGGCTAACCCCCACCTGCCAACCAGTTTCCAAGCCAGTCCCCTCTGTTCTGACACGGAGCACGTTTATTCCTTTGTGCACTTAGACTGCACCGCGCTGTCCTGCCTCAGTGCCTCTCCACAGGGCTTCCCCGCTAAGCGCTCCACTCCTTGGGGGCACAGGCTGGGTTGAGGCAGGGAGTTTCTTGCTGTGGATACGAGCACGGGTGAGAATTCTGCTTCTGTCAACCCCTGGTTGTGTGATCTTGGGGAAGGCACCTCTCTCTCTAAGCCTTTGTTTTGTCCCCTGTAAAACAGGTAGTCAGGGATTTGACTAAAAACTATTGAGGGCCGGGGTGGCCTGGGTGGCTCAGTTGGTTAAGCATCTGTTTTCAACTCAAGTCTTTTTTTTTTTTTTTTTTAAGATTTTATTTATTCATTCATGAAAGACAGAGAGAAGGAGAGGCAGAGAGAGACACAGGCAGAGGGAGAAGCAGGCTCCATGCAGGGAGCCTGACATGGGCCTCGATCCTGGGACTCCAGGAGCACGTGTTGAGCCGAAGGCCGGCACCTAACTGCTAAGCCACCCAGACGTCCCTTCAGCTCAGGTCTTATCCCGGGGTCCTGGGATTGAGCCCTGCATCAGGCTCCCTGCTCCATGGGGCGTTTGCTTCTCCCCCTCCCGCTCATACTCTCTTTCACTATCTCTCTCTCCCTCTCAAATAAATAAATAAAATCTTAAAAAAAAAAAAAAGTATTGAAGCCTAATTATGTGGCAGGAATCCTTCTAGAGGCTGGAGATTGAGAACCTGACAAAAACCAGCGTCCAATTGAAGCAAGTGTTCTAGTTGGAGGAGGGGAATGGGAAGTGACAGGCACATAGTATAGTGATAATAGTCATGCACGTCATGTGGACCAACGAGAGGGTTCTCTGAGATGATGCATTTAAAGGTGCTTAGCATAAGACCTGGCTTGTGATAAATGTCGACAAATGACAGTATTGATTATTTTTCTCGGAAAGCATTCCCGATCCCCATGACAACTACCACTCCAGGCCTGGCTATAGGGCCTCTGTCTTGGTCCAACAACACATCTTGTGCACAACCTAATCATGACACACTTATGCTCTTGTATGAAAGTATCGTCTTATATGCATATGTGTTCCATAGTGACTTCACGGACTTGAAACATGAACACCAGGTGTTTGCTCATGTTTATATATGTTCAGCATCTCACCCAGTGCCTGGCCCATGGTTGGTACCAAATAAATGCTTGTTGGATTAAGCAGAGATCAAACCTAAAGAAAATGCCAAGGCCTCAAATGACATTTCTTAAAAATCTGTCTCAGGGCTCCTGGCCAACTCAGTCAGTAGACCATACAACTCTTGATCTTGGGCTTGTGGGTTTGAGCCCCACATTTGGTGTAGAGATTACTGTAAAAAAATCTTAAAAAGATTAAAAAAAAAAAAAAAAAAACTTGTCTCAGGCTTATGTTGAAAGAGTCCTGTAGTAGCCAGCCACCAGATGGCCTTTCATGATCCTCACTTCCTCATGTTAATGCCATTGTGGAACCAATAGAAGATAGAGGACACGATAGTGTGTGAATTCCCTGATAAGGTCACACAAGGCATCATAACTTCTGCATTGCTCTCGCTCTTGTATCACCTGCTCTGAGGGAAGCCAGCTGCCATGCCATGAGGACCGTAAGCAGCTCCATGGAGATGCCCACGTAGTGAGGAACTAAGTCCTCCCACCAACTTGCCAACCATGAGAAGGCACCATTTTGAAAATAGATCCTCCAGCTCTAGTCAAGCCTTCAGATGACAGCCACCCTGGCCAACTGTTTGTCTGCAAGTTCACCCCACTAACCCACTCTGGAATTCACGGGCAGCCCACAAAAATTTTAAAAGAAATGTATTGGCAGAAATATAGCCAGCTGGGACTGAATGAGCAGAGACAGTACAAAAATGAAAAGAGAACTTTGACCCTTCAAACTTCTACAGGCAGGAAGCAGGCTGCAAAACTACTCAGCTGCAAACAGGAGCTACCTTTCATGAGAAAACAAAAATGACTCAGAGTATATAAATCCATGAATCCAGAGGGTGGACCCAAGAAATTTAGTCACTCACTCTAGGTTACAGAGTTAATAAGATGTAGAGTCAGGTTGCAAACTAAAGCAGTCTGGCCCTAGAATCCATGGTCCTCCCTTCTATGTAATGTCATATCTTTAATGGATAGATGGATGGACGGATGGATGATAGATGAATGGGTAGATAAATATAAAAACGGTATAATTTTGGTTCTCTACAATAACTTTTGTATTTTTTATTTATTTTTTTTACAATAACTTTTTTAAATAGCAAGTGTGATCATATAAATACATAGGAGGTTAGAATTTTAGAGACCCTGACCTGGCATGTGTTGATCTGATGTTTGATTACCTCTATGACCATTCACTCAATAGGGCAGCCTCTGATCTTGAGCCTTTTCTTTGAACACAAAGAAAAATGCCAAGGAAGGTGTTAAAGATAAGGAAAGACAATAACCTTACTAGACCAGGTGTAGAAGTTTGTACTTCATCTTATCTTTAACACCCTGGAGTGGGTCTACCTCTTCAGACTTCATTTTATGCTTCATTCTTATTTTCTTTAGTTTTTTTCTTGCATAGATAGTTATAATGTACATGATCATTCTAAGAAAATCAGAACTGACCAAGAAGCAAAATGAAAACAGAGATTGCCCATAATCCCATTACCAAGAAATAGCCCCTGCTAGCAATGTGGTAGATTTTCTTTTCAGTTTTGTTTGGCTTTGTTTTTCAATGTGCATTATATTTGCATGATCTGTTGAAGGAGCCAGTTTGGTTGTACTTGAACACTTTTTTTGAAAAGGTGTCAGCATCTTTGTTTTTTTCTGGAGAGATTCCTACACCTATAGACGTTTTATTTCTTCTTTCTCAATAGTCTCAATCGTGGACTAATATAAATACACAACAGTGTTTCTTTCACCCCAGGTGGGTTCCAAAGAGTATTACATGGAAATATCTCCTTTAAAATCTTCACCGTCTTTCGTTTTGCTACCAAAAGTCTTGCCTGACACACTGTCTATGCATTATAAGCATAACTAATTAAAAAGTCGATTTACTTAGTCAACCTTTTGTTTGGAGTACGTGACAAATGGTTGACTGGTCATTTCCCTCTGAATTGACTGGATGGTTGGTATTGGGGATTCTTTTTTTCCCTACCAAACTGACAAGTTGTTTGAAATTGTGTGGGTACTGTCTGAATAACCACTCCATCTCATGGAGAAAACTTGGTAAATGATGGATCTTTCCAGATGACCAGAGTGTATATATATGTTTGTAGGCTACTCTGCCTTCCAAAGAGAGATATTTGGAACCAGTATGGGTGGATTAAATGTTTATCTAAATTCACTGCAACCGTGACATATTTTAACATAAAAACTGATGTTTATTGGGCTTTTCCTCAAGAGAGATTCAGGCTTCTGGAAAACAAAGATCAGAGTGCAGAAGTGAATAGCACAGAGAGTGGAGGCCTTCTCTCAGCCTGCCCACCAGATAACCATGGTTACCATCATTCATTTCAATGCTTTACATCGTGACCTATTGAAACAATTTCCGTACCCGCAGGAAAAGTGTGTGTGTGTGTGTGTGTGTGTGTGTAAACTAGAATGCTCACAGTTAAAGGTCATTATTTTGGGGCACCTGGGTGGCTCAGTCACTTAAACATCTGACTTTGGCTCAGGTCATGAACTCAAGGTCCTGGGATCAGGGTCCTGGGATCAAGCCCCCTGTCAGGCTCCCTGCCCCGTGGGGAGTCTGCTTGTCCCTCTCCCTCTGCCTCTCCTCCTGCTTGTGCACTCTCTGTCTCTCAAATAAATAAAAATAAAATATTTTTTTTAATTAAAAAAAAAAAAGGTGGTTATTTCAAGATGGCAAGATTATGGGTGATTGTTTTTCTATTTCCTGTTGTATTTTCTTCAACAAATATGTGACTTGTATAGTTTTAGAGAACGTACATGGGCTACAAAACTCAATTTAAGGGGTACCTGGGTGACTCAGTTCTTTAGGCATCTGCGTTTGTCTGCAGTCATGATCTCAGGGTCCTGGGATTGAGCCCCACGTCAGACTCTCAGCTCAGTGGGGAGTCTGCTTCTCCCTTTGTCTGCTACTCCCCCTGCTTGTGCTCCCTCTCTCTCTCTCTCTGTCAAATAAATAAATAAATAAAATCTTTTTTTAAAAAAAGAGCCAATTTAATTCATTATATACATGTATTTGTTGTGGTTTATACACTGGAATGTTGGATTCTACACTATGGTATTTCATTATACAGAAGCCTGTGAATGTTGTATTGGTGGACTTTGGTTCTTCAGAAATTCCTCCCCCAAAAAGGAAATGTGTGTGACATGCACTCCGTAACTAACCAGGAAACCATAGTTGTGAAATGCACACACTGAGCGTCTGGTCTCATCTTCATAAGACTATTTCTTCTCTTTCTTCCTCTTCCTCTCTCTCCTCCTCTTCTCCTTCTGCTTCCTTCTTATTTTTCTTTAATATTTTATTTTTATGTGATCTCTACATGCAGCGTAGGGCTTTCAACTTACAACCCCATGATCCAGAGTCACACTCTCCCCAACTGAGCCAGCCAGGTGCTCCTCCTTCTTATTTTCTTTTTTAAGATTTTATTTATATATTTGAGAGAGAGAGACAGTGAGAGAGCATGCAGGGGACGGGCAGAGGGAGAGAGAGAGAGTCTTAAGCAGACTCCCTGTTGAGCAGGAGCCCAGTGAGGGGCTCAACCCCACAACCCTGAGATCACAACCTGAGCGGAGCCCAAGAGTCAGACATTTAACCAATTGTGCCACCTGGGCGTCATCTTATTTTTAATGGAATTAATAGTTGCCATTCTTTCTGGAAGATCTCAGAGCATCAAAATTCTGTTGGAAACAGACAATGCAGAGACTGAGGAAAGTAAACAGCATCACCCGTCACCTTCCCCAGAACCACAAACACCGCTCTGACATGGTAGCAGTTCCTCCTGAAGATGTCAGTTAGATAAACACTCCACCAAGTCGAATTTTGAAGGGTAAACCCGGGTACCAACTAATTTATTCATTTCTGATGGCTTGCATTCAAACATAAAAACAACCACAGTTATTATCACAGTTTTTGAGGGCTAGCGATATTCCAGTGTCGGGATGAAGAACCCTGAGTGCTCGCCAGACCTCCTTTACACTCAGAATTCCCATGTGAGTTAGTAGCTCCCCTATCTCCTGGCTGTGGGACCTCAGGCAAGTTACTTTACCTCTCTGTGGTTCTAGCTCCTCACCCATATAATGGGGACAATCATGCTTTTCATAGGGTTATTGTTGTTCTTTAATGAATTAATACATTCAGGGCATCTAGAACATTGCTGGACACTCTGTAAACTTAGCAACTGTTGTTCTTATTAGCCTCATTAAGAGGCAGAAACTCTTAAAGATCTTAAAGAATGTGCTCAAGGTCGGATGGCTAGACAGGAATGGATTCTGGATCTGAACCCGCCGAATTCCAACATGTGGGGCATTAATATCTAACAGGCCACACAGCAAGTATTTTAGGCTTTGCAGAACAGGCTGTCATTGACCTAACCACTCCATTCTGCTTTTGCAACATGCAAACAAGCCATAGACTATAAATACATAGAAGAATGGGTTTGGCTGTGTTCCAATAAAACTTTATCTACAAAAGTAGGTGGAGGGCCAGATTTGGGCCTTACTTTGCCAATCTCTGTATTTGCTACGTAACAGGAGCCTACAATGGCAGTAGACTCTCAGGCTTTAGCTGCACTGGAAAGAATCACTTCTGGACATACATTTCTTTCTGCTTCTGTCGTGTTTGAATTTTACAGAGGAGCCCGTGTTTAAAAACAGTATTGCTGTAAGTTAGGCAATGCTCTCTTGATTGACAGGGCTAACGCCTGCCTGCTTAAAGCAGATAAACAGAGAGAGGTCAGACATTTAGATTTTTTAATCAATATGGTCTTCTCTTGGTAATGTTTAATTGCATCCCTTTGCATTGGCTTTTAAAGTCCTTTGAGAATGAACATTGTCAGCATTGAGTTTCTTTGTCAATACCTAGATCCATGGGGGTCTTTTTTCCCTATGGGTGAGTTTTGACAAGTGTGAGATTAAGGCCAATCTTGGAAGCTTTCTGGAATTTTTTGGTGTTTGGAGATACTAAAAGTTTGCATTTCGAAAGTCGAGGCTGTTCTAGATAACCGGGAATCCCAGATCTGTGTGATACACTGGAATGTTTGATTCTACGCTATTGTATTTCATTACACAGAAGCCTGTAAAATGTTCTATCGGTGGACTTTGGTTCTTCAGGAATTCCTTCCCCGAAAAGGAAATGTGTGTGACATGCACTCACCACCAATACTGTCTTCCCAGCTTCAAATATTAAATTTTAAGGGGAAGCGAGAAAACCTGGGAGAAAGGCAGGGAGAGGGAGACAGAAAAAAAAAAAAAAAAAAAAGCTGTGGTTATACTTTTACCCTCTTAATTCATCTCCCTTATAGAAGACTCCACCCGGAAAGTTAACTATTCACATTATAGATAATACAGTGAAATTTGATCACTTGAACTAACAGAAATGGTTTAACTGGTTAATCAGCCTCATCCCTTATCTCCACACTCACCTTCCCTCTCCTATTTTGAAAAATAAACAGAGGACTTATGAGAAGTTGGGTGGGTCCCTTGGGGGCATTGGAATATCTGTGTTGGGGCGGAATCGTTGTCAGAGTGAAATGGAGAAGGAAAAAGACAATAACCACCAGGTGCTATCATGAGAGATGAAGGAAGCCCTCCCGCCCTGTCTTCACATTTACAAAGGGTCTAAAATGTGGACTTTTGACATTATCTTCAGAGTCCCACTCTGAGTCACAGAAAAAGGCAGGGAAGACTGAAACCGGGTAGTGTTTTCCATACACCTCTTCCTCCCCAAAATATCCCTGTGCTCAGTCCAACACCCTCATTTGTAATATCGATGCATATGTCAAATGCGAGCTTATTACTTTATAGTCCTCACAAGCTCCTAAGCTTTCTTTGTACTATTTTTACTTTTCACGAGGACAATTTTCAAGTATGCAAAAAAGTACAGAGAGTAGTGTGTATCCATGCACCCACACCCATGGTCTAGATGTAATACTCATTGACATTTTGCCATAGTTGCCTCATCAATCATTTCTTTTTTCCTTGAGCCATTCGAATGATAGACATCATGACTTTTATCTCTACGTCCCTCAGGTTGTGACTATAAAACAATAGGGAGGTGTTTTTTTTTTCAAATCCCATCACAGTTTTCCCCAAAATAGCCTTTACACCAGGTTTATTCAAGCCAGGATCCCCAATCAAGGACCATGAATTACATGGGGGTTGTTGTATGTCCTGTGGCCCTTGTAAAATCCAGAATACCCCTCACTCCTACCCCACAGTCTTTTTTTTCTCCATGATATTAATGTTTTTGAAGAGTCCAGGCTAGCTGTCCTGTTCAATAATCTGCCTTCAGGAAGATTTCATAAAGTTTAAGCTTGTGTCTCATCACCCAAGCACAGTAGATAGCACAGATGAATGCATGTTTTATTTTGTTTTTTAGAGAGAGAGAAAGAGCACACACATGTGAGCAGGGTGGGGTATAGGGAATAGAGGAAGAAGGAGAGAGAAACTCTTAAGCAGTCTCCATGCTGAGCCTGGAACCTGGGATGGGGCTCCATCTCACAACCCTGAGGTCGTGACCCGAGCCCAAACCAAGAGTCCAACCCTTAACCGGCACCCTCTGCATTGCTTTTTAGGATTCTTTTTTTTTTTTTTTTCCTTTTCTTGGGGGGAGGTCTGTTAAAAGTTATAACTGCATACATTTAAAATATTCTACAGTATTGTATACCACACAGTTTGTTTCATGTTTTTTGAAGATTTTATTATTTATATGAGAGGGAGACAGCAAGAGAGTACATGAGCAGAGAGGGGAGGGAGAGGCAGGCTCCCGCTGAGTAGGGTGCCTGACCCACGGCTCAAGTGGGGCTCAATCCCCAGACTCTGGGATCATGACCTGAGCTGAAAGCAGACGCTTAACCAACTGAGCCACCCAGGTGTATATCACACAGTTTAGCTGTAATGCTATACTTTTAATTGTTTCTTTATATATATAAAATATAATTATATATAATATAATACATACATATTACATATTATTATATTAATTAATAGCTATGATTGTATATTATATATACAGAATATTCTGTATTACAGAATATTACAGAATATTCTGTATTACATACACAGAACATATTATGCATTCTGCATACAATTTGTACAGAATGTATATAAACTGTGCATATTTAGAATGTATATGTACAGAGAATCTCAAGAAATGGAAGTGACATGTGACCCTCATAGCCACTGACTATATGTTCAAAGGTAAATGTGGGCTCATCCTTTTTTTTTTTTTTTTTAATTTTTATTTATTTATGATAGTCACAGAGAGAGAGAGAGAGAGAGAGGCAGAGACACAGGCAGAGGGAGAAGCAGGCTCCATGCACCGGGAGCCCGACGTGGGATTCGATCCCGGGTCTCCAGGATCGCGCCCTGGGCCAAAGGCAGGCGCCAAACCGCTGCGCCACCCAGGGATCCCAAATGTGGGCTCATCCTAATGTGAGGTGTTCTGGTTCACTCCATTCATCGTTATTTATTTCCAGGCATGTAATATAGTCATTCCTCCATCCAGAGCTAGCTGCCCTGGGGCACATCACCTGCAATATGAATTTATTTCCAGCTCTGCCGGACTGTTTTGGCCATGTCTGCACCGATACTGTCCTAATGCTTTGACAATCATTTCCTGGAGATTAAGCTGAATTATTTAGCCAGCAGCTTATGACTCATTTTTTCCCTTGTCACCTTAATTTCATGCCAACCTTTTCTGGGATGGAAGAGTTTTCCTCCTTCAGTACAAAAGCCCTCTGCTTGGGGTTAGTGTAGATTCTAATCTGTGTCACCTGGAAGGATTATTTGATCTGGAAAGGTCAGCTGAGCCACCCTAGATGGGATGAGCTACATCAGCAGTGGTTGTATTAAGCCATTAAGTGCTGGGGTGGTTTGTTATGAAGGAAACAGAGCTGATTTTTGAAAATGTTAAATTAATTGCTAACATTGAAAACTTAGTCCCATTCACGTAAGAATTCGGATCACTGGTTCTTTTGGCAAATGGGCAAGTGTGGCCACACTAGGCTTGCTCACACACATGGCTATAGGTAACTGGCTGAGACCAAGGTGGTAGGCCACTCCCACTTCTGCTACAGAGAGGGAAGCAGAAGCCCTTAGAGGGCCAGGTAGGGTCCCCCAACAAAACATATTGAACATTATGCACCAGGCACAGGATTAAGCAAAAACAGACACAGTGCCTTCCTTTGAATATTCTAGAAGGTGAAATAGATAGTAGTCAAGTGGACAGATATTAATTGTTCGACAAATAGTGACTGAGCCCTACCAGGTGCTAGACACGCTAGCAGGAGATAGAGCAATGAATGAAGCAAAGTCCCTGATCTCATGGCACTCACAGTGGGAGGCAGAAGGGGGGGTGGGCGGGGAGAAAGGGCAGGGACAGAGACAAGAAACAAAATAAGTGAAACAAATAACCCATTAGATAGCAGTATGAGCTATGGATAAAATTAGTAGAGAGGGGAACCAGGATCAATGGGTAGGGATTGCCATTTTATAGCAAGAGGTTGGCAAAGGTCACAGAGAAGGTGTTTTGGGGAGGGAGGGAGGAAGGGAGGTAACTGAGGGAAACTGCTGCAGGCCCAGGGAACCACCAGTGCAAAGGCCCAGTGGTGGGATCAGGCCTGGGGTACTTGCGGAGTGAGGAGGCCAGTACGGCCAGAGGAGCTAGCAGGACAGAGTGCCAGAGGAGCCACGGCCAGGGAGTCCGGGGGGCCAGCTTCTCCTGCACTGCACAGATGGACCGTGTCACCAGCCTACATCCTCACAGGCACCCCCTGCCTGCTATTGGGTAGAAGTTGGGAAGAGGGCAGACGGAGGCAGGAGAGTGCAGCTAGGAAGCCACTGCTGTACCTGGCCTGGGGCCGGATGAGCGCTCTGCGAGGGAGAGGATGGTCACTTCTGAACATTTGGATGGCGGAAGTGGATGTGTGGGTTATATGGGGACGACAGAGAAGGAGAGGAGCCAAGGAAGTCCCCTTGCTTTCAGCCAAGGGGTAGGAGGGAGCTGCCAGGAGCCAAGCTAGAGAATCCTGGAAGAGCAGCCGGTGTGGGGGACACCAGGAGTTTGGCTTTGAACATGTTGTTACCTTTGGGGGGCTTTTCTGGGCCTAAGCAGAGGTGCCCAGAAGGCAGTGGCTACTCAACCCCAGAGATCAGGACAGGGGTGATCTGGTGCTTTTTTTTTTTTTTTTTAAGATTTTATTTATTTATTCATAAGAGACACAGGCAGAGGGAGACGCAGGCTCCCTGTAGGGAGCCTGAGGCAGGACTCGACCCCAGGACCCTGGGATCATGACCCAAGCCGAAGGCAGATGCTCATCCACTGAGCCACCCAGGCGCCCAAGCTGGTGCTTTGCCCAATGGACAGTTGGCGTGTACAGCCGTGGAGGCCAGATGAGACCATGAACAGAGTGGGCGCCACCAGAGAAAAGAGAGTCCCAGGACTGGGCTCTGGGCACGACAGCATGACAAGGGCCGGAAATGAGGTAGAACCAGCATGAGAGGCAAAGGAGAGGCTTGTGATCTGATAGAGGGGAACCAAGCAAATGTGATGTTCGGGAAGCCCAGACTGTGTTTCAAGGGGGGTATTATCAGGTTGAGGGCTGCCGGCAGGATAAGAAAGACGATCTCAGAGAATTAATTGACCATTGAATTTAACAGGGTGGAAGGGTCCGTCTCTTCCAGTCTCTGGCTTCATCCCCCTTCAGTTAGCAAAATCATCCATCCATTCATTCAAAATCTAAATCAAACACTGTGCCAGCCGGTCTCCCGGACGGCCCCCAATGCTTCCTGCCTCCCATCCAGAATAGGACAGGCCTGTTAACTGATAGGATATTGCAGGAATAAGGGTGTATGACTTCAGAGACCAGGTCTTAAAAGACATGAGTCTGGGATGAGTAGTGGTGGTTTTGCAACGTGGTGAATATACTAAAAACACACTGAATTGTGTACTTTACAAGGGTAAATTTTGTGGTATGTGAATTCATCTCAAAGGTAGAAAAATATGTATGTGTGTGTGTGTACATACATATAATAGAAACAATTGAGATGATGTGACTCAGATAGTCACACCAGTTACCACAATAAATGTAAATAAAATGAGTTATTCTACTTGACCAAAAAAAGTCATTGTCAGGATGCCTGGGTGGTTCAGTGGTTGAGCATCTGCCTTCAGCTCAATGGTGATCCTAGGGTCCTGGGATCAAGTCCCACATTGGGCTCCCTACAGGGAGCCTACTTTCTCTGCCTATGTCTCTGCTTCTCTCTGCATCTCTCATGAATAAATAAATAAAATCTAAAAAAAAAAAAAAGGCATTGTGACTCCCAGCTTGCTCTCTCTCAGGCCTCACTGGTGCCATGTTGTGAGGACACTCAAGCAGCCCCGTCGAGGGGTCCACATGGTTGTGCCATCTGGAAGGAGGGCCTTCCTCCCCTGGACAAAGCTTCAGATGACAGCACTCCAACCCCTACTTTACAGGGAACTACTGGCCAGAGCCACCTGAATAAGCCACTCCTAAATTCCTGACCCATAGAAACTATGAGATAATAAATGTTTATTGCTTTAAGACACTAAGTTTTTAGGTCATTTGTGACACAGCAATAAACAATACAAGCACCGACTCTGCTCTAGGCTCTGGCAATGGGAAAATGAGAAAGGCATATGATTGCCTCATGGACCTTTTCTCCATTACTGCACTCATCCCAGTGCGGGTTGTATCCCTGTTATCCCCACTTTCCAGGTAAAAGAACAAAGACCAAGCAAGAATAATGACATTGACCACTGTACGACTCCTAACACAGGGAGACAAGGGCTGTGACAGCTGCCTGAATTCAGGGCTGTACAATTGCAGAGGATGCAGCTTTTATCTTAGTTGAAAAGTATCACCAAGAGCTTGGGGTGCCTGGGTGGCTCAGTCAGTTAAGTGTCTGACCCTTGATTTTGGAAGGTCGTGATCTCAGGGTCATGGGATCGAGCCTCACTGTTGGGCTCCACGTGTTCAGCGGAGAACCTGCTTGAGATTCTCTCTCTCCCTCTCCCTCTGCTGCTGCTGCCACTCTCGCTAAGTAAATAAATAAAATCTTTAAAAAATAAAGTTAACCAAGAACAGAGGAGGTACACACCTGTCAGAATGGTTGAAAATCAACAACCCAAGAAGCAATAGATGTTGGCAAGGATTTGGAGGAAGGGGAACCCTCGTGCACTGTTGGTGGGCATGCAAACTGCTGCAGCTGCTCTGGAAATCAGTATGAGGGCTTCTCAAATAGTTAAGAATAGAACTACCCTACAATCCAGCAATTGCACTACTAGGCATTTACCGAAAGAATACAAAAACACTAATTCCAAGGGATACATGCACCCCAATATTTATAGCAGCATTATCTACAATTGCCAAATTATGGAAACAGCCCAAGTGTCCATCGATTGATGGAATAAAGAAGATGCGAAATATATACATATATCTATCTCACGTGGAATATTACTCAGCGATAAAAAAGACTGCAACCTTGGCATTTGCAACAACGTGGACAGAGTTGGAGAGTATAATGCTAAGTGAAGTAAGTCAATCAGAGAAAGACAAAAATGGTATGATTTCACTCATATGTGGAATTTCAGAAACAAAACAAACGAGCAAAGAGAAAAAGAAAGAAGCAAACCAAGAAACAGACTCTTAACTATAGAGAACATGCTGATGGTCCCTAGAGGGGGGATGAGGGGAGGAGGGTGACGGGGATGAAGGAGGGCACTTGTCATGATGAGCTCCAGGCGATGGATGGAAGTGCTGAATCGCTATATTGTATACCTGAAACTAATATCATACTGCGGGTTAACTCACTGGAATTTAAATAAAAATCTGAAAAAAAAAAAAAAAAGAAGGAGAACAGGGGAGGTATAACCAAATACTCCTGCTGGAGAAGTATGACTTCAAAGCTTCTTGAGATGTATCCATACTAATATCTATACCCACATCCACACCCACATTCACCTCCACATCCACATCCTTATCTATCCATAGATAGAACTCTCAAAAATAAGAAACAAGGAGATTATGGAAGATTTTGCATCTTTAAAAAGTGTTTTCTGCAGAAAAATCTCATTATCTGTTCCATCGTTTCCTTCAAGTCCCAATTCAAATGTTACCTTGCTGATGGAACCTTACTGGAGATACTCCCATAATGAATTATCTATTCACTGAAAAACATTTATTGAGCACCTACTATATACCAGGCTTTTACAAGGAGTCAGGAACACATCAGGGAACTTTCCAGCCCTCGAGAACTAGGATCAGTATCTAATTGGGAGGTTTGCTGACAAGTACAACAATTTGAGTTCCACAAGCAGAAAAGTATACCAGGAGATGCTATATAGCTTTATGGCAGGGAATGCTACATTTGGAGAAAGGCAGAGCAGAAGGCGATGTTGGGGGGAAGAGGGTAAGGGTGGTGGTGGTATAATGGCTACAACCCTTAAAAGATCAGGGATTGTTTCATGGGCAAAGTGACATTTGAACTGGGTTTTGAAGGCTGTGTTAGTGACAAAGAAGTGGCCATGGACACTGTGCTATCTTGTTCTCCTGGCATTACTGAGCCATAACTGACAAATAAGAATTGTGCATGCTTGAGGTGTACAATCTGATGATTTGATACATGTGTGCAATGTGAAACGATTACTGCAATCAAAGTGATTAACACCTCCATCACCCCACAGAATTATCACATTTTTCTGTTTTTAATGTGAGAAATCACCATACATTTCACAAAAGAAGCATCACGTGGGTACACTCGCGTGTGGCAGATCAAGACAAAGCTTGTCCCCAAGGCTCCCAGGTCCATGTGAAAAAAGAATTATTACATAAAATTTGCTTTTCTCTTGTTTTTTTTTTTGTTGTTTTTTTTTTGTTTTGTTTTGTTTTTGTTAAAGATTTTATTTGAGAAAGAGAGAGAGCATGCAAGCGAGCACGAGTGGTGGAGAGGGAGAAGCAGGCTCCCCGCTGAGCAGGGGCTCGAACCCAGGACCTTGGAACCATGACCTGAGCGAGCCAAAGGCAGCTGCTAAGCCCCCTGAGCCACCCAGGCACCCCTGCTTTTCTCCTGTTAATCTGCCTGGTCTCAAATTCATTCTCATGCCCAGAGACCCTACAAGGTAGACAAAGAGTTTTGCCTTCCCTACAGTATTATCTTGCTTAGTTAACAGCCATATTTCATTGTCTTCCAAGTGAAACATTGTTAACATTGCCTTCTATGCTCTGTCCTTAGATGCTGTGCCAGCCAAAAGGGAACCATAGTCAAGGATTGAAGTCCATCCGAGCTGCTGGCCTGAGTCTTCCCAGGTAGGAGTGATAGGAGAAGGTCACATTTATGATAAATTGTCTTAGGATGGGCAGTCAGAGACTGAAAGGATGGATTAGCTCTGGAGAGGGGTGGAGCTGCGGAGACCAGCTCTGCGGGGCCCTAGAAGCCTGGACCTCCAGCCCTCCTTCCATTCTCTCCAACCCCACTGCTCTGTGGTCCACTGGCACCAACCCCCACACCCTACACTCTCCCGCTCTTCTGTGGCCAACCCAGCTCTGGGGAATACAGGAGCACAGCAGAGCCTCACTGGTCACAATCTATGGAAAATCTAAAGCAACCGTAGCTCCCACCTATTGAAAATTGTCCTCAACATGCCATATATACACATGTACGTGTATAAACTATTGCATGTGTAATGTGATACACGCACTATGTAGATGCATAAATAGATGCATGCAATGTTATGCACATGTGTATCCTTAAGATAACCCAACAAGGTAGGCACTGCTATTAGCCCCATTTTATAAATGAAGAAATGAGATACAGAGAGTGAAGGAACTTGGCCAACACCAAGGCGGGGGGAGGCTTGGGTTTAGCCCTGGACAATCACATTCCAGACTCCACAGACTTAACCACTATGCCATACACTGAAAGGGTTATGAACAGGTGAGGGATGTCATCAGAAAGCTTTTTAACCTGGTACACATTTGATTTGAAATATCAATGCATCTGAGAATATCTCAAGCCACCAATTCAGATTTCATATTTTTAATACCAAAATATTACACAAATATCAATATTGTAGTTCTTAGAACAAGCACCATATACAAGGATATTAAAATCTCCCAAAATGGCTCTGTAACGAGTACTCGCGAATTACAAATGAAATTTCAAAGGGGAGAAGGGTGCCTGTTGAGTAGAGTCCCAGACACAGGATGTGGTCGGGTAAAGGATTGTGATTCCACAGAAGTCTTTTCACTGTGTTTGTCCACGAAGAGGGAACCCATAATCTGCGATTTTATGCTTGCGCATGTCCCCCTTTTGATACACTTGCAGGGCTCCTATGGGGCAAGCTCCAGGCCAGGCTGTAAAAAGGCATTGTCCCCAGAACATATTTAAATTTCAAATACATGCCTAATAAACCCAAGCCCTGTGCTGATTAAATTCTCTGCATAGCTTGAAGGGTCATTTCATCTCTCTCCAGCCCGTTTGGAGTTTTGCACTGGACTTTCGTCCCACCTCCCTTCTGCCCCCAAGCCTGTCTTCCTTTTTCCTCTGCAATCGGCTAGTGGCAATTGGCCTAAAAGATATACCTTTCTGCTCTGGTTTGGTTTAAAAAGGCATTAATCTTGGTTATGGGGAATACTCTATGCTAATGTGTGTTTTATTTTCAGCAAGTCTTATTGATCTGCACTTTCCATTCTTCCTTATTAACGTCCAGCAGCCCAACTTTTAAAGGGTCAAATTTCAAAGAGACTACATCCTCTCCTTGGGAAGTACTCCCCCTCATATTTCTGGAAATACAAGTAGGCCGTCTGCCACTGATCCATATGCATGGATCGGTTCAGGCGAACATCGCGTGGTTTCAGGGCCCTGAATCTAAGGGTACCCAAAGGAGAATTTCTCAAGGTCACTGGAAAGCTTTTTTGAGAGCTAAGGGGGAGAAAAACGTTAAAATCACTTCTTCTAAATCCAAGATCTCTATTTTTCTGTTTTGGAACTACTTCAGCTGAACATTTCAATACTTGCCTGATCCCAATGCTGTTTATAGAAATGCTATGGATAGCAATTCCAAGAGTGGTCATTTCAGGGATGATTGCTAAGGGCAGCAACAGAAAATGAAAAGCTGAAGGATTATTCCAACTTCAGAACTTATCTTTCTAAAGTAAATTTCTTAACTAATATTTAAAAATATGGGCAGCCCGGGTGGCTCAGTGATTTAGCGCCGCCTTCGGCCCAGGGTGTGATCCTGGAGACTGGGAATCGAGTCCCACGTCGGGCTCCCTGCATGAAGCCTGCTTCTCCCCTGTCTGTGTCTCTGCCTCTCTCTCTCTGTGTCTCTCATAAATACATAAAATAAAATACTTTTTAAAATTTTTAAAATAAAAATATTAATTTTTAATATTACAGGAAGATTGCAAAGACGGTTTTGAGAGTTCTCGCATGCTCTTCACTCAATTTCCACTAATTTTAGCATCTTATATACAATGGTCCATTTGTCAAAATTGGGAAATTAACATTGGTGAAGTACCATTGACTAGGGATGCCTGGGTGGCTCAGCAGTTGAGCATCTGCCTTCAGCCCAGGGCGTGATCCTGGTGCCCCAGGATCGAGTCCCGCATCAGGCCCCCGCATGGAGCCTGCTTCTCCCTCTGCCTGTGTCTCTGCCTCTCTCTCTGTATCTCTCATGAATAAATAAATGAAATCTTTAAAAAACAAAACAAAACAAAAAAAACACTGACTGAAGTCTGGGCTTCATTATGATTTCATCTGTTTTCCACTGCTGTTCTGTGTTCTGTTCCAGGGTCCAGTCCAGTGTATCACATCACATTTTTCATGATATTTTCCTAATTTTATTTTGTTTTCGGCACTTTTTTTTTTTTTTTTTGCCACTCAATTTTAAAAAAAATCACTGGACAGTGGATTTTTGAAAAGAATCCTAAAGTCTATTTCTTCTAGTCATTCCTAAATGGTAGTAACAAATCTCACTAGTGATACACAGGAGATCATTTTAGGTAGTAAAATGCTGAATGTTTTTAATTTAAATAATTATATATATATACTTTAATGGCTTTTAGAAAAATATGTAACAAGCCAAGAAGACCATCTTACAGATATTATTTCCAAGGATGAGGCTCAATGAAAAAAGTGAGCCCTTATAAAGATAGCTTAAAGGAAAATATTAAGCAAGTTACTGAACGAGAGGATTCATAGGTGAAGGAAGGCTGGAGTTTGGAAACACTGATCACTTTCAAACCCTTCCTGATATACATGAGGGAAACTGAGGCCCAGGAAGGAGGTTGCTTGTCCTCTGTGGGTCCTGCCTCTCTGCAGACCCAGGGAACTGAGTGGACCTGTGCATCCTGCTGGGCAGTGGGTGCAGTTATGGGCATGAGGTCATTCTGGTCTGTGAGACAGGAGAGCAAATCCACCAGAGGCTTCAAGAAGGTTTTCCTCCATCTTTAAAGGGGACCCAGTCACCCACAGTGGAGCGGATCCATCAGCCACGGTGCCTCCATGAGAAAAAGGCTCCACGGGAACGAGGAATATGTGTTTATGTACCCCACAACCTAGGGATCACCAAAGCTTGCTGTCCTGAGGAAAAGGCGGGGAGAAGCGTGTCTGGTATGTGTGCTGCTGTCCATCTAAGATGGCCCGGGACCCAAATACATATATGTGTTTGCCTATATTAAAAAACAAATAATGAAAAAAAATAATAAAAATAAAAAACCAATAATGGAAAAATGAACGAAAAACTTTTAAAAACTGGTTACCATTATGGAATGGGAAAAGAAAGCAGAAAGTCAGGCCAGAACCTTCTCTGAAAATGTTTTACTTTTTTTTTTTTTTAAATGTTTTACTTTAGTCTCATTTAAGTATCTTGCCTAATGAAAACTTAAGTTCAGTTCTTAAGAAAGCAATCCCTAAAATTTGAAAACAGAATTAAAAAATTAAACAAAGGGAGTGCTTGGGTGGCTCAGTTGGTTGGACATTTGACTCTTGGTTTCAGCTCAGGTCATGATCTTTGGGTCATGGGATCGAGCCCCATATAAGGCTCTGTGCTCAGTGGGGAGTCTTCGTGGGATTCTCTCTCTCCCTCTGCCTCTGCCCCCACTCTAAAATAAATAAATAAAATGTTTTTTTTAATAAAATATTTTTAAAAACATTAAAGAACCTAACTGCATTTACTCAGTAGCATAACCACACACAGGGGAAAGATGTCAAGAGACTTAATACACATAATTCGGCTGTATATCTTTGGTGCTCTAAGGACAAAAGGAACTGCAGATAATGAATCTTTAGAACTATTTTTCCAAGGGCACCTGACTGACTCACTCGGTGGAGTGTGTGACTCTTGATCTCAGGGTCGTAAGTTCAAGCTCCACATCAGAGATTACTTAAATAAAAACTTTTTAAAGAAGAGAACTTAAACATCTATTTTTCCAGAATCATCAGATTGTTGGTAGTCAGGCTGATACTGCTATTCTTAGATGGTTATGTATGTATGGTGGGATAAAACAAGTATTTGTCTCCTAGGTTAAATAATTATCTGGGGGGGGGGGGAGGAGCCTTTTAAGCACAATCTTCTTGCTCATTAATGTGTATTTCTTCTATAAAATGTTGGAGAAGGCAAGTAACCTTCATGAAAACTGCCCCATAGTCTCATTGTTCAAAGAGAGCTGGTGTAACAATTGAATATCTTTAAGTTGTCTTCCTCTGTGTGCCTATGTATTTCTTTTATAAAACACATCATTCTGAATATATGTTCAGTAACCCATTTTTCAAATTTTTTTGTGACTGCATGAAAATCTTTTCATTTCCCTCAAGGGTGATTCTGCATCTGCTAGATTGTAAATGCCACGAGGGCAGAGCCTTTGAACAGTATTTCTCCAACTTATTCCCATACCCCAATCTCACATTTTGCACCATATACATATAACATCTATACAAGCATTTACTTAATGCTTCCCTTTAAAGCAACTCACATTTTGTTCTTAGCCTAACGTTATGCAATTGTCTTCTTGAAATTATAGCCTTGATAAACTAGCTATTCATTCTTCTTCTTGTTTTTAAGATTTTACTTTTTAGCTCTACACCCAATGTGGGACTCGAACCCACAACCCCGAGATCAAGAGTTGCATGCTCTACCGACTGAGCCAACCAGGTGCCCCTAGCTATATGTTTTTCTAATATGAATTAATGTAAATACATAACTAATACAACCCAAATGTTGGTGTGGGTATGGTTGTTGGTCATCTTGTATACACCCAGAGGTGTGTATGCCACATCTTGACAAAGTTCTATAGCATCGTGCTTAGATTTTAGATTGCATTATCAACTTTGTATATGTGCCTTCATTCTCTGAGCTTTAACACACTTTGAGAGAGTTGTGTGACCACCACACAATTAGGACACAGAAGAGTTCCTTCTGCCCCCCCAGATTCCCTCCTGCTGCCCCTTTGTAGACGTCTCTCCTCTGCACAGCCCACGGTCTCCTACTGTTGGGTCATCAAGTTGTTTCCTAGTTTTCTCTTTGATGATTAACTTGCTTCCTTTCGGCACTGTTGTGTTTGAAGCCCTCTGGGATAGCTTCGGATTGTAAGCAATCTGGGGCTTTAAGCACTTATATAAATACCCAGACAGACATAACTTACCTGGTTTTTCTTCTATTTCAATTCTCTGTCTCCCTCAAGATTTTATGCATTCATAAGGAAGTCATGGTCTCTCTTGTTTCTGAGCACAATCAAACGAAGGCAAACGGTGTAAACAACTCAAAGACGGAGTATCTCAGATCGAATACACAACACACTTGGAAGCCTGATTTTGGTTTGAGGCTTCTCTCTTTTATTCCCTCCGTTCTTCCCTGGGCTCTGGCAGTAGGCAATCCAGCCCTTATGCTAACAGTGCTACCCAGCATGTGGGCCACCTCTGCACTAGCCTGTGTCCCTGAGAGATATCACTAATCAATCACGGCCCCTTCAACTGAGCCCCTCTCAACCCAGCATTCCAGGCAGTGGGCTGGAGGTAGCCCACCAGGTGACAAGTCTTTGCTGTCCTATTTCAGTCTCCTGTTAAGGTCGAAGTAATGTCTCTATCTTGACCTGCTGGGTCTCTTAGCCCGCATACGGTCAACCTTCACAGCTGAGTTCACTTATCCCCCAGTGTAGAAGCAGGTCCAATCCCAGCTTAGTGCTGGGAGGAGGGTGTGACTAGAAAGGGTGGCACAAAGTAGTCCTTTGGGGACTGTTCTGTGTTCTTGACTGTGGTGACAGTTATACAAATCGGTGTATGTGTTAAAACACAACAAAATGCATACCCCCCATAAAAAAGAAAAGTTAATATTAAAATGCTAAGGTAAGTGAAAGTAAGGTGCTATTATTCCAGAGGTGATTTCGAATCTATTCTTATTTATTTATTTAAAATTTTTTATTTTAGGGGAACTCTGGATAGCTCAGTGGTTTAGTGCCTGCCTTCAGCCCAAGGCATGGTCCTGGAGTCTCGGGATCAAGTCCCACATTGGGCTCCCTGCATGGAGCCTGCTTCTCTCTGCCTGTGTCTCTGCCTCTGTCTCTCATGAATAAATAAATTAAAATCTTTAAAAATAATAATAAATAAATAATTTTTTTATTTTATTGGGGCGCGTGGGTGGCTCAGCAATTGAGCGTCCGCCTTTGGCTCAGATCGCGATCCCAGGGTCCTGGGATGGAGTCCCATATCAGGCTCCCCACAGGGAGCCTGCTTCTCTCTCTGCTTATGTCTCTGCCTCTCTCTGTGTCTCTCATGAATAAATAAATTCTTTTTTTTAATTTAATTTTTTTAAGATTTTATTTTCTTTTTTTTTAATTTTTTTTAATTTTTATTTATTTATGATAGTCACAGAGAGAGAGAGAGAGAGAGAGAGAGGCGCAGAGACACAGGCAGAGGGAGAAGCAGGCTCCATGCACCGAGAGCCCGACGTGGGATTCGATCCCGGGTCTCCAGGATCGCGCCCTGGGCCAAAGGCAGGCGCCAAACCGCTGCGCCACCCAGGGATCCCTTAAGATTTTATTTTCAAGTAATCTCTACTCCTAGCATGGGGCTCAAACTCACAGCCCCAAGATCAAGAGTCACATGCTCTGCTGACTGAGCCAGCCAAGTGCCCTATGAATCTACTCTAATTTATTAACAGAAGGTAATGAACCAATTTCCAGCCTGGGTCCTCATTAGGCAGGTTGCTTGGCATGCGTTTCATATGTAAGTGTCCTTATGTCTTGACCTCAGTGAGGTTGGAAGGTGTTGGTCAAGGGCAAAGCCAACTATCTGGTTTTGAGCTTTTCTGTTTGGGCCATAGGTATTCTCATTTCCTGGCAGGCAGGGTCCTTCCTTGTGGTTGTTAACTGCCTGGGGACCCTAGAGCCCTCTCCCTGCTGGCCTCATTGCTCTGTCAACTCTTCACCCCCATGTGCTGCCCCTGGAGCATGGATCCCAAGTGTCCGGAGAGAGCCAGCTTTCTCCTCTTCTCCTCACTTAGCCTGGTCTGAATCTTGCCCGTCCTTCCTGTTCCCTTTCTGCCCCGGCCAACCCAAAGAGATGACTTCATTTCAATTCACACGGTGTCTGTCCTGATCTGGGCCAGAGGAAACCTTTCTGGGAATGGATTGATTAGATCAGTGCTCTGCAGGGTTAGTTCCTAGAAGGGAGGGAGGAGGCAGTGTCCCATCATTACACACGCTCCCCCCACAAGCGGTGTTTACCAAAGCTGTTCTGATGCCACCTACAGCCGTGGTTCTCCAGATGTGGTGCCAGGCCGGGACCGTCAGCAGCATCTGTAAGCTTGGCATGAAAGCAAATTCTCGGCCCTCACCCACAACTTAGTAAGTCAGAGACTCTGGGGGTGCCACCTGACAGCAAGTGTTTGCACAAACCCTGCAAGTGATTTTTGCATTTGCTGAGAAACACTAAGGTTTGAGAGCCACTGACCTAAAATACAGTCCCCATCCCCACTGCATCTTACAGGGGCTGTTAAATCCCAACCCCCGGGCGGGAAATGATGGCGTCTGGGACAAAGGTGGCAGTGATGGAGGGGATGAGAGATGGTCAGCCATGGGCTGTATTTTAGTGCTGGAACCAATACAATTCGCTGAAAAGCTTTGGAGGAGAATGCAAGAATTAGAATCACCTGGGGAGCTTTGAAAACTGCTGAGTCAACCCCCCGCAGCCCCTGATCGCGGGCATTGCTGTATGTCCCAGAGTCCTTCCAGACATTTCCTAATGTGCAGCCAAGAGTGAGCACCAACTTAGGAGAGCACTTCTCAAAGTGTGATCTGCATGGGGAACAGCTGGGGACCTCATTAAATGTCAGTAGGTGGTGGTGGAACCTGAGAGGCTTCATTTCTAACGAGCACCCATGCGATGCAGGTGTCACTGGGGCTGCTGGCCCGGGGACCACTCACTGAGGCCCAAGAGCAGGATCCCAGCCCCACCTGAGGCTCGTCAACCTGCCAGTTTCCTTTGTCTCACACCCTGCACCGAATCACAAGGTAAGTCCGGTCAACATTGCCGTGAGATATCCAGAGATTCACTGCTTCTCACCTCCTCCACCACTCCAGTCCTAGCCACCACCCACCACTCACCCGGTATATCCCCATTTCCAGGCTTCCCCACTGATGACTTGTCTGTGCAGCAGCCAGAATAACCATCTTAAGCCCTAGCTCAGATCACACCATCACTCTCTGCTCAGTTCCGATCACTGGTCTGACCTGGTATCTGCAATACCCCTCCTGTCTTTCTGACTTCGTTCCCTGCCACTCTCTCTCTCCCGTGTCTCTCCAGCTGTGCCAGCCAGAACCACAGGTACATTCCTACCACAGGGCCTTTGCATGTGCTCTTCTCACTACCCTGAAAGTTCTTCTCCCCTATCTGCATTGCTCACCGCCCACTTTATTCGGGTCTCTGCTCAGATGTCCCCTCAACAGAGAGGCCTGCCCTGACCATCCTATTTAATTAGCACTCACCCCCTGACACCCTCCACCCCCATCACTCATCCCCCTGCATTAGTGATCTCTTTTTGTGTAGCAGATTATCCTCAAACTTGATGGCTTAAAGCAACAGTAATGATTTATCATCTCACTTGGTTTCTGTGGGCCATGAATTCAGAAAGGGCCCGCAGGGGTGGCTTATCTCTCTCCACACTGATTGGGGCCTCAGCTGGCAGACAAAAAGGCTGAGGCCTGAGATCATCTGAAGGCCTCCCACTCACATGCTGGCTGTCACCTGGAACCCTCGGCAAGGCCTGTCCATGTGGCCCAAGCTTCCTTTCAACATGGTAGCCGGATTCTAAGGGCAAGGGTCCCTCCCAAGACGTAGAGAGAGGGCCAGGCAGCATCCGTATCCTTGGAAACCGCATTGCACGGCTCTACCTTTCTGTTAGATGTGGCTTCTCAGTCCACCCAAATTCAAGGGGAAGGGAATAGACCTCACCTCTGAAGGGAGGAGGGTCCAGGAATTTGCAGACTTATTTTAAAAGGCCCACATTCCCGGGATACTTGGGTGGCTCAGCGACTGAGCATCTGTCTTCCGCTCAGGGAGTGATCCCGGGGTCCCAGGATCAAGTCCCGCATCGGGCTCCCCGCAGGAAGCCTGCTTCTCCCTCTGCCTGTGTCTCTGCCTCTCTCTGTGTGTCTCTCATGCATAAATAAATAAAATCTTTTTTTTTTTTTAAAAAAGGCCCACACTCCCCCTTACCTTGGCTATATATTTCCTTAGAACCATGTCACCTCCTGACATATTATGTTTCTATTTCTGTGTGTTTCTTGTCCTTCTTTCCCATCTAAATGTCAGCTCTTTGTGGATCCTGATCACTCCCCTACCTGCTTGCTGTGCTGATGACCATGCATGAGGAATAGCAGGTGCTCAATATATACTTTTTGAGTGGACCAATTGCCACGTAGTAATGCCTGTTTGATCTGGAAAACAACTACACTGTTTTCTGGGATTCCAAAGACCCTGCATGAGGGAAGAAACAGTCTGCTAATGGAGAGGAGAACCAAAGAAGCTTGAGATTGGCTGAGATGTGTCTTGTTGTCATCCACCTCCTGGATTTATTCCTGATCTGTGGTTCAAGTGAGAGCCTCTTGCCTACCCAGACAGGCGGCTTGCTCCCAAAGGGGGAGGCCACCTCAGTGTCTGAGCTTTTTGCTGTCCCACACATAATGCAGCATACTTAAAATTCAGTGGCTACCTACACAAAAGACACCAAATGTGGTAGAAGAATAATAAAAGCTACTGTTTTTATTGAGTGTGTGCTGGGTGCCAGGTACTGTGTGAAACATCTGTGGGCATCAGCTCTTGATTCTCAAGAAGAATCACGTCGCTCTTAGGATGAGGACATTGGGACCAGAGGGATGAAGAGCAAGAGTCTGAAAAATGAAGGAGAAAAAAAAAAACGGGTAAAGAAAAAAATTTATACTAAGGGCACCTGGCTGGATCCGTCCACAGAGTATGTGACTCTTGATCTCAGGGTCGTGAGCTGAAGCCCCACATTGGGTGTGGCGTTTACTTAAAACCAGACAAAAAACAAGAGTCTGACACACTGTTGGGAACTCAGTACATATCTGTAGAATGTCTGGATTCCCGTTGTCTGGTTAGGCCTCCACAATATATACGGTGTGGGAATATAGAATTGATGTATTTGACTTAGAGGTTAAATTGACTCCTCATTTGGCCATAGGCTGCCAGCACCTGAGATGCCACATCCAGACTCAAGCAGGGCAAGGCACATCACCTAGAAATACTCGGATACTGAGGTGCCTCCTATTGGGTAAGTCTGCTTTACTGTATCAATACTGGGTAGCACGAGGTAGTATTTTTGGAATTTTGTGCAAGGAAGAAAGATATGTATGTCTGTGTGATTCTCTGAGAATGGTGGCCCCTGGATTGTGTAAGAGATTGCTCCTGTCTTCAAGCAAGCTTTTTCTTCCATGGCCTCTCTGCTCCCTTTGGGGAACTCCTTCCCCTCTAGGATCTCAGGGAGGTTGCCAATCAAGGTGTCTTATTGTATAATCCGGCCCCCCCCAATCCTGAGATCAACCAATGAGAGAACTCTATTCCAGTCCCAACGACCAACACTGCCTCCCTGATCGGTTCAGAGATGAACAAGGGCTCACACTGAGCCAATCAGAGTACTCCCTGGGACTCTACCAGAGTTGGCATGGAGAATAAGTCGGGCTTTAAAGGTTGATGAAGGGAGTCCTGGGAGGCTCAACGTTTGAGCATCTGCCTTCAGCTCAGGGAATGATCCCAGGATCCTGGGATCCTGGAGCCTGCTTCTCCCTCTGCCTATGTCTCTGCCTCTCTCTGTGTCTTTCATGAATAAGTAAATAAATCTTTAAAAAGTAAAATAAAATAAAGGTTAATGAAAACTCCCCAGATACCTTTAGCTCCGTGTTATCCTCAGCTCCACCTCTGTCCCTGATAGTCAGTTTACTTAATGGCATTATCCTGAAGGCGATGAGAGATTTCTGGCCCTCCCCAAAATGGCCATCTGCTCTATACTGATTCACATATAGCAGGAATTTGATTAGGGCTAACAATCATAGGGCAAAAGAAAGTACTGGTCTCCTTTCTTTATATTTAGAGTATTATTTTTTAAAGGGGGGCCAGGGGGTGCCTGGATGGCTCAGTCAGTTAAGCCTAAGACTCTTGATTTTGGTTCAGGTCATGATCTCAGGGTCATGAGATCAAGCGGAGAGTCAGGCTCAACACCAAGTCTGCTTGAGATTCTCTCTCTCTCTCTCTCTCTCTCTCTCTGCTCCCCTAACTCCTCCCCTCCATGCTCACTCTCTCTCTCAAAAAATAAAATCTTTAAAAAAAAATATGGAGGGGAGCCTAGCTAGCTCAGTCAGTGGAGCGTGCCAGTCTTGATCTCAGGGTTGTGAGACTGAGCCCCAGTTGGCTGTAGAGATTACTTAAAGATAAAAATCTTAAAAAAAAAAAAAAAAAGGAAAAAAACTCTGGTTGCATATTGGCCCCAGCAAAGACCACATTTAAATTTGGATGGTAGGGGCAGCCCCGGTGGCTCAGCGGTTTAGCGCTGCCTTCAGCCCAGGGCCTGATCCTGGAGACCCCGGATCGAGTCCCACGTCAGGCTCCCTGCATGGAGCCTGCTTCTCCCTCTGCCTATGTCTCTGCCTCTCTCTCTCTCTCTATGTCTCTCATGGATAAATAAATAAAATCTTTAAAAAAAAAAAAAAAGATGAAAAAAAAAATTTGGATGGTGAATTCCTGGTACTGACGTGTTTGAATCAGCCTCTCATGCTCATTCATGTCTATTGCACAGCAATTGCATGCTAGTCCCCATGAAAAGCACAGAGCACATATCCATGGAAGACACACTGTGCTGGGGCAGCAGGACATCAGAATTCAGCAACATGTCCCAGGGAAAGCCACTTCTTCTAGTTTGGTGTATTTGCCATCAGACTTTTTCAGTGTATAAAGTGACATATATTGGAGCCGCTGGGTGGCTCAGTCATTGAGCATCTGACTCTTGATTTCAGCTATGGTCACCATCTCAGGGTTGTGGGACCAAACCCTGATCTGAGTTGGGCTCCATACTGGGCGTGGAGCCTGCTTGGAATTCTCTCTCTCCCTCTCCCTCTGCCTCTCCTTTCTTTCTCTCTCCCTCTCTAAAAAATAATTAATTAATTAATTAAATTTTAAAAATAAAGTGACAGGACACTTGGGTGGCTCAGTGGTTGAGTATCTGCCTTCTGCTCAGGTCTTGATACCGGGGTCCAGGGATCAAGTCCCATATCAGACTCTCCACGGGGAGCCTGCTTCTCCCTCTGCCTGTGTCTCTGCCTCTCTCTGTGTATCTCTCATGAATAAATAAATAAAATATTTTAAAAATAATAAATAAAGTGACATATTATTTATTATCTTTTAAGGGAATCATACTCTTCACACTATTTTTCAACTAACCTTTTCTTCAAACAATACATTCTAGATGCATGCCGTCCAGCACATTACCGTGGCCCTCATGTGAATATTTAAATAAATAAATTAAAGAAATAAAAATCACACCTTCAGTTCTTCGGTTGCACTTTGCATATTTCTAGTGTTAAATGTGACTAGTGACTACCACACTGGACATAGAACATGCCCATCATCACAGAAAGTTCTATTGGACAACAGTAGTCCAGATAACTTTCTACATCAACATATAGACTTCTTACTTCGTTCCTATTTTTTTTTTTCTTTTTGGCCATCCCATCATTTTTCTAGATATGGACATCCAACAATAATATATTTAATCATTTCTGCTTTTGGATAGAGTTTGTTTCCAGTTTCCCATAGTTGCAAACAATGCTGCAAAGCACATCCTCATGTAGAAAATTTGATTCATCTGTGCTGTGTCTATGCAGAACAAAGTCCCAGAAGGGAAAATGCTCAGATTGAGAGTGTAAAACTCTACTCAGATTTTTAGTTTTTAAAATAAAACCTTGGGATCCCTGGGTGGCTCAGCAGTTTAATGCCTGCCTTTGGCCCAGGGCGTGATCCTGGAGACCCAGGATCGAGTCCCACATCAGGCTCCCTGCGTGGAGCCTGCTTCTCCCTCTGCCTGTGTCTCTGCCTCTCTCTCTCTCTCTCTCTCTCTCTCTCTGTCTCTTATGAATAAATAAATAAAATCTTTAAAAATAAATAAATAAATAAAAGAAAAGAAAACCTTTAAAAATAAAAATAAATAAAATAATAAAATAAAATAAAATAAAGTAAAACAAAATAAAATAATAAAATAAAATAAAATAAAATAAAACCTTTGTTCTCCAGGAGCTGAGACCAAGAGGAAATATTTTCATTGTTTAATATGTCTGAGTATATGTCAGTATAGAAGAAAGGAAAAGTTCTGTGTCTTTGGGTTATTTTAATATCCACAAATTATAGCAGTACAATTTATAAAGTTGTCAAGATTTGATTTTGAAGCCAGTATGGAAAGTAAAAAAATGCATACAGTCAAAAAATGTCCCTCAAAAAATCCCTTAAATGGCCAATAAAATACAGTCTGACTTTGTGCACATTATACCTTCTCTTCATAGGTCTGACATAGCCCGTCATTCCTCTGTGGCAGGAAGCACTGAGTGTTTCATGGGCCTTGAACCAAATAAAGAAGTAGCCTTGGTGGAAGGGCCACTGTGTCAGCTGTGCTGAAGTGTGCTGCTGCCACTAGAGCCAGGCCTGTTGCTGGCCGCCTCCCTCCCAGAACCTTCACTAACCAGATACAGGCAGCCTTCTGGGAGCCAGGACTTTTGGTGTTTCTTGATCCCAGGGCTGACCTCCAGCCTCTCACAGGAGAGGAGCAGTTTGTAAATCTTCCTATCATTGCTCTGTATAACACAGACTCTCCTCCATGCTGTATGGACATTTGCCATCCCATGTAACAGACAGAAAACTGTGGGTCCAATGTGGTGGGTGCTGGCCCAGGAAATCCTGCACATTCACAGCACCATCTCCCGTGAACACCCATGGGAGGTCATGTCTGATCTCAGCTTCTAAAGAGATTCTGAAGAGATTGAGAAGGAAGAGCAGGCTACTGCTGGAAAGGCCATGACCCAAGAGGAATTTGGGTGCTTATGGATTGCTCTGGCTGCTGAATCCATGAATCCACTGCTGCTCAACCCAAGGCCACAGGCTGGACTGAGGGCACGCAGGTGGCTCCCTGGGAAAGACCACGGTACTTGGCCCTCTACTAAACACTGGCCTGTGGCTCCCAGGGCTCAGGCCACCAGATAGGCAGGAATGACAGCTCTGAGTGGCCTGAAGCTGTTCTTCCATGGAAGCTTAAACAGGAGACAGAAATATAGTTGGTGGAAGATGAAGTTTCTAGAAATAATAATAACAATTGAAGGACATTGTAGAAAGAGAGGGAAATTTTTTTATAATAGAGAAACTTAAATACAACCTGAGCCAGGTGATTAAAGTTAACATCAAAGGTGAGAAGTCACGTTGTTAGGATGTACCCCTGATGTGAAGTAATGAGACTGGCTTTACCTCTGTGGTCTTCCTCCCACAAATATATAACATCAGACAAATCCCAGGTGAGGACATTCTGCAAAGTACCTGACCAGTAATCTTCGAAACTGTTACAGAAAAAAAATAAAAATAAAAAAATAAAACAGTCTGTGAATCTGTCACAGCCAAGAGAAGTTTAAATTTAGGACGACTACATATCGTGTGGTGTCCTGGATGGAATCCTAGCAAGAAAAAAAGACATTAGGTGAAAACTAAAGAAATATCAGGAAAAGCATGTGTGTTTATAATAATGAATCTATACTGGTTCATTAATTGAAATAAATGTACCATGCTAATGTAAGAGGTTAATAGTAGGGAAAACTGAGTGTAGGGTATAGCAACCCTCAATACAATCTTCACAACTTTTTCTGTAGAAATTCAACTGAATTTCTAAAATCCAGTTTTTTTTTTCAGAATAATTGCTTAAAACAAAGACTTTCAGAGTTTATAACATAAGTAGTAGTAAAATTTATGACAAATACAGCACAGAAGTATTTTGGAAGCATTTTCCAACAAGGTTTTTACATTATATGTGAAGTATTATAATACCATTTGATGGTAGACTGTGATAAGTTAAAGAGGCATATTAGAAACCCTCAAGCAATAACTAAGAAATAAAAAGATATAGCCATTAATCCAACAGTGGAGATAAAATGGAATCCTAAAAAATAACTCAATCCAAAAGAAAACAAGAAAAAATAAAAGAACAGATGAAGCAATATAAAAAAAAAAAGAGCAAGATGGCATATAAAAAGCATATAAAAAAAATTACTATAAGTATAAATGACCTAAATATTCTGTTAAAAAGCCAGAGATTGTCAAGCTGCATAAAAGGGCAAAAGCCAAGACACCGATTCTAAATATAAAGACACAGGGACGCCTGGGTGGCTCAGTGGTTGAGCGTCTGACTTTGGCTCAGGGGGTGATCCCAGAGTCCTGGGATCGAGTCCTACATCGGGCTCCCTGCAGGGAGCCTGCTTCTCCCTCTGTCTCTGTCTCTGCCTCTCTCTCTGTGTGTCTCTCATGAATAAATAAATTAAATCTTTAAAAATAAATAAATATAAAAACACAGATTAGAAGTAAAGAATTGAAAGAGAGACACCATGTGAATATTAAACATAGTAAAATGGAAGGCTATACTAATTTCAAAGTAGACTTCAGCACAAAAACTATCACCCGGGTTAAAATAGGACATTACAAAATGAAAACGGGGTTAATTTACTGATGACATAATCCCACATGTTGTATACTTTTAATAATACAGCACTGAAAGAATAATGCATGGAGGGGTACCTGGGTGGTGGAGTCAGAGGAGTGTCCGACTCTTGGTCTCAGCTCAGGTTGTGATCCTGATGTGGGATTGAGCCTCACATCAGGCTCCATGCTTGGTGCAGAGTCTCCTTAGGATTCTGTCTCCTTCTCCCTCTGCTCCTCCTGCCTGTGCTCTCTCTCATGCTCTCTCTTGCTCTCTCTATTCTCTCAAATGAAAAAATGAATCTTAAAAAAAAAAAAAAAAAAAAGGAATACACGCACATGACATGGAACCCCAAACAAAAATAATCCGTTTGACACATAGGCTGGGAGTTTATCTGCGGATGAGTTCCTGTAAATTGAATTGCTGGGTCAAAGTTCATGATGATCTGAAATTTGGTAATTACTGCCAATTGCACTCAAATGAGGTTATATCAACTCAGACTTCCCCAATAATGGGGGACAAACAAGTGAAGGAACAATTGCTCTTAACAATGACTTAATAACAGCTAAGATTTTTTAAGCACCTGCTGTATGCCAGACTATTCCCCACCTATTAACTTTTACTCTTAGGAGAGGGGCACTCTGCTCCGTCCCATTTTCTAGAGGTTAATAAAAGGGACTGTGAGTGCAGGGGACACAGCATGTTATGAATATCACGACTTCTAGATATCTTCACTTATACACATTTTTTATTTTTCCTGCATAGGTGGGAGGCTAAAAATGGAAAACAGAGTAGTGAATTCATCTTCCATGTTTCCCTCTCTCACAGGTGCTTTGCTTTCCTATTTTAGCTCGAGTCTGGAAGCTGCATTCCAATAAAATTCCAATAAATTTTCTTGATGGATATTGAAATGCAATTTCATATCGTTTCCATGCATCATGAAATAGCCTTCTTTCTTTATTTTTTTTTATTGTTCCTCCACCCCATTTAGCCGGAAGAAAGTGTTTCACCTTTCTGTGCCCATCCCCTGCATGTAAACTGAACACCTCGCCCCTCCCTTTCAAGGATTTTCAACCACCTCCACACCCCCACCCCACCCCCACCCAGCTTAACATGTTTCCTTCCATTGTGTAAAGAAAATTCCATGAATGCAGAAGCTGAGACTCATGAATTTTTTTCCTCCTCGAGGTGCTTACCTAAGATGAGCTTTGCGATTGGAATGCAAAGGGGCATCAAACAGAATCTCAATCGCATTAGAGAAGATAAGCAGTTATCAGATGGCTTGACTGATTGGGTGGCTAAGTATTTTACTAAGGAAGCCACTTTCAGTGTTGCATTCAAGGGGCTTAACAGGCAGGGATCTGGTCTGGTGAAGTCCTGTTGCTAACTTTTGCTTTTGGTAATAATCTTTTTTTTTTTTTTTTCCTATCGCTTGCAGCCAACATGGATTTTGATTTTCCAAATAAAAAGGCTGGAGAATCTCCCTGCTTTCTTGCTCGCTGAGGCAGTCCCCAAATCACTGAGGTTATCCCCACTGTAATAGGAGTCATCTATCTTCTAAAATGAGGGTGTGGATCAAAATTAGGTTATTTGGGGGGTTTTCTCCCAACATACATTCTTCCATTTCTGCAAATAGAATCCTAAGGCCACTTGAGAGCCACTGGTAAAAATTCTGAGAGGCTCAAAATCCCAAATGCACAACTGCTCCCAAAAGCAAACTAATCATTTTGAATCAGTTGCTTTTCTCTCTGAATAAAGACAGTCTCGGCATTTTGAAAAATCCCATTCATGGGGCGAGATGTAATAATTATTATAATCATAAAAATGACAAGGATTTAAAAAGCCAGATGCCAACCGGGTGAGAATAGGGCTTAACAGGGCTTTGGGGCAGAGGGACCCAGGCAGGTTTCCCATCTGCAGTGAGTAACTTGAAGGGAAATCCTGACTCCAATTATAAAGCAAAGACAAAATCCCTTGAATCCTTTCAATACATCCATCTTCTCTGGCCAAATTGTGTTCTTTCTCCTCCCCACACCCTACGCCCTCCCGCATTTCCATAAACAATATGACTATCGGCTGAGCCCCTTGGTCAGCAAATAAAGGCAGAGGGCTAAGTAAATTTGCTTCCCAGCAATTATTTTTGTGAGGTCACGGAGTTAAGCATTAAAAGAACACTACTGCGGCCGGGGGTATTCAGTAACTGTATGATTTGTGCTCAAAACTGACAAAAGGACTCAGCCAGTCTTTTACTTCCATACCCACAGAAATCATTGACCACGGGGTCTTTGTTCCCTAAATTCATCTAAGAGGAATCTTTCACATGAACGCCCCTGCATGACAGCTAATCCCCTCCTGCACTCTGCTTCCCAAAGAAAAGTCCGTTTGGTCATTTGGTCTGAGTCTACACCTGCAAATTATCAGGATAATTATGATCTTTTAAAAAATGAAAGAAAGTAAAAGAAAAGACTAAGGGCTCGGGGAGAAGAAAAAGAAAAACCTACCAAGATCTTTAGTCTCCAGAGTAGGAATTAGCAAACTTTTTCTGTAAATGGGACAGAGGAGAGTATTTTCAGCTTTGAGGGTCATGCATAGAGTTTCTGGGGTGAGACCACTAACTCTGCCTCATGGGATGAAAGCAGCCACAGACAACACCCAAGTAAATGATGGTGGCACGTGGACTCCAGAACAACTTCGTTTATGGGCACCGGAGTTTGAATCGATATCATTCTCATGTGTCACAAAAATATTCTTCTTCTTTTATTGCTTCTCAACCATCTAAAAATAGAAAAGCCATTCTTAGCTCATCAGCAAATTTGCCCCCCCCCCCCCACCGGGGCCATAGCTTGTTGATCCTCCTTGATCTAGAAGAGCCAGCCTTGGAGACCCCTTTTGGTCTTGGAGATGTGGATCCTTCTTGATGGGTCTCACTACACTCCCGGGCAGCATGGACATTTGAAGACACGGATAATGGTTTCTGGATTTTTAATAACCTATTCAAAATGGAATGAGGAATTCCAGGAATTGAAGCCAAGAAACTGAACACCATGCCACGTGCAACGAAATGTCCTCATCAGGCTTTTAATAGCAAATTAATCCATCTAGATCCTGGGAAATTTAGCATTCTGGTCACAAAGAGAAAACTTGTCAGCCAGGTGTCTTCCTGTAAACCATGTTTCTCAGCCTCGTCCCTGTCGACGTGCTCTGTAGGGTGTCTAGCAGCATCCCGGCCTCTACCCACTAGATGCTAGGTGCACTCCCCCACTTGTGTTCCCCACTAGAAAATGTCTCCAGACATTGCCAAGTGCCCTGGAATTCAATCAACTCTGTCAGTAGAATCTTCCATGAGGATAGAAATGTTCTCTATCAGGGCTATTTGCCACTTGCGAGTACTGAGTACTTGAAATGTGCTAGCGTGCCTGAGGAGTTGAATTCTTACTTTTATTTTTTTTAACTTTCATTCCTTAAAAGTCAAATTTACGTAGCCACATGTGGCTACTGTATTGGATGGTCTACTCCAACTCAGGATCACCCCAGCACACTTGCAACCACCGTGTAGGATATGAGAGGCAGCACAGCTTTGTGTCTGCAGCAGGGACTCATCAGACGCCGATTCTGAGGTTCATTCATTCAGTTAACACATTTATTGAGCACCTACTGCATGCCTGGGGATAAATACATAGATGAACAGATGGAGGGATGCCTGGGTGGCTCAGTCAGTTAAGCGTCTGCCTTTGGCTCAGGTTGTGATCCCAGGGTCTTGGGATCAAGTCCTGCATCAGACTCCCTGCTCCCTCTGTCTCTGTCTCTCACAAATAAATAAATAAAATCTTAAAAAAAAAAATAACAGGAGGAATAAAATCCCTTAGGGGACTTTTATTCTAGGGAGAAGACATACCAAAATATAAATTTAAATAAAGTAATTGAAAGTCATGATCAGGGCTTTTTGCAATAGAAAAAGTGGGTTGGGAGAAGTTCTTCTTTAGATCAGATCCGGAGATGGCTCTCCAAAGCACCATTTAAATTAAAATTGCAGTGTGAATTGCTTAACACAATGCAGGAAGCCTGGAACAGAACAAACACTTAATGAATATTACCTGTTCTTCCTTTTAAAAGCCAGCATTCCTTGACCTTGTATGACATTTACTACTTGTACTAAGTCTTGTAATCCTCCCACAATGTTACACCTATTATGCCCATTTTACAGATGAGGAAAACAGAGTCCCATTAATTTGTTCAGTATTACACATCTAGGCTATAATCGAGCTAGGATTAGACCCCAAGCTGTGCCTGCTATTACATGAATGTGAGCAACTCACTTGGATTTTCCAGAGCCAAAATATCCAGCATCAGTTTTTAAATTTGCCTTACACACAAAAGATAGGGAGATAATTAGATGCGCCTTCCTGCCCTAGGGAAGAAAGACTTCTACAGCCTTCATCTCTTGATTGAAATCTCCTAGCCACCAAGAATTCTTCGACAATAAATTGTAACTTGTCTTGAATGTATACAAACCTCTGGTTTCTAGGTACAGTGAAAAACATTGCCTTTGCTTCCTTATTCCTGAAATTGGAGAAGCTGGGTCAGCTGGGAGACTCTCAGCTGCAAACAAGTGAGAAACCATAACTCACCATTTCTCCTGCAATAGCCCTGACACCTTGACCATCAGCACGAGGAGGCTGCCTCCGCTGACCGAATTCACACCAAGGTGATTTTCAAAAGGGCGTATATCCTCATCATCCCAGAAATGCATGTTTTAGGCTGCCCGCTAAAATTTCTTTCCAACCCCAAAATCAATATTCTGGGTCCTTTCTCAGGCATTTGCAGACATAATGCAGAATAATGCCCAGGACACATTGCAGTTTCTTTTTCTTTTTTCTTTTCTTTTTTTTTTTTAAGATTTTATTTTTTGGTAAACTCCCCAATCCCGAGATCAAGAGTCGCACACGCAGCCAACAGAGCCAGCCAGGTGCTCCATACACACATTGCAATTTCTCATCTCAGCTCTCAGACTGTACACATGGCCTTTTCCGGTCTATTTGGTGCCACATTTCACACATCTTTATGCTTTTTGTTGGTGACTTTGTTGTTTAGAATGGCCCCCGACCCAGGGCTGAAGAGCAGGCTACTGTTCCCAAACATGTGCCTTGGGAGGGAAATCCTCATGCTAATTAGGCTTCCTTTCAGGCATGAGTTACAGTGATGTTGGCCATGAGCTCAGTGCTAACGAATCAACTATGTATATTAAAGAAGGTGTCTTTCAACAGAGACACACATAAAACAAGGTTGTGTATTGATCGGTTGATGAAATGTTGTGACCAGAGGCTCCCGGGATCCTAACCCCGTATGTGTTCTAACAGCAATGGTTCAGAATTTGAGAATTCAGCATTCACAGCGACTTTATAGAACACAGTTACGTTGAATAAGGACAATCAGTGTATGTAGCTAACTTCGGGGGGGTGCCAATCAGAACACACCCCCGGGGTGTAAACCCCCTGGGTGGTACCGCCAGTTCATACAAGTGAATCCCCGCTCAGAGCCGGGCCTAACAAGTACTTATTATACGTTGGCAAGGCTCATACTGCTGAACTTGTTTTCTCTTTTATGGCCTGAATTTTTAGCAAGTGTAACATGGAGTCTAGAAAAATCCTCTAGACTGTTTTATCAGGTACATCAAACTAGCGTAACCTTGGCATGCACCATAAATGGTGACAGCTGACACTTACTGAGTAGAAACTAGATGCTGGCCATTCTTGTAAAGGCTTTATTTGTATTGGCTCATAACCCTCCCAACCACTCTGTAAGGGAGATTTTATTATTGTGCCCATTTTACAGATGAGGAAACTAAGGTCTTGAAAGGCTAAAAATACTGGCACCACCTCACATAGGGAGCAGTTGAATCAGGATTTGAATTCTAAGCCCAGGCTCATAACCATAAAATTGGACTGTCGTCTGGTCCCTATGCCCTCTTTTGCCCTCTCTATCATGCCACCCTGTGCCTTCAGCAGGTGTCAAACAGAAAGGAGCACATCTGTTCTTTGAGTTCCCAGAAGATCCTGAAGGCTGGCTTTCCCAGCCTTTCTTTCTTTCTTTCTTTCTTTCTTTCTTTCTTTCTTTCTTTCTTTCTTTCTTTCTTTTTCTTTCTTTCTTTCTTTCTAGAAAGAGAGCCTGCAAGAGGTGGGGGCAGGGAGAAGCCAAGACAGAGGGAGAGAAAATCTTTTTTTTGTTTTGTTTTTTTTTTTTTTGAGGGAGAGAAAATCTTAAGCAGACTCCCCACTGAGCATGGAGCCCCACACAGGGCTCATTCTTACAACCCAGAGATCATGAGCCAAAACCAAGAGTCTAATATTTAACCAGCTGAGCCACACAGACACTCCTTTGAACGCTATTTATTAAGTGCCTACTGTGTGCCAGGCACAATTTTAGGAGCTAATGGTGAACAAAACAGACACAGCACTGGCACTCACAGCATCTATAATAAGGCAAGATTTTAACAAGAATTTATACAAATCATTTAATTTCGCTTTTGAGCAGTGCCATGATGGAAACACGCAGGAATGAAGGGCAGGGAGAAAGCGGATATGGCTGTCACATGAGTAAGATGGTACTAGAGTGAAGAGAATGAGGTTGCAGATGTGAGATAGGGCCAAATCGTGGGGGGTCTGGAGGGCAGCAGAGAATGGGGTCTCTCTCTTGACACAACCAAGAGCTATGGAAAGTGGAGGCTGTTTCCTCCAACCTATCTTTTTAAATTCAGACATATTTTGGGGGCACCTGGCTGGCTCAGTTGGTAGAGCATGAGATTCTTGATCTCAAAGTTGTGAGTTCATGCCCCACATTGGGTGTACAGCTTACCTAAATATATATTTTTTATATTTATATTTATATATATTATATATATAAACATATATATTTCACTTACTATAATATCCACCCTTTTATTTATTTTTTTTTAGGTAAGATTTTATTTTTTTAAGTACACCCATTGTGGGGCTGGAACTTACAACCCCACAAGATCAAGAGTCTGGTGTTCCACCGACTGACTCAACCAGGCACCACTAAAATTTGCCCTTTTAAAGTGTAAGGGGTATATTTGGGGTATATTCATCCAGTTGTGCAACCATCGCCACTGTCCAATTCGAGAATATTTTCATCATTCTTCTCTGACCCCCATAAGAAACAGTACCCACCAGCACTGACTCCCCACCCACCATTCCCTGGCAACAACTGACCTAATTTCTGCCTCTATTGATTTGCCTCTTCTGGATGTTTCATGTCAATGGACTCCTGCAGTATGTGGTCCTTCATGTCTGGCTTTTTCCACTCACCATCATGTTCTCAAGGTCCACCCATGTTGCAGCCCGTGCCAACACTTCATCCCTTTCTGTTTGTATGTTTTGTTTTGTTTCTACCAGTTTCTCTTTTGTTGTTGTTGTTTTAGTGTGGTTTTTTTGTTTGCTTCGCTTTTTGAAGATTTTATTTTTAAGGAATCTCCACACCCAACATGGGGCTCAAACTCACAACCCCCAGATGATGAGTCACATGCTCCGCCAACTGAGCCAGCCAGGTGCCCCTACAGTATTGAGAAGTATATGCCCACTGTGGTACAACAGATCCTTAGGACTTACCATCTTCCAGGACTGAACCCTGTACCTCCTGAATAGTAGCTCCCTGTTTTCCCCTCCTCCTAGGCCCTGACAACCACTCTTCTACTTTCTTTTTTTTTCTTTTTTAAGATATTTATCTCTATCTATCTATCTATATCTATTTATTTGAGAGAGAGAAAGAGAGGGAGAGAGCATGAGCAGGGGCAGGGGCAGCAGCAGAGGAAGAAGGAGAAGCAGGTTCCCTGCTGAGCTGGGAGCCGATGCGGGGTTCAATCCCAGGACCCCACAATCATGACCTGAGCCGAAGCCAGATGCTTAATCGACTGAGCCACCCAGGCACGACTACTTTCTATTTTCATAAAGTTGATTATCTGTCATACCTCATATGAATGGAATTATGCAGTATTTGTCCTGGGGACTGGCTTATTTCGCTTAGCTCCGTGTCCTCTAGGTTCATCCCTGTTGCAGCACATGACAGGATTCCCTTCCTCTTTCAGACCAAATAATATCCCATCATATGAATATACCACATTGTCTTTATTCACATGTCGATGGACATCTGGGTTGTTTGCACACCTTGGCTATTGAGAATAATGCCGGAATGAATGTGGGTGTGCAAGTATCTCTTTCAGCACCTGTTTTCAACTTTTTTGGATAAACACCCAGCAGTGAGATTGCTGGATCGTGTGGTGATTGGTTAAGGAAGCTTCATGCTGTTTCTTACAGTGGTTGCCCCATTTTATAATCCCACCAACAGTGTGTAAGGGTTTCATTGCTCTACGTTCCTGTCAACACTTATTATTTTCAGGTGTTTTGACAGTGATGTTGCTAATGAGCACAAGGTGGTATCTCATTGTGGTTTGGATTTACATTTTCCTGATGATTCATGATGTTGAGTATCTTTTCATATGCTTGTTAAGCATTTGTATATCTTCTTTGGAGAAATACAAGCCTTTTGCCCTTTTTTTTTTTTTAATTTTTATTTATTTATGATAGTCACAGAGAGAGAGAGAGGCAGAGGGAGAAGCACCAGGAGCCCGACGTGGGATTCGATCCCGGGTCTCCAGGATCACGCCCTGGGCCAAAGGCAGGCGCCAAACCGCTGTGCCACCCAAGGATCCCCTGCTGCGCCACCCAAGGATCCCCTTCTGCCCATTTTTAAATCACTTTGTTTTTAAATTATTGAGTTGTAGGAGTTCTTTTTTTTTTTTTTTTTTTTTTAATACTCTTTTGCTCAGTGTAGGGCTCCAGCTCACAAATGACCCCAAGATCAAGAGTCACAGGCTTCACTGACTGAGCCAGCCAGGTTCTTTGTGTATTCTGAATACTAACCACTTATCCAAAATATGACTTGCAAATATTTTCTCTCCTTCTATCTGGGAAAAAACTCTGTTGAGGGATCCCTGGGTGGCGCAGCGGTTTGGCGCCTGCCTTTGGCCCAGGGCGCGATCCTGGAGACCCGGGATCGAATCCCACATCGGGCTCCCTGCATGGAGCCTGCTTCTCCCTCTGCCTGTGTCTCTGCCTCTCTCTCTCTCTCTGTGAGACTATCATAAATAAATAAAAATTAAAAAAAAAAAAACTCTGTTGATTGTTTTCTTTGCTCTGCAGAAGTTTTTAAGTTTGCTGTGGTCCCATTTGTCTATTTTTGTTTTTGTCTCCTCTGCTTTTGGTCTCATATCCAAGAAATCATTGCCTATTCCAATGTCATAAAGCTTTTCCCTATATTTTCTTCTGGGAGTTTCATAGTTTCAGATCTTACATTTAAATCATTGAACTAGGGAATCCCTATGGTTCAGTGGTTTAGTGTCTGCCTTTGGCCCAAGGTGTGATCCTAGAGTCCTGGGATTGAGTCCCACATCAGGCTCCCTGCATGGAGCCTGTTTCTCCCTCTGTGTCTCTGCCTCTCTCTCTCTCTCTCTCTCTGTGTGTCTTTCATGAATAAATAAATAAAAATCTTTAAAAAAAATAAATCATTGATCTATTTTGAGTTAATTTTTTATATGGTATAAGATAAGAGTCCACATTTATTCTTTTGCTTGTGGTCATCCAGTTTTCCCAATACCATTTGTTGATGAGACTATCCTTCCCTCGTGGTGTTGTCTTGGCACTCTTGAAGGTCATTTGACCTTATACACGAGGGCTTTTTCTGGTTCCATTGGTCTACTTCATTCTTTTTTTATGACTGCATAATATTGTATTGTATGCACGTACCATATTTTATCTATCTATTAATTAGACGTTTTTATCTATCTATTAATTAGACGTTTGGGTATGGGCACTAGGCTGTGATAAACACTCATGTACAAGTTGCTGTGCAGACATATGTTTTCAATTCTCTTGGCTACATACCTATACATAGGACTTCTAGGTCAATGGAAATTCTATGTTTAATATTTTAAGGAACTGGGGTTCCCTGGGTGGCACAGCAGTTTAGCGCCTGCCTTTGGCCCAGGGTGCGATCCTGGAGACCCGGGATCGAATCCCACAACGGGCTCCCAGTGCATGGAGCCTGCTTCTCCCTCTGCCTGTGTCTCTGCCTCTCTCTCTCTCTGTGACTATCATACATAAATAAATAAAAATTTAAAAAAATATTTTAAGGAACTGACGAAATTGTAATTTCTGTACATCTTTATCAACCTTGCTATTGTGTTTTTATTATTATTATAGCCATCCTACAGGTTATGAAATATCTCATTATAGTTTTGTTTTTTGTTTTTTGGGGGGTTTTTTTGTTCATTTTAGTTTTGGTTTGCATTTTCCTAATAATTAATGATGTTGAACATATTTTCATGCTTACTGACCATTTATATGCCTTCTTTGGAGAAATATCTATTCAAATTTTGCCCACTTTTAATTGGGTCATTTATCTTAAAAAGCAATAAAATTGTGAGGTTGTAAGAGTTCTTTATATATTTTGGATACTAGTCCCCTATCAGATTTATTATTTGTAAATATCTTATGACAAGGTGTTAATTGGGCAGTGAAATGATTAGAGTAATGGTATACAGAGATATCTTGGACAGGTTCATCCATTCCTACCTGTTTACCAGGGGATAGAGTCGATAATAGTACACATAAATTTCTTTGTATGTTCAACTTATCAACTAGAAATGGCACAGATTTTAAGAATATTATTGGTGGCTAGAACAGTGATACATTTTTAAGTACATAAGTTACCATATGTCAGATACTGTCTTAAGCATTTTACATGTTTTGTTTTGTTTTTTTTTTTATGATAGTCACACACAGAGAGAGAGAGAGAGAGAGAGAGGCAGAGACATAGGCAGAGGGAGAAGCAAGCTCCATGCACCGGGAGCCCGACGTGGGATTCGATCCTGGGTCTCCAGGATCGCGCCCTGGGCCAAAGGCAGGCGCTAAACCGCTGCGCCACCCAGGGATCCCACATTTTACATGTTTTAAACTCATTTAATCTTTCTGTACTTACTCTCATCTGCATTTTATAGATGCAGAAACTAGGGTATAAAGAATTTATGTACTTTGCCCAGGGTCACACAGGTAGTAAATGATGCAGCTCAGATTTGAATCCAGGCTTCTGGCTCCCAAATCTGAGTGTTTAACCACAGCACTGCAGGGAGTCTCATGGGCAGCTGGCGATCTTTCTTCTCATTTGGAATATCTTTCCTAGTTTGTGACCCAAGATAGGCTTCCAGCCTCAGCATTCTCAAATTGGATTGTTTAATGAGATAATTTTTCTTCTCAAAAATCTGTGATATGGGGATCCCTGGGTGGCGCAGCGGTTTGGCACCTGCCTTTGGCCCAGGGCGCGATCCTGGAGACCCAGGATCGAGTCCCATGTCGGGCTCCCAGTGTATGGAGCCTGCTTCTCCCTCTGCCTGCGTCTCTGCCTCTGTGTGTGTGTGTGTGTATGACTATCATAAATAAATAAAAATTAAAAAAAAAAATCTGTGATGTGTTGGCCACATCTCTCTCAACCAGACATTTAGAGATGGCTTTACAGCACATAGTCAGTCTCATTTGCATCACCCCAGAGAGGCAGCTTTATGTTGAGTGATTTGGGGTACAGTTTTTGCCATCAGGTGTTCCTGGGTTCAAATCCCAGCTCTGACACATGGAGGCTATATGACCACTGGCAAGTCACTTAACCCCTCTGTGGCCCAGGGTCTTCACCTGTTACATGAGGGTGCTAATAACTTCACACTTTATAAGTTATTTTGGAAGCTAAGTAGCATAATGCATTCAGGCACCCAGCTCATAGTTTATACCCCATTAAATAACTTTCAATTACAATGAGGAGAAGTAATTATACTTGAACAGCCAGGTATATAGATATTATCAGTTTCATTTTACTAATAAAAATATTTAGGATCCCTGATGATGGGGTCAAGGCTCAAGACCACACCGTTCTAAAGTGTCAGGATAGGACTTTTACTCTGGCCTTCCGACACCAAGTCTTGTGGGCTTTTCTACCGTCATACTCCCCAGAGTATCTAAGAATCAAACATACTTGCACCGTATGAATTATTTATTCAATTGGATTCTGGAAACACCATAAAATATTGCATGACTATATATATATATATATATATATATATATATATATATATATATATATGCTTCATAGACTTTTCTTTTTCTTCACATTTCATCCAGGGAAATGTAAAGATAATATTTTCAAAAAATAAATATATAGGTATAGGTGTATTTTCAAGTTAAATATAAATTTCATTCTGTTAGGGGATCCCTGGGTAGCTCAGCTGTTTAGCGCCTGCCTTCGGCCCAGGGCGTGGTCCTGGAGTCCCGGGATCGAGTCCTGCATCGGGCTGCCTGCATGGAGCCTGCCTCTCCCTCTCTCTCTCTCTCTCTCTGTCTCTCATGAATAAATAAATAAAAATCTTTTTAAAAATTTTTCATTCTGTTAGAAGGAAGTATGAAAACCAAATAGAGAGTGTGAAGTGCTGATATGACAATTTAATAACAACGAAGAAATAACCAAGATTCACTTATAAGATTTCATTGAGGAGTCAGTCAGGAAGGGTCAATATATATTGTGGCATATGTGTTTTTCTTTTCTTTTTTTTTTTTTTTTTGCAAATGTGTTTTTCTTAAAAAAAAAAGAAGCTTCTCAAGTAAGGAGGATAGGAAGGATTAACCTATCTTCCAAGATTCCAAGATTAAACCTGAGGTATATCTGTCACACCTTCTGCTTTGTTCCCCATCACTGGTGGGTAGCACTTCTTGTAAGGGGGAAGGGGAAAAAAACCCCTCAGTCTTAAATGAGGCCTATTTCAGGAAGAATGTGGACTGATTAGTATAAATAAATAAATAAAATAAGACCACTGCATTTATTTGTCCAGAAACTCTCAGTCTTAAATGAGGCCTATTTCAGGAAGAATGTGGACTGATTAGAATGAATGAATGAATGAATAATAAATAAATAAATAAATAAATAAATAAATAAATAAATAAATAAATAAATAAATAAATCCACTGTATTTATTTGTCCAGAAACTCCTCTCCCTGCTGAGAAGCAAAAGTTGCTGGGCTTTGTTGATTCTCGCACTGTCCCTGTTAAATTCCTCACCAGGGAGGAGAGGCGTGTGAACAATCTCCAGGCACTTTCTGTCCAAACTCAGTGGAAAACCCGCAGGCCTGTCCGGGTGGTGAGCAGCCTGGCGGGGAGAGTGGTCAAGGATGTTCCATGAGGTTTCGTTGCACGCGGCCCAAGCAGCTCAGGCGAGTGAATTGCAGGAAGCAGCGCAGAAGCAGAGACGCTCCCTCGGAAGCTCGGCCAGGAAGGGGTGGTATCAGGGGGTCATAAATGGCCCTGTGGCTTTTCAGGACTTTATGAGCTCCCAGGCCTCCTCCACAATAGGCTGCAGGATGACTCTTAACACCTCATTAAGGTTGTTTTTTACCAAATGCTAATAATAAAACGGAGCCCTAAAAGCCTGGCTCATTTTGATTCAGAATCCTCTCCTCTGGAATATAAAAAGATGTCATAAAATGGAAATACAATGAGAGCCCACATCTTGGGGTAGACCCATTGAAATTTTCATGTTGACAGGAGTCCAGGGAAGTCAAGGGTAGGCCCCTGGGGTGGAAAAGTGCCTTCCCTTCCTGGCAAAGGTACCTTCAGCAACCCGCCCCCCCAAACAGCAATGCCCCTGAGGCCCCTAACCCCTGTATTGCTTTAACTCCAGCTATGAAATACTATTTTGAACTTTTTCTCTCTGATCCCAACACTGTTGTGATCATGAACCATCTCTGGAGGGGTTTTTTTTTTTTTTTCTGGAGTCTTTTTATTTCCTGTGTCGTCTACAGCCCCTATTAGGGCCAGAACAAATTAAAAAGAGAGAGAGAGAGAGAGAGAGGTTGGTGCTAACAAGAGGGGTATACTCACAAATCCCAGGACAGGGAGAAAAAGATACTGCAAATGAGCCCTGAAATCTGTTCTTATTTCTGAACGTTTCAGCGTGAGACAATGGAGCTCAAGGGGACCATCTTAGAGACCCACTGAGTCATGGTCCAGTGCTGTGGCCCTGGCCTGGGACTCCTCCTCTCTGCGCCTGCCTCTTAAGTTTGAGGGTGACAGGACCTGCCTCCAGGAGGTGGTGGATGTTCTGAGGCTTGAATGGGGGAATATGCTCCCTGGGGGCTCCGCCGACAGCCCTCAGTGAATGCTACTTAGTTTTTGGTTTTTTTTTTTAAGATTTTATTTATTTATTCATGAGAGACACAGATTGAGAGAGAGAGAGAGAAAGAGACACAGGCAGAAGAAGCAGGCTCCATGCAGGGAGCCCGATGTGGGACTCGATCCCGGGACTCCAGGATCACACCCTGGGCTGCAGGCACCACTAAACCGCTGAGCCACCCCGGCTGCCCTACTTAGTATTCTTTTGCCCACTCATCCAGCACCTATTTCCTGAGCACCTACCTTGTGCCCAACACTGCTACAGCATCAAACAAACAGAACAACCATACCTTCCTGGGCTAACCTTTTACTAGTTGTTCTCCAAGGCACATGACAGCAAGGGCAGGAGGGATCTATTCACGACTCTGCCCCTTGCTAGGCGTGCGACTACAGGTGAATCCCTCAAGCTCTGGGGTGAGGGGTCCCCCAGGATGTATGGGCCTTTTCTTGGTTTAGACCAGTCTCTCAACCTTAGCAATGCCATCTGTGGCTGGGAAGTTCTTTGTTGGGGGGTGCGGGCGGGAGGCCCGTTCCCTGCGCTCTGTAGGATGCTTAGCGACATCCGTGGCCTCTATCCACCAGATGCCCATTGCACTTCTCCCCAAGCTGTGACAACCAGAAATGTCTCCAGAACTGCCATGTGTCCTGTGCGGGTGAAGTTGCCCCTGGTTGTGAACCCCTGCTCTGAATAACTCTCTCAAGCTCCCCACACCTCGGTATCCTCATCTCTGTGCTAAAATAACAATCTTATCTAGTTCACAGATAGTTAGATGTGAGAAGTGAATGGAATAAAGCCCCGCCTGGCACATAGTAAGCCCTCAATAAAAGTGATCTATTAGCTGATACTGATGGTTTTCCATATCTCACCTCCGAAGAGGACTTTGGTCAGGGTTACCCTGTGCTCACAGGTGCTCTGAACTCTGATCATGCCCTGAATTTGGAGGGGGAACCTCGGCTCAGCCTGTCTCTCGTCCTCCCCGGGGCTGGGGCGAGCAGAACGGGCTTCGCGCAGCCACGCTGGTGTACATCTGTGAGTGATTTATTGACCGTCCTTCCAACTTGGCCTCTGCCAGTGAAAAGGTCCAGACAGTTATCGAAAATTAGACTTGACTTTTTAACACACAAATGCATTTCAGCTGCAAGTCTGACCCCTCGCGGGGCATTCTCCTACCATCCGGGCGAGCAAGTATGCTTGCTTCCGAGTCTCTTTTTGGAAGAAGGCTTCTGGAAACCCCAGAAATCCCAATTCGTGCAGGAGGCAGTTGGGGAAAGAAGGTTGAGAACAGGGCAGTTCCGAGCATGAGCTATGGAGACACAGACATCATCCCCGTGTGACCTTAGGCAAGTCACTTCAGGGCTCTGAGACTGTTTCTGAACCTGTCAAATAGGAACACCCCATTTGATTTGAGGGAGAAAAAGCAAGCAAAAAGCAGTCTTGCCTGACACATAGTAGAGCCCAAGAAATAGTGGCTAAATATGACAAAAGTTCTTGTTGCCCGCTGAGTCCTGGGATATGCTCGTCCCCCAGGTCCAGAGGAAACAGGGTGACTAATTTGTCCAGGCTGGGACTTCCTGGGGTTTAGCCCTGAAAATCTCAAGTCTCAGGAAATGCTACGGTCCTGGGCAAAGGACAATTGGGCATCCTTTGGAATGACTTTGAAAGTGATTTTCTGGTTCAGTGTCCTGGGCACAGAGCCCAGTGGGGTTAAACTGTGACTAGCTGGTGGTTTGGGAAAAGCCGTGAGCCCCTCGCCACATGGGCCGCTCAAGAGAGAATCTGCTTTGTGCGTTTGGAGAGGAGGTTTACGAGCACTCTTCGTGATGGTTTAATGGTCCCGGGTGATTTATCCTATCTGGAGAGTCATTGCTCTAAGGAGAAACCTGCTTCTCTAAGTTCTGCTTTCCTTTATCATCAAACCTTTCATCTTCCCTGAGAGTGGTCTCCATCCTCCATAAATAACCTTATTACGGCCACACAAAGGCAGGGCCCGGCCGCCTGTGAGACTGGACTTCTCAGCCTGTGGTTTCATAAACCAGTTCGACCAGAACCTGGGAATACTTAATAGGATCTACCGAGGATGTTTTTAAATGGATGGAAAGATGCAAGGGCACTGGGGTGGCGGCGGGTCCTTGGAATGATCGGGTCCTTGGAATGATAAGCTCAGAATCACACACAACCTGCTGTCCAAAGTGGTGGCTTAACAAGGAAGAAGGAATCCACTAAATTACCTTCTCCTGGACATCTCAGTACATAAAATGCAAGAATGCCTTCCCAGGGTAATGGAAATGTTCCATAATCTGTACCATCTATTACGGTAGCCACTCACCCCAAGCAACTATTGGGCACCTGAAATGGTGTTAGTAGGACTGAGGAACTAATTGTTAATGTTATTTAATTATAATTAATTTTAACTTAAGAGCTACATGTAGCAGCAGGTGGCTGCCATATTCAAAAGCACAGGTTTTATTTGTTTTGTTTTTGTGATTTTTTTGTCTGTGATTTTTTTTAAAAATTGAAATATAGTTGACACAAGGGCACATTAGTTTCAGGTGTATAACCTAGTGATTTAACAATCTATGTGTTATGCTGTGCTCACCACAGTATAGCGACCATGTGACGCCATGCAATGGTGTGACAGTACAATTGACTACATTCCCTATGCTATATGGACAACATGGTTTTAAAGCAGTAAAGACTGACGACAAAATATATCATTGTGGGGGCGCCTGGGTGGCTCAGCGGTTGAGCATCTGCCTTTGGCTCAGTTCGAGATCCTGGGGTCTGGGGATCAAGTCCTGCATCGGGCTTCCTGTAGGGAGTCTGCTTCCCCCTCTGCCTATGTCTCTGTCTCTCTGCCTGTGTCTCTCATGAATAAATAAAATCTTTAAAAAAAAGATTGTGAAGGCTGTGCTTATAATTTCCCTTTTATTTTTTTAAGATTTATTTATTTGAGAGAGATAGAGCACAAGCAAGGGAGAAAGGTAGAGGGACAAGCATTCTCCCCGCTAGGCAGGGAGCCCAATCCAGGACTCAGTCCCAGAACCTCGAGATCATGACCTGAGCCAAAGGCAGATGCTTAACGGACTGAGCCACCCAGGAGCCCCTATAAATTCCCTTTTAGATCCAACAGTATGAATGGACTTTTACTGACTGTATCAGAGCAACAGTCCTATGCTCTTGTAATGTGTGTGCGCTGGTTCCATCTGGTGAGGGGCATTCTGGGTCATTGGAGCCTTGCTTTGCTGTCATACCTGTGATGGTCAGCAGGAAATGGGTATACTTAGAAAGAACAGATTGCAAGAATATTTTTGTAAGAGAGCTATAAAAATGTGGGGCAGCTGGCTGGCTCAGCCGGTGGAGCGTGTGACTTGTGATCTCGGGGTCATGAGTTCAAGCCTCACATTGGACATAGAGATTACTTAAAAATAAGCAAATAAACTTTAAAAGTGAAAAATAATATATAACCACCCCCGCAGCCCCTATCCTCACAACCATCCTAAGTGCTCTAGGTAAGTTATTCTAGGCTCTTTCTTTCTTTCTTTTAAGATTTATTTATTTATTTACTTACTTACTTACTTCTTTATTTGGGGAGGGAGAGAAACTTCAGCAGACGCTGCATTCAGCACACATCATGCAGGGCTCTATCCCATGACCCTGAGATCATGACCTGAGCCAAAACCAAGAGTCAACTGCATAACTGACTGCACTACCCAGGTGCCCCGTTCTTGGCCTTTTTCTTTTTTCCTTTTTTTTTTTAGATTTTATTTATTTTTATTTATTTATTCATAACAGACACAGAGAGAAAGGCAGAGACACAGGCAGAGGGAGAAGCAAGCTCCCTGTGGGGAGCCTGAGCGGGACTCAATCCTAGGATCCCCGGATAACACCCTGAGCTGAAGGCAGATGCTCAACCACTGAGCCCCCCAGGGGTCCCCAGAGAGGTAGTCTAGTACAGTGCCTACAAGTGTAAATGCAGAAATTAGACTGGGTTTAAATCCTATCTTTGCCTGAACTTCTTGGCCTTTTACTATATACATTTTTAAAACTACATGTTTATGTATTTTTTTGTATGAAAATAGAATCAATTATGCATCCTGATGCATATCTTGCTTCATTTTTATTTTAATTTTATAGGAAGTCTCTTAAAACGTTTTTGTTGTAAAACTGTTAAACTGTACAGAATAAACAGAAAGTCCACATCATCTTCCTCCTTCCTTCCTCCTTTCTTAGAGAGTCACACGGTGATGTGTAGACAGGTCATTTTCTGTGTATTTATACCTATATAGAAATTCATAGTTTTTATGGGTGGGTGTTTAAAAATACATAAATTGGATCGAGCTATATATACTGCTCTATAACTTCCCCTTCTCACTTGAAATAATGCCAGCATTGGTACTGGGAGTTAATCTCATTCTCTTAACATTCTCTTAAACCACTTCATCCATCTGCTTCATGTGAATGAAGCCATTTGTTTAGCTATGCCTATCAAAAACAGAGAGAAAAAAAAAAAAAAAAAAAAACAGAGCAAGGTGGGTTGTAATTTATGGTTACCAAAAGCACTGCGATGCACACTTCACATCTGCCATGCTGCCAAACAGGGAATACTTCTCGTGGATATGCAGCCCAGAGAGGGATTGCAAGGAAAGATGGAATTTTCATATAAATCCCCCTGTGTGTGTGCCTGGGTGGCTCAGTTGGTTAAGGGTCTGCCTTCAGCTCAGGTCATGATCTCAAGGTCCTGGAATCAAGCCCTACATCTGATTCTGGTCTCAGCCTGGGGCGGGAGTGGGGGTGAGGGTGGAAGACGGGGGGGGGGGGGGGGGGGGGGGGGGGGGGGTTCGGCTTCAATCTCCCCCTCTGCCCCTTGCCCCTCCCCCTACTCATTTTCATTCTTTCTCTCTCAAACAAAAAAATAAAATCTTTTTTTAAAAAATTGCCCTCTGGGATCCCTGGGTGGCGCAGTGGTTTGGTGCCTGCCTTTGGCCCAGGGCGCGATCCTGGAGACCCGGGATCAAATCCCACGTCGGGCTCCCGGTGCATGGAGCCTGCTTCTCCCTCTGCCTGTGTCTCTGCCTCTTTCTCTCTCTCTCTCTCTGTGTGACTATCATGAATAAATAAATTTTAAAAAAAAATTTAAAAAATTGCCCTCTGTACTGGACTGATGATGGTGCTTCTAAAATTATTTTCCTTACCAGAACCTCAGACATTGACCTTATTTGGATGTAGGATCATCATTCCGGACGTAAGTAGTTGCAATGAGGTTCTACAGGAGTAGAGTGGGTTCTGAACCCGGGGACTGGTGTCCTTGTGAGAAGAAATGAAGAGGGGTGCCTGGGTGACTCAGTGGTTGAGCATCTGCCTTTGGCTCAGGTTGTGATCCTGGGGTCCTGGGATTGAGTCCCACATCAGACTCCCCACAGTGAGCCTGCTTCTCCCTCTGTGTCTCTGCCTCTCTCTGTGTGTCTCTCATGAATAAATAAAATCTTTTAAAAAAACAAACAAAAAACAAAGGCAGTTGCTCTGCCACTGAGCCATCCAGGCACCCCTATGTCATTTTTCTGTTCCAAGATCTAACCCAGGAACCTACAATGAATTTTCTAAATACATTTTTTAAACTATTTTTAGATTTTTATTTATTTATTCATGAGAGACACAGGCAGAGGGAGAAGCAGGCCCCATGCAGGGAGCCCAACATGGGACTCGATCCTGGGTCTCCAGGATCCTGCCCTGGGCTGAAGGCGGCACTAAACCACTGAGCCACTGGGGCTGCCCTAAATACATTTTTAAAATATTTTTTAAACTTTTTTTTTCATTTCTAATCTTTTATTTTTTATTTTTAAAGATTTCATTTATTTGAGAAAGAGATAGAGCATGCACATAAGCAAGGGGAGAGGCAGAGGGAGAGGGAGAAGCGTGCTCCCCACTGAGCAGGGAGTCCAATGGGGAACCCTGGACCCCGGGATCATGACCTGAGCCAAAGGCAGATGCTTAACCAACTGAACCACCCAGGAGCCCCCCACTCCTTTAATTTTTTAATGAAAGTTCTAATAATCTTGGGGCACCTGGCTGGCTCAGTCAGAAGAGCTTGCAACTCTTAATTTTGGGGTAATGAGTTTGAATCCCATGTTGGACATAGAGCTTACCTTAAAAAAAAGTTTTAATGATCTTATATTTGGAAGTATTTCAAACATTCAGAGAAATATAAACACAATACAACAGATCTGTTTTATATCAGCCAGTTTTAATAATGTTAGTACCTACAAATCCATGATTCCTTATTTGCAATTGCAAACTATAAGAAGCCCTAAAAACCAAAAGTTAATGTGAGTCTGTTTATAATCCTCAGATTTCACCTAATTTGAAACACACATGTTTTATTGCAAATATATCAATGCATTTGATTACAAGGGTTGCCCCAGGTCCCACTGGGAACATTATGTAATATAGGCATAGGCACCATATTACCTTCCTAAAATCTAGAAAATTCTAAATTTGAAACACATCTGGCTCCAAGAGTTTCAGATAAAGCATTGTAGATCTCCATCAAATTAGTTTCAAATCTTTTTTAAAGAAAAAAGTCATCACAGATAAAGCCAACATCCCACCCATCCTCTATGATCTCATTTCCCTCTACCCCTTCCCAGAGAAAACCCCCAGCCTGAAGCTGGAGTTCATGTTCAGTAAATGAGGGGGAAAAAAAACATAAAATATAAAATAAAATAAAATAAAATAAAATAAAATAAAATATAAAATAAATAAAATAAAATAAAATAAAATAAAATAAATAAAATAAAATAAAATAAAATAAAATAAAATAAAATAAAATAAAATAAAATCGGTGCAAGAATCAGTTACCCACAGGGAGAAAAATAAAATTAGATCTCACCCTCGTGTCATAACAAAAATTGACCCAAAGGGTGAATTTTATGGTATGTGAATTATATCTCAAAACCAAAATCTATTCTGGATGATCAAAGACTTAAAAGTGAAAGCAAGTGTTGAAGATATAATATAGGAAAATGTTTTTATATGTTTGAGTTATGAAATGATTTTTTTGTCCTTTTATTAAGATTTTATTTTTAAGTGATCTCTGCACTCAGCATGGGACTCAAACTCACAAGCCTGAGAGCTCTACCAACTGAGCCAGCCCTGAAATGATTTCTTACATAAGACACAGAAGGCACAACCATGAAGGGAAAAAAATGAATAACACAACCACATTGAAATACAATAAATTGATTAACACAGTTATACCAGGGGACACCGCAAAGAAATTGAAAGGATGAGCTAGTTTATGCGAGAAAATATATTTATAATTATTAGAAGATTATCTGGATATGTAAAGAACGTCTGTAAATCAATAAGAAAAAGACAAAGAATTTAATAGAAAATGGAAAAAATACTTGAACAGGCATTTCACAGTAGAGGAAACACAAATGCCCAACAAATGTGCAAAGCAATTGTCAACCTCATGGATAATTAAAGATAATGGTTATGTAATAATAACTGCAGCAAGAAGATACAAATTAAAAGCACCAGATTAGCAAAAACTCATAAATTTGAGAGCATCAGTGTCGGGACATAAAACAACCAAAACTGTTTTACACTGTTGAAAGAAAAATTGGGGGTGAGGGGCAGCACCTGAGTGGCTCAGTCAGTTAAGCATCTGCCTTTGGCTCAGCTCATGGTCTCAGGGTCTGGGATCGAGCCCCACATGGAGTTCCCTGTTCAGTGAGGAGTATGCTGTCCCTCTGCCCCTCCCCTCACTCATGCTCTCTCTTCTCAAATAAATAAATAAAATCTTTTTTTTAAATAAACTAAAATTTTTATATTTGAAAGAGGAAAAGTAGCATAATGATTGAGGATATTGACTCCAGTAACAAATGTGGGTTGCATCTTATAGCTGAGTGATAGTGGCCAATATTTCTAGTCCCAATTTCCTCATCCCAAAGTGGGAATAAGAATGACACCTACGGGATCCCTGGGTGGCGCAGTGGTTTGGCGCCTGCCTTTGGCCCAGGGCGCGATCCTGGAGACCCGGGATCGAATCCCACATCGGGCTCCCAGTGCATGGAGCCTGCTTTTCCCTCTGCCTGTGTCTCTGCCTCTCTCTCTCTCTCTCTCTCTCTGTGTGGCTATCATAAATGAATAAATAAATAAATAAATAAATAAATAAATAAATAAATAAATAAATAAATAAATAAAATTAAGATTTAAAAAAAAAAAAAAAAAGAATGACACCTACTTCGGGCAGCCTGGGTGACTCAGCAGTTTAGCGGTGCCTTCAGTCCAGGGCGTGATCCTGGACAACGGGGATCAAGTCCCACGTCAGGCTCCCTGCATGAAGCCTGCTCTCCGTCTGCCTGTGTCTCTGCTTCTCTCTCTCTCTCTCTGTCTCTCTGTCTCTCATGAATAAATAAATAAAATCTTTAAAAAAAAAAAAAAAAGAATAGCACCTACTTCATAAGAATGTGAGTGACAATGAAATTCTGGGCTCCTTCAAAGGTCATTTATACTAGATGGTCAAGGAAGTTCTCTCTAGAGAAGAATCTAGAACTATCTGGGCAGCACATTTCAGAATGACAGCAAGTGCAAAAGCCCTGAGGTAGGAAAAAGTTTGGCTTGTATAGGAAAAGTCAAGGGAGCCAATGCAACATGAGGAGAACGTGAGCACAGGGAAGAGTGATGGAGTCAGTGTCAGGAGCGGGGAGGCCAGCTCCTGCAGGGTTTTGAAGCCCCAGACCAGGTATTCCAGATTGTGTTCCAAGAGTGAAAGATAGTCGCTGGGGGACTTTGAACAGAGGACTGAGGGGCTCTGGGTTATTTTTTTAAGGTATAATTTACATATAATAAAATTATGTAATATTCTTATATAAAAATAAGTCAATTTGTTAGAATTTTATACTCACCACCCAAAAGAAGATGTAGATTTTTTTCCATCACTTCAGAAAGTTCTCTGATGCTCCTTTCCAATCGGCTCCCCTCCACCCTCCCACCGGCACTTGTTTTCTAACATATCATTGTGGATTAGTTTTGCCTTTTCTAGAAACTCATTTTACAGAAACAAAATCATCCAATAAGTCCAGCTCCTTTCACTCAGCAGAAAGTCTGTAAGATTTATTCCCTGTCATTGCTTGTCCCAGTAATTCATTTCTTGTACTGATGAGGAGTATTCCACTGTATGAACATACTACAATTTGTTCATCTGTTCTCCTGCTCGTAGGTATTCGTGTGGGTTTTGGTTTGGGGCATTATGAGCAAAGCTGCTATAAGCATTCTTTAAAAAAAAGATTTTATTTATTTATTTGACAGAGAGAGCACAAGCAGGGGGAGCAGCAGGTAGAGGGAGGGAGAAGCAAGCTCCCCACGAAGCAAGGAGCCCAATGTGGGGCTTGATCCCAGGACCCTGGGATCATGACCTGAGCTGAAGGCAGATGCTTAACCCCGTGAGCCACCCAGGCATCCCTTCTATAAACATTCTTGTAGAACCATTTTTCATTTATTTGGGGTAAATAAATATCGAGGAGGAGAATTGCTAGGTTGTAAGGTAGATGTACACTTCACATCATAAGAAATGTCTCGGGGCAGCCCGGGTGGCTCAGTGGTTTAGTGCTGCCTTCAGCCCAGGGCGTGATCCTGGAGTCCCAGGATCGAGTCCCGCGTCAGGCTCCCTGCATGGAGCCTGCTTCTCCCTCTGCCTGTGTCTCTGCCTCTCTCTCTCTCTCTCTCTCTCTCTCTCTCTCATGAATAAATAAATAAAATCTTAAAAAAAAAAAAGAAATGTCTCAACATTTATCCAACACATTTGCACCCTTCTACATCCTCACCCCCCGGGCATGAGAGTTCCAGTGACTTCGGGTCCTTGTTGGCATTTGACATTGTCAGTCCTTTTATTTTAGCCATTCTTGCGCAGGAGGCTTTCGGAAGCCGCACACAACTATCCAATATGGGGTGCTGTCTATTTTTTTTTTTAATTTTTATTTATTTATGATAGTCACAGAGAGAGAAAGAGAGAGAGGCAGAGACATAGGCAGAGGGAGAAGCAGGCTCCATGCACCGGGAGCCTGATGTGGGATTCGATCCCGGGTCTCCAGGATCGCGCCCTGGGCCAAAGGCAGGCGCCAAACTGCTGCGCCACCCAGGGATCCCTTTTTTTTTTTTTTATTTTAGCCGTTCTAGTGGGTGAGTCTACGGTGACATCTCATTATGGTTAGTTTGTATTTCCCCAGTGACTAAATGGTGCCAGGTATATTTTCATGCCAAGTTTCATTGTTACTAGATTTCACTGTGGCTGCTGGTGGAGACCAGACTGGAAATGTTCAACAGAAAAAGTGGGGTGTGCTTAGAAAGCTAGCTGGGGAGAGGGCAAGGAGGGATTCAAACAGGGATATGATCTGAGATACAGCCAGCAGGAGTTCCTAACCGGTGGGATATGGGTTGTGAGATTAAGAAAAGAATCAAGGAAATTGCTCAGCTTTTGCCCTGAAACCAGGAGGTGATGGTGATGCCCAGTCCCTGAGACGGAGCCCACCGGGGAGAGCCTGATCAGGACATGCTTGTTAATCTTGCAGGAGGAGATGTCTCTTGGGCCTCTCAATGGTGAGGTTGGGGGAAGAGATAAGCGGGTCTGGAACGCTTGATAGAGGTCACAGCTGAAATCATCTGCATCTTGAAGCCGAAGAGGTGGCTAAGGCCACCAGGCAATAATGTCAGCTTCGGCTGTTTTGGAATCACCTGGGGAGCTTTAGAAATAAGGAAGCCTGGGCCCCTGCCCCAGGGATTCTAATTTAATTGGCCTATAGGTGAGGCTCAGGCCTGAGGATTTATAGTAGTTTCTCTGATGGTTCTTTTTTTTTTTTTTTTTTTAAGGTTTTATTTATTTATTCATGAGAGAGAGGCAGAGACATAGGCAGAGGGAGAAGCAGACTCCCTGCGGGGAGCCTGATGTGGGACTTGATCCCAAGACCCCAGGAACATGACCTGAGCCAAAGGCAGACGCTCAACCACTGGGCCCCCCAGATGCCCTTCTCTGATGATTTTAAAGTGCAGCGTCCTGGGTTTGAGACCCACTGATGGGAGAGAGTGGAGGGGAAGGGAAGAGCCTTGGGAGTCCTGGCACTTTGGAGGTGTCCCATAAGGTCCCTGTGTACCCTCCACCCCCTATGCCTTGTCTCATTCCCTACCAGCTCTCAGCTTCCCAAGCTTCTCTGGTTAAGTTCAACAATACGCATGCATGGGGGACTGGGAAAGAATGGACTGACTCTGTGCACCACAGAATCACTGGAGCCTTGAATCTCAGAGTTTGAAATGACATTAAAGGTCCCGTCACCTCTGTGACATGGGAAGTTTTCTGCCTCTGGCTGAGAGCTCCTCTCGTTGGGGTCTTGCTGTCCTGAGATAAAAGTAGGAAGAGAAAATAAGTCAGAGAAGAGCATTCCAGGGAGAGGGAGGGCTGGCAGCAGGAGAATCCAGCTGGAACCAGGGCATTGGTTTGGGGACAAAGCATTAGTTCCTGCCTGCCCCGAGGAGTGTTATTTTGGGGGCTATGGACTTCAGGGAACATTGATGCTGTTGGTGGAGACAATGTGGCCTTTCCTGGTAAAAGAACCTCTTTTAAACTTTTGATTTCTTTTCTGTGAGTCGGTTTCCTAAGGACTCTGGTTCCTGGTAAGAAGTCCTACTTTGGTCCGCCTCCTCCAAACCTGACTAGGACCCATTCAGAGAATCTTCCCTGGTCCAGGGAATCTTCCTCTGGTCCAGGCGGATACTTTCAGGGGGAGTTCACACTCATTTAAAAGATGGTATGTTGGAAACTCTCAGAGAGGCTATGCCTTTCTTTCCAAATAAAATTTTTACAAATAAAATGGACTCTCACCATGGACTCATTGTTCTTATATGTTCTAGGGGTGCCTGGGTGGCTCAGTGGGTTAAGCATCTGCCTTCTGCTCAGGTGGTGATCCCGGGGTCCTGGGATTGAGCCCTGCATCAGGCTCCCTGCTCAGTGAGAAGTCTGCTTCTCCCTCTCCCTCTGCTGCTCCGCTTGCTTGTGCTCTCTTACTCTTTCTCTGTCAAATAAATAAAATCTTAAAAAAAAAAAAAATCCCTATAGAGGGACACCTGGGTGGCCCAGTGATTGAGCCCTTTGGCTCAGGGCATGATCGCCGGGTCCTGGCTCAAGTCCTGCATCGGGCTTCCTGCAGGGAGCCTGCTTCTCCCTCTGCCTGTGTCTCTCACGAATAAATAAATAAAATCCTTTAAAGATACAATAAAATAAATCAAAATTTAAAAATCTATGTAAGTGCAGCCAAAAAAGAAGGTGATAAAGATAAAATATTCAATAACTTGTAAACGTTTTTCCTTTTCAAAATGTATTTATGTGGTGATGCAGTTTGGTCTTTCCAACTCTGTGGAAATCATTCATTTATTTTCCTCATTTTCCTGAAGCTCAGGGGTTTTCCCTTACTGGATCCCAGGTCTCAGACCCAGAAGTAGTAAAGTGTAGAGGCCACCCTGGGTCTTCCCATACCTCTCCCCAGGGACCCGCCTCCTCCCTGTCAGAAAACAAGAGGGTTTACCATCCAGGCCTGGCCCCCAGACTCCGTGCACAGCGGCCCAGCCTTTCGCAGCCTTGGAGTGGTCTTGCCAACAGAAGGTGAGCAGGAAAAACGAGGGACTCCCACATCCACCCTGTGGGACGTGGGGTGACATCACTCCCATAAAAGGGTGTGACAGCCTGTTAGTTGTTCCTCTACCTCTTAGTGGTAACAGAGAGGAGCACAGCACCATCCTCAGTGAAGAGCACAGGCCCCTGTGTGGTCATGTGACGAGATTCTGGTGGGGGAGGAGGGCCAGCCTGAGAAGCTTCTGGGGCAGCTCCTTCTGGGGCTACCCCCCTTCGCCCTCTTGCCTTCCTATTGGCCGGAGTGGGGATGTGGAGGAGAGCCCACAGGAGCTGGAGACAAGGCACCGCCCCGGCAGAGCCCCAAGATGGAAGATGGGGCCCAGGCAGTAAAGCTGTCATCCCAGGACAGCGGATGCTGGAGGTTGGCGTGTGAGACATTCCTTACGTTCTAGTTTAAACCGCAGGTATTGTGTGTCCCTGTCATAGCAGTCACACCTACCCCTAAACTACTACCAACACAGTGGCAGCTGGCGTCAGGCCCTAGCTGGTGCCTGCATCTGGCCCGAGTCCCCGACCCCACCCCACCACACCACCGCAGCAGACCTTTGGCCGGCCCAAGAGGCTCTCTTTGTGCAGGAATCAGCAAACTTTCTCTGTAAAGGATGGCAAATATTCCAGACCTGTGTGGGCCGTGAAGCCCCTGTCACAACTTCTCCCCCCTGCACCAGCACCGGAGCAGCCCTGGGCCACACGGAAACACACGGGCGGGGCTGTGTTCCAATAAAACCCTACTTGCGGACACTGAAATTTGAATTTCATATCATTTTCAGGGCTCATGAGATATTAGTCTCTGATTCTGTTTCCAACCATTTAGAAATGCAGAAACCATTCTTAGAGCACAAGTTGTCCAGAAACATGCCTGTGGGTGAGGTTGGCCCACCCCTGATCTCAGGCAGTCCTGTAGCCGGAGCAAGCCATTTAGGGATGGACGTGTGAGCAAAGACGGCAAGCCAGAGTCAATCCCGATGTTTCTGGTGAGATTCATGGGAAAGAGAATCTCCTGCATTTCTTCTGGGGTTGCTGAGCACACAGCCTGCAAGCTGACCCTCCAAGGGGCTCGTCACGAGTTGGCTTGCATGAGCCAGGGAAGCAGATCCAGAGACTCAGAGGTCAGAACCTGATGACACAGTTCTGAGACCCTGGATTTATCCATACTTGTAGCCCAGAGGGGTTTTTGGGGGATTTTTTTTTTTTTTTTGGTCATTTATTTTTGGTGTGGTTAAAAATAATAACATGAGATCTACCTTTTTAAAATAACCTTTAGGTACAAAGTCCAGTACTGTGAACTCTAAACACAACACTGGACAGCAGATCTCTGCAGCTTTTTCATCTCGTGTAACAAAAACTTTATACCCGCTGACCAGTACCCTCCCCTGCCCCCTCCTCCCCAGCCCCCCGCAACCTTGTTCTATATTCTGTGTCTGTGAGTTTGGCTACTCTGTATACTTCACGTAAGTAGAATCATGCAATATTTGTTCTTCTTTGACTGGTTTGTTTCACTTTTGCATGATGTCCTTCCTCAAGGTTCATCAAGACTGTGGTATATTATAGGATTTCCTTCTTTTTTTTTTTTTTTTTTTAAGATTTTATCCATTTATTCATGAGAAACACACAGAGAGAGGCAGAGACACAGGCAGGGGAAGAAGCAGGCTCCCTGCAAGGAGCCTGATGCAGGACTCGATCCCAGGACCCTGTGATCACGACCTGAGCTAAAGGTAGACACTCAACCACTGAGCCCACCCAGGTGCCTCAGGATTTCCTTCTTTTTAAAGGCTGGGTAATATTCCTGTGTGTGTGTCTGTGCATCTGTGAGAGAGAGAGAGAGAGAGCTTCTTCATTCATCTATTGATCAAGATGTAGGCTCCTTCCATATTTTGGCTGCTGTGAATAACACTGCAGGGAACATGGTGTGCAGACATCTCTTCAAGATCCTGTTTTCAATGCTTTGGGGAACACACCCAGAAATGGGATTGCTGGATCATGTGGTGATTCTATGTTTAACTTTTTGAGGAGCCACCGTGCACCCTAGAGTTTTGACTCTGTGAGTTTTCCATTATATGAACCAAAGCATCAGTACAGAGGGGCAGTATGAGTGGCCTTGATTGCGTTCTGAGGTCTGACTGCCTGGGTGCAAAGCCCACCATGTGACTTTATGCAAGCTGTTTAACCTCTGTGAACCCCAGTTTCCTCATCTGCACAATCAGAATTTACTTATCAAGGAAATATTTATTGATGCTATAATATTTCTGACGCAGGGGATGGAGTGGTGAGTAATTCAGAAAAATCTCATTCCTTGTGAAGCTTACATTCTATTTGAGAAGATAACTAGATTTTTAATTTTTTTTGATAAGTAGATTTTTTTTAAAAAAGATTTTATTTATTTTTTCATGAGAGACAGAGTGAGAGAGGCAGAGAATGAAGCAGGCTTCATGCAAGGAGCCCGACGTGGGACTCGATCCTGGGAGTCCAGGATCATGCCCTGGGCTGAAGGCAGGTGCCAAACTGCTGAGCCACCCAAAGAGCCCAATAAGTAGATTTTTTTTTAAAGGAAGCAAAATATGTGGGCAGCCCCGGTGGCGCAGCGGTTTAGCACTGCCTGCAGCCCAGGGTGTGATCCTGGAGACCCTGGATCGAGTCCCACGTCGGGCTCTCTGCATGGAGCCTGCTCCTCTCTCTGCCCCCCTCTCTCTCTTTCTCTGTGTCTCTATAAATAAATAAATAAAATCTTTAAAAAATTAAAGGAAGCAAAATATGTAACGAATTTTATAGAGATAAGCACTAAAGAAAAAAATTAAAATAGGGAAGAGTTATAGAAAGCATTAAGGGGGCATAAAAACATATGCAGGATGGCTTGGGAAAATATCTCTAGAAGCTGAGGTTTGAGTAAAAATCTGTGAGAAATAAGGAGCAAACCGTGCAGATATCTGTAGAAAGGAACAACGGTAACAGCAAGTGCAAAGGTCCTGAGGCTAGAGTTGCATAAATGTTTCAAGGACTAGCTAGGGGGCAGTGTGGTGGAATGGAGACAGCAAGAGTGAACGTAGCAGGAAATTACATTAGAAGTTGATGGGGCATGAATAAATAAATAAAATCTTAAAAAAATAATCTCCATATCCAAAAAAAAAAAAAAAAGAAGAAGTTGATGGGGGGGGGCAGCCCAGGTGGCTCAGCGGTTTAGTGCCGCCTTCAGTCCAGGGCGTGATCCTGGAGACCTGGGATCGAGTCCCATGTCGGGCTTCCTGCAAGGAGCCTGCTTCTCCCTCTGCCTGTGTCTCCCTCTCTCTGTGTGTGTCTCTCACGAATAAATAAATAAAATCTTTAAAAAAAAAATTAAAATGTTAAAAAAGAAAAATAGAAGTTGATGGGGGCCAGATGTAGGATCTTATACATCATAGTTAAGATTTTGGCTTTTATTCCAAATGAAGTGGGAGCCACAGGAGAATTTTGACCCAGGGAGGGATGCAATCTCACTTAGATTTTTACTTTGTGTCGTTTTGTTCAAGTAATCTCTACACCTAATGTGGGGCTCAAACTCATGACCCCAAGATCAAGAGTCACATGCTCTATGACCGATCCAGCCAGGCACCCCTCCATACTCCTTTCTTGGTCTCTCCTGAGAGACATTTAGCCTTAGGCTTAGGGCTGGTGGCTAATGTCCATGCCTGGTTAAGGGCCAGGATAAAAAATAGCAGCTCCCTGGAGGCTGAGGCAAAAGGCTTAGAAACTAAAAACTTTCCCAGGTTTTCTCTCTCTATTCCCTTCAGGATTGAATGCTCCCTACAGCCAGAGGCCTAATTCTACCTTTGCATCTAAACTGGAGTCTCCATGGAGTCAAAGGCTATGTTCTGATTTTGTAATTTCAACAATTTGGTAGCAAGCACCAGGCAAGGGAGGAATCACTAAGTGAGTGCATCGGTGAATGGATGAATGGATAGATGCATGGATGGATAGATGGACGCACGGATGGATGCATGGATGCATGGATAGATGCAAGGGTAGATGGATGGATGCATGGATAGATGGATGCACAGATGGATAGATGGATGCAGGGATGCATGGATGGATGGATGCATGGATGGATGCATGGATGTTTGGATGGATGGATGGATGGATGGATGGATGGATGGATGGATGGATGATGCATGGATGCACGGGTGGATGGATGGATGCATGGATATGTGGATGGATGCATGGATGGATGGATACATTCATGCATGCATGCATGGACAGCATACAGAAGAAAGGAAGGTGGGAAGAAAAGAAGGAAGTGTGGATTGATGAGTGGAGGAACGCATAAAAGGAAGGAGGAGAGGTGGGTAGATGGATGGATGGAGGAATGGTGAGTGAGTGGTTGGGTAGGTGAATGCATGAATGATAGATAATAATAGTGAACATTTTCTGAGCCCTTATTACAATTCATACAGATCATTTGATTTAATCATCCCCACCATTTTTAATATTTGGAAATAAGCTTAAAGAAGGTTAAGCTGTTGGGATCCCTGGGTGGCGCAGCGGTTTGGTGCCTGCCTTTGGCCCAGGGCGTGATCCTGGAGACCCGGGATCGAATCCCACGTCGGGCTCCTGGTGCATGGAGCCTGCTTCTCCCTCTGCCTATGTGTCTGCCTCTCTCTCTCTGTGTGACTATCATAAATAAATAAAAATTTTAAAAAAAAGAAGGTTAAGATGCAAGCCCACAATGACACTATATTCTGCTGGTTTCTGAGTGACCATGCTAAACCGTTATATCTAATGCCAAAAAATGGATGAGTAAATGAATGAAAGATTTGTCTGTAAATAGATTTTCTCCAAAGTATGTATGAAAGCTAAACAAGAAGAAGTGATCTGATCACTTTTCAGTGTTACCTTTACCAGGAACAAATCTAAAAATTCTGCTCCCGGGATCCCTGGGTGGCGCAGCGGTTTGGCGCCTGCCTTTGGCCCAGGGCACGATCCTGGAGACCCGGGATCGAATCCCACGTCGGGCTCCTGGTGCATGGAGCCTGCTTCTCCCTCTGCCTGTGTCTCTGCCTCTCTCTCTCTCTCTGTGACTATCATAAATAAATTTAAAAATTTTTTTTAAAAATAAATAAATAAAATAAAAATAAAAATAAAAATTCTGCTCCCATTGCTTTGCAAATTGAACACCTTATATACAGAGTCTGGAGCATTAAAAAAACAAAAAACAAAAAACAGAAAAGATAGTACGGGTGTTTAAGGAGGCTCCAACTTTTTTTTTTTTTTTTAGGAGGTTCTAACTTATAAATTAGCTTGGGGCCCTTGACCATAAAAGGGTAGAAAAACTATGGATAGAGCAGCAGCTAGAGAGCCTAGATAGAAACCAGATTCTGCCCCTGGTTGTCCCTGTGTGACCAGAGAACTCGCATAGATGCTCTCCAGGCCTCAGAATCCTATCAGCCCAGTCAGTAGGTTCGACGATCATGAACGTTCTTTCCAGGGATTGTTCTGGTCAGGATTTGCACTCACCCTTGGCCAGCACAAGGTGGGGTCACACTGAGCCAAGAGGCAGCAATGATGGCATGAGTATGCCTGTGGGCTCCAGATTCACTCAACCTGAGCCTCTGATTCTAATTCTATGTGGCGTTAGACTACTGATTTCACCTCTGTGCCTCAGTTTCCTCTTCTGTAAAATTAGACTAGAAGTAATCTACACACCATTGGGCCATTGGAAAGCATCATCATGCTGGGCCACTCGTAACATCAATTCAATGTCAGTTGTTGGTTTTTAAATTTGTTCTGTTTTTTTGGATCCCTGGGTGGCTCAGTGGTTTAGCGCCTGCCTTTGGCCCAGGGAGTGATCCTGGGGACCCAGGATCAAGTCCCACATCGGGCTCTCTGCATGGAGCCTGCTTCTCCCTCTGCCTGTGTCTCTGCCTCTCTCTCTCTCTCTCTCTCTCTGTGTGTGTCTCTCATGAATAATAAATAAAATCTTTTTTTTAAATAAATTTGTTTTGTTTTTAATATTAATTCAAATATGAAAATGCATAATTCTGATCCTTCTTAATGAAGCTATTCTAGAGTATTCTAGAATAACGTTATTGTATATGTCCTAGAATCTCTTCTGCATAAATATAATCATTCCATATGAAGCATTTTTCTGCTACCTGCTCTTTTTGCTTGATAATGGGACTTGGAGGGATTTCAGCAGAGTGGATATGGCTCTGCCTCATTATTTTTAATGCTGCATTCTATTTTGTGGGTTGTTTGGGTTATAATTTATGTAGCTGTTCTTCCAAAGATGGATTTTCTTCTTTCCTTTAATTAATTTTTAAGCTCACTAATAATGCACGAACATACTCTCTTTGCAAAAAAAAAAACAAAACAAAAACAAAAACAAAAAACAACACACACACACACACACAACTAAATCTAAAACATTATAAATAAAACTAATGTCCCCTTTGATGACCTGCTGACCCAACTTCTTTTCTTCCCTTCCCCAGTTAAAACCTCAGCCATCAATATGGAATGGAGGTTTCCAGAACTTTTTCAGTGCTTGTCCATACATAATTATGCATCTGTAGAGAGCAGATAGCACTATTTGTCTTCTGTGTTTTGCCTTGCAACTTGCTCTGACCGCTCGATAATATATGTAGAGCCTCGAAAGTCTGCTCATAGAGACTCCTCTCCTTCATCCCAGGGCTTCATTGTTTAGTTCCCTCTTCATTGACACGTAGGTGGTTCTCGGTTTTCTTTGCTTACCAGTAGTGCTACAGCCCACATCCCTCTCCACGTGCACCTGGGACGTCCATTCAGCAGTTACCTGAAAGCCATGCACGGGATACAGAGTCATCAACCAAGAGGAGTCCCTTTTCCATCAGTTTAGGCTGCGGGACCCGGTAGAAAGAGGGCAGCAGAACCAAACAGAACTCACTTTAATCCCAGCCTCTGACCAACAGCTTTGAAACCCTGGGCAAAGGAACTTCTCTTTCAGAATCTGGCATCCTCAGCTGCACCCCTACAGGATAGCCTTAACTGGGGTGTCAGGCACCTGCCCCTTAGGGAAGCCTCAGTAGATACAGACCTTCACTGTTAAAAAGTAGTCTCTCGGGCAGCCCAGGTGGCTCAGCCTTTTAGCACCTGCCTTCAGCCCAGGGTGTGATCCTGGAGACCTGGGATTGATTCCCGCGTCGGGCTCCCTGCATGGAGCCTGCTTCTCCCTCTGCCTGTGTCTCTGCCTCTCTCTCTCTCTCTCTCTCTCTCTCATGAATAAATAAATAAAATCTTTAAAAAATAATAAAATAAAATAAAAGTGACACTAAAATAACAAGCCAAGGGTTCCTGGGTGACTCAGTCAGTGAAGCGTCTGCCTTTGGCTCAGGTTGTGATTCCAGGGTCCTGGGTTCGAGTCCCACGTGGGGCTCCCTGCTCAGCGGGGAGTCTGCTTCTCCCTCTCCCTCTGCCCCTCCCCCCTGCTCATGCATGTTCTCTCTCTCTCTCTCTCTCTCTCAAAAAAAAAAAAATCTTAAATAAAATAAATAAGATAATAGACCAAGGTTTAAGAGAAACCCGGATACATCGATTTCCTGCCAATATGCCAGCAGTATGCAGTGAAACGTGGCAACGAAACGAGGGGGGACACTCTGGGAGGCTCATTCTGACACGTTTGGAGCTTCTCCCACTCACCCCAACCCGATAATTAATAGGAGCCAGGAGGAAGCCCCTGTATTTCTAAGTGCCGATTCCCACTGCACTGGCGCTCCAAACATCTGAAGGAAAAACCGTTTGTTAATTGCTGTCTAGACAGTTTATTGCGGCAATAAGATCAAAACCCAGAATCCTAAGGTTTGTGGTATGAATCATGCAGACTAAACAATTGTTTTATTGCATTTACAGAGAACTTGATTTATAATGTCACTGGGTAATAAAATTCCTTCATGGTTTATCCAAAATAATTTTGCTCCTTTTACACCACTCTGTGATAACTCCACCTCTCTGGGCTGTTAAAATGTGTTCTCTGTCACAGCTAAACAGTGTCCTGTCAGATGTCTCGTTGTCGAGGGCCAGGATTCATCCCGTCCCAGGAGAGCCCCTGTGATGTCAGGGCAGGCAGCCCGGCTGGGGTGGCCTCTGTAACCCAGCGGTCATAGCTGCGTCTGGTCACCCCAAGATGAGTGGACAATCCTGAGCCTAAGGTTTGTTGGCAAAGGCCAACTCCAGGGCTCCCCCTTCGCCCCTTCTGACCAGATCCTGGACCAGGGACAGAGCCAGCCAGTTCCTTGGTGCCTCGGACCTAGGGCTGACTTCCCCACTGCTTGCAGCCTGTCTGCACCTGATAACCTGTGGAATATGAGACAAGGAAGGAACAGGCCAACATGCACACATCCTAACTTCCCGCAGGCCCCACGGCTGCCCTCTGTTCAAAGGAGGAGCTCAAAGCTCTGAGAGTCTAAGTGGCTCGCTCAGGGTCAGATATTGGGAAGTCCTGGCTCTCCATGCTCCAAGGCCAGGGCTCTTTTTTTTTTTTTTTTTTAATTTTATTTATTTATGATAGGCACACAGTGAGAGAGAGAGAGGCAGAGACACAGGCAGAGGGAGAAGCAGGCTCCATGCACCGGGAGCCCGACGTGGGACCCGATCCCGGGTCTCCAGAATCGCGCCCTGGGCCAAAGGCAGGCGCCAAACCGCTGCGCCACCCAGGGATCCCCTAAGGCCAGGGCTCTTTTGGTGCCAGAAGCCACTCCTGGGGGGATCCCTGGGTGGCTCAGCGGTTTAGCGCCTGCCTTCAGCCCAGGGCGTGATCCTGGAGACCCAGGATCGAGTCCCACGTCGGGCTCTCTGCGTGGAGCCTGCTTCTCCCTCTGCCTGTGTCTCTGCCTCTCTCTCTCTCTCTCTCTCTCTCTCTCTGTGTCTTATGAATAAATAAATAAAATCTTAAAAAAAAAAAAAAAAAAGAAGAAAAGAAGCCACTCCTGGGCATTTATTCCAGCAAGATGAAAACTGAACATTCACACTGTACGTGAACGTTTATAGCAGTTTAATTGACCGTAGGCCCAAAGTGGAAACAACACAGATGTTTCTCAACAGGTGAATGGTTAAACTGTGGGGCATCCCTATCATGGGGTGCTCTTCAGCAATAAAAACAAACTGCTGATACACTCAACAGCCTGGATGAACCTCGGGAGAATTATATGCATGAAAAAAAGCAAATCCGGGGGGCCTGGGTGGCTCTGCCAGTAAAGCATTGCCTTGGGCTCAGGCCATAATCCCGGGGTCCTCAGATCGAGTCCTGCTTGGGGCTCCCTGCTCAGTAGGGAGCCTGCTTCTCCCTCTCCTCCTGCCTGCCGCTTTGCCTACTTGTGCTTGTGCGCTGTCTCTGTGTCAAATAAATAAGATCTTAAAAAAAATAAAAAGAGAGAGAGAGAGAAAGCAAATCCCCAAAAGTTACATAATATAGGATTCCATTTATGTAACTCCTAGAAATGACAAAACTATGGAAACGCATGGAAATGCAGAACACATCAGTCCTTGACCCACCACCTCTCCCCACCCCCAGCCCCTCACCCCCTTGCTCCTGCACCCAGCCTCGGGGAGGGTGGGGCAGGAGGAAAGTGGGTGTGGCCACAAATGCACAACAGGAAGGATCCTTGTGTCTTGATTGTATCAAAATCAACAAGCTGGCTGCGATATTGTACCTGCTTTTGTAAGATGTTACCATTAAGGGAACTAGGTGAAGAGTACACCCAGCTATCATCTCTCTGTAGGATTTCTTTTTTTTTTTTTTTTTTAAGATTTTATTTATTTATTTATGGGAGATACAGAGAGAGAGAGGCAGAGACACAGGCAGAGGGAGAAGCAGGCTCCACACAGAGAGCCTGATGTGGGACTCGATCCGGGGTCTCCAGGATCAGGCCCTGGGCTGGAGGCAGCGCTAAACCACTGAGCCATCCAGGGATCCCTTCTCTAGTGTTTCTTACAACTGCATGTGACTCTACGCATATCCCAAAATTCAAAGTATAAGTAAAAAAATAAAAATAAATATATATATAATATTGAATCATATCAAATTTTTGTGTTTATATGTCAAAAATGATTGAATATTGGCACTTTCACATGGTTCAGCCTAATACCTTTTTGCTACTCAACTGGGTTGGTAGCATCTAAAATGCAGTGTGGCAGCTTCTTTTTTCATTTCACTCTCCCCCTCGTAGAATATTCCATATCAGTACAAACAGCTGCCTCCAGCTGCAGAACTACAATGCCATATTATAGATGACCATAACTTATTTTGACAGTTTCCTCTAATGGACTTTTTGGTTGTTTCCATTATTTGGCTTTTACATACAATGTTGCAGTGTATTTCCTTGTACATACATCATTTGTCATGTGTTCGGTATGGATCTGTAGGATAAATTTCCAGCAGAATAATTGTTAGGTCAAAGGATATTGAACATCTTTTATTTTAGTAAATGTTTCCAAATACTCCTCAGGGAGGTTGAGCCAATTTTAACTCCCACCTACCAAGGCCATGTATGAGCAGCCTGTTGCCCCACACTTTACAGTGTTATCAAACTTTGGTATCTGCTAATCTGATAAATGGAAAAAAAGAGATATCTCAGAGGAATTTATATTTGCATTTTTCTTATAATGCCTCGGGGTTAAGAATCTTTTCTCATGCATCTCGCTAACCTAATCCACAATATTCATTTGCAATCTCTTTTTTCTTATTTGCAATCTCTTAAAGGGATTTTGTTTTATATTTCTTTTTATCACATAAGTATTTGCATTCAGTGGAAGATTAAGAAATACTTGAAGATTAATAGCCACACACCCAAGTCCCCACCCTTCTGAGCCTCACCCTCACCTCCTGAGGCTACAATGGACAAATGACAATGAGAAATCAGAAAATGTGCTTTAAGATGAGGAGCAAATGGAATTGGAGGTAGATGCGGTCAGTTCCACTAGAAAGCCCAGGGTTGCTTTCAGAGTTATTTTTATAGGCTGCTGGGGCACTAGATCCAAGGTCCTAGAAGCTTTGCTGGAGCCAAAGAAAAATATAGAACTCACAAATAGCTACAAAATGTATCATCGTGCTAACTGCTACCTGCTGCTAACCTGTGTCATTTTTAGGGATCTTTCCATCAGAAGAGCAAAATATTCCATTTTTAACAAAATCGATCATTGAACATTTAATTTTTGAAATGTTCAAAACGTATGTGTATACATTATATATGTATTATAGAGTAACATACATATAGCAAAGTTTAAAGGGCTGTTTATTATTCTGGATCATTTCATGTAAACAATGAGACATTCACTAAAACACTCCTTAAAACAATCATTGAAAAAGTATTTATATGAATTTACAAATCTAGACCAAAGGCAAAGACCTCTGCTGACCTAGTAATAGATCCAAAGACGGCAGAAGCTTCTTATTTTGAAAAATGGGTGGGACTCAAACTGATAAGAAACCTTTTATGCATTAGTGAATGCTAACTAGGAAGATAGTTGGGAACATTCCAGAAGTTTATTCCTTTTTTTTTTTTTCCTTTGCTCTCTCTTTGGGTGCTCCTCGATAACCATCAAGGCACTTGGAAACCTCTTTTATTAAGCTGTCCCATTGTATGCTAAGTTATGGTGGGCTCAAGACTGATCCCTTCACAAAAGTCCTTTGTTTGGGGATTCCTTCTATAAACTGGAACCCAGCGAGTTATGCTCCTTCTGGGAAGCTTTCCTTAGCTGATTATATTTACCTAAATGAGCATTATTTTCTGCCTTATTTTCTTCTTTTTCTCAAGTATAATTCAGATCTCCAGAAAGCGTGAGAAAGACAAGGAAATTGCTTGCAAACGACAAGGTATTTCTGGTTTCTAGGATTGAGGGTTTTTTGTGACAAGCATGTGCCACTTTTTGAAAAATTCTATGGGACAGTGGGGTTTTACAGAGGACCTGTTTTCACACACACACACACACACACACACACACACACACACACACCCAGCGCTGGAAATGGCATGAAATGTTCTGATTTTGACATAGTTATCCTTGTCTACATTTCCTATTCATTTTCATCTTTCTTGTTTTGTTTCAGTAATCGGAATGGGAGAAGAAAAGGGTGAAACCAGCTTTTTCCTATTTGTCATTTTTATCTAGAATAAGATCTCCATTCTTTTTTTTTTTTAATGGGACGGCTGAGTACTTTACAATTACAGAAATTTTTATTTTCAGTACTTTTTAAAGAAAATCGATGAGACCTTTAAGGAAAAAGGCTGAGCCCCATAAAATGAAAGTAGCAAAGGGATGAGATGCCAATGAAGGGAGCATGGGAGGGTGCTTGTCCCCTTAGGATGGGGAATGTCCCTCTCCTCCCATGAAAAGCAGCTTTCTTTTCATGGGAAACCAAGCCCCTGGGTTATTAGGTTCACAATGAGTTCCCCAGATGTAGTTCCCATGAGTGAGGATTCTCAGAGGAATAAAGGGAACCCTAGAAGCTCCTGTTTGTTTTGTTTTGTTCTTGTTTTAGTCAAGTTTTGAATAGGTAATGCTTCCAAGTGGTTCCAAAATCACCAAGTATAACAAACAGTGAAAAGTCTCCTGGCTGTCCTGCAGCCCACCTGTTTCCCTTCTGATAGTCAAACCCAACTACTTTATTTTATACAGGACACTGTTGGGAGGTCAATTGGGCAGACATTAGCAAATAGAAATATATATTCTGTTTATCCCCTTTTTTACACAATGTTATCGTACCTGACAGATCGTTTGGCACTTTCTTCCTTGCATGACCCATTTTATCTTGGCTGTTGTTCCGTCTCTACTCATCTCCATGCACGCAGAACCCACCCATCTTTTCTCTGGCTGCGTAGCGTTCCACTGCAAATGTACCTTAATCTATGTAACCGGTCCCAGTTGATGGACATACGTCCAGATTGGCTTTGATCTTTTGCTATTACAAACAATGCTCCCTGGGCTAATCTTAGTGGGACATCATGTTACACACGTGTGAGCAATTCTGAAGGGTGCATCCCTCCAAGTGCAATTGCTAGGTCAGAGTTTATTATCAGTCATTGATGCAGAGGCAGGATTTGAGACACACGTATCATTTGTAAAGCGAGCTTTTCTTTTCTTTAATTTTTTTTTTTAAGTAGTCTCCATGCTCAGTGTGGGTGGGGTTTGAACTCACGACCTGGAGATCAAGAGTCACATGCTCCACCAACTGAGCCAGCCTGGCGCCCCTATAAAGTGAGCTTCTCATATCTTTAGGTTTACACAATCTTAATATTTAAATATAAGTTACCCTAGTAACACATTAACAGGTTCTCCCTGTAGATTAAACTAATGAATAAACAATCCGGAAGGATAGAAAGGAAAATGTGAAAGTTCCCCCTTGAATTCCCAACCCCCTACCCATCACCACCACGGTCTCCTTAAAAGCCATTCACCTTCTCAAAATAAATCTCTGTGAGCCGTTAGTGCATACAGTTTCAGACCTTTCTACACATTTATATTTCTATTTATATACAAATTTCTTTTCTTTTTTTCTTTTTTTTCTTTTTTTTTTTTTTGAGAGAGAGGGGCAGAGGGCAGGGAGCAGACCTCCCGCTGAGCACAGAGCCCAGCTCGGCACTTGATCCCAAGACCCTGGGATCACGACCTGAGCCGAAGGCAGACGCTTCACCTACTGAGCCACCCAGGTGCCCTGACACTATAAGCTTTTTTTAGGAAAGAAAAATGCTCTAATTGATTTTCAACTTGCAAAGTCCCTGAGACAGTCCCAAACTGATTAAACTGAATTTAAAGGATCTGTAGTGGTAGGAGGAGCAGTTTTATTTGCTAATGAAATGAAGCTTTAACCGACAGGAGAATTGTTTCTGATCACTTTGCCACCCCATCCTGGCACTGGGTGACAATGTGCCTTTTGAGAAGGCAACACACCTGAAAAGAGGAGATTCTAGGCTCTCTCCACATCATTCACCTGACTGGCCAAAAATAAGTTCTGTCGGGCACCTTAATTAGCAGAGAGAAAAACAAATAGCCCTGCAAAGTCTTCTTCAACAGAGTCTTCTAGGTCAGTTCTCACCTGTGTGAGGTAGGGGAGGATGGTTGGAATTTGGGAAGGTCACTGGAGGGTCACTGCAGGATCTGCAGTTGCTCTAGTCACTGGAGCTAGAGGCCAAGGATCCCAGACTCTCCTGCTCATCACTCATGTGCTCCAGCACCGGATCTCTGAACTACTGCATGAAACCATCCATTGCACCTCTACGAGCTACCATCATTCTCTCATCCATACAGCAGAGGGACTTTCATCACTTGTCTTCCCATCCACTCTCACTCCCTCCAGTGGATTCTCCAATGGCAGCCAGGGTGGAAGTACTGAACCCAGAGTGAATCCCTTGAGTGCCCTAGGCAAGACTGCACAGATGCTCCCCGCAACCCTCGTATGCTGGCCTCACGGCCTTTCCCCTCCAGGCTCATTGCTGGACACTCCTTACTCAGCACCTTCCAGCATCAAGGGCTTCGGTTCCTTTTACTCTCCCTGGGCTAGAAGGTAGGATAATAGGTACAGATGGCACCTCAGAGGTCAGTGAGTCTTGCCAGGGCTCTCACTTGACAGAGAAAAAGTACAGCCCCAGCCTGTATTGCACGGCAATATCTTTTGTTTTGTTTTGTTTTAAGATTTTGTTCCTAAGTAATCTCTACACCCAACGTGGGGCTCGAACTTACAACGTGGAGATCAAGAGTCGAGTACTCCACTGACTGAGCCAGCCTGGCGCCCAAAGGCAATATCTTAACTCCAGCCCACCCACAAGGAAGTGAGTAAGACTCAACCAGACTCAACTAATCTTAAGTAACAGTGTGGAGTGGTGAAAAGCACCCACTCAAGGGTCATTCAGATCGTCTCTGTGGGTGATCTCCCCCAAGTTACAGACCAGCTCTGACCTCGGTCTGGAAAGATGGCGATAATCAAAGGTCCCACCTCAGGGGGTATTGCATAGATTAGATTGGTCAATGTGTCGATAGCATCAGGCCTGGGTAAGCATTCAGGAAGTGGGTTGTCCCGTTGTGCAAGCCGGTCCTGAGCCACAAAGGACAACCTGGGTGTGCAGAATGAGAAACCAAGCAAAGCAAGACTGCAAGGGAGGTCGTTTAATAACTCTAAGGCGAAACGTGGGCAAAAAACCAGAAGGCTGAACCAACTGAGCCCTCACATATCCAGCCCCAAATGTGGAGACGTGATCATGTAGCCAGCTTTATCTTTCTTTTTGTCATCTGTTTTGTGCACAGCTCTAGTAGTGCCTAGAGCAGTGCCTGGTGTGGTACGTGGACAAGAATGGGGCAGGAAGCCTCCTTGCATCCTGTGCCCCAGGTCCCCTTCTTGTCTCACTCTAGATCCCAGTCTGGCCTAGCACACAGCGGGTGCTCAAGAAATAGTTGTGGAGTGAATGAATCCAGATATGCGGAAACAACCAGATCTTGGAGTTAAGCTTTTCTCCCAGAAGTTTTGACCTCAGGTTTGAGCAGCCTCAGGCTAATTTGGCGACAGTTTCTCTGATCTTTGCCTCCCAGAAAACAAACATTATGATCACCAGAACTTTGGTGATAATATTGCTATTCAGCCTTTCTGGAACCTTGCATGTCTGTCTTCTTCAGCTCTTGCCAGCACATGTGAAGGAGCTACAATAGCTTTTTATGCACCAGGACTGTGAAATAGGCCACACAGGCAAGTGAGAGAAAAAGAAGAGAAAGAGACGATTGGCTGTTGTTGATGGAGACAATTTCTGTATAGAAAAGGTAATAGAAGGGCCAACTCCATCAGTGTCTTAATCCTGCTCTGAGCTGCTTGTCAACTAATTTAGTTTTGCAATTGACCTTCATATCAAAAGCAAGGTTATGCTGTTTTAAAACTTTGGGACAAGTGGCCTTTGTATTCCTGCAAGTTTTTCCTTCATTTTCTCTTGTTTATTTTATTTTTTTAATTTTGTTAATTTTTATTAAGATTTTTTTTTAAATTTTTAACTAGTCTCTATACCCCCACATGGGGCTCAAACTCACAGCCCCAAGATGCAGAGTTGCAAGCTCTACCAATCAAGCCAGCCAGGCGCCCCTTCTCTTATTTATTGTAAATGTTAAGAGCCAGGGCACCTGGGTGGCTCAGTTGATTAAGCATCTGACTTTGGCTCAGGTCAAGATCCCAGGGTCCTGGGATCAAGCCCCACGTCGGGGCTCCCTGCTCAGTGGGGAGTCTGTTTCTCCCTCTGTCCCTCCCCTGCTCATGCTCTCTCTCTTTCTCTTATAAATTAATTAAATGTTAAAAACCTTTTAAAATTAATTTTTCTTAACTTTTAAATTTATATTTCCACAGAAGGTTTTGGGAAAAAATTCAAATTGTAATATAAGTGATATATTCTCACGATCCAAAAACCTAGACAGAATAGGCATAGTGGAAAGATGCCCTCAAATCTTATTCCTGTCTACCCAGGCCCTGCCCTGAAATGTCCTGTGGATTCTTGTAGCATGTCTCCATGAAAATACACTTCCCCTGTTTCTTTCCCCCCCCCCCCCCGTTTCTTTTACATACACTAACATACTGTACACATTTCTTCCCTGCAGCTTGCTTTTTTTTCTCTTTGTCACATTACCTTGAAGATTATTTATATCTGTTTCTAGGAGCTTCCTCATTTTTTTTCTTTTTCTTTTTTGTTTTAAGTAGACTCCACACCAGGGCATCTGAGTGGCTCAGTGGTTGAGCATTTGCCTTCAGCTCGGGGCATGATCCTGGGGTCCTGGGATCAAATCCCACATCAGGCTCCCCACAGAGAGCCTGCTTCTGCCTCTGCCTATGTCTCTGCCTCTCTCTGTGTGTCTCTCATGAATAAATAAATGAAATCCTGAAAAGAAAGAAAGAAAGAAAGAAGAAAGAAAGAAAGAAAGAAAGAAAGAAAGAAAGAAAGAAGAAGAAAGAAAGAAAGAAGAAAAAAGAAAAAAGAAAAGAAAAGGAAAGAAAGAAGAAAAGAACGAATAGAAAGAAAAAGAAAGAAAAGAAAAGAAAAGAAAAGAAAAGAAAAGAAAAGAAAAGAAAAGAAAAGAAAGAAAAAGTAGGTTCCACACCAGTATGGAGCCTAGTACAGGGCTTGAACTCACAACCCTGAGATCAAGACCTGAGTTGAAATCTAGAGGTGGACAGTTCACTGACTGAGCCACCCAGGAGCCCCATTTTTTTTCTGCAATTGAAACAGAGTTGACTCAGATCCCTCCATCTTTGAAACAACCACATTATATTCCATTTCATGAATGGACCATAAACTCTAGTCCTCTGCTGTTGAATATGTGTGTTGCTTCCTATCTTTTGCTATTGAGATGAGATGTCATCTGAATCTCCTAAGATGTCTTAGATATTTATGTGGACATATTTCATTCCCTCTATTGTGTTTTGATAAAATGATACATGTTTGTTATAAAAAAATTTAAGCAATACAGATGTATATAAAGTGAAACTCTGCATCTGTAAGATACAGTAATAACTCAGCCTGAGTTCTTACTCTCTGGAGTTTTTTTTTTCCCTCTGGAGTTTTTAACCCACCACTGTGAATAGTTTGGTGGTGATTCTTTTTCCATTCACACGCAAATACATTAGAATAATCTGAGGGGTGCCTGGCTCGCTCAGTAGGTGGAGCATGTGACTCTTGATCTCAGGATTGTAAATTCAAGCCCCACATTGGGTGTAGAGCTCACTTAAAGATAAAATATTTTTAAAAATAAAACAAAATAAAGGAGTCTCTGTAATAGTTCATAACATGTTATTTATATAAATTAAACATATACAAAACAGGTGCCTGGGTGGCTCAGTCAGTTAAGTGTCTGCCTTCAGGTCAGGTCATGATCCCGGGGTCCAGGGTCCCCCACTGGACTCCCTGCTTAGCGGGAGCCTACTTCTCCCTCTCCAACTGCTATTCTCCCTGCTTGTGCACTCTCTCTGTCTGTCAAATAAAAAAAATAAAATCTTAAAAAAATATGCAAAACAATGCTATATGTATATATAATGTATATTTAAAGACACATAAAAAAAAGTACATGTATAGAAAATAGATTGGAAGGATTCACTTTTTTTTTAGGATTCTAAGTAATCTCTACACCCAGCATGGGGCTTGAACTTACAACCCTGAGATCAAGAGTCACATGTCCCACTGACTGAGCCAGCCAGCACCCCAGAAGGTGGCCATGTATGACAAAGAAAGAAATGGGGGGCAGCCCCGGTGGCTCAGCAGTTTAGCGCTGCCTTCAGCCCAGGGCGTGATCCTGGATCAAGTCCCACGTCAGGCTCCCTGCGTGGAGCCTGCTTCTCCCTCTGCCTCTGTCTGTGCCTCTCTCTCTGTGTCTCTCATGAATAAATAAATAAAATCTTTAAAAAAAAGAAAGAAAAAAAAAAAGAAAGAAAGAAATGGAATTAGAGGTAGAGATGAAGGGGAAGAATTGTAAAACAATATTCTACTCCTGCATGTTGATCTCATAGATAGTTGCACACGTGTGATAACATGTACACATACATATGTATAAAATTATAGATACACTCTGCCCTTCTGCTCCCAGGGCATCTCTTATAATCACAAGATACTAGAAACAGTCTAAATACTTAGGTATTGGTTAAGAGTTCTGACCACATTAATCATGGTCCATCCATATGGGGAAATGTGCAGCCGTTCAAAAGAAGGGAGTTGCTCTGCAGGTGGGGCTATGAAATGAAGTCCAAAATATTTGTGAAATGAAAAAAAGCAAAAAGCAAGACAGTGCATAAACAGAAAGGCCTGTGTGTGTGTGTGTGTGTGTGTGTGTGTGTGTGTGTACATGGACTCCCACTCTCAAAGGAGATACAAAGAAACTGTCCCTGGAGAGACCTAGCAGGAGGGAGACTTTGGTGGCTGGGGCATAGGGAGAGGCAGACTTTCTTTCCCTGTTACACCCATTTGGACCTATTAAATTTGCTAACGCATTCATGTATGGGTTGCAGAAATAAATAATAAATTTTAGAAAAGAGTCTGTGCACAAACCAATGAAAGCATGAATGGAGGCCTCCGTGACAAAATGCAGGTGATAATACCGGTGAAGCATGGTCCTTCCTCACTAGGACATCCTTTGAGAGGCCCAGGCTCTGCTCTGGTTAGCTCTGTGACCATCAGCAAGTCAGCACACCTCTATGTACCTTCAGTGTCTTCGTCGGTAAAATGGGGACAACAGTGTCACCCTCCCGCTAGTGGCATCGGGAGTAGGAAATGAGATCACGCTTGCACAGCAGTTGGACCTGTCCTGACCTTCTTCTTTTTCTCCTTGCTACCTCTGAGTATTTCAAACTAGTTGACTTCAGGAATCCAAAACATTGAAACGTCAGGAGACAGAAAAAATATGCTTAATTTTAGAGGTTGATCAAGAATCTGCCCGTGGTGGGGCTGCTTCTGGCTTCCCCTCCTTGTCTCTGCCTTCCCTGAAGAGAGAGCTGGAGACTCGAGGTTTCTACAGGCTGTGCAAATTGCCTAAGGGCCATCGGGCCAGGGCAACCCTGGGCCATTTGTTCAGCCTGTTCCTGTGTTTATACTACCCTGTTTAGCTTAATGCACATCCCAAGATTACCCCTAATACACATCCTCAGAAATGTTTATGGAAATTCTTTATAAGCAAACGGCTTTATTTCCCTTGAGTAGCTGCAGATACAAAGCAGTGGTCACTTTTTTTATTGACAGGCTTAAACACCTCGCGATGCCCCGGGGCCCCCACCCCTGGGTGGATCTGTTACCCCAGCCCACCCACGCTTACATCGTGGGATGCTGCAGTTATGACAAGCCGGTGCTCGGCGGCCCTGGATCCGTCCTGGATTCCCAGCCCCTAGCCATCTTTCCAAAGCAGGATCTTTAGGCATCTGGCTCTTTCCTCTGCTGACGGTTTGGGGCAGCTAGGGGGAGGAAGAGGGAGAACAGAAGCTATTTGTCACCCCGCCCCAGCCCCCACCTAGAGTTCCTCCATGCCTATTAAGTGCCAGGCACTGCTCTAGGCTCTGGAGAATCTGCGGTGAGCAAGGCAGTTCTCGGCCATCAGAGAGAGAAATTGCATTTTTTTTTTTAAGATTTTATGTATTTATTGATGAGAGGCAGAGAGAGAGAGACAGAGAGAGAGAGAAACAGAGACAGAGAGAGAGACAGAGAGAGGTAGAGACACAAGCAGAGGGAGAAGCAGGCTCCATGCAGGGATCCCGATGGGGGACTTGATCCCGGGACTCCAGGACCACACCCTGGGCCGAAGGCAGGCGCTAAACCACTGAGCCACCCAGGGATCCCCGAGAAATTGCATTCTGACGACAGAGGCAGATCCTAGGTGAACAACCAAGTACATAAACATGACAACTCCTCGGGGTGATCGGTACTGTGAGGACAGTACAGTAGTAGAAACCGAGGCAGTAAAGATCTGAGGGAGCAGGAGAGCCCACGTATCCAGGAAGCAGTAGGCAAGGAAGACCTCTACGAGGAGGCAATGTGGGGCGGAAACTGGAGTGAAGTGGGGAGAAAGCCAAAGTTCTGGGAAGGGCATTCCAGGAAAAAGGAAGAGCAAGTGCAAAGGCCCTGATGCTGAGATCACTTACCATATTGGAAGAAGAGCATGAAGGCGCATGCGGCTGGAATGCAGTGATCAGGGAGGAGAGTAGGAAGTGATGCTGGAGGGGCAGACAGAGACCAGTTTATTAGGGCCTTGGAAGCTAGAGCAAGGCCGTGTCGATTTTGTTTTGTTTCTTTTCTTGTTTTCTTTCTGTCTTTTTTATTCCAATAGATTTTGTTCTAATTTTAATGGAAAGCTCCTAGGAGCTTTAAGCCAGGAAAGATGTGATATGATCCATGTTTTTTCTTTTTTTTTTTTTTTAAAGATTTTATTTGCTTATTCATGAGAGACACACAGAGACACAGGCAGAGACACAGGCAGAGGGAGAAGCAGGCTCCATGCAGGGAGCCCGATGTGGGACTCAATCCCGGAACCCCAGGATCATGCCCTGGGCTGAAAGCAGATTCCCAACCACTGAGCCACCCAGGTGTCCCGTGATCCATTTTTTAAGGGATCCCTCTGGGGATGCCAGGCTGGCTCAGTCGACAGAACGTGCAACTCTTGATCTCAGGGCTGCGAGTTTAAGTCCCAAATTGGGTGTAGAGATTATTTAAAAAAGAGAAAATTGGTCTGCCTGGGTGGCTCAGTGGTTTAGCGCCGCCTTCAGCCCAGGGTGTGATCCTGGAGACCCGGGATTGAGTCCCACATCCGGCTCCCTGCATGGAGCCTGCTTCTCCCTCTGCCTGTGTCTCTGCCTCTCTCTCTACCTGTGTCTTTCATGAATAAATACATAAAATATTTTTTTAAAAAGAGAGAGGAAATAGATCCCTTTAGATCCTATATAGAGGATGATTGGTAGGTAAGGGAGTGAAATAATAATAATTAATTTAAGAGGCCACTGTTTGCTCAAGAGATTGTCCAAGAGAGGATGGATGATGGCTCATTCTGACATCTAACTCGTGGAGATGGAAGGAAAGTGGATGGTTTCAGAAGGGAAGTGTCCTAGGAGAGATACCGGTCAGGCTCACAGATGGTGTGAAATGGAGATGACAAGAAGAGATGAATCATGGGGCACCTGGATGGCTCAGTCAGTTAAGTGTCTGACTCTTAATGTTGACTCAGGTCATGATCACAAGGTCCTGGGATTGAGCCCTGCATGAGGCTCCATGCTCCATGAGGAGCCTGCTTGGGATTTTCTCTGTCCGTCTCCCTCTGCCCCTCCCCCTGCTCTCTCTCTCTCTCTCTCTCAAATAATTAAAATAAATCTTTAAAAAAAAGAGAAAGGAATCATGATGGTTGAGCAATGAAGTTGGGGTGCATTTTCATAGATGTGTAAGACCAGAAAAGGAACCCATTGGGTGGGGAGACCTATAGACATCCAAATGGTTGTGGCATCTAGAAGTATCACATTTTATTTTTTTTTTAAGATTTTTAATTAACTTTTAAGGTTTTATTTATTTATTCATGAAGGACACAGAGAGAGAGGCAGAGACACAGGCAGAGGGAGAAGCAGGCTCCCCACAAGGAGCCTGATGTGGGATTTGATCCTGGATCCGGGGATCACGCCCTGAGCCGAAGGCAGAAGCCCAACCACTGAGCCACCCAGGCATCCCAAGATTTTTAATTATTTTTAAGTAATCTCCACACCCAATGAGGGGCTCGAACTCATAACCCTGAGATCAAGAGTCACATGCTCTACCAGCTGAGCCAGCCAGGTGCCCCATGAAGTATATCACTTCAGCATTAATATTAGAAAGGCTCTGATTTGTGCAACATCCATCATGGGCCAGGCACTTTCGAAGCCTTCTCACACATGTTCTTTCACGGCATCCTTGCCATCATCCTGAGAAATAATGTGGCAATATTATCTTCATTTTTTAGGTGAAGTAGAAACACCAAACAGTCTGGGGCGCCTGGTTGGCTCAGTCAGCAGAGAATGCAGCTCTTGATATTGGGTCATGAATTCAAGCCCCACATTCGGTGTAAAGTTTATGTAATAAAAAAAAATGTAAAGAAAACCAGCAAATGGTTTAAATAACCGGATTTGAACTCCTGCATGTTGGACTCTATGGGTTGAGTTTTCTACCCTCAAAAGAGACACATTGTAGCCCTTTCTCTAGGACCTCAGAATGTGACCTTATTTGGAAGAAAGGTCTTTCCAGAGGTAATCAAGTTAAAATGAAGTCATTAGGGTAGGCGCTAGTCCAAGATGACCCATGGTGTTTCGGGGAAATGTAGACACAGAGACAGACCTGAGAGAGGAAAGACCATATAAAGAGACTCAAGGAGAAGATGGGTGTCTACAAGCTAAAAAGAGAGATGTGGAACAGGTGTCTTCTTTGGAAACGCCCTCTTCTCCCCAAAAGAAACAGCCCTACTGACACCTTGGTCTTGGACTTCTGGTCTCCACAACCGTGAGACAATTCATTTCTGTGACTGAAGCCACCCAGCAACCTTAATGCCAGACCCAAACACCAGTACTCTTAACTGTTAAGTCATGTCCCTCCTCATCTTATGGTTTCTTGTTGGATTCTCCATCTTCTCTGCTAAAATAGATGTTTTCTGGACAGCTAAGATCATATATAGCTTACATCTCTAGTAACTGGTATGTAAAAGGCACCTAATTGATCTCAAATACTTGGTGTTTGGCTACAGTTTTGAGCTTGACCTTTCGATAGTGAGGATTGCCTTCCACTGAGACGGGGAGCCATCCATATAAAGGCTCAAGCTCCTGGGGAATTTTTATTTCTAGCCATGATATGATATCAATAAGTGGGCTGGCAAGAATTAGAAAGCTCACCCAAACAGGCTAGCGGAGGCGTGTTTAATAAAGGAGATTTTACAAAAATGCAGGAGGGTGTGGAGAATCCAGCAGCGGTGGTGCAGAGGGCCCTTACCTCCTCTAGGCCTGAAAAGGCAGCAGGAAGTGATCTTGCAAGGGCTGTAGGAGAGGGCCACCCCACAGGAGCTGTGGCTTCAGCCAACAGGGCACAGCCACTGTGATGTCCAGCAGGCCAGGGAGTCGATACCTCAACCTCACTCTCCCCCAACCTCCCATATCCAGGCCCTGTTCCCTCTTGGCTGAAGCCAGCAAAAACCCAGGTGTCACAGGAGCCAGTGAATGCAGTCCCCACGGGTCGGCCTCTGGGTGCAGAACACGGAGGAGAGCATGGAGAATGGATCACCAAGGTCAAATAGAATATTCTACAGACTCAGGATGTCCAGAGAGCTAACACTGGCAGGTCGACAGACCCCATTTCTTGAAAACCATCCAATCCCCGCTGGTTATTTATGTTGCTACCCTTCTGCAAGAACCACATAAAATATTTTACATGCTTTTAAAACTCATAAATGTAATGAAGCCAAGATGTTTCAGCAAATGTGCTTGACAGACAAATCCTGCCGAAGATCCGCTCTTAGCTGATGTCAAGACCAAAGGCGATCTCATGACCTGCAGAACATCTGACATGGAAACTAATAAATTCATCCCCTGGCCCGCGTGGCTCCCGAGATGTCCAAGCTGTCACTGGATCTTGAGACTGTATCTATTCCTTCATTTGCTTCCTGCCCTTGTCTCTTGCAAGTATTTACTGCTCTTTAAAAACTGGATTTGGCCACTTGGAAATGCACCAGTTTGCAAAAGCCAGGAGAGAGCCCTACACTTTGTTTGGTTGTGCAAACGACCTCCAAGACGAGCTACCTGAGACATTAATAAAAACTCATGTTCCCAAAATTTGGGTTGATCATTTCTAGGCAGCTAAGTGTAAAAAGCAGTAACAGGGATCCCTGGGTGGCGCAGTGGTTTGGTGCCTGCCTTTGGCCCAGGGCGCGATCCTGGAGACCTGGGATCGAATCCCACGTCGGGCTCCCAGTGCATGGAGCCTGCTTCTCCCTCTGCCTATGTCTCTGCCTCTCTCTCTCTCTCTCTGTGTGTGACTATCATAAATAAATAAAGAATTTTAAAAAAATAAATAAATAAATAAATAAAAAATAAAAAGCAGTAACAGTTTAACGTAAAATCTGGCATTCAAAAATAGCTGATTTGAGTATACAGCATGTGTCAAGTATGGCTCTAGCCTGTTACGCATAGTAATTGTATTCATCTTTCCAGCAGATGTATGATGCACGTGTTATTATTCCCATTTTGCAGATGGGTAAGTGTGGCCCAGAGGCGGCCCAATCAGCTTTCCTGGAGCCACTTTCCTTCAGATAGAGCCAGCAGTCAAATCCAGGCAGTCTGATTCCAGGGGATTTTTTTTAAGATTTTATTTATTTATTCATGAGAGACATAGAGAGAGAGAGAGTGTGAGAGAGAGAGGCAGAGACACAGGTAGAAGGAGAAGCAGGCTCCACGCGGGGAGCCCAATGCGGAACAGGATCCGGGGATCACGCCCTGGGCTGCAGGCAGACGCCCAACCGCTGAGCCACCCGGATGTCCCTCCAGGAGACATTTTTAACCTCTATGCAATGCCACCTCATAAATGAAAGATATTCTTGGGAAAATAGTTTAGGGTGACATATGTGGATGGCATGGGTTTGGGTGGTTCAGTAAATGGGCATTGATGGTATATTTGGAAACTCCGTCTTCAGATCTGGAGCTCAGGCTGAGCCACGGTTCTGATACACAAGTGTGCCCAAAGGTCACAGCTTGGGATCTCTGCTAGGTGTCTGGCACTAGGGATACAAGATTAGGTCAAATGGATGTGGCCCCTACTCAGATGGCACCTACAGTCTAGAGAAGGAGAGAGGGCTTAGTCAACTAAGCTCACAAATAAAGTGAAATTGTAACCTATAAGTGCTAGTGGAGAGGTGTCCAGCTCTCCAAGGGCCATGCGTGAGGGAAGCCTATGCTAGGCATGGAGGAAGGAGAGCCGGGACTGAGCTAGGGCTCATGTCTGAGTCATTAACGAGATTGGGGAAGGCAGAGTGTTTCAGGTAAGGAAGTGCAAAGGCACTGTGGTAAGAGAGAAAGTCTGAAAGGAAGCTGGCAGAGGCTTGGAGCCTGAAGGTGAGGAGGTCACGAAGATTTCGGAAGAACTGTGACTTCTTTCTCTGGGAGAAGGATCCTAAGGCACACACAGAACGTTTTATACAGTGGCAAAGGGTTCAGGGCTGGCCCCATCCCCAGACTTTAGACCCTGGTTAAAAATTGCTGCCTTCCAGAGGAGCTTCATCTACACATGAAAGGGGCTCAAAAACTTTGAGGAGAAACTAGTATTTGTATCACAATAACTGGTGATATTAAGCCACCTGATAAATTAAGCAACAACCTTCCATCCCTTCCGTTTAGATTTTTCTCAGCCACACCCATCAGACCTCAAGCAAAAATAGGGAAGGAACAAAAGAATGGAAGAAGGTGGGGGAGGAGGCCGGAATACCCTGAGAATATTGGAACAGAAGCATAACTCGGGGGGATCTCGGAGGCCTGAAATCCTGGAGAGAGATTATTCCCCATGCGGGGACGCACCAAAAACTCCACCTTGGGATGCTTCCCGTTTGATTTTCCGGCTCAGAAACTAGAATCATTTTAGGCCACTGGCTGAAGATCATGCCTTCGAGCAAAGGCAGGAAGTGGGTACTTGCTGTTCTTGATGGGATGGGCTATGGAATGTGGCAGGTCCGGGTTCAAATGCAGACGATGATGATGGGAACCTGGAAGGTCACTTGACCTTTCCGAGACTGTTTTCTCATCTGTAAAGCAGGCAGGATAGCAGGGCACTGCCCACCCTCTTCTTCCTCCTCTCTTGCCTACTCTGGGATTTTTTTTCTGATTATTTCTGCCAAACCATCAGGGCTAGTTCTCAGCCCTCCTCATGAGCCACACTCTTGTCAAGACGGCTCACGCATCCCCTTGCCCTAACCCTAACCCTAGAAGCATGTACTCTATCCCTAGGGCCATAGGTCCTCAAATATCCGACTGGCTCCTCTTCCCCACCCCATGGAATGCAGAAAGGGGGCTGCATCAGAAGGGGATACCGCCAACTTGCCCAACCAAATATATAAACCCACTTATTCCTGCGTCCATTCATTCGTTCACAAGCAATTCTTAAGCATCTACGGTCTGCTTGGCACTGTGCCAGGAGTGGGAATACAGTGAGTACACTGGACAGAGGCACGGAGCCTACATTCTAATGAGGACAGACAGACAATGAACAAATAAGTGGGAAAACACCTAATACGGTGCAGGATGGTGGGGAGCAGAGAAACGAGAGCAGGCTGAGGGCGTGAGGCCTACGAGTCACGAGGACCTTGACAGCAGGAGGATGTTGTTACCCGTGGGGTGGTCAGGGAAGGTCTCTGGAAAAGGGACATGAGGGGCCCCTGGGTGGCTCAGTCAGTAAGGCCTCCGACTCTTGATTGTGGCTCAGGTTGTGATCTCAGGGTTGTGGGATTGAGCCCCCTTGGTGGGCTCCGCGCTCAGCGAGGAGTCTGCTGGAGATTCTTCTTCCTCCCCTTCTTTCTCTGTTCCTCCCCTCCTTCCCCCAGCTCACAATGAATGAATGCATGGATGAATGAATAGGATCTTAAAAAAGAAAAGGGACTTAAGTGCAGAGACCCAGTGAAGTGAGGGGCGGGCCATGCGGGTCTCTGTTGCAAGTGCTGCAGGCAGAGGGAAAAGTGGAGCGAAGGCAGGAGCCTGGCCAGAGCACCTGAGCAAAGACGAGAGGGGTGGTGGCCGCGCAGAGTGGGGAAGAGGCCTGGGCATGGGAGCCCGGGCAGAGCGAGGACCCCTGGGGGGGAGTTCGGCTGTAGAAGCTCTCTGGCTTTGCCCGTACCCGTAGCTTCCTTCCTCCTGTTGAAGGGTGTTCTCCTTCTCCCTACGATCCACCCTCCCGGACCCTCCTGCCACCTCAGAACCTTCCTGCTCTCTCTCCCTCTTCAATACTCAAGCTTGGGGATCCCTGGGTGGCTTAACACTTTAGTGCCTGCCTTTGGCCCAGGGTTGATCCTGGAGTCCTGGGATCGAGTCCCACGTCGGGCTCCCTGCATGGAGCCTGCTTCTCCCTCTGCCTTCTCCCTCTCCTTCCTCTCCCTTCTCTCTCTCTCTCTCTCTCTCTCTCTGCCTCTCATAAATGGATAAATGGAATCTTTAAAAAAAAATAAAATCTTAAAAAAAATATTCAAGCTTGCCTTCTGAATGGCATCCACCCCTCTTGCATGTCAAATCTCTCCCCTCTTTTATTTATTTATTTATTTATTTATTTATTTATTTATTTATTTATTTATTTTAATTTTTTATTTATTTATGATAGTCACACAGAGAGAGAGAGAGAGAGAGGCAGAGACACAGGCAGAGGGAGAAGCAGGCTCCATGCACCAGGAGCCCGATGTGGGATTCGATCCTGGGTCTCCAGGATGACGCCCTGGGCCAAAGGCAGGCGCTAAACCGCTGCGCCACCCAGGGATCCCTCTCCCCTCTTTTAAAAAATAAACACCCTTCCTTGGGGCACCTGGGTGGCTCAGTTGGTCAAGTGTCAGACTCTTGATTTCTGCTGGGGGCATGATCTGATGCATGGTGGGATCGAGCCCCATGTCGGGCTCCACACTCAGTGTAGAGTCTGCTTGAGATTCTCTTTCTCTCTCTCCCTCTGCCCCTACCCCCATGCCCTCTCTCTCTCTCTAAAATGAATAAATAAAATCTAAAAAAAAAAGCCCCCACAACCCTCCCTTGCCCCCCACCTGCTGCCCTGTCTCTTTCCTCTCCTTGGGTGCCCCACTTACTCTGGGGCCCCTCACTTCAGCCTCCATCCTGTGTGGAAAGAGTCCTGACACGTGTCACTGAGAGCTCTCTCCTGGTCTCCCAGCCTTTATCTCTCAATCCAATAGGCATTTTGTCCAGCCCTTAACTTAATCTCGGAGCAGCATCAAGATACTGAGGAGTGTAGACAAGCCCTGCCTTCCTTCCTGGGAGAGCCCCTCGTTTACCCGGTTACCCGTCACTCACCCTCTGGGCTGGGCTTCCTGTGTGATCACAGCCCCGAAGCACTATCCCTTGTCCCTGGCTTCCCGGGGAGGCACCCAAGGACCTGCTCCCTTCCTACCAAATGCTTTCTCCCAGACCCTCCTCTGCCCATGCTTGTCCTAAACCTTGCACAAACCAGTGTCTCCCCACGTTCTATCCTCATGCCAGACTTCTGCTTTAAGGGCCAACAGCTTTCTTGAAAACTCCCATGGGCTTTCCTCCTGTGAGCCAAATTCTGCTGTAAAGGCAAGGTCTGGAAAAGGGACATGAGGGGCCCCTGGGTGGCTCAGTCAGTAAGGCCCCCGACTCCAGAAGCAAAAATAGTCCTGCTGCCGTTCTACTGGCTGTGACAAAGAAATACGGAAATAATACAATGTTGAGTATGAAAACTCTTCTTCTTCTTCTTTTCCTTTTTTTTTTTAAAGATTTTACTTATGTATTCATGAGAGATACACAGAGAGAGGCAGAGACACAGGCAAGGGGAGAAGCAGGCTCCCCACGGGGTGCCTGATGTGGGATTCAATCCCAGGTCCCTGGCATCACAACCTGAGCCAAAGGCAGATGGTGAACCACTTACCCACTCACATGTCCCTTAAAACTCTTCTATAGAAACAATGGAACAGGGTCAGCAAGGGCAGCAAGTGATGGGGGTGTCCCTTCCCTCCCGGCTGCCACTGTGGCTCTCAGTGCCTGGCACATAGTAGGTACTCAGGAAATAGCTGTTGAACATGCACAACATTGCAGCATTACCAGTAGGGTTTTCAGGTGGGCCAAGATGAGCATGTTTGCTTCAGGGTCATAATCTCCCTGTTGAGGATTGTCATGGCTCAGAGAGGTCTTGTTGAAAACTGGGGGTGGGAGCAGCCCTCAAGGGCAACAGGGACAGGGTGCACAAGAGCGTAGGCCGTTGACACACTCCATGCCTCAGTGTTCCCATGGGCAGTGCAGCATCTAGAGGAGGGATTCTCAACCAGGGGGCAATTTTGCCTTCCTCTCTGGAGGACATGAGGCAACATCTGGAGACATTTTTGGTTGTCAGCCTCTAGGGGGGGAGGCGAGGAGGCAGGTTGCTACTGGCATCAAGTGGGTAGAGGCCAGGGATGCTGCCAAACAACCCAGCGTGCACAGGACAACCCCACAGCGAAGCATTCTCCGTCCCCAATACGGCAATAGTGCTACAGTTAAGAAACGCTGATCTTGGGTTTAGATTTAGGATGGTGGGAGGTGAGCACCTAGTTCCTCTGAGAATGCAGAGAAAGCTCTAAACCTTCTCCCCAGAAAAATGCCCCAGATTTGGCATACAGAGTCACATAACCCAATCACCCAGGGCACCTGCTTTATGAATCACAAAGATCATGAACTGTAGAGTCATGTTGGGCCTCATTTACACAGGGAACGTGTTTAAAATCTTGGCCACCATGTTGCAATTTTTTAAAAGGCAGATATATATGTTTTCCCAACAACTGAGCAACTCATTTCAACATGGATTATTCTTTTTTTTTTTTAAGATTTTATTTATTTATTCATGAGACACACAGAGAGGCAGAGACATAGGCAGAGGGAGAAGCAAGCCTCTCAACATGGATTATTCTCCTATAATCTTTGATGAGATCTTTGGCCCCCTCTAAAAACAGGAAGAAGAAAAACGAAGTCGAAAAAAAGGAATACAAATAACAAAAGAAAGGCCATTTTCCCCTCCACCCATGGTGCACACCGGCACCATCACTGAATGAGCCACCTCATACCCCCAGCCGCCCCCCAGCCAGACGCATAATCTCATTTCATCCTCATAACATCCCTGCAAGCAGGAACCGTACTCCTCCCACTTCACAGTTGTGGAAACTGAGGCTCAGACAGGTGCCTCTGCCCAGCAGGTCAATGGTAGAGCCTCTGATCCCAAACTCCCTAATTCCAGAGTCTGATTTTCTCCAAGGCTGAGCCAGGGTCTCAAAAATCTGCCCCCAGGTTTGACCTTCTAGACCTTCCTCCTCTCTGATCTCCAAACTCTTCAAGCTCCTTCCTGCCTTGGGGCTCTTCCTGTCTTCCAGAATATTTTTCCCTCAGCTCTATAGGTCTCAGCTCAGAAGGATCAACTATGAGGGCACCTGGGTGGCTCAGTGGTTGAGCGTCAGTCTTTGGTTCAGGTCATGATCCTGGGGTCCTGAGATTGAGTTCCACACTAGGCTCCCCACAGGGAGCCTGCTTCTCCCTCTGCCTGTGTCTCTGTCTCTGTCTCTGTCTCTCTGTCTCTCATGAATAAATAAATAAAATCTTAAAAAAAAAAGGGCGGGAGGAGTCACCCATGAACATCCCAAGAACATCCCAACTCAGGTGGCTCCACCTTGACTTACTCTCTGGTGATCTTGCCTTGTTTATGCCCTTCAAGACTCCCAGAACAATCTGGCTGTATTTGTGGATATTTTATTTTATTTTATTTATTTATTTTATTTATTTATTTATTTTATTTTATTTTTTTTATCCATTTTCCCCACTGAGCTGTGAGCTCCAAGAGGTAGGACTTCCACTTCTGAATCGTGAGGCCTAGAACCCTGCCTGCCCAGCAAGGTGTATGAAGAAGCAAATGGATGACTAGCAGTCAGACAAGCTGATACAAAGCCTGCATTTGCTGTTTCCAAGGTGTGTGTCCTGGGACAGGTCACAGCTATCCCCATCCTTGGTTTCTGCATCTGTATAATGGGAATGATAATATCTATTTCTCAGAATTTGTTGGACAATTGAGGACATTGCCTTCAATTTAGCTGGAGCCAGTAAATCCTGATCTTTCCTGATAAACTCTTCTCCAGACCAGCCCTCCAGAACCTTCTCCCATACCTCCCAACCACACCCATATTCCCTATAAAAATATCCCAGAGGTATATAGGGCTTTCTGCATAGCTATGGAATTCTTTGTCAGGGGTCAGATACGGAGGACAATGGTGGATTTGCTCAGATTCAATTAGCGTTGCCTAGGTTTCCACCGAACAAATCAACCCTCCCCTCCAACAACATTTCTGAAACTAAATTCACTGTTTCTGACTCTCTCCCCTCTTGATATGCTCTCCGTCATGGTGAAAGGTGCTATTAATTGCAGCTATCCCCACTCCTACTTCCTCACTCCTGCCAACTTATTCATTCAAAAGCCAACATTCATCAGGGCGCCTGGGTGGCTCAGTTGGTTGAGTGTCTGACTCCTGATTTCAGCTCAGGTCGTGACCTCGGGGTGATGGGATGGAGCCCCATTGTAGGCTCTGTGCTCAGAGGGGAGTCGGCTTGTCCCTCTCTCTGAAGGCTCCTCCCTTGCTCACTCTCACTCTCTCAAATGAATACATGAAATTTATAAAAACCAAAAAAGCTAACATTTATCTAATACCTTTTGGGCGACACCACAGGGCTGGATTCACAGCCAGCTTGTTTTTAAGTCCAATGAATCAGGCGCCAAAGATCATAATGAGGTTATCGCTAACAACTGGCATTTATTGAGCATTTCTTCTACTGAGAGATACTTGAATACAGTCAGAGGTGAACAAACTTTTCCTGTAAGGACCAGGTGAAATATTTTAGGTTTTGCAGTCCCAGGGGCAAAACTGAGGATATTACATAGATTCTTTTCTCTTTTTTTTTAAGGATTTTATTTATTTATTCATGAGAGACAGAGAGAGAGAGAGAGACAGAGACACAGGCAGAGGGAGAAGCAGGCTCCATGCAGGGACCCCAACGTGGGACTTGATCCCGGGTCTCCAGGATCACACCCTGGGCCCAAGGCAGCACCAAACCGCTGAGCCACCCGGGCTGCCCTTACATAGATTCTTATGCAAAAGATAAAAAACAGATTTTCACAAACTTTCAACTGATGAAGTACAAAATATAATAATAATGGATTATAGTTTTTTCCAGTGCGGGTCTACTAATGAGAGGAATGGAATTCTTTGGGAGGATAGCGTCTTATTTGATGGAGGTTCAAAGTAAATGATCGTTCTCATGAGATAGATAGCAAACGTTCACCTGTAAAGATCATTCTTAGCTTGCAGGTCATGCAAAAATAAATGGTAGGTGGACTGGACCTTCAGGCCGTGCTTTGTTTGATCCCTGGTATGGTGGTGAGGAAGTCACTTAGTTCTGAATGTCGGCCTAAGACTGTGAGACCTTGGGTATATCACTTACCTTTCTCATCTTAATGTCCTCACCTGAATATGAGTATGATAAGAATAGTACTTACCCCCTAGGGTAAATGATTAGACACATACCCAGTGAGTGCAACCATGCCTGGCCCCAAGTAACTAAATCCGCGAATCCAGTTACTTCTTCAACCCAATCTCCACCCCATCCCTGATACCCCAAACTTTCCCATCATTGGGTCCCTCACAGCAAAATCTCCCTTATGCTCACCCTTTTCTCTGAATGTCCCTCCATCTTTTTGTTCTGTTTGCCTCTGGGCTCCCACTCCAGCCCTCTCAAGGGGTGGCTCATTCCCTCTGACACCACTGTCCACCATCCTGGAGTTAGGTTAGGTGAGCTCCTTGCTTATGCCCTCATTTCTCCCCCTTTTTTTTCCTCCTTTAAACCATTCAGCCCATTGGAGGTCCAGAATCTAGATATTCCTATACACACCCCCTCCCCACTGCATCCTTCACAGTCACCTGAGATCCTGCCCCTCAGCTCTCTCTCTCTCTCTTTTTTAAAGATTCTTTATTTGAAAGAGAACGAAAGTGAGAGAGCAGGGGAAGGGTCAGAGGGAGAGAGAGAATCCCAAGCAGACTCCCTGCTGCATGCAGAGCCTGATGAGGGATCGACCCAGGACCCTGAGATCATGACCTGAGCTGAAATCAAGGGTCAGACACTCAACGAACTGAGCCACTCAGGCACCTTCTGCCCTTCAGTTCTTTTTTTTTTTTTTTAAAGATTTATTTATTTATTTATGATAGACAGAGAGAGAGAGAGAGAGAGAGAGAGAGGCAGGGACACAGGAGGAGGGAGAAGCAGGCTCCACACCAGGAGCCTGACGTGGGACTGGATCCCGGGACTCCAGGATTGCGCCCTGGGCCAAAGGCAGGCGCCAAACCGCTGAGCCACCCAGGGATCCCCTGCCCCTCAGTTCTTAAAGATTTTGTTATGTGACTCAGTATCTCGCTCACCTATAATAATTCTTGGTGTTGTGTAGATCCATGAAGAGAGTCCTTATCATGGCCTGGGTGCTCAGTTCTGGGACTATCTCCACCAGGGAGCTTTGCACACACTCCAGTGCTCATATTCTCCTCATTTCCGGTAATGACATCACCACCAACATCTCAACTCCAAACATCTCTCCCTTTGACCATGTCCCAGGATCTTTCTAGCTCAGTACCTTTGGGACCCCAAGCCCTCCAGTTCCTTGACCTTCCTATAAGCTCCACGTTTAGTGGCTCTGTCACTGTTTCACCCTCCACGCCTTCCTGTCCTGCAAGGTGTGGATACTGTGGTCCATCCTTACACTCCCCGATGTTCACCCCGAACACCCTTGCTGTTTTCTTTCTCTGCTGGCTTGCCCCAGCCTGGGTTAAATCTGACTGTCAGCCCATTCTGCATCTTCATGGAAACAACTGAGGAATCAGGGAACACCTAACTCTGAGAACTTGTCTTTAAGCATACCACCACCCACATGGACCCAGCCACCCCCCTGCATTTCTGTTTTCCACTCATGCTCCCTCTCTCCTGACAGTTTCACCCTTTCCTTTCTCAGCAATCTCTCCCCTTCCTCACTCTTATTTCTAACTTCATTGACCTGATGGATGCAACTCGTGGAGGACTTCCACATGCTCCCAAGCTAAATCAACCTATTTTACTTGATGTGCACCCAAATCTTTTCCTTCTGTGCTGTTTTGGATGGAGTGTACAGCACCATAGAATGGGCCAGCACCCCATCCCTTCCCACCTTTGTAGGATCATGGCTCTGTAGTCGGTCCTTTTCTCTCCTGCATCATCAACAACTCCCTTTCCCTTGGATCCTTCCTGTCCTCTTCCAACACCTGCTATGGTATCTCCCTTGAGCTTACATCCCACCCCCCCAAGCTCTCCTTCCCATCGCACTCTGTCTCCTTCCCCCCACTCACCAGAAAACATCTTCAGAAGAGTGGACCCTCCCCAGCCCCTCCTCCCATCCTTCTCAACCATTCTAATCAGCTTTTGCCCTATGGCTCCCCTGGAGATTCTCCTGATGACTGGCCATCTCTACGTGGCCCGAGTCAACGGTCAGCCCAGGGCTTGTGTGCTTTGAAACAGGCAGTGGATCTGTCCCTCTCTTAGGAAGCACATTCCTTCCTCGGCTTCCAGGACGGCTCTTTCTTCGTCCTGATTCACTGGTGGCTCCTCCTTCTTAGTCACCTTCCCAGGTTCCTCCTCAACTTCCCTCCGTTCAAGTCCGGGGCTCCTCAGGTCTCATCTTTGCACTTGTTTCCTCCTTATCTCCCTTCACTGGCCAGAAGGTCCCAACCAGTCCTGCGGCTTCAAATACCATCTCGTGCTGCTGTCACCAGACTGCAGGGCTTCCCCTCTAAACTCCAGACTGGTCTCTTCACTGCCTTGATAGGACTTTTCCACCTGAATGTCGAATTGGCATCTCAAACGTAAGTCCCAAACAAGTAGATCTCTCAACTGCAGGCATCCCCTCTACCCCACCAGGAAATCAGCTTCTCCACCAGCCAGCTCTGTTCATGCACACAGCACTACATCCTTCCGGGTGCTCAGGGCAAGAACCTAAGAGGCATCCTTGATCATAACAAGGCCTATCAGCCCCACAATCAGGGGTATCCCCTACTCCAAGCATCTCCTCATCACTTCCACTTCTGCCTTGATCTGAGCCTCCGGCCTGTCCCTCCTGGACCACTGCAGAAGTGTGCTGCCCTTCCCAGGTCTGCCTTTCCCCCTCTGTGCCCCAGCCCTCCATGGCATTCAGAGTTCTCCTAAAACCTAGGGGAAACGTGATTCCTCTGCTCAAAACTCTCCAACAGCTTTTCATCTAAGAAAGGGGGGAGGGGCAATGTTTTACTGCTATTGTCTTCGCATTAAGACATTAAGATGAAGCCTAGTAAATATTTCCGCTCTGAGATGTTTTTGGTGCAGGACAATTAAGACTGAAGCATTCTACTCCTCACCACTTTTGAGTTATGCTTTACATCTTTGAAATGTCCTAGTGGTTGTCCCTTAAGTGGCCACTGTGAGATGACACTTGAAATCAATGGGAAAAAAACAGCAGCTTTTGTTTGGCAGAAATATGCATATGTAAAACCTAGAAAAAGATGCTCGGCATCACTAATCGCTCCGGAACAGCAAATCAAAACCATAAGGAGACACTATCTCACACCCATTGGATGGTTACTATAAAAGAAAAAAAAAAAAACAAAGCCACAAAACAGGGGCACTTGGCTGGTTCAGTCAAAAGAGCGTGTGACTCTTGATCTCCGGGTTGTGAGTTCAAGCCCGTGTTGACTATAGAGATTATTTATATATATATTTTTTAATTTTTATTTATTTATGATAGTCATATCACAGAGAGAGAGAGAGAGAGAGGCAGAGGGAGAAGCAGGCTCCATGCACTGGGAGCCCGACGTGGGATTCGATCCCGGGTCTCCAGGATCGCGCCCTGGGCCAAAGGCAGGAGCTAAACCGCTGCGCCACCCAGGGATCCCTAGAGATTATTTAAATAAAAATAAAACAAAACTGAAAAACCCCACAAAATAACAAGTGTTGATGAGGATGCAGAAAAATTGGACCTCTGTGCACTGTTAGTGGGGGGAAGGGGTACATAGTTATTATTTAATGGGAATGGAGTTTCATAGAATTTCAGTTACACAAGAAAAACAGTTTATGAGATTGGTCAACAATGTGAATGTTCTCAATGCCACTAAACAGTACAATTAAAAAGGATTAAGATGTTGAATTTCATGTTATGTATATTTCACAATTTTTTTTTAATTAGAAAAACAACAACAAAAAAACCTAGATCACTAAAGCCGTACAATTCCACCCCCATGACCTCTCACTTACTCCACTCCAGCTCCACTGGCCTTTTTAAGGTTCTTCAAACACGTCAAACATGTTCCTGCCTCAGGGCCTTTGCACTGTCTGTTGCCTCTGCCTGGAATGCTCTTCCCATAGTTATCTGTATGGCTCACCTCCTTCATGTCTCTGCTCACATGTCTTCTTATCAGCAAGCCCTTTCCTGATCACCCTACAAAAAAGCATCTACTGACGTTCTCTATCCCTTTACCTTGCCTTAACTGTTTTTGTAGTGCTTGCTTTTGACATATATTAAAGGTATTTGTTTATGCGATGGCAAATGTGATGACCACGGCCCTGTCATGGCATGTCTAGTCTGGAAGGGGATGTGTCTTCAATTATGCCTTTCTTGACTTCATCCCACCCCAGCCCCATTCTAGGCAGAGGCAAGAACGGTTGTGGGCACCATTTTGCAGGAGCCCACAAGGCTGGCATTAAGCTTTCACACATTCTAGGTTGTGACTGTTTGAATTCTTCATCTCTAAAATTCTTAGCACCTGGCCCCAGGCCTGGCACATGATGGACAAAAGAATTATTCATTAAAAAAAGGGGGGGGGGGATGCCTGAGTGGCTCAGCTGTTGAGCATCTGCCTTTGGCTCAGGACATGATCCCGGAGTCCTGGGTTCGAGTTCCGCATCCAGCTCCCTGCAGGGAGCCTGCTTCTCCCTCTGCCTATGCCTCTCTCTGTCTCTCATGAATAAATAAAAATTAAAAAAAAAAAAAAACAAGAATTACTCATTGAATGAATGAATTAGTAAATCAAATAATTCTGATCCCCAAAGTCTCACATATATGGTGGGTCAACTTAATATGATGAGAATCCTTAGATAAATATTCCTGCTGTAGCCTGAAAAAAATGTGGATGGGAAGGCTAGATGTTTCCCAAACACCAGTCACATGCCAGAGACTGGACAAAAATCCTTTCTAATTTTCAAAGCAATGCCACAAGGAGAGATGAGTCTCCCCGTTTACTGGGGAAGAAAACAAGGCAAAGAGAAGTTGAGACAGCCTGGAGAGAAACCACAAGGGCAAGACCCACCCCGGGGTCTGTCTTCGTGGCCTTGTCCGTGTTGTGGCTTTTGGACATTAACCTTCAGATCACCTGGAGGATGAGAAATGAATGAAAACTTTCCTTATGTTTAACTCCCGTCTGTTTCCTTGGAATATGATTCCTTCTCTTTTGCTGTCTTGATTTACTCCCCTGCACTCTTCGTCCCCCGGTATTTTTCTTCTTCCTCGTCTGCTTTCTTCTGCTCCTGTCTGTGCTTCGCCTCCCCTCCCTCCATGTAACCCCCAGTCCTTTTGTGACCCAACCAGACTGGGACCAAGCCATTTGTTTATTTCAGAGCCCGATCTGAAAAAAGAAGTTAAAATCTCTCCGCACATTAAAACAAAGAAAGGAACATTGTATATTCCCTTTCATGGTCAAAAGATGAGCCTTTCTTCCCCATCACAAAAATCCATTTAGGTGTTTATAGACCAGTTATCTTAACAATGACGGTCCTTTGCTTTTCTCTCTGTGCCAATTAACATCCTTAATTGCCTCGCTCCAACTGTCTCACTTTTTGTGTGTTGGGGAGAGTTTCCTGACAAGTTTATTTTCAATTATAATTTATATTGCAAAGACGGATAGATATTTATGACAGTAAACTTTCCTGCATGCTGGGCTTTTAGCTCTCTAAAGGTTTGTTATAATAAAGAACGCTTCTTGGGGCAAATTTACAGAAGCGACTTCTCAGTGATTTTTTTTTTTTTTAAGACAGTTTAGAATAAGCACTTTTGGGAAGGGGGAGGCAGTATTTGTGTCTGGTAGATTAAAAAGCAAGAGAAACCTTTAGAAAATGCTGTGGGTGCCAATGAAGAAATGTTTTAAGCAAAGAATGAATCAGAACTGTAAAAAAAAAAAAAGAGAGAGAGAGAGAGAGAGAGGAAATGAAAAGGAAAGCATTTTTAGCTGAAAAATTGTTCAATCAATTGAACCTTCGACTTGTTTTTGAAAATCTATATATTTCTCCTGTCCAGTTACGAAATATGTGAGCGTCCTGATAAGCATGTTTATGGGCTTACCCATTTAGCCTGATCACTCATGTTACCGAGGCTCCTGTCTTGCACAAGAGCCCACAAAGGGAATAAGATAGGATTTGGAAAATGCTCTTGAAGGGTTGTGAATTTGTGAAACACCAACATTCATTTCAGGACAACTCAGGACAGGAGGCCTTAAGGAAAGAAATCCAAAATTTGAACAGAGCTCCAAGAACAGGATGGTCATTGAAATAGTATCCATGAAAAAAAAAAAAAAAAAAAAAAAAGAAATAGTATCCATGAGAAAGACAAACAACTCAAATGTATAACAGGGGCTGGTTAAGCAAATTAAAGGTTTGTTTCCAGAGTGAAGAAAATTACATTATAAAACACATTTACAATGTGTTTTTTTTTTTTTTTTTTTTTTTTTTTTAATGTGGTGGGAAAGGCTTATGACATCCTGGCTCAGTAAAATAAACGGAACTCCAGACTGTATTTTCAAATTGATCTCAATTAATGTTAAAGGTATGATATTCATGGAAGAAAGATTAGAAGAAAATTCACTAGAATGTTATCTTTCTCTGATCTGCAGAGGAAGCAGATAAATTACTCAAATCATCCCATGAGCGAATATAAGATTGCAGTTGTGCAATCTTTGAGGGAAAAGGCAAGAATGCAGGGGTTTGATTTAGTTGGGGGAGGTTAAGAAGGCTCCCCTGGAAAAGATAAGAGGATTTGATTGTGATTTAGTATTTCAAGTTTTATTTAAAAAAAAAAAAGTCTTACTATTAAAAAAAAAAGTTTTAGGTTGATGCTAACATGGTCTTGAAATCACATTGCCTATAGACCTGGTTTTTCAACTCTGGCGCTATTGACATTTTGGGTCAGATAATTCCTTGTGGTTGGGGCTCTCCTGGGCATTGTAGGGTGTTAGTAGGACCCCAGGCCTCTACCATCTAGATGACAGTAGCCCTCTTGAGTTGTGACAACCAAAAACTGGCTTCAGACATTGCCAAACATCCCCTGGGTGGGAAGGAAGCAAAATCACCCCCCATTGAGAACCTCTGCTGTGGACTTGGAGAATCAACATTCTCTACAGCACGTGAGTGCCTGCGATTGACCTCAAGACCTGCATGCCTGGGCTAGAGTGAGCTAGTCCAGTGGCTGAGGAACAAAAGTGCCCCTCGTATCAATTTTTTCATTCTTTGTCCATCTGTAGTCTTCAACTGAAGAACCGACAGGAGAAATTCTCTTTGCTGACATTTCTTTCCTGCTTTAATGAATAGTGGAGTATTAATACTTTTTTTTTTTTTAATATACACTTGTAGGCTTCCATATATTAGCAGCAACTAGGAAGACTAATTAGAGCAGGAAATTGTTCGATACCAATTTGGGATGGATAAAATGGCAACATGTTGAGATATCAAAATGAGGGAGGAGGAACATAATCAGTTAAGTGGTGATTATTGCAATTAGCCAGCCTTTGCAACCATAAATCATCCCAACAGAGGGGCTCCAGGCCAGGACACTCGGAAAAGTGGACATTTGGCCCCATAATAAAGTACTCCTGGTGAATTACAAGCATGGTTTCTTAAGCAGTTTTAGCTCAACTTCTAAATCTCTAGAATTTGAAGAGTTCCTTCCAGAAATAAAGACTTCCATGAGGCAGGCAGATATCAAATCGATGAAAGTCCATAGCCTCCCAGAGGGTGATCCATGCTGAGAAAAACGCCCTTCTATACTTCCCGAATCCAAACCTCGCATTTCCCAAATTAAAGCAGCAATGGTTCCCATGTCGGTCCACGTGGCCGTTTCCTGGTATGAATAATTAGAGACCCAAAGAGGCATACTTTTGCAGGGGCAGATCATGATTTATGGACACCAGCCTTGCCACTTTAGCCTTTTCAAGCTTGTGATGCTGGGAATCCCACATAGGAAAAAAAAAACACCCCCATATTTATGGTCCTTTCAATTATAGGGATAATCACATATCTAATTACCTTCCTAAAAACAGCTTGTTTAGGTGTGCTTTACATAGCATAAAATTCATCCCTTATATTTATATGTTATGTACAGTTTGAGAATTTTTAATAAATTAATACAATTGGATGGCCATCCATTTGTAATTGCCTTGTTTCCCCAGTTTTGGTAAAATACAATTTTACCATCTCAACCGTCTTTAGGTGTATCATTCGGTGGTATTAAGAACATTCAGGGGATCTCTGGGTGGCTCAGTGGTTTGGCGCCTGTCTTTGGTCCAGGGCCTGATCCTGGAGACCCAGGATCGAGTCCCGTGTTGGGCTCCTGGCATGGAGCTTGCTTCTCCCTCTGCCTGTGTCTCTGCTCCCCACCCCACCAAGTCTATCATGAATAAATAAATAAAATCTTTAAAAAAAAAAAATTCACAGGGCTGTGCAATCTCCAGATCTCTATCTTGCAAAACTGAAACTCCATACCCATTAAACAACTCCCCATCCCCCCTTCCTATAAGTACCTCACGTAAGTGGCATCAAATGGCATTTGTCTTTTTGTTTTTTTTTTTTTTTTTTTTTTTTATTTATTTATTTATTTATGATAGGCACACAGTGAGAGAGACAGGCAGAGACACAGGCAGAGGAAGAAGCAGGCTCCGTGCACCAGGAGCCTGACGTGGGATTCGATCCTGGGTCTCCAGGATCACGCCCTGGGCCAAAGGCAGGCGCTAAACCGCTGCGCCACCCAGGGATCCCGGCATTTGTCTTTTTGTGACTAGCTTATTTCCTTTAGCGTAATGTCCCCAAGGTTCATCTACATTGTAGCACGTGCCAGAATTTCTTTCGTTTTTAAGGCTGAATAATTCTTTGTATGTATACGCCACATTTTGTTTATCCATTCATCTGTGGGTGAACCCTTGGGTTGCTTCCACGTTTTAGCTCTTGCGAATAATGCTGCTACAAACATGGGTGTACAAATATCTTTTCATGTCCCTGTTTTTGGTTCTTTGGGGGCACACACCCAGAAATGGAAATGCTGCATCAGATGGTAATTCGGTGTTTGCTTTTTTTGAGGAACTGCCATACTGTTTTCCATAGCGGCTGCACCAATTTATATGCCCACCAACGGTAATTGCCTTTTAATAGTTTATCTTATATTCAGGCCTGCAAAAATCATTTACCATTGACGGATTCACTCATTATTATTTATTGTGACTTCTGTGTTCTATTGCCGTGGCTAAGGGCTTGGGACTCGGTGGTGAAGCCTCCCCGTGGCCTGCCTGGTGAAAAAGAAGCAATAAACGGATATACAATTAAATCTATAATCATAAATTTTGAACCATGCGATAAAAGGAAAGTCTTGGCTCCTAGCAGACTAAGAGGTGAGACCCGATTTGGATGAGGAAAGGTGGGTGTTAGGCAGGGAAGGCTGAACTGAAGACTGGAAATTTAGGAGGGAAGGGCAGAATGAGGCAGGAGCTCTGAGCTTCATGAAACAGGAATAAAAAAAGGCTTTTAATGAGGATGGGATTATGTATCCCAAATAACCTCATTGACAGTAAAGCCTCAGTTTTCATAGACTGCTTGCCTGAAAGATAAAACAAGAAATGAATTTCCCAACAATTCCTGCCCAGGGCAAACAGTGAAAATGATTGGATTATATAAACCCAGTCACCTAACAGAAGGCATTAAAAAGTTTAATACAATCTTCTACTTTGATCTTTGTTTTTGTTTGTTTGTTTGTTTGTTTGTTTTTTCCCTAGTCCTACTCAGGTCTTTTGGCTGTTCAAGGAATAATAAATAATCCAAAAAACTGCCTTTGATTAGGAACTTGCCTGTAGCCCTCTATTCTCCATTCACCCTCTCCTCCCCTCTAGGGTCTTTCCTCCTACTCCTGCTCGCTGGCTGCAGCTCACTGTTGGAGGTAGGCTCAAAACCTGTACTGCATCCTTTTCTTGATATGAAGTTCATGGAACGTTTCTTTTGGAGAAAAACTTCTCCTTGATTTTTACATGTAGAATTTACTTCTACAGAGCCTGGAGTTTTCCAGGACAGTTTTAATGTTGCACAAGTTTTCTTTTACCCCAATGTTTCCTTGTTTTTATTTTCTTGTCTGCATTCAGCTTCAGGTGCATGACAGGTTTGGGGATACGGTAAGAATTTTGGAGCCGAGTTTAGGGATCAACCACCAATCAGCTCAGCCACTTCCTAATTAAGTCACTTCACGTCTCTGAGCCTCAGTTTCCCTGGGAAAATAAAACAAGGGAGTGTGTGTTTAGGGAGTCTGCGGCACATAACAGCGGCTCAAACAGTAATTATTATCATCATCACTTGGAGATGCAAGCGGCAGTTTTTTGACCTTGTTCTAAGCAGAAATGATGAAACTAACAACTAAAATAATTATAAGAAACCTTACCTTTAATGAAGTTTTCTTTAAGCCACTAATATGTCTTGAGCTATAAACCTACTGTACATTCATTTAGATTTCTCAATTACATCTCCTGCCACACCATGTTAAACAGAAAAGGTGTTAGGAATATAAGTAAATTAGTCAGCAAAGCAGGTGTTAATTGGCTTTTTTACTCAGTATGAGAATTCTAAACAGCTTCCATGTATTATTAAACCAAATTCTTACCTTCCCAACTTTGGCCATTGACTGTAATTCTATCTTTTTTGCTTTAGGGGACTTACATAAAACAAAGCGAAACATTTTCAAGCGGAGACTCAAAAATTGGAGGTTAACCTTCTTTCAGTAAGTTTTTATTGATGGCCATGAATATCAAAAAGATGATCAAGCTGATTTATTCTCCTCCTTGGGATGTCCAAATACCCAGGTGAATGTATTTATGAGCCCAGCATTCTATTTTGCTTGCATTTCTGATGAGCTTACAAGAAACTCTTACAAGCTGGGAACTTGATATATAACTAATGGAGCAAATGCAAGGCACAAATGTGGATGGTTTACAGTTCTCTTACAATGAAGTAAAAGCCAAATAAAGACGCAGGCCCGGAGGCGTCATGGAAACACCAATCACAGACTGAGAAGGCTGAAAATTTCATCATTTATTCGACATTTTTTGAGCATTTACCTTGCGCGAGGCAATTAATGGAATTAAATATAGGGATTTACTGTATCAATGCGTATACATGTAATATTATACATACACAATTTTAGAAAATGCCAGGTATCCCGGCGTCAGGATGATGCAATCACTCTGAACTATACCCCTTTTTCATAATGAAGTCTTTATTGCAAAAAATTCCAATAAAGATTAGTTTAGTGACACTCAGATACTCTAACAGTACTCATTGCTATTGCATGGGAGATGTAAGAGCATTGTCTCAGCAATAAAATATGATGTTATCAGACATTTATGGCTTTGTGGGGGAAAAAATGCAATTGCTTGCTGTTTTGATATTATCTCTGACTATACTGGCCTTTAATCTGCCTTTTCAGTATTTGGTTTCAGTCATTTTAGAGTGAAAATAAACCTCCAAACCAAAAACCAAGGTCGCCTTTTAACAACAAACCAACCTTTGTGAATATGAATCCTGGGGTTGGGGGGCGGGGGGAGAGGCTATTAGTTAGCATTTCAAGAAAATAAATCATGGTAAAAGGATAATCTGAAATTTTGGAAATTCCAAGGCCACTTGCAGAGTTGCGATGGATTGGGAAGGTCGAATCAAATCAACCACCATGTTCACTCTTCTTCAGGCATCTAGAAATTCCATTTAAGCATCGCAATCAAAAATAAGATGGAAGGTGACACAGGTCACATCCCAGTTTTTTGTTTGCAGGTTTTTTGTGTTTTTTTGTTTGTTTGGTTGGTTGGTTGGTTGGTTTTGGGTTTTTGGTGGTTTTTTTTTTTTTTTTTTTAATTGGTAGATGTAAAAATCAAGCCAAACTGTTCCACTGAAAAGACCTTCCAACCCCGGCTTGCGCGGATATCAACCTTCCAAAAGTGATTTTTGGAGCAACGCCACCCCATACGCTCCTTCCAAAAGTTTTACGGACGCTCCTGGTTTCGAATAAGCACACGATTATTTTTATTCTTCTCTCCAAGGACTCAGATAGCTGGGGCGAGGATGGGTCCCCCCTCCGATTTCGTGCACGATCCAGCCAATCTGAGCCCGGATGCTAATTAGTTGCGCTCCCCCGACGAACACGCCTTTGTCGCCGGCAGGGCCGGACTACAAAGCCCAGAATGCCTCGCCCCTCCCTGATCAATGAGGGCTTATTTAAATGATCTCTGAGGTCTTGGACTCAGGCCAATCAGCTGTCAGGGCTCATGATAAATCGCAATGCATTATTGATAATAATAATTACTGGGACATGCGCGTTCCGGCCGAAGGGGGGTAAATTTCCCAACTCCAGGAATTTGTGGCGGAGTGGGCAAATAACCGCGGCTCTCCAGGCGGCCCGATGCTCGCACCATGTCGAGGCGCAAGCAGGCGAAACCCCAGCACATCAACTCGGAGGAGGACCAGGGCGAGCAGCCCCCGCAGCAGCCGGCCCCGGAGTTTGCAGATGCGGCCGCAGCGGCGCCGGCGGCGGGGGAGCCGGGTGAGCCGGGCTGGGGCGCGCGCCGGGGGCGGGCAGCTTCGCGGGCGCTCGCCGGACCCTGGGGGGCGCGGGCTTCGGGGGGCCGGCGCCTCGCAGCGCGCATTCTGGCAGGCACCGAGGTCGGGGGGCTCCGTGCTGGGGGCGCGAGGCACCCTCGCCCCCCGCCCCCTCGTTAATTCCACTTTTTTTTTTTTTTTTTTTTTTCCTCCACCGCTTCCCTCCTCTCGTGTAAGTTTCACCCCCAGGTCTCGTAAGCCTGACCCCCACCCTCTCTGCCCCTCAATTCCTGAAAGGTTCCCTCCTCGTCCCTCGCCCCTTAATTGGTTCCACTCCCCTCGCCGGTAGCCTCCTCCCCCCGCCCCCCCCCCCACTTGTAACTTCGGTTCCCCTCCTCCCTCTCTGGCGCCGCTTTTAAAAAGAAAGACCCCGGGGGTTCCCCACCTTTCTCCCTGCCCCCCCCGGGGGGGGTGTTCTGGGAGGCTGGAGACGGGGCGCGCTCCTGGAAGGCCCCCCGGGGGAGGGCGATCTGTTGCACGCGCCCCTCCAGGGCCGGGTCGGGCCGGGCCGGGCCGGGAGGGCGGGGGGAGGGGGCGCGACCTCTCCCCACCTCCGGGAGCTGGGGTGCGGGCCACCCGCTCTCTGGAGGCCCCGAAGAGGGCTGGCGGGGGGAAGGCGCAGGATCGCTCATTAAAAAAAAAAAAAAAAAAAAAAAAAATTAAGGTTTTAGCTTTTTTTTTTTTTTTTTCCCCCGTCCTCGCTGGGCTTTGCCGCCTGCCGATCTTCGCCCTAACCTTTCGGGGCCTGACCTCCAGCCATCTTTGATTTCCGACTTCCTAAAAATAACCGCGGCGCGCGGGAGGGGCGCGGGGCTCGGGGCCGGGGGCGCGGGGGCGCGGGCGCGCGGCGGGGTGCCCCGGCCTGGAACCCTGCGGGGCTTTTCCGGGGCGCCCGGCTGCCCAGAAGCGCGCCCCGGGGGCGCGGGGGGTGCGCGGAGAGGTCGGGCCAGGGCTGGGCGGTCGCGGCCGGGGCGAGCTCCCGGGGCGGGGAGGCGCTCGGACCCCGGCCCCTTGCGGAGGAGGCGGCGGGAGCGGGGCGCGCGCCCACCCGGTCCCCCCCCCCCGGTCCCGGCCCGCCAAATTGTCGCCTGATAAGTTTTTAGCTGCGCGTGGGGGGAGGGGGCGTTGTTAGCCTCCTCTGGGGCCTTGTGGGTCGTTTTCCCTCCTCCCCGCCTGCTTTCTAATTTCTCAGCCGCCCGTGGGAGTGTGCGCTGCAACCCCAGCCGCTGGAAGCCACCGCTCCGACGGGCGCTGCTTCGGGGCTACCTCCCCCTTCTTGGGGATGTAGTGGGTTTCCGAATTTATAATGGGTTTAATGTAAATCCCTGTTTTTTTTCTTTTTTTCTTTTTCACACGCACCCCCCCCCCCACGTTCTCCACCCCCCCACCCCCCTACCCCCAGCCCGCAAATAACATTTTTCCAGGGCAAATGAAAGAGATCAGCTCGACGAGGGGCGGCTGTGCGTTTTCGGGGCGTCTGATGGTCTGGGCGGCGCGCACCCGGGGTCCCAGGGGGATGGACTCTCTTTGTGCCGTGGGTGGGGGGGGCGGTGGGGGGAGAGCGTGCAGAGGCTCGGTCGCCTGGCCCACCTGGAACAAAAGGGTTAACCCTCCGCCCGCCCGCTTCCTCCCAAGAGGAGGGGCGAGCTCCGGGCTCTGACCCCTCCCCTGGTTCTGCTCTGACCTCCCCATTCTCCAGCCCCCTTCACTTTTGGTGGGCGCACGCCAGGGGCGCTTTGGGTGGTGGTTGGCACCTTTGCGGGGAGCGTGTCACCGGGCGGCTTCTTCAATGAGCGCGGCTTGGAGTTGGCAGTTAACCCGAGCTAGGCTGGGGCTCTCCGGCCTGGCTGTGCGCTCCGCTCCCTCCACGATTTGGGGGCGGCCGTGGGGGGGTCGTTATCGATCGCTGGGGTCCGAGCCGACCGCCGAGTTGCGCGCGGGCGCCCCCTGGAGGCCCTGCCCGGAGCCACACGCTTTGCGGAGAGGCGGGTCCCCTCGCAGGTACCGGCTCACACCTGATGGGTGGGACGGGCTGCGGGGTGGGGATGCCGAGCGCAGGATGGGCGCCCCTGGCAACTTCAGCCACTGGCTTGCGCGAGCCCGGGCTGTACCTGCTGTTCTCTGGAATTCTTTTCAAGAATTCCTCGATCCTAGAATGTGTTTGCAGGATCTCCAGTTGCCCCCACGGGACAGAAGGTAGCTTCCCCGGGCAGTTTAATGACTGCCTTTTTCATCTGAGCAGCCTGTCTGTAGGTACCTATCTGTATGCTCAGTACGTATAGCTGTATAGAGAGACACACATAGATCCATATAGGCAGATCTGTATAAATAGATAGATACATAGACCTGTGCAATTTTAAAAAGTTAAAAGACTTGGGCCCGGACCTATTTTGCAAAACCAAATTTGAGATCCACTTGTAAAGAATGCAGTTCTTGAGGGAGGAAGGTGGAGTTTGGAGATCAATTAGCAGATCAAAAAATCTGCAGGTGGGCAGTGGACTCACGCTACATATGGGGGGAAATTAGCATTTTCTCAAAAGAGTTTCGAAGGCCCTTTGTGCTAAACTGGATTACAACCATCAACGATTAAGATCCCCAAGTTTCAAACAACTGCCTCGCCCCAGTTTCTAAACTGAAATGACCTCCCCTGGCTATAAGGATTTTGAGAAGAGGGCACTTGGAAGCCCCCGTTTTAATTGTGGGAGAGGGAGAAATCTCGATGACAGTAGCTTGCGTGTTGCAGGCCGACTCTCTGTGTTTCGATCATAGTTTCTGATAGAGAAAGGGGCTCCAGCTTGCCCGGAGCCCCCTTTGTTCCGTTAAAAATGAATTACACACATCGGTACTTGGTCATTTCAGCCTCCACTAGCTTCCTCATGGGTGGGGGGTGGGGGCGTGGGGAGCCATCTTGGGAGCAGGAGATGGAGTTAGCACTTCCTCTTTTTAAATGAAGTTAGTGTTTTGGTAAGGTTTAGAGATGTGCATTCCAGTCTGATTGTATGACTTTCAGCTGTGTAACTTTGAGACCTGTCCAATTACTCTGAGCTTTTGGATTTTTCCTTTATACAAAAGGAGGTAGAGAGTCCTGTTCAGAGAATTTCAACTGCAGAAGACCCACTGTGTGCTGGCAGCGTGATCAGTAATTAGTTTTGTTCAAAATAACAATGTTTTCGGTTTTATTTGCGTCAAGAGAGTTCTGAACTGCTAACTGAGATGATTCTGCAGTTTTTAAACTGTAGCCTAAGTAAGTGCCTGGACACCAGGCTGGGACCTCAAGTACATTATCTTTAACTCTCATTTGTACTCATTTTAGAGTAAACAGTAGCTCCGGGTTGAAAATGGCTTGCTCATGGTTGATTTTTAGCCATGCTTTGAATCCAAGGAGCTGTTTATCATGATCTGACTCTGGTTGGTTATGAGATGGGATTTTCCATCAGTTCCTTTGAAGGAGCCATGATGAGTGTTTAGCTGGTCGAATTTGACGATCTCTTCTCCCTTTTAACATCTGAGATGTGCTTTTGGGACCTTACATTTAAGAGGTCTTTAGGAAGAGGGTTGGAAATAAAACAGTGTTTGCATTTCATGCTCTGGGCCTTAGGGCCCTGGAAAAATCATGGGGAAGAGTTCAACAAGTTCCCTCTTTCATCAGCCCTTAACCTGTTGTACTTTTGGTTCATCAAAGAAAGCATCTAAACCATTTTAAAAGACTAAATCCAAACAAGTACTGCATCTCCAGTTACCACCATCCTTTATTATTTTTTTTTCCAAGTGAATTTCATGACTGTCAAGTCTTTGTTCTGGGAGTGACTCTGTAGAAGGGACTGACAAAAAAAAGTCCCTGCCTGCATGGAGTTTACAAGTTTGCTTAAAAGATGAGCCCCAGTTGAAGGAAAATGGGACCTATCTCTTAATGTAAATAGCAGAACTCAAGACACATTAACAGCTGTTACAACCTTCTTTGATTCTTTTACTGTTCTTCCTTTTCAGCAGAGTCCCTGAATTTTGATCCAAGACTGTTTGGAACAAGTTTTTAGCTCTTAATTAAGTAGAACTTAATTATAGCTCTGATTTGCCATGTATGAATTGAGTTAAAGCCTTGTTACTTAAGTGTTTCTGGATTGCTGAATTGAGATGTAAAATTAAACCGGTAAATGGGAGCTTTCTTTTAGCTGGTTCAAAGGAAATCTTTTACTTTTGTTTTTTGGTAAGCAATTATCCTGTGGGTGGGGGAGGGTTGAAGATATTGTATACTTTAGATAATCTACTCATTGTGATTCTTTTAATATAGAAATGGGGAGGGAGATAAGCTTGAGTCATAATGCTTTTCTCAAGATTATACAGGTTTTATTTTTTAAGCATTTTCGGGTCTCCAGAATTTGATTGGCTTCTAGTAGATGAGCTTTTCTTCTATACAATAGTAAGAGTATTTTCTATCCATTTGGCAGTGATTGAATCTAAGACCCCTGCTGGGTTTACTGCATTCTTCCAACTTATTGGATAACTAGATGCTGAGAGATAACATTCCTAAAATTCGGAGTGGGGGTGGGGTGGAAAGATGGGAGAACTAGTTGCCGGGTAATCTCTCTGAACTTTGCTTTTTCCTTTCGGGAAGGGTTAACTTAAGCGGAGCAGGCAATTGTTCATAACTCAGACCTCTTACTCTCGGGCAAATAAGGCTTCGGTATTTGCCAGCGGTGGTCTGGATGTAGAAGTACGTTTTACTGCACATGCATTCAGAGCTGCCGCTGTTTTAAGACTCAAGTGGGATGTTGCTGGCTTTGCATCCAGGCTACAGAAGAGGCCAGCCTGTGTATACAGTGAAGGCAAGCTGGTATTCAGGTTGTAAATCACTCTTGGAAACTGTTAGATCCTTCTAGTGCCGAGGGCTTAACCTTTTTTGTGCCATAGATTCCTTCTCAACAGAATGTATTTTTTTTTTAAGCAAAAAATACACAGAAAATACCAAGGAAGTAAACTGCATTGAAATGGTTATCAAAACCCAAAGCATTTACAATATAATAACATGCTTCTTTATGAAGACATTAAATAAGATTAGCACAGCTGGTCAGGTGACCCAGAATTCCCGGTAATGTAACAGCATTCACATCATATGAAAAGATCTGCTTTTTCTACAAATAACACCGTGGGGTGTTTCCTACATTTGTAATGGAAAGAAATGTTAAATTTTAGTTTGGATTAGTGAAAACAAAGATTTTTTTTTTCCTTCTCTAATTTCATGGACTACAGTTAAAGAATGCTAGTTTAGAACCTGCTTTCAATGAAGGAATATTGTCCCCAAGGGGGTAAACATTTTTTGAGGGAGCAGGGACAGAAAACTTGGTAAGTGTGGATTGTAGCCTTCCGAAGGACCGCAGTGCATAACATATAAACACAGACATATTTGTGGTATTAAAATTTCAAGGAGGGGGCCGGTAGTTAGGAAAACAAAGCTTTAGAACCCTCCATAGAAGCATGAAATAAAGTTTGAGAAACTCTGTTCTAGAAGAAACCAAATGAGTCCACCAAGTTGTAGTGCTCCTCTAGATAGTACTTAAGAATACAATCCCTGATCTTTTTCTAGTTAGCAGCTTGTTACCTGGAGCCACTTAATTATTCCTGAGCCTCAGTTTCCACGATGACAAATTGGGATCGAGGACGCTGGCTTGATTTCGTGGTTGCAGAGATGAGTGGGTTAAGGGTGCAATAGCATGTGCTGTGTTGTTTGTGGAGGGTAGTGGTGGTTTTCCTGACAGTGGAATGGGAATTCTTGTATGGACTTTATTGGAGATTTCCAGAAGTTAAAATGGTGGAGTCCAAGGGCTTTGACATGCTAATGAAAAAGAAACCATAGTACAAAAGTGGATACTTTGAAGTTTTCTCTTACATCTCAGTCTGTGGCCTTAACGCTCCCAAGAGCTAGAGCCCACCAGTAGTTTCTCTTACTTTAGACGGAAATTTTCCCCATACATATTTATATCTTTATCCACAAACACAGATGGGACCACAGATAGACAGCCCCTTCTCTTCTTCCTCTTGAAATAAATCCTGGGCAGTTGTCCTCCAAAGCAGCACATGTAACCTAGATCTGCTTGATTTTTGTAGTCTCCTTTTTTTTCTGTACCCTGATGTATTTAACCTGAACCTTATGGCTTGACCAGAGTTTGCTGTTTGTTAATATGAGAAATGCATCCCTGTATTTCATACAGTAAATTCCCAACAAGGGTCAAAGGAGAACTGCACTAACCTGGTGATGTAGCCACAGTGCTCAGAAGGAGCTGTATCTCTTTGTAGGCACCTACCAATAGTGTGTATTTCCCTCCCAAGAGGAACTTGTTCAAAAGTTCTACTTTTTGAAGTTCTGGATACATAGTTGCCAGAATTGCTTTTCCAGAAAGAGTGCCCCATAACACCTACTCTAACACCTCATTTCAAGTACTGGGAAAGTGTAGGGATAGATCTTATATTCTGGGAATTGACAAATATTTTTAAGTTGATTCTTGAACTGTAACTGGGAACAGTATTAGGACTGCAAGGAAAGAGGTGTACTTACCTATTGAACTTCACCTGGAAAAGTAGCAGGGGTGCGTTGTGTCCTAACTTTTAAAGTCCCTTCTGAGAGTCCCAGAAAGATAGTAGTGTGTGTCCTAGCCCTCTTTTCCCTTCCTTGCCAACTATTTTTTTTTTTTTTTTTTAAGATTTAGTTTATTTATTTGTAAGAGACACAGAGAAGTAGAGACACAGGCAGAGGGAGAAGCAGGCTCCCTGTGGGAGCCCAATGCGGGACTCATCCCAGGGCCCCAGGATCATGACCAAAGGCTCAAACCCTGAGCCACCCAGGTGCCCCACCTTCCTTGCCAACTCAACCCCTCAGGCTTTTCTGTGATCCTTGGTGTGTCTTTGAGAGGAAAGATAGTTGCAGTGTTAACAGAAGAAACATTATGTATGGTAGGAAGGAGGGAGGATCTGGGTGTCCCAAGCCTGGGTTTTAATATTGACTCTGCAGGGGTTTTTTGTTTAAGACTTTATTTACTTATTCATGACAGGGAGAGACCTAGGCCTAGGGGAGAAGCAGGCTTCCTGTGGGGAGCCTGATGTGGGACTGGATCCCAGGACCCCAAGATCACTCCCTGAGCCAAAGGTAGACACTCAACCACTGAGCCACCCAAGTGCCCCCTTGCCCTGCAGTTTATCAGTTGTATTACCTTGGGCAAAATGAAGTCCTCTGTGCCTCAGTTCCCCTCTTGGTAAAACAATAATAGCCCCTACCTCATAGAGTTATAACCTATGAGTTGTTCAGAATTATACCTGGCACATAGTAAGAATTCAGAAATTATCTGTAACTATTTTTTAATTGTGCTACCTTGGGCAAGTCATGATACCTGAATTTGTTTTTCTCATCTGTAAATGGAGCTGATATCGAATCGGTTGGATGAATACAGTATGAGGTACCAAGAGGTCCCTAGTTGGAACTACAGACAGTAGTACCAGGGTCATCTTTTCACCATTGGGTCCCTATCTCCCCTGCTTTGGGCACAGTAGGAGGTGGGAAGTATTGGGAAATGAGTTAGGCATTCAGTGACCATTTTTATAAGCTTTGTTCTGTTTGCCCAGCTAACCATTTGAGCCATTAGAGATAGAAGATGTAGAGAAACTCTTTCCTGAGCACCTGCATATCTGCACTTTGCCCAGATCCCATCCAGGATGGTGTCAGGCACATTAGTAGGTACTTGACACATTTGTTGTTGTTTTTTAAGATTTATTTATTTATTTGAGAGCAAGCAAGTGAGCACACAGAGGGAGAGGGAGAAGCAGACTCCCCACTGAGCTGGGAGCCCAGTTTCGGGGCTCAATCCAGGACCCTCCGGGGTTCGTGACCTGAGCCGGAAGGCAGACACTTAACTGAGCCACTCAGGCCCCCTGACACAGTTAACTGAATCACTTGACTTAACCCAGGCATAGCTACCTTATGAGGCTTTCATGATTATGGATGTTTCAGGCAAATTTTGAAGGGTAAGGCTACCATATCAGACCTGTTGTTCACAGGTAAGTGCTGGAATAACCCTAACCTGCTTTCCCTACCCTGGCAGTCCAGACCTGTTTGTAGCTAGCTGTTGGCTCTTTCTCCCTGGCCCACCCCTAACCCAAACACACCTTACAAAACTTCATGTAGGCCACCTTAACATAAATGTTAAAGAACCACTTTTTGAAACTCTGAAATCTATAGATGTTCTCAAGAAAAATACACTTTCCTTTTCCAAGATCTGTTCTTTCCCCATACTCTGGACTCTTCTGTCAAAACCCCATAGTTTTAGGGAGTACAGTCCCCCAAGGAGTTGAGAGGCAAACTATATTAGTCTGCTTTTAAAAGTAATGATTTAAAAAAAAAAAAAAAAAAGTAATGATTTCTTAAAAGTGATGTGTATCTTTCTTGGCCTTTTCCCATGCATTCGTACGTTTCACACAGGTTTTATTTTAAACAAAAAATGGTCACATTTTACATATTCTGCAGCCTGTTTCTTTCACCTAACTCTCTCCATGTTGGGGCATACAGAAGTTATATGCCACTTTTGCTGTGTGAGTGAATCAAAATTGATAGTAGCTGCTAGAAAAATTTCTGTTAAAAAAAAAACCCACAAAAAACAACCCTTCTTACATGGGTCTTTGTGTACTTGTGCAATTATCTGTGTGGTTTAGAGCATACGCCAAGCGTTGCTGACTCCGAGGCATACCTCTATGACTTCTTAGTGGGGGAGTGTACGTATAATCGGATAGCCAGGAAATGAGAGCAATAAAGTAGCTTAGAGGCTCTTCCCCCAGCTTTTTTTGCTTTCAGGACCCAGGCATCTGGATAAAGCCACAGCAAGATGGGCATTTTAATGTGCTTGTTAACATTAACCCTGAAGGGAATAGGACTTAATTACAAAAGAAATCCATGGACTAAACCTTTTTAGGGATGTAACTGCCCAGAATAGGAATATGTTTGATTTTTGATATTTCATTTCAGATAAATAACAGTAGTCGATGTTGCAAGTACAGGGATAAGAATGAAGCCCATCGTTCCCATCCCCTCTTTCCATTCTCGGGCTTCTTTCTTGACATAATGGTTTATTAAACCCTTTTAGTGTCCTGACTATTAAGGCATTTCTCTAGTTGTTGCGTGATCTGTAAGGTCATCAAAGTCTTTAGTCACTGCCTTCCTAGAACATGAAATCTTTCCTTTTGTCTGTGTCTCCTAGGATAATATTCCTAGGAGCATCCACTTGGCCTTCCTGTGTGCATGTGCCCCGTGTGCTGCTCTCCATGTTTTCAGTGAATTTGGCACTGCTATCATGATTGTTGGTGCCCTGAAAGTGGGAAGGTGCCCTCGTTGACACTGAGTGATTTACAGCAGTTTCGCTTTCAGTGGCCCCAAGATGGGGATGATCGGCCATATTTGAGCAGGTTTCCATTATTTATAGTCACTGCGTGAGACCCATTGGCCTTTGCAGGCTCACTCTGAGTGGGGTGCAGAGCTCCAAGGGGATTATTTAAATAATAATAAATTGTAGGATTTCCTAGGGTTTCTGTAACAAATTGCTACAAATCAAATGACTTAAAACAACAGATTGAGGCTAATGGTTCTGGAGGCCAGACATGTGAAATTGAGGTGTCGGCGGGGATGGTTCCTTCTGGAAACTGAGGAAGAAACCTGTTCCAAGCCTCCTTTCTATCTCCTGTTGGCTTCTGGCACTCCTGGCTTCCGGCCACCAGGTTCCTTCATAGGGCCTTACTTGTTCCATCTGTCCTTTCCCTGTCCCTTTAAGAACATCAGGCGTTGGGTTAGGGACCCTCCCAATTACATTTGCAAAGATACCGTTCCAAATAAGTTCACATGCACAGGTGCTGAGTATAAGGACTTGGGTGTCTTTTGCGGAGGACACAGTTCAACCCACAACACAAGTGGTTGGTTCAGTCAGTCCTTTCGGGTGCCTGGGTCCCTCTGACAGTCTTCTCCCTGTTAGGACACAGGTCGTGAAGTTGCGGTTCTTTCCTAGAAACCGCCCCCCTACCCCCCCGCCCCTTCTTGGGCACCATTCTTAGCTTTTCCTCTCTTGTCCCAGGTGCTCCAATGAACCACCCGGGGACCGGCAGTGAAGCCAACAGGGATGGAATGACTGCAAAGAGGACTCGTCGGGAGGAGACTCACATCTGTGAGAAATGCTGTGCAGAGTTCTTCAGCTTCTCGGAGTTCTTAGAACATAAGAAAAATTGCACTAAAACCCCACCGGTGCTCATCATGAACGACAGCGAGGGGCCGGTGCCTCCGGAGGAGTTCCCCGGGGCCGCGCTCGGCCACCCGCCGCACAGCCCAGGCGGTAAGGAGGGTCACAGGGAGGATGGCGGCGGCTCGGGGGAGCTGAAGGAGAAGCTGGGTGCCGAGTCTGTCGTGTACCTGAAGGCCGAGACCGCCCTGCCCACCGCGTCCCAGGACATAAGCTATCTACCCAAAGGCAAAGTGGCCAACACTAACGTCACTCTGCAAGCACTGCGGGGCACCAAGGTGGCGGTGAACCAGCGCAGCGCCGAGGCGCCGCCAGCCCCCGTGCCCGGCGCCAGCAGCATCCCGTGGGTCCTGGAGCAGATCCTGTGCCTGCAGCAGCAGCAGCTGCAGCAGATCCAGCTCACCGAGCAGATCCGCGTGCAGGTGAACATGTGGGCCTCGCACGCCCTCCACTCGGGCGTGGCGGGAGCGGACACCCTCAAGACCCTGGGCAGCCACATGTCCCAGCAGGTTTCCGCGGCCGTGGCCTTGCTCAGCCAGAAAGCCGGCAGCCAGGGCCTGTCTCTGGACGCCTTGAAACCAGCCAAGCTACCTCACGCAAACATCCCTTCCACCGCCAGCTCCCAGGGGCTGGCGTCCTTCGCCCTGAAGCCCGACGGGACGAGGGTGCTGCCGAACGTCATGTCGCGCCTTCCCGGTGCTTTGCTACCTCAGGCCCCAGGCTCTGTGCTCTTCCAGAGCCCTTTCTCCACCGTGGCGTTAGACCCGTCCAAGAAAGGGAAGGGGAAGCCACCGAACGTGTCCCCGGTGGAGGCCAAACCCAAAGACGAGGCCATCCTCTGCAAGCACAAGTGTAAGTACTGTAGCAAGGTTTTTGGGACCGATAGCTCCCTGCAGATCCACCTCCGCTCCCATACCGGAGAGAGACCCTTCGTGTGCTCTGTCTGTGGCCACCGGTTCACCACCAAGGGCAACCTCAAGGTGCACTTTCATCGACATCCCCAGGTGAAGGCCAACCCCCAGCTCTTTGCCGAGTTCCACGACAAAATGACGGCAGGCAATGGCATTCCCTATGCACTCTCTGTACCCGTCCCCGTAGATGAATCGAGTCTCTCTTTAGACAGCAAACCTGTCCTTGTAACAGGGACCCCCGGTCTAGGGCTACCTCAGAATCTCTCTTCAGGGACTAACCCCAAGGACCTCCTGGGCGGCCCTCTGCCCAACGACCTGCAGCCCGGGCCTTCCCCAGAAAGTGAGGACGGATCCCTACTGTCTGGGGGGGGGCCAAACCACACTTCCCCGAGGGTTGGTGGCTTCCAAGGGAGTGGGACCCCCGAGCCGGGGTCAGAGACCCTGAAATTACAGCAGCTGGTGGAGAACATCGACAAGGCCACCACCGACCCCAACGAATGTCTCATTTGCCACCGGGTCTTGAGCTGCCAAAGCTCCCTCAAGATGCATTACCGCACCCACACCGGGGAGAGGCCGTTCCAGTGTAAGATCTGTGGCCGGGCCTTCTCCACCAAGGGCAACCTGAAGACTCACCTCGGGGTTCACCGGACCAACACGTCCATAAAGACGCAGCACTCGTGCCCCATCTGCCAGAAGAAGTTTACGAACGCGGTCCTGCTGCAGCAGCACATCCGGATGCACATGGGCGGCCAGATTCCCAACACGCCTCTGCCCGAGAACCCCTGTGACTTTGCGGGTCCCGAGGCCGCGATGGTCAGCGAAAATGGCAGCGCAGGTGCCACCTGTCACGATGACGTCATCGAGAGCATCGACGTGGACGAGCTGGGTCCCCAGGACGCTTCGGGCAGCTCCCTGAAGGTCCCCGTGCCGCTTCCCAGCGTCCACTCGGCATCCCCCACTCTTGGGTTCGCCGTGACGGCCGCCCTAGATGCCCCGGGGAAGGTGGGTCCTGCTCCTCTTGTCCTGCAGCGGCAGAGCAGCAGAGAAAACGGCTCAGTGGAGAGCGACGGCTTGACCAACGACTCGTCGTCCTCGGTGATGGGGGACCAGGAGTACCAGAGCCGAAGTCCAGATGTGCTGGAGACCGCGTCCTTCCAGGCCCTGTCCCCGGCCAATAGCCAGGCAGAGAGCATCAAGTCCAGGTCTCCTGATGCTGGTGGCAAAGCAGACAGCTCCGAGAACAGCCGCACTGAGATGGAAGGTGATAGAGCTTTGGATTTAACTTAGGTCCATTTTGGGCACAAGGTCATCCAAGAGGCACCTGGGTTGAACTTGGCAAATGGACAGTATGATGTATGCAAAGCAGCTCCTTTGTAGGACAGTTAGCCTCTCTGTACTTCTGGGTAGAGGGGAATTAGAACTACTTCTGTCCTAGCACTAATGATGTCCTTTTATTTATGGTGGTTAATGCAAATTGGGTATGGACAGCACACTTGTTGGTTCTTAACTTTCGTGTTTGAGCCCCAGGGAGACATTGGGTAATCTGAAGGAAATGATCCAGTAAGGAGAATGTTTGAGAAAGTGGGCACTGCTGTTTGGCCAACTGAGATAAGCCATAGTTTCTTGAGTCTGAGGTCCCACTCCCTAACCTAAGGTTCATAGACTAATAACTTTTGGCGGGGGAACGGGGGGGGGGGGGCAGTATGAGGAGGAGAATCTAATCCATTTTAAATGCACATATAAATTGTGGGATACCAGTTGATAGCATTAATGGTGAAATGGAAGAACTGCTACATCGTAGAATGAAATAAGGCTGGTGTCCCGACATACTTGAAAGATAACTTTTTATAAATAGTTTTTATGTATTTTAAGTAAACTCTACACCCAACATGGGGCTCAAACCCACAACCCTGAGATAAAGAGTCACATGGCTCCACCAACTGAGCCAGCCAGGCATCCCTTAAAGATAACTGTTAATGCAGGAACTTGAATTTCAGTAGTTGTGGTGTTGCCTATACCTCTACACCAAAGTGGTGACTTTTTCAAAGTATTTGAGTCGTTACTCAATGGGCAGGTCAATGGGCTCAAGAGGAAAGCTGCCTCCAAAGTACACATTTCCCCAAACCTCCTCCTAGGCTCTCGGTAGGCGGTTGTCCTCAGTCAGAGCGCTTTTTTGGTTTGAGAAGGATGGAGTATGGGATGATAAAGGTTTGGGGTTTCTTTTCTCTGGATACCAGGTCGTAGCAGTCTGCCATCAACATTTATCCGAACCCAGCCAACCTATGTGAAAGTCGAAGTCCCTGGTGCATTTGTTGGACCTGCTACCATGTCCCCAGGCATGACACCTTTGCTAACGGCCCAGCCACGCCGACAGGCCAAACAACACGGCTGCACACGGTGTGGGAAGAATTTCTCCTCGGCGAGCGCTCTTCAAATTCACGAGCGGACTCACACTGGGGAGAAGCCTTTCGTGTGTAACATATGTGGGCGAGCTTTTACCACCAAAGGCAACTTGAAGGTGAGTCTCTTCAGGCTCTCAGTGGGGATGGGGCTGGGTGTCCTTACTGGTGTGAATCCATCTATGATGAATTTTCCATGGAGACCAACGGGATGCTGTATAGTCACATCCCACAGCTGGCTCTCGAAATATGCATGTTTTCTCCTATCACTGTGTCTCTGAATTGAGATACTTCTTACTGACAGTGTCTGATGAAATTGATAATATAATGAAATTGATCATTTTTCCCCTAATCTTAGCAGCACCTGAAATAGTGACACATTTTGCAAATACTGCTCTGTAGGAACGGGGCACATGGTCTATTGGATGCTCCTGTATCTTAGTATAAAGTAGTTACACGAAGGGTAGTTTTCCCTCCAATATTGGGGCCGACCGTAACCTCTCAACAATAATTCTGTAGATAGGTAAAATCCAGTCTGGAAACAGATGATAAATGTCACAAAGGGGTGACAGTATTGACAACTCACTGTTGGATTTGTGTTTGCCTCCGCACTTGGTGACCACCCTGTATGTTGGTACCTGTTTTCTTAGCCTGCGAGAACTAAATACCATGAGTTAGACATGTATAGGATAGCCGTACTCGAGGAGTTAAAGAAAAGAGCCTCCAGGTTATCAGCTGTGCTTTTAAAACCCAGCCGCTAGGTCCTTCCAGAGAATGGCCTCTATCTAGTGTTAGATTCCACCTAAGATTTTACCAGGGAGATGGGGAGGAGACTTGCCCATATCAGGAATGACAGTGGCCTGTATACGAACAAAGCATTGGGGACCTCGGGTTTTCCTTCTAGTCCTGCCTGTGGTTTACATGAGATGTTTTCTATATCTCTTTTCCAAAGTTTTATTTCTTTTATTTATTCATGAGAGAGAGAGGCAGAGACACAGGCAGTGGAGAAGCAGGCTCCATGCCGGGAGCCCGACACGGGACTCGATACCCGGGACTCCAGGATCGCGCCCTGGGCCAAAGGCAGGCGCCAAACCTCTGAGCCACCCAGGGATCCCCTCTTCTCCACTTCTCTGCAGGAGTAGAATAGTTGAGTTGAATTCTTGTGGCTCAAAATAAAGGTTAAAACTTCTTGAAGTTGACCTATAAGACTGTCTATCATTTAAAAAGTTAAACACACTTCAAAAACAAGCTATATTCTTTTTTTTTTTTTTTAACTTTTTAGTTGGCGAACATGTCAGGGAAGGAGCATGGAGTAACTTAATCTCTGGTACCAACTAAATGAGTTCCTGGTCCCTGGGATCAATCCAGGGAAGGTATGGAGCTCTTTTTTTTAAATTTTTTATTTTTTTTAATTTTTAATTTATTTATTTATGATAGTCACAGAGAGAGAGAGAGGCAGAGACACAGGCAGAGGGAGAAGCAGGCTCCATGCACCGGGAGCCCGATGTGGGATTCGATCCCGGGTCTCCAGGATCGCGCCCTGGGCCAAAGGCAGGCGCCAAACCGCTGCGCCACCCAGGGATCCCGAGCTCTTTTTTTTAAAAAGATTTTATTTTATTCATGAGAGACTTTTTTTTTTTTTAAGTTTTATTTCTTTATTTATTCATGAGAGAGAGAAGGCAGGGACACAGGCAGAGGGAGAAGCAGGCTCCCTATAGGGAGTCTTATGCGGGACCCGATTCCAGAACCCCGGGATCACACCCTGAGCCAAAGGCAGATGCTCAACCGCTGAGCCACCCAGGCGTCCCTGGAGCTCCTTTTGCTGCACACATGGCTTTGGGCAGATGGCTCCTCATGGTTCGGTTTCCCAATCACGGGATAATGGTAGCAACAACTTCAGAGTTGTCCAGGAGATTAAATGAATTGTATTAGTAAAGCACTTCAAGTTAAGCCTGTAACATCTTAACCACTTATAGCAATTAAGAGCAAGTTATGTCTGAGCCCACTGGCAAGACAGCGGCCAACTTCTCAAGATGTCATCCTGTGGATTGAAATTAGGTTACTTGAGCAACGTTAACACCCACCACATTTTCCAGCTCGCTTTAAAACTTGAAAGGGATTTAGAAACTCAAAAGCTAGACTAGGAAAATAATTCTAGAAGGGAGGCCAAGGGAGCACCTGGGTGGCTCAGTGAGTTGGGCATCTGTCTTCAGCTCAAGTCATGATCTTGAGGTCCTGGAATCAAGCCCCAAGTCAGGCTCCCAGCTCAATGAGGAGTCTACTTCTCCCCCCACCCCTCCCCCTGCTTGTGTTCTTTTAGATAAATAAAATCTTAAAAAAGAAAAGGCCAAGTAGAAGGAGCAATAGGTAGTAGGACTTATCATCAGAAGAGCTCTTGACTTGTCTACCACCCTAGAATAACTTAGCATTCATTCCCCATGACCTCTGTGGTGGTGATTACGATCATTGACCTACTGTGTATTTGGTAGGTCAGCTTCATCAGGGCAGTGTTTTGTTCAAAGGTTCCTTTTTTTTTTTTTTAAAGGATTTTATTTCAGAGAGAGAGCACAAGGGGGGGGGGGGTGGCAGAGGGAGAAGGAGAACCAGGATCCCCACTGAGCAAGGAAGCCCAATGTGGGGCTCCATCCCAGGACCCTGGGATCATGACTTGAGTTGAAGGCAGGCGCTTAACTGACTGAGCCACCCGGGTACTCCCAAAGGGTATTTCATTAACTCAAGTTTTTATTCAGGTAATTGTAGACTCCCATGCAGTGAGAATTATTAGATCCTCCCATACTTTGCCCAGTATCCCCCACTGGTAGGATTTTGCAAAACTGAAATGTAAATAATAACCAGGGTATTGACATGGGTGCAACCTACTGATCTTATAGGTTTTCCCATTGTATTTGTTTTTTTTTTTTTTTAAAGCTTGTTCTTTTTCTATTTTCCAGTTTTTTAAAAAAGATTTTATTTATTCATGAGACACACACACTCACACACACACACACACACACACACACAGAGAGAGAGAGAGAGAGAGGCAGAGGGAGAAACAGGTTCCATGCTGGGAGCCTGATGTGGGACTTGATCCCGATCCCGGGACTCCAGGATCACGCCCTGGGCCAAAGGCAGGCGCTAAACTGCTGAGCCACCCAGGGATCCCCCCTTCCTGTTGTATTTGTACTCAGTGTGTGTTTATGTGTTAAGTTCTTTACAATGTTATTACCTGCGTAGGTTTATTATTCACAAATTTTAACCCCAGTGCTTGAGAATGGCTGGTGCATAGTAAGTGTTCCTGTAATTTTGCTTACGTGAACAGTGGGATGGGGACAGAATTGGAGCAAATGTCTCTGCCTTGGTTGTCTTAACTTGCCTCTAGGCAGGAATGTGGGCCCATTGTTGCCAAATCATCTGATTTTCCGCCCCCCCTCCCCCCACAAGAGAACAGGTATCCTGGATTTTTTTAATGTTCAAACTCCTATGCAGACAGACTGGCTTGCCCACGTGCACACTATCACATCTCTGTTTTGGTGGAAACCTTTCTGTTCCTATCCCCCATAGGTCCACTATATGACGCATGGGGCGAACAATAGCTCGGCACGCCGTGGGAGGAAGCTGGCCATCGAGAACACCATGGCTCTGTTAGGAACTGATGGGAAGAGAGTCCCTGAGATGTTTCCAAAGGAAATCTTGGCCCCTTCGGTGAACATGGACCCTGTCGTGTGGAACCAGTACACCACCATGCTCAATGGAGGTCTGGCCATGAAGACCAATGAGATCTCTGTGATCCAGAGTGGGGGGATTCCTACCCTCCCAGTCTCCCTGGGGGCCAGCTCCATCGTGAACAACACCACTATCTCCAAGATGGATGGCTCCCAGTCTGCCATCAGTGCTGAAGTGGAAAAACCAGGTGCTGCCGACAGTGTCCCCAAACACCAATTCCCTCACTTCCTCGAAGAAAATAAGATTGCAGTCAGCTAAGCTCTTTGTCGAGGGAGAAATGCAGGCAGAATGACCTCTAGAACTCTACTTTTTTTTTTTCCTTGTTAAAAGAACCCATCTCCTCCTGTTTTTCTTACTGATGTGCAAATGATGTTTACAGTTGTGATCACAACCTCAGGCAAGTCCTACAATCAGATGTTGTTATGCTGCTTTGCAAAAAAAAAAAAAAAAAAAAAAAATTGAAAAAATCGAAAAAAATCAAAAAAGAGAAAAGAAATTGAAAAAAGAAAAAAATTGAAAAAGAAAAAAACAAAAAATACTAAAACATATACAGACTAGAATTTTTTTTTCTTTAATTTTGGAAAGAAGCGGGTCCTGCAAAGTAGCGTTGTTACTTGCGACAAACTGTATACATAAAACCTTTGTACAACCAAGAGTAACTATTTCCAAAGACTATCCTATTTCAAGTTGGAACTTACTGAACTACAATGGACAAGACAACTGTTAGCCTAATTGGGGGAGGGGGTACTGTATACTTCCCTGGTGACTGTATGCGGGTACATGGACAAGATCTGGCATCTGTTTAGGGACCTGTTTCATATGACACCCCCCCCCCATCCCTGTACCCATCCTTCCTTTTTTTTTTTTTTTTTCGTTCCTGAATGTACTTTTTTTTTTTTTTTCTTTAAGGTTGTAGAATTACAAAATTCCTTCAACCTTGGGACCTTAGGTAGGATACCCTCAAATGGACTGGTTTAGTCCTTAGGGAGTCAATGTGTGTTGCTGCTTATTTAAATAGAGTTCATTCGGAGCCCCAAGAGTGCCAATGTACTCCCTACGCTTTCCAGATGCCTCCTTCCTGAGCCACCAGGAGGGCTAGGCACCTAAGCAGGGACCCTCAGGTGACTTAATTTGGTTCGCCAGTGCCTACTCGATCAAAGACCCGGGTTTTCCTTCTTGAAGAAACTCACGGAAAGGGCATATTTCTTACAGGTTCACATACTACTTTGTACAAAAAAATGTCCTTGGTGCAGCTTATGCCAAGTTAGTATGAAGATTGTTCTTGAGTATTGCATGAAGGCTACGATGTTCAAACGGGCAAGTCATGGGTGTGAAAGCTTTAATTTATCTACCTCATTTATTTTTTATTTTTGTAGCCATAGTGTCTATTTTCCTATTTTATGACCGCTGAAGTGTTCTGACGCCCTGTCTTAAACCTGAGTTGATGTGTGGTGGGAGCAGCTGGACGTTGACGATACTTTCATGATTCTTTTTTTTTTTTTTAACTCTCACCCCCCCCCCTTTTTTGTATATGTAATGATGAAACATGCTCTGATGGTTGAACAAGGAAGGAGAAAGAAAGACCTTAATTTCCAAGTGGAGAATCTCCTTCTTTGTGGAAAAGTAGATCAAGACTGTTAACAAAAGTTGGTCTGTGTTATTGCACCTGACTTTAGGATCCAAAAATTTTTTTGCCACGTTGTGCCTTTCCTTCTGGAATTGTAAGTTGAGAACACAATGCTAGTACCTGTTTACACTGTGAAGTGGATATTGTTACAGAGAACACACCAGAGCCTTTCTCCCTGTTAAGCAAATCATGCCCGTGTGAATGTATGATCTGTGGAGAAACCCCTGTAGTTTTTACCTGCTGATGCTGTCTGTCTTGTTGGAGAATAAATTTTGGATGTTTTTTTTTTTCTTTCCCCCACGAGGTGCGTATGTAAGTTTTTCTGGTTCGTTTCTGCTCTAAACCTGATAATTTTTTTTTAAAGATTTTATTTAAGAGAACCTGAGAACACAAGCAGGGTTGGAGGTGCAGAGGGAGAGGGAGAAGCAGTTCTTCAGCTGAGCAGAGTTCAATGCGGGGCTCCATCCCAGGGCCCTGGGATCATGACCTGAGCTGAAGGCAGACGCTTAACTGACTGAGCCCCCCGGGCATCCCTAAACCTAAGAATTTTTATTTTAACTATTATTTGCCCTCCTAACCCTTCAGGTCCTAGAATCTAAGATACACAAGTGGTTACATCTATGCTGGACCCATTTCTCAAGCACACACAAATAACGACTTGCTGGTTGGTATATTTTTTTTTAGGATAAAAGGACAACAAAACTATTGTTTTGTCCTAAAAAAAAGGACAACAGTTTTGTTAGAGTAAACTCAAGCTACAGAACTTTTGCTTGTGCTCACTTGTAACCACAGAAAGCTTATCATGCCAGAGATTACCCCATATCTACCCATCCGGACCTGGTACGAGTCATTGGGCAGAGAGACACTATTTCTTTACCATCTCATTCTGAATGGACTGCTGAGAATCCTGTAGAATATGGCACTTTATTCCAAGGGAAGATTCTTTGAGAGGGTGGTGGAAAAGGTACTGGGGAGAGATGCAAGGGCAAGGGCAGGTTAATGTCCCATTGGGGAAGTACCATGTTATCTATCTTTTGCTGTGTTTCTCTTTGCAAACCCAGTGACAAGCACCAGCATCAGGCTCTAGGAGAATCTTAAGGATGTGGGTGCGACTGGATCTGTGCATGGATCCTCCTGATGCTGGAGAAGGCCAGGGCTTACGTTCGCATAGCCTTTAACCTGATATGAGCCCTGCATAGCTGTGTCCTTTGCAGGTGGATGCTCTCTCCCCCCTCCAAGGGTTGTTGTCTGTCCTTTGGCATCTAAACTCCTCTACAATTGGTGTGAAGTGCTCACTCTGTTTACTGTGAAAGCAAGATTAACCCAGCCCTTCTGATAAATTGAAATGCAAGTATCGAAACCAATACGCCCTGGTGCCGAGTATCTCTACTGACCCTTTCTCCCACTTGATAACCCACAGTGAAGTTTTCTATCAGGATTGAAATGTATGAGGATGATCTTTACTTCAGTAAGAAAGATAATGTGTCATCTCCTTCCGGATGTATTTCAGACGTCTTTCCAGTCTTTCCAAGGTCCGGTCATCCTTTTTAAATACCTGCAATAATACAAAAATGTTTAATCAGCTATTGCTATGCAGTACCCCTCTTTCCCCCAAAGTATTAACTAGTTCTGATCATCGTTGTGGCATCGTTTTCCTTCCACCCAGTTAACCTCAGGGTAGTTTCCTATCTGAGGGATTGCTAGGGCAAAAAGATGCACGTTTCCCCATGTGTTTGCAGTTGTTGGCGTAAGCGTGCGTTATATCTGGTGCGTCTTTTCTCCACCCTAATCTTTGAAGCTAATCCTCCAGTAGGTTGTGATGTGAGCACACCACTATAGTCCAGTACACTGTCTCTGTGTTGAAGGAGCATAGAGAATAAGTACAGGTGTCATAACTCAGTCTTTTGAAACCTGCCTACCTCTTTGCATTTCCCTTTATGGGTTCCCTGTATTCAAAGCTGTTTTTCAATACCTGATGGGAAGATTTAAAGGAATCTCAACTTCTCCACCTTGAACTGTCAATGGTATCTCAATGAAACGGGGAAAAAAAGAATAAACTTTCATATTTCCTCCTGACCCTCTGCCTTCGGTTGCACTCCCAGAACCTGTTTGAAGACCGTCTTCTGGGAAAGGAATTATTGCTTTGAATGGGGTTGTTGGCGTTTGCAGACAGGGTCTGGGGAGGTTGGAGTCGGCCCCTCTCTCCAGGTTGAGTTTGTACCTTGTTTGGCTGGCAGAACTGGCCTAAAAGCTGTGCAGAAGGGGAGGGCAGTGTGGGGAAGATGGTGGTTCCTCCTGTTAATGTCTGGCAGCACCTGGTTGAGCCAGGTGACTGTTTAGCTAAACCACAGCATCAAGGAAGGTGAAATGCCTGCCTGTTTACAGGAAGCTCTTCAGTCATTTCAAAGGCAACCCTCACAGCAATACGACCTGCTTACAACGCAGTAGGTGGCTTAAGCCCAAACAGGAAAGCTAATGTATGCATGTCTGCATACATAGAACTTCCAGAAACAGGTGTCAGGGGAAAGGATGGGTTCCTGAGCTAACTGGCTGGTCATTTGGGAAGGAAGTTCAGGTCAACACTTAGCCTGGGTCCCCTGGGGCAAGGTCATTTGTAGGACCTCCTACCTCATCTGCAAAATGGGGAGAATTTGATTTATAGGATTGTAGAATTAGAGGATTATGGTGAAGTTAGACAAGTTTGAAAACCATCTGGGACATGGGAAGCATTCAGTATGATAGCAGCCCTTGTTCTCTCCCATTTGGCTCAGAAAATCGGCACTGTCTTTAGGCAGAGTGTGTCCCCACTCTGGGTCAGGTGGATTCTCTCGATTCAGTGTGTTGAGACTGAGGGGGTCACCTGGGTCAGGAGATGCCCAGCAGTGGGCAGCTCCTTTATCTTGAAGACAATGTAGCTCATAAACCGGAGGGTGTGCGTGTGGTGGCCTCTTTCCTCATTCCCTAATTGGTTGCATTAAAAGTGTAAAGAGCAGGGGGGAGATACAAGATAGTAGGGGTAATTCTAAGGGTGGGTTTCTAGGTGTCTTCAGAATGGCTTCACATAAGCAACGGGGTTTCAGCAGGGTTTACCAGATTTCCTTGGTTCCTGCATGTACATTTTACCCCCCCCCCCCACTACTGCCATCAACACACCCTAAGATCTCCCGATGCATTTCCTTGGTGTTGTGGAAGTTCATTCTGAATCTATCAAAAAGCTGTATTTGGCTAAGTCCATGTTTCTGACCTTGAGTTAAGTTCAGATCTGAACACTACAGCAGCAGGTTCACACCTTTGCTTCTTGCTTTGGTATCACTCCCCCATTTTGCAGTTTCTGCACCCAAATGTATTTATTTAAAGAGGGCACTTTTTCTAGTGGAGAAAGCCTACGCCTCTTGCAGAGCCTTGATCCTACCAGTTCCCCCAGTTCTGTTCTCTTTATTTCCAAACAAAATCATGAAGCACTTAAATAAGGAATGCCTATTTCTTTTTTTTTTTTTTTTTAAGATTTTATTTATTCATGAGAGATGCAGAGAGAGAAGCAGGCTCCATACTGGGAGTCCAATATGGGACTCCATCCTGGGTCTTCAGGATCACACCCTAGGCCAAAGGCAGGCGCCAAACTGCTGAGCCACCCAGGTGTCCCCTGACTATTTCTTTTGAAAAAAGAAATTTGCTGTTTATTGCTCTTGCATAACAAATCTCTTTGGCATTGATTTTTTTTTTTTTAAGATTTTCTTTATTTATTCATGAGAGAGACACACAGAGGCAGAAACACAAGGTAGAGGGAGAAGCAGACTCCCTACTAGAAGCCCGATGTGGAACTCGATCTCGGATCCCAGGATTACTCCCTGAGCTGAAGGCAGATGCTCAACCACTGAGTCCCCCAGGCGTCCCTGGCCATTGATTTTTATTTGAAGTCACAGGCAGTACATTATTCATAAATGGCAGAGAATGTCATATATCTTTCAGAAGTATCTAAAAGTAAGTGAATCTTCAGTTGAAGGAAGTATAAATTCAAAAGTGAGTTTTTAAAGAAAAGCCTAGGAAAGGTTTAGATAGAAAATTAAAGTACATTTTGCCATAAAATGTAACTGTCAGAGTAGCATGACCCCAAATACAAATTAATGATCCTATTGAATTTGTATTTTTTTAAATTAAGGTATATTTCACATATTAGTGTCCAGCATAGGACATAATGATTCAGTATTTGTACTTTGTGAAATGATCATAGTAATTAGGAATGCCCATTTTTATTTTTTTATTTTTTAAAGATTTTATTTATTCATGAGAGACACAGAGAAAGAGAGGCAGAGACAGGCAGAGGGAGAAGTAGGCTCCATGCAGGGAGCCCAACGTGGGACTCAATCCCGGGACTCCAGGATCAGGCAGGCCCTGGACCGAAGGCGGCGCTAAACCACCCGGGCTGCCCTCTTTTCTTTTTTGAAAAAATATTTATTCATGACAGACACAGAGGCAGAGGCATAGTCAAGCTCCTTGCAGGGGACGAGGGACTCAATCCCCCAATTGGGATCATGTGCTGAGGCAGAGGCAGATGCTCAACCGCTGAGCCATCCAGGCGTCCCAAGGAATGCCCATTTCTATTTTAAAAAATGGATTGGCTTTCAAAGCAACCAGTCTAATATGCCCAAGGAAACCATTGCTTTTGGTCAAGTATGACTGTTTTGTAGGGATTTATGATCTTGCCACACATGAAAAACTTCAGAATTTTGCCTAAAACAAGCCCCCAAACCAATTAAAGAAAAAAAAAAAAAATCCTAGGTCCCGTATCACTGGGCTGTAATAAAAGACTATTTCTGAATATTGAAAGAAAAACGGAGCATTAGTTAAACTAGGCCAAAATCGGGATAAGGGAAATTTACCTCTCAAAAAATGACTTAACAGTTATGATATTTTAAGATAAAATCTTGCAAATGTGTTCAAAGGAAGCATCAAACTCTGTGTAGTCAAAAGTGGGGGCCCCCGGGTTGCTCAGCTGGTTGGGTTCAGGTCGTGATCTCAGGGTCCTGGGATGGAGCCCCGCAGCACCAGCAGCACCAGCACCGGGCTCCCTGCTCAGCTGGGAGCCTGCTTCTCCCTCTCCTGCCTCCCGCTCTGCCTGCCTGTGTGCTCTCTCTGTATGTCAAATAAATAAATAAAAATTTTTTAGAGTCCAAAGTTTTTGAAAGTGACCCTTATGGGAGAAGAAACCTCCCAAATGACCTGCAGAACTGCCCCTCTGTCCCCTCCCCTATTACTTCCACCCTCCAACCTTTTGTAAACAACTTACTTTAAGCAGAGTGAGTTGAATCGTGTTCTAAAGACTGAGGTATGAAACAAAGATGAGCTTAATTTTATCCTGAGTGGATTATTGTGGGTCTTTAGAAGCTATGAAACCTGCTGGTACACGCTCTAGCTATTACCAGCGTTGAAGACGCTTGTCTTCTTTTTCCTATTTACTTCCCATAAATCAGTTTTGGGGCTTCCATTTTTGTTTTCTAACATTTGCTGATAACTCTGGGGAAAATTATTTCCACTGACTTCTCGAAATGTCCTGAGTTAATTGACATCTCATCTTCATTTTCTCACATGGCGAGGACCCCAAAGAAAGAGGGGAGGAGACGCTCATGGAATTTTAAGATTGCTACTCTTGGGGATTGCAGAGGCCAGTGAAATAGGGGGGAAGTAGGAGGAGGCTTAGGTGGCCAATTTTCTATTTTTATCAAGTAAGGATGATTAACAACAGCGCAGCAAATGCCTCTTTCACATCCACGTGGCATTTTACACTCTTAAAACGTTTACTTGTTGATTTGCTATCTACTCTTAATTTAAAAAGGGACAATCAAAAAAAAAATAAATAAATAAATAAAAAAATAAAAAAAAAATAAAAAGGGACAATCATGGCTCCTACAAATATAAAAGGACACATGATAAAGATTTTACTAACGGATGTATAGCTGATTCAAAGGAGAATCAACCCCCAAACCACAGGCAATCGGGGATATTGAAGTGAATTTACAGAGGTGGAAAACACAGTATCCACAGGGCAATAATCACTTGCATTCCACTGAATAAAATTCATTTGCATTTCTATGGGCAAGAGTCATGGGTATTACTGTGGTTTCTCAACAGGGTTGTGAAATAGCTCAAAGACAATGAAAGGCACAGGTAGCCTGGATAATAACTTCTCGAAACCAGCAGTCCTGGAACTGGGGAGCAGGCATTGTGTGTACCTGTTAACTGTATCCCCAGCGCCCCGAACATTGTAGGTCCTCAATGAAGATTACTTGAATGAACGGATGGCTGGTTAGATGGATGGATGGATGGATGTTCTGTGGAATTTCCCCTAAACTCTCTTGTGTCTTTTTGGAGGTAAAAATAGTATGCACAAGTCAAATATTAAATCCTAGGTTGATACTGTTGCTTCTGGAAAGCTCTTAAGGAGTTCTTATTTTAAAAACAGAGTGTGGGGGGCGGGATCCCTGGCTGGCTCGGCGGTTTGATGCCTGCCTTTGGCCCAGGGCGTGATGCTGGAGACCCTGGATCGAGTCCCACATCAGGCTCCTGCATGGAGCCTGCTTCTCCCTCTGCCTGTGTCTCTGCCCCTCTCTCTGTGTGTGTGTGTGTCTGTCATGATAAATAAATAAAATCTTAAAAAAATAAAAATAAAAACAGAGTGTGTGTAGGGGTGGGGGTGGTGGGTGTGGGTGTGAGTGTGTGATGGGATGGGGAGCAGGAGATTAGTGTTAGAGGCACAGGCTTACGAGAGGTTTAAAAATTATTTAACCTCACATTCTAGAGTGGTGGTTCTCCACCAGGGACGATTTTGCCCTCCAGGACATTTCACAATATCTGAAGACATCTGTAGTTGTCACAATCGGGCGGGGCGGGAGGGACAGGGAGCTGCTGCTGACAGGTAGTGGAGAGAGACCTGGAATATGCTAAACATCCTACAATGCACAGGAAAGCCCCCAGGATAAAGGAATATTCAGCCCAAATGTCAATAGCGCCAGATTAAACAACTCCATTCTAGGGAATGCCTAGAGCATTCACCCAAAATCATTCAGAGAGAAGATTCTAGACACCCAAAGAACATCATTTCTTCTCCCCGCCCAGCTGGAGTTTACCCAAAAGATTCTTAATAATTCTGAGTTCCGGGGGGGCCGGGTGGCTCAGTTGGTTAAGAGTCCGGCTCTTGATGTCAGCTCAGGTCATGGTCTCAGGCCGTGGGTTTAAGCCCCACATGGGCTCCATGCTCAGAGGGGAGCTGGCTTGAGAGTCTTTCCCTCTCCCTCTGCCCCTCCCTGCTCAAGCTGTCTCTCTCTAAAATAAACAAATCTTTAAAAAAATAATTCTGAGTTCCCATGTTCTCTGCCTCCATATCATCTATGGTTGTGGCCTTGACCTCTTGTCTACTTACTGCCAACATGGTATAAACAGCAGGAGCCAGCTTGGAGATCTATGTAAACAAGGCTTCATGGTGGCGCTGTACTGAGATCTCAAAATAGATTATGGCCTCAGCCTACCATCTGTTGGTGGGGTTGGGTGGCCTCTATGCACCTCAGTGTGTCTGCTTTCTGGAAAGCAGAGGCTGGACTAGGTCGGCTTATCTGCCAAAGACCCTTCTGTTCCAGGTATCAGTATCAGGAGCTTCCTGTACTCAGGGCTTGCTGGATGGAAAGGGCTCTCAGGGGTCACTAGAGGAGGCTGTTCCTCTGCAAGCAGAACCCCGAGGTGACCAGTCCTAGGACCATGGGGAGGAGGCAGGCCTGGGCCAGGAGGAGGGAAGCGGTGTCCTGCTGAGTGGCACCCCTGGTTCCCCTGCCATCCAAGTACTGCCCTGTCCTCGGCCTGCTCTCCTGGACCTGAGCACTGCTCTCAAAGGCCCCAGGGGTCTCTCTCCCACCTCTTGCATCCAGATCTCTCTCAAGATGAGATAAAAGCTTTTAAGTATCTCTCTTCCTGGGGGTCGCCTTGCTGAAATCTTGAAAAGTGTCTTCTCCAATGCTTATGAAAGTGTACTAAAAAAAATTTGGAAAACACAAGAACAATAAAAATTGTCCTTTTAAAAATATTTTATTTATTTATTCATGAGATACAGAGAGAGGCAGAGACATAGGTAGAGGTCCTTTTTTCTTTTTTAAGATTTTATTTATTTATTCATGAGATAGAGAGGCAGAGACATAGGTAGAGGGAGAAGCAGGCTTCATGCAGGGAACCCGATGTGGAACTCGATCCCAGGACCCTGGGATCACGCCCTGAACAGAAGGCAGACACATTCATTCAACTGCTGAGCCACCCAGGTGTCCCTCATCCTTCTTTTCGTAGGAAAATGTTATTACCTCTGGAGAGTAAGAGGGGGCTCCTTGGTCTTTTAAAAATTACTTATTTAGGGGTGTCTGGCTCAGTTGGAAGAGCATGCAACTCTTGATCTTGGGGTCATAAGTTTGAGCCCCACATTGGGTGCAGAGATTCCAAAACCAAACCAAACCAAAAACCAAAAAAACTTTAAAAAGAAAATAATAAAGGGATCCCTGGGTGGCGCAGCGGTTTGGCGCCTGCCTTTGGCCCAGGGCGCGATCCTGGAGACCCGGGATCGAATCCCACATCGGGCTCCCGGTGCATGGAGCCTGCTTCTCCCTCTGCCTGTGTCTCTGCCTCTCTCTCTCTCTCTCTGTGTGTGACTATCATAAATAAATAAAAATTAAAAAAAAATAAATAAAAAAAAGAAAATAATAAAGAATTATTTACGTAAAAACATTGTAAAAGTGATACACGTTCACTAAAGAAAAAATAGAATAGATAAAAACGAGGAAAATTGTAAGATGCACCTGGATGTACCACACTAATGCAAGATGTTAATGACAAGGGAACTGCTGAGTTTGGAGCAGGGTGGGGTAAGGGGGTGGGGGATGGGAAGGTGGGGGGGTGGAGTAGATGTGGGGGGGTATATGGAGCTCCTGCTATCTGCTCAAGTGTTCTCTAAATCCCAAGCTACCGAAAAAAAAAAAAAAAAAGTCTATAAATTAAACTAGATTTTAAATATCTACCTGGAATCCTTTTGTCCAGAGACAATCACTGGATAAATACTGCGGTGCTCATTCTTTAATTAGGGAAAAATAAGTATATTCTTAGCAGTAGGGAGAGGAGGAAATTTTTTTTTGGAGGGGGGAGAGGAGGAATTGTAATAGCAAACCTTCCATGAGGATTACCACATGCGTGCATTGTGCTAAGTGCTTCCTATTCCCATGACCGCACTGAGCCCTTCCAATTCTGTAATAAGCCTTACAGAGTGCTTCGTCTGTGTGGCCACTCTTCCCGTTGTTTTATATTTACAATTAACTCACTTAATCCTTGCAACCATCCTGTGAGGCTTGTATTATCCCCCACTTTACAGGTGAGAAACCTGAGGTCTGGCAGTTTGGAAGTTGTCTCTGATTCTGTGGTTGGGAGGTGGTGAAAGTGATGTAGGGTCTCTGATGACAGAGCCACTGCTATTACTCCAGATTTTAGAAAATGAGAGCTTGGAGATACCTGGAATCGGGATTAGTAGGTGGCTGGAAGTGTCCTAACTGATTCAGCTGATCCTGGGAGGCCCGTTGTCCTGCTTCCTGGAGCGTGAAACGCAAGGCCCTGGAGCCCAGCTCAGCGCCTTCCTAACCACATTGCCTTGTGCAGGCCACTCTGAACTTCGCTTTCCTCACCTGTAAAATGGGTGTGATTTAGACCTAGCTGGCGGAGCTGCTGGAGGATTAAATATGGGACCCCATGCACGTTTTAGGTGCATGATAAAAACCAAAGCTCACCTTTCTCGAGCCCCAGCTGTGTGGGGGACGCTGGGTCACAATCTCTGGTCTTTTCTGTGAGCCTGTGTGGTGGCAGAGTGGAGAAGAGGGCCTGGGGTTTGTAGCTGATGTGAGGTGGGTGGGGATCAAGGGGGACTTCCAGGGGAGCAGGGGGGGGACAGGGTGGGGCCTACTTTGATGCCATAATCAGTGTATCCAGGTGTTTACATTTCCTCTACCTCAATAAGCATTTATTGAGTGTTGACTGTGTGCCATGTCATGTGTCCAGCACGGTTGCAGATCCGGGAGAGAAAGCAGAAAGCAAAGCAGACCAGTCCTGTTGGCCAAACAATGCTGCCTCCCTTCAGAAGTGCAATGCAGCACCTCTAGCCGCCTGCTTCTCTTCATGAGGAGCTTCACTCCGACATGAGATAAGTCACACTTCTCGGTTTGGGATCGGCCTTCCTTCATCCAGGATCCCAGACACATACCTAGTGGCTCATAGCAGACACATTAAAACACACCCATATTCCATGTGAAATCTATGAAGTGTGACTACTTAAGACTTTGCTTTAGTTACAGCAGCGTAGGTTACAAGGTTTTACACTTTGAGGCTCTTCAATTACATATAGATTTTTAATTTCCTCCTTCCTGTCTTTCCTTCTGTCATTACGACTCATTTTCTGTTCTCAAAGGTTTTTTTTTAGATTTGTATCCTTTTTTTTTTTTTTTTTTAAGATTTTATTTATTCTGAGAGACACGGGGCAGGCTCCACGCAAGGGAGCCTGACGTGGGACTGGATCTCAGGTCTCCAGGATCAGGCCCTGGGCGGAAGGCCTGTGCTGAACCGCGGAGCCACCCAGGGATCCCCGGTTTTCAGTTTTAACAGGCACTTGAAAGTTAATGGGTTCTAGGCCCTGTGTGGGACAGTGTGTGATGTGGGTCTGAGTGGAGGAAGTCAGGTGTGTGCGTGAGATTCTCAGCATGCTTGAATGTGTCCGAGTGACAGACGGGCAAGTGTCAGCCCCAGAGGTAGCTGAGGAAAGGAGTGTGTGCACGTGTGTGTGATTGTGAATCCCAGGGATCCAGGTGGGAGCCTGAAGGTGGGAGATGGTAAATAAAGGATGGTGGGTGAGGGGGTCTGAAAGTGGAGGGAGGTAGGGTGCATGTCTCTGTGCGATTGTGATTCTGGGGCACATGTGTGTGAGGCCTAAGATTCAGGATGGGTAGATGAGGGAAACCAACAGCAGGTGAGTGTGGTAGGGTGTCCAGGTGTGAGATTGTGTCAGGGTGGGGTGGCAGGGTGTGTGTGCGTAGGTGTGCCTGCATGATCCTGAACGTCAGCGAGGTGGCAGGGTGAGTGCGTGCAGGTGTGCATGCGTAACCGTGGGTGTTGGGGAGTGCGCAGTTGTGCACATGTGACCGTGGGTGTCGGGGAGTGAGGTGGCCGGGTGTGTGCGCGCGCAGGTGTGCACGCGTGATCGTGAACGTCAGCGAGGTGGCCGGGTGCGCGCGCAGGTGTGCACGCGTGGCCGTGGGCGTCGGGGAGCGAGGTGGCCGGGTGCGCGCGCAGGTGTGCACGCGTGGCCGTGGGCGTCGGGGAGCGAGGTGGCCGGGTGCGCGCGCAGGTGTGCACGCGTGGCCGTGGGCGTCGGGGAGCGAGGTGGCCGGGTGCGCGCGCAGGTGTGCACGCGTGGCCGTGGGCGTCGGGGAGCGAGGTGGCCGGGTGTGTGCGCGCGCAGGTGTGCACGCGTGGCCGTGGGCGTCGGGGAGCGAGGTGGCCGGGTGCACGTGTGGCTGCGCGTGGGGGTGACGGTGGGGAGCAGGCGGGTGGGCACGAGCTGGCGGCCGCGGGGCTCGCGCGTGGAGACGACGCTGGCGGCCGCAACGGGGGCTGCGGGGGGGGGTGGGGGGAGCGCGGCCCGGCGCGTGCGTGGGCTTGGGGCGGCGGCGGCGGCGGCGGGCGGGCGCGCGCACGGCGGGGCGTGGGCGGGGGGCGCGTGGCCGGTGGGCGCGCGTGGGGGGCGCGCGGCGCGGCGCGGCGCGGGCGGGCGGGGGGCGGGGACACTGCGGCGGCGGCGGCGGTGGCGCGGACAGGGCCGGCCGCCCCCCGTGGCAGGCGCGGCGCGGAGCTCGGGCCCATGGTGCGCCCGTGTCCGTCGGTCGGGCCGCGCGGCCGGCTCCGCGCGTGGCCCGGCGCTCGCGAGCTCGCCCCCTCGCTGCGGGCCCGGCCCGCCCGCTGCCGCCGCCTCCTCCCCCGGGGCGGCGCGGTGCCGGCGGGCGGCGGCGCGGAGGCCGGAGCGGGCGGCGGCCCGGGCGGCGCGGGGGGCGCGGCGGCCAAGGCGGGCGGCGCGGGCGACATGACGGACAACATCCCGCTGCAGCCGGTGCGCCAGAAGAAGCGGATGGACAGCAGGCCCCGCGCCGGGTGAGCGGGGCCCGGGGACGCGGCCGCCTTTGTCCGCGGCCTGACAGGTTGGCCGCGCCCGGCGCCATGGAGCCCGCGGCCGGCCGGGGGGGGTGCCCGGGGGGGTGCCCGGGGGGGTGCCCGGGGGGGGCCCGGGGGCGGGGCGGGGCGGGGGGCCGCTCCGGGACCCCCGGGACCCCCGGGACCCGCCGCCCACTCTCCCTCCGAAGCCGGGAAGCGGACCCGCCCGAGCGCTGTTTACGCGCGGAGCCGGGCCGGGCCGTGCCTTTCCACCCTTATTGTTTCCTGGTTGCTCCGGGGCCCCGCGGTTGCGGCCTGGCCCGCACCCCACGGCCGGGCGCCGGGACCAGCCCTCGGGAGCCCCGCGCGCCCGGCTCGCCGGCCGGACCCGGCTCGGCCTCCTCCGCAGCCCCGCCGCGGGCTCCCCCGGCCGCGCCTCCGCGTCCCGGCCCGGGGAGCCCCCGCCCCCCCCGCCCCCCGGGCCCCGGGGGGATCGGGAACCGGCGGCGCAGGGGGCTGGGCGGGGCCCCTCCGGGTCGCCCGGGGCACTCGGATCCCTCGCACTCCGGGAAGGGGCCCCTGGCGGGGGGGGGGGGGGGGGCGCCACCTGCTGTGCCTTTCCCGCACCTGCGGCCCCGGGCAGCCTGCGCGGAGGTTCCCCGCTCGTGGAGAGCAGAGCCCGGGGAGGGTCTGCGCCCTGCCGACCTCCCGCGCCCAGGACGGCAGTGACCTGTTGGGACCGTGGCGGGGACTGTGCCTGCGACTGACTTACCTGGGGGCTGCTTAGGATAAATGCATGTTCCCTGGCCCCAGCCAGGCCCCTGCCAGCCCCTGCCAGGCCGCCAGTCGGTAGTTCTTGGGGGCGGGGGGGGGGGGGGGCCTGGAATGTGCTTTTCCCCGGGGCCGCCCAGGTGAGGCTGACGTCCCAGCAAGGCTGACCCCGGCCGCGGGGCGGGGCTGCGGCCTGGGGCCCGCCCTGCCCCTGAACATCCTGCAATCCCGGGGCATTTCCTTGTGGCCGCCGCCGACTGCGGCGTCCGGGGCTCGGTGCAGGGGATGGGGAGGCCGAGCCCTCGCGGCGGCTAGCTAGCTTCCAGCAGGTGTGCGTGGAATTAAAAAAAAGAAAAGAAAAAAAGGAATGATTCCAGCTGCCATTTTGTGGGGTCTTTGTCCCCGTCTTCCTTGAACGTTCTGAAGGGCCCTGTGGGTGTAGAACCGAGGAGGAACCGAGCTCAGCGAGGTTAAGGACTGCAGGGGAGGGAGATGCTGCAAAATGGAGATTGAACCCAGAGATGCACCCCCGCCCTCCCCATCTCTGCCTTCGCTGTTCTTCCCCCCCCCCCCCCCCCGCGAGTTTTAATCCTGATACTCAAGGCTAAAGAATGATCATTAACTGGAGCTCTATGCCTGGATGGTGGCTGCGTGTAGTATACACGCTCATTAATATTTTGATGAATTTGTGTGATGAGTGGACTCAAGTCCTCTAGTTATTAATTCGCGTTTAAAACAATTATGAGGGGATCCCTGGGTGGCGCAGCGGTTTGGCGCCTGCCTTTGGCCCAGGGCATGATCCCGGAGACCCGGGATCGAGTCCCACATCGGGCTCCCGGTGCATGGAGCCTGCTTCTCCCTCTGCCTGTCTCTCTCTCTCTCTCTGTGACTATCATAAATAAATAAAAAAATAAAAAAAAATAAAACAATTATGAGATGCCTACTATGTGCAGGGGCGGTGTCAGGTGGCTGGAATGCAAAGATTAAATAAGTCTTGTCCAACGTGAGCAAGGCTCCTGACACTGGCTGTGCATTGCAGTCACCAGGGGAGCTTAACAGTTACCATCCCTGTCGTGTGTGTGTGTGTGTGTGTGTGTGTGTGTGTGTGTGTGTGTGTGGTGTTAAACCTTTGAAATAATCTGGAGTAGGGGGACACCTGGGTGGCTCAGCGGTTGAGCGCCTGCCTTTGGCCCCAGGGCTGATCCTGGAGTCCCACGATCCGGTCCCACATCGGGCTCCCTTCATGGAGCCTACTTCTCCCTCTGTCTGTGTCTCTGCCTCTCTCTCTCTCTCTCTCATGAATAAATAAATAAAATCTTAAAAAAAAAAAAATCTGGACTGAGACCTGGGTATCTATTTAATTTTTCTAAAGCTATCCCAGATGACTTTACTGCGCTGTGGTAGTTGAGAACTCCTGATTGAGTGCATGAGAGAAAAATGCAGATAATTACTTAAAAGTGATAATTATCATGATAGAGATATAGGTACTGTTAATATGGAGGGTCAGCCGGAGTAGTGCAGATGGTTAAAAAAAAGTGTTTGAAAAAAAAAATGTGTTTGGAATTGGAAAGGAGGATCACACCCCGGTTTAGAATTTACCACTTTGAAACTAACGTGTTTCCTGAACAGTGACACAGATTCGGATTCAAATCATGTATCAGGAGAGCCAGGCATTTGCATATATTTGTGTTTAATTTGTATTTTTTAGGAGTAGCCACATCAAGGTGGGGGATCTTGATGTTTGGAAACACTTTGGGAAGCAGAGTGGTGGAAAGGCTCCCTGAAATGTAGTGCAGGGGGAGTGTTAAAGGAAGAAGAAACTAATACAGGTGTTTCTGGACTTTTGAAGGGGTTACATCCGGATAAATCTATTGTAAGTTGAAAATATCTTGAGAGTGCATTTATTACACTTAACCTACTGAACATCATAGCTTAGCCCACCTTAAATATGCTCATAACACTTAAGTTAGCCTACAGTTGGGAAAATCGTGTAACATAAAGCCTATTTGATAACAGGGTGTTGAATATCTCATGTAATGCATGGACTACTGTACTGAAAGTGAAAGACAGGATGGTTGTATGGGTGTGGGGTGGTTGTCAGTGTTACCAGTATTTACCTTTGTGATTTCATGGCCAGCTCGGGCTCATTGCTGCCCGTCATCACGGGGGAGGATCTCATCACCGGGAAAAGATTACAGTTGGAAATACAGTTTATATCAAATGCATATTGATTTTGAAAAAAGCCAAAGTCTGAACAGTCATAAGTCAGGGACTGTCTGTCATGGGCCTGGCTTTCTGTGGGGTGTTTGACATAAATAGCCCTGTTTTAATCTTCATAATGACTCTGAATTTTGGGAGTTAGTTTCCTTATTCTATAGACAAGGAAATTTAAAATTCATGATGTTAAATAATTTGTTTGAGGTCCCAGAGGTAGCCAGTGTGAGGGGGTGGATTTGAACATAGGCGACTCACCTCACCTAAACGGCTCTAAGCTGTAGAATGGTTGGGTTTTTATGGTTAGACCAAAAAAATCTAGGTGTCGGGAGTCCCAGGGGACAGAGTGTAATTAACACAGGGGTCACTCAGCATATGTCGCCAGGACTTGCAGTTTATTTGCTGAAGGAATCGCGTGGCTCCAGTGCTGTTTTGTCTCTCTTGAGAACGTTAGTGCATCCTGATGCCGGGAAACTTTTGTAGTGGTTCAGTCAGGAAACGTGGCATGTGCTCCGCATGGCTGGAAAGCATTCTGGCTTCACGTGCTTGGTTGCTCACTGCATGGAATTCCCTTTGTGGTGAGACACCAGGCATTGGTTGTTAGGGGTGTGGGTTCTGGAGTTGAGCTTGGTCCAAGCCCAGGCTCATCACTGACCAATCATTTCACTTGGGGAAAATTATTTTACCTTTCTGCGTCTCATTTTTTTCATCTGTAAAGTGGGATGAATAAGAATTATGGATACCTCAGAGGGTTGTTTTTAATCCATATAAAGCTTCAGATAGTAAGCACTCAGTACAACGTAGTATTTGCTGGGGCTAATGGTGATAAATAAAATAGACCTTTGCATCGGGTTTGCTATTGGAGGCTCTCCAGAATGCTCCTTTGAGACGAAGGGGCCCTTGATGCTGGGACATTAAAAATACTGTAGATTTCCTTGTTCTGATCAAACCTGGGAAAATGATTGACTGCATTAAACTATTCCAACCAAGTGTGTCGAGGCCCTGGTGTGCTATTGTAGGGCAAGGAGCTTGCGCTGTGGTTGAACTAAGACTTTACCTTTGGGCTTTGTGGCCAGATTGGGTGAGGATGCTTTGATTTTTGATGTATTTGGACTAGGAACTAGATATGAACTGGGATTGGAAAGAGCTGATTAGGTTCATATTCTACCAGGGTTTTTTTTTTTTTTTTTACAATTTTATTTTAAAGATTTTATTTATTTATTCATGAGAGAGAGAGGCAGAGACATAGGCAGAGGGAGAAGCAGGCTCCCTGTGGGAAGCCTGATGCAGGACTCGATTCCGGAACTGGAATCACGACCTGAGCCAAAGGCAGATGCTCTACCACTGAGCCACCCAGGTGTCCCTAAACAACTTTATTGAGGTATAGTTTATATATCATAAAATACTTATATAGTAAATGTACAACTCATTGATTTTTAAAAGATATTTTATATATTTGAGAGAGAGAGTACCAGAGCAGGGAGGGGGAGAGGGAGAGGTAGACTCTTCACTGAGCAGGAAGCCTGATGTGGGACTCGATCCCAGGACCCTAGGATCATGACCTGAACTGAAGGCAGATGCTTAACTGAGCCAGCCAGATGCCCCACAATTCACTGATTTTTTTTTAAAGATTTTATTTATTTATTGATGAGAGACAGAGAGAGAGAGAGAGAGAGAGAGAGAGAGAGGCAGAGACACAGGCAGAGGGAGAAGCAGGCTCCATGCAGGGAGCTCGATGTGGGACTCCATCCCAGGTCTCCAGGATCACACCCTGGGCTGAAGGCAGGTGCTAAAGCACTGAGCCACCCAGGGATCCCTGATTTTTTTTTTAAGTAAGGTTATAGGGGTCCCTGGCTATCTCAGTGGGAAGACCGTGAAAATCTTGATCTTTGGGTTGTAAGTTTGAGTCCTGCAGGCTGGGTGTAGAGATTATTTAAAAATAAATAGATAAAATTAAAAAAAAAAAAACCACCTTCAGGTGATAGAGTTTGTACAGCCATCACCACAGTTCAGTGTTCAAACACCTCCATCACCCCCAAAAAGCTTCCCTATGTCCATTTGCATTTAAAGCCACTGATCTGGGGTGCCTGGGTGGCTCAGTGGTTGAGCATCTGATTTTGGCTCAGGGTGTGATCCCAGAGTTCAGGGATAGAGTCCCACATCCGGCTCCCTGTGAGGAGCCTGCTTCTCCCTCTACCTGTGTCTCTGTCTTCTCTCTGTGTCTCTCATGAATAAATAAATAAAATCTTAAAAAAAAAAAAAACCCACTGATTTATTTCCATCAGTTTGCATTTTTTGGAAATTTCATATAAATGGTATCATGCAGTATGCTGTCTTTGTGTCTGATTTCTTTCAGCACAATGGTTTCAAAGTGCCTTTTTATTGCTTAATAGGATTCCATTGTATTTTTTAAAAATATTTTATTTATTTATTCATGAGAGACACACACAGAGAGAGGCAGAGACACAGGCAGAGGGAGAAGCAGGCTCCATGCAGGGAGCCTGATGTGGCTCTTGATCCTAGGACCCTGGGATCATGCCCTGAGCCAATCTGTCCACTTGTCTCTCAAGGCCACCATCATCACTTACCTCCATGGGTAAGTGGCCAGTGAGGTCTCCACTCTGCAGCCAGAGCAGATGTGGCCAAATGTTCTTTTTTTTTTAAATATTTTATTTATTTATGACAGATACAGAGAGAGAGAGAGGCAGAGACACAGGCAGAGGGAGAAGCAGGCTCCATGCACTGGGAGCCCGATGTGGGATTCGATCCCGGGTCTCCAGGATCACGCCCTGGGCCAAAGGCAGGCTCCAAACCGCTGCGCCACCCAGGGATCCCTGCAGCCAGAGCAGGTGTGGCCAAATGTTCTGATCATGAAAATGTTTTGCCCGAAGCCCTCTTGTGGCTTTCCATCTCTGTGAGGCCCTGTGCTGTCCTCCATGGTGGTCATGAGCCTCATCTGCCTGTTTACCTTCAGAGTTAAAATAATTAGAATTAAATTTAAAATTTAGCTCCTCAGTGGCACTAGCCACTTTTTGGTAGTTCCCGCCCACATGTGGGCAGTGCCTGCATGTTGGACGCTGAAGGTACGTGCATTTCCACCATCACAGAAGGTTCTGTTGTGGCTCCTGCCTCCTTCCACTATCATCTTCACATGCTCTATGGTAGAGTCTGGCCCCTTTCTCCTCTAGCCACACTGTGCTCGGTATCTCCTCCTGGGCTCCCCCTTGACACAGGACCTTTGGACATCCTGTTCTCTGCCTAGAATGCCCTCTCCCCTCTTCACTTACTCAAAGCTCAGTCTTCCAATAAGCCTTACTGCGGTCTCACATCCTTAGGGGAGGCCTTCTCCTGATGTTCCTGATAAGAGATCAAATCCCCCTCAGAGCCTCTGAGAACCTGCCCCTTTTCCGTCTCACACAGTTGGAATACGACATGTGCTCGTGTGATCATTCGGCTGGGAACACCCTGGGGCCCCAGTTGGTGACAACTTAATCACCATCACACAGAGTAGGTGCCCAGTAAATCCTTTTTGAAAGAAGGAAGACCTGAAGCTGATCTCCAGTTTATGATCTGGGGAGCGGATAACCTTTTCTAGATGGTCCAGGAAGAAGTCTGTTGGACGTTCTCAGATTGCTGCTTACTCATTCTTCTGATGTGACTCTGTGGCTCAGAGAGCTTCACTGGTTGATGGCATCAAGTCTTAACCACATGATTTGAGCACCGGGGGTGGGGAATTTGGGGTACCAGAAGGGAGCTGCAGGCAAAAAGAAGGCACCCTGGGTCCCTTCTGCCTTTGTCTCTTTTCCTCCACTAAGGGATAGCAGCTTAGGTGGTGTTTGGGCCTGTAAGGTGAATTAGTTCTCATCTTTAAATACAAGACTCATATTCTAGTGAAGAGTTTTTTTGGTGGGTGATTTATGTGAAAAACCTTGTGTGCTATTTTTTTTTTAAAGATTTTATTTCTGTTTTATATATTCATGAGAGACACACAGGGAGAGAGAGAGGCAGAGACACAGGCAGAGGGAGAAGCAGGCTCCATGCAGGGAGCCCAATGTGGGACTCGATCCCAGGACTCCAGGATCACGCCCTGGGCCCAAGGCAGGCGGCTTAACTGCTGAGCCACCCAGGCGTCCCCCTTGTGTGCTATTAATGTAAGAAGTCAAGCATTTAATGGAAAAGAATTTTAAAAAAGAAAAAAAAAAAAAAAGAAACCTGGATTGTTCCAGGGGATACAGCGTGTATGGTGTGGTGTGCAGAATAACAGCCCCCTGGACCTGCCTGTGTGTGACCTCTCATGGCAAGAGAGACTTTGCCAATGTGATTACGGTAATGATTTTGAGATGGGGAGACTGTCCTGGATTAGCCAGGTGGGCCCAGTGTCTTCACAAGCGCTCTTGAGAGGAGAGTGATTCTGAGAGAGATTGAAAGACGCTCCATTGCTGCCTTGAAAATGAAGAAGGGAGCACACAGGGGGCGTCTAGAAAGGGGAAGCATCAAGGAAACAGGCCCCAGAGGGGAGCCGGCCCTGCTGACATCTTGATTGGAGGCCTGCGAGACCTGCTGTGGACTCCTGACCTTCAGGACTGTAAGATAATAAATTTATGGTGAGTGGTTACTGCAGTGAATGGTGGCCGGTGCACATGAGTGTATCCCGTAAGCCCAGGGGACACATTCCCGGCCTGGCTTCATCTCCCGGGGGCGAGGGGCAGTGGGGCAAGATGGGGGGGCACCTCCTGCTCTCAAGGCTCATGCTTACCTTTTGCTGGAGGCTGCAGAATTTTTTTCTTTTTAAAGATTTTATTTATTTTTTCATGAGAGGCACAGAGAGGGAGAGAGGCAGAGACACAGGCAGAGGGAGAGCAGGCTCCCTGTAGGGAGCCCGATGTGGGACTCGATCCCAGGACTCCGGGATTACGCCCTGAGCTAAAGTCAGATGCTCAACCACTGAGCCACCCAGGCATCCTAAAGAGGGTGCAGAATTTAAATCAACATGTGGCGTGACCCACTCCCTGACCACGGAGGAGACCAGTGCTTACGTGGGATCTGCAATGTCTTGGCTCTAAACTGAGGTTCCCTTGCCCAGGCTGCACGGCGCCCCTTTGATGCTGGTATTTTTTACGCTCGTTTTCCTGATAAGGAAACTGAGGCTCAGAAAGGTTAAGCAGTTAATCCTGGCCAAGAACGTGTGGCACAAACTGACTAGAACTCAGGTGAGCCTGCCTCCCAGTTAGGAGAATGTGGGGTGTATCTCAGAGCAGGTGTTCGGTCAGCGCTGCTCCCCCAGTGTGCTTGTCCTCAGTTGAATTCTCTTTCCCTCCGGGAACAATGAATGTAGTTGTTGTGGGGGTTTTGTTTTGTTATGTTTTGTTTTGTTTGCCACGTGGCATCAGGGTAGAGAATTTGGGAGTGGCAGCTCTTTACGGTCTATCACATCTTCAAAATGCTAGGAGAATAAAGATAAGAATTTTGTAGGCTACAGTCTTGAATACTCAGGAGAGACTGACACATGGGTTTGTGGGTTTGTTAGTTAAGAGTTTGGATCCCAGGGGCACCTGGGTGGCTCAGTGGGTTAAGCATCTGCTTTGGCTCAAGTCATGATCCCTGGGTCCTGGGATCAGGCCCCGCATTGGGCTCTCCGCTCAGCTGGGAGTCTGCTTCTCCCTCTCCCTCTGCTGCTCCTCCCTGCTTGGGTTCTCTCTCTTTCTTAATCTCTCCTCTTTCATTCATAAATAAATAAATAAATAAATAAATAAAAAGAAAGAAAGAAAGAAAACAAAGGAAAGAAAGGAAAGAAAGAAAGAAAGAAAGAAAGAAAGAAAGAAAGAAAGACAGACATTGTTCTCCTAGCCTGGAGAGTGTGACTGAGCCTCATGTGGACTCTTGTTCTGAATTGCATCATGTCCTCTTCTTTCTTTTCTTTTTTTAAGATTTCATTTACTTGAGACATGAGAGAGAGAGCACAAGTGGGAGGTAGAGGCAGAGGCAGAAGCAGACACCTGACTGAGCAGGGAGCCCATCACGGGGCTTGATGCCAGGACCCTGAGATCATGACCCGAGCCAAAGGTAGACATTTAACAGACTGAGCCGCCCGGGGGGCCCCATGTCCTCTTGTTTCTGGGTGTCTGTAGAGGGTCTAGGTGAGCAGGAACTCTAGCTGGAAAATGCCCGCAGAGGACTTGATACCACTAGAAGCCATCTCAGACCTCACATGACTAAGCCTAGTGACAGGGCTGTGGCAGGCTGTGTGCTCCTATGCAGCAGTCCTCGGCACCGTGCCAGGACCCAGGTCCATCAGCAGTGTGGATTTCACTGTTTATCTGAAAGAAGAAAAAAATGCCAACGCAGGGAGTTCTTCTTATACATACCTTTATTCCACTGAAAGGTCTGAAGCTGTCCCTCTAATATGTGGAGTTATTTTTTTTTAATTTTTATTTATTTATGATAGTCACAGAGAGAGAGAGAGAGAGAGAGGCAGAGACATAGGCAGAGGGAGAAGCAGGCTCCATGCACCGGGAGCCCAATGTGGGATTCGATCCTGGGTCTCCAGGATCGCACCCTGGGCCAAAGGCAGGCGCCAAACCGCTGCGCCACCCAGGGATCCCCGCTGCGCCACCCAGGGATCCCAAATGTGGAGTTAAAATGCCCTTTCTCTTCTTTCTCTTTTGACACGACGGCGGTAGTATTAGACATTTTTTTGGTTGATTCCCGTTGTTCATGGTGGTTATGTTCCAGAAGGCCCATGCTAACCCTGAGTTAGCGAATACTGAACCATTGCTCCTAGGGGAGGTGCAGAGTTAGTTTTCTGCAAGCCTCTGCTCATGTTTTACCTTGTTTTAAAGGCATATATTTTTTTTAATTTTTATTTATTTATGATAGTCACACACAGAGAGAGAGAGAGGCAGAGACAGGCAGAGGGAGAAGCAGGCTCCATGCAGGGAGCCCGATGTGGGATTTGATCCCGGGTCTCCAGGATCGCGCCCTGGGCCAAAGGCAGGTGCCAAACCGCTGCGCCACCCAGGGATCCCTAAAGGCATATTTTGGTTTAAAGACACTGTATTTGGTTCATTAACGTTGATTCATTAACATTGAACTCATGACCAAGGGCACTGCAGCTCACAGGCTGCCTGTCCTGAGGACACTGGACAGCATGTCAGCCCTGCGCTTGGGGGCCATTTCAAATAGTGATGTCACTAACAAAAAGCTCCAAAATGCAAAAAAGCATGGCACTAAATAGACCGTGGGAAGGACACGTATGTACAGTATGGAGCTGGGGCCGGACGGCAGTGTTGCCTTGTTCCACCTCCGCTGGGGAAGTCATGAGGTGATATAGATGTTATGTCACCCCACACATGTCCACGAATGACCACACAGTGCTTTGAGTATTAATGTTGAGGTGATGGATGTTAGGTAGTAGATAAATTTGCAAATGCAGAAACCACCAATCATGAGGATTGAGTGTATATAGGTGTATGTGTGTTCTTTTGACCCGGCAGAGGTGGTATTAATTTTACAGTGTATATCGGTGTGTTTGGGGCAGGATGGAGGAGGAGGATGGGCTGATCGGTGAAATCGATAGACCCCAGCCCTTCCCCTCTCCGTGGTGGAGTAGACAGTTGTGTAAACAGCTCATTGCTCCCTTGGACCAGAGCATTCGGGACAAGCCTTGGCAGCGGCCCATTGGAAAGTGCCCTCAGTGTCGTTTGCCAGTCAGCCCAGCTGCACTCGTGCCATCCATTTCCTGTTACGGAGTCCCTGCCCAGCCCAGTCCCAGGCCAGGCCCCCCCATGGGTGGTGACACCAGGGGATGTGGAATTACAGGAATTACAGATCCAGGCAGGGATGTGGAAGGGTAGAGGTGGATATGGGAACCATGCTTCCGGGGGCTTCCTGGAGAAAGGCCAGTTATGGGAGACCCTGCATGCTAGTCTCAAGGAAAGAGTGTGGCCATTTGACCTTGACCTAAGGCACCTTGCAACGAGGTGTAAAGCAGAGGCAGAGGCACTGGCCAAGCCTTCTTTAGACTTTTGGCTGTTACTTCTCAGAATAGAACTTTCTTTTAGGGAGCACCTGGGTGGCTCAGTGGTTGTGCGTCTGCCTTCAGCTCAGGTTGTGATCCTGGGTCCTGGGATCGAGTGCCGCCTTGGGCTCCCTGCAGGGAGCCTGCTTCTCCCTCTGTCTATGTCTCCGCCTCTCTCTCTGTATCTCTCATGAACAAATAAATAAAATCTTAAAACAAAAAAAAAGGGAAAAGAAAGGATAAAGAAAACCCTTTCTTTTAGCATCAGTACCCAGATGCAAACGATGAAAGTCCTGAATTAGCTCTGGTGGTATTTTGTGGCCACTTTTGGGAATGGTTGTGGAGTGCCTTCAGCTTTACTTATGACAGTCATTTGACTTTGGTTTAATTTCCAAAGAAAGAGACTACTTGTAATATTCTTATAGATGACTTCTATCTAAAGAGCTACAACAGTGCGGAATTCTTTTTTTTTTAACTATTTATTTATTTTAGAGAGAAAGACCATACAAGCAGGATGGAGGGGCAGAGGGAAAGGGAGAGAGAATCTCAAGCAGACTTTGCACGAAGCGTGAAGCCCACGTGGAGCTCCATCCCGGGACCCTGAGATCGTGACCTGAGCTGAAACCAAGAGGTGGAGGCTCATCTGACTGCACTGCCCAGGCACCCAGAACAGCTGATTTCTTAAACTAGTATTTGTTTTCTTTTATTTGTGTGAGTTGGAAAGATGGATGGAGAAACATCGCCAAAGATCACTTAGAGTGGCTCTTAGCCAGACATTGAAAGGCTAGCAATTATTTTTATGGTTCTTTCTGTTTTTGCCAAGTGATACTTGCTTTCTTTTTGTAGTAGTATTAGGGAGTTTCCTTTTAGAATACACGTATGTGAAAAACAGAATCAGTATGAACCCGAAGTTCATGAGGTTGGTTCATAGATGTGCCCCTGGTCGTGTCTGATATTTAGGAAGTGGCAGCCCATGCTAAGATGTTGCTTTTAGTCTAAAAATATTATAATATTGCTATAAGGAGGAGGAGATGGGATAATCTGATTTTGCTAATAGAGAAAAACATTTTTTTTTTTTTTGCCAAGTTATCCATGAAAAACATGATTTTTTTTGGTAGGGGGAAAACATGATTTTCAAACAATAGTTTACCAGGTTGATTTGGGATCTGAATGTTGCTTTTAAAATCATTGTATAAACAGGCAGGCGGGGTAGGGGGGGAGGGGGCTTATGGGAGAGGCGGTTGGCAGGGGCCCCAGGGAAAGAGAGGCTCCCTGTGGGAAATGGAAGGGTGGCCGGATGCTCTTGTCACTGCAGTTAGATCTCTGTGGCATTTGCTTAATGCCAGGAGGAGGAGCCTGTTGGCTAGCCTCCCTGAGGAAGAAGTGTGGAGCATGGACAGTGCTCTCCCCGTAGATTGGGGCCTGGAAGGATCTCCCACCCTCCGCTGGGCCATCTGCTGTGACACAAGGTGAAGTCAGACCTGGCCAGGTTAGGCCTCAGGAATTCTCAGCCTGGGGCTTGACAGTCCTCCATTGTAGGGGCTGCCCTGTCCACTGTAGGATGCATGACAGCAGCCCTGGCCTCCGGCCACTGGATTCCAGCAGTACCCTCCACCCAGTCAACCAAAAATGTCTCCAGACACTGCTGAGCCGCCCCCTGTGCCAGAGGTTGGGGAGTGGAGGTGGGAGTGGGCAAAAATGCACCTGTAAGGAGCCACTGGAGTAAAGAGTAAATATTCACTATGCTCAGCCATGTCCCTTAGTGTCCCATGAAGGTTGCCTCATACTCTATCCCTTTCTTTCTCTCCTTTTTTTAAAAACTTATTTTAATTTTTATTTAAAAAATATTTTATTTATTTATTCATGAGAGACACAGAGACACAGGCAGAGACACAGGCAGAGGGAGAAGCAGGCTCCCTGCAGGGAGATCCATGTGGGACTGGACTCCAGGACTCTGGACTCCGAGATCACACCCTGAGCCAAAGACAGACACTCAACTGCTGAGCCACACAGGTTTCCCCCCCCACCTTTTTTTTAAAGAAAAACCTGTTAGGCAAGAAGTTCATGTTTGGGCTGTTGTTCAGCTTTCTGATTCAGTGACTACAGAAGCCTTGAGTGGTTGCAAGAGAGGCATCCAGGAAGTGTTAGGGGCTGAGTGTTTCCCTTTGCAGATTCTTTGCTGAAGCCTCAACCTCCAGTACCCCAGATTGTGACTCCTGTATTTGGAGATAGAGGTTTTAAAAAGATGTGATTAAGTTAACATGAGGCTAGAGGGCCCGCCCCTAGCTGAAACCTGAGCTGAAACCAATAAGGCCCGCCCTATTCCAGCCCGACTGGGTGTCCTTGTGAGAAGTGGAGACTAGGACACGCAGTGGGATACCAGGGGTGGGAGGAAAGAGCAGGGCTCAGGAGCAAGCCAAGGGCAGAGCCCAGAAGAAACCAAACCTGCCCACACCTTGATCTTGGACTTCAAGCCTCCAGAACTGTGAGGAAAATAAACTTCTATTTAAGCCGCCCAGCTGGTGGTGTTCTATTATGGCAACCCTAGCAAACTCATACAGGAAGTACTTTATTTATGCCCATTTTGGCAAGTGTGGTATCTGTCAATGTTATTAATAAACCTTAATTCTAAATTGATGATGAGAGACACCTGGGCAGCTCAGTGGTTGAGTGTCTGCCTTTGGCTCAGGTCATGATCCCAGGGGTCCCGGGATTGAGTCCCTCATTGGGCTCCACGCAGGGAGCTTGCTTTTTCCTCTGCCTATGTCTCTGCTGCCCTCTGTGTATCTCTCATGAATAAATAATATATATATATATATATTTAAGATTTTATTTATTTATTCATGAGAGAGAGAGAGAGAGAGAGAGAGAGAGGCAGAGACACAGGCAGAAGCAGGCTCCGTGCAGGGAGCCCGATGCGGGACTCCATCCCAGGACTCCAGGATCATGATCTGGGCCGAAGGTAGGTGTTAACCGCTGAGCCACCCAGGCATCCCTAAATAAAATCTTAAAAAAAAATTGATGATGAGCTCCTTAGCAATTTTCTCTAAATGGTCTTGTCTCAAGACCTCTCAGTGAGCATGTTGCAAAGTCATGGGAACTGGAGCTGACCCTCCCCACTAGTAACCTAAAGCAGGTACCTCTGAGAGATGGAGGGGTTGAAGGCACTGTCCCCTGCTGCTTCCTTTTGCTTAAAAAGTTCACAGTAGTCACATATCCAGGTTATGCTTTCTATGGCTTCTTGTTAGATCTAGTCATTTGGATTGTGCTAGAGGAATCTGAGGAGAATTTTAATAGTTGCTAGCCACCATTGTGAACTTATTAGGTGCCCAGCACTGTTCTAGAGTTTTAAGTAAGTCGTCCTATCTATACCTCCTGACAATCCTACATTACAGACAATGAGACCGAGGAAAAAAGGGTCTTTTTTTTTTTTTAATTTTTATTTATTTATGATAGTCACACAGAGAGAGAGAGAGAGGCAGAGACACAGGCAGAGGGAGAAGCAGGCTCCATGCACCGGGAGCCCGACGTGGGATTCGATCCCGGGTCTCCAGGATCGCGCCCTGGGCCAAAGGCAGGCGCCAAACCGCTGCGCCACCCAGGGATCCCTCTTTTTTCTTTTTATAATGGTTTTGGTTTAGAATGACAAAGACTTCATTTCATTTTTTTTGTTTTTATTCTATTTTTTTAAGATTAATTTATGTATCTGAGAGCACTTGCTCATGCGTTGGGGGAGGGGAGGAGCAGAGAGAGAATCTCAAGTGGGCTCCCCATTGAGCACAGAGCCTGACCCCTGACTTGACTTCACGACCCTGAGATCGTGACTTGAGCCCAAAGCAAGAGTCGGACACTTAACCAACCGAGCCATCGGGGAGCCCCTCATTTCAGTTTTTTTAAAAAAAAACTCATTTTATTTTGAACTTAGATCATAAATTGTGTTTTGTGACCTGCCTTGATGACTTCTGCTATTTGACTCCTTTCTGTAACATACATTCCAAGCAGGTGATTTTTGTTGAGGAGGAGGGGATTGAGGGGTTGTGGGCCTTGACAAAATGGTCACATCACAGCAGCTTTCCTCTCTGACCAAGAACCTTCTTCTTATGTAGCTTACGTTACAAAGGAAGGGTAAGAACATATAAAATTACTTTCTTTTCATTGTAAAATGAGTGTGTGTGTGTGTATTATTATTATTATTATTTTATTTATTTATTTATTTACTTATGATAGTCACAGAGAGAGAGAGAGGCAGAGACACAGGCAGAGGGAGAAGCAGGCTCCATGCACCGGGAGCCCGACGTGGGATTCGATCCTGGGTCTCCAGGATCGCGCCCTGGGCCAAAGGCAGGCGCTAAACCGCTGCGCCACCCAGGGATCCCTGTGTGTGTGTATTAAAGAACAATTGAAGAACAGAAAGGACTGAGGAGTGAAACACTGGTGTTAACGTTCCCTCCAAGGACAGCTGCCCCCTTTTTTTTTTAAGATTTTATTTATTTATTCATGAGAGAGAGAGAGAGAGAGAGAGAGGCAGAGACACAGGCAGAGGGAGAAGCAGGCTCCATGCAGGGAGCCCGACATGGGACTTGATCCTGGGTCCCCAGGATCAGGCCCTGGGCTGAAGGCGGCGCTAAACCACTGAGCCCCCCAGGGCTGCCCAACAGCTGCCCTTTTAAGGGCACATCTCAGAACATCTTAGATACCCTGTTTGCTCCTGGTCTTGTTTCTGGGTGTACATTGTTTTATGAATTAGAACCATGTAGCAGATGTGTTTTTATTTCCTGTTGTTGATTTAACATTTTAATTTAGGGCTGTCTCTGTATCATGAGGTATGTTGTAAATGGCATCTTTAATGGCAACATAGTATTTCTTTAAGTAGAGGTGGCTAGTTTACTTTAACCAGTGAGCAGGGAGCCCAGTTGTGGGACTGGATCCCAGGATCCTGGGATCATGACCTGAGCTGAAGGTAGACGCTCAACCAACTGAGCCCTTTAGTTTCATTTTTATTTACTTTATTTACTTTTATTTTATTTTATTTTATTTTATTTTATTTTAAGATTTTATTTGTTCATGAGAGACACACAGAGAGAGGCAGAGACATAGGCAGAGGGAGAAGCTGTGGAGAGCCTGATGTGGGACTTGATCCCAGGACCCCAGGATCACACCCTGAGTCGAAGGCAGATGCTCAACCACTGAGCCACCCAGGCATCCCTGCTGTCACAAATTAGAGCTTCATCTAGGGAAGGTATCTTGGCATAAGCTCTCTCCTACATTTGGAATTTTTTTTTTTTTTTTTTTTTTTTTTTAGATTTTATTTATTTATTTGAGAAAGAGGAGGAGCAGGTAGGAGGGGCAGAGGGACAAGCAGACTTTCCGCTGAGCAGGGAGCCTGACATGGGACTTGGTCCCACAACTTAAGGATTGTGACCTGACCTGAAGACAGATGCTTAATAGACTGAGCCACCCAGGTGTCCCTGGAAAATTCTTTTTAAAGATTTATTTATTTATTTTAGAGAGAAAGAGAACAAGAGAACATGGAGTAGGGGAGGGACATAGGGAGAAGGAGACAGAGAATCTTCAGCAGATTCCCACTGAGCATGGAGACTGATGAGGGGTTCAGTCCCATGACCCCAAGATCATGACCTGAGCCGAAATAAAAAGTTGGATGCCCAACTGACTAAGCCACCCAGGTGCCCCACATTTGGAAAATTTTGATAGGCTAGAATCTTCAGTTTACTGGATTACATGGAGCACATGGTTATCTAAGGACTCTGTGAGGCTCTAACCAAATGGCTTTGTGGAAGGGCTCTTTCACCCAATGAAAGCCAGAGTTGGCTTATGTTCCAGGGTCAGGATATGGGTGATGGCCTTCTTCGCCCATCTATTTTTACTTTGCCTTTTGTCCAGTGTGTGTCCATGAGATTGGGAAGGTTTAAAAAGAGAAAAAGAAGTAAAAACACACATTTTTCTTTCTCTGTTTACCACAAATGGGGCTTCCTGTTGATTGATGTGTGAGAGGGGTCCGTGTGGAGGACAGAAAAAACCTATGATTGGCCGGGGAGATGCTCACTGCCCAGTATATCCTCTGTAGATGTACTGGGTGGACTGGACCGATCACCATCCATTCTGTCGTATGTTTGGTAGTTATATAAGGTATGTTTGGGAGTCTGCAAGCACTTGATAAATATTTGTTGAATGAATACAAGAAAATCTTCCCATAGATGGTTGCCGTGACAGAGCTGTGTGTAGACACCAGGGCCAAGTGCAGTAAGGTCTGGCTTCCCTGCAGAGAGCGGAGGTCTGCGGCGCAGTAGCTGGAGCCCAGGGTGGCCCGCACGGTGATGTTAGAAAAGGTGTGAACTCGCTGCCTGGGGAGTGCTCTTCCCCACCTGAGCCGACAGTGTGCCCGACCCTCAGCAGCTCCACTACCTGCTTCCAGACGTCAGCATCTTACAAGGGACTCGTGTTGTAGCCTCTGGCATGTCACGGGCAGGCACCCTTAGAAACGTCTGTCTTGGCCTTCCTGGGGCCGGCCCGGTGCCAAAGCCACGCCCGAGGTGGAGCCGGGCTGTAGCAGTGGCTGCAGTCCCGTCTCCATGGGAGCAGGGGAGGAGCCGGAGTCCCCGCAGGAAAGGGCTCCCTGTGGAGGTGCTGGCTCTCCAAGGCCAGGGCTGGTTGCCGAGGATCGAGGACCATGAGAGGTTGAGAGCGTGGATTCGAGCAAGACTGTCTTGGTGCAAGTGTGGTGTCTGCCACTTACTGGCTGTATGACCTTGGGCAAGTGAGTTCCCCTCCCTGTAAATGAGCATGGTAATAGTGCAGTGGTTTTGAGGGGGAATGAGTTGGTGTGTGCAGAGCGCCCAGCCCCCAGAGCATGTGGCCCATGGAAGCAGAGTAGGCGTGTTAGCCTGGTTAAGGCTGACGGTGCTGGGGAGTGGAGCCAGGCGGCTGCTGGGGACCCTTGCTGTGTCCCTGCTGTGTCCCTGTCGTGGGAGGCCTAGGTTGCTGTCTAGACAGTTCAGAGGCAGCTCTCCGATGCTCCCGTGGGGTGAGATTTCCAAACGCCGTGGTTCAGGGCGCTGGCTCTGAGGTCAGCCTGTTGGACCCGCGGCTGGCTCTGTCCTCACCCGCCGCAGGACTCTTGGGGATCCAGCTCGCTCATCTCCAGGAGGGCGAAGGTCTGCCTTGCAGGACTCTGGTAAGGGTTAAGGGAGGTGACACGACTGGCTCTGCTGTGGCACCCACCTGGTTTAGGACCCGTGAGCAGGTGGCCCAGATACAGTGTAAAAGCACCTGGTAAGGCAGCAGGTGTCTGGGTGCTGGGGGGGCGGGCAGGGGCGGGGGAGAGGCTAGGAGAGGCTCCTCAACCCACACAGGGCAACTGAGCGCCTCCTGTATACCAGATCTGGAGTGTGAGGCAAATAGTGTCTGGTTTCTGACCTCTGGGCTTGTGGCCAAGATCCGAGGCTGCAGGCTGTCAGCTGTGTGCTGTGTGGGGAGCAGGGTGGGGTTTTTTGTTTTGTTTGTAAATTAAAAAAAAAAATTACACAATCATTGTCACATAGTTCACTGTTTAAAAGGTACAGAAGGTGTGTGTGTTGCAAACTTAGCCTCCCTTTGCCCCCACCCTTGGCTACCCTGTGCCCTTCCCAGGCAGCCCCTTATCAATTTCTTCTGTGTCATCCTAGAGAATTTTTAACCATTTTCCAAAAGAAGGCCCATGCATTTTATATTTATCCACCTAAACACACACACATAGATTTTGATCTTTTTTTCCCGGTTGCTAATATACCTCACACAGCAGGACATATTTCTTTCACTTAACAGTACACATTGGGCTCGTTCCATATTGGTACATAAAAAGCTTTTCCGTTCCTTTTTTTTTTTTTAAATGGTTTTAAAGGATTTCATTGAATGGATTTACCATACTTAATATAACTAATCCACCATTGATGGACACTTAGGTTATTTCTAATGGTACATTATTACTAGCAATGTTAGGGTGAATGACGTTGAACATGTCTTTGTGCCCATGTTAGAACATACGTAATGTCTTGAAGGGGAATCAGTGGGTCAAAGTGAATGCATTTGTAATTTTGAGAGCTGTTACCGGCTTGCCTTCCCCCAAGGTTATAGGATTTAGGCTCCTCCCAGCAGTGAAAGTGTCTGTTTGCCCATCCTGACCAACACAGGTTGTTAAGCTTTTTGATTTTGGTTATCATGCAAAGTAAAAAATGACACCTCAGTGTGATTTTAGTTTTATATAATATCTGAACATTGCATCAGTTACCAACACTTAGAAGCTGAGGGTTTGTGCTTCAGAATCTGTGCTTTTTGTCTTTAGCTTGAAAAATCTCATGGTCTGTTGTGTGAAGCTTGTGTGAGAAAGTATCCTGGTCGAGCTAGGGTGGCCTTCCTTCCCGCAGGTCTGGGCTCCTCAGTGCGCCCTGTCCCTCCAGACCTTGTGTTTATTTTTGTTCATTTATACATTGCTTGCTGGGCTTCCATAGATTTGCATGTTCTAGAAAGAAACAGTCAAGTAAAGTCTAAGGGAGAAGAGAGCCCCTTTCTCTTTGTGACGAGCACATGGTTGGGTTTTGAAGGATGAGTAGGAGAAGTGGAAGGGGTTGCCCAAGGAGATCTCGGGTGAATGAATCTTGCACAGGGGTTGGAAGTTGGAGAAGAGCAGAGTTCTGGAGCTCATTGGCTTTGGCTTGGTCACAGAGGACCTGGGCTGAAGGGAGAAAGGCTTGGACTTGAGTCCACGTTGATTTACTCATTGTGGGGCTGGAATGCAGTATGAGGTGTCCTGCACTGGTGAGCAGCAAGAGACCACTCAGGAAAGACTTACAGCAGGAGAAATAGGGAAGGTGACAGATCCTGCCACCCGTGACTGCCCCTTCCCCCAGGAGAACCAGAATTAACAGTCTGGTGTGTGTGTGTGCTTATGTGTTTCTCAGCATTATTTTCCCATGAATATACTATCCTTGGTTATTTTTCTTAAAATACAGCATAATAAATTGCATATCTCTTGCTTTATGTTTTCTCCCCCTCCTACTTTGTCACTTGGCTCTTGCTTGCCCTGTCCGTGTGTGCGTCTGCTGTATTCTTATTGGTACAGGTCCACTGTTCAGCTGGTTCCTCTCTGATGGGCATTCATTCGTGTCTAGGGTTTTGCTTTCTGGCCGCTGTGAGCATCCTTGTACCTTTCCTGTTGCTCACCCGTACCCTAATTCATACACAGTCTGTCCCTCCAGGTAGACTTGCTACATCAGAGGACCTGTTTTCATTTAAAGAGAAATTTCCACATTGACTTGGCTTTTTTCTTTGATATGCCCTGGTTTTTCCACCAGTCAGTAGCACTGCTGTGTCCAGGGATATGTTCAGACTTCAAAGTACGAGCTTCCTTTTTTGCATTCTTTCTGACTTAAAATTTTATTTCAATTTTTAACTTTTAATGATTTTACTTATTTATTTTTTTAAAGTAATCTCTACACCCATTGTGGGGTGAGTGTAGAGTTACTTACAACCCTGAGATCAAGACTCCCATGCTTTATCAACTGATCCAGCCAGGTGCCGCTGACTTTGGACTTTATATTCCCCTAGTTAAAAAAACAAAAACAAAAACATAACATTTAGCCTCCTAGATGTTTTTAGGATACAGGTCAAAATTTTCCCTTATACCTTCCTTTCCATGCCTTCCAGCAACCCTCCTCCCCCAGCATGTAGGCTTATTAATAAGTTGAGTTCCATTCTTTAGACTTGCTGTCCAATATGGTACACACTAGATATATGGGGCTATTTAAATTAATGGAATAAAATTTAAATCTCACATTTGAGTGCTCAACAGTTACATGTGGCTATGGCTGCTGTGTTAGACAATGCAGATAGAGAACATTTCTGTCACTGTAGAAATGTATCAAGACAGTGCTGCTCTAGACTGGATTCTCAAACTCAGGATTGTTGGCATTTGGGGCTGCATAATCCTCTGTGTGGGGCTGTCCTGTGCATTGTAGGGTGTTTGGCCTCTACCCGCTAGATGCCAGTGGTACCTCCCTGCACCTGCAGTTGTGACGACCAAAGGTCTCTTGACATTGCCAAGTGTCCCCAGGGCAGGGGGGAACGCCCCCCCCCACCAAGCCCTCCTCTCCCATTGAGAACCAGTCCTGTAGACTTTTTTTTTTCCATATTGCTTTTAATTTTTTTCTACATTCTGACTGGATCTTCCCAGCATCAGCACAGAGACTATAGCTTCCTAGACTCTGGCTTTGGGAAAGTTCAGCACACCATGCGGGCAAATCAGCAAGTATTTACTGACCGCTTGCTGATTGTGGTTACACCCAGAGCAGAGATGATCATTTCTTTGGAGGCCAGCTCCTTGTGACAGTAGTTACCTTTTCCAGAAACATCATTCCCTTGGCACTTCCCGCTGTAATAATTAGCTTTCCCTTGTATTTCAGCCAGATTGTGTGAAACCTTGCACATCTGGTCAGCAGGCTGTCCACCATCAAAACCTTTGTTTGTTTTAGAGTGAAATCATAAGCAAATTTACTTTGGTTTTCCTTTGTTTAAATGGCCTAAGTAGAAGCAGTGTAAACGAAATTATTTCTGGCCTTACGTCTTTACCTAGTTGAATAGCTGTTGCTATCAACAGGTGAGAGCATTGTTTTATGTTTTCTTGATCTGAAAAAAATTAGAGAAATATATGTACTATTTGTTGAATGCCTACTTTGTGCTAGGTATTATCCTATGCGTTTCATATATACCACCCTTCATTCTCATAGAAATTCAGCAAGGCAGGTCTTACTGTCATTTTACTGACAGAAAAGTGGAGATCACAGAAGAGGAGTAGCCCAAAGCCACACAGCCAGTGTGGAGCTGGCCTGGGCTTTGTACCCAAGTCCATTTGACTTAAAAGCTGGTGCTCCTAAAAAAAAAAAAAAAAAAAAAGCTGGTGCTCCTTATTCTACCCCTTACGATCCTGCTTTTTTTTTTTTTTAAGCTTTTTATTTATTTATTCATGAGAGACACAGAGAGAGAGAGAGAGAGAGAGAAAGGCAGAGACACAAGCAGAGGGAGAAGTAGGCTCCCTGCAGGGAGCTGACGTGGGACTCGATCCCGGGTCTCCAGGATCAGGCCCTGGGCTGAAGGTGGCGCTAAATCGCTGAGCCACTCGGGCTGCCCTGATCCTGCTATTTTGAGATTGTGGCTCTCACCTGTCATTTCTTCTTTAGTTTCTCCATTAATTTCTCATTTCTTAAAAAGGTTTTATTTATTTATTTGAGAGAGAGTGATTGGGGGTGCAGAGGGAGAGGGAGAAGCCGAATCCCCACTCAGTGGGGAGACCATAATGGGGCTCGATCCTGGTCCTCAGGCCTTGGCATCATGACCTGAGCTGAAGGCAGACACTTCACTGACAAAGCCACCTAGGTGCCCCTAATTTCTCATTCTGCCTTGTAGCACATCTCCCTAGCCCACCTAGAATTTTTTTTTTTTAAGATTTTATTTATTTATTCATGAGAGACACAGAGAGAGAGAGGCAGAGACACAGGCAGAGGGAGAAGCAGGCTCCATGCAGGGAGCCTGACGTGGGACTCGATCCCAGGTCTCCAGGATCACACCTGGGCCGAAGGCAGGCACCAAACCGCTGAGCCACCCAGGGATCCCTGGCCCCATCTAGAATATAAGAATTACTTTATGATGGCAAGTGACAGCTTGGTTTGTTGTTAAGAAATAATAGGAGCAATTCATGACACTAGGGTGACAGCTGCCACAACACAGCTCTAGGCATCTGCCCCTCTCGGGCCTCCAGGGGACTGGAGTCTATACCATAGACTGGGTGTGGTGGTGGCAGCCACGAGGGGTAGAGGGAGTCTCAGATATAAATCCAGATGTTGAGGGGATCCCTGGGTGGCGCAGCGGTTTGGCGCCTGCCTTTGGCCCAGGGCGCGATCCTGGAGACCCAGGATCGAATCCCACGTCGGGCTCCCTGCATGGAGCCTGCTTCTCCCTCTGCCTATGTCTCTGCCTCTCTCTCTCTCTGTGTGACTGTCATGAATAAATAAATAAAATCTTAAAAAAAAAAAAAATCCAGATGTTGAGAGGGAGCCTGGCTGCCACTTTTCCTGTTTGGGGAGGGGAGGGGGGAAGACCTTGGTCACTTGGAAATTGGCCAGCCCACAGCTTCTACTGTGGGATAGTAGTTCCCCAAACCTGGGCAGGCAAGGCTCTAGCAGCAGTGATAGGGTCTCAGGTAATTCATGGACAGGAACTAAAGTGCATTGAGACCTGCAATAAGGTACTTACTTCCTTTTTCAATTTTCCTTCAATGTTTCTAGCCCTTTGGGGGCCAACTTTTTATTTTATTATTTTTTAAAGATTTTATTTATTTATTCATGAGAGACACACAGAGAGAGGCAGAGACACAGGCAGAGGGAGAAGCAGGCTCCATGCAGGGAGCCCGATGCGGAACTCGATCCCAGGACCCCAGGATCACGACCTGAGCTGAAGGCAGACACTTAACTGCTGACCCACCCAGGCATCCCAGGGCCAACATTTTTTTTTTTTTTTCAGGGCCAACTTTTTCGCAGCAGACGCTCGCTATTGTCTCTGCAGTATAAACAGGAGAAGCAGCAAGAGCTGCAGGCTGAGAGCCACCAAATCTAGCCTGAGTTTAGTAACACTGTTTGCTTTTCATTGTGCTGATTTTGATGTTTATGTGTTCATGGCAGTGATACTGGTTTTCCATTTGTGACAGTAGTACAAAGTTACCTTTTGAAATTTGCATAAATAAAAAAATTTTTAAAAATGAAATTTGCATAAATAAAATCTAGGGCAAGAGTTCTCATCTCAGGCACTACTTGTATTTGGGGTTGAACCATTCTTTGCTGTGGTGGTGGGTGGGGTGGGGTAGAGTTTGTCCTTTGCACCACTGGATGTTTAGAAGTGTCCCTGAAGGGATCCCCAGGTGGCTCAGTGGTCTAGCGTCTGCCTTCAGCTCGGGGCCTGATCCTGGAGACCCAGGATTGAGTCCCACGTCGGGCTCCCTGCATGGAGTCTGCTTCTCCCTCTGCCTGTGTCTCTGTCTCTGTGTCTCTCATGAATAAATAAATAAAATATTAAAAAAAAAAAAAGTGTCCCTGGGGGGGGAAAAAAGTGTCCCTGGAGTCCCCCCACTAGATGCTGGCCCTAGCCCCTTTCCCCAGTTGTGACAACCAAAAATGTCTCTGGACATTGCCAGGTACTCCTGGGGTGGGGGGACCAGAAGTGGCCCTACTGAGAGCCACCAGTGTAGGGTAAGCAAGTTTAGCCAGTACATGAGGTTAGAAGGTAGAGGCAGCTGGATATTACAGGAAATGCTGTGTGTGTTTGAACACCGCTTAGCCTGATTTCTGTCGGTTGTGAGGGTGACTTACTGATGCTCATGTGGGGGTCCTTTGGTGCTGATACCAGATAGAGTGAGGTGGAAGGAAGTGTCTTGAAAGAGATGTTCTGAAGCAGTGCTGTCCAGTGTGGCTTTCCATCGTGCCGGAATGTTCTGAATCTGCACAATCCAGTCTGTAGCTTCAGGCCACATGTGGCTATGGAGCACTCAAAATGTGGCTGGTGGGAACAGAGGACTGAGTTCTTCTATTTTAATTAATTTAAACGTAAATAGCCACAGGTAGTAGAAGCTACCACGTTGGACAGTACCGTTCTAACAAAAACAAAGGCTTTTACGGTGTTGACTGCACTCTTTAAAAGCTTACAGTTGGAGACGCACAAAAGCAATAGGATTGTCTTTTTTTTTTTAAGACTTTATTTAATTTATTTATTAGAGAGAGTGAGAGAGAGAATGAACGGGGGAGGGCCAGAAGGAGATGGAGAAGCAGACTCCCTGCTGAGCAGGGAGCCCGATGTGGGACTTGATCCCAGGACCCCAGGATCATGACCTGAGCTGAAGGCAGATGCTTCACCAACTGAGCCACCCAGGAGGCAGACGGGAATATCAAACAGGAGGCTTGGGGCAGTGGTTATCACAGACCCAACTAAAGTTGGCTTGAGCAAAAGTAAAAACCAGTTAATTGATTCCTAAGGCTGAAAAGCCCAGGGAATGGACAAATGGGAAGACCTATGCGCTTTCCAAAAGTGTCAGGAACCTTTGCATTCCTCCTGGTGACTCTTTTTTCAGGCCAACCCTTTCCTAAAGCTAGAACAAAGTGGCCACCTGCACCTCCACGTGCTTTCTGCCACCTTAGCAACCTCAGGGTGAAGGGCACTTCTTTCCTAGTGTTTCTGGTGCTCATCTCAGCCAGGGGTCTCGCTGGCCTTTGTTGAATCCATCACCATGCCAAGGGTTCTGCTTGGCTATACCTGGATCCTTGTGCTCACCACCCTCTGGGGCTTGGGGATGAGGCTGGCCCAGCTATCTCAGGAGGAGAGATGGAGGGAAGTGACTTAATAAATTATGATAAAGGATAATTACAGGGTAGAAGACGACTCTGGGGTGGTCTGGGCTGAGGGAGTGGACCCACAGAAGGATGCACTTGAAAGGAAGCCCTTCCCCAAGGCTGGAGTTTGGATGTAGTTGGAGATGGTGTAGTTCAGTTCAGGCTGTTGGAAAGCAGGCCGAGAGCCTGTCTGCAGGCATGAGGCAAGCAGAAAGGGGTTCCCCGGGTACAGGAGGGGCGGCAGGCACAGCTGGTGGTTGACACCTTGGATGTGCAGTGGGAATGAGACGCCGGGGGCTGCAGTGACCAGAGGACTTTGGGAGACGAGCCTGGAGGTGAGGGCATCAGGGTGCTGATGCAGAGGAGGCAGGATGTCCATTTTGCGAGGGCCCCGAGAGAGTCTCCACAGTGGGGCTCGGAGAGGTCTCCAAGGGACTGCACATCCTGGGGGGGGCGGGTGCTGGGCAGAGCCTCATCGGATGGCCCTACATCCATGCCACCGATCCACTGGATGCCTCTGCCTGGAAATCACAGGAGAGCCTCTCCTCCAGCCCTGGGCCCCCAGGGTCCTCTGCCGAGAAAGCGTAGCATGGTTGTACACTGTGAAGGAGAGCGCAGGGAACTGCGGTCGTTCTCCCAGAGCAGGTGACACAGGGTGGCTCTGGAGCCGAGAGGCAAGAAGTTCATGACGGGCGCACAGATGCGTGGGGGTGAGGCAGGTGGGGCACCTGATGAGCCTGCAGAAGGGCTTCTGTACCAGCAGCATGACAGCCGTTCCTCTCCCGGCCCCTAAAGATTCTTCTGACTTTATGAGATGATGAGAGCTAGGGAAAAAAGCTGTAAAAGAATTGTGCTGCTGCTGCTGTTTGTGGCAGTGCAGGGTGCTCTCAGGCTCTTAGCTCAGGATCTGGAGCCCACAGGCCTGGGCTTAAGGCCAACTTCCCCCACTCCGCGTGGAGCAAATGCAGTAGTAGATGTTGGACAAATCACCGAGGCCTCTCGAGCTCAGTGCCTCCACTATGAAAATAGGGGCAATGCTTGTATATACCACATAGGATTATTATGAACGTTAAATGAGATAATGCATTTCTTTTTTTTAATTTTAATTTTTTAAAAAGATTTTAATATTTTAGAAAGAGCAAGCACATGCATCAGCGCAGGGAGGGGGCAGAGGGAGAGAGACAATCTCAAGCAGACTCCATACTGAGTGTGGAGCCTGGTACTGGGCTCCATCCCATGACCCTGAGATCATGACCTGAGCCGAAATGAAGAGTCACATGTTCAACTGACTGAGCCACCCAGGTGCCCTGATGCATTTTTTAAAAAAATATTTTATTTATTCATGAGAGACAGAGAATGAGGCAGAGTCATAGGCAGAGGGAGAAGCAGGCTCCATGCAGGGAGTCCAACGCGGGACTTGATCCCCAGGCCTGGGATCACACCCTGAGCCACCCAGGTGTCCTGTGATGCATTTTTTTAAATGTTTGTTTAAAGACAGTACATTTCTATGTCTGTAATGTTTTGAAAATTTGTACCTACTACCCCCACTCTAGTCTAGACTGCTGTCCCTGCCTGTCTGGATGATGATAGTAGCTTCCTGAGTGACCCCCTGTTTCTTCTTTTTTTTGGTTAATATATAGCTTTATTAGGATACAGTTCTCATACCCTGAAGTTCACCTATTTGAAGTGTGTAATTAGCAGTTTTAAGTTTATTCATAGAGTTGTGTTAACCATCACTACAATCAATATTCAAGCATGCCATTACCCCCAAAATAAACCTCATACCTCTTTTTTTAAAAAAATATTTTATTTACTTATTCATAAGAGGCACACCAAGAGAGGCAGAGACACAGGCAGAGGGAGAAGCAGGCTCCATGCAGGGAGCCCGATGTGGGACTTGATCCGGGGTCTCCAGGTTCACACCCTGAGCCGAAGGCAGACACTTAACCGCTGAGCCACCCAGGTGTCCCATTAACCTCATACCTCTTAATCTGTTTTTACTCTGAACCCACTGCAGCATCTTCTCTACACAGCAGCTGGAAGGAACTTTTAAAAGTGTCAGTCAGGGCCACCTGGGTGGCTCAGTCGGTTAAGCGTCTGCCTTTGGCTCAGGTCACGATCCTGGGGTCCTGGGATCAAGCCCCACATCCGGCTTCCTGATGGGGGAGGGGCACCTGCTTCTCCCTCTGCCTCTCTGCAGCTCTCCTTGTTCCTGCTTGCACTCTCTGTCAAATAAATAAATCTTTAAAAAAAAAAATAAAGTGTCAGTCAGATCATGACACCTCCTGCTTGTAAGCCTTCAATGATCCCCACTGTGCATGGAGTAAAATGCAGACTCCCTGGCCCAGAGACGAGGCCCAGTGTCCTCTGGCCGCTCTTCCTCCTTCTTCCTCCTTCCTTCCTGCCTTCCCCTGTGGTTGGTACACACCTGCCTTTCTATGCAAATGTGTAAGCAGCTCCCCACCTCTGGATATTTTTTTTTTTAAGATTTTATTTATTTATTCATGAGAGACACACAGAGAGAGGCAGAGACACAGGCAGAGGGAGAAGCAGGTGCCATGCCGGGAGCCCGATGCAGGACTCGATCCCACGACCCCGGGATCACGCCTTGCCTGGGCTGAAGGCAGATGCTTAACTGCTGAGCCACCCAGGCGCTCTGCACCCCTGGGTCTTTGCTCTCGGGGTTCCCTTCTAATCTGCCCAGTGTATTCCCTTGCACGGTTGCCTGCCTGTTACTCCTTGTGTCTCAGCTCAGCTGTCACACCAGCCACCCTGACCACCCCATCTTCGCAAGCCACACCCTTCCCCCATGCCCTCTTTTTGCCGGGGGCCTGCTTTTGATTTTTGGATGGTGGTTTAGTGTCTGCCTCCCTCCACTAGAGTATAAGTGCCAGAGAGGGGAGGAGCTGTCTGTTTTGTTCACTTCCAAGTGACCAGGGGAGGGCCCAGCACAATGAGTGCACAAGATGTCGTAGGTGAATGAACAGGTGACAAAAAAGAGGCAGTGATTTTGCATTATCGTTGCTGTTAAGTGTTCAATAAATACTGTTGACTTGAAAGCCGAGTTGATCAAGTGTTGGAAGTGTGCAGGTTATGATACCCGGCGCATGCAGACACGGAGGAAATGCAGTAACCGTCAGATTGGCTGAATGAGATGGCCTCGGGGCTAGTGATGTTGGGCTCCATGACACAAAGTTTTCATTTTATCCTGTGCCAAACACTTACCCTGTTTTGCAGTGGGGCTGTGAGGAAGCAGAAGGCAAGGATCCCGTTCCAACATTTGGTCCCCACAGACCTGGCGTAGTACTTTGTACCTGCTGGACGTTTAATAAATGCTTGCTCTTAGGAAGTTAGCTGGGAAAGAACCACAGTGTGTCCCTAGATAATATGAATGTAACTAAAGAATACATGGGAAAGGGTCTCCCCACTTCTTCTTTCCCAAAGGGAGCCAGTGCCAGAGCAATGCTGCATTTGAAGCATGTCTGCATGAGTATCCTCTTGCTTTCGTGCAAAGAATCGCATCCTGGGGGCACGTGGGGGGCTCAGGGGTTGAGCATCTGCCTTTGGCTCAGGTTGTGATCCTGGGGTCCTGGGATCGAGTCCCACCTCGGGCTCCCGGCATAGAGCCTGCTTCTCCCTCTGCCTGTGTCTCTGCCTCTCTCTGTGACTCAGTAATAAATAAAATCTTAAAAAAAAAAAAAAAAAAAAAAAGGATAGCATCCTGGACACACCTCTCAGCCTCTTGCTTTTTGATTTAGTGTATCTTGCAGAAGAGGGTGGTTTAGCACACACAGCCCGCTCTCTCTCTCTCTTTTTTTTTAAAGATTTTATTTATTTATTCATCTCACACACACACACACACACACACACAGGCACACAGAGAGAGAGGGGCGGGGGTGGGGGGCAGAGACACAGGCAGAGGGAGAAGCAGGCTCCATGCAGGGAGCCCGACGTGGGACTGGATCTGGGGTCTCCAGGATCATGCCCTGGGCTGAAGGCGGTGCTAAACCCCTAAGCCACCGGGGCTGCCCCAGCCCGCTCTCTTCTTGAGAGACTTGTGAATGTTGATTGCAGCAGCCCCCCTCTGATGAACGGTGAGGTGCCTTCCCAGGGGCCTGCTGCAGTGACTACCCTGCTCCTTTGTCCTGGCGCGCACTCCTGCAGGTTAAGTCATGAATCGGCTTAACCCGGTGGCCTGCCGTGCAGAACCTGCTAAGACGAAACAGACAAAACTCATAGAAACAGTCGGCCTGATGCCTGGTTTTCTTAAATCCATTCTTCAGCTTTCTTTAGAAACCTGGAACTATGGGAGCCATCATTACAGGATCATTACAGGATGGGGAGAGGATTGCTGGTCCACAGACGGCTCAGTCATGACCGGCAGGATGGTTTCCACAAATAGAGAGGTGTGCTCCCTGTCAAATGCATCCCCCCGCCCTCCTCCCTGCCTCCTGCATTCATTCAGCACTCGGTGCATGTCCCCACATGGCCAGCCTGGGTGCTTCCCATCCACAGGCAGCAGTGGCCTTGGACTCCTCGAGGCTTCTGTCTTTGGCCTTTGGACGACTTAAAACGGGGCCGATGCGGATGAGTTACTAGAAGTGAAGCCTGTCCTTATCACTCCACTCCACCCGAGCACCCATTTACTGGAATGAAGATGCTATTTTTAAGAAAGAGCATTGTGTTTCATCATGGAAATTTTGAGCATCTGGGCAGGCAGCTTGCTGATACCCAGGGACCGTGTTTGCTCTGCTCTGTACCCCAGCACCCCACCAGGACCTGCCTGGCCCATAGGATGAGGGGGAGAAGGGTGGGCCTCGGTGGATCACTAATGGCATATGTCATAATCTCCTTGTCGGCTTGGTTTCACTTCACTTGGCAGTGTCACAAGGGACTGGCCGGACTCGGGTTTCTCCCTCCTGGCCTGTGTGTGTGGGAGCTGAGGCCAGTGATTCGGCTGGGGGTGTTTGTATCACAGTGCCTAGGGGGGCTTGTGATTCTTGAAATGCCTTGTGTATGGGCTCTCTGGAAGGATGAGCTGCCTTTTTGAGGTGTTTTCAGAGTGTCTTTGTTCTGCTGGAGCTGCCTGCTTTGCCCTGCCTGGTGTGGGGCACCCGGGAGCAGGTGTCCTAATGAGCTGACCTTGCAGGACAGCCCAGACAGCTGGGGCGGGAGCGGTCAGCTGGCCCACAGCTGGCACCCTGGCCCGGCTCCAGGGGACGCAGGCCCTGAGCCTTTGTCTTCCTGGCTGGCTCCTCTGGGGTGTCACTGAAAGGAGACCCAGGTGTGGAGAGGAGATTCTTCTCCTTCTCCTTTACCTGGTTATCTTGGTAGAACCAGCAACCCTGACAGCATGGGGTGCTGGAGAGACACTAGGTTTCTGAATAAGATGGAAGTGGTTCAAGGCCAGACTCCTCTGTTTCTCACATCCTGGCAAACTTGGGTGCTTTGTTTTTTTATCTTTTTTTTTTTTTTTTAAGATTTTTATTTATTTATTCATGAGAGAGAGAGAGAGAGAGACAGGCAGAGACACTGGCAGAGGGAGAAGCAGGTTCCATGCAGGGAGCCCGACGTGGGACTCGATCCCAGGTCTCCAGGATCACACCCTGGGTTGAAGGCGGCGCTAAACCGCTGAGCCACCCAGGCTGCCTTTTTTTTTTTTTTTTTTTTTTTTTTTTTTTTTTTTAAAGCAAAGAGACATTTATTTGGGTAATTAGAATTGCAATTTGGGAAACACAGATTGAGGTAGAAGTCTGAATTAGGTTCTCCCTAGGTGCTCTATTTAACTGTTGCAAGCTTTCCTCTCTCATCAGCAAAATGTGAACTTAATAGTGGTAATGTGTTGCTGTACCTTTACTTTTTAAACTTAAATCGCATTTTAAAAATGAATCTTATGGGCAGCCCGGGTGTCTCAGAGGTTTAGCACTGCCTTCAGCCCAGGGTGTGATCCTGGAGACCTGGGATCGAGTCCCACGTCGGGCTCCCTGCATGGAGCCTGCTTCTCCCTCTGCCTGTGTCTCTGCCTCTCTCTCTCTGTGTCTCTCATGAATAAATAAATAAAATCTTAAAAAAAACCCAAAAAACAAAACAAACTTTAAAAAAAATGAATCTTACACTTTGAAGTAAGTAATTGGGGCTTGGGCGCAAGGCATCTTCTATCTGGATCACAGCTTCTTAGAGGCCTTGGCTCTGTTTTCCCCTCTCATGACAGACCAAGCCCCATTGGTGGCTGATGTCCTGACCCAGTGAAGATGCTTTAGGGAAAAACATTCGGAGAAGAGTGGACAGGTGTGGACATGGCCTTGACAGCATGACTTTGTCTTCCCCACAGGTGCTGTGAGTGGCTGAGATGCTGTGGCGGAGGGGAACCCAGGCCCCGCACTGTGTGGTTGGGGCATCCCGAGAAGAGGGACCAGAGGTACCCTCGAAATGTCATCAACAATCAGAAGTACAACTTCTTCACCTTTCTTCCTGGGGTACGTAAGGCCAGAGAGCACACCCTTTTTGCCCTTCTCACACCAGATGTAAGCACTGGGTACCAGTTTTAGGAGACCAAGATCCCTGTGGCTGAATTGCCTGTGTGTTTTCCAGGCTGCCTTAGCTGCTGGCTGTTCATCTTTGCTGGTCCTGAGTACCTGGCGGGGCGGGGGTGGGGTGAGGTGGGGAGGGTGGGGGCTGCCTTCTGAAGCTAACTTCACATTTATTTGGTGTATTAGGCCCAAGAGTGAAAAAGATATTTTAGGGACCTTAGCATTATAACTGAAACACCAAATAAAAAAAAAAAATCCCACAAAAAACCCAAAACCCATCAGTCCCTAAATTCTCCCCCTGTCATCATGAAATGCATATTCACTGTAGTGTAGTCGGGAGATACAAGAATAGAAAAATTTTTAAGAGGTGGGTTTTAATCCTACTGTCCAGAGAGAATTTCTGTGGATGTTTTTGCTAATGAGCATTTCTGTTCTGTTTGGTATTTTACGCTCTGGAGTCCTAGCCTTCCCACATGAACTTAGACCAGGCTGTGCTGCGTACTCTAGAAGCCTCCCCACCTCCCAGGCTGAAATTGAGTACCTATTTTTATCCAGCAGAGCTTCCAAACACACACCAGCTGACTTTAGAAGCCACGGCAGCAATCAGTTCCAGTGCTAGAAGGGAAAAAAAAAAAATAATGACTCTTTGATTTATGGAGAGCGATTACAGAAGCACAAATGTGTAACACTGTAGCTTAAGGTCAATCTGAATGTTGTTTTAAGGGCAACTCTGAATACATTGGTTGCTACCTTCAACCCTCCTTCCTCCTCCCCCCAAATCTCAGTATCTTAAATCGAGAAAAATTTATTTCTCATTCATGGAAATTCTGGTGTGGACGGGACCACGCTCTCCCACGTTGGAGCTGCGCTGTCTGGAATACAAGGCCACCGGTATCTCGATGGCCGAGCAAGAGTGAGGTGGCCGAGAGGTGCCGAGAGGTGCCTCCTCCTACCTCCTACTTGCCTCGGATGGACGCGTCATTGGTGCCCCACGGCCCCGGCCTGGGTCCTGCGGCGCCCGCCCCACTCGCCGCGCGGGGTGCAGCGGGGATTCTGCTGCGTTTCTTTACGGTGTTGAGGCCATGTGGGTGGGGATGATTATTTGCCTCTTTTCTTTTTCTTTCTTTTTTTTTTTAATATTTAAAATTTATTTATAATTTATTTATGATAGTCACACAGAGAGAGAAAGAGAGAGAGGCAGAGACACAGGCAGAGGGAGAAGCAGGCTCCATGCACCGGGAGCCTGACATGGGATTTGATCCCGGGTCTCCAGGATCGCGCCCTGGGCCAAAGGCAGGCGCTAAACCGCTGCGCCACCCAGGGATCCCTTTTTTAATATTTATTCACTCATGAGAGACCCAGAGAGAGAGAGGCAGAGACACAGGCAGAGTGAGAAGCAGGCTCCCTGGAGGAACCCCAATGGGGGACTCGATCCCAGGACCCCACGATCACGCCCTGAGTGGAAGGCAGATGCTCAACCACTGAGCACCCAGGTGTCCCTGCCTCATTTTCTTTTTTTTTTTTTTTTTTTTTTTTTTTTTTTTTTATAAATTTTTATTTATTTATGATAGTCACACAGAGAGAGAGAGGCAGAGACACAGGCAGAGGGAGAAGCAGGCTCCATGCACCGGGAGCCCGACGTGGGATTCGATCCCGGGTCTTCAGGATCGTGCTCTGGGCCAAAGGCAGGCGCCAAACCGCTGCGCCACCCAGGGATCCCCCTGCCTCATTTTCTTGATCAGTCTCACAGCAGAGGCATTTCCCAGTAAACCTCTTCACCTTCTGAGGGGCCTCCCTGTACTTAAAATAATTTTTTTAAAAAGATTATTTATTTATTAGAGACAGAGAGAGTGCACAAGCAGGGGGAGAGGCAGTGGGAGAGGGAGAAGCAGATCCTCCTGCTGAGCAGAGAGCCCGACGTAGGACTCAATCCCAGGACCCTGAGATCACGACCTGAGGTGAAGGCGACGCTTAACCGACTGAGCCACCCAGGTGCCCCTAAAGTAGTTTTTGAGAACTAAGTCATAACAGGGGCACCTGGGTGGCTCAGCGGTTGAGCTGTCTGCCTTCGGCTCAGGGTGTGATCATGGGGTCCTGGATCAAGTCCCCCATCGGGGTCCCTGCGGGGAGCCTGCTTCTCCCTCTGCCTGTGTCTCTGCCTCTCTCTGTGTGTCTCTTATGAATAAATAAATTAAAAAAAAAAAACCTAAGTCATTAGAGATAAAGTTGAAGCCCCCTGTCTATCTCCCCCCCCCCCCCGGGGGTACCCCCTCTCTTGAATTTGGTGTTTGTAATTTCCATGTGTGTCATTATATATATTTTTACTTTTACAAGTGATGTTTTGATTGCCCATGTGTGTGTTTCCCTAAACAATGGAAGTGCTGAGACCTCACCTGGAAGGTACTGCGGGAGTTGGGTTCTCGCGTAGGACGGCATTCCAGCTGCTGCCCACCTCCCGCTAAACCATCCTGACCCCCTCAGACAGGCCTGACTGACTTCCTCTCTCTCTGTCCTCATCCCAGGTGCTGTTCAACCAGTTCAAATACTTTTTCAACCTCTATTTCTTACTCCTTGCCTGCTCTCAGTTTGTCCCTGAGATGAGACTCGGTGCGCTCTACACCTACTGGGTCCCCCTGGTGAGTAAATTGGCCTCGTGTGTTCAGTGACCTGGGGGCGGGTGGGGGGGGGGCGGATGTTGGGAAGAGACACTTCTTTGTCACCGGGCATCTGGAATGGGGTAGGGTCTTTTAAGAGACAGGACGCCCTGCAGACCTCCCCTTCCCCGAGATGTTCCTGTTGAAGACACTTTCATACGCCACCAAGATCAGACTAGTGGGGGAAGCCTGGGCTCCTCATTCATGCTCTCCACCAGTTGTTCGGTCATTCATTTCTTCACTGCCTACTTACTGTATATTTCACCCACCTGTCGACTCCAGGGACCCAGTGGCAAGTAAGAAAGGTAAACCTTCTGTCTTCATCCTATTGGGATTCTCAAGATCACGTTTTCTGTTTATGTCGCGTCTGTCAGCGTGAGGGTTTGAAAGTACCAGCTTCTGTGCTCTGTGTGCGAAATCAGAACTGACCAGAATGCCCCTCCATCCCCTCCCTTACCTCCTTTTTTTTTTTTCTAAGATCTTATTTATTTATTCATGAGAGAGAGAGAGAGAGAGAGAGAGAGAGAGAGAGAGAAGCAGAGACAAGCAGTCTCCATGCAGGGAGCCCGATGTGGGACTTGATCCTGGGACTCCAGGATCACACCCTGGGCTGAAGGCGGCGCCAAACCGCTGAGCCACCGGGTGTCCCTCCCTTACCTCCTTTTGGCAAGTGGTTGGTTATCGAGCACCTGCTCTGGGTCAGGCACCGGGCCGGGTGCAGGGGACACAGTGTTGAATGAAATGCATAAAAACTCTTGCCCTTGTGGACTGGGTTTTCGGAGGGGATACACAGTAAGCAGATTAATGAAGTCATTTCTAATTGCGAAAAGTGCTGCAAAGGTTATAGAATAAGGTCACAGGCTAAATAAGCTATCCCAGGCACATTTGATATTTGTTGAATAATTAAAGGTGGGGGTGTGGAGGGGCAGCCCTAGCCAGTGGTGTGGCCAAGGGAAGCCTCTTGAGGAGGGAACGGGCAGAAAAGAGTAGGAGGGCAGGAGTATTCCAGGTAGAGAGCAGCAGTGCAAAGGCCCTGCGGTAGGCATGTCTCAGAGCATTAGAAGGACAGGAAGCAGCCCAGTGTGACTGGGGTGTGGGAGAGGGTGGAAATGACATGTCTTTTTCTCCAAATATAGGCTATTTCTAAGTTAAGTGGCATTTGGGGGAACACTTGGATTCTGTATTCACAAATATTGTTAAATTTCTGCTCGGGGAAAGATTGTTAAATAGAAAAGATTTAAGCCCTTCTTAAAGAAACAAGAACAGAATTTTTTTTCTTTTGGCGGCAGGTGGGAGATGCTACGGATTTGGTGTGCAGGCACTAACAGCGTAGAGGGAGCCAGTGGCTAAGGGCCCCCCTCGTGGGTAGGTGTGCACACACTGAGTGCCGCCTTATCAGACAAGTCAGGGCAGCAGCACCAGCCCTGAGAAAGGAGAGGGGATTGATTTTTCTCACATGAACAGTAGCGGTGCCTTTGGGATGGGATGTGAGGAGGTAGGACCCTAGAAGCTGGAGCAAACTTTTGTCGCGCATCCTTCCCTTGCATAACAGACGTTCCTGTCTGTGTGCTGTGCTCTTGCACACGGACCGGAGCGCTGCAGACTCAGAGGCCGGGCTGATGCAGTCAAGCCTTGGGAGAGCTGGGGAGCTCCTGTCCCGTCCCAAACGGAAGGCGCTACTGCAGGTGCAGACCTGGACCAGGGCAGCTGCGAGACCCAACAGTTAGAAACTTGCGAGTTTTATATGAAATACCCCAATTTTATTTGAGTTTTTTAGTTCCTCTGTTCACTACATACCTATACAGAGTCAAACCCTAAGTGACTTATTTTTAAAAAGTTAGTCTCTATATAAAATACAGTTTATCCTGTTGCCTTTTATTGGTTACCTTTTTGAAGTATAGTTATTTGAAAGGTAATCCATTCACATGATGCATGGAACATAAAAACATCCCTAGTGAAAATGTCCCTCCTGTCCAGTCCAGGTGGGCTGGAGCACGTGCTGGGCACTGGGGTGGCCTAGAGGACCCCCCCAACCCCCTTCTAAGTCAGAGGGCCCGGCCCCAGCTCCTGCCTATGTCTTCCCCTGAAGTGATGTTTGGAGTGAAGCCCGGCCTTCATCACACAGTCATTGTGTCCCCTGGCACCTCTGCCATGGGCCCGGCTCCCGGCCGACTCACCTGTTTTCCCCAGAACTGTGGCCACAGGCAGGTTGACAGCAGCCTCCGGAGGCCCTGAGGTCTGTGACTGTGCACCTGTATCTCTTCTACAGCCAGCTTTTCCTGCGAAGGTTTAGGACTGCGAGGGGCTGTGGGTCTTATTGTTTTGCCTCTTCCCAGGGGCTGCAGAGAAGGTTTGGGGTCAGAGAGAAAGTATGGCATCTATTTCTAGGTGACCACAGCTGATTTCCCCCTAAATTTTTCTGTGCAGAGTCAGTTTCCAGTTCTGGACAAGAACATGTTTTAAAATGTCTCTGCCCCAAAAGGCTTCTCGTTTCAATCCGAGGCTATCAACAGGTGCAGTGGTTCTGAATGAGGGATGAGGGCCACGTGGCTTAGGTGTGGTTCCTGGCTACACTTTGAGAAATCCTGTAGTTTGAACCTCAGTTTTCTCATCTGTAAAACAGGGACGAACACTTCTACTTCCTTGGCTTGTTGGAAGAATTAAATGAAATACTGCAAATGGGATTTGGTGGAGCCTCCTGTTGCTCCCAACAGACAGAGAATTCTCAGGAAATACTCTCATTTGAATTTTAGAATTCTGGTGCTAGTGACATTGTTAATTGGGTGAAGATTTAGCTTTTGATAACTTTTTTTCTTGATACTGATGTGTTAGAGGGAGAAACTCCTCAGTTTCTGAAATAATCCATAAGATTGTTTGTATGAGGACCAAATAATCTAGATTTTTTTTTCTGTTATTATGCACAGATACTACATTTGCAATGTAGTGGGTGTTGACATTTGTCAACATCCATGGAAACAGCACCTCAGTCAAAATACAGAACATTTCCATTAGGCTAGTTCCCTAGTGCCTCCTTCCAGTCACCCCCTCCTGAACCAGAGGAAACTACTTTTCTGACTTCTAGCTCATAGATTTGTTTTGCTGTAGCGAATCTATGTTTGATGTACAACTTTATAAAAGGAGGCTTAGCACCTTCAGATTTGCTTGTCTGGGCGCTATCCCTGCCTCTGATTCCTTTACAAGCTCAGACAGCCCCAGTCCTCCCTACTAAAGCCTCTCTCTAAATATCTGTGGATATTAAGGACCTCTGAAGTTGCATAGTTGGAATTTATTTCTGGACTATATTTGCATCTCTTTGTGAAAGCATTTTCTAGCCTAAGGGATGGCATGTCCTCTGGGATTAATAGGAACTGTGTATTTGTTGGGGGGGGATTTGGGGGAGTCAATATGATAATTTAGGAGACGGTATTTATTTGCAGCAGGGAGGTTAGCTGCTCCTGTCTTTGTGTGAGCACACACTTTCCATTAACATCAATGGGATTTAGCTTGGCCCACGCAGAGAGAAATAGAAACTGGAACATTTGAAAAAACAAACAGCAAACACCTGGGTTCTGGCCCAGAACAACAAAAGGGCAGCGTGGGAGGGGTAGGGGTTCTGCACACTGGGTCTGTGCTCTCCCAGAACAGGTTTACTCCCCCCTCCTGGTCTGGTGATGCTTTTATTCTGAAGTGTACCAGTTTGGGTCTGGCCGCAGCCAGTACTTTACATCTGATTGGAAACAGGAGTAATCCTTGATTGTAAAGATGAATGAGCCCTTAGAGGAGTTTCACAAAGCCGGCACATCTCTGGCTAGATTTACATAAGAGATTTAAAGTCCTTTGAATCGAAGTTAATATATTTCACGGAGTAAACAGTATGAAAATGAAACGCTCAAAGAATCACCGCTGCTAACCTTCAGGGTGATGGCGCTTGCCGCGTTTTTTTCAAAAAGGACTTTAAAAGGAGATGACAAGGCTATTTTGTAAGAAAAACGAATGAGCGTTCTTGCCTTTATTGACACGAGAGTGCAAATCTGGATGGAAATAGATTCTTGTTACGGCTGACTCACACACCGGTCCCCACCACATTTTATGAGTTGGGGTGCCTGGCCTGGGAAAGGTCGGGCCGTTTCAAATGTTCTTTTTATTAGTTGCTGCATATGCAATTAATACTCCAGTGTGTTTTCTTTATAAGTATTAAAACATTACAGAGAAGACTGAAGTCCCGTCTGGCCCCTTCCTGCTCCTGGGTCTCTTCCTCGCAAAGGAATCTAGCCAGGAGTTGAGGAGATCGGGCACCTTCGCCGACGAGTAGGGTGGCTGCCCCTGCGCGTGCACGCCCGGCGTCCTGTTGTGTTGTGAAAAGCTGATCTGCCTCCTTGGCAGGTCGGTGCTTGGGACGGACCTCGTTCCCTGAACTGTCTCCTGGTGTTCCATCTTAGTGGCTAGTAGGTTTTCCAAGTTTCTCTGGATGCACAACAGTGTGGCTGGCAGGAGCGGGGACTCTGGAGCCAGCTTCTTCCGGGCCTGTCACTTGGGAGCTTCACGTCCTTGGGCAAGATGACCTAACCTTTCGGTGCTTCCGAGGCTCCGGCTCAGCAGGCCCGAGCGTAGGGTCGAGGGGATGTAGCACGCTGCCAAGGACGCCCCGCACGTGCCTCGCGAGGCAAGCATGTTAGCGGGCACCGTCACCCTGCCGTTGCCTGTGGACGGGCCACCCTTCTCCTCTCCGAAACTGTGTGGCAGTGCTGAACAGGGACGCCCTTGCAGAGGTGTGTCAGGGTGCAGGAGGGGTCGGAGAAGTGGGCTTGCTGGCGCGCTGGGGGCGATCGCAGGCCCTGCCCTGCCGCCCTCCTGTGCGGCCTCTGGCCTCTTCTGTCCCCGGCACCAGAAGAGGAAGGTCGCTTTCAGCAGGCCTCACCCTCTCCCCCCTCTCTCCACAGGGCTTCGTGCTGGCTGTCACCGTCATCCGGGAGGCAGTGGAGGAGATCCGATGCTATGTGCGCGACAGGGAGGTCAACTGTCAGGTCTACAGCCGGCTCACGGCGAGAGGTCAGCCTCCCCGCTCCCCCAGGGCCACCTCCTGCCACCCGGCCTGGGCCCCAGGGTTGCAGCTCCATCACGGGCCACGGGGCCGGTGGGTGTGTGGACACTGCAGGGTGGGGCATTCACTCAGTTGCTCGCACCAGGGAGGCCACCATGTGCCTGGGGCTCAGAGGCCTCTGTCCCCCAGGCTGCCACGGTCTTTCGTAGAGCTGGGCCTGTCGTTGGCTTACTTGTGCGGCGTCAACCTGGAATTAAATTTTGTTCGTTGGGCATCCTCTTCTGGCTAACCCTGTCCCGTTGCTGTCCCTGGGGTGACTGGGGAGGGAAGGAGGCAGCTCCTCTCATGCAGATGCTGCAAAGTCTGTCTGATAAGCTTTAAAAGATATTCTTTCTGCATCACAAAAACTAATGCTACAACTTTGCGACATTAGTTTTTATTTTTGTTTTTTAATTAATTAATTAATTAATTAATTAATTAATTTATTTATTTATTTATGATAGTCACACACAGAGAGAGAGAGGCAGAGACACAGGCAGAAGGAGAGGCAGAGACACAGGCAGAGGGAGAAGCAGGCTCCATGCACTGGGAGCCTGACATGGGATTCGATCCCGGGTCTCCAGGATTGCGCCCTGGGCCAAAGGCAGGCGCCAAACCGCTGCGCCACCCAGGGATCCCGCGACATTAGTTTTTAAATAGGCACCAGATTTGTATAAACACCGTATCTGTGAAGATTTCCTTGAAAGGCATTGTATAAATCCTGAAAATTAAGGTGGAGAGTGTAGATAGTAAGACCCAAGAGAAAAGCAACTAGATAGTCTTTAATTGTTGAATCCCTTGCAAGATGCCTGCATTTTAAATCGGTTGGAATTAAAAAAAACAAACAAACAATACTCCATTAAAAACCCACAAGGCAATGCCGCCAATGTTGACTTCTTGTTTCAACTACAGATTCTATAGGAGATTACCTGTAAGGATGTGTTCAGAAATGAGAGCATGTTACCTAAATTTCCCAAAGATGACTGATCCCATTCAGTGATTAGTCATGTTTTAGGAAGCAGCAGAGATGGAGAAAAGCTGTGCCTTACCTTCAGGACATTAAGAATTCTGGAAAAGATGAGATAGATGTCTCAGGGAGGGTGTATCGGAGTCAAGTGTGAATTGCTTTCCCATGCTTTAGTCTTCCCAAGAAGGCGTCCACACATGATTTCAGGGTTTTGCATAGAGTTTTCCTTATAGGAACAATGTCGGAGGAAAATGTTTTAGGCTCAAAAAAAAAAAAAAAAAAAAAAAAAAAAGGTCCTCAGAAGACATGAAAGTATTTCGGTTTAGTATGTTTAAATAATTTTTGTTTATTTATTAATCTGTGTTTAAATAGACTTTTATAGTTGGTGGTTTTAGCATTTTGCAAGTCTCTGGGAGAGGTAGGGGATGTAGAGTTGGTATAAAAATGCTTTATTATTGCTAAACTACTGTATTTAGGACATTTTGCTATGTAAAGAAAGAAAACTCAGCATAATCTTTGCAAAGGCAGGTGGCTTGGGCTTTCCACGTGGGTAATCAGAAGACCCCTCTGGAGGGTGTTTTTTGTGGTTCGTGTATATTAAATCCTCCCTTAATAACATATTCTGACTATAACATTTAAAATGCTAGGCAACCGACAAAAGCCCCTTTCGAGAGGGTACGGTGGATCTCTTTAGAGGGATTCCATTCATTCATCTATCCAGGCTCCAAACCTTCTTTGGTTCTTTTCATATTGCAATTGCTTTTCCCGTGAATGATTTTTCTGCCCTCCCCTGCAGACCCCCTTCTCAGCTCCTGCTTTATCTTCACTCAGTTCTTGGAAAGATCCTAAGGAGAATTGGCAGATGGCTCCAGCATTAAAAACTTGTCTTCCTTTGTTGGTCTCCTTTTGTGGCCGGTGGTTTCCATTGTCATGCCAATGCAACAGTAGGGGAAACCGAGCAGAGTTCTGAATATTAACCCAGCCCCTGCTCGACCATTTGTTCTGAAAGCCCCAAAAAAGCACTGAAGAAACTGTCAACTCAGAAAGTGATGGAGGTGAGTTTAGTTATTTGATACATTTTAGGGGGTGGGGAAGGGCGAGAGAAGGAAGCCCCAACTAGAAGATTTCAGAGAGAGGAAGAGAAAGAAGGCCTTTTTGACCTCACTGTTTAATTATTTACTAATTTTCTCCAGTGAGGCTTTTCACCAAGGTCTTCCTTTACTAAGTTTCAATGCAAAATGAAACAAATATATGTATGTATCTCCACACAGGACTGTTTCCTTTTTTAAGACTAGTATTTTAGAGTTCAGAAACCTTTAGAAGCCAAGATACCAAGTCCCGATCGCTAGGTTACAGGCTACAGTATTAACCTGCCTTCTGCATCATTTCCTGATTAATAATAGCAGTACTTGTGCTGATATAGTTTTTGAAAGTTGGGGGGTAATAATTTCTAACTAGGAAAAAAAAGGTTAAAAAACCATGTGGTGAGCTCCCACATGCTCTTCTATCCATTGTTAACATTTTGCCACGTTTGCCTTTTAATATTCTCTCTCTCATTAGAGAATTAAGTTACAGACATTATTTCCTTTATCCCTAAATACTTCAGTTCTTAATTGCTAATAGGGTATTTCTCTCACATAACACAGTACAATTATCAAAATCAGGAGATGCAACATTGGTATATTACTATTACTCTAATCTGCAGTCTTTACTCAAAATTTACGATTTGTTCCTGAAATGTCCTGGGTTTTTTTTTTGTTTGTTTGTTTGTTTGGCCCCCGCCCCCTCCAGTGCCTAAAATATTTTGTTTTAAACAGCATTTTTTTTTTTCCTGGTGCAGAAATCAGTACAGGTTTGCCAGTGGCATTTAATTGTCCTTGTTCCTTGATCTCCTCCGTTTTCTTTGATATGACATTGACATTTTGAAAAGGACTGGCCAGTTTCAGGAAGGTTGCTTTGTAGGTTGTCCCTCAATTTGTGTTTGTCTGATTTGTGAAAATTAGGTTCATGACAAGAATTTAATGTGGTTTTAGGAAAGCCAAGTGGCACAGATTCTTGTTGGGACTTTGCCAGAGTTTTAGAGGCATTATGGTAATCAAATTGAAAAAATTTCAAACTTTGAGAAAAAAGTAGATTCTAAACAACTAAAAACCCTGAAAGTAAGGCACTCATCACTGTGAGGAAAAATAGTTGATACTTTTTTGGGTTTTTTTTTGGTTAATTGCTACTTCCATTTAGATCATCTTATTTCATTCAAATAATTTGTTGTCTAAAAAAACACACGAATTAGATTAATTTTTAATATCCTTGTCACAGTTTAATAAGAAATATTTGAAGTATTTTAATACCTCATGTCAAAATGACCTTTTATTCATTTTCTTAAGAATTTTTTTGACTAAAAAAAAATAGAATTTTTTTGACTACCACCTGTCTCAAGTTTACGATCAGTTTCCATATTATAGAGATAAACACAGGGCTGGGGATTCTGGGAATTCATAATTTAGTGAAGTATCTAGATGTTTATTTATTTATTTTTAAAGATTTTTATTTATTCATGAGAGAGAGAGAGGCAGAGACACAGACAGGGAGAAGCAGGCTCCACAATCCCGGTCTCCAGGATCACGCCCTGGGCTAAAGGCGGCGCTAAACCACTGAGCCACCCAGGCTGCCTGTATCTAGACATTTAAATAGATAATTTAAAAATGCAACTAATAATTTTATATTAGGGGTGGGAGTGGGGTGGTTCTTACAGAGAGTGTTCCCTTTCTTGATCACTATATTCCTTGTTCTCAGCACAGTGCCTGGCAGTTGAAGAAAGTGGTTCTGAGCCTGTGCTCTGCCTGGATTCACGAGTCCTGCTTCCACCTGCACCCTGCTCTGTGGGCAGGTCCTTAACCTGTCAGTAAATTGGAGATAATAATAGTGCCTACCTTTTGAGAGTTGCTCTCTATATAACTCTTATATGAAAGAATGTAACACTGTGCCTGGGAGTTGCTGTATGCTCAAGAAAGGCAATGGGGATGGTATTGTAGCAGGGGTCCATTAAATGTTGGTGGATTTGAATAAATGAAGTATGAGCCAGTGGTCATGGGAGGTTATGGGACCCCGTCAGAGAGGAGCTGATACATCTTCTCTGAAGAAGTGATCTCATCTTAAATCTTACAGGGTGGAAGAGGGCAGGACTGACTGGCTGCGTGTTTGTGGTGGTCAATGCAAAATGAGTATATGGGACCTTTGTTCAAAAATTAAGAATTCAAGATGGCAGCAGGCGAGCATGAAACCAAGGCTCCTGTAGGAGCCTTCTGAGCATGGGGCCCCATGCTAGTACCCAGATCACACATGCATGAAGAGTCTTCCAGTGGCCACAGGTGTGATGGCTGGGAGTGTGGATTGCTTACGCCCAATTCTGGTTCTATCTTGCTCTTCCCATTTAGGCCATATTTCCTGAGTCTCCTTCTTGGGAGAACAGAGGAGAAGACCATGTAGGCAATGATGGGCCTGACACTGTGGGAAAGTTCATTCTGTGGTCTAGGAATCTCTGTACAAGGGCATGCTACGGGGAGTAGACGGCATTGGAAGTATTTGAAAAATTCTGTCAAAATTGGAAAACCATAGAAAAAAATGAAAGATTACCCACCGTAAGCCAGCTATAGATGCTGGACAAGGTCTAGTGTGTAAGTTCTTAAATAGCCGTGTGGAGGTGGCTTTTACAGATGGAAAGTGCGAGGGCCCAGGAAGGTGCCTCATCTCAGCTCAGTAAGGGTGGGGCTGTGACTCGAACCTTGGCTTATCTGAATGCACATCCTAAGCCTTTAGGTCCAGGCACCTACAATGTGCCAGGAGTTGGAATATCTCACCAATAGCTGTGATGTTCAGCCTTAGCACATATGCTACAGGAGGGGTTTTAGATTTAAATTATTTTAAAACATGTTTCTGAGTCCAAAGGAATCTATTAATCCAGTATCCTCTTTTTTTTTTTTTTTAAGATTTATTGATTTAGTAGAAGGGAGAGTAGGGGCAGGGGCAGAGGGAGAGAATCTCAAGCAGACTCCCTACTGAGCGTGGAGCCCAACCGGGTTTGATATCAGGACCAGCGGATGACGAGCTGAGCCTAAATCAGGAATCAGATGCTTAACAGACTGAGCCACCCAGGCGTCCCAAGCATCCTTTCTGGGATGGATAAGCTTATTTTTAGACAAAGTTGTTGAAAGCTCAGTAGGGATCATGCTTTCAGATAAATAAGTGTCCCCTCTCCTTCTCCTTGAAATCCACATTTGTAACATGATCAGAGAGCCGAGGGAGGTTCTTAGGAGTTTTATAGGGCTGTCTTCTCTGGCAGCATTCAGAGGTACTAGAAATACCAAAGTCAAAGAAGACAGGGTTTTTTTTTTTTTTTTTTTTTTAAGATTTTATTTATTCACTCATGAGAGACACAAAGAGAGGCAGAGAGAGAAGCAGGCTCCCCACAGGGAGCCCAATGCGGCACTTCATTCCAGGACCCCAGGGCCAAGACCTGAGCCAAAGGCAAACACTCAACCAGCCACCCAGGTGCCCCAGATGACAGGGTTCTTGACTTGGGAGCAGACCCAGCAATACGTCTGATTACTGGCAGAGATTGGGGTTGAATGAAGGAAGGAATAATTAGTAAATGGATTGTTCTCTTCTGTGTGCTTTGCCCAAACCAGAAGTTTAATTCTGAGGCTGGAGGGGTTCGCCTGGATTATCACAGGTGGTGAGGGCAGTCGGATTTGCATTTTCACCAGAGGAATTCTGAGGGTCTTCTAACCAGGAATGTTTTCCCAGACTAACCTGTGATCCTGGGCTAAAAGAGGCACGCGGATAATTAGCTTTGAAAGAAAGTGCAAACAGAGGTACAATTAGCACAAGTGCTGGTGCTTCTTTCCTGCTGGGGACATCTGGACACATTGAGAGCCAGAAGTCATAAGCTGAAGGTCTCCATGAAACGGAGAGAATCCCTCCCATCTTCAGTTTTGGAGTACCATGTGGTGTTAACGACTAGCTGGTATCTATCTTTTTTCTCAGGTAGTTGTCCATCTTTCCAGGTGCTCTGCTCACCCTTTCCCAGGTACAGAATAACCTCAGGACCTCACCTCCTCTTAAGAGTGGTATCTTTTTTTTTTCCAATTTAATTCAAGATCTATTTTTGGACTATTATTTAAGATTGCGGTTCATATGACTGAATTTTGAGGTCAAAGGATGTAGGTGTTTTTCTCTTTGGCAGTTTTATCCCGTTGGAGTTTATCAGGAGAAAGTAGGCTAGTGTAGGGAAATTGCATGTGTTCATTAATGGGGCAGTGTTTAGCTCGTGCGTTAACTAAACTGAAATTCTGTATTCTTAAACATAAGTACCATTTGTGTTGTCAAAGTGAGAGAACACTAAGATATGTTTTATACTTTTTTATTTTATTTATTTATTTTTAAAGTTTTATTTGTTTTAAGTTTCAGATATTTATTAATCAGTGTCACCCCCAAGACAATACACCAACATGGTTTAGGCATTTAGAGGGAAAATATTTCCTGGGTAAGTGGAAAATCGTGCAGCTGGCTTCCGGAAGACCTTCCTTCTAAGCATCTTTAGAGTGAAGCATTTCATTTAGGAGTCTGGGCCCTCTTCAGTTTGCTGTAATCGACATTCACCAGGTAGAACTTGTATTGATCACTGGGACCCCCAGTTCCAGACTTCTGGGATATTCCCAACTGACTTCCCTTCTCAACTGACATCTGGATTGAACAGTGCCAGGTGCGAGACATACAGTGCTGCTGTAGTACCATAGTACCTCCCGCTCCAGTAAATGCAAAGAGGGGGATCACACTCTTAGACTCCTGGGCCCCCATCAAGGACCTGGCGTGACTTGGTTGCAGCTGAGGCCTCTGGGCTGGAAGTAAAGGTCAAATCTGTAAGGTGCCCAACACTAAGCTGTCCCTGGCCTGATGGGACGTCTTTGTTTTCTTTTTTTTTTTTTTTTTTTAGAGAAGAGAAATACAGTGATGGTCTTTTTTGATATTAACTGCAGTAAAAGCACTGCAAAAGTCCTTTGCCAAGGAACTCAAAGATGGTTCAGGAAGCGGAGAATTCCTCTGCCCAAACTTCTCTCATTAAGATTCAGAGCATTCAGGGATGCCTGGGTGGCTCAGCAGTTGAGTGACTGCCTTTGGCCCAGGGCGTGATCCTGGAGTCCCAGGATCGAGTCCCCACATCAGGCTCCTTGGAGGGAGCCTGCTTCTCCCTCTGCCTATGTCTCTGTCTCTCTGTGTCTCTCATGAATAAATAGATAAAATCTTAAAAAAAAAAAAAAAGAGATTCAGAGCATTCGTTTTTACAAGTCTCCTTTAAGACAGATCTTGCCAGACATTTTCTCACACGTTCTCCGACAGAGGCAAAGTTGTTTCAGACTCATACATTTCTTTGTTTTTTCAAAGTACTCAGTTTCACTTTATTACAAATCGTTGGTGAACTGATCTATTAATTAAAAAACAAAAAAACAAAACAAAACAAAAAAACCCCCCAAAACCTCCAAAACAATCTCACATGCACATTGCACTGTTATCTTTCCCAAAAGGTATTCCCTCCCCCACCACCGGGGTGTGGGTCTGTTTCTTCATTATTGGGCACCAGAAGCAGGGAGGACCATTTATATATTTATTTTAAAAGCCTCTGTTGGGTATAAACTTGTTACATTTAAGCCTCAGCCTTTCTTTTTTAAGTTCCCCCTATTTTAAACAAAAGCCCCAGGAAGCGGCCGTGGAATTTATAATAATACTTTTCAACCCTTTGCCTGTTTTCAAATAAGTCTTTTCTTAGGCTCTGGGGAATGCAGACAAGTCTCTTGGAATATGAAAATTTCAACTTTAAACCTATGAACTCTGCTGGGTCTGCAGAGGCGTTTTAATGTCAACCCCAGGAAATGTACACACGCTGTAGAATTTACAACTCATCACTGTCACAGAGTGTGAGCTCAAGAGTAATCCATTAACCAGGGTTGGTGCATAGAGATTGCTGCTCAAGCTCTCCAGAAGCAATCAATGTCCTGCATGCACGATGAAAAATAGAAGTAGGGCTGGAGGTGTTTGGGGTCAAAACAGAGGCCCACACATACTAGTGCCCCGGAATTTATTTTTAAAAATTCTCTTTTTTTTTGCGGGCTGTTCCGCCGTTTGACTGAATTGTCATTTGCTTGTTTCGACTCAAGGGAAACATCTGGTTTCTCCCTGCAATGTAGACAAACTGCTCTTATTCTGAAGCTGTCATCCATGAAAAGCATGGTTTGGGCTCAATAGCTTTGCTTATGAAAGGCTTGGGGTCCATCTCTACAGAAATAAACAGCTCTTGTAATTGGAATTTTGTTCCCTGTTATAAACTCTGGCTCAGAGGTGACTCGGGTAAAGTGTCGAAAGCCGAAAGGGATAAATTTATTTTATAGAAGGCATTTAATGATTTAGGATGTGGCCAGCAGACAGTTTTCCACTTAACCTCTGTAAAAATCTCTTAGCCAACTTCTGTAAAGTTTCTGCAAATGTATCTAAAAATCCCAGAGGCTGGAGGTGGGAGGCTGGGTGTTAGAGGAAGCAGAAGAGAAGAGTGGTCTGGGGGGAGGGAAGTGCTGTGGCGTCCAGTTCTCGGAAGGGGGCCAGGCTTTCCTGTGCACCGTGTACTGAAGATGTTCCTGGGTGTTCGACTTTTGTTCACAGGCAGCTACGTCATTTGTGGGACCCCGTGCAAAATGAGACTGCAAGGGCCCCTTGTTGAAAAGTTATTAAGAATTTTAAGATGACAACAGGTCATTCACCTGAGGGGGGTGCCCGTGGTGAATACACAGGTCGCTCACCCAGGGGGGCTACCTCACCTTCCACCTTAGGAACCTCAAGGAAGGTGAAAGGAAGAAGGGAAGGGAAGAAGAGGGGCTTGGGAAGCGTGTCTGCTGACTTCTCAGTGGGGTGTTGGGAGAGTATTTTCTTCCAGTCGGAGGATGGGCAGTAGGGGACTGTCCTCTCTTTGGAGATGGGTGATACTCGCTGGAGATGTGCTGTTTTTGTTAGGTAGACGAGGAGCTCTGCCAGAGAGCATCAGCATCTTGCTCTTTCTTTTGCAAGAAGTCTGTAGAAAATTCAGAATTGGCGGTTAATGTAAGTTTAGACATGTGTTTGGAGCCCTCTCCGCAATCTGAAGTGTTTTTCATTCAGCGACTTCATCCCAGCCCCTGAAATGCCAGCATGAGTCAGGCTCCCTTTGTCCCCTTTTTCTCCCGCTTCCCCCCACCACCCTGGCCCCGGCAGCCTGGCCACTGCGAGGGCCTTTATTCACACGTCCACAGCCGACCGTGGTACCTGGCGGAAAGCCCAGTCGACGGTAGACGGTAGAACAGCTGTACTGGTATCTGCTTTCCCTTCTCTTTTCTTCCTGCCACTTTTTCTGCTTTTCGCTCTTCTGGTTTTATGTATGTTCTTCATTCAGAACCCACACGGACACACGCTGACCAGGTGTCCTGCACCTAGGCCTGAACCGCACGTTTTCGATCGCCAGCAAATGGCACAGTGGGCAGGGGGATCCAAGTTTATGGTCAGGGCTGTGCGGTGAGCTTGATAGAGTGGGAGAGTCTGAGGATCCCCCTTTGTTGAAGCTGCAGGATCCCCCCACCCCCACCCCAATACCCATATGCTAACAAGGGAGCCATGGCTAGGAAATCAAGGGGCCTCTGGGCCGCGTGGCTCCCGCCGCCCTCTTCCCCGAGACGGAGCCTGCTGGCTGAGACAGATACAGTAGGAGAGCTTGTGTGAGGGATCGGCCTGCTGGCCCTAGTCAGGATCTGCTCTGCAAGCACAGCGGATTAAAAGGGGTTTTTGTTGAGGTAGAGCAGATGGACGGGGGAGGCAGAGTTCACATTAACTGATCATAAATCATGACTCCGCGGTACAAGGGAAAGATCTGGGTCTGGTCACTGAGAAGTTTGAGCTAATTTAATTTATTATTCTTTTTTTTCTTATTAGAAGAGCACCTCATGCTAATAATAATAATAAAAAAAAAATCACTGTGAAGAATTTAGAAAGTATGTGTGCCAGAGAAAGGGGTAGATTCCCTGTGTCCCCAGAAAGACTCCCTCTCCAGCTCCTCCAGCACAATCCTCCTGAATTGGTCTGCCCTGCCAACATCCACACGTGTACCTATATGGTTATGATTTAACAAGACTTCACATGCATATTTCTCTTTGAGTTAAATAGAAGACCTGTAGCCAGGTCTTGAAGGTTGGAACACAGACTCAAGGATCATTTGGGTCAGGGCACCAGCTTCAATTTTTGTAATAAAACCGAAGACAATGTGTAAATTTATGTTTGGGAGCGCCAGGGCGAGCTCAGGTGAAGGAAACGTTCATTGGCACAGAGGGCCACGTTGAATTTATGATCTTCCTTCCTTCCAGCAACGCCTCCATAAACGCCCCCCACAAGGGGAGCGTGTCCAAGCATATGTTTTTTGTTGCCCCCTAGTGGGACCAGAAGAAAGTTCAGGCAGGAAAAGAATTCTGTACATTGGGCCCTCTCTCTTCCCCCATTTTTTTTTCTTTTTTAAGATTTTATTTTATTTATTGGAGAGAGAGCATGAGAACAATAGAGCATGAGCAGGGCAGGGGAGGGGCAGAGGAAGAGGGAAAAGCAGGCTCCCCGCTGAGCAGGGAGCCCAACGGGGCTCGATTCCAGGACCCCAGATCATGATCTGAGTTAAAAGCAGATGCTTGACTGACCGAGCCACCCAGGCCTCCCTCTCTTCCCCCATTTCTAATGCTCTGACTCTGGATTGGTAGATGTCGTCCATTCCCTCTGCACATGTTTTGACATAATGAACACTTTGAGGCTCTTGTTCTGTCTCTAGCAGGCTAGGGCTCAGGCCCGTGATTTGAATTTAGTCCTGGGTTTGGTGAAAACGAGGCACGTGAAACACTCACGTTGTAGTGAGAGAGATGCCCAAACTGGGAGAGTCTAGAAGTCCACAGAACAACCGAGGGTTGGTCCAGTTCATCACCACTTGCTGTGTTCTGTCTAGAAGTCATTATTAGTGTTTGTGTGCCTTCATTCTAGTGCCAGTTCTACTGACTGCTACCATGACAAAATTTAATTGAATGCAAGAATTAATTAAAATCAAACCCTATGCAACCTATTTGAAAAAGTTGTTTCACCAGAAATAATTGGAATGCTACGGAAAATCTTGACAGTTGTAAATTATTAAAAAGACACATTGGGGCAGCCCCGGTGGCGCAGTGGTTTAGCGCCGCCTGCAGCCCAGGGCGTGATCCTGGAGACCCTGGATCGAGTCCCACGTGGGCTCCCTGCATGGAGCCTGCTTCTCCCTCTGCCTGTGTCTCTGCCTCTCTCTCTGCGTCTCTATGAATAAATAAATAAAATCTTTAAAAAAATTAAAAAGACACATTGAATTATGTGAAAAGTATATGTTACTGTGAAAAACTCTGAAAGCCTGGAGCCGTACACTCATGGTTTCATTAGTGTCTTTGAGTGCTTCGTAAAAGTAAAGAAGCTCAAGCTAGCAATCCTACTTTGTGAATGTTGGGTTTTTGTTGAATGAATGAGTACAGGGAGGGAATAGAAGATTCATGATTCCCATCCCACTTTTGCTCTCATTGCTGGATAAAATTATACTTTACTGAGGAGGCTTGAGAGTCCTCTTTACTTCCTTTCTTTCTCGGCTGAACGTTTGTAGGTTAAATGGGCTTTTTATGAAAAGCCAATGACATTAAGATTTCATGGTGTTGCTCCCTTGTGCAAGAATTTGACCCATCACCAGAATCAAGGCCCATCTCCTCCCCGGGCTTGTTCATAGGACTGACTGGCCCTTCCAATTTTGTCTCTCACTGTCCCTGTCTTCCATGCGGTGCTTCTGGCTCTGCTGAAGGAGGTGCAACCTGTAGCCACACACAACACATAGACTACTCACATGCACCACTTTCTCCCATCTCATGCTTTCCTTTCATGGGTTACTGGTAACCAGTGTCCTTTATCTGGCCAATTGCCGTCTCACCTCTCTTGCAGAGTGTGTGTTGGCAGCTCCCTTTCCCCATCCCTTCATTTATTGTTTACTTGTTGCCTCCTTCCTTCCATGGGGATGTGAGTTCCCTGTATCCCCCACCTCTGGATCACCTGGCCTACACCAGGCATTCAGCAAATGGTGCTTCAATGTTGAATTCATGATCAGGAAACTTCTGTATGCTGAGCAGTCTTCTAGGTCCTCTTCCAAAGGGAAGATTTCCCTCCTTTCTGTTCCTTAGCACCCTGGACTCACCTGCATTATTTTACACACTATTTTGTGCTAACAGCATCTGTCTGGCTCTTTTTCTTACCAGCTCATGGGTTTGCAAACTACAGCCTGGGAGCCAAATTCAGCCCACCATTTTTTTCTGTTTGTTTTGTTTGTTTTGGTATGGCCTGGTTGCTAAGAATAGTTTTTAGCCTTTGATGGGGAATGATTGTTGGCAGAGTTGGAACCTTGCCTCTTGGCCTACAAAACCTAAAGTGTTCACTGCCTTGACCCCTCACCAGCACATGTTTGTTGACTCCTGCTGGAGACCAAGCATTTTTTTCTAGGATAAGGGGACTGTCTTGCATCTTTGAATTCCCATGACATAGCACTCAGTAAATGTTTTTTGGTGTTGAACTGAACTCACTGTGTTTTTTGTTTGTTTGTTTGTTTGTTTTTTAATTCATGCTCTGGAGTCAGATAGGGGTGTGACTGACCTGTTCTAACTGTGAGGCTGGGGAGTGAGGTGGGGATGGCACAGGTCCGATCCTACTTCCTTTGTCTGAAAACTTCAGACGATAATACCCGTTTCTGATAGTCAATGTGAAAACTAAAGGAAGCTGTCCCTGTGTCACTATATATACAGTGCTTATTGCAGGTGTAGTGTTTACTGTTAGCTGTTCCTGTTTATCTAGATAAACATTAAGCTGAAGTTGTGTGGTCTGATCATAATCACATAAAATATATAGCAACCACAAATTTCAAAAAAAATCAATCATTTCAGGATGACTTCTTTCTTTTCAGTGGTTTCGAAAATTAAGAGTTGACCTTCTCAGGGGGTCGGGGTGGCTTGGTCAGTTTAGCGTGATCTCATGATCTCGGCCCTGGTCATGATCTCCAGGTCACGAGATGAAGCCCCACATTGTCGTTGGGCTCCATGCTCAGCAGAGTCTGCTTGTGAATTTCTCCCTCTGCCTCTCGCCCCACACAAGTGTGCACACGTGCTCGCTCGCTCTCCCCCACTCTCAAATAAATAAAATCTTAAAAAAAAAGAGAGAGAGAGTTGGCCTTCTGTCCATGGATCTGACTCTTAATTTTATTCCCCTTTTCTGTGTTGTTTTTTGCTTTCTTTGGTTTTGAGGTTGAATGAATCTCACGGTACCAACTCAGAAAAGCCTCTAAGGTGCCATTAACACAGAAGGCCTTCTGTGAGTGGGTGAGATGCCCCTGGGCTCTCAGAGGTGGGGATTCATTCCTGGAGTCATCTCTGTAGCAGCTGAATCTCTCCCTGGAGAGGCAGGCGATGCTGATGAGCTTGGCTGGGCCAGGGAGAGACATCCTTCTGGGTGTGCCATGTTGACCTCGCAGGCTCGTGGGCACTCTACAAAGGCACGAGGACTTGAAACGCATTCATACATGATGTATCTTAGACCTCTTTCCTTGCAGGGACGGTGAAGGTGAAGAGCTCCAACATCCAGGTTGGAGATCTTATCATCGTTGAGAAGGTAGGTGGGATCCTGTGGTTTGTGAGTGGTTGCTGTGTGAGTGTGTAAATGGGAAGTCATTGAGCCACTTCATAAATCCTCGCATGTAATTTGTTTATCTGGTAGATGAACTCAATGTAAGCTTTTTGGGATTCTCTCCTACAGCTTTGCCTGGGGAGGAAGATTTCTTTGCCATGAGACACCCACAAAGAATACTTTTTCAAGTGTACGTATGCTGGTTAGCCAAAAATTCTGCTTACAAAACACAAGTACAAATTTTGATTTTGTATTTGATGTATTTGTTTTGGTGTCTTTAAAAAGAAAAAAAGCAAAAAAAAGAAAAAAAAAACTTGCCATAAAATCTTTCCTAGAAGTTTGCTTGCTGCATATGCATATAGAAATATTTGTCATTTACCATTTGAGCAATTTTAGTTTGCGTTCTTTGACTTAAACATCGTGTTTTCCTGTCATTTCGTAGGGAGCAGGGATGAAGTATAATGTGAGAATAATAAGAAGGCCTGAAAATGCGTTTTTAAAAAATAGCGCCATTAATACATTTGTGACTTCAGCAAACACTCACATCTCTTTTTGCCGCCTGTTTGGAAGGCAGTGGGTTTTGGGGGTGGCCCTGCAGAGGCTTGGAATAATATTTGATTAGAAAAGGATTGTATGGTAACTTGTTTCTGTAGGAAGTGAACTATGCTCTCTTAAAAGGATTAAATCCAAGAACTCAAAGTCGATTTGAGGTAAAGTGAAGCTCTTCTGGGTGGCAGCTCTGAAGAACCACACAAACCCTTTATGTTATTACATACTTTTCTGTTCATAATTAAATCGGGGCTGCCGTTGGCTTACATGGAGAATGGCTTTTGTTGCTCCTTACTACTTGACTTCCTTATTAAAATTCCACTCAAAGCCAAACATCAAGCCAGAAAATTGGTAGGAGCAGAAAGCGTGAGCGGAGCGTGTGTGTGTCTTTGGTTTCAGCAGACCGCCTGGAAGAGGGCCAGCGAGGGTCGCCGGCTGTAGGGCCCCGGCCCTTCTGGCTGGAATTTCAGGAGGTGATGGTTGGATTCTCCAGAAAACTAGCAGCTCTCTTTCCGAGATAAGATTTCAATCGGGGATTAGTCAAGTAACAGCAGCGTGCAAGATTTTTCGGATTCAAAACAAAATAAATCCTCAAATCTGTCTGTGACAAAGGCAGAGACGTGAATGAGGCTGTGGGTCTCGGTGGCCCCCCTCCCCGCCGAGGGGCCCCGGGGGCGGGGAGCGGAAACCCCACACACGGCTATTCACCGTAACAGTCTTTCTTTTCATTACACAGAACCAGCGGGTCCCTGCTGACATGATCTTCCTGAGGACATCAGAAAAAAACGGTAAACATCTGGGATCAATTTTGAAAATAACCATTAACCTTTCAGTGGTAATTTGGCAAAATAATCATTTGAAAATGGAACAGAAGTAGATGATCATTTCGGAGCCATGGAGGCAAATCAAAAACATCTCTTTTAATAGAGCCGTCTTTTTTTTAAAAAAAAACAAAAAACAAAAACAACAAAAACAACAAACGTTTTGGGTGCTCGCAGGTCAATAGATTTTGATCATCACAAAGATACAGTTAGTACGGCCCAGGCCGAGTCCCTGCTGGGGGATCCGCACGCAGTGGCCATGGTTTTCCTCCCTGGGCTGCTGTTGGGCTCACCTTCAGGGCTTGGCAGGATCGGGAAGCGCATCCCATAAATGGAAGCACACAGAAACCCTCTCTCTCTTCTGTGGAAACACCAGGAGATGTGTGACCGTAGAGAAGTTGGGGACAGAGAGAGGTAGGTGGCCTCTTGGGCCATGCCTGCCCTTACCCCTCAACTTATTTATTCTCACAGCCCCCTTAGACCTGAGCGGGCTGCTCAAGGCTCCTACAAGACCTACTCATTCCCAATTCTTTCCCAGTGTGTTTGACCCCATGGCCTGCCCACCCCATCTGTTGACTCTAAATCTCCCCACTTTTTTTTTTTAATTTAAGCTGTTTTGAGGAAATAAGGCTGTTTTTCTCTCACGTACAGACACAATCAGATCTTTGACCATCTGAAAAAAAAAAATCACATTTCTATTCCTTCAAGACTCCTGGAACCTACTTTATTATGAGTCAAATAAAAGTATACATGAAATTTTATGCTAATGATCAATTAAAGTATCCGGAGATGAAGAAGAGGATGCTAGATTAAAAGTCTTCTTTTAAAATCTACTGCTTTGTCCTCAGTTGGTTCTCATGTCCTTGTCTGTGAAGATAGAGCATTATGGATTAGGGTCCCTGAAATGCTCCCTCCCCGTCCCCCCTCAAAAGATTAGACATGCTTTTCCTGGACAGTGCCCAGAGCTCTCAGCTGCAGTGTCTGCGAATTCACTGCCTTCTGGGTCTGATGAGATACACGGCTGACTCATTGCTGGGACTTGCACATCAGACTGAAATAGGCATCCACATGCAAGTGGGTAACGAGCATGTGCTTTTGTAGCACTTTCTGCACTTTGAGCAGTCTGCCAGGATCCGCTGCGGAGTCCTCACTACGTGAGGTTGGTGCTGTTCTGCCCATTTTTACACTCAGGGAAACCCAAGTAGTGAGTGGTACAGCTGGTCTTGAACCCAGGAGTCTGATTCCTACCTGACAAGGTGTCCATATCTCTGCCCAGCATGGCCTTGAACGCCAGCTGCTCTGTGCTAGCCACCATGCTGCGGGTTCTGGCACCCTAACTCTTTACAGCAAGCTCCTGAGGTCTGTGTTCCTCCTCATGTTATAGACAGGGCCCGCTGGTGTTTAGCAACATCAAGAAACCAGCCCAGGTTCCTACTGTGAGTGAATGATGGAGTGCGGATTTGAATTCAGATCTTCTGACCCGAGAGCTTACAGAGGGAGTGGGAAGTGGGGCATTCGTTTTCCCTTTTGGTTGTTGGCCATCGATTTGGAGTTTTGCAAAGGCCAGAGCTGGAACTACTCAGAGCTGCCAAGGGAAGGATCCTTGAATCGAAAGCAAATAGTGCCCACCCTCATCCCACAGGGTCTTGTTTCCTGCGGACGGATCAGCTGGACGGGGAGACAGATTGGAAGCTGCGGCTCCCCGTGGCCTGCACGCAGAGGCTCCCCACTGCTGCCGTGAGTAGCTTTCCTGCAGAAGGACAGACTGACATTGGTGTCCTTGGAGGGCTCTCAAATCAGAGGCCCTTGGGGCCTGGATGTGGGATGTCAGGTGTGAAGGAGGGCTGATGGGACAGGGTCCCGGGGGGCCGAGAGCACCTGTTGTTTCAAGTCATGTGGCTGAGCGAAGTGCAGGTGGGGTGCTTTTTGGAGGGAAGCTCAGTATCTTAAGAGGCCTCAACAAGGTGCCTAACGTAAAGCTAGAAGGTAAGGCGGGTGTATCGTTCCTCTGCACAGGGCCTCCTGAGACTTCTCGTCTTACTGAGAACCCATACCACAGTCCTTTCCTGTTGGCATCAGGGGCAGGATGGTGCCTCTTAGGATTTCCAGGGGCTCCTAACTATAGTTAGAATCTCACTGCTCTAGAATTCCTGGTTAACATACCAGTAAATGTGAGCACTGCCCTAATGATCTTTCATGGCCAGTGACGAATGAAATAGCACCGGTGCATTGTAGAGCAGTGAGTTTCTGACTATGGTTAGGAGCCCCCTGGGAATACTTAAAAGGCACCATCCTGCCCCTGAGATGGGGTAATCTAATGAGAGGGTCCTGATTTTTCTGGATGATTCATTTTAACTTCCTGGTAAGATCTCTCCAAAGAAAGCTTTCTGATCTTCAAAATGATTTGAAGGATTCTCTTTAAGAGACCGTCTAGAAGAGCTTAGAATCATGAAGGAGCTTGCCTGTGTGCTGCACAGAGTTGCAATTTTTGGTGTGTGCTGGGGATGCATCAGTTCAATAAACACACATGTTGCCCCCCCCCACCACGCGGCCACCCCAGTCTGGCCTGGGCCTGGACTGGGGTCCCAAGACGGAGGAGATGCCACTGTCTTTGCTGTCAGGAAGCTCTTCTTTACTGGGCTGGAGGGATCTGAGTAGGGAGGAGCAATTTAGCAAAAGAACTATATGAAAGGATGACCTGGGCATCACATGAATATATTCTTGTTTTTTAAAAAAATTAAATTGGGGATTCCTGGGTGGCTCAGTGGTTTAACGCCTGCCTTCAGCCCAGGGCGTGATCCTGGGTCCCGGGATTGAGTCCCACATCGGGCTCCCTGCATGGAGCCGGCTTCTCCCTCTGTGTCTCTGTCTCTGTCTCTGTCTCTCTGTCTCTGTCTCTCTCTCACTCTCCCCCCATATCTCTCATGAATAAATAAATAAAATCTTAAAAAAAATAAATTAAATTGTATGGAAAGCTGTAGAGGAAGAAGTCAAAAGTCTTGCTCATGGCCTCTGCCCCAAACCTTACCTGCTTTCCTCCGGGGATCATATAAAGTCAGTGGTGATCTTTCCAGACCTTTGCCAGCACACTTTCCTACAAATATATAACTGTAAACTTGGTGAGGAGAGCTTACCTTATACATATATGGGATCACGCTGTATTTGTGATCTGCAACTTTTGCTCCTGTCTACTTTGAATGTGTCTTGGGATCTTTTTTTTTTTTTTTTTTTTTTTTAAGATTTATTTATTTGAGAGAGAGAAGGGAGATGGGGCAGAGGGAGAGAGAGAAAGTCAAGCCCCCCGCCCCCCAATGTGGGGCTCGATCTCATGACCCTGAGATAACGACCTGAGCTGAAATCAAGAGTTGGACACTCAACTGACCACACCACCCAGGCACTCCTCATGGCCTTTTCTTATTAGTACATAGAGGCCACAGAATAAACACATCTGCATATGGGGTCCCCCAGCTAGTTAGTAGAGGGCTCAAGCCCTGCCTATGGGGGCAGCCAGTAGCCTCTGCCCACCTCCCTGTAGCCCAATCTCCTGATTGGAGATTTTTTTTTCAGTTTTTTAATTGTGGTAAAATACACATCAAATTTATCATCTTATCCCTTTAAAATGCGCAGTTCAGTGGTGTTAAGTACATTCACATTGTTGTGCAACCCTCACTCCCATCCATCTCCATGCAAAACAGAAACTCTATAGCCATCAAACAATTCTCCGTTGCCCAGTCCTTGGCACCCACCATGTACTCTCTAGATATGAATTTGATTGCTCTAGGGATCTCATAGAAGTGGAATCATACAGGATTTGTCCTTTCATGACGGGTTTATTTCACTTAGCGTCATGTTCCAAAGTTTCATCCACGTGGTAGCCTGTGTCAGAATTCCCTTCCTTTTGGAGGCTGGACAATATTCCATTGTATGGATGTATCCCATTTTCTTTATCCATTTATCCATTGATGATGCATGGGTTGTTGCCATCTTTTGGTGGTTGTGAATAATCCTTCACGAACATGGCTGTGCAATATCTTTGAGGTCCCACCTTCAGTTCCCAGCAAGAGGACTGCTAATTATACAGTAATTCCCTGTGAAGTTTTCAAGGACCCACCATACTGTTTTCCAAAGCAGCTGCACCATTTTACATTCCTACCAACAGTGTACGAGAGTTCCAATTTCTCCACATCCTCACCAATACTTTTTTGAGAGTAGCCATCCTAATGGGTGTGAGGTGTTCTTTTTTGCTTTTTACTCCTCTGCCTTTTCCAGGGCTTTACACAGAGTAGGGCCCAATAACCACTTGTTGACTGAGCAAGGATTTCCATTGGTACGAACAACTCTTGGAAACTGCAGTGTGACAGAAGGGGGACCTTGGCTGTCAACCAGTTTAGGAAACACTGGGTGAACACAGATAAACAGGCATCTTTACTGTGGAATCTGTCAGGGTGTTGTGGGATATTGTGTGTAGCGAGTCCTAAAACTTCATTCATAGAAATTTTTTTTCTTCTTTTTTCCACTGGCCCTGTAGCTTTGAGAACCTGTTTGCTGTTTGGGAGATAGAATTACTCTTGAAAAATAGTGGGGGGGGGGGGCTCCCAAAATCTCTTTAATCATGAACTTTAACTCCATAATGTTCCCTCTGTTGAACAGGATCTCCTTCAGATTCGATCATATGTCTATGCAGAAGAGCCAAATATCGACATTCACAACTTTGTGGGAACTTTTACCAGAGTAAGTAGGCTGAGCCTACCAGCCTCGAACAGCTTCAATTACCTCACAACATAGAGTCAAGTATTGTTATAATTAATGTTACTCTGTTGTGTGAGGGCAGGTACTCTTCTGTCCCCTTCAGACGTATCCATGACCTCTTCTACTCACTGAAGTCCTGGCTGGCATTGTAAACAATTTTTAAGCCACTTCCCAACTTTTAAGGATAGAAATTTAATTTGGATTTAAATTATTTGAAGACTCTGGGATAATAGATTTATAGAATCCAAATTAAATTCATGGTCTCTTTCTAGAAGCCATAGGACTGGCCAGCAAAGTGCTGTTTTTGTTTGATTTGCTTCTGCATTTTACTTCTTCATTGTAAGACATGTCTTCAGTATTAGAAGCCTGTCCTTCTTCAATCATGAACAGCTTTTTCATGTATTGCCATGGGGATGAAAACCATGCCAAGGACAGTGGTTTATGAGCTTGATCCTCCTCTCCTGGCTGAACTATGGCTTTCCAAGTAGGGGTCATCCTCTCTTCCTCTCTTAGGAAGAGCAGGCTGGAAACAGCCCGTGGGTTCTCTCAAATCCTCGGTAGGTAAATGCACGTCTGTTGGTCTTTTCCAGGAGGACAGCGACCCTCCGATCAGCGAGAGCTTGAGCATTGAGAACACGCTCTGGGCCGGCACTGTCATCGCGTCGGGTAAGGGCGCCCTTTTCTGAGGAATGTGTTAGCAATTTGAAAAGGAAAGAAAATCCTTTTGTATAATTAGAATAATCATCTGTCAGTTGGGAAAATTAGTCGTCAGTCAAACAGTGTTTTCCACTTGCTCCAGCCCCTCCAGGGAATCTGACTGACATCTAATTGCCCCTCGGACACTTGTATACGCCTGTAAGAGAAGCTGCTCTGGCCGGTGGACTGTTCTACAGCATCCACTCTGGGAATAGCCCTTAATTGCCACCTGAGATTGACATTCTAATCTCTACCAGAAATTGGGCCAGCCTGATGTTCTGGCTGGACATAGTGTCCGTGGGGGCTCTTGAGCTTGGTCCTGCCCAGTCAGGGGCCCTGGTGTCCAGGAACGGGCCACTGGGCCTGAGCTGGAGCCTTGGTGTTAAACACCAGGATAATGTGGAGATCGGTGCCTTTTCGTTTTGAAAGCTGGAATGAAACTGAGCAGAAGTGTCTCCAGGGGCTGAGCAGTGTCTGCAGCAGCAGGGGTTGGTATCAGTGGGGTGCTCCCCCCATGCCTTACACCCAGTTCACTTACCCCTCCCAACATGACCATGCGGGAGGAGTGCGAGTAGTACTCCCATTCTGTGGGCGAGGAAATCCAAGCTCAGTGAGGTTAAGTAGCTTGCCCAGGGTCACACAGCCAGTTAAAAGGCAAAGTTGGGACTTGAACCCAGGCACTTTGCTCCAGCAGCGGAATGTACTGTGCAGCTCTTGTTATTATCTTATGTTACATATATTATGTGACAGTGTATACTACTATTAACAGAAAATCACACTACTGGCAACATCCTGTCTTTACTGTTGGAGGATCACTTTTTCCCTCCCAAGCACATCTCCCTCCTCTCAAATTGTGTTCTTTTGCTTGATGCTGCTTTGCGGCTATTTGGTACAACAGATAGTCAGGATGCTCTGCGGCTGGGGAAGGGGATGCGGAGCTCAGGCCAGCACAGACTAGACCGGGGCCGCCTTGCTCACCATCCACAGACCAGACGGACTCCTTCCTGCAGATGGACAGAGTTGAGCGCTCCCTTTAGGCTGTCTGCCATTTTTCCTCTTCCATCGCCTGTCTGCATTTGCAGCCTCATCTGGAGTGTCCCTCAATTCCTCCTGATGGCTAAAAAAGTGAGAAATGGGTCCTTAAGGTTCTTCCCGCTGCACCATGGCCTCACCCACACCTGAAGCCACGCCCACACGCCCACACCCACCAGCACCTGGAGCAGCCCTTCCCCACCGTGTGTCTACCCACCTCTCCCAGAAGTGGTTACTCTTCCTTCCCAGTTTTTCTCCCCTCTGAAGTCATTTATTAACAACTATTCCCTTTATTTTTAGATTTATTTATTTATTTATTTATTTATTTATTTATTTATTTATCTATCTATTTTTTAAATATTGTATTTATTTATTCATGAGAGACACAGAGAGAGAGAGAGAGTCAGAGACACAGGCAGAGGGAGAAGCAGGCTCCCTGCAGGGAGCCTAACATGGGACTCGATCCTGGGACTCCAGAATCACGCCCTGGGCTGAAGGCAGCGCTAAACCACTGAGCCACCCGGGCTGCCCAATTTTCAGATTTAATAAAAAGAAGATTTTATTTATTTATTCATGAGAGACATAGAGAGAGAGACAGAGACACAGGAAGAGGGAGAAGCAGCCTCCCTGAGACTTGATCTTGGGACCTGGGATCTTGCCCTGAGCCTAAGGCAGCTGTTCAACCACTGAGCCACCCAGGCATCCCTATTTAAAAAAATTTTTTTTAAGATTTATTTATTTATTCAAGAGAGAGACAGAGACATAGGCAGAGGGAGAAGCAGGCTCCCTGCAGGGATCCCTATGTGGGATTCGATTCTGGAACTCCAGGATGACACCCTGAGCTGAAGGCAGATGTTCAACCACTGAGCCACCCAGGCATCCCTAATTTTTAAAAATTAAAAAAAATATATTTTATTTATTCATTTGGAAGAAAGAGAGCACGAGTGGGGGGTAGGGGTAGTGGGAGAGGGAGAAGCAGATTCCCAGGTCCGCATGGAGTCCTTGCAGGGCTGGATCCCAGAACCCTGAGATCATGACCTGGGTGGAAGGCAGACGCTTAATCCACTGAGCCACCCAGGTGCCCCTAATTATTCCTTTTAATCTTTAATAATTTGTCAGAAAAATAAGGAGCCTGTTTTGATTTGCATTTCCTAGAGTACCTGGAAGGTTGGCCCTCTTCGTGGTCTGTGTGGTCTCTTCCTTTGTCCTGGACATTCTGTGCCCTGAGCTGTTTTTCTGTTGTGGTTCTTCTGATTCCCTTATTTGTTTGTGAGAGTTTCCCATTTCTGGTTTTTGAAAAGATTTTATGGTCTATTTGATATGCAGCAGTTCCATGGTGTTATTATTCTTGTTAGGTGATAGAAGGTCTCTTGTTACGGTTTTGATGTTTATTATTTCATTGTGAATATGGGGACCACTGACCATAAATGTTTTGGTCAGTCTACTTTGTTTCTTCTTTTTCTTATTAACTTGTAAGCATGTAGGGAGAGTATCAAACTGTCATCTCATGTGTGATGCAAATCTCTTTTCAGAGTTTATTGTTTGTCTTTTGTTTTTGTCTTTGATGTGCTTTGTTTGGTTTTTCCAGATAGAAGTTCTAAATATTGATGTTGTCCTCGTTTCCATAGAAACAGGATTCCTAGGGCAAAGGGCATATACATTTTACATTTTGGTTCGCCTAGCAAACTTCCTTCTTCTGAATCACACTCCTGATAACCTGACCTTATATGTGCATCCTTGCCAACACCATGTTCAGTTGGACTTTTAAATTTCTGCCTATGTGATATATGTTGAATAAATATCTAACATATTGATTTGCTTTTAAAAGTTATTTGTGGGGGTTCCTGGCTTAGCTCAGGTGGCGGAGCATGTGACTCATGATCTTGGGGTTGTAAATTGAAGCCCCATGTTGGGCATAGAGATTACTTCAACATTTTTTTTTAAAGATTTTATTTATTTTTTTGAGAGACAGAGAATCCCAAGCTGCCTCTGCATTGAGCATGGAGCCTCATACAGGACTTGGTCTCACAGCCTTGAGATCATGACCTAAGCTGAAATCAAGAGTCAGATGCTTAGCTGATTGAGTCATCCAGGTGTCCCAAAAATAAAATCTTTTTTTTTTTTTTTTTTATTCATGAGAGACACAGAGAGCGAGAGAGGCAGAGACACAGGCAGAGGGAGAAGTAGAGGTAGAAGCAGGCTCCATGCAGGGAGCCTGACGTGGGACTTGATCTTGGCACTCCAGGATCATGCCCTGGGCTGAAGGCAGGCGCTAAACCTGCTGAGCCACTCAGGGATCCCCCAAAAATAAAATCTTAAAAAAAAAAAAACAAAACAGTCATTTGTGAAGTTGGACTTTTTTTTTAATGTTCCCTCTTCATTTGCATTTTTTAAAAAAGATTTTATTTACTTCTTTATTTACACCCAGAGAGAGAGCACAAGCAGGGGGAGTGGCAGACAGAGGGAGGGTGAGAGAGAAGCAGGCTCCCTGCTGAACAAGGAACCTGATGGGGCACTTGATCCGGGGACCCTGGGATCATGACCTGAGCTGAAGGCAGACACTTAACTGACTGAGCCACCCAGGTGCCCTCATTTGCATTTTCTAAAGTGTATATGTGAATTGTCAGTTTATGCCCTGTGTCCATTTTTGCTGTTGATGAGTTCATTTAAAAAATGATTTCTAAGAACGCTTTGTCCTAAGCATAGTATCCTTCTGTTTGTTATCTTAGTTGTAATTACTATCTCCCAGTTGACCCCATTGGTATTTTGGCACAAAATTGAAAATTTGTATATCCTCGAACCAATTGATTTTTTTTCCCCTTATGGTTTCTGGTTTTTATGACATGCTGAGAAAATCTTACCTGCTTTAAAATTAGAAAATACCCTGATTTGGGGGGAGGATGCTTATATAGTTTCATATTAAAATATTTGAATTTATCTAGGTTCATGGAGTGAAGTTAGGAAAACTTACCAGCAGAGGGGCCTTACCTTGGCTCTAACCTGAGCACTGGACACTTGTGCCCAGTCTGTGCTTGTGGCTCTGTGCAGACACTGCCCGCGGGGACAGGAGGTGTGTGGAAGGAGAAAGCACACACCTTGGGATGGAGAACATAGAGGGTGTGAATGGAGATTAGAACATGAGGAGGTAAAATTCAGAGGCGCCTGGGATGTGCCCCTCTCCTTACCAAGCAGGCACGTGAATGGTACGCACGTCATTTCTTGCAGGCAGACATTCTTCTTCCCTTTTATTGAAAGGTAGCACGAATACAGAAGAGTAACTGAATCCCAAACAGTACCAATGCTCAGATCAATAATCAGGATTTTGTCAGCCTCCCAGAGGCCTCCTAAGCTGACTTCCAGTCCCCTCCCGCCCCCCCCCCTCCCGCCGCCTCATACAAGGGAAACAGCTACCTTTTTTTTTTTTTTTTTAAGATTATTTGTTTATTTGAGAGAGAGAGAGAGAGAGAGAGCAGAGCTAGGGAGAGAGAACCTGAGTGGAGGGGGAAGGGTAGAGGGAGAAACAGACTCCCCGCTGAGCAGAGAGCCTGATATGGGGCTGGATCCCAGGACCCTGAGGTCATGACCTGAACTGAAGGCAGATGCTTAACCGACTGAGCCACCCAGGCACCCCTGAAAAAAGTTGTAAAGGATTCTTAAAATTCCATTCTAAGTACAGTCTGTTCCCCAATGTGAGGCTCGAACTCATGACCCTGAGATCAAGAGTCCCATGCTCTACCGAGTGAGCCAGCCAGGACCCCCTAAAAAACTTTTCTTAATGTTCTCTATGTAATGCTGCCACGCTGCATTGCTAGGTCTCAGTGCTGCAGCGGCATGGGCATGCCGGAAAATCCTTGCCTCCACCCTCATGGCATTTGTAGTTTAATCTTAATGCAAATTATAGAGGAGTTGAGAGGAAATGGGGGCCCTCTCTGAAATCCCTCTGAAGCCAGTATGAAGGGAAGTGATTGAAGTGATTGGAGAATTCTGAGTTGGAGGGACTTGTCAGCTTTAATCTCAAGAGAGGAAGGGTAATGAGTCTTTTATTTATCAGGTTTTTTATTTACGAAATGTTTTGCTGCCATTCTCTTGTTTTGGTCTCAGATCATTAAATGGGGATTTAGTGGAATGAAGAGTTGAGTCTCAGAGAGGTTAAGCAACTCACCTAAGGTCATGCAGCCTAGGAGGTCCTCCTCCTGGAAGGAAGAGAGTGGAGAACAAGCTGGGATCTTGAAGTTGGGAGAAAAGATTTCAAAGTTTGTGATTGGTGGGAAGAGAGAGCGCAGTGATTCCAATGACCTGGTGGCATTACCCGCCAAGCCCTTCAGTAGGTTTTGGAGTGAATCTGAGAAGCTGGATGTTTACTATTTCCTAGTTGGCCTCAGTTTCCCGTGCTGCTCAGTGAGTAGTCACCTGACTGCATTCTCATCCTGATGCAAGCATGAAGCTCTTTGCAAGCCATTTCCTCTGGTGCTCCACCCAGGAAACGGCCATCGTTAGGAATCTTAATTCTGTGAGATTTCACCTCTCTCTTCTCCTTATAGTCTAACTCCCGTGTTTTGGTTACTCTGCTGTTACCACTTGGAAGTTTAAAAAGAAATGAAAAAGCTTGCCAGGCGGTGCTTAGGGTCCAGCTGCGTTGGCTGGCCTCAGTGTGTAGAGGATGCAGTTACCATGGCAACCCTGCAGTGTGGGCTGAGGAGTCATGGGGTGGGATGGGGGAAGGATGGGGGAGGGGTGGGGAGGGGTGGGGAGGGATGTGGAGGGATGGGGCGGGAGGGGGGAGGGATGTGGAGGGCTGGGGGCAAGATGGGGGAGGGATGGGGAGGGGCTGGAGAGGGATGCGGAGGGCTGGGGGAGGGATACGGAGGCTGGGGAGGCCGGGGGTTTGGCAGAGCAGGTGTTAGGACGGAGCCCAGTTCTTTGCAGACTCTCCAGTTTGTTGTGCCTTCCCTGACCCCAGTCTGTAGGCTCAGTCTGTGGCCCTGCAGGCCGTCGCGCCATGTGCACCAGGCTGCACGAGTTTTTGGACCCCAGCTGGTCTAGACCCTGTTTGACGGGACTCGTCCTGTGGTCACATGCTTGAATGTCGCGGCCCCATGTCTAACTGCTAAAAGCTCAGTCTTGGGGGTAGCATCTGTCCTGTCGTGGACTGGGAACAGAGGCGTCAGAGAGTGGGCACTGACCCCAGGACCACGCTGTCATGGAGAGGTAGGGAGAACTTTGTGTGCTACCGACCGCCGCAGTCTGACCTGGAGACAGCAGCTGGCCGGGTGGAGAGGATTCTGCGCTCTGTCCCCTGCCAGGATGAGAGGGGGGCAGGGGGCAGAGGGGGTGTGGAGAGGCTCAGGTCAGGAGGTCTTGAAGGGGGGGTGGGAACCTGCCCCTGGATAAAGGGCATGCCCATGCTTGACACCTGCTGGTAATACCGTGGGGAACACGGACTCAGTGTCACCAGATTTCCCAATTTTCTAGGAGAAGCCAGGATTCTCAGGTTCCTGTATTTAAAAGTTGGCAATGACCTCAGAACCTTTACAGCCCAGTACAGACCAAACCAGCATGCACGTGTGGTTTCTCTCTGGGTGACCGTGGCCGGCGTTTGGATCTCGTGGAGGTGGCTCTGGCCTTGGGCACAGGCAGGCCTGGGGAGAAGGGCCGCTCTCATTTCAGCCTTGGGGGAGGCCTCAGGGTTGGCCGGTGCCAGTGGAGGCCCTCATTATTAGGAACCCTCTTGAACCCTGGACGTCGGTGACGGAGACCGACCACATCTGTGCAGCAGCGAGTGCAGTGGCTGCGTGGCCGCCCTGGTCTGACCATCTGCTGTGGCCGCAGGCCTGCGTTCACGGGGCCACCATCTGCCCAGGAGCCAGCCAGGGGGCCCGCCCCGGCCTGCCATCTGCTGAGCCTTCCTGGAAGGGAACCGCATTATGTGCATTAAGCTTGGAGGGGGGACTTCAGTGTCTCCTCCCGGGGCTCTGTCGGGGACACACGGTCCCTTGCTTCACCTGGGCTTGGGCTCTGACCAGCTCTGTGGGAAGCTCTTGGAGGCTTTGTGTCTCCTCGGGGGGGGAGGAGAGGTGAGGTGTTTGCTGTCCCCGCACAGACCAGATTGCTTGTGTTCCTCGGAGCCTCCCTGAGGGCTCAACCGGGCGGGGGTGGGGATGGGGGTGGGGGGGTGTCAAGCTCCTGCTCAGGCGTCCTCAACCCCGGGACTGCTTCTCTGCCCACCCAGTACCACCGGGCAGTCTACTCCAGCTCCTTCCCAGTCTGTTCCTCTGCCTGATTGTCGCAATGGCACCTTCCATTGTCCGTGATGACCTCCTTCTTGTCTCCTCCCTTCATTGTCTGTCTTCCCCACTGTGTTGAGCGTTTGTGTGGCGTACACTGAAAAGGGGAGACAAAGGTAAATTTTTAATAGGGTTACCAGGTTCACCCCAAAACAGATGGCTCCCCATCTATATACTCCTGCCCACTCCAGTGAGTTACGACAGGGCCCATGTCTCCACCTCTCGGATGTTATCAACCTGTGGAATTTTTGTTGTTGTCCTAGAGATAAAAGTGGCTTATTTTGCATTTCTTTGATTATTCAGGAAGTTGAGCATCTTTTCTAACGTTAACTGGCCTTTTGTGTTTCTGTTATAAGTCATCGATTTTTAGAAAGATTGATAATGGGGGGAAGGCAGAGGGGGTGGGGGAGTTCTCAGGAAAGGGTTGTCCGGACAGACATCCCCCAGGTATTCTAGAGTTAGACACAGAATCCGAACGGAATCAGACTCAGCGGGAAGAACGCTTAAGAAGAGTGTGTTTGGAAGTTTCCACAATAGCTTATGAAGACTGGAATGTTCTAAGCGCCTCTGGAAGCCTCTGAGGGCAGCGGCATGAAGGCCAGACCTCTGCCCCCCCCGCCCCCCCGCACCCCTCAGCTGTCAGGCCGCTGGACCCGTAGACCAGCCCTGAGCAGCAGACCTTTGGGCGACCACGAAGGCGCTCGGTATCCTCGCTGTGCCTACTGAGCGCTTGAAACTGTGGCCAAAGTGTAGGGAAGACGGGGGACTGGATATACTAGTTCCGGTTGAATTTAGATTCGGATGGCTGCCTGTGGCTGGTGCTCCAGTGCAGGTGGCCGGGGTGGCCGGGGTGGCTGGGGTGGCCCGGGGACCCTCATCCACATTAACGTTTCTTTGCGTTGTGTTTAGGTACTGTTGTGGGTGTTGTTCTTTACAGCGGCAGAGAACTCCGGAGTGTCATGAATACCTCAAACCCTCGAAGTAAGGTGTGTACGCGGTCGTAGGACGCATTTCCTCGTCAGAACTTTCTGACCTGACGTCCCCTGATGCTTGGTGTTGGCGGGTGAGGAGTGGGATTAAAGACAGGAACACCTAACCGTGTTACTTCCTTTATATAAGCTTGCTGTCTTCTCACGTGGGTGTGTGCGCACCTGTATCCACACGCATCCACCTAACTCCACACGCATCCGTGTACCACATATGTGTGTATTCGTATGCATGTATGTGTATTCATAAAATTTTTAAAGATTTTTAAGTTATACACTTGAGTACTGACTGTGCGCCATGTGTTGTGCTGCATCCTTCACATGCACCCATTTAGTCCTCCCCCCACTGGCCTGTGAGCCCAGGTGCTTCCATAGGCTCGTCTGAGCCGGGCAGTGGCCTTGAGAAGCACTGGGTCCTGGCTTCCTGCAGGGTGAGGAAGGGGCAGGCTCAGACCCAACCCCCAAACCCCCCAACTCTCCCCCCAGCCTTTTGTCCCCTTCCCCTAAGACTGGCTGTGGCATGGCAAACGGGATTGGCTCTACTATCTGCTTGGCGGGCCCGTTATCACTCATTTCATGTCATGACCTGACCCTCCCAGCCCTACCCCTCCTCCAGTTTTTTTGTTTTTTTTTTTTTTAAGATTTTTATTTATTCATGAGAGACACACAGAGAGAGGCAGAGGGAGGCAGGCTCTTCGCAGGGAGCCTGATGTGGGACTCGATCCCCTGACCTGGGATCATGACCTGAGCCGAAGGCAGACGCTCAACTGCTGAGCCACCCAGATGTCCCACCCCTCCTCCAATTTTTAAGACTTAGCCAGAAATTGTAGAATGATCTCCTTTGTCAACATCATGAACAGACACTATATTTCCCAACTTCTGGTCATTGCCACCCACTGTCAACGACCATCGTTACAACTAGAATGCCATTTATTCCGTGTTTAGCCTTATCCTAGATCACGTTTCTGTGAAGTTATGGCTTTGGTGTGCTGGTTATGTGTTTTTGCATCCACATTAAAATAAATTTGTAATTATTAAAATCATCGTGTTCATTAATGCAGCCTGTAAACATCTGATACCACCAGTGTACATGCCCTGAACTGTCAGGAAGCGCTGAATCAGTGCGTGGTGCAGTTCCGAGAGTGTGAGACTGAGCTGTTTTACAGGCTGCAGCAAAAGATGGTAGAGGTCCCTCCGTGCTGAGCACCACCAAATGCAGTAGTAACCTGCTTATGTGTTTCCAAGTCTAAGTCTTCTTCTTCTTCTTTTTTTTTTAAGTCTAAGTCTTCTTAACTGTTAAATTAAAAAATTGAAATCAGAATTCTTTGAGGTCTGTTGGATGTCTGTTAGGAACCCTGGCCCTTGGAGCCCAGTGCTCTCAACCAAAGATACAGGGTTTGCTTGGTCCCACTGTCTCACGTGGGGGGCAGGTGTTCTTGAGTGAAGGACCAGTTCTCCAGGTGGGCTCTGGGTTGCACCAGCTAACCACAGGCTCCCTTTGTGCATCGTCCCACAGATTGGCCTGTTTGACCTGGAGGTGAACTGCCTCACAAAGATCCTCTTTGGTGCTTTGGTGGTGGTGTCACTGGTCATGGTTGCCCTTCAGCACTTTGCTGGTCGTTGGTACCTACAGATCATCCGCTTCCTCCTCTTGTTTTCCAACATCATTCCCATCAGGTAAGCGGAGAATGAGCCATGACGTTTTCTTCTCTTTACTCTTTGAAGAATGCTGACGGGGGACAGTCAGGAATGTGAGCCACGCTCTGTGGTTCTAGCAGCAGAAGTGCACTTCCCCTCTGCACCAACCTTCCATGAATTAGTCTTTGCCCAAAAGATCTTGCCTTGCCGACTCAATGCTAGGATGTCATGTAGAGTCCATCTTACCTACCAGCTCAGGAGGTTGGTGGTGGCACGGGAGTGCTGTTGTGGAGAGAGACCCTGGGCTCAGTGGGAAATACTGTGATCGATGAGCAGTGGTGGCACATGCAGTTGTTTGCATGCCTCCCTTGGAGGCTGAATAAATGCTCTTATAAAACGATGTAAATAATAGATTGTCTTAGTAGGAAAAACCAAAGATTCACAATGGCAGAAGAATAGGGTCAAAATCACTTCTAATCTCACAACTAAGTGATAAGTGCTTAATTTGCTACATATTTTTTCTAGCCTGCTTTCTGTTTTAAAGGGGGATTCTTTTAACTCTACATAGAATCTTTTTTTTCTTTAAAGATTTTATGTATTTATTCATGAGAGACACAGAGAGAGAGGCAGAGACACAGGCAGAGGGAGAGACAGGCTCCTTGCAGGGAGCCCAATGCGGGACTCGATTCTGGGACCCCAGGGTCAGGCACTGGGCTGAAGGCAGACGCTCAGCTGCTGAGCCACCCAGGCGTCCGTACCTTTTTTCTTTTTTTTATTTTTATTTTTATTTATTTATTTTTTTAAAGATTTTATTTATTTATTCATGATAGTCACAGAGAGAGAGAGAGGGGCAGAGACACAGGCAGAGAGAGAAGCAGGCTCCATGCATCGGAAGCCCGATGTGGGATTCGATCCCGGGTCTCCAGGATCGCGCCCTGGGCCAAAGGCAGGCGCCAAACCGCTGCGCCACCCAGGGATCCCCCCCCTTTTTTTTTTTACAGAGTAATGTGTTGCAAATAACTTTGCACATCACATATACTGGCACCCCAATATATTTTAGAACTGTTCTATTTGTATATTCTAGGCTTAACTATTTAGCTTTATATTGTTGGGAATGTTTTTCTTACTTTTCCTCATTATTGATGTTTAGTAAGTCATTATTAAAATAAATCACATTTTTTTCCCTGAAACTTCTAGTACTTATAATCTCTATCTTAAACTCGATATATTGCATTATAATTCCTCTTGCTCTTTTGCATATTTATATCAGCCCAGCTAGAATTCATGTTTTCCTGAGGATAGGGATTGTAGTTTTGATACCATGGTGTCCCTAGAACAAGGCCGCTCCCCCTACTTATGATCTCTCTCCCTGACAAATAAAATCTTAGAAAAAAAAAAAAAGTAAGACTAAGACAACTACTTTTTCAGTATTTTTTATTTTAAAAAATATTTTCTTTATTTATTTGAAAAAGAGAGAGAGAGCACACATATAGAAGGAGGAAGGGATCAGCAGACTCCCCGCTGAGCAGGGAGCCCACATGGGACTCGATCCCATGACCCTGAGATCATGACCTGAGCTGACTGGCTTCACCAACTGAGCCACCCAGGCACCCCCCTTTTCAGTATTTTAAAGGCATTTTAAACTTTCATTGTTCTATTTTAATCTAAAACAGAATAGCTTTGAAACAGTGATGATTTGTTCAGTGAGATATCCGGTAGTGCCGCTGACTCTTGTTACATCTGTGGATCCGGCCACAGGGGTGTGTTTCTACAGGGGGGGATTCCAAATGTTATGGCACAGATGATGTGTCATAGAGTCCTCGCCATCTTCAAGTAGTCACAAGGAACCCCACAGATATCCCGTTAACCTGTTGGCTCTGATTTTCTGACTAGCCTGCGTGTGAACCTCGACATGGGCAAGATTGTGTACAGCTGGGTGATTCGGAGGGACTCGAAAATCCCCGGGACTGTGGTTCGTTCTAGCACCATCCCTGAGCAGCTGGGGAGGATTTCTTACTTACTCACGGACAAGACAGGTGAGCTGTTTCCTGGGCCTTCACAGGCTTCACGGTGAGAGCAAGGGCTTGGATTCTCTTTCTGGAGAGGTTTGAGATGGATGCTTGCTGCTGTTTTGTTTTCTTCACCTTTTTCATCTCCTGTCCATGTTTGTGTCTGCTCAAAGTTCAGATTCCCTCAGGATGGAATCTAGGGTAGATCATGGGCCACTGTCTCAGCCAATGGAATGAGTCAGGCCCCCTGACTGACCCTTCTCTGGACCATCCCAGGGAACGAGGGTGATCATTTTCCCCACGGAAACCCAGGAGGGCACTTTCAAAAGAAAAGGATTTCAGATCTGGGCCCATCAAATACTATAGACATCTCCCCAGCAGGGGCAGTGCTGAAACCAGTGTAGCAGACAGAGAGTGGGAAACTCTCAGAAAGTTTCAGCCGCCCTTCGTGTGAATAGAAGCCCCAGGATGTTGACACAGTTACTCAACTGTCTTGTGTTTTAGGAACTCTTACCCAGAATGAGATGGTTTTCAAACGGCTCCATCTAGGCACCGTGGCTTATGGCCTCGACTCAATGGATGAAGTTCAGAGCCACATATTCAGTATTTATACCCAGGTAAAACCTTCTGTTTTGATACCTGAAACAATTCTTTTGCATTTATTAGCACCTGTATTGAGATTTTATTCGTAATACCATACAATTCACCCATTTAAAGGGTACAATTCAGTGGTCTTTGCTGTATTCACAGAGTTGTGTAACTATCACCACAATCAATTTGTCTCCATCACCTGAAAAAGAAACCCCATCCCCGTTAGCCATCATTCCCTATTCCTTCCCAACCACCTCTCTTTTTACCCATCAAGCCTTTATGTTTTGAGTGAAATTTCAGTTATATCCCCTCCCCCAATCTCTCTCATTCCCACAGTTACTCTGCTCTACTGAAATGCTTTATGGATATTAGGAAAAACCTTAGAGAAACTTGTTTGGCCAATAACTGGTGCCAGAAATAGCACTGTGAGCCTACTGGTTAGTTTTACTGGCTTGGCTTGATTAGGAGCCAAAGCAACATGAATGAGTGATCCGCTCATGAAAATGTCACAATCAGCTTCGGTTTCTGGTGTGTATTCAACTCTGTGATCACGTGAAAGGGATTAACGTATCAGAGATGGCCTACGACTTCTCTGCTCCCACATTTGTTTCCACAAGGCTTTTCAAAATCAGTCTTTTTTCAGAGAAAGGTATTAACTGGAAAGTGCCCTAATATTCCTGAAAAGTTCTATCAGTGGGTCCCTACCTCGGCTAATCAGAATTGCTAGTGATGTTTTAAGAACAAAATGGAACAAAAACAAAAGGAAGGATGATGACTTGGGGCTCATAGCTGAGGGGTTCTGAATCATTAAGATTAGGGGAGAGCTGGGCCTCTGTGTTTTAAAAGTAAGATGACACCTGAACAAATGCCTTGGTGTTTCTGAAACACGTCAGGCCCGACGGATTGCTTATACCAGCTACATGTTACGGCACTTGTCTGGAGATGAGAATAAAGAGGCCATGTTTTGCTTAAATTGGTCAAAACACATGATGATTTTATTGCCAGAGGCCAGTTAGAAATGCAAAGGAAGTATTTCCCTATAGGGCATAAAGGTGGAACCCCTGAATACTTCATGCCACAGTTACATTGGGCATTTCATTTTCTGGAACATTCACTGACAGGCATGTCCAGATTTCTAGGGTTATCTCCTGCAAATGGCAGAGCAGGGGATACAATTTGGAAGTTGGAGTGAATTTTAAATGGAGGACAGTTCATTTGATCCATGTACTGTCATCCTCTGATGCCTCCCAGTGTGGGCATTTGTGGCTTGTCTCCAAATGGATCCATGGACCATTTTCAAAGATATACTTTAGGACTCTTAAAAATTCACGAGGACTTAGTTGGACAGGAAGGAAAAACCACATCCAGCCCCCTGTCCCTCTCGGACCTGTCTTCCTCTGGGGCCCTGGGGCCTCCACAGCTCGGTACCGGCCCCTGTGTATCACTCTCTGGGTGGTCCCCTCCTCCCCCAGCTTCCATCACCCTGCAGGTACCAGTGGCTCCCATCTCTGTCTGCGGCCCCAATCTGGAGCTTTAACCCCGAAGACACCTGCATGCTTGGCATGGCTGCGTATGGATCATAAGGACAGTATACTTACAGTCCCGACTTTCTTCCCTCATCCACTACATCTGCTTCTCTTCCAGAGGTTCTTGTCTTTGTAAGTGCCACCCCCATCTGCCCTACTGCTCCCTCCAAAGATTTGAGAGATGCCCCTTCCTTCCCCATCCCTACCCGCCTCTGGTCCCAGGCCCTTTGTGATATCTGTTCCCACCTGCTCATGTGTTTGGCCTTATGTGTTCATCCCTTCTCACTCGCTAGGCCAAAACTACACTCTCGTTGCTTGGCTGTGTACAGGACCACCGCCCTCCTGCCCCACACAGTTTCCCTGCTTTTCCTCTTGCTTCTCTCCTGGGAGCACAGAGTCCCCTTTGTACTGTTAACTCTGTTTTGGGGCTGAGACTTTCATGTGGTCCAGGCATGACTGCATCCCCACTCCGTCCCTCCTGCCGTCACCCTCTCCTCGGCTCAGTCCTTCAGCACTTTGGATAGGGTGAGCTGCCTTGTTTCTGTGTCTCGGAACAGACTCTTCCCTCTGAACCATTGATCTCAAATGCCTTCTGGGCGCCACCTGAGGGGTTCCACTGTGTGAGCTGTCACGCTTACCCGTGCCTGGCTGAACAACCCCCTCTCTCCAGCCCTCTCCTCAGCACTGCTGGCCGGCTGATGATTATACCAGCTTCATAGTCGTGTGTGCCTGCCCCACCCCGGCAGACACACCCTTGCCCATTTTGGTGGTGTTTTAAGAGCTCGTGGTATTTACAGAAACCATCCCTTCTCAGAATATTTGCATAGTTCAGCTTTTATGGTCCATTTTTGCTTTAGCACAGATAACACTCTTTGTAAAGTGTTAAAAGTCAGAAAATGACATTTCTTACCCACGAACGCTACCCCATTCTCCCCTCCTTAGCGGAAGCTCATAAATTCATTCGCCCATCCTGGCCTTGGATTTAAAATAGCTGAGTGTTACAGGATTAGGTCATCTCGAGGCTGGTGTGAGCTCAGAATTACAGTACCCGCCCACCCTAGCCAGGTGTGTGCATTCTTCTCTCACGATGTCTAAAAGCATATGAATACTTTCATGATGAGGCTTATGAAGGCTTTCCCAGGTTTTTAAAACAGCTTTATGGAGGTGTAGTTTACCTACCATAAAATTCAGCTATGTTAAGTATCCAAGTCAATAATTTTTTTTAAGTAAATTCACAGAGTTGTGGAACCATTACCACAACCCCAAAAAGTTTCGTCAGAGCTCGTTACAGTCATTCACTGGACTTCAGAGTTTCATGATGAGATTTGATGCTGGTGTTTCATGAAGTCCACTATTTGGAACTTCTGGTCAGATCACTTGGGACAATAAGAATCTCTAGACCTATAGTGCTAACAGGTGAGTCAGGTGATTCCAAAGTACAGCAGCATTTGAGAACAGCTACCATGAATCTGAGGTTTGCCCTGTTTTTCAGAACACCAGCGTCTAAATCTGTGGACCCCAAAACAGAGATTGCAAGATGACCCATTGGAATGCCAGAAGAAAAGATAAGAGCATGTGTTTGCTCTGTATTTTTGTCTTCAAAATTAAAAGCAAAATTTAAATCTTAACTATTAATAGCATTGAGATCGACCCCGGGAACCCCCCCCCCCATATGTCAGATGAACATCTGTCGGGTCTAGTCCTTGGGGTGTCCTGTGGAAGGAGTCATAGGAGTCAGAAATCTGCAGTGGTTTATTTTCAGGACACTGAAATGTAGTTTGCAGGTGACAAGTGTCCACATGACCAGTTTAAGGGGTGTCATTGAACTAAATTAACCTCATAAAGAGGTGGCTTTCAAATGTTTCTGCAGGAAGACTCCAGATTATTAGTATAAACCTGAATGAACTGTAAGGAAATATCTAATGCATTTTGAGAAAAAAAAACCACAACGGGCTAAGGAGATAGGATGACTTTTCCTTTGGCTTATTTATTTATTAGTACCTTAAAAAAATTGAGATATAGGGACATCTGGGTATAGTTGGTTAAGCATCCAATTCTTGGTTTTGGCTTGGGTTGTGATCTTGGGGTTGTGAGATCGAGTCCACATTGAGTCCTGCATGGGGCTCTACTCTCAGAGCAGAGTCTGCTAAAGTTTCCCTCTCCCTCTGTCCCTCCCTCTCGCATGCCTGTTCTCTCTCAAATAAATAAATCTTTTTTTTTCAAATAAATAAATCTTAAAAATTTAAAAATTGAGATGTAATCCTCAAGGACAGTATTTACCCATTTAAATTGTACAATTCAGTGTTTTTTAGTATATTCTCAACACTGTGCAAACATTGCCACTATCTGATTTCTGAACATTTTAATCACCCCAGAAAGAAACCCTGTATCTCTTAGACTCCCACATCTGCTCCTTATTCTCAGCCCTTCATAACCACCAGTCTACTTTCTGTGTCTGTAGGTTTGTCTGCTTTTTTGGACATTTCATATAAATGGAATCCTACGATGCCTATTTCTTTTTTTAAAGGTTTTATTTACTTATGAGAGACACACAGAGAGAGGCAGAGACACAGGCGGAGGGAGAAGCAGGCTCCATGCGGGGAGCCCAACGTGGGACTTGATCCTGGGTCTCTAGGGTCATGCCCTGGGCTGAAGGCGGCGCTAAACTGCTGAGCCACCGGGCTGCCCTGTACCTGGTTTATCTCGACAGCTTCACATAGTCTTGAGCTTCTTCCAGGTGGAAACATGCACCTGCGCTTCATTCCCCTTTATGATGGAATGACGCATATGACCATTTGAAGTGTAATTTTGAGTCTATAAATGCTCAGTGTTCCTTACCCTAAATGTATTACTAGCTAACTCTGTGAAAAATGCAGTTTTTCATTTTTATCCTAACATTTCTAGAATTCGTCTTTTGTTTTATAAAGCACAAATATGTTTACAAAGTTAAATATACATAGGGAGGATACTCAAGAATTTTCTTTCCCAGGTGTATTATGTGATCAAAATGTTTTGAGACAAGTGTTTTGAGACACTGTATCTATATTTATATCTATATTCCTGGGCCTTACTGCACTTTTTAGCTTTAGGGTAAAAAAAAAAAAAAAATATATATATATATATATATATATATATATATATATATATATATATATATCTTAAAGTCTTTATTGGTTTCTGAGAAGCATTTCCAGTTAAGAACCACTGTTAGAATGTCTTTTCAGACTTTCTTTTTTCCACTCATGTCAATGATGACAATCATTTTTAATGGTTTTATTTTTTACTTTTTGAAAGGTTTTATTTGAGAGAGAGAGAGCATGAGCAGGGGGAGGGTCAGAGGAGGAAGCAGGCTCCCCACTGAGCTGGGAGCTCCACTCAGAGGCTCGAACCCAGGACCCTGACTGAGATCATGACCTGAGCCGAAGGCACACACTTCACCTACTGAGCCACCCAGGCACCCCTCAATGGTTTTATAACAGGGCCAGGGCTGGGTAAGGTGGCTGAGCTATGCGCCCAGGGAGCAAAACTTAATGAGATGCAAAAAAAAACAAAAAAAAAAAAACAAACCTCCCACAACAACCCAAAATATAGTGATCAAGATAAAATCATATTGTAATGCAATGTTTAACAAAATTCAGTGTAGAACCCCATGATGAACACAGCTGTGAGATTTGAGATCGACAGGATCCAGCTCTGCATTAGCATAGCAGAGTCTCACCAACCTGACCCTAGTCCTGGCCCTAGTTTTTATGGTGTCAGTGGCTTTATACCCTAGTTCTCAGCCTTGACATCACGACACATTGGGCTGGATCATTGTGTGTTGTGTGGGCCACGCTATGGCTTGTAGAGTGTTGAGTAGCATCTTTGCCCTCTACCATCTGGATGACTTTTTTTTTTTTTTTTAAGATTTATTTATTCGTGATAGAGACAGAAAGAGAGAGGCAGAGACACAGGAGGAGGGAGAAGCAGGCTCCATGCCGGGAGCCTGATGTGGGACTTGATCCTGGGACTCCAGGATTGCGCCCTGGGCCAAAGGCAGGCATTAAACCACTGAGCCACCCAGGGATCCCCTGGATGACTCTTTTTTTAAAGATTTTATTTATATGTTCATGAGAAAGAGAGAGAGGGGCAGAGACATAGGCAGAGGGAGAAGCAGACTCTCCATGGGGGACCTGATGAGGGACTCGATCCCAGGACCCCAGGGTCACAACCTGAGCCAGAGGCAGACGCTCAACCACTGAGCCACTCAGGCGTCCCCCATCTGGATGTCTCTAGTGGCCCCTTGACAACCAAAAATATCTCTGGACACTGCCTGATGGGGGGCAGAACTGCCCAAGTTGAGAACCCCGGTGTTATATGGGGTTCAATTTCAAGAAATTGAAATTTGTTGCCTTTGTCATGCTGGAAGATGCCTGTTAAGTAGTGAACACTGTGTTTATTCAGTCACCACACGTTCTGTAACTCAGTTGACTCATTCAGAAGTACTGGCTCTGAGCCCGTCTCTGTGGGGGTGGCCCTTTGAGGTTAATGAGCTATCAGCTTTGAGCTTTATTTGGAGGAGCAAAGCGGGGCTATTGGAACATGAATTCTTCCCCTTTGACATAAATGTATTTTTACCAGTTGCCACCCATTCACAGTATCCATTCTTATGAACACTCCTGAAGTGGTGATGTCTCGATTGCGTTTAGAAAGAAAATGGGTGTTTGTGGTGAATCAGCATTTCCTTTTTGTATTAATCTTTCGTCTAATTCAGACTGGAGTTCTTGTTGGGAAGTGCCCCTGCCGTGGATCGCTAGTGAGAAGTGGAGGCCTCGCGTTCATTGTCACCTGTGTGTCTCGTGTTGGCTGGGATGTGTAGAATGGCCCTGGAGCGTTCTGTGGTGTGAGGTAGCCCCCCAAGGGCCCAAGTCAGGGGCCTGTGTACGTGGAGGCCTTAATTTCTCCTTCCAGCTCCTGACCTCATGCGGAGCTCTCCACAAGAGGACCAGTGGTTTCTCCCCGGGGCAGAAAGAGTTGTAACCTGCCCCTGTGGATCCCACATCTGTTTTTGTTTTCCCCTGGTATTTTTTAAGTAAGGAGAAATGTGCGTAGGTTAAAGGCCTATGTGGAGGAGGCTGCAGATAAACACTGTATGATGTGAAACTCTTCCATATGGGGAATGTGAGGATGTTTGAAGACTGGGCCCACATACGGATGCTGGCGGAGCCCCTGGTAATTACCAGCACCTTCATGGTGGAGGTGGATTGCCATTTGGTGTATGGATGAGCCTCTCCTTTGAGAATGAAAAGACAGTTTCAGAATCCACGATTTGAATTCCTCCTCCCTGGAATGTCTTTGGTTGGAAAGAGGGACAAGTATTAATGTAATAGAGAAATAAATGGGCGTGGAGATGTTACACCCGTGGCCCATGATGTTGGTTGGGGCCCTTCACCCCCATCTCCTCTGATTTGTTGGCAGCTGGCTCCCTGGTCTGGAAGCCAGGTCTTTGTAGAAAATCTGGCCTGCCATGTTTCTCTCTTTGCATTGCTCTTGACTGGCTTCACCTGGAGGACAAAGCCCCAAGGCTCCATGTCATCCCACATTTGAAATACTAGGGGAAGTGTTTCTGTGGACACGAAATCCAATTGTGTGTACAACCCCGATGTGTGTGAGGGACACCCCCCGCTTGTCCTTCAGACCCACTGCTACTAAAACTTGCCGGTCACGGCAATAGCGTTCGTCCTCAGAGGTCTGGTTACTCCCCTTAATGTCAAATAATAATTTGCTCCAGGTGCCAAGGAATGTGGGCAAAATGAAGACACGTGGCTGCGGCTAGAACATAAATTACAGAGCTTAGAGAGAACGTTCTGGACTTAGTCTTTCCAGCGGAGAGAACCTTTCTGCAAATCTCCAGTCCTTGTTATAATTTTAGAGTTAAATTCTTTATAATTAAAAGCACTTGGCAAATAATGATTCATTTAAACTGTAGTTCTGATTCATTACTCTAATTACCGTAACCACGCAGTGCCCTTTGGCCTGGAAGTGAAACTCGTGTCCTCTTGACACCAGGGGTTAACAGAGCAGGAAGCCAGAGCAGTATGTGTGCCTGCATGACCAGAATAATTTAGTAATTGTCTAATTACCTGGGGAGTCTAATGCCACTGCTAAAAATAGTATTAAAAAATTAAATGAAAGTCGTATTCTTATTTCGCGTGACCCATCTGTTCTCTGTTTTGGGCAACCATGTGTTCATGGGTATAAAACGCGATTCACTCTGAGGGATTGGATCGGTTCTCTTCTGTTGGATAAAATATGTGTCTAATGGAATGCAGCATCCGGGAAGTCCAGAGACATGTCTAACTTCAGGGACTCAGCTGTGGGGAAAGACCATCGCAGGGATTCCTTTGGTCCAAATCTGTGATTTAAAACCTGGGAGGATATGTTGGTCAATTTGATATTTGCTTCTTCCTGGAAAAAAGAAAAAAAATCATGGGGGAGGATGCCCCAGCATCACCATAAGAATACTGAGTTGTTAATTTGTTCACTTGCTCAGCATATATCTGTGCATGCCGGCCACTGCCCTGGGTACTAGGCTTGCAGTGATGAACAACACACACAGACAAGTCATGTTCTCATGGCTTAACAGGAGAATCCTCAGGTGAACAGGCCTGTTTTTAGACTGAACATGGTATCACACGTTGCAGTGTGGAAGCATGACTTCCGATGGGGCAGACAAGGGGTCACCATGAACTGAGGGGCTCTTGGAGTAGGTAATGTTTGGATTGAGACCTCAGTGAGGAGACAGAGTGAGCCAGCCCTGCTGAGACCTGGGAAATGATGTTCCAGGCAGAGGGCAAGGCCGGTGTGGCCAGAGCAGAGAGAGGAGGAGGGAGCTTGCAGAGGTGAGTGGGCTGATCAGGCCGGCTACATGGACCATGGGAGGGCATCTGAGTTTTACTGCATACCGAGTGTAGGACAGCTCCCGCAACAGAGAATTATCCTCCCCAAGTGTCAGTCGTGGCACCTTGAGAAGCCCTGGCTTCATACACCAGCCTCCCTCTGTCAGACGCCCCTGACATCACCCTGAGGAGGACGATTCCCATGTTCAAAGATAGAATTACCCACATTCACTGAATTGTAATGTTTTTCTCTGTTTTGCATTTGGATTTTTTTTTTTCCAATTGTAAATGATCGGGTCCCTAAAAATTACGTGCCATTTATTGCAGTGTCACTGTAGATGTCTCTAAGAGCTATATTAAAACCCTGGAAAGCAAAGCAACATCTCCACATGGTGGTTCTTCCCCATGTTCTAGACCCTTCTGTGTCTCCGGTCATCTTCCTTGTTCATTTCTCTTTCCTGTTAGCAATCCCAGGACCCACCTGCTCAGAAGGGCCCCACGCTCACCACCAAAGTCCGGCGGACCATGAGCAGCCGTGTGCACGAGGCTGTGAAGGCCATCGCACTCTGCCACAACGTGACTCCCGTGTACGAGTCCAATGGCGTGACCGACCAGGCCGAGGCCGAGAAGCAGTACGAGGACTCCTGCCGCGTGTACCAGGCGTCTAGCCCAGATGAGGTAAATAAGCCCCAGGCAGAGGCGGCGAGGCACACAGAGCCGCCGTGCCCGTTTTCCACGTGCCGGAGGTGGGGTTCCCTAAGGTGGCCACCTGTCAGCGGACCCGAGCCGGGAGGATGCCGTGCTGCTAGGGAAACACCTTTTCAGGTGTGTGCAGGACTCACTTCCCTCTAGAACAAATACTCTTGGGCTTGAGCTATATCCCAAATAAGCAAAGAGAAAGAGATCTTGTTTGTAATTCAGATGGCCAGCACATAAGGGGTGCAAGGTCTCACACCACACCCTCCCTTTCTAAAAAATCCCAGCTTTATTAAGATCTAGTCCACGTACCAGTCACTCATTTAACATACACAGGTCAGTGTTTGTTTCTGGTATATTCTAGTACGCAAGTATATTGTGCAACCGTTGCCACAATCCCTTTGAGAACATCTTCACCACCCTAAAAGGAAGCACTCCGTCCCATATTCTCCTGGGCTCCTGCCCCTCTGCCCGAGCCCATGGCCACCACCGACCTATCCACCATCTCTCTGGATTTGCTTATTCTGGACATTTTATACAAATTGAAATGTACAGTATGTGACATTTGTGTCTGGCTGCTTTCACTTAGCATTGGTATTTGAGATTCATCCATGTGGTGAATCAATCCCTCAGGCCTTTTCATGGATCACTAATATTCCATTGCATGGGTAATACTACATTTTGTTTATCCATTCATCAGTTGGTGGACATTTGGATTGTTCCTTCTTTTTTTTCTTATGCTGTTTTGGGTAATGCTGCTGTGAACATTTATGCACGGGTTTTTGGGTGGATGTACATCTTCATGTCTCTTGCTGTATCTTTAGGAGTGGAATGGCTGGGTCGTATGTTAACTGCATGTTTGAGCTTTTTGAAACCACCACGCTGCTCTCTAAAGTGGCCACATCATTTTGCATCCCCACTGACAATGTGTAAGGGTCCCAGTCTCTCTCCTCCTTTGCCAACACGTGTCCTTGTCAGTCCTTTCTATTCTGGCCATCCTTGTGAATGCAAAGTGGAATCTCCTGTGTGGTTTTAGTTTGTGTTTTTCTTTGGTGGTTTATGATGCTGAGCATCTTTTCATGTGCTTATTGGCTATTTGTGTATCTTCTCTCCAGTGTCCTTTGCCACCTTTTAAATATGTGTCTTTTTGTTGTTGAGTTGAAAGAGGTTTTTTAAAATACATTTCAGATCAAAGACTCTTACGGGATCTATGATTTGCAAGTATTTTCTCCTACCACGAAGGCTTTTTACTTTGGTGATGGTGTCCTTTGAAACCCTATAGCGTTTAGTTTTGATCAAGTCCAGTAAGCCACGTGTTTTATCGTTGTTCTTTCTATGCAGGCATATTCTCTTGCTAGAACCAGAAGGACTCATGGATTCCATGTTGAAGAGCAGAGGGTCTCGTAGCATGGTTGCCCTTTCTGGTTTTCTGTAACCAGCCCCTGACTGCCCTCCCTCCCAGGGTATCGGGATGTCCTGTGATGGGAACACCCTCTGCATGAAAATAGGACCTTCTTTGTCTTCCTCACTTGAGTGATTCAGACACAGGGATAGTTCACCAAGCTGGCAACATCCTGGTCTTTTTTCCTTCTCTCTCCTTACCTTCCAGAAAACTTGTATTCTGATTATGAGAGCCATTACTTTTCAGTATAAAACATTTGGACTTCTCAGACAACTCTGAAGAAGAAACTGGGTCAACTCATTCTTGAAAGATGACAATAGGTAACTTTCCTTGAGCATTTGGTGCCCATCTGATCCCATTTGAATACTTTCCGTGTAATGTCTCATTTAATCTTTCTAGCACCTATGAGGCCCTGTTGTGACTCCCATTTTTAGAAAAGTCAAAGACAGGTTAAATATTTAGCCTAAAGTCACATGGATCTTTTTTTTTTTAACTTTAAATCTTGGAAATAATTTCAGACTTACAACAAAAAAATTGTAAAATTAGTACAAAGTATTCCCCTTTACTAAAACTTCACTCCTGATTTCTCAAGTGGTAACCTTTTTCTACCTGTGCTTTATCATTCTCTCTCACCTTGGAAGAGTCAGCTGCAGACCTGATCCTCTCTAACCTTTAAGTATTTTATTTTATTTCTTCCTAAGAAACAAGGACATTTATCAGAATCAGGAAATTCACAGTGATACGGTACTATTACTTGTCTCGTAGGTGTCATCAGTTATCCCACTGACTTAACTTACTTTTTCACCAAAAATTTTCCTCCTCAAATCAGAATCTAACCAGGAACGCACAGTATATTCAGTTGCCATACTTCTAGTCTTTTTTTTTTTTAAGATTTTATTTATTTATTAGAGAGAGAGCATGTGTGCCTATGCACACAAGTTAGAGGGGAGGAGGAGAGGCAGGGGGAGAGGCAGAGGGAGAAGCAGTCTCCCCACTGAGCAGGAAACCTGATGTGGGGCTCGATCCCAGGACCCTGGGGTCATCCCTTGAGCCAAAGGCAGATGCTTTACTGACTGAGCCCCCCAGGTGCCCCTCATATCTCCTGTCTGTTTTAATGTGGAATGGTTCCTCAGCATTCCTCAACTTTCATGGCCTTCACACTTATGAAGAATACAGACCATTATATTGGAGAACGAATCTCAGTTTGGGTCTGATGACATTTTTTTACGGTGAGGACTCCGCTTATTGCATCTTTGGTGCTGTCCTCAGTGCGTGTTATAAGGAGACACCTCCTGTTGGTGTGTCCTGCTCTTTGAGATGCTAACTTGGGGTCCCTTAGTACAGGTAGTGTCCCCAGGTTTCTTCATGGTAAAGATGCCTTGCTAATTCATCTTATGATGGTAGCCCCCTGACTGACAGGACTAGGGTTCCAACCCAGGGAGGGTGTTGTTTCAACCTAAATTCTTAGTCACTCTACTAAGTTAACTTCTTAGAAGCCACAAATAACTGTTTTTTGTTTTGTTTTGTTTTGTTTTGTTTTGTTTTTTAAGATTTTATTTATTTATTGGGACGTCTGGGTGGCTCAGCGGTTGAGCATCTGCCTTCAGCTCAGGGCGTGATCCTGGGGTCCTGGGATCGAGTCCTGCATCGAGTTCCCTGCAAGGAGCCTGCTTCTCCCTCTGCCTGTGTCTCTGTCTCTCTCTCTCTCTGTGTCTCTCATGAATAAATAAATAAAATCTAAAAAAAAAAAAGATTTTATTTATTTACATATGTATGTATGTATGTTTTTATAGCAAATGGGGTCAGGGGAGGGGCAGAGGGAGAGACTTCCAAGTAGACTCCCAGCTGAGCACAGAGCCCAGTGTGGGACTCGATCTCATGACTTTGAGATCATGACCTGAGCCAAAATCAAGAGATGGATGGATGCTTGACTGACTGAGCCACCCAGGCACTAAGAACTTTTTGACATGCGATCTTCCAATATATTTGCATATATTTTTTGCCTAGAAAAAATAGGAATTTTTAACATAGAGTTTTGTACCTGTATTTTAAACAATATTTCATCATGCCCGTTTAACAAATTTTTTGAGTACTCTTAAAAGACAGCTTTCTTTGACTGCTGTTTATGTTTGTATGCCAGTATATGTAACTGTTCTCCTATTGTAGGAAGTTAGGGTATTTCTAATCTTTAGCACAACATTTTTTTTTTTTATTGGAGTTCAATTTGCCAACATATAGCATAACACCCAGTGCTCATCCCACCAAGTGCCCCCCTCAGTGCCCATCACCCAGTCACCCCAACCCCCTGCCCACCTCCCCTTCCACTACCCCTTGTTCATTTCCCAGAGTTAGGTGTCTCTCATGTTTTGTCACCCTCACTGATATTTTCATTTTCTGTCCTTTCCCTTTATTCCCTTTCATTAATTTTTATATTCCCCAAATGAATGAGAACATATAATGTTTGTCCTTTTCCGATTGACTTATTTCATTCAGCACAATACCCTCCACGTCCCTCCACGTTGAAGCAAATAGTGGGTATTTGTCGTTTCTAATGGCTGAGTAATATTCCATTGTATCCATAAACCACATCTTCTTTATCCATTCATCTTTCGTTGGACACCGAGGCTCCTTCCACAGTTTGGCTATTGTGGACATTGCTGCTAGAAACATCGGGGTGCAGGTGTCCCGGCGTTTCATTGCATCTGTATCTTTGGGGTAAATCCCCAACAGTGCAATTGCTGGGTCGTAGGGCAGGTCTATTTTGAACTCTTTGAGGAACCTCCACACAGTTTTCCAGAGTGGCTGCACCAGATCACATTCCCACCAACAATGCAAGAGGGTTCCCTTTTCTCTGCATCCTCTCCAACATTTGTGGTTTCCTGCCTTGTTAATTTTCCCCATTCTCACTGGTGTGAGGTGGTATCTCATTGTGGTTTTGATTTGTATTTCCCCGATAGCAAGTGATGCAGAGCATTTTCTCACGTGTTTGTTGGCCATGTCTATGTCTTCCTCTGTGAGATTTCTCTTCATGTCTTTTGCCCATTTCATGATTGGATTGTTTGTTTCTTTGGTGTTGAGTTTAATAAGTTCTTTATAGATCTTGGAAACTAGCCCTTTATCTGATACGTCATTTGCAAATATCTTCTCCCATTCTGTAGGTTGTCTTTTAGCTTTGTTGACCGTATCCTTTGCTGTGCAAAAGCTTCTTATCTTGATGAAGTCCCAATAGTTCATTTTTCTTTTGTTTCTTTTGCCTTCGTGGATGTATCTTGCAAGAAGTTACTGTGGCTGTGTTCAAAAAGGGTGTTGCCTGTGTTCTCCTCTAGGATTTTGATGGAATCTTGTCTCACATTTAGATCTTTCATCCATTTTGAGTTTATCTTTGTGTATGGTGCAAGAGAATGGTCTAGTTTCATTCTTCTGCATGTGGATGTCCAATTTTCCCAGCACCATCTATTGAAGAGACTGTCTTTCTTCCAGTGGATAGTCTTTCTTGCTTTGTCGAATATTAGTTGCCCATAAAGTTGAGGGTCCACTTCTGGATTCTCTGTTCTGTTCCATTGATCTATGTGTCTGTTTTTGTGCCAGTACCACACTGTCTTGATGACCACAGCTTTGTAGTACAACCTGAAATCTGGCATTGTGATGCCCCCAGCTATGGTTTTCTTTTTCAATATTCCCCTGGCTATTCGGGGTCTTTTCTGATTCCACACAAATCTTTTTTTTTTTTTTTTTTTTATTTATGATAGTCATACAGAGAGAGAGAGAGAGGCAGAGACATAGGCAGAGGGAGAAGCAGGCTCCATGCACCGGGAGCCCGACGTGGGATTCGATCCCGGGTCTCCAGGATCGCGCCCTGGGCCAAAGGCAGGCGCTAAACCGCTGCGCCACCCAGGGATCCCTGATTCCACACAAATCTTAAGATGATTTGTTCCAACTCTCTGAAGAAAGTCCATGGTATTTTGATAGGGATTGCATTAAACGTGTATATTGCCCTGGGTAACATTGACATTTTCACAATATTAATTCTTCCAATCCATGAGCATGGAATATTTTTCCATCTCTTTGTATCTTCCTCCATTTCTTTCAGAAGTGTTCTGTAGTTTTTAGGGTATAGATCCTTTACCTCTTTGGTTAGGTTTATTCCTAGGTATCTTATGCTTTTGGGTGCAATTGTAAATGGGATTGACTCCTTATTTTCTCTTTCTTCAGTCTCATTGTTAGCATATAGAAATGCCACTGATTTCTGGGCATTGATTTTGTACCCTGCCACACTGCTGAATTGCTGTATGAGTTCTAGCAATCTGGGGGTGGAGTCTTTTGGGTTTTCTGTGTACAGTATCATGTCATCTGCGAAGAGGGAGAGTTTGACTTCTTCTTTGCCAATTTGAATGCCTTTAATGTCTTTTTGTTGTCTGATTGCTGAGGCTAGGACTTCCAGTACTATGTTGAATAGCAGTGGTGAGAGTGGACATCCCTGTCTCGTTCCTGATCTTAGGGGAAAGGCTCCCAGTATTTCCTCATTGAGAATGATATTTGCTGTGGGCTTTTCGTAGATGGCTTTTAAGATGCTAGCACAACATTTGTACACATTTCCAGGGAGCATACTTACACCTAGTATTTCTAGAAATGGTGTGAGTGGGTTCATTAATTCAGCAGGCATTTTGGAGTGCCTACGGTATACTGGGCACTGGGGAGTCAGCATTTAACAAGACAGCAGCACCTGTCCCCAGGGTGGCGGCAGGGGCGAGATGGTGGAGGACGTGAGTCTTGGGATCCCAGCTCCACAGTTGGGTGACCGCTCCTCGCTGCATCTTCACGCATCTGTGACAAGAGGGTTGTTGTGAGCTCCTCAGCAGAGAGTCTGTCCTGTGGGTCCCACGGATGGAATATTTTTAAGGCTTGTGGTATAAATCACCAGATAATTTCCAGAATTATTTTTTTAAGATTGTATTTATTCTTGAGAGACACAGAGAGAGAGAGACAGAGACACACAGGCAGAGGGAGAAGCAGGCTCCCGGCAGGGAGCCCGATGTGGCACTTGAACCCAGGACCCCGGGATCATGACCTGAACCAAAGGCAGATGCTCAACCACTGAGCCACCTAGGCACCTCCAGAATTATTTTTAAAACCCTTTTGCCCTTCCATCAATGGTACAGGGACTTCCAGTTATTTTTGTTGTTTATTTTAAGAAGGAGGGAGGGAGCTTCTCCAGTTGATGAAGTGTTTTAAAGGTCCAGACTCATTGGAGAATATTGGGGAGCCAGAGCTGGGTGGTGGTTTGGGGATACCGCAATGATAGCCTTTCCCAAAGTTCAGAAAGGAAAGAACATTTGGATGTGACTTTCCCTGTCTGGTAGCTTCTTTATCCTTCTCAGGGACACTGGAATGTGGCACCAGGGAGGCGACTCCTTGCAGTCGGCTTGGTGTTTGTGGAATACCTCAACTAGGAGCCCAGTTCATCCGTGACCACTGACGCTTTAACGGAGATTTTTAGGGGTGAAAAATGTTGTAACCCTTGGCCAAATACTGAGATGGGCATAGTGTGCAGAGAAAGGGAGGAGGGGGATGGAGGATGGATATGGATGATTCATCCCATTTATTCGGACTTGTGCTGTAGTCGCCAAAAACTTCAGATTTGTCCTCCTTTCTCCACTGAATTTAGTCTGTTGGATCTCGCTTTGCCATTTGGAAATGGGAGGCAATATTCCTGAGTGGGGGATGTTTGGAAGGGCCAGGTTCTTGGTAGTTGTGCACTGGGAACCGGTCGGTAGCTTAAGGGTGTTCAATAGGATTTGAATTTATGAGCTCCTAATACTGGCTATTGATTGACTTGCATACGGGAGCTCCCTAATGCCTGTCCCACACTCCCGGTTCCCACTGAACTTGGATATATTTGTTTTAGGGCTGGGCAGAGCTTTTCCATGAGGGTAAATCTTTCACAGAATGTTCTGTGCTTCTCGGCTCTTGTTCATTAATTATACTCGGATTCAGATTTGTTCTTCTAAGATTCTGAGTAGTGATTGAAAAAAAAAAAGGTATTTTCTTTGGTCTTTGGTGTTTCCACAGAGGTTGATGTTACCATCTTAGTATCTTTCTTCCCCCCAACAACTTTATTATTGCACAGCTATTTCATGTTTATGGCAGAATGTGTGAAAATAGAGTTAAGAAAAGGAAATAAAAAGCAAACTGTAATCCTGCTACCTAAAGGTGTGACCACTGTTAATATTTTACTGACCTGCCTTCCAAACTATTTCAGGTGTGTACTGCAGAATACGAATCTGCGTGTGCAAATAACGCCATGTGACAGAAAGGAGGCTAGATCTTGGTCCAGTGAAATCTTTGAGAGCTGTGCTGTTTCTAAATCCCTGTAGGATTCCACCTAGACTTGGCTGGGTCGAGAATCCTACCTTTGAAATTCTATATCAATAAAACATTGCTGGTCTAGGCAAGGTCAGTGTCTGGAATACACATAGGAACCAGGATTCGTTTTACTTTAGAGCTGCCGCAATAATTTCTGCCAGTTGGGGAAGGATTTGTTTCGTGTAACAGAAAGCAGGATTTCCTAAATTTCTTTCCTGTGCACATTCTGCTTTGGAAGGCTTGAAGGCTTGAAGTGTCTTTATTCAGCCATTGATTACAGCCTGAGCGGCGCTGGGCCCGGCCTGCCACCCTACAGTAACCCCTGCTCCCCCACCCCCCGGGGGAAATGAGACGGATGCAATCTGGCCAGAGAGAGATGCTCCTAAAGGGCTCAGCCTGCACCACATTCTATCACCTTCTGGATATTTGGCAGCATTGGGAGTGGGACACAGTGGGAGAGAGGGCAGGGGGCTGGGGGAGCTGGTCCTAATGCCATTTTTATTTTTTATTTATCCCCCCCACGCCATTTTTATTTTTTTATTTTTAAATTACTTTTTGTTTTTTTTTCCCAATGCTGTTTTTAATCTATTTGTTTCTTGGCATGAATAGTCAAGGGAGTGCTCTCCATCGGGCCGGTTGAATCAATCCTAGGGCTCATTTATTTGCCTTTTCCAGGAATTCTTTCCTATCGAGAAAACTTTCCCTTAGGCCTTTAAAATCACAAGGACTAATGTGCTCATCACAGAAGAAAGTAAAATTGTAGATTCAAAAAAAGTTGATAAACATTAATTTTATTCCACTACCTAGAGATTACTGTTTATGTTCTGCTATAGATTGTCCCCAAATTTCTGCATCTATATATAGAAACATAATTGCATGTTTCTGCACTACAGAATCCTACAGTAGCACGAGGATGGAAGGAGCATGAATCCAGTAACATCCTTTAGCAAGTCTCCTTGGTTGTCCTACTCCTGTAGGATTTCTGTGTGCGTGAGTGTGTGTGTTTGTGTGTAGGCATGCATGTGTGTGCACACCTGTGCCCTGTGAGCATGTGTATGTGTGGACTTGTGTGGGTGTGGGGTGTGTGTGACGTGTGTATGATTGAAAGTTTCTTCATGCCTTGGCCATGCCTTGAATGGCTCACTCATTTCAGAGCAATTAATTGCAAGTTCTGGGTCACGTATAGGATGTTCTGCAAGGCTGCCCCAGGCTGCCGGCATAGGGTGAGACTCGTCTCCTTCTTACCCTGAGACCTTCGTTCTTGCCCTCGCTATGTCCCTCCCAGACGTCTTCCTCTGAGACACCCAGTGTTACCAGCATCTGAGGATCCTTGCAGAAATAATTCTTTATGTGTATTAGAATTTTCCTCACCTCTCAGTTATTAACATATCTTTTAAAATTTAAAAGCACAGTTGTAAATTATAGACTCAGTTCTGCACCTTGCTCTCAGTGCTTCAGTACTTGGAGCATCACGGAGTTGTGACTTTAGCAAAGGCCTGAGTTTTCCTAAAACATGGGGGTACTGTGCATTCCCATAGTCTCTCAGTGGCAGGTCAGGACCCTCCTGTCCACTAACTTTCATGGAAGGTGAGGGCATCACACTGGCCTCCTGACTCCCCAGGTGCAGTTGCCGGCTTTGTTTAACTGCCACATGCTGACTTTTTATTTTATTATGGTTTTTAATTAAAAATTTTATGTTACTATTAATTCCAGTACAGTTAACCTACAGTGTAAAATTAGTTTCTGGTGCATAATATAGTGATTCAGCACTTCCATCCATCGCTCGGTGCTCGTGACAGGTGCCCTCCTTCATCCCTGTTACCTGTTCCTCCATCCCCCTACCTCCCCTCTGGGGACCAGCAGTGTGTTCTCTAAGGTTAAGAGTCTGTTTCTTGGCTTGTTTCTCTCTCTCTCTCTCTTTTTCCCCTTGCTCATTTGTTTTGTTTTTAAAATTCCACACATGAGTGAAATTATTTGTTATTTGTCTTTGTCTGACTGACTTATTTCACTTAGCCTCATACTCTCTAGCTCCATCCATGTCATTGAAAATGGCAAGATTGCATTATTTCTTATGGCTGAGTCATATCCCCTTGTCTATATATATCTACTTATCACCTTTACTTTATCCATTCATCTATCAATGGACACTTGGGCTGCTTCCATAAGTTGGCTATTGTAAATAATGCTGCTATAAACATATTTTGGGGATAAATGCTCAGTAGTGTGATTACTGGATCATAGGGTAGTTCTGTTTTTAACTTTTTAAAAATTTTATCCTATTTTTTTATTTAAATTTTTTTTCTTTATTTTTTTATTTTTTATTTTTATTTTTTTTAGATTTTTAAATTTATTTATGATAGACAGAGAGAGAGAGAGGCAGAGTCACAGGCAGAGGGAGAGGCAGGCTCCATGCCGGGCGCCCGACGCGGAACTCGATCCCAGGACTCCAGGATCGCGCCCTGGGCCAAAGGCAGGCACCAAACCGCTGAGCCACCCAGGGATCCCCAAATTTTTTTCTTTAATTAACATGTAATGAATTACTAGTTTTCAAAGGTAGAATTTAGTGATTCATCAGTTGCATATAATGCCCAGTGCTCATTCCATTAAGTGCCCTCCTTAATGCCCATCACTCAGTTACCTCATCCCTCCACCCACCTCCTCTCCAGCAACCCTTAGTTTGCTTTCTAGGCTTTCTAGAGTTAAGAGTCTCTTATGGTTTATCTCCCTCTTTGTTTTTGTCTTACTTTATGTTTCCTTTCCTTCTTCCCCTATGTTCATCTGTTTTGTTTCCTTTTTTTTTTTTTTTTTTTTAAAGATTTTATTTATGTGTTCATGAGAGACAGAGAGAGAGAGGCAGAGACACTGGCAGAGGGAGAAGCAGGCTCCATGCAGGGAGCCTGATGTGGGACTCGATCCCGGGACTCCAGGATCATGCCCTAGGCCGAAGTTGGCGCTAAACCGCTGAGCCACCCAGGGATCCCTTGTCTGTTTTGTTTCTTAAATTCCACATATGGGTGAAATCATATGATATTTGTCTTTCTCTGACTGATCTATTTTGCTTAGCATAATATCCTCTAGTTTTTATTTTTATTTTTTTTTTTAGTAATCTCTGTGCCCAATGCAGGGCTCAGACTTATGACTCCAAGATCAAGAGTTGCATGCTCTACTGACTGAGCCAGACAGGCACTCTTACTTTTAACTTTTTGAGGAACCTTCACACTGTTTTCCACAGTGGCTGCACCAGTTTGCATTCCCACCAACAGTGCAAGAGAGTTCCTTAGTGGAGTGATTTTAGGCCATCAGGGGGCTGACAGCAGTAAGAAATGGGCATCTGTTGTGCCAGGCACTGTGCTCTGGGCATCCCTTATGACCCAGTTACTATGATCGTGCCCATTTTTCAGATGAAGTGTAGGTTGGCTAAGGGGTATCCCCAAGGCCATGTGGCTGGTTAGACTAAAACCAGGCAGCCCACATCCAGGGGCTGGCCATGTGACTCTGCAGTACTGCTTCTCTGCCCATGGGATGAGGACTTGAACGTACTTTGTCGCTCATGAAGCACTACGGAGGGATCCCCGGGTGGCTCAGCAGTTTGGCGCCTGCCTTCGGCCCAGGGCCTGATCCTGGAGACCTGGGATTGAGTCCACATCGGGCTCCCTGCATGGAGCCTGCTCCCTTTGCCTGTGTCTCTGCCTCTCTCTCTTTCTGTGTGTCTCTCATGAATAAATAAAATCTTAAAAACAAAAACGAAGTACTACTGAGTGCTGTGTACCTGTGTGAGGAGCTTAGGGCTGGTACTGGGTGAACATCCAAGTGTCTGGTATTCTTGCCTGTTCTGAGCTAGTAGTCAGGTCTGCCTTCTTGCAGGCTCAGTGAAGTGTGTTTTTTGGTGCTTTTTCTCATTCTCATTTTGGGAAGCTTCCATGCTTGGTGCTAAGAAACCTTCCAGCATACCCCAGAAGCCTTCCCACAGAGTGTTTTGTCTTCACCACCCATCTCTTTGGGATCTTGTCCTTAGGAAGACCAACAAGGGTACATTTCTCTTCTAGTCTCCAGTGACCTTGAAACAGCCTCCTTACAGATAGCCCGGGAGATAATAAGCAAAGAGCTGTGTGCACAGGTCTCTCTCCATGATGGCCTAGTCTCAGGAGGGCATACCTGTGTCCGTGTCACCATGCTGGGAGATAGAAAAGGATGGCGAAGATACAGCTCACCTAGAAGCAGATTTTACTTTTAGTTCCCCTCCCCTGAATTATAAGAGTAACATAACTTGTTACAGAAAAAGTAAACAGGGGCGCCTGAGTGGCCCAGTCTAAGTGTCTGACTGCAAGCTCAGCCCTTGTGGAACCCATGAGGTTTTTTCTCTCCGGGGCCACGTTCATTTCTCAGGGGTGTGTGCTTCCCCCGAACACGCCTTCGTACCTGTGCTCCAGGCCCCCAGACAATGACTGCATTCAGACACAGAGCAGAGAGAAAGATTTAGGAGGTGGGTGGGCCTTTACCATGGAGCTGCTGAGTCCTCGGCTGGCGGGGATAGAGAACAGAGGTTGGGAACCTAAGGAGAAAACCCACCCTCAGTGTTCTTTGTTTTTTTTTTTTTTTTTTTTTTTTTTCAGTGTTCTTTGTTAACCACAGGGGTAAGACTCTTGAAACAAAGTCTTAGTTGCGCAGAAGAGAGAGGGTGCTGTGAGTGTTTTAGGGACACTGTAGGAAACTATCAAGTGACTCATCCTTGGGTATTAGCTCCCCCGTGGCCATAGATGCAAAAATTCTGTTCCGTTTTTCCTTAGGGTTGACCCAGAACGGAGTTAAGGAAATAGTCATTTCTAACTGGCTAAGCTTTTCTAGAGATGACATCATTCTTTTCAAATACTAATTTCCAGCAGACTAAGTGATAGGTTAAATTTCAAGTACTGGGTCAAAGAAACTTGGACCAGGGAGTGGCCTTTTATTCCACCCTCTTGCCCACAGATTTTTTTTTTTTTATGTCTGTCTGTCTGGGTTTTTTTTTTTAAGATTTTATTTATTTATTCATGAGACACACACACAGAGAGGCAAAGACACAGGCAGAGAGAGAAGCAGGCTTCCTGCGGAGAGCCCAGTGTGGGACTTGATCCCAGGACCCCAGATCACGACCTGAGCTGAAGGCAGATGCTCAACCACTGAGCCACCCAGGCGTCCCCTGCCCACCGATTCTTAAGCAAAACTGGCCATGTTTTGTTTGCTCCATGCTGTGTTTAAAAAAAAATAAATTAAAAAAAATATACGTACACACACACACACATATCTGCAACAATATTTTAAAAACCACTTCATGTTATCTAAAAACCAGCTTTTCTTGAGAAAGATCAGATCTGTGGAAATGGTGGGCCCAGTTTCTATGGGGCAGTGGTTAGCTGAGCTGGATGGCTGCTGCCTCAGTTTACCCCTCCCCGTGGGGCCCGCCCTCCTCCTGTCTGCTCCCTGTCCAGCCCCCAGTGGTGCATTGTTGAATCAATTTCCTAATTAAGTAAAGAATACTTTAAGTCTGTGGATACATTCATAGCCTAGAAAGGCTGGATTAGGGCGGACTGGCCAGCCTTTGTGAGCCGGGGTGTCGATCTCCTTGAATGCCACCAAAGATATCAGATTCATGCGTGCTCTTACGATTACTGCGTATCCTGCTTCTGACAAGAATTCAGGGCTCGTTAGCCTGACCTGGCATCTCTCCCAAGCACACATTCCCCAGTACAAAGGGAAAATTATTAAAACTTGTCACAGGTGGTTTATTGCTGACCCACAAATGATGAAAAAGCCCTTTCATGGATCCTTTTGGCATGAATTCTTCAGATGGGCATTTTAGGGAGGGAGCGCAACAGCCTGTCCTTTTGATTTCCTGACCCAAACCAGAACACACAGGCGGCTCAGGAGCCCAGCTCCCCACCCTCCATCCCTTCTCAGTTTTCATTTGATTGAGTTAATTTATTTGTTCATTCATTCATTCAACCTTAACGGGGTTTCTTTTTCTGCTGCTGCTCTGACCTCTGGATGTTCTGATACGAAGCCCCAGAGACCCCACTTCTGGCTGTTAAGGATGTTGAGACCCAAGACCCCCCAAATCCTTCCTGGTTGGGTGATACGGAATGATTCTCTTGAACGGAAGCTCGGACACACCAGGACAAGAAGTAGCCTCATTCTATATCATCTTGTTTTGGAAAGAAATGCAGTTTTTTCTCCTGACTCCTGAAATGTTTGTTGCTGCTGCAGTTGAGAAGGGTCAGAAAGCACCCCGGTTCCAAACCAGCCCCTTCTCGGTAGGACCTCAGGGATTTCTGTTGAAAGTAGCTTCAAATTAACACTGACTTAGGTTAACAAGGGCCAGAGATTGGAAGGCGAGAATCGGAGACTCCTAACCCCCGACCCCCACCACGAGGCTCGTGTCCTCATGTCCCCAAGGAGACTTGGGGGGTTTTGCTGAGGAAGTTGGGCCCGGGATGGCAGGCAGCAGGTGGCTGGTTCCCTCACTCCATTGAGAGATTGACTGCAGAACAAAGTGCAGATAGAAGGTGTTTGCCTGCAGGTGTAATTCATCCATCAGCATTTGTCACTGTGTGTCATTTAGACTAACTGTTCCTCTAACACAGTCCCCAGGGTCCCTGGCATGGGGGCTGGGCTGGCCAAGGCTAGAACTGCCTCACAGTCTTGGAAGCCATTTCCAGGTCTGGACTTTCACATTCTTTCTCGAAGTGAAGAGCAGGCTTTGGGGGAATGAATATATTTCCTCGAAGCCCAGCACCACCAACTTTCCACAACAATAAAATAGGTTTTTAAGGGGTGAAGTAAGAGCAGCTTGCAAACAAGAATGGAAAAACCCCTTTCACCACCAGTCATGTTTGAAGGCATCCAGAAAGGGCTTTTTCTTCGTTGCTAAATTGGTGTGTAAGGATGCAAACTTAAGCCTTTTCAGCTTGTGTGTAGCTGTGTATTTGTAGTACCTTATGTTGGGGTATGTGTCTGCTTAATCACAATTAAAAATAACTGCATGTACATGATAAAAATCTTTCAGTAGCACAGAAGGATGAAAGTAGAAGTATCGCTTGTCACGTGTGGCACCCTACGAACACGTTACATACAGATGGGATTGTGTATACCCATCTTCACTTTGTTCACCTTAGACTTTGAGAGATGATTGTTAGCAGGTAAGACAGGCCCTAATGAAAGTCGGAGTCATTGAATTAAGTCAGTAAATGAATGGGTTTCCGCAGACGGATGTAGGCTAATAGCAAAAAAGCCCCCAAACAATCCTTCCTTGGAGGTGGAGGTCAGTGTGACAGTATCTTGTATTCATGTGAATCCTGCTTGACTTGTTGTGACATGATTCAAACAGGGTAGAGCTTCCCATTCTTGAAGACCGACCTCTTGCTAGCGTAAATTCAGTTCGTGTCCGAAATAGTGACCTAGTTAGGTGCCTGAGCATAGCCAACTAAGGATGGATACACACAGTGTTTATTTTTTATTTTTTTTTTTTTTAAGATTTTATTTATTTATTCATGACAGTCACAGAGAGAGAGAGAGAGAGGCAGAGACACAGGCAGAGGGAGAAGCAGGCTCCATGCACCGGGAGCCCGATGTGGGATTCGATCCCGGGTCTCCAGGATCGCGCCCTGGGCCAAAGGCAGGCGCCAAACCGCTGCGCCACCCAGGGATCCCCACACAGTGTTTAGAGCAGGAAGGGAAATGGAAAGTAAGCCACCTTGAGCCCTGCGCTTTGCAGAGGCTGGAGGGAGTGGGGGCTGGAGGCAGAGCTGGGCTGGAATCTCGGTTTGATTCTCCCCACTGCTTCAGGGAGTAGTTAGGGCAGCCCAGGAGAGCCTGGGGTGCGGGGGGGGGGGGGGGGGGGTTCTGGAAACAAACACAGAACAATGGAACAGCAGGTGTCTGCTTGTACAGTCTCTTGGTAGAAGGAAAGGGGAGCTCAGGAAGCACCCTGAGGAAATAGAAGTGTGGGCGTCTGTGGTTCCCTGGGAGAGTGACTCTCACTGCCTCCGGCCCCCACAGTGACACTGTGAAGTACGCAGACGGTTACAGAGTAGCATAATGGGCACCTGTGTACCTACTTCCGGGCTTTTAAAGATAATAAAACATCTCAAGAAAGAATTGAAAGAATTGACACCTCCCATGTACCCGTTTCTCTGTCACCCTCTGTCACTCCCCAAGTCTGCTCTTCCCGAAAACCTGCCTCCTTTTCTTCCACTAAAGATTAAGTTTTATAGGAAGAAACGGGGAGGGCGGGTACTTTTCTTTTTTAGACTCCACACTCTTGGACTTGGATCAGAATAAAATAGCAGCTTGTTTGGCATTAAAATTGGAACCTGGTCTTATGCATTTCCTATCGCTGCTGTCACACGTTGCTACAAACCTGATGGTTTGAAACAATACAATTTATTATAGTCGTGTAGGTGAGAGATCAGATCCAGGTCTCCCTGAATTATAAGTAGGGTGTCAGCAGGGTGGCCTGCGTTCTCCCCGGAGGCCCCAGGGCTGAATTTGTTGCCTTCCCTGCTCCTGAACGCTGACCCCATTCCTTGGTCTATGTCCTTTCCTCGTCTTCAAAACCAGCACCATCTCCTCTCCCTGACCCTCCTCTGCCCGCAGTCTTCTCTCTGGCTACAGCTAGGAAAGTTCTGCCTTTTGAGGACTCAGGTGATCACACTGGGCCCACCTGGATAATCCAGGGCGGTCTCTGGTCGGTCGCCAGGTCCTCAGTCTTCATCACCCCCTGCCGAGCCCATTTTGCCCCGGAAGGTGACACATTCACATGTCCCAGGATTAGGATGTGGGCATCTTTGGAGGTGGGCATCTTTGGGGGCTGTTACTCTGCCTCCGCACATCCCGTGCGGGTCCATTACCCACTTGCCAGATGATTCCAGTGACAGCATGTCAGGGATGGACACCTGAGTGCAGCCAGGCACCCCTGAGGATGCGCTCATGTGCATGCGCCCCGGCACAGGCCCCTGTGCTTGGCAGCTGGTACAATGACCCAGGATTGGCAGTTTCCCTGGGGCTTTTTCCTTGGCTCAGTTAGACCCCGGATGAGATCCTGTGTCACGGCTGCCAGCTGGGAGCAGCCCACGACACTTGCCACTCTGAGAACCCGTCATTTAGGGCATCCATGGGGCACACGGAGGGGGGCTCTTCATGCTTGTGTCTCCTTCCTGGGCAGTGGGAGGAGGGGACGCCCCAGCTCCCCTCTCTGTCCCTACCCGAGCTTTTCCACTCTAATTTCCTTCTCTGCCTGGAGACCTCCGCCAGATTCACCTGTGAACAGGGGCTTTCTTTTCTTTTAAAGATTTTATTTATTTATTCATGAGAGACAGAGACACAGGCAGAGGGAGAAGCAGGCTCCATGCAGGGAGCCCGATGTGGGACTTGATCCCAGGATCTGGGGCTGATGTTCAACAGCTGAGCCACCCAGGCGTCATGGGGCTTTATTGTCTTCACAGGCTTTTAAAACATGCAAATTGATTGTTTACATGTAAGAGGAGATCTCAGGGACCGGTCCAGAGGGCCAGATTTCTGGTTTTTCTTGAGAAGCTGGAAGCTCTGGCTATCCTGGGCCGCATTCCCTTGGGGCAGCGTCCTTCATCAGCACGACACCATGTCACTGCCCCTGTGGACATGATGCAGGCTCCCCTTGCCACGGTCCCCTCCCCCCAGCCCTCTTCACTCCCATGCACAATCAGTCTGGCCCCTGTCTTGGGTTTACAACACCCCCTGCCTTTGACCTGAAGTGAAGCAAGCCTCGCTGAGGCTGCTAGAAGGTTCCAGGTGGCGACAGAAGCCGTGCCTCCAGGAAGTGCAGTACGTGGTGGGTGGGCTTTTGTGCCAGGTAAACCCAGGTACCCACCCACATGGCCTAGCTGCACCAGTGCCCAGCAGCATCACCTCGTGCAACTGAATTGTAATAATTACTTCACCAAGCACCTGTTTGATCATCGTGTAGACCAATGATCTCACCCCCACCCCCAGCAGTACTATCTTCTGGGGTGGGATAATCCTGGAAGGGGGTGGGTGGGAGGCTGTCTGCTGTTGTGGGGTATTTAGCAGCACGTCACAGGCAGAGACCAGGAGGTGTCAGGAGCTCACACCCTTTTCTCCAGTTGTGACAATCAGAAATGTCCCCACACGTTGCTGCAGGTCCCATGGGGGCAGAACAGCCAGGTGGAGACACCTACCTGGCTGGGCATTCGCCAGGCTTAGCGGAGAGTCTGAAGGCCCAGTGCCACCCTGCCCCGCGCTCTCCTTTCCTCATACTGCTGTGGGCTCTGTGCGAATCCCCCAGAAGTGGTCACACTCCACCCTGTGTGTTCTCTCTGCCACGGCTCTGGCATGCAGCCTGCTTTGGGGCCTGGAAGAGAGGGTGAGCTGTGCCATGTAGATGGTGGCTGGGAGGATGGCGGGGCCTGCAGCCCCCCAGGAACCCATGCTGTCACCAGCCGGCCCGGCCTCCCCCAAGGATGCAGGGACTGCTTGCACTTGGCCGGTCGCTGCAGCCCCTTCCACCTCTGTGTTCATTTGCTTCACCTGTGGACGGGGACCCTTGGCTGTGTATCTGACCTTCACCTAACCGTGTCGCCTTTAGGTGGCCCTGGTACAGTGGACCGAAAGTGTGGGCTTGACCCTGGTGGGCCGAGACCAGTCTTCCATGCAGCTGAGGACCCCTGGCGACCAGATCCTGAACTTCACCATCCTGCAGATCTTCCCCTTCACCTACGAAAGCAAGCGCATGGGCATCATCGTGAGGGTGAGTTACCTGCCTTATGACTTAACATGGTTAAAACACCCAAGTCTGCCGTGTGTCCCTATAGCTCAACATTCTTTCTTAACCCTTTCTTACCTTATTTCTTGAGACTTCTGTTGTCGTGACCAACAAGAGAATATAATTGCCTGAACAGAAAGAATGTTACTAGTCTCTCAATTGGACAAGACCTCAGATCTTAGAGTCTTAGAAACTAGGTCAGCTTCTGGTTAACATAGTTCTAGAGGGAAAGGTATAACTAACTAGAGAGAGAAAGCATGCACATGCCCTGGGAGGCGGGGAGGAGCAGAGGGAGAGAATTTTTTTTTTTTTTTTTTTTTTAGAGATTTTACTTAGTGTTTATTTGAGAAACTGCATGAGCCCGAGGGGGGAGGGAGAAGGAGATTCCTCGTGGAGCAGGGAGTCCCACGTAGGGTTCAATCCCAGGACCCTGGGATCATGACCTGAGCCAAAGGCATGTGCTTAATTGACTGAGCCACCCAGGTGTCCCGAGAGAGAGAATCTCAAGCAGGCTCCTCAGCCAGTGCAGAGCCTGATGCTGGGCTCAGTCTCATGACCCTGAGATCATGACCTGAGCCAAAAATCAAGAGTCAGTTGCTTAACCCACCGAACTACCCAGGTGCCCTGCAACTACTACTTCTGTCCAGTTTCAGAACATTTTCATCACCCCAAAAGGAACCCTCATACCCATTAAACAATGACTCCCCATTCCTCCTTCATTCTAGTCCCTGGAATCGCCAGTCGACTTTGTGTCTGTAGGAATTAGCGATTCTGAATACTTCATGTAATTAGAGCCCTGTGATATGTGACGTTTTGTGTCTGCCTTTTTTCATTCAGCAGCATGTTGTCAGGATTCGTCTCCCTTGTAGCACAAATCAGAACTCCATTCCTTTGTACGGCCAGGTAATTGCTTATCCACTGGTCTGTTGATAGACATTTGGGTTGTTTCCCCCTTTAGGCTGTTGTGAATAGTGCTGCTGTGAGCATTCACGTATAAGGATTTAAATACCTCTTTTCAGTTCTTTTGGGTATAGGCCTAGGAGTGGAATTGCTGGGTCATGCTGGGTCCATTACCCACTTCCTGGATCATTCCATCTTTTTTTTTTTTTTAACATTTTATTTATTTATGATAGACATAGAGAGAGAGAGAGAGAGGCAAAGACACAGGCAGAGGGAGAGACAGGCTCCATGCTGGGAGCCCGACGTGGGACCTGGGCCAAAGACAGGCGCTAAACCGCTGAGCCACCCAGGGATCCCCCTCATTCCATCTTTGTATGATTAACCTCCAAATGGTTTTCTGTAATACTGTACCCTTTTACATTCCCACTAGGAACAATAGGAAGGTTCCAATTTTTCCACATCCTCACCAACACTTTTAAATTTTCTTTTTCATTTTTTTTTTTTTTGGTTATAGCCATGTTTGTGGGTGGGAAGTAGCATTTCATTGTGGTTGTAAGTTGTATTAACTTAATGACCAATGACATTGAGTATCCTTTTGTGTGCTTATTGGCCAATTTTATATCTTCTGTGGAAAAATATGTATTCCAGTCCTTTGCCCATTTTTTAATTTGGTTACTTGTCTTTTTGTTGTTCATTTATAAGAGTTCCTTATATTGTCTAGATATTATCAGAGATGATATGCAAATGTTTTCTCTTATTCTGTAGGTTATCTTTTCACTTTCTTGACAAAATTCATTCGATTGATAGAAGTTACTAATTTTGAGGAAGCCTAAAATTTTTTTCTTTTGTTGCTCTTGACTTAGGTGTCATATCCAAGAATTTATTGTTAAATCCAAGGTCATGAAGATTTACCCTTCTATTTTCTTTTAAGGGTTTTGTAGTCTTAGTTCTTTAAGTCATTGATCCATTTTGGGTTAATTTTTGGAGATGGTGTGAGGTAGGGATTCACCTTCATTCTTTTGCACCTGTATATACAGAGCTATCCCAGCACCATTTGCTAGACTGTTCTTTCTCCCTTGAGTAGTCTTGGCCCTCTTGTTGTAATTCAATATTTTAAATGGTTTTTCGTGTGTACAATCATAAGAGTTACTGGAAAAAAATATAGTAATTGTTCCACATCATCATTTTGTCATATTTATTTCAAATTTTGTTTTTACATATTTTTTAATAATATATATATTTTTAATTTTTATTTACTTATGATAGTCACACAGAGAGAGAGAGAGAGGCAGAGACACAGGCAGAGGGAGAAGCAGGCTCCATGCACCGGGAGCCCGACGTGGGATTTGATCCCGGGTCTCCAGGATCGTGCCCTGGGCCAAAGGCAGGCGCCAAACGGCTGCGCCACTCAGGGATCCCTGTTTTTACATATTTTGAAACTTTTATTGAAATACAGCATACACAGAGAATAGTGCAAACATCCTAACTGTGCAGCTTACGTGTTTACACAGCACACCCATGGAACCAGCATCCAGAGCTAGGATCAGAATCCCACCCATCATTACTCCAGCAGCTCCCTTGTGCTCCTTTCTGGTCTACATCCCTTTCCCCACAGGGATATATATAACCACCCTCCCAACCTCTATCCCTGATTAATCTCTTTTTGAGATTTTTCTTCTTCTATAAAAGAAATCATGCAGTAGATTTTCATGTTTGAGTTCATTTGCTCACATTTTATTTTGTTTAAAAATTTTTTTAAAGAAATAAAACACCGTGCATTCAGTTGAAGGCCCATCTGCCCTTCCTGGATGTGCTTTCATTTCATTCCTACAAAGTTCATAGTCTTTGAGGCATTTTAAAGTATTAAGTATTTTAAAATACTGTTATCAGACATGTTTGGCTATAAATGATGTGTATTATGGTTTTGCATATTTTTATTCTAAGTGGCATTGTATCATTCATTGCCTCACTTCCTGTTTTTAACATTTAAAAAAACTTTAGGCTCATACATTTAATCCTACTTTGTTAATTTTAGCCATCTTAGAGTGTTACACTGTATGAATGTACCTCTCTTCCTTCAGTTGACTGGAGTTCTGTTGATACACATTTAGATAGTTGCCACTTTTTTTGGCATTAGAAACAGCATTGCCATGCACGTCCTTGTCTCTTCTGGTCTCCAGTATACATGATGCTATGTCTCTGTGGAATATGTCCAGTGGTCGGATTGCTGGGTTGGCAGTCTATACATCTCTACCTTTAGCAGGTATTACCAGCTTTCTCCCCCCAGCAGAGTGCTTGGGGGTGCTAATCTTGGTCCCACCATTCCTCTATATCCTCTCCACTATTTAATAATGTCAGACTTTTAAAATGTTGTCACTATCTTGTCTTACCATTTGCTTTTTTTACTCAGAGGACCATATTTTCCATTCTGGGAAGTGGTTCACACACCACTGTGTTCAGTGACTCTTAAACTTGGCTTATCATCAGAAATACCAAGGGAGTTTTCTTTCTTTTCTTTTCTTTTCTTTTCTTTTCTTTTCTTTTCTTTTCTTTTCTTTTCTTTCTTTTCTTTTCTTTCTTTTCTTTTCTTTTCTTTTCTTTCTTTTCTTTTCTTTCTTTTCTTTCTTTTCTCTTTTCTTTTCTTTCTTTCTTTTTTTTTTATTTTTTATTTATTTATTTTTTTCTTTTCTTTCTTTCTATATTTAATTTATATTTATTCATGAGATAGAGAGGCAGAGGCACAGGCAGAGGGAGAAGCAGGCTTCATGCAGGGAGCCTGACGTGGGACTCCATCCTGGGTCTCCAGGATTACGCCCTGGGCCGAAGGTGACACTAAACCACTGAGCCACCCGGGCTGCCCCCAAGGGAGCTTTAAAAATGTGGATTACTTTTTCCCATCTGGACCTGTTTTGGGATTGGGATGGTTCCTTGCCATTTGTAGAGGTTTTTTCTCATCGTTTAGCTTGATTGGAGAAAACTGCTTGAATCATGGGGCAACCTTGGAATGACTCATCTTATTTGTTTTGTTTTTGAAAGAAATGAGGGTTCCTCTCCCCCCTGGTCTAAGTGTTTCATGCCTTAAAGATCAAAGAGCTGTAGATCTTGTTATAATAAAGCTGTAATAGCGGTATGAGTAGTTAGTGATCAGGGTAATTAGTAGTAGCAGAGGTACTAGTAGCAGCAGTAATAGTAGCAGCTGTAGGAATAGCAATAACATAATGATAGGTAACACTTAATGATGCTTATTAATTAAGCCAACAAGGTAGGTACCATTATGATTGGCATTTGACAGAGGAGAAAACTGAGCTGTAGAGAGGCTAAGAAGTCTCCCCAAGTTGACATAGCTGGAGAATGGTGGGGCTGGAACTGGACCCCAGATAATGTGGCCCCCAGGTCCATGCTCTTTAAGCACTAGGACCTGGGAGTTTGAGTGTGGTGAGAGAGGGACATTGAAAAGTTCATAGAGCACCTGTAGTAATGTTGTGGTAGTGTATCGTGTGTTGCTGCATAGTAGATTACCCCACACTTAGTGGCTTTAAACAATAGAAGGTGGTATCTCACGGGGTCTGCGGGTCAAGAATCTGGGTGCAGTTTTGTTGGGTCCTTTGGCCTATGGTCTCTCACAGGGTGCCGACATCCAGGGTTCAAACGAGTCACGATCCACTTCCACATAAAATCAGTATTGTTGGCAGGACTCAGCTCCTTGCGGTTGTTGGACTGAGAGCTTTAGTTCTTCACTGTATTTGGCAGGAGAGCCACCCTCATTCACTGCTTCCCGGGCTTCTCCATAGGTCAGCCGGCTTCATCAGAGTGAACAATGAGCATGTGAACAAGATGGAAGGCACAGTCTTTGTATCTTGATCTCAGAACTGGCCTTTTCTCACTTCACTTTTGCATCACTAATTAGAAGCAAGTCACCGGGTCCTTCCCCCTACTCATTGGGAGTGGGTCTCATAAGGGCATGAATACCAGGAGGTGGGGGTCATTGGGAGCCATTGAAGAAGCTGCCTCGCCTCTGCCTAGAAGAAACAGCTCCATGAGCTGTTGTGATGACCCAATGACAAAGCATGAGTGTGCTTTGAAAATGACACATTTTAAGGGATTTTTACATGCCTGATGCTAGTAGGTACTTTCAGACTCAACAGGACACACATTCTCAGCAACTTTTTAGTGGGAAGTGAGCTTTTTCTCCCCTACTGGTGCTGCTTTTCCCACTGGCCCATACCTGGCCTGCCCCATGGCTTCTAACCTGTATCTTGGACACACATCTGATGTCAAGAACATCCGTGGCTTGAAAGCAGCACCACAGATCAGGCGGGTGGGTGTTTCCTGGTGAATCAGAGTCATTATCTTCCGCAGATTTACTTTTGTCCCAGCTTTTATGTTTTCAAGTTCCAGGACCATGGGCTCTGCTGCAGTCATTTGAGGGTTGACTCATCCTCAGATAGTACCCAATATCAGCCATTCTAGGATAAGTGAGCAATATCCCCCACCCTTCCCTAAGCTGTGAAGGGCTCTCATTCCCAGATATGAGTCATATTTTATGAGCTGTGGCCCGTGTCTTCTCACAGCAGGAGCAACAGGACATACTTGTTGGATGGGCAAATCATTATTTTAAAAACAGCACCCCCCCCTCCAAGGTTATAAAAACCAAACCAAACCAACATTTAGGACAGTCAGAACAAATACATGTATAAGGAAAGAGCTCAAGCTACTCATCTCTATCTCCACCACCCAGGGATGACCTCTCTTCCTTTTTCAGAGAATTTCCTCTTGTTTTTTTTTTTTTTTTTTTTTCTACACGTATATGAGTGTAAACTTCCACACACATTTTTGTAAAATTGAGATTGGATGTCATAGAAGGCTTTCTAAACTCTCCTCACATTGAACAATATATATGGTGAAAATTTTCTCATATCAGTAAAAGGTGATTTTTATGCTTTTAATGTATTCATGGTGCCCTATTGAAAAAAATGCACCATTATTTAATTAAATATTCCTTTCTTGGAAACTTAGGGTTTTCATCTCTCACTACCAAAGTCAGTTTGTGAGCATCTGTCTTTGCTAGGCTGTCTTTAATGAAATGCGTGTTTTTACTAAGTTTTTTTGTTTGCTGACATATCTCCCTCTTTATCTGTGGTTTTGACAGGTGGAAATCAGCCTCCAGGGCGTGTGGGCCACTTTTCCACTCTGTAGAAATCTCCTAAACTCCTCCAATGAAGTGGTTCTCATCCTGGGGCCATTTTGCCTCTAGGGGACATTTGAAAATGTTGGGAGACCTTTTGGTCATCACTACTCATGGTGGTATTACTGACGTCAGCTAGTGGGTAGAGGCCAGAACAGCCTCCTGACAAAGAACAATTCCCCCTAAATGTTACTTGTGCCGGGCCAACAGCTCAGTCTGGATGCACCCATAGATCCTGCTCATTATTTGAAAATACCTGGCCAGTTACCCAATGCAAGGAAATGTTAGCTCAGCTGTAAAACGTTTTGGCTTAGTGACTGTTCACAGTTAGGGATGTGCTCTCAGCTGGTTCATCAGCCCTTCCAGATACGTGTGAGCTCGTGGACGGTACTTGGCAGGTACCTCTTGCACTCACAAAGCAAAGTCTTTTCTTGGCGTGAGTCTCTGTCTTCTGAGGGTTTCTCTGGGGCTTTTGTGCTTGTCTCTCTGAAGGAAGGCTGCATTGCTGGCTTTGTTTTTCTTGTGTACAGATGTTCCACTGACCACCCCCCACCCCCACCCGGCCAGTCCCACGTGGAATGATGGAGGCGGATCATTGCTGTAGATCATACCCTTGTCATTGTTTGAATAAAACAGGCCTTTGAACGGGGGCCAGAATCAGACCACAGTGGAAAAAGATGAGGCCCTAAGACAATGCAGTGCAACCAGCAGCTCTCTGTAAATTTACAGGGTAATCTTGCCATAATATGAGAGCGAAGTAACCTTGTGATGAACTGGGTGGGAGGAAATGAGTAACGGGAGGAGACAGTTGATACGGTGTTTATATTGGACCAGGCTGTCCAAGCTCTCCCAAGCACCCTCTGCAGGAGAGGAAGCCGGGGAGGGGGACGCCGTTTCCTACAGTTCTGTTATGAAGTGCCATTTGGGTGAAGGGAAAAGGGAAGAAAGCCCTGGGATGCTTTCATGTTCAGACCCCACAGCTGTCTTTGGCCTGAGTCAGAGGCAAGCAGAGGCGTAATCCGTCGAAGATGAAGTGTGCCCTTCTGCTTTTAAGACACAGGTGCCTCTTGGGGGGAGGAGGGCAGTGGACGCTTTTACGAGTAAGCATGTGATTCTCAAAGATGGTCTGTGATTAGAGGGCATTAGAAAGCCATTTTAAAGAAGGAAACTTATACCACTAATTTGGCTTTGAGTATTTGCTTCATGTTTAGTAATGAGTTCCCGGCACACAGTCTGGGGTTCCCAGGACAGTAGAACTGAGGCATAAGGTGGTGATGGCCATGCTCTGTCCCCTTGCCCATCTCTGCTGCCTCCAGGATCCCTGGGATGGGAGTTACCAAGGAAGGAATGTCAAGGAATAAGAACCAGGGATTTTTACCCCATTCCTCAAAGGCAGGATTTCTCAGCCTCAGTACTGTTGACACTGGGACCAGATGATTCTTGGCTGTGACTGCCCTCTGCACTGTGGGATGCTTCGCAGCATCCTTGGCCTTTACCCACTGGATGCCAGTAGCACCCAGCCCCTCGTTGCGACAATCAGATAAGTCTCCAGATATCAGCAGATGCAAAATCCCCTGAGCCAAGCTTTGGTCTCCACACATGGTACACTCAAGGGATGTCTAGAGTTCCCGTCACTCAGAACTGATGACAATGAATGGACATCGTCTGTGTGTCCAGCTGTTGGCTGTGTGCTCTGTGTAGATGACGTCAATTAAGCCACAATAGCCTGTGTGGTAAGAGGGGTTAGTGTTCCTGTTTTACAGTTGAGAAAAGTGATGTTTAGGGAAGAATGTCCAAGTACATACAGCTGAAAGCTGGTGTCGGGTCTAAGCGTTTGACACCTGGGCTGCGGTGTTACCTGCTTCCCAGACAATCTGGTCAATGTGAACAAAAACCCGGATAATTTGATAACTGGCTAGGTCCTAAGGTAGACATAGGGGTCTGGAATGACCAGGATCAGCAGTTCTCAATGAGGGCAGTTTGCTCCCCAGGGGACATTTGTCTGTGTAGAGGTGCTGCTGGCATCTGATGGGGACAGTACAGGGATACTGTAAAAGGTCCTGCAGGGCACGGGTCCCCCCCACACAGCAAAGAACTCTTCAACCCATGTGTGAATGATGCCAAGGTAATTACCTTACTTGCTCTAGACAATTACCTTACTTCCCCATTTTTTCAGGTAGACCACAGTCTGGTGATCCTGGCAGTCCCGTGTATAAATTTAAGATGATCTTCCAGCGTGGGAGTCCATTCCTGTTGGGATACTAATAACTAAAACAAAGTTCTTACATCCTTTTGATCTTGCTTTCATCATTTAATGCTTTTCCAAATGCTTTGAGTTTTCTTCCATTTTCTTGTGGCCTTTGCCCCAAAGTGAGGCTCCCCCACCCCCTTCTCGCTTTTTATCTTTGGCCAAGTGAGAAAACATTAGCGTCCGCTAAGTACCCTTTGTACGCCGTCTGCCATGGGAAGTGGGTACTGGAGCAGAAAGCGGATGTTCCTCTTGGATACTCATTCTGCTGGGTCCCCTCTCTAGGATGAATCAACGGGAGAGATCACGTTTTACATGAAGGGAGCGGATGTTGTCATGGCTGGCATCGTGCAGTACAATGACTGGCTGGAGGAAGAGGTAAGTGGGGTGTGGGGAGTGAGAACCATGTTCTGGAGGCTGCCCCTTGCATGGTGTGGTGAGAATGGTCTCTGTACTTGCTACCTGTGCTACCTGTGCCTACGTAACAAATCACCCCCGAACCTAGCAGCTTAGGACAACACACTTATTTCTCATGGTTTCTGTGGGCCAGGGATGTGTGCACAGCTGAGCTGGGTTCTCAGGGTCGCTTGAAGGGTTTCTTGGGGCCAGGGTCTCATCTGAAAGCTCAGGACCCACTGCCAAGCTCACTCAGCTGCCCTGCGCCAGAGTCCGCTCCTCACTGGCTTCTGGCTGGAGGCAGGTACCACGAGGGTGGGACCAACGGGGCGGGGGGGGACACGTCACAGGCTGTCTATCCCGGTTCACGATGTGGGGGATCGGCCACAGCAAGGAGGGAGGAGACCCTCAGGTTTATCAGGCCATTTTTTTCTTTATCTTTCGGCTCCAGATAGGAGGATGCACATTTTTCATTCAGTGATACTATATTTTCAGAGGGTTGCAAACTCAAATACTAGCAGGGCCTGGGCAGGTAAGTCAAATAAAATAGGCTGCGGATGTGTTTTTCTAACAGGGTCACATTTTGTGTGTTGGGATATCCTTCACGTGACGACTGTTTTCTGGGAATACACAGAAGCAGCTGCTTTTCATCCATCACCGGTTGTGGTTATTTGGGAAAGCAAATGTGGTTTTGTCAGACGTTGGGTTTTTCTAACAAGCCAGAGATCCAGACTTACCTGGGAAGTCTTACGATGTTGACTTAAATTTTGAGACCTATACCGTGCCAACGGAAGAAAACCCACACCTAGGTCCTGTTTGGCCTGCGGCCTGCCGTGTTGCAGCCTCCCTTGAGAAGCTTTGCTTCAGGGAAGGTTGCTTTAGGGGAAAGCCGTGTTCTGACTTGCCAGTTTCCCTGTGGCCCTGGTAGGGACCTGTCCACTGTAGCGTCCAGCCCTCCTCAGTGGGAGTCAGGGGCTTAGAGGCAGAGCCCTCAGTGTGGCTCTCCACTGACCGTGGTCTGCTTCGCAGTGTGGAAACATGGCCCGAGAAGGACTGCGGGTGCTTGTGGTGGCCAAGAAGTCTCTAGCGGAGGAGCAGTATCAAGACTTTGAGGTAAGTGGTCCTAAGACCTTTCTCTTACTTTTTGCAGCCCTCCGTCACCTCCCCTGTCATACCTCCTCCCCGTCTCCCCCTAGAGCTCATGCTGCTCTAGCCATACTGCTGATGTCCTTTCTGAGCACCCCAGGCTCACTTATGTCTCAGGGCCTTTGCACTTGCTCTTCTCTCTGCCTGGAACTCTCTTCCCACACAGAGCTCTGTGGCCTGCTCCCTTGCTTCCTTTGAGTCTCTGTTCAAATGCCACGGCCTCTGAGAAGTCTTCCCACCTCACTGCTCACCACATCCGTCACCCACCTCACTTTCTTTACTGGCGCTAGTCAGATCTAGGATGACCTTGTATCTATGTTTATATCTAACATTCTTCTTCGTATCTCCTTCCCGACATGAAATCTTTTCCAGAGCAGAGACCAGTCAGTCTGGTTTGCTCTTGTATTTCAGTATATAGGATAGTCCTTGACACAGAGTATACCCTCTGGAAATTTTGAAATGAATCACCCCCTTGGAGCCCTCATTTCTCTAAGTTGTAAAAAGTGTTGAACTAGATTGTTGACTTTCACAGCCATGAGTTCCAGCATAATATGTCTGGTTTATTGTCCTCTTGTCCTATAAATTGTGTGTTTCTTAAGGGAAGCATCCTTGCATCCCCAGGCCTGGCACAAAGCCCAGCATGTGCATGGGGATATGACTATAAGGGAGAAGGGTGTGGCTGGGGACAGGCTTCTGGGGTCCTTGTCCTGCTCCACCCAGAGGGGCTGTGTCTGAGTCTGCTCCTTCTTTGTGCCTGAGTTCTTTGTAAAGTTTTATTAGCAAGAGTTCTGGCTCTGATAAATCCTACCGTGCTTTCAAGTTTAAAGGCTTGTGTTTGAAACAACCCAGCAGGGGATTTTTCATTTTCTTCCATGTTTTTGCTAACCCTGTCGGGTCGCTAAACTGAAGGGCTGGGTCAGTGGCCTTTGGAGATGGGACTTTGTCTTCAGAAAACCCGATGATCGGGGGTTCCTGGTCACGAAGTGTATGTTGTATGGGGGAGAACCTGCTGGTTTTTTTGAGATCTTGAGTTGTACCGATCGTTGCAACAGCCCAGTGAGGTTGGGGCTGTTATTGCTGCTTCCTGGATGAAAACAGGTGAGTCTGAGATGAATTGAGCAACTTGCTAGAAGTTGCACAGCAGGTTAGTACAGAGGAGAGGGGAAACTAGGGCCTATCCGAGTGTGGGCTGATGAACCTGGAAGGGCACTGGAGGTCTCAGTGCATCCCTTTGAGGTCCACCCACGTTTTGGGGTCCCCCGCATGGTGTTCTACTCTCCACACCCACCAGCCTGGCCCCTCCCCACCCTAAAGAGCGGCTCTGTCTCCTGCTGTGTCACAGGCCCGCTATGTCCAGGCCAAGCTGAGCGTGCACGACCGCTCTCTCAAAGTGGCCACCGTGATCGAGAGCCTGGAGATGGAGATGGAGTTGCTGTGCCTGACGGGGGTGGAGGACCAGCTGCAGGCAGACGTGAGGCCCACACTCGAGACCCTGAGGAATGCCGGCATCAAGGTAGGGTGAAGCTGCCTGGGACCCGGCTTCAGTGCAGAGATTAGTGAGGGGGATGGGAGGGAGAGGTAATGGAGCCAGGAGGGCACGGACGGCAACCCACAGCCCTGGCTCAGATGGGCCACGGCGTCACTCCCGCTGGTCCAGCCTGGCTTCTGGGAGACGGCTCGTGTGTTTGCTTTTACTGCTGTGCCCCGCACTGGGCTCCACGAAGGTGGGCCCACCTGCATCCCCCATCCCTCCAGCATGCTTGGGGCTTTCACATTCTTGTTGAGTGACCGGCCGGCCAGCCGTCTGCCTGTTGTCTGGGTGAATGAGTGGCCACCCAGTGGACTGACTGCTTGCACCAACAAACTGCCATATTGATACCGTTTGGGGCCAAAAAAAAAAAAAAAAATCCAGGCATTTAGTCCAGAGAGGCCGGTAGAGGGCGTCTGAGGAGCACACTGCATTTGAAAGGACCTGAGCGGAGCATCAGCGACCCACTGGCTTGAAGCTCCTGGACGGCGTCTTTGCCACCCGCCTCCACCCACAAGCAGCTCCCCGTTGCGTCCTTGGGCCGGTCGTTGGCACAGGCTCCAGCGAGCGGGGCTGCAGTAGGAAATGAGCTCCGGCCGCGTTCGTGCCCACGGGGGACCCGCCCGCGTGGGGGGCACGTTTTGTTACGTTTCGTTGTAAACCAGATTTGGCCCACGGGCCTCGTTCATTGCAAGGGGATCGTCAGCAAGATCCCATTATTGGAGCAGTGGTCTGAGGTCAGAGGGGCTTGTTTCTCTCGCACGGTGGCGCTTAGATTTGTCGCTGGCAACTTCTGTAGACCTCCGGTGTCCCAGGTTTTGGCATTCGGGTCTCTGCTCCTGGCTCTACCCTGAGCTGCTCCTCAAAGCTGTTCTCTCCAAAAGGCGGGGTGTTTTATTCCCAAGCGTGCAGACGGGACTTCTGTTTCTGGTTTCCCTGGTCAGACAGGAGGGAGAAGGGGGTGTGGGGGCGAGGGGCCAGGGGAGTCTGGAGGTCGGCCCAGCACAGCCCCTTCACAGGCGGGACGCTGCTGGAACCTGGAAGATTTCTGCTCCAGCCCCTAAGCCGACGCAGCAGCCGAGGCCGAGCAAGGTGGGCAGTGTGCCTCCGGGCCTGGGGCTCAGGTCTGGGCTCCCACCTGCGGTGCCCCCTGTTGTCCCGACGTGGGGGCACTAGTCACATGGTGCGCTGGTGACTTGCCATGGTTTTCTAGAGTTAGAGCCTCCTTGCTCCTTTCCCAATTTGCTCTCCTACAACAAACCCTGAAAACTGGCACCTGGGACTGGGATCTCTTAAAATAATATTTTTTTTTACGGCCAGATGGGAGGTGGAGAGAAGAGGCTGATGCCCTTCAGGGTGCAGCCCAGAGGCAAGGGCCCCCCCAGAGGGCCCGGGGCCTGCGTCATGGCTGTCCCACTGCCTGGGGTGGTCCTTGGCAAGTGGCTTGACTTCTCAGGGCTCCGTTTCCTGCCTCACAAAGTTACTGTGAAGGTCAAACACGCTGAACGTGGACAGCACTTGATGGGTGCCTGGCGCTGCGAACTCTCGGGAAGCCATCGCCGCTCGCTTTCCTGTCCCTCCCCCACTGCCAGCACGTCCTTTGTCCGGTGACTCAGCCTGCGTCCTTCCCCGCTGTGGGTAGGGACAGCAGAGGGGTAGCCGGTAAACGAGCGGAGCTGGAAGCACGTTCCAGAGTTTGGACTCTGAAGACCTGGATTCTGGGTCTGTTTGGGATAGGAGCTAGCTGTGTGGCTCTGGGGCAAGTCACCTGCCCTCTCTGAGCCCGCGACAGTGACATGCAGAATGACCTGTTAGGAGGTTACGGAGGAGCTTGGCACATTCACTGTTGGCTTAACCCAACACATAGACTGTATGTAACGTGACAAATCAGTGTTTCCTGCAGGACATGGAAGTGACCCTTCACCCATACGGCCATCCCCTTCTTTGAAATTATTTATTGCTTTAAGAAAAATTTCCAGAAGAGGGATGATGAGGTCAGAGGTTGTGCTTCATGATGTCTGTTGAAGCGTGTGGTCAAATGCTTTTGTAAAAGTGTTGCACCAGCTTCCTGCTGCCACCAGCAGGGGTTCCTTGGGGTCCTGAAGCCCTCAGAGTGGGGGTACTCCTGGGGTGTGTTGGGGACACCATGAGTCTCGAGGTAAATGGAATAAATGAGGATTAGCTCAATGTTCTTGGAAACTGACCTGACACAGGTTGCAGGCTGGCCTTCCCCACGGACAGAGCGGGGCTCCTTTCTGCTGTGATTGCAGGTTTGGATGCTGACAGGGGACAAGCTGGAGACAGCTACATGCACTGCGAAGAATGCACATCTGGTGACCAGAAACCAAGACATCCACGTTTTTCGGCTGGTAACGTGTCCTCCGCACTGGGGCCTTGTAGGGCCGATGCTGCAGTTTGCCCTGTAACCTCAGGACCTGACTGGGGACCCCTACAGAGGGGAGGGAGGAGCGTGTTAACCACCCAGGGTCAGGGAACTTAGAGCATTGGCTTGGGGGGAACTGCTGTGTGGCCCCAGTGAGGCTGTGGGCTTCCTTCTGGTGCTGGTTCAGAAGCGCCTCGTTACGGCCCTGTGTGCTTAACCTGCTGGGGCTCATGGTCCCTCGGAGAAGCTGGCACAAGGCACATTCGGGAGGAACGATGCAGATAAACCTGTCCATGTGAAATTATGCATAGGAGTCCAGATTCCTCTGGACCCTTGAAGATCAGGTCCTTGGATAAGGAGTAAATTCCAGGGGTGCCTGGGAGGCTCAGTCGGTGAGGTGTCTGCCTTCAGCTCAGGTCATGGTCCTGGGGTCCTGGGAGGTGAGGGGTGGGAGGTCCCCTCTGGGTGTGAAAAGTCATAGCAGCCCTGCTCCTGAAATCGGAGTGCTCACACCAACAACCAGAGGGGCTCTCTGCCTGTTCCGGGAGTTTCCCCTTGACCCCCCTGCCTTTGGTCCACAGCACACACAGCCTTCAGGAGAGCGGCAGTTTTGGGAACGGCACAGCGTTGTGTCGAGGCGGATACATTTAGTCTTCATTATACACGGATTCCAGATTTGCAAATGCACTTACTTGCTAAAATGTGTTCGAAACCCAAAAATCAGTCCTCAGGGCACTTTCAGAGTCCTCCGTGGACATGTGCAGAGCAGTGAGAAATCGTCGTTGCCTGATGCGCACATTCCCAGCTGGGGTCAAACAAGGCGATTCCCTGCCTTCTCTGCTTTTGTACTACACGCAAGCACAGTAGTTTAAGATTGACCTAGTGCCACTTTTTTTTTTTTTTTTTTTGCATTTTTGTGCTGTCAGTGATTTCACTGTTTCACATCCCCCCCCCTCCCAGCACACTGCTGGAGCGGTGTCCCTAAGTACAGGAAGGTACGATGCGACTTACAGAGAAAGTCCATGTGTTGGATGAGTTTCCTTCAGGCAGGAGTTCTAGTGCTTTTGGTTATGAGTTCAGTGTTAATGAATCAACAATATGTATTTCTTTTTTTTTTTTTTTAAAGATTTTATTTACTTATCCATGAGAGACACACAGAGAGAAGCAGAGACATAACATAGAGGGAGAAGCAGGCTCCCTGCGGGGAGCCCGATGCAGGACTCGATCCCAGGACCCCGGGATCATGACCTGAGCCAAAGGCAGACGCTCAGCCACTGAGCCACCCAGGTGCCCAACAGCATGTATTTCAAAAGATGTGTTTAGGGGCACCTGGCTGGCTCAGCCAGTTAAGCAGCTGACTATTGATTTTGGCTCAGGTCGTGATCTCAGGGTGGTGAGATCCAGCCCCAAGTCAGGCTCTGTGCTGAGTGTGAAGCCTGCTTACGATTCTCTCTCTCCCTCTGCCTCTCCCCCGCTCATGGTTTCTCTCTCTCCCTAAATAAAATCTTATATATATAGATATATAAAGATGTGTCTAAACAGAAACACATATATGACAAGGTATCGATGGACAAAAATATTGTGGCCAAAGACTCACAGAAGCCTGGCCCATATCTCCCCTCAAAGCAATGAATGGTTCCTTATTTACTAAGTCAGTGTTCATAGTGACTCTTATTAATATAGCGTAACCATTGAAAATAACGAGAAATGGGCTGTATGTCGTATATTCCATATTCTCCACATTCTGTATATTAGGGGTTGCAAATGACAGTCCATGTGGCCACCTGAAATAAAATTTCATTTTATTTTTTGAAAGATTTTATTTATTTGAGAGAGAAAGAGAAAGCACAAGTAGGGGGAGGGGCAGAGGGCGAAGCAGACTCCCTGCTGAGCACCCAGGCCCCCCCCCCCCCTCGACCCCCGGGATCATGACCTGAACCAAAGGCAGACGCTTAACCGACAGAGCCACCCAGGCGCCCCTGCAAATAAGGTTTTATTTAAACACAGATGCACCCACTTGCTTGCCTACTGCCTGTGGCTGCTCTGGCGCTACAACGGCAGAGCTCAGTAGTTGGACAAGAGCTGTAAGGTCACGGCGCCTGGCCTGTCACACAAAGGTCGGGCACCCCTGCTGGACACCCGGTTTCTGACGCCTGCCTCCCAGCCTTCCAGATGTCGTACTCCGGGCAGGCTCGCCGTGCCGTCCTTTCCGTGTGTGTCCAGTGCAGCCGTGACTGTGCACCTCATAGGGCCGTGTGACAAGCACACGGGGGACATCCATGGGGAGCACCTTGCACGTGGTCAGGCGCAATCACTGTTGGCTCTTCGGTTACATGGGTTGCAGCCGTCCCGGGGGAAGTGCGGGGTGACAGCTGGTGTACAGGCTCTCCCCATTCCCACAGAATCATAACAGACACGGTTGAATTTGGCTCTCGGTCCGGCGGCAGGGGAGGGGCGGGGGTCCTCGGCCGGGGTGGCCATTGTCCTCCCACCGGCTTCAGGAAGCCACTGTTTGTTGTTCTCCTGTCTCCGGAGAGCAGAGCCTCCTCCACCCCTCTGTTCCCTTCCAGGTGACCAACCGCAGCGAGGCCCACCTCGAGCTGAACGCTTTCCGCAGGAAGCACGACTGTGCCCTGGTCATCTCGGGAGACTCCCTGGAGGTGGGTGCAGGGACCCCGCCAGCCGGCTCCTCCCGGAAGTGCGTGCCCCTCCCTGCTCGGTGGGGGCAGTGACCACCACCTGCCCCCCTGCCCCCCCGCCCCCAGGTTTGCCTCAAGTACTACGAGTACGAGTTCATGGAGCTGGCCTGCCAGTGCCCGGCCGTGGTCTGCTGCCGCTGCACCCCCACCCAGAAGGCCCAGATCGTGCGCCTGCTGCAGGAACGCACCGGGAAGCTCACCTGTGCCGTAGGTAGGCGGCTGCCCGGGCGGATTCATTTCTGTAAGTCAGGGGATGGCTTCCACTGCCGTCTGCCTCAGACCCCCCGGGCCACTTCACTCAGGTCGTGACACTTTCCCCCAACAGACTCTGGCTCTATAATTATTCTTATTTTTAGTATTTCCCTTTGAGTGAGAGTAGATAAGGACGCTCTAGGGCTCTTCTCCTTAACTTGCCCTTCCTTTGCTAGTGACGCAGGGAGCAGCGCACAGAGGGCTGCAGACCACAGGCTGCGGTGCTGGGGCTGGGTTCCCGCCAGTGCTGGTTCCACTCCCTGGGGGCCCGGCCCAGCTTCCGTCTGCCCGTTGGCACAGTGGGGTAACCAGCACTCGCATGGTGCTCATGAGGATGGAAAAGGGGTAGATTTAAAAAGTGCTGGCCGCAGGGCACGTAGAGGCTCAGGAGTGTGGTGTCCGTCTCTGCTGCTGGGGGGATGCTTCTCCCCGCACCTCACAGGCCCCAGTGTGGCGTTGTAAACACCTGCCACCACGCCGTGGCTGGGGCTCTCGTCGGTCACCTGCTGTCCCTCTGACGCTCAGCTGCTCTGTGAGACAGGAAGCTGATACTGTGGGGTGTGGGAGTGATTAAATGGAGCAGGGCAGAAAAGGCTCTTAGTAAGCAAGCACCCAGGGAAAGGCAAAACGTGCATGATTGTCCGAAGTAAGAATGAAATGTGGGGGTCCTGTTTCTCGCCTCTCCCCAATTTCCCGACTTTCCTCTCTGGTCCGTGTGACCCACAGGTGATGGAGGCAATGACGTCAGTATGATTCAGGAATCCGACTGCGGCGTAGGTGTCGAGGGGAAGGTGAGTGCGGGTGCAGGGCATGGGGGGCTGCTCGCTGCCGAGCGGGAGCGGTTCGGTCGGGGCAAGGGCGTCAGGTGGTCGTGCTGGGCTGGGAGCTGCTCTGCTCCACGAGCTGGAGCTGCATTTCCCCTCAAAACAGCTTTCATGCTTCTGAGGATTTAGATTAGCATGAGGAAGCCTAAGGAACCAAAAAGCATGATCACCTGGTTTTGTTACATGGGAATCAGAGATCTACATCACTCTACATCGTCTACAGATGACAAGGGCTGATTTTTCACGTGCCAAGACTTAAATTAAGAAAGAGTGTTTTGCTACATTGTTAGGGCGCTGTGAATGTACTTCACACTTTTCCATGGCGGCCGCAGTGTCCATAAAAGCATCAGTTATCACATCATGTGCTGATATCTTGGGGTTTAGGGAAGAATGTGGCACCGTTTTGCCCCTCACGAAAAGCTGCAGTTTCTTAAAGTTGGTGTATTATAACAGCTTTTCTCTTTCTGTCCTTGTCACCTGTGAGCTTGCCTTAGAATTTACTCTGTTCTAATTTGTGACCCCTAAATGGCAATAGGCAAGAAGGTTGGTTACCAGGTTTGCTAGAACTTTGTGTAAAACAAGGGTACCGAGGCTCCGAGGGAGAGCTGGAGATGCTCTCCTATGCGTTTTGTTCCATACCTTCATGAATTGGGCGAATCCATACACTTTTTTGTTTCTCTTTCCACCCTTTCTGGTTTTGTGGTTCTCATCCAGTTGACAATTATTTGAAGTTACAGAATTCAGTGAACTTTGAGATGTTACTGGAATGGACTGTTTTAATGCCATCTGCCCCGTTAGTGGCATCCATCACACACCGTTTAAAATTAGAGAATTCTAATGGATGCACTTCTATAAATGTGCAAAGCTTATGTTCAAGAACGTTCCATTTGGTATTGTTGGTAGCCTCAGCATCCCTTCCCCCAGCCTTACATTTCACTTAAAGGAACTGAGTATTGTCAAGTGCCTATCTCTGATGATTCTTTGCTTCTGATACACATTATGGGGTGCGCCTGCCCCCCAAGGCCTAATACTAGATCCATTTGACCTCCCAATTACAACTATCTATGACTTAGAATGTTTTTTATTTAAATAAATTCCACCTTTTAAATCAAATTTAGGCTTGGACCACCAGCCGAGTACAGCTTGAAACCAAAGAAGCCCTTCGTAGAAGTTTTCCAAAGATCTCCTTACAGCATCTTGCTTTTTCAATTAAAAAAAAAAATGCACTTGCTCTGACTTCTTGTGCTTCTGACGGTGCCCAATTTTATCGGATTTTAGGAAGGAAAACAGGCTTCCCTGGCTGCAGACTTCTCCATCACCCAGTTCAAGCACCTCGGCCGGCTACTCATGGTGCATGGCCGGAACAGCTACAAGCGGTCAGCCGCCCTCAGCCAGTTCGTGATCCACAGGAGCCTCTGTATTAGCACCATGCAGGTGGGTGGGCCGTGGTGCTCTGCCCTCGGGCACATGGCTGTCATGGAAAAAGCCTGAAACCAGACTGTGCTTTGGGGCCTTTACCCTACCCCGGGAGGTTGTTTGTTTATTTTCCCACCTGACCAGTTTGAATCCCTGCCTTGCTCACAGTTCAGCTGATAGACCTCAGATTGCCTAAGATCCTTCCTCCAGGCCGTCCCTCCTGTGGGGAGTGGATGTGTGCATTAGCACTGGTGCGTCTCGAGGGCTTGGCGTGAAGTAGGTGTGGGGTAAATGCCCAGAGCCATTGTGATTGGCTTTCCAGAGGGAGAAATGCAGAATTAAAGGCTGGGTGAATAGTCTGGTCCTGAGTTTTCCAAATGAAAATGAGGGCCACAGAGAATAACCACAAAAGAAGAAGGACTTGCTTTTCTTGAGCTCTTCCTATATACCCTGGGCGCCAGGCTAGCGCTCACAATACAGCATCTTGTGTGCTCCTCACAGTAGTCTGAACCATGTCCATTATACAGATGGGGAGTCTGAGGTTCAGCGAAGGGTGAGAAATGTGTGCAGTGTCCCTCAGGGGTTTGGTCTGCATCAGTGCAGGGACCCCAGACCTGTGCTCCTCCTCATGGTGCCTCCTCGAGTGACCTCAACCTCGATACAGGGAGGCCTGTGCTGCCTCCACTTGCAAGGGCTCTCAGGTGGGACAGCATAGCCCGTGGCCCGGAGGTGTCTCACCGATGTCACAGTTCAGCCTCCAGCCACCCCGGCTGGGAGTTGAGCTTGGTTGTTGCGATTATTCATCTTCTCAGGAGTAAGAGCCTGCTCCCATCTTGCTTCTCACAAAAGGATTCTAGAGTATTTTCCCCACCTTCTCTCTCACCGACTCCTTTAACATCTGTCATCGGGCTTAGCAATTAAGCGTATACGAGGAAGAAGGCCAGAGGGTGGGAAGGAACACATCTTGGCTGTTGAAAATCTATTGACTGGTTCCCCTCTATGGACATTTGGTGAAAATATCGCAAGTAAGTAGTGAGAACATAGGGATGATGTGACTTGGAACCCATATCTCTTTCTGACCACATCACCAAACATCTCTGAGAGCTTAGAGCAAGTCACTTTACCCCTCTGGGCCTCAGTCTTCCATCCATGCAATGGGGATGACGAGACCTGCCTTGCCTCTCAGACAAGGCTACTTTGAGAAGCAGGGTTCTCTAAGGCATCAAGTGCGAAGGCATCCTTACCGCTATTAATAAGAACAAAACAGGGTGATGTATACAGTAAGGTGACATTTTAATCTGTGGGAAAAGGCACTCCATGACGACATAAAAGGCATCCTGCCTTTCTGAGTAAGTCAGCTGGTGCTGCTGTACGTGCATGGGACCTCCCGCTCTTCTGGCCTCATCCGTGCCCGATGTGGGTGATTTTATGTTTCCAACATCTAGTGCATTTGTGAGCCTAGGAGCCTTAAAGTGATTTTTTATCAATGTGATCTACACCTAAACAGCTGTTACAGTTCATCAGACCACATCTGTACTTGTATGTTAGCTCATGAATTGTGCTAGATGTTGCTGTGGTTAAATCACCGGGAGATCAGTCAGCTTGTCCCTGGGCATGCACACAAAGGCTGAGCTGGGTGAGCCGACTGACTGTATGTTGTTACTCTGAACATCAATTTAGAAAAAAATTTCAGGGTGGGCAATTGTTGTTTGAGCCTTAGAAGCAGGCCCTTCAGCCCTGTCCACTGTGCTGAGAGTGGTCGGCTGAGGGCAAGTCCCTGTTAGAGCTGAACCTTGACCTTTGTCTCTAATAGACGTGGCCATAGAGTTTTATTTTCCCTAAAATGTTCTCTCCAAGGTGAAGGCTCTGGGGCCAGCCCAGCCCTTTTACAGGAAGGAGGCTCTTGATGTTGATGTATAAAACTACACACCAGATTCTGGACATCTTGACAAGTATCCTTTCTGGGCTGCAGCCTGGCCGTGGTGGAAAGTCATTGGAAAGGTGGCTTTCACCTTCCAGTTCTGAGGTATGACCAGGGCTCAGCTGCAGCCGCCCAGGACCTCGGCCCCACGTGGCACCTGGGATTCCAGCTCTGTGCCCAGAGAACACCCACAGCAGGCAGCTGGGGTAGATGCCTCTGGCCACACACCCCTTTTGATCATGAGGCTGGCTCAGGCACTCATATTCAGCTTTTGAAAAGCCTCAAGTTGCCTCTGGCCTCTTTTTGGTTTTATGTGACTAGGAATTAGCTTTGAGGCCACTTTTCTTCCATTAGCCTGTAGATGCCCAGAGAAGGAAGTAACAGCATCTCTGTCCGATTTATCTCCCCAGCCTGTCTTTCCCTGCCAGTAGCTACTGTTTTCCAAATCAGGAAGTAGACATTCCAGCAAGGGCTTGGAAGTGTCTTTTTTTTTTTTTTTTTTTTTAAGATTTTATTCATTTATTCTGAAAGAGAGAGCACAAGTAGGGGGAGCAGCAGGCAGAGGGAGGAGGAGACGCAGACTCCCTGTGGAGCAGGGAGCCTGATGCAGAGATCGATCCCAGGACCCTGGGGTCATGATGTGAGCCAAAGGCAGACATTTCACCCACTGAACCACCCAGGTGCCCCTGGAAGTGTCTTTATTGCTCTTGTCTCATCATAACAATTTCCAAAAACAGTTAAATGTGTCCTGTGAAATGGGATGCCTTCTCTGCAGTCCCACCTCTGGGGTAGCTGGTGTACATCCTCACGGTGGGGGTATCTTTCCCTGTCCATGTCCATATCTGCGCAACTTGTTTATCGGTTGCCTGCCTCTGTGGGCTGTCAGGAGCTGTCAGGAGCTGTCAGGAGTGTGGGTTCCGGACACAGAGCTGGGCTTGAGCCCCGCAGTGCCGTTCCCCTACTCAGATTCCCCATCTGTGGCATGCAGGTGATATTAGGACTTGATCTCATGGGTAGTTCTGGAGATTCATGGAGATCTCATAGAGGATTCCTGGGTCCAGCCTGTGTAACTTTAAGTTAAAGTTACTTAAAGTCAGTGTTTACAGAGGGGCTGAGAGTGGCCTCTGCAGTGAAACCCCCCAGGAAAGACTCCTGGCTCCTGTCACTTAGGAGCTGTGTAGTCTTGGGCAAGTCACTTCACCTCTCTGTGCCTTACTCTTGTCATCTGTAAATAGGGGTTGATGATAACAGTGCCTACCTCATAAGGTGATTGTAATTGTGAAAAGATCTGATTTACTTAAAGCACTCACAACTGTGCTGGTAAAATTTGTGCCGTGTTAAGTGTTGGGTGTTATTTCATTCTATACGCATAGGAATTTTGTCAATATTTTTGGTAACATCCTCCTTTCTCGTTCGCACAGGCTGTCTTTTCTTCCGTGTTTTACTTTGCCTCCGTTCCTCTCTATCAAGGATTCCTCATCATTGGGTAAGGAAATCTAGGCAGGGTATTAATTTTTTTTTTTTAATGTGAAACCTCCCTAAAATGCCACAGATGAGAGAAGAGACGTGGTGTCTAGACCGTTTAGTCACCAAGTTGCCAGCAGTGCAGTTTAGAACCTTCTTGAATTCATCAGTTTTTGAGCTGGCAAGCCTGTAACCAGATTGAGGAAGTGGAGTCCGATATGTTTGTGGTTCAGAGCACTTGGCCGTGTGTACCTGGGAATGGAAAAATGCTTGCCCGTGAGAGTCTGAGCCGACTGGTGATGGGCAACCAAAGCCAGAGCAAAGGTTCACAGACTCAGTGATTTCACTGTGGTCTTAGAAAAAGTGAAAGAGGAGCTCTGGAAAGTACCATCCCTGCCATGGACCCTAGTAGAAGGTTCTGCTGCCTGGTCTCAGTTTCTAAGGCAGGCCAGAGCCTTGATGTCTCGGGGGACGCACCCAACAGAGTTTTATGGCTGCGTGCCACTGACTTGTTAGAGTAGCACTTAAAGTGTCACCTGGACGTTTGCTGCCATCAGACCCATCCCCATTCCTGACTTGGAATTCATGACGTTCCTTTTGATCCTTCAGAGAAAGTGCTCAGTCTGTGAATGACCCAGGTAGGTGGAGTTTGATTACCATGTGCCCTAGAGAGAGACGCATGTAGGGCGCACTCCTGGTCGTGAACAGGTGGGAAGCACAGAAAGGCTGGCTGGCCCCAGGGGAGAGTCATAGGAAGGACACCTTCCTCCTTTTTATATTGACCAGTTCAGTCTGAGAGTAGGCAGTGGAATTCTGCTGGCTTCTCATGTGGAAAGCAGACAGTCTTTTGTCAGGTCCCAGAAGGATGAAAGGACATGCCAGAGTGTAAGCATGGGGGCTCCCGGAGCTTTGCTCCACGTGGCCTCCTGTGACTGGATCCCTCGTCCCTCTACTTGCGGTCTCCCCTCATCACTCAGCTCCAGCTGCACTGGCTGCCTTGCTGTTCTTCGAACAAGACACACACTCACCTCTGGGCCTTTGCACGTGCTGCTCTCTCTGCCTGGGATGCTCTTCCCTCCATTTGCGCATGACTACCTCTCACCTTTTACAGGTGTTTACTCAAATGTCACATCCTTTGGGCACCCTCTCTAAAATCACACCACCCCCATGACTCTCTCCCTCTTCCCCATTAGAGTTTTCTTCTTAGCACTCACCTGCAACACACAGTGTAGTTTATCGACTTTGTTGACTCACTGACTAGCATCAAGGCTCTCCGAGGGCAGTTGTTTCTGATTCTCCAGTGCGTAAAAGTAGCCCGGGCACAGAATGGGCAGTGGATGGTTGTTGAATGAATGGGTGGGAATTGGGCTCCAGAGGCTGGAGAAACAAATTGCTCACTTTCCTTTGGCTGGGTCTCACCTGTGGTGATTTCTGCCCCCACCCCCAGGTACTCCACCATTTACACCATGTTTCCTGTGTTTTCCCTGGTCCTGGACAAAGATGTCAAGTCGGAAGTTGCCATGCTGTATCCTGAGCTCTACAAAGATCTCCTCAAGGTTCGCTGGACTCTTCCTTCCCTCCTTCTTTCCTTCCTCCCTTTTCTCCTCTCTCTCTCCCTACTTTTTTTTTTTAAGATTTTGTTTATTCGTGACAGACACAGAGAAAGAGAGAGGCAGAGACACAGGCAGAGGGAGAAGCAGGCTCCACGCAGGGAGCCTGACATGGGACTCGATCCTGGGACTCTGGGATCATGCCCCGGGCTAAAGGCAGCGCCAAACTGCTGGGCCATATGGGCTGCCCCCTCTCTCCCTACTTTTAACTTAATTCACACAAACCCTCCATATTTGAACACATTGATTTGAACTGGTGACTGCTTAGAGGAAGGCGTGGGATTTTTTTTTTTTCTTAAAAAAGTAGCATACGCACTTGTAAAGAATGTTAAACAGTACAGTAATATGTAAACTGAAAACGAGGCAACTAACAACTTAAAAAAAAAAAAGCCGCTGACTGTTCCATCCTGCAGCTTGTGTCTGCTCTTGGAAACGTTCTTGTGTTTGCTTCTGAAAAGTGTGTGTGGGTGTGTGGGTGTGTAGGGAGTGTGTGCTGTTTGTGCTGTTTGTGTTGTATGTGTGTGGTGTGTGTGTGTGTGCATATGATTTCATTTATTTGTCCTCAAGGAATTTTACTGAAGAGCAGATTTATTTCCACTGAATACCAGTTCTCCTTAAAAAAATGTGATTTCTCTAACTTGTTCAGATATGTGCAAGACACTTCTTTTGATGAAAACAGGCAGGTTGCCTCTTTAGTGGAGGAGATGCATGGGGCAGCTGACACACTGGGCAAACCAAGCGCCATAACCTGCTGTGTCTCTCTTTCTCACTTAGGGAAGACCATTGTCCTACAAGACCTTCCTAATATGGGTTCTGATTAGCATCTATCAAGGTAAGGAAAGGGAGACCACCTGTTACCTCGTGCTAAGCCTTTCTTTTGTCTGTACAGCATGAAGAAGCTCCAGCTGGAACCCTGAACTTTGGTTAGGGGGCAGGACCATGCACCCCAGGGAGGTGCTCGGCATGTCCTGAGGAACTGGAACGTTCAGCACCGTGATAGATCTGTGAGGTGGTACTGTCTGCTTCGTGAGAAAAAGTCAGAAAAAAAGATAACGGATACCGTTCAAAACCTGCCAACACACGCAAACCATTGTAACAAAAAACAAACAAAAAAAAACAAAAAAACCATTGTAACAACAACAAAAAAAAACATTTGTTGCTTTCTGGAATGGTCTGATACTTTTTTGGAGGCCAAGTTACAGTTTTTGAAAAATGCATTTACTTCAGGGGCCTCTAGGGAGGGTCCCTCAGATTGCAGCGACTTTGTAAGATGACTTTTAAGTATAGGAGAAGGAAATTTCAAAACCCCTGTTGGCGCTTATTTCTAGTTTTATGCATATTTTATAATGTGCACATAACTGTGCAGTAGTCCTAATATGTCCTGTCTATGTCTGTCTGCTCAGGGACCAACATGGTTCACAAATATATGTTGTGTATTGGGGAGGTCTCACTGGGGGGACCTGTAACCAGAAGATATAGAAACCATCGAGGCAGGAGGTTAAATTGTCCTTAAAAAATTGAGGAGGGGGTATTTTTTTTTAAGATTTTATTTATTTATTCATGACAGACACAGAGAGAGGCAGAGACACAGGCAGAGGGAGAAGCAGGCTCCATGCAAGGAGCCTGACGTGGGACTCAATCCCGGGTCGAGGAGGGGGTATTTTTAAGAAGCGGACCAAAGCATCATATATGCATGTCGATTTTTGCAGCGATCTTTTCTGTATAGAGGTTCGTAAAGAACGAACAGTGAAGCTCCATTTCACCCCCCATCTCGAACCCCATTGCAGTGGGCAGTGACTCGAGGAGTTTTGGGGTTTAGCGTCTATAGTATTCTTGTGCTGTGTGTAGTTTTGATCTGGGTGAGCACTGCCTGTCTGCTTTCTGCTGTGCTTGAAAAATATGTATGTGTACCCTCCTCCGCTTTCCTTTCTTGCCTGGGTATGTGATGCTCTGAGTGTCTCTCTGTTACCGCTGTCATTTGTGTGTGTGTGTGTGTGTGGGTGTTAGAGAAACAGGTGACCCAAGATGCACAATCCTAACTCTTCTTGAGGTCATGGTTCTCTACCGTCGAGCGCATCCGCGGTGGTGAATCACATTGTAGTTGACAGCGTTACACTGTTGTAAGAGAAGATCTCTGAAGGTTTTCATCTTTCAAAGCTGAAACTCTGTCCTCGTTCCTTTCTGCCTCTAGGATGTGACTACTTTAGATTCCTCATACAAGTAGAAGGTCCACAGTATTTACCTTTCTGTGACTGCTGACCTCTGCTGTTTTAAATCCTGGATTTAAGTTTAAATTTCTCTTTCTTGTTCCATCCACTCCAGAGTTACTCTCTGCAGCCTCTTTTTTTCCCATCTCTCCATCCCCCTCCTCGTCCCTCTCTCTCTCTTTCCTCTCTCTCTCCCCCCCTCTTTCTCTTCTCTTCTCTGCAATTATAGACTCCTTATTCTATAAGGTCCAAAACGAAAATAGGAAACTAGAATGGGATACCTGTTTAAAACCTCCATAAAGCTAACCACTCATCAACCTCATTTATAGCAAGTGCCATCTTTCATGCCTAAATTGAAAATACACAAAAAGGAGCCCCTCCTGGGAGTGAGCCCCAGGAGCCCCAGGTGGGGAGTGTGGAGGGCAGCAGCTCCGGGCAGGCAGAGCCGTGTGGGATCGTGTGGGACCCTTGTGGGGCCATGTGGGATGTCAGCTTCCTCTGCCTTCCCAGGGAGCACCATCATGTACGGGGCCTTGCTGCTGTTTGAGTCCGAGTTCGTGCACATCGTGGCGATCTCCTTCACGTCGCTGATCCTCACGGAGCTGCTGATGGTGGCCCTGACCATCCAGACATGGCACTGGCTCATGACGGTGGCCGAGTTGCTCAGTCTGGCCTGCTACATCGCCTCCCTGGTGTTCCTACATGAATTCATCGGTAAGACCCCTCCCCCCACCCCCCCTGCAGCTAAAGCCTGGCAGTTGGGCCCAGGGGATGCATCACGGGCTCCTGGAGGAAGGCTGGACTCATCCTGGACTCATCCTGGGCTCTGTGTCCAGCAGGCCTGGGTACTCAGCTGCCCCCGTTTTGTGACTGGCGTCCCCTTGGGGCGAGCGGCAGTTGTGAATCAGCTTCCTGCAACGGAGGCTGTCGGGCGTGATGTCAGTAGCGTTTCCTTTGAAAAGGACGCCGTGTTAACTGGCTTAGAGGGAGTCCATTCCATTCAACAAAGACCCGGTGGGTTTCTCCAGGGAGCTGGTCACTGCGCCGGGCTCTGGGGGCCTCTGGAGAGGTCATGTCCAGGTTTTGTTCATGAATGAACGATAGGCCTGCAGGATTTGTCCTTCTCATTAGGTTGAAAAACTCCACCTTACCCTGAAAGCATCTCTCATCACTCCTCTTTATTGATCATCAAATGTTCCTTGAAGTTTTGGTAAAGGTAAAAGGAACATCCTGTGAGATCTGAAGTCTTGGAGCAGGTTCACACTTGTCCCGAGAATCAGAATGGGTTTCGTGAGCACCTGCTGTGTGCTCAGTGGCTGGGGGTGGTAGGCCCTGCCCCCGGGAAGCTGCCACAGGCCGGGTGGGCTCTTAGTGGGACCGGGCCAGCCGCCCGCTCCCCATCTCATGCTCTGCTACTGCGGAGGACCACGTGCTGTGCTCTTGAGGAACCCTCTGGACTGCGGGCTTGCTGTCCTGCAGCAGAAGGCTGCTTCTGAAGCCCCCACCCAGGGCCACCCCCGTTTCCTGCTTAGCACCGTCTTTAGACCCGACCCCGTAGGGGCTTTGGTGACCATCCCGGAGGGAAAGGGAAACTGTTTTGGGGGTTGGAGTGCTTTCTGCTCTCAGGCGGCTGAGGGGGGGTGGGGTGTACAAAGAAAAGCCCCAGCCGTCAGCATCTGGATCACACACACCTGTAGGAATCGTTTGCGTCCATGGTTTTCTTCCCCTGGTGTTGGAAGCAGCATTTCAGCGGCTGTAGATTCAGCTGCGGAAGCAGGTCAGAGAGACAGGAGGGAGTGGGGCGAGTCCAGGCCCTGACACAGAGCCGAGGACAGGGACTTGAGCCAGGAGGCCGTGTGTCAGTGACGGGAGACAGCTCTCCCCCGGGATAGCCGTGCCGGCTGCTCCTGAGCCATATACACAGGCCTTCCAGAACATTCCACATGCTCACAGCCATCTTCCCGTTTGCTTGCAGATGTGTACTTCATCGCCACTTTGTCGTTCTTGTGGAAGGTCTCCGTCATCACTCTGGTCAGCTGTCTGCCCCTGTACGTTCTCAAGTATCTGCGGAGACGGTTCTCCCCGCCCAGCTACTCAAAGCTCACGTCGTAGGCGCGCGCTGGCCCAGGGCACGGCCTCTGCACTCTCCTGGTGGACAGAGATCAAGTTGCGTTTTTATTAACCGCCACCTGCAGATCCTGCAGTAATCGCTAACACGTGCGCGGGGTCCCGACGCCGAGTGGACGGGGAGGTTCCTGGAAGGGGCCCCCGTGGGCCTGCTCGGGCCCCGACGGTTCGGCCTTGAGTGAATGTACATATGTTAAAGCCGGTGGCTCAGCAAACGGAGTTACAAGTGGGTCACTGTGCAAGCTTCCTATGACTTGAATTTTGTTGTCATGTGATAAAAAGTTTCTGTCCAGTTGACGATTGTTAGAGGGGTTTTGGTTTTTGTTTTAAACAATCCCGATGTATGTGTCCTCTTCACGTCTTTCTCGCTCTTAAAAACCCGTTTCGGAGAAATGTTAAAAAGCGCTTGGTATGGACTTGTGGGAAAAGACAGTGACTTTGGTAAACAGTTTATCCGGATAGTAATCTCAAGGTGGACATGCTAAGCGTCCTGTCCGAGACAGCTCTGCTTACTGAAGCCACACCGGCTTCCTAGGGTGACATGGGGCAAAGGAGAGGAGAGAGAGAGAGAGAGAGAGAAAGAGCGAGCCATAAATCCAGTCTGTTCTCCCTCAGATTCAGCATCTCCAGCACTTGACTTAGCTTCACCTGCCACCTCGTAAAAAGAATTTCAAAGGTGTTATCCCGCTTTGTTCGGACCTGGTAACAATTATAAAGCCTGTGGCTCTCTGAGGACACCCTCAGCCATTTTCAGCAGTTGTTTTAGCAGGAAACGTGCCACTGAACAGCTCCTAAACGTGTCGACAGAGTGATAAGAGACTCAACTAATTCTTTAGACAACGTCGCACATGTGGCTCGGCCCCTCGGAGTGTCCTGAGTGCGAGGTCAGGGATGGGGGTTCCTGCTTCCACAGAAATCTGTTTCCTATCAGGAGGCTGGATGACAAAGGCAGAGGCATCTCACCGTGTCGCTGTTCCTCGTTCGTCGGCGGCAGCTTCAGGCAAGGAGCCCCCCGCCCCCCATCGGGGAGGAGGCCCCGGGGCCGCCGCTCTGGGGGTCTGGGCTCCGGGGCGCTGCCTACGGATTTCAAGGGGGGACCTTGCTGAAAGGCAGCCAGGGGTGGAGAGTCCTCCCCCTGCCAGGACAGAGGACACGCATGTGTGTTTCTTATAAAGCTGTGGCTGCTCGTTTCAGAGGAAGAAGGGAGTTTCAAGCCCCGGACGTGGCAGGGCAAGGATTCTTGGGTTTTCAAGTCACTCGGCGCCGCAGCCACACATGCAGGCCATCGGCGCGGTTGGTGTGTGTGCCAGAGCTGACCGTGTTTGGGATCTTGGGTGTGTGATTAATTCCCTCAGCCCTTTAGCATGACGCTTCTCGTGTGCGCTCCAGGGATGGGAGCTCCAGCCTGGCGGCAGGACCAACCTGCCCTGGGGGAGGGGGGGGCGGGAGGAGCAGGAGGTAGTTCCTTGCCTGGGGAGCACTCTCGACGTGCTCGTGGGTTTATGTTGCCCTTTTAAGACTTTATATAAAGAGGACAGTAGGTTTCAGGCACTGGTAAGCGGGCTGTGACATCGCTTCTGTTTTAAGATTGTGCATTTCCGCAGTGTGTTTGCCTTCCTGGGCCAGCCGTTTCTGCCCAACGGAAAAGACCTACAGAGGATATAGGTTGCAGCGAATGAGTGGTTATTTAGGAATAGGACCCTGGTCCAGAACTCTCAGGAACGTGGAACAGGTGTGACTTCTTTCCCGAGTGATGTTCTGGAGTTTTCAAAGGTAGGGAAGGGTTGCGTCGGGCTCCGAGTTTCACGCTTGCATTGGAAGTTGGAAGTCCGATTGCATTCTGAGTTTGCAAAACCCTGAGCCTGGCCTTCTTCACGGGCAGGTGACGGCCCCTGCAGGTCTGCCTTGTGGGACCACGGTTGGGAAATGTGAGACACTCCCAGGAGCTTCAGGGAGGTGGTCTCTCTCTGTCCCAAGTCCCACCTTTGATCCAGGTGTGGGAGTTGACTTTTGAGGTCAACACGTGAGATACCCCGGAAGGAAGGAAGCTTCTCAGAGAGGCCGAAGCCGCCCCCGCCCCCGGAGGCTGAAGGAGGCTTGTCTGTGCCATGGAAACCCTCGTTCCGTTGTGCCAGCCGCGCTCTGGTGGAGGCAGTCAGGGGCCAGAGGCACCCAGACCCAAGTGGCACCCAGACCGCCACGCGGTGGAGCGGCCCGTCCAGGGCCGGAGCCTCCAGTCGTCTGAGAGCACAGGAAGCTTACCCGGGCCCCGCAGACTGACCCCAGCGGAGAAAGGGCACACGCGCGTGCCATCCTAGGTGTGGGGGAGACACACGCACCCGAGCTAATTTCTAGGAACCTCCTGAGTTCGTAAACCTTAGGCATCAGGATTCTTTTGGCCTTTTTCTTGGTTTACCAATCTGGAAAGAATTTAGGAAACACCACTGACCCCCCTCCCCTCCCCTTGGACCTCGGGGCGGGGTGGGGGGACCAAAGTGTCTGACAGCTGATGTAATTTGAGGCCGGACCCCCCACCCCACCCCCCGGCTCGCAATCCGTGTTCAAACGTTTCTCCTTAAAGCAAAAATGACAAGTCCCCCTGCCCTCCTGACACCACTATGTATTTCTGTCGCAATAAGCACTTTCATTACTTTGTGATGACTCCTAGTCTGTTTCTCGGTGATGGCTGTGTGCGCGTGAGGACAGTGGGATCTCTTTGTGCGTTCTCCTTTTTCCCTCCTTCCTTCCTCTTACGCAAATGACCAGACAAGCTTCTTCCGCCTTCAGTGATTTCCGATGCCTGACAGTGTTGATCCCAGTTTGGAGGGCGCGCAGGCTCACGTGCGTGTTGCCCGTGGTGCCAGGCGAGACTGGCCGTGCCGACCGAGCTGCCTGGGGCGGCCGGCTTGGCCCCGGAGCGAGGAGGGGGCACCCCCGGGAGCATCTTGACATCGGAGCAAAGCAGCTGTTGGCAGCCACCGGGGGCTGGGATGCTCCCACCGATGGGGTTGTTATGTCCAGGTCCCAGGCCAGCTTCCCGTACCAAGTGCAGCCCTCTCGTGCAGCAGCGATCTTAAATACCGACGTCTGCTCCCCCTGCCCTCGGTGTGCTCTCCGCCGAAGGCCGCCGTTACTCTGACAACTTCTGAATGTATTTTGAGTTTTGTGCTCACTGGAAATCGACACGATAATGCCTATTCCTTCTCCGGACTTTTGTTTTTATACTTTGTTTTGTTTTTACTGGGGGTGGGGATGGGAACGCCCTCATGCCTTTACGGGGCAGCATTTTAAACCTCTGCCAAATTTGCCGATGGGACCTACACGTGCTTCCCCTCTATCCTGTTGAAGGCGAACACCTGTCATCTGTTTTTGATCTTTAATCTTCTGTGTGTTTAAGTGTGTGTGTGTGTGTGTGTGTGTGTGTGTGATGTCACCTCCAGTGTTTTGATGCGATACTTGGTTTGCATTAAAATCCCATTAACTCCCAGCTTCGGTTTCGTGGAAAAGCGTACAAGGAGCTTTGTAAATACAACAGATTTTATTTCTCCTCCCTTCCTTGAATGTAAAGCCTCTGATCGTGTATCCTTCTTGGGAAATAATTTCCATTAATGTATGTTCATTATGTCTTTGAATGGACCTGAGATGCACACCGGAGGCCTGAGCTCCTCGCCGTCTGCTCAGGCCACAGCTTCACCTGCCGCTCCGCCCCGGTCACCGCGTGGTCGGAGGTGCCCTCCGTTAACGTCCTGGGCAACGTCAGTGAATCCTGCGTTTGTGAGGGGGTGGGGGGGTGGGGGGAAGGCAGGTGGGGGGTGCGCACACAAAAAGATTTGTGACTAATTTATTATTTTGTTGCGATGGGGCTGACTGTTAACTCTCCTAGGAGTCCGGGCCTGCCTCATGAGTAGGTCACTACGTGTGATCCTCACCAGGACAGCGTTTGTCATTAGAGGGAAGCTCTGGTCCAGGATGCTTTAATTTAGCAGGGACTCCCAGATGATTTAAATTCTCGATCCTGTGATGATACACATGTGATCCTGCGTGTTTCTGAGCAGTTCTCCTTTCATTGTCTGCCAGCCTGGCCCGTTGCTGTTGCCCAATAAAGCTTGTGTACTTTATGCCTTTGGGGATCATTTTAATTTGTGTGGAAACATGAATTCTGGTGTCAAAATGAAGGCTTTTTTTTTTTTATTCTAATGCTCCTAGTTTTGTGTGTATCTCATAGTACACAAAGTGTGAATGACTTTTTCTCCAGTTATTTCGATTTTTGGCAAAAAAAACAAACAAACATGCCTTGTTTATTATTCTTACTGTTGTCTATTCCAGACCTGTCAGCATTTCAAAAGGTGATCCGATACAAATAGGAAAAAGGGGAACGTTTTAGAAGATCCATTTTTTGTTCGTTTGTTTATACACCTAGTCCTTGATCAGTTTAGATACCTTTTGAAAAAAAAAAAGTGATAGAAGATTTGGGAATGCGGTCACCTGTGTTTTAGGCAGAGGAGGTTTGTAGGCTGTTGTGCAGGAAGCAGAGGACGTGTTTTGTAAATCTTCCTCGGTGCTCCTCACCTGGGGGTGCCCACGATCCTTTTCCTGAACCCCGACCTGTCAAAGCAGCCAGCCAGAGGCTGTGAAATTCCATGGGCGCGCAGACACCGCTCCCCGCTCGCCACTAGGGGGAACTTGAGATCCAAAGACCTTTATGTTTCCTGTTTTCAACCCCGGGAGGGTCCACCAGCCCGGCTGCTCTGTTCGAGACGCTGCTTTCATAGCTCAAAACTGATTTCATGGCCAACGTCTCTGTTAAAAACAGACATTTCTTTTTATGTTGTTGACCAGACTATTTTGCTGGACTTCGCTTAAACACACACACACACACACACACACACACACACACACTAGGGTTGGAAGGGGTGGTGGTGGTGGTGGTGGGAGATGAATATTTATTTGATCTTGGATATTTGTATTCTTGAATATTTGGCAGCCGGGAAGACTTGCCCTACTCCTTATTCAGGCTAATAAGGTTTTGAGACGAAATGTTCCAACACCCCAAGTACTTTAACTGTTTTTGTTATGAAACGTTTCAGGGTGACATGAAGCCCTGCGGTATTTGCGAGGAGATCTATAAATGATGGATTTGCTCACCTCAAAATAGAACTGCAGTCGCTCCAAACTTTCCAGAAGTCGAGCACAGTAACAGAATTCATTCAGGACTTGCTAATTTCCTACTTGAAATGGGTTACATAACAAGAACGGTCCCGCCTTCGGGCCTCGCAAAACTACCCATGTAGTGATGGTGAAATGTATCATTAAAAGCTAGAAATAGCTTTGCTAAACTCTGGGAAAAAAAAGAGGAGGTTTTTTTTTTTTTTTTCCCCCTGATAGCTCCCCCTCTCCTTCACCCAAACATTGCATAATGTTAAAAAAAGTCAACTCTTTCCGTGGGATTTAATTTCATTCTCCATGTGGCTGCGGTTGGAGGGGTAACTTCAGCATTTTGGGGGCTGGCAGATTTTTGGAGGATCACGCATCCCCGGATCGGTTTCCATTCGAGGCCATAGCAGACAAATACGCCTGATTCTGGGGTGCCCCTTTCCCTCCTGCCCCCCCTCTGGTGGATGCGTTCTCTATAACGTAGCGTCTTTGCAGAGAGGAATGTCAAAGCCAAGCCACCCCTCAGCCTTCCGTGTTGAGGTTTGGACTTTGAAGTGCATTCCCGCTAAGATTTGGGGTAATTGAATCATACTGTGAAGTCACTGGCTCCGCAACCTGCGCCTGACGGCGGGGCAGGCCCTGTTTCTTTGAATCAGCCTGCAGGTTCTGTTTGCTCACGCCGGGAGCTTGGTGTTCCGAGCCTCTGCGGTCCATTTTCAAGAGGTTTTTAAGAGCAAAGCATTTTCTTTTCTTTACTTGGGTCCGGATACGCCCAGGAATATTTTTCAACTTTCAAGATTGCAGAATCCTGAAAGAGTAAGGGTGCCAGGGGTTATATGGAATACACTGACTTTTTTGTCATTCATTCACCATTTACTGAGCACCTACTATGCGTTGGGTGCTGACCCGAGGGTATTGATCAGGTAAGACGAGAAAGTGATGGAGGGAGGGAAGTGCCCTTCAGGGATGGGCCCACTGAAGCAGGAGCCTGAAGGATGGAGAAGAGGGAGTCGTGGCAAGGTCTGGCGGAAGCTGCGTTTGTGTAGTGCAAAGGCCCTGGGGTTGGAAAGGCTGGGTATGTGGGAGGTGCAGAAGGAGGGGCACATGGCTAGAGCGCTAAGACCAAAGGGGGGAGCATAGAGGAGATGAGGGCAGGGACATAGGTCTGCAGACCATGGCATTCAGGCTAAGGAGCCCTGAGAACTGAGCAAGCGTTATTCAAGTTTGCCCGCTGTGCTTGAACTGCGTCTGCAAGGCCCTGTTTCACTGCCTCACTGACCCATCCCTGCCTGATCTCATTTCCACTTCTGTGGTCTGCAAAGGCTCCGGGGAGACCCACCCCTCCCATTGGAATCAACCCACTCTCATCCCTGATATTTTTTGTGATTTTATTGGCATAAGCGACCCTATTAAATAAAGGGAAGACGAAGCTGGTCCTTGGATGAAATTCTTGCTTTTCCAGCAAATACTACCAAGGCCTTCTGTTCTGCTTGGGGTGTAGTTGGCGGCTGTTCATTCGCGAGTCCTGGAAAGCAGGCCACCTAAGAAGTGGGAGGTGAGTCCGGGAGGAGAACAGGTAGAGAAAAACCCCACTGGGTCACATTCTTCAAAGCTGCCACATTTCCAGAATATGCCCGCTTGGGTCTGATTTCGAAGAGGAAGGCTTTTGCAGTCATGAACTGCGTGCGGGAGCCCAGGCTGTGTTCAAATTCCTCCCGAAGAAAGAAGGAATAACGAGAACAGGCTGTGGAAAAGAATGTAGTTAGTGTCTTAAAGATGGGCAAATATTCATTCTCATTTGTCCTTTTATGTGAAACAGATTTTTAAAAAGGCAATTGGAGTAGCTAATGACATCCAGAGCCCTGTTGATTCAAGTGGGGTTGGGGGTGGGGGCTTAAATTGGCCCAAACGATTAATCAGACCCAAAGAAAGAGGTGAGTTGCTCCGGAATTCTTCAGAGACGGGGCCAATAATTAGAGTGTAAGATGCTACTCTCTATGCACATAACTTAGCATAATTTTCTTAGGCAGCTCATCACCAGCAGAATTAGAGAAAATCAGACCAGGAAAAACCCGCTAGCCAGGCTGACTTGTGCAGACGTGGAGACTTTTGCTCCAAAATGGCTTCATGCTTGAGGAAGACACCAAGAGAAAGCGCTGCCTTTCTTCTGGGCCCCAGTGGGAGTGAGACTAGACATGAATGCAGTGCCGTTTTAGGGAATGTGCTGGAATTGGGGGGCCGGGCAGCCCAGGGAAACGTGCCATGGACCCAGCTGGAACAGAGACAGATTTGAACACCAGTTCCCATACTTACTGAGTGACAGGGGGCCGATTCCTTACATTCTCTGAGCTCGGTTCCTCACCTGTTCTTATGGGATCGGCCACGAGGCCCATGGTCCTGGCTGCAGGTGCAGAGAGACTGAAGTGGCAGCTACACCTCCCATCGACACCTCTGAGCAAAGGGTGGGCTGTACGTGGAGGGAGGCAGCTTTGCTCCCAGACTGGGGCACACGTTTTCTTCAAACACGGAGGTCACCCAACTGGAGAGATTCCTCGCGTGAGTTCAGATCTTGGGCGCAGAGGCAATATCTCACCCCGAGTCTTTGCGCTGGCCTTTGCTGAGCTCAAAGGCAATGCCCACCCTGGGTCCCATTCTCCCAGCAGCGCTCTGTGTGGGAAGCAAACCTGCCTGCATGGCGCTGGGCTGGCCTGAGCATCCCTAGGGACGCTCACACGCCTTCGGAGCAGGGGGTAGATGTAGCCAAAGGAGAAAGGGGACTTCCCAAAGCCTCCACTCCTGGGTGATTTGGGAGACAAAATGAGAACAAGTCACTGAATGGCCAGTTGTTTAACATCTCTCTCTCTCTCTCATGGAAGCAAATTCATTATTGTAATAGAGTAGAAGGCAAATTTTGCTTGAATTGTAAAAAAAAAAAACAAAAACACAAGGCCTGGGCAATGTGTTGGGGGGAAGGGCAGCTGGTGCCCATGTAGGCGATGCCTCTTCACTGGCTCTGCTCTTCAGGCATCTAAGGGACAGCTTGGGAGGCACTGACTTCTGGTTTCATCCCGAGCCAAGCCAGCCCAGGCCCAGGCCCATGGTTAGGGCTCAGTAAAAACTGAGGTTTTATTTTTTAATTTTTATTGTGGTGAAATATACATAACATGAAATTGACCATTTGAACCGTTTTGGAACGTCTAACTCAGGGCCGTTGAGTCATTCATCGAGTGTTAAGAGAAGGTTCCAGAAGATTCAGGAACCTGACTAGAAATAGTAGGCCTTGCCTTATCACAGTCTTTAAGAGTTGCAGTGTTTCCCCACCAACCCCTCACAATCCTGGGAGGCAGGTGCTATCATCCCCATTTTGGAGGTGAGAAAAGCGTCACAGGGAGGCTGAACATGGGTCAGGCCCACATAGAAGCACCAATGCTCAGCACCATTCACGACACCCAAAAAGCAGAAATGTCCAGCAGTCGATGAATACACAAACAAGGTGTGGTGGAGCCGTGCAATGGGACACGGTTCCACCACAAAGAGGAGTGAAGTGTGCTATGTGCTGCAGCATGGATGAGAGAACACGGTGCTCAGTGCAAGAAGCCAGACACTGCGGGCCACGTACCGTATGGCTCCATTTCTATGAAATATCCAGAAAAGGCCAATCTATAGAGACAGAAGGTTGATTCATGGTTGCCTAGGGATGGAGCAAATAGGGGAAGCAAGGGGGTGACTGCTGATGGGTAGAGGGTTTCTTCTTTGGGTGATGAGAATGTTCTGAAGTTAGACACGCGGTTGCACAAGTGAAAATAACACTAAGACCCATTGAACAGTATGCTTTAAATGGGTGAACTGTATGGTGTGTAACTTCTATCACAACAACTCTGTTCTGCCTGGGGGCTCCATCGTCTCTGCATTCTGCACCAGCACACACGGGGGTCCCAGCCTCTCCACGTCTTTGCGGGCACTTGGCCTTGTCCGCGGTTTTGCTCTAGCCATCCTAGCAGGCTTTCATTGTACTGAACATCTTTGCGTGCGCTTGGTTGCTGCTCACATACCTTCTCTGGTGAGGTGTTCATGTCTTTTGCCCAATTTTTTAAGTTACCTTGTTTTCTTACTGTTGATTTCTGAGAGTTCTTTATATGTTCTGGATACAAAGCAATTGCCGAACATGTGATTTGAAACGTTTCCCCCACCTGCAGCTCAGCATTTCATTCTCTTTATTGCCAGCGTTTCTACTTCTAGCCCCTCTGTTGGGTGCATTATGGCATCTCATTGTGGTTCGAATTTGCATCACATCATGTCTTAGTTTGGCTTGTGGAGTCTTGGGTCAACAGCATCTCTGGCTACATGCGTAGTGCTTTATATTTGGAATCTTTCTTTCTTTCTTTCTTTCTTTCTTTCTTTCTTTCTTTCTTTCTTTCTTTCTTTCTTTCTTTCTTTCTATTATATGTATTTGACAGAGAGCTCAAGCAGGGGGAGCAGCAGGCGGAGGAAGAAGCAGGCTCGCCACTGAGCAGGGACCCTGATGTGGGGCTCCATCCCAGGACCTTGGGATCATGGCCTGAGCTGAAGGCAGATGCTTCACTGACTGAGCCACCCAGGTGCCCTTATTCAGAATCTTTCTGAAGAGGGGAGACTTGGAATCTTCTGTACAAGCAAGGCTTTAAGAGATTCAGTAACTTGGGGTGCCTAGGTGGCTCATTGGTTGGGTATCTGCCTTCGGCTCAGGTTGTGATCCCAGGGTCCTGGTTTTGAGTCCCATGTCAGGCTCCCTGCATGGAGCCTGCTTCTCCCTCTGCCTGTGTCTCTGCCTCTCTCTCTCTCTCTGTGTCTCTCATGAATAAATAAATACAATCTTTAAAAAAAAGAGAGAGATTTGGTAACTGGCCCAAGGCTGTGCAGCAACTAGGTGATGGGCCCGGCCCTGTTGTCTCTCTGTTGAGCTGTGATCTGCTTGGAGCCTTGGCTTCAAGGCTCCTGATAAAAGCACCCGCTTCACATCTCCCCAGCAAGCCGCATTCCTTCATGGCATGTCACGAGAGGTTGAGAAATGCCAACGAAGATGACGAACACAAACCCCATCGATGTGACTCTCATCACCCCAAGGTCCCTCCTTCCCTGACATGGCAGTTCCCCGGGAACTGCCACATTCTCTAGCTGCTCTCATTGTGGCTGTTCCCACCTTCTAATTATGAGCAGAGTCAGCCCTGGGGGTGGGGGGGGGCAGAGGCCTTGAGCTGTGAGTCATCACGGGGATGTCATCACCAGTGGGGGGTGTGGGGAGAGAGAGCCCCTGAACTGTCTGGAGGCACCATTCAGTATCCACGTCTGTGTATTCATCAAGTGCCCGCTGGGTGCCAGGCAGCTTCTAGGCCCTGTGCTCAGACGTCCCTTCTCAGAGAGCCCTTCGCTCTCTGCCCCATATAATGTTACAACCCTGTCACCCCCTAGCCCCTCACCCAGCTGTATTTGTCCTCAGCCACCTAGCACTGTTCAAGCACTGTTTTCAGTCCTGCCCATGGAAATGCATGCTCTGTGAGGGCAGGGCCGGGATTATTTGCTGTTCTAGAAACTTCAAAAAAAGGTCCCACAGAGTGGGTGTTCAATAAATATGGGATGAACAAATGAATTAAATGAGTGAGGTAAGTGCATTCATTTCACAGTGATGAATACCATAATGAATTTAAATCAGGATGCCATCGGGGGGACTGACCAGAGTGAGGTGGGGAATGTGTGTCCTTGAATATCAGGTGGATTTAGAGCTTGGATCTGAAAGACAAAGGGAGCCAGCATTGACAGATGTGAGGAGACAGCATTCAGGGCAGAGGAAATAGCATGTGCAAATGCCCTGGGGCAGGAAGGGTTCAGTGTATTGAGGAACAGAAAGAAGAGAAGGGCAGCTGGTGCTGCTAAGTGGCAGAAACTGAGCACCGACTAGCAGGAAGGCATCTGTTTACCAGCTCCCCCTCTCCCTGGCCTATCTCCATCATACCAGAGCTCACTGTCATCTGACCTTTTCAGGTTGGTTTTGAGAGTGGACCCACTGTGTGTCACGTTGAGAGACTCAGGATCCCAGGCTCATGGATTCCCAGAGCCAGAGAGGTCAGGGAAGTGGCTCATATCCCAGACCACACTGCCCCAACTATGACTGATCTCTTTCTCCTAGTCCAGGGCTGTGGCTTTTGGTAGCTGGATCAACCCATGAGAAAGCTCTTCTAATTCTCGAGAGAATCCCCCCAGGGCTCAGGAAATGCCTCTCAAAAGAGAAACTTCTGAGAGCCATGTGGCTTCCAAATGGGGGCATGTATGCCATGTCACAGTCACTTCCACTTGTGTTATCTGAGTCCTCGTTGTAACCGTGTCGGGGAAGTGAAATTAAACTCCCCTAACAGATAAGGAGGGCGAGACGCACTTCAGTTCCAGACCTGGCAACTCGTTAGCCACGGAAGGCCTTGCACTCGGAGCCTGAGAGCTCGTATCTGTGCCGTGGGTGTGGGTCTGTGTGCGTGACGGGCCCCAGCACGCAGAGCCCTCCGATACCAGTGACAGCTCTGTGCTTGCACACAGTCCGAGTCAGGCCTGGCGACGTCAAGCAGGAGGACGGTGGGGGAGTTTGCTGCCAGCATGAGGCACTTGGGCTCGGAACCGCCGAGAACCAGGGCAGCTGGGGATGCGGTCGCAGGAGCGAATCCACCTCCAGACAGGTCCGGGCAGCTTGGTCCGTCGCCTCCAGCCGTCCTGTCGCCCCTCCAAGCCCCTCCGTCTCCCGGCACTCCAAGGTCCTGGCGGGAGACTCTCTGGGGCTCGGTGTGGGTCACACACGGGGCACGTTGGCCAACGGTTTCCCCAGACTGCCCGCCGTGGGGAGGAGGTGATGTTCCCCCCCCCATCCCTGGGGACCGTGGCTGTGTTCCCGGGCATTAAGGGCAAACGGATGCGCAAATGGATGCTCGGCGGCCAAGGAAGAGCTCAGGTTCCCCGCAGCAGCCGCGTTGGCTTTGCCGCCGCGCAACCCGCTCGGGGCCTCCCCCTCCAGGCCCTGCTCCTACGCTGCCAGACGACGGCACGGAGTCCAGCTCTGAGTCTGGGGCAAGTCTAGGAGAAACGGGAACATCTCTTTTGGGCCATGCCTCTCCATCAGCTCGGAGAACGAGGCCGGGCCTTCCCTCTTCCACGCCATTGGCCAGCAGCGGGGCCACGCCCACTCCCGGGCCAATCACCGGTAAGGGGCGGGGCGATAAAGACCAATCAGATTGGAGCCCCGCTCCTCCTGCAGCCGGTCCCACGATGCTCCTCCAGGCTGGTCTTCTCCAGGGTGGTGGTGGCTTCTGTCCCACAGAATTCTCTGGATTGGTAGAGTTTGCACACGGGGTGTCCTTTTGGGCCTGGAGGGGGTGTCCGTGAAGGTCGCCACCGCGCCGTGGAGCACCTCCTAGGGAGGAGGCCATCTGTGTGTGTCCCTGCCCTGCAGGTAGTTCAGGTGCTGCAGGCATCCAATGTCCCCACGACGTGCCAAAGCCAGCGGCCAGCGCAGGGAGGAAAGAAACACCAGGTGAGAGTACCCAATAAATAAGGATTGTGGCTGACCTGGAAAAAAAAAAATCATCTTGCCAGGCGGCCGTGTTGACTTAAGGCAGGTTTAATTATAGTGCCAGGTAAGCTCTGCTCTGCCTTTGGGGGGCTGTCCCCCGCTTAGCTGTCAACTCTGCTTACCTTCCAGAGAGCTGACAATTACATGGTGGCACTTTTTCACTCGCGTGTGACCTAACACAGACGCTCTTCTCAAAAGTTGGTAACTAAATTGGAGGTGCTGAAAGAAATATTGCAATTGAAATAATGCTTCAGGGGACGTTTATATGCCTCAGAGTGAATTACTGTCTTTTAAAAAAAAGGGAGAGAGAGAGAGAGAGAGCCCCTTCTCTGTGCACAAATATATACTTTTCACATTCCTTTTGAGGCACCAGCGATTTTAACAGCAGTGTAAATCAGATTTTACAGGCCACATATTTCAAGTATGGAGTTCATTAAATGTGTGAAATTTGACATTTGCTTCAGGGCGTGGCTAAGGTCTCCGGTAATGAATCACAAATTGTGTTGGGCTTGCTGATCAAGTACAATATGCTAACTACCCCTGTGGACTTGCACAAACAAAGAGGCACTTTCTCTCTGAGCCTCCCCAAAACCCAATCCTCCTAGGCACCCTTCTTCAAGGGACAAGGCACTAATAGGACTAATGGGGTCCTGTCATCTTTATTGAGGTTGAGAAACACGTGGGACGTATTCTTTTAATCGATTCCTGAGTGGTGTCAATGCATGCATTAGTTGAAGGCCGATGTACTAACCCCCCACTGTGTGCCAGGCTCTGTGCTGACTCTGAGAACACAGTGGCAGGTGAAACCGTGTCTCACCTGGTGGAGTTTGTAGCTTCGGGGGTGGTGGGGAGACAGTGGTAGAGTAATTACTCTCGCCAACAATTAGGCAATGGCCTGAGAAGTGCGATGAGGGAAAAGCCTGGGGCGTTGTGAGGCCCAGAGGAGACTTAATTATTTTCTGGAAGTATTAAGAAACATCTTTCTGGGAGCCGTAGATAAGTGGAGACTTGAAGGATGAGGGGACCTTAGCTAGAGAAGAGTTGGGAGATGGCGACAGGATTGAGAGCATGGCCTGCACTCAGTTAATCAATGACTAAGTATTTATGGACTTCTTGTGCTCTGGAGTAGGCCTCACAATGGAGAGAAGACCTGGCAGTTGCATCAGCTGAGATTCACGGTTGCAAGTGACAGAAGCCCAGTTAATTGGGAATTTGTTGGCTCATGTACTTAAAAAGCCAGGGCTGGCTTCAGGCATGGCTGGATCTAGGATGAACAGGCATCTACCCCTGTCCCCTGGCTTTGTTTTGCCTTATGTTTGCTTCTTTCTAAGCCAGAACCTCTCTGCCCCATGACTCCAGCAGCCCAGGATCATATTCCACTAGTTTCCACTCCCAGCCAACAGAGTATCTATCTCCTTCTCATGAGCGTCAGCAAGAGTTCCAGGTCTGAGTCTCACTGGTTGGTTGCCCATCCAGCCCCAGGATGATCCCTGTGGCCGGTGCTTGGGAGCGCCCTGGTGGGCTGGATCTGGGTCACGTGTCATCATGGAAGACAGAGCGGGAGGCCCCAAGAATGGTAATGGGGGTGGAGTGGCTTCCCCAATGGAAAACTGGTGTGAAAAGATGGGGTAACAGATCCCTGGCAGGTGGAATGTCTGTCACATAATCAAGGCCTCAGGGAGTGACCCTTGGGACACTCTACCAGGTGGCCAGGAGGGTAAGGGGTCTCACTGAGCTCCTGTTCTGTGTCACTCATTGTGCTCTTTGAAAGAATGAATGAGTTCTTGTCACCTAAGTCCCTGTCTCTGAGAGGGGAGAGGAGATGTGCAAGTAACCAGAGTCCAGGGTGGGGGGTAAATTCTTTGAGGGCGCAGAAGCATACTTTGAGAGGGACAGAGAGCAAGGGAGTGTCACGTGTACGATTCTCATGGAAGCGATACCCCACCCCACCCTGCTTGAGGGATGCCCTGATGACAAATCCATGTCTCTGTAGGCGGTGGCACGGCGAGGGGCGTTTTAGGACAAGGAAATAGCAGGACCAAGGACACAAGGGCTGGAGCATGGGATATATTCTGCTAATTATTCAAGAGGTACTTTTCTCAGAAGCCTAGAGACACGCAGGAAAATAGTCGGGACACAGCTAGCAAGGGAAGTTGGAATCATATTGTTGACTTGCCCAGTGACAGAAACTTATGTCAAACTAGTTCAGATCGAAAAAAAAAAAAAAGACAAATATACTGAGTGGCTAACTGGCTTCAGGCACAGCTGTATCCAGGGACTTAGAGATGTTTTGAAGATCACTTCTTTGTTGGTCTCACAGATCTGTTCTCCCCTTGTGGTAGCAAGATGGCCCTTCACGGCTCTTGGCCTACATCATCTCCTTCATCTTCTTCTTCTTCTTCTTCTTCTTCTTCTTCTTCTTCTTCTTCTTCTCCTTCTACTATCTGAAGGTCCCTTCTCCTGCTCCCTTCTACTTCTACTTCTCCTTTATCCGGTATGCTCCTTCTACACTTTATCATTCTACTTCTCCTTCTCCTTCTCCTTCTCCTTCTTCTTCTTCTTCTTCTTCTTCTTCTTCTTCTTCTTCTTCTTCTTCAAGATTATTTATTTGAGAGAGAGAGAGCCAGCAGGGGGAGGGGCTGAGGGAGAAAGAGAATCTGAAGCAGACTCCCTGCTGAGTGTGGAGCCCACACTGGGCTCCATCTCATGACACCCAAGATCATGACCTGAGCTGATACCAAGAGTTGGATGCTTAACAGACTGAGCCACCCAGGTGCCCCGGCCTGCATCCGCCTGCATCTTCTAAGCCTGGCAACACTGAGAGCGAGAGAGAAAGAGAGAGAGATCTGAGGAGTTCCAGCTAGGGCCCTGTGGTTGGCCTGGCTGGCCTGGCTGGACCAATTCCTGTGTTCAGGGGACTGTAGTGCACTCATCAGCCCAGCCTGGGCCGCACAGCCGCCTGCTGGACCTGGGATGGAAGGCAAGTCCCAAACCACATGATGCAAAGGGGGAGATTATGGCCCCTCCCCCCTGTCCCCCAAGAAAACAGAGAACAGATTTCTCAACAGAAGAGAAAGAGGCTGGAAACCAAAGCAGCAGATGCCTATCACAGGAAGGTTTACCACCGCAGTGAGGAAGCTGGTACTTATTTCAGGAGCGCATGGGAGCCAGCGAAGGTCATGGAGCAAGGGACTGATATGATTATCCAAGGTGTTCTTCGGGAAGCGCCCTTTGGCAGTGGTGGTGAGAAAGGGGGTCAACTGGAGTGGAGTGGAGGGAGAGGTGAGGTGATGACGGAGGAGGTTCCGTGTAGGCCAGGAGGCACGAGACCTGAGGCGAGGCAGTGGCCGCAGAGTGGGAAAGAGCTGAGTGGAAGGGAAATCTCTGGGGTGGGGAGTGCTGGGAGGTGGGGGTAGCAGGGAGGCCCACCAGCCTGATGGCCACTTGGCCAGGGCCGGGGGTGCAGAGCCGCCCTCTGGAGGTGGTGGTGATTTTGGAGGGACGTGACCCCAGGCGAAGACAGGGCTTTGGTAGGAGAACAGAGGGGCCTGTGTCTCTCCTCGAAGAGCATTTGGGGGCCAGTCTCAAATCCCATGGGCATTTGCGCTCTGACTCTGGGGAGGGTGGGTCCTCTAAGAGGCCATTTGCTGCAAAGCTTTCCAGATGTTTGCTTTGTTGGTTTGATTTATTTATTTATTTATTTACTTACCCAAGTGGTTAACAACAGAGAGACCAAAAAAAAAAAAAAAAAAAGGCAAAACCAAAGTTGAGAGTGAGGAGCCCTTGAGACTTGAGAAGGGCCAGAAAGGCCTGGATAGAACATGCTGGAAGGCAGAGGGGTGCTTCTTGCCCCCACCCCTGCCCGGCAGTCCACTGTGCCCCATGCTCCCCTGCCTGGCTGAGGATGGGGTGTTCAGTGTCCTTCCCCTTTCTCTGTGCCCAGACCTTGGGACTCCCACAGGAGAGGAGCCCTCTAGGTTTTCTGCTGATCCCAGCCCCGGTGGCTCAGACCTCCCCGGGCGCCCTGCTTCCACCCAGAGGGGGCCACCAGGGCTGCCCCCTGAAGGGTTTCTGGGGGCGCAGCGAGTTCTCCAGTCCCTCCTTCTTGGAGGTGTAGTTCCCGGGACCCGGGCTGGGTATGAAGCTTGGCTGTGTGACCCTGTGAGAGTCACCCAAACTCTGAACCTCAGTTTACTCATGTTTTACAATGAGGGCTGTAGTGGGCCTGCCCCGTAGAAGAAGGCGGGAAGGAGGGGTCAAGAGAAGGCCGGGACAGCCTTCAATATAGAGTAGACATTTCCAGACGGGAGGGTGGGGGTGGGCCCTGACTCCCCAGGACCTGTCCCCACTAACTGGGGAAATGACTGTCTAACCGAGGGCAGTGCAGGGGCGGTGCGCGTTCCTGCCCCGGGTAGGGGCTGCGACTCCGTGACAGCCCAGCTTTACCTCTTGGGTTCAACTAACCCGGTCCTAACCAGCAGGGTTGCCAGATAAAACCCAGGACATTCAATTAAATTTGAATTTCTGAGAAACGAGGAATAATTTTGTAGCATAAGTAGGTCCCAGATATTGCACAGGACACACTTACGCTACAAAATGATTGTTTACCCTCTCTCCCTGTCTTGGCTCTGCTCTCGCTGCTCGGACTCTACCCCAGCTCGCCCCTCCTGTTGCCATGGTGGCCACATCCTTCCACCTTCCTTTCCAGCAGGAAAGAGTGAGTCTGTCCAGAGCCCAGCTGAAGGCTTCTGGTGTGACCCTGGCCCGGACTGGCTCATGTGCTTGTCCTTGAACCAGTCCCAGCGGTCAGGGGAATTCCGTGTGCCCACTGACTTAGGCCTTGGTCACCTGGCACCTCTCTCCTCCCTCTCTCTTTTGTTTCTTTATGAAAGGTTTTTTTTTGTTTTTTTTTTTTTTTTAAGATTTTATTTATTTATTTGAGAGAGAAAGAGAGCACACAAGCAGGGGCGGGAGAGGGACAAGCAGACTCTGCGCTGAGTGCAGAGCCTGACGCGGGGCTCGATCCCACGGCCCTGAGCTCATGATCCCAGCCAAAATCAAGAGTTGGATGCTTAACCGACTGAGCCACCCAGGCGCCCCTGGCAGGACATTTTATTATTTCACCACATAACATGTTAGTGATGACACCAGTTGCTTTTTTTTTTTTTTCCTCAAATGCCACAAGAAACATGAGATAACATTTCTCTGATTCCCGAGAACCTTAATATCTGTCTTTGGGAGAATCTAGTTTCTGACAATGTCGTAGGGTTCCAGCCTGTGGTCATGGGTGTCTGCGTTGTCACGCACAAGATCTGATGGAGGGTGGGCTTGGGCCGTGTGCGTGCGATATCCCGGGAGGGTGCATCGCATCCTCTGCCTTGCAGAGGTCACCCAAGCTCTACTTTGCAGTTACCTGGAAGAGGAGACTGTACATTTATGACAAACACAGTAGAAAGCTCGCTTTGGGATTGGAAATAAATGCTTCAAGATTGTTCCTTTGATATCCTCCTTTGATGGCTGCTACTGCCCCGGTGGATCAAGATGCTTATCAGGTGGTATGACAACCAGGTTTTGAAGAGGAACTGCTTTTAAACTCTGCTTCTAGGCACGCCAGCTTTCACCCCTTGACAGCAGCTCACCCTGAGCCTGTCATCTTGTCTCCACATGACCCAACTTTGAATTAAGGATGAAGCCCTTCCGAGTGTAGGTGGGGGCGGAGACGGCTGCCAGGGACAGATGTGCGGCGCTGTTTTATCAGGAGGGTAATTGACACGCACGACCTGGGGTCTGGGTGACGTCGCGGCTCGGGTTGTCTCCCGGCCCACCCTTGCAACGTTGTCCTCGACTCCATCTGAGGAACCAGTGACCACTGCACGCAGAGTCAATAATGACGTGACCACCAGCCTGCCCTCCATGGGGCCAGCTGTGAGGAAGGCGGAAGAAGATAAATCAGAGGGCTGAAGGGAACCACCTGCAGCGCCTCTACTTTGTCAGCCTTGGGCTGGAGCCCCCGTGCTAGTCTCTATTCCTCACAGCTGCTATTTGAGATAAGCGTGACCATCCCTGCGTTATAAGTAAGAACACTGAGTATGCCACTCGGGACACCTTTGGCCACCAGCGAAGCAAAAGCTGAGTCAAACAGGCTTAAACTAACTCCCTTCAGAGGAAGTGTATGATCTCATCATCAGGAACGGCAGTAAGGTGGGTTTCAGGAATGGCACAATCAGGGCTCTGGCTCCTTCTCTCTATATTTCCCTTAGTTTTCCCCTTGTCTTTCTTGGGTAGCAAGCAACTGGGGCCCCTAATTCCAGGTTTCCAACTTCTGTGAATGAAATAGGAGATGTTGCAAGTGACAGAAAACCTAATTCAGAGTGGCTTCGGTAAAAAAGAAATGTCTTCCTATAAGTGAGAAGCAAATGAAGTTTCCTCTGGCTGCAGGTATGGCTGGATTCAGGGGCTCAGATGTTGCCAGCCGACACTGAGTCTCTCTCAGTCTCTTGGCCTTGCTCTATGTTGCTTGTGTCCTCTGACATCCTGCTGTATACAACAGGATCTTGGTAGATGGGTGAATATCCTTGTATCTCAGGAGGAAAGAGACATGTATGTGTGAGTGGGGTTTTCTTTTCTAACTGTTCAAACTAAAGTCCTGGAACTGATTCTCCCTGGCCTGAGCCAGTCAGTCTGAATGCTGATTAGTTGGACTGGGGTCCTTGCCTATCCCAAGAGAAAGGGGTAGAGTCAGCCCTCCTAAACTGCATGAGCTGGGAGTCACAAAGGCCTGGGAGTCCCCAAATAAGAAGTAGAGTACTTAGGGGCACCTGGCTGGCTCAGGGTTGAGCATCTGCCTTTGGCTCGGATTGTGATCCTGGGGCCCTGGGACTGAGTCTCGCATCGGGCTCCCCACAAAGATTTTAAACAAAATCTTAAAAAAAAAAAAAAAAGAAAAGGAATTGGAGTACTGATTCCAGAAGCAGGCAGGGACATTAGGGGCCAGGGGCAAAGCCGATGAATATTTAGAGGAACCTTCCTGCAGAAGGATCCCCCAGCAGGCTACGGCATAAGGTCCCTCTCACCCCCAGTCCCCTCTAGTCCAGTTTCAGGACTGTTCGGGACTGGGACCTTGAGACTGTCCCTGCGTTCCATGTCTGACCTCAGGTTTGAGGAGAGAGGCCAGGGAGAGGCAGGCCCTCCCTGCAGCCTTTTGCTCACAGCTCCCATTTTGTTTTTTAATGACTTTTACAGCTGATGACAATTTTATTTTTATTTCGTTTTAAGGTTTTATTTTTCTATTCATGAGAGACACAGAGAGAGAGAGGCAGAGACACAGGCAGAGGGAGAAGCAGGCTCCCTGCGGGGAGCCCGATGCGGGACTCGACCCCAGGACCCCGGGATCAGGCCCCGAGCCAAAGGCAGACGCTCAACCGCTGCGCCCCGCCGGCGTCCCGACAATGCAGTTTTATACTGCCCACCGCTCCAGGTTGAGTCTGTGCCATGAAAAAAAAAATCACTTTGAGAGACTCTGGCCCATGTAACCAATTCAGTAGACTGCAGTGTCTTTGCAGAGGGAAGAGATGAAGGAGGGAAGGAAGGAAGGAAGGAAGGAAGGAAGGAAGGAAGGAAGGAAGGAAGGAAGGAAGGAAGGAGAGAGATAAGTGTAATTCGTGGGATGTGAACACCCCCACCCGCCGAGCGCCACCACGCTGTCTCGGGCTGCGCGGGGCCGGGTTCTGTGTAAGGACTCTCCCCTCGATTCTTGATTTCCCAGCTCCAGCTCCCAGACATCAGAGCCTGGGCTGCAGAAGGCGCTTCTAAAGACACGTCAAATGGTTCCCAAATGGGGCAAATCAGGAGATCGTCCAGAGGACTTGGATCTTCCCACATCTGGGAGGAGTTGCCAGCACGCACGTGAGCTGGGCACTGTAGCGGTTTTGGGGTTAAAAGGGTTGGGAAGTTGGGTGCCTCTGGTCCTGAAAACAGGATGCATCTAAAGTAGTGTTCAGCTCCTAGTTTTTCTCCAGAGCTGGGTTAATAGACTTCGGGAAGGGCCAGATAGAAGACAGTTTCAGCTTTGTAGGCCGTACGGTCTCTGTTGCAAGTCAGTTGCGCCACGCTGCCATTTTATTGTGAACACAGCCGTAGGCCATCCATGAACACATGTGCATGTCTGTATTCCAATAAAACTTTATTTATAAAGCCAAGCAGTGGGCCGTATTTGGTCATAGTTTGCCAACCTCTCACCTAGACCGAAGAGATCGTAGGAAGAATTAGCACCCTGAGTCAGAAAACTGGTATTTTTTTTTTAAAGCCGGCTTTGCTAAATTTTAATTCATGGGCAATGCGATGCACGTTATGAGTGTGCCTTTCAATCAGTCAATACGGAACGTCTCTGTTGCCTTTTGCAGTTGACTGTCCCTTGCCCCCCACTCCTCTGCCCAGCCAACGGTTGGTCTGATTGCCATCCTACAGATCAGTTCGGACTGTGCCAGCATTTCATATAAATAGACGTGGCGTGCTCTGCACCAGGAACGGCCAGGGATCCTGAACAGCAGTGGCACTGTGCCTCTGCTCGAGTGTGAGGCTGTCCTCCCTGCAGAGGCCGGCAGCCCCGGAGCCCGCTCTCCCTGGACCAGATCACGGCTCAGAAGGCAGAGAGCCCCAGAGTAAGAACAGCGTCTCCTCTGCTCGGTGGCCCAGAGCCACCAACCAGGGCTGGGATGAGCTGTGTTTACCTTGGAAGGCCCTACCTCTTTTGTAACACTCACTCATTGTTGCCAGGAGCCCAAAAATACTTTTATTAATGGAAAAACGGGGATGGCTCCACAAAGAAATATTTTGACAAGCCCGGAGGAGCCAGCGGGAAGGTTCAGAGCATATCCTCAGGAAGCTTGGGTTTCTTATCTTCTAGGGAGCCCGCTGCGGGGAAAGGGCAGCACGCTTCTCCCGGCAGGGTGCTGCCCCATTTCCGCCAGAGGCTCCCAGGCACGGCCCTGTAGGCTCCATTGTGCCGGGGAGGTGGCTCTCTGCACCGTGGCCTGGTCCGCACCCCACTCTCGCAATGGCTCCCCAGGGCCCGGCGGCTTTATTCCCGGTGACTGCCCCATCCAGGTGTTCTTCCCTATGGCCCATTTCCCTTGACTGCAGATGAAGGCTCCAGACGTCTCTCCGGGCTCCCTGGTGCCCACCAGTGCCAGCTGGGCGAGGCAGGTCCCAGCAGGCTTTTCTAGCTCTCCTCGAGAGAGCGCTCTTGAACCCTACGCCTCTCTCATATGTACTGGGTGCTGTTTGGTTTTATTTTATTTATTAAAGAGAGGGAGGGTGGGTGGGAGGGGGTGGGAGAGAGAATCTGAAGCAGACTCCATGCTGAGCACAGAGCCCGACGTGGGGGCTCGATCCCACGACCCTGAGATCATGATCTGAGCCGAAACCGAGAGCCACATGCTTAACCGACTGAGTCACCTGGGCACCCCGTGCCAGGTGCTATTTTAAATACCCTTACATGTGCTAACTCCCCACAGCAGCTCTCCAGCTGGGTAATACTACCCCCACTGTGTGGATGAGGAAACTGAGGTACAGAGCGGTTGAGTAACCTGCCTAAGATCACAAGGGCAGGGAGAGGCAGGGCTAGGATTGGTACTAGGCCCGCAGGCTCTGAAGCCTGACTCTTAACTCCACGTATGGCCATCTTTCTGAAGTGCGTATGTGATTGCATTTCTCAATGTCTCTGAACTTGAGGTCTTTGTATCATAAAATAAAATCCACATTGGTTAGGGCAAGTTTAGCTGTTGTGCTGAAGATCCCCAAATAACAGAGGCATAAACAAGTTAAATGTTTATTTTTCTCTTACAAAAGGACCTGGTCAGGGATCCCTGGGTGGCGCAGCGGTTTGGCGCCTGCCTTTGGCCCAGGGCGCGATCCTGGAGACCCGGGATCGAATCCCATGTCGGGCTCCCGGTGCATTGAGCCTGCTTCTCCCTCTGCCTGTGTCTCTGCCTCTCTCTCTCTCTCTCTCTCTCTCTCTCTGTGACTATCATAAATAAATAAAATTAAAAAAAAAAAAAAAAAAAAAAAAAAAAAAAAAGGACCTGGTCAGGAGATCCAGGGTTGACATGGAGGCCCTATGACCCGCAGGCGCCTGAGTTCCTTCTAGCTGGTAGCTTTGTCTTCATTAACACAGTTTCTACCTCATACCCCCGAAATGGCTGCTTGAGCTCCTACCACCGAGTCCCCATTTTAGCAGGAAGGGAAGAAGGGGAAGTAAAGAGTATGTCCTGTCCCTTTAAGAGCTTAATTCCAGGCCCTTCCACTATGCGGCCTAGGTCAAGTCATCTAACCTGGTTCATCTTTGAAAAGGAAAAATATTTGAACTTCTTTCAAAGATTATAAGGACTAGATGAGTTGATACGTGTCAAACACTTGGAAAAAGGCAAAGTGGCTCACTGCCACAGAGAATGCTGCCACAGGGCCTTTGCACATGCTGTTTCCTCTGTTGTCCCTGTGTTTCCCCAGTTTTCTGCATAAGCAGTTGTCATATTCCACTCTGCTCAGTGCCACCTCTTCAGTGAAGCCTCCCGTGACCATCCTGGCCGGTCCCCTTCCCCTATCCCTTTCCATCTTCTTGTTCCACTTTGTTTTTTTCTTGGCACATATCGCCACGCAATGGCATCATCTATATTCATGTGTTCACTTTCTAACTCCCCCGCTGGACTGTGAGCTCAGTAAAGGCAGCCTCTGTGTCTCTTTTGCTCACAGCTGCATCCCCAGCGCCCAGAAGATGGCAGTTAGGTGACAGTGTCTGTTGAATTAATACAGTAGGCACCGAGGTAGCCCACTTGAGTTTTAAAGGACGAGGAGACAAATTCGAGTCATATGCACCTCAGTCCTTCTTTTAATGAACAGAAGGCCCGACTGTTTCCAGCTTAGCTCTCAGAAAAATGCAAACGAGATAAACCTTTCCTTCTCTCCCTTTCTTTTTCTACTGCCCGCAGAGGGAGGAAGGCAAGCCAAGCCGATTCCCTCTCACTCCACGTCAGCTCTCCAGCTTCTAGGAAAATCTTCCCCATCCCTGAGGGCCCCCGGGGCATTCCGAGGGCCGCCTTTGGCCTCCTGCCGAATCCCGGCTCAGCGATCTTGGATTAGCGGAGGGAGCCCCGCAGAGGGGCAGGCTCTCCCTGGAAACTTGCTGTCAGCAGGCCGATGAGCTGGCAGGGAACGTCCGGGGTTCTCTCCAAAAGCCTTGGAAACCTCCCTGTTGGGTCACATTCCGGCTCGGGGGACCCTGGGATTACCAGGGCTCTCGGTGGCAGCCAGCGGCTGATTGGGAGGTAGCAAGATTCAGCACTTCTGAGTTGGAAAAAGCGGTGCCGGGTATTATTTTGGGAACAGTCAGTCATGAGAACCTCCAAGAGCGGATCGGGGAGGCTATTAAAAGCAAGACAATGTCTTTTGAAATGAACCAGGCTGGGGAGACACCTTGCTCTTTGCCACGACCACAGAACTGGGAGTTCTTTCCAGATGAGGTGAACCTTTCCATCCCTTGGAAATGGGGAAAGCCTCTCCAGCTGTCCAGCCACCGCCTCATTCCTTCTCCCCTGCCAACCCCGGTGGAGCATCCCATCCACGTCCTCGGCCACGTGATGGGGTGAGGGGCCCCCTCAGCCGGCCGAGAAGGCGGCCGGACAGTCGTGCCTGCCTGCCATTCATTGAACAAACGCTGCGAGGACCCGGAGGCACGGCTCTGGAGTCAGTCGGCTGCTGCGGTTGCGACTGGTTGGTGACCTGGAGTCTCGGTGCCTCTATCTCCTTACCTGCGAAATGGGGATAGTCGTCTTCATCCCGCGGAGTTGTTGTGGGGACAGTGAGTTAGTACATAGCCATCGCTTGGTAGGCATGAGATGGGATTATTTACTGAGCGCCCACCAGTTCTGGACGTCATTCCAAGCCCCACATAAGATGGGCATGCCTCTCTCCTCCTAGTCCAGAGGGGAGATGAGTCATGGCCAAGCAAACAAACAGATGAGATAATTTCATATTATTCACTCAACAAACCTCTTCGAGGTCCAACTGTATGCCAGGCATCATTCTAGGCACCGAGGAGACAGCCGTGAATAAGACAAAGCTCCGGCTCTCGGAGAATTTCTATCTTGGGTGAGAGGTAGGGCAGACACATAGTACACAGACGGATGCACAATTTATCTCGGGGTACGTGGTAAACACTGTACAGAAATACAACAGGGTGCCGAGGTTGGGATTTGTGGGGTCGGGTTGAGCTTTAAGGCAGAGGACCCTATTTCTAAGATGAAGGCCACAGAAGAATGCATTCGTAGGATGACATGAGAACTGGCACCAAGAGGATGCCAGCAGCTGGCCCTGAGGCATCGGGGGACAGAGGGTTCCGGGAAGAGGGGAGTAGCACAAGGGCCACGAGGTGGGGCCAGGCCAAGGATGGCCAGGGAGGCTGGACTGAGACCGTGAGCTCAGGAGACGGTGGACAGATGAGTAGGACTGGGTCTTAGGGGCCGCTGTGTTCGCGATCTGTTGTTCCCTCCAAGCTTAGTGGCTTAAAAAAAAAAAAAAAAAAAAAAAAAAACAAGTGTGAATTATCTCCATTTCTGGGGCAGGAGCAGCTTAGGTGGATGATGTGGCCATGTCACCTGAAGACGCGGCCACCGGTGGGAGGCCCTCGGGAGGGCTGCTTGAGTGTCCTGACAGCATGGCAGCGGGCTGCCCCAGAGGGCGGGCCCTGGAAGGCAAGGCGGAAACCTTATGACCCGGCCACAGATGCCACGTGCCACCGTTTTGGAGATGTCCCAGGGTGGGCATCTCAGGGTGGGCACCCCGGGACCTTCTGGGAGGCTGGCCGGGCTCCCTGTGGTGGGGTCTGCAGAGCCTCTGAAATGGCATTTTTGGTTGATCTGGGAACTCATACGGCTGCTGTCTCTAGTGGTGGTTTTAGCACAACTGCCAAGTGCTTGTGTCACCGGCCTTAGAACCTCAGGAGCTGCTGTGTCCTCGGCCCCACCTGGCTGCTGGAGAGCAGGTACAGTCGGTGCAGCTCCAGGGCAGGCCCGGAGGCCGGCGCAAGTACCCGAGGGAGAGAGGCGAGGGGATGGGACCCCTGAGGGGGCGCAGCGCGGTGGCAGGGCCCACAGGGGCAGGACGCAGGGCCGTGGGGCTCCAGGGGCAAGAGGTGAGCGCTGTGGCTGTGGAAGGGGTGGGGAAGACTTGATAGGCCTTTAAGCCACGCATGGGATTCTGGACTTTATTCTGAAGGTGAATCTACCCCAGTGGAGGATTTTAAGAAGGGGAGGATGACAGGATGGGGTGCCTCCTTTAGATTCTGGGGGTTAGGAAAGGTCATGTAGGACAAGAGTGGACTTAAGTGGGGGCGGGCATTGGAGAGGACCAGGGACACAGCGGGGAGGGAGACATGAGGGTGCCTGGCGGGGCTGGCAGTGTGCGGAGGAAGCGAGGTGGATGGACTCAAGAGCTTTTTAGGGGGAGACGTGTGGCAGTGGAGGGAAGGGACAGAGTTAAGGATGATGACCACCGACCACCGGGCTCCTGGCGGAGACAGCTAGGATGTAGAGGTGCCTGGGCAAAGCTCTCCATACCCCCCACCTCCCACCGTCTGGAGGGTCTCCAGCATTTAGGGTGCTGCTCCAGTTCACCAGGGCTCCCTTGGCGAGGCGGGGGCCTTCTCGGCCAAGGGCAAGGCCAGGCTGGCATTCTCCAGGTGTGTCCCTTCCCATTCCCGCCACTCAGGTGCATGGAGTAGGCTGGTAGGCGAGTAGGTGTTTGGTTGGGGGAGTTTCTCAGAGCAAAGGAGAGGCAGCGCAGCCTCGTGGGCAAGAACACGGGCTCTCGAGCAGGTGGTTTGGGGTTCACATCTCCCACCTGCCACTCACCGGCAGTGCAGCCGGAAGCTAGCTGTATAACCCCTCCGTGCTGCAGCTTCCTCCTCTCTGCAAAAGGATAATCATAGGGCTGTGGTGGCGACTGCGTGAGTTTCGCTCCTGCCACTCAGCCAGTGTCCACGGGGGTGGCTGGCTCAACACACCCTGCAGTTCTGGGTTGCATGCACCTGTCAGCCCCACTCCCCGAGCTTGGGATGTGCGGTAGTCTGGCCCGATGCTAACCTGCTGAATACCTGTCAGCCAGGAAGGGCTGCTGTGGGTCAAGGTGACCGGCAGGCGGAGGTGACACTTGAGCTATAAATGCAGCCGGGGGACCCAGGAAAAAAGCCCAAGCCCTTCTAAATGTGCCTGGTGTTGAATCAGTTGTCGGGGCAGCACCAGTAAGTGGTGTCTCAGCAGAAATACCTGCATTTCTTATTTATGGGGCCATTGGGGGGAAGAGAGTCTAATAAAAGTCTTCCCCGGTGATTCAAGGTCTCCTGCAGCCCAGATGCCTTGCAGTCTCCCGGGCCTTTCTCCCCACGGCCACCTGGACTCCTTCTATTTGCTTTGATTCAGCTTCTTTTTCGCTTTTTCCTCATATGCTGGCCCGTTCCCACCCCAGCTGAGAGCTTCTATTTTGGGAGTTTTCGTGGATAATTTAGTGGGCGGAAGCTCCCCACCCACCCCCCTCGGAGCATCCCTTAAAAAAAAGGGAGAGTGCTCGAGAGAAGTGAAAAACAGTGGGTGGTTCAGTTCAAAAGGACAAAATATTTCTTGCCCTGGCACTGGGAGAGGAAAGAAATTGTCTGAGGAGCCGAATAGCTAAACTAAGAAGCCGAAAGCTGTAGCCCATAAGGGCAAATTAGGTGACTCAGCCTCGACTCCCCCGGCTCCAATCCTTGCAGCATGAAAGTGCTTTAAAAGGGAAAAATGCTTAACTGTGACAGAGTGGGCTCCATAAAAATGTGGCTAATGCTGCTTCCACCGAGTTCCAAGAGGCGGCCCCCTCTCGGCAGCACTGGGCACCTGTGGAGATGGGCACTGGCCTCCGAGGCCTGAGCCTGGGTGGGACTGAGTCTAAAATTATCCCCGGTAATGAGTCTGGCAGAAGCAGGCCCAGCGTGCTAGTTTCCTGCCTAGCTTCTGGCCTCTAAGACCTCGGCTCCCAGGGCGGCCTCTGGGAGCAGGGGCCGTGGTGCCAAGAACATGGGCTTTGCTGCCAAACAGAGTTGGGTTCCAGTCTTGGCTGGTCGTGTGAACGGCAACTCACCGAGCATCAGTTTGCTCATCTGTGAATGGGGCTCATAGCATCGAGCCCAGTGGGAAGGTGATCCGAATGGGATTTTGCAAAGAGCCTCTTGCACGACCTGGACAGCACGGTTGTTTAATAGAGAGAGGCTTTTGGAGGTCAAGGGCACCGATGAGCGGGTCAAACAGTCCCAATCCCAACCTAAGCACTATTCACAGATTGACCATAGGAAGGTTTCGGTGTTTTGTTTTGATTTTTCATTTTGTTTTGTTTTATTGAAGTTTTTTTTCAATTTATTTATTGGAGGGGCACCTGGGTGGCTCAGTGGTTGAGCATCTGCCTTGGGCTCAGGTGGTGATCCCGGGGTCCTGGGATTGAGTCCCGCATCAGGCTCCCTGCAGGAGCCTGCCTATGTCTCTGCCTCTCTCTGGGTCTCTCATGAAGAAATAAATACAATATATTTTTTAAAAATTTATTTATTTGAGAGAGAGAAAATGAACACAAGTGGGGAGGGAGGGGCAGAGGGAGAGGAAGAAGCAGACACGGGGTTGATCCCACGTGACCTGAGCTGTGATGCTTAACCAACTGAGCCGCCCAGGCACCCTTGTTTTGTTTTAGAATGTATTTCAAGCACTTATTATATGGCTTATACTGTTCTTAGCATCACATTCTTTCATCAACTCTGAGCAAGGCATTATGAGTTTCCCCATTTTACAGAGCGGGTAAGTGACTGTGGCAGAGCCAAGAGTCTGATTCTAGAGCCTTTCCTTCATCCTGCCTTTCAGGTTATCTGACGCAGTGCTGCCCAACAGAACTTTCTACAGTGATGGAAACGTTCTATTCTGCACTGTACAACTTGGTAGCAAATAGCCACAGGTGGCTCTTGAGCACCTGAGATGTGGTTCATGCACCAAAGAACTGATGTTTATGTTTGTTATTATTTTCTATTTTAATAGCTGCATGCAGCTAGTGGCGACCATGTTAGACAATGCAGGGCCAGCCCCTCCCAGGGTCACGGCATTATTTTGCAAAGGGTCAAGAGTAGGAATCTATAGCCGACCCAGCTCAGGGCTGGGCACACAGTAGGTGCCGAATTAGGACTTGCTATTCATAGTATTTCTAAGTACAGTGATCATCATCAGAAGACTGGTTCACAGTCTTGCCTGTTGTCTGGATCGCAGCAAAAGGAAGTTGAGGGCTGAGTTTCATTCATGCCTAGGATGAGCAACTTGTGCCAGCTTGCCCAAGACTCTCCCAGTTTTGAAACTGAAAGTCCTGTATCCCAGGAACCTCCCCAGTCCTCGCAAACCAGGACAGTTGGTCACCCTGTTCTTGCCTCAGATGAGGGGGTGCAGAGTCCTCAGGCATCGGAGCTTCCTGAACAGACTCGCTGAAAAGAATCTCCTCCCTGGCCTTACAGGCTGCACTCCAGCGTTGGCCAAGTAAAGCAACAGGGGAGTCAACTGCTGTCTGGGTGCCTCAGTTTCCCTTTTTGGGAAGTGGGGATGAAGGATGCCCTACTTGCAGGGCAGCTGCAAGGAATTCAAAGTAGGCAGTACAAGGCCCCCCGGGGCACAGCAGGTGGACAGCTGTGGCGGCTCCTGGGGGAAGAGCAGAGCCTGTCAGTGCTACCGCTGGAGGCCATGTGGTTGGTGCAGGCTTCCAGGTGAGGTGGGTGGGTGAGGCCGGCTGGGCTGCGGGTGGAGGCTTTTCCCCAGTGGCTCTTTGAGGGGCAGCATCTGCAGCAGAAGTGGTCATGTCCAGAGCCCAGCCAGGCTGTCGTGGGCCGAGGCCTGGCAAACAGAGTGGTCCCACAGACGGAGCCAGCTCCTTGCATTGCCTATTAAAGGTCCAGTCTGTCTGTGAGGGGGTGGCAGTGCCGATGAGTCACCCGCCCTGGTGCTACCCACAGTTTTATCAACAGTATCTGCAATGGCCACTTTCAAAGCTGGGCTTTCACGGTGGGCCCGGAATCTCCCACGCGGCGTGCAGGTGAAGAAGCAGAGCCAGGCTACGGGAGAGAGCATCTTGACAGCTGCGCCCCCCGCCCCGGGTCCCCCACCTTCCGGGGTCTGTGGCCCATTGATGGGAGCCACGCGTGGCATCCCACGGACCTTCTTCTGGAGAGTGTGCAAAGTTCATGACATCCCTTCCCTTTATTTTCCTGTTTATTCAGAGCATGTGTAAACACATGGGTTGCCTGGTTCCCGCGTCCCTTTGGCCATTTCATTATTGCTGGAGCCTCTGAGCATCACTGGAAACCTTGGGTTTTCTAAATGAATCTAAAAATAAACCCTTCGAAAAAAAAAAAAATCTTGGAGAGTTGACACAAGGCACCGTTATTTATTTCTTTTCCCTCCTCCCCCTCCTCCCCTCCCCCTCCTCCCCTTCCTCCTCCCCACCATCCCCCCCAAGACAAAAACTTTGGGCAGCCAGAGGCCCCGAGGGACCTGGAAGGGCCCCTGGGTGGGTGTCCAGGTGCCTTGACCACCTGGGCTGTGGGCTGGAGCCCTGGGGAGCTTGCCCTGCGAGAGGCCCGCTTGCAAAGCGGTGGGGGCTCAGGCGGGCGGGGCGCGGTGTCGGTGCAGACGGCCGCGGAGCTCCTGCAAGCCCCCACCCCTTCTCCTGGCCGTCGCCCGCCTCTGCTCCCTCTCCCCGACTTCTCTCCCGAACAATCAGGGACTTGTGCTGGCGGCCGAGGGAGCCACGGAGCTGGCTGGCCGCGGAGGAGGCGACGTCATGGATTCCTGAGTGTGAAGTTTGCAGGAAAGCCCTTAGTTTTGGAGATGGCCGGGATCCAGCGGTTTCCATGGCGCTGGATAAACAGGAGGAAACAGTGAGGGAATCCCGTTATTTTACTGCATTGAAAGCCTATAAACACGGCGCGCGGGGAAGGAAGTCGCGTTCCCTCTCGAGTAAGCCCGAGCGCCCAGCCGCGCCGGGAGCGGGAGCGGGAGCGGGAGCCGGGAGCCGGGAGCGGGAGCCGGGAGCGGGAGCCGGGAGCTGCAGCCGGGAGCCGGGAGCCCCAGCCGGGAGCCCCAGCCGGGAGCCCCAGCCGGGAGCTGGGAGCCGGGAGCTCCAGCCGGGAGCTGCAGCCGGGAGCCGGGAGTTGGGAGCCGGGAGTTGGGAGCCGGGAGCTCCAGCCGGGAGCTGCAGCCGGGAGCCGGGAGCCCAGCCGGGAGCCCAGCCGGGAGCCGGGAGCCGGGAGCCCCCGCCCGGAGGTCGGAGCCCCAGCCCGGGGCGGCAGGCGCGCAGCTCCCGGGCCGCTCGCGGGCTCCTGCGCCAGGCCGGCCGGCCAGCATGCTGTAGCAGCACCGCCCCGCCGCCTCCCGCTCCCGCGGCGCGCGAGCCCCCAGCCCCGCCAGATGCAGAGAGAGGCTGCGTTCAGACCGGGGCACTGCCATCCCCTCCGCATCATGGGGTCTGTGGACCAAGGTAAGCCGCTCGCTCGCCTTCTGGCTCCGTCTGTTCCTCCTCCCGCCTCCCAGCCCTGTCCCTTCTGCTCCTTTCGGGCAGCGCTTTCTCAGCTCCTGGCGGAGGCGGCGGAGGCGGCGGGGAGGCCCGGGGACTGCGGGCTCCTGGGGGCGCAGGTAGGGGGCGGGGGGCGGGGGGGAGGGGAGACGAGGCCCCTCGGCGGGGCAGCGAGGCGTCCCCGGGCGGGATTCCCCAGGCAGATCTGTCATAAGGACTGTCCCCTGCTCGGGACAGTGGGAGAGATTCGTGCTACTAACCGCTGGCCGCTTAACCATTCCAGCGCTCGGCTTCTGACAGCAGATGCCATTCAGCTGCATCATCACCATCACCATCACCATCACCATCACCATCACCATCACCATCATCACCATCATCACCATCACCATCTAGCTTTTTTTTCTTTTAGGAGAAGGCGCTTGACATTTTACTATACCAGGGATATAGTAATGAGGATTTTTGCTTTTTAACAGTTAGAGCGGCAGATGCCCCCGGGGACATTTAAACAACTTTCTTAACCCCCCCCTCCCTTTTTTTTTTTTTTTTTTTTTTTTGATGTGCCTGATGCATACAGTCCTCCGGCTCTTTTAAGTGCAATGTACCATCAGTTTGTTTGGCGATCTGATTACCCTCCACTTTCCGAGTTTCTCTTTCTCCCCCTCCCCTCGGCTTTAGCCCTGGAATCCTACTATTTGGACCTTACGGGAGGGGCTTAATGTATAAGAATCTGATATGAAAATAGCCATCTGGTCGGGATTGTGGCGGGCTCTCGGCTGCACGCTAATGAAGCAGGCTTCAAGAGGGGGAAGCGGGCAATGCGATGTGTTCTTCGGAGGCCAGCCCGCCTAGAGAGGTGGGCACTGCCCAGAGGGCAGGACCGCAAGAGTTAAGTGAAATAAATATGCGTAGGAGGAGTTAGCCTCGTGTCATAAAATCGGAGTTGAATGTAGGTTTTGTGCTCTGTGTGGCTGATTAAAGTTCTGGGGGAAAAGAAATGACAATTTCAGTAAATAAACCTGAAGAGCTTTTTTCTTTCTTTCTTTTTTTTTTTAAACCGGAGCGAGGCCAAATGCCTTGGGTTAGGTAAATGGTGTGCTTTGCCACAGCGGACCTCACTGACATATATTTTTAGCTGAGCTGCACTTTTGAAAGCAAGACCCTGCCAATGCTTTGAACACTTTTTTTTTTTTTTTTTTTTTTTTTTTACGGGTACCAGTTTATCCTGTTCTCTGCTAGTGGTCAAGCATACGACAATAATGGCCAAAATACATTACTAACATGGCATCATCTGTAAAAGTGATACTCCCAGGCAGCCTACAGATCTATTACGGACACGAATTAGTTTTTACTGTCAAACATACCGAAAAAATGGTGTTTGATGTTATGATGGTGGAGGTGGGTGGTGGTGGGGGAACAGACTAGTGACACATTTAGCTCTATTCAGAAAGAGAGGGAGTGAGAGCTTGGACTTGGAGGAGTAACTGGGCTTCTGTTTGACTGTGTGATCTAATACAAGCCTCACATTTTATTGGGGCGGCTACACCTCTCCTCTGGGTTTATGAACTTTCTCCTTTCTCAAAGTTTTGAAGTATGTGTATTTGGGGTGTGCACGTGCATTGCCTACCCTCCCTAGCCCGTGCTCATGTGTGCAGGGATTATGAATATGTAGCGTGCCAGTGTGTGTGTACGCATGTGGGAGACAGGGTACCACATTGTTCCCGGCAAACCACACTTGGCATGCCAAGGCAACTGGGCACACAGAATGCAATTCCAGGCATCAAAGACAGCTGGCATGAGTCGCTTCGACCGTGTTCTGCATTGGGGTCTCCAGAGGGAAAAAAACCTTTCAGCTCAAACACTGCCATGATCCTAGCAACAGACCTGAAGTGTGCATGTAGATGGGCGGGGTCAGCAATAGTGAATAGAAATATTTGCATGGTAGGAAAATACTGACCTTGCTGTGTAGCTCCGGGTCAAGGTCCTGGGAAAAACTGAAGATCTGAAAGAGGTGTGTTCAGTTTTATCTGAAGTGGGATGATGGAAAGTATTTTAGGAATAAACAAACCCAGGGTGAGCTCTGCTCACTCCCAGACCTAAACTCCCTGTCTTCTGCTTGGTTTTGAATTTCTGCCTGGCCACATTGCAACTGTGTGATCGTGGGCAAGTGACTTACCCTCTCTGTGCCTCGGTTTCCACATCCCCGAAATGGGGTCAATAATAATGTCTCCCTTACAAGTTGCTGTGAGATTCAGTGAGGTGGCACAGGTAAGGCACCTACGACAGTGTCATGCTGGCAGCCAGCACGTGGCAAAGGGGAGCTGCAATTCCCATTATGTTAAAGAGGCAAAACAACAACGCAGTGATGCGGACACTGGATTTCACAGCAACGGTTCTTTGAGGAGGTGCAGTGCTTTAAGTTTCTCTGGCTACTCTTTTAACTTATGGGAGCTTCCTGATGGCACCAGGTTGGGCTAAGATCGTGGCTTATAAAGCCTGTTTCCTCATCTGCAACAGAGAATAATGATGGTGGTGACCTCATGGGGTTGTCACGAGCATCACATGAAATCATGCACCCAAAACCCTTACCTCTGTGCTTAACACGAGGTTAACACTTACTAAATGTGATTGTTGCCTGACAGTTGAGGACGATGAGAGCTACTTTGCCTAAGGTCACACAGCAGGTTAGCAGCACGATGCCTGGCACACCACGGTGGTGGGGGCAGACACATACGGAGCACCGGCTAGATGTTTTAGAAATATTAAGTCTTCGCATCATTGGTGCAACTGTGTGTGCGGGGTAAGCACAATTATTGCCTCCTTCACGGAGGAGGCGAGTGAGGCATAGAGAAGGGCGGTGATGGCCAAGCGTTACCCAGCAGGGAAGCAGGGGAGCTACAATCTGAATCCAGCCTCTCGACCATATGCTCTGTCGATTCTGGAACTCATTAATATTATTACAATTCTTTGTAATACCATTTGACAGATGAGGAAGCTGAGGCCGACCTGACCCTGGTCCTGGGCTCCTTTCCCAGCACCGCGTTGTTCCCCGACATATCCTAGAAGGGAAGGAGAGAAGTGAGAGATGATGTGAAGGGTAGAAGCATCATCCTAGAGTTTCAAACTGTTTTTTTTTTTTTTTTTTTTCATTTATTTATGATAGTCACACAGAGAGAGAGAGAGAGAGGCAGAGACATAGGCAGAGGGAGAAGCAGGTTCCATGCACCGGGAGCCTGATGTGGGATTCGATCCCGGGTCTCCAGGATCGCGCCCTGGGCCAAAGGCAGGCGCTAAACCGCTGCGCCACCCAGGGATCCCCATCCTAGAGTTTCAGTTGTGGGGTTCCCTCAGGGGAACGAAGGCGAGATGTTTCCACTTCCACTAGAGGAAGAACAGTCCCCAGGCAGCCAGGAGGCTCTCAAACCAGCACTGCCTTCCAACTGCGATGAACAGAGACCCCTGTAAGGGCCCCTCAGCCGGGCCAAGCCCTTGCATTGCTCCCCCCGTCAGCCCACCTCCAGCAAGATCTTTAGGTCTCTCCCTCTTGCCCTAGAACTTCAGAGAGAAGCACTCATTTTCCCAGATTTTCCTCTAACTACCATTGCTGAAAACGTCCCTTGATTGGATTGTAAACCCTCTTTGGACAGGGCCAGGTCTGTTTCTGTGTCTGCAATGGGACCCAGGACATTTCTACACCGGAGAAGTCGATAGCTTGAGATCTGAGTGATGGGAGTTCACATCCTGGCTCTGGTGCTTGCTGGCTGTGTGACCTTATGCAGATAACTTTGCCTTCCTGTGTCCCAATCACCCCACACATCAAAGGATGACAGTCATAATATGTGGAATAATACCTAATGACTGAGCGCCAACCCATTAGAACAGCAGGAGCAGGGTCTCAACAGACATCCCTGTGGGGCCAGGTTTACCCCTCTATTTGCCGAATCGCAGGGAAGGTCCTAAGGCAGCAGAGACCCTTAGAGGGCATGACAGCAATTATTTATTAACCTACAGAGAATTTCGACCTTTTAATAAACAATATGACCCTCAAAGGACCCCCTTAATAAATAATTGCTGTCATTACTACGTATAATTCATTAGTTCAATATTTACCCTCTATCCCCTCCCCCAAAAAATCAAAATTAAAAAGCCAGTTACCGAGTGCTTTCTTTTGCATTTTGCCATTGGGTCCATCTCCCTTACTACTTATTTCACATTTTGCATTTTGCCATTGGGTGCATCTCCCTTACTACTTATTTCACATCTCACCCAGAAGAAGCCAGGAAGGTTTCTATTTTTGTTCCTTTGTTAGAATAGGGATTTGAAGCTCTGACTGCCCAGGCTGGATTGGAGGCCCGTGCCCCATGTTGCTCCATCCTGTGCTGGTCACACTGGCGGTAACACAGTCCATGCTTCGTCTGTGTCTTCTTTCAGACTTCAACTCCAAGAAGCAGAAACCATAGCTATCCTGCTCACTCCTGTGGCCCCGGTAACTTGAACCGTGCCTGGCACTCAGTCGGTGCTCAGTACTTTTTTATGTTAAATGGACAGACAGATGGATGAATACATGAATGGATGATGCACGGTAGGGGTCATGCAATCTGTTAAGGCCACAGAACTAAGACTTAACTCGGGAGCACGGTGCCAGCTTTCTGATTCACGCTCTTTGGCCTCCTTTTGACAATGACGCTGGCCTTTGACTTCCATGTTTTTCCACCAAAGGCTAGAGACCTAGACAGGATTCCTCCTAGGCCATCCAACAGGCAGGTGCTTTCTTGCTGTTGTCTGCAGAGAATCAGCCCCAAAGATCACGACAACAGCCACCACTTGTTGACTGCCAGCTACAGCCCAGGCACCATCCCAAGGGGCTCTCATGTGCCCCCTCACGCCAGTCCGACGGCTACCATGCCCATCTTGCCCAAGGTGCAGTCACGCCCCAGGATCACATGGCTCAGTCACAGAGCTTGCTTGCAGCCCACTCTGACCTGTCACTCCCTGTTAGGCTGAGTGGTCATGTTATCTCAGGGGCTTCTCACAAAACCCCCCAAGAGGCGGGTATAGAATATTGAGCCTCACGTAGAGATGGAGGAAACCGAGATGGGGAGTGGTCAAGGCATTTTGAGAGCAGGCCCAGCTCCTACTCATGCCCAGAACTTGGCATTTAAGGGCCCCACAGTCCTGTCTGCCCTGCTTTGGGCAGCAGGACCACCCAGCAAGAAGGTGAGTGGGAGAGGGGGCTGCAGGACCCTGCGCTCCACAACATTTGGAGCAGGGGTGGGTGGGTTGAGGTCTCCTCCTTCCTTCCATTTTGACTTTCTGGGCTACCCAGTAACTTCAGGCAGTCCCCATCCCCACCCCTTCTGGCTCTCTCTGGCACAATGCACCTGTCCAGGGGCCCATGACCCCAAAGCTCTCTGGGAGGAGAAGGCTCCATTGGTGCTTCTTGGGTGACCGTAGCGCTTCCATTAATGGCACTGTCGCTGCTCTTGGAGCTGGTCTGTGCCTTGTGTACATGCCACTCAGTCCTTCCCTCTGCCTCTGCCAGCCTTGCCACACCTTTCCTCAAGGCCCACCTCATCCTCCGCTGATAAGCTCCCTTGACCATTTAATTCATTTTCATCAACAACTTCAGAGCATGCCCTATGTGCCAGTGACCGTCCCAGAGGCTGGGGAAAGAGTAGAGAACAAGATGGAGTCTGCCCTCATCAGGCGAGCGCCACGTGGGTGAACCCAGGAAGATCCATGATAGTTTCAAACGAAGTCAAATGCTAGAGACTCAAAGAGGAGAATAGAGCTGTGAATGGCCTGTGTAAGCACATGGGCATGCGTCTGTATGTGTGTGTGTGCGTGTGTGCATATGTATGTGTGTGCGTGCATATGTGTTATGCATGTGTTCACGTATATGTGTATCTATATACGCATTTGAGTGTTTATATGTGCACACATGTATATATGTATGCAGTGTGCATGCATGTATATGTGATGTATGCATGTGAGCAAGTACACATATGCATGTGTACGCACATGCATGTAATGCATGCGTGTATATGTGCAGTATATTTGTGTGCATGAATGTGTATATGCACATGTATGTTGTATGTGTGCATGCATGTGTGTATACATGTGTATGCATATGCACGTATAGTTGTATATGTGTGCATGTGTATATGTGTGTGGGTGTATGTGTATATGTGTGCATGTCTGTTTGTATATGTGTGCATGCATGTGTGCATGCATGCAAATGTGTATGCATGTATGTGTGCGTGCGTGTGCTGTGGGTGGGAGTATTAGGTTCCTCTGGCTGCCATCACAAGTTACCACAAACTGGATGGTTTAAAACAACAGAAATATATTCTCTCATATTTTTGGAGACTAAACCTTTGAAATGAAGGTGTCAGCAAGGCACTCTAGGGGAGGATCCTTTCTCGTCTCTTCCAGCTCCTGGCGGCTCCTGGCAATCCTTAGCTCGTAGATGCATCCCTCCAGTCTCTGCATCTGCTCTCACGTGGCCTTCTTCCTTGTATGTATGTGTGTCCTCTCTTCTTCCTATAAGGAAAGCAGCCACTGGATTCCGGCCTTGAGCTCTAATGAGCTCATCCCATTTGGATGACATCTGCCAAGACCCTATTTCCAAATAAGATCATGTCCATAGGTATCTAGGGTTAGGAAATGAACGTATTTTTGGGAAAAGACACAATTTAACCCTCACAGTAGGGATTGCGAATTCAGACTGAATGGCCCCCTTCCTCTTTAAAGAGATGTCTTTTTCACCAACCTCTGAATGGCATGGGGTCTGCCTATAAAATGTCTGGGGGAAGAGCATCCAGGCAGAAGGAGGAAGTCCTGAGGAGAGAGATGTGCTGGAACATTCAGTGAACAGCAAGAGAACCGTATGGCAGGAGGCTGGAACAAAAGAGGTGGGGGAGCAGGACAGAAACCGAGACGAGGCAAGCCAGGGCAGGAGCAGTTTGCAGTTCATTCTCAGGGTACTGGGGAGGCATTAGGGGAATTTTAAGTGCACAGGGTGTGGCCTCGTTAATCATTTCAAAGGATCATACTGACCATTAAGTGGAGAACAGCCTCTAGCAGGTCAGAGTAGGTGCTCAGAATGCAGATGGGTGGCTCTTGAGGTGGTCGGTGGCCTGGGTGGGAGATGATGGCAGCTGGGACCAGCGCGGGGCAGAGGAGATGGAGAGTGCTGGTACTTTCCAGTCCACAGAGTGCTCTCCTTTGTGGTTCTCACACTGTGTTCCCTGGAGCCCTGAGGTCCTACAGCAATGGTCCTTGTCTTTGGTACCGGGGGTAGGTGCGATTGATTTTATGAAGTTTGAACCACTTCAGACACATCTTCCTCTCGGCCCAGCCTGGATGCCCACAGGAGCCCCTCCTTCACCCTCTGGTATCGCTGAGAGTCACAAGACATCTTTCAGCGTTTCATCCTGGTCCAAAATGTCCCTTAGCAAATCCGCCCTTAGCTAAAAACCAAGGAACAGTGTGACTCAGTAATGAGTATCAGACTTGTGTGGCTTAATCCAAATAAAGCCATTTCCGTGGTGGCATGTGTGACTTTAGAAGTAACATCACAACCTCCTCTGTGCCTAGTTTCCTTCACTGAAATGTGGGTAATAGTAATCCTTAGACACGGGGGCTGCTTGGGGGTTCGAAGATCATGTCTGTGATGCTCTCGGCATATGGAAAGTGGTCCGTTCATGCTAGCTGCCACTTTATTGTTTTAAATTCAAGTTAGCGCTTTCCTTCAGCCTTATAACCTTCAGGTCTGTCCTAAAGGGGGTAAATCCATTGTCTACCAAATCTCAGGGCTCTTTTCTGTGGCTTCTGGATGGCTTATTCAGTTGCTGAACCAGTAAGTCCAGAGGTGTGTGTGTGTGTGTGTGTGTGTGTGTAGGTTCTGCTAGATGCAAGGTACCAACTAGGTCTTGAGGGAAAAAAAATCCAAGATATATACAGACATGCTTGCTTGCATTCGAAAGTCAGATACCGAGATTTTTCTTTTTGTAAAATCAGGGAGGCGCTATCATATGGGAAGTTACTTAACTAAAGGTTTAAGTGAAAATCTAGTGATGGTTTTGAGAGAGGAATGCAAAAGAGAGAGGACAAGAGCAGATAGCATGTGCTTTTATGGGGGGGCCAGGTGTGGTCGTGCCGAAGGGAAGCTGATGGAGGGTAGCTCTCAGCTCATCACTCCCTGACTTCAGAGTACGAAGTCCACACAGATGTTCCAGTCTGCAGAGACTACTGCACGGGAGAGAACAGAGATGAGAAATGCAATACTGGGGGGGGGGGGGGGGGTGGCAGGCATCTAGGGGGACAGCCTGGGTGACAGAAGGGCAGACGGCAGATGGTTGGGGAATGATTGTGGGGGTGGGCAGACGCTAAGCAATGCTCCCTCCCCTACCCAGCCACCCCTCCGCTGCTTGCCCCTAAGTAAGGCTCTGCTTCGGGAGGAGTTGGGGCTCCCCTGGCAGAGGGATGGTGGCACCTTGTGCTTAATCCAAGGCTAGGACTGGGTGGGAGATGATGAGGTTTAGGAGGAAGGGGAGTTTGCCGACATGCTCCTCTGCTAAGGATCCATTTCAGGAGGCAGAGGGGGAATGTGCTAGAAAGCAAGGAATGAAGAGGAGAAATACAACCAGGACATACTGTGGGAGCAGGGACCAGGTAGAAGGAGTCAAGAGCCTGGAAGCCAGGGTCTCAAACTCACATGCTCACGGGGACACAGGTCAGCTGGGTGGTGGCCTGAGAGCAACAGAATCCTCTGAAGGGGGAAGCTCCTACTCTGCTCCAGACGATTGGTCCATGCAGGACTGTGGACTTGCTGTGGCCAGGTCTTCCCATTTTCTCAGGAGATACTGGAAATTGGGGTTTTTATGTAAAATCTCCCAATTTATTTTCTTAAAAGATTTTATTTATTTATTTATTTGACAGAGAGACAGAGAGAGACAGCGCACAGGCAGGGGGAGTGGCAGAGGGAGAGGGAGAAGCAGACTCACCACCCTGGGATCACGTCCTGAGCCATAGGCAGATACTTAACCGACCTGAGCCACCCAGGAGCCCCCAAATTTCCAAATTTAAAAATGTTAGTCTGGGGCAGCCTGGGTGGCTCAGTGGTTTAGCGCCGCCTTTGGCCCAGGGTGTGATCCTAGAGACCCGGGATCGAGTCCCACATCGTGCTCCCTGCATGGAGCCTGCTTCTCCCTCTACCTGTGTCTCTGCCTCTCTCTCTCTCTCTCTCTCTCTCTGTGTGTGTGTGTGTGTCTCATGAATAAATAAATAAAATCTTTTTAAAAAAATAAAAGATTATGTGGGTGTTGCATTGGAGGAGAAGTCAGCTCTCAAACTGTCTTGTTCCCTCGATTCATAAGGAGCACGTTCCTGAAAATGACTTTGGTGGGAAGGCAAAATATAGGGGAACACCAAAAGGCTCTGTAGTTGAGATGAGTAAGATTTTAATGTAATATCTTTAAGAATCACAATTACTGTAAAAAATCCATGCTAAACCAAAAATAAAAATAAAAAAAATTTAAAAAGGACAGGATCAGTATTACTCATGTTTCCTTTTTTGCCTCAGGCTCTGGTGTGGCTCTGCAGGGTACTGTTACTACTAATTCTGTCTTTATTAGAATTGTCATAGTTTGCTCACCATGGATCTTTTTTTTTTTTTTTTTTTTTTTTTTGGTATTCATTTTGATTTTCGAAAACATCTTATGGAAATAGCATTTCATTGATTGCTGAGTTTTCTTGGCACTCTCTTGAATCTAGCCTCGCTTGCCTTATCTGAGTTCCAGGCATGTAGGAGTCAAATGCATCCAACTATAAATTATAACATTAGTATTTAGGGTGATAATGCCATGATGTCCTTGATGTGGGATCGTCTCTGGAAGCTGGGAGAGAATGTTCCTGCTTTTTGAATTTGACTTAAAAATGTCTCAGTGACTGTGTTTTATAGCCAAGCTTTTATTACAATGGGTGTTGTCAAAATGTGAAGTTGGTGATGAGAATTTGTGACTTATGCGTTGTGTCCTTCCATCATGCCTCACTAGGTCACTTGTAGGCCTCGGGACAAAGTGAAAGTGTGCATGCAGCCCCATGTTAAAAAATTAAGAATCTTAAGACAGGGATGCCTGGGTGGCTCAGCGGTTAAGCATCTGCCTTCATGCTTAGGGTGTGATCCTGGAGTCCCGGGATTGAGTCCCACATCAGGCTCCCTGTGTGGAGACTGCTTCTCTCTCTGCCTGTGTCTCTGCCTCTCTCTCTCTCTGTCTCTGTCTCTCTCATGAATAAATAAATAAAATCTTAAAAAAAAAAAAAAAGATTCTTAGGACACCAGAGCATTGAACCAAGCATGGGGTCCTTCCGAGCACAGGGACCTGTGTGCCTGTGCAGGTCACACACCCATGAAGATGACCCTGGATGCCAATTGGGTGAGCGTCAAAGAACCCTTGAATTTTAGAGCCAGAATAGGGGCTCAGGGATGATCCAATTCATCCCCCCCATATTACAGATGGAGAAACTGAGGCACAGGAAGGCCAGGTGACTTGCTTAAAGGTTGCAGGGTGATTTAGGGGAAGAACTTGGATTGGGTCCTGGGCCTCCCACTCTGGGACGTTCCATACTGGACCACAAGGTCACCCCAACCTTGGCCAAACATCTATATTTTCAGGCCTGTGGGTGCCATTGACCTTCAGGGAGGTCAGCGGTAGGGGCAGTGGTGATGGGATTCAAACGTACCAGTCTTATTACAATAACCCAAGCACGTATTTTCTATAACAGGACATATAGTCTAGAAGTATTTTTTTCTTCTTTCTTCCTTTTTCTCTCTCTTATTTTTAAAATAAAAACATGTATAGGCAGAAGTTCCCTGAAGCCACTGAGTCAGATGAAATGTTTTTATATAAAATTGATTACAGGTATTATAACCACGCTGGAGGCTGGGCCCCCAGTTGTGCAAAACATCAGATTTTAGGATATCCCCAATGAGTCTCGTTAAACTGAGGAAAGTGGGGGCCCAGGGGCTCCTCCTGGTACAGGCTCAGGGTGGATTGGTCTCTCGGGTCAGGGTGGGGGGAAGCTCTGCTGGGCACCCTTCCTTCCCTCATTCCTTTAGCTGCCTCTCACTGACTAGCTGCCACGTGCTGGGTACTATTCTAGGACCCGGGGATACAGCCAGAGTCGCCAGACAGAAATACAGGGTGCCCAGGTAACTTTGAATCTCAAACAATGAATCATTTTTAGCTTAAATGTGTCCCATATAATATACGGAACATACTTAGACTAAAAATATTTGTTGTTCGTCTAAACGCCAAATTTAACAGACGCCTAAGTCCTGTATTTTTCATCTGCTAAATCTGACAACCCCAGATATGCCAGTGAACAAAGCAGACACACATCCTTGCCCCTGTGGGGCTTGCATTCAAGTGAGAACAAGCAGTCGACGGATGAACAGACACACAGAGGAGTACAACACACTGTGGAGGTGAAGGCCGGGGGGGATGAAAAGTTGGGTGCACCCACAGAGCAGACCAGGGGGTGGTCATGGGAGGTCACTGTGAGGAGGTGACAGTTGAGCTGGGGCGTGAACAAAGTGAGGGGGTGGCCGGGCAAATAGCAACAGGAGCAGGAGGTGCGGAGGCCCGGAGGTGAGGCTGTGCGTGGCATTCTCAAGAACAGGGCGATGAGCGGGGTGGCAGGAAGGAGTGAGAGAAGGGGAGGATGGCGAGAGATGATAGTCAAAGGGAGGGGTGCAGGGGGGCAGCTCATCCAGGGTCTTGCAGGGTTTGTATTTAATTCTAGACTTAATGGGAAGCCACAGGAGGACTCACGAGTCTGTATGTTGAAAGGATGCCCGGGGCTGCTCTGTGCAAAAGTGGAAGTAGCAAGGCCGGGGAGGAGGCACCTGCAGTCTTCTGGGGAAGTGGGTGGTTGGGGCGGGACGAAGAGTCGTGAAGTCAGTGAGAGACGGTTGGGTCTAGGTTACACGTTGAGGATAGAGATGCCTACATTTGCTGCTGGGTTGCCTGTGGGTGTGAGAAAATGAGAGGGATCACGGACTACTCCTCGGATGTGGGCAGAGAACTGGACGGACGGTGGCGGGTCGGGGCAGGTGGTATGTGAGCGGGAGCGGAGAGGGTGCAGAGGGTCGCAGGGCTTGGTTGGGAGACTTGGGGATGCCCGTTGGACACCCAGCTGTCGGCTTGGCAGCTGGACACCTGCCCCCAGATGTAAGGGGAGAGGTCCGGGCTGCTTCCTCCAGAAGGTGGAAAGAAGGGCAGAGCTGTGCATAGTGGGTCCCTGCAGGGCCCACCTGAATGGGCGTCAGGATGCAAGGCCCCGGGGGCCAGTGCTCCTCTGATACTCGCATTCGGGTGGAATCAAATTGTGCTGCATTTTAAGGGGAAGCCTAGAAGAGGAAAAGAGATGTCAAGGGTGGGTCAAGGACAAGGGTACACACTCGTGTCTTTTGTGCGCTGCTGCTGTTTTCAATGCAGTCACTGAAGTCCCTGTTCCTAGTACCCCTCGCCCACGCGGCTACAGGTGATTCCTAAACATTCTTCCCACTTCAGCCTTTATAGCCTGCAGTTTCCTCTCCACACAGGACACAATTGTTTAGAAACTCGGATATGATCTTGTCGCACACTTCCTGATACGGTTCGGTTGTCATCATTGCTCTTAGGTCCTGAATTCTCCCCATGGTCCCCACTTACCTCCCAGCCTTACCTTACACCTTCTTCAGGTCCGTGAGCACCTGCCCCTCCAGTCTTCCTTCGGTCCCGCCAACACTTCATACTTCCTCCTGCCTCAGGGCCTTTGCACATACTTTCCTCATCTGGCTGTTAGTTCTTCCCCTCAGTATTTCCTCGGCAACTTCTTGGCAACTCTTTGGTCTCTGCTAAAACCTCACCTCCTAGGGAAGCCTTCCCTGAACTCCTATCTATATCAGGTTTCTTTGATATGAGCTCTGTAGCACCTTCTTCTTTTCTTCACGGTGCTTACCTCAGTCGGCAAGTATACATTCGGGTAAATGCTTGTTGAAGTGAGCTGAATTCCTGGAGCAGGGCCAGGCAATATCAATGCATGCTATAAGTTTCAGGCTCTCAGGGGCTTCGCTGGCTTCCCCTTGCACTTTTGTTGTCAAGGCTGGAGAAAAAATGAAGACGCCAGGGCCTCTTCAGGGAGGTCAGCCACGGGGCAGAAAGAAGGTTGACAGAGCTACCCTGTCAGGGCCTCCATCCGCCTGCCCACCCCTCCCTCCCCCAGATGGCCACTGAATGCACAAAGGTCATACATTCTGCTCCTAGTCCTTGCTCCTAAGAGCACAAATTATTTATTTTGGAATTGCAAATGTGTCTTCTCCTCAACCCAAACCCCCACCTTCTAGGTGGCCCTCCAAGAAGAAAAGCCTCTCACTTCTCACTGCTCCAGCAGAAACTGTTTTGGGTCAGGATCTAGTCTGAACCTATTCCCTTTAGAGAACTCTGATTGTTTGGGTGCAGATTCCAAACCTTAGAAGCCTTAAACAAAATACATCCACTGTTCAGAGGAACAGCTAAAGTACTTAGAGTTTTTTTTTTAATTTAAAAAAATTTTTTTTTTTTTTTAGAATTTATTTATTTTAGGGGGAGAGAGAGAGAGAAAGAGCTTGTGAGCATGGGGTGGGGCAGAGGGAGAGGGACAAGCAGACTTCCTGCTGAATGGGGAGCCTAACACGGGGCTCATTCCCAGGACCCTGGGATCATGACCTGAGCAAAAATTGAGAGTCAGATGCTCAATGAACTGAGCCACCCAGGCGCCTCAAAGCAGTTAGAGTCTTAATTTAGAATGTCCTGAGCCACTCTTCGTAAGCCTGAAGTGTTTGCTGTCCTTTGTCAGTTGTTAAGGGCTTTCCCTTCATTATCTCATCTTATTGGGTATCTCAAGAGGATGTTGTTTGGGTAATGATTGAGGTTCTTGCCTTAACAATTGGGTGGCCAGTGTAAGCCTCAGGGAGGAGGACCCTTAAAAAAAACTAAGGTACTTATACATACAGGACAGTTAAACTCTCTTTTTCCGACCCTCCCATCCATTCCTCCATCCAAACATCCACTTCTCCACTGAGCCATTGATCGATCCATCTACTATTATCCAAACATCTACTCTTCCATCGATTGATCAACTGAACTATTCTATGTATGCATCCATTGATTAATCCAAACATACACTCTCCCATCCATCCATGCATTCATGCAAACACCCACTCATCCATTCATCCATCTATCCATCCACACATTGCTGGGCACAAAGCTGTGTATGAATGAGGTAGTCATGACCACTGCCTTAGTAGGTCTCATAGGCTAGAAGAGATAAAATTCTCTAGTCAAGTGTGGGTCATTCACCCACTTCTTTGCCAGGGAAGGGTGGGACAACTGGGTTGATAGTTTTGCCAAAATTGTGTCAAGAGTAGATTCCCAAAGGAACACGCTGGGATGTTTTGATCAGAAGCAGGGAATGAATCCAGGTAGGCAAAATCAACAGGTATCCCTAGATTAGAGGCATTTAATCATTATGGGTGGGAGATGACCTGTGAGGGTGACACCAGCCCTTCCTTTTTCTACAGCATAAGGGCAAGCTGGTTCCTTTATTTATCTCTGACCACATTTCAGGGTCTCGACTTTGAGTCCTGTCATAAGGACCCAAGAACACTCGTCTTCTTCTAGATGCTCAGCTCTAAATGTCGCAGTCTGGGTCATCATCACTCCCCCCTCCTCCATCTACATTTTAAGCTACCCTAAGATGTTGGTTGGTTACACCCAGTGTCACTGTGCTCATGGTTAGGAATCAAAGAAGAGGATAGTTTTCTGCTCTGACAACCAGAAAGTACTTCCTAAGACTCTGAAAGTTGGTGAGTCCTGAGCCAGGCTGGGTCCCTTGAAATGAAGTGAGAGTCTAAATTAATGTTTCCCATCCCTGGCCACCCATTGGAAGCATCTAGGGAGATTTTACAAAATCCTGATGCCCAGGCCCTTTGTTCAAACATTCTGATTATAACTGGTCTTTGGTGGGGCCCAGCCATTGAATTTTTAAACAGCTCTCCAGGTGATTCTAAAGCATAGCTGGGGTTAAGAACCACCGGTCTAAGTACAATTTGGAAAACCCTATTCATTGCTGTGTCTCTTTGCTTCCAGGATATAAGCATGATAAGGGTAGAGACGCTGTCCTATTGATGGCTGCATCTCCAAGATCTGTAGCAGTGTCAGGTACCTGGAGGTGCTCAGCAAATATCTGGAATGAACGATGATCCCTAGCTTTGCACCAGTCCTCTAATGGAGCAGAGATGGCTCCACCTGAAGGATGCACATTCACTGTTCTTCCTAGCACGTGGAGAAGGATTTGAGTCACTTCCACGTGAGGTCAAGTTGTGGTTTTCTGGGAATCCTAGGAACTTTCCCACCTAATCTTCTGATCCAGAGATTCTCAACACTGCATACACTTTAGATTCATCTGAGGTCATTAAAAACAAAACAAAACAAAACAAAACAAAAAACAACAAAAAAACCCTTGAATGTTCTGGTTCCCTGGGGGTTGGATTGAAGCCTAGGCACAGGCATTTAAAAAGTGTTCCAGGTGATTCTGACATGTTGTTAGGGTTGAAGACCTCTGTTCTCATCTCCTTTACTGCCTCTGGGAGTCTTTCTTCTGACTTCAGCTAACTTGGTCCAAGACCCCTGGACGTGTTTTATGGGGTGGTGGTGGTGGTACTGGGTTCTTACACAGTGTTCCTCAAATGTACCTGTTCACAGCATTCAACTTGGGCACTTAAAAAAAAAAAATCACATCACTGAGCCTCTGCTCCAGACTTAAGGAATCAGAACCTCCAGGGAGAGGCCTGGGGGTCTGTGTATTTAACAAGTGTCCAGGTGGACTTGTTACCAGCCAACTTCTCCAACACACTGAACCCCTTCTGGCTTTAGCTTCCCTGTGGTTCCCCCACTGCCAGAACTCTTTTCCCCCAGATCAGTTAGGTTCATCCATCTGTCACCACCCTCCCGGAGAGGCGGTGACTGACCACCGCAGAGAATAAAGCCTCCCCAGCCAGTCCTTGCCCAGACCCCTGGTGGTTCCCTCCCGACACTGTTCCAAGATGACCTTTCTTCTCTTGTTCATCACCTCCACGCCTGCCCCTAGCCCCAACCTGAGCTTCCCGGGAGGGGCATCGGTGTCAGGTTCATGCTGGGGCCCTGGCGCCAGGCACGAGCTAGGTTGGCCAAGCTTGGTTGGCCGGAAGGGTCCAGATGTAAGGTAGGGGCTCGTGCTCTAGAGTACCTAGGATTCTTCCCCCCCCAGCCTCCCACCCCCAGGTCCTGGGAAACTGGGGAAACTGCTTTCAGGGGGTATACAGGTGACCCAACTGCAGGTGAAAAAAAGATCATGCCACAGCTGTGGGCACGCAGAGACACCCGGAGACACAGCGTGCAGGGGAAGGGAGTGGGTGCCCCCCCTTGCTCACCTCCCCGTAGAGAAGAGAAGAGGGAAAGGAAGGGGATCAGCTGATGACGAAGGGCAAATACTACCCCCCCCCGTCTGGGTCCCAGGCCCGCAGGCCCGCAGCCTCCCCCGCGGCCCCGGAGCGCCCGGCGGAGGGGACCCGGGGCGCGTGCTCCCGGGGTGGGGGGGGCGGCCTCCTTCCTCCCGGGCGCCTCCCCCCCCGCCCCCGCCCTCCCCGCGCCCCGGTCGCGGCCCCGCCCCGCCCCGCCGGCCCGGCCGGCCCGGCCCCGCCTCCCCGCGACGGGCTGCAGCAGGTGCCTCCGGAGCAGGAAGCCCGCCGCCGCCGCCGCCGCCGCTCAGCTCCGGGCGCGTCCAGGACCCGCTGCGCCCGCGCCGCCCCCGCGAGGACAGGCCCCGCCGCCCCCGCCGCCCCGCCCCCGCCCGGGCCCAGCAGGCCGCGCCCGCTCCCGCGCTCGCCCCCGGCCCCGGCCCCGCCGCCCTCCCGCCGCCCCGCGAGCATGGACGCCCCGGAGCGGCAGCCGGACCCCGACGGCGGGGGCGCCCCAGGTCACGAGCCCGGGGGCAGCCCCCAAGACGAGTTCGACTTCTCCATCCTCTTCGACTATGAGTATTTGAACCCCATCGAAGGTCGGTGGAGGCTCCTCCCGGCCGGGCCCCCCCGCTGCCAGCCCCGGAGCCGGGGCGGGGGCTTGGGCCTGCCGAGTGGGCACCGGGCGCCTCCTTGCTCCCGAGGTCTCACTTCCCGGGGTGGGGGGCTGGTGAGGGCGGGAGGGGCGCGTCTCCGCAGGTGAGAGGGAGGGCATGAGGCGTCTGGGACTGCTGCCACCCTTAGGGGGCGGTAAGCCCTCTCTTGCCCAGTAGGGCGTCAGCCCCAGTTACTGGTGACTTCTCCCCGAGGGTCACTGGGAGCAGAGCAAAAGGTGGCCCCGGCCTCAGCTGGGGCCTCAGCTGGCTCTGCCCGGCCGCAGGGTGCTCCGAGGGGGAAAGGAAGGGCTAGATTTGCCTCTGGAGGGAGGAGGTGAGGAGGCCAAAGCTGGTGGTAGGGAGGGAACGGAGGGGCCCAAAGGTTACCACGGAGCCCAAGTGTCAGGGCCCGTGGCACTGAGCCTCCCCTCTCCAGACAGCACCGCCTGTGAGCTGGGTTTGTCGCACACGCGGTGGCGAAACTCGTGAAGAGGTTGTTGTCTGTGTCTGATGCCGGAGCGTGGTTTGACCTCGCTGTTAGGAAGCCAGCCCATTTCTTCCCTGGGTTCTGCTGCTGCCTTTGTGAATCACCCCAAATGGATCAGTCTGAGCTTTGTTATGTGACCCCCTACCTCATGGTCGTAGTGGAATGTGGGGTTTTGGGGGGGAGAGGGGGAGGCTGGCCTGTGGATTCAGGAAGAAGCAGCCCATCTCTGCCCCAACGACCTGTCAGTGTCTGCCTTCAGGTGCCCTGGGTGGCTGGGGACTTCCCCAGGCCGGGCCATCACTTCACGTGGTTAACAGGAGCATTTGTCAGAAGGAGGAGGAGGAGGTCGCATGCCCAACTTCACTGTATTTTTCTGGTTAGCAGGTTGTCTTGGAAAAAACAACAACAACAAAAAAAACCCCGACCAGGCTTCCTGATTTTGACAGCCCAGCCCAGCCAATGCTTGTTGAAGCCTCAGGGGCAGGCCTGTTGGTAACTTCCAGATGCACTCGGGCTTGGCCGCATCCGGAACGCAGGAAGGGGTTGTGCCGGCTGGTTTGTGTAGGAGGCCTTTACACAGATATTTGGGGGTTTGGTACTTCCCAGAGATGCTGTGTATGGCAGGTGAATGAGAAGTTTTAACTTTCCTTCCCTGGCCATCTTCACAGGCCGGTTAGGTGAGGGGCTTGCTTTGGCTTGGTTGCCAAGTGAAGATGGGAATTAGTAAATTATTCTGTATTTTGGCTGGAGATGGAAATGATTAGCCAGCCTAAGAGACCAGTCTTCTCAAGTTGCAATCTGGAGGCCATCCTTCGCTTTGAAAAGATACAATTAAGAATCTGCAAACGATCCCTTTAAGGATCCTTTACCATCCGTGGTCTTTGTTTGTTAAGATTAAAGTCATGTTTTACAGAGAACTAATACTGACACCCCTCCCAGATTCACAATCAGCTAACTTTTTTCTTTTCTTTCTTTCTTTTTTTTTTTTTTTTTTTGCACAGGGGAGCTTTCCGGGGAAATACTTTCCAAGCCAAATCTGATGGGAGGTGCTTTTTATAGTTTTTCTTGGCAAGTGGTGCTTGGTGGCCGCCAGATGGGTGTCTAAATGGCCACAGTGAAAGCCCCGGAATCATTTAAAAAAAAAACAAAACCTTATTTTTTTGGAACAGTTTTAGGTTCACAGAAAAGTTGTAAAGACAGCATAGGGAGTTGCCATATACTGAGCACCCAGGTCCCTATTTTATTAACATTACATTATATTAGTATGGGTAGACTTACTATCATTCAGGAACCAGTATTGATGCATTATTATGAACTAGAGTCCATGCCGTCTTTGTATTTTATGAGCTTGCCAGTTTTGAGGAGCACTGGCTAGGTATACTGTAGAATGGGCCTCGGTTAGGGTCTTTCTGACATTTCCCTCATGGAAAGACTGGGGCTATAGGTTCTGGGGATGAAGAGCGTGCAGCTGAAGTGACAATGCCCATCACATCTTATCAAGGGTACCTATTATCAACTTGATCAATGTTGATATGGACCTTGATCCACTTGGCCAAGGAAGTGCTTGTCAGATTCCTCCCTTCCAAACTGGGCTCTTTGGAAAGAAGTTCCTATGTGCAGGCCCTCCGTCCCCCTTATGGGGTGGGGGAGTTTGTTGTGGAATCTATAAATGATGAGTCCTTGCTGGGAAGTAAGCAGCACAGAAACATTGTGGCTGAGGATGAGAAGGGGTGTTGTGAGCCTGGGGAGGTTAAACGAGCTCTTCCAGATGTGGTCTGGCCCTGCCTTACCCAGATGTTAGTGGGGTCACCTCTGCTTCTGCATGGTGGAGCTCCCCAAGGACTGGCACTAGTCTTTGGGTTGCTATTGGGCTCTGTCCCAGGTGACAGTGTTTTGGTGGTGCATGTGAGGGCTGCCCTTAACTCTGTGCGTGAGCTTGGCAAAAGTCAAGGAAGGAAAGGGCCCCCTAATGGGTCGGACAATTGTCAGAACTTGGTGATGGTCCTTAGAAATTTGGGGGAAGTTGGATGCTCATTTTATGGAAGTATAGCGTTGTAGCAGATGCTTCTTAAGTCATGCCATAACCCTCCAACCCTAGCAGGTGGGCACTATGGTCACCTCATTTTACAGAGGAGCCAGTGAGGCATGGAATGGTGAAGAAAGTTTCCCAGGAAAGTGGAGCCGGTTAAATGGCAGAGTTGAAACCTGAACCTGGCTGTCTTGCTCCAGAGCCTACATTCTTAACTACTGTGTGAGGGTTCACTATTCCCTTATCTGAGGAGAGAGATGTAAAGCAGTGTGTAAGGGGCCTGGCAGCCATGGCAAGACTGGAGTTTAAAACATTTACCAGCAGAGTGATCTTGGATGAGTCATTTAACCTCTCTGGACCTTGGTTTGCTTAGCTGTCAAATGGCTGAAATAATAGTACTTATCTTACACGGTTGTTGTTGAATGGCTTGACCTATTTATTTATCTAAGATTTATTTATTTATTTGAGAGAGAGACAGAGAGAGAGAGAGAGAGAGAGAGAGAAAGGGGTGGGTGGAGGGAGAGCGAACATTTTAAGCAGGCTCCATGCCCAGTGCAGAGCCCAACACAGGCCTCGATCTCACCACCCTGAGATGATCTGATCCAAAATCAAGAGTCGCTCGACCGACTGAGCCACCCAGGCACCTCTTATCTATTTAAATCAATACAGAGTGTGATTTGTTGCCAGCATTTTATTAAACCCTTGGCTTTGTTAATAGCCAGTTAATATGAGCCATTATTCATTTACTCATCCAGCTAACTATTGAGAATCTATTGTATTAGATCCTGGGGATACAATAGGGAATGAGACCCAGCCCCTGCCCTCACTGAGCTAAAGCCTTTAATGGTGCTTCTGTGGTTTCCTCTTGTCCAATGGTGTTGACTAATAATACCTCCAGCAGCCTGCTGTGTAATAGTGGACATAGTAGGCACCCTTGCCTTGTTTCTGACCCTGGCAGGAATACCTCCTGTGTCTGCTTTAGGATTGAAGTGGATGTATTTTATTATGTCAAGGAAGTACCTACTCATGACTGTTTTCTTGAGAGCTTTGATGAGAGTTGTATTATGTCATAGACTCCTTAGGATCTATGGAAAAATGATTTTACTCTTCTTAGATCTCTTTATATGCTGATTTATACTAATGGACTTCCGAATATTGAGAAACTCCTGGTTTAAACCCCACTTGGTCGCTTAAGGTGGTGGGGCTGGTGTCTGATAATATTTAAGATTCCTGTCAGCAGTATTCACGAGTGGTATTTGTGATGTCCTTTTTGGTATGCTATTAAGTTTGGATTTCTTTCCTTTTCTGTGCTCAGGAACAATGTATGTATTGTTGGGACTATCCCATTCCTAAAGCTGTGATAGAATTTCCCTGTGAAGCCATCCAGACCTGGTGCCTTTTTATGGGGTGGTTCTCTGATTGTTTTCTCTATTGTGTCTATGGGAATTGGCCTGCTTGCACTTTGTGTCTACTAGAGTCAATCTTGGTAAGCCATATCTTTCTAAGAAATCATCTATTTTATTTACCTCGGTTTTCAAATTTATTTGCTTAGAGGCATGAAAAGTAGACTCTTACTATACTTAGCTGTCTCCCTCAGTTGAAAAAAGTAACAGAAAGAACGGGGACGGAGCTGGAAGTCCCGACCAGTGCTACTGCTCATCGTGGAGAGGAGAGAGGTGTGTCGGTTGTCAGTGGAAAAGTTAGAACTTTAATTCCTTTGTGGGTGCTTGTGAATTCAATGAAATGGATTATTACTTCTCCCAATGTATAAAACACTGGGTGAGATGGATGGATACTGGGAATTCTGGTCACCTCCAGAAGTGCCACATCTCCTCTGGACTGTCAGGACTGACCCATTGGGAGTGATCATTTCTGGTAGACCTCAATGGGTCTGGTGTATCCCTCCCTTCAGTTCCTGGTAAGCTAATGCAAATGGCACCAGCATTGACCTTTCAGACTCCTGGTCATTTGCTTGTAGAGTCAATTCTGGTGGTCCTTAAGCTTTTTGGGTCATAGCCACTGAAAGCCACAGACCCCATATGCACACACAGTATAGGAGCATGTGTGCACTGCACATGTGCATAACTCTCGCACGCCCCATCTCCCCAACACATCCCCTTCTGCCCTCTGTGTGCCTTTTATACCATTTTCAGGTAGAGTCACAGACCCTGCTGGAGCCCATCCCCTCTTGTCACCTGCACTTCCACTTAGGAACACCTGCTCTCAACCCATTCACGGGGGACAATTAAAACCTCATTCTTTCAGCAAACATACACCGAATGCTGGTTTTGTGCCAGGCCCTGTGGGGGTGTAGAGACAATTAGATGTGGTCCTACCCTTGCCTGGCCCCCGGGCCACTGTGGGACACAGCCTGGTAAACAAAGAGGGACAAGTGAGGTGCTGGGATATGGTATCATGGGGTTTTTTTTTGGTGCTTGCTAAAAATAGAGTTCTACCCTAAGCCAGCAGGTTCGCTAAACACATGTGACATTCAGAGACGTTGCCGTCTGTGTCGAGTTAAGGACAGGTCTTATTAAGCCTGGTTTGTACAAATAGCGTCTCCAGGTGCAGCCGGAAAGGTGAAATGAGGGCTAGGGTTGAGCGGTGGCCTTGTCAGGGAGGCAAAGGAAATGGGGAGAAAGTTGCCCTAATCATTCTTTACTACTGAACAGATGTCATTCCACGCTTCCAGATTAAAGGCCCTCTGTTCTGGAGATGATTGGAAGCGAGGTTCTTAAAACCTTAGGGCAGTGTTATTTGGGTTGGTTCCAGAGGTGTCCTAATCCTGTAAGGTTGGTGGGGGGCGGGGGGGTAGCTGAATATATATGAAAAATGCAGTATTGTGGCCAGCGGTCCTCAGTCCTGGCTGCACATTAGAATCTTTTGGCTGCACTTGGGCCAAGTGAAGTCAGACTCTTTGGGGGTCCGTTACCTTCGCTGAGTCGTGCAGCGGCAAATGGCAGGGCAGGCCTTGAGCCCAGGTAGTTGGGGTCCTGAGTCCCTGCTGTCAGCACTGCAACTCAGCCAGAGTGTCACAAACTCCAGCTTTGAGGGGTCCCATGTCCTGGAGCCTGGGCTGTGTTCACCCCTCATATTTGATATTTCTAGAATCATCAACTTTATGTTTGCTGCTGTCCTAAGGGGGTTATGCTCCTACAGCAAAAATAAAAATGATAAAGGACAGGAAATCAGTGGGACTTGAGCTGTTTTTCTATTTCTTTCTGCATCCCAGTGGATGGTTATACATTCCTCCGGGCGCACATGATCCCCCAGCTCCAGTGGCTCAGCGGGTCAGAGCACCAGGTCTGAAATCAGAAAACCCTGGCTTGAAATTCTGGTTTAGATGCCTCCTACCTGCTTGACCTTGGCCAAGCAAAAGTCAGCATTAGCAAGCACACAATAAGTAATCGCCAAATGAATGGATGAAAAGTTGCATAATAATTCCTTATTAGCCGTATGCCTAAGGGCACAGGATTTTGCTTCTTTGGGCTTGTGTTTTCTCACCTGTGCAGCAGGGTTGAGCTCACCTGCTGGAGTGGAGGTGAGGCTACCTGGAGGCAGTGTGCTCGAAGCACACTCGAAGTGTGTGGTAGGCCTGTGCAGAGATTGGGTGGCCGTGGTGATGGGCTCCGGGATAGCCTCCAGCTCTCCTGACTTCCTGAGAGCATTGGCTCCTTGGAAGAGTGAGCCTTTACCTTGGATGAATTCTGAGCTTTAAAAGAAGACAGGCCAGGAATAAAGCAGATTCTGGTTCTTAGAGAGGAGCCCCTGGCTCCCTGGCTTGAGTGGGTGCTGTCTACCTTAATGCACTTACTGTGTAGACCCCGAAACCTCATCTGGCTCCTTGAACAGGCTCCAGAACAGGGTCCAGAACAGGGCTGGCTGCAAAAACTTTCTCCAATGTCCAGACTCCGGGGCGTGGAGGTTCCCCTGTGGCTGCCTCTCCTGGGGAGGCAGGGCTTCCCCAGGTAGCCTGCTCTGGCCCCATGGGACCTTTGAGCCAGGGCCAGGAAGGAGCAGCCCTGGAAAGTGCAGTGTGATGGATGCCTTGTGGCTTCCCCCCACGAAGGGACTTCCTCCTTCTTTCCTCCCCAGCACAGGAAGTAGCCACACACTCCGCAGAGCTCCAGCCAAACTTGGCTTCCCTCGGCTGGTGTGAGGTTTGTTTTTTCTGCTGATTGTTCAAACTGAGCTCAGGGAAGAAGGCAACGCTCTACCCTGGGGCTCTTCCTGGGATGGGTCAGGGGCTGTCTGCTTCCTTGCCTGGAGCAGCGCCCGATATGGGCTTCCCCAAAGCAAGAACAACTGCCTTTCACTTTTTCCTGAATTTTTATTACGAACTTTTCCCGGAAAATGGAAACATAGAGAAATGATATAATTAACATTCACGTTCCCATCACCCAGCTTCAGTTACCAGCATGAGGCCAATCTTTCATCCCTCCCCCGACTTGTTCTCTAACACTCCCACCCACAGTCATTTTGAATCAAATTCCGGATGACCTACTATTTTGTTAATAAACTAGAGTAGCCCGGAGCTCTCAAAGATAAGGACTGGAGAAAAATCAAATGCTTATTATCAAACCTAAAGCAGAACAATAATTACTTAATTTCACATGTCTAGTTGCCAGTTTCCTGTTTGTCACACAGGTATCTTTTTACAGTTAATTTGTTGGACTCAAGATCCAGAGAAGATCTTCACGTTGTATTTGGTTGATGTGACCACTGTGTCTCTTTGATTCTGCAGAAGTCCCCATCCATCTGTTTTCTTGCTACTTCTTTGCCGAAGACACAAGGCCACTTTTCCGGCTCCATTCTCCACGTACTGGATTTGGCCAGGGGCGTTCCTGGGGTGTCTTCGAACATGTTCCTCTGTCCTTTGCATTTCTTATAAACTAGCATTGAGATGGAAAGCCCCATGCCTCGGATTTTTAATGCCTCCCCCTCCCCCTCTTGGTGTGGGGGAGGGGATATATAGCCAAAGGCCCACTAAGGTACAAGCAGAGCCAGAAGATGGCTTTTCCTGAGTTGGCATCTGGGACCCTCCCCACCTCCTCATCTGAGTTTCGGGCAAAGCACATTTTCTCCACGGGGCCTGTTTGAGTTAAGATGCATTTCTAAAAGCCAGGCCTTCCCCTGTGAATTTTAATTGAGCCATGCCTGGGTGAGCTTTGTGAAGGGAAGAAAGTCGCCTGCAAAGCTCAGGATTTATAAAGGCCCTTATCAAAACAAACCTGCTTGGGCACGCCTGCACTAGGGGGGAGACGTTAAATGAGGAGGGGAAGACCTTGGTCTGCTGTGCCTGTAACAGTGACTCCGCAGACTACACACAGAAAGGGGCTGTTTACCTGTGTGACCCTCAGAGGCTGGGCTGCCGGTCTGAGATCCGCAGTGGGTGACATCACCTCTGAAAGGAGGAATGCCATGAAGGGCCGGGGCTGGCAGGGCCAGTGATGAGGTGTGCCCGCCCCTGGGAGCGTGGCACCGAAAAGAAAACTGCTGGGGGAAAGTGTAAATAAAGAACCTGTCAGTCAATCAGGGTATTAATTTTAAATCTCTGTCCCTAGCCAAGAGTCCAGGGGCCCCACTGTTTTCAAGGCATAAGTTTCCACTTGGATTTCAGGTTGGCTACGAGAAAGGTGGCCATCAGCGTGTCGGCAGTGCCAGGGGTTGTGAGACCCCATGGGTGCAGCCCCGAGGTGCCGGCGGGAAGGTGAGGGGTCTCTGCTGAGCTGGGGGGAAAGTGCGCGTCCACCCGTGGCCCCTCATGCAGGCCTTCAGCGGAGAGGTGGGTGAGCCCGCGGTGTCTGAGGGAGGGTTATCTGAAGTCTATTTCTGGTTAGTTCTGACCAGATCTTTCCTTCTCCTTTCGGTGAGGAAGCTGTCTGAACTGTGTTCTTTGTCACGCACCCCTTGACGAGCGTGGAGGGACGGGTCACTACGTCCAGTTCCGTCTCAAATGGCTGTCTTTGAAGAGAGAGGTCGTACAGCCTGGCGACCTTGGATACATAAATTATGGTGTCATCATATGGCGGGGGATGCTACGTGGTGATAAGAAAGAAATTGTGGCTGCACATAACGTGGGTGAATCTCAGAACCTTGAGTGAAAGACGAATCCTGTCAACCCCATAGGATTTTATTTATGTGACGTTCAAGGGCAGGGAAACCGAGTCTCTGGTGGGAGAAGTCAGGCCTGGTGAGGGTTACTGGCTGGGGGGCCTCCCCCAGGGAAGCCTGGGGCAGAAAGGAAATGTTCTGTATCTTGGACGGTGGGTAACCAGATACGTACAGGTGTAAAAGGCATGAGAGACGTACGTTTCACATTTGTGCGTTTTATGGCACTTAAATGATGAGGTCTCAGTTCGAACCCCGGCTCTGCCCCTCATTGTTTTGTGACTTTGGGAGGATCTTTGCACCCTTATGCCTCAGTTTCTCTATGTGTAACACAAGGGACTTGAGAGCACCTGCCTTCCGGGGGGTTGTGAGCTGCAGGGAGAGAAGTAGTACGCGTGAAAGCTTGGGACACGGTGGCTATGAAAGCAGGCCGGGGCCCTTGGGACGCCTAAACCAGCAAGAGGTGGCTCTTTCCACCCCGATTTGAGGATGGAGATGAGGCCTCCAGTCTGCCGATGCCTGGGCCGTCCTGCCTCCATCCAAAAGCTGACCTTGAGGCCTGCGGGTCGCCGATTCCATGCGCTTCTCTGCCGCTCTCCGAAAGGAGGACGTGTCCACCTCTGGGCGCGTGTGGGTTTGCACACAGACATGCCAGCAGCCGGTCTGTGAGGCTGATTGTTTGCAAATCATCCTGGGTCTTGTGTCCCAGGCGCCTGGCCTCGTGGCAGGCCGCCTGGGGAGCGGGACCGAGCCTTCCTTTCTGTCCTGTCTGGCGAAGGCAGACAGCTGTCTTCGCTGGGACAAGGTCAGCAAAGAGCACGGCGTTCAAGGTGGCTTTTTCCAGTGGTTCCACATGGACGAGACGGGACGGTAAACTGCTTTTCTTCCCTTTCTGGCACTTCTGGACCTGAGTTATCTGGATGGAATTTCTCACCTTTCGTGCCCTGCGTCTGTCTATGTCATCTCCTTGGGACGAGTGTGACGACCTGATTCTCCGTCATGATTCACACACATGGGTCATGGATGAGGAATCCAGCTGCTGTTCTGTGTGTGCGCGGCGGGGGCCTGGGGGGGCCTCCGGTGGGGGGTCCCCGGGCTGGCCTTGGGGAAGGTTTGCCGAGCGCTGGACTTACTGCCCCAGGGCCACGTGTCGCTTTTCAGAGACGGGCTTGGCTGGAGGTGGTGCCGGCCACCGGCCACAATGCCTCCGCCTTCCTGCTCCGTGGGTGACTCCTCGCAGCCCCCCGCACACGGGAGGTTAGGGGAGTAGCCGGGTGGTGGGAGGCAGGGCTCGTTACCTCCCCCTTCTCTCCCTTCTCTCCCTTCTCCCCTTCCTCCCCTTCCCTCCGGCTCCGCTCCCTGGTGCCAGGTTGTGGCATCCCGAGTGCTGCCCCGGCAACAGACTGTGATGACTCAAGCCCAGGGCCTGTGACTCGCACCACCTTGGGGCGTGGGCTCATCACGCAGTGGGTCCCTCCGCGCAGACAGGGACGGCGGCCCGCAGCCCCCTGGCCGTGACCTGGCTCCCTTCCTCCGAGCCATCCAGGCCTGAAAGCCCCGCTTCTTCCTGTGTCCGCCCCGCCCCCGGACGGCAGACCCCGTGGTGGTTCCCTCGCCGGGTTTCTATTTGGGTCATTCTATTCTGCTTCCTGAAAGTTCCACCCGCCCGGAGTTCTAGGCGGAGAAGATGTCCTCTTGCTGTTCCTTTTTTTCTTTTTTCTTTTTTTTTCTTTTTTCAAAAGCGATCTGTTGGCTGGCAGGTTGGCACTGCACGCCCGCCTCGGGCTTGGCCGTGTGTCCCCGAGGGTGAGCAACAGGCCCGCCAGAGGCTCCAGGAGGAGAGGTGCTGGCAGGGACCAACGTGTGGCCTGAGTGTGATGTTAAAATAAATCGTTGACTCAACCCTGGGGCAAATGTGAATATTTCAGAAGAAAGGAATCCGTGTCGTTGGTTGTCAGTTGCCTCCTGAAGGAACCCCCAGAGCAGCTCCAATTCTTGGGGTACTCCTGGTCCCAGTGTCGGGGTTAAGGTGTCGTCAGCCCAAATGTAGCCCCTTTCATGAACAGCAGGCTAGAGTAATGGATAGGAGGTGGGGGAGCCAGACTGCCACTTAGAAGCAGTGTGACCTTGGGAAAATTCGTCACCCTCTCTGAGCCATATTTTCCCCATTGGTAAAATGAGGAAACCGTATCTCCAGCCTCATAGGGTTCTTGTGGGACAAACATTAAATGTGTACCCAGGGGTTCTTGGTCTACAGTGGTACAGACATGTTAGCTGTCATCATTTTTGTTAAGGCGAGTAGCTTACTGAGTCACTAACACCTTAGTAAGATTTAGTTGATCAGCTCCCAGATGGCCCAGGGGATGGGCATAAAAGCATAAAATGGAAGGGTATTGGAAGCCTTCTTTGCCTATTCCACATATTTTTTGAATGCTAGCAGAAAAAGATTTCTCAAAGTGCTGACGAATCCATCTTATTTTTATAAAACACTCTTCCCTTTTTCTTTTAAGTAGATGCTATGCTGAATATGGGGCTTGAACTCAGGACCCCGGGATCAGGAGTCACATGCTCCCCTGATGGAGCCAGCCAGGCCTCTTGCCCTTCTTCTTTCTTTTAATGCTATTGGAGGCATTAGGGGCCGGTGTGTGTCCTGCTGGCAAGTTGTTATAAAATATAGCAGTGTGAGCTGAGAAAGGGGAGAATTTTCATTTCTAAAGTCACTTTCCATAATAATACCATCACACCAAGAGATCCCATTTATTGGGTGCTCAGTCCACGTGTTTCAGGCTTCATGTGGGTTAGGTGAACTCTCAGGTTGGTACCATCATTGACCTCATCACCGTGAGGACTTGGGGGGTGCCCCGGTCACACGGGCGAGGGGCGAGGTGGTGCAGCTGGGGTCCCCTCACTCTGTGCTAGGTGAGACCCGGATCTCTGTGCAGGCACCCCGCTGATGTGGGGCCAGAGCGGTTCCCCCAGAAATCTTGTCCCACAGTCCCCTACAGTGGCCTGAGGCACCTGCACCCCCCCAGGCACGGCCCCGGATGCTGGGGTGAGCCTCTGGGAAGCTGAGGAAGGGGAGAGTGCAGGGAATCAGGCCTTCCAGTGTCTGCTCCAGACACTGCTCCATGCTTCACCTGCTGGGGCCGACAGGGAGCAGATGTCTCCTCTCTGAAGCTTTTTGGGTTCAGAGCCTGACTTGAGTGAATGCTTCCAGCAGCCTTTTGGGCCTCTTGGTATGTGGCAGGCCATGCATACCAGGGTTGTATAGCACAGAGCAGGGATTCTCGCCTGGGCTGGGGGGTGGGCTCTTCTGCTTGGCAGGAGAAATTCGGCAATACTTGGAGACAGTTTGGGTTGTTACAACTGGGAGAAGGGTGGGGATTTTACTGGCATCTAGTAGGTAGAGGCCACGGGTGATAACCCCTCCCCCGCACAAAAGAATTAGCCTAGGCCCCAATTGCTGCTGGTTCTGAGGTTGAAAATCCCTGGCCTGGTGCTTGATGGTGCTCTCAGGTCTGTCTGGGTTCGGGCGGTGGGACCTTGGGCAGGTTAATTCACCTCCTTGTGTCTCAGTTTCCTTATCTGTGACAGGGGGATGCACAGGGCTTACCTCATAGGTGGTTATGGGGATAGAATAGTTCACATGTAACGTGCTTCCCACAGTCCCTGGCATGTAGGTTCTCAATAAATGTTAGCTGCTTTCATGTTGCTAACATGTTTCAGTCAATTTCATTATTGACTTATGATCCCTGTCTGCCCCTAAGACCTTAATTGATAGACTTATTACATGATTCCGTAGGTTCTGGGAACACAAAAGAAGAGCTTCTTTTTTTTTTTTTTTAAGATTTTATTTATTTATTCAAGAGAGACAGAGAGAGGCAGAGACATAGGCAGAAGGAGAAGCAGGCTCCATGCAGGGAGCCTGACGTGGGACTCGATCCCTGGTCTCTAGGATCATGACCTGAGCTGGAGGCAGACGCTCAACTGATGAGCCTCCTAGGTGTCCCAGAAGAAGAGTTTCCTGATCCAGACTAGGGAATCCAGGAGGGCCTTCAGGAGGTGGCCTAAGTGTAATCTTGATGAAGGAATAATGGCTGGCCAGGAGGAGTGAGGCTAGGAGATTTGGAAGATTTGGAGGCTAGGAGTTCTAGGTAAGGGGAACAGCATATGCAAAGACATGGAGGCATAGAGGACTTAGAACAGCAACCTCTGAATCTGCTGTCGTGGCTTTTACCTTCTTCTTCTCTCTGAGTATGGATGCATCGAGGGTGGGCTAGGTATCTCTCACAGCACATCTCATCACAGATGAGATGATTTTATGTAGGTCCACTGATGAGTACGTTGCGTGTAATGAGTGCCATTTTACTGCAGCGCTACTTTGCTTGGAACGAGCCCAAGGTTAGGTCTCCGTTAGGTGCTACTGTGTCTTTAACACCTTCCTTTCTAGCACTTGCCATTCCCTACCCCCACCTCCAGCCTTAAAAAAGGTAGGCTTACTGGGGTTGTGGAAATGTTCTACATCTTTATTGTGGTTGTGGTTACAAGGGTGTATAACATTTGGCAAAACTCATCAAACTCTACATAGTCAAAATTGGTATATATAAGTTCTACTTCAATAAAAAGAGAGCATTCAGGGCAGAAAAAGGGTGGACCTCAGACTAGAGCCTTTGGAAGGCGACAGTGTCTTGAATCGAATTTAGTGACTCTTATTTTTATTGTGTTTTTTACCCTACCTTCTATTTACGGAGGTGACACAGATTTTCCATTAGCAGCAGTGGTATAAAGTTTCCTTTTAAAATAAAAAAAAAATTAAAGTACTAGGTCAGTGAATTTAAATAGAAATATTAAGTAAGTAAATAATATTTACTGGTGATACACAGATATTGCAAAGATCGCGCAAGTTGTAAAAGGAGCGAGATTTTGGAAAAAATTTGGAAACCCTTCTGAAAATCTGGTGGTTCTGAGATGAAACTCACTTGGCCCAGTTGCCTTGTGGGCATGGCTGTGGCCCCCAGGGGCTGGCTGCGAGGGGGGCAGTTGTATAAGGGGAGAGAGAGAGAGAGAGAGAGAGCAAGCGAGCGAGCAGAGAATCCTCGTTGCTTAAAGAAATGTGTTCACGATGAGCTGTGCGTCTGGGATATTTACTGTCAAACACCCAGAGGGCCGAGAATGGAATGATGATAAATTACCGTCACATTCCCTGCTTGCTGTGCAACTTTCAGAATCTTGAGAGGAAAAAGAAAACGGAAAAACTCTGCTGCTTGGATTAATTAAAACCAGTGTAAATGCTTTGGATGCTTTTGCTCAGCAAAACCGGCCTTTCTGTTTTGCACTGCTTGCCAGCCAGTGCGAGTGATGTGTGTTTTCATGGCCGGGTTTCTGTGCCGGTTCCCATCAGGCCCGAGGGGGTGTGTCTGATGAGATGTGATGCCGTTCATCTGATAAAGGCCGGAATTTTTGCTAAGAGACTTTTTGTGGTCAGTTGTGCTGGTTCACGGGGCATTGGATGATCAGAACGTTGTTGGACATGGATTTGATGCTGATCTCTTGCTAGATTAAAAATGTGCCCTCTGTTACCTGCCGGGAAGGCGTGTGTGTGCGTGCATGTGTGTGTGTGTGTTTGTACACATAGATACGAGTTGTTGGGGATTGTCTCTTCCTAAGAACGCGAGACCTTACAGACCCCAGCTAGAAAAAATCAAAGGATTTTACAGCCAGAAGTGACCGAAGAGACCGATCTGGTTTAGTGCCGTCCTGTTATAAATGGGAAGGTGAGACATAGAGCCAGTGGAGGACTTTCTCAAGGTCACACCGCTCGTTGGTGGCAGAGTAGGACCAGGTCTCAATTTCCTGCTTCTTAAACCAGGGTGTCATTACTGTATATCCTGTTATGTCACCAGCACGCCCCATCACCTTTAAAATAAAAACATGTTTCTTTTGGGAATTGTATTTCTTTTCTCAAGGTCATACAGGAATCAATCTCCTTTCTGCCATGCTTGATTACTTAGTTTCCCAGCAGCTGTGTGTGTACCTGTGTACACATTGTTTTATCCTCTGCTTTTATACTGTGCATGCTTTTCTCCTCTGACACTGTATCTTGTGGTCATTCCGTTTTAATGCAGAAAGAATTTCTCTAACCCTTTATCTAGTTGTGTTGTATCCCATTGTATGAACAAACCAGAATTCAACCCATCCCCAGTTGATGGACATTAGGTTGCTTCCAGTCTTTTGAGGTTACAAACAGGAGAGCATTAACTAATCTTATGCACACTTCACTTTGCATATATGAGGGTTTGTCTGCAGGATAAATTTCTAAGGCAATACTGTTTGGTTGGAATTTTGGTAGATATTACCAAATTACCCTCTCGAGGTTGTATCTTTCTACTTTTTGGTTTGGATGTTAGCATCTTTGAGGAGCAGTTTAAATGTTTCACATACTTTTGTGAACTCACTTTTAAAAAATTCATTCACCCAACTAGCACATATCTTTGAGCCAGGAGCGGGGGTATGGAGCAGAATGGAGAAGCATGAGTGGGCTCTGATCTTGCCAAGGAGACCAGAACGCCTTCCCCAGCACATGTCACTTGAGCTGTAAGGAATGAGTGGCTTTTGTAATGTAGAGAAGAAGAGGCCTGGGAATGGTGGGAGAGGAGCCGTTGTGGCAGAGGGAACAGCAAGTGCTAAGGTCCTGAGGCAGAAAGGAGGTAGATGCTTTCTAAGAACAAAAACAGTTTGGTTGGAGTCAAGGGAGAGATGTAGGAGAATAGAGAGAGGTGCGGCTGGAGGTGGCAGGCAGGGTTTGGCCAGGTTGGCCTAGATGAGGTTGGTTATCTTTACACTAAGAGCTGTGGGAAGCCATTTCTGGGCCCTCTCCTAGGTAGAGGCATCATCTGGATCCCATGAGATCAGCTCAGCTAAACCAGGCAGCATGTACTCCAGGATGTTCCAGAAAGGGCCCCAGGAGGTTGAGGATCACCTATATAGCCACCTTGGCTCCCCAAGGCAAGGGCCAGCCACACACCTCTAGGAAGAAGTCTCATTTCTGGCTGGATGGACCTTGGGCATGAGGTCCATCTATTGTTTGCTCAGCCACTCAGCAAATGTTTATGGACCGCCTGTGCTAGGTGCCTGGCAAACAATGCTGAACCTCAGTAGGTATGGTTCCAACACCAGCATAGCATAGTCTGGTGCATGGGTTGCAAACTTCTAGAAAGGGCCAGATAATACACGTTTTAGGTTTTCTGGGCCACAGAGCATCTGTTGTAATTATCATCTCTGCTACTGTAGTGCAAAAACAAGCCATAGACTGTATGTAAACAAGCAGGTACATGGGTGCATTCCAATAAAACTTTATTTACAAACACAGTCTGTGGGCCGGATTTGACATAGGAGCTGCAGTTTGCCTGCCCCTGATCCATCAGGATGAGAGTCCCTAAACAGATAATACCAGATGTGGTGTGAACTGGTAGCAGGTGTTAACAGGGAAACAATGGCAGGGGAAAAGGGCGGAGAGTGACACGGGTGGGGATAGAGCTGATCTTTCTGATGGGCCATTCTAAGGAGGTGTTGACTGAGCAGACACATGAAGAAATTAAGGGAAACGGCCATGCGAAGATCTGAGGGGGTAGAGTTTCCAGAGGAATGATAGCACTCGAGAACTTCAAGGCGGGAGCTACTTGAACATAATAAAGGGGTTAGCGCAGCTGTTGCTGAAATCAGGTGGGGAAAGAGTGAGGAGGTACAAGGGGCGAGATGGGCCAGGGCTCTATCACGGGTGTGAAGGACTTTAGAACACATCTGGGGAAGCTTTTAAAGTTTTGCAGATGGGCGTTTCAAGAGGCTACTGCATGGCAAACAGACCAGAGGGGCGAGGGTAGAAGGGGGGAGCCCAGAGAGGAGGTGACTTTGGTCCAGGTGAGAGAGGTTGGCCACTGGCTTAGGGCAGGGTTTCGTGGTGGAGAGGGAGACTTGCATGCTTGGGGCTTAGGTTTTGACAGTAGGGTGGTTAGGATTCGCTCTGGATTGGATGTAAGGTGGGGGAGAGAGAGGAGTCAGGCAGAGCCAAGCCCCGACAGGGAGAGTGGAGGCGCCTCTGCTGAGTGGGGGAGCTTGATGAGAGTCAGGGGGGCTGGGAAAGAACAGCTCTTTCCCTCACTAAATCCACTCTCCAGGTGGGTCCTTTCAAGGTGGCAGCAGAAGCTGGAGACAGAAGGCCGCTCCTAAAGAAAAATTAGGTCCTCTGGGCACCCACTGTTCTCAATAGTTCGGGAGACTATAGAGCCAGGGCTCTGCCTTTGGAGGGCCCGGGGGCTTGTCTGTGGGATTTCTCAAACTGTGAATTTTGTGTCTTTGGGTGAATCTCTTCCCCACGCCAGGCCCCAGCTTCCTCATCTGTAAAATGGCACAAGATGAGACGGGACTCAGGAGTCCTCGTTCTAAACTAAGCCGCTATTTACACTTGAGCGTGCAGGGCTTGGATTTGGACCCAGAGCTCTTTGGACTGCAGAGCTGGTGCAATCTCCCTCTGCAGGATGATGAGATGAGCCTAGGTGGTGGTGGTGGTGGTGGTGGGGATTTGTATTGTGGTCATGACCCACGGGGAGGGGGGGATGGGTAGGAAATCTGTTGAATGAGTTAATGACCAGCATTCAAACCAAATCACCCCAGACAAGAGGAAAGATAAGAGTGTATTGTATGTAGCAGGGTAAGTATTGTTTTGTGAAGCTTTTGTTTCAGTCTCCGGTAAATGGGGTGTAAATGGGGTGTGAACGGAGTTGTGAAAGAGAACGCATTTCTTCCGAGGGTTCCACCGAACCCAAAGTTTGGAAGCCACGGGCCCAGCGCGTCCTGCATGGCTTGGATGAGCTGTGCTCTGTGCATCTGCACTAAAGTCTTTCCGCTTTGGTCTCTGTCTTCAAGGAATCTGGGATGAAGTGGCCCACCCCCCACCCCGCCTTTCCTCTGGCGAGGGAAGGGGGCTCCAGCTTGGGGTTTGGCGTGGTGGGGATTATAAAAAAACAGAAACAAGAAAAAACAGGAGACAAAACCCAGCCTGTGATTGCTCTGCATGGGAGTTCTGTTTTAGAGGCTTAAAAAGACCCCTCCTTCCCCCCTTCTCTTTCCAGAAGAACCGAATGCACATAAGGTCGCCAGCCCACCCTCCGGACTCGCATACCCCGATGATGTCCTGGACTATGGCCTCAAGCCATACAGCCCCCTCCCCAGTCTCCCTGGCGAACCCCCCGGCCGATTCGGAGAGCCGGATAGGGTAGGGCCGCAGAACTTTCTGAGCGCGGCCAAGCCAGCGGGGCCCTCGGGCCTGAGCCCTCGGATCGAGATCACTCCATCTCACGAACTGATGCAGGCAGGGGGCCCCCTCCGCGGGAGAGACACTGGCCTGCTGGGGGAGCAGCCGGCCCTGGCCGGCGTGGCCGGCAGCCCGCGGTTCACCCTGCCCGTGCCCGGCTTCGAGGGCTACCGCGAGCCGCTTTGCTTGAGCCCCGCTAGCAGCGGCTCCTCTGCCAGCTTCATTTCCGACACCTTCTCCCCCTACACCTCGCCCTGCGTCTCGCCCAATAACGGCGGGCCCGACGACCTGTGTCCCCAGTTTCAAAACATCCCTGCTCATTATTCCCCCAGAACCTCGCCAATAATGTCACCTCGAACCAGCCTCGCTGAGGACAGCTGCCTGGGCCGCCACTCGCCCGTGCCCCGTCCGGCCTCCCGCTCCTCGTCGCCTGGTGCCAAGCGGAGGCACTCGTGTGCCGGGGCCTTGGCCGCCCCGCTGCCCGGAGCCTCGCCCCAGCGCTCCCGGAGCCCCTCGCCGCAGCCCCGGGACGACGGCGCCCCGGCCGGCTACCCCCCCGCGGCCGGCTCTGCCGTCCTCATGGACGCCCTGAACAGCCTCGCCGCCGACTCGCCCTGCGGCATCCCCCCCAAGATGTGGAAGACGAGCCCCGACCCGTCGCCCGTGTCTGCCGCCCCGCCCAAGGCCGGCCTGCCCCGCCACATCTACCCGGCCGTGGAGTTCCTGGGGCCCTGCGAGCAGGAGGAGGGCAGGAGCTCGGCCCCCGAGTCCATCCTGCTCGTGCCGCCCACCTGGCCCAAGCAGCTGGTGCCAGCTATTCCCATCTGCAGGTGAGCGCGCTCGGGACGCGGTATGGGCCTCGGTTTACCTTCAGGGCGCGTTTTCCGGGTGGGGGTCGGGTAGGGGGGGGCATGGGGCGTAGAGTCCCCTGGACAGGATTTACACCCTGGCCCTCCGCTTACTGGCTGCGAGACCTTGGCAAGGAAGTTAGCTCCTCCGAGCTGTGGTTTCCCCGTCGGGACGAGGAGGTCAAGTGTGCCGAACTCACCAGGTGGTGGTCGTGAGGATGCTCAGGGGCACCCGGCCGATTCATTCTTTCACGGGACAGGTGTTTATCAAACACCTCCCATGTGCCCGGCAGGCGCTGATTGATACAGGTGTTGGGGAGCCAGTGGTGAACAGAACGGGCACACATGTCTGTCTGCGGGGAGCTGACATTCTGGGAAGCACAGAGCAAGCCTTCATGTGGGGAGTTTGCTGGGCCTCTTCTAAGAGGCCTTGATGTTGGTTGGTGTCTGCTGTGTGCCTCAGTACTGCCATCAGTGCCCTGGAGGTCCTAAAAAAAAAAAAAAAAGCAAGTGTGAACTGTAATCCTCAAGGAGCTTAAAATAGTGGTAAGCTGAAGAGATGCATACAGGTGGCAGCGTGTAGGCTTTGGGGTCTGTCGGGACTGGATTTGAGTCCTGGTTCTGTCCCTCACTGGCTGTGTGATCATGGGCATTTCTGGTGCTGTGCCCAGGGCAGGCATGGCTAATCACTCAGGACCCCCCTTCCTCATTGAGCACCTTGGCTCATTACCCTGTGAGAGGAGAATGATAATAGTCCTCTCCTCAGCATGGTGGTTTTTGTTTTGTTTTTGCAAGGATGAGGCAAGAGGATGGATATCAAATTCTTGGCATGCAGCCTGAGCAAAGTAAGAGTACAAAGGAGGGGCAGTCATTATAGAGGAATCCTCTTATTATGGGGGAAGCATTTAGGAGTTTTCTCATCCTTGAGCCTTATCCTAGGAGATTGAGCTCCCAATGGTTGTCAAAGGAACGACATGACAGTGATAGTCTCCAGTGCTAAGGATGCTTGCTGTGTGCCAGGCATGATTCTAAGTGTTCTGTATGTATTATTTCATTCTTTTTTAAAAAAAGATTTTATTTGCTTATTTATTAATGAGAGTCAGAGAGAGAGAGAGAGAGAGAGAATGAGAGGCACAGAGACACAGGCAGAGGGAGAAGCAGGCTCTGTGCAGGGAGCCTGACATGGGACTCAATCCTGGGTCTCCAGGATTAGGCCCTGGGCTGAAGATGGCACTAAACCACTGAGCCACTCGGGCTGCCCTATTTCATTCTTATATAAACCTGGTTGGTACTCTTTTTTTCATTTTTTAGTTTTTAAAGAATTTATTTCGGAAAGAGAGAGAGAGCATGAGCTAGGGGGAAGGGCAGAGGAAGGAGGAGGAGCAGGGAGCCCAATGTGGGGCTCAGTCCCAGGACTCTGGGATCATGACCTGAGCCAAAGGCAGATGCTTAGCTCATGGAGCCACCCAGGTGCCCCTGGCTGGTATTATTTTTATCTTCATTTTGATGCTAAGAAAAATGAGGCTCACAGAGTTTGGAAGAAAATGATATTCCATCAAAATGAGGTAAAAATAATCCCAACACTTTGAAAGCCCTGAGGTAACGATAATAGCATGAGGCCCTAGATTCTTTTCTTTTCTTTTCTTTTTTACAGATTTATTTATTTATTAGAGAGAGAGAGATAGAGACAGAGAGGAGGGGCAGGGGGAGAGAATCTCTTCAAGCAGACTCCCTGCTGAGCATGGAGCCCCATGCTGGGCTCCATCCCATGACCCATGAGGTCATGACCTGAGCCGAAACCAAGAGTCCCATGCTCCACCAGGTGAACCACCCAGGCATCCCGAGATCTGTTTTGATTGATGGGAGGAGAGTAGACTAGGGCTCTGTACCCCAGGCCTTGCTTATCCTGCACCAGACTGAACTGGACCACAGGGAGCTTCCAGTCTGGCGCCTCCTCCAGAACAGTTCTGAGAACACCAGTGCCATCATAGGTTGATTGTTGTTCCTTAAAAAAGGAGTTTCTGAGTTTAACAGAGTTAAACAGATATCATTATGCAGGGGCCATTCCCAGCTGTGGACAGAATAGGAATAGGCAGTGATTTCAAAGGCCACTTGGCCATGGAGTTACGAGTTCTGTGATGAAAGTTGTATGGAGCCACCTTAGGAAATGCTGATTAAAGCCAATGCTGGTACAGGTTGAGAAACCTAGACTTGGGGAGGTGAGGCCTCATGCCTGTGATCACCCAGCTCATTAATGAGTGAGTAGGAAACTTAGAACCAAACTTGAGTTCTTGAAAAATTAGAGAGGGAGAAAAAACCATGAGAGTCTCCTAACTCTGGGAAACAAACAAAGGGTTGCAGAAGGAGAGTTGGGTGGAGGGATGGTGTAGCTGGGTGATGGGCACTGAGGAGGGCACTTGATGGGATGAGCACTGGGTATTATACTAAATGTCGGCAAAGTGAATTTATATTAAAAAAAAAAAAAAAGAATCTCGAGTTCTTGACTCCTTGCTCTCTCTGCTGCAGATCAATCCCAGAATGTGACTTATGTAATGATTGAGGGTAGGAAAGAACATTCACATAAAATATGATCATGCTGCATTTGCCTGAGACTTTACTGTTTATAAAGAATTTATCATTTATCCTTCCATCTCCATTCTGTGGCTTGATCTAAATAACTGTGGAGGCTGGTAGAGTTATTTTAATGCCTACAAGTGCCAGTTTTCTTTAAGATCGAGAGGATAGGGTATTCAAGGATGTCTCATGATAATATTTGTCTCAGGGTCTGTGTGGAGCAGAGGACTGGAATTCACATGCAGCATTTCACATTGGCTCTGATGGTCTAATTCTTAAGATTGTATTGTAGTCATCAAAGACTTATTCTAGAACCAAGGAAAATCTGAGGTCGATACTTAGAGATATCCCAGTGGATCTACTCCTTGGTTTTTGTTTTTGTTTTTGTTTTTTTATACTTCAAAAGATAATACAAGGGTGAAGTGATTTTTTTTTATAAGCCTTCTTTTTATTTTGAAAACTTTAAAAAAATTTAATTTGTGTACAGAATGAGAGTATGGGTAACACATGTGACACCTTGGCTGCAGGCATATTGGCACTGAAACCAAGGTGGACATTGTAAGACTTCAGAGTAAGAGAGGCTTCAGGAGCCAACTAGTTACAAAGAAGAGATTGAGATTTGCTTGCATAGTGAGGTTATAATTTTAAATTTGGATTGTATGTTCAAGTTGGACTCCATTGCTGATGGAGTTTAGGGGGTGCCACTCCCCTGCATCTCCCCTTGGTACTGTTATGATGGAGAAGGGATGGAATTGGTTTCATTGCAAATGCTTAACTAAGTCCAGTTGATAATCTCAGCTTTTGGCAGCTCTGGGTTTAGTGGAAAAGAATATCCTGATTGGATTAATGATTGGTGCCATATGTGCAAAATCAGGACACAGTGACACAAATCCATGCATTTGCAACTCTGAAACTACTTTGAATATACAGGGCTCCTTTGCAGTAAAACTGCTCATTCATTCATTCATTCATTCATGTATCCATCCAGCCATCAACCCACCCACTCACTGAATATTCACTGAGATATGTGCTGCCAAAGCGAGCACATGAATATTCACTGAGGATCTTGCAAATGTCAGGTATTATTGTAGAGTCATTCCATAAAGGAGGGATTATTTTGGCCCTATTTTAAATGAATTAATAAGATAAGAGGTAGTATAGAGATGTACATGGAGCACTGGACCCAGAATCAAGACACATAAGTTGCAGCCTTGGTGTGTCTTGCTCTGTAATCTTGGGAAAATGTCTGTGTTCTCTGAGGCTCTGAAGGAATACTCTAGTTAGATCATTAAGATTTCAGTCAACTCTTAAATGACATAATTTTAACCATATATTAAGTACCCAATGGGTACTTGTGCTGGGTAGGTTTAAGATTCTATATGAAAATAAAACTTAATACATGCCATTACAACTTCAGATATAAAGGCATATATATCTAATTATCATAACCACAAGTAAATTAGATTGTCTAGAGGACATAACCATTTATTTGAAATATGCGATATATATGTATAGGGAAACATAATGATAGCCTAATATTTATTGGGGAGTTATTGTGCTAAGCTGTTTATATGATCTCAGTATCCTCATTTCCCAGTTGAGGAAACTAAGGCCTAGGGAGATAGAGGCATCTGCTCAAAGTAGTTAGAGGTGGAGTTTGGACTTGAACTCCGGTGAGTAACTCCAGTTATGTTCTTGACCTTTACTCTTCCTTTAAATTTAGGGGTCTCTAAGTTTAGCTACCTTTCCATGATTAGATGTTTTATATTTGCCCTGATAAGCAATGCCTATGACGAGAAATGGGCTCTCCCTAGAATTATCTTTTTTTTTTTATTTTTTTTTAAAGTTTTTTTTTTTTTAATTTTTATTTATTTATGATAGTCACACAGAGAGAGAGAGAGAGAGGCAGAGACATAGGCAGAGGGAGAAGCAGGCTCCATGCACCAGGAGCCCGATATGGGATTCGATCCCGGGTCTCCAGGATCGCGCCCTGGGCCAAAGGCAGGCGCTAAACCGCTGCGCCACCCAGGGATCCCAGAATTATCTTTTATTTATTTTTATTTTTATTTTTATTTTTATTTTTATTTATTTATTTATTTATTTTTTATGATAGTCACAGAGAGAGAGAGAGAGGCAGAGACACAGGCAGAGGGAGAAGCAGGCTCCATGCACCGGGAGCCCGATGTGGGATTCGATCCCGGGTCTCCAGGATCGCGCCCTGGGCCAAAGGCAGGCGCCAAACCGCTGCGCCACCCAGGGATCCCTATTTTTATTTTTTTTTTAGAATTATCTTTTAATTGAAAGCATCAGATTTGGAAATAAGAGCTGAAATAACCCTCAGGTGCCATCTGGTCCATATGTTATGTTATTATAAGACCCCGAAGATAGAAGAGGTGAGGTTACTTGCCTAACGTAACATGGCACATTAGTGACAACACATAGCCCCCTGATTTCCACTTCAGTGTACCTTCTCTCACACTCAGTCATTTAGAAAGGGAGAACATTCTGAGAAACAGGTGATTTGTAGAGGTAGGAGGTGGTACTCTTCAAAATTCCCAGAGGAAAATAAGCTATAGCAGTTAGAAATGTGCTAGAACTCACATATGATGAATTTAGCTTCATAAATTGAGATGTTAAAAAAATAGAGATGTTAGTCCCATAATTTTCATCAAAGATGGAAGAGAAAACAAAAGGATCTCTACCTTGTGAAGAGTCCCACCCATCCTGTCTGAGAAATAAGTACTTCCTAATGATAGGATCATATACCTTTTGGACATGATTTTTCAGAAAAGGGACCATTTACATTTAGTGTACAGGTTGACTGGTTCTGATCTCTCATACACATGACTGATTCTTTTTCCTCCTTCAGCATCCCAGTGACCGCATCCCTCCCTCCGCTTGAGTGGCCACTCTCCCACCAGTCAGGCTCCTATGAGCTGCGGATTGAGGTGCAGCCCAAGCCACATCACCGGGCCCACTATGAGACAGAAGGCAGCCGAGGAGCTGTCAAAGCTCCAACTGGTGGCCATCCTGTCGTTCAGGTATGGACTTGAATCTTTGTCCTATTTGTGTCCTTCATCTGCCACTAGGTGATCTACTTCTCAGCCACTGTCTGTTGCTTATTGGGTTGTCATTTGTGTCTAAGCCTCCTACCTGTCTGATGGATGGAAAATTTGAGATGGAATGAGTATCAGAGACTAGTTCAGAGGCCAAATGAGAAAGTCTTCCTGAGCTGGATAAGGATAGAAATGATATTCTTGCTCAAGCTGCTTTTTCCCTTCTCTTCCTGATGGAAAAATTGCTAGATTTTGCAGAGGTTTGTGCATTGGCAGAAGGTTTCTGAAGGCATTATTTTGTGTTTAAATTTCAGATGTGAGTCCACTGAGGAAAATTCATACATTCTTGTAAAATATAGAAAGCTAGGAGAAAATGGAAATTACATATAAAATAACCATTCTTTGCACTGTATTGTAGTTCTTGTTGCCTTTTTTTCTATTCACAAACTTGGCAATGTCTATTAATGTACATTTATATGCTGTTACAGTAATTGGTACTCTGATTTTTTTTTATATTATACCATGAACATTTCCTCCTGTTTTTTTTTTCTTAATCATTATCTTTTATGTCTGAGGCTTTTGATTTAACCTCAGACTTTTTTTTCAAAATAAGTAGTGTGCATTTTTCTGCAAAATAATTAGAGTTGAAATTATCTTTCTTAATTGTGTAATCTGTTCAGCCTGAGACTGCTAATTGGTGCTCACCAACCAACTCAATTAAGCAGAACCTTCAATATATATAAATTTACCTCTTATTTGTATGGATGTATTCTATGATAAGAATTCTGTGATGCGTTAGAACCCTGTAGAGATTCCTAAGCATCCCCTGAAACTACTTAATGAGAAACTACATGAGTAGGGCTCAGGCAAGTGAAAAACCCAAACCCCAAAACCCTGAAATCTTCACAGGTGCTTTGGGTGTACACATCCAGTTAAGGACTTTTATGATGGTATTAGGAACTTACAAATCCTGGCGTTGCTTTTTCTAGAGCGGATATCACAGCTATTTTGGGATCTGTGTGTATTCATCACTTCTTCTCCTTGATCATGAGCCACATTCTTCTCTTTGTTTGCATGTCTAGTAACTGTTGGCTCTCTTCTGATATTGTGATGATTACACACACACACACACATATACATATACACACTGGACATTATAGAGACTCTGGATTTTGTTATCTTCCTCCAAAGGCAGTTCAGTAACTGGCTGATCACTGAACTTGTGTAGATTTGATTTTACATTTTGTGAGGGTCACCTGTGGAACGCCTGAAAAGTTTACAATGGTCCCTCCTGTGTTAAGCTAGTTGAGACTTGATTTTAGGGTCTGCCAGGGGCAGTTCTAGGGTAGCCTCTACTCTAAGGCATACCCTTATTTCTAAGAATAACCTTTATAGATGCTTGGTGAGGGAGGTGACTCCATGCGGGAGTGAACATGGGCTCACCTCCTGTATGTTCTTTTCCTCAGTGACCCCAGTCTTATGCTGCCTGCTATATCTAAAGCCTGAAAACAGTTGACTTATCTGTGTTTGTCTGGACTTAACGGTTGTTTATTTGCGGGCCGAGGGGCGAGGCTGGCCTGGTACCATTTTCTCTGTCATGCATGAAAATTGCTTTTTGGGAAAGGAAGTCTTTATGTCATTATTGATCTAGGCTTATCGATTCTATGATGGGGACTCTGGCTCGGAGTGTGGCATTCATCTGTGGGTCAGAATCAAAACTTTTAGTATCATGGGAAGAGAAACTCACTGAAGGCAGATTAGAAGGGGAATTAGGGGCTTGTCTGAGAAGGCTACCTTTGCAGAACCAGGCCAGGAGACTTGGGAAGAAACTGGACTTGAGAATAGTCCAAAAATGTACTTTTTTGTTCAGTCAACCCAGTCAACAAGGGGGTTCATTCTGGAAGTAGTTGTCGAGCACCTACTTCTTTGCCATATACTGTGCTTGACACTAAAATACAATGAAGAATAAAAAAGAGGTTAATGATACAAACGATAAAGGTACAAAGTGTGGCAAGTAGCATGAAGGAAAAGAAACCGAGGCTCTAGGCATGTAAAATGGAGGAGCCAAGGAAAATGAGGGAAGAACATCTGCTAGGATTTCCTTGAGAAGGTGACTGTGGTTGAAGATGCATTGGGGGAGTGGCATGTGCAAAGGTCTGGAACTGTGCCAGAGGAATGAAGGAGGCCAGTATAAGTGGAGCTGGGAAGGCCAGAGGGAGGGGGTGGAGGTGGGCAGGAGGCAGTTAGCAGGCTCCGTCCTCTCAGGGCTGTGCTCTCCATGCTCTGATCACTCATCAGACACCGGTTGAGTGCTACTGTGTACCAGGCACGGTTCTAGATGCTGTGATATGATATGAACCAGGGATCCCTGGGTGGCGCAGCGGTTTAGCGCCTGCCTTTGGCCCGGGGCACGATCCTGGAGACCCGGGATCGAATCCCACATCGGGCTCCCGGTGCATGGAGCCTGCTTCTCCCTCTGCCTGTGTCTCTGCCTCTCTCTCTCTCTCTCTCTCTCTCTGTGTGACTATCATAAATAAATAAAAATTAAAAAAAAATGATATGAACCAAACTGTGAGAAATCCTTGGCCTCAGGAGGTTACAGTTGAGCAAAATGATAATAATAGTAGTTAAGATTCAGCTGTTCCCCATACTGTATGTATTGACTTATCTAATCCTCAAAGGGGCCCTAGGAAGCAAGTCACAGTGAGGTCAAGGAGATGCCGAGGGACTCTCATAGCTGTTAAGTGGGCCTGGGATTTGGACCCCGTGGGTCTGGCTCTTCTTGCTACACAACGTTGCTGATTTTTCACGTCTCTCTGCAGACCACCTTTCCCTGCTTCCACACCCTTACCAGGCTTCCAAAGCCTGTTGGAAAGATGCTCACACCTCCTGCCTATCAATTTTATGTGTGGTCCTCACACGAGGTCACTGGGGGCCCAAATTGTGATGTCTTCGTGGAGATTTTTTTTTTTTTCTCATGGATTGGCCTTGGTCCAGTTGGCTTGGCCAGAGAGGTCAGACCGTGTGCAGTGCTGGGCTCTGCTCACCCATTCACCTAGGGCCAGGGCCATAGCAAGTTCCAGAGAAGTGAATGAGCTGGATGGGCAATTCAAAAGACCCTGCTGAACTGTGCTTGAAGTTCGTGTACCTCTCCTTCTGACAGGCCTCTAAGGATCCATCCTTCTTCCTGTTCCTAACTTTGAAAACCCAGCACATGACTTAAAAGTTTGTAGCCACAGTTTTGAAAGATACAAAGTGAAGTATTTTTTAAAAAATCATTTCAATTAAAAAAAAAATCATTTCAATAGATTGTTTTCTTCAAAATGTGCTAACCCCTGATTTCGAGCATAGTAAGTCAGTTTTTTTAGAAAACTTCTTTGAAAGTTGAAGTGAGAAGGGGACTTAAGGCAAAGTGCTCTTACCCCTGGAGTAGGAGTGAAAACCCCTTTCGAAATCGGGAGGGTTGCCCTTTTGTTCCCAAAAGTACAGCGAAGCCCTGTTTTGTACCTTGCCTAGATGCTTCTGCTGGTTTCTCTCTTGATCTGTCTCTCTTCTCTTTATCTCTACATCTGTTTCTATTTCTGTACAGTACCACGGCTCCTTCCCCCCTCAATGACTGGTCCCCACCCTTCTCTTTTTTATTTACCACACTATAAAACTTCATTCTTTTTGCATGCCTCGTGGTTTTATGCTCCTCTTTATGTGAAAATAAAATGAGTACAAGATCATTTCGTTCGTTCTTTACATATAAAATTAAAAACCAAAAAAAAAAAAATTAAAAACCTTAAGTGTGTGCATATTTAGCTGTTCATTTTTTTTTTTTTAATATCCCTTGGCCTTGGAAGAAAGGTTTGTTCCAAACCTTAAATGCTTTTGGATCTCATGATTCATTCAACTGGCATATATTTTGTTGAGGACCTGCTGTGTGCCAGGCAGTGTGCTACGTGCTGATAATGCAATGATGGGGGAGATGAATACAGTTTCTGTCCTGCTGGAACTCAGGGGGTCCTGGGGGTGCAAAGTAGACCAGAATAGCTTGGTGTGACCATTGTTGAGATGTGGGTGAGTCAGGGAGGCAGATGAGGGCAATCTGGAATGACATCTGGACCCTAGGGCAAGACATGATGACTGATTAGGATTTACCATATGGGGGTAACTACTTCAACAAAACCCACCATGCCAAGAGAGTACTTGGAAGACCTGCCGTAGAAGGGAGTCTTGCTAAGGATATGACTTATCAGCTGGGTCCCTGAGCAGATGACAGAGCCAGCAAAGAGAGGAATGATGCTCTTCCTTTCTCAGTTTCTCTCTCTCTCTCCGGGTAGTGGTGAGAGAGTGTTCCTTCCATAAGGTATAGCATGTGCAAAGGTCCTGAGGCAAGGGGGAACTTGGTGTGTGTCTGAGGAGCTGAAGGAAGACCAGTGTCACTTGAGTTTATCTTGGGGGGGTGATGGGTTGGCAGGACCATGCTGTGCAGGACTCATAAGCCAAGGGGAGGAGCTCAAGTTTTATTCCAAGGTAAGGGGAAGGAGTGACAAGTTTTGAGTAGAGGAGGAAGGTGATTCTGATTTACTATTTCTTTTTTTTAAAGTTCCTTTCTTTCATTAAAAAAATACTTTATTTATTTATTCCTGGAGACACACAGAGAGAGGCAGAGATACAGGCAGAGGGAGAAGCAGGCGCCTTGCGGGGAGCCCGATGTGGGACTCGATCCCAGGACCCTGGGATCATGCCCTGAGCTGAAAGCAGATGCTCAACCACTGAGCCACCCAGGTGCCCCTGGTTTACTATTTCTAGGATCATTTGGGCTTCTATCTAGGGAGTGGGTTAGAAGGCATAAGGGAGGAAGCAGGGAAATGAATGTGAGGGGCTGTGGCAGTGCCAGGTGAAGATCAAGCTGCTGAGGACAAGATGTCAGTGAGAGGGAAGGTGGGGGTGGGGGGGAGGGATTCTATGGTGTGATCGATCTTCAGGACTCAGAGCTGGCTTCGATGCAGGAGGTGAAGGGCCTATGGGTCCAGGATCATGTCGTGTGCCCTGTGGGGAGACAGGAAGGAATTGTTTTATTAAGGGAAGATGATGAATTCAGTTTGGGGTGTAGAAAGTTGGAAGGGCTTGTGAAGTATCCAAGTAAAGATGTCAACAGACAGCTGGACTTAAGAGCCCAGAGCTTGGAAGCAAAGCACTGAACTTTCTACCTCTCAGGCCTCTGGAATGCCACAGGATCGCATGTGCCATCACTGGAGGGCTGAGCACAGATCCACTTTGAAGGGTTTATTTCCCACACCCTAGTAGGAACCTACATCTCTCCAGAAGCAGTGGACTAAGGAGAGGACCCAAGAAGAGATTGGAAAAACAGGATCACAAGCTGACAAGCTGGAGGGGGCCAGGCAATGAAAAAAAAATGGCTGAGTTGTCCAAATGTCAGGGACCAATAGGGAGTGGCGGGGAGTAGGGCATAGCAGCGTGTGTGCCTCATCTCTAGGAGCCACTATTCAGCCCCCATTGGTTGTGCCACGTGGGAAAGTGGGCCCAGCACTACCAGGTTTTACAGGTTTTCTTCGTGAGAAGCTAGGAAGTCTGAATTTTCACGTGAAATTTCTGGTTATTAAGTTTGGCGACTAAATCAAACTTTGGGTTAGATTTGGCTCAAGGCAAATATCCTCAAGTTCATAACCTCTGGGGTAAATAAGGTCTGCGCTACTTCAAGGTTTATCAAATAGAGAAGGCGATAAGAGAGAGGCTATATTTATACGATTTCTAAGAATTGTCTGGTTAGGGAAGGAGCACTCTTAGCAGTCAGGCCCACGTTGTTTCTTTTATAAAGCTTTAAATCCTGTGGAAATAGAACAAGCTTATGGTTCTTTCCCAGGAGCCAGGGCATCTTAATTCTACCACCTCACTTTGACCCGCAAGGACCAGACGAGAAAGGGACCTGCTTGACTCACCTTGAAAGAGCCACGTGCCCTTTGGCAGAACCCAGCCATCATTTCCTCGTTCTGTTTCGGGGCAGGATGCAGGGGTCCTTGGTGGACAAAACTTCCATTCAGAGGCTGCTTTGCAAAATTAGGCTTTAAGCATTTCCCCAGCTCTTCAGCTTCTGGGATTGGATAATAATACCCCAGTTGACCTTGGCCTGTATAATGCCATTGTCCTGGAACCCTTTCCCTGCCTGCTTCCAGATTCCCTTAACCATATTCCTGCACAGAAATTCCTGGTGGAAGATGCTTTGTCATTTTCCTTAGGCATCCTTGTCCTAGGGGCTTTCAAAACACACTATTCTTACCACACTCTGGGACTTGTTTTCAGCTGAATGAATGATCGGAAAGGCATCCTTTCAGTTAGAAAGTAATCAAAATGAGAATGTCTAACCAGAGTACACACCTCCAAAGACAATTCTTTCAAACAGATGTTCAGACATATGGAAAAAACATGGGTAGTTCCTTTAGGAGAAATTCCTTACAGATGCAGAAACTTGATCTGTGTTTCATGCCGGGCAACAGTGACGAGCTTTGCAGGGCGGGGAGCGGAGGCCAGGGCCGCACCTGTCCACCTTACACCTCTACCCGCAACCCCCTCCCCCCCACCCGCCCAGCCCTTGAGGAGGCCAGTCAAGTCTCCAGGCTTTCATCTCATAAAATGGATTGTGAGGCTGTGATTTTCATCCTGCTGGATTTTAGCCTTTATCCCCTCTGCGACTCACTTTAAATTATATCTCAGAAAGGGCAGAGAGAAGCCAGGTGGCCTTTTTTCCTTACCAGGCAAAGCTACAGTCATGACAGTGAGCAGCGCTCCTTTGGCACTCGGCTGCACACGTGGGCTTCTATTTGACTAACCAAATTTTGTGCTCAGTGAGGCTTCCCCAACCCCCCACTTTTTAGACATGAAACAGGAAGCAGGTCTTGCCGATGCTGATTTGTCCAGAAGCTGCCGAATTTGCTTCTCCAGAGGGTTCCGTCCAACCCTCTGGAGAGAGAAAGGAAACGGAGGTGGCTCAGGCTTGTGTCCTGAGATCACCAGAAGTTCCTTTGCTCATTCATCTGTTTGTCTGAAAGATTTACCAAGCACCTTCTATGTGCCAGGCACGCTTCCAGGCGCTGGGCATGCGGCTGTGAACAAAACAGAGATCCCTGCCCCCATGGAGCTGACGTTCTGGCTGCTGGGAGATAAACAATAAATCTAATAAGTAGGAAAGTTAAATAGTGTGCTGGAAGGTGATAAGTACAATGGGAAAGACTGCCAGGCCAAGGGAAATTGGGAGGGGTCAGAGAGGCCTCACTGCACAGGTGGCTTTGGAGCAAAGGAGGAAAATGTGCAGGGATCTGGGGATGAATGCTCCTGACTGAGAGGCTCTCTGGGCCAAGCTGGCATGGGCTGGGAGCAGAGAGGTGGCCAGAGGGGCAGGGTGAGCCAGGAGGGGTGTGCAGGAGATGGAGGCCCAGAGGAAAGAGGATGGGCAGATTTGGGGTTTGGGCACCGAGGATTTTTATTCTCAGTGAGTTGGGAGCTGGGAGGGATGGGAGCATCCCTCTGGCTGTTGTGCAGGTGAGAACAGACTTCAGGGGGGCCGGGGAAGAGAAACAGGGAGGGGGGTGAAGAGGGGCTGCTGTGGTCCAGGTGAGAGGGGAGCGTGGCTGGACTGGAGCTGGGGGCGGAGGGCATAAGTGGTTGGATTCTGGGTATATTTTGAAAGCCAGGTTAACTAGTCTAGTTGAGAGATTGGCTATGGTCGAGAAGCATGGGTGTGGCTGTAGTCTTGGGAAAGGCCCGAGTCCCCAGGGCTGAGCAGCCCTGCCTGTCCCCCACTGAGGCTTCATCTACTTTCAGAGGGAGGACCTCTTCTAGGGGTGACCTGACCCAGCCTTCTCGTGTAAAGATGGGGACGGGGCAGGGTGGGGATGCTGATGCCAGCTTTTGGAGGAGCCATCCTCACCAGCCGCTTCTTGGTTATACCGATCTCTTGATTATAAGGCTGGCTGTTCATTTAAAAATCCGTAAGAGTGCAGTCCAAACCCAGTGCATCTGTGGGCCAGATGTGGCCTCCTGTGTGTGACCTCGAGTGGTCAAGCAGGCTTTGTGAAAGAACAGAGGCTGGTGCTGGCTTCCAGGGTGAGCCGGATGGAGGAGACAGGGTGTCCAGGGCGGGGCCGGCAAAGGTGTGGGTGATGAGCAGGTGCAGGGTTGGATGATCCCGTGTGCGCACACATTCTGTGTCAAATGCACACCGATGGGAAGCAGGGTGCGCTTTCAGTTCACATTAGAAGATAAATGGTCATGAATCAGTGAAACATTGCCCCCAGATGTAGGGAGAAAACAGAAAGCTTCCAGAATCTTGGAGAAAGAGTTGTTCCAAAAAGAGTATTAAGTCTGAGGCTTGCAATATGTCTGGCAACCAGTGGGAACATATAGATGAAACCTGATTTGTTTCCCAAACAACTTTTTGGGTCCCTCCTACGGGCCGGGCACTATGTTGTAACAACGAGAGCTGCACTTATGGAGCGCTTACTGTGTACTTTCCTTAGGGTGACCTACTTAATCTTTGCAGTGATGCCATGGAGTGTAGGTGGTGGAATTACTACTCTCCTTTTACAGGCAAGGAAACTGGGACACAGAGAGGTTAAGCAACTTGCCCAGTGTCACTCAGCTGGTGAGCGATGGCATTGATTTGGACACAGGCCTGAAGCCAGAGCCTACATTTAACCATGCGTCTGCACGGCCTCTTGGAAGTAGGGAAAAGCAGGTGGTTTGGAGCAAGGCAGTCCTGGGGTTCATGAGCTTTGGGACTCTACGTCACTGACTGGGCTGTAGTTTCTTCCCCTTTTCTTCCCTTCATTCCCTTCCAGTAATGAAGACCTGCATCTTTCAGATGATTTGTTTTGTTGTGTCTAGAGTCATTCAGATGCTACACAAAAGTGTCCGGCGTGATGTTTGGCACAAAGCAGGCATCTAATCTGCTGTTCTTATTGTTGAGAACTATAGCGATTGACTTGGATCCGGGGTTTTTGAGCTGTGCTAGCCTAAGACTGGATACTGGTGCCCATTCAGGCCTTTTCTGGTTGAGTGACCCAAATCTGAGACTCATCTAGGGTATTGGGAGCGCTCTGAGGGTTGTTTATTTATACATTGTTATGTATACGATCTTAACTTCACTCTTGTGAGGTGGGGCTATTATTCACATTGTACAGGTGAGGAGAGACTCTAACATCATTTGCCTGAAGGCAACTAGTGTATTGCCCTGATCTGGGCTTTTAGCTTCTGCCCACTTACCTCTCCATTCATCCATCACCGGCTCGCAGACAGCCCTGCACGACGCGCCAGCCCCGCACACAGCGCAAGCCCAGAGCCCTGCAGCTGGGTTAATGCGGGGGTGAGTTGGGATGGGGCTGAGCTTTGGGCGGTGCCAGGTTGGCTGTGATTTGAGCCCCGGGCCAGTGTTGGGCATCTGGGTCCTACCCTTGTCTCCACTTTCTCCACCGAGGAACCCTGAGTGAAGCAAAGATTTTCTCGGGTCCTGCGAGAAAGGAAGCATCTGCCGGAGGTGGATTTTCAAGCACCTGTTGGCTCTAACATGCCACAAGAGTTGGGGTGGTGATGGCTTCTCGAAGGGGCCCCCTTCCCTCTCCATCAGCAGCAAAGCCATACTCCAGACCCTGGGAGACAGTGGGGAGGTTCGAGCCACTGATTCTGAGCCTCCTGGAAGACTGTGGACCAATCTTGCCCATACTTGTGTCTATTTATTGAGCCCTTTCCATGTGACAGGCATGTCTCAGAGACTGGCTGAGCAAGGCATGCTGTGCCTTGCTCTCTGGGTGGGGAAACAGGCTCAGAGGCCTGCGTGCCTTTTCCAAGGAGCACTTTCCAAGTGACACTTGACTGAGCCGCGGGAGGTCATGGTGCTATTATTAACTTCAGTTACAGAAGAGGAAACTGAGGCTCAGAATCACAGGGCTCATCAGAAGGGATGGTACCCACGCCAACCTCCTCGGGTCTTTGCCAAGAGTGAATGACCTAACGTGGTGGAGTGTGTGGAGTGGGGCCTGGCACCCCAGAAGCACTCAACATGGGTTCATCGTTACTGTTTCCTATTGTTCTTTCCTTTGCTCTGTCCCGTCCCATTAGGGTAAAAAAGGGAGCATTCGTTCTTACGTGGAAGTTTGGATCTTGTGCCGCAGTCCTGGGGCAGGCGGTAGTTCAATGCTGCGGGTATGGGTGATGCTGGTGGCCAACACATCCTGAGCATGGGCTCTGGGCAAGGTCAGAGGACTTGCTTAGGGTCCTGGGGTCTGGATGTAGCAGAGTGGAATTTAGGAGCACACCTGTTGAGCTGCTTGGCTGGACCATTGCCATGGGGCTGCGTCGTCCTCAGGCCCAGCGTGCAGGGTTAGCTCATTGTGAGTGTTCTGACGCAGGTTTGAAGAAGTTGGTTCCTGTGTGTGTGTGTAGATATCCACAGATGGCATATACAAATTAAATATATCTAAGTATTAAATATAGATATGTAAATACACATGTAAGTGTAGACATTATACATATGTGTGTATGTATATGTGCATCAGGCACACATACATATTTTTATTCAATTATTTTTTTCTTGTTTTTTTGTGGGGGGGAGCATGTTTAGAGAGAGTGTGAATGAGTGGGGAGGGAGGGATGAGAGAGAGAATCCCAGGCAGGCTCCACACCCAGCACAGAGCCTGACGTGGGGCTCAACCTCACAATCCTAAGATCACAACCTGAGCTGAAACCAAGAGTCGGACCCTTGACCAACTGAGCCACCCAGGTGCCCTTATTTTTTCTTGTTTTAATATGTATTTATTGTTTTGAAAATACAGGAAAATATAAAAAAGAAACCCACCCTTTGTCACCTGGAGAACTACTGGTTTTGCTTTGATAGATTTCCTTCCAGTCTTTTCCCGCTGAGCCTGCACACATATGCCCATCGCAGCCTGCTCCTCCTGCCCTCCTTACAATGGTCGGCAGTGTATCAGGTTATTGTGATAACCTCAGGGGCAAAATAGCCCCTACCAAGATCTGAGTTAGACTAGGAGTTACGTTCCGTCTCTAAATTATTTTCCATCTCTAAATGTGTATAATGCCACCATTATATCTAGGCTGTACTTGGAGACACAGAGGGGTTAAGTCACTTGCCCGAGGTCACACAGGAAGTGGATGAGGCCTGAACCGAACCTAGGTGGTCTGGCCCTAAAGGAAAAATAGAGACCTTTAATGAGCTTTAATCTTCCAGGTCATTCCTAAGGGTTCTTATTGTTATTTAAGTATTTTGAAAAATTCAGGAAATAAGTCTAGTTTGGTTGAGCATCAAGTCTAATTTTTCCCTTGTCAGTTGGCTCAGGCTCCCACCTTCCAGTGTGTTTCGCCACCTGCCTGGCTTCTGCCCTCCCTGTGTTTGTGCCACAGCAGCCAGCAGGCCCCTCCCAGGTGCAGAACAACAGCCGGCTTGTGGGTGGTGCAGCCTCCTGGGGTGTGGACTTCAGCTGATGCTCCCACATGTCCTGGTGTGAGGGCCCAGAGCCCCCAAAAACCCCCAGAGGCCTGCAGGTTGCATTCCCTGCATGGCCCCTGAAGGCACTTGAATTTAACTCTTGACAGCAAGAGAGGCATTTCTGCTAGTTGAAAAGACATCCCTACACTCCAGGACTTTCTTTTTCCAGATGGGATAGCCTGCCCTTGGGATTCGAGACTTAGCCCTTGGGAAAACAGACTTAGGTTTCTGTTCTGGCAGTAGGATCGGGGCCAGGTCTAGCTCCCGAGTGCAAACCTTGATGATCAGACCTGTGTCAGCTGGTCATGGGACCTCCCTGTCCACTCTTGCTCTTCAGCTTGAGTTGTTCCCACTGTACCAATGGTGTGATTGGGAAGAAGGATAACCTGACCTCCTGAGACCTCAGTTTCCCTGATGGCAAATTGGACAAAATGCTACTTGGAGGATTTCTGTAAGACAGTTAGCAAAGTACTAAGCATAGACTTACCTGATTTCTTTTATAAATTAATTTTTGAGGAGGAGACGCATTCACATGGTGGTACAAGAGATGTGCAGGGCAAGGCCTTCCTCCCACCCTACACCTGAGTGGCCACTTCCACTTCCCGAGGCCCCAGTGTCACCTGTTTTGAATATTATCCTTCCAGAAGGGGTACGTGTCCTTGTGCTGATATCTCCTTTGTTGTCGCTGTCCTCCTCATCAGCATTATCATTTATAAAGGAATTTGCAGAATGTCCTGTGCATTTGAAAAACCCGATAAATGATCAAAGCAGTTATTACTGAGGAGCTTATAGAGGCTTCTAGGGGTGCCTGGGTGGCTCAGTGGTTGAGTGACTGCCTCTGGCTCAGGTTGTGATCCCAGGGTCCTGGGATCGAGTTCTGCATCGGGCTTCCTGCATGGAGCCTGCTTCTCCCTCTGCCTGTGTCTCTGCCTCTCTGTGTGTCTCTCATGAATAAATAAATAAATAAAATATATTTTTAAAGAGGCTTCTAATTTCAGTTTCCCAAATAGGAAGTGAAGCTGAGTTGATCTTTTTGGTGTCATATCTTTAACCAAATAGACCTTTCCCCACCAGACTTAGGTTTCTGTTAAGGAGCTCCCATCTTCCTAATTTGACATTCATTATAAAATTGTAAGTGCCGTTCTAATGAGTGTAATTCATGCAGCCTGTGTCGGGTGAATGTTAAGCGTTGGCTTCACCTGACGCCAGGCTTGTGTCGGCACACTGACTGCCTTAAACCTCTGTGTGCACATATCCTTTCTCCATCAGAAAATGATACATCAAAGAAAAAAAGATGGATATTATCAACAAGGGTGCAACCCATGGTTAAAAAGTAGCAAGAAAAGGGGCGCCTGGGTGGTGCGGTCAGTTAACTGGTTAAGTGTCAGACTCTTGGTTTTGGCTCAGGTCGTGATCTCAGGGTCTTGAGACTGAACCCTGCATCAGGCTCTGCGCTCAGTGAGGTGTCTCCTTGGGGCTCTCTCTCCCTCTGCCCCTCCCCCTGTGCTCACGCTCTCTCACAAATCTTAAAAAAAAAATAATAGCAAGAAAAGTGTTGAATAGGATTATGAGTGATTTTCTTATCTTTTATTTAGTCAACAAATAATGATTGGTCTCCCACCATGTGCCAGGCACTGTGCTGGGTGCTCCCCACTGTTTAGTCCATGGGCCAGCTGCACAGACATCCCCTGGGAGCCTGCTAACAATACAGAATTTAGGCTCCCTCACAGCTTGCTGAGTCAGTCTGCCTTTTTATAAGATCCTCAGGGGGATTTGTGTGGATATTAGAGTCTGAAGCATGTTATTCTAGGATAGGAGCCCTCAAACTATACCGTCAAATCCAGCCTGGCACCTCTTTTTTTTGTTTTAAGGATTTTATTTATTTATTCATGAGAGACACAGAAAGAGAGGCAGAGACACAGGCAGAGGGAGAAACAGGCTCCATGCAAGGAGCCCGACGTGGGACTTGATCCCAGGAATCCTGAGCCAAAGGCAGAAGATGCCCAACCGCTGAGCCACCCAGGCATCCCTGGCACCTCTTTTTAAATAAAGTTTTTTTTTTAAAGATTTTATTTATTCATGAGAGACACACAGAGAGGCAGAGACATAGGCAGAGGGAGAAGCAGGTTCCCTGCCGGGAGCCTGATACAGAACTCGATCCCAGAACTCCAGGATCACATCCTGAGCCAAAGGCAGATGCTCAACCGCTGAGCCACCCAGGCATCCCTTAAATAAAGTTTTATTGGAACACAGTCATGCCCATTTATTTACATACATTTATTTACATTGCAAGGGCAGAGTGGAGTCCTGGCCACAGGACCGTGTGGCCTACGTAGCCTAACATGTTTACTGTCTCGTCCTTTACAGAAGATGTTTGCTGCTCGGAGTTGGAGACAGAGCAGTGAACAGAACAGAAAGAACTCCAGCTCTTATTGAGCTAGCATTCTGCTGGAGGCAGATATACAGCAAACCGAAAGATCTACACTCTGTTGGGTAGTAAAAAAAAAAAAAAAGCAAAAAGCAAAATAAGTCAAGAGAGGGGGTGGAAGATGATTGTGAGGTGGTGAGGATGCTGTTGAGAGAACTTTTGGAAGAGTTATGTTTTGAAACAGAGTAAGCTGCATGGCTATGTTGGGGGAAAGCATTGCAGGAGCGAGAACAGCCAGTGCAAGGGGCCTGAGGCAGGAGCTTTCTTGGTGTCCACTTTGTCCATCAGTACAGAGGTGGGAGCTAGCCGGGTCTGATTTAGAAGGTAAGTGTTGACCGTGAATGTGGTTTTGGTTTTCAGCTTTCACACCACCTTTGCTGTGGCATTTTAGTGCCTTTTATGAGACCATGGAATGTAGATAGAGGTCCCCATCTCATAGCACAGGGAAGCCTTCTGTGTGTCACTGGATACAGTTGCACATGCTGTGCACTGCAAAGGGTACTGCATCACATGAGGGCACCGTTCACGTTTGCATATTTATTAGGACAGTGTTCTGAAGGGTGCAGTAGAAGTGGTATCTTTTGCTGATCTGCCTGCATAAAAGCAGCAGGCCACTTAGCAGTGGCCCTGGTGGTATAAAAAGAGAAGAAAATCTGAGTGTCCACATCTTTAGGTTAGGGACAGTCGTCAGTCTCTATAGGGGGTTACGCAGCTCAGTTACCTTCCTTGCGTGGCCCCTGAAGGCATTTGAATTTAAGCCTTGACAGTGAGAGAGGCATTTCTGCTGGTTGAAAAGACATCCCTATACTCCAGGACTTTCTTTTACCAGATGGGGTTTCCGTGGCATTCTTTTTCCCCACCTGCTGTCAGACCAGACCACCCGGGGCAGCAGGCAGGGAGTCATGTCATCATCCACCTCTGCTTGTGTTTGCTGTGCAATCTCCGTTTACACACTTCTCCTCTCTGAGCTGTGGGAACCCTGGCTCTAAAAAAAAAGAAAAAGAAAAAAAAAGAGGGGGTGTGTGTGCTCTGTGAGCTTCCTCCCACCACTGAACTCTCAGGATTCTATGACTCACATTATATAGGTATCACCCGAGACGAAGTGCCTGCATTCAGGGTTATTTACTTAGAGATGGGAGTTCCAGCCTCTCTCCAACCAGGCCTGCCTTAACTTGCGTGCTTTCCTAGCTCCCAAGTTGACTCATTCAGGGACTTGAAGCTGGGGTGTCTGTCTGTTTGTTTAGAATTTGGGGATGCGGGATCCCTGGGTGGCGCAGCGGTTTGGCGCCTGCCTTTGGCCCAGGGCGCGATCCTGGAGACCCGGGATCGAGTCCCACGTCGGGCTCCCGGTGCATGGAGCCTGCTTCTCCCTCTGCCTGTGTCTCTGCCTCTCTCTCTCTCTCTGTGACTATCATGAATAAATAAATAAAATCTTAAAAAAAAAAAATAGAATTTGGGGATGCATGAGCTGGAAGGAGACTTGGAAATCATTTACCCAAGTGCCTGGTGTGTCCGATTCATGTGTCATTTTTGCCCAGGGCTTCAGCCACCATTTAGTTGAGGGCTTCAGCCACCATTTAGTTGAGGGCTTCAGTTACCATTTCACTGAGGGCTTCTGATTGTGTCAGGCCTTCTGCTTAGCTAACGTCGTGTCATTCAGTCTCATGCTTACTGCCTGCGCTAGGCGACATCGCCATCGGTTTGCAAATGACCAGATCGGGGCTCAGTGAATCCTAAAAATGACACAGTGACTAAGGGAGGGGGGCAGAGCCACCACTCAGACTGTGAAAAGTAGGGGTTAGGGAAGGGTTACTTCTTGAGCAGGTACGATAGGCCAGACCTTATTTTTTTTTTTAATTTTTATTTATTTATGATAGTCAGAGAGAGAGAGGCAGAGACACAGGCAGAGGGAGAGGGAGAAGCAGGCTCCATGCACCGGGAGCCCGATGTGGGATTCGATCCCGGGTCTCCAGGATCGCGCCCTGGGCCAAAGGCAGGCGCCAAACCGCTGCGCCACCCAGGGATCCCAGGCCAGACCTTATTAAGCACCAGTCTGCATGACCCATTCTAACCCTATCAGAGGTCCCATTCTTTCACAAAGGAGAAAACCAAGCCCCAGGGGAATGTGTGACCTACCCAGGGTAAGGCTTTTGCAGGTGGTGAGTGGGACCATTTCAGAGTTCGGATCTTTCTCCCCTCATGCACTTCTCTTGCTCTGTGAACTTTTAGCGCATCCTGTTTACCTGTTGGCATCTGTCACATGCCTTTGTACTGTGCCAGGATGGGGGCATGCTGGTACTTTGGTAGCCACTGGCTCCTCTCTTACTACCTCCCCTCTGCTCCCTGGGGCCAAGCACCCTCATCCCTTGTCTGGGTGACACCTATAGCCTCCTAACTGGTTTCCCGGTCTCCACGTTGCCCCTTGTCAAGTCTGCTCTCCGCAGCAGCCAGAGGCATCTGTTCGAAATGTGAATCACTCCATACCCCTCTGTTTTGAATCCTGTGCCTCCCGTCTCAGGACGCACCAGGTCCTTCCCAGGGTCTACAAGGCCCAATGTCACCTGCTCCCGCCCCCCGCCCCCTCTGCTCTTCCTCACTCCACTCCCACCCTCCTGGCCTCTTGGGAGTCTTCAAACACTCCAAGGAGGCTCATGCCTCAGGGCCTTTGCATTTGCTATTCACCTCTCCTGGATAGCCACCTGACTCTCTTCTCTCCTTCGCTCAGGTCTCAGGTCTCGCTTCAATTGTCACCTCCTCAAAGAAGCTCTCCCTGATTGCTCTGTCAAAATATCCCCCCTTCCCCTGCCACCCTCTGTCCCTGTACTTGTGATGTTTTCATTCCTAACCTGATACTGTCTTCCTTTCTCCCCTCCCGTCCATCATCCCTCCATCACTGCTCCAGCCCCAGTCCCAAGCCCGATGCCCGATGCCCGACACGCAGCAGGCACTTAATCTGTTGTGTGAATCACCATTCCTATGAGGCATCGGTGAGCCCCACTGTGCCCTGGCCCCTCAGATGAGCGATGCCCTGGGAGTTGAGGCGATGGATGTGCTGACACGGGCGGCTCCTCAGCGGCTTTCCTGTGCGAAAGGAAGCGGAGGAAGGAAGTGTCAACAATTAAGAAGGACCAATTCAGTTCTCTGGGACAAGCCCAGGCTTCCTCTGCCCCTCGTCTCTTTGCCCAGCATGACGGGGGCTCGCCCGAGGCACAGAGAAGCGTGACTTGATGGAATAGGCCTAAGTTTGTTGCATAATGATTAAGAAGGAGAGAGAAAAAAAACCTTATTTTTCACTTTCCTTTTTTAATCAGTAAGTATGCTGTGGGTGTTCCCTTGTGGTTTCTGAGTCAAAGGGAGGATTGTTGTCGAGCTCCGAATCCCCCTGGGGCTTCAGCTTTGCGTGTGTCTAACTTCAACTTTGAACTAGTAGTGCTTTTAGGGCCGTGCTCGGATGGGGGTCCCGGGGTCCCTCTCGGAACAAGGCAGCAGGCTTGTTTATTGTGCCTGGCTCTTACCCCATCTCTGTCCTGCTCCGGATAGCCCCTGTCAGCCTTGTCCTGTCCCCCTGGGGCAGGGGGGCACAGGGAGGGGACCCGGCGGTGCAAGGCAGGGGCCTCAGCAACCGGACCCCAACGGAGTGTCCCTTACATGGGGACACAGGATGTGGCTCCTGTGTGGTGGTAGGACAGGGGCAGTTTAGTGCTCAACCGGGATCTCTACCAAGGGCTGTCAGGGCAAGAAACTGCGCAGAAAGGGGTCAGACCCCCGTGATCGTGGCAGGTTCAGCCCCTGCCTGCAGCCCCTGCCGCTCTCACTCGCACTTTCCTTCCGTGTCCATTTATCGGGCCTGTGCTCTTCTCCTCTCCGGAGAATGGGCTCCTTGCCTTTAGACCTGGGGTTGCTGATGTTGTAGGTGCTCTGCTGCCCCCCACCCCAGGCAGGGGTGCACCCTGGAGAGTGCACGGCCCCTGGGAGGTGGGCTCCGGGAAGCTGGGGCTTGTGGTGGGACCCAGGTGTGACTCCTGCCCCGGGGGCAGCACCGACCCCACCTTGGGTGGCTATCATGGAATCCGGTTCTTCACTCCCCGCTTGCGCTCTGGAGAAGCCGCCTTGGCCCGGAGCTGAATGTTGTGGTCCTACTGGAATCCCTGTTTGGAAGGAGGCTTCGGGGCTCGCTGGGATTCCGGCCCCACGGAGTCAGGTTGGGTCTTGCCTTGTGCGTTGCTAACAAGGTCATTGCTAACAACCCAGTGCCCGTCGAGTGACCGGGTGTCCGTCTGGGTCCCACGCCGGCCTCCTTCCCCAGCGTGGGTGTTGGAGGACTCGGAGGCGGGCACCCCCATGTGCAGCCACATTTGGTCCAGTATGTGGCCGTCCTCCCGAGAGCCACCTTTCCGTGCTCACAAAGGCCATCGGAGCTGGGGTGGCCCAGGCCTCGCGAATCCTTAAGGAGTTAGAGTAAGCTCTTCCTTTTTACAACAGACTTCATTTCCCTTTCCTTCCAGAAGTTCTTCTTGGCAGGCTGTGGCTTCTCCGCCTCTGACCCCCCTGCTGTGGGAGCTGAGAACATCTCCCTCGCTGGGGAACAACCCCGGGGAAGGCCTGCTTTCCGGCAGCCAAATACCAGCCCCTCCAACCTCTCAGGTCCTGAGTCTCAGGACTCAGATGGACCGTGGGAAACTCTAGGTCTAGGCGGGGGGAGGGGGGGGGTCGTTCACCACCAAAGGAGCTAAAGGGATCTGAAAGCAGTAGCAAAGGGAGAGCGCTTTGGGCCCCCCCAGTAAGAGGTGGGGGGGAGCCGCAGGCCTCTCAAGAGCCACTCCCTCACACTGCCTTTCCACGGTGGTAAAAGAGAAATGTTTATGCAAAGAGGAAACAGGGCGAGCAGGTGTAGCAGGGAAGGGAGAGCCTGGAGAAGCCCCTGGATTTGCCTCTGATTCCCAGTTGCACCCCTCGTGGGCTGGGTGCCTCAGGCAGCTTGCTCAGTTTGAGCAAACTGGTGGAGGGCTTGGCAGGCAGGTGGGCAGCACGGACCCCAACCTTCCTCGGGCCCTCCTTTGAAAAAATGAACTACTGATGCCACGGAGCAAGGTTGGAAACGAATGACAACGGTGGTGATGGTGACGATGCTGACATTTATTGAGCACTTACTGTGCGCCGGGCACTGATCTAAGTTCTTTACACGTCTTCTATCATTAACCGTTCACTGCAGCCCATGGGAGCCGTATCTCTCGTTCCCCCTCTGGTACAGATGGGGGCCAGTGTGGGATACCCCCAACGAATGTCAGCTCTGGGATGCAGTTGGGGCCCGAGAAAGCTGGTGGTCAAAGCCACCTGCATCCTGGGCCCGACTCTTTGCTAGTGTCTTCTGGTGGGGGAGCATAGTGCTTGGGGACCTGGTGCCCTCGCTGCATGAAGATGGGGAAGCAGCCTGGACTGAGCTGCTCCCGACCCCATGTCAGCACAGCCGGCCTGTAGGATGGCCAGGTTGCTGCTGCTTCAGAGCCACCTCAGGTGGGGAGCAGGCTGGTATCTGGGCTGGCGAATGAGACTCTGTTGGGGCAGAAAGATACTCGCGTAGCGAATGGTTCTCTCCTGCAGGAGGGCAAAGAGGAAAGGTGAGGAGGGTCACCTCTGAGACCAAAACAGTTTCTCTGGTGTGTCGTTGATTTCCCATCAGCAGGCATGACCTGCCACCCAGATCTCCTTCCAGTGTCGGCAGCAGCCCCAGGAGAGCAAGGGAGGGGGCGGGTGATGAACAGTGTTTACGGAGCACCTGCTGTGCCCGCCTCTGTTCTGAGCGCTGCCACTGCGCTGCTGTGATGACTGCTCATCCTTCCAAGCCCGGGAGATAGATGGGCGCCCTTTCCCTTAGACCCGTGTGCAAGCATTCGTTTAGGGGCAGAGGGGACTGAGTGGCTTGCCCAAGGTCAGCCGCTGGGACCCCGGCTGGGGTGCTCCAACTCCCCAGCACCCCCGTCTTCACGGCGGGTGCCGTTGCTCTAAAATCTCTCCTTCGGGTTTCCCGATGGCACCACCGGGGCCCAGAAGGCCTCAGTGACTGGGCCCAGGTCCCACGGGTCCCACGGCCACCAGCAGGCCCAGGCTCGGAGAGGCATATAGCCCTGTCTGAGCGGTGAACTGCAGCGCTGCGCTGGATTCCCGTGCGCCCGCGGACACACGGACACACGGACAGGGGGACATGAAAGGAACAGGCTCGACCTTGACGGGCCCAGCCCCCGGCTCACTGGAGGCAGTTGAAAGGAAAGCTGCCGATAAGGAGGCGCTTTATCACGCCTCTTGACAGGCCCCGCTTCCTCCCCTGCGTGGCCCGAGCCTTAAACCCCTTCCAAGTCCCTGGCCTGGAGCCTGGGCCACGAGCGGTGGGAGTGGGCCCGGGACGGGGAGGGGGGGCCAAGCCTTTGAAACCATCCAGAGGGCCCCACGCGGCCCTTATCTCGGCGCGTTGTTGTTTCTGGGCCGGAAAAGGGAAGCGTAAAGAGGAAAGGCTTTCTCCTGCGGCTTTTGTGTTTGGTTCGCATTAAATGAGGCCGGGCCGGGTTTTTTTGTTGTTTGTTTTCCCACTTTTCAGCGCCAGGATGATGGATGACTCTGGGGGGGGCGGGGGGGGCAGGCCACACGCCACGCTCACGCTCACGCTCACGCACGCGGGGCCGGCGGGTGCACAGTGGGCTCCGCGGCTCCGGGCCAGGGCAAGCGAGCGGGGTGCCGGCCCCCAGGCCCCCAGGGCCGCCCCACGGAGCCCGCCGTGCCAGGGCGTGGAGGGCTGTGAATTCATTCACCCTGGGGCCCTGGCAGCTGGTGGCCGTGTCTAGACAGGAAGATGTGTGTGATTGGATTCAAGACGGGGCTGTAGCTCCTGCTGGGGGGGCAGCCGCCTGGAGCCCTGGGGCTGGGGGGAGCCCTGGGGGAGTGGGGGCGCAGGGGGAGCCCAGGCTGCTGGAGGCAGGGGCGCTGTGGCAGAGGGGACAGGAAGGGCAGAAGCGATACAAGGATGGGCGACGCGGAGAGGGGACGGACCACGGCGGGACCCTCACGGGCTTTGCACGGGGACTGGGGCTGGGGACATGTGTGGACTCGCGTGCACAGGGACCTACTGCTCCCGGGGCTGTGCCCCAGCCAGTCTGTACCAGCTCCTGGGCACTGATGGCCAAGTTTTCAGGAATTCCACGGTATTTTGGCTAATTTACATCCCTTGGATCCCCTCCCTTGCGGGGGGGTGGGGGGGGAAGAGTATAGCACAGTGACCTCCTGGCTCACCTGGGTGGCTCAGCGGTTGGGCGCCTGCCTTCGGTTCAGGGCAGGATCCTGGGGTCCCAGGATCGAGATCGAGGCCCCACATGGAGCCTGCTTCTCCTGCCTGTGTCTCTGCCTCTCTCTCTCTCTCTCTCTGTGTCTCTCACGAATAAATAAATAAAATCTTAAAAAAAAAAAAAAAAAAGAATATCTCTTCCCAACTCCATCTTCACTGACAACATGCCCAGAGCTTGAGAACCACCCCGGTGGGAGTATTCACACCGTGGAAATTAGTGAACGCTACAAATCAAGGCTCTTCCCTTGGAGAGTGGTTGTTAAATCTTTACCAGCCCCCTGCTGTATACCCCCCAGCCACACGCAGGCTGGCAGGCAGGCAGGCAGGAAGCTGCCTGAACAAATGCTACTTTTTGTTTTAGGAAAAAATATCAAACATTTATAGATTGGTTGATTTTCTTTTTCCATCCTCTTCTCTGCACACAGGACCCTTCAAGCCCCCAGGCAGGACAGTGGTGCTTTTTCCTCCTGCAGGGAAGTCTTTAGCAAAGCTTCTTGGCCCCCTGAACAAAGAAAGGTTTGCTGAGCCTCTGCTGTGTCTGGGCACTGACCCAGGTGGTTTTCTGAACTTGTGCCCTGATCATCTCCTGGCTCCCCACCCCCAGGATCACCCAGGCTTGGTTGTGCTTTTCCCTAGCACGTCCTGTGATATATACTTTGTACATCAGTCAGTTCTGCAAACTGGGGTTCCCTGATAGATGAATTGTGTGGTACTTAATCTGCATTTTAGAAAGCATTTGTAATTATTTTACTGGCACTTTTGTTCTGTTGTGTATTTATGTGCACCTTTGATTTCTGACTGGTGATCCTGGCTTCCTATTTATGGTAGTGACCTAAAGATTATTTGTCGATAAATTTCTACAAGTAAAAATATGAGTTAAATTTTAAGGAGAAAGATTCAGAAAATAACAGTCCAGCAAAAGCTCAGACACGTGGCTGGAGAAGGGGGTTTGCGGAACCACTGTTGTGGCCACTTGTGGGTTTGCATCTCTCTCTCCCTCCTAAAACAGTAGGAACAGAGTATCAGAGGGGGGTGAAGAGAAGGGGCCTTGTAGCTGGATCTGCCACAGATGGAACCCTAGCTTCTCCCTTCCCTGCTGTGTGACCCTGAGCAAATTCCCTGCCCTCCCTGTGCCTCAGTTTCCTCTTGTATAAGAAAGCAGTACCTCCCTCTCGAGGTTGGCATGAGGATTGGATGAGTCGATAGTACCAGCATTCAGAACAATGCCCAACATTTAGCAAACACTCATGACAGTACTAGCTGCCGCTGCCATTGCGGTTGTTGTTATTATGATTAATTATAGCATCCCCCTGTTATACAGATTTTCCCTAGCATGGCGTTTTTTTTTTTTTTTTTTTCTCTTTGTGGATAGACAGGGTTCAACAAATATTTGTTGACTTGAATCGAATTTTAGATTTTTAGAAAGCTGCCAGGCCTGGCACCTTTCAACCAGGAAAAAGCAATCGGGAAACCAGACAGAAAGTAAGCAGCAATTTTTATTTCTAGCGAGCCCCATCGTCACTCCTATGTGTGTCAGACGGCCGTCTCTTCCCCCACCCCACCACCCCCCTCAGGAATACCTTTCTAGACGCTCACTAGGATTGTGTGGGAGAGGGCAGGGAGCCTCCCAGACTGACTTGGGTGTTGTTACCTGGTATTTTCTGAGCAGTTGGATCATTTGACTTTTTGTAAATGGCAGTTTCTTCCTGATTCACTTTCAGTACTGGCTCTTGAGAGAAACAATTTTTTTTGTGAAGCCTTCTGTAAAGCAGACTTGTGCTCTGATGTATAGATTTACTGTTTGCACCTTGAGTTTTTTTCTTTTTTTCTTTTTTTGTTTTTAATTGAGGCTCACCTGAGCATGGTTGTCTTGTTCTCACTGAGGTGAGTTGAGGGGAACATGGAGGTGTAGAGGTAAATGATGTTCTGATGGTGGGGAGATAGGCCTTTCAGTTAGGTTTAAAGGTGCATCTAATAGAACCGCACATCATAGTTGCTTAAACACTCAAAAATTTATTTTATTGTGTGCAAAGCCTAGAAGTGAGTGATTCAGAGTACGGTGGAGCCATCAGGAATCCAGGCTCCTTCTCCCTTCCTGTTCTGCTCAAGATCCCCTCATGATCCATAATGATTGCAGGAGATGCCACCATCACATCTATGCTCCATGCAGTGAAATTCCAAGAAGAAGGAAGACAGGGCAAAAGGGGCTCGCTCCCCCACTAGGTTAGCTTCCTCTTGGGAGCCCTTCTGCAAGTTCTCCCCACACTTCTGCTTATATCTCATTGACTCCAACCTGGTCATGTGACCACTTTCATCTGCAAAGGAGGCTGAGACATGTAGACCCTTAGCTGGGCTCATTGTCACCAGAGATCATTAGGATCCTATTACTAAGGAAGGGAAAGTGAGTAATGGATAGAGGGCAAGAGGTCTCTGCCACAACAGATGACCTTGAAGAAGAAAGATACTGTAGCACCATTTTTATAATACAATTTTAAAAATTTGAGAGATGTGGTTCTTTAGTTCTTAACTGGCTTTCTCTTGCCTGTGGTCTAGGGAGGTGAATGCTCAACTCGTAGATGTGGCGGGGCTTTGAGAGAGGTCCTACAGGATGCTGCTAGAGAGGAGGGCAGGAGGGGGCTCCTGTGATGATGGTCTCTGGGAACTTTTGGGATTCTTTTTTGAGAACCTGTGTGCAAAAGTCAAAACATCACAGGCCTCCCTCCTGCTCACCTGTCTTTTTCAGCGCTAAGTTTCCAGCATCTAGAACTGCGCGAGGCCCACTGTAGGCACTTTCTCTGTATTCAGTGAAAGAATAAGTGAATCTGAGCCTTGTTTCCTCATTGACAAAACCCAGATAAGTGCCTTTGACCTTCTGGCCTTTGTACCTAGAGCGTGTTCTAAGGAGCCATGAATAATAGCAGGTGCCAGGGGCCTTTAAAGTCAGTACTCAACGGACGCCTGGGTGGCTCAGTGGTTGAGTGTCTGCCTTTGGCTCAGGTCATGATCCTGGGTCCTGGGATCAAGTCCCACATTGGGGTACCTGCAGGGAGCCTGCTATTCCCTCTGCCTGTGTCTCTCATGAATAAATAAATAAAATCTTTAATAAAATGAAAATAAAGTCAGTGCTCAACACTAGGTGTTGTATGTAAGTAACGAATCACCACTGAATTCTGCTCCTGAAACCAATATTGCACTGTATGTCTGTATGTTAACTAAAAAAAAAAAAAAAAAAAAAAGACAAAGTCAGTGCTCAAAATGCTGGGCAAGGTACAGCTATTACTTTTTAATACTTTTTTTCTTAAGAACTAAGGCAATATGTGCTCATTATGAAGTGTTTATAATATATAGATTGCTCGCTTATTAATTATTATGTACCTACTGTGTGCTAGGCTCTGAGTCCAGGTGAAGAAGAAAGATAAGGTGTTCATTCCACGGAGGAAATGGATATCAAACAGGTTAAACCATCAGTACGATTATTTCAGATTGTGATGAAGCATTTTAAGGGGGAAAAGTGGGTAATAGGAGAGAAAGCCTGGGGAGGTGGTTTACTTTGTGTTGGGATCATCGAGGGGGGTTCTCTCCAGGGATGGGTTCATTTAAGTTGATATTTGAATGACCATAAGGAATCAGGCTGGTGAGACTCAGAACACTCCAGATAAAGGGAACAGTAAGTGCAAAGGCTCTGAGGCAGGAGAGCTCAGGTGTTTGAGGAAGGATGAGGAGGCCTGTGTGGCTTCCTGCGGCGCATGAGGGAAGGAGCAGGAGGAGATAAGACTAGAGAGAGAAGAAGGGATCTGATCATGCAGGACTTTGCAGGCCATAGAATTTGAATTTAATTGTTTATGCACTGGAAAACCATTGGGGGTTTCAAGTGGAGGAGTGATATTACCTGATTTGCTTTAAAAAGATCCCTCTGGCTGTTTCTAGAGGCTATTTAGGATTCGAGGAGTGGGGCAGAGCAAAAGAAAAGCAGGGAGATGACAGTGGGGTGGATGCTGTGGTCTAGACGAGAGGCAGCCGTTGGGGGACCCAGGGGAGGTGGAGAACAAGGTGAGAAGTGAAGGCTGGAGGTTTTGCCAGTTGTACTCCTGATGGACAAGGGATAGGATTCCAGTACAGGCTTCCCACAGAAACCACCCCCCACCCCCATGAATGTCAAAGGAATTGAGGACTGGTTCCCAGTGGGGTGATTTTGACCCTCAGGGGACATAGACAATGTCCAGAGACGTTTTTTGCATCACAACTAGGGGTGGGGGGTGGTGTAGGTTCCCGGCATCTCCTGAGTGCAGGCCAGAGATGCTGCTGCCAAACATCCTATAGTGCGCAGGGCATCCCCTGCGGCAGGTCGTTGCCTGGCCCCCAAATCAAGTCAACCTTGGTCAATATGCCGAGGCTGAGAAATTCCGATTCATCAGTTGTTGGGCTTTTAAAAAATTCTTAGCCCATATCTTAAATAAATTATAGGACAATGAAAATCCTGAATGTTACCATCGGCCCAGAGGGGTCCCTGATTCTTCACGGCAGGGGTGGGTGTAATGGTTCTGCAGCGCGGCCCTCTGCTTGCGGCCCCTCCCCGCGAGGCCCTCTGCTGAATGATGAACGAATGAATGAATGAGCACAGGAGCTGCCTCCATCAAGAGATGAGTCAGAGGGGATCGGCCCCCAGCCTCCCCTCGTGTTACGAAAGCCGGGCCCCGTGCCGCTGCGCACAAGAACGGGCTCCTTGTTCCTGTATGATGTGATTTGTTGACCTGCCAGGGAGCCCCGCCTCTCCGCAGGTCACCGGCAGCGGCGGGCAGTCTCCCCGCTGTCTCGCCGCCCAGCGCGGGGCACCAGAGTGGTGCGGGGCCCTCCAAAAACCCACCCTTTGAAACGAAAGAAATTGGATCTTAAAATCCCAAAATAGTGTACGGAAAGGTACACATCACGTCTGCCTTCCCCTCTTCCCCCTGGTGGCAAAAGTGACTCAGAGGTGTTGGTCTGCATCCAGGGAGACCTGCGCTGCCTCTGGGGGCGGGGGCAGGGGCGGGGGTGTGATTGGATGGGGCTGGCTCACCTTTCCCATGGCTCTGCTGCCTTTCTAGAGTCTGCCTTTCCCCCCACCCCACTGTCCCGGGGTTCCTTCTCAGCTTTGGGCTGCTATGAAAAAGGAGGGGCCGGAGCAGATGCTTATCTCCCCTCACTCCATGCCCCTGCCTTTGGTGGAACATTGATGAGGAGCTGAGCTGCATTTGCGTTGGGTGTTATGTTGGAGTGTTCTGGGGGGCTGCCAGCAGGGCTGGGGAGATGGGATTCTTACCGCCCCCCCCGCCGGCGTCCTTGGGGTGCTCCACGCTGCTGTGTCGGGTCCCACCAGTCAGGGGCAGGTAGGCCCACAGAATGGCCATGAAGGCCAGGAGCTGCCTTGCGTCCTCAATTGTCCCCTGCAAGGGGGACTCCGTCTTCTTCCTCTTCCCTGCTTCTCCTAGAACCCAGGTCCCCCCTGCAGACAGGAGTGTGTCCCTCACTGTCAGGCCAGTGCTTGGGGTGAGAGACGCCTGGAGAAACGTTTTTGAAGCATGCTGTCCCTTCTCGTTTGGGCTTTGGGTGAACACGCTGGTGGTGGGGGGCCCTGCGTGGGCCTTGCTTCTCCCTCACCGTCTCCACCGGGTTGCCAAGTCACTGCACTTTCGGCCCAGTCTCTCCCTGTGTGGATCCCTGAGTGCTGCCTGGAGAAGAGATTGTAAACTTCATTTTTCCAGCCCAAGTTTGTCTCCTCTTTGACTTCCAGTGGACTGGACTTGGCCTGGTATAATATGTCTCTTTCACGGTGAGACACATTCCTGCAGACTGGCTCAAACGGTAGTGAATTTAGGCGGACTCCAAATGCGGAGATTCTCTTCCAGACATGAATAAGCCTCCTCTTTCAGGGTCACTGGAGGATGAATCACCCGGCAATATGTTGAGCCACATAGGAACCTGAGAATCAATCTGTTCATTTATTTACTCAGCAAATATTTATTGAACGTCTACTATATGCCGGGTGCTGCTCAAGATGCTGGGCCACAGTAATGAACAAACTGTCATTCTAGCGGCGGGGGCTGTGGGGGGAGTGGGGGCAGACAATAAGCAGAAGCATGAGGTGACACTTATCACTATAAGGAAGGAAATCAACAGGAAGCCATGATGGAGTGACAGTGGGGTGAGGGCGGGGGCTCTACTCTAGCCAGACTTCTCTGAGAAGGCCTCGAATTTAGGCTGAGACCTGAAGAATTGGGAAGAGCCAGCTGTGGGAAGATCTGGGTGGTGGTGGTGGTTGGGGGGGTATTCTGGGCTGTGAGAACAGCAAGTGCAAAGTCCCTGAGGTAGGAGCAAACTCGGGCTATTTAAGGAGCATCAAGGAGGTCCATGTGGCTGGACCAGAGTTGGGGAGATAGTGTTGGTGACACGAGCAAAGGCCAGATCGTGCAGGGTTTTGTATGCAGTGACGAGGCATTTGGGTTTTATTCTAAACATAGCTGAGGATCATTACGTTTTAGAGCTGAGAGACAGCCTTCAAGATGATTTCTTCTGAGAACTGAAACTAGAGAAGAGGAATTTACCAAAAGTCACCCAGCCACCATTGGTGGATGAGTATTAACAAGAATGGATACTTATTGAATTCTTGCTGCACACTTTAGACGTAACTCACTCGATCCTTCCGACAGCCCGGTGAGGTGCGTCATGCCTGTAGTCCCTCTTACAGATGAAGAAACTGAGTCCCGGAGAAGTCCGTAACTCCCCTGCCACAACAGAGGAAGTACCAGTGACAGGTCATGACCCCGGACAGGCTGGCTCCGGGGGCCCCACTCGCGCAGTGGCACAGAGAGAAGACCTGCAAAGTACTCATTTGGCTTTTTAAAACAAAAAACAAAAAAACCCCAAACTCCATCCGAAGGTTGACTCCAAGAAGGCTTGCATATTTTAATCCAGGACTTCCAGACTCATCTCTTAGATGACTCAGTTGCTCCTTGGCCCAGGGAGATAACTGGTCAGGATGGAGATGCTGGTGGGGAGCCACGATGGAGCTGACAGTTCTTTCGAGTGGACCAGAGGCAGGGGGTTGGGAGTGGAGGGGGTGAGTGGACCTGAGAAGGGGAAGCCCCCCCTATAGGAGGGGGCAGGGGCAGTACGGTCCAGTTCCTTTGTGCAAAGACCCCTGGAGGTGCTGGGTGGGAGACGCACACTAGGTCCGGGATCTCGTCCGCTAATGCGCCTCGCCTCTGATCTCTCCCTGGCTTCCTCGGGCTTTCCAATGTGGACATGGTAATTGGAAACAAATTTAGCATGTTTCAAAGCCATCAGGCTTCTCTTCAGGCAGCGTGCTTGCTGTGCGGTAGATACGTCTGTTTTTAATTTCCAGTGATGTGAGAAATATAGAATGACTTGATTCTTAATTTAGAATCCTGAGAGAGGGAGAGAGAGAGAGAGAGAGAGACTGTCTTGTTTTGTTTTCAAGCCTGTGCAAAATACCAAATTCTCTTTCTCCGGCTCACCATGTGATTTTAAAACGTGGCCCTATCTGTGGGCATCTGGAGTTTGCTGGTCACAGAGGTCTCCTGCCAGCTGAAGATGTGTCTGGCTGAGGGTGTCCCAGCTGGGGTTGACAAGCGGATGTGCCGCTCCTTTTTCATCACACCCCAGAGCTGCTGTCACCTCTGTTTGGGACAGGGCAGGCCAGGGACCAGTCATCCGACCAGCCGAGTCCTGCCCACGCTGAGCAGGACACAGTGGTCGCTCTGGGCCGGGAAGATAGATTGCGCTGGGGAGGAGGTGGTGTGGGCAGCATAGGGGGAGGGAAGGGTCTGGAGGGGTTGCCAGCCACTCAGACGCTCCTTGTGAGTGTTGCTCACACATCGAGCATCTGCATGGATATTTAGGCACCATAGATGCCTCAGTGGGCAAGACAGATAAGTTGATGATGCTCTCGGTGCAGGAGGCAGAAAGAAGCAAATAAATATATTGTGCGGTGCCTGGTGGCGATAATTGGCTGATGTAACGGAAGCAGGATGGATGAATGAGGAGTGGGAAGGGTATATGGGGGTGCCTGCCACATTGGGGTGGGTGGTTGGGGAAGGCCGTGCCGGTGAGGAGTCCTCTGAGGACAGGTTTGAATGAAGAGAGAAGTGAGCAGCACTGTGGATTTGGGGGAAGAACATTCCAAGCAGAGGGAACAATAAGTGGGAGGGTGTGTCTGGCCTGTGCCTGGCCTGTTTGAGGACCATCAGGCCAGTGTGGCTGGAGCAGAGGGAGTGAGGACGGTGGGCTGGAGATGGTGAAGAGAGGACCGGATCATATAGGATCTTCTGAGTCATGTGCAAGACACAGGCTTTTTGATCTGAGTAAGATGTTGGCTATTGGTGGGGGGGGGGGGGGGGGAGGCGGTGGAGGGCAGGCAGGGGGAGGGCAGTGTTGAGCAGAGGAACAGGATCCCTAACTTCAGACTGTAAAGATCATTCTAGCTGCTGCGTGAAGAAGACTGTGTGGAGGGGGAGGGGGCAGGGAGGGAGCGGGAAGAAGGATGAAGGCAGGGAGACCAGGAAGGAGTCTACTGCACCAGTCCAGGCAGGAGATTGTAGAAGCTCAGACCAGGGTGGTGATAATAGGACTCGTGAAAAGCAGTTAGATTTTGGATGGATTTTGAATGTTGAGTCACCAAGACTTGCTACTCGACTGGATGTGGTGTGTGGTTTGCTTCTCTCTTGGTTGTAGGCCCCATAGCCTGAACTCAAATGGAGCCTGCTGGCACTTCGGCCTGTCTCTTTCTTTGCTGAAGGCTTCCACCTTGGACCTCCTACTCTTGAGGTTTCCTCGGGTGGGTCCTGGGTTTTGACTTTTCTCACCGGATGGGATGGCACATCGCACATGCATTGGTACCTTCATTGCTTTAGTTTTTCTTCCTTCTGGCCTTTAAAAGAAGTGTCAAGTTCACAAAGAGAAAAGTGGGGCGGGGAGGATCTCTTTCTGTGAATGAATGTTTTGGCCTTATTTTTTACATTATACATTCAGAAAAATTTTGTGTTGAGCTGTAACCAATATAATAGATTCAGGGGTGCTGCAGCCATGGGCTCTTGGGACAACCAAGCTTCTCCCTGGGAATGATAAAAATCCAGGGGATATTTTATTTTATTATTACTATTTTTAAACATTTTATTTATTCGTAAGAGACACAAAAGGAGAGGCAGAGACACAGGCAGAGGGAGAAGCAGGTTCCCTGTAGGGAGCCCAATGCAGAACTCGATTCCAGGACCCCGGGATCACGCCCTGAGCCAAAGGCAGGCACTCAACCACTAAGCCACCCAGGCATCCCTCCAATGGGCATTTTAAAAAGAGCGTCTGATTTCTGGTTTTGTATTTTATTTTAATTAATTAATTTATTTTAAAGATTTTATTTATTCATGAGAGACACAGAGAGAGAGGCAGAGACACAGGCAGAGGGAGAAGCAGGCTCCCTGCAGGTAGCTCGATGTGGGACTCAATCTTGGGACTCCAGGAGCACACCCTGAGCCAATGTCAGGCACTAAACCACCGAGACACCCAGGGATCCCCAGATTTCTGGTTTTATTTTAAATTTTACTTTGGATTCCCACACACTCCCCACCCTCACACCTACATAACACTAATAGGTATATTGGGTCTCACTGTCACAGTATATTTTGGAGATTATTTTATATCCATACATAAAAGCTTCCCTAGAGTTGCCCAGGTTGTGCACTGCACAGTGCCAAGGGATGCCATTCGTATTAACTGCCACGCAGGTTCCTAGAATACTCATTCTTTTCTGTAACAGCATCATATTGCGTCGTCCATCACCACTGACTTAACCAGTACTCTTGATGGGCCCAATCTTTTGCTATTTTAAAAAGTGTGGCACTCAGTGACCTTGTGCTTATTTTTTTCCACACATCTGCCAGGACGCCCATAGGACAGCCCACTCACCAGTAGTAGAGTTACTTCATCAAAGGGGGTGTACATTTTTAATTTTAAAAGATAACTGCAAAAGTTACCTGCATACTTTGGTGTGCAATTTGAATTTGGAAGGTGACTTTGCTTGCCCCAGGCCCCTGGGAAGGACCTCATCTTTGGGTTTGGAGGAGCCTAGAAAGAGGCCTCGTGACCAAAGTCTCCCTAAAATGGGGGCGACGGCATAGGGGACCGTAAGGGCCCATCATGCCATCCCAAGACATGAGGTTGTTTTTGCAAGACCCAAATCACTCGGCTTTTGGAGAAGCAAGGAAATGGCTCCATGATCTTCCTACCAAATCTCCAAAGTCTATTTGTGTGTGTCTGGGTGTGTCTGTGTGTGTAGTAGGTTTGGGCGCACCCTATTTCCACAGACTCTCCTCGTGGGTTTATGTATTTCAACCAGGTCGCTCTCTTGTCCTGTCTTTTGTGTCCGTCCACGTAGAGCAGATGAAGGAGGTGAGACCTGGATTCAAATCCCTGCTCTGCTGCTAGCTTGCTGGGGGGACCTGACCTCTCTGAGCTGAGCTTCTTCTTCTGTAAAAAGGGCACTTGAATAGCTCACAGAACTTTGTGGGGATGGACGGGGGGGCAGACATGCAGCAGTAACTGGACAGTGAATTAGGTCTGGTAATGATGGTGAAGGAGGCAGCAAAGGAGAGTGTTACTGGGGGCCCTGCCCCACCTGGGAGCAAGGAAACTTCGGTGGGAAATAAGATTTGGGTCCTGCTCTGCAGTGGGAGTGAAGGAGGAGTTAAGGAGGATGGGGGTGGGGCGAGATTATTCCTGATGATCAGAGGCAGGGGAACACCCTGTAAGGGGCAGGGGGTTGGGGTGCTGGTAGGGGGATGTGTGCTGTGGGGAGGGGCCAGGCCACGCCTGCCCTTCAGCCAGCAGACTGGACAGGGAGTGAGGAGCCAAAGTTTCTGAAAGGTCATCCTGGCTGCAGGATGGGGAATGGGGGGCGAGGGCTGGAGGGAAGGTGGTAGTTTGGATGAAGGGGGTGGTGATGGAGGGAGGGGGTGGGTCTGAGTGCGCTTTCGGAAGTGGAATTGACAGGACTTTGAGATGGAGCCAGTAGAGGGAGGAGGCAGAGGGTGGTCCCAAGAATTAGGATTTCTGGTGAAATTACTACTGTGTGCTCACTAGGTGGGTGTGTAATGCCTGTTGGGATGCCTGAGGTGAGAGTAAAGTCATCATCTAATTTCCCTGGTGTGTGTGTGTGTCCGTGTGTGAGAGTCTGGTGTGAGTCTGTGTGTGTATGCTTGTGTGTGTGTGTGAGTCTATTTGTGTGTGACTGTGTGTGTCTGTGCATCTATGTGTGTCTGTGTGAGTCTGTGTGTTTGTGTGTGTATCTGTGTATGCGCATCTATGTATGTCTCTGTGAGTCTGTGTGCATCTATGTGTGTCTGTGTGTGAGTCTATTTGTGTGCATGTGTCTGTGTGTCCATCTGTGTGAGTGCGTGTACATCTATGTTTATCTGTGTATGCTTGTGTGTGTATCACTGTGTATGCATCTATGTGTGTCTTTGTGTCTGTATGTGTATGAGTCTGTGTGTCTGTGTCTGTGTGAGTCTATTTGTGTGGGTCTATGTGTGCGTCTATGTGTGTCTGTGTGTGTCTGTGAGTATCTGTGTCTATGTGTATGCTTGTGTGTGTCCGTGTGTGTATGTGCCTATGTGTGGAGGGTGGGGGGGGGCAGGTACGTTCTGCAGTTTTTGCATCCAAAACAATAAAGGCAGAGTTTGGGATCCACGCATACTTGGAGAAATCTCCTCCCTCCTGCTATGTGGCAACGGGGAATCGCAAGAAAACACCCTCACAGGCTTTTCCCTTCTTTCACAGTGAAGTCTATGAGGACGATACCAATTTCCTAATATTCCAAATTCAACAACAACAAAAAAATGCTACTTAACATTGTTAAAGTTTGATTTTAGTAAAATTCAAAACAGTTTCTTTGGCCGGTTGCCATTTTGAAAATCAATCCCACATTTTGGACTTGATGGCAATCTTCGTCCATCTGAGAGTATTTAAAAAGCTCTGAGCAGGGTTGATAGAAAAATTGTTTTCAAGGAAATGTCATTTAGGAGTTCTCATTGCAGGGTTTATCACGGGGGAAAGTTTGAACGCAGTCAGTGCCCCAAGGTAGGGGTTAAAGCTGTAGCCCATACAGAGGTTGGAAATGCCAGGGGTAGGACCCAGGGTGACGCAAGGCTGGGGGCAAAATTTAAGGCAGCACTCACTCCCGGGTGCCTACCTGGACTTTAGACAATCCCGAGAACCAGTGCCTCCGTAAGTCACGTGGCCAGGTGCCCGGGCACCTCCCTGGCCTTGCTAGTCCCCGGGAGAGCCTCTGCAGTCATTTGAGATCGTCTCAAATAAGATTCAATGACAAGGGGAAATGGTCACACTGTATTGTTAAGTGGAAACAGTATGTAAAACAGAATCCCAAATATGTGCGCCTAGAAGAAAAGTCTGGAAGGAATATACTGAAACGCTTCCTTATTTTGAGAGAGTATTTTCTTGATAATTTATACTTTATTTTGATTTTTTTGGTATTGCCTATTTTTCCTACAATAAATGACCCGCTACTCACTTTTCCTTTGTCTTGTTATACAGTTACTATCAACGTCGATGGATGTTCTTTTATCTGTGCACCAGGGCAGTTAAATTGCTGTATTGCTGTTGCAAGTGGGTAGGGCTTGAATCTGGGGGTGGGGGGTTCTTTTTTTTTTTTAAAGATTTTATTTATTTATTTGTGAGAGACACACGGAGAGAGGCAGAGACACAGGCGGAGGGAGAAGCAGGCTCCCTGTGGGAAGCCCAATGTGGGACTGGATGACCTGAGCCAAAGGCAGACAGACGCTCAACCACTGAGCCTCCCAGGCGTCCCAGGGGGGTGGGGGTTCTGATGGGCCTTCCCTTGAAACCCTGGGTCTCCGAGGCCTGGACACCGTGTTCGCTCCGGGTTCTTTTTGCTGAGCTGGCGGGATATACCTGCCTGTCTTAAGAGACCTACTCCAGATTCTGGCCACATCCTTGGGGTTCCACCCCAGGGGCTTTGGAACTGTAGGGTCATGAGCAGGGCCCTTAATCCTGCTGAGCCTCAGTTTTCTCATCCAAAAAAGGAGCGACCCTGCTTTCCTGCTGTGCAGATTAAATCAGCTTTGCCACTCCCTCCTCACGAACCAAACCTCACCACCCTGTGCACCAGAAACACCCCTTCTTCCTGGAACCCTGTCAGCCACCTGGGAAATGACAAGAAGCAGAACTTTCGCTCTCACCTCTGTGCAGGAAGCAGAGCCTCTTGTGCTTTGGAGACCAGCTGACCTTGAACTCATAGGTTTGCAGCAGGTGTCTGCTAAAGTCGGAAGGTGACTTTGCTTGCCCCTGGGAAAGACCTCACCTCTGGGGGAGCCTAGAAAGAGGCCTCGTGACCAAAGTCTCCCTAAAATGGGGGCAACAGGGCCTAGGGGACCTCAAGGGCCCATCATGCTATCCCAAGACATGAGGTGGTTTTTGCAAGACCCAAATCACTCGGCTTTGGAGAAGCAAGGAAATGGCTCCATGATCTTCCTACCAAATCTCCAGATGGCTGGCTGGGCTCTCCAGAATGAGCACAGCAAGCAGTCAGAGCCCTGGGGCACCTTCTACCACCTTCTCTGGGAGGGTGGGTGTGGAGGGGAAGTGTTCTTTGCATTTCATGCAAGCTGGTGAGCTTTCTTCACGGGGCCCCACCTCCTTCCAGCACTCTGTCAGAGTGGCTGTTAGCCAGCCCGCAGAGAAGACTGGAATTAGTGCCTGGGTTTGCCACCCACAGGCATGTTTCGGGTCGTTTTTCACTTTGCTAGTCTTTCACATTCATTCTTCACCTTTCCATTCAGTTCTGTAGTCTCACCTCCGTGTTTTGATTTATGTCATCCTGTGATGACAAGGAAAAGTCTCTGCTCACGGGCCCTTGCTGGGTGCTATACTCTGGGGCCCTACGAAAGTCATCTTGCGAAGCCTTTGAAGGAGCCCCAGGGAGTAGGAGGTGGTATCCCTCTCTTTCGTGATCATTTGAAACCCAGAAGGGTGGAGCCCCTGCTCCAAAGTCACACAGCTTTCAAGAAGCAGGGCTGGGATCGAACTTTAGCTGTGTCTGACCAAGAATGAAATCCTTTCCTCTTTCTGGGACACCACACCCCTGCCTGGTGCTACCTGGGGAGGGGCCACTCCCCTGGTGAGATGGGCTCTCTCTCTTCTCACCGCAGGCGTTGGTCAGGCTCTACCACGGGGCTGCTCTAGAACGCAGAGAGGAACTTATTTTATTTTATTTTATTTTATTTTATTTTATTTTATTTATTTATTTATTTATTATTTATTTATTTATTTATTATTTATTTATTTATTTATTTATTTAATTTTTGAGGCCCTTCTTTTAAAGGAACGAGAGCAATGCCTGGGCAGCCCAGTGGTTGAGCATCTGCCTTCGGCTCAGGTTGTGATCCCGGGCTCCCGGGATCGAGTCCCACATCAGGCTCCCTACATGAAGCCTGCTTCTCCTTCTGCCTGTGTCTCTGCCTCTCTGTGTGTCTCTAATGAATAAATAAATAAAATCTTTAAAAAAAAATAAAGGAATGAGCTTCTCTTTCATGAGGAGCACCATTATTTGTATTGATTTCTGGTGCCTTCCTTTCTCTTCATCCATTCCCCTCCGACTCCTCTGACACCCCTTCTTGAGCAAGGAGAACACGTTTGATCTCCCACCTGAGCACGTGTTTCCTCTGAGGACCTCATCTGTGTGTCTGACCTGTAGTCCCAGCTCCCCGAGCAGCTGTGGTCACACCAGGTCATGGAGCGTGTGGTGGTTAACGGAGTGGCCTGGGAGCCTGGAATCCACATCCTAGCTCGGCCCTACACTAGCCGGGGTACCTGGACAGGCCGCCTGACCCTTGCAAGCCTCAGTGGGCCCCTCCTACCCAGTTACTTGGCCTGTGGGTGGCATGCATTTAGCTGATGCGTTGTTGGTGACCATGACCGTGAATTCAATATGTTTATTGCTCACACTGACCAAAATAAACAAGGTTCCTGCCACCAAGGTTCTTGGGCCTCGTGTTCAGGTGGGGAAGAGAGAGAGAGAGATACTAGGCAAACAAATAACTAACGAAACAAGACATTTTTTAGAATTGTCTGAAGTCACGATTCCAGTGCTATGCTCGAGAATGTTAAGTGTCCGATTCTCTGGAAAAAAAAAAAAAAAAAAGAGCCCTGATGTGTAGCATTTGCCAGTTTTTGTGGTATAAATATCCCTACTGTGGCTGACTTCAAGTTACCAAAGTGGCATCCACTGGCTCTTAAAATTTCTAAAACTTTAACAAGTGGCTTTTTGCAAGGCCCGAGAAGCTGTTTCCAGCATTGGGTGTGGCTCGGGAAAGACCTGAAAGTATCCGAAAACAGAATGTACCAGTGGGAGAGCATTCTAGGCAGAGAAGGGGGCTGTGCACAAGCCCTGAGGTGGGGGAGAGAGCTCGGTGTACCCAGGGAACAGAAGATGGTGGGTTTTGGCAGGAACCTAATGGGGTGAAGGGAGAAGAAGTGAGACTCTGTGCTGGTGGAAGCCTCATAGACCATGGGACCAAGTTTGGATTTTTTTCTAAGGCCACAGGAAGTCTTTGGAGAGTTGTAAGCAAGAGAGTGTCTGTGTCTCATTTGCATTTTTTTTTTAAAAGGTGATTGGACTATTCTGTGAAAGGCCAGAAGGGGCCAGTTGGGGGACAGTGGTGTGTGGGCCAGTGTTCCTGCAGGGAAAGAGATAGAAGTAGTGGATTCAGGTGGATCCACAGGGATGTGGCACATTATATCTTCAGGTGTCTCCTGGATGTTCACCGTGAGTACATATACCGAGGCTGCGATTTCTTCTTCCATCCTGGGGAGGAAGAAGGAAACAGACCATCAGGGCTCGCTATCTATCCGACCTACTCCTGTCTACACTGTGCAATACTCTGTTTACTACCTCCCAATAAATCCCAGAGAGGAGGTGAGGAAATATATTTATCTTGGGTCCAAATACAAAGCACAACCAACAGAAACAAAATCTGAACTCTGACCTTCTTCCTGTGATTTTTGCAGAACAGTACACTGTTCTTCACTTTGCCTGGGGGAGAAGATAAGAAGCTCCCACTCAGGATTTCCATCTTTGCCCTTGGGCGCCTCTTGGGTGTGTATCAGACATGTAAATGCTGTGGGCCTCGGCCTGGCAGGTTTTAAAAGAGGTGTCATCTGGCTCTGCTCCACTCCCAGCCTGTCTCTGTTTGGTGTTTAGAAGGCTGTTGAGAAGAACATCTCTCTGGACAGGTGTTGTCCAGTAGAACTTGCTGATGGAAATGTTCTGTATCTGTGCCACTAGCCATCTGTGGCTCCTGAGTGCTGAAAATGTGGCTAGTGTGACCGAGAAATTGGATTTTCCATTTTCTTTAATTTTTGTATCTATTATACTGGCCGGCGTGGTTCTAGACCATGTGTAACCCCTCCCATTACCCTGGAGCCTTTGTTTCTTGGCAGTTGACTAGAGATCCTAGTTTTGTAGATCTGCAGAGAAGGGTAGGGTTTTGGAAGCTGTCACTTGTCACAGCCCCACGCCCACATGGTTTGCCAAGAATGGAATAGTGTTTTTCAGGGGGAGAGTGGCAAGATGAGACACCATCTTCAAAGTCTCAACCCAGTCCTCTTTTTCGTGTGTGTGTGTGTGTGTGTGTTTTAAAAAACTAATGTTACATTTCACAAGTTTCTAGGCATAGATTCTTCATTCATTGTAAATCAAGTGGTAGTCTTCTCTGACCACCTTCTTAACCTTAATCTCCTCCATCCCTAGAAGTGACTATGGTGTGGTCACTTTAGCATACAACCCTTTGTACCTTTTCCTATTGCATTTATATATGTATCAATGGATAGATCCCAAACATCCAGCATTAAAAAAAATAAGTTGTATTGTGTGGTATGTGTTTTTCTGCAAATTGTCATCTTTTTCAGCAGTAAGTATTAGACTTTTCTGGGTTAGTTCATTGATCTTTACTGTGTTTTTTTTTTTTTTTTTAATTGCTGGACTGTTTCCTAGCCTGGACATTTCATATTACTCAGAAGCCTACTGCTGTAGTTAATCGATTATTATTACATTTGTTTTCATAAACATTTTTGTGCATGTCTCCTAAATGCACAATATTTCTTCTAAAGGTACATAGTGAGAAATGGAATTAGCAGGTCATAGGGAATATGTATTTCTGATTATAATAGCTGCTACATAATACTCTTTAAGGGGTACCTGGCTGGCTTAGTTGGTAGAGCATTTAAGTCTTGATCTCAGGATTATACCAGCCCCACACTGGGTATAGAGATTACTAAAAAATAAAATCCTTAAAAAAATAATAAAATAGTTATACCCTGTTATGTCCTTATCACCTGCATGGGAGTGCCTGTGTGCCCATAGTTTCTAAAACAGGTGATTTTATTAAATACCAACATGCGTGCCAATCTAGCAGGTGAAAAATGATATCCCATAGTTATGTAATTTGCGTGTTCCTGTTTATAAGTCAGATTGAACATCTTTTCCACACTAATGGCCATTTGTTTTTCTGTGAATTGCCTGTTCAAATTTCTTGCTCATTTTTAATTTTTTTAAATAAATTTTTATTTATTTATGATAGTCACACACAGAGAGAGAGAGAGAGAGGCAGAGACACAGGCAGAGGGAGAAGCAGGTTCCATGCACCGGGAGCCCGACGTGGGATTCAATCCCGGGTCTCCAGGATCGCGCCCTGGGCCAAAGGCAGGCGCCAAACCGCTGCGCCACCCAGGGATCCCTTCTTGCTCATTTTTATGTGGGATAATTTTGTTAATTCATTCAGTAAATGTGTACCAGAACACCTACCATGTACCAAGCAGCATTCTAGGTGCTAGGGATGTTGTGGCAAGTAAAATAAATAGACATGCCTGCCTTTGAAGAGATGGTTGTAGGAGAAAGACCTGGGCTCCTGGGTGGCTCAGTTGGATAAGTGTTCAACTCTTGATTTTGGCTCAGGTCATGATCTCGGGGTTGTGAGATTGAGTTCCATGTCAGGCTCCATGCTGGGCATGGAGCTTGCTTCAGATTCTGTCTCTCCCTCTCTCACTGGCCCTCTCCCCTTCTCATGTGCACACACTCTCTCTCGAAAGAAGAAAGAAAGAAAGAAAGAAAGAAAGAAAGAAAGAAAGAAAGAAAGAAAGAAAGAAAGAAAGAAAGAAAAGAAAAGAAAGACCTAACCAAAAGGAATCAAAGAAATATATAATAATATTAGATGGGATAAAAAGAAGGAAGAGGAGATAGAGAAGAAGGAAGGAGATAGTCCTACCCACTGAGGGTAAGACTCAATTTTAAGTAGGATGGCCAGGAATCTTGTCCTTTACTTATTCATTTGTAGGCATTCTTTATGTATTTGTGTACTAATCCTTTGCCTATTCTATGTTACCCACATTTTCTTCCAGTCTTTAATTTTCTTTTGACTCAGATGATGGTACTTTTGCCTTGCTCTCTCTCCCTCTTTCTTTCTTTTTCTTTTTTTTTAATTAAAAAATATAACTTGTTAATGATTTTAATTAAAAAAAACTTATAATTAAAAAATATATTCATATAAAAAGTGTGAGTTCCTTCTTCTGATCTTCCCAGGCAACCATTGTCAAGAGCTCTTGTTTACCTTTCCTGATTATTTTCTATCTTCACCACCATGTGACATTCTCCCACCACCCTACTGACAACACCGAGCTCTGGGAGTTTCTGGCTGTTTCCTCATAAATGCAGCTCTGATCTACTACATTCTTCCTCATGGTTGTTTAATATTCCAATTAAGAGAGGATCTCTGTAATTTGTTTAAGCAGCCCTTCTGGTTGGACCTCAAGGTTACTTCCAGTTCTCCATTCCTCTAGATGATGCAGCAATCCTGTGCTCTTTCTGCTGCCCATGAGCTTCTCAGATCTTGGTGGGACTACACCCAGCAACACCCTACATACCAAAGGTGCTATAATAATCTGATTTTTGTTTTCTCCCCCACAGCTCCATGGCTACATGGAAAACAAGCCCCTGGGTCTTCAGATCTTCATTGGGACAGCTGATGAGCGGATCCTTAAGCCCCATGCCTTCTACCAGGTGCACCGGATCACAGGAAAAACCGTCACTACCACCAGCTATGAGAAGATTGTGGGCAACACCAAAGTCCTGGAGATCCCTCTGGAGCCAAAAAACAACATGAGGGCGACGTAAGGGCTGTGGGCCAAGGGTGATGGGTCTTTACGGGGAAGCAAGTGGGGCCAAGTGGCAGGGATTTGGGACAGGGGACTCTGAAGTTGGTGGAAGAAACCATGGATGGTTCTTCCCACTCTGTGATGGACCCTTAAAGATTTGTTTAAAAAGTGTCAGGAGGAGAACACATATATCTTTGGATTGTCTCATTTGGGATGAGGCTAAATTTATTGACCTTTAAAAATGTGTTTGGCCTAAAGAAAATTATTAAATGATGATGCGGAAAGGCTGAAACCCACAAAGCAATAGCAATATAGCTAAAATTTGGGAGACATTGCACCCATGTATTGGAGTTAAAACAAACTCTTTATTAGAAAATAATATCAAACTTCCAAACCACGAGAATTTTACAAAGAACTCCTGTCTCCTGTTCACTCACATTTGTCCATCACGAACGTTTTCCAACTTGCTTTATTATTCCCTTCACTCTTCGGCTTTTCCTGAGCTGTTTGAGAGTTAGTTGCAAACACAGTGACTTTTTTACATTTAGATGCCTGAGTATGCATTTCCTCAGTACAAGACTGCGTTCCTTCGTAACCACAGTACATTTATCAAATTAAAGATCCTTAATGTTGATACACCACTCTTTATCTACTGAATAGTCTATAATCAATTTGACCAGTTGCATATTTGGGTTTCTCATATAATGTTGAGAGTAGAAAAACTGGCAGGAAAAAATCTCCCTGGAGAAGTAATTTCCACTAGGGAATTTCGCTCATGACTTTGGAAGTGTTTTACCCCCAACTGGGCATCAGCTCCTGGATGAAATATTTATCAATGGACTGCAGCCACCGCCCTTCCCCATCCACCATAGCTGGTGGTATTATTTTGGTTAACTGAGTAAGGTGGTTTCATGGGTGATCTCTTCTCTTCACCGAGATGGTCAGTTCTAAATGGGGTTCTCCACCTCCTGGCAGCATTGATTGTGCGGGGATCCTGAAGCTTAGGAACGCTGATATCGAGCTGCGGAAGGGTGAGACGGACATTGGCAGGAAGAACACGCGGGTGCGGCTGGTCTTCCGAGTGCACATCCCAGAGTCCAGTGGGAGGATCGTCTCCCTGCAGACAGCATCTAACCCCATCGAGTGCTGTAAGTTGGGCTTTGGGCAGGGTCGGCCTCTGCAAAGTGTACTGTATGTGACAGTCCACCCTGGGCAAGGTGCCCAGCAAGAGTACCCCAGACCCACAAGGGTCCACAGGGGGCCCAGGAGGACCATAGGGCCCAGAGACAGAGCACATGTAACGATTTCTCTCTGCTTCTGTTTACTTGTGGAAGGTTCTGTGGTCTCACAGGAAATTAAAAAAATAATACAGCTAATGAGTAGCCTACAGCTTTGTTTAGAAGATTTGAAATGTATAAATGATTTGGTCTTAAAAAAGGTTGATGCAGTAGGAGTGAGTTCACTGTACACAGCGTCCTCATTTTCTTTTCCTGGCCTCTCATTTCAATCAGAAGGGTCTCCCAGTGGCTCTCGCTTATTGAGCGGTGACGCTGCTGGTCACAGTGCTGAGCACTCAGCACTCGATAGCTCGTGGAATCTTCACAGCAGTCTTTGGCAATGGCTGGTACCATGATGCTCGTTTTACAGAAGAGGTGGGAGAGAGCTGAAGGGTTGGCTAACTTGTCCCAGCAGGGCTGGGATTTGAACAGGGAAAGATGCCCAAACAAAAGTGCAGAGGAATCTTAGAATAATCCAGTGTGCAATGGCCGAGACCTGCTGTGTGGAAGGGCCCCGAGCAGAAACTGGCTCAGTTCTCATCAGGCTTTGAAAGAAGAAGCTGCTTTGAGCTCATTCATGGGGACTCGAGGCAAGTTTTGTAGTTGGTTTTTGCAGTCGGACATGGCAAAACTTATTGTCTGCTTAGGGTTTGAGAGTTCGCAAATCATTTGCCAAAGCATAAAAAAGAAAAAGTAAACGTTGCGGAAACCAAAGCTGTTTATATGATTTTTTTAGTCTCTTCTAAGAGTATTTTTTATGTTGTTACAGTCGTGTTCTGTATTCAATTATGTCTCAGGATTCTTTTTCCTTTTTGCTGGACATTTTACCATAACTTGGTGTCACAGAAATCTGCTGCCGGCAGAGGCCAGGGGGGTCACGTGGAGGAGCGGAGTGGCTTTTGGTGGGTAGCAGTAGGGAGTGGTGGAGACCAGGGAGCAGAAGGATATGTTCCCCACCTAAACGGGCTGCCTTTATGCTACCCCAGCCAATATTTCCACGCGGGCATGTAGACTAGAGGTGGCCAGATCCTCTGACTTTGTCAGACAAACCAAAAATCTCCTGATTTTTAAAAAACAGTAACAAATTCAAACTACTGTGTGGATCAGAGGAAATCTTCATGTGGCTTTGATTAATCAGAGGTAGTCTTAATCAGACATTAATGAGTAAAGCAAAAGCATGAATATCTTATGCAGAGAGGGTTGAGGACGTCTGGCCCTCAGGACTAGAAGCCAAGGAGGAGAGAGCGTGGGCCCTCTTTGGGAGTGAAGCCAGAACTTGGTCTTGGTTGGTCTTTGGAAAAAGATGAAGGGGCCCTGTGATTTCTTCCAGCCTTGCAAGTCACGATGTGGATTAGACTGAACGCAGTGGTGAGCTTATCCTCTGATGTTAGATGAGAAAGACCCAATAGCAGACAACAAGGGAAAACAAGTGTTGAAAACTTCAGCGCAGAAACATTGGAATTCCCCTCTTCTACCCAGCAGACCCCACCCCTGTCCCCTGAATGCTAGTCATGGTGGCTGCCCTACTCCACTGTTGGTTTTGAACATCTCGAGATGTTTTGGGAAGGAAACTCAGGCTCTTCCTCAGTAATTTGGGGGATTTTGAGAAGATAAGGTCTCCTCTTTCTGGCAAGTGAGTCACATTACAGGATGGGGCTGTGGTTTGTAGTAAGGTAGGGAGCAGGAGGCCTCAGGAGAGAACACATGCCGGAGCCCCTGTCCCTCTCCATCTTGGGTCCCTGAGGTCAATGTGTCTCCTGTTGAGCTGAGACTTTAAGGATCACCATTGAACCACGTACAGCTCCGGTAAGGTCTTCAGGGTGTTATAAAGTTGTTTGACAACCTTGCACATAGGGTTTTTTCCCTCTATTTGGCTGATTCAGCTACCTCCCTTTGACAGATAAGGAAACAGACTTTCTTGGTAGAGTGATTCACTCATTTTTACTCAGTAGGTAGCAGAGCCAGAGTCTCCAGCTTTTCAGTTCTATGAAATACCTTCTTAAGGTTTCTAGAACACCACCATTTCTTGCAGTTCCAGACTAAACGACCAGTTGGTTGGTTGCTCTCTCTCTCTCTCTTAGAATCTTCTGTCATTTTTATTGCCTTCTGTGTCCTATTTGCCTAGACCGGTGCCTGATAGTTCTACACGTATTTATTGACTAATGGACTTACCGTATGATCCTTAGGGAGATGTTCAATAAATATTTATTGACAGTCTGTAGCCTGTGTTGACAGAGTATTTGTACAATAAATATTTATTGACTGGTTGACTTAGTGTATACCCTGTGGGGAAGGTGAGTTGGTAAGAAAAACACTCCATGGGCTGGTACTTATTTGCAAGGCTAGCTTACTTACTTCAGAGGGGCCACTTATGTAATAATGTCTTGGGGATCAAGGGTAAGCTCTCAGATTCTAGCGAAAGACCAAAACAAAAAAAAAAAAAAAAGAAAAACAAAAACAAAAACCCCAAAACCAAACTTGAACAAACTACTGAAGGCCACTCTTTGGAAAGTGACTAATTTGCTAGAAAAGTCAATTCCTTACATTTATTTATTCACAGGTCAGCATGTCACAGGTCAACTCTCCCCTTTGCGCAGACAGGCAATCCATGTCTTTCTATATCCACACTACTTCTCTGTTTCTATGAGATCCTTTGGTATGGCCAAGGACATACTTTTAGGTCCCTCCCGTGGTTGTCAGCAGAGCCAAATTTTTTTTTAAGATTTTATTTATTTATTCATGAGAGACACAGGCAGAGGGAGAAGCAGGTTCCCTGTGGGGAGCCCGATGGGGGACTTGATCCCAGGATCATGCCCTGAGCCGAAGGGGGATGCTCAACCATTGAGCCACCCAGGTGCCCCAGCAGAGCCTATTTTGAAGCTTCTCCAGTCTCCCTGGCTCTAGGTACCTCCCACTTCTCTGAGGACATGGGAGAGATCTGGGGGAACACCCTGGTCTTCCCCGATGGCAAACACACACTTGGCTCGCAGGGCCGGTGCCTTCCCTCCTCCGGAGCCTTGAGATGGGACAGTTCTCCTTTCCTCAGGGCTCCTCTGTATTCTCAGCTTCAACTGCTAGTTCCTTGTGGTGCTTGAGCCCTTGGGTCCCTCTTGTAGGACTTCCTTAGGACTGGCATGCCTGGATGTGCCAGACAGGGAGGCTTACAATGGCAGACATCTGTTCTCTCAGGGTCCTGGAGGCCAGAGCCCGGAATCAGGGTGTCAGGGTTGTTCCTTCTGGAGGCTCCTCCTTGGAGCCCAGCAGTCTCACACTCCTCGGCTTATGGGGGCATCACTCTCATCTCTGCCTCCTGTTCACATGCCCCTCTCCTCCCTGTGTCCTTGTCCATCTCCTATAAGGACATTCTTATGAGATTCGAGGCCCTCGCTGCTCCTGTGTGATCTGCCCTCCATCCTTAATTTATTTACACCTTCAAAGACCGTATTTCCAAATACAGTGGGGTTCTGGGTGGCTGGAAGGTTTTGGCTGGGGCTCTGTTCAACCCAGGAAACTGCCTCAGCTGCATTCCTTCTCTGTCACTCAGTTCCCAAACCCACTAGGATCTTTCTCTGATTTCTTTCTTGGCTTTTGCCCATCCTGTCCCCTCCATCCAGAACACTGGTTCAAACTTGGCTGCATGTTGGAGTCACCTGGGGAGTTCTTAAAAAAACAGTATGGTGCCCAAACCCCACCCAGAGATGGCAAGTCTGCTGGTCAGTGGTGGGGTCTGTGCATGGAGACTTTTATTTTATTTTTTGAAGATTTTACTCATTTATTCATGAGAGACACACAGAGAGAGGCTGAGACACAGAGGGAGAAGCAGGCTCACCGTGGGGAACCCAATGTGGGACTTGATCCCAGGACCCTGGGATCATGCTCTGAGCTGAAGGCAGATGCTCAACCACTGAGCCCCCCAGGTGCCCCACAGGGAGACTTTTAAGTGGAGGTCGACGGTGGTTCTGCTGTGAGAAGCATGAGGCCCTCTGACCCCTCCCACCCTCTAGTCACTGGGTTCACTACTCGTCATCCAAGGCTGCTCTTCACTTGGCCCCTCAAGAATGATGCTTGCCTTGACCCCACGGGGCATGGGGCCCCCACGGCTGTGCTGACAACCCAGTTTACTTACCAGTCTCTCTCATGTAAGGATGGAGACCAGAGGGTGTCAGCCAGGGCCTGGCACAGAGCAACTATCTCTAGAATGTTTGTTTTAAAAAAAGAAATAGTGAAAACAAGCATTTCCAGGCCGCCTGGGGGAGAGAAAGGCAGCGAGGGGACGGAGTGGGGCTCTCCACAGGTGCAGAGGCCTTGTCCCGTGAGAACCTCCCTGTGGATTTTCTTCCTGCCCCGAAGGGGCCTCTCTGTCAATCGAGTTTCAAAAAGCACCAAAAGCAGTTTTCCACTAAGTCTTACCCGCTCCCAGCACAGGATGGAAATTCGCTTTGCTCCTTCTGCAGGAACTGGGGAGTGGGTATATGATGGGGACCAGAACGTGGATTTTCTCACCAGCTCTTTTCGTTCTCTCCCATTTGGTGACATAACTGTGTTTTACTAAGGTATAATTAAGATGCAAGAAATGGTGCAGACTGCAAGTCTTCAGCTGAATGATTTTTGACAATTCACGGTACCTGGGTGACCACAGCTCGAAACGAGACACAGGACATTTCCTTCCCTCCTGGAAGGGCCCTCGTACCCCGTCAGCCAGCACCTCCTCCCCAGTCGCGCACACAGGCAACCGCTGTTCTGATTCCTATCACCGTAGCTTAGCTTTCCCCGTTCTGGAACTTCATGTAATGGAATTATACAGCATGTACTCTTGTGTCTGGCGGTTTCTGCTCAGCACGGTGGTTTTGAGATCCATTGCTATTATCGTGTGATTTGATAGTCTATTCTTTTTTCTTGCCAAACACTATTCAATTGTGTGACTATAATGCTCGTTTATTTACCATTCATAGACATTTGGCTTGCAGGCGGGGTTTGGGTGCTGTGGAGAAGGCTGCCACGAACCTTCTCGTTCCGGGTCTTTTGTGGACAAATGCTTTCACTGCTCCCAGGTGAATATCTGGGAATGGATTTGCTGCTTCACGGGTGGAAAGATATGTTCCAGCTTATGTATTTTCTAAATCATTTTATACTCTGTGCAAGAGTGCATGGGAGTTCCATTTGCACCACATCCTCACTGGTGTTGGATTTTTTTTTTTTAAGATTTTATTTATTTATTCATGAGAGACACACAGAGAGATGCTCAACCACTGAGCCACCCAGGTGTCCCTGGTGTTGGATTTTGCCAGTCTTTCTATTAGTAGCCATTACAGAGAGCCTGAACTGTACCTCTTTATGCATAACTTGCATTTCTCCAGTGACCCAGGATGCTGGACTCCAGTTTGTGTGCTTATTGGCTGTTTCCATGTCTTTAGTGAAGTGTCCGTTCAAAGCTTTTGCCCATTTTCTGTTGGGTTACTCATATTTTTATTGTTATTACGCAGCAGTTGTTTGTGTACTGTGGATAGGAGTCTTTTGTCAATGTATGTGTTATGACGATTTTCCCCAGTCTGTGGCTTTCCTATTTATTTTCTTAACGAGCATCGCTGTTTTATTTTGATGAAGCCCTAATTTATCATTTTCTTTTCCTTTGGGATTAGTGCTCTTTGCATTCCCCCAACAAATCTCTAGCTGTCTGAAGGAAGCAAAGGTATTATCTTATGTTTTCTTTTAGAAGCTTTTTGATTCTGGCTTTTAGGCTTAGGGCTATACTCCATCTGAGGCTAATTTTTGTGTAGGGTGTGAGGTAGGGTCGAGGTCCATGGTTCACCATCTGGAAATCTGCTTCTTTCATATGCCCTTTTCTGAAAGCAAGAGCTTAGAAAACCCATCTGTGTTCTTTCCCTCATCAGTGTTCCTTCATTGCTCCATTTCAGTCTCCTCGGCAGGCAATCATGCAGGGTTGCTTCAGGAAAGACCTTAGACTCAGTGGGACCACTCTGGCATATTCCCTCCTTTGCTTCATGAAGCAAGGCTGCTTAACTTGTCTACCTGCTTCTGCCAGAAGCCGGGAGGACCCACATAATTCCTGTGGGCTTTTTAACGTGGATTTTTCCACTTAGAAATATATTTGGAGTGCATGATATACTGTTCTAGGCACTAGGGATGAAACAGTGATCAAAACAAAGTCTTGGCCCTCATGGAGGTCACATTCTAGTAGGGAAAACCAACAATAAACAAGTAATGAAAACCATCATTTCACACAGCTAAGCATGATGATGAAAATAACAAGGACCATGTGTTGGTGACTTGGGGGCAGGGAGCAGCAGGGTTGCGTGTACTGATCAGGAGAGACCTCTTGGAAGAAGTTTCATATTAACCTGGGACTGAGTAGTTGGGGAGCATGGCCTAGTGGAAGGATACAGTAAGTGCAAGGGCCCTGAGGCAGGCATGAGCGCTGGGTCTTCAGGAAAAAGAAGAGCAGCTAGGGAGGCTGTGTGGAGTGAAGAGGGGTCAGGAGAGACCTGAGATGAAGCTGAGAACTTGGATTTTATTTGAAATGAAACAGTAAGTCTTGAGTTCTAAGTAGAGGACTGACATGATGGGATCTATGTTTTCAAATTTGTTTAGCACAGTGCCAGGTACAGAGTAGATGTTAGTAAGACCAAATGAAGGTAGAAGGGAGACAACAGGACCCAGCAGGGAAGAGGTAAAGGAAAAGGAAAAATGATCAGTCACTTACTGTGAGTCAAGCACGTTCTGTGTTGCTGTTGGCTCATCAAAAACACTGCGAACTCAGTGTGTGTTCCCATTTCACAGCTGGGAAAACTGAAGAACAGAGAAGTTAAATAAATTGCCTGTGGTCACACAGCTAGCAAGGGACCAAACCAGCATGACACCCACATTGTGCTGGGTCTCAGGACACCAACGTGGAGGTGTATCACCAGTAACAGATTAATTTGGGCTGCAACCCAAGATTGGCATCTCACATAAACCAGAGATCAGCTCAGCAACCCTCATAGGCCTGTGGATGCCCTCCCACCCATGGCAATAGATTGTCTCTCCTGAGCTCCCGTAGCAGTAAATCTTGAGTGAAATTTGGGCATTAGGCAGAGAGTGGGTAGGCCAGGCCTTTGTCGGCCCCTGCTTTCCAAGGAGACTTCTGAGCCAAGAAGCCACCTTTCAGAAACACCAGAAACCTCCATGATGGGGAGAAGCAGTTTAGGCTGGTGTTTAGGTCTGGGCCTGGGTTCAAAACCTGCCTCTGCCACTTAGTAGCTATATAGTCCCAGGAAGTTACTTAAAACTCTGTGCCTCAGTTTCCTCATCCGTAAAATGGGGATAGTAGTCATGCTTATCTCTTGGCACTTGTGGGGGGCTAAATGTGTGTGTGTGTGTGTATCATACAGTAGGTGCCAGTTGAGATCACACTAGGATAACCCAAATGCCTCTCCTGTGGTATGTCTCACACATGCTTGTTTACAGCCCTTCCCATGGCTCTACAGAGCAGCTTTGCGTACACCTCTGACTGCCACTCTGTCACTGCCAAGAGACCATAGCCTAGGCAGCAATAGCAGGTGTGGGTGTTTTAACAATCGTTAATTGTTTCAGGCGAGCTAGCACCAAGCAGTACACCGTACTGCTGACAAGGGACCTGGATGGTTATCTGGCCAGTGGAGTGGGTCGGCCAGGTGGCGAATGTAGGTTTAGGGGAAGGGGCCCAGGATTGAGGTGGCTTCCGTGCTGATTGATACGGTTATCTGACCAAAGGTTATGGCCCCTTACTGAGCTAGTTATGCAGCGGCTGGGAAGGCAAAACCAACCTGATTGAAAGGTCAAAGTTGCCCATGGCTCTCACATGTATTGACTTGTTTCTAGCCTCTTCATGGCCTTGCAAGGCTCACCTTAAAGACTTGCTCAATTCATTCATTCAGAAGCATTTATTGACAGGTGCCAGTGAGTGTTTGAGGCATGAAATGCTGCCTTCTTGGAGCTTTTCTTCTAGTGGATTGAGGTTCAGAAGCATTTTGTGATTTGCTGCAGCCACACTGCTGGCAAGGAGAGGGGCAGAGCTTGGGGTGACATCCATGTCCTTTGATGAAAGGGTCCAAGCTGCCTGGGTCCCTCAGTGACTAGAAAGCTCATCAGTCAGTCGAATGGAGACTCATGCCGCCCTCAGGAAGGGTCTTGTTATAATGGAGATATATGGGAATATCCTGAAGAGGCCGCCTGTTAGCACATTGGAATGGGAGAGTAATATCTGAGCAAGCAAGAAAGGTCATGGTGCCCACTGTGGCCCTTAGTGCTTTGTGGGTTCAGTGTGATGACATATACCGGCCCTGCAGGGTACATGTTACTTTTGCATGTGAGAAAGCCCCAGGAGGCCCAGAGTTAGAAGGTGGTCACATGCACTGCAGACTCCATGTATTTGTGCAGACCGGACCCCACTCCTGTGGGGTGAAAGCTGAAAGGTCTCTCACGGAGGTGAACCCCACACTCGGGGAGGATTGCTGTCCCACCTCCCGCTTCCCCGGGAATACTCGGGAATCTCCAGGGCAGGGGCTGAGGGACCTATGGGGTGGGTCTCAGGCGAGGCCTGAGTCAGCACTGGATTCTGAGCTGGGCCAGGCTCACAGCCAAGGATGACAGCCTGATGTAGTGAGGAGAAGGATGTACAGCAGCTGGAGCGCCATGGCCAGGGGTGGTCAGGGCTCAAGCCAGGATGAGACTGATGGGAGGCCCCCCCTTGCCTGGGCTGGCTGGCAGCTGTACTGGGAAAGCCTTTACTCAAAAGGGGCCCCTCAGGGTAGATAGAGTCCCACAGTCTAGGTTCAGATTCTGCTTGTCTGCCTTACTTAGCTGTGAGCTCTCCAGCATACTGCTTTTCCTCTGGGAAATGCCGTGCCCCCAACACCAAGACGGGAATAATTCTCACTTAGTGGTCTCATGAAGTTTAGCAGCAAAAATAAATGTAAACAACATTCATTGAGCCTGACAAAATGCTACATGCTTCCTGTGCATTGATTCATTTAATCTGCAAACAGCCCTATGAGGTTGGTGCTATGCTTACTCCCATTTTAGGGATGAGGCAAGAGAGACCCAGAGAGATTATGTGACTTGCCCAAGGTCCCAATGCTCAGAGGTTACTGAGCTGGGCTTTGGACTCGGGCATTCACTTGGCAGCATCCTTTTATCCATGGCCCTAAATTGCCTCCTCATGTGTGTTTTATAACATCAACCAAAAAATGTATATGTGAAGTGGCTGGGATCGGAGGCACTCTCTATGGCAGCTGTAATTACTCGCTATTATTAGCAGAATCCACCCACTCTGCAGAATCAGATTTCTCCGACCAGCTTCTCCTGCCTGTCTCCTGAGGTTTTTTGGGTAGATCGTAATTCTTGGCCACATGCCCCAATGACGGGGCACCCTGAAGACAGGCAAGCAGCGATGCCCCCCATTCCCAGGCTGCGTTGGGCGGACCTGCAGGACCCCGCGCCCGTGTGAATTTCCCCTGTCGCTGCCGCTTGGCTCCGCATCAGCCTCTGTTGCTGGTAAAAGCAAACACCCCAACTGGTTAAAACAACAGTGCCCTGTTGATTCAGAGCTTGTAAAACCCAGGAGCCCTAAGCCCCTTTATGACGCACCAGAATCTGGGGGCAGGCGGGAAGCCCGGGGAAGTCTCTTGGTGAGGGCCACCTAGAAGCTTAATGTGGAGCGGAGGGTCTAGACGTCACCCAGGGGCTGGAGCCGGGTCCTCGGGATGGCTTGAAAACGGCAGCCCCTGGTCTGGGTAGAGCAGGGCAGGGTGTATGGTTTGGACAGTCTGGATCCTCTAATGGTTGAAAGGCTGAATGAGAGTCAGCGGGGGCTGATGGGGGTTTGGTGTGAGCCCCTTCTCCCGGAGAACCCTCTCACGGGTCCTGGATGGTGTCATTCCAATTAGCAGCCATAGGTGCGAGAGGTTGCATCAGAGAGAGAGGAGGAAGTGGAGCCCAGGAGGGTAATTTTGGTTGCTGTTTGCCTCTCTTCAGTTCCTCTTTCAGAGCCTAATTGGATTTGTTTGCTTTACCTCTGGGCTCTCTGAGGATGCGGGGGCATCCCCTGGAGGAGGTCCCCTTGTCCCCAGGTGGCCTCTTCAGTGTCAACCTTGGCTCTCAAACAGATGTGTACGACAAGTCGCCTGGAAAGGTTGTTACCATGCAAATTCTAGGAAGGTTTGGGTGCAGGAGATTGAGGGTGTGAGCTGAGCATCCGCATGTTTATTAAGTGCCTCCTCCAACCAGGTAATCTGGCTGCCGGGGACCTGGGAGCCTTACTTTGAGCAACTCTGGCTGTCAGGGTTGAGAAATCTGGCGTCTGGCTCAGGATCCACCAGGAACAACAGGAGTGGGCGCAGTAGCACCTGTAGACACGTGGGATGTGGTTGGCACGGTCTCGGTGAAGTAAAGGCTCTAAGACAGCAACCCCGAGCCAGCGCCTCGCGCGTGGAAACGGCTCAAGAAACTCCAGGGTTTAGTATCGGTCACCTTGTGAAATGTACTGAGCCGAATACACGTGTTGTGAATTCTCCCCTGGGCTGTGAACAGCTGCAGCTTGCAGATGGGGAACCGACTTAGGGGAGCCCCACGCGAGGGCCACCCTAGCTAGGCCCCGGGACCCCCCAGTGCTCCAGCCCTCACCCGAGCCGCGGCTGCCCCCCGGTGGAGTGGGCGCCGAGCGTCTGTTCCTCTGCCTATACGGTGGCGCTGACAGTGTCTTCCTCGGGACTCCGGTGGGGCTGTCACTGAAGAGTTTAAAAAGATCACAAATGAGAAAATGTTTAGAATGTGTCTAGGTAAGAGAGAGCAGCATTTGAAAAGTTGATGGTAGTAAGGCGTCGTTTCTCGAACAGTTACTGTGTGTTAGGCCCCAGCTGAGTGCTTTTGTCTTACAGTAGATTTTTTTTCTTATTGTGATAAAATACACATCACCAAATGTGCCATTTAAGCCACCTTCAGGTGGATAATCCTGCGGCACTCAGGACACTCCTGATGTTGTGCTACCACCACCACCACCACCACCACCACCTAGTCACAGAGCTTGTCCATCCCCACTAAAAGAAACCCCATACTCCTTGGCACTTACTCCCCGGACCCTGGCAGCCACCTATTTTCCATCTCAATGGATTCACCCATTGTGAACAGTGAGCCTACACGGGACCCCAGAATAGTTGTGCTTTTGTGTCTGGCGCCTTTCGTTTAGCATAACATTTCAAGGCTCAGCATTACATGGGTGTATGTTCCTTCCCACGGCCGAATTGTACTTCTGTATGGGTCCATCCAGTTGTGCATTGATGGATATTTGGGTTATTGATACTTGCTATCTTACTGGGTGTGTGCTGCCCCCACCCGTGTTTACATGTGGTATGTTCTCTGGTACTGCTTGCAGCAGATCCATGAGGGCAGGTATGGGTTGGATTTTACCGAGGTGGCATCAGTGATCCAGAGAGGTGACGTGACCTGCTCAGGGTCACGTAGCAGGGAGGGAGAAGAGGCAAGTCTTGAAGCTGTGTCTTTCTGACCCCAGAGCCCAAACAGCAGTAAACCAAGAATTCTCCTTTGGCTTCCAGGGTCCTGCATTAATCTGCCATTGATGGTATAGCAAATCATACCTTGTGGGACCCATTGGGATTAATCATTAGGGATTATTCTTTTTTTTTTTTTAAATCTCTGCTGCTGACCTTCCCTCAGAGCATTGAAGTCAGAACCTTTAAAACAGTGGTTCTCAACTAGGGATGATTTTGACCTCCTCCTCCCCAGGGGGCCATCTACCATGATGTCTGGAGGCACTTCTGGTTGTCCACAGGGAGGGGTGCGGCTGGCAGCCAGTGGGTGGAGGTGCTGGGTGGGGGGGCCCACAGCAGAGGCAGCTCTAGCCCACATGGCAATAGTATCCAGGCTGAGAACCCCTGCTCTAGAATTAGGACCTGCCAGTATTCTCTAAACTTCCTGGCTCATTCGAATGAGCCCTCAGGGGTAAGAGTGCCTCTCAGACTTGGCAGTGCCTAACAATCATGCGGATTCCTTAGGCCTGGGGTGGGGCCCGAGGCTCTGCATTTCTGACAGAGTCTGGGTAATGCTCAGCTCGGTTCAGGACTGGAAAACAGATGAGAAAGTACAGGGAGCAGGGCTAGACTCTTGGTTCTCTCTATTTAAATTATTGTTTAAGAAAACAGTCTTTTCCTTCAGCTCAGGCGAAGGAGTGGGAAATGCAAGTGTGGCCGAGGGAGAGAATGTTGTGAGGCTCTGCAGGGAGAAGCGGTGAAGCTGCTCCAGGAAGGAGACCGTGGTGTTCACAGCATTGCACAGTGATTCACAGAGCAGCCGTCTGGGCCAGCCTCCCCCCAGCGCGGAGAGTCACGGCCACGGCCAGTCCCCGGCCCGGCTGGCCGCGAGCCCTTGGCTGACTCTCCCAGTAGTGATGATTAAGGCTTTCCACCTGCAAAATGGGAGGGATGGCTCTTGCCGCCTCCCCACCCATTCCTGGGGGCCAGAAGCTCCCCAGCTGCCCCCCAAACTCATCAAAGGCAGATCTTAAAAGTTGGGGCCTGCTTTTCTAGGCGATGCAACTGCTGTTTTCACTGCTAATAAATCTCCATTTGTGGCAGCTCAATTAGGAAGTCATACAAAACTCCTATATTGAAAGAAGGGATTAATAACCCGGCCCATGTGGGAGAGATTAGCAGCTTCTGCAGAGAGGCCTTTTTAATATATACTCTTAACTGGCAGCCCCTTGGAACAGCACCGGCTGGCTGGTCCCTGGGCTAAGCCGGGCAGGGGGAGAAACCAGCAGGGGATCATTGTGAGTCATTGGGTTGCACTTTCAAGGTGAAGTGTCTGGGAGCCTGCGGCTGGTCCACAATTGACTGCTGAAATGTTGCCAAATGCACGGTTGCTCCAGAAGGAGCCGGGTTCAGGAGAGATGGAAGGGGATGCTCGGCCACCTGGAGGTGCAGGCCGGCCAGGAGGAAAGGGTTAGGCTCGGGCTGCTGCCTGCCATAGCTCCCGGATGGGGAGGTCCTTGGGCCCCTGGCACGGAAAGGGCTGGCCCTCTGCCCAGTTCTTGGGCTTGGGAGGAACGCCAGGAGCTCGGGCTGACTCACAAGGGGAGGGCCAGCCTCTGCGGCCCACGCTGCTAAGGCGAGGCCTGAGCAGATGGGTCCCTCTCGCTGACTGGGACTTGTTTCTCACCCTGCCCGGGAAACGTGGCTGAAGAGGGTCTTCATTCTCTCCTGCAGCCTGTCTTCCAGAAAAATCGGTGGCTGACTGGAGTGAGCAAGGGATGGAGGTCTGGAGCTGGGACAAAGCAGCTTCTGAGGATTCAAATCTGAGTCCCTTGGTCAAGGGCTGGCCTGACTTCTCTTAGCTTTAGTTTTCTCCGTAGGCAAATGTGAATAATTTTAATGCTTCCTTCCTCCAAAGGTTGCTTTGAGCATTTTCAAGTATTATATCACTGTGGCTTGGTGCTTAGCATCGGCCTGTCCTGTGTCTCCATCTTTCATTCATCATATATACAGATGAGGATATAGGTAGAGAGTCTGATATGTATGTATTAAAATATATTGAGATATATCCACATCCATGTATATCCATCAATCTTTTTATCAGTCCATCCATCCTGAGTACGTCCTACTAAGTCTGAGGCACTGGTCCTGGCCCTGGGATTATAGCAGGGCTCCCTCCTGGGGCTTACCTTCTAGTGGGGAGAGATTTGAAAGACAGGTGAACTAATAAAACAGGGTCTTGCAAGTATAAAGGGAGAGAGGAAGAGAGAGACATGGATGAATGGGATGGGTACTAACTTGAAGGCAGGAGGCTACGTAGAGGGGTAGGAGGTAAGGAAGCCTTTCTGAGAAGGGGCGTTGGAGGAGAAACCTACATGAAGCGAAGATGGGAATAACAGGAATAACCTTCTAGAGAGAGGGACTAGAAAGTACAAGCACTCAAAGATAGGAGTGTGCTGAGTGTGTTGGAGAGACACTGAGAAGCATTCTAGAAGTGGGGCAGTTGGGTGGCTCAGTGGTTGAGCATCTGCCTTCAGCTCAGGGCGTGATTCTGGGATCCTGGGATCGAGTACCACATCAGGCTCCCTGTAGGGACCCTACTTATCCTCTGCCTATGTCTCTGCCTCTCTCACATGAATAAATAAAAAATTTTTTTTTTTTTAAAGCACATTCTAGAAGTATGGCTGAAACAGTGAGCCAGGCGGTTGGGGGTGGGGAGGAGGGGAGGTCCTAGAAAGTGAGTTCAGAGAGGTGATGGGGCAATCATGCTGTTTCGAAGACTCAGTTCAGAATTGCCAGTGAAGTCCCAAGCTGCTATGTCTAAACCCCGTAGGAACTGGGTCCTAGCACTTAGCATGCATGATTCCTTCAAGAATTTGTTGACATCAGGTGCAGGAGGAGAGGACACCCGGGCCAAGGGACTCTCTTATGAAAAAGCTGATTGGCCCTTTTATAAAATAAAGACCAAACCTCATTCGCTTTTCCTCCCTGCAAGGAGAACAGACATCTCTGTCCCTTGGTTCACGAAAACAAAATGTGTTGTTAGAAGAAAACCAGCCCAAATAACTTAGGGCACTTTTACGTTAACATGGCATTTCCAGAGTCAGTGGTTGCCGGGACCCATGGCTTCACGTTTGCCATGACAACAGGTGACAAAGATGGGCAGAGCGTGTCTGTTCGCCGTGAAATCGGAAAGCCTCTTGTGAGCGGACTTTTCCTGCCATCACCGTGACTTCTTTCTCTCTTGCCCTCAGCCCAGCGATCCGCCCACGAGCTGCCCATGGTGGAGAGACAAGACATTGACAGCTGCCTGGTTTATGGGGGCCAGCAGATGATCCTCACCGGACAGAACTTCACCGCCGAGTCCAAAGTCGTGTTTACTGAGAAGACCACAGGTCAGGGGGCTTTTTGAGCTCTTTTGTTGTCCTGCTGGCACCATATCAAAGCACCATCTTTTTCTTCCAAACAGCACCGATTGGGGGGATAGATTCTGTTGGGTAGAGCTTTCTAGTCTGCTCTTTCTGCTCACCACGAGCAGCTCCCCAGGCCTCCAGCGACTGATATCAGCACAGTTCACCATGCCATGTGCCATGATGTGGTCTGGGTTCTGTTGGTTGGTGATGTTGACCTCCACCCAAAACTCTTTTTTTTTTTTTTTCCTACTATGTTTTCACATAGAGAGGCGAACCTTTTCAACTTTTTACTATTATCAAAAAGGGAGGCCTTTCACGGGACCTGAGTTCACACGCTCTGGCCCTGGATCTCCTAGGTGTAGATGCCAACTTTGCTACTTGCTTTTTCTGTGATCTTAGGCACATCACCCCCCCTTCTGTGTCTTCATTTCCTTACGTATAGGATGATAATAACAAAGGTTCCTACCCCACAGTATGTCAGGAAGGCTAACCGGGTTAATACAGGTCGAGTAATTATAACAGCACCGGTTTATTGCAGGCCAATAAACATAAGCTACTTATGATTTTATTACAAATAGTGCTGCGCTGAATCTTCTCTAATACCTTTAGGATTAATTAACTAATCTTCTATACCTGAGTGTCCATTGTTGTGTACTTAGGGTTTATTCCTAAAGCAGAATTTTGGATAGTCATTTTGAGAGCTTTAATTACCTTCTGGAAATGTACAAATTGAAACTTCCATCAGTCCCATGTTCGGAATGGTTTCACCACATCCCAGAAGTGCCATTTTTTTTTTTAAATTAAAAAATACTTGGTGAATTGCTACTTCTCTTTACTACACGCTCCTTTGCTGTGAGAGCTGTGATGTTTTTGTTTATTGGCCGTGTGTATTCTTCCTTCCATATATTGTCTGTTAATATCTTTTGCCAATGAGGACACGGTAGAAAGAGAATGATCTAAAATAGGATGAATTTCAAGTTATGCAATTATTTGTTAGTTATGGATGCTAGACCAACTTTTTTTTTTTTCCCTAATGGACATGGTTAATTCTAAGGGGGTATTATATTGATATTTGTTGACTGTCTTTAGGATGATTTGGAGATCATAGTAGGCAGGCTGTCCAGTTGTGAGGATTGTGCACTGCATAAGGGCACCTCTTCTAGGGACTGCCATTCAAATGGGGATCCATCATCAGTGTGTTACTAAGACAGCTGCTGGCAAGAGGAAGTGGGATGTCTTAGGGAAGGGGTGTTTCTTCCCATTTCACACAATGCCTTCTCCTGGGGTGGGCTAGCTCTGTGACCAGACATGACATTAAGGAAGACTGTGGGCAGTGGGGGCTGGAGATGGATGGGTGGGTTTGGGAGTGGTTTAAAGGGAATGTGATCCATCCCTGTGGGTTTGAGGAGTAGTGGTGGTATGGTGAGGGGTTAGGGATGCCAACATTTAAATGGGTGCATTGCATTCTATCCCATGTTTGTACAGTACTTTAGTTAGCTATTCCCATTTTATTATGACTTAGGCTGCTCCCAACTCTGTGCTATTATGAGTAACTCAGTGATGAACATCCTCTACATCCCTTTAGTCAGCTAGGTAGGAGCTCATGCTCTTGAGCCAAAACCGAGCTCCACTGTTTCCTAGCAGTGTGACGATGGGCAGGTTACGTAACCTCCCTGGGCAATAATTTTCTCGTCTATACGATGATGAAGATGACAGTCCTACCTCATAGGGTGGCCATAGGATTAAAAATTTCTGCACGTTAAGTACTCACAACATTCTTGGTATATATAGTACTCAGGATACATTAAGTAATGCTATTTGGTGTTATTTCCTAGGGTTAAGGCCTGCCTGTGGTGTCATGGCTTCATGGAGGCATGCACGGTTTTAAGCATCTTGCGGGGTGGCTTACTTTTCAGATGATGGAACAGTGAACTACTCTCTTCTGCAGGAATTTTCTAGGCTTTTGTAAATCAGAGGGCAAACCGATGTGGCTGGCATGTTGTGACAAAGCAGGCAGAGGTCAGAACAGAGAGGTCTCCCAGTGCCAGGTAGGGACATGGCCTTGGTTTGGTCAGCACATGGTCAGGGGGAGTCGTGGTGAGTTCTCCAGCAGGAGAGTGGCATGAGGTGTAGATGACCAAGCGCTCACTCGCTGCTCCAGCATTGGTGTCTCCTGTGTGAGCAAACCGTCCTGCGCGCCTTCCGCTGACTTTTCACCAGAAGCCTGTGGATTCGTAGCACCTGTTAGCAGGGGGGAAATGCTCATAAGACAGAGACGTCTTGTCAGCCACACACAGGTTGGCAGATGCTCTGGGGGTGGGGGTGGCTTGGAGGGAGGCCAGGTCCTACTAGGTCCCCCACGGATTTAGGAGCCAGCCAGTTGTCCTTGTCCCAAGAGCTCAGGCACTTGTGACGCCCTCTGAGGGGTACCAGTGAAGTGTTTGTTGAGTGAATGAATGATGGTTTTCCTCTTTAGATTGCTGTCTCTTGGTTTCAGAGGAAATGTCACGGTTGACCTCCTGGTGGGAGGAAAACTCAGAGTCTGTTTCAATTTTGAAAAGTCATGTATTAATAAGGAATAAGGAGTAATTAAGGAGTTAATAAGGAATAATAATAATAGCAGCCATGTCTGCTCTTTGCTGTCACTTTGCACGTTGTGGGTGGGGGGATGAGGGACTCACCCACGGTTAACACCCACCATTGTCCTGGTGTCCAGCCTCCCGGTTTCCCTCTCCATAAAATGAGATGATAATGCCCCCTCCCCACAAGAGTTAAATGGATACACAGGCAGCATGCGCCTAGGGTGCAGAGTCTGCTCACTGAACGTTTGCTGTCATTTGTATGCTCAGAACTATCATGGCTCGGGCCACCATTGACTCGATGGTTGCAAGCACAGGTTCTGAGCTCAGAAGGCCTGGGTTCGAATCCGTGATGTGCTTTCAGTAGCTTCGGCATCTGGATAAGTCCCTTCACCTCTCCGAGCCCCCATTTCCTCTTTTGTAACATGCACGTGATTTACTTCTTGTGAGAGAGGATGGCATGAGTGGGTGGCACAGGTGGGGCTCTTCGCCTAGATCTTAGCACATGGTAGATGCTCAGGAAACCTGAGTTTTTATTGTTAGCATTACATTTAGGCCGTGGAAGAACAAAGAAGGATGAGATTTTATCTCATGGCCCTAGGGGACATTGAAAAACAATAAGCAACAATAAGGAACTATCTGCCAGGCCTTGTTCTAAGCACTTTGTGTGTATTACCGAATCTGATGCCTCCTGACAACCCTACCAGGTAGCTACTCTTCTCCTCATTTTCCTAACGAGAGCCTGAGCACAGAGAGGTTAAGTAACTTAGGGAAGATCACACAGGTGCCAAGTGGCAGTGCTGGATCCGGCACCCCTGACCATTAGCTCTTCTGAGGAAGCTCAGAACCAGGTTAATTTGCCTGAAGGCCCTTCAGCTGCTTTGAGCCACTGACATGAGCCGTTTTGCGGTGAAATAGGTCCTTGGATTTTGCAGGGGGTCACTGGGTTCCAGAGGACCCATTCAGAACCCCTTCATGCCTAGCTTAAAGAATCTTGGGTGAAGGTGGTTTCTGGATTGATGCCAGCAGACCAGCAGGGGTCTCGGAGATGCCCCTGTGCCCCCAGAGAGCCAGTGGCCTTCCCTCGCGGGTGTGTGTGGCTCCTTGGGGCTCCAACAGGCAGGGGGGGCTAGTCTTGCGTTGCAGGGAGCTGCTCTTTTGACCCCAAGCCCTCGCCTCCTCACCCAGGACAGCCTTCTGCAGGGGGAATCCCTGTTGCTCAACTTCGTTTTTCCAAAACGCATCTCCGTTCCCATCTCCATGGACAGCTTGGCTGGCAAGAGCGCTGCGGGGCGGGGCGGAGTGGAACGGACTGAAGTTTTCCAAGGAAGGGGAACCCCAGCTGGTTCTCACATTAAGGAAAGGTGACAGCCTCCTGGGCTAATCTTAGCCCCCACGTTGGGTCATCGGCACCACCAGCTCCAATGTTCTTTTTATAGCCGTCAACTGAAATGGGGTTGGCAGCTTCTACTCCAGCAGGATGACAAACTGGAGAGTGATGGAAAAACAGTAGGAGAGGGGCAGCATGGTGTTTCTTAAGTTAGAAAAGCTTGGTGTTTTGGAAAATGGCATCTTATTTATAGCAGCAGTAATAATAATGACTATTATATTATTTTTATTACTATTTTAAATTATTTTCACGACTTCCAGGAGCCTGTATGATCTGGCCCTTGCCCATCCCTCTGAATTCATGCTTTTTGGACCAAACCCTTGCTCACTTGGCCATAGGTACACCTGTCTTCGTTCTGTCCTCAGACACCCCATGCTGGTTTGTGCCTCAGGACCTTGGCTTTCACCGTCCCCTCTTAGAATGTCCTTCCACCATTTCTTTACGAGGTTGCGTCCTCCTGTGTCTCTGAGGCTCAGCACAGAGGTGACTTTCTCAACAAGTGCCTCCTTGACCCTCTGCTCTGAAGTTGCTCTACATCCCCCTCCCCATAACCCCGTCACCTTGGTTACGTCACATTGTCCTGCTTTGTTTTCTGGGTGGCACCTTGCTCTGCTGAAATTATCTTGCCTGTTTGTTGATTCATTTGTTGTCTGGTCTCCCACACCAGACTCTTAGTACCTCAAGGGTGGGGACTCCATGTTTGCTGCTGTATCCACAGCATCTAGAACAATCCCTGTGCACATAGTAGGTATTCATTCATACTGTCCAACGGGGGTCTTCTCCTTTAATTGTCACATCGTCCCCAAGAGACAGGTGACATGGTCCCCGTTTACAGCCGAGGTAACAGGTCAGCCCAGAGCTGGTGATGGAGCTGGATGCCCAGGTGGTGTTAATCAGCATCTGCCCCCCCGCCCCGTACCCCACCCCCACCCCAAGGAAGCTCTCTGGTCACGTCCACGAGGACAAAGAGAAACCAAACAGGATGATCAGGGTCTTTCCTATTTACCATCCTCGGTGATGGCCTAAAACCCTTCATATAGTCTCTGAAATGTAAAAAATGTGTAACCTTCCAGGCAGAGTTCAGGCAGAGAAGTCCAGGCTGTTTCTGACTTCAGCTGGTAACCCTGGCCCCTGGCCACCCAGGCCTCAGGCAGAGTTGGGGGTCCCAGCAAAACATTGCAAAACAGGAAAAAATCTAAGGACACAAAAATAAAAGTGATGTGGCAGCGGAAACAGGGTTGCCATGGCTTTGAGCGACTCGCCGCTTCTGGGTGGGATCCAATGTTTTGGAAGGTTCCTCCACATGACACAGGGTTTTGGAATCTTTCAGCTGGTAAATCTTTCTTAATTCAGGCCCCCGGCCCCAGCCAAGTAGCTCCCTGGCTCTCTGTGTCCTGCGGGGGTGTAGGTTGGAAACCTGCCTGCATCGGATTACTCAGCTTTGAAACTTAAATTGTTTGAAGAGAATTTGTGTTTTGTTTTGCTGGACGATTTTCTTGGAACAGTCTGATGGCAGAGGCTCCCATCACCTGTTGAGAGGGCAAATTGATTTTTTAGAAAGGAGGCGTGGGTAGCGGAATTCCCTCTTTCCCACTGAGTCATCATATCCTAATATGAGTCATTTTATTACTTGGAGGTTCCCAAAGGTTGTATTTTGGGCTTTGTTTAATAAATATAAATGCACATGCTTAAAATAAATTTTTTTTGCTAAATTAAGTATCTTTCCATGAATTAGTATCCTAGAAACCTTGGAACCACCTTAAGGAAGGCATCTGCTCCTGCCACCTGTTTTTCTCTGCGGGTTCGGCTTCGCCCAGTGTGGCGTTGTCTAAAACAATAGACCTGGTGTGGGAGTCTCTCTAGACTGGGCTTCCCTCTGGGAAAGGTCAGACTCCAGGCTGGGCCGGGCCGGGGCATGGCTAAGGCCCCACAGACCTCTGCCCTCGGTGACTCATGTCCACACTGTCATCGGCCCCCTGGGCTGAAGCCCACCACTTACACACAGCTGGCCGGGACGCCAGGCTTGCCTCCAAAGCCAGAGGCCAGGCCGTGGCCCCTAAGCCCCACTGGAGACAGAGCAAATGGTCTCATTTTCATCCCTTGCATGTAAGGACAGGCTTTTGGGTGAAAGAATCTGACAGTTCATTCTGTTTGGAAGGCTTTGAAAGAGGACACAGAGAAATGAGTTTTCGAGCTAACTTGGGTTCAAGCGTTTCCTACCATCAGAAATTGTTCTTGGTGCTAACAGACCTTTGTGTAAATGGCAGTCAGGAGGCCGAAGTGCCCCCCTCCACAGCCCGCCACCACACACACCCGCAAGAAAATCATAAAGAAAGAAAGAAATTATCTTTTATTAGTTAAAACTAATAAAAGAAAATCATCTTTTATTAACACCCTTTTGTATTTTTTTCCTACATTTTTGGTTTCATGCTTTTTATTTTATTTTATTTTATTTTATTTTATTTTATTTTATTTTATTTTATTTTATTTTATTTTCTAAGATTTATTTATTCATCAGAGACACAGAAAGAGAGAAGCAGAGACACAGGCAGAGGGAGAAGCAGGCTCCATGCAGGGAGCCCGATGTGGGACTTGATCCTAGGACCCCAGGATCACGCCCTAAGCTGAAGGCAGATGCTCAACTGCTGAGCCACCCAGGCATCCCTATTTTATTTTATTTTAAAGATTTTATTTATTTATTCATGAGAGACAGAGAGAGAGAGAGAGAGAAAGAGAGAGAGAGGCAGAGGCACAGGCATAGGGAGAAGCAGGCCCCATGCAGGGAGCCCGATGTGGGATTGGATCCTGGGATTCCAGGGTCATACCCTGGGCTGAAGGCAGATGCTCAACCACTGAGCCACCCAGGCATCCCAAATTATATTTAAAAAATAAATAAATAAAAAAAATTGTCTATGTTTAAGGTAGAAGCAGTATAAGGAGGCTGGATTTTGGATCATCTAGCAGATTTGGCTTGAAGCCTGGATAGGCCCCACATTATGTGCTCTGGGACTCAGTTTCCCCATCTCTAACATGGGGTTCATGATATTTCAGCAATGCAAAGACAGCAAGGATCTCAAAGTGTCTGGCACATAGTAGGTGTTCAGAAGAGGTCAGCTGACCTTCCCCGTGCCCTCTGGGAGCTCAGTTTACTGAAATGGAGCCAGGCAGGCAGGGACCGAGTTGGTTTCTCATCTGAGAGAAGAGTCCCTCTGTGCACAGAGGAGTCTCTCCTCTTGCCCCCCAGCCACCCCTCACCTGCTGTCACCGCCTCACCGAGGAGCTGGAGGGAGCTTGGGTGCCGGCCGCTCCCTGCCCCCATCGTACAGGTGGGGAAGCTGACTCACATGGTGAGGTTGACAGACTTCCTCAAGGTGGCAGAGCTTGTGGGTGGAGGGCTGGGTCCCCAGCCCCCACTTCCTGGTTCCCAGAGCGATGGGCTGGACGCAGCCGTTGGGGGGCACCCATAGGTGACTGCTCATTGTGGGGAAGGGTTGCCCCTGTGGGGGGATGGAAGATGGGCGCAAATCCAGCCTCCGTGGGACCAACCCAGCGAGGCCCCGTTAGCCTCCTTCCACGCGCTTAGCCCCGGGTATTTCCATGACACCCCCTAGGTATTTACCCAACACTTACTAGGTGCAGGTACTGCGCCAGGCACTGGGGACCCATCTCGGATGAGGTCCCTGCTCTCAGGGGGTGGACAGTCTCAAACTTGCCCATGAGCAGGCCACTCAGAGATGGGGAAAGTGCTCTGAGGCCAGTGAAACAGGTCAGAGGAGCTAGACAAAGGGCTCGGGTTGGGGGGCAGGTATGTATGTATGTAGGAGGCTCAGGGGAATTCAGATCTCAGACCACACTCTGTCCCGTGCAGCAGCACAGGGTTTGGGACATACTTGTAGTAAAAAGTGGTCACTGATTTCTGAAAATCAAATTTAACTGTAGTCTTAGATGTTAAATCTGGCCGCCCTGGAGAGTGTGATCAGAGTGAGGGCTTCCTGGAGGAGGTGGCTTTGCACAGAGGCCTAGAGGCAGAAAAGAGGGATCTGCACAGACTGTCAGAGGAGGGTCACAGGTGGAAATAACTGCCCAGGGCCACTGTCCCAGCCTGGGGATGAGCTTGGGGTGTTTGAGGAAATGAAAGCAGGCCCTGGTGGCCACCCGGGGCAACATGAAGAGCACAGGGTGGCGGGGGTGGGTGGTGAGGACAACACCAGCCAAACCTGGAGAGGTCGCTAGGGTGGGGCAACGGTGGGTGGCGCCTAGGACATGCCCAGGGTTTTGTAGGCACGGAGAAGCGTTTGGATTTTGTTACAAAAGCAACTAGGAGGGGATCCCTGGGTGGTTCAGCGGTTTGGCGCCTGCCTTTGGCCCAGGGCGCGATCCTGGAGTCCCAGAATCGAATCCTGTGTCAGGCTCCAGGCATGGAGCCTGCTTCTCCCTCTGCCTGTGTCTCTGCCTCTCTTTCTCTATATGTCTATCATGAAATCTTTTTTGTCCTAAGCAGGGGGGTGACGGGCTCTAATTTCTGTCGTTAAGGTCGTCCTGGCAATCTGGATAAAGGACGGACTCAGGGCTGAGGGGACAAGGGGAAGGCGCTGTGAGCAAGTGCATGTGGGCGGCTGTAGCATTTGGGGTGGTGAGATCTCAGCCCCCCGCCCCTCCTGGCCCCCGGCCCCGTCCGCTCGGCCCACTGAGCCCCCACACCCGGGGACTATACGTGTTTCTGCTCATTAGCAGTGGGCAGGAGCAGACTGGAGGGACTCGGGCCATCTTCATTTAGCTAATTTTAAAAGCAGGGCCGGGGCTGGGAAGCATCACACATGGTTTCCTAACACAAACTGACACTTGGATTTCCTCCCCGTTTGCCTGGAGCCCAGGGGCGTGCTCACGGCCCCAGTGAGGACGGATTCGCTGTCCTCCTCCTGAAGGCTTCCTTGTTTCTCCTTCGAGTGCTGACAGGAGCCCGTGGCTCATCCAGGCTGGCTGCTGAGACCCCAGCCCAGACCCGATGCCAGCCCTCCCGCTTCCTGATGCTTCGGGTTCGAGAACTGTCTACAAAGCTGACGTGAGACCAACTGCAGGGTAGGGGCCCCGGGTCCCACAGACACGCTGCCTACTGGGGTGCGCCCTCTGGCACGGCGGCCCAGCCACCACGGAGCCTGGAATGTTCATCGAACCAGGCACACCCCCCACCCCGTGTCTCTCTGTGCTTGCACAGGCTTGCTAAGTCCTCTCTAGACTCATCCCCATTGCCCAAAGAACCTGGCTCTTTTCTCTTCCCCTCTGAGTAAGACTTGGAAGGGCCCGTTTCGTGCTGGCTGCCAGTCCCTGTTAATTTAGGACGGGGGAAGTTTGCCCAAACATCTGCTTGAGGGACTGAAGTCCTTCATTTCATCTCAGCCCAGAGCAGCAGAAGCGTACTTGGTCATCTTGGGCCTCCTCTGTCCTGGGCAGGTTTTCCCGGAGTCTCAGACCTGAGGTCTGGGTCGGGAAGTGGATTGTAGACAACTCAGCTGGGTTGGTCCAGCTGTTCGTGACTCAGTGTCTGCACCGTTATCCCAGGTGTCTTCCCCATCCCTCCGTCCCCCAAAAGGACTCTTCATGAAGGCTTCAGTCTCTCCTTGTGGGGTCTTTCTGTCAGAGAAGCCAGTGGTCTGGTTGTGGGCCAAGCCCTGGGAAATCCTGACGTCACCTTGTTCGTTAAGGCCACTGGTGTTTCCCAAGCGCTCGTGTGTGCCAGACACGGTGGGGCTGGGATGAAGCAGAGAACCAGGCAGGTGCATGGCACTGCTCTCAGGAAACCCACAGTCCAGCAGGAGATGGAGACAGAAAACCATTAGGCCAAGGAGATGAGGTCAGAGGATGGAAGGCGATGGGGGACAAGTCAAGGGGACATCCCCAAGCAGAGCTGGAGGTCTGGGAAGGCACGGATCTCAGCAACGTCTGCAAAGGAGCAAGTGTGGTTGTTGGGGGGGAATGGGGAAGGCCGGTGTGGCCGGAGGGAGATGAGGGAGACAGAGTCTCCAGCCCAGGAGACCTGAAGAAGCCTGAGTCCTCACTTGTGAGCAATGGTGGGCCTGCTGAGAGCAGGAAGGCGTGTGTGGCTTGTACCATGGTCCCAGCGACCCGTACGGGGCCTGCTGTGCAGTAGGAGCTTGGTCAGTGTTGGTGGTCCATGCTTGGCTTCTGTCGGAGACCGTGGCCCCAGAGGGTTCCCGGGAGACAGGCACTTGCAATATACTTTTACCTTAAGAGAAAAGATTTCTCTTAAAAACAACAACAACAACAACAACACTAAAAATGCACCTATGGAGCACCTGGATGGCGCGGTCAATCAAGTGTCCAGCTCTTTGTCTTGGCTCAGGTCGTGATCTCAGGGTCGTGAGATCGAGCCCCACCTCGGGCTCTGAGCTCGGCTCAGAGTCTGCTTGAGACTTGCTCTGCCCCTACACCCTGCACTCTCTCTCTCCCTCTAAAATGAACAAATATTTTAAAAAATATGCATGCAATGTATTTCCACCCAGTTTCCTGAATGGTGTTACAGAAGAGGTGCGTGTCTGGGCTGGGTCCATCCGCTCTGGCCACGGGGGTGTAGCCATGTGGACAGTGTGAGGTGTGTGTTCTCAGAGCTTGTACCATACATACGGGGCTGTGGTACTTACCAGTTCCTGCTCTTTAATGTAACAGGGACACGTTTCCAGGGCAGAGAATCGGATCATGCTAATTCTAAGTGCTGCCCAGTGTTCTCAGAGCTCATCTACCTGATATTCCATACCAGGGACAGAGGGCCTGTAATTACTTCAGCCCCCTATCCACGAAAACTTTCTGTGGCCGTTTTATCTATTCACCATGAGAGATGTAATATAATGCAGTGAAACAAGGAACTGGAACACCCACTGGAACACTTGGGTCAAGATGACCAGCAAGTTCTTCCTCCCCAGAGTCAGACCAATGGGACACCAGATTCTTGAAGAAGAATTACAGCAGTACTCACCGTGGACTGAGCATTTTGCTAATAAGCATTTTACCTATAATCTATTTGAATGTTGGCCAACTCTTTGAAGTCAGTAAATGAACTTGGCCATTTTGCTTAGGAGGAAACTAAGGCACAGAGGGGTTAAGCTGCCACTCAAAGGCCACACAGCAAGTAAATGGCAATGGTTGAGCTTGAACCTGGAGGGAGTGAGTTCAGGCAGAGTGCGCCCTGCCAGTGTTTATGGAGAGTTCCTCTGACCCTGGAAGCTCAATTCAGAGGATGGGATTAGGGTGTTCTCTTGATGAAACCCCAGGACTTCCTGCTCTGCAGGATGCAGGGTGGGGGAAGGGAAGATGAGCCCAGGGAAATGGTCTTGAGGTATTTTGTAAACCATGCACTTCCCATAGAGATCATTTCCCTTGAGTGTGCCTTCCATGTGCTACCTAAAATTGAGGACGGCAGTGTCAGCTTTCAGTTCCCATTGGGGACTTGTCTGTTGGAGCTCAGTGCAGACTACACTGGAGATGCACAACCAGGCTAGAGTCCTGAAGCTGCCCTCTGGGCTTCTGGTACTTAAAAAGGAAGGAGCTGGGCCCCTAGGTTTGGCTCATCATTTAGGTGTTTTTTTCTTTTTTGTTTTTTAAAGAATTATTTATTTGAGAAGGAGAGAGAGCGAGTGAGCATGTGCACAAAGCAGGGAGGGACAGAGGGATAGAGAGAGAGAGAGAGAGAGAGAATCCTAAGCAGACTCCCCACTGTGTGCAGAGCCTGATGTGGGCCTCGACCTCACAACCCTGAGATCAAGACCTGAGCTGAAACCAAGAGTCGGACACTTAACTAACTGAGCCAAATGGGTGCCTCATGGTTTAGGTTTTGATTTTTCATTCTTGTGAGCTTTCTGTCTCTTTCTAAAAGTTGGGATAATGGTGGGAAGACCCATTTGAAAGGAAAAAAGTCCGGCACCATGTATACCTGCCTCCTATGATGGACACTGTCCCTTTGTGAATTCCCTCTACTTTTGCCCGTAGGCAAGAATATTTATAATTCATAATTATAAAAAAAAATTCATAATTATAAGCAGAGAAACGTGTATTATTTTCTGATTAAAATATGCTTGTGGTTTTTTTGTTCCCCAATCATGACACATTGTGGAATAAATGCAAAAAATGATAAGACAGTATTTAAATACTATGTTGCCTTGAGCCATAATAATGATGCACACGAACATCTGCTCCACATTTATCCTGTGCCACGTGTCTGTCTGGCAACGAACCTGTGAGGTATGGGTCCTGTGATTGTCCCCATATTTTGGATCAGAGGCAGAGAGAGGTAAAGTGCCTTATCCAAGTGCACACAGCTAATTGGGCCTGTGGCCTGTAGGGTGGCTGAGAGGTGTTTTTAATTAGGTGTGGCCATTTCAAAATGAGATTTCACTTGAAATACAGGGATTCCAAGCTGGGTCTGTCTCCTCTGGAGTTTGGGGTTCGCAGGAACAAAGCAGACAGCGCTGTGGTGCCACGGAGGGGAACTCTGTTCTGGCCACAGAACATGCCCCAGATGGCTCGGGTTACAGTAGCCCGTGTAGTTGAAGACCCGACAGAGAACACTGGGCAGAGTTTTTTCTTCCCGACCTGCTGTCTGGGGCTCCAGCAGTGGGGTGAGACCTTGAGCCACGCCAGGGTCTTCCTGCAGAGGCCTCCAGAAGCCCTACCTGGTGGGGGTCCTGTTTGCTCTGCTTGGAGCCCAGAGAAAGGGGGCAGCAAGGAGGGAGAGTTTTTAAGTGAGCGGCTGTAGAGGGACATCCCTGTGTAGCCCAACCTGGGGAGGGCCCTGTGGACACATGTCCCTCCTGGGCATGTGGTTCTGATACTTTTTTTTTTTTTAATTTTATTTATTTATTCATGAGAGACGGGGGGCGGGGGGCAGAGACACAGGCAGAGGGAGAAGCAGGGTCCCTGCGGGGAGCCTGATGCGGGACTAGTTGCGGGACCCCGGGATCACGCTCTGAGCCAAAGGCAGACACTCAACCGCTGAGCCACCCACGTGTCTCAAAAATCTGCATTTTCTTGGTGAAACCTCATTTTGAAATGGCAGCAACTAATGAAAAAAACGTCTGAGCTACCTTACAGGCCATAAAACAGGCCTGGTCTCAAGGGTGGGGCCAGTGGCTTTTAAAAAAAATTGTAAGCTATGCATATTACAATAGTGGTCATTGTAACCATTTGCCAGTGTACCATTCAGTGCCATTAAATCACTCACGGTATTGGTCCACTATTGTCGCCGCTATCGGTTTTCAGGACATTTTCATTTTTTGAAACAGAAGCTCTGTCCGCATTAAACAGTCTCCCCTCTCCCACCCCCCTCCCCGTTGGCCTCTGATAACCTGCGTTCTTCTCTCTGTGTCTGTGAATTTGCCTGCTCTGTGTCCCTCTTGTAAGGGGGTTTAGGTAATACTGTCCTGCGTCGAGCCTGTTTCACTCAGCATCACGCGTTCAAGGTCGATCCGTGTTGGAGCGTGCATCCAAATTTGGAGGCTGGAGGCTGTTCCACTGTATGTGCGAATAGACCACATTTCGGCTGATGCATTTGTCTGTCCGTGGACCTCTGTCTCCTCTGAAGAAGCGTCTGCCCCAGCAAATACCTAGGTTGTGACTATTGCAACCATCTTAATTCTGATTGTGCTGACCGATGGCTGAGCACTAGGGTATGGAATAAGGGAAACGTGGCCTTTGAGGACAGTGGAGGAGGCAGATGCACACTTTTGAGGAGAGAGAGGTGATGGTGGGGTTGCCCGGGGTGCCATGGACACCGTGGCTTGGCTTCCCCGGGAGAGGCTGCAGCTCAGGGGTGAAGGATGCGCTGCCCGGAGTGCCTGCCCAGTGTCCTTCCTTCACTTGGTGGAGGAGCTGCACAGGGATCCAGAAAGCACATCACGTGGGCGAACCGGGCCAGCTGCCTGCGTTCAAATCTGGCTCCCCGTCCTCGGGCCAGTGCCTGAGTGTCCTCACCTACCAAACGGAGGTGATGATCAGACCTGCGGTATAGGATTGTTGGATCGGATCAGCCCATACTGACGGTGCTCAGAAGCAATAGCTGTTATTCCTCCTGGGGGCGAGGTCGCAAAAATGGGGCCCATGGAGGCCAGGACAGGGTGGGTGGGGTCTTCAAGGCCTCTGTGCTTACTCAGACGCTATCTGCTGTCACAGGGGGAGCAGGGGAGCCTTTGAGAAGATGCACATGAACCTTTGTGGTGGATGTGGCCCTGGAAAGATCTTACCTGCGGAGAACTTTCCCTGAGCCTCCCAGGAAGCTGGTCTTCCTGTCTCTGCTTAATGACCTTGAGCTTTTCTCCTCAAAATCATCTCTTTTGTTATTGGACTGTGCCAGTTGTTGCGTAAGGACTGGGATTTTGTGACTGTTTGCTTCCTGCCATTGGACAAACCACGGTTCTTTCTCTGGGCCTCAGTTTCCCCATCTGATGGTGTCGGATGGCTAATTCCTAAAAGTAGTCCCAAGTACCTGGGCCCTGGAATTCTGTGGCTATTCATGGGTGGAATCTTACTTATTATATATGCCCACCGGAGATTGGAAAAAAAGTGAAATTTAAGGAGAAAGGCCACCTCTCATTTCTCTTGGGTCCCTGGACCAGGAGAAGAGACCCCGTGAGAATCCTCTTTCTGGGGACATCAGAGTGCCACTTTGTGCTTTGCCTCTCACTTGCTGGTATGAGTCAAGAAGAGAGCTGGGGATGGAGATGATGGACCCAGCTTAATAGGTCCTGGTGCTATTTCCCAGCTACTTCTCCCTTTCCTCCCAATGATGAGACTCTGGAAAACTGTGCTTTCTTTTCAAAGTGGGTCAGAGTCTCCAGGGAAATGAGCCGAGCTGAAGCAGCCAAGATATTATTGATGACAGAGCTCAGTTCAGCCAATGAGAGGCCAGGGAGGAGGTGGCACACCAGACATCAACACGTTATTGTCTGTTTCCTCGATTAATTTGTTATTTGATCTCCTGACTTAGAGCTCGCATTGTAGTTAGTGAGTAAGAATGCACTTTTTGACATGAACCCATGCCTCACTCGTAACCACCACCTGAAAGATGGGCACACATCTCTGAGGATGAGTTTTGACTTTTCATAAAGGGGTGAGGATTTTTTCTGACTAGTTCTGTCCAGGGCTTTTTACCTGGAAAGTACCCAGTCTTGGTGACCTAACTTCAAATTCTTTTTAAAAAAATATTATTTATTCATGAGAGACAGAGAGAGAGAGAGAGAGAGGCAGAGAACACAGGCAGAGGGAGAAGCAGGCTCCCTGCAGGGGGAGCCCAGTGCGGGACTCGATCCCAGGACCCCAGGATCATGCCCTGAGCCAAAGGCAGACGCTCAACCACTGAGCCACCCAGCCCCCCCTAACTTCAAATTCCTGATGTCCACCCACCATCCTTTCTTGCCTTCTTTTGAGCATGGCTGACGTTGGCCCTTGGAGCTGCCGACACTTTGGTGTGTTCAGACATGAGATGTTTAGTAGGCACCTGCAATGTCGGGTTTTGAGGAGATGGTGGTGACTCTGCCTTGGTCCCTCCCATCATAGTGAGAGTTGGTACATGGACCACACTTTCCCTCTTTTCTTTTGACATAAGTCCATGTCTCCCTTAATCATTTCAGGAGTCCAGTAGAACTCTAAGGCCAAGGCTTGGAGACGTCCTCATTACTGAGGGCTCCAGCTAGCTCCTTGCCTTTGTTGCTAAGATCATCGACATTGCTTCAGCTTTGGTAGCAATCACAGGACTTTATTCATTATTAGTTGTGGAAATATATTCTGTACTAGGAAGTCCAACTAATGCTTGGAAACCAGATTTCTTTGGGTGAACCTTAAGAGCCAAGACTATGTGGATTCAAATCTAAACCATCATAGAAGATGTTACTCGTTGTGCTTAAAACAGGGGAGAGGGAGGGTTGTGTGGCCAAATGTTGGGACATGGTATTTACCGCAGCCCACCTCAGAGAGTTACACTGCATGTGAGCAGATTAAAGGCCCTGAGAAGTCCTGCAGTAAAGAAACCCATTTGACATTGACTCAGCATTTTCCAAACGCTTATTAGCTTTAGAATTTGTTTCCCTGTCCTCATAAACCCATTTAATATTCTTCGGAGCCAGCGTTCCACAAAACACCCTGGAAACACTTGTGGAAATGATTTGTTTCAGCCGAAAACTGCCCAATGGCCAATGTAGGTGGTCAGAAAAAGAAATCTGTTATTTGCAGATGCAGAGTTTTGTTTGGCCCAACTCGTTGGCCCCAAACTGAGGAATTAGTGCTCTTCTCCAGGGAAGGAGAGTTCACTCCTGAGCAAAACCTCTCATCGATTATTGTAATGAGTCATGCGAAATCCAAGCTGTTGCCTGAAAGGTGAGGGGTGGGCTCCTACACTTCCACCATCTCCAGGGACTCATAAGCTGAGACATCATTTAAGGCTCTTAGAGCAGAATATGTGAGCCACCTGTGTTCCCAGACAATCAAGAAGCCACATATGGGGCAGCCAGCGATCCATAATAGGGCTCCTCTGACTGTCTTGGCATGTGCAGGACATTTTGGAACTAGTCTTTGGTTGAACAAAGCTTAGAGTTATGTATAATGTGTAACAATACTGCTTTTTTTTTTTTTTAAGAAAGATATAACAGACATTCAAACATAACAGCAGTGGGGTGATGGGCAATTTCCGTTCTCTTCTTTCCCTCATTACCTACGGGTACCCAACTTTCTATTGTCAACATGCACTCCCTGTGGAAAAAGAAATATATGTAAATAAAAATACATGTGTGTTCAAATAGGCATGCGTAACACAAGCGCACATGTACACCTTGCTTGGATGACCTATGCATAAACCAAAATAAATATAAGTTGGTGAGTTTGGGTCTTAAATCCTTGGTTTCTCACAGTTGCCTCAAAGTGTGTCCCTTTTCAATTTTTCCAGATGGGCAACAAATTTGGGAGATGGAAGCCACGGTGGATAAAGACAAGAGCCAGCCAGTAAGCACACGGACGAGATGACCGAGCGCCCTGTCTTGTTTCCTTCCCACCTCCCTTGTGCTCTCTTTCCTTCTTTTTTTTTTTCCCCTCCTTCATCAAAGTCTCAGTGCTTTGGACCAAATAGGTACTCAGTAGGTATTAAATCGACAAATCCATCGAACAGTTATCGAGCACCCGGCCCTCTAATTTGTAATTGTGGCATCATAATATACTTTGGTAGAGTAAGTGGTAATCCTTTCTTCGCTGCAGCTGGAAGGTCAAGTTCCCCTTAGAGAGAATTTCACCTGTAAGCATACAGGATGTGTCTTGACTCCTTTTAGTTGAGCTGGCTTGATGTGCCTTGCGTAGGAAGGTAGGCGTTGTGCAGTGAAGTTGATAATAGCTCCTTCCTTCCAGAACATGCTTTTTGTTGAGATCCCCGAATATCGAAACAAGCACATCCGTGCATCGGTGAAGGTGAACTTCTATGTCATCAATGGGAAAAGAAAACGAAGTCAACCTCAGCACTTTACCTACCACCCAGGTAAGGAATCTTCTCTGAAGGCCCCTTTGGCGTTGAGAGGCAGCACAGGCATGTGGTGAGGACACATGAGGTTGGCTTCCAGCTGGGTAACCTTGGGCAGGTGACTCACCCTCTCTGAGCCTCCACTGTCTCATCTGCCAGATGGCACCTTCCTTATAAGACTTAGAGAAGCCAAATGCATGTAAAGTGCTTAGCACAGTGCACAGTAAGCAGATATGGATGATATTAGCTATTATTGTTAATAATTTCCTTTGGGAGGGCAGAATAGGAGGGAGGCACATGTGGACTTGTTCAACAGAAGGTTGCAACGCTGATGACTCCTGTCCATGTCTTAGATTTGCTCATGATTTGGTGAATGAACATGCCCTGAAACCTGCAGAATCTTTAGTGGACCCCACAGAGGGTGGTCACCCTGTGCCCCAGAGGAAGTCTTGGGTAGGTAGCCCGGCCAGGAGGTCTCATTCCCACGAAGGACTACAGTTGGAAAAAGAGTGTCAGGGGCCATTTTGCATGCATTCATTCGTTCAGAAAATCTCTGAGTGCCATATCTGAGGCACTGTTCTTGGCTTGGAAATAACAGTAGTGAACAAAACCTAAAAAATCCCTACCTTCATTGGAGCTTGTGTTCAAGCAGGGGGGATTATGATAAAATATAAATTGATCAAAGGTGATTCAGAGAGCAGGTAATATTGATATTATTGAGATGTCAGATTATCACTGGGGCTGCAGAGATGGCCTACAAGCTTCCCAAGGCTGACACAGGCCTGCTAGCCACCTTTCCAGGAGTGGAAACCTATAATCCAAGACTATCACCCAGGGTGTAATTTCCATCCTGTGACAGTGTCACGTGGAGCCTCTGTGCTGCCGGCAGCATGAGACCAAGCGGGGACCATCCTGGCAGCCCAGGCTTGATGGGCTTTGGCTTTGGTGGAGTGCGTCCATAGATTTGCTTGGTCTCTCTGGTCATTGTACCATCCCAGGGCTGACATGACATGCTGTTAGTGGCAGGGGCTTGCAGGAACCCAAAACTGTGTAGAGGAGAATCTCTGAGAAGGTTCTAGACTAAAGCTCAATGATCCTTTTTTTTTTTTTTTTTTTAAGATTTTATTTATTCATTCATGAGAGACACAGAGAGAGAGGCAGAGACACAGGCAGGGGGAGAAGCAGGCTCCCTGTGGGGAGCCTGATGCAGAACTCGATCCCAGGACCCCGGGATCACGACCTGAGCCAAAGGCAGATGCTCAATCATTGAGCTACCCAGGCGTCCTCAATGATCCTGTTTAACATAGAGGTTTTTCCCTGTGTTCTATGGCACTCTCACCTCATGTTTGTGGTCAGGAGGCCTCCCTGGGCCTGGCATTGGCACCTGCCTGCCTGAGCGGGAATTCAGTCTTCCAGGTCGGCCAGGGACTGCAATGATGGTCTTTAAAGGACAATTTGAGAAACAATCGCTGGTTGGTGTCCAATTTGTCTTTAGCTCTAGTGGCTGAACCTCCTTGCTGTCTCTACTTCCTTTTTTTTTTTTTTTTTTTTTTTGTCTCTACTTCCTGATGCCTGGTGGTTCCCAAGCATGATTACCGTCTTGTACCCACCACATTCACTCCAGTGGGGAAACTGGTTCTTCAGCTCCTGGGACTGGCAATGCTTTAGGAAGGGATGCTGGAAGAGTACAAGTTCTGGAGACTGTCCTAGGTGGAGAGAGAAGCTGCAACGGCACCAATGCTGATGGTGGAAAGCTAGTAATAATAACAGCAAGCACTGAGCACTTACTGTATGCCAGTCACTGTGCTAAATTCTTTCCACTCATCTCATTTCATCTTCCCAACAACCCCATGGGGCCCAGGGGTATGCTTGTTACTGCTAGGTAACATATGGGGAAACTGAAGCCTAGGCCAGCAGGTCTCACTGCCCCCAGAATACTACAGAACTGAGATGGATCCACCACCATTCGGTCATTCCTGTTTCCTGAAAACACCTGAGTGCCAATTGAGTGCCAGGCACTGTTTTAGGTGCTTAGGGACACAGCATGGGACAAAACCGATGCAAAAAATCCTCCCTTTGAGCATCCGACAGTCTAGCAGATAATAAGTAAGCACATGAAACATCCAGAATATTTCAGGGCATGGTAAACATTAACAGGGACAGCAGGCAGAGAACAGGGACTGAAGTGCTAGGGCAGGAGGAGGAGGGGGTACAATTTCAGTCAAGCCTTCCTGTCCAAGCTCTGCCCCTGGGAAAAGCCTGGGAACGTCCCGGGGCTGAGACAGACCTACCAGCCATCTTTCCACTATTGGAAAGACCCACCATTCGTCGTCATCATCCAGGGTAAAATTTCTACGTAAGACAATTACACAGGGAGGCTCTTGTCCAAGGCTAATAAGTGACAGAGCCTGGGGCTCTGATCCCACCTACTTGGACTCCCAAGGCCACGTTCCCGGCCCCAGTGCTCGCATCCTCTGTGTGCACCTGTGGCTCACTAAGAAGGGTGCACCCCGTGTGCTTCTCTCTCCCCCAGTCCCAGCCATCAAGACGGAGCCCACCGACGAATACGACCCCACCTTGATCTGCAGCCCTGCCCACGGGGGCCTGGGGAGCCAGCCTTACTACCCACAGCACCCGATGGTGGCGGAGTCCCCCTCCTGCCTCGTGGCCACCATGGCGCCCTGCCAGCAGTTCCGCTCGGGGCTCTCGTCCCCCGATGCCCGCTACCAGCAGCAGAACCCGGCGGCCGTCCTCTACCAGCGGAGCAAGAGCCTGAGCCCCAGCCTGCTGGGTTACCAGCAGCCGGCCCTCATGGCCACCCCCCTGTCCCTGGCGGACGCCCACCGCTCGGTGCTGGTGCATGCTGGCTCCCAGGGCCAGGGTTCCACCCTGCTGCACTCGTCTCCCGCCAACCAGCAGGCCTCGCCGGTGATCCACTACTCGCCCACCAACCAGCCGCTGCGCTGCGGCGGCCACCAGGAGTTCCAGCACATCATGTACTGCGAGAATTTCGCACCCGGCACCGCCAGGCCCGGCCCACCTCCCGTGAGTCAAGGTCAGAGGCTGAGCCCGGGGTCCTACCCCACGGTCATCCAGCAGCAGAACGCCACCAGCCAAAGAGCCGCCAAAAACGGACCCCCGGTCAGTGACCAAAAGGAAGTATTACCTGCAGGAGTGACAATTAAACAGGAGCAGAACTTGGACCAGACCTACTTGGATGACGGTAAGATGCTTGTTTTTTCTTGTTGCCCATAAGGACAGGGCCCCCAAAGTATCCCCCCCCCCCAGCAAGTTCACGCTGTGGCCTGGGTATCCATCCACCTGCCCCTGCTTTGGGCCTCCGAGTCTCCCTCTTAATGTAAAGGGGTTAACTGAGATAACCCTTACTGCCTCACTCAACTCTGTGTGCACGAGTCCTCCCAGCAGGACCTTGGGGGTGGCTGCTGAGAGTTTTAGATGTTTCGCCATAACCACTGCAACAGAAAGAGCAAATGAGGGCAGTTCTGGCCAAAGGAGGGCTCCCTGGGTCATGAACTGGGGCAGTTTAACCGCTTCCACTCTCTTTGCGTTGCCAAGTTTAGACCAAGAATAGACAAACAGAAAGGAAGGAAGGCAAACCTTTTATTCCCGTAGAGAGAGAGAGAGAGAAAAAAAGTCCTGCTTCATAGCCCTCTTTTGTGTATTTGGGGGAGGGGAGCAGAGAAAGGGAAGGAGCAAGTCCACTGGAAAGTGGAGCATGAATGGGGGGCTTGCAGACAGGCTCCGGGCATCTCTGTGCCATGTGCCAGTGGAACAGAGAGGCGCATTGACGGGAGGGAAACAGCGGGCTTCCGTTGTGGTGAGCCCGGTTGCTGGGGTGGTTGGGCCGGAGCAAAAGACTCAGGGCAGCTTTGTGTGAGTCTGTAGGTGCCTGAGTTTGGGGGAGGACATTGGGGGTAACGGGGGCGGGGTGCCGGCTGGATGGCAGTCTTGGTGGAGTGGCTGTGTCTGTGACAGTGGTCTGTGATCTCAGGGAGGAGGGGCCCATTGTGCTAGAGGACTCACCTGGGATCAGCCAGGTGTGGCTGCCGGCTGACGGACAGAGAGGGCGGCAGGCAGAGCCATCCCCCTCACCAGCATCTCCCCCCACCACCACCCGCAGGGGCTCCAGAGAAAAGAAAACAGGTGGTGTGAGCTTCTTAGTAGAAGGAAAACCTACACCACTGGCTGCCATCCACAGCTCCAGCTTTGCATTTTGGAGGCGGCAGCATCTGATAGACCCCAAAACCTCAATTATTTAGGGAAATTTACTCTCAGGAACCCAGCCAGGTAATAGGAAAGGAAGGCAGAAAGCTTCCAAAATGGCCACAACAGTTATCCTAGAAACCAGATACTAAGAATCAGACCCTTCAGTGGCAGGAATCCTCGGGCACTTCTCAGACTGTTGACTTTGACTCGGTGGAGAGTTTTGACGATCTGGGTGATGGGGGGTTCCGGGACTTCTAGTAGTTTGTACATCCTCTCTCTAGTGCAACTATTGGTCACACACCCAAGCCCCATCAAGCAAAGATGTCTAGGGTGACTTGGTATAGGGTCAAACTGTCCTTGCAAGGCTGACCTCAGAGTATTGCCATGTGAATAATTGATCTGTCTCATCCTGAATATTCAAACACAAGTCGAGGTAGGGCACTGTGCTTGGGTTTTAAAAGAGAGACCATGGGCAGCCCGGGTGGCTCAGCGGTTTAGCACCACCTTCAGCCCAGGGCCTGATCCTGGAGACCCGGGATCGAGTCCCACATTGGGCTCCCTGCATGGAGCCTGCTTCTCCCTCTGCCTGTGTCTCTGCCTCTCTCTCTGTGTGTCTCTGTTCTCTTGTGAGTAAATAAATAAAATCTTTAAAAAAATAAAAAATAAAAGGGAGACCATAGGCAATCCGTCCTTGGACAACCCACACTTCCAAATGGCTAAGATAACATTTTGGTGCTGATTTGAAAGGGGGCTGTCTTGTAGGAACTCCATTTTATGCAGAATGCCTAATGCGAGCAGGTGAATGAAACGTGGCTGTAACCAGACCTCTCTCCACCACGCTCGCACTCAGGGGATGTATCAGGGATGAGGTGCTTTATAAATAAATGATGCCTGAGCAGGCACAGGTGCCTTTCCCCAGCTGGCTCTGTGTCTGGTGGTTTAGTCTCCCAGAGTGAGAAATGTGCCCCCTCCCCGCCCCCCACCTGTCTGTCGTTCCACATGAAAGACAAATGGTGAGGGTCTCTATTAGAGATGGTGAGTTAGTCAGTGCCCTGGCCCTTAGGGATCCATCAGTATACAGGTGGTCATGACTCACCTTCCAGGTCCGTCATGGCTCCAGGCCCGCAAAGGTGCTTCCTGTTTTCACAGAAGCCTGGGTTAGGGACAAAGCAGCTGAGGATAGAGACCCCATAGGGCCTCCTAAATGCCTTTCTGAACACAGGCCAGTTCAAAGTCATGGTGAAAGTGAGCTCTTGGCAGGTCGGTAACATGAGTCGGCTCTGAGGATGTCTCAGAGAACTGAGTGCGGTGAAATTGCTTCTCCTGATGGGGCCTGTTTTTCAGTACTTTGTGCACAAGTCCAATCCCATGGGATTTTAGGACATATTCTCTGAAGTGAGGGTTCCAGGGCTTAAAAAAAAACAACCAAGTTTTTAAAAAACCCATTTACTGTGGGACTTCTCAGAGCCTTTACTGTACTTGTGGACAGTGTCAATCTGTAAAATGAGGGATGTAGCACTTCCTTGAATTAGTCACACACAAGACAGTGTGCAACTCGAGGGGTGCCATTCACACTGCATTTTATTATACCGTCTGTGAATGGAATCCCCGGAGTGGTGCAATATGGCAGGCCTGGAACCCCTGTTCCCCAGCCTTCTGGGGAAATAACACTGAGGGAATTCCAGAGTTTAGAAGCCCCGTGCTGCCCCCATCCCCATATGGCTGTATTCACGCTTCTGAGTTCTGTGGCTTCACGGGGGGCCAGAGTAGGACAAGGCAAGAGAATAATGTCTGCCTGTGTGGCTTCCAAAAGGCAGCAAGGTGGCTGCTGGTTAGATGTTCAGGACTTGACCGGCAGCGTCTCCAAGGCTCTGCACAACCCAGGACCACCCAGGGGGGCCAGCTGTGCCCAGTGTAAGCTCCAAACAGCACCACTGCTGTAGCCACCAGAAGAGGTGTGTGCACTTCGGTCTCCTGATTTGCTGAGATTTCGGACCCCTCCGATGGAACATTCTCGGATTCCACAGTTGGCTTTGTGGATGTGGGAGTCAGACTTCTCAGTCGATTTTGCATTTATTATTTCTTTTTTTTTTTTTTTTTGCATTTATTTCTGACAGGCAATCTGGAGATCCCTGGGTCATCTCTCTAGTCTGGCTGGGAGACATCCTGGGTTGTGAAACTGCCCCCCCATCCCCCCCGCTTCTTTTTTTAAAGATTTTGTTTATTTGAGAGTGAAAGAGAGAGGGTGAGGGGCAGAGGGAGAAGCAGACTCCCTGCTGAGCAGGGAGCCCAATGTGGGGCTCGATCTCAGGACCCTGAGATCATGATCTGAGCTGAAGGCAGATGCTTCACCGACTGAGTCCCCCAGGTGCCCTATTAAGCTCCTTTTCTACACCTTTCACCGATTACTCAGAGGGAGGCTCCCCCACAAAATATATATCAGGCTGTGCATCCTGGAGCTGTGTGTGCTTCCAGTGGTGGGGATTTCTCACGTGACTTTCCTTTGCCTTAGGATTTTGGCAGAGTGCACTTTCCTCGGAAACTTCTCGAGAGCAGTTTAAGTGTTTCGAGGGTCAAGGGGAGGTTTCTCGGGCTGCAAGAGGAAGGGGCCACCAGTGGACTCCGGTCCAAACACAAGCAAAATAATCTTTGAAGTTGATCGTGCCACCTGACTGTGATCCCTGGGAGCCCCCATGCTTGGTTATCTTTTCCCGACCCTTCTCGAAAGGTCCCTAGTGCCTTGTCTGGGCGTCCCACCTGACTCCATCATGTTGCATTCCTGCACAGAGACAGTCTGTCTGGGCCCCACTTTTTCTTGGAACTCCAAAATGCAGCTTCTGCTTTCCCCACTCCGAGGATTTGAGACATTTTCACTGAGTCTCATTCTGAACTGGCAAAGTAAGTGAGATTCCAGGGCAACACGCATCCCCACTCCTCCCTCTCCCCACACTCCTCCACCCAAACCAGGCACTTTCCATCGTTCTTCTGAAATGTAGGCTTTGCACACGTACTGCCTTCTTTTTTCTCTGTCCTCTTGTCACTTCTCTACATTGTTCCTTGTTCTAAAGTCCCTAGTTAAAAAAAAAAAAAAAAAAAGTCCCTAGTTTTACCTGGAAAACACCAGTCATGAATGAATTCTTCTCCCCCTTCCCTTCCTGCCTCCAACCTATCTCCTGCCAGCCCTCCCTGCCTAGAGGCCTCCCTCCTTCCCTCTGTCCCCTCCATCCTGACCGTCCTTCCCTCCCTCCTTCCCACCTCCCTCCCTCGCCTAGGTAGTGACAGGCTGCCTACTGTGTGCCAGGCACTGTTCTGGGACTTGGGCACACAGGTGAACAAGTCAGACGAAGTCCTTGCTCATGTGGGATAATTTTTCCGTAAAGGAGGTAGACGTTAGTATGGAAGGTAATATGTAAGCACATTTCAGATGGTGATAAAAGGCCATGAGGGAACCTGCACAAGGTGAGGAGTGAGGGTGTGGTATTGGCCCCTGAGACCCAATGCAGAGAGGCTGCTGTGGGGAGGTGGGAATAGTAGGTGGTGGTAGCTGAGGGCAGAGGAGGGGGCGGGTTTTTGGCAGTGTGGTGTGATCTGATTTACCTTTTGAAAAGCTGACTTTGGTTGTGTTTGGAAAATGGACCGTAGGTAGGCAAGAGTTGGCCAACAGGGGCTTTACTTTGTTTCAGACAAAGCCAGATACAAAGAGCAAGAATCCCACAGCAGGCGGGTTATGGAGGGGTGAGTCGTTTTACAAAAGGTTGCCTTGTGTGTCCTTTCATTAGTGCGATTATTTAAAATGTAACTGGAATTGTCAAAACGTGTTTAGTTCACAAATAGTTCTTGCATTGCCGTTGCCTGGAATGAGGTGGCTGTACCTCATCGGCCTAGGTGATCCAGCAGGTGGGTCGGGGGGGGTGGTTTGTGCCGTGCAGGCCCAGGCAAGGGAAGAGGCAGGGGCAGGTCTCCTCCTGTGTGCCACTGATGGCACAGTCTACAGAACTGGGGCGGGGGGGTGTTCTCTGGTCATGAGGCCATCTCACCGCAGGCTCCGGGTGGCAGGCCTACGCCATCAGCCTCGAGACTCAGCCACTGATAAGAGGACTGAGGGACAGGGGGAGGCTTGGGACTCAAAGGAATTCCTTGATCCCATTCTGGAAATGTCTTGGGGAGAAAGGATGTGGTCTTGGTGACGCTGGAGCCTCCACCAGAGGTTTGGGAGGACAGCAGATGGTGTGTGCACGTCTATGTTCTATGAAGAACATAGACCAGTCTGTTTGGTCGTTTTTTGTTTGTTTTTTTTTTAAAGATTTTATTTATTTGAGAGAGAGAGAGCTAGAGAGAGAGAGCCTAAGTAGGGGGAGGGTCAGATGGAGAGGGAGGAGCAGAGTCCCCACTGAGCAGGGAGCCCAATGTGGGACTCGATCCCAGGACCCTGAGATCATGACCTGACCCAAAGGCAGATGCTTAACCAGCTGAGCCACCCTGGTGCCCTAGACCAGTCCGTTTGTGAATCTACTTCTCTGGTCTTCATGTGAACTACTTACAAAACCATTTTTTGGAAATACGTTGAATGAATTTGAATATTTCTCTATATACTTAAATATTGAGACATGTGCACATTCAGAAATCAGTAGTGTACTTTGAATTTCACCTGTTGGGCCACCCACGTGATTACCACCTGGACCATGCATGGCATGGAATCATGGTAGCACCCCAGCAGCCCCCATGTGTGCCCCCACATACGTCCCATCCACCATCTCGGCCACTCTCCTGCCTCCTACCCCGAGGTTCATTTTGCCTTTTTTGTATAGAGGGAAGTCATATAGTGGTGCTCTTTTGTGTCTGGCTTCTTTCCATCAACCGTGGGCCTGGGAGATCCGGAGATACTGTTGGGTGTAGTTGGGCTCATTCATTTCATCACTGTGGGTTATTCCATTGAGGGAATATCCTGTGGTCTCTGCACCCATGTTTCCATTGATGGACAGTTGGCTTGTTTCCAGTTTTATGAATAAAATTTCTGTGAACTCTTCTTTTGATGCCCGGACATAGGTCAGGAGCAGAGCCTTTGCCACTTTTCCTAAGTGGTTGTACTAGTTTATCCACCCAGAGCAGGACATGGACAGCACATGAACTTGTCTGAAGCAGAGTCCATTTAATATCTGCTGACCTTGGGATCTGCCCTCACCACTGATGAATACGCCTGGTGGTGGGGGATCCGGGCTGCAGACCCAGGGCACGGCAAGCTGGTTGGGTGTCAGCCACTTAAACTCCCTGGACCTTTGTTTTCTCACCCATGAAAATCACGCCTCTTGCTCAGAATACTCAAACTGCCAAAGATACATTAAGATCAGAATGTGGAGTTGCCAGCCAAGGACGTATGACTCCTGAAAGATGTTCAGTACTCAATATTGGCTCCGTTAATAAGAATCCTGATGATTGGGGCACCTGGGGGTGGCTCAGTGGTTGAGCATCTGCCTTCTGCTCAGGTCGTGATCCCGAGGTCCTGGGATCGAGTCCCACGTTGGGCTCCCTGCGTGGAGCCTGCTTCTCCCTCTGCCTGTGTCTCTGCCTCTCTCTCTCTCTCTCTGTGTCTCTCATGAATAAATAAAAATCTTAAAAAAAAAAAAAAAGAATCATGATGATCATCCTATTTCTGCTTCCCTTGCAGTTTCCTGTAATGTCTCCTCCAGGCTTACCTGTATTACTTTTTTTTGTTTGTTTGACAAGCAAACTTTATGGGAAAAGCAAGTGGGAAAAGCCCGGGAGAAAGCAGCACTGATCTGTGATAGCTTTTCCGGCAGCAAAGAAACAGTGTAGATGTTTGCTCATCTCATGGCAGGACATGGGCAGGGAAAAAGCACAGCTGGCCTCATCCCTGGAGGTTAGGCGGCCTTTCTACCCTTGGAAGAGCCCCTAGAGCACATTGGGAAGAAGAGGTGACCATACCCCGTGGAATTCTCTAGGCTTCGGGCTGGCAGGCAGTGTGGAGCTGAAGGTCAGCCACCCTCCAGCCCCCTGCGGAAATGGTGTGATGCAGTGGCCTCCCGTCATCCCTTCTCTTTGCTGTATTTGGTCTTGTTTTCATCCTTCCCTTGCCTTGCTCAAAGTGTTGACTCAGTATGACTTTGAGCGGCTGGCTCCAGCCCGTACTTGTGACCCCAGGGCAGCTTACTGGCCGCTGCCCCTCAGCCTCCTGCCCTGCAGGTGGCAGTGACCCCCACTCCTCCCGCCAATGGAGTGAGCAGATGCGTGTCACATGCCTAGAGTGTTGCTTGGCACAAAGTAACTCTCTATGGATATCCGCTGCCCTTCTTGTTTGTGAGCTTAGTTGTCATCTTGTAGAACACGGTTTACATTTTTAAGAGTGTATTTGCCTAGGAAAAGAAAAACTTGGCTACTTTGGTCTTTGGTGCTGAAGACCCTTAGGCCCTGCCTCCCCCACGCTGCACAGGCTCAGGGTCCCCTTCCTTCTGGGGACCTCAGGATGTTTGCCTGCACAAGGAGATGATGCCATCTGCTCAGGGGCTGCAGGAAAGGCCAGTTAGCATGGCCTCTGCTGTGCTCGCCTGGCGGAACAAGGACCAAGGGCCTAAGTTTTGCTAGTTGTGCAAATCAGCAGAAGGACCAAGGGGGTCCTTTCATCCATCCATCCATCCATTCACTCATTTATTTGAATCTCTATTTTTTTTTTAAAGATTTTTATTTATTTATTCATGAGAGACAGAGAGGCAGAGACACAGGCAGAGGGAGAAGCAGGCGCCTTGCAGTGAGCCTGATGCAGGACTGGATCCTAGGATCCCAGGATCACGATCTGAGCTGAAGGCAGATGCTCAACCACTGAGCCACCCAGGTGCCCCGAAGGAGTTCCTTCTAAAAGGCTCTTTCCCCAGAAGCTGGACATGGCCCGTGCGTGAGCAACAGGCCAGGGAAGAAGGGACAGAGGGACGCGCAGAACAAGAGAAAGGAGCTGAGGGTGACTGGCACAGCTTTGTTCAGCAGGTCAGGAATCTTTTCTGCGGCTGCTCAGGGCCCCCAGCAAGCCTGGGACAAAGCAGCTCCTGTTAGGAGAGGGGAGAGGCGTGCCCAGCCCACGGACAGCCTGGCACTGCCGAGAGCGGCCCCTGTGCCCGGCTGCCGCGTGGGCCCCAGGGTCTGGGTGAAACACGGGAATCGTCTCTTCTGATGAGGACCAAGCAGAGCGGGTGCCTGGCGGGGAGGCCCAGAGGCCACAGACGCCCAGAGGGTCTGCCTCTGGGGCCGTAGATCAGGGCAGTGCTGTTCACCTGAATCCAAAGCCAAGTTTAATTCACGTGGCTGCCTTTCGTAGGCGCCAACAGAGTCCCGCCCTGGCTGAGGTCTTTGGTCAGCATTCTTTTTTTAAAATTCATTTAAAGATGTTTATATTTTACATAGGCAGTATGTTCACATGCTTAAAAAAACCATATAAAAAGATCCATCCAGCGCAGTCTGGCTTGCATTTCTGCCCTGCCCCTTCTCCAGCCTTCTAGAATAGCCTTTCTCAACCTTATTTTCTTTACCACCACCATCTCTGGCCAGGCTCCTTTTACAGTTCTTTCCTGTCAGTGCCCCCATGATTGTCAGTCCCACAGATACACATGGTTAGGTACCATGGCCCTTTGTGGGGCCACAAACTATTGTAATATATAAGACTTCTTCATTCCTTAAGGTCCAATCTTCACTGCCTTGGGAATACACACTGTAGAGTTCTTTATGTCATCACTGGCAGGTGCAAATCCTATTTCCCTCCTTCCTTCTACAAAATGTAGCAGGTCTACTCCCGGGCCCCCCCTGGATGGGAAGTTGGGCATGTCTTGTACAAGCAGGGTGTGTGAATCTGTCACCCGCTGAAGGGACATGTATGTCAGGGGCTGGGTCTCAGGAATGAGAGGGCTGGTCTGAGGGTCCAGCCTTGATTTGGGATCTGTTGGGTGGAGAGTTTCTGGGGTCATCTGACCTGACTTTCATTCTGGCCTCACCTCTGCTGTTGTTTATGACCTCAGGCAAGTAACTTATGATGATGGTCCCAACTCTGAGGGTTATGGTAAGAATGAAAAAGGAAGCCTCCTTAAAAGGAGAGCACTTTGGCCACTACCTGGTATGCATGGTAAGTGCTCAGTACTTACCAGTGTACTTTCCCACCACCATCACCACCACCATCATCATCATCAGTCTGGGCTACTGCTGTGGTCTGCGTGTTTGGGTCCCTACAAAATTCATATGTTGAAGCCTAACCTCCAAGGTGATGGTACTAGGAGGTGTAGCCCCTGGGAGGTGCTTAGGTCATGAGAGCAGGGCTTCCTGAATGGGACTGGTGCTCTTATAAAAGAGACCCTCAGAATTCCCTAGTTCCCATCTGCCGTGTGAGCTTATTGAGGAAGGTGGCCGTCTTTGAGGGGGGCACCAAATCTGGTGGTACCTTGATCTTGGAACTTCTCAGTCTCCAGGACTGTGAGAAATAAATACTTGTTGTCTGTAAACCACTTGGTGGCTTGTTTGTTATAGCAGCTGGAACAGACTAAGACAGCCGTGCAGGTCGTCAGGGCAGAGCTGGGCTTTGAAGAAGAGCCCTGAAGCTGATTCACCCTGTGTCCTTATTACCTTGCTAGGCTACTTCTGGTTAATTCAGCAAAGGATATTTAGAGTCTTGCTAGAAAATACCAAATTCCAGAAAACTGCTTGCTTAGAGGTGAGCCCACAAAATTTGCAAGAGCTGCTGCTGGAAGATCAATGAACTGGGCTAAGAGCAGATGTCTCTCCCTTCCAGGAGAAGGAGCATCACGTAGGTGCCTCCCTAGAGGCATCTATTTTGCCCCTCTCGATATTTCCCCACCTTCCAAGAACCTGCAATTTCTAGCTGTGCACTTAGCTACCCTTTGATCCCCACTGATGTGTACTTTGTGTCGCTAGCTTATGTAAATGTAAGGAGCCACCTTCCAGCTGAGTCCCCACCCAGAAACGCTTAGCCATCTTTTTGAAATTCTGCAGCGCAGATGTTTCCAAAGGGAATATGCCCTTGCATTTCGAGATCAGAAGCTACCAAACCACAAGAAAGTCCATTCTCAGACTTGTTGTCCACTCAGCCTGTGTTCCAGAGCAGCATCTGATCCACAGAGAGCAGACAGGACCCAATAAAGAGGACCAGGAGAGACATGACTTGGTGTCATCTGCTGGCCCCACAGTCATTACCAAAACCCACGCATTAAACTGTTCTGAGTCATTCGTTTCTACCTCCAAGTGAGGTGATCGTCTTGTGGTAACAAGTGAATATCCTTGTGCAGGAATAAGGTGATGGGTTAAACAAGATTTATGGGTAGGTCAGCAGCCAAACCTGCTTTGAAAAGCTCCTCTCTTTTTCATGCTTACTCGCAGAGGACAGAAGTGCTGAGGCTCACTTCCTCCCTAGTCAGTGTGTGGGACATGCCCGAGACTTTGCTCCTTGCGGAATGATACAGCAGCAATTGTTTTGAGCCTCCTTACATGGAGGGTTATGGTTGTGGTGGCTCCTCACTCGTCCCAGGCCACAAGCCAAGATAGTCCAGAATTTTTGTGTTAAAAAGTACAAAACGTCAGAGTATCAGCTCGAGCCATAATTTGTTTCTCTCTAGAAAAGTAGAACTTGAAAAGCAATTTAGTTATTTGAGGCTATGCATTGGATGTGCGGCCTTTAATCAGATCTTCTTTTAATACTGCATTTTTCTCTGTACTCCCTGCCCTCTCCCCCATCAAGAAACCCATTTCAGATAAATAGTAATGCTTTATTTACCCAGAAAAAACAAAATCTTTTACGAAATAGCCCTGGTTTCAACTCCATTCCGTAGAGCTGAGATTTGGGTGTATATTGTTTTCGTGGCCTTTGAGCATAGTTCTGGACTCTCTTCTTGCCCTGGGCCCGTTCAGCTTTATTTTAGGACAAATTTTCTTTTACTTTTCACCCTCTCAGGAGAAAAGAGGGGCTTTGTTCTCAGGGAATGATGAAACCATTTCTCTGGCCCTTCTCCACCACATTCTTGACACCTCTTTAATTTGTTAAACCTGAGGATCTGGTTAAGCTGAGCCTGTGCCTATAAACGCAGGGCCGGGGCCTGTTTTGCCCATCCAGGATGTCAGCAGTCTTTCCCTGGGCAAAGCCACAAGCAAACCGAGGCTTGACACTCAGGAAGGAGTCTGTTCAGGTCCTCAGCAACCAATCCTGCCACTTTAAGGCTTCAGAATGACATCTGCCTCATTTCTTTAAACTGCCATGAAATCAGATCTCTGGCAACCAAAGTGGAGCACTTCCTGGTCATTTTACAATGGATGCTAAGCACCCCAACTTGATTTTATGATGGGATCGTCTGTTGCAAGTGGTTTGGACTTAAGTCCTAGGCATTCTGCAAACCAACAAATGGGTTTCATCTGAAGCCTGTTAGTTCCACCATCCCAGGAAAGTTGAAAGGACACTCCCTGGTTGTTAGTTTCCAAAACTCTGGACAGAGTGAAGGTTCTGTTGCATAAGCCTACTTATGTGGACGACGCCTTTGAAATGTTCCGCAGCCGGTTCTTATAGATTTCTGGAAGTTGATGGTGTCTTTTGAATTCTCAGCTTTACTGGATGCCTAAAAAAGAATCGACCCAAAGTTGATTAATGCACTCTTTCTACTTCTTACAGATGGATCGAGTTGTGGTCTGCTTCAGGACTGGGAGTAGGGGCGGCCAACTGGTGTTCCAAGGGCTCCATTTAGCCTGCAGATATTTTGTTTGGCCCACACAGTATTTTAAAAAAACATTTGGATTAGATGCCAACGCTTAAAAACTAGGAGATTGCACATAAAAATACAGATTTCAGGCTTTCCTTGGAAAATCCAGGAATCGGCTGCCCTGGGCCCCACGTTCTGCATGGTGGCTACCTGGAATCAAAGTCAAGGCTGGCCTAATGTAGCGACCACCTCCCTTAGAGCACATAGCTGCCCTCGTCTGTAGCCCCCGCCCCTCCTTCCTGTCTCCTGAAGATGGATGGAGTGTCCTTTGTGTTTTGCCAACTGCTCCTTTGTGCTCCTGCCGTTGTTGCTCTCATACTTGGGCCAACCTTGCTCAGTCAAGGTTTCTTTCCGAGCCTGTTAAGCATTTGAATTTGTGACCTCTCTTCTGGAAGTGCCACTCCCATCTGTGGCTGCCTAACCCAGCACTTGGCTTACAGCGGCACTCTGGAGGTGTTCGCTCCCTCTTTCTTCTTTCTCCTTTGTAGCTGGGGGTAAGATGTTTTAAAGAGCTTTTATTACGAAGTGTTTGAATATACAGAAATATAGAGTAGTACGGTGTACTCACCACTCAGCTTTGACGGTTATCAATCAGCTCACAGCTAATCTGATTTCTTCCAGACCTCTGTCATCTCCCAGTCCTGTTTCATCCCAGTAGTTCGAAGCAAATCCTAGACATCAGAAATCCTAGATAGCAGAACTACATCATCGCATGTGTAAACATGTGCTATGTATCCCTAAGAGAAAAAGACTCTCAAAAGATTCATACTACTCTTAGCAAATAGGAGACTGAGAGCAAATTCCTTAATAGTATGAAATATCCAGTATTTAAACTTCCCGTTGTCTCAGACCCATCATAAAGGTTTTTCCCTCTCGGTTTCATTTTCATTACTTTATCGTTTGTCTGGATCAGAAGGCGGACCAGGCCCATACTTTATAAGTGGGATACCTTGGTTTCTCTAAGTCTGCTTTAATCTAGAGGTTCCCCTCTAGAACTGTTTTTTATTATTGTTGTTGCTAGTATTTTGCCAGTTTGTTAAAACAAAAACAAAAACGGCTTCTTTATCCTATCAACTTTCTCACAGTCTGGCTTTTGGCAATTATATTCCCATGGTGAGGTTCAGCATGCCCCCCTGTCGATGCTAGAGGCTCAGTTGATTCAGGTTCAACTGTATTGGCCAAGACGGCCTCATAGCTGGCAGTGGGTTCTTTTGTCAGGAAGCACATGATGTCAGGTCACTTCTCTTTTGGCGATGCTAGTAATTGTCGAGAGTGCCTAGCTCCGTTGATTCAGTGATGCATTAACTGCAAAATGGTGATATTCTGTTCTAATTCTGTCCTGCCTTCCTCCTCTGTTAGTTGGAAAACTTCTATAAAGAGAAATGTCCCTTCATCAACAATGATAGAATTCATATAGGAAAAGATGGATGAATGCTTGATTCTTCCCCTTTATTTACCAGTTTTTAAAATAATGGGTTGGTTCCTTAACATCCTTCCAGTGGCAGTCAATTAGGGTTTTGTGGGGTTTTTTGTGCCATTATGAACTCATAGATTTAAACATACTTGATGTCTTAAGATGTTAATAGACTTTTTTGAGGGGGTAGTTCCTTTTGTCCTCATCATTTGATGGTTCTAAATAATATGACTTCCTCTCCTTTCTTTCTCTGGCTTAGCAATGTGCTTATTCTGAGGTGTTAGGGAGGAAAGAATCCTACAAATAGACTAAGGGTTATGATCCCTACACGTGTGAAGGGGAAATCATAAAAGAGCTCTTCTGCACCAGCTGACTGAGGTATTCCTCAAAGCACTAAGGAGTTTTTAGATGTGACTTCAGAACTGTTAGAGTTTGTAGGGTAGGAGAAAGTTCTGTATTGATTAGGTATACAGGGCTGCTGTAACCAGAACCCAAAGTTAACAGCAGCTTAAACAAGATAGACGCTTGCTTGCTTACGTAACAGCTGGGACATAAGCGGTCCAGGGCTGGTATACAGGCCACGAGGTGCAGAGACTAGGCTCCTTCTATCTTATCATTCCACTGTTCTCAAGGTGGTACCCCCATCCGCATTGTCCAAGGTGGCTCCTGGTGTGTGTGTGGGGGGCAGGGTAGGGACCAGGAGGAAGAAAGGTATGCCCCTTCCTCTCAAGGGCATAACCAGGTAATCTCCTACAACCCTTCACACTGAGCTGCAAATGAGGCTGGGAAATGTGGTTTTAAGTATTTACATTTCCCAATCACAAATAAAACATTATTGTAATGGAGACAGTTTTAGAGAGGTGTTTTTTTGTTGTGTTTTGTTTTTGTTTTGTTTTTGTTTTGTTTTGTTTGTTTTAGATCCCACAGACACAGTCGTACACAAAACAGATGAGTCTATGCCTTCATGGGACTTACCTCCTAGTTGGGGAACCAAACAAACAGTTAAAAAAATATATATGATAATGTCCAATGGTTACTGCACTATGAGGAAAATCCAAAACAGAATGAGGCCTCAAATGTCCAGTTGCTGTTTCTCCCCAGATTCAGGGACTCCTCCTCCTCCTCAGGGTCAGTCCAGGAACCCCCCAAAATGTTTTATCTTTTTGCCTGAATCAGGTTTCTCAACCTCAACACTATTGGCATTTGGGGCCAGATAATTCTTTGTCGTGGGAGCTGCCCTGTGCACTGTGGGATGTTTACCAGCATTCCTGGCCTCCACCTCCCAGATTCCAGCAGCCCGCCTGCCCCGCCCCACTAGTGACAGCCAAGAATGTTTTCAGATATCGCCACATGACCCCTGGGGTGCAGAACTGCCACTAGTTAAGAACCAGCAGACTGAAGGCTTTAGTGCCTGATTCTGGTGCAAACCACGCCTTTATCGTATTGAATGTTGACCAAACTATATGTTTTTTGGGGTACATGGGGGTCCACTCTAGAAAAAGCCACTTATTTGTAGAGTGGAGAGTTCCTAGATCTCTCTGGGTGTGTAAAGCCACCAGGAACTGGTTTCTTGCTGTGCACAGTGGCTTCCCTGGTGAATGCCCAGGACAGTGGCTTCAGGGTCCAATGTTGATGAGTAGTTGAAGTCAAAGGAAGCGTGGCTTGGAGCCTGCTTGGCCACCGCCTCCTTGTGGCCTTGGGTGAGGCATGTGTGAAAAGTGCCCCACAGCAGATGGCGAGGGCCAGCAGTATGGGCGTAGCCTCTCCTTAGCGTGGGGTTGGTGGGCTGGCTGCCTCAGGAAACAGCCAGGAGACATCTCGTATTGGGCCTTTGCCTTCTTGTTTGCTTCTAATCAACTGCTGGCCCAGACATTCATTCATTCCTTCCTTGAAAAGATTTCTGCTAGGCACCTACTATGTGCTGGGCTTTGTCCTGGGCACTGGGACATAGCAGTGAATCCAATGGATGAGGCCCCTCTTCTGCTGGTCTCTAGGGGAGAAAATGTTAATCAGAAATCAACCAATGAATAATGAGACTTTCAGATGAAGCAAAATGCTCTGAATAAAATAAACGAGGTGATGGTAGGGAAAGGAGGAGCTTCAGGTGGACCAGCCAGCGACAGTCTGCTTGAAGAGGTGACCTTGACCTGAGCCCTGGAGAAGGGGGTGAGGGAAGGGAGTTCCAGGCAGGTGGAACAGCATGTGCAAAGGGCCAGAGGTGGGAGGAAGCCTGACCTGTGTGGAGGGCAGAGAGAGGTCTAGTGTAGCTGACAAGCCATGGCCGGGAGATAAAAGCGAGGTTTTAAGGGGAGGTCAGACCACACAGGGCCTCAGAGGCCACAGCCACAGGCTTGGATTCGATTCTGGAAGGGAAGGGAAGCTGCTGGCAGGTGGCAGGTTGGGGTGTGTGTTTGCAAGTACAGGAAATAATTATGACAACAGTCTGTCGCACTTAATGAGCACCTTTGGAAGGCAGGGACTGATTATCATCTCTGAGCACAGCTATGATGAGCCAGGCTGAGGAGCGAGGGAGCAATGTGTCTCAGGTCCCAACGCTAGAGGCCCAGATGAGGGGCCGTCAGAGGCAGGTGCATATCGATGACATGAGAGAGTCGTCTAGCTACAGTTCATAAGCAGGATGGAGCATTTCTCTTGGGCCTTTTCGCTCCCTCCTTCTAATGGGACTTCAGAAAATTGACTTTCACGGCAGACCCGCCAACGTGCCTGCCTCCTGGACACCCCCATGTGGATGCCCCACAGGAATGCAGTGCCCATCCTCCTCAGTCCCTGTCTCCTCAATATGTATGGCCACCTAGAGAACGTAGGGGTGTGGCCTCAGGCAAGTTACTTAATACTTGGGACCCCTAACTTCCCCATTTGTAAAGGGGGATCATTCAGGTGCTTCAAGTTTTAATGACTGACTCACAGCCAGTGCCTGTAGCAGGTGCAGCCGCGTGGTAGGTACTTGGCAGGGAGTAACTGGCAGCTCATCATCTTCCCTGAAACCATCCTTATCCATCCAGGGCCAAGGAGTGGCCCATCCCTGCATCTGGGATGCGTCAGCCCTCTTTCATGGCCTTGTGTCTGTTCTGGGTTGAAGCCTACCTGCCTGGATACCACAGTGAGCCCAGCCCGGCCACTAGACACCGCCCCCCAGGTGAGGGGCGTGGGTGTGGATTGCCATCTTGCCCTTACTGGCAGACGACCAGAAGCAATCTACGGGACTGTTAATAAGACACAGTCCCAGAGGAGGGTGCTGAGCAGCTGAGACAGGAATAGAGGGGAAGACCTCTTCCTGTTTGTGTTTTTATACCTACAGATTTTTTCTTCCTTGCTATATGCGTATATTACTTAAGAAGTTACAAAGAAAAAAAGGAAAGAAAGGGAACATAGTTCAGGTCTGAGAAAATGGGGTTTTAGCAATGGAAAGCTTTTAGTTCTGCCTATGGGTGCGTCTCACCATTTGGATGTGAACTTGTCCCTCTTGTCCACCCCTCTTGGCGGCTTTGAGTGGAGGATGACATGTGGCTGAGCTAAGACTTTCTTGCCTCTGAACTTGTGCCCATACCATACGCTCCTCCTGGAATGCCATCCCCTCCCTCTTGTGCCTTCTGGAGTCTGGCCAGTGTTTTGAGGCTCTGTGGAGCTCTCTCCTCTCTGCTGCGGGGAGGGGGGACATTGTCTCTTCCTCTGAGTCCTGCAGACACACGCCACCCCTGGCAGCTGCTGTTTATCACATATACCTGTCAGGTGTTTCTATGTATTTTTTTCCTTCCTGGTTCAAGTCCAAGTCTCTGGGTGGGAGGGACTAACATCTCTGACTTGTCTGAACCTGCAACTGCCTCTGCGATGGCTTTGCACATAGTAGGTCCTTGGCAACGTCTGCTAATGTTCCCCTCTGCTCAGAGCCTTGCCCAGCTCCCTGCAGTTAAGACCTGTGGAACTGAATGAATATCTGAGAACAAAATGGAGATCATATGCTGCCTGGCTTTTAAATGATTTAAAACTTCTCAACCTAAAACAACAAAAATAATTTTTTAAAAAAGATTTCCTTTTATTTATTTGAGAGAAAGAGAGAGCACAAGTGGTGGGAGAGGGGCAGATGGAGAGGGAGAAGCAGACTCTATGCTGAGCAGGGAGCCTGATGTGGGCCTCGATCTCAGGACCCTGGGATCATGACCTGAGCCAAAGGCAGATGCTTAACCAGCTGAGCCACCCAGGCACCCCTATTTTTAATAATAATAATAGTAGCTAATACTTAGGTGGCACTCGTTGCATGCCAGACACTCTGCTAAGACTTTGCTGTATTAACTCATTTAACCCTCACAACAGCTCACGGGCAGGTACTATTATTATTCCCATTTCAGAGGTAAGGAAACTCTAGCCCAGACAGATGAGGTGGACTGACTAAGGTCACACAGCGAGTGAGTGTCTAGTTGTTCTGTCTCTGCTTTTTGAGGCAAGATCCTACATCTTTCTTTGGGAGTTGAGGAATGCAAGGAAACAACCCGGTGGCACCTGCTAGCAAGGTCGATGGCATATAGGGGGACAGCCTGCGTCCCGGTCCTAGAATCAGGCCCCATCAGGATAGCTTTGTGACTTAGAGCTGTGAGCTTTTCAAAAGGCCTAAGAGACAGTTTGAGAGACGTGGGGTGGGGGGTGTTAGTAGAGGAATAAACCTCCAAATCCAAACACAGAGCGGCAAAACGGGAGTGACGAACGTTTAACGGAACGCCTGTGATGTAAGATGCCAGCAGTCACCCCGGCCCTTACTGTGCGATGCTTCGTGTGAGTGATGGGGCTTCCTAGTTGTCTGGCATGATAGGGCCTGGAGTTTCTAAAAGTAGCAGCAGTGCCTCGGCCTTGAACGTCCCGCTGGGAGGGCCGGGCGCGGGGAGGCTGGGCCGGGCCGCGGGCTCCCTCGCAGCGCCCCGCTCTCCGGGCCTCTCGCTGTCCCCCAGGCCCGGCAGAGGCAGAGTCAGAAGGCCGGGCCGGGGCAGGCCTCCAAATACATGCTGGCCATGGGGCGCCCTAGACAATTGATTTCTTGCCTTTGGGGGCCACGCTGCCCAGCGTTGGGCCCTCCGCGGTTGTTGTGACAGCAAAAGCAGGTGCCATGGAAACGATTGTGCAAGCCCGAGCCGGCTGCCCGGGAGTGTGTGCGCGAGTGTGTGCGCAGTAGCTTCGGAGGCGATTGTGCAAGCTCGAGCCGGCTGCCCGGGAATGTGTGCGCGAGTGTGTGCGCAGTAGCTTTGGCGGCGATTGTGCAAGCCCGAGCCGGCTGCTCGGGAGTATGTGCGCGAGTGTGTGCGCAGTAGCTTCGGCGGCGATTGTGCAAGCCCGAGCCAGCTGCCCGGGAGTGTGTGTGCGAGTGTGTGCGCAATAGCTTCGGAGGCGATTGTGCAAGCCCGAGCCGGCTGCCCGGGAGTGTGTGTGCGAGTGTGTGAGCAATAGCTTCGGAGGCGATTGTGCAAGCCCGAGCCGGCTGCCCGGGAGTGTGTGCACGAGTGTGTGCGCAGTAGATTCGGCAGCGATTGTGCAAGCCCGAGCTGGCTGCCCGGAAGTGTGTGCGCAGTAGCTTTGGCGGCCGGCGCAGCCCTTCCTCTGCTGTGCTTGGCCGGGGCTCCAGGGGGCACGGCGCCCTTCTGTGGGGAGACCCGCGGCCCCTCTGCCCGCCAGGAGCTGGCCCAGCTGCCCGCGCCTCTTCCCTGGCTGGGGCTCCCCCCCTCACCCGCCGGCCGCGGGGCCTCCCTCCCGCTCTGCCTCTGAGGTGTTTCTGGGGGCGGAAAGCAGACACCAGCCCTGCGTTCCCCGGGCTGCCAAGCTTCTGAGAAACTGGACCGCCCCTCTCCTGCCCACCCGGCCCCTCTCAGAGGCAGGTGCCCGCTTCCCCCCGGCCGGCCTCCCGGTTCGCTCTGATCAGAGGGAAGCTTCCAGGGATGGTCTCTGCTCCACCTACAATTGCCATCCCTTTACTCACCGGCCCCTCCCCTCACCCAACGCCAGCCGTGGGGCGCACAGGGCCGGGGCTCACCCCGAGATGGCCTCTTGGCACTTGACTGAGGCCAGAACTAACTACCCTGACAGGAGGGTCCTAAATTCAAACTCTAGATTACAGCCCCGGGGCACCTGCTGCCCTGAGGCAGTTGCTTCTCCTTTCAGGGTCCCCTCTGTGTGGCTGCTGTTGGCAGAGGGACAGATGTAAAGCATCTGTTTCAAGGTCATTCTTGCTAAGGTGGGGAGGACTGATGAGGGTAGGGCCCCCTCCCGTGGGCGCCTCAGGCCCAGGAGGGGCTCATTCACGCCAGAGGGTCTCCTAAGGAGAAAGGGGATGGGGTGTTTTCAGGCGGAGGTTGGCACCTCCAGTTTCTGTTTTGGAACATTCGGCATCCTGGCCAAACTGCTCTTGAGTCTGTTCCACTCAGCACGTCTGCCGGGTGCCTGCTGTGTACCAAGCTGAGAACAAGTCAGGGGGTCTCCGCTTAGTAACCTGCACTGTGGTGTGTAATAAGGAGAGTGTGGATTGTGTGCGTGCGTGCATGGGCGTGTGTGCAGCCACAACCGTATGTGCCAAGGAGCGGCTCAGGTGCTGATGTGGGCGAGAGAAAGAAGTTGGCCCGATCAGGTTCTCCTTGGACTTTGGGGTTAACTGATCACTGTGGGCCCAAACAAAAAGCTCCGTCTTTATCATTAAACCAACATTTATGGGCGAGGCAGGAGCGCAGGGTAGAGTGGTTTCCAGTTGGCGCCCTGGTGTCACCAGCTGCATCTGAATCCTGGCCCTGTGACTCCGAGCAAGTCCCTTCAGCTCTCTGAGCCCGGGTTTACTGAACTACACGATGGGAATATAGTGACATCTACTCGTGGGGTCCTGTAAGCACTGACTGGTCAGCGCATGTAGATGTCTTAGTTCAGGACCATTATGCGCTGACCCCTGTGACCAGCCAGGTAAACTGACAGGTGCTGGATGCATGAGGGGAAGTCGCCCTGCTGTGGATCTTGCAGCCTAAGGGAGAGCAGGGATAATTCGCACAACAGAGATGTGTTTCAGATGGTGAGACAGACCTTGAAGGAACAGGTGCTGAGAGACAAAGTCAGGAGGGAAGGCTTCTCGGAGGAGGAGGCATTCTCCTGGCCCAGGGGTGCTCCAGGCTCCTCCCCGTCCCCTGAAGGGGTGCTGCTTCCTGCTGCTCTCCAAGCTGGTGCTCCTGTGGGAGGCAGCAGGGAATGGGGCTCATCCATCTTCCTTGTCTCTCGTCCCTGTTCCCTCCCCCCTTCCTTCTCTGCCCCTCCCCCCTTCCTTCCTTCCTTCCTTCCTTCCTTCCTTCCTCCTTCCTTCCTTCCTTCCTTCCTTCCTTCCTTCCTTCCTTCCTTCCTTCCTTCTTTCCTTCCAATACCAAATTGCTTTTATTACATCTATGTAAGATGCAAAAATAAGGGTACAAATATCAGGTCCCAATCCTGAGTTTAAAGAAGAACATAACGAAAAAAAAAAATAAAGAAGAACATAACGACTGCCTTGTGGCTCTTCTGTCTTTAAAACTTTTACAATTCACAGATCTTACAGTTAGGTTTCTCTACAAGATGGCTCTTTAAAAAAACTTCTGATTTTCACTATCACAGCTAAAAACAATTCTTTGATATCAAACCCAATGCTTAAATTTTCACTTGTCTCATAAGTGCCTGATTCTTTTTTTCTTTTCTCTTCTTTTTCTTTTTTCCAGCTAGTTCGACTCTGGATCCAAGGCAGGGCCCACACGTGTGGCTGTTGGACATGTGTTTTCGTCTCTTCCCTCTGCTCACCTCCCCGTCTTCTTTCTCCCGTTCGCTGTCTCTGCGTTTGTTCGCAAAGCCAGGTGGTTTGCACGTAGGCTGGTTTTGCACATTGAAGCCCCGTGTGCCTCTGACGTGGTGCTTCATCCTCAGTATTTCCTGCAAGTCAGTAGCGAGACCAGGGGCCAGATCAGGTTCTGTTAGAAGGGTCAGGGGAGACCACCTCATGAGAGCCGGTGTGTTCCTCCCCAAGGAGGCACCTGGGGCCCAGCTGCCTCTGTCCTGCGGGGTTCACAGCCCGGGTGCTCAGTGCACCCTCTTCACCTCCTCCCCCACCCCCACCCCCACCCCGCAGAGTAATCGCTGTCCTCAGTTCTGTGTTGGGTACTTCCTTTTCTTTATAATGTTTCCACTTGTTTGATTCTCCACACAGTACACTTAGTTTTGCACGCTGGTGAAGGGTCACAGAAATGGAATCATTGTGCAAGTTCTCTGCAACTTGCTTCTTCCCTCAACATTGAGATTCCTAGATTGTCGTTTCAGTAGCTGCAATGCTTTCCTTTTCTCTACTGTGTCGTATTCCGTTGCCGAGCTCCTGTATCCATCCTGCCAGTAGACATTCAGCCGTTTCCACGGTTTTCCTCTTTACTTATTATAGACAGTGCCTTCTGGAATATTCTTCTCTGTTTCCTGGCACACACACAACAGGAGTTTCTGTAGGCTTATGCCTCCAGGTGGAATTACTAGGCCACTTGGGCGTACACATCTGCCACTTGAGTAGACAATACCAAATTGTCTTCCAGAGTGGTTGTACCCGTTTATACTCCCACCAGCAGCACAGAAGTGATTGCATGGCACCACGTCCTCCCAGTGTTTGGTACTGGGAGATTTGTAAGTGGTTTTGCATAGCTGGTATGTGTGAAATGATACCTTTTGATGAACAGAAACTTCTAATGTAAATTTATTTTCCGAAAGGTTTGAACTTCTTGAGCATAGTTTAAGGTGGTGCTCACCCAAAAATGTGTCATTGGACTGGGAGCTTATGAGAAATGCAAATTCCAGACCTGGTAAATGAGAAACACCAGGGTGGGGCCCGGCAAGCTGCTCTTTACAAGCCCTCCAGGTGATTCTGGTGCTTCTCCAGAGCATCAGAAGGACTGGGTTAGGAAAGCTTTTTCTACCCTGATGCCTGAAAGAGCTTCTCCTATATTGTGTTCCAATATGTTGTAGTCTTCCTTTTCACACTGAAGTTTGTAATCCACCTGGAACTGTTTGTGTGTCCAGTACAAGGTAAGGTTCTCATTTCATTGTTTTCCATGTGGATAAGTCATGGGCCCAGACCATCCGGTGAGAAGTCCCTCCTCTCCCCACAGGCCTGTAATCCGGCGCTGGTATAAATATCATTTCTGTGTAAGCGTGGGCTGCTTCTTGATCTCTCGACTTTGTTCCGTAGATGAGTTTGTCTGTCCCCGATCCCAGTTCTTGATAATAGCAGCTCTGGAGATAGTCTTGGTTTCTGGTAGGGTCAGTCGCCAGCTTGTTGTTCTCCAGAAGTGTCTTGGCTATCTGGGGGCTTTGGCGTGTCTGTGGACACGGAAGAGTCGGTTTGCCAGACTCCACGGGATGGCGTTGAATCTTTACATCGACTTCAGATCGCTGGATGTCTGGCTCAAACAGGAAAAAAACAAATATTGTTCAGTACTGAGTTCCTGTGGAGTTTTTCTAGAACCTGCTCAAAGTCCTCCTTCGTAACAGGAGCAAAGACAGAGCCAGCTCACACAAGGGTTTGCCGTCATTCCTGGCCACCGACCCTGCCATGTGGGCTGGGGTACACCTCTTGAGCTCACTCACGACTGCCCTGCAACCTGCCTCCCCACTCAGAGCTTGGCGGCCTCAGTGGATGTGTGCTCAGGGCCAGGAGGACGGAGGGCTTTAGTGGGACAGGCTGACCCTCTCATGCCTGAGTGTTTCTAGTTTCCTGCGGATTCACTACTCAAAACCTGCCTCTTGGAAAGGTCTTTTCACAGACAGTTTCTAGCCATGTCCCAGTTGGCTTAAGAAATAAGCTCAAGGGGACACACCTCAGGTGGTTCAGCGGTTTAGCACCTGCTTTTGGCCCAGGGTGTGATCCTGGAGTCCCAGGATCGAGTCCCACATTGGGCTCCCTGCATGGAGCCTGCTTCTTCCTCTGCCTGTGTCTCTGCCTCTCTCTCTCTGTCTCTGTCTCTCTCTCTCTCTCTGTGTCTCTTATGAATAAATAAATAAAATCTTAAAAAAAAAAAAAAAGAAAGAAAGAAAGAAGCTCAAGGGGCGCCTGGGTGGCTCAGTCAGTTAAATGTCTGCCTTTGGCTCAGGTTGTGATCCCAGGGTCCTGAAATCAAGCCCCGAGTCGGGCTCCCTGCTTAGCAGGGAGCCTGCTTCTCCCTCTCCCTTCCCCCTAACCCCTACCTCCCGCTTGTGCTTTCTCTCTCTGTCAACTAAATAAATAAAATCTGTAAAAGACATTTTAAAAAAGATTTTATTTATTTATTTGACAGAGAGAGCACATGCACATAAGTGGGGGGAGCAACAGAGGGAGAAGCAGACTCCCTGCGAGCAGGGAGCCTGACTCAGGGCTTGATTCCAGGACCCTAAGATCATGACCTTAGCTGAAGGCAGATGCTTAACCCACTGAGCCACCCAGAAATCCCTAAATAAATATAATCTTTAAAAAAAAAAAAAGAAATGAACTCAGGATAGAGATGTTCACAGGTGAAGAAACAGTTTTTCACCCTTTAAGTCAGACTTAGTGGTAAAGAAAAATTTGAGGTTCCAGATTCTATGTCCTTGTCTTGACCCTATTTGCGGCTTACTGTCGGGCTTACTCTGTCCACGCCTGGTACTTGGAGGGGGATATGGGCCCCATGAGACTTTTGAGGCAGGATTTCACTAGTTAGAAGGAGCCAGGTGGGTGACAGCCTGACCCAAAGCTCAGAGGCCTTGGCTTCTCCCTTATGACAGCAAAGCATGACATGTCACTGCTTCTCCTGGGATCTGCTCTGAGGGACAAGCATTATATTAGTCTGTGTTTTTTGCCTCAGTGAAGTCAGCACTGGGTTTGCCAGTACTCAGAGCAGAGTTTATTCATCCATCTTTTCCTTCTATTCAATCATTCATTCACCCAATAGCTATTTATTGTCACTCCAGGGGATACTGCATGAACAGAATGGCTCAAGGGCCCTGCCCTCATCAGGCTCACAGTCTAAACGATAGAACCAAGTAGAGCCAAGTGCTGTGAAAAAAGGCAAAGCAAGGGGGCCAGGAAGAGAGAGTGGTAGGTAGCACGGAGGCCTGCTGTTTCAGGAGAGGGAAGTATCCCAGAGGAGGAGACGTTGGGCAGAGAGCTCAATGAGAGAGCTTATAGATATCTAAGGACACAGCATCCTAGGGAGAGAGAAAACAGCAAGTACAAAGGCCCTGGGGTATATGCTTGCGGCGTTTAGAGTGTAAGAAGGTGGGCTGCGGGGCTCAGAGAATCGTGAGAAAGAGAATGTATTCTCTTTGATCTTAAAGGTGTGGACTTTCTCGGGGCCAAGGGAGACCCCTAGGTCCCAAGAGTGGGTTAGTGCCAGCTGGAGAAAGTCCATCAAAGTGGAATCCAGTGGGTATCCCCAGCACCCAGGCTCCTGCTGTGGATAGTTGCCAGTCTGGCAGCCACTCACCCGTCACCCTCTGGGGTCACCTGGATTTCCCCATCAGGCCCCTGACCATGGAGGCTAAGATAGTTATGCTTTCTTTGGAGAAAGAGTGCCTTATGTGCCCTGCAGGTGGCCACCAGAACCCGAAGCCAGAATCAGATCGACAGCATGGGAAGGCCTGGGTTCCATTAGGTCTAGAAACACAGGTTGCTGGTGGCTTTGTGGGATGTGAGCTTAAAATTTCCTCTTTTGCTGGAGAATCTTGTCAATAGGAACAAGCTGGATGCCTCCCGTCATACCTGAGGAAGCCATCGTCTCTCTCTGAGCCCTGGGCCTCACTCTGTTTCCAGTCTTGTGATGTGCTAGCACCGTGTCACTCTTGAGACACGTGCCCTATGCTTGACATTGTGGTCCCCAGGGGGCCAGGCCACTCTTTGCTTCTTACATCTCACTCCCCCCACTTAACTTGAGTGAACAACATTTTCCCTCCAATAGATGCGAGTGACTTTCACTGTGTAACCCTGTTGAAAGTCGGGGTATCCCAGGGACCAGTCTTTGCTCAGAATCGCATCCAAAGAAGCAGGTTCTGGCTGCCAGGTGATAATTGCAAAAGAATTCCCATCTTGGCTGCAAGCCGGCCTGTCTTCCCCATCTTCCAATGACATGCCCTCCTCCCAGTTAGCACCTTGGCTTCCGACTCAGAACCCGAGCCTCAGTCCTGCCATGTTTACTCATCCTGAGAGCTGGGGACAGTTTGCTGCGGCGTGGCATCTTTCTCGGAAGCTCCTAGGTCTTGCTGGTAACATGTCTGGGTGGCTGGGTGCTGTGCGGGCCTGATGCTTGGGCTGGCTTCCGGAGCCCTCTGGTTTGCAGAGTGTGGGTGACTCAGAGGGCTGTTCTGCATGTCGCAGGCCCAGTACAGCCAGCACACCGGCCCCAGAGGGGCCCCTCTCGGCAGGATGTGAAAACGCATCTCCGAGAGCATGGCTGACCTCAGACCCACCCACTCTGAAGATGCAGAAATAGCTGCCAGGGTGAAAGTGCTTTGGTGAAAGAGGGTGGCTGTCCAATCGGTTCCGTCTGTTAACCAAACGCTCTCTGTGTGGTGGGCAAATGCATACAAGCAAGCAGAGGGGGAGCGGCGCAGACACGCTGTTAGCGTGGCACTGCGCTGTGCCAACTGGATTCATAGCACAGCACTTTTCTGGGTTACGTGTTATTATTCCCATTTTGCGGATGAGGAAGCTGGGCCTTGGGGAGTGAAATGATTGGCTCACGTTCCCTCGACATCTGCAGGGAGCTCAGTATGTGCCACACGCTGTTGGAAGCACCTGTTACGTGCTGGTGCGTCGATCCCCTCAGGGATGGTCAGGAACAGCCATCATCCGCCTTTTACAGGGGAGGTGCGGGGAGTGCCGGGGCCGGCCTCCAGTCTGTGGCAGGGTGTGTCAGGCGGGGATCTGGACCCACGATTCTGGCCCCCAGTCCGCCCTGGGGTGCCAGCCCCCCATCCATGTCCACGGAGCTCAGCCCCCACCCTCAGAGACTTATACAGCCTTACCAGACACAGAAAGGCTGCATTTGTGACATCAGTGGACGGTAGAGTGGGGAGAAGGGGCTCTGGGCTGGGGGACCCAGGTGGCATTTGAGGCGGGGTGTAGACAGAGAAGTGGCATCCTGCTGCATATCTCGAGGAGGGGGCCCTTCTGGATCCAGAGCCGGGCTGCGTGAAGGTGTGGTGGTAGTGGGAACACTGGGCCATAGCAGCAGCATCTGCTCCTTGGTCACATCCTGCCATGGACCAGCCCTGTGACCTGGGACAGTCACTTACACTTGGCTGCTTCTCTGCAGGTGCCTGACATGTGAGCTTCAATGGAGATACAGGGAGGAAGGTGCTCTGCAGAATAGTGCTTATAGGCCTATCTTAGCTCAGGCTGCCATTAATTTTCCTGTTTTAGAGGCTGGAAGTCCGAGGTCAGGGTGACAGCACCATTGGGTTCTGGTGAGAGCGCTCTTGAGATGGGCACCCTCCTGCTGTGTTGGCACAAGGCAGAGGGAGCGAGTGTATAAGCTCTCTGCTATCTCTTGGGATGAAGGTACGAATCCCATCATGGGGGTCCCACCCTGACGACCTCATCAACTCCAGTCACCCCCGTAGGCCCCATCTCCAGGTACCATCACATTGAGGGGTATAGGGCTTCAACAGAGCCATTTGAGGGACACAGTTCAGTTCATGGTTGGACTTGATGGAGGGGATGAGCCAAGAGTTGGGGCTCTGTCTGCATGTATCTTAGGGACACATGGTATAATGTCACACACAGGGTCCTTGCCAGTCTCTTGGACAGCCTTTGAGCTGAGGGCAGTAAGTGCCTGGGCCGGACCTGTGAATCTCAGAGAACTTTAGGACTAGGTTTGGTCCCTGCTCAGACCTGGCAAAATTTCTTCGCTAGAAGCTAGTCGCTTTCTTGAGCCTGGAATGTGTGGGTTGGGTGGCCCGGGGTGTGTGTGGGGGTGTCCCTCATTTATCTTGCTGTCTCCTACCCCACAGGCCCTTGGCTGAACCAGGAAGGTAGAGGGTTCTTAGCCACACACTTGCCCTCTCCCTCCCCGAGGCAGGTGGGCTTGCCCAGGGCTGGGCCCTAGAGTGAGGGCTTGTCAGGTGAACCTGGGGCCAGGCCTCCATCCTCAGGAGGCCCAGTCTTTAGGTCAATCAAGTATTACAGTAACCCAAGGGAGAGGGAGGCAGACATGGTTGAAATCTTCTGGGGGATTTAAGACAAAATGTGCAAGACGGGGGAAGGTGTGGTGGAAGAGAGTGTGAAGTGATGGGATGCCTCCTTACAGGTCATGGGCTTATGTTGGGCTTTGGAGATGTGTGGATGCATGTGTTTGTGAGGGAAGGGTGTCCCTCTTGGGGATAGATTGTGCTCTGAGCTGGTCAGGACAGAGATGGGAGGACACAGAATAATCTGGAGAGTGAGGTGGAGACAGCTGGAAGAGTCAATAAATATTCAGTGAGTCCTTTCCAAGCAGCGAGGGCCATGCTGGTTTTTGAAGGCAGAGGGTCTTGTGAACCAGGTCAGGGATTTTGGGCCACCTCTGAGAGGCCATGGGGAAAGGGGCCCTGACATGAGGAAAGGGGCCCAGGAGGGAGATGCCTCTTCCTGCTACCACCTGTTTAACCCACCCCCGACCCCCGACCTCCATCCCATAGCTCACACGGAAGCAAGGAGAAATACACTCAGATGTCTTAGCGTAAGTTTTTGGCTAATTCCTTCAACCCCCAAAGAGAAAAATGGCTTCCCAAACAATTAGGTATTTATTTTATCATCTCATTTGCGGTCACAGGCTGATTTGTGGGTTTGGATCGCTGTTTCTTTCCCAAATCTCAACTGGATGTAGTAACAAGTGCTTTTCTTTTGCTTCTGTTTTGGCAACAACTTATTTTGCAATGCTTGCTTTGTGGCTGATGCCTCTCAGCAGAGGTTTGGGGTCAAGGCCATGATGAAATGGCAGAAGGACAAGGAAGCAAGCCGTGGTTTGTTTAGAATGCTTTCCTGCCTGTGGTTGCTACCTTAGAAGTCGTGTGGTTGCTCGCCAGGGGAGGTGCAATGTAGCTGCATGAAATCAGAAGAAATTCTGCTGAATTGGAGAAAAGGACTGGGCAGCAGGAGCAAACCTGGCTCAGGTCTGAGTTTCTATGGCTGGATAATCCTTCCTTGTATGGCAGCTTAGCTCAGAGCACGTCCAAGCTGTTTTTCTCTAGATTGTAAGCGGATGCGTAACCCTGGGAAAAGTAGAAAATGAGTAGGATGGTGGTAGTTGTGAGTGGTTGGGAGGGACACCAGTGTTTTCATTGTAGAACCATCAAACTGAATGCACCTTGGACCCGTCTCTAATTCCTACCGGCTCCATGACAGATGCACACAGGACTTCCCATCTAATTCCACCTCAGAGATGCATGCATGGGCTTTCATGAGACTGGATGCTAATTATATGATTTGCCAAGGTGACAGATTCTTGGGTCTGTGCTTTTGCACTTTATCTGTTGATATCATGTGCTCGTGTGATAGTTATTAGTGTTGTTGAATCAGTGAAGCACTTCTGACCCTTAGCCTCAATGACCATCTAATCCACAGCACCAGTGGAATGGTTCACCGATTTGTGCCTAGTGTTGTAAAAATGCAACACCACTGTGTAGGTCTTCAGCTGTGGCCTTCATAAAAGACCACAAACTGGGGCAATGATTCTAGGACCAGAGGCCCCACTCCTCGGCTCTGGGAGGGTTTGTGGATGTTACCCAGGTAACTCGGAACAATGGCCTACTCTCTCGCTGTCTCCCTCCATATTACAACTGGCCAGAGCAGTCATACTGATCAAAGGAACCTACTTCCTCTTGAACCACATAAGAAAATAGAATCATGTTCTTGGTTACTGGAGAAGATGGTTAGGCCAGGTCTCCATCTCCTTTCACATCCTCTCCCCGTTCTCTTCTTTAGGAGACTATATTGCGGAGTTTATAAATACTTGCCAATAAGTCAAACAGAACCTCTTATTTAATCCACACAGCAGCCTTGCCAGGGAGGTGTTCTTTTCCCCACCCTGGGGCTCAGCGAGAGGCCCCGAGACCAACATGGATGTCCCTGCCAGGGTGCTTTTGTTCCAAGGGCTCCAGATGCCAGTCTGCATTTTAATGCAGCTCCCAGGACCCCCTGACCATCTTCCCACTGTAGGGAGCCTGGCATTAATGCCCGGGGAGCGAGGGCCTTACCGAGCTCTGCCCAGCACAGGGGGCTGGTCCTGGCCAAGTTGCCCCACCTTTCTACACCTCAGTGATTGACCTGAGCAATGGGCATCCCACTACCAATCCCCAGAGATGGCCGTGCGAGTTAAGTACAGCCCCTGTGTAGCTGCCTGTGGGAGAGGAGAGCAGGCCAAGGGGGTGGGGGTGGCTGGGTCGTGAGCAGAGTTTGGGGTCTAAGTTGTATGGAAACAGGCCCTTCCTCTCCTCTTGTTGCCTCCATCTTCCACCAAGAAACAGACAATTAAAGAGCGAAACTTCATGACTAAACAGGAAGCTGTACCTCAAAAGGCCGCACACAAGCCAGTTAGTTTGATGCTTTATAAATTCTCTGCACACTCTTGACGAGGAGTAGGGAGTGGAGACCGAGCAGGGCTGGCTTCTTGGGTACTGGCTGGCTGGTCTTAGGGGCATCGTTCCTGGGGTTTCCCCTAGATTTGGCTCACTGCTCCAAGCACGGGACCTTGGCCCTGTGCTGGCACCGGATCCTCCTAAGCGCTCCCTGAATGGGCGTAGATGGACAGAGCAAACACCTCCTGGCCCCGACAGCACCTTTGAGCAGGTTTTTCTGGGAGTAGCAACTGAGCCAATTGCTCTGCCTTCGGTACCAACAGGTCCACCTGCTGCTGGGCAGAGGCCAGCACAGGGTCAGGGAGACGGGGGAGGGGCCAAGACAGTGATCGAGACAGGAGGTGGTAGAGACTGCTCGTTTCCGGATGTATTTTGAGGGTAAATCCAGAAGCATTTGCATCTGGAGGGATGTGGGCTGTGACCAAGATTGGCCCGAACAACCAGAGGAAGGCAGTAGGTTTCCTATGGTGGGAACAAGTGGTACAGGGCTGCCGTTTGGGGATGGGTGAGCAGTGGGAGCGGGAGTGAGGATCGGGAGGTCGACCTTGGCCCTGTTCAGTTTGAGATGCCCGGTGGGCAATTAGATGTTTGCGTCTGAAGTCCAAGGGTGAGGTCTGGGGCTGAAAACATGGTCAGGATACAGGTGGTATTTTAAGGCCCCGAGTGAATGGTCTGACGGTGCCTTCTGCTCGTGGGTGTGGAACAAGCCACAGTGTAGTCCAGAGAGGGAAGCACAGTGGGGAAGCTGCTGTAGGGCCACAGCCACCCAGGCGTGGGGGGAGGGGGCCTTCTCCTTCAGGAGACCGCCTGCAATGCATGGTCCAAACGGTGTTTACCGCAACTACAGCGGAGCAGGGGGGAGCTGGGTACTTGGTCCTGCACCAGCCCCAGCCCACCCCCTGGAGCCCAACACTAGGGCGTTCAAGCCCTATAACTGCACCAGTGCTGGCGAGCTCTCATGATTCGGTGGTCTCCGCCTTGAAGGGACATTTCAGGGCGTCCCAGCTTCTCCCTCAAGAGCATCCTGGTTTACCTACTGATGCTTAATAAAGCTGCACCTAGTAAAAATTGAGGCACTTCCTGCAGGAAATTAATTTCAGGCACTCAAAACAGACCCTGGCCATTTAAACGGACTTGGGCCATTTAAAGGAGATCGAGAGAACGAGTGGTTTGGAAACCTAGACATGATAGACGGCTACGCAGGGGAGTGTATTGCTCTTGAAAATTGAAGAGAAAAAAGTGATCTAACAGAATGGTAATGTAGATTGTTCAGGACTCTTTTTAGGGGCCTTCAGTGCTCTGACTGGGCTGCGGCTATAAAAATAGTAACTTTTTCTCATTGTCAACCAAAAAAAAAAAAACAGGAAGAAAATGTGCAGCCTTATGAGTTTGCATGCACACTGAGGTTATATCACTTGTAAGAAGGACACAGGGGCCAAACTTAGCATATATAAAAGCCCGAAGGAGGATTACATTTGAGTAGATTTCTCATGAAATTCTCATTTTCTTTGCAGAAGCTAGCGTCTTAAAATTTTTTCTCTTTAGTTGGCCCTGACTCGCAACTCCAGGGCAGACAGGCAGCAGGGCTGTTTTGTCTAGCATAGGAAAAAAAAAAAGAGAACCCACCAAAACCTTACTGATGCCCTTTGATCCCAGAGACCCTCATTTCTTTGCACAGAGTCCCTCCTCTCAGTGACTATTCCACTGGTTTGGGGTTAATTCTGGCACAGTTGTTAAGGTGATACAGGATGTGGGCTTCAACGGCACCCAGAGGGTGACATTCTGTCCTGGGTTCTGACTGGCCCCGAGGCTAAGGGATACTCAGTAAATGGATGATATTAACATGAGATGGAAGCGTAATAGAGGTCAAAGGTGATTTTTTTTTTCTTCTCAAAAATGGTTTTGCAAATCTTTTTCAGAGCTGATAGACACACACCTTAGCTGGATACAAAACATATTATGAAACAGAATGACTGTGATCTTTGATCCGAGAAATCAAAGTGAAAGGTAATTGACATCTTCTGCTTCTCTTTTTGTTTTCCAGCTGTGTGTTTCCTTAACTTGAATTACTTGTAGTAGAAGAAAGCTTTTCCACCCGTCCTCACAGACACCACTTCCTGCTCTTAAGGGCTGGACCCCACCACTCTGAGGGGACACCCCTGGGGGACATCCCTGAGACTGGCTGGGAGGCTAGAGCTCAGGGTTGGGGGGGGGGAGGTGGGGAGGAGGCTCTGGGAATTTGCATGTTCTCCCAGAGGCCCCGTCCCCTCTCCCAGGTCACGTTCCTACGTTTGAAAGTTCTGCTCCTGCACCAGACCAGCTCCTTTCTGGTTCTGTACACTTTGTTTGGCGTATCCAGTTAAGACAGACTGTCAAAGGTGGGGCGTTCTGCACTGGGGAGCGAGAGAAGGCAGGTAGAGCCAAAGAGCCGGGCAGCTACCCTCAAAGGGTACAGTGCTTGGTCCATCCAGGGTAGAGCTGGTTTTCCCTTTGAGCTCAGCGGAGCCCCTGAGCCAGCCTCAGGCATTAGATCGACCTCAGCTGACTCTGGCTTCTGGGCCTGCGTCGAGAGGAGCCTGGTGGCTAATGCAGACCTTCCAGCACAGGGGTAGGGAGGCTCCCCGTGGGCCGTGAGGCCGCTGCTTTACCTTTCTGTGTCTCAGCTGTTCAGATGCTACTGCTGTTACTGGATGCTCTGAGGTTCTGATTAGAATCAGCACACGCAGCGCCCAGCATGGGACGAGCAGTCCCCCGAAGTCAGCCGGCGGTATCCCTGGGTTACATGCCTCCTGACATCTCCCCGGCTCGCTGGGCTGTGGCTTTTGAATGGCCCCTTTGTCAGAGACAGCGGGCCCATTCCGTTGAAGCCAGGCCCAGAAGAGCACGGCGGCAGCACACTGGCGGCCCACTCTGGAAGCACAGAAATATTCACCATCAGCACACGCAGGGGAGTGGACACCCCGGAATCGTGGTTCCCAGAGGGTGGGCTCTTTCCAGCAGCGGCAGGAAAGGGGCAGTGGGGAAGGGGGTGTTGCCCTGGCACCTTCTCCAACAGTGACACCGTCGGTGAACATCTGCTGGACGCCGGGTGCCAGACTCCCTCCTGGGGGCTTCACATCCAGGAGTCAGGGTGACAAAAATTCAGACTATAAGGCACTTAACCAAAGCCCTTAAAGGGCCTTTTTAACGGACTTCTCCCCTCCCTGGTATTAGCACTTGATGATGCTTCTGACCTTACAGAGGTCTGGGAATTTTGGCAAGCCGGCTGGGATCTTCAGGGCCCCAGGGGGATTTACCAACATCTAGCTCTCAGACCTCATCCGCGGCTTGGAGCTGTAGGCCTGTCAAGGTTTTTGTGTTTTGTTTTGTCTTTTACACCAAGCTTCTGAAGTCTGGCCCCTCTGGAAAGTTCTTTAGAGTTTCCCAGGTGCCCACAAAACAGGCAGAGATGGCTGGGAAGTTACTTAGGAAGCAAAAGCAGAGCCTTGGGAAAGTTCTGTTCTCAGAGGACGAATCATTTCAGTTCTGATACCGAGTCACAGGAGAAGGCCCCAGGCCAAGGGCCACTTTTTCCTGCTTAGCCCCTTTCTGCAGCCTAGTGGGGAAAACAGGCCTGGTGCTCACTCTTGGCTGTTGGAGCAGCTTCTCCCACAAGCAGCTGGGACGAGAGGTGGAAGGACCCAGAGGACACTCTCTGTGCTTTCTGATCCGGCCTTCTCGCCCCAAGCATGAGTCTTGGGAGTGAATTTGCAAAGCACTGTGGGAGGGGATGGAGGAGAATTGGGGTGGGGGGCTGCACCCATACTGGCTCTTCAGCCTCTTTGGCCTTAGAGGATGTAGCCTCCCCAGTTCCCATCCAAGCTTGAGGAGTGTCTTTCTGGCTGTGGCCTTTGTGGCTGGCCCCAGACTCTCGTGGGCACTCACATGATCTAACCGGATTTTAGAAAACATGCTTGAGGTTTGGGAGAGAAGCAGGATGGGGTCTCTCCACTCCTTCCTGTTGTTGCTTTCTCGGGGGATGAAGTTCCAAAGTCAGCAATTAAGGGGGAACGGCCTAGAGTCAAAAGGACGCTCACCAGACCTTTCAGTTACACCTAGCGTATATCTGTGTGGTTTTCTCTGTATGCAACCCCGAGCAGCCATTCTTCTGCATGGTGAAGTTTGAGAACCTCCGAGCTCAGCTGAAAGGAGAAAGTCAGCATGCATCCCTTCACATGGATCAGAAAATCCCTAGGGCAGAGTGGGATGCTAACAGAAACCCAAGTTCTTGGAAATCAACACCTAGAATTGTGGGATGAACAACGCTAGGAGGTGGCATTGGCTTCTGCAGTTTTTACTCCCCAACAGTAGGTGCAGAAAACACTCCTTTCCTGTTCTTCTCTGCCATTGGTATATACTAGGGGTTGGTACACGAAGTCTCGGGCCAGTTGGTAATTGGTCTGTTCAAATCTAGCCCCCTGGCCTGTGGTGGTAAAGTTTTATTGGCACACAGCCCTGGCCATTTGCTCACATGCCGTCTGTGGCTGCTTTCACACCAGAACAGCAGAGCTGAGCAGTTGAGTAAAGGGCCATCTAGCCACCAGCCCCGAAAATATTTTTATCTGGCCTTTTATAGACAAAGTTTGGGGATCCCTCGTATTTTCTTTTTATGCCTACAGCCATTTATTAGAATAGTTACACAGTTTTCTCTTTAAAACTCCAAAAAATCAAATAAGAAAAGAATAATTTTAAATACTTAACATCTGTCATTTTTTTTTTCCTTTCCTGGTTTCAGCATTAGGTGTCAGGCTTAGAAATCACCCTGAGGTTCATCAGTGTTTTCAGCACAAAGCCTCGCTCTAAGGGTGACAAGAGGTCAGGGGTGCTTGTGGTAGAGTCAACACCATTGGCCTCAATCATGTTCTGAGAAAGTGATGCTTGGTGACCGCCTTAACCACTCAGCACATGGCCTCTGCTGTGCACTTACAGGTTGCCCTTACCTTTTCCTCTCTCTCTCTCTCTCACACACACACACACACACACACACACACAATACTGAGGACTCCAGGGTCACAGAGGAAAGATGATGACTACTGAACTTAGTAGCCAGTCTCTTTGTCAATTGTGTAGCCACACAGTGTTCAGGTTGATACACGGGTCCTGAGTTCTAATCCTGATCCCATCACCTTGCCTGGCTGGTGACTGCCTATCTCCACCTATAAAACAAGGATTATATTACTAGGTATGGTGTAAGAAAAACCTAGCATTTATTACAGTGCCTGATGCATAGCTAACCTTCAAAAAATATGAATGGCTTACATTCTCTTGTAGAGAAAAGGCTCCAGACAAGTAATAGACTGGTAACCCATTTGTCAGTTGGGTGACAGAGGAAAATCCGCTTCCCCAGACCAAATGACCTAGGCTGATAGTATGGGATCCCCATGGGGGCAGCTGAGATGCATGCATTAGGTACCTGCTGTGTGCAGGGGATGTAGGTAACTAACCTGGCCCAGGAGTTCATGAGCAAAGCATTTTGAGAATTCAAGATTTGCTTTTGGAGGGAGGGCTGGCCCAAGGGTAGAAGTGGGAGGTGGCTTCCATGAAAAGGTGGCTTTGGAACAGGGGCAGAAGGGAAGTTAGGGTTGGGACAAGGAGAGGGACTATTTGGAGAAATGCATGTGGCCCAGTTTGAGAAGAGGGGGGAGGAAAGATAGAGATTGGCATAGGACGGATGCTCAAAACATTTACTGAATGAATGAAACGTAGAGGGCTGACACAGAATCCAGCACTCAGACCTCAGTCAGAGCTGAGGACCAAGCCCACAATGGGTCAGTATGACCTGAGGCTGCTTAACGAGAAAAGGGAAGCGCAGAAAGGGGTTCAGTGTCAGCAAGCACTTCCTATGCCCTGAAGCCCTTTTGTTCAACAAGAACTTGAACAAAACCCCAGCTGGTGAATTGCAGGAACCTATGAATGGAGAAGATGGAGGGGAGAGTGCCACCGAGGGGGGCTAGGGGCGTGCACTGTGGAGCCTGGGCGGCCTTCCTGGAGGAGAGGGAGCAGAGCCCTGAATGGAGGAGTGAGGAGAAAGGCCTTGGGGGCCAGGGGTGGGGTGGGCAGCCAGGACAGAGGCCTAGGGGGTGCAGGTGGGAGCCCAAGTGGCAGAGCAGTGGCAGGAGCTGAGGGGGGAAGGGAGCTGGCACCAGATTGCAGGTGGGGCCCGGAGCGAGGGAGTGAGGCCAGGGCCTGAGAATGAGCTGCTACAGGGCAGCCAGGAGCCCCCTTCCCCATGAGGACAGAAGCTGGGGAAGGACCACGGGAGGGGTTTCATGGTGGGCGCCAGGGAACTGCTTCAAAGAGCAGGGTGGCCTCGCTCACTCTTCTTCCTTCCCCCAATACCCTTGGCTGTGAAGGGACACCTCCTGCAGGCAGGACACCTGGCTCTGGAGGAAGCGGTGGAGCAGAGACCCTCTCAGCTCCCAGACAGACGGGGCTGCGCTGCCCTTGCCGCCACCCAGCTGGCACTTCTGCTACAGAACTTTCTCCTTATTCGCAGCCAGGAGAGCGAGCTCTGAGGTTTGAGCAAGAGAAGGTTCCTCTACCCAGAGAGAGGTTTCTGTGGGGTTTGAGCAAGCCTCCCTTCGGGACCTGAGAACACAGCTGCCTCCCCACACCCCCACGAAGGGCTAAGCACATGGTGTCCAGAGTTTTTCCAGACGCAGCTATTAGCTTTTCTACCTGAAAGTAGCTCCCAGAAAGCAGGGGGAAAGCCACTCCTGCCTCCTTGATGCATCTCCTGCCTTCCATCCCACCCCGGCCCCTGCCTTCTGAGAAGGGAAACGACCCTTTAGTGAGGGCCACAGTGCCAGCCTCGCTGCCTCCCAGATATTTTCAGAAAGCCGAGGCTATGGAACATTTCCATTAAGGATCGACTCCCCTGGTTTCCTAGATTGAGAAAACAGGAAGCCCTTCAGAATCCGGGCTTTGAAAAGCTTTGCATGAAGCTGTGCTGACCCCACCTCCACCCTGGCACTCTGCTTTCACTCCTGCCTCCCTGCTTACCAGGCCCCGGCAGGGGTCACAGAAGGGTGGGCCTGTGGGGGTGGCCAGTCTTCCTTGGGTTCCTGCTTGAGGGCTCCTGGGAGGCAGCTAAGCTGGTGCCTGGTATACAGTAAGTGCCCAATTAATGTTGGTTCGCTCAATCTGAATTCATCTTCTGAGTCACTCCCAATAGATCCACAGTTTGCTGTTCTGATGTACACATTCACACACACCGCTACCCATCCAATACGTGTGTCTAGCGCACACCACGCTACCAACACGTGCCATACACGAGGCACGCTACTATTTTCATCACTTGCAAGAGCTTATCTAAGCTCCTCCACAGCCCTAGAAGGGAGGTGACTTTTATAAACGATTTGCAGACAGGGAGACTGAGGCAAGGTTTAGCAAACGAGGCGGCAGTAGAGATGGGGTTCAAAGCCTGGAGCTATCTGGCTGCAGGACCCAAACACCCACCTTGTCTCTGAAGAGCAGAGAGCGGTGGTCGCCCAGTCTCTAGCACAAAATAAAACCCACTGGCACCAGGCACGCGTTCCCACAGCCCGGGGCTAGTAAGATCGCAGCTACCGGCGCTTACCAGGCAGGACCCAGGAGCTTGTGTGGGCCTCAACGCCTAACGGGACTAATCGGGACACGCTGCTGGTCTCGTCCTCTGTAAAAGGGAGAGCATGAAGCACAGAGAGGTAAAGTCCCGCTGCCCGGGAGCGGGGGTCCAAAGGTCAGACGTGCCTCTGGTGGCTCTAAGGCAGTGGACGTCCACACTCCTCCCACGTCAGGGCTGGCAGACTGGTCCACGCAGCGGTCTTCTGGGGAAGGCAGCCTGGCCCTAGGAGGGCCCTAGGAGGGCTCAGCTCGAACTTGGGGAGAGTAGGAGCAAGTCTCCACCATTTGAGACGGAAAAGCAAGATGAAGATGAAACAGCCTGGAGGAGGAGGCGGGGAAGGGCTGCAGGGGACCCTGGGTGACCTTCCCTGGAAGCCAAGAGGGACCTCCCTCCTCTCCTCTCCTGCCCCTGGGACCAGTCAGCTGCCCCGCGGCCCACACGGCGGTGGATACACCCCTCAGGGCAGGCACACACCTCTCCCTTGGGTCTGGGCTGCCACCGAGAGCCACTTTTTACCAAGAACATCAAAGGAAGCCTGTGTCCCAGCTCCACCTTCTCAGACCTTTGCTGCCTTGTCTACAGGGACCAGGGCCCTGGACGAGGGACCAAGATGGGAAGAGAGAACCAGCTTCTTGATGCCAGGGGTGGGCATCCCACCATCCCCTGGTTCCCTGCTAGGCATCACACAGTCCTTCTGCGGGAGGGGGTGGCCGAATTTTCCAGACCCCTGGGAGGCCCTTCCCCAGTGGAGGGGGGGCATTCCTGCTTGTGCCGAGAGGGATGGTCTACCCTGATGGCTAGCCTTAGTGGAATTCCTAGCTGCTTTTCTAAAAGGTCGCCTGCTTTGTGGGTCAACTATGGTTTCGTCACGTAGTAGGTATTTTCTGGATGCTACAATAGGGGTGGTCGGCAGAGAGACCGAACATCCTGAGAACCCGCCCTCTGGCCCAGCTCTATTTCTGCCAGGATTTGTAAAAGTTACCTTCACTAACGCCGGTAGCACAAGTATTATCATCCAGGGGGGAAAAAAAGAGCAGAGGAAGGCATGTCTCATGTTAAGAATCGTCCAGAGGTTTTATCCGAACCTAAGCGCATTTTACAAAACAGCCCCATTGCTGTTAGGTTCTAGAAAGCTAATCTGATCCATGTTGTTGGCGCCCGCTCACTCGCCCCTTCTCTCTCTCTCTCTCCCTTTCTCTTTCTCTTTTCTCTTGTAGTTAATGAAATTATCAGGAAGGAGTTTTCAGGACCTCCCGCCAGAAATCAGACGTAGAAGATGCCATTAGCAAGACACCTTCCGTATCTGACCCCCTGGAGCCTTCCACTGCCCTCACCTCTGTTTCCTTTCCTGTTACATCTCCCGGCCCGGAGGCCACCCGCGGGACACGGTTGTGGCAGAAAGCTGACTCGATTCAGGAGCTCGCCACCTCTCGGTGTCCACACCAGAGAGAACACTCTGCCTTTTGATTTGTGTCTTAAATCCCAGAGAGCATCTCGGTTGACTTTCATGGTGTCCCGTCCAAACCTTAAGTGCCTGCTGACCAAAACCACATTCTGAACAAGACAGCGCGCTGGAGCGGCCCTGAGGACGGCGAGAGCGGAGCTGGGGGCGCGGGCTGGGGTGGGGGAATGGAAGACCTGGGCCCCGTGATTAAACCCCAGCCCTGCCTTCATTTTTCCAGGTCACAGATACAGCTCCTGTACCTTTTGAAGGAAAGGAGTTTTCACACAGAGCCACCAAAGGAACGTGACCCGAGAGCCTGGCTTCCAGGCCGAAGCAAAACAGCAGCTGGACTGTCACCCTTAGGGACTGACTGCCTCTCCCAGGCCGCGGTCGGGCCATGGCTCCAGCCTTATTTTTTGGTTTTCTCCTGAAGCAAAAACGCTCTGGCCCCCCCACGACATTACCTGTTCAAACTCAGCGTTAAGTTATGACATGTGTCCACGCTTTTATGTTGGTCTCCGCTGCAAAAAGCTGGCCACGGGTGGCTGGAGGAGGAGCTCTCAGGGCCAGCTGCCCGTCACCCCTGCAGCCAGCCGTGGGGACTGGAAGCAGGGACCCCGGGCCCTGGAGCAAGCGCCCGTCTTCCGCAGCCCTGCAACCCAGTGGCTTTCTGCTAAGTCTCGCTTGCCTTCTTCCTAGCGGCCAGACTGCTTTTCCATAAACTAGTGAAGGAGAATCTCCAGCGTGTGCATTGAATGTTGAGAAGGAATCGTAGAAGAGCTACAGCAAGCAAAAGAAAAAAAGAAAGAAAAAATTAAACAGCACAGGTATTTTTTTGTGAAGTGTGAAATGAGGCAACTGGCCGGCCTAAGTGTTTCTCTGAGTGGGTTCCCCCACGACAAGGGCTGGATTCCCTCTCTCTGGCCTAGACTTAAAGTGAGACAACAAGCTCAGGCTTTAGCCCCAAAGTTCATTGGTTATTTTTTTTTTTTTAACCTGCACCCTTTTAAAGCGCCCCCGCCCCAAGACCTGTCTGCATTAGCTGCTGCTTCTGCATCGAAGAGAATCAGCCCACGTGCATCCCTCACTTGGAAGGAGCTCTGCCCAGACTGGTCATATGGGGATCTTCTCCCCACTTGTCTCCCCTGCATACACCGAGTCCTCAAGAGTCTTCCTCCTTTGGTGCAGTTTTTGCAAACACACAAAACTCTCAAAAGTTGCCCGCAGGGGCGGTTCTCATCACACAGAGGTGTTCCTGTTTGCATTTATTGTGGGCACCCTGGGACAAGCCAGGGATTCCTTTTCCGCCATTCGGTTTCTTCCCCAGTAAATCAGCACAGAATGTAAATATTCCTGGCTCTCTTCGGAAGGCTCCACTTAGGGATTTCTCAGTCTGCAAATCTGCCAGGTAGGAGCCCAGGAAGAGAATCGTGGCCGTTAAGGGCTCGTTGTGGGTTTTCCAAGTCCTGGCTTTCTTGTCAAGGTGACATAGAGGTTAAACCTTGCTCATAGCTTGACCAGGAGCCTGAGGCTCGGTGACTACGGCCCAGTGGTGGGCCTGGTGCTCCAGAGAGAGGACCGGACACCCCCGGCTGTGACCTTTCAATCAAGACCTAGCTTTTATTTTCCCCCAACAGCTGGGGACCTCTCTTCAAGCACAAAGTTTGGCAAAATCCTCTTCCATACAAAATGCCAGTAAGAACTTGTCATTGCAGAGCTTGTGGGATGTGAAATTCTTCCTAATAAAAAGACTCCTTATACCAGCAGCTTTACCTAAAGCATTCTCTCTCCAGCAATATTGACTTTCCTGGGGAAGAGTTTAAGTGTTTGGTGAGTGATCTGGTCTCACTTGACCTGGCTAGGAACTTTTTTTTTTTTTTTTTTTTTTTGCACATGAGGGAACTTGGCCTTTCCTTGGTTATCTGAATGTTCTACCCAAGTGCCTTCCTGCTATTGTAGCAAACTTGCTCTGCTTCATCGTACGTGGATGGGCCGAACAAGGGCTAACGTGTTTTCCATCAGTCTCCTGTCGGTGAACAGGGCCTCCCGCCTAGTTCAGACACTTGTACGGATCCACCCACATATGTACGTGTGTGTGTCTAATGTACACACAAGCTTTTTCTAAGACCTCCTAGCTGGATAGTAGAGGAAGCACTTTCATAAACAACTCTACCGAATAACAAAGGAAAGAGAAACCAAAGCATTAGTTTGAGACCTAAACAGGTAAGAGAATGTGTATCAGGAGCCGACAGCTATCAAGAAAGTTGGGTCGGTAACAATTGCCAGGAGGAAGTTTTGCCAAGAGGAATTGCTCATGAAATATTTTTCAGTCTGGGAAGAGGCAATAAGATCCTCTAAGAGAAGGAGAAAATAAGGATGTCTAAGTGGTAAAGATGTGTGTGTTGCACGTGATAGAAGGATCTCAGGTCGAGGTTTGCACTTGCTACATCCAAGGTAATGTAAATATGTAGCACTGCCAACAGGAATCTACCGTGTTGCTGAATGTAGTATATTTCCAAAGTTTGCAAGTCTTCCTGTATTGTACAAAAATATTGCTGCTTGATAATATATAAGAGCAATCCAAATTAGTAGGTTATTAAATTTTATTTTCTTATCTGTATTTTTATGCTTTTTATCTGTCCTGAAAATATCACACAACACCCCCTGTTGGAATCAGAAAATATTTATAAATGGTTGAAATCTTTTTCAAGTGTTACTTTTTACATACATTGATGATTTCTTTCCCCTAAGGGAAATGATGTATTCTTGAAATTTTGTAATTCATTCTAGCAAAAAAAAAAAGAAAAAAAAAAAAAAGAAAAACAACAAAAAACAAAAAGCAAAAACAAACCAAAGCAAAACACAAAAACCCACCTCCGAGTCTGTCGAGTCACCTGAGTCGTAGAAGAAAGTGTCTCTGGAGTAAGGGATGGCTTTGTAGAAGAAGGAACCTTCTAATTGTTGCTTGAGAGGACACGGACTTCAGCTCTGAGCCTTCCTCTGGTCACGGAGGAGAATTGTGAAGTGTTGAGATTCCCCCAAAGCAGTAGTCCAGGAGGTGATTTTGATTTAAAAACAAAACTGCCTGTGTTGTGATGGGATTCTGGAAAATGTTCACAGAACCCTAAGGGCAGGCTCATGTTTACAGAGCTGACCAAATCCTGGTAGGTAACCCCCATACGCATTATCTAAAGGACCTGCAGAGTTTTCCAGCATAGACACACCCTAGATGAATCAGATTGATTCCTTCTAGAAACTGGGAAGCACTGATGTGGCCTTTCTTGTTTACATCCAGTAGCCAAGACGTCGGTCTCAGGAAGCCAGCCTTGGCCAGTGTGGGAGCTGTCACATTTAGATTGGAAGCTGATGTGTTCTACTTGTCACTCTGAACTAAAGGGAGGGCTGAATGTGTTTATTTTCATGTCAAACACTTTCCAAGTGCTTTCTATTGTCCAGAATTGAAAGACTGTCAGAGGTCCGGCTAACAGTTTTTGTTCATGTTTACAAGAGGCATGGGGGTTGTGACACTCTTGATAAGCTGGGCTACACTTTCCTGCACTCATTTTTTTTGGAGGGATAACCCTTTAGCAGGTACCACCCAACACATCCTAACCTCCCATCTCCCAAGCCTGGAGCTTGGGCAATAAATCTCATGGAGCCAAAGCAGCCAATGCAAGTGTTTTCCTGCATTCCAGCTACAGAAGGATCACACAGAACCGGGACTGCAAACATCAATTACCCTCAGCTTTCAGGAGTACCTGGAGTTACAACCACCATCACCATCTTAACTCAGTTTGTTTAAAAACAAACGTTTCTGTGATTGGTAAACTAGAGATGGTCCCTAAAGCAAGCCCCTCTGAAAAGGAGATGGGGTGCTGGGTGCTGGAAAAAAATCATTTAACACTGCCTTGATGCGGCTGTTAGCAGACCAAACGCCTGCCTGGTTCAGGGTTTGGATGCAAAGGCCACTGTTTCCAGCAGAGCAGGTGCCTTCAGCATTGCGATTGGCTCGAGCAGACAGAGGCTTTGGTTAGAACAAGCTTAGCATCCTGAGCATCTTGTTAAAGAACCTTCCTTACTCCCATTGCCTCTACAGCCCTTAGAGGGGAGAAATGTTGACAACGCCCTAATTAGTTCTCTAACAAATACAAAGAATGCTCTCCAACGGGGTGGTGCTAGAAGGCTTAGGATTTTCGAAATCTTGACTGTTAAAGAAGTTTGAATACATCACATTCCTATGCAAAATGTTTTTAATCTCCAGTTTAATGTAGTTTATTTTTGCTATATGTAAAGTATTTTTATACGGCTTGTATCATGATAGTTTAGCAATAAAACAGTTGAAAGCAACAGCTGCTTTGGTGTATCTTTTCTTCTCTAGAGAGGCTGTTCAAATTTACCCTTTATGTTTTGAGTTCAAGGAAATTGTGTGTGTGTGTGCGTGTGCGTGCACATTCTCGGAATATGTTCAATCCTCTGCTCAGCCCCAGGAGGTAGACGCGATCCATTTTACATCTAACGCTGGGGTGCAGAAGCCACTTGCCCAAAGCCACAGAGCCACGAGGTCATCCTGGCTTCGCCCATTTCTCTCCCAGCTCCCCCCATTGCAGCTCTGCTACACTCTGTCTCTATTCCTGTTTAGAAGTAGCATCTAGGTAAAGATGACTGATCATGTCCACCTTGGGCCAGCTCACCGAGGCTCTCAGAGCTTTCACAGCCAGTCAGGCTGAGCTGGTCACTTGAAAGGAAAAGCAGTTATTTGCTTAAACATTTTACACAATTAAAAAAAAAAGTCTCTCTTACCAAACCCACAAGCATAATTAGATATTGTAAATACGAGAACTTTCCAGCTGACTTCTCCCTTACAACAGCTTTTCTTCCTAGGGCCCTTTTGTTATCAGAGGTTTGAAAATAATCACTATGTAAGTCTTAATATTGTTCAAACTTCATCCCCTGGTCAGCACTACCTTTAAGCCCCAGGGAAGCAGGATCCCTGCCCCAGGTGCTGTGCTTCATGACCACCCTACCACGCCATGGCCCTCCTTTGGGGTGCTTTCGTAGACTTTCCAAGTCCCCCTTCCAGTACCTGGAAGCAGCAGTACCATATGGTGGGGTGTCCCAAGCACATGCAGGACCCTGCATGGGTTCTGGCTACTGGAAGCTAGATCCCCTCTAGTGGCCAGAACCAGCTGGTTCCCATCTCTTCTCTTCAGAGCACAAGGTCAACCAGATACCCCAGAGAGCTCTAAAATCCACACCTATGGGGCCACCTGGTTTCTAGATGACCTCCTGGTAGAAGAGTTGAATTTTTTTTGTGGGATCATGTGAAATTGGGTCACCATAATGGTGCTGAAACAGTGATTGGAGAAAGTCCCCAAATTGCTTATGTAGACAGGATCCCCATAAAAACAGTTTTCCCAGGCCCACACACTCTATGGGTACTTCTGCCCTCTTAGAGCTTCTGCTGTAGCTGGGTTCACCGGCTGTCTTTAAATGAACTAACTTCCTGAAAACTTTATACTGCTTTTCCTGAATAGAAACCCCGTCATCTCAGGCAGAGGACATGGATAAAACCATACAGCCATTTAAAAAATAAATCTGTGTTCTGTATTTATATCTGAGTCACACTTGGAAAACGCCAGTCAACCTGTGCCTCAGTTTTCCTAGATGTAAAATGAGGATATGAATAGTCCCTGCATCATAGGCATTGTTAATACTGTTAACAATAATTAGCCACTGATAAAATATCCCAGTGCCTGGCAAATTTAAGATTCACCTAAAGTTGGACTTCTTTGTCTTCCTAATACCAGGAAGGCAGCATTCAGAGCTCTGACAATAGGTCAGCTTTTCACAAGAAATTGCTAAAGCCAAAAATTGCTAAAGCTTATCCAATTTTCAAGTCCTGAAACAAAAGGGAAACTCCCAGGGGCATCTTCTCTGCATCAGGGCAACTTGGCAGATCCGTGAAGGTCTCTTCCTACACGTGAAAGCATGATGGAGTTTTGTACTAAGGAGTAAAACCACAACACTGGGGGGTAGCTGGGGGGGCTCAGTGTTGAGCATATGCCTTCGGCTCAGGTCGTGATCCCCGGGGTCCTGGGATCAAGTCCCGCATCGGGCTCCCCGCAGGGAGCCTGCTTCTCCCTCTGCCTGTGTCTCTGCCTCTCTCTGTGTGTCTCTCATGAATAAATAAATAAAATCTTTAAAAAATGTATTAAAAGAAACCCACAACACTGGTTTAGTAACAAGTGGAAATATTAAGAAGCAGTAAGACAAGAGCCAACAAAATGCTGACTACACTATTTTCAGGTTCACAAAATAGGAAGGAAACTGATTTCTTGGCAGGAGTGGGTTGAATAGGAAATAATCCCAAGAAGGAGGCATAACCACAGAGACCATTAAGAAATGAAGGCCGGGGGCACCTGGGGGCTCAGGTGGTGAAGCATCTGCCTTTGGCTCAGGTCATAATCCCACGTCCTGGGATTGAGTCCCACACCAGGCTCCCTACTCAGCGGGGAGTCTGTTTCTCCTCCTTTCTCTGTCAAATAAATAAAATCTTAGAAAAGGAATGAAGGCCAGACTTTTGGGGAAGATGGCAGAGCAGGAAGCCCTAAGCTCACCTTGTCCCACAGATACGAGGCAACAACCACATCAGGTACATGGCCCAGAACCCAGCATGACGGCCACCAGAAAGGAGAGAAAAGGCCACATCAGAGGGCAGGAAGAGCAGAGACAGGGTTGGGAGCTAAACAGACCCTCGGGGCTGTCCCCTGGAGGGACGCCACAAGTGCACAGAGGGGAGAGAAACTGTTCTTAGACTGGGAAGCCTGTACGAGAAAGACAAATCCTCATACCATTGGGCTTTGAAAATTGTGGGGGGGCGGGGCACATTTCAGGGCTTAAAACCTGGAACTTTAAAAATCAACAGGCTCTGGCAGAGGTGGGAGGGAGAGGAAGCTGCGTCCTTGACCTTGAAGAGACAGCACAACAAACAGCCTGTGGACGTAAAGTACAGAGGCAGCAGTTTGAAAATTGCCTGTGGAATAGGGGAGGGAGATTGCTTTACTAATCCCAGAGCAGTGCTGGAGGGGCAGGGACACTGCTCTAGGAACAAAGGAGCTGGCGGCAGGTGCCGCTTTCCTCCCCCTGCCCCCTGCCTAGACACCTAACAGGAAACAGCAAGGCCACAGCAATCCCTACCTAAACTCGCTAACAGCAAGCCCTGCCCCTGTGTTATCTTGTGGGCACCCAGGCCCACCACCCCAGGTGTCCTCCATGGTAGACTCCTGCAAACCTTGCTTCCCACCTCCCACCTGCTTCTGGGGATTTGCCTCCTCCAGCCCTGCCTGCTGCAGTTAGGGGCTACAGGTCCCCTTTCCCTGGTGTGCACCTTGCTGGCACCACGTGCCCCGTCCCCACGTTCTCCTGTAGTTGGGTGCTACCATGTCTCCAGCAAACACCTGGTCTGACTCAGCTCAAGCCTAAGGCAGCCCCAGATGGGTCCATTAATAACAGACACCAATCCCTTCCCACAGCAGGCAAAAGGAGCCATTGCAGATGACTAGACTGAAGGCAAAAGCAGCTCAGCCACAATAGGGAGCATGCAACACACATAGGAGACACCCCAGAGGCATGAAGTTCCAGTGAACAGGGAACATTCAACTGTGAGGCACTATAGAATCTCTTCTTCATAAGGCCACTACTTTCAAGAATAGGATACCTAGCTGACTTTCCTAACACATAGAAACAGACAGAGGGGCACCTGGGTGGCTCAATCAAATGTCTGACTTTTGATTTTGGCTCAGGTCGTGATCTCAGGGTCATGGGATTGGGCCCCACATCGGGCTTCACACTCACCAGGGAATCTACTGGAGATTCTCTGCCTCGCCCCTGTTCTCTCCTCTAAAATAAATAAATCTTGTTTTAAAAAGAAGAGAAACAGATACATAGAGTTAGACAAAATGAGGAGACAGAGGAATAGGTCCCAAATGAAAGAACAAGGCAAAACACAGCAGGAGACTGAAGTGAAATGGAGATTAGTAATATGCCTGATAGAGAATTTAAAGTAATGGTAATAAAGATACTCACTGGACTTGAGAAGAGTGGAGGACCTCAGTGGGACCCTTAGCAAGGAGAGAGGAAACATACAAAACCAATCAGAGACCATCAACTCATTGACTAAACTGAAAATACACTAGAGGGAAGAAATGGTAGACTAGAGGAAGCAGAAGAATGAACCAGTGACCCAGAGGGCAGAGTAATGAAAAGCAATCAAGCTAAACAGGAAAGAGAAAAAATAATAAGTGAAAAAAGACTTCGGGAATTCAGCAACATCATCAAGTGTAATAACATTCACATTATGGGATCCCAGAAGGAGAAAAGAGAAAAGGGGTCAGAAAGTTTATCTGAGGAAATAATAGCTGAAAATTTCCCAAAGCTGGAGAAGGAAATGGAAATTCAGATCCAGGAGGCACAGAGAGCCCCCAACAAAAAAAAACAAACAACAACAACAATCAACCCAAGGAGGTCCACACCAAGACACACAGTAATTAAAATGACAAAAAGTAGAGATAAAAAGAAATTTAAAAGCAGCAAGAGAAAAGAAAGCAGTCACATACAAGGGAAACCCCATTAGGCTTTCAGCTGATTTTTGAGCAGAACCTTTTCAGTCCAGAAGGGAGTGGCATGATATATTCAAAGTGCTAAAAGGGTAAAATCAGCAGCCAAGTGTACTCTATGCAGCAAGGCTATCATTCAGAATAGAAAGAGAGATAGAGTTTCCCAGACAAACATTAAAGGAATTCATGACCACTAAACTAGCCCTTCAAGAAATGTTAAAGGGGACTCTGAGTGGAAGGGAAAAACTGTAAGTAGGAGTAAGAAAAGCAGGAAACACTTAGGGTGACTGAATGGATTTTTTAAAAGCCCCACAACAATACCCATACATATGCTGCCTACAAGAGACTCATTTCAGAGATACTACTAATGACACTTGCATATTGAAAGTGAAGAAATGGAAAAGCATTTATCACACAAATGGAAGTTGAAAAGCCAAGGAAGCAATACTTATAATTGGACAAAATAGACTTTAAAACAAAGACTGTAACAAGAGATAAAAAACACTAATATAAAGAGGACAATTCAATAAGAAGATATAACAATTGTAAACATTTATGTACCCAACTATGGGACAATCCAAACACAAAAAGCAGTTAATAACATAAAAGAAGTAATCAATAGTAATACAGTAAGAGTAAGGGACTTTTAACACCCCACCTACAACAATGGATAGATCATCCAAACAGGAAACCAATAAGGAAATAGTGGTTTTGAATAATACATTGGACAGATGGACCTAACAGATATATTCAGAGCATTCCATCTTACAACAGGATACACATTCTTTAAGTGCACATGGAACATTTTCCAGAATAGATCACATATTAGGCCACAAAAAAAGTCTTAAAAATTCAAAAAGATCAAAGTCATACCAAGCATCTTTTCTCACCACAATGCTATGAAACTAGAAATCAACCATAAGAAAAAACAGCTGAGGGGGAAAAAAAAACAAATACACAGAGGTTAAGTAACATGCAACTAACTAAACAATGAATGGGTCAACCAAGAAGTCAAAGAGGAAATCAAAGAATATATGCAGACAAATGAAAATGAAAACACAATGGGCCAATATCTTGGGATGCAGCAAAAGCTGTTTAAGTTTATAGCAATATAGGCCTACCTCAAGAAGCAAGAAAAATCTCAAACAACCTAGCTTTACACCTAAAAGGAGCTAAGGAAAAAACAAAATCCAAAACCAGTAGAAGAAAATAAAGATTAGAGCAGAAATAGACAAAACAGAAACAAAAAAGAATAGAAAAAAAATCCATGAAACCAGAAGCTGGTTCTTTGAAAAGAGCAACAAAATAGAACCTTTACTTTAGCCAGACTCATTTTAAAAAAAAGAGAGAGGGGGGAAGACTCACGAGCAGAAATTAAAGAGAAAGAATAACCAACACCACAGAAATAAAGGATTATGAGAAAATTAGGAAAAGTTATATACTCTTAAATTGAACAACCTAGAAGAAATGGATAACTTCCTACAAAGATATAACCTCTCAATACTAAAGCAGGAAGAAATAGGAAATTTGAAAAGACCAGTTACCAGCAATGAAATTGAATCAGTAATCAAATAATTCCCAACAGGGGTGCCTGGGTGGCTCAGTCAGTTAAGCAGCCAACTCTTGATTTCAAGTCATGATCTCAGGGTCATGAGACTGAACCCCACGTTGGGCTCCATCCTCGATGCGGAACCTGCTTAAGATTCTCTCTCTCCCTCTCTCTCTGCCCCTCTCTGCTCTTGCTCTGTCTCTAAAACAATGCACCTCCCCCCCAATAAAACAAAACTCCCAACAAACTAAAGTCTAGGACTAGATGGCTTCACAGGTGGATTCTACCAAACATTTTAAGAAGAATTAACACCTATTCTTATTAAAGTATTCCAAAAAATAGAAAAGGAAGGAAAGCCTCTAAATTCATTCTGAGATCAGCATTACCCTGATACCACAACCAGACAGATACTACAGAAAAAGAGAACTATAGGCCAATCTCTGATGAACATAGATGCAAAAATCCTCAACAAAATATTGGTAAACCAAGTCCAACAATACATCAAAAAATTAATTCACTGCGATTAAGTGGTATTTATTCCTGGGATGTAAGGGTAGTTCAATATTCACAAATCAATATGGTATATCACATCAAAAGAGGATAAAAACCATATCTTAATTTCAATAGATGCAGAAAAAGCATTTGACAAAGTATAACATCTATTCATGATAAAAACCCTCAAAGTAGGTTTAGAGGGAATAGATCTCAACATAATGAAGGTTTTATATGAAAAACCCACAGTGAACATCATACTTCATGGTGAAAAACAGTTTTTCCTCTAAGATCAGAAACCAGACAAAGATGTCTACTCTCACCACTTTTATTCAACATAGTACTGGAGGTCCTAGCCACAGCAATCAGACAATAGAAAGAAATAAAAGACACCCAAGCTGGTTAAGAAGAAGCAAAACTTTCACTGTTTGAAGAGGATATGATACTATATAGAGAAAACTCTAAAGACTCTCAAAAAACTACTAGAACTGATAAATGAATTCGGTAAGGTTGCAGGATACAAAACCAATATACATAAATCCACTGCATTTCTACACACTAATAATGAAGTAGTAGAAAGAAAAATTAGAAAACAATCCCTACTTACAATTGCACCAAAAATAATAAATTACCTAGAAATAAACTTAACCAAGGAGATGAAATACTTCTACTCTGGTGAAAAAACACCGATGAAAGAAACTGAAGAGGACACAAATGGAAAGATATTCTATGCTCATGAGTTGGAAGAATATTGTTAAAATGTCCATACTACACAAAGCAATCAACAGATTGAATGAAATCCCTATAAAAATACCAATAGCATTTTTTACAGAACTAGAAAAAATAATCTTAAAATTTGTATGGAACCACAAAAGACCCCAAAAGGCCAAAGCAATCTGAAAAAGAACAAAATTGGAAGTATCATGATCCCAGATTTCAAGATACGCTACAAAGCTGTAGTAATCAAATCAAAACAGTAGGATTAAAAAAAAAAAAAACAGTATGATACTGGCACACACACACAAAAATAGATTCATAGATCAATGGAACAGAATAAAGAGCCCAGAAACAAATCCACAACTATATGGTCAATTAATCTTTGACAAAGGAGGCACAAATAGGGAAAGGACAGGCTCTTTAACAAATGGTGCTGAGAAACTGGATAGCTCCATGCAAAAGACTAAAACTGATCCCTTTCTCACACCATACACAAAAATAAACTCAAAATGCGATCAAGGACCTAAATGTGAGACCTGAAACCATAAAAATCCTAGAGGAGAGCACAGTCAGTAATTTCTCTTACATTGACTGCAGGAATATTTTTCTATATCTAGAAACATATCTGTTTCCTGAGGCAAGGGAAACAAAAGCAAAAATACACTATTGGAACTACATCAAAATAAAAAGCTTCTGCACAGCAAAGAAAACTGTCCATAAAAGACAACCCACTGAATGGGAGGAGGTATTTGCAAAGGACATATCCAATAAAGGGTTAGTATCCAAAGATAAAGAACTTTTACAACTTCACACCAAAAAACCCAAATAATCCCATTGAAAATGGGCAGATGACATGAATAGACATTTCTCCAAAGACATCCAGATGGCCAACAGACACATGAAAAGATGCTCAACATCATTAATAAATCATCAGGAAAATGCAAAACCACAAGGAGATATCACCTCATATCTGTCAGAACAGCTAAAATAAAAAAAGACAGGAAACAACAAGGGGTGGGGAGGATGTGGAGAAATAGGAACCCTCATGTCTTGTTGTTAGAATGCAAACTGGTACACAGTCATTCTGGAAAACAGTATGGAGGTTCCTCAAAACAGTAAAAATAGAAGTACCCTGTAATCTAGTAATCACACTGCTGGGTATTTACCTAAAGAGCATGAAAACATTAACTCGAAAAGATATATGAATCCCTATATTTATTGTAGCATTATCTACAACAGCCAAACCATGGGAGCAACTCAAGTATCCGTCGATAGATGAATGCATAAAAAAGATGTGGTATATGTACACAGTGGACTACTACTCAGCCATAAAAAATAATGAAATCTGGCCATTGCAACAACATGGACAGATCTAGAGAGTATACTGCTAAGTGAAATAAGTCACAGAAAGACAAATACATATAATTTTACTCATATGTGGAAGCTAAGAAACAAAAGGAACAAACCGAAAAACAGATTTTTTTTTTAAAGATTCTATTTATTTGTGAGAGACACACACAGAGAGAGAAAGATATAGCCAGAGGGAGAAGCAGACTCCCTGTGGGGTGATGTGGGACTTGATCCCAGGACAATGGGATCATGACCTGAGGTGAAGGCAGATGCTCAACCACTGAGCCACCCAGGTGCCCCCAGACGGGTTCTGAACTATGGAGAACAAACTGATGGTTGCCAGAGGGGAGGTGGGTGGGGGATGGGTGAAATAGATGACAGAGACTAAAGAGTACACTTATCATAATGAGCACGGAATAATGTGTGGAATTGTGGAATCACTATATTGTATACCTGAAACTGATGTAATACTGTATGTTAATTATACTAGAATTAATTTTTAAAAATTTTTCAAGAGAAAAAAAATGAAAGTCATTTTTGTTTCAGGAACTTGGGTAGCTGAAAGAGCTGTAATGAGGCACAATTGCTGAACAGGGTTGGACCAAACTTTCTCCAAAAACGGCTACCCACTCTAAACTTCTAAACAGTCCCTTCCTTCTTCCTTCTGGTAAAATTCAGAAATCAAGCTTGGTAAGCGGGCTGATGCAGAGTTATCACCAATGAGAAGGAATCCTCTTCCCTAGCCCAGGATTTCTTGGTTTCCTAGAAATTTCAAACCCTGAAACTCTACACACAAAGTGCAATGAACTTCAGACATGAAGTACAAGGACAATCTGATCCTAAACATTCTCTAGGGGCCCGGAGATGGTGTCTTGCCCTGAGCTTTTGCTAGATCTTCCCAGTAAACACCCCAGAACCGTTGCTGTTGGTCCTCAAAATACCAGAGGGTAACTGTGATCTGATCAAGAACCCTCTGTAGCTGATGCCATCAGGACAGCTCTTGAGGAAAAGGATTCACAGGACAACCTTGGCACCAGAGTTTACCCTCACATATCCACTCCCCAGACTCTTATGCAATGGCTTTTGTGACTTCTCCACTTTGATAGCCATAGACTATTTCTCACTCGATGTGCCCTGATCTTCCCAATTCCCAGTCTCCTCTCTCCCCACCCCCCCTAGGTCTTCCAAGTACGCCCAGTCTTCCCCATCAGTGTGTGGCAATCACCTAAGCATTCTGCAGCCAAAACCCCAGGAGTGACCCTGGATCCCTCACTGTCCCCAAGGCTCACACATCAAATCCTGGTGAGTCTATCTCTGCAATTACCTCTAGGCTTCACGCCCCCTGGACCACCATTTATGTTCCACCTGACTGGGAGAGCAGCCCCCTCACTGCTCTGGCCCACTCCTGCCCTCAGTGACCACACAGCAGCCAAACTGAGCTTAAAGAAAATTCGGGTGTCACATGCTCACTTAAAGACTTCTGAGGGAGTCCCTTTGCATTTAGTTGTTTTCCAGCTGTGTTGAGGTATGGTTGACAAACAAGAATTCTATGTGTTTAAGGTACACAACAAGGTATCTTGATATATGCAAACACTGTGAAGTGATTGCCCAAAATCAAGCTATTTAACACATACATCGCCTCATGGTTGCCTTTTTTGTCTGTGTGGTGAGGACACTTGAGATCTATTAATAAGCTTCAAATGTAATTATTAACTCTATTTACCATGATGTACATTAGCTTTCTAAAACTCACTGATCTCATAACTGAAGTCCGTGCCCTCTAATATCTATTTTCCCCAGCCCTCAACCATGATACCACCACTCTACTCTGTTACTAGGAGTCTGACTTTTTTAGATTCCACATATAAATGAGATCATGGACTATTTGTCTTTGACTTACTTCACTTAGCACAATGTCCTCCAGTTTTGTCCATATTGTCTCAAATGCAGGATGTCCTTTTTATGGCTGAATCATACTCTATTGTGTGTGTGTGTGTGTGTGTGTGTGTGTGTACACACATAAATTTATTACATTCTCCACATCCATTCACCCACTGATGGCCACTTAGGGTTTACTTTAGATCTGTAGATGGCTCTAAGTAGTATGGGAAATTTGACAATTCTTTTAATTGGCATATGCATGGAGTATCTCTCCCATTTATTTGGGTCTTCTTCAGGGTCTCTCAAGGTTTTATAGTTTCCAGCATATAGATCTTTAGCCTCCTAGGTTAAATTTATTCCAAAGTATTTTACTCTTTTTTGATGTTATTATAAATGGCATCATTTTCTTCATTTCTTTTTTTGGATAGTTCATTGTTTTTGTAGAGAAATGCAATGGATTTGTTAATTTTGTTTCTTGCAACTTTGCTGAATTCATTTATTCTTGCAGGGTTTTTTTGTTTGGTTTTGGTAGAGTCTTCAGAGATTTCTATATAGAAGAACATGTCATTTGCAAACAGTTTTACTTCTTCCTTTTTTTAAGAAAGATTTTATTATTTATTCATAAGAGACAGAGAGACAGAGAGAGAAGCAGACTCCATGCAGGGTGTCCAATGTGAGATTCAATCCCAGGACATCAGGATCATGCCTGGGTCGAAAGGCAGGCACCAAACCACTGAGCCACCCAGGCGTCCCTACTTCTTCCTTTCTAATTTGGATACTTTTTATATCTTTTTCTTGCTTCATAGCTCTGGCAAGGAATTCTAGTACTGTGGTGAATGGAAGGTCAGATTTAGCATCCTTGTCTTGTTCCTAATTTAAGAGGAAAAGCTTTCAGCTTTTCATTGTTGAATATGAGGTTAGCTGTAAGCTTGTTGCATACATACAGCCTTTAGCAGTTGAGGGTCATTCCTTCCATTCCAAATTTGTTGAGAGTTTGTATCATTAAAGATGAATTTTTTCAAATGCTTTTTGTGCATCTATGAAGACGGTTATCTAATTTTTTTTTAATTTTTTAAGGTGTTTACTTATTTATTTATGATAGTCACAGAGAGAGAGAGAGGCAGAGACACAGGCAGAGGGAGAAGCAGGCTCCATGCACCGGGAGCCCGATGTGGGATTCGATCCCGGGTTTCCAGGATCACGCTCTGGGCCAAAGGCAGGCGCCAAACCGCAATTATCTAATTTTTATCCTTCATTTTGTTAAAGCGGTATATCATACTTACTGATTTGTATATGCAAGGAAATATCCTTGCAGCCCAGGGATAAATCCCACTTGATAGTGTATAATTCTTTTGATGTGCTACTGAATTTGGTTTGCAAGTATTTTGTTGAGGATTTTTGCATCTGTGTCCATTAGAGATATTGGCCTCTGGTTTCCTTTTATTGCAGGGTCCTTGGTCTGGCTTTTGTAGCAAGGTGATAGGGGCCTCATAAAAATGAGTTTGGAAGTATTCCCTACTCTACAATTTTTTGGAAGAGCTTGAGAAGGACTGGCATCAGTTCTTCTTTTAATGTTTGATAGAATTCACCAGTAATGCCATCTGGTACTGGGTTTTTCTTGGGAGATTTTTGATTGCTAGTAAGGTGACTAAATTAGTAATTGGTCTTTTCAGATTTCCTTTTTCTTCATGATTCAGTCCTGGCAGGTTGTAGGTTGCTAGAAATCAACCCATTACTTCTAGATTATCCAGTTACTTCTATATATACATTTGTTTGTAGTAGTCCCTTATGATCTTTTGTATTTCTTTTTAAGATTCTATTTATTTATTCATGAGAGACACACACAGAGAGGCAGAAATACAGGCAGAGGGAGAAGCAAGCTCCCTGCAGGAAGCCCAACATGGGACTCAATCCCAGGACCCAGGATCACACCCTGAGCCAAAGGCAGACGCTCAACCACTGAGCCACCCAGGCGCCCCTGATCCTTTGTATTTCTTTGTTATCAGGTATAATGTTTATATTTGCAGATGATATATCATATATAGAAAATCTTAAAGATTCCACCCAAAAACTGTTAGAACAAATTCAGTGAAGTTATGGACTTTTGTATAATGGTTTTTGTACATTACAATGTACAAAAACCATTATACAAAACTCAGTTGCATTTCTATACACTAACAAACTGTCTGAAAGAGAAATTCATCCTAAAAGAATACAATATCTAGGAATAAATTTAACCAAGGAGATGAAAGATCTGTACACTGAAAACTATAAGTAACTGATGAAAGAATTTGAAGAGGACACGAATAAATAGAACAATATCCCAAGTCCATTCTACCTGAAGCAATCTACAGATTTTAGCCCTATCAAAATTCCAACGGTATTTTCACAGAAATAAAAAGAATCCCAAGATTTGTATGGAGCCATAAAAGACTCCAGATATCCACAGCGATCTTGAGCAAGATGAACAAAGCTGTAGGCATCACACTTCTCGATTTTAAATTGCATCACAAAGCTATAGTAATCAAAACAGTGTGGTACGGGCAAAAAGAGACATACAGATCAATGGAATAGACAAGAGTCCAGAAATAAAGCGATGCATATATGGCTGCCTAATTTACAACAAAGGAGCCAAGGATATACAACAGGGAAAGGATAGTCTCTTCAATAAATGGTGCTGGAAAAACTAGACAGCCACATGCAAAAGAATGAAACTTGACCCATATCTTATACACAAAAATCAATTAAAAATGGACTAGAGACTTAATATAAGGCCATGGAACCCCTAGAAGAATATATAGGCAGTAAGCTCTTGGACCTCAGTCTTCATGATGATTTTCTTCATTGGACACCAAAAGCCCAGGGAACAAACACAAAAGTCAAAAAAAAAAAAAAAAAAAGACGAAAACAAATGGAAACCATCAACCACAACAAAGGAAACCATCGACACAATGAAAAGGCAACTTACAGAATGGGAGAAAATACTTGCAAATCTAGTAAGGGTTAATAGTCAAAATACATAAAGAACTCATAACTCAATAGAACAAACAACGAAACAATCCAATTTCAAAAATGGGCAGAGTTACTAAGGCATTTTTCCAAAGAACACACACAACTGGCCAACAGGTATGTGAGAAGGTGCTCAGCATCGCTCACCATCAGGGAAATGCAACTCATAACCACAAGGAGATCTCACTTCGTACCTGTTAGGATGGCAGTTAGCAACAAACAAACCAAGAAAGAAGCACTGGTGAGGAAGGGAACGGAAACTTTATCCACTGTTGGTGGGGATGTACGCTGGTACCAGTATGGAGGTTCCTTGAAAACTTAAATATAGAACTCCCAGATGACCCAGCCACCTGCCTTCTGGGTATGGATCCAAGGAAATGAGAGACCTACACTCCCACGTTCACTGCAGCAATCTTCCTAGAAGCTAAGATGCAGAAACCGCATAAGCAGCTGTCAGTGGATGAACGGACAAGGAAGACGTGGTATGTACACATAGTGGAAGATCATCCAGCCACGAGAAGGAAAGACATCCTGCTATTTGCAGCAACATGGACCTGGACGGCGTCATGCTAAGTGAAGTTGGCCAGACTCGGAAAGACAAATACTACGTGGTTTCATTTCTATGTGGAATCTAAGAAAAAAAAAAATTAAAGTCCAGCTCCAACAGTCAGTAGAAAAGTGGTTAGGTTCCCAGGGACCGGGAAAAATACAGAGGGGTTGGTAAAAGGGTGCAGACCTTCAGTGTTAGATCCTCAGAACATACATGTTCTGTACATTAGTTCTGAGGATCTAGCATACAACATGGGGATGATGGTTGATAACACTGTTGAATAACTGCAATTTGCTACGAGGACAACCTAATGTTCTCACACACATGAAAAGGTCAATATGTGAAGTGATGGATTAACTAGAAGGGGGAGAAATCCTTTTACAATGTATATACCTTATATCAGCTCACCATGAGGTACACTTTAAATATGTTATACCTTTATTGTCGGTTACACTTCGATAAAGCTGGGCGGGGGCTGGAGATCAATGCTCTGCTTGGGGCAGGGGAGGAAATCAAGGCTCTGTAGGAGGAGGAGGATAAAAAGAGCTTCTTTTGCCATTTTGCTGACATCACTTCTTTATTTTAACTTCAAACCTGGAGCAGGCATCTCAACCACTTGGATCTGAGACCCTGCAAGAGCCTTGGTGTCCTGCCAGTCACAGGACCAAGCTCTTCCCTGTGCATTTAGAATGATCCAGATTGCAGGCAAGACTTCCAGTGATCTTCCCTGCCAACCACTTCTCCAGACTCGCCTCTGACTAAAGCTTCAGTCTCTCCTCTGGTCTTTGCTCAGACGAAAACTGTTTTCCCAGCCTCTTTCTCTGCTCTCCCAGGATCTCAAATGCTCTGACCCCAGAGGTTCGTGGACCTGGCTCTCCCTTGTTCGGGTCTCTGATCGAACAGCTCATCCTCCGAGGACTTCCCCGACCACCAGGTAATGCAGGATTGACATATACAGGCGTCACAAGCCATGCACGCTCTTGCTTGAATAACCACTTGCTTGTTTGCTCACGGTCTAGCTCTTACACCTGTCAATTCCATGAGGGTAAAGACAGGGATGGTCTTTGCTCAAAGCCACACACCTAGATCCTACACACAGTAGGCTCTCTGGAGCGGCGTGCTCAATGAATAAACGTGGCTCAATTTCACATATGCAAGTGACATTGAGAACATCGGACTTGTCTGGAACGCATGAAAAATTAATTGTTTCCTACTATTTAATACATTTTTAAAAGCCAAGCATCTGACTCAAGAGAGACCTTTCTTCTGTCCCACATGGCTCAGTTTGTTCACTTCTAATTACACATCAGTGTATTCCAGCCCGTCTTCTAGAAAGAGCCAGTTCTCCTTGCTGCAGAAGCCAATAAAGGCCATTATTCCCCAGAATCCTGGAGCCTGCCAGGCTATTATCTGCCTTCTGGCATCCTGCAGTCACCCGTGGCCCTCTTGCCTGTAAAATGCTTGCTGCTGTGACTCAACAGCTCCTCGGGGACAGGTAAGAGCAGGGCGGCTGGCCAACTGCCGTTTACAAGCCAAATGTGAAACACCACTTCTCTGGGGAGGCTGTTCGACAAGGTGAGTTATGGGAATGTCTGAAGCGGGCAAAAGGCGCGGCCAGAGTGCCCTGCTTGCCACCTGAGATTGTACAAACATGCGTGGCTGTGGCTCCTCTCGGCCTGGTCCTCCCTAGATACACCTGCACTGGGCACACCTGGTCCCACATTCTCCTCCATCCTCCAACAGGTGCAGAGGCGCCAGGGCTTCCTCCAGGCACAAGCCTTGCGGAACGTCTTTCTCAAGCCTACCTACCCCCTGGACACCTCCCCGGGGCCCCGGCAGGGACCAACACTGCCCTGAGTGGGTCCAGGCCCGCTCTGAGTCTTGTGAGGAGGGATCCCAGGCCCTCCTTCCCATCTCCCACTGCCCTGGCCTCATCCTCAGCGCTGGTTTTTTTTTTTGTTTTTCTTTTTCTTTTTGTCCTTCATCCCTATTCCTGTCAGATGCAAGCCAGCCTCCGTTATCTCCCACTCGCTGGTCCCCATGAGGCTCCGCACACCCATTTTGCCCCCCAGCTCCCAAAGACACTGCTGCTGCTTCGCCCTCTGCCTCTCATGGCCAGCCACAGACAAAATCCCCACATCCTTGCTCTTCCGACCCACGCGTGCCTGCTGATTTTGCTCTAACTGAAGATGCCACACCACCGAGGCCCCCGTTTCCCTCGGAGACCCGTGACAAATCATCACAAACCCAGTAGCTTGACACGACACAAATTCATTAACTTATGATTTCGGAGTCAGAAATCCAAAATGGTCTCTAAACCAAGGTGTCCATGGAGCCTCGTCCTTTCTGGAGGCTCCAGGGGAGAATCAGCCCCCTGGCCTGGGGCCCGCTCCATCTTCAAGGCCGGCGATGGCACCCCTCACACCTGCCCTCGGCCTTCCTCTTTAAGGACCTTGTGATTGCACTGGGCTCACCTGGAGAATGCAGTCCAGCCCAAGAGTAGCACTCACACCTGCAGAGGGCACGGTGACATCCACAAGTACTGGGGATTGCGAGGGGGACGTCGGGGGCCTGCTCTCCTGCCCACCGTGCTCCCCACAGCCTGTAAATCACCAGGCTCTGCCTGTAGGCGCCTTCCTTGCTCTAGGCTGTTCTTCACCCCCTGGCCAATGTCCTCATTTCTTGGTGACTTGAGCTCCTGGGTCGGGGCACTTCTTCAGCTTCTACTCTTGGCTTAATTTTTGGCAATTGCATCGTCCATCAAAGGATCCTTTCCTCAACTTGACTTCTCAGTTTCCTAAATTCTTCTGGTCCCGTGACTTGTCCCCTCCTTTAGCCATCATACCCTAGAGCTGTGGCTCAGACCATCCTGTGGATCATAAAACCTGGGAGCCAGTTCAAACACAGATCGCTGGTTCTATCCCCAGAGAGTCTGAGGCAGCAGGTCCGGGGCGGGATCAGAGAATCTGCGTTTCTAACAAGGTCCTGGGCCGCCACACAGAACCATCACCCTGACCCTGAGAGCACCAGTAACTGTAGCTCCTCCCTCTAATCAACTTCAGGTACCCCACTCCGATCCAGACTCCTCCCTCTCCAGCACCTGATCCCAATAATCCTACATCCCACCTGCCACCTACAATCCTTTGCCCCTCCAACTTTTCCCCCTTGCCTTTGCCTTCACCTGCCTCCTCCTTCTCCTTCCCAGCTCCAATCCCATAGCCAAGCATCATCATCGTCTCGCCCACGCGGGTTAAATCCAGCTCTGTTTCCTCCATGCCTGCACCCATGAGTGAGCTCCAGCAAAGCACAAATGCCAGGCCAGGCCTCTGCTCCCTCCCACCTTCCCAAGACATCACTCAGCACTCTCATGCCTTCGGCCCCATCAATTTTCCTTTATCCCAGATAATTCTGATCAGAATACAAACACGCAATCATTTCACCTCCCTTAAAAATGATGATTGGCTTTACAACCTCATTCAGCTCTTGCCTTATTTCTCTATTTTCCTCCACAGCAGAACTCCTTGAAACACCGTGCATATCGGCTTTCTCCCACATCCCTCCCCGCCATTCTTGAGCTCACTCTCGTCAGCGTTGACAGCCCCGACAGCACCTGGTCAAAGTCACCAACGACCTCCAGGTCACCGACCCCTGGGTCACCGTTGAACACAGTGGCCACCTGCCCAGCACCATCCACTTGGATGGGTCCTGAGCACGGATTCTGTTTGCTGTTTTCTTTACGGGGCTTCCGCTGGGTCCCCCACCCTCCTCTGTCCTTTGCTGCCTCTTTCTCATCTCCCCAACATTAGAACACCCCCAGGCTCAGCTCTTGGACCCCATTCTATCTGCACTCATTTCCTTGGTGACCTCATCCAACTTCATGGTTTTATTATTTTTTTAAAGATTTTATTTATTTATACATGACAGAGAGAGAGAGAGAGAGGCAGAGACACAGGCAGAGGGAGAAGCAGGCTCCATGCAGGGAGCCTGACACGGGACTCGATCCCAGGACTCCAGGATCACACCCTGGGCCGAAGGCAGCGCTAAACTGCTGAGCCACCCTGGCTGCCCAATTGCGTGGTTTTAAATACCACTTACATGCACAGGACTCGCCAATTCATGTACCTGCGTGGATCCCCTGTCCCTGGACTCCAGACTCAACTATCTACCTGCCTGCTTGACAAACCCTGCGTGGAACTCAGAGTGGCTTCTGGCCTCAGTGAGAAACTGATCCCTCCAAAGCCCCCACCCCCCACCCCAGGAACTGAACTGAACCCTGCCAACAGTGGCGGATTGTGCCTCTTGGGACTCTAGGGACTCTGACTCTGCAGACACCTTGATCACAGCCTCATGATCAACCCCAAGCAGGGGGCCCAGTGAAGCTGCTCCTGGATCCCCCAAACTCAGAAACTATAGGATGATAAACGTATTGGTTGAAGTTGCTAAGATTTTTTTTTTTTAATTTATTTGAGAGAGGAGAGAGAGAGAGAGAGAGAGAGAGAGCATGGTGATGGGGCTGGTGCTGAGGGAGAGGGAGAAGCAGGCTCCCCGTTGAGCAGGGAGCCAGATGTGGGGCTCAATCCTAGGACCCCAGGATCATGACCTGGGCCGCAGGCAGATGCTTAACCAACTGAGCCACCCAGGTGCCCCTTAGCTGCTGAGTTTTGAGGCAATTGCTTATACGACAATGAATAACTAATACCCACAGAGAGGTCTAATCACCAGCCCGGGGTCACACAGCTTGTGGGAAGGGAGTCAGTGTCCAAGCCCAGTCCATCCCCTAGAACTTGTGCTTTTTAATCTCAAAACAAACTGCCTCTCAGGATATTCTGCATCTTGTCTCATGAGAGACATTTCCACCAGCATCTGGCTGTGAACCCAGCTCCTAACAGGCTGATGGGGCTGCACATCTGCCTCCTGACCGGCCCTCATGCCCCCTCCACATTCATCAGCTGCCAGGCACTAGCTCCAAAGCTCAAGTCAGACCCAGTCACTCTTAGATGTGAAGCCCTGGGATGACCGCTTTACCGGGCTCTTGGGGTCCCGTGACGATGTGTTTGCTGCACACAGGCCCCCTCCAAGGATTCCCTGCCGGCTACAAGCCCACGGGCTTCCCTGCACCTGCCTGGGTCCCTCCTCGGGGAGGGCTGCCCCCCTACCTCATTCCACCTCCCTCACTTGGGGCCAAACCCTCCCCTTTATCCTCACACTCTCTCTTCTGGCTTCCGGCAATCCACGTATGAACGTGCTAGGTGGCCCCTTGTCAAACCAGAAACAAAAACAGAGGGCAGCCCGGGTGGCTCGGCGGTTTAGGGCTGACTTCGGCCCAGGGTGTGATCCTAGAGTCCAGGGATCGAGTCCCACGTCGGGCTCCCTGCGTGGAGCCTGCTTTGCCCTCTGCCTGTGTCTCTGCCTCTCTCTCTCTCTCTCTCTCTCTCTGTGTCTCTCATGAATAAGTAAATAAAATCTTAAAAAAAACCACCACCACCACCAACAACAGAAAAACCCTTCACCCCACCGCTGCCTCCTGCCACTGGCGTATCTCTCTTCCACCCCCACCCCCCAACCCCAGCCAAGGGTCTAAGAGACTTTAACGTGTGTTCTCCTCTCCTCTCCTCCTTCTCTCTCCTCAGCTACTGCCCTACAGCCTCTGCCCCCACCACACTGCTGAGACCAAGGCTACCAGCGCTCTTCTCAGGCTGAATCAGATGGATCCTTCTCCAGCCTTCTCTTCCTGGACTTCTCTGCAGCATTTGGCACTGCCCAGTTCTCTCTGCCACACGAACCTGTCCCCTTCCCCTGGGTTTTCAGGACACCCATGCTACTGGTTTCCCCCACTCCCATCCCACCCACCGGGCCCTCTTCCCCTACAGCTAAAACAGAGGCTCCCCAGGCTCATCTTCTCACGCACGGGGTCCCCACAGCCTTGATTCCCATCCTGAGACCAATAATGCCTGTGTCCGTTTGCTCCAGCTCAGATCTCCCCTTACCACTGACACCCCATGTGGATATAGCTTAGACCCTCCATGCTGTCATCCTGGTGTACCCAGCATGGAATTCATCGTCTCCCCCATGCCTGAAAAATGTTCTTCTCCTGTGAACCCCTCCCAGAAAATGACACCACCATCTACCCCGTTGTTGAATCTAGAACCCCAGGATTCAGCTTCAGTTCCTCCCACCTCCCCAGCCCAGCATGGCTACTGGCCACCCCTTTGCCACCCTCCATCTCCATACCTGCCATCTTGTTTTGGTCTAGTGCCTATGATGCCATCTCTCCTCTGACTGACTTTCTTCCCCATAAGGCGGCAGGTCCTTGAGAGCAAGGCCAGTCTCTCCGGTCCACAGCTGTGCCCACAGAGACGAGACCGGCCAAGCATGTGGCAGGCACTCTGATATCTGGCAAGTGAATGGATCTATCAGTTTTCTCTGGAATCCTTGGCTGCAGACTGACTTCCAAGAAGCCCCCATGGCAACCTATGTGGTCTGGGGGTAATGAGGGGTGTTTGGGGGAGACACAAACTTTCTCTTCCCTATGACCCAACTTGAACCCTAAAGGAGAACCCAATCACCCCTTTGGTGTCCAGGCTGGAGGGGAAGAGAGAGAACCCATGGCAGCAGGAGGAATGGAGGGCCAGGGAAGAGTAGAGTGGTCAGCTGAGTAACGGCCCCATGCTGTCCACGTCCTCATCCCTGGACCCTGTGAATACATCACCTTCCATGGTAAATGGGACTCTGCAGCCTTGCTGAAGAACCATGAGGTCCAGAGACTGTCTTGCATTATCCGGGTGGGCCCAGTGTAGCCACAAGGGTCCTGAGGGGATGGAGGCAGGAGGGTCAGAGTCAAGAGAGGTGACAGGACAAAGGGGCCACAGGGATGTGCGCCGAGGAACATGGGCAGCTTCTAGAACCTGAAAAAGGCAAGGAAAGATTCTCCTCGGAGCCTCCAGAAGGAATGAGCCCTACCGACATCTTGATTTTAGGGCGACTGACCTCTAGAAACGCAAGATAATAAATTCGTGTTTGAAGCCATTAAGTTGGTGGTGATTTGTTATGGCAACAATAGGAAACTAATACAAACAGTAATATTTACTCTTCCCTAACTACCATGTGCGTGCCAGCCACCGCCGCGGATCCTTGTATGGAATGAGGATTCCAGTGTTGAAATCCTAACCCCCCCCCCCCCCCCGAGTGATGGTATTAGGAGGCGGGGCCTTTGGGGGGGAGATCAGGTCATGGGGTGGAGCCTAATCCTCCAGAAGGGGGTGAGTGCCTTTATTTTTTAATTTTTAAAAAAGATTTTATTTATTTATTCATGAGAGACAGAGAGAGAGAGAGAGAGAGAGGCAGAGACACAGGCAGAGGGAGAAGCAGGCTCCCTGCAGGGAGCCCCCAATGCGGGACTCGATCCCAGGACCCCGGGATCACACCCTGAGCCGAAGGCAGATGCTCAACACTGAGCCACCCAGGTGCCTGGGTGAGTGTCTTTATAAAAGAGCTCGCCAGCCCTGCTCCACCACGTGAGGGCAGAGCCCAGAAGAGGCCCCCACAGAGGCCTCGTGCCACCCCCTGGCCTCAGACTTCCAGCCTCCAGGACGGCGAGAAATAAAGTTCCGTTGTTTATAAGCCAGCCAGTCTATAGTAGCTTGTTTTAGCAGCCCGAACGGACTAAGACAGCCATTCATGGTGTTCTGCAAAGCAGGCACTTTTATCTCCGTGTTACCCACTAGGAAATGGAGGCTCTGAGAGGCGACGTGACCTCCCCAGGTCATGCAGCTGCTTCCCACAGAGCCAGGCCGCAGACCGGCTCTCCCGGCTTCCAACGCCTACGTCCTTCCCACCAAGACGCAGCACTTCGCAGCTGCACTTGCTACCTCTTTGGGCTCTAGTTTCTCCATTTGTCACACAGATCGATCTGATGAGGTCACCCTTGCACTAAACACATGCTTTGTGAGTTGCCAATAGGTGTTCTGGGCCGGTGTGGGGTGTGGGGGGGTGTATTTTGTGGTACATCGTCTCTGGAAGTGCTGAGTTAAAGTCGGTCATCCTTTTCTGCTCTTTGCCTTTGACCTTCTCAGAGCATCCAAGAGCTGAGAACCCTGTGATTTATTCAGATGTGGACCGTCTGTGGCATTTCCTGACGGGTCTATGTGGCCCTTTGGAGTGGATCCCCTGCCCTGGACTGATTCTGGGGACATCTCACTCTGAAATGTTGAACTACATGATCTTGAAGTTCTCTTTTCAGTTTTAAAGGACCAGGATTCTAGGCCTTTCCACTCACTGTGAGCAGGTGTGGGATGGATCCCCTTCCCAAGAGGGAGCGCCCCGCGTGACCATGGCTGCTATAACCCATTGCCACAAGTGTGCAGCATAAAGCAACAGTTATCATCTAACAGTGTGAGGGATCAGAGTCCGCCCTGGGCTAAAAGCAAGGTGTGTCCAGGGCTGTGTTCCTTCTGGAAGCTCTAAGAGTTTCCTGCCCTTTCCAGCCTCCGGAGGCCGCCCGCACACCTTGGCTCATGGCCCCTTGCCCATCTTCAAAGCTGGCAATGGCAGATGGAGCCTTTCTCGCTGCATCCCCCTTAGCCCCGACACCCCCGCCTCCCTCTTCCTCGACTCAGGGTCCTATGGTTACACTGCATCTACTCTGGGCTAGCCTCCCTATCATAAGGTCAGCTGATTAGCAACCTTAATCGCCCCCTTGCCACATAATATAATTCTACAGGCTCTGGGGACCAGGATTAGCACATCTTTGGGGGCTGTTACTCCTCTCTCAACAGCGAACTCATCACAGTGAGGATTCCCATTTATGGTGCTGGTTATAGTCTTGCTATGGCTCTTGGAGGGAGGGGCTAGCATCACCCCCATTTCACAGGAAACTGAACCTCAAAGCTGTGAATCCACCTACCAGAGGCCACTCAGAGGGGAAAACTCATGCCTCAGGAGTCCTTGCTCTTGGCCACCACGGGAGGTCTGTCTCCCACCATGGGCCACCTCCCCCCCGGGAGACTCACAGTCCCTGGCTGTTTCACAGAGAGGAACAGCTGAGACAGTTCCGGGGCTCAATGCTGCCACTTGCAGGGATGAGTGACCCCACTTCTCTGTGCCCCAGGTCCTCCTCTCTGACCTAAGGCTCTTCTGCCTGGCGTTCGGAAGGATCTGACAGGACAGTGCCTGGTGCAGAGAACCAACTAGAGTCTCGCTGGTTGAGTCTGCGTAAACGGGTGGCTGGTGACCCATAGCTCTGAGCTGCACTTGGGAGCTGCGTGGTGGGCTGGCGATGCTCCTGATAGCACTATTCAGCCTCGGCCAACATCTGAAATCTGATGTTACTTACCGGGAAGTAAGAGTGCCTGGGCCCGGTGCTCTCACACAGCTTTGCTTGTATTAATCCATCCAAAGCAACCTCAGAGACTTGTAATACTACCATCACCCTCCTTGCACAGCTGGGGAAACTGAGGCCCAGAGAGCTGTCATAAAGCTCCCCTTATTGGGGGCACTTGGGTAGCTCAGCATTTGAGCATCTGTCTTCTGTTCAGGTCATGATCCCAGGGTCCTGGGATCAATTCCCACCATCGAGCTCCCTGCAGGGAGCCTGCTTCTCCCTCTGCCTGTGTCTCTGCCTCTCTCTGACTCTCTCTGAGTCTCTCATGAATAAATAAATAAAATATTTTTTAAAAAGAGCTCCCATGGGGATCCCTGGGTGGCTCAGTGGTTCAGCACTTGCCTTTGGCCCAGGGCCTGATCCTGGAGTCCCAGGATCGAATCCCACGTTGGGCTCCTGGCGTGGAGCCTGCTTCTTCCTCTGCCTGTGTCTCTGCCTGTCTCTCTCTCTCCCTTTCTCTGTCTATCGTGAATAAATAAATAAAATCTTTTTAAAAATTATTTTAAAAAAGAGCTCCCGTTATTCATTCACACAGTAAGTCTATGCCGATGCTGACTATGTGCCCAGAATGGGGTGTTTGGGATGCAGCAGAGGAGCTCGCATTACAGCAGGAGAGATCAACTGTAAACAGGATGCAGAGAACGTATGGAAACAAATAACCTGTGCCATGGAGGAGAGAAGTAGGTCAAGGTAGAAGGAGTCTCGCAGGCAGGGCGGGTGGCAGCAGGGAGGGGGCGCTGGCAGTGTCGTGAGGCATATTTACGATGTACCTGGCACCATGCTCAGCCTGTTCCAGGAAGCCTGTCCCCGGAACGGTGTCCAGGAATCACAGCCACCCACCCTGCAAGGCAGGCAGGTCTCCCCCTGTTCCCCAGGCTAGGTGGGAGGGTCAGGGAGGATCCCTGCTGATGACCACACAGCCCGAAGTGGTGGAGTTAGGATCTGAACCCAGGGCTGTGTGCGCCCAAGGCAGAAATGTTCAGAACTCCCACAGTTGCCCCTCGGGATGGGGGTGGGGGAAACTATGGGGCCACAGGGGGGGGCTGCCCACAAGTCTCAGATCTGGGGTCACAGTGGCTACGCCAAAACACACCCAGGGGCTATCCCTTGTTTGCCAAGATGGAGAGAGGGGAGGAGGAGGAGCAGGTGCTCCCTAGGATGGTGCAGAAGAGCCAGCCAAGGAAACCTCTTCTCCATGTGAATATTCTAAGCCTTAGAAAGCCACCCACCTTCCCCGGCCATACACGAGGTGGACTTCCCATGCTGGCTGGAACCCCTAAGTGTCCCCTAAGTGGATGCAGCTGTTGGGCTTCTGTTTTTAGAAACATTCATGGTCGGGGACACGAACTTCCCCCTTCCTAAAGAGTGTCGCATCCACACCAACATCTGAATGTGAAAAGATGTAACCTCTGCGCCCAGACAAGGCAAAGTTTGTGCAGAAACTCTCCGTTACACCGAACACTGAGCTAGGTTCTAAGGCAAGGAGCATTTGCTGGCCTCTGGGAGGCGAGATGGGGACTCAGTGGAGCCCTACTGCCCCCTAGAGGGGCAGATTCTGGAGGCTCTGCTGGGGATGCGCAGGCCTGGAGCCTGGGGCCTGGGGTCCTCCCTGTGCACCCCCTCCCCCCAGCTTCTTTGCCCTCCTCCAGTCCTCACCCCAGGACATTAGCTCGACCACAGTCCATCTGCTGAGTCATTAAGGTGGAGGAGGCTCCCAGCCCCACTGGCTGAGTCAGGTCCCTGGATCGTGCGCTGAATCCCAAGGACTCAGCTTGCTCTGCCCTAAGGAGTGACTGGCGTCCCCAGGCACGTCTGCCTTCTCCAAAGGTTTTAAATGCCCACGCCCTGAATAGAAGAGGACATCTCACACCCCCTAATCTAATTCCAACAAAACCCAACATTAAGCCGTAAAACAAGAGTAAGGAAATCTAAGACCTTTCGGAGTGTTGCCTGACGACTGCTTTGAAGTCTCTTTCATTTTCTAGAATAAATATCCCTCCAACCGTTAACAAAAAATTTTTGGCGCATCGCGTTGTTCATGTGGTAATAATGCTAAGACTTAAGTATTCTTTTATGAGGATTAGCTACTGCTCTCTGGGCAGGTCCTAGGGACGCTGCAGTTCTGAGGGCCCCTCATGGCTCCCTCACCTCGTCCTCAGGATGGCTCTGCCTCGCGTAGTGTTGTCACCATCCACACTTTACACAGGAGGACACTGAGGCACAGAGAGATTAGGCAACTTGCCCAAGATCACACAGCTAAGCAGTGAGGGGGCGGGAACAACCAGGTCCTTCTCTGCATCCAGCGCCCGGTTGACAGGTCACATCTTCTGAGAAGCCTTCCCTGCCCTCCCTGGTCACAGCTGGCCCACCCCACCCCGCTGGCCTCGTCTCTCCCTTGTTCCCTTGGCAGCTCTACCTGCATGTGCAGTCGTGCCTCAGGTCTCGCTGGGTCCGCCTCCCCCACTGCAAGGTCAGCTCCGTGAGGGCGGGCACGGGATCTGCTGGGATCGCTTCACACCCCATGACGGGCCCTGGAACATGCTACATGCTCCCTCAATATCTATGGAATGAATGAAGGAATGAATGAAGACGTACAGTTTCTGTTCTCAAGGAGCTCCCACTTAATAGGGGACGATGCACCTTCCTGACTATATAGTAGGTTGAAATGCCCACCAGGAACCTGCGAGCGCTACCTTATTCAGAAAAAAAAGGGTCTTGGGGAAGTAATCAGGTTAATGATCTCAAGATGAGATCATCCTGGATGATCTGGGTGGGCCCTAAATCCGATGACAAAGCGTCCTCACGAGACGAGGCAAAGACCCAGAGAAGGCTGCGGAGGTGTAGGCAGAGACCAGAGCCTGGCGGCCACAGCCAAGGGACACCCAGGGCCCCGGGGGAGCCACAGAAGGTAATGATTCCTCCCAGAAGCCTTTGGACGGAGGCTGGCTCTACTAACATCCTGACTTCTTCTAAGTTCGGATCTGTGAGACAGTAAACTTTGTTTTTTAAAACACAAATGGTTGTTTTAGGCCACGTAGTGTGTGGCACTTTGTTATGGCCGAGCCCTGGGAAACCAATACATTTGAGCAACCAGCAAACACCCCACAAACGGGCTCCCAAGACCCCCACCCACCAGGCAGCACCGTTGGGGGCGGCGCAGCCAGCTGGGCCCTCTGTGCCTTGGGGGCGCCTGCCATTCCCCGGGAGACGCCAGGCCTCTCTCCCAGGAGCCTCCCTGCTACTCTGGTTAGACCTTCGAAGTCTATTCTAACCTCTGTTTTGAATTTCCTGGAGGCCTCCACCCTCAACTCACACCCCTGCCAAATGGAGCGACTCCCTCACACACAGGTGTGTAACTCACCTGACTGCACAGATGCGGAGTACCCGCCCCCCCCCCCACCTGACTTCAAAGCTGCCTCCCGCTGGGAGCTTTCACTAATCCCCTGCCTGGCGGTGATTCTTCCCTGGTTCTCCCATAGGCTGTGGACTCCTGGGGAAACAAGCGGCTCCCGCCTCACCTGTCCCCCTCCCAAGCCACCTGGCACACAGCAGAGGGATAGCAAGAAATGAAAACAGAGAGCCTCGTCCTTGGTCAAACATAGCTCCCTGCTGCCCCCCACCCTTGTGCACCCAACTGCCTACCTTCTGCTCCCCTCCTATCAACAGTGACCTCTGACCCCACTTATGCCCTGCTTACCCCCTGTGACCTCCCTCACTCTCCCATGCCCACCCTGGGTTCACACTTTCTGCCTCTTAGCTTTGTGCTCCTAGTCACTGGACCCATATGATGGTCCTGACCAAGTGGGTTGGGTGCACTGACCTTCCACCCTGACCTCCCAGCTCTGGAGCAGTACCTGACGATGCCACTCAGACCTCAGGCTCCAATGAGAACACCTGACAGGAGGTAGGAGAACAAAGTGAGGTACTGATGGGACTCCCCTAGAAACTGTACCGTCTGTGGTAGGTAGGCCTTAATACTGGCTGGTGTCACGCATGATGACGGCGATGACAATCATCATCATCACTCCCAGCTGGGCCAGGCCAATACGCTTCCGGGGGCATGACCAGGATGCATCCCCACTTCCCTTCAAGCCAGCACGCCCCCGAGAGCCCCGGGAAGGCCCTGGTCCCGAGCACACGCCCAGTTCTGGCCCTCATCCACTCAGTGTCCTTTCTCATTCTGGGTTGGTTTCTGTGGTGCTGGAAGATGTTTTCAAAATGATGCGAGCATATTTCTGAGGTCAACTCCTAATCAAAAACGACTCCCAGACGGTGCCCTGGTTTAAAAAGAAAGAAAGAAGAAATTAAGTGAGTCATCATCCAAACCATTTGAATGAAACAAAGACACAACAAACTCTGCTTTCCTCCTGCGCCAGAACAGATGACCTCAGCCCAGCAGAGAGGCAGCTGGAGGGAATTAACGGGGATCTCCGGCTCCCCGAGATAGCGGGGACCGCACAGTCGACCCACATGACTCACAGCGGGAACCACAGGGATATGGCCGACCCAGGCCATCTGGACCCCTTGGAGGGGCCAGCAGCAGGGTGGCAGCTCCCAAGACGGCCCTGGGATCCTGGCACTAATGGATGGTGGACCTAGGAGGCCAATGGACTCTAGACTCAGAAGGTAGTGAGGGAGACCACAGAAAGACCCCAAAGTTGGGGCGACTCCACCCCATACTAGCTTCCAGGGAGCTGGAGGATCCTGCTAGACCAAGATGGGGTTTTACAAATGTCCAGAATGCTCTGAATGGTGACTCTATTTGCAATGTCAGTGACCTCTTCTCCAGATTTTCTCTGGGTCGCCTCACCTAACACCTTTCTCTCTGGGGGAGAACAAACAGCCATTTCCCAGGAATCTTGGGGCTCCATTTATTTGTTTATTGAGAGAGAGAGAGAGGGCACGCATGAGCATGAGCAGGGGGAGGTGTGAGGGAGAGAGAGAGAAAATCCCAAGGAGACTCTATGCTGAGCATAGAGTGGGGCTGGATCTCATGACCCCGAGATCATGACCTGAGTCAAAACCAAAAGTCAGAGGCCTAACCAACTGACTGAGCTTCCCAGGTGCCCCTTGGGCCTCCTGTTAAAACGCTGAGTGTGCCAAGGTTCTGAACTTGGAAGACTTTGCCAGATCAACTTTTCCCTAGGGTGGGAGAGAGCCCTGACTGGACAGGACTGAGGGCTCAGGCTGAGCAGGCTGCTAGAAGTGGGCCCCAGACCCACTGTAACTGTTACTCCAAAACGTGTAACTTCCACTCAGGACTGTCAGGATGGCTCGCTGCATGGAGAGAATTAGGTTCTTTGAAAATTGAAGTAGTTTCCAAAATGAAAGCAATAACATATGCACATGATAACACCCTTTTCAATAATAAAGACAAAAATTAGCAGCAAACATGGAAACAAAGTTAATTATCTCAGGATATTAATATTGAGGGGGGAAAAAGAGTGTGACACAAAGTCTTCTTCCGCCAGGGTACACAAGAGCTCCTTCTGCGGTGCTGTCCGTTCTTGGTTTGGCTTTTCTTGTTTTTCTGATGTAAATTTACCTTTAATGATATGTTTACTTCTACTTCTTGATTTATCAATATTAAGAAGTACTGAATGACTCCTTCCATTGAAAGATGAGGGACTTAGTATAGTTATGTTAGTTTTACTTTGTGCACCCTGAGGTCAGTCTGAATTCAAATCCCACCTCTCCCACTTCTTGCTGTGTAACTCTGGGAAAGTTGCTTAACCTCTCTGTGTTCCAGTTTCCTCATTGGTAAAAATGACAGATAATGCTAGTTTTTGCTTCATAAAGTTGCCATGAAGATTAAATGTGCTAATTCAGGCTACATGCTTAGAACAGTGCTTGCTATAGAAGTTTTCGATCAATTATCATTAATTTGTTATTATTACTTAAATTATTTCTCATTATTCTGCTCTAGAATTTAGAACTAAGTCCTCTTTGAACTGTCAATAGGCTGACTCAAAAAATTGAAAACTGTGATCAGTAAACAGTATTTGCTAAGTGTGCGTGGACCCACAGAGAAGGACCTTTACCACTCAAAGGAAAATCTCCCAAATGTCAGATCTAACATGTACTCCTTTCAATTCTTTCTAGTATTCCCTGCCTCTATGGTATGACTGTCAACTGACACTTTAAAAAATGTGTATGCCATCCTCTTTCTTAGGTTCTTTTTTGGGAGATTGACATGGACCCTTGAGTAGTTTTCTCATATAGAGGACAGTCCTTGTCCTGTTAATGTTTGAATTCTAGAATGTCTAACAATATCTTTATTTTGTTTAGCTATATACAACGAATTCTGGATTGAAAATCTTTTACATTCAGATCATGAAAGACCTAGCTTCATCATCTTCTGGCATCCAAGTAGATGACAAATGTGGTGCTGATCTGATTTTCAATCTTTTGTCGTTGGCCACTTTAAAATTATCTCCAAAAGCCTGTACAGCAGCCTCTTTATTCTGAAAGCTTTGAAACGTCTGTGGGTATGCATCAGAAACAGAAGTCAGTGGAGCATGTAATCTGCAGACCTTAAGTCTCTCCTGGAGTGTGGTGAAATATTCTTCTCATTTCTTTTATTATTTCCCACCACCGTCCTCCTGCCCCCACTCTGGTCCATTCTCTTCCCTTTTTGGAAATTCCCATTTTACAGGGGTTGGAACTCCTGGATTTGTTCCCCTCTGTCTCAACTTCCTCATATTTTCTAGTGTTCTCTCTTTACATTCAGGATATTTCTTCAATTCTGTTCTCCAGATATTAACTTTATCATCGGCCGGGGTCTATTTTATTTTTCATCCCACTCACTGAAATTTTCAAATGAGATCATATTTCTTTCATTTTCTTCTTCTCAGATGACTACAATTTCACACCAGCCTACTCTTGTTGATGCAAAAGTCTCTCAAATCCTCTTCAAGATGCAAATTTGGACAAAACCACTTTTATCCTCCTCCCTGAATTATCTCTGCTTATTCCAGAGTGAAGTAGTCAGTTTATTCATAGCGATCCTTCGCTTTTGTGATATTTGTTTTCTCCAAGTGCCTTGAGATCCCCTGGATGTTGTTTTACGTTGACAAATACTGGATCAAGTTGTCCAATGTCTGTGAGAGGCATGGTTTTCCTCTGTGACTCCAAATGGTTTCCTTCCCCAGTGGGCCTCTCCTTGGAAGGGTGGGACAAGCTATGGGCTGTGCAAACATGGGCAGGGCACAACCACCAACAAGCCTGGGTACAAGGGCAGAGAGCAGAGAGGCAGGCAAAGGAGATTCCAAATTGCCATAGCGAAGAGGATTAAACAAACAAGGGGTTGATTTTTCTCCGGAGGGAGGAAGTCTGAGGACAGGAAGTCCACAGATGTTAGGGAGGCTTGGTGACATCATCCACCAAGGGCCCAGGCTCTTCCTCGATGTCCACTTCTCATGTTTGACAGACAGATGGCTGATGTACCTTGAAGCTTCACTCCTGAGCTTCTGGTAAGAAGTGGAAGACCAGGGAAGCAAGAAGAGAGGAGACTGGAAGATACTCCAGAAATCCCCAACCAATTTCTGGTCAGGTACATGGTCTCAAGGGAGGCTGGGAGTTAAAACGTTTTGGCCAAGCGCTTTGTGATCTTGAAGAAACCAGGGTTCCTCTTAGAAAGGACGAAGGAAATCAGATGTTGGGTGAGCGACCACCTGTGTGTGGGAAAGGTGCTTCCATATCCCTCCCCCCAGGGGAGCTGCTTATCTACATACACCCCCCACCTCACCAGCCCTACGTCCATGAGAGAGATCTGGATCTTCTCTCTTCTCTCAGCCCTGTAGTGGAGATTGCTCTTTGTTCCCTACTATTGAACTCTCCGTCCTTTATAGTGATGGAATTCCCATTTTTCCTGGGCACCTGGCCACCTAGAATAACCACACTTCCTAACCTTCTGTGCTTCTAGGTGTGCCTGGGTGGCCAAGTCCCAGACAACAGAGTGATGGCAGAAGCGAAGGAGCCAACTTCTGGGTGTGCTCACAAAGGGAAAGGAAGGATGTGCTTCCCCCTTCACTCCTTCCCATTGGCTAGGCTGCAGATGTGATGGAGACTTTTCTGGAACGTGCCAGGTGATGGTAAAGCATTGAGGTGGAGAGAGCGAGGACCTGACATAATGGACACCTCCTTAGTTCTGACAAGAGCTTCATCTTATTTTACCCGCTGCTCTTTGGGCTTCCGTTGCAAATGTTCAGTCCAAACAACCACCTTAAAGATGCCTTCTTGGTCCTATGAAAAAAAAAATCACCAAATCACCATCACCAGTTGTAGACAGAATAATAGCCCCCTAAGACGTCAGCATCCTAATTCCCAGGATCAATGGATACATTCCCTGAGGTGGCAAAAGGGGCTTCACAGACGTGACTAAGGATTTTGAGATGGGAAGATCACCCTGGGTGACCCGGAGCACCCGATATCATCCCAAGAGTCCATATAAGAGAGAGAGGTCAGAGCTAAAGGGGGAGATGTGGTGACAGAAGCAGAAGTCAGAGATAGAGATTTAAAGATGTTGCTGGGTGGGGGGCACCTCGCTGGTTCAGTTGGCTAAATGTCCGACTCTTGATTTCAGCTGAGGTGATTTCAGGGTCATGAGATTGAGCCCTGCGTTGGACTCTGAGCTCAGTGGGGAGTCTGCTGGAAGTTCTCTCTCTCTCTCCCTCTCTCTCCCCTCCCTCCCACTCTCTCTCTCTCTCTCAAATAAATAAATATTAAAAAAAATAAAGATTCTGCTGGCTTTGAAGATGGAGATAATAGTCACAACCCAAGAATGCAGCCTCTGGAAGCTGGACAAAGCAAGGGAATGGATTCTCCCTCGGAACCCATAGGAGGAACTCGGCCTTTCTGACACCTCCAGTTTAGGATTTCTGAGCTCCACAACTGTAAGGCACTAAATTTGTGTTGTTTTCATATTGTGGTAATTTGTCACAGCAGCAAGAGGAAACGAATACACCAGCCATGAGAAAATTAAAGTAGCCATTTGTAGAGTTTTTCATCCAACGCTCACAATACAAATTCATAATGCAAATGATTCCACTCAATCCTCACAACCCTGCCAGGGAACTACTCCCATCACCCCCATTTTACAGAAGAAGTTGAGACTCAGAGAAGTTCTGTCAATTGTCCAAGATCAAACAGCTGGTAAATGGGAGCTAGGATATGTTCCTAACATGTTGCTCTTCTGCCTTCAGCTAAAGAAACCAAAAAAACAAAAAACTTAAGAAGGTTCAGAAGGGCAAGAGTGTAGCATGAAAGCTGTGCCCTGCAAATCAACCTGGGAAATAATGCCTTCTTTTTTTCCAACTTGTCAGGATATCCTCCTAATCCTCTAAACCTCTCTCTTTTGGTTTAAAATAACCTTTGCTTTGCTGCAGTTTGGTGGCTCAGAGACCCCTCATTTTGTGGCTGCCCATAAGCACACCGCAGGCCTCCTCCCTTTGTTTGGGGGAACAGTTCTCTTGTGACGGCAGAAGCATGAGTCAGGGGTGCTCTTGGGGACCTGGGGTGAGGGTACTCCCAAGAGCATCTATGCTCAGGAAACCACAGGAACAGAGCCTCAGCCAGACCCAAAAGGCTCCCCTCAACACACTCTCAGGACCCTCTGGGCACTTCCCCCATCCAGGCCCCTTATGATGGAGTTCAGGGAGATTGGACACCCAGCCATGAGGGAGGGAATCTTCTGGTCCCTCACATGCTTGCTCTTTCTGCTTCCCTACTGTAATGCCACCTCTCCTAAGGCCCACCGTGGCCACTACCTGGTTGTCTGTGGAGTGTCAGCTCTCCCTTTTCTCCCATCCCAGCCACAGCCTCATCTCTGCCATGGTGAGTGTGCAATTAGAATGCATGACGTCTGTGGTCCTTGTGGCCTCTTGCTGGCCCCAGGTACCCAGAGGCTCTCACTGACCACAGGCACAATTTGTTTTGGTCTACACTTAATGTCATAAGCCCTCATCCCCTCATCTCTAAAAGGACCTACCTTATAGGATTAGTTGAGGATCCAATTAGATAATGCAGGAAAAGGACTGACATAGACACTTCATGATAATTATTGATACACTTGAGACATTTCATGGTAATATATTCTATCTATCTATCTATCTATCTATCTATCTATCTATCTATCTATCATCTATCTATCATCTATCTATCTATCATCTATCTATCTATCATCTATCTATCTATCATCTATCTATCTATCTATCTATCTATCTATCTATCTATCTATCTATCATCTATGAAAAACAGTGCATGTGCATGAGCAGGGGGAGAGGGGCAGAGGAGGGAGGGAGAAAGAGAATCCCAAGTAAGCTCCAAGCCCAATGTGGAGTCTGACACAGGCTCAATCTTACGACTCTGAGATCATGACCTGAGCCAAAATCAAAAGTTGGATGCTTAACCAACTGAGCCACCCAGGTGTCCCAATTATTGAGATTTTAATTATTATTACTACAATGCATTTATTTTAACAAAACTGGTTTCTCTCCTGTCTTATTCCCTAGGTCAGATTTCCAAATCCAAGGCAGAGTTTATAAACTAGGGTCCTACACGTTGTGCCCAGGCTGGGGTGCGTTCTGTTTGGCACACCGGGTGTCAGCCCACAAGGTGGTTTTAATACTTGAGATAGTTGCTAAAGGAATTAGTGAGGGTACAGCTGCTGAGCTGGAGACCCCAAACAATAGCGGCTTAAGGAGGAAATAACTTTCTCTCTCTCTGCCAGAATAGTTTGAGGACAAGCAGGTGGATAGAGAGGCCCCACCGGGCTGGGGACTCAGGCCCCCTCTCTCCTGTTCTGCCTTCTTTCCTAAGTGCTACCATCCAGAAGGTCCATGGTGGCTCACCATCACATTGTCTGTACCCCACCAGCGGCAGAAGACCAGGGGAGGGTGGGCCCTTCCTTTTGGGGTCAAGGCCTTGCAGTTTCCCACATCGTTTCTGCTGATAGGCCATTGGCCTGAACTTGATCATTTGGCCACACGTAGTTGCTGGGAGTGTATCGTATTTGGGTTGGCCTCAAGCCTGACAAAAATTTAGAGGTGGTTTTATCAAAGGAAAAGGAGAACATCAATTTGGGTGACAAAGAGTAGTCTCTGACACACTGACATTTTAAAATTGGGGAATTATCGATTCTGGGGCATACTGATGACAAGGAGAACTTGCGTGCATCGAGCACCTCTCCGTGTCCTTGCATTGGCCATGTTGACGGGGGTACATCTGAGATTGGGAACTGGCATTCAAACTCACCCCCAAATAGAAGCAAAACCTAGTTCCTTCCCATATTCTGCTGGATGCATGCTAGAGAAAGCTTCAGAATGGCGCAGCAAGTAAATTCCACAAACCACTCTACCCCCAAACCCCCGCCTGAGAGTGACATCATCTCCCCATCTGGGCAGGCAGTGCCCTATCTCTCACTTCCTTCCTGATCACTGAGGGCTCAAGGCACATGCTTCTTCCCATCCGGTCCTCAGCTTGGGGACCACAGAAGGCGCCCAAGCGAACTGTTGACACTACCTCTCACTCAGACCCAGGAAAGGCCAGTGGCCCCCCATCTCCCTTGCTCCTCACTCCTGCCAGCCCCAGAAGCTGAAGAGCCTTTCAGAGAAGCTGAGCTGGTGACGACAAGGCTGTCCCTGTGGGAGTGTGCTGGGCCGCCACCCGGCCATCCAGTGGCAGGGTCCTGTAAGCCACAGCTCCCAGTCACCGTGACAGGAAAGCTAGCAGTGTGTGCCTTCCACCTCCTAGCGGGTCATAAATGCTGCTCCCGGAGATTACGGGGCCCCACACTCCGTCCTCAGCTCCTCCAAGGGGCACGAGGTAGGACAGAGTCACAGCACCCCCCCCCCGCCCTTTCTAAATTGGACTTAAAAATGAAAAAATAAATAAAAGAGGGAAAGGGCCTGATTGTTTTTAAGAGCCGAAGAATGAGCTTTCTTTGTGCTCACACGCCTCCAGAAGGACCCAGGGGACTGAGCTCACAGCAGCCGTGGCCCTCCCCAAACTTCACCTTCAGGGTAAAGCCAGGAGCCAAAGAAAATATTGTGATAAAGTCTAAGTTACTGCTGATGCCTGCCCGGCCACTTGATTAACTGAACTGAGTGCAAACAAATCTTCCAGCTCCTTCCTCTGCAAATTTGGGACAGGGAGGAGGTGAGGCCTGGGCTCCAAGCCAAGTCCCGGTGTCCACACCGCGCTGGGCCCTCGCTCCCTTCCGTTCTTGTTGCTACCAGCGCTCGGGACCGTGGTGCAGGCACGAGCTCAGGGCAAAGTGAACACGCTGGGCCCTTGTTCAAAAAGCAGGAAGAAAAGTGCCGCTACAGGGACTCGAGGTACTAACACACAAAATATTTTTCTTTCTGGACTGGTCATGGTGTTTCTTTGCTATTTAATGTTGTTCTAAGTACGGGAGAATTTAAAAATTGAAATTATTAGCATGAATTTTAGCCGCCCATCTGTCTACTGCAAAACCCCAATTCTAAATTCAAATATAAGGGCACCGAGCCCATCAGCAGATTCACCCGAATTACGTGACTGGTGTGTCGTAGCTCACACGGGTGTGCGCACACACACACACGTTCCCTCCTCACCAGCACCGTGGAAACACTGCACAGAAGCTTCTGGATACATGCACGTGCTAGCAGCCCCGTCTGCCTTCCGCTCACCTGGAGTGAGGACTGTCAGAGAGGAGCAGGAATTATGGGTTCTGCAATCCTTCCTCTCCTTCCGAGTCCTCGTGTTCAGGGTCTGTGAGAGACCAGGACAGGCAGGTTCCACGTGTAAGCAACGGTTCCTTGGCTGGTCGTTGTTTCTTTCTGCATTTGCCTTGTTTCTACATCCAAAGCAGGTTCTGGTTCTGGCAGAAAGCCTGGCCTCTCGGGGTTGTCGGTGCACCCCCGCCCAACCCCGCTTTGACTTGGTTGTAAGTGTAACACGCACACCTTGGACTCGCTCTGAGTTTCACCAAACTCCAGGTTGGCGGTGGGGGTCCCAGATCCCACATCACGGCAACTGTGAACCACATGGTACAGTCGAGGTGCGTACGGAGCCCATCTCCTTTGCTCACACACCTGCCCCCCGTCCCAGCGGACTCCGTGAAGAGGGCTTGGTCCAGCCGCTGGCACGTGTGAAGCCCTGGAGGAAGGAGGCCGCGGTCACTGTTGCTGTTATCACTGCCCTAAGTCTCCCAAGGCCTTCCAACAATTTAGAAATAATCAGGTCCCCAACTTTGATCCCCTGCTTCCGAGCCCAATGCTTTTCCCACTCACTCCACCTCTGAACAGAGAGGAGATGAGATGTTTGCAGAGCACTTAGGGCACACGTGTCTGAAAACCTACTATATATAGGTCTCTGCCCCTGGGACCCGGAGCTCCCAAAACCCTTGTCAGTAGGGATGCCGGGAGCATCTTTTGTTTTAATGTTTGGTCTTTGACCCCAGTTCCTGACACAGAGTTCCTAAATCCCTTGGGATGTCTTGCGTGACAGCAGTATCTCCTGTTTTAATGGGGCTGGGCTCCTGGATGAGAGCTGGTTGCTAGAAAGACCAAGCCATGATTAGAAGCTTGGAACTTTCAGCCCCCCCCCCCCCCCCCCCCCCCCCCCGTCCTCCAGAGACTAGAGAGGAGCTGGGAAGTGAATCCATAACTGATTGTGTCTATGGGATGAAGACCCCATACAAACTCCAGAAGTATGGGATTCAGACCTGGTGAGCATATCCACGTGCCAGGAGAGTGGCACATCCCAGCCCCTTGGGGACAGAGCCCCCCCGCCCTCAGGACCTTCCTGGAGCTCGCCTTAGGAATCTCTTTAGCTGGCTGTTCATTCATATCCTCAGAAATATCCTTGGTAATAAATCAGCCGGTGTAAGTAAAGTGTTTTCCTGGGCTCTGTGAGCCCGTCTAGCAAATTACCAAACTCGAGGAGGGGGCTACGGGAACCCCCATTTACTGCTGGTGGGTCAGAAGCGCGGGTGACAACCTGGACTTCCGGTTGGTGTTGCTGTCACCAGGGGAGGGGGAGGCAGGCTCGTGGGACTGACCCCGTAGCCTGTGGGGCTGATTCCGGTTAGTGTCAGATTGAGTTGTAGACCTGAGGCTGGTGTTGCAGAATTGCTGGTGGGGGAAACCCCACACATCTCCCGCCAGAAGTGCCCTAGTGATGTGTGAGAAAACAGGACAGGGTTTTTTTTTCCTGTTCATTCTGACATACGAGGCTGCTCCATCAATCTTGGCTGCTGTTATTGATCGGTGCACCCTGAAGCAGAGAAGACAGGCCACCCCGCCAGCTGCCTGCCCCTCCGCTCTCTGCTTCTCCCTGGCCTCAGCCCTGCACGCCAACAAAATTTATGTATGGATCCGGGGCCTATTGGTCCCCCCAAAACCTGGGACCAGCTGAGACTCATTTGAGAGCCTGTCGTTATCCAGCTGGGGAGGGGGGCTCCCCAGAAAGCTGAGCTCTCCCCAGAGAGCAAGATGCCTCTCTTCATTCTGGCCGAAGTGGCGGACACAGGCCAAGTAGACGCTGTGAGGACAGAAATGCCCCGAGGCCCACAGACGTGGGAAACTCTGCTATCAGGAACCAGGCGCTAGAGCCCTGTGACTCATTGCTTTTCCAAGGTCAAGTATCACTTTGGAGGTCAGTGATGCCTAAGGCTCTGGAAGCCATGCCCTTAGTTGGTCAAGCTCGTGAGTATACCTCTTGGCTACCCTTCCCTGCCTTCATCCATCAAGCCCTGGCCTTTATCTGAAAATTCCCTGAGTGGACTCGATGCTCTAAGAGATCATCTTGAGGTGTTTGGTTTTAAACTCTGCAGATGCCAGACCTTATTCCTTCCCCACCCAGGAATGCCCTTGGGGCTGTGGGTTAGTCAGTCACAAGGCAATGAGAGTGACATTATCCCAGGGCTGGCATCAAAGTGGGTGTCCTGCTGGGAGGCTCCTTCCTGGCTCGATCTAACGTCGTGTGAGTCAGATACACACATATGTGCAGAAACACCCTGTGTGGGTATCTCGAAGCACCGCCCCAAAGAACAGGCCTCAGGAGAAGGGCCTGAAGCTGTGTGTGAGTCCAAGCTCCTGCCAGTGATAAAAATGACAAGGTCCCAGAGGCAAGAGCCTCACAGGCGGGCAGCATTTTAGCAACAGGCCCATGCCCTGTACCATTCCTGGAGCAGCCTGGACAATGGTGTGTGACGAAGCATGCGCCCCTCCAGGCCACTTGCCCGGGGATGGTGTGGGAATAGCATCACAAATACAGATTTCCAAGTCCTAACCCAGATCCATTGACTCAGAATCGTGCAAGGGATCCTCACAGGACTCAGGGCCATCAGGCCAGGGGGCTGGAGGCTGCACATTCACCAAGCACCTGCCAAGCAACTTCCATGACGGCCCATCAGGGGCCTGCTATGGCCCAGGCACGGCCCTGGCCCCTGGGGACACATGACAGGAAATGACACCTAGAACATAAAATGAAGGAACAAAACATAAAACGAAATAAAACCAGGAAAAGCCCCCACCCACATGCAAATTTCAGTTTGGAGCACGTGAGTATCTTGGTGCTGCGGTAACAGATGGCAAAAAGCAGACAAAGCGTGAGCTTATTCCAGAAAGTACTACGTGCTAGGAGCGGTGGGGAGCAGGAGATGGGATGGGAGAGCCCAGCGGGAGGCGGAGGGTTGTTTTAGACAGTGGAGGAGGAAGGCCTTTCCTGTGGGGGTGGGAGTCACGGGGCCATGGGGGTGGTGGGGAGAAGAGAGCCTTGAGGTCTGCAGGCAGGGAATGGGGGGGAGAAGGTTCCAGGTGCACCAGCCAGGGTCAGGTGTGCTGGGTGCTTTGCCTACACGGCCTCGTTTGACCCTCACAGCAGCCCTGCGCAGTATTTATCAGGGACACCCTCCCTTTTATACCAACCTCCTGCATCTCAAATAGTGTCAGCCCCATCCTTTGAGGGGTGGGGTGTTGGGTTCCTGGGGTTGCTAGCATGAGGCATGCACCCTGCAGGGCTTGAAAAACAGACATGTGTCCTCTCGCAGGTCCGGAGGTGGCAGGACCAGTATCAAGGTGTCAGCAGGCTCTGTTCCTTCCGGGGTCTCTGATTTGGGGTGTCAACCCCGCGCCACCCCCCACCCCAGCTCCTGGTGGACATGTTCGCTGCCAGTGCTCCTCGCAGATGCACCACTCGATCTCTGCCCCCCTCTTCACACACCCTTTTCCTCTGTGTGTCTTTGTGTCCTCTCCATTTCTTTTTTCTTTTTAAAAAAGATTTTATTTATTTATTCATGAAAGACACACAGAGAGAGGCAGAGGGAGAAGCCGGCTCCCTAGGGGGAGCCCGATGTGGGACTGGATTCCAGGACTCTGGGATCACGATGTGAGCCGAAGGCAGGTGTTCAACCACTGAGCCACCGTGGAGCCCTTCTCTTTCTTTCTTTCTTTCTTTCTTTCTTTTCTCTTTCTTTCTCTCTTTCTTTCTTCCTTCTTTTTTTTTTTTTTGATTTTATTTATTTATTCATGAGAAACAGAGAGAGAGAGAGGCAGAGACACAGGCAGAGGGAGAAGCAGGCTCCATGCAGGGAGCCTGACGTGGGACTCGACCCTGGGTCTCCAGGATCATGCCCTGGGCCGAAGGCGGCGCTAAACTGCTGAGCCACCGAGGCTTCCCTCCCCTCCCCCCCGCTCTATTTCTTATAAAGACCTCTGTCACTGGAGTTAGGGCCCACCTAAATCTGGGATGATCTCACCTTGAGATCCTTAATTACACCTGCAAAAACCCTTTTTTCCAAATAAAGTCACTTTTGCTGGTTCCAGGGGATTGGGACTTGGGCATCTCTCTCTCTTTTTTTTTTTTTTTTTTTGGCAAGGCGGGGTAGTGATATATTTACCCCACCACAGTTTCTCAGGCCAGAACATTTGGAGACAACCCTGCTGATGACATGACTCTCTTGCAGCCCGCCTCCAGCCCATCAGCAAATCCTCATGGTCCCAGCTTCCAGATAGATGCTGAAGATCTTCCTCCCCGACCCCTGCTCTGACCCCCACCCCCACCACCTGGACCCGAGTTAGGTCCTCAGGGCTCCCTGCCTCTTCCCTGGCTCCCCACAGCCCATAGTCAGAACAGCAGCACAGGGGGCCCGTTAAAACCAAGCAAAGCACGTCCCTCCCCCGTTCAGTTTCTGAGTGGCTCCTCATCTGGGGAGGCGTACAACAGAAGCCCAGACTGGCCCAGCGCACCTGCCTCTTGCCGTCACCTCTCCTTCTCATCCTGCTCCAGCCACGCTGGACCCCTTGCTGGCCCTCGGAGGGTCAGACGAGCTTCCACTCGGGGGACTTCTGCTCTTGCTGTGCCCTCTGCCTGGCCCGCGCTGCCTGAAACCACTGCTCCTCTTGTCTCCCTCAAGTCTGAGCTCGAGGAGCCCCCGCTTAACGAGACCAAAACAAGAAATCTGGACGAGGAAAGGCACAGGCCCAATCTCCAACCATCTGACGTGGGGCACGGTAGCGAGCATTAACAGAACATAAGAGAGGAGGATCCTGGGCCGCCTGGGTGGCTCAGTGGTTGAGCCTTCGACTCAGGGCCTGACCCCAGAGTCCTGGGATCGAGTCCCATGTCGGGCTCCTGCATGGAGCCTGCTTCTCCCTCTGCCTGTGTCTCTGCCTCTCTCTGTGTCTCTCATGAATAAATAAAATCTTAAAAAAAAGAGAGAGAGAGAGAAGAGAATCCAGTTGGCTGATTGTGCTTGGCTGGGTCCAGCGGTGTGGACCTCCGCAGGAAACAGTATTTGCATAATCACATTAGATTTGTGTTTCTTGGTTTCCGACTGTAGAGTCCACCTTTGCCTAGCTTTTCATCGCAGGAGAGGAAGCTAATGCTGTGAGCCTCGGCATGCAAGTCCGGAGGGTTTCCCTTCCTCGATCCTGCTCTGCAAACTCGGGGAGCTCCGGGTGCCAGGGGTTCTACAGAACATCTCTCCTTCACCCCTCAGAAGACCCCGGAGGTAGGTCTGACTACTGAGGATGCACAAGCGGGTCCGAGAGGCCAGGGGGCCGGTCCCGAGTCAACGGGGTTGCCATGTGGCAGAGCTGGAATTTGAACCCGGGCCTTTGGACTTGAGAACACATGCTCTCAACTACTAAGCTACATCATCTCTGTTCCCTTTAAGCCTTAACACTCTCGGCACTTGGGGCCAGATGCCTTGTTTGTGGTCGCTTGTGCTCTATGCTGCAGATGTTTAGCACCACCCTCGGCTTCCACCCACTTGGTGCCTGTAACACCTCCCGCCCCAGCTGTGCCAACCAAAAATGTCTCCAGATATGGCCACATTTCCCCTCGGGCAAAATCCTTCCTGCTTGAGGACCATTGTTTCTACCCAAATTCTCCCCCTCTTTAAGTCCTGCTTTAAGTCCCAGGGATCCCCTCTCCCTTCAATTGCTAGGACGAGGCGGTTGGTCAACCCCACTGTCGAGCCCTCCGCACCACGGCCAATCCCATGGGGCCTCTGTGGAAGGAAACCCCATTTCTCCTGAGGCCCCTACCCCACAGGACCCTCTAATGTTCCAGAAAAAGCTGATGAGAGGTGAAGGGCGAGATGAGTGTTGGTAAGGCCACCTTGAGGGAGATGGCAGGACCCAGAGGACAGGCCTGGAATGCTCTTCTACTGGGACACAAGGGGTAGAGACCAGGAGACTGTAAGCAAAGGGGACAGATTCTCAGCTACTGAGTGACCAGAGGGCAGGGCTGCCCCTGGGGCAGAGCGTGGAGACACACCCAGAGATCCCAAAGACCGCTCCTTTGGTTTTGCTGAGCCAGATTTACCTAAAACCGGGAAGTCACTTTTATCCCCAGACCACAGCCCCTCTGGAAGAGGAGAGTTTGCCCCAGGAAATAAAGACTGAGGGTCCGTGAAGGGTGGTAGCAGCACCAGAGGACTCCTTGGCTCCCCAGCACTATGCTGGGTGGTCAGAACTCCAGGTCTTCTGGGCTGATCCAGTCACACCATATCTCTGATGGTGACAGAGACCTCACTGTCCGCCAAAGTCCAAAGACCACATTTCTCAGCATCTGCCGAAGCTAGATATGACCACATGACTATGAGTTGGCTCAGGAGATATAGAAGGAGATTTGGTGGGTTATTGCCAAGAAGGCTCTGTAAATGGGAGTGTGTAAGGGCCCCTGGCTCCTCCGTTTCTTCTGGCTGCTGGCCTAGAAGGTAGACGTGATGGCTGGAGCTGCCGCAGTCATTTAGAATCGTGAGATGACCTTGAGGATAGAGGCCATATGCTGAGGATGGTGGAACAGAAAGATAGTCTGGGTCTCTGATTTTTTATGAGAGAATAATAAACTGGTCTTTTTTAAGGCATAACATATTTGGGGCGGGTGTTTTTTTTTCCTGTTATATTTAGTAAAACCCAATCCTAACAGATATAATTGGTTATAAATGAAAATCTGAAGTGAGACTCTTCCTCTGAATTTTTTTTTTTTTACAAGTGCAGCCCTACCCATTTGGGATGTTTAGATTTTATAAAACCTCAAAGCTCTCTGTTTTAATGGCACAACTTGGGACAGGGGAAGAAAGGGAACAGGCCTGGTATTGCTGTGTAGACAATGCTAATTACAGCAATTGGAGTCACAAAGAAAAGTGGTTTTTTGGCTTGGGGTGGGGATAGGGGTGGAGACAGGAATGGGGGGAGGGTGAAAGGTGGGGATGGCTGGAAATGCATTCCTCTGGTGGGGATAAAACTCGTGTCTATGTCATTAGCAGAATTAGATGCGGGTCAGTGGCCACAGCTGGAGTTTGTAAACAATCTTTTGAGCATTTGCACATTTTTTTTCTGGCTTGATCAAAATGAAACATCATTAAAAACAGCTCCATCACCAACTGTCATCTCTGCCAGGGCCTTGGGAGGCACCCTCCAGTCACGTCAGGCTGCGTGTAATTGGCTTTGAAGTCTGTGTATGCAAAGTGCCTTTGAGGATTGCAGCCCAAGAGAACTTTGGCGGAGGAAGAAACTGAGAAACTCCATCCACCAACATGGCTTCTCAGCTTAACTACAAAGACCCTGAGTAGTCATGAATTCCGGCCTTTGCTGAAGGAACCTGAAAACAGGTTCAAGTGGGGTGGCCTCCCTTTCGGCCACCTAGAAAGGGTGACATCACTTAGGATGCAATGGCCAGGACCCAGGCTATCCCAGGCCCATGGGCCAGTGGTTGGGGACCCAGATTCCATAGCTGGGTGAGGCAGCTTCAAATCCCTGCTCTATCGTTTACTAGCCACGTTACCCTGCCCAACTCACCCACTTCACTGCTCTGTGCCTCAGTGTCCCTGTCTATAAAATGGGGGCAGTGTCAGCATCTGGCATATACTGATAAAGCCCTTCGAGCAATGCCTGGCTTGCAGGAGGGGCCAATACCGATGAGCTGCTATCACCGCTACTGCTGCTGGCAGTACTGCAGAGTTTCTACTTGAACTTAATCCTCCTGGAAAGTGGTTTTTTTTTTTTTTTAATTGCATGATGTTTAATTTGCATGTTATTATATTTCTTCCATTATTTCCACTTCCTGTTCTTACTTAAAAGAAGCAGATGCCACTTCTTCTTTTTAGAAGAAGTCTAAAAACCAAATAAAATCGATTGAAAGTCTCAACAGAATAGTGGCAGGCATATCCAAACCCCTCATTTACACAAGAAATAGGTTTATAGTCAGGTTTCACCTCGGGTATGCTTTATAATTCAGCTGGTTTCATGAGATGGCCTCCAACTTTAGGTGAGTTTTATGTAAAGAAAGGGGATCCAATGAGACTTCTGCTCTATGGAAAGGCCACAGCATCTTTCCAGGAAGGAGGTGAGGAGGTGGGGGTGGTGTCCACGGCGTCTGGCAGGGTTTTCTTTTACTTATGACCAGAAGGCTCCTAATTCACCCAAGGAGACTGAGCCCTTAGACACCACCCCACGGATACCCCACAATCACCTGGCTGTCGCCAGGCCCCTGAGACATTTGTCTTTGTCAGGACCCTGAGATACCCGGCATGTGGGAGGGCAGGCCCTTTCATCTCGGGCCTGGAAGCTCAGAGGTGGCGGGCCCACGAGCGGGCCACGGCTCCCCGCCAGCACATGCACCCCCCGAATCTACACGTGTGTCCTGCTGAGACGCAGCCCCGAGGCTCTGAGCCGCGGTGGGGTGCGGGTGGGCCTGCACCCTCCCAGGCCCATTTAAGAGGCTGTGCGGGTCGCCCCCAGGGGTGCCCGGTGCAGATCGCGGCACCAGCGGTGCAGTCGGCCTCCGCCACAGCTGGCAAAAGGGAGTTTTCATGCAGAGCGCCCTGACTTCCTCCGAGTGGCTTGTTTCTTCCCAGGAACAGGGGTGGGGGGAAGCGTTCCCCGAGGGCCGTGTCTCGGACGCCCCTGCTCCTTCTCCAGGGCTTTAGTATTTCAGACATACGACGGAAACCCGTCTACTAGAAACCACATGTGTAATATAGAAATCGCATGTCACATAAATTGTGTGTGTGTGTGTGTGTGTGTGTATAAACCTTGGTTTGTTTTTTGTCTTGTTCCAGGGTCTTTGTCCATGACTTCCTTTAATTTTTCCACGGCCCTACTAGGTGGATTCACTACCCCTACGTTTCTGATGACTCAGACTGAGCCCGGAGAGCCTAAGTGACCTGCCCAAGGTCAGGCCTCTGGTGTTTTCTATCCCAAAATGCAGTGCCCCCGGCTGCCCCACCCCGGCCACTCGGCCCGTGACAGTAGGTGCCCCCCGATGTCCCCACTTCCTCTGCCTCACGTCCTACCTACGGGCAGCTCTGGGGCTCTCCTTCCAGCGATGCCCCGGGGCTGGGCACGCAGCTCCCCTCCCCGGGGGCCGGGCCCGTCCAGGCCCGTCTCCCCGGCAGCTCCGGGCCGGCCTCCGCCTCTGCCCTCACCTCTCGTCTCTGCGCCGTTCCCGCGACACAGCTGTCATCCTGCTGACACGGGAGCTGAGGCCTGGTGGCCCTGAGGCCCCGGCCGGGCACCGGGAGCGGGCCAGCAAGCGGTCGGCGACTGCTGGAGCTTCCTCCGCAAGATTCCCCTCGACCCTTTCACCCCAGGATCACAGCTCCCATACACGTTTATTGAGCACCTACGGTGTGCCCGCCCTTCACGCTCTGGGCGCGGGTGCTGAGTCCCGCAGGTGAGGGCCCTGCCCTCCCAGGTTGGGCATCCCCAGCCTGAGCTCTGCTCCGCCCGGATGGCTGTGGCTCTGCCTAAGCATCGTCTGTCTTCTTCCTTCCAGGCTCCTGCTAGGCTGGCCCCTTGCCCGTGGCCTCCCCACGCTCCCTGACGTCCCTCCCAACACGCAGCCAATTCCCACTCCTCTATACTGGTTATCTGTTGTTGTGTAACAACCCTCCTCAAAACTAAGTGGCTTAAAACATTTTTCATCTCGTGCTTTCTATGGGCCAGGGATCCAGACACGTCAGCTGAGTCCTCGGGCTGTGGGGCTCTCGGAGGCTGCGGTTGTCCCAAAGCTTGACTGATGAGGCCCCTGGCTCACCCCCAGGGCTGTGGGCAGGACCCAATTCCTCCTGAGTTGTTGGACTGATGAGGACCACGGTCCTTGCAGGCCGCTGGCTGGCTTCTCCATACCATGAGGCTGGTGGGGGGGTGGGGACCCACGAGATGGAGGTTGCAGTGCTTTGCACCTAATCCTGGAAGTGACATCCCATCATTCTGCCACAGTTTATTCACTGGAAGCAGGTCATCAGGTCCGGCGTGCACAAGGACATGCATACACGTGGCAGGCAGGGAGCCCTAGGGACTGTGGCAAAAGCACCCTTACCACGCCTTCCTTCAGCGTTAAATATGAATATCTCCTCCTCCAGGAAGCCCTCCCTGATTCCCGGGTTAGGAGCTCCTTCTTTGAGCTTAGGCAACCCAGGGATCCCCTTGTGACACTTATTACATTACGGCATGGGGGGCACCATGGATGAGCCCCCCTGAGGACACCAGTTCCCACTTACCAGGGTAATTTGCATTGTATTCCCAGCCCTTGCCACTCCAGGGCATGCAGCTGGGCTCAGTGTTTTTGTTTAAACTGAATGTCTCTTAACGGGTTGAAAAGTGGAGACACATTTTAGCTCCGTATTCCTTATCATAGACACATACCGCAACAGACTACACAGGATTCAAAACGAGAATAATCTTTACAGATCACCTAAGAGTAAGCAGCTCCTTTATTTTAGTAACGGACTCCTGCCTGACTCCGAATTCCTGCTCCCTCCCTATGCTGGCTATGGAACCTGGGGCCCGACCCCCCAGATGTCCACATCTGTACGACAGGGATAAGGGCCGACACTCGCTGAGCGCCAACTACGTGCCTGGTGTTAGTATTAGTGTTCTCTGCACACCACCCCATCTGGCCCTCTGAGTGGCCTGATGAGGTGGACCCCGGCTGCCGCTGTTTCCATTCTAAGAAGAAGGAAAATGGAGCACAGGGAGACGGAGTTACTTGCCTAACTCGAACGAGGTAAGAATTTAAGTCCGGATTACCTGGCTCCAGAGCCCACCTAACTCACTGGGTTATTGTAAGGATTAAATGAGATCATGCGTACAATTTTAGCTCAGGGCCCCGCATGTGGCAAATGCTCAACAAACACTACTGTGTAAGTTTAACTCCAGCTGAATAGAACAGAAACCTAAATACAGTTTTTAAAAAATGTAGGGTTCCTTTTCTTTTCGTGTGGAAGGCAGTACGGGGCTGGTAGTGTCAAGATGCCGTTAACACCCCAGCCTCCTGCTCACCCATCCTCTGCATACAATTTCCCTGTTCCATGATGACTCATGGTCCAAGGTGGCTGCCAAGGCTCCAGCCATTACTTTGAAGTTCCCAGCAGGTAAAAGGAGACAAAGAGAGGAAGGGCTGAAAGGACTCCCCTTCCAGTGAATGAGTAACCTCTTTATTAAGAGCCTTTTTAGGGGCACCTGGTGGCTCAGTGGTTGAGCATCTGCCTTCAGCTCAGGTCATGATCCAGGGATCCTGGGATCGAGTCCCGCATTGGGCTCCCTGCAAGGAGCCTGCTTCTCCCTCTGCCTGTGTCTCTGCCTCTGTGTGTGTCTCTCATGAATAAATACACAAAATCTTAAAAAAAAAAAAAAAAAAAAAAAAAAAAAAGAAGCCTTTTTAAAAGCCCCATCTGGTGACTTCAGCTTCTATCCCCCTGGCTGCCTCTGGCCGTAAGCAGGGGTGGGATGGGGTCTTTTAGCAGATACGATGTCGCACTAGATAAAACCGGGGTTTTGTTGGTGAGGAAAGGAAGAATGGAGGTTGAAGAGACAATTAAGCCTCTGCCGCGTATCCTTAATGCCGTTAGCCTCAATAAACAAACGGGAGCCAGTCTAATGCTGAACTAACACTATTCACCCGAAGGCCCCCATAGAAGCACGGGGTGCTCAAAGTGGGGAGAAGTGGGTGCCCTCCACGCCCCAGTGTGACCTTGAATTGCCCAGAGAGGGGCCTCGGGGTGCCACACCACACGGGGTCCCTCTTCACCTTGGTCGTGTCACCTAACCCCCTGAACCTCAGGTCCCTCACTCGGGAAACAGGACCTGTGAAGGCATCTGGCCCAGAAGGCCCGAGGGGGGCCTGGTGTGACAGGAGCAGTGACCATCCACACCAGTACAGCCCCTGGCCCTCGGTCGGCCAGGAGTAAGGGGGGGGTCTCACGCTCTGGCTGTGGCGATAACCTATGCGGGGAAAACAGAGAAACCTAACATCTAGGCCTCTGGCTTCTCAAAAAGTGCTCTATTGGCTTTTTTTTTTTTTTTTTTAAACCAATGCACCGAATCCCACTGGGCTGGCAGGAGGCCCCAGGCGAATCTGGGGCAGCACGGAACACCGCGGAGTGCCAGGGTGTACCCCACCACAGCAGTTTTCCACAGACGCTGCCCACTTGGCCCCAGCTCGCCGTGGGAGCCGTGGGAGCCGGGGTCCCCGCAGAACGGCGCGTCCCGGGCAGACCGCGCGGGGCTGCCCGTGGTGACTCATGCATGTCTGTGGGGAGCCGGGCCCAGGGCCGGCGGGTTCCGCTGCCAAGTGGGCCTCGGCTGGTCCCGCTGCGCCCCGGGGCTGGAGATGCCCCAGGCGACTCTGCTAATCCTCAGAACCTTGGAGGTTCTCAGAATCTGGGTTCTGCTAATCCTCAGAACCCAGCGGCGTGGAATTCCTGTGCTCTCTCCAGGGCCCGCAGTCTGCGTACGCACTGCCCACCACACAGGTCCACAGGTCCCGATCCAGACAAGTACCACAAAGTGTAAGGATTCCTCAGGGAAACAGATGAAGTCCCCCCGCCCCCCGCCGCCCCGCAACCCATCTTCCCTTCCCACCCAAATTCCTGTTGGTTATTAAAGCCATAGGTTTGAAGACCTCAAACTGGGATTTGAATCCCTACTTGATTGTGTGACCTCAAGCAAGTTACATCGCCTCTGTGGGCCTCAGTTTCCCTATGTGGCCAGTGGGGGCAGTAATAGTGTCTACCCCATTTGGTGAGGATTGGAGGGGGCTATGCACAGGGAGGGCGGCACCTGGCACTGAGGCACGCAGGGGCCATGAGCCACTATAATCTTCTCATCATGGAGCTTTCCGTGCCTCACAGTTGGGCCCCTTATCATCTCTCTGACCTCACCTTCTACCATCTTCTTCCCCTCACCTGGTCCAGCCACATCAGGCTCTTTGTTGGTGACACACACTCAAGCTCCTGCCTCGGGGCCTTTGCATCTGGTCATCTCATTGCCCCAGAGACTCTTCCATGGAGTTAATTCCCTCAAATCCTTTCAGCCTTTAGCCAATTGTCACCTATTCTTAGTGAGGCCTCAGTGACTATCTTATTGAGGCCTTCAACTCCCCTCACCTCACCCTTCCCTGCTTTATTTCTCTCCATAGCACTTATCCTTCACCTGGCATTATTTTGGGCATGATTTGTCTCTCCCTATGTATTAATTATTTATTGATGCATAATAAATTATTCCAAAACTAAATACCTTAAAAGAACAAATATTGACTACCTTACAGTTTTAGGGAGTCAGAAATTTGGGAGCAGCTTAACTGCATGGTTCTGGCTCACTGTCTCTCATGAGGTTGCAGTCAGCTGGCACCACAGTCTCATCTGAAGGCTGGACTGAGGCTGGAGGCTCTGTTTCAAGATGGTACCCACATGCCGCTGTTGGTGGGAGGCTTTAGTTCCTCACTACCTGGACCCTCTCACGGCCGATTGATGTGCTTACGATACGGCAGCTGGATTCCATCAGAGTGAGGGATTCAAGAGAGAGCATGATAGAAGGTACTCTGTCTTTACAACCTTACCTCAGCGGTCCCCTCCATCATTCCCGTGTTGGGGGGAGGCGAAGAGAGAGAAGTCATCCCTGTTCAGAGTGGGAGGGGACCACACAAGGATGTGAATACCAGGAGGCAAGGATCATTGGGGCCATCATAGAGGCTGGCTACCACCACCTACCAGAGCATGAATACCATGACAGCAGGACCATGTCTATTCACAGCTGTCTTCAGTTTCTAGAACAATGCTTGGCACGTAACAGATTCTTAGTCCATCTTGTTGGACAACCGACTGACTTAAGGAGTAAACAGTACAGGTGGAACTCAGCCAAAGCAGAATGAACACACCTCCCTGAGGACAGGTGGAAGATGGCCTGTCCAACAGAGGCTTCCCCCTGCCCCCCACCCTGGGTGGCCTGTGAGGCCAACCGTGTGCCACAGCTTCAGAATAATGGGGGAAATAAAAGAAAAAGCAACAGCTCTGAATACAAAGTCACCTCCTCATGATACTCCCAGAATGTTCTGATGTGCAGAAAAGATGTAGGGATGTGGGGTTAAGGACACGAGGTTAGACAGTAGAAAGTCAGTGCCTGGTCCTGGCTTGGCCACTCAATCAGTCAAGTACTAGAGTTTAATTTGATCAATTGATCGATTTATTTATTTATTTATTTATAAATATTTTTAAACATTTATTTCTACATGATAGACACAGGCAGAGACATAGGCAGAGAGAGAAGCAGGCTCCATGCAGGGAGCCTGATGTGGGACTTGATCCTGGGACCCCAGGATCACTCCCTGGACCAAAGGCAGGCACTCAACCGCTGAGCCACCCAGGCCTCCCTCATTCATCATATTTAAATGGGAGTAGCCCCACGCTTTCTGCCTAGCACCCAGGGATAAAGCTCATTGATTCATTTACACTGGTCATTTAATCATAATCCCTGACATCATGGATTCACAGTTTAGTGAGAGACTCAGATGGATTGGTCCATTCTGAAAACAACATGGGTTGTTAAGTGCCTTGACGAATTCCTTCTTCATTTATTGAGCATCTACTATGTGCAGCCACTATGCTACATCGTGTTACATTCATTTAAACTGACAGTGGGGAGCGACATTTCTAATAAAAGCCCAAATCAATTCACTGAGTGCTATTTACTTTCTAATGTAGTAATTGTGGTGGGTTTGGATTGTGTCCACTCAGCTAAGTTAGAATTCCCAGAATTCCTTCCCCTGTAGGCTTTCTGGCTGGCATGTGCCACAGGAGACACTTCAGGTAAGACCGGGAAGGTAGAAGAAGCAGACAGACCATTTTTATGCTTGGAGGTGGGGTGTGGGGACGAGGCTGTGGCTCACTCACACCGACGCTCTTCTTCTGGCTCACCTGGTTGGCATGGGGCAGCAGACAGCCCATGGCTTCCAGCTCCTGCAAGTCCTCTCTCAGCTCCTCTGAATCCCGGCAGGCGTGCTTTAGTTCCACGATAAAGGAAGCCACCTTCTCCAGCGGGTCACTGGGGTGGGGATTCCGGCCCGTCCTTGGGTGGGGCTCCAGGCTGTCCTCATCCCTCTATTTCTCGTTCACCCTGCCTTCTTGGTGGCTGCCCTGCTGACTTCAGGCTACAGCACCAGATTAAAAAGAAACAGGCTCACGTAGGCTATCGGACCAGCTCCCACATCTGCATAATGTCAAACCCCCATGATAAATCCCTCCAGTAGTTTCTCTGACCAAACCCTTAGCCAATAACTGAAGGCTAATTCTCATTTGATGTCCTTTAAAATATAATAACCCAAGACTATTCTCAAAGCATCACTGTTTTCAAATACTGACATCGAATACCTATGGGCACGTAAGGAATACCTACAGGTGTCACCCATCATGGCTAAAAGCTCTACTTGAAGTTTTGAAAAATACACCCTCGGGATGAATGGCAAGTCTGTCTGGAGAGGTGCTGAGGTGGGAGGAAATGCCCATGCCTTTGACCCAGACTCCTTGGTTCTCCCAAATCACTTGGTGGTTTTTCTCCAGACCTGCCCCCGAGGCCTTGGACTTGGCTGTGGCCTTGAGGGCAGGAATAGCTCCGAACTGGCTGCTGGAGAATGTGGACTGTCTAGTGGAAAATCCTGATGCCAGCGTGAGCTGTGTTGCAAGCATGCGGCTAGACAGGAGAGAAGTGCCCGCACACTAGGAAGTGATGTGTCTTCTTGGACAATGCCAGCGGATACTGCTCGATATGCATAAGCTTTTCCAGACTCTCACAGCAGAAGATGAACAGCCTCACTTTTACAACCACAAGTAGTACATTCTTAAGCTTGTACATGAGTGTATATGTCAACGCATTCAAATGACCTAATCAAGCGTAACTCTCAAACTATGAAGAACTATGCAAGGGGATAAGCAAGACTATCACTGAGCTTCTATTAACCTAAAGCAGAAAATAACTAATCAATAAACTTCCACCGATACAAAGGAGGGAACAGCAACTAGAAAATCTGTTGATAAGCCTCCATTTATCCAAAGGAGGGAAAAAAAATGAGTAAATCCATGAGTGAGCCTCTACCTATTTAAAGGAGAAAAGGGCAAATAAGCAAACCCATGGTTGAGATTTCATTTGCCTAAGAGAGGGAAAGACGTTTTACAAAAACGTAAATGATCGTCTGTTTTTTAAAGTTGGAAAGACTGACTTCAACTGTTTATTCCAGGGGGCGGCGAATGAGGGCCCAGGGCAGGCTGACTGTTTCTGTAAATAAACTTTTATTGGAACACGACTGTGCTCGTTCTTTTAACTTATGGCCTGTGGCTGCTTTCATGTGACAAGGACAGAGTTCATTAGCCGGGACAGAGACATATGGCCTGCAAGCCCCAAAATATTTATTATGTGATCCTCGAATAAAAGTTTGCTGACCTCTGGTTTATTCTATAATCTCTGTGACCTGTGAAGCGTTCAACAACTTCTCTATTGCTTTCATGCTTTCAATAAATAAATTATGTCTCATTGAAAAGTCGGACACCTCCTCTTGAGCCTCTGACTTTGTCATCATGCCTATTGTTCAAGAACTCTGGCATTTACATGGTCCCTGAGGGGACCAGCGGGGGCATCTGAAGTGTGAACCACGGCCACCTGTCCTCGCTGCCACTAGGGGTCACTGTGGAACACAGGCGGCGCGCGGTTGTCCCAGATTCCCTAGTTCACAATCAGCGCTGATCCCAGACCCAGTTGTGCGAGGACTGCCAGGGCCTAATGGGGCTCCAGCTCATTTACTTGCCCTGTCCGAAGCAGCCCCCTGCAAAGCTCCTCGGGGTTCTCAGTCTTCGGCCACCTTCCTGATGATTTCCCACGTGGGTTTCTTGTCCTTCTCCCACGGTGGCTATCAGGTGGGAGCTTCAGAGTCCACTCTGATGGCTTATCCTGACTTCAAGTCTTGAGGAACAGGGGTCGGGTGTCTGAGCCCCTTTGTTCTCTAGAGATCCAGCCTCCCTCAGCCCCATCCCCAGCCACTAGGTCTTTATGGAGAGAGACTCACCTTTGTTGGATCACACAGGTTCTTTGTGTGTGTGTGTGTGTGTGTGTGTTTTTTTAAGATTTCTATTTATTTATTCATGACACACACACACACACACACACACACACACAGAGAGGCAGAGACACAGGCAGAGGGAGAAGCAATCTCCATTAAGGGAGCCCAACACGGGACTCGATCCTGGGTCTCCAGGATCAGGCTGTGGGCTGAAGGCAGTGCTAAACCGCTGAGCCACCCGGGCTTCCCAGGGTCACACAAGTTCTTTACAACCACCCTTGAGCAATGGTGCTACTTGCCCCCGTCACATGAACTAAGAGAGACCAGCTGCCTCCCGATCAAAGGTTTACTGTGAGGTGGCTTGAGTGGAGGTGCAGGGCAGGTTCAGGGGCCTTTTTGCGATCTAAAGGAGAGGATAAGCTTGAGCCCACTGGGCTATGCCTTCACTTATACCTCACAGGTTCTTTCCTGCTGTCAGCAGCATCTGAGATGGCTCCAGTGATCTCCTCTGCCCCGCTGTCCTGTCCTGGACAATCCCCTCCTCTTGGGTAGCCTGTGTCTAACCAATAGAATACCTCAGTGGTGGTGGGCTGTCACATTCTGGTCACATTACAGAAGGTTCTAACTTCCATCATGCTAGCAGACTCTCTCCCCTGCTGGTTGTGATGAGGCAACCTTATGGACCAACAGTCAGTTTGCATCATTGGGTACACCATGGGGAGGCCACCTCAGTGAGGAACCAAGAGAGCTCCCCAAAGCTGGGGGTGGCTACTACAGCCCTCTGCCCACCAATCTGCAAGGCACCGAACTGGCACACAACCACATGAGTGAGCTTGGAAGTAGATCCACCCCCAGTTGAGCCTTTGGATGAGACCCCAGCCCTGCAGACACCTTGATTGCAGCCTTGGGAGATGCTAAAGCAGTTAACCAGCCAAGCCGTGCTGATTCCTGACCCACAGAAACTGGGAGACTGTTTTAACTGTGCTGTTTTAAGCCACTGGGTTTGTGGTCCTTTGTCACACAGCAGTAACTAATACGCCTGTCTCTAGACCACGCGGGTCCCAAACATGTGAAAAGCTGTTAGGTATCAACTATATCTACCTCTTAAGACCTCTATGTTTTTCAATAGTGTGAGGCATGCAAATTAAAGTCCTTCTCAGAAAAATAAAAAGTATGGCCTAGATAGTTGAGTATTTGGACAGCCTATGAAAGCAAGCCCAAGCAGAGTGACACCTGTCCTCCCAGGTCCAGGTGTTGGGTGGTATTATGGACTGAACATTTGAGGGTGGAGTCTCCAAGAACGGGATCAGTGCCCTTATAAAGCAGACTCCAAAGAGTTCCCTTGCCCCACCTGCCATGTGGCCTCAGTGAGAAGAGGGCCTTCTGTGAACAAGAAAGTGGGCCCTCACTAGACCCCCAAAATCTGCTGGTGTCTTAATCTTGGACTTCGCAGCTTCCAGAACTATGAGGAATGAATTTCTGTTGCTCAAGAGCCACCCAGTCTATGGTATTCTGGGTTACAGCACCCTGAGGTGGATCAAGACAGTCCCTTGCACAATCAGATCTTTTTAAAACTGACATTTATTGCAGGTGTGCCAAGTGCCATGCATGGAGCTAAATTTGTTAGCTGTGTTATCTCACTAGACCGACCCCAAATCTCTTGTGGGTGTTATTACCAGCTCCAGTTTTCAGAAGCCAAAGAGACTTCGTGAGCAAGACAGGCAAAAATCCCCACTCTTATGGGGCTGATAGTTTAGGGAGGGAGACACAGACAATCACTAAATAATCAAGTAATGTGGCATCATGCCAGGTAATTATAAAGGCTATAGGGGAGAAAAACCTATAAGAGTGAGAGAATAAAGTATGGGGGTAGTATTTTAGATAGGGTTATCATGGAGGGCTTCCTTGAGGAGGTGACAACTAGGTAGAAACCTGAGACCAACACTGTAGGCAGAGGGCACAGCCAGTGCAAACCTCCTGAGGTCAGATTGTGGGTAGGGGCCCAGGGTAGCTGACGAACAGCACGGGGGATCTTGAGGCCAAATCATCCAGAAGGTGGGTGGCTGAGGGGGGTGCTAGGCAGGGCCTACACTGTGCAGGACCTTGTGAAAACCCAGGGTTTACTCTCTTTGTGAAGGGAGGCCCATTCCTCCGCAGCAATCGCTCTCTGCTGGGGATGTCCCACCACCGGACGTGCACCTGGCCAGCGGGAAGGACACGGTCCCTCCGGCCCGGGCTCAGGATCTGCCCTTTCCAGGCCCTGCAATCCCTCCCCAGAACCACCACAGCGTGAGAGAGCAGCTTGGAGGGGCACAGAGGCTGTGGAAAAAGTGACTCACTGCTGGGCCTGGCAGGGGGGACCCTCCCACTGCCATATCTGCTTTCTGCGTGAGTGTGCAAAACCCACAACCACAAGGGCCCGCGGCCTGGCCCCCGGTCACACACTCTCATCTCTCCCTTCGCTGCGAGCTGGAGGTCACGCTCGTGGGCCGTGCAGGGTGCCCTCGGGGTGTGCGGGTCCCCGGGCCGGGCCCTGGGCCCCGCGAGCGCACCTGACGCGCCCGGACTCCGCGTGGCCCAGGGCCCCCCCGCCGCGTGGTGGGCCGCCGCCAGGGCTCCGTGTGCGCCGGGCTCCAGAAATGTTTATTTTGCATCTGCCAGTTCGCGAGGCAATTATCGGTAACCGAATCCACAGCCCAGGAAATGTGACTTCATCAGGACACCGAAGCCCAGGAAGGGGGACACTTCTGAGCCCAGGGCTGACCACAGACACCACGGAGGGGGGTTCCGCGCCGTGGCCGCGGGTGACATCACCGTGGCTTGTGTCCGAGACGTGACATGAGGACAACCCCTGCGGAGGCCGGACCGGTGCGCCTGTGGGAGGCCTCCCCTCCGGCCGTCTGCCCACTGAAACCCCCGGCGCTTCTATTTCTGGCACCACGCGGAGATGGATATGGTCGCTGTGGATGGGAATTAGCTGTTAACGGACTTGCCAAACACAAAGACCGATTTCCAATTCTACAGATTTTTGAGTGGAGGGGGTTTGAGGTTAAAGATTTATAAATTTATAAAATACGGCTTCTAAAATGATTTGCTGGAGCCTCCCCGAGCACCCTAGAAAAACACGTAACCAAGGAAACGCTGGAAAAATTTCCACACCCCTCTGAGCAAACAGTATTTCAACTCTGTTCTTTAAACACACACACACACACACACACACACACACACACACACACACACAGCCAGTTCCTCTAAAACCAGTTAGCTTTCCGCAGACGCACAAAAGCCAAAGCATCAAGCCTGAAGCCTTAGAGTGGATCTGCTGGCAAATTCCATTTCCTAAGATATGAGGGGAAGTAGCCAGGACTTTCACATCCTGAAATGGGTCCGAACTTGTGGTGACAGGGGCTGGAAGTGGTATAGAACGGAAGGTGGCCTCGTGTGGTGGATAAGCGGCCGGTTAGAGAATCAGAGGCCAGAGTTCGAATCCTGCCTCTGCGCCTCTTTTATCTGGGTAACGCTGGGTAGGTTTAATTTTGTGTTCTTCTGGCAAATGGAGTTGACAACATTTTTAGCCTTTTGCTAAATGCTTCTAGAAGGACCAGATGACACCCTGTGCATAAAGGGTTCAGTAAGGTGTAGCAGGGATGAGCAAGACACATCAGCTCACTCCCACAATGTCTCCACTCCGCTGTTCCCTCCTCTAGCTGCCTGGCTGCTCAGAGCTCGCTGTCCTGGTGTCCAGCTCCCGGGAGATGGTGTCTACAGGGATGGCTCTGAGCTCTGGGGTCTGAGGCCTGAGTTCAAGTCTGTTATTAGTGGTGGGACGTGAAGCCATAACCTGCCTCTGAGCCTAGTCTCCTCATCTGTGGGTGAGGCCGCAGGTAATGCCCACCTACCAGGGCTGCTGTGGGTATTAAGTGAGGGAAAGCCCGTGACTCTAGAGTCCTAGACCACAGTGAGGTGATGGTATCTTTTCCTGGGTCTTCCTCCCTCAACTGTTCTCGAATGCACTATTTCTCACTAGGGTGTGAAGTCGGTAATCAAAGAGGCGAGAAAGCCAATGCTGGAATGTGTCCCCCTGTGCCCTTCTTTTTTTTTTTTTTAAATTTTTATTTATTTATGATAGTCACAGAGAGAGAGAGAGAGAGAGAGAGGCAGAGACTCAGGCAGAGGGAGAAGCAGGCTCCATGCACTGGGAGCCCGATGTGGGATTCGATCCCGGGTCTCCAGGATCGCGCCCTGGGCCAAAGGCAGGCGCCAAACCGCTGCGCCACCCAGGGATCCCCCCCTGTGCCCTTCTAAGGGCTTCAGAGAAGGCCCCAAGACCAGCTCGGACCCTGTAGAAGCCAGTCCAGACAGAAGGAGAGGCCCCCTCACTGGATGGCAGGCCCTGGGAAAAACAGCAGAGTGGGGCAGGCGGTTCTCTGCAGGCAGAGCTCCAGAGAAAGCTGGCCTTTAGAAGATGCTTCCAGTCTGTTAGCCTCTTTGCACATCCTGAATGGGGTAGGTCAGCTTTTCTTTTTTTCTTTTTTTTTTAATTTTTTAAAATTTATTTATGATAGTCACACAGAGAGAGAGAGAGAGGCAGAGACACAGGCAGAGGGAGAAGCAGGCTCCATGCACCGGGAGCCCGACGTGGGACTCGATTCCGGGTCTCCAGGATCGCGCCCTGGGCCAAAGGCAGGCACCAAACCGATGCGCCACCCAGGGATCCCAGGTCAGCTTTTCCAAGTGGTTTCTACTCTCTCCCCTCTGCCCTCCTCTCCTAGAAGCCTGAACCTGGGCACTACTGACATTTGGACCAGATCCTTCTTTGCTGGCAGGGAGTGTCCTGGGCATGGCAGGCTGCTCAGCTGCATTCCTCGCCGGCAGCCACTAGATGTCAGCAGCACCTCCCTACCTTGTAAGGATCAAATCATCTCCAGACTTGACCAAATGACCTCTAGTGGGACAAAAATGACACCTGGTTGACCCCCCTCTTGGAGCTCCTGCTTCTTGCTATTTTTCCTTCTGAGAGCTCAGAGAACAGGCATCATCTTCATGCTGATGAACCATCATCTTCCAATCAACACACTGGCCATCCATCAAATCTGGGATGGTTTGTGTGTGTGTGCTTGCACGTGTGTGTGTGTGTGTGTGTGTGTGTGCACAAAAAAAGAGAGAAGAGGGGGGAAGAGGCTCTGTTCAGCCCGTGTCAGGCCCATCAGAAGGAAGGAAGTGCCAGAGATGGGGACAGGCATGTGAAAGAAGAATCTGCTCCCTGGACAAGTCACCCTGCAAATTCCTAATAGCGCTGACTTAGCAAAGAAGGTCTCCCTCGGACTGGCTCCCCCTCATCGTCCCATTCTGTTGTGCTCAGCGCGAAAGTCTGGGAGCTACCTTTCCTTGAGGGTCACAAGGGCCCGGCACTGGGGAGCCTCCCCACAGAGCTGTAAGGCTGGCATGGCCCTTCCCCTTCGGCAAATGAGGAAACCGAGGCTCACAGAAAGAGCACGAGGAGCCCAACGTGGCAGACCGATCTTATTCTACGCCTGTGTTTGTCACAGGCTCACCCTCCTAGAGCAACCCTGCAGCCACCCAGGCAGGCAGCCGGGATGAGAAAACCGTCACAATCTCAATTTGCAGGGTCATTGCCAAGCATTTACAGGCTCATAGAATTTACGTTATTCGGGATTTCAAGCCCACGACAAAGAACAGAGACTAATATAGGAGAACAGCACAGATCCACTGCCCAGCTTGGATCAAATCTGCTTCGTGACTTAAGTTCTCTAATTTTTATTGAAAAATCACATATGTGCAGAAAAATGCACATGTACTATGTGATCAGCTGGATGAAGTTCCACAAAGTGAAGCCAGCATCCAGATGAAGAAATTTATTACCAACATCCCAGGAAACCCTTCATACGCCCATGGTTTGTTTTTAAGAAACAAAGCCTATCTAAAGCCTCACGGGTAACTCCTCCCCACCTATTTCTCTCTCTCACCCTGGTACCATCATCCTGAACACGCCACTCGTCACTCCCACGTCTGTGCCTTCACGTTGACGGAGCAAAGACACATCTATGTAAACAACCGGTGTTATTACTTGTCAGGCTTAACGCTTTACGTAAATAAAATATGATGCTTTCTTCATTCTAAAGTGATGTTTTGAGAATTGTCCATGTTAATAAATATAGCTGTAGTTTCCTTTCACTGCAAATGTCACAAGCACTGCTCCACGTGCCTGGTGATGGACACCTGGACAGCTTTCCGTGTTTCTCTATTACGCACATCTACACGTGACGCCGGGATGAATATCCTTCGGTGTGGCTCCCGCACACGGGAGTGAGCCTTTTGCCAGGGTATCTAAGCAGTGGGGTGGAACTGGTGTGTCACAGGATGGGTGTGTATTCAATTTTGCTCTCCCCGAGGGTTGTGTCAGAGTCACACACATTTTAAACTGGGGAGGGTATCACTGACTTTCGGTCCAAAAGTCACAAGCTGTCAGCCTGTGGAGCTGGGAAAGTCTGCATAATATTTGAATAATGAATGTTAATACTCACAAGTGGGCAGATTTCACACAAAATCTAGACTTGAAGCTTTTTGCGAGAAATTGAAAAGCGTGGCAGGTCTGGGCTCCGATGGCCACAGAGGTGCCTCTGGAGGCAGAAAGGGGTCCTGGAGGTCAGGTCCGCAGAGAGATCAGCTGAAGGGCTCTGTGCCCAAGCAAAGCGGGTTGGAAGGCAGGGGGAAGTGCAGAAAAGAGGGAGGGGAGAGCGGGGGGGGGGGGGGGGGTGGGACACGAGGGGGACCGCACAGCTGGGGACAAGCCAAACCGTGAAAATGCTAGGAGTCTCGAGCCTCCTCATAAGATGGGGGACATCCAGCATCACACTGTGAGCTGTGCTGGGTTACTGAGATGCAAATCCTCCCACTGATCCACACCTTGTCTGGGCCCAATCGCCTTCCCAGAGTGTCCTGTGTGCACGTGTGAAAGTTAACCAAAGCTTCTGTGCTCCTCATGTGAGAGATTTAACCTGGGACACCAGCCACCCGAGGCGGGGGCGGGGGGCGGGGGTGATGACGGCTCTCAATGCAGTGATGTCAGTAGGAGCCGGGGTGCGGGCTGACAGGTGCCCCTGGGGATCATGAGCCTTAGGAGGCATCAAAATGTTGAGGTTGCCCAGGGCCTTTCTAGGAGCTGGACGGCGGAGCTGGAAACACGGGCTTTTTAGAGTCTGTTACGAGTAGAGTTAAACTAAATCTAATAAAAACTTACCCTGTTTGTAACGGCTGCTTCTCCTCCGTTCCCTAAAAAGGACTTTCAGGGTCACCCACTGTTTTCTCGCATCCCCTCTCCGGGCAGTCACACTGGTCCACGGGTGGCTGCTTGGACTCCTCGCGTGTCACCCCTGCCCTAGCAGACAGAGTCCATCCTGACATCTGTGGGGGCAGGCACCAGACCCCGCTCTGCCACTGGCTGCCAACAAGGCATCTGGCATGATCTAAGCTAGCGTGTGCCTCAGTGTCCTGCAGAATGGGGCCACGGCGCCTAAATCACAGGGCTTTGCAAAGATGAAATGGCGAACGGTACCCGCTCCCCAGGTGATGGTTACCCCTGCTGTCATCGCCACCCTGGCTCCTGGGACCCTCTCTCTGAGCCACAGGCGGTGGGATCCGCAGGCCTGCCCTGTGTTCCCCAACTCCTGCACCGATTTCTCTAGAAATCCCCACACCTTGTCTCCCAAAGGCCACAGCAGGCCCCTGAGGTTGGGATGGGCACCCCAGTGCTCAGGAGCCCACCCTGAGTGGTGGCTGAAGGAACCCCACTTTCTCCTATGGCTGCCTGGGAAGAGGTAGTTATCCAGCTGACCTGAACTTCTGGAATCAGAAGTTCAAAGAGGTTAACCCAAAGTCGCACAGCCCCGAAGGGGTTGAAATAGACACCAAATCCAAAGTCCACACTCTTCCCTTTATCACCCAATGACTCAGAATTCAAAATTATTTTTTCTGTTCTTGGAATTGTGCCCTTTGAATAGGGGCTGGGTCCAGGGGATCAACCTCCCCCCAAGCCAGATGGCCAAGAATTCAGCTTGGGTGAGAAATTTCCTTAACCTCATTCTCCCTCCCCCGCCCTGGCCCTGGATCCACCTAGACTCCTGACTCCCGCACAGAGGAACCTGCTTGTGTCAAGTAGAGGCAGCCTTGCTTCTGCCACCTTCTCCAGGAACTGGAAGGATGGGAGATGCTTTGTTACTCCGCTCGAATCCAGCACCGGAGTCAATATGATTCAGCTCCTGGGTGCCCATTACAGAGCATGGTAATGGGCAGGAGGGCAATCTGGCTCCCGGCCATTCATTCGTAGATTCTCCAGCCTAGACTTGTGACGCTGTCTGAACTTAGATGAGTCATCGAGCTCTACATGGAAAAAGCACTACTTTATTAAGCCCAAATAGTGAAAATCTACCATAATTTTCATATTCCCTTTTAACTTTTAAAAGCAAAATTTTTATTTTAAATAGGGAGGTGGCTTTGGCTTTCCTCATCCCTGAGAGGCCCTGATTAGGTGCCAACCTCGAGATGTTTCCAGAGCTCAACAAAAGCTGGGTTTATGCAAAATCTAAGCTTGTCACAAACAAGTCAATTAGGGCTCAGACAGGCGTTTGTGACAAACATCCTCTAATCAGCTCCATCCCTATCCCCTTCCAAAAGTCTATGCAAGGGGAAGCATGGCATCGAAATAATAAGAAACAGAGGCTCTTTGACTTCTTTGCTTCCCAAACCCTTTGCCCCTCTGATAGCTGCTCTGGGCCTCTCTCCAGGGAAGTATGCAGAGCTGCCTACAGCAATTCGCATCCAAATCCAGGGATTTCATGGACCCCGTAAGTCGCCAGTCAAGGATTTTTAAGTAAGCCAGTTAAAACGGTGGAGATGGGGATGCCTGGGTGGCTCAGAGGTTTAACGCCTGCCTTTGGCCCAGGACCTGGTCCTGGAGACCAGGGAGACCAGGGAGACCAGGGATCGAGTCCCACATCGGGCTCCCTGCATGGAGCCTTCTTCTCTCTCTGCCCATGTCTCTACCTCTCTCTCTCTGTGTCTCTCATGAATAAATAAAATCTTAAATAAAAATAAATAATTAAATAAATAAAACAGCGGAGATGTTTAATTCGTGATCAATGCAATTGTTTGCCAGGTATAACATTTAAGGGTGTTTTCTGCAGTCCCCAAATCCACTGGCTGGAAGCACAGCCTCTGAGTGGGATGGACGCAGGTCCAATCCCATCCCTACAAAATTGGGCAAAGGTCCCCATCGTTAGAATGGAAATATCAATGGGACAGAGCTGTCGAGGGGATTGAGTTAATGTTTGTAAGTTGCCTAGACGGGTCCCTGGCATACGGTAAGTGCCCAGGAGTGTTCGCGCCTTCTGGCAGCATTGGTGCACTTCCCCTTCCAGGCTCTGGGATGCATGAGGACTAAGCCCTCTGCCAGGGCAGACCTCTGGCTCCTGCCACCAACACCACCACCAAATCCCCCCCCACCCCAAGCTTGCAGGGCTCACTTCCATGAAGCCACGAGAGGGAGCACTTGCCTTTCCTAACACAGAGGCCTTGCTCCTGCCAGCCGTTCCACTGAGGATCCCCGGACACTGGAGCCTGACCTGCAACCTTCCCCTCAACAACAGCGGGGGTGGGGTGGGTAGGGGTGTGAATGGCCCTGTACTTTGGACAGGCCTCTAATTTACTTGATCTGAGATTTCCTCCTCTCCACTAGATCCCAGGGCTGGTCCTCTCCTCCTTCCTGCTCTGAGAACCTTAGCTCTGGGGCAGGTCCAGCCTGAGTGATAGATTGCAATTTACCTCCCCAGGGGAGATGCTTCATCCCCTACCCACCCAGTGGCCCTTGAGACCACTGGCCAACAGCTTGAAAGTGGGACCTCATCGGGGCTTCTGGAAGAGGCTCTGCCTCTGTCTGCGTCACAGACAGGGCAGGCAGGCAGCCTCCCAGCCCTGCCTTCCTGCCTCGGATGCTGGCGGCTCCGGTGGCCATCGTGACACTGTGACGTGACAAGCCACAGACACACAGAGAGCAGAAAGCCTGGGCCCACCTGAATTTCCTGTCCTTTCTGGGAACGCGCTAATACTCACGCCCCTTCGGAGCCTCCAACGGCTGCCCTGCCCATTGCACTGAGGGTAAGATCCACGCTGAGGCCCCTGAAGGCCTGGTCTCCTGACCCTTCCTCCCTTCCTCCCTTCCTCCCTTCCTTCCTGACACACCAGCCTTCTTCTCTGCTGCTCTACTATGCAAAGTCCATTCCTGCCTCAGGGCATCTGCACTTGCTATTCCCTGCCTCTGGAAAGTTCTTTACCCGGATTTCCAACACCGGCTCTCATCACTCAGGCCTGGGCTCAGATGTTCCCTCCTCAGAGGCGCTGTCCCCCACGACCTCCTGCTCCATGCACCCTGAGCATCTATCCTACTCATCTCCCAGCACCCAGTACTACCTGCAATGGCCTTGTTTCTTTATTCAGCGCCTGGTTTACTGGCTTTCCTCTAGATGAGAACCTAAGTTTCTGAGGGCACACAGTGTGTGGCACAGGGTAGGTACACAGGGAATGCCTGCCCAATGAACAAATATATTTGTCTTTTTGCTGGACCTCATTTGAGTAGGTGTCTGTTCTTTGCACTTAATGGAAATTCTTGGCCAACAGAGAAAAATTAACTCTGAATCAACTGCCACAATACGTTCTGCTCTGGCTGCTGCCTGCTGAGCTCCCATCTCTCTTCCCGGCCTCCCGGCCTCCCTCCAACACACACACCATCCCCACTGCACCCCGAGACATCACTCATTCATCTGACACCCGGAGGCATTAACACTTACCTCCTGGGGAAGAGCCTTCTATTGCAGCAGGCAGTTAGAGTCAGCAGCTCTGCTTTGGGTGTTCATCAACAAAACGGATGAAGGCAGGGGCTGCCCGCAGTGTCCCCTGAGCTCACAGGTGAACCTGGATTTCCCCAGGAGGTAGATGATTCCTGGAAAAGTATATGAGCAGCTGACTTTTGCAGAACTGCATGCTAAAATGCATCAAAGAGAAGGTTTGTGGAGGAAATGTGAATCATGGCCCCCATTACGCAGTTCTGTGAATCCTGAATCTGTTCATTAGGGTTCCTGAGGAAACCCAAGCCAGCTGTCACATCCCCAAGTATCACTGAGCGGCCAATTACAATCTCTCTGCCCCGTACTGTGGCAGAGAGGTCCGGCCCTGCAGTCACACGAACCTGGGCACGAGAACCAATACAACCATTATCTGTGCGACATCTGGCCAATCACTGAATGTCTGTGCCTCAGTTTCCCCATCTGTAAGTGGACATCCGACTTGGAGCTACTTAGTGGACAAAGCAGTCCAGGCTTTTTGGAGCGTGGGTTGGCAAAATCAATTTCAGTGAAATACATGAATCCCCTTTTATTCCAAAATGTTCCTACGAGGAATCTAGGCTGAGTAAGATTCACATTCCAGAAGGTTCACACGACATCACGTGCAATGGTATGTGTTGTATACACACATGTTCATGCACATAGCAACAACCTAATGTGGGTTAAATAAGTTCTGGCACCAACAGAAAACTGGGAAAGTTTAAAGCCGTTAAATGAATGAGGTAGACTCACTGGGAGACTTGAAATAGGTCAGAAAAGCAAATTTTAGGGCAATATTATGACATGATTCCTTTCCATTTTTTTTTGGAAAAGCATATTTAGTGCGTTTATAAATAGTTGCTTAAATTCATGTTAGCTGGGCTCCACGTCCTTTCTTCTGGGGGCAGAGGTGGCTTCAACACGACACAGAACAGCCTGGCTGCAGCCACGGGGCCACACAGGCCCAAGCTCTCCTGTCTCCTCCAGCATCTGCCCCTGCTTGGAAGTGGGTGGGCATGGAGCCCCAACAAATAGGTACATAAAGCCCTGAAATAACACTCTGCTGTTTTGTTTTTTTTTTTTTTTTAAGATTTTATTTATTCATGAGAGACACAGAGAGAGGCAGGCAGAGACACAGGCAAAGGGAGAAGCAGGCTCCTTGCAGGGAGCCCGATGCAGGCCTCCATCCCAGGACTCCAGGATCAGTCCCTGGGCCAAAGGCAGATGCCAAACCGCTGAGCCACCCAGGGATCCCTTCTGCTGGTTCTTTATCTCAAAGGACAGAATCCAAATTTGAGTCCACCAGGGCAGTGGGGACTTGGGTGCTCATCCCCCAGCGGAGGCTGGGGGGATCCACTTGCTGGCATGGGGCTTGGGCTTCCAGGGCCTCAGGGACTCACAGGGCGACCCCAGGGACTCTCTGCCCCGTGTCCCCCCCACCCCAAGTGGTTGGAAATGCTTCTCCTTCACCCCCTGCTCTGGGCTCGTCCTGTTTTCCTGGCTGGCACCAGGGCGGCGGTGGGGGGGGCTCTCTGCCTTCTGTCCTGGCGTGGCGGGGGCAGGAGGGGCCCGCAGCAGGGATAAGGCCTATAGGATACCCACTGTGCTCGTCCCCCGTGCCCTTTCTGCCTTGAGCTACATCACAAAATAATGCTCCCTCTGTTACTTTGGCCACGGGAAAGTCCAGCCTCCAGGAGGGGCGAGGGGAGGCCAGTGGGGAAGAAGGAAAGCTCCAGCCAGCCATGGTGGGAGAAGCTGGAGGGTGTGGGGAGCAGGGCTAGGTGGGGGGAGTGCAGAGGGGAGGCTCTCCAAGGCTGCACCACCCCAGCGTGGGGCAGTGCATTTTCTGAACAGCATTTCTTTCTCTTGACAGTTATGTGTGTGTGTAAAACCACCATAGACTCTAAGGGAAGAGTGAAACAGAGAGTCCTGTCCAGCCAGCAGGTTGTTCCGACTCTCAGCCTTGCAGCCGGGGCCCCGGGCTCTCCCGCAGGACACAGAGCCAAGGGGTTAGTGAGACCACTCCCTGGAGGGCAGACCAGAAATACCAAGCTTTTTCTTTTCAAAAAAATTTTTAAAAGATTTTATTTATTTATGAGAGACGCAGAGAGAGGCAGAGGCACAGGCAGAGCGAGGAGCAGGCTCCCTGCAGGGAGCCCGATGTGGGACTCGACCCTGGAACCCCGGGATCACAACCTGAGAGCCAAAGGGAGATGCTCAAACACTGAGCCACCCAGGTGCCCCTAAACTTTTTCTATCAAGGGCCAAAGAGTCAATATTTTAGATTGTGGGTCTAAAGGCAAAATAGAATTACATACTTCTATTTCCAAGATAAAAAATAATCTCCACACATTTTTTATTGATGAAATTCAAAATATAGTAACTAAGTATAGATTTAAAAAATAATACAAGTTTACTGTTGAGAGGAATGGGAGGTGGATGAGAGTATTCACTTAATTGGGGTTCGAAGTTAGTGTTCACTATCATTGCAATCAACTGCAATGCTGGATTTTTTCCAAAAGCATAAAAACGTGAAAACCTTTTTCAGTCTTTGGGGCATACAGAACCCTACAAGTGAGTGGACAGCTGCCAGTTCTGGGGCACATCACCCCGGAAACCGGGCCGCTTCTCTAAACCTTCCCTGGTTGCCGCTGGGGGACACTGCCAACACCGTGAAGGCACGCAGACGAACGTGACTGCTCCAAGTACTTTCTGTCCACAAAAAAGAAAATGCTATGCAAGTAGAGCATGTGGGTCTGATTTGGCTCAAAGAAAATGCCTCCAGCTTGAGACTTGAGTGGATTCCAGGCCACCCAGCCAGACTCTCGAGATGGTCCTCAGGGAGGAGCCTGGGTCGGAGGCGGGGAGACGGCTGAAAGGCAGGAGCTTAGGCCCACCCATGGAGAGTGGGAGCCCATGGTCAGAGACAGGGCCCAGGAGCCTGAACTCTGACCAGCCAAGGGATTCTATGGTAGGTGGTCCGTGGGCCCTACTTGGAGAAGCACCGGCAGAGAGGAAGGGAGACCAGGTGGGACGGAACACCCACGTCCTGCATCACTAACAACAGTGGCCCTGGCTGCAGGATGCTATCGGGGTGCCACCCTCTTGCCTTCTCAGAGACTCCTTCCCGGCCAGCAGCCCTGACCCAGGAAGTGTCACTGTAGCTATTTACTGCTGAGGTGCGGGGGATTGAGTAGCTGACCCAGAGTCACCCAGCCAGGAAGAGCGCTCCCAGAACTGGAGCAAGGCAGCCCCACCGCAGAGCCTTCCGTCTTTAAACGTAAAGCTTCTATCAAGGGGCTTCTGGTGACACAGCGATTCACAAAGCCATTCTCAAAACTGAACAGTTTGGCAGTACTTGGAAAGAAAAGGGAGGAAAAAAGGCAACCAAGGCACGCAGGACCTACTACATTTCCAGTACTTGATTCTTAAAAATTTGATTTAAATTCAATTTGCCGACATATAACAGCAGTGCCCATCCCATCAAGTGTCCTCCTTAGTGCCCATCACCCAGTTACCCCAACCCCCTACCCACCTCCCCTTCCAAAACCCTTTGTTTCCCAGAGTTAGGAATCTCTCATGGTTTGTCTCCCTCTCTAATTTTTCCCCACTCAGTTCCCCTCCTTCCCTTATAGTCCCTTTCACTATTTCTTATATTCCACATGAGTGAAAACATCTGATAATTGTCTTTCTCTCATTGACTCGTTTCACTCAGCATAATACCCTCCACTTCCATCCACATCGAAGCAAGTCATAGGTATCTGTCCTTTCTAATGGCTGAGTAAGATTCCATTGAGTATATAGACCACATCTTCTTTACCCATTCATCTGTTAAAGGACATCGTGGCTCCTTCTGCAGTTTGGCTATTGTGGACATTGGGGTGCAGGTGTCCTATCATTTCACTACATCAGTATCTTTGAGGTAAATCCCCAGCAGTGTAATTGCTGGGTCGTAGGGCAGGTCTATTTTTAACTTCTTGAGGAACCTCCACACGGTTTTCCAGAGTGGCTGCACCAGTTTGCATTCCCACCAACAGTTCAAGAGGGTTCCCCTTTCTTCACATCCTCTCCAACATGTGTTATTTCCTGTCTTGTTCATTTTAGCCATTCTCACCAGTGTCAAGTGGTATCTCGCTGTGGCCTTGATTTGTATTTCCCTGATGGCAAGTGATGTGGAGCATTTGTTCATGTGCTTGTTGGCCACATGGAGGTCTTCTTCAGAGAACTGTCTGTTCATGTCTTCTGTCCATTTCTTGGCTGGATTGTTTGTTTCTTGGGTGTTGAGTTTGAACTTTTATCCAAGTTCTTTATAGATCTTGGATACTAGCCATTTACCTGATATGTCACTTACAAATATCTTCTCCCATTCTGTGGGTTGTCTTTTAGTTTTGTTGACTGTTTGCTGTGCGGAAGCTTTTGAGATTGATGAGGTCCCAATAGTTCATTATTGCTTTTGTTTCCACTGCCTTCATAGATGTGTCTTGTAAGAAGCTGCTGTGGCAAAGTTCATAAAGGTCGTTGCCTGTGTTTTCCAGTACTTTAGATACAATTTTCGTTAATTCTCACAATAGCCCTGGGAAGCAGGGGTGACCGTACCCATTTGTCACACAAGGACATTCCTGAAAGACAGAGGTTAAGTAACATGCCTAAGCTCACAGGGGATAAGTATAAGATCCTACCAGTGTCAAACCAAGGTGTTTTTTTTTTTTTTTTTTTAAGATTTTATTTATTTATTCATGAGAGACAGAGAGAGAGAGAGGCAGGCAGAGGGAGAAGCAGGCTCCATGCAGGGAGCCCAACGTGGGACTCCATCCTGGGTCCCCAGGATCAGGCCCTGGGTTGAAGTTGGCGCTAAACCACTGAGCCACCCGGGATGCCCAAACCAAGGTTGATCTGGCCCCAAGGCAGTACCATGAATGCTTGTTGCTACCACAATTTTCTTGAATTGCAAAAAGCCCTGAGCTCTGTATCTGTTAGCTCTTGTGACATAACCAACCATGCCTGAACTCAGCAGTATACAATAAAAATTTGCACTCAGGCTCAAAGGTATATGGGAAGACTGAGATGGTTTTTCTCTACATGTATTTATTGGGGTCCAGGGTAGAAAGATAGCAACTACCCAGGAGTTTGTTATTCTCATGGGTAAAATCTGGAGCTACCAGAAGGGCAAGTGGAAGTGTGTGATCCTTTTTACCGTCTAGGCTCAAAACTGCCACACCGTCACTTTTACCCATATTCTGTTGATCAAAACAAATCACAAGGTCAAACCCAATGTCAGTGGGGCAGGGAATATACTCCTTGAAGAGAGGCTTACAGAAGGGGGAACAGAGTGAACATTTGCTGAACAATTACTTAAAGGCTGATCTGGGAGATCTGAGAGATAATGAGCCCCCTTCCCCCCACCTTGTTTCCAGATACTCTGATATTGGGATGCAAAAGGCTTAGTCTCAATGGGGAAAAAGAGAGACATTAATTCACAACAGGGAGTGGTGGAGACTGTGGCAAACAGAGAGCACAGACCCTGCCCCGGGGGTCTGCGGCTCCCACAGACTACCCACAGATGTGCAACCTTTCCCCTGACTCCTGTCATCCCTGCCAGCCTGGCCCTGGCTCCCAAGTACCCGACTTATCATTATGGGAAAGGTGAACCTCCGAGAAGCAACATTCTAGAAGAAACTTGCCACTGTTCTTGTGCTGTACTGCATAAAGAGACATTCTCAGCACTGCTGGAGGTTTACCTAAACTCCTCATCACGCGTTGCTGGGCTCCATCCCCAGGAGCAGGAGTTGAGGACAGTTGGGTCCACAGCCTCCGTGTGCATCTCGTGGAGGAGGACACATTGCCCGAGGCTCCTGGGGCCACAGTGGCCACCAGCAAGGGGGAGCCTGCAGCCAGTGCAGTGTCAGGTGCAGCTGTGCCAAGCCCCACGGGAATTTGAGCAAAAGGAAAAATCAGACAGATCCTGTCGTTGTTTAAAACTGTGATATTGGGGATCCCTGGGTGGCGCAGCGGTTTGGCGCCTGCCTTTGGCCCAGGGCGCTATCCCGGAGACCCGGGATCGAATCCCACATCGGGCTCCCGGTGCATGGAGCCTGCTTCTCCCTCTGCCTGTGTCTCTGCCTCTCTCTCTCTCTGTAACTATCATAAATAAATAAAAAAATTAAGAAAAAAAAACTGTGATATTTTGCCTTGTGGGTATTTGCCTTGGGTTCTTTTTGCATGAATTTTAATTTTTAAAAGTACTGCATTCAAATATCATTTATCTTGATTTCTCAGCCTTTTGGTGTCCCTTACATTTGGCACCTGAGGCCAAGTGCCTCACTTGCCTCATCCTTTTCGTGGCCCCGCTGCTTGCAGTAGAGGAAGGCCTGGGTCCCAGCCATGGCTCTACTACTTACAGATCTCTATGACTTTGGTCTTTCTGAGCCCTGGTTCATTCGCCTGTAAAACATGGGTGCCCATACCCACTGGGCTGGATTCAGCAAGATGATATATGTAAATGCTTCTTGTAAACAGCAATCACCTGAATAGAAGGGATCTTCTGGCTAACTATCCAACTCCTCCTCCAAGAGTGAACAGGATCAGGCGTGGGGCTAAGGGATGAGCCGCCTCCGATTTGGACCACAGGAAATATATCCTGTGGTTAGAGGTCTCCCTGTGTCCCAGATGAGGTAATAGGTATGGACAGGGGCCACCAGCCACGACTGTCAGATCTGGGCAGAAGGTGCCCACTTGCACACATCTGTCAGGGCGAGAGGGAGGAAGCAGTAAGCGTCAGGCCCGAGACCCAGACTCCAGAACCGAGCCAGGCTGATCTGCAGTCCTCATCACCACATTTCAAAGCTTGTGAATTTTCGTCATTTTGTGCTGCTTTGGATCAGCTTTCACACTTGAATCAAATTGCCGTCATCGCTGCTGGCCCTAGTCGCCGACACCAGCAACAACCCCTGTGGATGCCCAGGCTGCTCCCGGAGCAGTGGTGTCAGCTGCTGTTGGCATTCAGGGCAAATGGGACATGGGGGCTTGGGGCCATCCTGGCCAAACCCAGAGCAGAGGGAGCAGCAACACAAAGCCTCTCCCAGCAAATAGGTGAGGCCGCAGGAAGGACGAATGACCTCTAGTCTGCAGGAGCCCTCCTGTGACTATGAGGCAAGGACAGTCATGCCAAGGAGAGCAACGTAGAAAGACGGAATAAAGGGTGAGCTCAGGTTCCTTGTGTCCCTTCTGGGCAGCTGAGTCAATGTCAGCAGTTCCCTACCCCTGGGGATCTTGTGGGGACAGAACAAATCACCCCCTCCCACCCCCACCATCCCTATTTGTTTAAGCCAGCGGTGGTCAGCTTCCTGCTCTGGGTGCAGCCAACACAGTTCTCACGGATACAGCTAGTGATACTGTTTATGCTGTTTACTCAAGTGTTACTTGAGCAAAGCTTTGTCTGGAGTAAGAATTTCTGGCCATCAACCCATGATAAATGTGTCTGCATATGCATTTAATATGCAGACCGACCTCCGAAACAAATACCCTTCCACCATGAGACTGCACACATCCCCTGCAGTCTGTCCAACAAACATAGCCGTGAGCATGTGCTAAGGTCACAGAAGCTTAATATTAAAACAAGACACAGCAAACCGCCTCAAGGGAAGTGCAAATCTCCTGTGGGTGCAACTGACTGGCCCGACCTAAATAACATCTAGAACACCGGCTGCAAGGGACTCTGGGAAGTGTAGTTGGGCAAGTGCAGAAGGCAGGCGGGATGGATGCCCAACACCAGTTCACTACATCTACCACCTGGCAAACGAGGGGCACCCCTGGATTTCAAAGATCTTTTATTTTTATTGTTTTTTCAAAGATCTTTTGGAATTTAATTTCCTGCTTAAGTGTCTAGCACAGAAAACAAACACGTGCCCACAAAAACAGAAATAATCCCCAAACACATAAGGTAGCTCTAACAGATACTCAGGCAAATCAGTCAAATTCCCAGTTCCTCTGTTCTTTTGTGTCTGAAATGGACGGGATATCCACTGCAGCTCCTACCTGGGGTTTCCGTGAAAACAAAGTGGGATAATGCACAGGACAGCATCTGGTAAGTGGTCCAGGGCTCTGGCGTCTAAAGAACTTAGAGAATCAGATCCACAGCTGAGAGTCAGGATTGGTATTCGGGATAGAAAAAAAAAATGAAAATGAGACAACTGTTGATCGAGGTAAAATAGGCCCCGCTACGGCAGATGGGCTGAAAAAAAAATGAGGTTCATTTGGGGAGAGAGGTTGTCAGCATTTAGAGGTCCTGGTAAACAAGCCATCATTCTATAAGGCACGTGTGACGTGTTTTCAAATCATAGTCAAGGGGCACCAAGGCTCGGAGGGAAACTGGGTGCTTGGTGTGGGTCCAGCTCTGCCCCTCCCTCCCTCCCTCCAGGCCATCGCCTCTGCCCGGTAGTGGACCGCATTAGCTTGGTCCAGTTGCCCCCAACAGCCTCCCTGCTCAACGGAGACTTCTCCCTCTGATCGCCCCACTGCAGGGCAGGTGGGGGAAACTCCTAACTCAGATCTGACCTTTCTGCTCCCTCATTAGTAAACCCTCCAAGGCTCCCTGCTGTCCCCAGGATCTACCTGGAACCCTTGCTATCATCTTTCCAGTGCCCTCTCCAATGTTACTCTCGGACTCTGATGTTCTATCACATTCCACCATCTAGTTACTCAAACTGGGCACACTTCCTGCTCCCACTATGCCTCTAAGTATCTGCCCCTGCTATTCTCTGGTCTAAGTCCTATTCAATCCTCAAGGCTCGGCTCAGTGGTCACCTCCTCCAGGAAGCCTTCCCTGCATCCCACCAACTGATCAGACACTTCTTCTGGGCTCCAGGGGCTGCCTGTACAAGTGGCTTATGTCCATCTTATCAACTATACAACATAGAAATAATCCATGTATATAACTCTCTAAAACTTGAGCCACCTTTATCCACCCCTCTACCCCCGACTCCCAACACACAGGGACTAGGACATAGTCATCTCTAGTAATGCTGGCAAATGCTTAGCAGTTGCTTACTGTGCGCCAGGCCCAGGGCTGAACATTAAGTCTTTCTAATCACCCTCTGAAGCATCTACAGATAAGGACTGGAAAGCTCTGAGAGGTTAGGGACCCTGCTCAACACCACAGTTCCTAAGGGACAAGGATGGAGGAACCCAGACCAAGTATGTCAAACCCCAGTAGCTGGCATGACTCCCCGGTAACTATTTTCTGAGTCTAAGTGCAACTCTGGGAGTAAAATAAACAGAATGAAAGTGTTTAGAAGGGCCCTTGCTGAGTGCAAACTGGAGACCTCAGGTCCTGTGTTAAGGAAAGGATGAGGCCATGAGAGGCCTCTTCACTCTGTGACCCCACCTGCACCCCCCAAATGCCAACTTCGTCCCAGCAGGTAGCCCTGCTATTTATCCTTTGAGCATCCCTCTCGGGGAATCCCCAGGGAGCAGATGAATCCTCAAGAGATGGCCCCATAGGGTCCGCATAGGTGAGGAGGAGTCTCGTCTATGCCTTGCTCCTGCCCATCCTTCTTGCCCTGAGCTATACCTCTGTAGTAACATGTGGGGGTGGGGAAACTCAGAGACAAGGTTGTTTTTTGCAGCCAAGGCCATACCAACAGCTGTTAGTCAGTAATCTTGCCATCAAACTGAATTTATGAATGCATGCAGCTATCAACTCCAAAATTAGCTTCAGGAATGGCTGGATCCAGACATCCAAGTGATGTCATTAGAACACCCATCTTTCCTTCCCTCTCCTCCAAGGTTTAGCTCTGCTTTCCTGGATTGGACTCATTCTCAAGGAGACTCTCTCCCAGAACTCTGGCTGCCAGCAGCTTCTGGTTTCTATCTTCCCCATTCAGCCACTTCCCAGAAGGACAATTACTCTTTTCCCATATAAGTCCCCAAACCAAATCTCCCTGGCCTGACTTGGGTTTCCCATTCATGTCTGAATCGCCAAGGTAGAGCAGGGAAAAAATATGCCCACTCGCCAGGCCTGGATAATTTGATCGCCCCTAAAACTGGGGGTGGGTAGAGATGGATTTCATCCTCACCCAAAATGTACGAACTAAGTGCAGAGGCACGAGCCATGCCCGAACTGTTGTCCAGTTTTCAGGAGTGACTGGGCAGGAAAAATCAGCAGACCTGCCCTACAAAATGTCTAGGTGAAATAGGAACTCTTTCTTCTGCAGTAAATTCCTCAAGCCTGAGCCCATGTCAGGGACCCCGTGTCCAGCCCCAGACTTAGGGTTTCCGAGGAAGGGCCCTGCAAGTCTCCATAACGCAGGACATATGAGCTGTTTATGATGGCAATCTTCCACTTAGCCACTCACGTGTCTGACCAAGATGGTATCAGGATTCAAAGACGGGGAAGAGCACAAGCTGTAAAAATAATCTGCTATTAAGCCCTGTGCCGGCACCAACTGTGGTGGCATTTGGAAGATGAAACCAAAACCGTTTCTTTGGAGATAGCAGGCGCTTTCCCAGCGCACTGACAAAAAAGGAAGACATGAAGTAAAGTGACATTTACGTGCTAGGAGAAGCATATCTCCTTTCTTACTCTGAAACCATTTCAGGAGCTGGGCAAGGGGGGCGTTGGCGCAGGCTGCGGGGAGCATCTGGCTTGGGGGGGGTCCCGCCAGCCTCGGCGGCCAGGTGGGGTTCAGCCTCCCATCCCTCGTGCTCAGAGGGGCCAATGCTGCCCCCACCCCCACCCCCACCCCCATCTGCTACTCTGCTACTGGCAAATTTAAATACCAGCCTGTTTCAGCTCAGAAATGTGGAAATTAAGAAAGGAAACGCGCGGCGGCGGGAAGGGAAGAGGAGCGATGAATCACTCTGGACCGCTGCCTCTTTTGAATGCGTGTGGCGAGAGGCAGGTTCGTGTAGGAGGAAGAGTTTGGGAGCTGAAAAGAGCCGAGTTCAAATTCCAGCTCCACCAAGTATAGCAAGAGGCCTGGGCCACTCGCCTCCCTGAGCCTCGTTTTTGTCATCTGTAAAATGGGGATCACGCCTTTCGCAGGGTCTTTCTGAAGGCTGAGGGACACAGATAGATGGCAGCTGGCACGGAACTGCCTCTGAAGGACACTGATCTTTTTTCTAGAAGGTTGGGCCCAAGCCACAGCATGGCTCCATCATCCTCCATCTAGACCATGAGGCGCCAATGCTCAACTCCCTTCCAACATCCCCGAAACCCAAACATCTTGCCTGGCCTTCCAGGACTGCCCTTCAGCTCCTGCCTAGCCCTGCTCTGACCTCTAGCACGTTCTCCATCCTCAGGCTCCACACACCCGGGCTGTTGCTTATTTCTCCAGTACCCAGGGCTCTCTGTTGCCTCAAGGCCACTATGCTTGCCGTCCCTCCCCTATTCTTCCCCTATTCTTCCCGGGCTCAGCTCTTTCGCATCATTAGGTCTCTGCCCAAATGTCACCTCCTCCGAGACGCTCTCTAGCTCATCTTTTGAAAATGGTCTCGTTTATCTGTTAACTCTCTCCCCCAAGGAGAATATAAGCATGAAGGGGGCAGGGAATGCTTTCATCCTCTCCATCTCTGTGTTCCTGGTGCTGAATGGCGTGCCTGGCCCAGAAGAGACACTCAGGTATTTGAGAAGGGAGGGAGGAAAAAGAAAGGAAGGTGGGAGGACGAGTGGGCGAGGAGGAGGAAGCTGGAGACCCATCCCCCCAACCTCATTCTTGAGCTTCTATTACCCCACCTCCCCAGGGGCTGGTTCCCTTCACACCTCCACCCCCACCCAGCCCCTCACACACAACCCCTGCCTCACTGGACTCCAGTAGCCGGCCTAACTCTGTGTAGACAGCTGCCTTGAATATAACACTCTGCCATTAGTGTTTCCTTCTGGTCATGAAGGCCAGTCCAGTTCCTGTTTCCACATCACTGTACTCAGAGGCTCCAAGCATCATACTCATCCGTTACTTCCACCTGCCTCTTGCACCCTACCTTGGGGAATAGAACCCCAGTGCAGCCTCTAGAGAACCACTGTTCACCCCCATACTTGGGCCCTGGAGCCCACCCAGAGGAGCCCACCCCTATCCCCTGTGGCCCCCCCAGCCCCTGAGCCCAGGCAGGACACATGACCCAGGCCTGGCCAATGAGCACACAGCACTGTCCCAGCCCCGTGATTGGTAGGAACGGTCCCTATGACTCCAGCTGGCACCACTGCCATTGAATTCCAGGACTCTGACCACGTGTCCACCAGCAAGGTGGTGCTGTTCTTCGGGTGGCAATGCCGAGCTGAGTAGATGAAAGCCTGGAGCTGCCAGCCATCTTCCCGCAGCGTGGGAACAGCCTGACTTGAGAATAGAGCCAGCACGGAGGGTAGCAGAGCTAGAGACAGACGGTTCAGATGATACCATTTGCGCACCTGGATCCATGTTTACCTGAAGTCGAGGCCACTCCTGCAATCTGCAGTGCCCCAAGCCAGTGGACTCCCTTTTGTGCTCAAGCCAGCTGGCCTTGAGTTTGTCACTTGCTACTAAAATTGTTCTGAGGCACAGAGCTAGCATTAGTCAGTAGCTGGTTGGTAGAGACACGTGAGGAGGCGGCCGGGAGGTGGGGTGGGGGCAGAGAGTGCCAGTCGCAGGAAGGGGGCCATCTCTCCCCAACTGTGCAAACCTGCCGAGGTGAGGGCCTGTGCTAGCCCCAGCGCCATCCTTCGGCACACTTCCTGTGGCACAGTCTCCACTAGAAAGGGGAAAAGGGAGTCAAAACTCCAAGGCAGACTAGGCCAGAAGTCAGCCAGGGCTTTGACCAGAAAAATTAGCATCTTCCCAGATGGAGGGATCCCTGAGCTGCTCTCCGCCGGGGCACCCAGCCTCTTTGAGCACCCTGCTTCCCCTCACCACCCCCCTCAGGGTTTCAGGCAGCCTTGAAATCTTTCATGGCAAAAAATAAATCCGAGGCAGCAGTCATATCTTTAGAGGAAAGAGATTCCTCAGCCTTCCTTAAGGTGCAAAACATTTCCAGCGTGCGGGATGCCTCCCACTTGCCATCCGCTCCCAGGCCCACATGAGGCATGCGTCCTGGATGCTCTGTACACCCAGGACGGTACCTGAGGGCCAGCTGGGGCCTGTTCCAGCTCTCTCCCACAGGCGAGTACTCACCTGAGCCCACAGATGCAAACAACTCCAGGAAAACGGCTTTGTGGGGGTAGAGCCCAGCTCCCCGGAGCCACGCCTCAGAGCAGAAACACAGCTGGGGGTGTGAGGCAACAGAAGAGGCCTTGTCAGCGTGACAGGTGTCACCTTCTCAGGAAGAGTGACAGCCTCTAGCTCTCCTGGGATCTCTGACTCTTGGTAGAGAGCTGTTTCCCTGCTTCCGAGGCCTGGAACAGGACTCGGCCATGGGGGGAGGGAGGGTGGGCTGGGGTTGGCTGGATTCTAGGCTCCCCTCGCTGGCTGCAGATGCCCCTGAGGCTCAAGAAATGGTCTCAGGAGGACATGAGGAGAAGCCCCGTGCTGGAGCTGCTAGAATGTGTGTTTTCAAGAACTCAGCCCCAGGTCTGAACACACCCTGCTGTTCAGCTCATTCTTCAGGCCGTGGACATGTCTACACTGGGGACTCCTCTAAGTCACCACCTTCTGGTTCATGCCTGTCCCTCCCTTCTGAGCTCTAGACCCGTAAGGCCAACTTCCAACTGGACATCTTGGCTGAGACACCCAACAGGCACCTCAAATCAATGCCTCTCAAACTGAACTTCTGACTCCAGCACCAGTAGCTCCTCCTCCTCCCTGCTCCTCCTCCCTCTCTTAGCTCAGGGAATAACACCTCTAATCCCACCCCCCACCAAATGGGAGGCATTTCTCTGGTTCCTCTCTGCCCCTTCTGCACCCCCAGAAAATGAGTTACCAATTCCTATTGATTCTCCCTCCTAATTCTTTCACCCAGCTGGGATTTTCCAACCCAGCCTCCTCTGGCCTGGATTATTTCAACAGACTCCAACAGGTTTCACTGTCTGCGCGCACTCTGTCAGCTTGCTGCTGACAGTTCTCCACTCAGCTGCAGCCAGACTGGTTGTCGTGAAACACGAATAGTCCCTCCCCTGCTCAAACCCCTGCAGTGGTAATCCTCTACCAGCCCAGTGAGGCTCCTTCCTTTACAAAGCCTTTCCCCATCTGATTTCCAGCCTAGCAAAAAGAAAGTATTCAAATGTTTCCTCTAAACCAAGCAAACTTTTTCAGTAAAGGGCCAGATAGTAAATATTTTAGGCTTTGTGGGCCATATGGTCTCTGTCGCAACTATTCAACTGTGCTGTTGTAGTGCGAAAGCAGCTGAAGACATTATGTAAATGAACGGTTGAGGCCATGTGCCAATAAAGCTTTATTTACATTAACAGGTGGTGGGCCAGATTTGACCCACCGGCCAGTTTGCTAATCCCTGCTCTAAAAGAGTGAGCTAATTACTCATCATCTCCACGTCTCAGTTGCCTTATCTAGAAAATGGGGATAACACCCACACTGAAGGGTTGGTGGAGGATTTGAAACAACTTGCCAAGTTCCTGGCACAGAGTCTAACATATAGTAGGTGCTCAGTCGGTGATCATTAACTCCAATACCATCGCTCTCTTTTTCTGCATGTTTAAGAATCGGTCAGCCCTGACTCCCATAGCGAGGTTTATAAGGATACGGACCCTCCTTTTCTGTGGACTGATGATGCCCCATGCATTTACGGAGGTGCCAGGAAACCAAACAGCTGAGTGCCCACTCTGTGCCAGGCACTGGGCTTCACATTGTAGAGTGATCAAAATAAATCATAAGGCAATATTCACCCCCTGAGGCCAAGTCTTAGAAATCTAAAGAAGTCAGGGGGTGGGGGAAAATGATGAGAAATTATTTGTTCAACCTGACTGCATGCTTACTGTGTGCCAGGCCTCACACAGGCTCTAGTGTTGCCCAGAGGTATAAGAAACAAGTTCCACCTTTAAAAGAGGCATCCGCTAGAGAAAACTCATCTGGACTGTGAGCTCCTCAGAGCCAGACCCTGTCTCTTTTGTGTCCCTGTATTCAGAGCATGGGGTCTGATGAGGGGCAGGTCTTTTACAGAGTGAGTTGGGAAATGTGTGCGCCTCTTCGTGTCCACTCTTCCTATCCATTGCTGTGTGCAGTGGACAGCCCTTGTTTATGTCCCCGGCACCCAGCCCTTCTGGCAAGTGCCCTAGCATCTCAAGGACTGACAGTGGGGCTGCACCAAGGGGACAAAGCGTGCAACTGAAGCCTAAATTAATCAAAGCATTAACACCTCCCAGCCGCAACCACTAGTGCCGACCCAGACACGTGGGTCAATGAGGTAGGAAACCCCAGCTACTTGCCACCTACTGTGAACCTATGAGGAGTACCGGTGGCGGTTGCTGTCACAATCCTGCTCCCAGGCAGAGCAGAAGCCTGAAGCCAACAGAGAGGGAGGCAGATCTCAGCAATGGAGAAAAGCCAGGATTCTGCTCACATTTACACTCCTGAGGATCAATCTGCCCCTGGATTGTTCTTTCACACGAATCAATAAGTTCCCTCTCCCTCTTTCTGCCTCTTTTGTGCTTAAGGCACTTTGCAACCACTTTTCTGTCCCATTTGAACCAGAAGTGTTTTAATAGACACCTTGTGTGGGGGCCTGTCTCCCACTTTCTGTAACAATTCCAACTTACCTTTTAAAGAAAAACACTCCCCTCCTCTCCGTGCACCTTCCCCCAAAGCCCAGCTGGCTCACAGGGGTTGGTCATTCATTCATGACAGCATTGCACGGTCACTTCAAGGAGGATTAGGCATGACAACACTGACAGCCTGTAGGACTAGCGCTGGGATTTGGTCACTGCTTGTCTCACATCTTATTTAGATTCAAAACCATGTGTCTCATTTTTCAAAGAGACCCAAGTTCCACTGGGTAAGTCCTGTCCGATGGATTCAACAAACAATGATTAAGCGCCTGAGGTGTCCTAGGCCCTGGCGAGAGGCTGTGAGCGCAGAGGATGATGGAGAGGTTACTGTCCTCATTGCTTCCATAAAAGCGCAGGGCCACTGGATGTTTCTAGATGTAAATAACGGAGAAGAAACTTGAGCGGCCTGGAGCAGTCAAGGGGATGTGTGTCATGCGGACACAAGGTGAAGGTGAGCTGAGCCTCCAGGTGGATGGCCCAGAGGCCTCACAGTGCCACCTGCGCGCAGGTATCTTTTCTTTGTCATCTCTGCTCCCAGCCACCTGTGGTCTGCAGGCCCAGAGGGTCCACCCTCCCCTAGGAGGTGCACGCAGGTGCGCGCAGGTGGGAGCGCACCTGCCAAACAAGATGCACCCTGATTGGGCCCCCGGGCCACATGCTCGCCTGCGAACCAATGACTGGTTCGTGCGGAAATGGACGGCTCACCCTGTGGGTCAATCAGGGCCCGCTGCTGGGGCCGGGGGTGGAGTTATCCTTCCCCAAAGCAGGGGCTGCGTGGGGGTGGGGTCCAAGCCTGAAGGAAATTCTAGAAGCTTGAGGAAGGCTGAAGGGGAAGGAATGGTGGTGGCAGAGACCCACAGGCTGCTCTCAGAAGAGGAGATGGTGAAGACTCCCCTGAGCTGATACAGAAGCCATTATACCTGCCTGCATCCTTGGGGGCACTCGTTGCATGTGCACAGTGTGGCTTCCTGGTCCTTGGCTGCACTCACTACATGTGCAAAGTGTGGCTTCATGGTCCTTGGGCTGCACTCACTACACGTGCACAGTGTGGCTTCATGGTCCTTGGGCCTGTGTCCTTGGGCTGCACTCACTACATGTGCACAGTGTGGCTTCCTGGTCCTTGGGTGAACTCGTTGCATGTGCACAGTGTGGCTTCTTGGTCCTTGGGCTGCACTCACTACACGTGCAGTGTGGCTTCCTGGTCCTTCGGCTGCACTCACTGCATGTGCACAGTGTGGCTTCCTGGTCCCAGTGGCTTTAGCAGGAGCACCTAGGGTGTGTGAAGCACTTCCTAGCACCATGTGCTACAGCATTGGCCATCCACCATCTCATTTAACCACAGCACTAGGAAACTGGTTATTTCCATTTTGCAGATTAGGACACAGCCCTCAGAGAGCCGGATCTACCTGCCTCCAACGCTGTTGACCTGAACCTAAAAGTCAAGGGGGCAACGGGTTGTCCTCAGATTCCTGGTGTTGGGAGGTACTAGTCATGTCCTGGTGCTCCGCTGGGTGAGTGGGGCTTCCAGGTAGAAAACCTCTCCGCTGAGCATCACCTTTGCCCTTGAATCAATCCTATGTGCTTTGCAAGGGTTTGCTCCTGAGTCCTTGGTAAATGCCTGCATTGGCCGTCCCTGCTGCCAAATTTAATTTCCCTCTAGACTGCAGGAAAGTGTAACAGAAGTGTCCCTTTCAGACCTTAGGATGCTCTCAGTCAGTATGAATACTGCCATAAACACAAGCTCAACATCGCACTACATTGCAGGATCAGCAGGATAATAGTAACCATTACTTTTTAGAATCAGCAAAATCAACACCAGTTGTTGACTTCCTCCAGAGGGTTGGGAAGGGCATGTTTCAGTTCGGGACAGGTGCTGTGTGTGTTGGCAGGGCTGGCAGTGACTCAGAGGGGCCTGGAGTAGCCCACTGGTTGGCCACGTGGCCTTCTAACTAACTTGTTATCTCTCCTATCTGTGCCTGCCAAGTCGGCTAGAGGCACGGGTTTGCCACTCTGGGGCTTGGGTAAATTCTCAGCTTTTCTCATCAGCTTCGTCCTCACCTTCTCCTCTGGGGGCCAAGGATTCCAGGGAGCCCCCCCCCCCCAGTAAGTCCCCTTCCTGGATGGGTAGGGGCACGGTGAGGCAAGGGTATGTGTGGGAGAGTGAGGGAGAAGTTACCTGGGCCTGTCACCACCTAACAGAACGGGGCACTTTGCATTGAAAGCTCATCAAAGCTCCGAGGCTGGAAGTTTCCACTTGGTCTCCTCTTTCTTGAGTGGGTTAAATAAGTTGCTTTTGCTTCTGCTGGAAGCAATCTGCTTCAGTTCCGCTGAACTAGAGCCCTTCATCAGCCTTATCTCCTGGAACTTTCGATTTCCTTCTCATGCTAGCTTTACTCCATTAAGATTCACCTCCATTCAGCTCTGCTTTGCAGGGGTCACCAGGGAGAAGACACTCAGCAAAGCAGATAGAGACACACAGGAGGAACGTGCCTTGGGACACTGGAACCAGGCCCCCCCCCCCCCGGGCTTTGTGTGGCCTTAAACGTGTTACTGAATACTCTGTGCTTCAGCCATAAACTGGGAACAGAAGTGGCGCCCATTCCCCTGGAAGTACCCCCTCCACTTCCCTGATATGGGCAGTTGGATCTCCTCAATCTCAGGTAAAGGGATAGAAAACCTCATCCTTCCTTCCCATCAGACTGCCATCCCTGACTCCTGAATTCTGGACCTGCCACAGGTCTATTTTATAAAGATATTATGAAGATTTAATAAGCACATAAAATGCTAACTGCAGTGTCTGGCCCTACAAAGCAGCCAGCGCATGGCCATGATTATTATGACCCGATGTTCAATTTTCAGTATCTCTGTGCCTCAGTTTCCTCACGTGTAAAATGGAGATGATAGTACCAGAAGATCTCATGAAATGAGGTATAAATGAGCTGTTAACTCAGTGCCTGGCCCATAGAGAAGACTGAGTAGATGTTGACAATTAAGTAGTTACAAATTGAAATAAATGAGAGGCAGTAGGGCATGGTGAAAGCAGAGTCTCCTTCCAGCTTTTACCACTTATTAGCTCTCAATAGAAAAGCTTTCTATCCCTTTGAGCCTCAGTTTCTTCTCCAAGCGTGGAGAATAATCACACAGTTTCACAGGGTTTGCTGAGAGGGTTCATCCTCACTGCGCACGCACGGTTACCATAGCAGGCCTGGCTGCTCTCCTTTGAAAAGCCTGCATCCAGGGCTGGCCCCTGGGTGGCATGTGAGAAGGTGGGTTTCAGGAGGGTGCCCACCATTCCCTGATGAGAGTGGCTCATGGTGGCCAAACAGTGCGCACCGACAGGGCAGCTTCTGCTGAACACCTGCTTTGCTCTTGCAAAATTTAGTGCATGCTGGGTAGAGAGTGCCTGGGTGGCCAGCCCCAGTAAAGAGCTTGGGCACTTGGTACCTGCTCCATGATTAGTCTTCAGAAGTAGAAGCCTCAATATGAGTTCCCTTCATAGTCATGGACTCAATGCCCTTGCTCACAAGAATCAAATCAGAGAGACCCCATTTCCCTAAAAGTACCTTGTTTGTTTGTTTTAAAGTTTCAGAGGATATAGTTGCATGGACCAAGAATCTAAGGATAGCAAGACACAAATAGGAACTCATGAGGGTATTCATCACCTCTTTTATCTTAAACCCCAAAGAAAATTCTGTTGGCTTTGCCTTTGCCCTCTTCCTCCACCCTCCGGAGAGGAATCTTGTCTGATAGGCTACTGAGCCTTTTCTTAATTGAATGCAATAATCAATAAGGGAGACAAGCCGAGGAAGGGCTAGTGGGGGTTTCCTGTGGGAACCGCGGGAACTTCGGCTGGTGACTTCTAACAGATTTGGGAAATAAGGGAAGGATCAAAATCAGAAAGCCCAAGAAGGTTGAGTTAGTGTTTTTTGGTTTGTTTCATTTTGTTTAAATGTGGGAGATAAAGAGGAGAAAATAACTTCATGGCAGCTGTTGTCTATTACAGAAAGAAGAATTGTAAAAAGAAGTTTTGATATATGTTATCCACAGGTCCCTTCTTTGGTATGCTCTTTGGAAGGCCCCAATATATATTCAGATAACTCTTAATGAATTTGGGGTTGCTACACTCTTTGTTTTTACATGGGCTATTTGCCACGCTGGACCTCAGTGCCACTAGGTTTTATGTGGGTTACACAAGCCACAGTTCTATCACCATCATCGGTCACCTTCTCTTTCTCTCTCTCTCTCTCCCCCCCCCCCGCTCTGACACACACACACACACACACACACACACACACACACACACAAGGTAGTCTATTTCAGAATCTGCCAAATGATATTCACTATCACTAATCTTCCCTTCTCAGATTTACTTCTCAACCTGCCCCATTTGGAAATTTTTCTCCCCTGTGACTACTACAATTTATAGTTACTTGTGGAGGATCTTTAGGGTTCTGAGCAAGAAGACAGGGGCGAATCAAGGCATCCAGTACCACTCACACCTACATTCAGGCACCGGGGTGGGTTCAGTGATGGACCCCAGGGCACACAATCATGCCCTCCTAGTCTGAGCCTGGAAAGGGTCCCACCGTCTAAATTCTTTTATGTTCCAATCTCTGACAGTTTAGGCTTATTAGGCTTCTGCATTTCAAAACAGTAGTTATACATGCAAGACACAAGATCAAAATTCCTTAAGGAAAGAGGACTTCAACAAACTCCTGGTGGGCTAACATCTCACAGTAGCTTCTGGAATTAAAGAGAAATTAGTGTGACATACGCAGAACACGGACCCCTGAGGACTCCTGAGTTTAGAGAAGAAAAGGAAAACCAAACTCTTCAAAAGAGGCTGCCAGATTTATCATCAGGGCAGGATGTGATTTATGCAAATATAAAAGGTACAAATGTTATTGGAACAGACACCTTGCAAAGATGCTCCAAACGGCTATAAACAAATGAAAGGCGCTGAGCTTCATTGCTTCTCAGGGAAATGCACATTGAGACCATAAAGCAATACCAGGACGCACCCACTGGAAAGGTTAGTGTGAAAATACCAAGCATTGGCAGAGAAGTGGAGCAAGTGGAAAGCCCAGGCACGGCTGTGTGCGGACAGTGGGGAAATAAATTGGGACAACCACTTTGCAAAGCTATTGGACTGAACATATGTAGAGTTTTTGACCTAAGAGTTCTACTCCTTGGAACATACCTATCAGAAATGCAAACATATGTTCACCAAACACATGTACAAGAATGTTCAAAGCAGCGCTATTCATAAATAGTCTCAAACTGCAACCTACTCAAAACCCCATCAGCAGAACAGATAAATAAAATGTGGTATATTCACACACTGGAATGTTCTACAGCAGGGCTCAGAAAACTTATAGCTCTGTGTCTGTAACGCAGGCTGCTGTTTTTGTAAATAAAGTTTTATTAGAACACAGCCATCCTCTGGTTTAAATATCGCCTACACAACGGCAGAGGTGATGAGGCTTTGTGCTTGAGATCAAATGGCCTGGGAAGCCTCAGGTACTTCCTCTCTCTGACCCTTTCCAGAAAAAGTTTGCTAAGCCCTGCCCTACAGCATCATGAGTAAACAACGTATAGCTACATATAATAATAAGGATGTACCTCACGATGTCAAATTAAGGAAACCAGTGACAAGAGAGGACAAATTTGATTCTATTTTTATAAATTTGAAAGCAGGCAAAAACTAATCCATGATGTGAATATGAGAAGTCAGGAGAGAACCTACCCTTGGGACACACAGAGACGGGAAGGGATATAAAACTTCATGGATTCCGACTGTGATCTGCTTCTGGGTCCATATGCAGGGGCCATGGATGTGTTCTCTTGGTGAAAATTCATCCAGTTGTACAGCTGTATGTGCACTTTTCTCTACATATTTCAGTGGAACATCTTTTACAAACATTACTGGAGCTCCCTGCATCCCATTATAAAACTCCAAGCCCTTCGCCCTGCTCTCTCTTGTGTATTTGCCTTCACACAGGTGGACTGTTCCCCTGGAGAGCACCCCTCCTGCTGTCTGTGATAGAAAAACACAAACACACTCTTCAAAACTCAATTCATTTGTTCCCTCCAGGAATTTTCCTACTGTGTTCCAGTGCTCATAGACAATCCAGGAGAGAGAGAGAGAGCCCAGAGGGTGACAGTGGATTTCTGGGTAATCTGGTGGGTGGCATCTGTAGGCAATCTAGAGTTGTTTTTGGAGAATAAAAGAAGTGTGACTGACTGGTTGAATCTTGAATGTTTGTCACATGAGAGGCCAGGTTGGCAACCCAAGAGAAGTTCTGTGGTTTGTCGTTTAGAGCAATCCAAGCTCAACCCATCTAGAGCTGGGAGGAGAGGGGCTTGGTTTGGTGGAAAGAATATGGGTCATGCTTGGAAAAAGATCTGGTCAGTTGTCAGGAGACAGTAGAGTTCAAGGAAGTATGAGGCCAACCCTAGTTGGCTTGAGCCAAGTGAAGACTCTAATGTCTTGCATAATGAAGAAACTTTGGGTGGGAAGTGATGGTTTCAGGTAGGGTTGGATCCAGATTGTAAATGATGTCATCAAGAATCTGCCTCCTTTCTCTCTCTATTTTGGCTCTTCCTTTTTCCCGATCCCACCTCCTGGGTTTGACAGTCTGACCCGTTGTCTTCCTGTGTCTTCCTATAACCCCAGCAGCTCTATGTGTATGTCTTTAGGTCCATCCAGTTTCTCTTTCTCAGTAATTCAAGAGTGGTGGCAGGGCCAGGTCTCCTTGGCCTTGTTTGGGTCAAGGCGCTAACTAGTCCCTGGCTGAATCCTTGCAATCTGGGGCTAGAATGTGGAAGTCATGGATTCCCCCTGCAGTGGGGCACGAGGAAGAGCAAGTTCCAACCAAACCTTATATGGCCCAAGGGCGGGGGAGAGATAGGCCCCCCACAAAGGAAAACAGAGGTGCTGTTACCAGTGGGGGGAGGATGGGAGGCTGAGCAGGTCAGAGCTGCAGCCACACCCTGCAACTGATAATAACCGTGACCTAAGGAGCGATGTTTCCTGACCTTACAAGACTGTGGCTGTCCTCACGACTCAGGGACACTGCGAGGATCATGGGTACCACCTTGGGGCCCAGCACCTGGCGCATAGTAGGTGCCTGATAAATGGTGGACCCCTCTATACCGTCTTGGCCTGGCGTCATTCCCGGGGGCTGGTGACGAGAGTCAGGAGCACAGGCCACCCACTGCGGAGCTCCTGGCTGTGTGCCGGGCTCTGTCAATGCCAGCCGCTTGACCTGACAGGTGAATCATTATGCTCTTCTTAATCATACAATTGAAACAAACAGGAATCAAGGCTCAGATTAATTCAGCATCAAAGTGGAACACATTTTGTGATTTGCAAGTTAAATGTGGCTTCAGACCACATTCTCACTTCAGTTTATTTTATTTATTTATTTTTTAAAAAAAGATTTTATTTATTTATTCATGATGGACATAGAGAGAGAGAGAGAGGCAGAGACACAGGCAGAGGGAGAAGCAGGCTCCATACCGGGAGCCGACTTGGGGCTCGATCCCAGGACTCCAGGATCACGCCCTGGGCCGAAGGCAGGCGCTAAACCTCTGAGCCACCCAGGGATACCCTCACTTCAGTTTAAACGTCATGTTTGGGGCACCTGGGTAGCTTGGTTGGTTAAGCCTCCGACTCTTGGTTTGGGCTCAGGTCATGCTCTCATAGGTTGTGGCATCGAGCCCTGCATCAGGCTCCACGGACAGCGGGGAGTCTGCTGGAGGGGTCTCTCCCGCTGCCCACCCCCTCTTCTGTCTCTCTAAAATCAGTCAATCTTAAAAAACAAAACCTCACATCCTCCCAGGGTCAGGTGGGAAGGGACAGAGACCTGGCTTCGCACTGTGGGTCTGACACTGACGCTGACTAGTTAGTGTGACCTCGAACAGGATGCCCAGCTACTGCCGGCCTCAGCTTTCTTACCTGTAAAATGGAATCAATGTCGTGAAGAGTGCAGGTGTGATTCAGGCAGTCAGAGTCCAGCTGCACAACCACTCTACCTATTTCGAAGAGACATTAGTAGTGAGCATTCGTGGCCCACGGAAACCACCGGGAGGTCACCAGGAGCCGTCGTGGGTGGGGTCTCCAGGGAAGACCCACACCTGGCCCACCGAGGGAGGTGGTGCATCTGCCTGCATCAGGAGAGTGGAGACCCAGACGCGGCCCCCGGAGCGGGTGGCTTTGGGACCCCACGGTGAAGGCCGTGACCCTGGGAGCGAGAGGCCTACCCTGCAGCATCCTGAAGGGGTCTGGCCTATCTCCCGGGCCAGTCCTAGCAGATGGTCAATCATCTAACCCCTCCAGGAAGCCCTCCCGGTTCCCGGCCCCGGGCAGTGGGCAGGGAGAGAAGGAGGCTGGCAGTCGTGCTGATTATTCTAGGTTGTCCCCGAGCCCCAAACCCACCTTCTGGGCCCTGCCCAGCGACGCTGGGCCAGGATCTGAAACCTGCCTTCCCTCTCCGCCAGCGGGCGGGCCGCAAGCCGTGGGAAGCACGCCCGCTCCGTCTGTCTGTCCGTCCAGATGTTGTCAGCTTCTGGCCAGTGCGGCCAGTCCCAGCAGGGGCGGGGTGTCCCCGGGTGTAGGTTTTCCAGCAGGCCCAGCCTCCCCCCCCACCCCCCGCCCCGGGGACCCTGCTCCAAGCCCCGGCGTCGGGGCAGGGCCAGCCTCCCTGGATCCCCCCGCCCCGGCCTGCTGGAAGCTCCCAGAACTCGCTTCCTCCGCGTGGCTTCCTCCTGTTCTCTGGCCGCCTCCGTGCTTCTTTAATACCCAGGACCCGGCCTCGCTGTCTGTGAGTCTCGGTGAAAGCAGCTGGCGGGATGTCCCCCGACTGGGCTCTGAGCGACTTGCAGGGCCTTGGGGGGCCACCTCGCCCTTTGGGGGGTTTTGGGACCTGCAGGGAGGAGCTCAATCTTCCTCGGCCACAATTCCTTCATCCCCAAGGCAGGGACAAAAATAGCCTGTCTCCACAGAGGTGAGGCGACAATTCATCATGTCAACATGTGTAGAGGGCTGAATACGGCGGCTGACAGATGCTGAGCTCCCCGCAGCTGTCCAAGGGGGCACCGGGCGGCCAGGCCCAGGCGGGGGGGCAGTCCCTACCACAAGTGCAAAGACCTCTGGAAAGACACCCGGAGCCCCTGTGAAGACCCCTCACGCAGATGCTGTTGGGTGCGCCCAGGACGACATCACCCCCCTCCTGCTTCCCCAGTGGCAGAGCCACCTCCTCCTAGAAGAGCACCAAAGGCAGGTGCTCCGTTTTGGGGACCTGGCACGTGACCCGCCCTGGCCAGTGGAAAGCAAGGGGGTGCTCGAAGGCTCCTGAGCAGTATTTTCCTCCCTGAAGACAGAGTACACTGCATTAAGAGAATATTTTTGTTCCTACTTTGAACCAGTGGTTTTCACCTGGGGGTGATTTTGTCCCTCAGGGGACAGCTGGCAATATCTAGGGACAGTTTTTGTTATTGCAACTTGGTTGGGGGGGGGTTGCTAGTGGCATCTGGTGGATGGGAGCCGGGCGGGGGGGGAGCTGCAAACATCCTACACCATATACAATGGGCCCCCAGCAGAGAATGATCTGCTCCAAATGTTCATAGTGCTGAGGTGGGTACAGCTGTAGGAATAGATGACATTTGGGGCTGTGATAACTATTTTGGGACCATGAGGAAAGGTCTAGAGAATCACCAAGTTGACTAAGGGCCCTGATATGAGTGAGCTGCTGATATAATGCCAGCAGCACCCTTCTTCTGATTTCTGGTTAAATAATGCAAATGTGGATGCCTGGGTGACTCAGTTGGTTAAGCATCTGCCTTTAGCTCAGGTCATGATCCTAGGGTCCTGGGATCAAGCCCCACATCAGGCTCCCTGCTCAGTGGGGAGCCTGCTTCTCCCTCTACCCCTCCCCCATGCTATGCTTTCTCTTGATTTCTCTCCCTCTCAAATAAATAAAAATCTTTTTGAAAAAATAAATAATGCAAATGCCTCTCTCCTGTAAGTTGGTCATCATCAGATGTCCTGTTATTTACAATCCCAATATTGGGATGTCCCTATTTTAGCCCAAGTACCCAAATCCCCATAGATGGGCACTGCTTTGCACTCACTGACTCCTCACCATGAACCCACGTTACAGGTGAGGAAACTGAGCCTTGGCATCATGGTAGGTAACTTGCTGAGACGAAGATAAATGATGCGGGGTGCTCACATCTGTGTAGCACTTTGTGTCATTATGAAACATTTTCAGCATAAAATGCAGACCATTCTCTAATTAACACCCGTGGATACACCACCCAGATTTAACAAGAGTTCACATTTGCTAGAGGGGCTTCAATGCTGAATCCCACAGCAGACTACTTGTCTCCCAGTATTTGTGCTCCTCATCACTTTAGAAATTGAACCCTCATGTTCTTGCTGGGAAGTTGAGCATTGGAATAAGACTGCAGTTCTCAGCCTCTCCTGCAGCTGAGTGTGGCTGCATAACTAAATACTGGCCAATAACAAGTGATGAGAAGTGATGTTTACAACATTTGGGTCATGTCCTTAAAGGAAGTGCACGCCCTTTCTCCTTTATCACTGGCCCAAACACAGGTGAAATGAAGACAGTTGGAGTGCAGATGTGATGGCAGGAACTAGAGCAGCTATATTGGGCCACGAAATGGAAACTATGTTTGGATGATGGAAGAACAGGAGAGAAAAAGTCTGGGTTTCAGATGATTGTGAAATGACCCTATGAGCCCCATATACCCAGGCAGCCTATTGCATGAGAGAGAAAGAAACTCTTCTATTATGTTATAGCCATTACCATTTGGGACTCTGTTTCAGTAGCTGAACCACTTTCTGAATATATGCACATTTCCAGTGTTTTCATATAAAGATTTCATCTGTTCCCCATAACCAGCCAGGGTCTAGAATTAAGATAATTCACTCAGTTGTTCATCCAATAATTATTTTTGGCTGTCTACCATGTGCCAGGCACTGCTTTGGATGTTAACCATGGAGGGGTGCCCAGATTTCTCCTACACTGGATCAGTCTTTAGGACCTTGACTTCATCCTTTCCCTATTACCTCTCCAGCCTGCTCCTTTCTATCTGTGGTGCTACCCGTTTAGGTCAGGCCACTGTGCATTCCTGCTTAGCCTCTTGACCTGTCTTCCTGCCCCCACTCCCGCCATTCCTTGCTCCAGATCTTCTCAGGGCCTACCACTGCCAAAGAGCCAGAAGTTCAGACTTCTGGGGATTGACAAGGCCCCACTCACTCCATTCCAGCCACAATGAACTAGGTGACATTTCTCCTATGAGGTCACTCCAGTCGGTGTTCACACAGTTACTCCCTGAGGCTCAGACAAGTTTTACAGACTAGTGTAGAATGAGGCTTGAACTTGGCTGAAGGTCTCCTGAGCCCAAGACACCGCACTGTTTTGAAGCCAATTCAAAGTCTTAGTGTCGTCCTGGAGCTCAGCTTCGGAGCTGTTCCAGCAGGGATGGAAGGTTCAACATAGAACTTCACAAAGCAGGGTCTGTAGATCTCCTGCACCCAAGTGCTGGTGGGGAACATGGGAAAAACCTAACTTCTGTGGGGCTCCTGGGTGGTTCAGGTAGTTAAATGACTCACTCTTGATTTCAGCTCAGGTCATGAGCTCCAGGTCATGAGATCAAGCCCTGCCTTGGGCTTCACACTCAGCATGGAACCTGCTTAAGATTCTCTCTCTCTCTCTCTCTCTCTCTCTCTCCCTCTCTCACTGCCTCCTCCCTTCTCTAAAAAAATAAACTCTTAAAAAAATAACCTAAAAACCCAAAAACCTAACCTCTCACCCACCCCAGAGTTGCAGAATGGAAGGCTGTGGGGTGAGTCCCTGACTACTGGCATCTTCCATAAACTTTCCATGTGTCGCTAAGGCTTGAGAACCTCCTGGGATCCTGAAAATATGACCTGGAGGTAGCACCACTGCTTCCTTCCTTCCCATTTCCCAAGTCTCTCGTGATGCTCCAATCAGAGCCTGTGATAAGGGGGTGAGCTTGTTGGTGCTGAGAGGAGCTCTGCACATTCCTCACTTTACTTTTTCAAGAAGATTAATTAAAAAAAAAAAGAGGCGCTAAAACAACTTGGGTGGCTTTTTCACCTTGAACGTGTGATACTTTCAGCATTTACTGTACAAGGCAGTAAAAATGCTTACCCCTTAGTGGTAGAGAGAATTGGAAAGGGTTCTGAGCCTCACACATCTCAGAAGTTCAAGAGGGGAGGCCCGAAGTCCGAGGCAGGGACCAGCCCGGGTCTGCTAGACTTGGGTTGAATCTTGACTCATCCCTTTCCTCTTCAAGGGCCTTGGTCAAGTCTCTCTTCCATTCACCTGTAAGACAGGGATGATGTGAGCGGTCTGCCTCTTTGCAAAAAGTTGATGTGACTATGGAAGTGCACTTGGCACAGTCAGGGGAATAGCACTAATTAGTCCATTCGTTATTCCTATCATTAGGTTCAACATGAGATGGAATATTGGGGATCTCTCAAAGCTCATCCAACCCTCCTAAAGTTAACCTCAAGGGATAGTCTCCCCTGAAATTCTATTTTATTTCACAGTAGGTTAAATCCTGGTTGACCTTTTAGTGCAGGCAGTGATGTGTTGCTTCTAAATGTCTGTGATTCATCATTCCTAACAAGTCCCTTCTGCCTGGAGTTATCACCCTTCCCCTGCATTTTGGGGGCACAAACTGAGCTTGCTGCCTCTGGTGGAGATCCACAGCAATCTACAGCAGGATATTTCAATAGAGGGGGGAAAACCTTCCAAAACATAGCCGATACAGGTGGACGTGTCTTTAAAATGACGTGTGCCTCCAAAGATGAGTGTCACCCTGGGGTAGGGGTGAGGGGATCCTGAATGGATGAGTTGAAATCTGAAATGACCAAGAGGGAAAAACCTGGAAATGACTCCTTTGACTTGATTAAAGTGTTCACCATTGGGCAGAATGAGGAATCAGGGTCAGCTGTACCAAAAAAGCACACATTTTTTGCAGGTCGGAATGTGTGGTTTGAAAATCAGACCCTCTATGGGAGCATCCAAATCGATGCCGGGAGCTCAGAGTTTTTCTTCTGCCCGTGACCAGCGTTGTCCTATGGCTCAGTCTCAACTTCTTTGCTTCTCTATTTCCTCACCAGTGAAAGCTTGGCTCACCGCTCTGCTGTGTTTCGAGATTTATTGTGGGGCTCAAAGGAGAGAGGATGTGTGAAAACACTCTGGAAATAGAAAGCTTCAAAGATGAGCAGCGTGGTGACGGTGACGGTGACGACAACGATGACCCAGTGGTGGTGATGTGTTTTAAAAAGATGAATACCCACCATTTGCTTCAACGTGGAGGGTATTATGTTGAGTGAAATAAGTCAATCGGAGAAGGACAATCATTGTATGGTTTCACTCATACGGGGAAGATAAAGAATAGTGAAAGGGATTATAGGGGAAAGGAGAGAAAATGAGTGGCAAAAATCAGAGAGGGTGACAAAATATGAGAGACTCCTAACTCTGGGAAACGAGCAAGGCGTAGTGGAAAGGGAGGTGGGCGGGGGGATGGGGTGACTGGGTGACGGGCACTGAGGGGGGCACTTGACGGGATGAGCGCTGGATGTTATACTACATATTGGCAAATCGAACTCCAATTAAAAAAATATACAAAAATAAATAAACAAAAATAAAAAGCCAGGAGGGTGGAGGGTCTGCCTACAGCACACTGAACATCTAAGGAATATGCATAACTGCTAGAACAGTTCAACTTAGTCACAAAAGAGTCCCATCTCTTAAAAATATAGCCACAGTAGGAAAGAAGCAGCAGATTCTCCCTTGATTGACATTGTCGTTTGAATGACAAAGCTTGAAACCATCTCAGGAAACCTGTGAGATCGCATTTTGACATTTGGCTTTGACAGCCATGGCAGGATATGAAACTCGCCTAGAAAGTGAAAATGTGGCTTTGTCCCCAGGGTTCATGAGCCGCTTGGAGTCGCTGACACGGGAGCCCTCGTCACCAACAGAGGAAGGAGCCGCTCCCCAGGGGTAGGTGCTCCCGAGGACCAGAGCTGAGCATCGCGACCTCGGGGTGATAGGACCTTGAAGTAGGAGGCCAGAATCCTGGCTTTATTTGTTCGGCAAGTGGTGTCTGCTGTGTGTGATCCACTACGCCAGGCAGTGTGAACAGCAAAGAGGAAGAGCCATGTCCCAACTTCCCAAAACCCAGAGTTCTAAGTCAAGCCTCCTGAGGACGTGGAGCCCACTGGAATTCTTATCCGTGGCCGGGGGAGTGAGAATTGGCGCAAACACTTGGAAAAACAATGTGTCGGAATCCTATAAAAGCTAAACATATGCGCCTTCTAGAAATTCACTCTTGGGATGCCTGGGTGGCTCAGTGGTTGAGCCTCTGCCTTTGGCTCAGGTCATCATCCCGGGGTCCTGGGATCGAGTCCTGCATCGGGTTCCCCTGCAGGGAGCCTGCTTCTCCCCCTGCCTATGTCTCTGCCTCTCTCATGAATAAATAAATAAAATCTTCAAAAAAAAATTTCACTCTTAGGTGCCTGCGTGGTAGGAATCTGTACAGAGATGTCCCACAAGACATATGCAAGGATGGTCTTAGCAGCATGATTCACTATAAGCCCAGACTGGGGAGGAACAAGACAGCCCTCAGCAGCAGACCAGGGGAAGCAATTGCAGAGTACTCAGTGCAACACTCGGGTGGTTCTCAGCCAGGGGCAACTGGCTGAGAACCCATCGGGGACATTTGACAACATCTAGAGACATTTAGGGCGGTCATAACAGGGGGTGCTACTGGCACCTAGTGGGTAGAGGTCATGGATGCTGCTAAATATCCTACGCTGCCAGGATAGCCCCCGTAAGACAAAGATTTACCCCCTCCAAAATGTCAGTGGTGTGCTGCGGTTGAGAAATCCTATCCTACATCACGAGAAGGAAGGAACTATGGCTACACACACCGTATGGGAATATTCAAATGTAACACTGAGCAAAAAAGAAGCCAGACACAGAATTGCACACATGTATGATTCCATTTGTAAAAACCTCAGAATCAGGCAAAATGAATTCCCAGTGCTGGAAGTCAGGAGCGTGGGGGTGGGAGGGGACATGAAGGCATTTCAGGGACACGGGCAATGATCGGGTTCTCGAGCTAGGGACTCGTCTCCTGGCACTGGGTATAAGTTCAAACTGAAGAGTTAATATTTGTATACGTTTCTTAACATTTTTAAAATAAAAAGTTTATTTTAAAAATTCTTGCCCTAGTATTTGGGCAAGTTGCATAATTTTTCTGTGTCTCTATTTACTCATCTGCAAAATGGGTCAATAATGCTAGGATATACTCCAGGAGAAGTACTGGGGAGGGGGGGATGGTTTGAGAACATGAGTCAAAGCAACCACACAGGGCCTGGCACACAGTATGTGTGTGTTAAAAATGAAGAGATTAGCCAACATCTATGGAGTCTATTGGTTGGAGTGAAGTTTTCTTAGACAGTCAATGTTTGGGGAAGAAAAGATCGCCCACTGGTTGACCCCAGATAGTTGTGGTGATGGCATGTGCTGCGTGATCACAGGTTAGGCTTCAAGCCTCTCTGGGCCCACGTACTCCCCTTTGCTCAAAGAGAGGCCTGCTCAGCACCGATATTCTCTGAGCTGCTCTCATTCCTGTCGCAACAGACATTGGTTGCTTTCCCCTACCCAGCTCTGTTGCCCCTTTGTCGAGTGACAACACCTCAATATTTCTTTGGGGAGTCACTCATTCCCCATTGCACACAGTCTTGAGGGGGCTGTTGGTCTAGGCACCCTGCCGTGCCCTGGCCAAGGCGGGCGTGTGACCCAGGCTGGGCCAACTAGGCTCTCCCCTGGATGGTGCAGCAAGTAGATGCCGGAGCTGGGTCATCCCCAAAGCAGTGCTTCAGGAATTGCTGGGACCATCTGCCCCAGAGGTTCCTGGAGCTCTCTGCTCCCCATCCTTTCCTGGGTCTGCTGGGCATCTTCCCGTTGACTCTGTAGATGACCCCATGCTCTATATAGAGTCCCTGCAATTGGACAGAATGTTTGTATCCCCCCAACTTCATCCAGTGGAACCTGAATCCCAGTGTGAGGGTATGAGGGGGTGGGGCCTCTGGGAGGTGATTAGGTTGTGAGTATGGAGCCCTCATGAATGGGGTGAGGGGGTGAGGGCCCCTCTAAGGAGAGGCCTCCGGACACTCTTTCTGCCAGGTGAGGATACAGGGAGAAGGCGGCCGCTGCAGCCTGGAAGAGGTTCCGGCCCGAACCCCACGTGCTGGCGGTGATCCCAGGCTTCCGGCCTCCTGAGCCGTGACAGGTAAGTGCTCGTTGCCTCAGCCACGCAGTCTGCGGTTCTCGGTTCTCCACCTGAACCGCGACAGTCGTTAGTGCTTGAATTGGCCAGAGCTGCTGCTTGCTGCCCAGGACCGATGCTGCGTCCCAGCACCGGTTGTAAAGAAGCTGCCCCAGTCGGCAAGTAGCTCCTGTTCTGAGACACAAGTGCCCTCCTGCAACCCCAGAGCTGCGCCCCCCTCCTTCCCCGGGTACCTCCTGGGATCCTGCAGCTAAGTGGCCAGTGCCTGGCTCAGTGGGGGCCCCTGGGCCCTTCTCCAACCCCATGGCCGACCGTCCTTAAATACGGAACATCACTCCTACACAAGTGACTCCAGGCTAGCCTCGCCTGCAAACTTCTCCTCTTCCGACCTCAGCTTCATCAACTATAAAATGGGCAGGCCACACACACCGCCCCCCCTCCTCCTCGGGGTGATGTAGGTGACGGGGCACCGGGAATTGTGAAAACACTTCCCAGGCATGAAGCATTCTTTTCACTGTCTGAGATCACAAGGCACACAGGTGGCAAGGCAAATTAGCCCAGGAGGAAACACCATCCCAACAAAACAAAACAAAACAAAACAAGCATTGCTAGGGGCTCGGCAAGGGACCCAGAAGTAATTTAAAAAAAAAAAAAAAAAAAAACCACAGCTTCCAAAAGGGCAGAAATTAAAAAAAAAAAAAAGTCCCATTGCATCTCTGGGCCAGAGTTTGGGCTGTGGGGGATCTGCGGGGTGCTCATGTGGGGAGTCTGCTCGGCTCTGCTGCGTGCCCGGGCAGGTCGCCAGCATCTCTCACACTTCCCGTCCTTCAGGAACACTGGAGAGCCACTGGACGATGACCGAGGGACTCCATTCTGTCACCTAGCATTTCTTCCAGGAAGCTGTATGATGAAGGTAGGGGTCGAGAAGGGACCACATGGGCAGGAAAAGTCCCACCTCCTCTTAGGTGCATGTCCTTGGGTGAATCCCGCAGGTTCTATTTGTCAGGTGTCTGGGGCAGAGCCTCCAGCACCAAGCAGGTAGCGTGGCCCCAGTACATTCAGGAATGCATTTCGTCCTCCTGACAACCCTCCTCTCGCCCAGGCGGGAGGTCTAAGAGCTTGCCCAGAGTCACAGGGCTGGGACGTAGCAGAGCCAGGTGTCACATGCGGCCCTCCAGGGCTCACCCTCTTGGCTCACAGGGCAGTAGGGGTGTGGGGACGTCACCAGGTAGACGGGCGCTCTAGAGAAAGTCCTAACACAGGCTCCAGGTGGGGCCTACTTCTGCCTTCCCACAATACACCTAGAATCACTCTCTCTGTTCTTCACCTGCCCAGGGCCTCTGGGTTTTTCTGTGACAAAGCGGACCCTCCCTGGCTAGACAGCTCTGGTCCAGGAAGAGACCAAGACCCGGTGTGGGTGGACACCTGGGGTCCCCAAAATCAGGGCCTGGCAGTGATGATGCTCCCGGGAAGGAAAGACCTAGGCAGGGTGGCTGGCCGGCCCATTTCCTACTGATTTCAGCAAGGCCCTCAGACCAACATCAGGCACAACACTTCTTACTTCTTGTCCAGGGGAACGCAAACTCAAAAAGAAGCCAAAAATTTCTATGTTCACATGAAATCTTGAATTTGTAAACATTAGAAATGCTTTTTGGGGGGACGCCTGGGTGGCTCAGTGGTTGAGCATCTGCCTTTGGCTCAGGGCATAATCCTGGGGTCCTGGGATTGAGTCCTGCATTGGGCTCCCTGCAGGGAGTCTGCTTCTCCCTCTGCCTGTGTCTCTGCCTCTCTCTGTGTGTCTCTCATTAATAAATGAATAAAATCTTAAAAAAAGAAATGCTTTTTTTTTCATTTTTAATAAGAAAAAAAGTCAGCAAGATAGAGCTCAGGAGCCACCAATTATTACCCCTCTCAAACAAGGCTACAGCCGACCTCTCTGACATCAGGGATTTATCTGAGCAAGCCTCCACGTGCTTGCCTCTTCTGTGAAATGAGGACACTCTGGCCAAGCTCGGGGTTAGGGAAAATGAACATAAAATATTGAGGAGAGAGTAAGGCATTAGTCTCCGCCAGCTCGGGGTGCTGTCACAGCCCACAGGCTGCTGGCTTAAATGACAGAAACTAATTTCTCATAGTTCTGGGGGTTGGGAGCCTGAGGTCAACGTTCCAGGCAATTCAGCTTCTGGAGAGATCTGTCTTCCTGGCTTGCAGGTGGCTGCCTTCTCGCGAGGTCCTCATGTGGCCTGAGAGAGAGACAGAGACAGAGAGAGATAGAGATACAGAGATATAGAGACAGAGATAGAGACAGAGACAGAGAGACATGGATTGTGTTCTGCAATCTCATGGAACGGTCTGAGCTGCCAAGGCATCCATGAGCCAGGGGGGCAAGGTCCCTGATGGTCTGGCAGGTGAATTCTACAGAACATTTAGGGAAGAGTTAATTCCTGAATCACACAAGTTCTTCAAAAAAAAAAAGGCAAAGTGGAGAGTTCCAAGCTTATTGAATGAGGCCGGAGAAGGGCAAGATGTCAGGTGGGGACACAGGGAGCCAAGTGCAGGATGAGAGCACACGGGAACAGGGGAGCCAGAGGCAGCACCGGGCTGGCCTCCAGTGAAGACTTCACAGCCTTGACGCTGTGGGTGACGGGACGTGATGTGGGGGCCTGGCTAAGGGAGTGACACAGCACCCCTCAGGCACTCCTCCCATCCCATCAAGAAGGCGCTGCCCATCCGAGGAAGCCCCATCAGTGCCAGGTAACCGTAGCACACCGTGCCCGAGAGAGAACCCAACAGCATCTCTCGCCTAAGAACCACACTAGGTTCTTAGTGGTAAAAACTAAAACTGGAAATAGGTTTTGGGCGGCTGGAGCTATGAGCTTGTTTATTCGAATATTCAGCAAACACTTACTATGTCCCAGACCCTCTTCTAAGCGCTGCTCACAGTGACGAACAAGACAGCCCAGGTCCCTATCCCTCCAGCTTACAGCACAGAGGTGGTGGGTGGTAAGTGAGTAGATAAAAAATAGACAAAAAATCCTTCCTATTAGCAGTGACTGCTCTGAAGGGAATAAAACCGTGATGAGTGTGACCTGAGTGGCCACTTGTAATCTGATGATCGGGGGACAAACCCCTCTGGAGAAAAGTCATCTGAATTAAGACTTGGAAGAACAGAATGAGCCTATCACGCAGACAGATGAGGGAACAGTGTTCTAGGTGGAGGGAACAGCAAAGGCGAAGGCTCTGAGGTGGGAACCGTCTCGGCCCGGTCGACAAATGGAAGGAAGGGCAGGGTGGCTGGAGAGAGCGAACCAGAGGAAGGTGGCAGGAGGCTGCCGGGAGAGTCATGCTTGGCCACGCAGGCCTCGGGGAGCAGTTTGGCTTTCATTCTAAGTGCACTGAGGAGATTCCAGAGGGTTTCCAGGAGGGGAATTCCGTGAGCCGACGTCGACTCTAGAATGTGAACTCGAGGCACACAGAGGAGAGTAAGAAGAGAAGCAGAGAACATCCTGAAGCTTCTACAGCAGTCTACGGAGAGACGGTGGCTTCAGCAAGCTTGGAAGAGTGGGGACCGGAGGAGCTCGGATTGGTTCAGGACATGGCAGTGAGGGTTTGGGCCTGAGCAGCACGGCGGGCGGTAGACGCACGTCAAGTGGGGGTCATCATCACATGGAGAGCAGGACTGCCACCGAGTTTTCTCAAAGGCACCCGACAAAAGGAATTCTTTCTTTCTTTTTTGAAGATTTTATTTATTTACTCATGAAAGACACACAGAGAGAGGCAGAGACACAGGCAGAGGGAGAAGTGAGGAGCCCGATGCGGGACTCGATCCAGGACCTGAGCCAAAGGCAGATGCTCAACCACTGAGCCACCCAGGAGCCCCAGGAATTCTTTGTATAATCCTATGTGGTTACAAAGGTGGGAACAAGTGAAAGGGAGCTGGCATTTACCTACCAGCACCCATTAGCCTGGCTCTGGGTGCTCGGTGACAGCTGAATCCTCGTGGATGTCCGTGGGAGAGAGCAGTTTTAATGGTAAACAAGCTGAGACTCATTGAGGGAGTGCAACCACTTGGGGACCCCACAGCCACTAGCGATCACAGCACGGTGCATTTAGGATTAGGAACTGATTCCCACACTAACGGGCTACTAACACAGGCCACGGTTAAACGTGGCCACGTGTTTCAATCTCCTCTTCAGAGCTGGTGGCTATGACGTGGGTTCAAGAGTCACACTGGCCAGGTTCAAATCCCAGCTGTGCCATGTACCTGCTGCATGACCTTGGGCAAGCGACTTGCCCTTTCTCTGCTTTATTTGCTAAATCCCTTATCCAGATTGTGTATCTCTCACAACTCCCCGAGGTAGGGAGGGTCATTATTCCCAGCCGGGTTTCCTAACGTGCGTGAGCTCACACACCTTGTCAGTAATAGGGCTGGACTTCGAGTCAGGATCTCTGAGTCTGGATTTGTAAGTCCTGCACCACACTGCCTCCGTCATGGGTCCCTATCTTCAAAACTGCTGCTGCTTTCTGTTCCCGTGTTCCCCAGCCAGGACACCAAGCCAGGACTCTTAAGGGAAGTTGCCTTAGCAACACTCACTCCCCCCAGTCAACTGGACCCACTTTGCTCTTCTAATAAAGTTCAGATATGATTCTAAAACACAAATTCTAAATACACCTCCCATGGCAGGTCCACAGCAGCCTGGGGCAGGGAAGGCATCTATAAACGAGAGGAAGTTGTTAGAAGTTTGAGTCGGGGTCGATTTCCGTGACCCTTTCCCCTTGGAATCAGGGCTATAAGGGGCTTCACCATGCAAGTGCCCATTTCTACCCTCATGACAACCACCTACCGCTTCAGGGCAATTTTAAAGAACCCCGAAGTATCCTCCTGTCCTCTTCCCTGACCTCCTCACTCAGGAAGTCCTCCCACTCTGCTCCTACTGCTTTCACGTCACTATGGCTGGAAGATAGTAGAAAGTGCACGTGCACATACACACACACACTCTCTCTCTCTCTCTCTCTCTCTCTCTCTCTCTGCAGTGTCCGCACTGAGAATCCAGGGTCAGGGGGTGGAGGGTGAGGATATAAAGCAGGATGAGGGCAATGCTTGGCCCCAAGAGTATAGTGGTGACATTTCAGGCAGCAGTGAGACACCGACTCGGGAGCCCAAAGGGTTCTGGAACATTCCTTTACTCCTCTAGTCTAACTGACCACACATTCCTCTGAAGGACTGGCACCATTCTTAGACTTCTATTCAAAATAGATGATTTAATACACTCCATGAATGACAGACTTTGGAGCAGACACCTCATTCATTCTTATTATGCATGTTCTAGAAGAACTGGACAGGTAGCTCCCTCAGAGTCCCACCAAACTCCTCCAGATGATCCTAACATTGTAATGATGAACTCCTCTCACCTCTGGGGGAAGATGACGGGAAGGGGATGAAGGAGAAGCCACTGGATTCACATCCTAGCCAGGCCACTTTATCCCCTGCCTGAACTGTTTCGGGGCTCTGCCACCTCCCTGGTGCCCTGGTCCCATCTTCTCATAGCCAGAGGGACCCTATGGAACCTGCTCAGAGCCCTCCAAAAGCTTCCCAGCACATGTAGGGTAAATCCCAGCTCCTTGCCAGGGCCTGAAGGCCTTACTTGGCCCGACCCTACTGCCTCCCAAGGGCTCCCATGAGCTCCCACGGAGCGCAGGAGAGAGGGATCTCTCGATATAGCACCGTCGGGGACCACTGAAACTCCCGGCAGCCTCTGAGCTATCAGACATGAATATTAGCTACCAGTTCTGTACGTAAACAACTGCAAACAGGACCGAAGCCATCGTGGCGGCAAATGCCTGCAGAAATGCCATCCTACCAACGAGCTACATTATTCTTGTAAATAATGTGTCGGTTTGGGTCGGGCTGTACTAGTCCGGGAATAGGATTTCATTAGCATGGTTTAGAGCGGGATCATGACTCAAGCACAACATAAAGTTCAGCAGTGCTCAATGAGGGGAACAAGAAATCAAGCAGAATGAAGTGTGGTGGGCTCTCCCAGGCACATAAATAAATACGCTTGCCATTGTTTCCAGCTCCAGGATTTCTATTGAGGAAGCAAGAAAGTCCCCAAAGTCAAACTTTCTACCAGTCAGACTAGATGGATACTGGACCTGCTGCCCCCACCACCTCTCCCAGCCAGGGTCGGGGGGCCTCTTAGCAGCTGAGTGTCTGGGTCCGGCTTTCACGCGGGCAATACATACACCCCTGACAAGCAACAAAACTTCGAGGCAAACAACCATGACTACTTGGTGCAAAACAAGGATGTGTGACCTGGGTATGGGTTAGATCAGAGGCAGCCAACAGGGTCAACTCGCATGACAGATGCATTCTCCTGGAAGCACCAATCACAAAACTATAGGATTTTCTCCAAACACTTAGGAAAGACCATTCTGATGAGTAAGTCTGCCTTGGGTACGTCAAGGGGAGCCAATCACACACAGCACAGCATCCATCCATCCAGTCACTCAGCAAATACTGGACGCCTACCATGTGCCAGGCGTGAGGGATACAGGGTCACATAAGGAAGGGAGGGTCTGAAAAAAAAAAAAAAAGGAAGGGAGGGTCTGGAAGTTATAATCTAAAGCTGTGTTGCCCCGTGTGGAGTCACAGGTCACGAGTGGCTCTTAAGCACTTAAAATGTGGCGAGGCCAAATTGAGATGTGCTATTAAGTGTAAAATACACACCAGGTTTCGAAGACTTGCCAAAAAAAACCCCCATAAGATATATCATCAATAGAGATGCCTGGGTGGGCTCAGCGGTTGAGCGTCTGCCTTTGGCTCAGGGCGTGATCCCAAAGTCCTGGGATCGAGTCCCACATTGGGCTTCCTGCACAGAGCCTGCTTCTCCCTCTGCCTCTCTCTCTGTTTTCATGAATAAATAAATAAAATCTTTATATACATGTATATACATATATAGATATATATCATCAATAACACATTGATTATATGTTGGAATAATATTTTTGACATATTGGATTAATCAAATGTATTTGTGAAATTAGTTCCACCTATTTTCTTTTTACCTTTTTTTCAACGGAGCTACTGGAAAATTTAAAATCATTTATATGGCTACCTTTGCACCTGTATTCTATTACATGTTTCCATCGGACAGTACTGATCCTGAGTAGCTGATGAGCCATAAAGAAGTAATAATCAAATATTGTTTAAGGTGTTCTCAGAAAGTGATAAATGCTCTGAAGAAGGCAGGGTAGGGTATGGGAGAAGGGGTAAGGGGGCAGAATGAGGGCATTTAAGTGGAATGGTCAGTGTTACAAGCTGTGTCCCTCAGATTCATACAATGAAGCCCTAACTGGCACAACTTTAGAATATGACTATATTTGTAGTCAGTGGTATATGTGGAGTCTTTCAAGAGATAATTAAATTACAATGAGGTTCCTAGAGTGGAACCCCGTCCAATAGGATGGTGTCCTTCCAAGAAGAGGAAATGAAGACACAGACCTACACACAAGGTGAAGAAACTCCCTGTGCTAGCTCATGAGCTCGGACTTCTGGCCTCCAGAACTATAAGAAATAAATTTCTGTGTTTTGGTTCCCCCTGGCCTGTGGTGGTACCCTGTTACGGCGATCCCAGCAGGTGAATATAGTCAGGAATAGCCTTTGCCAAGAAGTGGCATTGGAATTGGCTGACAGGAGTGACCCACCTGGCGAACATCTCCAGGAGGACAGTCCTTGGTACAGGAAACAGCAAATGCAGACTCCTGAGGGCAATAGGCCAAGAGAGGGCTCTGCAGCAGGCTCTTGGTGAAGGAGGGGCAATGTGGGAGGTGGGTGCTGGTGGTCGGGGTCAGAGCACCCGACTCTTCTTCCCACCCCAGCACAATAGGTTGTACCTCACTTTGTTTCAGGCCTCATCTAAGCCATATTCTCCAGGACGCCTCGAGGAAGGTCTGAATGCTGGAATCCGCTTATAGCACTCTCCCCTTGGACTCTGCCAACCCTGTTGCCAGCCAAGTGCATCCAGGCGGTCCTGCCTCCCAAGATCAGCTGGTGAGTCACTGTGGCAGAAGGGCCCCAGGGCCTCCAGGAACTAGGGTCTGTCAAAGAAGACACGTGTGGGTATTTTTAGCATCATCTGTCCTGGCAACCAGAAAAAGATTTCGAAAGGTGGCAAAGGACAGTCTGAAAGCTGCAGGCATGGGGCTGATCTGCGCCATGAGGACCACCAGGAGTAGGGGTTTTATTTATTTTTTAAAAATTAACATTTAAGGGCCTGCTACCTTAGTCCATTCTCCTTTAAAGTCATAGAACAATCACAGTTTTTACCCTCCTCCCTAGATGACCGTTGTTATGGTTTCATATGTACCTGCTTATTTTTGAAACAAGATGTACAAGTCTGGTAACCAAAGACTAATTAATGACACTGATTTCCTGTTTGTGGGGGATTGGGGGGTGGGTGGGCAGGGAGCCTGGTATGAAAGAGAGGGAGGGCCACCCACTGACAATACTGTTTTTGCCTAGTTTAGTCTTTTGGAAGCTGGGTAATCATTAACAAGATTAAACTAAATAATTGATTTTCAAAAATAATATCATATCAACAAGAATAGGGGGAAAAAATCCCTAAAATTGAATAAAAACAAAACCAAAGGAAATGAGCTGCATTTCAAGCAATTACACAGCCAAGCAGAGGTTACCAACCCACCTACCTTGTAAACCTAGCTCCCGGGCTATCGACCCTCAGTTTGATGACACAAAAGGCACAAATGAATCCTAAACTCTGTTTAGTAGACACCCTGTTGCAGTGGCTTGGCTGTGATGATACTGAAATGATTTTGTGTGTGTTGTAGGATTAAACAAATGAATACATATGTTGGCTGTGCTGAAAGCCTGGGAGAAGGGAGACACCAACATGGCACACAAAAATGCGAGGAGGAGCCGTGTGGCATTAGGCTGGCATGAAGGACACCAGTACAAAGTCACATTAAATTATGCACAGACATGCACACGTGTGTGCAGGTGCACATATATGGTTTGTCCAGTGGGAGGCCAAGAAGCCATGTCACCTGGCACCAGGGAGTGCCTCTTCACTCCATCTTGATTTCTAAATGCCATTCCCCCCAAAGAGCAACCAGGACTCCTTGAGGAATGGCCGAGTCTAGGCTCAGGACAGGAAACGACAAGGTGAGCCTGACACAGCTCATTGTGCAAAGAGTGAGGACGTGTTCGAAATGGTGGGATCTTATCAAAATGGCCCAGATGGAAGACAGAGGTAGCTCATTTCAGCTCCGGTTCCCAGATGAGACCATCAGGCAGGCCTCCCTGAATCTGCAGGACTCTATTTTTTCCAAACCTGATGTTCTAGTCTTTCCTTCCATCCTCTGAGCACCTCCATGGTGTGATATCCTTATGCATAGACCTGTTCCATGGCCTATAGCAAAAGACTCTGTTTCCCGAGTCTCCTTTCCCCTGTTCAGAAACTTTACAGTATTATGGAGAAATATAATAGCCCAGTGAGGATTTCTCTGGCATTCTTTGGCCAATGTGCCCTCCTCCACTGCCCATTATGGAAGAATTAGGTAGGTCACAATCTAAAGAGCTTTCAGGCTCCTCATTAGGAACCACAGCTACCAGAAGCTAACAGCAGCATCCCCACCCTCCAGAATCTCTCAGGTGTGCTCAGGGGAGTAAATGTTCCACCGGTGTTTCAATGGGGGTGCTGGTTCCTATTAGTCAGAATGTGGTTTTATGTGCCCAAGAGACTCCAAGCAACATGTATGCCTCTCCCCAACTGGTTTCATTACAATCAGGAGGTGGGTAACGTTTCAGACTCAGTTCACTCTCCCCAAATTGCTCGTAAAACAACAGGAGAAGATGAAAGTAATTTCCAGATGCTGCTGAGTGCAAACATTCCACTGGGTGCAGGGTCCAGAGATGGAGGGTAGGGGTGCCTCCTCCTGGCTTCCCCACTAATTGGCTGGGTGAGATGGGGCCAGCCACCTGACCTCCCTGCTCCTCTGTTCCCCATCCAGCAGATAGGTGTGGCCACACCTGCTCAATCAGCTGCCGAAAGCCAAAGCAGTAAAAAAAAAAAAAAAAAAACAACTCAGGAGCATGTCTGAGCAGCACCTTGCGCTGTGAAATTTCAGGGAGGAGGAACCCACACGTTTATTTCCTGCTTGCTCTCACCACTTCTCCCCAGAAAGGAGAAGACACACATGTCCTGGGAAGGCAGCAGACATGCTCAACATATTTCACGTAAGATACAGAGCATAAGACATGTTCCGAATAGTCCAAGAGGATGTGCAGTAGTTGGTGTCTGCACATTGTTTGCTTTCTGCTGACGCGTGGGGAATGCCTACTTAGTGCCAGGCACCGTGCTCCATGCCTTCTACACATTTGCTGGTTGAACCACTGCCACAGATCTATGAACTGGATTCTTAATCCCATGTTAGTGCCAAAGCTTTAGAAGGGGAAGGTAACTTGTCCCAGCTCATGAAACCAGGAATCATCAGAACCTGGGCTGGACTCCAAGCCTGATTGTGTCCAGAGGGCTTGCCCTTCCCCACTTCAGTGGGCTGGATCATGGCCCCCCAAAAGACATGCCCACATCTTAGCCCCTAAAAGCTGTGACTATTGCCTTATATGGTACAAGAGATGTACCTTTTGTGGCACAAAGTGTGATTGAATCAAGGGTCTCCAGTGGAGACACTTGTCCTGGATTACCTGGGTGGACCCTAAATATATTCATACAGATCCTTTTATTTTTTTATTTTTATTTTTTTTAAGATTTTATTTATTTATTCATGAGAGACAGAGAGAGGCAGAGACATAGGCAAGGGGAGAAGCAGGCTCCCTGCAAGGAGCCCGATGTGGGACTCGATCCCAGGACCCCAGGATCACGACCTGAGCCAAAGGCAGACACTTAAAAGAGAAACACATGGATGTTGTGGGAATTGGGGAAGTGTGGAAGGGGTCAAACAGGCCCTCCCTCCCCAGCTCACATCACTATGAGGTGAGGATAACCTCACCCACCTATGGGGCCCCCTCAATCCCGCATGGTCCCTGATCCACGGGGGGTGAACCCCAACAGGGTCTATTGAGCAAACCGGACATGATTAAGAAGCATCACAGAGGTTTGTAGTGCAGGCCACCTGGCTCACATCTGGAAGGAAGCAGATTCTGGGAAGTTCCCCCAAAGCCCCATATCTTCTGGGAAAGCTGGGCTGCCGTGTCCAATTCCAGGGGTGTGGTGGGCAGAATGAAGACCCCACGCACAAGGTATCCATATCATAATCCCTCAGACCTGCCACCTGTCACCTCACAGGGCAAAAGGGACTCTGTAGATGGGCTTCAGCTAAGGATCTGGAGATCGGGAGATGACCCTGGATTGCCTGGGTCATCAGGTGGGTCAGAGTGAGAGAAGCAGATGTGATGGCAAAAGCCAAGGTCGGAGTGACCTGAGGCTAGGAACCAAGGATGCAGACAGCCTCTAGAAGCTGGAAGAGGCAGGGAAACGGATCCTTTCCCGGAGCCTCCAGAAAGAAAGACCACAGAGATTCTGACCTCCAGATCATAAGATAACGATTCATGTTGTTTTAAGTCACAAAGTTTGTGCCAATTTGTTAGAGCAGCAATAGGTGGCTGGCCTGCCACTCCTGCAGGCTCACCTGGAAGGGAAATCGATTCTGAGACATTTCCCTGAGGCCTCAGAGCCACTGGGAGAGCCGGCTGCCAGGCCAATTATGTGGGTGACATAGCAGACAGGGGGCCGTGTGTGTGTGTGTATGTGTGTGACAGGGAGTGACACTCAGACCCAGAGCCAGAGAACCGGAGACAGCAGCAAGGGGCTCTGTGTGGTTTTGCACAGCCAGCAGCCTCCTTCCTTCACTCCTGCTTTGGGAGAGAATAGTGGGCCCGCGGGCAGGACTTGGCTCCGAGCCAGTTCTGTTTGGGCTCCACGCTGTTTTTTCCCAATTATAACTTCTTAATAACAGGAACCATAACAACAACTAGAATCCACTGAGCTCTAACTGTGGACCAGTGCTGTTCTAAGCTTTCTAGCTGTTTTCCCATTTAATTCTTTAAAAAAAAAAAAAAAAAAAGAGAGAAAAAAAAAACTTTTATTTGAGAGAAAAAGAGGATACGCAAGTGGGAGGAGAGGCAGAAAAAGAGGGAGAGGGCGCCTGGGGGGCTCAGTTGGTTAAGTGTCTGCCTTCAGCTCAGGTCATGATCCTGGGGTCCTGGGATAGAGCCCCACGTTGGGCTCCCTGCCCTGCTTCTCCCTCTGTCTGTGTCTCTGCCTCTTTCTCTGTGTCTCTCATGAATAAATAAATAAATAAATCTTTTTAAAAAATATCAGAAAGACCTGGAAAGTGCAGGAGAGGTGGTGTGGCTAGGGCATTCAAGTGACAAGTGAGTGGGACACGACAAGGCCTAGAGGGACTCAGGCCTAGAACATTCTAGTTGTTTCCTGTGGCTGCTGTAACCTGGGTCACTTAAAACAGCAGAAATGAATTCTCTCACGGTTCTGGAGGCCAGACGTCCGAAATCAGGGGGCTCCCAGGGCCACGTGCCCTCTGAAGGATTTTGGGGAGGATCGTGCCTTGCCTCTTCGAGTTTCTGGGGGCTCCTCACCATCCTTGGCTTGTAGCCACATCACCCCAATCCCTGCCTCTGTTGTCACATGGGCATCTTCCCTGTGTGAGCTATTCTTTTCTTGTAAAGACACCAGTCATTGGATTTAGGGTCTAATCCAGGAAAACATTATCCAGAAAACCACGATCTCAGTCCTTGATTCCATGATACCTGCAGAGACACTGTCCATTAAGGTCACATTTACGGGAACAGAGGGTTAGGACTTGGGACCTATCTCCCACAATGTTTCCAAAAGTAACCCTTCTAGAAGCTGCGGGCTCTGGGAAGTCCGCCACTGTCACCAAGATTGAACAAACAAGAAGCAACAGTGTATGGATGGTGACAGGCGCTAGAAATGTCACTTGAAATGTGAAACAGGCTCCTTCCTGTGTCTGGGTGGTATATTTAGGCCAGTGGGAATGTAATTCAGTGAAGGTCCCCCAAACCCATATGTTCCCCTCCCCCGATTTCTGTAGTTGTGTTTCAGTTGGTGAACACTACAGCCAAAATGAGGATCCCAAAATAAGAACCTCATAAGGATGGAGAATATCTGAGTAAAGTGATCTCTGAGTTGGAAGGCATCTCCTATCAGCCTTTGGTCTCCGTCTCGTGTTACCTGTTTCCTGCCACCTAAGAGTTCCCTGCGCAGCTCTTCCTGACCCCAGTGCCCCGCACCGGGCAAGTGCCCCCCTGCTTGGGGGCCTCCTCAGTGAGCCGGAGGGAAGCATGAATTAGCTGAGAAAAGCACCCGGCCTGTTCTGAATGGTATTCTCAATCACTCACCATCTTTTTCCAGCCTATGCTAGATTTAGACTTCCTTTTCTCCTTTTCTTCTAAAGGGCCATGCATTATGGATGAGGGCTATTTCTTATTCAGCAGCCGAGAGTCACTCTTCTATCAAAAACAGCTCTGTAATGTGTTCTCAGAAACCAGAGCCCCCGACTCTGAACTCAGAGAGTTTCCTGGCCTGGCTCTCTGAAGGGGCCCATTGAACAAAGCTGTTGAGTGCCACATGCTTGAAATGTAAAACGCACACGTACTCCCCGGTACAAGCACGCACAACACGCGTGCTGGGAAAGGGAGACCCCAAATGTCATGGGACCCCTTGAGTTTTGGGAGAGAAGGGGGGGTGATTGCAAGCCTTTAGATCAACAGTCTCTTTTTCAGGTGGATTGCAGTGTTAAAGTTTGTATTTTGTGCTAAGCATGTTCATTCACACACTTGCCCCTCCTTTTCCCTTGTTTACCTAAGCCTGCTCTAAAACAGAGCAGAATAAGGGCACTGGGGCGGCTCAGTTGGTTAAGTGTCCAACTCTTGATTTTAGCTCAGGTCATGATCTCAGGGTTTGTGGGATTGAGCCCCTGTGTTGGGCTCGGCGCTGAGCGTGGAGCCTGCTTGAGATCCTCCCTCTGTCCCTCTCCCCCAGCTCAAGTGTGTGCTCTCCTCTCTCTCTCTCTCAAAAAAATAAAAAATAAAAGTAAATAAACCAGAGGGGAATCAAACAAAACAAAAGAGATGCTGATCAGAGGGGATAAACTTCCAGTTATAAGGTGAGTAAGCTCCAGAGACCTAGTGTACAGCATAATGACTATAGTTGTTAATAATGTAATGTGGGCTTAAAAGTTGCTAAGAGAGAAAATCTCAGGTATCCTTATTACACACACGAAAACATGGTGCCTCTGCAAGGTAACTAACTATTGTGGTAATCACCTCACAGTATACGTGATATCCACGTATCACATTGTACACCTCAAATATGTACAGTTTTATTTCCCAATCGTACCTCAGTAAAGCTGGGAGGGGAACCTAAAAATAAAAGAGGAAAAAATCAGGATACAAACTCGGTTTAGCATGATTCACATTACACACACATAGAAATAAAGGCTGATAAAACTCACCCCCAAATGTCAGCAAAACAAATAAACAGGAAAAGAGAGAGAGAGAGAGAGAACCAGCAGATGAAAGAAATAGTCCAAAGATAGTAGCAGTAATTAGGGGTAATTTTCTTCTTTCTACTTCTAAAATGTCTATTACTATCAGATATATTCTAGTTTTACTAGTTAACCAGTTTCTGAAAACCTGCTTTCAAACACTACTCCGTACCATGAAGATAAGGAAGCATGCACAAATTATCAAATTGTTGCACTGTGAATTTTTTCTAGTTACAGTAAGAAATGCACAAATATACCAATACCGTTAATACTTACCAAGCAGTAACAATGTCCCCGATGCTGTTCTCCATCCTTTGCACGAATTACCTCTTTTAATCCCCTATGAGATAGGTGTGATGACTGTCCCCCCTTTAAAGATGAGGGAGCTGCGGCACAGACAGGTTGAGTGACTTGTCTAAGATTACCCAGCTAGAAGGTGCTAGAGCTTGGATTTGAAACCAAAGGCTCTCAGTTGACATCCCTTCATGCCTCTCTGTTGGAAAGCTAAGTGCACATCAATACCACTTAGATAAAATACATTCTCATCACATATGCAGCCATTAAAAACACAGAATAGTCCTCTATAAACTGACAGGGAAAGTCCTCCGGCGAACAGAATTATGCAAGGTGTTTGGAGGGGGTCCTCGGGCAGTTTGCCCATTGTTGAATTGAAGTCTCCTACTCTGCATATAGCAATTAATGATTTTTCTTATCAGCTGGGAAACAAAATTAGTCCACATTGAGAATTATCCTTAAATAATGTTGCAAACACTTTGTATTTTCCAAAGGGCATTTACACATATCACCACACATGGAACATGAAATGCTTGCAGTTCCTATAAGGAGTGTCTCCCTTCCCAGAGATGGTGGCAGCTTCTGTTCAGTGTATTAAGAGAGACTCCTGGGGGGGCTCCTGGGTGACTCAATTGGTTGAGTGCCCAGTTTCTTGGTTTCAGCTCAAGTCATGATCTCAGGGTCCTGAGATCCAGCCCTGAGATGGGCTCTGCGCTCTGCAGGGAGTCTGCTCCAGATCCTTTCCCCCACCTTTTCCCCTCCCCCTGTTCCTCCCCGTGCTGGTGCACATGCACACGCTCTCTAAAATAAATAAATAAATAAATAAATAAATAAATAAATAAATAAATAAATAAATAAATAAACAAACAAGAAATAAATAAATGAAATCTTTAACAAAAGAGAGAGAGAGAGAATATCCTGTCCATGGAATCTGCCTCAACTTGGCCACTGCCAAGTGATTGCCTGTTACCATGGCCACCAAGTCCACCCAGGGGAAGTAAGGCTTCCTCTGTAAGGCTTATAGAGTCCAAGTCAGGTCCCCTTGGTGCCACAGCATCATCCTTCTTCCTTCAGGGAGCCAGGTTTCCAGTGCATGAGCTCAGGGGCCACACCTGTAGGAGGGAGCACTTTGGCTTCCCAGTTATCCCTACCTTCTGATCACCCATGAAGGATCCATCCAACAGTTTTTAAATGCAAACAACTCCCTCTGAAGTTCAAGCACCCTCCTTGCACTGGAAGCTTACTAAGATGGAAGATTCCTCTTTTCTGGTAGTTTTCATACTACCCAGCATATACAATATATTTTATTTTATTGCTGTCCCCAGTAGGATGTAAACTCCAACCTGGCAGAGGTTTAGGCTTGTTCACTGCTGAATCCCCAGCATCTAAAGCAGTTTCTGGCATGTGAAAAATGCTCAGTAAGTATGTGTGAAGTCAATGAATGAGTGCAGGTTTGAGATGCACCCTTAAGGGAAACGGGTGTGGCCTCTCCTTCCTCCTTTTCCCTTTCCCCTGGCTGGAATTCTGACCTGCTAACAGAGAGCATCTGGTCTGTACAGATGAAGACACCCCTGGGAACGGTGGAGCAGTAGGGACAGCAGGCGCCCAGCTCCCTGCACAGAGCAGCATGTATAGGCCTGAACTTCCCCTGTACTATGAGGGCAAGAGCTGAGAATGAATGCACCTCGGTCAAGCCACTCCTACTTTGGCCTCTGCTACAGAGGACCAACCTCCAGCCCACAGTTGGAGCATCGGGTGAGCAGTGAGCTCAGAGGAGAGGCGCTGCGTTCTGTGTGGGTGGGCATCAGAGAAAGTGCACCAGAAATGAACATGTTGATTGGGTCTTGACAAGTGGACAAAGGAAGTGATGGTGGCCCCAGCAGAGCTCACAAACTGCAGAGGCCTAGAAGGGTGAGGGGCCTCAGGAGACATCAAGTCCACCCGTGTGCTGGACTGCCAGGCTGGCAGGGAGAGGGGAGATGCACGGTGGATGCAGCCAGGGTCTTTTGAAGCTTTGAGTGTGCTCAGGGGAAATGTTCTCTCTGGCTCAGGCTTCTCTGGCCTGCATGAAATTTCCATGGGCTCTGCCTTGCATGGAAAACTAGTGAGCTCTGAGAATTGGGTTAGAGACCAAAAATGTTGGGTTGGTTTCACCTGGGCCAGCCTTGGTTATCAGAGAAAGACTGGAGGCCTGACCTCCATTAGCAGGGCTCTGACCTCCAATCAGCAGGGCTTTGTTCCATGCCTGGAGGGCATTGGGGACTTCCTACCACCAACCATCATAACATTTCTGTCTCCCTCTGATTTCCAAGTCCACTTTGGGTGGCCTCTGACCTCACACTGCCATTCAGATGTGGCAAGTGCATCAAGATCAGCTAACCATATGCCTTACGTTTGGTTCAGAAAATACAACCATTTCCCGTATCATTTCCAAAATAATTTCTGATGTTTTAAGAATAGTTTGCATCCGAGCTAAAGCCAACAGCCAGGAAGAACCCATATCCTGCCCCTAAAAACCAATGACCAAAATGGCCCTGGGATATGTCACATTGTAGCTTTGCCTCAAAGCATCTTTTGCCCTTTCAAAATGTGCATGCAATGTATTCAATTCTCCCCCAGGAGAATTAGCTTGGTTCCTGAAACTCTGCTCTAATTGTATATAATTTTTATAAATACAGTAATTAGGACTCACTATGCCTTACAGTTTAAATGGAATTGCATTTTTATGGGAACAGGAGAATGTGAAGGAAAGGGTACTGGTGTGCTTGAATTCACAGACCTCACTCCTAATAGGAAACCAGGAGTTAGGACCTCAAAGATGTATCCAGAACCCACTGCCTTCTTGGTGGCCAGTTGGGAGCAGGAAAATAACAAAAGAAAATCCTGTCCCTGGTCTCATAGACCTTACAAATCCTAACTCAGAGTCACGAAGCAAGTACCCTATCAGACGTAGCCAGAATTGTGGCTTCAATCAAGAAAAAAGTAGAAAGAATTCAAGAGCAAGCCATTTGGAGAAAATGACAAGGATATATTAAGTATAGAAGTAAGAAATGAGCTACTTCATAGACAAAGCAGTGGTCTCTTTCAGGGATGAAGAGGATCCTCCTTTGCCTCTAACCAAGATTTTTATGTTTTTGTTTGTTTGTTTGTTTTTTATGAAATAGCTAACTGTCTAGAGAGGGGCTGACCCTTTAACTACGGGTTAACATTTACACTGGGTGGTTAGTTTTTCCATTGTCTTAGGAGTGTGGAGTTACCCATGGGGTACAATTTTCAAGAATGTCCAGCCTACGTGGCTTTTGCTGTGGGAGGGAGCTTTACTTTGGTTAATGTGTCTCCCTAGTCCCCCTTCCCTCCTGCCTTAATTCCATTATCTGAAATTCCAAACCAGAAGAAACTACTCAGGGGTGTTAAACATTCCACATCTTATCTGCATGGGTGTATACATATGTAAAATAATCAAACCAAAGGTGATCCTGATGCCCCACTGAGACTGGGAAAGGAGACCTAGGTCACTCACACAAAGAAAAATTGTTTTACACTGAATACTGCTAATTAAGAACTAGAACTCCCAATAGCGCAACCTGCTTTGTTCTGAAATCATCAAATGCAAAATTTGAGCTTTGTAAAAATAGATGAATTAGTTGGTGATTATTTACTTTGCTGAAGTGCTCACCATGGGTGCTCTTTAAATGGCAGGCTCCCTTAGGTACATTTAAAAAAATGGGATCTAAGTTGCCAAAAGGCTATGTCTTCACAAATGTTAATAAATGTTATTAAGTGCACAAAGGGATGGTGATTTATTGGTTTGGGGGTTGAGGGGAAGGGGATGGAAGGAGGGAATCCAGCGTTAATACTCTTGAGAAAGGCCAGGCTCCTCAACGCAAAAGGAAATTGTCTTCTCCAAAGTTCTGGATATTGAGTGTTGTTTCATGTGGGTGGAGGGAAGCCCCTCAAAAATGGAATGGGCTACACTAGGAGAGAAGGCAATGGGATAAAGGCAGAATGTTTCCAACTTCAACAGGCATTGGAATCACCTGTGATCTTGTTAAAATGCAGATGCTAGGTGGGGCCAGACGTTCTGCAGTTGCTACAGGCTCCCCAGGGAAGCCAGGGAATCCTTTGCAGTTGGTCTGTGCACCACTTCTGAGAAGCAAGCAAGAGAAATAACTTAGATGGATTATCTCACTTCATCTTCACAACTGTGCTCAAAATATACATTACAGATAAGGTACCTGAGGCAGAGAATGGCTAAGTCACCCAGCTAGTAGGTGGGATGTGAACTCAGGCCTGTCTGACCCCTGCCTTGCTGCTCACAATTTCAGGACAGAGCAGAGCTTGAACAGACAGCACTTTCTTCTCCACCCTGCCACCCACATCCCTGGTCCCACTCCCCCACCCCAAGACTGTGAAGGTAGACAATCAGCTAGCTTCCAGCCAGCCAGACTCTGTCTCCAATTATATTCAATTACAATCGGAAGGCTATTCTTGGAGACCGAATATAGATGAGGGCTGTAGTAACATCTCCTCCCCTCCCTGCCACCCTTTCCGTCCTTGCTGAGCTAAAACTCCAAGAGAATACCAATAATTAGGAGCTGGCCATAGGCCAAGTTGCAGAACTTACTCTTACTCTTCCAGGTATGATCTTGGGACCTGTCATCCGCTGTAGTCTTTTGTGTGTTTCCTGTTGAACCTTGGAATGCTTCCCTTTCCTCCCACAGCCCACTTTGCAATTACACAGCAGGGGGATTTATGAAAGAGCTTCTTTATTTTTTTTTTTTTTTTTTTTTTTTTTTTAAAGATTTTATTTATTTATTCATGATAGTCACAGAGAGAGAGACAGAGAGGCAGAGACACAGGCAGAGGGAGAAGCAGGCTCCATGCACCGGGAGCCCGATGTGGGATTCGATCCCGGGTCTCCAGGATCGCGCCCCGGGCCAAAGGCAGGCGCCAAACCGCTGCGCCACCCAGGGATCCCGAAAGAGCTTCTTTAAAAAAAAAATACACCTACAGATAATCCCTCTGCCTTTTTTCCTCCTGTGCACACACCTTTGTATTTTAAAAGATGATTTTCTGGGGGTTGCCATGTGCTCCCAATAATGAAGAAAGGTTGGAAACACAGAATGACTTAAATCCCAATTTAGAGGAGCCTCCAAAGCCATGGTGGCCTCTTGCCACACCTGCCTCTCCCTAAGCAATCTAACCATGGACATACAGGCTATAATGGCCACAGATCTCATCCAGGTGCCTACGTTACTGACGGTGATGGGAATCCAGAGTCTCATCTCCCACTGGGCACGGCTCTATGCAAACATGCTGACTGCTCAACGTCTAGAAAAAGACATTATCTCGCCTGCTCACCCCTCTCCTCCCTCTGTTCCTCCTCCACACCACCCAAAAGAAAGCCAGTTGTAGCTGTAACTTCAGACAGAGCTGACTTTAGAACAAAAACTGTTTCAGGTATCAAGAGGTGCATTACATAATGATCAAGGCACCCAATCTCCAAGAAGACAAAGCAATTCTCGATGTGTATGTACCTAACAACAGAGCATCAAAATATATGAGGCCCAAAGTAATAGAACTGAAAGAAGAGACAGACAAATTACAAATGTAGTTGGATGCCTTGACTCTTCTTTTCTTAGTAATTATTGAACAAATATACAGAAAATCATTATCAATACAGAAGACCTAAACAATATTACCAACCAACTAGATCTAACGAACATTTATAAAACACTCTACCGACAACACAGGAACACATCCATCTGAACTGTGGGTGGATGTATCACCAAAATACACCATAATCCGGTCCATAAAACAGACCTTAACAAATTTGAAAGAATAGCAATCATATAAATCATGTTCTTAGGGACACCTAGGTGGCTCAGTGGTTGAGGGTCTACCTTTGGCTCAGGGCATGATCCCAGAGTCCCGGGATTGAGTCCCACATCAGGTTCCCCATGAGGAGTCTCCTCTCCTGCCTATGTCTCTACCTCTCTCTCTGTGTCTCTCATGAATAAATAAATAAAATCTTCAAAAAATCATGTTCTTAGATCATAAAAAATTAAACCAGTTACCACAAAGAGAAAGATACATGGGAAATCCCCAAATCTTTGAAAATTAAATAACATACTTTTAAGCCATTCGTTGAGACTCAGAGAGGAAATCTCAAGGGATATCTAAAAATATTTGTACTGAATGAAAATAAAAATAAACATACCAACATTCATGGAACACATCCAAAGCTGTGTTTAGATGGAAAGTTATAGCACTAAACACATATATTTGAAAAGAAGAAAAATCTAAAATCAGTAACCAAAGCTTCTACCTCAAGAAACTAGAGAAAAAAGAGTAAATTAAACCCAAAGCAAGCAGAGGGAAAGAAATAATAAAGATTAAAGTAAAAATCAATTTAATTAAAAATAGAAAAGCAATAGAGAAAAGTGAGGAGACCAAAAGCTGGTTCTTTGAAAAGATCAATAAAATAATAAACCAATAATAAAACTGACCAAAAAAGAGAGAGAGAGAGAGGAAAGAAATAAGTCAGCAATATCTGAAATGAAAGAGGGAACATAACTACTGGAGCCGCAGACATTAAAGAACAATAAGGAACATTATGAACAACTCATGTTCCTAAATTCAACAGCTTAGATGAAACAGAACAATTCCCTGAAGATACAAACTACCAAAATTCATTCAAGAAGAAACAGATTACCTGAATTGTCCTATATCTATTCAAGAAATTGGATGTGTAGTTAAAAACCATCCAAGAAAGAAAGGAAAAAAGAGAGAAAAGAAAGAAAGAAGAAAGAAAGAAAGAAAGAAAGAAAGAAAGAAAGAAAGAAAGAAAGAAAGAAAGAAAGCTTCAGACTCAGATGGTTTTATTGGCAAATTCTCCTAAATATTTAAAGAAGAAATAATACCAGTTCTGTACAATCTCCTCCAGAAAATAGAAGAGGTGAAAAATATTTCCCAACTCATTGTATGAGGCCAAGAACCCTAATACCAAAGCCAGACAAAGACATTACAAGAATACAGGTGAAAAAGATCCTCAGCAAATTAGCAGCAAATATAATCCAATAATCTACAAAATGCAAAGTATGTAAGAAGGATATCATGACCAGTGGGGTTTAGATCAGGAATACAAGGCTATTTCAACATTCAAAAATCAATTGAAAAAATAATCAACTGATGTAATTCACTATATTAATAAACTAAATAAGAGAAAATATGATCGTTGCAGAAAAGGCATTCAACAAAATTCCACATTCATTCATGATTTAAAAAACTCTCAGCAAACGAAGAATAGAAGGGAACTTCCTTGGGGCACACCTGACTGACTCAGTAGGTAGATCATGTGACTCAACCTCAGGGTTGTGAGTTCAAGCCCCATGTTGAGTGTAGAGGTTACTTAAAATAATAAAATCTTTTTTAAAAACAGTTTTTAGTTAAAAAAAGGGCATCTACAAAAACTCTGCAACTAATATACTCACTGTAAGAGAATGCTTTCTGCCTCAGGTTGGGAACCAAGCAAGGGTTTCCTCTCCTATGGCTCCTATTAACCATCCTGTTGGAAGATTGGACTGCTTAGAACCAGTCTAGTAAGACAAGAAAAAGAAATAAAAGGCAACAGATTGGAAAATGTCCCTATTTATACCCAACATGATCATCTATGTAGAAAACCTGTTGAAATCTACCAAAAAAAAAAAAAAAATCCCAGAATAAATGAATTCAAAGGGTTCAATATGCAAAAGTAAGTCACATTTTTATATGCTAGCAGTAAACAATTAGAACTTGAAATTACAAAAATACTATTTACAACAGATACTTAGCTATGAATCTAACAAAATGTGTAAAGGCTTTATATGCTAAAAACTATAAAACACCGAGGAGAGAAATAGCAAAATATCTAAATAAGTGGGAGAGGTATATTGTGTTCATGGGTTGGAAGGCTCAGTATCATTAAGATGTTAACTACAATCTCATCTACAGACTCTGGGCTGTATCAACCCAATTGATAGCCCAGAAAACTCACTTTTAGGTATGGACAAGCTAATTCTAAAATTATATAAAAAGGCAAATGGCCTAGAACAGCCAAAACAATTCTGAAAAAGGAGAACGAAGTTGAAAGAATGTCACTACTTGATTTCAAGACTTACCATAAAGCTGCAATAATTAAGGTGATACGGTATTGGTGAAAGGATAGATAATAGATCAATGGAACAGAAGAGAGAACCCAGAAATAGACCCACACAAATACAGTCAACTGATCTTTGACAAAGACACAAAAATGATTCAGTGGAGAAAGAACAGTCTTTTCAACAAATTATGCTGGAACAATTGGACATCCGTATTGAGCACTTACTATACGTCAAGCATCAGGTTAAGTGTTTTCCATGTAGCATCATATTTTGTCTTTAGAATACACTTTGGTTTTTTTTTTAAAGATTTTATTTATTTATTCATCACACACACACACACACACACACACACACACACACAGAAGCCAAGACACAGGCAGAGGGAGAAACAGGCTCCATGCAGGGAGCCCAACACGGGACTCAATCCTGGGTCTTCAGGATCACTCCCTGGGCCAAAGACAGGCGCTAAACTGCTGAGCCACCCAGGCATCCCCTAGAATACACTTTGAAGTCACCATTATTAATATTTCTGATGCTCACATATGCACACTGACATTAATATTTCTGATGCTCATGTATGCATGTGGTTAGTATGTGGTAGAGCCAGACTATAATTAAAAAGTCTAGCCTCGGGAGCGTCGGGGTGGCTCAGTCGGTTGTCTGCCTTGTACTCAGGTCATGATCTCAGTGATTGAGCCCTGCGTGGGGATGTCTGCTCAGCAGGGAATCTGCTTCTCCCTCTCCCTCTGCTGCTCCCCCTGCTTGTGCTCTCTTGCTCATGAGTGTGTGCTCCCTCTTTCAAATAAATACAATCTTAAAAAAGAAAAAAAAGTCTACCATTGAGTTAGAATTCTAAACCATAGCAGCCAGATGGTCTCCAGCAAGTTACTCCATGTCTCTGAGACTCAGTTTCCTCATCTATAAAATGGGAATATGAGTCTTACCTGGAAGAGTTGCTGTAAGAGCTTAGAGAACGTGGACTGCCTAGAGCATAGCAGGGTTCTAGAAGTGTTAAGCTTACCTTCTCACTCCCTTAGTACCTTGTCACCAGGCTGAGTCCACGGCCCCCTGTCTGCCCATGGCTGACACTCTGCTTCTGGGCATCCTCGAATCCTCTTTTGGGTAAATAATGGTGGCTTCCCCCATTCATGCTTAGATCAGTCTATGGAGCTGCCTCACTCAGAGAAGGGACCTCGGTCCCTGGGCCTGAGGACCCAGAAATGCTCCCAGGCTTGAATCATCCTCAACTCCATGAAAGAATGACTCAAGGATGAAGCCAAGAAATCACTTCTCAGAATGACTCAGCACATCCTCCCATCTTGAGGTCTTCCCTATGTCAGATGCCTATTCACCCATCCATCCCCTCATTCATCTGCTTGTCCTTGCTCATTACACTACGCCTGCCATGTTCTCTGAGCTGGGAATACAGAAACCAGACACCTTCCCTTCCCAGAGGAGGGTAGGGTCTAGGAGGAACTATAATGGACACCTGTCATGTCTTCTAGATGCCCACCTGCTGCAGAACCTCTTCCTCGAGTTCAGGGGAATTTCATCCTTTCCTTGGCTGAGGCCGACCATTTATTGTCTCTGCATCCCTGGCCCCTGGGGCATGGTCACGGTGCCATAGGCCCCACCAATCAGCCAGTATCATGTGATACTTGGCTTCAGATGCGAGCATGGAAGACACAGATGCCCAAAGAATCTCATTGCAGGAGGGTGTCTGGCTTTCCGGGCAGCAGGGGCTGTGGTATGTGGTGAGATCTTAGCTGTATTCCTGGCTGCAGAGCCTCCAAGCTGATTCTGGTCTTCCTGGAGATTCTGGGAACTATCTTAGCTCCTTTAATAAATTTGCTTTGTATTTAAATGTCTAGAATGGATTCCATCATTTGCAACAAAGAACTCGGGCTGATAAGGGGGAAAAAAGACAGTATGAACTATAAAGCAATAGGGGACATATGAAGGGGATATTAGAATATCCAGAGGCTGTGTTGCCACCCTCTCCTAGGAGGGGGATGTGCAGGGTAAATTAGGTAACCCCTTAGCTCTTAGCATGCGTCGGAATAGACAGGTCCCCTTCCCCCCTTATCCACAGGGGATACATTCCAGGACTCCTGGCAGATGCCCAAAACCGTGGATAACACCACACCCTATATGTACTATGTGTTCGCTTATACATACATACCTGAGATAAAGTTTAATTTATGAGTTAGCCACAGTAAGAAAATTAATAGCAATAACTAATAGGACAGTTATAACAACAGACTGTAATGAAGTTACGTGAATGTGGTCTCTCTCTCCCTCTGTCTCTCTCTCTCTCTCAAAATATCTTACCATGCTGTCCTCAGGAAGTGTGATGTGATGATGTGACCCCATACAATGCCTCTGTGATGAGGTGAAGCGAGATGAGCGACCTAGGCGTTGTGGCCTAGTGTCAGGCTGCTATTTACCTCCTGACACCACATCAGAAGGAGGATCATCTGCTTCCAGACCCTGGGTAGCTGCAGGTAACTGAAATGAAGGGAAGTACCGTCGCTGAAGAGAACAGTCCACCCACAAGTTTCCACATGAGCACAGTCCTTGGGGTCACAGTGTTGGATCAAACTCAGGCTCTGCTACTATTTAGCTGTGTGATGATAACTCAATTATTACTCAACCTCTCTGAGCTTTAGTTTCCTTTCTTTGAAACGGGGACAACAATACCCAACTCAGATGAGGCTTGTGATAATGGAATCATCTTTGTAAATACATATCAACATGGTAAAAACGTATTAAATAGTGGTTATGATCAGCATTGTCCTCAACCCAGCCAGCAGGGCTGGGGGGAGAGTAAGGAAAGGAATCTCAGAGGAGAGGGCATTTGGGCTGGACTTTAATGAATCAGGACCACACAAGAACATGCCATGCAACGAAGCACCTGTTGCACTGAATTATCTCGGAAAGGGATGGGGATATTGATGAAATGGGATTAAATCTTGCTTTAAAAATGCAATATGAATCTTGAAAGCAATATGCCAAATGAAAGAAACCAGACAAAAGAATCTATTCCATATGATTCCATTTGTGTAAAATTCTAAACCAGACAAAACTGAGCTGTAGTGACAGAAAGAGGATCAGTCGCTGCCAGGGCAGGAGGTGAAGGCATCAAGTACAAAGGGGCATGAATGACAGAGAAATTTCTGGAGTGACAGAAGAATTCTCTATCTTGATGATGGTGGTGGTGGTTACGCAGGTGTGTGCATTTGTCAAAACCCAAACTGTACGGGTAAATTTGGTGCATTGCAGAGGACATAAATTATACCTCAATGAAGCTTATTTTAAAGACAAGTAATCTAAGGTGTTTGAAACATAGCAGCTCTGATGAAACCCAGAATCTTCTTGCTTCTGTCCCTTGACAACGCCTCCCAACATCCAGTAGTTACTTTTCCACTTCTGCTTTTCTCTCTCTGCAAATTGATGGCTCCAAGCTACACGGTTCCCGGAGCATCATTACAGCTTGTTAACTTACAGTCACTCAGACAAATTTCTTTCCCTCCCATCCAATTTTGAATTAAGTCAGGAAAAGAAAGATTGGCCAAACATTACCAAACAGAGTTGGAATTTATGACAGCAGCTAATTTTTCCAGAAGCCTCTGCTAACATCTCCCCTCCGAGATGACTCAACAGAAGCTCTCACTCTCCTGTCTGGCTGCCTGCACAGTTTTCACCGACTGCTCCAATCACAGTTCTACTCCGCAAATACTTTGTAGGGCGCCTACTGTGTGCAACACGCTGGAGTCTGGGGATACAGTGGTGAGTGGTGGGCGGCCCCTGCCTTCAAAGAGTTTAGGGTCTGGTGAGAACCCAGACAAGCCAAAACATTACAGAGCAGGATTAGAGGTGCTGCGATAGACAATAGCACAGAGCACTGGAGGAACAAGGAGATGGGGGAGAGGAAGAAGAGGAATCAAAGAAGGCATCTGGAGGAGGTGACCCTTGGGATGAGTTTAGAAGGAAATATGGGTGCTCAATAGATCTTATTTTTGTTTTTTTTAGCACACATTGATAACTATTCCTTGTTGACCATGACCAGGCTCTGGACTCCACTCTTCACATGTTTTATTTCATTGCAATGATCATAACCACTCTCTATCTTCCAGATAAAGAAACTAGGAATCAGAGGTAAAATGACGTTCTCAAGGCCACCCAGATAAATAATAATAGTAATTAGAGCTAATAGTCCATACCACCTTCTCTTTGCCAGGTCAGAGTTATTTCACCGAATGGTTATTTCACTGAATTCTTTTTTTTTTTTTAAAGATTTTATTTATTTATTCATGATAGTCACACAGAGAGAGACAGAGAGGCAGAGACACAGGCAGAGGGAGAAGCAGGCTCCATGCACCGGGAGCCCAATGTGGGATTCGATCCCGGGTCTCCAGGATCACGCCCCGGGCCAAAGGCAGGCGCCAAACCGCTGCGCCACCCAGGGATCCCTGAATTCTTTGATAATCCTACAAAGTAGGTATTACAATTAGAGCTTTTTATACCTGAAGGAACTGAGGCTCAGAGAGGTGAAGTGACTTACCTAGGTCACACAGCTAAGAAGCAATGGATCTTGGATACAAATCCTGATAGTCAAGCTCCAAATCCCATGTTCTCAAGCATGACACTGTGCTGCCAGACTTGTTCCAGGGTCTGTGCTCTCAGCCATGAAAAGTGCAGTCTCTTAGGAGGGTGATGTGCAGGGTAAACAAGGTAGACTCTTTACAACTCTTAACGTGTGTCTGGCACACTACGAGCAGCCTATAATGCTGGCTGCTATTATTAAAGAATGATATTCAGGCATTAAAAGTGACCTGTCCTTCCAACACACTTGCCAGGGATCCACTGGGCACTGAGGCTGCAAAGGTCCCAGAGCCCATGGAGCTTGCTTCTCATAAAGTATCCACAATCCTATTTAAAAACGCTTACCTCCTAAAGGTAAATTAACACACACAACAGGAGATATGATCATATTTATAGTATGGTCTCAGGTTGTGTTTTTAAAAAAACTCAGTAGAGAAAAGAAGGCAGGGAAAAGAAATGCTCCATAACATTTATCTTTGGGTTTTTCTCCTTTAATTCTTTTCTACACTTTATGTTCTCTCTAAGGTGAGAAATGGTAGTGGTCCAGGAGCAAGGGCAACAACATCTGTGAGCACACCCCCATTTCTGCCTACCGGACCCTCTTGGCCCTACAGCCCTCCTACCTTGGAGGGGCAGAGGGTCCTGCTCCCCCCTGAAGAAGCCCGTCTCTGCCATCATGCAGTGTGAGTCCACATACCTTCCTCGTGTTCTGGCCCCACTTCCCCCTTCGCTCAAGTTTTCTCCCTCTCTTGACATTCAATTTTATCCAGAGAAATAATGAGACAAGGGTTTTAAATTGGAACGAATAAATGACATTGCTATTCATTATTTAATCTGCTCTCAGACTTGAATGAACACTTGCAGGGGTAATTACTGCACGACTCCAAATCCATTTCTAGGAACCAGTCGCTGGCGGCGTGTGCAGAAGGTAACGACACAATTCAAGATTTATGAAGCAACATTTCCCGAGAATATCAGGCCAAGAAGGCACCTGAAAAAAACCTCACCCAGTGACAACAAAACTGTTCACTTGTTTTTGGTGCACACAAATATACACACACAAACACAGATTATGGCCTTCCATCAGCCTAACCCTAGAGTAATAGGAGGCCAGAGTGAGGAGCAGCCTTCCAACAAGGACCCCCCCAAAACTAGACGGAGAGGGGAGAGAGCCCAGGGAGGTCATGTCTTCACAAATTTACAAGCTACTCCTGCTCTGAAGGAGATCAACTATTCATGCAAACGTTTTCTGATTACCTACGCAGCAGGTGCACGGCGTGTTTTAAAAACATGACACAAAGTACCAAGCATAAAAGAAAAACTGGATAAATTCATCAAACTTATGACCTTCTGCTCATCAAAAGACTCCATTAAGAAAACAAAATGGCAAGCCACAAACTGGGAGATAATATTCAAAATGCATATATCTGGCGTAGGACTTGTATCCAGAATACATAATATATATATAACGTTTGCAACTAAATAATAAGACAGAAAGTCAATAGTGCAATGAACAAAAGATTCTAACAGACGATTGAAAAAGGAGGCACAGACATGGCCAGTGAACACATGCAAAGAGACTCAACATTGTCAGTCATCAGGGAAATGCAAAGTAAAACCACACGAGATACAACTGCACATCCACACGAGATACAACTCCACATCCATCCATTATTTAAAAAAATAAAATAACACGATGATACCAGGTATTGGTGAAGATGGAGCAGTTGGAACTCTCACACACCCTGGCGAAGATGCAAAGTGGAAAACATGTAGCAATTTACTATAAAGGTAAATATATCCCTATTAGGTGACAAAGCAGTTCCGCTCTTAAGTAGTTAGCAAGAGAATGAAAATTAAAAGACTCATATATGAATGTCCATAGTAGCTTTACTCATAATAGCCAATAATTAGAAACAACCTGAATGTCAATTGACAAATAAATAGAGAAACAATTGGAGGTATAATCATGTCACGGAACACAATGTGTCCAAAAAAATAAAAAATAAAAAGGGAACAGAGTACTGATATAAGCAACACATAGATTGCAAAACAAAAACACTGAGCTAAAGAAGCCAGATCTAAATGAGCCGGAACTCCGTGATTCCATTTACGTGGAGTTTGAGAGAAGGCACAACTAGCATATATTGACGGAAAACAATCAGGGGCCCCTGGAGTGGACATGGGTTGGAGGCTGCCTACAAGAGAACCTTCTGAATGATGGAAATGCTCTATATCTTGATGGAGGTGACAGTTACAAGAGTGTTTACATTTGTATAAATTCATCAAAATGTGTGCTTAAGATGTGTGCTTTTTACGGATCAAGCATTATATCTAATTCAGGGAGTTAAACTTAAAAAAGAAGGGCTATTCCCTCCAGCTCTAAAATTTTATAAACTCTAAGACTCACCTAGCAGACTCCTACGAAAAACTTAAAGCAAGCGGCCTGCCTACACAGACCAATACTTCCCAAGAGTACCCAAGCCCTAATCCATAGCTCGCTGCTCTGTGAGCATGTATTAAATGCTTTCTGTGTGCGCTGCATGTCAGGAAGCAATGTAGCAAATAGTTAAGAGCACAGCTTCTGGGAGAGATGATTCTACATCCAAATCCTATTTATGGTGATGCTGGTGGCAAAGGACATAGAGACTATTAGAGTCAACTGGAGGTACTTGCAGGCATGTGTGGTTATACCTTCTATGGCCACATGACTCCCTGGAATAAAGACTAAAATTTCCCAGTTTCCTTGCAGCTCAGGGGTACCCTGAGTCACCTCATTAGCCAGAATCTAGTGAGAAGAAGTACACAGTTATAAAGTCTCTTCGAGAAGCCCTTTTTTTTATGTACCACTATGTTTATTTTATTTTTTTTTAATAATAAATTTATTTTATTTTTTTAATATTTTATATATTCATGAGAGACGCAGAGAGAAAGAGAGAGAGGCAGAGACACAGGCAGAGGGAGAAGCAGGCTCCATGCAGGGAGCCCGATGCAGGACCCGATCTAGGGTCTCCAGGATCATACCCTGGGCTGAAGGCGGCGCTAAACCGCTGAGCCACCAGGGCTGCCCAATAAATTTATTTTTTATTGGTGTTCAATTTGCCAACATACAGAATAACACCCAGTGCTCATCCCGTCAAGTGCCCCCCTCAGTGCCCGCCACCCAGTCACCCCCACCCCCCGCCCTCCTCCCCTTCCACCACCCCTAGTTCATTTCCCAGAGTTAGGAGTCTTCCATGTTCTGTCTTCCTTTCTGATATTTCCCACTTATTTTTTCTCCTTTCCCCTTTATTCCCTTTCACTATTATTTATATTCCCCAAATGAATGAGACCATATAATGTTTGTCCTTCTCCGATTGACTTACTTCACTCAGCATAATACCCTCCAGTTCCATCCACATTGAAGCAAATGGTGGGTATTTGTCATTTCTAATGGCTGAGGAATATTCCATTGTATACATAGACCACATCTTCTTTATCCATTCATCTTTCGATGGACACCGAGGGAGGAGCCCTTCTTAAGAGATGGTATGCATGCCTCCTTGGCTCTCTCCTTCCTTTCTCTCTCTCTCTACCTGGAATCTGCATGCCACCGTATTGGATCATGAGGCCACAGGCAATAGAGCAGCATAAAGAGGGAGCCACAGGGGCGGCCCGGGTGGCTCAGTGGTTTAGCACTGCCTTCAGCCCAGGGCCTGATCCTGGAGACCCAGGATCGAGTCCCATGTCGAGCTCCTTGCATGGAGCCTGCTTCTCCCTCTGCCTGTGTCTCTGCCTCTCTTTCTCTCTCTCTCTCTTTCTCTCTCTCTCTCTCTCTGTCTCAAATGAATAAATAAATAAAATCTTAAAAAAAAAAAAAGGGGGGGAACCACAGAGCTGTCATGCCTCCCAGCCTAGGCCACACACACTTGGATTATTATGCGAGAGAAATAAGCATCCCTTTTGTTTGTTTCGAATTTCTGTCAACGTCGAACTACACCGGCCCTAACTGAGTCTGTCTCAAGAAAGTCGTACATCTAAAATGTGGGTTCGCAAAGTCACAAGAGGGCTGAACAAGCTGTTCAAGGAATTGAAAGAAGCTCAACAGGAGGAGGCAGGGAGAGAGCATGGGGGAGAAAGGCCACGGGGTGGTGGGCAGAGATGAGGTCACCCAGGACCCTGCACACTGCCTTAAGGGCTTGGGTCTTTGTCCAAAAAAACAATGGGAAGCAACTGAGGGAATTCAGCCCTGCAGTCGCAGACTAGCCAGGCATTTGAGACCCATCTCCCATCTGCTCCATGGACAATCAACTGTAGGAAGCCGCTGTAGAAGCAGGGAGGGCCACTCCACGCCGCCCCTCATCTTCCACCAGTTCTTATGGCTAACGAAAGAGCGTCTTGCCATTTCTTAGGGATACAGACATCTCAGACCCAAAGGCCTACAGAGGCCCCAGTAGAGGAAGCAGGCAGGACGTGGGACAAATAGGAGTGGGGCCATTAGCAGCAGGAGAGCATGTACCCCAGCGGCCACCCCCAGCCTCTGCCCATTCATCAATTGTTGCTGGGTGAAAACAGTCCTGGAGTCCCCGGGGCTTCTAATTTTTCAGGAGAAGTTCAAAGATAGACATTTTTTATCGTGTGGGAACCTAATTTTCTTTTAGGCAAGACCCTTCCTGTGAAGATCAAAACAAACTTATCCTGAGGCAGAAGCCGTACTGCAGGGCATCTCTTGCTCCTCTTGCGGGGTTGCCCACCACCAAAATTTAAAATGCAAATTCTATTCCATGCAAATTGAACTCCAATCAATCAATCAATCAATCAATCAATGCAAATTCTACAACTCGCTGCCTCAGGGGATTAAATGCTGGTGACTCTTTCTTGGAGGTTAGTGGCTCCAGGGTCCTAATCAGTTTGTTGGGTGATCTCCAGCCCCTTTGAAACTTCACTTTTTCTTCTTTTATTGGATGGACAAGAGAATTTGAGAACAAATGCAAGGGAGAAGTTGGGGTTTCCCTTTGAAACACTAGGAATCCTCAGAAACTCCCAAGGATGAACTACCTCTTCCATTGAGGGCTTGGTCCCCTGCACAGAGGAATCTCACCCTGTCTCACCCTGCCTCACCCATGGTGTCCCATCCTGAGATTTCATCTTCACTGAGCTTGGTCATTAGCAGCACTGCTTCTCCCTCTGACCCTCGTACCACTCCCTGAAGGCTGGAGATGAGAGGTGGTTCTGTTTTGCAGATATTCATAATCGCTGACAACTGCCTTTAGGGCCGGCCTGCTCCAGCCCCTATCTGGAAACCCCCTCCTTCCTCACTTACTATGATAAAACTTAGAAATATGGGCTCAGGGAAGACTTGACTTGAGCTGAGCAGACAGATGAAGTGGTGTACACAGATCCGTGGGCATGGACGGTGAACTACAGCCCACAGACCAAATCCGGCCCTCCACTTGATTTTGTGAATAAAGTTTTATTGGAACATGGCCATGCCTGTTTGTTTCTACGTCATCCATGGCTGTTTTCCTGCTAGAACTGCAGCGCTGAGTAGTTACTTGCAGCAGAGACAGAACCTAACATATTTATTAGCTGGTCCTTTGTAGAACAAGTTTACCTGGTTGTGAGAAAAGAACTAGCAGATTATTGAGGGCTTACTGTGTGTGGGATTACCATGTTAGAAGCCGCACACTTCAGATCATTTCATCCTCAGACATTTCTTCAGAGGAAAGAGTTATTATCCCCCATATAAAAAAAAAGGAGGCTCAGTGAGGCTATCCACCTCACTCAGGGACCCCAAGGGGATCCCTTCACCTCTGTAGGGTTCAAATTAAGCTGTCTCCCCCTGTGTGTGGTTCTTGATGGAGATGGAAGTGCCCCCAAGAGGCCATTTTGGAAATTCACAGGGGCATCTTAGGGGCACTATTGGCATTTAGAGAGTGAGGGCCAGGGATGCCAGCTCCCCTGCCATGGAAGGGACAGTGCCGAAGGAGAAAGAGCCGCCCCATGTACTGCAAGCAACCCTGCCCATGGTATTGGAGTCACAACATAACACACCTGTATTGGTCTGTGATTATGGCTGTCACATCACAGGGAGTCTTGTATAGCCCTATTTTTCTAGAAAATAAAAAGTGCCAAAGAGGTTCAGTTGAATATTTTATTTACTAGGTAAAGAATAAATGACCACTTCATATGCTTAAGTCATATCAGAGCATTCACTTAAATATATAAGTTACTCTCCTCTTATTTATTTCCTTATGTTTTGATATTATGTTATTTTAAAAAACGTGTGTTTGTAACTTCTATTATCTATGAGTATTAGTTTAGGATGGTAAAGGGGATGTTATAAAACAGTTGTTATCAAGAGAACATGTTAAGTCTGACAGCCAAAAACATGCCCCACGTGATGCTCAGATAAATTAAGACATCCTGATGCCCCATCATGCTCTGTCATGCTCCATTGTGTCCCATCAGGACCCATGATGCTCTGTCATGCTCAATCATGTTCCATCATGCTCCACCATGCCCCATCATGCCCCATCATGTCCCATCAGGCTCCATCATGCCCCATCAGGCCCCATCATGCTCTGTCATGCTCTATCGTGCCCCATCATGCTCCACCATGCCCCATCATGCTCCATCATGTCCCATCATGTTCGATCATGCCCCATCGTGCTCCATCAGGCTCCACCAGGCCCCATCATGCTCTGTCATTCTCCATCATGCTCCATCGTGTCCCATCAGGCCCTATCATGCTCTGTTCATGGTCCATCATGTCCCATCATTCCCCATCATGCTCTGTCATGCTCCATCATGCTCCATCGTGTCCCATCAGGCCCTATCATGCTCTGTTCATGGTCCATCATGTCCCATCATTCCCCATCATGCTCTGTCATGCTCAATCATGTTCCATCATGCTCCATCAGGCCCCACCATGCTCCCTCAATGAATTCCTTCACCTACCAGTTATGGGGCTGGAAGCAAGTTGCAGACTTCCCTACTCTTGCCCTTCATCCTCATCTGTAAAAAGGAGCTTACATGGCCTCTTTCATCAGAGTTTGTGAGCATAGTAACAGTGGTGAGTGGACCACTTTGGAAAGAACCCCAGGTAACAAACAGTAGGAAGGAGCCACATTTGGCCATGAACACAAGCAACACAGGACTGCATTCCTGGGTGAAGGAGGATGGCATGCAGGGCTAATTTCAACTGGTCTTTCAAGAATTATTTATTGAGCAACCGCAGATCTCACTGAGGAGCCCGCAGTGATGTTATAGAGCTGACATTCCAGTGGGTGACCAGGTGATAAGTCAGTAAGTTCAATTCAAAATGTGGCAATTGTATGAATGAGGCAAATCAACAAGGTAACACCATAGGAAATAAAGTGCAGAGGGGGATATTGTTGACAGAAAGCTTGAGAGGTCTTTTCCAGAAGTGACATTTAAACTCAAGACAGTAAATAAGATGCGGGCATGTGAAGGGATGGGACAGAGCATCCCAGACTCCAAGAGCAAGTGCAAAGGTCCTGAGGTGGGAAAGTGCTTATGTTATTGGGGGCTGGGGTTGTTTGGTGTTGGACTTCCAACAGAGTACAGACGGCACACAGCCTTGAAGTTCCCAGCGAGGACCTGGGTTTTAGCCTAAGAGCAATGGGAGACAGTAAAAGTAGGAAGAGCAAAAAGAACCTGGGGATTCAGCCTTCAATGAGCACGAATGTATCCTGAGGAAATGCGGCAGGAAATGAGATGAAGTCAGGCCAGGTCAGGGCTATTTTCTGCCCGTGGAACCGGACACAACTGCATTTGTGCAGCATGGGGAATGTGGTATCTCAATATTATCGAGGCAGGATGAATAGGGCAGGGAGAGAGACTGCAGTCAGAGAGGCTGCGGCGAGGCTTCTATTAGATCAACTGTGAATTGATGGAGGCCTGGGTGAGGGGGGTGGAGGACAAGCCAGGGAGCAAAGCCTGACAGGGCAAGAGGGATGGGGATGGGGGAGAAACCCCGGGGCAGGTGTGATTGCAGGGCAGAGGGGAAGGTTCCAGACACCTGGGGATGGTGTGAGGGACAGACTCAGATGCATTTGGGAGCAGGGCATCCCGTGGCTCCTTTTGCTCACAAAACACAGACACAAGTGTGCTCAGGAGCACAGAACACGTTGGGATGAAAGAAAGATTTTTAAAAAATATTTTATTTATTTATTCATGAGAGACACATGGAGAGGCAGACAGACAGGCAGAGGGAGAAGCAGGCTCCCCGTGGGGAGCCCGATGCGGGACTGGATCCCAGGACCCCAGGATCACCACCTGAGCCAAAGGCAGATGCTCAACCACTGAGTCACCCAGGCGTCCCAGGAAGAAAGATTTTTTATAAAAACCTTTCAATTGTTTCAAAGCATCCTTTAGTGATGGGGGAAGCTGCTTAGAAATGTTGACTAGTTTGCTGTGAAATGTTATTAAAAATCCCAGGCAGTGTCTTTCTCCAGGCCAAACGTTTGACCAAGGGAACCCTTCTGTAGCCACGCCTGGCCATCCTGACAATGACCAGGGGTCTGATGACTGTTTCCTCCCCCTCCTCCTTCTCCTCCACTCCTCTCCCTCCTCCCCCTCCTCCTCCCTTTTCCCCTCCCTTCCCTGCCCACCCTCTCTCTCAGTTGATGGCTCACCCATGGTTTAGACCCGCATCCTCCTCCAGCTACCACCCCATATCCCTGCCCCCTTTACAGACAAGCACCTTCACCAAGCAGACCCTGCGCTCAGCTTCCCCCTCCTCCCCGCCTTGTCTCCGGAGCCCAATCCCACTGTGTGTGCTCACCGGCCACCCACGGAGGCAGCTTCTGCTAGGTCATCAGTGGCCTCCGATGGCTGAGGCTGACCGTGGCTGATCCAGCGGTCATTCTCACTTGGAGTCCCACTCGGCCACATACCGGCACACTCGGCCACTCCATCTACCTTGAAACCCTTGCTGCACTTGGCTTCAGGACACGGCCTCCCTCCCCCTCCTGGGTACCACTCCTTGCTCTCCTCCTGCTTCCCTGGCCACTCCTGCTTGCTCTCCTTTTCTGTCTCTTCTTGTCTCTGCAACATCTAAACATCAGAGGGCTCCAGGGCCAAGTCCCCAGGCCTCTTCCTAGGGACTCTCCATCAGCACTCTCATGAAATTGCATCTGGTGCCCCCCAAATGCCTCTGCCCTGAATTCCAGACCCTCAAATCTAACCACCCATTTGACATCTCCATCTGGATATCTAGAGGATCCCAAACAGAGCCTATCTGCAGCCCAACCCTTCACCTACTTCCTCCCCACCCCTGATCCTGATGAGTCTTTCATCTCAGAAAACGGCAGCTCCAGGTGCTCAGGTCAACACACCAGATGTCATCCCCAGTCATCCTTGCCCTCTGCCCACTGTCCCACATCCAATCCTATCACCTCTACCTTCAGCATGTAACCAGTACAGGCAGACGGTAACCCCACAGGCTTTCCAGTAATGAGACCCCCACTGCAGGCCCATCCACGCAACAGCAGTAGAAGCAGGAGTCAGAGGACTCTGGCTCAGCTAGCAGCGCCTGCTGCTCCCTTGCTGTGTGACTGTGTGCAATGAGACCTCCCATCACTGAGCCTCGGTGTTCTGTTCTGTAGAATGAGATGCTAACACCAGGCCTGGCTTGCTCACCAACGGGGCTGTGACAGTCCAGGGAGGTGACACAAAAACACAACCAAGCGGGAGAACGTGACTATTTCGATCACGGCTGCACCTGCTTCTGTGCTCGGGGCCCACCGGGGCGGGGATGCTGCATGACGCTGTGGCGCAGACTTGCCATTCCACGTATCCCCCAACACCCAGCTCTTGGCCTCCTGCAAAGTCATGCTACGCAGGCAGAGGGCAGGCCACCCCCACCCCTGCCTCTCTCTGGATAATTCTCCAGCCATCTCCCTACCCCCTCCCCAGCCCCACATGAAACCACCGTGAAATTCCATCTTCTGAAAAAAATGCAAACAGATCGTGCTAGAAATGACCAGAGGTTTGGAAAAGCCAGGCTGCTTGCCATTTCTTCTTTTTTAAAGGTCTCCTGGGAGATGATCCACAACAGCTGAAATGGGAGGAGAGGACAGCAATGAGAGCCCCAAGGCTTTTCCAAATTTTCTCAACAAGCGGGCTGTGACTTAGAACAAGGGCTTAGACTCGGATGGCCAGCAAACCATGATGAGTAACACTGCTCATTGAGTCCTTTTTTATCTGTTAAGATCCTGCTTGCCCTGAGAGCAGGGCTTGATGCACAGTAAGTGTGTTCATGTTCCCCACAGGGCAGGGCACTGCGTGACTCAGCGAGTGGCTAAACTGTCCCACTCGTTTGCTACTTGTGCACAGATTGCTCCGTAGAAGCCTGGTCTCAGCCACGCTGACGATGAGCGCAACAAGCCATAACTGAACACCTAGGGGCCAGGTCCGTGCTAAGTGCTTACCATGCCTTGGCATCCAAGGCTCTCATCAGTCTCCCTTTCAGGTAGGGGTGCTAGCACTCCGTTTGACAGATGGGGAAGCTGAAGCGTGGAGGTGTGCAGTCACACAGGGGCCCAAGGGCACACGGCTACCGTGACTTGATCCCAGGCCCTTTGCTTCCAAGGGTCATGCCACTTGCAAGCCGTCTGCCAGGGAGATTCAGACTCGAGTGCCCTCTGGGACGGGCAGGTAAAGTAAATGCAGGCCGGGTGGGGACTTTGGTGGCTGGGAACTCACAATGATCTGAGGGGCAGCAGCTACTTGGAGATACACGTGACATGGAAGACTCTCGAATGCAGCATGCCAGGGAGAGAAGCCAGCCTCAAAAGTCAGTGTAACGTGTAACTCAATTTACATGACATCTTTTAAAGGCAAAACTACGGGGACAGAAAACAGATCCGTGGCTGCAAGGAGCTGAGAGTGGGGAGGGTTTGACCATAAAGAGGCATCAGGAGGAAGTCCGAGAGAGTGATGGGGATGCTCTGGGTCTTGACTGTGGCGGTGGTTACACAACTGGACGTTTGTTGAAGCTCCCAGAACCGTGTGGTAAAAACTGTTGAATTTTACCGTATGTAAATTATATCCTAAACAAAATGGGGGGGGGGACCCAACTGGAATTGAGGGGTGGGTGTCAATGTGTGGTCTCTGCCCTGCACTACACTGGAAAAGCTAGAGCAGATGGCCAACGGTGGTGACATGGGACAGTCCATGGGTGTGGCCAGTAAAAAAAAGTGACAAGGGGAAGGAACTGGCTGGTGCACACACGTGGGACAGTGGATTCTTGAATCCAAGATGCCAGAAACAGTTATTAGAGGTACTAAAAGTATCTGGGTCCTGTTGTCTCAGACATGAGTCAAAAGAGACCCAGAGGACTCTTCAAACATCCAGAAGAAACTAAGTGTTGATCTACCCAGCAGCCAAAGGACAAGACTTTGGGGAAAGACCAAACCCTTCACAAGAGGTCACAGAGTAAGTCAGGAATGGAACCCACAACAGGATCCGATCCTCCTGGCTCCTCCCAGATTGTCACAGCCGGCCCCCCCTCAGTGAAGGGAACTCACTGTCAAAGTTGGTAGGATAACTGAACAGGAGCAGAAGGGAGCCTGGAAGAGAAGACGCAGAGGATCAGCGATCGTCACCGCCAGGAGGGAAACCTCTGCTTCCCTCAGTTGTTCAGCAGCTGTGGGTTTTGTTCAACTGGACACCCAGTGGGAGCTGATCGGGCCACGGCACCACTATATATTCTTTTTTTTGCCAAAATAACATTATGCAACCTTGAGGAGAGGTCTCTAAGGTCCTTCCTGGGGTTAGGATGGCGGATGGATTTGGACTCAACTACCTAGAGCTTGTTGGCTGGGTTTCCTCCTTCTGGACCATGGAGGCCAGGGGAGGGGGGCGTCTCACTCTTCCCTCTTCCTTACTCAAGTTGTTCCTGCCTCTGCAATCACTGAGCCCCTGGCACTGCATGTGCACGCACACACACACACACACACACACACACATCACCTCTACACACACACACACACACACATCCTCTCATATACACATATACACACAATATCCCTCCTATACACACATACAGATATCCTCTCTATACACACGCACACGTCCACATCCCTTCTATACATACATCCCTTCATACACACACCCCTACACACAGATCCCCCCATACACACACAACATCTCTCCCTACACGTATCTTCCATGCACACACACGTCCCCCTTACACACACACACACCCATATACACACACATCCCCCTACATACATATATCTCTCTTATACACACACACACACAGATCCTCTCTCCACATGTGCCCCTATACACGTGTACATCCCCTGTACACACATACCATCATTCCCCCTACACACACAAACATATACACCCTGCTCAAACACACGCACACAGGGAGGGAGGAGGCAAGAAGCAGAAAGAACAATAAAGAAGGCTGCCCAGCCCACAAGGGACTCTGTCCAATGCTTCCTTCATTTGTCAGGTGGGGAAGATGAAAGAATATTTGGTTCTAAGCCACTGTCCTTCCTGACCATCTGAATATATTCCTTTATATTCCTTTTTCTCACTCGCCAGGCTCCTGAGCAATCCTGAGATAAGCCGAGCTCTGTTTGGGCATCTCCTTTTGTCCTGCCAGCTTGGTCCCTGCCCATCATTCAAGTGCCATCCAAGAGCTTCCTCCTCTAAGAAGTCCTTCCTAACTGTGTCACTACAGATCTCAACTTTCTTTCCAAAAGCAAAGAATGATTTTAAAAAATCATTTAGGAAATTTAAAAAATCATTTTATATCGCCAGAAGCTCTGTTTACAGCAACAAACAAGACACACCCCCGCCCACAGGGTGCTTTCTGGGAACTGTGTACCACAGGATGGAGCCCCCCAACCCACACTGTCTTCTTGTGAACTACTTCACAGGGTGAGCAGGAGAGTAAGAAGAACCAGCTCTGTTTCCTCCCACCTGTGTGACTTCGAGCAAGTCACTCAGCCTCTCTGACCTTCTCTTCTTTTCCTGGAAATGGGAGCAATCATAACTACCACTTAGGATTATTGTAACTGTGAGTTAATGCAGGTCAAGCACTAAATTACTGCCTGGTACACTGTAAGCGCTCAGTAAGTATTCTGTTGTCCTAGTATGTGCTAGATAAGCTATTAATATTTTTATTGTTCATTTCAACTTATTATTAAGTGATTCCTTTCATTTATCTTGTCAAGTCCTTATTAGCAATAATGCTTCCCTGTCCCCCACAATCCCTGCCGGCAAAAAACTGAGCCATTGGGAACTCCCTATTGTTGATGGTCATGAACTTGCTCCAGATTAAAGATTAATGACTGCAAACATTTTCCTTACAAAGCAGCCAACCTTTCTGATGTGAGCAGCTTATTATGTGGCTACTTATTGGTGGGCATCCTCAAGGCAGTCCGAGGTGCTGGGTCTGGGCTCTCAAGTCCCCGGCCACAGGAACACCGTTCCCTTCCCCTCCCACAGCCTTTACCACCTGGCCTCTCCCCCTCTGGAATTTTATGTCTCCCTTCCCCAACTCCTTAAAAGGTTATGTCCAGAGGCTCTGGAGTCAGGTGGACCTGGTCAGAATCCAGCTCCAGTTCTTCACGAGCTGTGAACAAGTCAGGTTACCTCCAAGTGCCTTCACCAAGGCTACTGAAGATGGAAGGGCTTAACACACCCCTGGGTCTGCTCACAGGAGACGCAGTGACTATTTCCTGCTGTGGTCCCCAGCATCTCCCCGATCCACAGTGTCAGCAGTATCAGGACTACGCCCCAGGGAGAATGGAGTCTGCTTGTTGACCATGGGCCCCTGGTGAGTCCGTGTGTGTGAACATTTGGGAAGTGCTGACAGAGAAGGCCATGGTTGCAAATCCCAATGCCTACAGAGGATAATCAGCCTAGAGTCGACTAGTGAACCCACCCCTGGGGACTTCGTGCACATTAAATCATGTGACTGCTCAGCTCCCTGCTCTTTCTGATTGGACTAAAAGTGAGCACTTGACTTAAATCCAGAAAATTCATTGGCTGGCCACAAGCCAATCTGATTGGGTCTGTTGTTCAAATATAGTAGAGAAGGAGCAGGGATGCTCTGGATCAGACCCCAAGTGGACACCAGTTTGGGTGACCAGACTTGGCCTGGCACTTCCCACACAGTCCGGGAAACTGAGCCAGAGAGAGGAGCAGACCCATGGTTAGCAGCAGAGACAGGTGACCACCATGGCTCTCAGAGTCAGAGGGACCTCCAACCCTGGGATGGAAGCCCCTGATCGCTAGGGCTATTCTTCTGTCCCATTCCATCAAAAAACTCCTCTGCGGCCTTTAAATACCCTTGAAGCATGAGAAGACAGGAATTGAATAAATCCCTTAAATGGAAAATTATGCAGTGGTTAAAAGAAATAAGGACAATCAATGTGTATAGAAAGATGGCAAAGGCATAGTAAAAATAAAAAGCACGTTACTAATCCATATACATAGCATGATCCCACTTTCATCTTTGAAGATATATATAAAGCAATGAACTACATATAGCAAGATGAATAAATCTTCAAACTGAAGTTGAACGAAAAAGAAACAGAATGAGATTTATAGCACAAAGCCATTCCTGTGAATTAAAAGCACCTTCGCACCAGAACTACACTAAGTATTTCACAATATACATACACCTCCAAGTACATAAATCACACCCAGGATGCCCACAGCAGGGATGGGGTGGCAGTGAGTAGGGAGTGCACATGGGATCCAGAGCGAAGTAGGAAACATAAATTTAAAAAAATATAAATGAAGGGCTTTGCATGCAAATGATGACGGCGCATGTCTGGCAGATTTTTAGGAAGCCCCAGTGAGCCCTGCCTTAGTGTGATTCCCTTCGCTTGAGTACAGGTGGGACCTGTGACTTGATTCCAGCCAACAGCACATGACAAAGGTGAAGAAAGAGTGTCTCCCCAGTTGGACTACATTACACGGCAAATGTGACCATATCCAGTCCCCTGACTGTGATGTTCTAGGAGGCCCTGTCTTCGCAGGTCAGAGTGAGAGATTCTCCTCCTGCTGGCTTTGAAGACATCAGCTGCCAAGCAGTGACAGCCATGTCACGCATCATGAGAGGGCCACGTGACAAGCTGCTGCAGAGGCCTCTAGGATCTGCATTTGACCTCTTCCCAGGACAAGAGCGGTATCTCAGTCTTACAACCACAAGGAACCGAATTCTGGCAACAGCTGCTTACTTTTGGGAGAGGCCCCAAGCTCCAGAAAGCCACACAGCTGTGCTGACGCTGATCACAGCCCCGTGAGTCCCAGAGCAGAGGACCCAGTAAGCCATGCCAAACTCCTGACCTTGTACAACTGAGAGGTCATGAATTTACGTTGATTCAAGCTAAATTTGTGGTCACTTATTAACCAGCCCTCATAACTAATATAGCAAGCCATGAAATGAGGAATATGATTACCTCCACTGCCTGTCCCCAGGGTAAAGGAATAATTAAAATTAAATGTCCATGTTAGTATACTTATTTAAAATGTTCTTTAAATTGGCTTCAGTAATTGAGTTACTCTGACTCCAAATTCCTTCCTCCTCCATGGGACCGCTTTCGACCCTTTGATCATCACAGCCACACCTCCCTAGACTCCTTGGAGCATCTCTGTGCTCTTTGTAGAATGAGTGGCCAAACCTGGGTTTTGAAATTCCAATAAAGGCTTGCCTAATGCAAGTTACAGGATCTTGACCTTACCTAATACAGTCTTTGATCTAGGGGACAGTCTCTCCTGATCAGTGTTCCTCTTGCAATTTGGGAGAGAGGTTCTATCTAATTCACACTTCCTTATCCCACTCCTAAATGATTTTTTTTGTAAGGGTTCTTTTCTGGGGCTCTCAGGATATTATTTAAAATGAGTAGCATTTATTGAATACTTGCTATGTGCCAGGAACCAAGCCAGACCCTTCACCTATTTTAATTCAATTTGGCCCTTACAGCAACAACACCGTGGGAGGTAACACTGTCTTTGTTTCATAGAAGAAGAGAATGAGGCTCAGAGAGTTGTGACATGTCCATGATCACACAGTCCAGGACTGATGGAGCCAGGATTCGAACTCACATATCCCTGACTCCAAAACCCACACCCTTCCCACTCTATGTGGAAACCAGTTTTTGTTCACAAACCAGTGTAAATTCACTTCACTCTGTCAAGTAGCCTTTTCTCTGGTTGTTCAAAGTTCTTTGAATTCTCTTCCTGTCTTCCAGAACATGAGCACTGCCTCTTCTATATCATCTACATGTTTCAAAAGCATATTCTCAAGTCCTTTCCCCAGGTTGTCAACAAAGACATCAAGCAACACAGTTCCCAGAGGTTTTTGGAGAGTCACTTACTATTTGGTTGAGATTCTCAAACCACCCGTTTGCTCATCTATCCATCACTTTTTATTTTTACTGACCACTTGCTATACCTGTGTGAGGAGGTGTCAGGAGTGGCTTCTCAGTTGCAAGATTCTCACAGTCCAGTTGAGCAGCACAGTCCAGCAGGAACACCCTTGCCTCTAGAGTCAATAAAAACAAGGAAAATGCTCACTGTAACATCATCTGCAATAATAAACTCTCTAAATATCATATCAGTAAAGGATAACTTGCCTATTTGATGGAGTGTTGGACAGGCATTGTTACACATTTTTGTTGGCATTTAAAATATGGGAAAAAATACTGAATAATGTTAAGGCACCAGTATTATCTCTATAGTGTGTTTATAGACAACCTCCATCTTAAGATTTAATTACTATTGACCAATGGTCAAAAGTCAAATGCTAAGGCAAAAATATAACAGGCAGATGGTGAAAATAAAAGAAAATATACAAAGTAAATAAATTCCTTCACAAACATCAAATAAATAAAACCCAACACAATGTGAAAACTGTGTGGTCAATGAAACTTTGGTGAGATCTTCAGAAGTGTAGGTGAGCTAGACTGAGAATTAGTATATCAATTCAACAGAGTGTGGATCAAAGATATTTTTTTTTCAGGCCAATGTCCCCAAAACAAGTATTCTTTCATGCTCCAAAGACCTTCCATTTACATTCATTTTTTCAAAATTAGTATCAATTTTCTCTAAAATTATCCTGGCTGGTCCATGGACCATACTTTGAGTAGCAAGGTTCTCTACAAGGCACAGTCTCTGGCCTTAATACTGTAATAATGATAATGAGGTTTTCTCTGATCACACCTTTAAAAACCACAATATCCCCAGCTCCTTGCCGCTCACACAGGGGATTGTGTTGTTTCCCCATTGCTATTTCTCACACCACCAGTTTTCACTGCATCTAAGATGCCATTTGCTGTGAGACACACCATTATTTTAGGTACCACTAAAAACAAAAACAAAACAAGTTGCCAATTAAATGACATGATGCTTTAACAATAGTTCTGAATCTGTTACATAAATCAATGATTTAAAACTGATGTTTCAATGTTTTAAAACTCCTTTCCTTTTTCTAAGGAGATTTGATCATTTCTTTTACCTGTATCAGTGCTGATGGGCACATGGCAGGAGATCCTTCTAGACTTATTTCAATAACCAAATGCAATACAGTTGCATTTTCCTTGAGTACTTTCCTTGCTTAGGCCTATACAGCCTGTGGGTGTTGCTTTACAATTAAAAATGGAATTACTATTATCACTCCAATGACGTCTGTTCACTCACATCAAAATAATGCCCTGCTGCTCTATTCTCATACCCTTCTGCATACATAATAGCAATGCTGAATCCAACAGAGTGTAATGTTACAATATTTTAAATGGAAATTAAGCCAACACATGTCGTTCCAACAATGCACATAACTTGGCAGGAGGGACAGCCATAAGAACAGTTATAATGATGTTTACACATGAACATACAGTGACAACCACATATGACAATTGTCTCCTTGAGAGCAAGCACAGGAGAACAGTTCCGCCGACTGCAAAATAAAACGTATCACAGCGTCAAAGGTATTAACGTGGGGAGGCGGACTGCATTTTAGAATTTATGAAATAAGGCATTTACTTTTTATTCAACCCCAGCACAGCTAGAATGAAACCTCTTTGAGCACAGGAATTATTATCTCTCCTGTTCTCTGTGATCTTTGCAAAGCTTAAAACAGTGCTTAGGACAGATCAATCAGGCAATCAATCAATATTTGCTCAATAAATGAATCAGTTCTGCCCCAGACTTGGCCGGACACACAGCTCGTACACCGTAGACTAAACGCAAGTTTTGCTCCTTGATGCGTGAATCTTATTTACAATAATTTGGCACAGAGATACTTCGTTTTGGGTGTCACATGTAAAACTATGCCAAAATAAAAACTGTAACATATATCTAAAACATGAAGTTTTTTTTTTTTTTTTGTTTTTTTTTTTTTTTTTTAAGGACTCATTTGGACCCAAAAAACAATCATCCACCAACTTCTGCTGAAGGCAGTGGCCACTGCATTCAGGGCCATTACCTTCACTATGCTGGGTTCTCGCCGTGCAAAAAAGCACAAGGTGAGCTGGACAGTTAAAGAGTGTTTATGCGAAGACAGGGACACACACTTGTCCTGTTTGTTAAGTACCGACACAAATCAGGACCAAATACACCTGTCGTCCTTTCTTTTTTCTCTAGCCCCACACCCTGCGGGCACCCAGTAGCAATCACAGGAGGGTGGAGTGAGGGTGACCAGACCTGTCTGTAACTTCTAGAACCCTCCACTTCTTAAAAACCAGGACAAGTCTCTGCTACTCAGATAGAATCACAGCCCCTTTCATTTCCATTCCCCATTTTCCCTCACCATTTGCATCTTATATTTACAAAAAATAATGCATGCTTATGAGTCTATAATTAATTATTTAAAAGTTAAAAATTAAAAAGTGACACACATTCATTGAATTAAAATGTTTATTTATTTATTTTTTTGAATTAAAATGTTTAAATCAAACATATAGACAAATTTAAAGTGGAAGTTTCCTTCCTTTCTATCCCTTAGAGGCAAACACTGGTCACAGTTTGTTAAATGCCCTACCAGACTTCTTCCTACATTTCTACCCAGTTGTCTATGCATTAATTCTCCTTTTTTAGAAGTGGAATCATTCTACACACACTGCTCTAAAGTTAGTTTTCTCCCTTTATTGAGGACACTGCAACCGAATCCATATCCATGTCTGTATCCATACTACATCTAGCCCCATCTACAGCCAGAGTCAAAGCTACCTCATTCTTTGTGCAAGTTGTATCGTGTTCTGCTGTATGAATGTATCCCACACTTATTCAAACACATCTTTATGATGGGTCATTTCCACACCAGACAACAAACACAGACACACATATGCATGCACACACACATTTTTGCCTCTTACGAGTATTTCTGTATTTCTGAGTATATCGAGTGAGAGATTCTAGTAGAATTTCTAAAAATTCTATAAAGCAAAATGATGTGTGCATTTTAAGTTGATGATACTGATAAATTGCCCTCCAGAAAAGCTGCACCAATATACCTCCATTCTTTCTTCTGCATTTGTTTTGGGGTTTTGTTTGTTTGTTTGTTTGTTTTTGAAATTTTGTTTATTTAATCATGAGAGACACAGAGAGAGGCAGAGAGAGAAGCAGGCTCCCTGCAGGGAGCCCCACGTGGGACTGGATCCCGGGACCCCGGGATCATGACCAGAGCCAAAGGCAGATGCTCAACCTTTAAGAAAGGTGCCCCTTTCTTATCCATTTAATGACTAGTTGAGCACCTTTTATGTACTAGTCTCTTTTCTAGGTGCTGGGAATGTAGCTGTGAACAAAAGAAAGGCCCTATCCTCATGGAGCTTACAGTCTGGAGAAGAAAGCCAGACAATGCACAGACACAAGAGCTGCAGTGTGTCACATGATAACAAGAGCTACAGGAAGAAGTAGAAGGGAAGGGGATGGAATGGAGCAGGAGTGGAGGCTATTCTAGATAAAGTAGACAGGAAATTTCTTTGAGATGTGAAGGAAGTGAAGTGATACATATGAGGGAGAAGAACATTCCGGACAGAGGGAAGAGCACTCCCAACCCAAAATATAAAGCTCTGTGTTTACCCAACCCTCACCAATATGGCTATTACCATCTCCCACTTACCCTCCCTCCCTTTCTCTCCCAATTATTGGCAATCTGAGGCAAAACAGACATATATTATTTGAGGTAAAACATCTTTCCCCACGTTTAGTGATCATTTATACTTCTGTGAATTGTCTGTTGTGTGACCTTTGCCCATTTTTCTATAGTGGTGTCTGACTTTTCCTTATAGATCTGTAAGGGTGTTTCATTTTAAGGAGATAGAGACTTTGTCAGTTAGGGTGCAAACATTTCCCAGATTTGCAATTTTCTTGTAACTTGATTCTCCTGTCTTTGCCCATAAAGAAGTTTAAAAGTCAGTCTTTTATGGCTTGGGATTTTGTGGTTTTTATTTTGTTTTTTAAGATTTTATTATTTATTCATGAGATGGAGAGAGAGAGGCAGAGGGAGAAGCAGGCTCCATGCAGGGAGCCCGACACGGGACTCGATCCCGGGTCTCCAGGATCATGCTCTGGGCTGAAGGCGGTGCTAAACCACTGAGCCACCCAGGCTGCCCATTTTGTGGCTTTTAAAATGGGCTTTCCCAGCCCAATATTACATGAATGTTCTCCAATTCTGTGTGTGTGTGTGTGTGTGTTTTATTTTTTTATTTTTTTTGTGTGTGTGTGTTTTAATATGTTTAAGACTGGGACTTTTTTGGAGGGCAGGAGGTAAGGGGACCTATGGTATGAGGAGGGGAATCTCACTTTTTCCCCAGTTGAGATCCCAAGTATTCCAGCACCATTTATTGAACACTTGTTTGGTGGTTCAGATGTGAACTCCAGAGCTAGAAAGCAGCTCCACCCCTCACTGGCTTTGGGATTTCAGGGGTGTCACCTAAGCTCTGCATCTCAGATTTCTCATCTGGAAAAGAAGCACCGGCTTCTTAGGGTTGCCCTGAGAATTAAGTGAGAGGACAGTGAAGCACCTAGCACAATGCACAACGAATGGCAGCCATAGTGTCTCCACAAAATGTGGGTGTCACTCTTCGGGTTCCCTAAATTCCCTACGAGCCCTATATGAGCTCTCACTTCCTCCACCAGGACCAGGTTGTTTACACTGTCCTTGACTTATAGGTTGCTTTTGTAGGTTTGGGTTGTGTTTTGTTTTTGATATTTGAAATTTGTCTTCCTTCTTTTCCTTCCTTCATTTCCTTTTTTCAAAATTTATTAGCTATGTCACATTTTGATTTGTTAACGTCCATAATTTCATCAGAGTTTGTTTGAGGAAACTGTCATATTTGTTCTACTGACTCTCTCCATCTGGGAGCAGAACATGACTCTCCATTTACTTTCTCTTTCTGTGCCTCAGGAAAATTATGGAGCTTTCTGCTTAAGGTCCTTCGGTGGCCCGTTTGATTTTTTCCCAGGTCTTTTGGAGGTCCAGATCCTGCTGTACGTGAGATCTTTTCCATTGGACTTTGTAACAGGGATGTTGTCAGCACATTGGAAAGCTCCCGATGTACATTAGGCCTCCCCACCATTCTCAGGGCCCTCACTGTTTTTATTCGTCTGACTCCGTTTTCCCTTGTTAACTCCTTATGATTCTATAACAACTCAGAGTATGCAACAGATTTCCAAATGCATTCTCTCACCAATTCTCACAACAACCCCAAGTGGTCATAGTTTTGGCTTTTGTCCTCATTGTGCAAATGTGGAAGGTGGGGGTTCAGAGAAGGTACATTACCTCCCCAAGGTCATCATCCTGGTGGTGATGGAGCTAGAACTTGAACTCAGGACCATCTGACTCCAAAGCCCGTGCTACTTGCACTGCCCTCATTCATTAGGACTTTGTCATTCTGCTATTACCCAGCAGTGCCCTGGCCCCCAAGCTGCCCCTCTGTCCCTCAAACATGCCATGCTGGCTCCTACTCCAGGGCATCTGCCCCACTAGCAGGTGAAGCCCCTGAGGGAGAGACTTGGTCTGACTACTTCACCACCTTGTGTGGTACCCAGCCAGGGCCAGCTTCAAGGACATGCAGCCGGTACAGCCACACAGGCCCTGCACACTCAGAAGTCCCCCATGCTTGGTTCAATTTGCTGTCCCCTTATTAATACTCTTACTCATTTTATCCTTAACCTTATAATTTGCAAGTAGAGTCTGATGGGAGCATGTGCATGAGCAGAGGAAATACACACAACCCGTGTGTCCCTCCTTCCTTGCACAGAGGACTCAGAATGCCCCTTGAACATAGGATTCCAGTGGACCCAGGATGCATGGTGGTTCACTGAGGCGCAAAGTCAGTACAAGGTACAGGTTACATCTACAGCTGGGTAAGCAGTAAGCCTGAGAAGAAGCACATCCTGCTCCACTTGGAACTTGCTTCATGGAATCAACACTGTATTGCATACTAGAAACCCGCGAAGAGAGTAGATGGTAAGCTGTTTCCATCAAAAAAGAAAAATAAATCACTATGCAAAGTGACAGATGAGTTCATTAGCTCAACTGTGGTGATCATTTCACAATGTATAGGTCCGTCCAATCATCACGCTGTGCACTTTAAATATATACGGTCTCGTTGGCCAATTACACCTTAGTGAAGCTGGGGAGAAAACCTGCCTCAATCCCAGAAATAACGCAATGACACGCCGAGAAACATGAACAACCCAGGAGCCCTGTCATACCCTGTCCCTTGGTATCTGAGAAGTCTCGTGTCAGCCAACTGTTCATGCCGAAGACGATGCCACCGAAGGCAAGAGAAAGAGAAGACCACCCACAGTTCCTTCCTCTGTGTGTCCTTCCCCACTCATCAGTAAGACAGAGGCAGAGAATTTTGGCAGAACATACAAGCAGCAAGAAGCGAAAAAAAGCAGTCGAGTTACTTTTGTGCAGGTCCCCACCCTTCTGGTACCAACCAAACATCGATCCAGGTAAAAGCTACGAAATACACCTTGTGTGATCTTGGTAATTCCACGATGAGTTAAATGCTTACATCTGCATTCTAAGCAGGCATTGCGCAATATAAGATAAACAAACTTCGTGCTGATTATTAAAATTTAATTTTGCTTTACGTAGAACAACACTAAATAGCAAGTATAAAACGCTATGAGAGAGAGACCACAGAAGAGAGGAATAAGCTTTATATTTCATACTGGATCCTGCAAAATGTGCAGCCAGCCCTGTCCTGGCTCATAGCAGGTACTCCATAAATATCTGAATGAATCTACAGATGGCCCTAGTAGATACTGACCAAGTGCTGTGTCCAGAGTCGCGGCCACCGGTGGGGTGAACTGGTCCCCTTCAAGCATCTGACAGATGCATGACCATTAACCCAGCTCCACTCCTATTGCCTGTGCACAAATCCACAAGGGGCTGGACCTGCTCTAACAGGAGCTTATTCCATCCATTGCCATCCTCCTTGCTAATCCCTGCAGGTTAACAGGAGCTACTTGCAGGGCTTGGGGATTTAGACATAAGCAACACCTTCCAGTAGGAGTCTATGAACATTGGCCCTAAACTCTCTGTGGCGCCGGGTACTTCACTGCTGCCTATTCCCAGACACGCCCTTCTGCAAGCTGCTGCACATCTGCTCTTCCGAGACGCGGATTGTTCCTGTGCACTTTCCAAAAGTAATGGCTAAAAGCTGCACGGCGATATCTGCTAAGCTCACGGAGGAGCCGGGGGAGGAGCCTAGGGAGGAGCGTGGGAAGGGCCCCCGGTTTCATGCTTCCAGATCTTCTGCATCTCTAACTACAGTCTCTGTTATCAATTGACTTTCTAGCTGGGAAGTGCTCCAGCTGGTTATTTATGGCTCATCTGGACTGAAAAGACGATCGTAAAGAAAATAGCCTATATCCAGCCTCTTTCCTTGGCGTGTTTCCCTCCAGACACAGAGAACCCTAGTCCCTTCCACCTCCGTTCCTTCGCCCAGCATTGTGCAGCCGTGGGCATCTGTACTCTTTCCGTTCTTGCAAAATAAGGCTTTGGCCTCTCCGATCACATCCCCCACAGCTGTGCTGTTTAGTTCCCGCTCTTTCTAATTAGCCAGACTCCTTCCACTCCTGCTGGCATTCCAGTTGCCCTTGAGCTCAGCATAGAGCTCTGGGGTCAGCCAGCCCAGGCATCTTGCTACCCTCCTACTCGTCTTCTTGCACACCCATGGTGATGACCACCCACGTGCCCACAGGCACATGCACATGCACACACACACATGCATGCGCATGCACGAGATTTCCTATTGGCCACAGCTGTCTTGTGCTGAGACTGCTGCTTGCCCGGCCCTCTACACACTTTTGCTTCTCAGAGTCACCCTGTGAGGGGAGGGACTATCATCCCCATTTCACAGCAGACCAAACTGAGACACAAGGAAGCCAGGAAACTGCTCGAGGGGGAGGGGCCCTTTAGCACCAGAGTCCGCACCTGCCTTGGGGCAGCTCCACGTTCCACGGAAAGGACACCACTGATTGAGGAGCCTCATGAGCCAGGCCTCTATCTCATTAGCCTCCTGTCCACCTGGACTCCTCAACGATTACATGTTCTCCACAGCGTCCTTTTTGTTCTCATGGTTTACCTTATGACAGATTAAAGAATTTCTCTCTCTCTCTCTCTCTCTTACTGGAATTTCCATTCCATCGTATAGAACTATATTTGAAATGAATTCTCTGCAGCATGTTCTTAGACCCAGAAGTTCATGGGGATCATCACCCCAGTAGAGATCTCTGGAGCCCCAGACCCACTGATTGGGGACCTCTTGGTGATGAACCTAGGGATCTGCATTTTAAAGCATGGCCATGTCACTGTCACAAGCTGATGTGTTTGAGAACCCCGAATTCTTTACCTTTATTGTACATAAGAATCAGCTGAGATCTTCTTCAAATGCAGGTTCTGATTCAGCAGGTCTATGGCAGGGCCCGAGATTCTGCATTCCCGATGAGCCCCCAGGTGGTGCTGATACTGCCCATGTCCATGGACCACCCATTGAGTACTGAGGGTTTAGGTCAGTGGTGTTCAGCCCTGTAAAAACATCAGAATCACTTGGGGAGCTTTTAGAGCTAAGCTGCCCAGGCCCTACCCCCAGGAATCACGTAAATGGCCTAGAATCAAATCAACATCCCTCAGCTCATTGGTTTATTGGAGCTGGCTTGCACTGGCTTGCAAAATGCTATTGTTCAGTTTTCAGGAATTTTGTGAGCCAGTTGGTAAACAGATCCACTGTTAACCATTAAATTATATCAGCTTAAAATTAAATTATATTAAAAATAAAGGTAATACCCAAAACACAGCCCTTCATAACTATTTGACTACATTTAACTATTATACTTCTATGCTCTTGAGGTCATTAACACCTCTTCGTACATGTATGGTGGAAATACCACGTAATGATAGGCTACTGTGTATTTCTTCTCGATGGTCAATGCCATCAGCCACAATTGAGCATTTACAGCTCAGAAATTTGCAAATGTTACAAATCAGGGTTTACTTTCCCAGAATGCTGGTTGTTAAACATCTGTCAGAGCACCTGCAGTCCTCAAACACTTGCATGCACCATAGTCCCCTGGCAGGTTGATAAAAATGCAGACAGCTGGAGACCACTGACATTTATTTATTTATTCAGAGAGAGAGAGGCAGAGACACAGGCAGAGGGAGAAGCAGGCTCCATGCAGGAAGTTCGGCGTGGGACTCGATCCCGGGTCTCCAGGGTGGGGCTGCCAACCAACCACTCGACATTTCTGAATCCAACTCCCTGGCTGTGGGGCTGGAGGATCTGGGAATGTTTTAAAACAAGTGACCCAGGTGATTTCTTATCTCCAGTGAAGGTGCTTTAGAATATCAATCTCCCTATTTACTAAAACTCAAATTAGACGGAGACACTGTTCTCACTGGTTCCCTCTCCTTGTTAAGAAATCATTTCCAGGGCAGCCCGAGTGGCTCAGCGGTTTAACCGCTGCCTGCAGCCCAGGGTGTGATCCTGGAGACCTAGGATTGAGTCCCATGTCAGGCTCCCTGCATGGAGCCTGCTTCTCCCTCTGCCCCCCTGCCCCCCGTGTGCGTCTCTCATGAATAAATAAATAAAATCTTAAAAAAAAAAAAAAGAAATCATTTCCAGTGGATTTTGAAAAGGCTTTTGATCTGGGATCCTCTGAGTTGCGGTCCTATCCAACCTGTGGGCAGAGCACTTCTTCCCCAGACCCTAACAGAAAGGTTCATCGGGAAGCTCAACAGAGCTTGTCCCCTACGTGTCCTGCTTCTGACCCCACACCCAAAAGCATCTGCCTCATTTTGACCCAGTAAAGATGATGAGTTGCCCAGAATTTTCCATGCTCAACTGTCTCATTAGGCCTACATCCAACTTCAGACCCTTTTGCTAATGGTAAGACACCATTCTTAAGGCACAAGATACTAAATTACTAGGGCATAAAGTAAGTTCTGGCAGATTGCATAATCTAAAGCTTTGTTGAGATTAGCAAAGATTCACCCATCTCTGGGGTCATGGAACTGGGCAAATGTGATCCTTGTGGGGATTGATCCTATGCCCTGTGTTCTAATCCACACTTACTAAGCTCAATATGTCCCTCATGTTAGGTGAGGACTCACCTGTTTCTCCTCACTTGTTCTTCCAGCAATAATACAAGCACGTATTTTTGTCACCAGGGTCCAAATGAGGATATGGTTTGATTTAAGAAACAAACAATGTCAAGGTTGATGACATTTCTGATGTCTTAATCCCTAACCATGTGTATTTGTTATCTGCTGCTGTATAACACATTATCACAAGCTTTGCAGCTTAAAACAGTGCAAATATTATGTCAAAGCCTCCATTCACATGTCAGGAGTCCAGAAAAGGGCTTGCAGGTCCTCTGCTCTGGGTTTCACCACGCTGAAATCTAGGTGTTGGCCAAAGATACAATTCTCATCTCAGTTTCTGCCAAATCCAAGTACCACTTGAAAGAAACTTAATTTTTCTTTAAACTCACTTTAAAGAAACTCAGTCTTGTCCTAAGTCACAATGTCTCTGAAAGTCCCAGTTTGGATAGTAATTTCTCCCCTTTTTTTCCCCTAATGATATGTTAAAATAAGCATATTGTTATTAACAAATGTTTTAAGGTTTCCATCCAAACTCAACTTGCTCACCAGTTTAGAAGAACTTCTCACTATGCCGCATCTGGGCTTCCTGACACCACACCAGCACTAATAGGTCCTGGGCACCTGACAAATGATTTTTCTTGCCAACCAGCCACACGAAGCTACAAAGTTGAGGCTATCAGACCCGGGCAAGTGCAGATCTGCAGACAGGTGCATATTTTTTCATACAAAGGCCTCCATAGGGATGCCTGGGTGGCTCAGTGGTTGAGCATCTGCCTTTGGCTCAGGGCGTGATCCCAAAGTTCTGGGGTCAGGTCCCACATCGGGCTCCCTGGAGAGAGCCTGCTTCTCCCTCTGCCTATGTCTCTGCCTCCCTCTGTGTCTTTCATGAATAAATGTAATCTTTTGTTAGAAAAAAGACCTCCATAAATTTGATACACATATTAGCACCAGAAATGAATTTCCACAGCAGATCCTAGTGTTCACAGATGTTTTGAGAGCCTTAGAAAGTATCTTCCAATACAACATATCATATAATCTTCACAAACTATGAGAGAATTATCATCATCCCCACTTTACAGGTGAGGGAACTGAGGCTGGGGGAGTAGTAGGGCAGGTTACAATGCAAACACACATCCTCTGATGCATTCGGCAATGTTTTCCATGGCATCATCACTCCCCAAAAAACTGCTATTTTCCTCTCAATGATCATTTTCTTTTTTCTTATAGCTGAGAACATGGCTGCTAGGAATACAGACTGCATTTCCCAGCCTCTCTTGCAGCTGGGAGAAGCCGCATGACTAAGTGCTGGCCAATTGGGATGTGAATGGAAGAAATGTGTGTGACTTCTGGCAAAAAGTTCTTCAAGACTCTTGCTCTGTCTCTTTCCTGTTGACTGGAATGTAGCCGTGATGGCAGAAGCTTCAATAGCCCCCCTGAACAATGAGGTGACCTTGGAAAATGGACACCATGCACAGTGAGGCAACAAGCTAGAGTCCAGCTAGTCTCCACAGTCCCTGAGGACTTTCTGGAACAGAACCGAGTAGCCTCTCTCTGGACTGTTACATGAAAGAGAAATAAACCTTTACCTTGTTTGACTGTTATTTAGATCTGCATTATTTAGAGCCAAATATTTCCAAAATTAATATAAGGTCACAGCAAGGAAGGGAAATGCCAAGGCTTCACTATTCCCAATTCACAGATCAAGTCCTTGTTTTCTTAGAACACCTGGCTGTGGGACTATAGCACGAGAGGTAGATGAGTCATGGCCCACAGGTGGTACTTTGTAAACACTCATCCATTTAGGTGGAGCCTGGACCAGAATCCCCGTACCTGCCACCTACAAGCAATCTGGTGCTACAGATCCATTCCTTCTGACAGTTCCTCTTAATAATGCCTCCTATAAGCCAGCTCCTCAGCAGAAATTGAAAACAAAAAAAAAAAAAAAAAGAAAAGAAATTGAAAACAAAAACAAAATCAAAACAGCCCCCACCAAGCATGCCAGGCACTGACAAATATCAGATCAAAGCCAGCTGGACTGGCAAAACTCTGACACCTTCTTCTCTGAGCGCTTTGAGAATTTGGGAAATGGCAAATGATGGTAATGAGGGGAATCAAAACTTCATTAGGGAGTGGAGGGAAAATGAGCCCAAGCTAAATAATACCCACCCAGAGATGGCAGGGAAAGAAGGAGTGGGTTTTGGCAGGAATGTATTGGGCAAGCATAGAAAGTGTTAGAGCAAGAAAAGAATTGTCATTTCTTGAAGCATCTCCAACGTTGACCTAACTCCATCATGTCTATAGCGCTGGTCTAGCCCCTGGAATATTTCCATGTTATTTTCTCACTTCTCGAATTGTGATTTCACACATCAGTAACAACTGGAGGTGGAATCCTTCCTAAGAGCAGTTGCCTCCAGCCCTAACTCTCCATTGGACTCTCCCCAAATAGCTTCTAATGGTGCTGCCAATACATAATTTCTGGACTATTGATTTTCACTGCCCATTCTCCATTAGCTCCAACAAGAGAGACAAGATACTGCTGGCCTGGCAGAAGGAAAAACAATTAATTGGATGTCAGTCTCCAGAATTGGAGAAATAATGGTAACTACTACTACTATTTATTTATTGCCTATGATGTGTCAGGCATTGTGCTAAGTGATTTATATCTTTAGTGAAAATGGCTAATATTTATGGAGTATTTACCATATGCCAGGCACTATGTTAAACACTGTCATATGGTAGCTCATTTCATCCTCTCAAAAACTCTAAGAAGGGGGTACTGTTCTTATCTCCATGCTACTGATAAATCTTTTGAGGCGTAGAAATGGCGGTATTTCTCAAAGTCACAAAGCTAAGAAGTTGAAAGCTAGGATTGACCCAACGTAGAGCACAGTATGTTACCTGAAGGGTGAAAACCATGAACAAACACAGAATATGCAGGAGGCTGAGAGACTAAAACATTTGCAAATGCCCATCACCATTAATCCCCTTACTCAGTTTTATCTTTCTCCACGGTACTTATCACGAGTTGTTCATTGTCACATCCTGCATTCATGTGTTAGCTCCATGAATGCAAAGATTTCTTTTATGATTTCTTCATTGCTATATCCCCAGCCCCTAGAACAATGTGAGCATATACTAAGTGCTCAGATAATGTTGGAGAAAGGAAGGGTTGGAGGGTGGGGAGGGAAAGAGGAGGTTGAGGAATGTTTAATAGCATGAAGCACTATTTGGAGAAAAAGCTGCCGTGAGCACAGTATCAAGGGGAAAAGAGGAGACAGGCAAGTAGGCTACAGAATTGACTCTGGGTCCAGGTTTGGGAAGAGGAAAAATTGAAACAGTGTGATTGGAAAGAAAATCCTACAAAACCACACTGAAGATGATAAAAAGAAATTGACAGTTGGCTTTAGTCTGAAGACAAGAGGGAGTGGTGGCAATAGCAGCAAACTGGAAAAGCCATGTTCTTTTCAAGGGAGTCACTGGATAAAGAAGTGGCCACGTTTAACACCAAACCATTTTTGCCACATAAGAATGCAGCCTCCAAACCAGATTTTTGTGAAATAGTCCAACTTTTCATGTTGGCATCAAATTCCAAGTTGTTGTCTTTGTCATAATTATCAAATGCCATAGGAATGGAAGTACAGCTTGGTTGGACTAACTCTCTTACACAGACTTATAAAATCTGGACAACATCTGTTTAAAAACAACTACTTGAAAGTTCTGTAGAGCAACCAGAAATAGGTGGAAAGTAGGAGAAACTTTACCTTTAAAAGACAGGAACTGGATGTGGGGGATTTGCACTTTGTGACATTTGCCTGAGGGTATTCACCAATCTCCAGGCCCTTCAGAGTGACAAAAAGCTGAAAATTTACTGCCTTGAGGTATCAGAAAACAGAGTTCAGGGCCAGAAAAACAGCCAGAAATTTGGGAGAAAATTCTGAAAGAGAAAGAGCTGTATCTAGAATGAGTCCCAATATCTGCATATAAAATGCATCCAATTCCATGGATGACTATAAAACTACGTTCAGGAGGAGGAGAATCTAGGGACTACAGCAATAAAGGGGCAGATACAAATAGAATTGGGTGGATTTTCAGTTCCTGCTGACCACAAAGGAGTCATGGTTTGGAGTATGTATCCATCCAAATTAATTGCCTGCCAGAAAAAAAGTCACTCTTCAATGGTATACAACAGAGTCCAAAATCTCTATAACATATCATACATAATATCCAATGGTTGATCATAAGTCACTAGACAGAGCAAGAGGCAAGGAAATGTGACCCATCATCAAAAAAAAAGCAGTCTACAGAAAATGATTCTGGGTGTTGAAATAATTTCAGACCAGAAATTTAAGGCAGCTATTATAAATGCAATTAAGGATGTTTTTTTTTAAAAATGTACTTCAGGAATGAATAGCTGAGAATCTCAGTAGAGATATAGAAACCAAACCAAAGTAAACCAAAAGAATATCACATATAGATTGTAGAGCTGAAAAAACAATACCTGAAATGAAAATGCCAGTAGATGAATATAACATCAGATTAGATGAGGGAGAGTCGCTGAATTGAAATCTCTATCAATAGACATTATCCAATCTGAAGAATAGAGAGACAAAAGACTGAAGAAAAATGAACAGAACCTCAAAGACCTGTAGGACAATAGCACATGGTCTAATAGACATGTAATTTGAAGTCTAGAAGGAGAGGACATGGGGTATGGGAAAAAAGATACTTGAAGAAAAAAGCCCAAAATTTTCCAAATTTGCTGAAAGACATTAACATACAAGTAACTCAGCAAGATAAATACAATAAAAACTACACATAGGTATATTACAATCATATTCCTGAAATGTCACTGTAAAGAGAAAATCTTGGAAGCAACCAGAGGGCAAAAACATTACATGTAGAAAGAGAAGTATATGAATGACAGCTGACTTCTCATTGGAAACAATGAGGGCCATATGAGAATGAAATAACATCTTCATGATGCTGGAAGAAAAAAGATCTGTCCACTCACAATTCTTTATCAAATAAAATTATCCTTCAAAAAGGAAAGCAAAATAAAGACACTTCAAATAGATGAAGACTGAGAGAATTCCCCACCAATAAACCTGTACTGTAAGAACTGCTATAGGAAGTTTTTCATGTTGAAGGGAAATGACACCAAGTGGTGGTAACTCAAACCTACAGGAAGGAATGGAAATCACCAGAAATGATGAGCATGTCCCAAACTGTCCTGCTGGCATCATCTCATGAAAGATGTAAAAGACTAGCCAGATGAGAGAGGATTGTGTGGGCAAGCTTGTTCATCAAGCAAGCAATAGAGGGCTAGCCATCTCTCACATCTGCCTCTCTCTGCCTGCAAGCGTAGAAAGTCTCCCAGGACCAAGGCAATGCATTGTGAATAGGGACCCTGTAACAGGGAAGAAACTAGCATGTCTGACTCCGTGTTACTTCTATTTTCCTTGTTGTGTGACCTATAGGTAGACATTTCTGCTTAGCCTTGCACATAGGCATGCTAATCATTGAAAGAATTTTGCCCACAGCTAAGATTTACAAAAACCACTCTTTTCTCAAAACCTACTTCACCTAAGTAGATAAAGAAGTAAGCAGAGCAGTCATCCTCGTAATTCCTTTAAGGCTGAGAAATGATCATAATTCAGAGGGGATTGAAGCCATGCCCCAGAGGGTTAATAAGGTTGAAACTAGCAGAAAGTTTAAGGCTTGGTTTTTAGTTTTGATTTATTTATTTTTTTTAAGGCTTGTTTTTTAGAGAACTGTGACCCTTCATTGGTTATTGTGTCTTTTTAGACCCCACTAACAAAATCCACTAGATGTCTGCAGAAGACTGGACTCAAAATGAACTGATATGGTTCCAGCCTAGGAACAAGCAGGGTCCTGCATTCCTTGCCCAAGAAAACAAGCCCAAGACCCATGGGGTTAATACCAGCTCTGAGAGCATGCCCATAGACCACCTGTCTCTTTATCCTAGGATAACATGCTGATGTCTGGGGCTGGATTTTACCTCATTTTGATGTTTAGTCTCCACCCCAAAGCAAACAGGTGATGTATGTTACATATATGTTTCTCAATGTGCATGCTCCATCTTTCCTCCTGAATGGTCATTAATTTCGCTGCTATTTTCACTAATAGGTATGTGATCTCAACCCCTATGATTATAAAGAACTTTTTTACTCCTTCTTTAGGGAGGCAGATTTGAAGCTTGCCCTCCCATCTCCTGGTTTGGCTGCCTCCATAATAAACTCTTCCCTTTGCTGCACATCTGATGCCTCAGTGATTGGCTTTGCTGTATGAACTTGGGTTCGGTTACAATCCAATAATAGACAAACTGTTTGATCTAAGGAAAAAGACCCAGAGAGCTCAGGAAACTTGAGTTCTAGTTTGGAATCTTCTAGACCCTCTGAAATGGTTCTTCAGCCTCTCCCTAGGCTCAAAAGTAAGTCATAAGGGAGAGAATGATGAGGGGAAAGGATCTCAGCCTCTCCCATCTTGTGATACTATTATGAGGGTCCAACCTGTAAATGCTCATTGGAAATGTGTGAAGCTCTTTTAAAAAACACAGAATTATTATGAAGAGAGGCCCTTCCCTTACACACACTCCACTCATTTCAGAGTGTAAAAATCCACAGGGAGGCTGGGACTAAAGTACTTAGTATTGGTGAGGATGTGGAGAAATTGGACCCCTGGAGCTTTGCTGATGGGAATGCAAAATGGTGCAGCTGCTGTGGCCAACAGTATGGCACTCCCTCAAAAACTTAAACACAGAATTAGCATATGATTGAGCAGTTCCGCTTCTGGATAGAGCCGCAAAAGAATCGAAAGTGGGGAATCAAACATGTGTTTGCACACCCATGCTCAGCACAGCAGTATTCACAATCACCAAAAGGTGAAAATGATCAAGTGCCTATCAACAATGAATGGATAAACCAAATGTAGTCGATACATGCAATAGGATACTATGCAGCCTTAAAAAGGAACATCTGACACAGTCTACCACATGGATGAAACTTGAAGGCATGTTAGGTAAAGCAAGCGAAATAATGGACAGTGTAGGATTCCACTTATACGAGGTGCATAATCAAATTCATAGACACAGAAAATAGACTTCAGCTTCCCAGAGGCTGGGAATAGGGGTAAACAGAAATCTGTGGTTTCATGGGACCAAGTTTTAGCTTCAGATGCCAACAAGGTTCTGGAGACAAATGGCAATGGTTGCCTAACAGTGTATAACATAATGGTTGCATAACACTTAAACATGGTTTAAATGATAAATTTTATGTTATGTATATTTTATCACAATTTAAAAATATTTTAAAAAACACGTGTGAGCCCCCAAGACACAATGAATTTTTTTAAAAAAATGTTATGTATTTATTTTAGAGAGAGAACAAGCAGGGAGGAGGGGTAGAAGGAGAGAACCTCAAGCAGACTCCCACTGAGCACAGAGCCCCACTCCGGGCTTGACCCCACAACCCTGAGATCATGACCCGAGCTGAAACCACAAATCAGATGCTTAACTGACTGAGCCTCCCAGACACCCCAACACATCCAACACAATGAATTTTTTAAAGTGAAATTCCCACGGGATGTGGACTGCAGTGTCCCAGACCTCAAGGATAGCTAGCGGTCATTCACAAGACTTCAGGCACAGAGACAGTGGCTGCCCAGGGTCTAGAGAGAAGCAGACGTGGAGACAACCACATGCAGTCATTTGCTTGGCCTAGAGCTGCTCCCCCACCAGCGTTTCTCCCAGGCAGGATCCCCGTGTGGTGGTTTCCCAATGTGTCCCTTCCCTCCCTCGCCATCTCCACGGGCCAGGCACATGTATCTTTGTTTCTTTAAGATTTTATTTATTTGAGAGAGAGAGAGAGAGAGAGCATTGGGCGGGGGTATGGGGGGGGGACAGGAAACAGAGGGAGAAGCAGACTCCCCACTGGGCAGGGAGCTGATGCGGGGCTCGATCCCAGGACCCGGGACCATGACCTGAGCCGAAGGCAGATGCTTAACCGACTGAGCCACCCAGGCAACCCAATAATAATTGTGAATATAGCCACTGCCTGGGTCAACTTGTTGATTCCTCATGACCCCATGAGGTAGGAACCACCATTGCCTTAATTATACAAGTGAGAAACCTGAGGCACAGAAATGTTCAGTCACTTGCCATACATTTTACCAGCGTTTGGGGACAGAGACAGGATGCAAGAACAGGCCAGCTGGCTCTGGAGCCACGTTCTGAGGCATAATTCTAACACAAGATGTGCCTGTCGCTCAGGAGTAAAGGGCTTTCCTAATGCAGGTGAATAGTTGACTGTTGATTTGTTTGGGGTTTTGTGAAGTCAGGCCTCCTCGGAGAAGCCACCCTCCTCAAGGATGCTGACACCAGGGGCAGCTTCCTCATAGTGAGTGCTCTTTGTGTCTGGGCACCACTGCCTTGGATCCTCACAGTTGCGCCAGGTGGGCAGATATTGTCCCTATCTCACGGACGAGGACAGTGGGGCTGAGTCTTCGGTTGACTTGCCTGAGTCTACACCTGAGCTAGGATTAAAAGCCAGGTGTGGCTGACCTAGAATCTCCACCCCTAAACCCAGCAATTCTCAAGAGGGCCTATTTTGATCCCCAGGAGACACTCGACACTACCTAAAGACATCTTTGCTTATCTGGACTCAGGGGTGCGCTACTGGCATCAGGTGGGTAGAGGTCAACGCAGCCGCTGAACACCCCACAATAGGCAGGAGAGCTGCCCAGAACGATCCAGCTCTGAATGTCAACAGCACTGAGGTTGAAAACCCTGTTTCAACCCTAAACTATGAATAAAAGCAGTGCCGGGATCTCAGCTTTCGATTTCTAAATATTTTCCCCAAAGTCTTAAAATACATGCCATGGGCACGTCAGCCGTGGCTATCTCTGGGTTGGTGAGTTGTATTTTCTTCTTTTGGCAAAACTGCATTTTCTAAAGTATCTTTGATGAATATGCATTAGTCTTGTAAATAAGTTTCAGCTTTTTAGAGAAGCCCACACGAGCCTTGAGTTGGAGAACCCTTCTGGGTTGCCACTTCTGAGTTTCAGGAAGGTGGGTCGGGGTCAAGGTCCGGCTCTGCCAGCTGGTGGATGTGACCCTGGGACTCTTCAGGGAGGTGAACCTGTTTCCTCATCAGTGACACGGAGACCACACCTCCACACCTTTTGCATCTGTGCCCGGGTGACTGGGGCCGGGGTGGGGGGGTGGGGGGGGGGGGGTGCTGAGCAGGTGCCGAGCACTGCGGAGCCGAGCGTCTGACGGGCATCAGCTCTGTCCACCTCTCCAAGAGCCCACGAGGTTGGACACTGAACTGGAGGAAGGAGAAGCAGCTTGCCCAAGTTCATGCACATGGTGGGAGGTTAAAATAAGGCTAGAACCAAAGATGTTTGCCTCCCAAAGGCCTTTCGTTCTGCACAACCCCCCTGCTCTGCTCCATGCCAGCCAGTGAGTTAAGGACTCGGCAATGGTGCTCCTGCTTCCCCTGCTCATGGGGGCACTTTGCACAATCTGCCCTTGGAAGGCAGTCATAGAATCCTGCATGGAGCCGGGTCCTTGAGCTCCTTGAGCATGAAGGGCTGGGTGGTATCCATCTCGCTCTAACCTTCCAGCCCCAAGGGGATCTGGAATGAACCAGCAGAGCGATCAACATCCAGATTGACTCAGGAAGCTGCCTTGCTCCACCATCGCAGGCAGGGGCTGAAAGCCAGGGTGAGGGGGCCCAGCCTTCTGCAGAAGCAGGGTGGGGTGAGGGCCAGCTGCCCGGAAAGGAGAGAGAAGACAATCGTGAGGCTCTGAGGCAGGGTGGAGTGCCTCTGGCTTCTTTCCACCTCCATCTTTCGAGGACGTTGCCCTGCCCTCATCAGGATGAGGGCTGAGCTCAGGTGAGCACTAAAGCACCGTCAGCTCCTGGCCTGGTCGTGACCCTACAGAGGTCAGGTTGCCAGGGAAAGCAGGGGGTTTAGTATAAGTATGTTTCATGCAATGTTTGGGATATACTTCTGCTTAAGAAATTATTCGTGGTTTGTATGAAGTTCACATTTAACGGGGCGTCCCTTACCTTGCATGGTCACCTAGTCAGAATGGGTCACAGTGGCCCTTTGGTCTTGGACTGAGATCCTAACCCTCACTGATTCAGCCTTTGCATCTTTTTTTTTTTTTTAAGATTTTATTTATTTATCCATGAGAGACACACAGAGAGAGGCAGAGACACAGGACAGAGGGAGAAGCAGGCTCTCCGCAGGACTGGATCTCAGGACCCGGGGATCACACTCTGAGCCAAAGGCAGACGCTCAACCACTGAGCCACCCAGGTGCCCCGCCTTTGTATTTTTGTAAAGGCACATTGTTTATCTCCTTTTCCTGCTTAATAGCCTCCCTTGGCTCTCCCATTAGCTAGGGCTAAAGGCTCCACTCCTTAGCCAAGTCTCTGCCGTGCTGTGCCCCCAGGGTGCAAATCTAGAGCAGTGCAGTGAACACTGGCCAGAAGAGCGGGTGCCCAGTCTACAGGAGGAATGGCCCCAGCACCTCTGGCCTCATTGCCTGTCCCTCCCTCCCTCCCTGATACAACCTGCTGGACTTCCACACCAAGCTTTCACTGCCCACCCTCACCTGCCTCCGAGCCCACCCCCCAGCCCTTCCAGCTCCTCCTCATTCTTCAATCTCAGCTCTCCTCTGACTTCCACCCTGAGTTCTGGAGTAAAAAGAATGTCTACGCACCCTGAGCACGCAGACCACACTCACTGGTGCTGCTCTGAGCACTCTGGGGTTGTTAATCCTACTGAAGCCAGGGTGAGATGGGTGGTTAGTTCCTAGTGCCAATCGCCCTTTTATTCTCAGTAAGGATGAGGCCAGAATTCCAAGCCTCAAGGTCTGGCTCCCAGCCCCCACTTGCACTAGCTCCCCTCTTCAGTGCCTGTTTGGGAACTTCCCACCCTGGGTGGTGATTACCCACTTGCTCATCGGAGCCCTCCAATGCCCATGCACTCCCCGAGGGACAGTCCCTTGTTCCCCATGGAACCCCCAGCACCTGTCATAGACTGTGTCTGATAATAAGAGTATCAATCAACATTTATTGAGTGCTTCCTATATTCCAGGCACTTTTTGAATATTTTATGCATTTCACTCAATTTCCACAACAATCCTGTAAGTTGTAAGTCCTACTGTTATTCCCACTTTACAGATGAAGAAACTGAGGCACAGAGAGGTTAAGGTCGTGGCTCAAGCCTCATGGTCAGTGGCAGAGCTGAGAGCCCAACTTGTTGGTGTGATTGAGGGAATAAAGAAACTTTTCTGGTGACTTAACAAGATCCTGAGAACCAACTGGTTAAATTGCGGGCAGGGGTATTGTAGACGTGAGGAAACAGGCTTGGAGGGGCCCCACACCGGATCCCAGATCGGCCCTGGACGGAACGCACTCCCTATCTCTCAAGGCCAGGACCAGCTGCATTCAGCCTCTTAAAGTATTCCGGGACCCCGAATACCTACCTACTACTTTATCCTGTTTCATACTAATAACAAACCACGGTAGCAGTAGCTGAAACCGTGGAGAACGTGCCGTCTGCCCGTGGGGTGCTGATTGCTCCACACATCCTCCGCCACCAAACTTTTGGCTATTACCCTCATCTTATCAAAGAGGCTCAAAACCGTGAAGTGGCTCTCCCAAGGCTGTGTGGGCTCCGTGGCGGCAGAGCTGGGATCGGAGAGCCAGCCCATGCGTCTCACCATCACGCCCACGGCCCTGATTCCACTGCCCCTCAAAACGAGGGCTTCCATCCACTAACAAGCGATGCCAACAAGTGTTGCCAACCGCAGCGATGAAATTCTGTGCAAGGCATGCCCCGGAGAGGGGAGGGGAGGGTGCCCCCCTTCCTCTGTGCTGCAGAGCAAACGTCCCCGGGGAGACGCTGTGACACAGCTTCCTTCTCCGTCCCCAGAGCCAGCCACGGATCATCTGGAAGCTGCAGTTCTTACCGGAAGGATCTCTAACCAAACTGATTTACCTCAACTCATTCTGCACTTCCCAGGACAAGCCAACTGAAATAAAAGCTCATTCGTTGCTTTTCTTTCATCAACTGATCGCCAGTGAACACCTGGGCCGGGTGCTGGGAACAACAGGGTTATTGGGATCAAGTCGTAGCTCGGACTGGTGCAGGGAGAAAGTCAAGGAGACAGAAAAATAAACGCCTGTGCAATGAGGCACCACTGGTGTGCATGCAGGGAGGTATGGGGCCCACAGAAGTGCGTCATCCCACCTAGGGAGAACAGAAAATAAAACCTGAAATGAGGCATGGAGGACGAGTAGGGATCAGCCAGGAGAAGAGGGGTGAGGAGAAGGAGGCAGAGGGACAGCACATGCGAAGGCCAGGGGGTAAGTGTGAGGGAAGGATGCTCTCCTGGCTAAATCTGCTCAGCCCCGGGAGCAGTGGGAGTGGGGAAAGCCTGGGCAGGCAGGGTGCTGAGGACAGGCAAAACCATGAAAGGCAGGTGCAGGGACACTCTGACCGCTGCCTAGCCTTTCCTGGCTGCTAGCAGCTAGCTGGGGCCTTGTGACTGCTTCTAGGTGTGGCCCGTGGGCTGTGAGCAGAAGTGAGATGTGTCCCTTGCAAGGCCGAAGCACCTAAAATGCAGTGCATGGTCCTGCAGACCTCGTCCTCGCCATGGAGGAGCCACACGCAGCTAAGAGATGGAGCAGTGGGTGGTCTGAGTACCATTCTGCGGGGAGCTTCCAGGGAGAGGCGCTAGACCCACAGCAGACCTTGTGCCAGTAAACAGCAAACGCTGGGTTCAGCCGCTGAGGCTTCGAAGTTTGCTTACAGAAGCATGATAGAGCGAGTCGAGCCTGACTAAGCCAGAACACAACACGCTTGGTGACTCATGGTCAGCGAGATGCTTTGGTTAGACAGGCTTAATAGCTACCAAACCAAAGACGGATCAGAAATATTTAAGTCTGGAGCACCTGCCAATGGGTTCATGCCCACTGGCATCTGATTCTGGTCTCTGTCCCATGGGCTGAAATCTCGTTGTGGTCACATGGGGACTAAGTGGTGGCATCAAGGGGAGACTGGGGGGCTCCAAGGCAGCCTCGACTCAGCCCCTCAGACACGGGTGGGAGGAACATGAGGGGCTTGCGTGCTCTCACTGCCCCAACCCCCCAGCCAGCACCTTTCTCCTCAGCCTCCAGGCTGCCTTTACAGCCTGAGATGGGATGTGCCTCCATCAGGACACCCAACTGGATGAGCAGGTCTCTGAAAGGCTGCTAGAAAGTGGATCTTCTCAGATCAAAAGACACAGGCTTACAAACAGAGAGCCTCCCACCCATGACCCTGCTTCCTCCTTAAAAGGAGGTGAGGACACGTGTCCTGAGCTGTGGTAACCATCCTAGGCCTGTGAGCTGACAAATCTGAGGACAGAGGGTCAACCCAGAGAGGATCTGGGGAAAGGCCTGGGTCCCCTGGTGACTCTCTTATGGCACAAGGCATCCATATACTTTGGTCTCTAGATTTCTTATTGGAAGAGCAATTGTTCTCATCTGTTGAGCGGCTGCTAACAGGGTTTTGCTGCTGGCAGCCTACAAACAGCCTAACACACCCTAACAAGCATGCTTTTCTCCTTTACAAATGAGATCAATCAACGGTGTAAATGGTTAGCTCAGCCCAGGCGGACGGGGCCCACTGATGACTCGAGAAAAAAGGCCAGCTGTCTCTGTAGGCTGGTTGTCAGATCTACCTGGGACGTGTATGTCCAGAGCCTGAGAAACGAAGGAGCTGGAACTTGGATTTTTGCATCTCCTCAGTTTGGGACCCCGGCCACCGCTCCTGCAGGTCACGGGCATTCAAGGTCTGTGTTAAAAACGGCACAGCCCCACGCCTGTATCTGCTGATCTGCTGCCAGCTGCTCCACTTATCACATCTCCCTCCCGGAGCTCAGCGTGCAGCCCCACTGCCATCTGCGAGGGGAGCTTTGCAGGCAGGTTTAATCATTACCGCCGCTTTACGTGTCTGCCAGGGGCCGCTGAGCCCAGCGGGCCCCTCCGGCCTCCCATAAACTCACCCCTGCTCCCCCAGCCCCATGCACTCGGACACCCTCCTTCCTGCGTCAACAAACAGAGCTCCGAGTCTTGCAGATGGCACACTCGTTTTCTCGGTTTCTCATTATTTGGTCTCATTGCACTGATACGAATCTTAAATACAGAGATGGTGAGAGTGACCTCGGAAGGCAGTGGGCCCAGAGTACTCATTTTACAGACTGGGGAGGCTGAGGCCCAGAGAGGAGGTGGAGTCATGCATGCCATGACTTAGAGACAAAGCCAGAACTAAAATCCAGGTCGCCGTGGTATAGAAAAATCTCTTAAACATAAAGCAGATATGCACGCCTTATGCACATGCAAGTATTGTAACCAAGTGGGACGTTGTTGCTTCTTGGTTTTGAAATGAGGTCACTAAGTGCTTGTGCTCAAGTGTACATAAGGTAGGAACCCTACTGGAATTGCGTTGATAATTTAAAGGTCTGATGGTCTCCCCTACCTGAGAAGTCCAAGGACATGCCCAGCTGGGTCCTGTAGGTTAAGAAATCTCTCTGGGTCCTCCATCTCCTGGCACTGCTGTCCTCCAGGCTGCTGGTGACGGGGTCTCCCCAACACGGGGGCAGGACAGACAGCCCTCAGCATCTTCGGGCTCACATCCATCCACCTCTACAAACCCAGAGAGAAGAGAGTGCCCTGGAGGGCCCAGGGCTCACCCACCTCCGAACAGCTACTTGTGGCCCTCCCCCCACCCAACCACCTGAACAGGGCCACGCACCTGGCGCTGTGGTCAGAAATGAGGACGGGGGTTCGCAGAGCATCAGACGTCCGCCACAGAAAGGACTGTGCATTACAGTCCTGGCGTTTTGCCTGTAGACCCGAAAACCAGTGACTGCCACGTATGAATACACAGACGAATGAATGGAGTTTCATAAACATTTGCTGATTTGTTGAACCACTGGTGCTGCCCGCTTGTGCTGCGAAGCCCCAGGGACCCCCGATCTCACCCGACATTCCCCACTCCCACCCCAAGTGCCCTGCAAGACTCTGGACAAACCCACAAGTAGCAAAGGCAGGAAGCTGCGTATTTCGATCATTCTAATGAGGCAAGAAAGCCCCTGCCCAGTGCTGGCCCAAAGCTTCTCCCCCAGGCACTCCCCACCACGACAGGATCCCCGACATCAGCAGCACAAACGCTACTACAGAGGAAAGAACACAGTTTTCCAAATCCAACAGACCCAGGTTCAAAGCCCAGCTCTGCCCCTTAGTAACTGAGGGTCCTCCTGCACGTTCTGTCCCCAGCGTCCTTAGCCACAGGGGAGGCACAATCATAACCTACCTTGGGGGGAGTAAGGTGAGGGTCGGGTGACTGCAGCGGAAGTCCCGGGCACAGTGCTTGGGACACTTCATGGGTGGCCACGATTAGCTCTTCTGGGTCCCAGAGGGCTGCTCGTAACCCAACGACATCCAACATACTGATCAGCTCTGCAAGTGCTCCCTCCCAGCAGACCCCTCTGGGGACCCCTCTCATAATGAGTGGGGAAGAGGTCCAGAGTAGGAGAAGAGCCAATCCACGGAGCTACCACCATTTCCAAAGGACTTCTGCAGACATCAACTCCTTTAGTCCTCCCAGCGATCCTGATGAACGGCTTGCTATGGCTCCTTTTACGTGGACCAGGAAAACCGAGGCTCAGGAAGTCTAAGTCATTTACTTGCCCAATTTACACAGCTGCGTGACCCCAAATCGGTAGTCTGCCCATAGTCTTTACCATATAGGACTAGTGGAACCCAAGAACCTGCTCACGGAACCACACTCTTGTCCTGGAGAGAAATCCTCCAAGTGCCCCAGAGAGATGCTTGCCAAGCAGATGGAGATTCACATGTAGCTGGGTGCTGAGCTCCCTACAGCCCTCTTCTGCCCCATTAAGGAAAGGATCACAAATCCTGCTGTGACCTGGGATGAGCAATGAAGCCACCCTGAGCGACCCCTCCTTTTCTGTGGAGTTGGGTGACACTGGTGCGCTCCTCCCAGGCTGCTATGCGCTGAAGCAGGAGTGGAGGTTGCCTATCTTCCCTTCCCCCTCAGATCTGATGGGGGCCCATTCCCCAGGCAGGGCAGCTGCAGGTGATCTGGCCGCTTGCCCACCCCACCGCCCGCAGCTTCGGAGGTGGCATGTGACCCAGGTCCCTCCAATCACCGGGCCCCAACCCTCTGCACAGTGATGCGGGCGTGAGTGGGCACAGGACCCAAAGAGGACCAATCCAGTCCCTGCAGGAACTTTTATGAAAAGACCTTTCTTAAAAAAAAAAAAAAGAAAAAGAAAAAAGAAAAGACCTTTCTTGACTCTCTGTGTGTGTCTCTCATGAATAAATAAATAAAATCTTTTAAAAATAAAAAAAAAAAAAAGAAAAGACCTCTCTTTCTGCAGGAGTGGTTAAGTCTGGCCACCTGCCACTGGGGGTGGAGTCAGGGCAATGGGAGTAGACGGGAGGGAGGTTCCCCCAAAAGGAAACTGAGATGCCCTTTCCAGAAGAAACGGAAATGTGGGCAGGGTTGGCCAGAACAACGTATGGTCAACACAGACATTAGCAGCAGCGGGTTCTAGGAACTGAGCCCACCACACGTTGCCAAATATCAGACCCACCGGAGTCCCGGAGATCCCAAATTACTCAGGCTAAGTCCCAGCTTCTGGAAAGAGGATCCAGGTCAGAAAGTGATTTAAGGACCCCAAACAATGCATGGTGTATTTTAAATTCATTGCCCATCTTGGCTGCAGGGCTCAGATTGTTTGAGTTTTATTTGCAACTCACCACTCTCTTGCTGACACTGTAATTATTTTGTTAGGCTACCTCTTTAGCGCCAGGCTTTGCTTTCGCCCAGCAGCCTCCCTGGGGCTTGGTGGTAAAAACAGGAGGTCGGATGTAGATGCGCCAGGAGTGGCAGCGCTGCGCCCAGTGGGAGGCTGGGGGCGGCTGTGTCTGTCTCTGCAGGTGCACCTCCGTCCCCTGTCCCCTGCTGCCCTCCGCGAGCACTTGCTGCCAATGCCCTAGTACTGCCAGGTGCCTTCCACCAGCACCACCACCTGCCGAGCCAACTCAGCACCTGGATGCTGTCCTTCCCCCCCTCCCAAATCTTTCTCAAACTCCACACTGTGCTCGCCCATCCTTTTCCCTGTCACCATCCACCTGTCTTGATTGCTGTCACTGTTCATAAGTCTTAATATCTAGTCGTGGAAAGTCTCCAACTTTGTGATCTTCCTCCAGATTGGGTTGGTTTGTTCCTGGATATTTGCATTTTCATATAAATTGAAGAATCAGCTTATCAGTTTACACACACACACACACACACACACACCTGTTAAGATTGTGACAGATTGTACTGTACCTGTACATTAATTTGAGGATGATGGACTTCTTTATGCATTAAACCTTCCAATTTGCAAGATACCATATCTTTCCATTCATTTATGTCTTTTAATATTTGTCTCCCTAAGATTTTAGAGTCTTCTGCATAAATTCTTACACATCTTGCATTAGATTAACTCCTAGGTATTTGATTTTTGATATTGTTATAGTGTTGTTTTAAAACTTAATTCTTCATTGTGCCTTATTATATAGAAAAGTAATCAATTTTTGTATGTTGACTTTGTGTCTAGAGACTTTAATAAAATTCATTATTTATCAGTAATTTATCTGCAGATTCTTCTGGATGTTCCAATTACTCAAATAAGTCATCTGTGGGTAATTTTGTTTCTTCCTTTCTGATTCTGATAATTTTATTTCTTTCTCTTGCTTTATTTCACTGGCTAGGACCTTAGTTGTGTATCAGCCATGATACAAACATCCTTTCAGCATTTTACCAAGCTTTTTGTAGATATGTCCTATCAGATTAAAGAGGATCCCTTCTATTCCTAGTTTGGTAAGAATTTTTAATGAATGGATGCTGTAATTTACCAAAAGCTTTTTCTGCTTACATTGAAATAGCAGAATGATGTTGATGCCTTTATTCTATTAATATGAGAAATTGCATTGGTTAGTTTTAAATCTTAAACCAACCGTGTATTTCTACAATTAATCTGATTGCTCATGACCTATTACTTTTTAATATATCATTAAATTTGATGTGCCAATATGTTCAAAATATTTGCACCTATGCTCAAAAAGGAGATTGGCCTATAATTTTTCTTTCTTGTAATGTTATTAGGTTTTATCAAAGTTATATCCTCATAAAGTAAATAAGGAAGGACTCATTATGTTTTTGTATTCTCCGGAAGAATTTTTGATATTTGTATTATTCCTTCCTTAGTTGTTTCAAACATCTTTGCCAGCGAAGCCATCTGGACCCGAAGCTTTCTTTGTGAAACAGTTTTAAATTATAAATTCAATTTCCTTATTAGAGAGAAGACTCGTTATTCAACCAGGAAGGAGCTGGGTTAAGCAGAGGCCGGATGGTCCGCTGCCTGAAATGCCTACGTCGTCGGAGACGTATTTCTTTGGGTTTGGTTGATCCATTCCCCAGTGATTCTCATCTCAGATATTAACATTCTTTAAGGAATCAAGCACCCTCCCTAGCACCCCGGATGCCTGCCCCCAAGACTAAACAGAGACAAGTGTGAGCATCAGAACAGGAAGGCGAGAAAGTGAGAACTTTCACTTGGGTGTCTGAGATTCAAGAGAGTGGAAAGAATTTTGTAGAAGGATTCAGATGCATTTTTCCTAAGCATCTCCAACCAATCTCTCTGGGGCCTAAAGGATAACCTAACACTCACCAACAAGGGAGCAAATCCTCTCCTTTTCAAAAGCTTCCTGAGTTCCTAAACTGAAAACCACTGATTGAGTAAGAACAAATTGCCTGGGAAAAAAAGGAAGGTCTGCACGTCCCTGCAGCCAGCTGTGAGGTGACAAGGAAAGCAGACGGTCTTGTCTTGCTGGTCACACTGGTCTGAGATGAATGACTTTTATTTCCCTTATGCCACCGAGAAAGAATCCTACACCCAACTCCCAGCCCAAGTTTAATTTCACATAATGCAGCTTTCACAAATGAGCGATTGGGAGCAATATTTACCAGGGGAATGTTTCTGGACACATAGTCACCAAACCCAGGCAACATTTTTCTTCTTTAATTTCTGTCTTGTGCTTCCTGCAGACACAAATAAAACTGAGTGAAGGAGCCAAGGCAGGAAACACACACGTTTTAGAACCCAGAAACACCCTGTCCTAAGGGATGGAGACTCAGCGGAGGGGCCGAAGAAGTGAAGGGGCCACCCAAGGGCCCAAGCGGTCGCTGGGCAAGTGCGTTTTGTTTGGAACAAGGGCTGTGGTTGGTTGTTTTTTTTTTTTTTTTTTTAATGTTTAAACTACATAAACAACTGGGGATTTAACATAAAAATCCAGCTGTCTGGCTTCTCTTGAAAACTCAGCTCTGACCACACTGGTTGGCAAGAGGGTCACAACCAGGCGGAGTGAAATAACCACGGCGCACATTCTCCAGTTGGCCTCTCGGCGCACTTCATTCATTTCTGGTCCCTATCCAGTGACCAGCTCATCTCGGTTTGCACCAGATGGCTCTGGTCTTCACACTGCAAGTCCCACATCCTAGGAAGCCTCCCAGTCCTGCACAACCCAACACAGTTGGCCATCTTAGATACCTACTCGGCCCTGATAAACATGATATGCACATACTGCGTGTTACAGAACTCTGGGCATTTTCACCAGATTAACTCACTTAATCCTCACAGCACCTCTATGAGGCAGGTACTCTACCCATCCCCACTTCACAGGTGAGAAGTCGAGGCACAGACAGTGAGAATCACACACAGCCTGGAGGACTCTACTAGGAGTTGGTACTTCAGTATTGACTCCTTGGGTGGGGTCTCTAAGGCAGGTGAGCCACGACTCCTTATCTTAGGCTCTTGTGACAGAAGTAAGTGCATGACCTACTTCTTAATCCACTTGTCACTATGGCTCTCTTTGTGGCAGAAGCTATTCTTTGCATACCTAACAATTAGTCCCCTCCTCAATTTTTTTGTAGGGCCTAACATGTTCAGGGACGGTGGTACTTCTGCTCAGCCCCAGAGGATGAACCTAGATGGTCCTCAGCATGGTTATTTTACTTTCCTTTCTTGATTTAGGACAAGGTATGCAGCCCAGTTCTGAGCAATCAGATACAAGAGGAGAGATGGGAGGTTTTTATTCCCTGATAAAAGTAGTCACAAGAAGGAGGCTTCTTCCTACTTCCTACTTTAATGAGATTTGGTGAAGATGTGATGCCTGGAGCTATGACAGCCATTTTATCACCTAGGAACAAGCCTAAGGATGGAAAGTCAATGGATTCAGGATGGTAGACTAGGAATGTAGAAAGAGCCTCAGGCCCTGGTGACACAATTAAGTCACCAAACCACCTGCGGGATAACCCTCCCCCAGATTCCTTTATGTATTATTTAGGACACTGTTAGTTCATTATACTGTTACTTGTATCCCAACGTATCCTAACTGATAACACTGTGGAACCCTCAAGAATTCTTTTGCTGTGCCCATAAAGTCTAGAGCACCCTACTCCCTATTTTCCTTCTCTCTGGGCTCCACCCTGATCTTATAGGGACTTCCAAGGTTGGGGGCACCTCCAAAGCATGAGGCATCCACAGACCCAGTCTTACCATGCCAGCCACATTGAAGAAAAAACCAAAGAGAGAGAGAGAGAGAGAGAGAGAGAGAGAGAAATCAATTGGTTGACAAGCCAAAAGCTTACCATGCAGAAGAGAGCCAAGTCAAGAGGAGGGACGCTCCCCCACCCCAACTTCACTTGGTAAACGATGTGTTGAGTGCCTACAAAGGCCAAGAACTGCCCCATTTCTAGCCCTGTCATGCCTCCTCTAAGCACCTCTCCTTTATTATGGTGTCTTCAGCTCCTGGCTTTGACATAGACTAACTGTGGGGCCTTAACAAGAGCCTTTGCCATTCTGTGCCTCGGTTTCCCCATCCTTAGAGTGAAGATGAGGATAGTTCCAACCCCATAGTGTCTTTGTGATGACTGTTATAAGATAACGATTGTAATGTTTTCAACAAGGCTCCCGGCACATCGAAACGCTCTATAAATGTTTGTGGTTCCCTTTGTCATCAGGGTGGGAAGTAAAGCAAGAAGGGACCCAGCACCCCTTTTTCCTGTTTGCAGGCAAGGGACCTAAAACTTTGAGAGGTGAAAACTGGTTTTCTCAAGTCACCCAAATAACAAGTAAATAATTAAATTGGATTTTTCAACCCAGATTTGTCCAAATTTAAACCTGTTCCCAAGAGGGGTATATGATTTTAAAGTAGGTGATAAAGATAAGGAAAAACTGAGAATTTTCTTTTTTTTAATTTTTATTTATTTATGATAGTCACAGAGAGAGAGAGAGAGAGAGAGAGGCAGAGACACAGGCAGAGGGAGAAGCAGGCTCCATGCACCGGGAGCCTGATGTGGGATTCGATCCCGGGTCTCCAGGATCGCGCCCTGGGCCAAAGGCAGGCGCTAAACCGCTGCGCCACCCAGGGATCCCCAAAACTGAGAATTTTCACTCGTATCTGGGACCCTAATGATAAAGAAAAACAGAGGCTCTCTGTACCGCAAGCCACATGTTTTTACTGAGGCTTTTGAATAAAGATGATCTCCCTTGGTGAGAGAATTCAGTCGATTCCAGCATATTGAGAAAGTTAGCCCCTGATGGCAAGGGAATGAAATATCCACCCCACTACTGCCAGATGGTCTCCGAAGCCACCAAACCACAGGACTTGATTATGGGACGAGAATAAGGCTGAGGGCCCCAGACTAGAGCACAACAACCAAACGATGCTCCAATGACTTCAAATTAACTGTGAGCTAAACCAGGCAGTTAGTTGTATAAGCATAGATCTCTCTGTGGCCTTAATTAAATTTCCTCTAGTATAAATACTGCTTTGAGATTTTCAGAAGGAAGACATAATACTGGGGAAATGCATCTGGATCTAAACTGTGTGTGTTGTATAATTAGAGCTCAGGTAAGCTCTCACCAACCCCTGCAGCGTGTGGAAGCGCTCTTTTGTTGGATGGCAGTTATTTACCATTATTATTAGCAACATCCTCATCACAGCCACACTCCCGCTTACCCGGCGACTCCCACCCGTCCTATATAAGGCAGCAAACGACAGCCCCTGGGCCAAATGTGGCCAATGCTTGTTTCTGTAAATCAAGTTTTGGAAGCACGGCCACCTCGTTCATTTGCGTGTTTCTTGTGGCTGCTTTCGGGTGACAACAGCAGAGGGAGGCCGTATGTGGCCAGCAAAGCCTGAAACGTTTGCTCTCCGGTGCTCCACAGTGAATGCTTGCTGACCTTTGCACAGACAGTGTGAGGAGCGGCTGCCGTAGGACACTGTTGGCCATGCCCAGGAGTTGACTTCACCCAGGAGGTGACAGGGAGCTGCTGAAAGATCTGGAAGTGGAGGTAAAGTAGCCTCCGTAGCAGATGCTGTCAGCCAGCGCCCTCACCCCATCCCCTTGTCACCCGTTCTACCTGGATAAGGCTGCTTCGTGTGAACACCTGCGAGTCTACCCGAGGGGTGTCTTTGGCATTGCCAGCCCGTCCTGCCAGGGAGCAGGACCAAGAAAAGTGCAGGGGGGTGGGGACATCTCCTCCCCAGCAGGCTGCAGCCCCCAGCCAGTGGCAGCCAGGGAAAGTGGTGGATCGATACCCCGGCTCCCCCACCACACTGCTCCCATTGCTCCCAGCAGGTCCGGTTGCCTGTGCAGTAACAGGAACTGCGCTCTCGTCCTCTGTCGCTTCCCCACTCCCCACAGTGTCACTTGTGGCGGCCTTGGACTCGCACCCCTGCCATAGGGTCTGCTTCTGGAGGAAACCAGGCCAGACAACCAGATCATCACTCAAGAGAGATCGCTGGGGTTGCTCCTCAGAGCGTGGATGCAATGGGTCCCTGGGAACCTGGTGGCTGTCGTCAGGATTGGCACCTTCCGCACAGCACCCGGGATGTCCGGGGCTCAGTCTTCTTACTCACCTCAACGCCTCCCCCACATCCAGTCAACACTAAAGCCAGACCAGCCTTTCTTCGAAATGTCTCAGGAACCTGTCCCCACTGCGCCCTTCTCTGCTGCACCCCGGGGCCCAGTCCCCATCTGCTCAAACTCAAACCACCAACCAGGTGCTAACTCCTCCCTGAGCTTCCTGACTCTGCCCTCGTCTTCAGTACAGCAGCCAGACTGGTCCCCTTCCTCCCTGCTCACTTCCTGCCGTGGCCCCCACCCCACTCAGGATAAAATTCAATGTCTCCTCTCACCTCAACCTTCAGGGACCTACATGACCTGCCCCCTCGTCACCTCTCTGATTCTTTTTTTTTTTTTTTTTAATTTTTATTTATTTATGATAGTCACACAGGGAGAGAGAGAGAGAGAGAGGCAGAGACACAGGCAGAGGGAGAAGCAGGCTCCATGCACCAGGAGCCCGATGTGGGATTCGATCCCGGGTCTCCAGGATCGCGCCCTGGGCCAAAGGCAGGCGCCAAACCGCTGCGCCACCCAGGGATCCCTACCTCTCTGATTCTATCCCCCGTCACCCACTCCACTCCTTGCTGGCTCCCAAACACACCAGGTTCACCCCAGGACCTTTGCACCTGTTTCCTCTCCCTGGAACACGCTTCCTGCAGATGTATGCTGCTTCTCACCTCACCTCCCCTCAGTTCTGCTCAAAGATCACCTTTTCAGCGAGACTGTCCCTAGCCACCGTATCTGAACTGCGTGTCCCCTCCTGACTTGCAACCCTCCTTCCCTGCCTCAGTTTGTCACCACCCTTTTCCTTGCTTATTTTGCTTAGTGTTCCCCCCCTACTATATGAGCTCTCCACGGGGCAAAGCGATTTAGCTTGTTTTGTCACTGCAATAGCCACAGAGCCCAGCAGTGTCACTATGTATGGAAGATCCTCAATAAACATTTAAAGGAAGGGAAGAAGGGAGAAACTGTTCTTTCTACTCCTTAAGCAGCTGCATCCATTCTGCCCCCCTCCAAATACACCTGTCCCTGGCACAGACCCTTTCACGAGCCCCCAGCCAGGCAGGAAGCAGAAAAGAATCAGGAGCAAGGAGCCCTAGGTCCCAGCTCTCACCAGTGTGTCAGGTGTTACAAAGTGGAAAGAGCTCCAGAAGTCAGCCAGACCTGTGTTCAAATTCCAGCTTCTCCATTTACCTGTTGAGTGACCTTTGGCAAGTTGCTAAACCTCTCCGTGGCTGAAGAGGTGGGCAGGCCAGCTTCTCAGGGCCCTTGGGGCCATGTGAGGAGAACACAGATATCCAGTTTGATACATCTTCGTTAGATTATTAAAAAAAAAAAAAAAAAAAAAAAAAAGGCTAGACCTGCTGACTCTGCCTTTTCTCCAAAGTCTCCTTCCAGAAGGGTCAGGTCCAAGAACAGAAGTCTGTGGCCTCATTTTCACTCTGGGATTTGAATAACTTCACTTCCACTTGCCTCAATCTACTAGCAAATGGGGAGGGGGCTTGTTTATTATGTTTGGATTCAACCAAATGATCTTTTTTTTTTTTAAAGTTTTATTTGTTTTTTTTATTTTTTTTTTATTTATGATAGTCACAGAGAGAGAGAGAGGCAGAGACAGGCAGAGGGAGAAGCAGGCTCCATGCACCGGGAGCCCGATGTGGGACTCGATCCCGGGTCTCCAGGATCGTGCCCTGGGCCAAAGGCAGGCGCCAAACCGCTACGCCACCCAGGGATCCCTCATTTTTTTTTTTTTTTTGAGAAAAATCACCAAAATGATTAACAGAGAGTGTACAAATTCAAGGGAGACAGACCCATTTTGTTCGAATGACAGTAAACCACATTGGAACTTGAGCAAATATAATTCTCTGCTCCAGCTCAAGATTTCCAATGAAGATTTTGAGAAACAAAAATCAGATTTTCAGTGATAGGGAAGCGGTTTAACACGTGCCACAGCCGGGCAGATTCAACTTGTTACATTCAAGTTGCAATTTCCAGGCCACCCAGAAAAGCCAACCCTGGAACTCACAGTCTGTGTGGACCCCAGAAAGGAAATAGACCCTTTAGCACTAGGCATGCTGGACACGGCTTTAGCCAAGGTCCTAAAGCCCTATATTCCCAGGGACTCACTGAGAAGGGAGAAGTAATGACCCAGCTTTTAGGAACGTATGCTTTTTGAGCTAGAAGAGATTTTAGACACCACCTCGAGTGCCTAGTATTCTGGAAACCTGGGCCAGGAGATGTGTCTTCAAGTGTTCAAGAGCCCAGCAATGTGTGACATTATAGCCACCTATTAAGAAAGGTATTTCCTTTCTGATCAAACTTTTTCATTACATCCAAGAGTCTCTGCGATTAATTATGTTTATTTATAAATTGCATATGGGTGCCACTTTTAAATTGTATTATGCAAATTATAACACATGCAAAAAACTAAAATCAATGTTCTACGGTTTTCTCCCCACACCCTACCCCCTACACACCTTCTGTGCGACCCACTTTGCAGACGAGCTTGGGGCCAGCAGAGGACAACCTCACACCTGCAAGCGGTTATACAGGGGTGAGTCCAGTCAGGGTGTGACTGTGCTTTCTTGTGGGGGAAGGTGGGCCAGGGCAGCTGGGGACATCCTTGAGAAGCAGTGAGTGGAACTGAGCCTCGAGTAGACAAGGAGGCAGGAAATCCCTCAGAGCAGGATGCCTGTGGGCTCCCAGATCTCACTCCTGCCACTGCTGGGGAGGAGGAAGGAACAGGAGCAGAGAGCCAGGAAGTCCAAGATGCCCACTCGGGGTCACTTGTCCTGGCACAGCATTCTAGCACAGCCCGGGTAGCTCCCTCCCATCTTAAAGTCGGCCTGAGGGCTTTTCCTTATTTCCCATCCTATGTTCAATAGAGCCTGCACATCTCAGAAGAGCCTCCCATTGCGCCTCTTTGCTGCCCTTTGGTGCCTGTATGGAGCATGGAGATACAGCCTGATGGTTGGGATTAGGATATAGGAGTCTTAGCAGTAGGGCCGCCGATCACTAAAGGCTTAAAAGGGCCCTGCTCTTACAGAAAGACACACAGAAGTGCTAGATAAGTATCTGCGGGAGGAATGAATACAAGAATGAATGAATGAATGAATGAATGAATGAATGATTTTCTCGGGTCCTAGCTCCTCTGTTCTCGGAACAAAAATAATCATAAGAGCAGGAGCTAGGTTTCATTATTTCTAATTCTGCCAAGAACCACACAGTAGAGATCATTTTAGTGACATGACACTGACGCTCAGAGAGGAGATGCCTCCCCAGCAGCTGGTAGGGGCAGAGCTGGGATCCAGCCCCAGGCAGCCTGACTCGGGGCCACCTTCCCACCCTCTTTGGCAGTAGCTTCAATCTGGGGACCAGAAGGGGCTCCAGTGTCCTGGTCAGCCTAATCCCCTGGCCCCGAATGTCATCTCTGCCACCTGTTCACCCAGAACCTGCCCGAGTATCTCCAGGGATGGGACTCCCACTCTCACCTTTGGAGAACTGGAAAATTCTTAATTTGGAGCTATAATTGGTCTCCCTGTGACTTTGCCTGTGAGTTCCACTCTCAGGAGCTTTAGAAAACAGGTCTGTTCTTTTAGATATGTGGCTAATGGTGTGTGTGTGTGTGTGTGTGTGTGTGTGTGTTTTGATAGAAGACAGATAGATAATATGGTTATTCTATCTTGATAGTATATTTACATGTAATTAAGATTTATTAAGTGCCTACTATGTGCCATTTAATAAATATCATCCCACTTAATGTTTGTAACACCATTATGAGTTAGAGATCATCCGATGCCCTTCTTCAGAGGAGAACTCCAAAGTTCAGAGAGCTTGCATCTCCTGCCCAGAGGAAACATGCTGGCCCAGCATTCGCACCCAGGCCCAAGGTGACCTTGGTGCCCTGCTCTCAACCACCATATATCCTTCTACCCTCACGGGCTTCCAGCCTGGTTCTTTGCCTCTAAAGAAATTCCATGTGTGTTATTCAAGCAGTTGCTTTCTCTTTAAAATAAATTCAGGAAGCACAAAGTTCACCCACAGTATCATCACGTACAGAAATGATTATTAATATTTTTCCATATATATTACACATTCATATATGTGTACAGATATACATTCATATATATATACACACATTTTTCAACTATATATAATCTGTCTGTAGGCAGGTGGTTTTGTTTTTTACAAAACCGAGATCATACTATGCATGTTACTTTATCACCTTATTTTCTACCCTACGATATATCTGGAACATCTTTCCATAGCAACACATAAAGTTGTGCCCCAATTTTATAACTGCTTAGAATTTTGCCACGTGTAAATACCAAAGTATATTTAAACTAGTTACCTCTTGTTGGACATCAAATTTTCTCCAAATATAAACCCTCCAACACACCTCCTGGCATGTACATCTTTGTGCACATTTCTCACTATCTCTAAGGTGACTGCCTTTAAGGAAAATTGTTGGGGTGGAAGGTTATGCCCATCCTAGGGCCTCACAGGAATCCTGGCGCTCCTACTAGCTGTGTGGGGGAGGGCTTGTTTTCTCACCCCCGAGCCACATGGAGTATTATCCTTTTTTTAATCTTGGCCAGTTTTTCAGCCAAGGGGGAAAAGAAACAATAAAACTGCATCTGATTTCTTGTTTTGTTTTTTTATATATATTTTTTTATTTTTTAAAGTTTTTATTAATTTATTCATGAAAGACACAGAGAGAGGCAGAGACAGAAGCAGGCTCTTTGAGGGGACCCTGATGCAGGACTCGATCCCAGGACCCCAGGATCATGCCCTGAGCCAAAGGCAGATGCTTAACCATTGAGCCATCAGGCATCCCTGCATCTGGCTTTAATGTGCTTCTCTTTCATTCCCAGTGAGATTGAATTTCTTCCAACATCAGACAATGGCAGGCTGTCTTGGGCATCGTTAATGTTATTAGAGGGTCTCTACGGGCACAAAATACCCCAGGTGGGGTTCCAACTGGCATAGGTTTTGGAGGCATTAACCCTCTGCCGGAGGGGCTGACAGGTCCCACCAGGCCACACTATGGGCCTAAATGATCTCAGAGGTGGATGGAGACGGGATGAAAGCTCCTTGAGCCCAGACACCCCATGGTGGCATTCAGCCCAGCTCTGGTTTCCATCAGCTCTACCTCTCCGAAGGCTGAACCCCACGGCTGTCAAGCCTGTACTCAGTACAAAGTGGCCTCATGTACCTGCACCTCATCTCCCCCCTCCACAGGCCCAGAACAGCCAAGAAACCCTCCTGTGCTCTCCTGCTTGTGCTAAGCTCTCCCTGGGGTTGGAGGGGGGTGTTGGGGGGGCTGTGTGTAAACACAGGTGTGGCTTTTTGCTTCCCTCCCTGAAGGTTGTTTAAAAGCCAGGAATTAGGTAAGATTCGGTTTAACCATCTAGTCACTCGTAAGGCTGCTGAACCTGTTGCCATTTTACAAACTCAGGAAATGCCTCTCATGTATGTGCTCGGTGTTGAGGGTGTGATGGAGCCACAGGTGGGGCATTAGGTGCGGAGCCGTGCGCTGTGTTCACCCGCCCGGCATCCCTTGCCCTTCCATGGAAACAGCACCTCCATTCTCTCTGCCTAAACCTTCATCATCTACATCACATGCTCACCTCCAGTCTGTGGCATAGGCTGAGCTCTGGATCTGGGTTCAAGTCCCATGCTGCCAGGTGCCAGAAATGCCATTTATCTTCTCAGAGCTCAGTTTGCTCATCGGTAAAATGGGGTAATAATACCTACCTCACAATGTTGTTTTAAATGTTAAATGAGAACAGGTTGGTTAACATCATTTTGGAAACAACAATTTGTAGGGGCAAATTTTGTTTGTATAGTACAACTACTGATTGAATAATTGGTGGCGTTCCAGGATAATCACTCCCCAAATGCGAGCTAATGGGAAATCTTACCAAGAGATTCTAGTTATTTAGTTCCCCTGCCATTTCCAGGCCCTCTGTGGCCTCAGATACGGGCCCTGACACGAGGTACCTGACCACTGATATTTCTTGGCTTGAGTTAAGGTAGGTATGAACCTTCAGTGGTCTAGAAGCTGGCGGCTGCATCTTGTCTCTTATCCATCCATTCCGCAAGCATTGGTGAGCTCTGAGTGTCATGTTCTAGGCTGAGGAAATCCTGAGCAGAGCACGGAAGGGCACCATGGTCGAGGTGCCCATCATGCAGAAAAGGACAAAAACAGACACCTTCACCTAGAGCCACCACTAGACAAACAATGACCAGACCATCTATGACAACAGAACTCTGCCCCCATGACCCCGGCGGCAACGGGCCCAGAATGAGCAGGATGTGGTCAATGACTCAGTGCCTACCAGCTTCTCAAGTCTGCCCCTGGGTTCCCGTCTCACATCCCCCGTGTGAGATGTGCTCAACAGAGGTGCCATCCAGCTGTGAATGAGGGGGGTGCTGGGAGAGGAAACCCAGAGCGGTCTTACCCCTGAACTCTGCTGCCTGGCCTAGGAGAAAGGGAGAAAGAGAAGAAGGATAAAAAACAAAAGAGGAGAGGGAGAACACGAAGCCCTAAATAAAGAATGGCACATCCTCTCCCACGCACACATTTTCAACAACCACGTCTTCCTTACAGTAAAGTTAACTCGGTCTAGCCAAACTTCGGGGCTTTCAAATTACCTAGAGGTGATTAAACCCTTGGCTCCTAAGCCCCACCTCTAGTGTCTCCGTCGGCTCAGGCTGCCACAAAGAAGTACCCCAGACTGAGTGGCTTAAACCACAGACACTGATTTGTCACAGTTCTGGAAGCTGGAAGTCTGAAATCAGGTGCCAGCATGGCCGGGTCCTGGAGAAGATCCTCTTCCTGGCTTGCAATCAGGCCCCTGCTCACTGCATCCCCAGAAGATGGAGAAAGAGCCCAGGCGTCTCTTCTTATAAGGGCACTAATCTCACCATGAGGGTCCTGCCCTCATGACCTCAGCTGAACCTAATGACTTCCCAAAGGCCTCACCTCCAAATATCATCACCTTGGTGGGGGGGTGTGTGTGTGTGAGAGCTTCCACATACGAATCTGGGGGGGAACAATTCTCTGTTCAGCCCCTCAAATTCATGTCCTCCTCACATGCAAGATGCATGCATCCCGTCCCACCAGCCCCAAGAGTCATAACTCTTCCAGCATCAACTCTAAAATCTAAATCCCAAAGTCTCATCTAACTATCATCTAAAGCAGGTCCAAGCGAGACTCAGGGTACATACAATTCATCCTGAGGCAGAGCTGCTCTCCAGCTGTGAGCCTGAGACACCAGACAAGCCATGGGCGTCTGAAATATGATGCTGGGGCAAGGGAGAGCATAGACATTTTTGCCACAAAGGCAAGGAAAGGGAAAGAAGAGGTGACAAATGTAAAATTTAGCAAGGCAAATCTCGTGAGATTTTAAGGCTCAAGAATAATCCTAAATCTGTGGGTATGAGCCGGGGTCTGGATATCTCCAATTTTCATCTATGTTCTCAAGGTCCTTGTGCCTTGAATAGAAGCGTGGCTCTGGTATGAACCTGTCACAGATGTAGACTCTCAGGCCCCAGTTCCTTTTTTAAAAATGACTTTATTTATTTTTTATGAGAGACAGAGAGAGAGAGAGAGAGGCAGAGACACAGGCAGTGGGAGAAGCAGGCTCCATGCAGGGAACCCAATGCAGAACTTGATCCCAGGACCCCGGGGTCATGACCTGAGCTAAAGGCAGATGCTTAACCACTGAGCCACCCAGGTGTCCCTCAGACCCCACTTCCAACCTACCAAGAATCTGTACTTAGGGCACCAGGTGGCTCAGTCTGTTAAGCAAACATCTGCCTTCAGTACAGGCCATGATCCAGAGTCTCAGGTTAGAGTCCTGCTCAGCAGGGAGTCTGCTGGTCTCTATCTCCCTCTGTCCCTTCCCCCACTCATTCTCTCTCAAATAAATAATTAAATCTTAAAGAAAAAAAAAGGATCTGTGTTTAAACAAGACCTATAGTGTTTTATGTGCACATTACAGTTTGAGAAGCCCTGCTCCGGGTGATTCTTACTTAAGGAATCCAAATACCACTTGGAGCACAATAAATAGTAGCTAACAACAGGCAGTATTTGAAGTGCTTGGTGTCTAGTGATTCATTTATGAGTCAAAATAATTCCATGAGGTAAGGACTATTATTTTTTAATAATTTATTTTAGAGAGAGAGAAAGAACGAGAATGTGCAGGGGAGGGGCAGAGGGAGAGAGAGAGTCTCGAGCAGACTCTGCACTGAGTGTATAGAGCTGGACCCAGGGCTTGATCCCACCACTGTGCATCACAACCTGACCTGAACCAAGAGTTGGACACTCAACTGACTGCCATCCAGGTGTCCCAGGTAGGAAGCATTATTATCCCCATTTTATAGATGAGAAAAGTGAGGCACAGAAAGACCGAGTTCTCAAAGCTGGCATACAGAGACACTAGGATGCAAGCCCTAGCCAACTGGCACCTGCTGCCCCACACTCGGCTGGTATATTCACTTGGGAATGGACAAGGCCTGAATCATCCAGGTTGTCCTCCTGGGCCCAGACACTTCACCGATGGCACTCAGCACCTCTGCAAAAACAGCAAAGAGCTGCATGGGTCTCATCTATCCAGCAGCTAAATAACACATGCAAAGCACATCGACTGTCCAGGAAGAAAATGGCTGTGCAAATTTCGAATATAATTATTACATTTTTAAACTCGACCAGTTTAGAAAAGACATCCATGCGTGCCAGAAGACATGCTGGGGGCTCACGTGAGCCCCACACTTCAGTCGATTCACCATCTCAAATCTGCTCTGAAAATCCCATTCCAGAAGGTTCTGGTGCAAGAACGGAGGGCAAAGCAGGTAAAGAGTCCTTTGTACTGGCCTCCATCCATAAGGACTCATTTAGACATTTTTATGTGGTCTGCCCTCTGGACTGAAACGGTTTTTACAAAACCAAGCTGTGTCTTCTGAATGTGAAATGTCAAAACAACAAAAACACATAAAACAGGGCCGACTTGCTTCAGTATGCCTCGTTTCTGCCTGCAAGCACTCTTCTCTCTGTAACATTGTTTGTATTCAGAGATTCTTTTCTCCTACTGCTGCTGCAACTGAGCTCTCCAGTAGTCATCTTGGGGTCAGTCCCATTTCCCCAAAGACAAAGAGCCATGGGATTATCAAAAGTCATGAATGTCCTTCAACCCAGAAGAGCCCAAAAGTAGATTAATATGACCATCATGTTAAGTGGTTCTCCCCAAGGCTTCCAGGGCACGATCCTGAGAATGGATAAAGCCATTAGCTGGTCGTCCTAAGTCAGAAGGCTTTAGCAATGCATACTGTGAGACAAAATAAGGCTGGCAGGCAGTCTCAGAGGTGAGAACTTAAGGTCCTAGCAAAAGACAAGGAACAATGTCCCAATAGAGACAGACTGCTAAAGGCCTGAAGACTTAAGGACCCTGCGAGATGTTTTCCCCCCCAGTTCCATGAAACCAGAAACACAAGGGCAATAAATGAAGATCTCACACATGCAACTAGAAGCAGAATGGACTGAGATTGAATGACAGGAAAAGGATTCCCTTTTGATCGAAAAGGATTATGTGTCTGTACATCTCAGCAGAGAACGGGCCCTGCTTCCAAGAGGCAGGGAGTGACACATTGGACCTCAGAGCTGCCCTGGGCCCGCCAGTCAAGGCTGAAATCCATTTGTCTGTGGTGTAGACATAAGCATTATGGCAGAAGCTGAGCCTGACCAACTGGAACTGTGGCTGGGAGACTGCCCTTTGGGACGGGCCTGTGAAAGTCTGACCAAACTCAAACACAATTTTTTAAAAGATTTTATTTATTTATTCATGAGAGAGAGAGAGAGAGAGAGAGGCAGAGACACAGGCAGAGGGAGAAGCAGGCTCCATAAAGGGAGCCCGATGTGGGATTGGATCCTGGGATGCCAGGATCGCGCCCTGGACCAAAGGCAGGCACCAAACTGCTGAGCCACCCAGGGATCCCCTCAAACACAATTTTTAATAAAGGGTAAAGAACTCACAACACAACAGTGGCAAAAAGTTATATGGTCAACAGGAGATTGGCTAAATAAATGTGTATGTATCCATACAGTGAAAATTAGATTGTCAAAGAGTATCTAACAAATTGGGGAAATGCTTATGATATAATGTTACCATGGAGGGGTGGTTAGCAGGACCCAGAACATAAAACTGATTTTTTCTGTGCATAAGTAGATACAGATTTTAGGATTAAAAAAAAAAAAAAAACCAAACCCAAACAAACAAAAACTCTAGAAGAATGATTGCCAAAATAACAAAAATACTTATCTTTGGTGAAAATAGAGTGAGGTTTTTTTATCCTTCTTATACCTGTCTGCAATTCCTAATTTTCCAAAAAGAGCATGTATTACTCTTAGAATTCTAAAGTAAAAGCTATACATTGAAAATATGGTTTTGATATTGTTTCATCCTCACAGTTACTATTTATTAAGAGATTAAGATGTGCCTTTCATGCATTGTTTTAGAGTCTGTTTTAGAGTTTAAAAAAAAATGACAAGAGGCAAAGACTATTACTATCATTATTTGCACTTGCTTCTGGGGAAATGAAGGCTCAGGTGTCTCATCTGTGGCTCAGTAGCCACCAAGGGACAGAGCTAGTTCCAATGAGGATGTATCTGGCACCAAGGTCCATACTATTAACCCTGAAATAGGCCCAGAAAGTGAAGCCCAGGTAGGGTTGCCAGATAAACTATAGGATGTCCAGGTACATTAGACTATCCAATACACAAGAAATAATTTTTAACATAATTATGTCATATATAATATTATTTATTATGTATCAAAAAGTCTAATTTAACTGAGCATCTTTCTTTCTTCATTTTTCCTAGGAGTAGGACCTCCATTAACAAACTGCTGTGGGAGAGGCCTGGGGTTCTAGGGAAAGCCAGATTCAGGCCCCAACATTCTTCTAACAAAGCCAGCTCCAGGCAGGTGCAGAGAAAATCACCATGTTTCCCATGTCCTTTTTGTTACACCCCACTATGAAAGACAGTGAGGCTTCACTGACTGATAGAGGTCAGCCGCCTGGAGCAGAGAGCTCCATAAAAGTGAAGGAGGCCTAGGGTTCATAGACCCTATTAGGCAATAGTGCTGAGCACTTCGAGGTCACACTTTGGGACAATGCCCACACTGGGTGCTAGCAGGTGTCTGAGTTCCCTCTAGGTTACTTGTCTGACTTTGCTCTCAGTAACCAGGGTGGGAAGTGACTCACAGCCCCCAACTCCACATCCCCACCCCACCTCATCTCTGTTCTCCTATGACTCGTGACAACCACATGATCTTTAAACCCCAAACTTAGACTAGCAGCACTTAGACCTAGCCCTCTACCTAGGTGCCCATTAGGATCATCTGGGGAGTTTCAAAAAAACCACTAACATTGGGTCCACTCCCAGGAATTCTGATTCATTCAGCTTAGGTGGGCCCAAATATGGGTATTTTACCCCAGCTTCCCAGGGGATTCTAGGACTCACCATCACTGTGCTGGGCCACCCACAATAAACCCAGTGCTGGGGATGGTGGGCTCCCTAGGGGTGGATGTTTGGATTCATCTGTCAAACAGGGACTCTGGGGTAAAACCTGCAGGATCGCTAAAAGGCCTAAACTGGTTCAGCTCCAAGAGTGCACAGAAAATATTCAGCAAGCGTGATTTCCGTCCCTAGAATCGAGCACGCTGACAGGCTTTTTACCCATTACCTGCTAGCTCATATAGTCCTCAGACACCACTCTCTAAGGTAGATACCATCATTGTCCTCATTTGGAAGGTGAGGGGACCAAGGCACAGAAAGGTGATATATTTCTCAAGGCCTCCAGCTAGGAATAGTGGAGCTGGGACTTGAACCTGGGTTTGGGGGTTTCGGAGCCCCAAGCTTTCAATCTCCTCCTTATGAGAGAGGAACCCACCCCCACCCCCACCTCCTGGCCCTTGCTTGGCTGTCCCCCTGCCTTGAAGGCCAGCCTCTGCCTGCTGGTGGTAACCCAGCCGGGAAGCAGCCCTGGTCCTCTCTAGGTGCATGCAGACCTCACAGTGAGTGCCCAATCACCAACCCTTCTCTTTCTGCTGAGCATTTACTTGGTCCATCTACTTGCTAGACGCTGGGTATGTACACTGGGGAGGCTTGGTGGACTTGAGATCCTGCGGGGGAAACCAAAACCACAAGTATGGACCTGCAAACTGCAGAGGCAGCCCCAGAACTAGCCTCCGCCAGGCCCTGAGCACAGCAAGGAGCCTCTGATGGTGTTAAGTCAGAGCGGATGTGACCAGATCAGCTGGCTGGCTGTGAGTGGAGGATGCATTGGCGGGGGAGCCGGGGGTAAGGGGCAAGAGGGCCAGGGAAAAGGCTAAAGTTGGAGGCTGAGGAAAAAATCCAGTGAGATAGGAAGGGGCCTGGCCCAGCATGGGTGAGGGTGGACATCTTCCAAAAAAACTTGCTGCCCACTGCATGAGGAGTCGTTATAAGCTGCTATGGCCCTTATGACACCTGCAGTATTTTCTGTGGTGGCTTGTTCCACTAGTAGAGCTCCTGCCTGTATTGCTTCCAGAATAATATGCAGAATATTTAACAATCACGAGGGCTGACCAATCAGAACAGACAATGACTCCAGGGCTGTAGCCAGGTCTCCCACTAGGCTAGGCTTTAACCCTTTCATTGCAGGATAGTGTGGAGGTCTGAGGGGGGCACAGGGGTTCCGGGGTGGAGGAAGGTGCTCAAAGGCTTAAGAAGAAACTCGCTGTTGCCACTATCTTAGCAACTAGTATCAAAACCCAATGATCCACAGCAGCTGAGGCTTGCCCCCTCACTGGATTTCAAAGCTTCTAGAAACCAAGGCTAGACTTAATAAAGATGGATTAGCTAGAAATTAATCAAACAGGCAGCCCTTCCCAGGTGGCAATGCCCTTGTGAAGTCCTGGGCCCCCTGTGGGCCAGACGGGCAGGCTGACACCTCAATCTTGCATTTCTGAGATGAAACACGGAGTCTGAATCGGCCCCGGGACCTGCAGGGGCTGTGTGTCCTCGGAGCCCTGGACTCTGGAGAAGATGCTGTCTGTGGAGGGACACTGCGGATTCCTCCCCGAGGAGGGGCTGTGGTGTGCGAGGACACGCGGAGGGTGGACACTGCACTCCTGGGCGGCGGGCCTGGGGACCCGGCCCTGGGGGCCACGGTGGGGCAGCCAGGGAGCCTGAGCCACTCCTCCTCGATTTGTCCTGCACTTTGTCAGGTTGAAGTTCTGACATTTTGTGGTGCCAAAAAAACAAACAAAAAAAAGATCACGGTTAAGAACCAAGAGGCAAAGAAACTTCTTCTAGTAGCGCTGGGCTTGCCTGCAATGATTTCTACCCTGGGTAGAAATTCTTCTTCTGTCCACTTCGTTCTTCAGAAGGATATTCTGAGGATGAATGAGATTATATTAATAGCCACCATTTTCGTGGCTTCCTCCCATCCTCCCTTCCCTCTCCTTCCTTCTCCGTCTTCCAGATGAATTTGTCAGGCACATGCTGATTCGGATCACAGGAACACACAGACACAAATTCCTGACCCTGGGAGCCCGAGTTATTCTAGGGGATTACTTCACTTCATCCGGACAACCAGCCTGGAGGTGGTGTTCTTACTGTCATCCCGAGGCTCAGAGAGGACACTGGCCTGCAGGGGTCACACTGCCTGCGAGAAGCAGATCTGGAATTAGAACCTGGATCCCTCTGACACCCCAGTGCAAGCTGTTGGTCTGGCCAGAGGCTATTGCCCCACACCACCCCCCTGGGAAAATCCGCTTTAAAAAGGAAGGTGCCCCATAATTTTAAATCATGGTCAGACTAAATGGCTTGCAAGAGTAGCAAGTGTATGAGCACTGGATTTGGATCAACCTGTATTTGGGTCCTACCTCCCCACTTACCAGCTTTGTGACCTCAGGCAGAGTGCTTAACCTCTCTGAGTCTCAATGCTTATCGAAAGAACAAGATAGTCTGGCTTTGAAGAACACAGAAATAAAGACTCACAGCCGGGAATTCTCAAAAACATAGAGAAGGCTTTGTTCAGCCCTAATGTCCAGCCTTGTTTGGCTGCCTAGTAGCTGCAGGGCCTTGGACAATGTGTATAAGCATTCAGGGCCTCTGTTTCCTCACCTGTAAAATGGGCATGAGGGGTAGGCATGAGAATCAAATGTGATCATTCCCACTGAGCCCTGCCACTATGCTGATTTTGGGTACCAGTTCTCACAAGTGAGGCATGCTCTGGGGGTCTGCGAAAGGCTCCAAGCACTTGGCCAGCAGGGCAAACCCATGCTGCCAGGGCCACCAGAGCCACCAGAACACCAGGCTGGGACACCTCTACGTGGTGGTAAAAGCATGGGCCTAGGCGATCCCTGGGTGGCTCAGCAGTTTAGCGCCTGCCTTTGGCCCCGGGGCACGATCCTGGAGTCCCGGGATCGAGTCCCACGTCGGGCTCCCTGCATGGAGCCTACTTCTCCCTCCTCCTGTGTCTCTGCCTCTCTCTCTCTCTCTATCATGAATAAATAAATAAATAAATCTTTAAAAAAATAAAATAAAAGCATGGGCCTGGAGCCAGATGCCTGAATTGAACCCTGGCTCTGCAGCCTTCTGATCCATGACCTTGGGCAAATGATTAGCCTTCTTGTACCTGAGACATTAGTATGGACCTCACAGGATGTGGTCAGAATTAAATAAGTTGAAGACATGTAAATGCCTGGGAGAGGGGCTGGGCATATAAAACACTCAAGAGGGACTTCTTGGGATTATGATTTTTTTCTCCCTTTGTGTTTGGTGATCTCCAAAGAAGTTGCTCTCTGTGCCCGGGAAGGTGTCCTATGGCTTATGAATTATCCCCGCTCCCTGAAAACGCGGTTGTCTTACTCCACAACATCAGCTCCGTCTGAAATCTGTCTCAGCTCATGCCTTGGAGCCACTGCAAGTTGGAAGCAATTCAGCTGAGACTGGAACTTCCTGGGTTCCCCTGAGGGGGCAGGGAACTTCCTGGTTCCTCCCGATGGAGTCCCAGTCCCTGGCTTCATGTCGCTGGTCCTAAGAGGTTTCTTCCAAGGGCTACATTTCTTCCCATAACGACTCCTCCACGGGCCTACCAGGCCTGCCTGATATGTATAAATACACTTAACTTTTATGGGGCGCGTAGTGCCCTCAGCATAAACCATCTCCTCCAGCCCATAGGATTTGGGGAAGGGCTGGGGCATGGAAGGGAATGTGTGTGTAGGAAAGGCTCTGGGGCCTGTGTGGTTAGAACTGACTCTACCGCAAACCCTCCCAGCTAGATGTTGGCCTTCACATCTCCCCCAGGGCATCTGCAGTGGGCACGACAGGACGCCGGGCTCTACCCAATGTGGCTTTAAGCCAGCAACCCCCACTTCTCTCCGTCCATCCGCCACCACTGTGGTCATCGGGGCGGCCACCGAGGGCTGCGTGCCCCAGGCCCTGCTTCTGTGCTGGCTCCCCCCTTCACACTGTGCTGCTGGCAGCTGCAGCCAGGGCGCTAGTTCATGGTGTGATCTCCACGCGTCCCAGCCCTGCTGCAAAGACTCACTACAGCCTCTTAGAATCACTCTTAGAATAAACCTCCCACCCCTGCCCGGCCTCCAGAGCTCTGCCTTGAAATCCTTTAAAGCCCTGCCTTTAAATCTTAACAGATAAGTTGATCTCAGTAATAAATGGTTCAGAGTATTTTATTTCTGTTTTTCAGGTGAAGTAGCCACTAAAGCCGTCAGCTCTGGAGTGATATAGCTCATTCAGTCAGTCGGTCAGTCAGTCAGTCAACAAGCACTTATGGAGGGCCTACTGTGTGCCAGGCTTTGTTCTGGGCCCGGGAGTCGGTGGTGAACAAGACAAAGCCCGTGGCCACGGCTGGTTTCCAGGGCTGCTAACTGCATCCTAGTACAGAAGCCGAGACTTACAAGGCCCTAGGCGCGCTTTGATGCTCTGTTGTGAACATCTTGGAATTCTTAATCATTCAGTTCTTAGTCACAAGGGCCCCAATTTTCGTTTTCCACTGGGCCTCCAAAATCATGTAGCAGCCTCAGCCCTTCCCTAGGAGAACTCACGTTCCTAATGGGGTGACTGGCACTAAATAGAACCTAATTTCAGGCCACGGGAAGTGCTATGATGAAAGCAAACTAAGATGTGTGTTGGCAAGTGACCGGTGACCCTGGCTGGTGGTGGGCAGGGAAGCCCTTCCTGACAAGGTGACGGTGGGTGGCGTTCAGCAGGACAGCAACGGGAAATGGGTGGGAAGAACCTTCTGGGCCAGAGAAGGAAGAGCAGATGCTTGGGGCCTGAAGCAGGAGCACATGTGCTGAGTTGGAGAGACAGGGGGAGGCCTGTGTGGCCTAAGCTTGGAGAGCTAGAGGGTGAGGTGGGGCCCCCGGGCCAGGCCTGCCCCCCACCGGGCCCCGTTACTCTGCCCAAAGTAAAGCAGGGGCTGCTGAAGACAGTTTAGCCAGGGTCCTAGGACTGGTTCTGACCAAGGAGCCTACCTCTGCACCATTCCAGCTCTGCAATAAGGGGGTACACTGAACGACACCCACCGTCTCTTCCAGTCACAGTGAGGATTGTGACAGCATTTCCTGCCAAGCATTGAACTGGGCCAGCTCGGGGGCTTGATCATCCCAGGAGGGTCACTCTGTCCCCACGCCTCAGATGCCACACTGGCAGAGGAGGGGCCACCTGCTGCATTTTCCCTGCAGGGTTGAGAGGCCCCCGGCTCACCCCCACAGTGGCTGGTAAAGGATCGGCCCCACCCCACAGCTCAGTTTCCAGGGAGCTCGGCCGCACTTGCTGAGGGACCCTCCACTGACTTCTGTAGACCCCAAAAGGCCAAATTTGAGTCCCAGTTGCAGAGTTCCCCAAAGTCTTTCATTCACGAACTATGTTCATGATAAACTACTGTACTATTATTTAATTTATCGTGAATTGGATTGTGATCTTTACTTAAATGCTTTTATTTTAAAAGGAAACAAGATATTGTTACCATATAATACTTGCGACCGATGGGAGGTAACCATGAAATAAATAAACTACTTTGCAATATCTCCATTATTAAATTCAAGCTAGGTACCGATACCAGCCTCCAGCCAGCTCTGTCTTTATTTAAAAGGGAGATTTGCGTGGCAGGGGTGGGAAGGGGGATCCGTTCGTGGTGTATACATATATCAAATTGCCATGATGTACACTTCAAATATCTTGCAATTGTATATGTCAATTATAGCTCAACAAAGCTGAAAAAGATAAATAAGAGGGAGATTCACAAGTATTAGAAGGTGGTTAAAGGGATTATGGACAAGGAAACAAGCCGACATTCTCCTAAATAACCGGAAAGGCTGAAGGAGAATTTGGAAAGGGCACACGTCTCTGTGACTTGATCTTGTTTAGCATCATCTTAAAATTACCTGCCTTACCAAGAAACAAAACCCAACCCTGTCTAACTTAAGAGTCTCCTAAGGGGCCACTGGGGAGCCCACTGACATTCTGGGAGGACCAGAGACTCAGGCTGGGCCACATCACCTGGAGCGGTACCCAGAGCATCCAGCAGATCTGGGGAGGGGCAGTTCTGGGGAGGATTTGCATAGGAACATGCCGCCACCACCACCACCACCAGGACTGGGCTCCGGCCCCTGACAGAGCTGCCTCCATCGCCACCCTGAAATAGAAGAACACACGTGCCCCCCTTCTCCATGTCATTAGCGTCCAATTGAAAATCTGGGTGGACTCCTTTGATTGGCAAGACTAAACTCCTGCACCTGCCCCCTAGCTGCAAAGGTGGCTAAGGAAATGAGTATCTGAGATTTTCAGCTTCTCTCATGAGAGTTGGATTTTTGTCCCAGAAGATGGGACAACCCCCAGGCACAGAAGGGGGTTCCCAACACCTGAATGTCAAGGAATGAATGAGAGATGACCATGACCTATATGGTCTGTGCAGAGGACAGCTCACCCAGCAGGCCTGGCTGCCCTCCTCTGAAAGACAAAGCTGGTCCTCGGCTGGCACCTGGGAACTTAGATTCCTGTAGGGAGTCCCACCCACCATCACCTCAGGTTTAGGCCCTATATGCCTAAAGCATTTCTACAAACAGGATACTTTGTGCTGGACACCTGCTTTTTCTCTGGGAGCCTGAAATTTGAGGACATGCCGGGCAGAGGCTGCCTGTGTGACCAGCCCCAGGCCAAACCCTGGGTGCCGTGTCTCTAACCAGCTTCCCTGGTTGGCAGCATTGCATAGGTGTCATCACAATTCATAGTTGGGGGAATTTGTCGCATCCTGGGTGACTCCCCGGGAGCAGAGCCTCTGGAAGCTTGTGCCTGCTTTCCTCCAAACTTGCCCTTTGCTGATTTTGCTTTCTGGCCTTTCACTGTCACAAATCACAGCCCTGAGGATGAGCATATATGCTGAGCCCTGTGAGTCTCCCAGCAGATCATCAGTCCAGTTGGTCCAGACCATCAGTCCAGACCAGTTGGTCTTAGGGACCCCCCTACATACCACCAGTGTCAAAGCCTTTGAGAAACATTGACTCAGGCTACTGGAGCAGCCCTCAGACACCAGGAATGCCCAGACACACGGGATTCTTAACTTCCAAACCATAACGCCTCTGGAAGGCACATCTGTGAGATGGATCAGGTAATCAGCTAGCCCTGTTCATAGGGTGGGATGATGGGGCTCAAAGAGGGGTGTGATCTGCCAAGACCCGTAGGGCCAGTGAATGCACAAGAAGCAAGAGTCTGCTCGGGCTCCTGAGTGTGGGGCTCTCGCTCTAGGTTCCTCCCTGCAAAGCTGCCTCTAACCCCAGAGGCCTGCATAGGCTTCATTCCCTGGGTGAGCACCCTCCAGGAGAAAAGCATTCCAGGCAGCCTGAGCCTTCCTGCAAATGTGCTTGTGTTTTTCAACCTGCACCAAATGGAGTGTGGGTCTGGGAATTTTTTCCCATCACCACCATCTAAGTAGTTAAACCTGAGCCCCGGCCCCCTGGCACCTGCATGTCTCCAGGCTTGGTTCGGGCCTTTCTCAGAGAGCCCGCATCTGAATCAGTCACCTGCTTTGCTTGTTTAAAATGCAGCTTCCGGGCCTGGACCAGACCTAGTAAATGAGAATCCCCGTGAGAGAGGAGCCGGGAACCTGCACCTAACAAGCTCCCCAAGGAGGATCACGTACATTTAGTGCAGGGCCTGTCACCTCGCCAGTCGTCAGTGGAAAAACAAAACAAAACAAAACAAAACAGGACCTCAGAAAGCACGGAGGGAAGAACCTCGAGCCACACGTCCATGTCCAGGCCTGCACTGCGCTGCCCCGCAGCATGTTTGGAGCTCGTTCTGAATGTGTAAAAGCCCAAGTTGTCAGAAATATCTATCACAACTGGAAACCATTGTTTTCAGCTCACTCAATACAGAGGTGAGGTTTTGCCTCTCTGCTGTCATTTTCGGTGTCCAGAACCCGGCCTGTTTTCCTCAACCGTTGCGGTGAGCTGAAGGGTGGCCCCCAAAAGTCAGGTCCGCGTCCTGATCCCTGGACCCTGTGAATGTTACCTTATACAGTAAAAGAGGGGCTGTTACCTTATATGGCAAAAGATAGGATTACTTTAAGGATATTGAGAGGAAGAGCTTATCTTGGGTTATCTGCGCAGGCCCTAAATCTAATAACAAAATCACTCTTCTAAACCCACTTACAAGAGTGAGACAGAGGCACGTTTTTGCCAGATGGGAGAGGAAAAGGTGATATGAAGATGGAGACAGAGATTGGAATAATACAGCTGCAAGCCAAGGAACAGCAAAGACTGCCAGGAGCCAGCAGAGCTGGAGGAGGCAAGGAACAGATTCTCCCCTAGAGCCTCCCAAGGTGCATGGCCTGCTGGCCTCAATTCCAGACCCTGGCCTTTAGAACTACGAGAGAACACATTTCTGTTGTTTAAAGTTGCCGAGTCGGTGGTAATTTGTCACCGCGGGCCCCAAAACTAATACAACCATGAAAATTATTCCAAATTCTGAAAGTAATTGAATTTGCCCCACCCCAGGGCCTTTGCACAGACTGACCCTTATACTGCCGTTCTCTGTCCTAGCTCATTGCATGCCCAGCTCCCTCTCATAATTCCTGTTCCTGCTCAAATGTCACCTCCTATCTTCCCAGGGAAGGTAGAAGACTTTCCCTAACCCCAGACCCCTGGTAGAAGGAGCTACCAATCACCCTCTAGCCCTTACCATATTTTAGGGTTTCCTTTTTTCCTTACCATAATATAAAATGATCTGCCAGTTGGTTTACTTATTGTTTCCATGCCAGTGGGAACCTGGACTATCTAGTTCATGGCTATATTCCCAATGCCAGGGGGCTAAATAAGTATGTGTTCAATAAAAAGAATTAATGTTATTTTATACTAAGGAAATGCAAACTCCATATGCTAAAACTGAATAATCCAAAGAATTCTTTAGCTACAAAGTTCTCTTGGGAGACACCTGGGTGGCTCAGTGGATCTGCCTTTGGCTCAGGGCATGATCCCAGGATCCAGGATCGAGTCCCACATCAGGCTCCCTGTGAGAAGCCTGCTTCTCCCTCTGCCTGTGTCTCTGCCTCTCTCTGTGTCTCTCATGAATAAATAAATAAATCTCTTTTAAAAAAAAAAAAAAAGAGGTCTCTGGGCCACTTCCCAGCTCACTATCACTTCCTTGTGCCATAAGTTCACTTAGATGGTGAGGTAAGGACTGGACCTCTGCCCCGTCCTACTAGTTAGGGCTGTTTGGGTTTATCACCTCTGTCTTTGAGCCTCAGCAACCTCCTTGGTAGAGGGAGGGGTTTGACTTACTATTGGCAACGGATCCTGGGCAGTTTCTACTTACGCAGGCCTGGGCTAAACAATTTCCATATATACTCCCAATTTGGCCCTCCTAATAGTCCCATCCAGCAGTACTATTATTGCCCCCATTATGTGGATGAGAAAATTGGGGCATGAGAAGTTTTCATCACCTGCCCAGGGTTGCATAGCTAGTGAGGTAAGAACCCAGACTCCTGAGTTACCTACCAGGATGCTGCACGGCTCAAGGTGCCCACAGCTCTCAAGCCTATAACTCAGTTTGAACAGTTGGTGGAGAGTTACTTAAATCACTAACAAATGCATATGTACACTACAGCACACTTGCTGGTCTTTAATCAAGTAGACATCTGGGGAAATTGTTTTCTCATTTCCCTTGCTCTTTAAAATGTGTAATAAGAGTCAGCATGCCGCAAGTCTGAACAGTTGTGCCCCTAAATCAAAGGGCGGAAGCAAACTGTATTGCCCACTGCACTATGTAAACATACATGGGGGAGAATGTTCTAGTCGTAATGGCCTCACATTCTTTATTCTCTGGCTCCTGTTTCTCTCGCCACGGCAGGCAGATACACAGATCTACCGGTGAGGGAAATGTAAAGGCTACTTGAATTATTTACTATTAAAAGGCACTGAGCTGCCAGCTTTCTCTCTGAATTGTTTAGCACTGTCATATACAGCTATGTATGTGCAACATTGACATGTTATGTCCTCATTAACTCTGTTGTAAGTGACTCCCTTCTAAGTAGCGCTGCAAACTCCCTCGTTTCTTGGGCATCAGCTACTCTGTCCATCCTGAAGTCAGGAGTAGCTAACGGTATCTGCCAGGAGCCCAGAAGGTTCAGAATCAGGGTTGTCAGAGAATACAGAGGGACTCATGCTTCCCGGAAAAGGAGAGAAGACTGAGTCCCCCTTGCAGAGGAGAAAAGGGTACCCACTGGATCACATTTCAGCTGTCTGTTTTGGGTGCCTCACCGAGCCTTTCCCTCAAAACAGAAGACACCAATCCTACTTTCCCAGAAATGGCTACAATAACTGGTAGATAAGATGCATGTGTAAGACAATGGGAGAAAAGGCAAAAGAGGATTCAGCCAAGTGCTACCACTAAAACTAGGTGATCTGTGACCCTTTCGCCTCTTGGAATCCAGATTCTACATCTGTGAAGTGGGAGCAATATGCCTCCCTCACAGCCCTGTGGTCAAGATTAAATGAGTCTAGTTATGCAGAGTATATGGTACGTGTTCTCCATTTACCCCAGCTTAGGCAGATACAGCCTGGGCACCAATAAGTGTGTGGGGCATACATGAAATGAATATGTGAAAAGAAAGGCAGCTGGTGTCTGATCAGATGGAAAGACAGAGAAAAGTCCACGGTGGCTGAGCCTTGGAGAAAATGGTATCAGAGCCACTGGAAATGACTTTCGTTATTCCTTCCTTCTTACAGGTGCTGAGCCTTCTGCAAGGTGTGCGGGATGCAGAAATGCATTTAATGAGCATTTATTGAGCATCTATTCGGTTCCAAGCATGGTTTTAAGCTATGGGAAGATAACGATGAATAAAAACCAGACCAAAATACCTATACACTCCAGTATGAAGAAGATGGAGTCACTGGCCTCAAGGAGCATGAGAAGGAAGACAGACAAGTCAACAAGTCATAGCATAACATGTCAGAGTGCTGAGAGGGCTTGGGGCAGGGAACAATGGAGCAGAAAAGGAGATGTGCCTGGGGGTGCTGGGAGGGCGCCAGTTCAAGAGAAGTGCCATAAAGGAGGTCGCATCTAAGCTCGGGATCAAGGCAATAAAACTGTCACCTGCACTATCCAGAGATGCTGAGGGAGGAGGTGCTGGGGTTCAGCTAAGGATAGGATGCTTGGTCGGGGTAGAAAAGGAGAGTTTCAAAGACGGGTCCTTATGCTGCCATAATAGATGAATTTCTATGTTAACTTTAAGAGGTAATAAAAATTTTAATTAAACATCTGCTGGGTTACAAAAGGGCAGCCATCATGAAAAAATAATCTATGTCATTTCCTCTTGAAAATGGCCAGTTTCAAAATCGGCCTTGGAAAATAAATGGGAAAAAGAAGCCTAAGAAAATGTAAGATAGTGTCTTGGCCAGGCTGGAGAGACTCAGTATGGGAAGTTAGGACATACTTTTTCCCTCTCCTTTCTTTCCATCCTCCTCTTGCAGGTGTATCGGTTTACTTAGATGCCTTAGATCCCTGTGAAGAGAATTTGAAGTCAGCCTATAAATGGAATTCAGGCAAATTTCTGCATTTCTGGTGGGCCCAAGAGGGAGGACCTGAAAGGAGCTTAAATGCCAGAGGTAGACACGGGACCCTGAAAAGCAGGCACTCATCTGAATGCACATGATGGAAACTCAGCTCAAACTTACCATCTTCAGGAAGAGATGGATCCAGGGGCTGATGACAGAATCAGGAATGTGTCTGGCCATCTCTGGTCTCTGTTATCCTCTGTGTTGGCTTCTTTCCTGGAAAGAGTCCCCCATGTCCTTGCAAAATGTCCTCTGCAGTCCCAGGTGTACAGCCTGCCCCCTGAGCAACCACAGCAGAGAAACCGTCTCTTTTCAAATAATTCCTGCAAAAGTCCTGGGTTTGGCTCTGATTGGTCTGACTTGGTGACACACCAATCCCTAAATCAATCTCCGTGGCTAATAGAATAAGCAGTCTCACTGGTCAGGCCTGGTCACATGGCCACTCTTGGCACCAAAGATCTGGAGTGAGCCCTGCTTGAACATCAGGAGAGTGGAGAATAGGTAGTTTCCCAAAGTAAAAGTGAGGGTTGGCTACCAAAATAAGGAGGAAGGGATTCTGGGCAAACCAAACCACCATTATCCAGATAGGCTCCGAAGAGTTCATCTCATGGACAGACTCTAAGCAGCTAAGCCTGGGATTCGAAGTGAAGGAGTGATTCTAGGTGCAGTGTGAGGGCTAGACCTTGGGCTCACCTCAGATGACCTTGCCAGTGTCCACTCACCCTGAGGAGGAACAGGCTGTGAGTATAACATGGACAGTCGTCTCTCCAAGCACAGCGCCATGTCAGGCCACCAGCAGCTCACTGGGGTGACCTCCACTAGTACGTGCCCCAAAGGCAGGAGCCCTCCCCTCCTTAGCTGCTGGGCCAACCCGTTACCGTGCAGATGGAAATCTGGTGGCCAGGGTGACCAAAGGCCCTTCTCCTCAGCATGGGCAGGACCAGCAAGGCTTAGAATCAAGCACCATCCCAGAAGAGGCCCCAAAACGGGCTGTGGAAGCCACATGCACTTGGGACAGACATATGTGTGCACACGTGAAGCCCCGGATACAGTCAGAAACATTTACTAAACCAGCAAATTCAGGCAGGAGTAGTAATAACTATAATCCACCTTGCCCCAGGCACCACGCTGGGCAACCTGACAACAGCCCCATAAGAATCATGACCTTTCACAGATGAGGACACTGAGGTTCAAAGGCATTACTTCACTTTCCCAAAGTCAAACAACCAGAGCTGGGATTCGAACCCAGCTCTTCTTGGCCACAAAGGTTGTGCTCTCACTTGGTTATGTCACCCACTCCCCAGTCAAACGCTTCATACACATCCACTGGGGCGGAGGGGGGGGAGGGCAGACCATCCAGGTTACAGAGAAAATAAAGAAACATCCACAGTCCAGAAGCAGACATTTCACCAATGGGGGCTGACATTCAGATCCTGGCTGCACCTGATCTGAGCTGTTGGCATTTAACAGCTCACTTAAGTCTCTCCGAGCTGCTTTTGTTTTAAGGTGGCTCCACACCCAGCGTGGAGCCCAATGTGGGGCTTGAACTCACAACTCTGAGATCAAGAGCTGGAAGCTTAATGGACTGAGCCCCCCGGGTACCCATCTCCAAGTGGCTCTATCATCCATACCAAGGGGATGATAATCCCCTGGTGATCCCATAGGGCGCCGCATGATAGGGCATGTGGTGTGCTTGCAGGCGGAGGAGCGCCGCCCAGAGCAAGTACCCGGAACAACACCCCGCGAGGAGGAGGCCCCAGCTAACGTGCGAAATGCTTCTGAGGGAGGAGATGGTGTGTGTTGATATCACCGTGCTTTCTCAGCCAGAACAATGCCATCTGCCAGCAAATATTGTGATGTGGGAAGGAAGAAACAATCTTTATCCAATTATCTTCCTTATAAAGAAGTACCAAAGTACAATTAATTCTCTAACTATTCAGTAATATTCTCTTAATTAGCAGTAAAAATAGGCATTTCTTCCCGCTGCCTCTGCCATTATATACTAAACGCTGCTTCCCCGTTTGTAATATGCTAATATACTGGTAATTAAAAGCTTCATGATCCCATTTAATGACTGTGTCCGTTTATTGAGGATAGCTGCGTCTCTTCCGGAGTTCCTAGCTGGAACCTAGGAGCTGGATGGCACAGAGGGACGACGGGGGTCCTGCGCTGCTGAGGGTGGGGACTCCTTCCAGATGCGTCTCTTCTGGACTCTAAGGAGGTGGAAGCTTGGGAGCTTTCCTCTCCTTTCTGGAAGGAGGAGCATCCTCCCTGCAAGAGCATTCGTGCCTTTGGAGGCAGCACCTCATTCTTCCCTGATTCCCCACACCCAGCCTACGTGCTGGAGATATCATTGAACACGGGCCTCCTCAGCCTTGGCACTGCTGTCCTTCTAGGCTAGAACATTCTTTGTTGCAGGTGGCTCTCCCATGCATCATGGAGTGTTCACCAGCATCCCCGGCCTCTATCTACTAAAAGCCAATAGCACCGCCCTCACCAGTTTGTAACAACCAAAAGTCTCTCCAAATGTTGTCACATGTTGTCTGGGGGAGGCACAAAACCCGGCCTGAGTTGGGGGTCACTCAACTTTAAGATTAAAACTTTTAAAATTCAAATTAAAAACTTTGAGAAGATGAGAAACAATTGAACAATTGTTTTTGAGCAATCGCTTAACAAAACAATTTAAAAGTCCATGCGTAGGCAATCTATGGAATAAATCTGGCACGTGCATCCAGTGAAATTTATTCGGCAGGTAAAAATCAGCCCTTTGTGAAAGGACACCGAACAATCGTCATGCAAGAGAGTCAGGGTGCATAATAGTATATGTAGTAAGCTAATTTCTATGTTCACCTTATTTGCATCGTTGTTATAGATCTATAGGATGTCGGTAGAGGGACACAGGAAATGAACCCTGGTCACCTCCTGGGAGGGCACCTGACCATCTGGGCATACATGTGGGAGGGATGGTTCACATTTGTGTATGACTTTTGTGCCCTGGTAATGTATTACTTACTTAAAGAGTAAACATAATTTAAAAAATAAACACCTGGCACATTGTCTGGCTGCAAACAGTCTCAATCCATTCCATTCCCACCCCCAACTCCCCTGTCATTCACTCTCAGAGCCTCAGACAGGATATTTCTTTATCGGTTACATTCTGTCTACATGAACATTATCAACCATTCACATCTTGAGAGCAGCTTCCAAGCCCTACAGACCAACATCCCCCGGGCAAGGAAGCCATGCCACTCTTCAGTTTTCAGAGACAGAAACTGGGCTCTGAGGCTTGGCAATGTCAGATTCTGGATTCTGAGATGGTTTCTCAAGTCCTCTGAGACCCTTCCGAGCCCGGGCAAATGCAAAAGCTGAAATATGAAATCCAGACATACAAATGATAAACTGGAGGGGGAGGTGGAGTCATTGCTTTATTAAAAACAAATATGAAATGGGACTCTTCCAGTGAAACCCTAATAGAATAAAAATGTGGTTTGCTTGAAAAGGAGTTTGATTTACTTCACCCTTTCTAGGAAAGGCTCTCTCAGATGACAGGCATTTAAGTCCTGGCTCATGTAAGGGCGCTGATTAGGATATGTTAAGCAAAAGGCAAGGCCTCCTCATAAAATGACCTTGGAAAAAACTGGATTAAAGGAAATGAGGTATGTTTCTTTATTGCAGGACTTCTCGGAGCCTTTCTTGAGGATGAAAGAATACTTTAAAAGAAAAATTAATGTGTGGGTTTCTTCCTTCCTACCTTTTCCCAGATCCTCTACCTAGAAGGCTTGGAGACCCATTTGTGCTTCTTGGCCCTGGGGGGTTATTGTAGGTGGGAACTGAGGCAGCCTCTAACCAAAGTCTCTCTTTGCCTTTAGTGAGTCAGGTGAAAGAGCATAGGGATGAACGCAAGGGGTCCTCTGGCAGCAGGGAAAAGGCAGTGGGTTTCAAAGGTGTGGACTGAATGTGTCCTCCCTAAATTCATGTTGAAATTCTCACCTCATCATGATGGAGTTAGGAGGTGGAGGCCTTTGGAAGGTGATTGGGTCATGAGAGTAGAGCCCTGCTGAATGGGATTAGTGCTTTTAGAAAAGAAACCCTAGAGAGCCCTCTTGCCCTTTCCCCCATGGAGGATCCAGTGAGAAGACAGCCGTCTATGAACCAGGAGACGGGCCCTCACCAGACACCAAATCTGTTGGTGCACTGACCTTGAACTGTCTGGCCTCCAGAACCATAGGAGATAAATCTGTTGTTAAGCCCCCTGATCTGGAGTATTCTGTTACAGCAGCCCATGTGGACGAAACAAAAAGCAAGGAGAGAGATGCAAGAATCTGCAAAATGAGGGGCAGATGATGCTCTAGGGCTTCAGTGCCCTACTTGGCAGCAGTCCCTGCCCCCTCCAAGTAGATGGCAAGACCCCAGAGAAGTAGGACCTTTGGCAAAGAATTCTATTCCCTGGAGAGAGCAGAGCTTCCAGCCAAAAGGAGGGATAATTGGGAAGGATGTTCACCCTCAAACACAACGGCTTGTTGCTAAGACAGCCTCCCAAGACTCTACGGTACCAGGTGATGCCACCTGCCCAATGGGACAGAGGCTCAGAGAAGGCATGAGTGGCTTTAAGATACATCAACAACAAGCATGAAATGCAGTATTGGGGGACACCTCAAGGCTGTGGGCTGGGTTCCAGGTCTCGGACAAGGGCTAAACAGCAGAGTGAATCTCCTAGGTGGATGGTGATACACGGCTTCCCAAACCCCCTCCCTTTCTGTCTACAGAGCAGTTGTCATGAGGATTCCAGGAGGCCGAAGAAGGACAAGGACGCTGGGCGGTGCTCACGGAACACCCAGTGGGCGCCCAGCCCTGCAGGGCTCCTAGGAGGAGACAGAGAAGATATTGCCTCTACCACCCTTTGGGAGCAAGATGAAACTACTTAGACCATGCCCAAGAACTGGGGGTAATTCAGCATTGGTATCAAGAGACTCAAAAAAGTGTGTGCCTTTGGACTACTAATTTTTTTTCTGGGAACCTGTGATAATTATGTAGTATAAAACACCGGGGAGATATTGATGTAAAATAAATTCTTCATCATCGGGGCAGAGAAGGAAGGATGTAAAATAAAGTCCAGGAATGGGAGAAGGGACAATGACAATACCCCCTTCAGGTGAACAATCGGGCAGGTGTCAGAAGTGAGGGTTGTGAAGACCTCAGCGTGTGAGAATACTTCATGGAAGGAACAAAGCGGGATACACACTCATACATTTTGTGCATCTCAACTTTGTGACTAAAATGCAGAGAAAAAGAACTGAAAGGAAATAAACTAAAATGGTAGCTGGGGGTGGAGGTGACAAAGCCAGGGACGACAACTGTGTAACAATCCAAGGGAGCACATGAGGGGCAGGGGGGACTCTACGCGTTATGACTTCATTTCTTAAGAGCCCACCCAAAAAGGCCGGAAGGAGAGAATGAGTAGATGTCATGGTGAAGGTCCTTTCCCGGATTCTGGATTGGGACCCTGGGTTAGTTTTCCGTGGCTGCCACAACAAATGCCACAGACATTATGGCTTAAAACAACACAGATTTATTATCTCATAGTCTGTGATGGTCAGAAGTCCAGGTGAGCTGGACGGGGTCCTCCCCTTAGGGTCTCAAAGATCAAAATCAAGGTGGGAGCGGGGAAGCATTCCTTACCAAAAGCTCTGGATAAGAATCCACTTCCAAGTTCATTCAGGTTGCTGCCTGAATTCAGTTCCCTGTGGTTGTAGGACTGAGGTCCCCATTCCCTGCTGGCCGTCACCCAGCTGGCCCGTGCTCCTAACATCCTTCTCATGGCTGCCACATGGGCTCTCCAGCAACGGCAGCTCGAGCCCCCTCATGTTTCAACTCTTACTGAACGCACCTTCCGCTGCGTCTGACTCCAGTTGGAGAAATTTCTCTGCTTTTAAGGGCTCACATGATTAGATTGGGTCCACCTGCCTAAATCTAGGCTACTGTCCCTATTTTAAGATCTATAACCTTAATAATATCTGCAAAGTCCCTTTTGCCAAGTAGCATAATGTACTGACAGATTCCAGAGATTAGGATGTGGATGTCTTTGCAGGGCCATTCTGCCTAACAGAGACCCGAGACTCTTTCCTCTTAATTTCAAAACTTCTTGACCTTTCTTTTTTTTTTTAAGATTTTATTCATTTATTCATGAGAGACACACAGAGATAGGCAGAGGCAGAGGGAGAAGCAGGCTTCCTGCAGGGAGACCAATGTGGGACTCGATCCCAGGACCCCGGGATCACACCCTGGGCTGAAGGCAGGTGCTAAACCACTGAGCCACCCAGGCATCCATTGATCTCCCTTCTTGATCACCTGACTCCACACATCAGAGTGGGCCTGTTAGTCCACATCCAATCTAGATGAGTCCCAGCTGTCCCAACTCCAAATGTTTGCCTGGAGCTGAACGCACCCACCAATTCCAGCCTCCTGAATTGGGATCCATACAGAGGTGTTCGCTTGTTTTTGCCACAAGAAAACTGCATTCACAGAGGATTTCAGTGGGTTTTTATGCAGCCAACACTAAGCAGCCTGCAACTACCCAGAGAAAACATTAATCAAGTGGCTGTGGGAGGGGAAAAAAAAATGTGTCTTTCACATTTCATCTGCCATCCTCATTTCCCTGCCAAACTTTTCCAGCGGGGATGACTGTGTCCCAGATGTGATCCTAAGAGGCATCTGGAAGGCTGATTCCTGGGGCCTCACCCAGACCTGCTGAGTCAGACCCTCTGGGCATTTAGGCCTTTGAATCTGGCTTTTAAACGCATCTGCCCCTCCCTGGGGTGATTCTCCTGCACACTATTTAAAGGGGTGTCTATCTCCCACTTGGAAGCCTGAAGGTAACGGATGAGAAAGGCTTGCACGCCTGTGTGAAGGGAGTCAGAGAGTGCTCTCCTCTGAGCCCTGAAGCTACTGGGGCAGCACTAGCTGAAGGGCAGGATTGCTGGCGAAAAGATAGAGAGGCCAGTGCTACAAAGCAAGACAGATGGGGTAGGGCTGAGCAGGGATCTGTGCTCGGGGGCCAGGGGGAGGCGGAGGCCCTTCTGAGTGGCAGTGATGGCTGTGCAGCTGGCTGATAGGATACCCCGAAGGAGAGCCATGGTGACAGGGAGCACAGCACCGTGCCCCAGAGCCCAGGTCCAGAGGCCAGCCTGACCCGGGTTCACCAAGGTCACCAGTCTTACCCCCGGAAATAGTGTGGAGATTGTTTCCTCATCTGTAAAATGGGGCCAGTAGATAAAATAGTCCTTTCTTCATAGAGCGCTTGGGTAGGTTAAGGGGGTGTTTTACATAAGGCTGTTTGGCTTATAAGTGCTTATATCAGCTAAGAATGCTTTTGGTGACAAGTAACAAACAGAAAACCTCTGTTAAAAAACTTCCAGGGGCACCCGGGTCACTCAGTCATTTAAACAAACACCTGACTCTTGATTTGGCTCAGGTCATGATCTCAGGGTTGTGAGACCCAGACCTGCGTCGGGCTCTGGGCTAGGTGCAGAGCCTGCTTCAGATTCTCGCTCTCTCCCTCTTAAAAACAAAACCAAACAAACAAACAAACAAAAAACCCAGAAGTTGGTTCTTACTGGCAATGATTCAGCAACACCTTCAAGACAGAGCTCTTTGTGCGGCTCTCTAGGAGGGGTTCCCAAACCCCAGGGTGCACACAGATCACCTGGAGATCTTATTAAAATGGAGATTTGGATTCAGGAGATGTGAAGTGGAGTCAGATCCTGCCTTTGTAACAATCTGGCCCTGAGGCCACACTTCCAATGACAAGATACTTAGCCTTTCTCTTGTGGCTACAAAGTGGCTGCTCCAGCTCCAGCCATCACATTTGCAAGCAAGGGACTGAGCATGACAGAGGCTGTGCCAGTCATATCGGCTTCTTTCACCTAAGAAAAATGAAGCTTTCTCAAGAGCCACCAGCACAGACCTCTGCATAAGTTTCACTGGTCTACAACAGTCCTCGAAGCCTTTCACAGATTCCTAGGAAGCTGGGGCAGGAGTGGGGGGTGTGGGGGGTGATGAGAAACAAGATTGTGAGGATGGGCCTAAAATTTAAGCCTTAAAACAGTCATGATTTCCCCCAGAGCTGGGCATGTGGCCTCCCAGCAGGAGATGGGGTCTAGTTAGCAGGCAAGGAAAGGATGGACATTGGGAAGCAACTAGCAAGGTGGCAGCAACACTCCACACGGTTATATAAATATAACACTTAACACAGAGTGAACTCCCAGCCCGGGTAGCAGTTTTCTCATCAGCATCTCATGAATATGTAATGAGAGGACACCATGCAGCTTCCCTGCCACGCTCTGTCATCCGGAAGCCACACAACCCCACGCGGAACGGGGCTGGCGGCAGCTTGCCAGGGGCACAGGCCCTTGTGCCCAACCAGAGCTGGTCTCCTGAGCCGAGCATCCAGGGCCGTGGGAACTGCTTCCTACAGCTCAAGGGAAGCGTTTACACTCCCCAATCCCTATGCTTCCCCGGACTGAGCAGTTAGTCCCAGAGTAAATGGCCTGGCTGCCTCGGCTCCTCTGTTGCTCACAGCAACCTACCTGAGCGGGTGGATTTTCAACTTCATCGGTTGACCTTGTGCTTGACTCCAGCCGAAAACTCAATAAAAGGCAACATGGGGCCCCTCCTTGAGGCTGCTGCCTTCTTCTGAGTTGTATAAAGGAGACAGTACCCAGCAGATGTACTTTGTGCGTGAACTTAGCTGAGAAGAGAGAGCAGCTTCTTGCAAAGGGAGTCTGAGTTGATTCCCTTTTTCAGGGTCAAAACAAGGACAACCGGGGAACCTGGAAACTCTGGAATCTGAACTTCAATGCCCGGCTGCTTTTTAGGACATTCCCAGTTTTCCTATGGAAAATCAGCTGACCTTCCAGGGCCCAGGGGACAGTGGCCTGGTTGCTTCTGACCTCCCTGCAGATTGTCATTTCGGATTGGTTTGGAGCTGAGCTCCTGCCCCGAGCAATGTCGTGTCATGGTTTTGATCACAAAGACAATTCTACGGAGAGAGGGAAATGCAGAGGACCAGGAAGGTAGGTTCGAAAAGTTTGGGAGTCCTCCGACTGCGGAGGACTTTGTATCTAGGTCTGGTTGACGCTATAAACAGTTTTTGCAAATAATGAACACCTGTCACAACGCACCATGGAGCATAAAGAAAATTCAACAAGATTTGGAGTCCGAAGTCCTGAGTTTCAATCCTGGGTTTTTTCCACTTGGCAGTTCTGGGGTGAAACCAAGCCAGTTTTGCTGACTTGGTCTATTTGGATATTGGTGATGTGAAGAAAAACGTAATCATAATAACGAACACAAGAGAGTGCCTAGGAGACACTGTTCTGATTGCTTTAGATGTATTAACTCATTTTGCTGCAATTGTAAGGCAAGTAAATAACATTATCACCCTCGTTCTTTTCAGGTGGGATGATGGGGGCTCAGAGAGATTAAGTAATTTGCCCAAGGTCACACAGCGGCTAAACAGCAGAGCTAAGATGCCAACCCAGGCACTTGGGCCCTTCAGCCCAAGCTCATTTCCACCCCACACCACTGCACTTTGCAACCTTTAAAGTGCAAGGCCACTTGGGGTATAATTTTGATATTTAAGTATTATTATCCCCATCTTGCACAGAAAGGTCTTATCCAGGGCACCTGGATAGCTCAGTCGGTGAAGCACCTGCCTTTGGCTCAGGTCATGATCTCAGGTCCTGGGATTGAGCCTCACATTAGGCTCCCTCCTCAGCGGGGAGTCTGCTTCTCTCTCTCCCTCTGCCCCTCCTTCCCACCCCCCTTCATTCTCTTTCTCGCTCTCAAATAAAATATTTAAGAAAAAAAAAGATCTTATCCAAAGGCACAGAGACCAGCTACCGTCTGAGCCAAGGGACACACAAGAAAGCATCTCTCGTGCTTCCTTCTGCCTCCCTCCGCCTCTGCAGCCCAAGTCCCCACAAAGGCCCCCACAATGGAGCCATCCGTCTCCAGTCCTCAGGGTCTCCACTGGTGCTGCGCACAGTCCCTACAGCACTGACCTCAACTCAAGAGCACAGGCATCCATTCATCCCACTGGCAGGAAAACCATCTAAACATTTGGCTATTTTTATTTCTGCCAAGCCATAGGGGTGTTGCAAAGAACAATTTTTTTCTCTTTTCTGTTTTTTTTTTTTTTTTGCATTTAATAATACATAATTACCTTCCCTCAATCATCCTGTTGGGATGTGTGCTTTTCAACCCAACACCGAGGCTTTTTAAAAAATGGGGTGGGGAGTAGGTGAGACATATCTTCAGTGTCCAGAAAGAACCTCCCGTGGTCCCTGGAGGGGCGAGTGAGCAGAGACAGATGTCATGCTCGTGTTACTGATTGCTGTTCCTCGTGAAAGACTGTCATGAATAAAAAATACGAGGCAGGGGGTGGGGTGGGGAGGAGGTAGACTGGGCCGTATGGCTGCTTGCTCTTCACCCTCTATGAAACCACTGGCCTGAGAAGCAGCCTCGGGTACCCTAATTAATTCATCCCGTGAGTACGGGGCATTTGACGCCAAAACCCAACTGTTTCAGCTGCTCTTGCCCAACATGTTTATTGCTATTCAGGTCTTCGTTCTAAAATGATGCAAGTATACATAATCCACAGGAAGAGGGGAAAAGCACACAGAACAAATATTCCCCAGTGGACTTAGCATGGCACATCTGATGGGCGCCAGCCTGCAAAGCTGAATCTCAATTGAAGGAGGGTTTTCTTTAAAGGGCCCCAATGGGAGATTTATGAAAAAGAAGCGAGAGAAGCATGCCTACACAATGTAGGTTATAAAATAACAAGATTAGTGGTTCAGAAATCTGTGTAGGAACTATGCGAGAAGGAATATAATAGTGGTGAGGATTAAGTGAGAAAATGTGCACATCACACTCGGCGCACACCTGGCTGCGTGTTAACTATTTCGGCCACAGCTCTGCCCCCAGCCCGTTCATAGGGATGTAAGTTATTATACCGCAGTGGAGTTGAGCCTTTCTACCCCTACCTAACATTTATCCGGGGGTTACGATGTTACAAGCACTGCAGGAGTCCTGACTTCCGTCCCGGTTCCAACAACCCCAAGAGCTAGGCACTGTGGCTGTCTCTGATTTGGCCGATGAGGAAACTGAGGCACAGACAGCTGCATTACTTGCCCAGGTGACTCCACTAGAAGATGGCAGGCTCTAACCCAAGGACACTGACTTCAGAGGCCACAGGTTCTGTACTGATCACAACAACAGGAGTTAGGACAGCGGCTGCAAGGACGGGCTCTGGAGTCAGGCCTCCCCGGATGCACGGGCCGGGTCCGTAACTCTCAATTCTGCTACAGAATCACAGTATTTAAATCCTTGGTAAGTGCTGCAGACGGTCTATTTAAACTCTGATTTCATAAGTACAGACCCTTGGGAACATAAGGAAAACTCCTGCCTCAGCTCACACAGCTAGACCTTTGATGTCTGGCTGGGGATTGAATGGGGTCCCCATCATCATCCCTGACTCACTTGTCTGGGGGGACTCGGGGGAGGAGAGCCCTCAGCCCCAATGCACCTGCTCCTCAGTGATTCTGCAGCCTGACTGTCCCCAGACCTGGAAAGGGTGCTGGGGTGCAGGAGGCTGAGCAGGACCCGGGACTTCATGAGCATCACAGCAGCTGCTTAGGGCCCAAGGAATCTGCAGTTATCTGGTGTCTCCCTGAGAGCCTCCCCAACCAAACCCCAGGGGCTCCTCTCCAGATGACACTCCCTACTCCTGGGTTAACCCCAACAGGCTCCATTTCCGGTTCTTGGTTTGAGCAATACCATGTAGCCAAGTAGGAAACATGAAACTCACAGCTCAAAGAATTCCTTAAATTCTTATTTTTTAAAAGATTTTATTTATTTATTTATGAGAGATGCAGAGAAAGAGACAGAGACATAGGCAGAGGGAGAAGCAGGTGGGGAGCCCGATGCGGATCTTGATCCCAGGACCCCAGGATCACGACCTGAGCCCAAGGCAAGAGGCTCAACTACTGAGCCACCCAGGCATCCCAAAAGTTTGATCTTTTAACTAAAACAAAACAAAACAAAACTGACTTTTCCCCTCCTCATTTCCTCATTGGCCCAAAGGCCATCACAATAATATCTACTTCACAGGCTCATTGGGAGAAAGAAATGAAATAAAGATTTATTCTTCTAAGGGCCTAGTAAATATATCTTAACCCTCACAACACATCTATAGTGAAGCTTAATTCCTTCTCCTCTCCCCATTTTGCAGCTGTGAGAACTAAAGCACAAACAGGTTAAGTCACTTGCCTGAGGTCCAGCAGCTCGCAGGCTGCAAGCCGGGATGTGAACCCAGGTATTCTGGCTCCAGAGCCCAGGAGTGTAACCACGGAACACACTACCTCTCACGGCCCCCAAAACCATCAGTCAGTGATGCCTGCATCCCAGCCGTGCCCACCACCCTCAAAGCCTCCTCCTGCCACCCTGATTCCCTAATTCCTCTTTGTTTTCATTATTTCATTTGTTTTCCTTATGATTTTAGAGGAGGAAAAAAAAATCAATCCTGAATGAAACCAAGTTTAGTTGCAAATGAAACTGAATTGTCCACAACCAAAGCGTATAATTAGAGAATGTTAATCTCTGGGCGGTTCTCCACCCCCTACCCCAGCCCCAAAATACACTAACACTTGCAAAAGAGAATTCATCTTTACCTAAAACTATAATTAAGCGGCTGCTGGCGGTTACCTTGGTGACATTAAAAAAAAAATCTTCCACGACAGCTCCCCACACTGGATAATACTAACTAGGCAGCCAAATAAGTCAACAGGTTGTCCTAGAAACTGTTTCCTTGACAACCAGGAAGATGGAGGGAAGTGGAGAGTTGGGGAAATGTCAGAGCAACAATGCTTACATTAAAGAAGAAAAAAAGCCCCTTTGGCATGACTGAGCAGATCCCCGACTTGTACTGAGCCGCAGAGCCCGGAACGAAAATGACTCCTCGTTACACCAAAAAAGGAGACTGGGGGGTAATGTCAGAACCCAAGCTCGCTCTGGTTGCTCACCCACTGGATGGGTTTCCTCTTCGGGGCATGAAGTCTGACTTTGCAAAGAAAAACCACCATGCACGCTCTCGCTCACCAAACGTTTATTGAGCACTTACTATGCACCAGCACTGTCTGCATCTCCTGGCTCTGGTCTTGCATGCTTGGCAACCTTGGCCAGGTGGACCAAGAATTCTGGACACGACCGATAGAACACAGGACCTTTTTTTGAAATTTTAATGCCTGGGTTTTGGCCGACGTATTCACTTTCCCGTCCCCCGTTCCAGCAAAGTCAGTTCTGTGCCGGCTTGTCTGGGCTGTGCGGAGAAAAGAAGATGGGGAGTTTGCAGGAGCATAGAAGCTGGAATGGTCTGGAAGGCAAGCTCATCACTAGCTTGGTTTGTAAAGGACTAATAACCCTCGGTTGAGATTCAGCCGTGTGTCCTGGAAAACCAGGAGAGGACACGAGCACCCTGAAAGAATGCAAAAGGGGAGAGGGAGGGAGGACCCCAGGGCACAAAGAGTTTCCTGGAGGCTGTGGGCCTTTAAGAAGGGGTCCGGGAACCCAGCCCTGGGCCGTGCTGCAGGTGCATGGAAAAGTGTCGTGTCCTTGGAAAGGAACGGTCACTGGTTCTCAATCTGACCAAGAATGGCCAGGACATGGGAACATCTGGGTGATACACATCTCCAAAGTGACCAATGTGAACAAATGACCACAGGGCCTGACCTGGGCTTTGAGGCTACGTCCCTCAAACCCCCCTTCGCCCTGGGGCGATGGTGGTGCAGGGAGTCCCAAGAACAAGGAAGAGGGCCTGAAGCAGACTTAAGAAAATAAAGAAATGTTCTATTTCTTGTCCTCCTGAGTGCCTGGACAAAGAGCCATACTTACCAAGTATAATTTTCAGTGCTGCATTTTCCCAAACTACTTGAGAAGTTCCTGCAGGGAAGAGAAGGGAGGTAGGAGGGGCGATCCAGAGGCATCTACACCTGGAAATCCCAAATCTATTTTCCCTTCCACAAAACCCTCTCACCTCTGGCTGCATTGCTCCTTATCCAAATATGCCTTTGATCAGATCATTTCCTGGGGCGCCTGGGTGGCTCAGTGGTTAAGCATCTGCCTTCAGCTCAGGCGGTGATCCCAGGGTCCTGGGATCGAGTTCCACATCAGGCTCCCCAGAGGGAGCCTGCTTCTCCCTCTGCCTCTCTCTGTGGCTCTCATGAATAAGTAAAACCTTTTTTAAAAAATCAGATTATGGGACGACTCGGTGGCTCAGTGGTTGGGCCTCTGCCTTCGGCCCAGGGTGTGGTCCTGGAGTCCCAGGATCGAGTCCCACATCGGGCTCCCGCAGAGAGCCTGCCTCTCCTGTGTCTCTACCTCTCTCTGTGTCTCTCACAAATAAATAAATAACATCTTTAAAAATATGTTTTTTAAAGGGAATTAGTATTAAGGAATTTAAAAAAAAGAAAAAATCAGATTATTTCGGGATTGTAAATGAGAATGCCATGATATACTCCTAATCCTCACAGAGTGGACGAGAGTAGCCTCTTTGCTCACCCAACTGACTTGGACAAAGATAACCGATCTGACTCCATGTGCACATTGTTAACACTCAGGCAGAAATTAGAATTGTAAAAAAAAGAAAAGAAAAGAAATTAGAATTATGAGGATCTGGGGCACCTGGGTGGCTCAGTCAGTTAAGCATCCAACTCTTGGTTTCAACTCAAGTCATGATCTCATGATCTTGTGAAATCAAGCCCCACATCAGGCTCCTCACTCAGCGGGGAGTTGGCTTGAGATTCTTTCTCTCTCTCCCTCTCCCCTGCCCACCCTCTCTCCCTCTCTCCAAAATAAATAAATTTTTAAAAAAAGAATTATGTGGATCTGCAGTGCACTTTCCCTACTTGCTATTCATGTGCTCCATACAACAAACCTTGTGTGCCAGATGCCCATTTTACAGATGAGAAAACCAAGGCACAAAGAAGATGAAGACTTACCTAGGGTGCCCACAGCCAATTCAGTCTTGGGGTGGAGCCCCAAGGCCAGGTCTCCTGAGCCCCGCTCTGCCTTTACCTGTCTCCCTCTGTGCTCCCACCTCACCTTTCCTCTATTTGGGTTTCTCTCCTATCTTCCTCTTTCACCTTTCCGTACTGGTTTTCTTCCACTTTTTTTTTTACCTCCTCAAATGCTCCAGTGGTCCTCAGCTATGGGTGATTGCCACCCCCAAGGGACATTTGGTGATGTCTGCAGACCCTTGCGGTTGTCATGAGGGGAGTGGGTGCAGTAGGGCTGGCGACACCATCAGCATCAGGACAGCCACATGCAACAAAGAGTTGTCTGCCCCAAATATCAACAGTGCCCAAACCGAGAAACCCTGCCATCTCGAAGATAAAAAGTTTGTTCATGTAAAGTACATGGAAGGCTGCCTCCCATGTAGTGAGCTATTCTTATTTTGGAGAATGATGTTGTTCACACACTCTTGCAACTGGAGGGTCGGGGTTATTGACAATAAGAAGAAAAGGCACCAGGAGCATCCTTGCACCTAGTCCCAAAGTTTATTCATTTAACAAATACTCACTGACTTCCCTCCATGGGAAGGGCCTGCAGTCCACAGAGAAGAGAAACATCCTGTTCAAAGGCCAAGGTTAAGCCTTGGTCTCTCTCTCTCTCTTTTTTTTTTAAAGATTATATTTACTTATTCACGGGAGAGAGAGAGAGAGAAGCAGAGACACAGGCAGAGGGAGGAGCAGGCTCCGTGCAGGGAGCCCGACGTGGGACTCGACGTGGGACTCGACGTGGGACTCGACGTGGGACTCGACATGGGACTTGACGTGGGATTTGACGTGGGATTTGATCCCAGGTCTCCAGGATCACACCCTGGGCTGAAGGCAATGCTAAACCCCTGGGCCACGGGGGCTGCCCCAAGCCCTGGTCTTTAAGCCTGAATGTACCACCCGGGATGTAATCCCCAAGGGCACTGGGATGAGGGTCCCTGAAGGCCTTTTATGGGTCTTGAGATAGGCCTAGGACTGGGTCTTTCTCTTACCGTGGGATCCATTGGAATGTTGCTGAAATTCTTTCTTTCCAGATATCCACAGAATTCACTGCCCAAAAAGAAAAAAAAAAAGCCTCCAGGAAACGTGCATTCACCTACAAGGCACCGCTTACAAATTGAAAGACTCTCGGTCTCAAATACAACCAAAGCTAAATTATTTTGCCCACCACATTTTTCTTCTTCACACCTGCCACCGAGGAACAAAGAAAAAGTCTGGAAGGTGAGGGCCAGTGAACGTGATTTGCATGTTTAAACAGCCCCAAGGAAGGTGAAAGAACAGAAGCAGAGATTATCACGTGAGAAGCGTCCTGGGGGTGGGGAGTGCTTTCTGAGGCTGGGGAGCTAAAAATAGCCCCCCACGTGTCATTTATAAATTCAAAGGGCTGTTTAGACAATAATATGATCAGATGGCAATTGATGCCTATACCCCCCTTTGCCCCCCCCCCCCCCCCCCCCCCACCCCTGGGATTAAACCCAGCCTGATTTTTAAGTACCAAACAGCAGCCTCCAGGTTTGTCTGGAAAAACCACTCATTCATTTCTATATTTGATTGGCGCACCAGGGGGTCCCAATCACAGCTCCTTGACTCGGTGCCTGAAATCAGATGATATTTGACGGTGGGAAGGGGCAGCTGAGAGGAGGCAGGGAACTAGGAGAGCAAAAGCTTTCACCAGAAGGGCTTCTAATCAGAGGCAAAGAGGGAACCAGTGCTCCCCACTTGCCACCTTTCTCCAAAAACCAGGAAAGATGTGCGAGGAGACGGAGCCAGGCAACAAAATGAGAAGGGCCCATGGCCCTGGAAATAATTAAATTGTCTCCCTTTACATTGGGGGCAGGGGACAGAATAAATGGCTCCGGAGAATCAGGCGATGCTTCCTGGGATTGGACAAGGTGTCAATGAATGTGGGCAAAAGACTCCTGCTCCCCGGTGCCCACACGTCCCCAAGCGGCTGGGCCGAGGCTGGTTTCTGTGCCAGCCGAGAGAGCCATCCAGTGTCTCTTGAGTTTCTTTGGGGGGACCTCTGGGTTTTCTTTTTAGGGTGATGGGAAGGTTCTAAAATTAGACAAGGATGATGTTTGCACAGCTCTGTGAAAATATTAAAAATCCAGTTGCACACTTGAAAAGGAATTTTATGTATGTAAATTTAATTTCAATAAACGGCTATAAAAAAGGGATAAAGAACACCAGGAAATTAAGTAAATGGGCTTTTTCCTGTAAAAAACAACAACAAAACCAGTGGGGGGAGGTTTAGATGCAAGGATTGAAATCCTGCCTCTCCTTACTTGCAGCTATGACACTCACTTAAGTCTCCCTGGATCTCAATTGTCTCATCTGTAAAATGGGAATATTAAAAGTGTACTTCCTTCACAGGGCTGCTGTGAGGGATTAAGTGAGGTGCTATTTGTGAGGAGCCTGGTCCAAGGCAAGGGCTCTGAGCTCAGCAGGACAAGATGAATAAATGATGTGTATGTAATAGGCTGGGTGCCCAGGAGGGGCCTGAGCCGGAAATGGGGTGAGCCAACAACTTTCAGAGGACAGGGACCGGGTAACCCTGGGGTGTGAATGTGTCTACACACACCCTCGCACCATCAGTTGAACAAGCGATGTAGCATGGATAACAACAGCTGGTGGTCCTTCATGAGCACTTTCCACGTAGGAAACACCTCATACCCATGATCTCATTTAATCTTTGTTTCAGGTACTATTTTATCCCCATTTTACAGATGAGGCACAAGATCACAGATGTAGTCAGAGGCAGAGCTGGTTCCAATCCAGGCAGTCTGATACCTGAGCTGGGCCAGGGTGAGCTGGAGCTGGCTCTTACCTGCTTGAGAAAGCCAGCTGTTCGATACCCAGGAATCCAGTCATTGCTCATGCAGGAATTTTACAAGCGGGTTATGAAATCATTGGTGGCAACCGTGGTGGAAATCAGCAGTGATGTGAGGATTTGCACCAAGGAAATCTGCAACTGTTATAAAGCTGGGCTCTTTCTCCCTTCCTCCCAACCTCACAGCACCCCACCCACGGCCATCATCAACTACTAGACGAGGAGGGTCCATCGGGCCCTCCTTCCTACCCATAATGATAAGAAACCCTGACATTTTCATCACACTTTAGGGTTCACACCATGCTTTTAAATCCATCAAAATCCAACAAAACTGTGAAATAAAAATTTATTTGCACTGAGGACGATGAAAATAGGCTCCAGAGAGTGAGGAGCCCCAGGGACAGGGTGAGCCATGGACCTTCCAAGCACCAGCCAGGCCCTTCTGTCGTGAAAGGCGGCGGCCCCTGAAGTGGGGTGCAGGTAGGGTCTCCTAATGCTACCTAGCATCTCCATGGCAACAGGCAATGACGCCCAATGGGCTTTGGGAAGTGGACCCTCCTCCCCACTCCACGGATTATGACTCCACGGGCCCTCTAGCTCCCCCAGAAGAGTGAGCAAAAGCTTTTCACAGTTTCCACATGGAGACGGTCTGGAGGTGGAATTTAAGTGGGTGTGAATCTTGCAGCAAGTGAAACGTCCAAGTAAAGTCTGACAGAGCCTGGTGCTTTGCATAAAAGAAAGACAATTAATGTTTCATGAATGAATGAGTGACTGAGTGAATGAATGTAAGAGTCCTCCCTATCCTCAGAGATTTATAGACGCAGCCTCAAGCTCTAAGTCAGGGCCGTGCTGTCGACTGATCTTCCCAGTGGCCCCAGTGACAGGCCTCCCCGCATCTGGACCCTGTGTTCCAACTCTGCTGTCCCTCCCTCTGCTGGGCTTGGGCGTATGACTTGCTATGGCCTGTGGGATACATTAGCGAATGTGATCCAAGCAAAGCTTGGGAAGCAGGTGGAGATTCCTGCCTGTCCTCCTCCGTGGCCACCTCGCAGACCACGGCCACCACCATGAGAACACGCCTGGACTGTGAGGAACGTGGAAATACGCATAGGAAAGCTGAGCTATCCCAGCCGAGGCCACGCTAGACCACCCGGCCAACCCGCCTGCTGACCACAGACACGTGAGAGGGACCAGCTGAGATCAGCGAACTTGTGCAGCTTACCCTTGAACATGTGAGAAGTAAGAAAAGGTTGTTGCATCAATCCACTAAGTTTTGGGGTGGTTTGTTACGCAGCACAAGCTACCTGATACAGCCTGCCTGCTGTGCGATTCTCCAGAAAGCTCAGAGGGGCCTGCTCCTTTCTCTCCTCCAAATTTGCCACTTCATTGAGAATTCTGATGAAATTCTTCAGTGTGGTTCTTATCCAACATGTCAGATACAAGATCATCCCCCAGTGAGGAGCACAGAGAAATCTGCCTTTAGCGAAATGAACGGAGACATTACTGAATATCACCTCTCCCCCGGGGAACACAGTCCCCTCAGTTAAGAAAGATTCTTAAGGAAATTCTGAAGGAACAACAGGCTTCATTTCCATCCCTGCTTTGAAAGATGAGTGTTGCCTGAATCATCACTGATCTGTCCTCTCTCTCTCTCTCTCTCTCTCTCTCGCTCTCGCTCTCTGTCTCGCCTTGCAGCCTCATTCTCTGCCAGGATCAGAACATCATCTAGCGCCTCTGATTTAGACAGTGTCTGGGCCTAGCCCTTCGTACGGGATTTCTCTTCCAGGTGTGACGTCAAGTCCCAAGCCAGAGCCAGCCCTGCTGAAGACCGGCAGATGCCAAAATATGATTTTTCAGGCTCTTTCCCAGTGGAGGCGAAATGAAGATGCGGCCTGCCATCTCCCTGCTCCAAGTGTGGCCCACAGACCAGCAGCACGGGGACCATCCGGGAGTTGGCTACAGACCCAGGATGCCGGGCCCCAGCCCAGAGCGACTGCATCAGAACATGCATTTGAACGAGATGAGATGCCTTGTTCAAGGTGACGTGATGCGCTCCAGGTTGGGAAGCATTGCTCTACAACACTGGTGCCCCAATCTCCATGTGCATCTCAGCCCCTCCTGAGGTCAAGACCTCTGGAGTGGCCGCACAGGGGTGCTTTAAAGCCAGACATCAACCTTCCCTCTTGGGAGTATGAAGGACACCATCCAGCAACAGAACTCAGACAACTTCCTCCAACGTGGCGCCCATAAGCACACTTTCCACAACCAGGCTTGTCAAAGTCCCTCATTTCTGACCCAATCTTGAAAGGTTTTCTCTTCCGAAGCCCAAGGCTTATCTTAAAGGGCTCCTCAAACACCCCACAGAGAGCCCAGGATTCATTCACGAGAAACACTTAGTCTTGCCAGGAGATTAAAGGTTTCAGATGATTGCCTTTTGATCCCAACACGACAGCCCCTTGCTCAAAACATAAGAGCTTCGCTCAGAGTAATCTCCATGGAAATCAGTAACCCAGTTTATTAAGAAGGAAAAAAATTCCTAAGGATATTTTAAACTTTCAAATATCTGTGCAAGCTAACAACCATGAAAACAAGGCGTTCTTACAGCGAACGAGCGCCAATCGCAGAAATTAAATTCGAACTAAAACGCTCTCTGAATTTTAACAATCCGATTTTAAGCTCTTAATAAGCCCTGGACATCCAGTTAATTTAAATTACTGGCCGCACACCAACACGCTCCCTGAAATAATTCACACCTTCAATCATCTCAGGGAATATTTTTTTTCCGAAAAAAAATATATTTGGTTGTTTATGGGCTGTTTCTGCTGACACATGGTTTTCTAGAAATCTCTGAACTTTGGGATGAAAAGACAATTGAAAAACAGACCTCGGCTGTGTTTCCCAATGATTTTTTTTGTCCCCTGTTCAGAATAACCTTTTCAAAGAGGAACTGCTGAGGCTGAAGGTGACTGTAATTATAGAAATACCAGCACTGAAAAGAAAAGACTGTGCAGTGACAAAGATAAGACACGGGTTTAAAATGTTTTAGGTAACATGCAAATGTATTCTGATTTTTTTTTCAACTCCCTTCAGAAGAAAAAAAAAAAAAACTCGTTTGAAAAATGTTCTCGAGGTGGAGCTGGTTGCGGATTAATTAGAAAAATGAAATGGAAAGGGAAAACAGAGCTCTCTCTCTGCCCAAGCTGGGAGGAAGCAGCTTTTAAGGGCCAAGGCTCTAATTCTAGAATGTGGTCAGATGGGTGACTGGCCGGTGCCGGGATCATATCTCTCCCCCATTTTTCTAATGCTGTCTACTGATTTTCCTCTATGGAAATTATTACTTCTCGCCCAGTCTGTGGAGGCTGGGAGCTGCTGACCTCACCTCTGACCCCAAAGGTGAGCATCTTATCCAGGCCTGGTCCATCCATCATGTCATTCCCCAAAGTTCCCAGTGATTGGTCCATGTGGCCAAGGTCAGTCCCATTAGTGTTATCCCCAGGAAGTTACCTAGAACTGTTAGGGAAAGGGACTTTCCTTCCACCAAAGATGCTTAGTTAGAAGCTGCAGAGGATAAGGCTGGAAACTACTTCATGAGATGAGTCAATACAGAGAATGAAGAAGAACACAGTGGAATGGAGCCAACATGGTGGAAAGCTAAGCTCTCATGAGCCCTGGATCCAGCCATACCTGAAACCTCCAGACTTCTAAAATAGAAGAACTAATATATCCCACTCCTCCTTTTTTTGTTTTCTGCTTTTTGTTTTTTTCTTAACCAGTTTTGAGTTAGATTTCTGTCACTAACAAAATCAGGTAACCAAAATCACCTATCTGGTTCTTACTGGTTTCTTACTGAAACCCTCGTGGTTTTAACGGGCAACTAGAGGGAAACCACAAATCCCTGCACCAAAAATCTGAAGAGACCATCTAGTCCATCCCCTTGTATCTGAGCATACAAGAGAACTAAAATTTTTTAAATGCTATATTCCCAGTAAAGACTTGAAGCTCTATAACCTCCACCCAGAGCCCATATGACAACACACTATGAGATGAAAATTTGAGCCTAAAGATGCAACATACGTCTGTAGGTGGCCTGGGAAATATTCTTCTGGCTGACAAAAAAAAAAAAAAAAAAAAAATCCACCAACAAAACCAAAATCCTAATATTAGATTTCATGTGCTACCAAGTAAACTTTTCTCTTATAGAACGAATTGTTTCTATAGAAACGAATGCTTTTCTAGCAACCCAATCTCTATTAAGGTTGCTATAGGAACCGTCGAGAAATTGGAAAAATGGAGAAAAAAGTAAATGACTGTTCAATGTCTTCCCCGCCCCACCCTGGAATCCCACAGAGGGCAAATGCCCTTTTAATTCGAAATACTTTGGACCTTGGAGCAGGCTCTGGGGACACTTGGGAGTATCATTCTACTTCTGCTGCACTCTCGTTCCCTGGGAAGGGTTTCATCAAGTCATCGAAATGTCATTCAGAATATGGCAAGTTTTACATTTCATTTTCAAAGACCAGGGGGTATAAAATAAGAAGGTACGGGGCTATGGATGTAAAAATGCCATAATAAGTGCTGTTAGCCACACATGTGTTACAGATATACTGTCTTTTGAGAGAAACCCTTCATTTGGAGCAATACAAGTGCACACGTTTTTCTGCAAGCTCTGTCGTACGCAGGAAGCCCATGCGGCGTGCTGCCCGGGCCTTATGGTGCACGTGACCTACACTCAAGTGAATGTTTTCCTTTCTTTACTGGAGAGTGGGAAGAGAATCCGAACAGAACTCTCGGTTACTCTGTTTCTGGAATGATCTACTTACAAGTAGGGTATGACATCTGTCTGATGAAGGGAGAATTCTCTCTCAAGTCTCACTAACTACAAAAGGCGGTAGATTGGAGAGAGATTTGAAACCAAAGAGTCATAACCAACAGCTAAAACCACGTGGCCTTAGGTTAGTCATTTCACCACCCTGAGCCAGCTTATTTGGCCCCATCTATAAAATGGGGTTAACAAGATCTGTATAACACAGATTCCAGCCGGTGCAAAGTGGAATTAGCAACAGCACTTCACGGTAGCCGCGTGTGTCTTCTTCAGAAACCGCGTAACGTCAACAGGTGGAACTGGCAGCGTGTGAAAGGCGATAGAGAGCAGTGGGGTCTGTGGCAAAAAACAGTGGCCGCAAGCTCCTGTAAAGGAAGTTCAAATATTTTGAACTCCTTGTCCGTAGGCTAGTTTCACCTTGAACCCTGCCACTGGGCCCCCACATCTGCATCCACTAAGAACTTGGGGGTCGAGCCTTGTCCACAAGTGGGATTAACACAGCTAGACCTCTGATGGAGTGGAGCTTCTCCCATGGAAACCAAGAGGGCATATATGGCACCACTAAAAAGGCTTTCAGGGTGAAAAGCGAAAAGACTGTCATGTCAAGCCAAACTGCAACTCCTCACCTCGCCCTCTGCCTCTACCCTGGTCCAAGCCATGGTCATCTCTCACCAGAAAGGAACCAATAGAATATATAGTGATATATGGGAAGGGATTCTGAGGGATTGGCTCATGCTCTTATGGACGGAGATCTGCCGTCCACAAGCCCTAGGCCCACCGAAGCCGGCGGCACAGATCTGATCCAAACGTGAGGGCCTGAGAACAGGGAGGCTGACAGAGTAAGTCGTGGTCCAGGTCTGAAAGTGCAAAAACCAGGAGCGTCGTTGTGAGAAGGCAGGAGAAGGCGGATGTATCAGCTCCAGTAAGAGCAGATTCGCTCTTCCTCTGCCTTTTTGTTCTATTCAGGCCCTCGGTGGATAGACGGTGCCCACCTGCGCTGGTGAGGGCAGTCTTCTTTCTCAATCCACCAGTTCAAAGCCTGATCTTCTCCAGGGGCACACTCAGAAATAATGTTTCACCAGCCTTCTGGGCATCCCTTAGCCCAGCCAAGTTGACATACAGACTTGACCTTCAGAAGGCAGTAGTTCCTCACCCATGTCCCTGCTTATACTGTCACCTCACAGCCAATCCACAACACACAGCCAGAGGAATCCTTTTACAAGTCAAATCACGCCCCATCTCTTCTCCAAACTCTCCAATGGCTTCCTATCGCCGTCAGAATACAAACCAAAGTTCTGACAGTGATCTAACAGACCCTAAGTGATCTTCTCTAACCCTGACACTCCCACCTCCATCTCCCACTCTCTCCACTAGCCACGCTGGCCCGCTTGTTGTTCTCCTGCTCCTGAGGCCTTAGGGCCTTTGCACTTACTGTTCCCGCTGCCTGGAACATCTTAATCTAGATGTCCACATGGCTGGCCCCCAGCTCCTTCAGGTCTTTGCTGCACTCTTACCACTTCAGTGTGAAGCCTCCCTTTGGCCACTCTATATAAATGACAACACGCTAGTCCCAGAACGTAGCCCCCTCCCTGCTTTGGTTTGCTCCCCACTATGGATCATCAGCTGACATATATATTTGTGTCCCTCCCCCCATTAGAAGATAAACTCCATGAGAGTAGGGATTTTTTTTTTTTTTTTGGTCTTCTTTGCTTCCTGCTGGATTCCTGGTGCCCAGAATGGCAACCCAGCACAGAGTAGGTTCTCAACAACCCTCTGCCTAATGACTGTTAATGAAGCCAGACAGCTAAGGTGCATAGAGCAGAATGTGAGAGCCGGGAGGAGGTACCAGAGCCCATGCTCGTCCAACCTCCCCGTGGCTGCTATTCATACATGAGGTCACTCATTCAACACGCAGGGGCGCCCACCACCTGCCAGGCATGAAATGCTGCGGATGCTGGAGACAGGATGCCGGGAGACAGAGGGACAGGGAAGTTCCTGCCTCCCCTATAGCGCAGATGGTAGCAGGGGAGACAGACAATAGTCAGGAGAGCTACAGGCAGTGAGATGTGCTTAACGGGGAAAATAGCCCAAGGAGAGTAAAAGTGGGGCAGAAGGAAAGGAGGCTGGATGTTTAGATCCAGGGATCAGGGCAGCTTTTCTTAGGAAAGACTAACTTGTACAGAGACACCCAGTACTGTGAGGAAAACAGGTGTATGGGGCACAGAATGCACAAAGCTGCTAGATCCCCTCCATCCCTTCCCTCATGACCCTCTCACTTGATCAGAGCCCCATGTGTGCAGGGATGACCCACCCCTTTCAGACCTGGATGAAGCTCCACACCCCAGGTGAGGGACCTGCAGGGGGACTCCGTCCACCCAGCTGGCTCCTCCTCCCTCTTGCTCAACGTGTTCCCCGTAGAGAAAGCTACGGCCTCCTTCTTCTACGTTGCGTGCCCTGGCCCTATTCTTCCCTTCCTTGGTATAAACTCACCTTTTATCTGGAAAGGCAATGCATCTGACCAAAACACATTTCCTGCAGCCTCCCCCGCCCAGACCACCCCCCGCACCTTGTAGCTAACCTGTGGCCTTGAGACCACAAATTTGGTGTGCAAAAATTCTTAGGATATTCCTCAAAGGGAGCTGTCCGAGCTGAGAAGTGGGTTCCTTTTGCCCTTTGCCCCTTCTTCCTTCCTGATGCCTGGAACACAGACATGATGCCTAACACTCAGCAGCCATTTGGGGCCACGAGGCAAATTTGAGGGAGGTGCTGCAGAAAAATGAAAGTCCAAGGCCTTGAAGACCAAGGAGTTGCCAAACCAACCTCAGTTTGCTGACTTCTGGACTTCTTTTACATGAGAGAAAAGTGAACTTCCATTGGTTGAAGCTATTGCTATTGGGTAATCTAATCCCGGCTATTACACACCAGGCCTGCCTTATGATCTTTATGGATCCTGGACACATTTGCCTTCATGAGCTCCTTCCTTCATTAAAAAATATTGAAAATTATGTTTTATGATTATGTTGATAGAAAGACAAATATAACCTGGGCTACATTTATTATTATATATACATTATTCTATTCATATTTTTCATCTGATTTAAAAAAAATTAAAATGGAAACATTTTGTAGGTCCCTAAAAGGATTATGGGTCCTAGATCCTGTGCTATCTGTGCCTAAGGAAGACAACCACCCTGATACTCATGCCTTCCCTTGCTTTGCCTCTGATAGAACTTGACGGGGCAGGTAACATCATCCTTCCCATTTTTCAGATCAGGAAACTGAATCCAGAGAGGTTGAGTGGCTTGCCCAGATCTGAATCCCAGTACATGCAACTCCAAAGTCTATGCTCTTAGCTTTTGAACCCTAGGAAAGGAGCTATTACAACCACCCAAAGGCAATTCTTGGTAGAGCTATTAATTATTAGTAATACAAACAGCCCTGACTACTTCAGAAAATAGATCTGATAGATGGTAACAAAGTATATTGGACACAACGACTTTCTGGTAGCTCCTAGTTATTTTAATCCACAAGATAAACCCAACTACGAGCCTCATGTCTGCAGGAATGGTCTTAAATCCCTATTTTTTAGGTACTGGATTTACTCGTCCACCTCCAGAAAGAAAATAACTCCACTTAGCTTGACAGACTCCACAATGAAAAGTAAATTATTTTTCTGAAAATGACCCTAAAAATAGCTTGGAATGAATCTGCTTACAGATACCAGAGGCAATAAGACTGAATATGTTAGTTTTAAGAACACAAATGTGTTTTGAAACACAGAGACTCTTCTGTGGGCTCGGGGGGAAAAAATTGATTTTCTAGATAGCACAATAAATCACTCGGGGAAACAACTCGGGAGTAAAACCAGCGTGAACTTTGAGAGGATGGCAGAGTGCTCCATCCATCTTGCACGCCTTGCCCCCGACGGGAGCCAAGAAGTCTTTCCCCACCTCATGGCTTTGTTTATTTCTTTTCACGTCCTCTTACCACAGATTAACAGAGGGAAATGTTGAGGAAGCAGAGACCTAGGGATTGCTTATGCCTTGCAACCCGCTGTCTCACAGGCAGACATGCAAATGGTTGGCTTCTTGAAAATAACTACAAACTATTGCCCTTTGCGTAGCTTTTTCTCCCCAAGCCAGGATCTGAGTAGACAATTTATGCCTCAGACAACGGCATTTTGTTTTGTTGTTTATCCATCCAGCATTTATTAGGCGCCTTCTGGATGCCCTGCGCCATATCTGACACCAAAGACCACTACGAGATCCCACTTTTGGAAAGTAGAATTGGCATTCGGTGAGGGCTTGGAATATACAGAGGAACCAAGTGCTCGATACTTTCCCAGGCTAAAGGAGAGGAATCGGGATGCTGGAGCGAGGTGGCCTCAGATTCAAATCCTGCCTCCACCACCTGCAACAATTTGGGCAAATTAACCTAAGCCTTGATAACCTCTTCTGTAAAATGGGGACAAGGAGAGTAGCGTTCTCTTAGAATAAGTGGGGAGATGAAGTGAGATGATGCACATAAAGCGTGGAGTCCCCAGCAGACGGTCTCTGATTAGCCACCTGCTGTATGCACAGTACATGGAGAGGAGAAGAATAGGGAAGGGCTTCTGAGTTTGGGGGGGCTTGTCGGGTGCTAGAATGCTCGACTCCCAGCCCAGGCACTGGTTACACATGAGTGTGTTCACTTTGTGGAAAATTCATTAACCTGTACGTTCATGACTTACTTTCTGTTCGTATGGGAATAAAAAGTTTACCTTCAACAGGATGCCTAATATTCGGCAGAAAATCGTTGGACTTTGGGCCGCAGAACCCACCTCCTCACCTTCCCCTGAACTTCCTGTGTGCACAAATGTCTGGGGTGAGCAGGTGCTGTCCAGTGGGCCTGCTCCATCCCACTTGAGTCGACTGCGTCGGGAGCGGGAGCAGCAGGACCACCAGCCAGGAGAGCCGGAACAGCCCAACTCAAGAAGTGAGGGCCTCCAGGGACGTCTCTGGAACCTTGGGCAGCGCTGGCCCCCAGCATAAAATGAGGCTTGAGACAAACTCTAACTAGACCTTGAAAGATGGGTTCACCGCAGCTGAGGGCAGAGACACCATAGGCAAGAGCTGAGCTTTGCCACGTGCCCGCCACCCCGGGACAGGCGGTGGGCAGAGTAGCCCCCGGACCCGCGTGGGGTCGACTTGGGGAAGGCGGTGGCCTGCTCTCCCAGCACAAAGCACAGACTCAGATTCCTGGTAGACCCTGGGTCAAATGCCATTTCTGCAGTTTACTCCATAGATGACCTTGGGCAAGTCCCGATCACCTTCCGGCCTCAGTTTTCCCATCTGTAAAATGGAGCCTAGCAAAACACACTGTGCAGGCGAGAATCACAGAGATCGTCTGGCGTGCAGGAGTGAGGCCAGCAAAGGGAGCTATTATTGTTGAACTCAATTCAATCTGGCGGGAAGACAGCTCCGTGGGAACATGGCAAGGCTGGGGCCTGTTGAAACCACTTTGCTCCTTTCCTACATTTCTGGCGGAAATGTCCACCAGCTAAGAGAGACATGACCTTTACGTTAGTAGCTCAAGAAGAGCGGCTATTCCCACGCGGACAGCCCCGCGGTCCTCCCCCGGGAAGCCGGCTGTGGCAAAGGGGACGAGCTAACCCGGGGCCCAGCGCTGCAGGAGCCGGGGTGCACCGGGGTGGATAATGGAAACACGGATATAATTAAGAGGTGGTTCATTTGCAGTAATTATGCACTGGTTGGTTAATTCTTTCAAGATGCTAAACAGCCCTTCCCTGGAGCTACAGTAATTGACTCTGTCAACAGCATTGCACACCGCCGTCTAGAGACTTCTGCTTGGACAACCTGCTGACTCATTTTAACGCATGCACACACACACAAGCTCACTTTCTTTGCTCAGTAAAGGACAGGTGTGAGCGGGAGCACGGGGGCCCCCAGGTTCTGCCTGGGAGGAGCGGGGAGGAGGAGAGGTCTGGGGACAGGCTGGGCGGGGAAGAAGTGCTGTCCTCAGGGAGAGCCAGGGAGGGAGAGAGGGGAGCTCCCATGCTGAGCTCAGACTGGATTCAGACCTGCTTCCACGGCTCACCAGCTGTATGACCTCGAAACAAATCCTTTCAGCTCTCGGAGCCTCAACTCTTCATCTGTGAAATGGGGACAAATACGTTCACTTGGAATACCCGGGTAGTTGCAAGGATTGGAGAAGATGTGATGGTCAGTGGCTGGCACCGTGAGGGTGTTTAATAAACACTGGCTATTTTGCTGGCACGAGGACATAGGCTGAGCAATGATCATGTACCTGGGAGAAAGTCAGCAGAGCTTGCAGCTGGTCCAGGAGAACCAGCTCGGCCTTTGCCTGTTGCAGGGGGACTCTGCTATGTGACCTTAGGCAAGGTCCTTAATCTCCCTCTGCCTTCAGGGTCTCCTTTGGAAATTAAAATAATAACACTTCGCTGGGGGCCCTGGGAGGCTCAGCGATTGAGCATCTGCTTTCAGCCCAGGTTGTGATCCTGTGGTCTTGGGATCGAGGCCCACATCGGGCTCCCCACAGGGAGCCTGCTTCTCCCTCTGCCTGTGCCTCTGCCTCTCTCTGTGTGTCTCTCATGAATAAATAAATGAGATCTTTAAAAAATAAATTAAAATAACACTTCCCTGGGAGGGTGGCATAAGGATTAAACATGAGGGCTCCTGACACATAACAAATCCTCAAGAAATGGGGGATCCGTGACTTTGTCTACCTTCAAGTTAGGCTCCACTTGAAAGCCTGCCCTCCAGGCACCATTGGGCAGGCAGCTGCTGACTGTGGAGTTTACAGGTAGTAAAACTAGCAGTTCATTCCCCACAGAGCCCAGCTTACCTTGATTTTTTTTTTTTTTTAATCAACTCCATTGATTGCCCTTTCTGGTTCCATACTGCACTTCTCCTAAACTGCTTCGACCTATCTTAGACCCAGATAGGGGAGCAGAGCCTCAGGCAGGAGGAGCCCTCACATCTGGTGGGAGGAAGAGGAGACATCTCCCAGTGGCCCCCACCTGGGCACCGAGATGATAGCTAAGGTGATGGGGACGTCCCCTCACAATGCACGCTGACGCTGGCTCCACTTCCTCCCGCCGTCCCTCGCAGTGGAGATGGGCTGGTGTAAGGGTGGCCACCACCCTCCCGCTTCCTGCACTAGGAGTTAGAGGTAAGGACGGGAAGCAGCTTCCAGACATTTCCCAGTGAGCACTAATATCCTCCCAGCCCAGGGACGCCTGGGTGGCCCAGTGGTGGAGCGTCTGCCTTTGGCTCAGGACATGATCCTGGGGCCCTGGGATCAAGTCCCACATCAGGTTCCCCATAGGGAGCCTGCTTCTCCCTCTGCCTGTGTCTCTGCCTCTCTCTCTGTGTGTGTCTCTCATGAATAAATAAATAAAATGTTTTTTAAAAAAATCCTCCCAGCCCAGGCTCCTCTCTTGACTCCTGCCCCTCCTAGCCACAACTGCCAGTCATATTTCTACAGCACAAATTCCACCCTCTCACCCACCTGCTCACAAACACCCAGTAGCTTCCAATGACCTTCAGGGTAAAGCCCACAACCGAGCACACAGCTCACGAGGTGCTTTGCACTGATGTTGACCGACCCTCCTCGGACTCACTGACACCACTCTCTGCCCTAACACCTTTCCCCAGACTTACTGCACAAATCGCTCTGCAAGCACGTTGTTCTCTTCCATGCCCTCAGGCATTTGCACCTGATCCTCGCTCTTCCTGCAAACCCACCTTCCTTCTACATCTGAAAAATTCCTACCCAGCCCGTAGTATCCAACTACATCTCCTCCTCGTGTGACTCTCCTGCCCCTCCCCAGAGTCAGCTATGCCCTCTGCCTGTGTCTCTGCCTCTCTTTCTCTGTGTGTCTCTTCCATTATGCTTGTGAATCTTCAGTCATTCTTTATATATTTATTGAGCCCCTGCCATGTGCCAGCCACTGAGCTAGACCCTGAAGTCAGTGAACAAAAAAAAGGCCAGCCCCTGTGCCACGAAGCCCCGGTGTAGCTGCTGGAGGAGTCTAGCAGAAAAGACGGGTATATCAATAAGTCATCAGGGTGCGTGGTGATGATGGAGACAGGCAGGGCACGGGGAAAGCCTGGGAGGAGTATCTCAGCCTAATTTGGGGAGCAGCAACCCCCTTACCCCAAGGATGTGCTGTTTTAACTAAAACATGTGGAATGAATGAGCACCAGCCAGAGAAAGAAGAGGAAGGAGGGAAAGAGAAAGAGCTCCAGGCAGAAAGAAAATCAAGGTGAAGCCCCGTGATGAAGCAGGAGAGACCCTGGCCCCTCCTGGAAGGGCAGGAGGCTGGAGCCCAAATAGTCCAGGGAGGAAGGAGGGCACGATGGGGTGGGAGGAGTGCTGCAGGCCACAGGCAAGGGATGGAGGGCGCCTAGGGCCAAGCACAGGATCCTGTTCTAAGGGCAATAGGAAGCCAGGAGGGTTTTTTAAATGCAGAGAAGAGAGTTGCTCGACATGCATGTGAGTTGAGGTCATTCTCGCTGTTGAGGGGGCAGGAAGAGCAGTGGGAGCACAGCTCACAGCCCATCCTGGCCATCAGGGCAGCTCAGAGAGGGTAGCGGTGCTGGAGGTGGAGCACAGTGCCTGGGCCTGCTGGAGACAGGAGAGGAAACATCTGCTGGACCCCACAAGGCACCCCCTGGGGGAAGAGGGCGAGGTGGGAAGTGAGTAGGATGCCCCAGCACCTGTCTGAGCTACCTGGTGCCCGGTGATGTTCACTGAGATGGGGACGGCCAGGGAGGATCGGGCTGCCCGGTCCTGTGTTCGGGCTTTGGGTTTTGTGCATTGGGCACTTGCTGTGCCCGTGGTTGTCCCGGGGCGAGTCCAGCAGCCCCCACACACACTGAATAGAGGAGACTTTGCATATATTTTTGTGGCACTTACCTGGATGCTCACCAGCCAGAAAGAGAGGGGGGCTTCAGTGCTGCTTCGACTTGCCGGTTCTTCTTTCCAGCACAGCTGCCGCCTCCCGTCCCCGGCCACCCCACAGTTAACGCCAGCAGCCACCTCTGTGTCCCACGCAGCAAGGAGGGAGAAAGGCCCCTCCTCAACTCACTATTGAGCAAGCCACTGAAGCTTCAGGTGTCTTGAACCCTAAGTATCCCAAAATGGCCCCTTTAGCTGGGATCTCTAACTTCTCTCTACCGAAGAGACTCTCAGGCCAGCTGGGAAGCAGAAGCCATTGGTTACCCACCCAACAGTCATGTCCCTTTTCTCCTTGGTGGTCGAATGTTGATTTTGTTCGTGTAGCAGTGTGCCCAGCACCAATGTAAGCCCATCACAGTAGTCCTTTCCCACTTTGCCAATGAAGGGTCCAGGCTGGGCATATGACCTCTTCTAGCCAGTGAGCTATAAAGGGAGAACTATGAGAGGTTTCTCGGAGAGATTGTTCCCCCAGTAAAAGGGAGAGGCACAGGAGGAGAAAAGCTTTTGTTGCCCTTCTTACCTTTCCCTCTGGGATCATCGACATAGGTAGATGCAATGCCTGGAGCTACAGCAGCCATTCTGTGACCATGAAGCAACAAGCCTAAGGATGAAAAGGCACCCCACCAAGAGAGGTATAGCTGAAGTATACCAGGACCTCGGTGGCCTCATCGAGTTGTAAAGCATAGGAACATCTATCCTAGCAAATAATGGCTGATTTATGATTTCAGCTACTCCTGGTTGGGTGTTCTCTTACTTTTAGCTGAAAGCCACACATCCAAGTCTCCTTTTATCCATCTGTTATCCGTGGATCTCCTTCACCATCCTTCACCATTTATCCATTATTTCACAGACTAGAATATCAGATCCTTGAGAAGGGATTTTGTCTGTTGTGTGCCTCATGCTAGAACAGTGCCTGGCACCTATAGGACACTCGGGAAGTGTCCAGTGGATGGGTGATCTCTGGACCCATGCCTGGTCACCAGTCTTCAGCCACGTTCATTCAGAAAACCAACACTGTAAGCACATCAGCTCGTGGGTACAACAGGACTGCCACTTACTGAATGCTGATCACGCACTTGGACGGTGCTAACCTTTTACTTGTGCCACCTCTTTGAATCCTCACGATGGACGTAGGAGGTAGGTCCTATCATTATCTTCATTCCACCAAGAGGGAAACTGAGACTCCACAAGGACAGGCGACATACCCAAAGGCATCAAGACAGAAGAGCTGGGATTCAAACCCCAGGCCATTCACTCCACATCTTGTGCGCTGACCTGTAACGCTACATGGCCTGCCCAGTCAGTGACAGCCACGAGCCACCTGGGGCAGCTGAGACACAGAGTCGAGGGGAGGCACAGGGTAGAGGCCCAGAAGGAGGAAGGAGCATGCCTTACTCCAAAAGAGTATAGTCACTGGAAGGAGGCAGTGGTCAATATCATTCATTAATAGACAGTTGGGGATTAAGGGAAAGCAATGAGATCCTGAGATGTGGGAGAAACAGAGGGAAGGTAAAGGCCCCACAGTGTAGACTCCAGGCTGGCCGCTGCCTCCTTTTACCCATGCCTGCCCTGCCCTGCCCTGCCAGGGGGTCTTCAGGGTTAGAGTCCCATGGCATCCCTGACATATCCATTCTACCCCCCACTCTGGCCAGGTTTTCATTGATTTGGGGTTAAATCGTGATCAGGGCAGAAAGGTGAGGAGGTCTAAGCTCTTACTTACAATGGAGTGGAGCAAACAGACATGGGTAATAGGGGGGAGTGAAAGCTCTGCACCCTACATCTGCATCCTATGGGTGCTGTTTAACCAGCCCAGGCACAAAGCTTGAGTTAAATAAACAATGTCACCAGTATTTTTAAACCCTGCCTCGGCGACGTGATGCATGGCACGTCGTAGGGACGGCTCATCACAGCCTGGGCGGCATCTGAACAAGATGGGATCTGTCAGCCAAAATGTTCAAACTAGTTAGATTTATGTCACGGAATCAGATAAACAGACCAAGGTTTACACTGTGATAAACTTGGAAGCAGTGCAAATAATGACCTCTGCACACTTGCCTTCCTTGGCGGCCAAGCTCGTTGACCTCTGAATTATTTAACAAGGAAAGAGTTGGTACGATGTGTCTTGGTGTCGCTGGGAAACAGTTCACTGGAGGTTTTCTGAGGCCAATGGCAAAGTCTAATTCAGTTTCAAAGGAACAAGAGAAATGCCACTGCTCTGCCCCAACCGCTCTTCCCAAACGTCCTTTAACACAAACAGCTACTCCCAGGCCCCACCGGCTCCTTCCATCTCCGGGTCCTCAAGGTGCTTCCAAAAACAAGGGAGGCTTCCACACCACAGTTCCCACTGGGCACAGCAAGTGTCCAATGCACAAATGCTTCGATTTACTCTTCCTGTGGACAGGCATTCAAAGGAGAGAGGCGTGAGGTTCAACGTGAGTCTGGGCAGCTCGCTGTCCAGCTGGGATCCCTCGCTCCCTGCTCCTCATGGGTTTCACCTACCGCTGCGGTGGGTTCCCTTCTGGGCTGCCCACGACACTCACTTGCCCCCGATGGAGCCCTGTGGCATCAGACATATTACCCTAGCCACGGCCCCCCCACCCAACTCCATTCCTGTTGAACTTTCTAGAGGAGAGAAAGCTTCTTTCAGGGAGGAAGGGAGAGAAGGGAACTAACACAGGGTGAGTGTCTACTAGGAGGTCCCACTGGCAGACATCCTCATTTAATGACCATAATGAACCCAAGAGGGAGACAGAGTCATTCCTCCTTCTGTGTCCTGCACAAACACAGAAATGAGGCTCAGAGAAAGGAATTCTTTAACTGGGTTATAAACCTGGGTTTGCATTCTAACACCTGAACTCATTCTTTTTCTCATTCTCCAGGGTGCCTCTTATGACCACGAGCTGAGTACTTTGCCCTCTGCATGCTGTCCTGGGATTAACAGAACACGGATAAAGATCCTTAACTGGGAATTTAACAGGGACAGTGGATGTAACACTACTAGAGGCCGGATAAATGATGAGTTCAGGTACCAGAGAAAAATGACTATATCAGCATTTTGTATTTAATACTGTTGTTTTATCAAAAAGTGTATGGAATTAATAAAATTATTTTATCTTATTTATTTTAGAGACAGAGAAAGAATGAGCACAAGCAGGGGGAGCAGCAGGTAGAAGGAGAGAGAGGAGCAAGCTCTGCACTAAGAAAGGAGCCTGATGCAGGGGCTCGATCCCAGGATCCTAGAATGGTGACCTGAGCTGAAGGCAGACATTTAACAAACTGAGCCACCCCAGTGCCCAATAAAATTATTTTAAGTCTCTGCAATGAATCATCCAATATGTTTTGAATGCATACATTTATAAACACTACAAATGCTAAGCCCTACAAGGAACATATAAAATATAAGTGGTACACATTACACATGTAATACAAATTACAAACAGGTAAAATTTAATAAGGCATGACAAACATAACAAATTCAATATTGAGTACAAATAAAAAGAATTCTTAAAAACTGGGACATTTTTAAATGAAAATTATTTGATTCTTTAAGTGCAATCATTAAAGATAGAAGTGTACATAATGATGTCACAATTGAGTCCCAAACATTTTATTGTGGACATTTTTCCAGCTACTAAAAAAATGCTTGTGGAGCACCTGGGTGGCTCAGTTGGTTCAGCGTCTGACTCTTGATTTAAATATGATCTCAGGGTTGTGAGGTCAAGCTCCACAGTGGGCTTTGCACTAGGCGTGGAGTCTGCTTAAGATTCTCTCTCTCCCCCTCTCCCTCTGTCCACCCCTACTTTTTTCTCTCCCTAAAAAAAAACAAAAACAAAAACAAACAAAAAACTTGGGGAAAATTTTTTTGGAAAAAAAATGTTTGTACCCACATAAGATCAGAGGAATGGAGAGAAGAGAGCTAGCTAATCCAAACGTCCTCCCTTGATAGCTTCATACTCAACTAACTTTGAGAGCTCTTGGAATAAGTCATTTCTTCACATAGAATGTAATTTTTATTGATAGAAGCCTGGGGTTTTTGTTTTAAGGAAATTGCTACCAATTCATGTTCTTTCATTTTGTCACTACGGTCACAGAATCATGCACATCAGCTGCAGCAGAAGTACCTGTATCCATCTCAAGACTGTCATATGCACATCCCACTGACAAGGAGAATTTTCATTAGTATGATCTTTGCAACACAAGCTTTGCCTTGTCCAATATAACTCCTTTCTTTCTCTTGAGGATAACGGAGATGAGAAAGATATTTTCTAAATGATCTTTTGTTCAATTAGAATTTTTAATGCAGCAAAAATTCTCTTGGAATGTCTCAAGATATAAATGATTCAGCTTTCAGACTTCTTAAAATACCACAATAACAGTATTACATTTTTAAAAAACGGTATTTCAATCCTTAAAAATAGCATAGTATACTGAAATACAAAAAAAATTTTTACTGCAATCATTAGCCTAGTTGCTAGGAAACCTGTGAACAAAACTAAAGCTAAGGTACAGGTAGGTAAAAGGGTGCTTCTTCCAGCAAAATAGGAAAAGCCAGAATTAATTTTAGCAACCACAGGTAATAAAGCATGCAAGACGATGGGATGCTACTCAATTGTCTTAGGGGTTTGTGTTCTTTAGAACATGCTCTTAATTCCATCGTCCCCTGAGTAAGCATGCAAATATTAATCATTAGAAATAATTAGACATGCTTGTTTTCCTTCTTTTTTAAAGATTTATTTATTTATTTATTTATTTATTTATTTATTTATTTATTTATTTGACAGAGAGTATGCAAGTGCATGAGCAGGGGGAGTAGAGGGAGAGGGATAGAAAAAATCTCAAGCAGACTCCCCGCTGAGCACAGAGCCCAATGTGGGGCTTGTTCCCAAGGCCCTGAGACCATAAGCTGAACGGAAACCAAAAGTCAGATGCTCAACCGACTGAGCCACCCAGATGCCCCACATGCTTGTTATTCTTTTAAATATCATCCTTATTTTCACACAGCACAGTGACATTCTCATTTTCCATGGCTAAATAAAAACTCTATGGTTGGGTCCAACCACACAGAAAAGGCCCCATGGATCTAAGAACAGCTACCCAAGCTGCACTTTGGAGGTGACAGCTATGGGCAACCCGACCAATAACATATGACAAGTGAACAAGGAGCCAGTTCTTGATGAAGAGGGAAAAATTGAAAATGTCTTTAAAGGATTGATAATTGAGTTCTGCTTTTTTTTTAAGATTTTTTTAAATTTGAGAGAGAGAGAGAGAGCATGAGCAGGGGGAGAGGCAGAGGGAGAAGCAGAGTTCCTGTGGGAAGCCAATGCAGGACTCGATCCCAGGACCCTGGGATCATGACCTGAGCTTAAAGCAGACACTCAGCCACTGAGCCCCCCAGGTGCCCCTGCAGTTCTGCTTATTGTGGAGTAAGCTCCTATTGGACTGGTCTCCCCACAAATAGCAGCTACATACTTAGAGGGCAGAGGGCACAGCTACATGAAGGCCCTGGAAAGTCAGCTGGAACAGGCAGATTGAAGGAAGGAGGTGACATCTGGAGGAAAGGACTGGCAGGAGGTTAATTCCTGGCATTTTGTGTTTTTCGGCCTGAGGGCAGACACAGTCAGTGCTGCATGGACAACTAAAACTGATTAAAAACCCACAATCTTTCTAGCCTGAAAAACCAGCAGGCGGAGTTCAGAACAAGCACAGCCATTGGAAAGTGAAGGGTAGAACGAAATTCAGAAAGGAAGAGATGCAGAGGGAAGACCCTCAAATTCTGTATGCAACCTTTGCACAAATCTCCATCTCATCTAACCACTGAATTACATGGAGAAGATTCCAAGGAGCCTTGATATGGTTAAAAACAAAACAAACAAAAAACCTGAACTGAGATATTAGCTGCCACGCAGGAGATAAACTTTGCAGTTTGGGTTCAACCAAGTTAATTGCCTGCTTAAAAAGCAACAACAACAATAACAACATTCCGGGGCACCTGGGTGTCTCAGTTGGTTAAGCATCTGCCATTGGTCCAGGTCATGATCTCCAAGGTCCTAGGATCAAGCCCCGAGTTGGGCTACCTACTCAGTGGGGAGTCTGCTTCTCCCTCTGCCTCTCTCCTCTGCTCATGCTCTCTCTCTCTCTTTCTCTCTGTGTCAAATAAATATATAAAATCTTTTTTAAAAATCAACATTCTTTGGAAAAGTAGAAGAATCTAAGTTCCATGATATAATATTCATAATATATGGTATAAACCAAAATTACTCATCATACAAGAAATGGGAAAATGTAACCCATTCTCAAGAACTACTATAACTGCTTGAAGATATAAAGGAAAATATGCTCATGGCAATAAAAAGATAGGAATTCTCAATAGGAAAAGGAAAAAAATGCAAAAGAAATAGAAACTATCGAACCAAAAAATATAGTATATGAAATAAACTCAGTGGACAAGTTTAACAGCTGGATGGAAATAACAGAGGGAAGAGTGACTTACTTTGTGAGGCTAGGTCAAGAGAAATGATCCAATCTGAAAACGAGAGAAAAAAAATGATTTCTAAAAGAAGAAAATCAACAGAACTTACAAAACTTTCAGAACAATGTTAAGAGGTCTAAGATCACTCAGGCAGCAGAGGGTCAAAAAATCTGGCGTCCAGAGAATGGATCTCACAGTCATGTGGGCACAATGCCTAAGATGTTAGTCATGCATCTGTATAAAGGAAACACCAGATTCAAGAAACATGAGGAAAAAGAAAACACCAAATCTTGATAATTCATTGAATAAACACATGCGAAAGAAAGAGAAATCTCAAAATTAGCCATAGAGTTTATGAGACTGTGAAAACCATGAATTAAAATGAGGAAATTAAAATTATGCTCAACTTTATTTATAATAAGGGAAATGCAGATTAAAACTATGCTCCCTTGGGGGCACTTGCGTGGCTCAGTCTGTTAAGTGTCTCCCTTCAGCTCAGGTCATGATCCCGGGGTCCTGGGATTGAGCCCCACTTTGGGCTCCCTGTTCAGTGGGGAGTCTGTTTCTCTCTCTCCCTCTTCCCCTCCTCCATCTCTCTCAAGTGCCTCCCTCCTCTGCCTCTCAAATGAATAAAAACAAAAAAACCACCCTCCCCTGTCAAACTGGCGTGTTCAAACCTTAACAGCAAATTCTGAGGGCAAGTCTGCAGAGAAGTAGGTACTTTGTATATTGCTAGTAGTTGTCCATAATGCTACCATCCCTAGGAAAGGAACTTGGGCAGTGTCTAACAAAATGACACATAATTTACTCTTTGACCCAGAAATCCCAATTCCTAATCTGACCCACCAATTCCTTCATTTCTTCACACAGGACTATCAGCTAATAAATGTGAAAGGAACGACAAAATGAGATGATTGTAACTACCAGTGTTACCATTGATTCAGGTAAGGATACTAGACCTTAAAACCACTGAGGAAAGGCCTTTGGGAACAGAATAGTCACATGGCCTCAACTGTCCATTAGAAAAAGAAAGAAGCACCTTTACAGGGAGAGATGGAGCAGACCTCAGTGCTCAGATGCAACTTTACCAATAATGGATCATGACTGACATTCTGAGTCTCCCCATGTGACATGGAGGGAAGTAAAAACCACTCCCTGTGTATTACACTTGCCAGAAAGGCTTATCCTCAATCTAATCAAAATAAATAACCAGACAAACCCAAGCCACTGGACATTCTAGAAGGCAATTGGCTGGCTCTTCAAAAATGCCAATGTCATGAGAGACAGAAAGAACAAAGGCTAGGGGAGGAAGATGTGGTGAACATTCTAGATTAAAGAAACCAAGGAGACATGACAACTAAATGCAATCTGGGATCCTTGACTGGATACCCAATCAAAAAAGAAAAAAAAAGCAGCTGCAAAGGACAATAGTGAGATAATTGAGAAAATTTGAATATAAACTCTACCTCAGAGAAAATTATAATCCATTATTAAATTTTGGAGCCTGATAATGGTATTGTGGTGATATAGGAGAATGCCCTCGTTCTCAGGGGCGGCAGAGTGCAGTATTTGGAGGTGAAGGATCATAACGTCTGCAATCCACTTTCAAATAGTCTGGGAAAAAATGAAAAACATGGCAAAAATGTCAAACTGCCAACAATTGATGAGTCTAAATGAAAGATGTAAAGAGGGGTATTATACTATTCTTTTACCTTTCCTATAGATTTGAAATGTGTTGAAATTAAAGTTGGGGGAAATGATGAATTGGGCCTAAAAACCCAATTATGTTTGTGGATATAGGGAGCCCTCTTTCATCAGTAGGTGTGAGCGCTGTTAGAATAACAAGAGGTAAATTGTTAATGGCTCAGTTGTGAAAAACTGATTACTCAGCAGCATCAGGGGAAAATGCCCTGTTGGTTGGTTTGGAAGAGTGGAGAAGCAGGAAAGAAAACAATGCTTGACCAAGGTATGCAATAAAACTCCAGCAGTTCCTACTCAGAAAATAAAAACTAGACCTCACTGCTGTTTGATTTCTGCGAAGCCAATTGGCAAAATTTTTCAAAGCTTTCGTCCGTGATTATCTGCAATCACCCTGGTTCTTGAAACATAGATGACTCATCCAAAGCTTGTGAAGGCTGGCACAGCTGTCATTTGTGTCTTTAAGACGTGCTAAACGACCAAGGCACAGAATAGAGAGTATAGTTTGCTGACATTGGTCTATACAGATACATTGCGTGCACACACAATATTTGTGGAAAGAACTAAAAGAAATTACTAACTTTTTTTCTGGGGAGGAAAACCAAGTCACTAAAGTATGGGGTTTATGTTTTATCCTTTTGTTCTATTTTAATTTTTTCCATGTGAGTGTGTTAACTACTCCAAATTTTTTAAATTAATGTTAGGGAAGAGATGGGAAGATGGATGGATGAATGAATAATGAGTAGATGGATGGGTGGGTGGGTGGATGGATATTTAGATAATGGATAGTTGAATAGGTAGATAGAAAAATGAGTTTATGCACAACTTGCATTCCAAACATTTGCTTCATGCTGCTTCCCCTTTTCCACACCACAATTACAAGGATGGGCTGCTCCCAGGTTCATCTCTGATTTGAGGCTCTGTACCCTTTTGGGGTCGTTAGCTTATGAGACACAACTTATCTCAGTTCCACATCTCCTCTGTTTCCAAGGGCTCTCCCCCCGCCCCCTAACAGCCCTGAGATGTTTCTTCTCGCCCTCTGCTGTTACATCCCTAGCTAAAGGGACTTCATCTGTCAAATTCTAACACCCATCCACTTTATCTGCAAGGACAGAACTGAATTGCAGCAAATCTTGTAGACAGGACTTGCTCATCCTCTAGCACAAAGAAGAATTCTATTCACACCCCCTGAGAAGCCTTCTGATGAGTTGCCAAGGCCCCCTGCTTCCCTAGGGACTGCCTGGTGACATCCATTTCTCTGTCTTTGTGGTAATGTGCTTTTTACAGCTATTTCGCTCACATCAAGCAGCCCCCAGGATCTCATCTCTCTGGCCTCTGCACGGGCAATATTTCTGGCTGCTTTCATTTCTAGCAGAGGGCAAGAAGGACTGTGCAAAGGGCGGAGACACCTCATTTCTGCTGCCCGACACTGCCAGGGCTGTGGAAATAAAGAAAAATCAACTCCAAGTGGAGGACACCACTGAGAAGGCAGAACTGATCAATAAGCCGGCTACTACCTCCATCACGGGCCACACTCTTACAAGAGTTTCATAGAAACAGCAAGTGCCGCCATGCCTCAATCTTTTAGGAATGAAAAGGAGGTGTTGAGGGTCTCGTTGGGGCCCACCCAGATCCCCCTCGCCAGGCATGTACTCATCCCCACCTACTGTGGATGTGCAGGGATTGGCTTCTAATGGCTCCTACCTGTCCCCTTCCCCAGCAAACTGCCTTCTTCCATGAAAGTCCTCCAACTTTTACCCCAAGAGGCAGCCCAGGAGCAACAACAGGCTGACAGGGTTAGAAAGGCTAGTCTCTTGCCTCAAGGTGGAACCAGCTCTATGCATGTCACAAGTGCAATTCACACTCCAGAGCCCCACCCACCTATCCACCAGTGGATTCACGCAGAAACTCAACTCCAGCAAAGACCATACATAGCCTTATTCAGCTTTTCCCCTGTCCCATCCCATCTCCCTCACTCCCTTTACCATGAAAGCGGACCCTCAGTAAATCACAGGTACTGCCATCCCCTGAGGGCTCTGTCTTTTGAGGGCCCCAGGAAGGGACGGCATTCTCTTCTCACTGCCAGCATCAATACTATTTGTTGAGCTCCCACTGGGCACCTGACACCCTGCAAAACTTTAAGAGCATTATCACAATAATCCTGTGATGTAGGGACAATTATTGAGCCCATTTTACAGATGAGGGCACAAAGGTGAGGGAGGTGAACCCACTTGCCCAGAGGCATATGGTCCATGGTGGTAGAGCTAACCCAACTCTTAGAGCCAGGAAGGAGCTCTTGACCCTGGCTACTCATTTCACGTGCAGAGAAACTGAAAGAATAGGATAGAATGTCTGACAGCCTCCAGCCAGACGTTTAGACTCCCACTACAGTGCCCTTTCCATCATATTTCATCTTTTAGCTTCTAGTCAGAATTGTATCTTCAAGCACAAAATAAGGCATGCATGTGCGCGCGCGCACACACACACACACACACACACACACTCACATGACACACAAATCAGATTGGGTCTTTCATTTCAAACAACCCAGGACAAATAGATAGCAGTCTGCAGTCTCCTTAATCTCCAAGCATAGATTCTACAAACCTGGATCTCCCAGGACATTTCACACATTTTAATAACCACCAATTAATATCGCCCATCATGGAGAGCAAGCAGGACAGCACTGTTCCCATTTTTAAGGAGGCCCAAGGGTTGGCATTCCTGGGAGGACATCCTGCCTTTCAGGAAAGCAGAGTGAGACCCATGGGCATGATCCCAGAGGATCACAGGGCTTCCCCTATTTCATCATCCCCAACTGCCCCCTACCCCAGTCCCCACTAGTATCAATATCTTGCTGAAAATGTTAGATTGCTTAGTGTATACGCCAGGCACTATGCCAAGTGCTTTCCCAGCATCATCCCTGTTAATCCTTATGACCACCTGCTCAGTAGGTACTACCATTTGACAGGTCCAAAAACCAAAGCTCAGAAAAATCAGGTAACTGCCCAGGTTCTTGCAACTAGAAGATTCCAGCACCAAATCCTAATTCTGATGTCCGGTCTTGCCTAGCTCTGCACAATCCCTCTGCAGCTGACCTCAGATATGTTCTAGCAAAATGGCCCCAGGAAGCAAAAGAAATGGAGAGAGCAGATGGTACCATTGGGCCCATGCAGAAACATGAAACCAAATCAAAACTCTCAGCCTGTGAAGTGGGTCCCTTTGCATCCCCGTGGCAGAAATATAGAGGCGAAATAAACAGAGCCGAGGCTGTTCGCAAACCTGTCAGCTATTTCCATACGAAGAGGAAGATACTGAAGGGAGCAAGGCTATTTTTATTATTTTTTTCCCTTTTTCTGGAAGGCCATTGGTGGATGCTTCTGCCCTTGCTGGCGATAGAGTGTTCCTTTAATTATCAGTTTGGGGCTGAGATCAGAAAGCTATTTTCTTCCACTGTTGTCACAGGGAAATGAAAGGCATCAGCCTCCCAAGAGGCTCATTTGAGGCCACATGTGGTCACAGATATGCTGCCCGTGCGGGAGAGTGGGCTGTGTGTTGTGATCGAGCCCGCTGCAGGGACTGTCCAAGCTCAGATCACACCACCGTCCTGCCTGTTACTATCACAGAACACAGCGCCAGCGCCTTGCGTCGGCCTTCTACTCCGCCTTGCCTTCCCTCTGGACCTCACGCCTCTTCAGAAAACCATGATGGGAAGGAGACCAATGGGGGATTGATTTTTCCACCTTTGGCTCTCAGCTCTCAGCAGCTCCTAAGAGTATTCCAAGGTCTCGCCAGCGTGATCCAGATGCCCCAAGCCCCCAGGCTAGCCATTGAGGGCTGGAATCTCAAGGAGGACGCGGCCTTTCCCTTACCCCACATCACCCCCAGAAACTTTCAGTGGCTTGCTAATGCTTTCCTGAAAGGGGCCATCCTCCTGCAGCCGGCATCTTAGGTGACTATCGTCTAGACTCTCGAGGCACAAAGGTGGTGATAAAGAAGGTTGAGCTGAGGGGGTTCACACACCGGGTTTGGAATCTTAGCCATGTGGCCTTCACCAAGTCTCTTGGTGCTGTAGTAGTCACCTATTGCTGCATTCCAAAACTACCCCCCAAAGTTAGATGCTTAAAACAACACATTTGTTATCTTGCACTTTTGGTGGGGCAGGAATCCAGGCATGGTTTCTCTGACTCCTCTACTCTGGATCTTTCCAGACCACAGTCCAGGTGTGAGCCCAAGCTGTGGTCTTACCTGAAGGCTCAGCTGGGAAGGGATCCATGTCAAAACTCACTCTTGTGGTGAGAACAGGATCCAGTTCCTCAGAGGCAATTGGACTGAGGACCTCACTGCCCTGCTGACACCTGACACATGGGTCTCTCCTGCTTGCTTCAACAGAGCAACTTAAGGAGAAGACCCAGAAAGTGCCAGAAGAGAGTGCCATTTACACGAGTAGGTTATAAACCAAATCTATCTTTATAACCTAGTCAAAGAAGTCTATACTTCTTCTTCAAAGATATCTCATACCCTCTGCCATATTCCATTTATTAGAAGCTGGTCACAAGATCCAGCCCACATTCAAGGGGAGGGGCATAAACACCAGAGAATGGGGATCATGGGGGACCATGTCAGAAGCCACCTACCTCAGTTTTCTTCTCCCTAAAATGCAGACGATAGATACAGGATTGTTACAAGTTTGAGTGATAGGATGCATACAAAACGTTGAACACTTTAGCATGAAACACTGGTAGTCTGATAGGTTATAAGTAGTCAATAAATGTTTCTCTGACTTCTCTAGACCAATATTTCTTGACTTCTCTTTATTGTCACCCCCAGCCCAAGGATACTGTTGGGCAGTTTTTTCCTAATCAACTGAGATTCTCCTCATGAAAATTAAACATGAGGGATATATTGTACAGGGTTGAGTTCTGTAGGACCATAAATCACTGTAAAATCTAAGATTTTTCCCTCCCCACAAGAACCAATTTGTCTCCCTGTTGGTGATATCACCCATATGACAAATGCATGCTCTAGATTTATCTCTCTTTTCTCATGTCTCCCTATAACCACAGATGTGTGCACGTGGGTGCATGTAACCATGAACACACACACAATCTCTATGCCAGCCACATAGGACACTGCTCTTCCCCCCTGCAGCATGTGTTCTAAACCTGTGCTTCTGCTTACCTTGTTCTCTACCTAAGAGCTACACTCTTGTGCCTCTTATTCACCTGATTAACTCCCGGTCACCTGTAAAGGCTCAGCTGAAGAATCCATGTGACAAGCAGCCTCTAGGTTGGCTTTCAGAGATCCCACTTCCTGGTATTCACACCCTTGTGTCATTGCCTCCCCTGGAGGGTAGGCTGGACCCACTGACTCACTTCTAACAAATGGAATATAGCAAAAGTGATGTGATATTACTTCTAAAATTAGGTTATAAAAGACTGGCCTCCACCTTGCTCATTCTGCTTTGCCCTTGCTAGCTCATTTGCTCCATTGGAAGCCAGCTGCTGGGGCACCTGCGTGGCTTAGTGGTTGAACATCTGCTTTTGGCTCAGGGTGTGATCCCAGGGTCCTGGGATTGAATCCTGCATCAGGCTCCCTGCTGGAGCCTGTTTCTCCCTCTGCCTGTCTCTGCCTCTCTCTGTGTGTCTTTCACAGATAATTTTTTTTTTAAAGGAAGCCAGTTACCATGGTGTGAGATGTCCCACAGAGAAGTTCACATGACAAGAAATTGAAGGTGGGCTCAGTCCTATGGCCCACAAGAACTAAGTCCTGCTCATAACCACGTTAAATGAGCATGGAAGCAGATTCTTCCCCAGTTGAGCCTTCAGATGAGACCCCCAGGCTTGATGGTGGCCTTGTCCGAAATGGGGTGGGTTCAACCAGCTAAGCCTTGATTTCTGACCCATAGAAACTGTGAGATAACAAATGTTTATAGTTTGAGGCCACTCCATCTCATCCTTTGTGACCCAGCAACACATAATTAAAACAATCAGCTCCTCCTTTAGGAAGACTTTCCGGACACTACCATTTAGCCACAAACACACGCAGACAAACACACACTCATTTAAACACACATACTCACACATGCATACCTGCATATGTATTCCTACCCCTACCTTCTCATACACATACACTCTCTCATCCCCATGAATGCCCGTGTACCCACACACACTTTCTCACAGACGCACAATCACGCATGCATGCCTACTCATACTTCCTCATAACCATGAATGCCTACATACTCATACACTTTCCCACATCCACACACACTCACATACACTCACACACACAGGAGTACTCACATATCATGAGTTTAAGAAATCCTTTCTCTGTAATGATTTGACCTTAGAATTTTTAAAAAGATTTTACTTATCTATTCATGAGAGACAGAGAGAGAGAGGGGCAGAGACACAGGCAGAGGGAGAAGTAGGCTCCCTGCAAGGAGCCTAATGTGGGACTCGATCCCGGATCATGGGATCACACCCTGAGCCAAAGGCAGCTGCTCAACCGCTGAGCCACCCAGGCGTCCCATTGACCTTAGAATTTATTATACTTTCTCATCACCATGTTTTTACTTCCCAGTCCCCTTCAACTGTGAGCCCTTGAGGTCAGGGACTGTGTCTTTGTCTGCCTATCTTTAGAGTCTGACACCAATATGTATCAATACATTTTCAATAATTTAATGTTAGTCATCAGTCCCTTTTGAAGGTGAGGGTCAATGACTCATTCTGCTTCTTGAGTTAGCTATGTCTCCTTTCTTCTTTTACACAAACAGAAAGACTGTCCTTATAAGTCTTTTTCCACCAGCTTGCTTCCATTGATGGCAGGAAATTACTTACCCTCTTTCCTAGAAAATAGCCTGCACATTTACTCAGAGAGAATAATGAGACAATGACAAGAAACGTTATCCAAGCACCTGCTCTGTGCCTAAAACATTAGCAGAGAAAAAGCCATAGTGCTCTTGAGAAGGGCATCAACTTGTTGACATTAGAGACAATGCCAGGTGGTTTATGATGATGTGACAAAGTGAAGAGTTCAGACAGCCACATGGCAAGGGCAGGAAGTAGATGGTGTCAGTTTCAAGATCCCCCAGTCCAACTGCTTGAGCTTGGAACCAACCCTGCCATTGGACAGCATGGTACGTTGGGGCAAGTTACTTTTCCTCTCTGTGCCTGTTCCTTCCCTTATAAAATGTAAATAACCATACTGTATGCCTCACAGGGCTTTTGTAAGAATTGGTTTTGGTTTTTTTTTAGAATATTGATTTATTTATTTGAGAGAGAGAGGGAGAGAATGTGGTGGGGGAGGGGCAGAGGAAGAGAATCCCCAAGTAGACGCCCTGCTGAGCACAGAACCCCATGTAGGGCTCAATCTCACAACCCATGAGATCATTGCCTGAGCCAAAGCCAAGAGTCAGAGGCTAAGCTGACTGAGCCACCCAGGCACCCCACTTTTGTAAGAATTTTGTCAGAATATATGGCACCTGATACAGGACTCAATAAACAACAACTATCATTTATTTTTATCATCATTATTACAAGTTCAGAAAAGGGAGAGATAAGAATAGGTAGGAGTAAGCAGAGAAGGCTTCCTAGAAGAGTAGAACCAATGCAGGAATAACTGATGGATGGGATTGATTCATCAGAAACTACTGAGGACATGCATCTGGTAGAAGAAACTGCACAAACTAAAAGGAGGAATAACCATTGGGTTGCTGGCACCCATGACTAAAAGAGAGGACTTCACAAGAGACATGAATGATGGCACTTGAGTGTTACTCTTGCAAAACAGTCCTTCAATGGGCAAAGAAAGCTGAAGCCCAGCTCGCAGGGACTGCATTTCTGTCCCTCAGTGGGTGAGAGCGAGAGGCGGGTGTGCCATGGTCTATGAGGAGTCGCTGCCCACAGCTAAAGTGATAGGAGTTATAAGATCATGGGTGATCCCATGGGGGAACCAATCCTTAGTCCAGCAAAATTAAACATATTAATCAAGACTATCCCCAACCCCATAGCATTGATTTGGTAAGTGTTTACCTCAGGTAAACAGTTCTGTGTGTCCACAGAGACATGTCCAAAGACAGTCACTGCAGCACTGATTGCAGGTGAAACCAAATGGAATGGAATACTATACAAAAGTGTAAAAGGATGAGAAAAGGAAAACAGTATGGAGACTCTCCAACAGATTAAACACAGAACTATCCCATGATGCAGCAATTGTACTTCTAAATATATACTCCCCAAGGGGTGAAAGCAGGAACTTGAACAGAGGTGTGTTCACCCACGTTCATAGCAGCATTCAACACAAGAGCCAAAAGGTAGAGGCAACTCAACCCATTCTCAACTGGAATATATAATATCCTATTGCGTGTGTGTGCATGTGTATAGTACACATATATACTGCATATGTGTGTATGTGTGTGTGATACACATGCACAAGGGATATTATTCAGCCTTAAAAAAAGAATAAGATTCAGACACATGCTACAATATAAATGAACCCTAAGGACGTTATGCTAAGAGAAATGAGTCAGACACAAAAGAACAAGTAGTGTTATGATTCCATTTATATGAGGTACCTACAGTAATCGAATTCATAGAGACAAGGGCACCTGGGTGGCTCCGTCGGTTAAGCGTCTGCCTTCGGCTCAGGTCATGATCCCAGGTTCACAGATCGAGTCCTGCATTGGGCCCCTGCTCAGAAGGGAGCCTGCTTCTCCCTCTTCCCCTCCCCAGTGGTCGTGGGCTCGCTCTCTCTCTCTCTCTCTCTCTCTCCCTCTCTCTCTCTCTCTTGCTCTGGGTCTCTCTCAAATAAATAAATAAATAAAATCTTTTAAAAAAATTCATAGAGGCAGAGGGTTGAATGGTGGTTGCCAGGGGCTGGGAGAGGGGGTAGGCGATTGGAAATTATCGTTTATTGGGTACAAAGTTTCAATTTAGGGAAATGAGAAAGTTCTGGAGATGGAGGATGGTAATCGTTATGGAACAGTATGAATATAATGTCCCTGAACTGTACACTTAAAAATGGTTAAAATGGGACTTATATGAAGACAATAAAAATGATTAAAAAACAATAATGGTTGAGATGGTAAATTTTATGTTCTATATATTTTACTACCACAGCACAAAAAAAGAACGGGATGGATCTTTGTGTGCTAACATGTAAATGTTTTTTAAAGAAGAAGGTAGAGAAAAATAGGTAGTATATGATACTACTGTCTGGGCTTCTACATTATAACACACACACAGGCATACAGTTGGAGGGCCTGGAAACAAATATCTTTGTCTGACAAAAGGCATTATCTTGGGGGAAGGGACTAATGTGATGAGTATGGGGCCGGATGAGCCGAGGGCACAGGCTTTCAAGCCACACTGTCTAGATTCAAAGCCCTCTGAGTGACCTTCACCTCTCTGTGCCCTTTTGTTTCTTCATCTGTTAAAAACGGAATAGTAATAGACCTATCTATGAGCTGCTGGGATTGTTAAATAAATTAAAACATATAAAGGCCTTAAAATAGTACTAGGCCCATAATCCCTTAATAAAAATTAGCTTATTAATCTAATTATTATTAGCCTGAGTGCTGAACAGTAGGAAGAATAAAGAAAGCTATTTCAGGGGCGCCTGGGTGGCCCAGTCTGTGAAGCGTCTGCCTTCGGCTCAGGTCATGATCTCGGGGGTCCTGGGATCAAGCCCCTCATGAGGCTCCCTGCTCATCGGGGAGTCTGCTTCTGCCTCTCCCTCTGCCTGCAGCTCCCCTTGCTTGTGTGCTCTCTCTCTCCCTCTATCTCTCTGTCAAATAAATAAATAAAATATTTTTAAAATAAAAACTTAAAAAAAAATGTTTTAAAAGAAATCTGTTCCAGGAGATGGGGTTCGCTTGGAAGAGGGGCAGGTGCTGTAGGTCCCCAAAGGCCAGGCTTGCAGGCGATTCCTCTGCAATGGGAAGAGGGGCAGGTGGTTCCCTGTGATCCCCTGCCCGCCCATCCCCCTGTGGGACAGCAGGGACCCCAGATCCCACTTCGTGGTCTCCCTCTCCAGCCTTATCATTCATTCTCACGTTGCTGTCACTTTGTTCACACTTCAAGACCCACCAATGGGGCTTAATCGTGTTTACCTTGATTTTCCTCATCCTCTTATCTGCCAGGCTCTCTGCTTCCCCGACTGTTTCAACAAACCTGATGAATCCAGATGGACTAAGTCACTCTCGGAAGCACCAGACCCAGAAAGAGAGCCCATAATGGAGCTTAAACCAACACAAAGACGGCCTTGCATGTGGGCTCTGTTCCCAACCAGCGGTGGCATCTGGGGTGTGACTTTCCATTCCTCGCGGCTCAGTCTTATCTCCAACGTGGGGACTTGTCACCAGCCCTGCTTACCGTGCAGCACCATGTCAAGGTTACGATAAGGCAAGCCTGTGAAAGCAGTCTGAAAAGAGCCACAAAAGCAGAGCGCAGTGTCAGAGGCTGTCCTGCAGGTGTGGTGGCCAAGCGACTTGGCTCTGATCTCCGACCCTGGCTTCAAACCCTGGCCCGGCGCCATGCAAGCCACGTCTGTCACCTTGCTGGGGTACCTTCACCCCTCTAGCATAATAGTAGTGCCTGCTTCAAGGGACTGAGAGCAGCACATTCCCCTGAAGGACCTAGAACCAGGCTCGGCCCAGGGCAAGCACCCCATAACTGGGACAGCTATCATGTCTGCTAAATTCAGTCATTTGGGTGACAGGAGACACCAACAAACCAGTGGTTCACACCACAGACACAGTAGCTTGTGGGGTGAGCTGGTTTTCATTTCTGAGCTGGTGGATGTACAGCTGTTCACTCACTAATGTACTTTGGGGGTAGGTGCCAGGCCAGGACGTCAAGAGCATCAGATTAGAGACTGCACGCCGAATGTGGCCCATTCTATGAGGTTTCACAAAAACACTCTGATTTCAGGCTTCTCTTGGAAAAACAGAAGCTCTGGCAGCCCGAGGCTGGGTTCTCTCGTGGCAACAATCTTCTAGCTCTCCACAGCTCCCTGTCTTATCTCAGCCAGACCCTTCCCCACTCACAGCTCCCTGTGGTCATGTGGATTCGTCACTCCTAGAATCACGGCAAGATATGCAGAAATGAGTCACAGGTGCCTCGTGTACCCGAGAAGCCTGGAAATCAGCCAGAGAAATACTCAGAAGTACACAGATGGTAACAGCGCAGTGTAGCAGGTGACCAGCTTGATCAAAAGCAGCAAACAGACAAGGAGTTCAGGGGTCTCCCTACAGGAGGTGACTATTCAAGTGGACCTGGCAGGATGGACAAGATTGAGAGGGGAGGGTCTGGGATGAAGGAGTGACAAGGACAAAGGCCGGAAACTAGAAAGTGGAGCTGTGCGCAGAGAGCAGTCACGTTCGGTCAGCAGCCACGTGCAAAAACCCAAGGGGGCCAAGGTTGGGGGGGTGACTTAGGACCGCGTGGAGACCCGCAGGTGCTAAACTGAGCCCAGACTGCCTTCAGATGGAAATGCAGAGTCCAAGCTGCAATGTGGGGAGAAGGATCTGACCATGTCGTGAAGAATGCATTTGATCCCGGGTGGGAGGCAATCAGGGAAGCAATTGCAACAACCCAACAACATGCTCAGGAGCCCAAATGTGTGGGGAGCTAGAGTAACAGAGAGGCAAGCCCCCAAATCCCAGGGAGGTCTTTTAAACCCAGACAGTGTGCCAACCATAATGGGGACGACGTCCTCGCTGTTCGAAGGAGACATTGCCCCCTAGCCCTGACTCCTCAAAGGAATGAGCTTTCTAACTTGAAAGCATTCTGAAATCTAATTTCCTAGCTTCCCCGAGCATCGAAGACACAGCTGGCCCATTGGTGTCACACCTGCCCAAGGGTGCAGAAGGCAGCTCTGGCAGACCCAGACCCAGACGTGAACCCTTCCATCACACCTTCCTCACGCCCCAGCTGAGCAGAGGGAAGGCGCTTTCCTGCAGAGTAACGGACATGCCTCTGGTCTGTAACCATAAAGCAGAGTCATCTTTTCTCCAATATTCAAGGTTTACTGACCCTAAGCCATCGCTTGTGCACATTGGCAGGGAGGTCAGTAATTTCCCGAGGGAGGGACCCCCTCCAAGTTCTTTTTGTTTGTAATTGTGGTAAAATACACATAACATAAAATTTACCATCTTGGCCATTTGTAAGTGTATGGAGTTAAATATATTCACGTTGTTGTGCAACCCATCTCCAGAACTCTTTTTACCTGGCAACTCTGAAATTCTGTATCCAGCCCCTGGTGACCACTATGAATTTGACTGCTCTAGGGGCCTGATCTACGTGGGATCTACAATATTTGTCCCTTTGTGACTGGTTTATTTCCCTTAGCATAAGGTCCTCAGGGTTCATCTATGTGGTAGCCTGGGTCATTTCCCTCCTTTTGAAGGCTGAACTATATTCCATTGTATGGATAGACTACATTTTGTTTATCCATTCATCAATGGCCACTTGGAATGTGATGGGTGGACATTTGGGTTGCTTCCATCTTTCAGCTATTATGAATAATGCTGCTAAAATATGGGTGTGCAAATATCTTTTCTAAACCTCGCTTTCAAGTCCTTTGGGCATGTACCCAGAAGTACAATTGCTGGATCATATGTTAATTCTTTGTTTAATTTTCTGAGGACTCATCATACTGTTTTCCACAGTGTCTGCACCATTTTATATTCCCACGAACAGTGCACAAGGGTTCCAATTGCTCCACATCCTTGCCAACACTTGACATTTTATGGGCTTTGGCAGTAGCCATCTTAATGGGTGTGAGGTATATCTTATTGCAATTTTGATTTGCATTTTCCTTGTGATTAGTGATGTTGAGCATCTTTTCATATGCTTGTTGGCCACTTGCGTATCGTCTTTGGAGAAAGTTGTTCGCTCATTTTTAAATTAGGCTGTCCTTTTAGTTGTTGAGTTGTAGGAGTTCTTTATGTAGATATTAACCCTTTTTTCAGTTATATGATTTGCAAATATTTTCTCTCATTCCATAGGTTGCCTGACCCCACCACATTTTTAAGGACCACCATCCCCAAGTTGTCTATATCAATCCTTAAATCATACCTATTTCCAAAGTTGCTCTTTCTGAACAGCTCCTGACCTCATTATCAGCTCTTCTCCTAGGACAACTGATAATAAGAGTGTCTATTCCCTTCAAAAAAATCTTACTCCTACCTACCACGACAATCACAAAATAATCCAAAGACAAGATAATTCCCATAGGCTGAGTGATTCAGGTTCAGATTTATTCAAGGGCAATTTATTATACATATGTCTTTGAAATTGTGCATGTGAGTTGGGTGGTAGGGGTGTGAATTTTGGTCAACAATTTGAAAAGTATTGAATTTTATGCCATATTTTGCACAAACTGCAGCACTAAGAAACTGCAGCATTAAGAGTTTTCCAGAACAAGAAAGAAAAAACAATTTATAACTCTGGACGTAAACAGACTGGTTCAGTAGCATTGATTTTTCAGAAAGTCCGTAACTTGCACAAGTTAAGTAATTGTGAATGCTGACCACAGAGCAGATTAGTGTTGAAAGGTATTACTGGATCCCTACATGCACTGAGAAATATTTTGGGGATTATGATAAAGAGATGTTAATAAAAATTCATAAAAAGGGGGGAAATGTTGTTAACCAGAAAGTCACACTATATTTCATAGCAATGTTCCTGTAAGTAAGCATGATAAACTGTTGAGGAATAATTAAGTATAATAATCATTTATGTCTCACTCCTATGTCAAGACTCACTGCAGCATTTATGAATCTTAGGTAGTTTTCAACTTTAAATTTTTTACCAAGTATGATTATTCTCTTCAGTATTCCATTAAGCACAGTAAGAGTACAGCTGCATGAAAGATGATTTTAGGTAGGACACAAAAAATTATTTTATTTTAATTTAACAATACCAGGTAATCTTGTATTGCATTTATATTTTGGCTATGTTGGGGCACCTAGATGGCTTAGCGGTTGAGCATCTGCCTTTGGCTTAGGTCATGATCCCAGGGTCCTAGAATCAAGTCCCACATCCGGCTCCCCACAGGGAGCCTGCTTCTCCCTTTGCCTTTGTCTCTGCCTCTCTCTGTCTCTCATGAATAAATAAAAATAAAATCTTATATTTTGGTTATTTTTTTATTCATGTCAAGTGATTTTGATTTTCCATTTACCACAATGATGTAAAGTTTCTGTTTAAAATAAAGCTATTAATCAAAAAGAGTAAGTTGGTTTAAAGAAAAACTTTAAGCCAATAATAGTACAGGTGTTGTATTACAGCATGGATGTGATAAATCGATATGGCAAACATAAAGACAGAAGGCAGAAAACTAAAATTTGCAAAATATTGCACTTCAATGAAAGGGAATTTTGATGACATCTAAGACAACTTCTTGAGGATTGTTTCCCTCTAATTGTGTTCTTTTCAAATAATTTCCTACCATTGCACTGTTTTGGCATGGCAGGCTTTAATGCATATTTGTGGGGAAATTGAGTGAACTCTCTATCAGTAGAAGAAACTTACTGGAAGACCCACAATATCATTCCTAATTAATTCCATTCATAGGGACAGTAACAAATAGGGACAGTAACAAAAACATTTACAATACATTAAATATTTATTATGTGCCAACACTTTGACAAATTTTTACATATATCATCTCATTAAATCTCCACAAAAAATGTATTCAGTATTTATTCCCCCCTTCTTACACAAGAGTAAGACAGAAATCTCTTGCCCAAGTGTTTCTTTTTTTTTCCAAAGATTTCATTTATTTATTCATGAGAGAGAGAGAGAGAGAAAGAGAGGCAGAGACTCAGGCAGGGAGAAGCAGGCCCCATGCAGGGAACCCAATGTGGGACTCGATCCCAGGTCTCCAGGATCACACCCTGGGCCGAAGGTGGCACTAAACTGCTGGGCCACCGGGGCCACCCTTGCCCAACTGTTTCAACTGTGGTCTAAATCTTTAGGACATTTGTGGCTTATTTAACCACCTGTAGATGGATGGTTCTGGGTTCATTCAACGGCTCACAGAGGTCAGGCATCTGTAGGATTCTCCTGACTTACCTCATGGTTGCAAGAGGGCTGCCACAGGCCCACACATCACATCCTCACCATGAGTGCTCCTGGAGGGGATGCTATGGGGGTTGGCACCAGCCAGCTCTCCTCTCCAGAACACCTTACTCAAGGAGCAAGTTCTTTTCCAGAAGCCCCTAGCACATTTCCCCGTACATCTCATTGGCCAGAGAACTGTGTCATGTGGTAGCTCCTAGCTGCAAGAGAAGCTGGGAAAAGGCTAGTATCTAGCATTGGCTTGTGGGCCTCAGGAATCACAGATCATGTCTGTTAAAGACTGAGCTCTTGGCAGGGTAAGGTACCCTAGACACTAACAGGAATGAAGAGGAAAGTTACATTCAAAACAACATGAGAGGGAAGGAAAAGTGGCCCCCGGCCTAGGAAGTGGTCAGAGCTCCGAAGGCTGGGGAGGAAGAGTTTTGTGATTCTCTAAAGGCAGCGTTTCTCAATCCAAGCACAACTGACATTTGGGGAAGGATAACCCTTTGTTTTGTGTGGGGCTGTCCTGTGACTGGAGGATGGTTAGCAGCATGCATGGCATTGCCCCCAGCTGAGGACCAGTGTTCTAGGATAGTGCAGTGGGATGCCCACTCTTGTGAAGGAACCTGTGCCCCAAACATGGGATAGAAACAAGGGTGTTCTTGCTGGTTTGGTGATTGTGGGGGAGATAGAGAACCCCATTAATGACTGACACTGAATTTACCACAAGCCAGAAGTGCATGCCCAGGTTTTATGGGCTAAGATTTATACCTACTGCAAATAGAGCCCTGAGAAATCAAGGAGAGACACCTGCCGAATTCCCTGGGCCTGCTGCGGGCCCCATACCGTCCCACGTGAATGATCCAACATCCCTCTGACCACCCATCACAGATGCCCTTGTTTGAAAATCTGATCACATCAGTGCCTCATTGTCCTGCCTGCCTCTGAGTTTGGCCAAAGCAGCTCTTCTCATTCAGGTGACATGGACCGGGTCCCAAATTATGAATCCAGGTGTAAGCAGCACAACCAGACACAGGCCTGTGTGCAGACAAATCTTGGACTGGGAATGTTACACTACAGGATTATACTCATAATGGTGTGATTAATTAATATTCCATGTGTGTTGAGTGGGAGACAAGAAGGGTTTTCTTCCCTCCTGTCAACCATTTGAAAGGTGTTGGAATCTTGTGCTGAATTTTGCAGGAAGCTGTCACATGAGTTTTCCAGAACAAGAAAAAGAGAAGATACTTTATAACTCTGGACATAAACAGCCTGGCTCAGTAACACTGATTTTTCAGGAAGTCTATAACCTGCAAAAGCTAAGTAAATGTGAATGCTGAATGCAGGGTAAATTACCATTGACAGGCATAATAATAATGATTATTATTATTACCATAACTAATAATTAATGTAATTATTATGTGGAGATTTTCCTAACCTCATCTGGGCATGTTGGGGTTCTTGGCCAACCCGAGACACATGTAACTCTATTATGCAGACCCAGTCATGAAAATTTTTCAGGGTTTGTGTTGGGGGCCGCTCAGCAGATCTCAGGGTTTCCCTTGGGTCTTCAGAAGAAGGTAGGAGGATGGCACCAAGAGGGAGTCCAGGAGCAGGCAGGGAGGTACAGCCCAGTCTAGAACACCAGGGCCAGCTGCACGGGCACCTATCCTGTGGGCCCCTCTTCGGAAGGGCCCTGCGCCTTGTTGAATGCTCTGCTGTTGCCATCTCAAAATTCTTAATTTTTTTTTAACAAAGGCCCTGTATTTTCATTTTGCCCTGGACCCTGAAATTACATAGCCAGTCCAGAAGACCTCCCACCACAAGGGGCAACGTCCTTTGCATGGCCAGGTCTGGTTCACTGCCCTCCAGGTGAGGCCCAGTGTGTGGTGTGCAGAATTAGCTACGGAGAGCAAAGCAGGTGAGCACCTTGGCTTGCAAAGCAATTTGCCTGGGTTCATTTCCTGCCTCTGCCGCTCAGCAGATAGGAGACCTTGAACCCTTACTAACCTCTGTCCCTCATTTTACTAGTTTGAGCGAGAACAGTGATCATGGCATTACCTCATAGCGGTTCTGGGAGGAACACAGATAGTGTTCCTGGGATAGTACATAAAATCACATAGCCCCAGGCCTCTCTTATACTAGGAATCGGGAAGCCGATGACACTTATCAGCTGCCGGGTAAACACCTCACAAATATAATCTCACCAACGTTGCTGAAGATACAATTACCCTCATTTTGCACATAGCATCTAAGACACACAGCAGATTAAAGGACTCACCCAAGTCCTCCAAGCTGAGTGGCAGAGCCAGGATTCAAACCCAGGGCTACCAGGCTCAAAGCCAGGCATCTTTCTGCCATGGCTCATTCCCTCTGGGCTCTTCTCGTCCTTTCCAACAAGTCCCATTCCGGAATGCAAAGACCCAGATCAGGCTGGTGGGTAGAGAACAGACACAGGAATCTCCAGATAGTTTGCAGCAGCAGGGGTGGGGTGGGATGGGGTGGGCAGGTCTCAGCCGAGGCTGCGGCTGCTACAGATGTGTCTCGGGGGTGTCCGTCCCAACCTGCAGCTGCTGCTCAGCTTCCCAACCCTAGCCCTCCACAGCAGACCTCGGCAAATCAAGTTTGCTCATACTCACAAGCCTGCTTTTGCTGTTACCTTTATCGAATTGAAGGGAAATGCTATCAGATTTGACTTTGCCTGATAAAAATTAATGTTTACCAAGCACTAGCACTGGGTGTCTGTTGAAGTGGTCGTGGCTGGGAAACAAAGAAATAGCAGACTGTCTCAAAGAGCCCATCTTCTTCCTGGAAATTCTGATCTATTCACTCATTCACTCATTCACTCATTCACACACCTGTTCAGCTTATTCACTACAAACTTTATTAAACAATTCATAAAAAGATAAGCAAATGCTTATTAGCCATACAAAAAGATGCTCAACCTCACTTAGAGTAAGAAAAATGTAAATTAAAACCACACTGGTAACCCACCTCTCTCTTTCAGATTGGCTAAATTCTAAAGATCTGAAAATGTGTGGCTTTGGCCAAGTTTAGGGGGAACCGGCGCTCTTGAACATTGTGGGTGGTCATGCAAAATGTGATAACCCTATGAAGGACATTGGTCATATCTACAAAATTATGTATCACTTACTCTTTGAGTTCAGCATCTATCCTAAAGATACACAGGCAAAAGTAAGAGAAGACATACCCACTGCAGCCCTATTTGCAGGAATAAAACACTAGAAGTAACACAATGTTCATCAAAAGGAGAACAACAAATAAAATACGGTACCGCAACACAATGGAATTCTAGACAGCAGTAAAAGAGAATGAAAAATATCTACATGCTTCTGTGGAGCTATCTCTACAATATATGGTTAGTGAAAGAAACAAGAGAAAGAGCATGCATAAAATGCTATTAATCTAAGAAAAGGACACATACATATGCAGTTGGTTATATATTTGTGGTTGATAATACATATATTTGATATATATATATTTTTTTTACTTTTTAAAGAATTTATTTGAGAGGGATGCCTGGGTGGCTCAGTGGTTGAGTATCTGCCTTAGGCTCAGGACATGATCCTGGGATCCTGGGATCGAGTCCTGCATCGGGCTCCCCACAAGGAGCCTGCTTCTTCCTCTGCCTGGGTCTCTGCCTCTCTCTGTGTCTCTCATAAATAAATAAATAAAATCTTTATTTAAAAAAAAAAAAAACGATTTCTCCTCCTACAGTTCTGGTGGTCAAAAGTCTAAAATGAGTTTTAGTCACTGGGCTAAAATCAAGGGACTAGCAGGGCTGTGTTCCTTCCGGAGGCACCAAGGGAGAGAGGCTCCTGGACCGTACCAGCCTCCAGAGGCCACCTGCATCCCTTGGCTGGCAGCTCCATCTCCACCTTCAAAGCCGGCAATGTAGCAAATACTCCTCTTCTCTGAGCTCTGCTTGCATTATTTCCTCTTTGACTTCAGCACTCCTGCTTCCCTCTTATAAGGGCCTCTATGTTTCCATTAGGCCCACCTGTCTTATCAAGGTGATATCTGAAATTGCACTATCACTCATGCAGTTACATGAATATTGTCCCCTCTCCACAGGCCCTCTGTAGAATATGGGCTTTGCGTGGGCAGGGATAGGCCTGTCTTATTCAATTTTATATCCCCAATGTCTGACACATCCTGGGTAATCGATCGATCAATCAGTTGATCGATCAATATGTAAACAGTAACTAATAATGATAACAAGTTACCCTCCAGAGTAATACTCAGGGGAAATATTTTCCACAACTCACAAAACCTTCAGCCTACACCCGAAATCAGTAGTTCTTTACGTGGCACAAATTTGCTCTCTGAGGCATCTTTGTTTTTATTTCCTACCAGAGTGGTTTTAATTTGTCATAACTTTTGGGGTGGGGGCCGCCAGCATCTAGTGGGTAGAGACCAGGGATGCTGCTAAACGCTCTAAGTGTCCAGAATCCGCCCCCGACTAAGAATGATCCTGCCCCAAAAGTCAATATTGCCAGGTGGAGAAACCCTCCCTACAACCACAACATTTTCGAATTGGAAGAAACGTCTCATGCCAAGTACAGGTTCCTCATCTGACTAATAGGCAAACTGGGGCCCAGAAAATGAAGCAACTTGTCCAAAGATATGGGATAAGGAGGCGGCAAAGCAGGCCGCTGAGCCACAGGATCCCATGGCGGGGAAATGAGAATGTTTTCAAAGCTGCCATACAGAGAAAATGAAGGCCTCTTTCCCCATCCCCAATAACAAACATGGTTCTGACTCGTTAGCAAAGCCAAAGACTGGCAGCAGGCAGCAGGGGCTGGCTACGAACCGCCTCTAACCCTCGCATTTGGCACAATGTGCTGTACTCCGCACTGAATGCCAAATCACAGCAATTAGCCACGTCGTGCCCACTAGCCGACTTCACACTGGGCCAGTGGCCCAGACTGCTAAAGAGACGTGCCCTCTGCAGCTAAATGCCTTGGCACCCCCGGGCAGTGTTCTTGCTGTCCCTGGAGCTGGGACCACAGGGGTCTGCCTGCAGGGTGTCTCCTACCTGCTGCTGAACGGCCCCTGGGCCCCTGAACCAAGAAGGGAGGATTTACAGTTTTCCCTGCTTGCTCTTCCTGAAGCTTTGTAGGGAGCACACAGCCCTGCCCACCACCCTACCATCCTCCCTCACCCCCAGAGAGGTGCTCCCTTTGGCTTGAAAGAGGGAGGAATGAAGGATGGGAACCAGTCACTGCTTGAAGCATTTATCAAGCTGGAACAGAGATCTTGTCTGTAGGCCCCCAGCAAAAAGAGAGTCTCTTACATACTGGTGGGTAACAGGACTGCTAGCCACACCTGGGATCTTAAGAATTTTGTGGATTTTTTTTCATCAGAAACCAATGTCAGTGGACCAGTTGCACTGAAAACATCGGTCACTACCAGGTCCTCATAGCGACCAGTAACACATTTTGCATCTCGACGTGGAATTTCTGAGTCAACGGTGGAAGCGTGCTCTGGCAGCTGAGATGAAAACAACCAATTCTGTCCAAGATCCTGCCATTTGCAAAGCACTCCCACATCCTGAATTGTACTGAATCTTCACAACCATCCAGAAAGGGATGCAGAGCAGGGATTTTTAGCTGCAGTTAACTAAGATGAGTATCTGGGCTCAGAGGGCACCTTGTGTTGTCCAAAGTCACAGTTCTGCTTATTGGGAGAGCTGAAGTTCAAATTCAGGCCTTGTAATTCTGTCTTCTCTTCATCACACACATACTGGTGGAAATGTTGGTGGCCAAAGTCCAGTACTTTGGGTCACCCATTTGCCCACCGTGATGTCCCCAAAACTCTTCAGCAAACCCCTGGTGGCTCCAAACAAGAGTTTGTTAGATCAATTTCTCCCAGCTTCTCCATGCCCTTGGAGACTGGAAGACACTTGTCCCCATCTTCTGATTAGGCCTGGCCAAGTGGGAGCCTCAGCAAGATCAGAGGGAGGAGGGGAATGGGGTTACATCAGGCTGCCTGGGACCCTCAACAGAGGGTCACTGGTCCACTCAAGACAGCTCTCTCTGTCCCCACAGCATTCTTCCTCTAGATTCCAGTTAACTGCTGCCTCTTCTAATCACTTCTGACCTAAGGTAATAACCACTAATCAAAATACACAGTTTATCAAGTGATGACAAAAAGCTAAGGAGGAAAGGAAAACAGAATAGAGGATGGAGAGGTCTAGAGTGGAGGTAGGATTATTGGGAGGCCAGGAAAGGCTTCACCAAGAATGTGACATTTGAGCAAAGACTTAAATACAAGTGAATAATCAAGTCATGCAGATATCTTGGGGAAGAACTTTCCAGATGCCTGGTATGGTAGAACAAGGGCAGCTGGAACAGATGCGCAAGGGGTGGCCCAGGGCACGAGAGGATCGAGGGATCCAGCTGAGGGACTGAATTTGGGGGAATGAAGGCAGGGCAGGAGCCAACAAGAATGGGGTAAGCGTGACCATAGCCCAGCACAGGGAGTCTCGGTAGCAGGAAAAGAACACAAAGGACATGCGACATGGATGCAGCATCCATGACAGAGCTCTGAGCCCTTCGAGAAATGCTGAGTGGGTTAAGCAGCACTTTCCCAGAGCTTGCCCATATCACTCACCTGGGATACATTTCTGCCCTTCGTGTATCATTATCTGTCACAGATTCATTTACTTGTTTAAAGTTTTTTGTTTAATATTTTAAATGCATGAAACAGGGATCTTACCTATCATAGCCAAAGCCCTAGCCCCAAGATCCACTAGAAGACTTGGCACATAGCAGTGCTCAATGAATGTCTGTTTCAAGATGAATGTGTGGATCGATGACCATGCAAGCTATTTCTACTGCTGATGGCTAATTTTTCTTCTTCAGATTTTTCATTCCAGCCCACACGAATAGAAACACAAGAACTACAGCTTTACCACTGAGAAGAAAGTGTATCTTTTAAGCACTCAAGGTCCACGCATCAACAAAGCATTTGGCACACAATAGGTGCTCAATAAATCCCACACGGACTTGACCAGGGATGTCACCTGGAAGCCATAATTCAGCCCCAAACCCATCCCACAATTCCTGAATGCCACAGCATCCTATCTTAAATATGAACATTTATGTTTTTGTTGCCCTCTCTGCCCACCTTTCCCATGGAGACTCTGCCCCAATAAGTCAGAGGGACCCACATTGTGTGGAATAGAATAAAAGCTGTTTCTGCAGAAATAAAAGGAGAAATTGGTAAGTTTCCTTTGGGTTTTTTTTTTTCTTACTTCAAAAGGAAGCTTTTGAAAATAAATGGGAGGCCTCAAGGGGAACAAGGCATAAAGCATATGTCATAATAATGTTATGAAAAGAGAACAGAGAAATTGCCAGAGACCGCCATCACGGGGCAGCTGGAAGAGATTCCATCAGCCTGGGAGCCTTAGGGGACCAGACCTAAAAGAAGCAAGAATAGGATTCAAGTCAGCATTGTGAGAGTCTGGGAAGACAGGTCTACCCTGCACACCACCCACTGCCAGTGAAGTGTCCTACACAGAGCCAGGCAAGGGCCTTCCATTGACAGTTGTTCAGAGGCTCCCAAGGATCCTATTGAGTATTAACTGAACTACTGTGGGTCAACCTTCTTGTCAACAGTTTGAGATACTTCTACACTCCACCCCCAACCAGCCCTCTTGATGTTCAAAGGGCCACCAGTGGTCTATGGGAACAAAAGTCCCAGAGCTTGGACCTACCAGAGACTGGACAGTGAGTGGCCAAACCCAGGGTAAGGGCTACCTGAGACCTTTACCTCCATGAGCCTCTGTTTCCTCTCCTGTAAAATGGAGAGGGTTAAACTTGACCATCACAAGCCAAACAGCTGGCAGATTGAGAGAAGTGGGCCCTTCCTTCCCTGGAAGGGCCTTCCATAGTATTTTGTGAAGGAGGAGTTTGGGGGGGAAGAAAGAGACAAGAGCCAGCCAGGCACAAAGCAAAGATGGTTCCCCAGGAGCTTGCCTCCAAAGAGCTGGGAGAGTAAGCCAGGCTGCCTGTTCCAGAAGCACTCTTCTTGAAGAAAAGACAGTGGGATCAAGGCAACCAGCATTCATTCACCCAGCTCTCCAGTCATTCATCCTACAAGTATTTATTGAGCATCTCTTATGTGCCAAGCGCACCGTGTGAGACCCTGAGAATAAAGCTCTGAAGAAGGGAGCATAGAGTTTGTGAGGTAGACTAAAGTACCTAAAGATACTTAAAGATACGTCTTAAACTTTAGTTTTAAAATGTGCTGCAAGGAAAAACAAGAGATTACTATTCTCTAGAAGGATGAAAGGTCTGAGATTTATGCTACTTGCAGCTGGCAAGTCAGCCTGTTGCAGGTTGAGGGATGCTGGCAGAAGACAGGAGACCCCTGGATCGGAGACAAGGGACAGTTTATTATTCACGGCCCAGCAATAACCAGAGTATTAGCATTTTCCTGCTCCACTTCCCCAAGTTGCAAAGATGTGCAATGAGTCACCTTACAGGACAGGATAGGATAGGATTTCTGAGCTTAGGAAACCCAAAGTGTGTGTGTGCGTGTGGGTGGAAGGGGAAAACACAGAACATAAAATTTACTATCTTAGCCTTTTTTCTTTTTTTAAGATTTATTTATTTATTTATTTTAGAAATAGAACCAGCAGTAGGGAGGGGCAGAGCAGGAGGGAGAGAGTCTCAAGCAGACTCTGCACTGAGCATGGAGCCCAATGCAGGGCATGATCTCATGACCCTGAGATCATGACCTGAGCCAAAACCAAGAGTTGGATGCTTAACCAACTGCACCACCCAGGCATCCCTATCTTAACCATTTCTAAGTGTACGGTTCAGTAGTGTTAAATATATTCTCATTGTCGTGCAACAGATCTCCAGAGCGCTTACTTCTTGTAAAACTGAAACTCCACACCCATTCAATAACAACTCCCCATCTGCCCTTCCCCCAGCTTCTGTTGACTATCCCTCTACCTTCTATCTCTCTGAATTTGACCACTCTAGAGACCTCAGGTAAGTGGAATCATACAGTATGTCTTTCTTGTGACTAGCTTGTTTCACTTAGCATAATGTCCTCAAGGTTCATGCATGTTGTCACCTGTGTCAACAGAAGAATTCCCTTCCTTTTTCAGTCTGAATAGTATTTGGGAACTCAAATCTTTTTTTTTTTTTTTTTAAGATTTTACTTATATATTCATGAGAAACACAGAAAGAAAGGCAGAGACACAGGCAGAAGGAGAAGCAGGTTCCCTGTGGGGAGCGCAATGTGGGACTCGATCCCAGGATCCCAGGATCCCAGGATCACACCCTGGGCCAAAGGCAGACACTCAACCAGTAAGCCACCCAGGTCCCCTAGGAACCCAAATCTTTTATAGTGGACAGTAAACATGCCTACCTTCTGCTCTGGAGAAGGATACTATCTCTATCTATTACTACACAAACAACCTCTAAAATACAGTGTAGAAGGAAAGTGGTTAGTAATTCTGCTTGTGAGATGTGCATAAATTTAAGACACCCATGGAGAATTGTCTCCAAACGACTCTCAATCCAAAACAGACTCAGCCCTCATCGATGCTGGGTATGGACCAGCTACCAAACACAGTGCTTTGAATTACAGTGATCTGGGCCCTCACACAGTTCACATCCAGTCTTTGGTCACATCTACAGACAGAAGCTTCCAGCATAGAGGGGTAGTCTCTCATTACTATTGAGGACACAGGATTTTTCTCACCTACATTCTGCAAGTTCTCTCCTAGGAATTTATTAAAAATGAGTGCACATGTCCACAAAAAGACTCACATACAAATGTTCACAGCAGCTCTATTCACGAAGCCCATAACTGGAAACAACCAAAGTGTCTGCCAACCGATAAATAGAAAAACAAAATGTGGCGTGTCTGTACAATGGCACACTGCTCGGCATAGAATAATAGGGGATGAACTGCTGACACTTGCAACAACGTGGACTCTGAATACCAAACTCGATGCTGAGCAAAGGAAGGCAGACACAAGAGGGTACAATGTGTATGATTCCATCTCCATGACATTCCAGAAGACACAAAGCTAATGGTGAAAGAAACTGGGATAGTGTTTGCCCTCTGGGATGGCAGGGCAGGGTAAGGCAGGCTTGCCTGGAACTGGGCACGAGGGAACTTTCTGGGGTAATGGAGATGTTCTATTCCTGGACAGGTGTGTGAATTATTACACAGGTGTGTGCATTTGTCAAAACTATACACACAAGATCTGCTCATTTCACTGTATATAAATTACACGATGATTTTTTGAAGATTTTATTTCTTTATTCATGAGAGACACAGAGAGAGAGGCAGAGACACTGGCAGAGAGAGAAGCAGTCTCCCTATGGGTAGCCTGATAGGGACTCGGTCCCAGGACCCTGGGATCACAACCTGAGCAGAAGGCAGACGCTCAACCCCTGAGTCACCCAGGTTCCCCACACAATAATTTTTCAAGTAGTTTCAAAGGACTGTGGGCTTTGGAATCAAGCAGACCAGCAGATCAACCCCTAGACTTTTTCAACCACGTGACCCAATGGATTCTCCTTTGTGTTTAAGCCAATTTGAGAGGATTCCTGGTGAACCCCAGCCTCTTCTCGTCTGTGCACAGCCAGCCCCCCTCACAGAGCACACAGCATGGCCCCCAAGCTTAGCAAATGGTGTCAAACGTCCCAATCAATGGCCCTGGGGCATTTTTAGGGGTGGACTTTGTTTCTACAAATAAAACCTTATCTAAAGCAAATGAAGGTGATTCTGCAGATGTTTCCATTTTCATTGCACTGAAAACTGTTTCCTTGTTTAAGGGCCATTTGAAGTCCCCAAAATTTACCTGGCTAGGTTTTTCCTGCATCCCACACACGGTTGTGGAGCCTCTCCAGTGCCAGGTGCTTGAGAAAGAACAGTGAATAAGCCAGCCTGCAGTCCTGCCCCCATGGGGCTTGAGTTCTGGTGGCAGAGATCATAAAAATGTAAATTAGACTTTGATAGGGGATCATTTCTGGTGCTGATCAGAGCTCTGAGGATAAAAAGTGGTGGATGTGAGAGAACGTGGCAGAGGGTGGCGCTGGGGGGCATCAGGCTGCCTCTCTGAGGAGGGAACCTCTCTGAGATAACAGACTGGGAGAAGGAGCAGCCTCTCAGACAGCTGGCGGAAGAGCGTGCCAGGTGGCTGGTGCATAGGGAGGGGGGCCCTTGAGGCTTGGCCTTCTGAGATCCTAAAGAGGCAGCTGGGACCAATGCTGCCGGTTGTGCTCTGCCTCATTTGCTGTGCAAACCCTACATCTCTCACCCTCTCTGAGCTTTGTTTGATTATCTGAGCCCTGAGACAAGGTTTGGACCACCATCTCTACGTGCCATTCCAACTGAGAGATCCAGGAGGGTTTGACAGGACACTTGCAGAGCACAGGCCACACTCTCTTAAGATTTGGAGTCCCCAGGGGCAGAAGACCGAGGGACAGAGTCCACCAAGGCAGTGCCCTCTGAGGCAAAGGGGATAGAGCCGAGACTCGAAAGCTCTGACAGCTTTGCTGCTCCAAAATGAAGATGTTCTCCTGTCTCCCATCCCTGTCTGCAGGAACAAAACAAGGTGGCAAAAACCCAGAGTGCTCGGCTTAGCTGTCGGCAGCCCTCCGACTGGCTGCAGCCTTGGAGATAAATGGTCCCGTCAGCTGCCGAGGAGGGTGAGCTCAGGATTTCAGATGGAAATGAAATAAGAGGGAACGCAGCCCAGAAGCAATGCAAAGTAACGACAAGGGTACTAAAATCTTCCACTGCAGCAAGACGGATGCTCAGCGGGGCACTGACCTCAGACCTGGGGACACCGGCAATGAGCTCATGCCCAGGGGCTGCTGGTGGGCCCTGTGCTTCGGGGATCCATGGGCTGTCTAAGGGGACCTGGCCCGGGCTGGGGGGCGGGGGGCACTGCTTTCTGGCCTCACCCGCACCCTGTGCTCCCCTTGCTGAAGCCTTTTTCCCCTGCTTGTCTCCGGATCTAACAGACCTGCGGGCCGGCTCATTCAACCTGTGCCAAGGAAAGAATGCCCCAAACCTGACAGGAGGGAGATAGGCTGCATCCCCAGAAAATGAGGCAACAACCCCAGCCAGAGGAAACAACAATAACGAATCCATCATCTATCGGTGCCTCCAATCCTGCCAAATTCGAGATCCCAGGTCATTCCGGCTGTGCTGCAATCGCAGCCTCACGCTTCCTGGCTGCATAATCCTGTACAAGTTACCAACCTGGGCCTCCGTTCCCCTGCTCTAAAATGGGGGAAATAATAGTACTGCCCGCAGAGGGTGAGAAATATATGCGGAAATCTGAGAACAGTAGGCTCTCAATAAGTTAATTTTAATTTTTTAAATGGATTGTTTTATATTCACATTAAATACATCTCTGCACGTACAGATAAAGCAAAATGGTACCAGCCAGGTTCAAACCCCCATGTGAGTTCATTGATCCTAAGAATCTATGGACTGGATTCATAGCAAGCACCCTCCTGGCTTTCCCCTCCCTCGTCTACCCAGCAAATCTTCAGCAATCATGGCCAGACCATGCTAAGCATCTGCTGGGACAGAGCACTCTGATGAGCTGTCTCTTTTTAAAGAAAAATGCTGAAAGCAGGGGTTAAAATTTCAAACGCCTATGGGGGTCAAAACAATAAACCGGATGAATAAAGGGAGCCCCCTGTTAGACATGAAGGAGTAGTGGGGACTCTGGCAAATCAGAGAATGAAAACTCCATCTAAAGGAAAAAGTTGTCACCAGCTCTAGCCAATTTTGGCCAGGGAGGAATATGAGGTTCGGGGTTGGCACATCTTCTGTGTTTTCAAGGGAAGCCAGAAACCCAGATTTTTATGTGAGATCTGATTTACAAATATTGTCACATAATTCATTATTTTTAAAACATGGAGGCCCTAGCAAGGTGCACCTGTTTGCATCCTGGGAGCTAAAGGACAGAGCCTTCCCAGCTGTTACTGACTAGCAGACAAGTAACCTCTCCCTGCAAAACCCAGAACACCCAGCTGCACTAGAGCAAAAGGAACTCGAGACAAATCTTAATTAAACTCCAGGCAGAGAGCCTATTAGTTGATAAAGGCTTTGGACAAGAGTGAGGGAGAGTCCCCTGAGGGCTGGGGCAGTGGAGGAAAGCCAAAGAAAGTGGTGGACTTTGAGACAGGCTTTGAGGGCCATCAGGACTAGGAAAAACCACAATCTAGAGGAGGGATGGAGGGAGAAGGAGAGTTAGAAGGAACTGGAAGCTCTGACTCAGGGCTCTGCCCATTCAAACATGGATCTGAAATCCCGCAGCACTCTCTCGAGAAGATTCTATTAGAAAGGCGATCATAAACTGCTCTGGGCTGATGGCATTTGGAGATAGCAGGTTGTAGGGTCCTCACAGGAGAAAGGACAGAGCCCAGTTCCCTGCATGGCCGGAAGTCCTCTACCTCATGCAGATTGCTCGAAGCACACAGATCTGCTTATGTGCAGTCTCCCTCAGTAGAATGTAAGCTCTTCTAGGGCTGGAAATGTGTCTTGTATCGCGAGTGCTTGCTCGGTGCTTGGCCTCTAGAAGGTTCTTAAAGAATGTGTGTCACGTGATCCGATGAATGAAACCAAAGAATAAAAAGTAAGACATCAAAGAAGACGGTGTATGATCACACTTCCAAAACAGGAAATTTCCCCCAGGACAGGGAAAATAAGCCAGAAAATCAATGCTCATTGCTCACAGTAGCGACAAAGATTCAGTGTTTGCACAGAGGAACACCTGCCTTGGGGTACCCAGAAGAAGACGGTGGTGTCTCATAATGACCAGAGTCAGTAAGGCCTAAAAGAGCCCCAAAGCCCCCAGGAGATGGACACAACGCACAATCCATCAGCTCTACTGGGTGTCTTGGAGGGCTCTGGAACTAGCGTCAGATACACCCCTTCCCTGGATAGATGGTACAGCCGAGAGGCACAGGGCACCACCGAGAGGACTCGTGTCCATTCACCCACCTTGTCTAGTAGCACAACCTGAACCAGAACCCAGCTCTCCTGACTGCCAGTCCCGAGCACCCTGGACGAGGAGCCAATCTGGGGCACTCAGCTGGGATGCAGAATTTCAGGAAGCACTACAAAGCTCAGCAATCAAGATAAATGACATCTTGATGCAATATTTTTTAAAAAATCAGAATTGAGTCCAAAACAAATCCACGATGAACAAAACACCAACTTTGAAAATAAAGACTTGAATACAGCCGTGCCCTTGCACTCCCCAACCTCACCCTCTGCACCCTGATCTGGGCCAGTAGGCCCGCAGGACCAGGTGAGATGGGGAGGACTAGTTATGTGGAAAGCTTAGGGCGGGTCACTCCGAGTAAAAGGACAGAGCTCTTGCTTGGGGGTGTCCAAGGCACACAAAGACAGAATGCCTGGGGCAAAGTGATGGGAGGTGTCAGAGGTGGCCGTGAAGCCATCCCCACCCCACCACCACTCAGAGAGCAGCACTCTTCCCACTGGGTGTGCACTCCTCAGACACCCAGTCACATCCCTGCCAGGAGCCAAGGGAGAAAATCCCATCTCCCATGGCCCCCCTCTCCAGGCTCCTTTCCTAACTCTTGCCAGTTATCTTGCAGATTGAAGCCCTCCCATCTCAAGGAGAAGGTTGCATAAAAAAAAGCTTGGACAGCTCTGGATAACCCTTCACACCATGGAAAAATGACCTGGAACTTTATGACTTACTGACAGTTGGTTATGAATGGGAAGGAAAGCATATGCTTAAACTGCTGGCAGTAAATCCCTTTTAAGGTATTTCTGAGGACCAGTGAAGCCGCATCCTCCTCCTGCCCCCATACTAATAGCAGCTTCCTTCCCATGACAGGCTTGGGCTTTTAGGTCAGACGGGCCTGGATTCGGATCCAGCTCTGCCATCAACTGTGTGCCCCTAGACAATCCGCCAAGACGAGAGGTCAGCGATTCATGCTTCCAGGGGCCCTGCAGTCGTGCAAATGACATGACATGGGCTCAGGGGCTGAGGTGAAGGGGTGTCCCCAGCCCAGCAGCAGTGCATGGCTCACTGGAGGGACGTCAGCCAGATCTCTCCATGTTTCTAAAGAAAAAATACCATGTGAAATCTCCCCATTTTTAAAGGTTGGCAACTAATTTGCAATTTTTAAAAAAATTAATCCAGCAGAGCCAAAGAAAACGGGTCTTAGAGCCAGAGCCAGAACCCATTTTGTGCCTCTGATGCCTACAAACCACCCAGCAACCTGCCTGGCACCTAGTAGGTGCTCAGCAAGCATCGATGGTTCATCTTTCCAGAAAACCTTCTCCGGCATCGTCAACGTGCATTTCCACACAACAGCTTGAGAAGGAATGCTTCTCAGGAGGGAAATGAAGATATGATGAGACGAGCTGAAAATCTGGAAAGCTCTAAAGGGAGGGAGGAATTGCAAAGAGGGAATTCCTTAAAAGGATTTAAAAGAATTTTATTGGACATAGTTTAGCACAAGTCAGGGATAAGATCAGGCCGTAATTCAACTCCTGGGCACAGCAAGTGAGTCTGTGTATGTGGGTGGATTGGGGGGGTGCGGGAGGAAAGGACTGTCCCTACTGATGGTCTCCAACCAGCGTTTCAGGGTCCTCTGTCCACAGATCACCCCAATATTTGTCTCTGGCACATAGTGTTCTGGGTGACCCAGCCCCCAGGGGCAATACTCCTCTCCCAGGAGTGGTCATAAGGGTGTAGGGTCCCAGCTGACCCTACACCCCAGTGGATTCAGTAGACCATGAGGGCTCTGAAGTCAGACCTAGCTGGGATAGGCTTCAGTCTTCCACATCGATGGTTCTTTTTTTTTTTTTTTTAAGATTTTATTTATTCATGAGAGACAGAGAGGGAGAGGCAGAGACACAGGCAGAGGGAGAAGCAGGCTCCATGCAGGGAGCCCAACATGGGACTTGATCCCATGTCTCACCCTGGGCTGAAGGCAGCGCTAAACCACTGAGCTACTGGGGCTGCCCCAACATCAATGGTTCTCAAAGTCCCAGACCAGGAGCATCAGAATGACCAAAGAACTTAGGAGAAGGGTCCCGCCCCAAACTACTGACTCAGAAGTGGGGGGGGGGGGGGGGCACTTCTGCATCTTCATCCTGTGCTCTTCAGAAAGCCCTATATCTCCCTGGGACCATCACATCTACCCCCAATAGATGTTCCTCCCAACAATTATTTCAGAAACCTGGTCTGTCGGTGCCTGGCAGTGTGGAAGATGCCGGAGGGAGCACACATAGTCCCAGCCCTGATGGAGCCCGATGTCTAGTGTGGAGAGGGACAACAAGGGACAGACAACAAAGGAAAAGAAGATACAAATGCCAATTTTCAGACAGGAGAGGAAGGCAGGGGCCCACTGCGTAGGCACCTTATTTCTCAAAGTGTGCTCCAGGGGCCACCTGATGCCAAAGCTCACACAGCTAGGAAGACCCTCCCCAGTACCTCCCTCTGGTGTCCCTGCGGTCCCTCAAACAGGCCTCCCTCTCCTTCCTGCTTCACGGTCATTGCCTTTACTGGGCCGCCCACCTGGAAAGCTCTCTTAGGAGATCCTCCTTGTTCGGGGCTGTGTGAATGTCCCCACCTCAAAGGTCTATGGAAAGTGCTCTCCCCCTCACTCTGCACCCCCCACCCCTGCTCTGGCTTCTTCCCTGCCCCCCACCCCCCCCCCACCCCCCACGGACTGCAGTCTTGCTCCCTAGCTAGCGGTTTCCTGGTTCAGCCTCTCCGTGAGCAGGTGAGTTCTTGCGGACAAGTCCTCTGTTTGCGGTCACCTCTGCGGCACCAGTAAACCACCTGCTGCCCAACGGACCCTCTTTCTCTTCAAGTCCCAGGAAACGTGGGCTTTCAACTGCGGAGCCCGCTCCCCACCCCCGAGGGTCGAGGCTGGAAGGATGAGGAAGGGGGGCGGGGGGCGAGGCAAGCGACCCTCGGAGGCGGGCTCTGCGGGGGCGCGGGTTCAGGAAGAGCCGCTAACCCGCCCCGCGCTAAAGGGCAACTCCTACCGACTCCCAAGCGAGGCCCGACGGGCTGCCTACGCACGGGGTGCTGGACCCGGGACCCCAGGCCCGGTGTGAGCGCCCCGCGTCGGGCCGGGCGTGCAGGCGGCCGGGCCCCGCGGCCCGAGGGAAAGGCGCCTGGCGCGGCAGGTGCGATCCCTGAGCACTTGACGCTGCGGGCCGTGCGGTCCCTGCGGTGGCACCGGGGCACTCGGACCTCGCGGGAACAGCACACGACGGGCGGCATGTGGCCCCGGGGCGGCGGAGCGGGGGTGGGGGGCGCTTCACGTGGAGGACCCGCGGGGGGCACCCGGGCGGCGGGGGAACGCAGGTGACCAGGCGCGCGATCCCGGGGTATGCGGGGCGCACGGACGGCCCCGGGGCAGCGAGCGGGGGAGCGCGGGGGAGCGCGGAGGGCCGGGGGCGCGGAGGGCCGGGGGCGCGGGAGGCGCGGGGTGGGGGGCGCGGGGCGCTGGGTCCCGGCCCGAGCCCGGGGGGCGCGGAGGGCGCGGGGTCCCAGCCGGAGCCCGGAGGGGGGGGACGCTGGGGTCCCGGGGATGCGCGGGGTCCCGGCCGGAGCGCGGGGGGGCGCGGGGAGGCGCGAGGGGGGCGCGGGGCGCGGGTTCCGGCCGAGCGCGAAGTGGGGGTGGGGCGCGGCGGAGGGCGCGGGGTACCGGCTGGAGCGCGGGGAGGTGCGGGGGGGGATGCGGGGGAGCGCGGGGTCCCGGCCGGAGCGCGGGGGCGGGGGGCGCAGGGCGCGGGTCCCGGCCGGAGCGCGGCCCACCCGACGCGCGGGCCCCCTCTCCCCGCCGCGCGCCCCCTCTCCCCGCCCGGCGCGCAGTCCCTCCCTCCGTCCCGCCTCCTGCCCCGCTCCCTCCCTCCCTCCTCCCTCCCTCCCTCCCTCCTCCTCCCTCCTCCCTCCTCCCTCGGCGGCTGCGGCGCGGCGCTCCCGGCGCACTCGGAGCGCGGCGGGGACCGGGAGGCGGAGGCGGGGCGGCCCTGGGTCCGAGTGCGGAGCGGAGCCGGGCCCGGGGACCGAAGTTGGCCCGCGGCTCCGGGAGGCGGCCCGGGCGGCTCCCCGCCCCTGCGCGCGCCCTCGCCCGGGACCCGCCGGCCGCCCGGGGGGACGGCAGCCGCGGCCGGGCCAACTCCGCCGCGGAGACGCCGTGACGGGAACTTGAGGTGGGAACTTTGCGCGCGGCAGCCCCGCCGGCGGCCCCCGGCGCCCGCACACTCGCTCGGCCCGGCTCGGCCCGGCTCGGGGCGGGGGCTGCCCGGGGCGGGGAGGCGGGGGCGGCCGGGGCGGCGGGAGCGGCTGCGGGGGCGGCGGGGGGCGCGGGTCCGGCTCGGGCTGTCCCCGGCGGGCCCCGGGGGCGAAGGGCCGGCCGTGCTCCGCCGCGGGGCCGGGGCCGGGGCGGGGGGCGCATCCTGGCCGCCGCGGCGGTTTCTGGATCCCGGGAGGAGGGAGAGGTGGAAGAGGGGGCGCCGGCCCTGGCTTGTTCACTCCACCTTGGGCAGGGACGGAGCATCTCCACCAGCGGGCTTCATTAAGTCCGTCATCTACTCAGCCAGCTTTTATGGAGCGCCCAGTGTGTGCTCGGCGCTGGGGATTCCGCGACAGCTGTGGTCACTGGAGGCTCTAGCATCTCATAGGAAAAGTGGGGGTGGCCTCCTCAGCCTCAGGGACTCCATACCCCCCCCCAGGGGCTCTGCCAGGGTGGACGGGAATCTTTGGATAAGGCAGGAAAGGAGAGAAGTTCGTGCATTCATGAATTGGACAAAGATGGGTTGAGTGAGCACCTACTAGGCGCGGGTCACCATGCCGAGTGCCCGACATGCATTATTTCATTTAACAAACAGTTCCTGAGCTGGGACATGAGGGACTCTGAAGGAGAGGGATGGGGTGGATGGAAGCATCTTGCAGCTTGGAGCGAAGTAGGGATTAAGCCCCAGCCCTTGCCTAGAGGAGGCCCAGCCTGCGGGGGTGGCTGACTGCCGCAGCCCCCATGTCTATAGGGAGAAGCAGAATGGCCCTTCCTTGGTTCCTGTAATGCAGTCATTCTCAAAGAGAGCGGGAAAACTGAAATAGGTTCTTGGATAGGAAGAAAATGTCCTCAAAAAGCTCCTTAGGGGAGGCTGATCATGGCGGGAGAGAAGAGGGGTGGTGTGGTGTTGGGAAATACTGGCCTAACGTTCCGGGTGAATGCAGACTCCGACCGATAACGGTTTATTAAAGTTGTCTGTTCAGCAGGCATTTTCTTAAGCACGTAAAGGGTGCCCGGCACCAAAGTCACCCAGAGGATGAGAGGACACAGACTTCCTTCACTGATACCTTGAGATAAGTGCTGGGGTGGGGGGCGGCCAGGAGGAAACAGGAACTGCTCTGATTCACTGGGGGGGTGGGGGGGGCTCCTGCTTGTATGAATCTGAAGAGGTTTATGCACTAGGGTGTGTCTGATACCCACACACTTGACTGCAGTCAGTCACTCCTGAGGAACGAGTCTCCAAGGAAAGTTCGGCATGCTGGAGACCCAACGCCAGTGCTGGGGCCAGGGCACGCTGTCTTTCTTGAGTGGATTTCTTGGGTTCTCCCAGACCTGAGCTTGACCCTGGTGTCCTCTGTCTTGGACCCCAGCAGAGGCCCCTCTGGAGTGGGGAATGAGGGAAAGGTGTGTTTGAGAGACAGGCTACGATGGCCTCTGGGGATGGCCCTTATGAGTCACTCCCTAACACTGCCCATTCCAGTGGAAAGATGTCTATTGTGGGACATGCCCCAAACCCATGGGGGACTGAAACAAGGCAGCCTTGATCCCCGTCCCAAAGTTTGGGAACCCAGGCCGGGGGCACCCTGGAGCCCAGCCAGGACAGATCTGGGAGCCCAGCTCCATTCCCACTGCCACTTTGAATTCTCTGCATCAGACACACAGCTGGGCCCCAGCGAGAGGCTCAATTGATGCCCCCAGGGAGCATGAGAGCAGAGAAATGTGTTCTGGATGCAGGGCTAAGACACTCAAACCAGAACTAAGGAATTAACCCCCTGGACCCCTAAAAACTGTGTTGACTGGGCTGTCTTTCTCCACCTCCCCTTTCTGAATACATGATAAAGAGTCAGCATTTCCGGTTGCCAAAGACACAGGGGTCTGGGAATCTACTCCCGGGTGATTTATTAAACCCAGAAAATGTAGTCCCTGGGTGGAAAATGGTGGCTGGAAAAGCCACTCTAAATAGAATGAATAAGAACAGAGAGGCAGGAAAGTCTAGCCTGCAAGCACTCAATCACCCTTGGCCATTTTTATTATGTAGCAGACAGTATGTGGTTAACAAAATCAGAACACAAAGTAGCATGCCACACACCGGATCTGAGCGATTTGCCTCAGACTTGTCCCTGCTCTGTGGTGACTGTGCCTCACACCTGCGTGTCCCCAGGCAGGCATGTACAACCAGGCTCTCCCTCGTTCCTCAGTGGCCCACCTCCTCAGTGGCCCACCACAGCCACCAGGTGCTGCAGCCTTAACACTTATTAAAGAGAAAGAATGGAGGGACTGTGTATGCAGCTGTCCCCTTCCTGCTGCCCAAGGTCCCGGCTACCCCCCCTCCCCCCTCCCCCGCTCCCCACCACCAGCCTCTTCCTCTGCCTATGCGCCTGTGCTCCCAGGTTTCAGGCTGCAAGGAGGCAAATAGAAAAGCACTTTTGGCTCCCCTACCCCACCCCAAAACACGTCCTGGTAGAAGGCAAATGTGCATTTGGTGTTATTTTGCCACAAGCAGAATAAGGAGGCTCCAGAAGCCACTTGGTCTTTTCCATGGCAGGAGAGGTGGACTCTGGCACGCTTACCTTGGGGAAGCAGGTAGAGATGGAGGGAAGAGCCCAGCTCCCAGCAAATACTTCACTATCACCAGTGTCTTGGGCCCAGCTCCCAAGCTGCGGGACTGAGATCCATCCGGTGTGGTTGCGTGGTGATGAGGATGGACAGCAGGTAGCTAAGAAAGACAGACTCTCCATGTGGGTGCCGCATCTCGAGGCGGTCCAGCAGGCTGGGACCTGGGCCAGCCTACTGGCAGGATCCATTTTGATTAACGTTTTAATTGGGAATTGATGCAGCATGACCCGCCTCTGAGTCACCCCAGCCAGGAGCCCTAACCCTGACAGATGAAGCCCCTGGCAGGGGAAGGGCAGCGTGGAGAGATCTCAGGGTGAGGGAATAGCCCAGGTTGAGAATCGTGATGTGAGAGGTAAAAAACAAAGCCCGAGTTGCCCAGGAGAGAAATGCTCTTCCTTTAGAAAGTTGCATTTGAGGTTGTGTTAGTTCCCTCCTGCCACATATTACCACCAATTTAGTAGTGGCTTAAAGCAACACGAATTTAGTATCTTACAGATTGGGGGATCAGAAGTCGAAAATGGGTGTCATTGACCTAAAACCAAGGGGTTTGCAGGGCTGTGTTCCTTGTGGCGGGGATTGGGGGGGGGCGGTAATCCCACTTCCCTGCCCTGGAATTCCAGCTTCTAGAACCTGCCCACACCCTTGGCTCCTGGCCCCACATCACTCCGACCTCTGCTTTCACCATCCCATCTGCCTCTCTGGCTCTGACCCTCCTGCCTCCTCTTTAAGGATCTCTTATAATTCGATGCGGCCCCACCTGGATAATACAGGCTCATCTCCCCGCCTCAATTAAATCTCATCAATTTAATTAATCACACCAGCAAAATCTCTTTTGCCACGTAATGGCCCATATCCTCAGGGTCTGGGGATTAGGACATAGCCCTCTTTTGGGGGACCATTACGCTGCCTACTTTAGGGGCATGCCTCATCGGTTTATGTTACAGATGGGGAAACTGAGGCCCACCAGAGTGAGTGATGTCGTGCCAGGTGAGAGGAGAGTCAGCACTGAAGCCTCCCTTCTGGAAAATGTTTTCGGCTTCACATTTCTCCTCTGAGAAAGGAAATGTGAAGGGAGGTGCCAAGCTTGCTTCACAAAAGCCATTCTAGCAAACTCAGAGCCCTAACATGTGCAGACACAGCTCCAAGCACCTACAAGGAAGTATGATAATGACCCTGGTTTATAGCTGAGAATGCTCAGGCACAGAGAGGTGAGGTTATTTTCGTCAAGGTGCACAGCTAGAAGTGGTGACACAGGCATCCCGGCCCAGAGGCCACACCGTCACCTCTGGCTGGTACCTGTTCACGGCACAGGAGGGCTCTTCCGTCGGAGGCCAAAATGGCAAGTCAGAATTTGACACCACCAGGAGTTTTGTTGATTCCTTCCCCTGCTCTTATGTGAATATACAATAGGAATAAATGTGTTTCCCCCAGCCGTGAGCAACTGCCTGCTTCTCGCCATCACAGAAGACTTTCCAAAAGCGTGTCTATAGAGAGATGGGAGATCAGTCCTGGCTTGCTACAGGTAGTTCCCCCTGGGAACCAGTAATCCAGGGAGACAGTCAAAGAGGTCAATACCGAGGTCAAAGAGGTTTGCCTTGGAGTCCTACAGACGTAGATTGATTGTGGCCTCGACACTCATATCCCCAGAGTCCTGAGTTTTTATTGTCAAAGCCTCAGTTTCATCATCTATGAAATGAGGGTGTTAGTGGTAGCAGCCTGGCACAGCGCCTAGCACTTTGTGTGCAATCAAGGGTGGCCATGGCTGTTGTCATTAGAGCACCGTGCGTGTCCAGCACTCTCTCTGCCTCCCCCTCCGACTCAGAAGAGGGGCCGAGAACTCCGTCCCAGGGGAGGGGCTCAGGACTAGAAGGACAGTCAGGAGAGAGCGGTGGTTTGGTAAAAGTACCAGGAGGTATTGTAGCAGTTAGGATCAGTGCATCACAGTTTATGGAACCCCGTTCATGACCTTGATGGGAGGTGAGCGATCTGGCGACACTGCTAATTCCTGCAGCAAACCTCCATTCACTGGGTCATCACAGCAGCCCTCTGCATGGGCATGCTTCTCCCCCCTTTATAGGGAGAAAAGAGGCGCAGAGAGGGCAGGTGACTCGGTGGGTGCAGATGACCGTCTCAGGCCAGAGGGTCATGAACAGAAGCAGCTGTGGTGGCCGGGCAAAGCCTGACTTTGTCCCACCCCGCTATCCCCTCCTACCCTGCACCCCTGTGTCTAGCACCTCCATTCGCAGCAGACACTGACCACAGAGCGGCCTCTGCCACTCAGAACTCCTTTCAGGGTCAGTGACCATTTCTCTTTGGAAATGAGTACTCAGCCCTCCGTCAGAGCTTGGGCACCTCATCATTCTCCCAGGAGGAAGGAAAAGAAGCTGCATGGGAAGTTTCAGCAAATCTGGGGGCTCCCAAAGGGGAATTGGACCAAGGCAGCCTCAGTGCAGAGGTTTTTCCCTCGAAGCAGAAGGGTTTCGACTTCTCCAGGGAAGTTCCCCAAGATTGGGACCCACAGAGCTTTCCAGAACCCCCAAAGAGATGGAGGAGTGGGTCAGGAGGCTCCCCACCAATATCCAGAGCTTCTTGCAGCCCCCAGCCCCTGGGGTATGGACTCCAGGTATTCAAGACACCCTCTCTTTTTATCCCTTTTGAACTTGAGCATACATGAGAATCTGTGAGGGAGCCTGCCAAAAATGCCAATTCCTGCCCTCTCCCCCCGCCTCCTTCGGGGATTCTGACCAAGAAGGTCTGGGGATGGTCCTAAGAATCTATCTCCACTGAGCACTCAGTGCAATTCAGAACCTGGTGGCTTGGTTGGTTTTGTGCTCTTCATTTTCCTTTACCTGGATTAAATCCCAGAGTTGTGTTAACCACGCTCTTCACTTCATGCCACTATCCATCACTGGCCTGTGCCAGCCTGCCTTACCCCTTGTTCCCACATTCCACACCACCATCCTGCTTATCCCCTTCCCCTGTCCTGCCAGGCACCCTGCCTGTAGTTGATATAGATCCTTCCATGTGCTTGAGTCTTTGTCAAATATGTAACGTGTGTGTGTGTGCGTGTGTGTTCATTTACATAAATAGCATAGTGCTATAAACTTCTGTTTCTTTTCCACTCGGCATCATGCTTTTAAGATCTAAATGTGTTGCTAAACCTACATCTAGTTCAATGCTTCTAATTCCTGTGCAATGTATAGGAGTCCACCATCTGTGTCTACCACGACTCACTTGGCCCGCCCCCCAGCCCCAGGATGGACACCAGGGGGCCACAGGCAACGCAGGGCACGCATTCTTATACCTGGTTCCTCCCTTGGGTCTGATTCCCCAGAAGCAGACCCTGAGTCAAGAATCTGAGTATAGATAATATCTTACTGTGTGCCACACCCCTGTGGACCCTGGGAAATACACCCAGGACTGGGATTCCTGGGTCAGACAGCAGCAACACCCTTCACTTCCCTCAGCACCCCTGATGGCTTTTCCTGAGGCTCTACCAGACTGTACTTCCTCCAGCAGGGAGCTCTGGGGGTCAGACAAATGCTGCATTCAAATCCCACTGGATCGGGTCAAGAGAGGAGTCACCCTTGGCTGGTGAAGAGAAAGATGAAAGACCACCCTCGTAGCTAACAGTACAGCAGGTGTCTGTTGAGGGTTCACTGTGTGTCAGGCATTGGGCCAAGCATATCACCCATGTCATCTGCCTTAGTCTTCACCATAACTCGGGGAGGTAGGAGCTATTCATGCCCCCATTTTACAGACGAGGATAGTGAGTCTCAGAGGTAAGGTGCGACTTGCCCGGAGTCAGCGTAACCGGCCTTGAACACAGGTCTCCTGGTTCCAGAGCCCATGGGCTCTTCTGCTTCCCCAGATTGGACTGGGGGAAGCTGTTCCCAAGCTGCAGTAGGACCTGCTTTTTGTCAACATCCCTGTGTTACTCTCTCCTATTGCTGCTATAACTGAGTACCCCAAACTGACTGGCTGAAAACAACACAAACTTCTTACCTCACATTTTGGAAGACAGAAGTCTCAAATGGGCCTTACAGGGAGGGCTAAGATCAAGGGGTCAGCAGGCTGCATTCCTTTCTGGAGAGGCCAGGGGAGAGTCAGGTCTTGTCTTTTTCCAGCTTCTAGAGGCTGCTGCTGTCATCAGCCTGTTGCCCCTTTGACCTTCAAAGCCAGCAGTGGCCAGCAGAGTCTTCCTCACACCGTATTGCACCCCTCTTTCCTGCCTCTTTCTTCCATCTCTTAAGGACCCTTGGGATGGCTTGGGCCCCTGGAGAATCCAGGATCATCTTCCCATCTCAAAGGCAGCTGATTAGCAACCTTAATTCCTCCTCTTATGTAGTCTAACTTATTCACAGGTTCCAGGGATTAGGATTAGGGCATGTCCCCCAGTGGTGTCTACCTGCCTTAACCAGGCCTGGTGTGGAGTATAGCTTCTATGGGAGAAGTGGGTGCTGGGTGCTGGGCACAGGGAGCAAGCACCTTGGCCTCTGGGCTCTGCTCTTTCTCTGCTAGCCTGGTCCTCCTGCCCTCTACAGCCTAGCGCTGTCAGATAGCTGATACTACACCCACCCCCAACACACACACAATCATCAGGACAGCTTTGGTGTGGTCTGACTCCATCCATCCATCCATCCATCCATCCATCCATCCATGCAAGCCACCCTCATCCCTACTGTCTCTCCCTGCTTTGCCCATCTGCCCTCCTGTCTATCATCCCACAGGCAGCAAATGCTGCCCGCTATGCAAGGCTCATCATAATGCCACCTAGTGTCACCTCAGTGAATGGCACTACTGGAATCCATTCTCTTTCCCCCTTACCACACTCCCCTCCCACATCAAGTCCTGGCAGCAGTTCCTTCAAAGTCTATCTGGAACACAGCCAATTCTCCAGTCTCCTCCACTGGTCCAAGCTTTAGTTGACTCTTTTGAGAATGACTGCAGAGAATTCCAGCCTGATGTGCCCGGCCTGCCTGTAATCTACTCCTGAGGACCCCCGCCTCCATCCCTTGGAGAGTGAACCCCAGCCCCTTGTCATGGCTTACTAGACTGTTCCATCTGGTGTCTTCTGACTCCCACACTCAGCTTCTCCCACCTTCCCCTCATTCCCTGCACCCCACCACTTGGCCTTCTTTGGCTTGACCACCCAAGCCCACCCCCAGGTCAAGGAGCAAGCTCTTCCCATTCCCTCAGCCCTAGACACCCTCCTCCAGGGCCTTATAGGGTGGATTCCTTCCCACCCAACCTCAGCCTCCAGGCTCTCTCCTCTTAGAAGCCCTCCTAGACCCCTCCAGCTCATGTTGCCATCATGTTCTTGCTCTCTTTCCTGAAATGATCTGTATACTTACTTAGAGACCACCTTCACCATTGGAATGTCCACTCCCTGAGGACAAGGCTGAGTCTGTCATGGTCTCTGTCATGCCCATAGACCTGGCACAGGCCCAACGTGTGGAAAATGTTGAATGCCAGCCCAGAACTCCTCATCATCCTCATCATCCTCAATATCACAGCCCCCTTCTTGAGTAGCTTTCCCTTCCTAAGCATCCATAGACCCTCAGAGACAAAAATCACTAAAATCCATCATGCTTTGGACGGACAGACCTAACACTGTAGAGAAATCTTAAAAGACCAAACTTCTCATGAGGGTATCAGGCTGGGTAGAAGGTGGCATTGCTTTCCAGAAGCAGGGTTTGGGGGCCTGTTTGATTTATGAACTTCACTGGAGACTAGAGTCTAGCATGCAGAGCCATCTCCCTATAGACCCATCAGGCTGGGTATCCCCAAGACCAAAGGCCCAGGAGAAGTGTGCCCATTCCTCCTCATTTAGCAAATCCCAGCATCTAGCCTTCCAGGTACAAGCAGCTTGCATGAAGCAAGGTTTTTTTTCCTTCTCCATGCCAAACAGTGTGCTGAGGCAGGATAACTTTCCACATAGAATGCTGAAGCTTTAACTCACAACTGACATGGGTCATGAGAGAAAGAAATGAGGGATTGCTAATTGGGGGAGCTTTGTGCCAGAGGGAGAGCTGGGAGCTTGAAAGAAGACATTCTGTAAAAGGTGATTACAGCCAAGGGGGTTTTACAGGGGCTCTTTAGGACTTGCAGGACAAGAGGAAGGTTCCTTTTCCTCCGTCGTCATTCTTGCCAAACAGAATGTCACTTTTCCTCTTGTCTTCTGTGACAAAGATAAAACAGGGGAGCTGAAAAGCGGTACCACTAACGTGAAGTGCCTGAAAGGGATTATTCTCACTCCTCCAAGGGAGTCTGGCAGGCTGTGCCTGAGGAGATGGGTTCCAATTTTAGGTGAAGTTCAGAAACATTCTCAACACTCTAAAATCTAATCATTTTCATTTCAAACGCAGGTGTACCTAGTTTTCCAGAACCCAATCTCTGAACCTGTAGCTTTCCCCAAAGATAAATGAGTGGAGCAACGATTTGCTTTCCGTAAAAGAATTTCTGGTAGGAAGGATTCTCTTTCAAATGGAACCCCCCCTCGGCTCCTGTTGAACACTTTCTTGTCCACAAAGGTGTGTATGTGCGTGCGTGTGTGTGTGTACGTGCGTTTCCCCTGAGCAACAGATCAGATACAGATCGACGCTCAGGTATTGGAAATGGGTTTCCATCAGAATTGGTAGACTTCTGGTACCACTTGCTTCCATGGGGGACTGGGCTGGAGGGAGGGGTGGTGATTTTATAAAGCAGAGTATTAGACTCTTACTTCTTTCCTATGGATCAGCCTAATTCTGGATGGCTCTACTGCTATAATCTGGGGCTCTCAAACTCAAATGCCTACGGGGAGCCAGGAAGGAAACATACATGTGAAAGACAATGGGTACAAGGAAGATCCCAGGGAACGGGGGACTGTGGTAGATTGTAACATGTGTGCCCTGCCTACAGCGGGCAGTCATTTCTCAGCTGGAATTCAGGCCAAATGTTGCCAAATAGTCTTTTTTTTTTTTTTTTTTTTTTTTTTTTAAGATTTCTTCATTCATGAGAGACATAGAGGGAGAAGCGGGCTCCCTATGGGGAGCCCAATGTGGGTCTTGATCCCAGGACGCCGAGATCGTGACCTGAGCCAAAGGCAGACGCTCAACCACTGAGCCCCCCGGGCACCCCAATAGTCTGACTTTTCAAGAGAAACCAAGAATATAAATTTTTACACAAAATTCTTCAATTTTCAAAATCTTCTCCAAGCCAGGCATATTACGTGTGAACCAAATTCAGCCCATGAGCTATGAATGAATAAGCAATGTCATGCTAGTAGCACACACCTTTAGTTAGCTGCGAGCACTGGGAAGGGAGGAGCCTGTGTAAGCGGATACTTTGACCTCAGGTTCTCAGAAGTGCCTTCCTCGTGTTGGCCTCATTCCGCAACTACTTCTTTGAGCTCTTACACTGCTGGACACAGAGATGCAGAGCTGGGTAAAGCCCAGTTCTTGCCCCACAGAGCGAGCAGCCTTATAAAGGAGCCAGGCTTGCACACAGATATAGTAAGGATAATGCTGCAGGCACAGGGGTGAGAGGACTCACCCCTGGGAGTGAACCAAGGAAGAACCAAGGAGAGGCTTCCTGGAGAAGTGGACGTGCCTGTCCAGCTCACCCCTATAACCTCAAAGTATCACTATTGTGATACTTAGGCATTTCTTTGGACATTGCCTCTTATTTATGGCCATTGATAATGGGCTTTCCACTTATGGAAGCAATGCAAGGTGTCTCTTTAAGGTAAACACAAATAGTAATAATGGACAGCAATGATTGAGTACCTACTGTGTGCCAGGCATTGTGTTATTAAGTGCTCTTAGGCACGGAATTCATTGAATCTTCTCTAATCCTATGAAGTAGGTCAAATGGTTTTACCCACTCTCCAGATGAGGAAATTGAAACAGATCAAGGCTGAGTAGCATGCCCAGGCCATGAGGCTCCAGAGGCTGTGCTTGTCCCCACAAGTGCTTGGAAGTCAAGGTTCAGGGTGCCCACGTGGTTGGCTTCTGGTGAGGACTCTTCCTGGCTTGTAGGTGTCTGTCTTCTCGCTGTGTCCTCACCTGGTGGAGAGAGAGGGAGCTCTGGTGTCTCTCCCTCTTCGCACAAGGGTCCTGATGGCTTGGGCTAACCGTAATCACCCCCCACCCCAGGCTCTGCCCCCTAATACTGGCCCACAGGGGTCAGGGCTTCCGCTGGGAATCTGGGGGCAGGAGCGGAGGTGGGGGTGACACAGTTCGGTCCCTAACAGTGAATGTCTGCAGAATCAGCACTGTCGGCCGAGACTCCGGCGTCACTGAGGGTCTGTCCTCCCTTCTCCACCCCAGGCCCGAGGGCGATGTGAAGGCCCAACATGACCCTCCTACCGGGAGACAACTCTGACTACGACTACAGCGCCCTGAGCTGCGCCTCGGACGCCTCCTTCCACCCGGCCTTCTTCCCGCAGGGCCAGTCCCTCAAGGGCGTCTTCTACCGCCGGGCGCAGCGGCTGCGGCCCCGGCCCCGGCCCCCCGACGCGCCCCGCCAGGCCGGCCAGCCCGAGGACCGGCGGCGCCAGATCATCATCAACGTGGGCGGCATCAAGTACTCGCTGCCCTGGACCACGCTCGAGGAGTTCCCGCTGACGCGCCTGGGCCAGCTCAAGGCCTGCACCAACTTCGACGACATCCTCAACGTGTGCGATGACTACGACGTGACCTGCAACGAGTTCTTCTTCGACCGCCACCCGGGCGCCTTCGGCACCATCCTGACCTTCCTGCGGGCCGGCAAGCTGCGGCTGCTGCGGGAGATGTGCGCCCTGTCCTTCCAGGAGGAGCTGCTGTACTGGGGCATCGCCGAGGACCGCCTGGACGGCTGCTGCAAGCGCCGCTACCTGCAGAAGATCGAGGAGTTCGCCGACGTGGTGGAGCGGGACGACGACGACGACGAGCCGCTGTCCAGCGAGGACCCGGGCAGCGAGGGCCCGGCCGAGGGCGAGGGCCGCCTGGGCCGCTGCATGCGGAGACTGCGCGACATGGTGGAGAGGCCGCACTCGGGGCTGCCCGGCAAGGTGTTCGCCTGCCTCTCGGTGCTCTTCGTCACCGTCACGGCCGTCAACCTGTCCATCAGCACCCTGCCCAGCCTGCGGGAGGAGGAGGAGCAGGTAAGAGCCACAGCTGCGCAGGGAGGCTCACTGCAGTGAGGGAGGGTCTCTAAGCTCAGGAAACAGAGCAGTCTGCAGCCCCCTCCCCAACATCCACATCCTTCACACGGGCGCGGTCACCTCCACCAGGAGGCCTTCCCTGACTGCGCTGGCCGAGCAGCATCTCCAGTCCCTTTCTGACAGCCTGTTTACATGTGTTGTCCACCTCCACGTTCAGACACGAGCTCCGTGCCTGTCCTGGTCTGTCCCGTACCCCCAGGGTCTAGGACAGTGTCAGCATGGACAAGGCACTCGGCCACTCTGTGGAGGGAACGAATGAGCGAGTACATGAATGATGCGGTTTATGGTGTGCCTGCCCCGAGCTAAAGACATGTCATCAACCTTTATTTCACCCACATGAGCCCTATCTCAACCTCCCTAATCCCCTCATTTAAAAATATCCCAGAACCGTTTTGTAGGTCCTGCATCTAATTTTTATCAATAGTTAATGCATGTGTGCACTTGTGCTCCGATAAGGAGCATCTCTGTTAAACAAGAGAATGCGTGTAAAGTGTTTGCTCCGTGGCCTGACCGAGGTGTGTGCCCGGTTCTCAGGGGCAGCATGCGGCACGCAGTTAGCAGCAGCCAGTTCTGCCTACAACTTAGCATTCTCGGTGACTCTTCCAGCAACCCCGTACATGAGGCGTTCTCATACCCAGCTGACAGACGAGAAGAGTGAGGCGGGGCAGCTTGCCCAGACCCAGGTCTGACTGAGTCTGAATTCTACATTCTTGAACCAAGAAGTCTGGGTCCCACCTGGCAGCCCAGGACTTCATGTAGCCCCACAGAAGTGCGTGACTGGCCCACACTGTGCTCCCTAAAAATTCTACTCGGTTATCAGCATTTCAAAGTGAAGTGTTTTGCATTTAAAAATTCAAACTCTCAGCTTCTCAAAATATATACAGTCCCAGCACCCTGGCCTGCAGTCCACGCAGCAGCTGTGGGTGGCAGCTGAGTCTATGCAAAGTGCGTGTTCCCCCCATCCAGCTTCCTAATGTATGAAATCTCTGGGTTTTTTAATGGGGACCCTCTCCCCCATACTGGGGAGCAGGGTGGGGAGGTTTCTAGAAGCATAAAAGCATACCAAAACATTTAGGCAAGTACAGATTGTACAGGCAATGGAGAAATAGGTTTGGCTGTATGAACTCACTTGATCTTAGCCAAAAGGCCGAGAAGCGATGTATGAACTCAACACAAACATCGTGCCGGCCAGCATTTATTGAGCACTGGCTGTGTACCCCGCACGTGCTAAGTGCTTCACATGAAGTGTCTGATGGAAAATTGGAACTACTCACGACACAAGGGTTTTTCTGCATAAGGGAGGAGGTAGTGATGGCTTTTGCATTTATAATACATGGGGCGGGGATGTTTCTGGCACTTTTTAATACACTGAATTTTTAAAGTGAATATTAAAAAAAAATGACACTCAACCAGTAAAATCAATTTTTGATCAGCAGAAGAGGGAGTGATGACGAGGGCAGGGCTAGAGCCCAGTGGCCTGAATTTGAATGCCAGTGCATCCACTCTGGCTGCACATCTGTAGATCAGTTGCTTAACCTTGCTGTGCCTCAGTTTCCTCACACATCCAAGGGGGCTGTGCACAGGCTCAACTTCACAGTGTTGAGAGGATTCAGTGAGTCCAAGGGAAGTGATTGGAATAGTGCCGGGCGCTTGAGCATGCAGGAAGCGCTAACTATAAGGATTACACACACCTGCCAAAGAAAGAGAGAGAGAGAGAATGCTCACCATTTGAGAACTGTCTGGAAGTACCTGCACATGGTATAAGTTTTTTCTTGGCTCCAACATATGCAATCCTGATTTTATCAGGAAAATACTCATAAAGCCACTGTTTTATTCAACTTCTGACATTTACTTTTTTTTTTTAATAATACCTGGACTTTTCTTGATTCAGTGAAAATGCGGTTCTTTGACTTCATTCTGGAGGCCAGTGGGGTTCACTGTTTCACTTGCTCCTTGAGCATACATTTGAGCGCCTACTGTATTCAGGCATCACCAGGCATGCAGGGGGGCCAGAATGAGAATGCCAGCTACAAGGACTTCAGGTCTGGTGGAGGAGGGACAGTGACACCCCTGTGACCATAAGTGTGAGACATAAGCCAACGGAGCTGTTAGGAAAGGCCCATCAACTGTGCTGGGGGTACTTGGAGGAGGCACACTCCAGGAAGGCTTCCTAGAGGAGAGGGCTTCCCATCCCAGAGGGCTGAGACCTCAAAACCCCACCAAGTACTAGTTCATTTGTCTCCAGTCTCTAACATATTCCTAGAGAGAGAGCTGCTAGTACAGGACTCCTAGAGTCCAGCTGTGCCCAGGAATGACAGATGCCCCGGGCTAAAACCATGTGTGCCTTCCCACTCTGTCACAGGCCCCTCTGAGGTTGAGGCCCTAAGTCACTAGGGACAGTCTACTGTCCACTTCTGTTGCAGACCAGAGACAAGCTGGCAGCCTGCATGCCAAATGCAGTACACAGATGTGTTGGAGTGGTCCACAGAGTGTTTGCTTTGTATTGAATTAATACATTTAAAACCCAAGAGATTTCATGCAAAACTCCACATTTCCAGCCTCCAGCCTGAATTGTCCTGGCACGGCAATCAGGAGCCACTTAGCAGGACAGCTGTGCTCTCTGGCCGGCCTCCACCCCGCCTGGCCCAGCTTCCTCGGGTTCCCTGTGCCCACCTGGCCTTGAGTTGGCGCCCTCATTTAACACCAGTCCCACGGGCTTCCATCCACCCCAGTGACAAACATGAATTTGTCACTTGTCAGGTGCTGGGCTGTTCCAGGTACTGGGGTCCTGAGAGTGGATGATGCACAAGCTACCCCTCCCTATGGGGCCATGATCTGCTGGGCAAGGGAGGGGGAGGGTGGAAACAGATAATAAACATGATCAATAAGTAACTTATAAAGCATTTTAAGAGATGATGAGTTCTCTGAACAAATAAAGCAGGAAAGGAAGAATCAGGATAGAGGACAGAGGGAGGGGGGACATTGAACTGAGGGGGTCATGAGCCGGAGGAAGGGAGGGCAGAGCCATGTGGGTGTTGAAGAGGACTCCTGCAGAGGGAGCAGAAAGTCAAGGCCTGACTTGGGGGCACAGGGGTGCGGGGAGGAGCCTGGGGTGTAGGCTGGAGCACAGGAACAAGGCAGGCAGGGGACTGGGAAGTGGGAGAGGCAGCAGCCAGGCCCTGTGCACCCCCGGAGCTATCTCTCTGAGCCATGGAGGGTGCTGACCAGAGCACACACGGGATCTGATTCACGCTCTCAGATCCCTCTGGCTGTGTGTGCAAAATGAACTGTAGGGACCAGGGATTCCAGGAAGGAAGTGGCTGCAACTGTCCAGGCAAGAGATGATGGTGGCTGGACCAAGGTGAGGGCAGCGGACACATGAGAAGTGGTTAGATTTCTGGAATCATTTTAAATGAAGAACTGATGGGATTTCCTGAGGACTGTATGAGAGGTGTCAGAATGAGGCCTAGTCTCCCATCCTGAGCAACTGGAAAGGTAGGATTGCTAAGAAGGGAAAGCACTGGTGGGCGGGTGTGCAGGAGAAATCAAGAGCCCGAAAAGGCTAATTGTTTCCACCCCAAAAAAGAAATGATAATTACCTGGCATGACATGATAAAGGTGTTAGCTTAAGGCTATGGTGGTAATCCTATTGCAATATGTAGATGTATCAAATCAACATGTTGTACACCCAAAACTGACACAATATCATATGTCAGTTATATCTCAATAAAAAGAATTTTAAAAAGAAATCAACAGTCCAGTTTGGGATGTGAGACGCCCCTCAGACACCCTAGGGGAGCAGTCCAGGAGGCAGCCCCTTCTGGGGTCTGGAATCCAGGGCCGAGGTCTGGGCTGGGGAGGGAGATGAAGAGTGGTCGTTGTAGGTGCTTCAAGCTCTAGGCCTGGCCAGGGTCCCCAGGGAAGTGAGCTTAGCCGGGGACCGGGTGGGACCAGGGCCAAGCCCGCGGCCTTGCAGGTGGGACCACTGACATCTCCCCTGACCTCCTTCCCCCCCACCCCCCCGCCTCGCAGGGCCAGTGCTCGCAGATGTGCCACAACGTCTTCATTGTGGAGTCGGTGTGCGTGGGCTGGTTCTCCCTCGAGTTCCTCCTGCGGCTCATCCAGGCGCCCAGCAAGTTCGCCTTCCTGCGGAGCCCGCTGACGCTGATCGACATGGTGGCCATCCTGCCCTACTACATCACCCTGCTGGTGGACGGCGCGGCCGCGGGCCGCCGCAAGTCGGGCGCGGGCAACAGCTACCTGGACAAGGTGGGGCTGGTGCTGCGGGTCCTGCGGGCGCTGCGCATCCTGTACGTCATGCGGCTGGCCCGCCACTCGCTGGGGCTGCAGACGCTGGGGCTCACGGCCCGCCGCTGCACCCGCGAGTTCGGGCTCCTGCTGCTCTTCCTCTGCGTGGCCATCGCCCTCTTTGCCCCCCTCCTCTACGTCATCGAGAACGAGATGGCCGATAGCCCCGAGTTCACCAGCATCCCCGCCTGCTACTGGTGGGCCGTCATCACCATGACAACTGTGGGCTATGGAGACATGGTCCCCAGGAGCACGCCGGGCCAGGTGGTGGCACTCAGCAGCATCCTCAGTGGCATCCTGCTCATGGCCTTCCCGGTGACCTCCATCTTCCACACCTTCTCCCGCTCCTACCTGGAGCTCAAGCAGGAGCAGGAGAGGGTGATGTTCCGCAGGGCCCAGTTCCTCATCAAGACCAAGTCACAGCTGAGCACCATGTCCCACGACAGTGACATCTTGTTTGGAAGTGCCTCCTCGGACACCAGAGACAACAACTGAACCCAGAGGACGTGCCCCGCTGCCGCCGCCGCCACCACCACCGCCACCGCCAGGACACCCCCAGCCCTGCCTGCCCTCCGCGGCTTGAAGCCATCGCCGTCACTACAAGAAGCCTTCAAAGGCACGTGCTGCTCTGAGCGCGGCCCTGGCGCAGGACCCGCGCCAACCACACCCCGAGAAGGAAGGCTGGGACATCCACAGAGGGGTCCCTACCCTCCGCCTCCACAAGTGGGGCAGAAGCCGGTCAAGAGCCCAGCACACACCTATGACAGCCCCCTCCAGCCCCCCCAGCTCCCACCTCTGTTTCCCCCCAACAAGGAGATGGCTTTGTCCTTTCCACCATGTAAATAACATGCCCGGCAAAGACTTGCGTTATGGGTCCTCCCAGAGGGAAAAAAGACAAATTTCAGCAGCAGTATGTCTGCGTTTAGCGTGGACCGTGTGCAGTTAAAGCAAAGCGATGAAAAAGGGAGAAGATGCCTTCCGTGGGGCTCTGAAGAGAGGACGCTGCTCTCCAGCAAAGCCAGCCACCGTGGGTACCGGGAGGACGGGGCCTGTTTCCTTGGCTCGTTCAGGCCTGGTCGGGCCCGGCAGGGTTTGGGGAACAGGGAGAGAACAGATACCTTTGGGGAAATTGCCAGTAAATACTGCATTCTCTCCTGTTTCTCTTTGATTCCTCCTACCTCCTGGCCTCGCTTCCTCCCCTTTCCTTCTCCTCCATCCTCTGTTCTCTTGTTTTGTACCTTCGGGTTCTCAAACCTTTCCCCAAAGGCACCCCAGTGGTTAAGTGGACGCGGAGGGGCCCATCGGCATCTCCGACTATGGAAGTGAAATCGTTTCATTTTATCTTTTAAAAATACTATGGACTTTCTTCTCTACTCCACATGTATTGTAACAGTCTAACAAAAAAAAAAGTGATTTAATCACTTACCTGAATCTAAATCTAAATCCAGAGTGGGATTGATGCTTTGGGAAGATGGGCCGTGGTCCCCCGGGGAGTCTGAGAAGCACTGTCTGGAGCCTGCAGAGGCCTCCCTGTGCCCTCCAGAGGCCTGCAGAGCACCCACCCGGCTGGGTACTGCTCCCGATGTCACATAGCGCGGGTGAAGCCCCCCCGGCCAACCAACAGACTGACCTAGTTCGAGGGCATCAGAGCCCCTCAGTGCTTCATCCCCCGGGGACAGCCACACCCTGGCTTCACCCTCACAGGTACGACAACATTGCTGTCTTCGTCCCAAACCCGCTGCTGCCCTGGCCGCGGCCGCTCCCCTGGGCTGACCGCAGGAAGCACGCTCTGACACAGATCTGACCACCTCACTGTCCTGCCTGAGTCCATCGGGGGCCATCCCCTACATTGAGAATAAAACCCTAATGCCCTGAGTGACTCAAGGGCCCTGTCCTCCCTCCAGCCTCCATCCCGCACCTCTCTCTGCTTTGCTCACTGCACCTGGCCACGGGGCCCTCCAGCCCGTTCCCATCTCAGGCCTTCACGTCTGTGGATCCCTCTGCCTGGAATGCCCTTCCCGAAGAACCCTGCATGGCTGCCCCTCCCCTCACCTCCCTGACCACCTCTCTAAAGAAGGCACACCAGCACCTCCACCTAACTCCCTCCTACCCTGCTTGATCTTCACCGGCCTGTCCACCTGCCACGTTGTCCCGTGTCTTCCCTGCCACTCGATTACCGTCTCTCTCCTGCCCAAGGAGACCAACACTCCTCTCGCGCTGTGAGTCCCTACTGAGTAATGAAACTCGCTGCTGACTCCCAGCACCTAGCACAGGGCCTGGCACCTGGTAGGTGCTCCCGAAATGTCTGTGGAGTGAATGAATGAAGGGAAACGGGAAAGACGGCCAGAAAGTAGAAACGCCTTCGAGCATGTCATGTCTCTATCTTGGGGGGGTGGGGAGGCATGGCCATCTCAGCATGGGGTACACACAGTGAGGCAGAGTGGAAATATCACTTGAGTCACGAGGACCTTGTGAAAGCCTCCCCTGACACCTGCTTCCCGTGACTCACATCTGAAAAGTAAGTTTTCCGACTAATTATCTCTACTTTCCCCAGCCTGGTGGGTGTCACAGCCATCAGGCATTGCTGTCATGGTAATAATACCGTAGATTTATGGAATGACCTTTAATTCTGCTCCCCCCCCCCCCCAGAGGCTGTGAGAGACAGGAGATCACTGAAGATGCTAAACAGACAGGAGCGTGACACAGAGAGGTATACAATGGAGCCGTTTAAAACTCAATGGAGTGGAAAGCAAATACCATGTGGGGTGGAGAAGCCCCAAATGGGACAGCACCTGGTGGGGGAGGACAGACTCTAGGGTCATAGAGGAAGAGCTGGGGTCTCGCACAGATTCTGATCTGCGCTGGTGGCCGAGATAAAGGCCCAGACTTAGGCACCTCTCCAGACCTCCCCTGAGGGACAGAGGGGCTCCAGACACTGACCTGCACATCCAGAGGGAGCTTAGGGTCTTTGGCCCTAATAAGAATTAGGAGGCCTTGGAACTTCTAACCAGCTGCTTCTAGAGTAGAAGTGACCAACTTTACGATGGTGGCTCTTCTACTTTTTTTCTGGCAATGTGCAATCTGATGCAGAAAGCCCAACTATAAATCACACTGAAAGATAATGCTTCTCATTGAAGCGTAGAGGCAAATTCACGCTTCCTAGTGGGGCTAGTGGGGCTTCCCTTTTGACCTTGCTACAGGCAACTGGCCCCGTATAGCTGGGAGACCATATGCGAAAGTCACTGTCCTAGGAGAAACAGCGGGGGTTTGGGAAAGCACATTTAACATACAGATTCTCAGACCCCACCTCTGAGCAGGTTCAGGACTTCTCGCCTTGAACACAAAATTTAGGAGCCAAGAAAGACTCAGTAATCAAAATCAACCATATTTTAATGCGGTGTTTTGTTTTGTTTAATCAAAATTAGGGACATCTGGGTGGCTCAGTGGTTGAACGTCTGCCTTCAGCCCAGGGCATGATCCTGGAGTCCCAGGATCTAGTCCTGCATCGGGCTCCATGCAGGAAGCCTGCTTCTCCCTCTGCCTGTGTCTCTGCCTCTGTATGTGTGTGTGTGTGTGTCTCATGAATAAATAAATAAACTCTTTATAAAAAAATAAAAATAAATAAAAATTAGGGGTGCCTGGCTGCCTCAGTTGGTGAAACATGCAACTCTTGATCTTGGGGTTGTAGGTTTGAACCCCACGCTGGCTGTAGAGATTACTTTAAAAAAATGAAATATTTAAGAAAGAAAAAATCAAAATTAAGACCCTAAATCCAGAATGAACAAAATATCAGAATTTTAAGTAAAGATAGGATCTGCCTTTGCACTTAGAGACTTGGCCCCACTTGCCCCATCACCCACCTCTCTGTTCTGATCCTGAGCCACCCCCCCTGGCATATCCTGCAAACCAGCTCCTATTAGCCAAGGGCCAGCCTCCCAAGAAGTACAGGTGGGAGCCTTTAGCACCTGGCACCCACAGCTGCTGGGGCCTGAGCACCCATCCCACCGAGGGGGCTGAGGGCAGGCATGAAGACCACGTCCCACCGCAGAACAGGGCCCACACAGCAGGCTGTGTGAACTGAAGACGATCACTTCTGATGTGGGTAAGCACAGAGTGACCTGGCAAGGAGTGACTGGGACCAGCAAGAGGTGGAGAGCAGCCCACCTGAGAAGATCAGGGAAGGGGCCACCTCGCTGACTCAGGGAGAGGAGCCTGTGACTCTCGACCTTGGGGTTGTGAGTTCGAGTCCCACATTGGGTGTAGACATTACTTAAATTGTTAAAAAAAAAAAAAAGGTCAGGGCAGGACTCTCTAAGGAGGTGGTGTTTAAGAGGGGACCTGGAGGAGGGGGGTGGACAGCAATCTAAGCACCGAGGGGACAGCCAGCGCAAAGGCCAAGAGGTGGGGAAGACAGAGACATTCCAGCAGGTGTCAAGGGAGCACGTGGGCATGGAAACACGTCCCTGCTGGGGACACCCTTCTTCCCAGGGAGAAACCTCAGATGCAAAGTAGATGCTCTGAGCAAACATTTCCAGAGAACTGACCCTGACACAGGCCCTATCACAGCAGCTGGGGACCAAACGAACAGAACAGAACCGGACTCGGTCCCTGCCCCAGAGGTGCTGATAATCTGATGGAGAAAAAGACACGGGAACAAGGTGTTTCCAAACCTATGGAATGAGTGACAGGGGTGCGGGCACGGGGGCGGTAGGAGCACAGAGAAAGACGTCAGTCAAAGAAAGCGTGGTTTTCACTCGTTTCCACTTGCTAAAACGGCTCCACGTATGTTTTCCTTCAGAAGCAGATAAAGCGCTCCTCCTAACGCAGGTCCTGTGGCTCCCACTGTCAAAGCTCTCCCCACCCAGGCCTGCCAGCTTATAGCAGGGACCCGTCCACTGGCTCCTCCGGTGGTGCAGCCCTCAGCCTCGCCCCCCTGGGTTGTTGCCAGAGCCTCATCCCCGGTCCCCCTGCTCTCCCGCCTCCCCTCCCACCCCTCCTCTGCACGGCAGCGGAGGGGCCCCGTGAGAACCCAAGTCAGCTCATGCTCATCCTCTGCTCAAAGCACCCCACCTCCTGCAACCTGGGGACACCCCACCCCGTGCACAGTACCAGCCAGAGTGTCTCAGCCCTACCTCCCTGAGCAGCTTGGACAGACCAAATCCAGTCCCACCTCAGGGCCTTTGCACATGCTGTTCCCTCCGCCTGCAAGACTCTTCCCTAGGATGTAGCTGTTCGCTCCCTCTCTTCATTCAGTTCTCTGCTCAAATGTCACTTACACAGAGAGACTTACCTGACCTCTTCCCCCAGCCCTGGGTAAAGGCCACATTCCCAGAACACCCCCGGCGTATTAACCTTGTCTCTATTGTCTGTATTCTGATGCTTTGATATCTGAGGACTTGCAGACGGTAGGGGGACTGCCCCTCCTAGGATTAACCATTTCCCAGAGATGATGAGCAATGCACCCACAAATGTGCTCTTCACATACAAAGCAATCCAGAGCCCACACCGAACCACCTTTTTTTCAGGCTCTCATGCACTAGGACGCTCTCCATCTGCCCTAATCACCCAGGGGTCAGGTACCAGACAGCCAGGAGCAGCCCTCATGCCCGGAGCCGCTGAAATCATTCAACTAGACAATCCTAAGCCTTCTTGCCCAGCTTCACCTCTTCCTTCCCTCAGAGATCACTACAAAACCTCTTGCCATGGATCTTCCCACTGCCACCTCTGTCTCTGACCAGCCCTGGGCCCCCCAATTTTGTGGTGTGCCCCCTCTTCTTGGGAACTGTGAGTATGACAAACTAGCTTTTTTTTTTTTTAAGATTTTATTTATTTATCCATAAGAGGCACAGAAAGAAAGGCAGAGACACAGGCAGAGGAAGAAGCAGGCTCCCTGCAGGGAGCCCAAAGGCAGGACTCGATCCCGGGACTCCAGGATCACGCCCTGGGCCAAAGGCAGACGCTCAACCCTTGACCCACCCAGGTGTCCCCAAACTAGCTTTTTAATGGCAGTTTCTTCTGATCTTTTGGCCTCACCATACCTAAATGATAATAAAATCTATATTCTAAGGCACCCAGCCCCCTTGCCCTGCTTCATCCTTCTCCAAAACCCTTATTATCACCTAACATGTTGTGTATTTATTTACTCGTGGTCTTTTTTTTTCTCCACTAGATATTCAGTTCCATAAGGGCAGGGACTTTCACAGGAGTATCCCTGGTCTAGGACATCAGCTGGTACATAGTAGATGCTCAATAAATATTTGCTGGGTCAATGAATCCATGAATCCCTCACTTCTACATGGAGTTCTACAAAATATATGCACATATTGGGCATATCTGTTCATGCACATGGTGACATGAATCTCATTAAAATCTATTCCTATGAATTGACACCACATTTATGGCAGGGAGAAAACCTGCACCCTCCCCTTCCAGGTCACCTGATGGTTTCTGCTTGGAAACAAAGTGTACTGTGTGAGTTTAGTCTTCCACCAACATCCTTATATTTCAGATTAAACGTATGAAAACATACTGTGGGATTTTGTTTGCAACCGTAAAACGGAGGCTGAAGGATTTTTTTCATTTCCTTTTCTGGAACGAACGTGCCACGTATGCAAAGGACCCATAAAATCCAAATAAATGAATTTCTTGAATAAATTTAAAGCCATCAACTGGCCTTGCTTTCAGAAATAAGGAGGGGTGGGGGGAATGTAATAGGACTAGATCCTAGGTCTCAGTTACTGGTTATTAGGTTTCTTATTATATACACATGGGACCCAAGAAAAAGTAATTAGAATCATTCTGTAAATGACAAGTGCATTTAATAGGCGGCCAGAATTGCTGCTAAATGGACAGAAACTGTTCCTCCATGAAGTCAATTAAATAGGAACTGCCTCCTCACCTTAGAAGCTCAGAGGTCTTTTGCAATTGGCATAAAAATTACTCAGCAGCGACAGTCAATCACGGTATCTGGGGACAGTTGTGGGAAAAAGAGGAGAGCCTGCAGAAAAGAAGCGGTATCTTTCTCTATTCTCTTGCCCTCTACTATTCAATTTTATCCCATCAGGGGCTGCTGGGCTATGTTTCAAAGGAGAATAAATCGGGAGGCCTCCCTCCGAAAGCACATCCCCAAATGCTGAGACTGATGGTCTGCTAGCAAGGACTCAGAGTGGGCCCTCCAGCCTCCTCCTCGTGCGTAAAGCAAGAGCATGTGCCCTTCCCAGGAATTGCAGGGCAGGGTCTGGGACAGTTAGGAGGGGACAGGGTCTAACATATTTGCCTGCAGCAACCACAGAATGATCTAGAGGGGAACCGACAACCACTTGTGTCTGTGATAGATTGGGAGCAGACCCTGCTGGTTGCCTACGTGAAAGCCATTCCCCCAGCTTTCCCACCAGGAGGTCAGGTGTTTGCCCTGTCCCAGGGTTCATGCCAACCGTGGTCATCCCATCCCATCACGTGAGTCCTGGGGGTGGGCACACGACCAGCCCCGGCCAACGGCACCCCAGAAGAAGCAGGCCTGAGGTTGCCGCAGCTGTCTTTCCTCTGATGAGAGAAAGCCCTGCTCTCCTCTTCCCTCCCTTCTGTCCTGGATGCTGTTGAACGGGGACATGGGACAAAGATGCTGTGGGGGCCCAGCCCCAGCTTCTGTGTGCTGTCGTGCTTCATGGCGGCCCCCCCTCCAGGGAATTGCAGCATGCAGAGAGGTCACCCAGGCAGCTCACAGCCAGTGACCGGGCGGACCCAGGCACTGGGTCCATGCAAGTCCTCGGGGAGAACGTGTCCCGTGTCGGGGTGCGTGCACCCCAGCTCCCCATGGGGTCAGGCTGAAACCCAGCTCCAGCTGAAACCACATCTTCACTTGTCCTCCTCCCCACCCAGTCCTGCCTCCCTCCTGCCCCCTGGTTTGCTTGGAGAGCACACCTGGCAAATCACAGGCACCTCACTCCCCATCTCAGCCCGTGGCTTCTGCAGCTCGGGAGCCCGAGGTCAGACAGTGGGTGCCGGAGCTGGGTGGCCACGCTCAGGACAGTGGGCTGGAGGAAGGAAACCCAGCCTGTGAAGGAGGTGGGGCTGAAAATCGCAAAGAACCTGCAGGACCCACGCAAGCGATGCCTATCCCCAAACAATAAAGGTCTATCTGGTTTAAGTTACTGTTACTGGGATAACAACTCCTGGTTTGTCCAGCCCCGGGGCGGTTCCTGGGATGCCGTGTTCAATTCTGACCCCGGGAAAGCTCCTGGAAAACCCAGATAATTCGGTCACCCTACTGCTCTTCAGGCATTCTCCGCTTGCAGCCAGAAGCATATCCAGCAGATGTGATGCTCATCCCCATTTTATAGTTAAAGACACTGAGACATGAGAGGGAAAATGATGTGTATGTGATCACACAGCCGGTTAGTGGCAGAGCTGGGATTAGCGATCACGAATTTACAGCCACTATTCCAGACCTCTTTCTAAAATACCCATTTCAATGAGGAGGAACTATACGACCCCAGCACAACACCACCTGCCAACGTTAGTGGACACCTGTAGTTCTTCTCCCCACCAGCACCTGGCAATGGCCACTGAGACAGACACTCTAGCTGCACATCCAACATCCACACTCCCCTTCCTTCTTACTAATGTCGGGATAAAATCCTACCAGTTTGATCCAGACACACTGCCACTGAGAATGGGGATTATGTTTCCTAGGACCCCCACCCCTTGCAGCTAGATGTGGCCAAATGGAAAAGTTCTGGCCTGTAAGACATAGTCTTGTAGGGGACTTTGAGAAGGTTCTTTAAAAAGGTAGGAGATGGTACTTCTCTTCTTCCTGTCCCTGGATCATACATGTGATTGCTGGATCTCTAACAGCCCTCTTGGACCATGAGGTGACCAAAAAGATACAAGCCAAATGCTGAGGGTGGTGGAACAAGAAGATGGGAATCTGGGTCCTTGAGGATACCTTAGAGCTGTCACCTTCCTGGACTCCATGCTCTAAATGGATGTTAGGATTCGATCCCCTACCCTCAAAGATCCCTCTTGCTCACTGAATATAAACCTGAGTGGTATAGAGATGAGAGCCTGAGAATGGAGCCAACACAGAGGAAAGAGATCCAAGGGATGGAGAGAGTGAAACTAGGTTCTAGTCAATGATGAGTCTCTGGAACCAGCCGTACCTGAAGCTATCTCTTCTCCTGGACTTTTTTTTTTTTTTCATATGATTCAATAAATTGGGTTTCTGTCATTTTCAACCCATGGTATGTACCTGAGTCTGAATCAGAAGTTCAGGAAGGATCCTATGAACTTTAGCATCTACCAAAACAAGCTTAACAAGAAGACCGTCTTAAAGTTCAACTTAGGGGGCACCTGGGTGGCTCAGTGAGTTGAGAGTCTGGATCTTGATTTCATCTCAGGTCATGGTCTCAGGGGCCTGGATCGAACCCCACATCAGGCTCCATGCTCAGCAGAGAGTCGGCTTGAGGATTATCTCTGCCCTTTCCCCAGTGCTCGCTTGTGTTCTCTTTCTCTCAAATAAAAATAAATAAATCTTTAAAGCTGAATTAAAAAAAAAAAGCTGAATTTAGCTCTCTAGCCACACTTAGGCACACTTGCCTTCGGAAGAGTCAATCCACACAATTTTCTTAATTAAACCACCCCATACCAGTACATGAGTGGGACGAGCTGGAGTAGCAAACGGTGGTGCATGGACCAGAACAGAAAGGAGGATCTCGGGCTTTGGAGCCAAGGAATCTCCGGTTCGACTCCCTGACGAGCTACTGCCTTGCTGTGTGTCCCCGGGTGAGTTACTACACCTCTCATTTGTCCTCTGTGAATAAGTAATAATAATACGCACCATCCTGGAGCGTTGGGAGGATTGAATGAAACAAAGCATATAAAGCCCCAAGAACAGAATCTGGCCCATGGTAAGTGTTCAATAAATAGTAGCTATTGCTATTATTGTTCATTACTCGCCAAGAACTCAACTAGCAACAATGAAAAGTGTCTGGTAAATTAATAGCATACACTAGATAACTAGGGTATGCGGTAGCCTGCTTTTTTATAACATTTCAGGGGACTTTCACACATTTCTCATTTGCCCGCACAGCGGCGGCTGCTAATTACAAATGCATGTTCGCGCTTTGTTCCAACAGATTTGGCAGAAGCACAATTCGGAGATCTTTTCATTAGCAGTCAGGTAATGAACGTGGGGGAGCTGCATTGTTGCACAATTACTCAGGGATCCAGATTTCTCCCCTGCCTCCCCCCTCGGACCAGGGTGTCCTCCCTCGGCTGCGATGCACGGCTCAGGCCACTTGTGAAGGCGGACAGCCGGCTTCCCTCTGTTGGGAGGCAGCCTGGGGCTCTGTCCTGCCTCTACCACTGACTAGCTGGGTGGCCTTGAGCTGCTTACCTGGCTACTCTGAGCATTGTTTTCTTTTTTCTTTTTCTTTTTTTTTTTTTTTAGATTTTATTTAGTTATTTGAGAGAGAGACAGAAAGCCCATACACAAGCAGCGGGGAGGGGCAGAGGGAGAAGCAGACTCTCCGCTGAGCCCCAACACGGGACTCCATCCCAGGACCCCAAGATCATGACCTAAGCCAGAGTCAGATGCTTAACCGACTGAGCCACCTAGACACCCGAGCACTGTTCTTCTTCATCTGGGAGGGGATAATAATAATAATAATAACTTCCCCCAAGGCTGTTTGGGATGGGGATGGGGAAAGGATCCCATGACATCATGCAGTCGAGTGCTTGGAGAGGGGGGAGATATTTAGTCATAGTATTTTCCTACAGCCATTGTGTAAGAATTAAATGGGTATTATATCAGGGAGGATTATTATATTTCTAAACAGCAGAGAACCCAACTCAAACTGGCTTAAGTGCCAGGCAGGGCCAGGGAGCGGGGTGGTGGTTGCTGGTGGAGGAAGAAGTGTAGAGAAAGAACATTCATAGGTTCACATAACTGAGAAGTCCAAGTTCCTGCCAGGCTCAGGTGCAGCTCAATGTCAGGAGGAGTCACTTTCTCTCCATCTTAGAGTCTCCACCCGGTCGGCTTCACTCTCTGCTTCCACCTGGCAGCTCAAGACTCTCCCGCGTGATGACAACGTGGCTGCACCTGCCTTGCCTCTCATCTCCCCAGATTCAAGTCCAACAAGCAAGAGCAAGGCACCTCTTGGGTAGCTCCTGCCAGAAGCTCTGAGATTCACCCTGACTCTGTGTCAATCAGGGAGGCCAGCAGAGCCTCTGGCCTGCTGATGGGCCAGGCCTGGGGACAGGCTCCACCTGATGGGGCTGAGAGGGTGCAAAGGATGAAAGCCGCAGAGCCAGCTGTGGCCCTCTGGCGCTGTCTACTGATAGAGCCTGACATTGCACGCATTGCACAGGAGAGATGCTTAAGCAACCCTGGGCATATCACAGAACAGCTAGTCCTGAAGGATGAATTTGGAGCTGAGAGGCAAAATATGCTGGTAATTGGAACACATCCTCGGGCCTGGAGCTAGAGAGACATCTGCCCAGCAGAGAGAAACACACAGCTTCAGGCCAGAGTAGGGAGGAAACAGGTAATAAATAAATCCCCCCAGCACCCACCTCCTGCCAGTGCCTCTCTTTGCAAACCCAACCAGACTCCAGAAGGCAGGATGTCCGAGTGATGCGGTTTCTGATGGTCAGTCCCCCTGGGGCAGGGAATGGGTCTGGGGAACAAACAAGGAATGCCCAGCTCAGAAGGCCCAGTCGCTATCCCCACATTACAGGTGGGGTAAGAATGTCACCAAGGTCACGCCCCACTCAGCTCCCCCATGCTCAGCTGCCCTGCCATCGGAGCCATCCTATGTAAGCAATAGTGCAAGGGGGGCAGAGGCGATGGGAGTGGGGCGGGGGGCTCTAACAGGCTCCTGCTCTTCGAAACAACATTTCTAGAACTCAAATATCATTGTTGTCACCTCCAGCAATTTCAACAAACCTGCCTCTACTTGCTCAGGAGAGGGAAGAGGGGGAAGAAAATCTTTATTTCAATCACTCTCCGGCAGGCAGCGCAGCAAGTGTTCTCATCTTCCCTGGGATTGGCCTCATTGGCACATGGACCCAGGCTCCTGTGGGGTGAAAACTAGGTGAGCTACAAGGAGGAGAAAGGAGAAGAGGTTGCCAAATGCAACCCCGCTGCATCCAGTTAGGAAGCAAAGCAAGTCAATGGTGCCTGTGAGGGGCGTTGTGTGTGAGTGGTGTGCATGGATTTTAAACTGAAATACGTTCAGCAACTGAGCTGCACTGCAAATCTGAGGCCAGAGCGACCCAGTGGAAATACCAGTGTGTTGTTTGGATGAGCAAAGCCTCTATCTCCCTCCCCTAGTTGGTTTGCAATGAGCCTACGTGTACTTTTAGCCCTTGCTACTGAAGCAATGGTGCGTGGACCAGTGGCACCCACGCTTCGCGAAGCCTGTTCAAAATGCAGATTCTCAGGCCCCATCCCAGATGTAGAATCAGTCTGCATTTCAACCAGAGTCCAGGAGCTGATGTACATGGTGAGGTTTGAGAAACACCTGTCTCAACCCACAGTGGCGGGACCAGAGCAGCCCAGGATGAAGGTGCAGGGACGCTTAGCTTCCGCTAGAATGACCACCTGTCTCTGGTTTGCCTGGGGCTTTCCTGGTTCGGCATCCTGTGCAAACCGAACAGTTGGTCACCCAGCTGCTACCCCAGCCATGTTTACCAGCTTCTAGGCCCTACATGCTTTAAAACAAAAACAAAAACAAAAAACAGAGGAAACATCTCAGCCCTCAAGCTAACGTCTAAGAGGCCTCAGGCCATCTTGAGTCATCCTGGCCAGGCCCCAGCTCCCCTCCCCATCCTCCTCCTTCTCTACTTGTCCTTCCTGTCTTGGAAGCTCCAGGAGGGGTCTGCAACCAGGCCATGGGCATGAAGAGGACAGGAGGCTCGGGCGCAGGCAGGCTGCAGTCGATGACTAAGAATTCATGTCAAACTTTTCAGGTCCTCTCGCTGCCACCTTGCCGAGCTCGCTACCTGGGAGGCCCTTCCAGCCTGCCTTCTCCTCATGCCCTGCCTCCCTGCCCAGCCCCACTGTGAGCAGCTGTGTCTCTCCCCTCCTTCACCGCTGCATCCCAGCACCGACCTGGGGCCTGCCCATCCAGCGAGTGGACGGTGTGTAAAGAGGACTCATCCCGCTGCGCTGGGCCAAGATTGTTTCTGAAGGTATCCAGAGGGTCTCAGCCATGCTCCCCAGAATCTTCTGGGGGCTTTTTTAAAAATTATTGATACCAGAGGTTCTGGTCAGGAACCACTAAGATAAATCTGCAAGACACCCCCGGCCCCCATTCCTGCCCCAAAGGTCTCAGGGAACTGGGCAGGGGTTGGAAACTCAAATGTGGAACTACAGGACTCAGACCAAAGACTTGCATGTGGAAATCGGGAGCCGTGTCAGATAAGAGAGGGTGGCGGGGCTGGTGAAGTACACGACCCACTCAAAGGCTGTCAACGTGGCAGCCGAAGCAGGGCACAGTCAGTGAATGGCATTGACTTTTCTCAGACTTAGTTTCCTCATCTGTAAAATGGGTATGCTAACAATAATATCTATCTCACAGGGTTGCTGTGAAGATAAAATAAGTTACTGCACAAAAAGTGCTTAGAATACTGCTTGGCACACAGTGAATATTCAATTAGTATTGCTGTAATTACTATTATCCGCCAACTACAGCCTCCTGCCTATGCGCTGCCAGAAGTTGGCACCCACCGAGCAGCCAGGTTTATGTTAGGGTGTGTAGTAAACTTATTTTTGTTTTGTTTTGTTTTTGTCTTCCAAACTTCCTTCCAGTTCTGTGGAAGCCCCAACTTTACGATGCAAAGCCAGACCCCTACCATTAGACTCACTTTCCCAGCCTCTCTCGCCACAGGGCACAGGCACCTGACGGGATCCAGCAATGAGAGGCAGGGGCCCAAGGGTGGCCCAGAAAAGGCAGGGACTGTGCAGGATTCCTCCCATGCCTGCTCTGGGCCTGGGCCCGTCTTTGGCAGCAATAACAGGGACCTGCCAGTGTTCCATTGAACTGGGAAGGCTGCAGGGACTTTTAGGAGAATCTTTCTAAATAGGCCCAGCCATTAACACCAACACTTCTGTTACCATTTCTAGGCACGAGCATAATGGTTGGGAGCAGAGGCTCCATGTCACTCAAATCCAGGCTCTGACTTTCCACGTAGGTGACCTGGGCCAAGTAACTTTTCAGATCTTCAGTTCCGTCCTCTGCAAAAAAGAAGTGCTAACAACAGCACTGGCTTCGAAAAGCTGTTGTGAAAAAGATATATAAATATAATTATATATGTAAAAGCTCGTAAGGGGGCACCTGGCTGGCTTAATCGGTAGAGCTTGCCACTTTTAATCTCAGGGCCGTGGGTTCAAGCCCTACGTTGGGCATGAAGCCTACTTAAAAAACAAACTAACAAAATAAATAAATAAACTGTTTTGAAAGTTAAGTAAGGCAGGGCATATATGTTGCACTAAAAACCCAGGCCCTTAACCATTTTGTGCCAAGGACACCTGCTCAGAACATTGCTTTTTTTTTTTTTTAAGATTTTTTTATCTATTTATTCATGAGAGACACAGAGAGAGAGGGGGAGAGGCAGAGACACAGGCAGAGGGAGGAGCAGGCTCCACGCAGGGAGCCCGTCGTGGGGCTCGATCCCAGGACTCCAGGATCACGCCCTGGACCGAAGGCAGCACTAAACCGTCGAGCCACCGGAGCTGCCCAGAACATTGCTTTTCAATTCAGAAAATAAAATGCATAGTATTGCAATAGAAACCCATCGTAATGAAATACAGTTACCAAAATACTTTTTTTCAAACAAATTGGTGGTACAATAATACATGAGCTGGGAACTTTCCAGAACACTCGGTAAGACGCAGAGGAGCAGCGGCTGCCCTAGCTGCGTCCAGCAACGTAGTCCTTCCCGCTCCCCCACACTGGCCTCCGCCCTCTCACCGGCTGTAGAAAATGGTGAAAGAAACCACTTACTATGATGTTTTGGGGGTCTAACCCAATGCCACCCTGGAGGAATTGAAAAAGGCTTATAGGAAACTGGCCTCGAAGTACCACCCTGATAAGAATCCAAATGAAGGAGACAAGTTTAAACAGATTTCTCAAGCTTATGAAGTGCTCTCTGATGCAAAGAAAAGGGAATTACGTGACAAAGGAGAACGGGCAATTAAAGGTGGAGCTGGTGTGGTTTTGGCTCCCCCATGGACATCTTTGATATGTTTTTTGGAGGAGGAGGCAGGATGCAGAGAGAAAGGAGAGGTAAAAATGTTGTACATCAGCTCTCAGTAACCTTAGAAGATTTATATAATGGTGCAACAAGAAAACTATCTCTGCCAAAGAATGTGATTTGCGATAAACGTGAAGGCCGAGGTGGTAAGAAAGGAGCAGTCGAATGCTGTCCCAATTGCCGAGGTACTGGAATGCAAACAAGAATTCATCAGATAGGACCTGGAATGGTTCAGCAAATTCAATCTGTGTGCATGGAGTGCCAGGGCCGTGGGGAGCAGATCAGTCCTAAAGATAAATGTAAAAGGACTGGAACCAGGAGATATTATCATTGTTTTAGATCAGAAGGACCATGTTGTTTTGATTCCACGAGGAGAAGATCTGTACATGAGTATGGATATACAGCTGGTTGAAGCCCTGTGTGGCTTTCAAAAGCCAGTATCTACTCTTGACAACCGAACCATCGTCATCACCTCTCATCCAGGTCAGATGGTCAAGCCTGGGGATATCAAGTGTGTGCTAAACGGAGGCATGCCAATTTGTTGTAGACCATACGAGAAGGGTCGCCCAATCATCGGATTTAAGGTAAACTTCCCCGAGAATGGCTTTCTCTCTCCTGATAGACTTTATTTGCTGGAAAAACTCCTACCTGAGGGGAAGGAAGTAGAGGAGACTGATGAAATGGACCAGGTGGAACTGGTGGACTTTGATTCCAATCAGGAAAGATGGTGCCATTACAATGGGGAAGCATAGGAGGATGATGAACATCATCCTGGGGGGGTGTTCAGCGTCAGACCTTTTAATGGGGCACGAATAACACTGCTGGCATTTTATATGCAGTAGTGAATGAGTGAAGGACCATAACCATAGCTCACTACTTGCTATTGTTTTTGTTTTAATATTCAACTATAGTAGTGTTTTAAAAGTTAAATGAAGAATAAACTCAAATATAAAAGCAAAAAAAGAAAACAATAATACAGGAGCTTCTTTATTCACCCATTAACAAGATAGAGCAGTGTTTCGAATTAAGCATAATTTGGAGATAACATGGAACATAAAGAATGTTTCAAAATATCTGCAGCATGTGTAAAGAATTATGAAGAGATCTGAGATTTTATCAGTGATCCATGTAGGAGAGGAAAAAAATCTCTTTCCTTCTACCTTCTGGGTTCTCGGCTGGGTTGTGGAACAAATGATAGATTAACAAGAGAGAAAGCACAAAAACTTACTTAAGGGGCACCTGGGTGGCTCAGTCATTAAGTGTCAGACTCTTGGTCTCAGCTCAGGTCATGATCTTGGTAGTGAGATCGAGCCCCAGGTCGGGTTCCAAACTCGGTGGGGAGTCTGCTTAGGATCCTCTCACTCCCTCTCCTCTGCCCCTCGCCCCCACTCGCTCTCTCTCTCTCTCTCTCTCTCTCTCAAATAAATCTTTGAAAAATTATTTAATAAGTTTTATGTGACACCAGAGCCCTCATAAGGAAGTGAAGACCCAAGAAGTGGCAAGGCCTTGGCACTACACTGAGTTGAACAAAGCATAAAAATTATGGAAAAGTGACTAAAATATACGGGAAGGCTAAAGGAAGACCAGTTATTTCAACAAACTTTGTGCAGATTTTTCTCAGCCAAGGCGCCCCCGTCTCTGGCGATAAGAATGTTGCTCTCCTCCTGCTGCAGGGAGGAGACATCTTTCACGTGGGTATTTGTCCTCTGCTTTCAAAAAAGAAAAAGGGAGGGAGGTCAGAGTGCCCTTTTTTTTGCACCTGCTGTTTTTCCAGTGCCTTCCACTCAAAATAATCAATATGTCAAAGCAGCACCTTTGGAGGCGGCAGGTCTAGAATTCCTTCCCGGGTCCTTAACTCCACCATGGGCCAAGGGCACTGCTCAGGCTGTGGAGGGTCGTTGCTGCGTACACGGTGGGAGAAGATGCTAATTTCAGTTAGAGGTTAGTGAAATAAAGATGGGGTTGTTTTTCCCAAGTTCATTAAGGAAAGAAGTTCATTTGGTTCATTCCCCAAGTTCAAGCACCCTCTGAATTCTAGCTCTGAACCCTTGGCCCAACACAAAGTAACACTTAACTATTAGCTAACCCCTTAGCATCAATTAGTGGCCTCCCCGCCTCCGCTAAGGTTTAGTTGGCTTGAGTGAGTTTAAAGTGTTGGCTCAGCCACTTACGAGGTGTAGGATTTGGCCACGTTCCTTATGAACTCTGTGCCTATTTTGCTCATTCTTAATGTACCCAGAAGTGCTCAAAGTGGTCACGGGACCTACAGCATCAGCCTCGCCTGGGAGCCTGTATAAATGCAGATTCTCAGGCCCCGCCAATGACAAATTGCATCCGAAACTGCGTTTTAGGAGCTCTCCAGGTGACTAGTGTGCACAGGAAGCCTTGGGGTGATGCACAAAGGCCGTCTCAACACAAGAGGGGAAGGGAATCCCAGTCTGATTTCCCCCACCCCCAGTGGCTTTCTCTCTCTCTCTCTCTCTTTTTTTTATTGTAGTAAAATACACACAATGTAAGGTTTACCATCAGTGACAATCAGCACATTCACAATGTTGAGCAGCCATCATTACCGCCACGTAGTTCCAGAACATTTTCATCACCCCAGACAGAAACCCCATCCCCATGAAGCATCACCCCCCATTCTCTCTCCTCCGGGCCCCTGGCAACCACGAATCTGTTTTCTGTCTCTATGGATTTGCCAACCCAGGACATTTCATAGAAACGGAATCGCACGATTCAGGGGCTTTTGTGTCTGGCTTCTTCCACTTGACATCATGTTCTGAAGGCACATCCATGTTGCTACATGTGTCAGAACTTCATTCCTTTTTATGACCGAGGAACATTCCATTGTGAGGGAGAGACCTCATTTGGTTTATCCACTCACCAGCTGATGGACATCTGGGCCATTTTCACCCCCCAGCTATTCTGAATAGTGCTGCTGTGAGGCAGACGAATTTCAAGTGGATGATTTCCCAATGTCCGGTCACCAACTTCTGAAGGAGGCAGTATGGTCCGGCTTCCAACTCTGCTTTGCCTCTCATTAACTAAGCAACCCCAGGCAGTGACTTGAGCTTATCAGCCTACTCAGAATGGCCACTTCGTAGAGCGGACAAGACAGTAACATGAGGTGACAGGCACCAAGTCTCCTCCCAAGCACCCGGTGACACTCGCCAGGGCTCCCTTCTTGCCCTAGTCAAGAGACCAATAGCAACTCTTTCCAGAGGTGGAAAACTAGTGGCATGGAGAACGCCTTTAGCCCCTGGAAGCGATGAATTTGGGCTACACACTGTATTGTGAGTCGCTAACATCTTAAAACCTGGAGCTTTTACATAATCTAGATTCCTGGCTTCTCCACAAAATTTGAACCTCTGGAAGCACCAGGCCTGAATTCTTGCCAAGCAGGCTCTCAGGTGCAGCTGAGTAACAGGCATCCCCTTCGGATGGGCAGGTGTTGTCCTTTGGCTCAGACAGGCAGACCAGTCACGCCTGACCTCCCGCCAGAGGGCCTGTTGCTTCTCTGAAGCCTATCATGTTTCTTATAAAAGGAAAATCTTTCTCAGTGCTTGTGATGCCTACCCAAAATGGAGAAATGAAGACATCACAAAAGAGCATGTGTTTCTCACACCCCATGCCTTATCCACTCATCTACATTCCCTGCATGATCCCTGGTTTATACAGCAGTGGGAAGGAAGAGGGAGATGCTTGCATGCAAATAACCTGGAGGTGCCTCGACCCATAACAGGTGCTACATAGGCCTCCTTTGACTTGCCTCCTGTGGAGCTCGTGCACACTCAGTCATACTAATGGAGCAGAAGCTGCCATTCGTATGCAGTACTTTTCGCTGGATGCAGGGCGTGATTGGCTCAAGCGGACCTGCAACTGTCCGGATGCTGCCGTTTTGACTGTTCCCGATCCTTCAGCCCCGCCTACAGGCCTTTCTAGGGACTACAGCCTTCAGGACCATCAAGGTCCAGACTGAGCTCTCCCCCACTGACCTTGCTTGTAAAGTATCCAGGTTTGCAAAACTCCATAAAGAAGGGAAGAACCCTAAAATATCTATGCTTCTGGAAGAAGTTCTCTCCAAATACCCCCTCTATGTCCCCCATGCTCCTCTGGACCCTTCCATAGGATTGCAGGGAGCAATCCTTCAGGCTGTCTCTATCGTGCGCTCTCTGTCACGTGGAGGCACTTGGTAGACTGTCTTCAGGATGGTTTTATGGTTTCCACCTCAGATGAGACGTCAATCCCAAAACTTGGATAATGTAAGCACTAGAGGAATACACATGCCTGCCTTACTTCTGTCCTCAGACCTCAAACTCCAAGATCACCCACTCTATAGGATTACCCAGACTTTTTGTATGAAGCCACCATTCACCTGCCCACCCAGTCAATCCCTCTTTTCACATCACCAGGAATTATTTCCTTCATAGCTAAACTTATTTGTCATTTGTTTTCTATCTGCCCATAATCTGTTGACCCCAATAGAATGTAAGCACCCTTCCTACTCGAGGTACGTCATAAAGGTACCAGTACCAGTTGCCGCCGTGGGACCCAGGGCAGGTCCGGCAACCTCGGCCTCAATTTCTCCATCTGTAAAGTGAGAGTAATGTTAGGACTCACCTCATAAGGCTGTCGTGTGGATTAAATGAGGCCGTATTTATAAAGCTGTTAGAACAATGCCTGGCTCACAGGACGTGCTCTCTAAAGATTGTGGTGGTTAGGATGTATTCATTTTCACATATATTAGTCTCAGTCTCAAACTGAGACTAGAGTCTCTTTTTAATTTTAGTCTAATTTGCCCCCCCCCAACACATACCCTTTAGGACTAATATTATTTATATAATATCCCCTTTTTAAATGTAAAGGCAGTGTTTTCTCCTGGTAGAAAATTGAGATCTTTGCCCCAGCCATTGCATATCTAGAGAGCTGTCCTACAGAAATAAGTAGGTATGTGTACAGGATGTTCATTGCAGCTGGGAACTGGGAACTAGCCAGGGGTCCTTATTGCAGGGTCCAGACTCAACGTGCCCATGAAGAGAATTTCTATACACTGTAATCGGTTTTCTTATACTCTTGTATATTTTTCTGTATGCACAAAAAAAAAAAAAACATGTTGTTTGTTTGTTTGTTTGTTCGTTTTTTCCTGAGGTCTGTAGGTTTCAGTGGACTGCCAGAGGGAACTATGGCCCAAGAAAGGATGATCCTTTGATCCTTCATCAAAAGAGATTGGTTAGGAGTGTCTGGGTGGCTCAGTCAGTTAAGCATCTGCCTTCAGCTCAGGTCATAATCCCAGGGTCCTGGGATGGAGCCCCGCATCTGGCTCCCTGCTCAGCGAGGAGCCTGCTTCTCCCTCTCCCTCTGCCTGCTGCTCCCTCTGCTTGTGCTGTCGCCCGCGTTCTGTCAAATAACAAATAAATAAAATCTTTTTTAAAGAGGGAGAGACTGGCTATTGTGGTTATGGTGTGTGATACAGTGAAATAGTAATGGAACTGTTAAAATGAATTCAGTTTATGTGCATGTGCTGATCTGGAACCATCTCAAAAGTTCATTTGCTAAGTGAAAAAAAGCAAGGTGCAGAATGGTGTGTAGAGTGTGCTCACATGTGTAGTTAAGAGGAGGCTTTCCTATGCTCACTTGGGCACACACACGAGCCATCTCAGGAAGCAGACACACAAGCCTGGTAACTGTGGCTGCTCTAGGGCATGAATGAGGGGGTCGAGGTGGGGGGGGGGCTGGGGGAACAGGTACTTACTATTTTTTTTTACTCTTTTTGTACTGTTTTTTCTTTTCTTTAAACACTGCAAGGCATCTCTTTTTAAAGAGTTAAATTTGGAAAGTATAAATAAATCTGAAGCTTAATCCTTGAAGCCACAGCATTTAATAGAATCCTATTACATTTGTTGGGGGAAAAGGTAAATACATACACACATGATGAAGAGACCACATTTGTTTGTTTGTTTGTTTGTTTGTTTGTTTGTTTGTTTGTTTTAGGGCATGCTAGATCACATTCATTGGTCCACCCTGCTCAGAATCCTCTCCCAAACAAGGGCCCTTGGAGTGACACCAGGAGGGCATGGATATCACACCACCAGGCTGTGAAATCTGCCACTCACACCTTTCTTTTTTTTTAAGATTTATTTATTTATTTATGATAGACATAGAGAGAGAGAGAGAGGCAGAGACACAGGCAGAGGGAGAAGCAGGCTCCATGCCGGGAGCCCGACTTGGGACTCGATCCCGGGACTCCAGGATCGCGCCCTGGGCCAAAAGCAGGCGCCAAACCGCTGAGCCACCCAGGGATCCCCCACACCTTTCTTTCTATAGTCCTTGAACGTTTCATGTCAAGGTTTTGCTTTGGAAAAGATATATTCTTTATTTTGCATTGCACAATATCTAAATGGCTGGACCTCCGATAAGAAAAAAGTTTATTCTACTTCTTAAAAAATGTTCAATGGAGGCCAAAAAAAATTTACCATCTGAACCCTTTTATCTGTACAGTTCAGGAGTGTTCAGTATATTCACATTGTTATGCAACAGATCTCCACAACTTTTTCATCTTGCAAAACTGAAACTCTGAATCCATTGAACAGGCCCCCAGTTCGCCTCCGCCACAGCCCCTGGCAAACCACCATCCGACCCTCTGTTTCTATGGTTTTGCCTACTGGAGGTACATCATAAAGGTGCCAGTACCAGTTGCCACCGTGGGACCCAGGGCAAGTCTGGCAACCTCTGCCTCCACTTCTCCACCTGTAAAGTGAGGGTAATAATAGGACTCACCTCATAAGGTTGTCGTGTGGATTAAATAGGGCCGTATTTATAAAGCTGTTAGAACAATGCCTGGCTCACAGGACGTGCTCTATAAAGATTGTGGTGGTTAGGATGTATTTATTTTCACATGTATTAGCGAAAAGATTGGCTGGGACAGAAAATCAATGATTTCATGGATGTTATTTCTCAAATTGAGACTAGAGTCTGTTTTTAATTTTTAAAAGTTGATTTTAAAAAAATAAAAAATAAATAAAAGTTGATTTAAAGAACGTTACATTTTTTTAGGATCCATCGTGACACTTTTTAAAGTGACCTAGCGCCCCCTCCTGGTGCCAAAGCGGCAGCTATCTGGCTGAGCCTCTGGTTCAGCAGCAGAAAATCAGAAAGGCAGAACGTGTGGTGTTCTGGATGGCCAGCCCCAAGAAATGGGGCCCTTGCAGCGTTGATGCAGCTTATCGTGAACCCACCTTCCACGCCGCTGTCGTCCAACGGTAATTAAGGGCTCAAAGTGGCCCAGGCTGGAAGGTGACTGAGACTCAGCCAATCGCCCTGCACTTACCCAGGATCCCTCTCTGGTTTCCCAGTCTGGCCTGCCCTGGACAATGGTTTTCTCCAGGGAAGGTCTGCAGGCTTGAGGAAGCCCAAGGGAAGGCCTACCAGGTGGTCCTCCCCACTCCAGCAGGGGTCTGGGCCCCTCCAGCCAAGACCCATCAGGATGAACTCACCTTTGCTGCCCTTTTGCTCTTTATACATCATGACATTTCCTTGGTAGGTCCTTAATACATGAATTCCCCACTGGGCTCTCCAGTCCCTACATCCTCTGACCCTGACCTCATCCCACTCCCTCTTCTCTCTCCCCAAGGCAGCACACTGGCCTCTGCCCTCCAGGGTAGGGAGCTTCTTCCCATCTTAGAGCTAGTTTTACTCGTGCTGATTCCTCCATCCAGATTTTCACACGCTCTGTCCCTGCCTACAGGTCTCTCCTTGCTGCCATTCCCTCCTAAAGGCCCCACTAACTCTGGCCCCCAACCCAGATCACTCCCTCAGCTCTCTATGACTCTGTCCCGTTCTAGTCTGTCCCTGACATTCTCAAAAGGGCAGTTATTGTCTTTCTTTCCTTCCCTGTTTGTCACCTATTTGTCTCACCAGCTGTGAGCTCTGAGGAAACAGGTGCCCACCTGGCTGGCTCACTCGCCATCCCCAGCTCCTACTTCATGTTCAGTAAATATCGGTTTCCTGAATGAACGTTACACACAAGGAAACTTGGAGAAGTGGAGTGACCTCCCAGGTAGTTAGCAGTATCCCAGAAGTTCATGCCTTTGACTTAAGCCACATTGCCCAGGTCTGGCATGGCCGCACCAGAGTTGGGTCAGGCGTCTCCAGCTGAAGTTGCTTTTTTCCCTTTCGGTGGGGAGTGGGACTGTGAGTCTGGTGACATCACGTGGGGGAGATTTAGTCATCAAGCCAGCTCACTGGCCAACTCCATGGTACAATCCTCAGCCCCGTGATTCATCCCCACTGACATTTTCAAAGAATGTGTAGACACAGTATCAATGGAACTTTTCACTCACAGGCAAGAGCAATAGATTACTCATTCCCTCGGGCACCAAACTGGCAAGTGAACTGCCTCTGGGGCCATGGACAGAAGGGGAACCCTTGTGCATACTCAAAACTCAGACACATCAAGCAGATTTAAAAAAAAAAAAAAAAAAAGGAGTCATTGGCTATTCCAAGCCCTTATTCAGACCGTAAGGTGGTTGCCCGGGTGATTTGATCAATCATTTGACAAATATTTATTGAGCACCTACTGTGTTCTAGGCACTGGGATACAGCAGGAAACACAACAGACACAAGTCCCCACCTTTGCAGAGCTGACACTCTAGAGACAGATGGTAAACAAATAAACAAGGGAAGCATATGGTACAGCAGAGGGTGACACTATGGAGAAAAACAAAGCAGGAAAGCCCAAAAGGAGATGCAATTTGAAATTGCGTTTTTAATTTTAAATTATTTAAATTAGCTAATTAGGGAGGACTTCCCTGAAAAGTGACATGTGGGCAAGGCAGCAACAGCCTGTGCAAAGGCCCTGAGGCACACATCTGGTGTGTTGAGGCACAGCAGTGAGGCGGTGTGACTGGGGCTGAGTGAGCAGGAGATGGGAGGAGAGCAGATGGCAGTCCTCTGGGCAATTTGGTTTTTGCTCTGAGTGAGATGGGAGCCAGCCAGGACCTCCTTAGACCTGCTTTAGAGTACAGGTGTGACAGGACACCACCTAGGCATTACAGGTTCCCTCTGGCTGCTGAGGTTGAGGTGGGCGAGGTGACACAGGGATTCCAGGGGCCCTAGAGATGGTAGTGCCTGGACTAACGGAGGCAGTGAGGAACGGGCTGGTTCTGGCTGTATTTTGAAGGGAGAGCCAACAGGGTCTGATGACAGGTGGGATGTGGGGAAAAGAGAAAGACAGGGGATGAGGGTGAGTCCCAGGTCTGTGGCCTCAGAGCCTGGGAGGATGGTGGTGGCTCTTTCAAAGCTGAGACTGCTGGAGGAGGGGCCGGTTGGGGAGATCAGTTAGCAAACCAAGCTTCTTTGGGTCCAGAAAGCTCAAGATGATCCCAAACCAACCCCTCACAAAAACCCCACCATCAGGCCAGCGCCAGGGCGGCTGCTCAGCTCAGGCACTTTGTGCTAAGGGCAGAGAAAACCGTTGAACGTGGGTGTGCGGATGCTCCTGCTGGCATCCGATGAGGAACAAAAGGGGCGGCTAAAGCCCGGGGGAGGATGAAGGCTGAGCACAAAGGCCTCCTGCGGGAGTTGGGTGGCACCAAGCCCTCTCCCCACGCGGAATCCATGCCCCCATCCTGATGTGACAACCACAACACCGCCAAGGACGGGGCTTCGGATCTGCAGCTTCTGATGAACGCCAGGCTCCCTGGGGAAGGATCTCAGTAAGGAACAAGGCAGGAACAAAAGGGGGCAAGACCCCTTAACATGCGACGTGTCTCAAAACCTGCCAGTCTCCTCCCAGCAGCACCCGTCAGAGTGGCAGCTGCCCCGCCGCGTGTCTCTCACTTCGCCCAACGCCCACGTCTCTCAGGTGACTCCCACTCCCCTCAACGCCTGAAGACAAACATCTTAAATGGCTCAGATCACCCCCTCGCTCCCGGCGACAGCAGGCACAGTTTCTGGATGGCTGTGAATAAAGCAGGAGGGGCTGGTGCCAGGGGAGGTGAGAACTGCAGCCACTGTCAGCTTTTAAACTGACAGTGGTCCCGAATGGAGCGCAGTGGCAGGTGCACCCAGGGGCCCGTGACCTGGGGCGGAGAAGCCTGGGGAAGACCCGGACCCTCCGTCAGACCCAAGGAGGGCTAACCAGGGGGCCCTGGGTGCAGCGAGCCCCATCGACAGGGAGAGATGGCCCTTCCTGGGGCGCGAGGGTAGAGAAACGAGGAGAGCCAGGCTCTAATTTGGGGTCAGAAGCGGCTAGAACTGCATTTCTGTAATGTGCATCTTTTGTTTCTGCCTGCCCAGCACCTGTCTCTACTTCTGCCCACGGAAACTGGATTTTTATTTGGAGAGCTGTATTAGTTATGTCTTTTCATTATGTATTTTTTATGCCTTGCTGCCCATGGAGGGGCTGCCCTAAGTTAGCCAGTTCCTAGAAAGCTTCTCTGCCCCGGAGCGCACTTTTCATATGCAGATCAACCAATCCTGAGCCGCATCCCCAACCTTCTCCTCCATCTCCTCTTATCTTCCAGGTGGCTATGACCTGCCCTAAACCCCAGCACCAGGTACCAAGCAGCTAGGGACAGTCCCCCTGCCCCCAGAGCCCAGGGAAATGACTCAAATTAGCCAATCCTGAGGCTGCTTACCCTGTCTCCCTGTTCCTTCTCACAGAAACCACAAGAAAGGCACTTGTTCACGTTCCCCCCACCCCCGCACCTTGCCCAATGCCAGTGCTTCCCCATGTGGCTCCCCCTCCCCCATGGCATGACCCCTCCGCTTGGGAGCTCTGGGTGTAAAACCATCTTATCAACAGCAGTCGTCTCCTGATCTGCTGACCTCCCCATTCCTGAATAATAATAAACCCTGCATTAGCCAGAGCCACCTTGCAGTCCATGGCATTAGGTGGAGCTTCCCCCCCTCCTAGCCCAGTTCCAGGGCAGCATAGGTAACCAGACCTGGCCAGTCAGGGCATCCCATCCCTGCTTCCCACAGTTAAATGCCCAGTGAGAGTCTGTCTTGAGGTTTGAGTTAGCGCAATGGGCAAAGTGCTTGAGAAGATGATCTCAGGTGTCTACTTTGCTCTTCTGCTCACTTCTCAAGCAGACCTTCCCCCGTGGGTGGCCGGACCCCACTTGCCTGAACAGCAGCAAGCAGCACATTGGTGTTTTCTCCAGCGGTGTTGAGCTGCACACGTGCAGAAGTAGATCAGAGTCTGGAGTTAGTTAGCTCTGGGATTTTGCCAACAGCACATATAACACAGCAGGAGGAGCAAGGGTGTGGAGTATGGCAGAAAGTGGTGATAGTGATAGAATCTAAAATGGGTTAGAGGGAAGTGAAATTATGGGTCGGGGTACAGCGAGAAGGCTGTAGGATCATGGATTTGTAGGGCCCCAGGGTCGAAGCATGGCTGGGATTGAGGCACTAGAGAAAGTGAGCTGAAAGGTGGATCCAGGCCTGAGGAGCCCAATTCTCATATAATCTGGGGATCCTCGTTAAGAAAAAAAAAATTACAAAATTCTAACTACAAAATTAGTAGGATCCCATCCAGGGCCTTGAAAAAGGATTCAAAGCTTAAGCTTCATTAGCTTCATGGTGAATTGGCCACTGACTAGGGCATACCTTGACATTTGATTATGGAGGACAAATGATTGATTATTGGTACTCATCAGGTCTGGGTCCAGGCTGTGATTAGGTTGGAAGCGATCACCTTCCGGTTCTAGTAAAGCCTCACCTACTAAGAGACTGAGTTTTGATAACAATTGTTGCTGATTTTATTGTGGCTTCCAGCCCAGTCTGCAGGCTAGACTTTTCAACCACATTACAGAGAGTCTGGCTTTAAATAATTGCTGCCAGGCCCACATTGGTTCTGCTTAATTGGCTGCCCCCAATTTTATGACTATTTTTGAGGGAATTACTGTTTTTAATACTTCCCTCGAAAATAGTCATAAAATTTGGGTTCTGCTCTGCTTCCCAAAGTCAGATCTGATCAGGGAATTGAGGAGGAACAGAGATAGTCCAAAACCTATGAGCTTTGTTCCTAACATCAGAGCAGAAATAGTGGGAAAATGAAAACTAATATGGGTCACTCAAGTTTTTGCAACTCCAGGTGAACATATTCTTGTAGACCATGAAGGGCAGCTAACATCACAGAGAGGCACTCAGACATTATGAACCTCCTGCTGGAGGAACGTACCACCACCTATGAAGATGTTTTGTCTAAAGAAATTAGTCCTAAATCTGATTCAGCCACTAGATCTAACTACCAATTTACAGGAAACACAGAAGATAGAAGAACATTTTAAACTATAGTGCAGGGCTGCAATCAGCAAAACCCGGACTGCAGGAAACCCTACAGGACACACCTCGCAGTGTGTTCAACCAACACACTGCCAGGGAGAAGGGAAAGGTGGAGCACAAAGTCTATAGATTAAAAGATACATAAAACATATATCAATCAACTAGAATATGTGAACATTATTTAAATCTTCATTCAATTTTTAATGCTAATATTTAGGAGACAATTAGAAATATGAATATTTACTGGATATCTATCGATGTTCACATCCAATTAATATCCAGTTAATATCCAATAATAGTTATAATCATTATTTTTAAGATACAATAATGGGGACACCTGGGTGGCTCAGCCTGTTAAATGTCCCTGCTCAGTGGGAGCCTGCTTCTCCTTCTCCCCCTGCTATTCCCTCTGCTTGTGCTCTCTCTCTGTCAAATAAATACAATCTTTTATTTAAAAAAAAAAGATACAGGGCACCTGGGTGGCTCAGCGGTTGAGCATCTGCCTTTAGCTCAGGGAGTGATCCCGGGGTCCTGGGATCGAGTCCCGCATCGGGCTCCCCGTGGGGAGCCTGCTTCTCCTTCTGCCTATGTCTCTGTGTCTCTCATGAATAAACAAGATATTTAATTAAAAATAAATAAAAATTAAAAATTATAAAAAGATACAGTAGGGACACTGGGTGGCTCAGAGGTTGAGCATCTAGTTTTGGCTCAGGTCATGATCCCAAGGTCCTGGGATCAAGTCCCTCATTGGGCTCCCTGCAGATAGCCTTCTTCTCCCTCTGCCTATGTCTCTGACTCTCTCTCTCTCTCTCTCTCTCTCTCTCTGTCTCTCATGAATAAATAAATAAAATCTATAAATAAATAAATAAATAAATAAATAAATAAATAAATAAATCCAAATGAGCCTTTCCTATGGGATAAGACTAGCAGGAGAAATCTGACTGCAGATGTTCTTAAGCTAGGTCCATAGACTTCTAGAAACACCTAAGGTGTCTCTGAACTTGGATCAGGAAAAAAAAAAAAACAACAACTTTATTCTCACTAACCTTTAACCAACATACTATGTTTCAGTACTAGCAGATTAACAGTACCTAGGACTTGGTCACCAGCAGAAATCATAGGTATTTTTATGATGCATCAGAGTTGTTGCAAGCATTTCAAAATACTGCTTCTGCTCAGAGTTGGGGCGGTTGACCTTGCCATCAGATTGCTATCCAAGTCATCAATAACATGAAAACCACAATGAGCACAAATATCCCTACCTCACAAATTTGTCTCTATAAAAAGGTAACTGTGTTTCCCTGTAAGTCATACAGAGGCTTACAAAGGAAACCAGTTAGATATTCTGAGAATGGATTCATGGGCAGCCCTAATCTGCCAAAGGCACTAGGGCATGCCCTCCTCCCAAATTAAGAACCCTTGTTAGCCAAGTGTAGCTCACTCCCACAGAAAAAAAAAGGAGGCCAGAACGTCCTCCTGAGGACATAAAGGCCAGGCCCTTTTTATTTTTTTTTTTTAAGATTTTATTTATTTATTCATGAGAGACACAGAGAGAAGCAGAGACAGGCCTAGGGAGAAGCAGGCTCCCTGCGGGGAGCCCAATACAGAACTCAATCCCAGGACCCTGGGATCATGACCTGAGCCACAGGCAAATGCTCAACCACTGAGCCACCCAGGTGCCCCAAGGGCCAGTCCTTGACATAGGTTCTCACCGAAAACCCATGCCTGCTTTTCATAAAGGCCTTGGAAACACAGGCTCTCAGGGGAAGCAAACTTAGGCTTTGGACCAGCTCAGGCTGCCTGGATTCAAATCCTGTCTTTACCACTACCCCCTCAGTTGTGTAGACTCGGATCCAGTTATCTAATTGCTGTACAGTAGTTTCCTTCACTGTAAAACTGGAATATTAACAGAATCTGCCTAATGAGTTCTCATGAAGATCAAATAAGTAAATATGTATAAGACACTCAGATCTGTGCTGGACACAGTGACCTGAATTGGATCATTATTTGCTGTAGATGATTATCCTATGTGGGAAGGAAAAGAGCTCAAATAAGATCCTATTTTAAAGCTTGGCAAAAAAGATAGAAACAATTTAAGTGCTACTCTAAGAGGAAGAGAGTCCCATGAGTCCATGGTTTTCACCCCAGGTAGGGTAAATGGCTAGAACCAAGAGTAACTTTTTGGTGGGAGATTGCTCCCAATTAAAGGATTGGCCAATCACAGCCCACCACCTGGTTTTGTAAATAAAGTTTTATTGCCACACAGTCACACCCTTTAGCTGAATACCGTCTGTAGCTGCTTTCACGCTACAGTGGCCAAGTTGAGTAGTTGCAAGGGAGACCATATGTTTGGCAAAGCCAAAAATATTTACTTTCTGGCCCTTTACAGAACAAGCTTTCTGATTCTTTTTCCAACTGGATTTATGTTTACTAGCCATGGGCATGTGGAAATTCAGCCTGGCTGTGTTGCATCCTGAGGAAGTTGGTATTGTCTGGTCTTGTCCTTAGCAATAATAATGTGGGCCTGGGCGATATTAGGAGGAAGGTTGTGACATAATCATTTTGCTTGAAGGGCTGCTCGGAGCGGGAATTGCTTCCTCGGAAAATGTTGTGGGCATGGGGCTGGTGATGCCATATGCTGGTTTCACTTTCTCTCAGCCCTGGAAGCAGGGGCCCCGGGAGACTGATTCAACCTCTGAGATCCTGTAGGAACTACACCTGTTCAGGAGGAAGCAGCCCAGACCACTGTTCCTGAAGGACTCCCAGCTCTACCTGTCATAGTAATGAGACCCTTCATGGCTCAGACTAAGCTGAGTAAGGAACTAGGGAAAATGAATTTGGAGCCTAATTGCTTTGATCTTATAACTTACAAGGCAAGTGGATTGGAGCTCAGCTTTTAGTTCCTTTGGACTTCCATTTATTTGCACTTTCAGTTACAAGGAATCTTTGGACATTAATTCATCTCAGGGAATATAATAAAGACTTTATATTCAAATGCGGGGGAACACACTATTGGCTTTTATTCTGAGAAGTATATATAATCTCATTACTGAACCCTTAATGAGCCACATTGGATAACAAGGCTGGGCATCATTTGAGGTAGGAAAATAAATAGGGGATTCATTTTTGGTGAAGAGTACTGAGTAGGCTTTGTGTGGTTTTAAAGACCAGGCTTTTCCCAGCCCACTGCTGAGCCAATCAGTCCAGGAGGATCATCGAGGAACACTAGCTGATATTGGGGTCCAGGAAGGCAGGCCCAAGTTGGGCCAGAGGGACTGCTCTCCACCCACGGGGACAGCCCAACACTGGTTATCCGCAGGCTTAATAGTTAATGCTTAATGGATAAAGACAACCAAAGGAAGAAAAATGTGGGAGGACAACCATTTCCTACGCTTCCTGCATCCTTGGTTCAATGGGGCTCAAACTTGCCTGCAGGTGGAAATCTTCTGGAATCACAGGGTTGCCAGATTGAGCAAATCAAAAAACGAGATGCCTAGTTAACTTTGCATTTCAGATGAACAACACACCCATTTGTATTATAAGCATGTCCCACGCAATCTTTGGGATATATTTGAACTAAAAAAATGTATGGGTTTTTTTATCTGAAAATTGACTGGGCATCCTGTGGGTTTTCTGACAACCCTGGGAGGGAGAACTTAAAAAAAAAGAAATCAGTGCCCGACCCCTTAAATTCTGGCTTCATTGAGCTAGAATGCTGCCCTGGCAACAGGGCTTTTCAAAGGTCTCCAGGTTATTTTACTCAGCATCCACGGTGGGGAACACTGCCCTGGAGCAGAAGTCTGTCTTCCCTTGATCCTCACTTACCCTCTCACGCCCTGGGTCGGGGGACGACTGACCCAGCCGGTGAGTTGCAAGGGGTTGGGGGGGAAGTACTGGGCATATACTGGGCAATCTCCTCTTTTGGAGATTGGTGGGGGCTGTGGTGCAGAGCAGAGCAGCTTTGTCCCTCAGGGTGAGGCCCCCGGCTGGCACAGTGAGTGCGTGGCCAGGACAGAATATTAGCAAGTGTGGTCACACCTGCACACAGTCCCCAAGTAGCTTTTTTAGTTATAAAGGTGGAAGTGTCACTTTTGTCCACCTAAATCCTATGTCTCTTCCTTGCTTGGTTTTGAACCACCGTAGGGATGAAAAGGATGCTAAAAATTCACCTCCCACATAGGGCTCCCCCTCCCCCAGACCTCACCAGCTGACATCTCCCCTCCTGCTTGGCTCATTCATACCCATTCTTTGTGTCTCAATTTAAAGGGCCTTCCTCCAAGAAGCCTTCCCCAGACTAAGGGAGGTCTCCTGGCTGTATGCTTTCATAAAATCCTCTGAGTTTTTTTTTTTTTTTCTGGCACCTATTAAAACTGTCATTGAGGGGCACCTGGATGGCTCAATCGGTTAAGGGTCTGCCTTCGGCTCAGGTCATGATCCCGGGGTCCTGGGATTGAGGCCCACACTGGGCTCCCTGTTCAGTGGAGAGTCTGCTTCTCCCTCTCCACACTGCTTGTGCTCTTATAAATAAAATCTTTTAAAAAATTAAAATAAAAATCAAACTGTCATTGACTGAAGCAGGATATCTCAATGTTGATACAACTGAAATTTGGGGTCAGACGAATCATTGTTGTAAGTCTGTCCTGTGCATTGCAGGATGTTTAGCAGCATCCCTGACCTCCATTCACTGGGGGCCAATACCCCACGCCCCTGCCCATCCCCAGCTGTGACATCACCAAATATCCTACATGCTATAATTGTGCTCAAGGCCAGCTGCAACTGTACTCACAGAGTCCCACATATGGTCTAATGCTCTGCTGCCCCCATCGTGAAATTTTCAGCAGTGTTTGAATAAGGGGTCCCCTAAATTATAAAGCTGGTTCTAGTTCTGTGCCTGGGTCTTTTTTTTTTTTTTTTAATGCTTCTTTCCCACTACAACAGGAGCTTTAAGAGTGAAGAGCGTGTCTGCCTCATTTACTGCTGTTACCCCAGTGCTGGCACAGAGAAAGTGCTCAAAAAATATTTGAAGGAGACAAGGAGCAGGGGAGAAACTGAATCAAGGCCCTGCAGCCTCTCCTGGCAAAGAAAGAGAAAGGAAATATAACCTCAGCCAACCCGCTGAAGTCGCTCTATTCAATAGCCTTCCTTCCCAAGGCTGCCGGAACATTCTTCCAAACTCCTCATGCGTGTCAAGCGGCAAGTGTACCCTGTGTGGCCCTCCATATGCCATGTCAGCTGGACTGATCAGTAATCCCCAGATGTAAGAAGACAGGGCCAGGGCGAGAGTCCTCACACTGAATTTCTAAACTCTGCCCGTTGAAAGCAGGCTTTCACTTTGCATTAATTCTGGCCAGTTTAGCTTGCGCCCCCATCCAAAAATCTGGGTCCACCAGGCTGCAATACTTAGAGCCAGACGAGCTACAGAGAGCAGGCCCTAGCTAGGCAAGGAGGACTAGCACCAGAAAAAATAATAATAATTATTTTTAAAAAGGCTGTTAATGGTAAATCGACTTAAAAGGGAGGCCCAAGTTTCAGAGTAAATAGTGGAGGGGAAGAAATTGTATTGGGGCTTTATCTTGAAAAATGAAAGCAAAATGTATTTTTAAAAATAAATCTATTTCTGTTCACAGCAGCTGTCTTCAGAAATGGCCCCAGACTGGAAATAACCAGACAAATGATGAAACAAGCCACTGTGCCCTTTGCACCATGGACCCCACTCAGCAATGAAAGGGACCCTCACAACAGCTTGGGTGGGGTTTCCATCAATTCCCTAGGACTGCTGTAACCAATTAGCATGAATTTAGTGGCTTTAAAAAGAGGAATTTGGGGACGCCTGGGTGGCTCAGCGGTTGGGCATCTGCCTTCGGCTCAGGACATGATCCTGAAGGCCCAGGATTGAGTCCCACATCGGGCTCCCTGCAGGGAGCCTTCTTCTCCTTCTGCCTATGTCTCTGCCTCTCTGTGTGTGTTTCTCATGAATAAATAAACAAAATTTTCAAAAAAAACAAAAGAGGGGATTTTATCCTTGTAGCTCGGGAGGCCAGAAACCCAACAAAAGGTTGGGCAGGGTTAGTTCCTACCGGAGGCTCTGAGGGGGCATCTGTTCCAGATCTGTGTCCCAGCTCCTGGGGGCTGCCAGTGATTCTTAGCATTTGGTCCTGTGGCTGAATCAGGCCAATCTCTGCCTCTGCCTCCACGTGGCCTTCCCTCTGTGTGTTTCCTTGTCTCACCTCTCTCCTTTTCTCTTGTAAGGACCCCAATCGTAGGACTGAGGGCCCAGCATATATCTAGCATAATTTCATTGCAAGATCCTTAAATTAATTTCATCTGCAAAGACTCCATTTCCACCTAAGGTCACATTGGTAGGCTCCAAGGGTTAGGACTAAGAACTATCTGTTGTGGAGAAACTATTCAACCCACTGGTGACCTCAGGGAAATTATTCTGGGTGAAAAAGAGCCAATTGCTAAAGGTGATACACTATACAACTCTGTGTATATAACATTCTTGAAATTACAAAATTATTAGTGGCTGCCAAGGCTTGGGAATAGGGGGAAGTGGGTGTGGCTATGAAGGGTTAGCTGGACGGATGCTGGTGGTAATTGAATAGGCTTGTATCTTTGCAGCTAAGAATCTACACCTGATAAAATTCCAAAGCTACACACAAATGAATGTACATATCTGGTGAATCTGAATGAACCCTGGATTGTAATAATAGTATCTCCCCAGTTTTGATATTGTTGCATAGTTATTTATGCAAGATAAAACTTGGGAGGGACACCTGGGTGGCTCAGTGGTTGAGCATCTGCCTTTGGCTCAGGTCGTGAACCTGGGGTCCTGGGATCGAGTCCCACATCGGGCTCCCCACAGGGAACCTGCTTCTGCCTCTCTCTCTATGTTTCTCATGGATAAATAAATAAAATCTTTAAAAGAAAAAAAGATAAAAACTTGGGAAACTACAGAAGGGTACATGGACCTCTTGTACATTTTCTGCAACTTCATATGAATCTATAATTACTCTAAAATAAAAATAATTTTTGAGTAATTTGACTTAATAAGTTAGGTTATTGCAGACTATGACCTCATTTTTAGAACAAAGGCTAGAACAGATCAGGAATAGATTTTTTTTTTGGTAACTTTTCAACAAAAACCATTCCATGGTCCAACAAACATCCACTTTCATAGCCCAAACAGGAGGGTTATTAGTTTCTGGAATATAATTTCTGGACACTCGTGGAAATTACATGAAGTTTCATTGATGTTCTAAATAACTCTCTTCATTGTTTTCATATCATTCTCCTAAAGGAGTGCCACTTGGACCATCATCCATGTGGATTTCCTCTTTGCTGTTGTCTTCCAAATCCTCATGTAGCACCTTTGGGAGTTTCAAGAAGTTTTCCAACATCACCTTTATTAGCCTTCTGAAATCCTGCATCTTTTGTGAGATTTACAATAGATTTGATTCACTGGGTGACTGTCATTGGTCAATCTCTTGGGGACCATCAGATGTCCCCAGCACCCAGCCAAGCAAATCTGCTAGTTTGGAGCAGTGATGGGCGTGAGGAGGCATTTGTTTCTGCCTGGTCATTTCATTAGTGAAGAATCCAGTGATAGGACAGCTCTGCCTCCTCGTGCAACCTTCTGGACGGGGGGCCTAGACCAGGTGTTGGGGTAGGGGAGGCCCCAGCAGAAGTCCCTTTGGTATGCTTCCTAAAGGCCCCAGGAATAAAGTTCCAGAGGAGAAGAAGTTTCAGTACCTGGTATGTAAAAGAAACCAGAATATTTGTGGTGTGCATAAAATGTAATGCAGTCCATTTAGGTAAAATCCGGTATGAACCAAGACAAATATACTCTCTAGTCCTCCTTTTAAAAAGTAAGTCAAAACCCAAACAAGAAATGAAATCCTAAGCTTCCATGTCGGTCTTTCTCTATATACTTCAGCTTCCAGAGGCATTGTTTAAAGGCTTTCTGGATACCTGCTGTGTCGGGTCCCAGGAGAGTGTTGAGTGAGAGAAGCAGTCCTGAGACAAGAATCTGGGTGGAGCCATCCTTATGGGAGGAGATCCCAGGAAGCTCTAGTGGAGCTAGAGCTCTAATGGAGAAGTGAGACCAAAGATTTGGAAAAGTGGTAAGTGCTAAAACCATTATCCCTGTATATCCAGCTTTCAGAAATTCAACCAGTGAGAACTAGTCCCCACGATATGTTTGTTTTCAAGTCAAGAACCTCAAGTGTGAAATTATATCATAAATATGTACACAGGGAATCTTAAATAGTATATGCAACCCATGCATTGGAAATAAAGAATGTGTGTCAGAAATATCTGAGCTTAGCTTACGATCTAGGTGTCCCAAGTGCCTTGACCTCAACCATTTCCTCTTAAATTAAGACACAAGATGGCACTGACCCCATCAAGGAGCCATCAACAATGGACCAACAGGACACAAGCCTCATTACAGTGGCATTCGTTGCTTACGATGACCCACTGTGGCTCCAAGAAAAAGGTTTTCTGATGACAGTCAGGACACATAAAACACTTGGGAACACCTAAAAAGAATTCACCCAGGCTACAGTAAAATCTTTTCTAAAATGCTGTACAGGGACAAGAGAGGCTGACCTCATTAGTGATGGAAGGGTTCCACTTTGAGAATCAGGCTCCCCACCAACTAAGTTATTTCAAGGAAATCTATTACTGGTAAGAACACATAAGAGGAACCTCTGAATAAGAGTTGGTTCTCTGTATCTCAGATGAAGGACTAAATCCCTGTTGAAGAATTAGATGAAATAATGTAGGTGGCAAAGGCTCTGTAAATTACACGTATAAAGTTGTAAAATGAGATACAAACACCTGGAAGGCAAGCTTAACATCCTAATTATCTCGTATCCAGAATGTGATCAGTGCCCAGTACATAGTAGACTTTCAATATAAATCTGCAAAATGAATTCATTCAAAACTGTTTTGCTAAGGAATGTAGACTTTCTCCTCCAAGTGGTCTTTCTTAAATATATATCTCAGGGACGCCTGGGTGGCTCAGTGGTTGAGCAGAGTCTGCCTTCGACTCAGGGTGTGATCCTGGAGTCCTGGGATCGAGTTCCACATTGGGCTTTCTGCATGGAGCCTGCTTCTCCCTCTGCCCGTTTCTCTGCCTCTCTCTGTCTCTCATGAATAAATAAATAAAATCTTTAAAAGAGAAAGAAAGAAAGAAAGAAAGAAAGAAAGAAAGAAAGAAAGAAAGAAAGAAGAAAGAAAGAAAGAAAGAAAGAAAGAAAGAAAGAAAGAAAGAAAGAAAGAAAGAAAGAAAGAAAGAAAGAAAGAAAGAAGAAAGAGGTTGCTGCCTGTGTTCTCCTCTAGGATTTTGATGGATTCCTGTTTCACATTTAGGTCTTTCATCCTTTCATATTGAGTCTATTTTTGTGTATGGTAGGAGAAAATGGTCCAGTTTCATTCTTCTGCATATGACTGTCCAATTTTCTCAACACCATTTGTTGAAGAGACTTTTTTCTTTTCTTTTCTTTTCTTTTTTAGAGACTGTCTTTTCTATTGCATATTCTTTCTTGCTTTGTCAAAGATTAGTTGACCATAGAGTTAAGGGTCCATTTCTGGGTTTTCTATTCTGTTTCATTGATCTATGTGTCTGTTTTGGTGCCAGTACCATACTGTCTTCATGATGAAAGCTTGGTAATAGAGGTTGAAGTCCAGAATTGTGATGCTGCCAGTTGGGATTTTCTTTTTCAACATTCCTCTGGCTATTTGGGGTCTTTTGTGGTTCCATACAAATTTTAGGTTTATTTGTTCCAACTCTGTGAAATAAGTAGAAGGTATTTTGATAGGTATTGCATTGAATGTATAGATTGTTCTAGTAGCACAGACATTTTAACAATATTTGTTCTTCCGATCCATGAGCATAGAATGTTTTTCTATTTCTTTGTGTCTTCCTCAACTTCTTTCAGGGTGTTCTATAGTTTCCTGAGTACAGATATTTTGCTCTTTGGTTAAGATTATTCCTAGGTATCTTATGGTTTGGGGTGCAATTATAAATGGGGTCTACTCCTTAATTTCTCTTTCTTCTGTCTTATTGTTAGTGTATAGAAATGCAACTGATTTCAGTGCATTAATTTTATATCCTGCCACTTTGCTGAATTGCTATACGAGTTCTAGCAATTTTGGGGTCAAGTCTTTTGGGTTTTCCATATAGATTATCATGTCATCTGATAATGAATGGAAGTTTGACTTCTTTGCTGATTCAGATGCCTTTTATTTCTTTTTGTTGTCTGATTGTTGAAGCTAGGACTTCTAGTACTCCTGTGTTGAACAACGGTGGTGAGAGTGGGCATCCCAATCATGTTCCTGGCCTTAGGGGAAAAGCTCTCATTTTTTCCCCATTCAGAATGATATTCATTGTGGGCTTTTTGTATATGGATTTTATGATAATGAGGTATGTTTCCTCCATCCCTCCACTGTGAAGAGTTTTAAGAAAGGATGCTGTACTTCGTCAAATTGCTTTTTCTGCATCAAGGGGATCATATGGCTCTTGTCCTTTCTTTTATTAATGTGGTGTATTACATTGATTGATTTGTGGATGTTGAACCACCCTTGCAGCCCAGGAATAAATCCCATCTGGTCATGGTGAATAATCCTTTTAATGTACTATTAGATCCTACTGGCTAGTGTCTTGGTGAGAATTTTGGCATCCACGTTCACCAAGGGTTTTGGTCTCTAATTCTCCTTTTTGGTGGGGTCTTTGTCTGGTTTGGGGATCAAGTTAATTCTGGCCTCACAGAAAGAGTTTGGAAGTTTTCCTTCCATTTCCATTTTTTTAAACAGTAGAATAGGTATTAATTCTTTAAATGTTTGGTAGCATTCCCCTGGGAAGCCATCTGGCCCTATACTCTTGTTGGTTGGGAGGGTTTTGATTATTACTTCAATTTCCTTGCTGGTTATGGGTCTGTTCAGATTTTTTATTTCTTCCTGTTTCAGTTTTGGTAATTTATACACCTCTAAGAATGCATCCATTTCTTGCAGACTGCCTAATTTTTTGGCAAATAATTGCTCATAATATGTTCTTAAAATTGTATTTCTTTGATATTGGTTGTGATCTCTCCTCTTTCATTCATGATTTTATTTGTTTGGGTCCTTTCTTTTTCCTTTTTGATAAGTCTGACTAGGGGGTTATCAATCTTATTAATTCTTTCAAAGAACCAGCTCTTAGTTTCATTGATCTGTTCTACTGTTCTTTTGGTTTCTATTTCATTGATTTTGCTCTAATCTTTATTGTGTCTCTTCTCCTGCTGGGTTTAGGCTTTATTTGCTGTTCTTTCTCCAGCTCCTTTAGGTGTAATGTTAGTTATATTTGAGACTTTTCTTGTTTTTGAGAAAGAAACATATACCTCCCTCTTAGGAATGTCTTTGCTGCATCCCAAATGTTTTTGAACAGCTGTGCTTTCATTTTCATTTGTTTCCATGAATTTTTAAAATTCCTCCATATAATACCCTGGTTGACCCATTCATTCTTTAGTAGGTTGATCTTTAACCTCCATGTATTTGAGTTCTTTCCAAATTTCTTCTTGTGATTGAGTTCTAGTTTCAAAGCAGTGTGGCCCTGAAAATGTGCAGGGAATAATCCCAATCAGGTTGAGACCTAATTTGTAACCCAATATGTGATCTGTTCTGGAGAAGTTCCATGTGCAATTGAGAAGAATGTGTATTCTGTTGTTTTAGGATGGAGTGCTCTGAATAGATCTGTGAAGCCCATCTGGTCCAGTATATACTATTCAAAGCCCTTGTTTTCTGTTTAGATTATCTGTCCATTGCAGTGAATGAGGTGTTAAAGACCTCTACTATTATTGTATTATGATCAATGTGTTTTTTTAATTTTTTTATTAATTGGCTTATATAACTGGCTGCTCCCAACTTAGGGGCATAAATATTTACAATTGTTAAATCTTTTGTTAAATAAACCCTTTAATTATGATGTCCTATTATGGTGTCCTTTTTCATCTCTTATTACAGTCTTTGGCTTAAAATCTAAATTGGTATAAGAATTTGACAAAAAGGATCACCATCCCAGCTTTCTTTTGATGTCCATTAGCATGATCAATGGTTTTCCACCACTTTACTTTAAATATGGAGGTGTCTTTGGGTCCAAAATGAGTCTCTTGCAGATAGCATATTGATGAGTCTTGCTTTTTTTTTTCTCTTTTACAGATTTTATTTATCCATTTGACAGAGAGAGAGAAAGTACAAGCAGGGGGAGCAGCCGGCAGAGGGATAGGGAGAAACAAGTTCCCTGCTGAGCAAAGAGCCCCATGTGGGGCTCAATCTCAGGACCCAAGGACCATGACCTGATCCAAAGGCACTCAACCAACTGAGCCACCCAGGCACCCCAGGTCTTGCTTTTTTTTATCCAACCTGATACCCTGTGTTTTTTAACTGGGGCATTTAGCCCATTTACACTCAAAGTAACTATTGAAAGATATGGATTTAGTGTCATTGCATTTCCAGTAAAGTCACTGTTTCCGTATATTGTCTCTGTTCCTTTCTGGTTTATGTTACTTTTGGGCTCTCTGTTTGCTTAAAGAATCCCTTTTAATATTTCTTGTAGGGCTGATTTAGTTATCACAAATTCTTTTAGCGTGTTTTTCCTAGAAGGACTTTATCTCTCCTTTTATTTTGAATAAGGTCCTAACTGGATAAAATATTCTTGGCATCATATATTTCTCACTTAGCACTCTGAATATATTACGCTAGTCCTTTCTGGCCTGCCACGTCTCTGTGGATGGGTCTGCTGCCAGTATAATGTTTCCACACTTGTAGGTTACAGACCTCTTGTCCCAGGCTGCTTTCAGGCTTTTCTCTTTGAGATTTGTAAGTTTCACTATTATGTGTTGGGGTGTTGACCTATTTTTACTGATTATGAGGGGGAGTTCTCTGTGCCTCCTGGACTTTGATTCCTGTTTCCTTCCCCAAATTAGGGAAGTTCTCTGCTATAATTTGCTCTGATAGACCTTCTGTCCCTCTCTCTTTCCTCTTCTTCAGGGGTCCCAATTATTCTAATATTGTTTTGCTTTATGGTATCACTTATCTATTTCTTTCCTGGTGATCCACTAGTTGTTTATCTCTCTTTTTCTCAGCTTCTTTATTCTCCATCATTTTGTCTTCTAGATCACAAATTCTCTCTTCTGCCTCATTTATCCTAGCCATTAGAGCCTCTATTTTTTATGCATCTCATTAATAGCCTTTTTTATTTTGACTTGATTAGGTTTTACTTTTATTTATCCAGAAAGGGATTCTCTAGTGTCTTCTATGCTTTTTTAAAAGCTCTGCTAGCATCTTTATAATCATTATTCTGAACTCTAGTTCCTACATCTTACTTATGTCCATAATGATTAGGTCCTTGTCAGTCAGTACTGCCCCTTGTTCTCTTCTTCGAGGCAAGTTTTTCTGTCTTGTCCTTCTACCCAGAGAAGAATAGATGGATGAGAGAACAAAACTGAAATGGCAACAATGACCCCAGAGAAATATATATTAAACAAATCCAAAGAGACCTAAAACTGAAGAGAGAGAGAGAGAGAGAGAATATAATCAAAGAGGTGAACAGAATAGACCAATATACTGGATCCTATGTATATTTTGGTCTGTTTCTTATAAAACTAGATTCCAAACTTGTAATGAAAGAAAAACTTATATGTATAAAAAATTAAGTACAATGAAAGGAAAGAATATGACTGTAAAAATGAAAAATTTAAAAAAGAGGGAAAATAAACAAGTGAACAGAACAGAGCAACACACTATATTCTGAGTGTAGTTTGGTTGGTTAGAAGAAACCATATTGGGATCCCTGGGTGGCGCAGCGGTTTAGCGCCTGCCTTTGGCCCAGGGCACGATCCTAGAGACCCGGGATCGAATCCCACATCGGGCTCCCGGTGCATGGAGCCTGCTTCTCCCTCTGCCTATGTCTCTGCCTCTCTCTCTTTCTGTGTGTGACTATCATAAATAAATAAAAAATGAAGAAGAAACCATATCTCAAAATTGTAAAGAAAGAAAAACATATGAACAAAAATAAAATTAAATACATTGAAAGAATAGAATGTAACTATAAAGATGAAAATTTTAAAAGACTTAAAAAAAAACAGAAGAAGAAAGTGAATATGATCAGACAGGTGAAGGGACTAGAGCCATATACTAGATTCTGGGTCTATTTTGGTCTGTTAGAAGAAACTGCATCCCAAAATTGTAAAGAAAGAAAAACTTGGGGCACCTGGGTGGCCCAGTTGGTTTGGCGTCTGCCTTCAGCTCAGGTGATGATCTCAGGGTCCTGGGATCAAGCCCCACATGGGGCTCTCTGCTTCTCCCTCTGCCTCTGCCCCCTGTTCACGCTCTGTCTCTCTCTGTCAAATATTTTTAAAAAAGAAAAGAAAAACATATATATATATATATATTAGATAAAATTAAAACCAATGAGTCTAATGTAACTAAAAATGAAAATTAAAACATAATTTTTTAAAGTTGATAAAATAAGAAGTTGGTTGAAAAAGGAAAGAGAAAAAAATTAAAATGGAAAGACTAATGAATTGTGTGTTTGGGGGGAATCCTTGAATCCTCTATGCTATATGCCCCTGGCACTGGAGTTTTGCAGGTCTCAATGTTTGGTAGACTTGGTCTTGGCTGGATGGTCTTGCTGGTCTTCTGGGAGAGGGACCTGTTGCACTGATTCTCAGGTGCCTTTGCCCCCAGGTGGATTTACGCCACCCTTGCCAGGGGGCTAGGCTAAGCAATCTGCCCCAGATTGCTCTAGGTGACTTTTGTTCCCTAAAGGCTTCTGGAGCTGTATTAGAGGATGAGAGTGAGAATGGTGGCTTCCCAACCTCCAGCCCCCAAGCTTTCAGCTCCTTAGTGCACCCTCAGTGCTCAGTGCACCCCCAGGGAAAAGCAGTCCATCACTCCTGTCTCCCTGGTTCCCCACCGCACTCAGTGCTCACCCAGCCTGTGACCTAGCATTTCTATTTCAGGCACATCACCCCTTTTCGAGTCTCCGAACCCTGTAGGCTGCTGCTGCTTGCTGGGGCACTGCTCCTCCGTGGGGAGGAAGGGAGGGTCCTCCGGTTTCACCACTTTCTGGGTCCCGCTCAGAGAGTGATTACACTGACTGCGCCCCGGTTCACAGTCTATGGCCACCCCCAATTGAGAGCCCGCTGCTTGGCTTGCTGATTGTAGCCCACTTCCCCACTCCCATGCCTGGAAACTCTGCCCCATTTAGGCACCCCCGGTCTCCCTGTGACCCCTGCGGATCCTGAGACCACACTGTCCCACCTGGAATTCCACCCCTGCTTGGCCACCTGTGCACCTTTCAGGCAAGGATGTCCCTCACCAGAGCAAATTTCTAAAAGTTCCAATTTTGTGCTCTGCTGCTCTACTTTCTGGTGCCCTTCCCTGTCTGTGGTTTATCTTCCCTTAGATCACCTCGGATTCACTTCTCTATGCCTCCTACCTTGCAGAAAGTGGTCACTTTTCTATTTGTAGAGTTGCAGCTATTCTTTTCTTAGATCTCCGGTTGAGAGGCACCTGGGTGGTTCAGTGGTTGAGTGTCTGCCTTTGGCTCAGGTCATGATCCCGGGGTCCTGGGATCATTCCCACATCAGGCTCCCTGCACAGGGAGCCTGCTTCTCCCTCTGCCTGTGTCTCTGCCTCTCTGTGTGTCTCTCATGAATAAATACATAAAATCTTAAATAAAAAAAAAAGATCTCTGCTTGAGTTCGCGGGTGTTCAGGATGATTTCATAGATATCTAGCTGAATTCCTGGGAACAGACAAAACTAAGGTCTCCTACTCCTCTGCCATCTTGGTCAGCTCCCCAACTTTTCAGTCTTTGAAAAATATCAATCTTAAACCACCGTATGCGATACTCAATTTACATGGCATGAAAACAAAGAAAGAAATATACTTTTCTTCAAAACTTTAACAACCTAAGGTGATCAGCTTATAAATACGGTATAAATGAAAAGCACAAAATACAGGTGTTCAATTGTTAAACTGCTTTAAGCTACCCCCAACACTCAACTCTGTGTCCACCAAATTAAATAAGACCCAAATCATGTCTTGTTTTGTTTTTATTTAAACTTAAGGCTTTATCCAGCCTATAAGTATGTTTCAACTGCTAAACAGTTTTGAAATTTTAAAATTCATCTTCAACATTTCATTTTATTTTTTTAAAGATTAATTTTAGAAAGTGACAGAGAGCACAAGTGGGAGGGGCAGGGAGAGGGAGAGATAATTTCAAGCAGACCCCATGCTAAGTGCAGAACCCAATGTAGGGCTGGATCTCACGACCCTGAGATCAGGACCTGAGCTGAGACCAAGAGGCAGATGCTTACCTGACTGCACCAACCAGGCACCCCGTCAACATTTTAAAATCAGAAGATTTCACAGAAAATTCCAAGGATCACATTTCAGATCTACAAATGTCCAGGTTTTTCCTTAATACAGAAAGATTTGGGAATACCCAATCCACATTCCCGCATGGCAAAGTTGGCTAAAGCTGTATTGTGGCTTTAGATGCGCTTTGTGTTCCTAGTCTACCACATTCCCTTGGTGGCCACTTTTACTGTAGTTAGCAGTTTACAAATCCCTTTAAGCTCTGTGCAAAATTGGTATTTATTGTTCATTATGTCAAACGAAACTTGTGATCTTAAAGTCCTATTTTCCTTTACAGCTCTCAAGACTACTAATAAGGACACTTACGTTAACATAAATTTGAGGCTGTGGTCCCTGTACAAAGGTACCTCTTTTATTATCTTTGGACCTAAGATCTATAGCACTCTTGGTACTCAACAGTGCAACTGATGGTGTGTGTGTGTTCCTAAAAAGCTACACATTTGATGGAGAGATGGCTTGACTAGAGTGGCAGCCGTGGAGATGGTGAGAAGTGAATGGATTTGAACGTATTTGATGGAAGAAATTGTTTAGAAGGGCAGTTTTTTTTCAAAAACTGCAAGAGAGGTTAAGAAAGGATGTTTCAGCCCTGCCAGTGAGGAGGAAAGTGAGAGTGGGGAGGTTGTTGGATAGACAAGCCAGAGTTTACCCCCAGGGGTAATTAAGGCAAGATTGTAAAATACTACTTCCCTTTGTTCGTACATAAAGCAAGCCTTGCTTGGGAGTTTTACTGTTTCAACACATCTGAACTTTGGGCAGCTAAATCCTACTTCATTTCTGGTCTCCCTTATCTAGAAGCATTGGGTAAAGAAAACACTATTAATTTTTAAATATGCCCAAAATATCTTCCATCAATGTCACCCTCACCCTACTCTGGCACTTTTTTTTTTTTCAGATTACATTTCTTTTTTTTTTTTTATTTATTTTTTATTGGTGTTCAATTTACTAACATACAGAATAACCCCCAGTGCCCGTCACCCATTCACTCCCACCCCCCGCCCTCCTCCCCTTCTACCACCCCTAGTTCGTTTCCCAGAGTTAGCAGTCTTTACGTTCTGTCTCCCTTTCTGATATTTCCCACACATTTCTTCTCCCTTCTCTTATATTCCCTTTCACTATTATTTATATTCCCCAAATGAATGAGAACATATAATGTTTGTCCTTCTCCGACTGACTTACTTCACTCAGCATAATACCCTCCAGTTCCATCCACGTTGAAGCAAAAGGTGGGTATTTGTCGTTTCTAATGGCTGAGGAATATTCCATTGTATACATAGACCACATCTTCTTTATCCATTCATCTTTCGTTGGACACCGAGGCTCCTTCCACAGTTTGGCTATCGTGGCCATTGCTGCTATAAACATCGGGGTGCAGGTGTCCTCTCATTGGATGCAGAGAAAGCATTTGACAAAATACAGCATCCATTCCTGATCAAAACTCTTCAGAGTGTAGGGATAGAGGGAACATTCCTCGACATCTTAAAAGCCATCTATGAAAAGCCCACAGCAAATATCATTCTCAATGGGGAAGCACTGGGAGCCTTTCCCCTAAGATCAGGAACAAGACAGGGATGTCCACTCTCACCACTGCTGTTCAACATAGTACTGGAAGTCCTAGCCTCAGCAATCAGACAACAAAAAGACATTAAAGGCATTCAAATTGGCAAAGAAGAAGTCAAACTCTCCCTCTTCGCCGATGACATGATACTCTACATAGAAAACCCAAAAGTCTCCACCCCAAGATTGCTAGAACTCATACAGCAATTCGGTAGCGTGGCAGGATACAAAATCAATGCCCAGAAGTCAGTGGCATTTCTATACACTAACAATGAGACTGAAGAAAGAGAAATTAAGGAGTCAATCCCATTTACAATTGCACCCAAAAGCATAAGATACCTAGGAATAAACCTCACCAAAGATGTAAAGGATCTATACCCTCAAAACTATAGAACACTTCTGAAAGAAATTGAGGAAGACACAAAGAGATGGAAAAATATTCCATGCTCATGGATTGGCAGCATTAATATTGTGAAAATGTCAATGTTACCCAGGGCAATATACACGTTTAATGCAATCCCTATCAAAATACCATGGACTTTCTTCAGAGAGTTAGAACAAATTATTTTAAGATTTGTGTGGAATCAGAAAAGACCCCGAATAGCCAGGGGAATTTTAAAAAAGAAAACCATATCTGGGGGCATCACAATGCCAGATTTCAGGTTGTACTACAAAGCTGTGGTCATCAAGACAGTGTGGTACTGGCACAAAAACAGACACATAGATCAGTGGAACAGAATAGAGAATCCAGAAATGGACCCTGAACTTTATGGGCAACTAATATTCGATAAAGGAGGAAAGACTATCCATTGGAAGAAAGACAGTCTCTTCAATAAATGGTGCTGGGAAAATTGGACATCCACATGCAGAAGAATGAAACTAGACCACTCTCTTTCACCATACACAAAGATAACTCTGGCACTTTTTTAAACCAAGGTGCCACCAAGAAGGGAAATTTTAAGACAGAAGACTTTACTCTTTCCTTATCTTCAGCAGCCTGTCCAACAAATGGCATTAAGAGTTAGGAATGGAACACCTGAACAATTCAAATTCATTGTTTTGGCTTTTTTTTTTTTTAAACATCCTGAGTAATTGGGCTGGAGATTAAAAGCCAGAACCAGTATCACAACATAGGACATCATAATATATGGTACCCTATTTATCACCCAATTCTGGTCTGGTTAATTAGCTTTTCTCTCACATCCTCATTGAAGGTATGGATGAACCTTTTTTTACAATTTGCACAATACTTTACCCACCCCTGCACCATTTTTTCCCTAATATTCCAAACTGACTCTAGAATGATCCTGAATCTTAAGGCAGGTGCATGATTTCAAGTGAGATTTTACTCTTACCTGGACAGGACTACCTCATGTTACATATGGAATCCTGAGAAGATACAATTTATAAAAGCAAAGAAATTTTCTCCTGGGTAAACAGGGCTACATACCTGACCTCAGGCTCTGAGGGACCCCTCTGCTGCTGTGGGAAGGAGCAGCTAACTAAAAACAACCTTGAAAAAAAAAAAAATTGCTCCTCCCTCATGGGAACAGTCTCAAGAGACTTCCTGCCCCTTTTTTGATCTCCTCCTTGGCAACCCTTCTATTTACCAGCTGTGACTCACGTTGAGACCTTATTTCTCAATTTCCTTGACTAAAGTGGCTCATTATTAACTGACATTACCTAGGTGACACGCTGGTGTCAGAGGGCTCCCAGGGATTACCCTCAGGATTTCCTTCCCTAGAGAGAAGTCTGCAAGACAAGCGTGTCAGAGTATGTTTCTTCTGCATCTGAAATCCAAGCCCTTCCCATTCTGATTCTTAGGGCATGGATTGTTTTTCAAAAGTGAAAACATGTAAAACAAGTACAAAGTTCTCACTGAGAGTCAGTGTAGCATATTGCCTTGAACACGGGCTCTTCAGCTAGACCATCTGTGTTCAAATTCCAAATCATATAGTAAGTGCCCAGTGAATGTTAGCTGTTATTTTGCTTGGAATAAAAACCAAGCTTCTAGTCTACATCCTACTTGATGTGTTCCCAACCTCCATAAATCTTGCCTTGTTCTACTTTTCTCAACTGTTCACAACCCACTCGCCTCTTCAGTATCTTGAACATTACAAGTTTAATTGCCTTAGGGTCTTTCCACTGGTTTTTCTCCCAGTCAGGGATGTTCTCCCAAATCTAACTGGCTCCTTATCACCATTTAGGTTTTGGGTTTCATGTCAAACCTTCTGCAAAGAGCTTTCCTCTAATTCATCTACCCAAAATAGATCCTCCTTCACCACCCCCAATACACCAGTTTCATGTCTTTTATGACTCTTAATGCTACTTCGTTGGTTTGGTTCCCCCCATTTACATGTAAATTCCAAAATGGGAAGTCTCTTGTTTATCTTTATCCCAGAGTTTAGAATAGTAACTGGTACACTTGATGTTTGTTAAATGAAAAGGGGGGGGGGGGGGAAATCAAGTTAAAAATCCCATCTGAATGTAAAAAAAAAAAAAAAAAAAAAAAATGGCCATGATATCCAGAGAAAACAAAACTTCAAAGAATTAAAAAAAAAAAAAAAAATCTGGGTCCTGTAACAGACACTAGTCATATCAACAGCCCAACTTTTGAAAAAATCCTTCACTAATTTGAGAAGACACCGGATGGTGTTCCAATTGTAGACCTCAGAACTCAAATACCCAGCCATTTTTGCAGCTGGGATGGAGGCATGGGACTAGGCCCTCCCCACCAGACGCACCTCAGGAGACTGACTCAAAAGAGCAATCCATGTCAAGTGATTCTGCTTCCTGTCCCCTGAGCAGTGGCCAAAGTGCTGGGCTCTCTGGAAGAGCAGTGAGGCTATTCTAGCAGTTTCCTCTAGAGCTAGATGGGGCAGCATAGCAAAGTGTTCTCAGGTCAGATCTGTGCATGGTTTGGGGCATCACTCCTGGAACTACAGCTTCAAGGCTGTCCCCAAGATTCTCAGAAGCATCTCATCTTACTTTCATAAGCCCCTTTCCTACTTAAGCAACAAGAGTCACCTGCTGTTGTTACCTGTCCTATAGAGAACCAAGTTTGGGATGCCCAGGTGGCTCAGCGGTTGAGCATCTGCCTTCTGCCCAGGGCATGATCCTAAAATCGTGGGATTAAGTCCCTCATCAGGCTCCCTGCATGAAGCCTGCTTCTCCCTCTGCCTCTCTTTCTGTCTCTCATGAATAAATAAATTAAATCTTTAAAAAAAAAAAAAAAAAGAGAGAGAGAGAGAGAGAGAACCAAGTTTGCAGGAACTACCAGAATTGTTTAGGAAGTCATTCTATAGAACAAGCAATAGTTCCCATGTTTGTCCACTTTCTTGTTTCTTGGTATTTAGCAGAACCAGCTTTTGTCCTGGAAGTAAGAAGCTGAGACACGGGCCAGCCATCTTTACTCTGCTCTCCTGGTCTCAGTTATATATTTCCACAACTCCTTGGGAAAAAGTCACAAAAAACCTGCTCCATCTTTACAACAAAGGTTGAGGCATACCCATTCAAAACATGGGTTACAAAAAACAAAAAAACAAAAAACCAAAAAAAACAAAACAAAAAAAAACAAAAAAAAAAACAAAAAACCATGGGTTACAATGTTTCACAGTTAAAAGTAAGGATTATCCTAATTTTTAATTTGATGGTTAAATAATACCATCCTTTTATGTTAAGAGTCTATATCAGAGGTTGCAAACTGATGAGTAAATCTGACCTGCAAGGGCTTTGTCTGATCCACAAGCTTTTAAACTTAAAAAAATTATAGCCAGAGATACAAAGATTTCACATTGGGGCAGCCCAGGTGGCTCAGTGGTTTAGCGCCGCCTTCAGCCCAGGGCGTGATCCTGAAGACCTGGGATCAAATCCCACGTCAGGCGCCCTGCATGGAGCCTGCTTCTCCCTCTACTTCTATCTGTCCCTCTCTGTCTCTCAAGAATGGATAAAATCTTTAAAACAAAAACAAAACAAAACAAAACACAAAGATTTCACATTTACATCTGTCATTTCTCAGGAATATAGACCTGGATGCGACAATCAGCTGGAGAGCAGAGACCCTTTTGACAAGGCATGTATTCTTCAACTTACCACAGATACTGACCAAATCTTTTTTTTTTTTTTAAGATTTTATTTATTCATGAGAGACACAGAGAGAGAGGCAGAGACACAGAGGGAGGAGCAGGTTCCATGCAGGGAGCCCGACGTGGGACTCGATCCCAGGACTCCAGGATCATGCCTCAGGCCGAAGGCAAGCGTTCAACTGCTGAGCCATCCAGGGATTCCCCCCAAATCTTTCCTTTTAATTTTGTATATAGAAGTTAGGCAGACTATCATTTTAAGAAAATGTTGTTTAGTAAATAAACATAAAAACACCTATATCTTGTGCTATTATGAAATACTGGTATAAAATAGATTAAATCAAAATAGAAAAGGCAAACTGAAGGGGAGAGATGGGGAGCTGTTTGGTGGTGTAACATTTCAGCCATGCAAGATATGGGGTTCTGGGATGTGTTACACAGCATGTGCATGTGGTTGACAGTATGTATTGTACACTTGGAAGTTAATGAGAAGGTGAAAGCTGTGTGTTTTGCCACCATAAATAGAATCAATATTTATTGATGTTAATCACTGCATTAACCCAAGTGAAAAAAACAGGACAAAATAACGCAGAAAAAGGACTTGATGAATTCAACAAAAACTTACCAAACTATAAAAAGAAGGAAACTTCTTTAATCTGATAAAGGATAGCTACAGTAAAGTAACAAGTAATATTGGTCAAATAGTCAAAGTTTTTCACCTGAGATCATGGAGATAAAAATGCTCACTATTCCACTTTAATTCAATACCGTATTTGGCATCCTTGGCCAGTAAGAAAGTAAAAGAACAAACTGGATAAGGAAGAAAGGACAAGGGAGGGCAGGAGGTTGGGGCTCAGGCTTGAAGATTCCAAAGCAAGCCAAACCACAGTAAGACAGAGTACAATCACTGCAAGAAAAAAAATATTTTTTAAGCCAGCAATTTATGAGAAACTGACAGAATGCTAAGGTGGTTTCCTTAAGCTTACTAGAAATATCTTTGATATTAATTTGAAGTATTCAATAGAATGACTCTTTCCCATATAATTAAACTAATTTACATTTTTAGACATTTCTTTAGAAAATATGCTATCATTTGAAGTAGAGAGAAGACCCAGTGTCTTAGTAAATAAACTGTCCTTAAGTATATCATCTGTGATCAATTCAGGAAGACTAAGTTTACTACAACTTGCCAAGCATTAAAATAGACGATTTAACATATTTTTTGAGGGGCACCTGGGTGGCTTAATCGGTTAAGTGTCTGCCTTTGACTCAGGTTGTGATCCCGGGGTCCTGGGATCGAGTCCCACATCAGGCTCCCTGCTCCATGGGAATCCTGCTTCTGCCTCTCTCTCATGGATAAATAAACAAAATATTATTTTAAAAAAAGTATTTTTTGTTGGGGGAGGTGGAGAAAAAAAAGCAGAACAGAGAAATGATCTGTCAAAACACAAAATCCTGTCACTTAACATTAAAATTCACATGTTCACAAAAACAAAAAAATAAAAAATAAAATTCACATGTTCAAAACAGCTTCCAAATGCTGAAAACACAAGCCACTTCTCAGAAACTGTATTAAAACCCATTAATAACTACAACATCCAATACATTACAACAAAAAAGCCCCTTATAAAAAGGAGCCCATGTATTCAGTTATTGGACAATCCCAGTCTCTCTTCCACGCATTCCTGGAAAAAAAAAAAAAAAAAAACGAAGAAATGTATCTTTTGGGTAACACAGGGCAATCAATCCACATCTTGCTCAGGTCAGGCTCTACCATCCACTTCAGTACTGAGGAAATGTTCCATCGATTTTGGCAGCCCAGGCCATGAGGCCCCCCACAACATCCTGAACTGTTAAAGATTCTAACTCCTGGACTGCTGTCAAAGACTGCAGGATCTTCACGGCCTTCTGGGAGTCATTGCCCAGTTTGCAAATCACATAAACTGGGAAAGCTGCCCCTGCCTGTGCGCCCTGCTTCCCTTCCCGGATTGCTTCTCCTAAGAGTTTCAGGCTCTCCGCGTTCCTCCGCTCCAAGTGTTTCAAAGGAATGTGCAGGGCATGAGGCAAACGACAGATGTCCACCTCCACTTGAGGTCTGACGTCCAGCAGCAGGTGGGGTGAGCCGGAGTCCAGAAGTCGCTTATAGTCGGCGACCGAAACTCGCTCCTCTGGGCTCAGCAACTGCAGGGAGCGGCACTTATCGGTGGCCGAGGAGCTGCAGAAGGCTTCGTAGTCCTGCAGGGCAGTCACAGTGGGCCGCTCGCCGCAAGCTGCACAGTCAAGCCTGCGGCTCCGAAGCTGAATACAGCGAAATTGGCCCCTGAGGGCATCAAAGATTAACAGGCTGCGACTGTAAGACGGACCCAGACCTGCTGCGATCTTCAAAACTTCCAGCGCCTGCAGGCAGCCCAGGACCCCAGTTACGACACCGAGCACCCCGCCATCCGCGCAGTTGGTCACAGTCTCCGCTGGGGGTGGCTGGGGGAACACGCAGCGATAGCAAGGCCCGCCGTCGTAGTGGTACACTGTGATTTGGCCCTCGAAGCGCAGGGCGCTAGCGGACACGAGAGGCCGGCCGGCGAGCACACATGCGTCATTGACCAGATAGCGAGTGGGCACGTTGTCAGAACAGTCGGCCACCACGTCATAGCGGCGGACGAGGTCTAGCGCCGTGGCCGGCGTCAGCGCTTGAGCATAGGGCACGCACTCTACCGCGGAATTGAGGCGGCGCAGCGAGGCAGCGGCCGAAAAGGCCTTAGCCTGACCGGCCAGCGCCTCGCCGTGCAGCACCTGCCGGGCCAAGTTGCTCATTTCTACTACGTCGTAGTCCACAAGGCCAAGGCGGCCTACGCCGGCCGCGGCCAGGTACTGCGCCAGCGGGCAGCCGAGCCCGCCGCAGCCCACGACGAGCACCGAGGCGGCGGCCAGGCGCAGCTGTCCGTGCACTCCCAGCTCCGGGAGCACCAGCTGCCGGCTATAACGCAAAATCTCCTCCCGAGACAGAGCGGCCTTCGGCGGCAGGGGTGACACCGGAACCCGCCGCTCGGGCGCCTGCTCCGCCAAAAGAGCCGCCGCCAGTCTCTGCTTCAAGGAACTCAGCTCCTCCTCACGCCGGGCAACTTCTGCCTGCAGAGCGAGCACCTCCTCCCTGGAAGCCATGGCGCCACTCCTGGAAGTCGTCCTGAAAGGCACTTCCGGTTCCGGCTTGCCGTCTCCTAGCGACTGGAATAAACTAAAGCGTGGCCACGGAGTTTGGGGGGGAAAGTGATAAGTAGACATGAACCTCACGAATAAACGCTCAGATTCAACATTAATGTTTCGCAGTTCCTGAATATTTCCAATGGAATCACGAAGAGAGCTTTCGGAGAGCTAGAACCCTTCCCCCTAGACACGCACATAGCCCGTTCCCCCCCCCCCTTTCCGGATTTGGTACGGTCCGACCCGTCCCCTTCCCGCGCCGCGTTGACGTCATTCCGCTTCCGGCGACTCGCGCAGTTCCGCGATGGCCTCCGAGGAAGCGAGCGGTAGCCCTCGTAGGTCTCGGCGGGAGCCGGAGGGGCGCGCCCCGCGACAGGACAAGTATTCGGTGCTGTTGCCTACCTACAACGAGCGCGAGAACCTACCGCTCATCGTGTGGCTGCTGGTGAAAAGCTTCTCCGAGAGGTAGCGTGCCCGCCTCCCTCCCCGAGGAGTGAGATGAGCTGGCTTCGCCGGCCCGGGTGTCGGCGGTTGGCTGCGCGAGGCGGCTCTGCGCGGCCTGCCTTCGGCTCTCGAGGGAAGCCCTGGAGAGGAGGCCACCCTTGGGGCGAGCAGACGCGGATGCTTCTGGGGTTGTGTCGGGGTCTCATGCCTGCCCTTGGGTGTTGTGAGACGCCCCGTTTATTGTACACTCCCGTCCCCCTCCCCCTTCCCCCGTGTGCTTTCCCTTGTTTTCCTTTTTTTTTTTTTTTTTTTTTTTTTTGGTCGGGTTGGGCATCCTTTGGTTTGCAGCGAGATTGAAAGCTTGACCTCCCTCTTTTACTTCTAGGTGGTCAGGATGCGGCAGGAGCCGGGAGTCTGAGCACGCTCACTCCCGCCCCCGTGCCGAGTGCTTATGTAAGCATGAGGTTTGATCTCTGTGGGTTAGGGAGCTGCTGCTGCTGCTGCTGCTACTGGGCTGGGCAACTTCGTTGGTCACTCGTGGATGTCTGATAACGGTCGTTAGAAACTGGACCTTTTAGAGTTTGAATTTGAAAGCGTTATACGATATATTTGAAAAAAAAATTTTTTTAATTTATTTATTTATTTATTTTATTTTTTTATTTTTTTCAGAAAAATCCTGGTATCGGTAGAGAAGTAACTTGTTTTAGGGTTGCACCAGCGGGATCATGGGTGGGACGGATGGATCTCTGAAGGCCTTTCCATTATCAACACGGACCAACTTAGGAAATTAACTTTTGAAAATGAGACCATATTCCACATGACTGTGTTGTAATGTAACCGGGTCATCCCTGGACGCGGATTATTTCTAGGACTTTTTTGTTTTCCCCTTGTTGACGTTTGCTTTACAAATGAAAACAGGGGCTTTGTTCACACGGTATTTTCCAGCATTTAGATAAGGGCTCAACACATAGTGGGGGCTTATTTATTAGAAGAATGTTGCAACAAATAACACCCATACTTTTACTAGTGTACTGGGGATAAAGTCTTCAGGATAGAACTGCTGGGTCAACAGATGTGCTTAAAATTGACAGTTGTTGGGGTCCCTGGGTGGCTCAGCGGTCTAGCACCTGCCTTCCGCCCAGGGCGTGATCCTGGAGACCCGGGATGGAGTCCCACACCGGGCTCCCCGCATGGAGTCTGCTTCTCCCTCTGCCTGCGTCTCTGCCCCCCACCCTTCTCTGTGTGTCTCATGAATAAATAAGTAAAATCTTTAAAAAAAATTGACAGTTATTATACAATTGCTCACCCCCCCCCCTCCAAAAAAAGGTTGTGCCGACTTAGGACTGTCATTGGAAGAGTGCCTGTTTCCCCACCAACCAGTCAACCCGAGCTTTAGTAAACTTAACGTTTTTGGAAATGCTACTCTCCAAACATTGCTGTTTTTACTATAATTATTTCATTGGCATAATTATCTCAATGTGCCTGGCTCCTCATAGTTTTTTTTTTTTTTTAATTCATACCTTTTCTCCTCTTTTTAATTATCTTTTTATTTTGGTTTCTATAAGCACTTTCCACAGAGAAATCGTCATATCGTCAATCTTGTTCAGTGTGTCTTCTGAGTCTCACATATTTCTTGCCTTAATCAGAGATGTTTAATGAAGGAAACGATTTTCATTTCAGATGAAGTCAAATTCCTTTAACTACCTTACCCTCAGGTGGTCTGGGCACCGTGAAGTGAGAGAAAGTATAATTTGCTAACAAATGACTTCATTTATTTATGAAATTTGGCTCTTTCAACTTACCAACTAGAGTCAACATCTTACATATTTCTGCTTGTAAAGCAATTGCCCAAAAGCCCCTCGAGCAACTGAAGTCCTGGTATTTACTCTTAACCCATAGGCTGGGTTTGAGTTTAGCTTTCTTCCTAGTTTGTTAGGGCTGACTTTTTTAAAACATTTAACTGTGGAATGTGTTTTCTGATCAGTTTTCTTACATGTTCTTAGTATGGACCAAGAGGAAACAGTGTTGGAGGGGTTTTGCTGCGCTTCCTATAGTTTCCCCATAAGTTTCCCAATAAAGTAATAAAAAAAAAAATCTTCTAAAACAGGGTAGGGGAAAAAATAGTGATCACATGTACAACCAAGTATTGTGTTGGCTTGTTTTTAGAATAGAAACTATAACATAAAGAGAATGGAAAGCCCGGAGAGAGATGTTTATTTTGAAGCACATTGAAATCTTATGTAATTCTGTGTTTTTGTATTTAATAGTGTGAGATAACGGGTACAGCTATTTGAAATAATGGTGTAAAAGATTGACACCATTTTATTTTTTTAAGATTTTATTTATTTATTCATGAAAGACAGAGAGAGGCAGAGACACGGGCAGAGGGGGAAGCAGGCTCCATGCAAGGAGCCCGATGCAGGACTCTGTCCTAAGACCCTGGGATTACGACCTGAGCCAAAGACAGATGCTGGACTGCTGAGCCACCCAGACATCCCTGTGTCACCATTTTAAAGAGGGTTTTTTTTTTTTTAATGGGTGAAATGAAATAATTGTTCCTCATTATGTTATTTAAATCTATTTGGGATTAAGTTTAAGAGAATATTCACTCAGCTCAATCAACCTGAGATATCTTTTAAATGTACTTTTGAAATATTTTTTTTAATTTTTATTTATTTATTTATGATAGTCACAGAGAGAGAGAGAGAGAGAGAGAGGCAGAGACATAGGCAGAGGGAGAAGCAGGCTCCATGCACCCGGAGCCCGATGTGGGATTCGATCCCGGGTCTCCAGGATCGCGCCCTGGGCCAAAGGCAGGCGCCAAACCGCTGCGCCACCCAGGGATCCATGAAATATTTTTTATAACTAAGATTTGATATTAAGGTTATACAATTCTATTTCTAAAGTCTGTAAGTAAAACTTTGTGATATCATATATATAATTGCTCTGATTTTTTAAACTAAAGAGTATATTTTCTGAGAATTTTTTTAATATCTCAGGACTTCATCATAGCATTTTTCAGCAACATGCTGAGTTTGGAGGTGAAATACTAAATGCTTGACATTTATTTCATTTGGTAATTGAAGTTTTCCTTAGTGATTACTCTGACAAATTCCCCTTATGCTCGTAAGAATAAAGAATTAGTAATTTAAAAATATTTTTTAATTTGAAATGTTGTCTCCAAACAATACAAACTTTCACTTTTTTTAATTTTAGTGGAATCAATTATGAAATTATAATCATAGATGATGGAAGCCCAGATGGAACAAGGGACGTTGCTGAACAGCTGGAGAAGATCTATGGGTCAGACAAAATTGTAAGTCGTGAACATTTTTTTTATATCACTTGTGTTTGTCTAGGGGAAAGACGAGAAATGACAATGCTTAAATTCAATCTATTTTTTTTGGAAACTGGAACAATAGAAAGCATTTTATACACTTGGAATTCAGATGCATTTTCATTGTGCTTATTAAAGTTTTATATGCCTTTGGTTGTTGGGTCAGTAGTAATTTTACAGCAAAGTAGTCAACCTTTGTTTTTTTGTTTTTAAAGATTTTATTTATTTATTCATGAAAGACACACAGAGAGAGAGGCAGAGACATAGGCAGAGGGAGAAGCAGGCTCCATGCAGGAAGCCGGATGTGGGACTCGAGCCCGGTACTGTGGGATCACACCCTGAGCCAAAGGCAGACATTCAACCGCTGAGCCACCCAGGTGCCCCAAGTCAACCTTTAAATAAGCTGTTTTTATAACTTACTCTGCAGATAAGTTTCCTTGAAGGGTAAAATTAAAGCATGATACTGAATTGATAAGGAATGTTACTGAACTAGATTGCAATTAGTAATGCATGTCTTGATCTTTCTGGCTCCCTTTTTTGGAACTATAAAACCTTGTTAGCTGGGAAGGGTGATTGTTTTCATGTGGAATTTGGCATTTCTATTTTTCAGAGCACTTGCCATCTTTCTTTTTATCTGTAGAACAGTTTTACCAGAGTGGATTGACTTTCTAAGTCTTAAATTTTAGATTTTCCCACAGTACTTTAAAGGATGTTGTTTTTCTACTGGAGTAACTTAGATGTAGAATTCATTTTATAATGGCTTTATAATTTTTGTTTTTGATCACTGGTTTATTTTTATAATGGTTTGTATTTATAAGTGTTTGAATATACTTGTGAGCTCAGCTTTAGATAATTCTTGGGCCAAAAGCATTCAATTAAGTTCAGATTTAATTAGAAAACACATTCTAGGCATTGGGTATTTTACATACAGACTAGAGTTTTTCAGTCTTGGCACTATTGACATTTGGGACCTAATTCTTTGCCTTAGATGGGGGGTAGGGCTGTAATAGGACATTTATTTATTTTTTATTATTTTTTCAAAAGAGATTCATGAGAGAAAGAGAGAAAGGCAGAGACACAGGCAGAGGGAGAAGTAGGCTCCCTGTGAGGAGCCTGCTGTGGGACTCAATCAGGACCCCAGGATCACACCCCGAGCTGAAGGCAGACATTTAACCACTGAGCCACCCAGGCATCCCTGTAATTGAACATTTAAATCATCCCTGGACTCTACCCACTAGATGCCATTAGCAGCCCTTCTCCCCAAGGTGGCAACCAAAATGTCTCTTGAGTAGCATCAAATGACCCCTTTTGGGCAAAATTGTCCCTTCCTCCCAAAAGAGAACCATCAGTATAGACATAAACAAAAATCTCTTGGAGAACCTTTATTGATATTTGCATTTTAAGAAAAGGCAATTAAGCATTATAAAAAGCTTTCACTGGGTACACATATTCTTACTTAATCCTGACAGTGAAATAATTTTTGTTCAGTTAGATGAGGTCGTGGTCAGTAGGAACAGTTTAAAGGAAAGAGGTTGACTCTTATACACGTGGTAAATCTCTTCTATGCTAGTTATTCTTTCCATATCACACATGGGTAACTCAAAGATCTATCACACCTCCAATCGTCTGAATATCTCCTGATGTACAGGAGGAGATTAAAAATTGACAGATTTTCAGCCTTCTAGTAGTAACAGGTTCATATTTTTGGTTAACAGTTCCCCAGTTTTTCTTTAGAGACTGTGAACCAATGCACTAAATCACATTTGTTATTATATAGAATACTCTGAGTTATATGTTGTTACTTAATCTGGGAGCAGCAACCTGACAGTATTTTGAATACTTTTGTCAGAGAACTTCATTCAGCCTTGAGTTGTAATTGATTGGTTGATCTTAGGGTATGTCTACTAAATTGAGCTTTTTAATTTCTAAAACAATGTGGCCCTCAAAAAGTTCCATTTTTCCCATCAACCCCATAAAATTCAAAATAATGAAAAAAATTGTATCAGGATTAGGATTTTCCTGTATTACCAGGGAAATCCCGTTCCTTCATTATTTTATTACTGACCTTTGAATCATTTAAACTAGAAAATTATTCCCCCCAACAATATCAAGCCATGCTGTGGATGGTGCTTACTTGCTTTTAGGTGATGTGTGTGTTTAGTTGGGAGAGGAGATGGAGAAAAATTATTGAAGATTTCTTAGAATATCAAAATATTCAGCATGGATGCTTTGTTTGCTAGTCTTTCAAACTGGTTAAAATGAATATTTCAGAAAACAAAGTTGTTTTTTCCCTTTAACCTAAACTGAGATGAGAGTTTGTCACTTTCCAAGGTTACACAGCTAACAGTGAAGATGGGACCCTAGAAAAATTGAAGGTACATATCCTGTATTGTTAACCAGGGTTACTGGGCAGGAGGGTCTGAGATTAGGCTTCAGCCTTTCCTTGTTGAACGCATCTGTTACATTTGATTTAGGTCATCTGTTTCAGCCTCCAACTTGAGATTAATTTAAGTCACCTATGTTATTTCATAGTTTAGTATTTTTACAAATTGTTATTTTAACAAAATGTAATATATGTTCATTAATTTTAAAATGTCTAATACAACTGTGGGATTGAAAGATTGATTTCTGTTGTTTATCCCTAAGTACCAAAATATTAACTAACAGGAAGATCAGTACCTTAGTGTACAAAAACAGCCTTTCTTAGCTGAAGATTTGTTTTTCTTTTCATTCTTCTTTATTTCAACTTTTTGAATTTGAGAGTGTGGTCCACTCAAATACCGTGTGATCCTAGGTTTTCTAAAGTGTCATCAAGATTTTTTATGACAAGAATTTTATACAAAATAATTTTTTTGTTAAACAAATTATAGCATCACATGAAGTATCTCATAAGCAGTTGTGGTAAGCATTCTTCAAAGTATGTCTGTGCATACTTTCTGTGAGCTCACAATGGTTCTCCTTATGGTGCATTTCACTACTTTATGCCATCCTCATTAACCTGAAGGGGTGGAAAAGGGAGGGGATGAAATTAAGGATTGGAAAGTAAAGCAGTGAAACAATGGGAACTTTTTATTGCATAATAAATGGAAAACTACATTCTTGTTATAAAATGAAAAAGTTACTGATAGAACTGAAGTTGCCTTTGATGAGCATTTTTGTGATCCACCTCCTAGTCCCTTCTCCAGGGGAGACCCCAGTCAGCAAGTTGGTGTGGGTTGCCTCAAACCTTTGTGCATATATGTTTGTGTGTCTACATTTGTAGAACTAGGCAATGTAGTGTTTTTTGTTTTTAAACATAAATGCAATCTGCCTCTATCATTCTGTTGATTTTTAATTGTAGCTGAGAGATTTTTTATCACTAAATTATCTCACTCTTTTAACTCTTCCATAATACTCTATCATATACAACATGATTTATATTTTATAAAAACTTGAGAAAAAAATTTTCCAGTAGGAAAAATCTAAGAAAAGTATTATAGAAAATCTAAGGTAAACTTTAATGGATTTGTTTTTCTCAAGGCAGACACCAGGTCAATATTTTGTCAGTAACTATCAATCAAAATCAAAACCTAAAAAAAAAAAATCAAAACCTAACATAACTTTTTTGATTTTGTTCACTGAATGTCTAGTTTTCTATATAAGAGCTAATTGAGCAGGAGTGTATTTTATCTGCGTTCCTCCCCAAGACCTACAGCAGTTTGCATGAAGTTAAAAAAAAGAAATTAACTGGTTGAATTGAACAGAAAATACTTTGTTTAGAGATTTGCAGTCTGAGGTAGCCCTCTTATACCCTGGCATACGCAGAAGGGGACAAGATAGGCTCGGGAGTGAGTTTGTTTGAGCCCCGTACCTCAGAAACTTAGAGTCAAAATCTTGGCATTCTACTTTTTCATAAATTTCCAGACAAAAGAAAAAAGCTAAGCAAGTAAGTCAAGATTTATATATGAAGCAAAATAATAATAATAATAATAATAATAGACTAAGTGATTGACAAACAGTAAGAAAAGAAAAATTTTAGTTTTCTTGTTGGGCATATAATTCTTAAAGTCATGTCATTGGGCCAGTAGAGAATGTAATGAGGTCTCCAAGCATAAAGTCAGGATAAGTTGATGCAGTGATGGCAGCATTTAAAATCATAATAGGAATTCAAAGAAATAAGTGTGCATACTCTTGCATCCAGTGATTCCACTTTTATCATGCCAATTACAGAAATAACAGGATTTCTGCAAAAGGATATATGTACAAGTATCTTTATTATAGCAATATTTGTTTTTTTTTTTAATTTATTTATTTATTCATGAGAGACACACACAGAGAGAGAGAGGGGCAGAGACAAAGGCAGAGGGAGAAGCAGGCTCCGTGCAGGAAGCCCAACGTGGGACTCAATCCCGGGTCTCCAGGATCAGGCCCTGGGCTGAAGGCGGTGCTAAACCGCTGAGCCACCCGGGCTGCCCTATAGCAATATTTGTAATAGCAAATACCTGGAACCAACCTGACTACCATTAAATAATGACCATATATTGTCTGCCTTGTAACCTTAAGCCAAAGAAAAAAGAAATCAACATAAATAAATAAAATCACAACAGGAATTGAGAAAACAAACGTGGCTATCAAGTACTCCAAGAAGTTACAGGATAAATGAGTTAACGGGATGCCTGGGTGGCTCAGTGGTTGAGTGTCAGCCTTTGGCTTGGGGCGTGATCCCGGGGTTCCAGGATGAGTCCCACATCAGGCTCCCTGCATGAAGCCTGCTTCTCCTTCTGCCTCTCTCATGAATAAGTAAATCTTAAAAAAAAAAAAAAGAGTTAAATCCTTGGTTTTCTTGGGGGAAAGAATCAACAGATATTGTTCAAAATGATAAATCAAGTAATAGACATAACATTGTTTATATACTATTTTCTGGTGGATAGCTCCAGAAAAAATGTTCAGAATATGACCTGCAGGATTAAAGTGAAAGAATGTTGTTTTTCCAAGCTGTTAAACTATTTGATTTGTTACTAAACATTTTTTTTGCTTTGGCAAAAAATGTTAAGCATACTTGGCTGTAAGGTCTAATAAATGCACCTATATTTTAATTTAAAGGAATAAACACCTATAATAAAGTTTTTTTTTGTTTTGTTTTCTTGGGGTTTTTTTGTTTGTTTTAGTATTTGTGTTAAAATGCCATTTCTTATTCTTGCAGCTTCTGAGACCACGGGAGAAAAAGTTAGGCCTAGGTAAGTAGAACCTCTTACCCCTCATACCTGCTCCTTGCCTTGGTAAGATTTTCCAGTGTGTATTTTCCTAATTTGGAACAAGGCCAAAATACAGTGACCTCCTGTGATGGTTTTTAATGATCTTAATGACATCTAAATAGTTTCACTGGAGTTGCCTGTATCAATCAAGGTCCACTTGGGAAAACGGAAACCACTGTCAGTCTTTCAGTACAGGGAATTTAATACGAAGAATCTGGTTACATAGGTGAAGGAATGCTGAGAAGCCAAATGGAACAGTGAGGCTACTCACTAGTAATAGCCAGAGGTTGCTTCCATCCTAAGAATGGAGCAACAGTTGGAAGAGATGGTGCTTTTGGAGCCCAGGAACCTAGGCTGTTTAGAAGGGGGTACAATGATGAAGTGGGGGTCCCTGACAGGAGCTAGAGCCATGGAGGATATTCAGTCATTGCTGGGTGGGAGGCAGGGTAAGGAGCATGGGGGCTCATTTAGACTTTTCCTTTTCTCTCTCCTAGAAACTATCCCCTCCTGCCTTCCAAAACTATCCAGTTGAGCCAATTGAAGAGACCACCTGGGAACTGTATTTCCATCAATGTAGAGCAGATTAGGGAAGGGCCAGAGAAGGTATCAAATGTTTTGGACCAGCACACCACTTTAGCCAATAATCTTTGAAAATTTCTATATAAGTTGCAAAAAGTTATTTATTTTTAAAAACTTTTCTAGTTTTTAAACAGGGTTATAGAAAGTCTCAGATGAACTAAGTCATTCTGAGATGAATATCTCAGTGCCTTGATTTCTGTTGTTGGTTACAGTTGCTTATGTTGAGAAGTGGTATAATTTCACTGAAAAATTGGAAGCACAGTTCTTAAAAATTGAGCATTTGCTGTCTTGAAGACCATCAGTTCTCATGTATCATCTAGTGTTCTGAATATCTGAACCCAGAGGTTCTTTGAGATTGAAATTATCTGGGACCTGCCATGAAAGCAACCAAGAATTCCTGACCAGTCAGTGGAAATCCAAAAAGCTGTGATCCTCACTTTTTACCAAAAGAAATTAGAAGAGTTCAGCCTTGTTATAAGATACTGTGGTGGTTTGGAACTAGAGAATGCGGGAAGTCCCAAATCCCCACTTATCCTTATCTGCCAGGTCCCTGGGGAACTTTTAGGCAAGGAGGTGGCTAAGTAATTGCAGGCTGCGCCTTTGACCCCAAATACCAGGCCAGGGCTCTAGTGTACTAGGCTTACAGTGTAGATGACACTCAGTGGGTAGCTTTTGTGGAAATCGGCCAGGAGTGATGGGAAAAGCAGAAGCAGGGAAATAATTGTTAGCTGGGGATCCAAGCATCAGAAGGTGGTGCTTGGGACTAAGGTGAGGTTGGAGATGAAAGAATGGAACAGAGAAGTGTATTTAATAGAGAATAAATAAAGATTTAATTATAGTTTAGTATCGCCTTTAAGGAACTAATGATGCTTTTCAGATGCTTAATTTCTTCCCTGTTCAGGTATATATTTAAGCATTTCTGGCAGTTTTCTTTAATGGATTCATTTTTAGGAACTGCGTATATTCACGGAATGAAACATGCCACAGGAAACTACATAATTATTATGGATGCTGATCTCTCCCATCATGTAAGTGGTATCTTTCTTTATTAGTTATTCATGATAGTCTAAGCCTGCTTTACTCATCTAATGTTTATTTTTTCTAAATTTCAGCCAAAATTTATTCCTGAATTCATTAGGTAGGTATTTTTAATATTTGAAAGAATTATAATTCAAATCATTTATGTTAATTTTGGACTTATTTTCATCTTTTACTAATTAAAAATGCACATGCTATTTTAAGTTTGCTGTCGGAAATGAAACCAACATGTAGATCTGAGGCTCATAACTAGAGATATGTGACTAAATGAAATATTTTCGGGATAGTCAACAGATAATTCCTTTATTATCTAATCTAAATTCTCCCAGACTACAGGAAAAGATGGCAGGTCACTTCCCTATTGAGGGAAATTTAGCCCTGTATCATAAGGGTAAAACACCATGAACAATTAGGGTTTATTCCAGGAATGCCAGAATGGTTCATCATTAAGAATTCATCCATATAACTTATTTGTCACATTAACAAAGCAGTATGGTTAAGTCTATAGATATTAAAAGGTAATTCAATAACTGTACTTGCCACTTCTAATAAGACCTTGAAAATAGAAATAAAAGGAAACCACCTAAATTTGATAAAGACAGCCCAGTCCTAACAGCCATCTTACTAAATGGTGAAATGTTGAATCGTTAATAAACGCATCAAGGTAGACATACCAGCTGTCATTATATATTATGTAGACATTTTAAGTGATGTGAGAACAAGAATTTAGTGTAAACCTTAATAAAGCCTACAAAATTGTATTTTGCAAGCAATATAGTTGTATTAGAAAATCCAAGACAATTTGAAACCTCTCAGAATAAGAATTTAGAAATTGTTCTATATTGAACTAAATATACTAAAACAATTAGGTAATGTTACTCTCCTATTTCAATTACTTCAGCAAGATCTCATTAACAGATGGGAAGAAACTCATTCTTTTCCTTGCCCATTAAACCGCTATGTAATCTGGCCCTTGCCTCCCTTTCTGAGCTCATCATTGTGCTCTTCCCCTCCACTCGCTGCTTCAGGCATACTCCTTCCATTGCTGTGTCACATAGGGTGCTATGTTTTTTTGCCTTAAAATGCTCTTACCCTGGGATCCCTGGGTGGCTTAGAGGTTTTAGCGCCTGCCTTTGGCCCAGGGCATGATCCTGGGCTCCCGGGATTGAGTCCCGCGTCAGGCTCCTAGCGTGAAGCCTGCTTCTCCCTCTGCCTGTCTCTGCCTCTCTCTCTCTCTCTCTCTCTCTGCGCCTCTATGTCTATCATGAACAAATAAATAAATATTTTAAAAGTAATAAATAAATAAAATGCCCTTACCCTGCTCCTTAATAGCCAGCTACTTCTCATCCTTTGATCTCTGCATAAAGTCACCTCAGAGACATCTTCTCTGCCTGTATAATCTAAATTCCCAAGAGCCCCTTTGACCTGACAAGGAAATGGAACCAGGGGAATAGAAAATGTGTGGAAGATACAAAGAGGCCATATGTAGAAGAAAGACCAATGGCTAATAAACCTGAGGGAAGACACCCTGGGATGTTGTCAGGGAAACACGAAGCGAGATAACTGTGGCTGTATTTTATTACCTGTTAGTTTATCACAATTACAAACTTAAAGAGCAGCGCATCTAGCACAGATAAAATGGCAGGAAATGGACACACACAACTATTGCTGGAGGAAGCATGAGTTGCTACAACCTTTTTGGAAAGTAATTTCTGGTGATAACTATTCAAAATACTTGGAACATTTGTTTCCACTTTGGGTTGTATAAGCACGAGGATAAATATTTGTAAGAATGTTGCCACACGCTATTCATTGTGGTTGTGGTGTTGGGGGGTGAGAAGACCCACCATGAAAACAACCATACAAGTATATGGGTCCAGTGTTCTCTGGGCTATTTTTGCAGCTATTAGAAAGAATGTCTTTGTGGACCTATAGGATATCCATGATTCCATTATGTATATTGTTAACTGACAAAGGGCAGAATGTACCTTTTGGGGTTCCAGTTTTGTTAAACATCCAGAATCCCTGGGGTTTATATGTGTCTTCATTTCTCTGGAAGGGGAAAGGTATGGCGAGTTACCAGGCTGTTTTAGCACTGTTTAATGGGGCCAAGAACAGAATGGAGGGGGATTACGTTTTAGGATGGTTTCACATGGTGCAATCAGCAAATACAACTATTTTTTAGTTTTAGGAATTAATAAAGGAAAACAGGTTTGAAAATCTTACTTTGAAAGATTTCTCGGTGATATAGTTCATCTGTTTTCTTGACATTGTTTTTCTTGGCGAATCTTAAAAGTTCTTCTTGTGTAGCTCAAGAAAATAACTATTGAAAGGTCAATAGCTTTTTCTAATTGACAGCTAATTTATTTTTTTTCAACAGGAAGCAGAAGGAGGGTAATTTTGACATTGTCTCTGGAACTCGCTACAAAGGAAATGGAGGTGTATACGGCTGGGATTTGAAAAGAAAAATAATCAGGTATATACACATGCTGCGGTTTCTATAGTTTTTAGTGTAACTATTGGAAATTTGTTTTTGACGGGCATTTGAATTACATTACCATGCTCCCTTGGGATTTCTGGGATCAGATAGTAAACTTCCAATATGGACTCCCAGATAGCTCCTTATGTACAATTTTTCCCATGATTCAAGTATTTTATTTTGGATATTTTTCACCAAGGAAAAATCAGCATAAATCTTTGAACCTTTGTTAGAAATGGACTAATTAAACAAAATTAATTTTACTGGACCTTCAGCTTTAAGTGAACCTATTTGTATTTTCGGACTAAATAAGTGGTCTTTTTATATTTATGTGCACACGTGTGTGTGTGTGTATATAATGATTATAAATGAATGAGACACTTTATGATTTCAACTTTCACTAAGCAGCATAAAGTAGGGAGGCTTCGAGGTTAGACCTGGATTAAAATCCTGACTGTCATTTAATTCCTGTGTCACCTAGCATAATATATTGTACCTTTTCTGGCTTTACTTCCCTCAACATAAAATGAAAATGGAAACAGAAAACAGTTTCAGTTTCTATTATTATATAACAAATTATGTTAAAGTTTAGTGACTTAAAACAAGTATTATTTCTCTCAAGTCTGTGGCTTGGCTGGTGGCTCTGCGGGTTTCACCTGGGCTCATCCATGCAGCTTCTTCAGCTGGAGGGTCAGCTGAGCTGGAAGATTCAAAATGTCCTCATTCACATATCTAGTAGTTGGAGCTGGTTGTTGTCTGGGGCATCTCAGTTCTCTTGCACCTTCTGGAAAGCTAGACCAGCTTCTTTACATGGCATCCTAAGGGCAGCATCTAAGAGTACCAAGGCTGCAGCAGCAAGACCTCTTGAGTCTTAGGCCCCAGGGCTAACAGCATTATTGTTTTGGCCAAGGCAAGCCCATAATGAAGGGATGGGAAAAGGAGAATCAAAAGACCCACAAAGAATTTCTGACCATATTTAACCTATAGCACCTTTTTGTAGTTGTTGAGAAGATGAGATCTATTTTAGCCTATAAGGGATCTATGTCGCTTACTACTTAATATATGACAGCATACCTTTATATGTATTCTTACTAGTATTAGTGCTTTTTATTACTCTTTTCATTCTTATTGAAGATCCTGTTAATCTCAGTTCTGACTGTTTTAACTGTGGAACCTTGGGCAAGTCTTTTAAGACCTGTAAGAGTCTCAATCTTCAGTGAAATGAAGGGGTTGGATAAAACTGCTTTTTAATCCTGCTGAATATTGGAATCACATAGAGAGAAAGTCATACACAACTGTTCCTTGTCATTTTCCCATTCTCATGCACACACTGTAGACTGGATCTGTCCCATTCTCATTCACACACTGTGTGAATGGATCTCCATGGGTGGGGCAAAACAGTATTTTTCACAGGCTCTCTCTATGATTTTGTTGTGCAGCCAATGTTGAGACCAACAAGTGAGTGATCTCTCAGGCCCTCTGAATTTGGTCATTGCAGCTCTTATTTAAAATTAGGGAGTCCCAGTCAGAGACCCTTTACAATTTTTAGTTGGATTATTAAGTTGTATTGAGTAGCGTTTGTCATTAGTTGTTAATGTCTACTCTGACTTAGAGTATATACTCCTGAGAAAGATTATGTAATCACTTGCCCACAAACTCATTTGTATAGACTAGAATTTGAATCCAAGCCTGTTTGACTCTTGCTGCATTTTAATGTTAAAAACCCCAATTTAAAAATACATTCGCTTGATAGAGGTACAAATATATATGTATACGTACACCTATATACACATATGCTCACTTTCCTTTGACTAAACCCTTTTGAGGGGTAAGCTGTATCCTAGAATTATTGTTATTGGAAGCAACTTGAAAGGGAAAATGTTTTTGTTAGCCATTATCTCAGCTATATCCCTAACCATGTTATCTGTATAGAAATAACCTTTCCTAGGGAGGCCCTTGGTAGTTACCTAGGCTTTGGAGAGAAGCTCTTCTTTCCAGTCTGCCCCAGAAAACTTTTTTTTCCTGAATTAGAGCTCACTAAAATACCTGTAATACAAAAGTCACTTTTTCCAAGAGTATTTCAGATCTTTTTGAAATGTTAATAATAGCTATTAGTAATAGCTTGAAATTGATACTTAGTTGTGTTTGAAGTACATATGCTGTCATTGCTATAGACTGGATGTCTGCTAAAATGTATGTGTTAAAATACTTTACCTTCAAAGTGTTGGTATTTGAGGGTGGGGTCTTTGGGAAGTAATTAAATTTAGTGACCGTGGGGCACTCATAGTGGGATTATTGCCCTTTCAAGAAGAGACCAGAGGTTGGCTTCTGTTGCCCTCCTCCCCACTGTGAGCACATTGCGGGGAAGGCAGCCTCTGTAAGCCAGGAAGAGGGTTTTCACCAGAAGCCAGGTCGGCTACACCTTCATCTTGGACTTCCTAGCCCTCAGGACTGGGAGAAAGAAATATCTGTTGTGTTAGCTACCCAGTCTCTAGTATTTTGTTATAGTGGCCCAAGTAGACTGAAATGAACCTTTGTTCAATTTCCAGAGAGTGCCAGAAACCAAAACCCTTTCCCACTTACATACCTTCTTTTTTTTTTAAAAAAAGTGCCATTTTTATGCAGACTGACCTGTTGCCTGATTGAAACCCATGATCCTTTGTGCTTATTAGAATCTGAAAAGGAGACTCCAAATCCCTGATCCCTTTTGCTGTCTGAGAGATGTTCATAATTCTAAATGAGGACTGTTGGCAAACATGGAAGTTGAATTAAAAATCTGTTATCTTTCTTACCTAAAGCTTAAAAGAATGATTGTTTTATAGGTGCTCTCTAAATGTCCATTCAAAGGATAAAAGTCCCTATTTTCTCAAAAACGAGAGTATCAGATCTTTTACTGACTAAACTTTGTCTTCTATAAAATTGACATTTTTGTGAAATAGTGTTGCATGTATGAATTAGTGTAGCAGTTTTAGCACTTTGGTCTTCGATGTGTTTCTCTCTGTTTCGAAAATTATTTTATAAAGAAAATCTAATTGTTTTATTTAAACAGCCGCGGGGCCAATTTTTTAACTCAGATTTTGCTCAGACCAGGAGCATCTGATTTAACAGGAAGCTTCAGGTACAGTAAAAACTTGTGGTTTTATATTTTCTATTATTTCCAACTTCTTGCCTAAATTTCTTCATATACAATGGCTTATTTTTAGAAACGCTTTTCATTTCTACCCTATTTTTGTTTTGGAACACACAGAAAAAGGCACACTGAAGTTCCTTAAAAGTTGCTAATGAGGACTGAGCATCTTCTTAAGGAAAAATGTACTTTCTAAAGAGCATCAAAGACAGGGCTTAGGTTAGTATGCTTGTTAACATTCACATTGGTGCTCAGCCCCTAGCGGGGAACCCAGGGAACCAAGGTGGCTACCCATTGCTTATTCAGAACATTGCTATCACTGGTAATATGCTCCAAAGAACAGCACCTCTTCCAGCAATTTTCTGCAATTTCTATGAATATTTATAGCACTGTCCACAGAGTTTAAAATGTTAATGTTTTGGGTGTTTTCAGTTACCTTGATCTCCAAATGTTTTTTGTTTTTTAAGATTTTATTTATTTATTCAGGAGAGACACAGAAAGGCAAATATGTAGGCAGAGGGAGAAGCAGGCTCCCTGTGGGGAGCCTAATGTGAGACTCGATCCCAGGACCCTGGGATCACGACCTGAGCCAAAGGCAGACACTCAACCACTGAGCCACCCGGATACTCCTCTATATGTTTTTAATTTTAAAAATAAATTCTTGTTTAATTGGAACAAAGCCTCCTTCCAGGTTGGGGGGAGGGTAATTTATCTCTGAAACTGTATGTTGCCTGTCCAAACTTCATGCATTAGTTGATAATTTATATTACTTGGCATTTGCTTTTTTCCATTAAGTGATGTTAATTCTTTTGTCCTTTGTTAAAATTGACTAGGTTAAGATAGGAACCTAAGGGGAATCCCTGGGTGGCTCAGTGGTTTAGCGCCTGCCCTTGGCCCAGGGCGTGATCCTGGAGTCTTGGGATTGAGTCCTGCGTCGTGCTCCCTGCATGGAGCCTGCTTCTCCCTCTGCCTGTGTCTCTGCCCCCCAACCCCCAAATAAGTAAATTAAATAAATCTTAAAAAAAAAAAAAAAAAAAAAGATAGGAACCTAGGCATTGCAGGATTGAGGCAATCCTGGGAGGATACAGCTGTTACCATTTGGGGTCACAGTTAGACACCTGTCATGGGCAGATGTGCCGCCCCACTTTAGATGGGCTGCAGGCCAAACATAGCCCATCAGATTTACAAAGAGAGAGCAGCTGGGAAGTCCTGTGGGTGAACCCAGTCACTTTCTTCAGGAGCTCCCTGTTATTAAGTCCCCTAAAGGGACTTTGTTTATCCCAGGTTAATTTATTTAGTAGATCTCTGGGAAATAGAAACTGCTCAGACATTTTTGAGGAAACACCTGTTAATTACTGGGTTTGCTCTTGTCATCTCCTTTATATTGTTGATTAATCATCATCTATCAACTGTATTGTTACAATATTTGAAACCGGTTTTCTTCAGTCAACTTTAAAAATAAATTTTAAAATTTAAAGCTAAAACCAGTGGGTGGTTCTGCTTCAAATGATTCACTTTACTGTATTTTTACAATTTCTGGTAGTATGGTAGAAAAAAAATTTCCTAAAAGATACTAAAAATTCATTTTCAAAATTATTCTAAATTATTTACTAAATATTTCATGACTGTTCCGGTTCAGGACAAATGTATCATAATCATAAGCTGTGACAGTTTTTCTACATACAAATGATTAATGAAAGTTTTAGGTTTATAAATAACCAGTGAACTTTCAAAAAGTCAAGATACCTGTAAACAAGTATATATCTAGGTGTTCACGTATATTTTAATTTCTCACAGGTTATATCGAAAAGAAGTTCTACAGAAATTGATAGAAAAATGTGTTTCTAAAGGCTACGTCTTCCAGATGGAGATGATTGTTCGGGCAAGACAGTTGAATTATACTATTGGCGAGGTAGGCAGACTGATGGTAAATAGTATGTTGTATTCCTCATAAAGAAACAGGTTTAGACTTCTAGTAAAAAGTTTAACTTGCATGACTATTAAATATATGAAGTCTTCTAATTGTTTAGAATATCCATGCACCAAAGGGTGAAAAGTCACTTTCAAATTAAGTACATTTGACCTACCGAGATTTAAAACATTAATAGAAGGCACCATTCCCTTTTAAAGAACTAAAAGTTGCCGGTACCTTCTGCATCTTGCTTGCCCTTTCTTCTGACCACTCAGCATTGTGGGATGAATGTGTTTGCTCCTTTTCTTTTTCCCATAGCCAGGAGCCACTCAAATCATGAATCCATTTGCCATTTTCTATGAGTAAATGAAGAGGACAGGAATTATGGGGACAGGAAGTGGTCAGTAATATTTACAGCTAGCTAGTGAGCTCTTAGGAAAGGCTCTCCTCCTTTAACCCTGATGCCTTACTCATAGCAAGAAAATAACTAGAATGTCATATGTCTCCTGTGGAAGTGTTAAGATTTGTAACTTAACACTAAAACATAGTGGCAGATTTAATGGACCACTGAAAAAATTAAGTGAAAGGCCATTTTACTTTTGGAGTATAATTTTTTCTCAAAATACAGGTTAAAACTTTGTCAACAGCTTAATATTCAGGATCATTGCTTTTCATATGGGTGTAGATTTGGTTCATATGACTTATTTTTAGGTAATGAAATGTTTAAAGATTTGGAGGTACAGTTTGCTGTAAGAATCATGTAATTCTGAACCAACTTGAAGGACTTACTATCATAAGACAAATATTACTTGTATTGTATGCATGCTGTGCTTTCTTTCTGGTATTTTTGAAGACTGACTTAACGTATATATATATTTTTTACTAGGTTCCAATATCATTTGTGGATCGAGTTTATGGTGAATCCAAGTTGGGAGGAAATGAAATAGTCTCTTTCTTGAAAGGATTATTGACTCTCTTTGCTACTACATAAAAGAAAGTTATTCATTATACTTATCATGTTGAGTTCATTTAAACATAAAAGAAGCCTGCTTGCTGATTTTTATAAAATGTACTCTTAGAGCATAAATCATAAGGTAAGGTAAATTTCATACAAATCTTTTTTTCTGAGGAAACTCCATTTTATATGTCAAATTAAATTAGAAAAATGAGCAGTGTTTTCAATTTTCATTTACATTTTGCTGTATTATTAAGACTTGTAAATAAATGTATTGGGTTTTTCAGAAAATACTGAGCTTTCATTAGAGTATGTGAGTGCAGAATTTCTTACATGGTAAAGACTTTGAAGTATATTAAAAAACTGGATTCATAGCTCATTATAATAGATACCAGAAGTAAGAAGAATGTTAATTATATTCATGAAATATATATGGCTGTTTCTGTATATATGAAGAAGTAGACACCTCTGCCCCTTCTTTAAAAATGTATCTCAAATTTCTTAAACTAGATAAAACAATATGTTTAGGTCACAATTTCATCTGTCAAAGCAAGTTTATTTAAAATACATATTGTGAATTGGAAACTTGACATCCGTTGATTGCATAGCTATTTTTTTTTTCTATCTTCAGCAGTACCTTCTATCAGTAGGAAAAAATATTGATGACAATATTTTGTCAGCATCAGTAGTCTTGATGACTTCAATACTTAGCTGCTATAGTATTTTTAAACATCTTACTAAGCTTTAAGTGTTCCACCAGTGAGTGCACTGTTAGTTGTTCATTAAAGCCAGCACACATATTCTGTTTATCTACCTTCTCTAAGCTAAATGTTTCAAAAAAAAATTTTTAACTGTAGCATAGCTTATGGAACACATGGTATCTTTTAAATTTGTGGGAAGGCATACTTTGAGCAAATAAGCTTAAGAGCAAGTTGACTTTCCTTTGCAAGGAAGAGACATCTCTAAGTTATTTAATAAGCATATTTATTGAACAGTATTCCTAATTACATTTTCCTGGCTTAATTTGACTGCTAAAGAAATTTAAAATCTGATTTTTCAATTGCATTTCTAACAGATCATAATCAGAAATTAATATCAGACTATAAAACCTTTGGTGTCATTTTGAACATTACCTACTCCCATAGTTGAATCCATGGGACACATTCCAAAAGGGCCTCTACTATTCTATGTCCCTTTTACACAGAGCTGTTTAGCCATCCAGCACACCAGGGACCCACCTTCCTTGGGGAAGTGACATCTCTCATCATTAATAACTAGAAAATTCATCACTGTTTAATGTAGAATTAACCTAATGTAATAGAAATACAATACTCTTTTCTGTGGAGTGTTTAGATTCTCCTCTTTTTCATCTAAACCCAAAGATTTTATTGTCAAGTATATGGAGCAGAGATTAACTACCTCAGAGAACTCATTATAAATTATTGCCTTCTCAGACCTCACTAGAGTAGGTAGCTATCTTATGCCTTTTTAATCTTTTAATCTTACTCCCATAGTCACAACACTGTCACTACTAGAATTTATAGTAAAGAAAGTATTTAAGCAGTGAAGACTTTTTTCATGTAGAAGTTATTTAGAAAAGAATCTGGACTATTTAGATGCATTTCTGTAAGACATCTGATGATTTAAACACTAAAATCTCAAACATTTATATGTGAACCTAGCATCTCTTTTTACTTTGTAAATTAGTCCAAGGATAAAATCCAGATGTTTTCCCTTTGTATTATCACTGTATGAACTCTATACCTAAGGAAAACGAAACTTGAGATAAATGGTTTTGCTGATTTCATAGTAGATTTTGCCTGTCTTCTGTAACATGTAATTAGATTCTTCATCTTTGTTTCTCTAAATCAAATGCTTGTGCCACCCTCTCACACACACACACACCCTTTTTTTTTTAACTTTTCCAGCTCTTGTTTTCCTTTGAAATACTGATTTGGCTTTTAAAGATTTATCTTCTCACAATTTCAGAAACTAATGGAATTCTGTATTGGTTCAAATGGCTTGTTTAAACCTGCTAAGTGAAGTCTTAGACATTGAGCTATATGTAACCACAATCTGTACTGTTTTCAGTTTAGTCAGAATCTTTGAGATGTTAAGTACTGTTTGAAACTGTTTTAACTTGAAATTTAGAGAAACGGCCAAAGATCAGTGTATTTACAGAGCACACCTTAGGAAAACAGGCTTGGTTAATCCTTCATGATGGTGTTCCTTACTCTTCAGTATGTTTCGCCAATGACATACTCTTAGATACAGTCTACTCCAAAAGGTGGGTTCAAAGATGTTGAGACAACGTGTTGGTTGGGATTGACCTAAATTTACACGAGCTGTCCATGTGCTGTCTTGTGACATCCACATTGTGGTAACGCTAGAATGACTGTCCTTGGGACCACAGTTGACGTGTAGTTTTTGAGCGTCTTCTGGAGGCCCATCAGCAGCACCTTTTCTCCTCTTCAGGCTTCACCAGTCCAGAGGCCCCCAAACGCTAGGCTCCCATTTGTTTTCTTCAGGCCAAAGAGAAGAGCCCATCTTTGACTTGGAAGAGAGTCAGCCCCTGGCCACTAGGTAACCCACCCGCCGGGAAGGAACCGGGGCTCCGTGGGCTCGTGTCCCGTCTCCAGGCGGTGTGTGAAGCACGAGGCCCTCACACCTCTTTTAAGGCAGGAGGCATCGCGCTCGAGCGGCCAGGTGCCCCTGCCCCTCCCGCTACCGCCCGGCCCGGCCCGGCCCGCCCGTGAGCGCGCAGGCCTCCCAGCACGTGGAGCCGCCGGGCTGCCCACACGCCCCCTCCCGCCAGATGTAGTCCAGGCCCAGCTGGGCCCGCGCAGGGATCCCCGGCACGGCCACCTGACTGAGTGCAGGGCGTGCTGCGGCCCGCTGCTGGTGCCTCCGCCGCCGGCGCTGCGGCCAGAGGAAGGCGCCCGCCGTGCACACGGGCCTTGGAAGCGCACTGCGGCCATTATCCGCGGCGCCTCCTAGTGGGTCAATGGCAAATCCTCTTGGTTCTCGCGAGAGCTCCCCCTCAGTGGGGATTATATAATTTCCCTCAGGTGGGGGTGCTGGTGCCACCCTCCCTCCCAAAAAGTTAGGTGCAAGCCCAGGTGGGAGTGAGAGAGTGGTCCCTGGGGGACAAGGGGGGAAGGGGTGCTGTCCCCCACTGCCCCCCCCCACTTAGCTGGACAATGAGTCCTCTTATGCTAATGAGGTATTTACGTCACTTCCGCTCTTTCTCGGCCGCCATTTTGGCTAGGGCAGGTTCGGGGACTCGCTCCGAGGCGCTTGTATTGTCTGCTGAGGGGAGACGCGGGATCAGCCCCCTCCCCCGCCCGTTGCCGCCGCCGCCTCCGCCGGCCCGGTCTCCCCTCCGCCGCCCGCCGGGATCCATGAGCTGAACTCCCGCCCCCCCCCCCGGCCGCCGCCATCTTGTGCCCCCTCCCCCTCCCGCGGGCAGCGCTAAGGGGGATTTTGGCGTCTCCTCAGACACAGCTCCCTCTCTCGGTCCCCGCTGCTGAGGAGCGAGAGGAGCGCGGCCGCCGCCGCCCGCCCGCCCGCGCCGGTGAAGCCGCCTCTCCCACACCCTCCGTCTCCTCCCTCCGCCCCTCCTTTGTCTGCACCGCTCGACGACGCTGCCGCCGCCGCCCGCGCGGGGACTGGAGGGAGCCGCTCGCGCCGCCGCCGCCGCCCGCCGCTCTGCTGCGCCCGCCGCGCCCCCCGGCAGCAGCCGCGGCCGCGGCGCGAGCCGGAGCCCGCCGAGCCAGCGCGCGACGAGGCCCCGGGCGCGCCCTCGCCGCCGCCGCCGCCGCCGCCACCACCGCCACCGCCGTGCCGCCGCCATCCGCCCGCCGCCGCCGCCGCCGCCGCCGCCCGGCCCCCGAGCACGCCGGCCCCGCGCGCGCCTCGAGGCCGAGTCAAGGTAAGCCCGCGGCCGCCGCGCGCCCACCCCGCGGCCCGGCCCCGGCCCCGGCCCCGCTCCCGCTCCGCGCTCCCCGCTCCCGCTCCCGGCCCCGGCCCCGGCCCCGGCCCCGGCCCCGGCCCCGCGGGCGCATTGTTGCGCCGACTGCCTGCGCTCCGGCCACACACGCTCCTTTGCACGCTCCGGTGCTGACGGAGCGCCCGCCCCGCCGCGGACCGCTACCCGGGCTCCGCTCCGGGGGCCAGGCGCCTCCTCCTGCAGCCCGACCCCCCTCCCCGCCCCGCGAGCCCGCCGAGGCCGGCAGCCAGCCCGGCCCCGGAGCCTGTGCCGCTGATGGCATCTCCCCCCACCCCGCCCCCAGCGAGCGCCGAGCTGCTCCCATCCCTGGAACTGAGCCCTTCCTCCCGCAAGGAGCCCCCCACGCACACCCCCGGTGCCTGGGACGAGCCCGCCGCCACCTCTGCCCACCCTCGGCTGGGGGAGGGGGGACACTGGGGGGCGGGGAGCGTGCATGGCACGGAGTGGAAAGTCTTTGCCTCCGCCGTGCAGCCCTTCCTCCCCAGCACGCCAGCTCCCCTCCTGTCCTAGCCACGGAGTCCACCACCACCCCCTTTCCCCAGGCGCAGCTGCCTGGTCAGCACGACCTCTTAGGAACATTCTGAGCCCCAACTTTGCAATGAGACGGCTAAAAAAAAAAAAAGGAAATCCAGAAAGCTGCGAAAAGATTTTTTTTTTTTTTTTTTTAATGCAATGAATGGGGAGGAGTTCTTTGAGCACCCTTTTATTCACCTCTCTTTCCTCTGGGCTGCCTGCCTGCCCTCCCCTCCCCCTCAACCTGGATGCCTGTCTGCTGGAAAAGGCGCGATTGCTTCTCTTCCTCTTCTGCCCAAGATCAGGCGCTAAGGTCTAATATCCTTTTTAGCCACACATGGACCCACACTAAGTCTTCTTGATGTTCTTGCATTCACCAATTCCTCTGGGCAGTTCTTGCTATAACCCCATTTCTCAGACAAAGGCTTAGGAGGGAAAAAGAACCAAACTGTTTCCTGTGTTTGCCATTTTAATGCTGTCCATCCCCACACACCCAATTCCTATTCCTGATGCTTCTCGTACCAGTGTCTTGAACCTTCAAAATGAAAACAAAAACAAAAACAAAAAACAGAAATCTCCTGAGTGGCTTGATACAGTTTCTTTATAAATCTGCATTGTTGCTTCTGGTTTATGGCCATGAAGAAAATACCAGCCCCCACCCAAAATGCACCGCAGCCAAGTCGGCTAAAGGCGATGAGTGTTGGAGTCAGTAGGGGGCGCATTCCCTGCACTGGGTAAGGCTGCAGAGGGGGGAAGGGCCCCAGAGCTAGAACAGGATGTGCTTCACAGCGCCTTCTACAGACCATGGGAAAATGGACCCAGCAAGACACACTCTCGCACTCTTAGTTGGTGAGCTGACAGCAACATGGCGAAGGATTAAGGGAGTCAAGAGCGGTGATTTTATTTCTTTTAAAGAACCCACCCTGCATTTTAAAAGTTCTCTCTTTTTACTTTTTCAAAACTGTTGACCCTCAGACAATCCACATTTGTTCTTGGCACATCATTGGTACACAGATTTTCTATTCTCTGGAATTATGGAATTCTTCCACCTTAAGCTTTGAATGAGTCACCATGTCTTTCCAAGGTCAGATGGTAAAGGGGAAAGTGTAAAACCTGAGAGTAATGCATTGGTTTGGGGGTATTGCTGATTGCCTCCTTTCTTCATGGCCCAAATCTTTCCAACTCTTTGAGAGTTAAAAATCATTCTTGAAGGATGTTGTTAGAATGTTAGTGGGGTAGTAATTCTCATAAGCATGTAGATGGGTGTCATGATTTGCAAAGCCTTGTTGGTAAACATCAAACCCGTGTTGAATTCTTCATTGTCAAACTCAACAGAGTTGATTGTAAAATTTTGTTGCCTTCCAACTTTGGACTTGTAATTGCCGCCATTCATTATCTCAGTAGCCAACCACCAACCACCTTTGCAAAAGTGTTGACACCGGTCTTCTGTGAGCACCCACCTTCTTAGGGTGTGTTGATTTCTGTAGATTTTACTCCTCTTGTTATTTCCATAGGTGTGAGATGCACAATGCGAAACCTAGGCCCCAGCTTTTGCACCATGATGCACAGGGTTGTACTTTTTGTACTGAACTGATAGGTGGCCTAGTGGTTATGCCCTGTACTACCATTTTGAGGATCTGGACTCCGTTCCTGCCTTGCTCTTTGGACCACATTGTCAATTCACACCGGTGGGTATATTCATTTTGGAGGGTGGGAACTGCAGCAACAGGGAAGCCAGAGACTTCTTCCTCCTTGGTCACCACCAAAGCCAACACTTCCAAAATTTCAGCCTAGCCACATTCCTCAAGGAACCGGTTAGAGCTGGTTGCAGTCGAGGGTTCTGAACAGAGAAATGACATAGTAGCTTGTTTAAGAGAAAATTTTGAAGTTGCTAATGCTGTTTTAATCATTTGCATTCTGCACTCTTGTGTATAAAGTATGTTAAGTTCTTGATTATTGTTATCTTGATGACCCAGGCTCAAGAGTTGCTATAGTTTCTATAAACCTTACAGATTCTCTGATCAGAACAGGCCCTTCCATGAACCTGTCCTTGTTACCAATGATTGTCAGTGGTTGTTGATAATCAAAGGTACTTTTAAGACTTTGTTGCAAGTATGTTACATAGACAGACCAAGATAAGTTTATGGGGAAACTTATGAATGGGTGTATTCTTTGATACATAGTTAACCAGTTGGTGCTTAAGAGTTTTCATGGGACATTTGCTGCCAAGTAACCTTTTGGTGAGTGAAAAGGAAGGAGGCAGCTTGGTTCAGTTATTCCATTGGAGACCTAACTATATTGCTTTTGCAATATTTTAGTAGCCACAAGAATCAGATATTAAATCTAATGGTGATATTTATAATTTTTAAATACTGATCAGTATTTGTTAAACAGATATAATTTTGACCTGTACTTGTTCTTTGATAGATAGTTATATGAGTTTTTAAAGGAGTAGTTTGAAAACCACTTCTTATTTGAGGGTATGTTTGAGGTGAGGTTTGTGAAGGTGCTTTTATTTGACTTGGCAAATTACACATAAGATGCAGTGTTAACTGATATCCTTAGTGGTAATAGCCATTCTCCTCCTACGGGAAAACTTGCTATGAGCTCTTAGAAAGCATGTATTCTGCAGTTTTTCAAGGTTTCCTGGTTTGAGCATTCTAAATTAAATTTATAAATAAATAAATAATAAATAGTAAGGCTATTGGGCTTGAAGGCTGGAATTTAGGTAAACTGAGGGTTTGTTAAAAGTACAGGTTGGGGGAAGGGAGCCTCAATTAAGCGGAAGGTGGGAATGGGTATTCTGTTTAATTGAGCTTTAAGTAGAAATGCCTTCTTTACTTAGCCTTTGTTGAAATTTCCTAAAGTTACCATATTAGAGGCTACTGTACATTGAACTAAGCCTTTGATTTTGATTTTTATAGTCTCTGTTTAGAAAATATAGGAGATTGGGCTTTGAATCTCTAAAAGACCTCTGGCCCTGCCTATCCTGGAAGTCATTGGTTGTAAACATACCCACTGTGAATTTGTTTTGCTTAAATTTCTCTTTTTTTTCCTTAAACCAGAGTGCAGGAAAAGTTCTAATACTATTTATATTAAAAATAAAACGTCACCATGTTGAACAGATTAAGTGTCAAGTAAGTTCTCAATTATTGTTATTTTGATGACCCAATCTCAAAAGTTGCTAAACTTTTAAAAACCTTAAAGATTCTCTGATCAGAACAGGCCTTTTCCTGAACATGTAGTTGCTACCAGATAACCAGCTAATAGGCTTTTACCAAGTAAAAATGATTTTTGCTTCTTGTTACAACATATATGCACACGTTTATTTAATTACTCCAATTTGATTAAATAAGGTGCACTATTTGTTAAATTGTTGGCTTTCCTGGTAACTGTTCACAGAATTTGAAAAACGTCTACTCAACACAATTTTTAGTATTTTGAAACTTTAAATATTCAGCAGTCTTTTGGTTGATTGCATTTATGATGTTGTGCACATGCTGGCTACATGTTTAATGATGGAAATTAAAGAAGATAGAGCTGATCAGTTACAAAGGCTCAAATAGGGATCAGTACTTGAGTAGAGAGAGAGAAAAGAAAAAATTCACAATTTCAGTACTATTTTTGTCTTTTGGGAACTATAACAAAATTGCATAAGTTGTAATAGGCCTTGGCAGGTTGATTTCGTCAATTGGTGTGAGTGTGTATATACCCAAAATACAACTCGTTTCTTTTAGAGTTGGAAATAACTGTCATATTATCAAATACAAAATCCGAGCATTAGAGATATAATTGGGAAACCGTACATTTAACTACAGAAAAAGATGTTGGGATTAGACATTATAATTTTTGGAAAAATAATCTATTAAAATCATAGTGAGATTAATTTAGGTGAAAGTACCCAAAAGGAAATTTTTATAAGAATAGAAGCTAATTTGTAGTTTACACCAACATGCCCGATACTATTGTGTAGTAATCTGCGTGTTCATCCTGGACTTCCAAGGGGCTTATCGTTAGATTCTCAGAGCTTGATGTGTTTCTAGCATCATGCAGACTTTTAGTTTTGTAAGAGCTTGTGTCATTAGGTCTGGAACAAATGTCGTATTTTGCTGATGTGCATCACTGTCAGTTATGTATTTTATGTTGATAGTTTGAAAACTTGGCATTTGAAATTGGTGAGAACCAAACCCCCACCCACACTAACTGAATTGATACTTTGAATGTAGAAACTGTTTCTTGTTTACTCATTGGCACTTTCTTCTGCCCTAATGGTTGAGATACTTTACAAAAGAAGGCATCCTTGTTTTGCACAGTATGAGTGGCCATGGTTCCATCATGACTTCATGATTTTATCTTGTTCTGTTTGCCTGATCCTGTTAATTACAAAGTGAGGGGAAGGATGATTGTGCTCCTTCAGTCTCTTTCCATGTCTTAGTACTCTTCAGACCTGTGTTTTGGTTGTGACCTACCTTTGATATCTGGCAGTTAATGAGTCGGCTTAAATGAGAGTCTATATTCTGCTTCACTGAAGAAGGCTATCCTCACATATTATCAGGCTTCTCAAATTGGGATATATGTATATCAACTTGATTATGTTGTGATGCATGAGTCTATTATTAGGAAGTCACACTTCCTAATAGTGTGCCAACTATATACAGGAACTGATGTGATTTGAGGGCACACATTTCCTAATCAGTGTAAAATGTAAAGTTCTTTTCACTATTTCAGTTCTTGGTTCTCTGGTCTCCATATATGCATTCACTTGTCCTCTGCCTGTAATTCTTTCTATTTCAGACTCACAAGCTTCCTTGCTTTTATTGATGCATGGCTTAGTTCTAAGATAGCAGCTAGAGAAATAATGAAATTTCTAGAAATAAAGGTACTAAGGAAGACTGCCCTGAACATGTACTGCAGTTTAAGAGTTAAGGTTTAAGTCAAAAGCATGCACGTAATCTGTAGGAGTCTCCTGCATTGTTTGACCATCATCACTTAGAATTAAAAATAAATCCCTACACATCCTAATTCACTGTCCAGTAAGGGTATAGATTTGTAACTGAGTCACTCAGCTGTGGGTTGTTTCTGTTTATGTGTCACTTGTCATATGACTTGCTTGATGTCTTGAAGAAGGGTGAGCTGTGAGTGTAAAGGCCTCTTTGCTGGCCTTTAGGGTAATATTAATGGCGTGCCCATTTTATTTGCCAAGCAAGAGGTTCTCAGTTCTCAGGATTTTCCTTGTTTCACAAGTGGGGAAATCAAGGCACTGCAATGTGCTTAGTTGAAGTGAGCCACAGAATGAATGTGTCCATGCCAGGTCTGTCTTGGAACACAGGCTTTATAGGGTTCCCAAGTTTTGTTTTGTTTTTGTTTTTGTCTCATGAAGGCTCACAGGAATGCTTCATAACTGGGTAGTGCTCCTCTTTGCTTGTGTCAGTGAATATACCCAAGGATCCTATATAGGCTTGACAAAAGAGGCTGGCCATACCCCCAGCAAGAGAGTACCAGCGATAATTGTGCTGGGGGTGACTAGTTGAAGCAGCACATGTCTGGTTTGAAGTTGCCTGTACAAGGATCTAAAAAGAAAGTTTGTTTACGGTCCTGTTGCTTTTCCCAATGTTTTGGTTTAGGGCAGCCTTGTTCTTTCTCTCCTCTGAACAGTTATTTTTGCTTAGATAATTACTGGCTTTTGGCCCTTCTGCCTTTTCTTTTTTCTGAACTCCTCTGCTCCATTTCAGAATTTGTGGAAGCCTGTGCTTCCCTTAAAACTCGCACCTTTTTCTGGTGGGAACTGGCAACAATTGATAACCTGTATGAGTGGTTTCTTTTGAAATCCAGTATATCTGAAGAAACTTCACTCTAGTGAAAATATGGAAGAGTTCATTAAAATTTTAAATTGGGCATTGTCAATGTGTCAACATTTGGAATTCTTGCTCTTGTGAAAGGGTGAACTGGAACTGGGAAGTGGAACTATGCAGTCGGCTCAAAGTCCTGATTCAGTCAGGTAGGCCTAAAAACAACACCAAGAAAAACTTCTGCAGAAAGCGTAAGGGTCGAGCCACCAAGTGGCAAAGGCCTGCTACACAAATAATGCTTCTGCTACAAAGAAATCTTTGCCCTTTAGGCGGTGACTCCTAGGAGATGGCTCAGAAAAACTTGAGGTGATTCAAATAAATTATTCTGTTTTTCATGAATGAGGAGAAAAGTACTTTTCCCTTACTCTGGGAAAATTATTTCTGAGTAGTTTTGATAGAGCATGAAAATTTTCTCATTAAAGAATTAAAAATAACCTACTTTTGTCTTAGGCCATTTATATGAGCAGACCAGTGACATGGTCCTGGATTGACTATAAGTGGATGTGTCTGGATGTCTGCTTAGGCCTACTTGTGAATTGATTTCTTATGTTCACATTTCTCTTCAGCCAGGTTGTCTACCTGTATTGACAGCAATAGCGCTCAACTGTGGAGTTCTTCTGTAGGCAGCAAGGTATTGCAGTCATTCCCCATGGTGTGATCCTGCCTTGCCTGGAATTCTATTTAAAATGGAATAAATTGACGGACACTGAGGGGGGCACTTGACGGGATGAGCACTGGGTGTTATAATTGAACACCAATAGAAAATAGATTTATTATTAAAAAAGAGAAAAAGAAAATGGAATAAATTGGGGCGCCTAGATGGCTCAGTGGTTGAGCATCTGCCTTTGGCTTAGGTCATGATCCTGGGGCCCTGGGATCAAGTCCCCGTTTCTCCCCTCTGCCTGTGTCTCTGCACCTCATGAATAAATAAATAAAATCTTTAAAAATAGGGCAACCCAGGTGGCTCAGCGGTTTAGCGCCCCCTTCAGTCCAGGGCGTGATCCTGGCTCCCTGCAAGGGACCCTGCTTCTCCCCCTGCCTGTCTCTGCCCCGCCCCCCATGAATAAATAAATGAAATCTTTTTTTAAAAAAATCTTTAAAAATAAATAAAATGGAGTAAATTGGGAAATTCTCCCCATCTCATACTCCCTACAGCTAGATAAAGGTATTAGAGATATTCTCAATCTTTTTTTTTTTTTTTTTTTTTTTTTTTTTTTTGATAATCTGTGAGGCATCTTTCTCCCTTTTAAATAAAATTCTTCCTGAGGGACGCCTGGGTGGCTCAGCAGTTAAGTGTCTGCCTTTGGCTCAGGGCGTGATCCTGGAGTCCCAGGATCGATTCTCACATCAGGCTTCCTGCATGGAGCCTGCTTCTCCCTCTGCCTGTGTCTCTGCTTCTCTCTGTGTTCTCTCATGAATAGATAAATAAAATCTTTTAAAAAAATTTTTGTGAACTTCAATATTTCAATCAGTAGTTAGGGAGCAAACCTTCAGTTGCTCAGCTTTCATTTTGTCCTTCCAGTTCCGTCTTCTCTTCCATCCATGTATTGTGTCATAGTCTCAGCACATTCTCAAAACACCCTGAAAGCCGTTGGTTCCATTGGTGTTCTGGGTGGTCACAGTTAGGATTCTCATCTAAAATCTAAATACTCCCAAGTAACAGGATAAACCAAAACATAATAGTTTCCAGTTGTAGGCAACTAGTCTTTTAGTCTGAAAGTCTTCTTAAAAGAGAAGTGGGGGGATCCCTGGGTGGCTCAGCGGTTTAGCACCTCCCTTCAGCCCAGGGTATTCATTGTCCTGGAGTCCCGGGATTGAGTCCCACATCAGGCTCCCTGCGTGGAGCCTGCTTCTCCCTCTGCCTGTGTCTCTGCCTCTCTCGTGTGTCTCTCATGAATAAATAAATGAAATCTTAAAAAAAAAAAAAAAGTGACCCACATAGTTTTTTAAAAGATAAATAATGTAAAACCTAGATCATACCTTTATGTTTTTATGTGACTAAGTCACCTAGGTTTATTGTGGGTACTTGCAGATGTTTTAAATGCCACAGAGTTTGTAAAGTTAAGAATATGCTCTTTAACATGACCCTCTCACACAAATGCAAAGTATTATGTGAAAACACTATTATGTGTGTAAATGTGCATTTTGATGTATCTAGGGACAGATACATGGCAACCACATCTGATTCTCAGGAATAGTCCCACATTTTTTTTTTTTTTTTTTGTTATTTATTTATGATAGTCACAGAGAGACAGAGAGAGAGAGAGAGAGGCAGAGACACAGGCAGAGAGAGAAGCAGGCTCCATGCACCGGGAGCCCGATGTGGGATTCGATCCCAGGTCTCCAGGATCGCGCCCTGGGCCAAAGGCAGGCGCCAAACCGCTGCGCCACCCAGGGATCCCCTAGTCCCACATTTTTGAAAAGATATGCCACAGTGTGAGCTCATGATTTTAGAAGTGACTATTCCAGAATCTGATCTGGTTTAAGACAATAATGATAACTACTTATGTGTAACAGGCATCATCTCATTTAATCCTTCTGGCACTTGAACAGTGGAGTAGTGTCCTGGTTATACCATAAGGAAACAGACCTCCAGAGGTTGAGTAACATTTTTAGGTTCACAAAGCTAGTAAGTGGCAGAGTAAGGATTAAGTAATGATACAGATCAGCCCAACTCTCGAACCTTTTTTTTTTTTTTTTTTTTTTTAAGATTTTTATTTGACAGAGGAAGCATAAGCAGGGGAGGGGCAAAGGAAGAGGGAGAAGCAGGCTCCCTGCTGAGCTGGGAGCCAGACGTTAAGGCTCAATCTCAGAACCCTGGGATCATACATGACCTGCGCCGAAGCAGACACACTAAACCAACTGAGCCACCCGGGCTCCCCTGGAGCTATATTCTTAATAGCTATGTCATACCATCTTTCTTTTGAGCAGAGGAAAGCTTTACTGTGTTGTCACCCTACTTGTTACCGAAATTTGAAGTTGTGAGGTAAAAATTTTACATGTGTCTGATAGGTCAGCTAAATTTTTATTTATGAAAACAATATAGTTTTACTGGGAAACAAATGTTGATGTACGCTATAGGCTTCATCCTTGAACTTCATCTTCTTTTTGCCATCACTTCAGTATCTTATTAACTTACACCTAAGGCTCTGGTGATTTTTTTTTTTTTTTTTTTTTTTTTAGACCTTTCAGATCCTGTAGGTCTGAGATGGGTGTAAGCACCCTCAGGTGATTCTGAGGGTTGCCTAGGTTTGGTATTTTACTCTGCATAGACTTCCTCTAGGCCTTTTGTAATCGATCCTGCCAAGTGGGCCAGATTAATTCTCTTAAAGCTCCATTAGAATTATATCCTTTCTCTGCCTCAATGTCTGCCGCACCTCCTCAGAGGCTACCAGACACAGCAACAGACTCTAGTTTCACACTCAAGGCTTCTATCTCCAACCTACCTTCCCAACCCTGTCATTCATTATTACTCAGAAGTTTGACATAGCCATTCTGGACTCTCTACAGTAGTTCCTAGAACTTGCTGTCCCACCTCTGGAACTGTGCCAACAAGGTGGTTTGTTTGAGGGTGTTTTTTTGTTGTTGTTGTTTTGGTTTGGGTTTTTTTTTGTTTTGTTTTGTTTTTGTGTGTGTGTGTGTGTGTGTGTGTTTTGTTTTGTTTGCAGTGAATGCAGGTCCTTAACTAACCTGGTGGCCCCCAGCTTAGCATCTACTTTCACCTTCTCCTGAGCTCCCCTCCTGAGAATGAATTTTCCCTCTTATGAAACGTTAGAGCATTTAATTTGTGACACACCTGACACTTGGCCTCTTTTCCTATAGATATTTATGGGGTATCATCTCTAAGTCCTTTCTAGGCAGGAGCTGTTTGTTCATTCTACATGTATTGAGTGTCTGCTCCGTGTCAGCCACACAGTAGATTCTTGATCTCTAGCAGGGGGAAGAAAAAAAAACGAGGGATCCCTGGGTGGCGCAGCGGTTTGGCGCCTGCCTTTGGCCCAGGGCGCAATCATGGAGACCTGGGATCAAATCCCGTGTCGGGCTCCCAGTGCATGGAGCCTGCTTCTCCCTCTGCCTGTGTCTCTGCCTCTCTCTCTCTCTCTCTCTCTGTGTGTGACTATCATAAATAAATAAAAATAAAAATAAAGTGATCTGTAAAGGCCTAATTTACAGAGACATTATTTTAAAAAAAGAAAAAAAAACAATCTTTTTTAATAGGTTTTCTTTGCTTTGAATAGTGAGATGGCACCCTTGTCTTCCTACATATTTTAAGGGTTCATAAGTCCATCAGTTGAGCTCAGGAAAATCAATCTCCACTGAAAAAAATGATTCATAGTGGTTGTAATTTATAGACATAAATAACTCTTTATCAATTATAATTTCAGGTCATACTTTTCTAAATCTGAAATCACCTGTGATGAGCATTTACAGCAAATTTTAAGTCACAATGTAACTGTAACTTTGGAGATTGATAATGTGAATGGGGATGCTTATTTCCCATTAGATTCTTGGTTTGATATTAATGAGCCACAGCACGTGAAAGAAAACAAAGTTTGCTAAATCTGAATTTTCATTATTGTGTTATCTTTGAAAAGGCTTGCTAATTTATTTTTCCTAGGACCTCTCCCTTTTTGCAGTTCTGTCCTTTTAACTGTTTGAAAGAAACTTAAGTTTATTTAAAAATTTAATACATGAATATTCTTTGGAAATCCTTTTTTGTAGTGCTACGTGCTCTAGAATCATTCCACTTTAGCAAAACTAAAAAATAGTTGAACTTATTAAAGTAACTCCAACTGGATTAAATCTATTAGTTAAGGCAGAGTGAATTGGAGCCTTTGACATTGACAGAAGTGATATATTCCTCTATTCCTAGCCTCTGGGAGTAGAGCAAATTTGCCAGGAAAGTGGGTTCTGAGATTTTTTTTAAATAACACTTTGGGAGCCATTAATAATGTCATTCATAGAGTCATTCATTTAATATTGTCCAAACTGGTCTGGAAATCTATAAAGGTCCTTATAAAGTTCCTATATTACATCCAGAACTTGCTCTAGAGGATCTGTCCTGTTCAAAGCAATCTTAACAGATGCTTAATATTTATAGTTTTGGCAGAGACTCATCAATGATAAATGCCTTTAATTTTCAACCCAGACTATCCTCATAAAATTATGAACAACCCAAAAAAAAAAAATTATGAACAAACCTTGTTTGGCTCCATATTTTCAGTACTGTCGCTTTAAATTTTCTAGTAACATTTTGAAAAAATATGTATATGTGTATATGTATCTATGTACATATATATGGTAAAATATACCATAAAATTTATCATTTTAATGACTTTTAAGTGTAAAGTTCTTTTTTTGTTAAATATCCTCACATTGTCATGTAACCATTACCACTATCCATCTCCAGAACTTTTTTCATCTTACAAATTTGAACTGTATATCCATTAAACACCAAGTCCCCATTCTCCTCTCCACCCAGCCCTTGGCAACCACCTTCTTCTTTCTGTCTGAATTTCGGTATCTCATATTTGTCCTTTTGTGACCAGCTTATTTCAGTTAGCATAATATCTTCAGTTTCCACTGGCCACATTTTAACATTTAATTTCATTTAATGTTAACATTTAATTTAAAGATGAAATTAATTTTAATGTATTTTTAATCTGGTACATCCAAAGTATTGTTTCAACATGTTAGTATTTTTGAAAATGTATTAATAAGATAATTTGCATTTTTTAATTCTAAGCCCTGCAAATCCCAAGTATATTTTACATGTGAAAAAAGCTTATCTCAAACGGGCAAAGGACTTGAATAGACCTTTCTCCAAAGAAGACATACAAGTGGCCAATAAGCAAATGAAAAGATACTCAGTATTACTAATCATTAGGGAAATGCACATCACACCTACAATGAAATAGTACCTCATACGTATTAAGATAGCTATTATAAAAAAACATTAGCAAGTGTTGGTGAGGATGGGGAGAAATACGAAGCGTTGGCGTTGTGCACAGTTGGGTATGTAAATGGTAGAAGTGCTGTGGAAACAGAATTACCGTGTGAAGAGATTCTTGTACACCCATGTTCATAGCAGTATTCACCATAGCTAAAAGGTGAAAGCAACCCAAGTGTCCCATCATCTGCAAAATGTGTATATATGTAGCATGGAATATTATTCAGCCTTAGAATAACAGATAAGCAAAATATGGTGCATATATATTATAGAATGTTATTCAGCCTTTAAAAGGAGAATTTTTTTTAAAGATTTTATTTATTCATGAGAGACAGAGAGGCAGGCTCCTATGGGGAGCCCCATGTGGGACTCGATCCCAGGACCTCGGGATCACACCGTGAGCCAAAGGCAGATGCTCAACCACTGAACCACCCAGGCGTCCCAAGAGGAGGAGAATTCTGATATAGGCTCCAACATGAATAAATCTTGAGGACACGATGCTAAGTAAAATAAGCCAGTCACAAAAAGACCAGTACTTTGTGATTTCATTTACATGAAGTACTTAGAGTAGTCAGAGTCCTGGAGACAGAATTCTGGTTGCCTAGTGCAGAAGGGAAGGGAGAAATGGGGAGTTACTGTTTAATGTAGAGAATTTCAGTTCTGCAACATGAAAAGAGTTCTGGAGATGGGTACATGGTTGTAGTGATGGTAGCATGATATTATGATGAAGTACCGCTGAACTGTATACTTGAAAATTGTCAAAGGTGGTAAATCTTATGTATATTTTACCACAATATAAATAAACTAATTAATTTAAAAGTTTATCTCCATTCAATTCAGACTAGCCACATTTTACCTGATGAATAGTTGTTTGTGGCTAGCATCTACCTTTTTGGAAGGAAGACACTTAAAAATTAAAAACTTTCAGGCAGCATTGGTTTTTCTGCTGCATGACTAAATGCTGAGATACATAAGATTCATTTCCTTTTAAAAGAAAAATTGCATGTGCATAAAAATCTGGAAGGATAAGTATACCCAGTGCTAACTCTTGTCTTTATAATTATTTGTATTCCTTGCCTTTATATTTGTTCTATTAGGTCCAGTTGCCTTTTTCTTTTGTAACAGCTTTACTGAGATGTAATTCATATATCATACAGTTCACCCCCTTTAAAGTGTACAATTTAATGTTTTTTTAGTATATTCATAGAGTTATGCAGCTATCACTATGATCAATTTTAGAGTATTTTCATCAACCCACAAAGAACCCAGTCCCCATGAGCAGTTGCCCTCTACTGTCCCCCAATTCCTCTAGCCTTTGGCAGCTTTATTATTTCTATCTGTGTAGATTTGCCTGTTCTTCACCTTTTATATAAATGGAATCATATAGTAAGTAGCCTTTTGTGACTTTCACTGAGTATAATTTTTCATGGTTCATCCATGTTGGAGCATATATCAGTACTTCTTTTTCACTTCTTTTACCTTTTTTTAATAGCTGAATCCTATTTCACTGTATGAATATACCACATTTTATTTGTCCATTTAATAGTTCATGGAAATTTGGGTTGTTTCTCCTTGGGTATTAATGACTACTGGGAGACCATTCGTGTACAGGTTTTTCTGGTGTTTTTATTGTTTAAAGATTGTTTTTATTTTATTTTTATTTTCTTAGATTTTATTTATTTATTTTTTTTAATTTTATTTATTTATTCATATAGACACAGAGGGAGAGAGGAGCAGAGGAACAGGCAAAGGGAGAAGCAGGCTCCATGCAGGGAGCCTGACATGGGACTTGATCCAGGGTCCCCAGGATCAAACCCCAGGCTGCAGGTGGTGCTAAACCGCTGCGCCACTGGGGCTGCCCTGTTTGTTTATTTATTTATTATGAGAGATACCGCGAGAGAGAAGCAGAGACACGGGCAGAGGGAGATGCAGGGTGCCCAGTGTGAGATTCCATCCAGGGACTCCAGGATCACTCCCTGAGCCAGAAGGTAGATGCTTAACTGCTGAGCCACCCAGGTGCCTCAAGATTGTATTTCTTTTAGAGAGGGTGAGAGGCAGAGAGAGATGGAGAGAACCTCAAGCTGACTCTAAGCTGAGGGCAGAGCCCATCTCGGGGTTCAGTCTCACAACCCTGAGATCACAACCAAAATCAAGAGTCAGACACTTAACTGTGAGCCACTCATACCCTTTGTGTACAGGTTTTGTGTGGGTGTATGTTTTCATTTCCCAGTTGCTTTTGTAATAAAAACGAATAGAACTTTATTTGCAAAAAGGAGCCTGAGAGGTAGTTGAAAGCAAATTAGCATCCTGCCTAACCCTGCTCTCCAGAGAAAGAACAATCACCAAGGCCTCTGCTTTCCCAAGCAATTTTTGGAATAGCATGGTTTGACTATTAATAATGGGAATTGATAAAGGAGAAACAGAATACATCTGTTTTTGAAAAGCTGTCATTAAAAAATAAATAAAAATAAATGAAAAGCTGTCGTTTTATTTTAGGGATGCCAAGGTTGTAGTTATCATTTTGCAAAGGACACAATTTGGGTATCTTTCTGATGTGACTATCTAATGACTGCTGGCATCCAGGTGATGATAAGAGCACTTTTGGGCAAGTGGTTTCAGAGCTAAGTTGTTTCAGTTCTTCTCTGGATCTGACGGGACCATCTGACCTGAGATGTCTGTGTATTCTTAATCTCTGTTTTATCACCTGAGCTCATTTGGTTGAACTTGTTTAAGTTCATTTCAACCTTGAGTATGAAGTTCTGGCACTTTCAGATATATATATTTAACATGCTTTTGTTTACCTTTGTCTAAGATCAGAGAGCTTCATCCACGAGGGTGATGAGTAGAGCACTACATCCTAGATCTGGAGATGACCTTGAGACCCAGGTCTGTCACTGACAAGCTGATCACCCTTTAGCCAGTTGCTTCACCTCAGTTGCTCATCTGTAAAATGAGAAGAGTTTAGATTAGGCAATCCTTAGGTTCTTCCACTGATACACAGTGCTACATTTTGGAATCAAAATGTTTATGCACTTGTAATTAACATATTAAAGATTTGATAGTTATTTCTCTTCTAACCAGACATGGATTCAGTACAGAAAATTTTTGTTCTCACCAACTGAACCACCTAATACTGAAAATGCAGCACATATTAAAAAAAAAAAAAAAATCTTGGTTGATTGTTGTCATGTGTAAAGTGGCTGCCACCAATACAGTGCACCTTTTAGGAGCATTAATTTAAAAATAATATCCAGGTCATGGCTGACTGGCTCAGTCAGTGAAGCATGTGACTTGTGATCTCTGGGTCATGAGTTCAAGCCCCATGTTGGGCATAAGGATTACTTTAAAGAATAAAAACTTTAAGGGCATCTGCGTGATTCAGTTAAGTCCTTGACTCTTGATTTTAGCTTAGGTCATGATCTCAGGGTCTAGGATTGAGTGTGCAGCATTGGGCCCCATATCAGGTACAGCACCTGCTTGGGATTCTCTCTCTCCCTTCCCCCATTCGCCCATGCTCTCTCCCTTTCTCTCTAAACATAATAATAAAATTTTTTTTTAAAAATCATACTCAGAACTAGGGAAGTATTGCCCTGCTTGTCACATCTGGAATAAGTTTATCTTTCTGTTTATTTATTTATCAGAATAAGTTTATTCTGATATTTTCTTTCTGCACCAAAGAGTGACAGAGGAGCGCATCCACTGGAGATTGGCTCCTGTGATAACAGAAGTTAAAGGTGCACATCTACTGGAGATCAGCTCCTGTGATAACAGAAGTAAAGGTGAAAAGAACTGGAGCAGGGTACTTAGAGAAGGGGAAAAGACTTAAGAGGTAATGAGGAAGGTCCTTAAAAAAATGAAAGGCTGCTCTGTGGCTAGGGAATTAGATTTCTGTGGCTGAAATCAGGACTAGGCTTGTGAACAAGCAGCCTAGAGGGGTTTGTGCTCCTCTCAGTGGAGGTGGTCAGGCAGAGGGATAGTCTTAAAGCAGGGCTGCTTGTGGCCGGGAGTCACTCATTGTTTGTAGACAGTGGCCAGCAAAGTATTCCTATGACCAAGCATTGTTGTACTGAATGCTTTATTTAGGTAAGTGCACACATTTTGCCTTTCATAAATGACAATCTAATTACCCCCCCCCCCAAAACAGTATGATAGCTTAAGGAATTTAATCACTATTGGTTAAAAACCTGAAGAAAACCAAAGTCTTTTTTTCTGGAGGCAGTTTTGTAGTTGACACAATTATATCCATTGGGATTTTTTAGCATTAGAGAATAGTAAAAGTCAATGCAGTTAGTAGATAAGAATAGAAGACAGAAGTTGGTTACATTTCCTGCCTGTTTCTTGTCTCTGTTGACGGTGTTCTAGTATGATTAACCTAAGCAAAATAATTGGTGTACAGTATTCACATTTAGCTTTTGGTACAGTGTGTCTTCATTTGCAAAGTATTTTTCCTGATGATCCTCCTGGACTTTCCAAGCCCCCTTTTTAGCCTCAACCCTACAGCACGTTTTCCATTAATTTAAGGAGAAAGGAGCCTAAACTTTCTTTTCCTACCACTGTCATACTGCCCAGTTTTATCTGCTAATCCAGAAGGGCATTTTGCCCCTGGATTGTCAGTTTCTTGTTCTGTGGTATTTGGGAATTAGAGAGGAGGAGGGGGATCCCTGGGTGGCTCAGCAGTTTAGCCTCTGCCTTCGGCCCAGGGCATGATCCTGGAGTCTGGGATCAAGTCCCACGTCAGGCTGCCTACATGGAGCCTGCTTCTCCCTCTGCCTGTGTCTCTGCCTCTCCCTCCCCCCGTACCCCTGTCTCTCTCTCATGAATAAATAAATAAAAACTTTAAAAAAGGGGGGGGGGCGGGGGCAGCCCTGGTGGCTCAGCGGTTTGGTGCCGCCTTCAGTCCGGGGTGTGATCCTGGAGACCTGGGATCGAGTCCCACATCGGGCTTCCTGCATGGAGCCTGCTTCTCCCTCTGCCTGTGTCTCTGCTTCTCTCTCTCTCTCTCCATGAATAAATAAATAAAATCTTTAAAAAAAAAAAAAAAGACAATTAGAGCTGCCTTTCTATGAAGAACCTCTGGCATCTGCAAGATCTTTTGCCTTTTGCCCTTTGCCCTTTGCCCAAGCTTAATAGGAAATTGAAAGATTAGCTGCTTCTGTTCAGGACTGTCATTTTTTGTTTTGTTGTTGTTTTTAAGTATTGAGTAGGATGATTGCTTCCAGACCAAATGTAGGCTCTGAGCTCTCAACATGCTCACTCATTGGAGGGTTGTTCTAGAAAGCCTTTACAGGGTTTATTTTTCAAAATACAAACATACAAACCTTTTTACAACAGGTTTAATTTAAATGTTGGACTTATTGACACCCATAAAAGCAAATAAGGGGTCTCTGTTCACTGCTTCTGATCTCAGAATAGTCAGGAAAGATAAGCACTTACTGATTATAAAAAGAAAGTGTTTTACAATGACCACAGTTTTACTCAGTGATATTGACAGGTATTAAATATGTTGCTGAGGGGGTGGTAGGAGGAAAAGTGAGCACATAAATATGGAAATGATATTTTCTTTCTGCCTAGTTTTTATTTTAATGGGTCCTAAATGTTTCCACGGAGACATCACAAAATCTGTTGGAAAAAAAAAAGTACCATCGTGGGTAGCATGAAGCTGTATGAGAATCCTAAAATGTCCGTGCCTCCTAAAAAATACATATATTTTTTTAGTTAGTGGTTTTAAGAAACTTCAACTATAGCTAACCCTTAAACCCCAGTGCAGATTATAAGATCTGTATAAATATTTGTATCTGTGTAACATTAGAATATTTTTTTTAATACTTTGTTTTCTTAATTCAATATCAAGGGTCTGAATTTCATCTTACCTGTTAATTTGGATGGATGTTACCAAAAATGAAACTGTTTATATTGTAGTAGTTTGAATGTCTTCTTAATTTTTATTAACTTAGAAAATACAGCTGTTATTTTTCTTCACTAGTAACGGCATTATTTCCAACCTTTGATCCCACCCCCACCCGCAATAAAGTTTTTTTCTCAGACACGTGTTTTTCTTTACAGTTTAGTGTAGACATGTTTAAAAGACAACCCCAAAGTATAAACTGTATTCTTTTTTTTTTTTTTTTTTTTTTTTAAGATTTTATTTATTCATGAGAGACCCACAGAGAGAGAGAAGCAGGCTCCATGCAGGGAGCCCGATGTGGGACCCAATCCCAGGACTCCAGGATCACGCCCTGGGCCAAAGGCAGACCTCTGAGCCACCCAGGGATCCCCTATAAACTGTATTCTAATCCTTAGGTTTATTGTAGGATTCTGATAACCATATTCTGATCAGACTGTAATTTTACTAGGGGGAGATTTTCAATAAACCTTTGAGATTCTGCTATAGCCATCAAAGTTCCTGCTTTGGTTGATTGTTCACTAGGTCCCAATTCTGCATTTCAGAAGACTGTCACCTTGGCATAAATTTGCATTAGAAACTTAGACCAGTAACTATTTCAAGGGGATACTTAGGAACAGAGAACTTATCCTTCTTCCTCTTTGCATTGCAACCTCTGAGCCCCTCCACTTTTTATCTTTTTTATAATTCAGCTAAGATTTGTTTAGAAACAAGGGTTGCCTCTTTAAAAGGGGGTTGGTGGGTGTTGAAAACCATTGATTTAGCCTAAGCAGCTTATGTTTAGGTGTCACCAGGAAGAGGTAACCATTCCTGTCTAGCTTTCAATGCAGTGTTAGAAATATTTTCTGATACAGTTGATACATTAGTTGTCACTCTGGATGTATGTTCAGAATTTCCCAGATAAGAAAAAGTTGCAGTTATACTTGCAGGTGATGGAAATTAGGGCATGGTATCATATTTACTTCTGTATTTTCTGGCATGTTAAATTAGTACCATATGTTCTTATTAAGAACTTGGGGAACCTAAGAATGCACATAAAAATGTGAAAAATTATATCTTGAAAAATGACATGTTACATCCACACTTTGCAGTAGCTTAAAATATAATCTGAAAAGGTTTGATCTGGAAGCTTTTTTTTCTCCTGGCTTGTTTGATTAACTGTGCCTGGTCAAAGGTTTAAGGTTGGGTTTTACGGGGTTTTTTGTTTTTTGATTTAACTTTCTGTGGGCAGAGTTAGGTTTTTCTGCTTTTTTCCTACCCCTAAAAACAGACTAAATGATGCCATTTTGATCTGGTAGCTTTGCAAGGGACCTTATCACATACATAGATAAGTCTCATGGGCTCTTGGTACATCAGGTCCTGTAAACCTTGCCTTGAACCACTAAACTAGCACTGTCTGCTATTGGGTTCCCCTTGTCTTCCTGACCCAGAATAGCCTGAATACACCACTTGACTTGATTCAAGCCTTTTGGCAATGATTATAATTTTTTTTAAGATTTTATTTATTTATTAATAGAGACACAGAGAGAGAGAGGCAGAGACACAGGCAGAGGGAGAAGCAGGCTCCATGCAGGGAGCCCGATGTGGGACTCGATCCCAGGTTTCCTGGATCACACCCTGGGCTGCAGGCGGCGCTAAACCGCTGTGCCACCGGGGCTGCCCTATAAATGATTATAATTATGTTTCTCAGATAATGACTTCTTTGCCTAAGTGAGGTTTCCCAGTCATTGAGGTTCTGTCATCCTTCCCCTGAACAGATCCAGCCTATAGATCTTTCCTTCCTGAGACAGGCTAACTCTGCCTCGTTTATTCTTTTGGTATATGACGTAAAGGAGTAGTTTTGGTTTTGGTATTTGGAGAGAAAAGAGAAATGTGTGTTTGATCGTTTTTCTATATGTTTTCAGTTCATCTGTAGCCTAGGGCTACAGATCTACAGATTTTCATTTCTGCCATCTGACTCTTGCTTTCTAAGAAAGCATATGAGTAGGAAGTTTGGCCAGGATTATTAGTAAAACTTTAGTATTTTGGACCCAATCAGTAGATGTGGGTATAATTTGCAAAGATCAATAGGAAGGAATGTGACTGAATCATTCAGCAGTGAATTTAAATCATTCTCAAAATTGATATTTTAAGCCTAGTTCATCAGGTGGCATATGCTTACCCAAACGCTACTTATTTTCAGTTTTTAATAAAATACTTGAAAATCTTAACTCTGTTATTAGTAGGTCATTGAGCTTTGCCCCACATCCTTTAATGGTTCAATGTTTCGTTCATTCTTTCGTTGTTTTCTTAGACAGAGAGGGAGTGGGGGAGGGGCAGAGTGAGGTTGAGAACCTTGAGCAGGCTCTGCACAGTGCACAAGCCTGCTTGGGATTCTCTTCCTCTGCCCCTCCTCCCACACCTGTCTCCTTGTCTCTGCCCCCCCCCCCCCTCTCTTAACAACAACAACAACAAAAAGAACGGTATTTCAACAACAACAAAAAAAAAACTGTGTTTGACTCTCTTCAAACTATGTGCCCATTTTTGTTTCTGATTAATGAAACCAAGCATCTTTCAGAATAACTATGTTTTCCTAGCAAACTGGTACTATTCCTACTAGACCTAATTCACAAGTGTAATTACTTGGTTTAAAGCCCCCCATCTTTTCTCTTGTTCTTCCTCTTCTGTGTCCCACTGCCCGGTGGGTCTACTTAAGATTTTTGGTTGCAAAGAACATGAACCAAAGCTTAAGCAAAAGTGGTCAGGTCCTGAGTCCTCTTCAGCGTCGCCCTCAGCCTTCTTTGGGGTATACATCCAGTGTCTGTATGGGTGGAATACTCTAATTGGTGGGCCTGAGTCTCACCTCCTCTGCTCTAGTGGAAGAAAGACCTCCTAATAACACATCGTTTGCACCAATGATGGCTCCAAGAGGCAGTTTGGCAGGCAAAAAACATCCATCTTTATTCCAGTGTGCTCTGGGTCCTGTCCCTTAGACACGATGGACTGTTGGAGGAAAGAACTGTGTCCTATTCATCAGCACACTGACAAAGTATAGGTTCTCCAAAAATGACTGAATAGGTGAACAGTCGTTCCATCCCATTAAATTGGGTATTCTCCCCCTTATTTTGCCATGAGCTGAAAGGTCTATGGTTTGACTGAAGGGAGCTCTCCTTGGGATATTGGGATAAGGGTGCTGACCTAGTGAAAATGGCCATCCTGATAGCCAAGGAGGCTCAGAAAAAGGACTAGTCACCTGGGGACAAATCTGGAGAGAAAGTAAGCCCATCTCTAGGCAATTTTTGATGTTCTTGTTGAGGCATCATCTTCCTCCCTAAGAGTAATTATTGTAAATATTTTGTTTTTAACTCATTCTCTTCAAAAGGAAACAGCCCTAAATCCATCCTAGACGGTTGATTTCCTATTTACTCTGTTCCTTTACCACAGTTAGTCACTTAGAGTTTGGGCCCCTTGTGTAGGTTTCTCATTCAAAAGATTTTGAGGGGTGCAGAGGAGGCCAGGAGTAATTCTTGTAAAAGTTTTTAAGTATAAATCAAATAGATAACATTGATGAACCCTGAAGCCACCTATTGATACGGAGTTGTTTCTTAACAGCAACAATAAACAACAGAAGGTCCTTGAGTTCTTTAATCTTGTTATTCATGATAATCCTAACATTCACAGAATCTTTTGGAGATGTTCTTTCAAGGAATCTTTGGCTTGTTGCAGACCTAAAAAAGCTTGACATTGTCACAGTGGCCCCTTTTAGAAGGGGAGCTCCATGGCTGGAGGGTAGGAGTGGGAGGGAGCCTTCTTTGCTTATATTCTTACACTGTGTGCCTGTTTTGTAAAGAATGCTTTACTTAAAAAAACAAGAGTCTTTGTAAATGCTTTTGATGATGCTAACATATATGAATGAATGTGTTATTCTAGCTCCAGATGGACAAAATCTTAAGTGACCTCCATAAGCAATACATAGAGGATACCTCCATCTGGGGAGGAGGGCAGATAGAATTCCCCAAATTCATTTCCAATACCAGTAATCATAACTCAGAGTATTCTACATCTTTCAGTATAAACTTTAACTTAGGTTCCTCCTATTGCCAATCACAAAAAAAAAAAAAAAAAAAAAAAATTTTTGTACAGCATTTTTTGCTATTCACTATTTATATATCTGTTTAATTCAGCCTAAGTAAACTTGAGATTTACCCTATGGCTGAAATACCACGTTTTATAAATTACAAGTTTCTTGTAACTGAGCTCCTTTATGAGCATATTTACTTTTTCAGAACTGCAGGTGTATAAATTGGGTACCTACCATGCAGTGAGGTGCTTCAGCTGGAGGTCTTAAAACAGCTTGGTTAGCCATGAGTGGTGGGCACTTAACAATGCGTGATGTGTATTGTTCGTTAGGAGAATGCATTTTCCTTTATCCTCAGCTGCAGTTTAACTCCCCGAGTGTTTTCTGTATAGACTGGTAGCTTCAGTGGTGGTGACATTTCCAAATCATTGTGTATTTGTTTTTGCTGAGATGTTGAGCTGCTTATACCCAGGAGGCGGGGAAAACGAGTAATGGCTGCCTTCTGGGCTCATCTCTCCTCAGAAGCGAAGGACAGACTTGGGAAGTTCCAAAAGAAATGCTGGACTTGGGCCCACAGAGAGTTTATGAAATGAATGGAGAAACAAGATGTCTCTTCTCAGATTTGGGCGTTTGTGGGCATCTGTTTTGATGCCTGGTCTCAGAATTAGCCTGTAACATTTTCTGTATTTCTGAAACATTGATATCAGGTGGTTCTCTCTAAATGACCTGGTTATGGGAATAGTTTTATTAAGCAATTGATTAAAAATTTTCAAAAAGATGGTTTAAAACAATTTAGCAATAGAATTTCCACAAGAAATAATGGATTTAGCTTTGAATTGCATATTAATTTGTAACCAAAGTGACTTCTGAGTCCACTATTAAGTAATATGCAGATTGCTGGATGGCAGAGTGTGTGGAGGACACACAGTCGTGCTTCTTAGCTGCTGAGGATGGGAAAGCTGATCAATGTTTTTTAGTGAAATGTGTTTCTTTTTTGGCTTCAGTTATACTTTGTAATTCATGTAGAGTATTTTGAAACTTCTAAGTTCTGATGACATACCCAAATTCAGAATTTGTAGGAGTTGTTTGTTTGGGTAGGCTTCACTCTTTTCATTTTTCATAGTTAATATTGATTTTTGGATTAGAATAATAAATGAGGTAACATGATACTGTATTACATTTGGATTAGTTGATTATGGTTGTACTTACAAATGGTAGTGGTGTTATAGAGTAACAGCCTTTATTAATTAGAACACCAGATTTGCATGTATTAAACTTTAATTCCTGTTGCTTTGGCTTTTGGGTTTGCCTCTGGTTTTGGTTTTTGGAACTATTTTATATCCTACAAAATTATTTGGATTATTACATTGATGATAAATTCTTACCATATTTTATAGGAAACATTTATGGTCACATGGAAGCCATACAAATAACTAATTTTATTTTAACTTTTGTTTTTTAAGGAACTTGGGGAAGTGGATCTAAATTTCTGCTTTAATGTATTAGGTCATTTAAATAATTTTTCAGTCCCTTCACACATACATATAAGCTTTTCATTTTTCAAGAGGATCCCCTAAAGTCTATAACACAGTTATCATCTGCCCTGATGCTGAGTACCTTTGTCCAGGTGTGGTGCTGGCTGGGGGGTGAGCTGCACAACCATTGAGACCATTAGTGTCTTTAGTTTGGATAGTATTTGGAAGCATTGAAAGATATTTAAGAATGTTATAGCAATGTGCAGGACAGTTCCCAGAAAACAAAAACTTCTTTTCCCTGGCACTCAAAATTATATGGTAATGATGCTGAAACGGTGAAAATTTTTCTGTTTTCAGAGGCTCAACATCACAAGGAGAAAAGCACTCACACTTGATTTTTAAGATAATCGGTTGGTATTTTTAACCTAATTCTCAACTTAAAAAAAAAAAAAAAGTTTGATGATGAACTTAAATTCTAATTAGAAATGTGCCAGATTAGACTCATAGTTGATCTATAGCATAAAATGTCCTGTTAAAAATAGAAAAGATCAGAGAGCACTTACTTTGCCTGCCTGCTTTAAGTAATCAGAACATATTAGATAAGGATATCTACTCACCTTCTTTGTCAGCGGGCCAAGGTTTGTGGTCCTACCATCAGTGGAACTAGGAAATATTACAAGTTGTACGTGTTTTGACTTGACTTAAATTTTTTTTTCCAATAGAAACTATGTTCCAACTTCCTGTCAACAATCTTGGCAGTTTAAGAAAAGCCCGGAAAACTGTGAAAAAAATACTTAGTGACATTGGGTTGGAATACTGTAAAGAACACATAGAAGTAAGTAGCATGCCATTTTTTAATTTTAACATGACTCAGCTTCTGATCCATTACTTTGTGTCAGCAGTCGGGATGGTTAATTCTTAGTTGTGATTCTGAATTGTAACTGCAGCATTAGCTTCACCAGAGCTTTCTCAGTTGGCTTTAACTTGTTTCCTTCTCCCTAAAATGGGCTTTTTCATCTTTGCATCATGAAGCAAAAGCAGTTCCACTGGTGAGGATGTAACTAGGTGCTTTAAAATTGTTTCTAAATTCAGATCTTTAGAACAACCCCTGAGGGGAGATATAGGAATTCTTATCTCCCATTTATAATGAAGAACTGGTAAAGATAGAGGTCCACCTCACAGCTGAGCTTATGGCAGGGTCTGTCTGCAAGAGTCCAGAGCCTGTTCTCATTCTGATGTGCCTGAGTGTTCTGGTTCACCTTCTGATTGTTGAGGCATGGTAGTTTGGGTGCTTGTTGTCTCTTTCCTTAGGATTTGAGCATTTTGTTGGCCCTTTTAACCCATCATACATATTATCTTCCCCTTGTGTAACAGTTTGGACTTTTGCAAACTGTTTTTCTAACTTTTTTTTCTATGAGCTTTTTAACAGCCCTGTGGGATAGCCAATGTACTAGTCTCCTCCTTTTCCAGATCTCATTGCTCCAGGTCTTGTGGTTTAGTTGGTCAAAGCCTCCGGTTGAAATATTTAAAGCTGTTTTCCCCACTAGCCTTTAAGTTACAACTGGCCAGGGACCATAACCATACTTGTCCATCCATGTATAACCAGCACCTTGTACAGTGCTGGGTACATAATAGGCATTCATGAAATGTTTGGATGGAATTGAAAGTTAAAAAGCAATTTCCTTCATGTAACAGGTTTTCTGTTCCTGATTCCCATGAATAATACTGGGGAGTGGGGGTGGGTATATCGTGAAGACTGAAGCTTCTCAAAAGTGGGCTTCTCTAGTTTTGTTGTCCCCAGTGTGGAAGTCCAGCCCCTCAAATTCAGGTGGATCTACCCAGTGAAACAGTCCATCCACTTCCACTTCGCACTCAGTGGAGTAATCTGCACAAGAATAAATAATGCAAATGATAAGGTATCTTTTCTATCCTGCATTTGATGTGTTTCTCCCATTACACCCTCTGGAATTTATAAATACTTGATTTTCCCACACTGAACTGTGAACCTTTTAGAAGCCAAGGGGAATTTTCTCCTAAGACTTTGTATCTTCCTGGCCTGGAGAAAAACGGACCATAAAATTTTTACATAAGTATAAATTTAACATAATACTACTGAACTCTCTTCGAATAGCTTTCTTTCTTCCTTTTGTGGGCTCAGAAATCCCAAGTTTTCTTCCCCGTCCATTTCTACCCCCTTTTCCCCTGAGAAACAGAATATCATCACATCCATGCTGCTCTGAGCAAATGTTGCTAGCTTATACTCCATTCTAATACTACAACTGATGAGTTACAACACTCTAATGAAAGGAGCTTTGGTATTAATATGTGGCTGAATTTTTTTTTACTTAATTAGAACTTCCAGTGGTTTCCTTAGAAACCTGGCTGACCATTAGGGGAATGTTTGGTTGTTAGAAAATGTCGAATGCGACTTCCATATGCCTTTTTGTATTTCCTAAGAGCCTTATCATCCTAGTTTAGTTCTTGCTGGGGTTGGTTTTTCTGTCTCCCCAGCTATAGCTTAGAGATGAGATTTATAAGTAAGATTGATTGGGCTAGAGTTGATATCACTGTGTTTTTGTAAACTTCTTTCACTGTTTTCTAGGATTTTAAACAGTTTGAACCTAATGACTTTTATTTGAAAAACACTACATGGGAGGATGTAGGACTATGGGACCCTTCACTTACAAAAAATCAGGTAAGTAGCACCAAGGACTTCCCCAAATGGCAACATCCTTGGTGCACTGCATTTTTTGGCTCTAAGCCTTACATAGTGATGCATTGATTTGTGGGCAGCAACCTAGTATGGAAAATGTCAAAATTATTTCATATTTTCCTAAGTGGCAGGGAAAACTGGGAAGAATTTGTCTTTTTTTGTCGTTGGACCAGAACTTTAAGTCTAAAACAAACAGGAAATTTTGTTACTTAAACGTTCTAAGGTCCTACTGTATATCAACACTATGTCAGCAGTACTTTGGCTCTTCTATTTCTTAAATGTCCCCTCCAACATTCTGTTCATCCAAGCCATCCATCATTTTTTTGTGTCTGTCACAGTTTGTGTTATTTCTGGAGAGGGTGTTTTTTTCTGTGTTGGTGTCATCCAACCTCTCTGGGGTTGCTAAGCCAGCACATAGGGAAGGGGATGGGTACCTTTGTCTGATAGAGGTGTGACTTTACAATTTGGGATTAAAAACACTGTTAGGTAGTCCAAGGCACCAGTGATAGCAAGTGTCAGCAGGTGAAGATGTGACAGAAAAAAGGTGGTACAGGTGGGATTTCTTGTTCCACAGGGAGAAATGATTGTCACTGCAGACTTTACCATTACCTAGTTCTGTAGTGGTTGTAGTTCTATAGTTATTGATATGTTTATTGGAATATACTCAGGCAGGGATTTTAAACTTTTAAACTCTGCCTCAGACATTTGAGAGTATAGGGCAGCCCTGGTGGCTCAGCAGTTTGGCACCACTTTCGGCCCAGGTTGTGATCCTGAAGACCTGGGATGGAGTCCTACGTCAGGCTCCCTACGTGGAGCCTGCTTCTCCCTCTGCCTGTGTCTCTGCCTCTCTGTGTGTCTCTCATGAATAAATAATAAAATCTTAAAAAAAAAAAAAAAGAAAAGAAATTTGAGTATAGTTATATGGTTTTTTTCTTGTCTGTACCCCAGAAAAAATTACATTAACCAGAAGTCTTCAAATGTAAAGGCTTTCAGGTGGGATGTGTCACTTAATTCGGTTTTATGAATCCCAAAGTTTCACATTCTAACACTAAATAAGGATTGAGCTTTAAGGAGACGTGGAGTATTTTATTTTGCGTCAAGCCAGTTATCTGAAGCAAAGTGGGTTTCTAGGAAGGAAAGATAATCTCTTGCCCAGCTTGTGTTTCACCAGTCTTCAAAGGACAAACTGCACAAGTGCTAATGAGCATAATTTTGGAAGTTACTCTTTGATATCAGTATACTCTGCAATACTTTATTGGCTTTTTAACACCACGCACTCCTTATAGTCTATAGGAAATTTTTATATAACTTCTTAATTTGAATCAAAGCAGCTATCACTTCATTAGTTCTTTTGAAGCTGCTCTTACTTGAGAAGAGAGAGCATGGCTTATAAAAGAAAGCCGACTTTTCAAATCGGTAGCTTTTTGATTAGTAATGAAATCTAAATACTACACTGTACTTCGATCAGAGGGAAAAAGTGTTTTGAGATTTTTGAAGATTTTGCATGATGGAAAGGATAAAAGGTGCATCTTGGTACCTTACTGCCTAATTGCACTACAGCTCTCTGGGCCCTGAGTTTTACTGAATAGTAAATATGAAACCTTTAGCAACTTACTGATTCATGGAGTGAGATTGATTTCACAGTGTTTATTCTTGTTGTTTCTAACTGTAAAATGTTTATCTTTGAAACCATTTATCTTTGGCTTCTCTAAAACCAATCAGCAAACGTGACCTTGATCTTTTCTAAACACTGAGGGGAAACTTAGAGTTGAGTTTTTTATTTTTACTCTGGAACCGAAACAGCTTTCTCATTTGGGTTTATATTTTTATAAATTAATTTTAGAAAAGGAAAAAAATTAGATCAATGCATTCCAGGTTCTAAAAATAGCATTCTATCTCTATTAGAAATAGAGAACATCTGGGGAATAAAATCTAGAACCTGTTACTACCTATCTTAAATGGCATTCTAATGACAGTTTTTGTCTTTTCTTTAGGACTACCGGACGAAACCTTTTTGCTGCAGTGCTTGTCCATTTTCTTCAAAATTCTTCTCTGCCTACAAAAGTCATTTCCGGAATGTCCATAGTGAAGACTTTGAAAATAGGATTCTCCTTAATTGCCCCTACTGTACCTTCAATGCAGACAAAAAGACTTTGGAAACACACATTAAAATATTTCACGCTCCAAACGCCAGCGCACCAAGTAGCAGCCTCAGCACTTTCAAAGATAAAAGCAAAAATGATGGCCTTAAACCTAAGCAGGCTGACAGTGTAGAACAAGCTGTTTATTACTGTAAGAAGTGCACTTACCGAGATCCTCTTTATGAAATCGTTAGGAAGCACATTTACAGGGAACATTTTCAGCACGTGGCAGCGCCTTACATAGCAAAGGCAGGTGAGAAGTCGCTCAACGGTGCAGTCCCTTTAGGTTCAAATGCCCGGGAAGAGAGTAGTATTCACTGCAAGAGATGCCTTTTCATGCCAAAGTCCTATGAAGCTTTGGTACAACATGTCATCGAAGACCATGAACGCATAGGCTATCAGGTCACTGCCATGATTGGGCACACAAATGTGGTGGTTCCCCGATCCAAACCCTTGATGCTAATTGCTCCCAAACCTCAAGATAAGAAGGGCATGGGACTCCAATCAAGAATTGGTTCCCTTGCTTCTGGAAATGTCCGGTCTTTGCCATCACAGCAGATGGTAAATCGACTCTCAATACCAAAGCCTAACTTAAATTCTACAGGAGTCAACATGATGTCCAATGTTCACCTACAGCAGAATAACTATGGAGTCAAATCTGTAGGCCAGGGCTATGGCGTTGGTCAGTCAATGAGACTGGGGCTAGGTGGCAACGCACCAGTTTCCATCCCTCAGCAGTCTCAATCTGTGAAGCAGTTACTTCCAAGTGGAAATGGAAGATCTTACGGGCTTGGGTCAGAGCAAAGGTCCCAGGCACCAGCAAGATACTCCCTGCAGTCTGCTAATGCCTCTTCTCTCTCATCAGGCCAGTTAAAGTCTCCCTCCCTCTCCCAGTCACAGGCATCCAGAGTATTAGGTCAGTCCAGTTCCAAACCTACTGCAGCTGCCACGGGCCCTCCCCCAGCCAATACTTCCTCAACTCAAAAGTGGAAAATATGTACAATCTGTAATGAGCTTTTTCCTGAAAATGTGTATAGTGTGCACTTCGAAAAAGAACATAAAGCTGAGAAAGTCCCAGCAGTAGCCAACTACATTATGAAAATACACAATTTTACTAGCAAATGCCTCTACTGTAATCGTTATTTGCCCACAGATACCCTGCTCAACCATATGTTAATTCATGGTCTGTCTTGTCCATACTGCCGCTCAACTTTCAATGATGTGGAAAAGATGGCGGCACACATGCGGATGGTTCACATTGATGAAGAGATGGGACCTAAAACAGATTCTACTTTGAGTTTTGATTTGACATTGCAGCAGGGTAGTCACACTAATATCCATCTCCTTGTAACAACATACAACCTAAGGGATGCCCCAGCTGAATCTGTTGCTTACCATGCCCAAAATAACCCTCCGGTCCCTCCAAAGCCACAGCCAAAAGTTCAGGAAAAGGCAGATCTCCCTGTTAAAAGTTCACCTCAAGCTGCAGTGCCCTATAAAAAAGATGTTGGGAAAACCCTTTGCCCTCTTTGCTTTTCAATCCTAAAAGGACCCATATCTGATGCACTTGCACATCACCTACGAGAGAGGCACCAAGTTATTCAGACGGTTCATCCCGTGGAAAAAAAGCTCACCTACAAATGCATCCATTGCCTTGGTGTATACACCAGCAACATGACCGCCTCGACTATCACTCTGCATCTAGTTCACTGCAGAGGTGTTGGAAAGACCCAGAATGGCCAGGATAAGACAAATGCACCCTCTCGGCTTAATCAGTCACCGGGCCTGGCACCTGTCAAGCGCACTTATGAGCAAGTGGAATTTCCCTTGCTGAAAAAGCGAAAGTTAGACGATGATAGCGATTCACCCAGCTTCTTTGAAGAGAAGCCTGAGGAGCCTGTTGTTTTAGCTTTAGACCCCAAGGGTCATGAAGATGATTCCTATGAAGCCAGGAAAAGCTTCCTAACAAAGTATTTCAACAAACAGCCCTATCCCACCAGGAGAGAAATTGAGAAGCTAGCTGCCAGTTTGTGGTTGTGGAAGAGTGATATTGCTTCCCATTTTAGTAACAAGAGGAAGAAGTGTGTCCGAGACTGTGAAAAGTATAAGCCTGGTGTGTTACTGGGCTTCAACATGAAAGAACTCAATAAAGTTAAGCACGAGATGGATTTTGATGCTGAGTGGCTGTTTGAGAATCATGACGAGAAGGATTCCAGAGTCAATGCTAGTAAAACTGCCGACAAAAAGCTCAGCCTTGGGAAGGAAGAGGACAGCTCCTCAGACAGTTTTGAAAATTTGGAAGAAGAATCCAATGGAAGTGGTAGCCCTTTTGACCCTGTGTTTGAAGTTGAGCCTAAAATCCCTAATGATAACCCAGAGGAACACCTACCGAAGGTCATTTCTGAGGATGCTTTAGAATCTGAGGAGAAGCTAGACCAAAAAGAGGAGGATGGTTCAAAATATGAAACTATTCATTTGACTGAGGAACCAACCAAACTAATGCACGATGCTTCTGACAGTGAGGTTGACCAAGACGATGTTGTTGAGTGGAAAGATGGTGCTTCTCCATCCGAGAGTGGCCCTGGTTCCCAACAGGTGTCAGACTTTGAGGACAATACATGTGAAATGAAAGCAGGAACCTGGTCTGATGAGTCTTCCCAGAGTGAAGATGCAAGAAGCAGTAAGCCAGCTGCCAAAAAAAAGGCTACCATGCAAGGTGACAGAGAGCAGTTGAAATGGAAGAATAGTTCCTATGGAAAAGTTGAAGGGTTTTGGTCCAAGGACCAGTCACAGTGGAAGAACGCATCTGAAAGTGATGAGCGCTTATCCAACCCACAGATTGAGTGGCAGAGTAGCACAATGGACAGTGAGGACGGGGAGCAGTTTGACAGCATGACTGACGGGGTCGCTGAGCCCATGCATGGCAGCCTGACCGGAGTGAAACTGAGCAGCCAGCAGGCGTAAGTGCCAGCTCCTCTGGCCTTGGGGACGCGCTGCGCACTGCCGCCTGGGACTCGGCGCCCCCTGCGGCGGGACTGCAAAGCTCTGTTCTAACTGGTACTGCCTCTTGAGCACTGCGTCATCGGGCTGTGGGGAGGTGTGGCCGCTGCTAACCCCAGTGGTTATTTCTGAGTCTATGACACATGATTGGCTGATCTCGCTTCAGAACTTGCTGTGACAGACAGAGTAAATAAATGTGAAAAACCAATAAGCTGGTGGCTCACGAACGCACATGAGGAAAAGCAAAGGTTTATTTTATCTGCCTTCTCAACATTTCTTTCCCTCTGTAAAATGTTTGGTGGGATGTTCTTGGGAGGCGTTATCCTGATTCACATGGTAGTATAGGGCCAACATACAAGCTACCAGTCCAATGTGTATAGTAGACTTTGGGGAAAATCAATTTTTTTTCATGTATTCATTCTGAATAGTTGAAATGTATATTTGTACAGTCTTTTAGACCTATTCAAGTGATGCCTATGATATTGTTATTGTGTACCCATCCTAGATTTGTTTCTTTTTTTAGTGTTGCCCTTGCTGTGTAATAAACGCTATATCTAGTTTACCTAGCAAAAGCTTGAAACTGCGCTAGTATGGACTTTTGGACAGACTTAGTTTTTGCACATAACCTTGTACAATCTTGCAACAGAGGCCAGCCACATAAGATATATATCTGGACTCTCTTGTATCATAGAATTTTTCTTGTTCTGAATATCCTTGACATTACAGCTGACAGAAACAAAAACTGGTATTTCAGATCTGTTTTCTGAAATCTTTTAAGCTAAAAATCACATGCAAGAATTGACTTTGCAGCTACTAATTTTGACACCTTTTAGACCTGTATGAAAGTGTGTTGTGTTGAAGCAGCAAAACAATGAGTGCTGCATTTTGAATATTTAGTTTTATCTTTAGTTAAACACCACCCGGTGTATTCATTTATACCATCTAATATATGACACACTGTTGTAGTATGTATAATTTTGTGATCTTTATTTCCCTTTGTATTCATTTTAAGCATCTAAATAAATTGCTGTATTGTGCTTAATGTAAATATTTGCTTTATTACACATTACAGTCTTATGTGTCCATTAGGTCTTGTGCCAGCAGATGCCATGGCTCACTTTCAGCAGAGGCGGAAGCCACGGCCACCAAGGAAACTTACAGAGAAGACAAGCAAGATGTGCCATTGGCATTAAGAATGCTTTCTCTCAAGGCACCTGTTACAAATTCTTTTGGTTTTGTTTTGTCTTTTTCCTTTTTAACTGCAAAAATAAACATCCTTGAGTTTTTCAGTTCCCCTTTTGTTAAGGAGTGGAGCCTGCTTATATATGTAAATGTGTCAATGATAAAAGGATGTAAACAAATTGGCATTAATTTGCAAGCAGAATATTAATGCCCTGGCGTTCTTTCTTCTAAAGGAAGTAAATGTTAGTTTTCACCTTATAACGGGCACAGTTGTACTAAACAGACAACTACTCTCTGCTTTTGTTGTAATTCTCTTGACCATCTTGCCATTAAAAAGGCTTTGGAGATCACACACTTTAAAGGGCTGTTAAGATGGAAGGAGCTAGAATTAGAATATTTACTACTGGGTTCCCAAGAGCAGCTCAGACTAAAGATTGGAAGGGTACGAGGAGGCAGTATTAAGCCCCAATTTTTCTTAGTTACAAAACCCATGGACACCTCCAATCCATGCAGAGAGCAGAAGCCTAGCAAGCACTTCTCGGGGACATTGTTTTAAATAAAGAGTTCTTAAGTGGCTGGCTTCCATAATTTCTAAGACTCCTTCCAAAAGACAGCTATAACAACATTAACAAGACCAAAGAAAGTTGACCAACCTCCTTCTAAAATGTTAATGTCCTGCTTCTCAAAAACTACAGGAGAAAGTACAATAGCCCAGAACCTTTAAGGCAGTCGGGGGCTAGCATGGAGTTATTTGAAGTCTGTTCTACAAGAGATTATAAATTCTATAGACAACAAGCTAATGATATTTAAGACAGGGTGTCCACAACTAAGATGCCACAGATTATCAAATCAGAAGAACTGGCACTGAGAAAGCTGGTCTCTTAAAAGATAGTAATAGCAGCTGACTTGAAGCCCTCTCCACCCCTGGTTTCAAATAGTCTGCCTAACAAATGAACAGGGAAGAACGAAGCCTGGGTTTGTGAGGCCTACGTGAAGTTCTAAAGAGACGCATAGAATAGGGGAGGGAATAAGTTCCTGGTTGGACACTTGAGCAGAGACAGACGAACATGCTTCCTCACTAAGGTGGTGGGAACGGGCATTCTTGACATTCAAAAAAGAATTTAGCCACCTAAGAATTGGAAATAAAGAAGATCCCCAACTAACGATGTTGCAGAAGCCCTAAAAGTGTTTCAATAAAAGCCATTTTAAAAGAATGTTGTTGCTACTGTTTGCTTTTGGAAAAATCTGGAAATAAAAGCCGTGGCAATCTGCCACCTTCTAATTAGGGAATGTAACTGTAGACTGAACAATTCTGTAAATTTTCTTCCCAGGGAACTTTATGTCCTGATTTTCTTGTGGCCCTGAGTTTCAGAGTCAGCCTGACTAGCAGCCTGATTTCTCTCCCTTTTCAGCACATTGAGGCACTTCTCCCATCGTTGGTCTCCATCAAACAGCTCTTTGTCCTCTCAAGGTGTAAGCAGAAAAGGATCTACCCCTTTGATTGCCCCGTAGTTGTGTATCCAATCCCAACGCCTGCCCATTTGTAAAGACGGATACTTTTTTCAGAAGAGAACAAAACAAGCGCCAGATTTGAAAATGATCTTTCAGAGATTGGGGGATGCCCCAAGTGAACCACCACTGGAAGCCATTAAACTTGCTTTTGTCAAGTGAGCACTGCTATGGTGGTTTCCCTACCTCAACCCCAGACTGCCAGTATCAAACCCTCAAGATGGAGACCCCCAAAATCCTAAGGGATTCTATGCCACGAAAGCTTGAGAATCACTTAATTTGCATGATGGAAAATACTAATGAAATCAAGTAGAATATATTAAATACTCACAGAGCATCCGGTCAGCCTTTTGCCCCTTCCTCAGGCAATGGTCTTTTCTATCCATTGTGATCCTTATTTCTAACCTACCCTGTTGCTCACTGGGTTGGCACCAACTGCAAACATGTTTCACCGAAGTGTTGAGCCCCCAGAAGACTAAATAAAGGGAAGAGGTTGCTTGCACCGTTCTGAAATGGCATTCCAACATACCAGTGGTCAATTGGCCACCACGAGGTGCTGTAGAAAAAGCTTGATAAACTCTTGGTGGTGTATCCACTTAGAGGATCCCTCATTTTCTGTCAATCACTACTAGGTTAGCTTAAAACCGATCCAAACTTGCACCAAAGGGGGGGGTCCCCATTTGCATCCTGCTACTTCCCATCAACATACTCCATACTCCAAATAACTTTAAACATTCACTAGGACTTGAATCTGAGTGGAATTGCAAATTAGGTGGGAGTTGTGTTCCAAAAAATCAGCATATAAGATGAAAGTTGCATGTGCTGGAAATCATCCAGTCCTGATTTCAAAGTGCTCCAAATAAGAGGACGGAGGAAGGAAGGTCTGGAAGGCCCATAGTCCCTTCCAGGGCAGATGATCTATGAAGGCAATCAAGGGCAGAATCTTCACTACAGCTATTTAAGTGAGTTGTTGCTGCTGTGTGTTTTTCAGGATACAGTGTTCTTGCATCGGTGATGCAGACCAAGCGCCACCGCCTGTCCCGCTCACCATCAGGCCTTAGAGGTGTGATGCCATTTGAACCTCAGCGGGCTTTTGCAAGAGTCTTGCTGGACATTTATTAAGGTCTCATTATAGAGGCAAAATGGATATCCTAGGAAGCCAACTGTTCACCTTTTGGAAACTGATAAAGCAAGAGTAAAAACAAAAGGGCTTTCCCAATGTAGTCGTAAGCTCCGTGGTGGCTGGGACTTGGACTAGACCAGAGTGTGACCGTTCCACTGTACGGACGGTGCATGTGAGGCCACCATACCAGAGAGCCTAGGGATCAATGGTCCTGGCCCTGCACGACTTGCTGGCGGCTGCCTCTGCCGGCAGGACTAGCTAAATGGGGTTTCCCGGGAAGAGGGATCCAAGAGAGGCTCAAACACAGAGCCCTGTCCTCCTGAGGACCCCTCCTCCTTCAGGCCAGGGGCATGACCACACCTTTCCTAGGAGCTCAGTACATTGCCAGTCTTGACTCAAGTACTTTCCAGACATCCCTGAAGTGTTCCTGGGACTAGTTGTAGGGTACTAAATTCCAAGATAATTTGAATCCCCAAATAGTCCTGCCCTAGTGCCCCAGTACCCACCCACCTGTAACCAAAACCAAAAATCCTGTGAAGGGAATATCAGCTCCAGGTTTGAGAAGCTATCTTGTCCCCACATCCCAGCTGACTTGGACCCAGGACATCTGAGTCCACAGACACTAGCATTCCCACTGCACCACAGAGCCTTGATCTTGGCTAAAAACTAGCCTCATAAAGGCTTTCTCTGCTATGAATGCAGACACATGAGCCTCGTCTATAAACCAGTACATCATGCTTTCCCTGGCGCAGCATCTCCCTCACTACTCATTCACACTGTCATCCTGGTCATCTGCAGAACAACTGCCCTTTCCTTTTTAAAAGGAAAACTTGGGGGATGCCTGGGTGGCTCAGCGGTTTAGCACTTGCTTTTGGCCTAGGGCGTGATCCTGGAGACCCGGGATCGAGTTCTACGTCGGGCTCCCTGCATGGGGCCTGCTTCTCCCTCTGCCTGTGTCTCTGCCTCTGTGTGTGTGTGTGTCTCTCATGAATAAATAAAATCTTTAAAAAAAATAAAAAGGAAAACTTGGTCTCTGCAAGAAAGGATAACCAGGATTTGCCACTAATGAAGACGTCCATAAAAATACAAAACATTAGACTAAAACTTTGCCACCTGTTACTGCTCGCTGAGGGCTCTGGCTCTGTTTGTTAAGAAGGAAAATCAGAGGGATTCAAGGCACACCAGTACCAAAATGAGACTTCTTCCTTGGCCCAGGCAAGACAAAGAATCGGGGGAGCCGCATGTCTTGGGGTGACTTATGTTGCCTAATGCATGCCGAGGGGCACTGAAGAGCCCAGGTAACGACTATGCTCAGTGGTATGGGCAGAAGCTCAGGTCCTCTCTCCTTCCCTCCTGCCCCCCACATGGCCACCATCATCCTAGGCAGGCACCCTGGTGTCTGTAGGGTGCTTCCCTCACTATCGAGCAGGAGGCCTGACCTTGGAGCCAAATGGACCTTTCCAGAGCTTATCTCTGTGGCTGGTGGGCCTCGGTCAGAGCTGTCTCCTCGAGTCCCTGGGAGCCAGCATGACCCTGATTGGCTCAGATCAGTCAGCACCCATCTCTGCATCTGGGATGAACTCAGTTCAACACAAACCAGAAACCAACTCAAACCCAATGCCACAACCACACTCAGGAAGGTGGGAGGTGGACGTGGAGCCCCCTGTGCCTTTCCATCGAAAGCTCTCTTGCAGAATGTAAAACCAAAGGTGTGGTTGCTGCAAGGCAGGTAGTCAGTCGCTGCAGATCTCCTGACTGCTCTTCCCCCAAAGCTCCAATGCAGATTGAAAGCTCCTGGGGGGCTCCAGGAGGCGCCCCACCCCCACCCCAGGGCTTCTGATGTGCGTGGTCCCGAGCTGGCCCAGCTGACTCCCCTGTGCGGCCCAGCCCGAGAAGCCCTGTTTTAAAGACACACACGTGAACGGGGCCTACAGCCCGGGCCGTCCCCGGAGTTACACGCTTGCTGCCTGCAGCTTACCGTGTAACACCATTTATTCGCTTTCTCTGCGTTCAACAAACACCAGCTGCACAGCCTGAGAACCCTCATCTCTACACTCATAGAAGTGACCTGTGTGTAGGAACCAACTTTTTAAAATTGTTTTTAAATTATCCCTACACCCAATATGGGGCTCGAACTCACAACCCTGAGATCAAGAGTCACACACTCCACCCACTGAGCCAGCCAGGCGCCCCCACCTTTTTAAAGTAACTTCCACACCCAAAGTGGGGCTCGAACTCATGACCCTGAGACCAACAACCAGATGCCCCACCCACTAAGCCAGCCAGGTGGCCCTGCAGAAACCCGTGTGACAAGTGCAAGCAAACACCCGGGCTTCTGGGTTCACGGTGGGGGGCGGTGAGGACACCGTGGGCCGAGAGGGACAGCCCTCGGTCCCCGGGTGCGGCACCCACCTCGCTTTCCGGGCACCGCCGGGTCGGCTCCCTCTCCTCCCCCTCGGGCCTGGCTCTGTGTGTCCCCGATGGGCCCCCCAACGCCTTCCTCAGGCCACGCCCGCGTGTCGCCGGCGGGACACCCCGGCTGCAAGTCCCAGCCGCGGAGGTGGGGTGGCCTCGGAGCCACGGTCACCGCCCGGCCGCTCGCAAGCCTGAGCTGCGTCCAGCTGGCGACCCGGTAGGAGCCTGGCGGCCTTGGAGGGCACGGCCAGCCCGCAGGCCCCAGAGGGAATTCTGGGAAAGCTGCCCCCAGGCAGAAGTGCTCTGAGCTCTTCCAAAGCCAACGAGGTTGTGCTCTTGACCAAAAGACGAAGTGGGCCGAGCACATCTGGAAGCCGCCCAGAGCCCGGCCGCCTTCCAGGGCCCCTCCGCCAGCCCCTGGCATCAGAGGTTTTGCCTCAGCCTCTCTCTGCCTCCACTAGGCAGCGTTGTTTTTTTTTTGTTTTTTTTTGTTTTTTTTTGTTTTTTTTTTGAGTAACTCCTACACCCCACATGGGGCTTGAACTCACGACCCGAGATCAGGAGTTGCATGCTTTACTGAGCCAGCCAGGTGCCCCCAGCACGCAGCTTTTTAAGCAGTTTTTTCAGGCCTCATTCAAGCTGTGGACCAACTGGAAACAATAAAGCTTCTTAGAAGAAAAAAAAAAAAAGATTAAGTGGGATTTTGCTTTAAGATGGGGAGATAGGGCAGCCTGGGTGGCTCAGCAGTTTAAGTGCCTGCCTTCGTCCCAGAGTGTGATCCTGGGGTCCCAGAATCGGGTCCCATGTCAGGCTCCCTGCATGGAGCCTGCTTCTCCCTCTGCCTGTGTCTCTGCTTCTCTCTCATGATAAATAAATAAAATCTTAAAAGAAAAAAAAAAGATGGGGAGATAAATGCCCTGATGCCTCCAGCTGCCTAGGTCAACAAATCATCCCCAGAGAGCCAGTAACCCTAGCAGTAGACACCTTTGGGGTGTCTACCCAGCCTCTAACCTGCTCTCTGAGAACTCCACTTTACGCCCCAAGAAGGAGAGCTTTTATCACGAACGGCTGTTCGATTTTTGGCAGATGCTTTTTCTCTGCATCCATGGAAAGGACTGCGTGGGTTTTGACCTTTATTAATACAGTGTGTCGTATCGATTGATTTTCAGATGTTAAACCGACCTTGCATTCCTGGGAGAGATCCCACTTGGTCACGGTGTATAATCTGTTTTCTACCTCGCTGGGTTCGGTCTGCTAATATTTTGGTTGAGAACTTTTGCATCTATATTCACGACAGATATTGCTCTCTAGTTTTCTTAGGTCTTCGTCTGGCTCGGCATCAGTCACTTCCAAAAGGAGGGCCGTGGAAAGCACACATTTTCTATAGTAAGATTGTGCCCCCTCGTCCCCAGGTTGCTGGGAACTGGGCACAGAGAGGCTTGCCACCAGGCCAGTTGCTTGAACTACAGCGGCTGCGCAGCTGTCGCTTCCCCCAGCTGCATTTCTTCACAGACCCCATATCCTTGGAGCAAATTCTCCATGGTCTAAGGGCCTCTGGTTCTAAGGCTCTCCAATGCAAATACCCACAGGGGCCAGGAGATAAAATATATTAGTGAAACAACTTGGATACAAGAGCAACCTGGAAGAGCAGGCCCCTCTGAAGTGACCCGGCTTTTGCTCATTGTTTCTGGCAACAACGTGAGCCCACAAGTGCCAGATACTCCAGTTCTGGAAGAGGGGCTGGACATCCAGTTCTTTCTGTGGACTGATTTTTAATTGCTGGCAACAGATTTTAGTTAACATTTTTTGTTTATTATTATATTTTAAAGAGTTCTTTATTTATTCATGAGAGACACAGAGGGAGAAGAAGGCTTCCTTTTTTTTTTTCTTTTCTTTTCTTTTTTTTTTTTTTTTTGAGAAGAAGGCTTCCTGCAGGGAGCCCGATGCAGGACTCGATCCTGGATCCCATGAGCTGAAGGCAGACACTCAACCGCTGAGCCACCCAGGCGTCCCTAGTTAATTTTTTTTTTTTAATAAGTAAACACCCAATATCCAAATATATATAAAAACCCAAACCCTGAAACATGGAAAGTCTACTTCTCACCCAAGACAGATATTCCCTGTTCTCAAATTTTTGTTTATCCTTCCAGGGAATGTTAATGCCTTTCTCACACAGATGGTAGCGTATCATGTGCTTTTCTCTGCACCTTGGCTTTCGTATCTCGGTGACATTTCCATACCAACTCATAAAGAACTCCTAATCCATTTTTACAATTTCATAGGATTCCATCCGTCTGTGTGCGTGTGGATGTACTAGAACCAAACCAATCCCATTATTGATGGACACTTAGGTGCCTTCCAATCTTGGGCTATTTCAACATGTGAAGACTTACTATGTGCTTTTATCATTTCTCTCCTGTGGGTGTCTATTGGGAGGCGGGATCCCTAGAGGTGGAATTACGAGGTCCCGGGGCATACACATTTCTAATTTCAGATGGGTACTGCCCACCGACCTCCACGAGCATGGAATCTCACCAGCCATGCTTGAAAATGTTTGTTCTTCACAATTTTCACTGACAGGGACACCTGGGTGTCTCAGCGGTTGAGCATCTGCCTTTGGCCCAGGGCGTGATCCTGGAGTCCCGGGATCGAGTCCCAGGTTGGGCTCCCTCTGAGGAGCCTGCTTCTCCCTCTTCCTGTGTCTCTGCCTATCTCTGTGTGTCTCTCATGAATAAGTAAAATCTTTTTTTTTTAATAAGTGAAATCTTTAAAAAAAAAAAAATCTCACTGACAGTGTCATCAAAAACATTTCGTGTTTGCCAGCCTAAAATACTGAAAATGGAAGAATTTCTATATTCTTTCATACTTACTGGTAGAGATTATCTTTTCATGTGTTTAAAATGCCTTTTACGTTTTCTTTTCTGTGAGATGCCTGTTCACATCCTTTGCCCATTTTTCTACTTTTTCTCTTATTGTAGGAGCTGTTTATATGTTAGGGAGATTATGCCTTTATAAAATATATTTATATATATAAATTGTCACTTGTCGTTTTGGTCATTCGTCTTTCGAATTTGCTTTAGATTTCTTGTTTTTTTGGATTTTTTTTTTTTTTGGTTGAGTTTTCAATTTGTTTTTGCCATGCAAAGGATTAACATTTTTTTTATATAATCAAATTTATCTTTAAGGCTTCTGGATGTTGAATGATTCTCCAACGTTTCTGCCTTCTTGTATAAATTCATTTTATACATCTAACTCGTCCTTAATCCATTTGGAATTTTGGAAATGTTCCTGGTGTACAGAGTGAGGTATGGAACTCGCTTTATTTTTTCCAGATGGTTACCCAGTTGTCTCAACACGAAAACATTTTTAAACAGTTCAGGGTAAACCACACATTTCTGCCAACGCGTGGGCCACCTTCTTGAAACCTCTTGCTTTGACAGACATGAAGTTCACATCCACTGGGAAAGCAGGGAGGTGGTTGACCAAAGAAGAGCCTTGCTCTCATGAAAATGTGCAATGTCCTTTCTACTGGCGTTCCACAAAAGAACATTTTCCTAGGCTGCAAAGTGACCCTGGCAAGGGCTGTGGGCTCTGCTTGAGCCAGCAGTCAAGCCTTTCCTTTACCTGACAGGTCATCAGGTCACCTGGCACAAGGACAGTACTTCCAGAACACCAGCAAAGGACTGAGGTCAGAATTGCTGGCAGGCTCTGTGTCTTTGCCTTCCCTCCCTCTGGGTGTCCCCAAGTGTCCCTAAAGTTCACTGTTTGGCATTAGGACTCCCAGCAAATTTGGAATGGCCAATCCTAGTTCACTGGTCAGCTTTCCCTACCGACGTTCTCATGCAACCTCTCCCCTCCTTGCTGACTTGGGGTCAGTGGGTGTCCTGACAAAGATCCAAGGACAGTGAAATGCAGAGAGGGCTAGTGGGACTTGTGGCAGCTCTCACTCCTCCACCTGTTCTTACTCCGAAATTTAAGGGTGGTCCCTAAGTCACTCGCTGTTGATGCTCCTGGATGCCACTGATCAACTGAGAAATAGCACACAGTTGGCATTTTTCCTGCTGGGCCAATCACCCACCTGCAGGCAGTGCCCGTTGCCAGCCCTGTGGCCAGCGCTCACAGAGGTCCCCTCATTTTGTCACACAAACACCCCCCAGTGGGCAGGTGCCATTGTTTGCTGCATTCTTATTGAGGAGGAAGCTGGGCTCAGAAAGGGTAAGCAACTAGCCCGAGGCCACACAGCTGAGGTGTGCAGGAGAAGATGGTGCCACCCAGGCAGGCTGACCTCAGAGCTAGAAGCTCTCAGCCACAGTCCAGTGAGTCTCTATTTTAGGACACTCACGATGCTATAGCTTGATCACATGACATTCCCTTTCACCTTTCCCAGGCCCCTGCTTCAGGCCCTGAAAGTTGAAAGAGGCCTGGGTATCTGCAGCAAGCCACACACACTCGGCCTCTGGAAACCGATGTCCTCACCGTTTGTCTGAAAAATTAACTTTCCATCAAATCCATGTTCTTCCTGAGTGGACACACTGGGGCCCAGTGAGTATCAGGGCTTCCTTCATTAAAAACAGTCCCGATCAATACAGCACAGAAACAATCTGCGGCTACCTGTTGTGACAGTGTCAGCCAGGGAAGCCAGACACACGGAAGGCACCACGTGGGCTCCGTCCACAAAAGTACAGATGCCAGCGGCACCCGTCTGTACTGACAGATGTCAGGATGAGCCCGGGCTGGGGTTATTATTTAAAATAAAATAGGGATCCCTGGGTGGCACAGCGGTTTGGCACCTGCCTTTGGCCCAGAGTGCGATCCTGGAGTCCTGGGATCGGGTCCCGCGTCGGGCTCCCGGTGCATGGAGCCTGCTTCTCCCTCTGCCTGTGTCTCTGCCTCTCTCTCTCTCTATGTCTATCATAAATAAAAAAAATAAATCTTAAAAAAAAATAATGTATACGAGTTTTTTTACTAAAAAAATGACCTCCACAGGAAAATGCTGGCTCTTCTTGAAACAAGGTGTCCACCTATATATTTTCTTCTTAAGATAGATTTATTTTAGAAAAAGAGAGAGCACATACACTCAAGAGCAGGGAGAGGGAGAGAGAATCCCAAGCAGACTCCATACTGAGCGGGGAGCCCAATGCGGAATTCGATCCCATGACCCACGTGATCACAAGCTGAGCTGAAATCAAGAGTTGGTACTCAGTCAACTTGTGCCTGCTGGCTTGTTGAGCCATCCGGGTGCCCCTGACCTGTATTTTTAATCCCAAAAAATTGTCCTAAAATTGTCAAGATCCAGCTTTTTCCTTACTTTTGTACTGCTCTCTCTCTCCTGATTCATTACATTAGATTTCCCTGAAATTGTAACACAGGTCTGCAGTTCAGTTGTGTGTGTATGTATATGTTTGTGTGTTTTCTTGGCTCTGTGAGGAATTTCAAAACAACGCAGAATTATTCATCACCAAGGTGAGAAATCCGGAATTCCAGGACAAGAGCAGGAAACGTGTCTGCATGCAATGAAACGAAGGCAGAGCTACCTCTGAAGAGCCCTGGAATCCTAACAACCTCTCAGTTCTTGCTGGGGATCCGCAGGTTGGAGGTGAGGGGCTTCCTGATGTGCAGATTCGGGGGGTCGGGCTCGCCTCAGTGCAGGAGCTCCCCCAGAGAAAACATTCCCACCCATACCATACGTGACCTCTCGACACCTTTATTGAGCGGATTCACAAGCCAGCAAGCACAAGGGTTGGGGACAAAGCACCCACCATAGGAGGACCTGGAGCCATGCACCTGGTGGCACGGAGCAGGAGCCCCCACAGAGCCCACGCCAGGCCCATCACAGAGACATGGGGAAACCCGGGTCCCTGGGGGCCTGAAGCCTTGATGGCTCCTCAGACCCACTCACCGCAGCCCCGGGGACACCAGGCTGGCCCCCCGAGTGGGAGGGACTCGCCTCCTCCAGCTCAGTGCTGGGCTCGGCCACACACGCGCCCCAAACCCATCTCTGAGGCCCGGGGTTTCAGTGAAGCGAGGGAGGGGGTTCAGGAATGCAGGAAGCGGTCGGGAAGCCCCCTGCGGGGAGCTGGTGGGCCCTCTCCCTGCCCACGGCAGGTGCAACGCTCACAGGTGGCAGGTGCAATGCTCCCAGGCGGCAGGGGCCATGCTCCCAGGTGGCAGGTGCAGTGCTCATAGGCGGCAGGTGCCGCTCCCAGATGGCAGGTGCAGCGCTCCCAGGCGGCAGGTGCAGTGCTCATAAGCGGCAGGTGCCGCTCCCAGATGGCAGGTGCAGCGCTCCCAGGCGGCAGGTGCAGTGCTCATAAGCGGCAGGTGCCGCTCCCAGGTGGCAGGTGCAGCGCTCCCAGGCGGCAGGTGCAGCGCTCCCAGGCGGCAGGTGCAGTGCTCATAAGCGGCAGGTGCCGCTCCCAGGTGGCAGGTGCAGCGCTCACAGGCGCCGGCGCGGGTGGCCCGGGGTGCACAGAGCGGCCTGGCCGGCGGCCCCGGGGAAGTGGTCCTCCGTCCGGTAGAGCGCAGGCAGCTCGTAGGGCGGGGGCGCCGGCGCCCACAGCTTCTGCAATGACAGAAAACCAGGCGCACCATCAGCCCCTGTGAGTCACTCGCGCAGTGGCCTGACGATGCCGGTGTAGGACTGAGGGCAGCCTGCAGGGAGCACGGCCTGCGTGACAAAGGCTCCATGCACGGTCCTTGGGTGGCACCGCCTGGGAGAGCCAGCGCCGCCCCACCCAGGGAGACGGGCCATCAGCACCGGTGGTCCTCGTCCCGGGCGGAGCACAGCTGGCACGGGGACACGGGGACGTAGGGACGGGCAGGGCCTGACAGGGGGACTGAGGAGCCAGGTGTCCCTCACACCTGCGTGTGCATGTGTGTGCACGCACACGTGGGCTCTGTGGGGGCCCCGGAGCCCCGGCACAGGGCCTGCTGCTGGGCAACTGGGGGGCGGGCTCAGTGTTCTGTCACCGGGTCCCCATCTGTGCCGCCTCGAGTCGGTGCCATATAAATGTGTTACTTTTTCAAAAAAAAAAAAAAAAAAACACTCAAACCATTTTAAGAAGTGTTCACTTATATTTGCTGCGGATTTTTGTTGAGAAGGGTGGGAAAAAGAGATTTTCCATCAAGCAGTCCTCCCCAAGCTCTGGTTGGTGAGACCCTTTCTCCAGGAGAAACCGGTTTCACAGAGGACAGTGTCCAACAGTGCTTCTCACAGGTGGCTGTGCAGTGGCACCTCCCCACCCCGCCTCCCCCCCTGGGCCTGAGGACACTGGTCTGGGGGCCCAGCACCGGGGTATTTCAAAGTCACCAATTGATTCTCATGTGGAGCCTGGGCTGATCCCAAAGACGGTAGCCCCTTGGGAAGAAGGGGGTTGGGCCCTACTGGGAGATGGGCAGGAATGTGGGGCTCAGGGGTGCAAAGGAATGAGGCCCTTCTGCACATCTTCATCAGGAGTCCCTCTCACCACCCTCCCCGTTTCCCTCCCATGCATCTCCCTTGACGGTCCCACCTCCTGGGCTCCCCCAGCTGAGACCCAGCACCACCCGGTGCAGGTGCCAGGGCAGGAGTGGCGGCTCTGGACCACAATCAGCAACAGCTCTCCCAAAGCCTGGGCCCTCCTCGGGCCCCGCACTGCATCCACACGTGCATACTCGGCCTCCCCGCACAGTTGTTCCCCCCAGTGATGCCCTGACCACCATCCTCATCGTGGAGGCGGGGAAACCAAGGCTCAGGGGGGTGCCTTACCCAGGTCCCACATATTCCGAGTGCCTGCCCACTCCACCACCACGTCCTGAGCGCCCACACCAGCCCAGGCCCATCTACACAAAAGACGGCAGCCCCAGCCACCCCGGGCTCCCTGGCGGGGTGAGACGGAGGAACCAACAGAGAACTCCGCCAGGTGATGGCTAATGGTGGGGAGACACAGGGAGCTGTAGGGCCTGGAGGAGGCCCAACTCCCCTGGGCGGTAGGGGAGGGGGCATCAGGGAGGTTTCTGGAGGCTTGAGCCATTGGGGGCCTCCACCGCCCAGCTGACAGGGCTGGCCTCCAGACTGAGTGGCATGTCACAGTGCCATGGCGGGGAGGGAGGGGCACCTGGGGACACCAGCAGCTCAGTCTGGAGTGGGGCCAGGTCACCATGTGGACAGAGATGAGGCTATAAACCAGGGCCCGATCACATGGGCTCTCGGAGGCTGTGCGAAGAACATCCCAAGAGACCAGGGAGCCACTGAAGTCACTAATCAGGAGTATGTGGCATTAGGTGTTTTATTTTATTTTTAAGATTTATTTATTTGAGAGAGAGAGAAAGAAAGAGAGAGCACGAGAGCAGGAGGAGAGGTAGAGGGAAAAGCAGGCTCCCCACTGAGCAGGGAGTCCAATGGGACTCGATCCCAGGACCCCAGAAATCACAACCTGATCAAAGGCAGATGCTTGACTGACTGAGCCACCCAGGTGCCCTAGGTGTTTTAGAAAGAGCAGAATTGAGGGGAAAGAGGGGAACAGGGAGGAGGCTGTGATCAATATCCCCTAACGGGGAGCAGCCAGGTTTTTAGGGCAGGAGTGGATAGATTCTCATGTCTGAGCCCCGAAGCCCTGAACTTTCCTCCACAGAAGGAAACCATCAAAGTATTTCAAGTCAGAACGTGCTCAGGTGTCAGGACTACCTATCTCCCTGTGTCACCATCCTGGAAAACCAGGATGAGCCATTCACCTTGGCCAAGGGCCAGCCTCACGAAAAGAAAGTCAATAGAACATTCCATTTGTCAACCCTGGGTCAGCCATTCTTGGCTCAGCCTACCTGGGGGTAGTTGGGGCCCAGGCCTATGACCTGCCCCCTCATTCTAGCACCTTCCTGAGCTGCCCCTTGCCCCCATGGATGGGATGCGAGGCCTCCAACAGCTCCATGACCAGCACACGACTGGGAAACGAGCCATGAGATACATCTCACAGCCTGAGGGATGCAATCCAGGGGTAGCCCATAGACTTAGAATATCCTCCCCTCTTTTCCCCTGAAAACTGGGCATCGCAGTCTCTAGAAAATGCAACTTTCAAACATATAATAACACTCAAAGACCAGCTCCCTTGTCCCAACACATGGCGGTCAAAGAACATTCTGTAATCCTGAAAAGATACATCTCTGCTCCTGACCCTCAGGTCCCAGGCCAGGGAAGGAGCCCACGAGGGGCCAGTGGCCAGGCTGGAGCCAGTGTCCTGCCCCAGTCACGTGGCCTCATGCTGATCCCGTTCCTTCTGAAGTAGCTCTACTATTCAAAACGGGGTGCCTCTGAATGGGTAAGGCACCCCCACCCTGAGGGATGGGAAACGATTCCCATTCTGCCTCCTCCTTCAAGGAGAGAATCTTTCAAAAAGGGGACAAAATCAATATGATTATGACAGGACCAAGGAGGAGTCATCCTGCAAGCCTCCTCGCAGGACTGGACCAAACCCTGGCTAGCATCCTGGAGCACGTGAGGCAATGTGGGATGGTGACTCATAGCTGGTTGGAGAGCTGAGCCTGAAGGCCAGCCAGGAAGGGGTGACCTAGGAGGAGCCACACGGGCTCCAGAGTGGCCTCAAGGGTACATATGCTGCTCTTAGAGAGTGGGTGGGAGTGAAGCGGACACGGGCCCGTCTAGCCTCCACTGCCCGCTGGGATCGGCATCCTGATCTTCTTGCAGGGTCACTCGTCTGTGCCCGACCTGGCCACTGTCCCTACCTGCTGCGGCTCAGGTGGGGTTGGGGGGAGGCCTGACCCACCCGAGCTGTGATTGGTCCAAGGCTGAGCCTGTGACCCGAGCTGGGCCAATGGGAATCAGCCTTGGGACTCTCACCACTGAGACAGGGATGCCACCCCCAGGTTCCCAAGTGGATGGGCCACGAGCCTGAGGGCCACCTTTGCCACCAATCCCAGGGCCTGCCTGGGATTGAAGCCAACGCAGGGAAGCAGAGCTGGGAGGCAGTGAGACAAAGTCGGGCCGATATGATCTGAGAAGCTGAATCCATTATTCCTGAGGCGGGAGTTACCCTGGGCCGTTTCCTGTCCGTGAGCCATGGACTTCTCTTGTTTGCTTCAGCCAAGTTGACCTGGGCTGCTGTCACCTTGCAACCAGGCATCCTAAAACAATTAACCCACAGTGGAGCCAGGGAGTACTTGCAAACCAGCGGCTCCAATCAGCAGGTAAGGGCTGGTGTGCGAGGCTGAAAATAGCCAGATGCCCCAGCGGCTGCTGGGAAGAACAGACCACATCCTGCAGGCCAGGCCCCCATCGCAGGCACACCAGGACGCCATGGAAACCCACTCTCTCCCGGACTCTCCCAGCAACCTGCAAAACTGGGGTCATCGCGGTGTCTCAGAAGCGGCAGGAGCCAGGCGACCCGGGAGCTGGCGTCCACCAAGCTCGAACCCCAGCCTTTGCAGACCGAGCAGCAAACCCAAGCCCCTGAGAATCTCGCAGGGGGCTTCAGAGATCCCTACCTCTTTCTCGGCCTTCTCCGGATCCCCCTCTGGACGGGGCTGCCGGGTAAGCAAGGAGGAGTGTCCCCGACTCCGAGCTCCCCAGCTCCCAGCCTGCAGACTGTTCCAGACGCCTGGGACTGGTTAGGAGATGGGGAAATGTGACCCTGCAGGTCCCGGACTCGGCCACTCCGCGTCGGGGGTCTCCCTTCCCCGTCCCTGCCACCCCCAGCCCCCAGTCACCTGCTGGCCCCCCGGCGGCACTGGGCCTGGCCTGCTCTCCCCAGTCTACACACGTTCCCACATCCTCGGCTCCACCCTGCGCACCCCAGCTCTCAAACCCCGCAGCCCACACATCAGACGGGTGTGCTTGGTCTGCTTCATGATTTCTAAAAAATGGAATTAATTGCAAACATGTAACAGGAGATTTCTCATAAAAACCAGACTGCCAGCTTCTCTTGGAAAATCAGATGATATGACAGTTCCAGGCTTGCGGCTCCTTGGCTCCTCGTTGGCTCGGGGAGGGGGAGGGCAGAGCCGAGGGGCAGGAGGTGCTCTCCTCTCGGCCACTTCACCGTATCTGTGACCTGCTGCAGCAGACACTTCACGGCTTGCCACCCGGGCAGTCTGTGCCACGGGGCAGCTTCTTGTCTGACGAGCCCCCACGTGGCCGTTGCAGCACGGGGTTCTGGGCAGATCACTGTCTCCTAAGGGGAAGCTCACCCACCTCAGGGTCTTGGTTTGCCCTGGGCCACCTGCCCACTTGTTTCCAGAAGTCCCCACCGCCCCTTGGGAGTCCCGGCCTGCCTGGTGTCTGTCTCTCTCTTGGGAAGCCCTAAAACTGCACATCCCTAATCGTGGTCTGCTTTCCGTTCGGGTCAGGGTTTGCAAACTTGTCCTCTGAAGGGCCACATGGTAAATACTTTAGGCCTTTGTCGCAACGACTCAACTCTGCCCTCGCAGCCCCACGGCCACAGATAAATACGTAAACTGATGGCGCGGCAGTGCACTAAGAAACTTTAGATCAGGACAACAAATCCTTCCCTGTACCTCCCATAGAATGGGCACTGAGTGGAAGGTCACCAGATCCAGGATGGAGGACTCAGGGCCCGGTGCACCTTGCTGGCGGTCCCAGGCCTGGGTGCTATTTGGTGGGTGGCTCCTGGACCATCATTCTGGCTCCAGCCTGTCCTACCTCACCCAGGCCCCTCCCTGCCACAGCAGCACCACTCATGGGCTGGGTTCTGAGGTCCACAGATCAGCCCCAGAGCCTGGTCAACCCCTGGGGGCCTGAGACCCTAGGCCAATCCTCTGCAGGGGAGCTGGGGTGCCCAGAGGCCCACACTCCTCCCCAAGGTCACCAGGCTCCTCCCACTACAGTCACTACTCCTACTGTGCTCCAGTCCCTGTGACCCTCCCAAGTCCTCTTTCCTGTAGGGCTTCCTCTGCCCCATAAGCCTCACCGGAGCTTCGCTGCCCCTCCCCGTGTTGGGGCTTCCAAAGAGCAGAACATGAAAAGGAAAAGGAACTGCTGAGGAGGAACCTGGCAAACACCACCCCGGTCAGGTGGTCAAGGTCAACAGCAGCAGAGTCACATCTCGCTGACAACCCGGGCCCTGGGTGTGACGTGGTGAGAAGGCACTCCACCTCTGCGGTCTTCCTCCCAAAACCCGTAGCCCCAGTCTAACCACGAGAAAAACAGATCGGCCCTAAGAGAAGGGTATTGTACAAAATACCTAACCGCTTTTCCTCCAAACTGTCAAGGTCATCAAAACCAAGGAAAGTCTGAGAAGCCGTCATAGACCAGAGGCGGCTAGGGAGGCATGAGCTAAAGAGAATATGGTTGGGGTCTTGGATGCAAACCCGGAATAAAGAACGACAGTAGAGGAAAACTACCAGAATCCAAATAAACCGTGGTGTTTCGTTATCAGCGATCCATCAAGGCTGGTTCTTTGGCTCTGACAACGCACCACGGTAAATAAATATGATAGTAACTATGGGGGAAGCCTGGTGAGGGACACATGGGAACTCACCGTATACTCACAGCAACCTGTTTCTAATTCTAAAATTTTTAAAAATGTATTTGGGGGGGAAGAAAAGCAACAGACAGAAGAGACAGCTCTATCTGCAAGACCAAGCCCCCAGCCTCCCCACAACCACAGTGACTGAGCACTGAGCACTTTCCGAGCACCCTGCCCATGATGGGCCTCGAGGGTTCACAGCCCATCTGTTCTCACAGCTGCTGAGGGAGGCAGGTATCCTTAACCCCAATTTGCTGAAGAAGAAACCAAGGATCAGAAAGGTAAACTTGCCCAAGATCACCCAGTTGGGAACTAGCAGAGCAGGATTTGAACCCAGGGCCACCCAGCTCCAGCACCAAGCCAGGACCCAGGAAGCCCTGGGGCTGCGTGGGGCTGGGGGTGCTCTCAGTGCAGGACTCGAGATGTCCCTTCATCATCTGCTTTCTAACCTTACAGACATCAGGAGCCCCCCCACCCCCTTCCAGCCGGCTCAGAGATCGCAAACTGGTGGCCTTTGGTTAGCATCTGGCCCGCAGACATGACTGGTTTGGCTCATGCAAATTTAAAAACGAGTTAGCTGCCAGCATGGAAGAATTGGGATGTTTCAAATAAATACTGAGTTCCTACTTCTCTTGAAAGGAGCGATCTGGCCACGCTGGGCCCGCATTCCTGTGGGGTGCAGTGAGCTGGCCCCTCTAGACAGGGCATGTGCTGTCCAGTTTGCCACGGTCCCCACCCGGCCTGACTCACTCTTCCGCAGGACCTGCCGAGCCCCATGGGCATCTGGGCTGGCAGGGGCTCCCGGCTGCGTCACGTCACTCAGACACGGGGCTGTCGAGGAGCCGGATGGAGAAGGCGTCGCTTCCAGTCCCTCGCCCTGGGCCCCACGGGCTGGGAACCGCCAGCCTGGGGCGACCGCCAAGACCAGCGGCTGCTCCCTTGCCCACTGTCGCCCCGAGGGCTCCAAGAGCCCGAGGCAGCCACTCGCATGAGACGGTGCCCGTTTGGGGGCGGACAAAGCAGGCTTGGAGAGGAGAGGGTAGGTCCCATGGCCGGGGTCACCCAGCTGGGGAAAGGCCGAGCAAGGAACCAAAGTGGGCCCTCCTGAGCTCTGGACCCCGGCCCCGCCGCAGCCAGCCCGCAGGACCTGCCCCTGGTCCCAGCCTCCCGGCTCCGTCCTGGCCCAGGGCTTTCTGCACCCCGGGCCACGCCTGGCTATTTCGCCTGCAACGTTCTGTGTCTGCTCCAGGGCCTCAAGTCTTCCAGAAGGCTCGGACAGCTGCGAGCAGAGCTCCTCCCACTCCTCTGTGAGCAGCCCCTGCGTGTCCAATCCTGCCTGAAGCGCCGGACTGGCCAACCTCACGGCGCCTGCCGAAAGCTGTCCCCCTTCCTCCCAGAGCGCTCCCTCCCAGCTGGGCCACCAGCCCCAACCTCTGCCAGCCCAGTGACCGGGGCAGCTGGTGGCCAGGGCAGGCTGCTGAGGCTCTAGGGACAGAGGAACAGGGCTGGAAGCTCCCATGGTCCAGAAGGACCCTGGCAGCAGGGACAAGCTGGTGCAGTCTCAGTCTCGCTCGAGGTGATGCTGACCCTGGGCAGCTGCTCTAGAAGGTTTGTGGATCCCCGAGGATTCTTTCAGCTGGAGAAAAAGCGTTAACATGGAAACTAGCAGAGGAGGAGCCCCTAGAAGTCCTGCCAAGAGCCTGGCTACTAAATCCAAACCCTCACGCGGTCTGGGAGGGAAGACAGGACAGCCGGGTGGGTGGAGTCATGTCTCAGGCCTCCTCCAGAGCGAGACCCTCCTGGGCCCCCCCCAGCTCCTGGCCCCGAGCCCCACCTCCCCACCCTTGACCTGCGCTCTGCTGCACGCTCGGGCCCTCCTCCCTCGGAGCCCTCGTCCTGCAGTCCCGGCTCCCGCTCCAGCTGAGCCACTGGAGTCCTCCTATCTGAGCACCGAGGCCCCTGGGCTTTGCTTCTTATCATCCCATGGCCGCGGGTGGAACAGTCTGACGGCCAGGTATGACGCCTGTGTTTTTAATCGAGCACCTGCTATGTTCCCGAGACCCAAGTCCGCAGAGGTTTCACAAAGCCCCTCTACAGCTGAGCAAACTGAGGCTTCCGGTGGTTACGTGGCTCCCTGTGGGGCCCGCTCCCGCTGCCCAAGCTGGACACCCACATCCCCCCGTCCTTGATCCCTTCTGCTAATTCTCCCCATCACCACTGTTGTCCCACTAGTGCCACCTCTCAGCTGCTGCTCCTGCCCTTGACCCATTCTCCACATGGCAACCCAAGGGATCGTCTTAAGAGACAAATTGGATCCTCTTTTAAGTACGGTACTTAGATTGGGCAGCCCGGGTGGCTCGGCGGTTTAGCGCCGCCTTCAGCCCAGGGCGTGATCCTGGGGTCCCGGGATCGAGTCCCACATCGGACTCCCCGCATGGAGCCTGCTTCTCCCTCTGCCTGTGTCTCTGCCTCTCTCTCTCTCTCTCTCTGTGTCTCTCATGAATAAATAAATAAAATATTAAAGAAAAAAAACAGTACTTAGAGCAAAACACAATTCTTCACCATCATCAGGTCCTGCCGCTGAGGTCACCAACTGGCACTCGTCCGGCCAAACCCAGACCACAGGTGTGTCCCACTTGGCTTCCACTGGGCTGAGCGTCTTTACGAGTATTGTTGCTTTTGTTTGGTCTTTTGTGTTCTCTTTTTTTTTTTTTTAATTATTTATTTATTTATGATAGTCACAGAGAGAGAGACAGAGGCAGAGACACAGGCAGAGGGAGAAGCAGGCTCCATGCACCAGGAGCCCGACGTGGGATTCGATCCCGGGTCTCCAGGATCGCGCCCTGGGCCAAAGGTAGGCGCCAAACCACTGCGCCACACAGGGATCCCTTGTGTTCTCTTTTTGAATGAAATGCCTCTTCTCTTTAAAAGATGGATTTCAGGCTTCTTGTTTAAAGAATCCAAAGCTCTGGTGCATTGAGTTGTGACGACAAGCTGGTGCTGAGCTGTGGCCACCCCCTTTTAGAAGGGACATGGGCTCTCATCTCAGCCACCTGCGTGGCCCCTTAGAGCTGGGGTTTTCAACCCCAGAACCTATGACCCAGCCTGACTCTAAACTTGGTCTGTCACCTCCTGTCACTCATAACCCTCCAGCCTGGAAATCTGTTCCCGGACCTCCCCAAGGGTCTGGCCTGACTTGGACCTTTGCACCTGCTGTTCTCCCTCAAGGCTTTGGCACTAGATCTTCCCATGCTGCTTTCTTCCTTGAGACCCTCCTAGGGGACCCCCAATTTCACTGGTCACCTTCCCTCCACCACTGCACCACAAAGTTGCATATCCTGTCTACCTCATTCCTCAGTCTCCCCATCAGGCTGAGCTCCACAGGGATGGGACCTGTGTCAGTCTTCAGGGCCGCAGCCCCAGCAGCAGCCAGAGCTGGCCCACAGGAAACACTCAGGTGACGAGAAATGAATGAACCTGAATGCATTTGACACCTGAGGCAGACCAGGAAGGGCTGGCCTCTTGCCAAGTCAGGGCTCAGAAGCCCAAGACCAACGATGACAAACATCATCTCCAGGCGGGGACACCTGCTGGGCCCCGTTCTGGAGTCACCGGGTGGCCCAAGGCTGGCATCCCTGCCCTGCCAGGTCTGTGACCCACTATTGGAGACACGAGGTCATGTTAAAAATAAAACACACTCAAAGCAATGCACTGTCTTGGATGGGAGCCTGGAACAGAAAAGGGTTGTCTACGAAAAACCTGGTGAAATCCAAGCCAAGCCGGAAGTTTAGCGAATAGTACTGGACCGACATCGGTGTGTTTTGTTTTGTTTTTTTTTTTTTGACAACGGTGCCTTCGTGCTGTGAGATGACAGTGCAGGAAAAGGATTCAGGGGTGGACGGGAATTCTGTATTGCCTTTACAAGCTTCCTGCAAATCTAAAATTATCCAAAATAGAAAGTGATTTGAGGGATGCCTGGGTGGCTCAGCGGTTCAGTGTCTCGGCTCAGGATGTGTTCCCAGGGTCCTGGGATCGAGTCCCGCATCGGGCTCCCACATGGAGCCTGCTCCTCCCTCTGCCTGTGTCTCTGCCTTTCTCTGTGTCTCTCATGAACAAATAAATAAAATATTTTAAAAAAAGAAAAAAAGCGATTTGAAAATAAATATATACAGCATACCCGTGGCAGCATATGCAGAGCACTGAGCAAACAACACAGATAAGAGCTATTAAATAATAACACCAATGTCATTAGTAATAATAACAGCTGCTAAACCTTACATTATTCGAATGACTGCTCAGGATGATCCCATGCAGAGGATCTAACTGTAAATCCTGCCACACAGATGTGGGGACTGAGAGTCAGCAGGCTCACGACCTCACTCAGGGTGTGATACTTGCAGGTGACAGACCAGGAGGGCCTCCTGGGCGTGCAGTTGACAGGCCCTGGACTTGCTCCGATGTTCCACTGTCACTGCCTTGGAATTCTTTTTTGTTTTTTAAATTTATTTATTCATCAGAGACACAGAGAGGCAGAGACACAGGCAGAGGGAGAAGCAGACTCCCTGTGAGGAGCCCGCTGTGGGACTCGATCCCAGGACCCTGGGATCACAACCTGAACCGAAGGCAGACACTCAATCACTGAGCCACCAGGTGCCCCAACTGCCTTGAAATTCTTTTTTTTTTTTAAAGATTTATTTATTTATTTGTTCATGATAGAGAGAGAGAGAGAGAGAAAGGCAGAGACACAGACAGAGGGAGAAGCAAACTCCATGCAGGGAGCCTGAGGTGGGACTTCGATCCTGGGACTCCAGGATCGCGCCCTGGGCCAAAGGCAGGCGCCAAACCGCTGAGCCACCCAGGGATCCCCTGCCTTGAAATTCTTAATAAGCTTTGACAAAGGGGCCCTGTGAATTCCGTGGCCAGTCCTTGGATCTCTGGGCTCCCTGGGTAGTGCTCGTGTCTCAGAAAGGTCACCCATGGGTGGCTGCATGGGTAGCACAGGGCTAGTGCTCCTGGCCAGGAAAATCCCACGGGGCAGGGGGTGGTGGCCAGCATGGTGGTGAATCTGATGGGGGGAAGGTACATGGGTGGAGGGATTTGGTCGGAGCCAGGACTGACTCACTCTTGGCACAAAGCAAGGAAAAGAAGGTTCTTTCCCAGCCCAGAGCATCAAACCAGCTACCCCCTCCCAGGGGTCTGCTCAGTTCACACCTTGTCAAACAGATTCTCCACTTCCCCGCAGGAGGCATGGTTATGCCCAGATTCCAGCCACGGGTGGTCCACCTCCAGACGCGTGGCCATGGCCTCTATCAACAGCTGGCTAAGGTCCCCAGCTGGCTACTGTCATGCGGGAACGGTACATTTCTCACTCTGATGCTGGTTATCAATAGAATCCTTGGAGGTTTTGTTGGCTGGCCTCAAAGGTGGTTGGCTCCACAAAAGAATGTTGAAAATAGCACCAATTAGCTCTGGGAAGCAGAAAGCAAACACAGACTCCATCAACCATTCTGTCAGGGTCCCTAACGTGGGCAGCTGTTCTCCATCAAATAAACAAGCTATTAGGGCAAGAACAGAGGCGTCCACCAGAACCAGCAGGTGTTAAGGAGCGACCTACCTGCCTGCCCCATGCCCCTGCCCAGCCTGGAGAAAGACTCTTCCCCCGGGGGCTGAGCAGCCACCTCCGGGGAGCCGAAGGAACCTGCCACAGAGGCGCGGCCCAGACTGTCACCTGTGCCATTTCTCCCCTGTCCCGGGCATCCAGGCAGCCTTGGGAGCCTCCTCTCAATCCATCCTTTCTTCAGACCCTGGTGCCCTCAGAGCTACCATCTGGGCTTACAAACCTCCTCCTCCAAGTGGGCGGCCCGGGCTGTGGCCACGGCATCGGCATCGATGCCATCTCCGAGGCCCCAGCACTCGCTTCCTTTCCCAGGAGCTCACCACTCCTCCCCCCACCACGCTGTCTGGGTCTGATTAAGACATTTTATCCACCAGGCCCCTCCTTGAGAGTGACAAGGGATGATTTTCAAGGTCTGGAAAATAACATCTGAGAGTGAGAGAAGAAAGAGAGCAGGAGATGGGGAGAGCAGGGGTAACCAGGGACGGGGACAGAAACACAGACCATGGGAGGGAGAGCCAGAAGGTGGAGAGATGCACACACATGAGACAGAGAGAGAGAGAGAGAGAGAGAGCTGTGGAACCAAGATGGGAGGCTCAGAAAAAGTAGAAGCTGATGGAAGGGAGGAGGGAGGTGGGGGAAATGGGGAGAGAGCGATGATGTGAGAAGTAAGATGGAAGAGGAGAGGGAAGCATGGGGACCAGGGAGGAAAGTGAGGCACACCAGAGAGGTGGTGGTGGGGGCAGGCTGGGGACGTGGCCCGGGGGGAGGAGATGGTGGTGGGAGCGCGCCAGCCAGTCTGTGCACCCAGGACCTCTCCAGCCCCCAGCCTGGTCACTGCGCCAGAAGCAGCAAGGAAACCCCCTCTGGCCACCCCAGCACCCCGGCCCCAATCCTCTGTCAAAGAAATAATAGTCCCAAAGGACAGATGCCAGTCTTTGCGGGAGGGACTCCATCTCACCTTAGGGGCAACACTTTGTTCCTTTCCCATGTTGCTTAGGACTTCTGGAAACCCTGGTCTAAACCCTGCACCACAGAGCCCAGCCAGTGGCCTCTCAGGGGTCCAGGCCTCTGGTTGCACAGACAGAAAAGGGAGGAAAGGAGAAATCCTGAGCACACTCCCTCTCTCACACCCACCCCAGACACCCAGCCCCGAGGCACCCCTACCCCACCTACAGGGACCTCATCTGCCTGTCTGTCTAGGCTGGCCATATCCCTGTGCCTGGTGCACTTGGATGCTTCATCAGTTGGTGCTCGGGCATCCACCTGGACCCCCTCTGCCCCCCTGCATGATCTCATTCGGCCTCAGGGCTAAAGCCACTCGCTCCATGCTGGACACCTCCAGCCCTGAGCCCCCACACTCGTACCTTCGAGGGGGGCCCTACCTGCAAACGCATCCACACGAACTCTTGAGTCACATGGCAACTTGGATGAATCTCCAGGGAACGATGCTGAGCGAGAAAAGCCAATCCTGAAAGGTTACATGGTGTAGGATTCCATTTATAGAACATTTTTGAAATAGCAAAATTTTAGAAACGGAGGGCAGATTAGTGGCTGGATGGAGCAGGGGTGAAGGTGGTCACAAAAGGACAGCGTGAGATCCCTACAATGTTGGAAACGTTCAGCATCTTGACCAGAGAGCCAGAGACGGAAACCTAAAGGATGTAAAAATGTACAGAACCAACAATACAACTGTAGAGAAGCTGAAGCCCTCGCCGATGAGTGCAAGTAAAACTGGGAGACCTAAGACCGGTGTCAGTACCTGGCCAGGATACTGTACTACAGTTTTGCAAAATGTTACCTACCACTGGGGAAAAATGGGCAAAGCACACAGGGCTTTGTGTTATTTCTTGACTGCGTGTGAATCTATAATTGTCTCAATAAGGAAGTTCAATTAAACGCCCTGCCTCCCACACGCACAAAGAAGAGGTGCTGTCACCCCAGCCCCAGCTGGTCCACCCTGGTCCAGGCCAACAGCAGCATCTCTCCCTGGACCATCCCAGCAGCTCAGACCTCGGGCACACAGGCTGGATGCAGGCCCGTCTCAAACCCTCTGGAGCAGAGTCCCAGCACCCGGCCCACATCTGCTCCCTCCGCTCCCTCCACCTTCACCTCCGGCTCCGCAGGCTGCCCGCCCAGGTCTCTGGGCTCCCTCGGCTGCCCAAGACGCCTGCACACTCCCTTCCCCAGCTCCGTCACTGCACCTGCTCCTCCGGCTCACTGCCTCAGGGAGGCCTTCCCTGACCACCTCCTGCCCTCAGACACACATCTCCATCCCCTGGGACACTAGACTGTGGGCTGTCGGTGGGGGGGTGGGGGGGGCAGGGATAGAATCTGTCCTTCCTGGGTTCGGAGGATCCGAAAGACCGAACAGCTCATTCAGGTGGCTGAGTATTTGCTGAATGAACGAATGAAGAAATGAATGTACGAATGAACAGAAGAACAGAGGGGAGGTCCGTGGAGATCTGGCATCAAAGGAGTTAAGTGGGGGATCCCTGGATGGCTCAGGGGTTTAGTGCCACCTTCGGCCCAGGGTGTGGTCCCGGAGGGATCAAGTCCTGCATCAGGCTCCCTGCATGGAGCCTGCTTCTCCCTCTGCCTGTGTCTCTGCCCCTCTCTCTCTCTCTCTCTCTGTGTCTCATGAATAAATAAGTAAAATATTAAAAAAAGAAAAACAAAGGAGTTAAGTCTGACTCAGGGGCTGGGGCAGGAGGGGGTGAAGGGCTGGGGTCCTGGAGCAGCCGAGGAGAACTTACAGGGGAATGTGGGGGAGGAAGAGGCCAGTGCCTGCCTCAGCACAGAGGGGGATGGGCAGGGCCGGCTGCAGGAGCAGAAGCCCAAGGTACAAGGGAGAGAAGCCCAGGAGGATGAGCTGCAGGCAGGCCACGCTGCACCCCAACACACACCCCAACACACTCTCGAGAAAACCAGTAACAGGGTTTGGGTGGAGGCTGAGCTCACTTTCTGGGGCCTCCTGGGGATCTAGGGGCCAGTCTAAGGGCTTCCTACCATCTGCCCACTTCCTCCAAAGTGGTTCATGCTCCTTAGGGAACGATTGTGCAAGTGGAGGTTGGGGCGGAGGGAGGACATCACAGAGGGCCTTGGATTTGCCCTGTGACGCGCTCTCCAAAGCCCCCGAGACGGTGCCAGCACTGAGAGCAGGCCCCTTCACCCAGCCCAGGAAACTGTCCACCCACGCCCACATCCCTTGGACGGCAGTGGGCCCCCTGCCCAGCTGTGTGATCTTGGCCAAGTTACTTGACGTCTCTGTGCCTCAGTTTTCTCACCTGGTAAAAGGGCCAATACTAGTGTCTACTTCACCAGGTGTTATGCCCGTATAACTGCAAAGTGCTTAGAAAGCAGTAAGTGCCCAATGGTTGCCGAACTAATTTCATCATTATGGCCCCCCGAATTCATAGTCTTTTTAAATACCGTCAGCAGCTTAGAAAGAGCCCAAGCGAACAATTTCATAACATTGCATTTTTAGTATTAAATGCGTTCAGTTTCAAAACATGAACATTTAAACTAAATCACAGTTGCAGGAGCCAATTGTAGTACACTTTTACAGTGACTTTTAATAACAAGGGGCCTCAAAAATTCTAAGTGTGAGGACACCTCCCAGCCACCAAAAGGCATGGTTCATTTATCAACCAAGGCAGCTGGCTCATAGTATATACTCAATAAATGCCTCCTGGCCAGTGACAAGCGACAGGAGGCCACTACCAGGCACCAGGACGCTGGCAGCCAGCCCCAAGAGCAGCCAGCGGCCTCCCATTTCTCTCAAACCAATGACCGATGCCATCTGAGCCACTCCTACCCACCCTCTCTGCCCCCCACACTCCTTAGGGTATTGCGAGGGCTCTGGAGCCAGGTCTAAGCCAGCTAAGAGGTGCCAGGCACAGGAGGGGAGGAGGTGGTGTCCAGGCCACAGCGCCCAGGTTCCCACCCCAGGTCCCGGTGGGCGCCTCTCCACCAGGCCTGGAAACAGCCCCTCCCTGCTCCTCACTAAAGCCAGCATCACCCCCTTCCCACTGAGGTTCCCAGGTTAATTATTAGGACTGTCCAAGTAATGGGAACTTTGGCCTCGACTTTAGGTCTGGCAGCAAGACCAGGTGCGATGGTATCAGCCGCAACAGGCACCTGGATGAATTTACTGCTTAATGAGACGTGGTTTATTTTCTCAGAAGAAAGCTGCCCATGATCAGAGCCAAGTTGAAGCGCTTCCCTGGCTCCTGAGGCATCAAAGGGATCACACTCCCTCCAGACGCCCCAAGCCCAGCAGCGGGGCATTGGACTAGCATCCACGCCAGGGAAGGGCTCACCTGCACACACCACGTCCCCCAGAACCTGGGGAGCTGAGGGCGGGGGCCCACCCTCGCCCAGGAGCACGGTGCCACCCCACACCCAGCCAGGCCTTCCCTCTCCCGTGGCAGCCACTCCCCTGACCTCTCAGTCCTCCTCCGCCACGGGTGGCAGTCGGAGGCATGCAGCGCCCCTCAGATTTATCCGCTCATAGCACCTGCCCTGGAGCTTTACCTTCTGGGGAGACCTTGAGCTGGGACAGGGACCTGGTTTCATCATTCTGTCATCCTCTGGCACTTGGGTCACAGCTGTCACTCACTACTAATAGCTTCCAGGTACCATGTGTCACTGCAGGACTCCCTCTTACGGTGACCCTATGTCCCCAAGGACGCCAGGGTTCTGAGAGGGGCAGCAGGCGTCATGCAGCCCAGTCCATGGACGCAGAACCAGATTCAGACCTGGTGGCCCTTCCACTCCCCCGTCTTTCTGCCTGAGGAGGGAGGGGTGACAGGGAGTGGGGGGCAAGGGACACAGTGAGGCTTTGTGTTGTGCGTGTGCCCAAGAAGAGAGACATGGAGAGAGGAAGAGATGAGCAGATGAATGACTCAACGACGGGGATCCAGATGGACATGGAACCTGACAGGGGCTGACCTCTCCACGTGGTGGCCAGAAAGGCCCCCAGTGTGTCCAATGTGGTGGGGACTCAGGGGGGACCTCGGATGCCCCTGGTGCCTGTCCCCCAAGGACCCAGCCTCACCTGGGACATGTCCTCGGGCCAGGCCAGTGCCAAGGAGCCTGCTCTGAGCTGCCACCTCGGCCAGGCCGGCCCTGGGGGGACAGTGGCTCGGGGAAGAGGGGGGCTGCTCCATTCAATCCCAGTGGCGGGATGGGTGGCAGCTTAACACAAGCTTGTGGGGTGCCGATGGGACCCTGAGTTGTTCAAAAAAGGAAGTTTCTGCAAAACAGATCCCAGCAGGGCAGCCCGGGTGGCTCAGTGGTTTGGCACCTGCCTTCAGCCCAGGGTGTGATCCTGGAGTCCAGGGATCAAGTCCCATGTCGGGCTCCCTGCTCCTCCCTCTGCCTCTCTCTCTCTTTCTCTCAAGAATAAATAAGTAAAATCTTAAAAACAAAACAAAACAAAACAGATCCCAGCAGCCCACGCTCGCAGAGCAGCAGCCAGGCACTGGCCCGTGCTGAGGGCCGCACACACGAGTCCTGATTCCCCGAGGCTCGGTGCAACGCCGCAGGTGCTCTGGAGCCAGACGGCTGGGGGCATCGGGGCCGCTTCTCTACCCTCCTCCGGCTGACTGCAGCCAAGTGGCTCCACCTCTCCCTGCCTCAGTTGCTCTTCTATAAAATGGGCCAGTGATGGCTGCCCACCTCCCTACAGCAAGCAGGAACTGAGGCCCGAGTTCAGTCCAGGGCACCTAGCACAGTGTCTGCCATGCAAGAGTCCTCACCTGGCTCCTCTCCTAGTGATTTAGGAGCCTCAGCACCCAAACAGTGCTCACGTCACAGCAGGTGCCCGATAGAAATCTGCCAAGTAAAGAGGGAATCCTGCACGCTGAACCCTCAACCCGATTCCACGAGGTTTGAGCACTGCTCCCCCATCTCACAGAGGGGAAAGGTGAGACCCTGTTCCAAGACCCTGTTTCTGCCAAAGCACAAACCCAGGGCTCTTGGGCTCTAGAACCCATGCTTTCGTTTTTAAACTCATTTTGGGGGGGTGCCTGGGTGGCTCAGTCAGTGAAGCAACTGCCTTCAACTCAAGTCATGATCCCAGGGTCCAGGGATGGAGCCCTGCATTGGGCTCCCTACTCAGTGAGGAGTCTGCTTCTCCTTTTCTCTGCCCCTCCCCACCACTCATGCGCTCTCTCTCTCTCTCTCTCTAATAAATAAAAAAATCTTAAAAAAAATAAACTCCTTATTTTGGAAATTTTCCATATTTACAGGAAACACAAGAAAGCAAAGACGGGGTGATGATTTTGAGCCCTACATACTATCATCTGGTTCTGAGAACTGTCATTCATCTGAGCCAGAGATTCTGAACTCAGGGCAATTTTGCTTCCAGGGACTTTTACAATTTCTGAACTTTTATGATGGTCATAAATGGAGGCATCTGTTGGGCAGAGACAAGTGTCACTGCTAAGATTGTATGAGCTATGGGACAGCCCCACAGCAGAGAAGGACCTGGCCCCAAATGTCAGTTGTGCCGAGGCTGTGAAACCCTGGTCTGAACCCAAGCTCTCAACTACCCCCCTCCAAGTACCCAGGAGTTTGGTCTACACTCTTGGGGCGAGGGGTGCATTAACACATGGGAACCAGGAGGGCAGAAGCTCTCTATGAAGGGTGACCTTGAGGGGGACACTCCCACTCCTCAGTAAACAGGCATTGATGCCACAGCAGGCCTGGCTCCAGGAGGCCTGGGAGCCAAGAGGTCCCATGAGATTTCTTTGAGCCTCATTAGTTTTCAAAATCAATCGATTTCACATAAAAATCTGTATTCCCAACCTCTCTTTAAAAAAAAAAAAAAAGAAGAAGAAGAAGGCGGTCAAGGTCAGGCCACTCAGAGCCTTAGTTCCTGGCTGGAGTTGAGGGCCCCCTGCCTCTCACTGGGCAGTCTCTGCCCACCCCCTGTGCCACACTTAGGGCCACCTGACCCCAGGGTCTGAATTTCAACCTGCGGAGCATGAAAATCATGGGGCTCCAGGACCAATTCCTGGTTAGGTCAAAATGTTTTAACTGTCCTGAGCCTCAGTTTCCTCATCTGTAAAGCGGAAATGGTAACAGCCCCTATGTAACAGGTGGGCAAGAGGATGAACCCGGCCAGGGCAGGTAAAGTGCTGGCTTCCGCTGGCCCAAAGGAGAGCCCAGAGAGCTCTGGCTTTTCACTACTAAGTCAAAGATAGGACAGTCCCTATCCTTGAGGAACTCTCAGTCTGGGGGAACAACAGGTGAAAATACAGAGGACACCCCGAGCTGCTAGGACACCAGGGGAAAGGACAGGAAATCGGGAGCCCCAAGGAACGCTGCCTGGGGGTACACAGGTAGCTTCCCAGAGGCGGTAACATTCGACTTGGCCTTGGAATAAACATCACCAGGCAGGGTGCAGGGTGCAGGGTGCAGGGAGGGTATTGTAGAGGACGCACTGTGTGCCACCTGCCAGGGAGCAGTTGGAATGCTCCCACTTAGGCTTCATCGAACAGCCCCTCACAAAATAGAAACCCCTCCTTGTTGAGAGGAACCTTCTTCTCAGTCACCCTCAAAATCTCAACAGGAATGCAATGCTTAAAAAAAAAAATCTTGTTTGCAAACCAGCCTGCCAGGAGCCCTCTGTCCCTCCCTGGCACACATGCCCCCAAATATCTGGAGTCACACAGATCCATGGACGTGTGAGCGTGTAGCTCACGGAGGCCCGGTTTGGTGGGGTGGGGGTGGGGGCTGGGGACCAAGCGCCACTCAGCCCTCCATTGTTGCGTTAATATTTGCCATCTGCTCATGTTGCAGTTCCACCGCAAGGGATGATGGGGCAGAAGGAGAAGAAGAGGCCAGTTCAGGGCCGGGGAGAAGGAGCCTTGGAGTCTCCTCTGCCTTTTTTGTGTTGGTGCCTGGCTCGGCCTCCACTGCCAGATAAAGCCCCAGCCAAGCCATGCCTCCTTCCGGGAGTCACCCCTCCAGGGGGACTGGGCCGAGGGAGGGGGAGGGGGAGGCGCCCCAGCCAGCCAGAGCCTCCCCCTCCTCCCTCCCTCCCTCTGCTGGGCTGGGTGGGGAGGGAGCTGGGGGTGCACAGAGCAGGGAGCGGGGAGGGAGGAGACACCGAGCCTGGCACTGCTGACTCCTACAGGCCAGCCCGGGCAGGGCTGCTCCGCCCACAGCCTCCATTACCTCTAGGAAAGCCCAAGAGGCTGCCGGGCTGCAGGGGAGAGGGGCAGGCGGGGACACTCTTCCCAGCTCTGCTCGGCCTGGAGACGGCCTCCAGAGAAATCGGGGGAGGCCCTCAAGGGCCATGGGAGCCTGGAGAGCATCCACTGATTAATATTTACTGAACACCTACTATGTGCTCCACGTGCATGGGAAACTCAAAGGCCCACCGACAGGCAGGGACCCAGCAGGGGGGACTTGGGCCAGAGGGTGGTGCGGCTGGGATGCTGCTTGGGAGCCCAGACCTCGGCTTTTTCAAGAGAAAACAAGTACAGATTCTTATGTGAAATGTGGTTTTTGAATGCTGGCAACTCATTCAAACGGAACACACACACACACACACACACACACACACACACCCCAAGCTGGGCAAAGAACGCGCGTTGGTAGGGCAGGTTTGCCCTAAGGCTCTTCAGTGTACAGCCACAACCACTGAGGCTGGGGTCCTGGTCCTTAGAAAGAACCCACAGAGAGGGGACAGATCCACCGAACAAGGTCAAAGCTGGATCAAATCCTGGCTTCGCCACTTACGCTCCGCGACCTGGGCAAGTGTACAGACGCCCCTGAACCTCGGGTTCCTGCTCCATGAACAGGAGTAACAACAGCTCCCTCTGGGGTTGTCGGGGGAAGCTGAGCCGGCGGAGAGCCCTTCACGGGTGCGCTCAGTACTACTCTAGTAGTGGAGCAAGTAGATGCTCCCTGGAACCGTGGCTGTGAGTCACGCTGCTACTCAGGATCGGAGGCCCCGGCTGCGGCTGGTGCAGAGAAGTAAAGACGACGCCTCTTCACTCTTCCCTGGTTCCAAAGCCTCTAGGAGGTACGGGCCCTCGGCCTGAAATCCAGAGCCGGGGAGCATGCTGGACACAACCCGCAGGTGCCACAGCTTTCTCCCAGGGCACTTACCGTGTAGAAAATCAGCTGCTGACTTTTAGACATCAGAAGGTTCGCGTAAGACCCTCGTCGTCCAGCTTTCTCTCCAACACGGGAAAATCCGGCCATCCTTGGATCCTTCGTTCCAGCGAGGATGCCGGTGAGCCGCTGGACAACCTCTCCGCTTTAGAGGAGGCGTGGGCGCTGCGATCTGCCCCGGTTCCCGCTACTCCTTACTGTGTCACCGCCCGCGACCCCCTCACGTAGGCTGCCGGGCGGCCCCGTGGGCTTTTCTAGGGTGAGGAGGGGGGCCAGGCTGCAGGCCGCCCAGGCAGCCTCTGGCTCCGTGTGGGTGTCGGGACTTGGTCCCAAGTGGTTTCGCTATTAGCCAAAGAGATTTCCTTGGAAAGCATCACACTCTTATCCACCAGAAAATTAATCAAAATGACACCTCCTGAACAAGATGTTTTGGCTCGACAGAAAACAAAACAAACAAATTAGGGAGGCTGCTCGGCGCCTTGGGGCACAAGCGCACAGAGGGCCCCGTGTGGTCTGCAGGACAGCAGGGGTGGCCACCGGCCGTGACTGGGCCTGGGCCAAGGGGACACGCAACAACACTTGACATGGGCTTCCCTGCCCTTCCGGGGCCTGCGTCCCCGAGTCTTCAGTTCCACGCCCCCTTCCAGTTCCACACATGCCTAGAAAGATCTCCAGGTGCGGGGGCCCTCTGTGCTGACCTGGGCTGAGCGCCGCCTGTTTAGGCGGGGTCTCTGGAACCCAGACACTCGTCCGGGAGACCTGGATCCCCCACCTGGAGCCTCTGCTCTTTCTTCCAACTGCACAGAGGCCCCGAGGCCCAGGGAGGTAAGGACCCCGGCGAGCTCAGGGCACAGCATGTGACGTTTCTAGGCCGAGGACACCCACTCCTCAGCCTGCACTCGGGAGCTCAGAGAACTCACCCCACTCAGTTCTCACACGACATTGCTCAGGTCTCAACATGACGCTGCAGACCACGGACGCCAGCCCCGGCTCAGGGTAGAGAAGGAGGCCTGGCGGTTCCCCAAGTGAACCAGACTTACCATGTCGCCCCCACTGCTATGAACCCTTCTGTGGCTCCTCATTGCCCTCAGAATAGTATTAAGCTCCTTGGGTGACCCAAGACCCTGCCTAATCTGGCCCTGACCTCATGTCCCCCAACTCTCCCCTTTGTTCACCCGGCCAACCACACTGTCCTTCGTGCCACCGCTCTGCACCACGAGCTGTCCCACCTGAGCCTTTCTTTGTGTTCAGAGTCCCCTCTGCAAGGAGCACCCTTCTCCATGGTCCCCTTTTGAAACGACTCGCTGCTGAATTTTCTTAGGATTTGGTCACTGCCTGTATTCTCACACTAGACACAAGCTTTCTGGGGGAAGAGATCACAGGTCTCTCCCAAGGCAAGGGAGGACGAGTTAAGAAAATGGGTTCATATCCTGATGCCCAGCTATGTAACCTTGGGCAAGTAACCTCTCTGGGGCTTAGTTTGCTCACTTGTGCAATGGGGATAAAAGTAGCACCCCCACACACTTTCTGGGGTGTCGACCAGCTGAGAATGGTGCGTGCCACCGCAGGGCTGGCTCTGGGTTAGCGTGGCCACGATACCTGCGTACCACTGAGCAGTCACAGTCTGTCCTGGGTGGCTCCGTTATTTCCAGACAAAGCTGGCTTTTCGGATTGGCCGATGCTCAGAATCCGAACCATCCTTCTGAGAGTTCTAGAGTTTTTCTCTTCCTTTCTATTCCCACTGCTTTGGTGAGGCCTTCGTCACTTTGCATCAAACACCAAACTAGCTTCCCAGCAAGCAGAGCTTTCCTGGTCGAGCCTCCATCAGTGAGGCAGCAGTGGAGCGGTCTGACGCTCACAGAGGCTAAGTGACTTGTCCGCAGACACACAGCCAAACAGGCCAGAGATGGGGCCTAGTGACAGTGAGAGAGAAGTACCATGCTTATAAGGGCTACATGTTAAAAATCTTGGAATGTTGTAAGCATCACCACAAAAGCACAATGAGAAACTTTCATGAACAGCATGAAGATGTAGACTGTTGTGACCTTAAAAACATGTGCGTCAGCATCGAAATCCTAGCACGGACCATGTACGTTTCTAAACCTGGGCACAGAAGGGCCGGGGTGCCAGGCCAGCCCGCATCGTCTGTGGACCCATGGCCTGCTTCCCCGGCAGCTCGGTCAGAGGTGAAAGGCCTGGGTTTCCGGGGAGCTGTGATGAGGTGGTATCCTCAGGCTGGCACACCCAGGCCCCCTCAGGCCAGCCCAGGCCACAGCCAGCACCAAGTCACATGAGCAGGGGTGGGTCTAGGTCCCTGGTGCTGGGCGTGGAGGGACGATTCCTGGCCCTGTTCCTGGTGTGCTGGGAGACCCCGGCCCCGCTGCCCTAACCCTCCTTGGGCCTCCCACTACATCTACAAAAGAGGAAGGAGGGAGGAGGTGGAGTGTAGGAAGGAGGGAACGGAGTGCTGGCCAAGCTAATAAAAACAAGAACCAATTTTCTCTCTGTGCCCCTCTGCCCTCCCCAAGAACTCCTGTTCCAGCTCATAGAATAGCAGGAGGGGTGAAAAACATACCCCAAAAAGCCCCTGCCCAGCTGCAGGGGTGAAAGCAGAGTGCCCACCCTCTTTGGCCCCATGAGGAGGTCCCCAGCCCTCCTCTGACCCCAGAGGGGTCATGGGGGGCAGTGATGGATGGTGGGCTTGCAGGGGAGTGCTACGGCTCACCCTACAGGGACGGGACCCCTGCCAGCATTCCCATGGGGCCAAGTGGGATGAGAAAGCCCCTGCCACACCCTTCACTCCACGGGGCTCTCAGGGACCCTTGGAGGGAGTCTGAAGAGGGTGAGGAAGGGCAGGAGATGGAATTTGGGGCCGTGAAGGGTGCTTTCACACTGTGCGGGGAGGAAGGCCTGGTGTGGACTTACTGAGGGGAACCGGCTTGAGCCAGTGTGGAATCCTGGCTTTGGAAGAATCCATTCTGGCGCTCTATGAGAAACCTCATCGCCCAGACGGTGGTCCCAGTAGAGAAGGGGGCACAGGGAGGGCGCAAGGCCAAGCTGTACAGATTACCTGCCCTGGACCCAGGCCTCACTTGCAGATCTGAAACCCGGCTTCAGGCTTCACTACTTTTTGGGTGGATAAGCAATTCTGATGCCTCAGTTTCCTCCTCTGTAAAATAGGGACAATGACTGGAACTACCTCACAGGGTGGGATGTCTGCTGCCTGCAGAGTCAGGGCCCCAACACAGCTGTGGTAACCATTATTTTAGAAGGGCTTCCCCTGCTCTCATTCTGGGTGCAGGTGCAGCCCTGAGAGTCCTTGGGTCCGTGCACACGCACGTACACACACACACCCATGCGCGCATGCACACACTGCATCACCTGCCCCAGACAAAGCCCTCCCGGGGCCAAGATTAACATGCAGCGTTGCTGAATGACTCACCACCCCTGGCTGGAATGTACTTCCTGGAACAAGTCAGCACAGGTAGGCCTTGTGAGCCCCCCTCCTCCGGTCTGGTAGAGATGAGAGGCTCAGGTCCCAGCATGCCCAGCCACACCCATGCGGGATCCTGCTGCAGGAGTGGGCAGGGGAACCCCAGTTTCAGAGGCCTGCAGACCTGAGTTCTAACCCCAGCACTGAGCTCAGATACGGGACTCTCCGTCTCTAAGCCTTGGCCTCCGCCTCTACATGAGGACGCTAGTGCCAACCTCATGGGGACGACTGCAGATCACAGAAAAAGTCTGGAAGGTGCTACGGCCAAGGGCCCAGCAGGCCTCACTGTGAGGATACTTGCTGGAGGCCATGGGCAGCCAAGGTCCTCTTGATTCCCGGCCCCTCATGTGTTTCTAAGCCATCAGTGGGCAGAGCACTGCACGACTGGGCGGGTTCCCACTTACCAAAGAACAGTCACCAAGGGACTCAAGGAAGAGGAGGACAGAGAAGCAGCTCTGCCTCCATCATCATTGGAAGGCCGAAAGACTGCATTTGTCTGGAGATGGGGCAATCCCAGAGAGCTTCTGCAAGGAGGTGGCATTAGCTTGGGCTCTGAAGGATCAACAGGAGTTTGTAGACCATGAGACCTGTGAGGCCACTGTCTAGCTGTTACTGGTCTTGGGCAACCTACTCACCTGGAGGCGGGCAAGTGAACAGCACATGCCTCAGGCAGCTTTAGGACAAGACGGGGCAATAGGGTCCTGGCAGGGACTGGTCAGCGAAGCCCGGTCAGGCATCCCAAGTCACGCTGTTTAAATAACACTGCCTGGCCACACAGAACGAGTGCACCAGCTCCGTGCTGTCATGGGCTGCAAGACCGCAACCCCGAAGCCTTCCAAACTTCCACTTTGTCTATCAAATCGGAATCCTGTTGATGCCCAGTGCACATGACAGACGGGAAAGGTAAATGAACCAGCATGCATGGAATGCCTGGTGTGGTGCCTGGAACACGGTCAACGAAGTGGAGCTGTGTGGACAGGCAGAGGGACGGAGGAGGGGAGGGGGGACCCCAGGAACAGTGAGAGACCCGCTGAGGGGCAGGACAGGGCAGCTGGCTGAGGCGTGAAGGGGAAGGCCCTGGACAGGTCAACCCGGGTCCAATCCAGCCTTGTCACATCAGGCTGTGTGACCCCCGACAAATCCCTTCAACTTCCCAGAGCCTCAGTCTCCCCATCTGTAAAATGGGGGCGATGGTAAAGCTCCTTCCTCCAAAGACTAGTGTGAGAATAAGGTGCCAGAGGAGGCCAGCGGACCTCTCGCTTCGAAAAGACAGGACAGAAACCATTGCTACGATGACGGAGGGCCGCCTGGGGCGGGGTTTCTCAGACGCAGCACTACTGACACGCGGAGCTAGATCTGTCTGTCGTGGGGGGCTGCCCTGTGCATTCACAGCACCCCCGGTTTCTACCCACTAGATGCCAGCAGCCGCCCTCATGTCCAGCTCACATCCAGGGTGTCTCCAGACACTGCCCAGCGTCCCCTGGGCCAGGGGAGCACAGAAGAGACGCTGCAAACACAGAGGCGTCTTCCACCCCGAAGGTCTCCACTGCAGAACTAGTCCAGCCTCAGTCTTTCCATCAATAAAAGGGATACAAGGATCCTTTCTCTGGGGTGGCAGGGAGGATCCCAGGGAAGCAGAGATGCGGAGCAAAGATACGAAGGGCTACGTGCAGGCTGGCCCTCCGTCCCTGGCCCTCCACTGTCCCTGGCCTTCCACTGTCCTTGGCCCTTCACCGTCCCCGGCCCTCCACTGTCCCTGGCCCTCCACCGTCCCCACCCCTCTGGAGGTCGACTCGTGCCTCCAGAAGGATGACCCACACTGAGTTCTGAATGTCACCCTGAGCCTGTCCTTAGGTGTGCAAGGACAGGACAGGAGGGCAGGGGCTGTCCCTGCTCACTACTGTAACCCCAGAGGGACCACAGGGCCCAGCATACAGCGGGCGCTCAATAAATGGTGGATGGATAAGCAAGTGGTCACAGCACTGAAGCTCAAAGCTCAGGGCAAGAAGAGGCGCCTGAGGGAGGGACCGAGCCCCTCCAGCCACCGGGCCAGCACTCCCTCGGCCCGCCAGCCAGACACCATTTCCTGTCTGTGGAAGTGAGACGTGCCCTTTGAACTCTCACATCCTGAGTCCCTCTCCCCACGCTGGGGTCTGGGAGGAGGCGGGAGGTGGGGAGATACTCACGTTCCCAAAGGAGGGAAGGCCCGTGGAGCCCAGCCATCTCCGTAGAGCCCGCGAGAAGGCCCCGTGGTCCCGCTCGGCCTGAAGCACGTGGGCCTCTAGGAGGGAGACGTGGTGCCCAACCATCTTGACGAAGGCCTGGCGGGGAGAAGGGAGAGCCGGGAAGGCCGGGGATGCCACACCTGCCACGGACTGCAGCCCGGTCCGGCCACACCGCCCCAGCCTGCGGACGTCACCCAGGGCCTGCTCGGTGGGGACACCCTCACGTACCCTGACTTACCCTGACCATAAGGGTAATGGCCTCCCTACTGTGTCCTCTCACCTTCTCCCCATGGAGACCCCAGCTTTAGCCTCTATTTTACAGAGGAGGGAAACCAAGGCTCAGGCTGGGTGGCATGACGGAAGTCATGCAGCTGGCCAAGGGCAGAGCAGGGACTCAGGTGCTCATCCATCAGCCTGCAAAGCCTTCTTTGTTAAAAACAAGCATTTTAGAAATTGCCAAAATGTTCACTTTAATAGAAGGATATGAGAGAGTCTCAAACTCAGAGGCTGCTAAGGGGCAGGCAGGTGACAAGCACGGGAAGGGGGGCTGAGTGGAGAAGAGGATGGCCCAGGAAGCTGGGCCCAGGCCCAGGGGGGCCACTCTGCTCCAGGCCTCTGATGAGAACGTCCCAGTTGCAGAGAGAGAGAGAGAGAGAGGATGAGAACATTCTGGGGTCAGACTCCGTGGATTAGAATCCAGGATGCGCCACTTACTAGTTGTGCGTTGTCTGGCAACTTAATTTCTGCAAGCCTCAATTTTCCTTTCTATTAGTTGATAATAATGATGACAGCATTTTATTGAACACGAACAGTACCAACTCTGCTAAGCACTCAAGTGCTTAGTACATACTGAGTTCAATAAATGCCAGGTATCATTTTGGAAAAAAAAGAAACTGTAGATTTTATGAAAAGTCCCCAGTTTCTATCAATATTAGCAATAAATCCACAATTAAAAGAAAAATATTGTGCAGGCCGAGAAAAATTCAACCCACTCATCTGCATCCTTTTTTGTGGTATCTTCTCATGCCTTTCTCTACACTCAGCACACGTGTGTCTGTGTGATGCTTATGCACATGTGTATCTAAGCATGTTCACGTGTGTGCCTGGGTGTTCAGATGCACAGGTATTTAACATGTGTGCGTCTGATGTGCATAGATGGCTAAGGTGACGCCAGTGCCGCCTCAGAAAAGCCTCACCTCTGTGGGCCACCCTTGCTCCCACGGTGACTGGAAGGGAGTTTCTCTCACCAGGAAGAGGAAGGAGGACATCTCGGGGCTTGGCCCTCTCAGGGAGCCTCCCTTTGCTAGAAGGAACCTCATGCCCCCCCACCAAGGCCTACAGGGAGCCCGCCATCCAGCCCTGCCCTTTCCTCCTCCCACACACCAGGCAACACAGGCCTCCCTCGGGTTCCCTGAAAAGGCCAGGCCCCACTCACCACAGGACCCTGCCACCTGCTCTCTCCCTGCCGCCCTGCTCTGTCCTTGATGGGAAGGGGGGGAGTGCTGCCCATCTTTCAGGCCCTAACCGATTGTCCCCTCCAGAGAGGCCTTCCCTCTCTGCCTAATCTACCACGGCCCCCATCATCGTGGAGAACCCCGGTTCCCTGTCTTCTCACCCCTCTTCACCCTCCGAACCTCCTGTCTGCTTATTCAGAGTCTGGCCTCCAGAGTGGAGGTCCTGAACGATCCGGGTGTGGTGTCGGGGATGTTCACAAGGCCAACACCAGAGCCTGGGGCCTCGCAGGGGCTCAGCCGGAGGTGGGCACATGGGCGTGAGCACGCGGGAACGCATGCATCCTGAGCAAAGAGGTACGGGACAGCCTGGATGGCAGCACCGGGGCACCCCACCTTGATCCTAGGACCCCGGGATCAGGGCCTGAGCTGAAGGCAGACGCTTCACCGACTGAACCACCCAGGCACCCTGTATTCATTTTTAATACAAAAACTGAGAGAAGCCCAAGTGCCTGCCTGAGAGGTCCCCAAGCCCCTCCTGGCAGGTGGCACGGATCTGAGGGCAGGGTGGTGCTGGGCTCCCCGGAAGCCCCCTGACCCTCCAGACAGCCGGGGCCCATGGCCAGCTGGGCGGAGCGGCGAGCGGCCGTCCCAGACAGACTCACCTCTCAGCCTGTGGCAACAGCCACCAGCACAGCAGTGTCCCCACCGAGCACCTGAATGTGCCAGCTGCTGGCCTAACACCCTCATGACATCTCCGTCAAGATGGAAGGCAGATTCCCATTACAGAGGAAGTCATGGATGCCCGGAGAAGGACAGAGCTACACGAGGGACAGATCTAAGGCCAGGGCCATAGGGCTCTAGAATCCACCTGCCCGGATACAACGTTAGAGTCTCCTAAGGTCTCATAGTGGGAAATAGGTATTTTTCCCATTGGCTTCAAATCCATGACCCTCTTAGACCAGCTTAGTTTGTCCTCCTTTTATTTTTAATTTTTAACTTTTATTTTTTTAAAGATTTTATTTATTTATTCATGAGAGACAGAGAGAGGCAGAGACACAGGCAGAGGGAGAAGCAGGCCCCATGCAGGGAGCCCGACGTGGGACTCGATCCCAGGTCTCTAGGATCACACCCTGGGCCAGAGGCAGTGCTAAACCGCTGAGCCACCCCGGCTGCCCAGTTTGTCCTCCTTTTAATAGAGGCCCAGTTACAGAGAAGTATCTCTATTCTAAGGAAAGCAACAGCCCAGAGGAGGTCGACATGAGGCAAACACCTCTTGGCCTCCATGTTGGGGACACTCCAGGGCAGAGTGGGGACTGTGGCAGCCTGGAGATTCATATCCCATTGAAGGGGGCAGCTGCTGCTCAGCTCCAGCTGTGGGAAGTAATAGGGGCAGGGGCCTTGGGGTTGGTCATCTAGCACCCGGCCACACAGCACGGTCCTGGACCCTGCTGGCACCTGACTTTGTGATTTCCATCTAAAACTTGTAGTAGTTGTTGGCCTAAGTGTAAAAAACGCTGGAGTCACTTTGGAGCACGAGTGGCAGTTCCCAAAGAGAGTTCCAGTATGGCCTAGACATTCCACTCCTAGGTTTTCACCTGAGAGAAATGAAGACATATATTCACACAAAACTGAGACAAGAATGCTCACAGCAGCATAATTCTTAAAAGCCAAAAAGGGGAAAGGACCCAGGTACCCTTCCACTGATGAAGGATAACACGATGTGGTGTATCCATCCACACACTAGAATACTATTTTCAGCCATGATAATGAATGAAGTTCAGGGGCACCTGGATGGCTAAGTCTATTGGGCATCTGACTCCTGACTTCAGCTCAGGTCATGATCTTACGGTCTTGGGATCGAGCCCCATATCGAGCTCCCTGCTGAATGGGGAGCCTGCTTCTCCCTCTCCCTCTGCCCCTCCTCTCATTCGTGCTCTCTCTCTTGCTCACTCTCTCATAAATAAAATCTTAAAAAAAAAACAAACAAACAAGTGAATTAAGTTCAGACACGTACTACAATATGAATGAATCCCCAAAACATTATCCTGAGCGAAGTAAGCCAGACATTGTAGGCCACAAGTTATATGATTCCATTAACACCAAACATCCAGAAGAGGCAAATCGGTAGAGCCAGAAAATGCATAAGTGGCTGCCAGGGGCTTGGGGTGAGGAGCAACTGCTGATGGGTGTGGAGTTTCTTCAGGAGAATGATGAAAATTAGGAACTAGGTAGTAATGGTGATTGTACAAGCTCATAGATACACTGCGTTCTTAGCATATTTTCACTGTTCCATGCATTCTGAATGGAATGCTTCAAGAAAATCATTTTGGGGGGCATCTGGGTGGCTCAGCTGTTGAGTGTCTGCCTTTGGCTCAGGTCATGATCCTGGGGTCCTGGGATCAAGTCCCACATCGGGCTCCCCGCAGGAAGCCTGCTTCTCCCTCTGCCTGTGTCTCTGTCTCTCTCTTCCTGTGTCTTTCATGAATAAATAAAATCTTAAAAAAAAAAAAAAAAGAAAAAAGGAAAAGAAAATCATTTTGGACTTTTGTAGGGGGAGAAATAGTAATTGTGATCCCTTTGAAGGGTCCTGTCATTCTCAGCACAGGGCCCAACTCCATGACCTGGCCCGACATGGTCAGTCTGTGCCCGTCACTGCATGCTCACCTCTGACCTTGAGCTTTACACCCCCACAACCGGCTGACAGGCCCTGTTCCTGGCAGCCTCGGGGCCTCTGTCTCCCACCGGCCACTAGCAGGGGACAAGGAAACTTGCACCCAACTCAGGGTAGCTCAGAAGGAGCGTTCAACACATGCTGGCCGAGTCAATACTAGTAAGAGTTAGGTTCACGGGCCTCACTGCTGTCACTCCATTTTACAGGGGAGCAGAGGCTTGGGATTTGCTGGGGTTCGCATTCATCAGGATTTGAACCCAGGCAGTGAGGCTCTAGAGCCAGGGGCGGGGGGAGCTACTGGTATCCCATGGGTGGAGACCAGGGAAGCCACTACACATTGTATGATGCACAGGAGAACCGCACAGCAGAGAATGTCAGGCCCCCAATGTCAGCAGTGCCACGGCAGGGATACCCTGCTCTAGGGGCTCTCCCGTCTCCTCTGTGGCTTCCCATCCCTCGGGATGAAGGCCAAAATCCTGACCTTGGATCTCATGACTTGAACAACAGGGCTCCTGCTGCCAACTTTCTGCAAGCCCACTCTGGTCACGTTCCCATACTCTGGCCATCCCAGGATCCTTCCAATGTCCCCCTCTCCTCCTGCCCCAAAGCTAAGCTCCCTTCCTGCCTCTGAGCCTCTGCCGGAGCAGTGCCCCCTGCCCATCCCTCCCAGCCAACGCCCCTCCTCTCCCCCTCTTCCTCCAGGGACCTGAGAAGCCACTTCCTTCCAGAGCACCCGCCTCTCTGCAAATCAGCCTTGGCCACTGTGGTCAACAGAATGGTCTCCAAAGAGGTCCATGACCTCATTCCCAGAACCTATGAATATATTACCTTACAGGGCAAGAGGGCAAGAGGGATTGTGCAGATGGGATTCAAGATCCTGCAACGGGGAGATGATGTTGGATTATCCAGGTGGGCCCCAGGTAATCACAGGGTCCTCGTCGGAGAGAAGCAGGAGGGTCAGAGTAAAAGAGAATCTGGGAGAAGCTGCGAGAAGGGTGGAAGGGCCATGAGCTGAGAAATGCAGGGGAAGCTAAGACACGGAGGCTCCCCTAGAGCCTCCAGAAGGAACCAGCCCTGCTGACACCTCAATTTTAGCCTGTAAGACACATTTTGGACCTCCAACCTCAGGACCTGTAAGATAGAAATCCATGTTGTTTTAAGCCACTAAGTCTGGTTATTGATGACGGTTAGAGGAGCGCTCTGTGCTCGGGTCTCTCCCGCTGAAGCACGGCCACGGATGGCACCTGTCTTTCTCACTGCGGGGGCCCCACCGTGGCACACAGTAGGCCCTCAGTAAGAATGAGTGGACTGATGGCTACGGGAAGAGCTGGGCCTGAGAGCTGGGCCAGCCCAACAAGGCCAGAAATCTTACATTTTCTTTCCTCTGTCAAACGTGTGGAATAAAATTCAAATGAATCAGCTATTCCAAGGGCAAAGTTTTAATTATATTCCTGCCTCATTCTCTGCTGACAAGAATGTTAACTCTCTGCTAACTCCAGCGTTGGCTGTCATGCTCCTTTCCTCCGTGGCTCGGGGGGGGGGGCTCACGTCCTCTCTGTCCAGGTGGCCACGATTATAAATGGCAAGTTCCTCCAAGCCTCCTGGTCTCTTCCCTGTGTAAGGAGCCTGGATCCCAAGCTGAGGGCCCCCCCATACGATTAAGAGCTGGGGCCCCCGTGGATGTCAGCTCAAGTCCCAGTTTCAAGGCATTGGCTGTATGACCCCGGGAAAGTGGCTTACCTCCTGGGAGTCTATGCTCCTCCTCTGGGAGCTGGGGCAGCGAAGGTACTGACTTTGTAGTGCAAGGAGAAAAATGAGACACCCCACAGCTTAGCCTGGTGCTCACACAAATAAGATGCAGGTGAGGTAGGTCAGCAGAGAGGCGACAGGGCATGGTGGGGATTGTGGCAAGCAGCAGAACACGAATGACCCCATCCGAGGGGCGGCTGCCATTGGCCCCATAAAATACAGCCCAGGCCTTGCAAATGTTCTAACTTCTCAATTTGGGTCATGCTCATATGGGAGTTCGTATAAAAGTTCCCTGAGCCGTACACTTACGATGTGTATACTTTATGTATTTATACCTTGAGAAATAAATCTTGAGATTAATGTATTTAAGGTATTTAAAGAAATGTGGGCTAAGTGCTATCGAAGCTTCTGAATTTCCAAAAGCGGCTTAAAAGTCAGATTTTTATAAAAAGCACCCTAAGTATTATGTGGGGTACTTTATATAAATTCCTATTTGTCATATTTTTAAAAATACCACGTACGCATAGACCCCCTCCTGCCACCGACCCCCTGCACTGGGTGTAACGCCCGACACTCTCAACGCCAGATCAGCATTTTGGAAGAGAGGATGAAAGAGCCAGAACAAGCCCACAGATCTGGCAAAGAACGCTCATGGTCCTGGACACACCTCTAGCTGGTCCACTCTGGCATAGATGCCACGCATCTCCGTCACTTTGGCCTGGAGGAGTGGGATGTTTTCCTCCAAGATCTGTGAAGTGTCGCTTCTGATCTGCAAGAAACAAAGCAGCTCATCAGGCCCTCTGCCCTGGTACCCCAGCCTCCTGCCTGCCTCTCGGGTCGCCCAGGGTCCGCAGAGCCCTCGCGGATGGCCAAGATGCCGAGCGGCACCCTGCATGGGGATGGGCTGGGAACAGCCCAGAGCCCCTGGGGGGTGGGGGGGGGACCCAGACCGGCTCCGGTGTTACTTACCAAACCACTAATGGTTTCCCCCACAAACACCTGACAATACCAGTCCCAAACGAACGGGCCCCATTTTCCAAACCACCTCACTGGAGCAAATGGAAAGAATCGAAATCTCTCCTCTAAACCCAGGTTGAGATAAGTTTTCACTGCACTGAAATTAATCATACTAATAAGTTTATAATAATCACTAGCGTTCATAATAATGTGAATGAAAACCACAGCTGTCACGTATCCAAGTGCGCCCTGCATGCCGACACCGCACTCATTTCCCACACACCGCATCTCATTTAAGTTTCAATTTCTTCTGCTTGGAAGGGCTCCAAAAGTGGCTATGACCTTTATGAAGCCACATCCTTCCCCTGATCACTGAAATCGGACACCTATGTCTCTATTTTCTTTAAGGGCCCAAGGACCAAGCCTAGCCCCTCACACCCGCTGCATGATCCCCTCCCCTGGCCTGTGAACTGGCCCTGGCGACCCACTTCTAACAGAGAGGACTCAGCCCAAAAGGAGAGATGTCACTCTGGAGACAGGGTTACAGAGGACTGTCCCCCCAGCTTACTGGCATTCTCTCTCTCTTGCTCACACACACCTCGCTCCCTCCATCTTTCTCACCTGGCCTCTCCAGGCCTCTCTCCCAAATAAATAAAATTTTTTTTAAATAAAATATTCAAAAAAAATAAAATAAATAAAATATTCAAGTGATTGAAAATTTGCAACGTGTCTTACAAGTCAGCACCTCCGGCCTACGTCTCCCAGGCACGGAAGGCTGAGCTGAGCAGTGGCTGCTCCCCCAGGTGGGGCATGAGCTCTCTGGCGATGCAGTCGCCACTCCTCCCTAATGCCCCACCCCTGCCCCCTCCACTCAGGTCCAGATCCTGCCTGGCTCCTGCAGGTACCTGCATTTTTTACCCTTGACAGGATAAAGCCCTCGATATCTTCCCTTTTTCTGCCAAGGCCCAATTTCGAGAGACATAACCATCCCTCACAAGAGTAAGCTCTGGAGAAATCACCAAGGTGCAGTGATACAACAAAGAACAGATAACTCACGGCAAGGTCAGAACACAGTGGATCAAACACGAATCTTTTCTTTCTGCTAGGTTTTTTTTTTTTTTTTTTTAAGATTTTATTCATTTATTTGACAGAGAGAGAGAGAGACAGAGAGTGTGTACCAGCAGGGGGAGGGGCAGAGGGAGAGGGAGAAGCAGGCTCCCCATTGAGCAGGGAGTCCAATGTGGGGCCTGATTCCAGGACCCTGAGATCATCACCTGAGCTGAAGGCAGATGCTTAACCTGTGTGGGCCACCTAGGCACCCCCTTTCTGCTAATTTCTAAAGAAACAAATAGGACCAGAACAAGGAAAATCAGGAGGGTCTGGTCCCAGCGACCCACTGGAGTGAAGGGAAGGCTGAGAGAGAAGGTTCACGGAGTGCGCCCTTCCCTTCCTCTAGCTCTGAAGGACCCCAAGGAAGAGGGGGTCTGGGGCCGGGTAAGAAGACCTCTCTCTGAAGACGCCTCTACTGGGGGCTCCAGGGAGCTATTACACCTGCCCGGGTGGCAGGCTGCATGTGCCTGGGGAGGGCGGAATAGAGAGTAATCCTTGGGGGTCTGAAAGGCCCCCAACCCTTTCTTGTGGTTCCACCAGGAGCTGGGAACTGGAGGTGAAGTAAGGGTGGGAGGGGCATGATGCCAGCACTCAGGGCACCCTCGCCTGCAGAAAACAGGCCCTGTGAATCAGAAACTACCTCGTCTTCAACCTTTCGTGGCTGAGGACACTGAGCAAAGACAGAAAAAGGAAATGAGGCGGCCCAAGGTCACACAGCTACCTGGTGGGAGCTAGAAGGTTCCAATCCAGGTTGGTCTGAGGCTCCCGGTGGCACCAGAGGTCTTCACGCGTGCCTGCATCACATCTGAAAAACCAAAGCACGCCCAAGCGAGGCGCCACAATCTAAAACTAAGGATATTTCCCTTAGAAGCCCGGATTTCTAGCTTCTGGTGAAACAGCAGGTGTCCTGGCCACCTGGGAGTCCACGTCCCATGTGACAGCATTCGGCTGGAGCTGGGCCACAGCTGCCCCTTTGGTTAACCAGAGTGCCTACCGCACCCTAGAGCCTCCCCAACACATTTCTTTGCTCACAGCCACTTCATGGGGTCACGTCACAGGCTGAGGTAGCACGTCCTCATACGCGGCTGAGAAGAACAAGGAGAGGTCAGGGAAGAATCAATGCTGTCTGGGCCTCTGCAGGGACAAAGCCTTGGCTGGGTTTATGGCCTGGGGTCCCCACAGAGCCTTCCCGGGCCTGGCTTCCCACCTACCCAGAGCCGGCCCGGCAGCAGATGTGGGGTTATCTCCGAGCAAAGACGACTGTCCAGGATGATTCAGGGCCCCCAGGAAGGGGAGCCAAATGCACTTGACCCAAGCACACACATCAGTGCCAAATGCAAGTGCTGGCCCAAGGCCAGCAAGGAACTTTCTCCATCCATGTGGGCGAAGTAGGAGTCTGCTGCTCCCTGCCAGGGGTGGGGTTCTGCAGGCCCGGACAGGCTGCCCAAACTCCAGAGAACACGCTCATTGGCGTCATGACCTCCTGGTGCTTTGGTCATGATGATGGTGACCCCAGGAGCCGCCATCACGGGTCACTTCATACAGAGCTGGCACCCTGCTATGCAATTATTTTTAATTGAATGTAAATGACAGCGAAGTGCTCAGGCCCTGAGCGGACAGCTGGGTGAATCTGTACGTGTGTTCGCATCGCCCAGGCCTATGCGTAGAACACCCCATCACCCCAGAAGGTCCCCTTGTGCCTCTCTCCGGTCATAACCACCCTCCCCGAGCAAACCACCATTTGACTTCCCCCACCCTGTGTTCTGTGTCTGGCTCCTTCCACGGGGCTTCATGTGAGAGGCATCCAAGAGGCTGTGTGCACTCTGTTCCTATGCATTTGGGTTGCTTCTGGTTTGGGGCATCACGAACAAAGCTGCTCCCAGCATCTGCGTAAAAATCTTTGCGGACTCTCGTCTTCCTCTCTTGGGTAATTATCTGGTAGTGGAATTGCTGGGATGTAGGGCCAGTGCATGTTTGCCTTTATAAGCATCTGCCCAACTGTTTCCAAAGTGGCTGTGCCTTTCTGCATTTCCACCAGCAAGTGAACAAGCGTTTCTGCTGCTCCACGTCCCCGCCCACACTTGGTACTGTCGGTCTTTCTCATGGTGGTCAGTACAGACGATCTAGAGGGCACATCCTCGCTCATGGAGTCCGCACCATAACTCTTTGGAGGAGGTTACCATCATCTGTGGTAGATGAAAGAGGGCTTTCCATTCCTTCCATGAACACATGGGGCTAATGTCCTCTCCCCTTGGATCTGGGTGCACTATGTGACTATTTGGACCAATACAATATGACAGAGGTGACACTGTGTCAATATTCATACCCAAGCCTACAGAGATCTGGTGGTTTCCACTTCCCGTCTGTTGGAACGGTTGCTCCGGGAGGCCAGATGCCACGCTACGGAAGCCCAAGCTAGCCCTGAGGAGAGGCTGCACAGGGAGATTACACCATCCAGTCCCCGGCCAACCCAGCCCAGACGTCAACAAGTGAGAGGTGGAGCCACACTGGGCATCTCTGCCCCAGCAACCGGCACGTGGCTCTGATGAACCATCCCCTCTGTGCCCTGCCCTGGCCCACATTATACATTGGTTGTTGTTCGACACCACTAAGTTTTGGGGTAGTCTGATGCAGCCACGGACAATCAGGACCATTATCTCCATTTTGCAGAAGAGAAAAGAAAGGAACAGAGAGGTGAGGTGCTGTGCCCAAGGTCCTACAGCAGGAAGAGTCAGAACTCAAAGTGGCAGCAACTGGCATGACATCTAAGGTCTAAACAGGTGGCAGGCGCACGCAGGGTAGTGAATCCCAGTCACACAGAGTGATCAAGGACAGGCTGGCAGTGGAGTTAATGCATCAGACAGGAAGCTGGACTCTCGTTCCTAATGGCCTGATGTTACCGGAAATGGAGCAGCTTCTCTCTGGACTGTGCACCAGGGAGCCTGGCCTCTCTCAGATCAGATCTCTAACTTGGTCAGTGTTTCCAAAGGCCAAAGCAGGGACATGGGGGACAATGTCCATGGTGTGATGTCACCTGCTCCTCAGAGGCCCCCACTCATCCCTATCTCGGATCAAAAGATAAACGAAGGTCCTGAGCCGAGGCTGAGAGCTGGACACCGCTCTCTGTGCCATGTGTGCAGACACGCCAGGTAAACTAAGCATCAGCTGTTGGGGCAGGAGGATTTCCACAACCTAAATGGCATCAGCACTGACCATTGTGGCAGAGGCCATGAAAGCATCGTTCTAAACACGTTATATTAAGTCAGGCAACACTCGTTTCTATATAAACTCATGAAATGGTCCTCACTCCCATGGGAAACCCACTCTCTTCCCTTTCTTGAAACACAGGACCCTCTGGGTCTGGTTATATTTGCCTGCTTTCAGCAAGGCTCAAAGTACAGAGAAACATACTCTGCCATAAAACACACAAGCACGTGATGGACGTACCTGGCTGGTGGCCAAGGAGTCAGGGAGCCCCCACGGGAGCAGTGGATGGTGACAGGCTGGCGAGCTCACATGCTGTCTGCAGTGGGGTGGCCACTATGCAACGCTGGCCGATGCTGGCCAGGCAGGAGCAAGCACCCAAGGGGAGCTTTCCTTCCAAAAGAAGCCAGAAAGCCTAAGTTTTTGCATGATGTTCTATAAATGTCAGCAGCAAATTCCATTTTCTTTTCCTTCCAGAAACATCCAACATATCCACAGGCAGGCCTGAGTCCATGGGTCACGTGCGTGATCTCACTATTAAAATCTTTGCATAAATGCATCTCCAGGCTTCTAGTTAGAGGAGGCTGCCTAACACCTTGGCCTCCAGGTGACACACACACCGGTCTCCCCCCCCCAACCACAGGAAGCCTTGACGGTTCCTAAGGTAGGGTGGCTGGGGCCCTCTCCCCATCCAGGCTGGCTCCCATCCTAAGCTCCCCCCTCAGGCAGATAGTGGGTCTCCTTTTGAGGAGGAGGATGGCTGAAACATGAGAACAAAATGTCCCTGGGTGACCAGTCCACCCCTCTTCCAAACCCGCGCCCTACCTCTGGGCCCCCACAGTCTACACTGTGCCCAGCACACCATACCCGCAGGTCAGAGCCTCTGCCTGAACGCCCGCCCTCCCCAGCGGCTGAATTCCTTCTCTTCCTCCTTCAAGCCCCAAATTAATCACCACCTGTTCTGCAAAGCCTTCCCGATTTCCCAGGCAGAATGTAACGCCTCTGCTCTTCATTTTTTTTTTTTAAACAAATTAAGTCTTAGGATCATGTGCCCAGTTCTTTCTAGACCCCCTCTCTCTCTTCAAAACCTCTGCAGTCTCCCTTTGCACCTTGAATACACCTTCAGGCTGGTGCTTCAACGCCAGATGACAGCCCTGACCGTAGGCAGCAGCGTGTGTGTGTGTGTGTGTGTGTGTGTGTGTCTGTGTGTGTGAGAGAGAGAGAGACAGAGACGGAGCAGACTCTGCATCCTCAGGCTCACCGTGGCACCCAGTCAGGGAAGGTGCCCAATGGCTGGTGATGAAGAAAGGATGAGCTGTTCAAAGTCTGTCTCGTTACTCGGCTCCCACCTGGACTCACACCCACACTAGAAAATGGGTTCTCAAGAGAAAAACACACACAGGTCCTGCTGGGGACATTTCTGTCCTGTTCACTGTTGGGTCCCCAGAGGATGGATGACACGAGATAGGTCCATCTGTTAAATGAATGGGGAGGACACGGCGCCCATCGTGTTGCGCTGCTTCAAGGAGAAATGAGGTGATATGGAAAACACGCCTCACGCTGTGCCTGGTGCCAAGTAGCTGTTCAATAAACGTCCAGGGCTGCCGTTACTGTTACTCCCTTGGGCTCTCACAAACACTTCTCCAGACATGTGCTTCACAGGGACACAAATCTACCCCTCTGGCTCCCAGCTGGGCTTCCTCGGCTCCGAGGCAGGGCCTGATCACAACATGGAGCTCTACCCTTTGGGCCTTTGAGCAGAAGCCTTAAACCCAGGTGGCTGAGAGCTTCCAGAAAATTCTATCACTGCTCCTCAGGGCCCCACGCCTGGCTGGCTACCATCCTGGGCACACAAAGATCTAGAGAAGGTTTTTACATAATTTGGAGTGGAGACCTTGTCTTCTGGGCGCCTAAGGAACCATCTTCCATCTTCTTCTGGGCCCAGCCAAGGGGATTTGATCCAACAAAATGGAGTGGGAGGCAGAAACGAGAGAGCAAAAGGATTGGAGAAGGAGCCTGATGCCCAACCCTGCCTCAGGCTACAGCCTGGGAAGAGGCTCCACCTAGGCCCTGCAGGCCCGAAGCCATTTCCTGGCTGTCTCCATGTTTGCCTGGCGGACCTTGCAGAGCTGAGGAAAGTTAAATATAGTCTTAGCATCCCCGCTGAACGGCTCCCCACATCGGTGCCCGAGAGTGCCACCTGGTGGCCCACTCCGGGCTCCTCGGTAGAATAAGAGCCATCTGGGGGGGATGGGCGCCACCAAGATGGCCGCCTCAGGAAGCCTTGGTGTTGAGAGAGCGAGAGTGTGAGAGAGAGTGTGCACGCGGCTTGCCTCTCACCGCTGGCTGCTGCCCCATTCCTTCTGGTTGCTAAATCACCACCAAAATAAAATGGCTTCCCCAGAAAACTCCAGGATGGGCCTGGAGTCTGGCCTGGGCCTACACCCACGCCTCCCGGGCAGGCACTCACCATGTCAGTCAGGCTGCAAAACTCTTCCAGCCTGAGGAGCATCCCCTCGATGGTCTCCTCCACCTCCTTCGCCTGGAAAGAGACAATATTCTGGAGATTAGCAAGTGGTTTCCAGGGAGACAAACGCCCTTCACTTTTTTTTTTTTAAAAGCAAACTAAATCTTAGGATTATCTGCCCAGTTCCCTTCAGACCTCCTTTCCCTTTTCAAAACCTGTCCTAGCGTCACTTAAAATAGTGATAAGCTGGCCACGATCTTGACGCCTGTGGACGGAGGACTGGTTAAAGCCACCGTGGACCATCCACTCCATGCAGCTTTTCACCAGAGAGGAGATAAGCGAACACTAGCAGGAAACAGGACAAAGCTACCCTAATCATCCCGTCATCGTCCTCGTCCAGATGAGGGAACCGTCCAGATGAGGGAACCGAGGCTCCAGGGGTGAGGCAAGCCTGCTGGAGATCACACAGCTAGCAAGGGGTAGGGCCAGGGTCGCCACGCCCACAACCCCAAAGCCTGCTCTTACCAACTTCGAGAAGTGTCCCCTGACACACACTGTGGATGTTAACACATGAGGCAGAAGACCTAAGAATGGACGCGGTTTAACAGAAAGGCCTGGAACCACACAGACCAAACTGCTAACAGCTAGGGGACGTACTTACACTAAACAATTATTCAGTCTAACATTTAGATTTAACTGGGTGTCCTGTGGTTCACCTGGCAAATCTATCAGTAGTGCTGCTTGGCCCTGGGGAGCAGGAATTGGGGGACAGGGTCTGACCAGGGAGACGTGAATGCTTTACTCAGTCCAAAACTCTAGGTACCAGGGCTGGGCGGTAACGTAATGAGGGTCATAAATGAGCAAAGCAGGCCGCCGGGGCTCATGGTCATCTGCCCAAATCTAGAACAGCCAGCCTCCAGCAGCCATCAGTAAACACAGACTCGGGGCTGCCAGGGCCTTCCATGTTTCAAGAGGAGCCAGAAATTTTAATTTTATGGAAAATATCCCAATTTTTAAGTGGTAGCACAGATTCATGAGCTACCAAGCACGGGCCAAGCCAAACATGACCGGGAAAGGGTCTGCCAATTTACAACCCCATTTAAGTCGCTTGTGCAAAAATTACTTTGGACCTCATTTCCCCTCAAGTATGTACCATTTTTCATGACTTCTAAAATACCTGTGTTTTCTTTTGTTGCTGTAATGACCAGGCATCTAGGAAGAGAGTTCGCCTAGCACGTGAGCCACTTGCTCTGGCTTACCCCAGGCCAGACGGTTCTGCTCCAGGGAGGCGACACCAGACGTTTCTGGGCAGGCCCGGTACCCGCGGCCCGACACCTGAAGGCTCCCCTCTTCACCCACTTGTCCCGGGAGAGATGTTTACCCAGGGCCTGCTGCTTGTGGCAGGAGCCGTCGCTACCACAACAAAATAAACGGCTGTGCAAAAAAACATCTTTCCGGCTGGAGTAAAAATAGTACCGAGTTGCAATTTTAAACTCTGGAACCTTCATCTCACAGCTGGGACTATTTCTGGGCCTGCACGGGGGAGGCTTGACGGTGAAGGGGACCACAGCGGAGGCAGGCCTGAGAGACACACAGGAAGTTCTCTCCACCTCCAAAAAGTAAGATCACAGTAAAAAAAAAAAAAAAAAAAAAAAAAAGCCCTTCAAGCACTAAGGAGGGAAGACAGAGCCCAGAAGCCACAGAGATGGGGGACAGGAAGGCTGGTGGCTTCCTTCTGATGGCAGAAGGGATGAGACAGGAGAATAGTAGAGGGGCAGGGGAGACTCCCTCCAGAGTGCAGACCTAGACGCCCCGCCCTGGACCTGGTCCCAACACGCTCAGGAAGGCCAAAGCTGCGGGGAGACACAGAAGCCCACACCCACCCTGGATGGGCCACCCCCTCCCCAGCGGGGCCTGAGGCTCTTTGCCCAGAGGAAGCACATCTCCAGCTACCGGGCAGGTTCAGAAAGGAGGCCTGTCAGTCCTGGGTTCAAATCCCATCTTATCTTTTGCCAACCGTGGGACCTTCATTCAAGGGCTTGACTTCTGTCTTTTGGATGGCTCCCCCGTGACAGCAACTGCCACACGCATGTGGGAGGGCTGTTAGGAGGTTACCCTCACGGGACGCCCAGTGGCTCAGTGGTTGAGCGCCTGCCTTCGGCTCAGGGCATGACCCCAGGGTCCTGGGATCGAGTCCCGCATCAGGCCCCCTGCAGAGTGCGCCTGCTTCTCCCTCAGCCTGTGTCTCTGCCTCTCTCTCTCTCTCTCTCTCTCTGAATAAATAAGTTAAAAAAAAAAAGAGGTTAACTTCACATAATGAATGTGGTTAAATCACTTAATGGAGGGCTGACACACAGTAGGCGCATAATAAGCAGTTGCTTTACGCATCTCTCTCTCTAGGTAATAAAAACAATGGGCCATCGCTATGTTTGGATTATTTCTTTCGATTCTCCCAAGAACTCTATCCAGCAGGTGCTGTGATTTCCCCCTATGTACAGACTGAGAAACAGGACCAGAGAGCTTACGTCACTCGCTCAAGGTCACACAGCTAATAAACACTGAAGCCACATCTGACCCTGAGCACTGGGAGTCTGAAGTCTGCAACTACCAGGAGGCTCTTTGGAGAAGGAGCTACTGTCAGCTACAGTCTCCATCCTCACCTGTCCCCCCCACCCCACCTTCCAGGGCAGCTGGAGAGAGCAGAGAAAGCATCTGCTGGCTGGCCAGCTAAGGAGGAACAACCCCGAGACATTCCCAACCAACAGGAAGGAGCTCGGGATTAGCCAACCCGCCATGCCCACAAATCATTCACAGGACAATTTTCTCTCAAGATAATCCCCTAAGTGGCCTCAGAAATGAGAGTCCTGCAGGCTGCAGCCCACACGCCTTTTTAACCAGCCCATAAGCAAAATGAATGCCCTCGCCATCCTGTGCAACTCCCTGGGCATAAATTGTCCTGCTCCAAGGGGAAGAAAGCAAATGGCTCACCTAGAGGGACATTCAGGGCACTGCCGGTGGGGACGGCAGGAGGGCATTTTCAACACATGGCATCTACTTTCTTCTTACATAAATCTCCCAAAGTGCCAATCCAAGCTTCCCAGCTGGGTGTGCCAGAAAGCCAAAATGGGACAGCCCCTGCCCCTAAGTGACAGGCACCAAAAAAATCCCACAAACAGACCCTCCGCCACGGTCTTCTCCAGCTTAACAGGTGGAAACTCCATCGTCTGTTGCTCAGGCCAGATACCTGGGAGCATCCTCGACGCACCATCCCTTCTCGGCCCACCCCAGCCAGTGTGTCTGCAAATCCTCTCTGTTCTGCCTTCAGAATTAGCCCAAAGACAACCTCTTCTGTCCACCTGCCTGACCACCACCCCGGCACCAGGCACCGTCCTCGCTCGCTGCTCCTTGCTTCCTCTTTGGCCCCCACTGCAGTCCACTCCCCTGGAAGGCCCTGTCAAAACCTAAGCCCTCCTCACCTGGCAAACTTCCACCGTACTGCCTCACCACCACCAGTATGGCCACAGCCACAAAAATGGAAGATGACAAGTGTCGTTGAGCATGTGGAACCCTTGCACACCGCTGCTGGGAGCGTGACAATGCGCAGCTGCTTCGGAAACCAGTCTGGGCACTTTTTCTTTTCTTTTTTTTTTTTTAAGATTTGATTTATTTATTCATGAGACCCAGAGAGAGAGAGGCAGAGACACAAAGAGAGGGAGAAGCAGGCTTCCTGCGTGGAGCCCAATGTGGGACTTGATCCCAGGACCCCGGGATCATGTCCCAAGCCAATGGCAGACGCTCAACTGTTGAGCCGCCCAGGCGTCCCTGGGCATTTTTTCAAAAGGTTAAATGCAGAGTCACCCTGTGACCCAGCAATATAGCCCAGAGAACTGAAAGCATGAGGTTCTTACAAAAACTTGTGCATTATTCATGATAGCCAAAAAGTAGAAATAACTCAAGGTCCATCGGGTGATGAACGAACAAACAAAATGTGCCATGTCCACACCGTGGGAATATTATGTGGCCATAAAAAGGAATGTCGGTCTGATACATGTTATAGTGTGGATAATCCTCGAAAACATGAAGCTGAGTGAAAGAAGCCAGACACAAGAGGCCAAGCACTACATGACTCCTTTCAGGGGAAATATTCAGTAGAGGCAAGTCCATGGACAGAAAGTAGATCACGGGTTGGGGCTGATGGGGAGAGGGAGAATGAAAGGAGCAGTGCTAATGGTCATGGGGTTTCTTTCTTAGGGGACAGAAATGCTCTGGAACTAAGTCATGGTGATATTCATACAACATAGTAAATGTACTAAAAACCACTGAACTGTACACTTTAAAATGGTAAGTTTTTTATGTTACATGAATTATATCTTAATTAGAAAAAGAAAAGTCCTCCCTTGTCCTCAGCAAACACTTAATAGAGGCCTCGCCTACACCATCTGGGCCCTCCATCTGCTTTCCAACCTCACTGTCCACAGCTCACTCCCCACAAAACATACCAAGCATTGTCCTCACCCCAGGGCCTTTGCATCTGCTTTACCCATCACTGACAAAGCTCTCTACACACTTTCTTCAGGCTTTGCTCAACTGTCTCTTCTCAGTGAGGCCTTCCTTGGCCTTGCAGTCCCCTCCGCTCCCTGTCTTACACCAATTTATTTCTCTCTTCAGCCTCCATCACTAACATCGTATATACTTTTTTTTTTTTTTTTTTACGTCTTATATACTTTACCTGTTTCCTGTCATCTTCCCCCACCAGAATGAAAGCCCCTAGAGGGCAGGGATCTTAGAGCCTTTCACTCACCCTTCCTTACCCCTGGATCTGGCCCAACCCATGTCTTGCTCTGACCAACAGAATGGGTGGGAACAATGCCTTGTGACATGAAGAGACCTTGCAGCCTCTGATTCACCCTCTTGGAAGACCATGGCCATGCGAATTAGTCCAGGCAATGCTGCTGGAGAAGCCAGAGGACAGGGGTGGCCGCGTGGAGAACTGAGACGCCCCAGCCGGCACCAAGTGCCCGACCCGAATGAGGCCACGCTGCAGCGCTGCCAACCTTCCAGCTGCATGCAGCCCCCTGACCAAGCCCAGCCAGCATTTCGGGAACAGAACCACTCAGATGAGCTCCGCAGACCTGCAAAATCCTGCGCCACAATATGGTGGTTGGTTTCAGCCACAGAGATGTGGGGTGGTAGGTTACCCAGCAACTGGTACCCGATTCAGTGCCCCCAGGAAATATTTGTTGCAGGAAAGGAAGGAAGGAGGAGCAGGGAAGGAAAAAAAAGTGAGCAAGGGAAGGAGGAAGAAATGCGCCCTCCCAGTGGGGCCTAGATGGTTCTCCAGTCTCACCCTTGCATGTTATGCTGTGTGTTCCTAACTACACGCTGACATCTCTCTGCACCTTGGTTTCCCATTTGAAAATTGGGGAAAAACAATCCTCTGAGTCTGTCTTGAGATGGAAGCTGAGAAGTGTCAATGAAGTAATTTCTCTGGGTTACTCTCGGTGAGATGCCACAGCTGTACAAAAGATGGCAGTAACTGGGACCCTACCAAGGTCTCCACATTCAAATGCAATGGACACAGAAGCCAGGCAGGAAAAGTGAATACAAGGGAATGTGTTTTGTGCACGCTGCTCATTTTCAGTTTCTCACTTTTGGAAGAGACCTTCTACTTTTCTCTAAGAAACACAGTAGCACAAGCAGGATAATGAACAGCAGCTAATGCTCAGATTCCAGGCAGAGAGACAACAGGGAGAGGTGGGGATTGTGGCTAAGAGGAGACCCCTCCTCCATCTAAAGGAGGCAGCTGCTACTTGACCCCAGCAGAGTGAACCAGGGGGAATGTGCCAAACCTGTTTTTTTGAGACAGAGAGTGATGCAGGTATTTATGCAAACTTCCCAGTTTGAGAATTCAAACCCCACCCCCCACAAAATAAAACACAGTAGGACAGACAGATAAACCTGTCTGCAGGCTGAATGTGGCCTTGAAACTTCTGCTCTATCTGTGTCTTCAGAACACAAGGCTATATGGGGCACCTGGGTGGCTCAGTTGGGTGATCATCAGACTCTTAGTTTCAGCTCAGGTCATGATCTCAAGGTCGGAGGATGGAGCCCAACATGGAGCTCGGTGCTCAGTGGGGAGTCTGCTTCTCCCTCTCCCTCTGCCCCTTCCCCCACTCATGCTCTCTTTCTAAAATAAATAGATCTTTTTTAAAAAATTAAAAAAACAGGGATCTCTGGGTGGCGCAGCGGTTTGGCGCCTGCCTTTGGCCCGGGGCACGATCCTGGAGACCCCGGATCGAATCCCACGTCGGGCTCCCTGCATGGAGCCTGCTTCTCCCTCTGCCTGTGTCTCTGCCTCTCTGTCTCTCTCTGTGTAACTATCATGAATAAATAAATAAAATCTTTAAAACAAATTAAAAAAAAACAAAACCAAGCACATATGAATTGTCCAGAACAGGTAAATTCAGCGACAGAAAGTAGACCAATGAGGGGCATTGGGGAGCAGGAGCTAAAGCGTATGGGGTTGCTGCTGGGGGTAATGAAAATGTCCTAAAACTGATTTGGGTTGATGGTTGCAAAACTCTGTGGATAAACAACAACAAAAAACCCCATAAAATTGTACACCTTAATTGTATGGTATATGTATTATATCATAATAATGCTGTTTACACATACACACGCACACGCACACACACACACGCACGGGAGTCCTCCTAGGAAACCACAAGGTCCATTCAGCTAGGCCAGGAACAGGGCCACTGAAGACCTAGACCTCCTGTTGCAACATTTTGAGAGAAGCCAGACATTGGATTTTTTATGAGAAAGCTCCCACTTTTTAGAATTTGGCAACTACTTAGCATTTTTCAAATCAAATCACAGTGCCAGCCAGAGGACACCCACTTGCAGCCACATTGAGTTCCAGGGAGGGTTTTCCGGCTTTCATTGACACCAAGCCTGCGTCTGCCCGTGTCCCCGGCATCCTCTCTGGCCAGGCGGGGCTGGGGTCCCCCAGTATGCAACAGGGGCAAAAATTAATTGGCCCAAGGACTGTAGGGCCTGCCCTCACCCTGGGCACGCAAACAAGAATGTCACCTCTTCTCCCAAAGCAGTCCCGGTGGCCCCTTCAGATGACAGCAAAGTAAAGGTCTCCCACTAGCCTGACAGGAGGCAGAAAAAGCAGCCCCATCTCCGTGCCCTAGATGGAAGGGCTGGAGTGACAGTAGGAAGCCCCCGGGAGCTGGGGGCCAGCAGGAGCAAGGGCCATGGAGAGCAGAGGGGCGATTCTCTAGACAGTGCTTGGTGGAACTGCAAACCATGAAGGACCCGGCACATTAGGTGACAACCCCCTTCCCCAAGAGGGGACATGGGAACTCCTTCCTCTCAGGCCCCAGCCAGCCAACAAGAGCTCCCATCCAGCCCTCGCAGCCCCCTTGACCTGGAGGTTTGAGTGTCCAGAAAGGGCTGCCACTCTACCCTATAATTGCCCTGACCCCAGTCTCCAAAAGGGTTTATTTGGCAACAGCGACCAAAATTTAAAACACAGGTACCCCTAGGCCCAGGAATTCCCCCATTAGCTATTTACCCTGCAGACGTATTTGCACAAGTGCAAAATGATGTGTGTACAGAGATACTCTTGCAACAGACTCTGAGAGGAAAAAAATCCATGTAACCTATAGGCCCATCAATAGAGGAATGGCTGCCTGAATTGTAATCCAGACAATGCAATTCTGCTTAGCAGCTAAAAATAAGCAAGCAGCTCTCTATGTATTCATATGGAAAGATCTCCAAGACGTACTGAGTGAAAAAAAGCACGATACGCAAATGGCATGTTACAGGTGGGGATGGGGAAGGGGCCACAGACGGAACAGAGCCGCAAAGGGCCCGGGAACTCGTTGCGAGGGAGCTCCCTCACCACTCCCTGGCCACTGGGACCTTGGGATTTTGTGACATGCGCACATACTTTTTTTTTTAAACAAAACTTATTTTATTTTATTTTAAATATTTTATTTATTTGTGAGAGACACAGAAAGAGAGAGAGGCAGAGACACAGGCAGTGGGAGGAGCAGGCTCCCTGCAGGGAGCCCGATGTGGGACTCGATCCCGGGTCTCCAGGATCAGGCCGTGGGCTGAAGGCCGCACTAAACCGCTGAGCCACCCGGGCTGCCCAACAAAACTTATTTTAAAAGCAAAACCAACTCCAATTTACTTTGAAAGAACCCACAGGCCAAATTTCCATCACACTGGCACCAAGGAATAAATTCAGAACCCAGGGTGGCTCATGCGGATCGTGTGCTCAGCCACTGTGTTCTGCAAACCAAAAACTGGAACCTAGGCTGGGCTCACGAACGCGGGTCACAGAGTGAACCTCGGATTTCTAGGCCTACGCGAGGCCCTGCTGGCCGAGTGAAAACTCATGATCTTCAGCACAAGGGAAGGGCTGGATAGGGCTGAAATCCCCACCGCCGAACACAGTACAGAACAATTAGTGTGCGTCAACCCCCACACCTGCTCTGTCCCTAAGGACAAAAGCGTCTCCCATGTATCCTCCCTCCCAGCACCTGGCACCCTGTCTGCACCCAGTACCTGCTCAATAAACGTCTGGAGAATGATTGAACAAGCGTAGCTGATGCTCCCAGCCTGCCAACCACGGGCCAGACCCTGCGCCCCACGCTGCCTGTGGATTAGCTCATCCAAACCCACAACCACCCTCTGAGATGAGCGGACAAGGCACAGGGGGCTCCGAGCACAGGGCCAAGGTCCGACCCCAGGCCGAGCGGCTTCAGAGCCTGCGTCCCCCCACCTCTAGGCCTGAGCAGGAGCAGGATCGGGGGAGTCCACACAGCCATAAAGGATGTTTCTTTAACTGATACACATGAAGTCACTCAGTGCTGTGGACAAAGCAGCGGGCAGGACAAACAGGGTCCCTTGTCGGGCGGCCGCTGGAAGCAGGGCCTTCACAAAAGGGGAGCAGGTCCCACTGCCGCTGGTAGGAGGTGTGTGGTCCCAACCGGGCTGACCGTCAGAATCCCCGGGGGAGCGTTTATCAGTCCAGGCCCCCAGCCCTGGGCCTCACTCACAGGTGACCCCCACAATCAGCAACCACACTGATTTTCCAACACACCGATCAGTCTAGGTCACCCCGGCCTTAAAAGCCCGCTGGAGAGCTTTCAGGATCCCAGTGTCTGGGGGGCGCCCACGCCAGTGACATGAGAATACCCGGGGCGGTGGTGGTACAGGCGGCAGGCACCAGAATTATTTTTTGAAGATCCCCAGATGACTCCAGTCTTGGGCAAAGTTTGGGTACCATGCCCTCTACCACCGCTCTCAACCTTGGCTATGCCCCACCCCAGCCCAGGAGGCGGCTTTGGCTTCATCTTCTATTTAGAGATGCGTGAAAGAGGCGTGGCCCCTCGGAGCCCACTCACTCCGCAGCCGCCGCCTGTCCACGGCGCAGAAGCATCCAGAAGTATCGCTGTCAACCTGCCTGTGTCACAGGCACTGAGCTCATTGCCCATCTCTGTGACCCCCTCTGTTTTAAAGCTTCTAGGTTGGTGCCGAGGCTCCCGGCTGACCCTCCCCCAAAGCACGTCCTAGGAGAAGAGGCTGTTCAGACCCAGGGATGGTTCCTCCCACGGCCCGGGCGGTCTGCGGGGACAAAGGTCTTCTGAGTAGCCGCCTTGGCCTGGGCTCCTCACACCCCAGGAAGGTCCTGATTCAGGAACGTGGCCCACTCAGTCCATCCACGTGGACGGCCACATCTGTGGGCCCCGCTGCCGCTCCAGCCCTTCCAGCTCCAGCCCCTCCAAGCATTCGGGCCCTGCAGCCATGAGGCCAGAAATCTGATCACCCCTGCTGTGGCCCGCTCACCCCTGCTCCCGGCCAGGAGCCCAGGATCGAATCCAGAGTCCTCCCCCTGGCCCAGCTCTGCTCACCCTGGCCCTTGGCCGCTGAGGCCCACCCACTCCCCGTTCCTCCGTCTGCCCCTCGGGCCACGCGCACGCTGCTGGATCTCGGCCTAGTGGTCCCTCCCAACCCAACCTGTGTGTCTCCATCATAGTCCCTCCGCTGTGTCCCTCACGGCACTGCTTGAGCATTACTGGTCCACTCATCTCCCTGCCTGCAACGCCAGTCCTGGAGGACAGGCCCCGCTCTGCCTCGCAGGCCTCTCCCTGGACCCAGCACAGTGCCCGGCACACAGCAGGTTCACCGTAACGACCTGGGGAATAAATGAATACAGAGCTACATCTTGAGACAGGGCATCTGAACCTCCCCCACTTGAATGCTGAAAGCAGACCAGCAGGTCACAAGGGGCAGGGCACATGCTGGGGGTGGGGGGGCTCCCCCATAAGCACATGGTGTTTGCAGGTTGGACATAAGAGAATATCCTTTGCTTTTACAAAGGAACAGCCTCCTCTATGTTTTTTTCATGAAACCCAAGGGCATCTCTGGCTGGTTTGTGTTTCCCTACATTAGTCCAAACACAAAGTTTGGAGAATTCGTTTTGTTTTTATCCCTACACGACGACAGAAAAATCAAAGGTTCAAGCCCAAGGGTAAAGGGTACCTGATACTAGCTTCAGTGCGGGGAATACAACGGAGGGGGTGGGCGGTGGTGGTGGGGACTGCGGTAAACAGGAGGGCCACATCTAGGAAACGTGAACCCAGACCGACCATACCTGCTAATATTTTATTTTATTTTTTTAAAAGTAGCCTCTTTGCCCAATGTGGGCCTTGAACTCATGACCCTGAGATCAAGAGTCACCTGCTCTACTGATGGAGGGGTGCCTGGGTGGCTCAGTCAGTGGTACGCGTGACTCTTAATCTCGGGGTCGTGAGTTCAAGCCCCACGTTGGGCATAGAGCCTACTTAAAACAGACAGTCTAATATTTTAAATAAGCAAGAAACTCAGAGTTTTTCATGAGAATCCTCCATTTAAAAAACTATATTGATAGATCCAGTCACATCAGAGGGCTGGATTCAGCACTCTGGGCCACCAGTTTGCAACCCCTGATCTAATCCACTTGCGGTTAAAAGACCCAGGTGTCTTCTCTGCCATCGTCCTTTGCTCACTCAAACAGAGACCTCAGGCCTGAGAAAGTGCTGGCTTGACTTCTTCCCATCTAGGCCATGAGCCTCATCTGCGGGCCAAGCCTGTCCTGTGTGCCAGCAGAGGAACCAAACAGGATCCTGAAAGAACCTGGCCAGGAATTCACCTGTGCATGGGTATCAGTGCTCAGCCATTCGGGAGGGCCCTTGAGCGCCCTTCCCTCCTGAATCAGAGGGCACCCAAGAGGCCAACACCTCTCTTTCTCTCTCTCTGCCATCTTGAAGCAGCTTCTGGAGACCGCCCTGAAACTTCCCCCAAAAGAGGAAGTTCAAATCAGAAAAAGAGAGAAAGTAAAAAAAAAAACACAAAAAACTTGTTGAACAGAATACCCCAAAGACACTGAAAAACAGTAAAACACTCGCACCTGCCAACCAACGCCAAAATGCCAGCCCGCAGCAGCTCCTTGATCCCAGGACACAGAGCACGGTCCGGGGTGCGGCTTCTGTCCTCCTCACGAGCCACACCTCCCACTGCTCCCCCTTCCACCTGCTGCTCTTCCATCCTGAAGGGCACCGGGCTTCATTCCACCCCAGGGCTTTTGCGGGTTTTGTTCCTGGGTTATTTTTCTCCTCTTAGCCTGGCCAGCTCTCATTCACACTACAGGCCTCAGCCTAAAATACTGCTGCCTCAGGAAGCCCTCCCTGACTGTACCCCAACAAAGTCAGGTCCCTGTGCTTCCTCTTTCTTGCACATTCCTCGGTGGGTACCACTCAGGTCTCAGCTTTCCTGGAGAGACCTTCTCCGCCCTCTGTCTTGCTGACTCACACAGACACCCGCTACGGCACCACCACCTCTTTGTTCCCAGTGCCACCATCACCATCTAGAGATTTTGTGTGTTCCGCATCTATTGTCTGGCAGTGTCCTGAAAGCAGGGTTCCTGCGTGTTTCACTGCTGTCCCCGGCCCCTGGCACATCGTAGGGGGTTCAAGGTGTCGAATGCAGCCCCATCTCACTAGGGACCCCAGGACACCCCTAGGACTGGAGTTGGCTGGTCTGGGGACCCCTACCGTTCCATTTAAAAGCCCCAAGCCGCCCCAAGAGAAGGGCCCAGCTGTCCAGGCCGGTTCCTAGACCAGATCTCCCTTTGCAAGCTCACTGGCCCATCTGTAAACAGCCCCAGTGAGGGGACCTGCTAATGAATTAAGCTTTAAGTAGAGGTTGCAAGTGACTCTGCTCTAGCAGTTTCTGCGTCTTCTGGTAAATAAACTTCAGCGAGCCCTCTAAGTGGGTTTATCGCCACGCAGAGCTACAGGGAGTTGGGCTCTTCATTACATCCCTTACAAATGAGCGTGAGCCAGCCCGTGTCTGAGTTAAAGAGAGCCCTGAGCGAGAAAATGAAGTTAATACACACAGTTTCTCTTGAAGGCTGTCCCTAATAGAGACAAAATGAAGCTGATGTTTAGCCGCTGGGCACAATGACATCTCTGCTGAGAGCAAGGGAGAGAAGGAACAAGAAAGGTGCCCACGTTTACTTAAACCGGTGAAAAACTAGAGACTACCCAAACACCCGTCTCCGGGGGCAGGATTCACAAATTATAGCACCTCCAGCGGGCCTCACCGATCCCACGAGGGCCTCAGGTTTCTCAGCTATAAAATTGACCCACAAACCTCCGGGCCACTGGGTCACCGGGAACAGGGTTCGGCACACCGCTAGCACATAGGATGTGCCCAGGAAATAGGAGTAATTGTTATTTCATTGTGGGATACTAGGAAGCCAAAGAATGGTGGAGACCAGCTGGAAGCCACCAGCCTCATGTGACAACTGAACACGGAGAATGTGGCCGGTCCAAACTGAGATGTGTCCTAAATTCAACATAAAAGCCTGATTTGGGGGCGCCTGGGTGGCTTAGTCCATCAAGCATCCAACTCTTGATTTCGGCTCAGGTCACGATCTCAGAACCCTGAGATCAAGACCCAAGACGGGCTCCCCACTAGGAGAGGAGGAATCTTTTTAAGATTCTCTCTCCCTCGCTCTCTGCCCTCCGCTCCTACCTCTCTCTTTCTCTCTCAAAAGTTAAACCCTGATTTTGAAAACCTAGCACAGGGCAGCCCCGGTGGTGCAGCGGTTTGGCACTGCCTACAGCCTGGGGTGTGATCCTGGAGACCCAGGATCGAGTCCCGTGTCGGGCTCCCTGCATGGAGCCTGCTTCTCCCTCTGCCTGTGTCTCTGCCTCTCTCTCTCTCTCTCTCTCTATGAATAAATAAATAAAATCTTAAAAAAAAAAAAAGAAAACCTAGCACAAAAAAAAGATGGTAAAAATCTCATTGATTTTTTTTTTTTTACATTGATAGCATGTTAAAATGATTGACATTTTGGAGGCACTGTTATTTTAAATACATGGAGACTAATTTCACCTGTTCGTTTTTTTCCTTTTTTATGTGCTTCCCAGCACATTTCAAATTACATGAATGGCTCACATTCGCGGCTCAGAATGCACTTCTATTGGACAGCTCTTATGGATACGTTCTGACAGGAAAATACGGCCGGGCTATTTTGTAAAACTGAGATGCAATTCACGTACCATTAAAGTTCACCCTTTAAAAAGTGTGCGATGCTGCAGTTTTCAGAATATTCCCAAAGTCGTTGCAGCCATCACCGCTAACTCGGGAACATCTTCATCACCCTGAAAAGCCCTGTACCTTATCATTAGCAGTCACTCCCCATTTGTCCATGGTATTTTGAGTAGAAAACAAAAAAAAGCAATTCGCAGAAGAGTATTACAGCATCAAGTGGGGCTTTATACAAACCAACACATAGTATTAAAAATATAGATACAGACCCGCATGTATGAATACATTTTTTTTTAAGTGTCTGGAATGAAGTAACACACACCACATTGCGAAGTGGAGTTGGGGACACGGTGTGTGTGTGTGGGGGGGGAGGGTGCTCACCCTTTATTTGATGTGCTTCTGTCCTGCTTTTGAGACTTAAAAAGAGAGTTGAATTCCAGCCCTAAATAACTCCTGGCGGACTTGGACGCAGAACTTTTCCGCGGCGCTGCTACCAGACTGGCTTCGGCTGAGAGATGGAGGGCCTAGTTTCAGATCTACTTTTTATTCTGTGCTTTTAAAATAGAAAGTGCAGCTAGAGACGAGGTATTTTCCCTCTTAGCAACAGCAGGGCCGAGGCCGGGGCTTCCCCGCACCGACGCAGCCCGCGCGCCCCGGCCCCGGCCTCCGAGCGCAGGGGAGCGGGGCGCGGGGCGCGGGGCGCGGGGAGCCGGGGCGGGGCGCGGGGAGCCGGAGCGGGGGCAGCGGCTCCCAGGCCCGGGCGGGATGCGGCGCGGGGCTGGGCTGGGCGCCCGCGGGCCTCCGGCTGCAGGACCCAGCGGCGGCCCCGCCGCGCATCTCCCTCCGAGCCGCGCCTGCACCGCCGATCCGCGGAGGAGGGGGCGCCCCAGGCCCCTGCGCGGGGCGCGGGAGGAGCGGCGGGGCGCCAAGGGTTCGGGTCCCCGCGCGCCCGGGGCCCCCCCACCCTCTCCTGCCCCGGGGTGCAGCCCCCCCCGCCTCCCCCACCTGCGTCCCGCGCCCGCCCTACCTCCGCCCCGGGCTCCGGGGTCAGGAAGAGCGCGAGCTCGCGCGCCCCGCTGCGCACGGGCTCCGGCCGGTCGGCGTCCACCAGCAGCATCAGGAGCGCGGCGGGGTCGAGCGGGCGGCGGCTGCGGGGGAGCCGGCCTCGGAGCCCCGCCCCCGCCCCGCTGCATGCCCCGCGGCCCGCCTGGAGGAGGCGGGGCAGGTGCGCGCCCTCGGCGAGCGCCGGGCCGAGCGGGCAGCGCCACCCAGTGGCGGCGCGCGGTGTGCGCGCCCGGCCTCGCTCCACCTGGCAGAGGCGGAGCTGCTCGCACGCCCGCCCGGCAGCACCTGGGGCTCTTGCAACTTCCAGAGCCCCGCGCGCACGGGCCTGGGCCGCCGCACCTTTTGGAGCTCGCGGGGCGATTCGCGCGTACCCCGGAGCGCGGGACCCGCCGGCAGAGCCCCCCGCCCCTCTCCGTCGGGATGAGGGCGGAGCCACGGGCCCGGCCCCGCCGCCCCGGACCGCCCCGGCCGCTCCAGCCCGAATCCCCGAATCCCCGAATCCCCGAATCCCCGGGGGTGGGGCCCGGGCCTCGGACGGAGCGCGGCCGTCCCGGGGATCCTCTCGCTTGGAGCCCAAAGCCCCCGCCCCCAGGGCCGCCCTAACTCCAGCATCTCGCGTGCGCCAGGCGGACAGTCCTGCAAATTAGGGAAACCGGGTGCAGCGGTCCTTATCGTCCCATGGGCAGCTTTTAAAATAAACTCCCCAGGGAAGTCTCAAGCGCTCCAAGTGTGTCACCACCGACCCCCCCCCCCCCTGCAAACACACCCCTGGGAGGCTTGTGTAGACCCTCTGGAGGCTGAAGACGGCGGGGTGCATCCCCCAAAACAATGCTAACAAGGAAAATCCTAAAAACAGTGTAAAGGTATAGGGAAGTCTAGAGTTCTTATTTTTCCCATGACATCTTTTTTTTTTTTTTTTAATGTTGCATTCGTGTAACAACATCAGGCTGGGCTGAGGGTTGTAAATAAATACACGCGATAACACCCCGCCCCCCCCCCCCCCCGCTTAAATCTAAATGTAGAGTTTAGCGGATAACCCGAGGCAGGGGGGTCATGCTCGACCTGTCCTGTGGGTGATCCGTCGCTGCACGATGCCCACTTCCACATCCGCGTCCTGCTAATTTCTCCACATCTCTGCCCAAACAGGCCTCTAGGTCACCGTCGCTTTCTGGAAAAAAAATCTTGGCAAAGATTTGGGCCACAGGTGGCTGGTTAAAGGATTTGATAGGAACCCAGGGAACCTGAACTTGGCCACTCATGACTGTCGTGATTTCCCTTTCTCTCATCACACAGACACCCAGGAACCAAGGCCAGACCCTCAGCCCTGCAGGTGGGCTGGGACCCTCCCTCAGAAAAGTCCAGATCTGGCTTCAGTTGAGCCCAACAGGCCCGAGCACAGCAAACTTCCCCTGGTGGATGAGCCTCATAAACATAATGCTAAGAAGAAAAAAAAAAAAAAAAGACAAGTTGCAGAAGGCTCCGTAGGGCATGCTGCCATTAACATAAAGTTTTAAAAACATGCAAAACCACACTCTATATTGTGTATGGATACAGCCATATGGAGTAAAAGTATAATGCTGCGCCTGGGAACATCGCAGGCTGCGTTCAGGAAAGTTGGGGGGAGGGGGGCGGGAGGGGGTGATGAACGGGTTTTCAATGATATTTGTAACGTTTTATTTCGTCTGCTGAGGTTTGTTATCATAGTTAAGCCTATTGAATGCCCAAAATGACTCATGAAAAGCAAAACAAAGGAAAGGCCTGGGATATTATCTCAATGTGCAGATTGCTCAGACCCCCTTGCCCTGGAGATGGGGTGCCTGGGGAAGGATCTGTGCTCTTCACAAGCCTCTCTTCCCTGGGCTCAGCAGGCTAGCCAACAGTCATTTTGCTGTCAGGTTGTTGTTTTTTTTTTTTTTCCCTTAAATGTGTGATTATGCCTTAGAAACATTTTGCTAAAAATACAGATGCCCGGAGCCCTCCCCCAACTTTCTGAATCAGAATCTCTGGGGAGCTAGGCATCTGCCTCTTAACAGCTCAGCAGTTGATTCCGATGCATACCAAAGTCTGAGAACGACCCCCACTTAGGGGCTCCCACTTGCTGTGGGCATTACCCAGGGACCCCCGTAGGAGGCCACATCCATGGTTTTGAACAAAGAGGATTGAATGTGTAAAAATCTCCTGGCCTCTCTGTGGCGCTTGGCTGTGCCCCAGCGCCCTACCCCCAGTCTCCAGCTCTTGGGGAGACCCAGGGGCAGGCAGCAAGCCTAAGGCCTGGCATGCAGCCTGCCAGGGCCGCACCCTGCCCAAACCAGTTTGAACCAGCTGCAGGGATGGAGCTGTGGCGTGTCCCCACGAGCTCCCTCTGGTGCCCAAGCTGGGCTCAGAGCTGCGGCTCAGGTCTCCTGCTCCGGAGGCCTCCGCGGGTGCAGGCTGCGGGCTCTCTGCAGCCTGGGGGTGGGGGTGCCAATGGCTGCCAGGCGGGGGGCAAGGCCCCCTGGAGCCAGAGTAGCAGCCCCTAGCTGGGCCCCGAGGTCACATAGTCTTCCACCCCCCACCCCCATCAGGCTTCACCTCCAGCTACAAAATGGTTGCCTGTGTGTGTCTTTCCAAGGTCAGTTCTCCCAGTTCAGGCCTCAGGCATACAAAGTTCTAGATTAGCAATGGTTCCCAAGCTTGGCTGCACATTGGAAACTCCTGGGAAGCTTCCAGAAAATACTGATGCCCAGTCCCCACCCCCAGAGATTGTGATTTGATTGGTCTGGGGTGAGGCTTGGTTTGGAGATGTTTAAAGGAGCCCCCCCCCCCCACCCCGAGTGATTCTAATCTGTATTGTTCCAGGGCTTGCTTCACTCTGTGGGCGCTGGTGACCCTAGGGTCCCTCCGTATTGATGACAGTCCTCATGTGCCTACTGTGTCTTGAGCGCTTACCATGTGCCAGGCCCTGTTCACAGAGGTGGCCTTGCTGAACCTCCACCACACCCTGGGAGGCAAGCAGGCCTTCCTGGGAGCCCATTTTACGGATGAAGAGACTGATAGAGACAGAGGGGTTAAATTGCTATTGTTTGCCCAGCATCATAACCACATGCAAGAGCCGGGATATAAACTGGGGCAGCCTGATTCCAGAACCTAACTCCCAACCTGCTTCTCACACCCTACTGCCTCCTACGAGATAATCCTTTTTGCTTTCTGTGGAGGCCTCAGTACCTGTAGCATGGCCTACCAGGAAAGCCTTGCTACCCTGCCCCTGTGCTAACCCACCCTCTTCACGGCCCTCCCACTAGAGCGCATTCTAGTCATCTCCATTCTTGCTCATAAACCTTCAGTGGCTCCCCAGTGCCCACCGAGTGAAGTTTTTGAACCACACCGCCTGGCCTTACTTTGCCAGTCTGTTTTCAGTTCTTTTCTCTTTGAACCCTAAATTACAAATGAGGAGCCCTTCGAGCGGGGCCAGGACTCGGATGAGGCAAGAGAGGCAGGTGGAGTACAAACTATAAGGGGACCTCACTCTCAGGGTCTCCGCACAGTGTGTGCCCTGGGCGTCTTGCTTGCCTCACCTGAGTCACGGCCCTGCCATGTAGCTTGCTGCTGCTATAGACTGAATGTGTCCCTCCCCAAATTCTTTCGTTGAACCTAACCCCCAAGGTTGGGAGGTGGAGCCTCAGGGAGGTGATCAGGTCATGAGAATAGAGTCCTTGTGAATGGGATTAGTGCCCTTATAAAAGAGGCCCCAGAGAGCTCCCCTGCCCCTTCCACCACATGAGGACACAGTGAGAAGTTGACAGTCCACAACCTGGAACCAGGCTATCACCAGACGCCAAGTCTGCTGGTGCCTTGATCTTGGACTTTCCAGCCTCCAGAACCATGAGAAATAAATGTTTATAAGTCACAGCTGTGGGATTTGTTACAGCAGCCTGAATGCACGAAGATGTGTGCAATGTGTTTGGTTTGGATAACATCACATTTAAATATGTGTTATCTTTTAATATGGTAGACTTTTATTTTTTTAAGATGTATTTATTTATTTGAGAGAGTGTGAGCGCAGAGAGGAGGGGCAGAGAGAGAAGGGAGAGAGAAAGAGAGAGGCCCAAGCAGACTCTGTGCTGAGCACAGAGTGCAACGTGAGGCTCGATCCCAGGCCCAAAGCTCACCATCAGAGCCAAAACCAGGAGTCGGACGCCTCACCGACTGTGCCACCCAGGCGCCCCAATGCGTGGTCTTTTATAGTTCACATGGACATGCATCCTGGCTTCTCTGGAAGAGAAAGGAAGGATCAGGAAACCATGAACCTGCACTGAGGCTTGGCAATACTTGGTGAGCAAAGGAGTTGCCCAGGCTGCCAGTCTTCTGAGCCCAACCCCAGGCTCTTACTGACCTGTTGGTCCCTGAAGATGTCTGGGTTTCAGACCCCGGGGCCCCCTGGACATGCCACCATGGCTGCTAGGCCCCATATCTACATCCAGCATTTCCAGTCTGCAATGCCCTAGCTGCCCTGAGCTGTTCCCCTGCCCTCCGCCAGCCGCCAAGGGCCCTTCAAGCCGACGTGCCCTTTCCGCTTGCCTTCTGAGGCCTTCTACCTTCTAAGCTGCTGTAAATCTACCCCAGACAGCAAATCCCTGGAAGGCAGAGAATATGTCTCATGCATTTCTTTTCCTTTTCTTTCTCTTTCTTCTTTTCTTTCTTTCTTTCTTTCTTTCTTTCTTTCTTTCTTTCTTTCTTTCTTCCTTTCTTCCTTTCTTCCTTTCTTCCTTTCTTCCTTTCTTTCTTTTCTTCCTTTTTTTTTTCTGTAGGGGTCCAGCAGGCTGGCTTTGCACATAGGAAGTCCTCAGTAAACACATATATCTAAAATTTGAAGTCACTCTCCTGCTTAGCATCTGTGTTTCCCACTAGCAAAATAACTTAGAGCACAAGCCCTCTTCAAAGAAGCACAGTGAAAAACCAGTTTTTTAAATTCTCTCTCTAGAGTGGCAGGAAACAGCAGCAGCACATTTCCATTCTTTCCCTGCAGAGGAAAGCTTCTAATTCTCAGCAGTAATTTGATAGGGTTTCCCCCCCCCACTACTACCTCTTTCCCTTCCAGAACACAGCTACACAAAGGGTCTCACAGCTTTGGAGGCAAGGGTCAGAGTTCAAACTGCTCTGTGCATGTCAACATGGAGCTTTACAGCTGGAGCCACCCTGGATTTGAGAAGCCAGAGAATCACGGGTTTGGAGGAGTGAGAGTTCCCCCGCTTCCAACTACTGAGATGGGGGTCCCGGGTCGTTTTCTCCGCCTCCATCTCAACAGGAGAGGATGCAGGATGCGGCCCGGTGCGAGGAGGTCCAAAGTGCAGGACTTGGGTCCCTGAGGTGTGACCTGTGACTTCTCATCCAGTGCTCACAGCCTCGGGAGCACTCCAGCTATTACAGCCTCACCGCCCGGGTGCTAAAGCCCCAGGGCATCAGGATGAGCTCTCGGTGGGTTTCAGGATGCTAACGCAGAGCACATCCAACATCTCAGGTAGCGACTCCAAGGCGACCTGGGGCAGCACCCCAGTTATCACGCTTGGCATTTCTCAGCAAAATGTGTGAATTTTCACCTCAAGTGAGCTGAATAAAGGCCTTAGATAAACCTCATGTCACTTCAGCTCAGGTTTTGGCTGATTTGGGGGACTGATTTGGGGGCGGGGATGGGGGGCAGAGCTCATGGTTTTTAGAGTTTCTTGGATTTCAAAATTACAAAACAGGGACCGTGGACTCATTTTCCTATTTCACGTTTGGGGAAACTGAGGCTCAATGGCCCAGGCCCATGCGTGTCATGGTGAAGTGGAGCTGCGGTTTGGACACGCAGGCTTTCTTGGATGGCATGTGGAGATGGATTAGAGCACAGCAGATGTTAGAAAATTAAGTGCCCTGGCAAAAACAGTATCCCCTAGACTATTTGGGACATCTGAATATATTTGCTTTTCTGTTTAAGGAACGTGTATCTCTGTTCAGTAGGATCCAAAGGTCCCTTTCTGTCCTTGGAGTATGTGGCACAGCACTGTGCATACTGTAGGTACTCCATAAAGGAGATGCTGTGCATACAGTAGGTACTCCAAAGGGAGTTTCTATATGAAACTGAAGTCATTTCAGCAACAAACAAAAAAGCTGAAAGGCGTGGGGGGGTGGAGGCTCTGGTTTTAACAAGGGCCAAAGGTAAAGACAATAAAATTTCAGGGGGAAAAGGCACATTTCTTTTAGTGACCACATGGGAAACCCTGTCTTCAGGAGCTCACATGACAAACAGGGATTTTTTTTTTTTTTTAATTAACTTGGAGTTTAACTTAAGGCAGTGAAATAACACACCTGCTAAAAAGCAAATGAGAAAGAGGATGCTTTTCTGAAAAATGCAAAGCGAATAGCTAAAAGTGGAATATCCTCTGGCTCCCAGAGGGCCCTGCTGGGTAGGGGGCAGCGATGTGTGGTGGCTCACTGCACAGCCCTCAGGGGCAAACTGTCCGGCCTCAAATGCTGGGTCCCCACATAAAAGCTGTGTGACCTCGTGGAGTTTCTTAACTCCTCTGTGCTGGAGTTTCCTCCTCTGCAGAGGGGCACGCTACAACTTCCCACTGCTGCAAAGATTCAATGAGCTCATCTATGAAAACTGCGTCAGGGTCTGGCATGCAGTAAACGCTCAATAAATGCTACACTGTAAGCAGAACTAAGGTCTTTAAACCAGGGTGTTTCCAAGGGAGGGCAAGGGATATGGGCAGATAACCACCAAGCAAGGTGTTTGTCACCGTAGGCCCCTGATAAATCTTGCTTGAGACAACCCGAATAGAAAGTCCTGTCATGTGATGCCAGTAGAAGGAGCTGGAGCTGTTTTGCCCGGAGAAAGCCTGGATTAGCAAGAGGAAGATCACGTGGAAGGAGTCGGTGGAGGCCAGAGAGACACAAAGCCAGAGGAACCCCACCCGCGGGGCTGCAAAGCACGGGGCCGCCACCGTGTCAACGGCGCCCTCTGGTGCTGGCACTGCGCAGCAGCCGCGGGAGGCTGAGCCCCGGGTGGGCCCCAAGGCTCCCAAGGCTCCCAAGGCTCCCAAGGCTCCCAAGGCTCCCGCCGCAGGTGTCTGCACCCTGGGTGATCCCCACGTGTGGGTGGGATCGGTGCAAACCATGGGCTAGCACTCCTGTGGCTAGGCCACTGATTGGTTGGCCTTGAGTTCATCAAAGGGAGATTATCCTGGGTGGGCCTGCCCTAATCAGGAGGATCCTATAGGATAATTTATTTATTTATTTTTATTATTTTCTTTTAATTATTTTTTTAAAGATTTTATGTATTTATTCATGAGATACAGAGAGAGAGAGAGAGAGAGAGGTAGAGACACAGGCAGAGGGAGAAGCAGGCTCCATGCAGGGAGCCCAATGTGGGACTCGATCCCAGGTCTCCAGGATTATGCCCTGGGCCGAAGGCAGCGCTAAACCGCTGAGTCACCCAGCCTGCCCTATTTATTTATTTATTTTTAAAAGATTTTTATTTATTTATTCTTGAGAGAGACACATACACACAGAGAGAGAGGCAGAGGGAGAAGTAGGCTCCTTGCAGGAAGCCCAATGTGGGACTCGATCCCCGGGCCGGGGATCACACCCTGCACCAAAGGCAGACCCTCAACCGCTGAGCCAGTCAGGTGTCCCATGTAGGAGAGTTTAGAGGTCAGAGATAAGAGAGGCAGGAGAGAGAGGCTCCTGCTGACCTGGAAGAAGGCAAGCAGCCATGCTGCACAGGGCCTGTCGAGGCCAGGGGGCAGGGGACTGCAGGGGCCCCTAGAAGGCCAGCACTCTAGACCTGTGACTGCGGGCACTACAGCCTGAATGCACTCGGATGCCGACCCAGGCTCCAGAGAGCCCGAGTCAAGGACCCAGGTAACCCCTCTATTCTGACTCCTGCCCCACGGAAAGTGAGATAACCCATGTGTGTTGTTTCAAGCCTCTACGATTATGGGGATTTGTCATGGAGCAGTAGGAAACAAGGGCCAGGCGGGGGGCGGGGGGACCGGCTCCACTTGAAAATGGGGGGAGAAGTTTCTAAAAGTGGGGCTTACCTAAATGATTTGGCCGGTTCTCCAAGTAGTGAGTCCCCACCAATGGGGCCATTCAAACTGTGGGACTGCCACCTCCCTGTGCCTGTCCCTGGCACTTAGGGATAGTATAGGTGGGGTTTCTGCTTTGGATAGAGGATTGACATGGGGGTAATGTGGACGGGCCTTCTGCTTAGGACAAAAGGTCGACCTGTAGATCCATGCTTATCAAACTGGAATGTAGCAGATGAATGACAACCGCCTCGGGATTTTGTTAGAGAGATTAGGAGCAGCAGTTCTGTTCTGTGACCCAGAGACAGCTACTCGTCAAACCACATGAACTAGAAGCTCACAGGATTTCTGATAGTCTCAAAATGTTTCTTCTTTCAAGCATTTTCTTTTAACTTTTCCCCCAAGGATGTAGTGTGATATCAAGTCCACTAGAATATTTAGCTCCATGTGGACAGGAACCGTGTTTTCTTGTTCACTGCTATGACCTTGCCACCTGCCATGAAGTCCTGTATTGTAGACAGTTGATACATTTGTTTTTTTTTTTAAGATTTATTTATTTATTTATGATAGACATAGAGAGAGAGAGAGAGGCAGAGACACAGGAGGAGGGAGACGCAGACTCCATGCCGGGAGCCCGACGTGGGACTCGATCCCGGGACTCCAGGATCGCGCCCTGGGCCAAAGGCAGGCGCTAAACCGCTGCGCCACCCAGGGATCCCCAGTTGATACATTTTGAATGAATGAGGTTTGTGAATCACTTTTTAATAGCTTTATTGAGCTATAATTCACATACCGTTCCATTCATGTATTTAAAGAGTACAAATGGTATATACTAAATTCATTGGTATATGGTATATACTAAAGTAGATTTACAGAGTTGTGTGACCATCACCAGAATTGATTTTAGGACATTTTCATCACCCAAAGAAGAAGCCCCACACTCCTGAGCTGCCACTTGTCAGTCCTCCCACCTCTCTGCAACCCCCCTCCCCTCCCCAGCAACCACTAGTCTACTTCCTGTCCCCCCGGATTTGTCTGTTCTGGACCTTCCATGGAAATTCATCAATACACTATGTGACCTTTTGTGTATGAGAGTTTCCACATGGCACAACGTCTTCACAAATCCTCCCTGTCCTGGCATCTATCTATTTTTTATTCCTTTATGTGGCCCAGTTCTACTCCACTGCATGGATGTCTCACCAGTTGCTTATGTATCCCTCTGTGATGGCCATCTGGGCTAGTGAGGGATCGCTTTTTATTTTTATTTATTTATTTATTTATTTGGATCGCTTTTTAATGACTGCCAATGATTACCAATGAGTAGGCTGTCTCTATACTATATTCACGTTTGTCTCCATTCTCACCTTTTCTCATCTGTTGCTACTCATCAAAATCTCACCATATTAAAAGATATTTTTAAAATTTTAAAAAGATTTTATTTATTTTATTCATGAGAGACACACGCAGAGAGAGAGGCAGAGACACAGGCAGAGGGAGAAGCAGGCTCCATGCAGGGAGCCCGATGTGGGACTTGATCCTGAGACTCCAGGATCATGCTCTGGGCCAAAGGCAGGCACCAAACCGCTGAGCCACCCAGGTGCCATTTCAAAATTTTATAATTTGTGCCCAACCCTAGATCCAGAGATTCCAATTCTAAGAACTTTTGTAAGAAAATAATCATGGTTGTGTGCAAATCCTTGAAGAGTTACAATAGGAGAAAATTAGAAATAGTGTAAATGGCTAACAACAGGGGCACTGATAAGATAAATCAGGCAATGTCCATATAAGGACCTTGTGCGGCCATAAAAGAGGAGTTGTAGAATATTTAATGAGGTGAAGAACTGTTTGCAATATGTTGAGTAAAAAAAGCAAGTTGTAGGGCTACCCAGTTGGATCTCACTTTTGTTAAAGAGAAAACTCTGGATACACACCACACAATGCTAACAGTGGCTATTTCCAAATGGTGGTAATGCAGTGATTTTAATTTTCTTCTCTGTTTTGCCTGCCATGAACACAGATTAAATTTGCAATGAGAAAAATAAATGTTTTATTTAAAGAAGTTATTCTTGGGACACCTGACTGGCTCAGCTGGAGGAGCATGTGACTCTTGATCTCGGGGTTGTGAGTTTAACCCCTCACTGGGTATAGAGGTGACTTAAATAATTAGAATTTAAATGAAACAAAAAAAAAAAAAGAAAGAAAAAAGAAAAAAGTTATTCTTAACCATGAAATACTGGTGACATTTTTCTAAAAGGAAGCATCATCACTGTATTACCCTTCTGGAAGGATTATCCAATTAGAAGTGGTGAGCAAGCTATTTGTTAAATAACTTTATACCAAAACAAACAAACAACAAAAGATAACCAACAATAACTAGTTAGAAATATAATGGTTGCAGTAACTCCTTCCTAAGAGAACAAAGAACAATACCTAGGGGGACATGTGGGTGGCTCAGTGGTTGAGTGTCTGCCTTTAGCTCCGGTTGTGATCCCAGGGTCCTGGGATCGAGTCCTGAATCAGGCTCCCCATGGGGAGCCTGCTTCTCCCTCTGCCTATGCCTCTGCCTTTCTCTATGTGTCTCTCATGAATAAATAAATAGAATCTTAAAAAAAAAAAAAAAAAAAGAATACCTGGGAAGGTACTTAACAGAAAATGTGCAGGAGCCTGAAGAAGGACACTGTAAAACTCTAGGAAAGAATATGGAAGAGGAAGCAAATAAATGATGAGGAGGAGAATCCACATCATAAAACAATTCTCTCCTAAAATAATCTGTACATTTAACAAAATCCCAATCTAGGCCTGCAGTGGAATTTCTTTGAAACAGAGCAGAAAGATCCCAACATTCAGCTGTGAGAGTAAACATACAATTTTTTTTGATCCTCAAGCACACTTTTTATTCACATTTTAACATTTTTGAGACCAAGATGCATCTGAGATCAAGTGAACTAAGATGTCAAGATTAACCAGCAAAGTTTTGAAAAGAGTAATTAAAATTTCCAAATTATATTAATTACCCTTCTCATTCCACAGCAGGTCAAGTAGACAGAAATAAGCAAGAAGGCGGAAGAATGTAAAAGATCAAAGTCCCAAAAATATTTGTGCTCACATTTGACATTTAAAATGTGAAAACCTGGATATGATGGACAATTTCCTAGGAAAATATAACTTGGAAAAATGCCAAAAAAAAAAAAAAATCTAAACGACCAATTTCCCCAGGAGACACAGAGATAGTTATCAAAGATTTATGCCCCCATGAGCACCAAGTACAAATGGTTTCCCAAGGGAATCCTACAAAATCTTTAAGGAATAAAAAAATTCCAACATTATTTGAATTCTTGAGAGCACATAAAAATTTCTCTTCCTTCAAATGATCTTTTTTTTTTTTTAAAAGATTTTATTTATTTATTCATGAGAGACACAGAAAGAGGTAGAGACATAGCAGAGGGAGAAGCAGGCTCCCTGTGAGGAACCTGATACGGGACTCGATCCCAGAACCCCAGGGCCACGCCCTGAGCCAAAGGCAGACACTCAACCACTGAGCTACACAGGCATCCTTCAAATGATCTTCAAAAGTAAGTGTAACACTGATGCCAAAGCTGGATAAAAGCTACACAAAAAGGAAACGAAAATTTTCTCTTATGAATATTTATGCAAAAACATTACGTTAGGAAATAGAATCCAGTAACACATTAACAAATAATAATATAGCATAACCAAATGAGGCTTATTCCAGGAAGGCTAGTTCAATATTAGAAAATTTCTTAGACAAGGGAGTGCCTGGGCGGCTCAGTCAGTTAAGCATTTGTCTTCAGCTCAGGTCATGATTCCAGGGTCCTGGGATGAAGCCCCACCTTGGGCTCCCTGCTAGGTGGGAAGTCTGCTTCTCCCTCTCCCTCTGCTGCTCCCCCTGCTTGTGCTTTCTCTCTGTCAAACAAATAAAATCTTTTTTTTCCAAAAAGAAAATCACTTAATATAATTAATAATTTTAATGGATCCAAAGAGAAAAAAATCATGATTTTTTTTTTTTAATGCTGAAAAGACATTGATAAGATTTGGCACTTGTTTGATTAAAACGTGCCCGCAGTGCCCAAATACACACACCCTATAGTAGGTATTGATGAAGTTTTAAAAACTTTTTATTATGGAGAATTTCAAACATAAATAAAAGTATTCTATTTTATTTTTTAAAAGGTTTTATTTCTTTATTCATGAGAGATAGAGAGGCAGAGACACAGGCAGAGGGAGAAGCAGGCTCCATGCAGGGAGCCTGATGCAAGACTCGATCCCAGGACCCCAGGATCGCGACCTGAACCGAAGGCAGACGCTCAACCATTGAGCCACCCAGGTGCCGCTAAATAAAAGTATTTTAAACGAAAGTAAAAAGTGCTGAAAATTGCCAGTTGTTTCATCTATACCCACACACGCTCTCTCTCTTGTATCCAGAAATAAAATGGTTTACTTACATGCAAACAACAACCAGTGAGAAGACACAGTGTGAGATAAAAACACCCAGGAACATGCCCAATAAGAGAGGATGGAGATGTACCTGAGGAAAACTGCACACTCTGGAGGACAGGAATCTACAGCAGAAAATGCGTGTCCGGTCTTGGCATGGATAACTCAGGATTGAGAGGATGCCAGTCTCCCTAAATTAACGCAGAGATTTCATGCAACCCCAAGGACAACCTCAACAGCTTTTTGTTTCTGCTTTTAACTAGCCAGAGTAATTCTCCCATTCAAATGAAAACCTAATGAGCAAAAATAGGAAAACCCTGGGGGGTGGGGGGAGCGATGAGGGGGATGTGGTAGGCTGATCCCCCCAACGATGTCCCCTAATCCCCAGAGCCTGTGAATAGGTTATTGTCTGAGAAGAAGAAATTAAGGTTGCAGATGGAAGGTTGCTAATCAGTTGATGTTGATGTGGGGAGATTATCCTAGATTATCTGGTAGGGCGCACCATAACCACAACGGTCCTTAAAAATGAAAGAGGGGAGGCGGGGTGGGGGGCAAGAGGGGTCATTGTCAGTAAGAAACTCAACTCACCATTGCTGGCTCTGGAACTGGAGGACGAGGGGGACGAATCATGAGGGGAGGAATGCAGGGGCCTCCAGAAGCTGGAACCCTCCAGAAATGTCTCCAGAAAGGAACATAGCCCCACCAACGCCTTGATGGTCGCCCCCTGAGACCCATTTCAGACTTCTGACCTCTGGAACTATAAAATAATAAATCTGTGTTGTTTTAAGCCACCAAGTAGGTGGCAATTTGTTACAGAAACAATAGGGAACTAATGCAGAGGAATAGGGCTACCAAATATTAAAACTTGTCATAAATCCTCAATAATTAAAATAGTATGGAAATGAGGGGCACCTGACTGGTTCATGGGAGGGTTGTGCGTGTGACTCCTTATTCCAGGGTAGTGAGTTCAAGTGCCATGTTGGGTGTAGAGATGACTAAAAAAAGAAATAATCTTGGGGCACCTGGGAGGCTCAGTTGGTTAAGCGTCTGCCTTTGGTTCAGGTCATGATCTCGGGGTCATGGGATGGAGCCCCACATCGGGCTCCCTGCTCAATGGGGAGTCTGCTTCTCCCTCCCCTCCTCTGCCCACCCCCACACCCTGCTCATTCTCTCTTTCAAATTAATAAAATCTTTAAAAATAAATAAATAAACTTTAAAAAAAAACAATATAGAAATGATTGAAGAAACAGAACCAAAGAGCAGACTACAAAGTCCAGAAATGGATTTGAAGATGGAAACTTTCAGGATATGATAAAAGTGACACATGTCAAGCAGTGGGTGGTGGGGAGGTGTGGGGAAACAACCAGTTGTTTACAGAGGGCAGGGATAACTGGATAGACATTAGACCTACACCTCACACCTGTCTCAGGCTATTCTGCAAATAGACCAAAGATCAAAATATATAAAAAAAAACGAAGGCACAAATATACTAGAAGTAAAGAATGAATAATTATTTTACAACCTCAGAGTGTGAAAGCATTCATCTCTTATTATGGCACAAAATTCAGAAGCCATAAAAAAAGTTTCAACTATAGAAAAATGAGAAGCTTCTGTATGGCAAAACTACTATAAGCATATTCTAAAATAATGTAAGGGCCTTAGAAATAAATATTCTGTATCTCGACTGTGGTGGGGGTTATATGAATGTATTATATCTGTTGCAAGTCATTGAACTGAACGTTCAAAGTACATTTTATTGGAATTCATTATACCTCAATGAAGTTGGTGGTTAGGAAAAATAATATGACAAGCTGGGAAAAATTATTTGTCCCTGCATATCATAGTCAAAGGGTACTTTCCATCATATACAAAGAGCTTCTGGAAATTGATAAGAAAAACACCAAATAGGGATCCCTGGGTGGCGCAGCGGTTTGGCGCCTGTCTTTGGCCCGGGGCGTGATCCTGGAGACCCGGGATCGAATCCCACGTCGGGCTCCCGGTGCATGGAGCCTGCTTCTCCCTCTGCCTGTGTCTCTGCGCCTCTCTCTCTCTCTGTGACTATCATAAATAAATAAAAATTAAAAAAAAAATTAAAAAAAAAAAAAAAGAAAAACACCAAATGGGCAAAGTAAGAGTTGAGAGTAAGAGAAAAGAGAGTTGGAAAAAAAGTTAATTCAAAAGTTCATGGTCATATGAAAAGAGGTTCAATCTCCATGAATGTAAATAAGGTACTTTCTTTAACCATTAGATTGGTGAAAATTCACAGGATTAGCAAGGTTCTGGGGAAATAGGTGCTGATACCCTTTGTTGATTGGAGTATAAATTGAGGGACCCCCAAGAAGGACAAACCAACCATACCTCTCAAAATCACAGGTGCATGTGCTTTTTCCCTCCATAATTCCTCTTCTAGGAATTTACTTTATCAATATATTTCCATATATGCAAAATGACCTATGAGTGCAATTATTGATTGCTACATAGCTGTCGTGGCAAAAGCATTTGATAAAGACTAAAGGCCCGCTACTAGGGGATTGTTTAATGTATGAAAGTGGTTACATATTATGGAGTGAATGGGGATTAAATGCAATCTGGTTTCCCAGATTGGATCCTGGAACAGACATTTGTGGAAAACTGGTAAAATCCAAATAAAGTCTAAAGTTTAGTCAATAGTAATGCTGTATGGATGGATATATATGTGTTTCTCCGCAGCCCCACCCCAATCATATGTTGAAGACCTAACCCCCAGGGGGTGGAACCCTGATCCCATAAGAGTAGTGTCTTTAGTGTCCTGGTAAGAAGACATGCCAGAGATGGGGATGACAGGTGGGTGAACTGGGGACAAAGAAAAGAGAAAGTGTTTTCACTATATACCTAAAAAAATTTTTTTTGTTGTTTGAGCCACACCAATTTATTTACCATTCTAACAATGAATTCTGTAAGAAGTGAAGAACGATTGGGAGAAAAAAGGGGATTTGCTCTGTAGAGGCTAAAATGTATTGTAAGACTTCAATCATCAAAATAGTATGGAATGCTTCCAAAGTGGACAGAGAGATCAATAAAGCAGAATGATCTGGCCAAAACAAGCCCAAGAACATCTAAGAAGTGAATCCATGATCAAGATGAAATTTCAATTCTTTGAGAAAATGAGGTCTTATTCAATATATTATCTTAGAATGACTAACAGAGCACGGAAAAACCAGACCTTTTTCTTTCACCTGACAAATAATTTTCAATTGGATTAAATATTTATTTTTTTAATTTGTTTTGAAAACATTTTATTTATTCATGAGAGAGACAGAGACAGAGAGAAGGACAGAGGCAGAGGAAGAACCTGACACAGGACTTGATCCCAGGACCGGAGATCATGACCTGAGCCAATGGCAGACGCTTAACCAACGAGTCACCCAAGTGCCTTCAATTAAATATTTAAATGTAAAAACAAAATCATAAAAATGCTATAACACGGGACGCCTGGGTGGCTCAGCGGTTGAACATCTGCCTTCGGCTCAGGGCTTGATCCCAGGATCCTGGATCAAGTCCCATATCGGGCTCCCTGCATGGAGCCTGCTTCTCCCTCTACCTGTGTCTCTGCCTCTCTCTGTGTCTCTCATCATTAAATAAATAAAATCTTTAAACAAAAAAAAAAAAATGCTATAACACTTGGGATACAATCTGGGTAAATATTTATATAATTGAAATGAAATTATAAGAGGAAACAATAAAGGAAATTAAAAAAAGGTTCCTACGCAATAAATACAAAAACCAAGGATAGACATAGTAAGAAGCAAATGACTAATTAGGAAAAAATGAGAGGCAAAATGTTGACTTCCTGAATATATAAAACACTTCTATATATCAAGTAAAGGTCAGGGGCACTTGGCTGGCTCAGTGGGTAGAGCACGTGACTCTTGATCTCAGGGTCCATATGGGGTGCGGAGCCTACTTAAAAAAAAAGGCCAATACTTCAATTTGTTAAATGCCATGCAAACACTCAAATAAAGAAGATAATAAATACAAATAACTACTTAAAACAAACCATAAACACTTAAAAAAAAAGGCCAATACTTCAACTTGTTAAATGCCATGCAAACTCCCAAATAAAGAAGATAATAAATACAAATAACTACTTAAAAAAAACATAAACACTTTAAAAAAAAAAAGCCCTTGTCCTACTAATCAAAGATCTGCAATGTAAAATAACAGAATGGTTTTTTCCCCTACTTAAAAGGCAGAGCATAAGAACAACAAATCCGGTGTTTTGGAGGAAAAAAGACACACACACATACCCCCGGCAAGGATGTAAAGGAAAGCAACCTTTCTGGAAGAAAAGTGGAGATTTCTTGAGCCAGGTCCTCTCCTTTTCCAAAAAACATGTGTGCTTTGACTTGATGATTGCTCTTCTGGAGATTTATCCAAAGGAAATAATCAAACAGAACAAAAAAGTGTATTTACAAGGCTGTTGAGAAAAAATGGGGGCACCTGGGTGGCTCAGTCGGTTGGGACTCTTGGTACTGGCTCAGGGTCCTCGGATCGAGCCCCATGTCCTGCTCGGGGCTCAGTGGGGAGTCTGCTTGTCCCTCTGCCCCCTGTGTTCCCCCAACACCCCCCCCCCGTCTGTCTGTCTTTCTCTCAAATAAATACATAAATAAAATCTTTATAATCGAGAAAAAAAGAAAGCGGTTAACAATAGAGAACTGGTTTTACAAAAACGATGGCTCATCTATACAATGAAATACGATAAAACCATTATAAATGATGCAGAACTATTTTGACAGAGCAGAAGCATTCACAATATATTGTCCTCCGAAGAAAGCAAACTACAGAATAATTTATATGTTGCTATGATCCTGTTTTTGTCAAAATACACATTAGGTGATTTATATATATTATATATTTTGGGGGGGGCATTAGGTGATTTATATTGATGTTCATATGTACTGAAGAACTTAAGAGTGGTTATCTCTGAAAAGTGATTTTGGGGAGAGGTGATTCTTTTATACATGTACTTTTTTCCTAAAATTTCTCCTGAAATTTGGGGCCCTGGGGTAGCTCAGTTGGTTAAGCATCTGCTTGGGCTCAAGCCGTGATCCCTGGGGTCCTGGGATGGAGCCATGGGTCGTGGGGCTCCTTGGTCCCCGGGGGAGCCTGCTTCTCCCTCTCCCTCTGCCTGCTGCTCCCCTGCTGGTGCTCCCTCTCTGTCAAGCAAGTAAATGAAATCTACAAAATAAAATAAAATAAATACAATACAATACAATTCCTCCTGAAATCCTATATCACTTCAGCGGACACTTCGTTTCCTTAGACTAAGTCTCATAAGCAATAGCTATATCCACAAATACATTTTTCTCCTTCCCAGGTAGAAGATGCTCTGAGTACACCCCGCGGCCCAGAAATGAACATTACAAAAAACCCTTGCCTTCAATTTTTACTTTTGTTTCCAGTTGATGGGAACGACATCTAGGAATGAGTACGTCCACAAGAAAAATGTGAAAACAATTAGCCTTAGGAAGAAAGGAGTAAAAAATAAGCAGAATGTCGATTTGCCAAGGAGACAGTGGTTTGATGTTCTGAGAAGCCCTAATTGAGAGCCAACCACTGGGCTGGAAATGAGCATCCACTCAGGAATAAATTATGCATGACCACTGTTAAATATTTCATCCGTCCTTAACCATTATTTGTCTTCGCATGGCTAAAAGAGGAAAGACGGCAGAAGCAGTATGAGCCCGGTCATCCATCCTCCCTCCTAGGACGGCCACCAACATTCAAACACAAGCCCTTCTGGAGAGGAAACGCTCTAACCATGATTAAAATAAGAGATGACTCGGCAGGTCCAACTCGACTTCACGGCTTGATGAAGGGGGGTTCAAGGTGACCTCCCCTTGTGTGTTGTCATGCCCCCAAATCGTGAACGTTTTGCTCTACTTAGCATGCTGTTTAGAAGGCGAATGTATGTGAATTCTTGGCGGTGCCCAGGCTGAGGGTTTTGTGGGGTTTTGTGTTTCCCTGGTATCCACGCAGCCGGATAAAGGACGAGAAAGATATTCATTCGAGGAGTTGTCAGGAGCTGATGCAGCCCATTCAGCTCTTTGCTGTCTGGCCAGCTCCCCAGCGGCTCTGCCTCCCGTCCTGGCCCTTGGCTGCCTGGAGGCACATGCCAGCCCCACTGGGCATCGGCCCTGTGAACGCGGGCCAAGACACCCTGAGGGTGCAGGAAGGACGGCCAGGCCAGCTCACTAGAAAAATCCTCTTGTGTCACAACTGAATTGCCAAGGTTTTACTGTTGCCTTCCATGGGGGCCTGGAAGAGGAGGACGATGGCCATTTTTGGGTCAAGTTTGTTTGGAATCGAGTCTTGTCTGGCCCTCTGTGTACGTGGGTGCCAGACCAGGTGTGTGTGTGTGTGTGTGTGTGTGTGTGTGTGTACATGCATATACGCGATTTACAATCAACTAGTCCAAAGTTGTCTGTGTTTTTAAGTCAAGAAGGCGTTTGCGCATTTTTCTGCTTTACTAAAGCCAGGAATTCAAACAAATGAGATCTTCGCCTCTGCGCGTGCATTCTCTATAATCCTCGTGGGTTGTTGCTTCTCCGAGTGACCGACTGGAGGCTCTTTCTGACTCCGGGGGATGGTAAGGTCGGTCTCTGGCCCACCCGAGCGGTTCAGCAGCGCTGCTGTGCCTCCTGCGGCCATCCTGTTGGCATTACTGGAAGACCCACATTCTAGAGCCCTCTCTGGGCTCCCTTTACCCACGCTCTGCAGGCATTTACCAAGTTAATGATTTAGTTTCTGAGTCACTAAGCATACAGATTTTTGTCTGAGTCACCACGGGTACATACCTGAGACAGCAGCTGAAGGCCTCTGGGAATGTTGGAGAAAACCTGATTTGCAACCCATTCACTCTCATAGATTGAGGGCTAGCACGCCTGGCAGGGGCAGAAGGCCGGGGAACAGAATCCCGATGTCGTCTAAGAACAGCACCCCGTGTCTCGTTGGAGGGTAACCTGTTCCAGGTCTGAGTCAGAAACAACGGGTGAATGCCATTTCCTTGTCATTCGTGCTTTGCTGGACACCAAACGGGCAAGGAATGCTGCACAGACACAATCAGTGGGTCACATCGTGAGTCAAATTCCAGCCTTTCTCGTCCTTTCTTTCAGCAGGTTGCCCAGCACAGAAGTCCAGCCTGGGGTTCTCAGAGGCTTCATCTCTGCACACCTTGTAATGGTCTGTGGGGGGAGTTAAGGGCCTTCCATCAAAACTGCAGTTCTGATAGGGCGGGGTGTCCTCACCTAGGAGGTGGGATCCTCTGCAGAGGGTGCTGCGGCCTGAAGCTTCTTTTGCCAAGTGAGCGAACCGTGCAATGTGCACAGGAGGGGATGAAGGCTTTTCCTCATTTTTATGAATTTTAGATGAAGTGTGAGCCACGCCCATGAAAGCAGTGCTGCTAAGCATGAAGGAGAGGGAGAGAGGGAATCAGCTGGATTCCAGAGCTCTCCAGACTTGAACATGCTCAGGAAGCATCTGGGGAGATGGTGTTGAAATGCATGACCCTCCCCCCCAGTGGGGGTTCTAGCCAGTAGAACTAAGGGGGTCCGAGCACCTGTGTTTCTAACACGTGCCTAGGTGATGCCGATGCTGGTGTCCTGGGGCCACACTCTGGATTCATACCGAACTAGGAGGCTGCCTAGGGCCACCCACTCGGCCGGTTCTCTGGGCCTCAGCCATCTCCCTGAGAAATGGACATAACAGCTCACATTGCCTGAGTGTGTCTTAGCCCTCAGGAGTTGTTCTAGATCTTTTGTGCACCTTACCTGCTTCACTCCTCACAGTGACCTTCGAGGGAATGGGGAGACAGCAGAGGGAACAGAGCCGGGGGTAGTCTGGTCGCCGAGCCTTCTGCGACAGGGCTGGCAAACCCGCAGCCCGTCCCATGACAGTTTTAAAAACCTGATCCCTGGGTGGCTCAGTGGTTCAGCACCTGCCTTCGGCCCAGGGCGTGATCCTGGAGACCCAGGATCGAGTCCCACATTGGGCTCCCTGCATGGAGCCTGCTTCTCCCTCTCTCTCTCTGTGTTTATCATAAATAAATATTATTTAAAAAAAAAAAAAAACACCTGACTGTCTCATGTGAACTTCTGGCTTTCTGGCATCTTCTGAAGAGTTCAAAGAGCTGGCAACAGCAGGGCCACAAATACCCACTCGGCAACTACGGAGTGTTTTCTCTGTTGTGTATGCGTGTGTGCACACACACACACGTGTAAAAAGGGACTCTGAGGTACCAGCCCACCTGCCCTGCCCCACCCTGGCCCCTTGGGCATGTGAATTTACCCATTGCTCTAAGACCATAATTCTCTCATTTCTATATTTCAAGCATAATAAAATTTGAAGTTTCTGTCACTTCTGATGGAAGTTTCTACAGGATTTATGTATTCTCTCTATATTAGATTTATATCAGATTTAAATCAAATAAACTCAAACCATAGTGTCTGAAAACACAAGTCCAGATGCTGTCATTATTAGATTTAAATTTGTCCTTCAAATTCACAGCACTGCTGCTGTTAGACCCCAAATTCGAATTTCACCTTTACCGTTCCCTTCGCTGGAGGACTGCTGTCCCCATTTACCTTTGCAAAGTACTTTCTGCTTTTGACTCTCTCCCTTATAAAACCCGAATACCCCAGGCTTTATAAATGAAGCTGCATTTAGAGGAACCACCACCGTCAACTGAGGCTGGATTTGCACCCATGACCCAGCCAGGGCTGGGGAAAGTCGGCTCCAGTAGTGATCAGCGGGGAGGAGAGGCTCCCTTCCGGGTGAGCTGCTCAGATGACAGCATGTACACTGAAGTCGCTGGAGGCCACTTTTGCCACCAGAAGTGGGTCATTTGCCTGGGAAAGGAGCAAAGCCAAGCAAGAAATGGAGAGAGCTCCTAGCCTGTGCTGTAAAATACGGTACCCACCAGCTAGCTCCATGTGGCTCCGCGTAAATGACGTGAACTTAAAAATTCAGCCTCTCTGCTGCATTCAGCACATCTCAAATATGCAGTAGCCACACGTGGGCTAGGGATGACTGTTTGGAATGAGCAAATATAGGGCATTCCCCTCATTGCAGAGAGTTTTACCGGACGGCACTGCTGGATACTAGCTGTGCCGAAGTTCTAGCCTTGGGTTTTCAGCTACGAGCCAATAAAGCTTTGTATTTCAGCGGTTGGAGTTGGGTTTATTCATAATCCACGGAATCCAAAGGAGAAGCTTCAGTTAGCACTCTCCGGACGTGGCCGTGCACATGCTCTAGGATTCACTGGGGTGTTTTCCTTCCTTGGAGGCAGTGTGCCAGAAAAAAATCCTCCGGGTCCAGAAGCGTAGTTAGGCAAATGCCACTCAGGAACACTCAGGCCGCGTCACTGTTCCTATCACTTCTTCAATTAGAGGAGAGGGAAGATGTAGAACAGATGGATGTTGGACACAGATGTCTTTCCTAAACACCCGTCTGTGTTTATCAGTCTAAGAATAATTAGAATTGTGGATAAATTAAGAACACAAGCAGCTTCCCCCATTAGCAAGTGTTTTGGGGAACCTGACTGGCTCAGTCTGAAGAGCATGTGACTCAGTCTCGGGGTTGTGAGTTCGAGTCCCATGTTGGGTATAGAGGTTACAAAAAAAACCAACATTAAAAAATGTGTTTTGGGGGGCAGCCCCCATAGCTCAGTGGTTTAGCGCCGCCTTCAGCCCAGGGCTTGATCCTGGAGACCCAGGATCGAGTACCACGTCAGGCTTCCTGCATGGAGCCTGCTTTCTCCCTCTACCTGTGTCTGTGACTGACTCTCTCTGTCTCTCATGAATAAATAAATAAATAAATAAATAAATAAATAAATAAATAATAATAAAATTAATTAATTAAAAAAATAAAATCTTAAAAAAATGTGGTTTTGGGCCCCTGGATGGCTCAGTCAGTTAAGGGTCTGACTCTTGGTTTTGATTTGGGTCATGATCTCAGTGTTGTGGGATCGAGCCCCGCATCAGGCTCTGTGCTCAGCATCAAGTCTGCTTGTCCCCCTCCCTCTTTTCCTTCCCCCAGCTCTCTCAAATAAATTAAAACAAAAATTTTTTTAATTTAATTTTTTAAAAGATTTTAAAATTTATTTACATATGAGAGACACATAGAAAGAGGCAGAGACATAGGCAGAGGGAGAATCAGGCTCCATGCAGGGAGCCCGACGTGGGACTCGATCCCGGGACTCCAGGATCACGCCCTGGGTCCAAGGCAGGTGCCAAACCGCTGAGCCACCCAGGGATCCCCCCCCCCTTTTTTTTTCAAAGTCAAGACTTTTAACGTCTATAAGGCACTCCAAAACCTCTGTTTAGAAGCTTAGCTGACAAATCACTGGCAGACACACTCTTAATCACCCCCAGTTAAACTCTCATCTATCCAGAGGATGGGAAAATCAATCAATTGTTGCTAACCATTAGTTCGAGCACTTTAAGGCATACAGAGGGGAGGGTTAATTTTTCCCTGCAAACATCTGTTTTTTTACCCAAAATCAACTCTTTACCCAGAACTAGAAACTTGGAAGCAGCAGGGATTTAAGATACAAACAATACCGAGGTCATATTTTAGGGGGTGAAAGGGATGCTTTTGTTCCACACCATTGTTTCATGGACCCTGAAAACCCAGAGATAAATACCAGGTATTGAATGCAACACAGTCTGTACCAATCAATGATGTAAAGAGTTCTTTGTACACGATGTTGAATTTTTTTTTTACAATGTTGAATTTTTACTCAGAGGATTGTCAATCTGTTTTTAAATTGGGGGAGGGAATTAGAAAGATTATCCCTCCTCCACCCTGGCTGGCAGTTAGTGCAGGGATCAGCTAAGCCAATGACAGTGATGAATTTGGGATTAGAAATGGCTCAGTAGGAGGGTCTGATCTATCTCACGGCTTTCCCATTGTCCAGTATAAACCGAACCCAATCTGTACAGGCAATGCCACATAGGGTAGTAATAAATAACGTAACTAAGTGAATTTGAATCTCAGAAGATAAACTTTCCCATTACAAACGACTTTAGTCTTGTTCCAAATCACCTTACTGCAAATGATAACTCTGCATGGATATCACACATAATCTCTCACACAATCAGAATAACTACATTTTAAATGCTATCTTCCTATATGATAATCATATGCTCACAGTTGCAGGCAATGTATATACAACTTGGTATTTATCTTTTAAAAATCAAAAGGAGGCCAGGATGTCGTTATAACTTGGCAATTTTCTTCCTACTCATTTTATTTATTTATTTATTTATTTATTTATTTACCTATTCATTTTATATAATGAGTGCTCGGTAAATATCTGTTGGGTGACTTTTCATATATTTGCAAACAAGAAAGTAGCCTTTATACAAGTCTATCTTTATTTGTAAAAAATAATATACAACTAAAGCTAATTTGATTTTTAAAATCAAAGTTCATTTAGTGATAATGTACATTTTATAATAAAATTGTAGTAAAATACTGACATTTGATAGTTTAAACAAAGTATCATTCATGTAAAAATCATGTTGTCGCATGTAAAATTTAATTAGAAAATTCATAGTTCACAAAAGTACATATATTTTGTTGATAGCTCATGAGAACATTATCTTAAATTTACTCAAGATACAGAACAAAATTCACAGTTAGGCTTGACATTTAGTACTATAAAATTTTATGCTTAATCCTCTGTTAATAAGGTACACTTGAAATAACTGATTCAGGCTACCAACGAACTGACATTTTACTGCATAACCAAGATCTATTGGTTTTACAATATGTCTAGCAATCAATTATTTCACCAATAATTTAAATGAGAAATCTAGTTTTAAACACCATTGACATATACCCTTAGCAGGATAATTAAAATAAAAAGCACTAGCAGCTTTGATTTACATTTTCATGAAGACATATAAGACAAATCTGTACTTTATAGTTAAAATTTGTACAAAAAGTCAAGCCCTGAAGTATTTTTCCAAGAGAAAAGTTCTGATGTTAAAACTCTGTTTAAAAAAAGAGAGAGAAAGAGAGAGAGGTAGTGTGTGAAAGGATTTTTACTTAAAAGGTTGAACCCCTGCACCGCTCATAATATAAATGAAATTTAACCTACATGTTAACATTTTGCCATTCAAGAGTCAAATTTCTAGAACTCACAGGTTATGGCTGGAATGCCGTCAAAAAATAGTGGTATACAAGTGGAAGAGTTTGGTGAATTCAACAAAAAAAAGTACATTGCGTTACATAGTGTTGTGCAGTTAATAGTTTAGTGATAATCTGTTTAGTGGTAACATGAGCAAAATACATGGAGTATTCGGAGTCAAGTGACCTTCCTTCAGTCCAAGACTTCTTCATGTATCTTTACCATAGAGAGAAAATATCCTTCAAAACGGAGTCGCTTAATTCTTCATTGTTTCCATAGCACGCAACTGTTACAAAGGTACCCATTCTAGCCCTACCATAAAATTAATTAATAAATAACTCTGAGAGAAATAGCCATAAGCCCCAGGGAACTTATGGACCTCACACTATTCTTGGTTTCTATATACAGGCATACTGCAGTGCTTGTGCACGTTGTACAATGGAATCAGGTGAGGAATGGAAGTTAGCAGCCTTACCCTTCACTTGTTCTAAGTGGATGCGTTGGAAAGTAATAAATAGCCTCATAAAATTAATAGCAATAAACTCTACCTGCCTGAGGTGAATACTCTATATTTTTTTCCATAAAGTGTAGACAGTGTTCCTAGAAATCCCATGAAGGAAAAACCAAATATCTCATATAAAAAAAGTGCACAAGTTTGTCCTGTGTGTAAAAATCTCTTAAGTTGGGTGCATTTTTTTAAATCCAAAATGATTCATACTACTTGAATATATTAAAAGTGTATGAAAGCACACCAACAAAACACGCATAAACAACAAAAGGAATGATTTCTAATGATAGGAATGAGGATGAGATTAAGGAGTCTCATGTGCTACCACCGTTGAATGGAACTGCCTTTTACCATGTTAAGTTACATGCATATGGAATGAGCATGTAAATATGAAACTTGCAGGATGAATATGATTTGAACTTGAACAACTGTTACAGTTTCTTAATTCAGGAACATGGCTTCAATGTTTTATAACATAGGAGGTAACTCCCAAAAATAGGCAATTGGTTTGATTTCTTAGATACTAGAAGAAAAAAACATTTGAAAAAATTACTTGTAACAATTAGCAACAAAGGAACAGACATTAGAAAATCAACATAAAATACAGGGAACATAGAAGCTGAGGTCCCCAAGATACCAAAGGACAGAATCAGATTTCTTCACATTAGAATTTAAAAAAATATACTTAAAGAAAAAGCTAACCGGGCTCTGCACAGCAGGTTAAATATGCAACCACTTCAAATGGAAATGATCTGGTCCTCTCCTAGTTCTGAAAATGTGCTCTAACATCCAGTTCTCTATAGACAAAATAGCAAAAAGCATATAATTTCATTAGCAAAGGCCCCTTTCTGACTTAAACTCACCTCTGACAAACTGAAGTTTATATTAACAATTATCAAACTACTATTTTAATAACATTTTAAGCTTGCAATATTATTTTTCTCATGCCTACTCCAGGTCACTGGTTCAGAGGTATATATGCTTTAAACTAGCCAAATTTACAAGTCCCTATGGTGTCCTCACTCCGAAGACATTCAGACAAAGGTTTCATAGTGTTATAATTGTTCCATCTTCTTCTAAGAGTTTTTGATCCGGAGCACGTGTTTCTGTGTTTGTGCCACTTGCTATGGGGGCTAAGCTCACTTCATTGGAAGGAATAAAACCATTCTGTCCAGACTCAAAACTGAGTTCTATTTGTGTTAATGATTCGAAGCTCTCGGTATTAGGAACAGCTTTAGGAATCTGCTGGGGCACTCCGTTATCTTCAATAATAATGTCATCTTCATCACTGTCTTCATCCTCTGGCTCAAAGCTTGGTTCTACCTGCTGGGGATAGCCCAGGAGACTGTTATCCGTGGACTGGCCAGAGCTGCCGGAAGTCCGACTGTTCCGAACAACATTATTCCTCTGGTTTGCTGGTCTCACTGTTATGATGAGGTTGCGGCTGTTTGCGATCATCATGTCTGTTACTTGATCAAGACTCTTCCCTGAAACTTCTATGCCGTTAACTTCTAAAACTTCATCATTAACAGCTAATAGTCCTGTGCTTTGGGCCAGGCCTCCTGGGACAAGTCTGGATATAAAGATCCCTGGGACCTTCTCTAAGCCATGCGGTGTGACCCTGACACTGGAGCCATCCCGGATGTAGAATCCTAAAGGTTTCTCAGTGCCGTATTTGTAAAGACGAACCCTACGATGTGTTTCTGGGAGAATATCCACGTCTATGATAGAAGACACAGGTCTGAAGTCTTGGGGCATACTAATGACTATATGTGGCTTTTTTCTGTGGTTGTCAGGACGTAATACATTGGTCAAAACATTTTTCTTCTTTATTAGTGTGTCTGTACCAAAGGCACTGTAGTCTGCTTCTTCTGTTTAAAAATAAAATAAAATAAAATTACAGAAATGCTGTAAAAACACCCATTTAACCACAGTTGAATCTATATAGAAGGGATAACTCACATGTGTTGGTACATAAACAATTTAAATATTAGCTTGTTTTTAATCATCAAAATATAGTGCAGTAGTTAGATTTGCTGAACTAACACACAACCACTAGGGGGCCCTCTCAAGCACACGTCATAAAATCCCAAATGCTGAATTTGATAAACCTCAAGGATGATTAAATAAAATTGAGGGGAAAATGAAATTCTGATAAGCCTTACGAACGCATTCTGAAACATCATTTCAAATGAGTTACTTAAAATGTATTTTCCCTTCATTTGTTTTTTAAGAAACTCCAGGCTGGCTGTCTATCTCTTACTCAATGATCTAAAATGGGACACTTATGATTCCCAAGGTAAATCAAGAGAACGAACCTACACCACAGGCTAGCTGGGCAGATAATGTAATTAAATGAAACAGTATGCAATGTAATTAGATGAATGTATATCTAGAACTTAGGAAATTTTGGTTTTCTGCAAATAAATGTTCTCCTCTCAATTTTCTGGGGGGAGTTCTTCATTTTCATTTCCTTACTTTGGAAAACTTTTTTCTTTACTGTGTGAAAAACAATGAAATGCAAAGGAATCTGTCTCGGCAGTAGTGGCGGCAGCGCAGACAACACAGAGTGGGAGGACTGGCAAACTGGAGCGCCCTGGCCTCCTGGAACGGCACAGTGGCCCCTTGCTCCTGGCAGTCTTTCTTCGTCTATAGCAATCTGTGTGGCCAAATCCAATTTGCCACGGAGCCTTGTTTTTTAAGTGAAAATTTTCTCATTTTTAAATGCTGACACCCAATTAAATAACAACAAAACCCAGTTTGAGTCAAATAACATCTGTGAGTTGAATTCATTCTTCCAGCCAGCAGTCTATAATCTCTGATGTAAACTAAGGGAAAACTGGGCATCTAAACCCAGATACACATTCTTAAATCACACTGCTGCAGGAAAAGACCTACAAACAAAACACCTCATCAGAGAATGAGAGGTAGAAAAGGAAATGAAATCATCAGGCATAAAACTTGAAATTATGTTTCAAATATAACAAAGAAGAAACTTAAAAGTCAGAATCTTCAAGGGTAAAAATATATTTCATAAGAACAAAGGAGACAAAAGCCCCCTCCCACAAGGAGCTAATTCAAAACCCTAGTCTCAGCTACTGCTCCAGACAACAGTACTCTCAAACTGAACTGTGGTTGGACAGGGTTCAGTTTACATGCTTTCCCTTGACTCTCACACTCTATTGACAATTATAATCATCTTTCCTCTCTAAACCAGGAAATTAAGGGTACAAAATAATGATTAAGAGTACAAAATACAGAGAAAAGACTGGATCTTAATTTTCTTGGTGGGCCAATACCTTACCCATGTACAAACGAGTATTAAGTGTCAGGTGTGTGACTGAGTATGGAGAACCTTGGTATTTTTTCTGTGCTTCTTTAACATTCTTCAAAATGTTGCAGAGAAACATACAAGACTAAGGGTACCTTAATTTTTGGCATTTTTCCCTTCTGGGGATAACTGTCTTCATTTATAAAGTATGTACACTGTGTTCTCAGAGACAAATTTATTTATAATTCGGCTTTGGAAATTAACCCACTGACAGGAGAATCTTTTTGGCAACATTTAACCAAGAGCCTATCAATGGTAGTCTTCTACTTAATGTATTTTCTCAAAAGTATATGTTTTCATTTTAAAACAATTAAGAAAACTCACATAATATTTATAAGGAAAATTCGAGACCATACACACTGAGAACAAAATTAAGTTGCCTGCATGGGAAACCCGATGAAAAAAAAAGAGAAAACCACCCCAAATCTGCATAATTTGGCATCGCATCCAGACTGTTTGAATGCTCTCTGCTAAATTCTCAAAAGCAATATGCCCCAGTACAAAGGCACCTTTGTTCTCCCATCTAGCTAATCAGTTTCCAGCCACTGGGAAAAGAAATATTTTGGCAGAAAGCCAGGGTGCAGAGTGTTAAAGTGTAAAGGTGACTGTCCACAGGGAACCAGGAGTTCACTTTCTACCTGAGTCTGTGTATCAAAGCACTAAGCTGAGAATAAGATGGAAAGTTTGCAAACCGGGTTCACAGCAACCTCCCTGCTGTAAAAACCCAGGCTTATGCAACAGAACATGATACAGGCTTATACAGCAATCCCTCCCTCATCCCAAGCCTGTCCCTCAGCCACAATCTCGGCTGACTACAATCAACAAGGATCCACTTGGAATGCCTCTGAGTAGCCAAACTGCATGTTTCACTTCCTTACATGCAGAAAGCACAGTCCTGTGCTTTACTTATAGAGGGACCTTGTGGGTACTCCCTCTAGACCTCTTACTCTTTAAACAGTTAATTCCGAAAAGCCTGGTTATCTCATTCCTTAACTCCCAGAGTTCCAAGTCACAGATTCAGAGCAGGGGGGTCAGGGTCTAGTAGTGGTAGGCACAGATACACAAAATAAAAGCCTACAGTGTTAAAGCAAACATGGGGGGGGGGGGGAGCGGAGAGAAAAAACCAAAACCCAAACCCTCAAATAATCCCCATCATCATCCGTGTACAGTAACAAAACAGTAACAGTTCATGGTAGGGTCATCAAGAAAGTTCAAGATTATGACCCATTTGAAGTTCAGTGAGAAGACAGGGAAGAATGAAGTAATTTTTGTAATTCTTCTATTCCAAGGTTGACAACCTTCTCCCCTGAAGAGCTGTATGTAAGTACTTTAGGTACTACAGGTCATACAGTTGCTGCTCCAAGACCAGCCATAGCCAATACATAAAGGAATGAGCATGGCTATGTTCCAAGAAAACTTTATTTACAAAAACAACCAGCAAGCCTTGTTTGCCAACCCTTGTTCTAATCCAAAATGGTTAAATGAACTAGATCTGGCAACTTTTAATGGATTAAACATCACCTAAAGCAATATTCAAACTAAGCAAATCCCTCCCCTTCCTAATATAAGAATAACCAATCACTAAACATTTCAGAATCATTGCAATGAGGCCAAGCTTTGTGTTCTACGCTGCAGATTCAGCAAACAAAAGAGTTAAGGTGGGTGCTTGCTTTCATGGTGCTTACTTACAGTGACAAGAGGAGATGGCAATTAGCAACTGCAAACAAGTTATTACAAAAGGAGCCAAGAGCAGTGGGGTAGGAGCCTAACCTGGCTTGCCAGGTGAGGCAAGGCTTCTTCTTCTTCTTCTTTTTTTTTTTTTTTAACAATTTTATTTATTTATTCATGAGACAGAGAGAGAGAGAGGCAGACACAGGCAGAGGGAGAAGCAGGCTCCATGCAGGGAGCCGACGTGGGACTCGATCCCGGGACTCCATGATCACGCCCTGAGCCACCCAGGAATCCCTGAAGCAAGGCTTCTCCAGGGAATTGACGTTTGTGCTGAGATCGGAAAAGAAGCCAGTAGCTAATCAGGTAGAGAGAAGGAAGAATGTTCTAGGCAGAGGATCTAACAAATATAGAGAAGGGCAGGATGAAGTAGGCGAAGAAATCCAATAGGGAGAAGGAGGGGAGGGAGGAGGAGGAGCCAAGAGCCCAGCCAGAGGCCAAGCAGACAAGCCCCCACCCCCCCAGGGATTATGGATTTCAGCCTAAGGGCAATGGGAAGATAGGGGATTACTGCTGTCATTTTGGATGGTGCCTGGCCTGGAGCAGAGGCAGTGCTGATGGGGAAACAAATCCCCAAAATAATTAGAACCATTGTAATAGGCTTGGTGACAGACTGAACAACAGGTATGTGTCATAGGTGACACCCAGGTTTCTGTCGTGAGCAACTAGTATCATATACTCTTCTTAATACAGCTTACAATTAAGATGCATATCTCTTAGAGCATTTCTAAATCAAACTGAATTCATTAAAAAGTAATCTGAAAGTACACCTACAAACTAATGTCCACTGCACAGTTCTCAGAGAGGGCTAAGTGCCTGCCCGGGTGTCTGGGCCACCAAGCCATGTCTTAAGCGTGACAATACATAAAGCAAGTAAGGCCTTTCTAGTGTCCCCAACTCTTGAATAAATCCAAGGTGTAAATGCGTTTGTCTGAGGTCATACAAACACAGGTGCTAGCACAGCAAGAAGTTGTGGTGTGGAAATCCTGATCAGATCAGGTGAGGAGTCTGTGCTCATCCAGACCCCAGACCTGGTTGCCCATCATGACTTAAACTCCAACAGGGGATGGGGGGTGGCAAAAGATCTGGGAATCCTCTTTGTGAACATAACTCTTCAGATAGCAGGGGTTTTGTTTTCTTTTGTTTCTGCTTCCACGTTAATAGCCCTAGAGTAGGGAGTTTTTCTTTTAAAATAAACTTTTAGGGGAATCTGGGTGGCTCAGAGGTTGAGCATCTGCCTTTGGTTCAGGTCATGATCCCAGGGTCCTGGGATCGAGTCCTGCATCCGGCTCCCCACAGGGAGCCTGCTTCTCCCTCTGCCTGTATCTGTCTCCCTCTGTGTGTCTCATGAATAAATAGATGAAATCTTCAAAAATAAATAAATAATAAATAAATATATAAATATTTAAATAAATAAATAATTTTTTATGGAACATAAAACCTTTCAAGATATGCAATGATACAATCTTTGAATTCACACTATATAGTTTATGCATTCAACTCTGAGCTTTCATTTCAAAGAAACTTCTAGTAGATGCATCAGATTTTAAAAGATCACAATCTTTAAAATTTAAATTTTAAGATTAAAAAAATTTAAAATCTAAGCTTTAAAAAATGGTTTTAAAGCTTGCTTCTTAAAAAATCACTTGGTGTCATACAACTGCTGCCCTGTTGATTCCTAAACTGGAGCCAACAAGCCAAGAAAACAGAAAACGTATTGTAATGAAGTAGTAAAATATCACTATACTTAATGTTATGCTTTATATTAATTTCCTGAATTTAATGTCCATTAAAGTTTACCTAAAATCAGCTTTCTGCTCAAGCATCTGTTGTTTTGTTTTTTAAGATTTATTTATTTATTCATGACAGAGAGAGAGAGAGGTAGAGACACAGGCAGAGAGAAGCAATGCAGGGAGCCGGATGTGGGACTCGATCCCTGGACCCAGGACCATGCCCTGAGCCAAAGGCAGACAGACGCTCAACCGCTGAGCCACCCAGGTGTCCCAGCATCTGGTGAGCTTTAAAAAGAAAAAAAGTATCACTGTGAATCACAGGGTGCCATGTAAGTCTGTAAGACAGACAATAAACGAGATAACTCATATATATGAGGTAATTCCAGGTCTGATAAAGATTGCAGGGTCAGGGGGCTTTGGCTAGGGTGGTCCAAAGAGACCCCTCCGAGAAAGTTATTTGTGGTAAGATCTGAAGAACGAGGAGGAAGCCACAGAGAAGCAAGGAGAAAAGCAAGCACAAACGCAGAGGGACAGCAACAACCTTTCCCAGTTTGAGAAAGCAAGCCAGCCAGCCCGGTCAGCTACAATGAGGGAGTGGGGGAATGGAGAAGGATGACGTTGTGAAGTCCAAAGCAGGAAGGGTTTATTCTGGATGCTGTGGGAAGCAGCTGGGGGTAGGGGGATGGGCATTAAACAGGAATAACTTGACCAGCTTACTTTTATGCTTTCCTTAAGTCATACTTGTATTACATTTATATTCTTAAAAATAAAAATGCTGTTGAATGCACTGCCTATTTCTAAATAAAACATTTTTTTTTTTTTTAAGAGGGAAGGGAGGGGGAGAGGGAGAGAGAATCCTAAGCAGGCTCTCCACACCCAGTGCAAAGCTGAACCAGGCTCAACGTCACAACCCTGAATCATGACCTGAGCCAAAACCAAGAATCAGACACTTAACCCAATGAGCCACTCAGGCGCCCCCTTCTAAATCAAATTCTAAGGGCTGTTTACTATTGTACATTTATTTCTAGGACATAGAAAACTTCTTCTGTTCACATGTAAATGTATCTAAAATGCAAACAGAAGAACATAATCATCCTTAACAGATGTGAGGATTAATCCCACAATCATTAAGTGTTACAACGCCAGTAATAGAAACATATAGGGGGATAATACAACTCCTGTCATCTAACAGAAAGGATAATCCAACAAAATTTTGTCAGATGGCAGTAGTTTAAAAATAGTCACTCCACATTTGAATACACCTTCCAAACAGCAGTGAAGTTTTTAATGAAAGTTATTGCTAACAAGAATGGCCTACTTATCAATAGTTATTGACATTATTCTCCTTGAAATGACAAGTTTCACTTGAATGCTTTATCTTCTCTTCTCTACTGATGGTGTCTCCAACAGTCTATACAGAGTCTATCGCTGGTCTTCATCTCTGCGAGGCCTTATCTCCTGAGAATTTCAACTATCACTTTTCCACAGATTTTCAGTCTTCCCTGACTGGGCCTCTAGATTTTTTTTTAAATACAGATTTTATTTACTTATTTGACAGAGAAAGAGAGAGAGAGAGAGAGAACACAAGCAGGGGTCTGGCAGGCAGAGGCTGAAGTGGGCTTCCTGCTGAGCAGGGAGCCCAATGTGGGGCTGGATCCTGGGACCCTAGGGAATCATGACCTGAGCCTAAGGCAGCTGCTTAACCCACTGGGCCACCAAGGCACCTCAAGGGGCTCTAGATTTTGATCCAAGTTTCCTGTCTACCATTTCCAGATGTGGAGTGGTTAAAACTCACCAGCCTAAATATCCTAAAACCAAACCCATTTTCTTTCCAAGTTAATCTCCCTCTTCCAAATTGTTTGTTTATGGCACCATCCCAGCCATAAGACCCAGACCCAGAAAGCTGTGGGACTCCTCTACAACTCCCTGCCCTCCAGTGGGGAGCACAGTGGAAAGCACAGTGACTCTCAAATGATCAGATAAGCCCTCTTTATCTGACACTCCTACTTCGTCACTTGCCTCCTCCACTGGGGCAGCTTCTGAGCTATCCCTTCACCACCAGCTCCTTGCTCTCTCCTCTTAAGACCACTGCTCACTCCAACTCAACCCCCAAAAAACAAATCAATCTCCCTAGATTAACACTCTAATTGTACCACGCCACTGATAAGTATCTATGAAATCCACCTCAGGGGTCTCTGGGAAAATTAATTTGTGTTTCTAAGTACTTTGTAAAGAGTCAAGTGATATGGACATGTTACTGTTAGAGGTTTATTTTGTTGGTGGACTTTAGTTCCTCCAAACCCAGAAACACAAGCTACATAATCAGTGGAATTTCAAAGCCCTGGGAGTGGTCCAAGACTTATCAACTGATTGGAAATAAAGTTTCACCTTCAAGGTTAATTCCTACCCATTCTCTCAAACTGCTCTCTGGGTTGGTTTATAAACATGGTAAGGCTTTCATTATCCCACCAATACTGAGCTTGCTGCTGTCACGCGGGCTTTCTAAACCTCTTTGTTTACCAAAGAAAAAAGAAATAAATGGCACACATCAGGCCTAGGTAGGGGCAGGCAGATACAGACACAGAGAAGGCCACAAAGTTAAAAAAAAAAAAAAAAAGTTATAAAACTCAAAATACTTTTGAAAATGCTTGTCATACAGAATGGTTATTTCAAATGTTCTTTTGCAAGATTAGTATCAGCATTTAAATCCCTCTAAAATAATGACTTGCGGGGATCCCTGGGTGGCGCAGCGGTTTAGCGCCTGCCTTTGGCCCAGGGCGCGATCCTGGAGACCCCGGATCGAATCCCACATCGGGCTCCCGGTACATGGAGCCTGCTTCTCCCTCTGCCTATGTCTCTGCCTCTCTCTCTCTCTCTCTCTCTCTGTGTGACTATCATAAATAAATAATAAAAAAAATAAAAAATAAAAAAATAAAATAAAATAATGACTTGCTATCTAATTTTCCAGATAATTAACCAACTTTATTTGTGACAGGTTATCTATCAAGTGGCAAATACAGCACTTGAAAGTTGGCTGCCACCAAAAAACTGGAATCTTTCTCTGATTTCAAAGTCATAGTCTATCTTTCTGGAATGGACAAAATTCTATTCAACAAAGTAGAGGATTCAATGCATATCCTATCAATGAGGAAAATAAAGTACTTTTATTTCTAAAACAATTTTTTTACCCAGTGGTACTTACCCTTTTTTTGTATAAAAATCCTAAGCAGTGGATTGGCCGTTGAAACAGCTTTGTGATAATTATCATCATTATTTATAGGTAGTAAGTCTCCATGGATGTCTGCATAGCCTACTAAAACGTCAACATTGGGTATCTTATGAACATGTTGCAGTAATCCATAAAACTCCTCAAATTTTCCAGGTTTTGATCTTTCCAGTGAAAACCGACGAAATTCAGCTCCAAACTACAAATACAATAAACATAGTAATTAACAAGAAAGCAAAGCAAGAGTAACAGGACCCAATCTGAAAATGCATTCCATAGGCAAATTAACAGCCATACCATTTACCTTAATAAAAAAGATAGTTGCAGTGACACAGTCTATTATCAGAAATCTCATTATCTGGAGATAAAACAGCATAAGAGAGGTACAGGAATGTGCCTTCTAACTGCTACGTCTCTGAAGGGCATTCCCTTCAAGAGATGCAGGCTCTACTCAATCCCTGGGGTACTCGGGCCTCACTGGGGACTGTCCTGCAATAGTGACTCAGCTCAAACCCTGTCTGGAGCCCAGATCCTGACAGCAGTCGTCTTCCCACTCAGGCCATGGGGTAAAAACGCTGTGACCAAATCTTTATTTTGGCTATTAGCAAAAAGCACCTAAATTTCTTCCTCTATAAAAGGGATTATGATTTCATAGGAAGTGGCAAAAATTAATAGCAACATATAAAAAAGGGACTTTGAACTTCTTGGCATTAATAAGGTACGATACACACGGGAGGTATATCATATAAGAAATAGGTCTAGAGATAAGGAGCATCTTCCATATGAGAACGCCGGAAAAAAGAAGCTTCATTAATACATAAAATATATACCCTACAACCATCCAATTAACGCAAGAAGTGTTTATGTGCTTGGCATAGTGTCTGAGCCCTACAGATGGAAAGGCTCAGGCCAGCAGCAGGAGCTTACTCATGAGTGCATAAAGAGGACAAAGACATCAGAGAGGTATTAAGGGACCAGAGAAACACCTCTATCATGCCCAATTCTGATTCTTACTCTAGAATCACACCTCTGCTCTCCAAACGCCAGCTTATAAAGTGGCTGTTATTCAGCACTCAGGACTGGCTTCATCTGGTCCCTGATAAACAGGATCTATGACTTACTATGGGCCCAGCGTGGCATTTCCTCCATGTGGAAACCTAGGTAAGGTTAATCAGCCTTCCTCTAAAAGTGTCCCAGTCACAAAAGTTTAGAAAATGCTACAAACCTATAATCACACTCTTAGGAATCACTGTGGAAACTAAATATTAAAGATTCAGTTTGGTTCTACGGTTAGTTTTTATTTTTATTATTTTATTTTATTTTTTTATTTTTAAATTTTTATTTATTTATGATAGTCACAGAGACAGAGAGAGAGAGAGAGAGAGGCAGAGACACAGGCAGAGGGAGAAGCAGGCTCCATGCACCGGGAGCCCGATGTGGGATTCGATCCGGGGTCTCCAGGATCGCGCCCTGGGCCAAAGGCAGGCGCCAAACCGCTGCGCCACCCAGGGATCCCAGTTTTTCTTTTTTTTTTTTTTAATTTTAAACAAATGTTTGCCAAATGTGTTCAACCACTGAAATCATTTTTCCTCTAAATACCTACTATTGGGATCCCTGGGTGGCGCAGCGGTTTGGCGCCTGCCTTTGGCCCAGGGCGCGATCCTGGAGACCCGGGATCGAATCCCACGTCAGGCTCCTGGTGCATGGAGCCTGCTTCTCCCTCTGCTTATGTCTCTGCCTCTCTCTCTCTCTATGTGACTATCATAAATAAATAAAAATTAAAAAAAAAAAACCTACTATTAACAAGAAATACTAATGTATCCTAATGTAATGTAGTACTAACACAGCCTTAAGCATCATGCAGAGAAAGTCCCCGTCAGGATAATTTGAGCAGGTTACAAATGTGTTAATTCATCTTCACTAGGACCTATGACATAGCTGGAGTCACTGTATCTGTTACACTGAAGAAGTTCATCAGTACTAATACTACTCATTAGTATTAAATTAAAACCTCGCTAAAACCTCTTACTTCTAATAAATAAAAGTTTCCAAAACACATTCCTGAAAATAAACATCAACATTTGTCAAGAACACAAGGTGACTCATACCTAAAACTCTCAAAAAGTTTAGTCACACCTTCATGTTTCAAAGTAAATAAAAACTCGGCAACACCCTTCATATCAGAGCTAGTCTTATGATGTTATCAAAAGTCAGTTTCTCCTCCATGTTCTTTATTCTGGTATCACAATGCAAAGCTCCTAGTGCTTTCTGATTCATGCCAGGGTTTATCACTTCTCCAGGTACGTGAATGAAAGTTAACATCTAACAATTGAACATCGCAGGGCTCCAGCGTCTTTGTTAAAGCTTTTGGGTGAAAATCCTTTGCTCAACATGTATTTCTCTTCCTTATAGGTTATGATAAAAACAATGAAAAACTGTATGGCTTCATAGCAGATGTGCCCTTTTGCAAATGTTAGCAGAAAACAAAACCAAACAAGAGAAACTGTTATGCTTCTTGCAGAGAAACAATAGGATTAAGAGAACGTTTTACTACATGAAGAAAAATACTAAGACAGACATAAAATTAAGACCGAGTCAACAACTTTTCACTACATGAACCATTTATAACTCTTTAGGCCAATCTAGTTTGTCCTGGCCACCCAGGATGTGGCCTTCTCCCAGCATCTGTTGGTACATTCGAGAAATGCAAAGTTAATTTTAATGCTGTTTGCCCATGAATAATAAGTAGAAAATGTACGGCCCAAAGACTGTTCCAAGGTTACTGAGGGATATCACCTTCATTATTAAGAACTTCCCCAGCTCTGCTCAGATGATACAGTTGACACTGTTTTCTATGCAGAAGAAAAAGAGATCTTGAAATGTGGATCTGCACGTTACCTGGCTGTGGTTACAACTTCCCGACAATCAGTTTTGAAAAAAGCTGTGATATCACCAAGGCAGGGACAAAGAGAAATATTGTTTCAAACATCTGTCTAAATACTTTTTAAATGATAAAGATGACAAGTGTTTCATTTAATCCACTAAAAATAAATGTCTCAACAATATCTATTTAAAACAGTGTCACAGATGCTAAAAACAGTACCTAATATTGTGTCTATTCAGCAAGATCTAGAACAACAAGAGGAACCACACCTCATTTGGTGCAGGTCCTCAGAATGCCTCGATTCTATTTAAGAGACATGGTTCACTACGAGTGCAGCATGGCAGCTCAAATATACAACGTGTAGTACAGATGTAAGTGTGGGAAAGATTCACAGGTCAGTTGAGAGAAGAGAAAGGGCAGAAAGCCTGAAATTCCAGTCCCAAAAGTGCTCCAGGTTTCTAGTCCAGGAGATAAATTACCATTTGATTGTATTTATCGGTGCACCTAGACTCTCTACTCATTTTTTTCCTACGATAAAAAGTTCAAGACTTGTTACCAAGATTAGGACCACAAACTGAATTTTAAGATTATGCAATATCATAAGTGTTTTTCTTTTCTTAACCTCAACCCCCACAGACGCAAACTAGATTTATGGCAGAAATGCCTGAGAAAGTTCAACCAGTGGGCACAGAACCACTACCGCTGCTATACCGCTCGAGGAAAAATCCTGTATATTTGGAGTCATCTTAACCCTTAGCTCAAGCCATGTCCCTTCAATTTGCTCTAGTGATTCTGTGCAGGGCACAGGAAAGAAAAAACACAGTCCTTAAATTGCTATAATTACATTTCTATTCTTATTAAGCAGAACGGTTTCTGTGAACCCACTTGCCTATCCTGCTCCAGAGGTCACAAATAACATTTTCAAACGATGTTTAAAATGAATGTAGATACTCTTGATGTGAAGATCTCAGTTCCCAGCAACTCACAGAACTTTGCTTATCAGCTCTAGATAAAACCATTCCACCCCCAGGCTCCGGGGAGCTTTTCTTACTCCACTTCACTCAAAACCACTCCCTGATTTTGGATTTGCCCTCTGTAGTCTTACACTCAATGGTGTTTCGTTATTTTTGAAGCTGATCTGCTCGTACTGTTCTCCCATTCTTGTGTCTTGGTTTTGTTAACTGTTTTTAATGTTCTCAAAAACACGTTTGTTCTACAGAGTCTAGAAGTTATCTGTAAAAAGCCTTCCAGGTTTTGTCATAAAAGCAGAGCCTGGCGAAGTCATAACCTTTCTGACCCCTCCGTTTTCTCAAGAGAATCAAACTAGATTATCTGAGCTCCTTTGGCTCTTCAACTCACAAAATGCTTGCTGAAAATGCTGCTGTGGTTGCCGATCACCTTCAAATTCCAGCTCGAAACCCCCTTTGGAAAGCATTCTCTAACTAATCCCTACAGACTCCCCTGCTCGGGGAGCCTTGCAATTTAGGAATTCAGTGGATATGGACGGAATTTTCAGCAGGCTGGCATACCGTCGGTCAGGAAGGAAAACACTTGATGTGAAAAGGCAGCACGATGGAATGAAGAGAGCATCCAGCCTCAAACTGTAAAGGGCTACTCAAACGAAAGGTGATAGTGTTAATTCTTATAAATAGGACGCATACCAAAGGGAGTGCTGGAAAAATCCCTAGCAGGAAGCAAAGCCAACTTTCAAAGGGCTCTTCAGGGCCCTGGGCTCGCCGTCTCACCGCTCGATGCACCCCTGGACCACGGGAAGGGGTAACATTTTGTGACCGCGCGTGTTTCCAATACCTGCTACTCACAGGCCGGGAGCTACAACGTCCCCAAGCCTTCGCCCACACTGCGCTCAGACGCCTGCCATCCCCGCCCCGGGCTGAGACCCCAGGAGGGCAAGGGCTCCGCGGGCCTTCCCACCTGGGCCGGGAGCAAACGCAAGGCCCCACCCTCGCCCGCTTCTCGGCGAGTGCACCGGGCAGCCCCGCACGCCCCGCGGCCGCAGCCAGCGGGCAGCCCCGGCCCCCCGCCCCCGCCCCCGCCGGCCCCGGGCCCGCGCACCTTGCTCTTCACCTCCATGGTGCCCAGGCAGCCGCTGCCCGCCCCGTGCCGGTGGCTGCGGTTCATGCTGAGGCCGGGCCCCGCGGCGGCCTCCTGCGGCCGGGCCGCCCCTCGGGAGCGCGGGGAGTCGCGGCCGGCGGGACGGGGCCGGGGCCGGGGACGCGGCTGCGGCCCGGGCGCCTCCGCACCGGCACCTGCAGAGCGGCGGCCGCGACTCGGCTTCTGGGCGCGGAGCTCCGCTCGGCCGGCTGCTCGCGGCGGCACCGAGGGTCCGACTGGCTGCGCGGCGGGCGGGGACGCGACTCCCTCCCTCCGGGCCTCGGCGGCGGCCGCGACGGCGGAGGGGGCGGAGCACAGGCGACGGGCGCCGCGAGCTCGCTCCCGGCCGCCTCCCCCGCCGGCCCGCGCGCGCGCACCCGAGCCCGGGAGGGAGCCGCGGCGCGCGCGCGCTCACCTGCAGCCTCGGCAGAAGCCTCGGCGGCTCGCGCTCCGCCCACACCCAATAGGAAGCGCGCACCTGCGCCCGCGCCGCCAGCCAATCGAAACCCGCCTCGCGAGCGTGTGGGCGGGCCGCCTCCGCGAAAATCCCGCCTACCGCCTCGCGATTGGTCCCGCGCTGCGAGGGAGGGGCGGGATCACCTGAAGCCTTGGGCCCCCCTCCCCGGACCTAGCAGGAGAGCTGGAAGGCGCATGCGCGGGCTCTGGTGTTTCCGCCTCGGGAAGGCCGGCCGGAAGCGCGAGCGCACCTGGAGAGGCGCTGGGGCGGGGGCGTTTTGCGCAAGCGCAGGCGCAGGCGCGCGCCCGAGGGCCGGGTCGGGCGAGGGCGCGCCGGGCTGGGGGTGGGACCGCGCTGCCCCGCGGGGCCCCGGGGCGCGGAGGTGCCGCTGGCTTCGCGCCCGCCCCCGCCGCAGTCCGCTTTGGGGGCTGCAGTTGCAGAGGCTCCCCTCCACCGCCCGGCTGGGTGCTTCGGGAGTCCGTCTGCAACTCTGGCTACGGAATAAAAGTTCTCCCGCCTCTGCAACAGTTACTGGGGGAGAGCATCGGGGCTCCGCGGGCTCGGTTTCGTCCGCGGGTCCCAGGGGGTCGAGAGGGCGCCGCGAGGGAGGGGAAGTGGGCGGAGGCCCAGGGTGCATGGCCGCGCGCAGGACTTCGGATCGGCCTCCCAGGGCTTGCGTTAGGCTCTGCTCGCGAAGTCTTCTCCCTCCTCCAGCCGTTTCTTCGCCGTTTGCTGTTTCCACCAACGGCAGCCTCTGGACAATGTTCTTTTCTCCGTGGGGCGATAGAACTCCGTCCTTGATAAAAGACAACCCTCTGTTTTAAATGCCCCAGAGCGCGGTTCCTTCTCGCAGGGAGGCTGTTTAAAACAGTACTGGCCGCGCCAGGGAAGTGAGGAGGAGACCCTCCAGTGCCCCCCCCCCCCCACCTGCAGAGGGGCCGGCCTGACCTGGGGGTGGGGGCGGTTCATTCCACCGCAGTCCTGGGGCCTTGCGCTCATCTGCCTACTTCAAACCCCTCCTGACTCCTCGTACATCCTTCCCAGCATGTGGGTGACAAGCTTCCGTTTTTTCATGTTCTTGGACTCCTCTGCCTCTGCCCTAGAATGAAAGCGCCGAGGAGTCAGGACCACATCATCTCGCTGTTGAGCAGGTGGCATGGTACCTGACTCCGGGCAGGTACTCGGATAATGGCTTTGCTGGGCGCTGGTGCCCAGGGAGTGTGGTTTTTCCGTGCTAACTTTGCCCCACCTGGGCTCAAAGGTGAGAAGCCCATCTTTCCCCCTGGAGCTTTTCAATTCACCAAGTGTTTATTGGGGAATTTCAGGTCTTTCCTGGCCATTTTGAGTGGAAGTACAGATGAAAAGGATTCCATCTCGGGCAGCCTGGGTGGCTCAGCGGTTTAAGCACCTGCCTTTGGCCAACGGCATGATCCTGGAGTCCCAGGATCGAGTCCCACGTCAGACTCCCTGCATGGAGCCTGCTTCTCCCTCTGCCTGTGTCTCTGCCTCTATCATGAATAAATAAATAAAATCTTAAAAAAAAAAAAAAGGATTCCATCTCAAACTGAATAAGGCTGTGGCCTTCCGCCCCCTGTTCAAAAGCACCTGCTGATATGTGACTCAAGCTGTGCTGGACACGAATTGTGGTGTTGTGATGGGGCAGCTTCACAGTTTGATCTCCAGACCCCTCAATACCCTTAAAGATTATGGAGGGCCCCCAAGTATTGTTTGTGTATGTTATGTCTTTTTAATATTCATTATATGAGAATTAAAACTGAGGATGTTTAAACACAAGAACACACAACACACAGTCCAGGAGTCATCAGGGTGATATCATCACATATGTCCTTTCTGGAACCACCACTGGATACCTGTGAGACAATGGGGATGAGAAAAACAAGTGACATGTTCAGTATTAGGAAAATAGTTTTAGCTTTGAGAATCCCCTAAAAAAGGGATGCCTGGGTGGCTCAGTGGTGGAGCGTCTGCCTTTGGCTCACCCCAGGTCGTGATCCCGGGGTCCTGGAATCGAGTCCCACATCATGTTCCCTGCGGGGAGCCTGTTTCTCCCTCTGCCTGTGTCTCTAGCTCTCTCTGTGTCTCTCATGAATAAATAAATAAAGTCTTTAAAAAATATATTAAAAAAGAGAATCCCCTAAAAAGATCTCAGGGCCCCCACTTTAAGAACCATTGAGTAGAAAACTTGTCACAGCCTTTAGGAACCTTTATTCTCAGCTGTCACTCTCCCCTTCCCAGTTGCCAGGGCCCCAGTTCAACATAAGCCACTGCCGGGTGGTTGAGCTTTATTACTGTTATCCATACTGATTTATCAGGCCCTTTTCAAAAGGAAGTTCATGGATGCCAACACACCTGCGTGGGCCCCGCATTCCTGGAGGTGTTGTCATGTCCTCTCTCCCCTCCTCCGGGTGTGGTATCCCTCTTGGACTTTCTTTTCTAGACGGGAGGGACAGGCCAGAGCTTCCTGGATCTCCTGAGTGGAATTTGCTCTGAGGCTTGCGTCACAGGTGCGCCCGAGCTGTGTAAGGAAGAAATGTGGAAAACAGTTTGAATTTGATAAAGGTGTTGTGGAGGAGGGGAACCCTTTCATTCTGGGAGGTGTTGTGGCCACAAGTTTGTTGGCAGAGCCTGAATTTCAGACTTCCTTGAGAAGCAAGGAGCCCAGAGACACAACACAGAGGAGGTCTTATATTTCTGTTTCTTTAGTTCCCAGGCTGAACCCTAATCTCATTTCTCTCTGTCACCTCTCCCCACCCCCAAATCCTCAGGCCAAAGCTGATCAAGGCCTTAGTGTGGAATGAAAAGCTAGTCTCATGCTTGGGAGAATTAGTACCCAGTGAGTTCGTGAGATAAGTAAGGTGAGTATGACACGGGCTTGATAAATTATAGGTTCTCAAAATCATTAGTTGGGAATGGGCTACCCCTGATTATCACACCCACACACCGTCAGGTCCTTCCAGCCTGTCTCTGTCCTCGTCCTCTGAAAAAGCCAGTGGGGGTTACATTTGTGCTGTATCCTCCTCAATACTTTCTGTCTTTAAGTTCTACAACTTAACACGACTTTTGTGTTCATTTGGAATCGATCTTGTGAAGTGGAAAGAGTCTAATTTTTCACGATTAGTTTTATTGATTCATGTCTTATCCAATAATACTTCTTTCTTTCCTTCCTCCTCTAACGCATAGAAAAGAAAAAAAGGAAAAAGCTAGAGGTGCCAAGAAGTCATATATACTGGTGGCGAGATTTTATTCAAGACATTTCTCTTGCCAGCTCTTTTTTCTCCTTGATTGCTCAAGTTCCAGTTTTGATGGAGCTGGTTAATAATTCTTTGAGAAAGAGCTGAAGTGTATATTTATGAATCTCAGACTACTCACCAAAGCATTTTTAAGCCCTTTAGCAGAGGTGGAATTAAGTCATATGACTGGTTTTCTGGTTAATAGCTTATAACACTTTGGTACTTTGTGTGGGGGTGAGGTGGAGGTGCTCAAAGCTCAGGAAACTCATGAATTACCTCCTGTAGCCTTTAAGAAGCTAGATGCCCTTTTAGGTAAAAGCCCATCTTCGTGGGAGGCGGTATGTGCCAGGCACAGTGCATGAGCCCTGCCCTCGATAAGTGTGCCCTCTGACCTCTTCTCTCTCGAGGACTCAATTTCTCCATCTGTGAATGCAGCCACTGGATGAGCTCATCTCCACAATCTCTTCCAGCTCTTAACATTCTATGGTTCCCCAGGGATAATGGAGATTGATCATTATTTCAACATTATGAGGGATGAACTAGAATGAAAAGGGTAATCTTTCCATCAAGCTCAACAGACAGGCTGCAGTCATCAGTTAAAATATTCCAGTTCCTGGAGGTGTTGATGAAGATGATGATACTTAACAAATATGAGGGTCCTACCTGGCTCCAAGAGCTGTGGCAAGGGCTTTCATGTGGATTATTTTATTTACTTTTAAGTGACATGAAAGAGACTTAGTTTGGAAACACTCATCTTAATTTTTTTTTCTAAGAGTTTATTTATTTGAGAGAGAGAGAGACAGAGAACATGAGTAGGGGCAAGGGAAAGGGAGAAGAAGCAGGCTCTCCACCTAGCAGAGTGCCTAATCTGATCCAGGACCCTGGAATCATGACCTGAGCTGAAGGCAGATGCTTAACCGATTGACCAGCCTAGGCTCCCTAAGATCTCAATTTTTTGTCAAGTGACAGATGTTAACTTGAGCCCTTGCTCTGCTCCTCACTGGCTGGGTGACCTTGACCTTGTTCCTTTACCCACTCAGAACCTCAGATTCCTCTTTCATGAGAGGAGACATAAGTGGTCACCTCATCACATTGTTGCAGGGATCAGATGAGAAACTACATGAAGCCGCACTGCCAACCATCAAATGCAATATGCATACTAGTGGTTATTATTTAGCAAGTAATATTGCCTACCAAAGCCTTTGGCAGAATTTCAAGAAATCCCTTGAAATAAAACAGAAATGTGTAATAAACCATTCTTGTTTCCACACAGGGTGGCCTTTTAATGGACATCTCTTAGCTGAGATGCAGCCCATAGCAGTTAAGAATGAGACTCTCAGGTGCCTACGTTCAAATCCTGCCTCTGCTATTTCCTGGCTGTGTGACCTCGGGCGAGCTCTTAACTTCTCTGAGGTTCCATTTCATCATCTGTAAAATGAGGACAGTAAGAGAGTTAATCGTCCTCCTTCATGTACAGAGCATTTAAAAGGCCCTAGTGCAGAGTAAGGACTTTGTAAATGTGAGCTATTATTGTCATTATGGCTAATTATTTTTATTACCTATTGCCATAACAGAATTCGTTAATGAAATAAGTATCTAAAGCCTCAACTATGTATGTAACACTGTTTTTCGCATGGAGACAGAGGGCAAAAAGTGAAGATACCATGTCTACTTCAGTTTACACTGTAGATAGGTTTGGCAAATACCCATGAGCACCTACTGTGGCTCACACAGGGAAACGCAAATCTAAATACAATAGAGTCCTTGCTTCCAAGGAACCCAGGGCTAGCTGAGAAATCAGAGTCAGGGAGAGACGTCTTCAGGAAGTGGTGGCCACTAAAGTTAAGGGTGGTGGTGGGATCTCTGGGACAATCCAGAGATCACATTTGACTCTACTACCACCCACCTGTGGGACACATCTTAATAGTAATAATAGCTAGCCTCTTTGAGTTAATAAGTATTTATTGTCTATTATGTGCCAGGTGCAATTCTAGATGGTGAAGAGGACATGACAAAAATCCCTGCCCTTCCGGAACAGACATTCCACCGGGTAGAGACAATACACAAGAGAATTAATCAAAATGTATATAGTGTGTTAGTGACAGAAGTCCTGGAGAAAAATAAAGCAGGGAGGAGAGATGGGGAGGCCTGTTGGGTGGGGGGCAAGATGCGGAAGGAGAAAGAAAATTCAACATAGGGTGGCAGAGGCAGGCTCTCAGGGAAGCTGGAGGTGAGACAGAGATCCTCCTGTGTCTCTGTGTGTTGGGTGGGTTGTAGGGGATCCTGAGCGGGGAGGGAAGGCTTCCTTCCAGGCAGGGGCTCAGCGTGAGTGTGAGGATTAAAGGCGATAAAGCTCACTCTGTGCCTGGCACACGGCAAGTACTCAGAAGACACCAGCTGCTATTTTGAGCCATTACTCAGTGCTGAGGCCATGGTATGAAGGGGGGGGGGGGGGAGGTGGGAGCAGAAATGAGAGAATGACTAAGTCAGCCTGGAGGGGGGGTCTGGAGTGTTTCACAGTGCAGTGACTCTGGTTAGTGCTAGGGCAGAAGAATGAGTAGGAGTTTGCTAGAGGCATGGCGGGGAGTGGGACGGGGGAGGAGGCATTCCAGGGAAAGCCAGCTTTGCAGCAGAGGTGTGGGGGCGGGGAAAGAACATGGTGTGTTCCCCAAGCCATGGCGTGGTTGCGTGGGTGTGCCGGGTGAGGACCCTCTCTGGAGGTGGGGGCTGGAGAAGTAGGTGGAAACCAGATGAGAAGGGCCTCAGATGCCCTCGCAGCGAGTTTATGCTTTCCCCAGTTGGTGCTCAGAGACTCCTCTAATGTTTACAACTGGGCAATGAAAGGATCAGATTTATATTTTCATAAGCTCTACGGAGGAGGGAGGCACTGGGGGCAACAAGTTAGTTAAGTGTTGCGGGGAAGGGTGTAATTAAAAGGCAAAATGAATGGTATGGCTTATGGGACACAGGGAGGAGGCAGGACATCCCATCCATCCATCCATCCATCCATCCATCCATCCATCCATCCAATTCATGATTAGTGAGGTCCAGCTATGCACCCAGCACAGGAGAGATGCTGGAGTTGCAGTGGGGACCAAAGCCATCGCTCTCTATGAGGCAGACAGATAAGTGAACCCAACTTGGGAGGGGGGCAAGGAAGTGTCACAAACATGGCTGTTTATGGCCCAGGCAGGTAACTGAAGGGAATGGAGAAGCTGGGCGGGGCCTGCAGAGAATTCCTGCTCCAGGACAGGGCTCACCTCCAGCCTGTGAGGCTGTGGGAGAATGCGGGCTTTGTAGTGGCAGGTCTGCTGATTCTGTAAGAGGCTGGACATTTTTATGTGAAACTTCCTGATTTTTAAATGTTGGCAACTGATCAGAGTGTGGTGACTGAGAATAAGTGTGAGTGTGTGTGTGTGTGTGTGTGTGTGTGCTTTCTACTAAGGATGGGTTGTAAGAAAAGCTCTGAGGACATGATATTTATAAGGTGTTGGTGGTGTGGAGAGAGACGGGCATGCGCCAAAGATCCAGGTGGGGGAAAAACTTGGTTTGGGGAATTAAAGGAAAGCCTCTGCCTGGAACTTCAAGAACAGTTCCAAAAGAGACCCAGTGTGAGAGTGTGGACAGGGTTAGGACAGGTAGGGTCTTTGCAGGTCCTGGTGTAGGGTTTGGGTTTTATTCTGAGTTCACAGAAAGGCTATCACTGAATAATCAGAGACAACTTTCAGGTCTATGGGATCATTCAGATTCTGGATTCCAGATGTAGAAGAGGGACGAAGGAAGAACAGTTCTAGGGACGAAAATGGTGAAAGCAGAGCAGTTCTCAAAGTACATCAGCATCTTTGTGTAAAAAGGATGTGCAAGCTGAAGGACTACGAGGCAGGCAGCACCGTGGGATGGATTCTGAGGTCCTGGAAAACCTTGGGAAGTGACATTTGAAAAGGAGGTTGGTGCCATGGTATGGAAATCACTGAACCAAGGGCCTTGGTCTCTTCTGGATCTCATCTTGTGGGCCAGAGTGCCCCCAATGTGCCTAATCATCTTGGGTGCTTATTAAAAATGCAGATTCCAAGGCTCCCCTTCTGCAAGCCCATCTCTGGAGGTCTGGAACCAGGCCAGGAACCTATCATTTTAACCACTGTCTGTGGGATTTTCATGTCGAGTGAGTTTGGGAAGTGCTGATGTAGGTGCTGGGGATCATGGGGTGTCTCTGACCTGGGAGTCAGAAGCTGGTGTTTTAAGGCTGACTTGAGGGAAGACAGATGGCAGGCAGACCAGTGAGGAGGCCCTTGCATTTGTCAGGACACAAGACTTGTGACGGTCTTGTGAAAGGGGCTCTACTCGGTTCCTAGGGCTGCTGTAACGAAAGTACGACCTAAACCAACAGAAATCTGCCCTCTCACGGGTCTGAGGCCGTAATTCCAAAATCAAGGCCAGAGTTGGTTCCTTCTGGAAGCTGTAAGGGAGAAGGTCCCAGGCCTCTCTCCTTAGCTTCTGGGGGTTGCAGGCAATCATTGGCGTTCCTGGCATGTAGGCATGCCACTCAGCATCACACGGATTTTCTCTATTTTAACCTTTAAGTTAGATGCTGCCTGAAGGTTGAGGGAGATAAGGAGGGAAAAGACTACAAGATTTGTTGAAGAGCTGTTTGCCTGGCATAGAACAGATTCTCCGGAAACTTGTTCTGTAAACGGCAAGAAATATTTCCTGGGGACTTTGGGGGTGTCGGTTTAGTGGTGTAAGGATGAAAGACACACAGAAGGCCCTGTAGAGTGGACACTAAATAAACGAGGACCATGGCAACCAATGGCAAGGAATAAGATGGATGCTGGAAGTAGCTGTGAATAATAGCAGCTAAGACTATGGAGTAGTAAAATGTGCAGAGACTGTTCCTAAAGCATTTACACTGTACTCTAGTTTCATCTTAGGGTGATTGACTCGTCCTGGTTTGCCTGGGACCTTCCCAGTTTTATCCCTGAGAGTTCTGGGACAATCCTTCAGTCTCTGGCAAACTCACTTTTGTCTTCACAAAAACATAAGGATTTAGGTGCTATTATCACCTGCATTTTACAGAGGAGGGAACTGAGGCTCAGAGGTGTCAAGCAACTTGCCCAGGGCCACACAGGTAAGGGGTCGAGCTGGTACTCAAACCTAAGTAGTTGGGCTCCAGGGCTCTCACCATTTTGTGTTGCCTTTTATAGAGTTAAGTGAATTTCAATTGTTGGTTTAAAAATATTCCTTCCTTTACAAAGTACATAATTTTGTTTGGAAGCAGAAAGCACGCCTATGTCCTTTTCCCCTTGCCCTGAGACAATCCAACAGGTAAGAATGGCAGTTAAGAGTCAGGTTGCAAGACTTGTTGCCTTCTAGGAGCCTTCTAGAAACATGATACTCTCCAGGGGATGTGCCCCACAGCCCCGGCATCTGATCAGAATTCCTCATGGGATTTTTTTCAGCAGAGGGAGTGTGGTTCACTATGGAGAGGAGTTTCCAAAATGAAAATAAACCAACAAACAACCCAACTTGTTAGTGCAGATCCAATGACTTAGCCTTATTAAATTCAACATCAGGGAGAAAAGAACTAAATCATTTATAGAAACCTTTCTTTTCCCTCCTCAGGGGACATTTAAGAACCAAACGTATTTTTTTTTTTTTAATTTAAGGGAATGCCAAATTTTTGAAAAATCATACCAGTGATGAAGGCTTAAGAACAACAACAAAGCCAGCCAAAGCTGATGCCCATGATCTCATGCTCTCTCTTGGGAAACACAGAAGAAAGCAAGACCCAGGAAGCCAAGAGGGTGAGAGAGGTGGGTGATGATGGGGAGCACAGCAGGGGAGCCTGGTTCAGTTCCTGGCATGGTTGCCTCTGTGCTGAGCTGGACAGGGGACCTTACCTCTCCGAGTCCTGTGTCTAAAAGGGGCTGAGTAACTACCTCACAGGTTGTACCAAGAATCCCACCAGATTATAAATGTGTCCCTTAACACTGTTTCTGGCACATGCCACGTGTTGAATTAATGGTACCTATCACTGCTCAAGACTCCTTTGGGCTTGCACTTTGGTCTATGATTACGAAGAGCCCCGAGCTAGCGTTTGTGGGAGGCTCATGCCACGTCAGGTCAAGCCTGAGCTAAGTGTGCTATGCACATTCTCTTATTCACTCCTCACATTAACTTGGTCCTGTTGTTATCCCACTCGTAGTGTGGGGACTGGGGCGAGCCAGGGAGGACGAATGGCACACAGTGGGTAGGGCTTTGGACTCAGGTCCATTCCAACCCTGCTTTCTATGACACTTTACAGGGAAGCTTAAAAACAAAATGGGCAGTCATTTTTCTAGTTTCGGGTCTCTTTAGGTATAATGAGGATCTATTTGTTTCTGGAAAGTGCCTATAGCAAATTGCAAAATGGAGCAAGGTATGCCCAGCAGCCTTCTGGATCGGGGAGTTTTTGCACGAGTTCTGAGGCAGAAACTTCAGGCTGAAGTTGTTTCTCTCACGGTTGAACCTGCGCCCCACAGTGGGACCCTGCCCACTCCTCAGTTTCTTCACCCTGAGGCAAATGGTCCAAAAGCTTCCTCTTAAATAGCAGTGCTTAAAATAAGAGCTTTGTGCATGTGCCCTGTGTTTTCTGTTCCTTGTTCAGGCTGGTAAGGAGAATGTTTATCTTAGTCTGCTATCTTTGTCTGACTTTGTAATCATGAGCAGTGAATGTTGCTTTTTATTTGTGTGTGGCCCTCGCCTCACTGTTCCCTGGACATCTCCATGACTCGGGGGAAAGATCTCCCAGCTTCGTCTTCAAAATCAGGAAGAGAGAGCACTGATGGATGCTCCTATCAAGTCTGGCCGTGACCCTGAAGTCCTCTGCTCTTGCCCTTTGCATGGCCTGAATGATAAACTGAGATTCTGGGCACCCCGCTCCCACCCCGTGCCTTACTCTTGCTCATTCACATAGTCATTCAGATGCCAAACATGGGGTGCCTTGCCGCAGTGTGGATGACTCTCTTCTTTCCAGCAGCTCGGTGCTTCTCAGAGATACTGCTGAAGGACCAGTTGTTAAAGAATTTTCCAATCATTGCAGGTGCCTATCTTTGTAAAATATAACCAAAACGAACTGCTGGGGGGAAAAAAAAAACTAAATAAAAAAATCCCAAAGACCTATCAAATGCAGGCCCTGCTTTTTAAATTTTTTTTTTTTTTTTTTTTTTTTAGGAAATGTCTTTTTTTTTTTTTTTTATAGTCACACACACAGAGGGGGGGCGGGGCAGAGACATAGGCAGAGGGAGAACAGGCTCCATGCACCAGGAGCCTGACGTGGGATTCGATCCCGGGTCTCCAGGATCGCGCCCTGGGCCAAAGGCAGGCGCTAAACCGCTGCGCCACCCAGGGATCCCCAAGGCCCTGCTTTTTTAGTTAAGGCTCAGCAGACCTCATTTTGAACAGTATTGTGCTTGAGCCCACAATTACGATACAGCATGCTAAGTGTCCCCTTAGGGATGAGGTCCCAAAAGATAGGAAGAGAAATAGGTTTGTAGGAACCCAGAGGAGGTAATCTTGTGTACAGTAGAAATAGCCTTGAAAAACTCGTCTGGAACCTCCATTTCCCACTTGCCAAATAGACCACCCCACAGGCTGGCACGTGTAGCTGATGCAGAAAGCACTGGACACACCCGAATCTAAGAATCACTGCAAATCTCTCATCATGGGTTGATGGTAGGTCAAGAACTCAAACTGCTTAGATGAGACCCATATAGATCTACCTTATATTACTCCACAGATTAAAATCTTTTGAAGTAATTTTTATTATAAAAGTAAAGCATTTTGTAGGGGAAGACTAAGTTTCCCCTTCACCCTTCCTTCAAGATCTTTTGTTATATATATAACAAAAATTGTATTATATACATACACATATATATGTTTATATATATATTTGTTTATATATAAAATATAGCAATGTGCATATACCATGCAGGTATTTTTGCTTGTTTCACTCAAGAATATATCATAGTGGGGGCACCTGGATGGCAGTCAGGTAAGCCTCAGACTCTTCATTTTGGCTCAGGTCATGATCTCAGGGTTGGAAGATCCAAACCCCATCTCAAGCGCTGAGCTGGGTGTGGAGCCTGCTTATGAATCTCTCTCTCCCTCTCTCTGCCCCACCCCCTACCACTGCACATGCTAAGGAAAAAAAAAATCACGGTGATACTTCCACTTTACTACTTACATTCTTCATTCTTTTCTCCAGGCTACCTTGTTTTCCAAGGTATAGGTATGCAGTAACTTATTTAGATAGTCTTGTGATGGTGGACGTTTAAGTCATCACTACTTAGTGTTTCAGTGAACATCTTGTGCATCTGTCTTGTGCACTCCTGTTTTCCTCTAGTCCTAGTCCAAGAAACCAGCGGGTGTGCACATTTAAATGTGTAGGATACCGCCAAAGCTGTCTTCCTGAGGGGCAGTGCCATCATCAGCAGAGTTTAAAGTTGGAAACTGCACCGTTGAACTTATGCCTCCTTCTGCCAATCGACAGGCAGAACAGGGGAAGAACTTGATGGAAGTCACATGCGGGTTCAAGACACAGTCAAGAACATAGCCTCCTGACTCCCTGTCCAGGGAGGTCCCTCTGTTTTTATCAACCTCTAACAGTGCTATGGTCATTTACCTTGACTGCTCTGGTGCCCTGCCCAGAACCAGGAGCAAAGGCTTTGAATAAGCATATTCATGTCACATTTGAACCTCGGTCCTTAAGATCGTGTCTTAAGTTGCTTAAGAAAGGGGACTCTGATTTGGGTGCCTTGGCAGCCCCTTTGTGGGGGGACATCTGGTTCTTTTGTTTTGTTTTTTAAGGTTTTATTTATTTATTCTGAGAGAGACAGAGAGAGAGAGACAGAGACACAGGCAGAGGGAGAAGCAGGTTCCATGTAGGGAGCCTGACGTGGGACTCCATCCCGGGTCTCCAGGATCAGGCCCTGGGCTGAAGGCAGCCCAGTAAAATGATAATTGTATGGGAAGGGTTGGAAGGCTCTCTGGGTGTTTGTTTTCCTTCTCTTGTGGAGTTTAAGGACTGGGATGTGGGGCTGAGACATCCAACAGAGGGCAGTCTGAACTGAAAGTGCGGTTCTTCACACAGAGGAGCATTTGCAAGATGCTCTGATGGTGCTAATTTGTTCCCAACGTTGAGATTTAATTGAGGTCAGAGTCCTTTACACTTATCGTTAGTGAGCTACTCTGAAGAGGTGATTTAAGGACAAGAAGTGGCCACATCCCAAAATTCCTCAGACACTCCCTTTGCTCTCATTTCTCTCTGAATTCTTCGTCTTCTAAATATTATCATCTGTCTTCACTTCTCTGTCTTCAGCACACTCCATTTCCGTTCATGCATGGCTTCACTAGCTCTCTGGCCATCCAGGACCATAACAACTCCACTGTGAACCCTGAACCCCCTCACTGCCCATAGCTACCCAGTTGCCCCATTCAGGAGGAGGAGCTAGTAGTGCCCCGGGCCTTCTCTTTGGCCATGCAGCAGCACCACCAGGGCAGACCTTCCTGCCAGCCTGCCAGTGGGAAGCATCACATCCACGCAGGTCTGGGAGGGTCCAAGCTGAGTGCTAAGGCTGGAGTAACCTGATCTGCTCCTGCCTGGGTGGCACCCCTCCCCTTCCTTCACACAACACCAGGGCTCTCCCGCCGCCTGGCCCAACCCTCTGCCTTCCCTTCCACAGTAATGGCGCTTTAGGGAGAGAGGTGACTGTGGGAAGCCACGGCCTTCAGAGGTCTGATGTCATACACTTTGCAGGAGATAGATAGGAACAGTCAGCGTCTCCTGTTTTATGGATGGAGAAACTCAGAGCCTGCCGAGTATAACGACTTGCTTATAGTCACACAGCTGGGAAGTGGTGACAGAGATCTGACACCTTATGTGTCTTAACTGTTTCCCGAACAGATGAGTGGCCCTCATCCTGCTTAGGAGCGTGTTAAGAGGGTCTCATGAAATGTCAGAAATGCCAATGGCTTCTGTCTCAATTTCTATTTTAAAAAGATGAGTAATTATGTTTGAGTTTCCCTTAAAAGACCAGTCGGTGTGAGAGCTTCCACTTGAGCTATGAGCACAGAAGCAAGGAGCACACTGCGTTTCAGTGACGCTTGAGCACCAGCACCGTGTGGCTGTACGGTATGAGGCAGTCTGCATTCTCACACCTATCTTGCTTCATTTCCACCACAGCAGAACACTGCTGTCGTCATGTGACTGTTAATGAGGGTCCTGTGTCACTGAAAAACCAACATTACAAACATAGCAATTGATTCTCTACAACATACCTGTACTCTGTCAGTGGAGCAGTACTCACAAAAATCTGGAATGCTCTCTTCTCATGTCTTAGGAACAGACACAAAAATTGAGAAAATAAACTTTTAAAAGCACTAAATGCCAGGAATCCAAGAGAAGTAAGACTGCAAAAAGGTCACAGTTAGGACAGTGGTCCCTTTGCTAGAAGAGAGGCTCCTGAGGCTGGGGGTTGTGTCAACTTTTACTGTCGGTAACCAGTGCCTGGCACATAGAAGGTTCCTGGGAAATGTCTGTGGAATAAATGAGTGCCAGTGATACAGTCCGACCTAGGATGAATGTGGATTTCTGGACGTGACTCTCTAGGAAGAACTAAATGAACACCAAGATTTTCTGCCCTTTGTGGTTTGTGGCCCTCTCCCATCCTCACCTCACCGGATCCTTCCCTCACCTCATGCCGTGGCTGGGGAGGTCGTGAGAGGTGAGATGGGGCACTCAGGGTCCCATAGGAGAAAGTTCAGATTCCGCATCTGCCAAGTAAGGTTGTGACTGGCCCCCATTTCTAAAGGCTGAGACTTCCAGGCCTGGGTCCCAGACCTCTTCTATGACTCCTTCTCCAGGTTACAGTCTTCATTGTCATGGCTTTATTATTTACTTTTATTTAAAGATTTCATCTATTTATTTAAGAGAGTGAGAAAGAGAAAACCAGTTGCAGGGAGGGCAGAGGGAACAGGGGAAGCAGACTCCCCGCTGAGCAGGAAGCATGACCTAAGTCAAAGGCAGACACTTACCTGACTGAGCCACCCAGGTGCCCCATTATCATGGCTTTAACTACTACCTACATGCTGATGGTCTTCACACTGCTATCTCCTGCCCCAATCTCTCCTCTGAACCTATACATATATTAACTTGCCTACTCAGCCCCTTCATTATTTCTATCTACTAGGCATCTCAAACTTAATGCAGTCCAAATCAAATCCCTGATCTCTCCACCCACCTTCTCATCAAGCTTTTTCCATTCAGGCGGTTGTAGCTTCCAGGTGACTCCTGCTGGAATCATCCTGGACTCCTCTGCTTCTCTCACACCCACATCCCATCCTATTGGCTTGGCCTCCAAAATATATCCAGAATCCAACTGCTTCTCACCACTTCCATATCTTCTAAGTCACCGCCATCTCTTGCAGAGGCCCCCTCCCTGGTTTCTCTCCTACTTGCCCCTCTACAGTTTATTCCTGACTCCAAGCTAGAAGGCTTCCAGTAAAACCTAAGTGAGATCAGGTCCCTCCTCTGGTTGAAGCCCTCTGAAAGCTTCTTATCTCACTCAGAGTCAATGCAAAATCCTCTCAATAGCTTCCGGTAGTCTCTGTCCCCTTTTTCCTAACCTTATCTACCACGATCCTTCCCCTCATTCGGGGCCTTTGAGGTTCCCTCTGGCACTCCCTTACTGTTTCCAGCTCTGCTTCCAGTCAGAAAGGATGGGATTCTGGACATATCTATTGGCTCTCTTTATTATTTCCATCCCGTGTGATGACATGAGCTCCATGTAGGCATGAATTTTGTTTTCCCCACTTGATTTCCAGAACCTAGAACAGTTCTGGCCCAGAGTCAGTGCCTGTGTGTAAATGAGGGTGATCAACCAAAGTCTATGTACAGTTGACCCTTGAACAATGAGGGACTTGGAGGGCAGTGGCCCTGGACAGTTGAAAATCCATGTATGGTTCTGACTCTGAAAAACTGAACTACTAATAACCTACTGTTGAGTGGAAGCCTTACCAATAACATAAACAGTAGATTAACACATATTTTTGCATGTTGTATGTGCTACATATTGTATTCTTACAATGAAGTAAGCTTAAGAACGTGGTATTAAGAAAGCCATAAGGAAGAGTATTTGTAGTATTGTGCTGTATTTATTGAAAAAAATCCATGTGTGAGTGGACCCAAGCATGTGTCACTGAAGGGCCAGCTACAGATCTAAAAGGCAGTGACCATCTTAGACTGAACCCAAAGGCAGTAGAACTCTACTCCCTCTGGTGAAGGGTGAGCCGATACAATAGCACAGGCGATGTCCCCACAACATAAAACAGGTGCAGTACATCACTGAAGGTTGGATCAAGATGCAGATGGGCTCTGCAGAGGTTACTACCAGTGGCCGCCTCTTGAGACTGAGGCTAGAGAGGGTGGTTTTATAGCTTTGTGCCTTACCTGGAACAGAATACAGGAGGTAAGCAGGTAATGGCTATCCAGTGTGGTTCAGGTCCCGGCATGCTGTGGAGCTCCTCACCTGAATGCCCTGATTAAATCCTCACACAACCCTGAGGCTGGGCTCTCTTATCACCATTTCAAGATGAAGAAATGGATGCCTGTGAGTTAAGTAACTTGCCCATAATCACTCAACGTGCCATGTTTCTTGGACATTCTATTTCACTGGGTTTGGGGTGAAGCCCTTAAACCTACCTTTCTTATGATGATCTTAATTTATTTTATTTTTTTAAAGATTTTACTTACTTGAGAGCAAGAGTGAGCGAGAGAGCGAGAGACAGCAAGCTAGCAGGGGCACATGAGCGGCGGGGGGGAGCTGCAGAGGGAGAGGGAGGCGCAGACTCCCCGCTGAGAAGGGAGCCTGCCCTGTGGGGCTCCATCCCAGGACCCTGGGATCATGACCAGAGCCAAAGGCAGATGCTTAACCAACTAAATATTTTAAGTAATCTCTATACCCAAAGTGGGGCCCGAACTCACAATCCTAAGATCAAGCGTTGCACGCTCTACTGACTGAGCCAGCCAGGTGCTCCACACCTGCTTTTCTAAAGCACCAGTGGCTGTTTTTGCCCTGAGGCAAGTAAGGAAACACTGAACTTTCTGGAAATGTGCAGACCTACTTTGGAAGTCAATTCTGCTGTTCTTAAGGCTGTCACCCCCTTGTCCACTGCAGCACCCAGAAGGCCCAGGGTCACTCCTGCCCCACAAACAGGCTCCCTCTAGGTCCCAGAGTGCATAAACGCCAGAAGGAAAGCAAGCTGGTGGCACGTGCTGGGCGTTCTTCCCAGTTCACTTTCCTCCCCTTCAGAAGTCCCATTTGCCTCCGACTAGGTTAGTTTGTGCTGGCTCCTAAGTTTCGATAACTGTATCTTTTATCTCTGTCTCCTCCCTCCTGCCCTACCTCTTTCCCTTTGAAAATATTTCAAGACTTTTTCCGTGGCTGTTAAACCATAAGGTAAAGATTCAAGTACCTTTTTTTAAAAAAATGCATTACTTACAAGAAATGATTATATCTCAACAACTGGAATCCAAACAGAACAAAACAAAACTTCAACAAATATGTATTTGTTTTTGGTACTTACTGCTTAGAGCAAAGCCGGGGAGTTTGAGTGGCAGAAAGAATCCACGTCTCTCATTTATTACTGGGCAGCTGTCAAAGGCCCACTGGTGTTATATCCCTGGGTTATGGTTTCTCTGACACTTAAACACTTTACCTCCCCCCATCTAGGTAGATGTCTGGAGTCCTTGAGCATCTCCAGTGCAAGAGTGGATCACATTTTCCAAATGACAAGCACAATTTCTCCCTGAAGGAAACATGTTATCGAGAGAATTGAGGGACTGGAATGTGTAATACAAAACAGATATTCAAGGACGACTGAGTTTTGGGACTCAAGATGAGAAAGAATGACTTTATTGACTATAAAATAAAGTCCACATGCTACAAGTTGGCTTGAACCCACCTTGGGCAACTTTTTTCCCCAAACAGATCTGAGATGAAAAATCTGCCAGCCCTTTCATAGCTGCAGGACCCGAGGGATATGGCGCCGTTTAAATCTGTCTTCTGTGGGACGCCTGGGTGGCTCAGAGGTTGAGCGTCTGGCTTCAGCTCAGGGCGTGATTCCGGGACTTGGGATCGAGTCCTGCATCGAGGTCCCTGCATGGAGCCTGCTTATCCCTCTGCCTGTGTCTCTGCCTCTCTCTCTCTCTCTCTCTCTCATGAATAAATAAAATAAAAAAAATCTAAAAAAAATCTGTCTTCTGTGAGGAGGGGCCGATGCCTCCCCCAGGAAGTTGGGGGGTGTGGGAGGATACACTCTGTTGGCCAGTGTTCCTGTGCTGTGCCTTCGATAGTGGTATCATGTTAGACATAATCGGAACTTAAGTCATTGTCTCTGTTAGGAAATCAAGAATAGTTTAACAAGATGCATATAGCTGTCAGGTTGATATGGAGCAGACCTGTGATAATAGATTTTTACGTCAGCTTGATGGGATGAGGGACGCCCAGAGAGCTGGTAAAACATTATTTCTGAGTGTGTCTGGAGGTTTCTGGAAGAGATGAGGATTTGAATCACAGTGAGTAAAGAAGGCTGCCTTCACCAGTGCAGGTGGGCATCATCCAATCTGTTGAGGGCCTGAACAGAACAGTAAGGCAAAGGAAGGGCAAATCTGTTCTCTGCTTGAGCTGGGACACCCATCTTCTCCTGTCCTCCATCGACTCCCCTGGTTCTCAGGTCTCAGACTCAGACTGAATCACACCACTGGCTTTCCTGGTTCTCCAGCTTACAGAGAGCAGATTGTGGGACTTCCATAACCTCATGCTTCAGTTCCTGTATTAAATCTCCTCGTATATGCGTTTTTATATATCTGATTGGATCTGTTTTCCTAGAGGACCCGAATACATTACCACAGTTTTTGTTTCCCTTCCTACTTGGCCAAATAAAACCACAGTAAACCTTTCCTCATTTGCTTCCTTATTCCTGGAGTGTCCCTTGAATCTTTGGATGCCCTAAACCAACCCCACAAAGTTCTGCTCAGATGCCTCCTCTTCTAAAACATCCTCCCAGATGCTATCATCAGAGGCTGTTTCTCCCAGCACGCCTCTTCCTGTGACAGTCATCCCCACAAACTGCATTCAGAGTGGCTGCCCTCCTGCTCCAGCCTGAAGCTGGGTGTTGGTCCACACACTGGCTCTTCCTTGCCCTTTGAAACCATCTGTTGTATCCGTCTCCAGGCCATGATTCAAGGAGATCCTTCTCAAATGCAAACCTGTGCTGCCACGTTGGTGCCCAACACCTTCCACGGCTCCCATTAGTCTGAGGCTGAAGATAAAAACTCAGCGTGGGCCATGGCGTCCTGCATGGTGTGGCCCCATCTAGCTCTTCAGCTTCATCTTTTTGTTTTGCTTGAAACAAAACTCAAATGCCCTAAAATTCACCCTTTTGAAGTATACAATTTAGGGGGCTTCTGGTTGGCCCAGTCAGTAGAGTGACTCTTGATCTCCGGGTTGTGACTTCAAGCCCCATGCGGAGTTCAGAAATTACTTAAAAATAAAATCTTTTTAAAAAGTATATAATTTAGGGATGCCTGGGTAGTTCAGCAGTTTAGCGCCTGCCTTTGGCCCAGGGCGTGATCCTGGAGTCCGGGGATCAAATCCCACATCAGGCTCCCTGCATGGAGCCTGCTTCTCCCTCTGCCTCTGTCTCTGTCTCTCTCTGTCTTTCATGAATAAATAAATAAAATCTTTAAAAAATAAAAAAGTATACAGTTTAGTGGTTTTTAATATATATATTTGGGGGGAGGGGCAGAGGGAGAGAATTTTTTTAAAGATTTATTTATTTGAGAGAACACACGTGCAGGCAGAGGGAGAGGGAGAAATAGTCTCCCCGCGGAGCAGGAAACCCAATGCAGGCTCAATCCCTGGACCCTGGGATCATGACCTGAGCTGAAAGCAGATACTTAACCGACTGAGCCACCCAGGTGCCACCAGGGTACCACAGCGCTGAGCCACCCAGGTGCTCCTCCCTACTGGCTTTTAATATATAAAGACTTATGCAACAATCAGCACTATTTAATTCCAGAATATTTTCATTACCCATGAAAGAAACCCCATATGTATAGTCGCTCTCCGACCCTGCTCCGTCCATCTTTGCCAGTCCCAAGTAGCCACAAATCTGCTGTCTCTATGGATTTGCCTATTCTGGACATTTCATATAAATGGAATCTTATGTGACCTTTTGTGTCTAGATTCTTTCACTTAGCATCATGTTTTCTAGATTCATCCACATTGTAGCATGTGTCAGTGTACTTCATTCCTTTTCATGGCTGAATAATATTCCATTGTAAGAACAGACCACATTTTGTTTATCCAGTCACCAGTTGACAGACACCCTGGTCACTTCTCCTTTTTTGGCCATTATAAATAATGCTGTTTGTGTTCAAGTTTTTGTGTGAACATATATTTTCCTTTTTTCTTGGCGATATGCCTAGGAGTAGAATTGCTGATTCTGATGGTATCCTATGTTTAGCCTTTGCGAAACCGCCAGACTGTTGTCTATGGCAACTGTACCATTTCACATCCCCCCCAGTACTGTATGAGGATCCAGTGTCCCCATGTCCTCCTCTGGCCTCATCTTGTACCACACTGTCCCTAGCTCTCTGGGCTCTAACCCCATACCCTCTGTTAGCTCTTACACTGGCCCGACTCCCTGTCCCCCAGCAGAAGGAGGGTTTTGAAGATGCCTGCAGTTTTTCTTCTTTTTAAAAAAACTTTTAAAATTTATTTTAGAGAGAGACAACACAAGTGGGAGGGCAGAGGAAGAGAGAGAATCTCAAGCAGACTCCATGCTGAGGGTGAAGCCTAATGTAGGCTTGATCCCAAGACCCCGAGATCATGACCTGAGCCGAAACCAAGAGTCAGATACTTAACCAACTACTGCAGCCCAGGTGCCCCAAAGCCTCTGGTTCTAACCTTATCAGAGCCAACACCTCTTCATCAACCCTGAAATGAAATTCCTCAGTAACGTAACCTACCTACTTATATAAGAAAACAATGTAAATGTAATCATCAAACTGTGTAATAAAGGAGAGTAAAAAGTAATTTATAACAAAATCATCTGTATTATAATGCTGGAAGGCATAGTAAAGTCTCCAGGTGCTTGAGCTTACAGGTAAAAAGATACAGCTTCAAGTGCAGGCGGACCACCCACGTGCTTCAAGCACACGGAGTTTGTTGCCAGAGCTGTTCCTCCAGAAGAGCAACCAAGGAGAATTCCCAAGCAAAGTTCAGTCTTCTCTCAATTTATATGGTCATAGCATTCCAGGGGAGTTCAGTATATATAAAAACGAGGTAGAAAACATTCTGTGTTTGTATGTAAAACAAAGCTGGGCTCCAGGTTGACCTAACTGACCCAGCGAACGTTCCAGACCTCCTCTCACCAGGTGAATTCTCTTTCTGGGCACCCTGTGCTGCTTCTTCACAGCACTGGACACCATTTGTGGTCACATGTTCACGTCTTCTTTTTTATTTTTATTTTTAAAGATTTATTTATTTGAGAGACAAAGAGAGAGAGAGAAAGAGCGAGTGAGCGCAGCAGGGGAAGGGGTAGAATGAGAGGATATCCAAGCAGACTCCCACTGAGCACAGAGCCCAATGGAGAGCTCGACCTCACGACCCATGAGATCAGGACCTGAGCTGAAACCAAGAGACAGATGCCTAACTGAGTGAGCCACTCAGGTGCCCTGTCTTCTTTTTATTGAAGTCCAGGTCCCCCACCAAAGACCCCATGAGGTCTGCATTTGTGACCTTCCCATCTTTGTATTTCTGGCCCTGAAAGTGGTGTCTGGTACTCGGACATTTCCTGAATGAATTCCTGCCTAGAAGCATTCTTGTCACTTCCTCTCTTGTCCTGGGAGTTCTTAGCATACTATGCCAAATTTATCTGTGTCCCTAGTGCTAACGACAGTTCCTTTTTCATATGGAAAATAATGGTCATATATTTAATAAGTGAACAGAAGCAAAATTACCATTGGGCTACCAGTGTCCTCATAAAAGGGCTAAGGACACATTATGACACATGGTTCCACAAATCCTCCAGAAACTGCTGTGCTGGAGAAGCAGTCATACGGCAATACAGCTGTGGTTTCAGCAGAGAACCTTCATTTTAACTGTGTTAACAATGATTTCCACTCTAGCTGCTGTGTAGCAAACTATCCCAAAACTTAGTAGCTTAAAGCAACGATGAGTGGGTCATTTCTCACCGTTCTGTGGGGTAGCAGTCTGGGCAGTAGTCCTGTTGGCCTTCCTGGGCTCACTCGTGGGGCTACAGTCATCTGACAACTTATCTAGGGCTGGAGGGTCTAAGGGGGCCTCACCCATACACCCAGCAGGGGTCTGGCTGTCAGCAGAGGTGCCTTGGTTCCCTTCCCCAGGTATGTCTGGTCTTCTGGGTGGCTACCCCAGGCCTCTTCACTATTTGTGGTCTTGAAACTCCCAGCAAGTGAAATTAAAGGCAGAAAGTGCAGGTTGAAGGCTTGGTTCCAAAGCACTGCTTCCACCTCACTCTGTCAAAGCAAGTCATAGTGCCACCAGATTCAAGTGGGTGGAGACATACGCTTTCAGAAGGAGCCGGATTAGCACACTGCAAAGGGCAATGAACCCAGGGAGGACACTCAGTAGGGGCCCTTACTGTCATGACCTGCCACAGCAACCTCCCTGAAGCATACTCTTCTGGCTCCTGCTTCTGGAATTGGAAGGGTAGTGCTGGCTCCTTATTATTGATGGAGGTTCTCAGGGTCTCCCCCTGGGACTTGCATCTCCTTCTCTGGCCCTGAAGATGGAGGTGCAGAAGGTAGAGGTTGAATGTGTTATTTTCTAGATTTTGTGTCATTTAATTTGGAGAGCGGGACCTCATTTTTGCTTTAAGTCCTGATATTACTATTGTCTCGCTATTTGCCTTGTTTCTTTTCCAACTCAACTGCAATAAAAAATTAAGTTAATGGAGCATTCTGGCTACTGGGTCTGCAGATTTTACTACAGAAGTACCTAAGGGTTGAGAGCACTGATTCTGGTGCAAGACTATTTGAGTGTGAATCCTGGCTCAATTACTTGCTATGGGACCTGTGGAAAGTGACTTCACCTTTCAATGCCTCAGTTTCCTCCTCCGTAACATGGGGATTGTGACACCACGGATGAGGCTATTGGAGGGATGGAGTGAGGTGGGCACTGCAAGCCACTGGAGCAACGCGTGGAACAGCTGGGAAAGTGCCAGATCAGGGCACTTGCACACAGGCCAGGCAGTCTACAGCTTCCGCCATAGATGGTCTTTCTTTTGGGGCAGGGGGTAGGCAGAGGGAGATGGTGGCTTAATTAAAAAGCAGTCTGTAATCTCCCGTAGTATGTCCATGAAACAGCAAAGCCAACATGTGCATGCCTCCTGCTCATAACTGTGTCTCATTTTAGCCCTATTACGAGGTATTTGTGCTTTCGGTATAAATTATAAATCTAAACACATGCAGGGTTTGTTTTTCCCCCAAAGCAGATTCCAACCAGCATGAAACCAGCCAACCCAAATAAATTGTGCACTTAAGTCCATTGTTTCCAGCAACATGTAAACTGTTGGGTTGTAGAGAACTGCTTTGAAGAGGGTTCCCCATTAGTGTTCCGAGCATCAGGGTTCAATTTAGGCAGTGCATATTTGAAGAGTTTACTAGAAGTTTGTGGCAAAGAAAGACACGCATGCTCGGGGAGGGGGGCAAAGGGCTCTTATCAAACTGTACAGGATACACTTAGGCGGTGTTGTCATAAAAGCACGAAATAAAGCAATAGCCCTGAACTCAAGGGGACTCGCAGAATTCCTCAGCTGGGGAAGTCATTCTGGGAATGCAAAGATCGCTTTCAATGTTATGTTTGTAAGGAAATGACAGTCACCAAGTGGAGAATGTCAGGTCCTCGGAGAAACCCTGTGGGCACTCACGTGCAGAGAACTATTTACTTAACTGGAGTTGGTTCTGAAAATATTTGACTCTGGAGGGTCCCAAGGGGAGTGTGGAGGGTGTCTGGGATTTTCTCTCAGGTCGGGACTCGGCCTTTGCTAATCCCCTTAGCTGATAAAGCTCCAGTCTTCGGGGCAGATTCATTCCTCTGCTGAACCAAGGTTTATAGCCCTGGCAGACGCCAGAGCAGGGACCTGTCGTTCTAAAGGTTTCCCCAGCAAAACAGAGCCTTCTTCTATCTGATGAACTGGTAGCTTGTCACAGGAGCAGAGGTGCCTGGAGTGAGGCTGGGTCAAGATGAGTGTGGAGGAGAGGTCTGGGGATGAAGGATCTGGGTATTTATCTCCAGGAAGAACCCAGCAATGTGACATTCTCAGCAGGACTGAGGGTGGACAGAATCGACAGAGGAGGGGAATATTGATGTCACTAGCTCGAGAACGATGGATTTTACCAAGTAGGCTGAGTTTGGGGGTTTGTTCTTTCTGTTAAGTTCACAGGCCCTTTCACCACCCCAGACTTTGTCCCCACCATCTTGTAGGATGCTGGGCATTCATGGTAGCAATGAGTCCAAAAAGCCAGAAGTGAGGCCATCTGGGTCCCAGTCTGGCTTCTCCATGAGAACTGGACAAATGAGGGAATTTAGCCCTTAATTACGGAGCACTTACTCTGCTCTGGGTTACTAAGCATGCAGTGGCACACAGGGCTGTCCTGGTCAGGATGGACCAGGTGGAGAAGAATGAGGAAACAGGCAATCTCAAGGGATGACACAAAGATGATGATGATGATGATAACGGCTATTTAAGAGGAGCCAGGCAAGGTCTGCACACTTTCCACATAATGTCTTGTGCTTGTCAAGTTTAGCAGCATCCATGCGCATCACTTTGGGATCCTGGTAAAATACAGGACCTGGTCTGGGAGGCCTGGGGTCGGATCTGTGACTCCACTAACAAGCTCCAGTCTACTGGTCCCCAGACTGCATGTTAAGCAGGAAGGTATATTTCATCCAATCCTCAGACCATACCACTGAGGCACTATAGGTATTCCCATTTTACAGACAAAAAAAAATGGAGGCCTGGAAAGGATACAGCTGGGACAGATAGGCTAGGACCGGACTCCAGGGTCTGTGAGCTTACACAGCTCTACATGATAAGGCATTGAGGATGGCGCCAAGAGGGGCACCGTGCCCAGAGTAGGGGCTCAGAGAGCTCTGGGAGAATGTGCTTCTTGGTAGGCTGCCAGCAGGTTAAGGGTTAAGGTATTAACCAAGTGAGAGCCAAGCAAGGTGCTGAGAGAAGCCCCAAGGTAGAGAATTCCCAGCTGAGGGGCTAGGGGAACCGGAAGGACAGGCTGTGCACAGTAAGAGCACTAGGGTTGTTTGTTCAGGCGAGGGAGCAAAGCAGGAAAACGGGCAGAGACCAAGGTTCTGCAGGGCATAAAAGCTGCCATTTTGGCTTTACCCTGAGGGCCTGAGAAGGAAGGTTCTCTGGAAAGATCACATAACCTTTCTGTTTACTCATCCTTCCCTGGTGACACCCTTCCTTGGGACATTCCCTTCATTCTCAAAGGTGCTGCCCCACCCAGCACTTACTATCTGGCCTGAAATGAGCATTTGGCACTGTGGGTCTCTGTTTACCCATCTGTCTCCTGCTAGAACATTTCCTCCTTATTCATCTCCATCCCCGAAATGCCCAGCCTGGCCTGTGGGGTGACAGCACCTGCCTTGCTTACACCATGAGGATGCTGTGAGGGGAGCCTGGGTGGAGATGGTAAAAGAGTTTGAAAGTACTGGATATGCTGTACCATTTGGAAGGTGTGTGCTCGTGGAAGCTGGGGCTCGTGGAAGTGGGTTCTGGGGCGATGGGTAGTGAGATCTCCCTGCCAGACCACCTCTTTGCCTAGTGTCCCCCAAATGCCAGTAACTCAGGCACCACTGTGACAACTCTGGCCATATTCATCCCCAAGGGCTCTCCTATACTTAAGATTTTTCTGTAAACTGATTTACTTTTCCCCCCGACTTAACTGTAAGAACTCTCAAACCTGCAAAGAAGTTGAGTGAAGAGCATCAAGAACACCCATATGTCCCTCCCCTAGATCCACCAATTGTCAACATTTTTGCCACAATTGGCTTTCTCCATTTCTCTCCGGATCTACATGTTAAAAAACAGCATGGGCCTATTTTTATCTGAGTTCATTACAAATATTTAAATAAACTTTAAAATTTAGTCTCATTTTAGATTTACAAAAAACCTTCAAAGAAAGTACAGGGAACTCTTCTGTACCCTGCCCCTGACTTCCAGCCATCGTTGACATCCTATGTTACTATGGTACATCTGCCATGATCAATGAACCACTATGAATATGTTATTGTTAACTCTACTCCATGTCCTATTAGGATTTTATTCATTCTCCCCTTATCTGGTGGACTTACTTTTAAACTTTAAAATATTAAGAACAGGAAAGTATCAATGGAAAAACCATCATCACTTGCCAGACACCGTCATAACTAGACACTGTTGGTTGCTGAATGATTGAAGCCTGAGGCCTGCTTTCTCTTTGTTAAACAGATTAGTAAATGCTGTAAAGGTGGTCAAATCAGATGGGTATAAAGCTGAGACTTCCTCACAGGCCAAATGGGATTGAAAGAGCAGTGCATCGGGAATATGAGGGCTTTCCACCGGGAGGTTCAGCATTGTGTTGGGCCCAGTCTGTGCAGCTCCTAAAGTCGCCTTGGGCACTGACCCTGTGTAAACTCTGGGCACGGTCTCTCTCTGCCACATGTTCTGACAACTGGACACCCCACATCTGAGACAGCGTGGCTCCAAACCTGGAGCTTCCTTCCACGCTGGAGGATGTCACTTGTCTTCTCGCTCCCCTAGCTCAGTTCCGGAAGCCAACAGGCATGCAACATGTGAAGAATCCCATCAATAGCACAGGAGGGGCACCTTGCATGGAACACAAGGTTGAGTGCCCATTGTGTCTCTTGTGTCATCAGTGATGGGGGAGCAGACAATCTAAACTGTTCAGTAAGCCCTTTCTCTCTGTGAGGCCTGAACTTGTTCATACTCAACCCTGGCAAGCATTTCAAAATGGTTTTCATGTTTTAAGTTAGAGTAGGTGACACGGTTTCCTGAAATCAAGTCAGCACTTTATAAAACTTTCCTTTCTGATATGTATCTACTGTCCTCATTTCCAGGAGACCTAAGCTCCCGACAGAGTCACCAGGACCACTCTCCTGCTCTTGAGGGATTTCATTCTGTGACAAGTCCCTGCTGGCTCAGGGGTCCCACATCTGAGTGGAGGTGATCACACTTGAGTGTCTGTAGAATTTCTGGGTTTTCCCTTCAGCATGACTGTTGATTTCTCAGTGGACATATTGTAGAATTCTTTGAATTAGTCTAAGCAGGTGCATGCTTGGATGAAAGTTTCTCCACACCTGGGTGCAGAGGAGGAAGCTGCTTAGGACACAGGCAATAGATGAATCCATTTTCATTTTTCAAAATGAAACTGTTACAGGGAAGAGCACCATCCTTAAACTGTTTTGCCCTTCTTCCCAGAGGTAATGGCCCAGTTTGGTTTAAATCCTTTAAGACTTTTCAGGCTTGATACATGTGTCCATAGTATCTCATTCTTTTTGTGTGTACGAAGCAGGGGGTGGGGGGTTTACACAGTCAGGATTATGCCAAATGTATCATCCTGACCCCCTTTTCACTCAGTAATATGTCTTGGGAGACTGACTTCTTCTTTTTTTTTTGGAGACTGACTTCTCTTGTTACCTACCAACTTAGCTCATTCTTGTTAAGCTGCTGTCCACTGAGCCACAGCATGACTCTTCCGCATTCTGTGTGATTGTTTTTTGATGGATGTTTACATTATTTTCAATTGTTTCCTATGATAAACTTTTTTTTTTTTTTTTTAAGCAGACCTGTATGTGCAAGCCTCCTTGGGCACAGGCATAAGTTATGTTCTGGGTGGCGGGCATATATACTCATTTCTGGTTTTCAAAGGTTTTGCCAAATTACCCTTCAGAGTATACACATACACATACACATACTCTGTGTGTTTGTGGGGAGGAGTGTCAGTTACTATTCTTTGGGGCTGCTTATTTCTGGTTTCTTGTCTCCAGTGGCTGTAGGGTGGAAGGGAGCCAAGGAGAGGGAGAGAGAAATTCATCTTTAGGTGTTACAGGCTGGTTGGTTCCATGGAGCCAGGCCTCTCTGCGGTGGTGGTCAATGAGGGCTTTGTTCGTGGGTCCATCCCTGAGCAGAATCTGAAAGCTGCTGTGCCAAGGTGACGAAGGGAGCCCTTCATGTGTCATGCCTAGGCCCCACCCCCTGACTGAGACACATCAAGTCTGTAGGAGTCATACATACAAATGTAGCAGGGGCAGCGGGGGTTGGGGGAAGAGCCTGAAAAAATTAGGTTGGAAATCAAGGAAAAAAGGCAGTAAAAAAAGCTGAACGCTAACTCTAAAGACGTAAAGGGAAGATGCCAAGCTAATTCACATCCCAAGAGAAGTGGGAGGTGCAGAGGGGACGATGGGGCTGAAGGAAACCAGGACCACAGGATGGGGTGTGTGGAGCATCAGATCCGGGCAGACAGAGGGGGACACATTGGGGAGAGGGAAGAAAGGAGGAGAAGGAGGAGGAGTGAGGAGAGGACATGAAAGTGGCAAGGTAAGAAGAGGCGGAGGCAGAGGAGAGAGGGCGAGGCTGTGTCCCTGTCTGTTTGTGATTAGCACACAGCCCGGCGCAGAATGGAGTAAACAGAAACTTCCAGGCGTCCCCACACCCCCCTCTGAGGCGAAGCAGAAATCAGATGCTCCGTGATTAATCGTAGAGAGTTCAGGACACAACCACAAGCGCTGTGCGGACTTGAAATTAGCTGCCTTTTCCCGTCCCATTGCCAAGATGGGAGTGGGGGGTGGGACGTGAAGCGGTGGGGGCCCCGCCTGCTGGGGGCCAGCATGGAACTCTCCCTGGCAGAGCTCAGTGACACTGACGGGCAATCGGCCGCGGCCAGAGCAGCAGGCAGCATCCGGGGAGAGCAACGGGCCGGCCGGCGGGGGGCCCCAAGCAGGCTTCCTGGAACCCCGGCTCCACAGCTGCCTGCGCCCTGACACAGGCCAGATAACAGCCGGGTTGCGCTATCAGAGCCCCGCAGTGCGCTGTCCCCGCCCGTCCCTCGGCTCCGCAAGGAAGACTGGGGGACAGTGGGCTCCTTGGAAGCAACCTCCGGAGAGAGTGGCTAGTCGGGAAGGGCTTCCCGGAGTCTGAGCTCAACTCTTGCAGTGGATGGGAGTCGACGCTCACCTCGGCGCCAGAGAAAGCCAGGCTGCCTGCAGGAGGACGTGTGACCCAGCCTGAATGCCCATACCTACTAGATGGTGAGTGAGGCTGGCGTGTGGACCAGACGCTAGAGGGAGGTGAGGGGTGAGGAGGACAGCACTTGCTCACACTCTACTCTGGAACTCCACCAGAGAAGGGAGCCTGAGAGGAGGCAGGATGGGCTTGCTGTGTGGCTTTGGGCAAGTTCTCTCCCCTTCCTGGGCCTCCATCTGTCCATCTCTGAAATTGAGTGGTTGGAATAGTTAATCTTTAAGGAGCTTTTACTATGACTGTGTTTCTTGAGTACCTGCCATATGCCAGGCACTGTGCTAGGCATTTATGAAGCTCTGATAGCTCATGGATACCCACAAGCCTCCCATGGGGCAAGTATTATTACCCTCCTGGTACACTGAACAGAGGCTCAGAGAAGTCAAGTAACTTGCCCAAGGTCACACAGCTGACCAGTAGCAGAGGTCAGCATCAGATCTTGGTCTTTCTGACTTGACTTGCACTGAATTCTCCACTTCCAGTAGTCTGTATTCTGTTCTATGATTCTGTGATCTCCCCATGAATGAGGGGTCCAGGAGGAGAGAGTGTCAAAGGGAGGATTACCTGTAGGAGGCAGGTAGAGAGGTCAGGACAGAGGCAGCCCCGGGGTGAGCAGCCTTCACCTCTGGACCGGTGGGGGCACGCATCGTGGGCAGGGGCTCCCGACTGGAAAGAAGAGTGCCCGATGCTGTGTGTTGTGCGGGCCACGCTGCTATAGGAGGCTCCTGGAGGTGGGAGAAGAGGGTTAACATCAGGCAGGGGTGGAGAAAGCTGGGCGTGGGACGAGTGGCACATGCCTCCACTAGGTTTTGTTCCAATTTTATTTTCTTTTCCAAAAATCTGTTTCAAATCATTTTGGGCCCCCACTGCTCCTCTGGACGAAACAGAATTGTGAAACACATACAGAGCTTTCCACACGCCTCCCTTGGGAGGGATCACGTATTAATATTATCAGAGGCTATTTACATATACATCCCCACAGCTGTGGCAGCAGCAGCCAGAGAGATATGATGCAGATCAAGTCAGTGAGTGTCTCCCTAGCACTAAGGAGGAGGATGCCCATTACATCCAAGAGCCTGAGAAAATGAGAGCAGGGCAAGGCAGGTGGGAAATCTCTTGGGGCCAGGCATCTGGGCAGAGTTGGAGATCCCAGCACCCAGATGCAGCCTCCTCTTTTTTCTCCTCTTGGAAAATTCTACCCTGCAGCAGCTCTGTTCTGACTCAGACCTCCCTTCCTTTTGGGGATTGACTCAGGCCCTCTGCCTTGGGCTCAAGTAGAGACCTTGAGTGGGGGTCCCGGGCAATACCCCCAGTCCCAGGCACACCAGGATGACTGGTCATCCCACTCACTTCTATTCTTGATTTTTCTTGTAACCTTGAACAAGACACCTCCCCTCTTTAGGCCTCTGTTTCCTCATCTATAAAACAAAGGGATTATTTTAGGAAATCTCTCAAATCTCTTTGCAACTCTAAAATTCTGTGAGTCTGGTTGGAGGGCACTTAAGTTCTCAACAAGCTGACAGAAGATGAAGGTCTCCCACAAGCCTGCCCCCAGGGAGGGTGCTGGAGGAGGTGGCAGGAAGGTAGGCTTGAAGAAGGGACTGATGACCTGCAGTGCCTTGTTACGGACACTGCGAGCTTCTGAGGAGCTGAATGGATTGCCTTCATGGGGAGTGACTGAACCCAGATGCGTGCTGGCTGTAAGCCCTTACCTTCTCTGCATCAGCTCAGCACTGCTCCAGGGTCCCCCAGTTCTCTCTAGGGAGCAGCAAAGGGGTGTCCCACATGTGCCCCCAAACTGGGCTCTTGCTCTGCTTGTCCTCCCTTGCAACTCTCAAAGCCCCCGCCCTTTCAGTGCCCGAGCTGCTCTGGGTTCTGGGTAGAGGGAGGGACTAACTTCCTCCCCACCTTGTGACCCTCTTGGCCACGTGGTCCCTACACAGTGGTGTGCTGGAGCCAGCTTGTACCAGCTCTTGAAAGCCAATGGTCAGATTTTCGGAAATTTGGTGAACTGTTGCTACACAGAGAAACTATTAAAAATTAAATTTCACAGACCTGCAATGAAATAAATGGTGTTATAAAGGTAACAAGTACTCACTGCTCATCACTTTCCATGTCTGAAAGGACATTTGCTGCTCTGTGGGCTCCTGAGGTTACTTTCGTCCGCATTGTCTGTCTGGTGGAAGCTCTGGCAGTGAGCTGTTACACATCTCTTCCCAAGTCCGCATATAGTGGCTTCAGGTTGGTGGCCTGAGAAATCGGCCACAATGGGAGTCGTTACACCGTGGGAACTGGTAACGGTCCAACTCAGGGCTCAGTTTAATGTTGTGCTGATCATCTAGATTGAAGGAAGGAGACAGGAAAAGTTAATGATGCAGAGAGAGTGCCATCTCGCCTCTGTGGCTGTTACATTGTCAATAGCACCAAAATGAAGGCACTTGCTCACTTCATGGATACACTTCATTGTATCACTTTTGTCTGACTCCTTAAACCAAAGAAAATACCAACCAGCCTTGAACTACCCTCACTCATCACTTGGAAGTGTAGTGTAGGCTGACTACAGACACAAAGGTTGGGGGCAAAAATCAACAAACCCCTTCTGTGTGACTCAGTTGAATATATGAAACTTAGAAAAGGGGGTACTGCAAATTTTATTTTTATTTGTAAACCATGTGATGCACATTCTTTATTTCAGTACCATCCATAATAAACCTAAGTGTGGGGGCAGCCCCGGTGGCTCAGCGGTTTAGCGCTGCCTTCAGCCCAAGGCATGATCCTGGAGACCTGGGATCGAGTCTCACGTCAGGCTCCCTTCCCTGCATGAAGCCTGCTTCTCCCTCTGCCTGCGTCTCTGCCTCTTTCTCTCTCAATGTGTCTCTCATGAATAAAATAAAATCTAAAAAAAAAAAAAAACCTAGGTGTGTGTCTATGTGTATGTACACATGTGTACGTGCATAGATTTGTTTATGTACACACCGTGTGCACATGCATGCACACATGCACACACAGAATGTTATCTTCCCTGGAGCACCAATTGCTAGCCTTTACCAGCATACTACTGGCCCCACAGCACCTATGCTTGTGCCCAGGGTCTCAGAAATCCTGGCATGGACCATCCTCAGCCCTTACCCAAAGGGAGTCAAACTCCAGGCACAGCCTGGACACAAATACCTCAGCTTCCTCCTCTTGCCTAAAATGTACCAACAGCCCAACTCCTTACTCCTGTTCTGAGCATTGGAAGGGAAGCAGAGACTGGGTTGGGTAGGCGGTGTCGTCTGCACAGGCCACATCTGGGACCCAGCGCAGGCGGCGGCGGCCCTGGGCTCCTCACTGCATTCACTGGCTCTGCGTGTAGGGGCATTGCTGGCGATCCATCAGGGGCAGCTCCCTGTTAATTCCATCTGCTTACAGGCTTGCTCCCGCCGTACTTCATTTTCATGTGCAAAGCATGATTCTCTAATAGAAACGGCATCTTGGAACAAGTAGAAGGAACAGCTAAGCCAAACCTATAGGAAAGTTAAGACAACTTTCTATTTTTAGAAACCCTGGGAGCCAGGTGGGCCCTTTCCAGTTCTCCCAAGCCAGCGAGCAGGAGAGGAAAGTATTTCTCATTCCTGAGTTCCGTCTCTTACAGTCGAGGCCGAGGAGGAGGCCCAGGTGGGGACGCTGGCTAAGAGAAGCTCAGCTATGATGGCAAGAGTGGAGCCAGGCTCACAGCAATTTTCAAAATAATTTAAAATGGGTTTTATAATTATTTTATTCTGTGCACTTGGAAGGGCAATCCTGAGTTTTGGTGTCAGTGGCTCCCACTCTAGGCAGCCACGTTAAGTCAGGTGTCTATTCTTCCAGACTATTCATTCACTCATTTTCACACCTTCCTTTTATGTAATTTTAATTTTTTTTAAATATTTTATTTATTCATTCATGATAGACATAGAGAGAGAAAGAGGCAGAGACACAGGCAGAGGGAGAAGTGGGCTCCATGGAAGGAGCCCGACGTGGGACTCGATCCCGGGACTCCAGGATTGCGCCCTGGGCCAAAGGCAGGTGCTAAACCGGTGAGCCACCCAGGGATCCCCGTAATTTTAATTTTCAAAACTGGGATTACTCTATACATCCTATACATTTTATTCTGCATCTTCCTGTTTCCACTTCACAATATATCCTGGGTGTTCATCTGCATGGAGACCTAAAACATTCCTTTCAATGCCTGCCTATCAGAAATCCCAGGAGGCTGGAAGAAGGGACCTATTTTGGTAACCATATCTCTACTTTCTAACCAGGTCTCAAACTTTTCTGACCCCGAAACATACAGGTAGAACCCAGCTGCTTCCACTTTTCAGTAAAAAGAAATTCTATTGGCTTTCCCTTCAACCTGTATCTGGAAGCTGACGGCTTCCTGTCACCTCCCCTGCCTTCAGCCTGGTCCAATAGGCCATTTCTCTCTGGGCTATTATAGTTGTCTCTCCACTGCTTCTCTTTTGTCTCTGACAGTCTGTTCTCTATCTGTAGCCAGCAGGGTCCTGTTAAAATAAAATCAGATCCTGTCCTACCTCTGTTCAGAACACTCTCCTGCCCTCAGTCCTGGGCCCACCTCATCCAGAGGCCAAGTCCTGACCATGCCTGTAAGGCCTTGTAGGTCTTGGACCTCATCTCCCCTGCTCTCCCCCTTGCCACACTGACTGTTCTCAATTGTGCCAGGCACAGTCCTGCCTCAGGACCTTTGTACTTGCTTTCCTCTCTGCCTGGGACACTCATTCTCCAGATCTCCACACAGCTCCTCCTTTACCACTTACCACCATCGAGCATAGTATATATTTTTATTTTCTTAGATGTCCCCTACTGGCATAGGAGTTTCCTGAGGGTACAGATTTTTTTTTTTTTGGCCTTTTTTGTGCAGTGTTATATTCCATAGTAGGCACCCAATAAACTTGTGGAAATACCTGCTTTGCTATGTTGAGTGACAAGACCTTCTGGGAAAACCAGGAATTAGGGTCTCCAGGAATGTGGCTAGAGAGCCACATACTACATTTCACTTTTGAATACCACATTTTAATAGCCTCTGTCAACTCACACTGTGGCTGTTAATTTGCATAACAATCAGAGTCACTGTAGCCATACATCATCAGATGCACTGTCAAACAACCCAGGCACAGATTCTGGACTCCTCACATGGCTCCTGCACTCACCTGTCTCATCTGTCTCAGGCTTTGAGGGCCCTGTAAACAACATCATCTCCCACATCTGATTTCAGATACACTGGGAGTCAGAGAGGTTATGGGGACTTTGTTTTTTTTTTAAGATTTTATTTATTCATGAAAGATGCAGAGAGAGAGAGGCAGAGACACAGGCAGAGGGAGAAGCAGGCTCCATGCAGGGAGCCAGATGTGGGACTCGATCCTGGGACTCCAGGATCACGCCCTGGGTCGAAAGCAGACACTCAACCACTGAGCTACCCAGGCATCCTGGGGACTCTGCTATAGGATTCTGTTGTAGCCAGGTGGCTGCTACTGTGTTGTCCCTTGAACTGAACCTGCCACCCCCGCTCCACCCGTTCCTCTGAGGAGAATGCCCAGCACTGCCTTCCAAATGAGTAAGGGAAGAAGACCCTACAGATGGGAGCATGTGGAGGAGGGCATACATGTGCTCTCCAAATGCACCACTGGATGCCCCCTTCCCCTTCACCAGGGACCAGACAGTCCTATGCCTGATTAATAGCAGACGGAATGGCCAAAGGCCTTATGCACTTGCCCGGAAACCTCCATTATATCCCTGGTCCCCAAATCCTAGTCAAGAAAGCCTTCCTCCATACTCAAAAAATCAATCTTAGGTGGAAATGAATGAATCATCACCTCTTTAGGACACAGTGAAAGAGGCTCCTGAACTGCCCTGCCCTATTCACCCTTCCACCCAGCAGTCTAACTATATTTATAAAATAAAACCCCCCATATAGCCACCACCCAGTCTGGGAACTAGAACTTTGACAACAATCTATACCTACTTACATGTTCTTTCCCACCATAGTAGCTAAGATCTTGAATTTTGCGTTAATCTTTTTATGGCTTTTTATTTATTCTTAGGTTTTTTTTGAGGGGGGGAGGGGATAGGGAGAGAGAATATCAAGTGAGCTCCATGCACAGCACAGAGCCTGACACCGGGCTCTATCCCCGGACCCTGAGATCATGACCTGAGACAGAATCAAGAGCTGGATGCTTAACCGATGTGAGCCTTTACATGGCTTTTTAAAAAACCGTGGTAAAAGATACATAAAACTTACCATTTTACCCATTTTTCAAGTATACAATTTGGTGACATCAAGTACATTCTCAATGTCATATAACCATTTTCACCATCCATTTACAGAACTGTCATCATTCTGACTTCCCTTATTTTATTTTTTTATTTTTTTATTTATTTTTATTTTTATTTATTTATGATAGTCACAGAGAGAGAGAGAGAGGCAGAGACATAGGCAGAGGGAGAAGCAGGCTCCATGCACCGGGAGCCTGATGTGGGATTCGATCCCGGGTCTCCAGGATCGTGCCCTGGGCCAAAGGCAGGCGCCAAACCGCTGCGCCACCCAGGGATCCCTGACTTCCCTTATTTTAAACAAAATAGTGTCACTTATATATTTATGCCCAAACAATAGATTACGGACTTTTGCTTTTCTTTTTGAACTTTATAAAAAGATATATTGTTGTCTTGTGTCACTGTTTTCATAAACCAGAGTTTCAAAATTTGTCACTAAAATTTATCCACGTGGTTGCCCCTGGCTCCTTGCCTCTTCACTTCCCACCGCTGTATGCTATCACGTGGCATACCATGACTGGTTTCCCTTGTCTACCGGCAACTGGGTTGTTTTCCACCGTGTGCCTGCTATCAGAAGACGGTACTGCTCTGAGCATCCTTGCACCTGTCCCAGGGCACACATGTTGGCACGTGTCTCACGGGTATACCCAGATGCAGAACTGCTGGGCTGCAGGGAATATGAAATGATGCACCCAACTATTTTCCACTGTGGCTCTGCCAAGTCACACGCGCCCTCGACCATGCAGCATTTGTCTGATGGCTTACTTTTTGCCACTTGAATGAGTGGAATTTCCCCTGGATCTTCACCACCACCACCACGGACAGGCTTGGTGGCTATTAACTGTGTATCTCCAGGTCTAAAAATAGCCAAAAGCCTTGAATGGACCACAGGTTTGTGATGTCCCCCATCTTTGTGGTAGAGCTGCTCCTGAAGGGAACGGAGCCTGAAAGCAACACTACAGGAAGGAAAATGTGGAGAAGGGATTCGAGACCTTGCCCTTCCCTCCACCTGCCTTTACTTATTCTGGTACTTTTTTTTTTTTTAAGATTTTATTTGAGAAAGGGAAAGAACACGAGTGAGGGGGAGGGGCAGACCCACCACTGAGTCCCCGATGTGGGACTCGATCCCAGGACCCTGGGATCGTGACCTGAACAGAAGGCAAATGCCCAACCCATTGAGCCACCTGGGGGCGCCTATTTAGTCTGGTTCTCATCATGTGTGGGAAACGGAATGAGGAGGATAGGGACAAATCCTCACTCAGGTACTATTGCTCACTCTACCTGTATTGCTGTTAATCCATTCAACCTCTCAGATCCCACAAATGGAGGTGCCCTCATAGGCCCCACTTCACAGATAATGGAAACTGAGGAGCAGAGAGATTAAGTAACTTTTTTTTTTTTTTTTAAATCTTATGTATTTATTTGAGAGAGCGAGAGAGACCATATGTGAGGTGGGAGACGCAGAGGCAGGAGGAGAAAATCTGAAGCAAACTCCACACTGAGCACTGAGCTGAACACGGGGCTGGATCCCACCACCACGAGATCATGACCTGAGCCAAAACCAAGAGCTGGATGCTTAACTGACTGAGCCACCCAGGTGCCCTGAGGGGTTAAGTAATTTGCCTAAAATCCCACAGGCAGTAAATGGTGGATGGTTTGAATCCGGTTTGTCTGGCTTCCTCCACAGGTTATGCCACTCTTTGCAGAGCCTGGAAGCGAAATGGCACAACTTCTTCAATCCTACAGACTTGGATTCATGTCCTAGATCCCCTACTACCATGCTGTGTGTGACTCTGGGCAAGTTACTTCAGCCTCTCTGCACCTCTAAAATTGCAAGAGCTCTCTTTTCTAGAAGTTTCATTAGATATTATTTCTTATGCCTTACTGTTTCTTGTTGGGTTGTATGCCTATTCCTCAAATTTTCCTGGAATATGCTTATTGGCTTATACCTGCCAGGGCTCATCCCTGGGGCTGAGAGATGAATTTCCCCCAAACCAGTGTCTGTGGATCAGGGAAGGCACAGGGTATCCCAAAGCCAATGGCTGTTTCTAGGAGGGAAGTGGTGCTGGGCAACGAGAGAGCAAAATGTCCACCCCAGGCTCAGCTGCTTTAGGTCACTGACCTCTGTGACCATACTATTGCAAAAAAGGCCAACCTGGCTGAGTGGTACCTCCACGGGCTGCCTCTGGCCTCGCCTGTGTGAGGTGGACGGTTGTGCGCGGGCAGTTGCACACAGCATGTCTGGAATACCTATTCCAAAGGGTAATTCCCAGGGATAAAGCGTGTTTATACTTTTTTGGGGGAAAAATTCCATTTCTGTTGCCAATTAGTTCTGCTTGAGAACAGCTTTTCTCAACACCAACACATTGGCCGCCCAGCCTTGAGTTCTGTTGATTAGCTCCAAAGAGGGGAAAAAAGTAATTTCTTTCTTTCCTTCCTCCACCCCCAACCGTGAAACCCGGCTGTTCGTGATGAAAGGGGTCCTGTGGATCGTTTAGTTTTCCTTGTCATGACTCCAGGAAAGGCTATAAAAATAATCAGTGGGCCCCGCTGGCCGTAATTGACTGTAGAGAGAAGTTGGCTACCACAGCGTCTGAGTTATCAGAATCTGTTGCAGACGCAGGAGGTTTCAGTCAAGCTCCTCTGATTACACCTGCTCCCCCCGAGGCCAGTGAGGGCCGGGAAGTGCTGGAGGTTGTCTGTGAGCTTCTCTTCTTTCCCAGGTTCTGGGGAGTTCCTGGCAGAGGGACCCCGGCCAGAGGGAGAAGCTGGGAGGCCTTGCTGCAGGGTGGTTCTGACATGCTATGCCTGCATCAAGCCCCAGCTCCATCGTGTATAGCCATGAGCCTTGCACCAGGGACTTGACCCCTGGGTGCCTCTGTTTCCTCATTTTAAAGTGATGATAATGGTCCCTCCTCCTGGGACTGATGTAGGATCAAATGAGTTAATGCACGTGGGAGAGGCTCAAATCCTTCATAAATGTCAGCTTTTATTACTCAAAACCCTCCCGCTCTTCCCCCCCTTGACACCTGAGTCGTATGTGGTTGTGCCAAAGTACCTCAACCTAGTCCCCTGCTGATGGACGTGAGGTTGGTTCCAATCTTTTGTGACAGCAAATAATGCTGTACTGAATAGCCTGTGGCTCTGTGTGCCCGGCCCTCTCCTAAGGTATGTGACCCCCACGATAACCTTGGCTCTGGACTTTCCTTCCTGGGGCCTGGAGAATGAGAGATGTGTGGGTGAAGGGCCAGTCCTGGCCTGGCATGCAGACAGGCCTGTGGGAAGGCGGGGTCAGGCCCTCCCAAGCCAGGCAGGACAGATTCCTCCCGTGTCCCTCAGGGGAGTAAGGCGCCAAGCGGTGAGTTTCAAAAGATTGGGGCTGGGGCCATCCTGCTCCCAGGTTCCTCGCAAATGCCCTTAGGTGGTCTGGAGAAAGGGGATCTGTGCCATGCAGGTTTGGCCCATCCTCTGTCATGCTCTTCCTCCAAGAAACCTCCTGGGGATCTGGACTCCAACAACCTTGGCTGTCTCTGCACGTATTTAGCACCAATGGTATCTAGCACCCTTTTGGGAGCAAAATGTGCGGTGACCGAGAATCTTAGATGTGAAAGGCAGCTGGATTTGGTCCTAATTTCTTAATACGCCCATCCATGTAACCCCCTGCCCTTCTGTGTCCTCCTTTGTTTAGGAGAGATAATGATCCTAGGGATGGCAACAACTCAGGAAGGTCTTGGAGGTCGCAGTGATTGTTTACCCGCTTGTAACACTAAGGAGTGTCTGACACTATGTCAGCCATGGGAAATACAAGCCTGTGTTAGCAACGCCTTGGTCTGGGAGGGCCTGGGTCTCACCACACTGGGTTGTGGGTCCTTGCAGGCAGAATGTCTCATCTGGAAGCAGAGTACAAAGGGAATCTAAACTCACTGTGTGGCCTTGAGCAAGTTGGGCCTTGGCCCTCTGAACGGAGTTTTCTATCAAAAATGGGGTTCTGATGACATTACCTAACGGATGTGTCGCAACAACTGAGAGGCAAAGCACACAATGCTCAGCAGTGCTAACAGTTGTAAACAGCCTTCCAGAAACCGGCACGGCATTGTGCACACTGTTGGTGCTTAGTGAATACAAATGAACTGAGCAACAGAGTCAAGTCTGCTTGTTATAAAGTGGGGTCTGGGAGAGGCATAGTTAGAGGAACTCATTTCTCATGTTGCTGACCCCGTCAGAACAAAGGGAAGAGCCCCACAGGACCGTACCTGAAGTTGTGACATCTGTTATTCTTAACTCTGTGAGCTGAAGGACCAGGCATCAGGCATCATCACCCCCATTTTACAAACCAGAATCCAGGCCCCAGAGAAAGGGGAGCTTCACCGGCTCCCCACGACATGCACACAGCAGCACTCACTTGTCCTGTCTCTCTGTGCAGTGGTCTTCACCCTGACCCTCAGCCTCACACAGGAAATGGACCTCGGGGGCAAGATACAGTGTCCCTCTGTGGCCGGAGCCCTTGTACATTTCTGACATTTTTGTGTCCTGGGACAAAGGGTGAACAAACTCACATGAACTGTTCTTGTTTCCTGGTGGAAAAATACTCCTGACCCGGGGTGGGGGATCTTTGCTATCGCACTGTGCTGTGATGTGTGGTTCTGCCTGTATTCTGCCCCTCTCTGCCCTACCCTAACGATTTAGCGGCAGCGATTATAGCAAATCTAGATCGTGCAAATCCAGGGATAGCCTTAGGAACTGTTTGTGGGTACTGAACAGGCCAGGGGGCTTCCTGCATCACAGCTGCTGGCCCTGGGTGCCAGTCTTGGATGCTGTTGGACTTACCCTCAGTAGGCGAACAAATGAATCAGCAGATATTCGCTGCCTTCATATAACCTTTTTCCTCCTATAAGGACACCAGTCATTGGATTTAGGGCCACCCCAACCCCGTGTGACCTCATCTTAACCAGTTATGTCAGTAAAGACTATTTCCAAATAAGGTCACATTCCAAGTCCCTGGGTAGGCTTGGATTTTTCAGGGGCCACCATACCTACTATAAACAGTAGCTATCACTAATGCGCCGCTTACTGCAGTCTGTGCAGCACAGCTGATGTGCTGGACACTTTTCTGTGCTCCTTTCATTCCCTCCCCCCTTAGCCCTCTCTACAACCTCGTGAAATGAGTTCTAGGATCATCTCTGTTTGAGGCCAGAGAGGTGAACTGACTTGCTCGAGGTCACACAGCTGGTAAATAGCAAAGCTGGGAGGAAACCTCTCCTCTCTGACTCTACAGCTGGCAGGGTTCTGAGACCCTCCAATCCCATTCCAAGGGCTTGGAGTCATTGTACTTTCTCTCCCAGAATCCCAGCCATGCGAACTATGCTGTCTCCTGGCCCACACCTCTCTCCACTCTCTCCAGACACATCTTCCCCAAAGGGGCTATAAAAAGGCGGGGGCGAGTGGGGTTGGATATTGTCTTCACAAGGGCAAACATGATGTTGTGTTGTCTGGGATCACTGGTGCCCAGCTCTCCTGTGGGTGGGAAGCACGCGACCCTCACATATGTAAGAGCATGCCAGACGCATATATTTCATCCTTGACAGCTGGTACCATTTTAGGAGCCTTGACTTGGGCTTACAAATTGAAAAATGGTCCATTAACGTGTAATTTCTTTGTCATCAAGACATTGCTGTTGAATGCTTACAAAGGGATTCACTTGGTCGGGTCCACAAACCCTGACTTCTTGGCCCAGGCCTGGCAAAGGCCTTTGCAGGCAGGATGAAGCTGTTTCTCTGACAGCAGAGAGCAGGGGCCTGGTGGGGCCGGAACAGGGCCTGACAGAGACAAATGAGTATGTTGCCAGATGATGTATGGCAGTTTACCTTTTAACACGCCTGTGTCGCGGCCACGGAAAGAACTTGCTTCGGCTAATGGGAGATGTATGCAATCAGGAGTCTCTCAAAGCCACAAGCCCAGAGGCATGAGGAAGAATTGTACTGGGGCTTTGGGGCCAGGAAATAGCTGCTCTGTTAGCACAGAGAGGCAGGAGACTTTTCCTAGCCAGTAAGCAAGTTGGAAGCCCCTGGGCAGATCAGGGGCTCCTCAAGAACAAAGCCGGCCTGCAGAACTTTGCCCCCTGGGAGGGGGCGGTGTTAGGAGTTGGGAGAGTGGCTAGCCAAGTGTGTAGGAGCCAGCCACACCACAGAGAGCACTGCCCCAAAGCCAGACTGCCTGGGTTCAAATCCTGCCTCCTCCACAGACTAGCCAGGCCTTAGACAGCCCCTCTGTAAAATAGGGATTATAACAGAACCTACCTTGGGGGCATCTGGGGATTTCCTGAGCTAATGGCACAGAAAGAGTTCTCATGAACGCTATGATGATACGGTGTAGCACTGATGGGGTACAGAGAAGAGCCAAAGTCAGGACAAGAGAGAAGCTGTGCTGTGCCTTCTGGCTGTGGGTCTAGTGGCAGCTCCTAACGGGCTGCACGCACACCATGCAGGAGCCTCCTCCCAGTCCCTGCCCCTCAGGGCAATTGGGAGACCAGTGCCAATATTGGCTGTCACCCTGCTTGGCCAGAATCCAAAAAGTGGGATTAGCTTGATTGGGGAGGATCCATGAGGAGGGCTGGGGTTACCACGAGCCACTACCTCCCTTACAGGTGGGCTGCCCAGGGGCTGGCAACCACTCTGCATGCCTGTGGACATCAAAGGTCTGATTCACATCCCCAGCTCAGAAGCAAAAGAAGGACAGACAAGGGCTGTGTGGTCCCCATGGCCCTTCTGCCTAAGTGGCTCCAACCCCAAATGAGATGACGGGGTAGATGTACTGGTGTGCATCTCTGGGCCCTCAAAACTGGGGTGGTAGTTCAGAGGTGGCAGCACAGCGGGTCCAGCTCAGGTTTGGGGATCACACAGACCTAGGGCAGGGAGGGCTGGACGTGCATCCAAGTCAAAAATCTGTTCTGACTTGGAATCAGGCATCGTTACATGTGAAGGCTGAAGCCTGACCCCTCCGCTCTATCCCTGTCTCCCCCAGGACTGACTGCTCAGGAGCCGTGGCCGGCTCATGGTACTCATGCCAGCTGGCTGTGGCTCTCCCACGAGGGTCAGTTTCTAGAGCTATCAGATGCTGTGGCTGTTGGCTTGCTTGTCTCCATGGCACCAAGCCTGGCCAGCTTTTGGGCAACAGCGGCCCCGTGGGGAACGTATAATCCATGAAGAAGGGATAGCAGAACCTAGCGTAGGGATGGCCGGGTGGAGAGCAGAGAATGCCTTTGGGCACCCTGACCGTGCGCAGGCAGCTCTGAGCATTGGTCCTTTGTTTTAATTTTTAGGTAATCTCTACACCCAATATGGGGCTCGAATTTATGACCCCGGGATCAAGAGCTGCATGCTCCACTGACTGAGCCAGCCAGACGCCGCTGAGCACTGGTCCTTTAGAGCCTTAGGAGAAAGTCCAGGTGATGAGGTGAGGGTGGAGGTGGTGTGTGTGTGGGGGGGGGGTGGGGGGTTCCAGCTGGCACCTGGCCTTGTGGCAGCTACCCAGTGAGGGCTCTTTACAGCTTCGCCCTGCCCTGCTTCCGCCCTCCCGCACCCGCACCCCCACCCCGGGAGCCGGGCGGGGGGTGGCGGGGTGGGCTTCACTTCCTGATTCTCTAATCCTCCTGCTCCAGCCAGCTGTCCCGTTCACATTCATTCGTATGTCCCTTTTCTCGGTCCTCGCAACGACCCCGTAAGGTGGGGGTGCCGCTACTATGCGCCTTTTTTTGAGACCACGGAACACACACGGATGTGAAGCCGCTGGTTCAGGGGCACAGAGATGACGAGGGGGCCGGATTAGTCACCGAGCGCCGAGTAACACATGGCCCCATCACTCAGCGCCTGAAAACAACACCTGTCCAAGATCTTACGGTTTCTGCAGGTCAGGGTGCGGGCGTGGTGGCCGGGCCCTCGGCGTCAGGCTGTCACAGGCGCGCCAGGTGTCCGGGGGCAGAGGGGGCTCCGCTCGCCTCAAGGGGCAGGGGCAGGGGTCCCTTCTCCTCGGGGAGGGAGGGGGCGTCCCGCGGCCCCCAGCACGGGGCCCTGTCCCTCGTGGCGGCTTGCCTCCTCAAAGCGACGCAGCCCGGACGGCGCATGCGCGCGCATGCGTGTGGACAGACGTGTGGACGTGCGCGCGCGGGCGGGGGGGTGCACGTATGTGCGTGAGGCGTGCGCGGGGCAGGCGTGTGTGCGCAGGCGCGGGGGCAGGCACCTGCGTGCGCAGGTGGGCAGGAGCCAGCGGCCAATGGCAGAGGTGGCGGCGCGTCCCTTTTGGCCCCTTGCGTGGCTTTCTCCCAGTGGGAGGCAGGCGGTGGGGCCCGCTCGCGCTGAAGAGGAGCGGAAGGCCCGGCGGGCGGCCCCCCTGTGTGCCCCCGGCCCCGGGCCACCTGTCGGCCGCCACTCAGCATCGAATGGCGCCCTCGCCTGCTGGGGGGGTCCGGGAGCCCCCGGGGAGCCCCCTCGCGCTTCGGACAGGGGCGGTGCCGTCCCGGAAGCCGCACGCTGGTGGCCGGGCCGCAGGCAGCATCTCTACCCACCATCACGTGCCTCTGCAGGAAAAAGAAAGAAATGCCTTTTCATTGCTTCCTGTAACTGAGCTGGGATTGCTCACAAACCCAGGGCAACGAGGAGGAACACGAGATTTCGTCCGATCTGGCCAATTTAATCCGATCCAGTGCCGTAGGTCTTCAGGTAATGTTCAGTCTCAGATTTCCTTCTGCTCCATCCTCAGCGCCTCCCCCCCCCCCCGGTGGCGTGGGGTCCGGAGCCCCCCGGAGGCTCCCGGGTGGATGGGGAGGACGCGGGGCATCCAGCCACGTCCATGGCCCGGGACCACTGCTGGCCTTTCTGGCGCTGGCGGCTGGAGGAACACGTGCTCTGGGCCCGGAGCCCTGCCTGGCTGACTTGTCTCTTCCTTGGCTCAGAGCCCTCAACTCCGCTGCATCTGGCCCCCGCTGGGGCTGTCCACCATCCTCACACAGTGTCCCCTAGGAAAAGGGATGTCCCTTAGGTGGAAGACCCTGTGGAGCCCGGAAAAGTGCAACACCGGGCAAGGCTTCCTTCCTTCCATCCAACCTGGGGCATTTGCATGGTCCCCCCAACTTAAACTGGTGAGCAGTGGTCTCAATCCAGCTTCCTCCTTGAGCCTCCAGAGGGTCAGTGCAAATCCCTGCCTTCTAGCTGGCTCTGCTTGTACTAAACAAACGAATGAAATAAATAAATAACAAAATAGAAGTAGCTGATACTTAGAAAACACCTGAATCTACACTAAGCATCTCACGCAACACTCGTAGCAACTCTGTGAGGAAGTACTGAGTCCCATTTTACAGATGAGGAGACTGAGGCACAGAGACGTGACATAACTGGCTCCCCGTCACAGAACTCTTAAGTGGCAGAGCTGGGATTTGAACCCAGGTAGCTCTTGGGTCCCTACTTTGCACCAGCACCCTCTTGTATGCCCCTGTGCTTTCTGGGCTGAAGCCAAGAGAGGGATAGAGGGATGTCCTCTCTTCTATGCATGTGGTCCTTCTGCCAAAGATAGCAGGCCTGGGGGCACGGGTGGTAAAGGGAGACCTCTATTTTTTTTAACAGTGTGGGAAAGTGCTATGCCTTTGCTATGTATGTTGGCACCTAAAGGACTTTTATTTTTTATTTATTTTTTAAAGATTTTCTTTATCTATTCTTGAGACACACACACACACACACACACACACACACACACATAGAGAGAGAGAGAGGCAGAGACACAGGCAGAGGGAGAAGCAGCCTCCATGCAGGGAGCCGGAAGGCAGGACTTGATCCCAGTAACCTGGGATCAGGCCCTGAGCCGAAGGCGGCACTAAACCGCCGAGCCACCCGGGCTGCCCCCTAAAAGACTTTTAAAAAATGTTTTCTCACAGTGGTGACTTTTAAGTCCGCTGTCTTGTGGCAAAATCTGCTTTGACTACGAGGAACTGAATATCGCCACCATCCTGCCTTTCGTTCCTCTGTGTGAATGCACGTCTTCCCCAGGCAGATGGATATCTGAGGACCAAGGGGAAGGACTGTTTACCTAAAGAGGCAAAGGGGAAAGCACAGTCGTGTTTTTCAAACCATTGCTTGTTACGGAAATGATCGCACACTTAATTAGAGTTGTGGTATATGTGCTGAAGGAGAAACATTGAGAGCAGTGAGTGTGTAACAATGGTCTCGGTCTGTTCAGGTGCTGTGACAAAGCGCCATGGCCTCGGGGGGCTGAGCCTCTGTCACTGCTCAGTCCCTGTCTGCAGACTCTGGGACCTGGGTAGAGGGTCAGCGTCAGACTGCCCTCCCTGGGGAAGAAAAATCAATCCCTCCCCTCTGAAAGGATAAAGCAGACAGATCTTCAGAGGGTGGCCAGGCATGCTGACAAGGGACGGTCTCCAACTAGGGCGGCTGAGAGGGAGGGTCATGACTTCTATGGCTGAATGATGCAGAAATCCCGAGGTTGTTTGCTCTCAATCTCTCTCTTCTCTATCCTCTTTCCTTCCTGCCCTGGTCTAAGCCGATCTAAATGAGAAAACCACGAGTGCTAATACTATAACTACCATGGACTATGTCCGGCAAGCGTTAGAATATTGAATTCTCAGAACTGGCTCGACACAGTGGGTGGTATTACCATCCGCATTTTATAGAAAGCTGGGACTCAGAGAGGTGAAGCAACTTGTCCAGGATGACACAGCAAGAATTTGGCAGACTAGGTTTTGTCCCCAGGTCTATCCCACATCAAAGCCTTCCCTATGCTCCAGTTGCTGCTGGGCCTTTCAGGTTCCCGAATGGGGGTGGGAGGTGGGGGTGGGGGGAAAGGAGAATTTGCCCCAGAAAAAAACTTCAAGAGCCAGACTCCAGAAATGCTCAGAGCTGTTAGTTCCCTGTGGTGGTCCCTGCCTGCCCCTCACTGCAGAGGAGTCGGGCCAGGAAGCTGAGCTGTGTGATGATATGTGAAAACTTACGGCAGAAGCCCATTCTGAAATGTTCTAGGACAGGCAGGAAAGGTTCCTCCTGGGACAAGGTGGAGAGGTTCCAGTCCATTTAACTGCAGGAGACAGGGTGGGGCGGAGGGACGCTAATGTTGCTAGTTGATGGTTAATGTTCTCTCCCAAGGGTATTTATGATTGATGCCCACATTTTTAAACAAAATTCAGCCAAGCTAGATTCAGTACATCAGGAAGCTAAGGAGAAAGCATTCATGAAAACTACATTTTGAAGGGGATAAAAAGATATTCCAGACAACTTGCCCCCTTTTAGGTTCTACTTGTCAAAATAGAGGCTATCTTACCACAGGGACCCCTCAGCAGGTGTCTCCCAGGTCTCTGCATTCTAGGCCTCTTGCCTTGGCTGGATGACACGGAAACAAAAACAAAGGCCCAAAGGTTCTCACTGTCACACTAGCCAAACCCTTTTTTGGTCTTTAATTTGGGGCCTGTGAAGAAGAAAGAATCTGTGCATTAGGACTCCGTGAGTTATAAGTGGTGAAAGCCCAATTCATGCTGCTTAAGCAAAAAAGAAGAAGAAGAAGAAGAAGAAGAAGAAGAAGAAGAAGAAGAAGAAGAAGAAGAAGAGAAGAATGCTTTGGCTCCTACAACTCAAAAATTTAGAATTAGGTTTAGTGTCAGGTATGGCTGGATCCAGTCAGGTGAGAGGGAGTAGAGGATCGTAGGGCTGATTTTCAGTGACCTGGCCTGGCGCAGATCCCCTTGGCTGAACCCGTCGTGGTGGCAAGAAGGATGTGGCAGTTTGAATGGGCCTTAACGGTGAGCAGTGCAAAGTGGTAAGGGAGTGTTCACCATGAGAAGCCCGTGGCACTATTAGAATAAAGGTCAAATCAACAGAGAGATCTTCTTAAGTTTTGTATGATCCTGTGAGACCTTAGGACTGAGCCATTTCAAGCTTTGAGGAACTTTACAGAGCACCTGGGTTGGGGTGGCAACTATGTGACGCCAAATATACCATCCTTCCCACCCTTCAGTTTGTGGAAGACATGGCTAATCCACCTCAACGCCGTTTCCTAGTGAGCCCAAACACGGCCTCAGAATCTCAACGCCACGCCAGAAGCAACCTGTGTCCACCGGTGGTGTTAGAACATGAGCCAAGGCCTATCTGCAAGTTCTCTTCTCAGCCCACGGAGATAAGAAAACAGAAGCTCTGAGGGTTGGTTCCCCAGTGGCGTGTAGGAACTCGGTGACCAGCCCTCCTGACTCGGGCAGCCGCCTTTCCTGTGGCATTCTCCTGCTTCTAGCACAGAGACGAGGTCTGTCCCTTAGTGGAGATTTCCACTGCAGACAGCTGCTGAACATGAAAAACAAACAGACGTGAGGTCAGAGGAAAGCCAGAGAGCTTAGCCGCTGACCTCTCTTGCTGAGCGCTGTCTGGAGCTGAGTGCGGCCCTGGGGGCAGCCGGGCAGGGTGAGGCACGGGGAACCCACCAGTCAAACAGCAGGTCCTTCCACAGACATCTCAGTGGGCTTTTGCATGGTCTACTTTAAATGTGGTAAAACTGGGAAACATGCCCTCCTAGGCTCACATTCTCAAATGGGGGTGATGCTGAAGGTACCCCTTTTGGGGTTGGGTGCGGGGTTGTCTTGGAGGGGAAGACAAAGCCTGACCAGCAGGCTAGGGAAGCCAGGAAGCAGGGAGAAAGCCCCAACAAGCTATCACTCCCCCAACTCCGCTACATCCAATCGGAGGAGGAAGAGGTGCCCCAAACAACCTGATGATTTGACTGGAGGAAGTTAAGGGGTGTCCTGACCCCGAGGAGCCTTTTGCAAGTGTACACGATATACGGACCTAATAATTGTAGTGGGCTGACATGGGGCTGGCGGTGTGCCTCTCACAAAGCCAAGAGCTTTGCACATGTTATCTTAATTCAGATTCACAGGACAATTATTCCCCAGGAACAGATAGGACCAGAGGCTTGGAACAGAGCTACCCATGGCCACACTTGAGTAAGGGTGGAGCTGGGCTCGAGGCCAGGTCCGCCTGACCCCAGTTCTGACTGAGCTGCCTCCATGGGCTGGTGGCTATCGTGAAAAGGAACAGAACAGAGTGTGTGAGTCATTTGAGAACCTTTCCGTAGATCGTTCCCAACAGCAGCTTCATGCAAGGTGCTGGGTGGGAACAGAGAGGCACGTGGGGTTCCTGCCCTCAGCTCACTCCCAGAAACGATGGGGTGTGCACTTGGGAAATTGTCACCGTGGAGCCTGAGTAGCATAAATGAATGTCGTGACTGTCACGACTCCCTCTGTTGAGCTCATGGCCCAAAGACAGGTGCAGTCGACAGTCTGCAAACTTCTGGGCTAAGACAAGCCCCCCAGCCCAATGTACAGGTGAGAAAACTGAACCTCAAAAAAGATTGAATGCCCCCCCACCGAGGCACAGCCAGTGAAGAGGGGGGTGAGAACTCCAGTCAATACCGGGTCTCGGTGTAGCTGCGTCCTCTGGGGATCCATGAAAACCAGTAGGAACCTCCTGGTGGAAGTGACGGGGCGTCTGAGAGGAGGATCCTGGGTGGACCCTGGAGGGGGAACCACCCACGGGTGCTGGGCCTCGATGCATACAGCAGTTCCCCCAGGGCTCGGACAACACCTATGACGTCCACCATGTGAACTTAAACTGAGGCCTGGGGACTCCCTGGCCCTTGAGAAGCACCCTGATTTCACAGATGTGACCAATGATCATTGCTTCTTTCCTTTTGGAAATTTAATTTCTCTGGCTCTCCCCTTCTTCGGGGGGGGGGGGGGGGGCGGTCTGGTCCTCGTCAAGGCAGCCCTGTCTGATGACAAAAGCAGATGCTCCCAGGTGGGCTGGACACACCCACGCCTCCGGCGGGTGGGACAGAGGCCGGAGGGAGAGTCGAGTCTGTGACTGATCCTCTTCCTCATCAGCCGTCAGGCTCTGTCTGAGGGAGGCTCTGGAGGGGCCGCTGATGGCAGAACCAGCTGGAGGGGAAATGTGAGGGCAGATGTGGCCACTGCCGAAGCCTGAGTCGCTGGAGCTTCGCTGCGGTGACTTGGAAATGGTGCCACCTTCCGAGCCATGGGACGCCCGACCAGGCCCAGGGCGGGCACTTACTGCTAGGCCCCTCGGCCTCGATGAGCCTCAGCTTGTCTCCGGCAGTGCCTTTAGCCCTGGTTGCTCCCTATCCTCTGAATGCCGCTTGTCCCCAGGGCTGGCTAACCCCCTGTGGCCGACAGCTGTGCTGCAGAGGCCCACGGGAAACGGAAGACCTAGGTCTGCCCCAGCCCCAGCCTGCCCCTTCTCTCCCAGGCTCCGGACCTGCCCTCAGCCTCAGGAGTTCCTGGCTTCATCCTTTGTCCAGGACCTTCAGAGAGATTCTGGTAACAGTAGTTCTGAGGCTGAGAAGGGGTCGTCGTGAGGACAGCATGTCCCTGCAGCAAAGTTTTAACCTTCTCGCCCCTCATACCAGGGCTTCAGACCAGAGAAGGGGAACTTGCGTCACTTGGGATGCACGGGGACACTGCTTTGAATCCTAAACTCTGCCAAAGCGCTTCTGCCTACTTTGGTGTGGTCTGTTGGGTTCTATGTCGCACATCTAACTCTGACGGTTTCAGGTAAAAATGGGACATGTTAGGAGGTTATAGAGCTGTTCCTTTTGGTCATTAAAAAATAAAAAAACAGAAAACCTAACAAAAGTAATTTGAAGAAAGATTTTTTTTGGCTCATGTAATGGAAAAGTCAGTGGTAGGGTGGGTTTCAGATAAAGTTTGATCCAGCCACTCAGTGCTTTCACTGGGATCCAGAGTGCCATAGCACCTACCCCTTTTCTACATACATCTGTGTGCTTATGCCCCTGGAATGGCCACCCCAACCCCAAATATCCACAGTCTTTCAGCTCAAGTATCTGTTCCAACTGGAATGCTTTTCCATTGTCTCTTGGTTCATATTCCTGTGGGAGGGAATCTGATGTCCAGATTCATCCTTTTGAGTCAAGCACCAGAAGTCTTGTTTCTGGCCAGTGAGTGAATGTTCTCTCCAGGGTCCAGTGTCCAACGCTTGTTCAGATATCGTCGGCCAGACCACAAGGATCACATGTCTGTTCCACCTCAATAGAGGCAGGGTATCTGACAAGGGGTCATGGACCAGGCAGCCCGAAACCTCCCAGAGAAGTGGGGACAACCCTTGCAAATTCCTCCCTGGACTGGAGGCTATCCGAAGAGTGTTATTTTGTTCTTAATTAATAACTTCAGGAAAACTTAAAGTTTGGTTCTGGTTAGCATTTTTTTTTGCCTCGCTATTTCCTGAGGCTCCGTTTTTGGTTCATTCAGGAGGAGACATTGTTACTCAGGCTCTGCTATGTGTCTCCACTCTCAGCGAGTCCAGGGTTACTCTCCTGAGGGCTGCCGACAGGCGGCAAGGTGGCTTCTTCAAACAAATCTGCATGATTTTATTATTTTCATACCAGGAAAGAGGTTTGATCTTCAAAACAATGCACTCACGTCATCGATTAAGCTGGAAGAACTTGTTTGGCCAAATTTAGCACCCACAAGAAGGTCAGAGAACAAATTTAGAACTGAACTCTGAACCTTGAGGGCCAGTTTGGCGCTGCTAACTCTGCCTGCCATGTTACCTTGGGTTGGTTTCCTTCTGACTCCACAGAATTCTTACAGCACAACGTGGGCTTGGAGAGTAAGCCCTGGCACCTAGGCCTGTCTCTACTGCTTCTAAGCCGTGTAACTCTGGGAATGCGTTTGACCTCTCTGAGCCTTTGTTTCATTATCTTTTAAAGAATGGAGGTGTGGGGGGCGGTGGTTAATAAAAACATCTACCTTAAGTAGATTGACCAAGACTTTTTTGTTCTGGTAAAATATACATAACGTAAAATTCACCACATTATGTGTTTTTAAGTGTATGGTTCTGTGGCATTCGGCACATTCACGTTGCTGTGCAACCATCACCACCATCCACCTCCAGAACTTTGTCATTTCCCCCAACGGAAACTCTGTCCCCATTTACCACTAACTCCTCAATCCTCCTCCCTGGCTCCCACCTTTCTACTTTCTTTCTTTTTTTAAGATTGATTGCTTGATTGATTTATAAGAGAGAGAGAGGGCGCGTGCACTTGTGCACACATGCGGGCGAGCACAGACGTGCGAGCAGGGGAAGGGGCAGAGGAGAGGGAGAGAGAGAATCTCAAGCACGCTCCCTGCTCAGTGCCTGAACCTGACAAGAGGCTTGATCTCATGACCTTGAGATCACAACTTGAGCCGAAACCAAGAGTCACAGACACCTAACTGACTGAACCACCCAGGCGCCGCCCCCCCCCCCCCCCCCCCCCGCCGCCATCCTATTTTCTGTCTCTATGACTTTGACTGCTCTAGGGACCCCATACAGGAGGAATCATACAGCATGTGTCCTTTTATGACGGGCCTATTTCACTTTGCATTATGGCCTCAAGGTTTATTCATGTTGTAGCCTGTATCAGAACTCCCTTCCTTTTAAGGCCGAACAGTATTCCATTGTGCAGATAGACCACATTTTGTTTATCTGTTCATCTGTTGATGGACACTTGGGTTGCTCCACCTTTGGGCTATTGTGAGTAATGCTGGTGTGAACATGGGTGTATAAATATCTGTTCAAGTCTGGGTATAAACCAGAAGTGAGAAGAAAATATTTTATGGAGACCCTTAGCCCGTGCTTGGCATACAGTAAACATTCAACAGTGTAGCTAATAAAATGTTAGGAAAATAGTGGGTGAAATTTTTTTTTAATGCAAATTAAAGAATGGGATGACAAATTAGCAATGACTAAAAAGTAACATTTGTCAGTGCAGTTGGGGTATAGTGAGATGTGTAATAATGTACAAATTCCTCCTATAAAATAGGTACCATTTATGGATCATTTACTATGTGCCAGAAACTCTGCTAAGCTCTGTATCTATTCTCGCTCACTTATTCCTCCTAACAACTTAAAGGTCTATTATTACTCCATCTTAGAAAGAGAAAACAGAGGCCCCATGGCTCTCCAGTTTGCAGAGCCAGCAAGTGGCAGACCTGGGATTCAAATCCAGGCCCTCAGCTCTAAGAGTAGAAAAGCAATGGGAAATATTGCACTAAAGGCTGATTGTGGCACCTCGGAAGGATGGGAATACCTATTCTCCTCCTCGAATTGGTCTGTATTTTTTCTCTAAGCCAGAGGAAAAAAAATGAGCATGTTCGATTTAAAAAGAAAGAAAAAAGCAGTTGCGTCTTGCAAACAGGCATCTTTGATGATAAAACATGCATGTCTTGTGTCTCATGCCACGAACTCAGTTTGCGTCCATTTTTTTTCCAGTTGAAGAAGAGCAGAGTGTCCTGGCTGTGTCTTTTGGCTGATTGCTTAATGATCATGGACACACACACACACACACACACACACACACGCAGGGCCCAACACAGGAGGGGAGACAAAGCCAGCAGTAGCCAAAACTCTGCTAGATCGATGTGGACGGTTACAGGCACAGCTTTCCAAAAAAGCAGAGCTCAGTGAAATAAATATTTTTCCTGTGAGAAGAGGCTTAAGTCGGCGATCTTAACAACCCTCCAATTCATTCCAGACCCGCTCAGAGTGGCTGGCGTCAGGGCGCCCATCTTGATGTACTTAGGATCATTTAGTGACTGCAGCGGGCCTGCCTGCGTGTCTGGCTGGCTTCTCCCACGCGGCAGTGCGCCAGGGGTGCTGGCCAGGGAGGGCAAGAAGGAGTTTGTCTCTGGAGGATGCTCTCCCCACGCCTCCTGAGCTCCCACAACTTCTGAGGGTCCCTAACTTGGTTATCCTGGGAAACCAGCTCTATTTGCTCTCGACTGGAGGCCTGAGAATTCAGCCCCTTTTCTTGGCAAAGGCTCCGTTCTTTCGGTCCTGGAGACAGTCTGCAGGAAGAATTTAGTATCAGAGCCTTCAGAAACATAGACACATGGAGAAGCCTGAGTTATCTCAAAAAACAAACAAACAAACAAAACAAAACAAAAAAACAAAACAAAACTGGGAGCTTCACTACCCAGGCAAAACTTCATTCATTCACTCAGTTGCACACTCAACAATCATTTGTAGGGCTGCCTCCCAAGGGTCAAGATTTGGTACGAAGCTAGCGTAAGACAGTATGAAGTCTCTGGAGGCACAGAACCCATTGTCATCTCTGCACCCATTCATTCAGTAGGTATTTACCCTGGGGAGAGCTGGTCCGTTAGGGCATGCGTTCTAGCTGGGGGAATAGAAGACAAGGAAGATGTAGTGAATAGGATGTAAAAGCTAAAAAGAAAGATAAAACAGAGACAGGGAATTGGGAAAATGGTGGGGGGCAGGGCTGGTGCCTCTTGGATGAGGGGCCAGGAAAAGCCTCATAAGGAGGTGATATTTTAGTCCACAGGCTGCAGGAGAGGAGGGAGGATGATTCAGGAGGGGCAGGCGTTAATAACAATGACTCACGGATCACGTAAGTCCTCTTTCAATGACCTCTCAGTCCCGATTATGCCAAGGAGAAAGTCTTTGTTGTTGTTAGCATGGTCTTTAATGCCTCGCTAAGAATACTAATCTCCCCGACCTCGAAAGAACAGGCTTTGCAGGCAACGTGCCTACCTGCACTTGGACATGGCTGTGCGTTCAGTGCGAATATCTCCCAGTTGGTTACATTCTTACTGATGGAGAATGATGCTGGCTTTTTGTTTACAGTAGTGATAACATTGTCCTTCCAAAATATGCTTATTTGGGGGGGCACCAGGGTGGAGATGCTGGTTAAGCATCTGCTTTCAGCTCAAGTCATGATCCCACGATCCTGGGATCAAGCCCCATGTTGGGCTCCCAGCTCAGCTCGGGGCCCACTTCTCCTTCTCCCTCTGCCTGCCGCCCCTCCTGCTTGTGCTCTCTCTCCCTCTCTGTCAAATAAATAAATTAAAACTTTAAAAATATATATATGCTTATTTTTTTTGATAAGCGAGTTGATTTACAGAAAGCATCCAGTAACTTGTAACACAGGTGGTACTCCAGTGTGGGGACGTGGGGAAGTTGGGAAGGCGATAAATGAGTGAAGTTTGGGATGCACTTCACACATGAAAATAAGACCTGATCCTCCTCATGTTGCTCAGAGCCCGGCTCGAGAAAAGAAACCTTTTGGGTGAAAAAAAAGAAAAAGAAACCTTTTGGGTGGGGGATCCCTGGGTGGCACAGTGGTTTAGCGCCTGCCTTTGGCCCAGGGTGCGATCCTGGAGATCCGGGATTGAATCCCACGTCGGGCTCCTGGTGCATGGAGCCTGCCTTCTCCCTCTGCCTGTGTCTCCGCCTCTCTCTCTCTCTCTGTGTGACTATCATAAATAAATAAAAATTAAAAAAAAAAAAGAAACCTTTTGGGTGGGACTCAGCCTGCCACCAGTGACTCCCTTTAGGGGCCCCTGGAAGAGGACGGCGCTCCCCGTCGCTAGGGTGGATCAGAGCAGGGGGCCCAGGAGAGGCGCTGCTGGGGACACGGCTGAAGGCAAGGGCAAGCCTGCACCTGCCCATGAAGGACATGCAGGGTGTTATAGGGAACAGTGGGAACATCAGGCGGCATGTGAATAATAAGGGAGCAGAGTCGCTGGACGAGGGAGCCTTAGGAAACCACCCCAAATTTATGCTAGTCCAGTGACTAATCCTAACACAAGTTCTAAAGCTTCCCTTCGTTGGGGCACTGCTTTCTTGTATCTTCTCATGTAACCTCAGCAGAGCTGCGAGGTAGCGCTGTTGTTAGGGTCCCATTCTACAGATGGGGACCTTCAGGGCTCAGGCCAAGTCACCTGCGCAAGGTCATGTAGCCTGCGAGAAGCCATCAAAACTTTTATCAACCTATTTTTTTAAATGCAGATATAACCAATATGCCATAAAATTCACATTTTTATTTTTTAAATTATTTTTAAAGATTTATTTATTTACTTAGAGAGAACATGAGCAGCGGGGAGGGGCAGAGGGAGAGGGAGAAGCAGATACCCCACAGAGCAGGGAGCCCCATACAGTTCTGGGATCACAGCCTGAGCCGAAGGCAGATGTTTAACCTACTGAGCCACTCAGGTCCCCCTAAAATTCAAACTTTTAAAGTGTACAGTTAAGCCTATTCACAAAGTTGTGCAACCATCACTACCATCTAATTCCAGAACATACATACATACATAATTCCAGAACACTTCTGCTGCTCCCCCCCCACAAAACCCTGTCCTCATTAGCAGTCACCTGCCCCCCAATCCTCTGCTCCCAGCCTCTGGCAGCCACTAATCTATGTTCTGTCTCTATGGATTTGCCTATTCTGGACATTCCATAGAAATGGAATCATATAATATATGGCCTTCTGTGTCTGGCTTCTTTCACTCAGCATCATGTTTTCAAGATTCATCTATAGTGCGACATAGATGACTGCTTCATTTCCTTACATGACTGACTAATATCCCGTCGTATGGATACACCACGTTTCATTATCCCCTCGTCGGCTGATGAACGTTTGGGTAGTTTTGGCTTCTTGGCCGTGGAGAGTAACGCTGCTATGAGCACTTGCGTGCAGGTCTTGTGTGGACAGATGTTTTCATTTCTCCCTGGTGTACGTCGAGGAGTGGAATTGCCCAGCCGACTTGTAACTCTGTGCTCCACACTAGAGGGATGGCCAAACTGTCTTCCAAGGTGGCTGCACCTGCTACATCCCCACCGGCGGTGGCCGAGGCTCCAATCTCCACATCCTCGCTGGTGCTTGTTGTCCGTGGCTTAGGTCATGGTCATCCGAGTGGGGGTGAAAGGGCATCTTGTTGTGAATTTGATTTGCTGGGAAAGCAGTCTAGTGGCATTTAATTAGAAATGTATGGTCTCCACTGCCGGGCGTTGCCAAACCGGGGTCCAAGGGAACAGAGAGGCGGGAGGACTGATTTAATCTGGGCGTGTGGGTGGGTGGCCCTGGCTTGGGACTGCGCTGAGTTTGGGGGAGAACCACAGGAGCAGTCGGTGGGGCTGTGGGACTCAGAGTCTGGGAGAGTTTGGGGGTGTAGTGGGGTTGGCGAGGGCACCTGCCAGCAATAGAACTGGGAGACTGGACCTCCCCCACCCCTGTCCTCTCTGGGTCCAGGGTCAGCCTCTTCCAAAGATAAGGCCTTGGCCTCGGGCTTCCCTTGGACAGAATGAGACTGAGGCTGAGCAGCAGAATTCCTCCTCAGAAAAGCCAGTGCAAAGGGGATCTTGAGGAGGGAACGACACTACGGCTCTCTGTATCCGCCAAGGATATTGTGCAGCATCACCTACTGTGTGTCCAAAGTTGTGGCTTTCAGGGTCCTGATTCCCCAAGGGCCCTGTAACTCCCAGGACACTGGGTCAGGGCTCATTCCCATGTCCTGTGTGGCTCTGAAGACCACAGGTGCACTGTTGTTAGCTATCAGCTGATTTGTAATCGTGAACACGTCCCACAGATCGTGTTTCTTGAGCATTTACTCCGTGCCCTTATGACATACCCTGCTCCGATGCTTGATGCACATTTAATTTCCATCCCCGTTTTACAGATGGGGGAACAGGTTCTGGGAGGCGAGGGAGGTAGTGCGGCCAACATCACACAGCCCGTGAGCTGTACCGTCAGGATCTGAACCTTGTCTCCCACCACTGGGCACCCTGGGAGCTTTCCATTTTAAGGTTCCTTGACGGAGCATGTTGGTTTTCTCGTGCTGTGTAACAGATCGCCACAACCCAGCAGCTTAACACAATCCCCATGTATGAACTCGCAGTTCTAGAGGGCAGAAGAGGGCGTGGCTGTGGCCTCTGCTGAGGGCACTTACAAGGCTGGATTCAAAACATCATTCAGGCTGACTTCTCGTCCAGAGGGTCTGGGGACAGATCCACTTTCAAGATCACTCTTGTGGGTGTCATTTGGTTCCATGTAGCTCTAGGACTGAGGTCCCTGCTTCCTTACTAGCTGCCAGCTAGGACCCCTCTCAGCTCCTAGAGGCCTTGGTATTCCTTGCCACACACCTCCCACCCCACTCCCACCCACCCCCATCTTCAAAGCCAGCAAGGGAGACTCTCCCTCACGCGGAATCCTTCTTCTACTTTAAAGCTCTTTTGACTGGAAGAATCAATCTTGTTTAAGGGCTCACCTGATAAGGCCAGGCCCATCCAAGATAGCCTCCCTTCTGCCTTAGAAGGTGACACAATCACTGGAGGCACATCCCATTATAGTCACAGGTTCCATCCACACTCAAAGGAGAAAGGACTCTGCAAGGTCAGAGGTCACTGGGGGTCATCTTCATTTTCCACCTGCCATGGAAGATCTTCAGTTCTAATAACAGTGATCACGATAGCTACAGTAATATTGGTACCTCCTCTCATTTGGTAGAGCTTCGTGGTTTTCAGACTGACTCTACATCTGTAATCCCATTGGAGCCCAGCAGCAATGCTGTGAGGTATGTGCTTCATCCCCATTTTGCCCATGAGAGAGAGGAGAACGCCTACCTAGCCCAGCGAGGGCTGAAGTCCTGACCCCCAGCCCAGGGCTCCTGGCGCCCACAGTATCCCTGCCTCCCATTAGGATCCTCAGACTTCATCACCATCCTTGGAAGGGGTGAAGCATTATTTCCAACCAGCCCAGCCTTCAGGGAGTGCTTCCCTGTAAACTTGCCACACTGGGTCATCGAAACTCTGGCTTTTACAGGAATTGCCACTGGGCTGGGCGAACCTCACCTCATTTAGCAGGAAAAACCAATAAAGCCTGAAGGGTGCAGAATCAAAACAGCATGTGTGCAGGAAGGGCCCAGCTTGGCAGTGGCCCAGCCTCGCAGCGGGGGAGGCAGTTTGGCTGAGGCTGTGATGCGCTGGCCAAAAGCGAGGGGCCCCAGCTCCAGGGGGCAATGTGTCAGGTAGCCATCACCATTGTCCTGTGTCCGTGGGCGCCAGGCATTCGAATGTTCCAAGTGTCAGCGCCCCATGCCTATATCTTCTAGACTTCCCATGGGGTACCCCCCCTTTAATATTTAAACCAAGGCCTGAGACTCCAGTTAGAAACCCAGGACCATGGCCCCCACGATCTCTTCAAGGTTTTAACATTTCTTCTAGATAGCTCTGTGCTGACACATTAATTTTTTTTTTTTTAATTCTCTGCTCTTCTAAAATTGCTGTCTTTTTTCTTTTTATCCCGTGCTGGATGCTGCTCCAATTCTTTCATTTTTCCTAAAGTATTGCTGACACAAGCCTACTGGGAGGTAGACTCTAGAGATATCTGCTGTGAGCCCATGTAAAAGAATCTGGCTTATTGGAGCAGAGGGGGTGTCCCAGAAGGGAGGCCTGGAAATGGACCCAAACCAACAGCTCCAGAACCCAAGGTGGGCTCACGGCAGACATTCCCTTTGGGGCCCCAGTGAGCCAGGATGAACAAGATCCAGCATGTTCTATCTCCTGTCCTCCTGCCCCCCAGGTTCCTTTTCCTGGTAGGCTGTGTCTGCTTAGCCTGGCATGGCTCTCGTGCTTGTCCTTGCTGAGGGGGCTGTGGGGCTCCTGGGCCGGGCCCCGCAGACCTACAGCAGATGGGCAAAGACTAAGTCCTCGAGGAAAACGGGGTGCCATCAGGAAGAGAGAGAGTACAGAATTTGGGGTAATGGGCAACCGGGGGGGTATACTTGGAAGTAAATTTAAGAATCCCCATCCTAGGGGCACCTGGGTGGCTCAGTAGGTTAAGCATTTGCCTTCGGCTCAGGTCATGATCTCAGGGTCCTGGATAGAATCTTGCTTCTCCCTCTCCCTCTCTCCCCCATACCTCTCATGCTTTCTCTATCTCAAATAAATAAACCCTTTAACAACAACAAAGAATCCCCATCCTAAAATTTCATTGCCTGGAGAATTTCCTGTGTTGTCCCCTCCCATCCCCAAAAGCCCTCCCTCTGTCCAGCTGTCAATCATCAGCAAGCACATTTTAGCGCTTTCTTGTACGGAACTAATGTCTTCTCTCCCGCCCACCTGCCAGTGCTTGGGGCCCACCTTGACATATTCATAAGCTGCTGAGTGAAACAAAATGTGTTCTACCCGTGATGGGCTGAATCGTGTCCCCCCAAAAGATCTCCTATCCCCTTGTACCTGTGACTGTGACCTTATTTGGAAATAGGGCCTTTGCAGATGTAATCAAATCAAGATGAGGTCACTAGGGTGGGTCCCAGTCCAGGGAGCAACACCTTGTGAAGGCAGAGGGGAGGAGGCCGCGTGACCCCAGAGTCAGAGACTGGAGAGGGGCAACTGCCAGCCCAGAGGCACGGAGGACTGTCAGCCACCCCCGGAAGCCAGGAGAGGCAAGGAGAGACCCTTTCCTAAAGCTTTTAGAGGGGATCTGGCCCTGCTGACACCTTGATGCTGGACTTCTAGCTTCTAGAAGTGTAAGACAAGACATTTCTGTTGCTTTCAGCCACCCAATGTATGGTATTTTGTTACAGCAGCCACAGAAAGCTGATACACTTCCTCAGGTCTCTAACGCTGGGGGCACAAAGCAGTTAACAAAGCTATACATTATGGGTAGGTTTTTTCAACAAAGAGAAAAAAGCCACCTTCTTGCGACTGTAAAGTGAGTCACGGAGGGTAACGTCAATGATCCCTATTTTACAGATGGAGAAATTGAGGCTCAGAAGATTAAGTGACTCATCTAAGTCACAGAGTTAGGAAGAGGCAAAGTCTGGACTTGAACTTGTTTTTGGTGTTTTCTTTTTTCTTTTCTTTTCTTTTTTTTTTTTTTTTGACCTCAAGGCTTACACTCCTCACCTTCCCCGTGAATCTGCAGATGTGCAGCTCCCAGATCACTGCAGAGTCCCCATGTCCTAGTCCCCAGATGTCCCCTTCCTTATTACATGAGCTCGGAACTTGGTACTAGCCTCGTCCTTACAGGAACCACCTGTTCCAGCCACATCTTCCGTAACATGAGCCTCTGCAAAGTGAACCCTCTTTCCCTGGTGATTTTCATTACAAAATCAGAGATACATTCCCACCAAGCTCATCTCCCAGTAGGCCGAGTAAGAATGTTTGGCAAAGAAGGAATTAATTGATAAACAGCTTGTAGTACACAAACTCCGGAGTCTGCCTGGAGTGTTTTGCAACACTTTTTGGAAACTCCAGAATTGCAATTCCAGCACAAACTGTTTATTTCAGGCCGTTAAGCCACACACATATCCTGCATGCCTGGGAATCCACTGGCTTCACTGTGAACATCCAGAACGGAGCCTCTGACTGCCTTCCGTGTGGGCATTTGTAGTGGCTGCTAGAGCAGGGCTGCAATACCTGGGGAGACCAGTAGGGGGTCTTCTTCCAAAAGGAAATGGATTTCAGGCTGAAGAGTCTGGAAATTCAAGGCATTAGGTTCTAGGAAATAAAGCTGTTCCTTGGGGAGGAAATCCACTCTCCGTACAATGTGAGTTAACCATCTGGCAGAGGATCACTCAGTCCTGAGGATGGGGCAAGAAAAGTTGTGAAAAACTGACTTTTCCTGCCTCGTCCCCCATGCTCCCCCTCCTCCGCCCCCAGGATGGCACAGGAGCTGGGGTCAGGGTGCCCGGGACAGCCTCCATCTCTGCAGTTGGCACCAGGAGGGAAAGGAAATGGCACATCATATGGTTGAAAGAAAAACCGAAACAGCAGCCTGGCTTGGTTTGTCCCTTGTAAACTGTTTACCTTGGGATGACCAGATGGCTCATCTCTGGGTGAACCCTTGACCGTTTCCGGTGCTGTAAACAGCCTCCATCAGCAAACAATCCTCATCAACCGGCCCACGTGCCAAGGCGGGAGTCCCAGGGCCTGCTGGCAGGGGATCTCGGGCGTTCCAGGAGGCTGACCCCGCACCACTGGGTCACGGATCCTCATCCAGACACGGGGGCCACGCTGGGCAACCCTGGGTTGTGGACAGGAAGGCTCTTGAGCACCTGCGGTGGGTGGGCTTGAAATATTAATACCCACTGGGCTCCCCAGTTACAGCCCTAGCCCGTCGCCTGCCCAGGGTCCTCCAGTCAGGTCCCTGTTCCGCCTGTCGCCTCACCTCTCACTACTCAAGTGCTCAAAATATGTCTGAATGCCTGTATTTCCCTCCCGCCCGCCCCCTACCCACTCCCATCCTGGCTGTGTGAGTGTGGAAAAACCACTTGCCCTCTCTGAGTCACAGCACTTCAGCTGTAAACAGGATGAGGGTCTGACCCCCTCTTCCTGCCTGCCTTACAGGCTGGGTGCAAATGTGTGGAAATAGGATGGATAGTGTGAAGACTCTGGGAGTCCGCCCCTGCCCCATCCCACCCACCCCCTGCCCTCACTAGGACAAGACCCAGTTGTGATTAATTTTTTCAGGTTGGAAAGGGGCACAAGAGGAGCTCTTGCCTTTTTAGGCAGTGGATTGGGAGCTTTTGACCATCCTGGTCTGGGTTCCCTCCTGAGACACCCCTAGATAGGGCCTCTCTGCAGGCGGGTGCTTCTCTAGAGCCTTCCGGGGACAGTTTCAGGGGGTGAGATTTTAGTTCTAGGGGCGTCCAGAAGCTGCAAGCCTGGGGAGGGGTGTCAGAAACCTGTTGGATGCTTTTAAAAGCTCATTCTGGTCTTCAGATTGGGGCAGAGGACCAGGTGGAGGCAGAGAGGCCAGTGAAGACCAGAGAGGTGATGGGGGCTTGACTCTGGGGGCAGGGGATGCAAAGGAGGGGACAGATTCAGGGTGTTTCTGAGCAGCAGAGCAGACAGTGAAATCTCTTGGCCGAGGCCCCCTGTGGAAGAGGGAGATACTTTTGGGGACTTTACAGCCTGGACGGGAAGATGAAATTCTCACCCAGGGAGCTGGACTTCACTGGTCAGAGCAGAAACTTAATCTTAGAGGTGGCGAAAGCAGGTTCCAAACTCTTAAAACATAGGACAATTTTGGCAGATCTGGTCACATAAATACTTGAAGCTCCTGTTACACACACACACACGCACACATCATTTAGGACAATTTATAAGGTGAGTGAGGGGCTGGGACTAAACTAGAAGTCACTGAGAAAAAGCTAGGTAGTTAGGACAAAAGAATATGAACTGGTTGTCCCAGAAGAGGAGCTTCTAAAGATAATGGACCTACAGAAATACTGTCGAGCTCATGAGGACCCAGGGAACGGAGGGCGAACAAGCCCACTTGCCCACGCCCCATAGAACAGCACAGAGTGAGGTGGGTGGAGGAAGGGATCCAACCCTCCCAGAAGAGGTGAATCTAAGCAGCGCTCAGTGGGAGACCAGGGGCAGGGGTGGCTCGAAGGCTCAGTGACAGCAGATTCCAGAAACCTGGCAGCGAAGGCCTGCGGTGAAGAGGCTGACAGGGAAGCCAGGCTGCCTGGGTTTGAACTTCTCCATCCTAAGGCCAGAACAGGACAAAGTGCAACATTTTGGTGAGGGTCAAAAGTGTATTCAGGCCAAGCTAGGCTGGCACGGGGAGAGGGGAGGTTGAATGGGGCGGGGGGTGGGGGGAGGCCAGATAGGTTTGCTCAATCAGAATAGGAAAGGTGTGGGTGGGGAAGGAGCTGGAGAGGGCGTCTGTGGGTGAGAGGTGGCACGGATTGTTCTGGAGGCAGACAGATTCAAGGGAGCTCCAGCAGAGGGCAAAGGGCAGGGCCCCTGCTGACTTTCTTGAGCTCCCAGCACCTTGGCCTTTGCAGGACTCTTCCTTCCTAAGAAATAATTAAATAGTGTACGTTACGGCTGAATTGGTATAAGGATGGATAAATTATATAATAAAATACATGCTATTGATATATAAATAATAACACATACACAATATCATATAATAAAGCATTCTGTTTAACCTAAAAGTTCATTTCTTTTCTCCTGATTTTAAAAGTAATCCAACCATTTGCGTGGGGCCCGTGCCCAAGCCCCCGTGCCCTGTGCCGACAGCCTCTTCTGGAGGCAGCAGTGGAGAGTGGCATTCTTGCTCAGGCCCCTGGCGGGTTAGGCCTAGGGGAGGCTGCTCTCCTCTCAGGCTGTGTGGGTGAGCGGGGGGGACGCTCTGTGTCCCTGATTATGGAGAATTCGGGTAGTTCTCTCAGTGGGGAGGGGATGGTCCAGGGGGTGGCCCTCGGGTTTGGATTCGAATCCTGCCTCTGTTGAGTGGCCCCAAACCAGTGTGTGTTCACCCAATGGTCAGGCTCTTTTGGTTAAAACGAGTAGGTTGGCTTTGGGTCTCTCTTCGCTGCCGATGAGGGTGGCAAAGAAGGCGGGTGTCACACAGAGTTGTGACGGTGCAGCAAACACCCCGAGGAGGCCACCAAGCTCTTCTCCAAATGCAAGCTGCTGCTCACCTTCCTGGCGTGAGTGTGCAGGTGCACGCATGTGGGGAGAGGGTGGTAGAGGCCCAATGGGAGCTGCAGCCCCAGGGCCTCTTCTGATGATATCGGGCTGCTGCCCCCCCCCCCCCAGATTCCCACACCCTACTCATGTGGGCGTGGAAAGGCTTAAATTTTTGTAGCCAGGGGAATACGGTGCCTTCACACCATTACCCACAGCCGTGAGAATGACCTTTAACACCCACACTGCTCACTCGCCAGTCCTCGAGAGCAGAGCCGAAGCACTGCCTCTAACCCGGTGGTTCCCACTGGAGGGGTTTCCACCTCCCGGGGAACAACACGTGACAGTGTCTGCAGACACGCTCGGTTGTCACCACTGGACAGGGCAGTGTTCCTGGTATCAGGTGGCGAGACGTGCACAGGACAACCCCCGTGGCAAAGAATGATGTGGCCCCAAGTGTCAATGGAGCCGAGCCTGAGACCCTCCCATACCCATTCCGGAGTGAGGGCTTTTGGTTAGGGTCCCACATGTGTTGCTTTGTCACCCCTAGGACGTGGATGTAATGTCCCCCACCTGGGGGGGGGACACACACGTGTTTGCAAGTGAATCATCGATGATGTGACGCTGCAACGTGCTGGTTCTAACCACTTCGGCTCTCCAAGCCTCAGTTTCCCAGCCTGTAAAACAGGGGTGGCAACAGCACCCGCCTCAGAGGGGTGTTGTGGGGAGATGCTGCATGTCCAGCTCTCAGCCCAGTGTCCAGGATACAGTAAGGGGGTGCCGCTCAGCGGGCCCAGAGTGCAGTCTGAGGCCAGACTTCCTGGGTACCAGGAATGAAATGAGTTAATTCTCACAACAGGACCTTGGTTCTCACCAGCGATATTGCTGCTTTCGAGTTTTTGACATCACACAGAGGTGCTTGGCCAAGAACAGTGACCACTGCTTGGCCTCACCCCGACCTGCCAATAAGGTCAGTGCCAGGAGGGGTCTGTCTCCAGCACCCCTCCATCTCCAGCCCTCCCAGCCAGCCTCTTTCTTTCTTTCTTTCTTTCTTTTTTTTTTTTAATTTATTTATTTACGATAGTCACACTCAGAGAGAGAGAGAGAGAGAGAGAGAGGCAGAGACACAGGCAGAGAGAGAAGCAGGCTCCATGCACCGGGAGCCTGACGTGGGATTCGATCCCGGGTCTCCAGGATCGCGCCCTGAGCCAAAGGCAGGCGCCAAACCGCTGCGCCACCCAGGGATCCCTCTTTCTTTCTTTCTTCCTTCCTTCCTTCCTTCCTTCCTTCCTTCCTTCCTTCCTTCCTTCCTTCCTTCTTCTTTCTTTCTTTCTTTCTTTCTTTCTTTCTTTCTTTCTTTCTTTCTTTCTTTCTTTCTTTCTTTCTTTCTCTTTCTTTCTTTCTTCCTAAGATTTTATTTATGAGAGACACAGAGAGAGAGAGAGGCAGAGACACACACAGGCAGAGGGGGAAGCAGGCTCCACGCGGGGAGCCCGACGTGGGACCCGATCTCGGGTCTCTACAATCAGGCCCTGGGCCAAAGGCAGGTGCCAAACCACTGAGCCACCAGGTGTCCCCCGGCCAGCCTCTTTCTATAGCTGCCCTACGGCCACTGACCAGTGTGGAGGCAGCATTCGAGAGGGGATTCAGCTGCCCCTCTTGCCCCCAGAGGGTCAGCTTTTGTCGTCCCCTCTCTGTCATCTTGCATCCAGGCTCTTTCCCAGCCATGCGCCTCTAGCTCCACGCACACCCCCACCCCCACCGAGGCCCCAGGAAGCTCCTTCACCCCCAAAGTTGCTGTCTTTTCCAGGTGACCCCGGCCCACCTGGTGACGGGAGCATGGGATGGGAGCATGTACGTGGTGATGGGAGCAGTGAGGGGGCCATTTAAATCAAAACACCCTCTGGATATTTCACAGAAATTCATGAGTCATCTCTACCTCGTAAAAGCCCAGTGGAGTTAGCTGGGAGCCGAGATAATATTTGTGGGCCTTTAAACAGAGTTTGTTTTTCTTTCCTTTTTCTATCTTTTTTTTTTTTTTTTTTTTAAGAGGAAAGTTTCTCCTATGACCCCAGGCTCATCCTGAAAAGCAACATTCTCTAGGTCAGAGGATAAGCAGTCAGCCCTGCAGCTTCATTACTATGCCACCAAGGACAGAGTAACCACGCTTTCGGTTTTCTTTAAAGTAACATTTTTTCCCCTAATTATGAGGGCATGCATGTCCACTGTGGAACATGGGTAAGGTATCGTTTCAAAAAGAAAACCGAGACGGTGTTGTGTATCGTTTACATCTTGGCTCTTGGCTCAGCGTCTTACGTTGAACATCTTCTATTTTCTCAAGCCATTATTCCTCAAAATCATACTCCCAATTCTTTCTTTCTTTTTTTTCTTTTAAGATTTAACTTATTTATTCATGAGAGACACAGAGAGGGAGGCAGAGACATAGGCAGAGGGAGAAGTAGGCTCCCTGCAGGAGCCCGACACAGGACTTGATCCCAGGACTCTAGTATCACACCCTGAGCTGAAGGCAGGTGCTCAATCGCTGAGCCACCCAGGCGTCCCCATATTCCCAATTCTTACGGCCACATACGATTCATCCGAGTGGCTGAGGCATCTGGGCTACTGAACCTTTCCCTCGCACTTGCCCGTCTGTGGCCTCACCTGGGGCTTTCATTTGTGAGATGGTCACAGGTGCGCTGTGAAGCAGCCCCAGGAGGCGGCCTACCTCTCCACCCAGGACCAGGTGACTGGTCCCTTTGAGCCTCTGGGCTGGAGCTGGAGCCCGGCTGCCCTGGGCAGGAAGCTCATGGGGATGCTGCGGACTGTGTGATAAACCGAGGGAAGGGATCCTCTTGGATTCTGGGTCCTGACTCCCATGCCTGGTCCTGAGCCATCAGGAAGTTTCCACTTGGGACACCTGGGTGGCTCAGTGGTTGAGCGTCTGCCTTTGGCTCAGGGCGTGATCCCGGGGTCCTGGGATGGAGTCCCTCATCGGGCTCCCCGCATGGAGCCTGCTTCTCCCTCTGCCTGTGTCTCTGCCTCTCTCTCTCTGTCTCTCATGAATAAATAAAATATTTTTTTAATTTTTTTTAAGGGGAGTTTCCATTTACCTTGCAGCCCTGGGACAATGAGCTCTGGGGGGACAGTTAGGGCGCCCCAAGGAGTTGCTGCTGCTTCTCTTACATGAGAAACCAGTGCTGTCTGCACATCGGGCTTTCCACAGGACCATCAGCAGAGACACGCCTGCGGTCCCTGCCCCCCCCCCCCGGCTCCTAGTCCCACTTCCACGCAGGGACCCAGAAATGTGAGCTGCCAAGAAGCTGGGTTCCTATCTGCTCTACTTAAACCAAGTGTCCTGCAAATCCATTACTCTTCATGTAAATACACTATTATTTAAAAAAACCAAAACAGTATATCATACAGAAGTCAGTTTGCTCTAAATAGAAGGTTACCTCAAAAGAAATTCACCAAAACACCTGATTAAATCTGAGCCTCTCCCTTGGCCTGTCCATCACCCTGTGCCTGCGGCCAGCTCCGCGCTGGGCTCAACAGGGGGGTGACCAGTGGCAGATTGCTGGGGAGGACAGGATAGGAAGAGGGAGGACTACGGCAAGCGAGTGATGCCCCATATTCCTCCCTCGGCCCCGAGTGGCCTGCGCTGGGGGAGCCTGAGTTCTAGCCCGGCCCCCCCACTTGACGGACAGGGAGACAGAGGCTCAGAGGGAGGGAACTGATTCACGATCACACGTAGACACCCCCCTGCCCCCCCCTCCCGGCCCCGGGCATGTTTTCCTGGCCCAGGAGACGTGAGCAGGGAGAGAGGCGTCTGAAAGCACCCGGCAGGAGCAGGGCCCACTGGGCTCAGCAGAAGGAAGGGAGCCCAAGCTGGCGGGCGTCCGGGCTAACACGGCCTCTGGCCTCTGCGGGTTGGCTGTGGGCCTTTCCCTCTCAGGGACTATCAAATGCCTGGGTCTTGTCTGTGGGGGAAGCAAGGGGTGGGTGGGTCAGGGGTCGACTGCAGAGGGCAGAGACCGGGCAGGCCAGTGGGGGCCATATGGGGTGTCCGAGCCTCCCCAAGGGTGGTGCTGTGTGCTGGCCCAGGAGACACGGACCTTGGGCCCAAGGGGCAGAGGCCTCCCCCGTGGGACTGCTCCCAGCCCCTGGATGGAGGTGCCACGTTCAGAGGCCTGGCCTGCGGTAGACACTCGGTCATTGTCTCCTCAGGCACAGCGGCGTTGTCCTGGCCAGATGTGCAGGGCAAACTGAGTAAGTGAATCAACTCCCCACCCAGAGGGTGCTGGAGGCCTGGCCTGCCTGTGTCTCCCTGGATGCAGCTTAAGCCCCTACTCCCATGAAGTGGGGTCCCCACCTAGCCCTTCAGGGACCCTCGATGCTCCAGCCACATACACCGAACTAAGTTCATCAAACGGATCCTATCTCTTGCCTCTGAGCCTTCGTACATGCTGTTCCTACCACCTGGCACACTCTTCCATCCCACCTCTCTCTGCCAATTCCTTCTCTTCCTTTAGACTTCAACGTACCGCTTTCCCAGGGGGTCTCCCCTGTCACTCCCCCTTGGCTGGGGTTGGGGTCCTTGTCAGCTCCCCATCATGGTCCAGCCTCTTTATCTCATGTCCTCATCCCTGTCTCCCCCCCGGACTAGTTCACAGCCACATGCCCGGTGCCTGCATTCAGTAGGCACTCAACACATGTGCGTTGAAGGAACAGATCAAGTGATCAAGTGAAGGAATCCGGGACACAGTTCTGAAGAGACGTCCTTCAATTGTCCTTCAATTTACTCAGGCAGTGACTTCTGAACCAGTACTTACGGGGGGGGGGGGAGCCCTACTTGGTGAGGTCCTAGACACACAGCTGTGAGCAGGACCCAGAGGTCCCCACCCCGTGGAGCTGGGACTCACAGGAGGGCCACGCAGCTACTGAGCAGACCGACACGACAATTTGGGATGGTGACGAGTTGTCTGAAGCACTTGAAACAGGGTGAGGAATGAGGCCGCCGTAGCCAGGGGCGCCAGGGAGGGCTTCTCTGAGGAGGTGACCTTTCTGCTGGGACCTAAAGGCTGAGAGGGAGCCTCATGGGAGGCTTGCGGGAAGAGCATGCCAGGGACAGAGAGGGCACGGCCAGGGTGGCTGGGGACGAGCTGGCAGGGGGAGGAGCATGGATTCCTCTGGCCCTTGCATGCTCCTCTGGGCCACCCGGGCACGTCAGGTGGCCACCCTGGGCCCTGGGCGTGCTCACCGGTGAAATGAGGGAGTCGGCCTCCCATCTGGCGCAGACTGGCTGGTCCCCAGACTGGTTCCCTCCTCCGGTCGTCCGTCCCTCTTAGGTATAAACTCAACATTCCTCATCCTGGGCTATTTTGCCATTTCCTTTCGTGCTAAACCAAAGGGTCTATTTTGGAAACTCCTATAAGCAAACTAAGCCCTGCCTGGCATCTGAGCGGATATAAAAGAGCCCTAAGTGAGGGACTCAGGCATAAAAGCCACCCAGCCCTGAGAGCCCACGCTGTTAAATTTAGAAGCATCACCTCCAAATGAGGTGAAATTGTAGGTTCCCCGGGCCGGCGGGCGGCTCTGGGCAGCAGTGAGCTGGACAGATTTAGTGAGTGGGCTCAGGCTCCTCCAGGCCCGCCGCCTCGGGGTGGAGGCCCAGGACGCCGGCCGGGGTTCCGGGGTTCGGGGAGCAGCCGGCCGTGTGAGAAGCGCCTTCGGCTGTCCTGCCCAGCTGCGTCCCAGCTGTGTCCAGGCCATCCGTCCAGGAGCGTGCCCAGGCGCCGGGCCGGAGAGAGGCAGCGAGGGACGCGGGGGAAGAGGCAGTCCCGTCTGCCGTCAAAGGTTTGGCACCTGCACGGCTTCCGTGCCTCTCTCCCCTGCCCAGGGCCCAGCGAGGTCTCCGGCTTGTCTCTCATGCCCTGAGCGGGCCGGCTGCCCAGAGCTGCCCTGAGCCTCTGAGTGTCCCTCCCCGGGGACTTCTCCGACCTGCCCACCATCTAGTGGCTAAAGGGTTAAGGCCAGCCACGGCGTGGGGAGCGGGAGGAGCGGGGTCTGTTCTGAGTGGTCAGGGCGCCTGTGTGTCAATGATTAAACATTAGGCATATCAGCCTTAGTCGGATGTGACCAGCACTTGTGGGGGCTTGTCAGGAGCTACCCACCAAAGGCTCCTGCGATTCCAGGGGTCTCAGCCCGGCCACCCCACCCGCAGTCCACCAGAAGGGAAATGCTTTTGCAGCCAGAAACCCAGCTGGGCAAGATTGCAGCTGGCCACCTGGGCAAACACCAGGATTAGCCCTGGGGGGAGGGCTGCTGGCCCCACTTGGGGGGCAGCTGAGCTGATTAGGAGCTGGTGCTCATCCCAAAAGGCCCACAGGGACTTGGGTTCCCACAACCTGAAGCCTGCAGGAGATGGGGCTTGATTTTTCTTGGCCACCCCCGATGCTATGTTTGTAGCTTGCAGGTCCCTTTCATGACCTGCTTCCATTCTGGGGGCCCTTGTCTGCCCTTCAGCCCAACCCATGGGTCGGGCTCATGCGTAGGAGCATGTCTGCTGCACAGCCCCCTCCGGGATGGGGGAGCAGGGGCAACCTAGCACGAAGTAGCCAGGCTTTTATGGCCTGTCACGCCCAGGTCCAGATCCCAGCTCTGGCATCTCCTTACCTATGTGACCTTGGCCGAGTCCTTTCCTCTCCGTTCTGAGCCTCGATTTCTTTATCTGCAGATGGGGGATATTAAGAGTACTTACTTCATATAATCTGGGGGGGAAGTAAATGAGATTTTAAGCCCTTAGAGCAGGCGGCAGGAGGACCACTGGCTGCCAGGGGTCAGAGGTAGTGTTGGCCACCCAGGGGTCGCTTAGTAAGAGCTGCGGCTGTTGTAAGTACCGTTGCATGAGAACAGAGCCATGCTCATCACTTACATGGTGCCTGTGGCTGCTTTTGCTCTAACAAGAGAGTTAAATGTGCTCTTCTGTGACAAAGAGTCTATGGCCTGCAAAGCCAAAAACTTTAGTATCTGGTCCTTTACAGAAAATGTTTGTCAGCCCCTGCCTTGGAGTCTAGCACTTAGTGGAAATTCTTATCCTTATCCTTATTTTTCCACTTATCTGGCACCATGGGCTGCACGGCCTGGTACAGTGGGGGCAGCAGCCCAGCCTGTCAGGCCTTGTTCTCTGGACCCGTAAGGATGGGCCGTGAATCTTCCCAGCACCAGGGAACACTCCAGCCCCGCCTGCAAGTCGCTCTCCATCTAGTGGGGGAGACTGAGAAGTCAGCATTCACAGTCCACTGTAACGGCGGGGGGCGGGGGGGGGGTAAGGGAAGGGCGTTCCAGCCCCCCAGCCCCCCAGCCCCCAGCTCCCGGCTCCCAGCTCGGGGCCAGAGTACTGGTCCCAACCAGTGACCTTGCAGATCTGCCTCCCTGCCCACCCCTACCCTGGTCAGTTCCCCTGCCCAGCTCGGCTGGGGGCCTTCAGGAGTCTGAGAAGGTTCCCAGTGCCACCCTGAGCAGGTACTGACAGTGGTGGGGCAATGCTGTGCTGATAAATGTTTAACAACCTGCAGAGAAAAAAAAAAAAAAAAAAAACCCAAACCCAAGCCTGCAGCATTTGACAACATCCAGGGTGCAAATATTCCTATTGTGGCTGATTTCAAGCTACCAAAATTTCAGAGAACGTAACAACAGATGCTTGTGCGCTGGTCCGGGCTGGCAGCAGCCCAGCATAGGTGGGGACAGTGGGGACCTCCTCGTGGGGCTGGGGCCTCGCCTAGAGCAGGGATGCCTGACCACGCGTAGGAAGAAGCGCTGGCGTCGGCAATCCATCGCACTCCACTTCCGTACGTGTCTCTGTTGTTTCCAGGCCAGTCCTGTCCCCTCAGTTCCTCCTCTGTCAGGGCAGGTCAGCGATAGCTCCTCTGCCTCAGCCGGTGTGTAGATTTAATAAGATACGTTCCACAAGGCATTTTGGGCATGGCCGGCTACATAAGGAGCCCTCATAATACTCCCAGCAGGGCTGGTGTTCGTGGACCCTGGTGCTGGGGCTTGCCACACAGTGGGGGCTCAGCAAACGCTCGCCAGAGCCTCACCCCCTGCACCCCTCCGTCCAGGGCTGGAGCTTCCATCAGCCAATTGCACAGAGACAACCAACTCTTTCCGAGTGTCCACCTTGCATTATGTGTCCTCAGTACCTTGTCTCCTTGGTCCTTTTCTGACTTTCCATTTTGCAAATGTGACCACTGAGGCCCAGAGCCAGTGAGAGGCACCACTGGGATTTTGAACCTGTAGCACACGTGGGGTGGGTGGGGGGTGAATGGGGGAAAAAGAAGGTTTGTGGGGGCCACACAGATCCGCCAGGGGGGCTCAGGAGCCTATGGCAGGGGCTGGCCACATGAAAAATGCAGGATGGGACACTGGATAGACGTGGCTCGAAAGAGATTGTTATTCCCGGGGTGGGGGCTGGGGGAGGCCCCGGTGTGAGCAAAGGTGTGGACACTGGACTCAGCCGGCCAGAGAAGGGATGTGGGAACGCAGGGGCCTTACCCCGCAGGGAGACGAGGGAGCTGGCGCAGTGGAGCTTTTGCAGGTGAGGCTTGGGCAGTGGGGTCCCTGGCATCCTTGCACTGCCTCCACCCGGCTGAGGAGCAAAGGATGAAACTGTAGCTGCAGAGATTTAGGTTAGATACGGAGAATCTTCCGCTTGTTGGTGCTGGAAGACATTGGGCCATATTCCCAAGGGATGTGGTGGCATTTTTCCAATCTAGAGGTGGTTTGGAAAAAAGAAAAGACAGTCAGGGTTCTAGGCTGGCCTCACTGCAGCCTGGGGCAGAGACCGGGCGATGGAGCCGGGGATTCTGGAGCCCTGGGATGCCAGCAGCCTGGCCTCATGTGGGTTGGGCTTTGTCAGCCCCCGCTCAAAACCTTCTCATGGCTCCCAGTCACCCTGGCCCAACGGCAAGGCCAAACCCTTTCCTGGGGTTACCGAGGCCTCCCCATGACCTGCACTCTGCGGGCCTCTCCAGCCCCGCCGGGGGTCACGCCCCCACCCACGGCACTGCTTTCTGTTTCCGGATGACACCATGTCCTCTGCACTCCCAGGCCTTTGCCTGTGCTGTTCCCTCTGCCTTTACCCTTCCCTCCCCTCCTCAGCCTTTTGTTGTCTGCACTTGGTCACCTCCTCCATGGCGAGGTCGGGTAGCCCCTGGGCTCCCCTGTCTCTTCACTAGAGACTTCCTACTGTAACCGGTAGCTCATCAGCCTCCCCGCCAGACTGGGAGCCCTGGAGGACTTTGCCTGTCTTGCCCAGTGCGTGTCCCCAGCGTCGCGTTTGGCACACAGCGCTCACTGAGGGTTTGTGGAGGGAGGGGAGGGTTACCGGCCGAGAGGAGGTCAGCAGGTCTGGTTTCGGGAGGAGCTGACTCCCCCCTGCTGGAGGGCTTAGCATTGCTCCGGCATTAAGAACCTGAGCGCAGAGTAGAGACCTGGGTTCGAATCTTGCCCCTGCCACCAGCCCCCGGCAGGGTCCCTAACCTCAGTGAGCCTCAGTTTTCTCATCTGTCAGCTGGGGACAGGACAGTCGCCCCCTCTCTGCAGCTCTCGTGAGGCCTCTGGGGGCCGTGGTTGGGGGCGGGGGGTGCGGGCCGCCGTCTGCGCTCACCAGGTGGCGGCACGAGGCTGACCCTCCCGTCCTCTCCCCGTCTAGGTGACTGGCCATGTCTGTGAGGCTGCGGTTCCTGTCCTCCGGGGACGCGGGGGCCGTGGGGGTCGTGGGCCGGAGCGCCTCCTTCGCGGGCTTCAGCAGCGCACAGAGCCGGAGGATCGCGTAAGTTCTGCCCCTGGGGAGGGGGCCCGGGACCCCGAAGCTCGCTCTCATGCCGAGTCTCGGGCCCGGCATGGCGTGTGTGCACATGTGTGACACCTGGCACAGGGGGCATCCTGTAACTTCTTGGGGACCCACTGGGATCATCTCAGTTGGTCCTGGAAGTCCGATCCGCCTGAGTGCATCAGGCCCACCGGCAGATCAGAAAGCAGGCGCAGAGAGGTGGAGCTGCTCAGCCTGGGTCACACAGCAGGACTGGTTCAGAACTGGAACCTGGTCTCCCGGGGGTGGGGTTAGGATGGAATGTTTTTCCTGTTTGACACAACTGGGACGTGGGGCCACCTATCCCAGCTCCGCGACCTGGGCCAGTGACTTCACTCCTGAGTCTCGGTTTCCTCATCTGTGAAATGGGGATCATGAGTGTCCCTCCCCCACAGAGCGGTCATGAGAGTACAGTGAGGTGACACATGGCAAGCAGCCGGCATGCGGTAGGTGCTTGGGGGAAGTTTTCAAAGGAGGAGGAGCAGCCTCTGCAGAGATGGGCCTGGGGTCAGTGCGGGGCCTCTAGACACCGGTTCATGGCTGCTGCGAGTTTCCGTTCCTGGGGGGCCACTGCCTGGTCCTGGGCTTCCTGCCAGGCACCGGGCAAGCCTGGGGGGTTGCTGCCCGCTGGCAGGCCTGGGGGCTGGGATGGTCCCTCGGGCACCCTCAGGGGCCCACACATCTGCTGGTGTCAGTGAATGTGGGAGATAAGCAGGACTCCCAGCCCAGCAGGACCCCGCACCGTTGGTCAGTGAGTCAGTCAACAACCAAATCTCCTCCAGAGATTGGCATCCACCTAGAATATAATGCAGTCCCCTCTGTGGCCTAACGAGTGGCCCCCTGGGATCTGGCTGGCCGGCCTCCTTTTGAAATCCTCTGCTTTTGCCACATTGACCTCTCTCCCCTCCAGGCCTCTTCCCTCTTCTCACTCCTGTTTTCCTGGCCAATTGCTGCTTAACCGCCCTGGGCCCTCCTCTGGCTCTTCCCTGGGGTTTAATAGCTACATGTTCGACGCCCAGGGATGCCTGGCCCCTGAGGTCAGGCTCTCCCGGCTCGCCCACTCGGCTCCCGGTGGCTCAGTTCCAGTATGTGCCTGGGAGGAGTGGCATCTCAGGGCTGAAACCCTTGAGCGTCCCAGTTGGAAGCACCCATAGGAATCCCTAATTCATCCCACAAATATTTATGGAGCATCTACTCTGCCCAGGCCCCACCCCAGGCTCTGGGGACAGACCCAGGCCCCACCCCTCCTGTCAGAGCAGCGAGCAAGAAGCCAACCGTAATCAAGATGGATTCAGCTGGCGGCAAGTGCTGTGAGGGAATTAAAACAGGGGGCTGGGGGAGGCGGCAGGGGTCTCAGAGGAGGCCCTCAGTGAGGCAGTGGCACGTTTGAGGCCAGAGAGAAGTTGCCTGTTTACAGCAGGCAGCCAGCGGGGCTGAGGAAGTCTTCCAGGTGGAGGGGGCAGCCAGTGCAAAGGTCCTGAGGTGGGGATGAGGTTCGAGGCCCCAGAGGGAGTGAGCACCCCATCCCCCCTGACTCCCAGCCTCCAAGAGGAGAAAGTGTGGATGCCACTGTGAGGAAGGCATACAGTAGGCACTCCATAAGTGATGCTGAGAGGGGCTAAATAAGTAAACTGGCCAGGGAATGATGATGTTCCTCGATGGAACCACTTCCCAGCTGCCTCTGCTGGGCTTCATCAGAGCTCCCACCCTGCGGGGTCTGTAATTGGGGCTGCTAAGGACAGTTGTGCGGGTCACCCAGCCAAGGGGACCATCCAGCCACGTAACCCTCCCGAGCTGTGTGCCCTGGCATGGGTCCGGTCCACGCAGTGTGTGCCCTTCTCTAATTCACATGTGGTGATGTGGGGACTTTGTTCCCCTGGTCTAGCCGGGAAGGGTGGGGGGCCTCCCCAGACCCTGCAGCCAAGGCCAGCTGCATGAGTGTGCAATGTGTGTGCTCAAGGATTCCGGCTCAGGTGTAATGCTCTGCTGTTGCCATCTTGCAATTCTTAACATGTTTTGAAAAATGGGGTCCTGCATTTTCTTTTGCGCTGGGTCTCATGAATTCTGTGCCCGGTCCTGCCAACAGCTCTCCCCCTGCCGGGCCTTTGGGGGCCTCTGGACCTCCTGCATCCACGGGAACGTTCCCGCAGGCCCCAGCCAGGACCTCTGCCCAGATAGTGTCCCAAGGTGTGCCCCTGGCCTCCTGCTGCCCCAGGGATTTCTGGGCAGCGGGGGGCGGGGGGGGGGAGAGGACAGAGGGGATCAGACCCTGTTCCACTAGGGCTCACTGGCCATCAGCAAGGACAAGATCACGCCCTGCAAGGTCTGCATCCTGATCCGAGAAAGAGGACTCTGATGGCTGGACCTCCCCTGGGGGCTCCTTCTCCTGGGGGATCCCCCGTTCAGGGAATTCAGAAGAGCTCCCAGCCTGGGCGGGTTCTGAGGTCCCTGAGTGACCACCGTCTGGCCCTGGTCGCTCCCGTCCCCTTGTCCACAGTGAGGAAGAAGCTACCCATGAGGACAGGGAAGCAATACATCTATTTTTAACTTCCTGCCTCTGCCCGACTCCCAGGAGTCTGGACCCTGGGCCCTGTGGCTGGACGGCCTAGATCGGGTTTCAGAGCTCACCTTCTGGCCTTATTTCTCAGGTAATGCAACCAGGCTGAGGCACAGCCACATTGCCAAGGCCCTCAGTGGTGGGGGCTGGGCAGGCAAAAATAACCTCAGACAGGAGAGCAGGAGATGGAGGCTCACGGATCCCCCTTTGTCCTCAACCCCTTCCCCTGTCCTGGCACCTGAAACCTCTTTGCCTCTGGCTGTGGCTTTTCAGTCCTTAATCAAAGAATCCACTTGGGGAAGTGATCTATCTGGTGGGGAAATTTTACACTAAGGTGTGAATGATTGCCATAATAAGGCCACATCTAACAGCCATATATAATAAGATGGGGAGATGAAGAGGGCCAGATCTGCCCCGATTCATGGGCTTGGCTGCTCTTAACCCCTTCCTGCCACTCCTCAGCCTGGTCCACTTCCCCCCAGGCGGTCAGGAGGGCGGCCTCCCGAGTAGGAGCCACTGCCCTGTCCTGGCCACGGCGGGAGCCCCTCTGTTGGTTGGGGTGGCTGGGAAATGCGGAGGTGAAAACGGAGCAGTAGCCTCTGATTTTCAAGGAGAGGAGACTGGAGAAAGAGGACATGGTGGCGGTGCTCGCACTGCCCTGTGCCAGGGGAGCAGCCGGGGGCGCAGATCTGGGGCCAGGGGCAGCCACCGAACCCGTTTCCTTGACAGTAGAGAGGGCGACGCCTCGGAGACACGTGGAAGGATGGGCTAGCCCATGTGAGGCACCCGGAGCAAGCCGGACCTGCACGCGGCCCCCCTGCGTGTTACTCACCCCCCACCCCCACCCATGCCGCCAGGCGCAGGAGGAAAGGGTGCAGCGGCGGGCAGTGGGTCCTCGTCTGAACCGTGTCCTGTAATGGCCCCGTGGCCACTCCCAGCCCCGCCCGCCTGCAGATCCTGCACCCACAGCAACCACGCGCCGGGCCGACGACACCAGGCAGCGAGACTGTCCCGGGGGCCCTGGGGTGCACGTGCCCATCTGGAAGCTGGTCTGACGTGCCAGAGGCTGTTTAATATTTACTGAGTCCTCCCAGAGCTGGTAAAACATCCGCCCCCGGAGGCCGCTCCCTCCCCTGGCAGTTGTGTCACTGGGCCGGACACGCAGCCTGATTTCGCCATCCCAAGGATGCACGCGTCGCCTTCCTGGGCCGCGCCAGCCTCCGAGCAGCCGCCACGCCCGCCCTGTTAGACCTCAGACCCGAGAACTGGACTCGGAGCCTCCCCGGGAGGCAGGCTCAGTTGCGGCAGCGACGCCAGGAGGTCTCCGGGTAGATGGAAGCGGGGCCCGGCCGGGGGCACCCACCCCCCGGGGACTGTGGACCCCCGGGAGCTGGCAGGTGAGCAGGGCTCCTGCAGCCCCACCTGAGGGGCTTGCTCCTCCCACCCCCGCCTGAGAGCCGCCTCTCTGAGGGCTGCAGCCCTGCCAGCTTTGTGGGGGGCCTGTTCCAAGAGGTGGGTGATGTGGCCTCAGGCAGGTGAGGGAGGAGGGAGCGCAGCCCCGTGGAGGACTTGACAGACATGAATAACAGCAAGAGCACTAGGGGATGAGCACGGATGGACCAGGCTTTGTGCCCAGTGCTGGTCGGGGGCGCCTTCCCTGTTCGGCCCCAGGCAAACGTATCATCCTGTGTCTATTCCGCCCCCGGGCACCGCGGGCTGGCTGGTATCTCTTATTACCTCATTTAGCTCTGATGCATCCATAGCACTTACCCCTTTGCCGGGCAACTCGCCCGCAGCAACACTTTCTCGGATCCCCATTTTATGGATGAGAAAACTGAGGCCCGGGGGGGTTCCTGGTCACACAGCTCTAAGTGGGGTTACCGCAGAGACCCTGGCATCTAGCTCCAGAGCCCGTGCTGGCCGCCCCGTGGCCTCCCCCAGCTGGCCTGGCGGCTCACAGGGACATGGGTCTGGTCTGTCTTGGTCACTGTTTTTCCTGTAGCCGAGATGGCGTTCAGCGTGCAGTTCGTGCTCAGCAGATATTTGTTGAATGAATGGCTGTCTCATGACAGCACCATGGGGTAGGCGCTCTTCTTTCTTTTTCTTTTTTTTTTAAATATTTTATTTATTTATTAGAGACAGAGAGAAAGAGAGAGAGAGAGAGAGAGAGAGAGAGAGAGAGGCAGAGACACAGGCAGAGGGAGAAGCAGGCCCCATGCGGGGAGCCGATGCGGGACTCGATCCCGGGTCTCCAGGATCATGCCCCCGGCTGAAGGCAGCACTAAACCGCTGAGCCACCGGGGCTGCCCTGTAGGTGCTCTTCTTCTTTTTTTTTTTTAATTTTTACTTATTTATGATAGTCAGAGAGAGAGAGAGAGAGGCAGAGACACAGGCAGAGGGAGAAGTAGGCTCCATGCACCGGGAGCCCGATGTGGGATTCGATCCCGGGTCTCCAGGATCGCACCCTGGGCCAAAGGCAGGCGCCAAACCGCTGCGCCACCCAGGGATCCCTGTAGGTGCTCTTCTTACCCCCTTTTTACAAATCAGGAAACTGAGGCTCCAATGGGTTAAGACCTGTGACCTCCGGGGCTGGGACTGGAACCCGGGTGGCTGAGCAGGAGCTTGTGTCTCATGAGACCGTACAGGCTCCCGGCGGGGCGAGGCCCCCGCTCCTCCCAGGTCCTTCCTTGCCTCAGTATCCCCCGGGAGCCAGCTGTGAGTCCGAGCGCGCAGGCAGGCCTGACACCTCTATTTCCCGCGTGTTGCTTTGTGGTGTGGCCGCGCGGCCTGTGGCGGGAGCCCAGCTGGAGGGGTGGCCCCGACGGCTGCCCTCGGCTCCGCAGCAGGTGTGCGCGTCTGAGTGCGGAACGTGCGGCGGCGTCTGGCTGGGCTGGGTCTGCGGCCTGGCTGCCCGCTGGGCCTCCTGGGGCGCCGGCAGCTTCTCCCAGCCCTGCCGAGGGAGCCGGAGCCGTGTCCTGCTTGCAGACCGAAACCCCCTCTTCCTCCCGGGAGAGGTGCATCCCGGGGGTGGATGGAGGAGGAGGATGTCCTCTGGGGTGGAGCCGAAAGAGTGAATCCCCTAAGACGGTGGTCGTCAAAGTGTGGTCCTCGGACCAGCGGGATTGGCAGCACCTTGGAACATGTTAGATTAGAAATGCAGATTCTCAGGCCTCTCCCCCCCCCCCCCCCCCCCCGCCCCGGCCCTGGTGACCTGGAAGCTGTGGTCGGGGGAGGGCTCCGCGATCTGAGCCAAGGTCCTCCAGATGCTGCTGAGGGCCCCGAGGGAGTCCTGCTCCCACATGGGTGCTGCACATCCCGGCTGGGAATCTGCCCACGTGTGGGTTTGGGTCCCAGCTCTGCCACCGGCATGACCTGGGGGCAAGTGACTTATCCGAGCCTCAGTTTCCCTACCTTGCAACAGGGTTAAAAATCGATATTTATATAAAACCCTTAGTGGGTGCGAGAAGCAACAGACACTGAGAGCATCTTCTGTCCTTGCATCATCATTACGCTCCCTCGTCATCCTCCAGGTCTTTGAAGCTCCCCTTCACCCCCTTCCCTCTCTCCCCCTCCCCTCCTTCTTTCCTTCTCACCCCCTTCCCCCTCACCCCCTCTCTCTCCCCCTCCCCTTCCTCCTCCCCCACCTCTCTCCCCCTCCCCTCCTTCCCCCCTCCCCCTTCCCCCTCACCCCATCTCTCTCCTTCTCCCCTTCCCCCCACCTCTCTCTCTCCTGCTCCTCCTGCCCCCTCCCCTGCACCTCTCTCTTTCCTCACCCCCCACCATTGTCCCACCCCCACCCCTGCTCCCCCTGGACCTCAGAGCAAGGCTGAAGCTGGCTCCTTAGCACACCTGAGAGGAGGTCAGGGAGGAAGTTGGGAAGAAAGGCTAGCAGCTCCTTTAAGAAACTGACCCAGATGTTGGTTTGAGTGTCATTTCACTCAAATGAAGGGCCAGCTTCACTCAAATGAAGGGCCAGCTTCAGGCATAGCTGGATCCAGGAACCCATCATGGTGTGGATTTGGTCTGCCTCCGTCCGCTCCTCCCCTGCATCGGTTCCTTGGGAGCGGCTGGCAGTTCCAGGTGTATGTTTCCCCAAAAGAGCGATGCCAGAAAAGAGAGATCCCTTTTCCTGCCCGTGAATGTGGAGCCAAACTCCAAACTGGCAGGGTTGTGTCCCAAGACTCTCCCTGAGCCCGGGGACGGAAGTATGTTGACTAACCCAGGCCCGGGACACACGTTTGCCTCAGAAGGCCTGTGTATGTGTGTGCAGGTGTGCATGTGTGTGCAGGTGCGTGTGTGTGGTGATATGTCAGGCCACCTCCCTCCAACCACACATGTAAAGAGCACGTCCTGCTACATGACCTTGGGGAGGTGCCCCAGAGGAAACCAAGGCGCTCTTCCCAGAGGGAGCGGCGTGGGTCCTGACCCCGAGATCGGGTCTCTGGGGCTGTTGGCCTGCACGAGCACACCGAGCAGGAGCAGGAAGCACTGGCATTTGGGCCGCTTCTGTGTATTTCTCACTGTGTTCGTTTCTCAGTCAGGCTCTTCTTCATCCGTTTTTAATCCTCAGATGCAAGCCCTCGTCTGGGCAGATGTGGAAACTGAGGCCCCAAGAGTCTTGGCAGCTTGCCCGAGACCGCGCGGCTTGGTGGCGACGGGGTGGGGCTCGGCCAGGCGTCCTGACAGCCGGGGCTTGGACCACCGGTCCCGAGGGGCCTGCCCCGGGGGGGCCTCTGTCCGGATCCCTGCTCTGACCCGCGTCCCCTCTCACAGAAAGTCCATCCACGGGAACTCCGCGAGGTCTCGAATGCCTGCCAAACCCTCCAGGACGTACGGCACGCTGCGGAAGGGCTCCGTCTGCCCGGCCCCCAAGCCGCAGCAAGTGAAGAAGATCTTCGAAGCTCTCAAGAGAGGCCTCAAGTAAGGACCCCGTTTGTCACCCTCAACACGTGCCTTCTCTGTCGCGCCTGCTCGTGCTCTCTGTCCTCCCCGAAGGGCGCCCGGCCCGTCCTGGGGGCAGGTCCTGTCGGCCACACACGGAGCTCGCTCCTGCTCATTTGCTTCGCCAACACGCCTGTCCTGGGGGCGGGGGGGCCCTGGGCTCATGGAGCTTGGGGTGTGTGGGGGGCAGCAACGAGGGAGCGACACGATCGGTAACGGAACTTCCACCAGCCTTGGGCGCGGTGAAGGAGGGTGACGGAGAGGCCGTGCACGGATGGCCTATGACACGGGGTGGCCGGGGACACCAGCGAGGAGACCGGATGGTCTGCTGGCCTCTGGGAGAGAAGCATCCCGGGCGCAGGGAACAGCACAGGCCAAGGCCCTGAGGCAGGAGCAGGGTGGGAGGCCGGCGTGGCTGGATTTGAGAGCAGGAGAGCTAGGCTGGTTAGCCGGGCAGAGGCCGGAACAGGAAGCCTGTCTCCCACTCCACACATTTCGGTTGAGGGCTGATGAAGTGCGAGGCACGGGGTGCGGGAGTGGACACAGCACGGAAATCCCGACCCCCGTGGAGCTTCCTGATGGGAGACACACACACCATGAACAAAGTATCGAGCATGTCGGATGGTGGTGAATACGGGGCAGGAAAACAAATCAGGGTAAGAATCAAATCAGCGTGGGGCTGATTTTAAATAAGGGGTTCAAAGAAGTTCTCACGAAGGAGGTGACATTTGAGCAAAAACCCGAAGGGGTGAAGGAGTGAGCCCAGCAGACAATGGAAAGAGAACATTCTAGGCCACACGTGCAAAGGCCCTGGGGCAGGAGCATGATGAGATCATTAGGGACAGAGTGAGCTGGCCGGCGCGGGGGCTGAGAGAGGGAAGGAGGGGTGAGGAGGTCTGAGGGGCAATGGGGACCAGATGATATGGGGCCTTGTGAGCACTGAGGATCCACTCCAGCTGAGCTGGGAGCCCTGGAGGCTTCCACCCGGGGGAAGGACGTGATCTGGGTCTGGTTTTTGTAAGATCCTCCGGCTACACGTGGAGCATGGGCTGCAGTGGGGCTGAAGTGGGGAGGCCGGCGAGACAATAACAAGGGTCGCGGCAGATGACAGCAGGGGACGGGATGGGTTTCAGGGTGCCGTTGAGGATTTACTGAGGGAGGGGTGGAGGTGAAGCGAGGGGAGCCCAGCCTCGTGGAGGTGACAGAGGGAGTCGGGGCACGAGCCTGAGGCTCATGGAGGAGGTCGGGGCTGCCCCTCCGTGTTCCTCAAGCCCGGGCGCCCAGTTCCGGGGGCTTCCCCTCTCCCAGCAGCCGCCCCGTGTGCCCCGCCGCCCCTGCTGTGCTCAGGGCTCTCCCATGGCTCCCTATCACCCTCGGGAGGCCATTCGGGTCCTTTCTCTGAACTTGAACCTTTCTAGACTCTTCTAGTCTCCACGCCCCGTCCTCGCTGGCTCCCCGAACGTGCCATCTTCCTTCACAGGCCCGAGGCCCGGCTCTCGCAGGGCGGCTGCTGGGCAGCGGGGGCCTCCGCGGCTGCCGCTCGCCCGTGTCCCCGTGCAGCGCACACGCGCACCTTCGGGAGTCGCACGCTGGTCCCCCTCCTCCCGTGACCCTGCTCTCTCGTTCCTCACTAATGACAGTGGCAGCTCCGGCTAGTTGGGGGCTTTGCACACGCCGCATCCTCCTCGAATCCCTGGAGGATGCTGCCAGAGGGCCTCCGGGCCTCCTTCGAGCCTCAAGAGAGGAAACTGAGTCCCAAAGAGGGGAAGCATCTCGGCCAGGGTCCCACAGCCAGGAAGCAGGGAGTGGGGCTCCAGGGCCGACCTGCCCTCTGTCCCCCCACCTCACCCCGGGCTCAGGGTAAATGTCACATCCCCCCCTTGCCAGGTCCTGACTCCCAGCCCCGGGGGGGCGTCCGTCACCCTCTGCCCAGGATGCGGGCCCCACGCTGGTGCCCAGTGTGTGCCTGGAGCCTGTCTTCAAGGGGCTCGTCTCTCGGGGCAGCTTCTGGTGATTCCTCAAGGAATCAGACAAGGCACATTTGGGACTTGTCTGGGCTCAACAGCATCCCCTTCTTCCTGGGGAGCCCAACCCCTAAGGCAGCAGTGGCCTGGCAGATGGTGGTGGAAGTGGGCCCGGAGAGGGTGAGTCACCTTCCTGGGGTGGCCCAGTAAATCTATGCTGAGGCAGGGTGCGGCCTCACCCCAGCCCCCAAGTCCAGACCTCAGGTTTCACATCTAAGGCTCTTGAGCTGGGAAGGAACCCAGCTTTCTCTGTGCTTCCCAGAATGGGTCTTCCAGCCCCTCTCAGTCCTTGGTCCTGCACATGCAGACGGCAGGATGGCCTGGCTTTGTCGGGGAGGGTGGCATGCTCTCGCTGACTCCCCGTGGGCCGGAATGAAGACAGAGGCCTCCGGAGGCCACTGCCTGGCTTCAGAGGCTGGTTTCAGCCTCTTCCCTGCTGTGACTCGGGGCTGAGTTTCTTGCTCATTTTGAGGGTCAGTTTGCCCATCCTTAAAATGGGTATAATAACTGTAGACCTTGTTTGTGCAGCTTTTTGGGGAATTGATGGAGCGATTTCCTGTTTTGCACAGCCCTGGGCACACGGGCCTCGGGGTGTGGGGTCTGGAGGCTGAGCAAGCTGGGGCCAGGCGGCTGGTGGGTGGGATGGCGCTGTCCCCCGACTGCCCAGCTGGCCAAGAACGGTTCATCCTGGTGGCTGTGGCTGCCTCCGCTCCGGAATACTGGTTGTCTGGTCGTTTCTGTTCCTCTTCATGTTCCTTGGCAAACTCCTCTCCCTCGTTCTCTTCCTAGGGAGTATCTGTGCATCCAGCAGGCCGAGCTGGATTACCTGTCAGGTCGCCACAAGGACACCCGCAGGAATTCGAGGCTGGTGAGACCTCTCCCTGCCCCTCTCCCCCTGGAGCAGCCTTGGTGGGTGAAGAATGGGCCCTCCCTCACCCCCTGCCTGCAGCGCGGGTGTCAATCAGTCTCGGAGCTCAGAGGCCTCAGGAATGCACTGTCTTGATCTTGTGATGAGCTCTCCTCACTTGGCCCCTGAGGGATTTAACCTCACAGGCTGTTAGGATCCCACCCCCCCAATCCCCGCCCAACCAGGGTCCGGTCCAGCAGTTCACAGTCTCCATTCTCTGGCTCTAGAAGTAACTATAAGGTAGGCAAGTGTCCGAAGGCTCCCACATTCTAGCTGCTTCCATTTCATAGGTGTGCACAGTGAGGCGAGGGAAGGGGTGACCATGCTGGGGCCACAGGACGGGCTGACGGACATGGGGTCCTGCCTCCCTTGGACGCTGCTGCTTCTCGGCTTCCTGTGCACTTACTTTTCCTTCCAAAGGCTTGAGAACTTTTCTATTTCTTTATAGCTTGGGTGGAGTTTTAGTTCCATAAGTGCACAAGTACAATTTCTCAGAAATGCCTACCTGGGAAGGCACCCACAGGTCCTGGGATCCTGGGGTCCTGGGATGGAGTCCCACATCGGGCTCCCTGCATGGAGCCTGCTTCTCCCTCTGCCTGTGTCTCTGCCTCTCTCTGTGTCTCTCATGAAGAAAGAAATAAATAAAATCTTTAAAAAAAAAGAAAAGTTTGGCCAACGGTCGCCTTCTAAAAATGCAGCCTCAGTTCACCCCCTGTCCCAGCTCTTGCTTTTGCTCAGTAGTGAATCTCTGACCTCATACAAATTCCTCCTGGCTCACACAGGGTGCCTTAAGCTACGTGGGCAAACCAGGGCCTATTTGGAAATAAAGTTTATCTGCACGTGGCCACGCCCGTCACTGACCTGTTGTGTGCGGCTGCGTCAGCCTACGTGGCACAGACCACACGGCCCCCAAGGCCAAAAGTAGTGACTGGCCTTTATACGAAGATCTGCCCAATCAGTAGGCTCATTCATTTGTCCTTCCTTGCTTCCTTCCTTCCTTTTTTTTGATTTTACTCATTTGTCAGAGATAGACAGAGAGAGCACAAGCAGGAGCGGCAGGCAGGAGAGGGAGAAACAGGCTTTCTGTGGAGCAGGGAGCCCAATGTGGGATCGATCCCAGGACCCCGGGACTGAGCCACCCAGGCACCCTTCCATGTGGGTGTTTTGTTTTTTTTTTAAGATTTTATTTATTTATTCATGGGGGGGGAAGGGCAGAGACACAGGCAGAGGGAGAAGCAGGCTCCATGCAGGGAGCCTGACATGGGACTCGATCCTGGGTCTCCAGTATCACACCCTGGGCCAAAGGCGGCGTTAAACCGCTGAGCCACCCGGGCTGCCCTCCATGTGGTCTTCATATTGGCCGCCCCAGGCCCTGAAGCCTGAAACCTCTGGAGTGGGGGTGCTGGCTGCCTCACCACCCCCTCCCTCAATTCTTCTGGCCATGGCCGAAATCAGCCCCTTGAACAGTCACACTGCCAATGGTCCCCTTTTGTCGAGGGCTTGCCATGTCCTTTACTCTTCACGGCAACCCTATGGGGCAGGTGCTACGTGCTACAAGGACCCCCATTTTACACGAGGAGATAGAGGCTCAGGGATGTTGAGAAGCTGGCCTGGGACACACAGCTGGGAAACAGAGCCAGGCCGACAGGTGCCCCAGGCCCCTGTGTTTATCACTCTTCCCGCTCGGCCTGGCCCAGGCCACCGGCTGCAGGCTGCCGAGGAGGGAGTGGCTGCTGGCTTTCTGTCCTTTGAGTTCTGGTGTCCCTGGGATGCAGCCTCACGGGTGTTGGAGGAGCACCATGGGCTCTGACACCTCGTCCCCTCCCCTCTTTTCTCCCCCACAGGCTTTCTATTACGACCTGGACAAGGTGAGGAAGACTTGCTGTCTGTTGGGCTGTAAGCAAGGTGGGCCCGGGCTGGGCCCTGCCCGATGAGGGGACCAATGTTGTTGTCACACTTCATCCCTCAGGCCAGCCTGCAAGAGGGACACCTGAGTTTCCTCCCCATTTTTCAAATGGGGAAATGGGTTCAGCGATGAGCCATCCTCGAGGATGGTGAGGGGCTGGCCTGGCTCTGAGCCTAGTTCTGTGTGTTAGGACCTGGGGCAGGGGGCTGGGGGCGAGGGCTGGGGGGTGGCCCAGGCTCTTCTAAAGCACCTTCTCTTTCTCTGGGAGAAGCAAACGCGCTCTGTGGAAAGGCACATCCGGAAGATGGAGTTTCATATCAGCAAGGTCAGCCTGCCTCCTGGAGGTCACGGGCAGTGGGGGGGGTGGGGGGGGGCTGGGTTAGCAGGGGAGAGGCTGAGGAGGAGCAGGGACTGCAGGGGCTCGGCCGAGGTCTTAGATGGGAAGACCTCATGCTTCACCTTACAGGGCGAGAAGGCGGAGTCTAACAGCCCCACTGCAGAGATAGGACAGTAGAGGCTCAGGGAGGGATAAGAACGGGCCCAAGGTCCCCCAGCAAGTCCTTTAAGCTTTCCACTCTGCAGCTCTTCCGTGTCCTCGCTGGATTCTCCCGGCAGCCGGGTGGCGGATAGGATAGCACAGACCCCCCCTTTACAGTCCAAGGGTTGTGGGGGGAGTGAGGCATCCACTCTGGGGCCTGGCCCAGTGGGGCACTGGCTGTGTGCAGGCGGCTGCCAGGTGCTGGGGATACGGAGCGGGTGGGCGACGTGGTCCCGGCCCCAGGCTCATGTTCCACGGGGCAGGGCGCCCAGGACGGCTGCAGCACGGAGCAGGGCCGCGTGGCCTCTCCCGGGGGGCCGGGGGAACAGGCAGGCCTGGGCCCCGCGCCTCGGCGTGGCCGGTGCCAGCAGCCGGTGCCTCCGCAGGTGGATGAGCTCTACGAGGGCTACTGCATCCAGTGCCGCCTGCGGGACGGGGCCTCCAACATGCAGAGGGCCTTCTCCGCCTGCCCGCCCAGCCGCGCCTCCCGGGAGAGCCTGCAGGAGCTGGGCCGCAGCCTGCAGGAATGCACCGAGGTGGGGCGGCGGGCGGTGGGCGCCCCGGGAGCAGCCCTGTGTGCACCCCCTGCTTCACCCCAGGGCTGGCGGGGCCTGCGTGCCCCCTCCTCCCTCCTCACCTGGCCCCGGGCTGGGGGTTCTCTGCAGGACATGTGGCTCATCGAGGGGGCCCTGGAGGTTCACCTGGGGGAATTCCACGTCAGGATGAAAGGTAACAGGGCCGAGAGCGCGTGCGGCAGCAGGCCCGGGGCTTCTGCCGAGGGTGGGCTTCTGGTCGGAATCCGGGGCTCCCCGCACAACTTTGGGTTTCCACTCACGCGACGTGTGGCCCCGTCCCCGAGGTGGGCATAGGGCCCAGGCCCGCCCACTGTCCCTCGGGATGGTTTATCCCTCCCTGAGACTGATGCCCACCCTTGGGCAGCGGCTCCCCAGTGAGGGCCTGTGGTTCCCGGGGCGGCCCGGCCGCAGGGGAGACCAGCCCCCCTCTGTGTTCCAGGCTTGGTGGGCTACGCGCGCCTCTGTCCCGGAGACCAGTACGAGGTAGGGCCACCTCCGCTTCGGGCCTGGGGGGCTGGGAGCACCGAGAGCCAGGGTCCCACCCCCACCTGGCCGGCAGGGCTCAGGGGGCGGGGACCTACCGGGCACCCCTTCTTGGCCGCGCCCGCAGGTGCTCATGCGCCTGGGCCGCCAGCGCTGGAAGCTCAAGGGCCGGATCGAGTCGGATGACAGCCAGACCTGGGAGGAGGAGGAGAAGGCCTTCATCCCCACGCTGCACGAGAACTTCGAGATCAAGGTGGGTGGGGCCTGGGGACGGGGCCAGGGCGCCCAGGGGCTCGGCTGGACACCATCTGCAACTACCCCCCCGGCCCCCCCAGGTGACGGAGCTGAGGGGCCTGAGTTCACTGGCAGTGGGCACGGTAACCTGCGACATCACTGACTTCTTCACGACCAGGCCGCAGGTGGTCGTGGTGGACATCACAGAGCTGGGTACCATCAAGCTGCAGCTGGAGGTGCTGTGGAAGTGAGTGGGCCCTCCCCAAGGCCAGCCCCAAACCCACGGGGACTCCCGGAGCCGAGGTGGGGCCTCGCTGGCTCCCCCTGCTGGCCGGGCCACACCCTAGCACCCACGAGTGGGCGCCCCTGCCCTCCGCCCGCCCCCAGACAGGCTGGAGCCCAGACTCTTCTTTGTAGCCCCTGCCCAACCCTCTTCCCACTCCCTTCTCAGTTTTAACTCCCTTCTTACAACTGAAAAACCCGTGCTGGCCAGGACCCCTTCCAGGGCCTCCCGGCCTGGTTCCGTGGAGGAGCCGCTCTGCTCCCCAGGAGGGCTGCTCCCACCACCTCATTCCAGCAGGCACAGGCTGAGCACTTAGCCCCTGGACCACAGGCCCCATGGATGGGGACACTCATGAACACAACCCCTGTACAGGGTGGGGCTCTCCATCAGGCACTGCAGGGGGCAAGGGGGAGAGCTGGTCTGGGGCAGCTGTCTCATCATCTTCTTGGGCCGTTCAGTGACCCCCAGGCTTGGTGTCTTGGACGTAGGGCTCTCTTCCTAGTGTTTCAAGAGAATTCTCTTCAGTTTATTACCCAAGGCAGGTGCCCCAGGAGCTAAGGGATGGAGGCCTGCTTCCTCTGTTCTGGCACTGGCTCTGACCGGTTGGGGCCAGTCTCTCTGGTCTCCTTCCTGGGGTGGGCATCCGAGCCTGGGGTCACTAGATGGTGCTTTCTTCCCAGTGAGCTGGGTAGATTGGGGCAAGGGGGCACCCCCAGGCTCGGTGTCTTCATCTAGTCTAGTGGGGGCTGAGTGCACGTCCTTCCCAGGAGGCCCCTCAAGTCTATAGGGTGGTGGGCAGCCCAGTGCCATCCAACTGGAGGCCAGTCGAACCCAAGGATGCCAGCATCCTGCTAGCCCGCAGCTGCCCTGGGTGGCCAGGGAAGGCTCCTTGCGAGGGGCCTGCAGCGTCTGGGCCCCACGCAGCAAGAGCCAGGCCTGTGTGCCCAGGTTTCCATGAGGCGGGCAGGTTACCTGGCCCTCCTGGCTCCCAGGGCAGGCTCAGCGATTCCCAGCCTTACCTGTGACTTGGGCTGACGGAGGTCCTTTAAGAGATAATAGTTCCCCTTTTACAGATGAAGATGAGAGGGATGGTGACATCGTTTACCCAGAAAATGGCAGCACTGAGAGTCCACGGTGCCTCTGCTGAGCTTCCGAGGGGACCACTATAGAGGCACCACTCACATGCGTGGTGGCCCATGGCTGCCCCTCGCCACCTGGCTAAGGGTCCTCGGGGTGGTGGGAGTGTGAGATGTTCCCAAGGGGGTTGAGAATGGGCACCTGGAGTCCCCAGGCTGTGCCCATGACCCCCCATGACCCCACCAAGCCTCCATTCCCTCTAATAAGTCCCCCGGGCCTGGTCTGTGCTTGTGTCCCCCCTGGGCACTGAGGACACCCTGGCCTTCTCTTCTGTCCTCCAGCCCGTTTGATACTGAGAGCTTCCTGATGTCACCCAGCCCCACGGGCAAGTTCTCCATGGGCAGCAGGAAGGGCTCCTTGTACAACTGGACACCCCCAAGTACCCCTAGCTTCCGAGAGAGGTATTACCTGGTGAGTGAGCCTCCCCAGGATGGGGATGCCGTGGTCACCCCGGAATTGCGGCTGGGGCAGCTCCCTGGGGGGGCCAGCACGCGGGGCTGGGCTGAGCGCCTGGTGCTTCTGGGGGTAGCAAGCTCTGGACTCAGCCTCCCTTGTTTTGGGGTCATCCTGAGTGGTTCTCAGTATTTTTTCTTCCTCGCTGTCAGCCCTCCATTCTGGGGGCCTCTGGACTTGGCTCCGGATTTGGCTGGTTCTCTTGGGAGTCTGGAATGCGGTTCTCTGGATGGTTCTATCACTCCAGCCATAGCCTCAGCCTCCAATTTATTTCTTTTAAAATTAAATATATGTTTCTGGTAGGCAATACCTTGACAAAGCATAGAGTAAAACACCTCTTTCCCGTGACCCCCGGAGATCTGGGTCCCTTCCTTAGCGCCGACTATCGTTGTCCACTTCTTCCATATTCTGGCCAGGGTGGGCCCAGCATACTTCAGTTAAAAAAAAAAAATCGTATCTGGTCCAGAGTATGGACTCTAGAGCCAGGTGGGCTGGGTTCAAGTTCTGTTTATGCCTCTCACCTGCTGTGTGACCTTGGGCAAGTCACTCCACCTCTCTGGCCGTCAGTTTCTGTATCGAGAACTGAAAACAACCGCAGCGCTCTGGTGGGGGTTTGCAAGGATGAAATGAGTGGATTGATGAGAAGTGCTGACGAAAACAGGTGGTGCTGTAGGAACGCGGAGTGTTGCTAGGGGTCTGCCTAGGGGTCGGGGAAGGGGAGCGGCGGAGGGGCAAGTGTGGGCCCATGCGCTTCATTCATTGAGAACTCCGTGGCGGGGTGAGGACGGTGCCCTCAGGGAGCACTGCCTGCCCCAGGGGGTAAGGCCCTTGGGCACGTGAGCCAGGAAGGGGGAGGGCACTGATGGGGCAAGGTGGGAGTTACCACCTAAAATAGGGCACCCAGGGGAAGGACCCCAGGAAAGGTGCCACGTGAGGAAGGACCTGGGGGGATGGGGGTGTAACCACAATGGCCTAGGGGGGAAGAATGTTCTGGGAAGAGAGCACAGTCACTGCAAAGGCCTTGGGACAGGAAGGCAGGGAGAGCCCAGAGGACGTGGTGGCCGCAGGGCCTGGAAAGGAGTGAGAGAGAAGGACGAGGCGGATGGGGGCAGAGAGGCTGCAGGGGCCCATCTGCACCTCCAGGCGCCAATCACTCGTGGGGACAGTGTGGGTATTTGGCGCAAGCGTTTGGGGAGGGCAGCCCCGCTGGGGGCCTTGCCCCAGTCCCTGGTGTGGCAGTAAGGCTGGTCCTGTGTCCCCCTCCCCAGTCTGTCCTGCAGCAGCCAGCACCGCAGGCTTTGCTGCTGGGTGGGCCGAGGGCCACCTCCATCCTCAGCTACCTGTCTGACAGGGACCTTCGGGGCCCTGGCCTGCGGAGCCAGAGTCAGGAGCTGCCTGAGATGGACTCCTTCAGCTCCGAGGACCCCCGAGATGCCGAGACCAGCACATCAGCATCCACCTCGGACGTGGGCTTCCTGCCCCTGGCCATCGGCCCCAACACCTCCATTGAAGAGGAGGCCCAGGAGGACCCCCGACCCCTGGGCCTCCTGCCGGAGATGGCCCACCAGGCGGGAGGCCCATTTGTGGAGCAGCCTGGCTGGAGGAATTTGGGAATAGAGGGCCCCAGCCCGCCACGGGGTTCCCCTTTCCACAACCACACAGATCCGGGCAGCCAGACAGACCACGATGAAGGAGAAACCGAGGACGGAGTGGATGGGCCTGGGGTGGCCCTCGAGAGGCCCCTGCAAGAGGTCCTGGATTTACTGAGGTCCGTGGACCCCACCCAGCCCCAGCTGCGGGAGCTGGAGTTCCAGGTTCTCGGCTTTAGGGACCGGCTGAAGGTAGGTTTATTATCGAGGGGCGGCAGCCCTGCTCTACTAGTGCCTAACGAGTGGCAGTGGTCCCTGGGGGCAGCCAGCCTGGGCCGGCACCCTGGCCTCACCCCCGTGTGACCCAGCTGCGCCTCTCCCCTCTGGGCCTCAGTCTGCTCATCTGTCCAGTGGGGAGAACAGTCGCCCTCACTGGCTGGGAGGAGGATAATAAGAGGAAGTCGGGCATCGGGGCAGATAACCTGCTCCACGTCTGGCCAAGAACCTGGGCCCATCAGACATCTTCTGACCCCGGGCAGGTGGGGCTGTTCGGTTCCCAAATCTGGGGTGTGTTCAGGGTCAGAGCCGGGGCCGCAGAAGACCCCGCGCAGCTGCACACCCTTCCCTGAACCTGCTCCTCGCAGGGCCTGTGGCAAGGGCCGTCCTCGGGTGCTGGCCCGGGCGGATTATTGGATTTTTCCTGATTACGCAACTTCAAATGCATGGATGATAAAATGTGTAACGCCAGTACCTACTTCACATCATCTGATTTATGAAACTACCGTCTTTGTGTAGGACACGCTGGCACTGAAATAGTTTCCTGGCTCTCTTTAAAAATTATGTGGGGGCATTTCAGGGTTTAAAATGGGCCCAGCTGCCGTGTTGAAGTGCAGTCTAGTGCTCCCGAGTGCAGGGAGGCTGTGCTGGGCCTCACGGAGAGGACGCATGTGTGAGCTCAGCGTGGTTCAGCGCGGGTGACAGTGCTGTGGGGGCCTGAGGTCAGTGCCAGTGAATCATCCGTGTAAATTCAGTAAAGTGTCTTCAAACAGAAACACATAAAACAAGCTTCTGTGTTGATGGGTTGATGAAAATGTCGTGACCAGGGGCTCAATCTCTGCACTTCTGGGAGTGACGGTTTGGCACATCTCGAATAATGAGGAACCACCTCCGTGTGTGCGTGTGTATGTGCAGATATATGCAGACACACTTTTTTTTTTTTTTTCTATCAGGCAAGGCGTAACTGGCCTTGTTATTTTCTTGTAACTCAAGACTTCCTTTTTTTTTTTTTTTTAAGATTTTTAAAGTTTTATTTATTCATAAGACACAGAGAGAGGCAGAGACACAGGCAGAGGGAGAAGCAGCCTCCATGCAGGGAACCTGATGCGGGACTCGATCCCAGGACCCCGGGATCCCGACCAGAGCCAAAGGCAGACACTCAACCACTGAGCCACCCAGACGCCCCAACTCAAACCTTTCTTGAGTGGGCTCGACTCTTGGGAGCCTAGTTCTGGCTTTCGAGGCAGTGTCTGCTCAGGTGGTGCCCTGCGTGCACTTTGTTTGGGATGAGGCCTGGGTGTGCCGGGATGGGGACCGGGTGAGCCCTGGAGTCCTGCCATGTACGGAGAGGAGGCCAAAATCTCCAGGAGTAGATTTCTAGATGCCGAGGAAGGGACCTGCCCTTAGGAGACCTGACCAGTGGCAGGAGCCGTGGCACCACCACGCTCTCCCACCCCTGTCAGTCAGGAGGCGCCTCCAATGTCTTCTCCCTCCTGCATTTCCCTGGGAGAAGACACTTGGGGGTGCCTGGGGGGCCCAGTCGGTGAAGCCAAGTGTCTGCCTTCACCTCTAGTCATGATCCCAGAGTCCTGGGATCGAGTCCCACATCAGGCTCCCTGCTCAGCAGTCCGCTTCTCCCTCTGCCCCTCCCCCTGCTCTCTCTCTCTCTCTCAAATGAATAAGCAAAACATTTTTTTGTTTTTTAAAGAATACTTGAAATCCAGAGGCTCATCTGGCAGCCTCTGAGCCTCCTAAAGAGATGTTTGGTCTGACCCATACCATCTTTTTTTTTTTTCAATACCATTTTTCCATTTTTTAAAAAATAATTTGGAATTAGCTGTCAATATTTAAAAACTGGCAGCTTTCCACAAAAATCTAGATTTCCAGCTTTTTTTTTTTTTTTTTTTTTAGAAAATTGAGGGGATCCCTGGGTGGCTTAGTGGTTTAGTGCCTGCCTTTGGCCCAGGGTGTGATCCTGGGGTCCTGGGATCGAGTCCCACATCAGGCTCCTGCATGAAGCCTGCTTCTCCCTCTGCCTGTGTTTCCGCCTCTCTCTCTCTCTTTCTCTCTCTCTAATGAACAAGTAAAATCTTTTTTTAAAAATTGATCTAGCAACACTCAAGTGACAGGTGTCCGCTGGAGCAGAGCAGCAGCCTGGCTTCTTGGGGGAGGGCACACGTTGTCCTGCTCCCCACCCGGGGCCACTCGCTCACTCCTGTTTCTTGCCCTGTCCCTGTGGGTGTCTGTGAGCTGGGTGAGGCCCTTCAGATCTGTGTCCCTTGTGCTCTCGAGCCATACCTTGTCACAGGCTAATTGGGAGGGACCTCAAGGAGCGCCGCACCCCGTGCCCGGCCTGGACTTGGGTGATTGCACTTGGGCAGCCGAGGCTCGCACCCTGCCTGTGAGCCGGAGCCTGTTAAGGTCCGGTGGGCTGTCTGCCCTAAGGTCTCCCCGCTCTGTCCACAGCCCCGTGGAGCCCGCCAGGAGCACGCCTCTGCCGAGAGCCTGATGGAGTGCATCCTGGAGAGCTTCGCCTTCCTCAATGCTGACCTCGCCCCACAGGAGCTGTCCCTGTTTGGGGGCTGCCAGGGTCTCCGGTAAGTGCACCCTCCTCCCAGCACTGACCCTGGGGACCAGCCTTAGTCCATGCCTCCTGTTGCCTCCTGGCCTATGGCTTCCCCTGCCCTGGGCCCCATCTGTCCTGCCCCCTCACCCCTGCATGCCCACTGCCCGGCACAGAGCAGGCCTGTATTGGCCACCGAGTGAAGGACAGTCCCCCAGCAGGGTCCTGAGCTTTGAGCAATGTGCTGTTTTTGTTTTTATCTTAAAAAATGATAAGGTCCACGGTAGGACCTCTGTACTCTTGCCTCACCAACGGGCAGCAGTGAGCCGTGCTCCCTATTCTTCTGCACAACCTCACCTCCGACACCAACTTCCTTCTTGGCTAAGCATCCCCCGCCTGCCCCACTCACGCCGGGCTCTGGTACCGAATCTCAGCAGCCGCCAGAGGATAAACAGTACTCTGTCTCCTCCTCTCACGATCCCATGGGGAGGGGGTGGCTCTCCCACCTGACATTCCAGTGTCCCAGTGTCCTCAGGCCTCAGGCTCAGCTCCTACCATGAAGCCAACACGATGCCAGGCATTCTGACTGGCAGGGTCGCACTTACACGTCACTGCCCTGAGCTCGGTATTCCTCTCCCCACTTTACAGATGAGTAAACTGAGGCTGGGGGGGGGGGCAGACCTGTCCAAAGTGATGGAGCTCAGGATTAGTTTGAACTTCTGACTTCAGATCGGCCACCTGGGGAGGTGTCCTCCACTCCCCCCATCCCAGCACCTGTTCTGAGTTGGCTTTTGCTGCTTTTCCTCTTGGTTTTCTCCTTGGTATAGCTCTGTCTCCCTGGGACCTGCAGCAGGCCTCCCTGACCAGCTCTCTCCAAGGAGGGAGGGTTTCTTCTACTCTTGGAGGGAGCTGAGCTAACTGGAATAGTCACCTGCTTCTTTTTAATCCAACTCAGAAAGGACAGGACCCCGCCCCCACCGCCATCTCGGAAGGTGTCATCCAGGGAGCTCACGGCCGGCACCCCGGAGCTGGACAGGTTGCTCATGGCCCACCTCCAAGTCTGCAAAGCTCTGCTGCAGGTGGTTAAGGAATGTGGCGGGGGGGAGGGGGGCAGTTTGCTGGGAAGCCATGTTGCAGGTTGGGGGTTGGCAACCCTCTTTGAGAAGAACTGATCTTGACGGTGGTGGTGGGGAGCATCGTGAAAGGAAGAGAGACCCCCCCCCAAGAGCCAGTGAGACTGAGGAGATTCATCCGAACAGTCACGTGGCTCTTACGCATCCCAAGTGCTCTGAACCAAAAGCTGCGACTCTTTCAGTTGCAGATGCCAGAACTCCAATCCAAACTGGCTCAACCAGAAGGAGGTTTTTGGCTCACAGAATTGAAAGGCTTAGGGGGCAGGCTTCAGGCCCAGCTGGATCCGGGGTTTCAAATGTCATCATAACTGGGTCTCTCTCTCTCAGCTCTGCTTTCCTGTGTTGGCTGGCTCCACTTCTAGGCAGGCTAGCCTTTTCTGGTGGCAAAGGTGGCCCCGGGCCACAGCCTGCATCCTAGCATCTCACCTTGGCGAATCGGGAATCCCCAGATGACAGTCAGGGAACAACCATCAGCATAGAAAGGATGGGCCAAGGGGAGGGCGGTGGCTGGTGGGAGCTGCAGTTGTGACTGTCGACCTCAGAGGGCACCTTCTGCCCTAACCTGGAGCATCGTGGGCTGCTTTCCAGAAACTGGCCTCTCCTAATTTGTCGAGGATGGTCCAGGAATGCCTTCTAGAAGAAGCTGCCCAGCAAAAGCAGGTTCTGGAGATGCTTTCTGTGTTGGATTTTGAGAAGGCCAACAAGGCAACATCCATTGAAGAAAGTAAGTAACTGCCCAGCACCCACGGGCTGCTCTTGGAATGGCATCAAGTGATGGGCTTCGAAGCCCGGGGGAGCCTCATCTTCCTTCCTCGGGTCCAAAGTTAACTGGAGCCCAGGGGGGTACGAGCTGGGGCGGTGGCTGGGCTGTGCCCTGACACACACACTGTGGGGCCGGCAAGGGAGGCCACAGAGCCTTGGAGTCAGCGGCACACGCTCTTTGGGCCTTCCCAGCTGCCGTGAGGACTGGGGGGGAGAGGCCCAGGGCATGCACGCACAGCTGAAGCTGCCAGTCCTGCGGGCCCCCTGGACGTGGGAGGGGAAGCTGTCACCCCTCACCCCCCGACCTCCCAGGCCTTAGTGCGGGAGGAGCTCTTTGGGCCTCCCCCACCTCCAGTCGGGTCCTGCCCCGGGCTTTCTAGTCGTTGCGCAGGCCGCTCGGAGGAAGGGGTGCCTGAGGCTGTGGAGAGGGTGCACGGAGCCCGGCAGGGTGCTGTCCTGCCCCGCCACGACGCTGCTGAACCAGCTCAAGAAAACGTTCCTGCACAGAGTCCGCGGGAAGTACCCAGGACAGCTGGAAATAGGTACCCCCACGCCCCCCGCTTTCTGCCCTGCCTGTGCCCCCATGTCTCATGGCACCGGAGGGGGGACAGGAAGGGTCTGCGAAGCCCCGAGGCCGCCCACGTTAGCCGGCTGGGCCGCTTCTGGGCAGGCAGACAGCGCAGCTCCCACCAGAAGCTTATAGGGGTTCGGGCAGCACGTTGGGGAAGGTAGGCCGGACCCCCCCTCGGAACACAGAGCGGCTTCCTCTGCCGACGACCGAGGGGGACACCTGTACGCCCTCGCCGTGGCTCTGGAACGCGTGCAGCTCCACGCAGCGCCCGGCTGCTGCTCGGCCGGAGGGTTCCCCAGCCCCGGGCCCCGAGAACCCCCGCTGCAGCCTGCTCCGGCGGGCAGAGGTGGCTCCAGCGGGGCTCCCCCCACGCCCGTCGAGAGCCTTTACCTGACCCAGCCGCGCCGGGCCGAGAAGCTCCTCGGGGCTCCAGGGCGCGGTCTCTAGAGCTCACGGCCTCCTCCCGTGTCTGCCAGCGTGCAGAAGGCTCCTGGAGCAGGTGCTCAGCTGCGGCGGGCTGCTCCCCGCAGCCGGGCCTCCCGAGGAACAGACGGTCACCTGGTTCCAGTTCCACGGCTACCTGCAGAGGCACAGTGTCTCTGACCTGGAGAAGCACTTCGCCCAGCTCACCAAGGAAGGTAGGGGCTGGGACGGTGGCCTCAGAGCAACGTCGTGAGCACGAAGGACTATCCGTCCGTGGGGCCGTCTCCTGGCTCTCTGGAAGCCAGTTTCTCGGAGCCACTGCACCTTTCCCCTCTGGCTGTTCTTTCGAGAACCCAGATTTAATGAGATGGCATGTTCAGCCCATGTAGTGAAATCAGCTCCCAAGGAAGGCTTTACAAAGCACGGGGGTTAGAGCTGGATAGGAGGGTGACGCACGGCTGGCCAGAGTCCTTGCAGCACGGGCTGAGGTTTTTATTAATTTTCAGGGTGTATTTGATCCCTTGCGAGGCCTTCTAGGGAGTCCAGGAGGCCCCTTTGGAAGCAATCCAGACTGAGCTTTGGTGATCGCACCGGCTTGCTCTGGGATTTGCTTCCCCCTGGCTCCTGGCAGTGGCCAAAAAGACCAGACTGCAATCGGAGGGACCCCGCGCCCACTTCTCTCTTCCAGTAACACTCGTCGAGGAGCTGCAGTGTGCGGGGCAGGGCAAGGCTGTCAGGAAACTGCAGGGGAAGCGGCTGGGCCAGCTCCAGCCCCTGCCCCAGACATTGAAGGCCTGGGCGCTGCTCCAACTGGACGGGACCCCACGAGTATGCAGGGCAGCCAGCACTCGCCTGGCCGGTGCAGCCAGGAACAAGAGCTTTCGGGAAAAGGTATGGCGTGAGGACGGGAAGGGACAGCCCCCTGGCCACATGTGAGTTTTGGGGAAGTAGGTTTTCTCAGAAAAATACAAAGGAGTGAGGGATGTTTTGAAGGGGGCTGCATGCACTGCAAGGGCTTATTGTCTTTTTTTAAGATTTTGGTTTTTTAAGTAATCTCTATATCCACTCTTACAACCCTGAGATCAAGCGTTGCATGCTTTACCAACTGAGCCGGCCAGACACCCCAAGAGGTTTTGGTTTAGGGATGCTCCAGTGGCATGAACACTGCCCTTCTCCCACCGTGGCCCTGGGCAACACCAGCCCCGGGAGGGATCCGGGCTGGACGGGGCTGGGCTGGGGCTGCCAGGCCACCACTCGAGGAGCCCACAGAACCTCCCGCCACAGCCTTACCACCTCCTTCATCCTGGTGCTTCCAGCACAACATATCTGTTTGGTCTGAGATGTCAGTTGTGTGTAGAATGTTTCTTTTTTCGGATTCTCGTGGTCATCTTCATTTACTTTCAACTAATGTGTGTCGATCTGCAAACCAAGAAATTGGACCCCTATGCCTCTTAGGCTTCTGGACCTGTGACTATCCGAGAATTAAGGTGGAGAAGGGCAATACTGAGGCCTTACTATGGTTTCTTGGGTCACCCCACGGCCAAGTGCATCCTCACGTGCTTCCCAATAAGCCTGTACAATGCTGTGAAGCCGGTGCCAGCTCTCTCCCAGCTGAGGGGGCCGAGGGTACAGGGCTGTTGCTGTGACTGGTAAAGGGTGTTCCCAGGGCCACCTCCCTCTGTGCACCCAATTCTTCAGCTGGCCCTGGCCGGACATCTGATTTCTCTGATGCAGTGTTTTATCTAGATTTGGGAAATATTAATAGACAAAAAGAACTTTCTTCACTTTGATTAGCATCAGCCCAGGGACCAGTGTTTTTAGAGGGAAACCTAAACACTGCGGCAGATACTCTGAGACGGGGTGCACCTGGCCCAGAGATGAATAGATCAGGGCCTGATTTTTGTTTAGAGAAAGGTAAGCAGGGCGTGATTTCCTGCCAGCACCAGGAGCACTGGCCATGGGCACTGTGGACTTGGCTGGCCCAGCCCCCCCATTCACAGCAACCTTATTCCCCAGGCTTTGCTCTTCTACACCAACGCCCTGACCGAGAACGATGCAAAACTCCAGCAGGCCGCGTGTGTGGCACTCAAACACCTCAGGGTGAGTCTAACCTTCCTCGCCGGGGATGGAAAGAAGCCTGCTTGTGGTTAATGTCAAAGTTAATTAAAAAAAAAAATTTCATTCCAAAATTATTCCACTGGGACTCCCCCACCCCCCAAAAAAAGGTCCCCGAAGAGCTCGTTTTAGAGGAGCAGACGTCAAATCCACCAGCAGAGGCCCCTCAACAGTTGTCAAGGAGCATTTGCTCGGGCTCTGCTTGAATAAGCAGGTAGCCCCAGGGACACCTTCTGAGGTCTTGGATTCTACGTTTGATTATCCTCAATTTAAAAATCTCTAAAAGCACAATTAGCTCATTGTAGGAAAAAAAAAAAGTGTAAAATACAGGAACGTAACAGTTACCCATCATCCTGATACTTAGCAGAAACTACTGTTGGTGTTTTGCTGTTATTTCTTTAGTTTGTGGGTGTGTGTGAGCATTTAAAATTGTTAGTCATGCTAATAAATACAATTTAAAAATAGTGGGCAAAAATAGGAACTCTTAGAGGCAGACTGGCAGTTCTTTAGCAGTCTCTATGAAGGGGCTTAGTTAATTGATTCCCCCACTTTCGTGGTAGAAAATTGAGGTTCATCATCCTTTTTTTTTTTTTTTAAATTGTGGTGTCATTATAAACATCGTTGTGCACAAAGCCTTTACAAAATATATGGAGCTCTGAATGATTTCCTTAGGCTGAACCCTCTACAAAGTGTGCCTCTAGGCCAGAGAATATGAAACTTTTGGAGACTCCTGATACAGCTCACCCACTTACACTCCCAAAAACAGATGTGAGAGGATGTCCACCTTGCCTCAACCTCACTTGCATCTGGAACTCTCATTTAAAAAAAAAAAAAAACCACTGCCAATTTGCTAGATGAAAAAGAGATTACACTCATCCCATTCATTCTGGAAAGAACCAAAGGGAAATTCTAGGAGGACCATCTGGTTATACTCAAACAACCAGAAAGGAGGGTAGAGGTGGGTGCCCTTGTAGAGGAAGCTGAAGTGCACTCTAGTCCTTGGCCCTGGAGGAAAGAGCAACGAGTGTCAGCTGCACCCACATCTGGGTGCTGACTGATGCTCTCAGTCTGACCAGGAGGGGAGGGTTAGGAGAGAAAGGACGATTTACGAAGGTCCAGAGGGAAGCAGGTCTTGTTTTTAAGATAGGCTGGCTCACTAGCAGGTGGCAGGATTGAAAAGGAGAGGCACTTCCAATGGCACTTCTGATGAATTTAAGGCCATGTAAGAAAACTGTAAGCCTTTAGAAAAGGAAGGGGCTGAGGCCCCAGAGAGCATGCCAGGGCTGGTGCCTTGCAAGAGCTTATAAAAGTAGGTTCCACCTGCTACTTAAAACGTCCCCTAATGGTTCCTCTTTGCCCCCACCTCAAACAGGGGATCGAAAGCATCGATCAGATCGCCAGCCTGTGCCAGTCTGACCTGGAGGCCGTACGAACAGCAGCCCGGGAAGCAACATTGTCATTTGGTAAAGTACAGCATCAGAGGTCATGTGCGGTACAGTGGCGTGCCTGAGGATCTCTGGAAGGTTGTGCTAGCGAGGCCTCGGCCAGCCCTCCAAGATACAAAATAGCACAGGGGCTGGGCGCTGTAGGGGCCCATTTAACTGCATTTGGCCAAGACAGGTTTCCTTCATGGTTGAGATGGCAAGATGGCTTTATTTCCCTCTTAAACTTCAGTTTAGGATCCAGGGGAATGAGAGCCAGATGCAAGGCAGGAATACAGTTCAGCAAATTGTGTCTTGAACGTAGGGGCGAGGCACTGGGTCTATGCGAGGGGAAGGCAAGAGCTCCCCAATGCTCCCCGCCTCTGCCCCTCACAGCAGCACCCAGGATCCTGGCATGAGTCAGAACCAATGCTGTCTTGGCTCAGCAGAGCAGGAACACTGAGGTGGGGACAATCCAGTGACCGATCACCTTAATCTTTCAGGTGAGAAAGGACGCTTAGCTTTTGAGAAGATGGACAAACTCTGCTTGGAACAAAGAGAAGAGGCATTTTGCCAGGAGGCGGATGTTGAAATCACGATATTTTAGGCCTCAGAGGACGGGCGCAGATCTGGCTTCTCTGTTTTCACTGCTTACAAGCCTTGACACAGGGATGAGTTTGGGGTGGGGCTACGCCGTGTGCTGCCCCCGGAAGCGTGAGCTGGCCAGAGCTGCTCCTCCATCTCCAGACCAGTTACAAAGCCCAGGGGGCACAAATGAGGGTTTTCATGCAGAGAAGCAGAAGGGGATGCTGTAGGGTTTTAATCACATGGTCAGTTTTGTTCTGAGAACTGGCCTCACCTTCCTCAGCCAGCCGCACTACGAAGGGGCCAAGGTCAGGCAGGCTGAGGCCTGGAGCAAAAGGCTCCTAGAGGGACAGACGGCACTTGGGGTCTCCCTGTGGGGCAGCCCGCTCGGCGCTTCTGTTTCAATGACGACTGGGAGTGAACTGGCCAACGGGCTGATGGTCTTGTTGAGGACGCGGTGGGTCAGGTCAGCAGCAGCCAGCTGTCACCCTGGCAAGCTGGGGACGGTGGGAAGACACGGAGCCAGGGATTCACGATTCACCTTCTTAACCCGGGCTGCAGCCCAGTGGCCACGGTGGAGCCTGCTGACCACGGGTTTCACTCTCATCGTGCTCAGCAGCACAGAGAAAATGGCCAAGAAACCTTGAGTGTCACATCAGGAAAAGCATTCACTTTGACCTCAACTCATCAAAATGGAATGAAACCTTTGAAGCAAGTCAACGTCAGGCCTAGTAAATTGCTTTGCAAGCCATAAAGCTGGTTTCAAAAAAAGATTTCCTGAAGAACATGTTCAAAGAAAGAAAATGAGTTTCCTATTTAAGTCTATTAAAAACTCTCAAACATGCCCCGAACTGTTCTTGTGATGAGCTGTGGAGACAGCCTGGGGTATGAATGTGATTCCTGACAATGGCGCTGGGGACTCTGTGACTGGAACCTTCTCCTGTAAACTTCCTGTATATACATTCTGTGCTTTTCAGTTGAACTTGGTATATTTATTTGCCTTGTCCCTAAATTCCATTTTTTGAAATTTTGATTAAAATGATTTTTATTGGTGTTTCCCTTTACCTGAAAAAAATAGAGAGCAGTGGCGGTTTGCCCCAGCCTCCCAGGGAGGGAAACGATAGCCCTTGGTGTCCCGAAGGTGCTCTCAGGCCTGCTGCTCAGTTAGGCGGGTTCTCACACACGCACTTGGGGGTCACGCAGGACAGCTACGGATTGAGTGCCCTCGATGCTCCCCGTTCTCATGGAAGGTTCCCCAAGTGCCTACTCCTAACAGATACTGAGCAGCACGGCCTCTCCTTATCTAGCCCTTGGCCTCATCTGATTTACAGATTCAGCTTTTTTTCTCCCACATTGGCATGCCACCTCTTCGTGAAAGCTTAGATGCCATTTCTGTATCCCAAACAAAGACTGAAGTGACAGAGGGTGGGACACCACCATCCCTTGGCCACAGTCCTCCGTGGGTGCTCCAGGGTCACATGACCATAGCCTGTGTACCCTTCTGGTTCTGTGGATCCTGCCAAGAGGCCACAGCACTGACCATTCACTCTTTACTCAGTGGCTCGTCATACAACCCTAGAGGATGTAAGGGAATTCTTTGTACAAATATTTTTGCAATGTTCTAGAAATCTGAAATTTCAGAACAAAAAGTCAACAAGTCACTTTAGAGAAGATTTAACTATCCAAGAAGGGAAGACTACATAAACATTTCATCATGTCACTTCTCCATCAAGGGTGGCTCAACAGAGCTCCTGAGTAGTGGCAACCATAGTGTCTTACAGGCAGCTGGCTAGGCACCCATTCTAAGCAGCCCTCCAAGCAACTTGTGTAGGTTTGCTAAGGTACCCAAGGGCCCTGGACAATTTGAAGGTGGGTTTTGTCGTGGTCCAAGAAGCTGGGTTGAGGTATGACGTGTCAAACTTATCAGGAAGGGCAAGTTCCCCTGGCTCAAAGGCGCACACATCCCCAGAAGGTGCCCGTCCGGCTTTAGGCCCATTAAACAAAAGGCATGGGAGGTACCCCAAATCCATGTTCTTTAGAAAAAAATTTTATTGTTGCAACTAAAATGCAAACCCATAATTTATATGGCAAGTTGGAAAACTGTACAGTTTGACAGTTCTGTGAGGTCACAGAAGACCCTGAGACGCGCCCCCCCCACCCCCCATCATGCATCCATGTATACACACACCTGAAAAGGTATTATACCAAAACACCTCGCTTTTTTTGTTTATTTTTATTTTTGTAAAAATGGTTTATTCCACGGCCATTGTAAAAAATAATGACCTATTGAGTAAATATTGGCTTAAGGCATATAGCAGAGCAGCTCGCTACTTCTCTAACATACGTGTAACAAGATGGAGAGCCATCTGTTTTCCAAGGATAGGAGGTTAAACCAGTATATCCATTTTGAAATGCTACTATATATACACACACCCAAACTACTACATACATATACAGGACTTCAAAAAACAAACAAACAAGCCCAACTCAAAAATGCTTACAGCCTGGCACCTCAGCCTCATCCACACCTCACCAAGGTTCTGCAGAGCAATGCCTCAAATGTTCCCATCACAGAATTTCTCTGCACGGGCTTCTAACATGTGAAAGGCAAAATGTGAAAATGCTGGCAAAAGAGCAGCTCGTGAGCTACAGCTGCCTTGTTTTTTTTTTTTTTTTTTTTTCTTGTTAAAAAAGCCACTTAATGTGGAGGTCTTAAGTTCCCTTGCAGGAAGAGTCGTGAGCACCATCAGTCCCCCAGAGTTCAAGGGCGGGGGCAGACGTGGCTCTCAGCAAGGCCCCTGGAAGGGGACGGTGGGAGGTGGACTCCGAGGGACTGTCACCCAGATTGCTTCAGGACGTGTGGTTTCCAACAGTAGCCTTGGTTCCCAATCACAGTCTGCTCGCGAAGAGCATGAACTTCTGACCGTGGAGGCTGATCCCCAAGGTGTTGGGGGGGACCCTGCTTGCCTGAATGTCCAGAGCGTGAGGTGTGACTACGGCTTCCCATACCCTTGGAATGTCTGAGTTGCAGTGGGACCCAGCTGGACAAGGACAGGCTGGGCCACACCAGGAAGTCACCAGAGTGTCATGCCAGGAATTCGGCAAATATCTCTTACTGGAAAACATCACTGAGTGGCGATGATTTCAGCAAGTCTTAGGAACCACAGCCATGTAATGATCAGATCATGCAAAGGTAGATTGGACTCATACATGGGCACATTAATAAGCAGAGAGCTAAGTATTTCAAGCACGTGGATTTGATCAGGACATTAGAAGACCATACATGCATTCTAATACACACAGGGAAGGCAGTGATCGAGAGCAAGATTCTAGCAGATAACCAGGAGGGGGTAACTGGGACAAAGTAATCTCACATAATGTATCTTAAATATCCAAGTGTTCAGTATATATTATCCCATGTTCTATAAACATATGCCAAACTTCTTCTCACGTTACCCACAATGTCACGAAATAATGACTGCTTACAACCGTCCTCCTTCCTAGTACTGGTCTGACGCAGCAGGCTCATGGCAAAGTCTTAACGTTCCCAGCACTACCTGAGGGTTTATTATTGTACTTTTTGATAAAGCCCTTGATGCAAGGCTGACATCAAAAAATTTTAATACATTATTGGTTTAAGAAAATGCTAGTGCACTATGGATGCCTTTGGGGAAAAAAAAAACAAAACCAAAAATAAATATGGAGTGGAGAGGCTCACTACACACAGTCTCCGTGGAGGTCCGGGAGAGGACACCGTGCACTGCCCACCGGGATGTGCTGGGCTGCACTGAGAGGGAGCCCTGGGCGGGGTGAGCCTCACGCTGGGCGCAGGCTGCCAGCACCATACTCTCCTTTGTTCTCCTCAAAAAATGGGTTGTGGATTTGGTACCCGAAGGAAAGGGAGGGGGAACAAAGTCGAAAGGAGTCAGAACCAACAGCCTGGGGAGGGTGGTTTTAGTGCAGAACAAACGTCCGTCCAGGTCACGGCTGGCTACGCTGTCCTCGGCCCTTACCTACCACAGCATGCCTGCTAGGCGGGCGCGGGCTCTACGAGCAGAGGCGGACAGTGGGGTGGAGGTGGAGTGGAGGTGGGTCAGATTATGTGCTGCTGCTGAACAGGAACTGGAATGAAACCAAACATTTTCAGATGAGCCCAGACCCACCCCAGCAGAGCTGCAGACTCCTGCACTACCCCCAGTCCCCCGCCTCCCCAGCCACTCCAGCCTCCAGGGAAGGGGGTTTCATTTTTCTTTTACAACAGCCGTCCTTCCCAAAAATCACCCCAAAGGAAAAAATTGTTTACGTGTTGCTAAACCATCTGATGAACTCAAAGATGGTCACTAGGAGAGAGAAAGTATTTAAAACGATTTCTAAAAAGTCTTGTGAGGTGATTTCCATGACCAGAATTTTGAGGCTAATCCTCCTCCTTCCCCTCACTTGAACAGCAACACACTTCTAACGTGTGGTTTTCTGAAATAGCATTTATGTTCCAAAGGAAGTAGAAATTGTTCGTTCTGGACCTCAATGGCAGGGTGAAAAGCTGCTGTCCACCCTGCCGTGACCTCTGACCCTGAGGCAGGGACCTGGAGGAACCCCGTTTGTGGAGGGCGGGTGATGAGGGCAGAGCCTCACCCGGATGGCCACAATGAGAAGGGACTGTGGAGAAATGAGCAATGGGAAACCGGCAGGGACACCCTGAGCAGAAGCAGAAGCCGGGTTTTGTTTTCTAGAGATGGCCTTTTGTTGTTTCTTTTCTAAAAACGGGGAAGCTCACAGGCACCGTCCAAGCTCAGAATGCGCACAGCAGAGGAAGCCGCTGAGCAGGACTGCACCCTAAACCCTTAAACCCTCTTCTCCAAAGGAGTTTACATTCGTAAAAGCGTGGGAGTCTTTCCCTGGGAAATCAAATATAAACTGTGTATCTGGTAACACCACCTAGGGGTACAAGAAAGGTTCATAAGTGCCTAGTCTCTTTTTTTTTTTCCAGAAATAACAAAACCTGCTTTTTATAAAGATTAAAAACAACAATGTGTTGTAATTCTATTATTTTTTTTCAAAAACAAATAACAATAACAAAAAAAAAAAAAAAAAAAGAAAAGAAAAAAAGAGAGAGAGAGAGAGAGAGAGAGAGACACATATTTGGCATTTTCTCTACTTACTCCTGAATAGATTAAGGCCCTGAGATTAGACTCATATATATTCTTGGGACCACAGGGCTCCTTAAAACCCCAGTGCATCAATCCTCAATTCTCTCTTGTTAGCCCTTCAGTTCCAGACTTTAAAAAACCTTTGCTCTGTTTCTTCTGAGACTGGCTCAGATCCTTCCACAGCACTGAATGCTAACGCCGGGCTGTCGGCCAGTGCTTTCTGTACACGCGGTCCTGCCAGCACGTCCGTCAGTGGAAACATACCCTGTAGCAGAGGTACGCGCCGGCCGTAAGGACCGTGGCCATGCACATGTTGACCAGGAAGGGCTTCCAGGGAGTCAGCGCCTGGTCCTGCTCCTCCTTGGGCGGCGATGGCTCCCCCTGGGCAGGACCTGCCCCCAGGGCCCGCCTTCTGACTTCAGTGTCTGGACTCGTGCTGAGGGATGAGAGGCACAGAGATGGGTTACTCATTTTGGAGAAACGATGGTGAGGATGCTATTATTACAGTTGGAATTCCAGGACTACTACTAGACGGTGATGGAGAGCTGGGGAGATGCTGAGGAGACATATAGGCGCTGGTGCAGACAGGTGCTAATTTGCCCTGGGGTTTGCTTGGAGAACGTTTCCCTTCAGATCAAAGAGGGCAATGGTGGGGTCCATAATATGCTACCACTCCTTTCCTAGGCCCCCTACGTAAGAGCCTTTGTTGCTGCTGACATGAGAACATCATTCCCTCTTGTCCCTTAGCCCACCATGTTCCAGGTTTGAGACCCCAGCATCAATCTAATCCTGCCAGTAGGACCGTTTCTCAGGCATCATGTGTACATACCCTAGCTGGCCTCCTGGTGGCAAGCCAGAGCACCCCCGCGGGGATGACATGCACTGCTCTCCTTCCAGGCCTGTCTCAGGAGAGGCCAGCTGAGGCCCTTCCTCTCCCTGCCACTTGCCCCAGGCCTTGGCCTCACCTCCCTCGCCTCCCGCCGCCCTTGCCCCCATCAGAGACCCAGACCACAGATGTCCTGCCTCTCATGTGTATCTACGCCAGCAGCATCTTATGTAATGGTCAGGGCTACCCTGAGGTACCACCTTCCCAGGAGACAGGAGGAGGTGGCACAAAGCACCTGCTTTTCGGTGCCCTGCATGACACCCTGGTGGCAGGGCTGAGGCCCGTGTGCACACAGGCGCCCACTGGTATCCTGAGGCACTTATGTTCTTGGTACAACTCCACTTTCCCTTGGAACTCTCTGGCTTTTAGCTTCCTAAATCCACACTCTCTTCCTCACCACTTTCACACACACACGGAAAAGCACCCCTCTCTCCACCACAGTCCTAACGAAAACAGAAAAGAACGGGTGACAGAGTGGACCCAGTCATGTGCCAGCTCTCACCTCTCTTACCCTCGACTCTTGGCAGGCCCTCAGAGCACACTGGCTCGCCCTGAGAACATCACCAGAGGTCCTGGGAAGAAGTTAGGCACAGTCTCCCTGAGGGACTGTCACCCAGCTACTGCTCAGCACATCTCACGGCAACTGCTCTGGGAGGCCCCATTAGACCAGTCTCCCTCAAGCCCTAGAACTAGATGCAATGCTGCCGTGATAGGGGCTCAGCTGCATGGGTCAGGGCCGGGGCCTGGCACTCAGCGTTTGGCAAGGAGCCCAGGTAAGATCCTGCTGTTCACAGCGGAAGGACCACTCAGGCACAAAGAATATATAACAGGCTTTGCTAAGTACTACAATTCCAATGTCTGGCCACACCGGTGTACCCCAATCCTGTCCTTTAATGGCTCCAGAATATCCCAAGGTAGGGAGAAAGCATGATTTACTTCATCCCTAGGTATATAATCAGCTCATTTCTAATTGTTCACCACTCCAAAGGATGCCACAATGAACACTTCTACCTATAGATCTTTGGACGTCTGGTTTGTGAGCAGGAGGCTGCAAACCAAATTTCTACATGTGTACAAATGCTGGGTCATGGCATATGCTTATCCAGAAAGCAGGAACCAGGCCTTGTCTCCACAGGCTCAGGCTCACTCCCACTCATTAAGTTTCCATGCCGCATGCAGGCAGCCTTCCTTGAGCACCTCAGGAGGGGAGAGTATTTCTTCCCAAAGGATGACCGCTGCAGAGTGCACCTCTACCTCCTTATCATCTATAGGCTCCCATTCATCACCCACTGCCCCGTCCCAACAAGATGGTCTAGAACGCAGACCAGGGGCCAGGTTCCAGCGATCTCAGTATTTCACATACGTCAATAGGTGCTCAATAATTTTTGCTAAATGGCATTAAATTAATCAAGACTACACGAAAAGGTTAAATTCCCAGAAGGACCATTCTATGGGTAAAAGCACCAGATCTAACCTGGATATCCTGTTTCAGGACTGGCTGGAAGCCTGGGGGAGGGCATGGTCATCTCTGGGCAGGACGTAGTTACAGGAATCCCTAATTCCAACGGGCACCACAAGATGGTGCTAGAACCCCGCTGAAGTAGATCCCTTCCCTCAGCCAACTTGTGACCAGACGCTCCTGCCTACAGCCAGGGGAGGGGCAGGGATAATCCGGGGGTTCCATGCCCCAAAGACACAGAAGCCATGCTTGCCAGGAGGAGGCCGTGTCCTCAGGATTTCCATATCAATATGTTTCTGGATTGGAAGGTCAGTCCCCCTTACCCCCAACACACCAGGCCCCTCCCTTTGGCCTTACCTTTCCACACTACAAGGGACATTTAAGGGAGTTCTGGTTTCTTCCTTGATGGAGCAGGCTTCTTTATCCTCCCCAGGTTCATCCTTTACCCACTGGTGGTTGGGGAAGAATTCCTTGCACTTCCCATTGTGTGGCTCCAGGATTCGTTTGGGCGGTCGGGGAGGAGGGGGGACGTGTTCGGGTGGGGGCTCCAGGTCCTCGTGGGAGAGCTCCTTCCATTGCTCCTGGAGAAAGCAGTACGAGAAAGTCCCATTAGTATCCACACTGGGCTGATGTGTCAGGAAATATGCTCCCCTTTAAGTACGCAGAGGCAAGGAGGTGCTCTCTGCTTCCTGGGTCTACAACATATACTTGGAAGATGAAATCTTTTGAAAATAAAGTCTATTCTCCCTATCAACATTCTCTACATCAGCATGTCAAAGGCAGAAGTTGGATCATGGTGAACATTTCCACAACTTTCTAGCTATTTAGCCATGGAAGAGAGCGGTTTCTTCTGACATCTGGTAGAGTATTTGCACTTTCACAATTGTCTCCTTCTTCAGAGCCCAAAATTCAAAATCAACACACCCGGATGCAAGCAGAAGCAATGCTTACCTGCACTGAAGAGTCTCCCATGATGAATTTGGCACCTTCGATCACAGCTAGGTAGGAGAAACGGAGCTGGTCTGCTGTCTGAATCAGTCCCATCCGGAACTTCCTCATTTCTAACAGAACTTTCTTGATATCGACAGAAGAAGGGTCTTTCCTCTTGTCCATCTGAAAGCCAGAGAGGAGACCCAATTCAGCCAGCTCCAACTGCCAAGTACAACGTGATTTTCAACGTTCTGGAGAAGTGCTCCAATTTCCACTCGCGAAAAATCAAAGCGGGGAGGAAGAATTCTAGTAAATGTGAGAAAATGCAGCATAATTGGGACCAACGGAGCACAGAGGAAAGAATAAGAGAAAGGGATGCTTTGGATCTTCCCAGATTCCAATTTCCAATTAGGATCATCCCTCTGAACAAAGCTACTTGGAGTATAGCTACTTGCACAGGAGGAAAACTGTTAAAAATTGAAGATCAATGCTAGTTTACTGCAGAGACAATGACAGAGCAGCTGGGAAGCCACGGGGAGCTGAGACAGGCTTCTTTCTCTTCCCAGGGCCTGCAGGGGCCTCCTTACCAGCAAGAGGCAAGTGTCAGCCAGACAGAAGGTCCCAGACCTGCCGATGCCAGCGCTGCAGTGCACCACGATAGGGCCATGTTCCGTGCTGAGCGATCCCGACTCACGAACTTTAAAAAGAAAGTTCAGGAACGAAGCTGGTGATTCGGGGACTCCAAAGTCAGGCCACGTGGTATAGTGGAAATGTAAGATCTCTCGAGTTTCTTGAGACTTGAAAAAGAAAACACAAAAACAAAAAAAACCCCACTCATGATGATTTTGAGAGACCTGCCTGTACAAAAATCACTACGTCCGAGTAAGTGCAGAGTGTGCCCACCCCCACCCCCCATCTACTTCTAAGAACAGCTTTTACTTCTCAGATTTCCTCCTGTCTGCTCACCCAGTCAAGAAAAACCAAACACTGGGGTGCCTGCCACTGGACCCAAAAGCTCCTCCTGCATCGACTTCCTTTCTTTTAGCATGGAACATTCTCGCCCACATCCCTCCTCCAGTGCCCTATCATCTCTGCTGTCTTCACAGGTACAAGTGATTTCTCTCCACCCCACAAGTCACAATGACGCTATGAGGCCGCCCACAGCAATCCTGTCCTAAAAGCACCGTGAGGTTTCCCATGAAAGAGTAAAAACATTAACTGCATGTGTGTGGCACCAGCTCTTGATAACTCAGGGCTTTACAAGAGTATCTGGAAGTCTCAGAGGACTGTCATTGTAGAGAAAAAAGTAACTCAGTCTCCAAAGACTGGCGGCTGCCATGTGTGGCTCAACACCCAGCTGGCTGACGAGGAGGGTGTCAACAACACTGCGTTCTTTCACTGGACACATCAGGTCACCCAATTCTCGTACTGACCCTTCGAGGCATGTATTCCCATTATTCCCCTTTTCTCAACTAGGAGACTGAGGCTTGGAGGCCAGTCCTCCATTAAGTGAGGAAGCAGGAGTTTAAACCTAAGTTTGCTTGACTTCAGGGCCCATGTTCAGAGCCCGCAGTAGGAACTTCTGAAACGAGGGCTCTGGCTCTTGTCCCCAAGTGTTTTTCCTGCCCGCCTGGTCTGCTCCAGTGTAACAGAAAGCCTTCTTTGGCCTCTGGTGCCATTTCCAGCTCTACTCCTTCCTCTGAACCTATGAAGAGTCCATTCCCAGGGTGGACACCTGGTCTCCAGCAGCAATGATCAAAATGTAGTTCTCACTGGGGGGAGAGCGCTGAAGATTTTCCTACGCTAAGAGCACACAGTAAATGGGAGCCAGTCTTACTACAGAGTAAGCAAGCCCTCCAGCCAGTGAGTGACGGTGTGCGCAGGAAGAAGGCGTGCAGACAGGAATCATGCCGCCTCAAGCATCTGCCTGCTGCATGCTGCCAAGAGCCATGTCAGTCCCTACACGTCACCTAGGAGCAAAATGCTTTGGGCCAGAGGTCTGCTTACCGACAATGTCTCCCTTTACTTAGCAAGATGTCCACAGTGTGTCTACCACGTGCCAGCCACCGTGCCTGGCATGATAAGGTAAAGACGCTGCCCCTGCCCTTCCAGAGCTTCCAGCTTTAGTTGTAACAACCTCCCCAGGCCCAATGTGTTGATAACTTGTGAAAGAGACAAAGATAAACACCAACAAATTAACCTCAGTGAAGAGTACAAGTATGCAACCCTGCACCAGCTCTGACACATGGGTATCCTTCTGCAGATGACAAACATGGCATTGGGATCATTTACAGAGCCACACAAAGCAATGCCATTTTTTTCCTCCTTAGAAAATGGTCTCCTCGTATGGCTCAAAATGAGAGATGCCTTTTCTATTTTTTAAGGAAAGAAAAACTCTTAAAAATAGATTTTAAAAACGGATTAAGAAGAAAACATACCAAATGCAAGTTCCTTCTTTGAATCATTAAAAAGGTGTGGGTTGTCTCCTGTTGACACCCTCCCTCACACCTGCCCACCTCTTTCTTGAGGAATCTGCACTAGACCTGTGCCTGAACAGATACACGTATGGGAAAAGAACTTTTAAGAACAAAGTCTGTTAGAGGAAACAGCCTCCAACATCAAAACCTCCACCCTGCTGCATGTGCTCCGCCATGCAAATAGCACAAACTCCTCTTGCTCCGTCTGAATTCCATTTCCCTCAACAAGCAGGAGAAATTTTCTCAAGAGTTTACCAGAAGTCACTCTTAACGTCAGGCTTGCAAATTTTAAAAAGCATGAAAAAGAACGTCTACTACATAATCCTCCAGGCACATTCCAACACGCTGCCAACAGTATTCCTGAAAATCCTCTGTCAAACCCCTCCATAAATCATAGCCTCAGAGCTCTGTGTGTGTGGCTGCAGCAGGCTCGTAGCTGCAGAGCACTTGCATGGAGGAGACATGCGCTCAGGAACTGCACCGCCGCATTCCGCAGAAGCCACGCGACTTACTTCCCTCTGCTGCATGTTAACCTGTGCTATGTTCTAGATCTTACTTTAGTTAGTAATTCAACAACAGGAGTCATGTGGGCTGGCAAGTAGTCAGCTGAAAACTAACATGTGAACAGAACTCTCAGGGGCAGGCCTCCAGCAAGCTCCCACCCGAGTCAGTACTGCTCCCGCCTTCCCTTCAGCTTGTGGGTGGGTACTGCTCCCTGGGTAACCCCGTTACTTCAACCCCACAGAACCTGCTAATCCTTCCCATAGATTACCTTCTGAAGCCTCACAAAACCCCCATCTGAAAGAAGAGGAAACTGAGACACGGTGAGACATGGTGCCCCTCGCCCAAAGTCTGACAGTTTGATATGGTAGAGCCAGGAATCCATCCCAGGGAGTGGGCCAGAAGGTAGTGGCTGACTGCCATGCCCGAGGACGTCCCCAGGAGCTGCCGTGAGCTCCCACCTGCTGCTGCCAGTACTAGCACAGGGTCCTCAAGTGATGGCTGCTGGTGAATTATTTAGAATCTCCATGGGCAGGGCATTCTGCTTTTTAGCACTGTGTCTTGACCTGTTCCAAGACCATCTTCCAAGGAGAGCCAGCAGCTGGTGTTGTAAGTTCTTCCCATGACAAATAAGCCCAAGACCTCACTTAGGAAACATACAATGATTATATGATCTTGGGAGTCAGCCCTAGAAGGGCCCTTCTTCTCTTGCTTCAAGCTAAAAAGACTCTGGACAACAAAAGAGGCAGTGGCTGCTAAGTAACTTGCAACTACCACTTCAGTCTCACTGCAGCTGCAAAGATAGGAACAGAGAAGTTTTAGGTGAGAAACTCCTTTTTCCCAAGAAACTGTGATGAACCAGTGTTACAGTTTAGGGAGAGAGCTCTGTAGACAAGGAGGGACCTAAGGACCCCCAGGACTCACCACCCCCACACCTAGCTCCCCTGGTCACCTGGTACGTAAGCAGGTAGGCTCTGCTTAGCATAGTGCTAAGATCACATCTTGCTCAGAGTGTACAAACTCAGGAAAGCTGGCATTAGGTAGTATCACAAGTGAAAAAATACCTCAACCAGTGGCCATTGGAAGTGCGGAAGTACATGCCATACTCACTGCAAGGTTCTCCAATTCCAGCTGCCGTACTGTGTAATACGACTTAATATCTTCAGAGATCAAGGTTAATTTCAAATTTGTGTCTTCAAAGATCATTTCTTTTTCTTCTTTTTGTGGCCAGTACTGCGCACATTTTAACTAGGAGAGAAAATGATAAATTACTGTAAGCAATGGACTGTTTTCCTATGAAGGGAGGTATGGAGTACCTTTCATGAGCTTTAGGATAACCCTAAGGAAAACGGGGTTTTCTGACCTTGGAGGTCACTGCCAGTGTAACCTACCTGCCCCCTGGGGAGATGGGGGGAGGGCAGTGAAGACCCACAGCTAGTTGGGCAGAGAGGGCTCAGACCTCCAAACACAGCCACCCTCTGGTTCTCCCCATATAGGGAGGTGCTTCAGGAGCCTGGCCCTTCCAGACCATCAATGAGGTGAAGCCAGACTGTATAAAAGCTTTAGTCTCTCACAGACGACTTTGGTAGCCATTTCAAAGATTACCAAGAACCGGATCAGTGCTGTTGGCACAACGCAGACCCCCTACCCTGGGGACAATAACCCAGTCTAGAGGAGACTGGAGCTCTGTGAACAGGTGGTCAAGCCCCAAGTTAGACTCCCTCTCCCTGCTCATGCATGTGAGCTCCATCAAATAAATAAATAAATAGAAGTCTTAAAAAAAAAAAAAAAAGGCCTCTGACAGAGGCGTGCTGGGAGGGATGACTAGGATTTCCTAGGCAGTGACTGCCCAGAAGCCAGTCTCAGGGGGACAGCAGGGGACAGCGTCAAGGGAGGACCAGACTGCGGTGACTCTGGTGCAGGTCCAGGAATCCACGTTGTCACCTGGGCAATGAAGAGCCAGGAGGCTCCTGAGCAGAGTGGAGACCAAATCAGGAAGGCCTACCAGTCCTGCTCTAAGGAAGCTGTATGCTGCCCAAACAACAACAGAAAAAGAAGAAACAAACCAAGAAACACCAGATTGTGATGCCAACAGAGCATCAAAACATCAGAAGACCAACAGGACTTTCTAAAGAGCCTGGACCAGGCCTGTTTGAAACACTTAGCCAGTTTCACCCATGTCACTTCCCTAACACTGATGAAGAGTTGCCAAAGATGAACCCCTGGACAATCCTGCCCCTCAGGACTAGAAAGCATTAGTGACATGGCAAGGTCCCCTGCTTGGCCAAAGGGGGTGGGGCAGCTGAAAGGAGGACTTGAGCAGACATATCAAAGATGAACTTCTTCCCACACTTCAGTAATTAGACCCTTGCAATTCCTGAAGACCCCAGAGGCAGAGAGACTGTGTGACAGGCTCGATGACACATGTGCTGCAGCGTGCACCCAATGCCACGAGCACAGAAGCATAAATGCAGAATGGCCAGGCACTTCCAAGGAAAAGGCCAATACTTTTGGGTCTCACGGACAGGGAAGAAGAGGCTCTTATATCTCATCTCCACACAGCAAACACTTTTAAAACTCAATATAAAGCCTAATGAATCTGTGATCTGGGTAAAGACCAAGACTCGGGAATTCCACTACTGCACAATTCTGGAGCACAGCGTCAATCAAGCATCATTTATTTTTTTAAAGAGCTCTCAGGCATTTACAGTAACATGCTGTCATTTCCTGTAGAAATTTTTGTTTTAACACAAAATAAAACAAAAAAACAAGCATGAGAGCACTACTTCCTGCTCTTCTATTAAACTGATACTGAAAGAGATTTATTTTATTAGAAAGCAGTCCTTCATGAAGATTCAAATTGTGCCACATCCTCGGTCGGCACCAAATGGCAGCGCCCTTACCACATTGAAGCTGGATGTAAGACAGGCCTTGGGGCCTTCCAAAACAGCTAGGCAGTCTTCAGAAAAATCCATGAACATCACCTGGGGTGACCCCATGATGGATGATTTGGCTTTCCCAAGGAACAACAAACCAGAGAGCTAACCAAGCAGCAAACGGATGAAGCCTGAAGTTCCCACAACACAAATCCAGTCTCATCGTGCACCATAGCAGTGAAATCAAACAGCACCTTTAGCCGGGGTTTTGGGAGAGAGAGGGAAAGGCGACGTTCCTGGTTAAACATCGCCTTATTTACTTCCCCTCCCTAAACAACAACCGTTGCCCTTACACATAGACGCACTCTTCACGGACATGTCTCAACCCAATCTTTGAATCAAACCCACAAGAACTTGGGCGGCTTGGATGAGCCCTGTCTAACACACAATCATTTTCTACACCACTGTTTTCCAGGAAGCACAAGGTCTCAAAAGGTAACAGGCAGGTCTGCGAAAACTAAGGGGCACATCCTACACTAATCAGAGAAGGAAGGAAATCAGAAAACAAATATGCATTGCATGGCAACGCTCTGGGAGCAGGTTCTTACTGCGGGCTGTATGCAGAATTACATCAGCTGAACAAATAAGACACTTCAACTTCTTAGAATTGTCCCCAGTCAGCTGTATTGGGGAAGATAATGTTAGTGCCGAACTGAAATTGTTGATCCCAAGAAACTTTAAGAATCTCAAACCATGGGGATCCCTGGGTGGCTCAGCGGTTTAGCGCCTGCCTTTCGGCCCAGGGTGGGATCCTGGAGTCCAGGGATCAAGTCCCACGTGGGGCTCCCTGCACAGAGCCTGCTTCTCCCTCTGCCTGTCTCTGCCTCTCTCTTTCTCTCTCTGTGTCCCTCATGAATAAATAAATAAAATCTTTAAAAATAAAAAGAATCTCAAACCATGCCAGTGTGCATGCCTGAATGACCCTGAGCAGAAAGAATAGTTACAAAGGAAAACAGAGATCATGTGTCATGTGATCAAAGTAAATAAACTACATGAAAACCAACAAGCCAGGTTTCCTTTTTTTGTTTTTAATGGCCAAGGGGAGAAGTTGTCACAGTGAACAGATGGTCCATTCACAGTCAGCCTTGAATGGCACGTGACCAAGCGCAGGCCTACTGGTCAGCATGCATCTACAGTGCCAGGTTAGCGGCCCCCTGGTCGGGGCCAATGGCAAAGAGGTTTCCCTAAATCTTTAGTAACAAATGAATAAAAAGGAAAATCTACCGTATCCGATGATTTCTGAATAAATAACTCAATTTAAAATTCCCAAGCCCGGGGCAGCCCCGGTGGCTCAGCGGTTTGGTGCCGCCTTCGGTCCAGGGCATGATCCTGGAGACCCGGGATCAAGTTCCATGTAGGGCTCCCTGCATGGAGCCTGCTTCTCCCTCTGCCTGTGTCTCTGCCTCTCTCTCTGTGTGTGTCTCTCATGAATAAATAAATAAAATCTTTAAAAATAAAATAAAATTCCCAAGCCCTCAACACCATCTAGAATGGTGCTTCTCAACAGGGGGAATTTTGCATCCCAGGGGACCCTGGACAATGTCAGGAGAATTTCTGATTGCCGCACGTGGGGTGAGGGTGCCTGTGGCATCTCACGGGTGGAGACCAGGGGCATTGCTACTGGCCTCCAATGCAGAGGAAAGCCCCCGTGAGCAGCACTGAGGCCTGGATGCTATTCGGAGCTGAATACTGGCTGGGGTCCCTGGGTCTCACTTTCCTTTGCGGGGTGTGTGTGCTGTGGGAACCTCAAGTTTGTTTCTTTTATTCAAAATTGCTGACAAGAGTGGTGATGGGTGGGAGCTGGCTTTGCCTTTGTAACTTCACATTTTACTAATCAAGCCACTGAAGCGGAAAACATTAAAAAAAGCCACTTTTGCTGAAAAAAAATTTCTCAGAAACATCATTCCATTTTTTGAACACTCAGGTAAGCTCTTTGGCTGTTATTATCATGCAAACAAATGCTTCAAGAAAAGGGGGTGGCAAAAAGCAAGATTTCAAACTCATGGCATAAGAGGACAGGACAGGAGGCTCTGCTGTAACTAAGACTGTCGCTTCACTTCCAGTGGGGGGAGGGGAGGAGCTTTGTGGTGAGTGCTTCCGGTTTCACCACTGACGTTTCCTTTGATGTGTTACTTCTCTGCACTTGTATTTTTACCCTGTAGGGCCATGACTGTGCTTTCTTTGAAGGGGCGGCTTCTCCAGAGCGTTCTCTGGGCGAGCCAGGTCCTGAGGCAGCCAGGCGCAGCCGTGAGAGCAGCGGCCCAGCTGGGCCGGAGCGCACAGTGCCAGCCCTGCCAGGCCTGCGCACACGCGGTTCTGCGTATCTGGCCACTCACTCCTGTTGGTGTCCACAATCCTCAGCCTACCTTCTCCCAGGACCTCCTCCTCTGAGGCTGGAGGGCCCCAAGTGTGCTGGTTATGGTGGGAGAGGAGGGTAAGAGCCAGGGTCGCAGGGGTGTGGTGTCTACTCACTATGTTGATACCACACTGTGCCCTGGACACCACATTGCCTTCCACGGGAGACAGGCCTCTAATAGGCAGTCTGCAGAGTGAGACTGGGGAGAGCATGAGCTGTGGCCGATCTGAGGGAAGCACCTGGAGATACCTGCGAGGGGGTGGGGCTGGGCACAGACTCAGACTGTTAGGCCAGAGAACCTGGCAAGAATCTAAGAACGGAAGTGTGTTCTGCCGGGAGTTTGGGGATGGAGGTGCGAGGCTGGGGTCCAGGTTAACTAGGTCCGTGGCCACATTATGCACATCCCAGGAGGCAACGGGGGCCGCACAAGGGTTTTCAGCTGGGAAGAGGTGTGGTTTCAGCCGGTTTTGAAAGACCGTTCTGGACACCGGGTGTAGGACACGTTGCAATCAAGTGGAGAGGCCACGGCGGGGACCAAGGGACAGATGCACGCGTGCAGGGTGCTGCCCAAACCGTCACACACCTCCAGTCCACATGCTATCCCAGGACAGGTTTTAAGAGTCACAGACAACTCGGAAGAAAAGCTAACACAAATCCTACAGTAAACGCACAAGCACACAAGGTCCATATTAGAGAGGTGGCCAGGGGTCAGGTGGCCGGGCGTCTGACAGGCCAATTCTGAGCCCGGCTGCTCCCGCAGCTCACTCAATGGGAGGCTACTTGTACCAGCTAGGAAAGCAGGGATGAAAAAGAAGGAAGAGAAGCTTGCTTTTCTCAAGGAAGCTCCGCTCACACGGCTCCAGAAAGGAGCAGCAGCAGCACTCCTGGGTGGAGTAAAGCAGAACATGCACAGGCACTCTGGTGAGAGACCAACTGATGGGGGAAGGAGTCAAGGGCAATTGGGCTTTTCCCTCTCTTTTTAAATCATTTACTCTCTTGACTTGTTAATAAACATGTATTTATATTGCTTCTGTAAATTTTTCTAATAAAAAAGATACCGCGTTAGGAGAAATACAAAGGCAGCGTAAAGAAAGAAACTCTCACAGACAGGTACACATAGGACAGTGAGGTAAGCAGTAGATGAATCCATGACTTACCGATCCTTTCTCCATCACTCTGTTGAGCATGACAACGCCCCTGCTTTTCTGCTCCCACACCATCTCCCAAAAGTGACCACATGTGTTAGGCAAAGGGCCCTGCAAATACACAATCCACAAAGTGTTTAACATTTTACACACTGACACGCTCCAATGCGAGCACACCACTGGCGGTTTAGCAGACAACAGCGCCCCGAGGCAGAGTGGTGGCTGGGGTTGGGACAGGGACCGCCCTCCCTGCCTAGTGGTCAATAACCGCAATTCTATTTTCTGCCACGCGGTGAAAGGTTATTTCTGCTTCTCAGGGCTGCTTCGGGGCTGACCAGCAGAGGAGAGAAAAGGCTGAGTCTGCTTTCTGGTTTGAGTTGACTGGTGGAGGGGCTCCACTGAGGTCCTTCGTGAGGCTGAGGCTGGGTGGAATATGGAGTGAAGCCAGTGGGTATAGGCAAGAGGCAGTATGGAAAAGCAACCATTAGCGACACTTCTGATGGCTCGAGTCTAGGCTTTAATCACTTATCATCTGTGTGACCTTGGACAAGTGACTCCACATCTCCATGCCTCAGTTTCTCCACCCATCACACTCAGCTAATCAATCCTTATTTACAGGGTTGTGAAAGTTTATATGTTCATACATATAAAGGCCTTACCACAGCACCTGGAACACAGTCAACAACCAGTAAAATGTTAACTGCTATCACTACTAATTATTACTATTACTAATGACGGACCTGATAATGGCCTGCCTTTATCCTTAGAACAAGGAACGTAAGAGATGTAGACACAAATGATCACTCGGTGGTCCAAGGGGGTCCAGTGTGGGGCTGGGACACAGTGGGGTGTTTGCCAACCCGGGAATGGGCACAGATGTTTGCTGGATACAAGAGTACAAATGCCTCCAGTTTGTGGCAAATGTTAGCACTGTCTGGAAGGGACATCACTTCTTACCTCCATGACAGAGCCTGTCACCTATGCCAGCACCACATCTAAAATGGCTTCCAGTCTCATCTGTTCTCATCCAAATTCTCCTGATTCTCTGCATCCTTTCCCTTCAAGTCCCACTACACCTTCCTTACCTGACCACATGAGCCCTCAGTGCCACTCACTCTCTTGAACTCAGCTGCCTCCGGCTGCCTAAACAGGACACATACGTGCTCCAGAGGGAGCCTCCGACACCAGCAGTCAGATGCATAACCCTTTCCGGTCAATTAATGGAAAAATGGCTCCTAGAAGACAGGAGTCCTGGGGCCTCTGGGCAGGCCACCATACTTTTCATCCTGCAGTCTGGGCACAAGGACCAGGTCTCACAGCTGTGGCTCTCACCCGTTACCAGCCTGTCATTGTCCCTACTTTCCATCACCCTAGTTTTGGATGGGGTTCAGAGATTAAAAATCATGTAAGATCTGAAAGGAGACACACCGGACTTAGCCAACACTTCATTGTGGAGGTGACAGAGGGCACCTTTGACATTATTCTCTACACTTCCATACCACTGCCTTTAAAAAAAAGGGGGGGGGGTACTATAAACTGGTGCTATTTGCACAATGAACAATATTGTAAATTTACACAATGGGCAGGGTTTCCTTGGTTTTGTGGCTCGGAAAACGTGTACCTCCAACTGTCTAGAGGTACAACTCTGGGGTCAGGCTACTTCAATTCTTTTTATAAATCCCAGGGCAAAGGGTGACCATGCAGGCAGATAGATTTATCCATGTTACCAACCTGACAAAAAAGAGACCATCAGATGTGCCAAGTAATTGCTAGGGTATGGGGGTGGGGAAGAGGGTGGTATAACAGTTTCCATGGTGATATCTTAGTGCTCCATTTGACTTTAAACCCCTATCTATCTTTGCGCTGGACTTCCTAACTCCACACCAAAGCTGAATGGCTAAAATCAGGAAGTAAGAAACCTGACTTCTTCTAAAAAGAGAAGTTGCCAAGAAGCCACCTTTCCCTCAACCTCTTCTTGCCAGCCTGCCACTACCAGGATTTCCCTCCTTCCTCCTTCTCACTCTACCACAACCACCCTGGAGATGCTGGGAAGATCATAGGCTGAGGCCTGGTAAAAGGCCTGCCCCTGACACATAGATCAAGAACTTCCTCAATGGTCCCAGGACTGAACACAGCATAGCTGATGTCCCATACACTGGGAGGCACTTGGGCTGATATTTCTCATGGACAGAGCAGAAACGGGACAGGACAAGACGGGGCAGGAAAGAAGAGTCATGGGCAGTATGCCCTGATCTGACTCCCCGCTCCAAGGCAGCCTTTGCTCATGCACTTTTCTAGCTTTGCTGTCATTTTAATCCCCCAGTATTAAACAGATGTACAATGTTCAAAATCACCTTATACCCTAAGGCCATACAGAACACTGATAAATGGATATGGAATGAGAAGGCAAAAGCTATGACTAAAAAGTTAGAGTGACTTACAGGTAACAGACTAAGACTTGAGAAAATGAATTAAAAAGGAACTTCTCTATCCTCTTTCCCAGATACCCATGGTCTTGGGGTCATATGCCAGTAAGTGTTTCTATAAGAAGGTTAAATATTAAATCACTCTTATGATTTTTTTTTCCATAAGGATACCAAAAGCCAGTGGGAATTTTAAATGATTTTCCATGCTTGTCCACATAATCTAAGGATGCTTTTTTTCTGAGCCAAAGAATGAGGACCAAGCTGAGGAATTCTAAGTGGACACCCGGACAAAGATTACGGGTCTACCGCTAACCCTCTTTGATTTCTGTGAGCAGCACTCGATACTCTGAAGTTGAGTTAGGAAACCAACACAGGAACGGGCCCTTCTCTTGCCACAGCTCTGCTGCCTCTGTCAGTGGACCACAGGCAATTCTGGCACATTTCATGCTGTTTTCTGTAAGCCCAGCAGCAGTATACTTACCAGAAAAGACGCATGTTACAACCAAACTGAATCTCTGAAGGAAGATTTTTCCTTCCTCGTTGTTCTTTTGGATTGTGGAAAACCTGACCTTCTAAAAGATGTAGCAGGTTTTATTTGAAGTATAGATGACAGCACTCTAAAATTCTTAAGTTGACATCAAGTAAGGGCAAAAAGCCACTAAAAAAATTTTGGACAATTCATTTACCTGGGTAAGAATGTAACTCCTTTGGGCTTCTTCCATCTTTATCAAACTGGCGTTGATGTAGTCATTATCTTCTTGATGTAGTTTAATCCGACTATGGTCAACTGAAAGGCAAGTCAGAACTCGGAGGTTAGTCCTGGATGACCAAAGTGTCCACACAGGCAGTGCACCCCATGGGGAAAGCAAAAAAGGTGAGTCGGTGGCATTAAGGGCGTTTACATGTTTAATTGAGATTAGTCATCAATATAAGGATGACTTAGTATTTTCAGAAAAGTTTCTGGAAGTGTTTGAAACTTTTGCTAAAGAGCAACAGAGACAAATTACACTAAAACATGGGTTCTTTCCTAACTGGATAAGCTGTTTTTAGGTGCCACACTTATCACTGCCCCATAACTCAGGAGGCTGTGAGGAGGGGTTGTCAAGGGATCTGTTTTCAGATACCTAGTATATACTTTCATATAGTAAAAAAATACAGTGGCTTCAATCTTTAAAAGGGGGGGAAAATACACCAAAAATTTCACCCAGTCCTTAAAGCTCTAGTTGGTACAACGAACCACCATTGGTAGGATTTATGATCATCTCTCCATCTAACCTATGTCTAATGATTTGATGATGAAATGACCTAAGTAGATAGTGGTGTGGAAAGGGATACCTTGAATTCCTTTATGTCAGTTTTTTGGTTTCTTTTTAAGTTTTGAGTGTAAAACACTTAAATGATTCTATGAATTAAATTCAACTAGAATTGAATTCTAATATTTCGAATTCAGAAACTGTCATGATATAAGACATTTAAAAGATACTTAACTGGAAAAAATTAACTCTGAATCCAAAATACTGGAAGTACACTAAACGTAACTTTCAGAAGTTTTAAAAATATAACTCTCATTTGGAAGGTCTGCACCAGGTTACTGAAAAGCATAGCCACTTTTTTTTTTTCTTTTCACCATGACTTGGTCACAAAAGCAGTGGTTCCCTGGGGGCCACTTTCCTTACTCTGCTCATGTAGCAAACAAGAACAGGTGGGTATTTTTATTTCTGGTACAATGCAAGGAATGATGAACCCAGGTGACCATTCATAAATACTATCTTCTCTTCTTGAGCCCAATGGGAAAGAAGTTAAGGGGGACACATGGTTTGGGGCCTTTTGTTCTAAAGGATTCCAAGGAAATGTTTTTAAAAATTCGTCACCATTTGGAATAATGTTTCTCATCTCAGAGGATTAATACAAATTCAAATACTTGGGTAATATTTAAGTAGTAGACATTAAAGATCTCAAAAAAGATGATGAGACCATATAACCCGTTGATGGGTTACATGAATGGGTTCAAACAGCACCTGAACAGGGTTCAAGATGGGTGACCTTGGACAAGCAATTCTGAGCCCTGGGCTTCTCATTTGCCAAATGGAAGACAGACAACAAAATCACTTTCTACCTTCAATCATTCTCCCCATGTTCCCTGTGACCCTAAGAGCAAATTCTCTGTTGCTGGACAGTGGAGTTGGGGGAAAACAAGAGAAACAGAAGTGAGATTAGGGGTGAAAAAGTTTGGGAACTGTTTCCTGGAAGAGTATTTTAAATGCTTTATTTCCTCTGGAAAACTGGCTCATAAAAACATTTAGATGAGCACTGATGAAAACTGTAGAAAAGGATGTATTAAGACATTACTGACTAGTGCAGAGGAAGGATGGCAAGGGGGTCTCTCCTGGCTCTGCATGAAAGATGCCAACAGTGACTGTTCATTGAAGCTCAGAGTAGCTGGCCAGGACCTCACAACAGAATCACCTGAGGAAAGCTTTGTTTTATTGATAAAACCTACCAGGTGCCACAACCTAGACATGCTAAATCAAGTGTGCTGGGGTGCAATAATGTGCCACTTGATGGCCTAGCACTACACTTCAGATGTGTCTGGTGTACGCCTTTAGTTAACAGCCACTGTTGGTTAATCTCAACCACAGTGAATATTTATGAGCAAGATACTAAGCTAAGTGGCTTATGTTATTTTATTTCATCTTCACACAATCCTGAGATCTGCATGGCGACTCTCCTGCGGACAGCACCAAATGCTAGCACCCGCAGGAGTGGTGTGACTTAGGCATGCAGGAAGGGCCTGCGCAAGGGAGAACTGATGGAGACTTCTATGTTCCTGGCAGATGGAAGGCACTGCCACGGGAGATGCTGGCAGCTACAGTCCTCTCTGATGGACAGGGTCTAACATCCTGGGAGGTGATTTTTATTTTTTTAAAAGATTTTATTTATTTATTCATGGACACAGAGAGAGAGAGAGAGGCAGAGACACAGGCAGAGGAAGAAGCAGGCTCCATGCAGAAAGCCTGACGTGGGATTCAATCCCAGGTCTCCAGGATCACGCCCTGGGCTGAAGGCAGCATTAAACCGCTGAGCCACCCGGGCTGCCCCCTGGGAGGGGATTTAAAAGGTCCTCCGTGGCCTCGGTTCTCCATGGCCTAGAGGAGATGGCAAAGTTCATGCTCTTTACTTGGCTCCAGTTTTTCTTGCTTTACATAAATTCTAACATGTTTAGTTCTTGACTTTTGAGATTTCAGCAGATTCAGAGCCAATTACTCAAAAGGCAGAGGAGGCGGTCAGAGGCCAGAAGGCACAGTGAAAGATAACGGCAAGAAACAGCTAGAAGAATGAGGATGGCAGTGGAGGGTAGGGTGGGTGGGGGTGGAACAAGCAGAGCTGTCTTTAGTGTGTGTGTGTGGGGGGACACCACTCCTACTCTTTAATGGCTGTGCAGGGCATCATTACAGTTCAATACGATGCTCAGGGTCTAATAATACTGTTGCTGAGTCATCCAGAAAAGGTTATATTATGCCTACTATACTCTGCTTCAGCTGGTAGGAAAATGATTCATCATAAAAATAGTCAAAACTAAAAAAAGTGCTTTGAACTTAGCTGAATTTTCCAGAAACTGAAACCTCATTCCTTCTACAATCATGGAAAAAACGAACCATTCCTCTCCGTCTCTGATGCCTTTATTATAGGAAACCACCAAGTCATAAACCTGTACTGCTATCGATTTATTAGTAAAGCCCACGGGCTCAAGGGGTGCTGGCGGAGAAGGCTGCGGCTGAGCACCCGACAGAAACAGTGAGACTGGTAACGGTGATGTGAATACTTACAGGGACTGACATCTCTGTACCTGTTTCGGTTTTTGTTCTTAGGGAGCTTGGCCACTCTACACGGAAAGTCACTGGCTTCATGTCGGATGTCCTACCAAAAAAAAAAAAAAAAAAAAAAAAAAAAGGATAAAGAGTTCTCTTTTGAACTCTCTGGCACCAGGAATCCATCCAGACATTTAAGTATGCACCATGGACTATATTGCAGGCACTGAGAAGACTTGGGACAGAAACACACATCAAACAGAGCGAGGCAGTGTGGGAAATCCAAGGTGATAACTCAGAGGCATGTGCAAGGTCATGAAGGGAAACCAGATGATGAACCACCACATGCCTGCAGTGGAAGGAAGGCATGGGGCTGAAACTGGGAGATGGAAAGGGGTGGGGGGCTCTTCCGGGAATACCCAGCACAGCAAAGGCAGGACAGTGAGTGGGCTGCCAGGAGCAAAGACAGGCAGCTGGAGCACACAGGTGGGCAGGCAAGATCTCGGAGAGCCTTGAACATCACGCCTGGGAGCTCCATCTGTAACCCTGGACAAAGCTACAGTTATTGAGAGCAGATAAAATGCTCTTTTATGCCAAGAATTACTCAGCTGCTTTCCAAGGAGATGGTAGACGAATCCCATTACACCAAACTGTCAGAAAGAGGAAGCACCTGGGAACAGAAGACCCAAACTATGCCTCCTGCTAGACTGATCGCATGCATCTAATTTTGCTCTTCTAAAACCCCATGATAATCCCATTTAAAAATATTTTCTTTCTAATTTTCTAATTATTAAAAGATAAATCCATACAACAATGTAAATATATGTACTGCCACTAAGCTATATATCTAAAAATGATTACAATAGTAAACTTTGGTATTTTTTAAACTACATTTAAAAGAAAAAGACAAACTCACAGGAGAGGGCAGAACAGGAGAAGACAGCAGCAACAGAAATTTTGGAAGCTGGAAATCTTATTAGTAGTTGGCAGGTTTGAGAAGGCTCAATTACAAGCCAACAGTGGGGAAAGCTGAGAACCATCTGATTTCCACCATAGAATTCTACGGAGGCTCAGGAAGTACTGTTTTTGGAGGGAACAGTGGGATTCATTGCAAGGGGCAGGGCTGGAACTATCTGTGAAGAAACAGGTCTCCCCATCGCCCCCCCCCCCCTTCCATGCTGCTGGGTGCTGCTAGGTGACTGCCACCCCACACCACAGAACTCTGGACAATGTAAATCAGGAGGAGAGTGCTTTCTGTGTGATCTGAGCAGACAAGAGGAAAGCCCAGAAACACACATCAGGGTGTGCAAGGAACAGCCTAGCTAGTGCTGTTGAGCTGATGAGCCCCTTCCACCTTCTCAGAGCTTTCAATCTGCCTTGTGAGCCCCAACTCTTCATCACATATGGACAACCACTGATGCTAAGATGTGAGAAGAAAGCCTCTAATTTTTTTTTTTTTGAAAGCCTCTAATTTATAAAAAGATTTACAAGAAAAACAAAATAGGACTAAAGCTCCTTGGAAGAAATAAACTACAGAGAAAAGAAAGTCTTAAAAAATATATCATTAATATACTCAGATAAGAAAAGATACTGTATCCATGAATTAAGAACAAGATGTTAGGTAAAGGTAGAAGAAATCCTCCCAGAAAGTAAAGCACTTCCATCCCCAAAAAGCCACAATAGAAAATTAGGCAAAAAAAAAAAAAAAAAAAAAAGGGAAAGAAAACATTAAAAAAAAAAAAATTAAGAAAATCTTCCAGACCCATCAAATGCTCATCCTAATGATAAAAACAGACCTATACTAAGGCATATTGGTATGTGATTCCAGAATCCTTCAAAGAAAATATTCTGGGGGCACCTGGGTGGCTCAGTTGGTTGAGTGCTAGGCTTCTTGGTTTTGGTTCAGGTCATGATCTCAGGGTCCTGGGACTGAACCCTTCATTGGGCTCCATGCTCAGCAAGGAGTCTGTTAAAGATTTTCTCTTTCTCTCTGCCCCTCCCTACCATGCACTCTTGCTCTCTAAAATAAATAAATCTTTTTAAAAAAGAAAAGAAAGAAAAAAATCCTTTAAGTTCCTAGAAAGAATATAGTTCACATTCAAAGGATAAGGTCATTAAAATGGCCTCAGACTCTGTGAGAACATTGAAAGGTAGACAGCAATGGAGCAATGCTTTTAGAACCTGAAGCAAAATGATCTCCAACCTAGAATTCTATATCCAACCCAATTATCAGCAAGTGAGAAGGGGCAATGAATTAACACTGCAGAGAGGCAAGAACTCAACACTTTACCATACCTAAATTCCCATCCTCAGCAATCCACTGAGCCTGTCTTCTACCCAAGGGAAGAAATAAACCAAGAAAGAGAAAAATATAAGCTATAGTAAGGAAAAAAACATCTGACACAAGACCAAAGGAAACTTCCACTCAAACTGTGGAGGGAGGAGCTCCCAGATGCCCAGATCTAGGAGCAAGCAGGCCAGACTGGAGCAGTATGACTCAAGAGACAGATGTGCCAGTGACATGCCTTTGTCCACCATACCCACTGTGACTGAAAGAAACCACCAGAAGGAAATGAGAAGACCTGAAATCCCAGAAATGGGGAATCCAATCAAGAAAAATAGAGGAAGTTTCAAGGATGAAAGCTGCCTCTGCCAGGCCTACAGACCAAGCAAGCCAGAAAAAAGGAGAAGAGAGGTCTTTAGAACAGACGATGCCTCTAAAACAAAAACTGAAACCGAGAAATCACCTGAAATTGCTCCAATACAGCAGCCATTACCCATATGCAGCTACTGAGAGCACATGAGAGGTGGCCAGTCTGAAAAGAGTGTAGAACTGCCCATCAGATTCTGATTACAGTACTAAAAAAGCAAAGTAAAATATCTCAAACATTTTCAGTAATGTTTCAGTAATGTTTCAGTAATGCTGAAATAATATTTTGAACATATTGGAGTGAATACACTACTATTAATCTCATCTGCTTCTTTTTACCTTTTTTCCTGTGGCCGCTAGGAAAGGTGAAAGTAGGCAGGGTGCACTGTATTCCTACTGGCCAGTGCTGACTGACCTTGTGGAAACCTGTCTGAGAGGCTCTAGGAGGTATGAGATGAGGTAGCAACAGGCAGAAAGAAGCCTTTGCAAATCAAAGTATACAAGGCGATTATTAACTATGGGAAAACTTTAAAAAGGAAACTATGGTAGGACTCCCATCTGTGACTATGTGCACAGGGAAACAATGTAAATGGTGGATATTGTTTTAACCAAAAGGTGTAACAGACTGGGAGAACAGGGAAAATGCAAGCAAAGGAAGGCTGTTCAAGAAAATGAAATCCTCCACCCGTGTAAAGGTTCAAATTAATAATCAGAAAATAAACATTCTCCTTAGAAATATAGAGATCTGTACAAGCAAGAATCAGCAGCTCAAAGAGTTGAAAATGGCTATGGCCAGAGAGGCTGTGGCAAAAGTCTGAGGTGTGGAGAGCACAGCCTCTGGCTTGTATCATCAAACTATCACAGTCCTCTTTCACTTCTCAAACCATGTGCAGATTCGACGTGAATTTTTTAGAATTGCCACATTCTGCTAGTCTAATTACTTAAAAATGGCAAAACAGTAGGGAGGTCTTTTGGACTAACACTAGAGATGAGCTAATAATTTAAAAGCATGTTTACCCAGGGGCACCTGTAGCTCAGTTGGTTAAGCGTCTGCCTTTGGCTCAGGTCATGATTCCAGGGTCCTGGGATTGAGTCCCGCCCCGGGCTCCCAGCTCTGGGGGAGCCTGCTTCTCCCTCTCCCTCTGCCACTCCTCTGCTTGTGCTCTCTCTCTTTCTCTGTTGAATAAATAAATAAAATCCTTAAGAAAAAAGAAAAAAAAAAAAGCCCTTAAGTAAAACAAAAGCATGCTTATAAACTGATCTAAGCAAAAAAAAAAAAAAAAAAAAAAAAAAAAATCCAGCATAACACACTCATCACATCATCTGTGATGAGATTAAGCTTTCAGGGAAATGTTATACAACACAGAAAAATAACTTGAAGGAATAAAATCTAAGTCTTCTATTTGATTGAAAGCACTTAGCAACAAGTACGAATTCTGCCTTGGGAGGTAAAACAGTCTGGTCAATCCAGCTGGTGTGACTGAATAGAGACCGAAGAAATCATTGATATGGTTAAACCACTGAACCAACAAATATTCACTCTGGGGAAATAAGGTCCAAAGTATCAGTAACTGTGGGCAATTGACTTTATTCAGCCAAAGGATTATATTAATATGTACTTTATTTGTTGTGCTCCTGGCCCCCGCCAAAAAGAGAAAGGGAAAGAAAATAAAATTTGGAGATGTCTGTTAGTAAAGATAATGAGGAAAAAGTGGTATTCACAAAATACTTTTTAAAAATTGATTTTTAAACTAAGCTAAACTCAGTAAAATGCACAGGCTCTAAAGTGCAATAAGCTTTTCTAACCAACTTTAACCTACAAGTAATAAACTATACATTTAAATGTTTCTCTACATTACAGTAGCAGGGGGAAATATAGGCATGCTCTGAATACAAGTATTTTTATTTCATTTAGTAAAATAAAGTGCCAGGTTTACAGTCTTGAACTGGAGGAGTGATACAGTACCTTTAAAGTTAAAGGAAACTAACATACTAACAGTAGTTTGGAAGTAAAATGTACTAGATCAAAAACCTTTACAGAATTACAGCAAAACAAAACAAAATCTCTACATGATGAGACTGTAACAAAGGTAAGCTAACTTTCCAAAAGCTGTAGAAAAAGCAGATTACTGACTAATGAGCAAGTTTAAGGAGACTTCTATCACCAGCATAAAATATCCCTAGATCATTTATTTTATTTTATTTTATTTTATTTTTAATTCATGAAAGACCGAGAGAAAGAGAGAGAGAGGCAGAGACACAGGCAGAGGGAGAAGCAGGCTCCATGCAGGGAGCCTGACGTGGGACTCGATCCCGGGGTCTCCAGGATCACACCCTGGGCTGAAGGCGGTGCTAAACCCCTGAGCCACCCAGGCTGCCCCCCTAGATCATTTATTATGCCAATCAAGATGAAATAATCTAACAGGTGTGTAGAATTTCCATGCAGAGAAAGTAAAACAAATAATAATAAATAAAATAAAATAGCCTTAAAGGTAATGATGAGAAGATGAATGCAGGGTAAATCTGGGAGCCAAGACAAAAAGGAAATGATGAACTTGCCATGATACAAGTTCCCAAAAGCATCCCTTAAAGAGACACCAACATGCCCAGATCAAAGTGTACCTCAGCATTTTGTGGATAGAATCTCATTAAATGAAAAATTATACTGGTAAGAAATGAAATATACCAAGGTGCAATAGATTTTTTTTTTTTTTACCTACCTGGTCCTTCTCTTAGCCAGTTCTTTACTGGCTTTTTAAGAGCCTACTTCCTATTTTTGTGTGTGTGTAGATTTCAGAAATGTGACAGAATAAAAGCACGTGGACTAGATGTCTTAGTGCTAAAGTGATAATGTGCTACTGAAAGGGGCTCAGTTTGATCAAAGCTTACAAGTAAATGACTGAAATTATAGTGTATCATATTATATGGCACTGGCCACTCAAATGAGCTGAATTATCTCTAGAGCGAACTATTGTTATGAGAGAAAAAATTACAGTTTTCTAAAATTATGACTTAACTGGGCTGGAAAGTTGTGCTACCAATGCTTGATAAATCATAAATAAAACATCTGAACTGGTAATTTTGAAAGAGGCAAGGAAGCAAATAGGACTTAAATAACATTACAGGTAATAACACTACCTAAATAATTTCTAAAGCTGGTTCTTGATTCCCATCCTGCCCCACCTTTTTTTTTTTTTAAGGATTTCATTTATTTATTTGAGAAAGAGAGAAACTGAGTGAGAGAGTGCAAGGATGCATACACTCTTGAGCTAGGCTAGGGGCAGAGGGAGAGGGAGAGAAAGAGACTCACTACTGAGCGCAGGGCCCACGGGGCTTCATCTCAAGACCCTGAGACCTGGACCTCAGCCAAAATGAAGAGTAGAATGCTTAACCACCCCTATCCTGCTCCACTCATTTAAAAAGGTAACAGTTAACTCTTCCCAGTGAATACAAAGGGGTATCATACTTAGAAAAAGCTCCGGTACCAGAATGAATTAGGGCCCAGAGTGAATTCATTTCTGTACACATTCAGGAAAACTCATTATCCATTATTCAAATACCTTCCAAATCCAAGTAGGCAAAGTAAAACTTGGGTCTGGGGTTCCCAGTAAAAACTGGGTGGGAAAAAAACTTATTTTTTATTTGAGATTTCTATTTTTTTGTTTGTTTGTTTTAAACACGCACAGGCATAAAAGCCAGTCCAGCCATGCAGAAATATTTTGTTTATAGTAAGCACATCGTTAAGTATAGCAATTTTGGTTTTCACACCCTTTCTCTTCAGTTCCACAATGAGGTGAATGTCCCTTATTGACTCCGTGGTAAAATGCATTAGTCACTTTTTAACTGTTGGACACGTGCCAAGGTAGACAGCATGGCAGCCGTCAGCAGCTGGGAGTCTAACAGAAGTGCCTGGGTCCTCGCCTCTCCACCTCTCCTAGCACAGGCCCAGGCACAGGCCCAGAGGACACAGCCAGACTCTGGTGATGAATTAATGGATGGTCCCAAAGGCTCCCCAAAGTCAGGGTCCTTACCTCTATATACCAAACACTCCATTTCGTGAGAAGAGGGTCTCATGAGGGTCTCAAAGAGGGTCTCATGACAAGATAGTTACCAAAATAGTTACTAATACATGGATTCAAAGCAGAAGGGTTATTTTCTAATGGTTCCAACAGTGGTTTGTTTTAAAAAGTCTAAAGGGAGAAAAAACTCCAAGGGTACTCTGCATTTGCCAGGATTGAGGTGAACTACAAAGTCCCTTTGCACCTTCAACATCTATACTCTTTCCAACCCTGTTCTACAAATGGTGACCTAATTTGATTATTCAAGCTGTTACCTAGTACTTTATGGAGGTCCTGGCTCTCAGAAATGGACACAGCAAGCTAGACTGAAGGGAAGTGCTGAAGTACAGTAAAGGCAGTAATTTAAAATGCAGTAAGTGAGCATAGAAGGGTGTACATTTCCTGGAACTCTCAGGGCAGTTGCCAGCTGAACGGGGATGGATATACACACACACACACACACACACACACACACACATACATGCAGGGGAGGGGGGTGCTAGCCTAAAATTCTAAAGACCAGATCTTCAAAGTAACATGTAGACCAAATTTTGTTAATCATAAATCTCCTTATAAAGGTGAACACAAAATTTCTGTATAACAAAGTATTGTATGTCTGTATATACTCTAAGTATAAGAAATATACTCTAAGAAATATAAAATATAAAAATCATCCAAGTCAGAGGTTTAAAAGCCTTTAAAAGCTGAAAGCAATACTGTGTCCTTTATATACAGAAATAAGTAGAATATAACTTACTATAAAAACTGTAGGAAAATATTTTTTTATACACATACCTTTATATAATCAACTAGCAAGAAATAATATATTCATGTTATTTTAAAATGATCTACAATGTTGTGATAATAAAAGAGCTTAAAATTTAATCAAATTAAGCCTGTTTCGGTTTAAGTTTTAAAATGACTGTGTATTGAATAAAAAGAGAGGCTGAAAAAAATCCGAAGCACCTAAGAATCTTCTATGGTGACTGAAAGACAGGGAAAAGAGGGAAAACCGACCAGCATTTAAAAGGCAGCAGGCTATACAATCATCGTCTCTGCCAGAATCTGAGAAAGTGTTGGATCTTCTTGTATACTGGTCTGCGGTGAGGTTAAGATAAAGGAATTACAAATCACTAACAGAACAAGTATGTCCATGTGGGAAATGACATGGAAAAAAGCATAATCAAATTGCTTTACATATTCCCCACGCGTGGGAGGAGGAGGGATTGGGGTGGGGATATGGATGCCCTTCATGAAATTGGCAAAGGGAACATCTGGTGGAGACGGGTGGAACCGATTCCACGCTTTGATGTACACTCTCTGCTTGGAACACAAGAACAATGGCCAATTAAATGTAGAGAAAAGCACAAAGGCATAGCTAGGCTCAAAACCAGAATGAGAATGAATGCAAAGGAAACAAAAGCCCTCCCACTCAAAATGGCCTGTAAACACAGTATCAAAAACAGAGCAGATGACTAGTTCTGAAAAAGATAGCCAACTAGGGAAAAAATCCATTACACGTGAAATGTATTATATACCCTGTCAGGCACTTTCAAGATAAATATATTCAAGATCAGGGATAAATGAAGGCAACATTTTAAAAAAAGATGGTGTGAATAAGAACAGTGAGAAATGAAACCAGAATAAGTAGATAGGAAAGAACAAGTGAGAAATCTTAGAAATGAAATTTAAAAACAAAAAACATAAAACCTCAACAGGATAAATGCTAGATTGAACACCGTCAAGGGAGGAGTAAACTGAAAGTTAGACTGGATGAATAGAGCATGAGGAATAGGACACAGAGAAGAGAGGCCACAACACATACTCAAATAAGTCAGTACCCAGACACATCAAGGTAAGGGTTAAGCTGCAAAATATTAAGGATAAAGAATCTCCAAAGGGCAGCCCGGGTGGCTCAGCGGTTCAGTGCCACCTTCAGCACAGGGCATGATCCTGGAGACTCAGGATCGAGTCCCACATCGGGCTCCCTGCATGGAGCCTGCTTCTCCCTCTGCCTGTGTCTCTGCCTCTCTCTCTCTCACTCTGTGTCTCTCATGAATAAATAAATAAAATCTTAAAAAAAATAAAAAAGATTCTCCAAAACAAATTACAGTACCTTTTGGAAGCTTAACAGAGCTTTAACATTACCAATTTTTAAGAACTCTATGGTTACACAGCCATTTAAAGTAAAAAAACTCTTTACAATATAGAAAGGGCCCACTGTCATTGATGATGACCCTAAATCATTTATAAGAACAAAGCCACTTTATGTATTTATAGTTAACAGCTTTTTTTGATTCCCTAAGGTCTTGTGGAGTTTCAGAAGTGAAAATTATGTTCCAGCTGCAGTAATAGGACTCAGTTAGAAATGGAGGATCTTATCTTTAAGAAAACTTTGTGATTAGTGAAAGCATATTGATATGGTCTTCTACTACTGAAAAACCTTGATGCAGACAAAATTACCTTGGAAACAGCATTCTTCGTTCATTATAGTAAGCTACTGCAACCTTTAATTATTTGTATACAAAGTAGAACAATTAACAAAGAGGTATAAAAACTGCTTTTTCAAGTGTCACTGATATTAAACCTTATTTTTAGAGTCCTTAGTAGTATATGTTTTTTTTTTTTTTTAATCACTTATGTTTTCTGTTAAATGTCAAGACTTTCACCTTGGGCAGAAATCAATAGGCAGAAAATGAATCAGACTTACAGTAATTGATGTCAATAAAACACACTGGAACCAGTATCTTTTTAAATGCTGAGAACCACAAAGCCATTCCTGTAAGAGAACAGTCTCAAAAACGGAATCTACTTTCACTTCTGTTTTGTTGACCTTCTGCTTTCCATAAGGACTGGCTAAGTACTTCAGGCCCTGGGGTTCTGGCACTTTGCTGGAGGACAGTGCAGTTGACTAAGGACACAAGTAGCTGGCAGACATGAAAGTGGAAGGCTTATACCTTCCTTTACAGAGAACCAGACTGCCAACCACCAGCTTCCTCCCTCCACGGTTAATTTCCCTAAGCTCAGCAGTCACAGGGAGGGCCCTTAAGAACCCACATGATATTCCCACACAATGTTCCCTCTGAAATAACTGAGAACCATGCTTATAAAATTGATATGATACTTCTGGAAATAATTTAGGAGTGTGAATGGGAGGAAAACACGATGTCCAAATGAAAGTAGCTTTGGTTAAGAATTTCTTAAATATTGCGAGGCAGTACAAGATTCCGATGCCTTAACCAAGGCTTTTTTGTATTATTATCATCAAACAAGTATGTTTTCTAAATACTTTCTAGATGTAATTTGCTTTTCTATGCATACACCACTTAGGGGATCAGAGACGAAGAAGAAAGACATTACCAATGCCTCAAAGCATTATAATGTGATTAATTTTTCAGTGAGGCCACAAGAATAAAGTGATAATCTGGGGAAGAGAAGAAGCAGGTGACCAAGCTATTCCATATGGCTTTCCAAAGAACTCTGTATATGGATTAAAGAAGCAAAGCTTAAATTCAATATATGAGTCCCTTCAACTCATCTAAGTATCTACTGAGCACTGACTGACCCTATGGCATGCACTAGGGATATGAAGATGAGCAACAAAGACAAAAGTCCTGCCTCCACAGACCTTGCATTCCACTTGGAAAGACAGACCAGATGCTAAATTCTGAGCTAGATGCTGTCACGTGTAACTCTCACAAACACATCCACGACTATTCATCAGGGTTACACAGCATTAACAATAAAACAGACAGATGAAGGCACGCAAGCAAGTGGACATTCTACCTCCACCCCTACCCCACCGTTAGGGTCTTAATCACTCTTGGAAAGGCAGAGTGAGTGGTTCAAAAGCCCCAACTTCTATGGGCACCTGCACCTTTCTTTTTGCTTCTTCCTGTGGATTAAATTTAGGATTCCAGCACCAACACCAAAACTGCCTAAGAATAGTACCAGGTTGTATACATAAAACCACATGCATCAGACATAACAGGCAGTTTAAGGATAATCTGGCCTAAACACATTTTTCTTTTTTAGACCCTAATCCATGAGTGAGATGCAACTTTACAGACATACACCTAGTTTAGGATGTTGCCACATGATCAGCAAAGGTCCTAAAAACTTTATAGAGTTTCAGCAGCAAAATCTCCTCAGGCCAATCTGGTGAGAGAGGGCTTCTTGACAAAACCTAAAATCGTCTGTTTAGCGTACACTTACTATTGCCACGCCAAGACAAGCTAGTCTTATCATGAAGTTACAAGACACAAAACCCATGTGAGTTCATAGCCTATGGCTTGGTTTCTCCATAAATTCATGGGATACTCAAGGTTACTCAGGGTTGCTAGAGAAAGCAAGCCAGCATTTGCTGAATGCAGCAAGTGAAAGTAACATCATGGGAATGACTTTACAGCCACTCTAATTTAGTTATTTTAAAGTAATTCATTACATCATCATTGAAAAATTATTAACTGGTGGCATGTGTCACATGCACCTGCTCATAAGACATCTGGACAAGGAGCCACACTAGCACAAGATACCACTGCTACAGGCCACAGGAACCCTTGAAGAGTTTTGGAAAAAGGCTCTCTGTTTTGTAAATTCTATGAATTTTGATAAATGTATAATGACATGTATCCGCCATTACAATATTAAAGAGAATATTCTCACTGCCCTAAAATCCCTTGTGCTCTACCTATTCATCCCTGTCTCTCTCCTCACAAATCCCTGGCAACCACTAATCTTGTCAGTGTCTCCGTAGTTTTGCCTTTTCCAGAAATGTCAAAGTTAGAATGATACTATGTATAGCCTTTGTCCATTTTTTCTATAAGGTTGACTTTTTTGTAATAATATGCAGTGTTCCTTACATACTCTGGGCACAAGTCTCTTGGTGGTCATATATACAGCAAATATCTTCCTCTGTATCATTTAGCTTTTGCTGTATATAAAATCATCCCAAAACACAATGCTAACAACAACTGCTTATTTGCTCATGATTCTTGAGGTTGGCCATTTGAGCTGAGATGGCTTGTCTCTGTTCCATGTGTGGTTGACTGGGCTTGAATATGCACTTATGGTCAGCTGGTGGCCCAATGGCCTCACTCACACACATACCTGATGCGTGGCTGGCTGCTGACAAGGGTGATGGTAGTCATTTTAAGCCACATGTCCTTCATCAACCAACAGGTTAGCCTGGGTTTGTAAACAGGGTAGTGATTGTAGAATTCTCAAAACTAGCAAGAAAGGGCACGGCTCAGTATGCAAGCAAGTACTTTTTCAGGCCACTGCTTGTGTTATGATCACCAATATTCCATAGGCCAAAGCAAATCACATAGCCGAACACAAATTCAAAACTGGTTCTCTACCTCTTTAGGAGAATCACACTCAGAGGGTCAGGAGAAATCTAGGGCTACTTCTGCAAACAACCTAATGGTATCTTTTGATGAACATAAGTTCTTAATGTCAATGTAGCTCAATTTATCAATTTTTTCTTTTTTATGGTTTGCTTTCTGGGGTTGTCTTGTTTAACAAATATTTGCTCATCTCAAATTCATAAATACATTCTCCTACCCTGCTTTTTTAAAAATTAACTAAAGAAAAATGTTTTCCACACATTTTAACTTATAGCCTGATTATGTTTCAGAATACTGGAATAGAACATACAGACAACAAGGTCACAGGTCTATCCCTTCCCACAGATTTTCGTGTGCGCAGGAAGTGCAGCTTTCATAAGGAAGCCTAACTTGGCGCAGAGTGTCCACTGGATGATGTACACACAGTGATCTCTTCTTATCCTTTGCCTACCAATCTTTGAGAATATTAGTATCTTTCTTATTCATATAACCTCTTTCTCTTTACATATTTTAATACCACCGATTCTGTCTCTGCTGGAAACCACTTATCCAATTTCTTTGTTAGTACGTTTTAAAACTTTTATGTATGGGAAATTAAATTTAAGTGTGGGAGGATGATCATAAACCGTCAATATATAAACAATGGGGTGGCTACTGCTAGTTGGCAAGGTAATCAGTGGTTTTTTATTTTCTATTGCTTTCCAATATTTCCTACAAGGAACATGCATTGCCTGTGTAATCAAAAGTTTAAAAGTAGTTTTAAATTTGTATGCATTCCAAACTATTGACCTTTTCCTGTGCAATTTCCTCTACTGCTCCTAGCAGTAGAAAGTCTTTCTTCCTCAATATGGTAATACCACTTTTTAAAAAAGCATTTAATTTTAATCTATCTGGAGTTTGTTTTCCAGTTACAATTTTCAGCTATGCTCATCATTAGCCTTTAAGCCTCACACTGTGCTTCTGGTTCCATCAGTTTACCAGGTCAGTCCCATCCCACTCAGTGCCATCTTTGTGCTTGTATATTACAGGAGTTCAAACTGTCTGTTACAGAGAGCTCTTCCTCCCTCCAGGTTGAAATAGTAACAAAATAAAGCTGCATCTGATCATTCTGATGTCAGAATGAACAAATCACTATTTTCCAAAGATAGATGAACCATTATAATCAGGGAGAGTTGTTTTTTAAAGATGATGCAGCCTACTCATTTTTTGCAACTATTTGGCAAATTAAAAATCAACAGGAACATAAGAGATTAAAATATAGGGAATTTTTAAAGCCTACAATAGTAGTTCTGTAGTTAAAATGAATACTGTTACTTTATTCTTATGTAAGGAGAGAATGGGCAGGATGGCTCTGATACTAAAATCTCCTCCCATATTTATCTAGTATGTATTACTATGTAGAAACTTGTATTGAAATATAAGAATTAAAAACACTAATTTCTATTCACCATGTTCATAGCAGTTCCGTTAAAAAAAAAAAAAAAAAAAGGCAAAGCACTGTTCACCGTGTCAGCTGACTTCCAACTTTGAACAAAGCAAGTTTCACTTCATTAAGTATATTTAATTAAAAAACAACTTTTAGATAATATCCAGGTAGCAGTTTCTCAACAAATTAAATTAGTACATCCTCCCACCTTGTCAACATATTTTAGTAGGAGGAGATTTTCTTACAGGCTCTATTCCTTCCTCCTCTCAACTCCTGCCTTGGGTTTTTGGTCTTCTGCTTTCTTTGAGCTGAATACATGAAGAGCACATTCTCTACACAATGTAAAGAGGCAGTAAACCTTGGCTAATAACATAGGATCAATTTTTAGAAGCTTTTTAAGGCTGATGGATGCTGAATCCTTCCTCAAGAGGGTATGCTCAATATCTCAATGCCACAACTAAAACTATATAGGAACCAAAATCCATATACATATACTGTTAGATACAAGCTCGGGTCACTACTGCTACATAAATAACTGAAGCTACTGGAGAGTAAGACCCTTTAAAGATATTGTAATTAGCTATTCTTCCTCCCAAGGCTCACTAAATGACTAGCAGGAAAACGAATCCTAAGAACCAAATAAAACATTTTGCAAAAATCAGGATAAAGAACTTTAGGAAGCACTAAATCTAGGGCCATTTTCATGTAACAGTGATATATAAACTGAAAAAAAAAATCACTAGTCGAAAGTCTGGTTTCCCTACTGTGCTGAAAAGCAATCTTCACAAGATTACTCACAGTGAACAGTATAAAATTTCCCTAAGATATATTCATTAGAGAACAGGATGGTTAAAAAGCCAGAATTGTAATATTCCTTAAAGGTAACTGGTTTTGCCTCCCAAACATATTCCTTAAAGCAAATTCTTACACAAGATGCAAAGGCGAGTTTTGACAATGACCTTCAGAATCAAAACCACAATGTATCATTGTACTTGCAGCCAATTTTCGCCCTTGCATTTCAAGTTGTGCCAAGTGTTGATGAGGCAGGTAGTTAGGTCATGGTCCCCGTTCTCAATGAGTTCCCACTTAGTGGGGGAAGACCACCTGTGGCCACAAACAAATACTGTAGGAAGTACTGATCAGAAGGAAAATCTATTCCACAGGAAAAGGGGAATGGCACCAAAGTTAGCTAGTAAAAATGGGAATAGTAAATTCAGGAGTAACTAACTGCAGAGCAGCCATGTCTGGTACAGACCAAAGAGACCTTCCTGATCCTGCTGACCAGTCACTTCTCCTACCAGACCATGACCAGCGTCAATGGCAAGAAACAAATCAGACACAGTATGTCCAAGCTGTCTTGCTCAGGCCATCCTGGCACTGAAAGCCTGGTACGGAGGCCTGGGTGCAGAAGAGATGGCATTCTTCCTCACGGCCACCTCAGAAACCTGCTGCTTGGCCCATTGGCTAAGCCCCAATCAGCACATTGAGGTCAGAAAGGAGAGTGGGCCCGCACCCCCTACAGTGGCCTATGCCCCATTTCGGTGAACCCAGACCCCTCGGGATGCCCAGCATACACAGAACATTTCCTAAACTTCCTACCTCCAATCAATAGGGCTGGACAGGGTTTCTGGAAAAGAGGACAGAGGACTGTCTCCTGCTCAAAGGTCTAGCTTGTTCAGCAGTGCGACCCAATTCCTGCAGTGGGCCCTCAGTAAGGATTTACAAAGGGGTGTGCTAAGAAACAGGTCAGAAAGCAAGGGAGAGCTAGGAATCTGGAATTAAGAAAAGAGCTACAGCATGAGGAAGACAGTGGATACAAAATAAGGACTGCAATAAGAAAGTACTGACAACTGAACTTTGAGAATTCTGTTCTTTGACCTCAACATGAGGCTCACGGGTGATTTTCCAGTAATGAGTAATTTCCTGCCTAGGATACCCAGGGAATGGCTGGGTGTGAGAGAAACATTTCTTGGAAGGATATGCCTCTCCCCCAACCCCCACCCCTTCCCCTGTAGGCAGAGCCATTTTCTGATGTGATACATTCCTGGAGAAGGCAACATTCCATCCCAATGTACATCCTCCCTACAAATCTGGGATGGAGCAGGCCAATGGCTGGAATATCAGGAAGGATTTTATACAGAGCTGCCAAGGGAGGCGGAGGAACGACTCAAGTTTAGTACAAAGCCCTCCCACGTTACAACATATTCGGACTCTGCAAACAATATTCAGGCAGGAACAGCAAGCGCTATCTTGCTAACTCCTTGTGCCCAGCAGAGCTTGCTACGATGACCAGGTCCTGAGAAGCTATACTGATTGTACTTCCAGGTTGATGGGCACCTCAGCCCAAACCCTGGATGGTATCATCTCCTTTCCTTGCTATTTCAACCTTCTCTCCAAGTCCAAAGTAGAGGTGCTTCAAGGCTTCTCTGATGCTGGAGCATTCAAATTTTTTTTTCTTCTTTAAAAAAAGTATTTGTTGTGATGCTAGGATTTACTTCAAAACAAAACAGAGGCAGGAGAGGCTCATAGGGTGGGGGTGTGGGGAGTTCAGATGAAAGAAGATGGACCTTGAGTTTGTAATTTTTGAAACTAGGTGATGGATATATAAGGGTCATTATACTAATCTAATTCTGTATGTTTGAAAGTTTTCTTGAAGGAGAGTCTTGAAAGCTCAGTTTTTCAAAGTAAGGGGAGGAGATATCATGAGATGCATGTTTCTGAGTGATTACCCTGGTTTTAGGATTGGGATTGTGGTGGCAGCAATGGCAGTTTTTCCCTTCCCCCTGAGTTCCTGCTCTTAAGTAAACAGAGTGACAAGGATAGATGACTAACTCAGACAACAACTAAAACAAAACCAGGAACAAGACACCTGGGTGGCTCAGTTCAGTGGTTGAGCATCTGCTTTTGACTCAGGGTGATCCCGGGGTCTGGGATCGAGTCCCACATTGGGTTCCTTGCAGGAAGCCTGCTTCTCCCTCTGCCTATGTCTCTGCCTGTCTCTCTCTCTGTGTCTCTCATTAATAAGTAAATAAAATCTTTTAAAAAAACACACACACAAAAAGAAAACGAAACCAGGAACAAGGCATCCTTATGACCCGGAAAGTATAAGGACATGGGGGCAAGCCACTCACTGAGACCCACATGGCATCAGCATTTGTGGGAGAGGAAGGTAAATCAATACCACAGGTGATTCTGACAACAAAAATCTGTAGAACCCCCAGATCACCAGCAGGTGCTCATGCGAAGTGTGGTAGCCAGTCTGTGTTAGCAACCAAACTGGGAACAGATTCTGCAGGCTCCAGTTCACACGCCGTGCCAGGCTCTCTCTCTACCTAAGCTAGTAGGGTGTTCCAGGCCCTATAGACTCTCAAAACTGAGCACGGAAAGGCCCTTCTAGGACAATGCCTTGCACTGAGGAGAAACTTCTAGGAGTAGAACAAATTGAGCAAATAGGGGCTAAGGAAAGAGCAAGCTGCGATGAACTAAGTCTGATGGGAGCAACAGGGAAAGCAGATCTTACAAAGTACAAGGTCATTTTAAAATAACTTCACAAAGACATCTAAAGAGGGAGCTGGAGAGCCCTAAGCTAGAATATCTATCTGACCCACCCCTTCCTTCCTAAAACTATGAGAAAACTCTTCACTTAAAAATGATGCGGGGGATCCCTGGGTGGCTCAGTGGTTCAGCGCCTGCCTTTGATCCTGGAGTCCCGGGATTGAGTTCCATATCGGGCTCCCGGCAGGGGCCTACTTCTCCCTCTGCCTGTATCTCTGCCTCTCTGTCTGTCATGAATAAATAAATAAAATCTTAAAAAAAAAAAAAAAAATGGGGATCCCTGGGTGGCGCAGCGGTTTGGCGCCTGCCTTTGGCCCAGGGCGCGATCCTGGAGACCCGGGATCGAATCCCACGTCAGGCTCCCGGTGCATGGAGCCTGCTTCTCCCTATGCCTGTGTCTCTGCCTCTCTCTCACTGTGTGCCTATCATAAATAAATAAAAAAAAATTAAAAAAAAAATGATGTGAAGACAAGGAGCACTTGAGTTCCACACAGCATTATCATACAAAAGACAGTAAGGGACACAGCAGTATCTCTACGGAAAATAAAAGCCAGCTAAAATGATGCCCCAAACAGATGAAAACTAACCCAGCCAGCAAACAGAAATTAAGAAAGTGGCAGAACCTATGGAAGAACAATACAGACATGAATAAGAAATCAAGAATCAAAGTGATTGAAAAAAGAATGATGTGCAAAGAAAAGTAAAAGAAATCAGGAAAGAATGAAAAATACATTTTCAGAAATGAAGACAAAACAAGGAGGGCCATGAGTGCAAATAAACATGTTTAATGCCTTAGAAAAATTAGGGGGAGTTAAAATTTTTTTTAAAATACAAATACATTCCTTGTACTATTATAATTTTTCTGGAAAATTTTTTGAAATTAATTTAGATTTTTTTTTTCAATTGAAAGACTTATTTATTTGGGAGAAAGAGAGACAGTGCAAGCAGGAGAGGCAGAGGGAGAGGGAGAGAGGATCTTAAGCAGACTCCGTGCTGAGTTCTGGGCCTGATCTCAGGACCCTGAGACCATGCCCTGAGCCAAAACCAAGAGTCAGACGCTTAACCAACTGTGCCTCCAGGTGCCCCATACTTTAAAAAATTAAGTTATATTTAATAAGATATATATATATATCTTTTTAGTAATCTCTACCCCATCATGGGACTTGAACTCATGACCCTGAGATCAAGAGTTGCATGCTCTACTGACTGAGCCAGCCAAGTGCCCAGTAATTTTTTTTAAATAAAAGAAAGACTTTAAAATTTTTGAGAGAAAGTGAAAGAAAGAGGTGACAGGCAAAGAAGATCTAACACAGACATAACAGGCAGAGTCCCTGAAAAAGGAAACCAAAGCAATGTAACAAAAGAAATACTGAAAACTCTAATTAAAGACTTTACTATGGTCAAAAAAGTTTAACCTTTTTTTTACTATACACTGAAAGACTACACTGATTTTTGGAGGCGAGTGACTGATAATGGCCACCACGGTATAGTTTAATAAATGATCAGACTGAAATAAAAGGTTAAAAAATCCTTTGAGAATCTAGCAAAAAGACTCAGTACTCAGTGACTTTTAAGGGAAAGATAATTAGGTTGTCAAACATCCACAGCAATGCTTTGCACCAAAAGATAATGGAATAACATATTTAAATTACTTAAGGAAAAAAAATGTGCTCCAAAGATTTTTACATTCTGGCAAAGTAGCCTTTAAATATAAAGACCATAGACATACTGTAAAGAACATGCACCATCAATTCACAGATCATAGTTCCACATCTGGTGGAGAATGAACATCAGGCAACCACAATGATGAGGGAACTTGGGGAAGAATGGATAGTTAGTTGGCATTAGTATTTGCTAGCAGATTTAAGCCATAAGGATTGTGGTAAGGGAGACAATGCACTGTATAATAATGTAGAGTACAACTATTGAAAGGGAGTATGGGAGGCAGAACAGGAAGAGTTATCTTGTTGATAAAAAAAAGGTTTTTTTAAAGATTTTATTTATTTATTCGCAAGAGACACAAGAGAGAGGCAGAGACATAGGCAGAGGAAGAAGCAGGCTCTCTGTGGGGATTCTGATGCAGGACTCAATCCCAAGACCTGAGGGATCACGACCTGGGGCAAAGGCAGACACTTAACCAACCACTGAGCCACCCAGGCGTCCCTACTCCATTTTGTTTAAAACTAGGTTTTCTAAGTATATCAATCACATTAGCAAATATACTAAATATGCCTCTACCAGTATTTGAGCAATAATTTAATTTTCTTATCTTACTACTTTACCTAGAACCTCCAAAATAATGTTCAACGAAAGCTAGATAAGTTAAAAATAACTTGAGCAGGACGCCTGGATGGCTCAGCAGTTGAGTGTCTGCCTTTGGCCCAGGGCATGATCCTGAGGTACCAGGATTGGGTCCTGCATCAGGCTCCCTGCATGGAGCCTGCTTCCCCTTCTGCCTGTGTCTCTGCTTCTCTCTCCGAGTCTCTCATGAATAAATACAGTATTTAAAAAACAAACAAACAAAACTTCAGCATTTTATCAGTTAGGTTTGAGATCTAGGTTCTTCTGTGTAAGCAGCTTCTTTCTAATGTTATTACATGTTAATTGTTAGGAGCCGCTAAATAAGGCCGGCTAGAACTCCACAGCTAAGTTTTTACCACCCAGATGCTGTTCTGGACAGAAAGAGCTCCCTGCCTTCTAGCACAGCCCAAACTCTAACCTCACTTTTTCTTCAGGGCTTTTCCATTTCCCTGGATAAAGTCCCTCGGTAATCATCTCCTGCTTTTACGTTTTCTCCAGTTGACTAACTGCTTGACTTGCTTTCGAGCTACTCCAGGCAGTTAACTGAACAAGCAGTATCGACCATCCTAGCTGCTTTCCTGCTCTCTTCGTGATTTCTGAACTCCACCATTCTAAAACAACTTTCTTTTCACACATCTACTGTTTCTTTCCTTTTATATCCCAACATGGAAAAGTTCTCATTTAAAAAATCCAAGAAACACTGAAAACGAGATCACATATGAAAATCCTATGACCACTGAAAATCAACTCCCACATGTGTAACAACCACGATGGTGCTTATCTTCAATTTGGTTATTTGTCCCACAGAGCTGTAGTCATGGATAGCCAGATGGTCTGTTACCACCTGAGAATATTCACTGAAGAGTAAGTGCAAAGATCTCAAAGCCTCCTTTGTTACTGGCATTTTCTCTGTATGTTTACTCTTCTACTTACTCTGCTTTTTTAAAATTATGGGCAATGTGGCATTTATATCATTGTCAGGCCTTTTTCAGCACTGTTGATACTTAAGTCCATTCTGAATCGCACTGAGTGGTTCTCTCTTGGTTAGAAACAATCCAGAGTATCTTTTAGCAGTCAGGTCAAAAACTATAAACTAGCTAAACAGTCGATAAATAACCAGTAGAGGGCAGCCCCAGTGGCGCAGTGGTTTAGCGCCGCCTGCGGCCCAGGGCATGATCCTGGAGACTGGGGATCGAGTCCCACATCGGGCTCCCTGCATGGAGCCTGCTTCTCCCTCTGCCTATGTCTCTGCCTCTCTGTGTGTGTGTGTGTGTCTCTATGAATAAATAAATAAATCTTAAAAAAAAAAAAAAAACAGTAGACTGGTATTGTACATTCAGACTGACAATTCTGCTTTCAATCTATTTCTTACAGGTAGATAAATGCTTTCTTAAACAGGTTTAGAGAAAATATACAGGGGCATGATGGGGATATATATGATTAGGGGAAGGGATGCTTCTTAAGGGCAGAATAAAAAAACCCTATAATTGAAGCATCAAAAATAACATTACTAATACAAGAGTCTTTGAAAAGCGAACAATACAAATGAACACAAGTAAAACTGAGGAAATCTGAATAAGATGGGCAAACTGTACAATGTCACCATCCTGGTTGTGATATTGTACTAGTTTTGCACAATGTTACCATGAGGGGCACTAGACAAAGTGTACAATGGATTACTGTATTATCTCTTGCAGCTGCATATGAATCTACAATTATTTCTATAAAAATGTCAATGAAAAACATAATTGACAGGAGTACATGGCTGACTCAGTTGGCAGAACACATGACTCTTGACCTCAGGGTTGTAAATTTGAGCCCTACATTGGATGTAAAGATCACTTAAAAATGAAATCTCCGAAGGGTGCATGGGTGGATAAGTTAGTTTAAGCATCTGCCTTCAGCTCAGGTCATGATCTCGGGGGTCCTGGGATCCAGCCCCACATCGGGTTCCCTGCTCAGCATGGACTCTGCTTCCTCCTCTTCCTCTGTCCTCCCTCCCACTCATGCATGCACTCTCTCTCAACTAAATAATCTTAAAAAAATAAAATAAAACCTTTAAAAATTATTGGCAGAATATAGACAAAATGTTTTTGTTTTTTAAAGATTCTATTTATCTACTTATTTGACAGAGATAGAGAGAACATGAGCAGGGGAAGCAGCAGAGGCAGAGGGAGAACCAGGCTCCCCGCCAAGCAGGGAACCCAACACGGTGCTAGATCCCAGGACCCTGAGATCATGACCTGAGCCTGAGACAGACACTTAACCGAATGAGCCACCCAGGCACCCCAGACAAAATGTTTACAGTACTTGTATTGTATACTAATAGGGATAAAGCAAATTATTCTTTGTTTTCACTTTACAATGAAATAAAATATAAATTAGAAGTATAAGAATTCTTAACAAGGTTGAAAGGATATAATCAAAACTTTGGACATTTAAAAAATATTTTATAAAATCTCAAGGAATAGGAGGAGAGTAAATACAGGACTGGTCAACAAATCATAGGATTCTACTATCAAACAAATTCTTAATTTTTAAAATCTGTTTAATCAAAGGGGAAGTACTACTTTCTAGCAATAAATAAACTTCCAGGAGTCATTGTTTCAAGAGGTGACATTCTCTAGAGACCAATGACCTAACCACGCATGCCTTCCCTGCGTTCCTGAAAACTGCTAAGCCAATTTTAACCGAAGGCTTGCCAACTCTCTTTCAGGCTTTGCATACGCCTTCAGTGACCCCTTCAAACCAGCTTAAAGCCCAATCTTCAACACTCTCCTGGCACCTCTTATGCTTCTCTCACAGCACTTCCTCCATAAGATTAATCATTTGTGCACTGGTTTCACACTGCCTCCCTCCTATGACCATGAAAAAGACTGCAGGTCTATGTTCTGGGTCACTTCTGTCCTTGTCAGTCCCTAGCACACCGGCGTCCAATAAAGTTGAGATGAAGTATATGCCAGCACGATTTATATGAAGTTATGGATTGCCGTCATAATGGTTTATAGGGAAAATTAGAGGACTCTTCTGTTCAAGAATAATTGTTAGGTAGATTACTTCTTAAGTGCTGAGTCCTTCATATGGTTCATTTAATTCCACAAGCATTTCTGAAGGATTGACAGAATCCAATCCGATACGGCAACTAAGTTCTATAGTTATAGCGAGAAGCAAACTGCACGCAATGAAGATTAGCCCTGGGAAAAATACCTTCAACTGCCAGCAGAGAAACCTCCGTTATTTAGAAGCCTAGATCTTAACCTCTTGTTTCTCTTTCAACTGTAGCCTCCGTTTCCCTACAGAGGACACCACAGTGTGGACAGGATAATGTGGTTATTTAAAGGAATGCCTCTTTTTGTTTACTGGGGGGAGGACGACACTATGCCCAGTTTAACTCGGGAAGGTTCAGTGTGTGCTCGATGCAAGTCCACACGGCAATGCTGGTCCAGACACTATAGTGCTTCAGGTACTGAGGACACAAAGATGTGAAAGACACGATCCATATTCTCAGAGGGTTCATGTGCCAGCTAAGAAGAAAATAAACACACATAAGGAGTAAAAATATTACTTCATATAAAATGCTCTAAGTATTAAAAAGGCATAGCATGCTGCAAAAAACACAGTTTGGCATGTCAGAAGCTGACGGATATTCTTTCTAGTGGCTTTCCATAACCAAATCCTGATTTCCCCATAGGCAAAGGATTCCTCCAATGGACCAGGGCCAAGAGAGGGAAGCAGCTGAAGGCAACTGTAAAAGGCCAGAGACCAGGAGGGCCTGGACGCCAGCAAGGGAAGAGATCAGGAGGAAAGGGAAGCAGTTCAGACATACAACCGAGGATGAAGGCAGAGGACCTGAACATCAGCTGGATGTAAGGTAAATCAGAGAGTTGAAGGTTAGGTTTTGAGTTAGTGCAACTATGGACAGACATGTAAATCTAAGTATCCACTGATTTTATAATTACCCAATGGATTTCTCGAAGCAGAAAAAATAATGTTTACTGGTTTAAAAAAAAAAATCAAGCTTACAAGATAAAACAGTGGTCTATGTCACAAAACACATTCTCAAAAAAGCATGCAAAAGTCTACAGAAACCTATTTAATACAAAAAGAGTGTAGTAGAAAATATATAAAATCTTTTAGATTATCCTACTGCTGATCCCATTTTAAAAGAATATAGCATACTTGCACAGGTTAAAAAAAGACTTAAGAGCTTAAGTGATTTTCTGGAAAAAATAATTATACATTTTCAGAAGAAATGTTAGTAAATTAGAGAAAAATCTCAACTCTCATTTGGGTAAGATTTGCTAAAAAGCAAGACCCACTGTTTGTGACAGCTTCTATGACCAGACACACCCCCACGCCCCTTCTGTGCCCATGATTATTAAGGGGAAAAAAATACCAGAAACTTCCATCATACTATGCCAGAATGCACTTGTGGAGCAATCTGTAGCTCTGGGGAGCTGCCACGTTCCTCCTTCAGCTCCACCTGACCCATCTTCCTGATTACAATGATGCCAGACTGAACCCTTCAGAAGCAGTATGTCAAACCTGCCCAAAAGGGAAACAGCAGCCATCAAGTCAGGGACAAAAAGCTGGATATGAATAAGCAGGGAACCTCCAGCTCTCCAATCTCCATGAGCCAGTTTAGAAGTGTGAGCTGCTAAAGTGGACCACTCAGGCCTGCTCTCTCCATCAGCTAACAGCCCAATGTCCTGGCATTTTAGTAGTGTTTGGTGGAGGATAAAAATGAGGTTCAGGATGAAGTACCAATGTGTTCATGGAGAGGGATGTAATATCTGCAGGAGAGGACAGCCCTGGAGCAAACACTTTTCTACCACACCACCAGGGCCAAGCCCTGCTGTGCCATCTAGTCCTCTTCCAGGTCCCGTTTGCTAGACTGCCTTATGCTCTGCCAGTCCTTACCCAAAAAGACAGACTGTCTTTGTACCATATGAAACAGGAGTCAAGCCATAAGAGATCACAGTCAAGACCTACCCCAAGGTTTATCCTGTCTCCTGGCAGAAGACATCTTGGACTCTGAAAAACTGCAGCAGACAGTTTTAGAAGGTGTAAATAGGAAGTGCACTATATAATGTCATGTACTGTCATGGAAAGATCTTCTCTGAAAACGAATAAAAAATCAGAAAGACAACCAAGGGAGGCGATGTTAAATAAAAGTTATTTTCTGCAATGGTATCTACAGTAGAGGAGGAGACTGAAATACATTTGGTTTATAAAGTTTAGTCATCTGGGATTCTATAATTTCTCACAGCAAAAATAACATGTGATAACTCTGCTGCAACATTTAATTTAGAAAACCTCAAAAAGACTATATATATTTTTCAAAAGCAAGAGATGGGTAGGGTACTCAGTTATAGACCAGAGACAAAGACCCTACTCAGAAGCAAAAAAAAAAAAAAAAAAAAAAAAAAAAGGCAACCAAGGAAAAAACAGGCCAATGCCTGGGGACCTCAGAAGAACACAAAAAGGCATAAGAAAAAGATAGCCAGGCCCAAAAGAGTCCGTAGGAGCTATCATTGCTCTTCAGCCTCAGAAACTCTGGCCTAACCATGTACCTCTCCGGCTCTCATCTACCCCCTGTATCCCTGAATCTGGCCTGCCTCCAAAATCCATGGGAGTCTATACTTACATGGAAACCAAGAGAAAAATCACTTTGACTGCCAGTGTTGCATGGACAAGGGGATATATTAATACATACCCATACCCACTCTCCCCACATACACATACCTATTACCCCCTAGACAGAATCCAGAATGGTTATTTGCAAAATCACTACATGTGTAATATTAATCATTATCACATACACCAATTTTATGGGGGAAATTACTTATTATTTTAATAGGAATATTTCAGGTGTACTGCAGATTAAAAAGTTTCCATGGGTGAGCTTGAACTTAACCACTATCATAACACTGATCCTATAGAAAAATATGTTCTAAGTCCCAGACAACCAACTTTCAAACGTTTGAAGCAGACACATTTGTGTATTAGGGACTGTCTGTACTTTCATGCTTGGTTACCATTTTGACTCTATGCCAGCCAGAAACATCCATCTGAACATAGTTACTGTGAACTGACCCAAATAAGATTTAAAGGGATGCTTTGGATAGTAATAAATTTTGAGGTACTCCATGGCACAGAGGACTGGCCATGGCTTTTACTCAGGCCGGTTGATTTAAAAAGGGCTATATTAAAAAAACAAAAAGCAAAACTCACGAACACGAAATTTTGCCACCAACTGACCCTGTCTATTCTACAGACATCCTGTAGTTAAGCTGTTTATTAACATCTCTCCCAACGTACTTAAGCCTGTGCTTGCTTCAAGCATCCATCCTCCTCAACTGGCACTGGCAGCTCACCGATGCACCCTAAATGCAGAGGCAGCGATCAACGACAGATGGATCAGACAGCAGAAGAGGCAGAGTTTATTGCTAGTCTGCAGTCCCGTCAAACGTCACGAGGTACACAGGAGAGAACCCACAGAGTTTGGTTACCATGTCTATAGCCAACACCACATGCCCTGTATCCTTATAGGGAAGCAACCTCAAGATCCAACATGTTGGTAATTGCTAGTGGTGGTTGCGGTAGCCATGGTGGGGGGGGGGGGGGTTTGGGGAGCGGTGAGGAGGGGACAAGGGGGACAACTAGACAAAAAGAGTATGATTGTGGGTGGGGACTCAGTAACCCACAGACTGCAACACAGGGACTGAATAAATATGCTTGAACCCAACACACTGGAACACAAATGCTTATTGCTTCCCACACAATCTTCAACACATTTTATAAGACTTCTGCCCGCAGCCCTGTCTTTAAAGCTATTTCCTACTCTGTTCTTAACTCTTCTACCTCTGGCCTTCAACCTCATTTACAGGCATTTTTATGTTTAAAAAAAATCTTGGTAAATGGGGGTACCTGGCTAGCTCAGTCAGTAGAGTAGGTGACTCTTGATATCAGGGTTGTGAGTTCAAGCCCCATACTGGGTGTAAAGATTACTTAAAAAAAAAAACAACCAAACAATCAATTTGGTAAATAACACTGAGGATTCAGATCTGTTGCTCTAATTGATATAAGCAGAATGAAGGCAGGCCAAGTGCTATAATCCAACAAGAAATCTCTACTCCATTTAGACTTAATTACTCTGACAAAAGGAAATCCTGGGGCTCCAGGGAGGTAACACATCTGGAGGAAAGGCCGCTGGACCAGGAAGAACAGGATTCCTTTCGGGTCAGAGGTCCACTCTGCGACCACTGAATCACATTGTGTCTCAGTTCACTTTTAAAACAATCCTCATCCCAAGTCGTTTACTATAATGTCTGTGTTTTAAAATAGGTGCTCTGCAAAAAGTGCTCTGCAAATGATAAAATTAAGTGTTTCTATTCTAAATTTGGTTACATTCACATAAAAATTCCAGTTTAAAAGACAAACCTAAGGGGAAAAAAATCAAGTAAGAAGCCAAACCAACCATAAGTATCCCTTCAGCAGACTAGATGTGTCAGTCTGCTCCAAGCTATAAAGCTGAGCTTGCCCAGGCAAGAAAGAAGGCTTTCACATTTATTTTTATTCTTCTCCTCCTCTTCTCCATTCAAATAATACTGCTTGTTTCATAAGACCCAGAAGATGAGGGAAAGGTTAAAATCCACAAATAATAGAATAATCTTCAGGGCTGAACCAAGGATAATATGTTAAGAAACAAGTTAAAAACAAAAACAGTGATTTCGTCTCAGATGCAAATGCTTCACCTGCCCAGACTTTTTTTTGCTATGAACTCTCTGGCAAGATCCAAATCTCAGGAAATTCCAAACAAATGAAACTCTAAAGGCAATTTACATAGGAAAAAGGATCTAACTTTAGAGACCCAAGCACACAGCCCCCATTCTTGCCTAGTTCTTTACTTTTACAGAGTTGCACCAAACCAACCACAAAATCATAGGCTAACAAGAGCTTTGCTTCCTGCAAGTTGACAACTCTCTGGCTTTTAATAAATGCCTCTATTTCCTGTCAGCATTGGTCAGTCCCGGCTACCAAACCCATGAAGTTTGAGCAAGAGAGACTTTCATACCACGGCCGTCTCTCATACTTGGCCAGCATGCTGGAACACAACAGCTAATTAGCCACAGGGAAATCGCTCCTCCAGAGTGGCATGGTCTGTGCATGGTAGAGAGGCAGGGCCAGCTGAGGAAGACAAGGAAAGACTACAGATGGGACTTTGTTCTGTTAAGTGTAGTATGTATATATGTGGATGTAAAAATCTATCTGCGTTCAGGCCCAACAAAATTAAGTCTGAGGACATATAAGGCACTGTGAGGGAGATTACACATGGTTGTCACTCAGAAGCAATTTCCAATCTCACTGGGGGAGGTAGGGTATGTCAGACACAGGAAATTAATATAAAGCATATAGAGAAAACAGTGTGTGCTATATTGATGGTGGGTCAGAAACACATGGTTCCTACAATACTATAAACTTGATGCCTCCTTATCAAGCAGTTCATGAACTTTCTTTTTTGGGGGGCAGGGAGGAGCATAGGGATAGGGAAAGAGAGAACTTCAAGCAGACTCCCCTGAACCCAGAGCCCGACACTAGATTCGATCTCGGGACCCTGGATCATGACCTGAGCTGAAACCAAGACTCGGATGCCTAACGGATGGAGCCACCCAGGCACCCCAATTCTTGAACATTCTAAATAGCATGGCTCATCTACTCATTCAGGAATGACTGACTGGGTATTTTCTATGTGCCAGGTGCTACAGTGGGTACTGAGAGATACAAATGCCTGAGACAAAAGCAGCCCTGACTCTTTTAAGACTTGACAGATGACTTGGAAATTGGTCAGTATACAGGCAATTAAAGAATAGTGGGTAGGACTACAGTATAACCACACAACATGCTATGAAAAGGGAAATATGAGGGCCATGGGAAGCCCTGTAAGAGGTACCTAACTTGGATCTGGGGAAATCAGAGAAAGTATTCTAAAAGCGGATGCCTAAAATGTAACTGAAAGGAAGAACTAGAATTAGTAAGGTAGAAGGTTCTAAGCAGAGGAAACAGTACATGTAAAGGCTCTGTGAGAGACAGAGAGCATCATCATTTCAGGAACTAAAAGTGTTTTGAAAGCTGCACCAGAGTGCAAGAATGTGTACATGCATGCTCTGAATTCAAGGGCCATTACAACTTCCTGAGTGAATAGCTGAGACAGCCCCGGAAGAACAGAGTCAGATTAAAAGGAGCAGTGTGGGGGGACCCCTGAGGAACTTCCCCACAAGAGGATCAGAGAAGAAGCCCAAGAGGGAGAGTGAGGATTAGCTAGAGAAACAGAAGCTACAAAAAGAAAGAAAAAGGAAGTAAGAGCAAGTTATGGAAACAGGGTTAGAGAAAATTCAAGAAGCAAAGAGAGGTCAGCCATGTTAAACGGTCCTATGATAAGGATGCAAAGAATCCGTTGTATCAGCAACACATAAGCTAACAGTGACCTTCCCCAGAATTATTTTAGTGGCTTGGTAGGGTGGAGCCTAACTTCCCTGAGTCAAAGTGGCTGGAAGGTGAACAATGGACACAGTGGCCTATTTATTTCAGACATTTCAAATGGAGAAGGAAACTAAACAGCAGTGGCTAGAGGGAGAGCCACAGCTGAAGGAAGCCTGAGAATGTCTAACTGGTTCAAGTAAGAGGACGAGAGAGGGAGGGTTAAGGACACATACCTAAAAGATCACTAACCTGTTACGGCAAGATGCCTTGAACAGGTGAGATGGGAAGGGGTCAAGAGTACAGACATAAGGACTGCCAGAGATGGGAACAAAGGGTCTCTTCTTGTGAGAGAGATAAGAAGGAAGGCTGACCGCAGTGTTTCAGAGCTGACAGCCAGGAGCTGAGGGAGACAGATCTAGATTCCTAATGGCTTAACCTGTAAGACTGGAGGATTTTCTCCACTTAGAAGACTGTTTTCCCTTAGCACTCAGGAACCTAGGTGCAGGAAGAGAAAGGCTGATGACGTATGCTGATGGTAAGCAGATAAGCGAAAGGTTAAGAATGTCGGAGAGACAGTGTTTCAAGCCATGACCACTGTCATGAAGAGGAGAGAGGACTTGGGGCTGAGAAAGAAGCAGCTGAAAATCTGGACATGGAGAAAACCCAGAGGTGGAGAAGTGACTGAGTGAGGGGAGTGTAGAAGCATAAGAGGCTATGACCACAGAGTGCAGGGTCTGAGTTTGATGAGGTGTCTGATGCAGAGAAGCTTGCAAGGACCAACACTTGCCTACGGGAGGAAGGCAGCAAAAGAAGAGGGCCATGCAATTTCCAAGCACAAGGTGAGGATGCTGGCTGGACTGCCCAAATGAACATGGACATAGCCCAGGGGTGACAGCAGTCTTGGAACAGGAGATACACTGTGAGCCAGCTAAATTAAGATGAGCAGGTAGGGATGCAGGTGGACTCCTGAAAAATACAACTAGCATAATACAGGCAAGTAATTAAACGTTTCTCCAATATCGCAATTTGGAGAATTGGAGAATCCAATTTATTGACTAGGAGGAAAGCTAGATCCAGGTTCCTAAGATTAAGATTCACACACCCCTTATGTACGTCTCTCCTCCAACCCCAAATGTTTTCACTTTTTTTTAAAAAAGATTTTATTTTATTTATTCATGAGAGACAGACAGAGAGAGAGAGCGGCAGAGACACAGGCAGAGGGAGAAGCAGGCTCCACGCAGGGAGCCCGATGTGGGACTCGATCCCAGGTCTCCAGGATTATGCCCTAGGCCGAAGGCAGTGCTAAACCGCTGAGCCACCGGGCTGCCCTGCTTTCACTTTCCTTAGTAAAGTGAAGACAAAGCAGCATCAATGAACCAGGGGTCTTACCCAGAGTCTGGACTTTATAAAAGAATGCCTTTTTATAATTCTTTCTTATTCACTTCCACCTTAAAAAAGGTTGCTTCTGCCACTATCTTCTGCAATATTTTGGCCATTTAATAGCTATGTTTTAGTGATTCTGTTTAGAGGCTTATGAACTATTCTTTTTCTATTCCATATATCTATTCTACTATGTTCTTTTTTTTTTTTTAATTTTTATTTATTCATGATAGGCATACAGTGAGAGAGAGAGAGGCAGAGACACAGGCAGAGGGAGAAGCAGGCTCCATGCACCGGGAGCCTGACGTGGGATTCGATCCCGGATCTCCAGGATCGTGCCCTGGGCCAAAGGCAGGCGCCAAACCGCTGCGCCACCCAGGGATCCCTATTCTACTATGTTCTACAGACACAGACATGATTTCAAAATAAAACCAGAAGAATACATGCACACACACCTAATCATCCCACTCACTATTAAAGGAGAAATAGGGCAGCCCAGGTAGCTCAGTGGTTTACCGCCGCCTTCGGCCCAGGGCATGATCCTGGAGACCCAGGATCGAGTCCCACGTCGGGCTCCTTGTATGGAGCCTGCTTCTCCCTCTGCCTGTGTCTCTGCCTCTCTCTCTCTCTCTGTGTGTGTCTCTCTCGTGAATAAATAAATAAAATCTTTTTTAAAAATAAAAGAGAAATAGTCAAAATGTCTTTTATTCTCATCATCTAAGGATAAGAAAAAACTCTCCTTTTCAAATCTTTAAGTAATCAGTAATCAATGACTACTTTTTCTTATCACATCCAGGACAACTTCTGTACACAGTTAGAAGAGGACTCACAATCTTAATGGTTCGGAGACAGCAATTCTGACCGTTTCCACAGCAAGGAAGGCATAGTAAGTATGTGAATGAGAATCAGGCAGCAACCGATAAATCCCTCAATTTCTCAAGATCATCATTTTTGTGTTTAAACTTAAGCAATCATAGACTCAGAATTTGTAATCATATCCCAAGTGTTTAAATGCCTAAAAATTAAAAAGTAAATAAATAAATAAATGCCTAAAAATTAAAGCCTCTAAGCCATTTAAAAGGATAATTATCAGCAAATTTAAGTTATTTTATAAGGTACTTGAAAGAATCACTCAAACAAAGCCATCTGTGTACCATAACCTGTTAATAAACAGACCACATAATGGGATAAACCAGCCAACGCCATTAAAAATATCCTTTAAAATTCACAATGAATAATTGAGACCTTTATTCTCATAGTGTCAGCTGCAAATCAGGGGTCTAACCACATATTTTCAATTTATTCTTAGTGAATCAGGCTTATACTTAAAGATTCTTTTAAAGAATCTTTTTTTTTTTTTTTTTGCCTATTAAAATATATAATGTGAGTGGCCCGGGTGGCTCAGTGGTTTAGCACTGCCTTCGGCCCAGGGTGTGATCCTGGAGACCAGGGATCGAGTCCCACGTTGGGCTCCCTACATGGAGCCTGCTTCTCCCTCTGCCTGTGTCTCTGCCCCCCCCCCCCATGAATAAATAAATAAAATCTTTAAAAAAAATACAATAATTCTGCTTTTTGTACAGACCGTAGAGGATCTGCATAAACTATTTACACCAAAGTTATCAGTCATAGCAATGAATACTACATTTATTTGCCTACTAAGTGCAGCCCACTATGGTTGGTGCTCTCAGGCTGTAAGGTGATGGCACACAAACCTCCTGAATACATCTACACAGATGACTTCATTGCAAGGTGGGGTATGGTCAATGGCATAATGTAACCTCCACTATGCCATCCTATTAGAAGGGTTCAGAGTCCATTAGCGCAGTTAAGGTAAGAAGTAATGGCACCGGAAACAGAAAAGAAAGGAAAAAGGAAATATATATGGGGGAGGTATACAATACATATGAATTTGTGCTAGAGATGGAAGGAGAAAGGTTAAAACCAAAGAGGAAGAAAGTTAAATATGTTCCCATGCTTTCACAAAATGCTGGTAATGTAACAGGGCTCACTCCTGCTTGCTCTTGGGATCTCCAATTAGACGTCTATTATTTTTATATATTATCCTTCCTGGACAGCTCCTCCATCTGTTTTTCCTGCTTTCAATCCCAACTGACTACCTCTATCTGGATGTGCCCTGGGCCTAGCATGAGCTCTGGGCCTCTGAGAGCTCTTATCACTCTGAACTAGAACTATCTCTATTCAGCTCCTTTGCTGGCTGGACTGTGAAGCTTCTTAGGGCAAGGACCAAGGGTGTCTCACCACTTATCCTCATCATCTAGTGAGGCCCTAGCACTCAGTAGCTGTCCATATATTTGCTGAATGACTGAATGAATGGACTTTGCCTGCAAGAAGCTTAAAATCTAGAAAAGAGAGGAAATGAGGGTGGATGAAAAGCTTCACAGAGAAATTGGTCTTTAGGTCACTGATTTTGATTTCACTGTACAAAAAAAGTATAAAATGGCTAATGCCATCCCATACATGATTTAGGGTTACTAAACACTAAGCTGGTTTTGGGATTCCCTTCTGGGATTCAACTTAGAATGAAGACCTTGACTGTTTTCTAATGGTAAAGAATCTTCTTTATCTATTCCTTGCTCTGAATTGTCAATAGAATATACCTCTATGGAATAGATGCTCAAGAAGGATCAAAGAAAAAGAATGACCTACAATACAGTATGTCCTTCAGTAGCTAAACAGAGATTTAACAACACACATTCTTTGTAACCTGAATGTATATTTATTTATTTTACTTATATCATGGACACCACTTATTTCATCCCTGGAAAGAGTAAGGAAGAAAAACCATCTAATCATGAGTTCAGACACATGAAAATGGTACCATACCTAACCAAGTCACAAGTCATTAAAACACCACTACTTCAAGCTAAGTGAATTCTACTTGTGACACTTAGAATCATTTATGTGGTAGGTGGAACATACATTAAAATATTAGATATTTTGCTTCTATAGATGTCACTTTAATAAAATAATCAATTTAATCTTAAAAAAAACAAAAACACCACTACTTCGGTTTCTCAATGCAAGCATATTTGGGCAACTCATTCTTTATATCAAATCCCAATTTAATTTCCAAGTTGGTCATCAAAAATAGTTCGTGGAAATAACTGAACATGGGACAAAAATACACTTACATTCAGTCACCCAAGGTGGAAAAAATGGTGGCAGTTTCCAACTTCCTCAAAATAGCAGAGGGGGTTAAAGATGAAGAGGGAAAGGGGAAGGGCAGGAAGAAGCACCTGGTTTAAGATTTCATCCTGGATTTTAATATCAAGGGCACTCTCACAGGCATTTTCACACTAGCAATCAAACTATCTCTGGCTAGTCCTCCCTTGCTTTGATCTTCCGTAACAGCATACCAGCTACTTAGAGCAAGACTAAACATCTTATAAAAATCATCTTAATTCTAATACTAGGGGCACCTGGGTGGCTCAGTGGTTGAGCATTTGCCTTTGGCTCAGGTTGTAATCCTAGGGTCCTGGGATGGAGTCCCACATCGGGCTCCCCATAGGGAGCCTGCTTCTCCCTCCACCTAGGTCTCTGCCTCTGTGTGTGTCTCATGAATAAATAAATAAAATCTTTTTTTAAAATTCTAATACTAGTATCAAATGCCAAGGAAAAAACCCAACTTGGACTAGAGGCTGCAAACTCAAGCGCAGGGGTGGGTGGTTCGTGTAAGGGAGGGCAGTGTGACCTGCCATGAAGCTGTGCTAAACTGAAGAACACACACACACGTCTGTCCAGCATGAGTGATGCCCCTCAGCCTAGCAGACCACTGCCAAGGTGAGCTCAGACAGCATAGTCTTCAGATTTTTCAAGAGAAGACCAGAAATCCAGATTTGTATATGACTTCTCCTGATTTAGAAACAATGACAAAAATTTATACTCCTCTTTAAAAAAACAAAAAAACAAAAACCCACTGCGCAGACCAAGTGAAGTAGGACCATGGGTGGCCAGTTTGTGATATCTAGGGAAGAGGACAGAAAACTGGGTAAAGGTCTAAATCTACAAATTATCTCTTCTATGACCTACTAAATCAGGAGACTTTAGTTATTAGCACAATTCTTTGTCTCTCTTTGCAGTTGGGCACCAGTGTGAGCATGGCCACAATGCCACTGTCAAGCTGGATTCAGGACACAGGAGATCTGAAGCAGAGAACATCATCAAGGCTCTGACACCTAATTGTCCTCCTAAAGTATTTCCTGTTACTAAAGAACAATTTATGGTGTATAATACATGGTACTGCATGTAAAGCACTTTGCACAGTGCCTAGAGCATAGAGAATTCAATAAACATTAGCCATTTACTGGATTTTATTACGAAAGAGGGTAGAACATGGATCAGACTGCATTTCTTCCTTGAATGGGAGATATTAGTCCAATTACAAAACCCGAATCCTTTTTAGACATAAAAAGGATTTTCTAAGGAAATGACATTCAACAATGTGGTATGCAGTAGTTTTATAAAATAATCTGATTTGTGGCCTCACTGAGCATTTTTATTATTTTTAAGGACATAATAATGGATTCTTAAAGTTTTAAGTTAATATGAAAATTTAAAGACCCATCTCCCTCTTAGATAAGGGAGAATCACGTAACATATAAAGCTATCAAATCTAGCAAGAGAGGACACAAACCCTCAAGTTTTCCAGAAATGGTGCCCCATTCTCCTGGCTCCTCATGTGACCCCGCAGTTGTAGAATGTTAGCTTCGAGTCATGCTGTACAGCTATCTCGTCTCATCACCATCTTGCATGTAACTCTTTCAAGGACCCACAACAGTCAAGGCCAACTGAGAACCCGAACCCAGCCGTCTTTTTCCATTACCTCACAAATCCCCAGAGAGGTGTCTGTTCATCGTGGTTGGTTAAGGGTGGTAGCAAGGCAGCCTGAGACCAAAGCCTAGAAACACAACTGTCCTGTGTGAAACTAATCAGCACCAGAGAGGGATGTAAGACCTAGCCCCTGGGAGCAAAAGACCCTATCAACCAAGGAGACAGGGTGGAGAAGGTTTCTGATACACAGCCAATCAAACCCTCGCTTCAGTAGTACATCTCAGGGTCAGTTATGCTCTTCTAAAAATCCTCTAATATTAACTGTGCCCTTTTAGCCACCAGCTTGGAGCAAGAGTTCCAAGCCTTTATGAAATAATCTAATTTACTCACTGGAAAAGTAAAGACATCACCAAGCAAAGGAATTAACGATTTCAAAAGAATGTTACTATGCTTCAAACTGTCCAACTTCCAAAATACCAAGAAAATATTTTGTGAAATGCAGGACAATGGAGAATATAGAGTGTGTCCTACATTCAAAATCTGTCTTTCTAGAAAGCATGTTTTAATGTCAAAGGATATAAAGCAAGCTGTGAACAGCAGACTAAAATTAGCTCAAACCACAAATAACCTAACATACTTATCACTTCCTTAAGATCAACCTACAAAAATCAACATTAAAGGCATTTACAAAACTAACGGTGTGATGCCAACTTATGCCTTTAACTTCAGCTGTATCCTTTCTTCCTTCTAAAACAGGCCCAACGTGTAAACATTACCAAAAAATGACATTTTATTAATCTGAAGGCAAGTACAAGGCAAACCATTAGAGCTAAGTTTTGCCCTGTAAGTAAAACACGTACCATGCAGTTCAGTTCTTAAGTGGTTAGAACAGTAACCACCTCCCCAAACTGAAGATAGGAAATTTTAGAGGACAGACCGCACCCATCTCCAGCTGCGTTTCACACCAAGAACTAGGGACACACCAGACTCCTACTCCAAACCAAAGCTTGCCCCCATCTCCTAAAACCATTTATTTCCTACTTTCAAAAACAACAGCTTCCAACAAACAAAGTCTGTTGGGAAACAAAAGTTTCTCGTCATCAAGTAGGGGAACAAGTTGCAAAAGGAAACTCAGTTGACAAATACAGGTTCATAAAAAAAAAAAAAAAAAAGTACTAGGTTTGTTAACCTTTTGCAGTGATTCTCTCTGCATGATGATGATGTTTGGATAAGTTTTCTGGAGGAAATACAAGCTCACAAAGGACAAACAAGTGGTTCATCAAAGGTGAGTGTAGAACCTGCCAACTGCCTCTGTGTGCTCAGGACTGTCACTCAGAAGCATTCTGACAGGCAGACAGATAATGGTGTATAGTAGACCTGGGTGCTGTGGCTAGAACGATGAAATAAAAAACCACATATGACACTAATAATTCCTGGGTACAATAAGAAAAACTGGTAGTGGGAGGTGAAGGAACATTTACTATACTTAGAGATGGCACCATGAGAGGTGCATAAAGGATCCATTAAAACCCAGCACCACAGGGACGTGGCTTCTCAAGGACTGCCTAAAAGATGGGACCAGCTATCCACTGGTGTAGCTGAATCACCTGTACACTGGGGACGGTTCCAGAAATGTGGCTCTGGGCTTGTAAACCTGATGTGGTTTAATGCAACTTCCTGATTTTGCACCATTCCGCTGTACCCCTTCACCCCACCCCTGAGGATGACCCAAAAGCCCCTGGCAACAGAGATGTTGTATCCAGGTAGTGGAGAACAATAACAGCTATGCTCCTAGATGCTCCCAACTTTCAGCTGCCTTTACAATACAGTGCAGAACAGAGGGAAAACAAAGCCAAAGGGCCACAACAAAGAAATACGAAACAGAATATCCCCCCACAGAAGACACAAAGTCTTTTAAGAGGCGCCTCCTCTCCCTGCAAAAGGATGCCCCACAAATATTTATGACCTAGTGAAAGCATTTCTTTCCCTCGCCCTTGCAGAAGCAAAGCTAACCCTATTTGAATAATGAAGCAGGACAAAATCTAAAAGAGATAAATATAACGGTGACAAATGTTTAACCATCAAGAGAATTTAAAGCTAATTTACCACATTATGTTAAATGCAGTTTTGTCTATTTGTTCTCTTGAGTGAAGTTATATTCAGAAGTGATTTCATCCGCAGGCACTTTTAAGTAACCTCTTGTTCTTAAGAGAGCTCCAACTATTTGGAGTAATTACTTGATGTTCGCTTTCCTGTAAGCAATTCACCATAGTGTATAATTTTCTGAGTAATCAGGACTCAGAATAAAATCTTGCTAGGCTGTTCAGTGAAACTTAGTGTGGCAATTTTAAAATGAGATTCCTCAAAAGGAAGAAATGCACCAAGGAGGAATCCATTAAGTAAGAAAAAAAAGTCAGGGGAGAAACATTTCATGAGAATAACAGGTCAGGAAGATGTTTTCCTTCTCTGGATCACTAACTAATACATTTTAAAAACATGATTTGGAAACCTAGTTTTGCTATGCTCATCTTATCTTTGCAAGTGGTGTCGCTTGCCCACAAAAGCCACAAACACAGCCGAGGTTTTTCCTTCTTCATCTGTAGAAGAAAACATGCCTCACTCAGTCTTCGGGAAGAAGCCTGTGCATCTAAAAGAGAAGGAGCCCAGGACACAAGTCCCCTTTGGCCCAAAGGTTTACTTCAACAAGCAGTAACCCCTAAGTTAGGATCGAGAATTTCCCAGCATGGTATCAAATTAAGAGTAGTAAACAATGCATGTAGGTTCCAGAGAAAATACAGACCTTAATTAAGTGTCACTTTGCTAACCAGCCATGTTTACTTTGTGAGTCCATATGGCAGAAGTAACTTCTTGAAGCATCAGCTCTATCTTAATTACTATGGACTACGTGCAAAACGGACTGCCTTGCTAGAGTCTTAAGCATTTGGAACCGTAAACTGAATTAGGTCACCATTTTTTTTTAAAGGCCAAAAATCATTTGTTATTAGCTGCTATTTATTCTGTCTGCAGTGTGACTCGTATCACATCCCCTCAATGGACTTGGGGGACTAGACTCTTCCTTGGCTATTCATCTTGGGAGAAAAGAATCTTCCACATGAAATGGTCTTGTTTCCAGTTTTCAGTCATTCAAAATTTAAAAACTGTTAGAAAGATATTCATGTTTATGTCAAGCTGCCTAGCTAAAAGGGTAGCAGCTCGTGAACTATGAAGCCTACTTCTACAAAGTATTATTTCTAAAGTGCTGGAGACTTAGGTACTTTCTTCCCAAACATTGCAGCTGTGTAAACTATCACACTATTCAAATGAAGTTTAGACCAGATGTAGGTTTCTTTCTAAAATTACATCACAAAGGGCAGCTACTCTTCGGGTACCTAGCTGGGGTTGAATCTTTCGTAAATTCTCAAGAATCAGTTCCTCTATCTTTTACAGGAAAAACCACCCAATTGCTACTTAGAGAAAAACTGCAAGCATATCTTGTATGTCAGTGCTACTCATTTTCCCACATTACTAAATCAAATGAACTCTACTTATTAAAAATATTTAATACTTCTTGGAAAAAGGACTCAATTCTTTTGAACCGTTAACAATACTCATAAAACTCCTATGCATTTTTGAGCCTAACTGTACTCGTGGACACCCACACACCTTACAAAACGGCGTAACCACTACAGTGTTCATGAGGATTACTTCAGGAACATTAAATTCTCTGTGTTTACATTAAAGACTTTTATTACTTGACGTGAACTTCATCATCAGTTAGGCCAGGATCATTTTTACAAAGGAAGGGGCCCATTTAGCATGCTTCATGATAGAGCTGGGACCAAACAAAATGCAAAAAATTAAACTACTCTCCCCTGCCCCGAAGTATGGTCTGATCAAAGACCAAAACATCTGCCTTTACTGTTTATACTTTGCGGGAGGGGGGGGGTGGATCACAGTCTTTGTTAGGGTTGTTACTTTATGGAGAACCATATTTTATATCCCATAATCAAAATATTTTATAAGCCAACTATACGCAAAGCCCTTCTAGAAGGCATGTGAGAACAAGTCAACAGGGATGAGGACAGAGTAATTTGGTAATTCTTAGACAGATATAGCACCTCCAATTTTCCTATTAAGTTCACCTCAATTCAAGTACAAATTTGTTATTAAACGTAAAGTTCCTATAAAACTGGTGGTATCAGCTCCTACTTGGTAAGAATTCAAGCCTTTCTTCCAAGCCACCACAGCAGGCGGTACTAAATTGCCTCAGCAGGCTATACCTTAAAACGTGGTGATTTTCTTCAAGAGTGACCTCTGCTATCAGGACTAATGCAGGCTAATCTAATTGTTTCTATCATTCCTTCCCCACCTAGAATGGGAACTGGGAAATAGGTCTTGTTCATCTCTCGACTGCCAGGGCTTGGCAGGGTGCTGCCAACCAATTTCATCCCCACATTACTCAGGCACCTTATGCCAGGTGCAGACAGCACCAAGATGAACGAGGGAAGAAAAGCTGACCTCCACAGCTCGGACTCCAGAGGACACAGGCCCTGATGGAAAGAAACACAGCCGTTAAGAGCAGGGGTGCAGACGAGATAGGTATGAAGCTGTCTGGAAACACACATAGGAGAAAGAGCAAAATCCAAAGTGAGGAGATGCACACTTGAGCTGGGAGCCACAAGCCAGATTGTGGGAAAGGCAGCCTGGACAAAGTGCTAGGGCAAGACCCAAGACTGAAAGCTAAGGATGAGCCTGGAGGACCCTGCACCTTCTAGTGCAGCCAGAAGAGAAGGCACACAGGAGGGGATGGCTGGAACCTAGCTGTCAGGCTAAGGAGTTTGGACCTTACAGGTACTATGAAAACACTAGAAGGAGTTCGACAGAAGGATAGGCTCAGGTCTGTTTTTAACACAATTATTCCCAGGATAATGCCAAGAATATACATGGTGAGACTGTGATGGGACCGTATTAATTTGTTACAGGTTTACCTCATTTCTGTGGTGTGAAACTAAAAACAAAAGTCTCAATAAATAAATAAATAAATAAATAAATAAATAAATAAATAAATAAATAAAATAAAATAAAATAAAATAAAATAAAATAAAATAAAATAAAATAAAAATAAATAAAAACAAGAGTCTCACAGGCAAAAATGGAGGACCCAGACCCTGAGTGGTAGAAAGGATGCCATGGTGGCCAATCAATGAAATGTGGTAGAGGGAATCTAGGACTAGCCCCGGCAGTCATGGACATTCAAGATGTGCACATCTAATGACTGGTACCAAACTACATCATCTTGGAAACAGCTAGGCCCACCTAGGACTTCCCATTTTCCCTGAACATGGTTCCTAGGAAGAACCCAGCCTGTTTGTCAGTATTAGCTCGTTAAAAATTAACCAACGAATTAACACACTGACAAAGTAATAAGAATGAACAAATTAACATAAACACTAGAGATGAATAGCAGCTTGTGCAAAATATGCAAGGCTCGCAGGCAGGTTTACAAAAAAGACCTGCAATTAAACAAACAGCATAAGACAAAAATTGCCAAAAGGATTCTCTCATCTAAAGATCAGAAAATAGACAACTCAAAAAGGGGCAGGGAGGAGGGGACAAAAAGAAGAGGCACAATTATCTCAGCGGTTTATAGTCTGAAAAACCCTACGGGCATTTTTTAAATGTATTTCTATCACAAAATTCAGTATACATTCAATGACATTATTCAATACCAGGTATTTGGGGATCCCTGGGTGGCTCAGAGGTTCAGCGCCTGCCTTTGGCCCAGGGCGCAATCCTGGGGTCCCGGGATCGAGTCCTGCGTCGGGTTCCCAGCATGGAGCCTGCTTCTCCCTTCTCCTGTGTCTCTGTCTCTGTCTCTCTATCATGAATAAATAAATAAGTAAATAAATCTTAAAAAAAAAAAAACACCAGGTATTTTTTATAGATTTTGGGGAGTCATTCATGCTAAAATGCGAACACAGGGAGGAGGGCCTGGAGCCCAATGGTAGGTCACTGGCAACCGAAAATCGTTCACATTACCATTATCCCCTGGCTGACTTTTCAGAGCCAACTGATTGATCTTATACAGCTTACATACTTCCAAAAGTACCAAAGTATACTTATAAATATGCCAGGGATGCCAAAGAAATAATAATAGCAAAAATACTTCCCCTCCACTATTTCTACTTGCGCTCCCCAGTTAATCTGAGTCCAGACAATCACAGAGGTCTTCACACCATTTCCAAAGTGGTGATCAGACACCTAAATTTAGTTCACTCAAACCAGGGCTACACGAGAACATTTAGATCTAATGGGTCACTCAAGATGACTAGAACTTCCCAATGTCTCCATGTCATTTCCGTTTGTCTTTTTTTTTTAAGTGAAGTGAGTCATAGTGTATAGATCTTTCTCCTCTGCATAAAACAGTTTTTTGTCTGAAAAGAATGATACTTCTAAATAATTAGGAAATTTTCATATTCATCTTCTTGGACTGTAACAATATAAGCTGTATACAGCAGAAAGGAATTTGAGTGAACTGTTAGAACATGGTTTTAACCTAAGTCAGGCATTCGATCGTATTTCATAATGAAAGCAGCTATAAAAACAAATGTCATTTGGAAGAGTGGCCCACTTTACAAAGCCTGCCTCTAACATGGAATAAATCTTGACTTCAAGTCACGAGCTATTGTTGCAATCTCCTTTATCTGAAACAATCACATCATTCACAGTGAAAAATAGTGAACAGTGCAGAGAATCAAAGAACTGGAGATGAGACAAACAGCAAAACACCTGACCCAAATCTGAAACTACAATCGGAGGGCAGCTCATTAGCTATCTTCATTCATTTCAGCCCTCTTCTCTCTCATATCAGCTCCGAAAAAACAATCCCTCTCCCCTGTCTGCAATCTCTCTCCTCTTCTCCATAGCCAGACCAACTCAAACTTCAGGCTCAGTGTTACTAGCACTTTTCAAAACAGGCACACAATCGCTTAAATGACAGAAAACAATTTTTAAAACCATCTACATATGCTATCGAAGCTGACTTCTTATATAAATGCTAATTAGTATCTACACGATTAAGGTTATTAAAAACACAGTTATGCTCACTTTATCAAACTGAGCTAGCACAGAATCTTAGCACAGAATCTTCTCCTGAGATATTTGTTTCCTAAGCCACCATATTCTACGGCATGGCATTCGAGTCTACTTCACCCTTTGTTCTTCTCCCAATTGTTTCCAAGGTCTTTCATCTTTTTGTTTTAGTTAGGAAAGAAGTATGGTAAGAAATAACTGCACTGTCTCATTTACAAAATTTTAAGCCAAAATTATATATATCACTTTTCTAATCACAATAGACTACACAAGCTCCAAATATCTTTATATAAAGGCTGCCCTCACTGTGACATGTAATAAAGCACGAATTTTTTTACTTCTATGTTCTATCAACAATAAACACGTTTCTTTGAATTCTTGAAAAATAATGGTTTTGGCAAACTGACACACTTTGGGGAAATTTGCCACTTTGGACTTGAGGTCATTTGAACTCTACGTTTTTAAAATTGCCACAGTTGCCCCATAAAGAGCCACTTTTAAACTTAAAACTGAGAGGAGATTCTGATTTCAATTTTAGAAAAGAAAAATATCTGTACGGAATAGGTGAGAAAGCCTACAGTGGACAATTCTTTAAAATAAAAAGAAGCCACCTTCTTTTGTGGATCTGCAATCCGCTAAGAAGCTGGGGAAATCTCAACACATTGCAATGTGACTAACTTCTGGTGTTCAAATGTGACAGACAAACATAAGAACAGCAAGGGAAATCAACTGAAAACCAACATGCTTCATGCTGGTGGTTATGCCTCACACAGTCTTAACAATGCTTGGGTGATGGGTTTCCCCACTCTGCCCTAAAACAGTAGTAAAATTCAACCAAGAACTGGTTTTTGTTTTTCCCAAGAACTTTTTAGAATATGAATTTGTTGTTTGCCAACTTAGTTTCAGTACAGAAGATGTTCCCCAAAGCTTCCTGGGGGCCACCTCCACTTGTGATGGGGCACATATTCTAATCAACACTTTGAGCCAACAATCTCTTCATTTAAAGCCACTGAGACACTACTGCATTAAATTTGATGCAGAAAATTTGCCTACACGTTCTCAAAGTCACTAGTGGAATTCATTCAATTAACTCAGACTAGAGAGAATACAAATTTCACATATTGATTCAGCACACTTATACTGATTACAGTGGCTACAAATATTAGTCTATCAAGAAGTTAATATCCATTACAGTTCTAGTAAGAAGAATCCTGTCAAAATAAGCTTGATGCAAATCCACATGAAGCCAAGCCTGCCAAAAAAAGGCTTTTGTTAGGCAAGCATACCAAAAGAACTGCTTAAAGCTTTTTTCCTTTTTAAGTGGAGCTCAAAATAGACTTTAATTCTACCAGCTGATGGATCTCACAATTTGCCTTTTGGGCCTATAAGCCGAAAACAGAATAAACTGCATTCTCCCTTTACACGAGTAACAAAATCTCCCTATTCCCTCCGTCGCTTATTTAAAATACCGAGTGTGGTTGTGGTTAATCCTCACAACCCCCGCAATGACATTTAATCGGGAGCCCGTGTTTTCTTTAGAGGATTTAGCTGCTTATGAAAGCAGACCTTTTCGTGTTGTTAATCTGATGCTGCAGATAGGTGAGAAACCCTACCTTCCTAACTTTTTATTTATGAACCACGTAACCCACAGGGAGATGGAGGACTGGGAGAGAGGGCTCAATCATCTCAGCCAGGACAAAAAGGAGAAGATGCTCACGGGGGGAAAAGAAGCTATTTTAGAGAAGGGGGAGGTGGGGGACAAAAACAAACAAACAAACAAACAAAAAACGTTAACGGTGACATTTTGGCCCCAGACTGGTGGGTATCGCGGGCCTTCTGGCTGAAAAGCGCTCTGGCCCGACCATGTCGGGGCTCCCCATGCAGCTCACAGCGCGGTCGTCTCTTCCTCTGACAGATCCTCCCTGATCCCCCTGGAGGTGGCCCACCTTCCAGGCTGCGACTCTACCCCGTTAGGATGTCTTGTTTTCTTCACAGCACTTGTCACAACCTCAAAGGGCTCGCTCGTGTTTCTGACTGCCCCACTCGACTCTAAGCTTTGGCGAGAAAAAGAGGGTCCTGCCCGTCTTCCAGCGCCGTGCCCAGCACGGAATGGGCACGCCGATTCATGTTCACTCAATGAATGAGCAGGAAGGGGGGGAAGGGGGCTGTCATCCTTGGGACTTGACACACGCCGGTACGAGGGGAAAGGAAATGGGACGGAGGGAGGGGGGGAGTAACCCTTTCCCCCCAGGGAGACAAAGGAAGAGCGTCTGAGGTGGTCCAGGCTAGAAAAGGAAGTAGTGGGGGGGAGCGTGTGTTCCATCAACCCCCGGGGGACAAAGAGTGGATAAGCAGGGGGGCGGGGTCAGGGGGCGAGGGCCCCGCGCGGAGAGCACCGACCGGAGGCCTCCAGGCTCGAGAGGTCACCCGGGCTGGAGGATACGAGCTGGGGGGGATCCAAGGGGTCCGAGAGGCCCCGGAGAGACGCAGGCCCACCCGGGGGACAAAGAGACAGGAGGCCGCCCCGTGCCGCCGGCGGATCGAATCCTCACGCAGCGGGGCGGAAGCGCAGGGCCAGACCCACAGGCAGCACCGGGCCCGGGGGTCTGAGGGAAGGTTCACGCGGCCTAAGCGAGGGGCCTGCCGCGCTCCGGGGCGCTACCCCACCTGGTAAATGGCCGCCCAGCTCCCGGCCTTGTCGATCTGCTCGAACTCCTTTTCCATCTCCATGACGGGCCAGGGCGGCTGCCGCGCCTCCTCCTGGGCCCACTGTACCGCCTGCCGCTCTAGGCCGCGCCGCGCTCTCAGCTCGGAGCCCCGCCGCAAGCCTCAACTCCCGCCGCTACTGCCGCCCTAGCCGCCGCCGCTGCTTCTTCATGTCAACCCGGCAGCCGGAAGTACGCACCGCGCTGCCGCAGGCTCCGCCCCCCGCGTGGGAGAACCAATCAGCGCCCGAGACTGTCGGCAAGCACTTCCGCGGGGCGGAGCCCGGGGGAGGTGCTGGGGGAAATGGCCTCGGCCCCGCGAGACGTCAGGCAGCGTGCGCTCCCTTCTCCCCCCGCCCCGGGGCTCGGGGCTTGGGCGTGGCGCGCCCCCGTTGCCTAGGCGACCCCGGGAGCCCCGCCCACGCAGCGTGGGTTTGCACGGCCCCAGGGGATCTTAGGTTCGAGCCTCGACGCAGCCCTTGGAGTCGCAGAGTGACCTTGAAGTAGCCGTGAATCTTTCCCGCAGCGCCGAGGCCCCGGCCTCAGTGCTGCCAGCTGGAGTATGGGCCGAGGGCTGCGTGCCTGCTGCCCCTCAGGCCAAACGTCTGCCCCCTTTTCGTGGGTACTGTCCTTGTATGAAACGCAAGATTTCTGCTTGAGGTCTCCTGTCCTGGGCACTGCAGGAATGAATGGATCGGGGTCTTGGAATGATTTTCAATATTTCTCAAAGTAGCAAGGAAATGCTGCCCAGACAACTCGGTGGAGCACAGATTGCATGGTACATCCATCTATTGGATAATGCAGATTTCTGGAACCACTTTAAAAGGATTCAGGTGCCCAGGAATCAGTATTTTTTACCAGCTACCATACTTGAGGTCTTTAAAGCACATACGAGAAAGGCTGGTCAGGTCACCTTCTACCTGAAGCCATTCATTTCTGGGCTGGTCAGGTCACCTTCTACCTGAAGCCATTCATTTCTGGGCCTGGCATATTATATGGAGATTGTGAACTCCATGGGGTCAGAGGACCTAGAGAATGGAATCATCTCTTGTTCATTGTTCCCATCTCAAGCCTGCCCTAGAGGAGAAGCTTCCTGATACCACTGGTTGAATTCTAGCTCATTCCTCGAGTGGCAGGCACTGTGCCTAGTGCTCCACCTACACATTCTCATTTAATTTCTACAACAACCCTGCAATATAGGCACGATTATTATTCCTGTTTTATAGATGAGGAAGCTGAGGTGCACGGTGGCAAAATCACGTGTCCTTAGTAGCATTACACAGTGGCATGGAAGCCAAGATTTTCACCAAGACTCCAAGGAGAATGCTTGCTTCGGAGGCAGGCTGCCTAGGTCCAAATTTCAGCTCTACTAAATGCTAGATGTGCAACTTTGAGCAAATTATCTACCCTCTCTCTGCTTCTGCTCCCTCCTTCGTAAAATGAGGATAATAAAAGTACCCACCCCATAGAGGTGGTGTGAAGATTGAATGATTTTATGTATTGCTATGGATCTCGCTTTTAGTATAGTGAGTGGATCAACAAATATTCACCCACATTATTATATACTTTCAAATAATAGCAAATAGGAAGGTAAATGAGTGATTATTGAGTAAATGCGGTTGGATTGATAGCCAAAATCCTTAGGAACTCAATATTCCGTGGGGAAAATTAATAGAAGATGCCTATTCTGGCAAAAAGTTTGGAAACCCCTATACTTGGAAGCTGCCTGATTCAAGTCTCAGCCATTTAAGGGACTCTTCAGGTTCTTGCACTCTTCTTACCCTTGTTTATCTGGGTGCTAAATTGTCTGGAACTCACAGAACTGAGAGGTCCTTGGAGGAACAGAGAACAGGCCTGGTTCATTCCTGTCCTCTTGAACTGAGCTAAGTAAGTAAATAAAGCTAATGTCTCTCTGGAGCTCAGGTGGCTGGCCCTCATGCCTGCAGGGAGTGGCACCCAGTGACCGCCACAGCCTCAGAGTGGATCCGAAGCTATGCACAGGTTCTTGGGGGCTGCAGGAGGCTGGTGCAGGGTCTGAGTTTGGGCTGTTTCGTGGCCATATTAATTTCCTAGAGCCGACGTAACAAGTTGTGACCAACTTGGTAGTTTGAAACAACAGAAATTTATGTTCAAACAGTTGTGGAGGCCAGAAGTCTGAAATCAAGGTGCAGCAGGGCCGTGCTCCTTCCAAAGGCTCTAGGGGAGAATGCTTCCTTGCCTCTTGCAGCTCCTAGTGCCTTCAGTCATTCCGTGGCCTGTGGTGTATTGCTCCAGTCTCTTGTCTTCATCGCTAACCTGGTTTTCTTCTCTCTGTCTTCTCGTTGTCTGTCTGCCTAATCTCCCCTGCCTCACTCTAAGGGTACCTGTCACTGGATTTAGGAACCTAATCTAGGATGATTTGGCAATCCCAGGTAATCCAAGGTGATTTCATTTTGACATCCTTAAATTAATTACATCAGAAAAATTTCTGAAAAAGATCGTATTCTAGATTCCTGGGGGTTAGAACTTGGACTTTTTTTTTTTTTTTTTTTTTTGGAGACACCCAACCTATTACCGTGTCAGAGGGTGAAAATTGTCACAGCTATTGATCTTGAATAAAATCCCTAATTTCAGGTATCTGCTAATCCCGTTGTATGCATTCTTCACATAGCAGTAGAGCTTTTAATATTTGGATCATGGGACTCTAGTATATAAAATCCTCCAATAGTTCCCCATCCTTCTTAGAGTGAAACCCAAATAAATCCTAACCCTAGCCCACAAGATGGGCTCCTGCCTACTTCCCCAACCTCTTCCCTCTTCTCATACTCCACTCCATCCCAGTCCTTAATACGTTGAACTAGTTTCCACCTCAGGACCTTTGCCCAGCTGTAACTTCTGCCTGGACCACTCTTCTTAGAGATCTTCTCACCCTTCAGGTCTCAGGTCATATGTCACCTCCGTAGACAGGTCTTTTCTGACCACTCTCTGACACAGAGCTTGTTTCGTGCACCATGGCATTCACCTCTGTTTAAAATTCCCCTTCTTATTTGTTGGCTTGCTTCCCTCTCCTGCCCCCGCCCCCCACTATAGTGTTCAGGGGAGCAGGAACCTTGATTTCTTGTCTGTGTCCCAAGCATCTGATATTTAGTGGAGAGGAGGAACCCAAAGTCTTCTGCGGCTCTCTGAGGCTTTGGATTTCATCAGTAAAGTCCTGCCAGTTCCTGCCAAGGCCTGGCCTAGAACCAGCCAAGCCCTGGGATCCCTCAGAGATTTGATGGTGATGATTGGGACTCTTTTAGTGATGACTGTTTAGAAAGTAAACAAATGACCCTGTGTCATGATAGCTAAAAAACTTTTCCCGGCAGGCATGCCTGAGGAATAGGCTCATGCAGTTTATTGGGCCTTTCCTTCATGGATTTAGCTAATGAAGGAAATCAATGACCCATTAAACTTTTTAAAAAGTCCTAAAGATCTGTCAGTAGAGAAGGATGGCTGTTTACCAAGCCTCCAACAGATCATCTGCTCCTAACTTAGCAGTGTCAGCAAGTTTCCTGGTAAGATCTGTCCTGGCCATTTTTCTGGGAAATAGCCGAGGTTAAGAGCTCGGGATTCAGACTGAGACCCAATTGGTCTCTCATGAAATGTTGCTTCCTCAGAGAGGCCCTGTCTGATGTCTTCCAATCAACGGCATCCCATCACTCTATCCCTTTTCCCTCTTAGCACTTAGCAGGCATTTAAGGACTCATTTTCTCCCGTCTGTTAACATGTGGTATCACATTCTATATTTGTTTTATGTGTCTATCATCCATCGCCACCGCTAAATGTAAAAATCATAAAAGGAAAGAGACTAAGTTGATTTGGTTCAATGCTGTCTTCCTAGAATCATGTCATTCCCACATGAGCACAGGAGTCCTCGGAAGATTCCAGAAACCAGAATGATGGGGTTTCTTTCTACCTCACAGACTCAGAGTTCAAGGGTCGTCAGAGTCATCTAGCTCCCTTTGTCCACCCGTGAGGACACATGGCCAGGAAAAGAAGTGGCCCTGCTGTCTGAGAGTCACACATGTTCTCCTAACATAGTCTGGCACCTTGATTTGGATGGCTTGCTGGTTTGGGGGCAGCCAAAGACCTCCCTGAGATGGAATAACCAACTGGGGACAGAGCCAACGCCCACAGTGCTGGAGACTAGATGCACAGCGTTTCAGTCTCCAGCCACAGACTGCACTAGGTAACAGTGTGGTCTTACATTTCATACTTCCCAACAGCCCAGCAAGCCCCACGTTATCCCATTTTGCAGGTGAGAAAATGATTGTTCAGAGAGCATAAACAGGTCAAATCAGTAAATACCCAAATACAGGATGCTGGCTTGAGCACAGTGGGATAGGAAGCTTTTAAATCTTGCATCTGCTCCTTACTTGCTCTCAGACCTTGGGCAAGTTGCTTAAACCCCTGGTGTCAGCCTGGATGTTTTCCAGTGAGAAAAACCCAACTGAAAGTGGCTTTCACAAAATGGGGAATTTACTGGCTCATGAAACTGGGAAGTCCAAAGGCGGCTTGCTTCAGGCACAGCGCTATCCAGGAGCTCAAACAATATTGTCTTGACTCTCTCTCCAGCTCTTATCTGCTGCCCCTGTGTTAACTTCACATTCAGGCAGGCTCTCCCCCTGAGGTCACCAGGATGGCCCCAGTGGCTCTAGGCTCACACCCTGCCAACACAGCAATCCCAATGGGAAGGGTGCTTCTTTTCCCCTGGTATTCTCAGTACAAATCTGGGCCTTGAATCCTATTGGTCAACTGAGTCTCACATCTCCACACCAATCTCTTTGTCCAAGGGAAATATTGGCAAAAGAAGACACAGAGGCCCAGAAAGGTCAACTTCTTAACCAAGGTCACATAGCTATAGGTAGTGAAGTAGGATTTAAATTTAAACATAGGCAGTCTGGTTTTAGCAACTGTGCTCTCGGCCATGATGCTATACAGTCTCTCCAAGGACCCCCATAACCACTAAACAAATAATAACAATGAAGAGATAATAATAATGATAATAATTGTCACTTACAATAACACGGTGGAGTCTGTATTACTTTCCGTCGTTTGAACTGAGGCACAGAAAGGTTAAGCAACTTGCTTATGGTCACACAGCTAAGAAAGGGTGGAATCAGGACTTGAACTCAGGTTAGCTCTAGATGCTGCTCCCAGTTCTGGAATTCTGTCTGTAGGTATAACTTCTGTGTTTCAGAATTCTGAGCAAGGTTTTCAGTCCAGAAGCTCCTCACGTATGTCCTTACTGGACCCCCCTCACCTACATCTTCACTCCCAGAAAATATTTTAAACTACTTCAAACCATTAAAAAGGAAAAAAAAATAAATGTATATCTCTAATCTGGAGCTGCCTGTCCTGAAGGGTGGCTGCCCAGTGGGGGGAGGACTGCTCAGGGGGAAGGAACTAGGGGAATCACGTGGGTTCTGAGAAAGAAGTGTTAGAGGCATGCGGGAAGGTTCTTGAAGGGAAGTTAGACCCAAGGATGGAAACTAGACCAGGGCCCATGCTTTCAGCAAAGGAGGAGCCCAGGAGGGTTTCCAGAGGCCACTGCAACTTCCCCTACCCTCCAGTTTAGAGGGTTGAAGGTTAGGGGACACTTTCATTGCACATGTAGTGATTCTGGGCACAGGTTCTGGAACCCAGCTGACTTGGGCTTGGGTGCCCTTGGATAAGTTTCTCACCCTCTGCAAACTTTGGTTTTCAGTCTACTTCCATCAAGGCAGGGATGTGATGGTCAGACGAAATGGTGTCCAGCTTGGTCTCCAGTTCACAGTAACGAATTAATACACGTGGCTGCTGTCATTCTGACTGCGTAGGCTGGTGAGTGGAAAAAGCAGGCAGCCACATGCTTCCAGATGTTTCTATAGTATATGTTGTAACCAGCTGTCTACCATCTCTAATTTTTGTCCTGCTGGTGGAGGTGAGCAGGGCCAGCTTTGTGGGCATGTGTGCAATCCGTGCACATCCTTATGAAGATTTTGAACTTCTTAATAATTTTTGAACAAGGGACCCTGTGTATTCATTTGAACTACGTAGCTAGTCCTAGAGGTGAGATCTTGATTTTCAAATTCTTGAAGTGGGTTAGAAGCTATTTCTGTTTTTGAAAATGGAAATGGTCTCTCCCCTTTATTCTGGGAGGAGCCACTGCTCTTGGGGGGAAGTCCTAAAACAGTGACATTATCCAGATACAGATTCCCTATATTAGATTGTATACTACTGTTCAGTAACAGAAATTAGAATATCTACATGTATTGGGTGTGTTAACTCTAGGCCAGGCTCTGTGCTAAGCGAGTACTTTGTCTCCATCACCTCTTCAGATCTTCCCAACAAACCTGTGAGAGGGGCTGTCATTAACCTCATTTCAAGATGAGGAAACAGAGTGGTTATGTAACTTGTCCACTGTCACACAGCAGTGTTGGCATAATGAGTTCAGTGGGTCTAAAGATAGCAGCCTTTTAGAGAAAATGAATTACGTTCCAAGATTACATTTAGATTGAAATGTTCAGGGAATCCTTGGGAGAGATGTGTGTCTTTTTGATTAAGTATCTGCTCGAGTAGTTTTTTGTGTTTGAGGATGAAAATAGCCTTTTGTTTGAGACTGGGCTGTGCAGAGAGACAGTGCCTGGCCCCAAATTTTCTTCTCCTTATGCTGGAGACAGACATGCGGAGGGGACCCCGCACTTGGAGTGACCTAAAGCAGAGGGACCTAGACTAGGAGGAATGTGCTTACACCTTTGAGGCTGGCCTCCCCTGGGCTGTGGGGACCACACAGCAGATGGAGTTCCCCCACTGCCCATATCTGGGGTAAGTAAGGAAGAGAAGGGTTCTAAATTCTAGAGAGAAAGGGTCAGGAAACCTCCCTCCACGAGAGGTAGGCTGACTCCCACATCCTGGTGGCAGGCTGGAGAGAAAGGAGGGCAAAGACCAGCACCAGGGAAAGCATGCCACAGCTACGTGGGCTCTAGGAGCTATTTGTTTACAATTTCATTTTGTGTGTTTCTTTTCCACAATTTAACTCCACCTGTTATCTCCAAGGCTTCAATAAAATTTTGTTCCCTGCTAGGGACTCACCTTAGCATTGGGGTCAGATGTTAATTGTCACCAGATGTTAAATGTCACTCCTGTTTTTTTCATAGAAACAGGATTGCAGCCAGGCAAATGACTGCCCAGCAAGAGACATTTCCCAGCTTCCCTTGCAGCTAGATAGATACACTGGGTGACTATATACTGGCCAATAGGATGAGGATGGAAATGATGTAATCTACCTCTAAATCACACCCTCGGGATCCAGCGGGATCCAGTGGTGCAGCGGTTTGGCCCCTGCCTTTGGCCCAGGGCACGATCCTGGACACCTGGGATTGAATCCCACGTCGGGCTCCCAGTGCATGGAGCCTGCTTCTCCCTCTGCCTATGTCTCTGCCTCTCTCTCTCTCTGTGTGTGACTATCATAAATAAAATAAACTGAAACTTTTAAAAAATAAATAAATAAATCACACCCTCAAAGACTCAGGTGGTGTTGGGGGTCGGGGGCAGGGGAAGTTCTTTCTTTCATATTTTCATCCATCCTGCTGCCTGAAATGTGGTCATAGAGGCCTTCAACCTGAATGCAAAGCAACAATGCAAGGGGAACAGGAGGACAAGGTACAAGGAGCCTGGCACCCTGACTTGGAGAAGCTGCCCCATCCTCCCCAAAGTGATCACACACAGATTGTTACATGAGAGGGTTATAAAAAAGGGCTGCTATTCACCTGATAGGTGTGGGTCCAGTTGCTTACAGACATCATTCTGATTGTTCGAAATGAATGGCTTTTTTTAAGCTGATGTTAGTGGTGGTTTTTTTTTTTTTTTTTTTTTTTTTTTAGTGGTGGTCTTAATTATGATTTGTGAACCTATATTCTAATGAACCCAGGGTTCTTAAGGAAGAGGGCTGGGTACCGTTGCCAGGTCAAGATGGTATAGGAGACAGGAGCAGTTAAAACCTGTCAGACAAAGACAGTAAAGTCCTGAGAGATGGCTCACTATGGTTGCCAGGCAGCTCCAAGGACAGGCCATGGGACATGTAAACATCCTGCCAGAGATTCTGAGTAGTATCCTGCAGAAAGAACCTGATAAAAAATTCAGTCTTCTTATAGTCATGGGGTCTTCTTGGAAATTTGGGGGACAGCTAGAGTAATAAATCGTGTGTAGCTAATGTTAATTCCCTTTTGAGGTAGATATTTTTGGTTGTCTATTTACCCATCACTCTTCCCCTTCCTCTTGGTTGATGGAGACCACCTGTTATAACAGAGGCTGAAAAATTGAGATGTCCTTTTACAAGTCACCTTTGCAGTCAGAGCATGGACATATGACTCCATCCCAGCCAATGGGATGTGAGGCAAAGTCTGCCCAGGAGCTTCTGGGAAAGGTTTCTTCCTTTTTCTAAGAGAGACACATGAAAGAAAGTGTGCCTTTTCTTTGCCAGGCAAAGGCTGGAGGAGCAGAGAGATAGACAGCACCTGGGTCTTTGGCAACATCGTTGGGTTGTTGAACTGTCCCTGTAACCACCTAGGTCTAGTCTTCTTTGTAAAGATCATAAATGTTTTTGTTGCTAAAGTCATTTTGGGTTGGCTTTTTTGTTACTCACAGCCCAAAACATGCTAACTGATCCACTGCCTTTGTCTTCTTTCTCTACCTTCTTCCAGTCCTATGGGTCTCGAGTTTAACCACATGCCTTCTCCAGAGCACCAGCTGCTTTGGAAGTCAAGATCTCTTGGAAACCACCTGCATCAACTTGTCACCACTGTCCTAAATAAGAACCTCCTTGTCACTCCGTGCTTCTTCATTTCAGGAGTGAGATCTATATCTGGGTAGGGTGAAAGCAGAACTTCAGCCTTTGTGCAAACTTCTATTTTGGCATGGATCAATCCTCTAGTATGGGTCTTATCAGGCCACCTCTGTGTCTCCCTCTGCTGACTAGGAGCCCCTCACAGGCATGGAATGTGTAGTATTCATCCTGGCACATCCCCAGGGTAACTCAGGACCTGGGCAAGAGGAGGTGCTCCCTGAGTGCTTGTTGAATGAATACATGAAGTAATGAATCATCTAAACCAAAAAAAAAAAAAAAAAAATGAATCATCTAAACCCAGTGTTATCATCTCCCTAAACAGAGCAGATTTCCCTCCCCATTGTCCTCCTACGCTACTCTAGGACAAGCCAGTTCTTGCAGAAATAGAGCCAGGAAGAAAAAGTTAATCCAACTCTCTTTGCAAAGCAGCTCCTAATCCTCTCCTTAAAATCCCTTTAACCCACCTGCTATCAGCCTCAGCTCTGGTTCAGCACCCAGCCAGCTCTAGCTCTGACCCAGGTCTTCTCAGAAAAGGGAAAAGGGGAGGGGGGAGAGGAGGACGGAAACTGTATTTAAGACACTTCCAGAAATGTGGAAGAAGTAAAGATGGAAGAAATCCAGAGTGGGCATTCTCTCCACTCAGAGTTGTAAGTTCCTGCATTGGAGGCAGGGCATTTTAATTTTTCTCAGTTCTTTTTCTAATCACAAAAAGGAATACACATTTAATGAAGAAATCTTGGAAAGTGCATGTGTGAGAGAGAGAGAACACATTTTTTTTTTTTTTTGAGAGAGAACACTTAGCTTCTTTGTCTCACTGCTTACAATGTTCACTGTTAACATTTTGATTCGTGTGTTTTCACATCTCTTGAGTTCCTGCCTCTTCCTCTCTACCTCCATCTCCCTCTACCTCGGCCCCGCTCTTCTCTTCCACTATGTCTGCCTCTCTCGGTCTTAAACTCCTTTGCTCCTTCTCTCTCTATCAAACTCAACTGTTTCCAAGTTCTTCACCCTTCAGAGAGGGTCATTCCTCCCTTTAAGAACCCATCCATGTGTTCTAATTCCCATCTTATGAAGCAGTTGGGCATCGAGTCACTTTCCCTTTACAGTGCTTTCTAGAAACCAAATACAGTGTCCTCTAACTCTGGCTGTTGCAGCCTCTCCTTGCTGTAAATTGTTGCTTCAGGCTCTTCTCCAGCCATTCCCCCTCCCGCCCCCCGCCCCAGCTCTTCTAGTATCAGTGCCGAATGCTTTGGGCTACAAAGAACATTTGATCTGACTACTGGCAGCCTGAGGAGGTCAGAGTTTATTTTCTCCACAGAAGAAGTCTGGGGAGAGGTGTTCTCTCATCATGCTGATGACCTGCCCACATTTCCTCAGTGCACAGTGTTCACATCTGCAGCTCTCTGGCTGGCCATCGGAGTGGGCTCAGCTCACCTCAGGGCCTGGCCAGAAGTGCTGGGGAGTTAGTGTCTTCAGAAGCAGTTACTCAATCAGTAACAGAGGCAAGTTGGTGAATAAGTACCCCAGCAATGTGTTCCTCAGGTGGGGCAACTCAGAGGAACCTTCCACAGATTCTCCCAGTGGTGCCCAATGAGAGGAAGTCCCGTTTGACCAAAGTGGCAATCTGCGCATGAATGCCCCTTCCCTTCTCCATCTCATTTCCCCACTTCTGAACTGACATCTCCAGAGATTGCCTTGTAGACAAGTTACTTATATTCAAATCCTTGCCTCAGAATTGGCTCCTGGAGAAAATCAGCCTAAGACAGCACACTTTTGGCTTTTCCATTTGTCTAACTCAAAGGCTTCAAATAGAAGTGACTTCTTTGACCACCCATGGTCCCACAAACTTCTAGCATCTTTAAAATTGCACTGCATCCAACTTCTAGTCCTCAAGACATCAAAAATACTGAGTTTCCATCCAGGAGCCTCTATTATACCTGCTTTGTACCAGGCACCTCACACACACAATAAAGTGATGTTTGGAGTCCTCTGAATCATTCAGCTAAGTTCAGAGGTCATCCAGTAATTGAAGACACTCACCTTTCTTCAGGGCTCACCACGAATGGAATGGAATGGAATGGCTCCTGATCCCACTCCTATCTCACTGCCCCCACCCCCAATTCCAAGTCCCTAGAGCTATGAATCTAGCTTGAACTGAGTGATGGAAGGGAAGGAGGGTATAAAAGAAACTCTGAATTGAATCTGAGACTGAAATTATTTCAAGTACATTTTTATTGAAATATAACACATATACAGGAAAATAAATGTGTTGTAAGTACACAGCTGAAAGAATTGCCACAAACTGAACATACTTTTGTATCTGATATCCAGACAAAGATACAGAACTCTTCCAGCCCACTAGAAAGCCACCTTGTATTCCTTCTTATCACTTCCCTGGCTCAAGGCCTATCATCACCCTGACATCTAACACCCTGGATCAGTTTTGCCTTTCTTTCTTTCTTTCTTTCTTTCTTTCTTTCTTTCTTTCTTTCTTTCTTTCTTTCTTTCTTTCTTTCTTTCTTCTTTCTGATTTTATTTATCTATTCATGACACACACACACACACACACACACACACACACACACAGAGAGAGAGAGAGAGGCAGACACCGGCAGAGGGAGAAGCGGGCTCCGATGCAGGACTCAATCCCGGGTCTGCAGGATCAGGCCTGGGCTGAAGGTGGCCCTAAACTGCTGGGCCACCAGGGATGCCCAGTTTTGCCTGTTTTCAAACTTTGCATCAATGGAATCATGCAGTGTACATGGCAGAAAGGTAGGTTAAGAAAATCCATCCCTAAAGAACTGCATGGTTTGGGGCAAATGACCTAGCTTCTCTATTTCTCTGTTCCTATACAATGGAAATAATATGGGTTCCTGCCTCCCAAGACTATTTTAAGGATTTAGGGAGCTAACATATCTAAGGTGTTTAAGGCAGTGCCTGATGCGTAGGGAGGGCGTCCTACTAACTCTACTGCTGTCTCTACTACTAATACTACCACTACTCAATGGTTTTTATTATTACCCAGAGGGGAAAGGGAGATTTCAACAGAGAATATTTGGTTGTAGTTGTTATAAAAATAACGATTTCATAGTTACATCTCAACAAGTTGAGACATATCGCTAAACCGGTTAGACGTGTGTCACCTCAGCTAAAGTGCATGTCAAACTTGAGAAACTAATATGATAATGCTCATTTGACAGATGAGACAGCAAAGGCTCAGAGGGAGAGGCAACTCCCTTCAAGTCACAGACCGGGTGGGTGATGGAGCTAGGGTCTTTCTGACCACGGAATCCTGCTCTTCTCTTTGTCCCTCAACCCAATTCTCATCCCTTGCTGGATCCAACAGTCTTTAGGATGCACTGGGGTGACTTTGCTGGGCTGCTTTTGGCACGAGCCCCGTACAGTGTTGTCTTTAGAACTTACCAGACTGTTTTCCCTGTTTATTTTCCCATCAACTTGACCACACAAGGCTCAGTCATTCTTGTAGGCCTCAAGGAATTTGTGAATTACTGGTGAATGGCTCATACTCAGCAGACACATTCTAAGGTGGTAGTATGGTGGCGGGGAATGTAGGGGGTTTGGGGCTGAAATTAGTCAATGACTGTAATAGAATTCTCCCACTACAAATCATGAGATTGGTTCTGGCCAATAGGAACAGAAGAGGAATTTGTTAGAAGGACACAAATCACTTTATAGAAATAGAAAGAGAGAAAGAACTTTCTAGAGTGAAAGCTCTGGAAGCAAGTTTGAAAAGGGTTGGAAACAGGATGCCCTGAGGGGTCTTGGCTGCTTAATCTGGCTAGTGTTCTTTTCAACTCTGATGGTGTATCACTTAGGATGTTTTGGCTGCAAGCAACAGAAAACTCAACTCAAACTGGCTTAAGTAGGGAGTTGTTAGGTAGGGCAATTCCAGCGTTGGTTGACTCAGAGGATCAAGAATGTACTTGAGAACCCAGGTTCTCTTGCTTTCTTCCTCTACCATCCACGTATTAGCTACATTTGAAAGCTTGTTCCCTCTCTGGCTGGAAAGTGGCTCCCAGTGTTAATGAGGCTATAACATTGTTAACACCCAGTGAGGGAAGACAGAGAGAAAAAGGCTTCCCCTGGCTCTCTCCTCTTGTTTTATCTAAAGATTTATTTATTTATTTGAGAGAGAGCATGTGCGAGTGGGGTGGGGGTGAGGGAGGAGAAGGGACGGAGGGGCAGAGGGAGAGGGTGAGAAAGAATCTCAGGCAGACTCCCCACTGAGGGCAGAGCCCAATGCAGGGCTCTATTCACAACCCTGAGATTGTGACCTGAGCCAAAATCAAGAGTTGGAGGCTTAACTGACTGAGCCACCCTGACAGGTGCCCCTCCTCTGACTCTCTCTTAAGAGTAAGGAGGAATTGCTGCCAGAAACTTCCCAGAAATCTGTTCAGGAGTCTCAGTGACCCAACTGGCTTGGGCCTGTTTTCCCCTGAACCAATCATCAGGAAGAGGCACAGTGGGTGAGTCTTGGCTCCCAGAGGACATTTGGCAATGTTGGGAGATGTTCTTGGGTATCACAACTAGGGGAGGGTTAGTAGCATCTCATGGGTGGAAGTCAGGGATGCAGATAAATATCTTACAATGCCCAGGACAGACCCTCCCCCTCTCCACACACTACAGAAAATGATCTGTTCCAAATGCCAACATGCAGAGGTTGGGAAACCCTGAATTAGACTAATCACGCCCTCCCTGTCCCTGGGGCTTAATAGCTGGTAGGGAGTCACCTATAGTGTCAATTGCAAATTTTTTTCAGAATTTTTTTTGTCATTCCATTTGAGATGAAAATTTCAGAGAGGGTTTGTTTGTTGTGGCTTGGGTCACTTGCCCATTTCAAAGGCTAATAGAGTGCAAGGCACCCTGCGGGTGGTTGACCACTAGTTCCCTTACTGGAAGACTGGGATCCTAGGACAGGAAGTGGGAAGGGATGTTAAACAAGCAAAACAAAGCAAAAAAAGCCCACCTCAATTTCTCAAAGAATCTTTAGCTCTTGATGCTCCTGAAGGGGACAAGTTTCATGTCTTATCTGGAACCCCAGAAAACTGTGATGCATTTCCTCAGTGGTACTCCCCGCTAAGAAGAAAAAGGAGACATCCCAGAATGATATGGGAGGGGGAAAGCATGTAACAGCCCGGGATGATATGGGGTAAGGGTAGGTAGAGGAAGAGTAAAATTAACTTGATTTCAAAGATGGCTACCATCAAGTTCATCTCTTAAGGTATAGGGTCTACTCTTCCTTGAATCTGGACTGGCCTTGACCTTGTGTCTGTTTTGACCAATACCACATGGTAGAATTGATACTGGGCCATCTCTGGGCTTCCTGTCTCATCTTATCACCCTGAGCCACCATGGAAGGAGTGAGAGAGCCCTGGGACATCATCTTGGATGGCCAGCCAAGTGAAGATGGTGTCAACCCCAGGTGCCATCAGCCTGCAACTGCGTGAGAGACCCCAAGTGAGAACCACTCGGCTGAACCCTGTCAACCCACAGAAATGTGACTGATAATAACAAATTATTGTTTTTTTGTGTGTGTGTGGCAACATTTTATTTTTATTTTTTTGAATTTTATTATTTTTAAATTTTTTATTGGAGTTCAATTTGCCAACATTTAGCATAACACCCAGTGCTCATCCCAAGTGCCCCCCCCAGTGCCCATCACCCAGTCACCCCAACACCCCGCCCACCTCCCTTTCCACTACCCCTTGTTCGTTTCCCAGAGTTAGGAGTCTCTCATGTTCTGTCTCCCTCTCAAATATCAGTATATTTTCACTCATTTCCTCTCCTTTCCCTTTATTCCCTTTCACTATAAATTATTGTTTTTAAGCAACTGTGTGTTGAGGTGGTTTGTCCAGCATCCATTGATAGCCAAAACAACATATAAATACATACAAATATAAAATAAATACATATAATTAAGATTTTTCTGTTTTAATATTCACTGATATTAGATCAGAAGATGCCATGCTGTTGGTTTTGGAGATGGAGCATGTGCCATGAGCCAGGGAATTCAGCTGGTCTGTAGTAGCCAGAAAAAGCAAGGGAGTAGAATCTCCCCAAGAGCCTCTAGAAGGATGCTGTCTTGCCACCACTTGGATTTTAGTTCCATAAGACCCATTTTTTGGACTTACGACATCCAGAACTAAGATAATAATTTTGTGTTGCTTTAAGCCACTAAAGCTGTACTAATTTGTTAGAGCAGGCTGTAGGCAACTACTGCATCGCTGTACTGAGCATCATACACACGGGGTCTAAGGGCATTCTCCCAACCACCCTATGAGGCAGGTCCTATGACCATCTCCATTTTAGAATTGAGGAAGCTGGTAGTCAGAGGGATGAAGGGACTTCCTCAGGCCACACAGCTATTAAATGGCAGAGCCAGGGACATATTTTGGCCCTGCCATTTATGGTTATGCTCACAAATACCACTAGTATAGGATTTATGTGGACTTACGTGAACATCCAGACATCAGTCTATGCCTCGGCCATGTTGCCATCCCTTTTTTTAGTTGTTTGTTCCAGTGTTAACAGTGTGACTGCTGTGGCAGTCCCCAGCAGCCATAAGATGAAAACTGTAGTTTTGAAATGACAAGGGTCACTGACTCATTAGTCTTTATTGTTATTGGCACCCAAGTGTCTCATTTAATTAGATGACTTTCCCTTGGGACTTGGGGGGGCCAAATGTAAACCTGAGCTGGGATTCCAGCACTGCCATGCTACCAAGAACAAGTCCCGTTCCCTGGCTGAACCCACTTTCTCATCTGTAAAATGGGAATTATAAAAAGACGATTGAGTGTGCTAAAGGATGACAGGTGTCCTGCACTTTGTAAATGTTGGTTTTGTACCTTTCACCCCTTTCCCTCCTTGTCTTGAGTTTTCCAGCCAGCACCAGTGCCCATTGTCATCCCCTTCAGCCCACCATGGAGGACTGCCTGCGGTTTGGTGGATAGTTCCCTACATGCCTATGGCTTCCCACCTCCAGCATTCGTATTGCTGCCAACGGCCTGTGTGCTGGGGGTGCATGCAGCAGGTCACAGGGCGAGTGCCTGAGAGTTGAGGACGCTGGCCACCACCTTCCACCACTGAGAGATGGCCATTGTTCTTAAGTGACCTGGCTTCCTCGTTCCTGCACTAGAGAGACAATTCTGAAGGGTACTCCGCATCATCTCCCAGAGGTTCCCCACTGGGACTGGGCCCCCAGGTGTCCGTAAAGGGAACCAGCTCATTGATATGCCCTTTAATGGGGGTCCTTACTTCCCCACCTAACTTTCCCAAGTTCTTCCTGAGATCGGCTCCCAAGTACACCACTTGCATCTGGGGACAGCAACCATTTGCAGTTGCTGTCCGCAGTTCCTGGGTATTACCATTTGCCCAATCTCGTCTGCCCACCTTCCAGTTGCTAGCATCTGCCTTGTTCTGCATGAGTTTGTGTCTGTTTTCCCTCTGGTTGTTGGAGTTAAGCAGACTAGAAGTGCTGGAGAATTCATGCTCCCCCCCACCCCCCGGCATCCATCACCCACTTCCTGGGAGAAGATGCTGAATGGGATACCCCCTCTCCCTGGTCCCTCGCATGGGATAACTCTGAGGCATGTGTTCCACACTGGCGGGATTAAGTTCCAGTTGCCCACGGTAGTAATTGTCTTGATAACTTGCTTGATTTCGGTTGCCCTCCATTCCTCAGCTCACCTTCCTCTTCCCTATGGGGGTGTGTTTCATCTTCCAAATAAATGATTTGTCCTGGAATCTTTGTCTCAGGGTCTGCCTCTGGGGAAACCCCAACCAAGATACAAGCTCTGCTGTTGGGGGTTTCCAAACTAAGATACGGATTGGATTCCATCACTGTTTTGCCTTAAATCTCCCCAAAGAACAGGGTGGAACAAACTGCTCTTCAATGAAACAGCAGTCCTGTAGTAACCACATTTGGAGCCGAAGCTGGTGACTCTTATCCCCTGGGTGGAGGGACCTCATCTTTCCCGTGGCATTAAAAAGCCTCACACCCTACCCTTGGGCACATCATCGCCCCTCGTATTTCGTGTGAACTCCTTTGTTGCATTTCACTAAGTTACAGAAACACAGAGGAGGCTCTGTTGGTAGTTTTGGAAATGTCCCTTGGGTCTTTAGCCAGGGGCATCTCCTGTAACTATTTAGTTCCTTTCTCTGGATAGTCCCACACATTTCAATGTTGGCAGGGAAGAGCCAGGCTGGTTCAATGCTTTCACTTGCCAAAAAGAAATCTTGCAGAGTTGGCTGATGGGAAATCCCACAGCAACTACCCCCGACCACGACACTTATTTTCTAAATTTTCTAAATGTTCTAAATGTTCCTTCTTGCCTACTGGTGAGTATGGGGGATGTTTGCTAGTTGGGGCCCTCCTGCGTCTACTGCAATCTCCTCTGTCCCCAGCACCCTGCGTTCCCAGTGTGCAACCACCCAATCTTTATTTATTTTTTTATTTTTATTTTTATTTTTTTTATTTATGATAGTCACAGAGAGAGAGAGGCAGAGGCACAGGCAGAGGGAGAAGCAGGCCCCATGCACCGGGAGCCCGATGCAGGACTCGATCCCGGGTCTCCAGGATCGCGCCCTGGGCCAAAGACAGGCGCCAAACCGCTGCGCCACCCAGGGATCCCGCCAATCTTTAAATTGTCCCCATCCAGGAGGCTGCTGGGACACCCCACCCCGCAGAGCATGTGATTTAGCACCAGCCAACCAGAGAAGCTGAATACACTGGCCATCACAGTTGGCTCAGGGAGGGGCCTGCAGTACATCCGTGCAAGCGGAGCTCATCCAAGGATTTGTTTGATAGCTACCAGGAGGCAGCTCTCTTGCTCCCTTTGTGAGCTTGGAGTGTTTGGGACACTGACAAGTGAGGTGACTTACTGACATCTGAATTCAAAAGGAGCTATTTTTTTTCCTTCACCAAATACTGCCCCCTACTGTGTTATGTTGCATTTCCCTGGAGAGCAGATTCCTTAACAGTATTTTATTTGGTTTGTTTTATTTTTATTTTTTAAAAGTAGGCTCCACACCCAGTGTGGGGCCTGAACCCATGACCCTGAGATGGTGACCTGAGCCGAGATCAAGAGCCGGATGTTCAACCAACTGAGCCACTCAGAAGCCCCTCCTTAATGGTATTTTTGAGCAGAGTCTGTAACTTTCCCATCACTTCTTCTTGTTTTAAAAAAGCTCAGCCTAAAATAGTTCGAAAATCTGAGCAAATCCCTGATTTAAACCTTGTACTGCTCAGGATATCAGTTCAGCTGCTTTAATAGAAGCCAAAATAACTGGCTTGAATAAAATAAAAGCTTGATCCTCTCTCATGGAACAGTCCATGGCTTAGTGTCGGGTAGGCCATGGTGGGCCTACCTTGTCTGGGATTCAGATTCTTGCTATTTTATTGCTTAGCACCTTAACATGTGACTTCCACTTCGTGGACTAACAGTGCCACTGGAGCTCCTGCCATCATATCCATATTCCATCTTTTGAGTGAGAAAAGGAGAGGGGGAGGGCACATCTGTGCCTTCTTATTGCACAACCCAGAAGCTTGCAGTCACTGAGTAGGGGATGCAAACTCTGGTCTCCATCCTCCTCCTCCAGCCTGACAACTCTGCTCTGTGACCTGTGTAGACAGCATCAAAGGGCTCTCCTGCCTGCTGGCTTCTGATTGGGTTTGACCAGTGAGAGACACTGGCAGGAGATGGGAAGAAGGAAGCATAGTAGGTCTGGGTATTGAATCCCCAACTGTCCTGTTGGGCCACCAGGGGCTACGGTGTCCCTCAACTGAAGGTCACAGGTCCCTCAGAGTGCCTCTCCAGGGGTCCTCTTCTCTGCAGATTGGACACACCACTTCCTTCTTTGCCCCTTCGGGCCTAGGTGAGAACACCTCCTATTTCTGTCTTAGGGGCTAGAATGCCCCCCGTTACTACCTGGTGGTAACACACCCCCTGTTACTAGCCTGGGGGTGTTGTGGCAGCCCCGTGGGTTCCCTACCCCCCAGCCACACCTTTATAAACAGTTTGTTCCTAAAATTCTACCCCCGCTGGGGGAATCACCCCTGGCTGATGTGAGTCCTCTTTTTTTTTTTTTTTTTTAAAGATTTATTTATTTATTTATGATAGACAGAGAGAGAGAGAGAGAGAGAGAGAGAGGCAGAGACACAGGCAGAGGAAGAAGCAGGCCCCGTGCCGGGAGCCCGACGTAGGACCCGATCCCGGGACCCAAGGATAGCGCCCTCAGCCAAAGGCAGGTGCTAAACCGCCGAGCCACCCAGGGATCCCCTGATGTGAGTCCTCTTAACAATCCCAAGCAATAGATGCTTCTATCATCATCCCGATGTTACAGATGAGACATGAGGGACCGAGAGGTTAAGTGAGCCATCTAAGTCACAGAGCCACTCAATGGTGTCAGTGTTCGAACCAAGGCAGCCTGGCTCCAGAAACCACATTCTTCACCGTTTCATGAGACTTGGCTTCTTGGAAACGTGAGAAGGACCAGGTTGTGAATTAGCCCTCAGCCATGATTAACCTGCTAAGGGCCTCTGTTCCTCATATTTTTGGTGAAGGGGTCCGACCGGCCCAGGAGCTGCAAACCCAAATGCCTGCGAGGAGCCCAAAAGTGACACCAACAGGGAAGTGGGCTGGGTTGTTGCCTTTTTTACTTAAACATTTGGCCCTCAGGGCAGCCCGGGTGGCTCAGTGGTTTAGTGCTGCCTTCAGCCCAGGGCCTGATCCTGGAGACCCAGGATCGAGTCCCACATCAGGCTCCCTGCATGGAGCCTATTTCTCCCTCTGCCCCTCTCTCTCTCTCTCTGTGTCTCTCATGAATAAATAAATAAAATCTTAAAAAATAAAAAAATTAAACGTTTGGCCCTCTTGTCTAACTTTCCTTTCCCTGCTAGCATAGAAAACCAGGCACAGAGATAAATCATTTAGATGCTGCACTTGGCTGATGGTAACAGAGGCTTGACTCCAGTGGCTTAGACAAATTAGAGATGTATTTCTCTTACATAAAACCAGTCCGGAGGTCAGCATTCAAAGGGGCAGGGGGGGTACCTTCATGATGTTGTCGGGGATTCCGTTCCCTTCCATCTTTAGCACAGAACTTTCTTCCTCGGGGTCACAAAACGGCTACTTGTGCTCCAGCCATGTTTGCAATTACAAGGAAAATGAAGAAGACACCAAAGGCCTTTCTTGGAAGTCCCACCATCCACTGCAATTTCTAACACGTGTGACCACTTGACTGCAGCTCTCAGCACTATGGACGTTCTGGATGGAATAATTGTCTTCTGTTAACAGGGGGAGGCTTGTCCTGAGCCTTGGAGGATGTTTTGCAGCATCGCTGCCTCTACCCACTAGGTGTCAGTAGCACTCCCCCTCCCTAGGTGTGACGACCAAAAATCATCCCTAATGCAGAAACACTGGGACACTCACAGATTCCAGAGAAGCTGGGAAATGTGATTTTTTAAATATATCACCACCTCCCCATGTAAGAGTTTCTATTTGTGAGAAAAAAGAGGAGATTAGACATTTGGATGGTAAATAACTGTGTTTGTTCCAAGAGAACTTGTTCACTTTCCTCTTATTTCTACTAAAAGAGAAACCATCACCTAAGAGTGACGATTGGAGTCAGGGTGGGGACTGTGGCAAACTGAGAACAAAGACCCCAACTAAAGGGGGGGTTTCTTGCGGCTTTGTTATCGAAAGGGCCTACGGGACCAGAGTCACAAAAGCTTCTGATGTTTTCAAGAAAAGCTGGATGTCCAGATTTTTCCATGCAAACTCCCATTTCTAGGTATCGGCAACCAGTTCAATTTTTATAAAGATTTTTATGAGTGCGTTTGCCAGGATAATAGTTTGCAGTGACTGGTATACCTGACTTAAAATGCATGGATATATCAAACATATGCAAAAATCGAATCACATAACATCTCCGTATCCATCTTCAACAATTATCGATGTTTTACCAATCTCCTTTTTAAAAAAAATGATTTATTTATTCATGAAAGACACAAAGAGTGAAAGGCAGAGACACAGGCAGAGGGAGAAGCAGGCTCCCTGTGGGGAACCTGATGTGGGACTCGATCCCAGGGTCCTGAGCCAAAGGCAGACGCTCAACCACGGAACCACCCAGGCGTCCCTGCCAATTTCTTTTTTCAAAAAAGATTTTATTTTTAAGTAATCTCTCTACCCAACATGGGGCTCGAACTCATGACCCCGCGATCGTCATGATCAAGAGTCGTGCTCTCTTCTGACTGATCCAGCCAGGCGCTCCTCATTTTTATTCTCCCTCCCCTCAACTTATTCTTTCTTTGCTCAAGTATTTTAAAGCAAATCGCAGGGCTCTTGTCATTTAATCAGCAAATATTTGATGATCACATTTTTTAATGAATCACCACGCTGTTATCACACCTACCAAAGTCAACAACGGGATCTCAGTGTAGACCAGAGGATTTTATTTTTTATTTATTCATTCATTTTTTGTGTATTTCTTTATTGGAGTTCGATTTGCCAACATATAGTATAACACCCAGTGCTCCTCCCGTCAAGTGCCCCCCTCAGTGCCTGTCACCCAGTCACCCCATCGCCCTGCCCTAGGCCAGATGATTATATTTATTTGTTTTTAAAGACTTTATTTATTCACAAGAGACAGAGACACACACACACACACACACACACACACACACACAGAGGCACAGACACAGGCAGAGGGAGAAGCAGGCTCCATGCAGGGATCCCCAAGTGGGACTCGATCCTGGGTCTCCAGGATCAGGCCCTGGGCCAAGGCAGTGCTGAACCTCTGGGCCACCGGGCTGCCCAGACCAGACTAGATGATTTCAAGGGCCTTCTAGCTTTGCCATTCTACGCTTTAGTAACCCATCTCTTCCTTGTCTCCTGATCCTCTCCCTCTTCTCCCTCTGCCCCTCCTCTTACACAGACAGACACACAGACATACCTAGAAACACACGGGAGCACACAGACAAATGCACAAACACAGAAATACCACACGGACATCGCAGCACAGACACACACACACACACACACACACACACACCCTCCTCTACCACTTCTTGGGGAATAAAGCACACATCCTGGATTTAGACCCGCAAGCCCTTTAAACTGGGCTACAATCAGTGTCTGCCGGATTCCTACCCACATCCTGCTGTCTCCCTCTGTGCTGACAATTTTTCGACTCTGGTTCGCTCACCCAGGACTTCATTCTCTTTTGAGCAAAATGAGGAAAACGATTCCAATTTGCCTCTGATGATGCGGGTAAGGACGTCGTGGAGGGCTCGCACCCTCCTGGTGCAAGTCTTAAGGTGCTTACTAACCACAGCGACGGAGCAGCGGTGGGGAGGTGGTTAAGCCAAGAGGCCCAGGGAGGCCTGGCTGGTCTTCACCTCCTGATTCCAGATCATCTCAGACCCACGGCCCTCCCATCTCCGCAGCCTCCCGCTTACTGTCTATTAATACATGAAGATGTTTTGGCCGCCCGGCAGGGAAGAGGTTCAAAATCCAAATTCCCAACTCGGGCCATTAAGGGAGACAGATATGTTGCAGCCCGGTTCCTAAATTAGAAGATGATTTCTGGGTGTTTAATATCTCCCTTTATCTCTGTACCATTTCTGCTGCTGCTGACACAGCTCTGGGGCCCGGTTGGGGCCTGGGGTCAAGGGGAGGCCGGGCGATACATTCTTTAGGTGCGTCCCTGGAGATGTCCACAGAGGCCCCTGGCTCTTGCGGTGCTCTGCCCAGGACACTCCCAAAATATCCAGGGGACAGATGCTATTTTTGAGGAGGCCTCGTGGCCCCCACGTAATCTGGTTTCACTTTGAGCTTGCTTTTAAACAGCGCCTGTCTTGCCTTTCGTTCTTCCAGGAAACTTGGTTTCTCTTGGGGTTGCTTGAGTAAAATGTGAATTAGCTTCAGTTCTTCTGGCCTTTTCTGGAGAACCAAACCCTATTTTGATGTTTTTTTTTAAGGTTTTTTTTTTTTTTTTTTTTTTTTAACCCTTTGCTGTTTCTTTCCTATTATTGAGCAAGAGAGGACGATAGCTAGGTGCTTGAGATAAAAACTTCAGATGCCAGCTTTCAAAATCCTGTTCTTCCTGCGAGGGTATGAATTTATCATGCCCAAAGGTCGGTTTCTGGCCTGGAGTCAACAGAAAATGAGGCATTTTTTGTTCCTGTTGTTCTGCTGTCTTAAAGACATATTAGAAGTCGACACCCTTTGAAAGTAATTTCAGCTGTAAAATATCCTGAAGTTAAGAAGTGGCTGTTTGTATTTCCGAGAAGAGAGCGAGATAATAGTGAGGATAATGGTGATGATAGTAGGACTGTGTGCCTGGCACTATGCTGAGCTTGCACTGGCAAATACCACTTAATTATCTCCACGCTCCTGTGTACGATTGTTATCCCCACGATGAGGATCTCCACCTCTTCCAGGAAGCCCTCCCTGACTCCAGGCCAGTGCCCTTACTCTGTCCTTTGGGCCATTGGGGTGAGTGTTCTTCCCATGCTCTTTGAAATGACTTGATTTCATATCCTTGAGAGCAGAGCCCATGTCTTTCTTTTCTTTTTTTTTTTTTTAAAGACTTTATTTATTCATGAGAGACACAGAGAAAGAGAGAGAGGCAGAGACACAGGGAGAGGGAGAAGCAGGCTCCCTGCAGGGAGCCCGATGTGGGACTTGATCCCCAGATCCCGGGATCATGGCCTGAGCCAAAGGCAGACCCTCAACCACTGAGCCACCCAGGCATCTCCAGAGCCCAGGTCTTATTCGGCGTTTGTATCCTAAGGGACTAGCACATAGTAGGCGTATAGTTAATACCTGAATGAATCGAGTAAGACCCTGGGCAAATTAGCTAATTTCTCTGAGCTTCACATTTCTCCTCTCTAAAACTGGGCTAACAACAACAATAACAATAGTGAACATTTATTGAGACTTCATGTGACAGAGATGGCTGACTCTTCTCCCAATCCATTTCTTGCTAACAGACCCTGAATTTGTCCTGGGCAATAATGTGTCCCCCATACAGCTAAGGGAGAAGCAAGCAGAAATTGTTGGGTGGAGCGGATGGCAGGAATACGCCTTGCTTCCTTCTTCATTCTGCCTGGGATGTGGCCCTGATGGCTGGCACTCTGGCAGCTATTTTGGTTCATTTGGCAATCTTGACGCTGGTGGAGCAAAAAGGGTGTAGTCTAGGACTCTGATGACTGTTCATCATTCCAACTCAGGATACCACACCTTTTAATTTCTTAAGTACATGCACAGGGACAGGGAGGGGGAGATGAAGCTCTATCTTGTTTAAGTCACTTACTTGGGTTTTCTGGTTTATATAACCAAATCTTTTTTTGTTTGTTAAAGATTTTATTTGAGAGAGGGAGAGAGGCAGAGACACAGGCAGAGGGAGAAGCAGGCTCCATGCAGGGAGCCCAATGTGGGACTTGATCCTGGGACCCCAGGATCACACCCCTGACCAAAGACAGGCGCTAAACCGCTGAGCCACCCAGGGATCTCCTATATAGTCAAATCTAATTCTAACTGACAAGACTGGGTCAGGCCCCTGTTAAATGCTTATTATGCATTCAGTTAATCCTCACAATGGCACTTTTAGACAGGTGTCATTCTTATCACGTTTATTTTATAGATGAAGGGACAGAGGCTCAAAGGGATTTGAAGTAGGCTTTCTGCCTCCAGAGCCTGGATTCGTGGCTCCTCCATTAAGCTGCTGGTGTTCCTAAGACCTTGTGATGGTTGTGGGAGTGCTGTGGACGCTGTAAATCACTGAACTCCTATTCACTCTCTCCCTCACCTACTCATTCACATATTAATTCCTTTATTTAGTCAACATTTACAGGGAGCCAACTCAATAGAGGTATGTCAGACTTAGGTGACATGAAACACGGAGATGGTTGTCTGCCCTCCAGGAGCTCCTCAGTGTGAGGTTCTATTATTATTACCTTTCAGGAACAGAGAGCAGGCCAGGGTACCCTATATAGTGATGTGCTGAACCACCCGTCAGGGACCATCTACATAAGCCATAACATAAAACCATATCATTCCCCTTAGAGTTGGGCGGTCTGTGACTTGCACAATTGTATGTGGCAGCCCTGCTAGTGACGAAATTGGGATATAATTCCTAGTCCCTGGGCTCCAATCGGGATGCCTTTGCATAGGCTCCCTGCAATATCTTGGTTTATTCCCAGACCCCTTTTACTGTTTGTTGATGTTGGTCTGTCTTTCATGCTAGAGGCATTTCTCAGATGTCAGGGACTCGTTGGACCTCTATTCATTTTTGAGAAGGAGGCACTAAAAACTGTTTGGAAGCTCCATGTGTTTTGCTGTAATGTGGCTGGGCTGTGAGCCAGCTTCTTCATCCTGGGACCCGAATGTCATTATCTATCAGTCTTTTTGCTGAGAGGTCCACTTCCACCTCTCCATAGAGGATTCTCTGGGGTTCCTGCTGGAGCCAGGCTGCCTGTGTTCTGGAAGCAGAACGAGGGAAGGGAGCTGGGTCTGACCATTTTGTTTCTAGCTCCTGGCCTCATTCCTAGCTTCTGCAATGTCTGACATCCCTAATGCCCACCTCCTCTCTATCCCAAAGTCTCCAGAAGGTAGTCCCCAGACCTCTGCCAGGGGGAGAGGCAGTCACCTGGCTGCATAGCTGGCAAAGGGGATCAAGAGCCTTCTTATGTCAACTTCCAGCTAGGCTCCTATGCTCAGTCCCGTCCTTCAGAGGCATCTGGTGCCACCAAGACATTTTTTTAAATGGAAGACGTGAGTTATTAAATACAACATTTAAATGCAATTTGACATTCATTTAGTGGGAGCAAAAGAAATGACCATGAAAGAATGTTCAAAATTCAAATAAAAAAATTTTTATCCCTAAAAGTATTTCATTTTTTTCTAAACTTAAGGAAAAATGATTATATAGATAATAAGGTAATTGAAGCCTTAATTTTTATATTACTTATTTCTCTTTTTAATTTTTATTTATTTTTATTTTTTTTAAGATTTTATGTATGTATGTATGTATTTATTTATTTATTTTAAGATTTTACTTATTTATTCATGAGAGACACACATTATTCATAATGTAGAGGTAGAGACATAGGCAAAGGGAGAAGCAGGCTCCATGCAGGGAGCCTGATGCGGAACTCGATCCCAGAACTCTGGGAACATGAACTGAGCCAAAGGCAGACACTCAGCCACTGAGCCACCCATGACTCTGAGTAGGCATGGGGCCCCAACTTGGAATCCATGTGGGATCTGTCCTTGTTATTCTGTGTAAGTCATGTCACTTCTTCCTGGCTGCCCCCAATACAGACTCAAGAGCCCAACTGCATACTTGACGTTGCCAGATAGATGTTTTACTGACCCCTCAACCTTAACATGCCCTCCTCTGGAATGCACCTCCATCCCAAGCCAACCCTAGGGCCCTTCCCTAGGCTTCCCAGCTCAGTCACCACTGTCACGACCTGTATGTGAGCCAGAGATCAGGCTCCCATCTTCCCTTGACTTCACTGCCTCTTCTGGTGCCACATCCAACCCACAGATTCCAACCTGGAACTGTCTTTGAAGCCTGCTTGCTCCACACCAGCTCCACCACCAGCTCCAGGTCCAGTCCACCTTCTCTCTCCTGTAGCTCATGGTCCAGCCTCCTAATTGGTCTCCATGTTTCCATCTTGCTTTCCTCCAACAAAATTCTCCAAATGGTAGCAAGATGTTCTTAAAATGTGAATTGGATCATGTTCTCCTTTTGAATGTCTTCCTGCTGGATTTGGACTCGAGACTAGACTCCTAAACAGTGGTCGACAAGGCTCTGTAGCATCTGGCCACCACCTGTCCCATGTCGTCTTTTCCAGGCACACTTGGAATCCACCCCCTCAACTTTTTTTTTTCTTTTACCTTGGGGCCTTTTGTATATGCCGTTTCCTCCAGCAATGGGTTACTAAACCCCTGCAGATCCTTCTAATGTATTTTTTGCATATATGAGCAAAGACTAACCTATATTCTTTTCCCCTCCACCCTCCTAAAATGTTACAGATGAGTACATGCTATACACATGGTTCTGCACGTTGTTTTGTTTTCTTAGGAAACCCAGGCATGAGTTTTACTTGCCAGTTCATATACAGCCACCTCTTTCTTTTATACCAGGGAACACTATATTGTGCAGATGGACTGTCATTTTTTTTTCTACCTTTTTTCGATAGATTGTCCCCCCTTCTTTGCTATTAAAAACAACATATAGTGAATAATATATATATGTCATTTAGCATATGTATGAATTAACCTGTAATTTAAGTTCCTAAAAGCAGGGGCAGCTGGGTGGGTCAGTGGTTGAGCATCTGCCTTCGGCTCAGATGGTGATCCCAGGTCCTGCTTCTCCCTCTGCCTGTGTCTCTGCCTCTCTCTCTGTGTCTCTCATGAATAAATAAATAAATTTTTTTTAAATTAAAAAATAAATTCCCAAAAGCAGAATTGCTAGTGTAGCAGGTAAGGGCATTTTAAATTTAATGAATACTGCCACTTTTTTTTTTTTTAAGGGGAATTGCTGATTTTCTGATACCAATACTGTGGATTGTCAAACTAGGATTTTTGTTAATCTAATGGCTGGGGGTGGGGGTGGGGGGAACGATATCTCATTTCTCTCATAATGCATGAAATTAAACATCTTTTCATATGCTTACAGCCATTCATTTTTCCTTCTCTGTGAATAATCTTTTTTGCCTATTTTCCTACCAAGTTGTTCATTTTATTCTTATTTATTGGAACACTTTGTATATTAAGTAAATTAGCCCTTTGTGATTAACCCAAATTAGCCCAATTTGTCTCTTGGCATTTAATCTAGTAAGGTTATTTTTAGCCATAAAGATCATTTTTAAAACATTCTTATGCTGTTAAATTTATCTATTTTTCATTTTAGGACATTTGGGCTTTGTTTCGTTATTAAAAAGGTCTCTTACAGTCTGAAGTTATAAAAGACTTATACCAGTTTTATATTACTACATTTGTGGTTTCACTTTATATGTTTAAGTCTATGATCTACTGGGAGTTGGTCCTGGTTTAGGTGTGAAGTAGGGATTCATATTTATTTATTTATTTATTTATTTATTTATTTATTTATTTAGTCCCTTAGGACTATATGACTGTTTCTTATCCTTCCTTCTTGGTTTAAATGTCACTTCCTCTCTGACCATCCTAGTCAAATTATTTTCCATCTCAGCCCATTGTCTGTGGCTTTCACAAAATTTACTGTAATTTGTAGTTTTAAAAACATTTCTTCTTCTTCTTCTTCTTTCTTCTTCTTCTTCTTCTTCTTCTTCTTCTTCTTCTTCTTCTTCTTCCTTCTTTCTTCTCCTCCTCTTCCTCTTCCTCCTCCTCCTCCTCCTCTCCTTCTTCTTCTTCTTCTTCTTCTTCTTCTTCTTCTTCTTCTTCTTCTTCTTCTTCTTCTTCTTCTTTTTCTTCTTCTTCTTTTCTTCTTTCTTCTTCTCTCTCACTAAGATGTCAGCTCCTTGAGGAGCTGTCTTGTTCACCAACACATCCCCAGCAGCTTGCATAGTAGGTGTTTGTGGTGGTTGTGGTGTTTTTGCCTTCCGGCATCTGTTGTTCCTTCTTCTGGCATTATCACCCCAGTTTTCCTTTGGGCAGAACCACACCTCCACTGTTTCTCGTCCACCTGGTTTAGGAGTGGAGATTCCACCTCTGGCTTCAGGGAGTGGGTGTGAGCAATCAGTGGTCCCCTCCCTGGCAACAGTGATTGGCTGAGGTGGCCACGTGACCCCAACTCAACCAATGAGATAAAACCTCGCGACTGACAGGCATTATTAAGAGGGAAGCATCATCACCAGAAAATTCCTACCAGTGTTTCCTGCTGCCTTTGACTTTATGGGACAAAGGCAGCAGCCTCCTCACCCGGAGGAAAAAAAAACAAAGAAAATTAAAGGAAAAATCCTATGCAAGGCAACTTTGGTCTCTCTTCTGTTGATCTTAAAAAACAAAAGAATATTGTAATTCCACATCTGGAGGGCTTTTGGTGGTTTAGTTAAAGAGAAGCGTTCATTTCTTTAACCCAACAAATTTTCTTGAGCACTTAAAAAGTGCAAGACTTGAACTAAATTCTGGGACTGGCCTCAATTCCTGATGGTGATTTTCTGCAGATACAATGTGCTTCTAGAAACTTTTTTGAAAATAACATACATTAGGGACGCCTACCCAGGGACGCCTTATTCAATAGCTGAGCATCTGTCTTCAGCTCAGGTCGTGATCCCAGGGTCCTGGGATCCAGTCCTGCATCCGGGTCCCCGCGGGGAGCCTGCTTCTCCCTCTCCCTGTGTCTCTGCCTCTCTCTGTGTGTCTCTCATAAATAAATAACATCTTAAAAAAATAACATACATTAGAATTTTTTTAAAATTTTTTATTTATTCATGATAATCACAGAGAGAGAGACAGAGGCAGAGACACAGGCAGAGGGAGAAGCAGGCTCCATGCACCCGGAGCCCGACGTGGGATTCGATCCCGGGTCTCCAGGATCATGCCCTGGGCCAAAGGCAGGCGCCAAACCGCTGCGCCACCCAGGGATCCCTAGAATTTTAAAATAGAAGAGAATATAAAAGCAAAAAAAGAAAGTTCAAATAATCCTTACTGACATTTAAAAAATAACACGAGCAATATGTATACATGGTTAGAAAAGTGACATCATTCAAAAAGGTTCAAAAAAATAGCACTCGGGTATAAACATCCTCAAATTCAGGGAATTAAAATAATTTAAAATAATTAACCTTTTTTAGGCTCATAGATTCCCTTATTAACAGTTTCCTGTGGCTGCCTGTAGAAAACTTTTATGCATATATAAGAACATTTATGTGTATATGCCAAAATATTGCTTTGCTTTTTTTTTAAGATTTTATTTATTTATTCATGAGAGAGAGAGAGAGAGAAAAGCAGGCTCCCTGCATGGAGCCCGATGTGGGACTTGATCCCTGGACAGGGATCATGCCCTGAGCCCTGAGCCAAAGGCAGACGCTCAACTGCTGAGCTACCCAGGCATCCCGCTTTGCTTTTAATTTACAAAAGTCATTACAATGTTCATTCTGTTCTGCTCCTTTGTTTTTTTCATTTAATAATGTGGGTAGAAAAATGGACAAGGGATATGCACACACAGTTCATGGAGAAGGAAATACAAATTGCTCATAAACATATGAAAGGATGTTCAACCTCCTTTATAATAAGAAAAATGCAAATTAAAAGTACACAGAGAGATCGTTTCTCACCTATCAGATTGGCAAAAATCCAAGTCAGATAACACCTTGTGCTGGCAAGACTGCAGGACAAACAGCGCTCCTGTACCTGTTGGTGGAAGTGGAAATTGGCACAATCCTATGGCAATTGGACCATATCTATCAAAGTGACAAATACATATATCTTCTGAAAATGTATCCTTCAGATAATCTTGCTCAAGTACAAAATGACATAGGCTGGGATTGTGTTTAGAATAGAAGTTTTTATAAGGGAAGCCCCGTGAGGGCAGGGATCCTCTTGCTCTTGCTCACCCCTGTGTGAGCTCTGACAACAGTCCCTTGAAAAGAGCAGATATTACAGAGACAACACTCACTCAACATCCCTATGATCTCTGCCTTCCCCAGCCTCCCTTGCAATTAGGTTCAAACTGTGTGGCTCATTTCTGCCTAATGGGATGTACAGAAGTGATGTAAGCCACTGCCAGCCTAGAGTTTAAAAACTGCCACGAGACCTCTAGCTCTCTTTGCCTGCTGTGTCCATCTCCAAGATCACCTGTTCCAGATGGCAGAGCAACAAGGTGAAGGGTAGTCAGTCTGCATCATAATATGAAAGCAAGAATAAACCTTTGCTGTATGGAGTCACTGTGATTTGGGAGTCTGCTGCTGCAGCCTATCCTATTCCATCCTGACTAAACTGTGGGTGCTCAATACACACTCATAGAGTAAGTGTGTGCTACAATGAGTGTGCTTGCACACAGAGCTGGACTGATGAGAGTAATTGTAGGCTGAGTTTTCAACCATGTTGCTGGGTCTCAAAGTACATATTTACCATCTTGGTAGGTAGTGCAAATGGTCCTTCAGAATGTTTGCCCCAATTTACACTCTTGCCAATGGGTGTAAAGGTAAGTAACACATGTAGTTCCTACTCTGTTCTGGGTGCTATAGCAGGTGTTTTGTACAAAACATGACATAAACTTGCCCTCACCACAGCCCTACGGTGGCAGGTGCTATTACTGATAGCATTTAACAGATAAGGAAACGGCAGCACTGGGAAGCTAAATAACTTGCCCAAGGCCACACAGCTAGTGAGATGGGGAGTGTTTTTAAAATGACAAATTCCTAATATTCTACTTCTTCAAATTAATTGGCCAAGGCCCAGGAATCTGCATTTCTAAAATACTACCCATATGCAATCATAGCCAGCTTGAGGAATCAGAGCCTGGAGAACTTATGTGAAAGTTGCCAAAGAAGGGTGCTTGGGTGGCTCAGTTGGTGGGTGTCCAACTTTTGATCATGACGCAGGTCTTGATCTCAGGGTCTAGAGTGCAAGCCCTGCTTTGGGGTCTACCCTGGGCATGAAGATTACTTGAAAAAAAAAAAAAAGGTGCCAAAGAATGGTTTTGTGAAAGTAGCTATGTTACAAGGGCACCCAGGGCAAGGTATCTTCCTTTAGTTGGTTTTAAGTATATATTGAAAGTAGGCATTAAGCATGTTTGTATTGAAAAGGAATAACCTGATATAAGTGAATCAAAGCTGTGTACTTCTATGTGTTCTTTTTTTTTAAATGATTTATTCCATGTATATATTTTATGGACTTTTCCAAGACAGACCAATTTCTTTAGAGGTATGAATATAATTTGAATATCATTTCATCTGCGTGGTCCAGAGACATGAGACAGAAATACAAGGTTCATTTTCCCACAGAAGCCTGAGTTAAGGTGGTGGCCCTACATCATTGCAGAGCCTTGGGTCAGAGGCTTGGATCCCTAACTTATTGCTCCTTCAGCAGCCAGCTGAAGGAGCAACCCAAAAACCCAAAAACCAAATGGCTGACCACCATGTTTGTTTTCCCAGGTTCTGCTCACATCTCATTGGCCATACCTCAGTCACATGCCCACTTTGGTGAAAAGGAGGCTGGGAAATGTAGTCTTCATTCTGAGCAGCCATGGGCTTCTGTCATTATAAAAGGGCTAAACTGATCTTGGGGGTCAACTCTCAGACTCTACCACTGGAGGCATTATTAAAGAGTTCAGGATTTCGATTATTTCTACCAAGTAGATTACTCATTCCCAATAACAGCCACTATGCCATATGGTTTCAGAATTTCAGCTGACCATGACTGCCAATTTCAGGAGGCCTCACTTGGCTGGTTGTGGGGTTTGTGGTATGCCTTATGGTCGTATCATGCAATAAGCACATGTGGGTTCTCAAACTAATCAACAGTAACAGATTAGAGCCAACAATGTTTATTTTTAAATCTTTCCTCAAGGGTGTCATCCTCAGTGTCAGTAGAGAGCTTAATATTTGCTGATTATGTAAGAAGTTGCACGCAGAAAATTAAGATTACTTTTGGTTCCCAATTTATCATCTCTTTCAACAATGTTTTAATGTCACGGATATATTGGCATCTACGGAGTACCCTGATCACCTGCTCCTAATTCTAGCTCTAGCTCTAGTATTAACAGAGTTCCTCCCCCCATCCACACACCCCGCCAACCTGAATACAACTTTATCCCAAATAAGGCTCCTTACTAAGTCCTAGGGACTCGGCTGGGTGGTAACTTACCTGTTTGTTTTTGCCTACCTAGCATCCCTTTCCTCCTTCTCTGATCATAGGATCACAGTTTTCTTAATTAGAGAGGAAGATAAACCACGAGCAACTCCTAACTCTGGGAAATAAACAAAGGGTTGCAGAAGGGGAGGCGGGTGGGGGGATGGGGTAACTGGGTGACCAGCACTAAGGAGCATTTGATGGGATGAGCTCTGAGTGTTATACTATATGTTGACAAATTGAATTCAAATAAAAAAAAAAAAGCACAAACAAAAAGCACCACAGTTTTCTTATAAAGTACCCCTCCTTCTTCTTCAGTCCACACACACAGATTAGATGGAGCTCAGACCACTTCTGGACTTAAATAGGGGCATGGGATCTACGGCTGGCCAATCAGTGTATTCCATCCTCCCGGGCCACAGTGATTGGTTCAGGGAGAGACATGTGATCTGTGGCAACCAATGAGACTCAATTCCGACCCATTGGCAGGAGGAGTTCTTTAGCAGCTGGATTTGAAGCTAGTGCACCTGGGTTTAGAGCTGCTGGTGTCCACCTTTGCCATCTTTTATTCATTCCTTCATTCAGCAAGTACTTTGAGCACCTACTACCTGCTCAGCGGTGTTCTAGGCCCTGAGGCTACAACAGTAAAGAAACAAACAAAAATATCAGATAAATGCTTGCCTTCAAGGAGCTAATATTCTAATGGGGATACAGACAATAAAGAAATATGTAGGGGGCACCTGGGTGGCTCAGTGGTTGAGAGTCTGCCTTTGACTCAGGGCGTGATCCCAGGGTCCTGGGATCCAGTCCCACACAGGGCTCCCCACAGGGAGCCTGCTTATCCCTCTGCCTATGTCTCTGCCTCTCTCTGTGTGTCTCTTATGAATAAATAAACAAAATCTTAAAAAAAAAAGCAGTAATATGTTCGAGGGTAATAGGTGATGAGGAAAAAAATGCAGGATGAGGGGACAGGAGAATGAAGAACTGCTATTTTATATGGGATGTTCTGGGAAGAACTCCTTGAGTAAGTACTATTTAAGCAGACACCTTGGGGAGTGTGCAAGTGTGCAAACTACCATGTTTCTATCTCCAGGAAGGGCATCACAGGTGGAGAGAATGGCAAGTGGGAAGTCCCTCAGGCAGGAGCTGTGTTTGAAGAGTAACAGAAATCATTGTGGCTAGAGCAGGGAGTGCAAGAGGTCAAGAGAAGAAGGAGCTGACTATGACAGGCCTGGTGGGTCAGGACGAAGATCGAAGACTTATCTGGGACCCACAAGGGACCCATCGAAGAAGTGAGAGCAGGAGAGGAAACTGAAGAGATCTGCACTTCAGAAAACTCACTCTGGCTACATAGTGGGAGGCAGATGGGGGTTTGAAATGTCAGTTGGGAGGTGCCTTGGGGGAAGCCTCTGAAATGAGCCATCTGCATCGTGTATGTCCCCTGCTGCCTGCACCTTGTCTACTGAATGTTTTTCTTTAAATGAGCACATTAATTTTACCTAAGTGTGTTTAGTTTCAATGGAAACATTTTAACTCTACTGAATCATCAACTCAGGTAAGGGTCAGCTGCAATACCCCCCCCCCCCCCCGCCCCGCCCAATCTCCCTGGGCTGTTAAAAACACAGGTTTATTTCTCATGCATGTTTCACATTGGTTGCAAGTTGGGGGCAGCTGGGCTGCAGCTCTGGTGCATGTGTCCTCTTTACCCTGGGATTCGGTGGCGGCAGCAGCCAGCCCATCCCTGACCCATCCCCACATGGCTGGCTGTCAGAGCTTCTGCTTGGAAGCTCAACTCCCATTCTGTCGGTCAAAGGATGTCACACAGCCAAACCTGAAGTCAGGGAGAGTCACCAGGGAACTGCTGGTAGGAAGAACTAATAACTATTGACAATAATACAATCTACCGCATCTATTATAAATGGAAAACCAACAACACTTGCCCTCAGTAGAAGGTGGCCACAAGAAAATAAATATTATGAAAACATTTACTTTATTAAATTGTGGCCAAATAACCTTGCCATCTGAAGGCTCTAAGGCTTGCTCTCCTTTCCTTAGAAAGGGAGATGGGCAAGCCCTAGAAAGTCATTAAAGACCCAGCAGCATCAATGGGACACCGTTGCCTCGAGATAACCAGAAAGATGGAAAGAAAATATACCCATTAAAATCCTCCCGTGAAGCATGGTTCCTACTTGGTCCACACTTTGTAAGACTCTACTTTAGAATAACCCGGGGGGAGGGGGGGTTGAAGGAGACACACGGCTCGAGGGAGGGATGATAATGAAAGCCACGCGCTTGTGTGTGTGTGTGTGTCGGGGGGTGCGCTTGCTGTGTTGCACAATTTCATGTATGGCCTCCCACCCCCGGCCCCACCTGAAATTGTGCAACCTAACGGGCCTGGAGACGATTTCCGTGGGTTACCTCACTTAATCCTCACCTGCGCTCTGCCAGGTGGGCAGCATCATCTCCCTTTTCCAGCTGAGAAAACTGGGATCCCGAGAGGCTCAGCCCTCGCTCAAGGCCTCAAGGCCGCAGCTGGAGTGGACCAGGACCTGTGGCTCCCAGGCGCCTGCAGTACCGGCGGCCTGACGTGTAGTTTCAGGGTTGGCCACTTGGTGTCACTCTGTCCAAACCGTGGGAAGACGGCCCGGCGGTGCGGGGCGATGTGCTGGGGACTCGATGGAGCAGGGGGCAAACTGATCCCGGGGTCGGGAGGGCCCCCCCATCCCGACCTCCCTCCTGTCGCTCTTGCGTGTGCAGAATTCCTTCCTGTTCCGTGTGTGCCTGTCGCGCGTGGAGAAAGAACTGGGTCCCGCTCTGTGTACACCCCGAGCTAAGAGCTTGCCGGGCATCAGCTCCCACAAGCCTGCTGGCACCCTTATGGTCTTCCCATCTCAGATCGCAGGGAGCGCAGGCGGAGAGAGTTGGAACACGTGCTCAGCTAGGCAGGGGCCCAAGGCAACTTGATTTGAACCCAGATCTGGGTTAGAAGCTTAGGGTGTTGATGCCTAGCAAGTGCATGGTAGGAGGGGCTGTATTCATTCTCACTTTCTCATGGACTGTGTTTCCAACCAGCAGACCTCAGACTCCATCATGTTTTTGGCAATGAAAACCATCTGACTATTCAGGGACTTGCATGTTTTGGGGGGGTTTTGTTGTTGTTTGATGTAGAAGTTAGTTTTCCTCTGACTACTACCAAAACGAAAAACAAAACAAAACCCAAAAAACCAATCAAAAAACCCCTAACCCACTGAGGATCTACTTTTAAAGAATTTTTAAACTTTTAGAAGAATTTTTAAATTTTTAAACATCATAAAGCCATCTGAGTAAAAAGGAGAAAAGAAACGTCACTCCTAGCTCACATCAGCCACCCAGAGATAAACGCTGCTGACACTTTGAAGCACATCCTTCCAGACATTTCTCTCTTTCTCTCACCAATCAATGCATTAAACATGTTTAAAAATAAATTTAAAAAATATTCACATGAGAAATAATTTAAAGGGTACTGGAAGATTTAAAGTGGATAATCTCCTTCTAGTCCCCAGCCTTCCTGTTCCCCAGCTCCAAAACTCCAAGCTCCCTCCCCAGAAGCCATCCTGGTTTTGTTTCTTGGGGATCATTACAGAGATTTACAGAATGTAGATAAGCAAATAGGTACATGGATTCTTGTAGTTGTTTCTTTAAATAGAAGCATACGACACACCCTGTTCTGCACTAGTTTTCTTTCTTTTTTTTTTTTTAAACTTAACAATATACCTTGGAGATCTTTCCAGATCAGCAGTAGGAGAGCATTCTTCACATATCCCATTGTCTGAATATAATCATTTATCTAACCAGCCCCTGGTGATAGTCATGTTGGCGATTCCAGTCTCTTGCTGAGGCAAACAATGCGGCAATTAGTATTCCTTTCACAGGAGCCTTTCCATGTATGTGGATCTATTTCTGCAAGATAAATCCTTAGTCACTGATCAACCCAGTCATAGGGCAAGTGCATTTTAAAATTTTGACACTTATTGTCTAAATGCTTACTAAGATCATACCTACCAATTGACATTCAGATCAGCAACCTACGTGAGCACTGGTTTCCCCACACTCTAGCCAAGGCCAACGATTATCAGACTTCTTCATCTTTGCCTTGCAGATGGGGATGAAGGTATTCACGAAGTTCTAATCTGCACGGTCTTTCCTTTTATGTTCAATTCAAAATTTAAAAATATATCTAAAGGCCATTTGTATTTATTCTCTGGTAGCAAAGCATTCATGTCCTTTGCCTGTCTTTCTGTCTTTATTCATCTGCAAGAGCTCTTTATACACTAAGAAAATTGAGGTCTTTGTTTCCCTATAGGTTACAAATGTAGATTTATCACACTGAAAGGGGATCCCACTGTGCACAATGTTTTTGAGGCCTGTGGTTATCTGACAATATATTGTGGATCCCTTTCCATATCAGTAAATACGCCATGGCAACACAATTATTTGATACTTCTTTACATTTCACCCTGGGTGCATTGGAAGCTCACCGAACATAAAAGACTACGGATTTATGTGAACACAAGTGTCGGAGAGGAGGATTACAAAGCATCCAGTATGCACCATCTATTTATGTCTGTTACTTAATTTTAATCTTCCGTGGTGAAGTAACATCATTCCTGACTTACAGATGGGGACCTGAGGTCCATAAGGGGTGTGGGATTTGTCTAAGGTCTCCCTGCTGGTCTGTGGAGGAGCTAAGGTTCAAATCCATGTCAGTTTGTCTCCTGGGCCTTGTCTGCCACCTTCCATTTCCTTCAATCCCTACATCCTCAACCAGCCTTGAGGAAGGTGGCTCTGGGACAAGTGTCCATCCTCCCTCCCACAGTTCCGGGCAGGGGAGTATCATGCAGTTTAGGGACAAGGCCACCGGGAGGCGCCAGGGACACATCACTTGGTTAGTGCGTGTGGTGCTGGGAACAGGCTGGGTCCAGGCATCCTGGAATGGGACAGTCCTGGAAGCTGGGATGGCTCAGAGCCAGAGGGAATGTCTCCTGCCACCCCCAAGGCAGTGTCCTCAGCCTTGATCTCCCTCGAGGGAACCAGGGCTGGCAGCCCCAGGGCCTCCCACATGTCTGGCCTCAACTCAGCCCCTCTGGGAGTTTGGATTCCTGTTGACCAGAAATCCTGCATAATAATCCTTTGCTGTGGGGGGTCTGTCCTGTGTGTTGGAGGATGTTTAACAGCATCCCTGGCCTCTACCTACTAGAGGCCACATAATGGTGGCACCTACCCTCAAGTTGTGACAGACCAAAATATCTCTAGATATTGCCAAATCTAGACATTGCCAAATGGCCCTTGGTTGTAAACCCCTGCTGCGGACCCACGGGGCCCAAGCAGGTCACACCAGTGACCGAAGCCGGTAAGAATAGTTCCCGTGCAGAGAGCTGACATGTAGGAACTTATTAATGTCCTGGAAGGTGGGGACTGATACCATCTCTGCTTTGTGGAGGAGGAAACTGAGGCCCAGAGAGATTTAGTGACTTGCCCTAGGCCACACAACCAGTAGATACTGGAACCAGGGCTTGAATCCATGTCGTCTGTCTCTGGCCTCTGTGCCCTGAACCACTGTACTTTCTAATGCATTGCTCATGGGTCAGATTTGCAGGAATATCCTGTACTTTCACAAAGAAAGACCTCTTATCCTTGTTTCTTCTTTACCTATTTTCATTTTCCCACTTTTGATGGAGACTTACATACAAGAGATTTTTCATTCTCCTTGTGATCGTACTATGAGAAAAACACCAGCACAAATTGTAATGATACCTGGCAGCTGACACCCAACCTCAACATCAGGGATGCATTGGAGAGTAAGGGGGCTGAGGTGTCCCAGAGGGTGCAGCCCCATCAGTCCTGGTACTTGGTTTCCTAGTACATGCACTGGCCTGATTTTTTAAAGGAAGCCAGAAATCTAGATTTCTAACATGAACTTTTCTAATTTTTATATAATGGCAATTAATTTAAAATACTTAAACCCCTGTAACAGCCAGACAAAACATGTCTGAAGCCTGATTTGGCCCGAGAGCTGCCAATTGCAACCTTTCTGAAGGCCATATTCAAAGTACTTTCATTCTCTTAGAGTCCCCTGCCTTTCATTATCATTTATGTAATTAATCCTTTTTCATATTCAGTCATACATTCATTCCATGCATGCACTTCCACCCATCCACTCATCCATCCATCCATCCATCCGTCCACCTATCCATCTACCATTCATCCATCATCCATCCATCCTTTCATTCATGCATTTCACCTACCCACCTCACCCACCCATCCATTTATCCATCTACCCATCCATCCATGCATCCATCTGTCACCCGCAGGTTTGTTAGTTCATTTACTCAACCATTACCATTAGGCCCTCATTGTGTGCTAGACCCTAGGCCAGGCCTTGGGGACATAGTGAAAACGGTGACCCAATTCCTTTCCTCCAAAAACTCATCATCTCTTTCTTAGTAAAAATGAGAAGGAAGCCAATATAGACAAGGATGGAACCAAATGGTGTTAAACTCAGACTCTACCAGTAGGGCAACCTTGGGCAAAGTGTTAAATCTTTTGAGCCTCAGTTTCTCCCTCTGTGGAATGCAACTAATAGCAGTACCTACCACTTGCTCACAGGCGGGTGTCAGGACTAGGTTAGGTTAGGTTAGGCAATGCATGTGGAGGGGGGCACACAGCAAGCCCTTTACAGGCAGTGATGTGCAACATGTGAAGCTGCAGGGTGGTGGTCGGCAGGGTGGTTGCCCGATGTAGGGAGGCTTTGTGGGGATAGTGGTGTCCAGAATGTCCCACCATGTCCCATGTCGGGAGAGGGGTTGCTTTGTCATTATTCTGCACAACTTCCTCCTGGTCGGCTGACACCCTCGCCACCCTGAAGGCGCTGGTTTTCCCGCTCTTGCTTCACTTCTAAAGGGCAGCTCTTTCTCGGACCGCCCCGCCCCGCCCCACCCTGCCCCGCCCCAGTTTGTGGGAAAACTGTATGGAACAGAAAGGGCTTGCGGGCTCCCTCTTCTCCGGATTTGTTGTTATTTTTTCTCATTTAAATTGAAAACATGCTTATTAAAGAAGATTGGAAAAAAAACACATCAAACGAGAAAGAAGAAAAATTATTCTTTGTCCTATCCTTCCAATTCAACCACACTGAACATTCTGGTTTTTTTCTCTCTCCTAAGCCAGTGTGTGTGTGTGTGTATGTGTGTGTGTGTGTTTGCATAGTCATAAATCATACTGCTCAACTATTTAGTGTTGTGTTTTTAAAAACTTTTCCATTATATCACAAGTATTTTCCCCCATTGCTCATCTTCATAAACATATTTGAAGGACTGCATTCATTTATGCAGCAAATGTTAAGTGAGCATCTACTATGGTCTGTGGAGAGACAGTGTAATGATAGAGCCGACCTTTACTGGGTGCGAACTGTGCCAGACACCATCCTCATCACTTGCATTAAGTCCCTTCTTCCTCACAACAACCCTATGAGGTACGCCTTACCATCATGCCCATTTTTCCAGATGAGAAAACTGTGGCCCAGCATGGCACAGCTGAGAGTGGCAGCCAGCATTTGCATTCAGGTGGACAGGTCACAGAACCTAGACTTTGGTCATGCTGGACTACTTTGTCAACCACAAATAGGTGACCCCAGTCCAGAGTGATCTGAGCTGGAACAGGGAATGTACGGGAACATGTGACAGCTCTGAGGAGGCTCCAGATCCATGCAGGTGCATCAGGGAAGTCTTCCTGGAGGAGATAACATTCTGGCTGAGGAGGTAGGAGGTGAGGGCGCTGCAGGTAGAGGGAGCTGAGGATCTGAGGTAGGAGCGGGCATGGAAGGTTGACAAGCTGATCGCACTGAAACTGGTTGGAGAGGTGGGCAGGGCTAGATCATGCGGGAATTATGGGCCCTGGGAACGCCAGGGAGCCCTAGAGGGGTGTGAAGCTGGAATATGGCATGACTGGGAGGCCTTCCCCCACTTGCTCTGGCCCCCCACAGCCAGTCTGTCCCCCATGGCAGTGCCCAGCATCCTGGGCACTTCTTGCCTGTATGTCGCCTGTCTGTTGTTCTAGATTGAAGAAAGTTCTGGAAGGCGGAACCTGGAGTGATGTATTCACTTCTGTGACCCAGGACCAAGATCTATGCTGGGCAGGTGAGATGCTTGGAATGAGATAATGGTGCACAGCATGGGGTGATGCTGGGTCAAGACTGTGCCCATGTTGTCTGCCCTGGCAGGGGAGACAGGGCCCCTTCTGTGGTCCTCTCAGGCCCCTGAGGGTGCAAGGCCTCTTTAGGATGTGCCTGGGTCTTGAGGTATGCCAAGACTCTGCTCTAACTTGCCCACAGTGTCTTGTTTGGTTTAGGAGATGCCCTGGAGAATGAGCCAACCCTCGCTGGGCCCTCTCAACGCTGTTCTCGAAGGCCGCAGGGAAGGGGTGAGGGGCAGGCCGGTGTGCAGACACCTCCCCACCCCTCCCCTGCCCCTTCCCCAGCCTTCCTGGCACCCGGCATGGCTTTGCCCTCCTCCTGTCCACGCCACCCGCCGCTGGAGGTGGGGAGAGACTCCGGGGGCCGCGGCCCCTTCCTGCGCAGGCTGAGGGCCTCCAAGGTAAGTATTTATTCCCGTCCCCCCTCAGCCAAGCGCGCTATCTTATCAGCTCAAACACTTCAGAGTTCAGGCCAAGAAGCCAAAGTCAATTTTGAAAAAGTCTTTAAAAGGCCAAACACAAATAGTGGGGAGGGAGTTTGCAGGGGGGAGGAGATGAGGTTGAGGAAGGGCTCCTTCCTTCTTAACAGGCCGCAAAGGGCGCCACTCGGGCCCAGAGATGCATATGCGCCAGGACACCCGCTGGAGCCTGGTGGCCCCTGGTGGCCCCGAGCAGAGCTGCCCGCTGCCCTCAGGAAAACGGATCAATAAATAATGAAGTGCGTGCAGCCTTCAGAAAGAACAGACCACTTCACAGGCAGTGACGTGGAAAGAGGTTGTAGAGTGGAAAAAAGAAAAAGCAAAGCTATTCCGTGGTGTGTATAATCAGATCTTTTTCGTATAAACAGAAAAGGTGGGCATGTATATCTCTGCATGCCTGTTTATGTAGAGGAAATTTCTAGAAGCGTTCACTGGGTATCTGGAAGTGTTAGCTGCCTCCGGGGCAGGAGTCAGAGGGAGACAGACTTCTCATTATCCACTCTTTGTGCCTTTTGAATTACTTTATACCATGTCAACGTAATAGTATGTACATAAATAAATTGAATAAGAGCATTAGTGATTTTGTTCTAGGCGAATGGCCAGTAACACAAAAGATGGAGGGAAGAATGTTTGCAGAAGGCATAGAGACTTTCAGCACAGATCAGTTTATTGAAGGTCTAGCTCAAGGGGAAACCTAAGCCTATTTAGATTCTCTCAGTGGTGGTGACCACATTCAAACAAAGCTTTCAAAGTTCTCTGGTGTTTTATAAACCTGACTGCTTTCAAAACACCATCTCATTGAACCTCTTGAGGGTTCTATAAAAGTAGAATCAGATCACTGTGTAGAATGACTAATTAATTCAACGAATATTTATTGTTTTAGGTGACGAGGATATAGCGAAGACGAAGGTAATCAAGATAACTGATCTTTTGGAGTCGATGGGTTTAGAGGGAGTACTGAACAAATAACAAGTAGATCAAATAGCCACACAAGGAACATATATGACAATTTCAGATCATTAGAAAAACTGAGAAGAAAATGAGCCCAGGGAATGAAGTTGAGGATGGCTGGTGTGAGGAATGGTCAGTGGGGGCTCTCTGAGAAGGTGATGTTTGAACTGAGACAGGAAGGAGAAAAAGGAATCATTCACAGGAGAATCAGGGAGAGGGTAATTCCAGTGCAAAGGCCCTGAGATTACCCTAAGCTTTGCTTGTGGGAGGAACAGAATGATGGCCAATGTAACCGGAGCTTAGAGAAAGAGAACAAGAGAGAGTTGGGGGATCCAGTTGGGGGGTTAGCCAGAGGCTGAGCCTGTGGGCCTTGTGGGCATGGTAAGACATCCGGAAGAAGGAACCAAGGCTCAGAGTGGTTAGGTAATTGGCCCAAGCTGACATGTTTAACAGTGGCTGAATCAGAATTCAGACTGGGCTTTCCCAACTCCATATCCAGTCCTCTAACCATTCACATATGTCTTCACGTGGCAAAAACATGAAGCATGTATTTCCACATAGTACAGCCTATATTCTGAGAACACCATGGTGGGTTTTTTTCCCCCAAATTGCACAGAAAAGTGCACACATCGTACAGTGAATTCTCACCAGGCTGACAAACTCATGTAATCAGCACCCAGATGAAGAAACAGAGCATTCCAGAAGCCCCCTTCATGTCCCTTCCCTGTAAATCTCCCCCACAGTTGACCACTGTACTTCATTCTAACCCCATATATTAATTTTATTGCTTTTGAACTTTATGTAAAGGGAATCACACAATATGTGCTCTTTCCTGCCTGGTTTCTTTCACTCAACATCACAGTGGGGGAGATTCATGGTATTCCAGTAGACTTTTACTGTGCTCCAGGACAGACCAAGTTAGCATGTGAACCCCCAAAGCTTCTTTCCTTACAAAGGCCAGGAGAAAGTAGCTAATAAAGGGAGCAATTCAAAGTACGTCTTTACAGGGAAAAAACAGGTACGAAATACATATAAAGCAATCCCCTATTTCTCGGTGGGAGGTGTGGGGGAGGTCTCTTTATGTAGAGTCAAAGTGGTCCTGGAAAATATGTTAATTTTTCTCTTGACCATAGTGTACTATGAACTCCAAGCAAATCAAACTAGCCAGTGGATGGAGGGGCTGTCCTGTGTTTGGAAACACACTGAGCAAAAGACAGGCTTCGCCAGCTGGACTCACCCATACTATTTCTCCCTCCCTCTTCCTCTTACCATCCCACCCCCCTGTGTTAGCTCCGCGTACCTGGTGACGTGTAAATTAAATGCCTGTATGTTATGATTCTACCATCGAGTCAAGTGTTTCATGAAGATTCTCCCTGTATGGTGAGGATGACAGGTGGACTTTATTTTTCCTAATTTGTTTATGCTGTATTTTCTACAATGAATAGAAATTCTTGTGTTTTGAATAACAAGCACGGTGGCAGCAACAAGCTGACACACGAAAGACCTTTCTGGTCAGCCCGAGAAAGAGGATGTCTGTCACCAGACACTGGGTACAGGGCAGGGGGCATTGACTCCCTCTTCGAGGCCTGAGATGCAGAGCAGCCCTTAGGTGGTTAAAGGGGTGGCCCCCAGGGCAGATAGATTGGGAATGGAATTCTGACCTTGCCCCTCCCCAAAACTTAGTTAGCATAAAAATTATTCTATTCTCATGAATTTGTAGGTCTCAGATTCTGTGGGTAAGGAATTCAGACAAGGCACAGCGAGATGGCTTGTCTCTCCTCCAGGAGGTCTGGAGTCTCAGTGGGAAGACTTGAAGGCTGGGGGTGACTTGGTGGCTGAGCGCTGGCGTCATCTGAAGTCTTTACTTGTATGACTGGCAGGTAGTTCCTTGCCTGGGCCAAGACAGACACCCTCTATGTGACTTCTCCACATGGCCTCTTCACTTGGGCTAATTTGGGCTTCCTCACAACATGGCGGCTGGGTTCCTAGGGCAAGCATTCCAAAAGAGCAGGATGGAAGTGCAGGGTATGGTTACGGTCTGGTCTCAGAAGTCACGTTGGATCATTTCCATTGCACTCTGTCGGCTGATACAGTCATAAAGATCGCCGAAATTCAAGGGGGCAAGGACAGGGAGGGAGGGAGAGACCTCACCACTCAATGGGAGGAGTGTCAAGATCACTTTGTAAGAACTGCTGGAGAAGGCTGTGGTGAGCCTGGAATGTCACACACTGCTAGTGGGATTTTACATTGGTGCAGCCACTCTGGAAAACAGTCTGGCATTTTTCAATAAAGGCTAAACATGGAGTTACCACATGACTTGGCAATTCCATTTGTAGGAATACACACACGTGTGTGCGTGCACGTGCAAGAGAAAGGAAATGTACATCACACAGAAACAAATGAATGGAAAACCAAAATGTGGCAGGTCCATAGAGCAGAGTATTATTCAGCCATAAAAAGGAAAATGGTACTGATCCATGCCACAACATGGATGAGCCTCAAAGACACGCCAAGTGGAAGAAGCCAGCCACAGAAAACCACGTATCATGTGAAATGTCTACAAGAGGCAAAGCCATAGGCACAGAAAGTCAATTCATGGTTGCTGGAGTCCGGAGAGGGGGAAATGGGAAGGGACTGCTAAGGGGCATAGGGTTTCTTTTCGGGGTGATGACAATGTTCTAAAATTAGATCATGGTGATGGATGCACAACTCTGTGAATATGCCAAACCCGCTGGACTGTATACTTTACAAGGATGAATTTTGTGGTATGTGAATTATATCACAATAAAGCTATTTAAAAAGAAATGAAAAATATCAGGAGGGGTGGGAGATACTTACATGAATCTCTTTAGAAAATATACTATATGTACAGGAGCAATCTTCCTATGCCTCAGTTTCCTCCTCTGTAAAATGGGACTATTTAATAATCAAATGAACTCATAGGGTCTTTAGGGGATTAAAGGCTGCATCGTGCAAGGACAATGTGGCTGGAACAGAGTCAGTGAGGGAAGTTCTGACAAAGGCCAAAAGGAGCCAAGCGGGAAATACAGTATGTCCAGAATCCACCTTCTTCTCCCCACCTCCAACATCTTGTGCCTGGACTATTGCATTAGATCCTCACTGGTCTCCCTGCTTCTGTTCTTGTCCTGCACCCTGCCCTCTACACACACACACACACACACACACACACACACACACACACGCATGCACACACAGAGTCCATTCACCTCATGCAGCCAGGGAAGTCTGTCAAAATCTAAGTCCAACCATGTCCCTCTGCTCAGAACCCTCCATGGCTCCACCTCACTGAGAGTAAAAGTTGAAGATCCTATGAGGCCCTTCAAGAATCAGATTCCTGTCACCTCCCTGACTTCATCTCTCTCATTTGCCTCCTCTCCTCCTCTCCTCCTCCTGCCTGGGTGCACTGGCCTCCTGACTCCTCAGATGCACAAGGAAGTCTTTTGCACTTGCTACTCTCCGTTGCCAGAGCATGCTTCCCACAGAAGTCCTCGAGGCTTGCCTCCTCATCTGCTTCAGGTCTTTGCTCAAATGTCACCCTCCTGGTAAGGCCTTGCTTGGCCTAATACCTCCTCTCCACCTTGGTTGCATTATTTTTCTCCATAGAATTTATCACTCTTTCACATTATCTCTACTGTTTGTCTTTTGTCTCCTTCTTCCTTTTAAAAAGATTTTGCTTATTTATTTATTTGAGAAAGAGAGAGAGTGTGTGTGCACACAAGCAGGGGGAGGGAGAGGGACCAGCAGATTCTGTGCTGAGTGTAGAACCCAAGGCAGGGCTTGATCCCATAACCCCAAGATCCTCAAGATCCCACAATCTGAGCCAGAATCAAGAGTCCAAGAGTTGGACACTGAACCAACTGAGCCATCCAGACGCCCTGGTTTCTTCTTTTTTTGTTTAATTCACTGCCTGTCTTCCCTTTCTGTCTGTTCTGGAATAGAAGTTCCATTAAGTGGGGGAATTTTTGTTCTGTTCATATCTTTAACCCTAGTGCCTGACACATAGTAAGTACTCAGTAAGTACAGGTTCAGTGAATGAAGTATCAATAAAAAGGGAGCAATGAAGCAGCTCTGATGCAGGGTGACAGGGACTGGTGGGGATTGTGGCAAATTGGGCCCTTGCCCCATCTGGAAGGTACAACTAACTACCCCTTGGCTATAGCCTAAGGTCTCCATGTGGGGGGATGTGGGCTCAGTTAGTTGAGCTCTGTTTCAAGGGAAGCCAGAAACTTCTATATTTATGTGAAATCTCTTTTTTTTAAATTTTTTTATTTATTTATGATAGGCACACACAGAGAGAGAGAGAGAGGCAGAGACATAGGCAGAGAGAGAAGCAGGCTCCATACACCGGGAGCCTGATGTGGGATTCGATCCCGGGTCTCCAGGATCGCGCCCTGGGCCAAAGGCAGGCGCCAAACTGCTGCGCCACCCATGGATCCCTATGTGAAATCTCTTGATTTTGAATCCATTGCTATATCTGTTGCTTACCTAGGTGGGAGGCTGCCCTTTGTCATCTCAGGTAGGTCAAAATGCTTGTTTCAGAGGACCCCAAATTTCTGGGGAAGCTGACTGCAGTTACAAGATAGGGTGCTGAATGAATAGACTTGGCCTTGAAGTGTTGTTTTGTGTGTGTGTGAAACAAATGGCATTTTCATATTTAGGTTCTTGAGATGATCCTATTTCAGAGTGAGTTCCTTTCTCTTCTCAAAACTCGCAATTCCACCCTCATATTTATGCTGGGCCTGGGCATCTTTCCTCCACTCTGGAGCAAAGATCAGAAGTAAATATTGGCAGAACATTAATTTTTCTGTGGCCCAGATAAGGAACAGCATGAAACGGAAATAGAGATTTTACTGCTCCTCCTACAACTTCCACCCCAACCCGACTCCCACAATATATGCTTATTAATTTTACTTGGTACAAATTCTTGGTGTTAATTTTGTTGCCAACAGAGCCACCACACAGGGTGGGCTCTGCAGAAGTCTGGTGGCTCCATTCTAGGAGTGACCCCTACCCCGGAGTGGCGCCCCCTGGAGTTGTGCCCTGGTGGCCTATGTATGTGTCTATCTGGATCACCTCATTCTCATTGGCTGCTGCAGAGGAATCCCTTTTGGGATTGGCAAATTCTTTCTGCTTTTACAGGTAACCAGGCACATGGAAAAAAATTCAAACCATAGAAAAGGGCTGAGGTCTTTTCAGCCTTCATCTGGCCTTTCTGAGATCCTCTCTTAAGAAGCACTTAACTGTTGCCAGTTTCTTGTGTGTCCTTAGATATACAAACACATCTCTCTTCTCTCTTCCTCCAAACACATATACACAATACACATATATGTCATGCAAGCTAGCATTCTACCTTTCCTGCATTTCTCTATCATTTCTTTTTGCACCAAAAAAGGTTTATATGAGGGACCAGTAGACATGACAGTCCTCAGGCCAAATCTGTCCCGCTGTCTGCTTCTGTACAGCCTGCAAGCTAAGAACAGTTTTTACATTTTCTTCCATTTTTAATGTTGCAACAAATCAAAAGAATAATAATAGTACTTTATGACACAGGACAATTATATGAGATTAAAATCTCAGTGTTCACAAATAAAGTTTTATTGGCACACAGTCCCGTCCGTGGGCTTATGCGCTATCTGCGGCTACTTCTGGGTTGTGATGACCTACTTGAGTAGCGGCAACACGGACCGTATGGCCTGCAAAGCCCAAAGTATGTACAATGCGGCTGTTTCTAGAAAAAGTTTCTGACTCTTGGTTTATGCCGTGTGTATTGGTCTGCTTTTTTCATATAACCGTAGGTCGTGGAAGGCCCTTGATATCAGTACAAATTGATACACCTAATTCCTTTTAACAAAGGCTCCTGTATATCTCATTGTCTTGCTGGGCTGTAATTTATCTATAAATTAAATCTATCTATAAATAAATCTATCCTGTTCTTACCATGGACCCTCGAATTCTCCTTTAAATGAACCGAGTTCATGTTGTGGGAAAACTTGACAATTTCTGACAAAGACAAGAAATCTCAGGTGGTCAATCTGTTTATTATTTATATCTTGTTCTTTCAGAAATAGGATTTGCAGCAGCTCACAACAGGAGGGGCTAACCCAGTAAAACCGTAAACCCAGTAAGGCAGAGGTGAAATACCAGGAAGGGATTGGAGTCAAGAAGCCTGCCCTTCCCGGCGGAGGAAGCCTGGATTATATTTGAGCTAGAGGCTTATTTGAATCATATTTGCAGATGATGCAAAAATCTTTGTGGGTGTTTATTTTCCTCAAGAGGGAGGTTGAAGGCAGAAGGCCTCTGAGAAGCTGGAAAAAATGCCAAGCAGGATAACATAGAACAGTGTTTCCTACCCTTATAACTGCCAAATCTTGAAGTAAATGAACTATTATTTACTTAGCATTTCTCTTTACCTCACATATATATTTAAAATACAGTTAAATACAGTTGTTTCATCTGGAGAAATAATATCCATGAATTCATGATTCTGACGAGTTAGCCATATACGTATTTTTTCAAATGCTCATAAATACTTAATAAATGCTAAAATTAAACACATATACACACACAACTTTATCCATGTACCACCTACAACAATTGCAAACCAAGAGCAGTGACTGTGTTAAATATTTTTAAATGCTGGGGTATCGGACACAGGGGGTTACCTTGCCAACTGCCATTTCCCCCTTCCTTCCTGCTGACAGAGCTCCGAGGAAGGTTTTTCCCAGCGCTGGGAAGTAAGCCACACTTGGTTGAAGCCAACCATGGCCGATCTATTCTCTGAGACCTGAGATTGGTCTAGGGGTGGTCATACGACCCAGTTCTGGACAAAGGGAAACTCTGCTGGGGACTTCTGGGAAAGAATTTCCTCTCCGATAAGAAAAGAGCAAAATGAAGAAAGACCCTCCTTTCCTTTCCTTCCTGCTTTGGACATTGGTGTGTGAAGAGGTGATGAGTGAGCTGTGGCAGTCATCTTGTGACATTAGGTGACTTACTGTGTGAAATGGGGGTAGAAGGAGGGTGCAAAGATCCTTAGTCCTTTATGACAACTTTAAAATAGCAAGTACACCCTCGAGTCTCCAATTTCCATAGGTCTTTTAGGTAAACAATGTTATTACAGTCTGAACTGCTGTAGTGAAGGGTCTGAAACTGTCCTAATGGATCCAGTTGGCTTTGCCCTTTAGAACTAAACTCCAGGGTTGAGTACACTCATGGTCATAGCTCAGTTTCACCAGATCCTCCTAGCTCTGTTACCCTGGGCAAGTGACTTAACTTTTCGAAGCCTGTGTTTTCTTGTCCGTTAAAAAAAAAAAAAAAAAAAGTAACATTACTTAGCGATTTTTGAGGAAAAAAAATGTAATTCATTGAAAGTGCTTCAGTACAGTAATTTGCTGTTGTTATTAACATTATCTACTCATTTCTTTAGGATTCATGTGATCCTCTAAAAACAGGGGAAAGGCAACACGAGCAAAAGGCAGAGAGTTGGCAGCACCTAATTAAAGGCCACCAGCTGGGCACAAGAAGAGCAGAAGATGATCTGAGCGTCAGAGCTGACCGCAAGCTGCGGATGAGTCAGTGCTTCAGAGAACAAGCTCCGTGGAAGCCTGGGGGCCTGGGCTGCCAGTGTGATTGGCAGACTCCTAGCCGTGAACCTTCTGATCCATGATTCATGACTCACACCTTTCCAAGAGCATAGACTCTACATTCGGTCATCTCATCTTTTTAAAGGAAGTGGGAAGCTGTCCCGGGTCCAAAGGCACGGAGACAGTGGCCCGGGGGCTATTGATGTAAGAGACTGGAAGGATTCAAGAGCAAGGGCATCTCTGCCTTATGTTTACTTTACAAAGCAGCTGTTGGTCATGTCTATAGCGGCCTGAATGGAAGGCAACAGAGCGGGAGGAGCGGGAGGAGCGGCATGAGCGGAAGGAGCACCAGATGGTGAGTCAGTGGACTTGTGACTCCACCATGTGACCCGGGCGAGCTTTCTCTCCGCCGCAGACCACAGGCTCTCCGTGCCGGCTGCGGGGATGCGGGCTGACCCCGAGCCCTGCCCGGATGGCTGTGACCGACGGAAATGCATTTGGCTGCAAGTAACTGGAAATCCAGCAGACGCTGGCTCAGGCAAGCAAAGGTTTACTTTCCTCACCTAATGAAAAGCTCAGAGGGAGGCGGTTGTAGGTCTTGGTTTAGTGGCTCAAGAAAACGAGGGCTCTCGCTGGCGTGTCTGCAACAGCCACGGCTTCTCCTCTTGGCTTCGGGTCACAGGCTTCGGTTCTTCTCCTCGTAGGAAGGAGGCGGCCGGGCGGCGCCAGCCATATTGGCCCCCGCGCCCCTTAACCCGGAAGTGAAAGCTTTCCCAGGCCCTCCGGAGAGCTTCCCTCACGTCTCATTGGGCAGAGCGGGTCACATGACCCATCACATGGCCGCCTCCACCGCAAGGGATGCTGGGAGAGGGAGGATGTGGGCGCCAGCGGGAAAGGTGACAGGGACGGGGTAGTGGCCGTTGGGGGGCTGGTGCCCACGGGGTTCCGGGGCAGCAAACCCTAAATCCTGCCCCCGCCATCGTCCACCCATGGGCCTCCCGGTTCCAGCGTGAGATGTGAGGACGAGACCTGAGTTCGAATCCCGACCCCGACACGGGCCTGGAGCTGGAAGCCGTCTGCTGACCTGTGGCCCTGGCGGAGCAGCGGGGCCTTCCTTGGAAAAGGCTGTGGGTGGCACGTCTCCCTGCTGACGTCGTTTTTGCCTTCAGATGCCCATTTGCCATCTTTTGGTGACACATTTTGGGGCAAAACCTCAGGATGTCGGCCGTAAGGAAATGAGGCATCGCAGCAGAGGGGTGAAAAGCTTCGGTTTTGGAGTCGGCGCTTCGTCATTTTGCTGGGTGGCTTTGAGCAAGTCACTTCACCTGTCTGAGCCTCCGTTTTATGTAAAATGAGCACAACAGGCTCTGCTTCTCGGTGCTGTGTGTGGATGAACAGGCCGGGGACAGGCTCCGCGGGGCCTGATGCCTGGGAATCCATTCAGCAAAGGGTCGTCGTTATTAGAATATCAAAACTCCGGATGGACCATAAACTTTTTTTGTGGGAAGAAAACAAAAGGCTGTGTCTTCCCTGAAGCCAATTCTAGTTTTCTCTCCTTATAACCCCCAGGGCACTCTCCATGAATTTCTCATGGTCTGTTTTTGTTGTAGCTATTTGTTTTCTGGTCCGGAAATAGCTATTTATCTACTTATATAGTCTGAGTCTTTTGGTTGAAAGTGACAGAAGCAAACCAAACTCAAAAGTGGCTTAAGAAAAAAAAAAAAAGAGAGAGAGAGAGAGAAAAGTGTATATGTGAATGCATTGGTTTACATAAATGAAAAGTTTTGAGATGGGTTCAGCTTCAGGAATGGCTGGATCCGAATGTCTACCTATTGTTTAGGAATCGTGATCTCTCCAAATCTCAGCGCTGTTTTCTTTTGTGTCAGTTAGGGTCACCCCATAGGGTGGCAGAGATAGTCCCCAGCATTCCCCAGGCTTCCGTTCTCCCATTCTGGATAGAAGCAGACTTTTCTGTGTAGCCCCAGCACGTGTCTGGGGGTTGGCTCTGGTTGGCCGGATTTGGGTCACAGGCCCATCCCAGAACCAATCTCTGAGGCTGGGGAATGCAGTGTGCTCATTGCCCAGGCCTGATCCGTCTGCAGCTCTTGTTGGGAAGATAGCCTACTTCCTCTTGCCACGCGGAGTGATAGTGGGGGAGGAGTGGTTCTCCAAAGGAAAACCAGGGTGCTGCTACCAGAAGGTGGGGGGCGGGGGGATGGATAGTGACCAGGTACAAACAACATTTGGCAGTGGAATAACCCCCCACCCCCCCCATTGGCCAATTATCTCCACTCCCAGGCCTTGTTTGGACATGCTTGGTGCTCAGTGTTTGTTAAAAGAATGAGTGATGGTACAGGTAAACTACTAAAATAAAAAAAAAGGTCCATCTGATTTATCAGGAGGGGCATGCTCTTAGAGATAAGTTCCTAGGAGGAGCAAGGCACCTACTGATTTCCCGTGTCCTGCCCATTTTTCTTCTAAACGCGCAGGTTGGCATCATTCCCAACCGCCAAGCCTTGACTCGGCCTGCCAGGCTGCAGAGCGCTGCTGCTACACGGCCAGGTCCCACAGTGGGTCCCCGCCCGCCGCAGGCCCGGACAGAGAACGCTGAATCAGGAGTGGCTCACTCTGTCCCGTGGAAAGCGCACAAGAGCCTCTAGCCCAAGGAGGTGATGAGCAGGGTCTGAGAGAGGCAGCCGTCACTGGGTCTCTTTCCTCCTCGTTTTCCTTCTCACGCTTCCGCCCCATTCTTTCCACATCAAGAACTTCTGAAGAATCCTCTTCATGCCTGAGTCACACACAGGGATCCTGCAGGTGGTACCTGGAGGGCAGGCGGGCTCAGGGGCTGGCAGACAGGAGCACCCGCGCTTGGTGTAAGGGGGCCCCTGGGCTCGGCTGCAGCCCGCTGTGGCCCCGTGAAGGTGTGGGCGCAGGGTAGCCAGACCTTCTGATGGTGTTAGATCGACTTCACCTTTTAGAGAGTTTTACATTCACAGAGAAATTGAGTGGAAGGTACCAAGTTCCCATACACCCCCTGCCACCCCATGTGCACAGCCACCCCCCCCCATCGACATTCCCTGTCAGAGGGTACATTTCTTACAATCGATGGACCCACCTGGACATGTCATTATCACCCAGAGTCCCTCGTTCACGTCAGGGGCCACTCTTGCTGTTGGACCAATGTACAATGACATGGATCTATCGCTGTGGTACCATACAGAGTAGCTTCACGGCCTGTTCATCCCCCTCTCCCCTTTAACCCTTAGCCACCATTGATCATTTTATTGTCTCCATAGTTTTGCCTTCTCTAGACCTTTTGATTTTTTTTTTTTTTTATTGCTTTTCCTTGCAACATCCATGGCTGCGACTCTGAGCAGCTGATGCCCAGGCCAGTCTGGTTAAATATTTTGAATATTATTCCTGGAAATAACCCTCTCTTTAAATGCTGATGATAAATTCTAATTTTATGAAAACGCCATGTAGGCAAATCAAAGTCTGCAGGCCCCACATTTGGCTCATGGGCCACCAGGTTGAGATGACAGATGTGGGGATTAAGAAGAGAGGGGTTGGAGCCTGGTAGATCTATTCCAGCTCTACCACTTCCTGGCTGTGTGACCTTGGGCTAGTCCCTTTGCCTCCCTAAACCCATCTGTCAGGGGAAGGCCTTGAGTATGTGATTACCAAGGGGGACCCACCCAGTGCCAGTGGCTGAGGTTTGATGTCCTGGCATTTTCACAAGTTCCCTTGGATCATGCAACAAACCACAACGTAGATGTATTGCTCTTGTAAAATTCAAAAACAATAAAAATATCAAAAATCCTCAGAAATATGCAGACTTTTGGGGTAGAGAGAAAACAAAGACCAATTGAGACTTGACGCCTGTCTGGTTGGGCAAAGGGAAAACCAGTTTCTCTGCATCCCAGAAACCCAGCATGACAACAGCCACTTTGACGAGGGCTCATGTTGTCGACTCAGGGTTAGGAGCCAGGTTCTGGAATCCCGGTTGTACTATGTATTAGCTGTGTGACCTTGAGCAAGTAACTCAACCTCTCTGCGCATCAGAGCTTCAGGGGTGCTGTTCTTATCATGGTCTGTGTGACTGGTGCCCCCTGAGCTGGGCAGTGCCTGGCTGTCCCTGGCGACCCTGAAGTTTTCGTCTGGAAAATGAGGATAATGTTTTTGAGGATTAAGTTAACACATACAAAATGTTTGAAGCAGTGCCTGGTGCAAGGCAGCAGCTTCCTAAGTGTCTGGCAAGAGAAGTATTATTATTTGTGCTCTGTGCCACCTGCTTTACCTGCATCTAGCGCTGCTGTGCTATGATCATTCCATTTTAAGGAAGAGAAAACTCGGCTTAGAGAGGGGCAGGAACTCACCCAGTGTCAACCAGCTAGTAAGTAGTAACAACAATGAAAGCAACAAGGTGGAAAGGCCTGGAACGTCTGACACTGATTGAGCGCTGGAGCTGTCACATGCTGGGCCCAGCCCTTGGAGTGTGGGCGTTCTCTCTCCAGCCTGACTCCTGGCTCCAGCACCCTTGCCCACTACCCCCCCCTTTCTTCCCCCCCCCTCCCGCCCCCAGAGGGTCAGAGTTCAGTGGCAGCTGGGTTCCCAGCGGGCAACCTGGCCCTGTGACCAGAGCTTCACCCCTTCTTCCCTTTTATCCTCAGATTTCAAAGCACTTTACACTCACACTCTAATTAGAGAAGACACCTTCCTGCACTCCCGAGAGGCAAGTATTTATAATTAACTGCCTCTGTGAGGCTGCAGGGCATGGGGCTACAAACACTACTAATTCCAGGATATACTCACAGGATGTGGCCAGGACAGCCTTGACCGCCACCTACTCAGAGGCCCTCCCAGACTACCTGATTCAAAGTCGTTTCCTCCTCTCCCTCTCCACCCCCCACCCCTCTCTCACCTGCTTTGCTTCTGTGCACCACTTGCCAGGTTTTTAAAAGTCATATATTTATTTAATACCACTTTGACTTACAATGATAGCAGCAGCAACATGTATAGAGCATCTACTCTGTGCTGGTTCTCCACTTCAATCCTGGGGGCACAGAGAGAGGTTAAATAACCTCTGCAAGGTCACATAGCTAGTGAGGAAGTTGTACTTGATTGCTTCTTTGTTTATTCATTTGTCTGAGTGTTTACTGTTTGTCTCCTCCACTCATCCATCCGTCCAGCCAGCCCTCTGTCTATCCATTTATTCAGTACATTAATTTAACAAAAACTGTATACCTGGCTGGGCTTTGGACCCTGAGGACACAGAGTGATCTTGTTCACTGCTGCATCCCCAATGCCCAGAACAATGCCTGCATGTAGTAGATGCTGGATAAATATTTGTGGGTTGAATGGATTCAGGATCCTGGGCTCAGCCTGTGTGAGAGGACCGTCTCTGTGTAAATATAGGCATCTCTTCCTGTGCCCAAGCGAGAAGGAAAACCACAGTGACTCTTCCCTAATTCTCCACACTCCTTCGGATCTCCATGCCTTTGCTTGGGCTTTTCCCTCTGCTGGCCTTTCCTTTCCCCTCATGTAGATCAGGGGTTGGTAAAGTATGGCCTGGGGGCCGAATGTGGCCTGTCACCTGTTTTTGTAAATAAAGTTTTACTGGAACCCAGCCACATCTGTTTGTTTAAGTACTACCTATGGCTGCATTTGATCTATAACAGAATTGAGTAGTTGCAACAGAGATCCATGGAGTCTGAATATTTATTCTCTGGCCCTTTACAGAAAAAGTTTTGATGACTCCTGGTTTAGCTAATTTTTCCATATCCTTTAAGAATGAGTTGAGGGGCACCTGGGTGGCGCAGGCAGTTAAGTGCCGCCTCTTGATTTTGGCTCAGGTCACGATCTTAAGGTTGTGAGATGGAGCCCTGCGTGGGGCTCCATGCTCAGCATACAGTCTGCATAAGATTCTTTCTCCCTTTCACTCTGCACCTCTTGCTTATGCTCTGTCTCTCTCAAATAAATAATTTCTTTTTTTTTTTTTTTTTTTAAAGAAGGAGTTGAAATGCTTCCTTCTCTGGGAAGCATTCTGTGATTTCTCAGGCTGGGTTAAGAGCCACTACTATGTGCTTCCATAGCCCCACGCTTCCCTCTAAAATAGTGTTTCTCAGCCTACCTGCATTCCAGGAACCCTTTAATCTTTTTTTCCCTAATAGCCTATTCTTCTCCACCAGTGAAATTTTAATATACAGATAAGTGGTATATCTATTTATGTACTGTTCCCTTTGGAGGGCCATTGTAATATCCCCAATTTAACCATTGTAATATCCCCAAATTTTTTGTCCCTGTTGAGAGCACATACTAACTCTTATTGCCTTGTATTCATTCGGTTGTATGGAATGCATTGTGCACCTACTATGTGCTGAGCCTTGTCCTAGGCACAGAGGACACATGGTATACATACCAGACACAGCCCCTGGGTCTAATCATCTGTTCATGAGAATAATCCCTCATTCTGAGCAACATGGAGTCAGGGACTCAGGTATTAAACTTTACATCAGAATTGTTTCTCAGGGCCTGGCACATAGGTATTTAGCAAGTTCAACAACTGGTGAATGTAAGTAGTTATGGAAATGTAAAGGCACAGGATTGATGGGATGATTGGGAAAAGTAAAGTCGCACTGGAATAGAGACAGGGATTGTTGGACTGATGGTCCCTTTTTTTTTTTTTTTTTTTTTTGATGGTCCCATTTTGGAGATTTTCAGTGAGCCCATGGCCAGTCAGTCAGTCAGTCAACAAACACTAATTCATCACATAATCTCGTCTGGTAGACCATGGTGGGGTACCATCCTTCCCAAGGCTGTGATACAAATGTCGCAAACTGCCCGTTCCAACTATGGGTGTGTATTTTTGGTTGCTCTTCACAGTGTTAAAAAATAACACGCAGAAATTAGATGGGTTGCCAACCTTTAGAAATTGGAAGACTTCATATAAAAATCTGAATTTCTGTCTTCTCTGGAACAAAAGGGAATGATCTGACAGCCTTGGACCTGCACTCCTCACTGGCAGGAAACAGATGGGACATACATTCACCAGTTTGCCCCAGTCTCTACACCTCCCTGCTGTCTGCTCTGCCTTGAGCCAAGAGTCTGTTGCTTCCTGTATACCTGGCCCCTTTCCCTCTTGCCAGGCTCCTAAAGGCTTTTGAGCTTTTGATCCCCAGGGTCTGCTGGTAAGAAGATCATAGTTACCCCTTATGTACCCCAGGGGCACATCTATGGCAGGCCCTGCCCTCTGGCTTCTTCTGGAGTCTGGCCTGGAAAGGTGGCATTAAGGGTGGGTGGGGAGAGAGAAGCCAGGGTGTTCCTCCCCACTCATGCCTCAGGCATTAGACATGCTCCTTGGTGGCTGCAAACCGTCCTGGCCTAGCCCTCCCTGGCCAGCTGGGTGGTGGGATTCAGTCCCGTCTTCTGTCTACAGCCCCAGAGCTAGCAGCAGCTCCCTCGCCCCTCTGTTGTTTAATACGGGGGCCCACACATAACCGGCCCCCGTATTAAATTCTCTCTGCTGAAGGTCCTGAATGTGTGGAGGCAAGTGACTCTTCCTCTCTTGGAGACAAAAGAATGTCAGGTTCAATGGTCTCAGAGGCCTCTGGTCACTGCCAGTTGCTGAGGATCCTAGGGAAGAGATGGCATGTTGGATTTCTAGCCCTCCCCCCCCCCCCCCCCCCCCCCGCCCCAGCCAAGGCCGACTCCATAGGAGGCCCTGGTGAGGCAGGAAGGCAAGTTCCTTCTGGAGTTGCTGGTACTGGACACTTGGGTGAAATGGGGCCAGGGAGTGAGATCAGTACTGCTGTGGCCACACGGGAGGAGAGGGGAGGCCGTAGTGTGCAGCTGGAGCCTTCTCCTGGCTGCTAGGAGGGGCAGGACATGGGCTCTGAGGTGAGAAGCCAGGAGATGGAGCCTGGCATCTTCTCAGCTCTCCATCTAGAACCCATTAGGTGACTGGGCCTCGCCAAACCAGAGGGCAGAGTTGGGGAGAATATCTGTGGGCTTATCTGCTGGAATATAAACGGTGTGGCCCTGTTTCATTGTTTTGTTGAACTCAGGAAATTGCAACCCTGTGCTCATGGTGATCACATTGGTGGAGGATGATTAGGTAAAGATCAAAGAACAAAAGAAACTATACCAAATGTCTTTTATGCTTCCTTTCGATGAGGGAGTTCAGGGAGTTCTTCATTTGTTGTGTGTGTGCGTGCTTATGCACGTGTGTGTGTTATGTGTGCTTCTATACTGCATCTAGCTGGGTCTTTTAGTAAATGGGAGTCTACAGTATGATGTAACTCTGCAGGGCAGCTCGGTCTTTGGGAATAAACATCTTCCTAGCTGTTTGGTTGTCTGTCCTCCCCACCATATTGGTTCCTCTAGCGGAAAAGCAACAGGCCTACTTTGCTCTCCGTGAACTCATGTGCATAGGGGTGAAAGTATTAAAGAAAGTCTTGGTACAGCATACATGAAAAGTGACTCCAATGGATTAAACACTTGAGCGTAAGACCCAAACCCACAAAATTCCCAGAAAGAAATTCAGGCAGTGAGCTCCTTGACATCAGTCTAGGCAATGATGTTTCAGATTTGACATCGAAAGCAAAGGCATCGGGATCCCTGGGTGGCGCAGCGGTTTGGCACCTGCCTTTGGTCCAGAGCGCGATCCTGGAGACCCGGGATCGAATCCCACGTCAGGCTCCCAGTGCATGGAGCCTGCTTCTCCCTCTGCCCGTGTCTCTGCCTCTCTCTCTCTCTCTCTCACTGTGTGCCTATCATAAATAAATAAATTTAAAAAAAAGAAAGCAAAGGCATCGAAAGTACTAATGAATTATTGAACACTACATCTGAAACTAATGATGTACTATATGTTGGCTACTTGAATCTAAAAAAAAAAAAAAAAAAAGTAAAAATAATCAAGTGAGACTCCATCAAACTAAAAGGCTTCTGAACAGTGAAGAAAGCTACCAAATGAAAAGGCAGCCAACTGAATGGGAGAAAATACTTGCAAATCATATATTTGAAAAGGAGCTAATATCCAAAGTACATAAAACCTTATATAACTCAAAAACAATTGATTAAAAATGGGCAGAAGATTTAAATAGACATTTTTCAAAAGAAAAATATGTACAGATGGCCAATGAAAAGGTATTTAACATCACCAACCATCAGCAAATCAGCACCACAATGAGATATCGCCTCACACCTGTCAGAATGGCAATTATCCCAAAGATTAGAAACAACAAATATTGGGGAGAATTCGAAGAAAATGGAACCCTTGTGCACTGTTAGGGGGAAGGCAAACTGGTACAGCCACTGTGGCAAACACTATGGAGATTCCTCAAGAAATTAAAAGTACAACTAACATATGATCCAGCAATTCCACTTTTGGGTATTTATCCAAAGAAAATAAAAACACTAATAAAAAAAAGATACCTGCACTCCCATGGGCATTGCAGCATCATTTACAATTGCCAAGACAGGGATCCCTGGGTGGCGCAGCAGTTTGGCGCCTGCCTTTGGCCCAGGGCACGATCCTGGAGACCCGGGATCGAATCCCACGTCAGGCTCCCGGTGCATGGAGCCTGCTTCTCCCTCTGCCTGTGTCTCTGCCTCTCTCTCTCTCTCTCTCTGTGACTATCATAAATAAATAAAATTAAAAAAAAAAAAAAACAATTGCCAAGACATGGAAGCAGCCTGATGATCTACCAATGGATAAATGGGATACAGAAGATCTGATACATATCAGAATATTACTCAGCCATAAAAAGAAGGAAATCTTGCCATTTGTGACAACATGAATGGACCTATGTTATGACAACATAATGCAAAGTGAAATAAGTCAGAGAAAGGCAAATGCCATATGATCTCACATGTGGAATCTAAAAAAAAAGTTCATAGATATAGAGAACAGATTGGTGGTTGCCAGCAGCAGGGAGATAGGGGTGAAGGGGTGAGGGAGGTCAAACGGTATAAACTTCCAGTTATAAAATAAGTAAGTCATGGGGATGTAATGTACAGCATGGTGACTACAGCTAATAATATTGTGTTGCATATTGCAGAGTTGCTGAGAGTAGATCTTTTAAGATCTCCTGGCAAGAACAAAATTCTGTGACTATGCATAGTGATGGATGTTAACTAGACTTACGTGGTGATCATTTTGTAGTATATATATATCAAATCATTATGTTGCACAACTGAAACTAAGATGTTATATGTCGAATATACCTTAGTGAAAAGAAAAAAAGAAAAAAGGAAGTATCTTGAGTTACAGTTGGTTTGTTGCCCTGCACGGTTCTGACGTCACCTCTGAGATCGCCTCTGGGCATTTGCACACACTGCTTCCTCTGCCTGGACAGCCTTTCCAGCCTCTTTGGCCCAGTTAATACCTTATCCCAATTCATATCTCAGCTCCAGTGTCATCTCCTCAGGAAAACCTTCCCTGGTTTTCCAGACAAGATTCAGTCCCCTTGTCAAATGTTCTTACATCATCCATTCATTCATTCATTGTTTCTTTCCATCATTATCCAATAAATAGCACCTACTCTACTCTAGGATTTGTTCCAGGCACTGGGGACATAAACTTTGCCCTCACTGAGCTCACATTTAGGGATTATTCAATAAACAAGCAAACAGACATGTGCTATGAAAGAAACAAATAGGGTGATGCTGTGAGAATGACTGGTGGGAGGGGGTGGAGGCCTCCCTAAGGAGGTGGTGTCTGGATCAAGATTTGAATCAAGAAGCATCAGCTGGCCATGGGAAGATCTGGAGAAAGCATACCAGTGAGAGAGAACAGTGAGTGCAAAGGCCCTGAGGCAGGAACATGCCCAGCACATTGAGAAACAACTAGGAGGTCACTGTGGCTGGACCACAGTGGGGAGAGGTGAGCCCAGAGAGGTAAGGTGGTAGCAGGCTGTGCAGGGGCTTGAGGCCTCAAGGAGAACTCTGCATTTTGACCTGGAGCACAGGGCAGCCGTCAGAGGGTTTTCACAACAAGGTCTTGTGCTCCTTCATAATTCCAACATTCACCATCGTTTGTAATTCTACTTCTGCGTGACTACTGGAGTGTTGTCTGGCTGTCCTTCTGAGTTCCCAGAGGGGACAGCCACGTCCCTTCGGATCCCCAAAATCACTGTGTCGGACTCATAGCACATGTAGGTCCCAGGCTGGGTGCCCCCCTGGAAACAGACACTGAGACAAGGATTCAAGTTGTTTAGGAGGTGATCCCAGGAAGTAAGGGAGTGGGGACAGGAGACAGGGGAGGGAATACACGGTACCTTTTGAACAGGTTACTGCTGGGAAACTTTATCCCACTGGGGAACCGTGGGGCCCGTGTGAACATGTCTCCATGGTATTCCCACCAAGAGGGGAGGAAACAGAGGTTTCTCTCCACCACTTCTCATAGGCATGAACCCTTGGGCACTTCTGACTCTCCCACATGGGCCGGGTGGGTTGTGGAGTCCGGAGAGAAGCCTCGGCAGAGAGACGCAGGCGCTGGCGACGGGGAGCCACTGGGTCGGCGCGCAGAGGGGTGCAGTCTATATTTAAGTAAATAAATGACTGCTTACTGGTAGAAGAGCTGAGAAGAGGGCCTCTGAGCACATTAGCGTGGGCACCACTTCCTCTTGAGTTTTCAGCGAATCCTCAGAGTTCCTTGGGGCGGGGGGGTTGGTTTGTGCTCTAGTCTCTTGGTTTTTGTGTGGTTGGGATAGAAGTTTCTGGAAGCCTGCCCTGCCACCCCATGAGGCTGGGCTCACCACATCCTGGGAAACCAGGGAGAGGAAATCTGGATTTTTCTCTAGGAAGCAGATCCCTCAACAGTCCGCAAGACTTTATCAGCATCAGGCCCTCGCTTACTTGGGTGGGCAGCCCTGATGGTGGTGGGCCCTGCGTTCCAGGAGCGAAGCCCTGCCCTACTTCCCCTGCCTGGGAACGCTGGACTGCACTTGGATGGCACCGTGGCCACCTGCCCACCACCCGGAAGCTGGCCTGGCTGGCAACAGGCAGATGGGCAGGAAGGCAGGGGGTTGGACGTGCCCCTCATCGCCTCGGGAGGGAGGGTAGTGGCCGGGGTGCACTGCAGAAACGTGATGAGGTCACAGTCCCTTGGGGTGTCGCCCTGGTCTTGTGGTGCAAGACCCCTGGACCTCACATCCACATTGCAGCCAGCGGGAAAAGGAAAGGGGGAAAGAGCACTTCCCTACCCTTTAAAATATTACCCGAAACTTATCCCCAGAGCTTAGGATCACATCCCACAGGTCACATCTAACTGCTGGGGAAGCTGGGAAATATAGTCTTTCTGGAGGCAGCCCCGGGATCAGCTACAAGTCCCCTGCCAGGCGACTAGGGGAAGATGGATGCTAAGGGACCAACTAGTAGTCTGGACCACATCCCATTTCACAGATGGGGAAATCAAGGCAGAGAGTGGTTAAGTGGCTTCTTCAAGGTCACACTAAGGATATACAGTAAGAACATGTATGTAAGGTGCAGGTGCCCAAAGCCGGCCTCACCCCTTGCCCGTCTTCCCATACATCCTTTTAGTACCATCCATTGCAACTTATCAGTTTCGAGGGTCTCCTTCGGAGGAGGATGCTAGATGTTTCCCCACACCTCCCAGACTGATGCATTTTCTTCAGCCCCTGACACCCACACCCTTTAGGTCGTCCAGGCGTGACCTCGAAATATCCCAAAGGTTTTCAGGATCATTTCTCAAGCAGCGCGAAGGACCCATGGCTCTGGCTTTCCTCCCTGCCCACTTAGTAGGACATGTGTCGAGGCAAGTTCTCAGCCAGAAAGATCCCCCTGAACCTCACGGAAAGCCGACTCCCCGCTGAGCGCCGAGCCCTACACAGAACCGAGATGACGAGAGTCAGAGCCCAACCTCCTGAGCCAGCCAGGTGCCCCTGTTTGTGTCCTTTTCTGTTTTAACCTTTTTACTGCTGTGTTAGTGAGATTTCTGGAAGAAGCTGAGGTCTACGCTCAGACTCTCTTACCTTCTGATGCAGAACCCTGAATCTGTTCAGGGATGGAAGGTGATAGTTTCATCCGAGGGGAGGGAGAGATTGGGCCAACACAGGGGCACCTGTGTCGCTCAGGTCAGGATCTCAGGGTTCTGGGATGGAGCCCCGAGTCAGATTCTCTGCTCGGCAGGGAGTCTGCTTCTCCCCCTCCCTCTGCCCCTTTCTCTCTCTCTCTCTCTTTCTCTCTCTTGATCATGCTCATGCATGCTCTCTCTCTCTCTCTCTCTCTCAAATAAAGTCTTTTAAAAATATTAGGCTCAAACAGTCATATAACCTTTGCTATAATACCTCCGTTTTGCCAAAAGGCACTTCCCAGCCTCCTTTGCAGTGTGGAGCAGACACGTGATCAGTTCGGGTCAATTCGATGTGAAGGGAATCCCTCCAAGAAGATTGTGGGAAAGATTTCCTTTCCAGATTGAAAGGATTGAAAGAGCTCAAGGAGAAAGGACATTCCACCCTTCCCCAGCACTTCTCTTCCTGTCTCGAACTTTATTAAGAATGTGATGCTTGTGACTGTGGCAACTATCTTGTGACCGTGAGGCAACAAGACTAAAGACAAAGCCAAAACACAGGATGGCCAAGCAGAGGGTTGCTAGTGGCCAGATACTGGATGACACAGATAGATGGCTGATAGAGATGCTGCCTTGACCCTGAAACCATCTGCTTCCAGACTTTTTGTTCTCTGAAAGAATGGAATGCCTTTCCTATTTAAACCACTGTTAGTGGAATATTCCGAAATTTTCAGCTGAGGGCATTCCTAACGGGTACACTTACGCTCAGTCCACTATATTTTGGCCCTGGAAATTCTACCCAAATCCCAGATGGCAGGACTGTTCCTGACTTCCCTGAGCGGCCACCCCTCTACTGAACCTGGCCCCCTTGGAAGCCGATGGAGAGCAGAGCCCGATGGATCTACTGGGATCCTTGCAGGATGGGTGGCCGGAAAGAAACCCGCATAATACTCCTTGGGAGAACTCTCCACATTTACTCAACTGCAAAGGGCACACCATTTGCTTATATTTTGAAGCTTGGATTCTTTGAGGCATTATCGACTCAGAGCTGCAGAGCATTCGGAGAATTTCTGAGTTAATGAAAGTGTCGGTAGCGACTAGAACGCTTGGGTGCAGATAAGAGAATCACAATGACTAGCAGCTTTATGTTCGGTACAGCCGGCCGAGGGCTTTAATAAACACTTCACTTACTCTAACTCGTTTCATCTTTACAACAACCTCATTAAGGTGATACTTATCTTTTCTCCATTCTTCAGACTGGGAAATTGAGGCACAGAGCTAGTAAGTGACATAACGGGGATGCTAGGTACCCGACTCCAGGGTTCATGCTCTTAGCTGCCATTCCATAGGGCCAGTTAGCAGTAGCTTCAACCATATGCATGGCTATCATTTTCTTTTCTTTTCTTAAGCTTTTATATATTTATTCATGAGAGACACACAGAGAGAGGCAGAGACACAGGCAGAGGGAGAAGCAGGCTCCATGCAGGGAGCCGGATGTGGGACTCGATCCCGGACCCCAGGATCACGCCCAGGGCCAAAGGCAGATGATCAGCTGCTGAGCCACCCAGGCATCCCTCTATAATTTATTTTAAAAGAAGTTTGGTGTGGTCAGCCCTGGAGTCCTCTGCCCTTGCCCTTTGCCATCTTCAGCACACCGGCCTTGTGCCATCTCACTGGCCCTAGATGGCAGCTGGGGCCAAGCATCCTCTTCTCCCATAGCTGTGTCCAAGGCAGGAAGCAAGGAGCACTGGGCAGCACTGGCAACCGTCCTTAGGGGAGAAAATCTCCCTGCAGCGCCCGTGCAGTGAACTCCCTTGGGGTGTCCTACTGGTCAGAACCAGCTGATGTGCTCATCTTGGACCAATCCCTGGCAGACCAGGATAGGTATGTCATGATTGGCTAGATCAATCACATTCATTCCCCGGGGGCAGGGCAAAGTGTGATTAATGCAAATCAGGGTTCAGCTAGCCCAGAAGAAGGGGGTGACCATCGGGTAGACACCAATGATGTCCACAGGAGACTGACACTTACTGAGCAGATACAGAGAGCCAGTTTCTGTCTTAAGCTCTTTGCATATATTATCTCAAGTCCTCATGGTGTTATTTATGATGAACGATTAGAAGCCCAAAGAACTTAAGTGACTTACCCCAAATCACCTCAACAGGACAGGAGAAACCTGGATTCAAATGCAAGCTCCTCATACCCACTGTCAACCCCAGTAGGTAGGGTTACCAGGTAAAATACAGGATGCTCAGTTAAGTTAGAATTTCAGATGAAGAAAGAAAATATTTTAGTACAAGTATGTCTAAATGTTACATGGGACATACTTATCCTAAAAGAAATTTTGTTGTTGATCTCCACTTCAAATTTAACTGAGCATCCTATATTTTTACTTGCTAAATTTCACAATCCTACTAGAGCCCCCAGGAAGGAAATCTAAGTTGGGGTGGGGCTCAGCCATGTTTGGCTGGTATAGTAAACACCAAGGAATAGTCTTCAGTTCCACAAAGATATAAGCACTCTCCCATTTTTCAGGACACCTGACCCCCTCTTGGATTATTGTTATCCTCTTTCTGAGAGAAATACGAGTATGGAGAGAATGTCCCTGCTCTCAGGAAAACAGCTGTGTATGCATGGTGATAAATGGCAACTGGGATCTGGCCTGAGGACTAGGGAAGCAGTAGGGAGAAGTGGGGAGTGGGGAGAACCAGAGCATCCCTTTCAAACCCTCCCCGGCAGATGGTAGGCCCAGCCCAGTCAAATCCTCCAGTGCTTTAAAGGAGGTAGGGATCTGGGTTTTTATGTAAAACATCCCTTGATTTGTGATCATTGGCTCGAATTTTATTGAAATGCCATGTGGGCCAAAGGAAACATATCTGCAGGCTTGTGGACACCCAGGGGGAAAAAAAAAATCTCTGCTGTTAAGTTTGAAAGAGGAGACCGCAAGAGGAGAAGCAGCCCTGGCAGCTGGAGAGTGCAGCCAGACCTAGGTTCCAGTCTCTTCCCTTCCAGAGAACTGCTGTGTGACCGTGGGTGGGTTGCACAACCTCTCTGTTTTCTAAACCGTGTAGAGGATGTGATCACACGCAACCATCTCACTGTGTAGCTGTGAGGCTTCCACGGGACAAGCTGACAGAGGTGAAGTGCCTGGTACCTAGGGAGTGGGTGCTAATCCTTTCCCTTCCCTGGGAAGGGCTCACACCAAGTTCACTTCAAAGATGACTTTTTTTTCCCAAGTTCTTTCTCCCTTCCTCTCTCCCTTTTCCCCTTCCTCTCTCCCTCCTACTTCCACCTCTTTTCCTCCTCCTCCTTTTTCTGCTTTTTAAATTAAACGGTGTGAAGATTTAGGGCCAGGTGTCAGGAGACCTGGACCAGGCCCTGGCTCTATTCCAACCTCGGAGTGAGACGTTGGGGGAAGGGTCTCTTCCGTGCCGGGTCTCAGTTTCTCCCTCTGTGAAATGGGCAGCTTTGAGCGGAGATGCAGAAGGTCTTCCGGGTGCCAGGGTCACGCAGTTCTGTGGAGCCTTAGCACGGAGGCACGAGGGGAGGGCTGGCGGCCTCGGTGGGGATGGGAGGGGTGGCTGAGTCAGAGGCACTCTCCGTGCTGGGAGCAAGGGAACCGAGCAGCAGACGGTGCCCGGTGACCTGCAAGCCACAGGAAGGCAGCAGCCTGTGTCATCAAGGAGCCTGTAAACACCCTCCAAGGAGAGCAAGGTCCCTGCTTGTCTTGGATCCGACCACAGGCCCATCCCAGGGATTTGGGGGCAGAGCTCTTAATAAATCATCCTGCCCAGAACGTGGAAGCCTGGAGCCATCCCCCGGGCTTTCTGAGATCTGACCTCTGCTGACCTCTCCCACCCACCTCCCTCTTGCCAGGCCAGAGATTGGTGAGTTTCTCGAACACACAATCCTCTTCCTGCCTCTTCGGGACTCTGCGCCAGCTATTCCCTCTCCCCGGACAGTCCTCTCCCTTTCTCCAGGCTTCCCCAACATAATGCTTCCTTGTAGTTCAAATTTCAGCTCAGAGATCACCTCCTTCTCCATTCTTCTGGCAAATGCAGCCCCACATGGTCCTGTTCTCTTCTCCGCAGAGACTCCCCGCCATCTGTGAGCGGTGTTGAAGGGCTTGTCCCTTTGCTCCGTCTGCCCTCTTCTGGAGGGTGGGGACTGGGAGGGCCACTTCGGCTGGTCCAGCCCATTCACCGAATGAACGAATGCATGAATGAATGAATGAAGCTCTCAGGAGGGTTCCAGGTAAACTTCACTGGCCCGGGGAGCTCAGTGTCCTTTCAAAGGGATATCAATGGCATCAGGTCTCTTTGCTCAGCCTCAATCCTCCAATATCTCTCCATTGTACTTAGAAAAAAAGCCCAGCCTCCACCCTGGGCCTCACAGCTCCCCCTGGGATCCAGGCCGGCTGAGTGCTCTGACCCCTTCCCCTCCAGGCCTATCCCCATCCCCACCCCAGCTCCCGCCTCACTGGCCTCCTTTTGTTTCCTCACCACACCAGGCCTGTTCCTGCCTCAGGGCATGCACTTTCTGTTCCTAGTGCCTAGAATGCTCACCCCAGGCCCTCCTGCCCTTCACCATTCAGCTGCCTCACCTCAGATGGGCCTTTCCTGCTTCTGGTCTCCTCCTCCCCCCCACCCCGCTGGGTTCCTCCACAGCACGTACTACTATCTGAAATTATCTCATTTATTTACAGATGTTTGGTCAACCTTTAGCTGAGTTCATGGACATGCAGAATGAAAATGGCTTTCCCCAGCTCCCCTAGAAGGGAGGTGCAGCCGTATCACCGAGTTCCAGCCAACGCGTTGTAACAGGGAGCGTGTTTGGCAGTTTCTGAAACCCTTCCTGGAGATTTAGCTGTGGCTACCCTTTACCCGTCATCTTCCCTTCTTCGTCCTGCTGCCTGGAAGGCAGACGAGAAGGCTGGTGCTGTGGCCTCCACCTTGGATCGTGAGAAGGAGGGTCACACCCTAGGGATGGCAGTCATGAATGAGAAGGAGCCTGGGACGGCACTGAGAGCTTTGGGGAGTCTCCAAACCAGCCCTGAACTGCCTACATCTGGACTTCATTCACACAAGTGAAAAACTCTTTTGTATATTGTTGATTTTTTCAAATTAAGTTTAGTATATTTTATTATGACTACATATGTAGGTCCTAGCGGTACACTCTAATGAAAAATGTCAGCTACAACACATGCTGCATTTTTTTTATTTTAAAATGTGCTTGAGGGGCCCTGGGTGGCTCAGGGGTTGCCCATCTGCCTTTGGCCCAGGGAATGATCCTGGGGTCCTGGGATCGAATCTCGCATCGGGCTCCCCGCAGGGAGCCTGCTTCTCCTTCTGCCTGTGTTTCTCTCATGAATAAATACAATATTTAAAAAGAATAAATAAATAAAATGTGCTTGATATGTCTTTATCTACTTTGTCCAGAATTTCAGCTGCAGGCCAGAGAGGGGGGAGCCACTTTCCTGAGGTCACACAGCAGAGGAAGGGGAGAGCTGGAGTTTGACTGCAGGGCCCCAGATCCTAACCCCAACCCTCATTTCTCAGAAGCTCTCAGCTTGAGGTGTTACCAGGCTTTCTCCAGTCTTGGCCAGGACAATGGGTGGTGTGGTCTACATCTACTCTGCGTTGTTTCTCAGAGGCCAGACTATACTGGGAAGACCCCAACTGAGGGATTGGGTGGGAGGGGAATCCCAGTTCTGCCACTGGCAAGCTGTGTATCGGGGAAGACCTCAGCCTCTGTGAGCCTCAGTCTCCCTATCTAGTAACACCCTAGGCCGGGTCAGGTGCCCTGTGGGTTCCCTGAGGTGCTCTACTAAAAACATTTGATACCTCAAGGAGAGTAGAGCACTACACCCCACAAAGTGGAAATTGCTGAATTGCAGGCAGTGTCAGCGGTATTAGGAAGTCGGGTGCTTGGTGCAAACTTTGCAATCAGTTCTGGGTTCAAATGCTGACCCCATACCTGGCAGCTGTGTGACCCCGGGAGAGTCACTTCCTTTGCCGCAGCTTTCCTTAGTGTCCTCACTGGAGAACGGGGATTTGTTCATTCCTCACATTTGTTTTTGTTTCTTTTTTTTTCTTTAAAGATTTTATTTATTCAACAGAGACACACACAGAGACAGAGGCAGAGACACAGGCAGAGGGAGAAGCAGGCTCCCTGCGAGGAGCCTGATGTGGGACTCGATCCCAGGACCTCAGGATCGTGGCCTGAGCTGAATTCAGATGCTCAACTGCTGAGCACCCCGCCCCCCGGCGCTCCATTCTGCACATCTGTTCAGAGCACCCCTCATGTCCCTCTCAGCTTCTGGTGGTCACCTGAGGTCCCTGGCTCACGGCCCCTTCCATGTCTGCTAGGCGAGCCCCTCTGGCCTCTGTTTCTGTCACTGGGTCTCCTCTCCCTGCCTCCTCCTCTTCCCTAATCAAACTCCTCCCTCGACCCCCACCTTCTAAGGATCCTGGGATTGCACCAGGCACACCCAGGTAACCCAGGGTCATCTTCCACCTCAAGCTCCTTAACTAAGTCACAGCTACCAAGTTCCTTTGGCCATAGAAAGTACCTGTCATAGGTTTGGGGGATTCAGAGGTGGGCATTTGGGGGGGGGGGGCGTCGTTCAGCTGCCCACAGCATGTAACAGGATCCTGCTAGAACCTACATCAGATCCTGTGTCCCTTCTGTTCAAAATCCTCCCTTGGCTCCCGCCCTGCTCTGAGCACCTGCAAAGCCCTGACACATCTCCCACCTCTTCCCCTCCTCTTCTCCTCCTCCCTGCTGTGCCTCAATGGTCCACGTAAGCTCCTGCCTCAGGGCCTTTGCACACACTCTTCCCTGCGCCTAAAACCTTTCACCCTACCTCTTCCTAAGGCTGGTTCCTTGTCATCCCTCAGGCCTCGCCTCCTCAGAAAGGCCCTCTTGGACACCACCCTCTCTAGAACAGTCCTTCTCTCTCCCACGGTCACAGTTTGCACAGTCTGAAATCACCCTGATGGTCGTCTTTCTTATTCATTGTCCCCGTCTCCCGCTAGAGTGTTAGCTCCTAACGACCCAGGAGGGGCTGGGTCTGTCTGGTTCCTGCGTGAAGGACAGGGCCTGGCACATAGTAGGTGCTCAGAAAATACTTGCTGCATGAGTCCATGTGTGGCCAATTTCAAATGTCCCTCAATGCTGCTGTGAATAAAATATAAATTCATTTATTTATTTTTTTTAAGATTGATTCATGAGAGACACAGAGAGAGAAAGGCCAAGACACAGGCAGAGGGAGAAGCAGGCTTCCCGTGGGGATCCCGATGCGGGACTTGATTCCAGGACCCCGGGATCACGCCCTGAGCCAAAGGCAGATGCTCAACCACTGAGCCACCCAGTTGTCCCAAACACAAATTCATTTAAAGGCGTTCTGACCTTCTCAGTGACTTTTTGGCTTAATTTTCTTAGCCAGAGATTAAAACACTGCCTTCAGATGTAAAAAGCTGGTGAGGCAAGCAAGGACTCAGAAAGGCCCAGAATAGAGCCAGGGGTCTCCTAAGGACAGGAGCCTCCAGGAGTGGCAGTGGGTTCTTCTGGTAAAGAGCAGGAGCATGGAGCGTGGCCACCTGGGCATGAGGTGATTTCTCTCTGTGCCTCAGTTCCTGCATCTGTAAAACGGGGAGCATAACAGGGCTCACCTTGTAGTGGGGACCTCAGCGCTATTGACATTTGGGACCAGATAATTCTGTGTTGTTGACGCTGAGCAACATGCCTGGCCTCTACCCACCAGATGCCAGTAGCATGCCCCCCAGTTGGGACAACCCCAAATGTCCCCAGATGGAGCCTAATGTCTCCCGGGGGGCAAGACTGCCCTTGGCTGCCTCATGGGGCCATCCTGGGGGTTGAGAGGTAGGGTGGACATGGCATCTGGCACAGATCCTGGCGCTCAGCAGCTGGTCAGGGAATGGGAGAGCTGCTGTCTGGTAAAGAGGGTGGCCAGGCTGGAATCCTGGCTCTGGCACTCGCTAGCAGGTGGCCTTGGACAAGGGACTGTAACCCTCTGAGCCCAGTCTCTTCATCTGAAAAATGGGATAATGATAGCGCTCACTTTCTTGGGGTTGTCAGGAGGACTCGAGACCATGCCCTGCCATAGTAGGTGCTCAATAAATGGGAACCCCGATGAAGAGGGGGAGGGATGAGAAAAAGTGGGAGCAAGAGAAAGGGCACTTCCCAATTCTCCCTTGGGGTCTCCAGAGTGTGTGCCCCTGCATTAATGGGGGACACAGAGGCCCAGCTGCCCACACCTGGGAGACCAGCAGTTCAGCCCCTCAGTGCTACTGGGCCATTTAATAATTAAGCTGGGAAAAGGGGTGATGAGGCTGGAAGGCCCACAGTGACCAGGACCTGGCCTTGTTTGGCTTCGGTGACGTGATGGCCCTGGGATCACGGCCTTCTTGAGCCCATAAACAGGGGGTTGGGCCCCGAGACAGGCAAGGCCAGGCCAAGGTCTGGGCTGGTGGCCTCCTGCCCGAGGCCCAGAGGGGGTGGGAAGGGAGGCGTCCGGCGACCACAGGGAAAGGGTCACCGTGGGCCCAGGGCTGTTGCTCACGGGGTCACTGGCCACCCTCCACCATTCCTCTCTCCTTCCCTGCCCAACCCTCTATTGTCACCTCCAATTGATTGTGCACTTACTGTATGCGGGGCTCTGCCAAAGCACTTTATAAAGATTGGCTCCCCCGCACCCATGGTGAAGGGGTGCTCCGTTGCCCCCCACAAGTGGTCGAGGCTCCCAGGGCCCACATGAGCCACCAGAGGCTCCCAGCACTGGAGTCACCGGCCTTCGGAAGGCAGAGCCATGGCCCAGGCGGGTGCTAACCCCAGGGCCCAAGGCCACCGCCTCATTACCCCCCTGCTGTGTTGTTCCCTCTGGCTTCCTCTCTCTCTGTCTCTGTCTCTGTCTCTGTCTCTGTCTCTGCCTCTGTCTCTGTGTGTTTCCTTCTATTCTTGTATTTCTCCTCCTCACTTCTCTCCCTCTGTGTTGTTCTCTCTCCTCTTCTCTCCCCGCCTAGCCCTCTCTCTCTGACCGCCCCGCCTCGCGGCCCTGTCTCCCTGCAGCCAGCCCTTGTCCCGACGCCAGCACATTATGTCCCTGGTCAGACCCTGACGTCAGGCCGGGCCTGGCGGGCGGCCACGGGCTGCTGCCGGGCAGGCGGAGGGAGTGCACGCCTCCCGGTCCCCACCGTAGTGGCCGGCTGCCCAGCTCACAGCACCGGCTCCGGGCCTCCGGCCTGGCCTCGGCTGCCCGAGAGAGGACGGCCCTTGGTGGCCGCCGGGCCTGGGCCTGCGAGCCTGGGGCTGATGGCCTCTCCTGCCTTCCCCCTTCGCCCAGACCCCGAGGCCACGCAGGACGGCCCGGCCCTGCCCAGGCCCCAGCAGCACTCCTGGGGCGGGGCGGGGAGGTCCGGAGAGGTGCGACGGGGGCGGTTCTGGGTGACAGATGACCGGGTGGCGCAGCTGGGGCTTCAGGGGCAGGGACTTGCCACGGGGGTACGGCCAGGCACGGTGAAGGAGCGCCCCACCTGAAGTACAAACAGTGCCCCTTGCCGAGCTGGTCTTAGGCCCCATTTGAGCTTGAATAAGTGGTTTAAAAAATGTCATATTTCTTGTTTGGTTTGTTTGGCTTTCCCCCTCGGATTTTCAAAGCCATGCAATTTCCTTGAAGGACATTTTGAAGGGCACCTGAGCATCCTGGTTTAAAAACAGACTGTGGGGTTGGACAGACCTGGCTCAGATCCAGCCCGGGGACCTTGGGCCAGTGGCTTGCCCATTGAGCCTCAGTGTCCTCGTCTGTCAAATGGGGGTAATAAACGTACACGCCTGGGACAGTAGTGGGGGGGATGAAGCAAAACCACATTTCTAGAACACAGTTGTCTTTTCTCTTGTCTCTTTCATTCTTCTCATGTTAATTCGAGGAATTCAGGAAAGTACTGAGAAAAAAAAAAACAAGGTCGCCCAGAGAGAACCAGTCTGAGATTTTCGTGGCAGTTCAGCTCAGTGAACATTTTTCTCTTGAGAGCCTACTGTTACCGGCTTTGTCATTTTTCACGAAAATGAAACCTGTGTTGAAGTGTCATTTCAAAAGACTTCGGCTGATTTTATCATCGTTTTTGTGAGGACACACATATTTGAAAGGTTCCGAGGGGGTCTAGTGAGGAGCAAGGCTCTTTCCTAACCCAGCCTCTGGCTCTCCTTCCCGGAAGCAAACACAGGCGGCAATTTCTTGTGTGTCCTTCCTTCCTCTTCTGGTGTTAACTCATCTTTAGACACACGATTTCTAACCCCTCTATCCATCTGGGCTTTGTTTGTATTTTTTAATTCACTGCATGATCAAAACATGAGGATAAACAGACGATCAAAAGGAAGGGGGAACGTAAGGAGAGCAAATCACCAAAACCTTGCGACCCCTTCGACATTCTGGAGCATACCCTCACGGGCTTTGCCCGTTCCTGGATGTCAGGCCACATTCTTGCAGCTCCAGTCTATTTTCTTCTTAGCGCTGACTTGAGTTTGTGATGATTTACCTCTGTACTGATCTGATCATTATCTGCCTTCCCCGATGGGGACAGGGACACCCAATGCCTGTGTCCCGCACATGCAGCACTGTGCTGGCACACCGTAGGCCTGCAATGGATATTTTCCAAATGAGTGAAGGAGGGAATGAATTTACGAAAGGGATTATACACTATATTACACTACCCCGTGACCTATTTATGTATACATATATATATATATTTTTTTAATTTTTTATTTTTTCTTAACATATCGGGTACATCTTTCCACATCTCCAGCTAGACAGCAAATCTTCATTTTTCATGTCTACATGGAGGCACCACAATAAACATCTTTTTGATGCTGGCCAGAAGCTTCTGCCCCTAACTGGGAAATTCTTTTTCAAATGCAGATTTGTTAACAAATTCCATATGATCTCCCCGTGCCCCAGCCCTTTGGCGTTTACTTCCAGCCTGACACTTCACTGGTTTTTGTGGGTCCATTGTTTTCTGGGACAAGTCAAGATTTACTGTCTGTCCCTGACATCATGTTTTTCCAGAGAAGCTTAAGAGTAAAGAACTCATCCCACCCCCACCCCACTGTTTCCGACAGTTAAGGGTTCTGTGGATTTGCTGAAGTTGGGAAACTCTGTGTAACCCTTGCCTCCCTGGCTACCTCGTTGCAAATAGCACACACCAAGCTCAGTCCTACCTCAGGGCCTTTGCACTGGCTGTTCCCCTTGCTTCCCACGGATATTTACTTGGCTTACCTACTTCAGGTCTCTGATCAAATGTCACCTTCTCAGAGAGCACTTCTGCCGCCATTTCTTCTAAATTAGCCTCTTCTAATCACTTACCCAGTTCTGCACTTCTTCATAAAACATTTACCAGTAACTGGTATCATGTTATATTATATTATTATATTATATTATATTATATTATATTATATTATATTATATTAGTATTTGGGGGGTTTTCTTATTTACTGTTCATCTTCTCTGCTGTGAGGGCAGGGAGTTAGTTTGTCTTCTTTCCTATGGTATTCCTAGGACCTAAGATTCCCCAGGGCCTGGAGCACGTTAAATGCTCAGGAAATATTGGCTGTATTGATAAATGCAGGATTCCAAGCTTCCTTTCAAGGCTGAGAACTGACTGCCATCATTCATTCATTCATTCATTCATTCAAGATTTATCCATTGAGCACCTAGCATGTGCCAGGGCCTGTCTGGGTGCTGGGAGAACTACAGCGGGTAAGGTGGACAGGTCCTCCTCTTGAAGGATGTGGTCTGGGAGACACACCTACATCAGATAATGACATCCAGGCTGACGTGCCAGTCTTGGGTGGAGGGACAAGGACGGGGCTTGCCCTCTGCCAGGCGCGGGACCGCAGCTCTAACTCAGCCCTTGCAGAGCTGGGTAAACTGCCAGGGTGATGCCAGTGGGAATGACATCCTTGTCCTTTTTACTTCTGCCTGTTCTTTCAGGGTAAGTAGAGGATGAATTAAAAAGTGATGCCGGAAAAGCCTTTCTGCACCTCTCCCCAGCCCAGCAGGTCTCTGCTCGGGGAGCTAAGCTTTGCCCCACTTTCTGGCTGCTCCCTGCCTTGCAAACTCACTTCAGGGAAGCTCCTTCCCTAGTGACCACTCTCCTGGAGGGAGATGCCAAAAGACTCACCTTCCCAGCCACTCTTGCAGCTTGGTGCAGGCATGGGGTTTGGGCTTCACCAGGGAGACATGCCTCCCAGAGATGTGTGATGAGAAGGACAGGAGGGGAGGCATGGAGGAGAACGCACCCCGCTGTCATGAATGTAGTGGAAGGGGTCCTCGGCGACAAAGCGGGTTCAGCTCTTCATGGGGCAGCTCTTCCATGAAGCCGGAGCCTTGCTCCTGGTGGCGTATAGCCTCCTGGGATGATGGCTATTAACAGGCATTAAGAAGGTTCATATTCTTTGACCCCTCCCTAAATCCCTATTCCGGAATTGTGTCCTCAGGAAATTACCACAAATTGTGAAAACGCACAGAGATGTTCACGACAGAATTATTTAGAGTATTTGAGACTCAGAAACTACCTAAATGCCCACTCACCAGGGAATGGTTGAGCTAATGAGGTAGGAATTCCTAAAAGAATGTTAGAGACAATTCCTCCAGCAAAATATTAGTGCAATACTCAGTGTTAGGTTCATCTCTGAGTCGCTAAAAGCCCCAAATGCCAGGGACTCAAATGAAACAGAAGTTTGTTTCTCTCTTATGTAAAAGAAGTGTGCAAGTGGCTGCCCAGAGCTGGTAAGGTGTTTCTATGAGTTCATCAGGGACTCAAGTGCCTTTCTTCTTATTGCTCCACCGTGGCCCAAAATTGTCACTCAGATTCTGGCCATCACGCCTGCATTCCAGCCAGCAAGCAGGATAGGAAGAAGAGGAAGCACCCTCTCTCTGAGGACACTACTTGGAAGTCACTTATGTCTCATTGGCCAGAACTTAGTCACATGGACACATCTGGGAAACGTAGATTTTTTTTCTGGGTGGCCACATGCCCAGCTAAAACTTGAGATTTCTATTATGAAAGAAGAGGGAGAGGTCAGAGACTGGAGGAGAAACTGGGGTCTCGGCCACAATAGGCAATAATTACAAATAACGTCCAAGAGGATTTTGTAATAACATGAAAAAAACCGGTTTTGTAGTTTGGAGGATTTGTATATACAGTGCGATTGCAACTGTGTGACAAAATTTCAAAACAGAGAGAGCTTCTCAGAAGACAATGCTGCTAGAAAGTGGGCCTTTGTGGGAAGTCCAAGAAGAAATCTTATTTTTTCCTTTTTATTCATTCTGTATTTTCTAAATTGTCGATAATTGAGCACATTTAACTTCCTGAAAGAAAGAATCCTGTGCAGATTACGGAATCTGCTCGAGCTATAATTCATGTCCTGCAAATCTGTTCTTGAACACGCCAAGGCAGCCAGATGGGAAAGGCAGGAATGAGATTACATCTAGTCACAGACAACACGGTTGTGAATGGGGAAAAGTCCAAGGAACCCACAAGCACTAGAAAAAGAGGGACCTGGGGTTTATCATAGGTTCAAATCACAGCATTGCTGAAACGTCCGCTCTGCAACCTGGACAAACCACTAACCTGCCGTTGTTTCTGCCTCTGCACAGTACAGTGAGGAACGGCATCCGTCTCCACGTGTGAGGGCCTCTAGGAGGAGCTGGTTTCTGTAAAGTGTGTGCACCTGTGTCCTGCACAGAGCATGCTCTAGACCACAGGTTCTCTGCCGGGGTGGATTTTGTCTCCCAGGGGACATGTGGCAATGTCTGAAGGCATTCTTGGTTGTCACAACAGGGATGGAAGGAATGCTACTGACACCAGGGATGCTGCTAACATTGTACAAGGCACAGGTCAGACTCCCACTTACAGAGAATGATCCAGCCCCAAATGTCAATCATTCTGAGTTGAGAAAGCCTGCCCTAAACACGCACCAGCTGCTACCATTATCAGGCCTGTTTCCTGGCTTTTGCTGTCATGAGCGGCACACATGGAAGTGGTCAGCTGGGTGGCACGCCTGTGGACACGAATATCTGTGCAGGATGTGCTTCTGGGCAGGAGTCGCTACAGCACCCCTGCTTGGCACTCACGCGCTGGAGCCTCCCGAGGGCCCCTGCAGGGTCTTTTGCAGTGTGTCTCGAGCTCTACACTAGGAAACTGGGAACATGTTTGTACTAGGGAAGCTGGGAGAAAGAGCAGGGTGGACACTGGCCCCCAGTCCAGGGACTGACAATGCGTCTGCTGCTGGCACCAGCAGGGCTTGTAGGATGTGTCCCCGGCGCCTTTTATCCATCGGGCACTCTGCTCAGCTCGTTTTGCCCTCCGGAAACCCTGGGGAGTAGGCACTACCACCCACTTCATGTCAGATGAGAGGAGGCAGGCTGCAAGATGGTGCAGGGGTGAGCTGGCCCCAAAGCCAGCACACTTCCCAGAACTCACAGCCCTGCTCAAGGCTTCTCCACCTGGCCGCATATGAGAATCACCTGGGCAGTGCTGAGGAAGCCAGACTCCCAGGCATCCGGGCTGGCCCAGTGAGGCTAAGCTTGGTTCTGGAATCCAACAGATCTTGACTTGAATCTTGGCTTCTCTACCTCTTGACTGTATGACCTGGGGTCAGTGAGTAGCTCTCTGAGCTTTGGGTTTGTCCTCTAAAAAAAGATTTAGTGGGGTGCCTGGATGGCTCAGTCAGGTAAGCATCTGCCTTTGGCACAGGTCATGATCTCAGGGTCCAGGGACTCCCTGCTCAGTGGGGAGTCTGCTTCTCCCTCTCCCTCTACCCCTACCCCCAACTTGTGCTCACTCTCTCTTTCTCTCTCTCACATAAATAAAATCTTACGAAAAAGATTAGTATTGGTTACCAGCTCAGAGGGTGACTATGAGTTTCAGTGAAATGCCCTACCTCATAGCCTGCACATGGGGCCTGGTATACAGTAAGCACCCATTAAGTGTTGGCTTTTATTTTTTTGGAGCAGGACTTGGGCACTTCTGTGTCTGTGTGCATGTGCTGCTTAAGCTCTTTAATTGATTCTGATGTGCCCAGCTAATTATCTATCCATCCAACCATCCATCATCCACCCATCCATCCACTGAATCATCCATCTATTCATCCATCATCCATCCATCCATCCATCCATCCACCCACCAAATCATCCATCTATCCATCATCCATCTATCCATCATCCATCTATCCACTGAATATCATCCATCCATCCATCCACCATCCACCCATCCAAACAGTTATCCATTTATTTATTCAAACATTTGTTTAACACAAACCATGTGCTCGGCTGGGCTTTAGGTCCTGAGGACATAGAAGTGATCAAGGTAAAGACCCACCTCTCATGATGTTGGGTCATCAGTGTTGGGAAAATAAACTAGAAAACAAGTGAATACGTCACTAAAGTCATGTGATATAAAGCGTTGAATAAATAGGTAGGATAGTGGAATACATGGGATGAGCTTCTCTTCCAGATGGGGTGAGGAACAGATATCCTCTGCCCTTCTAGATCCCCTTCACCCTGTTCTGTGTCTTAGAGCAAATCTGGGTAGACAGCACCAACCTCAGGAACCCACGCCTCCCCAAGGTAGAGGCCAGAAAGCTCACTTTGTAGCCTCTCCTGCAGCCTGGGTGCAGCCACGATGGCTGTGCTTGAGAAACAGCCAGGAGGCCCGTGGGGTAGACTGAGCTTCAGACAGGGCGAGGGGTTCGTACGGAATCAGGCAGCCGGCGACTGGAGGAGGCCAGCTTTGAATCCGGGTGCGCTAGGTCCCTCAATGTGAGCCCCTCACCAGTTCCCGGCCCTCACTGCAGGCGGTTTGCACCGAGTTGTCAGGAAGAGAAGTTGAGAAGGTCAGCCGGTGTCACACCCTGAGGTGCTTCCCCGCCGCCTCCTGTATCCAGACCTGGCTCTGCACTTCCCAGGCGTGGACTCACAGCAACCCTCCAAAGCAGGACAGAGTGCATCAGGATTCAGCAAAGTCAAGCAGATTGCTCGAAGTCACGCAGACAAGGAGTCAGCATGCCCCACTTCCAACAGGGAGACCAGCTGAAGGTGTGTGGGCGTACGTCTGACGCTGACCACACCCTGAGCAACCTGGCGTCAGAGTCCCCATCTGAAATGTTTTTCCATTTCCAGACCAAACCCAGGGCACTCCATATGGTAGGCCCACAAGAAATAACACAAACACCGCAGGAAAGCATGACCAATTTACAGGGTTTTGCTTAAAAATTTCAGAGGCTCTTCCTTTTTACATTCTTTTGCTCCTAAATATCTTTCACTGAAAACCCTGAGTTGTTCTTTGGATTCATTTTAATTCTTGTAAAATGGTGGCTTTGTGTGTGTATTAGGGGGAGGGGAAAGGTATAGAAAGCAACGTTTCCCACATTCTCCACCTGAGCTGTAGAATGTATCGACCCAACCTTCCATTTCTCCATTTAGGTAGCTGCCGTCAATCACCCGCACACTTCCATGTACCCATCCTATTCACTCACTCTATGGAACCTTTTACTCATTCTTCCATTGATTGATAAATCCAATCATCATCTATCTGTCCATCCCTTCATCCACCAATCCATCCACCCACCCACCCATCCACCCATCCACCCACCAATCCATCCATTCATTCATCCATCCATCCATCCATCCATCCATCCATCCATCCATCCTTCCATCCTTCCATCTATCCACCCTTTCATCCCTCATCTATCCATCTATCTATGCCTCCAACCATCCACAAACACCTCCCAACCATCTCCTTTGCACCAAGCTCTATGCTGGACTCAGAGGCACTAGAAACAAATAAGACTTGGTCCTTGACCTCACAGAGCTCCCAGTACGGTGGGAGAGACAGCTATGAGTGATCGTAGGGAGGGTTTGTTCATTCCATCTGTTCTACACACATTCCATGTTGCCTCCTATGTATCAAGTAGTGTTAGACCCTGGGGAACAAAGATAAAGGAGATGGGGTCCTTGGGCTCCCATCCTAGTGAGAGAGACAGTAAACATGCACCCAGACAGGAAGTGCTTGTTCAACAATAATTTCATTCATCCGCACATGCTTGGTGATGCCTCCTACATGCCCGACCTGGGCTTTGGGGACACCAAAATATAAAAGATTTACTCTTGTCCACTAGGGGCACAGTCCAGCAGGGAGTTTCTGCGGAATGTGGTATATCAGCTGCCATCAGGGTATGAGCAAGGGTGCACAGAAACAAGGAAGGTGGCCTGGGGAGCTTCCTGTGGGAGGTGGGACCTGGTCTGAGCTGCAAGGATCCTCTGGAGTCTGCTGTTTGGCCCGGCTTCCTGGGCTCCCCGCAGCCTCCTTTCTTCTCTTCTGCAGGCGGCGAAGGTCAGGCTCAGGGGCCCCCAGACATCCCCTCCCTCCCACCCAAGCAGCACTTTTGAGGCTGGACTCAAACCCCATCTCAGGGCAAGGCCCTGGGCAGCTAGCTGGCCGAACCTTGGAGACCGTCCCACAGCGACCAAGGTCCATTGGTGACATTGAGATTGTTTGTGCAAATGTGCTCCATTTTCCTATGCAGTCTTGTTTACAGAAAAAACCAACTCTGCTGACATGACTTACGGTGGGGTGTGAGAGGGTGGCTGAGAATGTCTCCCACATGCGGTACCCTGGGTAACAGAGATATTGGTGCCGGGGGAGGGGAGGGGCAGAGGTCAGGGGCCAGATCACGGAGGACCTCGCAGGCCTTAGGAAGGGCTCCGGGGTTGCTGTGAATGCTAATGGGGAGGATTTGAGCTGGACTCCACTGGGTTAAAACATGATTGAAAACCTCCAGATGGCTCATGATTATTTCATTTGGTCATTCTTTCAACCGATATTTGCCTCCTCGGTTCCAAGCACTGTTCCAGGCATTGGGAATCAAGGGTGAACATAACAGCCACAGACTTTGCCTTCTTGAGACCAGTGGGGACACAGACCCCAAATCAAATAATCACACAGTGAAATACGGACAGTGACCAGCGCTATCAGGGAAAGTTTCTAATACTTCATTCAGCCAGTGCGTCAGGCACTGGGTTGGGTGAGTAGGGCAGGGATAGAGTTGAGCAAGGGGGCCCAGTCCCTGCCCTCAGGAGCTGAGTTCCAGTGGGGGAGACACAACCACAAACAAACAAACAAACAACAGCCCAGTGAGGTAAATGCCAGTTGGGGTCCAGTAGGGGGGCTGTGGAAGCAGGGAGGGCTTCCTGGAGGAAGGGGGGATGAACAGGAGTTAGTGAGATGAGGGACTGTGTATGGGGGTGAGGGAGGGGCAGGTGGGGTGTCTCTCCCGTGACCTGCTGGACCTGGGGGCAGGGGGAGGCGGGAGCAGATGCCGCAGCTTTGGGGGAAGTCCAAAACTCGGTGGTATGAGGGCCAAGGCCACGGACACAGGGAGGCAGAGGGTATCTCGGGGGCACCCTCTGTCTCGCCATCTCCGTCTCTGGCTGCTCTTTCTGTTTCTCTCGTTATCTCTGTCTCTGGCTTTCACTGTCAGATACTAACAGGTCCTCGGGTTCCTTCTGTGTCTCTTGGCCCCCGTCTCTCTCTTTTTTCTACACTCTGGTCACCTTTGCGAGATGTCAGTAAGAGACAAGGATACTGGGAAAAACCCGTGGCGGGTGGGCAGGAAGCGAGGTCGGGGCACAAGGACAGCCGAGCGCAGGGACAGGCGGTGACTGAATGTTCTGTTTTGGAAAGACAGCTCTGGTCAGGGGCGAAGGTGGCTGACCACGAAATCCGATAACCTGGCCGCACTCGGCTCCAGCCAGCCCTCTGGCCAGCAGCCCCGTGACCTGTGGATGCTGCGCAGAATTTTCCCAGAGGGAGGGGACAAGGGGGAAATGGCCCACGGGCAGCTTTTCCTCTGCAAGTGGGACCAACAGGGAGGGATGGAAAGAAGGGAAGAGCCGGTGCTCCGCTTAGACCTCCGCGTGGCCTGCTTGTCTCTACTTGCTTTCCAGAGGTTGAACGGCTTCGAACACATGTCTGTGCATGCCAGGCACCACGTCCCCACTGACCCTCCTAGGCAGAGCATTTGGGTTGGGGACCAGGGACCCTGGAGACAGACCACTCGAGTCTGGATGCTGGTTTTGCAAATTCTTAGATCTGTGACCCTGGGTGAGTTACGAGCCTCTTTCTTCACGTGTGAAATGGGAAGGACGGAGAACCTGTCTCATACACCGGAGGTCAAGTTTAATATTAGCTAACACGTCACAAAGTAAGTGCTCAACAAAATTCGAGTATTATTTCAGCCTTGTGGTTGAAGAGCTAATGCTAAGGAGGCCGAGGGAGTCACTGCTCCACCACTTGCTAGCTCCGTGACCCTGGTTGGGGCTCATAACCTCTCCGGCTGCCTCATGTCTTATGTGTTATGTGAGGATGAGGATGGTCATAGTCCACCTCAGCGGTGGTCGAGAGGTTCTATGTATGGGTCAAGTAGAGAGAGAGAGCACTCGTTTCACAGGTGAAGATAAGTCCCAGAGAAGGTCTTGCTTTTCCTCCATATGTCCAGCCAGCTCCAGGGCCTCCGAGCACCCACAACGCACGGGGTCCTATGTGCTTTCTGTTTTGGAAGACAGCAGTGGGCAGCTGGAGAAGGAGCGAGCCCCCTGGGTGCCCAACTTTAGGTCTAACAACAGCCTGCCGATGCAGGCACGATCAACCCGTTACACAGAGGTGGAAACTGAGGTCTGGAGAGGTAAGGAGGCTGCCGAGGCCAGAGGTTTGTGAGCACTGGCTCCTGGGGGCTGCTCTTGACCTGAACTTCCGTGACAACCCCACGCACCACTTCCTCTGTCTTCAGAGGCAACTAGGACCTCCACCTCTCTCGTACACTCGGCTGCGTCCTCCTGCCTTGGCATCTCCGGATGGCCCAGAGCTCACCTCAGAAATGTGGGTTATCCCAGACAGAATCTGCAAGCCTGGAGGGCTGTGCTGTCCCCCGAATTAACCCTCCCCATCCCTGGCCTGCTTCCTTATCCTATGCCAGCCAGCTGGAGGAAAACAGCATGGCCATCAAGCCCTGAGCACTTCCCTCACTACCAGGGCCAGAAGCAGGTGGCAGGTGCAGGAAAAGACACAATGGGGTATTGGTGTCTGGAGCCCCGGGTCCCCAGGTCCTCATGCCTGGGTGCGTGACTTTGGAATGGCCCTTCCTCTCTCTGAGCATTGGTTTCCTTGTCTGTAGAATGGGCACAATCAACGCACTATCTCCCCCTTCCATTGACGTACATAATAGGGACAGCGTGGGTACGGCACTAGGCAGGGGGCCAGGTGCTCAGGAAGCGACAACTGTCCTTACTGTGTGGGAAGGGTGGGCTGAAACCCTCTTGCCTCAAGCCCAGTTTGGCTTCTTATGGTCAGTGGTGAGCTCCTCATGAGGTAAAGGGCATGAGCCCTGGTTCTGACTGCCTGGAGTCCAATCCTGCCCCTGCCACTTGCTGGCCGTGTGATCCCAGCTAAGTGATTTAACCTCTCTGGGCCTTCGTTCCCCATTCCACCCGCCAATAGATGTAATCACCGTCCCCGTCTCTCTGAGTTGTAGTGATGATCAAATGGGTTCACAGATGTAAGGGCTGGCGTCCTGCCAGGCACGCAGTGAGAGCTCTAGAAGCGTTTGCTGCTTTTCAGACATTGAAGGGAGAAGGGACCTGGTGGCTTCTGCACCATTTTCTTTTTTTTTTTTTAAGATTTTATTTATTTATTCATGAGACACACAGAGAGAGAGAGAGAGGCAGAGACACAGGCAGAGGGAGAAGCAGGCTCCATGCAGGGAGCCCCACGTGGGACTCGATCCTGGGTCTCCAGGATCATGTCCTGGGTTGAAGGCAGCGCTAAACTGCTGAGCCACCCGGGCTGCCCTCCGTTTTTTTTTTTTTTTTTTTTTTTAAGATTTTATTCATTTTTTCATGAGAGACACAGAGAGAGGCAGAGACACAGGCAGAGGAAGAAGCAGGCTCCATGCGGGGAGCCCGATGCGGGACTTGATCCCAGGACCCCAGGATCAGGCTGTGGGCCGAAGGCGGCGCTAAACCGCTGAGCCACCTGGGGCCGCCCTCTGCACCATTTTCAAAGGCCTCGGCGCCAGATGAGGAGCAGGGAGCTGGGGAAGACTCCTATCTGAACCACGAGGGGTTTTACAAAGCGGGATCCATCATATTGGCAATGGGCTTTGTGCAGGCCCCCCGCGGCCCCGGGCAGGGCTGCCCCACATCCGTCCTTCTGTGGAGTCCAGCGTAGCATTTGGGCTTCTCCATGAGGCAGAAGGCTCATCCTTCCGGTTGCTCAGCCTGGAACCCTGAACTCACCCCTGATTTCTTGATTTCTGTCACAACTGGTGGAACAATGTGTCCTGTCAGCTTTTCTTTCTTTCTTTCCTTCTTTCCTTTTTTTTTTTTTTTTTTGATTTTATTTATTTGAGAGACAGCTTGCACACAAGCAGGGGGAGCGGCAGAGGGAGAGGGAGCAGCAGGTTCCCCACTGAGCAGGGACCCCAATGCGGGGCTCCATCCCAGGATCCCAGGATCACGACCTGAGCCAAAGGCAGATGCTTAACCGACTGAGCCACCCAGGAACCTCTAGGGTGGGGATTCTTAAACGTTCTGAACAAATGTAGAATGTGAGACCATAGACTGCCCCCTTGCCCATGTCCACGGGCCTGGTCATCATCTCCCACAGCCTGGACCACTGCAGACACCTCCACGATTGCTCCCCTTCCCTCCTTTTGCCCCTGACAGTCCAGTGCTTCACACACAGCCAGAGGGGTTCTTTCAGAACCCAGAACCCAGACCATGCCCTCCTCTGCTCAGGGCCCTCCGTGGTTCCCATCTGCCCCAGAGGAAAGCCTGAGTCCCTCCAACGATGTGCAAGGCTCTGCACCAGCTGGCCCTGCAACCCTCTGCCCTAACTGCCGCCCATGCCACCCCTCATTCATGCCGCCTGCCCCAGCCACACTGGCCTTCTCCTCATCGTCATACATGCCAGCCCCAATCTCAGGGCCTTTGCACCTGCTCGTTCCTCTGCAGGGAACATTTTCCTCCAGATATCCACCCCCTGCTCCATCCCGCTTCATTTCAACTCTGTCCTCAAGTACTTGCTCAGTGAGGCCTCCCCTGGCCCTGCTCCCACTTCAGGATCTGTATCCCTCTGAGACCCTCCAGCCCTCCTTCCATTCTTTACTTTTCTCCTTCGTCCTTATCACCACCTGAAACACAATAGAGTTAATTTACCCACTAACGTGGATCCCGCTCTCCACCTCCACCTCCAAAATGTCAGCTCCACAAGGACAGGGTTTGGTTTCTGTGCTTTGTTCACTGTCGCATGTCAACACACATAGGCCACCAAGAGGGGAGCAGGTTTTGATCTGGGATGGGTGAGCTAAGAGCTGACTCAGGGCTTGCTGAGATCCAGCCACCGTTCCAGGGGCCTGAGACCCAGCAGAGTGAAACACCGAGCCCCTGACTTCTTGGCACTTTCTCATGGCCTTGAATGCCAGAGCTGCCACAAACTTATCAGGAAACCCTGAACCAGTGCGTGGCATCACTGCCTGGCCTCGGTTTTCCCATCTGTAGATGGGAGGACAATCCCTCCCTCCCGAGGCTATGGTGAGACTCAGTGATCTAATGCCTCTGAAGCGCCTGGCACCCGGTGGGCACTTGACCAGAGCTCATTCGTCCCCTGTCCAGCCCCCACGCTGGCTGTCCCCCAGGGGACTGTGCTGTGAGCATTATTTTTAACTGTGGCTCCAGCAAGCTGGGCAGTGGCTCTGAAGGCCGCGGGAAGACCACAGGGTGAGCAACATCCCAGCTCCCTCGATGCCAGGAGGCCGTGGCGTGGAAACATCAGGGGAGGCCACCCTGGGTCCATGCTCTGCCTGGTAACCCTTTATGCGAAATTATGTCACGTCACCCAGTGCTGTTTATAAACAGCGCTGACCTTTCCCAAGCAGGGTGCTGGGGTGGGGGTGGGGGCTCCCCTGAGGCCCAGTCTCCCCGCCCCTCACCCCCATCCTGAGCTGGTGGGGGCCCCTCCCGTCAGCCCTCATTCACAGAGCAAAGTTGGGGCTGCTGGCCTCTGGCCAGACTTGGCCTGCTTGTTTCAACACCTCTGAGCATTTTGCAGCTGACCAGCCCTGGGGTATTTTTAAACGCTGGCCTCGGCCAACCTCTTTGTCACATTCCAGTCGGGGCTTGGATTTAGTGCATGTCCCAGTTTAGGGTAACCCGGGGCGGGTGGCAGGGGGGGCGGCGGGACTGGGATTCGTTGACAACAAACATTTAACAAAATTCCAGGACCTGTGGGCCTACTGTGTGTCAGGCCTTGTCGCAGGAATGGAGGCCCGAGGGGACCTAAGTCACGGAACCCGTTCTCAAAGTGGTCCTAGTCTGGCGAGGACGCGGTGACTGGCGCCAGAATGGAGGCTAAGACGACAGTGACAACGCAGCCGTCTATAGGGCCCAGTGGGTCATATAAATGAGTGAAGGCCCCCCTTCCCCCTGTGAGGTGACAGGGAGAGGGGTGGGGACTGCAATTCCCCCTTCGGAAGGGGGAGGCTCCTCCTCAGCTCCTGCCTCAGTCATCACAAGAGAATCAGGACCAGTACGCCCAGACCTCCTGACTTTTCAAAAGAAGCTGCAAATCTAGGTTTATGTGGAATTTCCTGCAAACATTTCTTGACTTTTAAATGTTGGCAACAATTTTTTTTTAAATGTTAAAAACATTCTGAGAGCCAAACTAAAACCCGTTTGTGGGCTGGACTCAGCCTACAGAGTCAAGTGGATGGAGGCAAACAGTTTGTGCTTTCTGATGCAAACAGATGCATTAGAAAAAGCTCAACAAACTCTGGGGCTGGGCACCTGCTCTGAGCTCCTTCTAGTCCTCCCAACCCCAGAGACACAGCAGGGGACAGGACTGACGACATCCCTGTCCTCCAGTTTCTAGCCAGTGCTGCGCTGGAGCTGCCTTGTACCAGCTTGTGAATTCTGCAAGCTGGTTGTTAGCCACAGCCACCGTTAGAAATTAAATTATGGGAACTTACCTTTACATAGATTACAATAAAAAAACAAAGGTAACAACTATTCAGGGGCGCCTGGGTGGCTCAGCGGCCTGCCCTTGGCCCAGAGCATGATCCTGGAGTCCCAGGATCAAGTCCCACGTCGGGGTCCCTGCATGGAGCCTGCTTCTCCCTCTGCCTATGTCTCTGCCCCTCTCTCTCTGTGTCTCTCATGAATAAATAAATAAAATCTTAAAAAAAAAAAGGTAACAACTACTCAAACCTATCGCTCTCTAATTGTTTCATGATTGTCTATACTCTCAAGCTTATTCACATCTACTGTATCATATTATATGATACGACATCAGGCTATTTATTATATGATGGAAATAGCGTATCATGGCAGGCCACCAAAGCTCATCTCTTGTCCGCTCCAAGTTCAAGGAATTCACGTTGAAATCGGTCACAGTGGGAGTATTTACACCACAAAAATTGGCAAAAGGTAAAATCAGAGCTCCCTCTTGCTGACAGCCAGTTGTTAAACACTGAGCAGCAAACCAGATTAGGACAAATATACTGATTATATGTAATATGTTAGATAGTAACGCCTACAACGAAGGAAAATAAAAAAGGTAGAGGGTTTGGTGGTGATGGAGGGGAGTATTTTAGACCGCCAGGCCAGGAGGAGATGATACTTGAGCAGACACCTGAATAAAGTGAGAGAATGAGTCAGATAGATATCTGGCAGAAGGAAGTTCAGGCAAAAGGAACAGCGAGTTTCTGCCTGGGGACAGGTACAAGCTTGCTAGTTTGGAACAGGGAGGAGGCAAGTGTGGCAGGAGCAGAGGAAGGGAGGGAGGGAGGGGTGAGGATGAAGCTGGGAGGTAGGCAAAGGTCAGATCATACAAGGTCTTATAGGCCACAGTGAGGAGGACGATTTGTACTTTAAGGGAAATGGGAGTCCTAGAGGGTTTTGAGCAGGGGAATGACAGGACTTAATTTATCTTTTAAACAGTTTCCTCTGACTGTGGTAGGTGGAAGAGAGCAAAGCTGGAAGCTGGGAGACTAGGGAGGAGGCCACTGCCACATTCCTGGCTATAAAGGCGACAACAGGAATATGGATTCAGAATGTGTTTGACAGTCAAGTCAATAGGACTCCTGATGAATGGGATGTGTGGGGCGAGGGGACAGGGAATCAAATATGCTCCCTAGGTTTTGGCCTGAGCACCTGTGCGAGGGGGGCACCATGTCCTGCGGTGAGACTAGCAGGTGGGACCAGGACTTAGGAGGGGAATCGGAGGCTCTGTTTTGTGGTGTTCGAGGGGTCTGTGTGGTACCCATGTGGAGGTGTCAACTGGCCAGCTGGGCAATAGAGTCTGGGGCAAAAGGAAGTTCTGGAAGCAGTATCTTTCCGTTGCTATGACAACCCCAAGCTAGAGGACATGCTGTTGGGGATTGAGGAAGGTTCTGGAAAGACCTTACCTTGAAGAAGCTGTAAAGTTTAAGGAGAGGCATCTGGCAGGAAGAGAATAGAGGAACAGCATTTTGAGGGAGGGAACAGCGTGGCAAAGGCCTGGAAGCTGGGATAAACAGAGCCTTTTTATAGGATGGTGTGGGAGGGGACCCCAGGGTGGGAGAGGAGGTAGAGAGGCAGGAGAGCACGTCGGGCAGAGGGCTGCTTCTTCTACTGAAGGAGGCCGCAGGGCGCCCTCAGGGTGCTGGTGTGAATTGTGAGCAGGTGTGGCCACGAGAACACCCTAGCACGGAGGCCCTGCGTCCACTTCTGCCCTTACATACGTTGCACGGCATTTGGAGTCCCCGTGCCCTGCTCCCAGCATACACAGCAAACCCCCCTCCAAGTCGGCCAGGGCCTTGGCCAACCCAGCCGGTGTCTTGGAGAACTTAAGCCAACGAACCAGGAAAACAAAACAACCCTGAGGAGGAGGAAGGAGGGTTAAAAAAAAATATTCTGGAACCTTTGGTTTCTGGATTCCCATCATGTGGAAGGACCAGGAGGTCACTTCCCGGGACTGAGGGATGACCGAGGTGACCACGGCATGGCAGGGAGCTCTGGTGTTTACAGGACCTTTGTAACCACCCTCTGGGAAGAGGCGTGGGGACAAGGGGTATGGCCCTGGGACGTGGGGCCTGCCGTGTCCCCAGTCTGGGGCTGAGTTCAAGGCAGGCTTTTCTGCCGTATACTCGCTGTGTGATCTTGGGCAAGTCATCAGTCTTTCTGAGCCTCGATTTCTTGATCCGTACAAAAGGCTAATAATGGGACCTGTAACCGTGTCACTCACCTGCCCCAGCAATTACCAGGGATGAAGTTGAGATAACACAGATCGATAGCTGGGCCCAGTGCCTAGCTCATGCGACACCCCCGATAGGTGTCAGCGGTCAATCAGTATTTGCAATGCTAATATTAATTATCGAGTGCTTACTTATGCCAGGCTTTGAGCCACTCGCTCTACCTCACGTAAGCCTCATTCCCTGCCTGGGAGTGAGGATTAGTACCAATTCCATTTCACACGCAGGGAGACAGAGCCCCGGAGAGAGGACCCGGCTTGCCCAACGTGAAATTGCTAGTGCGGGACACGGCTGGGATTTGAACTTACATCTGACCTCAAACTGGTTCTTGTATTCATTCTGGGTTCTGCCTCCCATGAAGCGAATCAGGCTCCAGAACTTGGGGAGGTAGTCGTCTACGTGACCCTCGGCATCCATCCACACCAGTGGGCACCCTTGCCGTTCCCAGAGCCAGCCAGCTCAGACTACACGCTTGTCCTGGGGTCTAGACAGGGCACGACTGATCGCTGCCCCAGGGTAGCAAAGGGCCCGGAGAAGCAGAGCCCTGGGCCAGCCTGAGGCCTTCCTCTCGAATCCGGAGTCCAACCGGGCACCCGTGTCCCATCAATAAACGTGCCCAAAAATAGCTTGCTGGGCCTGGCCAGGACAAGAGGACCAGGACGTCCTGTTCCCACTGGCTCTGGCCAGAGAGTGACCGTGTACTTGGCCTTCCCCATTGGAGGCTGTTGGAAAGGAGGGCAGAGCTCATCCTGCCTGAGGACTCATGGGAATAAGCCGGGCACCAAACCTCCCGACCTCGACACCGCAGGGCTTCCAGAAGGCATTGGTGGTGAGGGCGATGGCTGCAGGGGGAACTGGGCCTCTTCGCTCAGCAGGCGGCTTCCCCGGGAAGTTAAGTGCGTGGACGTCCGGGTGATGCTAGGAGTGGAACCCGCCTTGACAGCCGTCAGGGTACGCTCTGTGCTTTACCTGCATCATCGACTTGGGAGCGAGCTCCCTTGTTACCCCTCTCCAGATGGGAAACCCGGGCTCGCGCACCCAGGGGCACCCTGCCAGTTAAGTGGCCACACCAGGATTCAAACCCGGTTATGTGTCCCATTGTGACGACAACAAACTATGTGAAACTCAGTGGCTTAAAACAACACAAATGTATCCTCTAGAGTTCTGGAGGTCAGAGGTCAAGCTGGGTCTCACGTGGCTAAAATCCAGGTGTCAGCAGGGCTGTGTTCCTTCTGGAGGCTGTGCTCCTTGCCTGCTCCAGCTCCCGGATGCCACCCACATTCCTTGGCTCTGATCTCTGTTCCACAATCACATCTTCTCTGACTCAGACCCTCATGCCTCCCTCTTAGAAGGACCCTGTGATGACATTGGCCCTATGGGATAACCCGCTTTAGTCTCCCCATCCTGAGACTCTTAACTTTATCCCATCTGCAAAGTCCCCTTTGCTGTGTCAGATCACAGGTTCTTGGGCCCTGGGGATTAGGCCATGGACATCTTCAGGGAACCATCATTCCACCTACCCTGAACCTTGAACCTAGCCTTTCCTGGCTTTGCCTGAGAGCACTCCAGGCTGCAGGACCAAGAATGGGCAGAAGAGATGCAACGTGGTGGTCGGGAGGGGTGGTTGGGAGGGTGGGTACCCTGCTCGGCTCTGAAGTGAGCCTGGAGCCTTTATGGGAGAAGGTTTCCTGGGCAAAGAGGGCAGGCCCAGAGATGATGAGGTGGGCCAGCCTGGAGCCCGGGGACTGGGGGGACCCAGAACACTATTCCAGCTCATTGGTGCCAAAGGAGCTGGAGTAGGCCAGAGCTGCCAATTTTCCAAAAGAATCTGGAAATCCTGGTTTTTATGTGACATCTCCAATTTTAAGTGTTAGCAAATGATACAAAATTATGAGGGGGAGGAAGTAGCCCTGGTCCCATGTACATATACACACTGTGTGTGAGTTCACACGGAGCATGTCTGAGGCCGGACGAGGCCCATAGGCTGTGAATGCCTGACCTGAGGCCTGCCAGGGAGAGGGGAGGTGTGTCCTCGCTGAGAGGAGTTGATGCTAGAACATGCGTGGAGGAGCCAGAAGGAGCTCCCTGCCAGCTTGGTCGGGTGGGGGAAGCGGGATGGAGGGTAGTGAAGAAAGGGACCGCGGGCTTTGGCAAAGCCAGGGGGGCAGAGCAGGGGCAGACGGAAGCCAGATGAGTTGAGCTCCACCTCCCACTGTGACTCCAGGCAGTCGGTGGGGGGCTGTGTGGCCTGGGACGGGTCATCTGGCCTCTCGATGCATCACACAGGGTGTCCGGGTTCACACATGCTGGCACAGGCCAGGTGTGCAAAGCAGAGTGAGCACCTGCCTCTCGTGGCCATGGCTGTGCCACTGCTGTGGAATTGAACCTGGGGTTTCCTAAGGAGGATCTCAAAACCATTCAGTCCTTCCACCGACCCCAGCTCGACCTGCCTTATCCGTGGTGTGAGGCCAACGAAAGACTTTGGCTCATTCATTGAGCACCAACTGAATGTCATATTGAGCTCCTATCCTCAAAGCCTATGAGGCCGGTGTCACCCTGGCCCCTGTTTTACAGGTGGAGACGCTGTGGCCAGGACACACAGGTCATGGGAGGAATTGGACTAGGGAGGAATGGACGTGGGAAGGAGCCTCTGCCCCAGAAACTGTTCTCTCGTCCCCTGTGCCTGAGCCCTCAGCTTCTTATCAGGCCCGGGGAAGCTCTTGGGGTCAGCGGCCGGGGCAACCTTGTGGGTCACATGGAGGAAGTGGCCTCTGTTTGTCTGCTAAACTTTGTTCTCCACGTGCCTCTTTCCAACTTCAAACAGGTGCCAAGTCTCGACCTTGTTGACCAAAGGCCCTTGGTGCCTGTAGAGATTTCAAACAACTGGTCCTCCTTCAACCTCTCCACCTGAGGCCCAGCGGGGACTCTCTGAGCCATTTAAAAATAACAGTGCCCAACAGCTGGACCCCTGTGCGCCAGGCCCCGACAGACACTGGCTCATCTAACCCCAATCCTGTGGGGTGGGGGCTAGGACACATCGGGGAACTGAGGCTGGATGGGGGGAAGCCACTTGCCCAGAGTCACACAAGCATAAGTAGGACAGGTTGAGAGCCACCCTGGGAATCCCTGGGCCATGTGACTCCTCTCCGCCAGCCACCGGGTGGGGGGAGGCTCCTGCTCTTCACCAACGGCTTCACCCCCTTCCACCACTTCTCTGCCAGGGTGAATGCCAGGGAATTGCAGTTTTCAGTCGTCCCCAGTTGGAGGGCTCCTTCCCGGGACCGGGGGGGGCCTGGCTGCTAACGTGTTCAGGGTCCCTTCCCAAGCATCTTCTCCCGTCCCATAAGCGGGGTTCCGTGGTGGGGAAATCTTGTCCACTTCCTCTCTCACAGGGTCTCCCCTGTTGGGGATGGTGAGATGGGAACTGAAGCAGGCACCTGGAATAGGAGCAGGCTTTGGGGTCCCCGATTCCAAAGGCTAGGGAAAGGCTGGCAGGAGGTGGGGCAGTTGCCCAATTCCAATTTGGCCTGTTTTTATCAGCTCCAGAGTTCTTCTAGCAGACGGTGGAATCAAAGGAGGCCAGGGTCTGTTTGTTTATTTTATTTCCTCCTTTTTGGCGCAAGGAGATGAAAGCAAATCTTCTGCTCTGCCCACCTTTTCTCCCTCATGAGGCTGATTACCAAGAACCCCAAAGTTGAGGTTTCCCTGGCGCTGCTTTGCACAGAGCCCTGGGCCGAGCCTGTCGTCAGAACAATGGCACAGATGGTGCAAACGATGAGTGACGGCTCTTACGATCCCCACTGGCAGAGGATGAAACAGAAGCACTGGAGCCGCTCTTCAGAGGTGGCTCAAGCCTCCCTGACTCTCAGCTCCACACTCTTCACCCCTCCTTAAGCCACATTCCTCCTCCAGGTTTGTATTTCCGCCTAGAAAGGCCAGTGCAAAGGTAGCTAACAGCAGACATCCAGCTTCAAATGTGCCCTGAACCTCGCTGCTGTGCCCAGGCCTGGGCGTAGGCGCTACAAAATCCAAAATCCAAAGTCCAAAAACCTCGGTGCCCGGGCAAGACACACAGATGACTGAAGGCGGCCAGGTGGGAGACAGTAGGGAGTGGTGGGGACTCGGGTGGATCAGAAAGCCCCTGACTTTCGAATCTGCACCAGCCCGTGGCTATCTCAGGAAAACGAGGGCCTGCTGTTACCAGCGAGTTTTCAGGCAGGTCAGAACTCCAGATGGTTCCTGGGAAATCTCTGGATTTTTAAAACCCCTGTAAGACAAGATTTTGTTTTACTATAGTAATAAATAAAATAAATTGATAACTGTACTATGCTGGCATCCTGGATTAAATCTTCTATTTCCCAGCGAGTCAAAATACCACCTTTGCCACATAGTCCTTCTCACCATTCTTCTATTTCATACTTTTCTTTGTAAGCCCCAACATGAGTTTATCCAATGAAACGACCCCTTGGACCACTCCTTGAAACTGCATTAAGTTTGTATATGTTGGCACATTTGTCGTTGTAAGGACATGGAGTCGTCCCGTCTTCCATATTCTCATCTTATTTTGTACCCCTGGGGATGATGCTTTAGTTTTCGTCCAAAGTTGATTTTCAAACGATGGCAAAATTCCAAGCCGTTGGAGCTGCACGGGGCCAAGGAACGCCTCCCGTGGGCTGCATTTGGCCTGGGGGGCTCCCTGTTGCCCCCCTGAGATTCAGGGAGGCCTCGCCTCACGTGGGAGACTCAGCACGCTGTTATTCAGAGATAACCCTGTCCCAGGCAGAGAGATCTCCAGGGCCAGGCAACTCCGGGTAGCCTGGGCTGAGAAAGGCTGTGATGCTCACCGCCTGACCTACTCTGGGGAAAGGCAAGGCATTTGCTTCCTTCACTCACAGCTAGATAAGCCTGTGGAGGCTCCCCTGGCTCATTTTTGACCAACCACTTAAAATAACTAATTGAACCTAGCCCAGGTTGTTTTTTGTTTTGTTTTGTTTTGTTTTTTTTTAAGCAAATTTAGGGGAGCTTGGGTGGCTCAGTCGGTTAAGCATCTGCCTTCGGCTCAGGTCATGATCCCAGGGTCCTGGCTGGGGTTGAGCCCTGAGTCAGGCTTCCTGCTCAGTGGAGAGTCTGCTTTTCCATCTTTCTCTCCCTCTGTGATCTCTCTGGCTCTCTTTCTCTCTCAAATAAATAAATGATATCTTTTTTTTTAAAAGGCAAATTAAAAAAAAATAGAAAATACAGTCCATTGATCAGAGAATCTGTCTCAAGGCCAACTGCCCAAGGAGCTGTGGATGGGACATGTGGGTCTGGCTCCTGCTTTGTGGGTCTTCTGGGCTAGCAAGGGAACACAGATGAGAAACCCAGAGCCATGAAAAGTTAAGTGAGGCCCATTGCAGTGATGACAAATGCATGAAGAGGCAAAGTAAGGTCATGGGATCCAGAGACACCAGAGGACCACTGTAGGCAGGGGCCTGCAGACACTTCTCAGCAGAGGTGACATTTTGCTAAGACCTGAATGATGGAAAAGAAGCAGCTGTGGATCACTGCCTCCATGGCAGCTGTGACACCCAGGAAAACCACTCTGACATTTAGGGGTCTATCCTGCCAAGTTTTTCACCAAACTATATTTTTATATCTCCAGGATTTAAAAAAAAATGTACTTAATTTCTATTTTACATGTTTACACTTTCTAGAAAAACAAAAGCGGCCTTGTCATGTTCTAGAACCACCTTCTTTTTCCCACTTGGAGCCCCTGGTTTCTCTGTCTATAAACCAGAGAAGATCTTCCTAAGTACCCCACAGGGGTGGGGGCGGGCGATGACGGTGACGGTGCCCCCGAAAAAGTGGCCTATGGCACATGCGACTGATCCAAAGACTAGCCATTATTGGTATTTTTAAAAATCACTTTTTAGTGGCAGCTCTGCGAGGTGGGGACAATCGCTTGCGCTCTGCAGGGAGAGAGGGTAAGACTCAGAGGCCCCCGAGCGTGGAAGGCTGAGACGTGACCCGGCTCAGGAGGGGACAGCACGTCAATCCCCGGCCCCCTGGCCCCGCACCGAAACCTCAACCAGACATTGCCCCTTCCTCCCCAGAAAGGAAATCGAGACCGAAACCAGGGGCTTCTATTCGGTGGTTGTTTTTCTTTTTTTTTTTTGCCTCTCCTCGATGTTGTTCATTTTTGTGAACATCGCACTTATCTGATGTCACAGGTTTTGGGAACCCAAACCGCAGACGCAAATACGCGTGTTATTCTTTGAAGGATTGTGCAGCGAGATAAGGGAGCCTGGTGCTGGGGGACATGACTCAGGGCTTGTCTGTGCAGAATCGGGAGCGGCAGGGTAGGTCCTCCGGTTCACGTTCGTCAGCATCTTTGGCCGGAGCTCGGTCGCCGGGCCACATGGCGTGCGCTGAGCCTCCGTGCGGTGCCCGGCGCTGTCCACGACGGCCAGGTGGTGGGCACAGGGGCAGCCCGGGGGCACCCCCAACACCCAGCGTGTCCTGAGGATGCTGCAGAAAAGGCTGGTGGCCTGGGGGCCCCAGGGCTCGGGCATGCTGCTAATGTCCCTCTTCTGGCAGATTCTGAGTTAACCCAAAAATCCCGTCTGGTTTTCCTGTGCCATTTGAGAATGGCACTCGCACACCTGAGTCCCCAATCTGACCTAAGTGTCATCAGGCCTACAAAACTCTGCTTCCTGCTTCCACCCCAGGCCCCCTGTGCAAACTGTTATCCACACATAGCCAGAGGGATCCTGTGAAAGCCCGAGTCGGGTCACTTCCCTCCTCAGCTCAAAACCCTCCCGTGGTTCCCTCTTCACTCAGGATCAAAGCCAAGTCCTTCCTGTGGCCTCCCAGGCCTGTGTGTGCCTGGGCTCCCCCTCCCTTGTTCTGCCCTCTCCTCCTTCATCTCTCCCGCACATTGCACTGGCCTCCGCCAAGCCCCTTTGCCTCAGGGCCTTTGCACTTGCTGCCTTCTTACTTCCTTCACTGCAATACCTCTTATCAGAGAGGCCATCCCTAACCCCCATCACAAGTGTCTTTCTCAAAATAACTGTTTTCTCATCCTGCCTAATTTTCCTTCATCACTCTTTCTTACTGCCCAACGTGTTAGATATTTATTCTTTATTATCATTGAGCCTAAATTCCCAAGGACTTTTGTATTTCTCTGGTGCCTGGAGACTGCCTAGACATTGAGTGACCTCCATAATTACTTTTTTTTTTTTTTGGTGTGACCAATGTAAGAATCTTGGGGCCAACCACTTCACACCAAAGGGTTTAGCTCAGGTCACCAGGACAATGAGAATCATAAAGGACTTTTAAATGGGGGAACTTGCACGATCATTTGGTGTGGGAATGACCACTGCAGCTTCTGAGAAAGGCCACATGCCCTGAGTGTGAGGCATGCACCGTGGGTGGGCCACCAGATATGTTGTAGGGAATACAGACGACTTAATATCAGCGCCTTTCTGGTAGGGACATCTCAGGGATTAAACCAGATGCTTTGCATGTGAGGCTCAGCCCCACACTTGTTGTGTGGTAAGCGCACAGCAAATGGTCACTAGAAGTACCAGCGGCAGCGTGCAGGGGAGCGTGTTGGGGAGCGTCAGATTAGCTGACGTCCAAGTTCCTGGACTGAGCAATGGCCAGGATGGGAATGCATAAGATTGGAAACAAAGAAGGAGGAATCTGGGGGTGTACTTGAGGTCACAGGTCCCAGGGTCAGAGGGGGACAAAGGGTTGGTGGTTCTGTGAGGTGTCCAAGGGAAGGTGTCCAATTTGGGAGGGGGGGCTCAGCAGAGAGGCTGGGGGTGGAGGTACAGATTTGGAGGTTCTCGGTGCAAAGGTGGGGACTGAAGACTCAACAATGGTCCTGAGTCAGTGTGCAGAGAAGGAGCAGAGGTGGGGTTGGAACCCTGAGGGACTCCCAACGTCCCTCCTCTGCTCAGGGCTTCCATCCCGGGCCCGCTGATCTCCTGAGGCTGGGGTGGGAGCCCCCTCCTTGAGCACACAGGTGGATGGTCCCTCAAATAAAAGCAGGTTCTCTCAGCCAGGAGAAGAGCTGACAGGGCTCGAGGACTCAGCAACATCGGCCAAACCACTGTCAACCAGGACTCTTCTCTCTGGCCCTGTCCTCTCCTCATCTACCGCCAGTCTCATCTCCAGTCTCACTACATGTATCCATCACCTACGGCTACAGTAATGCCGTGTAACAAACCACCCCTAACCATGTATTCTCTTGAATATGGAACTGCTGCGGTTCAGCTAACCCCGTGAGGGGTTGGCCAGGCAGCTCTGCCGATCTGAGCCGGATCTACTCACAGATCCTGGAGGTCAGCTGACCTGGGCTGGCCTGGCTGGGGTGGCTCTGCTGTGCTTCACACGTCTCTCACCTTCTACCACAACCCGTGGGCCATAGCAGATGTGTCTGGTGACAGCAGTGGCAGAGGCACAGGAGCAGGGTGGGAGCATGCAAGCTCTCTTAAAGCCAGGTCTCCAACTGACACACTGTCACTTTCATCTCATTCGATTGGCCAAAGCAAGTCACGTGGCTGACCTCAAGTGTGGGGGAGGAAATATGCTCCAGCCCTCTGTGGGAGGGACCACGTGGGCTCACACTAAGAGGCCTGGACACAGGGGTGGGCCAGGGATGGGCTTCTCTTTTGGCTCCCTTGGCTCCCTCCATATTCAAGAGAATATTTGTCTTCAAGGTCCCCCTCCCCAGCCCGATGAGATAAATCAAGGACAGAAGCCCACATGCTACTGATGGTATCATAGAAAAAGAGAGCAAGCACATGTCCCTGATAACGTCTTTGAGTCATTGTACTAACAAGCCTCGCCCTACTGGTGGCCGACACCGTTTGGTGCCCGCTCAATACCCGCTTTCCTTTTGTCTTTGTTTACAGAACCCTGGTTGTATCTGGGGGTGGCAGTGGGTCTGCTGAAAGCATGCCCTCTTCTAGACTCCCTCGGAGCTAGGTGGGGGTCACCAAGTGATCCAGGTATGAACAACAAAATTAAGCCAAATTTGCCAAGAGGGGTTCCTACAAAAGCTTTTATTTTTTTATTTTTATTTTTTTTAATTTTTTTTATTTATTTATGATAGTCACAGAGAGAGAAGGAGAGAGAGGCAGAGACATAGGCAGAGGGAGAAGCAGGCTCCATGCACCGGGAGCCTGATGTGGGATTTGATCCCAGGTCTCCAGGATCACGCCCTGGGCCAAAGGCAGGCGCCAAACCGCTGCGCCACCCAGGGATCCCCTACAAAAGCTTTTAAAAGAGAGACCAAGCTGCTCACCCCTTGCCCCCTCGTCCTGCCTGTCATGCACATATCAGCTGGAGATGGCATGGCTATCTTGCAACCATGACCAACCATGAGGACAAAAGCCACACATTCTAGACGGCCAGGCAGAAAGTAGGAAAGAACCTGGACCCCCGGGGGCATCACCAAGTCACCCTATCAGCCCTGAGTGCTTACCCCTGGATTTCTAGTCACAGGAGACAATAGGAACCCCCAATTTGTCAGGTTTGGTGTTACTTGCAGCTGAATAGCTGAATGCACGCCCGGTGGCCCCCACACACCGCCTCTGGGTTTCTCACCCTACCAGAAGGTGCATTTTCCTAATGATGAAGCCAGTTTGCACTGGGCTTTCCTGTATTGCATTTGAATGCATCTTTAATGAATACCTGAGTTTTGCGGAGAGTTGACTTCTGATCAACTAGACATTGAGTGACTGCTAATGTCCTTGGACTTGGGTGAAATGGGAGGTGCGGTGGGGTGGGGGGGGCATTCTTATTCTCCCTGGAAAATCAGATGAGGAGAGAGAGGCAGTATGATTTCCCAGGATCTTTCTGCTGGGGTCAAAAGGACTAAGGACACAGATCTACTTCCACTTTAGCTATCCATAGGAGTTCTGACTAATGAAGGTGGTTGGATTTTTGGTTTCAAAGAGGGAGGCTAAGGGTCCAGGAGGCAGATTTATCACCGGAGGCTCTCGGCCAGAGCTACGTCTGCCTGACTGTGGGACTGTCTTGTCTTTCTCCTTTCTGGGCCCCTGTCTTCTCATCAGTGGAATGGGATTACTCAGGATCAAAGCTTTGCAAATATTCCATTTCAAAGTAGGTAAAACCCTTTTACAGCCGAACCTTGACTTGTTGTCCAACCCATAAAAAAGATAAAAGAGAAACTGCTCAGAGTGAGGCGGGTCAGGAGGCCTGCAGCCTCCTCCCCGGGCCCCAGGGCCCCCAGGCACCTCGCTGCAATCCTGAGCTCACTGGGAGGCTTTTAGGAAACACTAGCTGAGGCAATACCAAGGCCTTTGGAAAATGCTGCCGCAAAGAGGGGAGTCTCTGATTTGGCAAACATCGCTCAAACATTTTTGCAGAAGACGCGGTGAAAGAAAACCAAAAGCTTTCCAACGGTGCACGAGGACAGGGAGCGGAGAGTCCCCTCCCTCCCATCTCTCACTTGCAGGTCCTGCCTGCACAGCCACGGCGACCAGGGCCTCCCCCCAGATGGTCTGAGGTCTCAGAGCAAACGTGCACGTGTCACCCCCTCTCCTTAAAACACACACGCACACGCGCGCACACTGGAGTGTTCTATAATCACTGTTTGCATCTTGTTTTTCTCAGTTAACATTACATCGTGGTGGTTTTTCCAAATCATTGCTCAGAGATCTGCTTCATTCACTTCAATGGTTGCATGATACCAGGACACTATTTCATTTATCAGGCTACACAGACTCCTCTACTTGGGCATTCAGGTTGCTTCTAGGCTTTTGATGTGTCCAAAACCCCACAGTGAGGGTCCTTACATCCTTATTCGTGCATCTTGGTGTATATGTGTTATTTTAGATGCTTGGTTTCTCTCTCTCTCTGTGTGTCTGGCTTTTTTTTGCCTTTTTTTTTTTTTTTTTTTTTTTTTTGCTTATTAGCATTTTCAGATTTTTATTCCATGAACATGTCCCATTTGTATAATAATTAAAAAGATATGTTTACAGGCCCAGGCCTCAAACTTCAGCCAAGTTAGATAAACAGCCCCACGCATAAGGACAATTCAGAAAGAACAAAAATGGGCCTCTGCCACCGAGGCCTGTTTGGCTGGGAGGTTGTGTTTCTAGAGAGTCCTGTGCCAAGGCCCAGCCCTGCCTGCTGTGGCACGCCCCGCAGTGCAGGGTCTGGGTTCTAGTTTGGGCTGGGCCACCAACTTGCCAGGTGATTCCAGGTAAATGGCTGAGCCTGGCCGGGCCATCAGCAGGGTGTTTACTGTGTGCCAGTCTCTGAGCTAAGGTTGATAGGGTGTCTGGGGATCTTGGTATTATTATCCTTGCTTCCCAGATGAGGAAAGAAAGACTTGTGGGGATGAAGCTCTTGCCAGTCTCCTGGAGGTCAGTCAGGGAATCACCAGCCAGCCCCAGGGGTGGATCCTGATTCCCCCCAACCTCCTCTGAAAATATCAATTCTCCCTCAAGTGCCAGTGGCTCTACCCTCATAATATAGCCCTGTCTCTCACCAAATCCTCACCATGGCCTCCGAGGCCCTCTGTGATCTGCCCCCCAGCTGCTTTACAACACCATTCTCACCCCCGATGCTTCCCCTGGCTCTCTCTGCCCTGTCACACCAGTGGCATTCCCAACCACAGGGCCTTTGTATTTGCTGTGTTCCCCTCCTTGGATTCTCTTCCTTACTGGCAGGTCCAGGCCCAGGTGGAGACAAGTGAGATGCCCAGGGTGAAAAAATTAAGGAGGCCCTCACTCTCAAGTGCCAACTTGCCCTTGAACGAGACTGAGACCAAGTGTCCCCCTACATTCCACCGACTGGGCCACTCCCTGGCCTCCCCACCCCACCCAGCACTGCTTTGCAGATGTCGTTTTTCTCATCCATGGGGTCTTGGCTTAAGTGACCTCCCCTCCTCAGAGAGACCTCCCTGACCATCTTAGTTAAGGCTGTTCCATCACCATCCAGCCCACCGCATTGTCTTGTCTCCTTGGTGGCTCTCATTACAAAAGTGACTATTTCGTGCCCATCTCTGTCCACTGGCTTAGAAACTCTTTGAGGGTGAGGACTGTGCCTGCGTCATCCTCGGATATCTCTCCAGTGCCGGCTGCAGTGCCGAGCATGCAGGAGATACTCCATATACACGTGGGATGAATGAACAAATGAGTTGGTCAGCAGCAGAATCAGGATTCGAACCCAGATCACCTGACTCTAAAGTCAGCCCTCCTGCGGATGACTGAGGAACAAGGAGTTCACATCCAATAGGCCAGGGGACCCTTGACTGTGGCCTGTGTCACAGCCTGTTCCATGTGTCCCAAGGACAGGCTGCCTGAGGAAACCTCTGGCAGGGAGGAGCTTGGCCGCAGCGGAGGGGGCTGCTCTCAGCCTCAGGCCTTCATGGGGCCAGCTGTGCCCCCCTGCCCCTCCACCCCCGCCCCGCCCAGCCCTGTCCCGTTCTAGTTTTTATTTTTAGCGGCAAGTTTTTGGGCACAGCGAACTCTCCTTAAGAGAAGTCCAACAAGAGGATGAGGGAGGCAGTTTTGAAATCCGATGGGAAAGTAGGTCAGGCCGGGTTGCTGGCCGGGGTCCAGATGATAAGGCCTCGGTGGAAGTTTAATAACGTGAGTGGCCGTATCCATGACATAATTCATAACTGAGAGGAAATGACAATTAAGGAGCAATTGTGCAATGCGGGACAAGCCTCCTTCACAGCTCGTAAAAGCAGGAGGAGGAAGAGGCAATGCTGTCATGCTGGGGCCACGGGGGGCTGGGCTGGCGGTCAGCAGGAACTGGGGGGGCTCAGCTTCTACATCGGGGGGTTTGCACCCATCTACCCTCCCCCTCTTCAGGCCTTGGGGAACTGGGAGGACAGGAAGGCAGAGACTCCCTTGAGCAAGCACCTACTATGTGCACAGACGGGCTCAGGGCTGGGGTGAGAGCCGCAGAGCTGGGATTCTGCTGTGGATGAGAGATTTGGACACAGCTGCACCATTTTGATGTTACCTTGTCAAAGTGGAAAATCGCTTTGATTATTGAGTAAACTCTACAACAGACACCCCTGATCCCTATTCCATCTCCCCCCTCCCCTCTCCAGTTACTATGGATTTTCATTTCTCCTTTATACATTCTCTATTTTTTGATCTTTCCATGAGCACTCTTTGCTTTTATAATCAGACACACACACACACACACACACACACACCAGTAAATCTACCCTGGCCTCTTTCTTCCTCCTTGAACAAATCATGTATGTGCCCACCCCAGGGCCTTTGCACTTGCTATGCCCTCTGCTTGGAATCCTCTTCCCCAAGACATCCACAAGGCTCACCTCTCAACTCCTTCAAAGTCTTTGCTCAGATGTCATCTTCCCATTGACGTCTTAGCTGACCAACCTTTAAAAACAGCAAACCCATCTGGTGTTCTCTACCTCTCTGTTTTATTTTTATCTATAGCACATACTACCAATCAACCCTCTCCATCTGCTGTTCACTTATTTTATGGTCTGCTTGGTCCTCAAGATATTAGCACCACCAGCAAAGGCATTTTTTTTGTTGTTGTTCATCTTCTACGTTGCTATACCCCCAGCGCCAGGAACCGTGCCTGGAACACTGTAGGTGCTCAAGGAATACTGGTGAATGAATGAATGAACTTTTGCTATGATTACTGACTGAGAAAAAGGCCACGCATGTGCTGCTTTGGTTCGGAGGCTGCCCTAAAGTGGGCCCCAGGTCAAGCGCTTCGTGGAGGCTGCCGGTGGGATGAGAAGCTAGTAATCAGGGCTAGTTCTCCTGGCCCAGGTATTTGCAGCTGACATTTGTGCTGAGTGGCCAGAGCTCCATGTGAAGATTGTATCTCCTCCTCCTCCCCCCAGGAGCTCTGTGGCCACTTCAGATAAGATTCAAAATGCATCGATCCGCTGACCCCGCCCCATCTATGAACACTCATGCGGTAGAGCAAAGCTCTACATGCAGAAGGGGTTCCCTGGAGAGCATGTTGCGAGAGTGCACATGCACACACACCCACTCAGTACTCTCACACACACTCAGACACACCGGACCTGGAGGTCCAGACCCTGGGACACACACACACACACACACACACACACACACACACAAACACACACACATACGCATGCAATTAAACATACTCATTTTGTTATTCACAGAAGCACATGCTCACATGCACAAACACGTTTGTACACACAGCACACAGATGCCTACTCACACCCAGACCCATGTGAACACACACACACACTCACTCGCCTTCTCAAAGCTGTGCATTCTCACTCTCACACGTTCCTAGGCACCCAGCCACTCCCATGTGCATGCACAGTCTGGGACCCCCCAGACATCCCCAGCCACGACCCCTGAGACACACACAGCACCAGCCCTTCCTATGGGCGGAGGCCCGGGGAGCCAGTCTCCAGCTGTAGTTTGAGGAGTGGGGACAGATTGCATGCCCTGAGCCCAGTCCACCCTGGATCTGTCCACTCTGGCCCCGCACAGCCAGGAAGCCTCTGAGCGTGGGCAAACCGGGTCAGGGCCAGCTCCGTAAGCAGCGGGTGTGTGATGCCCACATCAGCCCTGACTGTGCTGCCTCGGGGCACGTCTGCCCTGCTCATCTGTGCCCAGGGCACCCGCCCACTTCCTCCCCATCAGAGGGCAGGCCGCCCTGCTGACATCAGGCGGTTTCTGGGCCTGCCTGGCACCCAGAACAGAGGAAGGAAGCAATCTTTCCCAGCCACGGGGGCCAACCGGAGGAGCCCCGGGGCGGCGCGGTGCTGGGGACCCGCTGCGGCAAGGCTGCCCGCCCCTTCACCCGCGGGGGCCCCATGGCTCAGGCTTAGCCCACAATTTGGAGGACTAGGCTCTCTGATTAGCCCCCGAAGGTTTGTGAGCACCTTCCCTTCCGTCCCGAGAACAGCGACATCAATGACTGATCCCATCGAGCACTCGTCGGGTGCCAAGCGCTGCTCTGCATCGCCGGGGCTTATCCGTCAAGTCCCCGCAACAGTCCTGCAGCTGGGTGCAGTCAGCATCCTCGCTTTCCGTACACTAAATGAGGCACAGAGAGGCAAGGGGACTGGCCCCCGGGCAGGATTCGATCCCCACTCTCAATCACCCCACCCCTGTCCCCGGCTTGTATGTGGGGGTTCTTTGGTTCGCTTGCTCGGTGTCCTGAGCCTCCAATAACCACGGCCTCGCAGCACACATCCGTCAGCATCTTGGCAATGATCTCACGAGCCAGGCACCAGGATTGGCCCCATTCAACAGAAGGAGAAACTGAGGCTTAAGTGACCCTCCTGGAGCAGACAGCAAGGAAGGGGGAGAGCCAGGTTTGTACCTGGGTACAGAGGGCTCTCTCTGTGATGTCAGGTGGCCCCTCTGCCAGGACCGGCGGGAGGGAAATGGGGCCAATGGGGGCCTTGAAGGCCAGGGAACAGTCCGAGAAATAATAATACATTTATGATAACCTCACTTCTTTTACTTTTTAAAAGAGCAGGAAATAACGAACATGCCCTAAAATACATAGACATTTACGGGTTCCATTCGGTGAGTTCGGACAGACGCACTTGAGAATCAAGCCACCTAAAGCAAGATACACACACTTCCATGATCGGGTTTCCTCAGGCTCCTTCCCGGGCGACTATTGTCACCTGCAGCCCCAGGTCACCCGACCCACCTGGGTGCCACTGACCCCGGGTGGTTTTGTCTCAGCCAGAGTTTCCAACAGAGTGAACCATGCTGTGCACAGTCTTTGTGTCTGGTATCTTCCATGCGGCAAGACGCCTGCGGGGCTCAGCCAGCTGCTGCCGCGAGCAGCGTGGCATTCGGCCGCCAGAGCCCCCACGGCTCCTTCATTCAGCCTGAGGGCAACGGCGTCTGAGCTCCTGGCTGATGTGAGCATCCACACACACCGAACACCTACTTTGAGCCAATTGCAGTACCGATCCAACACCCTTTGCCAACACCGTGTCTGTTAATCTCCGCGCCAGGTAGATGCCACCGTCCCCCCCACTTTTGGGGCAGGGGGACATGCAGGCAGGCTCAGGGCGAGAAACCCAAAGACACCCAGCTCACTGCAGCCAGGGTGGGACAGGAACACGGGGCAAGGGGCAGAAGGTGACCTCAGACACCTCTGGGGACACCCTGGGGACACCTGTTTAGTGGAAAGTGAGCTGGAGCAACCACAGTGATATCAGCAGACAGCATTTATTAAGCACCCACTATGTTCCTTTTCATGGGTCCACCCATTCAGTCCTCCCAACAACCTCTGTTATCCTGTATCACAACTGGAGAAACTAAGGCACAAGGAGGATGAGTCATATCTCCAGAGTCCCATAGCCAGTGAGGGGCAGAGCTGAATCACCCAGGTGATCAAGTCCTTTCACTGGAAGGCTATGTGGCCACATTAACGCTCCTACTTGGTTAGGGCTCCTTGTGGGGGCAGGCTCGGGTCCTGAGCTGTCCTGGAGGCATTTCCACTTGTGATACCTACCCCCCTGCCTGGGAGCTCCCCTGGACCAGGCAGTTCAGGATCCAAGGGCCCGATACTGGGAGTGCAAGCAGCAGGGGGAAAAGTCAAGAGCAGGACTCTAAAGTTTATTTTTTTAGTAATCTCTATGCCCATCGTGGGTCTCGAACCCACAACCCTGAGATTACGAGTCACATGGGCCACTGACTGAGCCAGCCAGGCGCCCCAAGAGCGGGACTCTAAATACAACCTCTGATTACGCTCTGCCATTTGCTGGCTGTGTGACCTCTGAGCAGTCACTTAGCCTCTCTGAGCTTTCATTCCTTATCTGTAAAACCAAAGATAAAGGCGATGATGATGACCTCAGGAGGATGCAGTGAGCCGAGGATGGAATTGTTAGAGCCGACATTGACCTGCATTTTCCGCCCTGTGTGGGGTCTGTCAATACTCAACAAGCCTCACGGTGGCCTTGCAAACCACGTGCAGTTTAATTCCCATTTCACAGATGAAGAAACTGAGTCTCTAAATATCATCCCCATGCCAAAAATCCCCACACATACATCTGCCGGGATGTCTCGCCTGAACTCAAGCTGGAGTATCCAGCTGCCGCTCAACACGCCTCGTCAGCAACTCAGACCTCCAGGTGAGAAACAGAACTTCCGACCCTCCCGCGCCACCCACCCTTTCTGTAGCTTTCTTCGCTCTAGAAAACGCCACCTCTATCTTTCCAGGGGCTCGAGCCAAACACCCTAGTGTCCTCCCCGACTCCTCTCGGTCTCTAACCCCCCACCCCCCTTCATCCCATCCATCAGCCTTCAGAAGGCAGCCCCACCCGGGTGTGAGTCACCGAGTGCTTACGTGGAGCACGGCAGTGTCTTCCAAACTATCTCCCCCATTCTGCCCTTTCTCTGTAACCAAAGGAAGTCAGATCATGTCTCTTTGCTGCTCAACACCCTCCTAGTGGCTCCCATGTTACCTGGAGTAAAAGACAAGGTCCTGGCAGTGGTCTGTAAGTCCTGTGTGGTTGGGCGCCCACCTTGACCCTCTGACCACCCCCTACCCCCCAGCCACACTGGCCTACTCCCTCCCTGCTCCTGGAACTTACCAGGCATGCTGCAGCCCCAGGGCCTTTGCACTTGCTATCCCTTTTGCCTGAGATTCTCTCCCCAGAGATAACTACATGGCTCCTCCCTTACCTCCTTCGGGTCTTTGCTCAGAAGTGAATGTATCCAGGGGCTTCCCTGACAACTCGGTTTAAATGAATAAGCCCCCTTTACCAGCACTCTCCTGGTAGTGCAGCCCCCCTGCCTCACCCCCGCCCCCCCATCCGTCACCAACTGACATGTGGAATTTGAAGTTTTGTTAACATCATTGTCATTACCAGTTTTGAATGTCTCCACCCACCGCGCTGTACAAGGGCGGGATTGCCCCTGGGATGTCCGCTGCGGCATTCTCGGCAACTTCATGTCTGGTTCAGAGAGCTTGCTGGATAAATATTTGTCGAAAGCATGAAGGGGGACCAGGAGGGGTTAACTGACTTCCCAGGCCATCAGGTTCCGACATGTTAGAGCCAAGACTGAACCCAGGGGTCCACGTCCCAAGCTGTGTCCTTAATCTCCCAAGGTTTGGTTCCAAGTCGGCACCCCACAGATGGTGGCTGTCAGGGTCATGATTTTAGGGTGCTGTGCCCATCCTTCCCCACCCACAAGGGAGACTAGGGTGCAAAAGGGAGAGGTCGGGCTGATTATGGCCTCCAGCCAGTAGGAGATGACTCATCGACCCCATGATGACAGGTGACATTCCATCCTCTTCCCCAGAGGACTTTGGCCCGAGATAAAGGGAGCCCTGCTTCTGGGAAGAGGAGGACAAACAGGTGGGAGAGGTGGCCAGGCCACTGCCTGAGGGGTTGCAGGTCACGGTGGGAGGGCCACAGGGTCTACTTACGAAGTGGGAATGGCCCAGGTTGGACTGGCCAGATTGAGCCCTGAGCCTCCCTTCCAAGGTCAGAGATGTGGACTCCTCCTCCATTACCAGGAAAGTGGAGCTTCCTCACCCCCCCCCCGTGAAGTTGGCGCCCCAGCTTCTGCATCAGGCAGTCAGGGGACAGCCTCTTGGTACCCTTCCATGTACCCTCGGCATTTTTGCATGGCTCAGGAGGACTTGAGCCAGTCGGCAAACACTCTTCGAAAGGGAATTTCAAGGGGCCACAGACTCTAGCCAGATAGGCTATATTTGATCTATATTTCATTTTTTTTTAAATCCTAACCATACAAATAAGACTTGAATACAGTTCAGTTGCAAACAAACAAACAAACAAAAAACGCCAGCAACACACCTACAGTAGGTTTGCTGCCTGTCTAGGGTTGCCTCTGGCTGCAGATAACAAGTGACAGTGGCTTTGCCAGCAGGAGATGCCATTTTTCTTGTCTAAGAGGCGTTCCGGAGCGGGGACTCATTCAGGGACATCACCCATGAGCAGCTTCCCAGTCTCCCACATTGATACGTGACTTTCAAACTTGTAGCTCAAGTGGGCTCCATCGCTGTCTGGCATTGTATGCTCAGCCCGGGCGAGAGGGCAGGGAAGGGGCAAGGGGTGCCAGCTGAGTCCCCTCCTTTGATCAAAACATGGGAGCTTTCCCAAAGCTTCACGTGATAAATTTCCAGTCACTCCTCATTGACCAGAATCGGGTCACGTGACCACCCCCTTGCACTCATGCACCTGCAAAGAGGGGTTGGGGAGGTGATTATGTTCCTTGGACCCATTGCCACCCCATTCAAAACCAGAGTCCTATTAGTGAGAAAACGGGGTGACGGACGGCAGGCAAGCACTAGTGGGTCTGCCTCACGTTTGTGCTGTGTTACCTGCATGGGAACAGACTGTAAACGTGGTTTCGTACCTTGCTTCTCTTTCACCTAACAATATGCATTTAGAGATTTACCCGATCATAACTTTGATCTGCTGTGTAGTGTTCCAGGGGATGGACGGACCACAGTTTATTTGCCTAATCCCATGTTCATGGAAATTTCGCTTCCTTCCCCCCATCCCCCGCAAATGTTCACTGTTCTAAGCAATGCCTCAGTGAATGTCCTCACACGGCCCTCTTTATGCCCATATGTGTCGCTACAAAATTAGAACACTCAGGTAGATAAGCGTGTCCATTTAAAATCCTGGATGTGTTCCCAAACCAACACTAGGGTTTTGCCGGTTTACACTCCCTTTGACTGTGTACCGAGAAGACCTATTTCCTGCACACTCACCAGCCAGGATATTGTCACTAAAATTCTATTTTTCTCCTTGCGATAGAGGAAAAATCATTTTTGTCACAATTTGCATTTCCAGGATTAGTATGGAAGTACTGTCATACTCTATTATGTATTTATCATATTATCATTTGTGTATTGGCTATCTGTAATTTCTGATGTATGAATTTGCCTTTTGGAGAGAGACAGAGACAGAGCAGGGGGCAGGGCAGAGGGAGAAGGGGAGAGAGAATCTTAAGCAGATGCCACGTTGAGCATGGAGCCTTGTGTGGGGCTCGATCCTATGACCCTGAGATTGTGACCTGAGCTGAAACCAAGAGTCGGAAACTTAACTGACTGAGCCACCCAGATGCCCTTTCTGTTAATTTGACTTTTTAAATCATCTGGTCATTGCTTTCTGCTGAGCTCTTGTTTTCCTTTCTGATAGGCATGAGACCTTTTTTATTCTAGGTATAAATCCTTTTTTAAAAAAATCAACTTTATTCAGGTATAACTTACATACAATCACCTGCATCCATTTAAGGCAGGATTTCTCAGTCTTGGTACAATAGACATTTTGGGTTGGATAATCTTTTGTCTGGGGGCCTGCTGTGCATCACAGGATGTGATCCCTGGCCTCTACCTCTAGATGCCAATAGCACTTCGCCTGCCAGTCATGACAACCACAAACATTTCAGGACGTTGGTGGATGTCTCCTGGAGTCCAAAGTCATCCCTGGTTGGAACCTCTACTTTAAAATGTACAGCTGGGGGATCCCTGGGTGGCTCAGTGGTTTAACGCCTGCCTTCGGCTGAGGGCATGATCCTGGAGTCCCAGGATCGAGTCCCACATTGGGGTCCCTGCATGGAGCCTGCTACTCCCTCTGCCTGTGTCTCTGCCTCTCTCTCTCTCTCTCTGTGTGTATGTCTCTCATGAATAAATAAATAAAAACTTCAAAAAAAAATAAAATGTAGAGCTGTTGAACTCTGAGAGATGTGTGCACCCAAAAACCTACTACTATCTTCAGAATCTTCATATTGAGGTTGCAAATATTTTCCCAGCCCAAGACTTGGCTTCAAATCCAGGACCTGCCCCTTCCTATTGGAAGAGTTGCATCATGACTCTGAAATCTGTTTCCCCAGCTGTGAAATGGGGATGATAATCTGACCAGACAGTGATCTGTGATACTTGAAGGACACAATGATGTGGCTGTCACGTAGGAGGTGCTCAAAAATGCTAGTTCCCCTGTCCTTCCTCACTAAGTACGTATTCATTCAGTCAGTACATAGTTACTGAGCACCTGCTGTGTGCCAGGCCCTGTCCTGGGCTCTGGATGCAGTGAACAAGACAGGAAGGGTCCCTGTGCTCAGCTGGAGGAGAGACACAGCCAATGAGCAAACAAAGGATGCGTGACAGCAAAGCTTATAGAATGTTCTGATGATGCTGTTGATCAGTGCTGGGCCATCTGTCGGATGGTACAGTGTGGGAGACACCTGGGCGAGTCACGGTTTTGGGAGGAGGGTGAGAAGGTGACATCTACGTGGAGAGCAGGAGAGGCTGGAGAGCGAGGAAGGAAGATCTAGGCAGAGGGAACAGCAGGATGAAGCAGTGAAGTTGGACCCAGGTGGACACATTTGAGAAGAACAAGGAGCAAGGGTGATGGGGACAGAGCAATCAGGGGGAGGAACAGAGGTGAGACTCAAGGTCAGCGAGGTAAAGGGAGGGGAGCAGGACATGCAGGGCCTTGGCCGCCATGGTTAGGAGTTCTAGTCTATTCTAACATGCAGCAAGAGGCCACCGCACAGCTGTTAGCTGGGGAGAGACACGATTCCTTCACCCACCAAATGTTGAGATCTCGGTCTGGCCCTCCCCCTGGGGAAGACACATTGGCTCCGGCGGCCCGGTTCTCCATACCTCTGCCTGGATCGCCTTAATCACCCTATTAAGAACACAAATAACCAGCTTCTCTCCAGAGGAACTGAGGCCTCAAAGCCCCATTTCCCATCCATGTCTTACACCAAGAAGCCACTCGGGGCTGCGGGTGCCCATTTGACTGATAGGAAAGCTGAGGTGGAGCCACACAGAGGGGAAGCACCAAGATGGGCCTTGAACCCAAGGCTCCTCCTGCAGCTAAACCTGCTTCTCCTCAATCCCAGGTCACAACCCTTAGTGGGGAGGGTGAGGGAAACATGATCTCCCCCTTCCTGAGATACCCCGTGGATCTGGGACTCAAGTCCACGTACCTGTATCAGGCAAGGCTCCCGGGCTGCCCGCAGGGGAGAAGAGCCCTACCCAGCCCCTCAGGAGAGCAGGAAAGGGCAAGTACTCGGGCTGGGTCCAGAGCCAGGTAAAGCTGGGGCAGGGCAGGAAGTGCGGTGGGCCCAGAGCCAGGTGGGATTAGGATTTAGGACCTGCCCCACCCGCGGGCACGCATGGGGCTTCCTCCTTCTGGCTGTGGACTCTGCCCTGCTTCTGAACCAGCGCCTGGGACTCCTTGGCTCCCCCATCAGGTGGGGTCTTGCAGGCCCAGTGCCAGCATCTGTTGGGATTCTGCTGGGCCAAGCCAGCCTCGCTTGCCCCTGTCACCTGGACCTGCTGTGAATCCCAGGATCTATTGTGCATTGGGATACGTGCCTCAGTTTCTCCAGTTTGCACTTCTGGCCTCTGCCATTGCTTCTTGTTTGTTGTATGCCAGGGATGCGGCTCATTGCTGGGGATAAAACAGTGACCACCCTGCACTGTCCCTGCCCTCAGGATGCCGGCCACCTGGCTGGACTGATAGATGAGTGACCAGGTGACCCTGTGCTCAGTGCGGCTGGGGGGAGAGTGGCAGGCGCCACCAGCGCCCACCGTCCTCCATCATCTTTTCTCCACAATGAGAGCATTTTGGAGGGTTAGCAGGGCACATGCTGCCCAGGTAGCGATTATACTTCTCAGCCTCCTTTGCGGTGAAGTGGAGTCATACGACGAAGTTCTGGCCAACGGAGTATAGTAGAAGTGATGTGAAACCACTTCTGGGTCCTGCCCTTAAAAGGAATGACCCTCTCTCTCTTCCTGCTGAACGGAATGTGGATGCGATGCAGGAGCTTGAGAGCCACCCCGGACCTCATTTGGAGGCCGTGGATGGCAGAGAACTGGATCAAAGGAACCAGGGTTTCTGGAGTGAAGTTGCAGAGTCAACCCACCAACCTTGAACCTTCCACCTCCGTGCTAGAAACAACATTCTGTCCCAGTGGGATGCTGCGGGCCTCTGTAGCAGCAGCCCAGACAGCAGGCTGCCTGCTACAGAGGAGCAAATGCATGTGCTTGGGAGGGCCTCAGAGGTGTTTAGCCTGGCCTTGTGTGGAGAGGCATGGAGGGCTTCCTAGAGGAGGCAACTTTTAAATGGAGTCTTGACAATGGGGGAAGGGGGGATTTTTCTAGACAAAGTTTCCAGGCAGAGACCCAGCATCTGGGCAAATGTGGAGGTGAGGGAGAACATGGGGCTTTCGAGGCCCCCGAGGAAGCTGAGGGTGGCTGGAGGGTAGGGAGTAAATGCTGAAGAAGATGGGTCTGGGGCAGTGCAAGTCCCACCTCCAAGAGCCTGGGAAAGCCAGCCTAAAGCCTTTGGATTTCACCCTGAGGATACAGGGGAGCCATGGGAAACTCGAGGCAGGATGGGGGGAGGTGATTCAACCGGCTTCTTAGAAAGATCTCTCTGGCTATGGGGTGAGGAATGGATTCTTTCGTTTATCTGAAAAAGTTGGAGCTCTGCTATGTGCCAGGCGCTGAGGATTATCAGCGAACAAAACAGACTCGGTTCCTACCATGTGGAAGTCCGCAGCCTGGTGGGGTGAGGCGGGAAATCACATCATCCCCCAAATTGGTATGATGTGTGGTTTGGGCAAAGCAGGGAGGTGTGCGAAACTGTGAGGGAGCCCAACGTGGGGGTCACCTGGGGGAGTCAGAGGAGCTTCCGGAGAAAGGCGATGGGGTCCCCAGCGGTGGGACGAATTCCAGGCAGAGGGAATAGGATGGAGGGCAGGGAGGGAACAAGGAAGATGATGGTAGAGGTGGACACAGTCCCGCAGAGATGGTGAGACAAAGCAGGGAGTCTCCGGGGCCTGCCAGCTTCCAGCTGCAGCAAGCTGGACCCCAACAGACTCTGAGGAGGGTGGGGCAGGACTTGAAGCGAAGACCCTGACCTCCAACATGGTGTGTTGATCTGAAGTTCTTTCTTTTCTTTTTTTTTTTAAGATTTTATTTATTTATTCATGAGAGACACAGAGAGAGAAGCAGAGACGCAGGCAGAGGGAGATGCAGGCTCCCTGCGGGGAGCTCGATGCAAGACTTGAAACCAGGACCCCGGGATCATGCCCTGAGCTGAAGGCAGGTGCTCAACTGCTGAGCCCCCCAGCCGCCCCTGGACCTGAAGTCCTTATGGGCCATCCGAGTGGAGATGGCCAGCGACTGGTTGGATACAGGGATGTGGCGGGTGGAGGGGCTCCCTGGCCACAGCTTGCCAAATGCTGGCCTTGAGGGCACCTAATACATGCCAGGATCTACTCTTCTGGTAGACAGAGGGATTGCCCGCTCACATCTTCTTTGCTGGCCGGGTCCAGTTTTGCTAGACGAGCACCCAGCCAGGTGCTCCGGGGTAGGGGCCATTCCCCGCCCAGCCTCAGAGTGGGTTATAACGAGTCTAAGCCAATTGTGGCGAATTTTCACCTCGCTGGTGATTGGTCTGGAATTGGGCATGTGATGCAGTCTTGGCCAATGAGAAGTCTGCAAGAAGTCTTCTGGGAACAATTTTCTCCCTTATAAAGAGACCCCTGGCAGCAGGAGGAGGAGGAGGAGGAGGAGGAGGAGGAGGAGGAGGAGGGGAAAGAGGAAAAGAGGAGGGGGAGGAGGGGAGAGAGGAGGGAGAGGAGGGGGGAGGAGAAGGAGAAGGAGGAGAAGGGGAAGGGGAAGGGGAAGGGGAAGGGGAAGAGGAAGAAGAAGAAGAAGAAGAAAGAAAGAAAGAAGAAAGAAAGAGTAAAGAAAAGAAGAAGAAGAAGAAGAAGAAGAAGAAGAAGAAGAAGAAGAAGAAAAAAAAGCCCTCTCCTCTTTGCTTGATGTTATAAGGTCTGTGAGTGATGCCTGGAGCTGCAGCAGCCACTTTGAAACCATAAGGAGATGCATCCATAAACTGCTAGGTAGGAAAATGTTTCCATTTCACAAAAACGTGAGTTTTTGTTTGCACCTTCCAATTAAACAACCTTATTAGATAAGATTATGAATCTCTCCCCCCCCCCCCCCCCCCCCCCCGCCCCGCCACTTTCTTTCTTTTCCTTTTTGCTTGTCTGGAGTGACTGACAGCCGCGGCTGACTTAGTCATGCCGCTAATTTACCTCCAAAAGTTTGTTTAGCACCTTAGAAATATCTTTTTCTCTTAACCTTCCTATTTCACCACCTTTAGTCACCACCTTCTATTCCCTGTGCCTGAACACATTCTGACTGATAAAGTGCTTCATCATGCATTCTCTCGTGTAACCCTCTCGAGGACCCTCGGAGATAGATATTATTATTATAGCCCGTTTTACAAATGGGAGAAACAGAAGCTCAGGGCAGGTGAGTGACTTTCCCAAGATCACAGGTTAACAGAACTGGGATTTGAGTCCAGGCTGGTCTGATTTGAGAGTGCAACTGGGCTGATGCTATAATCTCCTTTTAAAAGTCTTTCTCTTAACACGTTTTAGTAGGAAACCATAGGCCTGTTCTTATTTTTCCCTGCAAAACTGTGATTATGGTTGGTGGGAAATTCAGAGTGGGCTGCGATTCTCTGTACATAGTTAATGGCTTTGATTATATGTTTCTGGCTTCTTCATTCTGAGAAAGGCTGCCATTGGTTGTACAATATAATCAAATCATTTCTTATGTAAACAGCCGTCTGGCACAGAGTCAGCGGCAGTTCCAGCGGCGGGAAGGTGAAAATGAAACTGTGCTCCCAGCTCCGGAAAGCAATCTGCTATTCAGCAGGAAAAGATCAAGGGTTAATGACACAGAGTTGGGCAAAGGCTGCCGCTGTGGCTCTGAGCATTATCAGGAGGCGGGAACAAAGAATGGTTGTTAAATGGGTTTGTTACAAAAGTTATTTCCTAATGTAATTCATGAAACGCTTGCCAGATCATTAGGCACATCCTTCGAAAGCACAAGGGGAAAAAAAAAAAAAGAAAGGAAAGGAAAGGAAAAAAAGAGGCTTCTAACAATTATCAAACTCTCAGCAAGGGTTAATATCTTTAATATATAAAGAGTTCTTACAAAACAATAAGGAAAGGTGCACATCTTATTATAAAATGGACTATTAACAAATTAAGAAATACAAAAGGCAGGCAATCCTATGAAGACAAGATCCACTCTGTCAGTAATCCAGGAAAGGGAAATAAAAGCTGCAGTGATATGTCATTTTCCACTTATCAGATTGGCATAGAATGGCAGTGTGCGCCAGGACATTCAGTGGGCAGAAATTTTGAAACAATCCAGAACTTTAACTTTGGGGCATTTACCCTAAGGATATGATAGGCCAAGCATTCTCTACGAGCAAGGGTGTTCCTTGCAGCAATGTTTATAATAGTGAAAAATCAGGGGAAGAAACCCAAAATCCTAAGCTATGGAGGGCTCACTAAGAAAACAACGGCAAATTCGATTACATACTGCATTAAAAATTAAATTGCATTAAATAAATATAAAAATTGTAGTGTCATAAAAGTACTAACAAAAATAGCAATCTAGAAAAATGTCACAACATGTTGTAGAGAAAAGAATATTCACATGCACGTTCTAAGCTGTGTATGCTCGTGCACATATATTAAAGAGAGTATGCTAAAGGATGTTTACTAAAACATCAGCAGCATTTATTTCTAGGTCATAGGGTTTTCAGTAATTTGTCCTTTTAGTCAGCATTTCTCAACCTTGGCACTATTGACTTTCGGAGCCAGATAATTTTTTTTTTTTGTTTCAAGGGACTGTCCTAGGCATTGTAGGATGTTTAGCAGCATCTCGGGCCTCTCCCTGCCAGATGCCAGTGGCAACCGCCCCCCCCCCCCCCCCCCCCCCCCCCGTCAGCCATAACAACCCAAACTGCATCCAGACATTGCCACATGTCTCCTGAGGAGCAAAACCACCCTCGGTTGAAAACCACTGTTTTAAATACTTTTCTACATTATTTAAATATTTTAGCAGCAAGCATGTATTGTTATCATAATCAGGAAAACAAACATATCTAAAAAAATATTCAGTAAAGTCATTTGTGGCTTTGTGACTTGGCTGTGGGTTCAGTCGATGGAATTCAATCAGAGAGCAGAAAAATCTGTTATCTTCTTCCTTTGATACAAGGTTCTGGTGAAACATCTAGACATTTGGCAAAGTCTTCCCTGGATTGGTCTTTGCTTGAAGAACAAATGCTCCAGACTTTAAAATAATTAAACTCCTGGAGTGGGTGTTTGAGTCTCTTGCCCCCTTCTCTTGGTGACTGATTTGAGAGGGTCACTACACCTCTCATGCAGCCCTCCTTTTGAGGGGAGCTGACTCTTCCTGGCTCCAAACATGAAGTTGATTTTCTAAATCTCACCCTCCAGCTGTGGCTACTGGCTCAGAGATGGAACCAGTTTGGTCCAGCGAATCTAGGGGCCACTCAGTGCTGTGGGCTTCTGGAAAAGATGCATTCCAAGTATTCTTAGAAGCCACCCAAGGAGGTCTTCTTCATCTTGACAGAATGAAGCCTGGAATTAATGTACCCATTTTAACACCATGGAGAAAAGCGGCTAGAGGAAAAAAAAAAAAAAAAAAGCAGCACACAGAATCACAAAGCTGGGTGAAACACAGAGGAAAAGAGCTAGAGCCCTGATTGAACCAAGCCTGAAGCTTGTTTTTTTTTTTTTTGCTAGGCTTTTGTTTATGGGAGCCAAGATGTTTCCTTTATAGTTAAGTTGATCTGAGTTTCTATTATTTGCAGCCCAAAAAAACCTGTTACAACCCCCTTTAATGCCCCCTAAACATCTACTTTCATGTTCTTTCAGCCAATGTTTTGGACACGGACAGGAGGCCAGGCCCAACGCCTGATCCTGGAATTGGAGCAAAGACGACACAATCCCATCCCTGACAAACATGCTGCCTGGGGTGGGGAGCAGGGATGGAGACAAGATAACAAATAGGCAACGCAGCTTGTGCTGTGATGACAGGGACACAGGGACATGGTCCAGGCATGGGGTGGGGAGAGGAAATCCTGGCTGAGCCAGTCTTAAAGGGAGAGCAGGGAGAGGGAGCAGGATGTTTGGACAGAAAGAGTGGCAAGTTTGCCAGCCTGGACATTTGAGAGACTGTTGGGGCTCAGAGCAGGGGACCATCCGAAGGAAGAAGAGAGCTGCTGGGGGAGGGGACATGACCCTAGAGGACAGTAGGGCACTTGGTACAAAGAGTGCCCTGCAGCTTTGGAGTGTGGACCCTTACCCCCTGCCCCCCCATCCCTGGTGCAAACCAGCTGTTCGTGGAGAAGGTGGGGGCTGGGGTTGGGAAGCAGCACTTCACAAAAACCAGTTTTTCCCACATTCCAAGAATGAAAAGACCAAGAAATCACTAAAGATGACATTTCATGCCTAATGTTCTTTCAATAGCATTCAGTCCACACCAGCACTACTAAGGTGGAAGGCAAAAATTAACCTGGACTCATGGTCTGGTAGGAGACAGATAATCACCTAATGACTCCTAAAAAATGTAAACTTCAGCCGTGCTCTGGGGGGGTCTGAGAGGGGTGTTTGACATTCCAGGAAGGCCAAGGAAGGGTTTCTGGAAGAAGTAGCACTTGAGCTGAGAGCTGCAGGATGAGAAGGAGTTCTCTTGGCAAAACCACAGAAGACGGGGTTTTAGGCAGCAGGAACAGCTCGTGCAAAGGCCCTGTGGCAGGGCTTTCTGTCTGATGAGATGTTTTTCTTCTTTGAGAATGAAGCCATTTTCAAAGTGTGGTCAAGGATCCCCGGGGGTTCCCAAAACCCTTTCAGGGAGTTCACACAAGGATTTGCCTTTTTCACTCTCATCTCATGTAAGGGTGAAGAGTTTGAAAAGTTCAGGGATAGGTATTTAGAGCCCATGTTGACGTGAACTCTCAGAAAGTGCCATTGGTGAGTTTAGGTGCAGCCTCAGCGAAGAATATCACAATATTACAGCATTCCCCCTTTCCGACCACCTGCCCCCATAAAGCTGAGTTTTCTTCAGATACTTCAAATAAAACGAAATATCGGGATGCCTGAGTGGCTCAGCGGCTGAGCGTCTGCCTTCGTCTCAGGGCGTGATCCCAGTCCTAGGATCAAGTCCCACATCGAGCTCCCTGCATGGGGCCTGCTTCTCCCTCTGCCTGTGTCTCTGCCTCTGCCTATATGTGTCTCTCATGAATAAATAAATAAAATATTTAAAAACAAAACAAAATATCACAACCGGCCAAATGCAGAAGCGGCTCTGAGGATCCAGGTGTCTCCTCTTAGGCCAGCCATTCGCGAAAGCTGCAACACGTGAACGGGGCCAACTGATGCCACTTTTCTCACTACGTTTCTTTAAATTTTGAAATATGTGGTTATTTATCATAAAAACATGTTAGTTACCTAAACGCAGACTGGATTTATTACTTTTTTTAAGTGACTAAAATATTTTATTAATTTCTTAGTTTTAATTTCTAATACGGATGTCGATTGATACATCCCACTCTAACAAAAGCTCCTTGGGGGTCTTCACTAATTGTCTACAATGTAAAGCAATCCTGAGATCAAAATGTACCTCCTCCCTCCTCGCAGCCCCCTCCCTCCCCACCTAGCCTGGGCCCCTCCCCCACATAAGGCAGTTTGGGCTCTGGGCCTCCTGGGAAGGGGGAGACATTAAGTGCGGGAATCCCAGGGTGGAGGCTTCATGGCTTTGGAGTTTCAAAAGCCAAGTGGAGGAGGAAGAGCTTATATTTGCAGGGGTCGGGGGAGCATCTTGCAGAGAGTTAAGGCTCCTTCATCCAGAGCCAGAGGCAGATTCCTGAGCCGGGGCAGAGAGGAGAGGGTCAGGTGCAGCCAAGGCCTGGGATTGAGCTCAAGGAGGCCAAAACCTCAGTAGGAATGGCTTCTCTGTGATTCTGGAAAGGCAGCCTCAGGCCAGCCCCTAGGAACGGCCAGGAAACAGCCAAAGGGCCCAGGACACAGGCTATCGGGAAGGGATAGCCACATCGCCTCGTGGGGCCTCACGGGTGGGGACTAGCCCACCCCAGACCTGTGTCCCCACTGTCCTCCTGGGCCCAACACCTGCGCCTCACAAAAGGATGGGAACCCAGGAGAAGTAGGGAAGGGGTGACAGGAAAAGGAAAGAATTGACCCCCGGGGGGAAGTTCCTACCAGCCTGACAGAGTGATGGCACAAAATGGAAATTAAGTTCAATTCACAAAACAAAACAAAACAAAACAAAAAACAACCCCACAAAATCCATATGGCTTCACTTTGTGAACTGATCCTCATAACACCTGGTGCATGCAAACCCTGCTAGTGTGACGCATGACTTCTTGGCCGGCCCAGGCTCTGTTTGGGCCTCAGAGAGGTTATGTCACTTGCGCCAGCTGCACAGCAGGAAGGGACAGAGCTCGGATGTGCTCTCAGGCCTGTCTCGTGCCCCCACGCCCCTGGCCACCAAGCTATGCTGCTGAGAGAGGCTGTTGGTCCCCAAGGCCCGGCGAAGCCTCTGCCAGGGTGAGGGCACTCCAGGGGGCAGCACTGGGTCCCAGGAGGACGCAGGGGCCAGGCCCCAGGTGGGGTTCTGACGTGGTCCTTCCCTCGATGCCCCTCCTCTCGCCGCCCATATCCAAACACGTCAGTTTTACGTGCCCCACCTGGACCGTGGCAGCCGCCTCCTGTCCTGGCCCTTCTGCCCTCACAGTCCCTTCTCCTCATGCAGCCAGAAGGATCCTGATCGCACCCAAGTCCGATCCAGTCCTTCCTCCCCCTCCCACCTTCCATGGCTCTCACCTCACTCAGGGACAGATGTGAGCTCTTCACGGCGGCCACAGGCCCCTGCCCGGCCTCGTCTCCGAGCCACCGCCCAGTGCCCCCAGCATCCCCCTCTGGCCTGTGGCCGCAGCCACACCAAATGCCTGGCAGTTCTCCACGCCCTTTGTGCCTTCCAGCCTCCAGACTCTTGCACATTCTGTTTCCTCAAACCCGAGCCCTGTTTGCACTCCTTTTATTCCTTTTCAAATCGACGTGAAAGTCACATGACATGGAACGAGGCACTGTGAAGGGACAGCGACAGTACCTTCACAAACCATGCGGACATCACTGACACTTCACCTTTCGTTGTCCAGACGCTTCCTTCTAGATGTTCCCTCCCCCAGGAAGCCCATGCAAAGGCCCCACCTTTCCCATATTTTAGCTTCGATGCCTCCTTGGGTTTCTCCACTGTGGCTCTGACCTGAAAATGTCATATGTGCCTCGATGTACCTGTGTCTCCCAGCAGCCGGGAGCAGCAACCGTGTCCGATTCTTTTCAGTGTCCCTGGCACCTGCACATCGTGTGCGCCCGGACTAGCGGCTGCCAAGATGAAAGGGGACAGAGGAGCAGAGAGGGGGCCAGGGAGCGTGAAACGTGGACTGAGCCCCTACGCCAGGCCCTTGGGGCCGGGGACGCAGTGACGGACACAGTGACCGTGCCTGTCCTTGTGGAGCTGACAGCCCCCGGAGGACAAGTAGAGACTTGACAACTTCCAGATGGTATCAGCAGGCCTCTGAGGGCAGATGGGGGAGCACCTCCAGGACCCCTGAGACTGCCTGGGGCTGGGAAGGCTCCCTGGGGGTGGCGTCTAAAGGGACCTGAGTGACAGAGTGGAATGAACAGGATGAGGGCGGACGATCGGTGGGAATATTCCCGAAAGAGAGAACAATGTGGACAAAAGCCAAGCCCAGTGGTTCCCAGCCCTGCTGATTTTGCTCACCCTGGGGAGTTTGGCAAAGTATGGAGATGTTATTGGTTATCACGGCTGGAGAAGGGGGTGGAGGACACCCGACAGAGCACAGGGCAGCCCCCCGTCACAGAGAATAATCCCACCCAAGGCTGAGCGACCCTGGCCTACCTGCCGGCACTCGGGGAACTAGCGGAATCTGGTTGGAGCGAGGGTGCAGGGAGCACTCAGGAGAGGGAGGAAGGTTCGGGCAGCATTGGCCTCGTCCTGGGCTTGGTGTTAGGGGGCTAAAGGCTTGTGGGGTGGGGGTGGGGTGCTGGGATTCTAGGTAGAGGGGATTTAAGCAGAGTGGGGGTGAGATTCAGGGTTCAGAAAACTCCCTCTGGCCATAGCATGGACTAGATGTTAGGGGTGCCAAGGTGGAATGTGGGAAAACAGGTTTTCCTTAGTGCTGGAAAGTCCAGGAGGGCCTCCCTGAGATGGTGACGTTTAAGCCAAGAATGAGGTAGCGAGGAAGGTAGGCAACGTGCACAGCAAGTGCAAAGGCCCTGAGGTGGGGACCAGCTGAGTGGGTTCTGGAAACAGAGGGGAGGCCAGGGTGTCTGAAGTGGAGAGGTTAGTGGGAAATGCTGTGTGGGGCCTTGGGGGCTGTGACAAGGACTTGGGGGTTATTCTGAGAGCCAAGGGGAAGAACGCTTGGAGGCTTTTTCACCAGAGGAGGGACGTACTCTGCCTTGGGTTCTAACAGGATCCCTCTGACTGTGTGGAGAATGGATGGTAGGGGTGTGGGCAGAAGCAGAGAGACCAGGGGAACCAGAGCAGTGGTCCAGGCGAGCAGTGATGGGGGCTGTGCCCAACGGAGGCAGGGAGGTAGAACGAGTTATTCAGGAGGTGTGGCGTCAGGTGTGATGGCAGGTGGGAGGCAGAGCAGTGGGAGCTGCTCAGAAGCTTCTAGCTTGGGACGTCTGGTGGCTCAGCAGTTGTCTACCTTCCGCCCAGGGCATGATCCTAGGGTCCTGGGATCGAGTCCCACATCAGGCTCCCTGCAGGGAGCCTTCTCCCTATGCCTTATCCCTCTGCCTCTGCCTGTGTCTCTGCCTCTCTCTCTGGGTCTCTCATGAATAAATAACTAAAATCTAAAAAAAAAAAAAAAAAAAGAAGAAGAAGAAGACGTTTCGAGCTTGTTAACTGGATATGGATCCCATGGGTATCTTTTTCATGAGGGCCACTCCTCCCACCCCTCCCCAGCCTGTTGCACCCTTTCTATGGTGTCCACAACCCAAGCACCTGCCAGAAGCCTGCCCAGGGCATTTGCCGTTGGGGTCTTCTCAATGCATCAGTGCTGGGATGCGCTGCCTTTAAGAAAGGAATCCAGCCCCATCGCACTGGCTTTTTAAATAAAAGTCAGAAGAGGACGTCAGAAGAGGAAAAGTCTCCTGTTCCAAAGCCAGCCCTCAGAAGCATGGGTGTCTGCTGTCCGACGGTCCCAGGTTCGAATCCCACCTCTGCCATCACCCAGCCATGTGGCTTGGGCGGGTGCTTCATGGCTCAAAGCCTCAGGCCCCTCCGGTGTCAAGAGGGCAGAACAGATCCTCCCTCAGAAGGTTGGTGTGAATTCCAAAATAAGACCATGTGTGGAAAGTCCCTGGCACACAGCTATAGTGTCCAATAACCGTCCGTGAGCGTTATTATCACAATCTTATTATCTGGGCTCAGAAAATCATTCAGTTTAACGCTCTCCTCCGCAGCTGGAAGGGCTGGTTTGAGCTTCAAATTGCCAGAGACATCAGAATGACACGGGCCCTCCAGCAGAGCCCAGTGCAGAGCTCCCAGGAGGACGAGCCACGGGGATGTTGTCGTCACCATCGACGGCTTGTGAAAAATTGTGGTTTCCACAGCACTGGTGTGGACAGGGGAGGGCTCTGGAGCTCCAGGAGCCCCGCACCGAGCCCCCCGCCCCTCACGCAGATGCTGTGCAACCGTGGGCAAGTTCCCCAGCTTCTCAGAGCCTCAGTTTCCCCATCCGCCAAGCGGGAACTCCATCTAACCCCCTGCAGGGACGGCATCGCGGCCCCTTGGGGAGTGGAGGGCGACAGGGTGCCAGGCGCTTGCCGCCGCTGTCGCATCGGTGCTCACACTGAGCCTTGATTCTCCTCCTCACTGCAGGCGAGGATGTGGAGGCTCAGCCAGGTGCAGCCCCGGCACGGGGCCACCCCAAGCGCGGCGCCCTCCCAGCCCTCATAGACAGGCACCCGGACCTGTCATCGCACCCAGGAAGTGGAGCCAGGTGGTGGCAGATTCATGGGCGTCTGTTGCATAATTAAGTGAGGGTGAAAAACGTTTGTCATTAAACAAGGGAACCAGGGCATCATCAGCCCTCGCAACAGCTGGGATGGCTCAGGAAGGGGAGGCTGCCCCTCTGGCAGCCTGGAAGATTCTGGCTGGGGTGACGGCGGCACCTGTGTGCCTTCTGCGCCTTGGCTTCCCGGCCGGCGGCAAGGGCAGGCTTTGCTGCAGTTCTGTCTCCCTGGTTCCCACCTCAGGGCCTTTGCACTTGCCTTTCTCCCTCCCTGAAAGGTGCTTCCCACACCCGGACCCTCCCCAGGAGACCCCTTCTCCTCCTCCAGGACACAGTTCAGGTACCTCTTCCTGGAGGCCTCTCAACCGCCGCAAGCACTGTCCTGTCACCCTGTTCTGTTTCCTCCTGAGCACTCACAGCCCACGATCATCCTGTTCACCTCTGTGACTCATCTGGTGCCTGTCCCAGAGCTGGCACGTCAGCTCCAGGAGGACACGGAGCTTGTTGCATTCACTGCTGTATCCGCAATACCTCGTTCAGAGCCCGGCACATACCAGATGTGCACTGAGTATTGGTTAGATAAACAAAGGGCCCCTTGTCACTTTGTCTCTTGTTTCGATCTCTTTTCCACAACTGTGGGGCCATTTGATGGATGAGAAAAACTGAGGCGTGAAAAGGACACACCTCGTCAGGGACAGCCTCCATGTAGAAAGCTCCACGTGATAGCCACTGAGCCTTGTCCCATGATCCACAGTTCGGGGACTCTAAAGCTGGGCTGACTGGGTCAGATCTCAGCTGTGCCACTCCCTGGCTGGGTGACCTTAGACCAGTGACTGTTCTTCTCCGGGCCTCAGTTTTCTCATCTGTAAACATCGGACGGTTGTCCTTAACTCCCAAGGCTATTGTTGCAAGGGTCAAACGAGTTAATATATATTCAAAAAAAAAAAAAAAAAGTGTTGAGGCTGGTGGTATCCCGTAAATGTCAGATATGGTGTCCCATAAAATATTTATTGAATCAAGGAGGTATGATAATTGTGTCATTTCACAGCCAGGGAAACTGAGACACGGGGAGGTGAAGCTAGTTAAGCAATGGAACTGGGTATCAAGCCCATGATTGTCCAACTCGAAAGGCCGCCGTCGTACAATGAAGGTAATGCTAGCTGGAAGCTGGGCCTTGGGCCTCCCCGGTGATGGAAGACCAATGCTGCCTGGCCGGCCCCCATTTCCATGGGGTTTGAGTGAGGCCGATTCCACTTCTGGGCTCAAAGATGGTCACATGAACCCTGTCACAGAACCTGATGGTCACATCCCCTGGCCGTGGGCCACAGGGCTGGGTTCAGAAATGGCCATACACCCAACCCAAGCCCATGAGATCCAGTCCTGGGATTTTCATAGGAATGAAAGAGCACTTACTTTTTCTAGTAGTAGCAATAATAGTAATAGTAGTAATAAAATAATAGTTAATATTATAGAGTGTTAGGTGCTGTTTAGAACTTCACATATATTAATTAACTCCATCTTCCAGAGAGACCGAGAAAACTGATGAGATCATTCTAACACCTGGATCCAGCTATGCCTGAAGCAAGACACCCCTGGAATTTTTTTTTTTTTTTTTTACATGACCCAATAAATTCTCTTTTGCTTAAACCGGTTTGAGTTAGGCTTCTGTCCCTTAGAACCGAGAGAGCCCTGACTAATCCACCTGCCTTCCGGACATTATCTAAGCTTCTGTCTCTCCATCATTACCGAAGCCAGGGGGGCACACGCCCATTAACTGTTTTATGCCCGTAGCTGACTCACAAGTTCCCACTCTAGTTCTTGGTCCATCGTGCCTGTACAGAGGCTGCAGGTCTGCCCCCTTTCCCATGCGCCCCAAGCTGGAGAGTGGGTGTGCGGGTGTGTAAGCACACCCTTGTTCCAGGAAGGTGCTCTGTGGGGTTTGCTTGGCCCCAAAACAGACCTCATTATTAGCGTGGTGACTATTCATAAAGAGTCCCGGCTCCCCTGCCAGGCCGGCTGCTTTGCATACATGGTGATCTCACCCAGTCCTCCCGAAAACCCTCCCAGGCAGGCATTGTCACCCCCATTTGAAAGATGAGGATGATGAGGATCAGAGAAGCCAGGCCTGAGTCACACGGCGCCTGCGCAGCGGTGTCTGCACTCTCCAGCCCCAGGGCCGCGCGCCTTCCAGGATGCAGGGTCCGCTGACCCTGGCTCTAGAGCTCAGCTGGGAGTGTGATACAAGCGTTGGCTCTACACGATTGCAGAATACACACACGCAGGTACTGTATAGGCGCGGACCCCGTAGGCGTGTAGATGTGTGTGATATGTGTGTGGACTCCATACATGTGTATTGTACATATGTAAAACTGGGTGGATGTGGTGTACGCGTGTCTGTGTGTGTAGCATCGGTGTGTGTGGAGTGTGAGAGTGCGTGTGTGTGTCACATGTGTGTAGACTCTCCTTGGTTCCCCCCATACTGGGCAGCGGGTAGTTTGTATAATCAGGGAAAACAGCGACCATATGTCTGCGCCCCTATTGCTACCACCCTGGCCCGGCCACCGTTACCTCCCCTCTGGACTCCTGCAGGTGCCTCCCTGGCTTCCCTGCCTCTGCCCCTTCCCTGGCCCCATAGTCCATTCTCTGTCTTGGGCCAGAGGGATCTTATTAGAACCTAGATCGGATCAGGGCCTCCCGTGCTCAGAGCCCTACACAGCTCCCACCCCAGTCCGAGTAAAGCCCAAGTCCTCACAACAGCATGCAAGGCCCTGCCTGGTCTGGCCCCCGGGATCTCCCTGACCTTAGCAATCTTAGCAAGGCTGCCCGGCCTCAGGACCTTTGCACCTGCAGTTCCTCTGCCTCAGATATGACTTCACTCAAGGGTCGGTTGAAATGTCACCACCCCCAAGAAGCCTTCCCTGATTGCCCACTCGCTCCAGCTTCTCGTCCCGCGTCGATGCGCTCAAGGTCATCCCCATGCAGCATTCTGTGCGGGGTGTATTGCTCACTGGCCCACTGCTGGTCCCTCCACGGGGAGCTCACCTCCACGAGTGCAGAGACCTTGTCTCCCCCCACCCCTTGACAGAAGTCCCGGTGCCTGGCGCACAGGAGGTCCTCAGCCACTGGTCCACGGGTGGAGGAATATTAGCCAGTCACAAACCCAGCCAGGATTCAGGTCGGCCTTTGCCTCGCCAAATCACCTCCTGGCCACGCACGCAGGCCCCCCAGACCCCCGGGCCTCTCCCCACCGCCGTCTTCTCTCTTCAGCACCCCCCTGAGCTGGAGGCCTCATGCTCTTCAGGAATCAGGTGTTCCCGATAGCTGAATGTCCGGGTAACGGAGGATGACACCCTCAACTGGTGGCCTAAAAACTGCCGCCCGCGGTTGGCTCTGACCAGCGGAGTCGCTCTGTGAGGCCAACACTTTTTTTTTTAAGCTTTTCTTTTTAATTTTTAAAGTAATCTCTACACCCAACACGGGGCTCAAACTCATGACCCCGAGATCAAGAGTTGCACGCGCCACCTTCGGAGCCAGCCGGGCGCCCCCAACACTCTCTTATTTTACCAGCTTTATTGAGATAGAATTCACATCGCACACAATTTGCCCATTGAAAGTGTACAAGTCAATGGTTTTTAGTGTCTTCACCGGGTGGTGCAACAACTACCACAATCCCTCCCCCAAGCACCCCGGGTCCATTTACAGTCACTTCCCATTTCCCCTCACTCCTTCCCCGCGGTGACTACTGATCTGCTTCCTGTTTCTACACATTTGCCTATTCTGAGTGTTTCAAGCAAATGGCAGCGGACACTATACGCCCTTCTGGCCTGCCCGCTTTCACTTAACAGGCGGTTCTCAAGGATCATCATTTACACTGTAGTCTGAATCAGTACTTGACTCCGTGTCATTGCTAAATAGTTGGATGGCGCCACACACTTTAGCCTCCATCCTCGATGGACATTTGGGTGGTCTGGCCGTTGTGAACTGCGCTGCCAAGAACATCCACGTGCAAATTTCTGTGTGGACACAGGTTCTGGGTACACACCCACCAATGGAATCGCTGCATCATGTGGTAACTGAGTTTAACCTTTCAGGAAACTTCCAGAGTGCTTTTCTAATGTGGCCACACTGTTGTACAATCCACCTGTGGGCCGTGAGCCTTCCAGCCGGTCCACAGGCTCATAAGGATTTGCTACTGTCGGTCTTTTTGATTGTAGCCACTCTAGGAGGCGTGGGGTGATCGGCCAGTGCTTTATCTCAATTAGCCAGAAACATTTAACACCTGGGAGGGCAGAGGGCACCCGGGTGGCTCAGTCGGGTAAGCATCCGACTCTTGGTTTCTGCTCAGGTGGTGATCTCAGGGTCTTGAGATGGAGCCCCACGTCGGGCTCTGCGGTCAGCGGGGAGTCCGCTTCTCTCTTTCTGCCCCTCCCCCACTTGCACACATACACTGTCTCTAAAATAAATAAATCTTTCTTTCAAAAAAATTGGGAGAGTTGATGTAAAGATCTGGATTTCTGGCTTCCCTTGAGGACAGTGGCTCCTGGTGCGTGTGGGGCCTGTTCACAGAGGGAACTGAGTCACTGCCACCCCTAGGGCACCATAGGCCTCATCCAGCTGCCCGCCTTTTTGAGAAGGCCATGGGTCTCTCTGTCACTGAGGTCTGTAACACTTGTTTGAGCCCAGCTGAGCTTTGCAGAGATGATGAACTGTCACCCCATGGCCTTTCAGGCCCTCTCATCTTCCCCTAAGCCACCCAGGAGGTTAACTGTGAGGGTGGGTCACGGGACTCCACCTGGACGGGCTGTATCCTTATGATGACCCTCGAAGGATTCATTGTCCCTATTCCCAAATGAAAGGGAAGAAGGGACATGCCTGCACTGAATCACAGGCTGGTGGGGACCAAGCTGGGATCCGGGGCCAGAGGTCTGACCCCACAGCTCCAGCCCTCCTTCTCACACCTGACACCCTACCTTCGCATGGAGGTCTTGGGGGAAGGTCTGTGGTCTGTTTCTTTTTTTTTTTTTTTTTTTTGTGGTCTGTTTCTTGAAAGAATTACATTAAAAAGAAAGGCCACAGTGTTCTCAGTTCAGTGTCTCACCAGTTCTGATCTTACAGGTACAAGTAGTCTTGGTTTCACATGCTCAGGTCCTGGACTGACCAACAGGACTCATGGGATCGTGAGCTCTGGGCGGCAGGGCCCTCACCTACACATCGACCTCCATGGGCCCTGTAAGGAGCACCGGCTGACACACAGTATCTACTATGGAAATATCTGTTTGATATGAAGGAGTGAACTGATGATACCTTTTAAAAAGGAAGTCCCCATTTTTGCTTCCTATTTTCCTACCAAAGTGTCTTGTTAAATGTCTAACAAAACACGATTGAATTTCTCTAGCAGACAGCTTGGGTTCGAGTCATGACTCCTTGGCTTATTAGCTAGCTAGCCTCTCTGGGTCTCATTTTCCTCATCCAGAAAATGGGGAGAAGCAGCATACCTATCTCGGGGCTAGTACACGTAAGTGCTCATGATGCTATTAGATTTGGTAGCCCAACCATCGCCACCACCACCACCACCACCACCATCACCACCACCACCACCATCACCACCACCATCACCACCACCATCACCACCACCATCACCACCACCACCACCACCACCATCACCACCACCATCACCATCACCATTGCCACTACCACCACCACCATCACCATCACCACCACCACCATCACCACCACCACCACCACCATCACCACCACCATCGCCACCACCATCGCCACCACCACCGCCACCATCACCACCACCACCACCATCACCACCACCATCACCACCACCACCACCATCACCACCACCATCACCACCACCATCACCACCACCATCGCCACCACCACCACCACCACCATCACCACCACCACCACCACCACCATCACCACCACCATCACCATCACCATTGCCACTACCACCACCACCATCACCATCACCACCACCACCACCATCACCACCACCACCACCACCATCACCACCACCATCGCCACCACCATCGCCACCACCACCGCCACCATCACCATTGCCACTACCACCACCACCATCACCATCACCACCACCACCACCATCACCACCACCACCACCACCACCATCACCACCATCACCACCACCATCACCAACACTATTGTCAGTATTTCTGTTTTCATCTGTGAACCAGGTCAGGGGCTTGCAGGACCAAGGTCAAGGGAGGTGCGATCTCAGGGTGACTCAGGTTCCAGGCTGCATCATGGAGGCTTCACAAGAAGGGTCATGGTGAAATGACCAAGAACCAAGAGTTCCATGAACATGAGAGGAAATGAATGAATGGTGGTTAGCATGAGCTGGAAAATGCACACTCACCTGAGTTGCTCAATCCATCGGGGACAACAGGGCCCACTGGCACTCTGGGGGAGTCAAGTTTGGGACCTGGGGCCAGAAGATATTCAGGGCACTGTGTGGAGGTGCTGGGGACCCTGGATGGGTGAGGGAGGAAGCCCAAGCCTGAACACTGGAGGCTCTACAGCATGTGGGAAGACCCCCCAGGTCTCGAGAGGAAGGTCCCCAAGCTGTGGTGACGCCGTGGGGGTACTGAATGCTGCCTCTGCCGATCATGTCTTCACGCAGGGTGTTCCTCAGCCTCCCGCCTTCCTGAAATAGCTCACCTCTCACCTTCAAGGAAGAAGGCATTTTTTTCTCAAGAGGGGGACCCTGGAGTCTCCCCCACCCCAGGAGTGGAGGCGGCTCCTGCTTCTCCTCGCAGCTTCATTACCTGCCTTGGTTGAATCCTTTCTTTCCACCTTAGTCTCCCCTCTTGAGGCTGCCAGTCTTGTTCCTGCCACCCACACCAGGTCAGCAGAGTTCCTCTGTCCCTCTCCCCGAGGAATAACAACAGCCATAATAGTAACAGCTCACGTTTGTTGAGCACTTGCCAATGCACCTGTTACTGTAAAGGAGAGAATTCATTTAGTCTTCATAACACCCTGTGAAATAGGTGACTGCAGGACCATCCCCAGTCCACAGATGGGGAAATGGAGGCCCAGAGAGGCAAAGTTTGAGCATTATGGAGGAGCTGGCAGGTGGTCCCCTGGGAGTCCTCCTGGGAGCCCTGAGTGCATTGCCAGGCCACAGACTATGCCTAACAGCCAGATGAGGACCTGCGTGCCCCACCTCCCCGCCAGTGAAAGCGAGTCCCTCTGCATCACTCAGGAGGCAGGTGGGAAACGTCAAGGGCCATTTGGAAGCAACAACTTCATCTACAGGATTTGGCACATCGGTGCCGTGCTCTCGGCTGTAATAAAAACCCAACCCGAAGAGGCTTTAAGAATAAGGGAACTTATTATCTCGTACACCCTTGGAAGTGATAGGGAATCAGGGACGGAGTAATTCAACAGCTTACTGACATCAGCAGAAACCCAGATCCTGGGACTTAGGCCTTGCCCTCCTTCATTCACTCAAGACGGCTGCCATTGCCCCAAACATCATGACCTCTCCCCCACCTCCAACACTAGACAGAGAAGAGCCTGTTTCTTTTTTTCCCCCTTTATCTAAGAACTTTCATACATAAAAAAAATTTTTTTGAGCAACAGAGACAGAGTGTGCGCAAGCAGGGAGAGAGGGACAGACTGTGCTGAGTGCCAGCCTCATGTGGAGCTCCATCTCACGGCCCCAAGATCATGACCTGAGCTGAAATTGAGTTGGATGCTTAACCGACTGAGCCACCCAGGCACCCTCTAAAAATTTTTTTCAAGGTTGATATCATCGGAAGCTCCACATAATGTTGTTTCATGAATGCTCTTTCTATCGTAGTGAGAGCAGTTAACAGGAGATCTTTTTCATAGATTTTTAAGCATACGATACAATATTGTTGACTACAGACATGATCTCTAGAACTTAATTCATCTCGCATAACCAAAACTTTATACCTGTTGACTAGCAACTCCCGTTTCCCCCTACCCCCAGCCCCTGTGAACCCCCACTCTACTCTCCGCTTCTGTGAGTTTCCCTATTTTAGATACTTCATATAAGTGGAATTGGGCAGTAACTGTCCTTCTGTGACTGGCTTATTTCATGTAGCATGATGATCCAGCAATCTTCATCCAACAGAAATCAGGATCTTGAAGAGATATCTGCACTCCTGTGTTCACAGCAGCCAGGATGTAGAAACGACCTACGTATCCATCGGCAGGTGAATGGATAAAGCAAATGTGGTCTTTACCTACAGTGGAGCATTCTTCCTTAAAAAGGAAGAAAACTCTCAGTCATTATGGGCAAAGAAAACTCTGAAATAAGCCCCTGTCCCTTTTGAAGAGCAAGGAAACCTTTCCCAGAAGCCCCCAGCAGACGTCCCAGCAGGTGTCACTGGCCAGAATTTCATTCCATGTGTGGCCCATGGCAATCACTGGCAAGCACAAAGGGGCCACTATGAGTGGCTTAAAACAACGGGGACCTGCCTCCCGCTCCCCCCGCCCGGAGCTTGGACGTAGCCACCCTCCCTGAGTCTATGGGATGGGGGGGGGGGGTGCTGAGCAAAATGGATCCATTAGGAAGGAGGAGGTGGGAGGAATGGCTGAAACAAGGAGTAGCTCATTCCAGCATCAGCACGTCTACCTCGTGTTATCTGGACCCTGTAAGCTGCCTTGGTTTCTATGCATTTTTTGACCTGATTCTCTCTCTCCCTCCTAAGTTCTGCAAGCTCTCTGGTCCTCCAGTAAACTCCCCTCCAGCTAAGTTGGCCAGATCTGGTTGTCACTGTTCATCCTCAGCCCGTCATCACCACCTCATGATAGCTGGTATACACTGAGCACTTGCCGCGTGCCAGGTTGGGTGCAAAGTGCTTTCCTTAAACCAGACCATCTCAACTAGGGGTGATTTTACCCCACAGGGGATGAATGGCAACGTCTGCAGACATCTGGGCTTGTCACAACTCCAGGGTGGGGGGTGCTACTTGCATCTAGCAGGTGAAGAAATCAGGGTTCTGCTCAACTGTCCTGCATTGGACAGGACGGCCCCACAGCAAAGAGTGATCCGTCCCCAAATGCTGATAGTAAGGGGGTTGAGAAACCCTCTCCTAACCAATTCTGGAGGAAGGACTTCGGGTTGGGGTACTTCACACGCAAGTTCTGCTCCAGAACGCCCTTTACGTCCAGGTTGAAAAACCCTACCTTACATTATCAAGCAAAGAATGTTCAAGAAGCATCCTCTGTGTGCTGAGCAGCCATGGGGCTGAAGTCCCAGCCTTAGCTCTCACGAGCTCGGGCCCATTTGACTTCTTCAGGTTACTTGATTTGCCCCTCCCCGCCTTGTTTCAAAAGTTGCTCAAGGCAGAGAGAGCCAGTGAACATTACTCATATCACCCAGGAGTGAGGAAAGATGAGCACATCAGCTCCATGGGTAGATATTCAGAGCAGTTCCCCGGGAGGGAGTTTCTCACAGGGCCATGCATGAAGGGCTAGGCAGTGAGGTGCCAAGAGATGTATTCAGGAAAAAGCTCATGCATTTGTCAGCAATTCTTGCAATTAAGCAATGGAAGCCCAACCCCAAAGAGGGTTTTAAAAGAGAGAACGAGAGAGAAAAATATCTTGGCTTATATAACTAAGGAGTTCAGGGTTATGTCTGCTTCAGATACAGCTGGATCCAGGAGCAACAATAATGCTTTTGGTGCTTTCGGCTGTCTCCACCTCTCAGCTCTGCTTTGCCTTACATTGGCTGTATTTTCAGACACTCTTTGCTGTCACCGTGGGACAGTGGCCACTTGCTACTCCAGGCTGATATCACCCTAGCTCAGCCACCTCGAGGCGACAACATCTTTCTATTCCAGAGAACTGAGTTCTGAGGGCTTGGATCGGATCACGTGTCCATCTCTGAACCAATCACTGCAGCCATGGGCCTGGAAAGTTCTGATTGGCCAGCCTTACCCCTGGGAATGGGGTCAGCTCACCTGATGCACACAGACAAAGAGGGTGGTGATAATATCCCAGGGGAAATCAGAGAATATTGTCTAGCAGAGGGGAAACGGGTGCTGGCTGGGCCCAGAGCCCTGCAAACGCAACATCCAACAGTTCGCTCGCGGAATCTAACAAGGATCTGCTCTAAGCCTGGCGTCAAGCCCAGAAATGAATCTGGCACCTTTCTGCCCTCTGGGAGGAGGGCAAGATATAAATAAGTGTAATTCAAAGCGCTGTGTGATATGTCCTGGGAGAAAGAAACAAACAAAAGGCTATAGACATCGGAGGCACGGCCTTCAAACTCATCCCTGAGGTGGGGTGAGAAAGGGCACCGGCTGGCAGGAATGGCTGGAGCAAGGCTCAGGGGGTGGGGGGGTCAGGGGGACAGGGCGTGTTAGAGGAACCCGGGGTGGTCTGCTTCATTGGCCACGAGTGGGGGAGGCTGCAGGGCTCAGGGTAGATGGTTTGGAGCCAGGCTGACCCAGCCCAGGTGTTTGGACTCACCCGGGGGCAGCAGGGAGCCATCGAGGGTTCTAGAGCAGAGCAGAGATGGGCACGGAAGATGTGCCTTCTGAAGACGAACTCCAGGGACATGCAAGAGAAGGGCTGGAACAGGGGCAGGCTGGGGCTGCGGTGTTTCTGAGGCAGGCGCTGGGCATCTGGACCAGGACGGGGGCAGTGGGGAGGTAGAGGCAGTGGTTTTGCTTTTCCGCCTCTAAAACCCCTCAACTGGGCACATCGGGCACTGAGCACAGCATCTGCTCCCTGGGTCTGTGTCTTCCCCTGCACCCCCCACTACAGAAAGTGGTCCCAGCAGCCTCCGGGCTATGAGAGCAGGAACCCGGAGTAGTCCTGGACCCCTCCGTTCCCCCGGGACCCCCTTGGTGCACCCAACAGGCAACCCTGTGACTCCAACCTTCAAACTACTTCCTGGATGCCCTTTCTCACCGTTTCCGTGCCACCACCCTGGGCCGGGTGGCTCCCCCCTGGTCCCCATCCCCACCTCACTGCACCCCACCCCCTCACACCAGTGTATTTTCCCCAGAGCTGCCAGAGGCATCCTCTGAAAGGACAATGCTTCTTTTGTGACATGAATTGAAAAGGCAGTTCCTGCACTGTCCTGCTCAGAGCCCTCCAGTGGGTCTTCATCACATTGAAAAGGAAACCCAAGATCCCCTGGCCTGGAGGCCTGATGGGATCTGGACCCTTGACCCCTGTGACCTAACCCTTCTCCGTCCCTGCTCACTGAGCTGGGGCTGCACTGGCCTCCTCACCCTCTGCACACGGGCCACCCCATTCCCTTCTCAGAGGCCTTCTCATTGTCCCCCAGGGCAGGGCACACAGTAGGTGCTCAGTAACTGTGGGGAGGCTGGAGGACTGGGACAGAGAGGCCTGAACCCCGGCACCTGCATGAGGACAGAGTTAGGGGGTCTGTGGGCAGACACCAGTTATGCCCAACGAGACCCCGGAGTCCCACTGGTCCCCAAGGAAGGGAGCACAGTACCCCAAACCCCCCTACCTCCTGCATTTGCAGAGCAGCCCTGGCACCTGCCACACGTCCCCAGCCAGGGCAGGGCGTCAGGGGCCAAGGAGGAAGGAAGCGAGAGGACAGAGGAAGTTTGTTCTTGCCTGGGCCCCGATCCCCTTCTCTAGCTCCTGGCTCTCCCCCCGAAGTCAGGGACAGAGAAGGCAGAGGGGAGCCCTGAGCCAATGACCAGGTGGCAGGAAGCTGGATGCAGGAACTTGGGGACCACCACACCACCCCCTCAAGCCTCTACTTTCATTCTTTCTTAGAGAGATGGGAAGATCACGACATGCCGGACCTGACAAATATCCACCCTGAGTGGCTCCTTGTGCCATCGGCAGCACCTTTCAGCTAGGGTTGTCAGTCGGCTTTGCCCCCTGCCCAGAAAGTTCTGTTTGCTGTTGTTGACAGAGGGGTGGAGTCCTGGGCAATGGAGGCGGTCAGGCCCCCAATACTGAGGAATGCCCTGAGAGCACAGACCATTAAAAGCCTCTGGATAAGCCATGGCCAGTTGGGGAAACTGAGTCATAGATCCCTCACAGGAGCATGAAACAGTCAGCTCATAGCACCTGCCAGAGCCAACTTGTCTTCAAACCATGGAGACTAAAAACAGGAGACATCCGGCCTGGGGCCAGCGGGGTGGGGGTGTTAAGCAGATCCAGAAAGGACGAACAGAGTGCAGAACATGGAATGGGGACCCCAATTTCCAAAGCGGGCCGACGGGGCTTCCATGCTTCCCCACTCCTGGACCATTCCCCAGGGAAAAATGATTCTACTCAGATCCCACTTACTACATGTCAGGCCCTGTTCTAATATTTTACATGTATCACCAGGTTTCATTCATTCACTAAAAATTCACTGAGCAGCCACCACGTGCAGGACACTAGTCTAAGCATCAGTAGTGAGCAAAACACCCAAACTTCTCGCTTTCATGGAAGGGACACTCCAGTGCGGCAGCCGATAGATACATGGGGTGTGTTAGTGGGTGGAGTTTTGGAGAAAGAGAAAGCAGATGTGGATAGGTCACCAGTGGCACACTTCAGAGGTCAGTATGAACGCTCGCCCCGTTTTGCAGATGGGGAAAGTAGAACACAGAGAGACTCTGTGACTTGCTCAGGGTCCCTCAGCTTTTAAGTGGCAGAGACAGGATTTGGAGCGAAGCCCTCTGGCTCCAGAATCCTGGTTCCTGAGAAGAGGAGGATGCCAGGTCCCCCGTCTTTAGCACAGACACCCCCCACCCCCCCCCCCCCCACCCCCAGCTCTGGGACAGGAAGGGACTTGGGGAGGGGCAGGCAGGCAAGGTGAGGAGAATGAGAGCTGGCTCTGGCATTGGACGGCTCCTGAGCTTCCAGCCTCGGAAGGCCTGTCTCCTTCTTGGGTCTCAGTTTCCACCTCTGCAAAGTGGGGAGCTGAGCGATTCCTGCTGCAGTGGGGGCACCCTGAGGTCAAGGCTGTGGGACTGCTTAGCCCCCCCCCCCACTACAGCTTTCACACTTGCCCCCCAATCCATTCTCCACTTGCAGCCACAGGCATCTCCGTGAAACCTCACCAGACCCGACACTCCTGTTGCAAGCGCTCCGAGGTCACCTTACTCAGAAGGACCTGGTGACCCTCAGGCGTCCTCCCCTTGCTCACTCCACTGCAGCTACCCTGGTCCCCTGGTAGCTCCAGCTCATCCCCCAGCCTGCTCCTGCCTCCTGGCTTTTGTGCAGGCCGCCCCCTCCGTCCGAAAACCCTTTCCTGGCTTGGCCCTCATCCAAAGCCAAAGCTCTGCTGTCCCCTTGGTGTCAAGACCCTCGAGAGACAGACCCAGGCAGGCCCCTCAACACACTGGAGCACATCACCAAAGGTCCATGGGGACCGGGATCACACAGAGCCGGATACACCCAGGGAGACAGACTGTGGCAGATGCAAGAGACACCAAAAGCCACAAGCCTGCTCAGACACACCACCACTGTGTGCAAGACATGTGTGGGCACATTCAGAGATCGTGTGAGGAACAGCGCTTCTGTGTGTGTGCACACACACACACACTCCAGCATCACACACACACACACACACACACACACGCACGCACACACCTCCCTCAGGCGCCCGGAACAGCCCCCTGCCAAGCGTCCCGGGACAGGGACTGCCCGCAGCCAGCCATGGCGGGAAGGTGTCCTGGAGAACAATGCCCCCCGCCCCCACCACCCCTGCAGACACAAGGAGCCATTGTCAGCCTGGCCTGCACCACAGGGCTCCTCTCAATAGGCTGTCCTGGCAGCCGTACCTGCATGTAGGGGCGGAAGGCAGGAGGCTCCCCAGCCCCATCTGCTCCCCCCTGCCCACCTGGGGAACCTTACCCCCCCCCAGAGCCTCCTGCCTGGTCCTGCAGACCTCAAGGGGCTGAACCCCGCACCCCCTGGCCTACCGTCCTTCCTCTTGGGGTAGATTAACTCTCTTCAGGGTTCAGGATCACCAGGGGCCAGGGCTTGGTGGTCAAAAGTGTGGAACATAGATCCAAACCCACATGCTGTGTGTCGTTGGGCAAGTTACTTTGCCTCTCTGAGCCTCGGTTTTCTCAACTGTACAATGAGACGATGTGACCGAGCTACTTCACAGGGTCGGTGGGACGATAAACTGCCGGGCACACAAGATGCTAAGGCAGCAGGTGCGGCCTGAGATCTGGGAGGCCTGCCACGAGACCTGGAGCAGTTGACATTGCCTCTCTGCATGAGGATGTCGGTTCTGTGAACCCCTCACACGTTCACGACCCGTCTGGCACACAGTAGACCCTCAAACAGTGCTGGCCATGAGCATTATCTTATGTGGACTTGTTCATTCATTTACCCCTTCTTTAAGTGTTCATCTGACCAGTATTTTCTGCGTACCTACTATGTGCCGTGACTACTGTTTAGTGTCTCGCCCGGAGGTTCTCCATCCGTCCAGGCTCCAGTGAGGGAGGGAGGGCAATTTGGCCACCCCAGGCACCCTGAGGATAACGGCTAAGAGTGACCTGGATCAGGTCAGGTGGTCTGGTGACATCTGACCAGAGCTTGTTGTCTGTAAAATGGGCACAGGACCGCTGAGCCCTGCTCCACGGGGAAGCTGTGCTGAGGTCAGAGCCAGGCAGAAAGAGGGAAAGTGCCACCGAGTGAGCAACGGCGATGCCTGGGCCACTCTGCCCGGCCTCCCCGATCTTTTCAGGATGTGCTCCTTCTCACCCTTAGATCTCTGCTCCCGTGGAGCCTCCCCCAGACAGCTGTCCCACCTGCTCGCCTGCTCGTCCCCGCTGCCACACTCGGATCAGCTCCATCAGGACACTGCAGGTTGCACATTTATTGGCGTGTCCAGTTTATTATCCCCCCCACCCCAAACCAGGGTTTCTCCGTCTCGGACACCCGGGCCAGACCATTCCTGGTCGTGAAGCGCCGTCCTGTGCTCCTCGGGATTCGCCTAGCAGCACCCCTGGCCTCGACCAACGAGATGCCCTCCCCAACCCTGCTGTGACACCGTAGATGCCTCCAAACATTGCCAATGTTCCTGGGGAAGGAAATAATGCCCAGCTGAGAACGGCTGCCTGAGATAAAGAGCTCCAGGAGGGCAGGGATTTTCAGCGGTTTGGTTTCCTGCTGCACGCTCTAGTGCATACAGTAAGCCTTCAACACGTACTTGTCAAGTGAATCTTGAACAGGTGAATTCCATGACGTGTGCTATTCCCCTTTCCTGGAATGCTTCTCTACTCCTTTGCTGGTGAACTCCTATTCGTGCGTCAAGATCCTATTAGGCAGCCTATATGAGGAAAGTGGGCTGAGCAGGGACGGGGGTGAAGAGGAGAGTACCTACTCTGAAAGGGGCACCCCTGACCCACTCTCATCTTCCTCTCCCCTGCAGGACTGTGGCCCCAATCTAGCTAGAGCTTCCCATTTTTCAAGAGAAGCTGGAGAAATGGATTTTATGTGAAACCTCCTTGTCTTTCAAATGTTGGCAACTGATTCACATTTTTAAAAATACTTCAAAGGCCAAAGCAAACATATCCCTGGATTGGATTTGGCCTGTGGGCAGCCAGTCAGCAAGGTCTGCTCTAGGCGGTGTAATGGGTATGGTCACCCTTGAGTATGAGAAAGCATTAGCAAGACTGTTCTCCCTGGGGTCTCACTGGCATCTGCTTTGCTGTAGCAGTCGTGGGAGGGGTGCTCAGCCAGCCGGGGCAACTCTGATGGGCAGAGAGGCAAAACCTCCAGCTCTAGGTAAGACCCACTGGTAAATGCCCAGCCCACCCTAGACCAGACTTCATGACTCCCGAATTCCTATATGTCAGACCTCTGCAAAGACCACACTCATGTCAGGGCTCTTCATCCCCAGACTACTTAGCCTCTCACAGAAGTAAAAACAGGGAAACCAAGGCAGGGCTGGGCTTCATCATGGGGACCTTGGCTGATAGTCTCTTGTGCGGGCTCAGAGGGAGCCAGGAGACAGACTTCTCTGGAAAGTCCCTCTTCTTCAGGAACTGGCTGGGTGCCGGGGAGAGAGGACACCAGAGTCCCCTGGTCTCTGAGGCTCCAGCCACAGCCAGCAGCTCCTTGAGTGTCTGCCCTTCCTGGGACAGAACTTTCCAGAAACAGAAAATTGAAAAAGCCCCTCTCTGGGAATCCTGGGAACCCTGGGCCCCCGCCATGGGAACCGTGAGACTCCAGGGCAGGGGCATGAATCCGGTCCCAAGGATCAGTATCGCCTGGAGACCCTCAAGCCAGAGCCAGCTCCCCACTGCCCGCAGCCCTCTCAAGGGTCTGAAGGGCCCCACCAGCCATTTTCCCCAGCCGGACCCTAAACCAGTCAGGTCAGATCCAACACCGCAACCATCGTTCAGGAAGCCAAGAGCCCGATAGACAACACTTCAAAGCCTCACCCTGCTGTGTGAGCTGAGGCAGGTCACTTGGGCTCTCTGGCCTTGGTTCTGTATCTGTAAAAGACATCTTTCTGTGGCAGGAAGTCAATGAGCACATGACACATGGTCAGTGCCAGGAAGAGGGAGAAAAGGAAGTAATATTTAGTGAGCAAGTACTCTGTGCTGGTACTGAATCATCTACACGCATCTCTCTTCATCCTCCCCACATAACCCTGTACCGTTCAGTCCGCAAACATTTGATGAGCATCTACTGTGTCAGGCTCCAAAGTGTAAGTGGAGCATAACATAGAACTGAACTCTGCCCCTTGGAACTTTGAGTCTGGAGGGTGAGGAGTAACAAAATTCCAAAATTATGGGGACTCCTGGGTGGCTCAGTGGTTGAGTGTCTGCCTTTGGCTCAAGGCGTGATCCTGGGGTCCTGGGATCGAGTCCTGCATCGGGCTCCCTGCAGGGAGTCTGCTTCTCCCTCTGCCTGTGTCTCTGCCCCTCTCTCTGTGTCTCTCATGAATAAATAAATAAATAAAATCTAAAAAAAAAAATCCAAGATTTCAATGTTAAGTAGTGGGGGGAAAGCAAGGCAGTGTAAAAGGATAAAGAATAACGGGGAACAGCTTTAAAGAGGAGCTCAGAGCAGACCTCCTGGGGACATTTTAAAAGAGACCTGAATGAGGTAAAGGAGGGGTATCTGGGGAAAGGATGTTGCAAGAAGACTGAACAGCAAGTGCAGAGGCCTGAGGGCAGGGGTGTATTTAGCGTGTTTGGTGGAACAACGAGAAGTTCGGTGTAGCTGGAAGGGAGGGAGCAAGAGAGAATAGAAGGAGATGAGGTTGTAAGGGGGAGCAGAGAGCAGATCATGTGGGCCTGAGTAGGCCACAGGGAAGACTGGTTTTTACCAAGTGAGGTGAGGGCCGTGTGAGGATCCTGAGTAGAGGATGGCCATGACCTGACTTGCTACTACTATACCCATCTTAGAGATGAGAAAACGGAGGCTCAGAGAGGGAAAGGTACTTGCCCCAGGTCACACAGCCAGGGAAAGGCAAAGGTGGCATTTAAACCCTCATCTGCCCTCATCTGTGGGGTGCCCGGGTGGCTCAGCGGTTAGGCATCTGCCTTTGCCCAGGGTGTGATCCTGGAGACCCTGGATCGAGTCCCACATCAGGCTCTCTGTGTGGAGCCTGCTTCTCCCTCTGCCTGTGTCTCTGCCTCTCTCTCTCTCTGTGTCTCTCATGATTAAATAAATAAATAAAATCTTTAAAAAAATAAATAAATAAACCCTCATCTGTGTGACGCTCAGAGTCTTTCCATTTCCTTGACTGGATCTGGATCTGGCAACAGTCAGGAGGCTGGATCGGGTGAGAAGGGAGAGGCCCTCTTAGAGCCACTCTTTACAGCCCCCTGCTTAGGCCTGACCCACCCCATCTCTCCCACTTTGTGCTTCTCCCTCGCCCTTGACCATCCTGTAGCTGTCTGGGGCCTGGGTGAGCTCCTGGCACTTAAGACACCCCCTCCCATGTGCACACTGGATTTTCAGTGATGGACAAAAGGGCCATTCAAAGGATCCCAGCATTAATGGAGGGGTGGCAGGCAAGGGCCTGGAGCCGGTGAGGCAGCTGTGGCTCTGCTCTAATTTGCAGAGTGGCCAGGGCAAGTCCCTGGCCCCCAAAGTCATGCTTGCTTGAAGGACAATCACTTTCTTTTTCTTGTAAAAGGAAGAGAAATTGTCAGCGCTTGGGTTTCACTCTGAGCTTGCCGATGTCTTTCCAGTAACTGAAGAGCAAGGGGCTGGGTCACTGCCTGGAGGCCGCCTGCGGAGGCCTTGGGGATGTGGTCGATGCCACCTGGCCCCCCTGGCCTCACCCCCTCTCTGCACAACCTCCCGCCTCCTCCAATAATTGTGGTATTTGGTTTCCCTTCAACACCAAATGTGAAACTGTCCTGGAGGTAACGCAGAGGGAATCTGTGTGAATCTCTCAACTGTGGTTGAATGAAGGTATTCTTAGGCGCCTGCCTGTGAGGGTGATGAACTTCTGGTGCTAAAAGCAGAATTGCTTTTCAGTAAATGTTATTACTCAAAAGGAAGTTGTCACCACCACCGCCACCTCAAGCCTCTTCCAACGGCCACACTGTCTGCCAGCGTGAGGGGTCTCTCGGTGGCTCCCAGGGACCCCACCCAGCCCCCAGGGCAAGCTCTGGCTGCCTGAAGCTGAAGTTCAAATGCCCACAGCCTGCCTAGGCATCATATCTCAAGGTGTCAACTGTTTTCTGACTCAGCATTTCAGTTTCCAGGCTTGCCTGGTCTCAGATGAGCTAAACCCAAACGGAGGGTGGGGTCAGGGGCCCAGGGAAGAACCATCAGTTGACTGGAGTTTTTTTGTTATTTTTATTTTTTTTTTACATCCATTGTCCATCTTGGCAACTCACCTCTCATAATACCTGTTTCCTCTTCTCTAAAATGGGAGGGGAGGGGTGATACCCTAATGTAAAGAGTCAGACATAGTAATTGACCATAGCAGAGGCTTAGTAAATGGTAAAGTTATTATTAATAGTGTAAATGACTCTGGATTCAAATCACACAGACCACAGCTCAGATCTCAGCTCCACCATCGGCGACATGCATGACCTTGGTCAAGTGCATTCGCCTCTCTGAGTCTCAGTTTCCTCCTGTATAAAGTAGGGATAATAGTACTGCTTACTGAGCAAGGCTGTAAATCATCAGGCACGTCGTAGGCATGCGGCATTCGTCCTGTTCCTTCTCTTGATTGCCTTAGAGAGCCTTGCCCCTGGGCTGCTGCTGCCTCTGAGCAGCCGGGCCCACAGGAACCAGCTGCGTTCTTCTTTCATTGAGAAAAATCCATGACACTATACACTCAAGTCCACAGATTGGCTAAGAACCAACCAGGGATCCCTGGGTGGCACAGCGGTTTAGCACCTGCCTTTGGCCCAGGGCGCGATCCTGGAGACCCGGGATCGAATCCCACATCGGGCTCCCGGTGCATGGAGCCTGCTTCTCTCTCTGCCTGAGTCTCTGCCTCTCTCTCTCTCTGTGTGTGACTATCATAAATAAATAAAAATTAAAAAAAAAAAAGAACCAACCAGGCCAACCTCGATGCAGCCTGTCTAGTACCGACGCCACAGGATGGTGGGTCACCATGCCACCCTAGAGCTGTCAGAGGATGCCTGAGATCTGTTCCTCCACCTGTCACAGCCCTGAGAGGTAGCAGTCACACCTGCTGAGCAGCACCCATGTGTGAGCACTGCGCTCCGTGTGCCTCCTGCCACCAAGCCTCTGCAGCAAGCCCTCAAGGGAGGGGGCCCCTCATTGCTCAGCCTCTTGCAGGTGGGGGACTCGAGGCTCAGGTAGGTGAGAGGTCTGGTAGGCTGAGATTTGAGCCTAGGCTGTCCACTGCGAAGCCACACGCTTAACCACCGCACCACGTCCCGTGTTTGAGATTCTGATGGCGCCTCTGTGTTACCACAGATACAGGTCTATTCGGAAGTGCACGGGTATAGGGGTGCCTGGGTGGCTCAGTCAATTAACCCTCCGACTCTTGATTTCAGCTCAGGTCAGGATCTCAGGGTCGTGAGATGGAGCCCCACACGGAGTCCTGCAAGGGGGTCTGGACTTAGTGGTGTGTCTGCTTGAGATTCTTTCCCTCTTCCTCTCTCTTTCTCTCTCCCTCTGCCCCTCCCCACCTAAAATAAATAAATAAATAAATAAATAAATAAATAAATAAATAAATAAATAAATCTTTTTAAAGAAGAAGCATACAGGTTAAAAAAATCATGTTTGTGTTCTTTATGAAATTTCTCATTTTGAGATTTTTGCAGAATCATAGGCAGTTATAAGAAGTAAGGAGAGATCCGATGTACCCTCTCCCGGTTTCCACCAACAATAACATTCTTCCCAAACTATAGAACCGTATCACCAGGGTGTGGGCGTTGATACAGCCAAGATGAAGAACATTTCCATCGCACGGGGACCCATCACGCTCTGCTTTCATAGCCAAACCCAGGTCCCGCCTCCACCTCTGCCCCGACTGCCGGCAACCACGTATCTGTTCTCCATCTCTAGAATGGTGTGAGTCAAAGAATGACACATGAATGGTATCATGTGGTATGGAGCCCCTTGGGACTGACTTTTTACGTGCAGCATAATTCCCTAGAGATTTATCCAAATTGCTGTGTGATCAACGTTTAGCTCCTTTTTGTTGCTGAGTAGCATTCCATGGTACGGATGCACCACCGCTTCCTTAGTTATTCATTGTGAAGGGTATCTGGGTGGCTTCTAGTTTTTGCTTAGTAAGGATCAAACTGCCATGAACACTCGTGTACATGAGTTTTCATTTCTATGTCCAAGAGTGCAATTGCTGAGTCATACAGCAGATTCTTAAAAATTGCCTGTTTTCTAGAACACTTTGCTTTCTCATCATTTTTTGGTGCTGTCATTGGAATAGGTGTGTAGTAGTACCTCACTGTGGTCTTTAGCTGCCTCTCCCTGATGGCCACTAACACTGAATGGCTTTGCGCGTGCTCATATGTACCCATGTCTTCTCTGCAAAGAAAGGTCTGCTCCTGCCTTTTGCTCATGTTCTAACTGGATTTTTTTTTTTTTTTACTTGCTGAGTTTTGAGAATTTTTGATATGTTCTAAATACCAGTCCTTGGTCAGACGCGTGGTTTGAAAAATATTTTCCCCAGTCTTCAGCCCATCTTTTCATCCTCCACAGGATCTCTCACAGAACAAAAGGTTTTGACTTTTTGATGAGGTACCATTTGTCAGTTGTTACTTTTATGAATCGTGCTTTTGGTATTTGAACCTAATAATTCCTTGCCTTGCCTTACATCCTGAGATTGATTTTCTCCGGCTTTTGAAAAAATAATAAAGTTTTATAGTTTTATGCGTTTTTAAAAATAGTTTTATGGTTTACATTTAAGTCCATGATCCACTTTGAGTTAACTTTTGATAGAGCATGAGGGACCCTCATTGGGCCAAGGTTTGTTCCTCTTTGCCCACGGATGTTCGATTGCTCCAGACTGTTTACAGAAAAAGTTATTCTTTTTCCAGTGAATTGCTTTTGCTCCTCTGCCAAAAATCACCTGGGCATATTTGTGTGGGGCTATTTCTGTGTGCTCTATTCCATTCCATGGACTGCGTGTCCATCCCTTCGCCCATACCACCCTGTCCTGATTGCTGTAGCCATGCAGTAAAACTTAATGAAGAGTAGAATAAGTCCTCTCACTTTGTAGAAAATGGTAAATCCTATTGTAATTCATTGATAAGTAGTGTGGCAAAACTCTGTTCCTCAACTTATTTGTTTAAAAAGAGAATACTGAAGCAGAGATGGCCAAGGGTACACCAAAGATTCACATTCCTCCTCTAAAGCACAGAAATGTCTGAAAGTAGTTGCCCAACCAGGAGACTACATTTCCCAGTTGCCTTTGCACCTGACTAGAACCATGTGACTTGTTCCAGCCAATGGAATGTGAGGGGCAATGTTGTGTATGTGTGCCTCTGGGCTGACAGGTGCCTTCTCCATCCTCTCTCCTCTCTCTGTCTGGATGTTGATCCCCAGGGTAAACCTAGGAGCTACCAGATTAGCCCCCATTAGTCAGCACACCTGAGTAACTATGTGAAACAGAGCTCTTCCTCCCTGTGGCCAGGCCAAAATGTCTGCATTTATAAATGAAATGTTATAACACTTAAATTTTAAAAGTTAGTGAATAATACAAGTTATAAAATGTCCATTCAGGGATCCCTGGGTGGCGCAGCGGTTTGGCGCCTGCCTTTGGCCCAGGGCGCGATCCTGGAGACCCGGGATCGAATCCCACATCGGGCTCCCGGTGCATGGAGCCTGCTTCTCCCTCTGCCTGTGTCTCTGCCTCTCTCTCTCTCTCTGTGACTATCATAAATGAAATTAAAAAAATAAAATAAAATAAAATAAAATGTCCATTCATGTACCACTTAAAACCATTCATATACCCCTAGTATAGTCATAGTTTGGGAAATATATGTTCTTTTTTTTAAAGATTGATTTATTTATTTTGAGAGAGAGAGAGAATGCACTTGAGCACAGGGGCAGGGGAGGGGCAGAGGGAGACAGAGAATCTCAGGCAGACTCCATGCTGAGTGCAGAGCCCCACATTGGGCTTGATTTCACGACCCTGAGATCATGACCTGAACTGAAATCAAGAGTCTGATACTTGATGATCCCTGGGTGGCTCAGTGGTTTAGTGCCTGCTTTTGGCCCAAGGCATGATCCTGGAGTCCCAGGATCGAGTCCCATGTTGGGCTCCCTGCATGGAGCCTGCTTCTCCTTCTGCCTGTGTCTCTGCCTCTCTCTCTCTCTCTCTCTCTCTCTCTCTCTGTGTCTCTGATGAATAAATAAATAAAATCTTAAAAAAAGAGAAAAAAGAATCACACTCAACCGACTGAGCCACCCAGGCACCCCAAAGGAAATATATATTTTAAATCCCATATTAGATGTTAGTTTTCAGTCCTTGTAGAACTAGAAAAACAGAGGCCCAGACAGGGAAGGGATGTGCCCAAGGTCACACAGTCAATCCCGGACTGAGCCCAAGTAATTCCACTAGTGAACTATAACTGAATTCCATGAAACTTTGATTCCTTCTGTTAAAGGACAGACAAGTCTGAGCATGTGAGAACCCAGACTCCAAGTGGATGGTTATAAAAACAAATCATAATTAATAATTCCTTATGAGGCAGGTCAGAGAGCTTCCGGGGCAGGGTGGCGCCTCCAAGCACTGTTTTTGGGCAGAAGTAATTTTAAGACTTCCCGCCTTTCAGAGGGGGCGGGGGACCAATTTAAAATAAGCCTAATAAACATGGCTTATGCAGCTCTGATCCCTGGAATGAAGTTCTCGCATCCAGAAGTTGCTCAGCCTTTATGACATGTGGTTTGTCTGTGTGCTGAGGTTATAGGAAAAAAAAAAGACCATGAGGGATTTATGGGTAGGAAAACATCAGCAACAAGAATTCCTTGTGGGACTGAGTGGCCAGTTCTTTGCAGTTGTTGAACTGAATGGGTCAACAGGCATCAGAGAGAGTAACTTTGGAGGAGGCAGGACGGGGGTGACCAAGGGCTCTGGTGTCAGACTCAAGGACCCCAGTACAAGTCTGTTCTGCTGCCGAACAGCTAGCTATGAGTCCTCAGCCAATGACTTCGCCGCTCTGTGCCTCAGTTTCTGCATCTATGAAATGGGGATTATAAAAGTACCTATTGCCCAGCAGCTGTTTGAAACTAAAGTGAGGTCATGCACCTCACTTTAGTAAAGCTTTTAGCACAGGGCCTGGCACACAGTAGGCCCTCAACACAGGTTTGCCCTAAAAACACCATAACCAGAGAGATTACCCTTTGAGGATGAAGAACTGAGACAATCAGACTCCTGTGTTCTGTAGTTTGCAGCCCCACCTTCATATTTCTAAACACACTGGTTCCTAGGACCCACCCCAGCAATGGAGCTGCAGTGGCCGTAGGGTGAGGGTGGGCCCTAGTTTACCAGGTGACACTGGTGGGCAGGTGTGAGAACCCCCACCTCAGGCAGAGCACCGTCTTGTGGTGGGGTTCAGTCCATTTACATCATAAGGTGACAAAACATTGGTCTATTTTTTTCCATTTTTCACTCAATGTGGTTTGTTTTTTAAGCTCTAACCATGTGGCTGTGAGATGTCTGGTTCATTGCTCTGGGTTGCTAAGTCTCGCATCCTCCGTGGTTCCCTAGGCCCCTCCCCCAGCGCAGACCCTCTCGGCTGCCCCCTCCCCCACCGTGCAGACCTGCTGACAAACCCTGAATGCCCCTGACCCTGGGAACTGTCCCTGAGACCTGAGACAATAAGTAAGGTTTAACTGGGCTCCAACAACTGAGTCTGAATCTCAGGGGGTGCGGCCCCAGCCTCCCAAGGTTTTATAATGCTCTCCAAGTGATTTTGAGGAGGAGTCATAAGGATTGAGACCCACTGGCTTAACCAGAATCTCCAGGACAGAGATACCAAGAAGCTTCAAGGGAAAGAAGAAATGCCCGGGAGCTGAAAATGTGACTTCAAATCCCTCTGCCTGTGCATTTAGGATAACAGCCTGGCCGGAGACACAGATGTGTCCACCGGAGTCAGTTGCAGAGAGGCCAGGAGAGAGGAACTCAGGACTCAGTGACACCAACCTGTATGCTCTTAACCCCTAAGACTTAGCCCCTGCTTTCCCATTGTCCCCTCTCAGTGAGGCAGGCAGGGGTTGAAGGGGTAATTACACTCCACTGTGATAAAGGCAAATATTAAAGTGTGCGGGAGCAATGGAGTGGAGTGGCTGATTCAGGGAGGGTGAACGATGGGTTTTGGAGTCTGCTAGAAGAAGATCAGGAGCTAGTAAACATCTGTAGCAGATGCTGTTGGTGCCCACCCACATTCCCTAGATGCTCCCTCCTACTTGCTGCAAGTAGCTATGACTCTGCTTCAGAGATTTGGCCTGGCTGTGGCCATGTGCCTGGCCAGAAGTTCCAGAAAGCTGATGCCCCTGAATTGGCCTTTAGTTGATGATTAATGGGGAGCTGAAGGACACAGCCAGTTTCCTCCACTCCTGGTTGGGAATAACGCTAGAATGCATGTTCTACACTGATTCCCAGAGCCTCTCAGTGGGTTTGAGGTCCAGTTGCCCCCATTGGTGACTGGTTTGATAATACATGTCTTATTCGCTTCTTCCCTATCTCCCTGACCCACCTTGCTATTATGAGTGCTTCCTGGGATCACTTCCCAAATATACTCCTTGCTCTTGAATCCTGTCTCAGGGTCTGTGTGGGGAAGAACTCAGACCAAGATCTACCTCATCCTTGGTGGAAAAGACAGCCTGTGCAAAGGCAGAGGCAGGAAACCACATGATATGTGCAGAAAATTACTAATAGCTCAGGGCATGGGGTGAAGTTAGGAGAGCAGGCTAAAGAGGCCAGAGACGCAGGCAGGAAGCAGCCGCGTGGGCCTCAGCTGCCACACCCAGGTCCCAGTCTTCTTCCATGTTCTCTGCTTGGGCTGCAAGGAACTGTGCTCCAGAGAAGGCAGGGCGACAGGCTGATGGCAGATGGGAGGAAGGTTGACAGGCTCGAAGGGACCAAATTCTCCAATCATTGCTGCAGCGAGCCACCAGCCTTTGAGTTTATTTGACAAAGATCCAATTCTGCCCTGGACAGAGGCAACAGGGAAACCGACCAAAGGTCACGGTCTTTGATTGGCAGAGACAGTCCAGCTAGGTAATAGCTGCCCATCCAGTTTGGTTTCCAACCGAGAATGCTAAGGAGTCTCAGCTTCCTCCCATGTGCAAGGGGGGTTGTGACTGCAGCACTCTCACAGGACGCGGGAGCACCAAGAGAGGGCCCCTTCTCTCATCCCCTGCCCTGTGGGGACAATCTGGAGGACAAGAACAAACACTGTCCCAGGTTGTCTGCAGGGAGCCCAGAGCCAACTTCGTCTTGTAGCTACCCACCACCTCCAAAACCGCAATTTTTTCCAGAAGACTCTGGGGTTTGCCCAGATAAGAATCATCTCTGTGCCTTGGCCATAGTGTCCTCACCACACCCCCATCATACCAGCTCCACCGTGGACCCCAAGAGCCCCAGGGCCCAATGTGACAGGTTAAGCCTCAAAGTTAAGTTTCAGCAACTCACTTGCCAACTGACTTGCCAGCAACTTCCTGCCCAGGGCTGTAGAGGAACCAGGCCGGGAAGGCAGAACAAAGGCTTTTGTTTACTCAGCCTCAGAGGAAGGCAAGAAACAGGACTCCTGCCTGATCCTGTGGAAGCCCCCAGAGCTGCGTGCTCCAGATTAGAGCCAGAGGAGGCAAGTCAGAACAGCCAAGTGGGAGCCCAGAGCCCAGGGCTGAGAAGCAGTGCTGGGAGTAATGTCCACCCATCCATTCATCCATTCATTCCGTCCATCCATTATCTACCTATCCATTTGTTCATCCATCACCCATCCATCCATCCATCAATCCATCCATCCATCCATCTCCCATCTATCCATCTATTATCTACCTATCTGTCCATTCATCCATTCATCTATCATCCATCCACCTATTATCCACCTATCTATCCATTATCCCTCTACTCATCCATTCATCCACCTATCACCTATCTATCCATCAACCATCTATCCATCTATTTATCACCCATCTATTCATCCAGCTATCTATCCCGTTCATTCATCCATCACCTATCCAACCATCCATCCATCACCTATCTATCCATTGCCCATCTACCCATCCATCCATCCATCCATGCATCCATCACTCATCCATCCATCTATCCATCCATGCATTCCACAAGCACATATTGAGCATTATGGGAGGCAGGGTCCTGTGTTGGGCATTGGGGAAACAGCTGCAAATAAAGTCCCTGCCCTCAAGGGGCTGATATTCCAGGCAGGGAGATGGACAATAAACATTATACATTTAATATAATGACAGAGAAGGCAAGAAGTGCTAAGCAGAGAAATAAATCAAGATAGGAAGAGTTAATGCAGGGCTACTGTCTATGGAGTAGTCAAGGAAAACAAGACAGAGGTGATGGGCCAGATCTGGTGGGAAAACAGCAAAGGCTCTGGGAAGGAATTGGGATTGGCATGTTGGAGCAACAGCCTAGAGGCCAGTCAAGACTTCATGAAGGGTGGGAAGACTGTGGAGGTGAATCGGAGGATAAATCTGAATGGGTACTAGGAGCAAGGAGACCTAACTCCAGCTCTAGCTCTCTGTAGTCAAAAAATGGTTCCTTTTCCTCTTCAGACCTTGGAATTCCCATCTATGCAATGAAGGCCTAGATAGGATTAACTTTCCCATCTGGGGCTCAGTCATTTAAAAAAAGATGGCCTTAAAAAAAAAAAAAAAAAAAAAAAAGACGGCCTTCCTCTTGCCTTGAAAGCTAGAGGAGCAAGACGTAGACTCTTCACCAAGGGTGAAGAACACAGGCTCTCAAGTCAGGTATTGAATCTCTTGGAGCCTTGGTGTTCCCAGTCCTAAGATGGGAAATAGCCTCTCACGGGCTCCTACCAGGAGTTGATGGTGGTGCAGGGTAAGTGTCTATTCTGGGCACATTCCCTAGCTGCTGTTATAATTTGGTAAAATAGTGGTGGAAGATTTTGCTCACCCTCCAACTCAGAGACAAAGAGTATGAGGCCCTCAGATGGTCCTCTGCAGAGTCACTAGCCTTGGCTTGCAGGGTGAGGCTGGCATAAGCCCAGGGGCTGGCTCTCCACCACTCAGTTCAAATCACAGGGAGATTGCTGGACAGAATTATGGATAAAGCCCTGCAAGCAGTTCAGAGGCCTCCATCCTGGACAGACAGCTCAGCACCAGCACCCTGCTCTTCTTGGGGCAGGCAGCAGAGGTTCCCGTCTGGCTCCACCATTTCTATGCTGTGGCCTTCGGTTGTCCTTTCCCTCTCTAGGCCTCAGTTTCCAAGTCAGAAACATTGCTCAGGTTCTCATCCTACCCCATTTGATCTGTTCCAACCTCAGGGCCTTTGCACTTGCTGAGTTGGCCACCTCTTTCCAAAACCAGCTCCTTCTCCTCCTTCAGGACTCAGCTCAAATGTCACTTCAGAGAGGGCTTCTCTGATCACCTGATCCAACGTAACCCGACGACCACATTCATTCTTTGTCTCTATACCTGGTTTACCTACTTTCAAATAGTCCTTAAAAACTCTCTGAAATTATCTGCTTATTTCTTTGTTTAATGTTTTTATGCCTGACTCCTCCCACCATAGTGTCAGCTCCACAAGGATAAAGACTGCCCATCTAAACCACTGCATCTCCAGCAACTAGCACATAGCCGGTGCTCAGGAAATATTTGGTGAATGAATAACAGGGAATTAATGATATTTTTGTTTTTCTTTAAAAGTTTTCCCATTTAAAAATTAATTTTAAGGGGCACCTGGGTGGCTCAGTAGTTGAGTATCTGCCTTTGGCTCAGGTCTTGATCCCAGAGTCCCAGAATCGAGTCCCGAATCAGGCTCCCTGTAGGGAGCCTGCTTCTCCCTCTGCCTGTGTCTCTGCCTCTCTCTCTGTGTCTCTCATGAATAAATAAATAAAATATTTTTTAAATAAAAATTAATTTTAATTACACAATTAACACTTAAATTACACTCTAAATTTTTCTTTACTATTATAACTTATAGTTAAAATTCCCTATGACCTCCATCCTGGATACTCCCCAGGGCAACCATATAACAGATTTGGTTTGCATCCTTCCAGATTCATTTCTGTGCATCTACACACATAGAAATGCATAACACTGTCATTGGCCTTGGGGGTGTCTGCGTGGATGTATGAATCTGTGTGTGTGCACAACTGTGTGTGCGCACGTGTGTGTGCGTGCGTGTATATAAGTGGTGGATCAGACAGGGCTCAGAGTAGGACTCAAAGTAAACAACTCTGAGTAATTGGGGTGGTTAAATTTTATGTGTCAACTTAGCTAGGCTCTGGCTGCCTAGTCATAGTTTAGGGTAGTGTTCAGTCAAACACTAGTCTAAATGCTGTTGGGAAGGTCTTCCTTAGATGTAGTTAACATTTATACTCAGCTGACATTAAATAAAGGAAATTACCAACAGTAATGTGGGGAAGCCCCATCCAAACATTTGACAGCCTTGAGAGCAAAAACCGAGGTTTCCTGGAGAAGGAATGCTACCTCTAGAAATCCTGTCTGAGTTTGTAGCCGGCTGGCCTGCCCTACAAATTTCAGACTTGCCAGCTTCCACAATTGTATGAGCCTATTCCTTAATTCCTTCTTTGATTTTGTCTCCCTGGAGAATTCTAGCTGATATAGTAATTCAAACAAAGAAATAATCTCCTAAAAGGAGTTTGGGAGGTGGGGGGAAGGCCATCCGTACAACAGACAAAAAGGGGAAAGACTTGCACATTTCGCAAAAAGACATGGCAAATGACCAATAAACAGACAAAGGTGCTTAACATCAGTAATCATCAAAGAAACGCAAATTAAAGCCACAATGAGGGGACACCTGGGCGGCTCAGTGGTTGAGCATCTGCCTTTTGCTCAGGGTGTGATCCCAGATCCTCCCCCTCCCCTGCCACCAGATTGAGTCCGAGTCTGCATTGGGCTCCTGGTGAGAAACCTGCTTCTCCCTCTGCTTGTGTCTCTGCCTCTCTCTCTTTGTCTCTCATGAGTAAATAAATAAAATCTTAAAAAAAAATAAAGCCACAATGGGATACCACTATACGCTCACTAGGACGGGTAAGATGAAAAAGACAGAAAATACCAAGAGCTGATGATGATGTGGAGCATCAAGAAAGAATTCTCATGCATGACTGATAGGAATGCAACATGGTGCAGGCATTTCAGAAAACTGGCAGTTTCCAATAAAGTGAGACATGCATTTACCACATGACCCAGCAATAGGTCTAAACTTAACAGTAATGCAGACAGATGTTCACCAAAAGACATGCACAAGAATGTTCATAGCAGCCCTGCTCATAAATAGGCTCTAACTAGAAAATATTCTTATGCCCCTCAGTAGGAGAGTGAATGGATAAACTGAGTCACATTCAGACAATGAAATATTGCCCAGCAATGAGAATGATCTGCAACTGGATGCAACAACACGAATGGATCTCAAAGTCATTACCATTAAGTGATAGAGGCCAGACACCAACATATACTGCTTGATTCCATTTATGTTAAGTACTAGAACTAGATCCACCACCCTTGGTTACCCTCAGGGAAGTCATGACTGGAAGAAGGGGACTGGAATGTTCTGTTTCTTTGATGGGGGGGGGGAGGCTGGTTACACAGATGTGCTCACTTATGAAGGTCTGTCAAGTTGTCACTTATGACCTGTGTGCTTTTCTGTATGTAGGCTATACTTGAGGGAAAGCTCAAACTAAAATAGGAGATTTGAGGGGGCCAGGAGGGTTGGAAAACCAGGTATCAAAGTCAACAGGGACAGTGCCCCAAATCACAAATTCCAGGTAAGGTAAGACCTCTCTGCTCCCACTGGACTGTCCCTGCTTCCAAGTCTGGGTAGGCATGCTTGGTTGGTGGAACCTGGGTCATGTGACCACCTCCCAGCTACAAGGGAGGCTGGGAAGAGTGAGTGTCCAGCAGGCTTAGCATCAGTGGTCGAGGAGGGCAGGCTTTGCCTCAAAAGATAGGGAGTCCTCAGACCACTACAAGGTGCTTCACCCTTCCCCAGTCAATGGATATTTAGGTTGTTTCCAACAACCATCTTGGCACATACTCCTTGTGCCTGATGTTTCTCTAAGGGAGATGCCAAACAATGGAATTACTGAGTTCTAGAAAATATGATTGCACAGTTTTATTGGACGTTGTACAGTTGTCTTCTTGAGAGGCTATTCCACTTCCTATTCTTCCCACCAGCAATATATGAGTAAGACCATTTCCGCCATAGTCCCCTGAACACTTTACATTATCAGTCTCTTATTTTTGTCAGCCTGAGGAATGAAAAGTGTTATCTAATAAATTTTTACATCAACATTGGCCTGATTACTATCAAGATTGAATGTCTTGCATGTTTATTTGCCATATACGTTTTGTTTTCCATAAATTGCCTGTTCCCCTCCACTACCCCATTATTCTAGTGGATTGGGGTTTTTTTCCTTATTGTTCTGCAGAGATTCTTTATATATTATGGAAATAAACCATCTGTCCACATTTATGTTGCAAATATTTTTACCCACATTGTCATTTGTCTTTTAACTTTGGAGTGACCACATGCTGTTCCCCCAGGCTGACAACTTTTTCTGAGTCCGGGAAATAGACGTTGATGGGAAGGAGGTGGGGATAAAGACGAAAGGGGATCTTTCTAATCTTACTCCATTTTGTTCCCACTAGCCCTGAGTACATTTTGTAATATCTCCAGCAGTCATCCTTTCATTTCCTTGTTCTCATCACCAATAGGAAATAGTATTACAGCCCCAGCCATAGGACTTCCTAACTTTCACTTTATGAATTTTTTTTTCCTAGCAAAAAGTTTATAGAGACTTGGTGTAGAGAAGAGTCATTCCCAGGGCCCTTAGCATTCTCAGTGTCCTTTAGCGGTGGGGAGGGAGCCAGCCACAGGCTGAGCACCACTCACAGGTGTCATTCACTTAGTGACCTTATGAATAAGGGAATTAGATTAATCTCAGGAATTTGCAAACTGCTTCAGAAGCTGCCAAAAGTGAGCAAATGGGTAAATGGTGTCTAGGGCATATGGTGAACAAATGGCCTGGAGGTAAAACTAGGTGATGATTGAAATTATCCTTGAAAATCCTTCATGTTGCTCATAAAAGGGCAAGAGAACATGGTTGGGTGAATAGAAATACATGTATAATGCACAAAGTCAGGGGTCGGCAAACTATAGCCCCTGAGCCAAATCTTGCCCTCCACCTGTTTTTGTATATAAAGTTTTATTGGCACACTGCCACACCATTAGTTTCATATTATCTGTGGCTGCTTTCCAGCTACCACAGCCGAGCTGAGCCGTTGCAACAGAGACCACATGCCCACAAAGCCTAAAACATGTATTATCTGGTCCTTTACAGAAAAAGTTTACCAACCCCTCAACTAAGTAACAAAAAAGCCATAATCAAGGTAAAATTTTATAGTATTTTTAGATACATAGAGAGATTAGAAAAATGATTAAAATAATATTTGGCCTACCCTGTGTGGCTGAGTCTTCCTAAGTTAAATGCTACTCCCTAGCTCAGTAATCTTAGCAAGTAACTTTATGCCTATCAACCTCAATTTTCTCATCTGTAAAATGGGGGTGATGACAGTACTGCCCTCACAGGGTTGTATGAGTATGAAGTGAGTAAAGAAGATTCTTACAACAGTGCCTGGAACATAGTGAGTGATATATAATTATTTGCGATTATTATTCTCATTGCTGCACACAGACAAGTCTAGATCGGTATTGTGACACTGGTACCTCCCAGCTGTTTAACCAAGAGCACATGGCTTCCTTTCCCTGAGCCTCAGTCTCTCGATCCATAAATGGGATCATAATGGTTCCCACCACCTGGAACTGCTGCAAGGGCTGTGCTTAGCATAGCATCTGGCACACAGTAGGCATTCAACACAGGTTGGCTGTTATTGCCACGCATCTCATTATTCTGACTTCTCTTCTGACCCCAAAGCTTATACACTTTCTGGAACTCAGCCCTCCTCCCGCTGTCAAAGGCGGGTCATGACTCTGGACCCGCTGTGTACCAACACTGACTGTTCCACCCAGCGGTTGTTTATTTAACTGTCCTCTTAAGTAACTCCCCAGCCATCAAAGGGCTGTTTACAAACCCCACAATTAGCCTTCCTGGAACAACAAATAAACAGAAACCTAATTAGGAGTGTTTCTCCTGGCTCAAGAGACAATGATCTGAAGGCTTGGTCATAGCGGCCGTCAGTTAAATAAACGTTTGTTGGATGTATGGATGAACGATGTGTGGAGGAAGAGATGGATCTGGGGATGAATGTATGGGTGGATGGGTGAGTAGGTAGGTGGATGGGTGGATGGATGGATGGATGGATGGATGAGTAGAATAGATAGAAGGATAGAAAGTGGGAGGGATAGAAAAATGGGTAGGCAGATGAATAAAAGGATGGGTGGACAGAAGTGTGGATGGGCAGGTGGAAGGGTGGAGGGAAGAGCTAGATGGAATAATGGAAGGATGGGTGGATTGATGCCTGGATGGTGGATGAGTGGTGGTTGAGCAGATGGGTAGATAGGTGGATGGGCAGACGGATGGATGGGTGGGTGGCAGTTATCGGGATGCTGGAGAGAGGAGGTGATGGCGACCGAAGTTCTAGGCTCTTTCTGACCTGCGGGTCCTGCCCTGTTCTTCACTGAGATGCTATGTCACCACCCAGTAGAAGGGACCCTGGCCTTGTGATGTCAGAACAATCCTGGGTTTGAACCCAGCCTCTGCTACATCCTGGCTCCATGAACTTGAGCAAACCCTGCCACTCTCTGGGCCACAGCCTCCTCATCTGCGAAATGGATGCCAGTAACTGTTGCTCCCCAGGCTAATGGCCTAAGCGCCCAGGCCACAGTCCCAGCTTCGTACGTGCAGATCCCCTTTCAGAGGCTGTTTGGGGATTGCCCAGACCCTGTGTTCTGAGGATTCACCTTGCTGGAGGAACTGAGGACTGGCCTGCACTGGGGTAGGATGGGGCACTGACACAGCCCCAGACCTACATCTCCTCCCTCCCCTGCTCCCCGGATTCTGGCCTCAGGGCCCCCAGATCTGTTCTCCAGACTGCCTGCATTCAAATCCTTCTTCTGCTTACCAGCTCAAAAGTTGGGCTAGTTACTAACCACTCCATGCCTTGGGGAAATGAAAGACTCTACCTCATAAGATTCCTGTGATGGTTGAATGAGTTAATACAATAAAGTGTATAGTACAGAGCCTGGCCCACGTAACGTGGCTACTCTACTATTATTGGTGCGTAATAGCTATCAGTAGTAGGGTAATCGTATTATTAGTGTATTAGTATTAGCTCTCCCACAACCCCCTTTACCCTTCTGGCTAGAGGAATCTCTAATGTTTCCAACAGGAATCAGCCCTCTGGTTGGGCTGGAAAGGCACAGAAGGGCTCCAGGCACAAGGGCACTGCTGGCCAAAGAGCACAGTTTGGGAAAAGGTACAGAGTGGGAAAGGTCCCCTGGGAGCAAAGGGCCGGAGCGTCTCTGGCCAGAGGAAGGTGTGACTTCCAATGGCAGAGGCTGGGCGGGGTGAGGTGAGTCAATGTTTGGCCCAGCCAGGCCCTAGCAGCACTGTTTCCCATCAAGGGGCCGGGTGGGGCGGCTGCGGCTCCCTCTGGCCAGGGGTGAGGGTCTGAGTCACCCCAAGTCAGGTAAGTGGAGGAGGACGTGGGGCTTTCCCATCTGTACCCTGGAAGCCCGTGGGAGCAGCTCAGAGCCACCTCCCGTGGCAAGTAAGCAGAGGCCTCTGTGGGAGACAGAGCCTGAACCCAAGCCCCGAGTCCAGGCTGAGGCCTGGGAGCCTGTCCTGGGCCCAGAAACCCAGGCATGGGTCTTTGCTAAGGGAGGAAGAGAGCTCTGAGTCCAACAGAGAGATCTGGACAGCCAGGGAAGGCCTCCCTGGCCAGGGAGCATTTGAACGAAGGCCCGAAGGTGGGGAGGAAGTGAGCAGTGGGTGACATCTGAGGAAGAGTGTCCTCAGCATAGGGAACAACAGGTACAAAGGCCTGGAAGGGGGAGGCCTGGAGTTTTAGAGCAACATCGTGGCTGGAGCCGGGATGAGGGAGACTAGGGGACGTGAGGGGTGGGGGCATTCCAGGGGGAGGGCAGACAAGCAGGGCCTTCTGGGCCACGGGGGAGAACTCTGGTTTTTACTCGGGATGGGGTTGGGACCCTGGCAATGTTCTGAGCAGGGAAGGACAGAACTGACTTAGGTTTCTAATGCGACCCCTCTGGCTGTGTATGGAGAATGGACTGGGGTGGGGGTTATAGGACAGAAGTCAGGAGACCAGGGAGGAGGGGACTGTGACCATCCAGCGATGAAGGGGGCTGGACCAGGACAAGGGCAGTGGAGGTAGAAAGAACAGGCGGGATTTTAGGAATTCCTTTGGGCATCAGTCAACATGCCTTTCTGGGGAACCTACTGCGTGTAAGCCCCATGTGTGAACTATGGATGCAGAGATCTTGAAGCCTGAGCCCTTCCTTACGGTTCAGGAAACAGGAGACAAATAAATGCAATTATGGTGTGATCAGTGCGTGGCCAGCTCGGCCCCAGGCCCTGTCCACAGACTTTCTATGTAGCTACTCAATCTCATGAAATAAGAACAATCATGAACACTCATTTTAAAGATGAGGAAGCTGAGACCCTCTTGGAGAGGTTATGCAACGTGCCCAAAGTCTGCCCAAAGTCATGATTGACTCCTCCCTGCTAGGAAGCAGCCGGTTTGAGTTCCGCACCTGGGTCCGAGGGCTGCAGGGCTGGGCCCACCTGACTGCTTGGTCACCTGCTGGGCCCATGAAATCAGGAGGGCTTCCTGCCCAGGTGAGCCTTGGCCTGCGTTCCCGAGGACGGCAGGATTCTTTCCGTGAGCAGAGAAGGCATTCCAGGCCTTCGCTCGAGCCGTGCCCAGGCCAGGAGGTGAGATCGATCTTCTTAGCCAGTGACTCCCACACCTCACTTGAAAGGTATCTTTAAAGACATTAGTACTTTTTATGAAGTAAACTTGATTTTTTTTTTTTTTTTGGCTCGGTTGGTTTTTTAAAAACAATTTACTGAGGTAAAATTCACGTAACATCAAATCAACCATTTCAAAGTGAACAATTCAGAGGCATTTGGTACGTTTGCAACGTTGTGTAACCACCACCTCTAACTAGTTGCAAAACATTTTCGTCACCCCAAAAGGAGACCCAGCACCCGTCATGCAGCTGTTCCCAGTTCTCCGACCCCCTGCCCCGACCCCAATCTTCTCTCTGCCTCTGTGGACTTATATACTCTGGATATTTCATAGAAATGGAATCATACAATAGGAGACCTTCTATGTCTGAGTTCTTTCACTTCGCAGCATGTTTTGGAGGCTCATTCTTCTTGTACCACGTGTCAGGTACAAGATTTCTTTTTAAAGGTTTTATTTATTTATTCATGAGAGACAGAGAGAGGCAGAGACACAGGCAGAGGGAGAAGCAGGCTCGCTGCGGGGACCCGATGTGGGACTCGATCCCAGGACCCCGGGATCATGACCTGAGCCAAAGGCAGATGCCCAACCATTGAGCCACCCAGGTGCTCCAGTAAAATGATTTTTTTTAATAAAATGAATTTTAAAGGGAAATTTGTATTACAACCAGAAAGGGAAAACAAGTATTCATTTCTACAGATGGAAAGTGACCTTAGAAACAATGGCCACAAAACAGCATAAGTTCTAGCTGGACCCTGGGTCCTGCCGAGGGCTCTGGGTCAAGGTCTGCTCGGCCTTGTAAAGGGAGGTGAGTGAGCTCTGCTGAGGCATTAAGGGCTGCCAGCACCCACACAAGGCTCTCTCCGTGGGTTCATCAGAAGAATCAAAGAGAAAAGCCAAGGGAAGAACACTTGGGGCCACCTGTCACCTAGCTACATCTTGAATTGGGGCTTCTGACATTTCCAGGGTAGACATGGGGTGTGTGGGGTCTTTGAGGGTGAGCGGATGAGAGGGCAGGGCCAATGATGGGGACCCTGCTGGGAAGCCCCTGCCCCAGCCCAGACGTAATCCGAAGAGCCGTGCTAATTAATGTCTTCATCTTGCCAAAGCCTTTCGCATCCATTAGGCGGCACAGGTGACACTTGGGTCATTTTTGGACTCTTGATCTATATACTCACAGCTGTGCCAATGCCAGACTAAGCCCTTGTCATGTATTCTAACATCTGCACGAACAAGTCCTCCTCTTGGGTTTTCTTTTTCAGAATTGTCTTGCCCAGTTTTGCCAATTGACTCCCTCCTGAGACTTTAGAACATACCCTTTGAACAGACAGGCCTGGAGATGACAGACCTGAGTCACAAAAGGGCTTCACCCTTCCTGGCCCACTTCCAAGACTCCCAGAGGCACAGGGCAATGTCGGGGTGGGCGTGAGGCCAGGCTGGCTGGGAGGCGTTTCGGGGTCTCTTCACCACCTCGGAACACACCCATGTCAGTGGGTCACGAAGGAGAAGAGACACATCTGCTTTGTAGATGCTCTTAAAAAAAAAACAAAAACAAAAAAACAAAAACAAAAACAGCCTTTGCCAAATGCTGCATTTCCCCTGTGCACCACTTACAGACTCTTTTTCTTTGAGTCAATTTGCTTTTAAAAGGTATATTTAGGGGGATCCCTGGGTGGCTCAGCGGTTTAGCACCTGCCTTAGGCCCAGGGCATGATCCTAAAGTCCTGGGATCGAGTCCCACATCAGGCTCCCTGCATGGAGCCTGCTTTCTCTGCCTCTCTCCCTCCCTGTGTTTCTCATGAATAAATAAATAAAATGTTTTTGTTTTTGTTTTTTTAAGAGGGGTATTTAAACCCAGTTTTAAAGCAAACATTTTATCTCTTCTTTAAATAAGCAACCGGTCTTAAGGGTGAGGTATTTGCCGCCGGAGCTCCTCCCATCTCCCCTCCCACGGACCAAATTCCAGCAGGCACCTGCCCTTTACCTGCGGGCTCTGCCCACCTGTGGCAGGCTGGAAGTGCTGGGAATGAACACTCCAGGGAGGCGCCCTCAACCAGGACTGGCAGGAGAGGACGTCTACATTCCTTAGCTCTGTCTCCACCCTTGCCCTCACCCCCAGGTGGGATAACCTGGAGGTGCGCGGTCTCCACCAGAGTTCCACAGAGGTGAGCCCCAGATGCCATGCCCACAGCCCTTGATGTCTCCGTGACCCTCTGCATTGACTGCCCTCCTCCGTCAGCTCTACTACTTCCCTACCATAGTTTCTGGGGGTGGGGGGTCACCTCCCAAATAAACTACTGGTCTTCAAAGCATTCTCTTTGGGCTCTGCTTCTAGGGGAACCCAACCTAAGGCACTTGCTGGAAATCAAAGATATTTAGCAAATTAAACAAAGAAGTGAAACACAGCCGGACGGCACTGCTGCGCATGGCTTGGTGCTGCCTCTGCTGCTTCTTAAAAAGAACAGGTGGCAAAAAGGTGGTAATGGCTGAAAGTGGAGGATTTCCTTCCCAAGGCAGAACCAGGAGGACAGAAAAGGAACTGAAATGACTCTCCTGGTGAGATGATGGGCTTTCACGCAGGGTCCCTGCACCCCACATCATTATCTCCAGGCCCTTCCATGGCTTGTGAGGTCCTGGGAACAGCAGGCTGGGCAGTTTGCAGAACACAAGCCCAGTGGAGCTATGGGCAGCACCCAGCACTGTGTTGGGCACAGGGGCCAGATGGAGACCAGGAAAAGGACCTGTGGTCCCACTCTGAAAAAGCCCAGAGGGCTATGAGCCTGACACGTGGGCTGATGGGCTCAACTCTGCTTGGAGGGCATCTCGACAAGGGAGAGCTCATGCACTCATTCATTCACCAAATGTTTATTGAGTACCTACTATGTGTGGGCACTGTGCCAGGCAGAGGCAGATGGCCAGACCAAAACCACTGATGATACTGACAAAAAAAAACCCAAGTGAACACAGAAATAAACTCTGAAATGAGAATCTTTGGTGCTACAAAGAAAAGAAAAAACAAAACAATACAATAAAAAGTAGATGGGGAGAAGGGTCTCTGAGGAGGGGTCATTTAAGCTCAGAACTGAATGTGGAGATGCAATCATGCAAAGTGATAGAGAGAGAAGGTTCAAGAGAGGGAAGAACAAGTACAAAGGCCCGGGGGTGGGAATGAGCTTGGTGTATTGGAGGAACAGAAGAAGCAGGCTAATGAAGATGAGGAAAAGGAGGAAGAGTAAGTGGGAGGCTGAGTGAAGTGGTCACTGGGGCCAGGTCAGAGCAAAGAGTTGTCCTGGCAAGTATCTGTAGGATCAATGAGTCACTCCGAGATGGCATCCATGGGCACTGGATGGAGAGCAAAGATGGGAGATGAGGGTGTTGGGTTTGTGAGAAACCCATTTCTCTTGGTGTTTTTGTCGGTGGGAGTGAAGGCCAAGGGGGATGACCTTGATCTGCAAGGGCCCAGCCCAGAATACAGCAGGGAGGTGGCTTCAGGCTATGTCATCACAGGGCAGACCTGGCTGATTTCAACCAATCAAATCAGCCAACTCATTTTTGGCATCTCATAATTGTGTCTACTTTATGAGGCACTAGCTGTTGGGAATCTATGCACCGGGCTCTGTGCAATCCAATCAGTAGCGACCAGATATACTCCTTCCCGGGAAGACACTCACAAAAAATAGAAAATTTTAAAGCAGCGTGGTAAAGCAAGTGCCAGACAGAGGGAGGGTTATTTGAGTTGACGTTTGAAGGATAAAGAAGAACTTGGTGGACAGAAATTGTCACCAAAGGGCAGCAGATATTCCTCTTGCTCTTCCCTGTATCCCAGCACCTAAGACAAAGCCTGGTGGGTGCTCACTTGATATTTGCTGGTGAAATGAATTGGAGCTGCCCACACTTCAGTTATTCAAGTAACTGCCTTTATGATTTTTTTAAAAAAGATTTATTTATTTATTTTAGGGAGAGAGAGAAAGAAAGAAAGAGAATGCACAAGTGGAAGAGGCAGAGGCAGAGAATCTCAGACTCCACACTGAGCACAGAGCCCGACACGGGGCTCGATTCCATGACCTTGAGATCACCACCTGAGCCAAAACCAAGAGGTGGCTGCTTAACCAAGTGAGCCACCCAGGCACCCTGCCTTCATGATTTTTGAGCAATCTGCTTTCCAATCCTACCATTACTTAATATTTTTCTTCACATTGACTTACTTTGTAATTTAAATACATTTATTTTAAAAGGAAACACTTTCTATTATCCCTAGATTTCAAAAAAAAAAAACAAAAAACAAAAAACACAAAGAACACTTGCCACAAATCAAAGATAACCAGAAAAATCATCGCAATGAAAACAAGACAGTGTTATTCCCATATCTATTAGGAGAACAAAAAGACAAGCCCACAGACTGAGAGGAAGTATTTGCCAATCACCTGACGGACTGACTTGCATCCAGAACGTATGAAGAACTCTCCAAATCCATTAATAAGAAAACCGCCGACTTTTTTAAATGAACAAAAAGTTTGAACAGACAGGACACCAAAGAAAATAAACAGACGACAAATAAGCACATCAAGGATGCTCAACATCACTCATGATTAGGGAAATTCAAGTCAATACTACAACAACATACCAGTATACACCCCCTAGAATGGCTTACATTAAAAAAAAAACAAGAACAAAACCCAAAACCTGACAATCCCAAGTGCTGACGGAGATGGGAAGCAACTGGACCTTTCGCGCATCGCTGGTGGGAATGTGATGGGTCGCTCTGCCAAGGCACCCCATACAGCAATGACGTGGGAACCTGCCGGTGCCAGTTAGGACAACACTCGAGAGCTGGAGACAGCATGCCAGCAGGAAGCAGGAAGGCTCAGCTCCAAAAGCACGGGAGCCCACATTCAGCTGGGGCAGTTAGGGAGCAGCTGGATTCAATTTTGCCCTTTTTTGTCTCTGTGTCCCCTGGCACACAACACAATGTGGCACACGGTTAGCCCTCACGAGCTAGTCACCCCTGCGGGCTCTTGGTTGATCCCTCTGCTGGGAGACCCCCTTCTCCCACCTTGACCACCAGCTACCTCCTCAACTCACCTCAGGGCTGCCTCCTCCTTCTCCTCCCTATCTCTTGAGTGACCCCTGCTCTGCGGTCACCGTGCATGCTATATTTTCTCTGCCTGGAATCTCTTCCCCCTCCCCCTGCCTCCATCCTCTGGGTCAGTCAGAACCGTTTTGTGTGCCAGTGACAGAAAACCAGCCCGACCAGCTTCAGCCAAAAATGGGAAATGTAGTGGCTCATAAAACTAGAAAGTCCAAGGGTGTCTAATTTCAGGTATGGCTGGCTCCAGGGTCCAAACCCTATCCAGCTCTGTGTTGATCTCTCTCCGGCAGCCCCCTCCCTGTAAGTCCTCCGATGCCCCAGGCTTTCACCCCCTCACTCCCCATCCAATGGGAAAATCGCATCTCCTTCACAAATAGTTCTAGCAACCCGAGTCCCAGGATCCAGTCTCACAGGGCAACCTCAGGTACAACTCCACCTCTAGGCTAATCTCTGCAGCCAGAGTGGTCACGTGCCCACTCCTGGAAACAGGGTCTAGGGGTACCCCACCCAAACCTCCAGGACTGAGATGGGGGGAAAGGAAGTCCTCCAGCCAGAAACTGGGGTGCTATTACCTGCGAATGACCTGTTCATAAACTTCCCACCTTCTGGCAAACCCTAGCTCACCTCAGCATGCTGTGTGACCTCAGGACAACCCTTTCCCCTCTCTGGGCCTCATGTTCCTCCTCCGGAAAAATGGGCAGGAGGCCGTATGGATTCCAACATTCCAGAATTCTGGGATTGTTTCCAGAACTGGCGGCTGCTCTCTAAATCCCAGGAACCTTCCGGTACTTCTGGGGACGGAAGTGGAGTGTCAGCCTGAGCCATCCCCGGCCCCCTGGCCTGGGAACATGCTTAGAATATGACAATTGGGCTCCCTTCGGCCGAAATTCCACTGCTGTGGTGGCCCTGCCAAGGAAAACAAGCCCAAGAACCAGTCATTAAAGGTGAGCATATTTGATGAGTTTTAAGATGACAAATTATTTATACAGGTGTGGGAGCCATCCCCTGCACCCTAGTTTCTTTCCTCTCTCTTCCTCCCCTTACCAAATTCTTTCCCCCAAGGGTGCTGACAGACGTGCCAAGGGAGGAGATGGCTGGCTGTGGGGATCTGCCCAGAGAGAGCCTAGCAACCCAAGGCAACAGGGGTGGGGGCAGAGCAGCAGCAGAGAGGGCCTGCTCTCAAGCCCCGAGACCTGGGCACATATGAAGCTGAGGTCCTGGGAATGTCAAAGCCAGCTGAGTCCTTCTAGAGAATGATGCCCAGTCCATCCTTAGGTAACAGGGGGTCATGGGGAGGGGACACCTGGGTGGCTCAGCCGGCTAAGTATCTGCCTTCAGCTCAGATCATGATCCCAGGGTCCTGGGATCAAGCCCCACATCAGGCTCCCTTTCCCTCTGCTGCTTCTCCTGCTTTGTGTTCTCTCTCTCTCTCTCTCTCTCTGTGTCAAATAAATAAAATCTTTAAATAATAATAATAAAATCTTTTTATTTTTTATTTATTTTTTAAAAAGATTTTATTTATTTATTCATGAGATACACAAAGAGAGAGAGACAGAGAGACAGAGACACAGGCAGAGGGAGAAGCAGGCTCCATGCAGGGAGCCTGATGTGAGACTCAATCCCGGGACTCCAGGATCAGGCCCTGGGCTGAAGGCAGATGCTATACCGCTGAGCCACCCAGGGATCTCCTAAAATCTTTTTAAAAATAATAAAAGAAAAAAAACTAAAACAAAAAAAATGAGAGGGAATAGGGGAACCAAACTCATAGGGTCACAAGACAGTTAGTAGCTGACCTTGGGGTTAGCAAGGAGAGAAGTGGAGAAAACATTCGTTTCTTAAGCATCCACTGCATGCCTGACAGTGAGCTGAGCCCTGGGAATAAATACACGGTGAATGAAGCAGACAAAAATCCCTGCCCCAATGGAGCTGAAAAGAGGCAAACAACGTAAATAATGAGTTGCCTTCATAGATGCTTTAAGAAAATAAAAGAGTTAAAAAAATTTTTTAAGTCAAAAAATAAATAAATAAAATATCATTCAGTATTAAAAAACAAAACAAAACAGAGTGAGGGGTTGGGGTTGTGGGGAGGGCACTCTAGGTTGAGGAGGTGACATTTGGGCTGAGAAAGATGAGAAGGGCCTGCGGTGGGGAGACTGAAGGAAGGACATTCCAGGCTGACGGCATTGCATGTGCAAAGGCCCTGAGGTTGGAAGTGGCTTGAGTGGTCAAGGAACAGTGAGGCCAGTTTGGCCAGAGCAAGGGGAGGAAGAGGAGATGGATCAGAGGTAGGCCATGCTTTTTGCTTCAGACAAACCCACGGAATGGGTAGGATAGCTCCATTTTCACTGAAGAGGAAACGGGCCCAGAGAAGGGCAGCGACTTGCCCAGAGTCACACAGCAGAGCCAGATCCCAGCTCCTTCCATCTGGCCTCGTGCTCCTGTGCTTCTGAGCAGTGAGAGGGCAGGAACAAGGAGTCGTCCAGGACCTACAGGCTTCTCAGCTGCACCTCGACCTCAGGAGGAGGAGCACGGGGGCAGGCCCTCTGCTTAACTGTGGGAAGAAAGTGGAGACTGCTGTGGGCTGCTGAGTAATGAGGGTACAACAGGCTCCCAGGCCTCAATGAGCTCTGCCTCAGTTTACCCACCTGTAAAAAAACGGGTTTAATAACATGTCTGCCTCCAGTGCCAACTTCAGAGAGGTGCTCTGAGGGTTAATTACTGCCTGGCAATTCCGGAGCCTTGATGAAAGGTGAGGGGAAGTGGGCGCTATTAACCCGGGCAGGTAATTACTGCCAGCCTGGGGGAGGACGAGAGGGGTCGCACCTGGTTCTGATTCAACCCCAGGCTCCTTTCCAGATGTGTAGGGGGCCGACATGCCACAGGCATCTGCCTTTGACCGCCCTCCTGGCCCCAAGATCCCCTGCACCGGCGGGGTGGGGGTGGCTGGGGCTGTGAGCGGTCACGAGCCACACAGGCTGGGGTTCAATCACTCTCTGCCAATCCTCTGGCGGGGAGACGCGGGCAGTGCTCCTCCCCTCTCGGGGCCTCAGCTTCTTCATCTGCACGATGGGGGTAAGAACCTGGCCTACCTCACAGGGACTGTGTTCTCACTCACACGTGCACGGACGCCGTGCCATCTGCCCACTTCACCTCCTCTGGCTGCCTCAGTTGGAGAGAAAAACTCACATGTCAGGCCACAGCCACCCATGCTGCCAGCCATCCTGGCCTCCGTGACCTGATGGGAAAGGGCGAGGAACTCTTCTAGAAATAAATAAATGATTTTTAAAACAGCCTTGGAGATATTGATTAGGCTTCATGTTGCTCTCCCCACACTTGGACCCCTGGGGTCAGGCTTTAAGTGCCCCCTGTCCCGGGAGCCCACCCCTTCTTCTCTTCCCCTTTTTGTGGCTCTTGGGTCTTGATCTACCCCCCCCACCAACACCACCACACGCATGCACGCACACACATATGCATGCATGCTGCATGCGCATCCTAGCTCTTGGTCCAGCTGCAAACACAGAGCCCATTCCTCAGTGACTCGGTGATGCTTCTTCTCTTACAGGGGTCAGCCCTGGGCTGGGGAGGGGAGTGAGGCCAGGTACTGAAGCTGGAGCCCCCACTTCCCGCTTTTAATCCCTCCAAGAGGCAGCATCATACCCATGTCACAGGTGGGGAGCCTGAGGCCCTGAGATGCAAATGCCAAAGCCCCGAGCCTGCAAGAGGAAGAGAAGCTCACGTTCAGGTCTGACCTAGGTCCTCGGCTTCCCGGTAGTCCTGACCCAAAGCCCTCTGGCCTTGGCCCCCACCTACGGGAGGGAATCAGAGTTGTCCCAGCTGTGGCCTCAGCGCAGGGGCCCTGCCCCTCCCTGTGATCCTGGACCTGGGGCCCCCGGATGGGAAGAGGCTGGGTCCTCCTTAGAAACTGAGACTGCAACTGCCCCTGCAGGCCCAAGTCCGGCCCCAGGGTGTACACTTTTATGAAAAGCCTCAGGTTCAGAGAGCTAGGCCAGGGCAGAGGGCCTGCGCCCACCCCACCAAGCCTCCCGCTCCCTCCAGCCACACTGGCCAAGCGCATCCCCAAACATGCCCTAATTCCCATCACCTAGCCTTTGCACCCAGAATACTGTCCACCCAGACCCTCGCACACTGGCTGCTTCTCCTCATTCGTTCAGGTCTCTGGTCAAATGTCACCTCCTCAGGGGAGTCTTCCGGGCCTCCATCCTTTACACTCCCTGCTTTATTTCCCTCAGAGCCCTGACCGTTCTGAAAGAGTCTCAAACTCCTGATCCCCTCAACTACAATACAGACTCTGTGGGTGTTTGTTTTGTTCACTGTGGGATCTCCAGCACCCGGTAGAGCACCTGAAACACAGCAGTGTTCAATAAATGTTTGTTGAGGTAGCGAAGAAGCTTCTAAAAGGTAAAAATAACTCGTATCATGAGAGGAGGGGAGGATGCTCCGGGGGACATGTCACCTGAGGGGCTGAATAATCCCTGCAGGGTCTTAGAGTGTCATCAAGAGCATCAACACAACAAGGACCCTGATAGTTGCCAGGCGCTCACTGTGCCAAGTGCGCACACAGGCCTCACCCAGCCCTTGCGGGGACCCCAGGCCCCAGGATCACAGGAGGCCGGTCCTGTGATCCTCCCCATTCTCCAGAATGTAGCTTAGAGAGGTAAGGGGACTCCCTCCAGGCCACCACGACCACCGCACTGCCCCCGGCTCTCCCCACCCCACGGTTCCTGGCAAAGCCCAGAGAGCTTGTGAGTCCTGTCCAACACCCCCCAGCGGGGCAGCGGCCTGCAGGGATGATCCCTGGCTCCCCGGCAGCCTCTGGCCCTGCCCACAGGGAGGGAGGGCAGGCTTGGCGGCTGTCCTGTCCCAGGGACACCGGGCAGCCAGGAGTTTCTCTCTGCGGACTTACTGTACATGATTCAGCGCCAGCCCCAGTTGTGAAATCTGGGAATCTTGTGGGCAAGGCCAGGCCCGGGGGATGGTTGTCTGGGAAAAAGAGGCTGGGAAGGGGTTAAGGGGGGCGGCGGGCCCTTCCCCGGGGAGGCACCCGGCCAGGCCAGCGGAGAGCATGCCATTAGCACTGGGCTGGCCACCTCCTGCGGCCAGTCTCTGACATCACAGCTGCGTCAGCACGGCCTGCCCCAGCCCCCCACTTCCTTCCCTCCCTCAGCCCGCATCCCCAGCCTCTCCCCCCTCCACACCCCCTCCACCAGCCTCGCTGTCCTCTCTGGAAAAAAACGGACAGACGGCAGGCACCTAACCTTCCTTCCTGGGAGGGAGGGCTGGACCAGGAGAGGGAGGTGTCAAACATGACTTTGCACACCAGAGGCACTTAATACATGATAGGTGGGACGGGTCTGAGCCAAACCCTGGTCCTGTGAGCTAGACAGAGCAGGCAGGATGCTGTAGAGAGGAGGTGGGGGGCTCAGGGGGGCAGGGGGCTCGCCCGAGTCCTCCCGAGTCCTCCCCACCAGGCCAGCGGGTCGCGGTCACTCGCAGCGGTAATGAACATGACCTACCGCGACCGTGTTAACCCTCCTCCCCTCTTCACTGGAAGCACGCGGACCGCCTCTTGTCACCCCTGTCACCCCCGCTGGGTTGCCCTGAATGTCCGCAGGCTGAAATTTTCTCACTCATCTCGCTTATTGTTAGGTTTGATGAAACCAAATGGGCGTTTGTTTGACTAGAGGGACAACAAAAACATTTCAGAGGGACTATTCATAGAGCAGTGGTGACTTATGGTATTGAGTTCAATGATTTCTACATTTGAGATCGTTTAAGGAGTCACTGCGTGCCTTGCCTGCCCCAGGCACCGTGTCCACATGCAGACTCCGTCAGTCCTCCAGGAAAGCCCAGGCGGGCGTTGTGACTGCACCTGGCAGAGGGGAGGTGGGGGGTGCGGGGTAACGGGCTGGCCGGGGCTCCTCCGCTGTAAGCGGTGGTAACAGGAACCCTAATAGTAAGCGGGGCGCCGATGAGGCCTTACTCCTTGGGCCGTCTGTGTACAGCACCTCGCGGGCTCCTCCTACCACCCCAGGAGGTCCGTACTCTTATTCTCCCCTTTCACAGAAGAGAAAAACCGAGGAGCAGACTTGCCCAGATGGCGCAGCTACTGTGAGCGCTGGTGTGGGGATTTGAACCCCAGCCTTCTGGCCTCTGGCCCCACCTGGGCCCAGAGCTGGACACACGGGGCTTGCTTAGGTAACTCACGAGCAAGCGGGGTGGAGATGCCCGGGGCTGCCAAGGCCCTCCCTCCCCCTCAGAGATCCCTGGCATCGGCTCAGGCCATCCTGTGTGGGCCTGCATGGCTGGGAAAAGACGTGAGGTCACATCTCCTCGGGATGCCATGACTCCCGTTGCAACAGCCCCCGAATTCATAGATAGCATCATTTGAACCACCTGTGAGAAGGCTCATTATCCTCCCCATTTGATGGGGCAGAAAAACCAAGGCCCAGAGACTTGCTCAAAGTCACACAGCAGCTGTGCGGACCACAGCCCGGCCTTCGCCTCCTGCACCTGCCTGCAGCTGGCAGAGGCCCTGGAGTGTGTTGGAGGTGGAGGGAGACGAGACCCGGCCCTCCCCTGCCCCTCCTGGAGAACAGGACTTCCTCTCTCCCTCCCATTTTCCTAATGAGACTGAGCAGCTCATGAGCTGGGTCACGGAAAGGAGCAAGAGGGGCATTCCTGGCGGCGCGAGTGGCACGGGAAAGGAGAGACCGCTCACGGAGCAGGGGAGAGAGAGTATCTAGTTAGGCTGGGGTGGAAGGATTGAGGGGCTGGGGACGGGGAGCGATGGGGCCAGGGTCAAGGAATAGGGGCCTTGAATGTCATGCTAAGGAGCCTGGGCTTTGTGCATGGGCAGTGGGGAGCCATGAAGGCTTTAGAGCAGCGGAGGAACAAGATCACTAAACGGGGGGCCAACTACTAGAGTCACTTTCCCTCTGGTTTTCCTGCTTCCACCCTGGCCTCTACCGTCCATTCTCCACGGGCAGCCAGAAGGATCCTGTGAAAAGCCCAGACATGTCCCTCCTCTGCTCAGAACCCTCCATGGCTCCCACTTCATGCAGAGAAAAATCCAAAGTCCTTACAAGGACCCACATGACCCTATGTGTTCTGCCCCTATCCCCCCACCCTCCCTTCCTCCCACTCTCCTTCCCTTCCTCTGTGCCAATCATACCGGCCTCCTCCCGCACGGTACCCCACCTCAGGGCCTTTGCACTGGCTGTTCCCCCTGCCTGGAAAACTCTTCCCCTGATGGCACCCTCCCTCGCCTTTTACAGATTGTTGCCCAGATGTCACCTGCTCGGTGAGGCTGTCCTGGACCCACCTATTTAAATCTCCAGCACGTCCCACCTCTTTTTCCAGCTTTATTTCTTTCTGTAACACTGATTATCCCAAATATAATATACAACTTATTTATCTTGTTTATTGTCTGCTAACCCAACAGAAGTGTGAACTCCGTGGGGACAGAGACCTTTGACTGTCTTGTGTCTTGCTGTGTCCCAGTGCCTGACATCAGGAAGTGCTCAATAAATATTCATTGAATGAATGAATTCTTTTTTCCCTCAGAATAATTTGGTGAGGGGTTAGCTGGACCAGAGCTTATGACCTTCACTTCAGGGTCTGGATAGAGATGAGACTTGCCCAAGGTCATGCACTCACAGGTGGCAGGTCGATATGGCCCTAACGTCTATGATTTTCACGCTCCCTTCATTCTAGGCTGCCTGTCTGGCATTTAGACCCCACATCAACCACATTACCACTACTCCTGGGCCTCTCCTCGGCTCCCACTTAATCTGGAGGCTCAGAGAGGTAAAGTGACTTGCCCAATGTCACACAGCAGCTAAAGATGTGTATTCAGGTCTTTCCGCCTCTGGGTTTTGGCTACTTTGTGCTAAAGCTGCTCTGTCTCTCTCCCCTCCTCCACTCTTCTTTTCAGCCAATGCATTTGCAGCTGAAATATGAGGCCTGCTGTGTGCAGCTTTGACATACACCACATCCCCAGGCTTGGCCCCGCCACCACCCTGGCTGGGTCGAGAGCACAGGCCTGGTCCCACATGCCTCAGGGATGAGCTACAGAGAGTGTGACCAGGCCCAGCTGACACATCTCAGAGCAGATGTGGGTCTGCCTCCCACGGGTCCAGCTGGCCCCAGCCAAGCCTCAGCCCATCCCCCCACCCCCAGGGTGTGGTGCCGGGCCTCGTGGGGCAAGGGGGAGATCGGTGGCCCCGAGGCATCCCGTGAGGCACAGACTGGGGGACTCAGGCCTGGAACGGGCCAAGGCCCTGGTGGTATGGAGGAACAAGACACTGGCTCTGGGGTTGAAAACGCAGTGCCAGGCAGCCCCGGTGGCTCAGTGGTTTAGCATCGTCTTCAGCCCAGGGCGTGATCCTGGAGACCCAGGATCGAGTCCCACGTCAGGCTCCCTGCATGGAGCCTGCTTCTCTCTCTGCCTGTGTCTCTGCCTCTCTCTCTCTGTGTGTATTCTCATGAATAAATAAATAAAATCTTTAAAAAAAGAAAAAAAGAAAACACAATGCCACCAGGGGCCTGGCAGGGACTTTAAATAAATAAATAAAGGCCAGGGTCTGACAATAAATAATTACTGTTCCTTGACCTCAGTGTTAGAGAGACAAGAGGGAGTGGTAGGGACTGGGGCACATGCCCTGCCTAAGCTAAGTGTGCCCCCGTCCCCCCAGGAATGAAGACCCATTGCAATCAGATCTTCAGATCCTCTGATTTCCCAAGGGGAGCTAGAAACAGGTTCTCATAAAACATCTACATATTTTTTAATGTTGGCTCCATTCATTAAGAAATTCTGTGTGGGCCAGACGAAGCCCACCCGAGGGCCAGGTTCACAGTTTGCAACCTGGGCCCAGCCTGACAGAGTGGCCAGAGAAGCACCCGATCACAGCCCAATCCTGAGTCGGGATCTGAGGATTGGACTGTGGCCAGGACCTGGCACCAGCTGCTCTGAGGGACTTCGGAGAAGGTTCCTGTCATCTGGGCCCCTCCTGCACACCATGGGGATGAGCCTCCCCCTCCCGCTGCCTGGCCCAGCTGGCCCTGGTGGGGGAAGGGGGCCTGGGCGGGACTGAGGTCTCCTGTCCCACATGGGACACAGCTGTGGACATGTTTGCCAGGCGGATCCTAATTTCTCTTTCCCGTCCCCCCCCCCCCCCCCCCCCCGCCGTGTCCCTGCAACACCAGGAAGGAGGTGACTCCTTCTGTGCTCTGGACTGTCCCCCAAAGCCCTGCCTTCAGCAGCCTGCTCATGTCCCTGCTCCACCCCCTTATGCTCCAAGCTACATGCTTCCACAGGCAACCCTGAATCTTTACCATGTCCCTAATGGCCAATTTCTGGATGAGGAAACTGAGGCCCCGGGAGAGGAAATGTTAGGCCCAGGATCCTCCAACAAGCATGCAGAGGAGCTGTGCTCAAACACAGGCCTCGCACACTTGAACATGGGAGCCTCACCCTATCTTCCTGCTAGAATCCAGCCCGTGTTCGTGACTCCGAAGCCCCAGAGTTTCCTCCTGGTTTATCTGACAAGCATCCAGGCCCCCAGGCCAGGTGCTGGATATTCAGAAATGAACAAATAGGGTTTGTCGCAGGATCCCCCACAGTGTTTGTTGAATGAATATTTCGTTCATTCCCTGGAAATCCCATTTTCCCGAAAGTTGTGGGCCCCTGTCCACGTCCAATCTGTTTGTCTCTGCCCTGGCATCTCATTTCTCCAACCACGAGTCTGCATGCTTCCCAGATGCCTGCCTGCTCCTGGATGGTCCCCAGGCCACCTCCCAGTCGTTGCACCCAGAGTGAACTCAGCAGCATCCCCCAACTGCTCTTCTGCCTCTGTCTCCCTTCTCATAGGAGGCCCTGCCATCTGCCCAATGGCCAAAGCCAGAAGCCCAAGCATCATCCAAAATGCCTCCCCTGCCACACCCTCAACCCAAATGGTCACCAAGACCAGGGAGTCTCAGCCTCAAGTCTGTCTGCCTCTTGCCTTCTCCCGGATGACCTGTCTCCTCTGTGGTCGCCCTGTGTCGGCACTTTGTCATTCCCAAATCCAGCTTCCCACAGCAACGCATTTACTGTTTGCTGTAGCTCTCAGGTGCAGCTCCCTTCACCTCCAAAGGGAAGCCCAAACACCGTTGTCAGCCTTCAAACTCCAGCGTGGTCCAGCAACCTGTCCTCTGTGCCTTCGCCATTCCAAGCAGCCTGAACTACTTCTCCAACACGCTGTGTACCCTCTCATCGAGTCTTTGCAGGGCTGTTCCTTCTGCCTGGAGTTTTGTTTCCTCCCCTCCCCCCATCCCTCATCTGACTCTTCCACAAATGCCCTTTGGGATTTGGCTTAGGTGTCATGGGCTTCATAAACCTCCCCTGACCCACTACGTCTGGTTTAGTTTCCACCTGGGGTCTGACAGCCTCCCCAGGTGAACCAGACTCCGGCTGCAGGAACCAGAAACCTCTCTAGGTTTTTACACAGAAAGGATGGAATCCAGGGGCACCTGGGTGGGCTTAGTCGGTTAGCGTCCGACTCTTGGTTTTCGGCCCAGGTCACGATCTTGGAGTCGTGAGATTGAGTCCTGCATCGGGTTCTGCGCTCAGCGGGGAGTCAGCTTAAGATTCTCTCTCCCTCTGCCCCTGCCCCCACTTGCATGCTGTTCTCTCTCTCAAATAGGTTATTAAATCTTAGAAAAGAAGAAGGAGGGGGAGGAGGAGGAGGAGAGGAGAGGATGATGTTGAGCGTCGGAGGAGAATTATGTCTCCTTCTCCTCCTACCTCCTCACCCCCCCCCTCCTCTCCCCTCCTCCTCCTCCCCTCCTCCTCCTCCTCCTCCCTCCCCTTCTTCTCTTCCCTTCTTCTCTTCTTCTCCTCCTCCTCCCTCCCTCCCTCCCTCCCTCCCTCCCTCCCTGCCCTCCCTCCCCTCCCTCCCCTCCCTCAATCCCCGCCAACTCCAGAAATACAGAAGAAAGCAGAACAGAAGCAAGCAAGCGGAATCAGGAGGCAACCATGGGAGTTGAATAAAACACCACTGAGCAGCGATCCGGGGAGGCAAAGGCCACCGACACCACTTCCAGACGCCCCCAGACTAGCAAGCAGGCATGGCATGTTGCTACGGGAGAAAATCTCAATCTCACGACTCCAACCCGTGACCATGTTCGCCAGCAGAGAGAGCACCAAGGCAGAACCAAGAAGGCTGCACTTCCTGACTCTCATGGGACAGCATCCGGCTGGTGGGAACCAAGAAGCGCCCAGAACCGAGCTGCAAAGGAGGCTGCAAAATGAGGCCTGCACCTCTGCAGCCTCTGCAGCCTCAGCCAGAAGCCCTTGCTCATGTAAACAGACCTCGGGCGCCAACGCGACGTCTCAGGATTCCCCACTGCAGCCCGGGCACTGTTGAATGTATTCCCTGGCCACTCATCTGTCTTTCCTACCAGACTATGAGCACTCTGAGGGACAGGATGGTCCGCTACCCCTGGCTCACCAGCATTTTCTTGAGCATTTACTATGCACTGAACACTGAGCTATGTGTTTTGTATACTTATTCACATCTTACAACCCAATAGGGTGGGGATTACTGTTGTCCCTCTTTTACACATGAAGAGTAGGCCCAGAGATGTGAAATGATTTTCCTGAGATTACTCAGTAACTATTCAAGATGAAATTAAACACGAAATCTGACTTCAAGCTCCAAACACTTGCCACTATGAGAGGCAGGTTTGTCTTCTCGCAGGCATCCAGAAAAGTCACAGATATGCTGTGCGATGAACAAATGAATGCACAAGTGGCCCCTCCACTGGGACACCTGCTGTCCCCATCCCAGCTGGCTTCATCCCTCTGGGCCTGGGTTCCTCTCCAAGGTCAGGGCTCAAGGATAGAAAGAAACAAATTGCCCTGCACACAGACTCCTTACTTAGGGCCTAGAGGTGGCTATGAGGCGTGATGACCACTGTCCTCTTGAAATTGCAAACAACATTTGTGTCTATGTGCAATTTTCTGGAGATAGGGTTTCTTGCTCCCATTAAACTTTCAAACTCCAAAACCTTGATAAACTGCTGCATCAGGGAGGGACATAGAGATCTTTCTGCCATTCTGACGTCAGTTTAGACCTTATGACACTGCATGCATTCACTTTCGCGTGCATCCATTCTCCCATCCACCCATTCATCCCTTCTTCCATCCACTCATCCATCCACACACCATCCATCCATCCACTCACTCATCTACCCACCCATCCGTACAATCCATCTATCTATCCACTAATCCATCCGTCCATCCATTCGTCCACTCACTCCTCCATCCATCTGTCCACCAACCCACTCATCCACCCACCTGTCATCAATCCATCCATTCATCCACCCATCCATCAATCTGCCCATTCATTCACTCACTCATGGAATCACCAGTCCATCTATTCATTTATTCCTTTATGCGTTTACTTACCTAGCCATCTATTAACTTATCCATCATTTCATTTATTAATTTTTTTTTTCATTTATTAATTTAATTAATCATTTAGCTCTATGTTTATTCATTCACCATCAATAATTCACAGTATTCAACCATGAAATTATCCACACCAGCCATGTCATAACTTACCATCCATCATCCATTTATTTATTCAACCATCCATCTATCATCCATTTATCCACTGATTTCTTTATTCATCCATCCATCCATCCATCCATCCCTCCCTCCATCCCTCCATCCATTACTTCAATTATTTATTAGTTCATTCATTGATTCATCTATCTTTCATTTCTCTGTCTCTTCTTCATCTATTTCATCCACCCATAAACAATTCCCTCAACCATCCACCCATGTACCCAGCCATCAAATCATCACCCATCCTTCCACCCATTAAATTCCCCATCCATTCATTCTGTTTCCTGTACCAGAACCAAGAGATGAATCACAGCTGGTCCCTCCCAAGAGAAGCTCACAGTCCAGCAATGGGAAGAGATAGTTATAACTCAAGGTGGAAATCTTAAGAGGTCAAAGGGCACTCTAGGCAGGTGCCCCCATGGGAAGTGACGTAGGTCCATTTGGGATTCAGAAATCTCCTTGGGGGAGGTGCCATCCCAATAAAGATTCATAGAGACAGGAAAACAGTGGACAGGAAAGACAGAATCACAGCGAATAAGTTCTCTTAGATCTCTCAGAGAGTGACTCAGAACACCTATCTACCTAGATATTCACTGAGCTTAAGACATTAAAGACTCTGATAAGTCCTGCAGCAAACATTAACATTACTGAACTCGGTAATTCCCAGACTCATTGGACCGTGGAACCCTGTCCCCCCATCCCTCCTATTAATATCTCAGAGAACCTGTGTCCTTCAGAACCCCATCTGAGAAATGCTAGCCCGGTCAAAACTTGTTTTCACAAACAAGAAAATAAAATTCCACAAAACAGTCTCTGCCCTCAAAAACTGTTCCATCCAGAGGAAAGATACAACACACGATACATGTGCCCAGGCCTCTTTTTAGTCCCCAGAGCTGAGCACAGTGCCTGGCACACGGCAGGTGTTCAATAAGCATTTGTCAAAAGAATGTTGTTGAAGGAGTCATTCCAAAGTGACCCCTGGTTTTTAAGCTCTCCCGGTTCCCCAGTGACCCCTGTGTGACCTCAGCCAACTCCACAGCCCCCAGCCTCAGTTTTTCAGTCTAGGAACAGACACTGAGATCATCCTGGCAGGACCGGCACGGGAAGCTCATGCGCACGCTTGGCCTTTGCTGCAGGCTCTGTCCCACGGTGTAGCTCTGGCCAGCCTGCCACTTTGTCACCCTGGCTAGCTGGATTTCCAGCCAACGATAGAGACCTAGAGGCCTCTGGGCCTCGCTGAGCCTTCGCAGTGGAGGCTGGTACCTGGAAACCGCCTGTAATCCCATGGCCTCCCTGCCCAGCCTGATGGGGCATGAACTGGAAATTCCCTATAATATTCGCTAATTAAATGATTCTTCCCTCCTCCTCCTCCTCCTCCTCCTCCTCCTCCTCCTCCTCCTCCTCCTTTTACCACGGCCTCCTGCTCTCCCTTACTCAGCTCCCAGAGCACCTCCAGAAACCTCTGCAAAGGAGTCCAACTGGTTTGGGGAGGACCAAGCAGTCACTTCCCCTTCCCGCCACCTACCTGCCCGCCCACTGCCGCGGCTGCCGGAGCCCAGGAGCCCAGGACGTGTGGCCTGCTGGGAGGTGTGGGCTGTGCAGTTCTAGAACACCGAGCCGGATGCCCACGCCAGATAAAGGGGCCAGTAAGTGCCTCCTCAGCCCAAGCCCAGCCCTTGTGCAATCCACATCTTTGTTCCACAGAGACAGCCACAGGGATGAGCGGATGTGCTTATCTGATGGGGCCACGGAGCCTCCAGATCATTCCAGGGGCTGTTTTGACAGTCAGTCCTTGGGCTCCTCTCTGCCATGCAACTGTGCCTGCCCTTTCCCCACTTGGACACATCCCCATCCTCCTCCTAGCTAGTCAGTCGATGTGTATGAGGCCAGCCCTGTGCGGGGCGCTGGGGACATGCAGACAAGTGAGACCAGGTCCTCGCCCCATGGATCTCACGGTCTGATGGGGACCGGGGACAGATAGCTAAAAAAACTAATGGTTGCAACAACACAGGGGAACCTCGTAACCATTATGCTGAGGGAAAGAAGCCCAGCAAAGGTTACATATGCTATATGATTCCGCTCACAGAAAATTCTAGAGAATACAGAACGTTAGTCTAGAGACTAACCTGCAGCCACGGAAAGCCCACTGCGGTTGCCTGGCAATGGGAGTGGGGAGGTGGGGGGCAGGAGGGATGAATGTTGAAAAGACACAAAGAAACCTGTGGAAGTGATGGATCTGCTCACCACCTTGGTTGTGCATACGTGTGTCAACATGTGTCAAAGGACACACTAGGGTGTGTGCCAGTTACCGTATGTCTGGTACACGTCAATAAAGCTGTCAAGAAAAAAAGAAAGATAACTGCGAGGTGGTGTGATCAGTGCAGCAAAGGAAAACTCAGGAAGGACCAGGAAGGCAATCACGGAAGGCTTCCTGGAGAAGGAGACAATGGAGCAAAATCCCGAAGATGAAAACGAGTCACACAAGGAAAGAAGAAAAGACAGTGGCGTTCAGTTGCAGGCGACCTGAGTTCCAATCCTGCCTCCTCTGCTTTCAGACTGTGCAGCTCTGGGCAAGAGACCGTACTTCTCTGAGACTCAGCCTCCTCACCTGTAAAATGGACCCCACAATCGTATTTGTCTCCCAGGGCTGATGGGGGACTTAAATAATGGGAAGCACTCGGCCTGGTATCCAACGGTCACAGCATCGACACTGCACCAAGGGCCCGTGATCAGAGCAACCGTGAGGGAGTCAAAGTGGCTTCATCAGAGAGAGGGAGGGCCAGGCTTCGGGGTCAGGGCTGTAGGATGCGTGGGCCCTGGTGAGGGCTGGAGCTGTCTCCGGGGGTCTGGGATGTCAAGGAAGAACTGGAAGCAGGGGAGATTCATCATCAAGGCTGTTCTTATATCAAAGTCACTTGAATTAAATAATAAATCAATACATAAATTTACAGTGTGGGAACTCAAGGCCCCAGTGGAGAAGGATGGGGCTGAGATCCTGTGAAATCACAGAGCTGGAAGGGAAGTGGTCTCTCCTTCATCTAAAGCTCTCTGCAATCCTGTAAGCAGATGAAGGACTGCCATCCGGGTCTTCTTGCATGCCTCCAGTGACGGGAAGCTCACTACCTCAACTGTCGGGCGGTTCCATCTGTAGCGTCCAGGTAAGAGGCCTCTCAAATTGGCCCCAGCTCTTCCCTCTGGCCCTGCCCAGCCAGAGTCTCACTGAGAGGAACCCAGTGGACAGGGGAGGAAGTGGAGGGAGAGCCTGAGCTATGACAGAAGCGTCCTGGGTGCTGCCCCCAGCTCCCCGCCAGGAGGCCCCAGGGCCATACCCTCTCCTTCCCTGGGCTTCGGTTTCCTTCAGCTCTCAGAAGTAGATCGGGCCCTGCCAAGGCGCCCGGTGGGGGCTGGGGCGGGCACAGGACTTCACCAGTCCTGCCCGTCCACTCCCATCTGGGGGCCGGGGTCGACCTCGGGGCAGGCGGGCCAGGCGGGCCAGGCTCCGTCTGGGGATAAAGGCAGGCGCCCCAGGGTGCAGCCAGCTTAATAACAGGCTGCAGGAGCCAGGGGGTTTGAACCCAGGAGAAGAGGTTCAAACACAAATTGAGCAGCCCACGTTCCTGTCTGTGGGTCTAAACGCTGATAGTTCCCACACCCAGCAGGCCTGGCCCCTACTCTCCTCAAACCCATTCACCTGGGGGTGCCCCGTCTGTATGTCTGCCATGTGCCAAGCCTCTCGTACTCAGAATAAGACCCACACTCCTGACCCTGGTCCGTGAGTTCTGGCTCTGCCTATACTTGACCCTGCCTCCTACCCTCTCTCTTCACTCACTCCTCCACCTGGGGTGCCCTGAATGCTCCGCAAACATGCCAAGCTGCCGCCGCCTCAGGGCCTTTGCACTTGCTGTTCCTCCTGCCCAGAACTCTCTTCCTCCAGATCTTGCCGTGGCTGCTCCTCCTTTAGGCCTCAGCTCTAAGGTGACCCTGCTGGAAGGGCCCTTCCTGCCCCCGACCTGTTGCCCTCTCTGTCCTCATCCTGCCTTACTCTCCTCGGGGAAAGAAAAAAAAAAAAAACCTTCCTTGGGATATCTTGTCCCCCTGGTTTGGCATCTGTCCCTCCCTGGATTTGGAGCTTTCAATGGCAGAGCCTGGGGCTGGCCCAGCACTGGGTCTGACGTCACCCAGCACAGCTTGGCGTCTACCTATTATAGTGTCGGTTAAATGAACAAGTGAAATGGGCGTTGGAGATTTTGACCCACTCTGGGGGCCATTGGGGCTTCATCGACACCGACCCTCTCACCTCCACGTGGACGGGCTGGAGGGATGCCTAGACTGATTCACTGCGCCCCTGTACACACCCGTGCACGTGAGCATGCGCACACACACCACCACCACCAGCAGCACCCTCCATCCCGTCCTCCACATCAGCCCTTGGCACCCAAACTTCTCAACTTTCCCTCCTTTCACCAGGTGCCAGCTGGCCCTATGCCAAACCCTCTCCCCCGACCTGCCTGCCCGCCCCAGGCACCAGACTCATAAAGGATGAGGAAGGGCCTGGGGTGGGCTGGCTGGGTGCCATGTGAACGCAGCCCCTGGGGCCCTCGCCACCCCCTGTGCTGCCAGACACCTGTGTAATGAGTGTCATTACTGGGGACCCGCCAGGCAGGCCCCAGCTCGCCCCAGCCACCCAGGCTGTGAACATTGCTGGGGACGGGGTGCAGGGAGTGTTGGGGGCAGAGGGGCCCCCCACCCCCGGCCCCAAAGCTCAGCCCCGGGTTTCTGGAGCTTCCCAGCTTCCACATGGACTCCCAAGATGCAGGTCCCTATCACAGTCCAAGCTGGGCTCAGAAAGGGACCAGGAAAGAGAAGCCCCTCAGCAGCTACTATACACCTACCCGGTGCTCGGAGCTGGTGTTGCCACCTCCCACATCAGACACCATCCTGTCCACTCACCTGCCATCTGACCGTCTGTCTCCCCCGTTTGAGCCCAAGCACGGAGAACGCTCACTGAGCACCTACTACGCCCCAGACTCACACATCACAGGCACCAACTCACATGCCCCCACAGCACCCCTATGAGGCACACACAAGAATGATTCCATTTTACAGATGAGGCTCCGAGGGGTAAAGTAACTCACCCCGAGTCACACAGTCGATACGTGGTGGGCCAGGAGCTACCCCAGACCATTGGCTCCAAGGTCGCGTTCTTAACCACTTGCTACTCCACACCACCTGTTCCCTCAGAGCAAAGGTTTTCCTCACTGCTGTGTCCCCAGCCCCGAGTCTAGTGCCTGGCACATAGCAAGCGGTCAAAAAAAAAAAATAGTGAATGAATGAATGAATGAGTGAAGGAAAGAATGATCTCACCGAGTTCTGACAATATCTTTCCAGGTGGTATTTACAGAGGAGGAAACCAAGGCTCAGTGACGTACAGTGACTTGCCCCCCGGTCACAGTGAAGATGGCACAGAACTGAGATTTGGTCCTCGGGTGTGTTTTGTAAAAGCCGGGGTGGGAGCTCACTCCCCTCTGCCCTCCTGCCCCCTCACAGCCCCCACCCCTCTCGAGGCTGCCCCCATCTCTGCACCACAGGGCCCAAGGGGGGCAAACAGGCGCCCGTCCAGCCCAGGCCAGGCACACAGGAGGCCTTCAGAATGAAATTTCAACTCCTTCCCCGTGGCTCCACGGCCTCCCGGGACGGGGATCCTCACCACATCGCCCCATCACCTGTCCCCTCTACATGCTCTTCCCTCTACCCAGACCACTGTCCCAGCACCTCTGCCCCACCCTCAGCTTGGAGGCCACTCCTGCACCAGGAAGCTTACAGCACTTGGGGTTGCAAGGCCCCACTCTGCTGACCCCCGGGCCCTCTACTCCTCAGCCCATGGTCTTACTTCCCTCTCCATAAGGGCGTCGGTCCTGCACTGGCCATCCAACCACCCTAGGTTTCATCCCCACCCTGCCGCTGACCTTCCTGGGTGAACTTGGCCTGGGCCAAGTTCAGATGAGTTAGCTCGTCTGTCAGATGGGTAGAAAATTTGAATGTCAGAATAAGTGAAGGCTTGCTGTTCATCAAACCGGGTCACATCAGCACTGTCCCTACTCTGATCCTGCCAGTGGCACTTGACTGGCCCACAAATCCCTACACGACTCAGCCCCACTGACCTCTCCAGCATCATCTCCTGTCACTCACCACCACCACTCCCACCTCAGTTCTGTCCAGATACCTGGCCTCCTACATTTCCTGGAACATTCCAAGCCCAAACCTACCCCAGGGCCTTTGCTCTTACTGTTCCTCCCCCCACCCCCCCTACTGAAAATCCATTCCCCTGGGGTCCCATACCTATTCCTCCTTCAGATGTGTCTCCACACTACCTCCTCAGAGAAGCCCTCTCTGATCCCCGCAGCTCCAAAACACCCCTACTTATCTCTGTCATGGTCTTCTCCCTGGCTGAAATGGTTTTATCTGTTCATGGGTTTGCTTGCTGATCTCCTGCCCCCTCCACCAGAATGCAGGCAGAGACCTTGTCTGCCGCTTTGTTCCCTGGAGTCTGGTATACAGTAGGTGCTCAAGCAATGGTTGTACCATGAAGGGAAGATCATCAAAGTGCTGCCCTGCCCCTGCCCCAGCCCAAAGTTTAGGGACTGGGAACCAGGTGGCTCCCTCTGAGTCCCAGAACTTGTCTGGTTCCCAGCCCCATAAAAACCACCACTCTCACTTTGCCCTTTGGCAGCAAAGAGGGAAGGAGGCAGGCCTGGGGCCCAGAGGCTGACCCCAATGTGGCTTCAGAGACCCCAGGCCCAGAGAGGATGCAGACCATGGCCGCCAGTGTTCACAGAGCACCTTCTACAAGGCCCAGGAGCCGTCTGAACACCACACACAGTGCTCACGGCCACTCTGCAAGGTCAGGATCAGCATAATGACCCTTTCCAGTGAAAAAACTGAGGTGTCGCAGGGGTGCAGCAGCATGGTGCAGCAGGGGTGCAGCAGCATGCTCCCAGCCGAGCAGCCAGAGAAAGGCACAGCCAGGATTCGAACCCAGCTCTGCCTGGCACCAAAGCCCACGTGAGTGTGCGCTCACCCACCCGTCAGCCGACAGACACCGTGTGAGCACTCACTGTGTGCCAAGCACTGGTTCCGAGCACTGGTCCTTGAAGCTGACGAGTACTGAGACCACAGGCAGGGTAGTCAGCCCCTCTGGGCCTCAGTTTTCCCAGCTGTGGAACAGACCACAGGCACCTCCTTGTCAAATTGTTGGGGGATTGAAAGGAGATCGCCTGAGGTCACAAAGAGCTGGGATCCAGTGCTGCCCTGCACCGCTGCATGCTCTTGCTCCCCTATGAGCCTCAATTTCCCCATCTGGCACCCACTGTATCATAGGGTTGTCATGAGACTAGGACAAGATATTTGCCCAGTGCCTCGAATACCTTAAGTGCTTAATAAGTGCTTACAGTCATTTACTCCAGTCCCCTGGGCCCTGCCTTCTCCATCTGTAACCCCAGAGGGCAGCCCTGATCACCCAAGACCTCTTCTAGGTCACTGGGGCAGAAGTCCGGGGGTCCCGGGGTGGCCCTGCGCGGTGACTAGGTCCCGGGGACCGGGGAGGGTGGCAGGGTGGCTGCGATCGGGAAGCTGCAGGAGGCCCGGTTGACTCACCGGCCAGCAGCCGGGCTTGGGGGCTGGGCCACGGCCCCCCACGCGCCCCTCTGGGCCCTGCCCCGCGCCCAAAAGTGCTGTGTCATGCTCTGTCATGTGGCTCCAGGTCATTAATACCCGAGTTCTGGGAAGCTTGGGCCGAGTTCCCGGAAGGGGTCAGTCAGTTCAGTAAACAGATTGGCTGGTTGGTCGTCACAGCTGAGCCGGGCGGGCCTGCAGCTCGGGAGGCAGGACGCAGGGACTGGTGGCCACGGGGGACACAGGAACTGCCCCCATCCCTGTGCAGGACTGGCACCTCCCAGGGCAGCCTGGCCCAGGCTCTACAGAGGAAAGGGGAGGCTAAGGCTCAGAGAGGGCAAGGCACTCGCCTGGGGCCACAGAGTGAGTCCAGGGTTCAAATTCAGATTTCTGGACTCATCCTCCAGTGCTCTCAGCATCTGTCTGACCAAAGGGCCGGAGACACTACATCCTCCTTACCCCCAAATCCTGACCTGGGCCTGACGTCAGTTTGTCAGATGAAGGCAGACACGTGGAAGGCCATTTGGGAAGGAGGGAGGTTTGGAAGGGTATCAGGATGTGCCCTGTGGGAGGTCCTGGAACACTAGCATCTAGCATTTCTAACTATGTGTCCGCCGGTACATCGGTGCCACCAGGGTACTGCTCTAAGTGCCTCACATTAAGTCACTTGTTTCATATGCAGCCACCTTCACACAAATAATCATAGCCATCAGCTGGAAAGCACCTACTAAGTGGGGCACCTGGGTGGCTCAGTGGTTGAGCGACTGCCTTTGGCTCAGGTCGTGACCCCAGGGTCCTGGGATCAGGTCCCGCATTGGGCTCCCCAAACGGAACCTGCTTCTCCCTCTGCCTGTCTCTCTGCCTCTCTCTCAATGTCTCTCGTGAATAAATAAATAAAACCTTTGGGCAGCCCGGGTGGCTCAGCAGTTTAGCGCGCCTTCAGCCCAGGGCCTGATCCTGGAGACCTGGGATCGAGTCCCACAACAGGCTCCCTGTGTGGAGCCTGCTTCTCCCTCTGCCTGTGTCTCTGCCTCTCTCTCTCTCTCTCTCTCTCTGTGTATATGTGTGTGTGTGTCTCATGAATAAATAAATAAAATCTTTTTTAAAAAAATTAAATAAATAAATAAAATCTTTAAAAATAAATAAAAATTTAAAATAAAGTACCTACTAAGTGCTGAGCACTGAGCTGAGTGATTGATACACACAACTTCTGACCACCACATGGACCCTATCAAGTGCACAATGTCCTCACCGCCATTCATCAAAGGAGGACACAGAGGCCTGGGGAGGCAAGCAGCTGTGGTCATCTGGTGGCAAGAGACTGGGCTCCAGATCTGGGGATTTAAACGCTGGCTTTCACCCATTCCATTTGTGTGATGTCACCAAAGTGACTCCACCACTCAGAGCCTCGGTTTACCCCTCTGATAAACAGGGATGACTATGGAACTCAGGTCACAGGGAGCTAGACCTGGGGGAGGCACTTGAGGGTCATTACAGAGCAAAGGTTAGAACACAGACTTTGGACTCAGGCAGGTCTGGGCTTCCGTCTCGCTGTGTGACCTCAGGTACATAGTGTAACCTCTCTGGGCCTCCACGTCGTCTGTAAGATGAGCAGCATAACACCTCCTTCATGTAGCTGATGGGAGGAAGCGCTGGGCATCCCACAGGCACTCAACACAGGTGACTTGTTCTTCTACTGCACCCAAGATGACTCCACTGGGGTGAGGGGAAGGGGCATAGGCCACGGGCAGGACAAGGCATCCACACTCTCCGCCACCCATCTGGACCGATGAACAATTCAAACAAGGGAGGTCAGCTCCTCATCCTTCTTCACACTCTCTGCTCCTGGGCCTGGCCGTGCTCCCGACAGGCCTCACCTTTGCTCTTTGGTTCTTGCAGAGCCTCTCGCCATTGCTAGCTCCAGCCCCGGCTCCCCTGGTCCAGGCCCTCACCTCCTTATTCCCACCTTCACACCTGCACACTCAGGGGCCTCCACCTGGCATGCCCTCACTTACCCTGACTCATCTGCCTGCTCTATATTTCACCCATCTTTTGCCACTTGGGATTCAAAACCGCCTCCTCCAGGGAGCCTGCCCAGATCTTCCCCTTGAAAGCACACTCTCTCTCGGATTCTCCCTAAACCTCGCTTACCCCTTTCTATCATTACACATCAGCTATTTTTGCACACGTCACCTCAAATTTTGGCTGCTGTGAGGTGGAAAATTTGCAAGGGAGATTTGGAAAAGAAATGTTTTTCCCTCTAAAATACTTAAAGGAACCTGCTAAATCAAAATTAATAAATCTTTCATTAATCCACCCGAACTTCACAATTCAGTATTAAATTCCTAATTTAGTGTTTACGAAAATTTTCGTGCCGTTTGAAAACAATCTGCAAACGAGAATGTTCCTTGTTGGGCAAACACTCCCTGGTGTACGTGGGGATTGCCAAGAACCCAAAGTCAGTGGTAAAATAAATGAGCTGCTTGTTGCCAAACAACTTCGGAAGTGAAATTATTAATATTATTAAAATCCTTTTGTGAATTTTTTTTTTTTACAGCCCTGCTTTTGGTCTGGCCTCTTCGTTTATTTCCCGGTACCCCCCTCCCCATTATCTCCTCTTCCCTCCTGGTTCCATCTCTGCTTATCTCCCTCCTCCCCCAAAAACTAGTCTTCCCTATTCCCACCTCCACACCCTCGCACCCTCACTCACACTCCTCCACCTCCTGGAATGCCCTCTCCTCTTTTTTTTTGTCGGCATCTGACCCTTCTTCTGAGCTGAGTCCAAGCCCCACTTCCCTCCCCAGAAGGCTCCCAGCCCCGCCCCAACACAGGGGTGGCCATCCTCCTCTGCAGCAGCCACCCCCCCACTCCCCCACCCCATCTGCAAGATGACAGGGCTGGAGGGGGGCAAGGGGTGTCAAACTCATGGCCCTCAGGACAGATCCGGTCTGTAACATTTGTAGATTTGCCCCCAACACTGAAAACTCCAGAAACATCAATCCAGATTTACAGCTGCTCATGAAACACTGGAAGTCCTGGCCTTCCCCCATGGCACCGCTGGGCTGCAACTGGGCAGTGCCCACCCTTGAGACAGGCCTGCCCGTCCTGCCAGCCCCTTCACCATCTGCACTGCTTGTCTGGCCCTGGAGGCACCTGAGTTTGCAACCCTTGCACTGGAGCAGAGTCTCGAGGCTTCCTTCAGGCTCAGAATCCCTTCTTGAAACATCCTAGGTTCTCTCTCTTCTCTCTCTCTCTCTCTCTCTTTCTCTCTCTCTCCAGGTACAACCCAACCAATCCTGCTCACTTCACCTTCAAAACAGGCCCAGAATCCAAGGGCTTCTCTTCCCTCTACTTCCTCCACTCCCTGGACTGCCTACAGCCTGCTCTCCTCATTTGCAGCCAGAGGGATCCTGTTAGACCAGTAGTTCCCAACTGGGGGCGATTTTGCACCCCAGGGCACATCTGACAATGTCTGGAAGTATTTTCAATTGTCACAACTCGGTATGGGGAGAAGTGCTACTGGCATCCAGTGGGGAGAGGCCAGAGATGCTGCTCAACTTCCGTCACAGGACAGCACCCCCACCCCCCAACAGAGAACAGCTGGCCAGATGCCCAGAGTGCCCAGGCCGAGAAAGCCTGTGTCGGAACCTCAGTCAGACGCTGCCCCTCCTGTGTCACAACCCTCCAGGGGTTCCCACTTCACTTGCAATAAAATCCAAACTCCTCCTCCTGGGGCCCAACAGCCCTGAGTGATCTGGGCTCTGTGGGCCTCCCCCTGGCTCCCTCGACCAGATTGCTCTCCTTATCTTTCCCCAACAATGCAAAATTTTTCCCACCTCAGGGTGTTTGCATCTGCTATTCCCACCTTGGGGAGCACTCTACCCCAGAGGTCTGCAGGGCCGGTCCCCTCACTTTCCTCCACCTTCCAGATCCTTCTATGACCAGCCCGCATTACACTACAGCCCCTGTACTCCTCATCCACTTTTGCCACTTATTTCACTATCTGATATACTCTCTTACTCATTTGTTTCTTGATTGTCTTCACTGCTACAACGTAGGTGCCACGAAGGCAGGGAGCTTGCTTGTTCTGGTCACTGATGTGCTTGGCACATAGTAGATGCTCAATAAATATCTACCGAGTGATCTGGGTTTACTGGGCCTCTTATACATTAGAATTTTAGAATTGCAGGGGCTTAGTCATCTGAAAGTCAGGATTCCTTTGTCCTGGAGGGAAAAATGCTGTTTCCAGGACTCCGTGATCTTGAGCTCCCACCGGGCTTCCATTCTAGGCTGGGGCACTACTGAAAGGCCAGTAGGCCAGACAGACAGGGAGGCAGGGCCTAGCCCAGAAGGCTGGTAGGTGGAGGCTACAGGTGAGGGTGATGGAAGCAGACCCCAGTTTAGGAGACATCCCAGGGCTTCCCAGCATTGGAGACCCTGGTACCCCTCACAGAACAAGAGCTGTGCCTGGCAGGGGGCAGGGGCGGCAATTTCTGGAAGCTCAGAAAACAAAGGTAGACAATTTGGCCTGGGGCGGGGGAGGGAAGCCCATACAGTGAATTCATTGAGAATCAGGGCCAAAATTTCAAATTAAAGATCCACCTTAAAGAAACTTGACTAAGACCCTGTTTTGCAACGTTAAAAAAAAAAAGTGAAAATAAATTGATTTTCTCCTCTCTTCACATATAATTATGCAAATTCTTAGGATGAACAAAGTGAATCGAGTGTTGCTATATTTAAACGTACTTAAACACAATTGCACGACAGCACAGTGCAATGTCCTTCTCATTGCCAACCCTAAATAATCACGGAGAGAGGCATTTCTGCAAAACTTTTCAGTCTGCACTGCGGCTACTACCACTGGGCCCTGGTCACGGCCCCTAGAACGCCCGCCCACTGCAGCCTCTGGAAAAAGTAGAGGAAGAGGCGGCCCCACCCACCCCAGAATGGACTCCCGAGCACCACCCCCATCATTTCCAACTTCTGATTCATAAAACTGGCATGGGCGTGCCTGATTGGTGCACGCGTGTCACATGGCCTGACACAAGCCTGGAGGAGCAGCCCTCAACCCCTCCTTCCCCCTGGCCGGGGTCCTGCCACCCCCCTGCACCCCCATCCCTCAGCCCCTCACTGGCTCCTGAAGTCCTCCTCCTGAGCTCATTGTCAGTGGGAGAAATAAACGACTTCAGGGGTGACCCGACGCCCCGTGGTGACCAGGGGCACCCAGGGGCATGTGGGAGAGGAGTGACACACTCACCATCAAGAAGGTGAGGTGAGGAAGAGGGGGGAGTGTTCCAGGCAGAGGGAGCTGCTTGGCAAAGGTGTGCAGGGAGAAGGAACTCCAGCCACAGCTGGAGTGTGGGCCGGCTGACGCTTCTAGAACCTTCTAAACCAGACGTGTCCACGGAGTTGGGTTGTTTGTTGTTTTTAATTTGGTTCGTTGGCCAACATTTAAAAATCAGGACTTTTCACATGCGACCTCAGATTTCTGGCTTCCCTCGATAAATGGAAAGATCTGGGCCGTGTGCCGGCTAAGAGGCAGCTGTCCCCTGAGAAGGGCCTATGCTCTCCAGTTCGTGGCAGTCACCACCCAGCCTACCTCACTCATCATGTCACCTCCCGACCCGCGATGTCGGAGTTTCTGACTCCCTGTCCTGAAGCTAGCCAAGGAGGAATCGGGCCCAGAGAGCTTAAACAACACCTCCAGGGTCACACAGCGCGCACGGCAGGGCTACGGCCCGGGTCGCAGGCCACCCGGCTCTGCACGGCCACTGCGCACCCACCCCCCCGGAGCCCCGGAGCCCACCTCTGGCCCCCAGGAGCTGCTGAGCCTGGCCCCGAGCCCCAGAGGCCCAGGAGGCCGGGCCGTGGGTGCTGGGCAGCAGGCAGGGGAAGGCCCTGTCCTGTTTAGGTTTTGTGGTCTCGTGAGTAACTGAGTGGAAAAAAACAAGCTTGAAAAGATAACAGTTACAACGAAATTAAATCAAATCAGGCTCGTGACTCATTTATGGAGCCGTAAAAACAGAAAACAAAAACAAGCTGGTTCTGGAGAAGGGAGGCCAGGATGAGGAGGGGAAAAACTCCAGCAGCAGCAGCAGCAGCAGCAGCAGCAGCAGCCTCCTGGGACTGCGGATTACCCCAACCACGAGGCTCGGCGCCAGGCCCCGGAGTGACCAGGGCCCAGGGGGCTCGGGAGCCAGGACACCTGAGGCCCAGGGGAGGGGTCGGGGCCCTAGATGCTGGCCAGATGGCCGGTCTTGTCCTCCCAGACCCCAGCCACCCCCCCCCCCCCCCCCCGAGAGCTGGAAAGCATTAGCTCGCCACTGTACAGACAAGGAAACTGTCACTCAGAGGGACCGAGGGACAAGCCTCAGATCACACGGCCAGGAAGTGGGAGGATGAGATTCAAACCTGGTCCCAAAGCCTAGACCAGAGTCAGTCTTGCCATCTGGAAGACAGGCGCCTGAGTCCCAGGCCCGTGCTGGGTGCCACAAAGGAGCCGGCGTCCTGGAAGCGGCCCCGAAGGCTCCAGGGGCCCCGAAGATGAGCCGCCCGGCACGGCTGCCCCTCTCCTAGTCTCTCTGTCCCATTTGTGCAATAGCAAGGTCACATCAGGCGACGTCGAAGGAAGGCCCAGGAGCTCGGTGGGTCTGACTCAGGGGAGCTTCAAAGCATTGCTCTGCCCGCTTCCCAGAAGCCTCTTCCCCCCGGGGATGTAAGAGGAGCCAGAGGCAGAGCCCGAGGGAGCCTGCCCCACAGGCCTGTGACTCCCCAGAGGTCGCCCTGACCCAGGGATGAGGCTGTGCCGGCAGCAGGGAGGTAGGCCGGGAGGACAAGGCAGGAGTGCGGGGCTGGTGAGAGCAGGATTTGAGGGGGCAGGAGTGAAGGGCCACTGGGAAGCCGCTGCCCAAAACAGCACCATGCACCACGTCGGGCATTGAGTGCCTAGTGTGGGCCGGGCACGGTGCTGAGGGCTCTTCATGTGTTTGTTCGTTCAGTCAACCATTCTGCAAGTCTTTAGTGAGCACCTTCTGTGCCAGGTGTCATGCTGGGGGACAGGGACAAAAATGGAGCTGCTGTCCCAGGGGAGGTAGACAGACAAATAAGCAAAACCAGGATGCATCGGGTAGTGGTAAGAGCTAAAGACAAATTAAGAGAGGAAGGGAGTGTCAGGGGTCACAGAAAGTCTCACTGAGCTGTGATGCTTGAGCAGAGACCTGAAGGAGGAGTGAGAGCAAGCCATCTTTGGGAAAGGCGTAGCAGGCGCTGAGAACAGCAAGTGCAAAGGCCCTGAGGTAGGAGCATGCCTGGCACGTTTAAGGGATAGCAAATGGGTCAGTGTGGCAGGGGTGGGGTAAATGCTCCCAACAGCCAGCGGGGTGGGTACTTCCATTATCTCTCCTTACAGAAGAGGAAATTGGAGCTCAGAGAAGGGAAGTGACTTGCCCAGAGTCACACAGTCAGGAAATGGCAGCTCACAGAATAGAGTACCAGTCACACTGCGCGTGGAGGGGAAGTTTATGTGACAAGGCTGCGTGGCCCAGGGGTGACCCCCAGACAGCATGTGTCACCTGCCTGTGTCATGGCCACGGATGTTGTGTTTGTGGATCTCAGCTCCCTGACATCCTATCCTCACCGGCCTGGCGCTCCTGCTTTCTCTGTCCAGACCAGGGAGCTCCCCCACCCAGCGCCCACCCTGCCTCCTGGGCTTTCTGAGCTCTAGAAGTCACTGAGTAGCCAAGAACCCAAGGAACTCATTCAAGATAAGTTGCAAGTGACTAACAATCCCTGGTTCATCCCTATCCCTTTAACCAGGTCAGAGAAGTAGTTCTGCAGCCTCAGTTTCCCCATCTGTCAAATAATGGATCCACTTAGTTGGTCTCCAACAGGAGTTGAAGATGCTTGGGTGCACAGCGGGCCAGGAGTTTTTTTTTTTTTTTTTTTTTTTTTTTTTTATTTATTCATGAGAGACACAGAGAGAGAGAGGCAGAGACACAGGCAGAGGGAGAAGCAGGCTCCACGCAGGGAGCCCAACGTGGGACTTGATCCCGGGACTCCAGGATCATGCCGTGGGCCAAAGGGCAAATGCTTAACCACTGAGCCACCCAGGCGTCCCTAGAAATCTCACAGCCAGGAAGCAACAGAACCAGGGTAACCCCAGCCTACTGACTGCTGGCCTAGCGCTCTTCTTCCTCCTGCCTGGACAAGGCTTTATCCTGGAGCTCAGCCTGCCCTACTGTCTTCACCAACCTCTCCTCGGCCACCATGCTGAACCCCCTCACTGCTCACAGTCCCAGGCCGTCGTGCACACTATCCCCCTTTTTGGGAGTCCCTTCCCCGTGTGCAATCTCCTCCACTCATAAAGGACAAATAAGCAGGACCAGGGTACAGAGAGAGACAGTATAAAAGAGGTGGAAAATATTTATGCTGGAAAGGGACAGGGGCTCAGAGAGGGCTGCTCTGAGGGTGGCATCCAAGCTGAGACCTGAAGGGGGTGAAGGAGTGAATCGTGTGAATATATAATGGGTGAGATTTCCAAGCACAGGGAAGGGCACGTGCAAAGGCCCTGAGGTAGAAAGTTCTGAGGCTTATTAGAGGAACAGCAAAGAGGCCACTGGGTTGGGAAGGAGGAGCAAGGGGGAGGGCGGGAGGAGATGAAATCATCAGAGAGGTATAGGGTTGCTGGGGGAGGGGATTATACAGGGCCTTGAGGGGCCATGGGGATGACTGGCTTTTACTCTGAGCAAGGAGGTCTCTAAGCAGGGGAGGGAACTAATCTGTTAGATATAAGGGGATCCCTCTGGCTGTATGTGAAGAACAAACTGTAGGCATGAGGCCCCCAAGCAGAAGGTGCTGGTGGCATGGGCCGCGTGAGGCAATGGAGGTGGGGGGCAACAGGATGTGGCGAGCAATCGCATGTGGGAGCAAGTGAGAACAAAGGGTCAAGGATGACTCCCAGGTTTGGAGGATGTACCTGGAGGATGAAGGAGCCAGTAACCGAGACAGGGAACATTTGAGGACAGGATCAGGGGTTGGGTGATGGCTGTGCTGAATTTGTGACTATTAGTCACCCCAGCAGCAATGGGGAAGAGGGGGTGAGACCTGGGGTCTGAGGTCAGGGAGGCGTCCAGGTTGGAGAGATGCATCTGAAAGTCCACGGCATTTTGGTGAGGACAAGGACTGTGTCTTTGGCACCTGTGTCCTCTTGTGTCCTCCGTCTTTCCCTCACCCCAGCACCAGGCTGGCCTTGGGGAGGCTTCAGGGAGTGTCCAGGGGACCCTCAAATAAGTCCATGAGCACTTGTATGGAGTACCCACCAAGCTCGGGGCCAGGCCAAGCTCTTCCTCTCACCGATGCATTTCTTTCTCACAACATCCTAAAGCAGTAGGTACCACCGGAGCCCCGTCTACAGAGCTGAGAATGAAAGAATTTGCCCAAAGTGTCACCAGCATCGGGAAAATAAACTATTGAATTAATTCATATGGGAAGGCTGCCCTCAGAGAGGTACAGCAGGCAAGGGGCGGGGCTGTCAGGGGATAGCCCCCTCCATTCTTAGCAGCACTTGCTCATGATGCTGGGGCTGCGGCTGGGGGGAGCCAGAGGTCCCTGAGTCACCAACATTTCCTCCTCCAGGCAGCAGGAAGGACTGCGTGTTGGTGACCGCTGGAAAAGGGCTGACTGCAAACCTAGAGCTCCCCAAGATCAGCAGGAGGGAAGCTGGAAAGAAGTTTGGGAGAGAAGCAGGGGAGGGGGTACCACAGGCAAGGACCAGACAGGGGCCTCAAGCTAGGGGAGAGAGAGACTATGACATGGGGGGTAGGCTTGGGGGACAGTGAGATCCCCCTCCCCCACTTATATGGAGCTCTAGAAAGCCCTTCAGGCACCCAAAATACTCTCTTACCAATGCCCCACATTCCCATTCATTGTAACCATAATGCCGGACCAGCCCACGGCTGTGATTGGTAATGTACCCCCCCCCCCACCATAACCTGGATGGAGCCTGGAAGAAAGCCAACACTCACAGCAAGGGGTGTGGCGTTGATTAAATACCTACTGTGTGTCAGACCTCTCACCCAAGGTCACCAGCAAGAGAGGGGCCAAGGTAAGATTCAAACTCAGATCTACTTAAGCCTCAAACAGGATTCCTTCCACTGTAGGCTTCCACTTGCCCATCAGCATCCATGTAGGATGGGAACGAGAGTTGGGAGGGACCCTAAGGGACAGGGGAGGAAGAATAAGACCTGATACCGTTTACCGAGGCCCAACCTTCTGAACCTCAGCAGGCAAAGGCTTTAGTTTTTCATCTGTAAAATTCATAAATCAGCCCTCCAGGGCTGTGATGGATTAATTCAGGCATTGCAGACTTTTTCTGTAAAAAGCCAAATAGTAAATAAATATCTCCATTTGGGAGGGGGGTGTCTTATGGTCTCTTTTACAACTCTTCAATGTTGCAGTTGCAGAGTAAGGCAGTTGAAGATGATAAGTAAATGAATGGTCATGCTGATTGTCAATAAAACTTTATTAACAAAAGCAGGCCGTGGGGCCAGATTTGGCCTGAGGGCCATAGTTTACCAACCCCCGGGTTAATGAATGCAAAACCGAGCACCTGGCACATGTTCAATGATGTTTGATGAATGAGTAAAGTGATTCTGAGTCTTACTTTCTCCACCTGCTAAAAAGAAATCATCACAATTTGTAATTTATCAAATGCTTTCCTTATTACTTAGGGCTTCAAGAAGCCAAGCAGGGCCTCACATCATTCCTCCTTATAGAAGCCTACATGAGAGGACTGCTGATGGTCCCATTTTACAGAAAGTGAGGTCAAGTGTCCAAGGCCATGGAGCTGGGATATTCATAAATCAGGGATTCCAACACAGGTCTTCTGAAACCGGGCCTGGGGCTCTCAAGTGCCCCAAGTGGGGTTCCAAGGTTGTCCCCGAAGCATGGAGACAGACCGGGACCCTAGGGCCTAGTCTGGCTCCAGATCCTCTGCTCAATCCCAAATGTCAGTCCGCCCCCAGGTAGGCCCCAGCTCCAACCCTGTAGCTAGGGGTCTGCTGCCCGTAGCTGCGTCTAGACAGTGGGTCAAATACACAAGACAGGGAGAGAGATACAGAGTCAAAGAGAGATAGACAAAGACAGGGACAAAGGGATCCAGGGAGACACAAAGAGAGATGGAACTCGGGAGGGGCTGACTCACTTCCCATCCCTCCTTCCCCTAGGACCTCATCACTGGCACCACCATCCTCTCCGTCACCACCAGCTCCCTCTGGGGAAAGACTGAGCCATCCCAAGAACAGTCCTGGGCCGGAATCCTGGCTCAGGTGCTGACCACGGTGTGACATTGGACAGGTGACTCCGTCTCCACCTCATCCTCCCCATCTGTGAATCAAGGATGACGCTACTCGCTCAGCGCCATTGGCTGAGATGGAGCAGCGGGGCCTGGTATCTGGTACCAACAAGCACCCAAGAACGCTAGGTGCCCCCCTCCCTAGGCTGAGGAAGGGAGTGAGGACACGTTTTCTGAGGTCGGAGCCTATGTTCCCGGAGTGGTCATTATTCATTTCTTTGTTCTTTCACCAGATATCTATTGCGGCCCTACTGTGTGCCAGGTGCTGTGATGAGCACAGAGGACACAGCGGTGGAAAGGGCATAACTCCCTGCCCCGGTTATGTTGTGAGTTATGTTCTGGAGAGGCAGACACACAAGCAAGCGACAACGAATGCAAATGCACCAGGTGGTGAGAAGGGCAGTGGGGGAATAAATCAGGGCACATGGGGAAGAAATGCCCCCCAGGTGGGGGCCCATGATCACATGCTTGCTAAGTGCAGGGCACTTCGACCAGTTTGAGCCCACCGAATGTGTGATCCAGCAATCCAGGAGACAGGAGCGCTTACTGTCCCCATTTCCCAGGTGAGGAAACAAGCTGAGAGAGGTCAAATGACTTGCCCAAGGTCACTTCTTTAAAGGGGCAGAGCCAGAATTTGAATGGGCCCCAAAGCCCTGGGGACAAACAGAAGTGTATAATCCAAGGTGGGATGAGTCAAGAGCACTCCCGGGAGATACCAGGGCAGGGGCTTGAATGCGGGGCAGTCAGGCGGGGAACAAGGCCTGTGCCAGATGCCTCAGCGGACAACAGGTTAAGGACCGGGGGATCTGGGTCCTTGGACGCCCTGGCAGGGCCCCAGCTTCAGCACCCACCCACGAGGCCCCCGGTTAGGGTGACAGCCACGCCCAGGCTCAGCCTCTGGCCCGCGCCGCCTGCTGGGAACACACAGTCCTCAGGCCGAGGAGGCTCAAAATAGAAAGCTCGGAACCTGGGTCAGAGCCTGGAATGCCTGGGCAGGCAGGCCGGGACTCCTGGATCAGCCCGAGGACTGCCTGGCCCTGGGGCTGGCAGGGCAACAGAATCGTCGAGATCCACTGCTAGGGTCTCGGTCGCATCTGCTATTCTCCCAAAACCGTTTCCGAGATGCCAGCTCCAGGATCTCACGGACCCAAGCTCCCCTCCTCTCCTGGCTGCATCTCAGACTAGCTGTGTGGCCTTGGGCTGGTCACCTACCCCGAGGGACCTCAGTGTCCTTATCTGCCAAGAACTCACGGGGTGGTTTGTTCAGTCATTCAGCAAATGTTTGTTGAGCACTGATTATGCACTGGAAACTGAAGATACAACAGAGAATAAAGCTTTTTTTAAAATTAAGATTTATTTATTTATGAGAGAGAGAGGCGTGAGCGGAGGGAGGGCCAGAGGCAGAGGGAGGAGAGAGAGAATCTGAAGCGGCCTCCTCGCGGAGCAGGGAGCCTGACGCAATCTCAAGACCCCGAGATCGTGACCTGAGCCTAAGCCAAGAGTCTGACGCCCAACCGGCTGTGCCCCCCAGGCGCCCCAAAGCAGATCAAAATCTTGTGTCCCTGTGGATAAGTAGAACCTACAGGGTGTCAGATGGTGAGGAGCACCCCAGGGGAACATCGAGCAGGAAGGAGAATGTAGATTCCCGGGCCCCACATGGACGTGGGGGGATCAGAGGAGGCTTCCTATGAAGATGACACTTGAGCAGAAACCTGAAGAAAGGGACAGAGCAGGCCCTGTGGACGCCTGGGTGAAGAATGTTCCAGACAGAGGGAAGGCCGTGAGGCGGCATGTGCTTGGACCGTTTCAGAGACACGGAGGATGTCGGTATAGCCGGAAGGGTGAGTGAGGAGGAGGCTCTGTGAGTCCAGATCTGATTCTCGAGGCTCTGAGGGTACAATTCAGCAGGGGGCACCCGGGGCTGGGCCAGAGTTTCAAAGGACCTCTCTGGCTGAATGTGAGGAGGGACTTTCTGGGGGGTCTGGATGGAAGCATCTGTGCCACGGTGGCTGAGCGGTGATGGTGGCAGTGGAGGCAGAAGGAAGGACTCGGAGGCCCCTCTGAGCCTCAGGAGGCCCAGCAGGAAGTTGGTGGTCAAGCAGCCCAGCCTGGGAGGCTGACTGGTCTGTCCAGCCTGAAGCCTACGACCCCTACCCCCACCCCTGTGTGGGCCTGTGGCAGCCCCGGGGCTGGGAAACGTGCCTGGAATGTCAGCCGTGAGGCCCCGGGTCGGACAGTGCCCGTGGGACCCGCCAGTGGCTGGGCGAGCACCCCGGCCACAGCCCTGCCCACACATGGAATCTCTCGAGCCCACTGACCAGGGTGAGTGGTAATTACAGGCCCTGGAGCAGAGGGGGAGGGGACCACAAGCCAGAGCCTCCCCCACAGCCACTCCCGTTTACTGAGCACCTACTTCATGCTGAGCCCTCACCACATACCATCCCGTCCCCTTAGCACCCCAACCCTGTGCCGCTGGGACCTGCATGGGACCCACCTTACAGGAAGCTGACTTGCCGGGAGTCCCCAAAGCACGAGCCAAGGCAAACAGGAGTCCAGCTTAGTACCCAGGACCCCAAGCCAGGCATGTCTTCTTCTTTGTGGCCGCACTGCCAACACAGTGCTCCAGAGACCAGGGTGAGTCAGGAGAAGGTTCTGGAATGTGAGTCCCCTGGGGCTTTCTCTGGGTCTCAGCCCCCTATCATTCATTCATCCATTCATCCATCCATCCATTCATTCATTCATTCACAAGGGTTTATGGTGCAGGCGCTGTGCTGGGAGCTGGGTGTGCAGCAATGACGACACAAACTGCCCACCTGAGTGATGGTGACATTCCAGTGGAAGAGAACAGTCAAGAAGTCAGATCCAGAAGCAGAGAGATTTTCTAGAGTAAGCTCTAAGTCCTGGGAAGAAAATGAAACAGCGTGAGCTGATGGCAGGGGGCGGCTAGCCAGGGAGGGCCTCTCTGAGGAGTGACTTTGGAGCCGAGGCCGACCCGCCTCATGGGGAGAGTGTCTCCAGTGCAGAGGGGAAGGCAAGTGCGAAGGCCCTAAGGCAGCAGCATAATTGGCATGTTCGGCCACAGGCAGAGGCCGGTGAGGCTGCAGCTGAGCGGAAAAGGGGAGAGAACGGGTGGGCTGGGGTAGCAAGAAGGAGTAAAATTAGAACGGGCTTCAGGGCAGGGGAGGCGATCCCCAGGGCCCTGTGGGCTGCTATCAGGACTCTGGCTTCCGCTCTGAGTGTAGTGGGAACCATGGAAGGTTCTGAGCAGGGGAGCGACAGCATCTGTCTTGGGTTCTAAGGGAATCCCTCTGGTTTAGGAGGATTGCAAAGCTGCCAGTGGGAGGAGGCAGGTGGGGCTCGGGTGGGGCAGTGGAGGTGGGCCCTTGGCCGCTGGGACGAGCTTGCCGAGCTTGCCGACTGACCGGCCTCGGAGCAGCAGAGGGAAACCCAGGTCTGGAGCCTGGGCTGCCAAGTGGCTGGGGCTGCCATCACCGTGGAGGGAAGTTCCCAGGTCTGTGCTGGGGGCAGGGGGGCTCTTCTGGGCATAAGGCCCCACTCGGGGTAAGGGAGGGGCACCTAGTCCCCCACACCCCTGCCTCAAGCACAGTATCAGTGAAGGGGTCCCCTGGTCAGATGTCCCCAGAAATGAGGTGCTAACTGCCTGGTGAGACCCCTTGACCAGCCCAACCTCACCCCACAGTGAGCAGACTCACTGTTCTTCGCTCTGCCCTGAGCATCCCCCACCAGGCTCCCTAGAATCCTGGGGGGCAGAGGTGGGTGGGTGGGAACGGAATAAGGTTGGGTGTCCTTCCCACCCATGCCCCTCCCCTGCCAGCCAAACAGGGCTGAGGAGGACTCCAGGCCAGTTCTTCCTCCACATCTGGAGGGGCGTGTTCCCTTTTGCCCCCTTCCCCTGCCTACCTTACCGCTGGACTCTGCTGCTCACCACCCCCACCCTCCACCCCAGAGCCTTCAGAGACGGCACCCAGCATCCCTCATGGGACTCACAGCTGGGAACCCGGTTCCCGTCCCTGTGATGCCAAACTCCCCATCCATCTCATCATCACTTGGTTCTCTGATTCTAAGTTCCGGTTTCACAGGTGGAGGAACTAAGAGAGGGGGCAGGGTCCCAAGGCAAGGTCAGTGGCAGCGCCAGGATTCAAACTCAGGTCTGTCTGATTCCAAAGCTCTTAACTCCCATGCGGCACAGCTGCTGGCTCAGGTGGGCAAAGACGAGGCTTGGGGTATGAGCATTTTATTTGGGAGGAGATCCCAGAAACACCAGTAGGGAATGAGGAGGTGAGACAGGAAGGAAGGTGACGAGGTCGTCTCAGTGGGCTCAGCCCCCAAGAACCTCTGGGAGAAGGAGTAGAACATGTGTCTGCTTTGTCCCAGCCCAGGGTGAGGAAGCCGGGGTATCTACACTCCCATTCTCCCCTCCACTGGCGAGTGTGTCTCATGTCGGCCCCACACTTTGCTGCCAGAATGATTCAGGTCCTCCCTGAGAGGACCCGGGACTGCGGCCATCCCCGAGGGGGCTTCTGTCCCTCTCTCATCCCACGCTGCCAACCCAGCACTGCCCCAGATCTTCTGACCCCGATACATAAGCCTAGAAACCAGAGCTGGTACAGATGGGAAAAATGAGGACCAGAGGAGCCACCCACATGCCATGGGCTGCTCGGCGGGAGAGTAGCTGAATGTACCTCCCTGCTGGGCCACCTGACTTCCAGAACAGTACCGGCCCTGGCTCACAGGCGATGACCAAGCTGTGTGGCTACGGGCTCGCCCCTCCACTCCTCAGAGCCTCAGCCTCCTCATCAGAAGAAAGGGATCATTAAAACAAAACAACAACAACAACAAAAACTTCCTCCCAAGATCTTTGTGGGGACTCAGTGGGACACTAGATCTAAAGGGCTTAGAACAGCACACGGCATATATTCCCTAAAGATTTGTGTCTAAAGGAGGTCACGCCTGGCACACAGAAGTCACGCAGTAAGTGGGAGCCGTGACCATTGCAGCTGTCACTGTTGTTTAGGGCCTCTCCGTAATGGCCCAAGCCCAGGCCTGTCCCCCAACAGGGACAAGATGCGGGCGGAGTGGCCTCCCCAGTTTCCTGGGCCCTCCAGCTTCTTGCTTAAGGCTGCCTGAACTTTGGAGAGACAGAGGAGGAGGAGGAAGGGGCTGGGGCTAGGCCAGGCCTGCTAGCGGTAACTGCGGGCAGTGACCCCGCCTGAGAGGCCCCTATTCACCAGTCCACCCATCCGCTGGAGCCGCCTGCCCATTCCACGCAGGGGACGCCTCGTCTTGCACAAGACAGGAAGAGGAGGCCCGGGGTGGTGGCGGGTGACGCCAGGACCCCATGTCCACCCGCTGCAGACGGGATGGGTAAGGGAGGCCCCAGCCAGGCTTCCTGTGTGCTGAGTACACTGGGCAGAAAGGAGAAGTGGAGTCTGGGGTCACAGGGAGATCCAGGCAGCACCTTCCGCTCCCCGGCCCAACCGTTCCGCCCGCCGTCCCTGATTCAGGGGCCCGGAGTTCAAATCCCACCTCTGCCATCAACCAGCTGCGTGACTTTGGACAATGTGGCTCAGGGCCTCTGTTTCCATTCGCTGCTGGAGGACAGGAGAGTCTCCAAGCCTCCCAGCCCCTCACGGGCTTGTCATCACCAGGCCCATTTCACTGATGAAGAACCCAAAGCCAAAGGCTGTTTTCAACCAGCATCTTTTGCACTTGAAGATTGAGGGGCATGATGGGGGAGGACAGCCCTGAGGCCCCACTGCCCGCTGGACACACACCAGTGGAGCCCACAGGATCCCCTACCGTCAGTCCTGACCCACAGCAGGCATTACTAATCGATCATGATTCTCCCTCCGAGGAGCCCAGATGCAGCCTCAGATCCCTGCTGCGCACAGCGCCCCAGCCACTACCAAACCTTAAACACCTGAGAGCCGAGCAAGTAAGGAAAGTGAGTCTGCCTTTTCCATCCCACCGACAGGCTGGATCCGAGAAAAGTCCCAAGAAAGAGGCTGCCTTCTGGCAAGCTACTTTTGGAGAGTTCTCTAGAACCAGGGACCCCGAAACAAATCTCCTCCGACCAGCCCAGACTCTCAGGGAGAGTGTCGCCAGCCTTGGGGACAAACCTGAGCTGAAGAAGGCATCTCCAGAAGAAGCCATCTACCCAGCAGGGCTGCCAAGTGCTTTATGAACAGCCCACAGGGCTGCAGCAGCATCCTGGGGGGACCACGGTCCCCGAGGAACTAAGTCAGGGAGACGCAGCTGGGTCTGGGGGGGTGGGGGTGGGGGGCCAGGAGGAGGAAGAGCCAGGTCACCGGCATGCCGTGAGCAACACCAGCAGTGCCAGGGAAAACCCAGTGACCCGGAGCCCCACGGGTGGATTGTGTAAAATAAAAAATGAAACCAAATGCAGAGCCCTGGGCCCTCCACCAGCCCTGGCCATCTGTCTCTGGTTCACTGCCCCGCCACTCCGGTCCGAGCCACTGTCACTGCTCACCTGGAAACCCGAAGCTGTTTCCAGCCTGCTCTCCCTGCTTCACCCTTGTCCCCTACATGACCTCCCCATGTGGCAGCTGGAGGGATCGAAAGTGTAACCCCGACCAAGTCACTCCCCTGATTCAACCCCCCAGTGACTGCCCGTCACATTTAGGATAAAATCCACATGACAGTCCCTGCCTCCAGTCCTGGACATCTGGCCCCTGTCCCTGCCAGCATCACCTCCTCCTTTTCCCATTCCTCACCTTCCCAGAGATATAAACGTCTTCCTGTTCCTAAAATAAGCCAACCCAATTCCCACCTCCAGACCTGGGCTCTTGCTGTTCCTTCTACCTGTGACACTGTTCCCCTTTGTATTCCCTTGGTGGCTGCATCTCAATTAGTCAGGTCTCAATACGTGCCACCTCCTCTCAGAGCACCATGCCCCGGTCACCCCTAACTGCACCCTTCTGCTTATGCTCTGTAGCACGAATCCATGTCTGGAAGTTCCCACTTATTTGTACCCTGGTCTCTCTCTCTCTCTCTCTCTCTCTCTCTCTCTCTCTCTCTCTCTCTCTCCAGCATCCCAGCTCCACAAAGACAAGCATCATCATATCCACCCTGGTCACTGCTATGTCCCCAGCTCCTGGCACACAGTAGGTGCTCAACAGATGTCTGTTGAAAGAGACTGAGAAGAAACACCTTCAATAGCATAGGGGGTTCTTACTGGAATCTTCCAAGCCCACATTGGCAGTCCCTCCCTGGGAATGACAGGTGGGGCCCCCTTGGGGGCCAGACCCCAGCTGGCGCACGCTGCTGGCGAGAACTCTGATTGCAGTAGGAAAGATGATCAATTCCTGATGCCTGCCACAGGGCCGGCAGGGCGGCGGGGCATCTGCAGGCATTGGTGTCTGGTTTGCTCATTGCTGTCTCCACAACACCCAGGACAAGGCCTGGAAGACAGTGGGCGCTCAGTAAACATTTGTCGAATGTCAAATACGTGGGTTCTTTATCCAATTGATTACTCCTTTCAGGAGGAAACACACCTTTAGCTCATTCTACCAACAACCATCGGCCAGCCCTTCGGTGAGGCCCACCATGTGCTGATCCTGAGAACGGGCAAGGGAGAGGTTCTGACCCTCTAGTTAGAGGAGGAAGTCCTGCTAACGAGGCTGGATCACAAGGTCACCCAGCTGGGTTCTGCTGACCCAAAAGTTCTTCAAGATCCCAGTCGGTCAGGCCTCACCCTGGGCATCCCTAGCCCCCTCCCTGGGGTACAGGGGATGAGGACAGGCGGCCTCTGCTTCCCTTTTGGGGCATGTCACAGGGCTGTGGTTAAACGGAAGCAGGGCCCCTGCCCATCCCGGGTGCGGGCCTCACCCTCCCCATTCCCAGACCAGACTCTTCCCGGCTGACCGTAGGGTGTCGGTTCCCCGTTCCTCTTTTCTCTGAGCAGGAGGAAGCGGGTGGAGCCCTGGGAAGATCCAGAGACTCAGTTTCCTCATCTGACAAGTGGGCTCAACCCCTGGCACCTTCAGAAGCTGGTCTTCAGAAGTGGTGGAGATTCAAAGAGAGCATTCATGAAAGATGCTGAGCCAGGACATGCCAGGTAGTCAGGTGGGAAGGCAGAGGCTGGCAGAGGTGCCTCATGACCCCGTCTCCCTGCTCAGACTTTCCCAAGGCTCTCCATTGCTCTCAGCATGAGACCAGGCTGCTCTCCCTATGGAGCCTGTCCAGCCCAGCCCTGAGCCTTCCCTGCTTCCCACTCACTCCTCTCCTCACAGCTCCAGCCACAGGGTCCTTTGGATTCACCTACTCTGTTGTGTCCTACCGCAGGGCCTTGATACTTGCTGGAACATTTGTTCCTCCCTTTCTCGTCTCCTTGGCCTCTATCACCCTTCAGTGCTCAGCTCGGCAGCTTCTAGGAAGTCTTTCTGACCTCTCCCATCACATCAACCCTCCTGCCCCTTGTAGGCCCTTATCACTTTGTACTTCTCAGTCACAAACTGGCATTTCTGAGAGTGATTTGGCTAATGCCCATCTCCCACAGTGGGCTATGAGCTTCCTGTGGGGAGGGGTCATCACCTCCCCAGCACCTGGCACAGAGTAAGTGCTTCATTAATATTTGCTCGATAAATGAATGATAAACACAAAATGAGTAGAGCAACAGGCCAGTTATGTCCCCTGACGCCCTCTCTCACATCCTGCTCTGGCCTTGGGCTCCATGCCACCCCTGCCTGCCCAGACCCCATCCCCAGGATGGCCCCTTCAGCCACCCTGCTCCTTGTCCCCAAAGCACTACCTCCCTCACCTCTCACAGCCTGATTTTCCTAGATGGAAACCAGAGATATAGACCTTGATCGAGACCTGGGTTCTCCTGAGTCTGGTATTCTAAGGATGGGCCTTGGGGTCAAGGCCACGAGGCCCCCATCTCCAATATCAACCAGAATAGCATCACCCCCCCTGCCCTCCGATACTCAGAGCAGTCACAACTTAAGTGCTTTGACAGGAATTCGACTCCACATGCTCAGCAAAAAAATAAAAAGACCATCTCAGAGAGCAGAGAGCCGATTGACGGTGGCTATGCCAGGAGGGGGAGATATGGGTTAGCGGTTCCCCCACAGTCTGAGCCTGCTCAGACGTGGCCCTGTCTTCACACCATGGCCCCCGGAACACCAGCCAGGCCTTCCCTGGGCGGGACCGACGCAGGGGAGATTGGCGGGATGAATTTATGGAAACCGTACATCCGCCTCTGTTGGGGAGGGCTGTGTCCTTCCTGTGGAATCCCCAAGGGGAACTTGGCTGTGGCTGATTTGCACCTTACAGCCAGCCTCAGAGCCTCCCTGCACTTGGGAGACGTGGCCACTGCACCGGGGTCCTCTGCTGAACAACGGGTTCCCTGGCCCAGAAGGAAAGAAAAAAATTAAACCATCGGACAAGATGTTCCCAAAGGGAGCGCCGAAAGTGGGCTGGAAATTCCTACAGTCTGTTCCCACCCAATATCACCTCGGGGCTCCCAAAGGCTCTGGGACACCGTGACGGCCCTGACTCCGTGTCCTCTGCTCTGGACGAGCTGGAGGCTCAGAGATCCTCTCCCCCCGCCGCCTGGGATCCTCCCCCACCCCGAGGTCCAGGCAGCACCCCTGCAGTGGGCAGTGGGTGGGGGGCACTGTCAACCCCCGGCCCAGCCGGGAGCCGCCTCCGGACCCAGACAGTCTGCATGGCCATCCCTGGGGGGTTATCTTGCAGGCACAGTGTTTTATGCATGCCCATGTGCCAGGCCCCATGCTCAGTAAGATGTAGCTCCCGCTTGCTAGAGCTCACTTTCGGGGAGGGCACGAGACACTGAACAAGCAAACACACAACTAGAGAGAGGATGACAAGTGCACAGCAGCAAAAGGAATCAGGGCCGGGATCGAGACCAATGGAAGGGCTGCAGTAGGGGCTGGTCTGGGAGGCCTCTCTGAGGTGCATGGGCCCAGATCATGGAAAGATCCAGAAGAACAGTGTTCCAAGCAGAGGGACGACAAGGACAAAGGTGGGAAGAGGGCAAAAGGGTGGGGAAAGTTCGGGGGGCTGTTTAAGGAGTGAAAGTCAGCAGGGCCAGAAAGGAGGGGTGCGGAGGGGAGAGGCCCATCCTGCAGGGTCTCCCAAGAGGGGAGGACTGGGCTCTCCTAGCGGCAGGTGGAGGGCACGGGAGGGCTCTGAGCAGGGCGGTGGCGGGAACAACTTCCACGAGGGTGGAAGGAGGGAGGTGAGGGTGGACCAGGTGGTGGCTGGGGTTGAGGAGGACAGGCAGGTGGAATTCTGGATGGGGCTGGAAGGTGAGGCCCGTGGGATTTGCCGACGGGTGTGGGGCTGGAGAGGGTGCAGGGGGAAACATCTCCAGGGTCTGAGACCTGAGCGCTGGGTGGGTGGCAGCGCCCTTCCCCGAGCCGGAGTGCAGAGGGGGACACGGCAGGTTGAGTGACACCCACGTCTCTGATCAGGGAAACTGAGCAAGACAGAGACGGAGACGTGGGAGGAGGAGGAGACCGGGCTGGGGCAGTCCCCGCGCCTGGTGGGGCACAGGTGGTCACCCTGACAGGGACTGGGGAGCCCTCATAAAGGAACAGGGGCCCCACGCTGCCCAGCTCGCCGGGCATGGGCAGAAGAAGGCACGAGAGGGCTCCACCTCACCTCAAGGGGCGTTCGTGAGGCCTGAGGAGGACCAGGCCGGGAGGAAGAGGAGAAACGGCGGGCTGGCCTCCGGAGGCCTGGGAAGACGGAGCTCCCCCCGGAGAACGGCCAGAGGAGGCCCAGCACGTCCGAGCCCGGCGCAGTCTAGAGGGAACTGAATGTCAGCGAGGCTGGAACCCGTGCCCAGCCCGGCTGTGGCCCCATCACCCTCAAAGCCATATTTCTTTCTCCTTTTTTTTTTTAAGATTTTTTTTATTTATTCACGAGAGAGAGAGGGGGGCAGAGACACCGGCAGAGGGAGAAGCAGGCTCCATGCAGGGAGCCCCATGAGGGACTCGATCCCTGGACCCGGGATCACGACCTGAGCCAAAGGCAGACCCTCAACCCCTGAGCCACCCAGGTGTCCCCAGAGCCATATTTCTTTGGGGCAACCAAAGAGGCTGAGTCCTGATTGATCGAAGTCAGCCATAGGAACTCCTCTCTGGTTTAAAGGTGGCCGTGTGGCCTCATTGTCACACTGTCACAGGGGAAGTCTACTAGGACATGTAGGATATATTTTCCTGCTTGATAAAAGAGTGAGATTCTAGATGAGAAAAATCCCTTTTCTGCTCACCCCCTTCCCTTCCTAATTAACATGTGGTTATGTGGGATGTGATGTCTGGTGCCACAGCAGCCACTGGGGCCCACGAAGGAAAGAGAAGTAAAGAGATACCAACCTAGAACCCTAATAACAGATCCCAGAACAGCCCCATATGCAGATTTCTTGTTCTAAGATTTAATTCAATGTCTTCACTGTTCCAGGCATAGGAGATGGCATAACGGGACAAGAGGAAACTAGGAATGAACCCCGAGACAGGGGAGAGAGTAGGGAGGGGGTGGGAATGAGGATGCTGAAAGGAAGTCTTCTAGAGAGGATTTCATTTGGGGCAGCAAACTCCTGGGGAAAAAATAGTGTAGCCTTACAGACTCTCAAATGTTCACCTAGAAGGATAGTACCTAGCTGTGCCGAGGATAGTCACACCTAACATACAGGGGAAACTGAGGCCCAGGGAAGTCAGTAGCAGCCCAAGGCCACACAGCAGAGGCTGACTGGCTCACGCATCCAGCCGTGCTGCTCACCTCCCATCGTGTCCTTGGGCCCCTCTGAGCCTCGGCTCGCTCATCAGCCAATGATGAATGGCAGCTGACCCGAGGTGTCGTGGGTCCCAAGGATCCCTGGAGCACTCAGCAAACTGGCTGAGAAGTAGTGAGCACTCAAAGCCATCGAGGCACAGGGCCTGGGCGCATGGCAGGCCCGCCGAGCGTGAGTTACCGTGTCCGCAGACAGCGGATGCCCCAGGAAGGGCGCACCTACTCCACGGCAGGTGCATCACCAGTCCTGGGCATAACATACACGCCTTTGGTCCCTAAGAGGCCTCATCCACTCCCCGGCTCCGGGCTCCCCCCGCCCCGTGTTCAGCGAGCCACTCTTAGCTCTGCGCGGCGACTCCACCGAGTTCCCTCCTCCACTGCTTGCATGCCTCTTGGGACAGGCAGCTCACTCTTCCTCAGAGAGTCCAGGACCCTCCCCTGACAAAATTCTGTGTCCCTGTGTGTGTGTGACTGAGGGCCCCTCCCGGACCTCCCTTCCCAGATGAGCAAAAGGGCTTTCACGACAGTCGCGCCTCCTGGGCTGGTTGCGAGGATCCAGGAAGGCCGTGGACGCGGTGCGAGGCCTACGGTTCTTGAGCAGCATGAAGGAGGGTGATTAGCCATGAACATTGCACGCGCCTGTCCCTGCCCCCTGCTCCCTGCCCCCTGCGGGAGCCCCGGGTCTGTCAGGTTTGGGAGCTGAGGTGTCAGGAGTGTCCCTCTGTCCCGACCCAGGAGCCGGAGGAAAGGAAAGGAGCGCTGAGTCTCCCAGCCCGCAGCCTAGCCCTGCGGCCCCTGGCTCCGACTCACACCCCACCCGGGGCCACTGTGGCCTCTGAGGACCCATTGTTCCTGCCTGGCTCCCCTCCAGGGTCCTGGCCCTGCCCAGGCTCCCACTTCCCTCTCGTACCCCCCACCATCCGCAGGGCGCCGGCCTCCCTCCCAGAGGGCGCCGGGTGTGGCGGCAACCGAGCCCCGGGAATGCCAGTTCGAATCTCTGCTCTGCTCGTCCGTGTGACCTCAAGCACTTCGCCTCCTGTGCCTCAGTTTCCTCACCTGTGAACTGGGGTGACCGGACCCTGCAGAGCTGTATTGAGGATTCTCTGAGCTTGGGGATGGCAGAGTGCCTGGCATGTAGTAAGCCTCAGGGAACGTTAGGCCCACTTCCTCTGCTCCCCCAGGCCCAGAGGGCAGAGCCAGGAAGAGCACATGCAGGGGTGCGGAGGGTGCGACTGGCCTAGGAGCGGGGGTCCCGTGAGCAGAGGCCTGGATGAGGAGTCCAAGGCCAGGGTCTTGGCTCCAATCCTGCTGTGTGACCTCTGGCAGGCTGCGGATGTCTCTGGGCCCCAGAATGAGGGAAAGAAGAGGCTGGGCTCTTCCTCTCTCCGTAGGAAGTGGGGGAAGGGGTGGGGGGTGGCTGGGAGCCAAGTTTTCTTTTCATTTTTTTCTTTTCAGCACAAAGGGCTTGAATGAAAACCAGCTGCAGGGACAGAGAATCCTATTGTGAAGGCACCTGAGATTCCCGGGCAAGCGGAAGGGGCAGCATTCTGGGTGTTGGGCTGGGTGAACGGAAGCCAGGGTATGGGCCAGAGACGAGCAGGGGCAGCTTGGTTGGGGGGCTCCTACCCGTCCCTCGGGGTGCTAGCCAGGGCGTCCAGGGCCCCCACCCTGCGGGCATCTCCCGCTGAGCCACAGTTTCTGTGTGCAGACATGGGTAGGCCATCTTGCCTCTGTTTCCCCACCTGCAAAACGGGTACAGTAACAGTCCTTTCCCTCTAGGTAGGAGCAGGAATGTGGTTATAGTCTCGGGGCAGGCTCCTCCGTCTGACAGGCTTGGGTCTGACACTGGCTCTGCCACCCCCTAGCTGTGTGACTTGGGGTAAGCCACCCTAACCTCTCCGTGCCTCGGTTTCCCCAGCTGGGAGATGGAAACACTAACAGTACTAGCATGCTGTGCAGATGAACCACAATGACTCAGCATGGAGCCCGGGGCATGGCAAATAGTTACTACTGTTGTTTTTCTTCTTATTGTCACATGAGCTCAACCTGCTGAGTACTTGTTCTTCTGAGTACTTGTTCCTCTCAACAATTCCATCATGTGTTTCTTGGGCACCTACTATGGGCCAGTCTTGGTGAAGCCAACATTCTGGGAGAAGAAAGATGTTAAACTCGGAACTTGTGTGTGAAGGGCTTGACACATGATATAGGTGCTCAGGGATACCGTTCACCCAGCACCTGGCCTCCGGCAGCTGCTCCGCCTGGGCTCTTCCTGGGCTCTGGGGGGCAGCCCTCAGGGAATCCTGATCAGAGCATCTGGGTGAGGGTGGGACACCCGCATGTGGAAGAAGCAACAGCCCGGGGTGGAGGGTGCCCAGGGGGCCTCAGGAGCCAGAGGAGGTCAGGGTGGGCTTCCTGTAGGAAGCGGTTATGAATAACAGCGTGCATCGAGTATTATCATGTGCCAGGCACTGCTCTCTTCACAACAGCCCTTTGCAGAAGGTTTTCTTCTCACACACTCATTCTGTGGGTAAGAGCCTGAGACCAGAGCCCTCACGTAGGCTGCACTCACTTGATTCTCATGGTAACTCCCAGTGAGGCCAGTACAGGGGTCATCCTCACTTCCCAGGGGAGAAGCTCAAGGCAAGGAGGCTCGGAGGCCCCGTGTGGTTCCAGCCCCAGCTGAAGAAATGAAGGGAGGAGCCGCTAAAGTGACTGGGAGCCTCAGTTTGTCCCTTTGTGAAATGGGGATGAGCCGGGACCTCCTCTCAGGACTTCAGGGAGGAGCGACTGCCACCAACCGGGTCCCCTGGGGCCTGGCTGGCACGATCCCTCCCGCTGCTATTCCTATGGTGGTGCCCCGCCCCCACAACCTGTGAACCCCTGTACCTGCACTTCTTCCTGTAACAAAACCCGCCTGCCCGCGAGACCTCAGCGAGGGGCCCTGATCGCTCACTTAATTATAATCTTTAGGGAAAGGAGGACACCCCCTCGAGCTGCTGGGGGAGCCGCCGGTGTGGCTGCAGCCAGTGGGGGGTAACCTGACGCCCCTTGGCCAACCCAGCCCCCAAGTCTTTGTCTGGGTCCTGCCCAGATTACTCTTATTTTTCCAACCCCAAACCGGGGTTGGCATGAACTCAATGCTCGGCATTGTCCTGGGACCGGGCCCTCCCAGGGCCCCCAGGGCCAGGCCTCATCCTTCCTCCAGCTGGGGATCCAGTCCCCAGGAGGCGTCTCGGGAAATCAGAAACCCAGCAGGGCCAGCTGGGGTGGCCTCCCGTGCGTGCACCGGGTCCTCGGCTTCTTGCCTGTCACCTCGTCGAACCCTGACAACTTCACTGCAGGGAGGGGCTCGCCGTGTGCCCATTTTCCAGATGGAGAGACTGAGGCCTGGGGAGTCAGATGCCCACCCCGGTTGATGTAGGTAGAATCAATAGAGCCCAGGTCAGGCCAATCAAGACGCTTTCCCACAACGGGGCCTGGGGACCCTGGATCTGCAGCTGGAAGCACACATCAGGAGATTTCTGGGGCAGTTATGTCCTTTCAGTAGAAAGTCCTCCTGGGGACTTCAGAGGGGAGAGATGGGAGAAAGCTGGACTGTGCGGCCGGAGGCATCACCGCTAAGGGCTCAGATTTCCATAGCAGCTGCTCCGGGTTCAAGTCCAGCTCCAGGCCCTGCCTTGCACAAAGCCCTGCTCTCTCCCAACCCTGCTCTCCTAAGCTAGAAAACCAGCTGGGAAGGGGATTGGGCCATCGGCTGTGAAAAACACTTAGCAGGTATCAGCGCTCCATTAACAGGAGTTTAAAACCAGAGCTTGAAAATGGCAAAGGTTACTGGCAGACACACGGCCACTGGGAACAGGGAACCTAATCTGCGCCTGCCTCGGAAGCTGACCTGGAGGGATGCCACCAACCCTGCTCCGGGCTTCCTGTGGGGTTCCCTGAATGCAGGAGTTGGGGGGGGGGCGCTGGGAGGAAACTGACAGCCCCCTCCCTGCTGTGTCCCCACACCCTGGGCTGGGACTGTCCTTCCCTCAGTTCTCAGCTCTGGCCAGGGGGCTGCTCCCTGCACCCCATCCCTGCAAACATCTGCTCCCCACCGAGGCAAGTCCCGCTCTGCACCTTGCCTTCCCTGCCCACACCTTGAAAAGAGTCACTTTATTCAATCTTCCCTGAGGTGTTTGGTTCGAGAGGTCTGTTTCCTGCCACACCTTGATTTTACTACCGGTCCGAAATCAATACAGTAAAGTGTTAGGATTTGATGGGACCAGAGGCTCAGGCTCCATATAAGCATCTCCTCTGACGTTCCGGGTGACTGCAGGACATCTTTTTTTTTTTTTAATTTTTATCTATTTATGATAGTCACACACAGAGAGAGAGGCAGAGACACAGGCAGAGGGAGAAGCAGGCTCCAAGCACTGGGAGCCCGACGTGGGATTCCATCCTGGGTCTCCAGGATCACGCCCTGGGCCAAAGGCAGGCGCTAAACCGCTGTGCCACCCAGGGATCCCTGACTGCAGGACATCTTAAAGGAAGAATGAGCAGAGGAGACACAGGCAGGTTCAGCAGCCAGGAGGATCAGTGAGGATCCCTGGGGAGGGCCCTGAGGTCACTGGAGGTCAAGGGGTCCATCCCCCAGTGTGGCCACACTGGCCCACTTCCTCCCCTCCCCAGTCCCTTCCTACCTCTTCCCTTGGCTCAGCACATCCCTACAGGAAATGGGAACCACATGCAAGGGATCATTTCCGAGGGGCCCCCAGGCAGGACCACTGCACCCCCACAAGGAAAGTTCTGGCTCCTACTCACAGGTCCCAGCCAGAAAACGGGCAATACTGAGGAAATGTGGCTCCAAGGGGACCTCACTCACAGTCAGCAGGGGGTGGGGACAGGACACCCTGGAGAAAACCCACTCCCCTCCCCGAGTTCCCTTCTGTTCCAACCTCATTTTCCCCACCTCATCAGGCTTCTGCCCAGCCCTTCTTGCAGAGGAGGGTTTTGGGGGTTTTTTTATTGTTGTTTTTTGGGTTTCGTGTTTTTTTTTTTAACATCTACACACACAATTACTCAATCTGTAACTTGTCACACATACCTAAATGGAATCATTTTGTGTGCACTGCTTTCATTTGGCATCTGGCCTTCTTTTTTGTCTTTTCCTTTCTGCAAAAGCCTTCTCTCTCCCCGTGTTGACAGTTGAGAATGGGTTTTTACATATTTTTCTGTAAGCATGAAAATCCCATACAGACTATGCCTGGACAAGGGATCTCTTTATCTGTCATTTCTTTTACGAATCAGGATCACATTGTACACCCTTTCCAGGGTCTTGCTCTTCTCATTTAAGAATCTCCACATACAAACAAGAATTCTCCTCAATTGTTCAGAGCAGCAGCATTCACAATCGCCAAAAGGTGAAAGCAGCCTAAATGCCCATCAACAGATGAATGGATAAACATAATGTGGTCTATCCACACAATAGAACATTATTTGGCCATAAAAAGGAATGAAGTACTGGCTGGTATGTGCTACTTGAACCTTAAAAACATGATGCTAATTGAAGGAAGCCAGATCCGAAAGGTCATATACTGTATGATTCTATTCATATAAAATATCCAAAATAGATAAACCCAGTAACACAGGAAGCAGATTAGTGGTTGCGGGTCGGGGTGGTTGCTGGGGGCACCTGGGTGAGTAAGGAGTGGCATGTTTAGTGGGCACAGGGTCTGTTTAGGGGTCGATGAAAAGGTCTCGGAACTAAACAGTGATTGCACAACATTGCAAATGTCCTCATGTTGCCAAATTGCACACTTTAAACTGGTTAATTAATGACTTAATGATGAATTTAAAAGGTTGCTTTTTCACGATGTGAATTTCACTTCAATTTTTAAAACTATTAAAAATATAAATGTCTACATTCTCTTCCTTTTTAAAACAAAGGTTAAAAAGACTACGCACACTGTATCCTACTTTGAACCTTTTCAACTAAAAATAAACCCTAGAGGAAAAAAGATGCCCATGTAATAAAGAATGTTTGAAAACAAACAAGATGAGCCACACAAGTCACCTGGGAAAACCGTGAACCATTCTTTTTAATAGCTGCACAGTAGCCCATGGTGTGGACAGACCAGAATGGTATCCCTCATTTCCCCATAATGATGAATGATGAGTTTTCATTTTGGCCTTTTTTGGGGGGGAGGTGGTGCGGGTGGGGGGAATCTCTTGACACATGTAGGCACCAGGTACCTTACAAACGGGGTTTTATTTCGCCCTTACTTGAGTGTCACATTTTCTCCCATTTTTCAGGTGGGAAAACCAAGGCCCAGAAAGGAAGAGGCCAGGAAGTGACTGAACCAGAACTCCAAGCCAGGCCTGTGTGACCCCAAAGCCACGTAGCCCTGGGCCCACTCCTTGCTGGGGATACAGCAGGGAGCAACAGTGACCCCTGCACCTGCCCTGGGGGAGCTGACATTTTAGTGGGAGACGCAGACAGGAAACCAGATGAATCAGGAACCTTCGTGGCCTAGCCCGGGGTGTCAGGATGATAGGGAGAAATAAAGGAGGGAAGAGGCTGGTTGTATGGAGAAGGAGCAGCAGAGGGAGATTAAATTTTTAAATAGGGCAGTCAGAGGGGGCCTTGCTGGGAAAGGGACATTTGGGCAAAGACCCAAAGGAGGTGAGGGAGGGAGTCCTGTGGCTTTCCTCCATTTGGGGAACAGTGCTCAGAGCAGAGGGAACAGCAAGTGCAAAGACTCAGAGGCAAGGAGCTAGCTACAAGGAGCTGGTGTTGCTGGGGCAGGAAGGGAAAGAGGCAAGGTCAGACCACAGAAGGCTTATAGCCCGGCCACCTCTGAATAACAGGAGGCCAAGGAAGGGTTTGGAGCAAAGCAGATGGGGATTAAATTTAGGGTTTGGGTTTTTTTAAGATTTTATTTATTTATTTATTCATGAGAGACACAGAGAGAGAGAGGCAGAGACACAGGAGGAGGGAGAAGCAGGTTCCCTGCAGGAAGCCCGATGCGGGACTCGATCTCAGGACCCCAGGATCACAACCTGAAGCCAAAGGCAGACGCTCAACCACTGAGCCACTGGGCCACCCAGGTGCCCCTAGATTTGGATTTTGGAAAGCTCCCTCTGGCTCTCCAGGAAGGATGGGGGAAGGGAGAGCAGTCAAGGGGGGTGGGGTTCAGGCAGGGAGCTGTTGTCATGGAGGTAGAGAGCCGATGATGGGCCAAGGCTGTCTGGGGGATGGGGAGAGACCCTGCCCACCACCTCCCCGGCATCTATGCACCCCTGGACTTAGTCCCCTTGGAGGAAACCATCTCTCACCCTCTGCAGACAAAGTGCCAAGAGGGGAAGGAGAACTTTGCTGATTCACGGGCCTGGGCCTCCCAACTTCCCTCCAGGGGAAATCTAATCTCAGATGATGGGGTAGGGAGCCTTCTGGGAGCTGAGAACAAATAAATAAAGTAATGCAATGGCGATTAAAAAAAAAAAGTTGTTTAAAAAAGTTTAACCGAGTGACCTGAATCATGGGGTGTCATCAGGGAAGGCTTCCTGAAAGAGGTGGTGTTTGAGCCAAAATCAGAATCAGAGGTAGGAATTTAACCAGGCTGAGGATAGAAGGAAGAACATCTCAAGCAGAGGGAACAGCACCTGCCAAAGCCCTGAGACTAGAGGCAGCCTAGTGAGTTCGAGTCTCTGAAAGGAGGCCCGGCCAGGCAGAAAGAGCCCTGTGTGCCAAGCCCAGGGCAGACAGTGGCCTCAGCCAGGAACACGCCCATTCCAGGCCCACACATGGTCAGCTCCTGGCAAGAATTGTTTCTGCTGCCAGGGAGGTTGCAGTGGTGAAGTTCCCCCACCCATAAACTTCTCTGAGCTTCACCACAAGCCAATAAAATAATAAGCATATTTGGAAGAGAAATAAAGGAAGTCCCAGAAATTATTCACTCTCTTTTGCAGAGACAAGGAAATCGGGGCACAGAGAGCAGAGAGGTTATCAACTTTGAGGTGTCACGCCGTGAGAAGGTTGCTGAGGGCTTCCAGCCTCCCCGGCCTGTTTCCTGCGCCTCACGGGACCAGCTCTGTCACACGTGGAAGGGCTCTCCTGGGGCAGATGGCAGCTACGGAGGCAGAAGGTGTCCCGCAGCAGGAGCTGGCCTGGGGCCCGTGAGCCTTGAGGGATTCCATTGCTGGAATTTTCAGAACCATGCAGAGACTCCAATGCCTGACATTAAAGCGCTAGTGCTCATTCATTCACCAAGCATGCATCGAGCATCTACTGCATACCACACACCAACACTGTTCCAGGCCCTGGGGCACAGCCCCCAGACCCCAGCTGGCCCCCCTGGGACTGACACCCTAAGCAGACAGGGGCGGTTGCCCAGTGAGCAGACCCATGAATGTGTTTCTTCAAACAGTAGTAAAGAGCTTGGTGGTGGGGAGACAGGGAGCTGCAAGCAGGTGTGGCAGGAGGGCCTACTCCTGCAGGGTGGGCAGGCAGGATGCTGGGGGCCAGGCTGCCCTCCCCCCAAAGGAGGAGAGAATCTGCCTGCATGGGGGGTGGTACAGCAGTCGAGGAGCCCGTCATGGGGCAGCAAGGAGGCCAGAGCCCTGGAGCCGAGGAAGGGACGAGGCTAGGGGCAGGTGAGCTCCAAGAGGCAATGGGGTGTGTCATGCCAGGCCTGTAGGGCCCTAGGCAGAAGCAGGGAGCCTGGGGAGGAGGCGCCCCAGTGGTCAGGGCGGGAAACAATGGGGCTGGGCCAGGGGAAGTGGGAGACAGGCTGGAAGCTCTGTCCTGGAGACAGTGAGGGGCCTTCAGGTGGGACCAGCGCCCACTTTTAAGACCTTCATTCTCAAGCACTCTGTGAGCCAAGCCCCTTCTTCCTGACCCAATGAGCTGTGCCCCGGGCCCCCCTATGGCACGGACTCCAGAGACCTCACAGGTTCTCCATGGCCCTGAGACGAGACTTCCCAAGTTTGGATGCTTCCTTCTGCTGAAAAGTCTGCAGGGGGGAAAAGAAAAGAGGAGGAGTGAGGAGGAGGGGGGATGAAGAAGGGCCTTCCTATAGCCATAGACGCAGGCACCCACCCCACACCCACCTTCCCCAAAACCACAGCATGAGCTGCTCGCTAACACCAGGGTGATGATCGCTTTGCCAGAGGTAAGTGTATCAACCCAACCTTAAATATGACAATGATATGTGCCGATTATATCTCAAGAAAGCTGGAAAAGACAAAGAAAGCCACTCCACGGTAGACAAGGCCCCCAGGGTCCATTGCCTCTTTAGGAAACGTTGGGAGTAAGTGATTCATTCTGACCAGAAATGATAATAATATCAGTCACTGCTCCTGCATACCAGCAACATGCCAAAGGCTTCCCAGATATGATTTCTATTTTTATAAATTGTCGTTGTGTATTTGGATTACAAAATTAAAACTCATTGTAGAAAAAAGAGAGGGAGAGAGAGAGGGATGAGAGAGGAAAGGGAAGGAGAGAAATTCTAACATTACAGGAACACGTAACTCAGCCTTCTTCAGCCACGCTGGCCTTCTCTTTGCCCCAGAACACTCCAGGCCCACGCCTGCCTCAGGGCCTTTGCACTTGCTGTTTCTTCTGCCCGGAATGCACTGACCTCAGAGAGCCAGCCACATGACTCCCTCTCTCCCTCCCTCCCTCCCTGCTCAGAGAGACACCTTCCCTGGCCAAGCAGCAGCCCGGCTGTCATGCTCACGATTCTTCTTCGCAGAACTTCATGCTACTGCAATGCTATATTGGTGTCCTGTCAGGCACCACTAGACTGTCAGCTCCGTGATGCAGGGATTTTGGTCTGTTTTGTTCACCACTATATTCTTAGTGTTCCCAACAATTCCTGGTACACAGTAGGTATTCAACAGTGAATGAATAAGGGAATAAGTGCCAGCATGAACAAGATGCCACCTCAGCTAGACCAGGGGGCCTGCAGCTCAGGACTTAGTCCGGCACACAGCAGGTTTGTGCAGAATGAACAGATGGACAGTGGGAGCATCGGGAACCGAGAGGCGCCACAGCAAAGGATGCAAGCTCAGGTGTCCTGGAGCACCTGTCCTGTCCTCGGCCCACCCCATACATGAGCTCACTTCATCCCTTAGAGCAACACCTTGAGGTAGGATGTAAGCCCATTTTCCAAAGGAGGAAATGGAGGCTGAGTAGAGAAAAATGTTTTTTTGTTTTTTTTGTTTTGTTTTGTTTTGTTTTGTTTTTTCCAGCTCCTGCAGCCAGGAAGGGGCAGGGCTGCCAGTGAAAATCAGTCCTGTCTGCCTCTGAGGGCAGGTCTCCAAGCTGAGTGCACCTGGCCCGTTCACGATGTCCATAGCAGCAAGGGACCTACTGTGCCCCAGGAATGTGAGCTCAGGGCTGCCGGGCTTTCGACCCTTGTAAGATAGGCCGAGCGTCCACATGTCTATAGGAAACCTCTTGCTCATCAATGCTAGAACCAAATCGAAATTCTAGAAGACACTGTGCAAGATAAAGAATGCACATCTGAGGGCTCCTAGTTTGAGACCCTTGGTCTAACCTTGGGATCTCAGGGAACATGGACATCACTGAGGGTGGGGCAGCAAAGAAAGCTTCCTGGAGGAGGTGGAATCAGGCTGCTTTGGGCTTGAGAGGAGGTGCCGGCCTTAGGCCACACTGAGGGTCAGGGCAGGCTCCTGTCCAAGAATCCCTGAAGAGACCCCACAGGTGAGACCAGACTGACCCCAGAAACACCTGGAAGTCAGAGAGCAAGGCTGCCCGCCCCTCTCTGCACCCATGCTTCCTTCCTGTCCTCCTTTGGCTCTCGGGGATCCGAGCTGTCTAGGAATTGTTTCCCAGAAAACGCTGTCCCTGTGCATTTTCCCAGGGGGCCGGCTGGAAGGAGGTACTAAGAATGGCCCCGCACAGTGGCTGGGAAAACTGATAAAGGGTGAATGCCCGAACTCTTTCATCTGTCAGTCATTCAAGACAACAGAACCTCAAGCAGAAAATGTCTGAGACCCAAAACACGAAATGTCCTGGCTTCAAAGGAAATCATGACATTTAAGTTAGATATCTTTGAAATGTCATACTGTGTCAACCAGTCAGCTGCAAGGTAACATCTGGGGCTTTTTTTCTTTCTTTCTTTCTTCTTTGTTCAGTTGTATCTAAGTTCTGTTAATGCAGGATGTAGGTGCATTTTAATGTTTGACATGATGGAGGCTGGGTTTGAAACCTACTTCATCACCTACCGGCTGGGAGACTTCAGGCAAGATACTTACCTTCTCTGTGCCTCTACATTGTCATCGGTAAAATGGGGTTGAGGGGAGTAGCCAGGCCCTGGGGCTTTCATGCAGCATAAAGATAATGCACTTAGAAAGAACTTAACCATTGTGAGCACTCAGTAAGTGATAGCTATAATTTTGGTTATCAATATGGACACACCACTATTTCAAATCACATTATAAAACATAATGGAGGGGCAACAGGGGTCGCTCAGTCGGTTAGGTGTCTGCCTTCAGCTCAGCTCATGATCTCAGGGTCCTGAGTTAGAGGCCTGCATCGGGCTCCCTGCTCAGTGGGGAATCTGATTCTCTCCCTCTCCCTCTCCCTCTGTGCTCTCTCTCTCTCTCTAAAATAAATAAATAAATAAATAAATAAATAATAAATAAATAAATAAATAAAATCTTAAAAAAAAAATAAAACATAATGGATTCTGGAGACATCAGTATGAACCTACTTTTGGCCAAATATAGGTATAGATGGATGCATATAAAAATATTTATAGACGTGTGGATATATACTAGTCAATATACACACATATGTCTCTTGGCTCTGTCAGCTGAGAAGGCCTAAAAGAAATGCCACCCCACTAGCCATGGACACCCCTGCCACCCAGAGCTTGTTTTTTTGTTGTTGTTTTTTGTTTGTTTGTTTTGTTTTTTATTTATCATAGACATAGAGGCAGAGAGAGAGAGAGAGAGGCAGAGACACAGGCAGAGGGAGAAGCAGGCTCCATGCCAGGAGCCCGACGTGGGACTCGATCTTGGAGTCCCGGGACTCCAGGATCGCGCCCTGGGCCAAAGGCAGGCGCTAAACCACTGAGCCACCCAGGGATCCCCCAGAGCTTGGTTTCTAATACCATTCTCCAATAAAAGGAGGCACAGCTCCACACGGAGAAATGGCTGATTCTAAAACCAGTGCAGGGAACATACAACATGAGCCTGGAGCATCTGGTGGTGCCAGAGGTAAGAAAGTGCCCAAAACAAAAGCCAAACAAACAAACAAACAAACAAAAAAACCCACCAGTGTTGATTAAGGCACTCCAAGGGGCAAGGGAGCCAACTGAAACAGCTCCCAGTGGTCAAATTTGGAACAACCTGAGCAATAAAACACAGTAGTGTTGAATTGTAACCCAAAGTATAAATAAAATAAATGTCCTTGAGTCCATACTGATACAAGCAAAATTGAATCACAGAGGGACTTCTCCCAAAGAAGATAGATGAAAAGGGAAAAACGGGAACTTGACATTAGAGAACACCGACAAACAATACCTGAGCCAGGTGGTCAAGGTCAACACCCACAGCGATAAATCATGTTGATAGGATGTGCCCTTGATGTGATATGACAAAAATAGCACTTTCCTCCCGGGAATGTCCTCCCTTGACCATAAGAAAAACATCAGTCAGATTATTCCAGTAGAGCAGCAGCCCACCAAAAACCTGACCAGCACTCTTCAAAACTGTCAAGGTCGCGGAATACAAGGAAAGTCTGAGAAACCATCGCGGCCAAGAGGAGCCTAAAGGACCATGATAACTAAATGTGATGTGGAATCTTGACTGGGATCCTGTACCAGAAAAAGGATGTCAGTAAAAACTGAGGAGAATCTGGATAAACTACGGATGTTGTTCACAATAAGGCATCAACACCCGTGCGTTAATTGTAACGAATATACCGCACTGATGTTAAGGCATTAACCGTGGGAAAAACTGGGAGTAGGGTGCTATTTTTTGTTTGTTTGTTTGTTTTTCTGTAAATCTACAACTGTCCTAAAAAAAAATAGAGTCTACTCTTAAAAACTCATTTCTTTTCCCAGGATGCTTTGTTTCCCCATATTCTTATAGTCCCTGGAGTGACTTTCCCTGCACCAGGATGACTCCCCTTGGGCATCAGCACCTTCATTGTGCTGCCATGCATTCCATGAGTTCCCGACCTCGGGGGACCCAGATCACAGCATGCCCATCTCCAGGCTGGTGGGAAGGGGTGCTTTGTGAAAATCTTTCCATGTGGAAATTGTGTCTTGAGTCAAAGGATCTATTCTCCAGACACGGGAGTAGCCCTTTGGTTATACAACCTCTAGATGCCTGTATATGTCAACATCCAGCAACGCCATTGGGGGGTTAATTCTCAAAGATTATTACTAATTCAATGTGAAATTCTTCCCTCCCGGGGCACCTGGGTGGCTCAGTCGTTTGATCGGCTGCCTTTGACTCAGGTCATGATCTCCGGGTCCCGGGATCCAGCCCGGCGACTTAGCGGGGAACCTGCTTTTCCCTTTGTCTCTCCTGCTCCTTGTGCTCTCTCTCTCTCTCTCAAATAATTAAAATCTTAAATATATATATAAATATATTTATATATATAAATGCTTCCTTCCCTTCAGCTTTATGATCTTAAGAGGCTTTCCTTTGCCCCTGCTTCTAGGCAGGGGTTCATCTGAGAGACGGTCTCAAGGCTCCACCGGGACAGCCTCCACAGCAGACAGTAGATTATCTGGGTCAAAAGGCCAGTCATGTCACCAAGAAATTCTTCAGTAGAGTAAGGGGTAGGCCACAAATCTCTGGATGCCCCCTGCCCCAGGCCTCCTCTCTGGCCCTGAAGGCAGCTGACTCTGTCTGGGAGGAAAGAACAAAGGGGAAGCACATGGCAAGACACCCATTTCTCAGAAAGTCTGGGTTGGAAGTTAGGGGCCTGGGTTCAAGTCCTGCATCTGCCTCTGACTCATAGTGTCACCTTTGGCCACTCACTTCCCCTCGTCTGGACCTCAGGTTCCTCATCGGGGAGTCAGGGGGTTGGACCAGCTGATCTCTGGAGCCTTCCCCAGTTGACACGGTGCTGTTGAAATCAGGGCTGGTGATGTTATGCATGCCCCCCCCCCACCCTGCCGGCCCCTCTCACTCTCCCCACAAGGACCAAAGGCCAGACACCATGGCCACATTCGCAACCAACAAACTCACATTCACACCTAACACACTGTGCTTGCACCTCACAGGTGGCAATGACCCGTTCCCTTTGCATTTCTTTATATAAGAAAGGCGGCAGGCGAGGGGCGTGCAGGTGCGTTGCTTTCAGGATCCTGATCCAGAGAGCCTAAGCTCCGGGCTCCACGTGAATCACCATGAGTTTGCACTTTGTCTGTGGCAGTCATTCACCATCACTCTTTGTTTACCATCATCACTGTTGGAATACAATTCCAATTCTTCACCCCTGCCTCTCTCTCTTTGCCACCTTCTCCCTCTCCCTCGCTCTGTGCCCCACACATGGGCTCTTCTGTGAGCCCATCTCACTTGTTTCTACTGCAAGGCCTTTGCCTCTGCTATTCCCCCGAACCTCCAACACCATTCTTTGAGGTCCCAGCTGCTTCTCGGGGAGGCCCTCTCCAGATCCCCTCCTTAAAGATAGTCCCCAGTCACTCTCTATCACACCTCCCTGGTTTGTTTTTTTTTTTTCCTTCTAAGCCTTTAGTAGGACTTGTTCATTCCTTCACTGTCCTTCTGTCCAAAGGCAGAGATTTTGTCTGTTTTGTTCTGTGTGGGCCTCTAACACTCTACCCAGAGCCTGACACATAGGAAGTATCAGGAAATCCTGGTGAAATGAATGCATGAATAGACTTAGAAATCCTCAGCAGTGGCCCTAATCGGTAGTGACAGAAGCTGGTGTTTATTGAGCACCTACTATGTGTGGGTTGCTGTGCTACTGTTTTTCATCCCAGGGGCAGGTAATTTTATGGTCTCCACTTTGCAGATAAGACCAAGTTTTCAGGCTTCAGAGCCTCAAAGGATAGAGCAGCTCTGAACCCAGTCTGAGAACTCCAGTGTCTGGGCTCCTTCCACCCTGCCAGGTTCCTACCAGGAGGGGGTCCTGCCCCCATGCACATGCACCCCTCATCTAAGGCAGAACCTTCTGAACACTTCCCTGTCCCCATTGCCTGGTGGAGCCCCCTGGGGCCAGGATGGGAACTGGGTGTGCGGGTCTGACCATATGCCACTCAGTGCCAGGAACAGGCTTGGAGAGCAAAGGGTCTGAACCAGCCCAGTGTAGGGGTGACGTGGGCCACTTGTCCCAAGTGGGTTCTTGATGTTCACTGGGACATGGAGGGTGCCAGCGGGCACAGGATCCCTCCAGATGCCCAAGGGCTCGGGTCCCCACCTGCCTTCTCTGGGGCTAAGGCCAACCCCCAGGGCTCTGGCCTAGCTAGCCCTAGCTCAGTTTCATGCTCTTAGCCTGGCAAAGGTCAAATCATTCCACACACCTTCTCCAAGCAGCCCAGGCCGAGAGCTAGGGGATGCTGGGCACCAAGCTCACCCAGACTCCCGGCACCTGCCCTCAAGAGGCCCCCAGCTGGCGTGGGCAGGGAGATGGCAGGTAAACAATAAGCAAAAGGCAGCCTGTAAGTCTTGAGTGCAGACTCCTCCCCTCCTTAAATACTTGCTAGGTGTGTGTCCTTGGGCAAGTCTGTTCACCTCTCTGGACCTTCATTTCCTTCCCAGGAGATAGTCCTGCCTCCCACTCCAGGAGAGACCCCAGCATAGTGGCTGGCAGGTGGGTGTTCCCACTGATTCGATGGAGGCCCCCCACATTCAGATCCTGGGAACAGAGAGGAGAGAGAAGACAGGGGAGGACAGGTTCCCCCTGCGGCTGGGGAAGCCCCCCGGTCCACCTCCCACCAGCAGAGGAAGTACCTGCCCAGCAGGGCCTGGAACAGTGAGTGGGAGTTTGGCAGAGATGCAGAGGGAAGGGCAGAAGGCACAGCGGGGTGAAGGGAGGGCGTGCTGCCCAACGAGCCTCAGTCTCTCCCTTAGGCCACCACCCAAAGCCCCCTCCTCAGCTGGTCCCTCCTGCTCACTTGATCCCAGGGAGCCCCTACACCTTGCCCCTCAAAGCAGCAGGCTCGTTTTCCTCCTTAAACTTACAATACTCTTACTCATTTGTTTGTTATTTGTCTCCCCTGCCACGTTCCCCCCAAGGGCAAGGACAGAGCCTGTCCTGGCCGCTGCTCTATCCCAGAGTCTAGCACAGTACCCGGCAGGCAGCAGGCACCGAACAACGCACTGAGCACGATTTGAATAAGTCACTTTCCTGCTCCATGCCTGTTTCCCCATCTGTGAAATGAACGCCACAATATCCCCTACCTCAAAGGGTTGTTAAGAATGAAATCCATTAAGATTTGCAGAGCCTTTTTTTTTTTTTTTTTAAGATTTTAGTTATTTATTCATGGGAGACACACAGAGAGAGGCTGAGACACAGGCAGAGGGAGAAGCAGGCTCCCTGCAGGGAGCCCAGTGGAGGACTCGATCCCAGGACCCCGGGATCATGACCTGAGCCAAAGGCAGATGTTCAACCAGCGAGCCACCCAGGTGTCCTGTTTCTTTCTTTCTTTCTTTCTTTCTTTCTTTCTTTCTTTCTTTCTTTCTTTCTTCTTTCTTTCTTCTTCTTTCTTTCTTTCTTTCTTCTTTCTTTCTTTCTTTCTTTCTTTCTTCTTTCTTTCTTTCTTTCTTTCTTTCTTCTTTCTTTTTTTTCTTTCTTTCTTTCTTCTTTCTTTTCTTTCTTTCTTTCTTTCTTTCTTTCTTTCTTTCTTTCTTTTTTCTTTCTTTCTTTCTTCTTTTTTCTTTTTTGCAGAGCCTTTAGAATAGCTCCAGGCCTACAGCAGGTAACCTGAACATCATATAGATTAAAACTGTGAAGAGCAAATCAAGAGAATTCCAGATGCATAGATCACAAAGATCTCCCAGTTGTATCATCTGGTACACTACACCTCATGTTTACATTTTTGTTTCCTCTTTTACTTTTCCCCAGTTTTTCATGTTGACAAATTTCAAAACCAGAGAAAGTTCGAGAGAGAAAAACCAAGTACAACGAATGCCTCAAGTCACCAGTTGTTGACGTTTAGCTTCATGTACTCTCCTTCTTGCTAGAGAGAACAAGATGAATATTCATCCTTTTATTTCCTTTTCTTATTTCTTCTTTCTGACCAATGTGGGAGCAAGCTGAAGGCACCAAGATAATTTATTCCTAAACTCTTCAGCTGCTGTGATTTTTTAAAGAAATCTCTCCCTCGATGGATGTATGAATTCTCTGGCACCACTTGTAACTGATGCCCTGATTTTATAAATCTGTAATTCTACAAATCTGCTAATCCATGAATTCTTGGACCTGGAAACACTGGTTCTAGAAACCGTCACCTGCTGGTTCTCGGAGTCCACACGTGTCTGAGGTCCTACCTCTCGCTAATTCCTGGCACCCTGCCCCTGGGGTTCGGTAAATCTCCAAGGCCCGGGAGCCTGCTGCTCTCGGTTGGTTCCCACTCTCTGGCATCTCTGAGCCCTGATTCCCACTTCCCAGAAGTGATGCCCGAGAGGGAGCAAGGGGAAAACCCAGCCGCCCAGATCCCAACACAAAGCCAAGCCCCAAGGATGCCAAGAGGCACAGGGGCCTAGTCACAAGCCCAGGGGTGAGCCCCTGCCCTGGCCGCACCCAGTGGCCCTGCAGGGCCTCCTGGGTGCCCAGGCCTTCCTGAGGCCAGCTGGGTGAGGGGCAGACGGGCGGGCGGCCCCACCCCCGCTCTACTCGTGGAGCAATCCTCTGAGTCACTCCCACCCCATGACTCGCCTCCCGCCACCACTGAGGCCTGTAATTATGGCCGCCGCCTCCTCCTCCAAGCTGGGCCTTATCGGTCCATCGGGGCAGGCAAAGGAGGGGGATGCCCGGAGGTCCCCCACAGACGCGGCGGCCCTGCAGCTCAGTGGCACGCGATCCGGGCATGCCTCTGCCATCCGTGGCAGCTAGCCACAAGCCCAGAGGTTGGCTCTCGGCTCCCAGAATTCCCACCATCCCGTCCCTGAGTGGCCTCCACTTGCACCACTCAAGCCGTTTGCTGCTAGAGCGCACGCTGACCAGTCCCAAGACGTTTCAGAGTGAGCCTTCCCCGAGCCCGGCCAGGAACCCGCCCTGTAGGTACCCGAGAGACCAGGAGAGACCCAGCGGAGAGCTGCCCGTGCTCATGGCTGACCTAGCAGAGCTTGCAGTGGGTGCTGGGGAACAGAGGACAGAAAAGGGTGTTGGCGGAGGGACAGGCCCCAGGGACTAGCGCTGGCAGGGAGGAGATGGTAGGCTGGTGGTAACCCTGCCTTTTACCTCCGTACCTCCTGCCCTTGTCAGCCACCCCTGACCCAGGAGGAAGGAACTCGGGTTCCCCTTTCCACAGATGAGGAGACCGAGGTTCAGAGAAGCCCAGGACCAGCTTCCATCCTCCGGGGTATGACGCTGGGGACTGTGCTGATGCTGGAGGGAGACGGGCCTTTCCCTCCACCCCAAGCAGAGTGTGGAGATGCCAGCAAGGGCAGTCTAGCCACAATCAAACATCCCGAGTTCAAATCCCCACTGAACCCCTCTGTGCCTCAGTTTCCCCGACTGTCAACTGAAGACAATAACAATGGCAGCCTCATCTGGGTGAAGTGAGACTCCTTCTGAAGGCACACAGTACGCTCTTTCCTGCCTCCTCTTGACGTTGGCAGAGCCCTCCTGATACGGGTTGATGGGAGCCAGGAAGGCCAACATGTGTCTCAAATCAGAGAGGCTGACTCTGTGCCCCCCATCACCTCCTCCACATACACAGGCCCCGGGAAGCTGCAGGCTGCCCCTCAGTCTGGGTCCCTAGGATTAGCGCCCCCAATCCCACACCTCATCTCAAGGCCTGCAGTAAGGCCGGCTGCTTTGCAATTATTAATAATTTCCTCCCTCCGTCCCTCCCCCAGACCTGTTCAACCAGTCTCCCCATAGGCAGCAGAGCAGGCCTGACATTTGAACCGACTATTATTCTCTCACTGCTGGGAGAAGCAAGGAGGGAACGTGGGCCTGCGCCTTAATGCTGGCGGAGGGGTGGGGGGAGCAGCCCAGGTTGTCTCCAGGTCCCCCCTTGATCCTGAGTCCCTGGGCACAGCAGTCAAGCTCCCCAGGGCAATGGGCTCATTGCTCCTTTCCAGAACACTAGGTGAGAGAGAGAGACAAAGAGAGAGAGATATGAAGCTCCTGCCAAGCGGCAGTCTAGAAAATCCCCCTAAATGGAGGCAAGAGTGTAGGGTAGTTAAGAGTCAAACTCGGAGCCTGGCTCTGCCCTTTACTCACTGTGTGGCCTTAGACAAGTCACTTCACCTCTCTGAGCCTCCATTTTCCCACCTGCACGAGGGGATGATGAATTCCCACACTGCAGGGGCATGGATTTCAAAAGCCTCAGGCCTAGGACCCCCCAAAGCACAAAAACAGATGGATGGGGCCCGGGTCTGTTCAGGCTCTGCTCCTTGGAGCCCAGAGGGGCTGGGCCAAAGTGCCAACCAGAGCTGTACCTGAGACAGCCTGGAGGCCTAGAAGCACCAGGACCTTGAAATCCAGTCCAATCTCCAGCCACATCTGAAACCCACCGGTGGGGACAGCCCGGGTCTGTATGCCCCAAGTACTCCCTTGCTCCGCGATTGCCGTTGCGACTCCTCCCTGGCAGTTAGGGAGTGCCTGCAGCACCCAGACACCAGAAAGGTCTCATGCTGCCCGAGGCGACCATGCCGGCTGTGGGAACACAGGGTAGCTTAGACCAGGGAGTCCTGGGGCCACGGGGAGCCAGTGAAGGCCTCTGAGCAGGGGCAGGACCTGAGTTTGCGCGCTGGGGATGTTAGAGCTTGAGGTCCAACAATAAGGGCCTTGCCAGTTATCCCTTTGCCTTTGTGAAATATTAGAACAGCCGAGAGCTCAAGTTGCCTGCTCCAAATCCAGGCTCCAGTACTTACAGCTGTGTGGCCATGAGCATGTGACTATGCTTTTCTGCACCTCGGTTTTCATCTGTAAAATGGGGGTGATAATAGCCTAGAATTCTGGGGAGTTTAAGTGGAGCAATGACTTTAAAGCACTGAGCACAGTATCTGACACATAGTCGGTACTCCGTAAACTGAAGCTGGTAGTCAGTTCTGCATCCACCAACTAGTTTCGCTCTTCGTGTTGTTCCCCCTGCCTGGTAGGCCCACCTCTAGGTCTCTTATGAACTCCTATGCATACCTTAAAGCCCCACCTAAGAAGTCTCTCCTCTGAGGAGCCACCCCTGACCCCTCACACATGTACACACACACGCACACACACATGCACAGGAAGTCCTCTCCTCTGGGCTCCCTGGCTCCACACATGGGCACCTCCTCCCACAGCCTGGCCACACTACAGGTGGATGAGCTGATGCCTGTGGGGTTCACCATTAGATCATCAGTGCCTGGCATGGAGGTGTGTGGGTGAAAGGCTCTCGCTTGCTCACTCTCTTTTACTTCTTGTATAATCTCAACCAAAAACAGACTCCCCCCCCTCACCACCACAAAAAAAATCACTGCAGATGTAGGAAGAGCTTACAGTTTCCAGTCAAACTTTGAAAATGTCATCAGGCCATCACCAAAGTGAAGCACAGTACCAATCCCAAAATGCAAAATTCAGGATTGAAATGTAATTAAATTTGTTATAATTTTTAATTAAATGTGTTATACGGATTATTGAGAAGAGGGGAAGGAATACCATGCGGCACGGTAAGAGGTGTGAGGCAGCACACTCTGTGTGTGCTATCTGGAACAGCCTTCAAGATAAGTTGTCAAGTAAAACAGAAATAAAATGAGGAGCAGAAGGGAATATAAACCAGCAGACTATCATTTGTGTGTGAAGGCGGGAGGGAGGAAAGGACAATGTATATTTGTTCGTATGTACGTAAATTAGCTCTGGGGGAAAAATCAGTTAATGGGGTTTTGTGCCATTTGCTCATAGTATCTACTCAAAAATAAGTACACGAACAAAGCATAGGGCTTTGGAAGTCACATACTCCAACGCCAGGCCCAATCTGCTACAGCAACCCTCCTCGGCACCCTGACAGGCTATCCTGCCTTGAATGCTCCCAGTGACGTGGAGCTCAGTAACTCACCAACCAGCTAATCCATCCTGGGATAACTTAGAAGGGTGAGCTTGGGCTCAGTGAGACAAGGCAGAAATGTGCTACTGGGGCTCCAAGCAGGTGCCTCTCTCTTGCCCCGGACAGTGGGCACAAATGTGACTTCCTGCCTCGGGATCTGCTTCTAGGGCCTACCTGTCCCCAGCCCCAGGCGGGAGGTAGGCAGGGTGGCAGGGTGTGCTCTGCTGTGACTCAGGCCCCACGGGTGCCCGAGGCACAGCCAGCTTCCCAGGACACAGGGCTGTGACTCAGGGCCACAGTAGGGCCAACCCAGGTGGCAGCTGGCAGGCCACCAGCACACCCGCGCCCTTCCCAGCCTTGAACCCCAGCAGGGCCTCTGTCCCAGGGACACACCACCTGGCTCACCGCTGCCCCCCTTGGCAGACAGTAGGACCAGGAGATGAAGGCTCTGGCCCCAGATGGCTTGAGTTTAAACCCTGCCTCTGCCATTTATTGACTTGAGCCTCAGTTTCCCCATCTGTTATAAAGGGTGGCCATACTGCCCTGCCTCCGCATGGGGCTGCTACAAAGATGATCCGCATTAACTGGGAAGAGCATCTCAATCAGCCCCAGCATGGACTCTGCACTCAGTAAATGTCAGCCATCCCTCCCGTGGGTGCCCAGCCTGATGTGCGGTCACTGACACCAAAGCCTCGATGGGAAGCTTGGGTGCCCCAGCTCACTCTGCATGGCCTGGCCAGCAGGCCCACGAGGAGCAGGCCTCCAGGGGCACCTGGCTTTAGAAAGATCTACCAGGCAGCCCCCAAGGAAGCCCTGGGTCCCCCTGAGACAGCTTGTCAGCTCCATGAGGACACACACTTTCCTCTGTTTATCAGCTGTGTCCCCAAGCCTGGAACAGTGCCCGGCGCCGTTGGGGTGGGCCTCATCACACAGAGTCCCACGCTTGGAAGTTCCCATGTTTGGTTTCATGCCGGTGCCATCTTATGCCAGAAACTCTTATTTTGAACAAGGGGCACTGTATTTCGTTTTGCTCCCAAATCCTATCATCAGTCATCTACATGGTTGACACTCAGGATGTATTTTTGAATGAATGAGCAAATAAATGCCATTTGTGGCACCTTTTCTCATTTTACACTGAAGGTCGTGGATTCCAAGTCTCCTTTCACAGATGAAGAGACTAAGGTCCATGGAAGTGAACAGACTCACCCCCAAATCACCCAGAATTCGAACCAAGGCCTGTTAGGCCCCGAAGCCCTGGTGCCCGTGGCCTCCTCAGGTGCAGCCAAGGGACCTCTCGGGGCCAGGTGGAGCCACGGCCCCACAGAAGTGGATCTCAGGGCAGCAAGGTCAGAGAGCTATCTCTGCCCGCCCCACCGGAGCCACTCTGCTGCCCTTTCTTCAGCTGGGGAAACTGAGGCCCGGCTCGGAGGAGGAGCCGCCAGCTTGGCAAGGGTGCCTGCCCGGGAGGCGGCCTGGCCGGGTGCCCGGTCAGGGGGCGGGGGCCTCTGTGAATGGCTCCTCAGTCCCCGCCGACCACAAGCGGGTTGGGTGAAAGGCGGCTGCTCCCCGCCCGCTTCCCCGCCAACGTGGGCCCAAACAATGGGCCTTTGTGCCTGACGTGGGCGGGTTGTCAAGGTGCGCGGCCCTGGCCCCGAGCCCTGGCCTCAGCCTCCATGCAGGCAAGGGGGCCGGGCCGGGGGGTCTGCGGGGGCCGGGAAACCCAGCCGACCAGGGAGCGAGGCCTACCTGAGACACTCACAGCAAAGGAAACCGAGGCACGGAGCAGGTACCCCAGGCACCCAGGGCCACCCAGCACAGGTCAGGAACTGAGACGCCAGCCTCCCTCTCACGGTGGCCTGAGTGTCCCCACCCTGCAGCAAGAGGCTTGGACATCGCTGCTGCTAAGACCTTCCCTCGGGGGGGGTGGTCAGCAGAGCCCCAATGACCTTTCTCGCTCTCTCTCTTCTTACCGCCCTCATGTCCCCTCTCCAAAGGGGCTCAGCCAGAAGGACCCCCACCCACCCTGTCTCCAGGAGGTCCCCCAAGATTGCATCCATAGCAATGCTAGGAAAATGCCCCCTCACAAGGCCCCACTTACCCACTCTAGAGCTCTCTCCCCTTTCTAGATCATAGGCCCAGCAGGACCCTCCTGGTCAGGCAGGTCTTGCCACGAGCCCCAGATCAGGAGACCATCGAGCTCTGGGAGGGGCTGGGCTCACCCATGTCACCCACCTGGGACACAGCCGTGGTATGTAGTGAGACCTCACAGATTTCCAATGACCTCCCCCCCCCAACTGGAAGAGAGAGGCTCTTGGCCAGGCCGTGCCCTGCTGGCACCCACCTTCTGAGAGAAAGAAAGATAAGGCAGTGAAAACAGTAATGATAACGCATAGCTGTCCGCTATTGAGCGTGTAATAACTGCTTTACGTACAGGATCTCATTTCATTGTCAGAAATCCACCAGGAGGCAGGTAGTATTGTTATCACCATTTTACGGATAGGGCTCAGAGGAGGCAAGGAGCCTAAAGTCAGCCAGCTAATAAACGGATTCAAACCCTGCCACGTCCACGACCAACCGTCTCTATTCCCTTAACCCCCACACCCATCCTGCCAGACCAGGTGAATGATCCCAAAGTACAGACCAGAAAACCGAGATTGTGATGAGGTCACCCATCCAGAAAGTGGGAAGAGGGATTCAACCCTGGGCTTCTAGCCCCCAGAGTCCCAGTCTCATTTCCTTCCTTCCCTCACCCCCACCACAATCAAGTTCCCTAAATGTCCTTCAACTCCATCTGTACCAGCAGCCCCTCGACCTCACCTCCCATCAGGACAGATGCAATAGCTCCCCCACACCCATTCTCACTGGCTGGACCCAACACATATCAGATGATCATGAAAATCCAGAAAGAGAATCCCTGGGGGAATAAGCTAACTATCCATGCACAGGAGCTAGGAGGAGAGCACTGCAGTTTGTTTACACGACAGACCCTCCGCTGAGAACAAATCGATGCATTCGAGCTGCTATACCACCGGGCGCAGATCTCCAGAACAGAACTTTGAGTGGAAAAAAAGGCGAATTGCAGAAGTGAATGTACAAGTGACGCCATCTGTACAATCACACCCACCACCGAAGCAGGGCCCCCGAACCTCAGGGAAGTGTGTGTGTGTGTGTGTGTGTGTGTGTGTGTGTGTAAAAGTATAAAGATGTGGCACAACCACTTTGGGAAACTGGCCACAGCTATCAAAACTAAATATGCACATATCCCATCATCTTGCAATTCCCTTCTTGAACACAAACTAACAGAAATGTGTTCTTATGCCCATGAGAGACGCGCACGAGAAGGTTCACAGCAACACTATTCAAAATGCTGGTAACTGGAAGGCATGTCCCTCTCCATAGACAGTAGGGTGACTAAACGAACTGTGGTCTGTGTAAAGAGCGGACTACGACATAGTCGGGGAAAGGAAACGAACCCCTGACGCAAAACACGGAGCCCTCTCATTGGCACAATATTGAGTGAAAGTGCCAGATACCGAACAGGACATATGGATGATTCCACGTATCTGAAGTTCAAGAACAGCAAGACCCAGTGCTAGAATCGGTCAATGACGGGATGCAGGTGGTGATCCCATGAGCTATCAAACTGTGTAAGTAAGATCCGTGCACTTGGTGGACGCGCACTTTATACCTCCCGCGAACAAACAACAGAAGGACAAAGACGTGCCTGGGATCCTGAACACCAAATCCGGGGGGGGCAGCAACTTTTAGGAGAGAGACAGCAGGGGAGGGGTTTCTGGGGTTGTTGCCTATTCTGGGGTGTTTTCTTCTTAAGCTGAATGATGGCTGCGCAGAAGCTTATCTTATTCTCCTTTAAACTTTTTTGAATGTCTAAAATATTTCATTGAAAACCAAACCAAAAACAAAAACCATTTCCGTGGCTTCTCCTGCTCTAGAACGTATGATGGCTCCCCGCTGCCTGCGAGCTAAGGCCCACCCTCCTTTTGCATGCCATTCAAGGTCTCATCCTGGGCCTCAACCTGTCTTTCCAGCCTCGTCTCTCACCCCTCCCCACCAGCCAAGCTGGTCTCCTCACTCTTCCCCTAACACGCCTTAAACATTCCCATCTCCACGCCTTTCCTCCCACCTGGAATGCCCTCCCCATTCCTGTCTACTTGCTCTGTGCCAGGCATTATGCCGAGTGCTTTAGGCTATTAACTCCTGAAATCAGGGTCTGAGCCATGGGGAGACTGGAGCATTGCTTTTGGCCCTAAACAATCTCCATTGTCACCCCCCAAAAGCTGCTCCAAGTAATACAAGTGCAAAGAGTGGTCCTGCTGTGCCCAGTTTCAAGACAAATCCTCACAAACCCCAATCATTCCCTAATACAGAGAGACTCTGGCCCACTACTGGATTTAACCATTTTACATTTTTACATAAGGGGAAGAGAGGCTAAGAGAGGGCAAGTGACTTGTTTAAAACACTTGGCAAAGACGGTCTTGCTTCTGAGATCTTTTCCTCCTCTGAAAGCTTCCAATCATGACTGGACCCCAAGCCTTTGCCTTGCTGTTCCCTCTTCTGGAATGCCCTTCTCCCAGAACTTTCTATGCCCAAATCCTTTTCATCATTCTGTTCCCTGAATTCAGGTCAGAGCAGCCTTCCCAGACCCCTACCCCAGGGCAAAGTAACTCCACCCCTATCTTTCTCTATTATATAACCATATTTTATGTTAGCCAGATAACTTAGCACTATCTAAAATTGTTCTGCATATTGGTTCACTCACTTCTATATCTTCCATATGCATACCTTTATGACCTAAGTGCCACGAAGCAGGGCTTTTGTCTGTCTTGTACACGGTTGCATCCCAGGGCCTGACGCAGCAGGTGCTCAATAAATCGCTAATTGACTCTGCCGTTACCCAGGGTCCCGCAGCGAGGACATGACAGAGATGAAGGGACTCTGTGGCCAGCTGGGGCCAGCATCTCTGCTCTCCAGGCCCAAGGCTCCACTGGGTCCAAAGAAATTGGAAAGAGAGGCAACCACAGGGCAAGCTGTCCATCCTGGCAGGCCCTCACCACAGCCACCGTGCACAGGATGAAAGGGTCCCACACCTCGCTGAAAAAGTACATTTTTCGCTGTTAATATTTCTGAGCTGGTGTAATGGTATGGCTTTGCCCCCATGGTACTGTTAATTTTTAGCTTGCATTTTCCTCTTTGTATTCTAGTTTCATTTTTCCAGGCTTGTGGCATTTCACAGACACTTTAAAGCTCATATGGCCGCATAAGAGAGAGAAAAACAGAGAGTCAGAGACCACAAGAGACAGGGAGACAGAGTCCAAAACAGAAGGAGAGACAGATGGGGACAGGGGGACAGAGAGACGGGGGAGTGGTGATGGCGGAGACGGAGGGATCTGACTCCTACATCTTACCTAACGTGCACCCCTCTGGAAGAATGACTTTAGCATTTAGTGAGCACTTACTATACTGAACACCCCGTGTGAGGGAGCACCTATGATTCTCACAAGCTCCCCATAAGGTGAGTGCTATTCTCGTTCTTATTTAAAGACAAGGACACTGAGGCAGAGAGGTCACCCGGCTCGGCCCCAGTCATATAGTCAGTGGGTGGGGAAGCCAGGTTTGGCCCCAGATCTGCCCCAGAGCCAAGGCTAACCCATTTCCTTCCAGAACAGGTCTTGGGGTCTCTGGGTTTGTTTTTGGGCAAGTCTCAAAATTACCTGTGCCAGCCAAACAGAGGTCCTGACCCAACAGGGCTGGGATGAGGCCCGAGACACTGCACTTCTAACAGCCCCTCAGGTTGGCCCCAAGTTGAAGATCCTAGATCACACTCCACTAACAGAGTTTAGCGGAGTCTGTTCCTATGAGGATCCCACCGGCAGCCACTCCAACCATCACCATACCCACAGGCCGGCCCCTTTTGGTTTAAATTTCTCAACACTTCTGTGGGTCTGTCCCCAGATTCCCAGGAATCCCTCCCCACCAAGCAGCCTTCTCCTGCACACAAAGACAGCTGCACAAAGATGTTCACTGTGGCATTGTTTACAGGAAAGACAAATCGGAACCACCTAAATGTCCACCAAGAGAGGACAGTGACATACCCTGCGATCCATGTAGCCATGACTAATGATGGCAGAGCAAAGCTCAAAATACACATGACATCTGATCCAGCAGTTCCACTTCTAGGAATATATGCTACGGACTTGCACATGGACACAAAGACATTTGCACAAGGCTAACTGTTGCAATTTCTAGTGGCGAAAGCCGGCAAGCACCTTGATGGCCAACAATGAGAACTGGGTCATTAAATCCTGATCCACTTCCCCAAGGGACGACTTCTAAAGAAAAGAAGGGCATTCCTTATGCCCTGACGTGGACCATCGCCAAGATCTACTGTGAAGTGAAAAAACAAGGCACATAAACAGAGTGTACCGTCTTCTACTATCTGTAGGAATGGAAAAAAAGAAAGAAAATCTATGCTTCTGTTTGTCTATGCATAGAACCCTTCTGGAAAGCCAAACAAAACGTCCTACGAGGAACTGAGCAAAGGGAGGCAGGAGGAAGACAGACTTTTAACTGTATGCTTCTTGTACCTGTGTATTTGGTGCCAGGTGAAGGTGTTATCTGCGGACAAATAGTAATAGAAGTTAAAAATTTGTTAAATGACGGAAGAGCCCTACATTTTTGAATGTGGGAAAATGCTTAGGATAAACTATTGAGGGGAAAAGGAGGTGTCCCAATTTATGTACTATAATATCCACATATTTCCATGCATTAAGGCAGGTATAGAGAAAAATGTCCAGGGAGACTGTCACCAAATCGTTAACATCCAAAGTCGCTGTTATTTATAGGCTACATGAGTTCATTCATGGAGTTCTCAAGACAGTGGGGGGAGGTGGATAGACTGGTGCTATCCTCATATCACAGATGGGGAAACTGAGTCCCAAGAAGTGAAGTCTTCTGCCCAAGGTCTCACAGCCCAGGAAGGGGGGTGAGCAGAGCTAGGTTGTGAGCCACAACCATAGGACTAACAGACCCCTCTCAATTCAAACTGGGTCATTTATACTTTTTCTTTGAATTTTCCAGCATCATTGGAAGTTGAAATGATGAGCCCACATCTATCCTTCTCTCTCTCCTTCTCTGTCTCTCTCTCCCTTCCTCTTCCCCACTCCTTCTAAACAAAGGTTTTAAGAAAAGACCCTCAGGATACCCCACACCCCCAAGTCCTCTTCCCTAGCACCTGGTACTTGCTCTTGAGCTCTAGATATGGAGAATCATGAGGGAGCTTTAAGAAAGGGCACATTACCTATCACGCAAAGGCGGGGAGAATGTTCCAGACACCAAAGAGACTTGCCATCAAATGTAGAGCCCAATTCTTGATTGGAATCTGAACCAGGAAAAAACAAAAAATAAAAGACCCCAGCAACCTCAATAATTTGGCCTTGGGCTGGACACCGGGTGACAAAAAAAGACAAAAAACAAAACAAAACAAAAATGGGTCAATACTAAATCTCTCAGATATAATAACGGCATTGGTTCTGTGCATTGTGCCAAAGAATGCCCTATTCTTCAGGGATGTGCCCTAAAGTGTATAAGGTAAAGTGGCCCGACGTCTGCAACTAACAGTTCAGTGGAAATCATGCAGAGAGACCGAGAATGCACATGAGGCCTAGCGCTGACAGCTGGTGAATCTGGGAAGGAACAATCCGAGCTTCATGGTAAGGTTTTTGCACTTTTCTGTAAGTTTGAAAACTTCTAAAATAAGAAGTTGAGGAAGATCAGTGGTTGTCAGCAGCTGGTGGTGGGGAAAAGGAATCACTACAAATGGGCACAGGGAACTTTCTGGAGTGAGGGAAATATCTATCTTGTTCATGGTAGTGGATATGGAACTAAGTTTGTAAAACTTCACAGAACTGTACACCAAAAAAGGGTGAATTTTACTGTATGTAAATTATACTTCCAAAAAGGTGATTTAAAAAAAAAAGTTGTGGGACAGCCATTAGAGCCCCAAACCTACATGTGCTCTGGAAGCACAGAGGGTCCTGCCTTGAGCCAGCCTCACCTGAGCCTGTCCCACTGTGGACCCGGGATGGGGGGATGGGGCAGTGGGGTTCAGCAATGCAGAGGGGATGGCCCTCCAGGTCTCGGGACCCACAGCCCAGCCTTAGGGAGTGTGCAAGCACCATCGGGAGCTTCCTCCCAAACCTCCTTGGCCTGAGTCGGGCGTCTCAGGTTCCCCAGGGCCAGCAGAGACGTCCTGAAGAACCTCTTTGTGTGGCCTGGAGAAATCGGGTCTGGGTGCCCCTCAGGAGGTGTCTCAGCCTTACCAGAGACAGAGGGTCAGCAGGAATGACCATTTGTCATCACTCTGTCCGTCCCACCACCACTGATACAGCCAGAGCTACAGGGACGCAAAGGAGGAGAGCAACTTGCCCAAAGTCACACAGCAAGTTAGGCAGCTCTGTCTGGGATAGATCATTCCTAAACTGAAGCTTTGCGCCTGAGCCTGCCACATCCAACCACCCCCATTGCTCAGATGGAAGCCCCAGGCCCAAGTCTGTATCAGGGTGCAGATTCGCAACATCTCCGGACCCCGGGCCCTGTTGCCGTGGTCCTATTTGGCCTGGTTCCCACCCGCTTGCAGTGGGGAGCAGGGAAGTCCTGACCACCATCCTCGGCTCCCACCCCATAGGGGCCAAGGGAGGGCAGGGAGGAGGAAGGGGTCCTATGCCTGCCCCCCACGGCCCCAGGGAGCACCCACATGGCAAAGAGCCACAGATTTTGCCCAGCCCACGAAACTCACCTCACCCAGAACCTGTTTCAACTCCTCCAGCGCTCCTTGGCAGCCGTGGAGGCCTCATTAAGTGATGCCAGCACCTCCCACACACCACCCAAAGAAGGGGAGGGGGCACATGCCAACAATGGAGTCCTATGGAACCCTCCCCAGAGACCCCCAGGCCCCTCGGAGGGCAGAGGCGGCGCGGTGCCCCGCCAGGCCTGGGGAACAGGGGCCTCGCGGCGAGACAGCCCTGCCACCTTCTCCCGGGCAGGCCCGCATGGGCCCCACAGCGTTGGTTAACCTCCTTAATTAACCGGCAGTGATTAAGAGGCCACCTTGGAAGGCCCCCAGGGCTTCAAGGAAGGCTGGGGGCCGGGAACTGGGGGCAGGGCCCCCCCAGCCATGGCAGGCTCAGAGGCTCCCCCCAGGTGGAATATGGGGAAGGAGCCCCCATCCCAGAGCAGAGGGTTGGGGCAAAACAGCCCATCCTCCTCACACTGGCTGTGTGATGCTGGGAAAGCGGCCTCACCTCTCTGTGCCTCGGTTTCCACCAGGAGGGAGGGCAGGGTGGCAGCGAGACTTGATTAATGACTGTTTGTGAAAAGGTCCGGGAGATGCTGCTGATAACAGGCCCGGCTATTATTCTGAGAAGGCATCGAGGAGTGTCTGAGCCCATAATTACCGAGAGGATGAAAACAGTAAGGAGTGAGGAGGCCTCGCCCGGCCCTGCCCGCTGCCCCCACACCCACCCCTCCACCCTCCCACCCTGGCAGAGGCCCCTCTCCAGGCCAGGGAGACCCAGGGAAAGGAGGTCTCAGACCCCAGCCTGGGCCCTGGGCCTTCTTCTCCTCCTCTTAGCACCTGGATTCTTCAACTATTTCCATCCGTCCTGCACTCATTCATTCATTCCACACATGTTTATGGAGCACCTACTATATGCCAGGCAGTAGAGCAGTGAACTAAACAAGCACGGTCCCTGCCCACAAGAGCTCACCCCACTAGAGGAGGTAGATGACAAATAAAATTCCAGCGAGGGAGCAAGAAGCAAAAAGAAAAAGAAAAGAAAACGTGATGTGGTGGGTAGCCCTGGGGGTGGGGAGGAGGTGGGGAAGGGACTTGAGCTCAAATGATCAAGAAAGGCTTCTCGAAGAAGGTGACATTAGAGTTGAGAAATGAAGGATAAGATAGAGTCGCCATGGAAGAGAGTTCCAGGCAGGGGAGCTGCATCTGCAAAGGCCCTGGGGTGGGAAACGTGTTGGAGGAGACAGGAGCAGAGAGCTCCGAGAAGGGGAGAATGTGGGAGGGGAGGTCAGAGAGGAGGCCAGGGTGGGGAGCAGATCGGCAGGGCTCTGGGGGAGCCAGGAGCCTGGATTGCATCCTCGGGCTGTGAGTAGCCTTGGGGGAATTCTGAGCAGGAAAGGGGCGAGCGCAGGATCCTCTCCCCGGTGCAGTCTGCAGGCCCCGCTCAGTGCGCACATGAAGCCTGAACTAAAATTCAAATGGCTGAAGATCCTAATGATGACCATCCTTCCTGTTCATAGAAACACTTTCCTACTTGTGGTTCCAATCCCGGCCTCACTACTTCCTGCTTCTATGACCTTGGGCCTCAATTTCCTCTCCTGTGAAATGACAATGAAAACAGAGTCTTCCTTTGAAAGGGGGTGGGACCTTCCCAAATCAAATGACAGTGATGAGATGGATGTGTCAGAGTCCCCAGCTAGACTGGGAGCACGTTGGGGGCAGGAACAAGGTCTGAGGCATCCCTCTCCTGTCAAGACCTGGGCGATGTCTGGGGAGGGGAGGTGACAAGCGGAGTGAATGTATAAGGTGGGTAGAGATGGCAAAGCGGGGTCGAGTCGAGCTGAGTGGAGTTACATCAAGGTTAGATGGGGTGAGTCGAGGACAGAAGGTGAACGGTGGGGGGTGGGGGGTTGAGCACAAAGCTGAGTGGGACTGACTCTAGCTGAACTGATGTGGGTGGGATTGAGGTGAGTCGAGGTGAACTAAGCTGAGCTGAATTAAGGTGAACAACTAGTTGAGATAAGGTGAGTGAAGTTGAGTTCGGTTGACTTGAGCTGGATCCATCTGCGTTCTTTACTGAATTGCACTATACAGAATTGAGGGGTACAGAGCTGCTGTATACTAAGTGAGCCACATCGAGCTGAGGTCCCTGGAAGTGAGTGAGCTGAGTTTGGTTGAGTTTTGAGTTGACATGAGGCCTTGAGTCATATCAAGTTCAGGTGAGTTTCAGCTGAGTTGAGGTAAACTAATGTTTCTCAGCTTGTCATGGCTGCTGTTGCCCCCCCAAGGAGCATTTTCAGACACATTTGTTTCCTATCTATGCCCCCTAAGAAATTTTTAAGGCCACAGATATACCATGTGGTGTGTGTGTGTGTGTGTGTGTGTGCTTTATTTGTCAACAAGTGTTCTTCCCCTCATGAGAGTCAATTTCTACCCTCCTGGGGACAATATGGCCCCCCATGCCCACTCCACTGCCCCTGAGGATGGGTCAGTTAGCTGTCCTATCTTCCTGGGGGGAGGGGCCTCTGACTCCGCAGAGGGAGCTATGAGGCTGAGGCCGAGGCCGGGCCAACCCAAGTTCCAATTCCTTTGCACGCTGCATGGTTCCCTTCAGCCCCATTTCCTCACCTGTGCCATGGAGCTAGAACAACAGAAGCAACAACAAACACAGGCCCTGCAGCACAGATGAGCTCAGCACGTTGACTTTAGCTGAAGGAGGCCCATGTGGTTGGAGGAGTGAGGAGGAGACAGAAGGAGGTGAGGTGCTTATGGGACATGACGGGGGAGTTTGGGTTTTATCCTAAGGGCAATGAGGAGATATGGGGGATTCTGAGCAGGAAGTGACAGGACGGCATGGAACTGAAGCTGGCACCACAGGACAAGGCATCTGATCGGCTGCACCGGGTCCCGTGTCCATGCTCTAGATACAAGGGAGGCTGGAAAATGAGTGTCAGAGTCTCGGCATCCTCTGTGGGAGGTGGAACCTGCTCCAAACAACAGAAGGAGTTTCAGATCGGGACAGAAAAAAATGCTCCAAAGTACCCAACAGTAACCAAAAAAAGAAATAGGCAGAGTGCTACAGAGCTGGTTAGGTGGAAGGAGAAAGGCCCAGGCTGGGCCTGGTAGAGGCTGCCCCCTGCCCCAAGAGCCCAGGCCAGCCCCTATGTGTGCAAAGCCACCCCCCAGTCTCCAGCCTAGGAACGGGGGTGGCCCTGGGAACAGACTGCTGGATCCCAGAAGCTTGTGCCAAGAGTCACTGCCCTCACTGCTTGCTTTAATCATTAAAAAGCTGTTACTTCAGTGTCCATGGTGGACCTAAGGGGCCACAGGTGGGACATCTCTCCAGCAATGCACACACCAAAAGACCTTCCCCACCCCTAAAAAAAGACAGGTTTCAACTGTGGAAGCAGCCGAGATGTCCTTCGACAGATGAATGGGTAAAGGAGATGTGGTCTACGTACACAATGGAATATTACTCAGCCATCGGAAAGGATGAGTACCTACCACTTACACCGAAGTGGATGCAACTGGAGGGTATTACACTGGGTGAAATAAGTCAATCAGAGAAAGACAATTATCATATGGTTTCACTTATACATGGAATGTAAGAAATAGTGAAAGTGACCATACAGGAAGAGGAGAAACTGAGTGGGGAAAAATTAGAGAGGAAAACAAACCATGAGAGACTCCTAACTCTTGGTTACAGAAGGGGAGACAGGGTGGGGGTGGGGGGGAACTGGGTGATGAGCATTAAGGAGGGCACGTGATGTGATGAGCACTGGTGTTATACTATATGTTGGCAAACTGAATTTATTAACTTTTTTGGCAAATTGAATTTAAATAAGATAATTTTTTTAAAAAGATGGGCTCTAGAGCCAAGCGGACATGGGGTCCCCCCATAGGCCAGTGACTTCACCTCTCTGAGACTCAGTTTCCTCACTGTGAAAGTGGCAAAAGCACACCTACTGTGTGCAGGGCCCAGAATGGGTATGTTATTCCTAAGCTCCTGAGCCCCACAACAAGCCAGGGCAGCAGAGCCAGGACTCGGACCCAGCCAACACGACAACCCTGCTTTTAACCACAAGTCCATAAGGCCAGGGAATGCCAATCACTACTTTTTGAGCACCTGCTCTTTGCCAGCCACTTTGCTAAGCACTTCCATGGATTCATGTGCTTTATCCTCACGATGAGCCCCATAAGGTTAAAACATCTCCACATCTATGTGAGGAAACCAAGGCTGTGGTGAGGAGGCTTCCTCCCAAATATGGAGATGTGAAAAACTGAGATTTACATCCAGGCCTATCTGAGGCTAAAATTCTAGTACTTTCCACTATGCTGATAGGAAGAATAAAAATAATGGCTGTCACGTATTGAGCATTAGCTGTATTCCTGGTCCTGCTCCGGGCATTTATTCGGCATCTCACTTAGTCCTAAGCACACTCTGTGAGGGGGCGCTATGATTAGCTCATTTTCCAAACAAAGAAACGAGAGACAGACAAAGAGGTGAAATCAAACAATTCACACAACAGGAAAGGGGCAAAGCTGAGATTCAAGCCCAGGTGAGCTGGTCCCAGAGCCATGCTCTCCATCTCCCCTCTGCATACCTGGCTCCAGACACACCTCCTCCATGAAGCCTTCTCCAAGCCCCCCCCTACCTCTGCCCCCCCCCCCGCCAGCCCCCATAAGTGCATGCCCCCTTAGCACTCAGGTGGGCTCTTCCCATATTTGTTGACCATGAGCGCCATCTTTCCTAGACGTTCTCCTTTGACACCCCCTCCTGTGTCTCTCCACCAGCTTGGCCCTTCCATGGGGGCCCCTTGACCAGCCAGAGCCCCATCTGCCTCATGATAATTAAGCCCCCAACTGTGACCTGTGTCCCTGTCCAGGCCCCATGCCTGGTGACCTCGGCTGGGTGTGGTGAGAGTGGGAGGGATGCGGAAGCAGCAGAGACATTGTGTGGGATGATGGGGTCCCCCCGCTGTCTGTCTGCTCCCTGAGAGAAGCTTTGGCAATCACAGAAGGCAGTGGGTTTACCAAGAAAAGGAGGAAGAAAACACAGGCAGAGGGCAAGAAGCTCATGGGTGAATCAACACCCAGTGGGCGGGTAGAACCTGGAGAGTGGGCTCCATGCAGTCGCTGGCCTAAAGGGGATCAATGGCCCAGGAGGGGGACCAAAAGCAGAAGGACCTCAGCAGAGAGAGGAGAGGTATATGTGTTTTGAGCACCCATGTGCCAACCGTTATCCACCCAGACCCATTTAGGGTAGGTATCCACAACCCCGTTTAGTTGTAGCAAAACACTGAAGATCAGTGACTGAAGTAAAGTGACTTGCCCAAGGTCACACAGCATCTAAGTGGTAGAGCAGGCATTTAAGTCTATGGCTCAGAAAAAGAGTTAAAAGTACAGCCTTAGGGACGCCTCACTGGATCTGTGGTTGAGCATCTGCCTTGGGCTCAGGGCATGATCCCGGGGTCCTGGGATCAAGTTCCGCATCGAGTTCCCCGCAGGGAGCCTGCTTCTCCCTCTGCCTGTGTCTCTGCCTCTCTCTGTGTGTCTCTCATGAATATAAATAAAATCTTTTCTTAAAAGCACAGTCTTTATAGTCAGACTTGGATTCCAATCTGGGCTTCCCCACTTGTAACCATGTGCCCTTGGGTATGTTACAACTCCTCTCTGGGCCCAGTTTCTCTATATGTACAATGGGCCAACCTCATGGACTGTCAGGTGGCATCTTTGAGCCAGCACAGGGTTTGTCACAAATCAGAGAGGGATACTGTAAGGCTACCAGTGTGATCTCAAGTTGAATGCCCCCATTACTAGGGAGCTCAGTTCCTCACAAAATAGATATTTTTCCCCCCGTAAAACTTCTCCTTATTTTGAACTAAATAAAACTTGCCTTTTCCTGGGACTATCCCAAGGTGGTCATGGAGACCTCCCTGCCCTCTGCTCCTCCTCTGGAAAATGGGATGAGGCCATTCTCTGCACGTGACCTTGCAGAGAGGGTTCAGTCACTTGACATTTACTGTGCTCTCCCTGTGTGCCAAGCAGGGGTCTCAGCACTGGCGAAACACAAATAAGACCGACAAAGTTTCTGATAGCATGGAGCTGATGCTCTACAGAGAGGAGACAGACATTAAACACATAAACCCCTAAGAAACATAACCACTAAATGATCATTTATTTGGACAATCTAAGTACCAGAAGCATCCAAACAACAGAGAACATTTAGAGTTTATTTTTGTTCATCCATTTTGAAAATGACATCATTGTATAAATCAGATAATGTTCCTTCTTAGCTCAAAACCTTTCCATGGCTCCCACTGTCTTCGGGATCAAGTCTAGATGCCCTGATGCAGCCTACCGGGCTCTGTGTGGATCTGGCCCTGCAGACCTCTCTGGCCTCAGCCTTCTGGCCACTCCACTTGAGCCACATGGGTCTCCCCACTGTTCCTCCAACACAACAAGCTCTTTTGGTTCTCAGGGCCACCAGGCATGCCATTCCCTTCACGTGAGGCTCTTCGTCTCACTCGCCACTTGGCCAACCCCTCAACATCCTCCATCCCAGGTAGACACATCTGGGCCCTGTCTTGCCTATCAGCTTGGCTCACTTGGCCTCCTTCCCCTGGCCTCTGCGAAAATCCACGCAAAACGGAAAGAAAAATAGCCAAGAAGGAGCGTGAGTCATTTGTTTACAGGCTAATTAATTACTAAGCTCGAAAACCTGATTTCCATTCTTCCTTTTTTCCCCTCTCTGCCCTTTGAGAATGTTTGGAATCTACATTGTTTCCCAACGCAAAAGTATGTCAAGTTTATTTTTAGCAAATGCACATGATGGCTGGGACTGTTATTCATCCCCCCCACCCCCCACGTCAGTGGGGAGCCAGCCACAGAGCCCGCAGGCTGCTTAATGCTCTTCAGATGTGGATCCTGGGAGGCCAGCAGGTCTGTAAGAGCCATTGTGGCGCCTGATCCCAGAGACCCTACCTGGATCCAATGCCCAGGGACTGGGGATGGAGGTTCCGGGCTGCAGTTTCTCCTCCTGAGCAGAGGTGGTGCTGTAAGGGCGGGGAGGCATTTGTCCCAGGCTGGCTGAGCAAATGCCTTTTCTCTGGACTAGCAAGTGGGTAGCCACTTGGGTATCCCAGCAACTTGTCCCTCCACTTCTTGCCTTTACAAGGGCAGTGGGAGAAGCCCAGTAGATTCACCTTTGGTTCAACCAGGGCAGAAAAGTGGTGCTCGTGCTCTGTCCTGCTGACACTGTGTGTTCTCTGTTCACTTCCCACCCCAACCCCACTCCCACCCTCCTCACTCCCTCACCCAACCCCTGTCCCTACCTCCAGTTCCCTGAGAGCCCTGGATGGGGGATAGTGGCAGCCTGTCGTGGGAGCCCTTGCCACAGGCTTCCTTCCAAGATGCCTGCCTCCAGCCCCTGTCCTGGGATGGGGGCCAGCCACTACCCCAAAGGGATAAGGACCTGTCTCCAACAGACACTGTTTCCCAGCAATAAAGGTGACAATATGACTGCAGTGTGGAAGACTCTCACCCCCAGAAGGCAGCACTGTGTCTATGGTGGTCTTTCTGTGTCCCCACTGCCTGGTATACAGTGGGTGCTCAGTAAAGACTTGTTAAATGATGGTGACCTGAGTTCTAGCCTCACTGTGCAATATCAGTGAAGTCACTTGCCTTTCCAGAACCTCAGTTTCCATCTTGCAAATAGGTAACTGACCCCTAACCCTAGAGCAGGGGTTGCAAACTGAGCTGCTACAAGAGCCAGTCAGAGACATAAAAGCACAGCAGGTATGTGTTGCGGGGTGGGGGCAACTGTGCCCGTTTCCTGCCTGTGGAACAGCCTCTGGGCTCCAGGGCACAGTGCATGTGAGCCCAGAGTTCCCAGACCTTCCCACGCCTCAAGAGAAGTGAGAAATCTGGATGTTTGTAGACAACATCCTAATTTTTCAGTGTTGGCAACTCATATAGGACTTTCAGCAAAAGCACTGCACAGGCCAAACCCAACACACCTCAAGGCTGACCTGGCCCACAGACCACCAGTTTGAGTCCTTGGTGCTTAGCATTTGTAGCTCACTGAGGCCTTGAACAGGCCTGTCACGCCTCAGCTTGGGACAGGGGGTTGGGATGGAGAAGGCAGCACCAGCCTCACCCCATGTGGGAGTAGCTATTATCCTGGCTTATGGGAGGGCCGGGCCGGACTCGTTGGTGCTGGGGCTGTGGGCATCGCCTGCAGAGCTTTGCCTTCCACTTAATTAAGGAAGCCGATAATAATCTAGGTGGAGTGTGGAGATAGGTCGAGAATGAGTTAGCAAACTGCGGCCGGTTGATTGTATCTATTGTAAAAAGCCCAGATATAATATCAGATTAGTACACTTTGTGTGCCTATTATAACACCATGTCATTATAGGATGTGTTATAATTAAGGCCTGAGTGGGCCCCCTTCTCTCCCTGACTTTGCAGGTCCAGGCACTGAGGCTCCTCTTAACTCCCTCCTGGCCATGACTGGTCCTGTAAACGGGGCACGTGAGGAGAACCCTGATCAGAGCCACTGATGCATCCCACAGGGTGCCAGGCCTGATGCTGGACCCTGGGGACAGTAGTGCGACCAAGGCAGACAAAGTCCTGTCCTCATCTCAGAGTCTGGGGCAGAGGAAGGCTGATAATTATGGAAGCAAAAGAAAACAGCACTCCTGACAAGGGCTCTCATGGAGCCGGGGAGAGGGTCTGGGTGGGAGTTGGGCCAGTGGGGAGCCACTTGGCAGGGTGGCAAGGGAATCTCCTTCCAGCTGCGACCCGCAGAAGGTGGAACATGCTCTGGGCACCATCCTCAAGCCACTGGCCGGAGGAAGGGGACTAGTGGGGTTTGCTGAGACATGATCTAGGCTGATGTGGCCCCTCCTGCCCACCCATTCACCGATGCAGCAAATCTCTGTGGAGCACCTACTGGGTGCCAGGCCCAGGCTGAGTGCCAAGGGAGCATGGGTGAACAAAACAGACAACAGTCCCTGCCCTGAGGAAGAGGACAATCTAAGGAAGAAGACAGACATTAAACAAACAAACAAATGTATAACAAGGACAAGTCAGGAAGAAGAATGAAGGGGCTGAAGGTGACAGTGGAGGTAACCTTTCACAGGTAGCCATGGGGTGGCTTTCGCAGCCTTTCACAGACCACAGGGTGGCTTCCCCTAGGTGGTGACATTGAGATATGATCTGAATAAAATGAAAAAGCCAGCTGCATGAAAGAAATGGGGAAGAGCATTCCAAGCAGAGGGAGCAGCAAGTGCAAAGGCCCTGGGGTTAAATCATACCTGGCATGTTAGGGGAACAGCAAGGAGGCCATTGTGGCTGGAGCCAAGTGAGCAAGGGAGAGAGAAAGGTGGAGATGAGGTCAGAAAGGCAATGGGGCCAGATGAGGCAGGGTCCTGTGGCCCTTGAAAGGACTTCAGCATGTGTTCTGAGACGGGAGCCTTGGAGGGATCTAAGCGGAGACAAAATCTGACTCAGGATCCACTTGGATCACACAAGATCCCTTTGGCTACATATGGAAAATGGACTGAGTTAAGGTAGGAGCATCGAGACCAGAGGGGAAAGGCTTTGAATCCCTTGTGGAAGTGGAAGGGGGAAACCTGGTTGGATTCTGGATGTAGTTTAAAGGTAGAGCTGACAAGATTTCCTGATCAATTATTGGATGTGGGGCAAGACATAAACAAGTCACCCCAAGGCCTAGACCTGAGCACCTTGAAAGGATGGAACTGCCATTTCCTGAGACTGGGGGCGCTATGGGTGGACTCAGTGGCTGGGTCTGCTGCCCACTCCCCGAAATCCCCATGTTGACCGCCACCCCAGCCTCTCCCAGGTCAGGGCTGCAAAGGGAGAGAGTGAGGAGTCAGCCCCACCCAGGCCTCTAGGCAGGAAAGGGGCACCCAGGGCCTGGCCGCAGGATGACACAACACTTAATAATTTCTCCGCCGTGTTTTGCAATGGGCACCCTTTATCGGCTAGTAAAGGGAGTGGGGTTTTGCAATCCCCCCAGTGGGTGATCATGGCTGGTGCCAGGCTGGAGGGATATCAGGCCAGGCCACAGGCATCTCCTTCTTGACCCAAAAGGATTGAGTCCCAAACAGGCCATCCAAGGCTCAACCATCATGGTGGCAGGAGGGCTGGGAGTGAGCACTGCCCTGAGACCCACTGAATTAAAATCCAGCCCTCCACTTGGCTGGTGATGTTGGGCAAGTCACTTCCCCCTCTGAACCTCAGCTCTTCCTCTGAAATAAGGGGAGTAATTAAAGGAATTATTTTTATTTAAGATTTTATTTATTTATTCATGAGAGACACAGAGAGAGTGAGGCAGAGACACAGGCAGAGGGAGAAGCTCCCCTGCATGGAGCTCCATGTGGGACTTGATCCCAGGACTCCAGGGTCACGTCCTGAGCCAAAGGCAGACGTTCAGCTGCTAAGCCACCCAGGTGTCCCTAAAAGAATTATTTTTAAATTACTCTAATACTGTTATCTAACATACTGTTTAACAAGTACTGAGCCCTGACTCTGTACCTGGCCCTGTGCTGAGCACTTTCTGTACAACATCTCATTTAATCCTTACATCAGCCAGGGCACATGGGTGGCACAGTCAGTGGAGCATCTGACTCTTGCTTTCAGCTCAGGTCACGATCTCGGGGTCATGATCTTGGGGAGTCTGTGCTCAGCAGGGAGTCTGCCGGAAGGATTCTCTCTTCCTTTCCCTCCGCCCCTCCTCCTGCTTGTGCACATTCTCTCTCTCTCTCAAATAAATGAATAAATCCTTTATAAAAATCCTCATATCAACCTTTAAACTGTTATTTTCCCATTTTACAATGTGAAAAGGAAGGCTCCGAGAGAGGGAGTCACTCCCCAGGGCACCCAGCCTATCTGGTGTGGAGCAGGGACTCAGACCCCAGCCTGTCTGACTTCAGGGCCCGGTTCTGTTGTTAGGAAGTCACTGCAGCTCTCTGGGGCTGTTTCCTCATCTGTAAAGTGGGAATTACAAGATCGATGGGATTAAGCCGTGCTTCCCCTCATGGGGTTGGTGGCACTTGGGGAGCACTTAGAACACTGGTGGTCCTTATGGTTATGATTATTCCCCTGGGGGTGCAGGGCAGCCAGGATGCCCTCCTCCCTCCCCTCGCTGCCCTGGCCGGGCTATGTGGAGCCCAGACAGGACAGGGCTTTGGGTCCCCACCATGGTCCGGATCACTCCTGCCTTCCTGCTGTGCCCCTGGGGTGACAACTCCCAGCACTCCAGGCTGGTTACAGGCCAGAGGGGGCCGCTGGCCAGTGCGTGGGGCACCTCAGGGCGGTCCTGTGAATGAGGGTCATTTATCCCACCCGACAGAGGAGGACCCCAAGGCTCAGGCTGGACACATGACGTCCAAGCCAAAGAGAAGGGGCCGGGGACGTGGCTCTCCCACCACTCCAGCTGCTGATGGCAAGAGCCTTCCAGGCAGTCTCTCTCTCTCTCTCTCTCTCTCTCTGCTTCCCCCTCTTTACCTCCCCTGTTCTCCCCTGTGTCTCTCAGGCCAACCCTCCAAGTGCGGCTCCCTCTGTCTCTGCATCTCCCCCATGTCTCTCCGCCCCCCCCCCCACCCTCGGGGCCCTCCCTCCTCCTCTCCAGACACGTCCACTGAGGGAAGGTGTCGGGCCACCTCGGCCACCTCGTTTGCTCGACACAGCGCACCCGCCTCCCCTCGCACACCACCAGCCGGGGGTCCACACGGAGACGCCCGGGTCCAGGGCCCGCAGCTCGCCGCCTGCCCCGGGGCCCCAGGTGCATCCCCGGCCCGGGCAAGGGCAAGCTCCGCCCACCGCCCGGGGGCGAGCGCTGATTGGCTCTCGGCACACGTGGCCCCGGCGCCCCTTGCAGGGATTGGCTGCGGCGCGGTCTGGAATGCGTCTGCGGCCAGTGAGATGGGGAAGTCTGCCAAGGGCCTTCTGGGAATAGTTTCTTCATTCTTAAGAGGACACGTGAGGGCCTTTTCCTGCCTTGGCGGTGGCTGTGCGACAGCCAGATGGCGGGAGCCTTGGCCCCGTCGTGGGGCTGTGAGGAGCTGGGCTGGGAGGCGACGGGCAGGACCTGGGGCGAGCGTGCCCAGCCCCCCGAACCTCCAGCTGCCCGCCGCCGCTCGCTCAGCCGGACAGTATTTATTGAGCACCTACTCGGTGGCAGGCTCTGTTGCAGGCACCGGGGATGCAGCAGGGAACTGAGTCCACATGATCTCTGTCTTGCATTCTAGCGGACAGACCTCGACTGAATAAACATGTGAGAAACTGTAAAAAGCAAAATAAAACAACAAAAACATGGGCCTTAATGAGGGCTGCAAAGAGAGATCCACGGAGATGAGACCAGAAAGGGGGATCAAGGAAGGCTTCCCTGAAGAGGTGTCCCTGAGACCTGGTTGCCCAGAAGCAGAGCCCGAAACAGAGACTGGAATGCAAGTGATTCACTAAGAAATGCTTTGGGGAGAAAAAGAGAAAGTGAAACAGGACATGCGGGGAGAGCAAAGCTACGATGTGGTCTCAAATGAAGTCTAGCTTCAGCCTAATCCCATGGGGGGTTCTGGAGCATGAACAGTGCTGCAGAGAGGATCCCACCTTGAACTTAGGGGGGCTGAGCTTTGTTCCTCTGACTTAATCCGTCGTGACTGTGTCCACCTCTTTGGGGGTAAGAGGACCACATAGGTGGGGCAGCTCCTCTTCTGCGACAGCTCCAGAAAGAACTTCTGGCTAGGAGCCCATAGCTGCCAACACTGCATGGCAGCTGACAGAGGAGTGCAGGGTCCAGCAGAAGAATATCCAGGTCGGTCATCACAGTACCCACCCCAGGAGGTCCCCCTGATCTAAGGTCTGGGCACTACCTAGGTAAGGAGCAGCAAGAAAAGCATTTTGGTAGTGGAAGCAGCATGTGCAAAGGCCCTGAGGCAGGCAGGAGCCAGATTTACTGAAAGGAAACCAAGGTAGCTCTAGCAGAGTAAATGAGAGTGAGAGTAACCAGGAGATTAAGAGACATGGGTCGTCCATCATGATTAGGAGGCTAATGCTTACTCTGAGGGCAGCAGGAGTCATGGGAGACTGTTAAGCAAGAGAGGATGGTGATCCAGCTTACGTTTTTTAAGGCTTCGTCTGGCAGCACGCAAAGAATAGACTTAGGGCTGAGACCAGGAGCAGAGATCACTTGGAGGCTATTGTAATCACTCAGGTGAATCACCCCAGCTTGAATGGTGGTGGAGGAAGAAAGCACAGCAAGGTGGGGACAGGGTGAGGCAAGACTCTAGGAGGTGATAGTAATGGCACCTATTGATCACTTCCCACGAGTCAGGTGCTATTCCAAGCACTTCACAGAGAGGCTCTCACTTAAGCACATCCCCATGAAGCAGAAACTCTTCTTCCCCCTGCTTCACAATGAGGAAGCTGAAGCATGGTGGGATCAGTGCCCTAGAAATGGTTCACACTCTCACGTGCCAGTACCTTCTGTCCCACCTCGAAGGGCCCAGGACACTTGTAAATCTCCAGCATCCAGGGGGACCTTGGGGCGGGACCCATACACACACACTCTGAACAACCCCTAGTTGGGAACAGGTGGGAATCCAGCCATGTGTCCCCACTTTCTCATTTCAGCCTCCTTGAGAAGTCAGTGTAATTACTACATCCATGGACTCCCAGCCACAGACTCCATTTCTACCGAGTTGCTCACTCTCTCCTAGGGGGCAAGACACCACCCTGTGTGACCCCATAACCCAGAGAGAGGCAGGGACTTGCCTGAGGTCATTCAGTGTGTCCCTGGTTGCAGGTGCCTGCAGCTGAGGTGAGGCCACCAGGCCCGGTGCTGTTATCTGTGGCCAGAGGCAAGAGGCCCAATGGGATACCTGGGCCCCTGATACAGGGGCCTGTGGTCCCAGCCCCTGTGAGGACAGACAGGCCATGCCCAGCCTAGAGATAATCAAGACCAGATTCTGGCCAGTGGTTCATTACAACACCATGGCTAGGGCCACCCGTGGAGTCTGAAGACTCAGAGGCAGGACTGGCTGGTGCTGGGGCTGGAGCAGGGACAGGGATGGAGAAGGGAGACCCAGGGGTCAGGAGGGTCCCTTTCTAGGAGGAATCCACACAGCAAAAAATAAATGTCCAGACTGCTTCTTGGTGGTCAGTGTGGCTTGCTCGTGGAATACCTGTGGTGTGTCAGGTCCTATGGGACACAGTGGTGACCAAGCAGACCTGGCACCTGTCCTCAGGGAGCCACACTTGCATGGAGGAAGCAGCCATCAAATAAGGAAAACCATTAAGAGAATGTGTAGTGCTGAGTGTTGGAAGGAGAGATGCAGGGGACTGCTCAGGAAAGTACGAAGGAGGCCTCCGCAGTGAGGAAACCTGGAGCAAAGGCCTGAAGGATGCGTAGGGAGAGCTCTGGGAGGAGGTGGAGGAAGAGGAGGCTAGAAGGGGATACAGCGAAGGCAAAGGTCCTGAGGTGGGCCAAGTGTGGAGTGTTGAGGGTAAGAGGGCGGAAGGGGGGGGGGGCCACAGTGATGCGGGAGGAGCATGAACAGATGGGCAGGTGGATGGTGAGGAAGTGAGGCCAGGGTAAGGAGCTCGGATTATAGTTTAAGGGCCACGGGAGCCACAGAAGGCTTCAGGCAGGAGCTGTGGCGGACGTGATTAGACCGGAGTGCAGCGGATCTGTTGTATAGGACGGTGTGGAGGGACCCCTGATCAACTACAGGTCCTAAAGCCTGAGGATCCGGGCCTCCTGGGTCTCCTCCCTCCCAGTATAGAGGGCTCTATAGCCAGCAGGCAGAGGCCAGCTGGGCCAATCCCAGGCACCCTGTGGCCCCTGGCTGTCTGCCCCCACCTGGACCTCCTAGGGAACATTCCAGACAGCGATTATCTCAGTTCTGAGCACTAATTAGCCCGATTTCACCTCAGGCCTTCCCAGGGCTGCTCTGAGAGGGCCCCCTGGGGAGGCAGCTTCCAGGTACAAGGTCCCAAGGGAGGGCTGGAAGGCCGAGAAGGGGCCCAGAGCTGCTTCCTAGGACTAGGCAGGCCTGCAGAAGGGTGGAACCCAGGGTGCTGGGGATGTGGCTTCAGCACCCAGAGCCCTTGGCCCACACCCTGCCGCCCTGGCACTCCGGCACCTTGGCCAGCCCCATGCACTGGCCAGGGAGCTCAGCCCCCACCCGCACCCCCACCCGCACCCCCACCCCTACCCAGACCCGGACCTGGACCCGGACCCAGACCCAGAGAGCTCCACGGTCGCCTTCCTCCTCACTGATTTATTTGCCTCTCTCAGCCTGAATCTGGCTCCTGCGTGTGCGTGTGTGCATGTATGTGTGTGTGTACGTGTGCACGTCTTTCTCTTCCTCTGTCTCTGTCTGCCTGGCTCTTTCACTGTCTCTCTCTCCCTGTCTCTCTTTCTTTTCTCTCTTTCTCTCCTCCCTGTCTCTCTCTCTTTTCCACTTCTAGCTCTGTCTCTGTGTATGTGTCTCTCTGGTTCTCTGTCCCCTTGTCCCCCCAGACCCTGGCTCACTGCCAGTCATTGTCCCCTTTCCCCTGGTCTCCAGCCTGAAGCTTGGGGGTGGCAGGGGTGCTCTTCGGGTCTCAGCCCCTCAGGGGCAGCAGGTGGGGGTGAGTGTCCCCAAGCAGCCTCCAGGCAGAGGAGTGAAGATGGTGTGCCTGCACAAACTGCTCCAACCCTGCCGGTTTTTCCAGCTCAGCCCCACCCTGGACCTGGGCCGCCCCCTCCCCGGGGACCCACCCTCCCTGGGCCCAGTGGGGCTGCTAGAAGGTGAGGCCCAACCAGGAGTGTCCTGGGAAATGGAAGCTGGAGCAGGATCATGCTGGCAAGGCCCAGGCTAGCAGCTTTACAGCACATTTACATGAGGGGAAACTGAGCCTCAGAGAGGGGCATAGGGGCATAGGGCATAGGCACACAGCTAGTTAGGGTCAGAATTCCAACCCCAGACTCAGGAAAAGATTCAGACACAACCAAGGGTGTTTTTCCTGCTCCTGGTCCCCCAAGTCCTTCCCCAGAGGCCACCCTGACCCATTTCTTGTATGTCATTCCAGAACTGACCATGCATATCCAGATTTCTCTTCTTTTATGAATGTTTTAACACAAGTGGTGAAACAACAAGCACTATTCTGCACCTGCTTTTTCACTTACCCATACCTTGGAGATCTTGCCTTATCAAGACCTTCTTCCTTATTTCTTATGCCTGCTGGGCCCTCCAGGGAGTGGACCAGCAGCAAGGTACTTCATCAGCTCCACCAAGGGACATCCCAGTTGTTTCTAGTCTATTTTGTTTTGTTTTGTTTTTTTAAAGAAAATGTCTCAACAGCCCCCATCCCCCACAGCACACACATGCACACGCGCACACACACTAGACCTGTAGGATCTAGTCATCCTGGAAGGTGCCAGTGAGTCTTGCCCAGAAATGAGCTCAAAATCCTGGAGAGGAGCTTGTTAAAACTGCAGATTTCGGGGCCTTCTCCAACGCACTTAAAACAGAAGCTTAGGTGTGGGGACCCCGGAATCGGCATTTTTAGCAAATACCCGCACTCCCCCACCCCTGGAGTAGAGGGACTCTGAGAGCCAGGGGCTGTGGACTGTCTGACCAGGTTTTCATGCTCTGTTCCTGGCTCATCAGGCTCCGGAGGGGATGCCTTGCCCTCCCTCTCAGCTGCTTCCCTTTGTTTTGTTCATGTGGTGCAGCTCCAGAAAAATTTGGGGGTGGGGGACAGAAAGGGTTTTATGCAGTGAAATAAAAGCAACAACGAAACAGAAAAACCGAAAGATAGGGAAACTGAGGCAAAGAGCAGCAACAGCACATGCCCACGACTCCACGGGCCTTGGTGTTAATAGGCAGCAAGGCTGAACTTGAACCCAGGTTTCTTAATGCTTAGGCCAGGAGTTTTCTGTTGCATTCCACCCACCTTGGTCCAGTCTCCTGTCAGCTGGCCATTGCCTACCCTTCCACCTGTTTCCTGCTCACACCATCACCCAGCCCACCCCTACCTGTCCAAGTCCATCATTTCTCTGTCCTACCACCAACCACCCATCCTTCATCCTCCATCCGACTATGTGCCAGGTGCCGTTCCAAGCACAGGGAGCAGAGCAGCAACACGACAGACCTGTTCCTGCCCCAGGAGCTTGTTGCCTCTGGGAGAAACTGGCCACAGACAGATAATCACACACATGTCAACCCCCAAACAGGGGTCCTGGCTGTGCACAGGAATAGAGGGGAGAGGTGGGGGATCCAGGGAAGCCTCCCTGAGGACCCTCTCCTCTGAGGATAAAGTAATGGGCTGGATTGAACCTGGTAAGAAGGGAAAGGAAAGAGTAGGAGCACTGGCAAGCTGCAGGGATGGGGGAGATGGAGAGAAGGTCCAGGTGGGAGGTAAGAAGCGGCCGGGGTGTAGGTGTGAGCAGGGACACACTGGACATGGTGAGGATATCCAACTGGAGTCCTACCTCTGGGGGTGGGGAGAGGGTGAGAGGCTCAGAGGGTCCAGAATAGAAACCCCAGAACAGAAACCACCAAGACAGGGATTGGGCTTCTGGGAAGTCCGTACTGGAGAGGTGCTAGGGAGCAGGGAAGCTCCACGCAGGGCCAGGTCCTGCCTCCTGCCTCTCTCCCCAGGACGACCAGCCCCAGCCTGTCCTCCCAGTCTGAACACTGTCTCCCTGGCCCCCCGCCAGTTCCCAGCTCCCTGCCAGCCCTGGCCTGGCCTCCTCCTCCCACTCACCTGCTGATCCTGTCCCACTGTAGGGGGGGGTGTCCTCCTTCCCCGCCCCCAGCTCATCAAGGGGCACCAAGCTCTTCGTGGTGGGAGGGGTGGCAGACGGGACCCCTCAGCCATCAACCAGCCTGCCAGGATCCCATTAAAGCTTAGTGGGTCACCCCATTCACAGTCTCCATGTATTCTCTACAGTAACGCGACGTTTACTGAGTGTCTACTCTGCACCAGGCCCTGGGCTCAGCACTTGCCACCAGGTCCGTCCCTGTGTTCCCTCCTCTCCCTGGCTGCCACCACCCCCTAACCCTGAGAGGAGGTCAAATCATAGGCCTCCTCTGCTCAGAAGCCCACCTACGCTCTACCCACATACACACACACCACCCTCCAGCCCCCGCCCCCCACTCTCTCCTCACTTACACTGGCCTCCCTGCTGCTCCCTGCACAGAGAAGCATGGTCCCAGCGCAGGACCTTTACACTTGCCAGTCCCTCTTTCAGGGACCAGATATCCCTATGGCACTCTGCCTTACCTCTTTCAGGTCTTTGTTTCAACATTCCCTTCTCTCAGCGAGGCCTTCCCTGAACCTCTAAGTGCAACATCACACACACACACACACACACACACCACTTCTCTCCTTCCTCTTCACTTTTCTCTACAGCACTGCCCATCTGATCAATACTATCCCCCACGGTGAACACGAGACAGGGATTGGGGCTGCTTATTTTGTGCAGTACTCCCGGGCTTAGCACAGTGCCTGCACGCAGTAGGTGCTCAGTGAAGTCACTCTTGGATCACATCTTTGAGAGTCCTCTGTGTGTTAGGCTCGGTGAGCCTCCCAGATACAGCAGAGAACGAACTGAAAACATTGTAGAACGAAGCTGCGCTTTCCAGTTGTGGGACTGCAGAAAAAGACCAGAGGCAGAAGGGTAGCTGATGCCACAGAGGAGCGCTCCCCCCAGAGCCATCCCACAGGCCCCTCCTAAGGACCCTGTGACATCCACACAGAAAATGCTGGGCTCCTTCCTGCTGGTACCAAATAGTCTGTGCTTTTACAAGAAACTCCAACTGACCCAAACCCACCTTGACAGACCCCTCAATTATGCAGAACTGGATGTTGCTGTTTGCCATTTTCCCTCGTTTCCATTAGCTCATTTACCAACCATTTACTTCCTGGGCACCAAGTGTGTGGGCATCGTGGGGTATGGTGACGCCCGCTTGCAGACGAGACTGATGCACAGAGACTCAGAAACAAGGAGTGAGATTTGAACTGGAAAACAGGGAGCAAAAAAAAAAAAAAAGAAAGAAAGAAAGAAAAGAAAAGAAAGGAAAAAGAAAACAGGGAGCAGTGTGAGGCCACAAAAAGACGTGCTTCCTGAGTGGGCACGGGCTGGGCTGAGTTGCTGACAATGGAGCAGCTCCTCTGGACCCAGTTTACGCTTCCATAAAAAGTTTATATTTTAAAAAATATCACAGAGGGGTGCCAAATCTCAGGGTTGTGAGTTCCAGCCCCACGCTGGGGCTGGAGATTACTTCAAAAATAAAATAAAATCTTAAAAAAATAATAATAAAATGATAAGTAAAATATAAAAAGTATAAGAAAAAAAAGGACAGCATTAACACTTAGGCAAGTCCTGCAAGTTTGTCCTGTCACATCACAAAATCCCGAGGAAGGGGCAGGTCCCAGGGTGTGTGATCCACGACCCACTGTAGCCTCATTGGAGATGTTTTCATGTTTTAAGAAAATGGATGTGTGTATATCAGGCTCCCTGCTCAGCAGAGAGTCTGTTTCTCCCTCTCCTTCTGTCCCCTGCCCTGCTTGTGCTTACTCTCTCTCTCTTAAATAAATACTCTTAAAAAAAAAGAAAGAAAGAAAGAAAGAAAGAAAGAAAGAAAGAAAGAAAGAAAGAAAGAAAGAAAGAAAGAAAGAAAGAAAGAAAGAAAGAAAATGGATGTGTGTGTTACTAGCATCGTTTTAAATCAAAATTTAATTGTGCAAGAGGCAAAAAGACAGGCCAGCCTGGGATCAAAGAGCAGTTGGTACCTACTGAGCACCTACTATGTGCTCCAGGGGCACACATTTAGGCCCGCCAAGTCCCTGTTTCCCCAAGTTTCATCATTTCTCAGCCACCAATGGAAGCTGGGAACAAGGAGGTCTGGGTTCCTTTCATTGCCCTCTGGCCTGGCACAAAGCACTTCTTCGCACTTCCCAGATAAGAGAACTAAGGTCAGTGAGGTTAGTGATGGGGACACCTACTTTAAAGAATGTTCCTGAACATTCAAGGACACAACGAAGGTGAAAGTGCTGAGCGACCTCGCCAGATGCCACAGTCGTTCCTGCCCAGGACTGGCTACATGAAATGCCAAGGCCCTGGTCCTGAAATCATGAAGAATTTCAAGACACCACAGCACAGCATTAAACCACATGCAGCGCCCTTCTGAGCACTGAGCACTGAGCACTGTGAGACCCCCCGGGATGCCCATCCCAGCCCTGCCTCAGCTCACCAAGAACTTTTTCAAAACCCAGAATGGAAAGTAAGAGAGTTTTGTAAGTAACCTCCAAGCAGTCTGAAAGCTCCTTTCTCCAGAACTTTCCATCCCATGCCAGCTGTCTTAACATGCAGGTGTTTGCGAAGCCTGAGGCCAACAGGGGCTCCCCCACTTCCCTATTGCTATTATGTAGCAATAATTAACAACAACAGCAGGTACCCTTTCTGGGTACTTAGTATGTGAAGGCATCATGTCAAGTTTTGTGCACATTGCCACCAATGCTATTAGGTACGTGCTGTCATGGACAGGCCGTGGAAGGAAACTGAGGCACACAGTGGGGGAGAGCCGCTCACCCCAGCTCACACAGCCAGATAGGGGAAGAGCTGAGATTCACACCCAAGTCTGTGGAGCTCGAGCCCACACACTGGCCCAGGAAGGAAGGCAAAGGCCAACAGGAGGCGGGCAAGGTTGGCAGGGCTGCCCTGGACTGGGGCATGAGGCTCTGGGGATGGAGCCGGCCTCTGTCCCACTGCCTCCTCACCCCACTTGGAGTCTCAAGCTCTGGGCTAGAACGGCCTCCACCAGGCATTGGTTTCGCCATCCCATCTCCACCAGGCCCCAGGAAGCCTCTGGGAACCAAACAGGGCTGTCCAGCCCAGGGAGTCCAGGCCAGAGCACTGAGTAAGGAAGCATACCCCAGAGTCACCCAAACCCGAGTTCAAATCCTGCCTTCGCTACCTACCAGCTGTGTGACCTTAGGCAAGGTAATCCCCCCTCTCTGAGCCCTTTTTTGTCCTTTTCAGTTTTTCTTTTGAACCTCAGGTATGAAAGGCTGAGTTACCCAGCTCCTCAATTCCTGACATGCTGTCATTGCCATGCGAGCCCCATCCCTGGTTTTATTTATCCCCTCAACTCTACTCCCCCTCCCCATCCACCTCATTCCCTGGCATTTGAGGTGTATCTGTTTTTTTTTTTTCACTTTGATTTTGACTTTCACTTGTGTAAAGGACAGAAGGAATCTACCTCAGTGAGTTTTTATCTCAGTGAATATTTACTTACATGTGGATAAATCCATATCACCACCATCCAAGTCAAGACAACATTTTGCAGCAGCCCAGAAAGCTCCTGCATGCCCCTTCCCAAGCAATAACTCCTCCACCCACAGAAGGAGCCACTGCTGTGACTTTTAATTCATCTGACCTGTCCTGGAAATTCCTATCAGAGTAATGACACAGTCCATGGTCTTTTGTGTGTGGCTTCTTTACCTCAGCGTAATATTCTCGATTTACCCGTCATGTGCATGAATCCATAGCTCCGTGGCACTGCTGAGTAGTATTCCATTTATAGACGTACTACAATTTGTTCATCTTCTCACGTGCTGAAAGACATTTAGGTCATTTCCAGCTTGGAGCTATTATAAATAAAACTGCCGTGAACATGCATACAGGTCTTCTTTGTGGACATATAGCTTCGTTCCTCTTGGGTTTATTGGAGGTTGGCTCTTCTGATTTTCAACTGACTGTAGCACAACTTCTGAGCTTACAGAAAAATTTTGGGAGTTATAAGGAACTCCGGGATGTCCTTTGCCCAGATTATTTACATTCTGTCCCACTTCATCATTTCCCTTCTATTTATATTTCTCTCTTGTCCTGAATTATTGAGAGTCAGTTGTAGATGTGATGTCCTTTGATGCCCAAACCCTCCAGCATGTGTCTCCTGACAACTCTCCCCCACGACATGCACGCAGCACGCAAACCCAGGACGCTTATCATCGATACAACACCACCATCAAACCCACATGCCACTTTCAATATTCCCTAATTGTCCCCAAAAAGGTCTTTATGATTTCTTTCTGGTCCAGGACCACACTGCACTTCCTCTCGTATTAGGCTCTTTCAACAGCTCCTCAGTCTTTCATTGACTTTTCTTTCCTTGATACTTTTGAGAATCACAGGCCAGCCTCTTTGCAGTATGCCCTTCACTTTGGATTTGCCTGAGGTTTCCTCCTCGCTAGATTCAGGTCATGCATCTTTACATGGACATCGTGGAAGTGATGCTGTATTCTTGTGTGCCCAGTCAAGTGGCAAGCAACTGTGATTTGTCCCACTGCTGGAAAATGGGGAATATAAAAGCTCCCACCTCACAGAGTTGTTACAAGAATTAAATGAGACATAGTCAAAGGCCCAAATTTATACTTATTATCTCTCCTGCATTTGGAGGGAGGGCCAGGCATGGGGTAAAGAACAAACCTAGGGCTGGCCCCACCCAGACCTGTCTCCTGGGCCCCAATCCTCACCCAGCCTCCTAGAACTTGCAGCCAGGATGCAAAGAGAGACAGGAATGCATGGGAGCCAGAATTCTAGTCAGACCAGGCTGGAGGCCCCCTGATGCTGGCTTAGTCTGACCCACTAATTGAGGGGGACCTGAGGCCCTGAGAGTGCACAGGACTTCCCCAATGTCACAGGGCCAGTCACTCAGCTCTGCCCAGCTGTTGGATCCTCCCCATCAGGGATTTTCAACTCAGGGTGACTTTGCACCCACAGGGGACACTTGACAATGTCTGGAGACATTTTTGGTTGTCAAAACTAGGGGTGTGGGGTGTGTGTGACTGTTATCTGGTGCATAAAGGCAGGGAAACTATAATGCACAAGTGTCCCACAACAAAGAATGATCCTATCCTGGGTGCCTGGGTGGTGCAGTCAGTCAGGCATCTGACTCTTGGTTTCAGCTTAAGTAATGATCTCGGGGTCATGAAATTGAGCCCCACTGAGTGCAGAGTCTGCATGAGACTCTCTCTCCTTCTTCCTCTGCCCTCCCCCATCCTCCCAATATACTGTGAAAAAAAAAAAAAAAGAATGATCCTATCCTAAATGCCAATGCTGCAGAGGTTGAGAAGCCCTGGTTCATACCAAACTAATGACAGCAGACAGCAGTGCACCTCTGGTCAACTTATGCTGCCAACTTTTTCCCAGGGCCCAACTGGCTGCGAAAAAAAAAAAAAGAAAGAAAAAGCAGTTTGAACCTTCAGCATCATCTGAACCTTAAGAAGGAGAGTCCTTCATGTACAACAAGGGTTTTGCTACCCAAGTCTGTTTTTGTTCTGAGTCCGCAAGGGTTCTGATCAGCACTGCTGGAGAAGGTTTGAGGCTGTCCCAACCTCTGGGGAGCTGAGCGGAGGGGCTTAGAGGGACATTAGGATCCCTGGCCTAAAAATGCAGGGAGTGGGGGAATCTTAAACCACCCCCTGCAGCCTGATTGCTGGGTGAGGGGGGTGGTTACACCCTGGAATCCTATCATCTTTTCTGGGCTCTGACTTTACAGACTCTGAGGTTCCACATGGTTCTAGCTCCAGGTAGAGAGAGACAACAAAGCCTGGGATGTAGCAGATTCTCCGTAAATGATAGGTTGGGAGTAAAGAATGAATTATGATGCTAATTGATATTATTGAGCATTTACTATGTGCCAGGCAGTATTCAAACACTGTGTATGTATCATCTCATTTAATCTCCCCACATCCTGTGAGAGAGGTTCTATTGTCACCATCCCCATGTTGCAGAAGAGGGAACACAGGCCCAGAAAAGTGAAGTTACTTGCCTAAAGTCACAAGCTGTTAAGAGGAACACGAATGAATAATAAAGAAATAAATACCAGTTCCCATATACATTAGCTTTCTCCTTCATATATTACTGAGTCAAAAGCCTGGTTCTAACTCTTCTTGGGGCCTAAGAACCCCAATCCAAGCCCTGGGGACCCCTGGTCCTCTCCAGGTCAGCTCCCCTCCCCCGCTTCACTTAACAAGACTCTATCCCTGAACCTAACCCCGAGGTAGAAACTTATGCCACATGAGATAAATAAATAAATAAATAAATAAATAAATAAATAAATAAATAAATAATAAAAAATAAACTTATGCCACAAAAGCCTGGGGACCCTAATGTAACGGGACCCTTTTGTTTATCAAGGGCTTCCTTTCCACCAAACCCCACACTATACAACTGGCAGGGATGTGACAAGACCCACTGCACAGATGAGGAAACAGGCCCAGAAGGGAGAGGTCTCTTATTCTAGATCAAACATCTAAGTGACAAAGCTGAGATGTGAACACCTGCCCATCTGACTCATGAGCCTGACAGGGAGATGGTGACAGAGCAGAGGGCAACAAGGGAAACTGTGACACTGGCAGAGGAACCATGGAAAGTCAGCATCAGTTCATCCCTCCATCACATTCTCCCCAAACTCCATCTCAGTATCTCAGGGGTTGTGATGTGGCAACATCAGTGTCTGTCACAAGGGGAACAGTTCATGACAATGTGGCAGCTACACACAGAGGCACATTATGAATCAGAACAAAAAGCAGTGAATTAGAGGACACAGGGCAACATGAAGTCATCTCTAAAACAGTCTTCTGGGAATCTACATTGCCTTCCTGCAAAATGTAACCTATTTGATACAGTTGTCCAATGTACCATTGTGTGAGCTGGAAAAAGGTTGCAAGCAGTCTCAATATCCATCAAAAGAAGACTAGTTAGGTAATTATGGTACCTCCATGCAATGGAATATTGTGTGATCATTAAAAAGAATAAAGTAGGGGCACCAGGGTGACTCAGCCGGTTAAACATCTCACTCTTGTTTCAGCTCAGGTCATGATCTCAGCACTGTGACATCAAGCCCCATGTTGGGCTCTGCACTCTGGGGAGTATAGCTGAGTTTCTCTCTCCCTCTCCCTCTGCCCCTCCCCCCAGCTCTCGTGCTTGCTGTCTTTCAAATAAATAAATAAATCTTTAAATGAAATTAAAATGAAGTAAAAAATTTAAAAATAAAATAAAAACAAAAAGAATGAGGCAGCTCTATAGTACCAATATGAACAACCTCCAAGATATATTCAACAATGTAGTAGAGACCAGTATGGACAGTGCTACAATGTGTGATGTGTGTGAATATCATGTGTGTGCCTGTGCCTACATGCTGTCATAGACCACCTGAAACAAGAAAAACTCTTGGGAAGAGAAGGGGAATGTGAGTGAGGGCCACTGGGGAGGAAGACCAACTTTGCACTATAAACCCTCTCATACCTTTTGAATTTCAGACAAGGAGTAGGTATTATATATTCAAATTAAATAAAAAATTAAAATAAAAATGTATAAATTCCATGCAGTCGTTGAACTGAGATCATCCACAAGAAACATGGCACAGTCTGGGGGCCAGAGCAGGATGAGTAGGGCATTGAACTGGGTTGGGAAGGGGTGGGCAGAGCAGGAAGTATGGTGTAGAAAAAGGAAATTGGTTAGGAGGATTGATGAGATAAGTATATACATTAAGAATAAGGAAAGTGAATATTCTTGTCACTTTGGGGGAAGATAGTTCCAAACACAGAAAGAGAAAATCAGAATAAACTCTGTGGTGCTGGATTGGAAGCAGAATTATCCATGAAAACTCATAGTTTTCTAAATAGATGATGCATAGAAGACAAAAGACAGATAATCAGATACAGAAATGACACAGATATAAGTATATGTCCGTGTACATACATACATACAGCCTTAGGGAGGGTCCGGGAGCAGTGGCATTCCAGAAGCAATGAGCAGATTTTGTGCTGAGACCATTCCTCATGGAGAGGAGCCAGGGCTCCTTGGAGAAATGGCTGATTCCAGGGCTGAGGCAGGGAAAGCACCACATAAGCTGGAGCATCACATGTCAGAAAGTAAGGAAGTACTCAGAGAATGAGGGCGACATGTCGGAAGGGCACAAAAGCCAGCTAGAAGGGGTTCCCAGCCTCCCCTTATATATTATTGCAAAGGAGGATAAAGTAACTTTACAGATGTGAAGCCTGGGAGATCTCTTCAATCATGTAATCAAAGTGAACACCAAAAAAATATATATATATTAAAAAAAATTTTTTATGAACACCATCATTCTCATTGCAAGAGGAAAAACTATAACCATGTGAGGTGGTGGATGTAAACAAAACTTATTGTGGTGATCATTTCACTGTATATATATCTATTGAATCATTACTTTGTATACCTTAAACTTATATGATGTTATATGTCAATTATATTTCCATAACACTGGGAGGGGAAGAGTGAACACCACTGAAAAGGGGACAAACAGAACATAGCATCAGGTCTGTGATTTACCTGCCAAGGATGCATAACCTGAGTCTGATCACCAGGAAACAGCAGACAAACCTAAAGTGAGGGACACACCACAAAATAGATGGCCTGTCATCCTCAAAAATGTCAAGGTCATGAATAGCCAGGAAAGACCAAAGAGCTATTCTAGACCAAAGGAGACTAAAGAGACACAGCAACTTGGGACACCTGGATGGCTCAGGGGTTGAGCATCTGCCCTTGGCTCCAGTCATATTCCTGGGGTTCTGGGATCAAGTCCTGCATTGGGTTCCCCTCAGGCAACCTGCTTCTTCCTCTGCCTATGTCTCTGCCTCTCTCCGTCTCTCATGAATAAATAAATAAAATCAGAAAGAAAGAGAGAGAGAGAGAGAGAGATGGCAACTAAATGCATCATGTGAACTGGATCCTTCAGGTTGGCAAGAGCTGAATGGGTCTAAGGAGACGGCAGTAATGCGCCGTGTTAATTTCCTGATTTTGATGGTTATATTGTGGTTATATAGAAAATGGCCTTGTTTGTAGGAAATGGATATCAACGTATTAGGGGGTGATAAGGCAGCAGGTCAGCAATTTATTTTTTTTTAAGAGAGGAAGAGGTGGTGGGGAAGAGCAGAGGGAGAGAGAGAATCCCAAGCAGACTCCTCGCTGAGCATGAAGCCCAAAGCAGGCCATGACCTCACAACCCTGAGATCATGACCTGAGCCGAAATCAAGAGTCAGATATGTAACTGACTAAGCCACCCTGGCGCCCCTATTCTTAAATAATTCAGGGGAGGAAAGTGTTCTTTGGACTGCTGTAACATTTCTATACATGTGACATCTTTTTCAAAACAGAAAGTGCTAGAGACTGAATGTTTGTGTCCTCCAAACTCATATGCTGAAATAACCCCACACAAGGGTTATTTCATGAACGGATTAGTGCCCTTATAAAAGGGACCCCAGAGAACTCCCTCACCCCTTCCACCATGTGAGGACATAGTATCTAGGAATCCAAACGCGGCTCCTCACCAGACACCAAATCTGCCACTAATTGATCCTGGACTTCTCAGTATTCAGAACTGTGAGAGAGAAAATTCTGTTGTTTTTTAGCCACCCAGCTTATGGCAGTCTGTTATAGCAGCCTAAACTGGCTAAGAAAAAAATTTTAAATAGAAAAAAAGTAAGAAATGGAATAAGATCTAGGGTTGAATACCATTAACAGGAATTAAAACATGTCCTCTCAGCATTTCCTGTGACTCAGCAAGCACTCCTAGGTATATGCCCAACTAAAATGTGTACCTAGGCTCTCCGAAAGACATGGAGTCTAGAATGTTCATCACAGGCCAATTCTAAAGAGCTAAAAACTAGAAACAACCTAAATGTCTCTCAGTCATAAAACGGGTAGATATATTGTGGTATATCCATACAGTGGGATTCTATTCAGTTAAAAAAAAAAAAAAAAGGAACAAATCTTGATACATGCAAGTTGGAGGAATGTTACAGTTACCAAACTGAGTAAAAGAAATCAGACACAAATGAATGTCCTGTGATTCCATTTATATGAAGTATGGAATAGACAAGACTAGGGGCGCCTGGGTGGCTCAGTCAGTTAAGCGTCCAACTTTTGATTTCAGCTCAGGTCAGAATCTCAGGGTTGTGAGATCAAGCCTCGAGTCCGGCTCTGTGCTGGGTGTGGAGCGTGCTGAAGATTCTCTCTCTGTCCCTCCCTCTGTCCCTCTATAAAAAAAGGAAACAAGCAAAAAACTAGTATTTGGTCTTAGAAATTGGGATAATGATTTCTCCTTTCTCCACTTAGGTGGTGATGGGAGTGGCTGTACCTAGAAGAGGGAAAGGGGTTTCTGGGGTGCCGGAATGGTCTGTTTCTTGATCTGGGTGCTGGTTCCATTCACGGGTCTATGCAGGGAAAACCCACCAAGCTGTATGCTTACGTCGTGTGCACTTTCCTGTCTGTGCATATTTCACTGAAAAGACATAAAACGGTCAGATGCACATATATAAGGACAGATACCAACCACAGTGAGGTGGGGCTTATGAGAAGTGGGTGGAATGGATGTGGGGAGCTTATGAGAAGTGGGTGGAATGGATGTGGGGAGCTGAGATGAAGGAGGGAAATAAAACTGCATTGCAGGCTTTGCAAGGACTGGTGGCAATCATATCTTCAGACTTGAAAGGGGTGACTGGCTAATGTTTCACACCTGAATTTCAAGACTAAAGGAAGGAAAGGGTCCCCATGATCCGTATGTCCCTCACCAGCCCCCAGGAGCATCAGCAAAGCAAGCTCGATGCCCACCCCGCATTTAGCATGAGGACCAAGGCGTGGCTGGAATGAGACAGTCCTGGCAGCCCCGACTCCTGCCCTAGTGTTCTCTCCTCCGGCGCCTTCTGATCCCCACCCACCAGTTTCCCTGAAGATCCTTCCTCCTCCCTGACCTCCTCCGTCCTCTCCAGGGCTCCAGGGCTAGGGCCTGTGAGGCAGGGATCTGGTGACAGCTATAAAAATAAAAGCTCACCCAGCCTGGCTCCCTGGCCTACAGACTCACCCCACAGAGATCCCAGCTGTGCTGGCCCCAGGCAGGCTAGCAAAGGTGCCTCCCAGGCCTGGCAGGCCAAGGGCTCCGTGGAGCAGGTGGTGGCGGTGGCAGCATGAGGCAGAGGGGTTATTCAGGGTGGTGTGGGGTGTCGGGTCCCAGCACAGCTGCCACATGCTCTGTGAGCTCCGCAGCAGAGACTGACCCTCTCCATTCCCAGACTGTGGACTTCCCTGGTGGTTTGCATATGGAGGGTGCAGGGCCAGGATTTGACCCTGTTGGGGTTAGCAGAAGAGAGTCTGTCCGTCCCACACAGATTGATTCCACTTGGGCAAATGTATCAGAAGTAGCTTCAGCAGCTAGCAACAGGAGGCCAGAATGACAGAGACCTTTATAAGATTTTTTTTTTATTTTTATTTTTTATAACACATAAACAAGTCCAAAGCAAGGCAGGCAAAGAGCGGTGTGGCTGTTGCACTACCATCGGGAACCCAAGTGCCTTTTATCTTCCGGTTTCATCACCCTCAGGAGGTGGCTTCCATGCTTTAATGCTTGCCATGTGCTTCAAGATGGCCCCTGAAGCTCCAGCCATCATATCTGGGTTCCAGGCATTCAGTAGGAAGAAGTTGCAGAGGTGGGGGGAGAGGGTACAGAGGAAGGAGTCAAAAGGAAATGTACCTCATTAGCTGAATCAGCCCCCTCTAAAGAGCTTTCTTGGAAACCGCACCTACAGCTTCTATTTATATTCATTAGTCACCCCTAGCTGCAAGAGAATCTGGGAAATGTAGTCTCTTAGGAGGGCACTTGCTCCCAACAACTTGTCCCATTGCTAAGGAAGAAGGAGGGGAGCCAAAGTAATGTTAGAGCTACATGAAGGGAAAATTCTGGAAGGGAAGAACTGCATACAGACCTCGCTCTACAATCACCCTGCGCGAATTTACCTGTCAAATCCTTACAAAACACCATGAGGAACATCATTATCTTCTTAGTACAGATGGTGGGAGGGAACGGAGGGACACCAAGATGTAGTCACTGGCCCCCAAATCACGCAGCCCAGGAAATGGGGGTTTCAGAACGAGAATGCAGGCAGCCCAATCCCAGCGCCGGAGCTCTTCACCCACCAAAATGGTAATGATGTTGTTAATAATAATGATGATCGCGGATACTTACGGTGTGCTGCACTGCTCTAAACACGTTGCATGGATTGACGCATGCGATCCTCACCACCTTATGAGACAGGTACTCTTATTATTCCATTTTGTGAGCACAGAAATTGAGGCACAGACAGGTGAAGTGGCTTTGTCCCAGGCCACAGAGCAAGCATTAATGGGGTTTATTTCCGGGCAGTGGGATTATGGGTGCTTTCTATTTCCTTCTTTTATTTATGCTCTGCATTTTCCAACCTTCTCACCAGGATCATGCATTGCTTGGGAAGTCAAATAAAAAGAAAACGCCTCTCCTGGGGTCCGGCCTCCTGCCTACCCCACAACCCTCTTCACCCCAGAGGCCTCAGGGAGGCTGGGCCCCAATTCCCTCTCCAGCCTGGCCTTCTTCTCCCTATTCTCCAGCACCGGTGCCCTCTCCTCTGCAGTCACAGCTTCCCAAGGAACTCTCCTCCTCTTGGCTCCCAGCCTTTGCTCCTCCAGTACCCCCTCCTGGCATGCTCTTCCCCTCATTCCTGCCTGGTGAACAGTTAGTTCTCTGTGGCTCCAGGCCCTAGGTCAGAGGCTCCTCACCCACGAGATCTCCTGGGCCCGGGCAGGCGGCCTCCCTGTGCCCTTCACCCACTGCTCTTTGCCTCCTCCTGAGGCCGAGGGGCCTGTTCCATCCCATCAACAAACTTGTCAAGGGCTTTCCAGGTGCCAGGGACACCCACTCATTCCTCCTCAAAACCGCCTCCCTCGACCTCACCGTGGCCTCCACACTCTTCAGGGAGGATCCTGCCATCCCTGTTGTCCTCTGTCCATGTCACACCTGGCTGCCTCCCCTCTAGCCATGCCAGCTCCCCGCTCTTCCCCTGACACACTGAGATCCGTCCTGCCTCAGGGTCTTTGCACTTGCTGCTCCTTCTGCCTGGAACACTCTCGGAACACCCTCCCCTTGTCACCCTCGACCACTGTCCCCCTTCATTTTCTTCTTTCTCCCATGCTAGAGTATCAACTCCAGGAGCCCAGGGACCGGCCCAGGCCCACAATAAGTGCTTGCTTGATACCGACTGAATACCTGAATGCGTGAATATACATCCGGGCCCAAAGAGGTTAGGTATCTTGCCCAAAGTCATTTGGCAAGTAAGGGACAAGAGTTCGGAGCTTTTTTAAAAAAAAATTTTTTTTCTTGGCCCGAGCATCTTACCCACTCGTCAAAGCCTGTAAAATTGAGGTTTTCCCATCTGCCCCCCATAGAATGCAGTTGACAAGCAGACAAGATAGCTAAACGGGGCTCACACAGGCATGGATTCTAATATCTATTCTGTTTTCTGGGGAAATAATGTTCCCTCCCAGAGCCTCAGGTCCCCACTCTGGAAAATGGGACTCCTACCTCTTGGCCTCAAGGACACCCAGGAGTGGCTCAAACTGACAGGCAGGGGCCCCAGAAGCTCCAGTCTCTCCAGCATCCCCCAGTCTCCCCTGCATATGGCCACAGCCAATACAAGGTTGAAAACCTCCAAGGAGGAGCAGCCAAATGGATAACTGGAGCTGCTGGGACTCCCTCAGGGGTCACCCAGAAGGTCAGCCAGGCCAGCAAAGGATGGGGAAGAGGGACATGACAGGAAAACAGAGCAAATGAGAAAAGTGGGGCCATAGGCAGAGACAGGAAGAGAAGGCTTCTCAGATGTGAATTCAAGTTATGAATTTGAATCTCACACAAGTCACTCATCAGGTGTTGGGGCAGTGACTTCGCCTGTGCCTCAGTTTCCCCAACTGGGGAAGTAGGATGATAAACAGCACTCAAGTCATTGGGTTACTATAAGAAGAGAAGCCATACAAAACATGGTAACAGCCAGCATAGTGTGCACATGCCCGATAAACCAGGGCCCGTCCCCCTCACTCCACACCTGGCTCCGGTGTCTGCTCAGATGCCACCTCCTAGGAGGGGCCTTCCTGGACCTCTCAGTCCCTCCCTGCCCCACTTTCCCTCCTTCAGAGCCCTTGACGCCACCTGTCATTACCCTCTTCTAGTTACTGGACACTTAGTGTCTACCTCTCCCCATAAATTGTCACCTCTGTCTTCATCACCATGTCCCCAGCACCCAGCATAGGGCCTTGCACCCTGCAGGTGCTCACTAAATGCTTGTCAAATAAATGGAAAAAAAGTAACTGGACAAATCAACGTCTCAGACACAAGGACAAAACAGTCCCAGGGACTGTGGGGGAGGAGGACACCTTCTTTAGGTGTTTCCATGGCGAAGTCTCCCTTCTCTTTCCTTACCCCAATTCCCACCACGGACAGGTTAGTGGTGCCACCTTGGACAGGTCCCTCGCCCCACTCTGAGCCTGTCCGCTTGGCAGGAAGATGCCCATAACTGAAGCCGCAGCCTCCAAGAAGTAGATGGGCTGCTTCAACAGGCAGTGTCTCCAGCTTTCACTTTGGAGCCTGCTTTTCTCCTTGGTGAAATCACCAGGCCGTGGGACAACCGCCTAAGATTATGAGGTATGAATGTGTTTTGTCAACTCTCCTGTCCTAAGCAAACACTGGTTGGGGTTCACAGCTAGCCTCAGTGGTCAACCCCACTAAATGGGTCTGTGGTTAACATGACCAGCCTTCTTGGGCAGAAGGATCCAGCAAGTCCATCTGAGCCAAGGCCTTGGAGTGGCGCTTTGCCCATCATGAGCACTGAACTCACACGCACTGTTGTTACTACTTCTCGAGGCTCTCTCTGGCCCCAGTGCCCCCTCCCCAGCCTACTTTCCTGATTCCCGATTACGAATGGCCTCCTCTCACCTCCTGCAAGCCTTTAGCACTCCTAGACTAGTGATCCATGGGGTGGCTGTTCTCCCACCTATGACATCTCCCAGTCCTCTGGACACAGCTCTGTCCACAGTGCTCCCGCACCAGGCCACCCAGACCACCAGCAGAGCCCTCAACCTGTTAACTTTTTCCCAACCTTCTTCAGATTGGTCTCAGGGCCAAATCCCCTTTCTTTTGCTTCCAAATTGGGAAACTGTGCAAGTCACTTAACTCTGGCATTTGGAGTACCTGAACTTGGGGCCAGGCAAGGAGTCATCCAGGCAGAGCCCAGGATTGGGGGCCAGGGGCCAGGGTCACAAAACAGGCTTTCAACCACAAGCTCTCCTCAGAGACTTGGCAGGGCCGGGGGGGGGGGGGGGGGGGGGGGGGGGGGGGGGATGTCAGACCTAACTTTGTCCCTGGCTTCACTCCATGCCTTGAAAACTAACCCCATTTTTGTGGGCTGCGGTTTACTTTTATAAAATGGGTATGAGGGGCGCCTGGGTGGCTCAGTTGTTGAAGCATCTGCCTTCGGCTCAGGTCATGATCTCTCAGTCCTGGGATTGAGCCCCGCATTGGGCTCCCTGCTCAGTGTGGAGTCTGCTTCTCCTTCCCTCTCCCCCTGCTCCTGCCCTCACTTTCTCACTGTCAAATAAAAAAATAAAATCTTTTAAAATAAAATAGGTATAACACCTTCCCTGGTGTGCTTCTGTAGATTAAATCTAGATGTGAGTGTGTAAATGGCTGTACTCAACACTGGACAGTGCTCAGGAAAAGGGAGCTTGGGGTTCTCTGTGTGGCTAGGCTGCTCCCCTCTCACCTCCTCTGGGTATAGCAGCAGCTACCAGCCAATCCTCAGTGACAAAGAGCGGAGCAGTTGTTGAGAAGATTCATTCCCAGACCATGACCTCTCCAGCCCCAGAAAGACTGAGCCACCTCCTTCCCTGGAGTCGGACTCCCAGCCTGGGCCCTTCAGCAGGTGGATCCTAAAGGCTGTTGAGCCAATGTGCTATCACTGGTACTGGACTGACTTCACAGCTCCAGGGACCCAACCAGTCATCCGACCACCCAGGACAGAGAGGAGACCCGCTTGGGGGTCGGAGGGAACAACAGAGGCCCAGGACCAAAGTGAGATTATCTGGGCCCAGTGCCCGGTACAGCCCGTCAGGGGCTGGGAGGGGGTAGGTGGAGTTTGCCTTGACCCTCAGCTCCATGATGGTGGGGGTGGGGGGGGGGGCTTAGTCTCTCTCCCCCATACCTGGGGCTCCCACATAGAAAGTATATCCAGGCCCCCAGAGGGACATGGAAGGGAAGAAGCATTTCCTCTTCTAAAACCACCACACCAGCAGCTGCTCCCAAGATCCCAGGCTGCCCTGGGCCCTTGGCAAACCAATCTTGTGAAGCTCCCATTTGACCCCACCCCTGAATTCCTAGGCCAGGGGGACCCCAAACCAACTTCGTACCTTTAGGGAAGTGACAAAAGGCTGCTCCATGGCTCTGAAAACAGCCCTCATAATAGTACCCACCTGTGCAAAGGTTGTTGGGAGGCTTACATGAGATGGGTTAGGTCCAAGATTTACTGGACACCCGACCTCTGGCAGGCGCTCGCCACATTCTCGCTGCACTGAAGACCGGTTGCCAAATGCCAGGAACCTCCCAGCAAAAAATAATAACAAGAGCAAACGCTTATATAATACCTCCTGTGTGCCAGGCACCGCGGGACGCCGAACGTGTATCCACACTAACCCCTCCGTGTCCATCCTCAGCTCTCAGGAATGCTGTCCAGGGCCGGAATGGCCGTGGGGGTGCAGTGCAGAGGGGCAGGGGGGAATCAGGGGACAGGGAAGCAAAAGCCTTGCCAAGGGGGTCCCTTCTGTCCCAGGGAATCAGAGACAGCGGGGTCCCAGGTTCCAACCAGGCTCGGCCACTATGAGCAAGCAGGTGAGGCCTGGACCCTGCGTCCACACCTGGGCAAAGAAGGCAAGGGGTGAACCTCCCAACCCGAGGAAAGGGAAAATAGAAATGTAGGAACCCTTCTCCCCCCACACCTCCCTCCACCTGGCCCAGCTTCTCCCCTCAGGCAGGCCAGGGACACACAAACACAAGCTCGCCCACACACCCAGGCTCCTCTTAAAATAAATATATACACACACACAGTCTTTTTTAAACAGCCCGCCCAACTACACTTACCAAAAAGAATCTGCTCCAACTTGGGCTCAGCAAGACCAAGACCCATACGCCCTCTTCCTACATAATGTGGCCTGCTAGCCGGATCCCCCAAACACCGGACCCTACAGAGGTCACAGACGTACAGGTCCCTCCCTCTAAACTCAAGCCTGGCACTCGGGACAAGCCGACCTCTTCCCAAGCAGGGTTCCGGGTCACTCCTCCCCAGCACTCAGGGGCGCTGAGTCACCCTGAGAGCCCCAGAAACCTGGCATCCCCCACCTCCAAGCACAGACCCTGGAGGGAGCAGCAGTGGAGGGAGGACCAAAAAAAAAAAAAAAAAAAAGCACACACACACACACGACACAGCTGTTAACACCGCCACCCAACCACCAAAAAACCCCCAAAATAATAGAAACCCCCCAACACACAACAACCCCACCCCCCCCTACCCCCCCACACACCCCCATCCAGGAAAGCACATCTAAAATCATCTAAACCAAAAAATAAATTAAAAAAAAAAAAATCGAAAGCCAACTACTGCCCCCAAAAGGCTTTTAACCATTCTCCAAAAAAAAAAAAAAAAAAAAAAAGTTTATTAAAAGTGTTCTTAATGCTTGAAACGGAAAAGATCCCCAAATATACAGACGCCTCTTTTCTCATAGAAATAGATTATTTTTTTTATAATACAAAAAAAAAAAAAGGACCAAAAAACAACAACATCAACGACATCAACAACAACAACAACAACAACGCATCAACAGCAACAAGCCCGTAGGAACATCTTTAAGCGATTACTCAGGGCCCGGCTGACAGTTACACGTGGGTTGCGTCAGTCCCGTGTACACTCGCGTTCAGCCATGTTCGAGCCGATTGCATCAACTTCGGAACCGGCCCGCCCGCCGGCGCCCGGAGAGGAGGCAGGGGAGGCAGCGAGCCTGTCACTCATCTGTGCACATAGACACGTCTTCTTTAAATAACACCACGGGCGGGCGCCCCGTCTGCATGTGCGGTTGGTTTGGACAAAAATATAGATATATATATATATATAATAAAATATTAAAATTACCGACGAGCTCCCCGCGCCGCCAAGCGCCCCGGTGCCAAAGTTTCGCCGGCGCCCCGGGGGCGGGGGCGGGGGCGGGGGCGGGGGCGCGGGTCCCCGCGGCGCGGCCGGCAGCGCGCGGGCAGGCGGGCGGGCGCGCGGGCGGGCGGGCGCGCGGGCGGAGCGAGCGGGCGGCCGGCCGGCCGGCGGGGGGCCGCGCGCGGGGGCCGCGCTAGCAGTGGCCGGAGGAGGCGAGCAGGGGCTCGGGCAGCTGCTTGAACAAGTTCCGCAGGGTGCTGAGCTCGCGCGACAGCTGCTCCACCTTCTTCTGCAGCCGCTCGTTCTCGGCCGTGAGCTCCAGGACCTTGTGCTGCGTCTCCAGGTTGCGCATCTTGGCCTTGTCGCGGCTCTTGCGCACCGCGATGTTGTTGCGCTCGCGCCGGATCTTGTACTCGTCGCTGTGCTTGTCCACCGTCTTCTTGGCCTTGCTCTTGACCTGCGAGGGCGCCGGCGCCGCCCCCGCGTAGCAGGCGGCCGGGGGCGCCTTGGCGTCGGCGGGGCTCGGCGTGCCGGGCGGGCTGGACGACGAGGACGTGGACAGGCTCCCGCTGCTGCCGCTCGGCACCGCCTGGTAGCCGAGGTAGGCGCGCAGCGCGTACGGGAAGCCAGCCGCCATGCCTGCGGCGCCGCCGCCCGGCGCCCCGGCCTCCTCCTTCCGCTTGCAGTCCGCGGGCTCGAAGCCCGGCTCCGCCTTGAGCTCGGCGGGCTGCGGCGGCGGCGGCGGGGGCGGCGGGTGCAGGGGCGCGAAGCAGCCGGGGTGCAGCGCGCCCTTGGCGGCCCCCAGGCGCCCCAGGCTCACGTAGCCGTACTCGGACGCCTTCTTGCAGTTCTTGCCTCCGTAGTCGTCGGAGAAGAGGTCGGAGAGGAAGTCGTGGTGCTGCCCGGAGGAGGCGGGCGCGGGGGCGGGCGCGGGCGGGGCCGCCTCGAAGGTGTCCGTGGCTGTGGCCGGCGCCGGGGCCTGCGGCGCGCCCAGCGGCTCCAGGTACGGGCTGAAGTCGATGGCGCGCTCGTGGTCGCCGATGCTGCCCAGCTCGCCGGCGGGGGGGCGCGGCCCGGGTCTGGCCGCGGGGGGCGCCGCGGGGGCCGCCTTGCCGCCGTACGCAGCAGCCAAGCAGTCCGCCTCGTAGTAGAAGTTGGCCACTTCCATGGATTTAAAGGCGGGCGGCGGCGGCAGGGGCAGACATGCTGGGTCCCAGGCCACCAGGCGTTGCATGAACGCGGGTGCCCGGGGAGGGGGCCTGGGGCTGCCCGCTCCGGCCGGCCCGCAGGTGGCGCGGCCTCCCGGCTCCGACCGTGGCCGCTGGGTCGCCGCCGCCGCCGCCGCTGCTGCCGCCGGGGGGCCGCTGCCGCCGGGGGGCCGCTGCCGGTGCGGGGGCTGACGGCTGGACCCTCGCGTGGGTCCTCTTCCCGGTCCCGTGCGCGGCTCTGACTCGCTAAAGTTTCTCCCGAGCCCGGTTATTTATAAGGCGACCCATGGCAACGGCTGCGTCACGCTGGCAGCCGCCCCGGCCCCTCCCGCCGCCGCCGGGACGCGGGGTGGCGGCCCGAGACCCCCGCGAGGGCGCCGGCGGGGCCCGGCGGCCCGACCCGAGAGCCGGGGCGCGCCCTCGGGGGGTCCGCGGGCCCGCGGGGGGGCGGCCTGACGCCCCCTGCCCACCCCCACCCGGCGGCGCGGGGATTGGGAGCGAGGAGGGGCGGCGCGACCCCGCCCCCGGACCGCCCCCTCCGGGCTGGAGGCCGCCCCGGGGGGGCCGCGGGGAGGGGGCAGCGCGACCGCCTTCCCCCTCCCGAAGCACGGCCGCCGCCCGCCCCCTGCTGGAGGCGGCGGAGGCTTCGGGACCCGCCGAGCCCGCCCGGACGCCCCACGGAGGAGGCCGGCGCTCCCCAGGCCGGATCCCGGAGACCCCGGCCCCGCCCCGGCCCCCCGAGAGGTGACCCACCTGCACCGTCCTTCCCCCGCGCGGCCGGCCCCTCCCCGCCCCAAAACTTGCTCCCAACCCCAGCCCTCGGAAGGAGGGGATTCCACGCTGGGGGAGGCCCCCCGCCCCTCCTAAAGGCACGTCTAACGCAAGGACCCCGGTGGGGGGCACTTCGGGGGAGAGCCCCACCGGGACCTCGGCCGCGGCGACTGCGCCGCCCCCAGCCCCGCCCACCGGCCCTGCCCGCCCCCTTAGACCACACCTGGGTCTTCTCTGGCCCCACCCGACCCTGACCTGGGCCCAGGGAGGTGGAAGGGGGTGGGTGGGGGGTGCTCGGCGGCCACGCTGCGTGACCTTGGGCGAGTCACTTCACTCCAAGCTCCTTCCATGAAAGTGCTGTTACGGTTATTATTATTAGTTGTATCATTGTCTCCACCACGGACTCCCAAACAGAAGGCTTAATTTAAGTTTGAGGTCCACTCTGGGAGGCACATCAGAAAGAAGCCACCTCCCTCCCACAGGGTACAAAGAAGCCCGGGGGGGGGGGGGCATAGGACACCCAAGGTCACAGGGCCTCATGTCCCCCACTAGTCTTAAAAGCTCTTATCAGAGCACCCTAAGACCTTTTTGCCAACCTGAGGTCAAAAAAAAACTATTTCTGAGGCTGGGGGTGGGGGTATCAAGCCAGACCCCACTGGGAGCCATGCGGGAGAGAGAAGGGACATCCCCCCCGTTGTTACCAAGTCCCTACTTTGTGTTGAGGGTAGGCCTGGACCCAGACTTTTTCCACCCTGGCAGGAGGATGCTTTTGCTACTCCTGGTACGCAGATGGGAAAACGGGCCGTGGCCCGTCCTGGATTTGAACGCTGGGCCGAGTGGGCTCACGGCGCCCCTTGCCCTCTGCAGCCCCATCCCTAGGCCGTTGGGGCAGCTCCTAGGGCCCACCCCTCACCCCTCACCCCTCTGCCATTCCCGGCCCGGGCCGCTGAGGCAGGAGCTCCCAGCCTGCCTGGGGATAACCCCCGGCCCACTGACCCCAGCCCTGGCCCTGGCGGGCAGGCAGGCATTGCTCAACCTTCAGCGTTATCTGCTGAGCTGGGGTGACCTCCGCCCCAGAGAGCTGGAGAAATGACATCTCCAAGCGCCCTTGGGGGGTGGGGGGAGCAGGGAAGAACAGGATGAAACACTGACCCGGCCTGCTGGCTTCCCGGGCCTTCCCAGCAGCCTCTGGGCCAGGGAGGGATCTGAAGCCCCAGGGCCATTCAGCCAGGCCTTCCGAGCTACAAAGTGGGACGCTCACACCACCTCCAAGAGGCCCTCCTGGCCCCACCTGCTAGTGAATTTCCTTCCCAGCCTATCACCAACTACCATTCCCCGGCTTGTCTAGCCTCCCTCGGTCTCCCCCCACACACACCCCACCCCTGCAAAAAGACTGCCCGCTCCATGAGGGCTGGCCCTCGGATACTGGAACTCTCAGCTGGGCATGATCAAAATTTACCAGTGGTGAAAGCATTTGCTGTTCCCTCTGGACCAAGAACACTGTTCCCCTAGCTCTGCCCAAGATGGCTCTTCGGGGCTCAGCCCAGAGGTTACCTCCAGGAAGCCCTCCCTAACCTCCCCATCCAAAGTCCCAGACCCTCAGTCACTTCTCTCACATCCCCATATTCTCTTTACCATCAAAATTATCTCACCTATGCCTGTGGCCTCCTGTCCCCACCACCCCCTCCCCACGTCACCCCGCCCAGGACGGGGATTTGGGTTTCATTCATTGCTATACCCCAGTGCCTAGAGCAGTGCCTGACACAGGGAAGTTGCTCAGTGAACGGAGGAGGTGGAGAAAGTGAGGTCACCCATGTGCTGGGCTGTGTAGTAACCTCGGGCCAGACGGCTTCCCTCTGTGAGCCTCAGCGGTCCCCTCACCCCCCCACACACACACATCTATCGGGGTTCTGGGGGGAGTGCAGTGAGACCTGGGGGGTCTGAAGCTAATTAGGGGATTTGCTGTGTGTCCTCAGGCACATCTTCTACCCTCTCTGAACCACATCTCGAGCTCTCTGCGTGTAGTAACTCATTTAACCCTCTTGATAACTTGTAGGAAGCCCATCCTATCATCTCTACTTTACAAATAAGGAAACTGAGGCCAAGGTCCCATTTAAGGGGTGGGAAGGACTAAAGTCTTTCCAGGCTCACCTTCCCCTTTGGGTTTGTAATAAATCATAATGGGTGTGAAGATGTAAACCCCATTTTCTGAATGGAAGAACTGAGACCCAGAGGAGGGTGCCCCGCGGTCACACTGTGAGTCAAGGGGCAGCCTGGATCCTGGTGACCAGATTCACCCATCAGGGTCTTGCTCTGGCCTCCCGGAGGGACCTCACCCACCAGACACTGAGCCTTTTGCCTCCTGCCCTTCCCTGCTCAAGATTCTCCACTCTGGCCTGACGGTGAAATCAGTGGCAGTAGCCACCCCAGGTGCCACCCCAGGTGCCTGCCACCCCAGAGGCTGCATGCTCGGGTGACGTAAGCTCTTGTTTTTACAAGCCCCATTGCTCAACGGGCCTGCCTGCTGCCACACCATTAACGCTCAGCCTCCCCTCCAAGAAGGGGCTGATGGGCATGGAACCACTGGGGCCCAGAGGCCACTAGCACACCCCGCGGCCCTGCACCTGGGGGGCCCGGTAGCCAGGTTCCACCTGACACCACCCGATTACCGACGCCCTGGTGTCTGTTGGAGCCCGGGGTGGGGAAGGGTCTCAAACGGGCAGCCAGGAGTCAAGTCCAACCCACAGACATGTTCAGTGTGACCCCTTGGTGTTTTGCTTTGTTGTCTGGGTTTTTTTTTTTTTTTCTAATGGATTTATTGCCAACATTTAAAAATCAGATTTCACATCAAAATTCCAATTTTCAGCTTCTCTTTTAAAACCAGAATCCGTGGGCTGGGCCTCTGTGGCTGCAAGTGTGGGCAGGAGCCAGGCGGGGGCTGTGGGGGAACAGGCTCTTTCCTACCCGGATACACACCCTCCTCTACCCCCAAACTGCTTTCAAAATCCCTTCCCCCAGCCTCTGCAGCTTTTCCTCGGCCCCATTTTCAGGAGGAGAAAAGCAAGGCAACTTGCCCAAAAGAGAGCCCTAATGTCACTCCTTTGACGCTTAAAGGTGTTTGCAGGGGGGAGAATTCAGCCAGCAGGTGGAAACATAAGGCTGAAAGAGGAACCATCGGAGATGGTCCGTGGCACTGTTCTCTAGTGGATCTGGAGGGGGGTGGCAGCAGAGGGTGGGCTTGGGTTCCTGTTCTGCACCCTCCTGGCTGTGACACCCCGGTCGCTGGTCTATAGAATGGGATAATCATATCCCCTCCAGGACGCCTGGGTGGCTTAGTTGGTTAAGCATCTGCCTTGGCTCTGGTCGTGATCCGGGGTCCTAGGATGGAGTCCCACAGGGGACTCCCTGCTCAGCAGGGAGCCCCCTTTTCCCTCTGCCTGCCGCTCCCCCCCCCCCGCTTGTGCTCTCACTCTCTCTCTCTCTCTGTCAAATAAATACATAAAATTTTTAATAAATAAATAATAAAATCCTCTGTTTGGGGCATTCTGGGCCAGGGTGTCCCTCCCACTGGCCCACTGTGACGCATGGGAGTGCATCAGACCTCCCCTTCGCCCCCAGAGGACCCGATCCTGGTAAGTCATAGAAACCTCATGAAAGCAAAGTAGGCAGATGGGAAACAGGTCCAAAGAGGGTTAGGACCTAGATCACAGGGTATCACCGGTAAAAGAGCCAGATTGAAAAGCCAGATCCCTGGTTCTACATTTTCTCCACTACACCTCTTCTTTGAAGCTTCACTTTCCCCATCTACCCAATGGGGCTGAAATTAGATCCCTGCGGGCTGCCAAGCCGATATCCTGGGATCCAGAGTTTGGGGGAGTCCTGGGAGATGCGCAGAGCTGGCTGGTGAAACTTGTCTGTGTGTATGCTGCCACCGTGTGGCGGGCTCTGGGGATGCAGGAGTGGTTAAAGGGCATCCTCTGGCTTTGGGATGCAGAGGTCGGCTTCGTGGCCGGGGCGGGTAGGTAGTCAGAGCGCAGGAGCAGGCTACGGAAAGAAGAACAATGTCCAACGAACTAATGTCTACAGACAAAAGGTGCTCATTTTCACTTAGTCACTCATCAAATATTTTTTGGCACCTACAGCGGCTCATGCCCTAGAAACATTCATGAACAAGACAGAGCAATTCGTTTTCATGGTGTTGACATTCCCCTTGGAGAAGACAAACAAGAAAGATAAATGAGCAGTGTACACATTGTGTTAGACCCTGGTAAGCAACCTGGAGAAAAATACAGCCGAGGAGGGGAATGAAGAGTGCTGGCAGGGTGGGGGGCATGCATTTTAACTTTAGGGTGGTCAGGGGAGGCCTCAGTGAGGTGACATCTGAGCAAAAACATGAATGCAGAGAGCTGTGAGGAAAGAGGGCCGGACAGGGGGCACAGCAAGTGCAAAGGCCCTAAGTAGCGCATGCCTGGCCCATGCAGTCCCCCCCCACCCCACGCTAAGCTCAGCAGGGGAGTCTGCTTGTCCCTCTCTCTGCCCTTCTCTGTGCTTGTGGTCTCTCTCTGACTTTCTCTCTCTCTGTCTCTCTCAAATAAATTTCATTTTTTTTAATTTTTATTTATTTATGATAGTCACACACACAGAGAGAGAGAGAGAGAGAGAGGCAGAGACACAGGCAGAGGGAGAAGCAGGCTCCATGCACCGGGAGCCTGACATGGGACTCGATCCCGGGTCCCCAGGATCGCGCCCTGGGCCAAAGGCATGCGCCAAACCGCTGCACCACCCAGGGATCCCCTCAAATAAATTTTAAAAAGGAAAATGAAAGAAAGAAATAGTGGGGGGCCATATCACACAGGGCTCTGTGGGGCACTGAATAAACTTTGGCTTTTACTCTAGGTTAGCAGGAGCCATGGAGAGTTCTGAGCAGAACAGGAACAGGATCTGACTTGGGTTCTAATGGAATCCCTCTGGCTGCAAGGGGCGGGGATGGACGCTACTAGCAGCAAAGGCAGAAGCAGGGAGCCCAGTGAGGAGGTACTTGTAGTCCAGTAGGCTCCACAAGGGTGGTGGCCACAGAGATGGTGAGAGAAGTGGTCAGATTCTGAATCTCTTTTGAAAGTAGAAGCTTCAGGATTGGGTGATAGATCAGTTATAAAACAGCCACACTCCATATGGACCTCTCCATAGCCATTTAAAGGGATGGGGTATATGATACCAGAAGCACCGGCCACCAAAAGAAAGAAGTAGATAAATCAGACGATGTCAAAATTAAAAACTGTGCAGCAAAGGGAAAAATAGAGTGGAAAGTCAGCTCTAAGGAATAGGAGAAAATATTTGTAAATCATGTATCTGATGGGTCAATATCCAGAATATATAAGGAACTCCTACAACTCAACAACAGAGAAACACTCAATTAAAAATGGGGGAAAATCAGAGCCCCTGGGTGGCTCAGATGGTTAAGTGTTGGCCTTCTGCTCGGGTCGTGATCCCAGGGTCCTGGGATGGGGCTCCTGCTCAGGGGGGAGGCTGCTTCTCCCTCTCCCTCTGTCCCTTCCCCTGCTCATGTTCTCTCTCTCTCTGTATCTCTCTGTCTCAAATGAATAAATAAAATATTTTTAAAAAATAAAAATAAATAAATAAATTAATAAATAAATAATAAATAAAAATAAAAATGGGGAAAGGACTTGCAAAAGACATTTCTCCAAAGAATATATGTGAATGGCTAATAAGCACATGAAAGGATGCTCAAAGGCGCTGATCATTAGGGAGATACAAATCAAAACCACAAGAAACCACCCCACATCCACTAGGATGGCTACCCTCAAGAAAAATAAGAGCTAACAAGTGTTGGTGATGATAATGGAGAAATTGTGCATCATACCATTGATGGGAATGTAAATTGGTGCAGCCACTGTTGGAAACAGCATGGCAGTTCCTCAAAAAATTAAAAATAGAACTCCCATATGATCCAGTATTCCACTCCTAGGTATATACCCACAAGAATTGAAAGCAGGATTTTTTTGTGGGTTTTTTTTTTTAAGATTTTAATTTATTTCACAAAGAGAAAGCAAGTGAATAAGAGCAGGGGTGGAGGAGTGGGGAGGGAGCAGAGGGAGAGGAAGAAGCAGGTTTCCTGCTGAGCAGGGAGGCCAGATGCAGGGCTGGGTCTCAGGACCCCGGGATCACAACCCATGCAGAAAGCAGACGCTTAACCGACTGAGCCACCCAGGCACCCCAAAAGCAGGGTTTCGACAATATACATGCACACCCGTGTTCACAGCAGCATTATTCACAATAGTCAAAAGGTGGAAGCAACCCAAGCATCCATCAAAGTAAATGGATAAACAAAATGTGGGATACACGTACAATTATTCAGCCTCTAAAAGAAAGGAAATTCTGATATACTACAACACGGATGAACCTCGAGGACATTATGCTAAGGGAAATACACCAGGCACAAAAGGACAAATACCGTATGATTCCTCTTTTTTTTTTCCTCTGAGATTTTATTTATTTATTCATGAAAGACACACACACAGAGAGAGAGAGAGGCAGAGACACAGGCAGAGGGAGAAGCAGGCTCCATGCAGGGAGCCCGATGTGGAACTCGATCCCAGGACCCCGGGATCATGTCCTGGGCCGAAGGCAGACGCTCCACTACTGAGCCACCCAGGTGTCCCCCATATGATTCCTCTTATATGAGGTACCGAGAGCCGTCGCCTTGATAAAGACCAGAAGGTAGAGTGACGGATGCCAGGGGCCAGGGGAGAAGGTGGGGAGCTGTTTAACAGAGACAGAGCTTCCATTCAGGATGATGAAATGCTTCTGGAGACAGACGGTGATGATGGTTGCACTACAGTATGAATATCCTTAACGGCACTGAACTGTACATTTAAAAATAATGAAGATGGTGAATTTCATGTTATCTGAATTTTATCACAATTTAAAAAAAATACAAAGGACATGACAAGTTTTCGTATGTCAACATGGAAAGGTACCCAGGGGCCCTATGAGGTGAAAGAAGGATGTAGTGGAGCAGGATCCTGGTGGAGTTGTGTTTGTCTTGAAAACATTTGCCATTAGCTAAAAAAGAATTTTTAATTACACGCAGTGTTGGTGGTGTGGGAAAACAAACAGTCTTACAAACTTCTAGTGGCTGTCTAAAGTGGTAGAGCCTCTCGTGGTAAGTTGGCCCAGAAACATCATTGAGCCCAGAAAGGCTGGACGTTTATCCTACAAGGGTGTCATAGCTGCATGAAGAAACGTGGACGTGACGATGGCAGGAGCTTGGGGACAGCACGAGGGAACACTATGCAGCTGCTGAGGACAAGGGAGAGGATCTAGACCAGGATGGGGTCTAGAGGATGAGGGGGGTCCTGCGTGAGCAAGAGGGTCTAGACCAGCACTGTGCCACAGAACTTTCTGGGTTGACGGCCATGTGCTACATCCGTGCTGTGCCACATGGCAGCTATGAGCCACCTGTGGCCAGTGAGCACTTGAGGCTAGTGTGATTGAGGAAATGAATTTTTAATTTTATTCCATTTTAATTGACTTTAAGTAGCCTCCTGTGATTAGTGGCTCTTGTATTGAACAGCACACATCTAGAACCAAGATCTGTCATTTAAAGGGGAAAAAAAAAAAAACTAAGGGATGCCTGGGTGGCTCAGTTGGTTAAGCATCTTGCATTTGGCTCAGGTCATGATCCTGGAGTCCTGGGATCTAGTCCCACGTCTGGCTCCCTGCTCAGTGGGAAACCTGCTTCTCCCTCTCCCTACCCCCTCATGCTTTTCCTCGCTATCTCTCTCTCTCTTGCTCTCTCAAATAAATAAATTCTTGGGATGCCTGGGTGGCTCAGTGGTTGAGCTCTGCCTTCAGCTCAGGGCATGATCCAGGGTCCTGGGATCAAGTCCTGCATTGGGCTCCCCGCACAGGGAGCCTGCTTCTCCCTCCGCTTGTGTCTCTCCCTCTCTCTGTGTGTCTCTATGAAGAAATAAATAAAATCTTTAAAAATAAACAAAAATAAATGCTTTTTAAAAAGAGAGAGAGAGAGAGAGAGAGAGAAACCAAGTGCAAGCCAGGATGTGTGGTATGCAAACCCCCACATAATTGGGAGGAGTTGCAGGAATTCACTCATGTGTTTGTTTGAGGAGGTTTCTCCCAACAGAAGGGTCATGAGAAACTGACAATGGGGGCAGCCTAGGGCCCGGGGTGCTCTGAATACTGTCGTATAATTACACACCCCAAAACTTAGTGGCTTAAAGCAACCACCATTTGGTTTGCTCACAATCCTGTGAGTCAGAAATCTGGGTGACTTGTCTCTGCTCCAGTGCTGGCTGCTAGTTGGAGGGTCCAGGGCGTTGACTCTCATGTGTCACACCTCAGCCGGAATGGCCCAGCTGGCTGCTGGCTGGCTGGAGCCTAAATCATCCAGTGCAGTCCTCAGTCCCTCGGTTCATCATTCCATAGTGTCTTCCTCCCCATGCGGTCTTCCCAGCACTGTCACCACACCACTTACACAGCAGCTGGCTGCTCCAGAGCACAAAAATGAAAAATGCTAGGCCTCCTTTTGGAGGTTAAATCCAAACCTGGCACCACCATTCCTGTCCCATCCTATTGGTGGGACTACACAGAGGCCGGCTTGCACCAGGAGGCAGGTTCACTGGGAGCCGCTTGCATTAAATCTTCCAGAGGAAGAGGGCTGGGGGCTGAGGTGGGAGGAAGACCTACATTTCCTTTTTCTAACTTTAAAACATTCACAATGGCTATGTGTTACCTTATCATTTGTTTGAGTTTTAGAAAGTCATACATTGCATGGACCTGCCTCCACACCTTTACCCGTGCTGTTCCCTTGGCCTCAACGCCCTTCCCTTCCACCTGCAGCTGAGACATGCCCAGAGAAACTTTCCCTGTGTGCTCAAGTCAAACGACTCCCTGTTTCCTCTACAACTCCCCACCCTTTGTGCCTCTAGGATCTTATTCTTCCCCTACTGGAGTTAGTTTGGGGTAATCCACCTCTCCCGGCAGACACTGAAGGACAGCTCAATTGAAGTCAGGTCTGTACACATGCACACACACACACACACACACACACACACACACACACACAGTGAAGTCATGTAGGTGCTGAGTAGGTGCTCAGTGATTTGGGGGCTCCACCCAGCAAAATACACACTTGCCTGACCCACGATCTCCCCAGCGCCCTGGGCCTCCGCGGGCACCTGAGGCCGCACTGTCTGGAATCACCACCAGGTGGCAGTAGAGGCCAGCTTCTAACCTCCCGGTGCCTCTGCTGGTAAAGCACACGCGGGTTGCAAAGCCTGAGAGGTCAGCGAGGCCAGGGCAGGGGGCCCGAAGCCCAGCCTTGAAGATAGCCCATCCTTGGGGATCCCTGGGTGGCTCAGTGGTTTAGCGCCTGCCTTTGGCCCAGGGCACGATCCTGGAGTCCCAGGATCGAGTCCCGCGTCGGGTTCTCGGCATGGAGCCTGCTTCTCCCTCCTCCTGTGTCTCTGCCTCTCTCTCTCTCTCTCTCTGTCTATCATAAATAATAAATAAATAAATATTAAAAAAAAAAGATAGCCCATCCTTATTGCCTACTCCCCTCCTCAACTTCAAATTGTGCCTCCCCTCCCCCAAGCAAACTGACTTTCAGTAGAGGCGTGCCAACCACCGGTAGATGCAACAAGCTGGAGGAGTCTATAAAATGTTGGCACCGAGTGAAAGAGACCAGATGCAAAAGAATACACCCTACACGGTTCCTTTTATATGAAGCTCTAGAATAAGCAAAAATGCATCTACGGTAGAAAGCATCAGAGCAGTGGCTGCCTGGAACCGGGGGTGGGGGGGCTGGGGGGGTGGGCAGGCTGGAATGGGGAAGGATGAGGGTACTTTCTGGACTGATGGGAAATGTTCTGTATTAGTTTCCTCGGGTTGTCATAACAAAATACCACCACGGATTAGGCAGGTTAAAACAACATACATTTATTCTCCAACAGTTCTGGAGGTGGGAAATCAGAAATCGGCTATGCTCCTTCCGAAGGCTCTGGGAAGAATCCTTCTTTGCCTCTTCCAACTTATTACGGTGGCTACCAGCAATCTTCGGCATTCCTGGACTTGTATCTGCACCCCTCTAATCTCTGCCTCTGACTCTGCGCAGCCTGCTTCCTCCTCTGTGTGTCTGTGTCCTAATCTCCTCCTTTCTCTCATAAAGACGCCAGTCATTAGATTTAGGACCCACCCTAATCCTGGATGATCTCATCTTAACTTGGTTACATCTGCAGGACCCTATTTCCAAATAAGGTCACAGTCACAATTACCAAGAGTTGGGACTCTGAACACATCTCTATGAGGGACTCGATCCAACCCCACCTCATGTGCTCTACCTTGGAAAGAGTTTGGACAACACAGGGAGATGCACTTACCAAAAATAATCAAAAGTACACCTAAGATTCGTGCATTTCACTGAATATAAGTTTTTTTTTAATATAAGTTTTATAGACAGAAATAAATATTGAACTCTAGCTAATGATATGCATGCCAAAGTGTTTAGGGGTGAGGTGTGCCTGCAACTCACCGCATTTAGTTGTCCTGACTCTTTTAATTGGGAACAATTCCTCAGTCTTTCTCATTCATGACGTTGACACATTTGAAGAGGACAAACCCATCATTTTGTAGAATGTCCCTCCTGTGTCTCTGTCTGCAGTTCCTTATAGTTAGACTCAGGCTCTGGACCTTTGTCAGGAAACACCCTAGTGGTGGTGTGTCTGTCCTCCTCCATGCCTGCCATCAGGAGACACCCAAGAGCCATTTGTCCCCTTAGTGGTGACGCCAATATTGATCACTTGGTCAAGATGATGTCAGCCAAGTCTCACTGCTGTCAAGTTGCTGTATTTTCTCCTTATAATGAGAAGTATCTTATAGGGAGATATTTTTAAGCCATCTAAATATCCTGTTAACCCTCCAATGTCCACTAATTTTTCACAGTTTCACTGATTTTCACTACTTTTAACATCACTTATGACATTTGCCTCAGTCTATTGCCATGTAATAAATGATCCCAAAACACAGCAGCTTAAGGCAATAATCATTCATTTTCTCACTGTTTTTGTGAGCCGGAAATACAGGAGGAATTTGACTGGAAAGTCCTGGCTTGGGGTCTCTCAGGAGGCTGCAGTTAAGGTGTTAGCTGGGGCTGTCATCACCTGAAAGCTCAACGAGGCTAGAGCATCAGTGGCCAGTAGGAAGGTAAGTGAGCCGTACATGAGAACCACATGCTTAACTTTTAGTTTCCCAGTACACACAGTTTTTTTTTAAGATTTTATTTATTCATTCATGAGAGACACAGAAAGAGAGAGAGGCAGAGACACAGGCAGAGGGAGAAGCAGGCTCCATGCAGGGAGCCCGACGTGGGACTCGATCCCGGGTCTCCAGGATCGCGCCCTGGGCCAAAGGCAGGCGCAAAACTGCTGAGCCACCCAGGGATCCCCCACACCGTTTAAAAAGTAGAAAATCATAGAGGTGAAATTCATTTTGTAATATACTGCATTTAATTCACTTTAACTCAAATCGCATTTCAACATGCTCTCAATGTAAAAAATTATTGACATATTTGTAGGGGTTTTCTTGTTTGTTTTAGATTTTACTTATTTACTCATGAGAGACACACAGAGAGAGGCAGAGACACAGGCAGAGGGAGAAGCAGGCCCCACACAGGGAGCCTGATGCGGGATTCGATCCCGGGATCCCGGGATCACGACTGGAGCCGAAGGCAGATGCTCAACCACTGAGCCACCCAGGCGTCCCTGTTGACGTATTTGGCATCTCCTTTTCCAGGCTGTCTTTGAAATTCAGTGTATATTTCTCACAGCACATCTCAGTTTGGACTGGCCAGAGGAAGTGCTTAACAGGAGGCATCGGTGGCTAGTGACTCGTGTGGGACAGCTCAGCGCGGAGGCACCTGCTTCCAAGATGACTCACTGACAGGGCCGTGATGGGAAGCCTGGGTCCCCCACCACGTGGGCCTGTTCGTCGGGCTGCCTGAGTGTCCCCACCACATGGAAGCACCTAGAGACGGTGATTGCAGAGAACGGCGAGGAGGAAGCACCTGCTTTTACTGACCCCAGGCTCTCACGCAGCATCACCTCTGCCGTATTGTACCATCAGAATCCAAGCACGGAGTCCTGCCGCCACGCAAGGGGAAGTGAGTTAGAGTCCCCCTGGAGAAGAAGAACGTCAAAGAGTCGGTGGACATGTCTTACAATCACCATACTCCCATTTATTTTTTTATTCATTTATATCAGGAGGGACCCGTGGATTTTTTTTTAAGATTGTATTTATTTATTCATGAGACAGAGGGAGAGGGAGAGAGGCAGAGACCCAGGCAGAGGGAGAAGCAGGCTCCATGCAGGGAGCCCCACGTGGGACTCGATCCCGGGTCTTCTGAATCAGGCCCTGGGCTGAAGGTGGCGCTAAACTGCTGAGCCACCCGGGCTGTCCATGGGACCCGTGGATTTTATTTTATTCCAGGGGTTATAAATCCATCACTACCATTACTTATTTCGATGCTCAAAGTGACCCAGATTCAGCCAGTCTAAGTCACTTTTCACTTTTCACCATGTCCCCATCATTCTCTGGGCATTCCTTTATTTCTGGGACAAGATGTTCCATGCTCAATTTTTACTTTTCTTACCCTAGCCCCAGTTCTTTTTACTGGAGAATGGTATTTTGAAACCAAAATCTGGGTGCTGTCCAACTTTTTTGATTTTCACCAATCTCACAGGCATAAAGTGACATTTCCTGGTTGTTTTCATTCACATATCCTATTACTCATGAGTTTGAGCCTGCTTCATTCGCTGAGCATTTTCCTCTTCTGCAAATTGCTGTTCACATCTTTTGTCCCTTTTCCTTTGGGGGGCGGCTGTCTTTCTGCTGTTGTTTATCTGCACGTTTCCTGTATGTTCTAAGCTCTGCAATTTCAGACCCTGCCATGTCTTCACACTCTGACACCTGCCTATTTCCTCTGTCCGTGATATCCTTTGGCCAGAATTCCTTAATTTTGATGTCATCAGGATAATGCAAAACAAAAAAAAAAAATTTTTTTTTTTGCCTTTTATATATTTGTGGGGTTTTCTGTTGTGGTAAAATACTGATAACATAAAATTTACCATTTCAGGGGTTGTTAATGGTACAATTCATTGGCATTAACTAATATCACATTGTTGTGCAACCATCACCACCATCCATCTCCAGAACTTTCTCATCTCCCTAAATGGAAACTCTGTCCTCCTCCTCCCCCAGCCTCTGGAAACCTCCATTCCACTTTCTTCTCTATGGATGTGACTGCTCTGGGGACCTTGAATAAGTGGAACCATACAATACTTGTCCTTTTGTGTCTGTCTTATTTCCCCTGGATAATGTCTTCAGGGTTCATACATGTTGTAGCCTGTGTCAGAATCTCACTTCTTTTTAAGGCTAAATAATATCCCATCATTCGGCGATACCACATTTTGTGCATCCATCCACCCGTCAATGGATATCTGTATTGTCTTCACCTGCTGGCTGTTGTGAATGATGCTGCTGTGAACAGATGTACGAGAATCTGAGTTCATTTTCAATTCTTTTAGGTATAAACCTAGAAGTGGAATTGGGGATCATATGGTAATTCTATGTTTTAACTTTTTGAGGAACTGCCAAACTGCCCTCTATACCAGCTGCCCTGTGTTTTGCGCTCCCACCAGCACTAAGCAGGGGTTCCCAGTGTCTCTACATCCTCACCGATACGTGTTCTTTTCCAATCTGGTGGGGGGGGGGGTGTTTTTGTTTTGGGTTTTTTTGTGTGTGTGTGTGAGAGCCATCCTAATGGGTGTGAAGTGATATCCCGTCAAGGTTTCAATTTGTGTCTCCCTAATGATATTATGATATTGAGCATCATTTCGTGTGTACACTGGCCATCTGAATGGTTTTTGTTGTTATTGTTTTGTTTGGGAGAGCGGTCGATTCAAGTGTTTTGGCCATTCTGAATCAGGTTCTTTATGCTTGTGCTTTTGAAATTTGCTTCATTTAAAGAAGTCCTTTCTCACCTCTAGGCATAAAATGACTTTCTAACTATTCTTCTACTAATGGCAGAGTACTTTTTTGGGGTAAAATATATATGATATTTATCATTTTAACCGTAAGTGTACAATGCCATGGCAGTAATTACATTCGCAACATTCTGTACCCATCATCACTCAATACCCCCAAAATTTCCCATTGTCCCCAACATAAACTCTGTCCCCATTAAACAATAACTCCCCATCTTCTCTCTCTCCAGCTCTGGATGAATGAATCTGCCCATTATTGTTCTTCTGTATCAACCTTATTTCCTTTAGAATAGCATTTTCAAGATCTCTCCACATTGTGGCATGTGTCAAAATCTCATTCCTTGGGCAGCTCCATGGCTCAGCGGTTTAGCGCCGCCTTCAGTCCAGGGCATGATCCTGGAGTCCTGGGATCGAGTCCCAGGTCAGGCTCCCTGCATGGGGCCTGCTCCTCCCTCTGCCTGTGTGTGTGTGTGTGTGTGTGTGTGTGTGTGTGTGTCTTTGTGTGTCTCTCATGAATAAAAAAAATAAAATCTTTTTAAAAAAATCTCATTCCTTTTTTATGATTTTATTTAGAGAGACAGCAGTGCATGTGGGAGGAAAGGCAGAGAGAGAGAGAGAGAGAATTTCAAGCAGACTCCATGCTGAGCATGGAGCCCAATGTGGGGCTTAATCTCATGACCCTGAGATCATGACCTGAGCCAAAAATCAAGAGTCAGACTCTTAACCAACTGAGCTGCCCAGGTGCCCCCAAATCATTCCTTTTTATGGCTGAGTAATATTGCACATGTGTCTCTAACTTTACCAACTTTATGATTTTCCCTTCCAAGTTAAGACTTTAATCCTTAGTAAGAGTCTGCCTTTGTTTGCAGTTTTATTTGGGGCCAGTTTCCCAACCCCGTCTTCGGAACCATCATCTCTGGTTTCCTGGGCCAGCTGTAGGGCTGCCCTCACCATGCAGTTAGTTCTCATACAACCGTGATGGACCCCAGCACCACTGCGTTCCCTCACTGGCCTGCCTCTCTGTGCGGCAGCACCTCGCTGGTGATCATACTGGCATGGGCCTTTTTTGGCTGGTCGGGGAAATCTCCTCTTTGCTATTCTTTCTTAAAGTTGTTTAAGGACTATCCAAGCCACATCCCACCAAATCCTCAGAATGCCCTGTGTCAAGGAGTGCAACCTTTTTTTTCCCACAAGCCAGGTGAGAAAACAGGCTTCAGGGAGGGGAAGTGACTTGATGGAGTTTACAGAGCTGACAAGCGGCAGAGCTCAGACAAAACAATGCCTGTCTGACTCTCGGGGCACCCTCTGGGTGCCGGGCCCCACGTGCCTCTCTCCTATCTGTAGCCCCCTGGGCTTTTAGCTTCAAGAAGGGGGAAAGGGTTGCAAAAGCCTGCTGTACTGGTCACCTTCCAGGTTGCTCTCCGATCCTTTCCTTGTATCAGGAAAGGAAACCACTGTGCATGTCAACAGAGAAACTTTCCAACAGGGAACTGGTTACAGGGGGGATAGAGGAGCTCAAAAGTCAAAAAAGAGGCTGTGAAAAAGCTCAGAAATACTCAACAGGAGTCACCACCACTTCTAAACTGGATGGAGCAAGGGAGGAGGAAATTATACAGCAGCCCCAGGACTGGGCTACTCTGCAAAACTGGAAACACAGCTCTATGATAGCACTAGGAGCCACCGCTAGTTGAACATCTACTATATGTCAGGATCTTCCACTGGTATTTTTTGCGCACTCCATATACACAGGGAGCAGCTCCCTCTGACCCCTGCTCAAACCTCCTCAGAGGTGCCCAATAATAATGCTGCCACCCACACAGATCCATCTCCTGCTTTATTTTCCTTTACAGCATTATCAATGGTTGAAATTGTATCATACACATCATTATTTGTCTATTGTCTCCCCCACCTGCCCCGCCACTAGACTGTAAGCCCCATGAAGGCAGGACTTGGGGCTTGATATATCTGACTGCCTGGATGAGAGTCTCAATCACCCGCATCATAGGTACTCGATGTTCCTTCAATAACTAATCAAGGGACACCTGGGTGGCTCAGTCAGTTAGATATTCAACTCTTGATTTCAGCTCAGGTTGTGATCTCAGGGTTGTGGGATCGAGACCTATGGGGGGCTCCATGCTCAGCAGGAACTTGAGATTTTCCCCCTCTGCCCCTTCTCTGTCTGTCTCTCTCTCTCTCTCTCTCTCTCTCTCTCAAATAAAGGAAACTAATCTAATGAATGAATTCTCTCCTCAGATCCTCACCAGACATCCATAAGGTGGGCCCATGGATCCTCATGTTATATAGAGGAAGAAACCAAAGCTTGGAAAATCCCGAATCTGCTCGCACTCACCTAGTTAGTAAGCAGTGAAGCTGGAATCCAGGTTGCCTCCTTGCCTCGGTGCCGTCCTTCCAAAATCCTTGCTCTGTGGCCTCCCAAACTACCCTCACAGCCACCCTGCCACCCTGCACCTCCCTGGTTCTGGAAATTCCCAGTGCCTTGGTGGGGTGGGCTGCAGTATCATTCTGTGCCAGGAGGTGTCACCAGAGAATTCCTGGTGGCCACAGTCCGCAGTCAGCACCCCAAAGCACGCCTGTGCAGCAGTCTATCTCATTACCTTTAAGGATGTTTCCAAGTGTCTCCCCCACGAACAAAGATGTAGCTATATCCTAGCACCTATGTTCATGAGCTACGAGGTGAGAATTTCCCTGGGAATGGAGTTCTAGAAATGGAGTTGCAAAGATCAGTGAACGCCATTAAACCGCGTAGATTCCATGAACTTGCTAAGCCTGCTTTACAGTGGAGAGGGTGGGGCCCCCAGGTTGTCCAGGGGCATAGGGCAAGTCCGTACAAGGGCCAAGTCTGAAACTGGCTCCTCTGGCCACAGATTCTTCCAACGTACTTGGTCAGATGCTTCCACGTAGACACAAGGGCAGTCTTTGTGCACTTTTTTTAAGATTTCATTTATTTATTCATGAGAGACACACAGAGACAGAGAGCGAGAGAGAGAGAGACACAGAGACACAGACACAGACACAGACACAGACACAGACACAGGCAGAGGGAGGAGCAGACCCCATGCAGGGAGCCTGATGTGGGACTCGATCCTGGGTCTCCAGGGTCATGCCCTGGGCTGAAGATGGTGCTAAACTGCTGAGCCACATGGGCTGCCCTCTTTGTGCACTTTCTTTTTTTTAACCATTTCTTTTTTTTTCTTAAAATTTATCCATTTATTCATGATAGACATAGAGAGAGAGAGAGGCAGAGACACAGGAGGAGGGAGAAGCAGGATCCATGCCGGGAGCCCGACGTGGGACTCGATCCCAGGACTCCAGGATCGCACCCTGGGACAAAGGCAGGCACTAAACCGCTGAGCCACCCAGGGATCCCCCTCTTTGTGCACTTTCATATGCATTTAGACCTGTGTCTAACTGTGCCTTCTGTCATTCAGTATCCATTCAGTCACTTCACAAATGCACAGGTAAGATACTGGATCCACGCTCTTTAAGAATGGTATCAGGGACCCAGGTTCTTTCTTTCCCTTTTTTCTTTAAAAGATTTTTTGGGTTTGTGTGTGTATGTGTGTGTGTGTGTGTGTGTGTGTTTTGTTTTGTTTTGTTTAATTTAGAGAGCACAAGCAGGGGGAGGGGCAGAGGGAGAGGGAGAAAGAGAATCTCAAGCCGACTCCACGCTGAACACAGAGCCCAAAGCGGGGCTCCATCTCACGACCCTGAGGTCATGACCGGAGACAAAATCAAGAGTCAGTGAGCCACCCAGGCACCCCTGAGACCCAGACTCTATTATAGTTTGTCCATCTTCAACTGGCAGCTTCCAACTCATGGCCCAATGTGGCTGCGCTACCACTACCATCACATCGACATTCCTGCCAGTGGGAAGTGGAGAAAAGGAAGCAGAAGTCGACCTCTTTAAGGGCACAAACCCAAATGTTTTGTGCCACTTCCACTCTCATTCGATTGGCCAGAATTCGTCACATGTCCTATACTGTTGTGCAGGAGGCCAGAACAGTAGTCAGTAGCTCACAGAGCTGGGCAGCTATGCTTTCTGCTAAATTCGGGGTCCAATAGCCAATGAATATATTGTCCACTCTGCCACCCATTCATTGCCTTTTTTAAAAATATTTTATTTATTTATTCATGAGAGACAGAGAGAGAGAGAGAGGCAGAAACACAGACAGAGGGAGAAACAGGCTCCATGCAGGGAGCCCAATGCAGGAGTCGATCCCGGAACTCCAGGATCATGCCCTGGGTCGAAGGTGGTGCTAAACCGCTGGGCCACCCGGGCTGCCCTCATTTTCTGAGCACCTAGCACGTATGACAGAAGTTGCAGCAGGCTAGAAACAGCACAGACTTTGGAATTTGATTCATCTTGGGTTGAACCACAATTCTGTCTTCCCGAGCTATGTGTCCTGACCTCTCTGAGCCTTAGTGCCCTCTTGTATAAAACGGAGATAAGAAAGTGTGTTTGTGCCACACGAAAGCATGTGGACTTAGCATTGGGCCCAGTGTGCAAGTGGCACCAAAGGAAAGGTACCTGCTTTTACAATGAGCTAGACCCTGAGCTGAGCTCCCAGAGGCCAGGGGTGACTCAGCAGAGGCCCTGCCCTTGATTCCAATGGGGAGACATTCCAGGACAGCTTCCTGTAAATAAAAGCCCAGAGACCAGTCAGCACATAATCCCGATGCGTCCATCGTGCATGAGTCAGAAACAGTTATGCCCGTAGGTCATAAAGTAGCAGGTAGACCCAAGATAACTGGTATCCTTCCAATCCCACCCCCCTCGGCCCCGGCCCCGTTTTACAGAACAGCAAACGGAGCTGAGGGAAGAGCCGTGACCGCAGCATGAGTACACAGTTTTATTTTATCAGTCTCCTCCTAATAGGACATGTGGGTTAGTTCCAGTTTGGAACGATCATAAATGGCCTTGGCTGCGCCTCCCTAGGCCTATAGGAGCAGGGGTTTTCCAGGGAAGCTGGGGAGAAATAGAATTGCTGGGGTGAATTGTAGACCTACAGGGTGCTCTGATGGCAGCAAAGGGAAATGTCTCTTCCCAATTTACTTTTCAGATCAGAGTTTCTCAACCCCAGCCCTATTGACATTTTGGGCCAGAGAATTCTCTGTTCTATGCGTGGTAGGAAGTTTAGCAGCCTCCCCAGCTTCTCTAGCTGTGAGATGACAATCGCATATCACCATCCCCAGTTGTGACAACCACAAATGTCTCAAGACATTGCCAAACGTCCCGTAGAGGTCAAAAGTATCCCCAGTTGAAAACCACTGCTCGAGATATACAGAGCCTGCAAGTAGGATTTCCAAGAACAGATTCTCTAAGCAGATTTATGGATGTTAGTGATTTTTGTCCTTTTGGGGCAGGTACATGTTTTTTTCTCTTTGAAAGGGGTATGATGACCCAGATAGTCACTAAAGATATCAGGTTATTATTGGTACAGTTAGTGGCATGTGAATATGGTGAATATGACAATAGTGAATATGGACAAATAGAAATTATATCAGAACATTCTGTGGACATTAAATTTCCTGATGTTGAAACCTGTTTCGAGCCTATGGATGTGTGTGAGCATGTTCTTGTCCTCAGGAAACACACACTGAAGTATGTAGGGGTAAAAGGACATCATGTCTGTAACCAGCTCTCAGATGGTTCAGAAAAATCATATATGCAATAGAGAAAATGATCAATCAGGTGTAGTAAAATCTTGATAATTGGGGGATCTGAGGGAAGGAGATACGGAAGCTTACTACCCTGTTCTTACAACGCTTCTGGAAAATTAAAATTATCTTAGAAATTATTTTAAAAGGATTTTACCACAATCATCTATGTTTTGTTTTAGTTTTTAAAACATGGTTTCAGGGGCACCTGGATGACTCAGTGGTTGAGCGTCTGCCTTTGGCTCAGGTCCTGAGATCTCGGGGTCCTGAGATCGAGTTCCATATCCGGCTCCCCGCAGGGAGCCTCCTTCTCCCTCTGCCTGTGTCTCTGCCTCTCTCTGTGTCTCTCATGAATAAATAAATAAAATCTTTAAAAATGAATAAATAAAAAAAAACATGGTCTTAATCTTATTGGACTCCAAATTCCTCTTGTCCCCTGAATAGTACACCAAGTACTTTTACACCACATGGCCCTTGATTTGTCACACCTACTGCCCAACATATCCTTCCTCACCTTTTCTCCCTAATTAAGTCTTACTCATCTTTGTTAAGTTAATTTTTCTAAGCCTCGTTTTTTTTTCCCCATAAAATGAGGCCAAAGAGCAAGTGTAAGTAAAATATCCAGCACACAGAAACAGCCACCTTCAAACACCAGTCCCCACACCTTTCTCCCCAGTCCCACCCTGATCTTGATCCTTACACTCTATAAGAAAGAAGACAAAAAATAATAATAATAATAATAATAATAAAAGAAAAAAGAAAAAAAAAAAAGAGGATGTACTGGTTTCCTATAACTGCAAAGTCCAGAAGAAGATCACACACAGATCAGGTAAGGTTTGCTCTAGGTGTTTAATGCTAATAATAATAATCGCTAAAATTTATTGAGTGCTTCCAATGTGCCAGGCACTCTTCTAACCACAATATATTTATTAGCTTATCTTCACAACAACCCCATGAGGTAGGCATACGTTGATTATCCCCATTTTCCACATTAGGAAACTGACATCCTGAGACAATAAATTATTTGCCCCTGGTCACACGACACACAAGTGGTGAGGCTGAGACTTAAACCTAAGTCTGACTAGAAAGGGAGCACTACTTTCAGGTAAGGCTTGATCCAGCCAAACAAAGATCTCACCAAGGAGCTGGTTTCTCTTGGTCTTTCCTCCTTGCCTTTTCCAGGAGACTCTAAAGATGACCCCCTTGTGGCTGCCAGCAGATTCTGATGAGACTTGCTTTCTCATTTATGTCCAATGGGGAAAAAGTATCTATGTCTCAATTCCATGCCAGGATCCTGAAATTCACTCCGACTGGGCCATCTAAAGTCACACACCCATCTCTGAACCAAACACCATGTCCCAGATATCTGGACAATGTTGCTTGGCTTATGTTAAAGAGGTGGAGTCTGCTCCATACAAACTATAGGCTGAGAAAGCAGGCCACAGAGATTCCTCCAAAAAAGTCAGGGCATTGTTTCCATGAAGGAGGGGGAATGGGTGTGGGCAACAGAAACAAATGGCTACATCCCCATGACTCATACACACAATAAAACACTTTAACATGTAGAGAAGACGAAGGCTTAGACTGAGGTTGGCTGTGCCATAGCCCAGGCACGCACCATCTGGGCAGTCTAGTCTGGCCATGACCCTCCACAGAAGGAGGATTTCCTGTCCATAGCCACACCCTGTGGTGGTAGCAGGGTCAAGAGGTAGGCGTTCAGGGTGTTGGCAGATGGCCTGCAGCAGGGCCAGAGCACAGCCTGGGCCACTTCCTTCCGGGTAAAAGGCCCTGCTGGGAACAGGGGAGATGGGAAGGAGGGGGTCTCACGGAATGACTTAGGGAGCAAGCAGCCCAGGTGGGCACACAGAGCCTCCAGGGGTAGCGGGCAGGGATACCTGGCATCCTGACATCACAGTGCCTCCCTCCTGTGCCTCCAAGACTTTTTTCACAATCAGGGAACGACCTGAACCTTTTAAGGTCCCGTAGGCCCCAAGCCCACTTTTTCTTAACAGTCTCCACATTCAGTCATTAAAAGCCAATAAGGCTCCTTCCCACCTCAGGGCTTTTGCACTGGCTTTTTGCTCTGTCTGGAACACTATTCCCCTACAGTCCCACATGGCTCCCTCCATCCCCTCTTTTGGTCTGCTCACCTACCTTTAGCCTATCACCTTCCCAGTGAGGCATTCCCTGGCTACCCTGGTTAACAACTCAACCTGCCCTCCATCCTCCCAGCTTCCAATCCTCCTTACCCTGCTTTGTGTGTGTGGTTTGTTTGTTTGTTTCCCAAAGCAGCCATCACCTCCTGGCATGTCAGCATAGTTTGGTACTTAGTGATCATTGCTCATCTGCCCCATCACTTCCCCAGGTATCAGCTCCAGGAGGCAGAGATATTTGTCTTTGTCTCCTTTCATTCCTGTTACGTTCCTAGGACCTAGAGCAGGTCCTGCTTCATAATACATGCTCAATAAATATTTGCTGAGTGAAAAAACGGATGGTAAAAATTAAAATTACAGTGAAACTCATTTTTGCAGTCAATTTGTGTTGTTTGGAGCCTAGGTGAATATGCATGAGGCAGGACTGTAAACATTCTCCTCATGGGGGGGAGGGGGGACTGTGTGTCACTAAGGAACATCTCTTGGGAATGAGACTCTGTCCCCCACAGGTCCGTCACCCCCCAGCACAGGGCCGGCTTGGAGCAGATACTGAAAATGTTCAGCCAGCATAAGCACAGTCAGATGGAGAAGTCTGCTGGCACAAGCCCCCATCACAGCCTCTCTGAGCCTCCAGCCCCCTCACGCATCATTCCTGTGGACCCTCCCTACTCATTGCACTGCCCTTCCCTCTAGGTTCACCTCATTCTCATCACCTCCTCTCAGCAGCTGACGGGACATTCTCAAAGCACAAATTGGAATCTCAACTCTGCGGGGCTCTCCGCTGCTGTCCTTGGAAAGGTCTAGATTCCTATGTAGGGCACCAAGCATGCTTTAAAATATAGGGAGGATGAAGGCTTAGTCTGAGGTTGGCTGTGCCATAGCCCAGGCATGCACCATCTGGGCAGTCTAGTTTGGCCATGACCCTCCATGGGAGGAGGACTTCCTGTCCATAGCCACACCCTGTGGTGGTAGCAGGGTCAAGAGGCAGGTAGATGTTCAAGGTGTTGACAGACAGCCTGCCCCCAGGAACTTCCATTTCTCTATAACTCTCCTCTCATGCTATACTCCAGCCTAGTTGATTGATTTTTTCCTCAATTTGGTGAGTACAATAATCTCTCATCACTGGATCTGTGCACATGCTTTTCCTATGTTTGGAAGCCTCTCGTACCTCACCTGACTCCCTTTCCCCAGCCAGTTCTTACTTAACTTCAGATTTCAGCTCAGTGATCCCCTCTTCCAGGAAGCCCGCCCTGATTTCTCACCCTGAAGTAAGTAGTCTTTACGTATATATTCCCATAGCTGTTTGCCTCTTTCATTCACACATTAATTCAACGCTTATTTGGCTTAAATGGCACCAAATGAATGACCTGGGTCCTTCATATCTCTGATCCCACCTTCCCCCTTTTCTCCTCTCACCCTCTGCTCCAGCTCCATAAGCCTCCTTGCTGTCCTCTGAGCACACCAGGCATTCTCCTGCCTCAGGGCCTCTGCACTTCCTCTCTTCTGGGTATCTTCATGGCAGCCCCTTCACTTCCTTTAAGTCTCCACTCAAGTGCCACATCCTTAGAGAGGCCTTTCTGACACCTTCTCCTTCCCATCTGGTGAAGCACTCCCTGACATTCTCCACCCATCTCTGCAGCCTGCTTCATTTCTCCACATCATTGGTCCCTTCCTGAAATGAGATTATCTTTTTTTTAAGATTTTATTTATTTATAAGAGACAGAGAGAAAGAGAGAGAAGCAGAGACACAGGCAGAGGGAGAAGAGGCTCCATGCAGGGAGTCCGACATGGGACTCAAACCTGGGATTCCCCAGGGCTGAAGGCAGGCACCAAACCACCGAGCCACCAGGGTTGCCCCGAGATTATCTTTTTATCACACTCCTTGCCTGTCCTTCTTGCAACCCTGAGGGCAGGGCCCTTATGTGTCTTGTTTGCTGCTGTACTGTCAGCATTTGGCACAGGATCTGACCCACAGCAATTCCTGGTAAAAGATTTGATGACTAAATGAACAGAGCAATCCAGATCAACATTACTTGGGGCAAGCCAGTGGAGGCTCCAGGTCCCAACACTGTGACACCTTGAGGGTGTCTGTCTCGGGCAGCTTTGCAGCCTGAGTCTCAGAGCTGGGAAGAACCAGAGAACAGAGACCTGAAGGAGGAGAAGGGGCCAGCCACATGCCTCTCCAAGGAGATGGTTGGCCAGGAAATAGGTATAGCAAGTGCAAAGGCCCTGCAGCAAGTGGGAGATGTTGGGAGAAAAGGCTGGAGAGTCAGCAAGGCCCAGATCAGCAGGGCCTTGACTGTCAGATGAGGGTGTGGATCTTATCCCAACACTTTCAAGTCAAGTGTAACACACAGGGAGGTGATGAATGTTTCTGCAGTGTCTCCTGCCTGCCAGGTACTCTACCTCTTATTGTGCTCACTGTGAGCCTTACTAAAGCCTATGAAGCATTATCTTTCCATTTAATGAAGGAAAATGGACCTACATTAGCTTAGAAACAGAGCTGTGGGCAGCCTGGGTGGCTCAGCGGTTTAGCGCTGCCTTCCGCCCAGGGCATGATCCTGGAGCCTCGGGATCGAGTCCCGCATCAGGCTCCCTGCATGGAGCCTGCTTCTCCCTCTGCCTGTGTCTCTACCTCTCTGCCTTTCTGTTTCTCATAAATAAATAAATAAATAAAATCTTTAAAAAAAAAAAAAAAAAAGAAACAGAGCTGTGAGAGTTTCAAAGGCTGGGCTCCTTCCATTGCCCATCACTGCCTTTGACCTTAGCCCCTCCCACTCATCCCCATCTCAGGCAGGTGATTCCCACCTCTTCTCTCCTTCCTGGCCTTTCTCTAACTTGGTGATCAAAAGCACATGTCATTTTCTAGGCCAGAAAGACAACTTGATGCTCCCTCAACATCTCTGCTTGGAACATCCAGCATGCACCTCACATGCAATATGCCCAAAACAGAACTCCTGGTCTCCCCCCTCCCCAACATGCTCCCCAGCTCAGTCAACAGCACCTCCATCCTCCCAGTGGCTCAGGCCAGGGACCTGGGAGTCATCCTGGACTTCAATTTCCCTCACCCCCACATCTCCTCGACTAGCAAATGCAGGCCACTTCACCTTCAAAACACATCCAGAATCAACCATTTCTCCCACGTCCATGATCACCCTCGTCTGACCCTCCATCCGCTCCTTCCTGGGCTATCGCAGTCACCTCCTCCTACTGTCCTTCCTCTGCACAGTCCCTGAATCCATTCCCTGCAGGCAGCCAGGGAGACCCTATTAAAATGTAAAGCCCAGGTTACTGTACAACTCTTTGCCAGAACTGCCCAACAGAACCTTCTGTGAGGATGTACGTGTTCTACAGCTGTATTGTCCAATTCATTTGCCACCTGCCACATGGGCTACTGAAATGTCCTTAGTGTAACTGAAGGACTTATAATTTTTTAAAGATTTTGTTTATTTATTCATGAGAGACACACAGAGAGAGGTAGAGACACAGGCAGAGGGAGAAGCAGACTCCCTGTGGGGAGCCTGATGTAGGGCCCAATCCCAGGACCCTGGGATCATGACCCGAACTAAAGCCAGATGCTCAACTGAGCCACCCAGGTACCCCCAAAGGACTGAATCTTTAATCTTAAATAGCCATACTCTGTTGGGAAGACTATGGAAAACAAGCACTCTCGAACACAGCTGTGGGAATATAAATTAGCATGTGATTCTAATCCCAGTATCCACCTACCTCATGGTGGTTTGTCTGTTATCTTCCCAAATGACAAAGGCAGTTAACGTTTATTCCAGCGACCCCACTTCGAGTGTGGCCTCTTGATCTACCTTCACATGCAACCGTGACATTACATAGAATGTTCACAACATCCAAAGACAGGAAACAATGCAAATGTCCATTCAATAGGCAACTGCAAAAAGTGAAAACACAACAAACTGAGAAATAAGACTTGCAAATCATGTATCTCATAAGAGGCCAGTGTCCAGAATACATAAGGAATTCTTACAGGGGTGCCTGGTGGCTCAGTGGGTTAAGTGTCTGCCTTCTGCTCAGGTCATGATCTCAGGGTCCTGTGATCAACCCTGCTAAGGGCTCCAGGCTCAGTGGGAAGTCAGCTTCTCCCTCTTCCTCTGCCCACCCCCCAGGTGCTCTCTCTCTCTCTCTCTCTCTTAAGTGAATAAAATCTTTTTTAAAAAGAACTCTTACAAAAAAAACAAAAAGAACTCTTACAATTCAACAATAAAAAGACAATCCAATTTTTAAATGGAAAAAAGATTTGAATGAAAGCATTGGGCTGCGCCGTAATTCAGTCAGCAAGCGTTTTACTGAGCTTCTACTCGGTGCCCTATGCTGACCCAGCCACGGGGATTCGGCTGTTTTTGAACAAAGCGAGTCCGGGTCCTCGGGAGCTGGTGGTTTTCTGGTGGGTGACACATGAACTGCAAGTTCACTGCCCGTGACAAGCGCTGTGAAGACAAAACGGGATGATGTCACAGTGACCGGAGGAGGGGGCAGCTTGGAGCAGGGAAGTCAGGAGGGCCCCTGAGGACACCGCGGGCAGAGGCTGCTGCTGGCTCTTGGCCCGGCGCCTCACGGATACGAAGCGCTCACCAAATCTCACAGCGACGCTCAAGGTCCTCGTCACCAGTGTAGTGTCCTCTCCCTCGGGAGGGCGGGAGGTCCTGGGGGTCGGGCTCGGCACGCTCCACACCAGCCGGCGCACAGTAGGTGTACGCACGGCCCTCGGCACCTCTGCACGCGGGGGCTGGGGGAGCTCGCCCGGGGACCGCGGACCCAGCCGGCAAGCGCCCTGCGAAGTGCCCACCGCGCGCCGGCTCCCTGGCCCGCGCCCGGCGCCCTCCACTCGCGCCCGGGGCGCACAGGAGGCGCTTGACAGTGCGCGCCGAAGAGCCGCCCGTGTCTGGGTCCGGCGGCGCAGCACCTCGGCCCATTGCACAGGCCGGCACACCGAGCGCGAGGTGGGCGGGGCCGGGGCCGGAGCCGGGGCCCGCCGGGGGCCGCCCGCCGCGGGGAGGGCCGCGCCGCCGCCCCGCGCTTCCGTGCCCAGCTGCGCCCAGCTGCGCTCCTGCCCCCCGAGCGCCGCGGTTGGCTGCGGCTCGGCGGCCGCTGATTGGCCATCGCGACCCCGGCGCGGCCTCCGATTGGCTGTGACGCGCGGCCGGGCGAGGCCCCCGCCCGCGCCGCCGCCGCGCCCGGCGCTGAGCGGTCATTGGGCGGCGTGATCTCGCCGCGGTGCCGCGGCCCTGCCGCCGCCGCCGCCGCCGCTAGCAGAGCGCACCGGGCGGGCCCGGCGAGCGGCCATGGCGGGCGCCGAGGACGGGCCAGGTCAGCAGCCGGAGCTCGACGAGGATGAGGCGGCGTATTGCCGGCGCTGGGGCGCGCAGCACGCCGGGGCCCGCGAGCTGGCCGCGCTCTACTCTCCAGGTAAGACCTCCGGGCCCCCCCCCCGGCCCCCGCTCCGGGCCTGCAGCCACCAGCCCGGGCTGCGGACAGCGACCCCGGGTCCCCCGATCTGAACCCCAGCCTCGGCTTCTCAACTTGTAAATAGCGCCCCCAAGTCCGGGGACCCCACCCCAGCGCCCCGTCCAAGCTCGAGCCGGAGCCCCAGCCACGGGGCTTTCTGGACGCACAGACAATCCCTATATCAGGGAACTGCCATATCAGCTCCCCGGGCCACGTACGGAGCTCCCATGGCACCCCCGGATCCGGATCCTAGCCTCAGAGCATCTGTGGCTGCAAAGAGAGCCCCTGGACTTAGGGACCCCCATCCAGGACCCTGTCCGAGCTGGAGGCAGCCCGTCAGCTACATGCACGCTCCCCCCTCCCCCCACGGCCTCTTAAAAGTCACATTCCATCCCAGGTCTCCCCGGTCCGGAATTCACAACCTAGGGCCCCATCTGTGCCCCAGCCAGGGCCCTGGGCAGCAAACAGTGACCTCACTCCCCCCCCCCAAAATCTGAGCACACCAGCCTCCCTGCTCTAGGAACCCCAACTCAAGGATCCCCTCGGCTACCTAGCGCCCCAAACGCCGCCCTTCCCCCAAGTCCCATTCTAGTTGTAGCTTCGGTGGCCACAGACCACCCCCTCCCCCAGCAGAGAGGAGCCTCATCTCTCACTCTATTCGGGAATCCCGATCGGTGAGGGCACTGTAAATCTTCCAGTTTAAGCTCCTCCCATATGCAAGCCCCAAGTCCAGCCCTTACTCCTTTCCCATTGCATATATTAGCCCCCTCCATTAGGACTTGGGGCCAGAGCCCCCCTCATTCTCCAAACCAGACCACAGTTTAGAGACCCTTACCCCCGTTCTGCCCTCAGACCATGATTCTTGGCTCCTTCGTGCTGTGCCTACTATTTATGCTCCAGCAAACACCAGCTTCCCCACGCCTCTCTGACTTCCAGTAGGGCCCAAGGGATCTCAATGCCTGGGCCCTCTGCCCCCAGGGGTTAAGGAAGTGCCGTTGAGAACTCCAGAGTCAGGTGACTGGAAGCTGCACAAGGCCCCTCTGCCTGGATGTCACCATCACATCAAGCTTTGTTTGTCAAATATTCTGACATCTTTCCTTATGCCGGGGGGACAGCCACCATACACAGCCCTTGGCCTGGAGTGGCCATGGGTTCACTGTCACCAGTGAGGCTTTCTACGCTGGCCAAGGTTTGCATACCATCTCTGCCATCACTGGATGTGTGACCTTGGACCATTTGCTTTCTTGTTGAATCTTAAGTCACCAGAGGCCTTTCTGGATTTGTAATTCTATGCTCTGGGTGTTATTATTTTCTTAAAAAAGACTTGGGCACCTAGCCCATGATGCTATGGTTTCTTTAGCCTATTCCCAAAACACCTAGCCTATGGACTTAAAACCTCCTACACTCCCTGGGACAGGCGGGACTTGGCATCCTGACTGCTTTTTGCTGCGTGACCTGGGCCAAGCCACTTTCCTTCTCTGCGCCTCAGTTTTCTCACCTCTCACATGGGCATAAAGTAAAGTTTACCTGTTCCTTAGTGTTTTGGGGAAGAGGAAACGAGTTCATCCACTTTGTTGCAGTGCCTGGCATATAGTAGGCACTCCGTATTGCTGACCCAATTGTCTGGTGTTTCCCTTGAGTCTTGGAGTAAGCTTTTCACCTCTCTGGTCCTCAGACTCACCACCTGAGGTTCCCAGACTGAAGAGTAAGAATTCAAAGGCCTCCTCCTTTGGTGTCCAGCTCTGCCCACCTGGGTAAACCTTACCCATTTTTAACCAATCATACTCAGTCCTTCTAAGCTCCCCCAGGAGACTCCCCTTTCTTCATTCCACCGTGATTGCATAGTGGTTCTGATTTCCCCAAATACCCTTCACCCTCTGAAGAACAGCCACGCAGGGATCTGAGGCTGCAGACAGCCTCCTGGATGCCCCAAGCGTTCAGTAAAGGCCTTACTTCTCTTGACTTGGGGCTGAGAGGAGGCCAGGAGGTGAGGAGTAAAGACTGGAGAAGCGGGAGGTTGGCCAGACTGATTTCTTCAAATTTCATAGGTCTCCCTTCCCCTGTCTCTCTTGCTCTCCTGTGTGGCCTTGCTGAAGTGCCTGGACCTCTCTGGACCCAACTTATGAAATGAGGAACCAGGCTCAATACATATGGAGCACCATCGTCATAGTCCCTGTTCTAGGCCCTGAGAGCAAAGCAGTGAATAAGACAGGAAACAAAAAACAAAAAACAAAAAAAAAAAACAGCTGGCATCTTACTAAACCCAGTAAATAAAGAAAATAGCTCACATGCCCAGTGGTGGCAAGCATTATGGAGCAAACACATAGCAGGAAAGGAGGAAGTGAAATGTTGCTGGAACAGTAACTTATTAGAGAGGGAACAGTTAGGGCCTCACTGAGTGAGTAATATTTGAACATAGATGTGAAGGGAGGGAGACCTGAAGATATTTCAGGAAGGATTGATTGCCCCAGACCAGGGACCCAGCAAGTGCAAAGGCCCTGAGGTGGGAGCATGCCCGGAGTGTTTGTAGAACACCAAAGAGTCCCATGGGCTGGAGAAAAATGAGCAAGGGGAGAGTAGGAGAAGCTTCTGTGTTCCAGGACTGAATTCTTGATATTCTTGGGGCCAGATGTGGATTGGCACCGTGACAGTTGGCAGCAATAACAAGGCAGTTAACATAGTTGACATTTACCAAGCACTGCCTGTGCTGCACATTCTCTTCAGATGCTCTCCTTTCATCTTCACTGCAGCTGTCTGAGGTGTCCCCTCAGTATTAACCCCATTGTCCCCACCCTGGCACCCGGAGTCTTCTCAGAGCCCAGCCCCTCCGTGTGTTCTTCCTCATGCTTGTCCTGTGTGAGATCAAGCTTGTATCTGCCCCTCCCAGAGGGTAGAGCAGTGAGGCCAGAGGCTGCCCTCGTGTGATTCGCCTGGCACTTCATGAACACCCTGTCCATCTCGAAGAAATTTCCCGAGGCAGAGCAGAGTAGGCCCTTGCGCACAGTCACACAGCCGGTTAGCAGCAGAGCCAGAACCAGAACACTGGCGGAAGGAGGGGGATGTTCCAGGTTCCGTGTTCTTGGTCTTCACTGTGGAAGTGAGGCAGCCCTGGGTGGGTGTGCCAGAGGGGACCAATGTTCCAGGTCACTAGAGGGCCGGTGATAGAGAGAGCAGGCCTGGTGTCTGCAGGAAGCTGTGAGTAGCCTGATGGGCGCGGCACCGGGTGGTGGCACCAGCGAGGGCCACCAAGGGGGGTGGCCTCGGCCCATCCCTGGGGCCTGTGGGTCCCAGGAAGCCACGGAGGGTCCCACAGTCCACCGCACTCCGGGTTTGGGGTTTGCAGCCTGCCCCATGCCAGGATCTGTGAAGGACCTGGGGCGCTTGGTAGGCCTCTTGGGCCACCCCCGGGGTAAGACTGGCCTCTAGCTTCCCTGCGGGTACCAGCTGACACCTTGCAGTGTGCATGCGCCCGGGGCTCTGGGGGTGGCTCCAGGGAATCACTGGGGCCGGCTGTCCAAACCACCCTGGCTTGACTACGGGCACCTCTGGCCCCAGGGGACACAAGGATCTCTTAGCTTGGGGTCAGGGGAAAGTCCCTCAAAGTGGGCCCGACTGAAGCCAGAGACATGGACCCCTTCCCTGGCCAGGCCTGGTCCCTGCCATTCCGGGCCGAGCTTTGTCCCTGTCTCCCACAGTCTCGTTCTTTTTCCACTTCTTTGTCTGTCCTCTCCGGCCATGCTCTTTGTCTTTTTTCTTTGTCTCCCTATAATCTCTTCGTGTCTCTGTTTTTCTCTCTTCCGGTCTCTCCATTTCTCATTTCTTCATGTCTCTGATTCCTGTTCTCTGTCTCTGATTATCTGTGTGTCTCTCTTCCTCTGTCTTCCTCTGGTTCCTGCCTTCTCTCCACTCCCGATGCCGGGAGCCATCAAAAGTACAGGTTATTCAGGGCTTGCCTGACCGAAACATGAAGAGGTGGGCCTGATGCCAGCCCTTGGCCGCTGTGGCCTACCCCCAGGAAAGCAAAGATGGCCGAGGCCTGGCGCCTGGCCTCCCTGACTCCTCCCAGCCCTCCACAACCACCGCACACAAGCCTGATCTCCCCAGGCCAGCAGGCATTCACTGCCATTACTCAGAGCCCAGATCATGGACCCAGGCCAGGCTGGGGGCCAGCTCCGGAAAACAAGGCCCAGCGCTCTGCCAGAGGTGGCCCGAGTGCTTGTGTCCTTCTCTCCCCCAGGCCTTAGTCTGCCCATCTGTAAAGTGACACCACTGAGACCATCTGACCCAGCAGACCCTGCCAGGCTGACTGTCCGTGCTGTGACTTTGGACCAGTCATTTCATCCCTCAGGCCTAGTCTCTCCCTCTGAAGGACAGGACAGATGGTCCCCAGCCCACGGTGTCTGGCAGGGGCTGGCTCAGCTCATCCCTGGCTTTATTCCTGGCCTACAGTAGATGCTCCACCAGAGACGTTGGGGGCCCCAGGGATGGGCCGAGTCCACCCCTGTTGGTGGCCCTCGCTGGTGCCACCACCCGGTGCAGCGCCCATCAGGCTACTCACACCTTCCCGCAGACACCAGGCCCACTCTGTCACCAGCCCTCCAGACAGATGCTCTAGTGAAACTCCAGATGCTTACTTCGTACCTGGCCTACAGTAGATGCTCACTTATTATACATGGATTTTTTATGGATCAAAGTTGAAGCACTTGGTCTGGGAAGGATCCAGATTCCAGAGGCCAACGACAGAAAGCATTTAGATGGGAAACTATTCCAATTTAGGGGACATTCTCCAAGACACGGGGAGAGAGTTGGGGGCTCTTTAGAACCAGGACACCTCAGAACATCCAGGCTAATGTGTCCCATTGACAAGCCCAGCATCCAAACCCAGCTCTTCATTTTCACCCACTGAGCCTCAATTTCCCCACCTGGGGAGTGAGATCATATAGCTCATCCCTGGAAGGATTGAGACTTAAATGAGGGACTGTGCTTCCAGCTCAAAAATGCAGATGACTGCAGGGCTGCCCCAAAGGTAGCCACCCAATAGGAGGTCGCAGGGGAAGTTGGGGACTCGGCTGAACCAGGAGCTCTCGCCCCATCCGGTGGGGGCAGGCAGCCACTGCTGCTCAGGCCTGGGGTGCCCAGAGCCTTCTCAAGGGAAGCAAGAAATTAGGAATTGTGTGTGTGTGTGTGTGTGTGTGTGTGTGTGTGTGTGTGTTTAAGCTGAGAGCAAAATGTGCCGGGAGCTGATCTGCGGCATCTTTGCTGTGGGCTGTACCCCGCACCCCACTGTGCTAGGCCTTGGTGTGTGTCACCCCCACATATTGCTGGCTCTGCAGGCTAGGGGTCAGGCAGGCAGGCTGGCTTGAAGAATCACTTTTCCTTACCCCCCTACCTGTACCCTGCAGACTTCTGCTTCTGGGTCCTACGTCCGGGCCACAAACAGGAACCAGAAAGGGGAAGGCCGCGCTGGGCCAGATTACAGTGACCCCAGGTAGGGGACGCTGGAGCAACAGGGTCACGTGAACCAAGAGAAACAGCCACTGACCAAGAAGTGGGATGCAACAGGTTCTAGGCTCGCTGCTGCTGCTGTGTGACTGCTGCTGGGGCCCTTGCCCTTGCTGGACCTCAGTGTCCTCATCTGTGCAAAAGAGGGCCAAGGGTAGACAGCCCTGAACATGCCCCTTCTCCCCTCTGACCCTCGGTCTTTCATATGGCAAAGGGAAGACAGCTGTTCTGATTCCAGCCCAGGGCACAGTATGATAGCATGGCTATCATGATAGCATGTGTACGTCCTGGCTACGGCCCTTCCTTCTGAGGTGCTTTGGTGAGGGGCACCCAGAGACAAAGCCTGGCAGTTGTCCTCTAAGATGATGTTCAGGAATTTGTTCATTCTGTGGGCATTTACTGAGCACCAGCTGTGTGCCAGGGCCCTGGTAAACAAGCCAGACGTGGTCCTGGGCCTCCTGTGAGTTCACATTTGGGTAGGGGCAGATAGATATCATAGGGGCAGTGACAATCCCTCATGACGGGCCCCATGTTGGGCGAGTCCTAAGAGGAGGCATCATGGATGGCCTCCTGGAGGTAGAGGTTCCAGGCTGAGATCTGTAAGGGCATTGCCAGAGACACTCCAGGTGAGAATGGAGTGAAGGAAACCGAGAGGACAGACACAGGAGGAACCCTCTCCATTTGCCACGTCCCCTTCGGTGGTTAATCACACATAAGGACCTGCCTGGCCATAGGATCCTAGTGTGTCGCTGGCTAGCTCTGCAGCCTTAGGTTACTTACTTGCTTGGGACTACTCTGACCCGCCGATCTCTCGTCTGCAAAAAGGCATCGCCTCAGCAGATACCTGGCACATAGCAAGTGCTCAGTAGATGTTAAACACTAATGATAAGGAAATTATTATCATTAAAGGTCTTCCATGCCCTTGGGACCAGCTGCCTGGGAAAACATCCCCAGGGGCCCTGTAGCACATTCTGTGTCACCCACGCAATGTTTTCCTTCCCTTTCATTTTTTTAAGTGTTAATTTACAATTACAAGAAAAGATTTTTGATAGAGGAGTACATTCACAAATATTAAATTCCAAGGGGAGGAAGTGAAAGCCAGTCTTGACTAGATAGCTTTTTCCTTTCTTACATAAATGGCTGCTGTTAGCGCTTTGCTTTTTTGCACTTACCTGTATGTCCTGGACATCCTCCATGTGCACATATAAACAGCTGCCCAGGCTTTTTTTTTTTCTTCCTGGCTGCAGAGATGCCGTGGACCAAATTAATTTGGCTGATCCCCCAGGCGTTGGATGCTTCCGTTTTTTCCAGTGTAGATACCCCAAAAGACACCTCAAACAGAGCTGCAGTGAGTGAATCAGCTTGTCTGAGCTCACATGCCTTTTAAAAATATGTGGCAGGAGATTTAAAAAGATTTCACACCCATGCCCAGATTTCTAGCTTCTCTTGGGAATGAGAAGCTTGAGCACCCTGGGCCTATACTCCCACCTGGCAGGAAGATGCTGGTGAGTGACCGTCCTTCCAAAGGGCTTGTGCTGCATCGCATGGCTCCCCACCCAGCTCACCTTACTCCACATCACCTGCCTGGCCCCCGGAGGCTTTGGGAGTTTGCAAACCTTCATCTGCACTGCCTCTTCTTTCCAGTGTCATGTTCCTTGACCCCCTGCTTCTGGCAGGAGCCCTAGAAGTAGTCATCAAGGCCCATTTCTCCTAAATCCCTGACTCGCTGGAGCCCTGCTTGCTGAAAGTTGGGCAGGATCTGTTCCTCTGGGGTTAAAAAGTGTTGGTAGCCTCCACCTCCAAATAACTACATACAAAAGGGGACAAGTGATGCCACCATGTCAGTTTAAAAAAAAGAAAGCACTCATTGAAGTTCCCTTGGGTGTCCCTGGAGTGAACCCACAAGAGCCCAGAAGACAAGTTCTGGTCCCGCCTGTCAAAGAATTAGCGTACGTAAGGCAAGCTTCATGGACCAGTGTCTTGGGCAGACTCCTCCCCTTCTTTGGGCTTCAGTGACATGATCTGTGAAATGGGTAGGCTGAAGCCTTTTCTACATGGCAGTCCCAGCGTTCAGCCTGTGGTTAGCACTTCAGACTCACTGAACACGGCGGAAGAGCTCGTCCTGGTCCAGCTCTGCCTGGCTTTGGTCCTCAGCCCCTTGGCCTTCGCCACCAGCCCTGCACTCACCTCTGGCCTCCTGTCCCCACAGGCAAGCGCTTCCAGGAGTGGTGCTGTGTGGTTTTGTGCTTTGGCCTCATTGCCCACAACGTGGCTCATCTCCTGCTGCTGGCCCGCTGGGAGCACACGCCCCTCGTCATGCTGGGTGTCGGTAAGTGCCTGTGGACCCTCTGCCTGCCTCGGTTTCCCCTGGGGTCAGGGACCTCCCTGGTGTCTGTGCCACCCTGATGGCAACTTGCACACATGTGTAATGGTGTGTGGCTGTGTGTGTGCATGCGTGTGCATGCGTCTCTGTGCACGTGTGAATCAAGTACATGCTGTGGGAACCCCGCCTCTGGTCCAGTGATGCCTCTCTTCTTCCTCTCACTTGGGCCAAAACCCTGGACATCATCCTCAGTTCCTTTTTCTTCTGTTCTACATCCAGACTCTCAGCAGGTGCCCTTGGCACTACTTTCAAAATGCACCCAGAATCCAAACATTACTCTCCACCTCGACTGTCCTCACTCTGGTCCGGCCACTGACTTCTCCTGCCCAGACTCTCGTGGGAGCCTCTTCCCTGGTCCCCACCTTCCCTTTGCCCCCACTGTCCATTCTTCGCTGGTAGCCAGAAGGATCCCATTAGATCCTTGATGAGGTCACACTATACCCCCATTCTCTGTATACATAGAATAAAACACCAACTCCTCGGTACAGCCTGGCCTCGGTTCCTCCTCAGACCTCATCTCCCTTCCCATCCTCTGGGGCCTCCACTCCCTCCACGCTGGCCTCTTCATTATGTCTCCACCATGTACTGTTAGACACACTCATATTTCAGGGCCTTTGCACATGCTGTTCCTGTGCCTGGAACTCTCTTCCCACAGATACCTGCCCAGTTCACTTCCTCCTCCAGGTCTCTACTTAGAGGTCACCTCCTCAGGGAAGCTCTCCCTGATGACCCCTCAAAAATGGCAGCCCTGCCACGTACCATCGCCTCAGCATACTCTGCTATACAATATATTTCTTTGCTCAGTATCTCTCCCTCCACTCAAATCTCAGATCCCTGAGAGTAGGCATGCTTTGTATTCACTGCTGCAGCCCCAGCCCCAAGCACGAGGCCTGGCACACAGTAGGTACTCAATTAATGTTTATTGAATCAGAGTGAATGAATGAGCAAGCTGTAACTACAGTACCCGCTGAGTGTTTCCCATTGGTCAGTCCTCCCCCATCCACAGCCAGGGAGGTGGGTGCTACACTGGTAATCATTTTCCAGATGAGCAAACTGAGGCTAATAGAAGGGCCAGCCAGTGTCCACCTCAAGCCAGAAGCACAACATAGTTCTTCATTCAGCATCTCCACTCCCAGGTCCCAGGGTGACTCCTTTTCTTCCTGTCCACGCACCAGCCTCCCCTCTGCCCTCGAACTCAGGCACTCATCACCTCCTCTGGCCCCAGGCTCCCAGGAGGAGGGGGCAGCTGTGCCCTTGGTCTGTCCGCCTGGGCCTCCCTAAGTGTTCAGCTCCCACAATCTCATTAAAAGCACTCTGGCCGCCTAAGCCAATAGTGCTCAGGCTGGCTAATAGAGCCATCTGGGTCTGCAGTGGGGTGGGCCTGTGGGGGGGGGGGGCGGGGGCCGGGCCAGCTGGAGGAGAGGGAGTTAACCCATCCGATGCTGGGGAGCCTGGGCCCCATCTGAGGAGCCACATGTGCCCCCTCGCCCAGGCCTGAGCGGGTCCCCACCTGCAGTGTCTCTGCCTCAGAGCATCACATTCAAGGGCAGGAATGCGACCAGCCTGAGCCCTGTTCCCCCATCTGGGGGTGGTTACCGGCAACCCCTGGGTTCAGGTCCCAGCTCCACAAGCTCATGGCTTGTGGGGCCAAGGTTGTTGAGTTCCTCAGCCTTGTTTTTACACCTCTACAAATTGAGGCTGATTGTGAGGGCAAAATACAGGTGTGCGTAGCAGCTGAGGGGCCAGTGACCAAGTAGAGGTGGGGAGGAGGCCCCACCTGATGTGTGCCGCTCTGCTTCACCATGTTTCCCAAGTGCCTGCTATGCACCAAGCCACACGTTGGACACTTGTAACTCCTAGTGTCAACCTAGTGAGGAGGTTTTGATCACTATCCCCTGAGAGGCCGAGACACTTGCCCGTTGGCCCTCCCTGGTGCAGCAGCAGAGTCTGGAATCATACATCCAGACCTGCCAGCTCTCGAGCCAGACTCTCCCAGCAGGGCCCCGTACAGTCTCCAGTTAGCACTGCTAGGAGACTATGTCAGAGCTCAAGTGGGTGTTGTGTGACCCAGGAGGATGGGTGTCCCAGGCAGGTCACCACCTTCCTGCCCTGGTCGAGATTCGAGCTTCCAGTCCCTGGCTCAGGAACCCTCTAGTTGTCCAGTCACGGCGTGTGACACCACTTCCCCCATCCCACACCTCTGCCTCTGAGCTGATAAGAGCAGACAATCTCCTGATAGTGGTATTTGCACAGTCCCTAATCGATTTAAGTAGCCACCCTGATTTGTGTGTTAACACGCAGGAGGCCAGGCACCGTGCCAGTCTGCAGAGCCTACCTCTAGCCAGGCACTATCTCCCCAGAGGTTCCGGTGCCCCTGGCAGGCCCTGGAAACCAGGGGAGGCGGAAGCATGAAAAGGTGCCCAGTTAATAAACACGGACAGATGATGCAATGCTGGCAAGCAAAATCAAGATAAGCGAACAGGCAGGAAAGAGTGAAGAGGTCAGGGAAGGCTCTTCTGGAAAAGTGAAGAAGGTGAGAGAAGAGGCCAAGCAGATGTGTGGGGGAGGGGCAGCAGGGAACAGCAGGTACAGAGGCCCAGAGGCTGGCGTGTGCCCAGTGAACAGCCGGGAAGCCAGTGTGGCTGGAGCAGATTGATCAAAGGGGGTTGGGGGGCCTGGGTGGCTCAGTCGATTAAGTGTCTGCCTTCTGCTCAGGTCATGCTCCCAGGGTCTTGGGATCGAGCTCCATATCTGGCTCCTTGCTTGGCAGGGAGCCTGCCTCTCCCTCTCCTGCTCTCCCTGCGTGTATGTGCTGTCTCTCTCTCTGTCAAATAAAAAATTTTTTAAAGTTTTTTTTTTTTTTTTTAAAGAAGATTGATCAAAGGAAATAGCCGGTGGCAGCTCGAGAGGCAGTCCGAGAGGGGCGCAGCCTCTGCAGGACTGTGGTCTGGACTTGGGGTTTTGTTCTACAGTCCATGAGGGGGCCACTGGTGAGCTTCCTGCAGGGAGCTGCAGGCGGGGAAGGAAGGGGGCAGGGAGGACCAGAGAGGCTATGAGGATGGTGGCCCAGACCCGGTAAGGCGGTGGAGGTGGTGAAAAATCATTAGATTCTCGGTGAGCTGTGTGAGGCAGGCAGCCAGAGTATCCCATCAGGTCAGCTGTGGAGGTGAGAGAGGGCCTGTCAGTGGCACCTCTCAGGCTTTGATGCAAGGGGTGAGGTGGCCACTAACTGAGGTGGGAAGAGGTGGCTTGAGGGGGGATGCTTGAGCTGCCTGCCTGGGAGCCAGGGCGAGGTACCGTACCGAGCAGGAAATTGGAAATCTGAGTCTGGAGTCCAGGGAAGGCAGCTAGAGATAGAAATCTGGGAGTGTTCACAGTAGAAGAGGTATTTGAAGCTCAGATGCTGACGGAGCGCCCCCAGGGGCTGAGTGCAAGTTCAGAAGAGGCCACAGGCCCCTCTGCCTCCATGCTGGCCGGGAGGAAGGACCGCCAAGGGGTTGGGCGGGGTTGCAGAGGGCAGGAAGAGAATGTGTCCCCAGAAGACGTGGGGGTCAACTGGGAGTGGTCCCTGAGCAGACCAGCAGGATGGGGCAGCGAGGGGACCACTGGATTTGGCCACATGGAGGCCATCAGTGACCTTGACAAGGGCAGTGTTGTGGTCAAGGAAGGTGTGAAGAAGTAAGTGTGCCTGGGAGCCTTGGCTATTTGCTGTACTTGAGGAAAGTGCCTGTGAGTTAAGTTGACACTCAAGGAGTCCGTAGGAATTTTCTGGCAGACTGGTAGAGGGGAGGGTGTTCCAGACTAGGGAGCCCAGGGAATGCAAAGACTGGCGATGAGGATAGAGGTCACATGGCCTCAGGTCAGGTGAGGAGTCAAGCTGAAAGCTGGTAAAAGGTGGTAAAGCCAGGATTTGGCCCAGACCCCCATGGAGCAGCCTTCAGCAGATAGCTCCTGTCTTAGCTGCTCTCGGAATGGGAGGGGCCTTGGAATGGGAGGGGGCTAACAAGTCACAGCTGGGTGACCTATGGCCAGATGAAGGCCCCAGGGCGCCCAAGGACTATGTCAAGGTCACCGGTGGGTTACGGTAGCCTGGAGTGAGTTATTTACTGTCCCGTACCCTGTTCCAGTGTCCCGCACATGGGGTGCCCCCAGGATGAGCCCAGCCCCAGCTGCTGCCACCTGCCCTGGGACAAAGACGCCCTGTGTGCTAGCCTCTGCCACCCCCGCCACCCCCCCCCCCCCCCCCCCCCCCCCCCCCCCACCCCCCGCCATGAAAGCCTCCTCAGGCAGCAGGCCAGGAGTCCTGGAGTCACTGCTCTAGAAACAGCTGCTTACAGAAGCCCAGGGATCACAGAGCCCAAGGAGGGGGGTGCTCCTTCTCTCCAAAAATAATTCTTGACATCTGTTCAAAGCACATATCCCTCCCTGTTCGGCAGCCTGCTAAGGCCAGGTGCTGGTCATTTGACAGATGATGGGACTGAGGCCTGGGGAGGGGGGTGATAGTTAAACTACTAACTGGAGCTCCCCCTGGGAGCACTCACTGTGTACCAGGGACTGACTTTATTAACCAGTTTATTAACCAGTTGTAAGGTAAGTGCTGTTAACATCCCCATTTCTCAAACCTGGACACAAAGGCTTGGTGTCAACGTGAACCAGCCTCACCATGGTCCCCAGCCCCACTTGCCAGCAGCCACGGCTGCCCTCACCATCTGAGTCTCATTCCTCCTCTGGAAAGTCGGCATATATGGGGACCCATCACTAGGGATGTGAAATAAGGTGATGCAGTTTTTCAAAAAGAGACTTTATTTACAGAAAACAAGCAGATAGTTCAGCGATTTCCCATCATATGTCCCCTGCCCCCACTTTCCCGTATTGTTAACGTCTTATATTTTACACTAGTGTCATACATTTGTTACAATCAATGAATGCACTGATATGGATACATTATTATAAATTAAAGTCCATAGTTTCTTCAGATTTCCTTAGTTTCTACCTAACATGTCCTTTTAATGCTCCCAGATCCCATCTAGGATCCCACTCACATTTATTTATCATGTTCCTTTAGGCTCCTCTTGGCTGTGACAGTTTCTCAGACTTTCCTTGTTTTTGGTGACCTTGACAATTTTGAGGAACCCTGGTATTTCATAGGATGCCCCTCTCTGGGAATTTGCCTGGGGTTGTTTTTTTTCTTCTTCTTCTTTTCTTTTCATTTTTTTTTCCCCAAAGATTTTTTAATTTATTAGAGAGAGAGAGCACAAACAAGGGGGAAGAACAGAAGGAAAGGGAGAAGCAGACTCACCACTGAGCAGGGAGCCAGAAATGGGGCTCAATCCCAGGACCCTGAGATCATGACCTGAGCCAAAATCAAGAGTCGGGCGCTTGAGCAACAGAGGCACCTAGGTGCTCCTTTCTGGTGCTTTTTTTTTTTTTTTTTAAGATTGTATTTATTTTATTCATGAGACACAGAAAGAGAAGCAGGTTCCCTGGAGGGAGCCCAATGTGGGACTCGATCCCTGGACTCCAGGATCACGCCCTGAGCTGAAGGCAGGCACTAAACCACTAAGCCACCCAGGGATCCCTCTGGTGCTTTTCATAGACCACATTCTGTTTTGGGGAGAGGAAGAGCTCAGAGGTAAAATACCATTTCCATCACATCGTAGCTAGCGAATGTACTATCAACATGACTTAGACTGTGATGTTGACCTTGACCACTTGGCCCACGGAGTGTTTGTCAGCTTTCCCCACTGTAAAGTTACCCTCCTCCTCTTTCCATACAGTATCTTCCCTGGAAGGAAGTCATTGTGAAGAGTCCATATTTAAGGCATGGGAGTTATGTTCCCCAATAATGCATTTTTAACACCTTTTAACACCATGTGCCTGGCACATGGGAAGTGCTCCGTAACTGTTAACCACTATCATACATATTGTTTTTATTATCATTCTTGTCATCTACCAGGATTAACTGCTTAGGACGATTAAGGAGATAAGATGTGTAACCGGCTTAGGAATGGCCGTGGTACAGTTTAGGGATTAAGAGAGATAAAACATTTAAGGTGCTGGCACAAGGTCTGTTACCTTTAAGTGCTCAATAAATGTTGAGTGAGAACAAATAAATAGCTGTCATCTTTACCCAAAGGAAATGCAAGCATATGTCTGCCTACAGACTTGTGTGTGAATGTTCACAGTGGCTTGACTCCTAGCAGCTGCACCTGGAAACCACCCAGACATCCAACAGCTAAATTGATAAACACACCGTGGTACATCCAGACAATGGAATACTGCTCAGCAATAAAAAGGATATGCCATGATGGAGATAAAGCAGGGAGATGCTACCAAGAGCATCTGCCTGAGAGGATGGATGTGCCAGGGGTTTTGGGTGATGTTTGCCCTGAGCTGAGGAGGAGCTGGCCACTCAAGGATCTTCAGGGAGGGATAGAGTGCCAGGTAGAGGAACAGCAAGTGCAGAAGACGCCCCTTGGCTTGGGGCGTCTGGCTGGCTCACCAGTAAAGCAACTGCCTTAGTTGAGCTCAGGTCATGATCCCAGGGTCTTGGGATTGAGCCTTCCATTCGGGCTCCGTGCTTAGCAGGAAGGCTGCTTCTCCCTCTCCTTCTGCCCCTCCCCCCTGCTTGTGCTCTCTCGCTCACTCTCTAATAAATAAAATCTTTTTTTTTTTTTTTTTTTTTTTAGTTTTCATCCATTTATTTGAGAGATATGACTGAGTAGGGAATAAGATTCTGGGATCATGACCTGAGCCAAAGGCAGTCACTTAACTGACTGAGGCACCCATAAATAAAATCGTCTCCCCTGTTCCCCTAGCCCAGGTCCACTCTTCTAGCACTGTTACCGAGGGGCAGGACTCCCAGCCTGGTTAGCATCCAGGGGTTTTTTCTGCAGCCTACACAGTGTCCCAAGGCCCTGGTCCCCTGTCACCAAGGAGCTGAGGACCCCAGCAGAACACAAAGAATCCTTAAATGGCCCCAGCTGGGCCTCAGAAGATTTCACAGGGAGAAACAATCTGTGCAGGAGAAGGGAAAGGGTTTGCCTCAAGTCCTGGGACTCAGAAAACTGCACTCGAAACTGCTTTTGTAACCTGCATGGTTCACAGCCTGCCCCCACCCCATCCTATCACTCTGCCCTAGTGGACAGTGAGCTCAGTGTCTGCTGCATCTCTGGCTCTAGAGTTTGGCACCCAGTAGTCCTCACAGAATGTTGCTTGATTGACAAAATGACCCCAGAACAACAATAATACTGTGTACTGAGTGTTTGCTATGTGCCAAGCACTGTACTCAGTGGTTTACATTGATTAATTCAAGGAGTATTTATTGAATCCCTACTAAGTACCAGGAACTGGGATGCAGCCATAAACAAAAGATTAAAACCCCTGCCTTTGTGGAGCTGACACTCTTGAGTGGGGAGATCATGAGCAAACAAAAGTGAAGCCCGCTGCCTGTGCACCAGGATAGGTGCTTTGGAGAAAAAGAAAGACAGGAGACAGGAAATGCTGGAAGATGGGGGTGGTTTTAATTTTAGATCAGGTGTTCCCAGCAGATGTTTGAGCAAAGACCTGGAGGAAGTGAAGGAGTGAGCTGTGCTACATCTGGGGAAAGAATATTCTGGGCAGAGGGAACAGCAGATGCAGAGAGAGAGATGCAGAGGTGTGTGAGGGTGTACAGGGGAAAGGGAATAAGCCAGAAGGGCTGAGATGGCAGTGAGCAGGGGGACTGATGCCAGATAGCACTGGGGTGTTACCTTGCACAGGTAGCTGGCCACTCTGCCTCAGTTTCTCCACTGTACAGGGGTGGTGGCGCATCCTGCTGTGTTAGATTTGGACCTCCAGGCAGGTTAAGAGCCAGACTGTGCCACTTGCCATCTTTGTGGCCTCTGCCCTAGTCACCTCTGTTCTCCAGGCTTCCTATTTCCACCGCTATAAGGGGAGCATGAGGACGGTCCCAACTTGGAACAAACTGAAAATCCACTGAGCTCAAGTGTGGAAAGCACTTGTGTCTAGCACTGAAACTGCTCAATAAATGGCAGCTGCTTCCTGTAGCTGTTTCCCGTAATCACCATTCCCATCTACCTAGAAGAAATTAGGGCACAGAGAGGTTAAGTATTATGCCCAACGTCACACAGCTAGTGAGAGACACCTAGGATTTAAGTCCAGATCTAACAGCTCTCAGCCTCTGTCTTATACTGACCCCCTCAAGTGAGTGAATGGTGTTGGGGTCTTTGAGGGAACCTCAGCCCAGTTCAGAATACATTGGGAAAGTCAAGAAGGAAAAGGCTGCCAGAAACCAAATCATGACATTTATTGTGATAAAAGCTAGGTCGGGGCATGCCTGGATGGCTCCGCAGTTGAGTGTCTACCTTCGGCTCAGGCTGTGATCCTGGGGTCCTGGATCTAGTTCCACATTGGGCTCCTGGCAAGGAACCTGCTTCTCCCTCTGCCTGTGTCTCTGCCTCTCTCTGTGTGTCTCTCATGAATAAATAAATAAAATCTTAAAAAAAAAAAAAAAAAAAAAAGCTAGGTCAGGGAGGAAAGCTCCTGTCTGCACCAGAGGTATTTCCCAACACCAGACCCCAGAAGGACATTTCCATCTAGTCACTGGCATCAAGAGCGAGCTTCCCTCTGTGGAGTGCTTGGGGGCCAGAGAGAAGGGCACGGTCAGCTCCTAATGGGGAAAAGCTGAGTTGGTCTGTGCATGCCCAGTTTATTTCCTCCAGACCCACCGAACAGATGAGTCCCCACAAATCCCCTGGACAGAGCAAGTAGAGGGACAGGAGTGTTGTGCCTCAGGTTCCATTCACAGGGAAGCAAGCAACCCAGGTAGAGAAGGGACACCCCCACCTCCCATAACAAGTGAGTGAGTGAGCCAGCCAGCAGGCGAGGGAAGGCAGACGCCCTGCCTCGGGGTGGAGGGTGAGCAGGACCGCCCCCTCTGGGTCCCCCAGCCCCACCTCACCCTCTCTTGTCCACAGTTGCAGGCGCTCTCATTGTTGACTTCTTGTCTGGCCTGGTGCACTGGGGAGCTGACACTTGGGGCTCCGTGGAGCTGCCCATCGTGGGGAAGGTGCGTATGCTGACCCAGGCCTGCAGTCCAGCAGGAGCTTGGGCTGGCTCACCTCGGGTGAGCTCCCGTCCTCTCCGAGCTTCCTGCTGCCCTGTGCGAAAGAGGGAAACCATTGTTCCAGTCTGATGTCATCTCCCACCCCATCCGGGACCCAAACAGTCTAGAAAACCCCCTGGGACTTTCTGGACGCAAAAGCATCAGGCATGGGATAATCCGAAAGCTTTGAAGCCCTTGAACTTGGGGGCGACGCCTTGTTCTCCTTTGCCAGCCCTGCTGCGCCTCACTGTGCGCTTGAATCACACTTTACCTTCTGTCAGACTTCTTGGGAGGTGACAGAAAGCCCAGTACAAGCTGGCTCACCCAAACCCAGGTACTGGTTCATGAAACTGGAAAATTCAGAAGTAGAGCAGAGGTGAAGTGCGGCGGCGTCCGGCAGCACACATAGTCATACCACGTTCTCCTGACTCCCTCTGGTCTCTCTCCGTGTCTCCGTCTGCTTTCCTCTCTGTTGGCTCCACTGTCACGTAGGCTTCTCCTTCACCGTCCTGCCAGGTCGGCCCTGGCAGTGGAGAGCCAGCTCTCCTTTCCCACGGTGAGAGCCAAAGTCCCATGGCGCTCTCCCATTGGCCCGGCTCGGGTCATGTGCCCATCCCTGCCAGCCACTGGGGCAGAGAGAGGGCCTGATTGGCCCAGCCAGAGTCACGTGCTCACTTTAAACTAGCAGGAGGCGGTCCGCCCCAGAGGAACAACCTGTACCTACAGAAGAGGAAGAGGGGGGAGGCTGTTCCCAGGAGGGGTGGGGCACTGGGGAGAAAGAGAGAAGGCCCCATGCCACTGTGCAGGGCGTCTGCGGCTGTGTTAGGGTGGAGTGGGTCTCCAACTCCCCTCACACCCCTGATGGGGGGACTGCGGCCCCAAGTGGGGCAGTAGTATCCCGAGGTCCCCACCAAGTCATTTCGACTGGCTTCTGCTAGAGCTGCTTAGACTGGACCCTGAAGCCCCGTGGGCTCTGCATCAGTAGCCTGGTGGCTTCTGTCATCCCAGAGGCCGGGAGGCGGTGGAGAGAGGCTGGCCACACAGGCTGACTGGGCCGATGTATCCCTTCTCCTCCCCCACCCCCTACCCCTGCCCTCACCCAGGCTTTTATTCGACCCTTCCGGGAGCATCACATTGACCCCACAGCCATTACACGACATGACTTCATCGAAACCAACGGGGACAACTGCCTGGTGACGCTGCTGCCTCTGCTAAACATGGCCTACAAGTTCCGCACCCAGAGCCCTGGTGAGTGTGCCCACTGGTGGTGGGCTGCAAGGGGTCTGTGGGGGCAGAGTCCCCTCACAACGTCATAAAAAATGTTTTAGTTATCAACATGTAAAATTGGGCCATTTGACATAAAAATCTGTGCTCCCAGCTTCTCTTGAACCATCCAATCTGGCCATCCCAGGCCCTTGTTCCTATTTGGCTTCACTGGGCGGGAGCGGAGCTGCAGCCACCACCTTTAGGCAGTCCCCAATGCTCCCTGCTGCCCTGCACCTGGACCACCTTGTGCATCTGCATTACCTGCCTGGCCCTGAGGGCTGCTGGCTTGGCTGCCCTGGCTCAGGAGGAAGAATGCCGGCTGTGAACTCAGGAAGCTCTGAGTTCTGATCTCTGCCCTCCCTATCTTGGAGAAAAAGCAAGTCATTTCACCTCTGTGAGCCTCAGTTACCTTATCTGTCAAGTGGGCAGAAGATGGAGGATATGCATTTCCTCTGTACCAGGTCTTATTCTAACAACTTGACACCTCATTGATCCTGAAAGGAGCCCCGCTCTGGTTAGATGTGATGAGTTTCTGTGGTATCATGGGTGCTGCAGTACCCACCTATATCCTCTCACTCAGGTATGCACCCATCCCCTAGCTGCCGTGAGTGGTGGCTGCCAACTACTCCCAGCTGTCCCCTCTGAGAACTGCCAGAGCAGGTTCCACCTCTCCCCTTGGGATAAGCCCAAAGCCTAAGCCCAAAGTGAGAGGGAAAGTCTACAGAAGACCAGGCCTCTTACCTCTGGGTGGGATCAACTCTGTAGACCCACTAACCCTCCAGAGCTGCCCCCTGGATCAGGCTGAGACAAGACTCCCCCCAACCCCATCATTGCTTAGTTCTCCCACTGCTTCCCTCACTCCCTGAGATGTTTTACTGAACAGAGGATGCGCCCCCCCCCATTCTCCCACGGATAAATTATGAGCACATGAACCCTTGTCTCAGGCTCTGCTTCTAGGGAACCCAAAGACTTACTCCCATTTTACCGATGATGAAGTTGAGACTCAAAGAGGCAGAGGCACTGACCCAAGCTCATATAGCCAAGAAGTGTTAGAGCACAGACCTGAACCCTGCTCTGCCTGACTCCAGAGCCAACATTTATAACTATTTCTTATGCTTACTCCATTATCTGCACACTGCACAGAAGAGAAGACTGAGGCCCAGAAAGGAGTCTGAACTTGCCTAAGACCATGGGGGAGGGTGGAAGGAGGCCTGGGATCTGCCCAGGAACAAGTGGTGAGGGCCAGGCCTGCGGAGGCCCTGCCCTGTGACAACTTTGTGGCCCTGTGGGCACCACCCTCTCCCCACCCTGCAGAAGCCCTGGAGCAGCTGTACCCCTGGGAGTGCTTCGTCTTTTGCCTGATCATCTTCGGCACCTTCACCAACCAAATCCACAAGTGGTCACACACGTACTTTGGGCTGCCACGCTGGGTCACCCTCCTGCAGGACTGGCATATCATCCTGCCACGCAAACACCACCGCATCCACCATGTCTCTCCCCACGAGACCTACTTCTGCATCACCACAGGTTCGGCTACAGGGTGGCGTGGAACAGGCTGTCCCCACCTCCAGCTGTAGCTCCATCCTCAGGGTCATAGGGCAGAGGTCACAGTAGGAGGTCATGTAATCCTTGCCCTGCAAGAACATGCCCTTACAATACTCGTGGACCTACTATGTGTCAGGCATTCTCCTAGGTGCTGAGGACACAGCAGTACAAGGGAGACAACCTTTCCCACTCCCACTGCCCACATCACGGAGTTATGATTCCACCCACCCATCCAGCAGATGTTTTTTGAGCACCTACTGTGTGCCATGCACAGTCCTGGGCTTAGGACACAGCACTCAACAAACAGGCACAGATCTCTGCCTTTGTGGCATTCCCACTCTAATAGGGGACATTCCAGACAATACATGAGTAGTACATTTAACAATGCTAACTGCTGTGGAGCAAATGAGAGCAGAGGGTAGAAGGAAAAGGGGGGAGACTTTGCCCTTGAGATAAGGTGGTCACCAAAGGCCTCACTGAGAAGGTGACATGTGGACTGAGGGAGAAGGTAATGCAGATCTGAAGGAAGAGCCCTCCAGGCAACGGGAACAGCAGGTGCGAAGTCCCTGAAGGAGGAACACACGTGCCTGGTTGGTTTGAGGAACAGCAAGGAGGTTAGTGTGGCTGGAGTGAAGGGCATTAGGGGCAGAGTAGAGGGGAGATGACAAAGTCAAGATGTGAGAAATGTTATAGGGGACAAAGCAGGGTGAAGGGCAGAGAGTCCTGGAGTGGGAAGGCAGGAGTCACTGTTCATATAAGGAAGTCAGAAATCTAAAAAAAGAAAAGTGAAGGAGGCGCCCCATAGCCAAGTAAGGAAAGACCAGTTCAGACAAAGGGAACAGCAAGTGCAGAGGCCCCGAGGCAGGAACATGCCTGGTGTGACTGAGGAACTCTAAGGAGACCCACATGCCATTGGCAGTTAACGAACCAGTACCAAAAGTAAATGGAGGTTTTCCGGGGCCAGCTGGCATGAAAATTAAGTGTAGCAGAGGTGCCGACGACACTGACAGCAAGCTAGTCCAGCTTGTCCAACTGGCCTCTCTTCCACAGGGGCCTTTCGGGGTCTCAGACCTCGCTGGATGTCCTTTTTCTCCCCCAAGGAATGGGGCTGCAGCCGCCTCCTTACAGACCACCTCCCCAGGGCCAGGGTGTGAATAGCATGACGGCAGATGCAAATTGCTCGGCATGTAATATATACTTGATGAGTTACTGCCCCTGGTTTTTACAGGGGACAGAACTGAGAACCACAACAAATATTTTTTTTGTATGTCCTAAAGTCATGTTCTTTGAGGGCAGGTGGAGGGATGCGAATTTAGGCTGTTGAGGAGCTCAGCTAACTAACTGCTCAGCCAGGCCAAGGGTCAATCCTAGTTTGGCCACCCACTCATTGGGAGACTCCCATCCAAGCCTGTCTTCACCTCTGGAAAGTGGGACTCATAGTACCTACCTCATGATTTGGGGGAAAAGCTGTAACAGAGGAAAGAAGATTGTAAGCAATGTTAGTGAGCATCTACTATGTGCCGCAAGATCAACAGTAGAAAAACATGGGTTTGGTTGGGTGGAGCAGGACATTCTAGTTGGGCATTGGGGAGAAAACCTAACACAAAACAGGAAAGTGGTGGATTAATGAGAATGGTTACAGGTCATCATAAAGGTTATAATGAAACAAAAGTGAGTGATGGGGTCAAGGAAGGCTTCCTGGAAGAGGTGGCAGGTGAGCCCAATGATAAGAAATGCTGCCACCACGCCTGATGCATAGTAAGCCCTTGGTGGGAAAGTGAGTGAGTTAGGGTATGGAGACATGTGTGAACAGCCCCTAAGCCCATGGGTGGGAGGGCCCCATTCCCAGATCCTCAGTCCACCCTTGTCCCCTGCCCCATACAGACATACGTACCTGGTTGCTCCTGCCCCCAGCCAAGCCAGAACTTTCCTTCCATCTCCTCTATTACTGCTCTCCCATTCAACCCTCCGATGCCCTGTTTTTACTGCAGGCTGGCTCAACTACCCCCTGGAGAAGATAGGCTTCTGGCGACGCCTAGAGGACCTCATCCAGGGCCTGACTGGCGAGAAGCCTCGGGCAGATGACATGAAATGGGCCCAGAAGATCAAATAACTCCTCCGAGCCTGCCACCTTATTGCCAACCTTCCCCAGCCCCTGTACCCCCAAACCGAAGCCATCTGCCAAATTCCAGCCTCCTTGTGCTGGCCCCCTCCAGATGGAGAGGACGCCTCCTGGGCTGGGCCCGGGCACCCCCAGCCCACCCCCTCGTGACACAGAATACTTGAGCCACTGATTTTTTCATTTCCTCTTTTTCATTTTCTTTCCTGGGCCCCTTCCCAGCCACCTGAGCTGCTCTGTCTCCAAGCCTGACTGCAGAAAAAGGAGCCCCGCTGTGCCAGCCCTTCCTTGGGTAGAGGGGAAACTCACCCACTCCCTGCACCCCTACAGCCCACCCCTACCCCTTCCTCACCGGGCAGCCCTTCAGCGTGGCTGGCGTTGGGACCACTGAGTCGTCTTAGCTGTCTCTCCTTGCTTGCCCCCAGTGGTTGAGGAGCTCCCAGGCATACCGGAGTGTCCCTGGAGCATTGCCCTGCCATGGCCCTGTGAACTGACCCTGAAGGCCTGGATGGCTGGACAGCCCCAGGCACCACCTGCATCCTAACCTGTTCACCCAAGAATGGCAAAGTGCAGCAAGGGTCTGAGGGCAGCCGGCCAGAAGAGGCAGGAATCCCCCTCCCCAAGCCCGGACCCCCTCTCTCCTCCACCTCCCCATCTGCCCATGTGATTCCAGCCAGAGCTGATATCTCTAATCAGAGGACGTCTTCACAGAGTGCAGCCCCTGCAAAGGGTCGTGGTCATTTGGAAGGGGACATGGTGTCCCCTCTGGCTAGGGGAATGTCAGAGAAGGAAGAATGGGGCTTTTTTTTTTTTTTTTTGGTTTTTTTTTTTTTTTTAAAGGTGCTTGCTTGTTTAATGTAAATAATAGAAAGCCTTAATATCTTTTCTGTAACACGGAGTAATATTTTAATGTCATGTTTTGGATGTACATAATATATTTATAACAAAGCAGCAAGAGTCTACTTAACCTTGGCTGCCTGGTGTTTCCTGGTTGGCTGGTTGGGGGGTGGTTAAAGATCCTAGAGGATAAGGCCCCACCCCTACCCCATTCCTAGCTCCTCTCCTCCAGCCTTAGGCTCAAATGGGAGCTTTGTCACCTGAGACAGTGAATTAACGTTGCCGTCTGCTCCAAACACTTTTGGAGGGGACCCACAACTGGATGAGGAATGGTCTTCCTGCAGGAGATCATGATAGAGTGATGAAGGCAAATCCCTATTAGTGTATTCCTTCAGCAAATGTTACTGGCACCTGGTGTGTGCCAGGCTCCAACCTGGACATTGGGCACTGCAGTGAACAGACAGACAAAGACTTACCCTGGCGGAGCTGACCTCCTGAAGAGAGACAATAAATATAAATAAATGCACATGTACATTCAGATGGTGATTTGTAAAGAAGGTAAAAAATAATCACATTGGAAAAGCAGGGTGGTCAGGGAGGGTCTCTCTGAGAAGGGACATTTGACCTGAGACCCGTGGGAGGAGATGGAGCCAGCTGTGGGGAAGAGACCAGCAGACTGGACAGTAAATGCAAAGGCCCTGAGGCAGGAACAAGTCTGAGGTTAAAAGACAGTGGGGCTGAACTGAAGTGAACAGGGGAAAGTGGATGATATGGTTGGAAAATTAGAGGCTTGTTACAGGCTGAGGAAGTTGGGAGACACTGGACATTTTAGACAAATGAGTATGTTGTTCATTTATTCATTGAACAAGAAATTCTAGGGCACCTCCCATGTGCTGAATTTCCCATGAGATTCAGTAGTGAACATACAGACATTACAATCAATATCTAGTCTGGGCTAGATAGTTTCTGCAATACTAGCAAAAAGGGGGGGACAGAGAAATGATAAAATACTCTTTAGAGTGGTCACAGATAAAGCTTTTGTAAAAATGTGACCCATGACTTAATTTTCCTTAAAGTTTGCCCACCACTAGATTTGTAACTGTCCGAGGGGACCACAAAAGGGGAATTAGAGTTCAATTCGTAAGTGACAGAAAATGATAGCTTAAGTAAAAATAGCCAGAATGATTTAACTCCTATAACTGAAGAGTTGAGAGGAGGTGGCTGTGACTTAAGATTTGGCAGGACCCAGGGGCTCACATGATTCACCAGACCCTGGTCAGTCTAGTTCCGCTTTTCCCTGAGTTGAGACCTGACATTGGACAAGCTCTGCAATCTCAGTGGAAAAAGTTTCCCCTGCCTGTGGTTGCAGCAAATGCCCAAGGCAGGCTTCTCACTGGGACAAATTGGGTCTCGTGGTGGTGAATGGCTCTGGCTGGCCGGGTTTGAAACACACCAACCTGGAGTTTTAGGGGTGGGAATGATACTTCCCAAGCCACAGGACTGAGAGGAAGGAGAGATGGTTTGTTCCCAAAAAGAAAAAGTAAGGTGTTGTCAAAGAAGTCTACAACAGATGGGACAGACAGCCAAACTTCAGAAGGATCAGATAAGCAGCCTTGGAGCTACAGAGGTTGGGTTCCTGCTCATTGGCCCTGGTGGCGAGATTTTTTTTTTCCAGGCCTCCCAACCTGTATTAATTACCCCCAAACAAGCAAAAAAAAGAAAGAAAGAAAGAAAGAACCCAGTCTGAGTCCAGAGAGATGAACTGACTTGCCCAAGATATCATGGCTAAGACAGAGCCATACCTCACACGCAGAACTTGTCTCACTGCTCCTAAATCCCGGGGGCTGGAAAAACACTTTCAGAACCAGGAGTTATGCTTTGTGTCTGGGAGTGTTGGGGTCATTTGTGAGATGGAGGTATTGCAAAAAAAGTGCCTAGGAGGGCTGGGCAGGGGAAAATGCTCATATCCACTGAACGCTTACTCATGCCAAACTGCACAGAGCTCCATGCATTGAATCTGAGAGGTGAGTACATGCAGCCCCATTTGCACACAAGGACAAGGAGCTGGGTCATGGAACAGGCCCAGGGTCACATAGCTGATAGCTGTCACATAGCTGGAATCTAAGCCCTGATCTGACCCAAAGCCTTTATGCTTTAACACCTGCTGATAGCCCCAGTGGAGGGATGGAGGTAAGGAGGCAGGTGGCAAGTGAGAAATGTGTCCCTTACTACACTCAGGATGAGAAAAAGCAGCTGACACTGCGGACCCAGATGCCCTGGGGACATCAGGCCCAGAGGGCAGCTGCGGCTCACATCAGCTGATTGATTATAGAGGAACTAGAATTCCAGACTTTTTTTCTTTGTTAATGCTGGCTCCATTTTTTAAGCATATGGTAAGCAAAATAAAACAGGTGTACGGGCTGACTTCTGCCCTCAGCTTCCCAGCTGGTGCAGGGATGGCCCGCTTTTCAGTGGAGTCGTGCTGCTATCTGGTGGTAGAGTGGGGCAGGTAGCAGTGCAGGGCAAACATGTATTTCCAGTTTGTCTGGGAATATCACGCATCCTCCTCTGTGCTGGCTTCTTCCTAAAGGTGGTCTGGGTGGGGCACCTGCCCCCAGGGTCTCACATGATTCACCCCCTTTTGAAAAACCTAAAAATTTCAAGCTATCCTTTAAATATTTTTTCTTAGGATTTTATTTTTTCATTTACTTGAGAGAGACATGGGGCTTGATCTCATGATCCCGAGATCCTGACCTGAACAGAAATCAAGCTGGACGCTTAACTGACTGAGCCACCCAAGCGCCCCAAACATTTTTTAATAGGTAATCCATTCATAATGTAAAGAATAAGAATAAATACAAAAATGATCTAGAGCAGGGGTCAGCTGACTGCCACTAGTGAGCCAAATCTGGCCCAGCTGTTATTCTATGGCCCCATGAGCATTTTTTGTAAGTGGTTGTGGGGAGGAAAAAAAGTATCTCCAAAAACATAAAGTTCAAATTTCAGTGTGGTGGTAAAATTTTACTGGCACACAGCCACCCTTGTTCATTTGCATATTGTCTAATACAGTGGCAAAGTTGAGAGCCAAATGGTCCTCAAAGCATAAAATACTATCTGGCTCTTTACAAAACAAACAAACAAACAAACAAAAACTTTTCCAACTCCTGGTCTAGAGTGAAGACTAAACTGTTCCCACTGGAGTTCCTCCAAGCCCTCAGTTTCCCTTCTCAGAGGCCATTATTGCAACAAGACCCCTGCAAGTCCCTCCAACAGGCGGCAAGGCATCCCTGCACCTGCTTTCCCACCATAGGTAGAATATTCCATATGCAGTTCTGCACTTGCCCTTTTCACCTAGTGTATTTTGGAGACAGTATTATATCAATGCTTCCTTCCTCTTTTTGACAGTGGTGTAGCATTCCAACTACAAGTTCAGAATGGACTTTCGTGTTTTAACTAGTCTTTTGTTGGACATTGAAGTTGTGTTCAGTCTTGGATAATATGAACTGCTATTTGTGTGCACAGGAGAACCTAAGTCTTCACCCATGAGGACCAGGAGACCTGAGGGGTCAGATCATAGAAACCGAATTGTTGGGCCCAGGATGTCTGTGTTCCATTTGGATAGCTTACACCAAATTGCCTTCCAATTACCCATCTAAACTCACCACTTTCATCACTCCTCAGCCTTTTGGCTAAGATCAAGTGTAAACTCACCACTTTTGAGAGTGCCAGTTTCCTCACACTCTTGCCAATGCACTGTGTTATCAAGTGTTTTGTTCTTTGCCAATCTGATAGGTGGTTTTAATTTGCATTTCTCTTACTCTATTTCACTGAATCTAAGAAACCATTGATTGTGAGATGCGTCCTGATTCCAGAGATGTTTGAATGTGAAAATGTGCTTAGAATCACTGAACTGCAATATGTTGAGTGAGATCGGTATCTTACCTCATTTCCTTACTTCTTGGGAAGCAGGGTAGTAGTAGTTGAGAGCTTTGGGTTCAAATCCCAAAGCTTGTGACTTTGGCCAAGTTACTAAACCTCTCTGTGTCTCTTTTCCTCATCTATAAGAAGGGATAGTAATGCTATGACCTTATAGGGTAGTTGTGAAGATTAATTAATATATGCAAAAACCCTATGTTCCTGGAACATAGTAAACGCTGCATAAATGTTTGCTATGATTAACATCTTTGTTTTGGAGTGTTTATCACTTTTTCACAATGAGTTGCAAGGGCTCTTTAAAATTGAGGGAAACTCATCCTTTGGTTCCACCCACCCCACTGCCCCAGAGCTCTGGTTCTTATTTATTTTTCCCTGACCACAAAAGTAACAGATGGTACAAAATTCAGACATTACAGAAATAAGTCATAGGAAGAAGCCAATGGAAACATCTCATGTCCATCAAGAGAGAAGTGAGTAAGTAAATTGTATCATGACCTCCCTACCCCACCCACTCCCATCCCTCTTGGGTTGTATACTTCAGCAACTTCATCAAATGTTAGATAAAACATCTTAATGCTAGGCTTCAGACACACCCCAGAGGGACATAATTCTATGTATGTGCCATGAAATGCCATTAGCAAGTGTGTCTCCCACACCCCATCATCCACAGACTCTTTCTCCAGGCATTCTGTTCTCTGCCTTACCAGTGCCCATGACTCCTCTGTCAACAGCTTGTCAGTTTTACTTTCTGTAGTTGGTATTATAAAAAGCTATACCAGGAGGTTGGGGGGTGTGTGTTCTTAACTATAAATGGAAATATAAACATAAAATTACACAATGTTACCTACAAGCTTCCTACTCAAAGTATGGTCTGTGCATCCCCTAGGCACTTGTTAGAAATGCAGAATCTCAGCACAAACCACCCCCCTCCAAACACACACAGAGAATCAGAATCTGCATTTTTAACAAGCCTCCTGGTGATTTGGGGGCACATTTGAGTTTGAGGAGTATTACTCTAAAAAATAATACTATAGGCTTTATAAAAACTATATGGCACTTTTTACATTTTGAATATACTACTCATGCCTTTCACATCACAGAGATTCCCAAACTGCCCAGATGTTTTCCCACCTTATTGAGAAGTTTTTGTTTTGTTTTAACATTTTATTTATTTATTTGACAGCGCACACAAGCAGGGGGAGCAGTAGGCAGAAGGAGAGAAGCAAGCTTCCTGCTGAGCAGGGAGCCCAATGCACTGAGCAGGGAACCCAATGTGGGGTTCAATCCCAGCATGACCTGAGCTGAAGTTAGATGCTTAACCATCTTAGCCACCCAGGCACCCCGAGAATAGTTTTTGAATGAACACTATTGTGGAACAGTCTACATCTGTTTCTCTTCACTGGGGCACTGTGCCAGCTTCCTGTACCAATTACGTATGCTTTTGACCCTAGGTCACAAAAACCCACCTTTAAGAGCAGCTGAAGCAATAAAGACTTATTATTTCATGTCTTAGGAAACCCGTTTGTAAGTAGGGGCGCCTGGCTGGGTCAGTAGAAAAGCATGCCGCTGCTTATCTTGCGGTTGTGAGTTCGAGCCTCATGTTGGGCATAAAGAGTACTTAAAAATAATAAAATCTAGAAAGAAAGTAAAGAGGGGTGCCTGGGTGGCTCAGTCTGTTAAATGTCTGCCTTCAGCTCAGGTCATGATCCCAGGATCCTGGGATCAGAGCCCCATTGTCAGGCTCTCTGCTCAGCAGGGAGCCTGCTTCTCCCTTTCTCCCTGTCTGCAGCTCTGCCTACTTGTGCTCTCTCCCTCTGTCAAACAAATAAAATCTGAAAGAAAGAGACAGAGAGAGAGAGAGAGAGAAAGAAAGAAAGAAAGAAAGAAGAAAAGAAAGAAAAGAAAAGAAAAGAAAAGAGAAAAAAGAAAAGAAAAAAAGAAAAGAAAATACAAGAAAAAAGAAAAGAAAGAAAAGAAAAGAAAGAAAAGAAAAGAAAAGAAAAGAAAAGAAAAGAAAAGAAAAGAAAAGAAAAGAAAAGAAAAGAAAAAAGAAAAGAAAAGACTTGTAGGTAAACGGCCCCAGGGTTCTCTTCAGCAGCTCAACCACATCCTGGGAGGTCCTAGCTCTTGCCATCTTTCTGTGCTAGCACCTCCTTTCTGCAAATACCTATGGTGTAGTTCTAGGTTTTTTGGCCTCTGGATCGTCACAGCTCCAACCATCACAACCTCCTTTTACAGGAAAGAGGAAAGGGGGCCAAAAAAAGCTTTCTCCCCAGCTATTCTCAAGGGAGCGAAACTTTCCAATCACCCTCCTCAGCTCATTGGCCAGCAAAGAACTAGGTGACAGGCGCACCGCTGGACCAATCGCTGGCAAAAGGAAACGGCCCTGCCGGGAACCGGCTCAGATTCACACCTGGAACTGGACCTTCAGCCCCCTCATCAAAACCAGCTGGCTGTGGGCACCCAAGGACCTGGTGCCTGCGGGCCGTCAACGGCGTCAGCACAAACCCTCTCCGGACTCCCCGCCTCCAATCTCGGTGCCGCCCAATTCAGTCTTTTCCAGGTAGTCAGGCTGCATTTTGCACAAAAAAAAGCAAACCCACCCACGCTTTGCTTCCAACCTCCCAGGCTCCACAGGTGCCCCGGGGGTAAGAGAACTGAATTCCAAACCTGATTTTACTCCTTCCTTGTTGCGTGATCCTGGGAAAGCATTCTAACGCTTCCGAGCCTCAGTTTCCTCATCTGACAAATAGAGATGATAAAAGCTACTTTGCGGGGGTCACTAAGGATTAAATAATAAGAAAAATAGTAGCTAATACTTATATAGCCCTCGCTCTTTTCTAAATTCCTTCGTTCCATTAACCATTTTAATCTTCCCAACGAGCCAATAAACAGGACTCTTATCCGCATCAGCTGAAGCTACCAGGTCCAGCGCGAGGCAGAGATGCGGCGCAGGCACCGGAGGAATCCGGCTCTGGGGACCCGCTCTGACTTCCCAGACAGAGGGCGGAGCCTCTCCGAGGGAGCTTCGGCGGAGAGGACCACAACTCCCGGCAGGCTCCGCGACGCCGCGAAACTACAGTACCCAGCATGCCCCCGGGCGTCAGGCTTAACCTATTCTCCTGCGAGGTCCTCTGCACAGGAATTTGCTTTACTGTCAGTTTTGCTTGCCAGAAATTCCCTACGAGAACCAAGGAATCTATGCGAGCAAACGTTTAGGAGCATCGTGGATAAGTTGGCTTGTGTTTCCATCCTCACTCCTCCACCTGTTAGCTCTGAGTCTTTCTCATCCTTACCGTGCGGTTATCCCTAGAATTTGCTGCATCCAGCTGTTGTGATGAATAAAAACTGGATATGAAGGCTTGGCAAATATCAGCTGTTGTAGTGTCTCCTCCTCCCTGTGTGCTAGAAGGTTTTATCAAAGCATTTTATCTCTCCAGCAACTCTATGAGGTTGATACCATCATTCCTCTTTTCAGAAGGAGGGGATTGATGCCAAGAGAGATTCAAATCTCTTGCCTGAAGTCACACAGCAAAGAGTAGGTGAAGGAGCACTGGAATCCAGAAAATTTCACTTCAGAGGTGAGTTCACTTTAGGAGACCAAATGCTTCCCACTTGCTACTTGAGGCTTTATAACAACCCAAAGTCCAGGGCAAATATTTTCTGTATTTTTCAAGATAAATTTGAATCACGTGATACACAGACTATCAAGTCGATTCCCTATTGCCAGTGCTTTGAAGGAGACACACATGGGGCTTTAAGAGTCAATTATAGCTGAACTGGACCTGGAGAAATCAGGGAAAGCTTCCCTGAGGGGGTGATGCTGGATCTGAGAACTGAAGAGTGGGAACAGCACAGGCAAAAGCCCTGAGTAGGGAGGGGACATGTACTGCAGAGAGGTACAGGCAAGTCTCAGAGGTACCGGCTGTGCCAAGGATGAGGGTGAGAGGTACCCAGGGTGCAAATTTTAGGAAAGTATTCACTTGCAGGATCATGCAAGTGCAGAGCTGAGACCTAAGGTTAAAAGTCTCCTTAAATGAGGCTTGAGTGTAAGTCCTAGACACCTCAGTGGTCTCACTGGTCTCAGTGGTCTCACTGGTCTCACTGGACCCTAGGCGCATGGCCTTTGGTTAGGGTAGCCATCCACGGTGGTTTGCCCTGAAGAGTTCTGTTGTTCTGGCCAGATAATACTAGGTCTCCTTTTCATCTGATGATTGTCTTTGTTGGATGAGAATTCATGCAACTTGTAGAATCTGTATTTTATCACAAGGAAATGGAGAGCCACTGAAAGATTTAACTGAAAGGTATTTTGAGCAAATTTTGGCTGCCATACAGAGAATGGATCATGGGGGCAAGAATAAAGGCTACTGGGGTCACCCAGGTGGAAGACAAGGGCAGCCTACCCTAAGTGGATGAAATAGATGGAGCTGAGAAATGCTTAGGAGGCACTACTGTCAAAACAAGGTAATGCACGGGATGTCCTGGATAAGGGCTTCCGGTTTCCTTGCTCCTCTGTACTGGAAGTCCTTGTCCTTCTTCTGCCAGTGTTTAGCTGTGTGACCTTGAGGCAGTCCCTTCACCTCTCTCAGCTTGTTTCTAAATCCACATCAGGACTTCTTAGACCGCTTATAATAAAAGATCAATCCCTTCTTGGATTTAACATACATTTGCAAATATGTGTCCATAGGACCTTTGCACATGCTGTTCCCTCTACCTCTTAATCAGTCTCTGCTGAATGTAACCACCTTAGGAGGCCCTCCCCGACCACCCCCTGCTGCCCCTTCCTAGGTTCAATCTCTATCCTATCATAGTTATATCTTTTCCTATTTCTTTGTTAACTAGCTCTCTGACTAGAATGTAAGCCTGTAAGAACAGACTTCAGGGATGTATATCCATTCCCAGGACCTAGCACAGCGCCTGGCACATAGTAGGTCTTAGTTAAGTATTTCTTTGGATGAATAAATGGATGAATGAATGAATGAATGAATGAATGAGTGGAATGCTTTCCTTGACACCTTAATGCCCCAAAACAAAGCTTCTCTGGCCCAGGACTCTGGCCGGGTTTCAAATTCTGATTCAGCCACCTAACCGCTAAGTTTAGATAAATCGCTGAACCTGCCCCTCAGTTTCATTTTTCACATTAATCCCGACCTGGTAGAGATATTGTGAGGATCCAACTAGACAAGGAAATGCACGAAGTAAAATAGGCTTTCTTTTCTTTTTTTCTTTTTTAGCTTTCTTCTGTATCTTCCACAATCGCGTCCTCCCAAGTCTGATCACCCTTGCCTTTCTCACCAAACACCTCAGTATCTCCTTCGCACCCGAGCCTGGAGGAACATGCAGGTTGCCGGGCCCTCCCGCACGCACATCATGTTTCCTTCCTCTGAAAAGGCAGGGAAAAAAAAAAAAAAAAAAAAAACCTTCCCGGCAACGGGTCGCGCGGTCCGCGGAGCGGGCGTCAGCAGCGGCGTCTGCGCAGGCGCGCACGCTTGCGCAGAACGGCCCGGGGACGGGCGGGGGGTGAAGAAGGGGCCGGCCTTCGAGCGACAGCGACGCAAGATGGCAGCCACCACGGGCTCGGGTGAGCTGGGGCGCCGGGCCCGGCTGGCCAAGGGGGCGCGGGCTTGGGCCGGGGACCGAGGACCCGCAAAGGTCCCTGCGGCGGGACCAGGGCCTCTGCGTTACCTCTGTCCGCTTGGCTCCGCGGTGGCGAGCCGGGCGGCCTGAGGGGGGAGGAGGAGCAGGCGGTGGCCGGAAGCACGGGCGGGGGCCTGAGGGGCCTGTGGGCGGCGCGGCGGGGCCCACAGGCTCCCCCGGGCGACGTGAGGGCCCGGCTGAGAGGAAGGACCGGCCCCAAGGCACCGCTGAGCGGCCGGAGCTAGCGAGGGGCGAGCCCCGAGGCATTCCTGAGGAGACGGAGGCTGGCGGCTCGGCGGGGACCAGGAGGTCTCCTAGGGGATGAGAAGGCTCCCCGAAACGGATGAGAGTCCTTTACTGGGTGCTGGAGGTCCGAGCGACGGGGCAGCCCCGGGATGTCCGTGTGGCAGGGACTTGAGAAAAGCCCTTAGGGAGGACGGGAGGAGAAAACGGGGTCTCGGGGGGTGACCGAGGATCCTGCATTGGTTGAGGGGACGGCTTCAGCGTTAGTTTGGGGGATGGGGTCAGCTGAGGAAATCTCCGTGTTGGTCGGGAAGGGGGCGTCTTGAGGTGGCTTTTCTGGGGGAAGGGGTATCAAAGCGCATCCCAACGGGACAAGTGAGAAGGGAAAAACGATCTCTCAGGTTCCAAAGGGATATGATCCCGTCATCATCAGGCTTTTACTTGAGGAGGATCAACTGAAGGAAGCTCCATGCAGTGGGTGAGAGTGAGGAAAAAAGTCCTGTTTCAGAGATTTTTTTCTTTCTTTCTTTTTTTTTGGGGGGGGGGGGGAGAAGCGTCCTCTAGAAGTGTCTGTTTTGTGGCCATTGTCACTCCCTAGCACTCCTTTGGATGTTGGTAAAAGATACGTGGGTTCAGCTCAGAGGTTCCCCATTTAGTGGATGGGCATGGGGAGAGGGACAAACGAAGACTCTGGATGACTTTGGGGCAGGAAAGCTGGACAAACCCCCATCTCCATGAAGCAGAAGAGGAAATAAAGGGAGCTGTACTTTGAGAGAGGGAGGTTCATCCAGTGCCTTGTGGTTTGAGGGAGGCAGCATTTATTCTGAGACTCGATTCCTTGTTCTGCACTCCTAGGATGGGCCGGAGGATCAAATCCTGAAGGGTCTGTTTCAGAGTTAACGTTCTACAAATGGACCTCAGGGGATGGACTCAGATGGCTTTCTCGAGGAGGAGGGGTAAAGATTGGCTGGGGGAGGTCCCCCAGAGGGGTTGATGAGGCAAGAAAGATTTTGGAAGTGCAGGATTTGGGGGAAGACTGAATGTCCCCCTATGGCGAGAGAGCTGTACTCTGAGGTACCAGGGATGTTGGCCAAGGAGGTCCTCACAGAGAGGGTGATGATGAGGGAAGCAAGCAGGGCCACGAGCCTGGGTACTCAAATCCTCTGGTTAGTTAAGGCCACAGCATCAGCACTGTTAAGAGAGGCTTGGTGACCTAAAGGAAACAGGGTGAAGGGAGTCCCTCTTTCCAGGGTGTTGCTCCTCTAGTACCCCCAAGAAACCATCCTTGTCTGTTACTGTAGCAATAGAGAGAATTGGCTCTAGGGGATCAGACTGAAATGACCTATCACAAGCTGCCTTTTATACTTAGAGCAGTGGGGTCCCCGATGAAGCATAGAGGAGACCACATATCCTTTTCCTAGATTTTGATTTTTAGCTGGAATAGTGCTGAGTCAACTCTTTTTTTTTTTTTTTTTTTTTAAAGATACTGCCACAGAAGAGAGAGGCTGAGTCAGGCCAGACTGCTGTGAGAAACTTCTCACCATAATAGCACCCCTGTCAGGTTGCTGTGAAGTGGGGGCTACAGTGTAACTGTGGCAGCCAGCATTATGGTCATATTGCAGCTCAGCCCAGTTTGCAGTCACTTGAGATTGGCTACCTACAATCTGGTTTAACAGCTACTTAATTCTAACTTCTTGAAGCCCTGCCAATTGATGAGTGCTTCATAAATGCTAATGCAGTCAGATAAAACATCGTCAACTCCTGTCTAGTGTCAAAAGCACTTGGCATGGTGTAGATAGCATAGAACAGGCTTTAAGGTGCTCTAAATAGTGGGCTTCCGAAAAGTCCTTTGTTTATTCAACACACATTTACTGAGGGCCTGTTATGTCCCACTGTGAATAGTGGACAAGATAGACATAGCCCCTGTCCTTGAGGAGCTTACATTCTAGTCAGGAGGAAAGCCATTCAAGGACTAAATAATTAAGCCAATTTCAGATAGCAGTGCTATGAAGGAAATTGTGTGATGTGATACAGAGTGATAAAAGTAGTATCAGGGAAGGCTTCTCTGAGACGATGGCATTTGAACTGATGTAAATGATGGAAGGAGCCAACCCTGCAGTGTATATCATAGGCAAGAGAGGTAGAGACAGTGAGTGCAAAGGTCTTGTGGCAGGACCAAGCCCGGTCTGTTGAAAGAACAGGTAAAAGGCCATAGTGTGCACAAGAGGCTTGTTAAGGAAATAAGTTGGGCAGATATGGCTTTAGGTTTTATTAAGTGTGAAGGGAAGCCCTCAAAGTGGCCAATATGAAGTAGCATTAGGTAAATACTCATTGAATGGATGAGTCTTAATGACAGGGTGCCTGGCTGACTCAGTTGTTAGAGCATGTGACATTCAAACTCAGGGCTGTGAGTTTGAGCCCCACATTGGGCAGGGAGCCCACTTTAAGAAAAAGAGAGGATTGACAGGATCTGACCTGTGCCTCTATGCAGTGAAGGAGTACAGAGTGCTGAGAGTGGAAGCAGAAGGGCCATAATTGGGTTAAATAAAAATGAATGTTCAGGCCTCTGCTTTCTAACCATGAGAAGTCTTTCAGGTTGTTCAGGGACCTTGAGGCCTTCCTTAGTCAGGTTTAGAAGAAGCCACTTGATTAATCTATGCCCCTAGTTGCCAGGAAACAGCCCTGAAGTCTTTGAGTTCAAGTTCCTGTAAAGGCCTGGCCTTCGTTTTTTGGTGGTGGTGGTGGTTTTGTTTTTTTTGGGTGGGGGGAGGGTTTTTTTTTTTTTTTTTTTTTTTTTTTTTTATGATCAGTGCTTTCTACACTTTGCTGCAACACCTTGCCACCTCCCGTGGTTCTGCAGTGCATGAATTCTGCATAGATCCTAGAGCATGGTACTGTGAGGAGCCTATGAGAATCCCTCAAGATGCCAGTGCTGTGACAGGTGACTTCCTCCTGCCTTGGCCAGGATTGCAGAATCGCAAGCCCTTGGTTGGCAGGCCCTTCCTTTCACCCAGCATCCTACAGTCTTCCCTGACTGTTAACCAGAAACCTGAGTGCCAGAAGAATAAGCCCTGGCTGGGCCTAATTTTAAATTTGCATTCACTAGAGTGGCCTCCTCTACACACTCGGCGTATGCAACTTTACCCATATGGGCAGTGGAGGTTAAGTAGTCTTCCATTCCATTCATGGGTGTTCCCAGAGAGCTGATGATGGGATATGAGAACCTGTAGTCTGTGAAGTTGATCTTGTTCCTGTATGTCTCACTGTGTAAGTATCTTGTGCTGATTGTAGCCAGCTGCCTTTTATACAACGTGGGCCCTGTGTTCAAGAGAACTGCCTTGTGATACTTAGTGCTCAGCTGGAGCACTCTGCTCCGGTGATGGTTGGTCCAGTACAACCTATTACTCTGTTCAGGGTGTCCCAAGGTTAATTTTGATGGTTATGATTTTCCCCTTCATGGTAACTTTCAAACCATACTTTTCACTCTACCACATTCTCTTTCTCCCTCCCCTTGTCTCTCACCTGGATTGTAGCTACAGTGCTTTGATAAAAACGAAATACAGAATATGAAGTCAGGAATCCTCTGTTTAATTCCAAAAGGCCCCAGTGAAGTACAGAGCAGTACATTTGGTGAAGTAAACATGTAACACTCTAAAACACTTTGGAGGGATCCCTGGGTGGCGCAGCGGTTTGGCGCCTGCCTTTGGCCCAGGGCGCGATCCTGGAGACCCGGGATCGAATCCCACGTTGGGCTCCCTGCATGGAGCCTGCTTCTCCCTCTGCCTATGTCTGTGCTTCTCTCTCTGTGTGTGTGTGTGTGTGTGTGTGTGTGTGACTATCATAAATAAATAAATAATAAATAAATAAATAAATAAATAAATAAATAAATAAATAAATAAAACAAAAACAAAAAAAACACTTTGGAGTTTCCAGGTAATTTGACTTACCTGTTATGTCATCTCATCCAACACTCCACAACCGCATGAACTAACCAGAGAAAATTTTGTCCCCACAGCATTACTGAGGGAAAAGGGTGGCTGAGTGATGGCACTCAGACTAGAGCCCAGGGGGTTTGGCTCCACCTCCCTCTCCAACCTGCTCCAGTACCATAGGAAAGAAATGGAAAGGCATGCATTTTTGGCGTGTTCTCTTCCTGGGTCTTGGAGTGTTTAATCTTGGTGAGAGAACGGGCTTTAATGAGAAGGATCTGACAGCTGTAGCAGGGACTTACAGCAGCCCTGGCCACTGTTTGTCCCATTCTGGGTAATCTGCTGTCCAATGAGTATGATGTCCATTTTTAAGGAAGCTCTTTCTTATACCTTATATTCTGCTCACCGGACTTGGAGCCCCTCATATCATTTACAAAGTAGGGCCTTGCTTTCATTTACACGCAAGGGCTTCAGACCTTTTTTTTTTTTTTTTTTTTTTAAGAAGGTAGGGAGGGTTAGAGGGAGAGAAAGAATCCTAAGCAGCCTCCATGCCCAGAGCGGAGCCTGACACAGGCTTGATCTCACAACCCTGAGATCATGACCTGAGCTGAAATCCAGAGTTGGACACCCAGTCAACTGAGCCACCCAGGCACCCCCAGACTAATTTTTGAAGTCCATTTCTAGGGTCTGCTGTGTACTAGACGTTGTATTAAATTCAGTCAAATTAAATGATCTCCTCACCATAGTCCTCTGAAACTGGTAACTGTCTTGAAGGTGAGAAATGGGCACAGATCCAGTGACTTGCAAAGCTAGGGTACAGAACCTGGTACCGTTCTGCTCCAGGGCATGTGCTCTTGGCCACATTATCATCCAGCCCCCATTGCCTTCTCTCCAGCTAGGCATCTCACATTTCTTCAGCCCCTGGCAGGTCTGTTGACACATTTCCAACTTGGCCAATTAGGGTTCTTTTATGGGTGGATAGTTGCCGCTCTCAGGGTCCTTTCCTTATTGTCCACCCATCACAAATGCAGTAGATATAACCCAACAAAAGATGCTAAATCTTCCTCTCTGTCTCCACTGTTGTCATTTCTGCCAAACCAGAACCATTTCTCACCTGGAAGACTGCAGAAGCCAGCTTCCAGTCTTAACCCTTTTCCAGTTCATTCTCTAGAGGAGGAACAGTGATCCTTTGCAGACTGAAAACAAAAACTGCCAGTCCACTGCAGAAAGCCTTAGAGTCTATAATCTCCCTACACTTTGAATCCAGTCATACTCTCTGGGGCCCAGAAGGCCCTCTTTGGTCTCAGTCCTGCCCACCCCCTGACCTCCTCTTGTGATATCACTCACACCTCTGCTCTTGCTCTAACCCCTTTGGAAAGTTCTGCCTCCTATTCTTCAGGTCTCCACTCTGCAGAAAGGCCATCCCTGACCACCGCATTCAGTACAGTCTTCTCAGTCATTATCACATCTCTCTTCTGTTCTCTTCTAAACCGCTCACCTTACCTGAAGTTCTCTTATTTGCATTCTTGCTTGTTTTCTGTGCTTTTCCACTAGGGTAGGATTCTAAACTGTTCTGAACTACTATGTTGTGGTACCCAGCATAGGCTCTGGCATAGTAGGTGCTCAGTATGTATTGACTGTTGCGGTGAATTAATCCAAGGTCTCACCTTGATATAGCCACATATGTAAATTTGATGTATTTGAAGAAACAATGTATCTGATAAGGCAGAAGCAAAAGTGACTCTTCAGCCTTTCAAAAAAGGAAAGCTCTTATCCTGATAAGTTGGTATTTCTAGGGGGACATTAGCATAGGCTTAACTTGGTCCTCTCCCGTAACTGTCCTGATACGCTTCCCACATCTTATTCTTTGTCTCCACCCCAGTCAGAGAAAATCTGGTCCTTGGTCACCCTAGTGTCAGAGAAACCCAATGCCTCGCATTTTGTCACCAGCTGTTTGTTGTCCCATTGTCTGGACTGTAAAGACAGATTGCCACCGTTCTTCCCCTAGATCAGCAGCTCTTAAACTAGCGTCCAGATCACCAGGATTACTTGTTCAATTGCGAGCCTCCACCCTTAGGGTTCCAGATATAGTACCTCTGTAGTGTGTTGTGGTGTTCTGGAATGGGGACTGCGAATTTACGTTTCTAATTAGTTCCCAAGTGATGTGTAGGCTGCAGGTCTGGGGACCATCCTTGGAGGACAGTTGCTGTAGAGGAGAGAAAGATTCTGCTCCTCTGGGCAGAGACTAAATAGGAGCCAGACTGCGCTCGCCACTGCTCAGGAATAAAAGTTACCTGCCCCTGACTTTATACCTACTTTTCAGGAACATTGAAGCTGGTACATCACTTTCCAGGCCTCCTTATTTTCCAAAACGGGAGCAGCACCAGACTCCTAGTTTAGTTCACTGTCTTCCTTAAATGGGCAACCAAACCAGTTTTAACTGGCAACTTTCTTTTTAAGAGAAAACCTATGAGGTCCTGCCAGGCAAGGGTTTTCCAGGACTGGCGTGCTACAGTAGCGGCTGCTTTGTGGTCGTGACTTTCCCAAAAGGTGTTTAAAGGGCTTCCCATCCATTTTGTACCACAAATACTTTACTATGTTGCTGTGTTTCAGAGTACTTCATTAAATGTTTTACTATGACATGGTGTAAAACCCTATCAAATATTCATGCTTTTTCAACCTGGTTGTTGTATTTTCTTTGTAATATCCTGCAGCTGCTGACTTTTCAGTTTATATTTAGCCAGGAGAATAACTGGCTGACTTTTGATACTGACACAGATCCAGGAAAAATCCTTCTGGAAGGAATTCTGAAGTAACAGGACAAATATTTTCTTTCAAGAAATCTTGGACTACTGTGGTATTTTAGCACCTTGGTGAAGTTATCTTAACATTTTCATAGTTAACTTTTTTAATAGCTTACTAAGATTAACATTAGTTCACTTTTACATCCTCTGTATTGTCTGTTACTTGAAGCTGCTTTTCCAGCTGCCTTTTGGTGTCAGATTCACACACAAATATTAGGAATCTTAAAATTGAGATTGATTCAGGGGATTAAAGTGCCATAGGAATTAAACGTACATTGGAGTATTCTTAAGTTTTTCTGATCTGTGATGCTTTTTGTTCTTTGGCATGTGTGGATTTAATTTTTAAATATATTCACTGAAATCTTTTGCTAAAATTAAGGTATCATGATTTTAAACCTATACTCTCTATTCAGAATGATATGAAGTCCTAACTTGTGACTGATATAAGATCTATAAGATCTCTGAAACTCCACGAGTCTATATATTTTTTTAAAGATTTTATTTTTATGTAATCTCTACACCCACCCTAGGGCTTAACTCCACAACCCCGAGATCAAGAGTCTCACACACTCCACCTACTGAATCAGCCAGGCGCCCCTGAACTCCACCAATATTTGGATTTGTCCCCGGACGTTCTAGCACTAGGGTGTAGTCAGGCCATTTGGAGTTAAATGTGCTTACTTTGTAGAAAATACTGATGTATTAACATTGTGTACAGTTTCTAAAGGGTGTAAAATATGAGTAACATGCTTTTATGTATATTTTATGAAACAGTTCATTTTGTAGTGAAGAATCCTTTGGCTTGTGTGATTTAGGTAAAAAAAAAAAACAAAAAAAGTTTTTCCTCATTAAAAAAAATGTAGGAAAAAAATAAAAATAAAAAAAAAATAAAAAATAAATGTAGGTTTCCCTAAAAGTCTCTATCATAGTTGATTTAAAAAATAAAACTTGTTACTCATTTTTAATTATCTCAAAAGACATTAGGTATCTCAGTTACATGGTATCATGATATCAGTGTTCAGTTTTTTTGGCCACAGTAGACCATGTTAGAGTTTATGGTAGCAAAGGAAGAGCTACTGCTGTTTCTTCAATCAGGAAACATTTATTGAGTACCATTGTATGCCAGGTAACATACCATATTCTGGGGAGGCAGGATTGAATGAGTCACAGCTCTAACTCGGGAAGCTCTGGGAGTGAGTCAGACCATAAAAAGGAAAGAAAATAAAATTTTAAGAAAAAAGAAAAGGTCCAGCACAGACATTGTGTGAGGAGGGTAAAGGGATATGAGTGAGGAGTGCTCTGAGAAGACCTCTGTAAACTGCCTGGCTTCAAAATTAAGATTTCTACTTCTCAAGATCTTTCAGAACTCAGTGTATAACTTACCTTCCGCTACTTAAAATCCATACTTTGATACTCTTTCTAATATTAAGACTTTCTTTTAATAGTGCTATGAATGTTTCCATGCTATATTTTCTGAAAGAAGATCCCTCGCTAACACCCAGCCACCCATTCATTCAGTCAACAAGCATTTGAGCACATACTCTGACACAGCACTCTTTGAGGGGTTGAAGATTTGGCAGTGAACAAAAAGATGAAGTTTTACTTTCATGGAGCTTATTTATATTCAGGTGGTGGGAGAGAGTAAACAACTAATGAAGGAGAAATGAATATATTTAAAATGTCAAGTGGTAACCATTGCTATGAAGAAAAACAAAGCAAGATAAGGGAATGGGAAATTAATTCAACCTTAGTGAGGAAGAGAGCCAGCCCACCAGCCATTCAGAGAATCCCCGGGGTGAGGCAAAGAGAGAGGGTGCCAGTTCTTTCAGGAATAGAGAGAAAGGTGGTGTGGCTGAAGGACAAGGAGCACGGGAGAGGGTGGTGGGAAATGCTGGGGATACAGGTGGTGCTCTGGAGGCAGGATAAGGCGTTCTGGTGAGTGCTAGGTGGGTGGAGGGCTGAGTAAGTGACTGGAGCGAACTTGTAAAAACTCACTGTGGCGACTAGAGGTCAGTAGGCTTAGCAACCAATTAGGATGCTGAAGGGGCCACAGACTATAGCGATCACAGTGAACAAGGCGAAAATGACCATATTTGGAATATATTTGGAAATGGATTGGGTATGGGATGTAAAGGAAAGCTTTCTCATCTTGACTCCAAGATGTTCGGCCAGAGCAATCTGGTAAATGTTTGTGCCATATACGGAGTTAGAGGAGTAGGTGGTTTTGGGGTTTTTTGGGGGAAGGGGGGGTGTTTTTGTTTTTGTTTTTTCTATTTCTTTTGAGGAGTACAAGGGAGTTCTATTTTGAAGTGTTTTTAAGTTGGAGAGGCCTCGTAGGCATCTAAACTGAGATTTCAGGGGGTCAGTTAATTGGAAATGTAAATTGTAAAGTCACCACCAGCCTCCTTAGTCTGGGTAAAATCTCTTGGCAGCCAGTATTTGGAGGTTAGGGAGGTGAGGCCTAGAAGCCAGTGAGGTAGGAAGAGAACCTGAGGCTCAGGGAAGCCCCTAGAGTTGCTGCTGGAGCTCTAGGAAGGGGGGTTAGGGGCTGAAATTCTGCCCAGGATTTGGCTAGAGGGTGCCTCTGGTGCCCCTGACCAAAGCGGTTTCGGTGAGTGGCTAGACAGCAAAGGCTGACTAGAGTAGGTGCAAGTAAGGTGAGGAATGGCAGACAAGGAGTCTAGATAACACTTTTGAGGTTTTTCTGCTAAGTAAGAAGAGACCAAGAAATGAGACGGTAGCAGAAAAGGGTATGGGATCAAGTGAGGGTTTTGGTCTTCGTTTTATGATGAATGATACAATGTGCTAATGAAAGTGATTCGATAGAAAAATTACTCTGCCAGATATTACACACAGCACTTTACAGGTTTTATCTCATCGATTCTTCTTGCCGCCCATAGAGACAGGAATGAAGGTGTCCCCATTGGTTGAGGCTCGAGGTAACTGCTATAGTCACACAGCTGGATTGCTAGGAAGCTGTGGAGCGAGGACTTGGTCCCAGGTCGTGTTCTTAAACCTCTGTGCAGAGATTATAGAATTGTCTCTAGAGTGTACTCTTAATTTTTTGTGTGTGTGGGGGGAGATAATTTAGCCGTTGCTCTGATGAACATTTAAAAAATAGAATGGTATGGGGCACCTGGCTGGCTCAAGTCAGTATAGCATGAGATTCTTGATCTTGGGGTTTTAAGTTCCCATGTTGGCTGTAGAGATTACTTAAAAATAGAACCTTAAAAAAAAAAAAAGAATGGTAGACCAAGTATCTTTGTGATTGTGTGTTTGTGACATCTAAAGATCTTTTATGTCAGTATACCATACAAGCATGGGTGACTTTTGTGCTTTGGGGGGGCAGGGCAGAACAAGAGTAAGGGTGAGGGCCAGAGCAAAAGAAAGAGAATCTTAAGCAGGTCCCACATGCACGGTGCAGAGCCAGATACAGGGCTTGATCTCAAGACCCTGAGATCATGAGCTGAGCTGAAATCAAGTCAGACACTTAACTGGCTGAGCCACACAGGTGCTCCTGTGCTTATTTATTTTAAATGGAGTTTGCATACCTTTTTAGCCTCACCTCCAACTCCAGTTTTGGATTTTTCAACAAGTACTTACGTAAACCCTGCTGTGTACAGGCTAGTTGTTTTTGTCACTTTGTGAAAATGAAAACTACCACCACAGTCATGCAAATATGCACTGCCTTAAATCTCTTAACATTCCTTCTGTTTCCCATACCCTGGGCCTATAAGAAGTTGATACAAGGGGGATCCCTGGGTGGCGCAGCGGTTTGGTGCCTGCCTTTGGCCCACGGTGCGATCCTGGAGACCCGGGATCAAGTCCCACATCAGGCTCCCGGTGCATGGAGCCTTGCTTCTCCCTCTGTCTCTGCCTATGTCTCTGCCTCTCTCTCTCTATGACTATCATAAATAAATAAAAATTGAAAAAAATTAAAAAAAAAAAGAAGTTGATACAATGTTCTGCCACAGTATTTGCTCTAAGCAAATGCTTCTGGCTTTGCATCCTGAGACATTTATGGTTGCATACCCCTAACCTGGCCTCTTATCCTTCCCAGCCCACCCTGAAGGTTACCCAGGAGATTGGTCTTATCTCTCCTCCTACTTGGAGCCTTCTGTGGCTCCCGCCTAGTGACCCTGGGGATTAATAAAGTCCAGCTTCTTGACGGTATGGCCCAACTTCTTTAGCTTTCGTCAAATTCAGAGGGGCCTAGGACCCCTACAAAGGCTAAGAAATATTGTCCTATGATAGGTTATATTTCTTATATCCGAAGTTTTGATACTGTTTTGTTTTATTGAGCTTTGTATGTATAGATCTTGCTTTCATAGTGAGATTTTATATTCCATTTGGGAGACTTCTGTTTTTATTTCTTTAATAGCTCCTCAAAGGTCTGGCATGGTACTGAATAAAAAGTTGGATATTATTGCACAGAAAGAAATTGTGTACATATATGTTACTGACAAATTTATATATGGAAATTTTGACAAGCAGATAAAAAGCCTAGCAAACTTTTTTTTTAAAATATTTTTAATTTTTATTTATTTATGATAGTCACAGAGAGAGAGAGAGAGAGAGAGAGAGAGAGGCAGAGACACAGGCAGAGGGAGAAGCAGGCTCCATGCACCGGGAGCCCGATGTGGGATTCGATCCCGGGTCTCCAGGATCGCGCCCTGGGCCAAAGGCAGGCGCCAAACCGCTGCGCCACCCAGGGATCCCCCTAGCAAACTTTTTAAATTGCAGTCCTTAAATGTGTGGATTTTTTGCTTGGAAGTGTGGAGTGAGCTCAGTTTTACTGCCATTAAACATGGTGAATCCCAGAATGGTACCTTACCAAGTAGAGTTCAGTAAACTAGTTAATCAGGTGCCAAGTAGCCACTTATGTGTAAATATCAGAAAAAAACTAAATGAACCACTCCATAATTTTATAATTCCTGATTTCTGCTAGCTGTTACTATTCCCCAGACTTTGCTGTTAGTCGGTTTTTGTTTTTGTTTTTTAAGATTTTATTTATTCATTCATGAGAGACACAGAGCGAGAGGCAGAGACAGACAGAAGGAGAAGCAGGCTCCCTGTGGGAAGCCCAATGCAGGACCCCATCCCAGGACCCTAGGATCACAACCTGAGCCAAAGGCAGATGCCCAACCATGAAGCCACCCAGGTGCCCTGTTAGTCAGTTTTTGAGTAAAAATGAAAGTTTATGTCTTAGTAAAAATGAATTCAAAGTGACAGTCCCTTTTAAAGCTATACAGTTTGTAGACTTAAACTCTTCAATATTTAGCTGTATAAAGGTTAACAGAGTACTTACCCATCCAATGCCAGATTAGGACAGTGTTTATCAATCTTTACTTTTCTAACAAAAGAAAGGGTTTAAAATATTCTCTGGGCTAAATCTAGGATGTTAAGGATCAAAGAGAATCTTGAGAACAATTAGGTGACCCCAAATGCATGGTGGTGGTCCATAAGCAGAACCTGACCCACAGACACTTGGCCAGACCAAAGGAGTGACTGTCCCCCTTGGACAGTTCTTAACACTCCTTGTTTTAAGTCAGACATTAAATTTGTAAAGCCATCCCACTCTTCTGATTTTCTTTTGTTCTTCGGAAACTGTAATTACTTCATAAGATATGTTATTTAATTCAACACGTGATGATTTATTGTGATTAGTTTTAAATGAATTAAATATTTTTTACATTTCTCAATTTTGATTTCTAATTTGACAGGTATCAATATCTATAACCCACATAAGCAAAGGCTCTTTGAAGTCTTCAGTAATTTTTAAGAGAGTATAAAGTAGTCTTGAGACCAGAAAAGCTTGAGAGCTGCTGTTCAAATGGAATGAATGCTTACTGTAATGAATCAATATATAGTACAATTATATTTATATGTATGTTCCAACTCTCGCTTGGAATGTTTTTTGACTACCTAATAGATACTAGCCAATCCAAAGTTTTTGATTTTTTTAAACTTTTATTTATTTATTTAAAGATTTTATTATTTATGAGACACACACACAGAGACAGAGACACAGGCAGAGGGAGAAGCAGGCTCCATGCAGGGAGCGTGACGTGGGATTCGATCCCAGGTCTCCAGGATCACACCCTGGGCTGAAGGCAGCACTAAACTGCTGAGCTAAAGCTAAACCGGGCTGCCCTAAACTTTTTTTTAAAAGTAGGCTCCACACCCATCATGGGACTTGAACACACAGCCCAGATATCAAGACATCAAGAGTTGGATGCTTAACTGACTGAGACACCCAGGCATCCCTTAAACTATTTCTGATGCCTGTTTTAGAACTTGAATCAAATTGAATGATCCTATAATGTCAGTACTGCAGTAACTGCACACTGCTTTGACCTGTGTGGTGCTCTGTGACTATTCCAAATGCTAACCTAAAATAAGTTGAACTGATTATTTCTTTGGTTCAGTTGTGTACATGGGCTTAAATTAAATGTCCAATCCTAGGGCAGCGCCGGTGGCGTAGCGGTTTAGTGCCGCCTGCAGCCTGGGGTGTGATCCTGGAGACCCAGGATCAAGTCCCATGTCAGGCTTCCTGTATGGAGCCTGCTTCTCCTCTGCCTGTGTCTCTGTCTCTATGAATAAATAAAATATATTTTTTTAAAAATGTCTAATCCTAATAGAAAGGTCTGTTGGAAGTATAGGATTAAATAATAGAATATTTTTACCTATTTCACAAGTAGAAATCAAACATCAGAAAAATAAAACTTGGGGGCACCTGGGTGGCTCAGTCTATTAAGCATCTGCCTTTGGCTCAGGTCATGATCCCAGGGTCCTGGGATCAAGTCTCATATTTGGCTCCTGCTCAGCAGGGAGTCTGCTTCTCCCTCTCCCTCTTGCCCTCCCCCTTCTCATGCTCTCTCTCTCTCTCTCTCTCTCTCTCTCAAATAAATAAAATCTTAAGGAAAAAAACATAACTTGAATTCAGTATTTGTTTGAAACTAGTACAATGAGCCTATGATCTTTGGATTAAGATTCCCTAATCAGATCTGGTTGTTAATGAAGAGACATTTCTAGCCATAAAGTTTTTGTTAAAAATTTTTAAAAATATTTTATTTATTTATTCACGAGAGACACACAGAGAGAAGCAGAGACACAGGCAGAATCTGCATGGAGCCCGATGTAGGACTCAATCCCAGGACTCCTGGGATCATGCCCCCAGCCAAAGGCAGGACGCTCAACCGCTGAGCCACCCAGCCATCCCATTTTTTTTTTAGACAGGCAGAGGGAGAAGCAGGCTCCATGCAGGGAGCCTGATTTGTTAAAGTGTATAAGAGAAATAGTTGTACTGGAAATAGTTAATCCTGCCTGATTGAAATACCTTACACAAAAAGGCACACATGTGTGAAATAGAGGTCACACACATAGCTTCCATTTAGTAATGAAGGGCTTAGCTATGGGAGCTGTTGTACTTTGCCATTGTTCATTTGTCTTAAACAAGTTTTAATAAAATTTGAAAACATGAACCACTTAAAATTAGTCACTTAGGAAAACCATTAAGTGAGATTCCTACCTCAGAGAATCCTTGATCTGTACTCTAATTAGGGGTCATATAACTGAGGCCCTGAGAAGATAAGGGAGCTTGATGGGTATCTAGGGGAACAGTGTTCCAGGCAGTGGGAACAGCAAATGTGAAAGCCCAAACGATGGCATTGTCTAGAGTATAGTTGGCATAGTTCCTAAATGTGTTTTGTTTGGCAAATAACAAGATCATCGTAAAAGAAATTAGAAAATACAGAAAGGTAGGGGATAGGAATTAAAGAGTGCACTTAAGATAAAAAAATAAAAACAATTAAAAAAATACAGGAAAGGAGTTGGAATCACCCATATACTTAGAGATAACCACTGTCACTGTCGGTCTCTCACCCATTCAACTTCTTTTTTTTTTTTTTTTTTTTTTAGATTTTATTTATTTATTCATGAAAGACAGAGAGAGGGGGGTGGATAGAGACATAGGCAGAGGGAGAAGCAGGCTCCCTGCAAGGAGCCCGATGCGGGACTTGATCCCGGATCCTGGGATCATGCCCTGAGCAGAAGGCAGATGCTTAACCGCTGAGCCACTCAAGCATCCCCCCCCCATTCAACTTTCTTAAGCTTCTTGAAATATTACCTAGCATCTGTATTAGTTTTCTAGGTCTGATAAAACAACACCACACACTGAGTAGCTTATACAACAGGAATTTATTTGCTCATAGCTCTGGAGGCTAAAAGTCCAAGATCAAGGTGTCAACAGGTTCATTTCTTCTTAGGCCTCTCCCCTTGGCTTGCCAAGGGCTGCCCTTCCTGTGTCTACACAGTCTTTCCTCCATTCACTTGTGCATCCCTATTTCTTTGTGTGTCTAAATTTCCTCCTCTTTTAAGGACACCAAATTGGATTAGGGCTCATCCTAATGGACTCATTTTATTTTTCATTTATGTGTGTTTGTGTTGTTGGTGTTTTGTTTTGTTTTTGTTTTAAGAGAGTCTGTATGCTGGGTAGGGAGGAGGGGGGGAGAGAGAGAATTCTAAGCAGGCTCCCTGCCCAGTGAGGAGCCCATCAGATGGAGATGGGGCTCCATCTGATGACTCTGAGATCATTACCCAAGCCAAAATCAAGAGTTGGATGCTCAACCAACTGAGCCACCCAGGGGCCCCTTTTATTTATATTTTTTAAGAGATGTTATATGTTTTTTAAGTAAATTCCATCTCCAACATGGGGCTTGAACTCAGAACCCCAAGATCAACAGTCAAATGCTCTACCTTCTGAACCAGCTACATGCCCCAATGGACTCATTTTAACCTAATCACCTCTTTGAAGACTTTCATTTCCAAATACTGTCACATTCTGAGATGCTAGCAGTTAGGGCTTTAACTTGCAGGGACACAATTCAGCCTGTTACACCATTTGATATTTATCAGTCTTCCTATCTGTATGATTTTGTGTTCTTTTGGTATTCATTTTTGTGAGAATAGGCTTATACATTAAACAGTGGTAAAAGCAGTAGTTGAACATAGTGATCCCGCTCCCCGCTCTACTGCCCAGAGAAATGAAGATTACTGAAGATTCAGATTTAACTCTCTCTGGACAAAAGGCATTGTATTGTTTGGCTTTTTTTTTTTTTTTTTTTTTTTTTGGCTTATAATGTCACAAACATCCTTTAGTTTTGTGTTTGCTAGAAAACACAATCCACTATAGTTGAATAATTCAGGTGACTATTTGGATTGAAAACACCTGGGTGGCTTAGCAGTTGAGCGTCTGCCTTCAACTCAGGGTGTGATCTTGGGGTCCCAGGATCAAGTCCCACATCAGGCTCCCTGCATGGAGCCTGCTTGCTTCTCCCTCTGCCTATGTCTCTGCCTCTCTCTGTGTCTCTCATGAATAAATAAAATATTTTTTTTAAATGCCAATGTTTTCCAAACGAACCATTCAAGTATACATTCCAGTTTATTCTGTTTACTTTCAGGTACTGTGTCGTTTATTTATTTATTTATTTATTTTATTTGTGTCATTTAAAACTACCTTCAAACAGCCAACTCTCTTGCTTACATTTATGTTAAGAAATTTCTTACCATCATTGTACATGGGAAATTTGTACATTACTTGCCTTAAATTATTCTTAAATACATAACTGTAAAATGAGGTGTTCATTTATGTGCCACTAGCAACTCCACCCTTCCACTTGCTTGGACAAAAGCCTAGAAGTCATAGGTAACTACTCTTTTTTCCTACTTCTCAAGCAATCTGACAGCAAATCTTACCAGTTTATACATAACTCCCAAATACCTGGAATTGTGCTGTTTCTCACTACCTTTACTGGTCCAAGCCAGTATTTTCTTTTGCTAAGATTATTGCCGTAGGCCCTAGCTCCCTTCATTTTATTCTGCACACAGCAGTCAGAGGATCCTATTTAAAAAAGCAAGTTAGATCCTGTCACTCCTCTGTTCAGAACTCCAGTGGCTTCTCAGGTCAGTAGTAGTTGGAGTCCTTAACGACCCACTGCTCTTCCATCTCACTGACTCAGTTTTAGCTGAATTAGGATCTTGCTGTTCTTTGACATCCCAGGCAAAGTCTTACCCAAGGGTCTTAGCATTTGCTGTTTCTTCATTGGAAGACCCCCCTGAGCTGTGCATAGGTCATGCTCCTTCATGTGAGGTCTTAGTCATGACATCTGGTCTCAGTAAGGCTTTCTGTGATCACTCCATTTAATGTTGTAGCTCTTCCCCCATTACTCCCTGCTCCAGAACTCCCAACAGCTGTCCTCCTATATATATATAGTTCGTATTTTTGTTTTGTCATTTTATGTTTCCCACTAGAAGGTAAGCTCCATGAGGACAGGCATTTTTGTTTTGTTCACTGCTTATTCCCCATTGCCTAGGAAAGTGCCTGACCTATAGTGGATTCTCGGGTATTTACTCCAGTTGAATGAATAGTAGCGGGAGTCCCACCTTAGAAAACACAAGGTATACTGGGAACACCTCCCAGTCTGGAGTCTCTCCAGTGGGTTTTCCTCCACGGTTACGTGGTAAGTGCTGCTCGCTTCATGGAGTTTGGCCAGTTGGGGGCTCAGCATTGAAGGCAAGAGAGAGCTTGTAACTTGTCTGAATCTGAGGGGTTTTTTCCCCCAGAGGTAATAGTTCAAATGCCAGGGAGGGAGGTGGGAGGAGGGGAGAGGCAGGCAGGATTGGTTGGGAGAGCATCCCTGGGAGAGTTACTTGGTGCCCAAGCACAGGAAGAAAATTGCTCTCCCTGCCCTCCCACAGCCTCGTCCCCTACCTGGCCCCAATGCCTCGGCTCTGTTCTGGAAAACACCCAGAAATGGCTCAAGCCTCAATCTGAACTCAGGTATAGTAGCTTGAACCTATGAGATGTGTTTGTGTGATTCCTTCCGTGAGCTACTTGCCAGGCTTTGGAATTTCAGAAACAAGTAAATCAGGGAACCAGCCACCCTCCTTTGGCTTTTTCATAAGAGAGAAACTGTTTTGAATAGTTGAAAATTTTATCCTTGGTGCCTTCAGTTGACTCTTAGCTGATCAAAAGGACACCATTTTTATTTTATGCAGCCCTGGCGGCTGTTCCTCCTGAGGTAGTTTGAGTGTCATTCCAACAAAATGCACACACACCCTTAACCTCAGAAATGTGTAATAAGAATGAAACAAAAGCAGTAGCCTCTTCTCTCCTGAGGCACTTAATCCTCATGATACCGATTTTGGTGGTTTTCATCTGTTCTGGACCCAAACTGATCAACATTTTGACATGTAAACTCTTGAAATTTATCAAAGCTGCGGGGCCGGGGGGTGGTGGTGGTCCTTCTAGGCTTGGTTCAGTGGTCACATCACCTGAAACAAAACCACGTGCCCCTTCCGTGTGGGTGTGCTGGTCGGTACTAGAAGCTCTGTAAGCAAGTTGGAGGGATGACAACTTTGAGCCATTTTTTGCATGTTAGCATCTTTATTTCCACGTAGTAATAATGAGCAGCTAGATCCAGGCTTACAGGTTCCCCTGGAGTTGCTAGTATCTTGAATTTCTTTCCATTTATTTTAGGAGTAAAAGTCCCTCGCAATTTTCGACTGTTGGAAGAACTGGAAGAAGGCCAGAAAGGAGTAGGAGATGGCACAGTTAGCTGGGGTCTAGAAGATGACGAAGACATGACACTTACAAGATGGACAGGGATGATAATTGGGCCTCCAAGAGTAAGCGTCGAGCTACGGCTATAAATGTCAATGTCTTAAATTCACTGTGCCTCCTTTTAAGAAATATTAGCCTTATCACGGAAAAAGCTCACCAATGGTATATTTTCTGAAATGTGGCTATTCTTTTTTGACCAGTTTCAGTTTATATATTTGAACCTCCTCTGATGCTGTTTAATCCCTCTCATGGTAAGCAAAAACCTGTTTAGACTCATAGTGTGAATTTACATAACATGTAGACAGGGAGGTGTGAGGTCATTACACCCTCACGGCTAGTTTAGAACAGACTCTTGGGCTTATCAAATAACAAGGCCCCAGATACAGTAGCCAGCGTTCCGAAGACAGCATCCAAACAAACTTTGGAACGCCTTCATGGTTGTGGTTTTCATTTACAGTTTCCCAGGTCTGCCACACACTCATGTCCTAATTCATCAGGCCATTCAGCAAAGGCTTATTGCCTGCCTGGTTGGCTCTGGTCTCTTCCAGGCACTATGAGACCCAGAGGCCTTTGCAAAGAAGACAGAGACAACAGGGATGAGAAAATTGACCTCTCTTTTAGAGCTTTGTGATTTGTGAGAGTTCCCAGGCTTTGTAGTACCAGCTAACTTTTTAGTGTACATAGTAAAACCTCCAAGAAATGTCATTGAATTCTCACAAGAACCTGTTGTTAAGAGCTACTATTGTGTTGTCACATCCAATTTTACAGGTGACAAAACAGAGAAGTAAAATTACTTGCCCAAAGTCACATAGCTGATAATTCCCAAAGGGGTTCTGAGTCTAGACCCTGTACTCTTAACCCTATGCTCCATTATCTCCTGTCTGTTTAGATTTTGAGTTTTCATGTGTTCCCATTATAGAATTTTCCAGAGTGTTAAGTAGTAATATGAGGTAGGAGTGAAGAAATAGATTCTCATAATGTGACACTTGTTTCAGACCATGGGAGATTCCGTCTGAATGTAACAGGACCTTTCCTGTGTGTGCTCAAAGATGGTGGCAGCCAGTCATTCTTTTCACTGTGTGCACAGGCTCTGCACCAACTCTGTGGGAAGGAGAAAGACATAGGATGTGGCCCTGGCTGAAACAAGGAAGAGGGTCATGTTCATTAGGTGTTAGGACAATCTACCGTTCATCTTGGACTATCGTAAATACACACAGTGAATGACTGGCTTTGCTATTTAACGTTGCTTCTTGAGTCATCTTTAACCCTGTGGTTTTGTTTTTTGGGTTTAAAAATATATATATTCAATTTACTGTTTTTTACTCATTTCTTTATCTTTTTAAAAAATCTCTGAAAACTAGGATTTATAAATCTATTAAATACTGAAGAAAACCTGATATAGAAAACTCGTTTCTTCATGGAGATCATTTCTTGCTGTTTCTGAAAGCCCACTGTATGGTGATGGCTTCCTTCACTGCATTTCTTCTTTTCCTAAGAATGGTTAGGTTTCTTGAGGGTGAAAACTATTCTTCCCTCCTCCTTGCTCTCCAGAGCACCTGGAAATGACTCGGAATGGGGCAGTTGTTCAATAGATTTGTTCATTAGCGGACTGATTTTCAGGTTCTAACAAATTAAGAATGGACCAGTGTACAACATTGCGAATACACTAAATACCACTGAATTATACACTTAAACAAATGAGCCACCAAATTCCATTGAAAATATTCTGTTCTACCTACAACACCTTAGGTTACCCTGCGTTTCAGTTTAACTCTTTCCACAGGGGGCTTGCTTAGTGAGTGGCTACAGTAGGCAGGATGCTTTCCACACAATCTCTTCATATACACATGACAGTCTTATCAAGATGTAATTCACATATCATAGAATTTGCTTACTGTAGAATACACCTGGAAAGTATACCGCTCCATGATTTTTATTATATTCAGAATTCTGCAGCTGTCACTAATTTCAGAACGTTTTCATTATACCAGAGAAAGACCTCTTTCCCCGTTAGCAGTTGCTCCCAACCTGTTCCCCACCCCTCTCCCTCACTAAGATAATCACTCATTTACTCTGCCCCTGTGGATTCGTCTCCTCTGTGCATTTCATATAAATGGAATCACACAACATGGGGTCTTTTGTGGTAGCTTTTACTAGCATGATGTTCTCAAGGTTCATACATGTTCTAGCACTTAACAGTAATTGAGTAGTTTATTCCTTTTGATAGCTGAATAATAGTCTCTTATGTGGATAGACCATATTTTCTTTATCCTTTAACTGTTTGATAGACATTTGGATTTTTTTCCTTTTTTTTTTTTTTTTTTTTTTTGCCTATTAGGAATAATGCTGCAGTGAATATCTGTGTGCAGGTTTTTTGTGGACATGTGTCTTCATTTTCTCTTAGGTGTATACCTAGGAGTGGAATCATTTGGATCATATGGTAACTTTATGTTTAACATTTTACATAACCACCAGACTGCTTTACAAAGTGGAAGCCGTTTTGCATTCCCACCAGCAGCTCCTGAGGGTTTCATTTTCTCTTTACCCTCACCAATGTTGTCAGTGATTGTTTTTTTACCCCTATATTTATACTTGCCCAGGCTCCCCAAGATTAAAAGCAGAGTTGTAAAAGGAACTGTCTGCCCTAGGTGCTTCCTGTGACCAGCCTACTAGCATACAAGGTATATGCTAGGCCTCTGGACTATCAACATAATCATTAAAGCATCCAAATAGAGCACTTGAGTAACTTATTTCCCTATTATATTTTTGTGACTATATAACTCAAAAGAAGATCCTCCATCAAAAGTGATCCAGCAATTCTAGGAATTTAGTTAGTTTTTTTTAATTTGTTGCCCAAAGGCCTACATATACAAAATTATGGAATGCAGCATTTTCAATTGTAGTGAAATATTGGAAGCCACCTCGGTGTCTTTCAGTAGACCATGTAGTAGGTACTGTTTAGCTATTGAAAAGGACGAGACATGATTTTTGTGTGCTGAAATGGAATTATTTCCATGATATTTAAGTGAAAAAAGGTACAAAGCCGTATAGAATATGCTGCTACTGGGGTGGTGAGGTGGGGAAGAGGAAAAAGTCGTACATATACCTGTGCCTCTGTGTGTTTATAGTACTTTTGGGGGAACATGAAAGAAGTTGTTGACAGTGGTTGCCTTCTTCAAAAGGGATCTAGCTGGCTAGGATCAGGGTAGAAAGGAGACTTATTTTTTATCATAGACTTTTTTGTACTCTGAGTTGCTTTAATTATGTGTGTTAGCTATTTGAATTTTTTATTTTTTTAAGAAAGCAACTTCTCCAAACCTAAAAGCAGAATTTCTCATGCGAGTGCCCTTTGCAGAATTCTGGCAAATGCCCAACTGTCCACAGCATTAGATGTGGATTATTTCACCTCTAACCACAGAGGTGCTAAGAATAGCTAGGTTACAGAGCAGTTTCTCAGCTTCAGTGCTATTGACATCTTGAGCTGGATCATTCTTTGTTGTGAGGCTGTCCTGTGCATTGTAGGATTAGCAGTACCCCGGGTCTCTGCTCACTAGATGCTAGTAGCACCTCCCTCCCCAAGTTGTGACAACCATTAAGGTCTCCAGATGTTGCCTAAATCCCACTCCCTGTGGGGGTGGGGGATGGGGGTGGGCAGACATTGCCTTGGTTGAGAAACACTGTTTATGTCTTGAGTTGTCCAAGATAATGTTTTTATGTGCGGGCTGGAGCCTGGGTGTGTGTTTATACACGTACTTATCTAAAAATACTGTGTGCGTGCTTGAGAACAAAACATAATTACAGGAATGTGTGAGGTAAAAGGAAAGTAATCCTTCCCCCTTTTCATCATGTTGCCCACAGAATGAGTGTTTCTACTGACTTTTGCTTTGGGTACACACACATAAGTACATATCCTTTTTAATAAAAATGAGACCTTGCTATATATACACAATGGTTTGAAACTTCATTTTTTCACTTAACAGATGGTGGATGTCTTTCCATATCGGTGCATATTGGTTTGTCTTTTTTTTAAAAAAGCTTTATGTAGCATGTGTGATCCATGAATATATCCTCCTAAATATTCTCAGACAATACAGAGTATGTCAAATAAGAAGTTCACTTTGTTCTGCTTAACTCTTTGAGTCAGTCAGGGAAAGAGAAACCATGCCAGGTATTTCAACAGAGAGAATTTAATACAAGGAGTTGATCAAATTAGTGTTGGACTGAAAAGGCAGAGAAGATACACTGTGGGGCTACAGAGATAACAGTGGAGCAAACAGTAACTCTGCCCTGGGGCTTGGAGGACGTGGGAGGCAGAACCGAGCACCCAGAGGAGAGGTCCCAGGAGGCAGCAACAATATCGGGGACACCCAAAGACATTGGAAACTAGAGCAGCTCTCCCAGCCTGGATGGGGGGCACATGCGGGCTGACACGACAGGAACAGAAGGCAAAAGGATAAGTACGTGCCTTCTCCTTTGTAATTTAGATTAGGATTGTGTGGTTAATTGGACAATTTAGTTTTTAGGTTCTAGAATATTCTAAGTGGCACTAGCATTGACTTGGAGAAATGAATGGTTAATGTTGCCTGAAGATAGGTCCAGTAGCTCACTCAGCAGGATATTCTGACTTGTGGAAAGAGGTAGAGGCGCAGTACAGAGGAAAATTTTGTCTTGTCAGTGTCTGGAGGGATGTTGGCAGGTGCCAACTCAAGCTAGCCCATCTTTCTCAGCTCCACTTTTGGATACTGGGGCTGGGACTCTGCAGACTACATTTTTCCTTTGCCAGCTGGCACCCTATTAGCTTCCTCCAGTTGGGGACGCAGGACAGTGCCTGAAAGGCAAGGAGAAAGGACTTTTTCCTTGTTTGCCTGTTCTGTATGCACCACTCTGGTAATGGCCCTTCATCTGGGCACCAGCTACTGGGGCTCCTCCCAGAGCCGGCTGGCTGCACCTCCTCCTCAGAGGTCGAATTCAGCTCTAGAGACCTCTGTCCCGGAGCCTCTAGGTCTGAAAAACCGCGGCTTATTCCCTTTATTCTCCCAGCCTCAAGGGGTACCACCTGCTTTCTGCAGGTTACCTCTGGTTAGCTCAGCTTCCCCTTTTATGTTTTCAGTCCAGTGACACCTGTTTAATAACAATTTCCCTGCGCTAAATTCTCTTAAAATTCTTAGTGCTGCATCTCATTTTCTGGCTTATCCTAACTGCCATATCCCCGCTCTCCAAATTCACTGTAAGCAGTGTTCAGTACATCTCCTTACACACCTCTTCCTATGTGGTTTCCTCCCTGTCCTCCTCCAGAGCCATATAGACCTTCTCACTTTTTGAAGGGCCCACACCTCATTCTCACACAGCACATTGCCCACATTGTACATCACATATAACTTGCAGGTGCCTGTGTAAGATTTCAGTTGAGTACCAGTCATCTGGCTTGACCTGATTGACCTTTTTATATATTGAGATTTTGTGATTTGCTTGTTTTGCAACCAGTGCCTTTCCTTTTGTTCATATCTCCTGCATTTTCAAGATAAACTTATTTCACAATACTTTTAGACTTACAGAAAAGGTGTGAAGATAGTATGGAAAGTTCCAGGTGTACCTGGAAGCAGGGGGAACCCTGCTTCCCATGTCATTAGCATCTAATATTGGAATAGTACATTTGTCACCACCAGTGGCCCCATATTGATGCATTGCTATTAACTAAAGTCCATGTCTTATTCAGATGTTCTTAGTTTTTACCTTGTGTCTATTTTCTGTTCCAGACTCCTATCCAAGATACTACATTATGTTTTGTTGGCTCTTGACAGTTTTGAGGTGTACTGGTCAGGTGTTATGTAGAATGTCCATGTTGGAATTTATCTGCTGTTTTTCATCATGATTAAGCTGGGATTCTCTCATATATGTATTTTAGGCCCAGGGCCTGTGGTGTCTAGTGGATGAAACAACCCATGTGTACATTAGTGTAGTCTCAGCTAGAGGGAGGTGTTTGTCTGCTTCTACAGGCTACATATTCAGCAACTGGGCTGTATGGAAACCTACCTCTTAGCAGTCTTTCCATGTGGTCTTTCCATGTGCTTGTCTGGGCCTCAGCCTTTGAAAAGGCTACAAAGTATCTGATTTTTGGAATATGCCCTATTTGTTCAATCATTCCTTTGCAGGTGGACATTTAGATTGTTTGTAGTTATTTTTGCTATTGCAGACAGTGCTCCACTTTTTTTTTTTTTAATGCTTCACATTTTTGTGCACAAATACAAGTCTGCCTGTAGGAAATTCCTAAAAATAGTCTTGCTGGTTTGAGCATGCCTGTTTCACATTTTGATAGGCACTACCATATTGCCCCATGAAGCTCAGGTCACATCCACAAAGTGGAAAGTGTTTCATGATCAAATAATGAATCTTAACCAGTGTTTCCTCATAGAATGTTCTAGCAGTTCTCCTTCAGGCATAATTCCTTTCATCAATGGAACCTTTTCAGCAGGTCTCTGGAGCACTAGTAAACAAAACAGAAAAAAAAACATAACCCTGTTTTCTACAAAAGTCTTTCTTTGTACTTTTTAATGATCCTTCAGGTGTCTCGATGTTCACTTGACTTGAGGCATTTATTAGTGTGTTCTAGGAAAGTTGCAAGTTGAACATCTATGGTCAGAAATTTAGTATTTCTTTTTGCTTTCTAAGAAAGTAATCATAGAATGCACATTTTTAGATTAGACTTCATAGTGTCAAGAGTAATAAGATTTAACACATGTAATAAACAGAATCCTGTTACCAGGCTGCTCACCTTCTTAACCATTTGATGCTGTTGTTAATAGGTAGAACGATTAGTGAAATCTTGTCAAGACTGATAAGCCACAAAACATACTAGCAGGTGAATAAATTGGTGCATCAGAACCTCCAAAATATGATATCAAATATTTTTTTAACTTATTTCGATATTTACCACAAGCGCATGCCTCCAGGGACTACTTTATGTAAGGAATTCTGTCTGAATTGTGTGACAAAACCATTGAGGATGAGCAGGCCAGACGTCCAGAGATGAACTTGGGATCCATGCAGTCAGCAGGTACTGTTCAGTGCATAGTTGCCAATGGAGATGGTGCTAGCCCCTGAGGATAGACCTTTTATCATATTTTCCACAAACCTCTGTTTGCTTCCCTTTTGTTGTATTGACTGAGTTAATTTTTGTCTTCCAAGGGAGCACCTTAGTTGCAACAAGCTCTTCATTTTATAAACTTGTAAAGAGCAATATTCAAGTCAAGAAACACTTGAGTACCAGTTCTGTGGAGGCCCCTGCCCTCCTTCATAGTTTATCCAGTCTGGCATGAGATGGGGAGTCAGGAGGACTTCTGCAAGGATGGTACCCTTGAGCCAAAGAGCTACAGGATGGACACAGAACAGCAAGTGGTGCCAGGACCCCAAGGGAGTCATAGTTTGGGGCTAGATGGAGAGGAAGAAGAATAAAAAGAGAGGAGGGCAGGGGTACACAGGGTCCCATCTGGGAATATGGTCTTCCTTTTTGGGTCACTCATAGCCATTAGAGGGTCAGGGCTGGTTCTTGATTTTGAAAGATCAGTCAGGCTGCTGTGTGGAGAACAGATTGTAGGAGGAGCAAGAGAAAACAGAGGCCTGGGGTGATTGAGACAAGGGGCCTGGTAAAGGGAAGTGGGTGGGTGTGGGATTACTCTTGGAGATGGAAGCTGAGATCTCCTTTTGATTGGAAGGATAGTGGGTAAGAGAAAAGGGAATTGTGGCTGGCTGCCAGGTTTTGTTTTAACCAACTGCTAGATGGTGGTGCCATTTATAAGGGAAGAAGAGAGGAAGAGCAGGTTGAGGGTGGGTGGAAATACAGAATTGAGTTTAAGTTTGTCACAGTTTGGAGTCCCTGTTAAGTAGATGTGAAAGGTCTTTATGGGTACATTATGAATGTCTTCTGAATCTTAAAATATGTTCCAGTTTTTTTCTTAGGGATAGACCATAATTTAGACATAATCTTTTCAAGGATCTTCTGGAATTTAGTCCCCCCCCCCCGTCCCCCCCCCCCCCCCCCCCCCCCCCAGACAGCTAGATGTCGCTGTTTACACAGGAGTCATTATTTGGGCAGGAATTCCTGAGGAAGGCAGGAGCACTGGTGTCTGAGAAGGGGTCCCATTGGAGGGTGGGTGGCCTCTGCCTTCAAGGGGACCAGTCTAATGAGGAGATGTCCCCCTTAAGGGTGGCCTTTAGATGTTTAAATGAGGACATCACCACTTCATATAAGACAGAAAGCTGTGGACTAACTTATCCCGTATGATGACTGAGCCAGGTGACATTTGAGCAGATGATGTTTGAACTGGGTCTTCTTTTTTTTTTGAATTGGGTCTTAATGGGTGTATGGTAGATGGTAGATAGTTCAGGTTGGGGCAGGGCCCTCTAGGCAGATGGAAGCTAAGACAGCACATTTTGCTGCTCGTCAAGTGGAAGTTACAGTGAAAAGTTCATTGCCATGGGCGACTGGCATGACTGTGTTTTTCTACAGAGCCACGGTTGGTGTTTGAAGGACAGTCTTTTCTCCCTGTAGGCCTGGCATCCTCGGCTCCCCACCTCACCCACTAAATACCTGTAGTCTCTCAGATTGATGAAAAGTTTGCAGGGAGAGATGATGTTGCCCACCACCCCAAAGTGATGAGGAAATGGGAAAACAGTTCTTGTATCCGCACCCACACCCACTAACTTTTGTTTAATTTTGAAGTTCTCAAAGTTCTCAAAGCACCTTTTCAGTGCTTTGCACATGGTGGTATTTACTGCATTGGCTGATGACCCTGCTGTGAGTAGACCTTTAATGTGGCTTTCCAGAGTAAAGAATGCCTATTACACACCATTGCCCAGAGCACAGGACAGGTCTGCAAAGTAGAGAAATTAATATAAAAACAAGTCCATCTGATTGGATTTAAATAACACTAACTTGAAACTTCAGTGATACTATTTTAAATTTTCTGCCTTTTTATTCCCCCAAGACCAGAATTGATATACACTAGTGTGGGGACAAGTTACTACTAATTTAACAAATAACAAGTAGACTATGTATAAATATAGGAAGTAGATACACCAGTTCTGCAGGCAGGAATAAATGGGGTTTCAAAAGATCTGCCTTTTTGAGTTCATGGTGTGTAATTGCCTGACATCTCTGTACCTTTTTTTTCCAGACAATTTATGAAAACCGAATATACAGCCTTAAAATAGAATGTGGACCTAAATACCCAGAAGCACCCCCCTTTGTAAGATTTGTAACAAAAATTAATATGAATGGAGTTAATAGTTCTAATGGAGTGGTAAGTTGTTTTTCCTGCCCATATTGTTCCTTTGGGTTGAGAGATGCTTTTTGTACTCAAACACCAGGAGCACTGTGGCCCTAATTCTATATTGGTGATTTGATAATCTTGATGATCTTGGTGATTTGATGATGAAATATATTGCAGTATGAACATATGCAGACTTGGTGTAAGGGCCTATTCCTCAGCTGTGTTTAAATCATCATTCGTGTGACACTTACTCTGGGCCAACACTGTGCTGCTTGCTTTGAGATAGGAGCTCATTCTGTCTTCATGATACACCCTCATGAGGTAAAGATGAGGAGCCTGAGGCTTGGAGCTGCAAAGTCCTATCCGGGGTCATAATTGTACTTCCTGAGCCTTATTTACAGGACATGCTATTTTTTTCCCCTTTAATGGCTTGCTTTTTCACATTCATTTTTACTACCATAAATGGAAAACCAGCCTCTCTTGTCATAGAAGGCAGTAATGGCAACAGTAAATACTACAGAATCAAAGTGACATTAATAAATGCCCCATGTTTCTTGCCAAAGGCTTTGAGCCTTTGAGACCTGCTCAAAGGGGAGATCAGCAAGTGTTGAAGGGTTTTACGTGTTAGCATTATGTGAGTTAAGCCTTTGTTTTGAGACACTCAGAAGACTTGAAAGAAAAGCGAAAAGATATGGGCTTGTTGCTGTGTGTTCAGTGTTTAATGTTGTATCTGAGCTCCACCAAAGTCCTGAACCCAAAACTCAACTCACACTTTGGGAAATTTCTTTTGGGAATTACGGTACTAACATGAGAGAATGTGACTCAGAGGCAGGGCCTTGTCACCAGAGTGTGGATTTGGGCCACCAGTTGCCTTTGCTCCTTACTGCACTGAACATTGTTATCATCTACCACCTGGGTGTAGAGCCAAGAAAGGACAGCCTTGAGCAGAGGCAGCAGCCAGTGCATCCAGGAGAGCAGGTCACTGTTCTAGAGCCAGCTGGGTGGAGTCTTGCTAAGTGTCAGGGCCATTTCTCTGAAGGTAGCTTTACATATCCATAGTTTCCTTCTCCTAAACAGTGAGGGTTCGGACACAAACAGGAAAAAACAGACTGCCCAGAGGGAGGGAGTCATGCAGGTAATTCTACATGTCAGATATGGTGGTGTGATGGGCATGTTCCACTTGAGAAATGCACTTTACTCCTATCTGCAGTTTTACTCCAGCATATAGTGATTCATTTGTTGGAGAGCCTGACAGTTTTTTTGTTTGCCTTTCTGTAGGTGGACCCAAGAGCCATATCCGTGCTAGCAAAATGGCAGAATTCATATAGCATCAAAGTTGTCCTGCAAGAGCTCCGGCGCCTAATGATGTCTAAAGAAAACATGAAACTCCCTCAGCCACCCGAAGGACAGTGTTACAGCAATTAATCAAAAAGAGAAACCACAGGCCCCCTCTCCCCCCCCATTCGATTTAAGCAGTCATTTTCCACAGTAGTACATTTTCTAGATACGTCTTGTAGACCTCAAAAGTACTGGAAAGGAAGCTCCCATTCAAAGGCAATTTATCTTAAGATACTGTAAACGATACTAATTTTTTGTCCATTTGAAATATATAAGTTGTGCTATAACAAATCATCCTGTCAAGTGTAACCACTGTCCACATAGTTGAACTTCTGGGATCAAGAAAGTATATTTAAATTGATTCCCATCATAACCGGTGGGGCACATCTAACTCAACTGTGAAAAGACACATCACACAATCACCTTGCTGCTGATTACATGGCCTGGGGTCTCTGCCTTCTCCCCTTCTCCTCCTGCTGGCTCCCTCCCTCCCTCCCTCCCTCCCTCCCTCCCTCCACCCACCCCTCTGTCCCTGCAACAGCCCTCCAGCTTGGGGTGGCTTGCTAGAATAGGCGTGAAGGTTTCAGGTCGCAGCCTGTGGGACTACTGCTGGGTGTGCAGGGGTGCTCCAGCTGCACCCCTGGTTTCCTTTTTTAAGTCTTAAATGATGCCCTCCCCCCTCCAAGCCATCATCCTTTCTCTTCCCATGACCACCCTCGGCCGAAGCATAGATTGTAACCCCCTCTGCTCCCCTCTGAAATTGGCCTTTGGTGAGGAATTCAGGGCTTTCCCCATATCTTCTCCCCCACCTTAATCGAGGGGTGCTGCTTTTTCCTTCCTCCTCAAGTCCCTTTTTGCACCATCACAACCCAATACTTCCTTGCTTTGGCCAGAAGCCATCAGGTAAGGTTGGAAAGAGTCTCTGACTTCCCTCGTTTAGTTTGGAACCACATTTACTCACTCTCCACCAGCCTGGGAATGAATATTGGGTCCTCAGCCCTGCCACCCTCTGCTGTCATCATCAGCTGATGCCGTTTTTTAGCTCAGGTTTTGATAAAGTGAAAAGAACAGTCACCAGGGGTATTCAGACCTGCCAGCTCTCAAAGTGCTTGGTGGTAAAACTTGGAGAAAGGCCACAGAAGACACTTGTAAGCACACACGATCCCTCTGAATGAATTGTTTTCTTTTCCTATAATTGCTTTTGCTTTTAACAATTGAAGAAGTTTTAAACAGGGTTCTCATGTGGTCATCTTACAATCCATTTGGGTCTAGTTTGGAATCTGACAACTGGAACGAAAAGAACCTTGGATTCGGTGCATACTTTGGTTTTGGTGCTGCTGCGTCTCATGGTCCTCAGCAGGGATCGAGAAAGAACTCAGTGTGCACAGCAGATCCCCGAAATTGGCGGGCTTGACTTCCTGGCAAATTGCTGCGTTTTTCCACTTTTCTGTTCAGGACCACTAAATGCTGAGATGTGGATGCATACCGAAATAAAAGCGATTCATTGTGTTCTAAAGATTTTTTTTTTTAATTTAGTGTTTGTATAAAACCACCTTTTGAAGCAGCAACTATCAAGTCTGAAAAGCAATCGATGTTTCCATTAATCTTTTTCTGGGGGATACCTTAGTTCTAAGGATTTAACATCCTGTAAGTAAAGTTGAACATAACAGTATTCCATAAGCAGCCTTTTTATTGTCAGACCATTGCCTGATTTTAATATAATAAAAAAGAAAGTGTGCGTTAATATTTAAGAAGCTGTGCCCTTCTTCCGCTTGGCATATAATTTAGGAATGGAATTTGACATCTTAAGATGCTTTGGGATTCAAATTGATGTCCTTAAATCAGGGGTCGGCAAACCTCCTTCTGCCAAGGGCCTACGTCAGTAAATACTTAAGCTTTGTGGGCCAAGAGACAAAATTGAAGGTACTGTGTAAATATTTATATGGTGAGAGAAAATGGATTTCCACAAAATTGGTTATTGATGAAATTCAAAATCTAGCAACTGAGTGCAGTTCTTTTCTAATGTTATAGGTCTAATGAGAAAAATTGAATTCTTTTTTTGGAGAGTAACATTTTGCTTCCTGGAATTTAAAGCTAGTATTCCTGATTTATCAAGTCTGTTGTAAATGTTCATCTGCAAAAATAGTTCTTCATCAAGGGACTGTACAGAAAGGCAATGGGCCAGATTTAGTCCATGGGCCACAGTTTGCCAACCCCTGTCTTACAAGATTATAGTGAGAAGGTTGGGGTGGTGGTGGCGGGTGATCTTTCCTTTAAGTAGCTTTGTGGGACTCTAGCTATTAAGCCCCCTCTAGCACCTAGTTACCAGCTGGATTTAGTAGTCTGTTGGGAAGGGAAAAATAAGGCTTTAACATGAATTTCTGGCATTTGAGACCAGAGTTTTGCCTGACAGTTGACAGTTTGTCTACTCCCTACACTGTAGGGAGTAGAAACGTGTCTGTGGCTGTTTTTATCCAGGATTTGAACTTCCTGCTGTGGTCCCAGCCACCAGCAGGCGTGACCTTGGTGTCCTGTGGCAGGAGCCAGGCCATTCTTCTGTGGCTGTTGGGGGCCAGGTCAGATATCAGAACCTGGTGCCTGGGTAGCGCCAAATTGTTCTTACTGGGTCACCCTTCAGAAAGCACTGCCCGATTTCTTCCAGATGGTCCCTAGGAGTCCTCCAGAGTGAATTACTGCCTTTCAGCTGTGGGTTCTTCACCTGTAGTACTTAGCTTCACCAAGGGAGGACAAGGACAGGAGATTTTTTTTGGGGGGGGGGAAGGGAGATTCTAAAATTATTTCAAAATGCGGCTGGAAAACTCCAAGGCAAATGCAGAGCTAACTCTAAAGGTAGCAGCTCTCACATGCTTTGTGACCTCCAGAGAGAAGAGCCATCTGGAATCCTAGAGTGGGCACCTTTCCTTCTTCATGTACGACAGAACTGACCTCAGAGTTGGGGGAAATTGAGCTGGAACTTTCTGTGATAGCTGAGCCTCATCTGTGGTTATGTCCCACAGTCATGTGATTTGCTTCTCATTGTTGCTGATGGGTTTACAGGTGGTCTGCAGTTTGGGCCTAAATTTAGGGCAGAGAAGAAACGCTTGTGTAGGGGGGCTGAGTGCGCTGCTTCACCAGGTGCCTCTGCTCACACCTCCACATCCTCAGCTCCAGTCAGGTCTTTGCTCTTGAGAGAAGACACTCCTGTTACTTTTCATTGTGTAGAACTGCAGGGTGTGGGGGTGCACGGAGGTCTCCAATGATCTGACCAGGTGGAAGAGGACATGCACCCTCAGATACTTACCAACAGCAAACCAGTGGTGGGTCTCCACTACCCCATGACTTTTGACCATAATCTTGGGACGAGAGCAGGGTCTTGAGCTGTGTCTCAGCCCTGCGGAGACAGTTCCTGGAGCCCTTGGGTGGGGTCACCCTGCGGTACTAGTGCCTTTAGTTGTGATAGGGCAGCATGGATGGTGTCCAATAAATGGCACAGACTCCGCAGGTCCCTCCCCTGTCCACCCTGGCCATCAGGGCCCCCTGCTCAGCCTCTTGCCCTTTTGAATTCCCTCCTTGCCTCCAGGGAGCTAGTGGATACTCAGCCACATTCCCCTTCCTTACTTACTTGTGCCTGCTTCATATTACTCCATCGTCAACCCCATAAAAGACTGGGGCCTAGCGTTAGGGATTTCCCATTCCTTACTCAACAGAGGAGGAAATTCTAAGGAAGGGCAGCTTGTGAAAGCAGGTCATTTTTCCAGCTTGTGAGTCATCATCTGGGCTGGGGGCTGTACAGATAGTTCTGAGCTGTGTGCACAATAACTGGACTCACCTTGAAGGCATTCTTGGGATGACATGAGGTTACCTGCTTTTGCTTTTAGTCCAGGCTGCCTCACATTGCCTAGAGGTGACCTTGGAAGAGGTGTTAGTGCTAGAGCCAACCTCATTGCTGCTGCCAGACGACTTCTTACCATGAACAAGAAGGCACAGGCTGCGCATTGGCGTTCAGGTGTGAGCCTGATGCGGTGCAGGTGGGTGGGGACAGGGGCGTGGAGGTGCTACTCAGTGTTGGGGATGTGAGTTCAATGAATGCCACATCTTTGGTTCACAGGAGAAACTGCAGATATGTAATGTGAAATCTAACACTAGTGTCGACGGACCAGCTTCTCATTCTATGTATAAACAAAGTACCCCTACGACTTGCAGGCCATGGGAGAGTTCCGTGTGCATAAGGCTCTGTCACCGGTGGCACCTTGGCCCTCAGGATCATTACCATGGTGGCCTTTGACCCTGGGAGCTCTGCCCAAGGACATGTGGTGGGTCCTCCGAGCAGGGGCATAGGTAGAAGGTTCTAAGAAACCAGAATTGCTGCAGGATCCACAGGAGACAGACCCATGTTTCACTGAGCAGATGCAGTCCACTGACATGCCCCATTATTTTAGTGCCACCAAGAAAACATGCTCTCAGTCACAAGTGCAAGACACTACTTGTGTCTGACTATAAGGAACTGACTATATACTGACTATAAGGAACCCCCCAATCCAGAAATGTTAAGATGTGGAAATGTCCAGTTGGTGAGAAGCAGGGTGTACCGTCATGATAAGGACAGAGGAGGTGGCCACACTTGTGACAAAGGACGGACACCGCCTCACATCCCCTGCTAAAAACCCTAGTCTGCAAGCCTGTGATGGGCAAACCTGACTCCCATTTCTAAATTTACTAAAGAGAGAATACGTGGGCTTAGAAAGGACTTCAAACAGTAGAAAGCGAAGGGATGGAAGGTGCAGTCCTCTCCGGCTTCTCACCCCATCCTGTCCAGACAAGCACCCGTGCAGCGGGCTCCTGTGAGGTCCCGTGCGCACGTGCAAACCAGTGCTGGCCCCCTCCCCGCCTCTCCTTCCCACTGGGAATGTGGCCTCCACTTTGCTCTCCCCCTGGATGTTTTCTCCCCAACAGGACCTGTCAGGATCCCTGGGGAGCAGCACGGAGGGAACAGGCGCATAGTCTGAACAGCTGCTGGGCACCCAGGACCCAGTGCACCCCCACCCGGTGACCCGGCCCTGACGGGACGCTGAGGTGGTCTCGTGGTTGGCAGCACTCACCGGCCTCAAGGCACACGCACATTTGTGTGTGCACGCTCGTACGCGTGTGCAGGCGCACATCTGTGGCGTCAAGTCCTGGGAGTGGGCTCCTCCGTCCAAGGTCATGGGCACTTCATGTCATTTTCAAGCTGCCTTGCAAAGAAGTACCAACTCTCCCCCACCTTTATTTTAAGATAGTTATTTACCTAACAATTTATGTATTTATTTGAACACAAGCTGTGGGGAGGGGCAGAGGGAGAGAGAGAGGGAGAAGCAGGCTCCCCACTGAGCAGGGAGCCAGATGTGGGACCCGATCCCAGGACCCTGAGATCATGACAGGAGCTGAAGGCAGATGATCAGCCCCCGAGCCACCCAGGCGCCCCCGCCTCCCCTTCCGTCGACAGTAGGGCAGGTCCCCCCACCGGTCTCTCTGATGGGACTTCCTTGCCTGCCCACCTTTGAGCTGAACGGCTGTCCCACAGTTTCCCGTGCCTGTTCTTACGTGTGAGGCTGCGTCTCCTCAAGCGGAGAAGTCCTGGTTTTCCCTCTCGACCACGGCCTGTTACCTTTTCCTGCTGATCTGTAAGCCTGCCTGGTTCTCACCGCCTGCGACGGTCACCCGAAGCATACACGAACGGGTCTGGTATACTCGGCTGCGTCGGTGATGGGTGGCCACCTTCACCAGCCATCAGGGGCCCTTCCCTCGTGGTCAGCTGGGGACACTTTCAGTCCCTTCCCCTTCCACCTCCTGGGCCTGTAAATGTACTGGGATGAAGACAGGCATGTGGCCAGCAGAGTGGCTTCCTGACACCACCCACAGCTTGCTGCCTGGCGTGGGTGTGTGTTCTGATGTGTCCTGCCCCCTGGCAGTGCTTGGGAAAGCACAGATCTCATGCCAACGAGTGGGTGCACTAAGAAACTTCGTGCTTCCAGAAGCCAGTTCTCAATCCACCACGACCTCCGCCGGCTCCCTGGGCTCTCGGCCTTGTCCCCATCTCCACACAGGCACAGCCAAGAGTGCGCTTCACTCCCTTCTCTGTGTGGCTGGCTCCCCGGCACCAGGACAGCCGCTCTTGTGTGTCCTCTTGAGAGAGACCTTCCCAATCCCCGGGCCTTCTCTGTCCCTGTCACCTGTGTTTTGTACTAATACCTAACAATTGGATTTATTAGTTTAGTTATTCCCCTTTCTCTCACTAGAGTGGATCTCATGCAGGTGAGCGCCTCATCTGATTTATTCCTGGGCCTTCCCCTCCCGGCCGTGGACATTGATGGGCACGGGGGGTGGGGGGGTTCTTGATGGCCTGTGAGGCCTCCGTCTGCCTCTGCCATGAACACTAAGTGACATTTGGGCAGCAGGCTGGGTGCGTGAGTGGGCCGAGGGATCCACTAACTTTGGCAGTTACAGGTGAAGCTTGTAAATGGTGAGTAGATGGAAGGACGCGCACACGAGTGCGTGAGTGGAGGGGAGATCTCCACGTCCTCTACCTGGCTCAGGTGGGCCGACCCTCACCCACCCCCCAGCTCATTCGTCTACCTGCTGTGCGGCCCTGGGGCCGGCTCCTTAGCCTCTCTCTGTGTCCACTCCACAGGGTTGTTCTAAGGATTTCCAGAGGTTTTACGTGTCGTGGGATTCTCACAGCCCTCGGCACATAGCAAACCCTCAGGAAACGTTAGTTACCTGCTGAACACTGAGCAGAACACAAGTTTCCCAGGTGCCCGGTTCCAGGCCCGGCCCCGCGCGCTGCCGCTACAGGCCAGCAGGGGGCGCCCGCGCGCTGCGGTCCGCTGCCGGGCACGCCTCGCTTCCCCAGGGCCGGCTCGGATGAGGCTCTCAGGTGGCTGCGCGTGCACTTGGCAAAGGGGGCCCTGCAGGGAGAGCCACCTCCTCCCCCACACCTGGACGAGCTCTACCCCGACTGCACCCCAGCTACACTCCAGCAGCGTCTGGCTGCAGGGGTCACAAACCCAAACGCCCCAGGTGTCACAGACACCAGCCACAGACCTGACCCGGGCCTCTGTGGACTGGAAACCTGGCCTATTTGCCCCTGGAACAGGGGCTCAGGACGGCCACATCTCTGGATTTTTCAAGAGAGAAGTCAGACATCAGGATTTAGTAAAATATCTCAATTTTTATGGTGGAAATGGATTAAAGGCTTTTTTTTTTTTTTTTTTTAACTTTTAACCACCAGTTGCCACCTCTGACCTACCTTTTAATGCTGCCTTGGAGGAAGACATTTTGAGATAAACCCATATCCCTCTGTTTCTGCACCTGCCCCCTCAGGTTCCCTCCAGGCCTCAGTTTGTAGGTCACCCCTGTCCTCTGGGTTGGGAGCCAACCCCCATCCCTGAACTTTCCCAGGAAAGCTTTTTTTTTTTTTTTTTTTTTAAGATTTTATTTATTCATGAGAGACACACAGAGAGAGAGGCAGAGACCCGGGCAGAGGGAGAAGCAGGCTCCATGCAGGGAGCCCGACGTGGGACTCGATCCCTGGTCTCCCTGGTCTCCAGGACCAGGTCCTGGGCCAAAGGCAGGTGTTAAACCGCTGAACCACCCAGGCTCCCTCCCAGAAAAGCTTTTATTCACTGGTTTGTTCATTCATTCATCCAGCAAGCATTTACTAAGTGCTTTCTATATGTTGACCACTATGGTGGGACACTGTAGGGAACAAAACCCCTTGCCTTCATAGAGCTCATGTTTGAATGGAGGAAATGGACAAAAGACAATGTCATTTTCAAAGCATTAAGCACATACCCAAGTACATGAACAGGATGGAAGGGTAACAGCACTGGGCAGAGAGGGACCTCTCTGAGGACGGGACTCCCAAGTGTGTGGAGGCCCTGCTATGCCCAGAACCTGGCAGGGTGAATAGTTCCAGGTGAAAGAAACAACACGAGCAAAAGCCCTGGGGCAGGAAGACACATGTGACATCATCACTTTAGAAGTCCGCAGTGCCTGACCCATCGCAAGCATTCTGTGAATGGATGGATAAGTAGACACACGGATGTGCTGTGCCAGGCCCTGTGCTGGGCACAGAGGAGGGGATGCCTGGTGAAGAATGAATGAATGAACAGACCCAGCCCAGCTGCTCCTGCCCTGGCTTCATCAGCTTGATCCCAAGCCTCTCTCACTCATGCTCTGGTCTCATGCGCAGCCTGGCTGGGAGTGAGTTTCCAGTTCTACCTCTGGCTGCAAGGGCCCCAGACATCCCCCCACATCTGGCCTGAGCCCCCTTTTCTGTTTTACAAACCAGCTCGGGGTCCACATGGGCTTGTCAAGAAGCACGGGGTGGAGTGGAGAGCTGAGCTGACTTCCCCGGGCCCAAGTGGGCAGGGGGTTCCAGGAACCTCAGGCCTGTCCTCAGAGAGAGGCAGTGATCTGAGGGCCACAGAAACCCCACCCCCTGGATGAAATGAGACCCTTCCTGATTGGTAGCCTTGTTGGCCCGTCTAGTTGTGAGTGAGGCCCAGAGAAAGGACACGTCTGTCTGTCTGTTTGACACTTATTCATTCAACAAATATTGGGAGGGCTTCTTCTTGCCAGGCACCGAGGGTGCAGAAGAGGATAGAGCAGAAAAGTCCCTTGCCCGGACACTGCTGTCATTCCGGGCATGGGAGATACAGAGTAAGGAAATAATGAATATACAAGATAACAAATGGATCGGGGCAATAAAAACAGTACAGTGAGCTAATATGATGGGAGAAAGGGCAGGGAGCTGCCTTAGGTGGGGGGTCAGAGAAGACCTTTAAGGAGGTGACATCTGAGCTGGGTGCTGATTATAGAAATAATTGGCAGAGGGAACAGCAGGTGCAAAGGTCCTGAGGTTGGCATGCGTTTGATGGGTTGACAGAACAGCAAGGAGGCCAGTGTGGCTGGAAGAGAGTGTATGAGGTTATGGGTGGTAGGAGTGAGATGGAGGCAGACCCCACAGGTCCTTGGGGAACTGCAGTGGCAGCATGGTGACTTCCTCATGAGGTGATGGGAGGGTAAAATGAGACAGTACAGGAAAGTCTCTGGAATACACTACGAGGCTCTATCATTACTATTATCACCAACTTCAATCATTCTCCCTAGTTCTGGGCCTCGGGACCACCCTAGGAAGGACCATCAGGTCTTTGAGGCCTTAGCTGTGGCCTGTAGGGTCAGTAGCCCCCTCTGTGGACCCGGCTGCCCCCCCACCAGGATCTGGGGGATGGGAGTGAACACAGGGCCCCGGGCTGCACGCCACCCTGCAGCAGTGGTCTCCTCTCCCCCGGAGCTGTGCCCTGGCTGCCGTGCCCCAGCCATTCACAATTTGGGGGCACCTCCCCCAGCTCTGCCCGAATCCTAGCCATGTTGGGTCACCCTGACCTGACCATTTGACCTCTGTGAGCCTCAGGCAGGGCCGCCACCTGCCCAGGCCGGCCCTGCCCCTCGCCTCCTCACCCCGCCCCCACAAGCGGTTGTGGCGCCCAAGCCATGGGTTCCTTGGAATGTGATTATTTTTCTTCCCAGATAATTCAGGCCAGAAGACTGGGCCAGCCACTTCCGGCCACACTGACCCCACTGCCTTCCTGATCTTTCTGTCCACAAACTTGACACTGTGGTCAGAGGCCTAAAGCCAGACCCTGGAGCCCCCATGCCTCCCCTTCTCGCCCTGGCCCCTGATCAGGACCCAGCTCTGGGAATCAGACTGTAAATACCAGGACCCTCAGCTGCCCCTTTCCCGCAAACCCCAGCTGAGAACATGCTGACCCAGCCGCGGTGTCTAGGGAGTACTGCACTTTACAGTTTACAGGGTGATTCCCAATCATAGAGCTCCCCAGGGCTTTACAGATAACCCAGGGATGTGTCAGCATCCACACCTCCATATTCATTCATTCAGCAAGTATTTAATGAGCACCTACTGTGTGCCAGGCTCTGCCCCAGGCCCAGGGAATGCAGCAAACCACGAAACAGACAGAAACACTTGTCGTCTTGAAGCTGATGTTCTGGGGGTGGTGACTGTGGAGGGGACAGGAAGAAACAAACAAGTAAGAACTCAATTATGTAGAATACTGGTTGCTGATAAATGCCATGGAGGGAAATAAAGCAGGGTAGGCAGAGGGGGGTGACAGGCATGGGGACAGGAAAGACCTGCTATTTAGAAGGTGGCATTTGAACAAAGACCTGAAGAAGATGAGGGAGTGAGTCATGTGGCTACCTGGGGGAAAAATACTCTGGGCAGAGGAAACAGCCAGTGCAAGGGCCCTGTGGCAGGAGCATGCCCAATTTGGTGGCAAAACAGCCAGGAGGCTGGTATGGCTGAAGCAGAGTGAGCGAGGAGATGAGGGAGAGGATGAGGTCCGAGCGACAAGGGACACCTCATGCGGGGCCTTATCAAGAATTTTCTCTGAGGGAGAAACCTCCTTTTTCTCCGAGGGAACTAGAAACTGCAAAGGGGCCACAGGAGGTGACTCGGGGTTTCACAGAGTCCTAGCTGCACCAGGGGGACGGACAGTAGCGGGAAGGTGGAAGCAGGGGATGGGAGGTGGAGGAGATGGACCGTGGGGAGAGGACGGGGCTGCCACGGGCCTTCCCAGGGGACCAGGTGAGGCGTACCTGGGTGCTGGGCACCACCCTCCGCTGGTTCAAGGACGCGCGTTTGTATGTCACCCTGCACGTCTCTCCAATCATTTTCCAGGGCCTCTTAGATTCAAAAAATGCAAAGTGATCAGAGAGCGAGCCCACGGAGTGGGTGCGGGGTGAGGGGATCAGAACCCAGACTCTTCCCCAGCGCTGGCCCAGCCCAGGGAGGCTAGAGTTGCCTTATCCTGCTGGGAGGAGCCTGTTTTGCAGTCGGGGGCGGGGGGGGGGGGGGGGGCAGCATTCATCACTGGGTATGTCACACGGTCCTGGACTCTAGACAGAGGGATCAAGGGGGCTGGTGGGTCCAGGCTGCGTGGAGGGCTGGGGCTGGGGCCAGACGCCGCAGTGGCCAGTGTCCATAGAAATGGAGTTTAAGGCTCGGGTGTGCACTTCCTGGGAGCAGCGCGGCTGGAGAGAAAAGGGCCTTCTGTTGCTCATGCCTTCAAATCAGGAACAGGTCCCCCTCCTTGCAGCCCTCTGCTGCAAGGCTCTGTGGCCTTCCGATGTTAACAGGACAAAACTGAGGCCCCGAGAGGCTGTGACTGGCCCAAGATCACACAGCACTGAGCCACAAAGCCAGGTTCACTCTGACCACACTGGCGTCCAAGCAGTCGCACTGCCCCAACTGCCTACCCTCCCACCCCCCACCCCACCACGAGGATTATCAGCATCTTAACCAGCCTGGCGAGGTCCATTTATTCAGCACGGATTCAATCCGGTGCACCGCACCGCACCCCCAACCCCCGACAGCACTTTCCTGTAACCCCCTATCCTGTAACATTGTTGGTGTCCCCATTTTACAGATGAGAGCACCAAGTCAGAGAAGTTAAATCGCTAGTATAGGGCGGCGCACCAGACCTGGGATCAGAACCCAAACTCTTCGTCCAGAGCTTTCCCTCTGGGCCCTCGAGGGGGCAGAGGGAGCCAGGCGACCCAGTCTGATCTTAAGGAGCATCTTCTGCGTGCTGCGCACATCACAGAAACATCTTCCCCAGCCCTGAGAGGCAGGGACTATTTACCAAACCCATTCCACGGGAGAAGAAACCGAGACCTAAATGATTGTCAGGGGAAGTCCGCTGGCCCCTGCAGCTCCTGCTGCCCCCTCTGACCCCAACCTCCCCACGGGCCCCGAGGTCGTGAGAGAGGCCAGCCTGACCACAGACTGTGACTCAGAGCTCCGAGTGCCCCCCCCAACCCCCAAGAATTCAACCCTAGGAGGGAAACTCCAGCCCCCCTGCTCACCCCCGGCCCGGGACCAGATCTGCTGGGCTGACGCCCCAGGACGTTTCCCCCAAAGGCCAGAGCTTCCCATGAAATCATAGGTACATGCCCAGGGCCCAGGGAGTCCCACCCCAGCTGGCCAGCTAGGGCTGAATCTGCGTGGGCTGTGTTGCGGGGGGGTTTCTGCACCCCCCAAAGCTCTGTTCAGATAAATCACAGAACAGGCTCTGCTGCCTGGGCATTGGTTCAGTGGAAACAGCTCAGCCCCAGGCAGGGGGGTGGAGACAGGGAGAGGGGAACCCCAGGGCACAGAGAGCCACACAACTGGCAAGTGGCTGATGGAGGCTCCCGGGGGTCCCAGGAGATGGGTGCTGGGTCCTTGAATCTGGGGAGGCGCTGAGACTGTGTGTGTGTGTGTGTGTGTGTGTGTGTGTCCAGCAGCTGTGTAACACAGCCGGTGGGGAGACATAGGCTCTGAAGCAGACAGCCTGGATTCAAACCCCAGCCCCCTGACACACTGCCCTGTGCATCTGGGCAAGCCACCTGACCTCTGGGCCTTGACTGTCCTTGCCTGGGAAATGGGAACAATAATGGACCCTCAGTGTAGGCTTCGCCACGTGAGGGACCTGTCGGCCCCGGGCCTCCCTCGGCACACAGCACAGGGGCTTTCGCACGGCAGAAGTTCAGGTGGCCGCAGATGGGGACAGTGGGTGCTGCGCCCGGCCTCGGGGCTCCGGGGCATCTCCCCCCATTTCCTTCTGTGTTCAGTGTCTTGATTCCTTCTCCTGGCCTCCGGAGGCTGGGATGGGTCCGAGGGGGTCCAGACGAGGGGATGCCCTGAGGAGCAGTGAGGGCCTGACCCGGAACCCCTGGAGGGACGCCCCCCAGATGTGAAGCCACATGTGGGTTCCAGAGGCTTGGAACTCTGAAGCTCTGGTCTCTCTCTGAGCCTCAGTGTCCCCCTTTCACTCCTCAGTGGCAAGAATGGTGCCTTTCAGTCCACCACGAGTTGGCCTGGAGTGTGGGATTAGGCTGGAGTCCTGCTGCCGAGAAAGGGGAATTCTGGAGGCCCAGGCTGAGCAGGAGAGTCAGGGCCCCGGTCGTGCACCACATGGGGTGCAGGGGGAGAGGCGCCCCACCCCAACTCCAGGCGTGGTCACGGTGGCCCGACAGAGGTCCCGGGGAGAGGCCTCAAGCACCCCCACAAGCCCGCCCCCACCATCCCTCCATCCCCTCCACCCCAGAATCCAGTCGGCTGTTGGCTGCACCTCACAGAGGTTCTAGGAGCGTGTGGGTTGAACACCTAGATGCTGAACTTTTGATTCGCTCAGCACCGCAAGATGCCCACGGCCCAGGCCAGCGGGCGGACACAGCCCCCCGGCTCGTGCTTAGGGGCAGAGTCACCCCATCCTTCAGGTACCTTCCGGCTCTCTCTCCTGAACCCCCTCCCAAGAAGCTGGATTTGCCAAAGCCAAGGGTGTGAGTGATCGTCACCCAGCTGTGTTTTTATGGGAAAAAATAGGACTTGGCTGAAATGCTCATCTACTTTTTGAAGCGTGTCTGTGCGTGTGCGTGTGCGTGTGCGTGTGTGTGCATGCGTGCGTGCATAGCCGGGGAGGAAATGCTCCAACACCTAACACCCTCACTCCAGCCCTGCTGTCAGCCAGGGGCTGCGCCCTCCCTGGGACCCTTGGCCGTGCCTGGAGACATTATAGTTGTCACAACTCAGGGGTGCTGCTGCCATCTGGGGGGTAGGGCCCGGGGGTGCTGCTGAAGAGCCCGCACCGGGTGGCCCCACCACAGAGGCTGGTCCAGCTCAAGGGTGCCAGGTGGAGGAGGCCTGCCCCAGCCTGTGGGAACGCGGGGGGCTTCTCTCGCCTCCTTTTCACTCCTCAGATCTGAAGGAAGTGGTCAGGGGGACGACGGACGGTCGCGCAGCCAGAGGACCCGGAGCTGGAGCTGCACCAGCCGTGTGCCGGGGGGCGAGGCCTTCCCCTGGGTCACGGGCCGCGGCCTGGGGGTGCGCACGACACCCGCTCCAGCGACTGCGGGAAGATGCCGTGGACGGCCTGAGCGTACGTAGAGCAGCTCGTGTCTGTGTCGTTAGGAAAAATGACAGTGACAGTGTCAGCACCCTAGTGCCAACCAGGCCCCCGGGGCTGGGCCCGCACGTCACACGCAATCACTCCAGTCCCCCTCACCGCAACCCTTGGGGGGAGAGATCATTGTCTCCCATTTGGCGGGTGAGGAAATTGAGGCACAGAAAGGTTAGGCAAAGTGCCTGACATCACACAGCAAGTAAGTGGCAGAGGAGGGGTTACGGTCCTTGCTTCAGGGCCCACGCGCCGGCGCCCTTGCTGCCTCTGACACCAGCAGAGGGGCATCTCTCAGGCGAGTTGTCCCAATTGTCTTCTCTAAGGCTTGGCATGATCAACTGCTGGGACTCCGATGATCCCCAAAATGCAGCTGCCCCCTTGTACCTGGCCACTACCCTCCAGCCAGGGGCCCCCGTTCACGCCGGTTCCCAGAGAGGAGCCCAGACTGCTGGGGATTTCACGGCCCCTCCTGCCCTGAGCCAACTTCAAAACTCTCCGGGTCTCCAGCCCTGCTTTGATTTCAGGCATTTTAAGGGCATGAAATCCAAGGCTTGGTCCTTCTAAAGATATCGCGCTCCTTGGGGGTGGAGTGGCTTGTGGGGCCACCGGACAGGCCACCGGCCAGCGACTGGGGCTTTGAAAGGATCCGAGGCCAGGAAGCGCACACCCTCCTTAGGGTTCAGGGCTGTGTCCCAGGAGAGCGGGACCCTGGTGCTTAGTAAGCACCTCCAGGCCAGGTGCTCCACCAGCCCAGGACCAGCTTCGTCTCACCCACTCTCCACCGCGGCTTTCTGGAAGCCAGGTAACATCCTTCCCATTGCAGATAGGGCAACAGGCTCCGAGGGGAGTGGCCCTCACTCGGTCACTCAGCTCAGAGCCAGGGTCCAGCTTTCTCTCTCTGCATCCCGCTGCCGCCTGACCTCCAGAAGGCCACAGCAGAGGGACCGAGGGCAGGACGGCCCCAGGCTCTAAGGAGGACAGTCACTTGGGTGGACATCCCGAGCAGCGCCTGTATTTGAGGATAGGTGCCAGCTGCTGCGAATCTGAAAGACCTCAGGAGGGGTGAGGTCCCCAGATGCTGGGCAGCTACACGGAGTATGGACATGGGCTCCTGGCGGTGGGGGTATAGGTGGGGGGGGGTGACGTCTATGCAACCTGATTTCCTTGTCACCTTAGCAGCTCCTCACAACCCCCCTCTCTGGACTGCCTCCAGCTTCCCCAGCTCTACCCCAGCACCCCAGAAAGCGAAACCAGTCATAGGGGGTGAGGGCAGTCACCTCGCCACACACAACAGGCTGGGAACAGCCACCAAAGCTGCTTCAGCTGATTCCTTCACTCACCTGTTGATCTGTGTGAGCAAACCTGGCGAATGTGCAGGAGCTGTTGTAACAAAGTGCCACAAACTTGGTGGCTTAAAGCAAGAGAGGCCAAGGTCAGTAGGGCCATGCCCACTGGGGGCTCCAGGGCAGAAGCTTCGCCCATCCCAGCACCCGGGGGCTTCCAGGGTCCCTTGGATCATAGACACATCACTCCTGTCTCTGTCTTCATCTCCCGAGACCTTCTGTGTGTCTGTGTGTCCTTCCCTGTCCTCATCAGGACACCAGTCACTGAGGCAGGGCCCACCCCTGATCCAGGAGGGTCTCATCTCAAGATCCTTAAACTAATGACATCTGTAAAGACTGATGTCCAAAGAGCCACATTCTGAGCTTCAGGGAGGACGTGAGTTTTGGTGCCTGCTGGGAGCTCCGGGCCCTGGGGGTGGACAGGTGGACGAGACAGAGTGGGCTTTGCCCTCACAGAGCTCCAGTGTAGCAGTGCTCCAGGCAGACAGAAGCATGATCACAGGAATGAGGCTGCAATGACTCCACCAAGAAACACTGGACCCAGGGACACACAGCGAGGGCCTGGTCCTCACCCTCTGGGCCGGGGGTGCTGGACCATCAGGACCCCAGCCCACCAGCTGCCTCCCGCAGGTCTGGGCAGCAGCCTCTCCCCCAAGGCTCTTTCTGCCCACACGTCCTGGGGCCTCTGCTCAGAACTCATTTCCTCCTAGAAGCCTCCCTTGGCCCCATAGCTCCCCACTTTGGGCTCCGAGGCCTCCTGAACTCCCAGCATCGGTAGGTGGTAGGGTTGTATTTTTCTTACTTGAGAATTCTTTGTTTATTTACAAAGATTGCTTTCTGGAATGCTTGGGTGGCTCAGTGGTTGAGCATCTGCCTTCGGCTCAGGTCGTGATCCTGGGATCCTGGGAGGGAGTCCTGCATTGGGCTCCCCACAGGGAGCCTGCTTCTGCCTCTACCTGAGTCTCTGCCTCTCTCTGTAAGCCTCTCATGAATAAATAAATAAAATCTTTTTAAGAAATCACTTTCTGTTTAAAAAAATTAAAATTAATTTTTCAACACAAAAATGTACTGACTTTCTCCCTCCCTAAATCCACTGTGCAGAATTTCTCTCTCCTGCAGGAAGGACACATTCTATGTAGCCACTGGGACACAGTAGGCCCTGAGGACACCAAGATGGTTAAGCCACCACCCCCCGCCTCTAGGAAATCACTGAGATACAATCTCTATGGTGCCCAGTCCAAGGTGGGGCATACAGTTGGTGCTCCATAAATGTTGGAAGTGGTTCAGGAGTTGCCCTTGGAGTCCCCTCTGTCTTTCCTGCTGTCCTTGGTGAGGGAAGCTTTGGTGTAATGAGGGCAGGACCTGAGTGAGGTGGCCCAGGGGGGCCGGGGGCATAGCTGCTGGGAGAGACTCAGGTGGGCTGCCCGGTGGAGGAAATTCCAGCCTGTGGCCTTGGGGACCTGCTCCTCCTTCCGGGCCCCCACCCCAGTGACCAGTTTTCAGCATCCGGATCCTCTGTCCCCAACTGACGCCCAGACCTCAGGACTTTGGAGGGTCCACCGTCCTTCCATAAGCATCTGCTGTGTGCCAGGGGCTGCTTTGCTGAAGACCAGCCCTCTCCCTCCCTCACGGAGCTGGTGTCTGGGTGGGGAGACCGGCAGACGGAGCAGTAGGACTCCAGGGCCCAGTGCCAGGGAGAAAGAAGGCAGCAAGTTTCAGGGAGTGGCACGTATGAAATAGGGAGTTCGGGGAGGCCTCCCAGAGGAAGTGACATTTGAGAGAGATGGTGGTGGGCGGTGGCAGGGAGGCTCTGAAGGAGGAGCTGGTGTCCTGGAGAGAGAGAGAGGGAGGATAGGGAGGCGACAGAGACAGCCTGCAGGGCCTCTCTGGCCGCTGTGAGGACTTGGCTCTTCTCTGTGCCGGGTGGGAGCCGTGGAAGGTCTGGGCACATGACCCGGGCCTAACGCGGGGTTGCCAGCCTGCGCACTATTGACATTGGAGCGGGGTCATTCCCTGTCCCGGGGCCAGCCTGGGCACACTAGAATGTTCAGCAGTGGCCTCCACCCACCAGATGCCAGCAGCACACCCCTCTGCCAGTGTGACAACCCAAAATGTCCCCAGAATTGCCACAAGTCCCTGGCGATGGGGTGCAAAATCTCCCTCTTAGCCTGTAAGGGAACTGCAGGGCAGCAAGGCTGGAAAGGGGGAGACCAGTGAGGGCGAGGAGGGGGCTGTGACAGTGCAGCCGGAGCGGCTGGTGGTGGGCGGTGAGGTGGGCGGAAGCCTTATTTTCTAACTTGGAGATTTTCTGACTTTCCTAAACTTTCTGCAGTGGACATGCTTCTCTTTTGCAATCGGGATGAAATGAAGCCAAGAAAAAGATGTTTTAGTTTGTGTTTTTAGGAGAGACTCACGTGAAGCTATTTCTGCTCATCCTTAAGAACAGCCGAGTGTCGGTGCCTCAGTTTCCTTGTGGGACAATGCAGGACACAAGCCTCAGCATCTGGAGACAGGATCCGGGTGCTGAAAGTTGGCCACTAAATGCACTTATCCTGCAGTTCTAATTCTAAGAGGTGAGCATCCAGAAAACGCTCCCGAGCCCCCAGACCCAGGTACAGGGGTGGGGGAGGGCCCGCTGCAGGGTGGTCCACGGGAGTGGATGTGGGCTGTAGCCCGGGGGACTACTACACAGCCGTGAACAAGCACGGGGCAGCAGGAGGCCTCGGACAGACTGTCAGGTGAAAACAGCCAGCACCCCGCAGTGTGCATTTGAATGCTGCTTGTAAAAGGAAAACAAAATAGGAAAGAGAATGTATGTGGATCCCCGTGTGGGTTCTCAAGCCGTTTCTAGAAGGTGTCGGAAGACAACTTCGGGGTAGGGCTGAGGGTCAGAAGCGGGAGGGAGTCTTCGTTTGTTCGAGTTCTTCTCCAGTTATTATTTATTAATGCAAAATAGTTCCGGCCACCAAAAACTATATACAGAAGGACCCCCCACATCCCACACCCCAAGAAAGGAGACCCAGGGCCGAGAACTGAGCCCTCCTCAGACTCCCCTCCTGCTAAGGGCAGCACCGTGCCAAATCTGCACTCCATCCTGCCCACGAGGGTCTTTCCTTTGACCGCTCACCTAGCACCCCTCGAGCTTTACTAATTTTTGGATTTTTTCATCCCATGTGGGTCACCTTTCCCCTCAGGGATGCAGGAAAATATATTTTTAAAAAGTTTTCTTGAACTGCTACCCCTCCAGATTGCTCCTCGAGCTCTGGTTTTCCAGAAAAGGGGGCTGCACCCCCCCGCCCCCCAGGGTGGGGGGTCCGAGGAGACCCGAGCGGCCGGGCCGTGGAGCCGACGAAGACCCAGGCACAAAAGCCCGCATGCGGCTCGCCTGGCTCCTGCAGGCCCGGGGCTCGGAGCCAGCAGGCTGGAGCCAGGCGGCCTCCCGGGCCTCCTCACAGCCGCTTTTGATAAAGCCCCTCTGTGCGTGGGGTGGGGGGGCCCGGCCGGCTGGAGCCAGCACACATCTGGAGGCCAGCACAGGCCCGGGGCAGCCGGCGCGGCTGACAGCGGCGCCACCCTGAGCCACACGCCCGGCCCTGGGTAAACACGCCCGCGCCCACCCAGCGGCTCACCTTTCGCCCACAAGGCTGCCTTTCTTCTCGGACCCGGGCCGAGGCCGCCACCAACATTCCTCCCCGTTCGGGGCAGAACGGGCCGCTGACCTCGAGGCTGGGCCGAAATGGGAATCCAGGCGCTGGGCGACGTGGAAGCGGGGCTGGAAGGGGGGAGGCCAGGGGTGCAACCTGTGGTTGAGAGTGTGCGCTCTGGAGCTAGAAGGCCTGGGTTCGAGGGCCAGCTCAGCTGTGTGATCTTGAGCAAGGCCGTCTCCCTCTCTGAGCCTCGTTTCCTCATCTGTAAAGTGGGAATGATGGCAGGCCCTCCCCCGGTGGCTTAGGTGATTGTTAAAGTTGCCGAAGAGTGTGGGGCCTGTCAGGGCTGGGTAGTGTGACTGCTTGGTCACTCATCCAACCACGCTGAGCGGGGGGTGTCCTGTGCCATGCACGGGTTAAGAGGGTGACCGACAGGGCTCAGCTGAGCAGGGAGGCATGATGGCCAGGGGAGCCCCCAGCTTGTCCCGCAGCCTGCTCCCCTGGGCTCCAGGCTGCTGTGGGGACAGGCGGTCTGGCCAGGGCACCACACCCCTTCTCTGGGGGATCACAACCCAGAACCAACCAGGGCAACAGCCGGCCCGGGTCCTCACCTCCTGGCGCGACGTGGGCTCTCAGGTCGGTGGGCAGGGGTAGGAGAAGCAGCCGGGTCTCCTGACTCGGGCCCCGGTGCTGTGTGACCAGGAGAACCGGCTCCAGTGCACACTGGCTCCGCCTCTTCCTGGCGATGAGGTGCTCAGCACGTCCCGCTGCCTCTGTGACGTCCCATGTCTTCATGTACAGGGACGAGACGGCCGGGTACCACCTGGTCCTCCACCCCCCATCTGCCGAGGGTCCACAGCATGGGTTCCAGCGGGGCCACGGCGTTGGGGAGACTCCGTGAGAGAGGCCATGGGAAGGGCACAGGGCTTGGCACAAAGGGAGAGGTCTGAGTGGAAGTCAGGGCAGCTTCCTGGAGGAGGCCACTGTGCTCTGAGAAGTGGGGATCAAAGACATATCAGGGAGAGGATGGGAGACGGATCAATGTCTATGGCCCTCACACCCACCCAGTAGTTCACAGGAGCCACATCACCGACTCTTCCAGCAATCTGCTGAAGTCGGAACTTTAGCCATCCCCATTTTACAGATGAAGAAACTAAGGCTCAGAGAGCAAAAATCATTTATTAGCTCAGGAAGTAAAACCCCAGAGCCAGAATCTGAATGTAGGAGGGCACTAATGCCTCCTGGTCTCCTCCCTCCCTCCCTCCTTCCATCTCTGCAGCTCCCCCTTCCCTCCTTGGGTCTTTACCATGCCCCTACCCTGTGCTGCTTTCAGAGACAAAGCAAACCCAGTGTCAACCTCAGAGGCCCCTTCCGCCAACCTTGAACCGTCCCTTGACCCTCTGGGCTTCAGTTTCCCTCCTCAGAGCAATGGGCTCAACTTCCCAGCCCGCCCCTCCCGGCCCTGTGTCCCTGACTCAGAACAGCATGGACGAGCGGCAGCCGAGGCCGGCTGCTTGGGGCCTCACTGCCCCAACAAGACGGGGTGGGGGTCCTCCACCTGCTGCCACCCCCCAGTCCCCCGTGAACCTGCTCGCCAGGCTGGAGCCAGCCACCATCTGGAGCAACGGGCTGTTTATGGAGCCAGGCGGCGGCGGCCCTGGCCCTGACCCGGCCAATCTGGAAGCGATTAGCAGCCTGGGCCGGGGAGCATTTGGAGTTCTCATCAGTGGGTCGGGACCCCCCTCCCCAACCCCCACACCCCGCGCCACCCGGAGCCGAGGCCGCTCTGGGGGTCTCCAAGGAGCCCCTTTTCTTGCAGGGCATTCCAGCTCGGACCTGCTCCAAGGCCTAGAGCTCTGAAAACCAGCAGCGGCGAGACTGGGCCACACACAGGCCAGGATGCGGGGGCGGGCTGGGGAGGGTGGGGGCGGGGGACCTGGGGCCTTCCCGAAGGAAACCTCTTGCAGAATTGCTTTCTGGTGTTTGGTTTTGAATATACATACAAGTGCATGGGGGAACACACACACACACACACACACACACACACACACCTCCAACAGCACAGAGGATGGAAAGGGTGTGGAGTGAAAAGTCTGGGTCCCTACCCACCTCCTCCCAGGTCTCTATTCCCTCTAACTGAGAATTCGATGTTGCCAGCGTCTGGGGTCTCCTGCAACAGTGCAAGTATTTGCACACACACCATCCCCTTACTCTTCTGGCCTTTTTCTACAAGCAACAGCCCACTTTACACTCTGTCCTGCCCCTTCCTTTTCTCTCCCATGGATTAATCCATATTTCTGGCACAACTGCTGCCAATCACCATCATGTTAATAATAGCAGCAAGGGTTTCTGTATCTCTGACCTACTGTGTGCTGCACACAATTCCAGATGCCTTACACAGATTAATCAGCCGTAAGTTTCAAGTGATCCTATTAAGATGCTCTATTATTCTCATTGTAAATGGGGAAACCGAGGCACAGAGCAGCAAGGCATAGGCCTAGCACCACAGCAGTGACAGGCAGAGCTGGGAGTTAGGCCCAGGCTGTCAGGCTCCGAGGTCTGTGCTCCAAACCTCAGTACCATTTGCCTCTCCCAAGGCTCCAGAATATCCTGTGTGGATGGTTCCTGGTAAATTTGATGAGGCCTCCGGTGATGCATCATGGGATTGTTTTCATCTTGGGCTGGTGCCTACTGTGTGCAAACACTCTGGTGGGACGTCATGCTGCACAGGGTTTGGGGGGGTTCCTTTCCCCAAAGGGCCTGGCCCGTCACAGGGGTTAGCTGCCGGAGGGCCTAGGACCATTGCCCAACGGCTCTCGTGGTGGAGGTGTGCTGACGCCTGATCTGGTCCCCGGGGAGGACAGGGGAAGCCTCAGCAGCAGCCACATCCCGGGCCTGATTCCAGGGAAGCCCAGATCCGGGCCAGCACATCCAGGGTTTGCAGCTCCAGGGTCTGTCCAAAGCCTACCGGCCATCTCTTCTCTGATGGGTGGACAGGACTCCAGACTCCCTAGTGATCGTCCCACCTCCAGCCTCACCCCTCCAGTGCAGGCCACGTGCTGCAGCCACAGCAAACCTTGTAAAACCTAAATCGAGCCAGGCCTTTCCAGGCTCACTACCCACCTCTCAGGATAAGGTGCAACACCCTCTCCACTGCCCCCTCCCTCCATCCAGGCCAAGCCACAGACAGGTCCCCAGATTGCCACGCCCACCTCACCCTTTGCACAGTCCATCCATCTGGAACGTGCAGAGGGTTCTGCACCCTTCATCCGGCTAACTTCTTCTCACCTTCTGGTCTGAGCTCACTGCCTTCCCCAAACCCCCAGACTGGGTTAAGGAGATGCCTCCCCTGGCTCCTCCTGCCTGGCTCAGCAAATCTTAGCTTGGGTCACACTGTTGTCTAACAGTGTCCCCTGGCTGTGTCCCCTGACAGAATGTCAGCTCCAGGAAGGTAAAGATTTTTGCCTGTTTGATCCCTTTTGGTATCTTCTGATCCTAGAGCAGAGTCACTAGCAGATCCTAGTGCACAGCAGGTGCACACGCACACACAAATTTTTTTGTTGAAGGCATGCATGCAGAAATGAATGCATGAATGTATGAGTGCATGAATGAATGAGTCAGTGGAAAGCCTGGATCTTTCGACATAATGGCTGCCCTGAGGGCAGTGGGGTCCAGCACTAGCCCTGGGGACAGGAGGAGAGGGGGGCACAACGTTTACAAAGCACCTACTGCACATCAGGCATTTTCTCATTCCTATGATGAGACCCATCATACAGATGAGGAAACTGAGTCCCCTTCACTCACTCCACAAACCCATCCTGGGAGTCTCCAGAACCTGGGCTGGGAGCTGGGGTGACAGCAGAGAACAAGGCAGGCCCGGACTCTGGGTTTTCCGAGCTGATGAGGGAGATGAACCCAACAGGAAGTGGAGCAGAGTGAGCCAGAATTAGAGCCTGGGCACCTCACACATAGCCAGCTGCTGGTTCCTGGCACCACCACGAGAGAGCTTGTTTAAAGGTTACATTCTTGACACAATTGATGTCTGCTTCCCCCTTTGTGGGTGCTCCACCACATTAATGAGCTCACTATGCACCAGGCCCTCATCTACACACTTGACACAGATGAGCCATTTCAATTCTCACAGGTCCTCTGAGTGGGGAGTATTACAGCCATCACACAGATAAGCAATCCCAGGCCCAGAGAGGGCAAGCGTCTTGCCCAGGGACGCACAGAGCAAACCCAGGAAAGTAACGTTATGAAATCACCCACCAGGTCACGCACGCCAAACCCAGGATGAAGTCACCGGAGGGCAGGGCGTGCACAGGGTCTTCCACGCTTTCTGCCACGTTGTCTTTCTCAGCGTGGGAACACAGACGCTCGGGTATGTTGAAAATGGTCAAGTGGCCGTGTGACCCCATGACGGAGTGACTAACTGTGGACACCGAGCAGGCTTGGCCTCCGCTCTGCGTGACTCGGGGCTGAAGCCAGCCTGGGCGTGGGGGCCCCTCCCCACCCCGCCCCCCTGGCCCTCCCGGCTCTCAGTGACGCAGCTGTGGTGGCATTTGGCAACCCCGGCTGCCCACAGTTACGACAGCCCCGCATCTGCCAGCTGGGGGCCGGGAACCCAGGGCCTGCCCCTGCCTCTGCCAGTTGCCACCCCCTCCCAGCAGCCCCCCACCCCACCGTAGCCCAAACACCCGCTCTGCAGCTCTTGCCTCACGGCACTTTCCACCACTGACATCACAATTGTTTGCAGCAACCAGAAAGTCCATGCCTCGGGGGCAGGAATTGAGTCTGCGCCTGTCATGCTCTGGTCCCCAAACTCGCGTGCAGTCGGCCCTCAGTAAGAATTTGCTGGATGAACAAATAGAGCTGGATAAATAAACTGCAAGCTGTCCCTCCCTCCCTCCCTCCCTCCCTTCCTTCCTTCCTTCCTTCCTTCCTTCCTTCCTTCCTTCCGCAGATAGTAATTAAGCACCTGCTGTGGGCCAGGCCCTGTACTAGGTGCCGGGGACCCCCCAGTGCAGGGAACGGCGGAGAGCCCTGTCCTGGAAGCTCACGTTCCAGAGAGGACCATGCCCGCCAGCCAGCGATGCAGTCATCCCTCAGACGAAATGCAGAAGTGCAGCCACTGCGAGGAGGAGCGAGGTTCCAGCGGCTGCACCTGCAGTGGCGGAAGGGGGTGCCTCCCTCACGACATGGGGCCCTGCAGGGGCTCGTTCGCACCTGGATGGCGCACCCACTCAGCGCCAGGTAAAGCGGGGAGAGCAGGGGGCGGGGTAGGGACGGGGTTATAGAACAGGAAGGCCGCGGGCACTGAGCAAGAGTTTTGGGGCGACCTCGCCCTCCCAGGCCCAAAGGGTCCCTGAGGAAGTGGCGCCCGAGTCACGCAGCGCCCCGCACCCTGGAGCCAGAGCGGCTGGGGAAGACTATTCCCGAAGGGGCACCAGCTGCTGCAAAGGCAGGAAGGCAGCCACACCCCAGGAAGCTGGCGCCTCTGCCCAGGAATGCCCTTCTCTGGCCTCACTTTCTCTTTTGTGCAAAGGGAGTGGTGCCCCCACCCACCCCCACAGCGATGCTGGAAGGTTCTCTGGGAGACTGCTAGGGGCGGGACAAGACACTTGCTTTATGTCCTGCAGGGACCTTCCTGCTAGGCCGTGAGCCCTAGGGGAGAGGGCCCAGCACGGCTGCACACAGTAGGCGCTCAGGCCGTGTCTGTGGATGCGATGAGCCCAGGGGTCTCAGTTTCCTCATCTGCGTGATGGGGATGATGCTGATGTGGCCGCAGGGCAGGAACAAGCCGCTCCCCGCCTCCCCGGGGCAGGCCTCTGGGGGGCCCTGGAGTCCTGGATGAAGACTCCTGGCGCTGGGGCAGGAGGACAGGGGCAGGTGGATGGAGCTGTCATCCAGCTGCAGACTCTGAAGAGGACCCCGAGGTGCCAACGAGGAAGTGACCCGCGGCCTCCATACAATGGAAGGAAACTGAGGTACGGGAACAACAATAGTGCCGTCATCGCTGACGCTCCCTGAGCACTCACTCCAAGCGGGCACCATGCGAGACCCGGGCCTCGAGTCCTGTCCTTTGGTCCTTCCCAGGACATCACGACACCACGACATCACGGAGGAAGCGGACTCTGCTGCTGGGGAGGGGAGTGAGGACCAGGCCACCGGGTCGGGCACCTGGGAGGGGTGGAGGGTCTGGCTCCAGAACCCACATCATAAGCCTGGCACTTCCTGTGGGGGGGTGGGTGGGATGGAGAGGTGAAGATAAGCCCTTATCTGGGAGATGGAGGGGTGTGTGTGGAATAAATACTTGCAAGAATGAGCGGAGGGGGTCCCCTGGGCACCTGGTCTGGAAAGCCTGTGTCTCTCAATCTTGGATTTGTGAGTTTAAGCCCCACATTGGGATAAATAAATAAATAAATAAATAAAATCTTAGAAAAAGAAAAAAAGAATGAGCAGTCTCCCAGGACAGTCCTATGTTCTCCCTACCTTGGACCGCCCAGGACAGCTTGGAGAAGCCCCAGTCCCCAATCCACCCCAGCAATCACAATGTATTCTGCTTCATTCATTCACTCATTCACTCATTCATTCATTCATTCATTCATTCATTCATTCATTCAGATAAGTAATAGAAAACAGAAGAGAGGAAGAAATGAGACCAAACATATCCATGTAAACAATAAATGTAAATGGATTGAAGGGCTCTATTAAAAAACAAAGACTCTTACGTTGGATCGGAAATCAAAATTCACTCATTTATTTATAGGACAAATACTTACTCCATGCCTAAAATATTCTAGGTCCTGTTTTAGATTCTAATGATAGAACCTAAAAATAAAATCTCGGTTAAAGAAGGGGAAATATGGGGAAAAAGGAATCCAGGGAGAGAGACCTGTAGGTGCAAAGCCCCTGGGGCTGGAGTGAGCTTGGAGAAAGAGAGGAGCAAAAAGTTTGCACTAGCAAAAGAGCGTGGTCGGGGTGTGGCAGGAAAAGTCAGCAGCGCCAAGTCCCTGAGAGCATAGGAAAGGGCAGCAGCTGCGGCCAGCACATCAGCACAGGGAGGGTTGAGCGGCAGAGGAGCCGGATCTTGTTTACATAGAGCAGAGGGTCAGTGACCAGCCACACGAGCTGGACTCTTGACCCTTTCCAGCCAGGGGCCCTTCCTGCCCCAAATGGAACCAGGATGGCCCAGCATAGCCTCCCCTCTGGGAAGAAGACCTACCACGAATTGAAGGTCGACTGGGTGCCAGGCTCTCCCATTAGTGGTTTACATGCTTAATTAGTTCAAAAGTAATGCCTGGTTAATTTTCTCCCCCTTTTGCAGAAGAGAAAACTGAGTGTCAGAGAGGTAGGGTGACCTGCCTGAGGCCACACAGTGAGTCGCAGAGCCAGGCTTTGAACCCAGGGTATCGGACTAGCATGTGCCTTCCTGACACTGTATCAATACTTCCTGGGAAGTGGCAGGGGGTGCCCTCTGTGGGCTGTGTCCTTCTGTGGATCCCCTCACCTTGACTACCTCAGTTCCCCATCTGGGAACTGGCATCAGGTCAGTGTCAGGACCTTGATGACTCCCTCCCTTGGGGCTGCGGAGTTCCCAAAGTGCTGAGCTGGCATTCCCCATTCTACCCTCACCATGACTCCACTTGACAGAAGAGGAAACTGAGGCTCAGAAGGGGGAAGTGATTCTCCAAGTTCGTGACCTTGGGGTCTCCTGAGGGCCAGGGACTTTGGCTGAGTCTACTCATTGGATGGTAAGAAGGGGACACCCAAGGACACAGAGACTTTGAGGTGGTGTTGTGGGGGGAACAGGGCAAGGACACACAAACAAGGAGGGAGAGGAGGCCTGGGAGCCAAGACACTGGCCTCCAGCCTCTGCATCCCCAGGGGATGCTGGGGGCTTGGCCTCTCAGTCTGGTTATTGCCTGAGAGTGAGGAGGGGCCATGGGAAGTCCCCCCACAGCTCCTCACTCAGGTCCTGCCCTAAGTCCTGCCCAAACAAACAGGAAATGCCAGGCAGTGCCGCCACCTACACCCCCCCCCCCATCCCCCCACCCCCGGCCGGCCGTGGGAAGGCTCTGCCTGAGGCTCTGGTGCCTCAGCACCAGCCCAGCCTCAGTGGGGCTCCAGGCCTCTCAGTGCAGCATGACCCTGGACAAGACTGTCTCCTCTTGGGGCCTCAGTTTCCCCCTCCATAGTCACAGGCTCAGAATCAGCCCTCTCCTGGCTGTGGGGCCTACGGCAGGTGGCTCTCATCTCTGAAGCCCAGCAACTCCTTCTGTAAGATGGGGGACTGTGCACACGCACCTGCTCCCTCAACAGACCCACGATTACATGACCCCAGGCAGGGGTGTGACAGGGGAGGCTGGCCTCCAGAGAGGTCCCCGGGGCCCTTCTGGGAAGGATGTCCTGGCTTCCTAGGACTCAGGGCCAGTCCAGGTGCCTCTCTGAACCTCAACTTCCCAATCCGTAAGAGCTGGGATGCTGGCTGTTTGGCAGGGAGTGAATGACAGGAGAAGGGATCACCCCGTAGGCAGCATCGGGAGAAGGGAGCATGGAGTGGATTCAAGACAGGTGCCACCAAGGGCTTTGGGAGCCAAAGAATGTAGCCCCCTTGTGCCTTGGTTTTCTCTCCTTGTGATAAAGGGTGGGCCAGAATAGGTCGGGTGGGACGAGCCCCATCTCTTGGGGGCTTGCAGAGTGCTAACAGGGGAGAGGAGGGTGAGAGAAACAGGCCTGGGCAGGGGTGAAGGTGGCTCTGTCCCCTCCCCCTGGTCCTTCCAGGCAGAAGGCAGGTGTTTTCAGGTGCCGGGCTTCTATGAGTACTTCTCACTACTCCCCAGACCCTGGCTCCAGATCCCAGCCCAGAGCCTTCTCAGCAAGCTGTGACTCCATGGACTCAATAGAGCCTGGCAGCTCAGAGAGGCAGAGCAGCTGGCCTGAGGTCACACAGCAGAGTTGCCAGTACTTCTTCAGCTTCCCCCCTACTTCCCTACCCAGAGACAGTGGGAGACCCAAGTCCGAATGGGAAAGAAGCCACCTGCCAGTTCCATGCGGAGAAGGCGGGGGGTGGGGGGGAGAGGAGCCCCAGACTACGGACACTGGGGGAACTAAGGTACTAGGAAGGATCCCCTGACATTGAGGCACCAAGTGTGCAATGGCTTCTATATTTGGGCCTGTTCACCACCCAGGGCAGACGTGTCCTGGAACAGAAGCTGGGAAATGAGCTCAAGCTCCCTCATCCCGTCCTACCACAGATACTAAGTTGCTTCTCAGAGGTTTCTTTACTGTAAAGGATAATAAAAGACGTGGTAAAGGTGAGAGATAGTGGATGTAAAGCCAGTGTCCAGAGCACCGCTCAGTAAACCGGGCTTGTTGTTAGAGCTGTTATTATTGGATTAGTTGTTTTAGTTGTTTAATCCCTCTGAGCCTTGGTTTCCTCATCCGTGAAATGGGTGTAACAGTCCCCTCCTCTACGGAGACTCCCTCTGAGGATCCCAAGAATATTGCCTATAAAGCACTTACTATGTGCCTGGCTTTATTTTTTCCACTTCTCTTCCAACACCCATCACAGGGCCTGGCACACAGTAGGTGCTCAATATACGGCTTGGCTGCGATTATTCCTGTTACTATGACCCTGACTTTCCCACTCCCCAGCTGTCTGAGATCTTGGGCAACTCACCAACTTGCTGTCTTGCTCAACCTCACTTTCTTCCTTCATATACTGAAATAACAATAGTGCCTATTTCCGGGAGCTGGGTGAGGATCCATTCATGCATTCCACAAATACTTATCAAGCACCTACTGTTTGGGGCAGGGGGAGCGGGTGTACAGCTAAGAACAAAACAGAAAAAAAACAAAACAAAACAAAACCAGCACCGCCCTTCAGAAGCGGCTATTTGTGGGGGAGACAGACAGGGAGCATCTGTATTTTACGCAGCCTGTTGGAGATGGAGAAGACCAGAGAAAGGCAGTCGTGTGGAGCGGGTTTGGTGGAAGGGGGGTTGCGTCGGAGAGTGTGATGGGGAGTGTGCCCTGTGGTCCTGGAGCCCCCCACCCCAGGGCCCTGCGGCCTGGGAAGGACTGCCTCCTCCGGGGCCCTGGGCTTGGGGCTTTGCCCGGACAAGCCTCCACCTGGCCTGGAAATCCTCACCTCCAGGGCCTCTCCTCCCCAGACTTGTGCAATCGAAGTGCCTGGACTCTGGCCTTGTGCTCCACGAACCTCGGCCACTCCTGCTGCCTGTGACTCGGCTTCGGCACCGGGATGCCCGAGGAGAACTACCATTGTCATTAGATAAGCAATCAACTATAATTATAAATGATATGATAACACCCCACAGCCCAGGGGCTTTGCAGTAGATACTATCAGTAGCCCCATTTGAGAGCTGAGGACAGTCTGGTGTGTGTGTGCGGGGGGGTCACCACCTGAGGTCACACAGTGGCAGCCCTGGGATTTGAACTCCCAGACCTGTGGTTCCAGAGGCCAGGCTCTTGCCAGAGCTGGAGAACAAGACAGGCCGTCCAGAGGTTCTACTCAGCCCCCTTGTGAGGCCAGTGGGAAAACCGAGGTGTGGGCAGGCTCGGGGAGCTGCTTCCAGCCACACAGAGACCCCCGAGCATGTCCGAGAGGCCCCTTCCCACGAGCTAGGGGGCTCTGGGCCCTGCAGGAAGTGGCCGGGCTCGGACAGGCCGCTTTGATCTGCTTTACGAGCCCCGGCTGTTTATGGAGGCGCAGGCCCCCGCCCCCTGCCACCCGGGGCTGGGTCTCGTCACCGGCACTCGGGAATATTAGCAGTCCCCCGAGAGGCTGCTGGCCTGGGGCTGGGCCCCACTTCCTCCAGCCTGGCCCTTGCCCTGCCCCCTGGCCTCAGCCCCTGGGAACAGGGCACGAGGGTCCCCCCTCCCCGGCCAGACCCCCTCACGGAGGGGCCTCCTTGCAGTTCCTCTGTAAGAGCAGAGCCAGCCCGGCCCCCCGCAGGGCCTGTGCCCTGGCGGTGCCAGCTGCCCCCAGCCCACCCCCCAGCTCTGTCCCTGCCCACTGCCCCTCCTCCAGGTCACTCCCGTCACCTCCGCCAACAGGCCTCCCTGACCTCCCCGGCTCAAGTAGCTCCCACCCTCGTCACCCTCTAGCACCTCAGTTTAATTCTTCGTCACTTGTGCTGCTGTCTGAAATTTTCTGGTTCATTCTTTTTCTTTTCTTTTTTTTTTTTTTGTTCATTCTTTTTCCCATGAATTGTCTGCCTTCTCCCTGGGACAGGAACCACACTTGTCCCCCTCCTGTGGCCCCGGTGCCTGGCACGCTTCTGGAACACAGGAGGTGCCCCATAAATGTTTCTTGAGTGAAAGAATGATAAAATCTTTGGGGAGGGGGTGAGCTGTGAGCTCCCAAAGCATTTCTCAGAGGCCCCCACCCCCCATGCCTCACATGTGCCTGGAAGATTCACGGAAGGGGGTTGCAGCCCCATTTTGTGGATAAGGAAACAGGTTCGGAGAAATGAAGTGACTTGCCCAGTGTCCCCAGCCTGACCGAGTAGGGCTGGGATTCTATCCCAGGTCCCTCTGCCCAGACCCCCGCGCCCCCCTCCTCCCCCAGGGCCTGGCTCATGCCTGTGATGGCTCCTGACAAGAAGCAGCTGGGGACAGGTGTCTGACCAGCCAGGCCGGTTCCAGGGCATGTTTGGGGGGCATCCCCGCCCCACCCCTCCCTCCTGCCGGGTAATGCTGAGGGATTACCACCTGCTCCCACACCTGCCCCTGCCTCCTCACCCTCATTCAGGCCCTGAGAAGCCCCCACCACCCACAAGGCCACAATGGATGGTTTGTCCTTGGAGACCCCAGGATGCCTGCTCCCCACCCCCTCGGCTCCCTGCCTGTGCTCTGTGACCTGGGGCAGGTGCACCCTGCTTTGGCTTGGGGAGGCGGCGGCAGCAGGCAGGAGTCTCCATCCTTCTGCACAGACACCATTGGCTACTGCCTCCCCGCTCACCCTGGCCAGCTGGGGAACCTCCAGGCACAGAGGCTGGGGGAGGGGAGTGCATGGGCACCTGCTGGGGACGGGCTGGTTCCGGTTTTTATAGAATTCACTAGGTTTCCCAGCAACCCTGGAGGCAGGCCCTGCGGTCCTCCCTTCTCCTGGCTGAGGTGATAGAGGCCCAGAGACAGAGGGCAGCGCACTCGCCCAAGGTCACACAGCAGGCAGATCCAGAACCCGAAGGTTTTTTCCTATTCCTTCACCACGTCCCTCCTTGAGCCATCATTGTCGCTACAGCCTTTGCCGAAAACCAGCTCTGTGCCAGGCATTTAGCCAGGCCCAAATTCGTGGAGAACCCTTGTTCAGCAGGTAGGGATTTACCAAGAGAATCACTTCATTGTCAAAACACCCTATGAGGCTGTTACTCAGAGTAGGCCCCGCGCACAGACGAGGAAACAGGTGCAGAGAGAAGTGACTTGTCTGGGGACTCAGAGACAGGTCAGGGCTTCTGTAATTTACTCAACAAAGATTTGCTGAGCACCTACTGTGTGCCAGGCCAAAGTAGATGAGGAGGGATCAAAACAGACACACTCAGCTTGCACGACCTTCACAGTCCCCCCGCAGAGACAGACACGGAACCACTCAAGAAGTGATACGCACCAAGCTTTGCAGACAGGTCTGGGTTGTCACTTGCTAGCTGTGCGACCTTGGGTAAATTACTTAACCTCTCTGTGCCTGTTTCCTCCTGGGAGGCAATAATAACCCCTACCTCAGAGGGTTGGTTACAGTTCTCAGCATAGGGAAATGGCTCTCCAAAGCTCTTGTTTTCTCTTCTTTCATTGTACAAAAACTTATTGAGTGCCTACTGTGTACCAGACTCTAATCTGGGAGCTCAGGACACAGAGGGACCAAGATGATATAGTCACTGCCCTTTAGGGGGTCTGGGTGGAGCCATAGTGTCCTGACACCCAAGCCAGCAGCCACAGAACTACTTCCAGCCCCACTCCCTCCTCCAGGAAGCCTTCCGTAATGACCCTGTCCCGAGGGAACTCTGGGACTCCGTAGGCTGAAGGACACCGACCCCCTCCATCCGGGTGCCCAGAGTCACTCATCCTGAGCTGGCGCCCATCTCAGGATGGAACGGGAAGCTTAGGCACTGGCAGGATGTTTTATCCATTAAGGTCCCGGCGGACGCCAGGAGACAGGCAGGGTGGAGATGGGAGTGAGAAATGACTTTTGCAGGCAGGACAGCGCCTCCTCTCTCTGTCCAGGTCTGGCTCCTCCCCAGAGGCCCGGCTCTCAAGCCTGTGGGTCCTCCCCCTGCCTGGGCCACAAGAAAACTGAATGCAGAGATGCCTGGGACTTCTCTAGGGCACCAGCAAGCGTCCAGCCTCTGGCCTCGGCCGGCGGGCTGACATCACAAACTGGGGGCTCAAGGGCCCACCCAGACCCACCGAGGGACAGAGGAGTCGATGTGGCCCCCTGGGGTTCGAAACAACTGGAGTTCCTTGCCCATGGATTTCCGTCAAAATCCAGACTTCTCGTGTTCCCAGGGCACCGGGCCCCCTTTTCTACGGGACAATGAATCCCACCCACCGCAGTCCCCACCAAACCCTATTGCCCGGTCCCTGCTCATTCAGGTACCTGCCGGGCACCTAGGAGCCATCTACCCCTTGTGTGAAGCAGGGGAAAGAACAACTGTGACATTTAGGTAGGGGTCAGGGGAGGAAGGGTTTGGGCTCCCCAGAGCAGCCCGTGCAGGCACCAGAATCCGCAATCCCTGCTGGGAAGGAGCAGCCCTCCGATCTTTCCAGGTGCTGCTGACCCCGGGGCCCTCCTGTAGCCAGGGCCCTGCCTGTGAGTGTGCGCAGAGCCTGGGGCTTCTTTCAAGTGAATCTGTGAGCTCAGCGTGCACATTTTGCAGACGGGTGTGTGTTTGTGGGCACAGGAAATTTTGTCGGCTTCTAATCTTGGATCTGCCATTTCCTGGCTGTGTGGTCCTGGGCAAGGGCCGCACCCTCTCTGGGCCCAGTTTTCTCATCTGGAAAATGAACCCAGGGCTGGTGCCAGAGAGGAGGGAGAGGTCTTTAGTATCTGATGTAAAACCAAGTGCTTGGCATGTTCTAAGGGGTGAGGAGACCAAGGACCAGAGAGGTGGAGCCCACGGCCCAGAGCCACTGGCCAGGAAGGGCAGGAGGAGGATTCAAAGCCAGGCCTCCCGGCTCCTGGGGCCACGTGCTGACGCCCCCAACACACGGAGAATATTGCTCTGGGTACAATTCTCGCTCTTCTCATTCCATTGTTGCTGTCGAGGGACACACGTCATCCTCAGGGGCTCCTGGGCCCACTGGGGCCCAGTGTGCATGCGTCAGTGGTAGCCTGGGCCTCGCTCGCATGGACACGCGTGTGTGTGTCTATGTGCATGGTGGGCATGTGTGTGCAGGGGGCTCTCTGGGACCCATGGAGGCCAGAGCTCTCCCAGCTGCTCAAGCTCCCTCACCCTCTGGCCTGCGAATGTCCACTGTCCCCCCGCCCCCACACTTCACTTCTCCTCTGGGGGCTCCTAACCCCACAGGGACCTTGCAAGACCTAGAAAGAATGGTGAGCTGAATCCCCACCCTCCCTCCACACCTGATCCTCCTGCTGCTGTGGAGTTGCTCCGGTGATGTGAAGGGGGGTACTCGTGGCGGGGACTCAGCCTCCTGCCCTGGGTAGCACTCCCCCCTGACCCCCAGATCCATCCGCTACGATACGGAGGCACTGCTGCCGGCTGGTGTGTGTGCAGGAAGGGTCCTCCCATGCCCCCGCACCCACAGGAACCCAGACACTTGTCACAGACCACATCACAGGCACAGGAACATGGACACTCCTACCACACACGCGCACACACACCCCCAAATACACAGCAGACACACACAACACCCTCCACATACACAGTAGCACTCACTGGGCACCTGATGGAAACACCAGACCCATAGCACACACTGACCTGCACACTTACAATCACGCGAAATCCCAGACACACAACACACGCACCAAATGCACACACTCTTGGTGGGGGGGCGCCTACAGACACAGAAGCACAAACAGCCCCAAATCCGACACACAGTGCAGATGCACAGACAGACACACATAGAAACACGGACACACATCCGCAGGCACCCACGTCACGGACACACAACGCACATTTACCTTCCATTCGAAGCTGCCCCAGCCGGCTGGCACCACGACTCCCACTCTGGACGATGACCTGCCTGCCCAGGGGACATCACCTCCCATCCCTCCCTGCCCTCCACCCCACCAAGCGGTGGCTATTCAGGCTGGGCCCGCAGCGATTTATCAGTTTTCTAAAAATCGCTTCCTACCTAATAACAGCATAAACCTGTCAATGAGCCCCCCTCCTCCATGCATGAGGACCAGCCCCAGTGGGGTACACCAGAGGGCGGGGCCTAAGCCAACACCTGAGGAATAAAGCCTGGCTCCGCCATCCTGCCCCTTCCTCCCCTGTGCCTCCCCTTCCCCGTCTGTGAAATGGGAGCAGTAACCGATATAAGAACCAACGAGCTGGTCCAGGACCACCCGGTCCTCATTACTGTAGGAGCAGGTGTTCATCCCCTCCCCAGGGGCAGCTGGAGCTTCCAGTTTTCTCACCGGGCTCTCTGGGATCCTCCGTCGGGGATTCCAATGTTGGACTTCTAGCTCCCTGTGGGCAGCAACCGGGGCTGTCTCACTCCTCACTGTTCCAGCTGAATAGATGCTGGTGGAGTGAATGAATGCGCGCAGGAGAGCATGAAGGGTGAAGGAACCAGTCCGGGGCCCTGCTACAGCTGGCCCAGCGCCAGGAGGCAGCGAGATCTTGTTTGGCAAGATCAGATCCTAACCAGGGAAGGCTTGGACCAAAATGCCTGCAGGTTCATTTCAGGTGGCGACGTTTGCTGCTCTATCTGGTGCAAAGGCAGAGACATCCTTGGAAATCCTTAAGTTGCTCAAAATGCACAATGCAGACTTGTCTTCCCGCTCGGTGTCTTCGACTGTCCCCCTTGGTATCTGCTCCAGCCACACTGGCCTCCTGGCTGTTCTTTGAACCCAGCAGGCACATTTCTGCCTCAGGGCCTTTGCACTTGCTCTTCCCTCTGCCCAGAACGCTCTTCCTGACCCTCGGATAGTTGCATGGCTCCGTTTCCCCAGCTGAGCCACAGGAACATAACAGTTCTGTCGAGGAGGATCCAGCCCGTCCTGTAAAGGCTCAGGAAAGGGAGGGGCTGTTGCTTATTGCTAGCGTTGGAACGGGTGTGCTTCCCTCCCCAGAGGGGATAACTCCTGCTTCCTGTCTCTGCTCAAGTATCACCTACTCAGTGAGGCCACTCCCGACCCCAGCTGCCGGCCCCTCCCCATGCAGCGCTATTTCATGGTCTGTCTCTTGGCCCCTGCTCTTCTCCACAGCTCTCACCACCACCTGACATTCTTTTATTTGATGCCCGTCTCCCTGTGAATTCTCCGGGGCAGGGCTCTTTCTTTGTGCAAAGTTGAGCACTGCCTGGCACATAGTAGGTTCCCAAAAAATATCTGCTGAATGAATGCATTATGAAACACAACAGACTAGGAAGGAATGGAAGGTTCTAGAACAGGCCAGAACATACAAGAGAACAGGAACAACGGAATGGACGTGGCAACCCGACATGACCCAGAAGAGCCAGGAGGAGCCTCAAGCTTCAGTGGACCCGGAGAAACTGTCAGGTTCCCTCCTGCAGAACCTCCACCTAAAACTATGACCAGGGCCCAGGTGGGCACCACTGGGAACAGGTGGCTCAGTGCTGCACTTGGACTTGGGGGGGAGGGTTCCCCATGCCACCTCCCCTCTAGCTCCCCTAGTCTGAGGGCTTTTCCGCCCACTTGGTCCCTGTTCCTGTCCAGCCGGACAGGTCAGGGGTGGTTTCTGGTCTGGGCACTGGGGCACTGGCTCCTGTCTGGGGTGATTCCTGCTGAGTCACTGGCTGAGGCTCTAAACAGGATCCCATGGGCCTAATCGTGCTGGGGGTGGGTGACCAGGGCCAGAGGGATGAGACACCGAGTCTATGTGAAGGGTGGGTGCTGGGCGGGCCACAGCCTGCTGCTCCCCTCCTTGGTGGCTTCTGTTTCACCCCGGCCCACAGCTCAGCTCTGCGAGGACCCAGCCCCGCTTCCAGGCCTTACCAAGGGCCTGGCTACCCTGCTGGTTAGGAAAGAGGAGAAGAGAAGATGTGGGGCACCACCCCCCACCAAGAAGCCCTCCATGGGGGAAGGCTGACTAGTGAGATGCTGTTCCCTACCTGACACAATTCAGGAAGCCTTCATTCCCTTGGCGCGTGGGGTGCTGGCCTAAAGCCTGGGCCTTCTGGCAGGGAAGGGGCTCAGTAGGGGGACCCTGCCTGTCTGCCTGGAGGGTTTGGAGGTCCTGACCCCAACCCGAGCATTATCTTGGCACCTCTCCCTCTCTCCTTAGCCTTCACCATAACCCATCACTGAGCTAGGGTGATGCTCCCCCGAAATTTATCTAGAATCTGACCACGTCTCACCACCTCCATTGCCCCTCTGCTCAGGATCCTCCCCAGGGGCTCCTGCCTCTTCGAGCAAAAGCCAAATCCTCACTGTGGTTTGCTCGATCTACCCATTTCCTCGATGACCTTATCCTACCTCACCTACTTCGCTCCAGCCACACAGGTTTCCTTGCTGTTCCTTGATTATGGCAACCAAATTCCTGCCTCAGGACCTTTGCACTAGCTCTTCCCTCTGCCTGAAACTTTTTTTTGAAACTCTTTTTCCCAGATATTTACATGCCCCCCACCCCACCCCACGCACCGTACTGCCTTCAAATCTTTGCTTGGCATCACTTCCTGAGAGAGGTCTTGCTTCACTCCTCGCCCAACATGGAGACCACTCTCTAGCATGCTGGCTCTCCCAGCTGTGCTTGATTCTTCTTTCCTGACCCTTACCACCGTACGTTGTACTACATATTCACCGGTGCTTGTCCACCTCCCTTGGTACTGCGACATCTCCACGAGGGCTGGGAGATTGTCTGCTCCGCTCACTCTTCTATCCCGTGTGCCCAGGCCAAGGTCTGGCCCACAGCAGGTGCTCAGTATAGTCTGGGCAGATCAGTGAGTGGAGGCTTGAGCTGGAGAACTCGGGAAGGGGAGTAGGAAGGGCACATTTTAAAGCACAGGTGTTCAGGGAGAGCATCTCTGAGGAGGTGACATTGAAGCTGAAGCCTCAGGTTGAAAGAGAGCCAGTTCCCTCCAAGTGTTTGTGTTCGAGGCAGCAGAGATAGCAAGTGCAAAGGCCCTGAGGCAAGAACCTAATCCACAAACTCAAGACATAGAGAGAGGATCATGAAGCTGGGTGTAATGTGCAGGTCTGCCGGGGGCGGAGGGCGATTGGGCAAGTTTGGGGATTGATGTTGCTGCCTGTAACCCAGCGGTGCAAGGATCCCACCCGGACACCCCAAGGCCCCCTTAGTATCTGACTTGCTCCTCCCTGACAGTTTTCTGTCTGTCCCACCCAACAGCGGCCGCAATTGGGATCTCAGCTCTCCGCCCTCTGCCCCCCTTCTTCCACCCACCTCCCGCCTTTCCCGCCTGGTGCCGCTGGCAGAACGGGAACTGTGACTCAAGAGTCTGGAAGACAAGGGGCCTGCCCCCCCTTCCCTCCCCCTTCCCTCCCCCGTCCCTCCCTCCACATCCGGGCAGGCGTCTGGGCGGGTGGCCGGGCAGGAGCCAGCCTTGGCTGCCACCGAGGACCCTCCCACCTGACGTTCATCTGGGCTCCGGCCAAGGGCATCCTCCCGGCGGGGCAGACGCTCCACGTGGATTCCTACTGGCGGCGGCGGGAACAAGAGCGGCCGCCCCAACCATGCGACCCTGCCCGCCGCGTGCAGGGACTGTCCCCACCTTCCAGTGCGGGACTCCGAGGTCCAGAGAAGCTGTTCCACTTGCTTGGGTCACCCAGCAGACCTGGCATCGCGGGGCTATGGTGCCTGCAACGGCAGTGCCCGTTTGGCAAGTCCAAGGCGGCAGGCTGGGTGGAGCCGAGCCTTCACCAGTGTAGACAGACCACACGCTTCCCCAGGCACCTCCCAGGCAGGGCTGCCGACCTGTCCCCCAACTTCAGAGCTGGGCTCACCCTTCTCTCACTAGCCCTCAGACCCACACCAAGAAACAACTTGACCAAGAGTCCGGGAAGGAAAACACCCAGCAAATGGGACAAGGGGCCCTTCCCGGGGTGGCTTTGTCCCCTCCCACTCTCCTCCATTAGTGACCTCCTGCCCATCAGCCAGTGACCTCAAGGTCGCTTAATTTTGCAGAACCCGACACAACATTTTTCTGGCCTTCTCTGAAAAAGGCTCATGGTCATTCAGAGTACGGGCTCCAGCCAGATCCTGGCTGTCTTGGTTCAAGCCCCAGCTCAGCCACTTCTTAGCTGTTCAATCCTGGGCAAGTGTCTTCACCTCTCTGGGCCTCATGTGTATAGTGGGGCGTCCCCCTCTGAATCGCGGGGCGTCTCTATCTGTATTGCAGGACTTACAACTTCCAGGGTTGCTCTGCATCTTGAACGAACCGGTGCACACGGCAAGCGCTCAGCGAGGGTTCCCGTGATCCTCCACGTTCGCAAGCCTGAGTCCGTGCCGAGTGGAGCAACACGGCCGGGCGCCCCACCCCGTGCCCACACCGAAAGCTCATCTGTGAAACTCCTCAGTCACCCTGTCCCTCCTGCTAGAGTTACATGTCCAAGTTAGATTTTTCTTCTCTGGCATCCACTTAACAACCCATAGTTATTATTCTTTCTGGCCTAAAATACAGTGCGGTTTGGGGAAATTAATGGACCCAGGCTACTTTCCCTTCTGATGAGGTGGCATCCCTAGCATTTCTGGGAAACGAGGCACTGTTTTCCCATCCAAATGTCATTATGGACATGGGACTTCGAGGTGGATGCCACTTCCAGCCTGGGCTGCCCACCCCGCCCCCCGCCCCCCAAGCCCTCCTGGAGAGGAGATCCTGGGAGTCCCTGAGTCCCTGCTGTCCCCCCACCCCAGCCCCACCTAAACCAAGAGCATGAGATCTCAGGGCTGGAAAAAACCCTCCTCCCCTTGGGTCAGAAAAAGCATAATGCTGACAGCAGAGGCAGGCTTCTTGCTTCATTCTTAGAACCACCATTTGCGGGAGTTGTCTCCTTAGCACCACTTCCTGGGGATACAGAGTGGCGAGGGGAACCCGCCGGCCTGCAGCCACACAGGCAGGGGACAGCAAGAGGGATCAAAACCCATGCAAGTCCGACAGAGAAACGCTGGCATTTACCTTGTTGCTCAGAGTCCTCCGCACGAGGCTGGAAGACCGCCTTGCTCTCGCTCTCCCTTCCTCTCCCATCTCAGCCTGGGCTCCAGGGCGTTTGGAATCCAACAAACCCAACTCACTTCTCACCAGTGTGACCTTGGCTCCCAATTCCCGCTCTCTGAGCCTCAGTTTCCTTATCTGCAGAATGGGGGGCAATGCAGAGCCTCCCTCAGGAGCTCGTGGTGAGAATCTGCCAAGGCGGCAGACGCTCAGAAAAGTGCTTAGCTGGCAGGTCCTCAATAAATTAAGCCTAGTATTCCCACCTGAGCCAGCAATTCCACTCCTAGGTACATACCCCAACGAACCGAAACCCGATGTCCAAACGAAAACCTATTCACGGGAGCACTATTCGCAATAGACAAAGGTGGGGAACCAATGTCCACCAGCTGATGAATGAATAAAAAATGTGCTATATCCATCCAATAGACTTATTCAGCAATAAAAAGGAATGGGGCTCTGATACATTTTGCAACGTGGATGAGCATGTGAAAGAAGCCAGACACAAAAAGCCACAGGCTGCGTGATTCCATGGATGTGAAATACCCAGAGGAGGCAAACCCGTAGAGATGGAAAGTAGGTTAGTGGTTTCCAGAGGCTGCAGGGAGGGGGGGAATGGGGAGTGACTCTTTAATGGGTACAGAGCTTCCTTTTGGAGTGATGGAAATGTTCTGGAACGGGAGAGTCGTGGTTGCACAACGTTGTGAGTGTACTGAATGCCACTGAATTGCACACTTCAAAACGGTCGATGTTATGTGTATTTTACCATAATTTTTAAAAAGTGCTTAGCACAGTGCCTGGCAGACAGCAAGCATCCAATGAAAGTCAACCACGATTATTAACATCATTTTGGGAGAATCTCGTTGTATTTAAGGCTTGGGTTCCAGAGTTGGCTTGTGAGACCAAAATCGAGGCAAAGCCACAATCCACAAAACACAGGACCTATTTTCCCTGCCGTCCGTCGACGGCACCCAGGCCTGGGTCCCTGTGGTCACATTTTCCGTGCCACATGGCAGCCAATAGGTGACTCTGGGTCCCTCTGCCCAGCTGACCTTGTAATTATGGAGAAAGAAAGACAATATATCCCATACGCTCAGTACACGGAGACTGTGGTGCCACATAGCAATGAGAGGAAGAACGAAAATGGGCTAGTCTAGCTAGGGTCGTCAGGGAAGCTTCCTTGGAGCAGGTGACTCAAGGAACCGAGAGGATCTCCATCTGTGACCTGCACGGTGCTGCATGCTTCACACCCAGCCCCCTCAGCCCCACCAGGCTCTCTCTGGTTCACTGAATTCCAGCAACACCTTCTCTCACTGTCTCACTTGCTCTGTCCCCAGGGCCTTTGCACTTGCCTCTCACTTTACCTGGAGCACTTTCCCCATATCTGCCCCAGACGAGCTGCTTTCTCTGCTGACTCCTCACATATCACTTCGTCAGGGAGGACTTCCTGGACTGCCCTGTCCTAAGGGGCCCCTGAAATCACACTCCATCACCACACCCTGCTTTGTTTCCATCCTAGTACTTTTCCCATTTGAAATTATCTTCTTTATGTGTCTGTTATCCATCTCCTCTGCTAAACCATCAGCTCCACGATAGCAAGGCTTTTGTTGTCTGTCTGGTTTTCCGGTGTATCCCCTGGTGCCCTATGTCTGGCAACTAGCAGGTGCTCCAGAAATAACCTTGGGAATAAAGCACAAATAAATGAATGAGTGAATGTGTGAGCAAATGAACGAATGAATGCGTCTTTGTAGAGGGGATGGGGCTCAGCCATGAAAGGGGCCTGAGAATGCCACAAGGGCATTGCAGGAGGGGACAGGACTGCCTCGAGGGACCCCTATCAACCCAGGCCACACCCAGGAAATCCGTGAGGGGCTTGTTGACGAGGAGCGGGGGCCAAGCTAGTCCTGGTGACCACAGGCCCATCTGTTTCCCTCCCTCTGGGCGTCCCCTCTGCTCACACGTCCTGGGGGTCCTGTCCACCCAGCTCCGTAGCCCACATCCTGACTGTGACAGCCTCCAGCACTGGGTGACCCACAGGGACTTCCCCAGCAGGTGACAGCTGCGGCAGGGGGAAAGTGCTGGGCAGCTGCCAGGCTGGCCCTGTGTTCCCGAAACTGCCTTCTGGGAATTGAGTAGAGGGTGAGCGTGCCCATGTCAGGGCGGGTTGGCCAATGGCCCTCAGGATGCCCAGCCCGAGTGATCCTGGGCAGGTGGACACACTTCTGTGAGCCTCCATTTCCTTGTGGGTAGACACGGGTGATAATTCTCACCTCACAGGACTGTGTGAGAAAGAAATGGGGCAGTGTGAACAGAATGCCTCCCAAGGGGCTTGCTGTAAGCTATACTTACACTAACATATTACCCAGGATATACGTACACTAACATATTACATAGGATATACTTACACTAAAAAAAACCTATTTATTGCTTATCTCAAATTCAAATGTAAGTGGGCATCCTGGGTCTCTTGTTGTCGATCTTGCTTTTGTGTTTGCTAAATCTGTTCATTGTGGTTGAACTCATGGTTCAGAAGTTCCTGCCTCTGACAACATTCTTGCCTCGGTCTCAGGCTCAGGCTGTGGGGGGAAGCCGGGGCTTGCAGAGGGAAGTGACTCACCCAGGGCCCTCCGGGCCTGCTGCCTCTGAGGCCAGGCCCATCCTCACTCCCAGGAAGCTCCTGTCCTCCATCCAATGGTAAAACCCACCGCAGCTTGACACCTGGGATCCCTCCGAATCTCAGAACAGCACACCACGCTAGGACAGCTGCCCCTCCGTGGTGCCAACGAAGAAACAGGCTCAGAAAGTCGATGGGACTAATCCAAGCTGACAGTGGCACTTCCTGGATGCTGCTCCTCGTCCTGGGGCAGAGCCTGGGGCCCGAGGGCTGCAGCTGGCAGAGCTCCAGGCTCGGCTCTAACTGGTGAGTCCCACGGCCCCCTGCCTGCCCTCCCGGCCACTGCTGGACCAGGACCCAACGAGGACTTACTCAGCCCCAGTTTAACTTCATGGAGGAAATTCCTCCCGCTGGCAGCCTTCCCACGATCCCCAGCTCCACGGCCGGGAACTGCCTCCCCCAAGGCCTGCTCACCTCCTGGCAGCACCAGCAGATGTGGAAACCAGGCTTGGCTCTGAGCTGGCAAACAGTGGGTGGTGGGCGGGGCTTGGGCCAGACACACTCCGCCCCTGCGGCCAGCTCTCCATCTCTTTGGGTCATTCAACAAACATCTACAGAGGTCTATTGCGGGCCAGGCCCTGGGCCCCCCTCTTGGGTCGGTTGCAGGGGAGAGAGTGGGATGAGAAGTATTCAAAAGGCCCAACACACAGCGAGGCACTCATATATCTACCCTTTTCCCTCCATGCACCTACTGTGGGCTCAGCACAGGCCTGTGAGCGAGACAGGATCAGACCAGGAAAGCAGAATGAAGACACCAGGCCGTCGACCAAACTGGCTAGCGACCACGGAGCATGTACTGCGGTGCCGGACTCCTCTCCTGCAATGCTCCTGATGACCCTAAGTGGCAGGGCTGCGACCATGTCTGTCACACAAAGTGGGGAGCGAGGATTAGCACATGCTTCAGTATCGCTCCTGTTAGGGAGAATGGGCAGTGATGGACAGACACCAGACGCACGTACGGGGCACTGAGGACATAGCAGTGAAGAAAATAAAGCCAGAACTCTGTACAGCACCGGAGAAGGCCAGATGCCTGGGTTTAAGTCCCAGCTCTGCCACCTACCAGTTGTGTGACCTTGGGCAAGTAGCTTGACCACTCTGAGCCCCAGTTTTATTTTCTGAAAAAGTAATAACAGTGCCCACCTCACGGGGTCCTGAGGATTTCACACATTCCTCCACGGCAAGCGCCCAGCACAGAGCCTGGTGCACACTAACTGCTCAACACGTACTGAGTATTCTTTTTACTCTCCCCTTCTCAGCTGAGTGAGCCCAGACTCAGGGGAGTTATGACACCTGCCCTGCATGAAAGACTAGTCAAGGTGGAACTTGACTCCGGATGTCCAAAGGATTGAAGGGACCCCTTCCTCAGGAAGCGATCCGCACTCACTCTATTCCAGCTCAGAGGGGCCAGCTCCCCAGCCGCTTCCCTGCTCCAGGCTTTTAATATCAGTGTTCAAGGCCCTACAAGGACACCCTCATGCAGTGTCCAGCGGATCACCTGCGTCCGAACCTCCGCCAGGTGCTGTCTCCATGGGCCCCACCCCCAGTGGGGAAACACACCTTTGTCCATGCAGGGCCTGGGGGTCTGCATTTTAATCAGTGTTGCTGATGGTTGCTGCTCTGGGGCCTAATGCTGCCCGCGAGGCCTGGAGCAGGGCCGAGATGGAGGTCACCCAGGCACAGGTGAGAGCACCATCCAGGTGTGAAGTGGGCTGCAGCAAGCAATATTGTATTTTGGAGAGGGAGAGGAGGGTAAAAGGACAGAAGGAAGGAAAGGGGGGCGGGGGGAGAGAAAGAGAAAGAACGAAAGAAAGAAAAAAGGAAAGAATTCTCATCTGGCCCAAGATTGCCCAAACTGAGTTTGGGGCCAGACCGCAGGGCTCTCATTTCTCCCCTGATTTTTCTGCCAGAGGCAGGAAACATTCTCCCTTGGGATGATCAGAAATAGCAGAGTCCAAACACTAGGCTGGGTGAGAGGACTCCAGGCGGGGGGAGGGATTTACACCAAAGGGCTCTGTGGAGTCTAGAGGGTCAGGGCACAGCCGCTGGCGCCAGTCCGCCTGGGTTCAAATCCCTGCTCTGCCCCTTTCTGGCTGTATGATCCTGGCTGTGGCCTCAGTTTCTCACCCACAAAGCAGGAACCATGATGGTACCAGGCATGGCTACATCTAGGTGTTTAGATGTCATCCCAGGACTTGTTCTCTGTCCACTGTTGCTGGCTCCTCTCAAACTCCCCGCTCACTGAGGCAAGAAGAGCTCCACACTCCAGGCTGCCCCCCCAGCCCGCAATCCCAACAGAAAGAAAGGGCTTCATTCCTTATGGCTCTGGTCAAGATCCCAGGCCAGCCTCTCGTTGGCTGAGAAGATGCAGTGCTCCAATTGCTCGGTACTGGGTCACATGCCCCACACCACCCACCCCCCCCCATGGAGTTGGCTCCACCCAGAACCCCTGGACTGAGGATCAGAGGAGTGGAATGGGTGCTGGCTGGCAACCAACACCGGATTCCCCTACAGGGGCCCAGAATGGGTATGAATTTGAATAGGAGAGCACCCCACCTGTGCCACTTTATTTATTTATGTGTTCCTGTTAGGCTTCCTGACAACCCCCTTGGAGGATGCTTGGAGCGGACCAGGCCAAGGTTACCTAGACCGGCCTCAATTCCCCTCCACCCCTGCCCTCTCTCATCTCAACCTCCAGGAGGATGATTTATATGGCACTGCGGTAAGAACATTTGATTCCTCAGCTCAGCCTGTCTTCCTGTCCCCCACCCCTCCCAGCTCCTGGGCCGTGAGCGGTCCAGGTACTTGCCCAGGGCCACATGGCAGGGAGGGACAGCCAGGCTCGGGACCTGGTGCTGCCTGAGTCCACTCAGAACCTCCAGGGCTGGTTCCTGCCACAGGGCCAGGCCCCCTGAGAAGGTGGGCAGAAGAGTGGCCTCTAGGGACAGGAGGCCTGGGTCTGAGCCCAGCTCTGCCCCTTAAATCCACGTGACTGCAGGCAAGAGTGAGCATTTCAGATCTCTAGGTCTCGCCTGCAAAATGGCCCTAAGCCCAGGAGCTACCCCTGGGGTCGTGGCGAAGCTCCCAGAAGCTCGGGTGAGCTGAAGCCCACAACTAGCACTTAATAAAAAGCCGTGCGGCATGGCTCCGGGGCCCCAGCCTGGCCAGCGTGGCCTGGGATGCCCACGGCGGTGAGCACTCTGCCCAGATTAACTCACCATCTTCGAGACGGTGCGGAGGGAGCGGAGTGCTCCTGTTACTACCTGTTTTACTGAGGAAGAAGCACAGAGAGACCTGCCTTGCCTGAGGTCACACAGCCGAGGAGGGGGAGGAGGGCAGGGGTCAGAACACACGGGCCAGGCTGGTTCCAGAGCCCACCTCTTAACCACTCTCCTGCGCCCCGCACGTAGTCGAGGCTTATTGCTGCCCCTCCTGTTGGGATCTGCCCAGCTTTCTGGAGTTAGGGTTCTACTCTGAGTTGGGGAGTAGGGTAGGCCCAAACTTCCCAGTGTCCCATCCCACATGGCCACCCTGTTGTGACCCTGCTGGAGAAACTGAGGCACAGAGAGTATGTGCAGTGCCCAAGGTTGCACAGTCCCAGGGGTAGCTGTGGTTTCTCAGGGCAGTGTCCTCGCCCAGCTGGCATCTCCTGGACCAGCCCCCAACACACACACACACACACACACACACACACACACTCCCCTGTGGGGCTGGGGCTGCTCCCCCCGCCCCGCCCCAAGGCTCCATGCTGGCTGCAGGACATTTGTTACTGTGTCAGTTCCAGCCCCCACCCTGATGGGGGGCCAGCAGGCAGGGGGCTTCCTGGCGGCTCTGGGAGGGAGGAATGCGCCCCCACCCCCAGCCCCATATGGCCTCCATCCCGGCCCATCTGCTTCCCATTGCCTGACGCGGCCACTGCGGGGCCGACGGAGCCCGCCCGCAGGGGTGTGAAGTTTATGTGGCCAGGCCTGGAGCCGGCGGTGACAGGGCCACACACGCTCACACAGACACACATCGGACACCCCCCACCAGCCCTGATGTGAGTGTGCATACACAATCCACCCTTCCATCTGCCCCCAAATCCACCCACGCTCTCACACTCACACCAGCACCAAAGACATCCAACCTGAACACAGATCTCCGTCAGAACGCACCCTGCAACCAACCCTTGACTGACACACACACACACATACACACATACACTCAACAATCCATTCCCATAATGGACCCCCCACACACAAACCCACTTACAAATGTACACACAGACTCACACATCCAATCACACTAGGCTCCTCCACCGACGTGCAAACAGCTGCACCATCCTGAATCGTGCCCCCTCAACACACACACACACACACACCCCTGCCCCCACCAGATGACACAAACTCGAAACAGTGACTTATACACAGGCCCTGGTCCCAGAGAGGCTGCCAGATACAGAGTGGATGCTCCCGTCTCTCAGAGCCCCATTCCCACCCCCGCATCTCCTGCAGCCCCCAAAACTGGGAGCTGCTCTCCAGGGCCCAGGCTCCTCTGCCAGCCATCTGCCACTTGCAACCCTGGCCCCTTCCCTCCCAGAGGCCAAGAGCAAAAGGCCGAGGAGCCCTGGGGGACCGGCAGTCACTGCTGATGTGGACTCAGACCCAAAGGATTTTGCATCCAGTGCCTTCCTTAGAACACCTGAGGGTGTCCCTCCTGACTTACCTGGGCTCCTGGGCACCTAGACTATTTTGGAGAGACCTCGTCACACGGCACCAGGGCCCCACAGGGCAGTTCAGGGACCCATGAACTTGCACTGGGGAAGGAAGGTACATCTTGATTTCCAGTAACCTCCAGCTGAAATCTGGCATTTCCTTTCCCGGGGGGGCGGGAGGGGGCGGGCAGACATGACAAATGAAGCACAGCGGCTGTAGCTCGACTGTGACTTTGTCAGTCGGAAATCACAGGCATTTCCACAAACCTTTACAGCATCACAGAAATAGCGTTTATTCTCTTCCCGGCTTCAAAATGACTGTAGTTATTAGTGAGCCTGCGGCCAGATCTTGTCATTAAATGCACTAACAAAGCAGGACAGCCGTCACTGTATCAAGCACTTCGCTATTACATAGCTAAATAAACCTAGCTCGATATAATTGGCTTTCTTCTAATTGTATACACTTTGTAAATTTAAATCTAGATTGATAAACATGAAAGGGGATCCACAGCACGAAAGCAAATAGGAGCCCTTGAACTAAACCCAAGTACTACATTATTTCACATTTTTACTATCATGATACCTTTTATAGGACACAGTGAGGTTGGACAGCTTGCCCAGGATCACACAGCTCCAAATGGTGGGGCTGGGATTTGAACCCAGGAAGGTGGGCTCACCCTGGAGCCCTGTGCTGCTGTCCTGTCTGTGGAAAGCTGAGGCCCGTGCCCCAACCCCAGGAAGAGAATCCCGGGGCCTGGGAGCCCCACCGTACACAGCACCCAGCAGGGCAACCCAAGGCAGATCCAGAGGGCTGCCCCAGCCAGAAGGGAGCCGAGCTGCGTTTACAACGTGTGAGATTTCTCACCGGTGGCAAAGGCAGGCAGAGCAGGCTCCCGGCTCCCGAGCTCGCAGGCCCTGCTGGGGCTGCACACATGTTGAAAATGAGCTTCCCATCGTGGGGCCCCTGGAGGAAGGAATGGCCGGTGGGCCCTAGGGCTCTCCGTCCCCTGTCCCTCTATTCACCTGACCTCTGTCTGCCTGTCTGTAGCTCAGGAAACTGCCCCATACAAGCCAGAAGCAGAATCACCAGAAAAGAGGTGGGGCCTTCCTTTGTCCCCCCCATTGCCTGGCTCCGTCCATTCGTTTATTCATTCATTCATTCCTCAGTCATTTATTGAGCACCTACTGGTGCCAGGCAGGGTGCAGAGGCAACAGCTGTGAACAAAGTCCCCATCCTCATCAAGCTCACAGGCAAGTGGAGGATTCAGATAAAAAATATGAACAGGGGTGCCTGAGTGGCTCAGTCTGTTAAGGGGCTGCCTTTGGCTCAGGTTATGACCACGGGGTCCTGGGATCAAGCTGCACATCGGGCTCCCTGCTCCTTGGGGAGCCTGCTTCTCACTCCCTCCATTGTTCATGCTTCCCCTCTTCTCCCTCTCTCTCCCCCTCTCTCATATAAATAAAAAATCTTTAAAAAACATGAACAAAAAGTACATAAATGTAATGAAAAGAAATAAATCAGGGACAGGGCAGAGAGAAAGGTCCAGGCTAGGAGTGTGTTGAGATAGTGGCCTGGGAAGGCCTCTCGGAGGAGGTGACCTGAAAGAAGTCAGGGAAAGAGCTGAGGGGATACCAGGTGAAGAACAGCCCCCGAGTGCGGGGAGGAGCCGGAGCAGGCTGCTGCCTGGCTGCCTCGGGCCTTACTTTCTGCTGGCTCTGGGTGAGTTGGGTCTCCAAGTCCCCCACCCCCAGTCACCTGCCCTCCCTCCCTCTCTCTCCAGCCCAAGGGCTCAGGGTGGTTATAGCAGCTCCTGTGCACACCTGTGTTCCTCTTTCAGGGGAATTCCTGGGTCACCCCTACTGGGGCAAGCCCAGGAGTCCAGAGGCTGGGCCTTCCTGCCCCTGCTGTCCCGCAGCCCAGGGCACGGTGCCTGGCCCAGACCCACTTAACACAGGAGAAAACAGGTCCCACAGAGTGACACCCTGGCTGACTCCAGCCTCCCCCGGTGGTGGTGGTGGGGGGCGGGGGCGGCTGGCACTCAGCTGCCTCCCTCTCCTGGCTCAGCCCATAACCTTGACCTCCTGGCCTGGTCTTCAGGGATTGTTGCGATTTCAAGTCCCCACTCAAGTCCCACCACAGGCAGGAAATCCCAAGGGGCCACCGTCTCCTGGATATCTGGGCCTCCACTTGCAGCTGGTGAAAGTGAAATGGTAATGTTCACTGCATCCGTACATTCCCACATGCCCCCCCCCCCAGGTCAGCTGGTGCAGTGTCCACCCCCCCCCCCGCCCCCCTTGACTCCCCTCCCCCGCCAAGGGGTCCGACCGTGTCACCCAGGGGGTCAGCTGCCGAGCCGCCCGCCCCCCCCGCAGGTCAGCTGGTGCAGTGTCCCCCCCCTTGACCCCCCTCCCCCGCCAGGGGGTCCGACCGTGTCACCCAGGGGGTCAGCTGCCGAGCCGCCCCCCTCCACCTGCCAGGGAGCGCGGGGTCCGCGGGCCCGGGAATGCGGGGGGGGGGGGGGGCGGGGGGGGGCGGGGAGCGGCTCGCGTTTCCGGTGGGGCCGCCCCCCCCTGCCCCCGCCGCCCCCCGCCGCCGCGGGGCCCCTCATTAAGGCGCCTTGCCTTCCACCTCCGAATTTTCCACGCAGGGTTAGCCTGGCGACGCGCTGTCTGCGGGCCCCATAAAGGCGGCCGTGTGCTGCATTCGTCTCGCTGGGGGCCGGCGGGGAGGGGGCTGGAGGGGCGCCCGCCTGCGAGGCGGGGGGGGGGGGGGGGGGGGGGGCGGGGGGGGCGGTGCAGGACGGGCCCCTCCCGGGGACGCGCCGAGCGCTCCAGCTCCACATTTGCAAACAGGCGATTGAAAATACAGGGCGAGCCCAGAAGCGCCCCGAGCGCCCCAGACCCTCCCGGCAAACTTGCGAGGGGCGGGGAGGCCCGAAAGCCACGCTGGGGAGTTGAAATAGCGTCCGCGGTCACACAGGGCGGGTGGCATCCCGGGAGGCTCCTCTGGGGAGCACCTACTGTGTGCCCCGCGCTGCTCTAGGGAGATGCGGTACAGGATACCTGGGTACCTCGCTGAGGGGAAGGCACACCCCCTGCCCTCCTGCAGCTGGCCTTCCAGCGGGGGAGCCAGACGTTGGCAAATAAACACCTAACATCAAGTGTCAGGTGGTGCTGAGTGTAGGGGAAAATAAGGCAGGAAAGGGTGGGGTGAGGACTGAAGGTGGGGAGGGGTGCATGAAATGGTCACGGGATGGTCAGAAAAGGTCTCTTTGAAAGTTGGAGTCATGTGGGCCTCTAGGGGAAGGGTGTCCTGGGCCGTCTGGGTGGCTCAGTCACTTAAGCTTGTGCTCTTGGTTTGGGCTCAGGTCACCGTCTTGGGGTTGTGACACTGAGTCCTGTGGGAGCTCTGCACTCAGGGGTAGTCTGCTTGAGATTCTCTCTTCCACCTCTCTTCCTGCCCTTCCTCCTGGGTCTCTCTAAAACAAACAAATAAATCCTAAATCAATCAATCAATCAATAAAGGAAGGGCATTCCAGATGGAAGAAATAGCCTGTGCAAAGGCCCTGAGGCAGGAACCTGCCTGGCCAGCATTTGTTGATCATTTACTCGAGTTACCTCCCATGCATTTTTCTCCCATTCTTTTTTCCACCACTCTGCCAATCCAGGAATCTGTATAATTTCATCTCTCCAGCTGAGGAAATTGAGGCTCAGAGAGGTTAAGGGGCCACTTGAGGCCCCTCAGCAGGTGGTAGTCAAGCCAGGATGTGAACCAATCTCTTGTACTCATAATGACGTCCAATGATGTGACGTGGGCAAGGCCAGGTCTGATTCCCCGTCTCTGAGCACAGGGACTGGCCAGGGCAGCAGGGGAGGGACAAAGGGAGGGAGAATGTCAGGTCGGTGCCCACCTGCACCGAGGAGTGGTGGGACTCCTCGTGATGGCCCCTTTCTATGTGAAGACGCTCCGACGATAGTCACACCTATAGGGCCTCGCAGAGGATGGCAGCGTCTGGACCAGCCTGCACCACCTGCACGTGGTGCTTGCAGCTTCTGGGACCCGGAAGGGAATCCAGAGGACAGAAGGACAAAACTTGGGCGAGGGAACCTGTCTGCCTTGCTCTGTTTGTTTCTGAGTTTGTTTCAAGGACGCTCTCCCACACTTGGCTTATGCACACCGCGGGACCCTCCGTTTCTGCCGCCGAAGAGGGGTCAGGGGTCCTGGGAGCTGGGGCCTTCTCGGCTGCAGCCCATCTGAGGAGAGTGGGGTGCCGTCTGGCCTCTCCACGCAGGGGCCCCCAGCCCTGACTCCCCCACCAGCTGCCGGCCCCACCCAGCTCTCCACTCCAGGCATCTCAGAACCAAGAGGCAGCTGCAGGGACCCCAGTCTATGTCACGCTGTTCCCAGGGTGACACCGGCGTCATCTCACTATCCCCCCTATCATGCAGCCTCACATTTCCCTCTCCAGAGCAGACCCGACAGTGGACAGTCGCCGAGTCCCTTTGCTCCGCCCGGCCTTCCCTGGCCATCCCTCAGAGTCCCGTTGCTCCCCAGTAGGGTACCCCATTTCCTGTCCTCCCACTGTGCTCGGAGAACCACCCATGTCACCCAGCTGCCCTGCAGCCGGGCCTGCCTCTGTGACAGTCAGCCACCCACAGGAAACCCCTCCTAACCCACAGACCTCACCGGCTTCCTCCCTAGGGTCTCACCTGCAGGCCTTGGACAACCTCCCCGGCACCCAGGTACTCCCTGTGCTCCCAGCTTTCTTGGCTCCCACCTCTCACCTCCCCACATGGCTCAGCCATCTTTCCCTCCTCCTCTGGGTCTGGTTTCCCACTGTGTCCCGCTGCCCTCTCCTGCACGGGCCCTTGCCTTGCCTCAGCCTCCCTCTGCTGTCATCCACTGCTGCTCTGATCCTTCTCCCGCTGATGCCAGGCTTCCCTCTGCACCGTCCTGGGGAACGTGCAAAGGCCCTGGGCTCTCCCTGTGTTCCCCTCTCTATGTCCCCTCCTGCTGTCTCCCTCCTTCCTCCCCTGTGTCTGCCTCTCCTCTCCCATCCTTCCCACTGGTGCCACCTCTCCCAGAGACCTTGTCTCTATAACTCTGAGTCCCCCACCTAGTTCTTTCCATCTTCTTATTCCATTACTCCCCTCAGACCCTAATCCGTCCCCAGATCCACTTACATCTTGATGCCCATCATCGCCTGCATTTATGTTGCCCTTGGCCCCCACCTACCACCTGTCTTTGACCTTTGTCCGGCCCTCCCCTGACTTCATCTCTGCTCCTGGCTCCTTTCACCAGGGGCTCCTCCGGTCCCCTGTGAGCCAGTCATCCCCTCTGTTTCCACCCTTTAGGGTCTTCCCCACTTTGTGCTCAGACCCATACTGATTGCACGTCTTCTGTCACCACCCCTTCTGCTCTCTGTCCCTGGGTTTTTCCGTACAGACCATCAACCCCCAGCTTGTCCCCTGTGTCCATGCACCCACCCACCTGCACTGTGAGCTATGTCTCCCCCAGGGCATCGACCCCCACTCCCTCTTGGGCCACTCCTCCCCTGGGTATAAATTTTGCTGCCATTCTGAGGGTTACATCTATTTTCTGGACACGGACTGAGGCTGTCACCACCCAATGGAACGAATATGGAAGAGAAGGGAATGCAAGATTCTATCAGACAGTTCCAAGCAATCGGTCCATTTTGTGATCACCCTGATTAGTCATCAAGGTGTGAGCTTGTTGGGCAGATTATTTCACGCTGTCGGCTGCCTGGGGACCCCCTCCTAGTGCCCAGTCACCACTCTGCCTGGGACACACTGAAGAGATGACGCCTCTCCATGGAAACATTGAAGGATGTCACTGATTCCCTGGGACCAGGGCTGTGAGATCCCAGACACACTTCCTAGTAACATGTGCTCGTACTGGAACATTTACCCAGGAATCAAGAGTTGGGCAAATTAAAGATACTCCTTTTCAGCTAGTGAAGTAGTTGCATCTGGTAGGGAGAAGTACAGCACATTGCTTGTGCAGCGCTGGAGTCTGAGGACAGAAACAGTGTGGAAAGTGTGTACCTAGGGGCGGCTGGGTGGCTCGGTGGGTGAAATGCCTGCCTCTGGCTCAGGTCATGATCCAGGTCCTGGGATCAGGCCCCCCATTGGGCTCCCCTGCCTCTGCCTACCACTCCCCCCTGCTCATGAAACTGCCTTTTTTTTTTTTAAGGTTTTATTTATTTATTTGACAAAGCAAGAGAGGAAAAGAGAGCACAAGTAGGGGGAGCAGCAGAGGGAGAGGGAGAAGCAGATGACCCGCTGAGCAGGGAGCCTGACTCTGGGCTCCATCCCAGGACCCTGAGATCATGACCTGAGCTGAAGGCAGATGCTTAACTGACTGAGCCACCCAGATGTCCCAATAAATAAAATCTTAAAAAAAAAAAAAAAGTATATGCCTATGCCTCCCTCCTGATGTCCATTGTTCTGAAATTTGATTGACGGGGACAAAGGACATATAGGTTCCTCATTTTCTCCAAATCTTCCCTCATTTTCTGAATAGGCCCAAGTAAGATTTTTTCCTAACAGTCTCAGGGACCTAGAGGAAATTAAATAACTGAAGAATATTACATTCTTAAAGGTTATATTATTAATATGAATTTTATTATTTGTTATGAAAGCTAGCAAACCACATAATGATACAAGTATTAGAATTAATTCTACTGTTCTGCTACTCATTATCATTTAATTATTTGAAAACATTTGCTCCAGAAAAAAAAAAAAAAACTCCAAGTTTCATCCAAAGTTATTGCTTTTGTACTAACCATTGATTTATTTTCTTAGATTTTATTTATTTGAAACTTCTTGTTTTAATACCCTTGGCCACATTCACAATAATTAAAATAGGACCATATTCTATTCCTTTATAATAAATATATGTTTATATTTTAAGTGACTGTTGGGTTTTCAATCAAGAGCCCATGAGAAGATAATCGACTAGTCAATTGCCAACTAGGATTTTGGCTGTGTTTGATAATGACTTTTTTTTTTTTCATTGTTTTTAAAAGATTTTATTTATTTATTTGTGAGAGAGAGAGAGAGAGAGAGAGAGTGCATGCATGGATGTAGGGGCAGAGGGGGAGAGAGAATCTTAAGTAGACCCTGCACTGAGCTTGGAGCCTGATTCAAGACTCCATCTCACGACCTTAAGATCACAACCTGAGCCAAAATCAAGAGTCAGATGCTTAACTGACTGAGCCACCCAGATGTCCTTGATGGTGACTTTCAGAAGCAACCAGTAATGTGAAAACGGTTTTGGTTCATGTCACTGTCACTGACCTATCCCTGACACTGACCTACCATTGTCACTATGACTGATGAGATGACAACATGTTCACATATTCACAGGTCAGGCCAAGTGTAGGAAAGACAAAAATAATTAAAATAATTCTTAAATTCTTAAAGTATTTTCATCCTTACTCTACCAGATGGACACAGGTATAGCTCTCATTGTTCCTGTTTCCATTTGGGTTATTTTAAGCAAGGCTTGGTCACACCTAACTTTGATCATCGACTCCCCCCGCTCATGCTTTCATTAGTATTTTGAGTCCCAGGTGTCACCTCTCTTGGTGCTTCTTCAGCCCCCAGACACCTTGGAGGAGACATGGTATTTCCCTTGCACAGTGTCACAGGCCAGGCTCAGGTGTGGGTCCTGGAGGAGGGAGGTGAAGCCATGAAGGACCCTCGTTCCTCCTCTGTCAAATGTGGTCATCAGCTCTGATCACTCAGAGCCACTATGAGGGTTAAGTAAGATGATCCATGTGAGGGGATGGTGATACAGGTGCTTCATCCCCGCATCTGTTCAGACACAGACCTGCTCTCTCAGCACCTCCAGCCACAACTAACCAAAAATCTGATATCCCATTAAACTTGTTTGATTTTCATTAAAAAAAAAAAAAAGAGTAGTACCTGCTTTTGCAGCCTTTACTCTATGCCAAGTGCTTTATGTGCATTGTATGTTCACCCCTCATCGGCTGCTCCACAGATGGGGAGACCTGGCCGAAGGCCCTGGCCAGGGGTCATGTAGTCAGGGAGTGGAAGGGCTGAGATTAGGACCTCACACTTGCAGGTCCAGACAACCACAGTGATGAAAACGAGAGTAACAAAACTGCCAGCCAGTGTTTCCTAAGCGTGGTATGTGAAGACTGCATCAGCCCAGGAGAGGCGCTTAGCAGTCCCCACGAGAGGGAAGTGAGGCCACATGAGATGCTATAAAGGGCAGGGGTGGAATTTCTCCAATGCCAAACTCTCAAACAACCCTCTCTCCACGCCCCCACTGCAGCCCCCTGAGCTAGGACACACAAGGTCTGTGGCCAAAAGTGAAGATTAGAAAAAAACACAAAACTCTTTTAAACATCAGTCAGACCATCAATTAGCCCAGTAAAAAGTGGGCAGAGGATATGGTCAGAAAAGAAATCCCCACAGACTAGGGAGAAAGTATCTGCAAAGCATATATCTGATCTTTATTTTTATTCATTTTATTTTATTTTATTTTTTAATATTTATTCATTTATTTATTCATGAGAGACACAGAGAAGCAGAGACACAGGCAGAGGGAGAAGCAGGCTGCCTGCAGGGAGCCCAATGTGGGACTCGATCCCAGGACCCGGGGATCCTGCCCTGAGCTGAAGGCAGACGCTCAACTACTAAGCCACCCAGGTGCTCCCAGATGTCTTATTTTTAAAAAAATTGTATGCAGAATATATAAAGAACCACACCCCCCAAAAAAGAAATCAATTAAGAAATGGACAAAAGATTTAAGTATTGTGGGACTTCACTAAAATATATGGGTTATAAGTAAGCATGTGGAAGGGTGATCAATATCGTTAGTCATTAGGAAAATGCAAATTAAAACCACAACGAGATACCACTAAACACCCAGGAGAAGGGCTAGAATCTAGCAGACTGGCCATACTGAGTGTGGGCGAGAACGTGGAGGAACTAGAGCGCTCGGGCACTGCTGGCCCGAAAGCCAAAGTGGTGTGGCCACTTAGGAAAAAGAGTTTAATGATTTCTTTTCTTTTTTTTTTTTTTTTTTGAGTTTAATGATTTCTGAAAAGGTTTCTTCTCAAACAATCCAGCAGTTGCATTCCTGTACATTTACCCAAGAGAAATGAAAACATATGCCCATGCAAAGACGTGCCCATGGATGCTTCTCGCAGTTCTGTTTGTGATCGCCAAAACCAGGAGATGACCGAGAAATCCCTCCAAAGGTGAAGGGTGTATCCCCACACTGGTCCCATCCCCACGGTGGGATGCCACCCAGTAACAAAAAGGAACAACTGTCGATATACACTGCGAAATGGATGCACCTCAAAATGATTATGCTGAGTGAAAGAAGCCAGACCACAAAAGAGAAGAGTTCACATGACTCCATTTATATAATTTCTAGAAAAGGCAGGGACACCTGGGTGGGGGTGGCTCAGTGGTTGAGCATGTGCCTTTGGTTCGGGTCGTGATCCCCAGGGTCCTGGGATCGAGTCCCACATTGGGCTCCCCTCAGGGAGCCTGCTTCTCCCTCTGCCTGTGTCTCTGCCTCTCTCTGTGTCTCCTGAATAAATAAAGTATTTCTAGAAAAGGCAAAACTAATCAATAGTGACAGGAAACAGATCATTGACTGCCTGGGGCCAGGGCTAATAGTAAGGAGGGAGCAAGGAAAGTCAAAGAGGAGGCATAAAGAAATTTTTGGGGGTGACAAATATGTTCACTGTCAAAATTGTGCTAGCTTCACTCATGTAGATATGTGCCAAAACTTACCAAATTTTGACCTTTATATACGTACTTTATTATATTTTGAGGAAGCTGTTAAACACAGGTGCACATATAATGAGATACCACTTCTCTCACCTACTGGAATGGCTAAAATAAAAACAAAACCAAAAAAACTGAGAATACCAAGTGCTGACAAAGATGTGAATGAAGCAACTGGAACTCTCTCACACGTTTCTGGTGGGAGGGCAAAGTGGCAGAGCTCTAGAAATCAGTTCAGCAGGTTTTTTTTTTTTTATCGAGTCCAACACATAACTTACGATACAACCCAACAATGCCATCTTAGATATTTCCCCCAAGGAAATGAAAACTTAACATTCACATAAAAATCTTCATGTGGATGCTTATAGCAGCTTTATTCATAATTGCAAAAGAAAAGAAAAAAAAAAACACTGAAAAACACCAGAAGCAACTCAGTGAATAAACACACTGTGGAATATGCAAACAGCATGAAAAGGGATCACATTATGGATATGCTCAACACCGTGGATGAGTCCCACAGACAAATCTGCTGAGTAAAACCTGGCTTCTGTGGGACTGGGATGTTCTGTTTCTTGTTTTCTGGCCTGAGTGCTCGTCCCACAGGTGGATTCAATTTGAAAAAAGTCATTGAGCTGAACAGTTGAACGGTTCAGATGCCTGCATCTCTGTACGATTGTTATACCCTCATTAACACTTTTAACATCATAATCATCCAGAGAGATCAGAATGAAAAGTGTGACAAGTCAGTCTTCCTCCTGCCCAGACCGCAGCCTCCAGTCTCTTCCACGGAGTCCACCAAACACAGATGCTGACACATGTCTGTATTTACTCCTGAAATCTTCTAGAAAGGCCTCTACAGAGAGAAAATCTTCCCTGCCCCTTGGATCCTTACTTTTTATTTTTATTTTTCTAAAAATCCTTTTTGAGGACAAAAGGTTGGATGAGGACTATGCAGCCAGGCAGGTCTAGATTTGAATCCCTGCTATGCCATTATCACGTGGGGATCACCTTGGGCAAATGCCACCTCCCTCTGGGACTTGAGTCTCCCCCTCTGTAAAATGGAGATGTGATAGTAATGGGGTACGCATTTCCCCCAGGACTGGCTGTTGTGATAAAGCTTCATTCCTGTTGCTCCACCTCAGTCAAAATCCCAAAGAGCCTCTGCCCTCCCATAGTCCTGGGTGAAGAGAAAGAGAGAGAGTGAGAGAACTCAGTCCTCCCTCCTCCCTCCAAACTCCTCTATGGCTCCCTAGTACTCTATTCTCCACCAAGGTCATCCACAGCCTTCTTTAATTAAATTAACAACTATTTGTGGAGAGTCTGCTGTGTGCCACGCGCTGCACCAGGTCATGCCCCTCTCAGAGCTCACAGATGGGGAAGGGTGGTGGGCCAGGGAGGCAGTGGAGGAGGGGTGCACAGAGTCTGGGGTCTGTCCATTCGGTTGCTGGTGTGACTGACCGAGTCGGAGGCCAGGACTCAGGCAACGTGGGGGTCGTTGGGGGGCTGGTGGAGACAGCTGGGAGAGGGTTGGGTGAGAAGAGCATCCTAAGGAGAGACATCTCATCATTTCCCTCCCCGTCTCCTCTCCGGAGGGCCCAATTTTGTCAACCAGCACCACCATCCACCGCCCCCCCTTCTCAGGGCTCAAGCCCACAGCTGGCCAAGCTAGAGTCCCCCCTCTACATCATGTCATGACCCCCACACCCCCACCCTGCCAGCACAGGCAAAAGATGTGTCCCACCCCTTCTTCCTCCTGACCCTCCAGCGGAAGCCAGGGCCTGCAGGTGCCTCCTCTCTTGTCTCCCACTTCCTTTCAATCCCCTCAGTCTCTTTCCCACACACAGAGGAGTGACTCCTCTGTGTAAAATCCCCTGGCAGCTTCCCATGCCTAAGAATAAGATCCGAACACCCGGCCCACAATGCCCGGCCGGCGGGCCGCTGCCAGCCCCTCCCACCCCACCTCCCACCTCTCTCCTCTCCGGCCACACTGGCCACTTCTTGAACACACCCAGAACATTCTCACCTCAGGGCCTTTGCACTTGCCATTGCCGCTGCCCGCAGTTTCCTCCCCCCACTCAATTCTCTGTGCCAGACTACCCCCTCCTCCTTCACCATCACTGGGAAGGCTCCCCACATACCCCCCACATCCCTGACCGACCTGGTGCACCTCTGCTGCTCTCCCACGGCACCCTGCGGTCTTGCCAGGCAGCATCACTGCCCCCCCCCGCCCCCAGACTATCTGAGAACAGGGACTTGCCTGTCCGCTCACCGCTGCACCGCCAGCGCCTGGAACAGGGCCTGGCACAGAGTAGGGGCGGGGCGCACGCGTGCTGAATGAGGGAGGACGGAGCCACCGTGGCAGGGGCCCAGGGCTGGAGCCGCAGACCTTCTGCACCCCTGCCCTCCGCCCAGAGCAGAGACCCAGATGGGAGAGGGAGGGCTCCCCGGCCTCTCCTTCCCCGTGGGAAGTGGGCCCCACCAGCAGAAATCACCCTGACCCCGGGGCAGGGACGATCCCATTCCAACCCTGGTGTCTAAAGAGAGTTACTGCATGGCACCCAAATTCCACTCCTTTTATTTCCCAAGAGAAATTTTTTTGAAAATTACAATTTGTGCTTTTTTCTTTTAAGATTTTATTTATTTATTTGGCAGAGGGAGAGCGAGCGCCCAAGCAGGGGAAGAGGCAGAGGGAGAGGGAGGCAGATGCTTAACCCACTGAGCCCCCCAGGCGCCCCCACAATTGGCACTTTCCATGTGGCAGTCTGTCTGCCAGTCTGTATGTCGGTTACATCCTGAGGAGACTGTCACCCGCACACACCTACCTGCCAAAACGGCTAAAGGAAAACAATACCCCCCCATACTAACAAGGTGCAGGCAAGGGTGCAGGGCAGCGCGGACGCTCACGGAAGCCCGGTCCACGCACACAGTCAGGCCCACGAGTGGGCGCCGCAGCCCCCCACGCAGAGCCGGAGCCAGGGAGCCACCCTGCTGCCCGCATAGACAGGATGCCCAGCGTCCGCCAGTGGCAGGTGGCAGGGCCGGAAAGAACAAAGCACGAGCCGCCGCGTGGAGGAGCGGCAGGATGCTGTGAAGTCCTCATGAAGGGGCACACGGCGACGCGTGTGTTCACTCATAAGGTGGCACGCGCACCTGAGATGTCCGGTATAGACCAGTGCTCACAGCAGACAGCAGATCGCTGGGCCCGGGGGGCCGAGGGGAGCAGGAGATGGGGAGCAGCTGCAATGGGCACTGGGCGGGGGGGGGGCTCCTTTCCTGGTGATGAAATGTTCTGGGATAGGTGGTAGGGACGGTTGCACAACCCTGTGCGCTGAACTGTGCTCAATAAAACCATTTTTTAAAAAAAAATCTAAAGCCATTAAAAAAAACGATGCCATTGCCACCAGCGGCCTCCCAGCTGTGTGTTCCTGGGGAAGTCCCGTGTGCTTCCTGAGCTCCAGCGGCCTGCTCTCCCACTCGGGGCGCCCGGCGCAGCGGGTGGAGGCCCCACGCGGCCCCTACCCGTGCCCTCGGGGAGCGAGCGCCCACCGGCTGCAGAAGGGGCTGCCCGAGCTCAGAGGCCGAGGGCAGTGGGGCTCCCGGGCGGTGCCCAGATGGTTCCCAAAGGGCAGCCAGACGTCACCCCGCAGGCCCCAGGGAAAGTGACGGGGCGGCTGCGATCACCAAGCGCCACTTTCTTCAGCCTGGGACCTTGCCCTCTCTTGAACACGCTTCTTCACTGTGTGTGTGTGGGGGGGGTTTCTGTTTAGAAAGAAAATCACAGGCTCATTACAGAAAATTCAGAGATCTCTCGAGAAGAGAATTAAAACCCCAGCGACGGGCCCGTGCCATCTAGACAGAAGCCCCATTGACCCCCCAGGGCACGCATTTCCCTCGCCACGAAGGTACGAAGGTACGTGGGTGGAAACGGAGACAAAATTTTACATAAATGGAATCATACCATGTTTTTTTCAGGCTGCTCTGCAAGTTGCTGCTTGCACGTGCCAGCGCACATGGGTACCTTTCAAGTCCCCCTGGGAGCATCTAGCTTCTGTTAAAATATTGATTGATTGATTGAAAGTCAAGAGATGCTCAGTGAAAGAAGCAATGATAATAGAAATGAAAATTATATCAAATGAAACGTCTTCCGCCTCCCTAGCTCTTGAACCGGTGCCCAGAGAAAATCACTACGAACAGTGGGTACATTTCTTCCAGGCCCTTCTTTTTTTCTTTCCTTCTCTTTCCTGCTCTTCTTCCCTTCCTGTCGACAGATATTCCTTGAGTACTAACCACTCATTCACTTACACGATCACTCAAGAAACATTTGGAGCACTCTCCGTGTGCCTGGCATTTTGTGTTTGTCTGCTTGGGTGCTACACGCAATATATATATATTTTAAAGATTGTATCATCACCTACAATAGCTGCCAGTTCTCAGAGTTCCCCAGGACCCCAGCTAACATACCCAGTCCCCTTGTGCTGGGCACTGAGGATGTTGGGGACGTGCTGCTCTTCTGAGGAATGCTGTGCAGAATGAGTTTATGTAGTGGTTTTTTTTTTTTTTTTTTTGAGTTTATGTAGTTTTAATTGTGTTATTAGGTCAAAGGTGGAACACGTTTTTAGTGATGTGCAAAGCGAAGCCTCGAGTGGGCAGGGACTCATCCAGGGTCACGGAGTGAAGCCCTGGTGGTGCTCAGACCTGCAGGGAAAGCATCGAGGTCCTCAGGCAATCCCCCTGTCCTGCCCCAAGCACCCCCATGAGCATGGGGTTCCTCCTTGCTGCTGCCTTGTCAGCCCCCACTAAAGCATTTATTTCGGGCCATAGCACCAGCTCAGTTGAACTGCGTCCGGGACACCAGTGTCGCTCACCCAAGGCCTTCCCGCTTGTACCCACAGAGGTGCACTCAACAGGACACTTGAGTGGAGAGTCTCCGCTTCCTGGGGCCCTGGCTGCACAAGGCTCCAGGGGACGCGGCAAGACACCAGATTCTGGGAGTGGGCAGGCCAGCCCGGACCCAAGTTTTCACTGAGGGCCACTCCAAGAGCCAGAAAGAGTAGGATGATCCTGTGTGATCTTGGGGAAGTTCTCTACTCTTTCGGAGCCTCGATTTCCCTAGCTGTAAAATGGACATAAGAACAGCCAGTGCTTACTGAGGCTTTACTCTAAAGCCAGGCCTGAGGCCAAGCAATTTGTAAACATTCATTCAGTTAATCTGCACAACCACCTCCAGAAGGAGGGGCTGGCTGTTCTTCAGATGAGGAAGTGGACACAGAGAGGTAGAGCAACTTGTCCGAGGTCACACAGCAGGGAGGCCACAGAGGAGAGATGTGAACCGGGGCAGTCTGGCTCCAGAACTCAAGCTCTTACCCGCTATGGGACCAGGGTTGCTGTGAGGGTGATCTGTGCAAAACAGATGGTGAACCGTCATGAGATGTTTACTATTATCATCATTATTACGGTGATTTTGCCCAACTGGTTGCTCTCTGCCTTGCTGGATCTTTATTTCCCTCAGTTGCTGAAAAATCTAGACAAAGCATCATCCTCCCTGTGTTCTCCATCAGTCTTCCTGTCTGCAGGTCACCAAGCTTCCCAAACGTCCCTCAACTTTACCCTTCCCTCCTCCTCATCCCCACGGAGAGGGCAGGGGGCTCCCTGCTGCTGGCTTCGCCCCGACACAGCCACCCAGACAATCTCACGTTCCTCCTCTGCACAAACCCTGCTGTGGCCCCCCCAGAGCCCTCAGGATAACCGTGAAATCCCCTCACCCCCTAGACCCTAGTCCCAGCTGACCTCTCCCACCTCTGTGCTCCCCACCCCCTTCCACCTGCACACCCTGTAACTCTTGAGACTGGGGGCTGCTTAAAGCATCCTCCCTCCCAGGAAGCACAAAGGCCAAGTCTGATTCCTCAGATCTGCTCCTAATGCCCCCCACCCTGGCCCCACCCTCCAGGCCCATTCCAGACCTTCCCTCAGGGTTTGGGAAAAGATAATAAATAGATCCAGGCCCCGAGGAAGACGTGCCCCTCCTTGGCTATAGCCCCCTGTAGTGGGTTAAATTGGTATTTTCAAGTCCCAGCCTCCAGAACCAGTAAATGTGACCTCATTTTGAAACAGGGTCTTGGTTGTAATCAAACCAAGATGAGGTCATGCCGAACTGGGGCGAGTGCTAAACCCAATGACTGGTGTCCTTATAAGAAGAGGAGAGGACACACCCAGAGAAATAAAGTCACAGAAGGAGGCCACGTGAAGAAGCCAGGGGTGGAGAGTGAGCGATGCAGCTACAAGCCCAGGAACGCCAGGATCACCAGGAGCCACCAAAAGCTAGGAGAGGCAAGGAGGGAAATGACTATATCACCCAGATAGGGGTGCCCAGAGTGGGCCCAAGGCCCATGGCGCAGGGGGAAATCGGGCCTGGGTGGTCACAGAGCTCCCACTCTGGAAGCCTCTCTCCTGGTCTGCAGGGACCACACAGAGGTACCGCTGGCATTGAGCTCTCTTTACCCTGTGCACCCCACTCCCATGTCTCCACACACAGTTGGCTGGAGAAGGATGTGTGGGGTTTCTTAGAAGACCAGGGCCCCTCTGTGCCAGAGCTGCTGGGCAGGCCGGGGCAGTAGATAAAGACCCAGAATCTGTTCCACAGCAATTTAAGAAGTTTTAGGTGTGCCTGGGTGGCTCAGTTAAGCGTCTGCCTTTGGTTCAGGTCATGATCCTAGGGTCCTGGGTTCAAGTCCCACATTGGACTCCCTGTAGGGAGCCTGCTTCTCCCTCTGCCTGTGTCTCTGCCCCTCTCTCTGTGGGTCTCGTGAATAAATAAGTAAAATCTAAAAAAAAAAAAAAAGTACCCCACAAGTGTGGCGACCATGCTGTCTTTCCTAGGGGCACACGTGTATTCATTAACCATTCAGCAAAATTTTACCAAGTGTACACCTCCTTGCATAAGAGACACGAGGCATCAGGGATTGGACAGTGAACAAAGCAGGCAAAAGTTCCACTCACAGGGAGCTACATTCTGGTGGGTGAGACGATCAACACAGAAACTGTGAACAGTGAAAATATGGTTTGTCGGAGGATGGCAAGCACTACGGAGAAACACATCTCAACAGGGGAAGGCACCGGGAGCAAACGGGAGAGGAATGGTTTGGGGAGCTGGTGTGTTTCTCTGATGGGAGAAGAGGAGGCAGGTGCAAAGGCCCTGAGGTGGCAGAGGGCTTGGGAGGCCGGAGGAGTGAGGGCATGGGGGAGGGGCTGAGGCAGAGGTGATAGGGCCTGAGTCAGCATCTGTGGGCCCGGGGGAAGAGTCCGGCCTGTCCCCGTGGCTGAGATTGGAGCTTGGGCACATGTACATAGATATGTTTATATTTTAATTTCAGAGCTTCTCGTGGCACCACACTGAGTGCAGTAGAGGCACCAGAATGAGGTGTGTTAATCACCCATAAATGAGCCTCACATCTAATCTCTTTTTTTCTTTTTTTAAAGATTTATTTATCTATCTATCTATCTATCTATCTATCTATCTATCTATTATTTATTTATTTATTCGAGAGACACACACACAGAGAGAGAGGGAGAGACAGACAGACACAGGCAGAGGGGAAGCAGGCTCCATGCGGGGAGCCCGATACAGGACTCGATCACGCCCTGGGCTGAAGGGAGGTGCCCAGCCACTGAGCCACCCAGGGGTCCCTCTCTTTTTTGTTAAAGAATAAATCCCCATAGCATGTCATCTTGATGATTTGAAAGCAAAGAAGAGCAAGAAGGACCCGGATCCCCGCCTGCCAGAGACCCCCCATCCCAGCTCCAGGGATGCCCAGAAGTAGCTGCCGAGTCACTAATGGGGCCCAGAGGAGCTCAGAGGTGGCCCCGGCCTGGACCCCGCGTGGCCATCAGTTTATGTCCTGGACTCATTTTAATGAAGTGCCCAGGGGAGGCTCGAATGGCCTGCGGGACCCTGCCACTGCCCACCCCATCTCTGGGCACCCGGCGGCTCTGAGCGTGGCCCGGACACGCGGGGCAGGTCCTGCGCTACCATAGAAAGCCGACCAGGAAAAACAGAAGGAACGCGGGAGCTAGAAAAATCTCCGCTCGGCAGCCACCACGGGAATAATTGATTTAGGCAAGAATCGCCAGTGAGGCCTAAGAGCTGGGGGTGGAAGTTTGAGGAGTAACAGGATATTCACATGGTCTCGGAATGTCTCCCCACAAGATACGGATTAAGTACAAAAGGGGAAAAAAAAGGAACTCGATCCCAGGGAAACCTGGCAGGCACCTCCTTAGCCAAGTGGTCCAAGTCGACGTCTCCAGTAACGGGGCAAGCAGACCCCATGTGCCTCATGATACCTTGCACCGAGAAAGACACCACGCTACTCCCGTGGTTCTGCCAAAAGCACACCGCCTGAACCTCATCATGAGGCAGCATCAGAAGAGTCTAAATCGGGGGGCATCCTACAAAACGGTTGGTCCTAATGCTTCGAGAAAGTCGAAATCATGGAAGATCAAGAAAAGAACTGTCTCAGAATAAGGAGACAGGACAGGTGTGTGGCCTGGGACCTCGCTCCACCTCACCTCTGACGTGCTATGGGGTGGGGGGGACATCCCTGGGACAGTTGTGGAAACTTGATCATGTCTGTGCATTAGATAATAGTATTGCACCGATGTTCCATTTCCTGATCTTGAGCATTGGACTATGGTTATAGGAGAGAATGTTCTTGACCTTAAAAATCCATGCTCAACTGTTTAACAGTCCAGGGGCAGCACGTCTGAAACTTACTCTCCAATGACTCCGAAGCCAACGACGGGTGGGAAGGTGTGTACATGTGCAGAGAGAGAAGATGCAAGCAGGAGAAATGTTCGATATTTTCAAGAATCTGAATGAAAGATCCTAGTTTGCTGTGTTTTTCTCCCAACTTTTCTGTCAGGTTAAATTATTTCAAAATAAAACGTGTTTTCAAGATGTAAAAAACTAGGGTGCCTGGCTGGCTCCGTCGGTAGAGCATGCGACGCTTGATCTCCAGGTTGTGAGTTCGAGCCCCATGTTGGGCGTAGGGATTAATTTAAAAAAAAAAAAAAGGTGGGGGGGACACCTGGCTGGCTCAGTGGTGGAGTGTCTGCCTTTGGCCCAGGTCGTGATCCCGGGGTCCTGGAATCAAGTCCTACATCAGGATTCTGCTTCTCCCTCTGCCTAAGTCTCTGCCTCTCTCTGTGTGTCTCTCCTGAATTAAAAAAAAAAAAAAAAGTCATTAAAATAATAAGAAAAAATCTAAAAAACTGTCTCTCTGCTCCTTCTCTCTTGTCTCAGCAGCCCCATTTCCCCTCCTGCGACTCCCTAGAGAAATGCTTTTAATATTTCTATCGTAGATCCTTCCAGAGTTTGTTTCTGTATGCAAATACAAACAGAAATGAAGAGCATGCCTGTTTCCTCTTCTTCCCACAAAGGGAGCATGTACTGCATGTTACTTTTTTCACTTAGCAATGTGACTAAGTGGGGACTGCTCCCCATCAGGACGCAGGGACCCTCCTCATTCCTCTTATCCCTACCCCATCTCGGCCCCTGGGGGCCAACATCCCTTTTTAATAACCCCAAATAACCCTCACTCACTAAGCTCTCAGGTGTGCACCCCGGCCACGCTGCTTCTTGAGTGAGCCTTCACCCCACGGCCTCCATCACCCTGGGCCAGGCCAGCACCGGCTCTGCCTGGGACTTCCGGGCTTCCAGCTGTTTCTCTCCTGCCCTGACTCTGGCTAAGTGCGTGCTGCACCAGGAGCCAGGGCACCCACTCCCCTGCTTAGGTGCCAAGGGCTGCCCTGAAGCTGGACTACATCCCGACTCCTCACACCGCACACTCCCTCTGCAGGATGTGGGCGCCTCACTCGTCCCCCACCCTGTCCCTCTGCCCTCCAGCCCCCCTCACCCTTTTTGCTGTCGGAGAGCAAGTTCATTCCAGCCTCTGAGCTCCCTCAGCGCCTGGAACGTTCTCCTTGGGGTCTCAACTGGAATGTCAGCGCAGCAAGGGCCCTGGTTCTCCTGCCTGCCTTATCAAGCGGGCCTGCCCTATCGCTCGCTCTAATTCCATCTTGGCACCATCACTGTAGGAAAGCGGCATGTTTATTTAGTCACTTGTTTGGTTTTTCCTATGTCCCTCACGAGAAGCTAGATTCCATGAGTGCAGGGAGGACTCTGTTCACCGCTCTGCCCCGGGGGCCTAGAACAGGGCCTGGCACACATGGTGCTCATCAAGACCGGCGGAATGAAAGCCCCGTTCTAGTCTCCAAGGAGGAAGGCACGACCATCACGGCCCCCATTTTATAGAGGCAGAAACTGGGGGTCCCAGAGGGGAAGAGCCTCGCTCTAGGCCCTGACAGGGGCACGAGCCAGGCATCCGACTCCCAGGAGGATCAGAGCCTGGTACAGCCCAGTTTGGATGCGGAGGGGCGGGGGACTTTCCATGAGGCGACAGGCGACCCCCACCCCAGGAGTGTGTGAAGCCATGTATCCCCTCACCACTGGTGTCAGCACCTACTGTGGGGTGTCTGTACATGACAGCACAGGGACATGGGACACAGTAGGCCTTCAGCAAATGGGTGCCCAGCCCCCAGCCCCCGCAACCCCCTAACTTCCCTTCAGGGAGGCCAGCTACAATTTGGCGATTGTTAGAGAACTTTTTTTTTTTTCTTTTGGGAGGAAAGCTGCAAGTCATTAAGGGCTGCTCCCGGCCTGCGGGTCACCATTTCCTGTTTAGAAGAAAGAATCATCTCTCCTTTGGAACATGAAGCTCCCCCCACCCCCGGCCTGACGCTGGGGCTCTGGAGCTCTGGGACGCCTGCAACCGCCTGCTCAGCTCCCCGCAGGAAACTGGCACCTCAGCACCTTTTGTGCTCAGAAAGGACACTCATTTTCTCCTGGCCCCAGGAGGGCCCCAGAGGTGAGGTCACCATGATAGCCAGCCAGGAGTGAATGATCCCAACCCAGGACGCGAGCTGACCGTCTTCCCGTCCTGTCCTCCAGCAGGAAGCTGAATGACCCCTACCCTTTGGCCTGGCTTCTCACCCTCTCGGCTCCAGCCAGCCAATTTCCGTGCATCAAAGGCCATTTGGTACCCAGCAGCCAGACAGAGGTGTGGGTCCGACAGGGAGGCCAGAGTGGGGCCCAGAGCCCTTGGAAACAGGAAGGACATCCTCTGTCCCCTACTTGCTCACTGCATTCCATGCCTCATCTGGGAGAAGCAGCCAATCCCTCCCCAAGTCCTGCGGTGCTGGGGCAAAGCTCAGCAGCCTGTCTCGTTGATGAGACCCAGGGCGCTGGCTTCTCACTCTGCAGGCCTGGTCAGCCTCAAAATGGACGGATGAGAGAATAAATCAGGGTCACAGTGTAAAGTATGAGGAACCTACACACACACCCCTACTGTTCACTGGCCCGCAGGTGTTTCCCAGCTTCCACGTCAGACAGGACACCCAGGCTCAGAGGAAAACCCACAAATAAGGTCCCCGACAAATTCAGAGGTCCAAAAGCCACATGTTTGAGAACAGGATTTAAGCCCATGTCAGAACTATCTGAGCTCCATGAATCCCTGCCCCCTCCTCCCTTCCTGAAGGCCCTTTAAAACACTCACCCCTCTATAAAACTAAGTAGACTTTTTTTAATACATAAATTAACCACTTTATTGAATATCAATAAACTGTACATATAACTATACAAAACGTTTCCTTAGTACAAAATGTTGCTTGCAATATAAATACCAGTGTACCTTTAAAAATGTAAACATCTTCCTCCCAGGCCCACCTGTCAGACCCCAAAAATAGTTCTGGGAGACACATTGGTTGGGCTGAAGCACCCCACTCGGGCCCCCAACAAGTGACAGCAATTACTCACAGTCCCTTTTGGGACTGTTGTTAAATTGCCCATGAGACAGGTGCCACCGTGACAAACAGGACGCTGACATAGCTGCCCGGGCCTGGGGGCATCCTGGGGTCTAGACACGTCCTTGTGTCAGTGGCCACCCACAGGCCCCTGGGCTGAACCTGGGTCACGCCTCCTGGACGGGTGGCCTGAGGGTTCCGGGTGGGGGAGGAACGGGTTCCCCTGAGTGAGGGGGGAAACTTCCTATCAGTCTGTCGGCTTTTATCCTGGAGCTCAAAGCAGCTGTATCCAAACACCTTTGGATACACAAACCCACACAGAGAGGCCGACTCCAGAACACTCAGCTGCAAGCCACCTCCCCTATCAGCCGTCCACAGAAAGGCCATACTCAGAGCCTACTTGGGCACCTAGGGCAGAGAGAACTGGAATGGTCCTCAAAGTCCTGTGGGGCCAACACAGCCAAATGGGGGCACTCAGAAGGGAATTCTGTGGCAATGAGAAGGATGGGATGCCTTCCTTCTGGAGCTGGGGAGGCTACAATGGGGCAAGGGCTTGGAGAGGCAGAAGGAGCCTTGAGGGTCAGCGGGGGCCCCCTGAGCAGCCTGATTCTTGGTGTTTGTGCAGCAGGGACATGCGGGAGAAGGTTCGGGAACAGGTCTTGCACTGATACTTCTTGACATCTGAGTGGGTCTGCAGGTGGGCCCGAAGGTTGGAGCGGTCGGCAAAGGCACGGCTGCAGTGGGAGCAGGAAAACGGCTTCTCACCTGGGGTAGGAAAACAGGAGAGTTGAGCGCTGAAACCACTTGGGATAACAGCTGCCATTTATTTACCGAAATGCCTGTCCACCCACCCAGGCCTGCAGAGCCCAGATCATCCCAGCCCTGAAGGAATCCTGTCATCCAGAAAAAAACAGGCCATATCTAGTGTCCGAAGCCCTTCATAGGATTGGGAGCTCGGCCACTTCCCACCATGTGACCTGGAGCAAGTCATGTGGCTTCTCTGAGTGTCCATTTGCTCATCCGTAAAATGGAGCTGTTCACCCCCGCCCCCATAGGACTTGGTAACCCAGAGATGGTAAATAAAGCCTTCTCCAGGCAAAGCCAGCTGGGACAATGATGACAACTACATTTACTGAACACACACTTTGTGCCAGGGATGGTGAGGAGCATCATATACTTATTTTATCCTACCCTTGTCCTCAGCTTATAGAGATGGTGAAACTGAGGCACAGAGAAGCCAAGTGGCATACACAGGGTCACCTAGCAAGAACCAAGCAGCCTGACTCTAGAGCCTTGATTCCAACAACACAGAAGGCCTCTCAGTTAAGGGGGCTGTAGTGGGTGTCCCTCATGATCACTCTTGGATTTACTTCATCTGAGGACAAAGCTTGAGTCAGCCTTAAAGGAGGCTCCCTGCCACACCCCTCCTCCCAGCAGGTTAGGCCACTTCTCTGAGCTGCTTCTCCATCACAAGGCTGACCATGTTCTGACCAGTTTGGTAATTTCTGCCTTGTCTGTCCCCCAAACAGACCAAGTCCCACTAGAGCAGGGGCCTCCCCTGAATTCATTCCAAGGGCTCAGGGCCTGGGACCCCCAAGAGGCTACAGAAATACTTTAGGACTTATTTAAAAACCCCTTCCCACCTGTCACCCTCACACCACCTGCCTGGTCAAGGTGGTACTGAAAACGAATCATGCACATAGAGCTAGGTACACAGTAAGTGCTCAATAAGTCATTATACAACACGTAAGTCTTTTTTTTTTTTTTTTAAAGCCTCAGAGGAACCTGACCCATCAATCACCACCAGATAATGCTATTCACCAACTTTTTATAATTCTTGCCCCAACTAAGACAATAGAGTTCACAGTCCAAAAACATCAACAATGTTGTATTTTTTTTCCCTTTGGGGGTGCAGCATTTCCTAACTAAAAAGTCCAAATAATAACTCATTAAACGAGTAGTTATCAATCTTCCATTCCGTGCCAGGCAATAATGCTGAACACTCTTTACTAAAAAATTGAATTCTACTTTCCAGCTCCCAGCCTGATATGCCTTGAGGCCACAGGCCATTTGTTAAACCCGAGTGTCAGAATTCAAGAGCAGGGAATAAGCGAATGGCCTCAGCCTACTGGGTACCAGGGGCCCTGTACTGGGCACCGGGAGGGAGGAGTCCGGGAGTCAGAGGCCTGAGGCTGACTATGGATACACAAGGAAACAGGCCCACGGAGATAGGGGATTTAGCAGGACTCGGGAAGGGATGTCTGAGTGAATTGGCTCTGACACTGAGCACCCTCTGCATACTAGGCCTGAAGGACTTAACTGCACTACAAGGCCCAAGTGAAGTTCTTCCTCCTTCACACCCTCCCTTGTGAAGGAAGGGCTTACTGTATGCAGATATGGATAAGGGCAAGGAGTCCTGTTTTCCCCAAGGTGCAGAAAGCCACTTCCCTCTCACCTGCCTGGCAGAGGTTAAGGAGCCCTGGCTCCAGCCCTCAGAGGTGAGATTTTGGGAAAGTGATTTCCTTCTGTGCCTCAGTTTTCTGATCTGTAAGGTGGCAGTTACAACAGTACCTCCCCTCCTAGGGCTGTCGATTCACTGCATTAACCCAGGTGATGGAAGACCTGGGCAATGCCCTGCCCCTCCCATCCAGCAAGTGCTTGGTGAACATTACCTTTATGTCATGTATGATTAGACATGAACGTGAACAAAGGAGGAAGGAGGCCTTATAGGATGCGATGGGGTGGAGGTCTGTGTGTTTAAGCAGCAGGCACAAACCTGCACCCCTTGCAGATCCCCCACCCCCGCAGACGTCTTTATGGTGATCCTGGCGAGTGTGAAATCGGCACCAGGCCGGCGGGGACAAAGGCCGCCGAGGGGGGCACTGTACATGCGATACTCCCCGGATTAAAGGGGCCTGACACGCTGTGGGCCAGCAGCTGCGGCCCGGAACAGGTGCTGGGCACCACTGGCCCATGCACCTGCTCCACACCCCCAGCCCCCACCCACTGGGCCCACCATTAAGGCACACAATGGGAGTCAATGAAGATGGTGATGGTGCATTTCAACAGGCTTTTTGTGTCCCAGCCGTGCCTTTACATGAAAATAATGTGTGTGGGGAGGGGAAGCTGGGGGGCTCAGGGGAGGACCCCAAGGGTTGACTCCTCCTAAGAGAGCCCTCTTCAGCTGGGCAACCACCCTGGACAGAGGCCAGGCAGTTGGACCTTTACGTCAGGTCCCTTTGAAATCAGGGCTATGTGTGCACAAAGTAAGAGAAACAGGGAGCCATAGTCTGCAAGGTGGGGAGGATGCCAGGGACACTCTGGAGGAGTAATGACAACATCAATAATGCCTGCAAAATGAAACACTAGGCCTAACAAACTGCCCCACTGACCCTCACAGCTCAGAGGTCAGCCACTGGGCCAGGAAATGCCAGAACTAAGGTCTCCAACCCAGTCAGCTTGACCCCAAAGCTGATAGCTATGACCCTTGAACCTTCTCCCAAAGTCACTCCCCAAAGAGCAGCCCCAAATATGGGAGCCTCCACCTTTCAAGTTCTGAAAACACAGTGGCTACTGTGTTTACCTCTTTCACATTTCCAGAAAGTCAGAGGATAGAAAAGCCTTCTTTTCACAATTTTCTACACATTTAGTGTTGTTTTTGAAACATCAAGACATAACTGTTTTCCTAGGTCTGTGTAGTAAGACTGAGTTTTATCTACTACATGGCAGGGATGGGGAGAGCAGATCTGAGAAGCATGATAACAAATTATCATGAAGTGATTAAGGACCCACTGAATCTTGACGGCCACCCTATAAAACGCTATCAGAATCCACCCCATATGATTATGCCAGCATAATCCCGAGGCTCAGAGACATGACATTGCTTGCCCAAGGTCAAGCAGTATGGAAGCAGAGCAAATATCAAAACCATTTCTGTGTACTTATCATGTACCAAGCAGTGGCCCACGTGCTTTCCGCACGCTTTCTTTCATTTAACTGGCACAGAAACCCCACAAAATGTCCTTATGCTCATTTTACAGATGTGGAAACTGAGGCTCAGAGAGGTGAAACACTGGCTCAAGGTGTGAAGTTCTGGAAGCAGGATTTAGAGCCAGGTGGGGGGTCTGACGACATCCTGCCTGGCTGGGGTGGGGATGGGCCAGGGGAAGGTGGAGAGAGGGGGGGGCCCCTTCACACCTGGCCCCGGCAGCAAGGTGTTGGTTGCACCTCTCCCATATCCGACTCCAATCCATTTGGTGGAGAGATGGAGACTTCGGAGACTTAAAAAGTTACCTACTTCACCCATCTGCTTAGCTGATGAATGAATGAATGTTTCTGCCAAACATTTCAGAGAGCCAGAAGTCAGAGGAGACTCTGGCCTCAGTTTCTACTCTCCGAAAATCACAGCAAGCCCGGTCTCCACCCCACCCCCGACCCAGGGATGGCAGAGAAGGCAGGGGGGGCAGCGGTGAGAAGAGCGGGGCCTGCAGGGACACTCACCGGTGTGGGTCCGGACGTGGCCCTGCAGCAGCCAGGGCCTGGAGAAGGCCTTCCCGCAGGTGCCACAGACGCAGGGCAGCGTGTGGCTTCGGATGTGCATCTTGAGGGCACCCAGGCTGAGGTATTCCTTGTTGCAGTATTTGCAGTTGAAGGCCTTGCGAGTCTGGGAGTCCTTGGCCACGGAGAGCCCGGCCAGCTGCGTGGGCAACTGGCCCAAGCCTGGGAAGGCAACATAGCCCTCGGCCTCCAGGGAAGAGGCTGAGGTGGAAGAGAAGGACGAGGGAGCCGGTGAGGGGGGACTGGGGGGCTGGGAGCCTTTCCCACTGTCCTCGTCCGACAGGGAGGTCAGCTCCACGGCCTTGGGGACCTCCTGGGGCAGAAGGGCGGCCCAGCTCATCGGCTGGGCTTGGGGTGCCAGGAGAGAGTCCCAGATGAGCGTGGGCAGAGAGGCCGTGGGGTTGAGGACCTCGGGAGGCGGGATGGCCGCCAGCAGGTGGGCCTGGTCGTAGGGCTGCTGGAAGGTAAACTCTGAGGGGAGACGGAGAAAAGGGCAGGGTCAGGCATGCGGTCGAGCAGTCAGTCAACAAACAGTAGCCTGCTGCGGGCGGGGGCCGCGGGCCGGCACTCAGTACTTACTGGAGGAATGAAAGGATTACGGCCGGCCGGGGCGGCCCGTCCTGCCCGGGCCCCTCCTCACGGGGCCGCCCCGGCCTCCAGATCTTCGCGACGGGCGCCGCCGTCCAGCCCCGACTCGGGGGCGCTCCCCCCGCCGCCCCCGCCGCCCCCGCCGCCGCCGGCGCCTCCCCGCCCCCAGAGGAGCCTCCCGGCTTCCCCGCCGTCGGGGCTCGGCCGCCGCGCAGCCTCCTCTCGCCAGACCCCCGCCCTCGGAAAGCCCTCCCCCAGCCGCCCGCATCCACCTGCCCCGAGCTCCTCACGCCCTCCCGCCCCCCCGGGCCCCGAGCTGCGGCCTGGTTTGGGCCCCGCGCCCCGCGCCCCCACGCGGCCTTCGCGGGTCTCCCGAAGCCCCCCGGGCCTCTCCCCCTTCCACGCACCTGGAGCAGAGTCGTGCAGCTCGCTGTAGTTGGGCCTCCGGCGGGAGCAGGCGGACTTTCTGACAAGAAAAGAGCGCGGCATGGTGGCCGACACAGCCGGGGTCGCCGGGTCGCGCAGGGGTCGCGGGACTCTACCCGTGAGGCCGTGCCGCTGCGCTGTGAGTGGAGACGCGCCGCCAACTCCTTTAAGTACTCCAGCCCCCGGATGGGCGGGGCCGGGCGGGGCCACGCCCCTTGTCACCTCCCGCCAATCGAGGCGCGCCTTCGCCGGAGGCCACGCCCCGAGCAGGTGCGCCGGGGGCTGGCGGGGCCAGCGCCGCGTGGCGCTGGGGGCCGGGCCCGGGCGGCTCCGAGGCCCCGCGGCGGGCGCGGCGCGGATCTCCCCGCAGCGAGCGGACCGCCGGGGGCGCGCGCTCGGCGCCAGGAGCCCCCAAGCGAGGCCGGACCCCCTCCGGGACCCCGCGCGCCCGCCAGCTCAGCGCGGCACGGTCGTCCGCCTCTGGCGCCCCCTTGTGCCGCGCGAGCCGCGGGTCTGGGCACCTGATGTTCCGAAACCGCCCCCGCCTCGGGCTCGGGGAGGGGGGCGGAAATTTCCTCGGTCAGGCTGGCGCCTCGCGAAGAGCGTAGGATTGACGAGGGACGATACACATTTCGGGGGAGGATGCGAGGAAATGAACACCTTCACGTGGCTCCCGGCAGTGTGAAATGCCACAGCCTTTTTGCAAAGCAATCTGGCATCATCTAGCAGAAGGCATCCGTTCCTCCACTTCGCAAATGTTTACCGAGCACCCGCTACGTGCCAGTCACACTATTCCCGGAGCTGGGGACACAGTTCTGGACAAAATGCTCGGGGTCTCTACCGAAGGGCACCTCCCTTCGGTGGGGAAGAGAGAGAGAGACGAAGTGAACATTGTTAAGCAAAGGGAAGTGTGCTTTGATGGGGGGGAGGCCACAGGGCGCTGTGTCAAGAAGCGGGTCACCTGACAGGGGTCCGGGGCAACTTCCCAGAGGAAGTGAAGAAATACCGAGGGGAAAGGCCCGAGGTTAGAATCAGTAACTACTTCAGAGTCACTGAGAGCAGCTCCCAGGGATGGGGGTGGGGTGGGCAAGCGGGAGAGGTCAGATCTGCTGGGCCTGCAGGGCCTAGAGGAGTTTGAACTTTGCCCCAGGGACAGTGGGAGCCAAGACAAGATTTTCAGCTGAGAATGGACCTGTTTAGAGCTTGCTTGAGAAAGATCACTCCGGCAGGTGGGAGAAAGAAGTAGGGAAGGGAGGGGCCGAGGTGGGTCTTCTCACCTGCCTGGGGGTCATCCATCCTGTGTCTAAAGGACCTAAGGCTGGAGCCTCGCCCTCAGCTCTGCTGTGAGCCCACCAACTCCAGACAAGGCCATGCCGGGCCTGGGGTGAGGGGTGGGGGCACAGAAATAAATCCACAGGTCCCACCCAACTGGTTTCCATCTGTGAAGCAAGGACTATGAAAACCTGTAAGTCCCCCTACTCACCACCTAGAATGAGGGCAAGGACAGCTGTCTGTTTGCATGGCTAACTTGTATTCTAGTTGGTGAGTCGAAGGTAGGGTGGGGGAGACAGGCCATACAGAACACCCTCCCCTCCTATGTCAATTTAGTTCCCAAATATCCTAATTCTCCTCACGAAACCAGAGGGAGGAGTAAGACCATTTCCCCCTGCTCAAACCCTCCCATGTTCCTGTCTCACCCAGAGTAAAAGAAAGTCCTCGCCACAGCCCAGCTGATCTGACCTATGCTACCCTGTCTTGAGCCACTCTTCCCACTCCCCAGGTACAGTGATACCCCTTCCACACTTCTTTGGAGTCCTCCACATCCCAGCCCTTTCCCACCACAGGACCTTGGCACCTGCCAGCCACCCCTCCACCTACCTCTTCCCTAGATCTTCACCTGGCAGGCTCCTTCTCTGTCTGTTTCATCATTTTCACCAAATGCCTCATTAGTAATGAGAGATATGCAAATTAAAACCACAGCAAGATACCATTTCACACCCATCAGAAGAACAAAAAGTTAAAATTTGGTCAATATCAAGTGTTGATGAGGGTGTGAGGGCAGCAGGACTTTTGTCCCATGCTGAGGAGAGTGTCAATGGGCATGACCACTTTGAAAAGGTTTGACATCAGCTAGTAACAGGTGACTCTCCTCCCACCATTTTACTCCTAGGCCAATCTGCTCCCAGGGATTCTCAGCCCAGGCCACAGATTAGATTCCGCTAGGGAACACCCAAGGCTGGGCCCCACCTCCACAGACATCCTGATTTAATTAGCCTGGGTGGGGGTAGGGGTGGGGGTAGGGGTGGGGGTGGCCTCCCTTATTAGCATTTTTTAAAAACTCTCCAGGTGATTCTAGTGAGCAACGCTTAGAACTGCTGCCCAGCCCTAAACTCAGAAGAAACGAGAATATTCACTGAACTCTTGTTCCAATAGCAAAAATCTGGAAGCGACCCAAATGTTTAACGATATCATGGATTAACAACCCCACGATACAAGCCCATAACGGAAGAGACGCCGATGGGTAGAGCCCAGGGGCCGCCAGTGCTGACACCATTGCCTGGGCGTCTGGCTTTCCACGTCCTTGGCTGGCCAGGTACCTGCGCCCGGGAGGGGGTCTAGGGCGGCGGAGGTCCCTTTCTCAGATCCGGGCTGTCCCCTCCTTTCAAGACTGAACTGCCCCGCCCCGCTCCCCTCGTCCTGGAAGCGGCGGAGACGGCGAGGTGGGAGGGGGCTTCGAACAAGGCCCCGGGGCCACAGACCAGCTTTCCGGGGTGCTGCCCCCAGGCTGCCAAGCAGGGAAGGGCGAGGCGACCCTTGAGATGCTGTGGTGTCACGTCTTCCCGGAAGTGGGCGGCCTCTGCGGCGGAGCCCAGCGGACCCCGCCGGGACCGGCGCTCACCCCACGCCCCACGCCCCACGCCCCACGCCCCACGCCCCAGGGCGCGGTCCTCCGGCGCCCTCTGCTGGCCCGGGTGCTCCCTGAGCCCGCTTCTGGGCCACCCCTCCTCGGGGCCGGGCACGCAGGCCACTAAGGGGGGTGAAATCTGGTACACCTGCCTTGGAGAACAGCTTGGGACCACCTCATGTGATGAGGAAAGGCCTCGGAGGGGGAAGATAAATTTGAACACAGGCTCGCATTTTCCACACGTGTCCATCCCCCACCAAAAGCAAAAACAATAGGGGCGCCTGGGTGGCTCAGTGGGTTAAGGGTCTGCCTTGGGCTCAGGTCATGATCCCAGGGCGGGGTTCTGGGATGGAGGCTGGCAAAGGGCTCCTCGCTCAGCAGGTAGTCTGCTTCTCCCTCTACACATGCCCACACCCCTCGTCCCCACCCCCCCACCCCCGTGCTCGCTCTCTCGAGCACTTTCTCTCTCAAATAAAATCTTAAAAAAAATTAAACAATAACTAAAAACGTGACTGACAACCAAAGCAGAAAGTCCCCTTCATCCCATAGAGCCTCCCCAAAGGCAACCATTTCTACCAGTGTCTTGCAGGGCCTTCCAGAGATGACCTTTATAGAAACAAGGATATATATATATATATACCTTCTTTATGTACCATAAATGGGAGCCCACATGCTAGCCTACACTTTGCTTCTTCCTCCCAAGTAACAATATTCAGTGTCTTGAAAATTGTTCCAGGGGATCCCTGGGTGGCTCAGCGGTTTAGCGCCTGCCTTTGGCCCAGGGCGCGATCCTAGAGTCCCGGGATCGAGTCCCACGTTGGGCTCCCGGCATGGAGCCTGCTTCTGCTTCCTCCTGTGTCTCTGCCTCTCTCTCTCTCTAGGTCTATCATAAATAGATAAATAAACAAATAAATAAATATTAAAAAGAAAAGAAAATTGTTCCATTATACCAGCTTCCTTAATCTTTTGCAGGACTCTTCCATTGTATGGAGTATACCACCATCACACAATTTATCTAACAAGAGGACTGGTGCTGAGCCTTTCAGTTAGATTACAATTTTTTGCTACTATAAACAAAGTGGCAATTTCAATGACTATCTTGCACACGCATCTTTGCACTCTGGGTCAAAAGTATGTTATATAAAGTGTTGATACATTTGTCCAAATGTCCTCCAAAAAAGGTTAAACTAAATTATACTTCCAGCAGCAGTGAGGTGAGGGCCCCTTTTTAAAACCTGGCCCAGGCAGGGTATTGTCTGACTTTTTTATCTTTGCCCATCTGATAAGGGAAAGTGAGACCTCCTAGTTACAACGTGCATTTCACATGATTGGGGTGGAGCATTTTTTACATGCTCCAAACCCCCTTCTGTTTCTCCATGTCCCAAAGAATCCCTTCAAGTCCTTTGGTCACAGAGTTGATGAATTTCTTAACTGCTAAGCGCACTTTGTTTATTAGGCCAACTGGCCCCTGCTGACTAGATCATTCATCCGTGAGCAAATCAAAGAGTTAATCTTGACCAGGAAGAAGACATTGTCTACAGAGAGTTCAAGGAATGAGTCAAGGCTCAATCTCCACCCTTATCCTTCCTTGATTTAAAAAACAAAACTTATTGAGTGTCTTGCACTTGTAATGATTCAGCCTTGGGCCTGACTACATAGGCCCTCTGAAGGAGTGAAAATCACCATCCCAGGATATAAATGGCTTTCAAGGGAGTTTTGGGGTCCAAGTCTATTGTGTGTGGCCCAGAGTTAGGGACTCCAAGAAAAGATGTACAAACCCTTTTCATTCCAATTTGCTGAGCACCTGCTGTGTGCCTGGTTCTGTGTAGGAGCCTCACTCATATGGATATCTCCTGAGCATCCTAAGGTGGTATTTGATGCTCCTCCACTCAGGCCAAGGCCCCCCTGGAGACCAGTTAATATATGACAGTGCAGTCATATTACACATCTTTCAAAAAGGACAAAGCACTACCCATAATGGATGCAAGGTGCAGGTGCAGAACAGCATGCACTGTGATACCATTTGCATATAAACAGGGAGAAATATATAGATATTTCTTAGAGACACAGCACCTCTGGAGGGAGACACTGGTAATGGTGGTTGTCTCTGAGGAGGGGATCTGGGAGGCTGCCAGGCAGGGATAGGAGGGAGAGGCTTTACTACATGCCCCATCCCTTGTCTGAATTTTTTTTTTATCATGTGCAAGTATTAGCCTAATTTTAATAGGGTAGCAAAAGAGAAGACTTACTAAATACATAACAGTCCAATCAATGGAATATTTTACAGCTGTTAAAATGTCAAAGCCTATCTGCGTACATAAATCCTCCACGGCTCCCATCTTTCTAGTAGAGATCTCCCTATTAGATCTCCCCCATCCACTACACCAGGAGGTTCTGCAGGGTCTGGCCCTTGTGGCCCCTGTGAGCAAAGGAGGCACCAGCCACAATAGACCTACGGGCATGCTCCAGTTTCAGCGACTTTGCATGTGATGCTCCCTTTTCCCTGGAATGTTCTCCCCCAAGATGGCCTCCAGGCTCACCCTCTCATCTCAAGGCAAGCCTTCTCTGGCACCATTTCATTCCCCACCCATTTTCCCTCCAGTCTCAGACTCCTTATCCCACTCCGTTGGACTTTTCTCCCCTGCACTGACCACTATCTGACATAGTGTATGTTTTACTTATTTTGCTGATTGCCCTTTAGACCAGAGGTTGGCAAATACAGCCTGTGGGCCAAATCCAAACTGAGGTTTGTCTTGGTATGGCCCTTGCACTAAGAATGGCTTTTACAGATGGAACATTTGCAATCGATTTGAGGATGGGGAACACTAACTTGGAATCTCAAAGTGAAATGTAAATCTTCAAAAGTGAATTCCACTCTTCTCAAGAATTCTTAGACCTGTATTACCAAAAAATCTTATTTAAATATTACATTTTTCAAAAGATTTTGAGAGAGTGAGCTTGCACAAGCGAGTGGGGGAGGAACAGAGGAAGAAGCAGACTCCCTGACTAGCGGAGCCGGACCTAGGGCTTGATCCCATGACTCTGAGATCATGACCCAAGCGGAAAGCAGATGCTTAACCCACTGAGCCACCCAGGAGCCCCTAAATATTACATTAAAAAAAATGTATTTAGGTAATCGCTACCCCTAACATGGGGCTCAACCTCACAACCCTGAGATCAAGAGTTGCATGCTCTACCAATTGAGCCAGCCAGGCACCCCTAAATATTATTTTGTCAATAAAAAAATTTGCAGAAATGTTTCTCTTGTTATATAGAGAACACCCCCTCACTGTTGAGGCCTCCAAAACCTAAATATTCACTCTCTACTCTAGATGGCTCCACCCAGGCAGAAGGAACTGGCTCACTCACTACTGTGATCTAGGCACCCCAACAGGGCCTGCTTTACAGTAGATGCCTAATAAATATCAGCTGAATGGATACATGAAAAAGTAAGACTTTTAAGTGAAAAAAATTCAAGGGAACAGCATATCCAATACGTTGCCTTTTGTGCAAAAGTAAATAATATCCACCTCATGGGCCCAGACTATCTGTGTAAGGTGACCCAAGAATCTGGTTGTGTCTGAGGAGGGAAATGACAAGGGGTAGGAATGAGGCTTCTTTTGTCTCCTAACCTTTTCTGAAGAGTATGAATATTTTATTTCAGATACATGCATCACAATTTCAAATAAACTTTTATTTCAAATACATGCGTCACAATTTCAAATAAACTTTTATTTCAGATACATGTGTCACAATTTCAAATAAACTACTTTTTCATGAAAAAAAAAAAAAAAACAGGGATCCCTGGGTGGCGCAGCGGTTTGGCGCCTGCTTTTGGCCCAGGGCGCGATCCTGGAGACCCGGGATCGAATCCCACGTCGGGCTCCTGGTGCATGGAGCCTGCTTCTCCCTCTGCCTGAGTCTCTGCCTCTCTCTCTCTCTCTCTGTGACTATCATAAATAAATAAAAATTTAAAAAAAGAAAAAAAAAAACAACCACTGACTGCCGCTGAGATGTGGTTTCTTCATCTATTCAGTGGGAGTAATAAGAAGGGGGAGTTCTGGAACAGTCCTGGGGAACCAGGAGGAGGTGATCACACAGTTGTCTAAGACCTCAAGGGTGGTAGGTGTGTGTAGGCTGAGTGATGCCCTGGAGCCAGGCCTCTCCACACCTGCAGCACTGGTGCAGGATCTCTCCTAGGTGCGGAGTGCACCCTTCCCTGCTAATCTCCCCATGCATTCACCACCAGGGGCTCACATACACACACTAGCTCTCAAACTACTATCTCTCTAACCATCTCTAACGTTAATTTGGCCTTGGAAGCCTCACCCCTTGGACTGGACTGCTATCACCCTGTTATCTCCATCTTCCTGGAAGAAGGCTGACCCTGTCTCCAGGAAAAATCCCAGGAGCCTCCTCTCTGCCCCACCCACACCCACCTTTCACACCGGTAGACCCCTGTGCCTATCTCCCTTGTGTGGGAGATATTGTCAAGCAGGGGAAAGTGAGTACAAATGATTTGCTCAGGTCAGAGTCAGCTCTTAGCTTCAGACTCAAAACAAAACCCAAACCTTGCTCGTGGCCTCCAAGCTGCTATAACACTTCCACTCTCCCCCTTGTTCATCCAGCCTTGCTGGCGTTTTTTCTGCTCCTCTTCACACAGGTTCTTTCCCATAGCAGGACTTTTGTCCTTACTGCTCCTCTGCCCAGGACACCCTCCCTAGTTCTTCCTAGAGCTGGCCTCAGTTCCAATATCACCTCAGAGACCCTAGTGTCATCTTGCTTTCCCATCTGTCACACTGGCCCATCTGACTCCCACAGCAAGCCCTCAGTAGTAGGCAAGATTATTAGCTCTTTTTTATAGATAAGGAAACTGAGGCTCAGAGGCAAGATACACCCAAATCACAGTGAGTGAGCCGCAGAGGGTCCCTGATCTAGGGGACTAAGATATTGCCATAACCCAACAGGACACAAACAAGATCTCTGTGCCCATGGAGCTCACAGGTGAGGAAGACAGTAACAGACAACTCACCAGCCCCAAGGGACTCAGGGTGAGTCAGAAGAGTGAGATCCAAACCGATCCAGGTTGATGTCACAAGGAAGGGCAGGTGAGAGGGGAAGGAAAATGAAAGGACATTCAGGTAGCAGTGACCAACAGCCACCATGAGCAGGCAATGACTATTCCAGGATGTGGAAACAGTACAGAAGGCAGAGTCCCAGGACCCTGCCAGGACTTCGTATTTTTATTTTTAGAGATTTTATTTGTTTATTCATGTGAGGCACAGAGAGAGACAGAGACATAGTGAGAGGGAGAAGTAGGCTCCCTGCCAAGAGCCCAAGGCAAAACTCCATCCCAGGACGCTGGGATCACAACCTGAGCCAAAGGCAGATGCTCAACCACTGAGCCACCCAGGTGCCCCCCTGCCAGTACTTTTTAAAACCAAAAATGTTTAAGTGGAGTTTAGGAAACTGTAATGTTTTTTAATATATGTCCTTATTATATTAACACTTTTAAGATACATACACAAATTACTGCAGAGCACAAAGCTGGGGCCCAGCCTAGCTCTATCACCCATGGTTGTGAGACCCTAGAAAAGTCCCTTCCCCTCAGCTACAACTGCAACCCAGGTCAGGAGCTAAAACCTCCAGAGCCACCTCAGAAGCCCTCCATGCACAAGTGTACACACACGCACACCCTCTATCCTAACCTCACCTTGCTATTCTCACTGCTCTTGGGGACAGCGTTTCCAGATAAAATACAGAAGCCCAATTAAATTAGAATTTCAGATAAACAACAAACACACTTTTAAAATAAGACTGTATGGGATAGACTTACTCTTTATCTGAAAATCACAATAAATTGGGCTTTCTGTATCTTCATTTGCTAAAATCTGGCAGCCCTACTTGGAGACTGACTGTCAATGAGCACAGCACAATCTATAACCAGCCCCGTTGATGGTTGCTTCTCAAGAACAATGGTCCCATGAAAATCCCTGCATCAAGGACTCTGACCTTACCTACAAATGTATCTGTAGGGTGTGTTCCAAAAAGTGACTCAGTCACTTCTCTGTTGGGATTCCTGCGGCCAGGCTGCTGAGACCTCTATGCCTCACATAGGCTCCCTTTGTCTCCTCAGGCTCACTTGTTTCTCCCCTGACTCTGCCTGTCTCTAATCTCCCTACTTCTGCCTCTCTCAACTCTATTTGATCCAGTAGCTCTGCATTATAAAATACTCAGGCAAAAATGCATTTGCAAGGATTCTCACTGTGGTATAGTCTGGAACAGACAAGTTGGAAACAATCTAAATACCCACTGATAAAGAAAATATGGTCCACCCTCACCAGGAGCATCACACACAGCCATTAAAATAACACCACACCGATATGGGAAGATGTGGGTGGATACATCTTGGTTGGAGTGAAAATGCACGTTACAGACAGCAAGTAGAGCATTCGCCCATTTTAAGCTTCAACCAAAAATACGGTGACCCAAGGACATGTAAGTATTCTACTACTGATGGGATGGGTTGTCTGGGGTGGAGTGAATGGTCTCGACTTTCTTCTTTATATTTTTCTGCCCTACATGTCTTCTGCTTTTTTTTTTTTTTTAAATAATAAGCATTGTAATTTTTAACACTGCATATTTGCTTTATAATTTTCAACACTGCGCCTATTTCCTGTCCTATCTACATACTTATACACAGGCATCACTTTTTTTCTGAGCCATTTCAGAATAGAGACATCATGTCCTTTACTTTTAAACTCCTCTATGCATATATTTTAAGAACAAGGATATTCCCCTTCTGTAATATAATTGTCAAAACTGGGAAATCTAACATTGATAAAATACTGTTCCTTACACACAGTCCATTTTCCAATGTCAGCAATTGGCCCAGTAACATCCTTTATGGTAACCCCCACCTATCAAGGAACCAATCAGAATCACACAGCATGGCAGCCAGCTGTCATACCTCTGTAGGTTCTTTTAATCTGACCTTGACAGTCAGGAAGAGTTCTGGCTGTTTTGTAGAATGTCCCTCAATTTGGATTACTTGCCTGATGATTCCTTATGACTAGATTCAAATTATAAATTTTTCATCTGGGAACCTCAGAAGTGGAGCTGTGTCCTCAGTGAATCCCATCAAGTCATCCATGTTTTGTCCCATTATCAATGATACCATCTTTAATCACTTGGTGAAGATGTCTGCTAGGTTTCTTCACTACAAAGTCAGTAATGTTCCCTCTGAAGATAATTTGTGACCAAATAGTTGAGATGATTTTTAGAATCAGACAAGATATAACTGCAGTCTTGCAACCGTAAGAACTAAGCTTATCCGCCTGACTCTAACATCACCTGAGCTGCGGGCCCCACCAAGAAGTTTGTTGTAACACTAGCCTGCCTTTACATTATATAAGGATTTCCTAAACTAGCCTAAGGATGCATTTTACCTGAGGTTCTTTCTAAAAGATACAGACTCCCAGGCCCCACCCACACCTACCAATCAGAATCTCCAAGGGAAGGGCCTGAGAATCTATTTTATAGCAAGTGACTCCCACGTAATTCACGTCTTCAGGCCAAGTTTGGGAAACACCCCATTAAATAATAGCATTTAGTCATCAAACATTTGCAGCTGCTAGCTGCTTAGGAAGGGCCAGGCACTGGGTGGTCTCAGAAATGGATGAGAGAAATAGTAGTGACACTGGTAGCTCATTTATTAAGTATTAAGCACTTACTTTGTTCCAGGCTCTGTATTAATGCTTTACGTGATTAAAGTAGGTTCCCATAACTATGAGGAAGACACTTTCTCACCCCATTTTACTGATGATAAGGAAACCAAAGCAGAGATAAGAATAACCTGTCCAAGGTCACGGAGCTAGCAGTGTGGGTGCTGGGAATAGGGGGCTGTGCAGGGTGCCTGAGACCATGCATCCAATCACACTTTCATGCTACAACACCAAGTCATTGGGTCTCTGCCTGAGCAAATTACTCATCCCCTGGGGCCTCCACTCCCTCATCTGTGTAATGGGAATGCTATTATGTCTCTCCTGAAGGGCTGGTTAGGAGGATTCAATGAGATGAACTTCCAGAGTAACCAGAGTGCCTGGCTTTGATCACCTTTCAAGAATTAGAGGATTAAATCAAAATTATTTGAGGGTAGGCACTGTGTTAGGAAAAGGGATGAGAAGGATTATCATTGTTATTCCTTTTTTTTTTAAGATTTTATTTATTTATTTATGAGAGACACAAAGAGCGAGAGAGGCGGAGACACAGGCAGAAGAAGCAGGCTCCACGCAAGGAGCCCGATGTGGGACTCGATCCCAGGACCCCTCGATCACGCCCTGAGCCAAAGGCAGACGCTCAACCACTAAGCCACCCAGGCGTCCCTATCATTGTTATTCCTCACTGAGCCCCATATGGGACGCTCAACACACACTGGGAAAGGTCAGGTGATAACAAGATGAATATAGGCAAGAAAGCATCCAGGGAACACATTGAGGGCGTGGACAGATCAGGTTTCCACCAGGCAGCAGCTATTTTATCTTGTCTGCATGCCTGAGTCTTGCCCCCTCTGCCCAGCAAGCCCTGCTCCTGTGCTGCCACTTTGGAGACCAGCCTCCCCACGGAGAGTGAGGCCATTCTAGACTCTAAGAGACATTGCTCCCTGCAGGCTCTCCCTACCACTGCACAGGCACCTGATTCCAGGCAACAGAAAGGAAATACCATTTTAAGAGAGCCCCTCCTTTTAGTGCCATTTCAATGCTAGTTCCATTTCATTCCACCATTGAAGGTGCTTGGGGCTAAGTACAGAGGACAGAAGTGCACAAGACAGGCATACTCCTTGCCCTCAAGAGCTTAGCTTCTTGATATTAAGAGAATGAGTAATTGCACAGATAATAATTTAACGAGGTGTGAGTTGCCTAGCACATAGCAGATGTTCAGAACATTTATTCTAATACATATTGATAGGGTTTAAAGACATAACCAATAAAAACACACAATACCCAGTTAAATGTGAATCCCGAACAAACAATTTTTCAGCATGAATATTCCTGGCATTCATTTCCTGACTTGAGTGAATTATACTTATGTGAAATATTTGATACATATTTATATTAAAAAGTTATTTGTTGTTTGCTTAAAATTAACACATAAATGGGAGTCCTGGAATTTTACCCAAATATTGAGCAATGGCATCACAAAGGTAAATAAGACAAGAATCCTGACCTTCAAGGAACTTAGGGTACAGAGGGGTATTTACACAAGAGTTTAATAAATATCCTGATTAGGACCAGAAGTTTCTACAGGAACTTCAGACATGGAATTCTGATCTAGACATCCAAACTGCAATTGGGAGGCAAAGACCATGGGGGAAGTGGCAGGGTGGGGGGGAGGCGGCAGCACCGAATCCTCCAGAGGAAAGATGGGAGATGCAACACACTCGAGGTGCAGGAACACAATGAGTGTGTCAAGAGTTTGAAGCTGGAGAGGCAAGCAGGGAGCAGAGCATAGGGCCATGTCCAGTTGTTGGGACTTTATCCAAGGGTAACTAGAGCCTTTGAAGGGTTTTAAAGGATATGATTCTTCTGGCTATTTGGTGGAAGATGCACTGAATGTTGGCTAGAGAACACTAGACAGGCCAGAAGGAAAGTTGTGGCAGTAATTCAGGTGAGATTCATGGTGGTTTTTGAGATGCTGATGGCAATGGAATAGTGAGAAAACACAAATGCATTATATGGGAGCTAAAATCAACACAGTTTTGTAATATAGAGTGTCAGCAGGGGACAAAGAAATTAAAGATGATGCTCAGGCTAACTCTTGAGCAACTGGAGGGATGGTGGCACCACCTCCCCCAAGGTGGTGGGGGAAGAAGGATCTAGCACAGGGTGTGGTAGTAAGAGGGCAGAGGATGAGCTAGTTTGGGCCATGCAGAACTGAAGATGCCCTCCAGTCACACGTTGGCTAGCTCTAAGTAGAAGCTGGCTCTGTGGGCCTGGAGCACCAGAGCGCGGTCTGCTCTGGGACTATGGATCTGTGCCCAGAAGTACGTGGACTGTAGTGAAAGCCAAGGGAAGAGTGAGGATTTGGGGAGGAGTCTGCCTGGGGACAGGGTGTGAGATGAGATGGAGTCTAGGGCTGAGCCCGAAGAATTCCAACAGCCAAAGGAGGGAATCAGGAGACAGCAGCTGCCAAGGAAAAGGAAAAGGAACCCGGCAAAGAAACAGGAAGAGAAACCAGATGGTGTCACAAGAGAAAAATCAGCAGAAGTAACTATTTCTGAAAGGAGGGAGGAGTCAGGAGTACTAAATAGTTTGAAGATGGAAGTGGAGGACTAACACATCTGCTGGAATGAGTGACATGTCTTGTCTCGTCTCTGGTGAGGGGCAGAGTACAAAGTGTACGTGGGAGTGGTTCAAGGGTACAACCGGGAAATAAGAGAAATTGAAACAGTGGGTGAGGACAACAGGTTCAAGATGTCTGAGTATGAATGTGGGAGAGAGATGGGCCAGTAGTGAGATGGTAGAGGAAATCCAATCATGTTCAAATGGCTTGGGAGGAGAGCCAGTAGTAGGGGACACTCATGTCGCAGGAGAATGAGGGAGAAGGCCCAGGTGGAGAAAGGAGAGAAGGTCTAGATGACACTGCAGGCCCACGGACTTCTGGCTTCTAGTTCCTTTATTTTTTTTATTTTTTAAAGATTTTATCTATCTATCTATCTATCTATCTATCTATCTATTTATTTATTTATTTATTTATTTATTTATGATAGGCAGAGAAAGAGGCGCAGAGGGAGAAGCAGGCTCATGGCAGGAGCCTGACGCAGGACTTGATCCTGGGACTCCAGGATCGCGCCCTGGACCAAAGGCAGGCGCCAAACTGCTGAGCCACCCAGGGATCCCCTTCTAGTTCCTTTATAAAATAGGAATATTTACTATTTACTAAATGACTACCATTTATTAATCCCTTCCTTACCATGAACACCTAGTCAGTTATACCATCTATGTCTGAGTATAAGGAAATGATCCTTCTCCAATAAGGAAATTAAAAAAAATTTTTTGGCCAAATTGAATGTGAGAGGGATGGCTGGGTGGCTTAGCGGTTGAGTGCTTGCCTTTGGCCCAGAGAGTGATCCTGGAGTCTTGGGATCAAGTCCTGCATCGGGCTCCCTGCATGGAGCCTGCTTTTCCCCCTGCCTGTGTCTCTGCCTCTCTCCCTCTCTCTCTCATGAATAAATAAATAAATCTTAAAAAGAAAAAAAAATTGAACGTGAGAGCTTTCATCACTGCAAAAGAAACACTCAGATGCCTACTGATTCTTCCTTACTTATATACCTGAATCAAACGTAGAAATATTTTGTCTAGTCATACATTTTAAGGAATTGATCTATACCCATCTTTGGCACCAAGGTAATAAATGTCATCAGAGTAATTTTTAGTTATTTAACAGCATTCCAGGGACATCCTGGAGTTTCTTGAGAGCTGGCACTTTCTCTATGTGATGATGGAACATTGAAGTCTGAGCCTAATTCCAAAGCACCCGTTCCCAAAATATCCGATTCCCTTACAACTGCTGCTCACGGAGTTCTCTCTCCAAATCAGAAAGACAGCTGTGCTGACCAAATCGTCGAGGCCCTAAACCCTGGTGTGGTTCCTGACCCACTCACCTGCTTTCACACTTCCCTTTTAGAAAACACCTGGCCGAGTCAGGCAGCCACCAGCCTCCCTGGTCTCTGCTTCCACTCTCCACACCCCTCCCACTATGGTCCTTTCTCCACATGCTGCCACAAGATTCCTCCTTAAACCTGGGCCAGGTCTTGCCACTCACTACACCCAATGCTTCCATCTCACCTACAGAAAAGCCCCAGATCTGCCCTCCGCAGCCCCGTTGCCTCACGACAGCTCCCTCAATGCAATGGCCCAGAGTAACACATGAGCTCCCACCTTAGGGCCTCTGCACTGGTTCCCTCTCAGAATGCTCTTCCCCTACCTGGTCACTCAGGTCTCAAATGTCACTTTCCTGACCTGTTTTGGATGACAAGGGATTTCAAATAATAGCCACTGTGTGTGATGTTAGACCCGGAGGACGGGGAGGCACAGACTGTGACTTTCTCACATATAACCAGAGTCCAGGACTTAACTGGTAGTTAGCCAAAGGTGGATGTATGAAGGTGGGCTAAGAAGACTCACGGATCCCTGGCTTGAGTACTTACTGGTACTGTCCATAGCAAAAGGGAATGGTAAAGAGGGAGATGTGTGGAGGGAGGAAACTAGAGATGCTGAGCTCAGTTTGGGCCATAGTAAATTTAAGGTTCCTATGGGATTGGGATTGGAATGGGTACACCCAGGAGATAAGTCTAGTAGCTGAGTACCACAGCAAGTACCCATAATTTAGCAGGCACCACACCAGGGTTGTATACACTGCTTCTTGAATCCCAAAATCCTTAAGAGGCAGCTATTCCTGGAAATGTACAGCTAAATAAAAGTAATAATTCTAAATTTGGTTCAAATACATGTAACTACATGTCTAATAAACATGTAGACATTTGGGGTACCTGGGTGGCTCGGTTAAGCATCTGCCTTCAGCTCAGGTAATGATCTCAGGGTTCTGGATTGAGCCCCAAATTGGGCTCCCTGCTCAGATGGGAGTCTGTATCTACCTCTCCCTCTGCCTCTCCCTGCTGCTGTGCCCATACTCTTTCAAAAAATAAAAATTAAAAAAAAAATAAAAATAGTAAGTAGACATTTGAGTTCATTTGCAATGGTAAAAGTTCCTATGTGCGGGATGCCTGGGTGGCTCAGCAGTTGAGTGTCTGCCTTCAGCTCAGGGTGTAATCCTGGGTTCGGGAATCGAGTTCACACTGGGCTCCCTGTGAGGAGCCTGCTTCTCTCTGTGCCTGTATCTCTGCCTGTGTCTCTAATGAATAAACAAACAAAATCTTAAAAAAAAAAAAAAAGTTCCTATGTTCAATTTGGTCAAAAACCTTTTATAATTTGGGACACCTGGGTGGCTCAGCGGTTGAGCGCCTCCCTTCAGCCCAGGGTGTGATCCTGGAGTTCCAGGATCGAGTCCCACATCAGGCTCTCTGCATGGAGCCTGCTTCTCCCTCTGCCTGTGTCTCTGCCTCTCTCTCTGTCTCTCATGAATAAATAAAATCTTAAAAAAAAAATTTTATAATTTCCTTATTGAAAAAATGAAACGACCTCCTTCTATATTCAGGCATATATGCTATTTAATAAGCACCTTTTATGTGCCAGCACTGTGCTAGGCACACATTAATCAACTATATAATTATAAACCGATAAGTAAAGTATTAATAAATGGTAGCTATTTAATATATAGTAAATACTTCCCCCTTTATAAAGAAATTAGAAGCCAGAAAATGATTTCCATTTTACTGTAGGGAACAGGCTGAGAAAGGGAAAGTATTTGCCAGATGTCCCACAGCCACTGGCACAGTGCAGAACTAAAGCATTCCATGACCTCGAATCTTAATGCACAAAACCCTTTACTACATCTCAGGGCTGCTGCTCAATCTTCAGAATGGAGCTGAAACCATGTGTCTAAATAAAGCCTTACATTATGGAGCCTGGTTGTTTCTCACCTCACCGGAGCTCCCAGCTGTGAGAAGGGAGGTTTGTGTTCATTTTCCAGAGAGGACAAGCTTGGTGAGGCCCAGCTGGTGAAGTGTCAGAACTGAGATCAGAGCCAGATGGGACTCATGACAGACAAGAACTTCTCCTTATAAAGAGCAACAATCTTCTGGAGTCTCACAGGCCCAGATTTTAGCAAAAAGTGGTTAATGAAAACAGGCATTACAGCTTGCAAATCAGATAAATTATGAAATTTATTTATATTTCACCATTTAAAAGCCAGAACATAACAAATTTCACTTTCTGGAAAGTCTTCTTATTAGAAATACATGAAGTGCACTTAATACAAGGAATTCAGTTTCTTGGTACCACCAGAGAAATGGACACACACTCACCCGTTCCCTCAAATGAAGGCTTTGTCAAATTTCCCTCCAAACTTAGACCTCTCCATTCAGGGAGGTCTGAGTTAACTTTTTCCAGAAATTACAGTGAAGACACGGACCTTAACATTTGGGCCCTCCCAAGCAACATCACATTAGAAAAAATTCTTTTGCCCCCAAAGGGCCCCGTCTTTGCTGGTTACTAGGCATCTGCAGCCCCTACTGGCAGAGGGAGAGGCCCACGACAGCAGTACACACAGGCCCAAAGCTCTCTGCCACTTGCAACCTCAGCCACTGACCAGAAAAACTTGCCATGGTCAGTATAGAGAGGTCTGACACACAAAAAAAATGAACCTAAATCCACATGCCTTTTGGTCAATCAGAGGTTCTGCTCCTACAGATTAGACTGACAGGTCTTAGCCTTGTATTTATTAGTATTTGCAAAACATGGTGAACTTCAAGTTTTTTGAGCTATTATCAAAGCAAGCTTCCAGTAGACAGTTTCCAACAACAAGTGCCCACAAGAGACGTATTTGCCTTCTGAACAGTGTTGTCTTGTCAAAAAGAGCAGGCTGTGATACTAGATTTCCTATAACCTCTGCTTTAGAGAGCAAGTTTTCATGTGGAAACCAGTTTCATAAGGAAACCATTTGTGATAGAAAAGCAATAGTCAGTTTAATCTAAGTTACCAAATAAAAAAAAAAAAAAAACAAACTACAGTATCCACCGGAGCCCCTAAACCCCCTCCTTCTTATTCATTTGAGGACTCCTCATGCTGAAAGGACAAGAACGTAAGCAGGCTCCGAAAGAGAAAGGTAAACGTGACCCAGTCATTTGAAAATACTGCATTAGTTTAAAAATCAAAACCAAAAAACTATGGCCCTCACACTGCTCTTAGCTGACTGACCCTCCTCCCCACTTATGGATAAATGGAGTTTAACTTTCCTAACCTAGAAAACACTTATTCTCACTAAAAATATATGGTTACACCTTATCCTAAAAAGGCACCATGCAGGCATTTAAGATTGAACCAGTTAATTCTACGGGTGTGCAGGAGTGGCAGGAAAATATCACTAATCAAAACTTCCAGCATCAGATCATGCTAAACCCAGAACATTCACCCCAACAGGCCTTTTGAAATGTTTCCCAGGAGGTAAACTCGTTTTTGGCAGCTGCTGCTAAGGACCGACTAACAAGAACTTACACCACACAGAAGGAGCTCCATCAGTGATCAGACACGCTACTGCCAGAGGTCACACACCTCAGGGACAAGGAGAGGAGATGCTGGTCTCATTTGTGCTATTCATGACCTAGAAAAGGTCCTGGCTGGCTCAGAGGACCTGAGAGATGAACACTAAATGAGAGGAACAAGTGTGAAACAGGGACAGGTAGAGAAGCTGGCGTCTCCTCCAGGAGAGGAAGATGCAGCTCCAGGAAGTAGCTGAGGAGCAAGACCAGACATGTAACAAAATTAATGGTAGGGAAGACCCCAAGGAAAGGACGGCTCTGACTTAGAGACCTCTTTCCCTGTTAGAAGTGAGCCTATCCTAACACCACAGCTCACTTCCAGGTCTGTTGTACATTTAAGGTATATGAGTCACATGTTTCACGCCTAACACACAATGGAAGGTCTGGAACATGAGACGGACAGCAGAGACTGTTCACTGATCGATGATGGAGCGCTGCAACACCTGATTCATCATGTCCTCTTCATCAACATCGTAATCCTATGGGCGAAACACAGACACTAGGCCTCAGCACCGGGTACAGGGCAGACTCACATTCAGCAGGAGAAGTGGGATGGGCTCTGTAGAGGACAGCCCAGGACTGATCCCAGCTCCAGTCTGCAAGGCCAGCCACGTAACTGTGGGCAAACTGCTTGACCTCTCTGTGCCCTTGCTGTCTCATCCTGACCATGAACATACTGATGGCTCCCTCAGGCACAGACCTTGAGGACCAGAGGGCACCTGCATGGAGCAAGGCACAGACCAAGTGCTCGAATGGGAGTACATTGGAGTGAAACTTGCCTTTTTAATTCAATGAGGCCAAGTTATCCACTTGGTAGAACCTGGGAATCTTATGCCTCTTCACAGCATTAACAAAAAGGACAGCTATTTTGAAGTCTAAATCTCAGACACTCTCTTAGACTAAGAATAAATATTCTTATGACAACTTAGGAAAGACTCAAGCTTTCCTTCTCAGGTCCTGAAATACAGCCATTAAGACTGAATACTACTCTGAAATCCTCATGACATATATTTATAAACAAACAAATGGTTTACTTTGAGTAATTGGCCAAATTAATCTATTACTACTATGCCAAGACAACAAAACCGCTCAGCTCTGGGGATCCCTGGGTGGCTCAATGGTTTGGTGCCTGCCTTCGGCCCAGAGCATGATCCTGGAGTCCCGGGATCAAGTCCCACATCGGGCTCCCTGTATGGAGCCTGCTTCTCCTTCTGTCTGTGTCTCTGCCTCTCTGTGTCTCTCATGAATAAATAAATAAATGTCTTTAAAAAAAAAAAAAAAAAAAAAAAACCCTGCTCAGCTCTAGGGAGAGGCTACAAACCAGATGAACACTTCTGGTGAGTGGAGGTGTCTTGTTGGACTTGAAGTACTTTAAGAAATGTGATACTTCCTATGAAATTCTACCTTTCCAGTTTCTTGGGGTTGAGCTAGGTGGAGGAGACTGGCACTACTGTGCTTGTATCTCCATATAGTAACGATCAGCTGGAGCTGATGGCAACATAGCATGTATCGGATACTGCCTAGCTTTCAAATCCTCATGACCACTGCCATTACTTGCCAGGTCCCCATGGGCATCTGAGCTTCAGGATCCTAAGCCAGGTTCTGTAATAGGTAAAAACTACACATACCAAAAGAAAGTGGGAAGAATTTTCGGGAAAAAACCCAGGGAGCAAGCTTTCACTATGTTTCATTGCAAATGACTGGCCAGTTTGCTTTCATAAATACCACACAACAAAGGCTCTGGCCACTCACTGGGCTCCCGAGTATAGACCACACAGCTGCTGTTCCTGGGAGCCCATCATATCAGTGACAAACTCAACAATGAGACCCATAGTTCTCTAGGCAAGAGAAGGGAGGTCCTTGTGCTGTACCCCCAGGGGAAGGATCAGGGCCCAGGCTCCAGACTCACCACAAAAGTATCATAAGAAAATTGGTGCCGGCGCTGGATGTGCTCTATGAAGTTGGCGCTGCGGTAGTTGGGGTCTCCCCAGGGCATCGAGGCACATATTGGGCAAACCTTTCAACAAAGAAGCACAGTCTTAGACACCTGACATTTGAGCTGACATTAGCCCTCTGTGGCCTGTATCTGGCCTCCTTTCTTCCAGGGCAGTCTTCCTAACACACCCGTGGCCTGGCCATTCCTTCAAATGCACATTAGTATCCTAGAAAATAGTGTCAGCCTCCTACTCAGGTCAATGACACTGAGAATGCAAAAAAGCTTTGGCTATGATACCACCCTTTTCTGATACCCTACTGTGACCAGGACGTGTATCAGCCCAATAAGGGCCTAAACCCAGCACACAAAATAATCCAAAAACACAAAGAAAATCAAGGAAATGACAAATGAACCATATCCTGAAGAAGTAAAACACAGCCTCCTGTGCTACTTTTATAAAGTCAACGCTCAGATGAGAGGGCTAAGGCTGAAAACCCCTCACATAAGTTGATCTGGGCTCTGACGATTGGGAGGTATTTGGAATGACAAAAAGAACATGAAAGGGTGCTTTAGCAGGCAGGCAGTTGCACAGAGAAGCCAGGCGGCAGCAATAGAGGCCAACAGCCAGGCGATCGGTCTGGCTAGAATGCAAAATTCAGAGGTGGAAAGAAGAGCTGGGCCAGGGGAAGCAGCAGGCCTAAGTGGTGGCGTGGAGATAGAACCCCACCCATTTACAAGTAAGATAGGATGACAAAAGTGAGTGGCAAGAGGTCAATCTGAAATGGTGTAAGACTCCTTGGTGGAAGGAGCTGGGCTGGTGCTGGAATGTGGGTCAGGTCCAGAGACGGAGAAGTGGCTTCCAATGGGAAGGGCTGAAACATTAACGGTTACGGAATATATAGATGGAAAGGGAACAGAACAGAGGGCCAACAGCTGATGGAAGAGAGGCTTCAACAGACACAGAACAACCAGAGGAATTTCAGGAAGCCAAAAGAGGAAAGAAAAGAGAAAATTGGGTTGCAATACCAGAAACCGCAGAATACTCTAGCACTATCAAATTTATGAGTGCACTTAGCCTTTAACCAAATTAACACACATCTAAGACTGTACTTTATTAAAAAACACAAGCAAAGATGTGTTAAAAATTTATGGCTGCATTTTAAAACTTACCATGCAAATTAATTTCAAACCTACAGAAAAGCAGATAGCACGTTGATGATCCATCCTTCATCCCCAACACCTAGATTTTAGTTTGGCATACTTATTTCCGGAAAAAAATCAGACATTTTAAAGTAAGACACACTATCTCACCTGTAACTGTTTCACTAGTCCTCAAAACAGGAACTTTCCTTTATGTATCCCATACCATAATCCCACCTGTCAACAATTCTTTAGAAGCATTTAATACCCAATCCTCACTCAAATTTCCTGATACAGTCTAAAACTGACCTCAGTGTTCATTAATAAGGGACCAATTAAACTGCAGCACAGACAGGTAACAGAAAACTGTGACGCTCATTAAAAAAGCAGATCTACATGTACAGATGTGGGGGTAGATGTTAAAAACACTGAATCAGTGTGTAGAATGTGCTGTTATTTGCATAAAAAGGGGAAAATAAAAATAAAAAAAAAATAAAAAAAATTTTAAAAAAGGGGAAAATACAGGAATCTCCCAAGAACATCTGGAAACTACAGATGTCTTTGAATTACACGAGTTTCCATTTTTCCACACACAGCTGAGCACTACTGACCTGCCAATGAGCATAAAAGAGAACCATTTCTGATGTTTTGGAGAGAAAATTGGTTTAGGAGCTAGGACACTGGTTCCAGTACCAGCTCTGCTGCTAAATAGCTCTATAATGTGACCAATCCACTTAACTTGGATGGCACAAAAATTTCTTCCTTCACTCCCGTCTAAGAAGTGCAGGGCAGGATGGTGATAGGAAATGAATTTCAGTCTCTATCACTTTACTTCATTAACATCCATTATCGTTTTCATAATTACTAACATAGTTAAGCTTATCTGGCGAAATTTAAAATGGAAAATGCATAGTGAGGGCAGGTGGGTGGTGTTTGTACCTTTCTGCACTTGCTCTTTCAATGAGTAATCAGTTTTTGTTGTTAAAGATTTTTATTTTTATATTTAATTTTTTATATTTAATTTATATTTTATTTTTAAAGTATTTATTTATGAGACACAGAGAAAGAGAGACAGAGACACAGGCAGAGGGAGAAGCAGGCTCCTCACAGGGAGCCTGATGTGGGACTTAATCCCTGGACCTCGGGATCACACCCTGAGCCGAAGGCAGATGCTCAACTGCTGAGCCACCTAGGTGCCTCTGAGTAATCAGTTATTAAGAACCACAACTAAAACATCTTGAAGAAATGGCTAAAACCTTGGCTATGGGTATTTTTTGTTTTTGTTTCTGTTTTTTACGGAACGGAACTCTTATCTTGCCTACTGAAGCCAAAGAACATGTACTATGAAGTTTCTGGAACCACAGAAAAGTAACAGGTTCAATGACCACTTCAGGTTAGCATCTGCCTACAGAAATTTCAAAAGTCGTTTCTGTAACAAAGATATAAATGTTAGATGAAGATTAGTATCAAACGGTGAGGCTACTTTTGAGTGAGAATAATCAATTCTTTCTGAGTGATCTCAGGAAAGGCTGGCAGGCCAGAGAGGCACTTTTTACACCATGAACTGACTACATATGAAGAAGATATATTTAAAAAATTGTACAGAAGTGGGGCGCCTGGGTGGCTCAGTCAAAAGTATCTGCCTTTGGCTTGAGTCATGATCCCAGGGTCCTGGATCCAGCCCTACATTGGCTCCCTGATCCGCAAGGAGTCTTGCTTCTCCCTCTGCCTCTGCCCCTCCCCCTGCTAGTGCTTGCTCGCTAATTAATAAATAAAAGGCTTAAGAGAATTGCAGGGGGCACCCCCGGTGGCACAGCGGTTTAGCGCCGCCTGCAGCCTAGGGTCTGATCCTGGAGACCCAGGATCGAGTCCCGAGTCGGGCTTCCTGCATGGAGCCCGCTTCTCCCTCTGCCTGTGTCTCTGCCTCTCTCTCTCTCTGAATAAATAAAAAAAAAAAAAAAAAGAAAGAAAGAAAGAAAATTACAGGGATGCTTGGGTGGCTCAGTGGTTGGGTGCCTGCCTTAGGCTCAGGGTGTGATCCCGGAGTACCTGGGATCGAGTCCCGCTATCAGGCTCCCTGCATGGAGCCTGCTTCTCCCTCTATGTCTCTGCCTCTTTCTCCCCCTGTGTCTCTCATGAATAAATAAATAAAATCTAAAAAAAAAAAAAAAAATTGCAATGGTTCAGAAAGCAAGGACTCAAGAAGCCAGCTGGGACCATGGAGAACATGATGTCATCAGGGGTGGAAGCTGAATCTGGAGGGAATAAAGGGTTTGAAGAGACAGCAGCAGCAGCTGGAAAATGACAAGCTTGAGGGAAAAGATCAACTAAACACTAGAGAGCACAGATTGAATATTCCTCCCACTAAGGAGCCAGGGAAGATGGGCATATCTAAGGAAAACAAGGGCGAGGCATCGGTAGAGGGCAAAGCTGAGGTGAGAGGAGTGAAGACACAGGATAGGGCAAGCCACAGGAGCAGGGAAGTCTTACTTTGTGCTAGGCCCTAAGTTCAGTCCTCTCTATGGGTCTGAGGACACACGTAAGAGTCAGACTTGGAAAGCATCCTTCTCCTGAGTACAAAATGGAATGATAAGGACAAGGAAGAAGGGCTGCAAATTCAAGTGCTCACAGTGACCAGATTAGTAAGACACAAGAGCAAAGGAGAATGAGTATAAACCCATCCCATCTAGGTGGGCAGCAACTACTCTAGGCCAGCTGGCTCTTGCCTGAACTCCCAGTTTCTCAAATGTAGAGCATCAAGACTGAGAAATCTTCGGATTTTTAAAGATTAAAAAGGAAGTTAAAATGTGTACAGGTCAGATGTATCCCACAGACTGCCAGTCTGTAACCTCAGAGGTAGATCAGAGAGCAATGGAGACAGAAGGAGGAAGAAAGGAATTCACACCTGATATTCCGAAGTAAGTTAAAAGCAGGATTTAGTGTTACCTGTGGAAAGGTTGAGAACAGTTCATGCTCCGAATTTAATGCAAACAGTGCTCAGAACAGCCATCAGAGAGTGTGTGTGCCTAGCAGCAATAGGGCCTGGCTGAAAATGACCCACAATGAGCTAAACTGGCCAAGTTCCCCAGTGAGAGGAGTTGGGAAAAGCAAACCAGAGGGAATTTATCTGTCAAATCTGTCACAGCACAACAGTAAGAGCTCAGGGAGCTCAGTGTAAAAAGTGGCTGTATTAACCGGAATGTGGGCTTGGTAAGGAGTTCAATAAAGTCAAGAGAAGATCTAGGGTATTCTCAAACAGGCCACCTGTATCTTAAAATTTGCAGCAAAAGAAAAATAAAGAATGCCACCAGACCTAATCCAATTAACAAAAGCTCATGCAAATACTAAAGTCTATGCACCACCTTTTAAGCCAAGGGAGCTGACGTTTGCCTATAAATCTAGGTATACAGTCAAGAGAGCAGCCTAAAATAAATGGAAAAACTGAAAACTATGGAGGAGGTTGTATCAAGATCTAGCCTGTCAATGACATTAAGAGGGAAGGGGGCGCCTGGCTGGCTTAGTCAGTGGTGTGTGTGACTCTTGATCTTGGGGTTGTTCAGTTTAAGCCCTATGATGAACATAGGGCTTACTTGGGGAAAAAAAAAAAAAAAAAAAAGAGGAAAGGGTAATACTGCAGACATAGACCACATTAAAACAAAACCACATGCCAGTCTTGATACTTAAACTGAGAAGACTGATAAGCACTTTCTTAATCATTTCATACATTCTCTTTCCCCACAACTACAGACAAACTAGGGAAATGGTAGCTTTGCAGAGGACAAACTTTGTGGACACCAAGGGATCCAAGTTAACATAACCAATGACAGGGGCAACAGACATCCCATGACCCCTGATGTGGCACCCGGAGCACACATCGCTCATGGAACTTCTCCACCTCTAATGATGAAGAATCAGACACACCCAAATTGAAGGACATCTGACAAAACAACTGGCCTGTCCTCTTTATGTTAAAGTAATGAATGGCGAAGAAAGGCCGAGGGAGGGATCCCTGGGTGGCGCAGCGGTTTGGCACCTGCCTTTGGCCCAGGGCACGATCCTGGAGACCCAGGATCGAATCCCACGTCAGGCTCCCGGTGCATGGAGCCTGCTTCTCCCTCTGCCTGTGTCTCTGCCTCTCTCATTCTCTCTCTCTGTGACTATCATAAATTTAAAAAAAAAAAAAAAAAGAAAAGAAAAACAAAAGAAAGGCCGAGGTATAGAGACATGACAACTACATATAACACAAAGATCCAGGATTTGGGGGGAAGATATTGCAATGAAGGATATTCCAATATTAAAATTTCAAGGTATTCCACGCCCCCCCCCCTTTTTTTTTTTTTTTAAGTAATCTCTATGACCAATGCAGGGCTCAAACTCACGATTAGGAGTCCAAGATTAGGAGTCACATTCTATACTGACTGAGCCAGCCAGGCACCCCCTAAAATTGTTAAAATTTAAACACGTATTCTGTATTAAATATTAGATTCTGTCAATGTTACACTTCCTGAGTGTGACAAACACAAAAAATAAGATTTTTTTTTTACATGATTTTTTAAGAAAATGTTCTTGCTCTTAGGAGATACATGCTGAAGTATACAGGAGCAAAAAGTCATAGTACCTGCAATTTATCACTGCAACTTATCACTGCAAAAAATATGTACATATAGAGTATCATGAAGCAAATATGGTAAAATGTTATCATCTGTGAATCCAGGTGAAGGATACACAGGAGATCAGTGTATATAAAAGAAAATTTACAAAGTCCAGGTCATCTTACCACAGACTTGGTGTCCGTGCTGTGGCATAACTTGCAGTGCTCCACTAGTCCTTCCTGATCAAAGTTCTTCTCAGGACAGTAAGGGCAAGGAAAGGTGTAGCGATTGGGGACATTCCTGGAAGATGAAAGGCAGGAAAACAGAAGAAACCTGAGTACTTTTCCACATTTCGACTACTGTACTCCCCCAAAAAAGGAGCAAAGTGCAATGTGTTATGACAGGGATTCTGACAATCACTTCAGAATGAGATCAAATGTTGAAAATAATAGAGCTAATACTTGAAGTGAGCATCAGAGTCCTCCACACAACCCCCCACCCCACCCCACCCCTAACACAAAAACTGACATCAGCTGTAGCCAGAATAACAATTATACCTCTACTTCCCCAAACTCCTACAACTAAACCCTTCAACATGCAAAGTGTCCACTGTCTTCATAGCAAAGATGACCTCCACCTAAAGGAGTGTTTGAGTCATTTACCTTGGCTGAAGGGAGGCATCCTTGGTGGTGGCCTTCACACCTTCCATGATGTAATTCTGGTATTTGGAACAGGTAGCCACATGGGCCCGGATCTTGGATAGGAAGAACTTAGGAAGAATCAGAGCCCACAAGTTAGTCAGTACCAACACAGTCCCAAAGCAAGGTCAAAATGAAAACCAGACCTGAACCACTCTGGCAAACAATCTCACCAGACTCCTGGCTATGCTGACAGGGCTGAAAGCAAGTTTGTTGCAGGCTTTTTGTTAATACCAAGGCTGATAATCTTATTTAACCAACCCAGGACATCTGCTTCCACTCTAAAATAACTCTCCTAGAGGTTTGCTTTTATTCAAGGTATGCTCTCTGCTCACATACTCCAAATGCAGTGAAGGTTTAAAAGTTTTCCACACAGCATTCTAACTTGCTCCTCTAGGCAGTCCGGGTGGCTTAGCGGTTTAGCACCGCCTTCAGCCCAGGGTGTGATCCTGGAGACCCAGGATGGAGTCCCAGGTTGGGCTCCCTGCATGGAGCCTGCTTCTCCCTCTGCCTGTGTCTCTGCCTCTCTCTCTCTCTCTTTCTCTCATGAATGAATAAATAAAATCTTTAAAAAAAATTTTTAAAAATAAACTAGCTCCTCATAGTAAGCCAAGAACACATTTCATTATGTGCAGCAGTAAAAAAAAAAAAAAAAAAAAGTAATCATTTAAATAAAAGAGATAAACACCAGTAATTCTAATTAAAGTTACAGAATGCCACATTGTGATAAATGATCTTAAAAAAAAACTGAAATCTGAATTCCATTTCCCCTATAAAATCTAGTCCTTGCAAGATGGAAAGAGAAAGAAAACCTAGAGGAGAGTGCTTCATCGCAGGTGTTCTAAAAGCAAAGGAAAAGTATAAGGAATGAAGAAAGAGAAGAGGTAAAGGGAAGATAAGACATTTTTGGAGGTATAGTAGTACACCTGGAAATATAATACAATATAATAACTAATCTTTAAAAATGGAGAAAAATCAAAAGTATACAGAATAAAACAAAAAAATCCATCATGCATGTAGTACAAGGATAAAGTAACGGGTAATTTCATTTCAATATCCTGAGTTTCAAAATGAAAGGAAACCACAAGAAAAAAAAAGAAAGCTTCATTATTTGAGCTCCAGCTTACCATAATGCTCCCTTCTGTCTTACCTCTAGCTAAAGAACTTGACTTCAAGCTGCCAACCAAAGAGCTCCCAATTAAAAGGGATAGGAAACAGCCCTATTCAGAATGATAGTCACTCTGCAGCCCTAGTGCTAAATCACTCTGAAAGAAAGAAGGTAAAGTATATCCATTCTATGGCCATCCATACTAATATGTTAGTAATGAAACGGACAGGTTGTCTAGTAAGTCATTAAGTGAAAAAAATTTTTCAAAAGTGAGAAAAAGCTCTAGAACTAGAGTATGCTCCTATTTTGTAAAATTCCTACATCTGTGTTTGTCAAAGGGCAGAAAATATTTTGCAGCCTTCTAAACCCAATCACTTTTAAACAGGTAATCTCTGGAGTGGGAAACAAGCCTACAGTATTTCATATGCTTTACGGTCTGAAATGAACAGAATCATAATTTTGAAACCTGTAAGACTGTGTGTGTGTATAGCTTGGAAAACGAGATTGTAGTTTTTCTCCTTTATAATTATAATAGATGTTGAAATACACTTGATTCTAGCATGATTATACAAAAAAGCACGGGTGCATTTCGAATGTTAGGTATTGTTTTTACAATCACATAATTTCATCCTAATCTTTATGTCATGATTCCTCCCTGTCAAGTACTAAAAAATTCAAATATTTTTTATATCTATAATGATAAAGATTGTAAAATTTCCCCTCTAGCTCACTGCAGCAGGTGACTTCCTTTTTTTTTTTTTTGTTTTTGTTTTTGCAGCAGGTAACTTCGAGATGTTTATCTTATTTTACACTTAAAAAAATTAAGAAATAGCATTCTGTCATTACATTCTAATGGAAATTACACATACTGCTTTGGAAAAGTGGCTCTTTTATAGGGAAAAAACTAGGATAATGGACTTCTATGGTTTTCAAAGCTACAAGATATAATACACTAAACCAACTGTTAAAAGAACAAAGCAAAACCAATAAGGTCACTAAGATGAACCGGCACAGCCATTGCCACAGATAACTAGCATGCACACGTGCTGTAAGTCACCTAGTCATGCTCTAACTTCAGGAACAACGTGGCAACAGCTCTGCGTTTTACCCCCTCTCATTGCAGAAAGACACTGACTCTTCCATTTTACTTCCACATACATTTTTACGGCAGCCATGGCAAGAAGTCTCTGTGCTCTCAATCTGCCGCTCGAGCTCCGCGGCTCGGACGCCAGGTGCCAGAGCGCTGCGACACACCCCACAGACAGGCTTCTTCGGCTTCAGACATTCCTGCAGGCATGCAGAGCAAAAGCTAGAACAAGACATACAGAGAACCTGCGTCATGCATTGTGGAGACAAGACAACAAAAATGGATAAACTTTTAAAAAGACATCAATGAATAATGGATTATAAACATATTGCTCCCTGTTCCTGATTCAAATACTGAGTCTTCCCGTGCCAGGAAGGGGATGGGGGAGTGTCCTGCAAAGAACACACAGGTCCAACAACAGAAACAAACACAAACTATCATGATACACAGTGAAAAGGTTTTGTGGCACAGTCCTCAAACCTTAGCACCTGCCACTGAGGGATCTTGGTGGGGTTTCCTGAATCTCAGTTTCTCCTCTGTGAAATGGAGACAGTAGTAGCCACCTCTGGGATTACTGGAATGGAGTATGTTTAGCAGCCCCTCAGTACAGTGTTAAACACATATGAAATGCACCACAAATAGGAGGTGCTATATCATCAGAGGTGAATGTAAAACACTATGAGAAGACAGAGATAAGACCACCTAGTTGTGACCCAAGAAGGACAGTGCTGGTAGGACTTCAGAAGCAGCATTCACAAAACAGCCTTAAAAGAGCTCAGCTGGCAGAGGAAGGTAAAAGCATTCCAGGCACTTAGACTTAAAAATTCATGACGCACCTAAGGAAATAAAAGTCTAACATCTTTCCTCATGAATGGTAGGAACCCAGATGTTTAAAGATATCAACAAGGCCAAATCCAAGTTTTAGAAAAATAGCTGAGGTTATCATGGACAAGAGAGTTGTTGGTTTTCAAAAAATATTTTTAGGTGAGAAAAGACAGGAGCCTTGAAGTAGAAACCAAACAGATTGGCTAAGGCAAGGAATTCTTTTTTTTTTTTTTTTTTTAAAGGCAAGGAATTCTAAGGGCCTGAGGCAACAGAGAATTAACTCAGGAAATGATTCAGAATGGAGTCAGTAATACTTGGGAACTTACTAAATTTGGAGAAGGAAAGTCAAAAAAGGCCAAGTTTCTATCCTGAAACCTATGCAGGGAGTGATGCTGAGATAAGGTATACAGAAAGAAAGGACAATAAAGGGATGGAAACAGCCTGGCTACATACCTGACCTGGGATTTAAGGCAAGATAACAAAACTTGCCAGGAAGAACTCAGGATGTATAATCAAAGGTAACCTATGCCATCTGACAAATTTTTACCATATCTAAGTATTTTCTTCCTCTTTGTGATAAAGCTAGATGTTAACACTGCCACACAAAATAAAACAGGCTGGGAGAAATTGAGGGGCCCTAATGATTTACCACTGAGAGCAAAGTTGAGAAAGAAACAAAATCCCTGTCTTCCTAATGCTTGTATTCCAAAGTGGAGGGGAAAAAAAAAAAGTTAGTTTCTGATAGTGATTTAAGTATAGGAAGGAAATAGGGCAGCCCTGATGGCCCAGCGGTTTGGCGCCACCTTCAGCCTGGGGTGTGATCCTGGAGACCAGGGATCGAGTCCCACGTCGTCGGGCTCCCTGTCGGGCTCCCTGCGTGGAGCTTGCTTCTCCCTCTCCATGTGTCTCCGCCTCCCTCTCTCTGTCATGAATAAATAAAATAAAATATTTTTTAAAAAGTATAGGAAGGAAATAAAACAAGGCAAAGAGATCAGCCAAGGTGGATCATACTGAGCTTCTTTAAGGAGGCAATATTTGAGCTAAGACCTAAAACTCCGAGGAGACAGTCACACGAACTTGGACACAAAAAGTTCCACAAAGAGAGGATATACCAAGTACAAAGGGATTTCCAAAAAGCAGAAAGGAGGCCTTTGGGACCATGATATGAAGACCACTGGAAGATGTTAAGTGATTAGGCTGGACAGGTAGACAGGCTTGTGGCCATCATTTGACTTAACTATTCTCAAAGGCAGATCACAAGAAGAACCCAAGAGAGCAGAGGGTCCAGAGAAACCAATCCCAGCTGGTAGAAAAAAGCAGCTTCAAGCACACACCAGGACAATTCATTGACCAAATGTTCACGAGTCACTTTGTGCTCCAGTCATCCCCAACATGCAAGCCTGGTTTTAAAAAGTGCCTGTATCTTGGGCTGGCTTTCAGTTTCCCTTTCCTATTTCATAGGCCTTAATACAATTGAGCCTTTTAGGTGCTCCATCCTTTCTGCTACAGTGCTGTGTAAAGAGTTCCTTCTCTTGGGCTCCCAACACCTACCCCTCTCCAGCTATATTCTGCTAAACTGGAGGGACACAGTCATTCAGGGCTTAAAATAAAGTTTTATAAAAACTCAACACCCCAGCCAGCCAAAGTTACGATGCTGGTTTCTAAGCATAAAAGTTAGCAAAAATCTGCCACTAACTAGCCTGAGCAAAAAGCACTTGGCTGGAGCTAAGGGAGATTTGTGCTCCCTTCACAGAGCTGTATTCTTCTGTCTTCAATCAGCATCAAAATTGATGAACACGTGAAACTAGTGCGGTGAGTGCAGAAAGGAACCAAGTTTTGAAACCCAGTACTGCCCCTTGACCTCTGACCTAGGGAAGGTTCACGTGGCTCAAGGAAACTTCAACTTTTGCTGCTCTTCAGTTGGTAAACTGTGCTGAGTCAAGCCTCTTTATAACTATTGTGAATGAAATCCAGTGAATTAACACAAAATCAGGTAAAAGCAGTGAGGGGCTGATCCCAAGAAAAAAGGACTCAATAAAAACACTGTCTAGCCTTCACTTTAATGCTCATGAAATTTGTTTCCACCACCAATTTCTTAGTTCATTCATCCATTACCTGATCTCTCCCCCACAAACCAGTTTGATCCCTATGACCCTCCATTCCACACTGAATTTTCCCAGTAGTCTGAACATTTGTTAGTCTAATTATCACTTCACTGGCTTGTACACTTTGAGGGCAGAATCATCTTGTTTCTTACTGTGCCAAGACACTGGCACATGGTAAGCACACAAATACTTTAGTCAGTTGAATATAAGATTGGAAGATGGATGCTCAGACACTGCTGGGCAATGGGGATACAGAGAGGGGCAACACAGATAGGATCACTGCCCCTCATGATCCCTAAGTCTGGCTTTATGCAAGGAAGAAGGAAACCCCAGGAGTGAAGCAGGGAAGTAATTCGAGTAGGGATAGTGATAAGGGAGGTTAAGTTAAACTGGGACTTAAAGTCTGGAAAGGATTTGGGGTAGCTGGCAGGGGAGATGCAGGTGAGCAGGAAGAGTTCCAGGCTACCTGAACTCCAAGTGGGAACAGCCCAAAACTAGAAAAAGCTTAAGAGTACCTGAAGAAGCAAAAAGCACTCTGTGGCTGGGGAGCCCTTGCCAGGTGCCAAATTATTCTCTGGGCTGGCAAGGAGACACCTGCAGTTCATGTGGGAAGAGTTAGACAATAGTGAGCCTGACCTATGTGAGCCTCAGTTCCCTCACCTGCCATATGGCTGCCAACCCTCTTTCCCTGCAGTACTGCTGTAGGAGTAAGAATACCTGTGAGGCCCAGCAGGTGCCTATCTTGTCTACTCTCCAGTAAAGGTGTCCTAAAACCAATGCCAAGGTGATGCTGAAGATAATAAGCACTGCAGGAGACCACTGAGGAAATGCCAACCCCCCCAGTGGCAAGAAGTGACCACATTTTCTACAGTCCTCTCAACTGAGGTGTTGGCGTGTCTGATGGAGCAAGGCTTAGATTCAAATCCCAAGGGGGCGCCTGAGTGGCGCAGCGGTTGAGCGCCTTGCCTTCGGCCCAGGGCGTGATCCTGGAGACCAGGGATGGAGTCCCACGTCGGGCTCCCTGCATGGAGCCTGCTTCTCCCTCTGCCTGTGTCTCTCGTGAATAAATAAAAGCTTTAAAAAAAAAAAAAAAATCCCAACAACCTCGAGCACCTACCCCAGCCGAGGGTCTGTATTGGCAATTTTCACACACATCCCCTTCAGCCGTTGTGACCAGCGTATTAGCGGCATGCGGGCCAGGGAGGCTTAATTTCAAACAAAACGCAGCAAACCTCGGACACAAGCAGGAATGCTAACAATCGCTATCTGTGACTCCCAACCCCTTTCCGTTGATGGCAGCCTGGTGAGATTCTACCATCAAGACTTCCCTTTTGTTCTTTTAGTCTAGTTTTCGGCGTTTTTCCAACTTCAGTGCACATTCGAATTACTTGGCAGAACTGGACACCTGGCGCCATATACGTACCATGTACTTCGGAAGCAACGCTCAGGCTTTCAAGGGCAACGGTGGCTCTCCGAGGGCCGATTTTATATTTTTCGAGTGAACTCCACGCCCAAAGCGGGGCCCGAAATGACGACCTCCAGAACCGAGTCACATGCTCTACCTGAAGGAGCGAGCCAGGCGCCCCACCTGATCCCCGACAGGGTGCGACTTCCACTATCGCGGGTGAGGAGTCTCACAGGCCCCCTCACAGGAGGCGCTCACCAGACGACGCGCTACTTGGAAGCGAGCAGGACCGAGAAGCGCCCCGCCGACTTCCACGCGCCTTCAGGAGCCCCGTTGGGCCCCAGGAAGAGGCCCCTCTGGCCCGGTCCTCGCGCTTTCGCGCTTTCGCGCTTCCGCTCCGAGACCCTCCCCGCCCGGGCCGCGCCCCTCCCCATTCAGGTCTCCCCCACCTCACCCCCCACCTCCGACCAGGCCCTGGCTCGCCGCTTACACGTGACCGCAGGGCACTTGCACGGGCTTCTCGTACACTTCTAAGCACACGGGACACGTGAAGCGGCCCAGCGGGTCGGACTCCGCTGCGGGCCCAGCCCGTTGCGCACAACCCTCACGCTCCTGCTGTTGCGCCGCCATCTTGCTGCCGCGCCGAGCGGCGCAACGGCGGCCGAGAAGGAGGAGCCCGAGGGGGTGGGGCCGAGGCCGCGGGCTGGCGCGCGCTCGGGGCGGGGCTTGCGCCCGCCGGGGCGGGGCTAAGGCGGGACCTTGCGCGGCGAGGGACGCTCGGGGCGGGGCTTATGGAAAGGACGCGCGGCTGGGGAGGGGCTTGTGGGCGGGCCACGCCCCCTGCCCCTCCCCCTCACCACCCCCGACGGACGGGAGGGAGGGAGGGGGGGGGCGCGAGGCCGCGGGAAATCTGGAAAATGTGGAAGTCAGATCCAGACACCTGCAGAATTGGAACAGGCTTTGTGTTTCAACTGCTGTTTCCTCAATTTATTTTTTTTTTTTTTTTTTTTTTTTTTTTTTAAAGATTTTATTTATTTATTCATGATAGTCACACAGAGAGAGACAGAGAGGCAGAGACACAGGTAGAGGGAGAAGCAGGCTCCATGCAGGGAGCCTGACGTGGGATTCGATCCCGGGTCTCCAGGATCACGCCCCGGGCCAAAGGCAGGCGCCAAACCGCTGCGCCACCCAGGGATCCCTGTTTCCTCAATTTAAATCATTACTGTTACTTGAGATTTCACCCCACATCGAGTTGCCTTTTCTTTAAATTTAGGCAAACAAATCTCATTAAAAAAATTTTTTTTTTAAAGGAAATTTTAAAGGGAGATCTGTCATCACTCCTGAACTATGATAAGAAAATAATCACTTATTTCTAAGAGCATTGTAAACACAAAGTAGAAACAAGACAGCCTTATTAACGCATGCCGGATACCGTTGACACTGAAAAAGGAGATTAGCCATTACTAGAGGTGTTGAAGACAGGCTATGGCCATAAACGAGCCGGCCTAGTGAAAGCAGAAGTGGGAGGCTGGTCTCCCTCAGGGAGTGAGTCACCAAGCTTTGGTGCTGTGTTCACCCAACCCGTGGCCATGGGGCCCAACTCCCGCTCTGTAGAGATGGGGAAGCTGAGGCCTCCGGAGATAGTCTAAACCTCAACCTCACAAGAACTGGGAGGACCTGGAGCCCAGATCTTTTGAATGCCAACTTCATCCACTTTCTACTGCACCAAATTGGCTCTTGTAGACAGCCCATTGAACAAAAGATACATCTTGTTAAAAGGCAGGCTCTGCTAACAATTCTAACCTGGTTTTCTTAACCAGGGAAATAAACTATCAAGTAAGCCTCTGCTATGAAAGGCCACAGAGGCCTGACAGTATGGAGTCTATACAGGACAAGTAAATCCTGTTTGTTAACCAGGTTAATTGAATGTAGGAGGATTGTTTTTAGCTATCCATGTGGGCATCTTTTCACTGATAAATAACTTGGCATGTATGCACAGCAGCCCAAGGGAGACAATTTTTATACTTTGTTTCTTTTTCCTGTTCCAATGGCAGGCATCCAGTGCATCTGATCTCCTCCCAGCCAAATATGCCATTCCCCCTCCAGGAATGGGGTTACCTTGGCAGGGGCAGAGGTGTGCTGTAGGTATTTACAAGACTTTGTGTTAGCCTTGTAGCTGCTGCCAGACCCTGGGGTGAGGACAGGAAAGCCCCAGACCTGGGCTTCGGATTGACTGCCTCCAGTTTGGTCTCTTGGAATGAGTTTGCCATGAGCTCATATACTTAGTTATAGAGTCAAAAGGGCAGGATTGAGATATTAATAGTGAACTTTTTGGTGCTTATTGGCCTAAGCATTTTACATGAATAAATCCCCATTGCAACCTATCACTTAGGGTCAATTATCCCCATTTTACAACTGTGCAAATTGAAGAGATTAAATTACCTTTTAATAGAGATGGAAAATGATAGTCAGGATTTGAACACATACAGTTTGGCTTTGGAACCTGTGCATTTAAGAGTACCTCTCTAAGTCATCTGGAAGGTTTCTGAAACCAGTAGTGGGAGACAACCCCTTGAGATTCTGATGCAGCAGGTCAGTGGGGGTAGAGCCAAGGATTTGCATTTCTAACAGTTTTCTAGGTGTGGCTGATGCTGCTGCACCAGGGGCCATACTTTGGGAACCACTAGCCTACACTATCCTCCCCCCTCTCCCCCATCAGTGCTGGACTAGCCTGAATGTACTCTATCCCTTCCTGTTTTTCCTAGGCTTTCCCAATATCCCTTCCCATTATCCCTTCTCAGCTTGCAAATACATTGCCAGTCCTCATCTCCACACTCAATACTCGCTGTTTTTCAACCACAATCAACCTAATAATGTGTGTGAAATGAGTGAACCTTTCCCTTCTCAACGTTCTTAAGGGAACTACTTCCCACAACTGTCTCTTCCTCTTCTTTAGCTTTGGCCAGCCTCTCTCAGGCTGCCCACATCATCTAAGATCTGCTGTGAGCCCAGAGTGGGGAAATCAGTCCTGCTCAAAGGCATTGCAGACGAGATTTTTACCACCAGTGTGGACTCATTCATTCAGACAAGCAAGGAATCCCCGAGGGCCTTCTGTGTGCCAGGCCCTCTGCAGGGTTCAGAGGAGAAATATGGGGTCTTTAGTTGGCAGTGAGGTAGGTGGGTGGTGGCAGATACTTCTAAAAGTTATTCAACTAAATAATGATCTTAAGGAAAATCACAGGGAGATCTGGCTGTGCTAGTGTGAGGTGAACCAATCACACCATGCCTATGAGAAACTGAGATAATCAACATGCGTTAAGTTTGTGGTCATTGGGGATCCCTGGGTGGCTCAGCGGTTTAGAGCCTGCCTTTGGCCCAGGGTGTGATCCTGGAATCCTGGAATCCTGGGATTGAGTCCCACGTTGGGCTCCCCGCATGGAGCCTACTTCTCCCTCTGCCTGTGTCTCTGCCTCTTTCTCTCCGTGTCTCTTGTGAATAAATAAATAAAATCTTAAAAAAAAAAAAAAAGTTTGTGGTCATTTATTACATAGCCACAGATTATACAATCTCCTTAACAGGCAATTTGCCTATACTTATCTAAGTTACAAGAGCATATACTCTTTGGTTTACATATTCTATTTTCAAGACTTTATCCCTTGGACCTGCACCATCCCATATTGTGGCTATTTAAATTTAAATAAATTTAAAAACAAATCTAAAGAGTCAGTTCCTCTGGCTCCCTAGCCATTATTTCCAGAGCTCAATAGCCACACGTAGCAGGTATGTATTTAACATAGCAAATCTAGAACATCTCTACAGCCACAAAAAGTTCTGTGGACAGTGCTGCTACAGACCTACTCACACATATGGCACACGAGCGATTGTGAGCTTTAAATTCTTTAAAGCTATTTCAGGCCTAACTCTTAGAACTGCACCAAATTTTTGGACACTTTGTAAATTCCAGATACAAATCCTTTATCAGAAATATGTATCGCAAATATTTTTTTCCCAGTCTGTGGGTTGCCTATCCATCTTCTTAGCTGTGTCTTTTTTTTAATGCTACATTTAAAATAACAGCAAAACATCAAGCAACAACAAAATTCCCAAGCATCCACAACATGAAGACAAACCTTGCCAACTGGTTGATGAGATTAAAAAAATAGAAAAAGCATATCCTGATTTGGTAAGCCTAGGCAGAGACTCTCGCTTTCATCTGGAATGATTTATCTTTCTAAGGAAGATTTCTCAACTAGGAGTTCCATTAAAAATAAGTAACAAAATAAATATTGGGAAATTGGAAAATGTGAATATGGGTTGTATATTAAAAATAGTATCCTATCAGTATTAAACTTCATTTTTTAAAAAACTTCTTATTTTGATAATTGTTCAGTTGTCATTTAAGAAAATACCTTTGTTGGGTGCCTGAGTGGCTCAGTTGGTTAAGCATCTGCCTTTGGCTCAGGTCATGATCCCTGGGTCCTGGGATTGAGCCATCCCAACCCCCCATCCGGAATCAGGCTCTGCTCTGTGGGGAGTCTGCTTCTCCTCTCCCTCTGCCTGCTGCTCCCCCAAAGTTCATTGCATTATTCCTGCACCTTTCTCCAAGTTAAATTTTTTTTTTAAGTTTAAGAAAGTGAGTATCAAAATAAACTAAAGAACATATTCCCAATTGGCCATATCACAAAAATGTGAACTAAGATTTTAAAAATAATGAAATAGGGACGCCTGGGTGCTTAGTGGTTGAGTGTCTGCCTTTGGCTTAGGTCATGATCCTGGGCTCCTGGGATGGTATCTCATATCAGGATCTTTTATGGAGCCTGATTCTCCCTCTGCCTGTGTCTCTGCCTCTCTCTCTCTCTCTCTCTGTCTCTCATGAATAAAAAAAATCTTTAAAAAAATAATGAAATATTTTCAATCACATTCCTCTCACAAAAATATTTTATTGATAATATCTTTATTGGGGGCATCTGGCTGGCTCAGTCAGTGTAGCATGCACTCTTAATTGTGGAGTTGTAGATTCAAGCCCTCTGTTAGATGTGGAAATTACTTAAAAATAAAATCTTTAAAATAATAATATCTGTTGTTAGCACAATAAAGTTTTTACATTATTAAGAAATCAGAAAAAATACTATTTTATATCTAGGTCTTTCTTTTTGTAAGTTCATATTTTGAAATAATTTTAGACTTACAGAGAAGTTGCAAAAATAGTTTAAAGAACTCCCAGAGACCTCTTTCATCAGATTCCCCAATTTTATCACATTTGCTTTATTGTTCCATTTCTCTTTATATATATATATACACATACACACATATGGCTGGCTTTTATATATATTGTACATACATATGCTCTTTTTCCAGAAATATTGGAGAGTGAGTTGTAGACATGATGTTCCTATACTTCTAACTGTATCAGAGTGTATTTCCTAAGAATAAAGACATTACTTACAAAACCATAGTACAGGGATCCCTAGGTGGCGCAGCGGTTTGGCGCCTGCCTTCGGCCTAGGGCGTGATCCTGGAGACCCGGGATCGAATCCCACATCGGGCTCCCAGTGCATGGAGACTGCTTCTCCCTCTGCCTGTGTCTCTGCGCCTCTCTCTCTGTGACTATCATAAATAAATAAAAAATTAAAAAAAAAAAAAAACATAGTACAAATATCAAAAGGAAGGTGACATTGATACAATGCTATTATCTAATCTATAGGCTTTCATATTTTAGCAATTGTTTCCATAATCTTTAATTGTCATTATTTTTTAAGATTTTTATTTATTTACTCATGAGAGAAAGGCAGAGACACAGGCAGAGGGAGAAGCAGGCTCCCTGCAAGGAGCCTGATGTGAGATTCGATCCCAGGACTCTGGGATCACGACCTGAGCCAGAGGCAGATGCTCAACCACTGAGCCACCCCAGCATCCCGGGGGAGGCCATACTTTTTAATCCTTCTTTGTGTATCCCACCTCACTGATAAGGACACTTAGGCCCAGAGAAGTTATATAGCTTGTCCGTAGTCACACAGCTGGAAAGCAGCAGAACTGGTATCTCAGGTCAGGCCTCTTGGCTTCAGTCTACTTTACCTTCCTGCCTTGCGAGATTGTAGCTATAGAACAAAGACCTGGCCTGCTTCAAGGACAAAGATGATCGATTCTAGCTAACGGTCCTTTGAAACCCAATCCCTTAAGGAACTGGTAGAGTAAATAGCAGGAGCTCATAAACTCTGGGTTATTGTTCTCATCAGCAATTTAGAATCATCCACAAGAAGTGCTGACGTGCTGGCTGAGTCTTCCACATCCAACCCCAGGAGCTATGTCTCCTTGGAGCTGGGCTGGGCTAGAAGGCTCTCCTAATACACAGCCTTAAGTCAGTTGAGTTACCTTTGGACTTGGGGGTGGGCAGCTTCCAGGCAGAGGCAAAGACTTTGAAGTGATTGGCAAATTGAGTTTATATTTAAAGGGAAAGGGGGAAGAAAGACTTTTGTACTGAATGTGAAGTATTGGGACTTGCCAGCTTTCATTTCTAGACATGCTTTCTTTGGGGTTACAAGCTTCCCCCAGGTCCTGCCTCTGACAGTGGAGATCAGAATGAATTTTGAGGCTCTTTTTTTTTTTTTTTTTTTTTTTAATTTTGAGCTCTGAGGGATCCCTGGGTGGCGCAGCAGTTTAGCGCCTGACTTTGGCCCAGGGCGCGATCCTGAGACCGGGGATTGAATCCCACGTCGGGCTCCCGGTGCATGGAGCCTGCTTCTCCCTCTGCCTGTGTCTCTGCCTCTCTCTCTCTCTTTCTCTCTCTCTCTCTGTGTGACTATCATAAATAAATAAAAATTAAAATAAATAAATAAATAAAATTTGAGCTTTGAGAAGCAGATGGAATTCTTTGCTCCCAGCAAATTTACATTGCACAGCAATGATCTTAATCATGGATAACATTAGTTGCAGGTTGACTCCCTTCCAAGCACTGGGACTTCCCAAGGTGAAGTTCTTTCCATGAATTATCCCACTTCATGAAAAAGGCTTGATGGCAGATCATGCTTACTGAGTACTTACTGTGCCAAGTGCTTGCAGGGACTATCTCACAACCTGTATGGAAGTAGGCACTATTGTCATGTTTCTCATTTCAAAGATGGATAAACTGAGGTACAGTGAAGTTAGGTCATTTTGCTCAAAGTCATACATAGGAAGCAGCAAAATCAAATCCAGGCATTCTGGCTCTGGAGTCTGGCCTTGTAGAGGAGCTAAGAGAGATTGAGGGGCTCGTCCAACTCATGGGGCCATGTAATGCAGTACCAGGGACTTGAACCCAGGTGTACTGTCTGCAGTCATTTCTGTTCCAATGTGCCATGTTTCTTGGGGCCTTACATGTTGGTTTCTCATGCACCATACTCTTATCTACCAAGCACTAGACACCTGGTCTGGAGAACAAGGGCTATAACTGTCATCCATCTGGCTCACACACCTTCACTGGTTCCTCTGTGCTCACAGGGTCAAATCCAGACTCTTGGCTTGACTTCCAAGGTCCTCAGAGACTGGGCTGATCTCCCATCATCTCATTCTCACCTCACCTTGTGCATTCATCTCTCTAACTAGATGAACTACTTGTTACTTCTCATCCATCCTTAGTACAGGGGGCAGACCTGGCACTTGGAGCTACATATAGTCCCTAGACGTGTTTCTCTGGCAAACATAGTACTTCATGTTATATTTAGTATCAGTACGGGATCATGGTTTCTTTGACTCCCATTAAAATATTATAATTCATTACTATCATTACTTATTTTGATGTTCAAACTGTCCCAGATTTGGCCAGTGGGAACCCCTCCAATTTGGCTTTTGAGTCCTTTTGATATGTCCCATCATTCTTTTGGCATATCCTCACTTTCTGGCTCAATAAAATGGTCCAGGCTCATGTTGGAATTTTCCTGCCTCAGTCCTGAAAAATCAGTCATTTCTCCAAGAAGCCTTGATTATTTTTAGTGGAAGATGGCATTTAGAAAGCAAGATCTGGGTGCTAGGTGCTTATCATTGCAAGGATGTTGTTTCTTGTAGGCTCTCTCAGCAGACAGAACTAGGAAGTATAATTACACATGGAATTTATTATTGGGAAAGTTCGCCTAAAAATCTGGACTTCCCTCTTTAGAAGTCTGAATATCTAATCTGATCAGCAGGGAAATTGGCAATAATCAGCTGGAGCACAGTAGAGATTCAATAGTGTCCTCTCTAAAATTTGTATTGAATGCCTATTGTGAGCCAGGTAATATGCTAAATAACATTACTACTTATAAAATGATAGTCAAATCTGTGTTGGAGGCAAGACCTCAGGGAAATTACAGGAGACAGGGAGCACATTTGATGGGTTTCTAAACTTGAGTATGACAGTTATCGTGGGAATAGAGACAAGGAGTTAGACTCGAGGGCTAAGTCTATGTAAAATCAAATTGATGATGGAACTTGGTAACATGTTTTATAACTGAATGTGGGACACAAAAAGCAGTTTTAAAATGTGGTTAAATTTTCTAACCAGAGCAAATAGATAAATGATGTCGACATAAACCAAGATAGGAAATACAGAAAAAAGAATAAAGAAGAAGGAAAGAAAGAAAAAAAGAAAGAAAAGAAAGAAAGAAAGAAAGAAAAAAGAAAGAAAGAAACTAACTAACCTCTTAGGTTGGGAATAATATAAATCTGGTTTTGGCTTTTTTTTTAATAAGATTGTTATGTAAAAAATAAAAGAATATGTAAAATATTCAAGCAAGTTATGAATCATAAGGAAATGAATACTTGTGACCTCACTACACAAAGACTGTTATTTCTAACACTGATGTTACCTGTAACATGCTTCTTTCCAATCCCATCCCACTATCCAGAATCCTTCCCTTCCCTTCTTCCCTTCCCTTCCCTTCATAGTTCTACCACTTGTGGATATATTCTCATATAATAAAATCCTTAATTTTTATATAGCATGAAAAACACTACTACTAATATCTGGTACCATATGAGAATGTAGTACTCTAGTACCTAGCTATGTCAATTTTATATGTTTGTAGGCAATTGAGTTTTAATTTCTGGTCCTTGCCTTTTTTTTTTTTTTTTAAGATTTTTTATTCATGGGAGACAGAGAGAGAGGCGGAAACACAGGCAGAGGGAGAAGCAGACTCCCTGTGGGGAGCCCGATGTGGGACTCGATGCCAGGACCAAGGATCACAACCTGAACCAAAGGCAGACATACAACCACTGAGCTACCCAGGTGCCCCTGATCCTTGCTTTTGATTGCTTTCTTCCATCTAGCTGCAAGGAAAGCTGGACATCCTCACAGGTTCAGCTCACTCAAAGCCCAGCTCAAATGCCTCCACCTCGAGGCTGCCTCCAGTTTACCCTGTTGGCAGTCACTTCTCTGTTCTCTAAGCTCTACACCCTTCTCCTAACATTTACCACCTTCTATCCTGAATTATAGGTTTTTAGTTCATCTACTCTTATTCTCCTTCTGATAAGAAGACTATACACTCCTTGAGGGTAGGGGCTATGTCCATCTTGCTCATCATATGTCCCTTAAATGTTAACATCAAATCTGGTATTCAGTGATAATTTCCATCAGAAACAAGTACTGTTGAACCTCCTACTTCATGTGGGGTAGTGTATATATGGCAGATAATGCTGATATAATTGTAAGCAAAACATACAGTTATGTCCTTATGGAGCTTATTGACTGTTGGGGGAAAATATATTAATAAAAATCAAATTATGGGCAGCTCCAGTGGCTTAGTGGTTTGGTGCTGCCTTCAGCCCAGGACGCAATGCTGGAGACCCAGGATCGAGTCCCACATCGGGCTCCCTGCGTGGAGCCTGCTTCTCCCTCTGCCTGTGTCTCTGCCTCTCTCTCTCTTTCTCTCTCTCTGTGTCTGTGTCTCTAATAAATAAATAAGAAAAAATCTTTTAAAAATCACATTATATATATTAATGGGCTGACTTAAAAAACAAATGATCTATATTTGCATTATTGCCCCCTGTTGACTTTATACATAAACACATACCTTTGCTTTTTTGTCTTATTTTTATTTTTTGAAGATTTTATTTATTCATTTGTGTGTCTGTGTGTGTGTGTGAGAGAGAGAGAGAGAGAGAGAGAGAACAGGGGGAGAGGGAAGAGGGAGAAAACAGACTCCCCAATGAGCTCGAGGATGATGTGGGGCTCAATTCCAGGACCCAGAGATCATGACCTGAGCTGAAGGCAAATGCTTAACCATCTGAGCCACCCAGGAGCCCCCATATACACATACTTTTAGAAAATATATATTATTGTTTTGTTTTTCATTTCAGAGGATGTCTTTCTTTTTTCATTCCACGATATATCTTGCAGGATTAAGTAGGTTTATATCATCTTTTTTAAGTGATATGTCATAGTTATTAGTATGGACACTTCATTTCCCTATTGTTGGACATTTAGAATGTTTTTGGTTTTCACTTTTGCATTATAAACAAGGATGCAACAGGTTTCTGTGTACTGATGCTTATTTATCTAGTAGATTCCAAGACATTAAATTCCTAGGTTATAGGATTGCTTTCTTTTTTCATTTTTTGTTCTAAACACATCCATATCATTGGAATTCATGTATTATTTTTGTAATAAAAAAAGTAAAAAATAGAAAGAAGTAGGTAGATTTTTGTGTTGTTGGCTCTTAGGAAGTAGAGGTGCCTAATCATTGTCACATGACTATTATATAATCTGCTAATCATTATGTAATGAAATCTGAAAAGGATGCTTCTATAATTCCACATCATCAAGCAGAGAAATCTCAGGCCTTCAACTCTGCCTAAAAGATGAGAAACATGGCTCTGTTCAAAGACTTTGAGCCCTCTCTGATATAAAATGTCACTATACCTCAATGACCAGGGTTTCCTACTAGTAAAGCCTCCCTAAAAATCTATTTCCCTTTTGGCTGCCACGGAACCACAGAGCTGTAAGGGCCTTCTTAACAGTCTCATGCTGTTTTGTGACAGTTTCCAAAGGACAGTTTTGAGTTGTTGCAAAGGCAGAGAGTTCTGTTGGACAGTTTTTCTCAGCTGAAATTCCTATAAACACCAATAATTTGCAGATGATTAAGAGAGGAGCTTAAGCCTGAGCTGATAAAGGATGAAGCACACAAAGATCTTGAGTACTGCTCAGATAGCAACAGATACAGTAGTCACTGCTGTTCGAATAGCAGGTTGCTGGTTCTCCAAATGCTTCCCTGTGAATTGTCACTGACTCCTCTGAGACAAGACCCACTGGCTTTAGCTGGGGACACAAAGGCTAAGAGAGAGAATCCTGCAATCAAGGAACATCTGTGGGGCACATCCTGATCAGACATGTGTAGAGCTCAGGGGAAACACAGATAACATAGATGAGTAAGGAGTTCAGGTCTTGTGGGGGTATCAGGCTTAAAATGAATGAATGAATGAATACATATATATTTATATATATATATATTCATATATTATTTGAATGGGAATGGGTCGGGAGCCATATATATATATAGAGAGAGAGAGAGAAAGGAAGAGATGAGGGGAAGAACATTTACAGTGAGGGAACAGCATTTACAGGCACAGAAGCAAGAAGGGTAGAAGAGCATGTTGGAGGAAGAGGCCATGGCATGGAGTGGGCTCTGAGTTTTTTTAAACTAAAGATTTTTTTTTAAAGATTTTATTTATTTGATAGACACCAAGCATACTTGAGTTGGGGGAGAGGCAGAAGGAGAGGGAGGAAGCATATTCCTCCCTGAGCAGGGAGCCAGATGCAGGTCTAGTTCCGAGAACTCCAGGATCATATGATCTGAGCCGAAGGCAGACAACTGAGCCACCCAGGCGCCCCAACTAAAGATCTTATTTAGAGAGAGAGAGATAGAGCGCAAGAGCAGGGCAGAGGGAGAGGGAGAGGGAGAGGGAGAAGAGAGATAGAGAGAGAGAGAGAATCCCAAACTCCAGGTTGAGCATGAAGCCCCATGCAGGGCTTGATCTCACAACCCTGAGATGACAACCTGAGGTGAAATCAAGAGTTCCTGCGCTTAACTGACAGAGCCACCCAGGGACCCCACTCTGAGTCTTCAACAAGTGTCTAGGGTAAGTTAGAGAGAGAGAATGATGATCCAATCGCAAATATGTTGGACAAGGTCTTGTGTATGTTAGGCACTTTGCAATCAGTAAGGATTCAGTGAGTGGTGACCCACAAAAGCTGAGTCCTCGGTGAGCTCACGGTTTGGTGGGAGTACATAGACAAATCCATGAGTCGAAGCCACCATGACTGATGCCAGTGTAAACCATTCAGGTACTCCAGATGTCTGGTGAAAAGTCACAGAGCAAGGAGGCTATATTTTGGCTTGGTCTTCCTCGACGCTGGCTTCCACTTAGGGACATCGAGGGCAGAGAGAGGTCGTTTCCTTGGACTTCACCCGGTTTTAAAAACAAAACATACCTAGATCTTTACTATATGCCAATTATTGTAATAATTATTGTAATAAGCTTTCCCCATGTGTTAACTCACTTGATTCTCACAGGGGTCCCAGCAGGCGGTATTATTAGTATTCCACTTTACAAGTGAAAAAGCTGAGGCTCTGAAAGGTTAGGTAACTTGCCCAGGATCACGCTGCCAGTAAAGCGGCAACAGCAAAGCTGGGAGCCCCGTTCTTAACGCTAGCCAGTGACATCAACAGTCCCCTCAAGGCTAGATTCCATCTATGATGCTGGGGTTCTCGTTTGCTCTCTTTATTATTTTTTTAAGATTTTATTTATTTATTCATGAGAGACACAGAGAAGGGGAGAGATAGAGAGAGAGACAGGCTCCATGCAGGGAGCCCGACGTGGGACTCGATCCCGGGTCTCCAGGATCAGGCCCTGGGCTGAAGGCGGCGCTAAACCGCTGAGCCACCCGGGCTGCCCTCGTTTGCTCTCTTTAAGCCTCCGTATTTGCATCTGTAAAATGGGGCGAGGGCTCCAACTGTTAGCTCCTGCTCAGGTGCAGCCTGGAGCGCCACTCGCGGGCGGTGGACAAGGGACAAGTCCGGGGAGGCGGGGGCCGGGGATCACCCGGTCTGCGCTCGCAGCTCCCAGCCTCCACCGCCCGGCTCCAGACCCGTTCCCATGGCAACCCGGCCAGCCACCATCCTGGGGCCGGCGTGCGTCACGTCCGGCCCGTTTGTTTCCGGGTCTAGCGTCAGCCGCGGCGGCGGCCCTCCAAGCCCCAGGGCCGGAGCCCGCGACTCCTCGGCTCCTTCTTCTGCCTCCCGCTTCTCCCTCAGCCTCCCGTAACGATCGGCCTCTCCCCAGCCCAACGCGCAGCCGCGGCCCTGCCTCCCTTTGGGCCCGCCCCCTAAGACGTCACTTCCTGGCCGAGTGTTTCCGGGTCGCCGCTTGTCCCGGGGTACTGGCTTCGGTCCCCTGCAGCCGGCCGGAGCGACGAGAGCCCAGCCGGGCCCGGCTCCGGCGGCGGCCGCGGCTCCTTGTGGATTTCCTCGGCCGGGGCGTCCTCGGCGGCAGCGCCGGGGTGAGTGCGGGGCGGCCGCGGGCCAACACGGCCTCCGGCGCCTCCCAGGGCGCAGGGGGCGCCGACTCGGCGGGGCTCGGCGGACCCGGGAGCGGGGGGTCCCCTCGCAGCCCGCGGGGGCGACGGGTGGCCCCGCCTTTCCGGCATCCGGAGGGCCCAGCTGGTCCCCGGGATCCCCGCTCCCCCGAGGGCTGCCTCGCAGACTCCTGGGGCCGGCATGGGTGGCCCGGGGCAGCTCGGGAGGAACACCCCCTCTTCGGCGACGAACCAGGCAGTTGGCTACCCCGAGCCCCCCGTGAGACCGTTACCGCGCAGCGGGCTCCAGCCCCGTCTCGGGCCCCAGACCCGGGTCTGTGCTCGCTGTGTGACCTTGGACAAGTCATTTCATCTTCTGAGCGTCGTTTGGCCTAATTTGTTAAATGGGCGTGAACGTGCCTGCCGGGGCCGTGGTGGGGGCGAGATGAGAGGATGCTGGTGAAGCGCGGCCTCCGGCATACAGCAGGCGTCCAATAAATGAGAGCTGCTGTCCGCTCACTCACCCGGAAAGGGCCAGAGTTTGGGACCGGAGTATTTTTCACGACCGGATAGACTCTCAGAGGCTGTAGGAATTACCAGGTGGGGTATAAGAGCAGCCTCCAGCTTCGGTCTCCGGCAGGGAGGGGGAGCTGCTCCCTTCAGAGCCCCTCTGAGACGCAGCTGCCCGTGGGGAAGGCCGTGTTCAGCAGCGCTGAGGTTACGTTCAGAGGTGTGCAAGGCCTCTTTCTCTCTCTCTGAATTTCCCTGGAGTCTGATTGGGGTCTGGGGGACCCTCAGGTGTTTCACAGCCAGTGCAAGGTGCCTCCGCTGTGTCTTAGGAACCTCGGCTTTGGAATGAGTGCAAAGGAGTGGCGGTTCGGAGGTGGAGGGGGTTGAACTGCTGGCTCTCCTCTGGCCGCTGTTTGGAGGCCGAGGGAACTCTGAACTGGCTGGAGCCCGACCAGAGATCTGTAAACCTGTGGACTGGGGCGATGCTGGGACCAAAATAGCTTCTGCCTGTGCAGGGAGGGGGCGCCTCCAAATGCTGCCTGGGGAGTGTTTCTGCTTGAATGGGCCAGCTGAGGTAAAGCCAAGCTAATGCTTTGCTACCTCCAAATCATTTCAGCTCCTTTCAGTGGGGTTTTAAACAGGTACAGCTTTCCTTTGGATGCTTAAAAAAATAATCATCGGAAAACTAATAATCCTTAAAAAGCTACCACCTCCCTGACTGTGTATGTACTTGTACTGTCTCTCTCTTCATTGACTTGTTTTTCAAAGGGAGTCCAGATTGTGGGCGCAGGGAGTGCTGACCAGGCCTGTTGGCTCTGGGCACCCGCCTGATGCTGTTAGGGATGTTCACAGTGCCATTTTTTTCCCCCACCAGACTGGCACGTCATGGTGTTCCAATCTTTGGGTTGCTTAGAGAAATTAACGGCTTCTGTCATTGCGCTGTCTAGTCTCCTGTAACCACGCTGTTTTTGCAGAGAGCGTGTTTTTTGTTGTTCTTGCAGAGTGCTGGGAATAAATTGCTGGCTCTGTGCTCAGAAAAGACACCAGCTATGGCCAGCTACAATGCAGCCTGTATTCTCAGAAAATGTATTCAGGAGGGATGATGTCAGCTGCTTCACCACTGGCCGGTGTCTGGCCAGCCTCTTCCCTTGGCCCTTGAGCTTACATCATAAAGAGATTTGTGGCTCTTCTAGCCCCGTTCTGTGTGGGAAGATGTGAATTTTGCTACTATAGGAATTTTTAGAACTCAACTCCGCTCTCCCTGCCATAGGACGTTCTAACTTAGCCCTTTCAAGTAGAGCTGTCCAGCAGATGCCACAGGACACCTTTTGCCTAGAAGCACCCCAACTCAGACTTTGAGTCAGGGTTTTGGCATTGGTCCTAGGTTTGGACTTCAGATTCCCTTTTTCCTGTAACTTAGGACAAGTGCTTTGGCCTCGCTGAGCCTCAGTTTCCTCTTTAACCTTGGGCTGTCCTGTGAGTTTCGTTGATTTTTATCAAGCCCTTAGCAGAGGACCCTCATGTACTAATCCCTTGGTGAATGGTAGATTATAAGAATAAATGAGTAAGATAAACGGGGAAAAAAACCCAGGCCTCAGGGCCTGCCAGCTGAAGTTCAAATTACAGCTCTGACCGTTGGAAGCTTCTCTGGATTCATGGCCGAACTTTAGTTTCCTTCGAGCATTGTTGTGAGGATTAAATGGGATGATGCAATTAAAGTGGAAGGCCCTGTGCTTAGTGCGTAGTAGGACCTCAGTAATCAGTCATTTCCCTCTCCTTCCTTAATTCTCTCATAGTGTTCATTTCCTTTCACTTTTCTGTTCACCTACTTATATTGGTTCAAGATTCATCATAGATTGGTTTCCTATCCTTGACTTCAGGATTTAGAACACCAGTTGGGCTATTCGGATTCCTTTTCCTTGTTTATTGTGTGCCAGCAACAAACAAGGGTGTGGACTGTGGTGTGATTACAGAGCAGCAGACGCTGAGCTTGAGGGTGGCTGACTTTGTTAAAAAAAAAAAAAATCAGCCTCTATAAGCTCAAAGCTGACTTCCTTGGAGAAAGATCACAGCGGTACTTAGGAGGATTGATGTCCCTCTGTTTAAATTCTTCTCAGGTGTATCAAAAAATAGTCCCTGGGATGGACGTTTCTCTTAGATGAATAAAAAATGGTAAATACTTACAGGTTTTTATTAGCAAGGACTGACGTCTTTCAGGTTGCAGTGCAAACTTTGATAAGAAGTTCTTTCAGCTAGACTTGAGGGACAGGGCTGTGGCTTTCCAACTGCTCCCCACTACCCACCCTACATCCCCCCACTGCACCCATCCTAGGGCCTGGCACCAGAAAGGAGCTGCATAAAATACTTGTTGAACTCAGGAATTGTGGGGGTATGGGGCGGAACACAGGTGCCACAGAAGGTCAGGCTTGGAATCTTGGGTTCACTAACTCTGGCAGCTTACAGCATGTCATATCATGGAGCCTCTGTCCCTTCTCTCTCCAGCTGATCTCCCGGGATTCTTGGAGAGCTCAGTGAGAAACTGAAGGAGTGGCATCGTGAATGCACCATTCATTTCACCTGTTTTCTCAAACACCTGCTGTGTGCCAGGCTGTGTGTTAGGCACCACGGAACAAAACAGATATGGTCTTTGCCTTTGTGGAGCTTCCTGGGTAATAGGGGGCACAAAGAGAGGAAGTTAGTAAATGAATAAATAAAAGTGATAACGTCAGAGGGTGATGATCCCAGGATAATGGGATAACGAGGGACTGGGAAGGTGGGAGTTAGAGCTGGGGTTGTCACTGAGGCCTCTGAGGGGTGACATTTGAGCTAAGGCCTGAGTAATGAGAGTGAGCCAGTTATGGGAAGGATCAGAGAAGGAACAGGCAAAAGGAACAACATGGGCAAAGGTCCTGAGACAGGACTGAGCTTGGTGTGTTTGAGGAACAGACAGACGGGTCCCTGTGAGCAGAAGGGAAGGAAGAGGGAAGGGGAAGACGGCCATGAGCAGGGGTAGACCGTATGAAGCCTTTGACCTTTGGTCAGAAGGTGGGATTTTATCCTAATGGACTTAGGTTTGCCCCCTGTGCCCCTCACGTGTATTTGTTCCTGAATAATTGGGCTCCCTTGGCAGGGCAGTGGGTAGGAGAAGGTGGCCTCTCTGTCCCCAGTTCTCTCGCACATCTCACCCCTCACCTCATAGTTAAGATACTCAGGAGTCTCCCCAAAAACCAGAGAACCCAGGCGAGTGGCTCAAGATGTAGATGATTTTATTCAGCTCCTGATTGCCACTGGATTCATAGGCCTTTAGCACTTCCTGAGCTGAAGCCAGTTGTGCTAAAGGCTGGCACAGGCCTGTCCCATCCCTGCAGCTTCCTTCTCGGTCCCTTGCTATGTGCACAGCCAGCAGCAGCCTCCTTCACTTAGACAGCAGATGTCTAGGAGGCACGTACCCCATGTCTGGCTCTGTGCTTGGGTTACCTTAACGAGTAATTCAGTTGGGATCGCTGTGCCCATGGAGCTTGGCGAGGGTGAAGATGCTCATCCACCACCTGGGCGGACATAATTGCCCGCTCTGATCTTACCTCTTTGAGAATGCTTGGCGTTGTGGCAGGGGAATGGCACCTTCAGAGAGCAGGAGTAGCTGCTCATGTGTATCAAAGGCTTATTTCCAGCCAGCCCTCTGTGAAGAGCTCTCTGTACTGATTGCACATAACCCTTCCACCAATTCTGGACTCTAAGTACTATTGTCAACCCCCATTTTTGGATGAGAACACTGAGGCCCACAGAGGCTGAGTAGTTCACCCAGGTAGCCTCGAGAAGCAGACCCAAGATTCACACCCAGACAGTCTGGCTTGGGGATCTGTTCGTAACCCCTGTGCTGTGCTGTCCTCCTGGCCCTGGCAATACCCTCGATGAATCCAGATTGCTCCTGGCATTGTGGCACCAAAAATATTGCTTGCTCTGTGCATGTTCTACTAACTGGGGGCCAAGCAGACAGCAAGAATGTACAAATTTGGTGTACCCCAGCTCAGAATGTCTTGTCCTCTTCCAGTGGGACTGTGAAACTCTCCTAAGGTAGAGGGGAATGCAGGCTGTCAGAGCCAGGGAAAATGTTCTCCAGGGGTCAGCAGCCAGCATGATCTCTCTTTAAAGTGGCAGATAAGATCATGTCCCTCTCCCCCTTGCTTTGAACTCTTCAGGTGCTTCATGTGCCTCCTTGAATAAAATGTACAGTTGGGGCACAGGATCCTGTCCTGATGGTGCCTGCAGCTTCATCTCTGGTCACTCCCTTCCCTTCCCCTTGCTGCCTCAGCCGCATTGGCCCTTTTTCTGTTCATAGGCCAAGCTCCTTCCTGCCTCAGGAAAGCAGGGCGTGGTGGTTAAGGGCGTAGACTTTGGAACCAGGCTGCCAGGGCTCTCAGCTCTGCCTCTTCGTGGTTCTGTAACCCTGGACACTTGTAACATTTCTGTGTCTTCATTTTTACATCTGTAAAATGGGGATCCTATCTCCTAGCGTTGTTTGAGAAGACGAAATGCATTCACATGCATCAGTGCCCGGTGCGTAGTAAGAGTGATAGTGTTAGCTCTGGGCCTTCCTCCCTGGCGACACTGCTGCTGTTACATTCTCCGCCCACCTCTTTGCTTGGCAAACTCTTCATGCTTCAAGCCTAACTGTCACTGCCTGGGGTGGGGATGGGGGTGGGACTTTTAAAAACTTCTCCTCCCCACAAAACCAGGTTAGGTGCTTCTAATCATATCTTTATCTGAGTTCAACAAAGTCCAGGACCTGTTTGTCTTGTTTCCACTACAACTTTGCACATAGTCTGCGTTCAGTCAGTGTGTTAGCAGAATGGATGAGCAGAAAGGGGCCTAGAGCTGGCGATGCCCGGTGTGGCTCAGGCCAGGTCGGTCTGGTTTTGTCTCAGCAGCCACAAGCTGGTATATGGACCATTTCAGGAATGAAATGATGTGCTTTTTTTCTTCCCCTTCCAGAGCACGCCCCTCTACTCCAGGTGGGCAGCATGTCTGTGCTTTTAGCAATGGCCCTGCCTCGAACCCAGAAACCATGGAGGAGATAAGGTAGCCCTGCCCTGTCCCTGAATCAGATGGGGAAGCCCAGTTCGATGGATACAAAATATAAGGATGACTTATTTCGGAAGTACGTGCAGTTCCATGAGGGCAGAGTGGACACCACCCCCAGCAAGCAGCGGCCTGGCAGTGATGAGTACCTTCGGGTGGCAGCCTCGACCCTACTCAGTCTACACAAGGTGGATCCCTTTTATCGATTCCGGCTGATCCAGTTCTATGAAGTGGTGGAGAGTTCCCTGCGCTCACTCAGTTCTTCCAGCCTGCGGGCTTTGCACTGCGCCTTCAGTGTGCTGGAAACGATGGGCGTCAACCTCTTCCTCTACCCCTGGAAGAAGGAATTCAGAAGCATCAAGGTAAGGTCTAAGGAAGGGCCGTCCACACCGGTCTCCCTGGTTCACCTCCTGGTCCAACCTGAGAGGGCTTGTGCCAATTGCATGCCTCCTCTGCCCGCAGACCCTCCTGTCTTCCCCACTGCCTTTGATGTAACAACTAGAAGTACCCCCCTCCCTGAGGCTCCCTACTTTGCTGTCTGACAAGTGTCATCTCTTTACTGGGTCCCTGCCCCTGGCAGCTCCCACCTGAAGTTGTGAGGTTGGAAAGGTAGGCAGCTCCCTGGTTATGCAGGGCTTTGAAGCCCAGGGCAAAGGGCTTGAATCTGCCCTAAGTAGGCTGAGAAGCAAGGCAGGTCAGGGTCAGGTTTCCATTTGGAAAGCATCCCTCTGGCTGTTGTATGGGAAATAGCCTAGGGGGGCGGCGAGAACAGTTAGGAAGCTGCCGTGGATGTTGGAGTACTCTGAGAGCAGGTTTGGACTAAGTAGTAGCAGACAGGAGGGTGGAGGATGGATTTAAGAGAGAAAGAAAATTCTGAATCATTCTGAAGGCAGTGGTGGCTCAGGAGAGTTTCCACAAAGCCAGTCTGTTATTCTTCAGAACTTCGCAGAGATGCCAGAGAGGAATATTCTTGCTCATTGGGCATTCATCCCCCACTCTGATCCCTTCTCTTCTTGTGCGTTTGCCCTGTTTCCTCCTCCTGTGGAGCAGAGCCGCTGAGCCCCATATGGGAAGCTGGTGGCTTTGTGCCCTCAGCTCAGGGCAGGAGTGCCGTGCGGCTCCCCTCGCCATGTGCTAGTAGCCTCCGCCTGCTGCAGCGAGGAGCTGCTGAGATCCTTCCTCCCCTCCTTGTGCTCCCGTTCCGCCCTGGGCATACTGGGCACTGAAGCCAGCTCCCTGTGTGTCTCAGCAAATCGTGCCTCTCTTTTTCTGCCCCCTCCCTTCTCCTAGACCTACACGGGCCCCTTCGTTTATTATGTCAAGTCGTCGTTACTGGAAGAGGACATCCGAGCCATCCTGCATTACATGGGCTACGTGCCTGAGTTAGGGACTGCGTATAAACTCAAAGAGCTTGTAGAGACCCTCCAGGTGAAGATGGTTTCCTTTGAGCTCTTTCTGGCCAAGGTGGAGTGTGAGCAGATGCTGGAAATCCACTCACAAGTCAAGGACAAGGGCTACTCCGAGCTGGACGTGGTGAGCGAGCGCAAGAGCAGTGCGGAGGATGTGCGTGGCTGCTCTGAGGCCCTGCGGCGGCGGGCTGAGGGCCGGGATCACCTGACGGCCTCCATGGCCCGTGTGGCACTCCAGAAGTCTGCCAGCGAGCGGGCAGCCAAGGACTACTACAAGCCTCGGGTGACCAAGCCCTCGAGGTCAGTAGATGCCTATGACAGCTACTGGGAGAGCCGGAAGCCACCCCTGAAGGCCTCGTTGAGCCTGCGGAAGGAGCCCATGGCACCAGACTTGGAAGATGACCTCAAGGATGAGATCATCCGCCCATCCCCCTCGCTCCTGACCATATCTAGCTCCCCCCACGGAAGCCCGGATGACCAGCCATCCCCCTCCCCCAACAACGGCCTCGGCCTCCTGCGTGGCACGTACTTCTCCGCTCAGGAAGACGTGGATCTGTACACAGACTCAGAGCCTAGGGCCACATACCGGAGGCAGGATGCCCTGAGGCCAGACGTGTGGCTGGTCAGGAATGACGCCCACCCCCTCTACCACAAGCGCTCACCCCCCGCCAAAGAGTCCTCCCTGTCCAAGTGCCAAAACTGCGGGCTGTCCTGCAGCTCCTCCCTCTGCCAGCGCTGTGACAGCCTGCTTGCCTGTCCCCCAGCCTCCAAGCCAGGCGCTTTCCCTGGCAAGTCCTCTGCCCACGACAGCCTGGCCCACGGGTCGTCTCTGCGGGAGAAGTATGCAGGCCAGACTCAGGGCCTCGAGCGGCTGCCGCACCTCCACCCCAAATCCAAGCCCTCCACCACAGCCACCTCCCGCTGTGGCTTCTGTAACCGCCCGGGTGCCACCAACACCTGCACCCAGTGTTCAAAAGTCTCCTGCGACGGCTGTCTCAGCGCCTACCATTACGACCCCTGCTGCAAAAAGAATGAGCTGCACAAGTTCATGCCCAACAACCAGCTGAACTACAAGTCCACCCAGCTCTCCCATCTCGTGTATAGATAGACTGGACCTGGCATCCCCTGCTCCAAGGGCTACAGCACTGACTTTCTGGTTTCCCCCCTGGGAAGTAGTGTTGATGTGTTGATCTCAGAAGCCGAGACCTGCATTTGACTATGTAGGTGTCAGGGGATCGTGGGGTTGGCCGCACCATGTGGGAGTTCCCATGGTGACCCAGATACTTCAACTGATGGCTGCTTTGTCGCCTGACAAGGGAGAGGGTGGCACTTCCGTTCAGATTCATTTTGCTAATCTCTCCACTCCCTATTCCGTTGTTTTGTTTTCGAGGAGGATTTCTGAGACTCTTGCCACACCCACCTCTTCCACTGCAAAGCCAACTTGGACTGGGAAGGGTCCTCCAAATGCCCACCTGGAGCGCCTGAGCTAGAGGCCTGTTGGCTTGTGAAATGAGCCCTCCTGCCACACCGGGCCTCTTCCAATGGCTCATCCTTTGGCCGCCCCCTTCCCAAATACAAGGATCTCCCACCTGGAACCCCCCCCCCCCAACGCTGACTTCCACCTAAGTCTCAAGGGTGGACTGTGTCCAGTATTCACTGAATGGCATCCTGTTGCCAGCACAGCTCAGTGCAGCCCGTGGTGTTCGTGCACTTTGCTCCAGCGCATCGAAGTGTGGACCTTCCACGGCGGGATAGACTTTTCCCCTTTCTGTTGTTTGCACATGCCCCTCTTACTGTACTGTAAATAGATATTTTTGAGATTTATTTTTAAATAAATATTCAACTTGCCGTGTGTTTCAAAGTGGTTAAAACATTAATTATGTAGCTATTTATACAAATGACCTGGGTCCTTTAGTCTTCCAAGGGAGGGTCTCATGCCCTTCCATGTATCCTACACACACCACAGCCCGAGGGTAAGGCGGAGAGTGCGGGGGCCAAGGAGGAACAGACAATGCCCCTGAGCTGATGGAGAGCCACTGTCTTCCCTACAATAAATCTCTATATACCTACCTCCAGTGTACACTTAGGGGGCTAGTGCGGGCCAGGAGGTCTGTGTGCCTGCGGACTGTGATGACCTGGTGACCTTCAGGATCCTCACTCTGCAGATCTACAGCCTGGTCTTTGCCACTTGCTGCGTGTGAACCTTGCACTCCAAATGTCTCCAGTCTTGTTTCGGAAGGAAAATCCTATGGGATTCCCCTGCCTCCTCCCCCGCCCCCAATCTCAGCCCTCTTCGCCTGTTTCCAGGACTCCTCTGCAACATCAGTGATCTTTTTGCACTAATGTGGGCCCAAGTCAGCGTGTGCCCATCAGACAGATGTCTCCTGAGATACTCAGCTGAGCCTCAGTGCTTCCAAACCTGAGGGCCCCTTAAACTCCTCATGTGAATGACTGTCCCCTGGATTTTGCTTTTGGGGTGCAGAGCAGGAGTGGGGCAAGAATTCGAAAAAAGAACCGCTTCCTTGTGAACTACTATATTTTAGCCATAAGTGTTTGTGATGTACAGAGTATTATAGGAATTTACATGCAGTGGGTTTTCTGGTAGAAGGAGGTATTCAGCTCTTGAACAAATTTAAATCTGGCTGAATCCTGAGGCCACTGTGAATTTGCTCATGTTCTTCCAACTCAATTGAGTGATTTTAAGGTTTTCCAAATCTATGGCTCTTTTTTATATGTCTGGTAGAGCACATGTAGATATTCAATGTGTATGTACAGCTGACTTTCAACCACCTTTATTACTAAGACCAGCCCGTTCTGGGGTCATCATCTTTGACGTTCTTCTTTCCACATTTCCGAAGTGTCGATGCCTGTTTTACTCCCGAGAGCTCTAGTTTTCTAGTTTTCCATTTCCAGATCGCTCCAGCTCTACAGGAACTCTTAACAAACGGTGATGCCCGGTAACTTGTACGGTGGGCAGAAGCAGGAGTGCCCACCTTGTCCTGGGAGAGAAAGTCCGGCACGCGTGTGTCATCACGGAGATATTGTGTTCACAGACTGGAATAGAAAATGCTCTGACCCTGTCTTTGGTGTGTACCTTATTGTATGAGGTTGCTGTGATTGAGCTGGATAAATATATACTAATTTAAAAAGGCAGATGTTTTGCATTTGATTTCTACCAAGAATTGAAATGTTGAGAGATGATTTAAAAAATAATAAAGCGTCTTCCATTATTAAACCAAGTGTTTGAGGTTTTATGTCCCTCCTGCCCTGCTGCTTTTGAAGTTTGGGTTGATTGGGTTTTTTTGTTTGTTTTGCTTAAGCTGCATCCTTCAATGACAGGACTCACATTTTCTCCTCCACGAAACTGATATGTAATAATAGTCGGCATTCGGCATCCAAGTGCTCGTCCTGTGAGCCAGGTACTTTGTATGCTGAGACTTTACCTGCATGATTCCATGTAACAGTCTTCAGCCCCCTTGTAAGCTAGGTAGGTAGTGTTATGTATGATTCCCTTCTTACAGACGGGGAAACTGAGGCATGGCCAGTTCAGCCATGTTTCTCAGGAGTGGGACTCCAAACTCTAGGAGAAATTATTGGTGGTGATTGGCAGGCATTAAATAACATTGAAGGACATAATGAAAAAATTAATGACATCTTTAATTCTTTTGATCCATTTAAATGCCTTAAGGAGGAAGTTCTTATCGGGAAGACAAGTTCAGTGCTAGCTTGTCTGGACCAAAGAGGAAGGAGGTGTTAGGCACAGAGCCTCAGGCTGAATCTTAGCTAAGTAATCAGTTACTTTCTATTTGAAGCAGGTTGTACTGTTTTCCATCTACAGCAATGATAGATCACTTCAAAAATCAATTTAAGTGTTTTTTAAAAGCAAGATGTATGGCAAAAATCTTGAGGGCAGTATACAAGCGGCTGTGGTTCAAGACATCCAGGCTCAGTAGCAGCACAGTCTCCACATGATAGTGACCACTGCTGGGCTGGCCCTTCAAAGGCACCTCAGCCTTGTGAAATGAGCCCTCCTGCCACACCCAGCCTCTTCCAACGGCCTCAGGCCAAAGGCCCAAGTGTTGGGTTTGGTTTTAGCTACAACATAGGAGATGGCGCTGCTGGGAACGGCGGTTTCCTATAGGTGCACACCCAGCTCGGGGGAGCGGAGGAAGCCAGACACTCCTGCACCCAAAGCAGCGTGGTGACTTCAGAGCAGATTGCTTCATCTGTGAATATAAATGACAAGCATATTTAACATCATCAGGCCCACCAGCTGTCCGTTAGCTCTGCTGCCAGCTCTGAGCACCCATCTGTGGCGCCCCACATGCATGATTACCAGTCTCAGAGGGATAAGGGCTGTGGCAGACATTTCAAATTCCTCTCACCCTTTCTCCCTTGGTAACAGAAGACCATGGTAAAGACTACCTTTCCCAGCTCTCCTGTGGCGAGGCATGGCTACATGGCTGTGTCTGGTCACTGGGACAGAGACGTGGTTTGTGTGTCTTCCAAGACGTGTTTTTCAAAGGATCTTGTCCTCCCACCCTGATCCTCCTTCCTGGCTGGAAGGGCTGTGCTGGCTGGAATGGGGCAGCCATGAAGACACTGAGGCGGAAGCCAAGGGAAGAGGGCAGGGTAGCAGTTGGAAGGGGCCAGGAAGCTTAGGTGCTTAGGAAGCTGCCATCAGACCCAGCCTGCCCTGCCCACCTCCAGAATTCTTATGTACAAGAGGAATGAGCTATTACTTTGCTTAATCCACATTTTCCCACTTTCTCATTTAAAAAACCTTTTTATTGGAGATCCCTGGGTGGCGCAGTGGTTTGGTGCCTGCCTTTGGCCCAGGGCACGATCCTGGAGACCCGGGATCGAATCCCACGTCGGGCTCCCGGTGCATGGAGCCTGCTTCTCCCTCTGCCTATGTCTCTGCCTCTCTCTCTCTGTGTGACTATCATAAATAAATAAAAATTTTAAAAAATAAAAAATAAATAAAAAACCTTTTTATTTACAAACTTCATGTACCTTGAACCTGGCTTCAACAATTTAACAGGTTTTTTTTTTTTTTTTTTTAAGATTTTTATTTATTCATGAGAGACAGAGAGAGAGAGAGAGGCAGAGACACAGGCAGAGGGAGAAGCAGGCTCCATGCAGGGAGCCCGATGTGGGACTGGATCCCGGGTCTCCAGGATCACGCCCTGGGCTGAAGGCAGGCGCTAAACCACTGAGCGACCCAGGGATTCCCCAATTTAACAGTTTTACCAGGTTGCAGCCAACCTGGTTTCCTTTCTACCTGTCCATCCACTTCCCTCCTAAATTCCTTTGAAGCAAATTCCAGACATCTGTTTCACTTGTGAATATTTCAGTATGTGTATCTAAAAGACAAGGACTTCCATTTATTTATTTTTTAAAGTTTTATTTATTTAATCTCTACATCCATTGTGAGGCTCAAACTCACAACCCCAATAAGAGTCACCATGCTCCTCCGACTGAGCCAACTCAAGACAAGGACTTTTAAAACACCATACCATTATCACATCTAAGTTTTTAGAATTCTTTAATAGCGATGGTATGCAATGTTCTGATGTCCGGTTGCATAGAAATCCATATTTTAAAAACTATCAGTGCTCAAATAATTCTCCAAAATGCAATTGGTAGTTAGATCTTTAAATCACTTTTACCCTAAAGGCTGTGCCCACAGAGTATAGGGACCCCAGCTTTCTCTTTCTTTTCCTCTTGAAATGTTTTTTTTTTTTTTTTTTTTTTTCCCTCTTGAAATGTTTTAGTTGAGCTGGATTTTTAGTCCTTCATAGTTTGTCAGAGATTGCATTTTGCTGACTGCAGCCTGCACTGTTGTTCAACACGTTCCGCTGTTTTCTCAGTCTCCAGAGTTGTGGCTCTTTTTTTTTTCTCCATTCTTTATATGCTGCATGTTGTACAAAAGTAGAAAAATAAACTTTACTTAGGGGTACAGGGCAGGGCTGCATAAATAAGGGGTTGAGAGGAAATAACTTAAGGCAAGGGTGAGGCTGGTGCCTGGATAAGGCCTGGGTTCCAGACGGGCTGGGGGCAGGTCCAGGTTCTCAGACGCACAGGTCTCTACTGGCAACACATTTCAGGTCCCGTGTGAGGAGGCGGAAGAGGTTGAACGTGATGGAGGCCTCGAGGCAGCCCTGGGACTCCTTGGGGGCCTTCTGGAGCCGGTGCAGCCAGTGGTGGAGGCGGCCGTGGGGCCTGGGGTCTGCTGTGGGCTGAGCCGGGACACAAGCCTGGAGCTCCGAGTGGATGTGGTGCAGCGTGCGGAGGGGCTGGTCCAGGGTCACCCCCAGCGATGAGTCAGTCATGTTCTCCAGGACCTTCAGTGTCAAGTCTAGCTCAGCCTCCAAGGCCACAGGACGCTCCCAGGCCTGCAGGAGTCTCAGGTCCCTGGATCTAGGGAAGAGGCGAGAGCTGCAGCTCCAGTTCTTCCAGGAGAGCGACTCTTCCAAGGCATCCTTGGCCTTCTTGAAGGCTTCTAGCTCCCTGGGTGACAGAGACTGGAACCTGTCCATGTGGCAGCCCCTCCTGGTTGTGGTGGGTTTGGAAGTAGGGACAGGGCCGGCTCTGGTCAAGCCCAGCACCACGGTCACCAGCACCAGGACCCGAGCTGTAGCCATGGCCAACTCTCCTCTGCTTTCCCTGCCGCATGGCTCTGCTTTTAGCCAGGCTCACTGGGCAATCCCAGCTGAGGTATGTAAAGTGAAAAGGCAAATGAAAATTGGAATCTCCACAGGAGAGGCAGACACACGTAGGTGGGGCCAGTCCTGAACCAGGGGAGCACATGGGGCTGGGCGAGGCTGCCTGAGTCACAGAGACCAGGTATCCCACAAGTCCCTTCCCTGGACCTGTGCCGAGAAGGAAAGAGAAACTGAAATTCACTCATAGGAGGACGCCTGGTTTTGGAGAAGTCCCCGTGCCTGGACAATCTTCGGATTAGGACCCTCTGGGGCAGCCTTCAGCTAGCTGGCTTTGGGGAGCCCCGTACTGAGGCCGAGACCGGTAGAGGGACAGGAAAGTGGCTCCGGTGGGGTGCAGGCTGGGAGGTGCGGCAGAGAGGGCTTCCCTTTGAGGCACGTTTTGTTCACTGGGGTCCCCTTTGTCTACTTTCGCTTTGGTCACCTGTGCTTTCGGCGTCCTGTCCAAGAAATCCTTGCCAAACCCTGCGTCCCGAAACTCTTCCCTGTGTTTTCTTCTAGGAGTTTATAGCGTTAGGTCTTACATTTAGGTCTTTATTCCATTTTAAGTCTTACACGTGGTGAAAGGTAAGGGTCTAACTTCGATTTTTTGCATTTGGCTATCTAGTTCCTCCACCACCATTTGTTGAGGCCGTCCGTACTCCACTGTGTGTTCTTGACTGTCGTTGAAGCTCATTTGACCATATATGTGAGGGTTTATTTCTGGGCTCTATTCTGGTCTATAAATCTATCTTTATGCCAGTCCCATAGTATTTTGATTACCATAGCTTTGTATGTAATAGGATTTGAAATCGGGAAGTGTGAGAATCGAAAATTGTCTTTTTAAAGATTGTTTCAACTATTCAGGGGCCCTTGAGATCCAAGATAAATGTTAGGACTGTTTCTATTTCTGCAAAAAATGCCGTTGGTATTTTGATAGGGATTGCATTGAATTGGTAGAATGCTTTGGGTAGTATGGACAATGTTACGATACTAAGTCTTCTAACCCATGAACACAGGATGTCTTTCCATTTATTTGTGTCTTCTTTTATTTCTTCCAGTAATGCCTTATAGTTTTCAGTGTACAAGTCTTTTGTTTCCTTGGTTAAGTTTATTTCTAAGTATTTTATTCTTTTTGATGCTATTGTGAATGGATTTGTTTTTGATTCCTTTTCAGATTGCTCATTGTGTTTGGATAGAAGACAACTGATTTTTTATGTGTTAATTTTGTATCCTGCAAGTTGGTTAATTTCTTTTATTCTTTTTTTTTTTTTAAAGATTTTATTTATCCATGAGAGACACACACATAGAGGCAGAGACATAGGCAGGAGAAGCAGGCTCCCTGTGGGGGAGTCTGATGTGCGACTCGATCCCAGGACTCGGGGATCACAACCTGAGCCAAAGGCATAGACACTCAACCACTGAACCACCCAGGTGCCCTTATTTATTAGTTCTAACAGAGTTGTGTGTGTGTGTATGTGAAATGTTTAGGGTTTTCTACATATAAGATCATGCTGAGAACAGATACAGTTTTACCTCTTTCTTTCGAGTCTGGATGCCTTTTATTTCTTTTTCTTCCCTAATTGCTCTGGCTAAGACTTCCAGTTCTGTGTTGACTTCAAGTGGCAAGAGTGGGCATCCTTGCTTTGATCCTGATCTTAGAGGAAGAGTTTTCAGTCTTTCACCATTAAGTAGGATGTTCGCTGTGGCACATACACTTTCATATGTGGCATTTATTATGTTGAGGTAATTTCTTTCTATTCCTAGTTTATTAGAGTGTTTTTATCATGAATGTGTGTTGAAATTTGTTAAATTTTTTTTTCTGCATCAGTTGAGGCAACCATGTGGTTTTCGTCCTTCATTCTATAACTGAGGTACATCACACGGCAGTTGACTTTTAAGGCTTGCTCAGATTTGGGTCTGATTTGGGGGGAATAAGAATACTTCATAGATGTTGTATTCCTTCACCAGAAGGCACGTGATGTTGAATTTTCTCCCTTTGGAACAGTATCAGCCTTTAGAACTATTATTTGGTGCTTAGATCAGTCATTTCATTGGAAGTTGCAAAATGTAGATTGTTTTAGTATTCCTTTTGGCAACCAGAATACTTCTATAAAAAGAAACTTCCTTGTAGTGGTGTGACTCTACACATGTGATAAAATTGTATAGAACTAAACACACTCTCTCTCACAGGAGTACATGTAAAATTGATAGAATTTGAACAAGGTCTGTGGCTTGTACCAATGTCAGTTTCCCAGGTGTGATATTATTCTGTAGCTGTGCAAGATGTTACTACTGGGGAAACAGTGCAGGGTACACGAGGCCTTTTTGTATTATTTTTTTGCAACTTCCTGTAAGTTTATAATTATTTTTTTAGAAGAAAAAGAAACTGCCATTAGCTGTTACTTGACCATCAGGAGTAGTTTAAATGAGATAAATGCTTAATCATTTTTTATTACTATTTTTTTTTAAGCAAGTTCTTGGCCCAGTGTGGGGCTTGAATTCACAACTGGTATGAAGAGTCACATGGTCTACCAACTGAGCCAGCCAAGTGCTCCTCTTTGTCTTTATTTTTACTTAATGAGTTGATGCCTTAGGGTCCCCCAACAGTGACTATTTTTAAAAAAGTATCATTAACTCATTGATTTCAGCATATGTGTCTATGTGTATATATATACATATACATATATACATATATGTATATATATACATACATATATGTATATATATATTTAATTTCAGTATATTTTATTTTATTTTTTTTAAAGATTTTATTTATTTATTTATTCATGATAGTCACACAAAGAGAGAGAGAGGCAGAGACACAGGCAGAGGGAGAAGCAGGCTCCATGCAGGGAGCCTGACGTGGGATTCGATCCCGGGTCTCCAGGATCACGCCCTGGGCCAAAGGCAGGCGCCAAACCGCTGCGCCACCCAGGGATCCCCTATTTCAGTATATTTTAAATACTTTAGTTCTTTACATTATTGCTATTGATGCTCAGATTCCTGTCTTTGGCCAGTAGGGACCTCTTCCAGTCCTTCCTGAGTCCTTTTTTTTTTAAAGATTTTATTTATTTATTCATGAGAATACACAGAGAGAAAGAGAGCGAGAGGCAGAGACACAGGCAGAAGGAGAAGCAGGCTCCATGCAGGGAGCCCCACGTGGGACTCGATCCCGGGACTCCAGGATCACGCCCTGGGCTGAAGGCGGCGCTATACCGCTGAGCCACCCGGACTGCCCGCTTCTAGGTCTTTTTAATGAACAGAACTTACATTTTTTAAAAAACAAAATACATCATAAGTTCATATTTATACTTTAATTAAAATTTAGGACCAAGGGATTTTTTTACTTCACCTCTTTCCTAAGAATCTTGGTTCTCAAGGATTCTAGGAAAGCCATTACTGATTTTAATTTTGCCACCTATGACCAGACCTAATTTTGACTGAGAGGGAGTCTCAGTTACCCCCCCCCCCCCCCCCCCCCCCCCCCACATACAAGCGAGAAGGGGAGGGTAACTGCTTATCCACTTTCTTGGTGAGACACATTTCGCTTGTTTCCAATCAGGTGCTATTGCAAATATTCTCACGGGTATTTCCTGGTGCAAGAGTGTGTTAAGAATTTCTCTAGGGCAGGGGTGGGCAGGCCTTTTCTGTAAATGGCTAGGTAGTGAGTATTTTTGGCTTCGGGAGCCAAGAGGGAAAAAAAGTTATGTAGGTACTTACATAACAAGAGAGAAAAAATTTTCCATAATTTTTTTTTAAGATTTCTAAAATTTATTTGGGAGAGAGACAGAGATAGCGAGACAGACCATGAGTGGGGTGACAAGGGAAAAGCAGACTCCCTACTGAGCAGGGAGCCCAACTCTGGGGTGGATCCTAGGACTCCAGGATCATGACCTGAGCCGAAGGCAGCCACTTAACAAACTGAACCACCCAGGCACCCCTTCCATAGATTTTCTTTTTTTTTTTTAAGATTTTATTTATCCATGAGGCACACACAGAGAGAGGCAGAGACATAGCCAGCAGGAAAAGCAGGCTCCCTGCAAGGAACCTGATGTGGGGCTCGATCCCACGACTCCAGGATCATGATCTGAGCCACTCAGCTCCCCCAATAGACTTTTAATTAAAAAATTAAAAGCTTTATTTATAGGCATTGAGATTCTAATTTCATATAGTTTTCAGGTCATGAAATGTTCTTTTGAATTTTTTTTCAACCATTTGGAGATGTTAACCATTCTTCACTCTCTGGTAGTACAGAGCGTCGGCAGGCAGGCTGGGGTTTGGTCCTCCGACAGTCATCTGCTCCTGCTTGCTCTCCAGGGCATTGTCCTGGGAGGGGAATTCCTGGATTGAAGGGTGACAGATGTCTTTAAATTTTTTTTTAATTTTTTATTTATTTATGATAGTCACACAGAGAGAGAGAGAGGCAGAGACATAGGCAGAGAGAGAGGCAGGCTCCATGCACCGGGAGCCCGATGTGGGATTCGATCCTGGATCTCCAGGATCGCGCCCTGGGCCAAAGGCAGGCGCCAAACCGCTGCGCCACGCAGGGATCCCAGATGTCTTTAACTTTACTAGGCATTGCCAGATGCTTTTCTAAGTGATTCTCTCAGTTTGGACTCTCACCTCCGGTGACAGTGAGACTTCGTTTCCCGAGTGCTCTATCATATCAAATCTCTCCCCTTACTGCATTGCTCCTGTAGCTGTGGTTTCATTTGTTTTCATTTGTAATCACATTATGAAACGTGAAGATGCCGTGCAGTGTGTTCCTGAGTACTGAATGACTGTGCTTTCTGAAGGATAGGAAGGATATGCAAACAACAAGAGGTTTTAAGTTGCCATCATCCTTCCATTCAGAGAACCAAAAACTTGGCACCTGTTCTTCTGGACCGTTTCCTATTTATACACACACCATTAATTTAATTGTTAGAGGCTAATGCTATATATTATTGTTTTGGAATCTGTCTCCCTTCAGGAATTTGTATCCGTTATTTCTGCTGCAAGTGACATCCAGGGGATTATGGGGCCCTGACCTTTGTGTACGGCCCTCCCCCAGAGTTTTCTGGCCTCTAAGGAAAAACTCCCCTGCCCCGCTCCCTTCCACCCGGAGTGCTTCTCCTAGGAGTTGAGAAGAGGTTGAAATGTGAGCGAAAAATACCAGCTCCCTCTGGGGGGGCCACTTGAGATCCATTCTCCTTTTACTACCAGGATTCCCTTATCCAAGCTGACACTGCTTGGCACAGCTCCGTTGCCCGGCCTCCCCTGCAGCCAGCGGTGGCCTGAGAAGACTCCGCCACAGTCCCCCTCATTCCAGTGCCACCCATCATCACACTCACAGTTTGATTATGTAGAGAAACGATTCTCTGAACCCAGGTCTCCTCAAAGGTGGAAGAGGGAGCTGATGAAGGTGCGAGTGCCTCCCCCCACCCTGCGGCTCCCTGTCCCCGACCCCAGCAGCATGTCTGGGCACCGGGTTTGGCAGCCCGGGCACAGCTGGGTCCCAGGTGTGATCTAATCTCCCCACTTCCTTCTTTGGCTGGGGGTGGGGGAGCAGGAGTGGAAGGCGCGGAGAGGTCTAGCTCTGGCTTCCCTGCCGGAAGGCCCGCACCTGGCCTCAGCACAGGCTGTCCTACCTGCTTTCACTTTCTAGTACGTGTGTTTTTGGTCTGTGCCTGTTTCCGTAAGCAGCTTTGGGTGCCATGTGGAAGTATGAGGGGGCAAACAGACTCCAGGCGTCCTTCCGGCAGAGCGTGCCACCACCTTCCACCAGAGACACCTGCGGCTGTGTGGATTCAGAACCTGGAGGACGGACTGGCAAGTTCCTGCTTCCACAGCCTGGCAGAGGCGCATGAGGGCTCGTCTGCAGTCCCAGCAGCAGGAGACCAGCAGTCCAGGGAGCTGTGGGGAAGACAGACTCTAGCAGCTGTGGGCTGGCTGGAAGCTGGGCCCATGCTAGACCCTTCTGCTTGGCCTCACATCCTCCTCACTAAGGGGCAGGGGCGGGGGCAGGGCAGGTATGACGCCCGGGGCCTGTCTGGTCCGAAGCCCACCGCGTGGCCTGGGCAACACGTCTGCCGCTGGTCCCCAGAGTCTGGTAGGTGCTGACACAGAGCAGAGTCCAGGAGAGTGGGACCCGTGTATTTGCAGTGCCACCTGAACACAAACACAGGAACTGCTCGGATCCAGCAGCATTCATTTTTATTTCTAAATAAATATCCAGTGACATTACTGTTTTCTGTTTCTGAATTCTTTACAGTCCAGTGAGATGAAGCAGGGGCTCCAGCACAGCAGCTCCTGTGCTCCCCCCCCCCCCCTCCCCAGTCTGAAGCCCCATCAGGAAGAGCAGCAAATCATTTCTCAGGAACCAGGACCTAACAAATACCTCTCACAACTTACACATGGGAGGACAAAGAATAAGCCTGACCTTCTGAAAGGTCCTTAAAACAAAACAAACAACAACAACAACAAAAAAAACGGTACTTAAAAAAAAATCCTTCATTTTTATAAAGAAAATGAGTCAGAAGAATTCAAAGTTCTGATTAACCTTGAGAACAGATCAAGCTTGGCAGGGGCTGTTGTGGAGATGATGTGAAAGCCTTGGGGAAGCCATGAACCCCGAAACCTGGCAGCGAGCGAGGAGCCTTCCCCAGGTCTCTACTGGTTCCTTAGAACAGGGCTGGGGCTTCTAGAAGGGACTAGGAACATGAGGACATGGCTCTTCCACAGGGCTGACAGGCTCCTGGGAGCACAGGCCCACCAGGGTGACAGGGGACCTTTCTGTTGAGTGCCCGTCTGCATGTTCCCTGTCCGGTCAGGTGGCCCGGCTCCGGCAGCCGCACTCACCCTGAAGTCGGGCGAGCTCACACCGCAGCCTGGCACGACCAGCTCACCGGGAGAAAGGCCAGGTGTTTGTTTCCCTCTGGACCAAGTTGGCCAGTGGGATGGGGTGGCCCAGGGGAAACTTGTCAAGTCTTCTTCATTTGTCACATGGCCAATGGCCACAGAAGTTCCTCAATATCTAACTACTTGCGTGAGAGACGGCAGGAACCTAAGCAGGAGGGAGTGTGGCTACTTACTCTGTGTAAGTCTTCCCTTTCACTGGGAGTATTTTCATTTAAAACAAATTGCCTGGGGCTTTAGAGACTGAGTTCCTAGGAGAACAGCTTCTTAATGGTGTTGGCTGCCATATCGAGAACGAGAACGGTTCAGAGTTGGTTTCCTACACACGTCAACCAGCAAGAGAAACACAGGGTCTGCATTCTGGAGGGAAGGGGGGAGGATCACGGTGGCTTTTCTCTTTCTCTCTCTCGCTTTTAAAGTCCTAATTAATGGCAGATCATTGCTGCTGATTCTTCCTTGTGCTTGAATCAGGGACCAGTTCGGAGGCTTGCACCATTGACATCCATGACTTAGCTGACGAGAAGCCAGCCACCACCCTGCCTTACCCCCACTCTCCCCACCAAAGCAGAAATGGGATCCTGGATGTGGCCACCCTGCTGAGGACTCGGCCAAATGCACAAGCCCCTGGGATGTGAAGCTGAGACCTCACAGAGCAAGTCTTGCTGATGCCACCTCTGATGTAGGTTTCAAGGATAGGAGGGTCCCCTGCTCATCAATCTTTCCATATTTCATGGCACACAGAGGAATCTGCAGGCCAACCAGGACCTCTGTAGGCTAACTTGGGGTATTCTGGGGGAGCCAACATTCTGGGCCAGGCCCTGCCCCTGGGCCTTACCCAGGGCCTGGCCAGCACTTCTACTGTGAAGAGAGGTAGCTGGCCAGGGAGCAGGAGGTTTTTGGTTCTGCTGTTGGGCTATCTGAGCACCAGACTATGGAGCGGAGCCACCTTCCTCGTGCCTGGCCCTGGCTCAGCCCAGCCTAAAACTTGATCTCTGGGGACCTAAGATAAGCCCCCTCCTTGCCCTGTAACTCCCCACACCACAAGCCTCAGGGTATGGTTTTCCCAGGGATCCTACAATGACAGGGCTGCAGAGGGGAGCCTTGGGTGTGGGCCTTGTTGCCACATGGTTCCCCAAGACAAGCACGTCTTCTAAGTTCACTAAGCTGCCAGATGCCTCAGAGGCACTCACAGACTTCACAGCGTTCACCCTCGCTCTGAAGTATGACCCTGTCTGTGTGCTATACCCCTCCTTCCCATGGGCTAGACCTAGAAGGAAATAAATCTGTGGGAAATTGTAGTTATGCTAAATATTTTTTTATCTATTAGGCATTTATTGCCCCCAAAAGTAGAATTATTAAGTATGCTAAAGGCAGCAGCAGCAGCAAACTTCTGATTTTCAAGCAAAGACACTTGAAAAAATCCACCAGGAAAATGTATCTCCATAGGCTCTGCAGGTGGCAATGGCAAAGGCCAAGAGACAGACGTGAGGAACGCGGGTTGCCCTTGTCCCCATAAGAATGGGCTCCAGCCTGCCAAAGCCTCACGTAGCCAGCAGGGGGCAGAAGAGCCTCTCAGGAGACCCAAGAGGTGCCAGGACCTGCCAGGAAAGGTGCCCCCCGGCCCACTAACCCAGGCCTAGGGGACCTTCCACTTTGAGGACTCTTCTCTACTACACTATCATTTTCAAGTCTCCGCTAAAAGTGGGAGGCGAGACCTGGTGACAGGGGGCAGTCTGAATTGAGAAGGTGTTTCCACTGCTTTATCTGTGAATTCACAGCCCCCCCCCCCCCCATTTTCTGGGAAGCTATTGAGTTTGCAATGCAAGTTCCACTTCTGAGATCAGACCACGAACTTCAAAGGAGAAAGTAAATTATTTATGGATTGGAGAACACTCTAGTCTCGGATCCCTGCCCTCTTCCTCCTAGGTGTGGACAACCGTCTTCTCCTTCTTTGACCTCTAAAAGTAGGAAATGATGGAGACAAGAATTATACATGGTATTGCTCCTCCCAGAAGGTATTAGGTGAAGTAAAATACTCCTGTTTGGCTTAAATTACGGAGCTAAAGGGGGAGGTTCCAAAAAGAGAAATGAACATATGTTAACCCAAGCAAGTACAGATTTACTTTTCATGCATAAGAAGGAAACCAAGTGCTTCCTGTCTGATTGGCCTCATACTTCCAGGAAAGGGGCCTGGTCGGGTGGGCTGGGCACCAGGGTCTCGGAGGGCTCTGCAGTCAGTTCTTCCTGACACCCAGGGCCATGCTGCCTGAGGCAGAAGGGAAGGAAACAGACCTGCTGCCAGCCCAGGGTCCATGCTGGCCCAGTGTTCCTCACACAGAACCAGGACACAACGAAACCACCCAAGAGGGTGCCGAGTCCCAAGGCAGGGACCCTGAGGCACCTAGGGGAGGTGCCACTGGCCCATAGATGGGCAAAGGCTAGTGGGTATGAGGTTTGATAAGGGAAGATGAGGAGCAGATGTGAAAGTGAGGAACTCCACTCCATCTGGATGTGACTAGCAGCTCCTCACCCTGGATAGCCAAGGGCCGGGACCACAGGGACAGGGCAGGGGGTGTGCGTGTGGGAGAGAGAGACATGTGCAAGCCTCTGTGAGCGAGTTCTGGGTGGGAGTGGCAGGGGAGGAGCACAGGGCACTGCTGCTCTGGCCCCTACTCAGGGCTTTGGTGAGCTGGGACCCAAGACGGTAAAGAACTGAACAGGGAAGAAGGAAATGCTGACTAGCAGTGAAGGTGGCAGCAGGCAAACAGTGGGCAGACCCCACAGAGCCCAGGAACTGGGGCCTCTGGACCAATGAGATCCACTGGGTGAGGGAGGGAGGTGACTGCCAGGCTCTCACTATGTAAAAGTGCAGGAATTTAAACTGAACTCCAAGACCACCGATGCCAGCTGCATAAGCTCTATAACTCTAGCTTCTCCCTCCAGAGGGCGCTTTGACCCCACGGACTGGGCTGGCTCACCCCCAGAAACCCGATGCAGCTTCTAATGGGGTTCCTGAGAAGGACCCCTGTGTCCGGCTCCGCACCAGTGTAAACATTCACACTATTCCCAGAGGAGGGCAGCAGCTGCCTGCCACCCAGGGAGACAGCCTGCAAGGTGCCAGTCCGAGGTAAAGAAAAAGGTCACTGGTTTTTCCTTTTCAGGGAGTGCAAGCAACAACTCAAAGGGAAGTGTGAGGTTTTCCGGATTTCTGAGCCCACCACTTAGGTCAGAACTGCTGCTGCTGAGACCAGAGGCACCTTGATGACCAAAGGGAAAGGGTGGCTGGCTCCCTGCACTGCTGAACAGACACCCATTTGGGCCACAGCAGGGACTCCTGTGAAGGCTGTGGCTGAGAACAGCAGAAGCTGCAAGCCAGGGCTCCCCCAGAACCCCCAGTCCTGGCAGGCTCCACAGCTGGTCACAGCTTTTCTTCTCAGGCACCTCAGCTCGTCAGAGGACTCTGCACCCTGGCCACAGAAGCAGAAGGGAAGGTTTACCTGGACGGTGGGTCCCTCTGGATCTGCGGGCTGGGAAGCAACAGAGCAGAGGTCTGGCTCGGGGAGGCCCGGGGACATGACCTACTTCAGAAGCAGACAGCTGGCTCCAAGGCCCAGGGACATCTGGTTTCAGAAGACCATGGCCTTTGCTTCACCCTGCTTCCATCTTCCCTGAGGCTGCGGCCAAATGCAGCATCTCCGGGGCCCCTGCTGAGCGTCTGTCCTGAGAGCCAAGAGGCCGCTGGGCGGGCGCCCTGCTCCATCACAGCAGCTCCTGCTCGTCATCTTCGGAGCCCGAGGGGCCCTGGCGCACCTCCTCATACCACTTGTTGGTGAGGGTTTTCATCTGGATGCGCCCATGGTGGAGGTCCTGGGGCAGGAGACACAAGTAAGCCCTGGTCAGTGGGTCTGGGTCAGGTCAAAGTTAGGAGGGGGAGCTGCCTGTACCTTGTGGGGGTGTGGGAGAGAGATGGGAGGAAGGGCACAGGGCCGCAGGCAACTTCAAAGTGTTAACCAACTAACTCAAGCTGGGATTCTTCTCTGGGGGGTGGAGAGGACAGGAGATGTCACTCAGAAACGGGAGTGGGAGGCAGGCTGGCGTGATGTTCAAAAACCTGGCTTCCGGGATCAGACACCCCTGGGCTCTGCTGCCACCTCTGCTGCGTCTTGGCTGTGTGACCTCAGGGCGGTTACTGCACCTCTCTGGGTCTCAGCCTTCCCAGCTGTCCAGCAAGAGAACAGCTGTAGCTGCTACACAGGTTGTTGGGAAAATGACATGAAGCAATAATGAGAAACAGTCCCACAATGACAGAGACCATGACTGCCAGGGAGGAACACGGGCTCAGAAATGAAGTGCAGCAGACCCAAGTTGGGCCCCCCAAGACTGTGTCACTCACAGTCCAGAGGCCAGCAGTCCCCGGGGGGATGGAACAACAGCCCTGAGCCTTGGGCCTCACTGCCTGAGGCCCCGGCATGTTTGAAATTTTCAGCTCCGATTCAGTAGCTGATCAATGTTCCGAGTCTATCATCCAGGAAAACCAAACTGTGTTAACAAGTCTATTATTAAACTCACACTACAAATGGCAGTGAGGGGGTAGCGAAGAGCAGATGCCGAGCCCCACAGCATATCCAGCTGCCGGCCCGGGAAGGGGGGTGCGGGGGAGGCGGCCCGACAGGTCCCTCTGCCCACCCACCGACGGCCCCACAGGGCCTGAGGGTGGAAGGCTAGGGACCCTGAGCCATGTGGTGCATGCTGGGGTCCCACCTCCTGAGTCAGCCGCCGCGTGAAGAAGGGGTTCAGGTACTTGGCGTCCAGCCACACGAAGCCTTTGAGGTCCTGCCGCCTGATGTAGTGGGCTTCATATTCCTCCTCCGTGAGCTCTGACAAGTGCTCTGACTCGATGGTGTTGCCCTGTGGCCGGAGGGAGGTTGTCAGCTGGCCTCTTCCTGGGAGCCCCTACCCCACCCAGCCTACCCAGCAGCCCTCCGCTTCTGGCCACCAGTGCCCCCAGCCCTAACTGTGCTTTCGAATCAGTGCAGGGCGTCTGTAGGTAGCAGAGCGCCTCCTGGGAGCCCTGAGGGAGGTGGAAAGGCTTGTGAAAATACAATGGATACCCAGAAATAAATCAGAATCATGAATAAATCAGAATTTATTTGTGGGCTGGGGTTTGGTCTGTAAGCTTTCCAAAGGTGATTCTAATGTGCATGCAGGACTGGGAATTGCCATTCTCGGTGATTTTGTTCCCAGCAAACTGAATAGGGCAGGCTCCTTTTGTCACTTATGCCTGCAGCTGCACTAGCTGTGGTTCTGTTCTGGGCAGGTGTTTGTCAGTCAATCGGTGGGGCTGGTGGTGTGTGGGGGGGCAATCTTGGTGGGAAGCAGAGAGGAATGAGAGTGACCACCCTCTGGCAGGACAGGTCTGCGAGGGTAGGAGGTCTCAGGGTCACTGGATTCATGCCAGCACAGCTCTAGCCCACTGCGGAGGAACAGCCCCACCCTCTGAAAGGAGGACCAAAGGCCACCAGGGTGTGAATGCAGGAGAAGCCCTGAGGCCACAGCCAAGTGGCCACCACTGGGGGTTTGGGGGGAGGTGCAGCTGCGGGGGGTGGGGGAGAGGCAGGGAGAATCACCCAGAAGGCTTGTGGTTTCAGAAAATGCAGCCCCCCCCCCCGCCCCACAGGGTTCTCATTAGGCAGATCTGGGAAAGGGCTCAAGAATTCACATTTCTAACAAGCTCCCAGTGATGCTGCTGGTCCAGGGGCCTCCACCTTGAGAGCGCTGATGGAGAGCGTGATGGTTAAGAGCACAGACTATGGAGTCTGTGTGGCCTCTCTGTGCCTCCGTGCTCGTATCTGCAAAATGGGGATGAGCAGAGAGCACCTGCCTCCTGTGGGTGATCAGGGCACCCTGGGACAGTAGGAGGAGAGCCTGTGGCACACAAAGCACTCCCTAAATAGCATAGCAGCTCCTCTTCCTCTGGGCAAACATCCTGGTTCCCCTAAAGCCGGGCTTCAACAAGGGTGGCTGCAGGGTCGCAGGGCAGCGGCACCTGGCAACTTGCTAAAAATGCAAATTCTCTCTGGTCCCACCCAGCCCTGGAAAGCCCTAGAGCCACCACTGGTTCAGATACCCAGCAAAAAGTCTGAGAACCTATATTGGGGCTTTTGTTAAGAACAGACAAGAAAGCTGGAGGATGGGGGTGGTGGGAGAACAGCCTCTGTGAGAAGGTCCTGCTGAGCCAGCCCCCACTGTGACACCCCCTCTCCCCTGTGGACCTCTTTCCAGCAGGGCCTTGGCTGAGACATGGCTGCAGAGAGACCTGTGCTCCCCACTGAGAAAGTAGGCTGTGTCCCTTTCCCACCATGAGGCCAGAGGCTGGCAAACAACTCACAAGGAGCCTCAGGACTCCAACCTCCTTCTGAGGCTGGCAACTGGTATATGTGTGTGTAGGTGCTGAGATCGTCAAATCGTGTCTCATTTCCCCATTTCCCAGCTGCGGTGCAGACCAAGCCCCCATCCCATTCCCGGGCCCACGGGGCACTGACCATCTTCTCTGTCTTGCTGAGGTTGACGTCCTTCTTGTTCCTGCGGCGTGCCTTGGCGTCCTCAATGTCCATGAGGCGGATGAGGGGCATGGTGCTGCCGCCCAGCAGCAGGATGGTGAAGAGCACGATGATGATGGTGGTGGTGCCGATGAGCTGCCGCTTCTCCATGGGCTCCAGGTCCAAGGTGCAGGCTCAGGGCGTAGGGGATGGCCCCTCGCAGGCCTGGGGGAAGAGAAGGGGGTATGAGGACATGCATAGGGCGGAGAGAGGAGAAGCCGCATCACTGACCGGGTGCTCTGGGGATACGGCCATGGCCCTGCATCACGCCAGTCGAACATTCTAACACACCCGACTAAAGAGGATGAGCTCCTCCTGTGAGGCTCTGGGGTGTGAGGAAAAGCAGGCCACAGAGAAGCGGGGCCTTAGCTCATCCCATTTCTCCTTCACAGGGTGGCCAAGCAGGTCAAATGAGGTGACCTGTCCAGGCCGTGATGCACTAGGTGTGCGTGCTTGTGTGAAGATTTACCCAGCTCAATGCTCACAAAAATACTAGCATGGACCAAGCTATCCCTGTGCATAGGTGCCAGGCCCTGTGCTAAGGGCTCCACATGTACAACCTCGCTGGAACTTCACAGGAGGCTGGTAAAGCAGGTCCTACAATTCTCCACCAGATATAGATGAGGAACCGAGACTGAGGGAATGAAGCGTCCTCCTGGGACCACACAGCCTTTCAGGCAACAGCCAAGGAAACAATTTATCCAAAGGCCCCTCGCTTCTGAAGATGCTACTCTTACACAGCTCCTGGCGGCATGACAGGCCCTGGGCTGCCCTGCTGCTGGCCAGAGGCTGTGGGGGAGCTGCGCCACTGCCTCTTCCTTACTTCCTGCTGTGGTGCCCAGCAAGGCTGCTGGCTCAGCTGAAGGCTGCACAGAGCCAGAGCCGGAGAGAGCATTTTCTAGGAAACCTCCTAACTTGCCTGGGGCCACACAGAGGGGAGCTTCCAGGAGGGGAGACCCCAGACAAGGACTTGTCACACGGTGAGTGCCAGAGAAGGGGAGAATGGGGCAAGGCACTCAGTGGAGGATCTGACCCAAACATGGAGGCTGGAGCATCACAGAATGAGGGGGCTCTGACCAAGCAGTGCAGGCCCAAGATAGGGACAAAGACAGGGGATGGAATTAAGAGAGACAAGGAGAGGGGAAGGGCACAGACGATGGCGGGATGTCCTAGGAGGGCTGTGCTACACGGTTGACGGGGCACAGGGTCTAGAATCCGGCTCCTGGGTTCACCACCTAGTGCCCTGCTTTCCGCCCAGGTGTCTCAGGCTGGAGCGATGGATTCAACTCCATCTCTCAACCTGTCACATGAGACTAAACACAGGGCCTGCCAGGTTGGTGGCCTGAGGAGGAAATGCTCAGCACAGGACAGATGTACATGCAGCAAATACGGAGTTAGCCATGCCTCTGCTGTAACACGCACTTCTCTGTTCTCCGTGGAAGGGGAACGCTGGCAAAGAAGAGGTTGGGCAGGAAGGCAAATTCAGTCCTAGACAACAAGATTGTGGTGTTTCCATGGCATCAAAGGAGGATTTCAACACGGGAGTCAAGATTTAAGAGCAAACAGCTTGGGCAGCCCAGGTGGCTCAGCGGTTTAGTGCCGCCTTCAGCCCAGGGCGTGATCCTGGAGACCCGGGATCAAGTCCCAAGTGGGGCTCCCTGCATGGAGCCTGCTTCTTCCTCTGCCTGTGTCTCTGCCTCTCTCTCTCTCTCTGTGTCTCTCATGAATAAATAAATAAATAAAATCTTTAAAAAAAAAAAAGAGCAAACAGCTTTGGGAGTGTGGGAACTTGATGGAAGTGGAGGCCACATGATGGGTGGGCGTGTGAGAACACAAGAGCAGAAGCAGGCCTGGGGCTGAGTCCTGAAGAAGCCAGTGTTGAGGGTTTGGTAAGGAGGAGGGGCAAGCCAAGGAAACCCCACAGGAAAAGGAAGGCAACCAGGAGCATGGCCTGGATGCCTAGGAAAGAAGATCTCCAGGCAGAAAGCAGGTCAGTAGGAAGAAGGAGCTCAAAGCCGAGGAGGCAGGCCAGATGAGGGCTGCCCTGTGCCCGCCAGGTTTTGGCTGCAAAAGGTTGCTTCGTGACCCGGGCAAGGCCAAGTTCAGGTCCATGAACAGGAGGTGAGGAAGTGGAGAAAGCAGGCGAGGACAGTCCATGTCAGGAGGTCTGGCAGCATTGGGAGACAGGAAGCAGCTGAAGGGGGTGTGCAGAAGGGGTTTGGGTTGAAGTTGCTGGTTTTTTGCTGAGAAAGAAAAGAATCTTTAAGAGTTTCAATGATGATGTCTCAGTAGAGACAGAGTCTGAGGATCCAGGAAAGAGAGGGCAAAAGCCTGTGGCAAGAGGGCTCGGGATGGCCTGGGAGAAGCACCAGGGGAACCAATGGTCCTCACTGTTTAGAACAGCGCCCCATTCCCCACAGAGGCCTCTTCCCATGCCCACTTCTCCAAACAGCTCACGCTACTATGTAAAGTATCTGATACATTTCTGACATTTTCTTTGAAATTTTTAAGACCTTGGATCTACTACATTTTTTTTCTTCTTGGCAAAAAAGATTGAGCAAAAAGTTTCTCTTGCTATACATACATACATATCTCACACACACATACATATGTATATATTTTAAACAAGGCCTTTTGAAAGGGGAGACAAATCTGTGAGAAATTTACAGATACGCTGTTGGATAGAAAACAACTTATAAAGCACGTTGCTATACCCCAACCCACATGGAATATTTTAATTATAATATTTAAATAAGAAGGTACAAAGAACTGGATGTATTGCTCAAAAATAAATTTAAAGATGCCTAAGGATCCAGTGTGTTAGGAGCCAAAGATGAACTCATTCCCATCCTTTAAAAAGTAGAGGAATTTGCACAGAAACTTACAGTGTTCCAATCAATGCTGAGAACTCTGACTAAAGGAAAAAAATACCTAAACCTAGCCTGTCGTGCAAAAAAAGTTTCAACTTGAACTTTCTTTATTCTGAGCCCTACACTACTTGTAGGAAAGTCAAAGCTGCTCCTTGTGCAACCTGCCCCAGGCTGCCCATCTGTCAAGAGGAACGTGAATAGACAGTAAATTCTGGCTCTGCCTCCTGTTGATACACAAACCCAAGTGAGTCCTTTGCCTTAAGCCTGGGCTTCCTCATGTGTAGAACAGATGCACATTACCCATTTATCTCACAGCATGGAGCCTGTGAGTAGTACTGTCTGGAAGGGGCTCGTCCGGACCCTGTTAACCAGGGGATTGTAGGATTTTTGCCTTATGAGGTGTGGCCGTTTTTGTTTAAAAATTTTATTTATTTGACAGAGAGAGAGGGAGAGAGCACAAGCAGGGGGAAGTGACAGGCAGAGGGAGTAGCAGGCTCCTCATGGAACCTGACACAGGGCTTGATCCCAGGACCCTGGGATTATGACCCGAACCGAAGGTAGACGCTTCACTAACTGAGCCACCCTGGCACCTTGAAGCGCTCCCATTTTCTTTTTCTTTTCTTCTTTTTTTTTTTTTTTTTGAGGCGCTCCCATTTTCAAAGGGCTCCAGCAGATAGCCACATGCACTCTCTATACAGCGTGTGCCTTTATAAGAGGCATTTTCCTTCCACTGTTCATTCAACATTGGACTTACCACTAAACCACATGATGAACATCATCTTCGGTGTGATTTTATGATCACGGAAGAAATTCAGGAGGTAGGAAAGAGGGAAAATGTTTACCGCTCTGCCAAACAGTACAAGTACCTGTGAAATAGCAACAAATGAAGTCTTAGACAGAAACCTCTGGTCTTTCAGGATGAAGCTTGTTGAAGCTAACACAGACCTTGTGACACACCCAGAATAAATGCAGCCTTCCCCTTGGCCATGAAAGACATGAATGATAATGCTAGGCAGAGACCCAGCTGGGGCATGTTGCTCTAGACGCTGGTTTCTATGAGTCTTGGAAAGGATCACACTTTGTACAGTATGTTGCCATGGCCAGGAAGAGAGGACTAACAAGTATTAAAGCCAGCTTTAGTTATGACAGTAGAACAAAACCAAATGCCAAGAGGCCATGCTAAAGTATCCAGAGACTAATTTAAGGGCAATCCCACTCTTTCCAAAGGTGCTCCACCATGGGACAGGCCCGAGCTAATCGTTTCCAATGGGCTAGCCCTGGAGGGACAGACAAGGCGTTCCTGCCTCTCCTATGGGCGCCCCACTCCTCAGGGAAAGGAGGAATGACTGAGAAGGACGTACACCTAATGCTCGTAAATGCTGCTCCTCAAGCAGAAGGAATGTGTAGGCAGGTTCTAGAAGGAGGTTACATGCACCCTGCCTGGACATTTGCTTGCCACAGCTTTGGGTTCCTACCCATCTCTACAGTCTTAACAAAATATAGCTTTAGGTAAGGTTTAAATCTTATTTAATTGGATGCCTAGAACTACTTATTAATTTGCTTTTTTCAACTTGGTTCTCACCATAACTAACCTAATAACATGTACACAATATACACATGTACACTTGGCAGGCTCTAAGTTTCAGGGGCAAGGAAATGGAGACAGAGGGTAAAGGACTGGTCTAAGAGGACCTAGGCAGGAAGTAGGGGAGCCATGTCCCAAACCCAGTCCGGTCTCCAAAGCCCGTGCCCTTGACCATGAGTGAGTCTAAGGTAATGCATCTGAACAGCACTAGCCACCTCTAGGAGCGGGAGGGAGCTCCCACTCCAACACATCTTCTCATTTTCCTTTTGTTCCCAGCCCACGGCTGAGGGAGCCACCTCCGTTTTACCCACTGAAATCCAATCTTTCATCCCTGCACTTGTGTCTCAGGTTTGACCAAACGTGGCCCTTTTACCCAGGTACCACACTAAAGACCCTTACACTTTTGGGAAATGATTTTGGCTGTCCTCTTTTGTCCTGAAACTTGAGTTTGAAGGACAGATAACAGTGACAGAAGCAATGAGCTCTTGCTGACTGAGAGGGGGAAGCACCCCTACTGCAAGGAGAAACACTGTTTCCAGAGGATTCTTTAGCTTCTCCATGGCTCGGTTTCCCATGTGCCAAACAGGTAGGCCTCACTGGTTTGTACATGGTAGGTGACAGTGCTTAAAAAAGGTGTGCCTCTCCAATAGCTGGGTTCTGTTAAGTGGCATTGGTAATAAAAGTTAACTGAAGATGAATTATGATAATTGATTGAGCAACAGTAAGGCGTGCTTCTCATGTGTCTTAAATTGAAGGTGGGTCTAAAAGGACAACAAAGATCGAGTTAGGGATTACAGCAAGAATCAGCAGGCAGCAGGCCCCTGGGAGACAAGCTCACAATGAGGGGAGAGACCTGGGAGCACCAGGCTAAATGCTCACAGGTCAGAAGCCATTCATGTCACTTTCATCAGATGCCTGAGGAAGCTGGACCTTTGTTTTAAATGCTAAACATTTATTTCCCCCAAAAGATTTGACTCTACTGTGAATGATCAAACTTTTCCTTTCCTATTTTAATTAGTTAATTTATGACTTAATTTGTTAGTTTATTAATTAGCTTAAATTAATATTTTAATTTGTCTCCTCTTGCTGCCCTGAGTCCAGGGATAAGCTTCCCAAACCTTCTGAATGGCAAGAATCACCTCGGACAACTGCTCTGGGTAAACCTCTGGGGAGGTAAGGGCCTGGTAATCTTTACTTTAAACAAGTGTCCACGGTTATGCTCAAAAATGGACACATCTGAAGAAGGCCACAGCAAGAAGTAAATATATGCATTATAAATTATTGAGAAAAAGTAGAAAAGGAAAAGAAATCATCCCAATTCTACAACCCCTGTGAACATTGTGCTATATTCTTTCACATGGTTTTTTCCTCTATGCATGACGTTTTTACATGGCTATGATCAAGTATGTATTAAATTCTGAAATCTGCGTTCACCACCTCACATAGAAACACAGGAACTTGTATGTTTTAGAGAAGATCATAACCTTTAAGGCCGTTTAAAATTCAAAAAGAAGCAAAAATTCTTTTCCAGGGATATTCATTCACTTAATTCCATCCCTCCTCCCTTTATTGTATGTTTATGATTTTTTTAACAAAAGAAACTTTAAACAGAAGAGTGTCTATGTAGCTGTTGACTTTGAGCAGTTAACAGTTACATAAATGAATCCAGAATATGTGGTTATTGATCTACAAAGAAGTAATTAAATAAAAAACAAGGAAAATACTTACTATGCACCAGATGACAAAGGAAATTTCAAACTTGTGAGGGAAACTAAAAATGGACAGGCCAAGAAATGCAAACACACATGTTTCTGAAACAAACCAAAGAATGGATTATTCAGCCCCAACTATTTTCTTCTAACATGGTACTCAATCATTAAAGCAAGCAAACATTTCATGTAAGTCAGAATCCACTATAACAACTTTGCTTATTTTCTGAAAAATCCTGCACCTGATGCCTCCTTGGTGGAACTTGTACTTCGATTCACTCATTCTTTTCTATCCCATGAGCCACATGTGCTTGCTTATTCAGAATCTCCTCATTTAATGAGCCAGCTGTCAAATACTCATGCAAATAAATACTCTCCAACCGGGGGAAGATGATAAATACATGAATCTGCCCATTTGTCACTGTTATTAGCGAGGATCCTGACTGCAGCAAAGTGGCAAAAATTCAGAGCAAATGACTGCAGATACCACATAACCAGTGTGGAAAGGGCCCTCGGTTAACTTCCTTACCAGGGCAGACAAAACTAAGTGAGTGACTTCACACATCTGATGCGGTCACAGATTTGGAAGAGGACTTGTACCCACAGGATCTGTAGGAAGAGAGGGGGATCTCCAACTCTTGGCTTCCATCCACGAGGCAGAGAGAGTCGGATCCCTACTCTCTGGCCAGCAAGCCCTTGTGTATCTTAAGAAAAAGCACCATATGAATTTCTAGCACTAAGCTCCCTGCTTACATCACAACATCCCCCAGAATAGGCTAATAATCAGGGAGACAAAGACTGTATTTTAAAAGAGTTGAACATCATAAAATAGGCTGCTTTAAAACATTTCAGCCATGTTTTTCTCTAAACACGTATCTTTTTAAAACAAGTCTGCAAGCCGGATAGTATACACACCCTTCTCCTCCTTGAATTTTTTCTTATCTAATATTTTTGTGATCTTTCCAAATCAGCTCATTCAGAACATATTTAGATCTATGTTATGCTTTTCCCTGGTGGCATAAATTTCACTATATTGATCTGTCATGGCTAATTGAACAAAACAAATCCTCTGTCAATGGACACTTAAGCTGCTTCTATTTCTGATGTTACCAGTTACGACAAATATCCAGGCTCAGTTCCTGAGGGTAGCACTGGAGGGTCAAAGAGCACACAGCTTTGAAACCCTGCCTGATGCTGCAATGACTGTACAAGAGATGGCATCAGTGCACACGCCTGTCAGCAAGGTCTGCTTTCCAAATGCCCATATCAGAAGTGGGTATTAGCAAACTTAAGATACGCCAATCTGATGAGTACAAAACAGACAGGTGTTTTGCTTTACATTCCTTCAACTGCGAGTATCAGGCTCAGAGACTTTAGCTAGGGCTCTGCGAGTGGGGGGCTGGGGTAAAAAGACCCCCTCGGCCAGGAAGAGACAGACCTGGATTCCAGACTCACTTCTTAGCTACAAGACTGAGGGCAAGTCATCTGAACTCTGGGCACCTGAGCGCCCTAAGGCTGCAGAAGGAAGCTTCTGCACAGCCTGCCCCTGCCTCCTAGGATGTGACCGTGTGTAACTGGTGCTGGAAAATGAGACGCACCCTACCACAGTGCCAGGGAGATGCTGGTGATGACAGCTGGGCACAGTTACCTGGTAGGCCAGTGGAAAGGGACTATGTGAGAGTGCATCCTTTGCTGCCAGATATAAACCAGGGACAAGGTAAGGGAGTACAGCAGAGTGTAGGGGAGCAAGAGCCCACGCTGGAACAGCTTCACAGAGAGAGTTCTTGTGGTGGACCCTGCCCAACAATGACTGTGCTGGCACACGAGCTCCCAAGTTACGCTCTTCGAGCCACTCTTGTGGAAAAGGGGCCTGTGGATATGCTGGGGAAATGCTATGATGTGTGTCAGCTCACAATGCTCTTGTAGTCCCCAAACTGAAACTGCATTTCCCCCAAGATTTTCCAGATTCTTGTTGACTGTTGGGTCTTGTCCTAGCTAACTCTCACCGATGCCAATGCCAGGGAATACATTTTTGGAAATGTCACTTTACAACATTACAAACATAGGAGTCTCCAAAATTCATAATTAGTAGTTCTTACTGTTTATGGTTTTAAAATTGCAGGCATCAAATGTTCTAGAAAGTTATCAGGAGTTAGGTTTACATTACGGAATTTGAAAGCCAGAGTAATAAACAAAAGATAAGGGAGTGCAGTATCTGGCTTGAAGGAATTCTGCTGCCTCTCCTGCCAGGGGAAGGCTGGGCAGCCTCCCGAAACGGTGTAGCAGAACAAAGGCTGTGGGCAGGCCTGCGCAGGACCACACAGAGGCAGAACTCACCGCACAGGAAGGCCACGGTCCGGAGGGTCTGCTGCATGAGGATCTGGGTGACTGGGGACAGGTTATGGTGCGTGTAGTGGGACATCACAATGCCCGAGAACAGGATGGCCATGATGCCTAGAGAGAGACCAAGAGGGAAAGCACAGAGACATGAACAGCACAGAAGAGCACCTGCTATTTGATACACAAATAATATCGTATATTTTCTGCAGGTCACTGGACCCTACAGTGTTACATATATTCAGAAAAGGAAAAGAAAAAGCGAAGAAAATACTACCTGAGGCCTCCTGGAGGCTGCAGAGAAATGCTACAGGCCCCCTATCACTGGCAGCATCCTTACCAGCTGGGTGACCTCAGGCCAACCTTCTTTACCTCTCCAAGCCTCAGCTCTCTCTTCTGGGCAGGGGACTAACAGCAGCTTCTCGTGGACCTGCCAAGGGGGTACTGGGAACAAGTGACTCTCACCCACAGACAGAAACAGGGCAGGTGAATCACTCTTGGGGCAGAAAGGGAGTGTAAGAATCGGGATGTAGAGACTGCATGGACTTTCATTTCTTTTCTAATTTTCACCTTAATCACCATAATCTTTTATTTTTTATTTTTTTTAAAGATTTGTTTATTTATTCATAAGAGCCACAGAGAGAGAGAGAGAAAGAAAGAGAGAGAGAGACAGAGACATAGGCAGAGGGAGAAGCAGGCTCCCCTCAGGGATCCTGATGTGGGACTTGATCCTGGGATCATGCCCTGAGCTGATGGCAGATGCTCAACCGCTGATCCGTCCAGGCGTCCCCTACCATAATCTTTTAGATTACAAAGAGGAGTGACTAAAAAAGGATATGTGTCCTTTCCTGAAAGCTCTTCACGAGAGTCCACACCTATTGCCCACTGCCCCGATCATTCCCACAATGCTTTGTGTGGATGGGTTCGTCTGTTACTGCTGCTCTGCCTCGGCAGCAGCAAAGGGGTCTCACTGTCATGTAAGGAAGCTGAGATGTTTATAAAGTCATTAAGTAAGCTGCTAAAATGGATTACAAGTGAAAATTTATAAGAAAAGTTGTAGCTCACGCCTGCCACTCTAGTGACAGGGATGAATGGCTGACTCGCCACTTAGAAAAGGGATGAAAACCACTGAACTGTAGTAGAGACATTGCAAGAGCTCAGCTTGCATTCTCAATACCATTCCCACAGGGGTAGGCCTGCCACCTTGTGTGACCCACCAGGCACTGCGAGCCTGTAGATGGGAGGCCTAAGTGGTGACCAATCTTCCTTCTAGCTTTTTGAGAGATACTAGAAAGCTGTTTCTTGTGGGAAATCTCCCAGCTTTTATTTATTATTATTTTACCTTTCTTTTTCTCCCAGCTTTTAATGATGGCAACTAACTCAAATGTTAACAAAATTTCTGTATAGATAAACCACCTCTGGAGGCTGAATTTGGACTCTATGAAAATGGGTCCTCTGGCCAAAGCAAGAGTAAACAGCCAGCCACCACATTTTACCCTGGGTTAGTCTAAGATCAGAGCATCTCTTGAGTTCTGAGGTTTAAAGGAAAGAGTCAGCAGCATCAGAAGTGGGTGCAAAGGCCCAAGGGACAGTTCAAGTGTCTGCCCTATGAGCCGTCTCTCAGCAAAGGTGGCTTCTCCATTACCCAGACTACCCTTATCCACTGTAGCTGCCACCACACAGGCTGTAAAAACACCAGTGGATAAATGGTGTAAACAGGCTCACTTGTAGAGATAAAAGACATTGGTATTTTTTTTTAAGATTATTTATTTATTTGAGAGAGAGACAGAGAGCAAGTGAGTGAGAACAAGTAGGAGACAGAGACAAAGGGAGCAGCATACTCCCTGCTGAGCAGGGAGCCTGATGGGAGTTCAATCCCAGGACCCCAAGATCACGATCTGAGCCAAAGGCAGATGTTTAATTGAAGGAAAGAAGGGAGGGAAGGAGGGAAGAAATCCATTTCTAGTCTCAGTTAAATCCATTATTTTAAATGTAATGAACAATGATGATGAATAGACTCAAGTCCAAAGGCAGAAGGTGAAGGGTGGTCCTATCAAGGTATAACTTCCACTGTATTGTACCTTCCTGTGGGTAAAATATGAATTTCCTGAAGGCTGGATCAAATCACAGTTAGTTTTCTTTGTTAATTACCTCAAAATAAACCCATTTTTCTATAAAACATCCAGACTCAGAGGTAGAGTAAGAGACTCTCCATTCACACCACCTCGCCCCAAATTAAGTTTCTGATACAGGTTGCCAGTTCTTTTCCTAAGCCATAAATCTGTCTTTAAAAGGCAATGAATAGGAGGATCACATTATGTATGCAGCATGGATTATCAGCAGAGGGATTTTTAAAAGACCTCCAACACTTACCTGCCTTTGCACACATAACAGAATCCCAACTCCTGCCCAGGACTAGAGAACTCTGTGGGCCGGGGTCCCCGCCCCTCTGTCCCAGCCACGATGGACCTCTGCTCCTCCTGGAGTGTGCCAAGCTATCTCGTGGCAATATGGGAGGTCAAGCACTGCTCAGGAATCATGCCCTGGGCCCTCCCTCCCTTGGCTGCCTCCTTCTCACCATACAAGCCTTAGCTCATGCACCACCTATTTGAGGAGACCTTCCTGACCCCCTGCTGCAGGACACACCTGCCCCCATGCCACTCTCTATCGCAGTGCTCTGATTTCTCTCCTTCCTGTCACTTCTTCACGCCCTGAAAATTATGGTATGTGTTTGCTTACTTGCTTCCCATCTTTCTTCAGCAGTTGGGAACCTGATCTGGTCTTGTTTATGAAGGACAGCCCCAGTACCAAGGACAGTTCTCAGCCCAGGGTTGAATGGATGGATAAATGGTTTTCCAACTTTCTTTCTTAAAACTTAGCAATGTATCTTGGGAGTTCTTTCCACGGCAATACAAATAGGTTAAGTTCACTTAGTGGCTGCACAGGATTCCATAGTAAGAGCCTACCCAAACTTATGTAATCTTTCTCTCCTGTAAATGAACATGTAGTTGCTTCCAGTTTTTTTCCCATAGGCAGTGCCACAAATAAAGGACTCCCCTGGCTGTGTACCTGTGTACACGAGGGCTGCACACTTTCTACCTTTGGCCTACGTCTTCCCAACTTGGCACAATGTGTTATATCCTGGTCAATCTTGCAGATTCACCCTTCAACCTCCAAGTCCCATCCTCTGTGACTCGCCATGACAGTGGTCGCTCTGCCCCAATCCCTGGCAAAGGTGGGGTCTAGTTATCCTAGAATCTTTAGAGCCAGAGGGCAAAGTGGCCCCTGAAACTGGCCTCAATAAACAGAATAATTACTGTTGATAGAGTTAGAAAAGATTCTGAAAAGGGCTAACACTTACTAACTCATAATTAGAGGGAGAATTTAATTTGCTGTTGAAGCCAGGATGTTTGTGAGAGGGAAAGGGGGTATTATTAGTTTACATGTTGGGGGTACTAGGGCCAGTAGGGTATGTGGTCACCCCAGCATGCCTCTGTCAGAGCTCTTACTTGCATCCTTCCCTTTAATCCTCACCACGAGCCTCGGGGTGGCTCTTTTATAACATCCATTTCATGAGGAGGAAGTAGATGCTCAGAGTAGATAAGTCAGTTGTGTGAGGTTACACAGCTAACGAGAGACGGGGCTGGGATTTAAACCCAGGTCTGTCTGGCATCCTTAACTGCTGTGTCCTAAACATATGGTTTGGGTGTGAGTTGGGAGGACAGCATCCTGCTCCCTGTTCTTGGGAACTGCTCACTCAGTCATTTGTGACAGGAATAGTGCAGCATGAGAAGGAAGGGGGGACATCACCTTTCCCGCTGTGTTCTCACAGCAGGACTAGAAGGTCCTCCCAACACACCCGGGCTATCCTAACCTTGTCTGTGAACCCAAAAGACAAACAGGGGCAGAGCCCAGCCAATCGCCTAGACATGGCCAAGCGTGCCCTTGGCTTGCGTGTGCTGAATTTGGCTCATGTAGCAAAGGTCCTTAAAGAAGTGAAACCCGACAAACAGAAAACACAGTTTCTTGGAAGACAAGAAAAACACACCCTTGTTTTAATCACAAATTTGAAATGGATGCACAAAATACATCTTTGCCAACCAGGTACTCAGCGTTCATCTCAAAGGGGTGTGGAGCAATTTAGAAAAACAGAGGTAAAAATAGCTAGGCTAAAGCCAAATGACTCAAAGGTAATATTTATGTAAGTGCCAAAATTCGGGACAGATAAGAGAAGGAACTTGATGACAGATACCACGATGAAATTACCCAAGAGAACTGGCTTGGGAACAAATCAAACTAAGAACAAACAAAACCATAAGATTTATAACGAGTTCTCCAGTGAAAATGGCCAGAGTCCTCTCTGCTTCCTCCTTGGCAGGATCTGCTCGCAGAGTACCCATATGTGATTCTAGAGAGTGACCTGCGGGCAGGAGATTTCTGCTCAACAGTCATTAAAAACCACTGGGGACTTCCACTTTGCTAGGCAGACTGCTGTCCTGCCATAAAAAACTAGAAAACCTGCTAGAAGATGTGAAACGAAACTGTTTTCCGATGTTGGGTACTGCAGGATAGGATCTCGGAAGGGAAACATTCCTGACAGAAGGGAAACAAAGTGGCCACTTCTGCTCCAGGCCCCAGCCCAGCTTCTGCCCTGACATAGCTTCCAGGTTGAGGCTTAGGGAGGGGAACTCCAAAACCAAGCCCAGCAGGGTTGGTCCAGCTAAGAGGAGACAGGTGAAAGGAATAGGCCAACATTCCTTTCGAGGGACTCAAAGCAGTCATAATACCAGGAGGGGAAAAAAAAAAAAAAAATACAGGAGGAGGGGCCACAAAGAAACAGAGCTCTGGAGAGCTACCATAGCATCCCCCTGAATCTTGTACTGTACTGGTCTGTCCATGTGAGGGGTGAGATTCCAAGAAGTTAGGGAGACAGCCACTAAAAAAGAATAGGCCAACAATTCTTGAAGCAGACACAGGGCTGGTAAGTTTGTGTTTGCCCAGGCCAGAGTGAGGTAACCTTGTAATAGATGAGCCAGGAGGGAGAGGCCTCGGTAGGGCACTGTGTTACCTCTGGGCCTGCCGACAAAGTCAAAAAATCAACCCCAAAGGGATTAAAGTGATTCTGAGAAACTCAGATACACAGCAGAAGAAAACCCCAAATTCTGCGAAGAATACAGTAAAATCTAGTATTCGACAACATCATAAAATTTACAATGACTGGTATTCAATCAAAAACTATTAAGCAAGCAAAGAACAGGAAAATATGACTTATAAGCAGAAGAAAAGTGAACTGACCAAAGACAACCTAGAATTGACAGAGATGATGGAATTAGCAAAGGAGGATTTACAGCAGCTGTTATACACATGCTCCATGTGCTCAAGAACGTAGACAGTAGGGCAGCCCGGGTGGCTCAGTGGTTTAGTGCTGCCTTCAGTCCAGGGCGCGAACCTGGAGACCCAGGATCGAGTCCCACATCAGGCTCCCTGAATGGAGCCTGCTTGTGTCTCTGCCTCTCTCTCTCTGTCTCTCATGAATAAATAAATAAAATCTTAAAAAAAAAAAAAAAGTAGACAATCACGAACATGGATCTCTCTCTGTCTCTCATGAATAAATAAATAAAATCTTAAAAAAAAAGTAGACAATCATGAACATGGAGAGAAATGGATGATACAAAAATGACTTAAAGGAGGGGCACCTGGGTGGCTCAGCGGTTGAGCGCCTGCTTCTGGCCCAGGGTGTGATCCTGGAGTCCCGGGATCGAGTCCCACATCAGGCTCTCTGCATGGGGCCTGCTTCTCCCTCTGCCTCTGTGTGTCTCATGAATAGATAAATAAAATATTTTTTAAAAAATGACTTAAGGGGAACTCCTGTAGATGAATACTATAATATTTGAAGTGGAAAATACACTGGATGCAACTAACAGGACAGTGGGTGTAGCAGAAAAAAAGATCTGTGAACATAAAGACATAGCAAAAGAAACCAGGCAAAGTAAAGCACAAACACCAAAGATTGAAAACAATTAAAAAGGCCAAGTGTATTATGGGATGACAGTATATTGTTGATCATTTCAGTAACTGAAGTTTCAACAGGAGAAGAGATGGGAGAACACAAAAAAGTGTTTAAAGAAATGGGTAAAAATTTCCCAAATTCGTGAAAAGCTATAACTTCATAAAGGATAAACCCAAGAAGCTCAATGAACTCCAAGTAGAATATAAAGAGGACTATTCCAAAGTCCATCAAAATCAAATTGCCACACAACTATCAAAATGGCTAAACTTTAAAAAATTAAAATAAGTGTTGATGAGGACAGGAAGTAGCTGGAACTCTCTCATGCATTCTTGTGGGGATGCAAAATGGTCCAGTCATTTTGGAGAACAGCAGGCAGTTTCTAATAAATACTCACTGTATCACCCAGCCACCTCACTCTTAGGTATTTATCCAAGATAAATGAAAATATGCATACATGTTCGTAGCTAAAATCTGGAAAAACTCAAATCTCCTTCAAATGAATGAATAAAATGTAGTGCAGTAAGAGTGTATAAGCTACTGACAAGTGCAAAACCATGGATGTCTCTCAACAACATTACTATAACTAAAAGAAAGGAGACACAAAAGTCTATATACTACGTGATTTCATTTGTAGGACATTCTGGAAAAGGCAAAACTATAGTGATAGAATGCAGCTCAATAGGGGCTCGGGGGCAGGCCAGGGGACTGACTGGCCCTTGGCGGTCTGACCCCATCCTTTGAGTGAAGGCTCTTTAGATGCCATATTCTGGGAAAGAGGCACCACTGGATGAGTATTTTGATCTCTGCTACAGGACAGTGGGTGAAGAGAAAACATGACCATGACAACACCGAGACCCTGAATCCAGCCAGACCTGAGTTGACCCAGGTCAAGGGTCAGTAAATCCCCTTTGTTGCTTAAGCTTTTGGGAGTTGTGACTGTCTCTTGTGATTGAAAGAGACCCCACTGGGATGCCTGGGTGGCTCAGCAGGTTAAGCATTTGCCAATGGCTCAGAGCAGGATCCTGGAGTCCCTGGATGAGTCCCACATCAGGCTCCCTTTAGGGAGCCTGCTTCTCCCTCTGCCAGTGTCTCTGCCTCTCCCTCTCTCTCTTTGTCTCTCATGAATAAATAAATAAAATCTTAAAAAAAAAAAAAAGGGACCCCACTGATCTAACCTCTTTCACCAGGCAGGACAACATGCCATCAACCCCAGCAGTTCAACGTTTCTGTCACTTACCCGAGAGCGAGATTCCTTCTGCGAGCCCATAAGGAAGATAAGCAAAAATGATCATCATGCCAAACTCCAAGGAAGGCGTTTTCCTCAAGTCAATATGCTTTAGCACGTAAATAACAGTTGTCAAGGAAAAAGAACCAACGGACAGTTGATGGGAGATGTAGACAAGTCACAAAACTGCTGCCTTCCAAATATATAGGGTAAGCAACGGATGTGAAAGGCTTTTGAACATCCCAGGGTAACACATGAAAATCTGTTTTTTTTTTTTTCCTTTTGCAGGCAGACTGTTTTAAGAAAGGGAATCGGACAAAACACCAACAACTGTAAATTCCTGAGACAAATGGTGGGGATTTATAAATGAAAATCAACGTAAGTAACTCATTTAAAAATGCTGACTTGAAAGGCTGACAATGTGCCAGAGCTACGGGGGCAAAGCTGGGGTTGCTGGGGCAAAGCTGAGGAAGCAGCCAGAATGAGGACAGCCCATGCTACCAGGAGGGCCTGGGCTTCCGGGGCTGCATCACCCTTCATCCCCTTCCTCTGACGTCTGATGAGACAGCTGATGGAGTGGCCAGAACTCTGGGGTAAAGTGCCCCACTGAAGGACCTTCTTTCTTTCCTATTCCTGGAGATTTCTAAACTCCTGCTCCTATGAAAGGAGAGTCTTCTCTCTATTCAAATACAGCCCACACGCCTATGCTGGGACTCACTGAGCCCATCTACTTGGCTTCATCACCGCCGAAGGTTCTCCATCCTCCCTCCCCTTAGAGAAAGATGAATATGGAGGAAAATACTGAACTAGAAAAAGTTCTTTTCCATTCTGTTTATGGTATAATATGAGAAGCTGTCAGCCAACAATAGAGCCTTTAGACTTCTGGACAAAGGAGGTGAAGGAAAATTCAATAGGACGGCAGACAAGCATGCCTGTCATAGGCAAGGGTGGCTCTTCCGGCCATCTGTGGACCAAACTGCTCATGGAGGAGGGCCAGGTGGCCAACTCCCTGAGACGCAGGCTTGGGCTCCCACAGAAATGGTCTGGTGCCTGTTCCTATTTTAAACATGATGAATTTTCTACAGCGATGAAGGTGTCATTGGCCTTAATGAGCCTCCTTCCTCCTCTGGCTGGAACAGCAAGTGTATGGGCTGTTGAACAATGCAATCCAGCGTGAATACCTTGGATGGACCCACTTTGCAAGTCTCTTTTCTGGACCTCCAGATAATCACTTTCAGTGGGATAATAAAGACTTTCTCAATTTAGTATTTTCAGAGGAAATTAATTTCCAGTTTTCTGACTATGAAAAAGGAGACAGTGGAAACGGAAAATCTTCTCTACTGAGAAGCAAGCTCCCACAACAGTGGGATCTGAGAGCCAATGGTGTGTGTGATCAAGACACTCTGAAAAGTGAGGCCCTAAACTGTACACGTCACATCTAAAAGTGGTTGGGTGTTAATGAAAGTGCTCCCCAAGCCAAAACCACGTAAAGGTCCTTCAAATGCAGCCTTACACTAAAACTGGCCTCTTAAGCAAGGGGGTGGAAATGGCTGGAAATGAATCTAATTATGAAAATCTTCTCAGCCATGCTAGTTCATCATATTAAAAGGATATTAATGCAGAGATTAAGCCAGTGAGAGTGCCGAGTGCTGCTGAGCCAAAGAACATTTTGAGGAAGTAGCCAAGGGCTTGTAAAAATGTTTGCCACCCACTGACATCTGACATATTTTTCCTTGTTAAACCTTCAGCTGTGCTAGGAAATAAAAGAAAAACAGAAAGAAGTTAAAATGTTATAGACAAAGTTATTAGAAATCAACTAAAACCCAAAACTGATTTTTTGCTTATGTGCTCCTTCATTCCTTCTGCCACTGGGCTGGGCCACTTATTGGTTCACCTACTTTGTGAACTACCACCTACTGTGTTACCTTCCAGGGTGGGGGGTAGGGGGCAGGGGTATGTGTGGGAGGGTGTTTCAGGGAGGAGAGCAGAGGACCTGCTCTGCAGGGGCTCCTTCAGCCTGGTAAGGAATATGAACAAGGCGGAAACAAATGACCACCTCGGGGAAGGGCAAAGGGCTGCAGAAACACAGGGTGGGCATCTAACTCAGCCGGGTGGTGCCCAAAGGAGTTTTCTCATGACATGCCGGCTGGCTTCAGAATTGCAAAAAAGAAGAGTTCACAGGTGAAGAAATGAGGGCAAGTGCCGCCAGCAGAGGGAACAGCGCGTGCAGAGCCAGGGAGCCCATTCTGGGAGCATTCAATTCCACACATTAGTAGAGGTAGAGCCCAGGAACGGGCCGGGGAGGGGAGGCGAACAACAGCAAGAGATAAGGCCAGAGCGGCTGTCATGGCAGACCTGTGAGAGGCCAGGAACCAAGGTCAGGAGTGGCTTTTGCATCCCGAAGGCCCTAGCGAGCCATGGGGAGTGCTTCCGGTGGTGGCAGGCCCTGTGATAAAACCTAGAATTGAAGTGACGGCAGGAACTCCGAGAGTAAGGGCTGAGGGAGTGGACTTAAGAAGACTGTTAGGAAGAAGAACTGAAAGGATTTTCCTTTCGGGATCACAAAACAGGAAAATGTCAGAAACCATTAAATTCAATTAATGGTTTTATCCTCAAAGGGAAAACCATTATACCCTGACGATGGAGTTACTCTCATTAAAGATCCTCCTAATGGATCCTACCTTCAGATGACCTCTCAAATCCATCCACTTCTCTCCCTCTCTCTCCTTACCATCCTCCGTCCTGGGCCTTATGTCTCAGGGCTCTTTCTAAACATCCTTGTCTTCCTAGGGACCAACCCATTCTCCACTTACTGGCCGTTAAAATGTACTATCTGATTGGGTTACTGGCCTGTCCAAACCCATCAACCCATCTACTGCTTTTTAGAAGGAAGCCCAGTCTAGGGGATCCCTGGGTGGCGCAGCGGTTTGGCGCCTGCCTTTGGCCCAGGGCGCGATCCTGGAGACTTGGGATCGAGTCCCACATCGGGCTCCCGGTGCATGAAGCCTGCTGTGTCTCTGCCTCTCTCTCTCTCTCTCTGTGACTATAATAAATAAATAAAAATTAAAAAAAAAAAAAAAAAAGGAAGCCCAGTCTAAGCAACACTTGACTCCGTCCACCATATATCATGACCCCATCTCCTCCTCATCCAGGGAGGGCCCCAATGTTATGGTGGGCACCCCTCTGTAGGTCACTTTTTACTGCTCCCTGACCCTAGTTAACTCCCCAGTTTGTTCCTCAGAACCCACTGTCAGTGTCACTTCCCTGGGGACACCTGCTCTGACCCCTTCACATATTATAGGCTCCCCTGGTGCTTGACTTCATGGCAAGTGCCAACGTTGTCATTCACATGTCCATCTCGATCATCATTACGCGTCCAGGGCCTAAGGCAGAGCCTGGTATGCAAAGACACTCAGTACAGTTTTGCTGGATCAGTAAACAAAACAAAGAATTGTCCATAAAAATATTTAGCTTCTTTAATCAGCGTTTCATGAATTGGTATAATTTCAAAGCAGGATAATCTCTGATAAGAGGATAGCTTGGTCAAATAATCTCAGAAAATTTTCAGCAGTGATTCACAGCTGTAGTATAATAATGGTTCTGAAAAGTCCCACAAAAAAAGAAATCTAACTTTTTTCACATAAACGTTTTCTAAACTCACTTGAATGCACAACGTCCTCCATCCCTTTCTTTCCCAACAGACCATATAGGTTAATACCCCACCTTGAGGAGTGCTGAGAACCAACAAAGGTTCTCACTGGACAAGTGTTTTTGAAGGCTAAACTCACCCATAGTTCCCAAACAGATCTGTAGGCCACTTGCACATAGTGCCCAGCCCCCACCCCTTAGAGCTGCCACGGCTGGTTCACCTGGTTCACCGGTTGGGGCCACTGCTTTCTTTTCATGCAGAGGCTCCATGGAAGTGTCTCACTGGTGAGGCTGCACTAAAGGATAGCAGCAGATGAAGGACAGAGGCCAATGGTTTCTGAACTCAGGGTAACTGAAAGTAGAATCTGGACTCTTTCTGGCCTGGTAAATTTCTACATATTTTGTTTCTCACACTTAAAAGAAAACAAGACAATGCTGCGTCAGGATCCATCTCATTAGTTTACACTGCAGCTAGAGAGCACAAAAAGGTTTCCTCTACAGCAATCGTTATAAGAATAAATGGTCATACTAACAAATCAAAGCTAAAACTAATAAAGTCAATGAAAAAACAGAAGATAGCTTTCTGGCACTTATGAAAATGAAAACATCGAAAAAGGGGTATAATTCATTCACATATTCAGTTGCAAATATAAATGTGTCAGGTCACTTGGAAAGTGATCATTTATGAAGTAGACTCTGAAATAAGACGTAATTCTACCTTCTGACCAAGCAAAGCTGACAACAATCCCCTCTGTACTGCTCTCTCGCCCCCTCAAAACAGGCAGGCCTACCATGCCCCCTCTGCCTCTCCAATCTGAAAACGCCTACTGGCTCACAAGACAGCTTGGCTGAGAAGCCTCACTCCAATCCCTCAGAGAGTCTGTCTCCCTCTTGTACTCAAGGCACTGTGCTCACCTCTCTGTGAGCATCCTTCTTCTACCTTGGACTGACCTTGGCAAGTCCAGCTGGCCTCTGAGCAATAGAGGGCCTTCACCAGATGCTGAGAGTGGACAGCCAGCCTGTAGCACACCTACCCCAGCCTAGAGACCAGCAGTGGTGAGGTGGGGGCTGGACACTATATATGCATATGGCCCACACATCCAGTTTTGGGAACTGTCATCACAGGCGATCTTGGCCTTCAAAAACACTTTTCTAGAAAGAAACTCTGGCTGGTTACAGTGACTCCATGATTTCACATTTTCAAAAGAAAATAGCTCCTCAGGACGCCTGGATGGCTCAGCGGTTGAGTGTCTTCCTTTGGCTCAGGGCATGATCCTGGAATCCCATGATCAAGTCCCACATCGGGCTCCCTGCATGGAGCCTGCGTCTCCCTCTGTGTCTCTGCCTCTCTCTCCCTGTGTCTCTCATGAATAATAAAAAAATAAAATAAAATAAAATAAAATAAATAAAAAAATAAATAAAATAAAATAAAATAAAATAAAAATAAAAATAAAATAAAATAAATAAAATAAGATAAAATAAGATAAAATAAAATAAAATAAAATAAAATAAAATAAATAAAATAAAGAAAATAGCTCCTCATCCTTAACCTTCTTGTGGCAAAGAGTCCTGGAAAAGTTCAGAAAACATCCTAATTCTGATGAATTTTTGAAAACAAAACAAATTAGAGACAAAGCAGTCGTGTTGAGCTCCTAATGTGTAAAAATAACTCATGATATCACCACCAATTTGGACAAAATTCTTCACTGCAAATGTTCAATACGTGCAGCCAGGACATGAGACAAAAGACAAAACCCAAAAGTTAAAGGCTTTCAGGGTAGATCTTAAATTAGAAAAAATATTGCCATCAGATTTTTAAAAGGTCTTATAGGCATGATGTATGATAACTGCCTAATAAAGCTCCAGAAATTTTTGTCAAGAGAAACATGAAAAAGCCAAAAGTGGGGAACTTGCTAAACTGATCACAGTAAGTTCATAGAAAGGAATACTCTGTAACCAGTAAAATGAGGTTATGGACAATTATTTTTCAACTCTGCTCAATGGAAGAGTTATAATACAGTATATGGGGTATAAGCCCATCTCTACAAAATGTGTGTATACTTCCAAATTGTCAACTATAATTATCTCTGGATAGTAATAATGCATGTACTCTCTCTCCCTGTTTTCTAAATATTATATAAAGAAATGTATTACTTTTAGAATAACAAAAATATTTTAAAGTTTTTTGTTTGTTTTAAGGTCTGCTAAGCACCTCTTGCAATTAAACAACATTTGGTAAAGTTCTTCCTGCAAAAGTGGGACAAAACTAAGACAAACACAGGAAACAGTAAATGGGGGACAGGCAAAGAAGAGGAAAGGACCTAACATGAACTTATGTCCGGTGCTTTTCACACAGCATCGTATTTATTCAATCCTCGAATCCAATCCTAGGCTGGGGCATTATCACCCTCACTTTACTGCTGGGAAACACATAGCTCAGAAGGGTAAAGGAGCTGACCCAGGGTCACACAGCTGTTAAGTGGCATCAATGGGACTTGAACCCAGGTCAGCCTGATTCCAAAACCTGAGTTCAGGTTCCTTCCACTATAAAACATCATTTTATTCCGACATAAAAATTCAGAATGTCGTCTGTAATAAAGCTTTTAAGAAAATGCTGACTACAACAGAGTGGCTATGCTTAGCCAGGAACCCCTCAACAAAAGAAGTCAAGTCAGTATTCAGATCATGGAAAGTCTATTCTTTAGCAGAACACAGACTGGCTCCTAAAATTCTCTTAGCCCATCTTGAAACACTGTCCAGGGCTCTTTTCTCCAATTGCTTTGACTGTCTGTGCCTTCTCTGTTTTTGGTAAAACTGTCTGGGTCTTTCGCCCATACATGCTAATGAATGAATACCACAAAAGACAAGGAAAAGAGGAAGACAAGGACAAGAGCCCTGTGTCAGATAAATGCATCTGAGATGATCTTAGATTCATTTCTTTTTCTCAATGGCTTCTTGACATTTTAGGATTCATCTATAATTTCTCAGATCCTATCAACAAGGGTGGTAATACCCATGAACATTTGAAAGAGATTTACAGTTTCCAAAGTAGCTTTCACACAATAGCATCTCAAGTTGGGATGCCTGTTAGTATCACTAGCTTATTTTACAGCTGTGAAAAGGAAGGTGATGTGCAATAACTCCTCACTGGGAGAGCAGGGTCTCTGGTCTACTGCTTTTGTCTGCACCGAGGCTGTCCAAACATAGATCCCTCAACCGGCTGCTCCCTCATCATTTGTGGAGCCAATTAAGAACCTAAGTTCTCAGAACTACCCCAGATCAACTGAATCAGAAGCTGAGAGTGGGGCTTGGGACTACTCTGGTTAATATGCACCCCCAGGGACACTGACAAGAAGCTGAACTTGAAAGCACTGCTGAAAGGTAGGTCCTAAAAGGCAGGTTCACCTCTGATCAGCCTGGGCCCTGACAGTATTGCTGGGGTGCCTCAGGGCCTGTCAGGACAGAAGATGTAGGATCGTGTGAACCCATCACCTAGAGGACAAGCAGCTGTACACGCAGCTGCATGGGAACATTTGTCCTTCTGATACAAGGGCACTTGAATGCCATCCCCGAAGAAAGGATACTCACTTGGTGAGGACAATGGAGACTGCGTCATTGAGAATACTCTCTCCAAAAACCAGCATGTTGAGCACTGGGTCCACGTGAAGGGCATTGAAAATAGCAATAGTGGCCACTGGATCGACAGCAGAAATCAGGGAGCCAAATGCAAAGCTGGAAGAAGAGAAAAGGAAGGGGTCATTCAGAATGCTTTATCACTCGGCCCACAAAATAAACAGCCAGAGACTGTACTTGGTATAACATGTTGGTACACACTGGAGCTGAAGTAACGACAGGAGAAGGTGTCTTCTCTCCCACTTACGGTATCTGCTGGCAGACCCTGTGCCAAAGGCAATAAAGGCCCACTCCACAGGCAGTTGTTAGGAACGGCCTGCTTTCCCACCACGAGTCCTAGGACTTTACTGGATTGATAATGGCTGGGAGGACTTTTGCTTAAAATATACTACAGACATCCCAGCCTTCCTTGTCAGAGCAGCCAGAAGCATAATGGCCCAGGGGGGCCTCCCCGACAGGGCCCATGAACCAGAGGTGTGACCTCTGCCTTTCCCCTTGCCACCAGAGTGCCACCTGTGACTGATCATACCTGCCACTTAGATTTGCAACATAGTCAATAGTCAGCAGCAACTCTGGCGTCCTTCAAGGGGATGGACTGTAGACACCAATGCCAGCGCTGCCCCCCCCAGGCCAGCAGCGCCCCCTAATGGTGCCCAGGAAGGTGTCATTCTCTCCAACAAAGAGGTATTAATTGCCTGAAATGTTTCAGGCACCGAGGCCAATAATGACAGCTAACATTTATGTCCCAAGCACTGTTCTGAGCACTCACTACTCCACAGAGCTCACCACTCCCATGTAGGGTGGTACTATTACCACCCTGATTACATAAGAGAAAACTGAGGGGCAATGAGGTTAAGTAACTTGTTCGGGGTCAGACAGCAGCTAAGAAGTGGCAGAGCCAGGATCCAAACCCAGGCCGTCTGGCTCAGAGTCCGTACTCCTGACTGCTACACTGGATACAACAGCACCCAGAGACCAAGGCCAATTTGGAAAATAGCAAGTGTTACATGGAAGATCAGAGTGACCTGGCGGGGGCAGGGGGACAGGCCACTTAAGAGTGGCTGGTCAGAAAAGGCCTCTCTGAAGAGATGACACTTATTTAAACAAGCATCTACGAGACAAGAAGCAGATGGCAAGCCAGGATCTGGGGACAGAGACAGCAGTAAGCTGCTTCTGAGGTGGGAGTAAGCTTGATGGCCTGAGAAATAGAAAGGTAAGCATGGCAGCAGCTCCTGAGGGTGAGTGGCAGGAGATGTCAGAAGCTGGCAGGCGAGGCAGGGCCTCATGGGCCACCTCAGGAGCCTGGAAGATCTATTCACTCCACCTGTTTGTCTTTTTACCCCGAAGAGTTCTTGTGTGCCTTCCAATCCCCTCAAACAACATGCCTAGCACTGCTTTCTTTCTAGCTCAGCAGACAGATGAGGTCTGCCCCCTTCCACAACAAAACAGGGACCCCCAAGGGGGCAGACCTGGGTAGAGAAGGAAGCCAGAGACTAGCCACCTCTGTTTCCTGCCCTCTCACCACGCTTGGGAAGGGGGAGCAACTCACCCGGAACAGGCGGCGGGCTCTGCCCACTGTAGCTTCCCCAGCAGCCCTGCGCAATCACGTGAGTCTGGGCTCAGGCAGAGCAGAGCCAGTGGGAGGAGAGGCCTAGTTGCCTTGGCCAGCTACAGTTTGCTCTATAAGTCAATAATCTGGCAGCTCCCTGTGTTTGATTAATGTGAACTCGTGCAGGATAGCCCGCTTACCTCAAGGACAGCCTCTGGATCCCAAGTTGAGGAGCAGAGCCCGAAAGACAGTCTCAAGTCTCAGTTCAGAGCTCAGTTCCACACTTGCCCCGTCCTCACAGAGGTTGTCACATGTCACCTGCCTCTCGCCCTCACTGTGAGTGCCCAGGGAGTGAGTCCCAGGATCTGTACTGAGTATGGCCTAGAGATATTTGTGGAAGGCAGGCAGGAGGGGGGGAAGGAGGAAGGCGAGGGGGAGGAGGAAAGGTAACACCACCAGATGACTGCCAACCTGGGGGGCCCTGTTCCACTGGCAGCCGACTTTGAGGCCCTCCTGCTGCATTCTCGACATGGAGCTTGTCTCTTCTCCTTGTCTTTAATTCCCACTCTCCTCACTTGGGGCAAAACACCAAGGGCCTCAAGGGAAAAGGTCTAAAAAGCATATTCTGAATGCCCCAAAGACAAAGGCGAGGGAGGGGGAACCTGGGAGCCTTTGATGGCCTGTGCGTTGGGGGGTGTGGCTCCACTGGCCCTTCCCTCCATTCCGGGGGACAGTGCGGCTGAGCAGACAGCCACGGTTCTCTGCTCTGCATCCACACCCCTGGTTTTGGTAACAGCACCCCAATTTTCCTTTGGGGAGCCTCCCCTCCCCGCACAGAGTTGCATGGGGCTCTAGGAGCAGGCAGGGGACCCTACTTTGGTCCAAGAGGGCCACCACCGGGCATTCCACCAGGTCATTGGGAATCAGGTTGGCCCTTGGGCAGAGCTGGCTAGAGTGGGGGCAACATGAGCCCAGAGCCATCAGCGCTACCACGTGGGACAAGTGGGACCAAGGATGAAGCTGGTTGGAAGAGTGCACAGAGACATGATGGGAGGAGAGATCCCTGGATGGCATGGACCCCAGGGTGCCGTCATGCTGGAAGCCATCATTCCAGGACACTTCAGTTCTCTGAGCCAACAACCCTTTCCCCCACACACAAAAACTAGTTGTGTTGGGTTTCAGTTGTACTAAGAGAGGCCCAGTGCCATCCTTTGTCACAGTCCCTGTAGCAACCTGAACTGAAACCAGAGCAGGAACCAGCAGAAACTGATGAATGGACAGTGAGATAGGCGGATGGAAAGATCTGGGTTAAAGCAAATGCAGTGAGACAGTAATTGCAGAGTCCAGGAGGTGGTCATTTGGGTGTCCACGGGTGTATGCTTTGCCTTTCCTCTACGTTTGAAATTTTCATAATAAAAAGTTGGGCAGAAATGCTTTGCACAAGTCATAGAACGCATTTAGCTTGGGTTGGGGAGGGGGATCTATATCGGGACAGAGCCCTCTGGGCAGTGAGCATGACACGTCTCAAGTATGAATGACCCAACTCTTTGAGGTAGGAGTCTCAGGAGTCATGTCATTGTGCCATCAGCTGCTCTCCTCCTCACTTTCATGGCTGGTCCTTGAAAGGCCAGGAGCTAAAAGTCCAACTTAAAATGTGTTCCTGGGGCACCTGAGTGGGTAAAGCATCTGCCTTCAGCTCAGGTCATAATCTCAGGGTCCTAGGATCGAGCCCCACTTCAGACTCCCTGCTCAGCGGGGAGTCTGCTTCTCCCTCTCCCTCTGTGCTCTCTCTCTCTCTCTCAAATAAATAAATTAAATCTTAAATGCTACAATAAAATATTACATGCAACAGTTATTTTTATGTTTTCTATTGTGCAGAAGTCTGTGGGTATTATGTTTGACTTAGATGGCATTTTGAAAAATTGACTAAGTTGTCAACATTTAAAAACTAGAAAATTGGGATCCCTGGGTGGCGCAGCGGTTTGGCGCCTGCCTTTGGCCCAGGGCGCGATCCTGGAGACCCGGGATCGAATCCCACGTCGGGCTCCCGGTGCATGGAGCCTGCTTCTCCCTCTGCCTGTGTCTCTGCCTCTCTCTCTCTCTGTGACTATCATAAATAAATAAAAATTAAAAAAAAAAAAAAAAAAAAACTAGAAAATTCACTATAAAATCTGGAAATCTGGCTTCTTGTGAAAAAAATTTTTTTTTTAATATTTAGTAATTTGGGGATCATTTTCTCACATGGTGATTACTAGGTAGAGCTGAGAAGTGGCTGTCCCCTTCAAACAGGGTGCACTGTTAGGGTCACCACTGTGGCCACCCCTAGACGCACAGTGGCAGGTCCCTCTGGTAAGCACTCGGCCAGGCCCCATGGCTGTGTGGGTTTGTGACTGCTAGCTAATTTTTCCCAGAGTATCCCCTATCTGGGGGGCAGTCACTTTCTAACAGGAAAGAGAGTATCTCCACATGGAGAAGAAAAACCCTACCTGGCTCTTATTCTGCTTTTCTAAGGGACAATTCTTTTCTCTACCTGAATGTCCCAATAAACATTGGTTCAATTCAATTGCATAAGAATTTATCAAGCAGTTTTTGGATCTCTAACCGGTTGCCCCAGAACAGGCTGAAGGACGGAATACTGTGACATTTCCTTTACATGACTGGTAGGGGCATTTCTTCTCACTTGCAAAATACTTACAAAATGCAGGGCCTTGGTTCTGCTTTATACTTCCAGCTCCTTATGGAATAGAAATGTGACTTTTGCTACTTGTTTATATATCAGGACTATCTTATAACAACAAAAACTCCCAAAATTTATGTTCCCGGTAGAAAGATGGGATTGGACTGACTGTTAGCAGAGGCACATTTCCCATGAAAACTAGTCCCCAAGTTACTGAAGGCTGAAAGCTCCAGCCAGCTTGACGGGAGAGATCCGGGACTGAGAACTCAGCCCTGCTTTCTGCCCCCAGCCATACTCCAGGAGCAAGTGCCGATGGTGCAAAAACACAGACCAAGGCCATACACACACTGGACTTCTCAGAGGGGAAACCAGGCCTCACTCTGCTTGTGTACTTTTTTAGCACTAGATCTGGTACTATCCACGAGACAGTGGCCTAGGCTGTTTCTTGCTAAGTTGATTCTGGAAATTCCTGGGCTGCACTTTGAGACAACAGCTCTCAATGGAGCCATAGTAGAGCCCTTGGCCCTGCCTATTTCCCCCACCCTGCCCCATGCCTGGCTTGGCGGGAATCCCAGAAAAAAGATACCCCTCACTCCCCACCCTATCCTTCATCTATCAAGAGGACAACTTTTCATTGTGGCCACTGAAAACATTCAGAAATTAGTTGAAGATGATTCTGGATAAAAAAAGATGCACTGTGCGGTGTTGAAATTAACTGACCAGAGTTATCCTCTGCAAAGCTTAAATTAAATCAATTATTTCCATCAGCAATGCTCTGACTAGAGATCTTCAAAATTCCACAATATAGTTTTGATTCATTTCAGAGCCACAAGTTACTTTGGCAGAAATCACCAGCAAAACAAAAAGAGAGACTGAATAGAGAAATACCACACCCAGGAATCAATGTGGAGAAAACTATCCCCAGTCTGAAAAGCAGTCACACGGGTGTGACAGTATGAAAGATTTACCTGTCTGTCATGTTGAGTTTAGAGATTACATCAGCCTGTAAAATAAAACACACAAACACACAGACACAAAAAAAACCCCCTGGAGAACAGCCAAGAAGATTAAAATGTCCATTAGTGCTTTATTAGAAACTAATAAGGACATTAATCTTCAGTCCCCAAACCACTTGAAAAATAAAGAAAACTCCAAAGTTTTAGTTTAAGCATGCATTCAACCATTATACAACAAAAGTACGGAAAAGAATACTACATTTTTCAAGCCAAATTAAGTATAGTTTTCTTCTCTTAAGTTTATTCCCATTTGATGCTAGAAGCTAGAAGCAATGAAGAAGGCTGCATGACAGACAGATTTATTTCTGGTGCTACTGAGGCAGCAGTATAGGGGACAATCAGATGCAGTGGGCTTTGGCCAATAGCTACCCACAGAAGCAAACATATCTGACACACACACAAGAAGCCTGCCAGTCACCCAGTTGCCTGAGCCTTAAGCTTTTAGTTTACAGAACCGGGGCAGGCAAACTTGCTGCAAGTGACCATAAAGGAAAAGAACTCTGACGTGCATAGGCATGCAGAATGCAAAACTACAGATTTTACCTTTCTGGGTAGATTTGGTTTAAATTAATTCAAATTAATTTGTATTTGAAGTACAGAGTGTCCAACTGATGACACTGGGAATTGGTTTAGCAATGGTGGAAAATCCAGAGTATATAATTCTATGGGTGGACAACTTAGAATTGAGTGAACATATTCAGAATCAAGTGTGATTTTAAAAACACAAATTTTTGTTAAGAAACAGTATTTAATCCTGATTCAGTCTACTTGATAACACAACTGAAGACCTATAATCTGAAGACTTTGATGGTATATATTCTACTTTAGTTTTAGTATTCTGTCTTAAGAAATTAATGGTTTGCAAATAAGATAAAAAAAACTTTTGGGGATTATGGAGAAGATTCACTCAATTCCAGACACCAATGCTCTTCGAGGACACTTAGAAACAATTTCAGCATGCCTTTATTGTGCCTCGTAGGAGTTTGGCTTTCCTTCCAGGACAGCATTTAACCTTGAACGTGAAACCCGGCCCCACAAGATGTTCCTACCCCACCTCCCTGTACTAGCTCAAAGAATATAAGTTTTTCAGAATTTTTCAAAGATGTTTTTCTTACCTGACCCAGAAAATAAATTCCTCCACCTACTACAAAAGCGGAAATTGCCGTACCGAAGACAGCAAACAGGGTGATGGAACCAATATTTTGAAAGAAGTTACCCTGTTGGAAAGAGTAGAAATAAGAGGACTGCTTAGGGAAGCTGGTCCAGTCAATGAAGGCATACACCCCTCCCCTGGCCCTCTGTACACGTCTGATTCTCTGCAAAAGACCACCCACCTGGTTTGGCAAGCTGGTAACCTGGGAGTCTTCCCTCGCCCCCCATCTAATGCAGAGCCAGGTGCTGTGTGGTGTCACCTTCTCCACGTCACTCACATCGCTACAGCCCTTGTGCAAGCTGATAATGCCTCTCCCCTGGACCGCTGCAATAGCATCAACAATCTCAACCAGTGCTGGCCCCTTGCCCTTTATTCTTCAAGGCCTTCCAGAATGATCTTTGGAAAAGCCAAACCTGATTGTGCTATTGCTATCTTCACTCTCTGCCACTTGGAATGCAGCTAAAATCCAACCAAAGCCTAGATGGTTCTACCCCTATGAAGCCCTCTAATTTCCCCTTTGTTCTCTGGGTTCTAGTCACACTGGTAGCTTTTGGTTCTTGGAACATGTCATGCTCCCTGGGCTTGGGCCACTCTTTCTTCCTCCTTGCTCAGTGAACTTAAATCATCCTAAGGTCTTAGGGCAGTCTGGCTCTTCCTGAGGGAAGCCTGCTCTGATCCCTCATCCAGGTCAGATTCTATTCTATGCTCTCAGTGAACAATCACCCTCTCCTGGTAACACACGACATGGCTGAAATCTTGCATTCATTTATAGAACTATTTGACTAATGTCTGTCTTTCCCACTAAACTATATAGGCTCAGTGGAGGTGGGGGGGTGGGGGGAATGACCACATCTGCTTTTACACAACATAGTTACTGGCATAATACCTGTCAGATGGAAGATGCCCAATGAATAGGAAGGAAGGAATTAACCTTTCATATTTCATGTCTGATCAAAGTCCAAAGCTTATACAATTATAATTTTTTAATTAATTTTAAGAAGGTGCATACTTCTTAAAAAAGATTTTAGGTAATCTCTATACCCAACATGGTCTTAACCCTGAGATCAAGAGTCACATGCTCCACTGACTAGAGCCAGCCAGGTGCCCCAGAAAAGATGCGTTATTATAAAGCATGTCAAGATAATAGATTACGTGATTAGAAAATCCTGTTTGCTGTCCAGGACTTTCAAATAATCTTATTTTACTCTAGGGGCTACTGGGTGGCTCAGTCGATTAAGTGTCTCCCTTTAGCTCAGGTCATGATCCCAGGGTCCTGGGATCAAATCTCATACAGGGCTTCCTGCTCAGTGGGGAATCTGCTTCTCCTTCCCCCCAGTCCCTCTCCTCACTCATTTTCTCTCTCAAATAAATAAATAAATAAAATCTTTAAAAAAATAATAATTCTATTATACTCTCAGTATCTTCTTCAAATATGACAGATAAAATATATTTCCATCTATACCTCATAACATTTAAGAAAAAAATATTTGAGTCCTACTACCATGGTAATTTCCATAAAAAAATTTCTAAAAGCTACTTATTAGAATCCTGTGGGCTCCACTTAGGAACAATACCAAGGATCCCTAAAACTTGACTGTGGGCACAGACAAGGAATCTCATCTTTTTGCTTAACTAACACACCAGAGACAACAGGAACTGCTATTTTATTTTACTTATTTTTTAAGTTTACTTTTAGTAATCTCTATACCCAACATGGGGCTCAAACTCATGACTCAAACCAAGATTAAGAGTCACATGCTTTACCAACTGGGCCAGACACCCCCAGGAACTGCTATTTTATCTATTTTTTTAAAGATTTATTTACTTTGGAGAGAGACCATGTGTGCATGAGCCAGCAGGGGGTGGGGGTGGGGGTGGCCAGAGGGAGTGGGAGAGAGAATCTCAAGCAGACTGCACTGAACACAGAGCCAGATATGGAGCTTGAACCACTGCTCCAAGATCATGACTGAAGCCGAAACCAAGAGTTGGACGCTCTTCTGATTGAGCTGGTCAGGTATGCCAGGGAAGTGCTATTTTGTTTTTTTTTTTTTTTTTTTAAGATTTTATTTAATTATTTATTCATGAGAGACACGGAGAGAGAGAGAGAGGGGCAAAGACACAGGCAGAGGGAGAAGCAGGCTCCATGCAGGGAGCCAGGTGTGGGCCTCGATCCCAGGTCTCCAGGATCACGCCCTGGGCTGAAAGCGGCGCTAAACCGCTGAGCCACCACTGAGCCACTGGGGCTGCCCGGAAGTGGTATTTTGAAGCTCACTTCAAAAGTATGCCCCAGTTTAATACTGGCGGCCCCACCAAGCCCATCTCCTTCAGGAAGCTGCTTTGCTTCATTCATTGCAATCTGATTTGGCCACCCATGATCTGACATTCAATTACTTTGTTTGGTATATCAATCTACCATACACAAAGAACCTTAAAATAACTCAGGGCAAACACAATTATTTGTTTTTTTCTAAACTAAAGGCTTTCCTCTGAGTTTTTCTTTGCAAGGAGCTGATTTATTTTGTTGTTAAAATAGATTAAATTGGGATCCCTGGGTGGCGCAGCGGTTTGGCGCATGCCTTTGGCCCAGGGCGGGATCCTGGAGACCCAGGATCGAATCCCACGTCGGGCTCCCGGTGCATGGAGCCTGCTTCTCCCTCTGCCTGTGTCTCTGCCTCATTCTCTCTCTCTCTCTGTGACTATCACAAATAAATAAAAATTAAAAAAAAATAGATTAAGTCTTGATCTGTTTATAGGAATCTAATGCTGATATAATTTATGTAGTTGCTTAATATTAATCTGGATATGGAAATTTTACCCAAATTCAAGTTACTATTCAAGAACTTCCCTTTCCTACATAATGTAAATTTATGTTTCTCTTTCAGATAACTAATGGCCTATTCTTTATGTGATATTAATAATTTTAAAGAACCAATAGCCACCTGTCTAATGCATATTAATTGATGGTAATCTTACTGAAATTTTTATTCCAAGTCCAAATTTACATCAACAAATACAACAAGGGCAGCCCTGGTAGCGCAGCGGTTTAGTGCCGCCTGCAGCCCAGGGTGTGATCCTGGAGACCCGGGATCGAGTCCCACATCAGGCTCCTTGCATGGAGCCTGCTTCTCCCTCTGCCTGTGTCTCTGCCTCTCTCTCTGTGTGTGTTTCTCATGAATAAATAAATAAATCTTAAAAAAAAAAAAAAAAAAACAAATACAACAATATCAAGGACATCCAGAGTCAATTTCCTATCTTCTTTGGGGAGGGCAGGAAATGAACAGAAATCTCTTGAATTCACATTGCTAAGTCACATTAATCCCTTTCTCATAATTGTCACATTTTCTGCTGGAAAGCCATCTTTCTTTTTCTAAGAAACTACTATTTTCCCTAAATTTTAGAACAAATTTATCTCCCTTCCAAAAAATTAGAAAATAAAAATTTTATATGCTCTAATACAGTAATCAAAGGGTCAGCTTTTAAGTAAAATCCAAATCAATCACCTCAACATTGTTTTGAAATATTTTCATAATCTGCTTATAGTTAAGATTTGTTTATAAAATGAAAAAATGAAAGACGCTGACTTTTTAATTCCTTCTTACTCATTTCTTTTTAAATTATCCAAGGTCAGTAATAGTTTATAAGTCTTGGGAATTTTTTTTTTTTTTACATTAAGCTTCCTTTTTACTTTTTCTTTGAATAGCTACACAATAACAGTTTAAACTGAATCCTGACTGAACATTTTAGAATTTGGACTGTACATTTTATGCTTTAGAATCCAGGTGGAAAATTAAAGATTTAATTAATATGTTTTAACTAAAACTCTCATGACAAATTTAACTCTTGAGTTTAATAAGCTATTAAAAACAACACTGATTATATTAATAATAGATAATGTTAATAACAAGCACCCTCACCAATCATTTATTGTGATGGGTGACGCTCTGCAAACATTCCTTCATCTAGTGCAAACCTTCAAACAACCTGAGAAGTAGAATTTTAGGGGTTTTTTCATTTTGTTTTTAATTTTGACTTTACTCAGAAGACACCTGTAGGGGGCAGCGCGTGATTAGACCTACATCTCTCTGAAAGTCCAGGCTCTGCTTTCTTCAAGGCTAGGCCAAACCTTCCAGCCTTCACAATTTTTAATCACATTCACAAAATAACTGATGTATTACTAACATTTCAAGTTGAATACCCTTTTATTTTTAAAACTAAATATATTTAAGGAAAACTCATAGGCCAAAAAACAACATCCCAAACACCCCCTTTCCTTCCCCCCTACACATATATACAATACAAATCAGCTTAAAAGTTAGAAGCTCTGGCCCAGGCAGTAAGGGTCCCATTGGAAGCCAGAGGACAGAGACTAGAAATGCTGGGGCAAAGCAGGGAAGCGGGCAGAGGCCAGAGAGGCTGCTCCCCAGGCCAAGGAGCCAAGGATGGGCAGGGGAACTGTGGGACTAGGTAATGGGCCAGAAGGAGACTGGGAGTGAGGGGCTATCAGCAGGGAGCTGAGGCCCAGGGCAGGACACTGAGAGAGGATACAATGAAGGAGGCAGAGGGGCCCCACACTGCAAGCTGAAAGAATCAAAAGGCCTGAGGCACATGTCTCTGTTGTCCCAGGACAGTCTCTGTCCAACAAGAGGAGTTAATGTATCGTCTGTACATCACATAAAACCACTTTGGTGATCACTTCCTAGGCAAAGTAATCCTTTATGGAAAATGCTAATTAATAAGCCACACTGCCTGAAGCCATGAGAGCAACTCACTGACCATATATATATTGTCTGCTCTTCTCCCTATGTCAGGCAGTGCAGTCCAGCTTCTACCATGTACCCCGGGGTGTTCATGCTGAGCCACTGCAGCTAGGTCAAAACCAGCCTTTTAAAGAGCTTGCCTTACTAACATGGCAGCTACCTAGACTGGTCCTAAAGGACCAATGCATGCCTGAGTCTTACCTTGTGTAATGAATATCCTGACTCAAATATAATAGGAGGAAGCAAGAGGAGGAAAAACATATTTGGACGAAACATTTCTTCTTCCTGTAAATATAAAATGGGTATTTTCAGAAGCATAGAATTTGTATAGTTACAAAATAAATCCATCAGTAAAGAGCCAAAATAATTGTTCTCTTAGGCCCAGTGGAAGCATGCAATGTTTAAAAGAGTACCTGATGATAAAACCAGGCAGAAGAAACCAAAAACACAACAAAACCTGCATTAAGAAATGCAGGACAGGGGGATCCCTGGGTGGCTCAATGTTTTAGCACCAGCCTTCAGCCCAGGGTGTGATCCTGGGGTCCCGGGATAGAGTTCCATGTCGGGCTCCCTGCATGGGGCCTGCTTCTCCCCCTGCCTGTGTCTTTGCCTCTCTCTCTCTCTCTCTCTCTCTCTCCCTCATGAATAAATAAACAAAATCTTAAAAAAAGGAAAGAAAGAAAGAAAGAAAGAAAGAAAGAAAGAAAGAAAGAAAGAAAGAAAGAAAGAAAGAAAGGAAGGAAGGAAGGAAGGAAGGAAGGAAGGAAGGAATGAATAAATAAATAAATAAATAAATACAGGACAAGTGATTTTAAGAGGTGACCAGCAAGAGAAGCCACAGGATGAACTGCTTCTAAACACACAGTATATGCTTTCCATTCTTTTAAAAAATTTTTACAGAAAGAGGGGGAAGGAGCAGAGGGAGAGGGAGAAAGAGAATCTGAAGCAGGCTCCACGCCCAGCACTGAACCCAATGTGGGGCATGATCTCATGATCATGAGCAAAATCAAGAGGCAGATGCTTAACCTATTGAGCCATCCAGGCTCCCCTGCTTTTCATTCTTTACTAAGGAAAGAAAGTTAATTTTAATACAGAAAACATTTCAATTAAAATAGAACACTTTAAAAAATAAGTCCACAAATCGAAATCCTCTGGAAAAAAGGTAACGGTTAAGGCCCTAAAACAATCCACTTGAAGAAAGAGTAAACTCTGTATGTGTTTAAAACAACCCAGCCTTTTCTCTGCCTGTCACAGACAACCGTGACAGAGATTTTCCTAAATCTGGGACTATGACAGAACAGTTTCCACCTGATGCCCTTGTTACTGGGGACACAGCTATAAAGCAAGGCCCTTGCCATACTTCAGATTCAAATATTAAGTACCATTAGGAAAGGTATTTCTAGAATATGGCCATCTTTGGAGGAATGAAATGATAATTCCATTTTCTATATTAGTATCTCTAATTGTTGGTGTATTGGGGGAAAAATTCGTATTGGTCCTCAAATCCAAAATGACCACACGTAATATAAAGTCTACTTACTATACTTAATTGTAAAATTAGGCCCCCTTTCACATGAAAGTTTTCATGCCACAGTCAGATTTCTTGTCCAAATCCCTGTTTAAAAGAATGGCTAAGTGTATTCTTACAAATGTACAGCTGTTACCATAAAGACTAAAATAACATTCAAAGGCTCAAAATAGAAAGCAAATGACTTCTGAAAATGCCTTATTAAGTCTTAAAATAACTGCCCGTGCAACAAGCTCATGACTCAGACTGGGACCATGTGAAAAGAAATGGGCCGATTTCTGTGTTTTGTGGGGCAACCTATTCTCAGGATATGTGTGCGGTGGGACCGCCATATAGATTCTTTTGGAGTTTCAGAAACTGACCTTCTACCTTGGCCCCGGGGAAAAAAAGAGAACCCACCTGCAGTGGGTTGCACGGGTTTTACAGGCTTAATTCATGTCCACTTGGAACCCCAGAATGTGACCTTCTTTGAAAATAGGGTCTTTGCAGATGTAATTAAGGGAAGAGTCCAAAGGAGATCAGACTGGATTAGAGTGGGCCCAAAACCCAATGACAGTGTCCTTACAAGAGATAGGAAAAGACACACAGACACAGAGGAGGAGGACATGTGAAGACAGGAATGAGAAACAGGTTATGCTGCCACAGCCAAGGAACACTTGGGACCATCAGAAGCGGCAAAAGCCAATCACTGAGCCTGGATTTGCTCCCCAGAGGGAACACAGCTCTGCCAACACCTTGATTTCAGATTTCTGGTCCCCAGAACTATGGAAGAATAATCTCTGTGGTCTTAAGCCCCCCAGTTTTGCTACACCAGCCACAGGAAATACACATCCTACCTTACAATGAACAGTGTTACAGAAAGATCCCAGGTTCTTTTGGCAACATCTTCCCCAAAATGATATGAGGTAATTTTAGATGGTACCTGAGCAGTGTATGTCAAATACCACAGACCTGTCAGACTGAAAAAATCTCTTTTGATTCTTTTCCAGTCCCAATGAACTCAGACACCACAGGTTGGAGTTAGGGCGTGTAAAGCCTCTCTCCAATATGCTGATCGCCCTTTTATTTAACAGAGCAGGCTTGACCTCAGAGGCTTCAGCAGGCATCTGTATTACTTTGTTTTTATCATATTTATTTATAAAAACAATACTGGTTTCCCACAGTATTATAACCTGGTACTATAGTGTCTCCTTTAAAATAAATGTATATAGTATACCAGTGTTCACAGGAGCATTATCCACAATAGCCAAAAGGTAAGAACAACCCAGCAGCCCATCAACAGATGAATGGATAAACAAAGTGTGGTGTATACCTACAAAAGAGTATTATTCAGCCACAAAAAGGAAGGAAATTCTGACACATGCTACAGTATGAATGAACCCTAAAAACATCACTTTAAGTAAAATAAACCAAACACAAAAGGACAAATGTTGTATGATTCCACGTACATAAGGTACCTAAAGTACGTAAATTCATAAAGATAGAAAGTAGAATAGAGGGTTCCTAAAAAAACAGAAAATACTAAACAAAAAAAGAAAAAAAGAAAGAGCAGAATAGACTGTGGGCGGGGGGGACTAGGGAGTTTTTTACCAGGTAGAGTTTCTGTCTGGGATGATAAAACACTTCTGGAAATAGATAATGTGATGATTATACAACATTGTGAATGTATTCAGCTACTGAAACATATACCTAAAAATAGCTAAAATGATATATTTTATGTTAAATATACTTCACCACAACAAAAGCCTTTACAACAATCTGCTACAATATATATAAATATATATGTAAAAACCAAGTTGCTTTCAAGAAATAAATATTTAAGTATATGACAATACAGGTGGAAGGCAGGCCCAGACAGACAGTCTGGCAATAGAACTGCGCGGAGAGAACACCAAACTCCTTGTTTTTTCTTATCTCCCCCTGCTTCCTGCAGCATTCGGTTTCCAAACAGGTGTCCTGCTTCCTGCTTCGGCTTTCCACAAACACCTGTTCCTCCAGGAAGCCTGGCCCAACTGTCCTAGCCTAGAAACCTCCCCCTTCTCTGAGGTCAAGCCCAAATTGGATGGCTCTTTGGGCACTTCGTTACATTCACCACCCAACTGTGGTTTACTTGCCTGGGCTATTAAATATACTATTATTTAACATCCATTGAAAAATAAATTCAACAAAATTGACGCATATAAAACTGAAAATGGAGGACAATCTCCCCTCCTTCCCCCTGTCCCCACTACTCAGAACAGGGGTCACCAACTCAAGTGGTTCCCCAGGCCACATAACATTCCCCAGGGAGCAACTGCTGGATCTCTGCAGGGCGGCATGTGGGCCTGATGTTAAGAGTTTCTGCTTCTTCAAGGGAAGCTAGAAATTCAGGTTTTTATGTGAAATTTCCAGCATTTTATATAGATTGGCAATATTTTAAAATAAAACAATTTCTAATTGTTTAAAATCAATTCCAACTTTGAGCAACTGATTTTAATTCAAACAAAATGTGTTAGGAGGTTCCCTCTACACACCAGGCTGTATGTAGGAGTAGAGAAAGGATTACGGTCCCCTGCCCTAAAACTAGCCACTGTGAGAGTGATTAACATTAACCAGTTGTAGTAGGGCAGAGATTGGGCAGGCCCCACTGAAGTACAGTGGGGCCTGCTCAGTCTCTTCCCCAGCTGGAGGGAGATCTATAATAGCAAGAGCTCAATGTGTATTTTGAGAATCCATTTAATACATGCAATATTTCCTGAATATTATTTATAACAGTTTCAAATTATGTTTTAAGTCAGTCTATGTGGCTTGTTTTGCAAATTTTATGCTCTATAGTTTCATAGGTAAATTAATCCTAGCATCTAGGAGCTGAATCAAAATAGGAGGGGTTTGAAAAAAAAAAAAATAGGAGGGGTTTGGATGTGATAAATTTTTGCTACAAAATATTCTTTAATGTTTTGAAATTAACCTTATTTCCCTCCACACAATTTTTTTATATGTTTTTAATTTTGATTTTTTTTTTTTAAGACTTGACACAGAGAGACAGAGCACAAACAGGGGGAGCAGCAGGCAGAGGGAAAGGGAGAAGCAGGTTCCCTGCTACACACTTTTTAAAGCTCTGTACTCAACATGGATGCACTAGTTTAGGTTGAAATTTGAGTTTCAATTAGTTCTTGTACCATAAGATGATACTCACATGCTGACTTCTGTGTGAACACGCTGGTACGAATGCCCACACAACATGGTATAGTGGAGAGAATACAGAATACACAGGGCCAGAGGGTCTGGCCATAAGGCTCAACTCAGCCACTTTCTAGCTCTTTGATGTTGGACATGTCTCAACCTCTCTGTGGTCACTTTCTTCATTCATGAAAACACAGTGATGATAATATGTGGTCAATTTACCTCACATGGTTGACATGAGGACAACACGAGCTACAGTATAGAAAGCATTCTGTAAGCTCTACAGGGCTGGACAAATCTGTTTTATTGTTAGCTGGCAACAATAACCACTGATTGATATTTAATGCTAATTAAAGATTTCCTCCCCAGACAGCAGCAGGTGAGTCTAAGATTATGCAAATGAAATTAAGTAACAAAACATGACACCAGGTGCTCCCACATTAACTTGAAGCAGTGTGAGACTCAAGCTTTTTCTTTTTTTTAGATTTTATTTATTTATTCATGATAGACATACAAAGAGAGAGAGGCAGAGACACAGGCGGAGGGAAGAAGCAGGCTCCATGCCGGGAGCCTGATGTGGGATTCGATCCCGGGGCTCCAGGATCACACCCTGGGCCAAAGGCAGGCGCTAAACCACCGAGCCACCCAGGGATCCCCAAACTTTTTTTAAAAAGTCAGATGTTGGGATGCCTGGGTGGCTCAGCAGTTGAGCATCTGCCTTCGGCTCAGGGCATGATCCTGGAGTCCCGAGATGGAGTCCCACATCAGGCTCCCTGCATGGAGCCTGCTTCTCCCTCTGCCCATGTCTCTGCCTCTCTCTCTCTGTGTCTCTCATGAATAAATAAAATCTTAAAAAAAAAAGTCAGATGTAAAGATATCAACCCTAATCCAACGGAATGTTAAAAAATTAGTGGGACAATATAAAGTTTACTGATAGTCATGTAATGATAAGCCATCATAACTAACCATCAGTGTTACTAAAATTAAAGATAATCAATAAAAATTGTAAGTATGTTCAAAAATCAACAAGCAAAAAAAAAAAATCAACAGGCAAACCTACCTTCCAATTTGCCAACTTTTTGAACTCTATAATTTTTATTACTGCTCCCATGAGAATACCTAGAAGAGAAAACATAAAGTTTGACATAACTTATGATATGAGAAAGATTACTCAGGTTTATTTTCCTAGAAAAACTGATTATTACGTCTTTAAATAGCTTTTATGGATTTCCGCAAGTTTTCGATCTGAAAACGTAAGAATGGAGATCAATGTGAAGTTCCGAGTCACATCTTAGACAAACATACTATAATGAAGTCAACAATGGCAGTGGGGGGGGCATGCAGCTTGGTAACAAAAAGCTTGACTGAACAAGCCCTAAGGACAGTCTGCTGGGCACAGGAGATTTAACTGGTCAGTTTTGGTACACCCACTCATTTTCAATGTGAAATGACAGAAAGCTCACATGCCAAGTTTCCTCTATACTGCTTATTCTTATCATTTCTGAACAAGAAGTCTGAGATCACTTTCTTAGATTCAGATGGCAGTTCTAGGCAGAGTATTTAGTTAGAGATAAAACCCCAATGCTAAAAATAACCTAAAGTAAAAATTCTGTGAAATTCCTGGAACAAAACAGACCATCTAAGTTCAGGCATGTTTCCTTAAGGCTGACAGGCTCATTATTCTCTCATAAAGAACCTACCAAAAATAATTCTCAAAGAAGCATCACGGGTACAATTTATGATGGCTCTGTTACTCACTAGATAAATGATTTTTAACCCTGTTGACTCATCAGAATCATCATGGGAACTTTTTATAAAATAAAGACACCTGAGCAGCACTCTGGACCTACTAAATCACAATCTCTGGTAGGGGCTGATTCAAAGCAAGCCTAAAGGCCACTGTCATAGACCCTAAAAGTCAAAGACATCTCCCCCGCCTCCTGCCCAGAGGAAGGAGCTTTTCCCCACTAACAACAGAAAGATGAAACACACTTTGTTACTATGTCTGATGGGGGTGGGAGGAAGAGACAATACTAGAACAGAGAAGTTTATCAGGAAAAGGAAGTGCACATCACTCACTTCTGTGGGGGAGGGGGTTGCAGGTGGAGAGGAGATAAGTTTAACTTTATAAACCTCTATACTATCTGAATTGTTCCATATTGTTAAAACTATAATAACATTACTCTGAAAAAGAGACCAAGACAAAATAGATCTGGGGTGTAAAGAGAGTCAATGAATCTATTTTTGAAATAGAAGTTGTCTATTCACTTGCCAGGTGGCATGAAAGCACTGATTCCAAACTCTCCAGATAGAGCTTCCCAATTGCTTTTTTCTTACCTTTTCAAATTGTGTATATATTTAAGGACTTTTTAATACAATTGTTTATTAACCAAATAGCTCATGAATACATTGTAAAATGTTGTAAATAAAAGTCCCTTTTGATGAGATCCCACCCCCCATTCCCACCTTAGTGCTTTCTCTTCCTGCCCCAAGGTAAGCAACCATCTTGAGGAGTTTGGGAAACATTCTATCAGATCATTCTCTAGCCTCTGACATGTTTATATTTAACATACAGTACTGTGTTTATGTACATATGGCACACCTGTGTGTATTTATATAAAATTTACAGTATGTAATGTGTCATTCTACTATTTGCTATTTTGCTCAGTGTTAAATCCTGGGAGATGCACTCAGGGATTATTACATATAGATCGGCCTCATTCCTTTGAACAGCTCTGTAGCATAGCATAAAAATGCCACACATTTAACAGATATTTCTCCAAAGAAGACATACAAATGGCCAACAAGCACATGAAAAGACGCTTAACATTGTTAGGGTAATGCTAATCAAAACCACAATGAGATAGCTCTTCACACTCCTAGAATAAAAAGACAGGAAAGCAAGCACTGGCAAGGGTTCAGGGAAGCAGGAGCTTTCATTCAGATATTGCTGGTAGGAATGTAAAATGGCGTGGTTGCTGTGACAAAAACAGTTTGGCAATTCCTGAAAAAGTGAGAGTTACCATATGACCTGCAACTCCACCCAAGAGCCCAGAAAACATATGCTTTTATAGGAACTTGTACACGGATGTTCATTAGCACCATTATTCACAGTAGTCCAAAGGTGGAAGCAACGCAAATGTTCATCAGCTGATGAACAGAGAAACAAAATGTATATTCACACAATGGAATATTATCTGGCAATTTAAAAAAATGGGGCACTGATCTATGCTACAACGTAGATGAGTCTTGAAAACATGCTAAGTAGGGATGCCTGGGTGGCTCAGCGGTTGAGCGCCTCCCTTTGGCCCAGAGCATGATCCTGGGGTCCCAGGATTGAGTCCCACGTCAGACTTCCTGCATGGAGCCTGCTTCTCTCTCTGCCTGTGTCTCTGCCTTCTCTGTGAGTCTCTCATGAATAAATAAAATGTTAAAAAAAAAAAAAAGAAAGAAAGAAAACATGCTACGTAATAGGGGCCAGGCACAAAAGACACATATTTTGTGATCCATTTGTACAAAACATGCAGAATAGGCAAATCTATAGAGACAGAAATGGTTGCTTTGGACTGGGGAGGATGGTTTGGGGCTCATAGCTAAAGGGAAAGGGGTTTCTTTTGGGGATGATGAAAATTTTCTAAAATCAATTGTTGTGATAGCTGTACAATCTGTGAATATACTAAAACCCACTGAACAGTACACTTAAAATGGGTAACTTGTATCATATGTGAATTATATCTCAATAAATCTGTTATTTAAAAAAAGGCCACAGATTATATGATTCCATGTATACAAAATGTATGGAATAGGCAAGTCTACAGAGGCAGGAAGGAGGTTGGTGGTTGCCAAGGGAAGGGGAAAGGAGAGAATGGGGAATGACTGCTAATAGGTAGAGGGTTTCCTTTTGCAGTGATGAAAATGTTCTGTAATTAGATAGTGGTGATGGTTGCACAGTCCTGTGAATATACTGAAAGGCACTGAATTGTATGCCTTAAAACTGTGAAGTTTACAGTATGTGAATTATACTTTAATTTTTTTTAAAGTCACAATTTTTTTTTTAACCATTCAGCAAATAATAGCTGTCTCCAACTGTTTGCTGTTAACAGTGGTCCTGCAACGAACACGATGGTTCAGGCTCCTTTGTGTAAGTGTTTCCAGAGGGCAGATCCAGAGACAGTGAAAGGCATGAACATTTTTATCTCTTGAAAATGTTGCCAAATTGTCCTCCGAAGTGGTTGCACCAATTTACACTGCTGCTCCAGAGCATTCATTCCCACATTCTCAGCAACCCTGGACAGTCATCAGACTAAACATTTCTGCCCCACGGGATGGTCAAGAAGTTGTTACATTGTTTCACTTTGCATTGGCAGTTAATCTGCATTCAGTAATCATTCCTGATTACTAGAGAAGCTGAACCTCTTTTCACGGTTTCAGATTTCATTTTCAAAGCTAGTGTTTTTCTGCTCTACTAAAACTTCAACTTTCTCCTTCCCTTGTAAATGTATAATACCATGGTTAGTGCTTTGTAATTACATATGAAACAGCTGCATTCGAAAATCATTATTCTTTTTAAAAGATTTATTTATTTATTCATGAGAGACATAGAGTCAGAGACATAGGCAGAGGGAGAAGCAGGCTCCCCTCGGGGAGCCTGGTGCGGGACTGGATCCTAGGACTCTGGGATCACGCCCTGAGCCAAAGGCAGATGCTCATCCACTGAGCCACCCAGGCGTCCCATGAAAATCATTATTCATAATTATCTATTATATCTATCGATTATAATCATTATCATTCTATTGCCTAAGCTTGCTTCTATATTATTATTTATGAGGCACTAGAAAGCTTTGTAAAATACAATGTGATATTATCACTACTACTGTTACTACTATTTCCTGAGCAATCCTTTCTAGATGTCCTAGGACTAAAATATCATGCAGCCTGAGATTAGCAACTTTCCCTTTTGAGACTAAGGTTCCAAGTTAGGTCAAATCAATCTACTCTCCAGGAGGAATTCCTACCACACAACTAGCTACCAGATGGAAATAATGCCCTAGTTACAATTTTGTATATTCTTACCAGTAAAAAGAATGTAAGCATATATAATCTCAAGTTATAAATTTTTATCTCTTATTAAAAAGCACTGCTACTATATTAATATATTTGAAAGTGTACACACAAAACAGATTGTAAAAGAATGAAATTAAATAGAAACTCAAGGGACGTCTGGGTGGCTCAGTGGTTGAGCATCTGCCTTTGGCTCAGGTCGTGATCTGGGGTTGTGGGATCAAGTCCTGCATCAGGCTACCAATGGGGAGCCTGCTTCTCCCTCTGCCTATGTCTCTGCCTCTCTCTCTCTCTGTGTCTCTCATGAATAAATAAAATCTTTTTAAAAAATAAAATAAATAAAATAAAATAAAACAGAAACTCAAGTTCTTACATTTTCTTCTGCCCCCAATAGATTCTGATGCACACATCTCATTATGGACATCACTGTATTAACTAAAAACATTGGGAACAATTCATAATTATTTGTTGAGCCCCTTCTCCTACGATTTGTCACTTTAAATTATTTCTAATCCTCAAGAGAATGTTTCAGGTAGGCTCAGAGTGTTGAAGTAACCTGTGTGATGGCTCAGGGCCAGCAAGGGACACTGGACATCCTAACACTTCATGATGCTAAGACAGAGGCAGACTATACTGCCCCAGCCTGTCTGCATAGCTGTTATAGCCTATGAACCCTCACCTCTCTCCCAGGGTGCTCTGCCCTACCACCATCACTGTGCAATGTTCCTAACAATGTTACAGGAAAAATGCTTAAGATATCTTAAGGATGATAATCAGGTTGCAAAACAGAATGTAGAACATGATCTTAATTCCCTTAAAGAGTAGATATATATGTACATATATATATTTATTTGCCCTATGTTAAAAAGAGACACACACACACACTTTACATCCAGACACTGTGCTGATGTATAAGATACACATTATTTTAGTTCATTCTCACAACTACCCTGCAAGGCGATAAACCATAATAATATAGATAATATTAAGAGCAGCAGCTAATAGTCATTGATTACTTAGCAAGTCGGCATTATACTAAGTGAATTCTATGCATTACCCTGCTCAGTATCTGCAATTCCAGGAAGTGAAGACACTGTCACCTGCATTTTATAGATAAGGAAACTAAGGCTAAGGCCCAGCACCACTTATCTAGTAAATAGCAGGTCCAGAATTAAGAATGAATTATTACATCTTTATTTAATTATGTAACAGATGTACGTGATACAAAATTTAAAAGCTACAAAAGAATATTCTGTGAAAACTTGAGACCCTGGGCTTTTTCTCAGGATTTTGCTATCTGAGTAAATACATGATTCCCCATGGGTTGGGGCATCCAGAGCACAAACCCCTGAAAGAGGGATTGCTGGGTCAAGGGTACAGGCATTTTTAATTCTCTTTCCACTGGGCCCATCTGTGGGAGCCGCTGAGAATGCTGGCTGCTAAGTGCTCGCAGCTGTCCCCTACTCTGGAAAAATGCCCTCAGCTGCCAAGAGGCACCTTCTCAGGAGGTTACACCCACCCCACACCAATTCATAGACAATGACTGACAGGGTGGTGGGAGTCCAACTCCCTCTCTTTAAAGAGGGACAACCATGGTGTGGGTTCTAGTCCCTGGGCCTTCCTGGTGAGGCTAAGGCCAGACTGAAGCTGAGATCCGGCCTGGTGTTTGGCTCTTTCTCCTCCTGAAGTCTGGTTTACTTCCTTTCTTGCAGATTTGTTCGAGCACCCCTCCATAAATTACATGTCCCCAGCCCTGTCTCAGACTCTGCTTTCAGGCAGCCAACTTAAGACAACTGGTTTCAGGAGTGGAGTGGCTCTAGGAGGTAAATTTGAAAGGTGCTGTACTCTGGAGTTGGATAGCTCAGCAGCCAGCTGGCCATGAGGACCCCAGCACGGTGGTCAATCCCGATGGTTACTCCCAGGGGCAGCAGTACCACTGCTAGGGCTCCCTTGTGGTGGACTGGGTCAGACACTGGGTGGGAAGCAGTGGCTCAGGCAGTGCCTGTGGTGTTGGAGAGGTGTGGGGAACATAAGAGCAGTGGAGTTGTGTGGTGGCTGCGGAAGGCCACTGATCTTTTGAAGAGAGAAAATGATAGGCTTAGACAATCACAACTTAAAAGCAAAGGGTGAGCGTCAGAGGGCTTCCCTGGCAACATGTAAGCAGACCCTCATCTCCTGCAGCTGGAGGGTTTCTAGAGCTAAAGATCAGGCCTGGGACTTAAGTGCAAGAGTGGCAGATCTCCCAAGAAAGCTGCACTCGAGAAGGAACATCCATGCCTTCTCCTGCCAGGCCTGCTAAGGAAGAAGTGGGACTTTGTGACCTGGGGGAGTTACCCAGGGGAGATGCACACAAGCACCTTCAGCCCACAGATTCTTGGAGACTGTCTGGTGGCAGAAGTGCTCCAACCTCCCTGCTGGAATACAGAGTTCTGCAGGCTATTTCACGATTACAGACGAGCCCCAGATAAGTCGAGCGCCTTATGTTAACTCCTGCTTTGTCATAACCTAGTCCCAAAGGACCCAGACCATATGTACCCCAGGACAACATGCTGATCCACTAGACTGTGGACATCACGTTAACCTGATACAATAAGCAAGAAGTGGCAAGTAGATGTCTTGGTAAGACACACAGGCTTCAGAGGATAGAAAGTTTCAGGGGCCTGCCCATCTGGCAAGCTGTTAGGGGTCAAGTGGTCTGGAGCATGACAGGACATTGTCTCCAAGTAAAGGACAAGATTTACACCTTCCACCTCCCACCACTAAGAAAGCAGTGCAATGCCTGGTAGGCCTCCTCCAGGTTTGGAGAAAACTACTTCAATCATTTACTGGTTTGTGGGAGGCTGACAGTTTTTTTTGGGAGGGGGGGCAGAAGAGAGGCCCTGCAGCAGGTCCAGCTGCAGTTCAAGCAGCTCCGCTGCTTTTGCCATACCATCTATGGTATGGTACTAGAATGATCTATGGTAGAAAGGTATGGTGTGTGACATCTCAGGCAAGTCGCAATAGGAGGGCTGCTCAGCATAGTTCCCTAGGGTTCTGAAGCAAGGTCCTGCCATTTGCAGCAATTTGAAAACCACCTGAGGAGAAAACGCAAAATGCTCTTGGCATGCTATGGGGCCCTGGTACAGACAGAGTATCTAGACATGGGACATCAGATGCTCATGTGCTCAGAACTGTCCTTTAGAAGTAGGTTGCCATAACTACTCAGTTTGGGGGCTGGGTGGGCTGAGCAGCAATGTGTTGAAAGATGAAAGTGTAACATTACACACTGAGGCTTGTGCAGGTCTACAGGGCGTGAGCACAGGTGCGTGAACAGGCACCACAGGCCTCTGTGTCCTCCACAGCTGTTACGTCAACATCTCTCTCTCAGTGCTTACTTCTTGATGGGAGTTCTTCATGACCAGCTGACAGAGGAAAAAGCACTCAAGCTTGGTTCATGGAAGATTCAGCCAGCCTCTCACCTCAGTCACTTCAGTGTTTATGCAATGGGTTCATGATCACAGACACTACAATGGGAGCTGTGCAGGGGCTCAACAGCACGAACTCCTCCTCACTATGGCTGCTCCAGCTACTACCATTGCTGGATGGATGGCTGGACAGCCACATAGACCAGCACCTATCCCCTGATGTGGTTCCATCCCTTGTGAAGACCAGCTAGCTACATGATGGCAGCTCGATTACCTCAGACCTCTTCCACCCTGGAAGGGGTGGTAGTTCATACTGACTGAGACTGGATGCATGCTGGCTGGATGTCCTTTGGCTAGTGCCATTGTCCAATGGTCCACAAATGTCCAAGCCACCGAAGTGGGATACTGCATAACAATGGGTAAACCAAGAGATTCACTTTATGGGAAAAAAAGATGCAGCAGTAGGCATGTGACCATGGACTCCATAATAGTCATATACCATGTAACACTCCATCCAGAAGCTGCCAGCCAGCCAGAGCTGTAACCAGGTCTTTTTTTTTTTTTTTAATTTTTATTTATTTATTCATGAGAGACACAGACACACACAGACACACACACACACACACACAGAGGCAGAGACACTGGCAAAGGGAGAAGCAGGCTCCATGCAGAGAGCCCGATGTGGGACCAGATCCTGAGACTCCAGGATCACGCCCTGAACTGAAGGCAGGCACTAAACCGCTGAGCCACCCAGGGATCCCCTGTAACAGGGTCTCTTAAAGAAGCTGAGGCACCAGCTTGGAGATGACATCCTGTGAAGAACGGAGCTCTCCCCCAGATTGCAATTTACTCCTCAAACCAAGGGCCATTTTAGGGTGGTATATCCCCAAGGATAAGCATGGGTATAGCACACAGTGGGTAAAGTAGGAGTGGCCCCACTCAACATCACTCTCAGGGACTCACTTGGGAATGGACAGTCCTATTTGGGGAATTTCTGCTTCCTTAGCCTGAAACTTTAGGCTCAGGGGGTTGAAAGGTCCTGGCTCCCAGAAGGTAACATTTCCACCAGGGTTCACATTGTAAGAGTTACAATGGCAGCTGCCTGGTCCCTTTGGGCTCCTTAAGCCAATAGACCAGCATGCCTAGAAACAGGCAACCATATTGGCAGGGATAATTGACCCTGATCATCATGAGGAGACAGGTCTGCTACTATATGAGGCAAAAGAAATATAGTTACTTATATTATACTCTTTTAGCCAAATGATTTTTTGAAAATGTTTTTAGCACATTTTGTCAGCTGTAATTACAGAACCAAGTTATATTATCATAAGGTAATTTTGAAAATCCAATCCTTGATTTTGCCACCTATTCTATTCAAAGATACTCTAAAAGAAGTCCTACCAGTTTGGATTAGAATCCATACTTCAGGGCTGTTTGTTTTCTGGGGAAAGCCTGTTTTATATGTTTTGTTTTTAAAGTAGCTCACATTTTCAGAGGAACATTATTCCTTTTTCCACCAAAAAGGAGAACATTTAGGTGGTGAAGGAGGAAATTCAAGAAATCAGCCAAATATAGCAACTTTCAGAATACAATTACTTAACAATCTTTCTTATTCTAAATTTGAGCTTATCTCCCTACTCTGGCGTAACTGGAAGATTGAAGTATAAAATACAACATACGGATGATAAAATGTTCCACTAAGAGAAGGAGACCATAAAACTAGGAAAGTCCAAACAAGACTCCAGGAAAAAAAAGGGAGTTATTCCAGACCAAGCACACATTTAGTTCACAGCAGTAAAAGAACAACAGGAGTTCCAAGAGGACCTCATCACTTCTGACCCATACATCCAGGAACTAATAAAAATCTGTGCTAGCACTCTTCCTTGGAATGCAACAGCCCTGAAAATCCTGAGCTTAATGTGACCATTTTGTCAATTTGACAACCAATTTTGGCCTCTGCCTCTAAGACCACTACTCTAACACCAGCAAATGAATGCCTGTTTCTTCTCTAATGAAAATCATGGCACTGCAGATTCAGTGAGAGTTCCCTGTGAGCCGCTGTAAGCTGCGTCAGCACTGGTTAAACTTTAATAGTCTAAAAAGGAACAGAAATTGTTACAGCTAGGAATCTCCCTTTGTCTTAAAAAAACTTTTTTTTTTTTTTAAGAACTTAAATACAATTAGAATATCATTACTACATCTGCTTTTTCCTGAATTACTTTTAGTCAATAACTCAGGGACTGAGTGATTTTTCATTCCTTTCTACTCAATTAAAGGAGCACTCGATAAAGAAATCTAAAATCTTATAGTTAAAACAAGAATGAGTTAATAAAACTAAAGGCACACAGTTAAAAAGGTGATGACAAGGGAGCACTTCGGTGTTTCCTAGTCAATGATTCCATCAAATCTGGGTTTCCTAATTATCAGCGTATTGGCATTTGGATGGGGCAAATTTTCAGTCTGTATCTGACCCCTTCCGATTTTTCCTCTAAAAATATGTTGGGGGGGGGGGTGGGAATCTCCTGTTTTGCTACTGGAAAGATTGTAAGCACTAGCAGATAGTAAGCAGTACAATTATTTCATTTTTATTCATTATAAATTCAGCCCAAAATAGCCAATCAGCACCAATAAAAGTAAATATGTGAACTTAATATGTTCACATATCTTAATATGGAAAGGGTGGTAAAAAGGAAAGAACACAAAAATGATAAAAACTCAAACCAAGTAAGGTCATCTAATCTCCACATATATGCCTACAAATGGTTTGGAAGAGAACGAAGCCTAATAATAAAAATAGCTGAAGTTATCAATGAAAAGGATTTTTCTTTTTCTGTATAGTTCTTTGTACAGAAAAAAAAAGGGGGGGGGGGGTTTTAAAGGCCTATGCTACAGAATTCCCTAAGTACAGAAAGTATCCAAAAGCTTTGAAGAAGGGTCAAGGAAATATCTTTAGAATTTCATGTTGATACTTTTTTATAAAGAATGAGAAAAGTTGGGATGCCTGGATGGCTCAGTCGGTTAAGTGTCTGCCTTTGGCTCAGGTCATGAGTCTAGGGTCCTGATCATGTTGGCGGAAAAAAAAAAAAAAAAATCCATGCTTAGCAGGGGGTCTGCTTCTGTCTCTGCCCCACACCATGCTCATGTTCTCTTCTCTCTGAAATAAATAAAATCTTTAAAAAAAAAGAGAGAAAAGTCTGGAGATTCATCTGAAAATACAATAAAATAGAAGGGGAAAATGTGCTTTTAAAGGCAGATAGTCCTTTTTTATACCAACTTTTTTTTTTTTTAAGATTTTATTTATTTATTCATGAGAGACACAAAGAGAGAGGCAGAGACTTAGGCAGAGGGAGAAGCAGGTTCCTGTGGGGAACCTGATTTGGGACTTGATCCCAGGACCCTAGGACCCCAGGATCACAACCTGAGCCAAAGATAGACAGACGCTCAACCACTTACCCATCCAGGTGCCCCAGGAACTCTGAATGTTTAACATCAAAGGCTAATCATGTCTCTACATGACTGCAAACTGAAAAGCAACTCTGGGTTAGAAGAGGTAGGCTGGGAGAGTTTATCCCTGAAAGAAAGAAAACTTTTTTCTCTGGCAGCTTCATCCAGATTCTTTTTGGCACAAAACTTGGAAATTATTGAAATGGGGGATATCTCAATATTTTGTTACACTTTGCTCTAATAAGAGAAAAAAAGTTTTCCTTCAATTCACATGGTTTTATGAAATACAGAACTATTTTGATAGCTTTGTCAGCATTTCTAAGTTCTAACCAAACGTCCTCTAACATAATAAAAAATATTTTCTGGACCCCAGCACTCTCCCTGGAACCGTTCTCAGCGTTCCAATCACCTGAGTTAGCTACCGGAAGTTTTGAAAGCAAGACTTACTTCCCATCAACCTTCCCATGACCTAGCTGTACATGCTACGTTATTTCTGCTCTATCAGTGAAGAAAGAAACCCTGTGGATAGAGAGCCTTGGCCAATCCCCAACACCATTCCATCCTGTCCAGGCTAGGGAGGCTATGAGGTCAGAGTTCATCCTACAACTTCTGGTGGAAAGAGGGAGAAGAGGAGGCTACTTTTCCCACTGTGATTGCTATGGTAAGGAGAGCAGGCCTGAAGCTAGGGTTCAGGAGAGAGCCTGCCTGAGAGTGAAGCCAAAACAAAGGGAAGGAAGCACTGTTGAAAAATGAAGAAAAACAGTCCAAGAGACTTGATCCAGCTAAGTCTGAAGCTAGTGCTACCTGTAGGTTTTCTGTTCCAGGGGCCACTGTGTATGCAACTCCACCCCCACCAATTTTTTTTCTTTGAATCAATTTCAATTAATATTGTCCCTTAAATAGGAAGAGTCCTGTATCAGTTAAGATGCTTTTAGCTGCAAGTAAAAGGACACCCACATAAAAATGGCTTAAGCCACAGATGTTTGTTATTTCATATAACAGGCAGCTCTAGAACTATCAATTCAACAAAAACAACACTGCAGTCAAGAATCCAGGTTTCCCATCTGTCCCCTTGGCAATCCTTAGGATTCTGGATTTTGTCTTTGAGCCACAGTGATTACAAGACATCTACCAGTGCTCCAGGCATTATATCCTCACATGACAGCATCAGAGGTAGGGAAATTTTCTTAGCGGAGAGGATAAAGTACACTCTACCTCAGCACTTCACTGTGGTCTCACAGGCCAAAACAGGGTTTCCCACTGCCTCGCTGCCTTCACCCTGTACAACCAATCAATGGTAAAGGGGAATGGAATTATCATGATGGCATAAAGACCAGTCTTGACCTGGATGGGCCTATCTTTCTTCAGTGCACTGTGGCAAGATACCTGATCAAAATTAGAGTTCTATTTTCAAGGAAGAAGGGGGACATGGCTCTTGGGTAGGCAACCAACAATGTCTGCTGTAACTCCTAATACAAGCATTGGTGTTCGCTGACCTGCACTTACCCAAACATTCAAAGAGTGAAGAACATGACATTCCAAACCAAATTATAAGAACCATCGTTTCCATGTGCATAATACCTAAATGCATACCAACTATAGTTCTTATTCTGAGAAACTATGAAAACTGAACTGTACACTCCTTGGAGTCATGTTTTAAGTCTTTACTGAATGTCCCTGAATAGGTTATTAGTTGTATAGGTTATATTCAATGTTCCTGATAGCAGGAAAAGGATGTTAATAAATGATCATCCCATTCTTAGAGCTCGAAAACTATCTTGTTAGTGAAGGTTGTTTGAATCTGCCAGGATGTGCAGCTCAAGAGCCTGCTAAATAGAGAACAGGAATTCGAGTAAAATTGTTTTTCAATTATTTACTGAAGATCAGTACTACCCAGTGGTGTCTCTTCCTTAAGATATGGCATCACTAGGGAGTTATGAGGCTTATGTGAGGGGGCAATGCAAAAGATCATGGGCAAGAACCTGGCACTTAGAAACATGAGGCCCAGGGGAAACACAGGAGGAGCTGAACCAGGGTAGTAGGAATGCAGATGGTGACAAAAGAAGGTGAATCAAAGTCTGAATGTTCCATCTCCAAAGCTAACCTAAACCATCGCTGTACTGTAAAATTATTACTAAATATGCTAAATAAGACTCACAAGGCAAAGAAAATTAAGTAGAGCATCAGTGGAGATAAGGAAAAATTAAATATCATTAGTAGGCAAGTGGAAACTAGTAAGAGTAACTACAATATCACAAACTGATGAATGTCTTAGCTGACCTTAGTGAAAACTTATATACTATGCCTTAAGTACCCCCACCCACATTTTCATCTTGATTTTAATACTTACTGAAAAGTAAGGTCCCTGCACTTTCATTAACCATTTCAATTAACTTTCATGTAAGCTTGTATCTATTATGATACCGATTTAGTATCGGTAGATACTAAATTAGCCTCTAGAGGCTAATTATCTTTTTTCTTTTAATATTTATTATTGAAGGACAGTTGACATACAGAGGCTAATTATCTTAACAATTAATTGCTGCAGGAAACAAGAGAGAAATGTAAGTGAGGTAGAATGGAATGCTCCAGAAGACTTTAGATCTGACTGACATGGAAGTGAGCCACTTCTCCTTCCTAAACCATAAAGTGAGAGTCCCTTCAGGTTGTAAAATTCAATGACCCTAAGAATTAAGCATCAATTGCTTGCCTTAGTTGAGTTGCAGGTCTGCACAGCCTAGTAACACAGTCAATGTGCCCCAAAGGTAGTTCTAGAAGCAGAAAGGCCTTTGAGTAATATGGGGGGGCGGGGGGTTCTATGTGACTTTTAGGAGGTCATCACCCCTCTCTGAGCTATAGTGTCCTCATCTGTAAAATGGGATCATAATACCCTCATGACAGATGGCAGTGAGGATTTAAATGAAATCAGGAATATATCATATCTCATGTGGTTCCTGGCACTAGGGAGGCACTCAAAAAATGGTATTGTTACTGCTTTTCTTATAGGATCACTGATAAGCACTTACCTAAAGAAACAACAGCAACGCTCTCTGGCAAGAAATGTAATCTGTATCGGATCAGTAAATGCACCAATATGATGCAGATAGCTGCGGGGAAAAAATAAGACATTGTTAAAACAGCACAATTTTAAGTTCAAAGCCATGGTTACTTCTGGGGGGTGCTGCCAGGAAAATGTACAAGGGACAGTGACACAAACTGCAGTTGTATTTTCAATCTCTTATTTCTTAACCTGGAAACAGATTCACAGTGTTTATAGCATTGTCTCCATATTTCTTCATATGCCTGGACTACTTTGTTTTCCAGTGGTCACTGAAAGAGCAACAGATATCTTCAGTTTTTCTAGCCTGTTAAGCCTTCTACAATCATTTCTTCAAATCTCTCTGATTCTAAGAAATGGTCTTCAACTTTTTTGAAGTAATCAACTAGAAAACTTGAATGGTGAGAAGGAAGTCAATGAAATCAATCACTTTTATGTAAAAATAACTGCAACATAACATGTTGACACAAAGTATTTTGCTACCATGTGGTTGGTTCTCTTTGAATACAGAAGGAAGTGAGAATGTTGTATAAAGAGGACAAAGTAAGTACTTTGAGCTGATGATGAGAACAGCAAGAGCAAAAGATGGGGTGCCTGCTTCTTGGCTGGGGGACCAGGGCTCCCACTGGTTGAGGGCTCCACATGAGCCAGGCGCTACACTGAGCACTTCCCAAACACTGTCTCATTTGGCCTCCAACATCCCTCTTAACTATTATTATCATAATCTCCTTTGATTATAGATGTAAAAACAGAGGCTTCAAGAGGTCATGTCATTCATAGGTACTGCAGGATTGAGCCCAATGCCAACCCTGTGCTCTTAACCAGAGGCACCCACCACCTCCCACTCAACTGCCTTTGTTCCTCAGTCACCAAAATAAGAATAATGTCTGACTTTTCTCATGGAGGTGTTGTCATGAAAGAAAAGAAAGGAAACAAAAGGATGTGAAACTGTTTGAAAGAGGGGAGCCTGGGTGGCTGGGTCAGTTAAGCATATGCCTTTGGCTTGGGTCATGATCTTAGGGTCCTAGGATTGAGCCCTGCATTGGGCTCCCTGTTCAATAGGGAGTCTGCTTCTCCCTCTCCCTTTGCCCCTCCCCGCCAACTCGTGTTCTCTCTCACTAACTGCTCTCTCTTTCTGTCTTAATAATAAATAAATAAATAAAATAAATAAATAAAAAATCTTAAAACAAAACAAAACCCTGTTTGAAAGAAGTATTTCTGGACACCCCCCACCCAAAGCATACCTTCACATAAATAATTCCTAAATGTAATTTCATGGTCCAAATCCAAATGTGCATGTCTCCTTCTTTTATTATGCACCTAGGTGGTATACCATCTCATTAATCACAGTATTATCTTAACAGCACTAAAAATAATTGTTGCTTTTTTTATAAAAGGAAACGTTTAAACAATCTGCAGGGCGGTTAAGTGGCCACCCTCAGAGCCTGCACTGACAAACCAGATATCTTTAGGCCCACCAAAAACCACCAGGTGGCTAGAAAAAGGAAACAGTTGTACATAGAGAAATTTTGTCCTCCTTTCATTCTGTGCTTTAAGCTATCAATCTGTGGTGTTATTTTATTATAAATATTTAACTTAGAAAAATCCTACATTAAATAGTAAGAGCAAGAAAAAAATGTTCTAAGGCATAAGCACAACATGTGACCAGTGAGCAGGCCTATTGTCTAAAAAGGCAGGCACATAAGTAGACCGAATATAGATCTAGGGAGTTCATTCAGTTTCTGTTCTTTTTTTGCACCATGCTAGATGAAAAAATTAATTTAAAAAGCTTATTGTGGGCAGCCCTGGTGGCTTAGAGGTTTAGCACCGCCTTCAGCCCGGGACATGATCCTAGAGACCCGGAATCAAGTCCCACGTGGGGCTCCCTGCATGGAGCCTGCTTCTCCCTCTGCCTGTGTCTCTGTCTCTCTCTGTCTCTCATGAATAAATAAAATCTTAAAAAAATAAAATAAAAAAAGCTTATTGTAATAAATCAAACATCAATTTGTACCTTTAAGAGCAAAGGGGAAGGGTGCCTTGGTGTTGTGGTTTTTTTTTTTTTTTTTTTTTTTTTTTTTTTTCCTTGGTGGTTTAGTAGGACCCTCAACTCTCAGGGTCATGAGATCAAGCCCTGCATCTCTCTCCCTCTCCTTCTGCACTTCCCCTCTGTCTCTCTCTAAAAAAAAAATAAAAAAAAAAATAAAAAGCAAAGGGGAAAAACCTATCTCTAACAGAGATAACTAAATATGAGGTTCATGAATGCCAGGTAATGGTCCTCAGCCACTTAAAAGAATGAAGTATGAAAAGACCCACAGAATGGATGAGAATATTTGTAAATCATTTATCTGATAAGGGTCTAGTAACCAGAATACATAAAGAACTCTTACAACTCAACAACAAAAAGACAAACAATACAATTTAAGAAATGGGCCAAGAACCAGAATAGCCATCTCTTTGAAGATACAAATGGCCAATAAGCACATGAAAAGATGCTCAATGTCACTGGTCATTAGAAAAATGCAAATCAAGACCATGAGCTACAACTTTACACCAACTAAGATGGCCATCATTAAAAAACAAAACAAAACACAATAAAAAATAACAAGGGTTAGGGGCAGCCTGGGTGGCTCAGTGGTTTAGCGCTGCCTTCAGCCCAGGGTGTGACCCTGGAGACCCAAGAGGTATGGAGCCTGCCTCTCCCTCTGCTGTGCCTCTGCCTCTCTCTCTCTCTCTCTCTCTCTCTCTCTGTCTGTCTCCCATGATTAAATAAATAAAAAAATCTTTAAAAAATTTTTAAAAAGTAAAAAATAACAAGGATTGGCAAGGAAGTAGAGATCCTGGAACACTAGGCCACTGCTTGTGGAAATATAACATGGTACAGAGTTTGGAAATTCCTGAGAAAGCTATACATAGAATAACCATTTAACCCAGCAGCTCCACTCCTGAGTATGTATCCAAGAGAAATAAATATATGTCTACACAAAAACCTGTATACAAATGTCGACAGCAGCACTATTCACAACAGCCAAAATGTAGAAATAACCCAAACATCCATCAATTGATGAATGGATAAACATAATGTGGTTTATCTACACAAGAGATTATTATTCACCCATAACAATGAATGCACTTCTAACACATGCTATCAACCTTGAAGATACAATGCTGACTGAAAAAAAACAGATATAAAAGGCCACATATTGTATGATTCTATTTGCCTGAAATATTCTGAGTAGGCAAATTCCTAGGGACAGAAAGCAAAATAGTGTTTACTAGAGACTGGGGGTGGGGAAAATGGGGAATGACTGCTTTTAATGGGTACTGGGTTTCCCTTTAGGGTGATGAGAACATTCTGGAACTAGATAGTGGTGGTGGTTGCACAACATTGTAAGTGTACTAAATGCCACTGAATCGTACACTGTAAAATGGTTAAAATGGTATATATTTTATGTTTAACACATATACATTCTTTAAAAGAAAAAAAACATCAAGTAGATACAAAAAACAGTAACATAAAAAGACCTCCAAGACATTCTGCAAGATGAAAAAGCAAGTTATAGGATCTTACTTATATTAAAACAAACAAAATCCAAGCTATCTAAGCTCTATGTACCTGTATATGTGAATGTGCTTATGAACGTATATTTGCATATACACATACAAGTACACGTTTTCAAGGATATTTGAGAAAAAAACAAGAAAAGACAAAAGCTTCCATGCGGTATGGAGGACAGGGATACCACAAGTTAATATGCTTCTAAATGTTCATGCCCAAAGTAATAATTATGGAAACTATATTAAAACATAGGTATATCAATTTTAATAACTCCATTAAACTTAATGGCCCATAAAATGTATCATACAATGCTAATTGTTAACTCAATAAAAATGACTCACCATTGTTTCTTCAGACTCAAAGATCAGCAAGGGTTAAGTGTAAGTCAAATGATTTCAAGCTTCTAAAGTCAAAAGTAACTAGAGTAACCAGAGTTTTATCATCCTTCCTCAAAAAAAGGGGAGCACACACTGTAATCCTCTGACAAGCTTATAAGACATAAATTACACTTTCATTTGACTTGACTAAAATAGTAAAAAGGGGCATCCCAGTGGCTCAGTAGGTTAAGTGTCTGCCTTTAGCTCAGGTCTTGATCTCATAGGTCTTGGGCTGTAGTTACGCTGAGCAGAGAGCCTGCTTCTCCCTCCCCTTCTGCCTACTGCTCCCCGTTTGTGCTCTGTCTCTGTCAAATAAATAAAATATATATACATATAAAAGAAAATAGTATTTTCCTAAAAGATGTGCAGTGGGGAGTCTGCTTCCCCCTCTCCCTCTGCCCCTCTCGCCACTTGTGCTTATGCACTCTCCTTCTCTCAAGTAAATAAATAATCTCTAAAAAATAATAAACAAAAGTGGTTAAATGTGTTCCAGGTTGGGAGTTCCTGAAATTTAGAATAAACTATGACTAGTAGTTTCAATTCACTGCAGTTCATGTATTTAGTGAGTTAGAAGATATCCATTAGCTGTAAACTTTTTTATACTTTATCAGATATATATTGTCTGGACATCTAACATATGAGATATATAATATTCTGTTGATAACACACAGGAAAAAAGCAAAAATGCCTTCAAATTTATTGAAAAAGAAAGCATTCCATTCTGCTAACACATACTGACTTACATGTAAAAAGTGGAGATACCAATTCAGACTGCCAACAGTCTGACGAGGTGAAAACAAAACCCATCTGATGCTAGTGTGACTCTAGAGTCTAGGTTTATGATCTGTTTGAAATGACAATCCAAGTAAAATACACAGCACTCATAAATACAGTTCAGACCTTTCTAGCCCCAAAGATGTGTTACCACTGCACAGGGTTTTGCCAGGATTAAAAAGTACTAACAACCTGTTTCGTGGTTTCTGTCAGAAACTAACCTTCATTGCTCCACACCCTGAAAATCACCTTGAAAGTCTGACTTACCACTTTTTATCTTCCCGTGAAAACAAAGTCACTACAAAACAAAAGTTTGCATCCAGGCCCGCCTTGTATGCTATCCTACCATACCAAACTGACAACAATGTACAGAGGCTAATAATACTCATCCTTCAGGATTAAGGATTCAGGTACTAAAGACTTCTTGATCAAGAAAAGAACTGCTAAAAAAAAAAACAAAACAAAAAAAGATAACAAAACTGCTTTTCTTTATATTCAACTACTATCACAGAGGAAAAAGGAAAAAAAAGAAGAGTCCTTGATTGTTGAAGGAATCCCCTAGATGCAGAATTCAACTACCTTCACCAGGTACACAATTACTTGAGCATATCAGGTCCGTATGGGAGACTTCATGCTTGTGGTTTGTGTACTTTTTCAGTATTCCACTTAAAAGTCGTGTGTGTGTGTCTTTTTTTTTAAAGTAGGCTCTTCACCCAGCGTGGGCTTGAAACTCACAACCGTGAGCACAAGACCTGAGACCAAGAGTTGGATGCTCAATCAATTGAGCCATGTAGGTGCCCCCAATTTAAAGGTTTTTTAGAATCTGTGAGAGATAAGGCTGAGTCCTGGGACTTTAAATCAAGTGATTGGTTTATTAAAATTATTTGACCATTAGCAGAATCCAAATATAAATATGAAATAAGTTCTAGTTTTCTTCAAAAAAGTCCTCAATGACATCAGTGAAATGCTCTGCACCTTTTAATCCAGTTGTACTTCCTAGTCCTCTGAAGAGACCTAATTTAATTCAAAATATGGCTCAGTATCATTAAAGAAAAACAAAATGTAAATATGCCAACTTCACTCTTCCAGGAAGAGTTTGGATTTGGGCCAAGTTTCAAGCTATTTCTTCCTTAGCTAGTCCAAAGTGGTTGTCCAGTTTCAACTGGCTTTTCTTGTCTAAGACAGCTGTCTACAGTCTCGAGGAGGCATCTAATGTATTGCCTTTTACCAAAACTTCTCAACTGATGTCTGGCAACCCAAATGTTAATCTCTAGTCTCCCCAGAAACGAGGCATGTCAATTGCTTAATCTCTCTGGGCCTAAATTTTCTCACCCGTTACTGGAGGAGGATGAACAGAACGAGACTTTTAAGTTTGAGAGTGAATCTGTTCAAAGAAAAATATTACATAAGTAAACAACAGCGTAGGTGGTATACAGATATGGGAAAAAATCATACTATGGTTGATGGGAGATAAAGGGTAAGGAAAGGGGTGTTGGATTTTTTTACTCAGCAACAAAACCTTTAATTAAGCAAAATTTACATGGAAGCCTAATAGATAGGAGACCAAATGCTGCTCTGGTCAGAAAGTCAGATGCTCTCCCATTTGACTTAGCCCACCTCCTGCTACTACTACCACCACCTACACACACACACACACACACACGTGCACGTGCGCGCACACACATGCACACACACTCATGAGCAGGGTTTGAAATCCACTAAGCTAGAAGAAGTTCAAGGTTCTTTCCGGGTCAAAAATCCCTTCTTCCAAATGACATCTAAGATACTACTATATAAAGAGCTCTTCAGAATTGCTAAGCTCGATGATTTAGAAAGAAAAAGGAGCACGCTGTTGTGATGTTACGAACTAACTTATCATTGTCCCTCAGTGTCTGATGTCAAACCAAATGGAAGGAAGGCTTGATATTAAGTAAATGGTGGCTTAGACAGGGTTGACCTTCTAGATAACACACACAGACACTCATGATGGCAGATGAGGGTGTCTCCACATTCACCTAGGACGAGGAGGCTGAAGAAGATGGTCATGCCGCTTGACTGTTCCTCCTGCTGAGCCTGCTCCCCTGTTTGCACAGGGAGAATGGGCTTGGCAGGGGTCGGGAGCACCAGTTTCGTAGTGACAACCAGGGTGGTGTGGAGGGTGACATTGAAACCTTCGTGAGTTGTGTTAGGAAACCTGTTGGACACAAAAAGCAGCAGGATTAGTTAAAGGGAAAAGGGCCCCAAGTGTCAACACATATACACAAACAGAAGGAGAACCTGGCACAGAGGATGACGGGATTCACAACTCTTACAACCACCAGGCAGGCCTAAGAGAGACACTGATTCAGAGAATTCTTGCCTGCCACAGCAGGAGAGTACCAGGGTCTTCAGGTGCTCTGAACACAGCCACTCAGAGAACAGCAACAAGGGGGAGCCAGGGCCCATGTAGACACAAAACACTGCCTGCTCTTTGGCATTTAATGAGGGATTTAAATGGAGACAAACTGAAGTCTCATCACATTCCAGGATCCAGCGCTATTTACTTGGCGCCGTTATTTCTCCTATTTACTTTCTTTTCCTTGAATTATAGCAGCAGGTTGAAGAAGCCACCCAAATTTACCCAATTGTTGATTCTGGTCGGAACACCCCACCCCGCTTTACAGAATCCTTCTCAGATTTCTAAAGGCTCAAATGTAACCTCCTCTGTAATACTGCACCCACCCCACCTCTTATGTTCCTCCCAGTGCACACTCCTCACTTTGGGGTGGGACTGTTGTAAACTAGGGCAATATTCATATAATAACCATTGCAACTGTGATCATAACAGCTCATGTTTATTGAGTCAATGCTTCACTCCAGGAACAAGGTCACCTACAACCTCTCATTTAATGGGCCCACCAGGCCTGAGGTGGGCACTATTCCTTTCACTTTTTCACCCATGAATAACTGAAGCTCAGAGGGGTTGTGTAACCTGCCCAGTATCTCAATTAACCGGTGGCAGAATCAGGTTTGAGACCAATCGTGTAATCACAGGGCCACTGCTTTATGCTGCGGATGCCCAGGTTGGTGTCTTGTCAATGGTGCATGTGCTGAGCAAGTAGGAAATGAAAGGACCACCCAGCCAGCCGAGACACATCTGCAAAGATGTCAGGTGAGGGAGTCTGAATTCAACCACGGGGGGTTCCTTGCTACTGTTTTTACAAACCGGCTCATACAGGTAGGGCATCTATATAGCATGAAACAGGTTGTGCCCGGCGGATACAGAGACGGGCTAAAGAGTGGTCCTGGCGGGTAAGTACCTGGAGGACACGGGACCCCTTGCCCCCATCCCTGCCTCATCTTGTACACCTAGCCCCCCTCACTCTTTCTGTTCCAGCCATCCTGCCTGTCTTTCTGCTCCTCAAACACATGAAGCTCTTTCTTGCTTCTAGCCTTTTGCACTTGCCTGTTCCCTCTCCCAACCCTCCTTCTCATCATCAAAGTTTCGACAGGCACGTCACTTTCTGCTAAGGGGACTCCCCCATCCTAACACTGCCATTTCCTTTTAGAGCTCTGACACCACCTCGCCTGCGTGCGGTCTTTTCCCCACTAGAATGGAAACTACCTGAGGGCAGCTCCTGGTCGGCCTCCTTCACTACTATGTGCCCAGGGCCTGGAATAGAGTAAATGGCCAACAGTTAACGAATGAATGAAACTCAGTGGAGGAAACAGATGCGAAAAATGACCGTTACGGTGGAAGAGGAGGCGATTGGCTAAGTACGGGGGTGGGGGTGGGGGTGGGAGACTTCCTGGAGGAGGCGGCGGAGCTCTCCCTAATCATCAGAAGATCGAAAACCGGGGAAGCGGAATTTGGGTTTCGGTTTCCTCCAGGCGCCTTTCGAGGCCTGCCCTGGGCTGTCGAGTCCCGGCACCAGGATCCGACCCCCAGGAGGCTGCGGGGCCGGGCTGGGCCCAGGCCCGTCCCTCCCGCCCTCCTCGCTGGCGCCGGCAGGGTCAGTCCCGGCCAACCGACACAAGCAGCTCCGCCTTTCGGGGCCGGAGGGCGGCCCGAGGCGCTCGCTGTCACCCGCCGGGGCCCAGCCCCGCCGCCTCCGCCGCCCGGGAAAAGCCCACTCACTCCTCTTCCGCCATCTTCTCCCCCATCCTGCGGAGCCTCCAAGACCACCGAGTTCGGAGCCAGGGGCTAGCTGGGACCGCTTTTGCTTCCGGCTTCCGCTGGAGGCGCGGGCGGGCCGGCGAGCGGGGGGCGGGGCCTCGGCCGTGAGCGGGCGGCCCTTCTGGCCCTTCGTCTCTGTGGCCTGAAGGTGGGAGGACCCGGCCCCGGCGATTTTAGGACGCCTGACCTCCTTGGGCCCCCTGACCTCCTGGCCTCGTGAAGTTTCGGCTTCTCTTCATCGCAGGGCGGAGAACCTTTGAGCGAAACTCCTGTGAAGTCATCGTGACTCACCCTGAGAGCAAGCACTCTCCACCCAGTGTCCAGGACTTGGCTAGAAGGAAGCTTCTAGTCTAGGCTGTGCAGAGGGACCCCGGGGTACACATTCCTGTCCGAGCCCCAGTCTTCCTCCTTGCAAAGAGGACTAGTCACCTGGCCTTGCAGAATTGTGCTGTACTCTATGTGCAAACATTTACTGAATGCTGACTATATGCCTATCGTTAGTGGGGGCGCCCGGGTGGCTCAGTTGATTAAGCCTCTGACTTGATTTGCACTCAGCTCAGGATCTCAGGGTGGTGGGATCCAGCCCCGCCTGGGGCTCTGCCTTTAGCTGGGAATCTGATTTTCTCCCTCTGCCCCACCCCCTGCTCACGCTCTCTTTCCCTAAAAAAAAAAATCTTAAAAAAAAAAAATAATAATAGGTGATGATGATGCTCTAGGCTTGGATCATTCACTAATTCTTTCACTGAGTCAACAAATACTCTTTACACACGTGTATGTGCCTAGCTGTGGTTTGTGGCCTACGGGATATAGGAGGGAAGGAACATGGCTTGTTGGGGGGGGGGGGAGGGACACCATCAGGAGGGCTCCTACTCTTGGGTAAGGCTTTTGAATATGACACCACCTCCTTCCTTGCTCCAAGCCATCATATCTCGTAACAGCTGTTGTAGCTGCCTGAACTGTAAACTGTCTCACTGGCTCTGCTGGCTGCTCCTTGTGGTCTTCCACACAGTGGGCCTCAATGATCCTGGAAAAAAAAAAAAAATGTTTTTTTTAAGTTTTTTATTTATTTGAGTCATCCTTACACCCAACATGAGGCTTCAGCTCTCGACCCCGAGATCGAGTCACATGCTCTTCCAAATGAGCCAGCCACATGCCCAGCCTAGTGATTCTTTAAAACCCCAGTCATTGCCCTACTTAAATTAAAACCGCTGGTGGGGCACTTGTGTGGCTCAGTGGTTAATTGGGTTAAGCATCTGCCTTCAGCTCAGTTCATGATCCCAGGGTCCTGGAATAGAGCCCTGGTTCAGGCTCCCCATCTAGCAGGGAGTCTGCTTCTCCTTTTGTCCCTTCCCTCCCCTCCAGTTGTGAAATCTGAAATAAAGAAAATCTTTAAAAATAATAATAATAGGGACGCCTGGGTGGCTTAGTGGTTGAGCGTCTGCCTTTGGCTTAAGGCATGATCCCAGGGTCCTAGGATCAAGTCCTGCATCTGCCTCCCCATAAGGAGCCTGCTTCTGCCTATGTCTCTGTCTCTCTCTTTCTCATGAATAAATAAAATATTTAAAAAAATAATAATAATAACCATAGGGGCACCTGGATGACTCAGTCAGTTAAGTGTCTGCCTTCAGCTCAAATCATTATCCTCAGGGTCCTGGGATCAAGCCCTGCATCGGGCTTGCCGCTCAGCGGTAGCCTGCTCCTCCCTCTCCCTCCACCTCACTACCTGCTTGTGCTCTCTCTCTCTATTATTATTATGATAATAGTAAAATAAAACCTCCACTGGCTTCTAGTCTCAATCAAAGAAAAAAGACTTGGAGAACCCACAGGACTCAACAACCCAGTCCCCTTTACCCCTCTGAGGCCCCCTTTACCCGTCTGAGTTCAATCCACTTTCCCCCCTCCTGCATGTTTTTTGCTGTGGTCACAGTGGCTTCCTCTGTGTGCTTGAAACACATCAGGAACACTTCCACCTCTGTACTTGCTCAGGCCTTTGTCTAGAATACTCCACTTGTGAGTTGCCCCTTGGATCTCACCTTTTACCACTTTTGGGCTTTTTATTTAACCCTTACCTTATTCATTACACATATGCTGACCACCCTGTTTAAAATACCAAACCCCATCTCCTTCCTTTAGTTATTTTTCTCCATGACACCTAACATATTGTATGTTTTACTTCTACATTGGCTTATCGTCCTCCCTCTAGGAGGATATAAACTTCCTGAGTGCAGAGGTTTTTGTCTGTTTTGTTCTGTTTTATCTCCTGTGTCTAGAACAGCACCTAGCACATAGTAGATACTCAATAATAAATGATCATTGAACAAATAAAGAAGTGAGTTAACTCTAGAAGTGCTAGGAAACAGAGGATTTTGAGGAGTGTTCTGACCTGACTTTTATCGGGACCCCTTTGCTTGCTTGTGGGGAGTTGGGTAGTTGGCAGCCCTCTGACAGCTTAAGAGGCTTTTGTGCTAATCTGGGTGAGAAGTGATGGCAGTTTGGATTAAGGTGATGTCTTGGAGACGACAGGAACGTTTGGCTTCTCTGGGTGTATATTGAAGGCAGCATTTGCTGAGGGACTGTGGTGTCTAAAGGAAAGAGAGGAGTCAAGGATGATTTCAAGGATTTGGCTCTGAAGAACTGGGTGGAGACAAGATCTGTCTGGCTCCTACCCAGAATCTTCTGCCATCTAGACTCTCTTAGAGCTGTTGTCACAGCTAACTGAGGGAATGTGCTTAGGATCAGGCAATGTTTATTGAGTTCTTCCTGTAGGTGTGGTGCTGAGCTATTGTTTCCTTAATTCTGTACTTTTGTAGTTGTTGTTTTGAGGGAGATACTATCGTATCTATAAACGGAAGCCACCTGCCTGAAATCACACACGGGGGAAATGTTGAGGCTGGGATTCAGAGTCTGTGTTTTTACCAAGTATCCCTTGTAGCTCTCCACCACCTGAATTTCTCTGGCTCTAAAATAGGGCCAACACCTCATTTCTCTCCTTTATCACAGAGCCTGGCAGAAATGAACTGGCTCAGAGAAGATTCAGAGTCAGGTTCTCTTCTGCGTCTTCTCTCAGAAGACCCCTGGCTGGAGTCTGGCCCCTGCAAACTGGGGGTAGGATTTTTTGTATCAAGCTGCCAGCTGTAGGGCCACTCAGGATGAAAGCAGCTTCCTGAATTCTCTGAGGGCTGCCCCGTTCTACCTGGCATTCCACCCACTGCCTTTGCCACAGATCCTGTTATCAGGGCCAGTTTTGTGACGCTCATTGGCATGCTGCCAAATAGGAGTCTATAGAACACCTACCCTTGGGCCTGAGGGCAAATCCCAGGCCCTTCTCACCTATTCCTGGGAACCAATCTAAAATCATTACTCCCAGAAAGGCAAACAAAGCTATTCAACACACAGATCCTAGGCTCCTGTGCTGTGCCAGGCCGAAAAGAGGCTAGAACAGGTCCTGGTTGAGTCCCATAAGTTTTTTTTTAAGATTTTATTTATTTATTCATGAGAGACACAGAGAGAGAGGCAGAGACATAGGTAGAGGGAGAAGTAGGTTCCCTGCAGGGAACACGATGTGGGACTTGACCCCAGGACCCCGGGATCACCACCTGAGCCGAAGACAGACGCTCAACCACTGAGCCATCCAGGTGACCGCCCCCCCACCCCGCCATCATAATTTTTGACAGAGCCCCTCTTTGGAAGGCTGTTACAGGATTAGAGAGAAGCTCTTACCTTAGTTCTCTGTTCTTTCTGCCTTCCTACCCCCAACCTTCCTCTTTCTTGCCATTCCGGTCTCAGCTTAAATGTTATCTCCTCAGGGAGGGCCTCCCTGACCACTCAGCCTAAAGCAAGAGCCAGCAAACTTTTTCTGTACTGAGCCAGACCGTAAATAGTTTAGGTTTTGTGGGCATTCAGATCTCTGTTGCAACAATCTGACTCTGCCTTTGCAGTGGGAAAGCAACCTTAGATGATTTAAATAAGTATGGCTTTGTTTCAATAAAACTTCATGGATATTGAGATTTGAATTTCTTGGCATTTTCATGGTACTTGTTTTCAACCATTTGGAAACATGGAAACTATTCCCAGCTCACAAGCCATTACATAGAGGGTGGCAGGCTGATTTGCCCCTGGGGGGTGGGGCTGCTGACCCCGGTATGAAGTGTTAAACATAAGTGTTTCTGAGGCACTTATCACGGTCAGATTTTTTCCCCTTTCCTTTCCTCCCTCCCTTCTTTCCTTCCTTCTTCTTTTTTCCTTCCTGAGTTTATCATCCTGTTTCCTCCAGTTAGATCTAAGCCCCCTGGAAGCAGAGAGATTGTATCTCTCTTCTGCCTTTCTTCCATTCCTTACCTCTTCTAACTTAAAAAAAAAAAAAAGATTTTATTGATTTAGAGAGAGAGCATAAGCACAAGCACAAGGGGGGGTGTGTAGGGGTGGAAGGGCAGAGGGGGAGGGAGAGGGACAGGCAGACTCTGTGCTGAGTGTGGAGCATGACACTGGGCTCGGATCCCATGACCTCAAGGTTGTGACCCAAGTCCAAACCAAGTCAGATGCTTAACCGACTGCACCAGCCAGGCACCTTCTAACATTTCTTGAACCCTTACTCTGTACCAGGCATTGCTCAAGTGCATTATGCTCAGTGACTTATTTAGTCAGTATAATAACCTAGGAGGTATTCTGATTAGCGCAATTTTACAGATGTGGAAACTTGATGTCTTGTTCCTCACTCTTTTCCCAGAGCTTAGAAAACCTGAAGCTGTCAACAAAACAAGGGGCCCAACGAAAGCTTTCAATGAATTTGGTATTTCATGTATTTTAAAAAGGGAATCAAAGTGGTTCCCATGTATGTTACTCAGGGTTCAATCAGAATAGAAGAACCAGTAGGAGATATATATTAAGAGACATATTAGAGGAATTTTCCAAACCAACTACATTTATTATCTTTGTGTTCTATTGGGAGGAAGTATTATGGGGTTAAACTCAGGGTGTTGTCATGGCTGCCTTCCTTCTGGAGACTTTAGGGGAGAATCTGCTTTCTTCCCTTTTCCAGCTTCTAGAGGCTGTCCACATCCTATAGCTTGTGGGCACTTCTACCACCTTCAAAGCCAACAATGGCATCACTCTAACCTCTGATTTGGTCATTTCATCTTCTCTGGCTCTGACTTTCCTTCCTTCGTTCTTTGAGAAGGAGCTTTGTGATTACATTGAGCCCATCTGGATAATCCAGAATGATCTCCCCATCTCAAGGGCAACTGATTAGCAACCTTAATTCCCCCTTTTCACGTAACATAACATTTGCAGAATCCAGAGATTAGCAAGTGGATGTCATTGGGAGGCCATTATTCTGCTTAACGCACCATGAGAAAAAGAAAATCTGTGTTGACCTTCCCTTTATGTTTATTGTTTAGTATTGTTTCACATGGATTTACATATGAGTCGGGGCTAATTTTTCAATGCCTATGAATTTAATATTTTAATCTGGCAGGTAACGGGTACTACAATTACTAGGTGAAAATGAAAAGGTTGGGTTTGTAGAATTCAGTGGAATCAGGTGCAACACATACTCCTGAGAGAGTTTGTGAAAAAATACAGATTCCAGGCCTATCACTGACTTACTGGATCTCAGATGTGGGGCCTGGGAATCTGAGTTTCTTTTTTCGCTCTCTCCCAAAACAGACTCTGCTGGTGCCTGCTCAAGAGGTTACTCTTGGAGAGTCCTACTGCTGCCCACAGGCTTCCTCTCAACACACCACAAGCCAGCACAAGTGAATGCTTCCAGAACAGCCCTCAACCAGTGACTGGTGCAAGTAGAGGATAAATACCCCCATTCCCTCACCCAGAGGGGTGGGACAAGTCTGAAATATCTGTTCTAGACACAGGTACCCAGTAGGGTTAAGCTCAAGCTGCCTGCAGGGGCAACCTGCTTGACAACATACCTACACATGGCTGATATAAACATTCAAGAGTATGACTTTGTTTTGAAAATCTGCTTTGAGGATAACTCATGAGTTTTGACCCATGATGATTTCATTATAGTTTCTTTTCCTTTTTTTTTTTTAAGTGATCTCTGTGACCAACATGGGGCTCGAACTCACGACCTCAGGATCAAGAATCCTATACTCTACTGACTGAGCCAGCCAGGCATCTCCACAGTTTCTGCTTTGAGACAGGATTTACTTAGGGAGTGTTTTAGAATTTCCTACTTACTGAGTGTTTATGTAAATTTTTTATCCCTTTCTAATTTTGTTATATTTTTGCCAGGTGATATAAACTAACATTTTTTTGCTTTTATGATTTCGCAGAGATTTTTTTCCTTTTAAAGATTTTATTTATTTATTTGAGGAGAAGAGAGACATGAGCGGGGGTGGGGGGTGGCGGGTGGCGGGGGGAGGTAGGGCCAGAGAGAGAGGGATAAGTAGATTCCCCACTGATCAGGGAGCCCTATGTGGGACTCGATCCCAGGATCCTGGGATCTTGAGCAGAGCTGAAGGTAGATGCTTAACCCAACCAGGCACCCCGAGATTCATTTTTTTTAAAGCATAAACCCTCAAGGATAAGGGAATAGGAGAGGAGAGAGACAACGGTAAGAACATTTTGGAGAAGAGAAAGAAGGCAGGTTTAAATGGCTCAACAGAATTGAGAAAATCCAATCCTCAGGCAGCAGAGAGGAAAGCCACAGGCCACCCTGATTTACACCCCTGTCCCAGAAAACCCTCCAAAAGGCTCTGGAATTGGTGACACTAGGTGCCTCTGAAAGTAAAATTAAAATGGGAGTGGGAGGTGGGTGGTGGAGAGGAGGGTGTGAAAATAAAGGAAATTGGGTAAAAAGAAGCAGATTTTCATGTCCTCCCAGCCCCCAACTGAATCTAGGCAACTGGGCACCTACTCAGGTAAAAGGCTAGAGGTCTATGCTGTGGAGACAATAAAACAGGAGTGTGTCTGGACTTGCACACCTCAGCATGCTTTAGGGCAGCGGCACTATGTTAAAAGTGAAAGATTCACTGGACGCTAGTCCTGGGGCTGCTATAAGGAATTACCACAAACTGTGGGGTGTCACAATAGAAACACATTCTGTCACAGTCCTGGAGGTCTGAAATCAAAGTGTCAGCAGGGACATGCTCCTTCCAGAAATTCTAGAAGAGAATCCATTCCTTGTCATTCCTATTTTGGTGGCTGTTGGCATTCCTTGGCTTGTGGTCTTATCTCTTTCTGCTCCATGTATCTGATCTCCCTCTACCTCTTTCTTATGAGGATGCCTGTGATGGTGCTTAGGGCCCACTTGGATAGTCCAGGATTATCTCATCTCCAGAGCCTTAACCTGACTGCAAAGATAGAGAACATTCCCGGGTTCCAGAGATTTGACGTGGATGTCTTTTTGTGGACCATTTTCTGGCCTGCATGCTGAATGCCCTACTCTAGTCTTTCCCTAAACCTGCAGAGCTGGCCCCACTGCTCACATCCGGAGCAGCCAGGCAAATTGGATATAGTGTCCCTACTCACATGGCCCCAGAACTAGGCCAGCCAGGCCATTCATTCCATTCCAGGCAGGAGACTAGGAGAGTCTGCTCCAGAAAATCTGCCTAGACCCAGAGGAATAACCTAAAGATATTTTGACATCAGGGGTCCCTAATAAAGCTCATTGTCATAGCTAAAGTCAACAGCCCCCTTTCCAACATACACAATAATCAGCTTCTTGACTCCCTGCACTTAAACATGAACAGAAAATGAAGAAATATTAGACACCAAGGATAGCCTCTTACTTAAAAATTTGAGACTAAAACAATAGAGAAAAGTAACTAGAGAAAACAGAAATAATGCAAGAGAAAAAAAAACTTCTCAGAGAGCAACCCTGAAGGAAGAACAAGATGCTATAAAAAAGAAATATTTTGAGAACAAAGAGGGGCTCTTGGGAATTAAAAGAATGACACTAGAAATTTTTAAAATGTAATAAAAGGGTTGGAAGATAAATTTGAGGATTTGTCTCAGTAGGACAAACAGACAAAAATAGCAAAATAGGAGAGAAAGGATAAGATGTTTAGGGGACCAGTCTAAAAAATCCCACAGCTGAAAAATAGGCACTATCTCAAAAAAGAAGAGAAACAGAATGGGGAGGATTCATGGATAAAATAATTCACAAAAATTCTCCAAAACTCAGGACATGAGTTTTCAGACTGAAAGAGTTTACTGAGTGCCCAGCATGTTGGATAAAAATAAATGCATAGCAAGGACATCATCATGAAATTTCAAAATACAAAGAACAAACTTCCAGAAGAGGTGGTGGTGAGGAATAGGTCACATGTTAAGCACTGAGGTCAGAGCAACTTTAGACTTTCAACCAAAACTTGGAAGCAAGAAGATGATGGAGTAATACCTTCAAAATTCTGAATGAAAAGGATTTCCAACCTGGAATTCCATACCCAGCCAAGCAATCATCAAGGGAGCAAATAGAATAAACACATTTTTCAGACATGGAAAGTCACAAAATTTCTGTTTCCCAACATCCTTCCTCAGGAAGTTTTTCTGCAGAAAGCTGTGCCACCAAAAGGGGGGGAATCAGACAAAGGATAATAAGACACATGACCCAGGAAACGGAAACTCAACACAACAGACAAACGAACGGCATCCCCAGAAGATGATAAAAGGAGATCCCAGATGACAGCTGGGATACCAATGGGTACCAGTTCCAGTTACCAGCAGGTCTAAAGGCTCCAGAGAGATTTCTTCCAGAAGATAAATGGATAGAATTTCTGAAGCATTGGAAGGTGTTGAGAGGACACTTGGACGGTGGCAGAGTTTGGAGTCGGACTGGTAACAAATACTGAGAAAATTAGGTTGGCTTGGGGTTGGGAGTAGGGAACAAAACAATTATTAACTCAAAGAAAAATAAAAAGCTGTTCAGGAAAGCAAAGGACATCCTAGTTTACCGTGGAGCTCAGCTGTGCATGGCATTTACATAGTCACAATTATGTAAATAGTGAATATTGATCCCACCAAAATTACCATAGAGAATGGGGGATGGGAAGGGTGTGCCTATCTGCTGGGGCCAAGAATGGGAAGGGAAAGACAGCAGAAACCTCAAATCCTATAGTGGGCAAGCAGGTTATACTGAAAACTGAAAAAAAAAAATTAGAAGTGGAAATAGAAGCATGTTATTGAGAGATATGGAATTAAACATCGAAAAGTCAGCTAAATAAAAGTGGTCAAAGTGGTTGTGTTTGGGGAGGGGGAAATGAGAGTAGGTGCCAAGTGAAGATTTCTGTTTTTAGAAAATGTGACTTCCATTTATGTGACAAAATAACCTTGATACAAATCAAATCTAAAGCCAAATAATAATAAAAAGGACAGGAATAATATGTGTTGAAATGTTGTTTTGATTAATGGTCGTCTCTGAATTTTGGCGCGGGGGTATTTTATTTCCTTATTTGTTTTTTTTTTTTTTAACAGTTTTGTTCTGCAAATGATATACAGTGTGAAAAAAAATACAAGAGAAAAGAAGATATTTTTAAATGGAAGAGAGAAAAAAGGCATGCCCGGGGGCAGCCTGGAAACTAGTGTTTCCATCTGTCACCAGGTCACAAAGTGGGGACAGTTGGAAGGATACAAGAGTGAAGGGGTGAGGGGCGGGGGAGGAAGACTTGACAGAGCTTGGTGACTCACGGAACAGGGAGGTGAGGCAGTGTCAAAGACAGACGTATCAAATAACCATGGCCTTGACTTCTTGTTTTTAAATAAATATGACAAGCTGGCATATTGCTAATTTATGAAAGCTGACTGGCAGTTCCTGAGTGTTTCCAGTCTTGGGCACAGTGTCAAAGGGCTTTGCTTACATTTTCTGCCTCTATTCTCACTTGTCTGCTATTTACTTTACGTAGCTGTCCTTTGGAAGCATTTATCAGATCAAGTTACTCTCCTGCTCGAACCATTCCATGGCTCCTCATTTTACTGGGAACAAAACCCAAACTCTTCTTAGTGGCTCTCAGGGCCTGGTTTGGCCTGCTTCCTGGCCCTGCAGGAGTCTCTGATACCCCCTCTTATACCCTTTCTACCAAACCCAACTCACTGGGCTCCAGCTCCACTCGCTCAGCTGCTCCTTGAACATGCCAAACTTGTCCCTGCCTCAGGACCTTTGCACAAACTGATCCTTCACCTATCTTCTTCCAGATACTTTTAGAACTGCCTCCTAGTCATAATTCAGGTCCCATCACCACTGTCACTCCCTCAAAGGGGCCTTCAGCAACCACCTTGCCACCTTGCCCCAACCAGTTATTATTTTTCTCTCTTGGCCTCATTGCACATAGCACTATGCATCATATATGCTGCTTCTTTCACTTTTTAAAAATGTTTTAAGGGCAGCCCAGGTGGCTCAAGTGATTTAGCGCCACCTTTGGCTCAGGGCGTGATCCTGGAGACCCGTGATCAAGTCCCACGTCGGGCTCCCTGCATGGAGCCTGCTTCTTCTCCCTCTGTCTGTCTCTGCCTCTCTTTCTCTTTGTGTCTCTCATGAATAAATAAATAAAATCTTTTTTAAAAATTAAAATGTTTTAAGAATTATTATTTTGACATAATTCGCTTAGTGTAAACTTTACCCTTTACAAGTGTACAATTCAATGGCATTTACTATATTTGTTATATTGTGCGTTCACAATGTTATCTGATTCCCAAATGTTTCCACTGCCCCATCAATAAATCCTGTGCCCGTTAGCAGTCATCCTCACTCCCCAATTCCTGTGGCAAGCACTAATCTATTTCTGTCTGTATGGATTTGCCTGTCTGAACATTTCATAGAAATGGAATCATGTATGTGGCATTTTGTGTCTGGCTTCTTTCTCTTAGCATAAGATTCTGTTTCTTTTTAAAAACTTACTTCCTTATTCATCCCCATTAAACTCTCAGGAGCTCTAATACCTAGAAGAGTGTCCAGCATAAGTCATTAAATATGGATTAAGCATCTCTTATGGGCTATGCACACAGTTGCACAAAAAATCCTCTCCAGGGAAACTTTCTCTACCCTCTGTTTATCTCCCAGTAATCTTCAAGTCTCCCCTAGTACCTCCCCAGGGTGGGTGATGGGCTAAGGGTTAGTGGGCTGGTTTGGGGAAAGTCTACCCTTTCCTGGCTCGGGAGACATGGTCGAGCTCTTCTAGAAAGCAACACTTCACACCAGCACGGTGGTCCCCACCAAGACTGAAACAAAAGAAAAATCCCATTGAATACCTGTTTCTAAGGGGGTTCCCTGTCCTTTTGGTTCTTATTCAAGACAAATCTGTGCAGTTAAGATACTCATCTCCACCAACAGCAAGCAAGGAAACGTCTCGGATCTTGGTCCTATGATCACAGGAAATTGAATTTTCCCAACCACCTGGATGAACCTGGAAGAGGATTCTTCCCAGAGCTTCCAGATGAGGAACAGACAGACAGAAAGCTGCCATCTTGACCTCAGCCTGTGAGACCCAAGGCATAGAACACAGCAGAGCCTGCATGGGCTTAGGACCTAAGAATTCTGGGCTGGATGTTTAAGGAAAAAATCTGCCTTGTGCTTCCAGTCCCCAGCTGAAGGCAGGCTAGCTTTGAGGACCCCAGGACTGGCTGGCTGAGATGGACCAATGGGTAGATAGAGAGGACCATTAGAATAAGAGCGGAGAATCCAGACAGTGCAGCTGGTTCAAATCCCAGCACTGAGGCTTATGACCTCACCTTGTCATCTTGGGCAAGTTAGCCCTCTAGTGCCTCAGTTTCCCCAGGTATGTATTTCAGGATATCATTTTGGATTAAGTCAGCCTCCTATTCATAGTGTTTAGAAGCATGCCTGGCATATGATAAATACTTTATAGATGTTTTGCAAATAAAAGTAACCCCCTAGACCAATATTTGTGTACATAATGGGGTGACTACTTCCAAGTGGTGCTGGAACCCTTTACTGCTTCTCTTTGATTAGAAATACTGGTTGGGAGGGGCACCTGGGTGGCTCAGTTGGTTAAGCCTCCAACTCTTGATTTCAGCTCAGGTCATGATCTCAGGGTTGTGAGATCAAGCCCTGTGTTGAGCTCCCCGTTTAGTAGGGAGCCTGCTTAAAAATTCTCTCTCCCTCTCCTGCCCCTCTCCCTGCTTCTCTCTCTCTCTTCTTCTCTCAAAATAACTACACCTTTAAGAAAAGAAAAGAAAGAAATGCTGGTTGTGGTGATATCTTACCTCATTTGAAGACCAAAAGGGAAATTCTTCTCTATTTCCTAAATAGGGGAGAATTAGAAAAATCCCAATTATCCATTAATAGACAGTAAATACAGATACTGAAAATGATGATTCATATCATCATCAGTGATGATGTTGAAAGAAGCCTGCCCTCTGCCTTGACCATGTAGTGTAGTAGTTAGATTCACAGGCCTTGAAGCTAGACCCCAGCTTGGCCACCTACAGCTGTGTGAACTTGGCTGAATCACTTAATTGCTCTGTGTTTCAGTTTCCCCCTCTGTAAAATGGGGTTGATCATAGTGCTTATCACACAGAACTATTAGGATAACATGAGTTAATACACAGAGAGCAATGAAAACATTCATTGTAGATACTTAATAAATTTTAGTGATTACTGTTGAATAAGAATAGCACAAATTCACACTAGTGTTTAAATATATGTCTGAGTTGAAAAAAATCTACGAGATAATTTATAAAATGCTCTAAGATCGACTGTTTATCACTTTTCATGCTTTTCTGTATTGTCTGAAATTGTAAAATAATAACAATTCAATACTACTTTTGTAATTAGAAAAAAAAAGCTTTTAATTCCATTTGGGAGTGGAGCGCTTAATTAACAACTCCGCACTCCAGAGTTGAGGTGATCACTGCATTATTATTATTTATTTATTATTTTTTGTCCTCACCTTTGTGTGTTTGAGGACTGTTTTGCCTGGGAAATTCTTGCTAGAACATGAAGTCACCCATGTCTGCTCACATCCTCTCTCTGTGAATCGGGATGAACCTGTTAAAGCCTGGGAGGTTCTCCATCCCCATGCCCGACTCTGTGTCACGGGGGAGGAGGTACTGACCCACCCAAACCCTGGTTCATTTGGCCCACTTGCCCTTCCTTCCTTCCTTCCTTCCTTCCTTCCTTCCTTCCTTCCTTCCCCGCTTCCTCCCTTCCTTCCTTTCTTCCTTCCTTCCTTCTTTCCTTCCTTCCTTCTCTCTCTCTCTCTTTTTTATAAATATTTTATATATGTATCTATTTGAGAGACAGAGTGGGGCAAGGGGCACAGGAAGAGAGAGATAGAGAGAGAGACAAGCAGACTCCCCCCCCTGAGCCGTGAGTCCAATCCAGGCTCGACCTGGGGCTTGACTCCAGGACCCTGAGATGGTGACCTGAAGTCAGACGCTTAACCCAACTGAACCACCCAGGCAGCCCCATTTGGCTTTTTATTTCATTCACAATTATTCAACAGGGCTTGAAAGCAAACATGGCCCACCCAATCAATAGTATTCCATGCATTTGAATAAAAGATTGAGGCAGATTCATTATCTATTACCCTGAAAAGAAGTTTGTGATCAGACTGTTCAGTTAAATGAACCAACTATAGAATATTTATTCAACAAATAGATATTGAGTATTTAGCTACTCTGTTCAAGGCACTGGAGACACAGCACTTATAAGTAGAGAAAAGTCCCTGCTCTCATAGAGCTGACAATCTACAAGAAGAGAAAGACAGTGTACAAATAAACAAAATAAGTTAATTTGGGTAATGAAAAATGCTGTGATGCAAGAAAGTAGGACAAAGGTGGAACTACTAAGTGGGGTGATCATGGAAGGCCTCTCTGAGGAGGTGGCATTTGAATTGAAAATGTACAGTGTGATTCCATTTTCATAAAAGTATTCCTCTATGTATGTGTATATGTCTGTTTATTAAAGCATAGGAAAAAATAGTCTGGAGGGACACTCACCAGACTGTTTGCACCTTTAGCTCATTACTTCTAGAGTTCTATTCTATTTGTTGACCTGAACAAAATTCTCAGGACACCAAGCTTATTTGGACAGGCATGGTCCTACCCTCAGAGGACTACCTCTTTCTCTGATTCTCCAACTTAACGGGGCTAGACTGCACTATGAACTCATCATTGCAAGTAACAGAACCTCCTAGTTTAAAGCAGAAGTGGTGTACCTGGTTCAGGCATGGTTGGATTCAGGAGCTCTGCAGTGTCAACAGGCCTCTGCCTCTCTCATCTTCCATCTCTGCTCCCTCTTCTGTTGGTTTCAATTTCAGTCAGGCTCTTCCCAAGAGGTGACCAAGAATCTCCAGCACTTCCTAGCTTCTGCTCTAGCTCAGCAATCCTAGAGACAAAAGAGAGCACCCATTTCCTGGGCAAAACCATCAGAATTCTGGAGCTGCCTATCATTGATATATTTTGCATCACATGTGTTCCCTGAACCAATCACACTGGCCTGGTTGGGGGTGATGCAGGAATCTAGGTGAGGATAGCACATCTCCACCTGGAGTCAGAAGGAGGAATATCCCTCACTTGGACCACATCTACTGGAAGGAAAAGGTCTACCCAAATTGCTACTGGAAAGTCAAAAACAAAACACAACAAAACAAACAAAAAAACTCCAGCACAGATTGAGCATTAACTATTTGCCACACAATAATGACATGGCATAGGAGCTCTTATAATTTCCATTTTACATAGTACAATTGAAGGTCAGCAACTTTTATAAGGTCACACTGCTGAGAAGTGGAGAAACTGTTTAATTGAAATCTGTCCTGATGTCCAAGACCTCAAATGGTGATGACGATAATTATAGTAATAAGGACTACTGTTTATTGAATATCCAGTGTGTGCTAAGCTTTGCAAGCATGATCTCATTCCATTCCCTCTGTAACTCTTTAAGGTTGGGAGGACTGTGCAGGTGATTCCTTGACCTCCGTTTCCACCCAATCTAGTACCCAATTAGTCTGAGCCAATCATAGAATTGCATCCCTTTGCCAGAGACAGGTTCAAAAATGGGCATGTGACCCAAATCTGGCCAATGCGAAACAAGGAGACATCTGCCAGGGAAAGTTCTTCCTTGCTCTTCCAGCAAAGGATCTGAAAGGGAACCTATTTTGCAACTGGACATGAAAGAGGATGCCTGCGACCCTGATAGCTCTTGGCAAGTCATCTGTGCTCACGAGGCAGAGCAACCTTAGAATGATACCAACTTGGGTCAGCAGAACAAAGAGATGGAGAGAACCTGGGTCCTTGATGATAGCATTAGGCTGCTAGATCTATCACTGTCTTGTAGTTGGCCTGAGCTGGATATCCTGTAAGGAGTGGCAGGGTAGCCTGTCCTGGCTAGGATACTTTGAATTTAATTAGCTGCTTCTTTCTAGTGAAAGGCATTCTAATTGGTTTAGTATGGATTTTTTTTTTATTTTTTTTTTTAATTTTTATTTATTCATGATAGGCACACAGTGAGAGAGAGAGAGGCAGAGACACAGGCAGAGGGAGAAGCAGGCTCCATGCACCGGGAGCCTGACGTGGGATTCGATCCCGGATCTCCAGGATTGCGCCCTGGGCCAAAGGCAGGCGCCAAACTGCTGCGCCACCCAAGGATCCCAGTATGGATTTTTAAAATCTGTATTAAACAGATGGGGAAACAGAGGCTAAGAGAGATCAAGTGAGTTGCCCAAGGTAGCACAGGGAGTAGGCTCTGAGCCAGGGTTTGTCTGATTCCAAACTCATCAAGCAGTCGTTTCCCATACAGTAGTAGCTTTCCTTCTGCTGGATGCTTTTTAAGTGCCCTAACACTGAATCCTCATAACCACCCTGTGAAGTAAGTGCTTTTATTATTCCCATTTTGCTGATCGGAAACATCCGTGGGAGAAGGGAGGCTGTTTAGCAGATAGGCTTTTGGATCTGAAGCTTTGCTTTTAGGTTTATGATTCAGAGCCAAGGGCAGACAGTAGTCAGGTGGAAGGGAATGGGGGTAGGAGTGGGGAGTAAGGAAATCCTGGAGGTTGCAAAATGCTGGGGTCTTGTTTCAATCCTGCTGAAGTGTTGAACCAGGAGGATTGGAAAATAGAGCCTCAAACTCACCTGTCCTCTCTCAGGGTTGGCTCCTAATTTTAAATTTGAGTAAAAAAAAAAAAATACATGTAGGGAATACATCACCACTTCAGAAAAAATGGCAATATAGTCACATAGTAAGCTAACAAAATTCAAAAATCTTACCCATACTCCAGCTGTGTAAGCTGGATAGTCCATGGCTAGTCAGGAAAGCCTCTCTGAGGAGGTGGCATTTGAGCTGAGGCCTGAAGAATGAGATGGAGTTGCCATGGGAAGAGTGTTCCAGGCAGAGGTAATAGCACGTGCAAAGACCCTGAGATGAGAGTGAAGTTGGCTGACTAAAGGGACAGGAGGGCGCCCAGTGGAGTTCACAAGAAGCAAGGAGAGGATATAGGGGAGATAAACCATAGTTAGATCACAGAGGAGAAAGTGGGTTTGGGGCCAGGGAGCTGCTCATGTATCCAGCACACAGATGACAGGCCAATAATATAAGCAGATGTATTAGTAATCACCATGAAGCTTCTGGGAGGAGAAGAGGGTGTGGGACTCTGCCAGTTTGGTCCAGGACATTGTTACCAAGAGCCTATCCTCTGCCAAGCTCTGCCTGGAGTTCTGGACTCCAGGATCATCTGCTTCAAAGATCAGAAATTCAGGAGCAGCCAAGGCTAAAAAAGGCATTTTTTCCCCCAAAGAGGACACCTGACTCGCCAACAAATGGATGGAAAGATCCTCAAGGTCTCTCCAAAGTAGGCAATGAAAGTTCAAAAACTTACTGATGTTTCACAGCCAGAGACAAGAATTTGAAAATTAAAAAATACCAAAGGACAGAAGAGTGGTTAACGGCCTCTCTGGGTTCACACCACACTCTGGCCATTCCTAGCTGAGTGACTTGGGGCTAGTTACTCCACTTCTCTGTGCCTCCATTTCTCTATCTATCAAATGGGAATGATAATTGTTTTTACCTCAAAATTTCCTGGGAGGGTTACAGGAGTTATTTCATGTTAAATGCCAGAGAGTGTCTGGCACATAATCAGTGCCATATATGATAGTGGTGTATTATTATTGGTGAGGAAGTGGGGAAATGGGAACTCTCGTACACTGTGGTTTGGCACACTGAAATGCATGCTCTGTGTGAAAGTCACCCCATTTCCAGATATCCACCCTAGAGAAGCTCTAGAAGAAGATGGGTGTGGGTGTGGTAGCTTCACCCCATGATAGGCCAGAAGTGGAGTCAACTGGATAGGTGTCAGTGGGTAAGTAAACAGTGACATACTCCCGTAAAGGAATTCCAGTGAGCAGTAAAATGAATAATCTAGATTGAAATAGGTCTTTATGATGTTGAATGAGAAAAAAAACTTTCAAAAGCAAATTCTTAGTACAAGACTGTTTATGTAAATGGTAAAGCCACAAGACATTTTATTTCATGTCTATGTAATAGCAGGGGTGATTTTGAAAGATTTATCAATTGGCACGATCCAGGCACCCACCAGTCAGAACAGAGAGTGACCATGGGGATCCCGATGGGCAGGCCATGGTTCCCATTGGTCCTAGGATAAAGATGTAGCTCCTCTGTCCTCACCAGCTCTCCTATCCTCCTGTCCCTTTTCTGACCATTCTGTTGCTTATAAACTCTGTGACATCAGGCAAGTTGATTAATCTCTCTGGGCTTCAGCTTTTTCATGTGTACGATGAGAATAATGGTTGAAAAAGCATAGTTTCCCACGTGCCAAATATTCAGTATAATCCTCATAATAACACTTTGTGGTAAGTTCTCTTATTAGCCCCATTGTGCATATGTGGAAGCTGAGGCATAGAGAGAAGTCTGAGAAACTTGCTCTTGTTCCGTAGAGCTTGATTTATAGAATTGTTTCAAATAGATACTAAGTGATAATGTCAAGAGCTTAGAAAAAGGTCTGTCATGAATAAGTGTTCAATAAATGTTAGCAGTTGTTATTATGTCACTGCCCTGCTCATGTGTCTTTGGTGGGTCACATTGCCCTTAGAAGACAGTTGAACTTCTTGACATGGACTACAAAGTCAGGGGCTGTTCCCTTCTCACCCATCTACCTCTTACCCCCCTGTTTCCCCTTGTTCACTGTCCTCCAGCCATCTGGCCTTCTCTCAATTCCTCCCACAACTCTCACCTTTCCTGCCACTGGACCTTTGCACAAGATGTTGCCCCTTGCCTGAAATGCTGTTCCCTCCTGCTCTTCTTTTACCTGGTTAGCCCTTCACAAGTGACATACAGTGAGACCTCTTTCAGGAGACCCTACTGGAAAGGATTAAATCTTCCTAGTCTATGTTCTCATAATTTCTAAAATTTCCCTTAAATAATGCTTTCCCCTCCTGGAATTATTTCATTCATGTTGACTTTATCATTGTTGTGAGCCTATGACAGGCACTACAGACCTGCCTATCCTACTCTATCCCAATCCCATTCTAACATGGTTTCCTGTACTACAAAGGCTAAAAAGTGAAAAAATATATTTCCCAGACATCCTTGCAACAAACAGGAGTGATTTATGTGACCTAGGATACCCTGGTGAAGCCCTAGAGACAAACACTAGCTTTGGGATGCCAAGTTGTGACATCTTCAGGCAAGCACAATGGTAGGAGTATCTGGTCCTTCTAGGGAATAGTGGGGGGGGGGGTGTCCCATCAGCCAATCCCTAGCTGCTTGAGTCCTGAGTTGAGGTAGCAGGCAGTAGTGACATTTCTGTTGGAACAGCTCAGCAATGAGAGTGGGTATTTCTCCTGGCTCTGGTGCTTCTATCTATGCCATTTATGGTTGTTTGGCATCAGGGTACTTCTTGAAACCTTTAATAAATCCCTTTCTGCTTAAGCTGGCTCTAATTGATTCTATTGTTTTCAATTCAGTACATAAGCACTCCATGGATATTGGTTGAATGAATGAATGAATGAATGGTGACCTCTTAAGAACCTTCCTGTTCCCGTTGCTTTTATCCCCAGAGGTAACGTGACAGGCCTTGGATGTGTACTGTTCCTACAAAGGTCAGGGGCGTGAAGACCGTAGAATGTCTTATCACTGGCAGGACAGAACAGTGAGGTCTTACACATGAAAGAGAGTCTGCGAGGGAGCTGGGGACCCTATCTGGGGCGGCGGGGAGGAGGGAGAGGAGGGGTGGGGGTGCGGGTGCGGTGGGGCTGGCTAGGGCCTCAGCATGCATGGGCTCAGGGAAAGGCTGAAGTGAGAAGGGAACAGGCGAGATGGGTCACTGAGCTGTCCCAGGGCCAGCCAGGGGCATTTTTTTTCTTCTCAGGGCCCTTTCTGCTTTGTATACCAGCAGGCCAGTGTGTGCGCTGCTTAACAGCTGAAAAAAGCAAGTTGTTAAGAGGCAAATGTGTCCAAAGAATGCTTGAACTATGTGTCAGCCAGAGCACTTTTGACTGTGAGTACAGAAAGTGATTTTTTTTTTAATTTTTTATTTATGATAGGCACACAGTGAGAGAGAGAGAGGCAGAGACACAGGCAGAGGGAGAAGCAGGCTCCATGCACCGGGAGCCCGACGTGGGACTCCATCCCGGGTCTCCAGGATCGCGCCCTGGGCCAAAGGCAGGCACTAAACCGCTGCGCCACCCAGGGATCCCCAGAAAGTGATTTTAGGAAATGCTGAGGTTGGGTTCCCACAGAAGCAGATCTGAGACAAGGATGTGTGTGCGAAGAATTTATTTACAACATGATCATCGCAGGTGGGATCCCTGGTGGGGGAAGCAGGGAGTGAGACAGGGCAGAGAAGAAGCAATAATGAGGTAGGTTACTGAAGCTCAAGCCCCTCTGTGGAACTCCAGGACTCAGAGTAGAATGGTCCTCAGAATCATCCACCCGAGGCTCAGGGGAATAGGGGTATTTATCCACCAGCTCCTGTCAGTCCTGGTAAGGCTGCTCATAGGGACAGTGGGCCCCCCGCATTCTTAGCCTGTTAATATTATTCTCATGTGGGAACAAAGGCCTCTGACAGAGAGCCCCGGGGTTGGAGATTGGCAGCCGCCAGGTCGTTGAGCATCACCATGACAAGTGCCAAGGGGATTTGGGCAGAGGACCAACATCATCTGCTATGCAACATCATCTGCCATAGTGACGTCAGCCAAAACAGAGCCATATGGACTCCGGGAGAATAACATGTACAAGGATGCTCTGGCTTCAGGTACAGCTAGCTAGACTCAGGGGTTCGTCAGTTCTCAGAGCTGAGTCTCACTGTCTCCCTAGTGGTCACCTTGAACTTCAGGCCCTCATCACACTCTTCCAGAACAGCAGAAAGAAAACAGGGCAATGCCAGTGATTCTAAAACCCGAGGACTGGCTTACTGGTCCACGTGGGGTGTGTGCCCATCCCTGAACCAATCCCTGTGGGCAGAGGGGTGAGGTGTTGTTTGGCCAGCTTAGGGCAACTGGCCTGCCCTGGAGCCAAGGATGGAGTTTGCCCCACATGCTTCACAGGGTTAGGGAGTAGAGAAGGGGGCTTTTGGGTGCTGTTACCAGAGATTGGGAATTTGATTCTGAGTAGATAACACCAAGAGGACAGATGTCGTCCAACACTCTCCCACCACCATGCAGAGATGAGAACCACACCCCAGACGGGTAGGAATTTGTCCAAGGTCACTCATTCTGACAACGGCAACCTGGCTTCTGTCTTTATTTATTTATTTGAAAGAGAGAGAGAGAGAGAGAGAGAAAGTGAGCACAAGCACCAGGGGAGTGGCAGAGGGAGGGGGAGACGCAGGCTCCCTGCTGAGCAGCGAGCCCAGCTCGGGGCTCAATCTTAGGACCCTGAGATCATGACCTGAACCAAAGGCAGACGGCTTAATCACTTAACTGATTGAGCCACCCAGGCGCCCTCTCAGTAGTTATATTTGAAAGATGCACATAAATGCTAGGTCCTGACACCACCCTGCACTGGACTTTGGAATCAATACAGTAAAGTTTGTTTTTTGCTTTTATTTTAAAGATTTCATTTATTTATTCACGAGAGACACACAGACAGAGGCAGACACAGGCAGAGGGAGAAGCAGGCTCCTCGCAGGGAGCCCGATGTGATGAGAGATGAGACTCCATCCCAGACCCGGATCATGCCCTGAGCCAAAGGTAGACACTCAAACACTGAGCCACCCAGGTGCCCTACCTGCACCTAGGAATAAAGTTTAAATCTTTATTCTCGTGCCTTCCTGGGCTGTGCAACTTTAGATAAGTTACTTAACCTCCCTGAATCCCGCCTTCATCATCTGTGAAGCAGGGATAAAGGTATATTCCTCATTCAAGGGCTGGGAAAATCAAATAAAGCACAAGCACAATGTTCAGCTTAAGCGAGTGTTCAATAAATGGTCATTTTATCAATAAGAAATGTGTAGGTAACATATAAGAAAATGACTCAGAGGTCAGATAGACCTGGGCTCAAATACAGACTCTTCACTTCGTAGCTGAACAAATTATTTAAGCTCTCCGTGCCTTAGTCTGTGACTTGGAAGCAATAACAGTTGCATCCCACAGAATGGTTTTGAGGCTTCAAGGAATGGCTGGTACGCTGAAACCAGCCAAACAGAGTTATTAGGTTCCCCTTTCACATGGAGTTTCTGGAGAAGAGGTGAGGTCAAAAGGCCATTGCTGCAAACATAATGTCATGCAAAGAAGTAATAAAAGAACTAGTGCTGGATGATGCCATTACGTGAAGTGAAAAAACAGGCAAAAATAACCATTGGTGTTGGAAATCAGGGTTATAGTTACTGTTGAGGGTGGTGGCAGAGACTGGAAAGGGTCTTCTAAGGAACCAGGTATATTCTGTTCCTTGGTCTAGGGACTGGTTACCTTAGTGCACTGCCTTTGTGAAGGTGTATTGAGCTATCACTTATGTGTGCATTTTTCTGTATGTATATTACATTTCAACAAAAAGTTTCTTCCATAAGGCATCTGTGGTCTATTGGAAGCCGTTGGTGGCTGAGGGGTCAAGGGGCAGAGGTGAAGGCATCCTTCCTTGCCAGCCACTGCAGTTTCTGTTTCGTTCCAAGGTACAGGCATCAGCTTCCCCAAATGCTCCACTCCTGGAACCTCTGGCCAAAAAATCCCCCTTCCCCCTGTGATGTGGCCTGATAACCACATCTGGGGCCAATCTGGTCCCAGCCAGCCTGACTGCCCATGTTATCAGCTCCTGGACTGTAGGACAGACTTATTTAGACAGGGAAATTTCAATAAGTCACTATGAACAGCAGCCTCAAATCACTGATCTCATAAGTGGGATTAATGCTATTCATTTTTTATTTCATGAATTCAAACTCATTTTGGGTGCCCACTATACATATAGCTCTAGGCAAGTTTGTGTTTGGTACAAAGATGCTACATTCTTCATTTATTCATTTAGGCAATAAATATTAACCGAGCACCTTCCAGGCACTGTGCTAGGTACTGGGGGTGCCCAGTGTAGAAACAGAGGTATTCTCCACTCTCTCTGAGCTGACTTGTTAGTGGAGGTTTAGATGGTGATCAGTGCTATGGAGAAAAATGAAGCAGAGATGGGGGTATGGAATGTAAGGCATGTTTGGGGAGGTTGCAATTTTTGTTCAGGGAATGCCTCCCTGAGGAGGGGATATTTAAGCAATGACCTGAAGAAGGAGAAGATATGGGCCATGTAGGAGAAAACATTCCAGCCAGAGAGGAGTGGTGAGCTCAGGTCAGAGAAGTTGCAGGGCATCAGATCCCTCAAGTCCTCGTGGGCCAAGGTGAGGATTTTGGCTTCTTCTCCAAGTGAGATGGCAGCTATTAGAGGGATTTAAGCAGGGAAGGGATGTGGCCTGGTTCTACCTTAATGTTGGCTTTTGATTTGAGAGTAAGTTACTGAGGAAAAAAAAGCAATGAGACTAGTGAGCAGGCTGCTGGAATAAATCCCGATGGAAAATGATAGTGGTTTGGCCAGAAATGGTGTCAGTAGAGACATGTTGATTCTGGATGTATTTTGAAGATGGTATCAAAAAGATGGGTTGGGATGGATGTGAGGGAAGAGAGACAGAGAGGAGTCCAGCATGGTGCTCAGATTTTTGGCCTGCCCAAATAGGATGAGACATTAAGAAGGGACTGGCCAGGTGAGAGAAGGTCAGAATTTGGATTTGGGGTGTGTTTTTTGAGATGGCTGCTAGATATCTAAGTGGAGATGTGGAAGAGGTAGATGAATATCTGATCCTGAAGTTCAGGAGAGAGGTTTGGGCTGAAAACATGCATCCCAGGATGTCATGTTGAGATGCCACTTGAAGCCAGGAGTCTGGCTGGGGGAAGGTGTCTGAGAACTGAGCTGTGGAACACGTTCAACATGATCAAGGTCAGAGAGATGAGGAGAAGCAGCAAAGGAGCTTGAGCAGCAGCAACCATCACTAAAATTATACTGACCCATCATTATAAGAATAAAAAATAACCTTGGAAAATATTGTACCAAGATGGGATGCAGCCTAAGATACTCCTTTACAAGAAAACAAAACAAACAAATGTGTATATTTCTATAAACAAAAATATATAGCATATATTTTTAAATTTTTATTTATTTGTTTATTTGAGAGACAGGGCATGTGCACACAAGTAGGGGGAGGGGCAGAGGGAGAAGCAGACTCCCCACCGAGCACAGAGCCTGCTGAGGGGCTCTGTTTCAGGACCTCGGGATCATGACCTAAGCCAAAGGCAGATGCCTAACCAACTGAGCCACCCAGGTGCCCCGAAAAGTATATATAATATTTTAAAAGCATCACAGACTGATTCAGGCAAAAAATTAACAATGAATGCTTAATCTTAGAGCTCAGAGAAATTTATGAGGAACAAAATATTTTATTGATCTTCTACATTTCCCCCCAACAGCTTATGTATCAATTTTTTTTTTCTCACTTGAAAATTTTATTGGTCAGGGAGAAAGGAAGTCAGGCAGCTCCCCCAGCTTCCTGCCCAGGGTTCCACAAGCTCTCACTGCTTCCTGTTGCCATTGATGGGGTGGTTCACGTGCTCGGGGGACAACAGGAATGCCTTGAGCTTGGGTCTGGCGCTGAGGTGCGCCACATAGGCCGAGAGCAGGGGGAAGGAGTCTAGGCAGCTGGGGGCCAGGACCTGGTGAATCAGCAGCAAGTCCAGCAGGTTGTAGTCCACGAAGGAGATCTGGTTGCCCACGATGAAGGCCTGGCCCCCCTCATTCTGGGACAACAGCATTTCAAAAGGCTTCAGGTAACCTGGTAGTGCCTTCACATACTCCTCCTTTCCTGCCTCATAATTAGTGTAGATGAGGAGGGCATATTTGCAGCGGAGATCCTCCACACCATCATTCACTACATCCAGCAAGGCCGCCTCCTGCTGGTCCTTCCCGTAGAGCCCAAGGGAGCGGCCCAGGTGTCGCAGGACGGCATTGGACTGGTACAGGGTGAGGTCTCCATCCTGGAACTTGGGGAGCTGCCCGTATAGACAGGAGGCCTTGAGTGAGCCGTTCATCCAGGTCTCCATGGTCACCACCTCCTCCTTCCAGCTCTGGCCCTGGTCAGCCAGCAGCATGTGCATGGCCTCACAGCGCCCTCGAACAGGGAAGTAGATGATGGTGTAGGGTGGCCTGGTTGCAGCGCGGGTGGCGGTGGCGGTGGTGGCGGCGGTAGCAGTGGCAGCGGCGGCGGCAGCAGAGCTCTTATGTATCAATTTTAACGAGAGCTATACCTTCACCAGGAGATCAAAAGCCACATCATCAAGGAGAGGTGAAGGACATGTCTCCCCAAATGTGACTCCCTGAGAAAGACACACCACTTAAGTCATATTTCAGTTGGGGATGCATAACCTGAATCAAACTGGAGCAGATTTTGCAAAAATGATCACACCAATCATTTGCAAAAATGATTTTGTATTTTGCAAAAATGATCACACCAGTATTTATCCCTCCCAAGTGCTTTTCTTACGCTGTGACATTGACATGCCTCCTGCAGAAGTGGAGTCCATGTTCCCTGCCCTTGAACCTGGGCCGAACACAATAATTTTCTCAACTAATAGAAGGCAGTGAAAGTGCTAGTGCATGACCTCCAAGACTAGGTCATAAAAGGCAATATAGCTCCTTCCATTCTTTCTCTCTTACTTGGATGCTTGCCTTTTCCAGCCCAGCCACCATATTGTGAGGAAGCTCAGGACACATGGAGATGCCCTATGTGGATGTTCAGACCAAAACCCAGCTAAGCCCCAGCCAGCAGCCAGCATCAACAGCTGGACAGATGAATGAATAAGCCTGATATTATTACAGGCTTCTCCACTATGCCCTTTCTGAATTCTTGTTCCGTAGGAAATTTGGGGTAATTTGTTTCACAGCAATGTGAAGCAGACAAATCCTAAATGAGGAACATTCTATGCAATAATTGGACTGTATTCTTAAAACATGTTAATGTCATAGAAGACAAAGAAAAGCTGAGGAATCATTCCAGACTAAAGAAAACTGAAGAGACATAATAACACAGTGCAAAACATGGTCTTGAGCTGGATCCTGTCCTAGAGGGAAATAATCATGTAAAGGACATTATTGCATCAGTTGACAAAACTGGAATATGGGTGGTAGATTACAGGATTATATCAAGGTTAAATTTCTTGAATTTGGTAACCATGCTTAGTTATATAAAATAATACCTTGTTCTTAGGAAGTATTATGCTGAAATTTTAAGGGGTAAATGGTGCATGATATATGTAATCTATTTGCAAATGGAAAAAAATAAATACATTTTAAAAGATTTTATTTATTTATTTGAGAAAGAGATTGAGAATGAGTGGGGGGAAGAGCAGAGGGAAAGAGACAAGCAGACTCCCTGCTGAGTGCAGAGGCTGTTGAGGGGCTTGACCCCACTGCCCTGAGATCAAGACCTGAGCCCGAATCAAGAGTTGGACACCTGGGACACCTGGGTGGCTCAGTGCTTGAGTGCCTTGTCTTTGGCTCAGGGCATGATCCTGGGGTCCTGAGATCCAGTCCCGCATCAGGCTCCCTGCAGGGAGCCTGCTTCTCCCTCTGCCTATGTCTCTGTGACTCTCTCTGTGTCTTTCATGAATAAATAAAGTCTATTTAAAAAAAAAAGAGTTGGACACCTAACTGACTGACCCACCTTAGGCGCCCCCAGAAAAATAATTTTTTTCAGAAAAATAAATATTAATAATGAATACATATATTCACATGAAGAAAGAGAGGATGATAAAACACACATGGCAAAATATTTTCAAAATTGGTGAATGTGAATAATGGGTATACTGGAATTCTTAGAATTATTCTTGCAATGTTTCTGTAAATTTGAAACTATTTTGCAACCCACAATTGTGGTGTGTCTCGGGGAGAGGAGGTGGTTGGGGAAAGGAACAAGGGAAAGAGAGACTGATTTTTCAACCTTGTGTAGTTTTTATAAGTATGACCTAGCCCCATAAATAAGTGAAGAGTAAAAAAACAACAGAAGTTCATGTATTAGACACCTATTCTAGGCATTGTGTGAAACCACTTACATGGTTGAGATGATTCTCATTTATTCCTTTCAATGATGCCCATTGTGTAGAGGAGGAAACAGGCTCAGGGAAGGGAGGTAATTTGACCAGAACCAGACATTAATCCAGGTCATCTCATTTCAGAGGCCTCAAAATCAGGTGGGCGGGATCTTTGCCTTTAAGGAGAGGAGATTTCTCAAAACCTTCGTTGTTTAAAGGAAATAAAAAAGCATATGGCTTTTAGCCCTATGGGTGTGTATTGTCCGTCGTGAAGATTATTAATTTGGGGTGTAGTTATTTGACCAATTAGTCACTCAGCAGACATTTATTGAAAATCTTTACTGGGTCCAAAGGCAGGTTTACCATGATTTACCAGTACTGGGAGGTATTAGGAGTTCTAGAGTGCTCCAGGGTCAGTGAGGGGCAACAAGGGTACCATCCGGAAGCTTTTCTATGTAAATTGTCTAAAGAGATCTCAGAAGTAAGGGTCCTGACTCTCCAAGCGTCCAGTAATTTGAGATGAGCTATTTTTTCCCCTCTGTCAATAAATACTTTAACTATTTAATATTTACAGCTTTGTATTCTTTTTCTGAAATTGCCTGAACTTCAGAACCCGTAACCACCAAGAGTCAGAGACGGAGCTTATAGTGTGGGGTTGAGCAATTATAATTTAGTGACAGATGCTCTGATGGGAGAAGTAGAGGCACTGTGGATGTTCATGAGCTAGTCACCCGAGAAGACCCAGGGTTGTCTCTTCCTCTTCACGGTTGCTTCCACACTCCTGTTAGGCCAGCAATTCATGTTTTTATTATCTGTTTTCCTGCTGTCCCCAAAGTGGCATGGGTAACGAGATGGCTCAGCAGCACATGTGTGATCATAGTGGTAATTTAATGACTGCTGATGGTGCACTAGGCACCCCTCTAAGCACTTCACCAGATTCATCTCATTTACACCACTGAACAGCCCAGGGAGGGACATAGGACTGTTATTGTGATCAGTATAAAATGGAGGTTTTACATGTATTAAGACATGTGGAAAGGTTTAATACTTGGCCAAGGTCACAGAGCTAGCAAGTGAAGGAAGCAAGAATCAAACCTGGGCAGTTGGTCCATGGTCCCCCAATTGTGGCTTGCACCTGTCCAGAATTCCAACTATCTTTTGGGGACCGACTCACCCCCAGTTCTGACCATGTGGTTTGGGTGGAGCTGACCATATTTTTTGGTTCTAGGTTGAATCATGTCACACCCAGTCCTGGATCATCAGAACAACAACTTGTCCTGACATAGTGAGTAGTGCAAAGGCCATCCAGGCCAGGTCAATGAGGACTCTCCCCCAAGCCTTTGCTGAAACTCCGCAGTACTCCCCAGGGTGGCGGGGGTGTTTAAGAGTCAGGCAGCCTGGAGCAACAAGGCCATCTTTGTCACCTGCTTGAAAGGAAGGTAACACAGGCAAATCTGAGCATGACTCCATTGATAATTCTGGAGCTTCTGGTTCCGCCATGCCTGAAATGTCTGTGAGCCTTTTCATTCTGCTCCCTTCTCCTTCGGTTGGCTCAAGCTAGTTAAGCACAGAGTAGCAGATATTCAGCCTGTGGGCCGCCTGGGTGGCTCAGTGGTTGAGCCTCTGCCTTCAGCTCAGGTTGTGATCCTGGGGTCCTGAGATCCAGTCCCGCATCAGGCTCCCTGCAGGGAGCCTGCTTCTCCCTCTATCTGTGTCTCTGCCTCTCTCTCTGTCTCTCATGAATAAGTAAATAAAATCCTAAAAAAAAAAATTCAGTCTGTCCTCTCTTTTTATTTTTTTTTAATTTTTATTTATTTATGATAGTCACACAGAGAGAGAGAGAGAGGCAGAGACATAGGCAGAGGGAGAAGCAGGCTCCATGCACTGGGAGCCCGACATGGGATTCGATTCCGGGTCTCCAGGATTACACCCGGGGCCAAAGGCAGGCGCTAAATAGCTGTGCCACCCAGGGATCCCTGTCCTCTCTTCTTAAAAAACATTTTCTTTAAAAGCTTTATTGAGATATAATGCACATGCAATATAATTCACTCATTTCAAGTGTACAATTCAAGGGTTTTCTATATATTCAGAGCTGCACAGCCACCACCCTAAGAAGAATATTTTCATCAACCTAAAAAGAAACCTTGTACCCATTATCAGTCACTCCCCATTCCCCTCTAACCCCCACCCCAGCCCAGCCCCTAGCAATCACTAATTTACTTTCTGTCTCTAGATGTGTCCATTCTGGACATTTCATATAAATGGAACCACAGAATATGTGCTTCTTTGGGGCTTGCTTTCACTTTGCACATCTTCAGGGGCCCTCCATGGTGTAGCTTTGTGTCACAATTTCATTCCTTCTCACGGCTGAATAGGATCCCTTTGTATGAATAAACCACATTTTTGTGGGGGTGGGGGGCATCCATCAGCTGTTGAACATTTGGGTTGTTTCTACCTTGGGCTATATATAATAAATAATGCCACTGTAAACCTACATGTGCATGTTTTTGTGTGGACATACATTTTCCATTCTTGGGTTTATACCTGAGAGTGGAATTGCGGTGTGCTATTGTTGGTAATGCTGTGTTTAACCTTTGCAGGAAATGCCAAACTGTTTCCCAAAGAGGCTGTGCCATTTTACATTCCTATACAGCAACAGATTCTTGCTGTGTGACTCACTTTTGCTGAGTGACCCTGGTTAAGTTGTATCAATTCTCTGGGTTTTGGTTTCCTCTTTTCTGAAATGGCATGCCCTATAGTGAGGATGAAAAAGAGATCGTGTGTGTATAGAGCAAGTGTCCTAAATCTGGGCCTCAGTTCTCATCTGTGAAATGGGGATAACCAAAGCACTTCTCATGGATTCTTCTCAGGAGGAAAGGAGACTCAGCTGCTAGGGACAGGACACACTCACCAAAAGGTGGTTGTAGATCTGGTTTTAAAGGGATTCCCTCTTCCCAATTGAACAAAACTTGCCCGAACATCTGTGTGCTATACAACCGGCTTGTGGCTTGTATTAATGCTCCTTTGATTTTCAAGTTGGAATTCCTTTGCCTTATGAAACTCTGGAAGAGTTGTTGTCTAATCTGTGACGATCAGCTGACATTCAGGAACCCACACAGTGGATCAGTGGGATGACATGATCTGCTGATGAATGACACATTCGCTGAGATATAGAAACTGTGCCAAGCTTGAAGCCAGAGAGTGTGAAAACCCCATGACTGAGTCATGATCCTGGGACTGGGATGGGGGTGGAGAGGTGGGGGTGGGGGTGGGGGTGGGGGTGGGGAGGAGCCTGGCTAAAATTGCAATTCCCTGAAGGCATTCCGCCTTTCTCTCTGACCTCATCACTTCCTCTCCCCTTCCCACAATACTTATGGGTCAAACTCAATCACTCACATTTTCTGGAAGCAATGTTCTTCAGACCTTTGTACATGCTGTTCCCTCTGCCAGGTGCTCCCTTTCTGTTCCTTTTCTCCCTGTCACCTGCATAGTCCCCGCCATTCTTGAGTTTTCAGGTTAGAGGTCAACTTCTCCAGGACGCTTTCTTTCTATCCTGGGGATCTTTTATCTTGCCTGTATTGATTTTCTCTGGATCCGAAAACAGCATCTCAATTTCCTGTTGGGGAACCAATACTCCGTCCCCCAGCGCTTACCCCTGGGGTTCAAGGAGTCCCTGGCTCTATGGGTGAGCCTGGCCAATCAGCATATCCCACCCCTCACCCCCCAGGGATTGGTTCCTCAAGGGGCACAACATTCCTGCAACAAAGGACACTTGGGGGCACCTGGATGGTTCAGTGGGTGAGCATCTGCCTTTGGCTCTCAGGTCATGATCCCGGGGTCCTGGGATCAAGCTCCGCATTGGGTTCCCCATGGGGAGCCTGCTTCTCCCTCTGCCTACATCTGCCTCTATTGTTAGTAAATAAATAAAATCTTTAATAATAATTTTTAAAAAGGACCCTTGGAGGTTCCCGCTGGCTGTCTTTGCCAACAAGTGCAGAAAGCCTCTGGAGGAAGGCTGAGCAGAAAGATGGTGAGAGAGAATGAGAAAGAGATAGAAGAGATAGATACATATTTTGACATCATTTGAGCCCCTGGATCCAGTCACATGTGAAGGTAGTTTGGCATCATGATTTCTCATAAACCAATGACTCACTTTCCCCTTCTTTATTTCACTAGTTAGTGGAAATTCTGTCACTTATAAAGCCTAAGTCCACCTGACTAGCAGTCCCGGGCCCCCAGCACTCCCTGGGCCACAGTGGGTGCCCTTCTGGATTTTCTTTCTTTCTTTTCTTTCTTTCTTTCTTTCTTTCTTTCTTTCTTTCTTTCTTTCTTTCTTTCTTTTCTTTCTTTCTTTCTTTCTTCTTTCTTCTTTCTTCTTTCTTTTTAGATTTATTTATTTATTCATGAGAGACACACAGAGAGAGGCAGAGACACAGGCAGAGAGAGAGAGGCAGGCTCCATGCAGGGAGCCCGATGGGGGACTCGATCTTGGGACCCCAGGATCACACCCTGGACTGAAGGCAGGCGCTAAACCTCGGAGCTACCCAGGGATCCCCCTTCTGGATTTTCAAAACAGCCCCTGTTTCTCCATTTTCATTGCACTTACTAGATTATGTTCTAATGATCTCTTTGGTTGTAGTGCCCATGACACTCAAGGAGCAGCTGTCCCTTGTTTGCTGTTGTATCACTAGCACCTAGTCATGCCTGGCACATAACAGCATCTCAGTAAATTTGATTTTAATTCCTTTTTAAAAAATCGCAAACTAGTTCACGATGGCATACATGCAAATATGCACAAAACAATTCAAAACTTTTCTATGGATCTGCATGAATACGCACCGAAGAAGCCTGGAAAGAAACCACCCATGAGTCACAGTGTGAGTTACCTTGCATCTTGGTGGTTACCAGAGGAATGTACTTGGTATCACTCCTTATTAAAAATTAATTTAGGGCAGCCCGGGTGGCTCAGTGGTTTAGCGCCGCCTTGGGCCCAGGGTGTGGTCCTGGAGACCGGGGATCGAGTCCCACGTCGGGCTCCATGCTTGGAGCCTGCTTCTTCTCCCTCTGCCTGTATCTCTGCCTCTCTCTCTGTGTCTCTCATGAATAAATACATAAAATCTTTTTAAAAATTTTAATTTAAAAACAAAGCTGAACAAAGGAGCATGTGCTGTTTGCAATATTGAAGGTATACAATTCAAAAGGGTATTGTTGAAGAGTTACCTTGCCCCTCCCAATAATCTTTGTTGACTAAAGGAATCAAAAGCATAACTATAAATAGTTGATGAATAAACGATGGAATAAGAAAATGGTTCTGTTCAGATAAACCTCAGTTCAAGATGATCCTCCCTAGCCCCCAGCCCAGTGGGCCAGCTGGTTTCCCTGAAAGTCTGGGCCTTGGGCCAATGTTTTATTTCTTCCTGGGATGGGCCCCTGTCTGGGAGTCTTTTTTCCCTGGAGCTTTGAGAATGGCTCACAGGGTTTTGCACGGACAAGGAGTCCCCTAGCGACCCCGGAGGGTCGCTTTCCGTAACTTAAGCTGGTGGATTCTGGATAGAGGCTCCAGTGGGTGGGTTGTCAGGGGGAAGGAGGGCTCCTGTGTGTCTGTGTGGCCCGTGGCTGATTGCTGTTCCCCAGGAAACAGCCTCCAGCAGAGACATTCAGTCCCCAGCTGTAACAGTGTAGAGAGTCTGCTGGCCCAGACTATGGGCTCAAGGTCCAGTCTTGCCAATTAAGCTGCTGTGGGGCCTTTCCTATCTATAAAATGAGGGAGATATGTACAGACTCTGATGGGTACCTATCTACTAACCCATCCTGCCCCTTCTTTCTTGCTTAGAGAACCTCAATTTGAGAGTGGGAGCTTTGGATGGCCATGGGTTTAAGGGAGAAGGCTGGGTCTGTCTCCAGCCCTAATTTTCTGTGTCTGAATGCACATACATATGAATCTTATATAGCCTAAGAGAATCACAGTAATGCCAGGACACCTCCTTGCTAGTCATGGGTTTAATTAAACATGTAATAACATTCTTCTCATTCTCTGTGGCTTTGGGCTTAATTTCACTTAAATTTTTCCTGCATCAGTTTCTTCTTTAAAATGGGAATGGTTCTCACTCTAATGTTTGCTGTGGGCCTTAAAAATAACCCAGCTAGGGCAGCCCGGGTGGCTCAGTGGTTTAGCACCTGCCTTTGGCCCGGGTGTAATCCCGGAGACCCAGGATCGAGTCCCACGTCAGGCTCCCTGCATGGAGCCTGCTTCTCCCTCTACCTATGTCTCTGCCTCTCTCTCTCTCTCTCTGTCAAATAAGTAAATAAGATCTTAAAAAAAAAAATAACCCAGCTAAAAGACCCAAGGTACAGCAAAAGTTAGAGTAACAGTTCTTAGACACACTGTCAGCTTCATTCTGTTTGAGGACACCTTGGATTTTTTCATAGGCACTCAGTGAGTGACAGTTTATTCACTCTATTTGCTAACCCAGCTAATTCCATCTGGAAAAGGTATGAATCATTATGATAAAAGCAGATTTTGTTTGATAAACAAGGTAATTTCAAAATGTTGGGGGTGCATATGAGGCAAAAAGCTATACAGACAGGGGACAGGACCTATGAGTTACTGAGAGCTGCTGGTGTCTGGAAGTTGTTGATATCTGGAAAGCCACCTTGTGGGAAATATGGAATTGCTGGCTCCATCTCTAAAGATTCGGACGCGAGGGATCCCTGGGTGGTGCAGCGGTTTGGCACCTGCCTTTGGCCCAGGGCACGATCCTGGAGACCCGGGATCGAATCCCACGTCGGGCTCCCGGTGCATGGCGCCTGCTTCTCCCTCTGCCTGTGTCTCTGCCTCTCTCTCTCTCTGTGTGACTATCATAAATAAATTAAAAAATTAAAAAAAAAAAGATTCAGACGCGATGGGTCTGAGAAGGAGCTGAGACCTAACAAGGATTTTAACAGCTGGAGAGTTTGGGACTCACTGTTTTTAGTGAGTTTTTTTAGAAGACTTATTCATTTATTATTTTAGAGGTGGGGAGGAGTCAAGGGAGAGGAACGAAAGGGAATCTCAAGCACAGAGCATGACATGGGGTTTGATCTCATGACCCTGAGCTGAGATCATGACTTGAGCTGAAATCAAGAGCCGGGTGCTTAACCTACTGAGCCACCCACACACCCTGTGAATCACTTGTTTTGGACATTAACTCTAATCCCCGACTTTGCCCTTTACCATTTAGACAAATCCTCCTATTTCCATACCCTGGTTTTCTCATCCGTTAAATGATGGTGATATTACCAGCCTTAGGGGTTTGTAGGACAGATTAACAACTGTGGTTCTCAACTGGAGTGATTTTGTACCCCAAAGGACATACAGTGGTGTCTAGAAACAGTGTTGGTTGTCTTAATTGGGGGAGGGCACTACTAGTGGGTACAGGCCAGGGATGTTGCCAAACATCAGTGCACAGGATGGGCCCTACAACAGAGAATTATCCAGCCCTAAGTGTTAATAGTGCTAAGGTCAAGAAACTCAGGTTAAATATATTAATGTGCCATGAGTTGGAGGCCAAAGAGACTATTCTATTGCCTTAGCATAAACACAGTTGCCCGCAACATAAGAAGGCCTTCTCTAGTGCAGGAAAATAGAGTTAAGTGGGTGTGTGGAGAAGGTTGGAGAGCCAAAGAGAGATCTATTGTTCTGTGAGTGGTGTGTGTATGGGGAATAGTGACAGTGATGCCAGAATCCGTGTATGACCCACTGGGAGAAGCCAACTGGCTGGCAGAGGATGCCAGGGCCTTCACTGCAAGCTGCATTTGTGTGATGAACTTGAGGTTTTTATGTAGATGATATTTACAGCTCAATGAGAATGACTATATTTTCCAAATTGCTTATTGCTATGCTTTATATAATATTAAGAAAACATCAATGGTCTCTATCAGTGGACCTGAACCAGGGGTGATTTTGTCTCCTAGGGGACATGTGGCAGCGTCAGAAACATTTGCAATTGTCACAACCGTGGGGCAGGCTGCTGATGTTGAGTGGATAAAGGCCAAAGGACGCTGCTGAACATCCCACAATGCCCAGGATAGGACCACCCCCACAATATTATTTGGCCTAATATGTCAATTGTGCAGATGTTGAGAAACCCTAGTTTATACTAGGATACTATTGTTATTGGGGTCTAAAAGCCATCCCCAGATATCAGGGGATGATGGGGGACAGGTTTAGGGGATGGAAGTGGTAACTTGTTTTCAGACAGGTCAAGCAGTCCCTGAAATCATTTGGGAGCTGGAAGGGAACCCTAGAGGTAGTTCAGAGTGTTTCTTGAGACCACAATACATGCCATGCCCTCTGCCCTCTGCTGACCATAAGAGTGAGTTAGAGGGAGTTTCTCTCAGCTCTGAAGAAATGTCCAGTTAGCTGCATGACAGACACTAAGGATTCTGAGGGGTCCAGAGTCCTGACTTTGTTCCTGTGAGACCAGCAAGTGCTTTCTCTACTCTGGTCCTTCATTTCTAGCTCTGTAAGCCCTGGACGCCCAGGGCTAAGATGATCAAGAAACAAGACAGTAAGACATGGGGGGATTCTGGGAGCAGGACAGTTCTGGCATCACTGGGGTTCCCAGTGGAGGACCAAGGAGGTCCAACAAGGAGGACAGAACATAGGCAGAAGGCCTGACCTCCTTTTATCCAAAGAGGAGGCGGTGAAGGGAAAGAGAAGGTTATTAGGAGGAGGAAACAGTACAGAGGATGCACTTCTCAAACTAGGGTCTCAAGTGACATGGGGGATGGAAGCATTGACCAGAACCCTTTTGACCCAAACCGGGATGGTCAGTTACTGTGCACAGTTACTGTGCTCGAACTGCCCATGTCCAATCTCCTGACCTGGCCATCGTCTGAACCTTCGATGTATGCTGGCCCAGACTTTATCTCTTTGAGGACTTAGGTCGCCAGGGACCAGACCAGTTTGCTTTTGCATACTTACTCCTGGGAGCAGCTCTCAGATGAGGATTAGCAGGAGCTGTGCCTTCAACCCTACAATGGGATAACTCCAAGATGCCTGTTCTACACTAGCTCCCAGAGACTCCTGATGGGATTAAGCTTCAATTGCCCACAGTGTTTCTTGTTCCAAGACACAATGACTGCTTTCCTTTCTCTGTTTCATTCCCTCATGCCCCTAATGGTGCTACCTGGGATCATCTCCCAAAGAATCTCCTTGCACTTGAAATTCTTGTCTTGGGGTCTCCTTGCAGGGGAGCCCAAGCTAAGGGATGCAACTAACTTCCCCATTCCCAGGTCTTGGTATATATGATTGAACTTCACTCCTGCAACTCCAGGGTGGGCATGTGACTCGAATCTGACCAGTAACACCACTGGATGTCTTTGGCTACAGTGGTTGGTTCAGGGATAGCCATGTAAACCCTACCCTTCCAACCCCCTCAGGCCAATGGCAGCTTCTTCCTGGACTTCTGGTGAAACAATGGAGAATGAGAACATTCTTCTGCTGTGGTTCCTAAATTGTTAGGGTACCGGCTTGGGGAGCTAACGTCCTCTGATGATGACGCCATCATAGAGAACAGTGGCACTAAGATGAGGAAGAGAAGTCAGATCCTGGTGGCCATGTGTGCATCCCTGGTTCTAGTGCCGTGTAGAAATAATTTTACATGTCATTTATAGCGTGGGGCATCCTGAGCCCTCCTGTTCCCCACAGGCAGGCCTGCTTCCCATTGCTTCACAGATTTGCTCTCCCTCTCTGGCCCCTCAAGTGACAGGGTTTGTAGTCCCTGGGTTTGGCTGGGAAATAGTTCTTGCCCGAATGTTCTGAGTTGCTTTAGCAACACTGTGGAGCAAGGGGAGTTACCAAAGTTTACAGTGGCAAATAACTTGATTGAGAAATCAACTACTTTTCATTTCCTCCACTCCAGAGTCATTGGGAAAGAATGAAAGGTATTTCCCCTACTCTTTGCCAAAAAGGTAGCTGGATTTTGTGATCGGAAGGTCTGGATTGCTTTTACCCCCAATTAGAATAACAGACCATCCTTCCCCAAGGTCCTAGAGTCTCAGATTGTGGGGGGTAGGACCACCTACACCGTGGGACTTGGAGGAACTTGTTCCAAAGTAGAGTCTCAGGCCCCAGGCCCAGGGGCCTCGGTCATAAATTTTTGGAGACCAGACCAAGGAATTTACCTTTCAAATATGCTTCTCCAAACATTGAGAAACTTAGAATTCTTTTATTTATAAATGACAGAAAACCCATTTGAAACTGGCTTTTGCAAAAGAGGCAATGTATTGGCATAAATAACTGAAAAAGGATTGGCTGAAGTAACTGAAGAGCTCTGGCTTTAGGCCTGGCTGGATCCATGAACTCAAATGGGGTTGCCAGACACAGTTTCTTGCCATCTCTTGCCTTTGCTCTTCAGTGTGTTGGCTCCATTCTCAGACTCCACTTGACAAGATGGCAACCAGTAGCTCTAGGCCTGCATTCTGTTGGGTACAAGTCTAATGGCAAAAAAGAGGGTTATTTCCTGAAAACTCTGCTGTAGTTCCAGCCTCCACTCTGATTGGACAAATTTAGGTCATGGTCTGTCTCTGAACATTGAAGGCAATGTTCTGATTGTCCAGGCCTGGTCACATGCCTATTGAGGTAGAGATAGCTCCACCTGAACTACAGGGACTAGACATTGGAAGGGAAAGTTCCCCAAAGAAATACTGAGTGCTGTGAGCAAACATGGGAGAATGAATACTGGACAGGCAAGACAATGGTGTCCAGTATAGAGTCCCTGGTATAGGCCATGTATCTCAAGGACTCTGGGCTTCTTGGTACTTTTTTTTAAAGATTCTACTTTTTTAAAGATTCACATATTTATTAGAGAGAGAGAGTGCTCACATAAGCAGGGGGAGGAGCAGAAGGAGAGGGAAACAAGCAGACTCTTAGCTAAGCGGGGAGCCCAATGCTGGCTCTGATCCCAGGACCCTGAGATTATGACCTGAGCTGAGATCAAGAGTTGGACACTCAACCAAATGGGCCACCCAGGCACCCCAAAAGATTGTATTTTTAAGTAATTTCTATACCTAATGCAGAGCTTGAACTCACGACCCTGAGATCAAGAGTTGCCCACTCCACTAACTAAGCCAATCGAGTACTCCTCAACCCTGATACTTTAACACTGATCAAGTCTTTTAGTCTAGGGTTGCCTGGGTGACTCAGTGGTTGGGCAGCTGCCTTCAGCTCAAGTCGTGATCCTGGAATCCGGGATCAAGTCCCCTCATAGGACTTCTCGTGGGGAGCCTGCTTCTCCCTCTACCTTTGTCTCTGCCTCTCTCTCTGTCTCTCATGAATAAACAAATAAATCTTAAAAAAAAAAGTTCTTTAGCCTATTTCTGCCATTTGTATTAAAATACAATAAAATACAAATTTTGCCAACTGCATACCAATTTTACTAATTGATCCAATAATGTCCTATAGTGTTCTTTTTCTCCTCCAGCGCAAGATCCTGTTAGTTTAGGGTCAGATATTCCATTTAGTTGTCACTCCTCTTCAGTTTCCTTTAATCTGGAACATTCAGTCTTTGTCTTTTATGACATTGACATTTTTTTTGACATTGACATTTTTGAATAATACTCACACCCCTTGTCTTTGTTTAAAAAAATAATATATTTTTTTGGAATTGTCTGATATTTTCTCATGATCAGATTCAGATTGTGCATTCTCGATCTAACAGAACCTGGCCATAAGACCCTGAGCAAGCTGTATTGCTTCTTTGAGCCTCAGTTGTTTCCCTATCTGTAATAAAAAGGATTGGATTAAATGATGATTAGAACTCTTTCCTTGGGGATGCCTGAGTGGTTCAGTGGTTGAGTGTCCACTTTCAGCTCAGGTCATGATCCTGGGGTTCTGGGATCAAGTCCCATATCAGGCTCCCTGCGGGAAGCCTGCTTCTCCCTCTGCCATGTCTCTGCTTTTCTCTGTGTCTCTCATGAATGAATAAATAAATAAATCTTAAAAAGAGAGAGAGAGAGAGGAACCCCTTCCTAAGGAGTCTACTATCATTTTTATATGACACAAGCCCTCTAAATTCCTTTCTTGCTTCTTGGGGCATACAGGTGGCTCGGTCAGTTAAGCATTGGCTCTTGATCTCAGCTCAGGTCTTGACTTCAGTGTCTGAGTTCAAGCTGCACAAGAAAAATTCTTTTCTTGATTCTAAAAAGAAAAAAATTAATATGAAGAATAAATAGTAGCATAAATAGCCATTGTCAATTTGAGAGCTATTCATAGATATTTACTCTTCATTGATATTAGCCAAGACTCTTTCAGTTGGGAGTTTAGCTCAGACTTCTGCTGACTTGAGCTACAAAAGAAAAAATCCAGAGATAGGGTTAGCTTCAAGCAAAGCTAGATACAGATGCTCCAGTGATGATATATGGAATCTGTGCCTCTTTCTTTCTTCAACATGCCTTCCTCTCTGGTGGCCTCCTTCTTTGCCAGGCCCATTCCACATTATGGCAAGATGATCACCAGCAGCTCCAGGCGTCCGAACAAACAGCTCAATGACAGCAGTGGAAAGATTGCTTCCACTCACCACAATAGTCCAGCAAAAATCCTGGGGCAGGCTCTCATTGGCCAGGATGCATATGTCCATGCCTGTGGACAGGAAAGTAGAAATCTCTGGATAGGGGGTCTGGATCATGTCTCTACTTCCACAGCCAGGAGAAAGTGTGTGCCCCTGGACTGTGGATGAGTCAGGGGAGCAGAGTCACTGTGGATGACTGTCCTATAGGATAAGACATATATTACAGGAAGTGGACCACCCACTGAGAGGAGTGTGTGTGTGTGTGTGTGTGTGTGTGTGTGTTGGGGGGCGGAGCGAAGGTTTGGAAGGGGACTTGAAGGATCAGAAAAGAGTCACCAGTCAAACTGAGAAAGTGTGTCTAGCTGCAGATGTAAAACTGATTTGGGTGGATCATGTGCCCGTTCTGGACCAATCATTGCTGAAGGGGAATGGGATCACTGCTTCTAGCTTCTACTTAAGATGGGTCATTATTTATCGGCTGTGGCTGGAGAGCAACCCACCCTCCAAAGATCAAGGGATTTCTACCCCTCAGCTGAGCTCCAAATCAACAGAGTGAATGGAGAGGAGAGATCTATGGGAAGCAGTTGCCTCTGTGAATCTACAGCCAAGCATCTGGCCATTTCAGTCAATGAGACTAAAAGGAAAAAGAGCTGGAAGTGGCATTGTAAGGAGCAAAGGCAAATTCACCAGTCATGAGAACAGACAATTACAATCAAGTTTGATAAAGGTTTTTCTTTTTTAAATTTATTTGTTTTAGTAGTCTCTATATCCATTGTGGGGCTTGAACTCATGAGCTGGAGATCAAGCATCGCATGTTCTTCTGACTGAGCCAGCCAGGCTCCCCTTAAAAAGTGTTTTAATAGAGGCAAGCATACGGTACAATAAGACATGTAAGAAATCAAGGAAGTCTTCCTGGAGGAGACAATGTTTGAATTGAGACCTGAAGAGAAAGGGAGCCAGATGATGTGGGGAAGAGTAGAGGAATTAGCACACGCAAACACCTAGAGGTGAGATAGGATATTAGAGGACTAAAAGTAGGTCAGTCTGGCTGGGGCCTAAGTATGAGATAAAGAGGGTCAGAGTGATGGCAGGGTACTTGCAAGTCTTTATAATGAGGAGTTTCAACGCTGTCCTAAGAGCAATGGGAAGTCATGGAAGGATTTGAAGCAGGGGAGAGGTAAGTGTCATATGTAGGTGTTAGCAATTTGGAGACGGAAGGATTTTCTGAATGTCTCCCTTCCAGGAAAAGTCCAAATACCTCTACTGGAACTCTGAACTCTGCGCCTTCAAAGGTTTGCTAGCTGTGGTTTCCTTCCTTTCCTTCTATTCCCCCAGGCAATCTGGATAATAGAGAATCAGGAAAGTGACCACATTAGTTAAGATACTTTCAACTGCAAGTGATAGCATGCCTGACTAATAGTGGCTTAAGCGAAGAAGAAATGTAATTATCTTTTATAACAAAAAGTCTGGAGGTCGGCAGCTCCGAAGCTGTTGAAGTGGCTCGATGGTGTTGTCATGGACCCAGGTAGGCTCTTCTTCATCTTTCTGCTCTGTCATCTCCAGTGCTTGGCTTTGGCCTCAGACCCATTGCCCATCACACCTATGGCAGCATCGCCTGCCATTTGATCACAGGACACAGATCAAAGCAAGAAGGAAGGGACCGGGGCAAGAGGTTTTCACCCCCTGAAGCTCTATCTGATTAATGAAGTGAACCCCCAGATTTCCCTTGACCTTTCATTGGCTAAGAGCTGGATCATGTGCCCATTCTGGATCAATCACCGCCAAAGGGGAATGGGATCACTGCTTTTATTAAAGATGAATCATGATTTTATCTTCTGGGGCTGGAGAGCAACCTACGCTCCAAAGATCAAGGGATTTCTACTTCTTCATTTAGCCCCAAATCAAGTTCTTTGGGCAGGAAGATGTGGACGTGGGATGGGAATGCCAGTGGGGCAGGAAGGGGCAGTGTGTCAGTTCACACTCTCTTGGGAAGCAGATGCTAAGATGGAGTGAAGTTTATAGGGGGTAGGAGAGGTGTTATGCTTGTGAAAAATAAATATGAGAGAAAGCAGAATTGATAGAGGGAACCTCAGACTGCAATGTAGATCTGCAAAGTCTTTGTCAACTCTGTGGGGGCTCCAGAGCAAAGATTGTTGGTTAGAGGAGGCCCATGTTGGGCAGAGATGGCCAACCCTGGAACCGTACCATACTCAGTCATTGATCTGGGGCTACATGGCATTGCTTGGTAGGTGGGCCAGATCCCAGAGATGCTGCAGCTAGAGGCTGTCAGCTAATTGCATTCTTCATAGGAGGGCAGCATGTTCCTGAAGCTGTGCCCCTCCAGGACTGTCACAGAGTGTCTAGTGTCTGGCCTGGCTATGCCCAAGGAAGTCAATTTGAGGTGACAAATTCATGTTTGCCCCAGGGCCTGCATCGAGTTTAACAAAAGGAGTCAGAAGACTCTCTCTCAATTGAGAGATTAGGCTCAATTCAGAAATTGAATTTCATTTTTAGAAAAACATTTTTTCCCACACAGAATATTTTCATTACAGTAAAATTGGAAATTGCACATATGCTCAAAGAAGACAAAAATCAATCATAAATCTTCCACCATTGGTAAGGATGATATTATTAAGACAATAATAGCTGTTATTTATAAAATGGTAATTATGTGCCAGGCACTGTTATATACCATACATATTGATCCTCTCATTTAATCCCAGCTCTGCTCTGCTGCTTGACTGAGTTACTTACCCCCTCTATGCCTCAGTTTTCTCATCTGCCTAATGGGGAGATTCAATAGTATCTATCACTTGGGATTATTCTGTGGATTCAATGAAGTGAATCCATGTGAAGTGCTTGGAACGTTGCCTGGTTCAAATAAATGCTCAATAAATATTAGTTATTATTTTTATTACAAGCCCCCATTCCTTTATCTACAATTCTGAAAATTTTTTTAAAAAAGCTGTGAAAACCAACATTTTCCCAAAAGTCTGGCACCAAAACTCATTTAGGAGCAAACCCTGACTTGATCTGTGGTTATTTATAATCTTGTCAAACTCTCTTCATGTGAATCTACATTCATATGTTTCAAATCATCGTGTTTGATTACAGGATGCTATAAAATATATGGAATATAAACCACATTACTTTTCTAAAATCTATGAATTCCTGTATTTTGAAACACTGGTCATCCTCATGACAACTCTGAGACGGGCACTATTAATATCCTCGTTTTATTGATGAGGAAATCGAAGGTCCAAGTCACTGTGTGCTTTCCCCAGGGCCACTCAGCTGGGAGGTGGAAGAGCGAGGTTTTGAAACCAAGTAGACTGATTTCAGAGCTTCTGCTTGGGTTTTTTTTTTTTTTTTTTTAAGTAGTTTCCTTTAAAATAGGACTTTCCAGAGGCTTTGATCTGCTCACATGCTCTATAAATTTCCAGAAAGGGGTTATAGAATGCAGCATTCTCCAGACTCCTGGACTTTGAATGTCAAGGTCATTTTTTCACAGCGATCCTCCCATTGCAAACACGGGGAATCAGGAAAGCCCCTTCGAGGTGATAAGGAACCTCAGGCAGATCAGGAGCATGAAGTGGCCAAACTAAATACACTCAGGCAGGCAGTGGAATCCTTGTTACTCCCTCCCCGTCATCAGTTAGACCAAGTTGTGTGACCTTGAAAAAAATTTCCACCTCCTGACGTTTAAAGCGGATGGCAAAATCAGTTTGAGGTCCCTTAGCTCGTCAGCAACATTTTCTTTAAAGAGGAAGCAGGCGGATGCATTTGATAGTCATTCAAAAGAATTTCAAGGGGGTGTGGCTGGTGTTAGTTTCCTGGAAATCCTTTGGAACATCAGGCTGGGCTGCCTTGAGTGGCTCAGTGGTGGGGAAAAAGCAGGCAGGAAAAATTCTCAATGTCCCTCGAGCTCTACGTGCTTGGTCCCAGATCACCTTCTGACCCTTAAGTAACTGAACTTGCCAACATTTCTTCTTTTGCCATCCTAATGGCCTCTCAGAGACTATTTCAGCAAAGACCAAGCTTGCCAGATTACATTTATTTATTTCATGCACTTAAAAGGAATGTAAACCTCAATTGTTCCACTGACTTTTGAAGTTTTATTTTCTAGTTTTTGGAATAGGAAAAGCTGGCTCAAGGTAAACAAAATTCAAGTAGAATAAAAGTATCCAGAAAAAGTGAGTCTCCCTCTTACCGACTTCTCACTGCCTCGGATCCCCTTCCCAGGTGGCATCCACCAGTTCCACATCCCCTTCTAGGTAAACCTCAGATAAGCCTATATTGTTGTATCTGTTGAGATTCTTTTGACTTCAAGTACAACACAATACCCAAAGTACAAATGTATGCCTTAATTATATGCTGCCTGGATGTAGGGGCGCCTGGGTGGCTCAGTGGTTGAGCAGCTGCCTTTGGCTCAGGTTGTGATCCCGGGGTCCTGGGATGGAGTCCCACATTGAACTCTTCAGGGAGCCTGCTTCTCCCTCAGTCTATGTCTCTGCCACTCTCATGAATAAATAAAATCTTTTTTTTTTCAATAAATAAAATCTTAAAAAAAAAAAAAGAAAGAAAAAGCCTGGATGTAGAACAGTTTCAGAGTTTGTTCCTTTAGGTGAGCAATGATATCATCAAAGATCCAGATTCTATCTTTCTCTCTGCTCCAGCCTCCTTAGCAATATGACCTTTATCTCTGCACCTTTGTGTCTCGATATTAGGTAAGTCAGTATGTGGGCTGTAGGAGTGTTCTGGAAGCCACTGCTATGCCAGAACAGCAGGCCGTAACTTCACTGTGCTTAGAAGAGATACACAGCTTTGTGTTCATACCCACTAAACACAAACTGAACGGATTCCCCAATTTAGCTTCTTTGGCTGATCCCTCCTAAGTGTCCATGGCTCCCCATTGTCACCTGACACCAAGGGAGGGGATGTAGGGGAGTTGGATTAGAGACAGCAGACTTGATGATTACAGTTAGAATAACTTACCTTGCAGGTAAGTTACAGGTGTTACAGGTGTTAACACCTACAGGTGTTAACCTTGCAGGTGTTACAGGACCATATACTCCTGTGGCCCCGTTGAAAGCGCTGTCCAAATGAGGGACCCTGGGTTTACAGGAAAGCCAAGCAGGACTGGATGATGGACTGGATATAACAAGTGAGTGAAAGAGAGAAATCAAGGGACTCTTGATTTCAGCTCCGGTCATGATCTCCAGGTATCGAGATCAAGCCCCAGCGTCAGTCTCTGTGATCAGTGGGGAGTCCACTTGGGGTTTTCTCTCTCCCCACCCATTCCTCTCCCCACTCACTCTCTCTAAAAATAAATAAATAAATCTTTAAAAAAATAAATCAAATATGGGACGCCTGAGTGGCTCAGTGGTTGGCTCAGGGAGTGATCCCAGGTCCCGGGATCAAGTCCCATCGGGCTCCCTGCATGGAGCCTCCTTCTCCCTCTGCCTGTGTCTCTGCCTCTCTCTGTGTCTCTCATGCATAAATAAATAAAATCTTAAAAAAATAAAATAATAAAATAAAATAAAATAAAATAAAATTTATCTGGAAGGTGATATATAAACCTAATAATGATGAATGCATTCTGGGGATGAGGTCACTGGGTGCAGTGGGGTGGCGGAGAGAGAGAATGATACTTTTCAGATACTTTAAGTCGCTTGTTGGAGGAAATGGAGGCTCAAATATATAACACACCTAAGGCCACACAGTGTGTGGGTGATGGAGCTGCCATTTGAAACAGGTTGGCCTAGCCCCAGAGTCCAAGCTCCTTCTATTCTAAGCAGACTCACTCCTAATGGAAAGGGAAATGAGCCACTCCAGGATGAATGCTGGTCTTCTCACCATCCTCTCCCTGGGCTGGCTCCTCCATGTGTCTCCCTGTGGCATCTCCTATAACTGAATATCAATAATTGCCTGAAAGGATTCCTGTCTGTGGCTGGGAAAGGCTGTGTGCACTCTTCTCCCCTCTGTGATGGAAACCACAAATCCTGTGGCTATGGCCACAAGTACGAATAGTCCTGCAAGGCCCCCAGACTACACACCTGCCCCCAGTGGAATATTTCTTTCCTTTCCTTACCTGAGAATTAGAACTGCTTGGTATTCCAGTTGAAGAGGCCTGGGTTCCAACTCTAGTTCTACTACTGCTGATGGAGCTGTGTATCCTTGGGCAAGTTACTTACCTTCTCTGTACCTCAGTCTACTCATCTGAAAAAGTGATGTTAAAAATCTTGCAGGATTGTTATTTTTTTTTTTTAATTTTATTTATTCATAGAGACAGAGACACAGGCAGAAAGAGAAGCAGGCTCCATACAGGAAGCCCGACGTGGGACTTGATCCCGGGTCTCCAGGATCACACCCCAGGCTGCAGGCGGCGCTAAACCACTGTGCCACAGGGGCTGCCCTTGCAGGATTGTTATAAGGGTTCAATGAATCAGAAGATGTAAATTGCTTGTTTCTCTGTCTACCTGCATTGTCCGTGCATCACACACTCCCTCCCCACTACAGGGCCCTTAGCACATGCTCTTCCCTCTACCTAGAATGCTGCTCCCTTCCCTCTTTGTCTAATTAATGGCAATCGGTCCTTCAGACCTCCAACCCTTGATTATAACCTTTGTGAGGGCAGGATCATTTTTGTTCTCCACAGTGGTCCCAACACCCAGCACACACATGTATGGCATACAGTTAGGGTTCATTAGTATTTGTTCAGGGAGTGAGTGAAAATGAACACATGAGATAAGTGATCTGTTAATGCTAAGTCATTCAACAAGTGTTCTGTAATGAGGATAATAAGTACCTACTTCATGGTATCATCGTGAGGATTAAAAACATTATGTATTTAAAATATCTGGAGTGAAGCCTGGTAGTACCACTGAATAAGGATTATGATGAGCACTCTTTCATATTATTATTATGATTGTTATTTCCTTCAGGTGTTCTCGTGGCTTCCTGGTGGGAGAAGGCTCTGCTGGTCTGGTCTGGCTGGATGCTCCTCCAGGGCCTGCAGAGCTCCACCCGACTTCCGGGTCTGCTTATTCATGGAAGCCTCAGCCTTCGTCCCCCAGAGGCAAGACTTGGTCCTGTCCTGAGGAAGCAGATTCCTGGCTTCTGGCACAGCTTCTACAACTTGGCTTTGGTCTCTTTGTAGATTACCTCATTCAGGTAGAGCTTCGGGGACACATTATGTGGGGCTTGGCCAGTCCATTGGTGACCCCATTCTTTGCAACAGGTGTGGACACTCTAGGAAGCCATGCTTACAACTACACAACCCAGCCAGAGTTGAGGGCCTGATTAAATGAGTCAAGCAGATCCTCTCTCCTGAGATTTTGGCATTATGCTCTAGTGATTTTTGTCAGCTTTTGCCTAAGGAAGGGGTTGCATGCTTAGGTGCTGTGAGGCAGCCATATTTGGTCAGGGGCTTGGGGAAGGAGAGAGAGACAGAGAAGAGAAGCAGAGATGAAGGAATCCGCGTGCAGAATGATAAAGGGACGCAGAATATGGATGCCACAATTCCAGGTGACTTTTCAAATGCTAGTTCCCAGAAATGTCTGAAGCGTCTGCACTTCCTGCCCTTGTGTTTGGCACGATAATAGCAGTTCTCACGTAAAGACAGCTGGGTGGTATGTGGACACCTACTATCTTTGCTTTTCAAGCATCCTGGCTTCTGAGTTCAGGGCGTGACCACTGGGCCAGAGCCCTTCCTGAGAACTGTCTCTGTGCCTGAGACTTGCCCTGGGAATCCCTGTCAGCCTGGCTACAGCAAAGGCTGGTCCAGCATGAGAGACTGCAGTGTCTCTCCTCAGATGGCCTCACAGGGCACCTTGCCAGGCCCTTTTTTCCTCTGGAGCCTGGCCTAGCTCACACAGGCCGCTCTGTGAGGCTGTGGGCAGGAGGCCTCTCTTGCCAGGAGTGTTCAGTTACCCCAGTGACATTCAATTGTTCCTAAGAGAAGAGGCCTGTTTTTGGCAGCTCCTAGACCTGGATTCCAGGAAGCTCTGCCTGACTCCTTTCCTGTTTGTTTCCAATCAGCCAGTCGGCCTATATCACTTTCCACTGCGTTGCGTAAGTCCGCCCACTGCTCACACTCTCTCTCTCTTGCTGTTGTCTCCCAACTGCTCTGAGCTCACACCAGCCTGGGAGGAAGACGCAGGGCAGATCAGCAGGAGTTTGGTGCTGCCCAGATGGACCCAAATAGCAGCCTGGCCCTGCCAAGTTTCCAGTTTCCAGGGATGTGTGACTTACCCTAGAACGAGGATCCCAGGGTCTCAGCCCAGAAAAGAGATCCCTAGGGTAGCATTTCAGCCCTGTGGGAGGGACCCATGGCTGAGCGTACACTGGCACAGTCCCTCCATCCTCTGCAGAATCGTTGGTCAGGAGCTAGGAAACCTGATATTGGACATGCAACTCTGGAAGCAACTGCTTGAGCTCACATCCTGGCTCTGCTACTTACGGCTATGCAACTTCAGGCAAATTACTGAACCTCTCTGTGCTCAGTGTCTGCATCTGTAGAGATATTATCATGGAGATAATAGCAAAACCTCCCTTATTAGACTATAATAAGTCTTAAACCATTTAACCCACGTAAAGGGCCCAGTACAATGGCTGGCACATAACAAAGGCTGAAGAAATTCAAGAAATTATTGTTATAACAATAACTATCGTTAATATTTATGAGAGAAAGGTCATACATATGACCAAGGAGATATGGATAGTAACATTCATTGCAGCACAATTTTTAATAGGGACAGATTGAAAACCATCTGAATATCTCTCAGTAGGAAATGGCTAAACCAATTATGATACATCCACACTACAGATTTCTGTGCAGCAGTTGAAAAGAATGGGACAGAGGCACCTGGGTGGCTCAGTTGGTTAAGGGTCTGCCTTTGGCTCAGGTCATGATCCCAGGGTCCTGGAATGGAGCCCTATATCAGGCTTCCTGCTCAGCAGGGGAGTCTGCTTCTCCCTCTCCCTCTGCCCCTGCTCATGTGCTCTCTCTCTCACAAATAAATATATAAATCTCTCTAAAAAAAAAACAAAAAACAAAACAAAACAAAAAAAATGGAGCAGAGCTATATGGACTGATATGAAAGGACTTCCAAAATATAGTGTTCAGCAAAAAAAAAAAAAAAAAAAGCAAGAAGCAGAAGGATACAAAGAGCATGAAAACTTATGTAAAATACAAAAATGCAAAACAGTCTTTCAGTAACATACATATGTAAATGCATAGGAAAAAAAACGTCTAGAACAGTACTGTCTGATACAGTTGTCACTAGCCATATGTAGCTATTTACATTTAAATGTAAATTCATTAACATTTAAAATTCAGTTCCTCAGTGGTATCAGCCACACTTCACATGCTCAGTAGCCACATGTGGCCAGTGGCTAGCAACTAGTGTATCGGACGGTGGAGATATAGCCTATCTCCATCATTATGGTACATTCTGTTGGATGGTGCTGGTCTGGTTGGGTAAAAAAATTGAGAAAAACTGCATAATAAAATAACTAACTTGGAACAAACAAACAAACAAAGCCAAATTGATAATAGCAATTCCTTTGGCATTGAGGGAGGAAGGATGGCACGATATCGTTTATTCTTTTAGCAGGTGTTTATTGAGCACTTGCTCTGTGCCAGGCACTGTCCTCAGTGCTCTGTGCCAGGCATGGGGACCTCAGCTGTGAATACAACAGACTTGACGCCCTGCCCTTTGGAAGTTTTTGTTCAGTGGATGGTATGCCTAGTGGAAACAGGAGCTTTGGTGAAAAATAGAGCAGAGGGTGTGGATAAAGAATGCTGGCTGATGGCACAGGGTGACCATTTTTTTTTTTTAATTTATTTATTCATGATGGACACAGAGAGAGAGAGAGGCAGAGACACAGGCAGAGGGAGAAGCAGGCTCCATGCACCGGGAGCCCGACGTGGGATTCGATCCCAGGTCTCCAGGATCGTGCCCTGGGCCAAAGGCAGGCGCCAAACCGCTGCGCCACCCAGGGATCCCCCCAGGGTGACCATTAAAGACATTTTTTACACTTACCTGCATTTTTTTTTTAATGAGGAGACTGCCTTACTTGTGTAATTAAAAATTTATAAAGGGAAACAAAAGTACCTCAGCCCTGCAGAGAGGAAACCTGGAATCCTGCCCCGGTTCTGTTCCTGACTCATGCACCCCATGCCTAGCAGCTTGACCATTCCGATCCTCTGTTTCTTTACCTTGCTGCACAGCCGACCAGGGCTCTCAGCCCACCATCCTGTAAATGAATGCCTCCACCAGCACGTCCACCTGTCCAGAAAGCCCATGGATCACTGGATGGAGTTATTTGGAAGTGTTAACAGGTAAAAGACTCTGCAGGAACCTGTTGCAAGAATCACAACAAACTGGGATACCTGGGTGGCTAGGCCGGTTAAGCATCCACCTCTTAACTTTGGCTCAGGTCATGATCTCAGGGTCATGAGATCAAACCTCATGTCAGGGTTCTGGGCTCAGCGGGAGTCTGCTTGAGATTCTCTCTCTCCCTCTGCCCCTCCCCCTGCTAACATGCTCTCTCTCTCCGGCTCTAAAAAAGTAAATCTTAGAAAAAAAGAAAAAAAAGAATCACAACAAACCAAGGAAGATGGGTCAGAGGGGAAGACCTGCAGTGAGCAGGGGTTTGAAGCCCCACCAAACTTTACATGACAACTGACTCTGGGCACCCAGGCTAAATCAACGCAGAGATCTTGAGAAATTTTTGTTATAGTCATGCAGACAGACACTGTGTAATAATAACTAATATTTACTGAGCCCTAACCATGCTCTTGGCATCCTTCACGTAGATTAACTCATTTAATCCTCTCAACTCTGTGGAGGTTGGTGCAATTCATCAACCCCATTTTACAGAAAAAAACCCCTGAGATCCCAACAAAACTAAATCAACACTGGAGTGTTAGGTGTGGAGCCTGGGCTTCAACCAAAGGGCCAGCCTCCAGAGCCCTTGGTCTTAACCACTGTGCTTTGCACTTGCTTATAAATAACTAGAATATAAAACAAAAGAAATAGGGGCTTTTGCTTGTCGAAAGCAGTTCATGTATGGGTTCTGGGTACACAGACCAAGTGGGCATTAATTCTGACTCCCAAGTTGGGTCTTCTTGCTTTTGCTCTCAACATCTATTCTCCAGAATCCAAGCATATCCTAAATCACTCTATGTCCCTCTGCTCAAAACACCCATGAAACTCATTTGGAGTAAAAGCCTTCCTATGATTGATAAGGCCTTCTGTGATCGCACCCCCCTCCCTGCAGGACCTCTGATCTCTTTCCTCCAGCTCCCTCCCCCAACTCCACTCCTTCCTGCAGCCCCAACTCCCCCACCTTGGTCCCTCCCCTGGGCTCTTATGTGAGCTGGAACCTCTACCAAGGAGGCTTCCTGGGGGAGGTCAAGTCTGAGCTGAGCCTGGCAGGTGTGTAGGTGTATGTGAGCCTAAGAGAGTGGGAGGCGGGAGGATTTCAGGGAAACAGTGTGTGTGTGTGAGGGGGCGGGGAATAGAGAAAGAGAGACAGAGAGAGGGAGAGGAGGGGAAAGAGTCAATGAGAGAGAGAGAAAGGGAAATGTTTCATTCAAGCAACATAAAAGCAAACAACCAGTGAGATCTACGTTCCTGAGAAAAGAAACTGAGAGAAAAATAGAATCAGCTCCTCCAGAGCCTGGTAAACACAGGGCATTTGGATTTTCTCTTGCGGGCCAGTTGGGAGCTATGGAAGTTTTGAGCAAAGAAAGGACACATTTGGATTTGCTTTTCCCCAGCCCACTCAGTCTTTCCGGGGGCACTCTGCTAGTCTTGGTTGCCATCTGCTTTGGCTACAGGTGACCGTCAGCCTCATTCCCATCACTAACTCATTCAATAACTTTTAAAAAATTATGTCTTTTTCTGTTCTGGTGTGTGTGTGTGTGTGTGTGTGTGTGTGTGTGTGTTCTTAAAATCCTGTTTTTTCTTTTTTTTTTTTTTAAGATTTTATTTTTAAATAATGTCTACACTGCAGGGCTCAAACTCATGACCCCAAGGTCAAGAGTCACATACTTCACCAACTGAGCCAGCCAGGCACCCTAAGATCCTGTTTTTTTAAGAGCAGTTTTAGGTTTACAACAAAATTGAAAGGGAGGTACAGAGACTTCCATATATCTGCTCCTCCCTCTCATGCATAGCCTCTGCCATCATCAACATCTCTCACCAGAATGGCACATTTTTTAGCAAGGAGGAATCTGTACTGACACATCACAGTCACCCAGAGTCCCCAGTTTACCTCAGAGTTGTGTATTCACTCTTGGTGTTGTATATTCTATGGGTTTGGACAAGAGTATAATGGCCTATACCCATCATTAACATGCAGAGTATTTTCTCTGCCCTAAAAACCCTTCAGGGCAGCCCGGGTGGCTCAGTGGTTTAGCACTGCCTTCCACCCAGGGTGTGATCCTGGAGACCTGGGATCGAGTCCCACGTCAGGCTCCCTGCATGGAGACTGCTTCTCCCTCTGCCTGTGTCTCTGCCTCTCTCTCTCTCTCTCTCTCTGTGTGTGTGTGTGTGTGTGTCTCCCATGAGTAAATAAATAAAATCTTAAAAACAAAAACAAAAAAACCCTCCACACTCTGCCTCTTCATCTCCCCTACTCCACGTCCCTGGCAACCACTGATCTTTATATTGTCTCCATAATTTTGCCTTTTCTGGAATATCAGAAAATTGGAATCATATAGTATACAGGCCTTTTCAGATTGGCTTCTTTCACTTAGTAATTTCCACTTAAGGTTTCCACGCTGGGGCCCTTATGACTAATGCTGCTATGAACATCTGTGTACAAGTTTTTGTGTGCAGGCTTATTTCCAATCCTTTTGGGTATATTTGGGTATATACCTAGGAGTGAAATCTCTGGGTCATTTGGTAACTCAATCTTTAACCATCAGAGTAACTGCCACGTTGCTTACCAAAGTGACTGCACCATTTTATATTCCCACCAGCCATGTAGGAAGGTTCCAAGTCTTGGATACCTTCTTATATCTTTTGTATACCATGTGAGCATCTAGGAAGAAGGTGAAGAAAGGTGAGCATAGTGTGACAGGATGGGGTTGGAGGATAAGGCTAGTACCTGATTATGCAGGGCTTACAGGCCTCCATCAGGTGTAGGGCTTTATTGTGATTTCAGGGGGCAGCTCTGGGAGCCTTTTGAGCAGAGAAGAAATACGAACTGATTTACATGTGTGTGTAATGTGTATTTTCATTGTTTTTACATTTAATCCCCAAATGGTATATGATTCATATGTTTTCTTCTTCCTGAAAGAGGTAACTACTGTTCTAATTTCTTATGCGTTCATTTGGAGTTTCTTTTGGCATACATAAGCAAATACAAACATACGTTTTTGTTTTCCTACTGTTTCTATACAAGGTGGATACTACCATACTTGCTTTTCCACATGGCAGTGTATCTTAAAGACTTTTCTGTACCAATCTGTAGAAAACATTGTCATTCTTTTTTTAAAAAAAAAGATTTTATTTATTTATTCATGAGATACAGAGAGAGTGAGAGGCAGAGACACAGGCAGAGGGAGAAGTAGGCTCCCAGGACCCTAGGATCACGACCTGAGCTGAAGGCAGATGCTCAACCACTGAACCATCCAGATGTCCAGAACATTGTCATTTCTTTTTTTTTTTTTAATTTTTATTTATTTATGACAGTCACACACACACACACACACACACACACACACACACAGAGGCAGAGAGAGGCAGAGACATAGGCAGAGGGAGAAGCAGGCTCCATGCACCGGGAGCCCGACGTGGGATTCGATCCCGGGTCTCCAGGATCGCGCCCTGGGCCAAAGGCAGGCGCCAAACCGCTGCGCCACCCAGGGATCCCCTCATTTCTTTTGACTACTGCTGCATACTATTCAGTGATTTGATGGATCACAATTTATGCTACCAGTCTCTTCATAGCAGACAATGGGGTTGTTTTCCTTTTTTTTTTAATTTATTTTATTTTATTTTTTTAGCTATTACAACCTATGCTTTCCATAAACAATTGCATACAAATATCATCTCACACACAAGGAGGACAAATTCCCGGAAATGCTATGGCTGGATCAAAAGATCTATGCATTTATTATTTTGATAGATTTTGCCAAATTGCCATTCAGAGAGGTTGGGCCAATGTATACCCCACTGGGAATCCTGAAGGTGCCCTCGGGCCTCAAACTCTTATCAGATTTCTGGAACTTTGCCAGCATGATAGATGGAGCAAGGTGGTTTGCATTTGCATTTCTTAGAATGAGAGCAGAGGAGTGGTTTTTCCGTCTGTTTAACAGCCATTTGAGTCTCCTTATTTATGAACTGTCTGTTTGCATCCTTTGTCCGTTCTTCTATTGGCTGTTGTCCATTTTTCTTATCTGTCTCTAAGAGCTCTTCTTATATGAAGGAGAGTAGCTCTTTGTGGTATGAGCTGCAGGATTTTTTCTGTGGTTTGTCATGTGTGTTTTGACTTTGTATATGGTGGGTTTTTTTTCTCTCTTACTCTGTTTTTATCATAAAGGTTTTTTTAATGTAGTCAAATTTGTTAATCTTTTCTTTTATGGCTTCTGGATTTTTTTAAGATTTTATTTTATTTGAGAGAGAGAGAGAGTGTGTGTGTGTGCACGTAAGTGCACAGGAGCAGGGCAGAAGGAGAGGGAGAGAAAATCTAAAGCAGACTCCCTGCTGAGTGCAGAGTCAGCCACTGGCTTGATCCCACCACCCTGAGATCATGACCTGAGCATCAATCAAGAATCTGACGCCTAACCAACTGAGCCACCCAGGTACCCTTATAGCTTCTGAACTTTTAATCATAGTTAGAAGGCCCTCTTTCATATTTTCTTGTAATAATTATGGTTCCATTGTTTATAAGTTTTACAATTAGGCCAAATGTTATCCTGCTGTATGTGTGATTCTGCAGCTTTGCTGTTTTCTCATATTGGTACATAGAGAAGCTTTAGTTCAGTCATTTTAACTGGTGTATAGTGTGTCATCATGTGACCAGTAAAACCATATTTTATTCGCCTACTCCTCTAATAACAGAATTTAGTTTGCCTGCAAATGTTCACAGTTAGACTGAACGCTGTAATGAACACCCTGTATACATGTCCTTATGCTCACTTGCCAAAATTTCTTTGGAGCACATACGTAGAAATAGAATTTCTGTCAATCTCTGGATGTAAAGCAGTATCTGATTCTGGTTTTAATTTGCATTTCCCTGGTTAATCTGGATATAGAGCATCTTTTCATGTTTCCCATTCTCACAGAAATGCCATTCAAATCCTTCAGTCCTTTTTCATTGGGATGATTATCTTTTCTTCCATATTGATCTATAAGAGTTCTTTAGAAATTCTGGATTTAATTCCTTTGTTATATTGGTTGTGATTATCTTCTTCCAGCTTGTCACTTGTTTTTCCCTTTTGTGAGGTCTTTTGCTGCAGAGGAAATATTCAATTTTGATGTACTCCTATATATTAATCTTTTCCTTTATAGTTTGTGCTTTTTAAAAAAAATATATTTTATTTTTTTATTTGACAGAGAGAACACAAGCAGAGGGAGTGACAGGCACAGGGAAAGGGAGAAGCAGATTCCCTGCCCAGCATGGAGCCAGACTCAGGGCTTGAACCCAGGATTCTGGGATCATGACCTGAGCCAAAGGTAGATGCTTGACCTACTGATCCACGCAGGCACCCCTAGTTTGTGCTTTTTGTGCCTGGTTTAGGAAATCTCTTTCTCTCTAAATAAAGATATTCTTCTATGTGTTCCTTTTATCATTGAAGAGTTTTGAAGAAAAAAAAATTTATAATCTAAAATGATGCCGAAGGAGACCAAGTTGCTTTCATGTTCATTGAAATGGGGTATGGGTTAAGAAAACTGAGAAACATAGCTATAACCTCTGCCCATCCTGTGGCCTCTAGCTCAGGACAATATAACATTTGCTGTCGTCTGGGTTGATTGATTATGGCCAGGCTCTGGGATATTAAGACCCTAGACTCAGATTTTCCCTCACTGTCTTTGATCAACACTCCTCTTTCCTGCCTGTGGCTCTGGAGTTTAGCTATGGCCTATGGCCGTAGCTCCTTGCTCTGGCCCTCATTATTCTGCTCCAAGTACTGCCACTAATTCAAAGCCCTCCCCTGAGAGGATGTGTAGTGGGAGGAAGGCGGAGAAACAGAAACAGCTGTTTTTCCTTCCTGAGACCATGACAGTATCTGATTCTTCCAGACACCTGCCACAATGTAATTTCCTTGGCTAATTGGCTTTCCCTGTTGTCGTCATGGGTGTCCTTTCCCCTAATCAGCGGTGATATTTGGAGCCCTGTCCATCTCTTGGGAGATTCCCAGCTTTGGAATGTTAGTGTTCTGTTCAGGAGCTGGCCTTGGAGATAGGAGTCCTCTGACCTTCCCACAGGAACTATCCAGCACCTTCCCCATCTAGGGCCATTTTAGGATCTTTCCGAGCTTCTGGCATGACTTTTTAAGGCCCACGCATATCCCATTAAGTATAACAAAATGCACTCCCATGGCCTACTAGATACAATTAGATGTAATTATGTGAATTCAGAGGCAGTTGACTAGTTGCCCTAATAGTATATTTTGTAGATATTTTAATTAAGCTGATTAATTTCGATTTTTGCAGTTTCCTTTTTATATTCTGTAGTCAACATTGTTTTTATATTCTGTAGTCAACATTGTTTTTATATTCTGTAGTCAACATTGTTTTTTAGGTCTAAAACATTTTTATGTGCACTTGAAATATTTTGAGCCTCTGGCCTCTGGAGTCCATTGATAAAACTGCCCAGCCCCCAGCTTTCCTTCATAAGACCAGATTTGCCAAGGCCCCTGCAGCCCACAAAATCCCCAAGCTTTTGCCAAGCACTCTCCTGTGTATTAAATCATGAACTGCTTCCAAATCTTCTTATATATAACACTGGAGGATATTTGCAGAGATTCTTTGTCCTCTTGGTCTAATCAAGGAGTGTTTGCTGGACCCTCTTCATCTGCATAAGATCTTGGAATGTGTTCTGAACCCTCTCCTACATATCAAATCATGAGTTATTTGCTGAATACCACTTTGTGCATAGTCATGGCCTCTGTGCACTGCTGCCTCCTCTGTGTAAAATTGAGAAATATTTTCACCTGCCTACCTGTAGCAGCACTAACTTCATGCAGAGTTTCCTCTGATTAGAACCATGGAATCTTTATAGAGCACCTCTGTTCTAGGCAGGATCAGGGGAATAAACACTTTCCTCCATGTAGAATCATTAATTGTTTGCAGAGCCCTCCCTCTCCAGGATCACTAACTGTTTGCAAAGCATATTGGGAAACCAAGGAAGATCTATGTGGCCTTATTCTTCCTACAGAATTATGAAATATTTATGGTCTCCTCCTAGGTATAAAATCCTAAAATGTTTACAGAGCACTCCTTGTATCTGGAATTTTAGGGTGTTTGAACAACTTTTCCTTCCTGTATATAGAATTATGAACTGTCTTTGAGGAACACCCTCATGTATACAGAATCATGAAATGTTTGCAGAGCTACTTTTTGTGGCTTGAATCTCATATTATTTACAGAACGCTTGTCTCTATAAAATCATTGAGTGTTTGCAGACCTCTTTGCTTGTCATTATGGAATGTCTATAGAGCTTCCTTGTCTGTAGAGACGTAGGAATGTTAGCTGAACCCCTTTCTTCTGTGTAGAATCATGGAATGTTGTCTGAGTATGCTACAGTATAGAATCATAGAATATTACTAAGCACACTCCTCACCCATAGAATGTTACTAAGCACACTCCTTGAGATGTTTACATCCTCGCTTACGTGTTGGAAAGAAGAGATACAAAGGGTCATGATCAGATCACGGAAGGTCTTAAAGGTCAAATGAAGATTAGACTTTATCCTATAAGTGATAAGGAGCCCCCAACGTTTTTTTGATAAGTAAAGTGATATGATGAATATAGTGTTCTCGAAGCTTAATATAGTGAAGGAAGTACATGGGATCGACCAAAGGGTAGTGGCTGAAGAATAATTTTTTTAAAACAAAGCAAAAATTAAGGTACTGATTGCTTTTACTAACTACAACAATCTGTAGTAAATACTTTGATAAAATGAAGACTCATTCTCTAGTGCAGGGGTTAGCACACGCAAGTCTGGCCCACTACTTGTCTGAAAATAACCTTTCACTGGAATACAGCCACGTTAGCTGTTGTACAATAGCAGCATGAAGTGGTTGTGACAGAGCCTGCAAAACCAAAAACATCTGGCCCTTTACAAAAGAAGTCTGCTTTTCTGTGCATTAGTGGGAGAAGAAACACCCTGATAACTTTTTTTTTTACTATTTGGATTTTTGGGAGAGATGTTTAAAATTTTTCCCATAGCAGGCTTAGTTGAATTCATAAAGTTTCATTCAAAGATCTACATTGTGCCAGGCCCTCATTTATGCACCGGGGTGCAAAGGTGAAAAAGAGACAACCCTTGCCCTCAAAGAAATGTGTAATATTTCTTTAATGTTATATTTAGCACTTAATCATATTATGTGTCACGTAATTTATAAGAAACCAGCTGTGTGACTTTGGGCAAGTTCCTTAATCTTTCTAGATTTCAGTTTCCTTATCCACACATCCGATAGTACACACCTTGAATGTTTTTGTAAGGATTAAGTAAGTTACTATGTATAAAGTGCTTAGAACAATGCTGGACACTGAGTAAGTACTATATAAGTGCGTCTTTAAGTCTTTAAATATATACATACACTCGAACATACGTCCTTGTGTACATATGTAAAATAGTGTAACTAGTGCTCTAATAGAAGTGTCTAGAGTTACTCTACATAGGAGAGCTATACACTTGTGATATGTGAATGTTTCTGTACTTAAACTATGCTTCAATTCAAAACAAAGCAGGGGCACCTGGGTGGCTCAGTCAGTTAAGTGTCCGACTCTTGATTTTGGCTCAGGTCATGAATCTCAGGGTCATGAGATCGAGCCTTGCTTTGGGCTCCACACTGGGTATAGAGACTGCTTAAGATTCTCTCTCTCTCCCTCTCCCTTCTTGCCTCCCCACTGCCCGTGCACTCTCTCTCTAAAATAAAACAAAACAGAAAATCTCAGCAGATACAAAACTGAGGGGTAAAATGATGGCCACCAGAACTAACTGGATTCAGGACTCAAATTACGTCATTAGGACTCAATTTCTCATTGTGGCTCACATCAATCTCTCTTCATATGTCAGTTTCATTCCCAGGTTCCACATGTTGATAAAATGGTTGCCTTGCTCCAGCCTCACAAGCCTTCATATTTATGTCTAGCACGACAGAGAAGGTTGGCTTCTCCATATGCACCCACTTAAATAACTGGGAGTTGAGTCTCATTGGCTCTGACCAGTCTGTCCAACCCCAAACCGATCACTATTACCAGAGGATTACTGTGTTCTGACTGACCAGACTGGCTCACATAACAAGTCTAAAGATGGAAATGGAGTCAGCAACCCCAGAGAACCACATGGAATGAAAGCAAGGGAAGGAAATTAGAGCTGTTGTGGAAGGTGAATGAAGTGGCTAAAGAAGTTTAATAAATGGGGACGCCTGGGTGGCTCATCGGTTGAGTGTCTGCCTTTTGCTCAGGGTGTGATCCTGGGGTCCTGGGATCGAGTCCCACATCGGGCTCCCTGCATGGAGTCTGCTTCTCCCTCTGCCTGTGTCTCTGCCTCTCTTTCTCTGCGTCTCTCATGAATAAATAAATAAAATCTTTAAAAAAAAAAAAGAAGCTTAATAAATGCCTGGTACCTAGACATCATCATCATCATTATTTCTGTTAGTTTTTAAATTTATAAAAATGCCTGGCACATAGTTTGGTACTTGATAAATATTTGTTGAATGAGAAAATTACTTCTTCGGGTGCCTGAGTGGCTAAGTCAGTTGAATGTCTGACTCTTGATCTCAGCTCACATCTTGATGTCAGGGTCATAAATTCAATTCCCACATTGGGCTCCATGCCCAGCATGGAGTCTACTTGAAAAGAAAAGAAAAGAAAAGAAAAGAAAAGAAAAGAAAAGAAAAGAAAAGAAAAAGGAAGGGAAGGGAAGGGAAGGGAAGGGAAGGGAAGGGAAGGGAAGGGAAGGGAAGGGAAGGAAATTACTTCTATCAGTTAATACTCCCAGGAGCAGCCCTACGCCTTAGGCTTTTCTGTCCAGGATAGAAAAACAGTGGTAGAGTTTTTATTTTTATTTTTTTAATTTTTAAAATTTAAATTCAATTTGCCAACATATAGTATGACAGCCAGTGCTTATCCCATCAGATGCCCTCCTTTAGTGCCCGTCACCCAGTTAGTTCCCATGGTAGAATTTCTAAGAGTTGTAAATCAGTCTTTGACTGCAAAGACGTAGCCCTCTATAGAAATGGTGCTTTTAAAGGACTTTTTTTTTTTTAGATTTACTTATTTATTTATTTATTCATGATAGACACACACACAGAGAGAGAGAGACAGAGACACAGGCAGAGGGAGAAGCAGGCTCCATGCTGGAGCCTGACACGGGACTTGATCCCGGGACTCCAGGATCGCGCCCTGGCCCAAAGGCAGGTGCCAAACTGCCGAGCCACCCAGGGATCCCCCTCTTAGAGAACTTTTGCTGACTCTTTTATACAAGTTCCTCATATCTTTCTCTCTACAGAAGAGTTTCATGGCAGAGGGACAGAGCTTTGGAAAAATCAGATCATAGCAACTGTGGGCGAGGCAGGAAGTCATGGGAACCCTCATTCACTGCTGCAGGGAGTGTAAACTGGTATACTCATTTTGTAAAACAAATTAAAAACAATTAAGCAGAAGATGTGCAAACCTATTGGTCAGCAAATCCACTCTTGTATATATGTGCTCTGGAGAAACCTTTGCCCATATACACGTATATGTATATGATATGTATAGATATGGTGTTACAGTTAATATCTCTATGTAACAAACCACTCTAAACTTAGTGTGTAAACAATAACTATTTTATTATGCTCATGGACTTGGAAAGGGCACAGTGGGGACAGCAAGTCTGGGGCTTCAACTGAGAAGACTGGAAGGGCTAGGATAACTTCACAGGGGCGGGGGTGGGTGGCTGGAATATCTAAGGGTTTGTCCTCTCTCATGTCTGGTGATTGATGCTGGCTGTTGGCTGAGGGATCTTCACTGGGGCTGTTGGCCAGAGCACCTGTATGTGGCTACTCCATATGGCTTCCTCATAGCATGATGGCTAAAGGTTCCAAAGGTGTGTGTCCCAACCAAAAAGTCAGACGCTCTGTAGTCACTTCCACATCTTTTTATCGGCTATAAATGATTCACAATCCCACCCAGATTCAAAGAAAAGGGAATTAAAGAAAGTTCTAGAAGAGCATGGAGATGGGAAATATTAGAGACCATCTTTGGAAAACATATTCCTCCACAGATGCTCATTGCAGCACTGTATTGGGCCACTGTCCCTTATCCAAATCCCTTGGGGCCAGATGTGTATTGAAATTGTGAAAATCACAGAATTTTGAAAGGTTACATGATACACTGAATGTTTATATACTCTTGAGAGGGATGGGTCACTTTTTTTTGTTTTTTAAGATTTATTTATTTATCCATGATAGGCATAGAGAGAGAGAGAGAGGCAGAGACACAGGCAGAGGGAGAAGCAGGCTCCATGCCGGGAGCCCAATGTGGGACTGGATCCCGGGTCTCCAGGATCGCGCCCTGGGCCAAAGGCAGGTGCCAAACCATTGAGCCACCCAGGGATCCCCATCACTTTGTAAATAAAAATCTACACATTTCCTCAGTGGAACATATGAATATTCACAATGAGATAAAGATTATAGACAGCTTTCTGTCTATCAAGGTGAAGTTTTGTCACTAAAGTTGTTCAGGTCAGGTCAGGTGTTGCTGCCAAATAAATTATGAAAAAGCTTTTAGGTCTTAGGGTTTTTTTTTGTTGTTGTTGTTGTTTGTTTGTTTGTTTGTTTTTGTTTTTTTAAATCTTAGCTAAGGATTGATGGACCAGCAATAACAAAAAAGGAAACAACCTGAATAGATATCATCAGGAAGGAAGACTTAAAAAGTGTGGCCTAGAAATGCCATATACAGTGAAAATGAATAAAGTCAAGCTACCTGCGTCACGGTGGATATAGCTCATGAAAATAATGTCAAGAGAAAGCATGTTGCAGAAATGTATATTCGTGATCGGTTAGGATAAGCCAGGTAGTGCCATAGTAACAAACAGTCCCTGCATCTCAGAGGCTTAAAACAAAGTTTTATTTCTTGATCATGATGGAATTGAGGAATTTTCTCACTCTGGAACTCAGCTGGTGGGGCATCAGCTCTGCAGAACATTGATGACCATTATGGCAGAGGGACAAGAGTGGCAAAGGATAGACTGGCTCTGAAAGCTGCTGGCAGAAAGGAATACCTGTCACTTCTGCTTCTGAACTTTGGTTGCCTCTAAAAGAGGCTGATTAACCACTGCCTGGCTAAAGGTTACCAGGGTGAACCTCCCCAGTTAATGTTTATCAACAAACATTCCTGGCACTGGAAGCATTCCATGCCAAGGTTCCTCGGACATGGAGAGCAGTTATGCACACGTCAAGAATCTTCATCTGCTCATGCCTCTGGGAGTTGGAACTGAGATAGTCATTGCTCTGTGATGTTATCACACTACTGGTGATTAGTGTTCTTGGATTGAGCAACAACTTCCTCAGGGAGGGTTTCTGGAACCTCCTCTAGTAGAGTAGGTGAGGGAAGGAAGGACATGGTGTCACTTGTGACCTTTTACTTGCGATCTTTTACCATAGGCTGTGGGGCCCTTTCTTGGGCAAGCCTGTTAATTGGGTGCTGACAAGCACACAGGAGGCCCAACTTGTGCTCTCTGGGATTTCTCCAGGGACCTCCCTTTCTTTAGGATACTCTCATCCTCTAAAACCTTCAATGGTTCCCTATGGCCTGCAGGAAAAAGTGTGAGAACAGCAACAGTGATTGAATACCTGCTGTGTGCCAGATACTCTATTCATACTATCTCAAGTCTTCATAGAAACCCCTGGAAGAAGGAACCAAATGTGGAAATGGAAGCTCACAAAGGTGAAATGCCTTGCCCAGATCACAGGGTAAGAACAAGGAAGAGGCAGGACTGGCTGGCTGGTCTCCATATCTTTTTGACTCAGGGAGGGGCCCCCGCTGAGCCACAGGGTCAAGCCACCTCTAGCCTTGCCCTCTGTCATTTCCTTGTCCTTGGACTGACCGGCTGCTCCAGCCAAGCAGGCCTCCTCTCACTGCCGCTTGAGCAAGCCTATCTCAGCTCCCTTTCAAAGACCATCTCATAGGACGCCCCCCGCCCCCCTCCCCGACTGCTGGCATAGGAGTCCAGTCATTATTACCTTGTACCACAGTTACCCACTCTCCTGTCTGCTGTCTCCTGTGCTGCTGCTGCATTCCAAGAACCTCATCTTAAGCACCTGTGTATCTGCCATGCCCAGCACGCTCAGTGTGGACCTGCTATTTCTTCAGCATCCCTCCAACAATTATTGAGCACCTGTTGGGTCCTGGGCACTGTGCGAGAGGCAAGGATGCAGCAGAAAAGAAAACAAAATCCCTGACATCATAGAGCATATGTTCTGGTATGGGAGATGGAAAATGAACAAATAAACACATACATCTATAATATAATGTTGGGGATGAAAAGTACAATGAAGATAAGCCAGGTAAGGAAAGAAAGAATTCTGGGGTGAGGAGAATTGTATTTTTATTTTGTTTTTCAACATCAAATTACCTTTACTCAGAAGAATGTATAAATAATACTTAAATTCTAGTTACTTTTTTTATAAATTTATTTTTTTATTGGTGTTCAATTTGCTAACATATAGAATAACACCCAGTGCTCATCCCTTCAAGTGCCCCCCCTCAGTGCCTGTCACCTAGTCACCCCCACCCCCTGCCCACCTCCCCTTCCCCCACCCCTAGTTCATTTCGGTGGGGAGAATTTTAAAGGAAATTTCTTTCAGAGGAGGTCACCTTTCAGTAGAGATCAGAGTGCAGTGACCTTGTTTGACTGAGGGGCTAATAGTAAATGAAGGATGAATGAATGGGTGCATGTTTGAGTGAGCTAGAAACCTAACATGAGCTGAAAAGGTTGAAAAAAAAATCCCAATTTCTTTCAATACATTGTTATTTCAGATGGGACAGGAGTAGAGTTTGGTCATCAGTACCTAGTCCAGATGTGGGAAGGCTTCTCTTTCTCTTTTCAGAAGGGAACAGCAGAATTCCTTGCCCACATAGGCTAGGGTGGAGGTGGATGGTGAGGGAATACAATTGTCAAGGACATTTGTTTTGAGTTGGTGAGATGGCCACCACCGCCTTCCTCCTTGGAGCCCATTTTCTGTCCTCCAGAGGGGCTAGACCCTCTTCTTCTTTGCCCCAGCATGTTCAGAAGAGCATAAATCCCTGAGGTATTTCCACACACCCTTGCCCCCCCACACGCTGAGATAGTCGTCTCCTAGGAGTGCCATTTTACAGATGGGAAATGGTGGAGTGTGGATTCCAAAAGAGACATTCAAAACCGGATTGGCCTACTCACAAGGACAGAGGCACCTCTTCCCTTGCCTTCTAGAGTGCTCACTCCTGGCTTTGCCTCCTGCCTCTCTGTCTGCTTGGCCCAGAGTCATACTTTCATATTACTCTGCCGTTCAAAGTTTGACTTCCTCAAGCCTTGGCTGGAAGCTCTCCCTCTCTTCCTTGGAACCAACAGCCCACAGATGGTATAGAGGTGTGGTTTTCCTTTGCATTTTTCAGAAGACGTAATGCTTACGGGTGATTTAGGTACTTTCTTTTATGAAATGCTTGTTCAAGTCTTTTTTCCCCCTTATTTGATTGTTAATCTTTGTAAGTCCGTGGGTTTTTAAAAAATTCTGTATGAGTTCTTTATAAGCTATGTATTTCTATTTCTTCTTTTACTGTGCTCCTGTGATTTTCCTTATTCGTGTCTTTTGATGAAGACAAATTCTTTTTTTTTAAAGATTTTATTCATTTATTTGACAGAGAGCAAGAGAGCACAAGCAGGGGGAGCAGCAGAAGGAGAAGAAGCAGGCTCCCCGCTGAGCAGGGAACCCCATGACAGGAGGCTCAATCTGACGACTCCAGGATCGTGACCTGAGTGGAAGGTAGACACTTAACTGACTGAGCCACCCAGGGACCCCAGACATCCTTATTTTAATGCAGCCCGTTTTGTTAAAATTTCCCCTCTGCTTGGTGTTTGTGTCCTGACAAATCTCTGCCCACCCCAACATGAAGATACTCCTTTTAGTCTTCATCTAAAAGCTTTTTTGTGATCGTTCACACTTAGATTTACAATCCATCTTGAATTGATTTTGTGGATAGTGTGAGGTAGGAGTGAAGAGTCTTTTTTCTTTCCCCACGTAGAACTCCAATTGATCCAGCACTAGTTCAGTTAAACAAAACATTGTATGGTGGCACACAGGTTTGTTTTTTTTTTATTAAAAATGTTTTAAATAAAATGTTGAAAGAAATGATGAAAAGAAGGTACAGCTACTGTTGTAGGTAAATAAATACTATGGAAATAATTCTAAATGCAACGTATAAGCCTTGATTTTATACTGTGGAGAAAATGGCTATAAAAGATGTCCTTTAAGTAATTGAGGAGATTTGGGAATACACTACCTATTATAACATTTTATAGTATAATTGTTCATTTTCTCAGGTGTGCTATTATTATTGTGGTTATATAGGAGAATGTAATTTTTCTTAGGATGTTTGCCAAAGGATTTCTGCATGAAGTACCACCAGTGAAGCAACAACTTACTTTTAAATAATTCGGAGCAAGAGGTAGGAAAGTGGACTTAGGAATATAGAAAGATAAATCTGGAAAAATGATAACAATAGTTGAATCCAGGTGGAGAGTGTACAGGTGTCCCTTCTAGTATTCTTTCAACTTTTCTGTATGTTTGAAATGTTTATTAGAGACATGGTGGGGGAGGTACCGTGGTGTGGGCCAAACAAAAAGTAGTTACAGGTCAGATTATTCCAACTATTATTCCTAGTTTGAGATTTCTGGTCAGGGCCTTAGCTCAGCTGTCTCATTAACTCCGAATCATATCCCTGTGGAGGTGGGCATCACTGGGTCCATTTTACAGACAGTGAATAGAATCTGAGGGGTAAGTGACTTGCCTAACATCACACAGCCAGCTGACACTAAGAAAAGATTTGAACCAAATCTGAGTAAAGATTCTCTGCTTTTCTTTTTAGTTGTTTATGCTTTTTCTGCCCCATACCATTTCCAAGGGGATTGGTCAGGTGAGAGCTAACATGCATTTACCATGTGCCTGGTTTTGCATATATTACTCAAATCCTTACAACAACCCATGCAGTTGTTACTAATAATATCCCCCATTTTACTGAGAGGCATAGAGACGTTAAGCAACTTGCCTAAAGTCACTTAGCTAAGAACAGGAAGAGATAGGAGTCAGGGAACATAGTCTGGCTCTATGAGTGTCACTTGAAGGTTCTACACTGTAATAGAGTAGGAATGACTTTAGGAAGAGAAAGCAGGATTATTGTTGGTTCTCAAAGAATCCCTGCAAAGCCCTGTCTCTTCCTGACTGCTTCTGGTATTCCAAGACAGCCTCTCCAGGTTGAGATGTGTCCACACAGGGAACATTTTCCTCCCCAATTCAGCTGGTAACTTCTTGAAGCTGGGGCTGGTTCTTCTGGCCCTCACCGTGAGTCTACAGGGACTCTGGAGGTCTTCTGGCCTTGGGCTGATCTTAGAGTATGGTTTTGGTGGTGGTCGCACAGTATCCTATGAAGTAGGATACCAATTTGTCTACAGGAAGAGATTTAGGAGAGGGAGGGAATGCTGAGATAAGTTACCACCTAGTGGTCACAGATCTGCCTTGGGAGACAGGTCAGTTTTGATGTGAGCTTTTACCGTAAGGCTTGGGCAAACTGCTTCTCCATCGAGGAGCCTCAGTTTCCTCATTTGTACGACAGGAATAATAAGAGCACACATTTCAGGGCTGCTGGGGAAGTTTATTGAGATAAGTAAAGACCCGCATCTTTCAATGCACGTCTTCACATTGATAACCGTTATCACTACACTCCTTATGGTTCTGTGGGATGTGGACCCTGCCTAGAGATCTAACCTCATTCCTGCTGTGCTCCTTGCCTCACTAGACTTTATCCGTGCTGGTCTTGGATGACCTGGGCACAGAGGAGGCTTTTCAACCTCAGGGCCTTTGTGCCTGCTGTTCACCCTTTTATGTCTCATCTCCTGTCACCTGCTCAGAGGCCTTCCTTCACCACACCGGCCTGCCTCCGGTACATTCTCCTGTTTCTGTGTTCATATCATTCATCAGTACCCGGTACCATAAAGTGATTTGTCTCCTTTTCTCCTTCTATTTGAGTGTACGTTCATGAGGACTGTTTTTCATTTTGTCTGTTTTGTCCTCCGTAGCATCCCCAGCACCAAAACCCAGTGTCTGGTCTAGGTCTGGTCTTTAATAAATGGTGAATCGAATGAATGAGTTAACGAACGAATGAATGAATGAAGGAGTGAAGGTGTACGCCGCGCCCCTCTGCCCACAGTCTCCACTGTCGCAGTGGGCGACCAACCGCGTCAGACATTGCAGACGGCCCCTTGGCTCGCGGGCTGGGGGCGCCCTTGCGCGGATCCGACCGGCACTTGAGCGACGCTCCCCGGGAGCCGGGGCGGTGGCTGCGCCAGAAGAGGGGCTGTCGCCATTTAGCGACGTTCCCTGCGGGCCGCCGCTCCGCCGCGGGAGCCGGACCGGGGGGTCCGGCGGCGAGCGCGCGCGCGCCGTTCTTTTGCGACGGTGCCCGGCTGCGCTGGCCCCGCCCCCGCGCCGCCCCGCCCCGCCCCGCCCCCGCGCCGCCCGCCCCGCCCCGCCCAGGCTCTGCCGCGGCGCTAGCTCCGGGCCGCTCAGGCCCCCGCCCGCTTCATGTGGCCCGGCCCGCGGCGGCCGGCGGCTGGGAGCGGCGAGGCGGCGGCTGGGAGCGGCGGCCCGCGAGGCCCGGGAGGTGGTGGTGGCCGAGGCCCAGGCGGCGGCGGCGGCCCAGGAGGCGGCGGACGGGGAGCGGCGGGAGCAGGCCCGGCCCGGCTCTCCCGCGGCCGCCCGGCTGCAGCATGCGCGTCCGCCGGGGGCTGCTGCGGCTGCCGCGCCGCTCGCTGCTCGCCGCGCTCTTCTTCTTCTCGCTCTCGTCCTCGCTGCTCTACTTCGTCTATGTGGCGCCCGGCATAGGTAGGAAGGGGCCCCGCGGTCCCGCACGCCCGGGCTCGGGGGACGCCGGCACCTTCCCGCCCTCTGCACCGCGCCGCCGCCCACGCACCCCCCGCCCCCGGGACTCCATCCCCTCGGAGCCCGCCGTGCCCCCCCCCCCCCCCCCCCCCCCGGCCAGCGCCAGCGCCAGCGCCGGGACGCCCCCTTTCCCGCCCTTGCGGCTCGGCTCGCGGCCGCCCGCTCCCCCTGCCCGGGTCTCCCGAGGCCCCGGTTCCCGGCATTCCGCGCACCCCGCGCCCCCCGGCCCGCCGCTCCCCCTCGCGGAGCCCCGGCGCGCGCGCCCCACCTCCCCGGTTCCCATCCATCCTTCCTTCTCCCCTCCCGGTCGAGGCCCCCGTTTCCTGCTCCCCCTCCCTGCCCTTTCTTCCCTCCACTTTCCCGTTCCATCCACCTCCAGGCCCTCCTCCGCAGCATACACCTTCACCCCCCCCCCCGTGGCCCCTTCCTCACCGAGCGGCACCCCCATCATCTCCGTCTCCCCACCTCCCCCAAGGGCACACCCTTGTTGCTATCTCCGCCCCTGTACCTCTTTTCCTTCCCCAAATTCTTTCCCCCTACCCCCTCCGGCCCTCGACCACAGTTTCCTTCTGAATGAAGACTTGGGGAAGGGTGCTGTCTGGACCTTTCCACGCTGTCAGGGCTGCCCTCTCCTAGTCTTGGGGTGGAAGATGGCCCTTCAGTATCCTGTGCTCTGCTCGGGACTGAGAGGACATGTAAATTGGCCCTAGAGGAGGATTTGTGATAAGAGCCTCGGGGAGATGGTGCCAGGTGGGAAGGAGGAGCATGGAGAAAAATTGGAATGGGTACTCATTCTTCTCAAAGGCATGTCCTTTAAAGGCAAGACCGTCTGGGGAAAACTGAGCACTGCCCAAGCATAGACTTTGTTAAGACCACAGAGCAGACATTTATTTAGGACATGAAGAAAGAGATTGGAAGGAAAGACAGCGTGAGAGTTAAGGTCAGAGGACACTGAGGTCAGACTTGGATTCAAATCCCTGCCCTTTATGACCTTGGGCAAGTTACTAAGCCTCAGCCTTTCTCCTCTGTAAAATGGGAGTATAAATCCACACCTCATAGTGTTTTAAGGAAGTAGGTAAATTCCCTTTTAAAGCACCTATGATGCATAGAGTTTTTTTTTTTTTTTAAACAGTTATTATATGTAACTTTTGAGAAATAAAGGTTTAATGAATGTATTTGCCTGGCATAGCATCACCACGGGCTCTAGAGAAAACCTTGGTTCAGGGTGAAAAAAAGACCCGAAGCTGCCGTTGGGGCTGGGACAAGGAGAGTAAATTCTGCTGTAAAAAGTCTGGGTCATTTGGATGTTAGGAAAGGGTTGATGGTTTAACTATAGGGGAATGCCCTTTAGGATTGTAGTAATGACTAGTGCCATTCTCTGTTGACCTGTCAACACTGAACTAGCTGAATAGAGAAATTTCCAGATAGAGCAGGAGATTCTCTCCTGATTTTTTTTTTTTTTTGGAGCATATTTCACATATTTCACTTTTTTTGGAGCATATTTCACTTATAATATTGATGATTTGTACTATAAAGTAGATCTGGGAAGATAGAATAGACAATATCAGATTGCCCTAACAGTTTATGAAGTATCTGAGGAAAAAGGATCCCTCTGGTGGAGTATATAGCATGTGGCCTGATGGATCAGATGAGGAGATAGGAATTTTGGCAGAACAAGAACAGGTGTGTAATTAGTGAAACTAATTGAGAAAAGAGGTCATTAGTATATTGGATATTAGACGTAATAACAATGGGTGTGAAAAGATAGATTTGGACCTAGATGCTGTCTTGAAGCCATAACCACTTCCAAGTGACTGGTTAGTTCTGTTGTTTGTACATAAATCAGCCATATCCAAATGGCAGAATGATCCCACTGGGATGGTGATCACCCTTTAGATTAGAAAGGTTTCAAGCCAGATTCCCCAGCAGAAATGGAATTTAGTAACTTCGTTAAAATTCCTGAAGGATAGTTTTTTTTTTTTTTTTTTTAGGTCAGTGGAACCCCAGTGTAAAGTGATGGGCATCTACAGATTCTTGTATCACTGATGAGTGAAAAAGATGCAAAGCTCTCAAGTTTTCACAAACAGAAGTCCCCTAAAGGGCAGATCTACTTAGGATTCAGATTCTGTTAGTGGGAAAGGCAAGCCATAAAAAAGATGTGGAATGGCTTTAGGGTTCCTGCATTCAGCAGTTTGGTGGGTCTTTTTGTTGTTGCTGTTGTTTTTTTTCTCTTAGCTTTCCTGCTAATAGACTTAAAATTTTCAAACGACCAGCCTTGGGCAGTGGGGTGGCAAATCTTTCCAAAGGTTAAGGCAATCTAGAGAAATAATAAGGGTTTATGTGCTTTAGGTTGCGAAGACCTTAATTTGAGACAATTATTAAAATGAGCTTAGAAAATAATACTAGGTTGAGCCATAGGAAATTTCTGTTTTTTTTTGCAGGTCGAAAACGGTTGTATAGAGGCAGCGTGATAATAGCTCAACCTAATTCATTTCAAATAATGACAACTCTGACTTCTGGCATATTGGAAAGTGTTAAACTTACATTTCCTTCTGGGTTTAATTTTTTCCAGTCCTGCTTTTGATTTGCTCTGTATACCCTGTGACCCTGTTTTGCTCAAGGGCCTAAAGAGAAATCAGTCCAAAGAGTATGTTATAGCTGTATTCAGAAATAGGTAGACTTGAATTTAATTTAAGAGAAAAATCATGTTTAGTTATAAATGTTATAAAGTTGTTCATATATGATATAATTCAGCCACAGTGTCAGCCGACCCATTCACTTAGTATTTTTCAGATCTGATGCCAGCTCTTAATATTGGTGATCTATAGTCTGAGAGCAAAGGGAAATTTTCCTGGACTTGAGGGTCATCTGAAATGGGGGTGATGGTGCCATTTGACTTAGAAAATTGGATGTGAGGAGTGTTACTAAATACAACTATAGTGTGTTTGTAACAAATACAGAGTGCTCTCAGTATCCTTGTCCCAAACCAGTTAGTGATTTCAAAATATGGCTTCACTGAACATTACATTTTTGTTACTAATTAAAAAGTAGTGTTTTACATCAGCAATTTGAAAGTGGAAATGAAAAGGATGGGTCAGAAGTGTGATGTGGATGGGTGTCTGGGTGGCTCAGTCAGTTAAACCTCTGACTCTTGATCTCTGTTCAGGGCTTGATCTCAGGGTGGGGAGTGCCTTGAACTCCCCACTCACTTAAAAAAAAGAAAAAGAAAGAGCAATGGAGATGGTAGATTTGAAATGGAGGAGGAAGCTGTATGGTGATGAAGATGCATCTGTGCCTCTTCTCTCTAGTTCTCTCTAGTTCTCTCCCAGCCACAGCCTGACCGATTCTCACTTAATCACTGTTTCACTTGTCCTGGTGAACTCTCCCTATTCCTTTTAGAGTTCTGAAGAAAACTTTGAACTTATTTATGATCCTTTAACTTAAAAAAAAAAAAAAAAGAAAGAAAGAAAGAAAGAAACCTAACAGCTCAGAGTATATCCATATTCCAGTCTGACCAGGTCTTTTAGAAGATAGAGAAGTGATATTATAGATATACATATGAAGTTCTGATTGAAAAACATCTTAATAAATTTATGGTGCCATCAGATGGGCAGGTTATAGAGAAGTTACTGATTTTGAGAGAGGTAGGTGCCTATGCCTGGTTAGAGGTACTAGTCTGTGGATTGATGAAAATTTATTAATTGAAGTTCTGTCGTTTAAATTGATTTTTCTTTTGCTCTTTGATTATTGAGGAAAGGAAATGGGGAGTGATTTTTCCCTTTGGCCTGCTTAGTTTGATTTACAACTGGCTTTTGGGAGGCAGGAACTAGTAATTCTAATCTTACCTGATTTGACCAAATGACCTTGAACAAGTCACTTGATTCCCTGATCTTAAACTTGGCAAAAACTCAAAGCTGTTTGAAAAACTAGAACTGCAATAATTAGCATCTTAGCCAAACTTTTAATGAGAAGTTTTTACATATAGAAAGTTGATAATTCATTCACATTCTGTGCAGATATTGGACCTATGATTTCGGATAAGATACATGTTTTTTGTAATCAAATACAACTTTTTCTAACTACAGGAAAATTTCAGATTCCCCACCGTTTAGTATGAAAACAGCCTCTTTTTTTTTTTTTTTCTTCCTCACATGAAAATGCCCTTTAAGTGCCTCAGTGCCAAAGTTCTTGAGCTTTGGTGGAAGGATATACAAGTGGTAGAATGTATTGTAAAAAAGTAAAAAAAAAAAACAAAAAACCTCATCCTGTTAAAGATCTTCACCTCCCACACGCTCGTGAGCACACACACTTGCTCAAACATTTTCTGAGTCGTGTTAGTCTTCTTAGAAGAAAACCATATTTAGGGAGCAAGTTGAAGTTTTAAAACCAAACAGCACACTTTTGACCAAGACTTCAGTGATGTTTTATGTCTTTCCTGCAGAATTTTGTTATGTTGGAAACAAGGTCTGGGTTTGCAGTGGAGGCTTCTTTAATGGTGAAAATATGCTAATCTTGGACAATCTTTAGAAGCAGTTTTCAAACAGTATCAGTTACTATTCCAGGCCATCAGTCGTGTAGCCAGTAGATGATTCTGCTCTAATCTCCTGACATTTTCCCCTCACCTCCGGAGCCCGAGCTCGACAGGCCAGTGGGAACAGCATATAATAAATTACCAGGAAAGAGGGTCTCTGTGTTGCGATGAGTCTTTAGAACTCTTCAGGAGAGTAGGCATTCCAAAGCACTAGAAGCCAAATACTGACTTCCCTAATTTTGCAGCTTTTTTGATCTTGGAAAATTTGTTGGATACATCCAGCCATATAAAACAGAACTTGAGCAAGCAAGAAATAAGGAATATGGTGCTGCTGAGACCTGTCAAAGAAATACAGAAAACTGGAAGTTAACACTGGTTAAGATAAAGGATAATCAGAAGCAAACAGGTTGGGTGTGGCTTAAAAGAGGTTAGTTAATAGGGCGGTCCTGAGAGGAGGCAGGGCTGCATGGCCTACTAGCATAAGGGCCGTTATTTAGGTTTCTGATAATATTAGCTAAGTAAAAGTGTGCCTGCCTTTGTACAATAGGTGTATTTTTGTAGAAAGTTGTGAGAAAATGGATTTGAGATCTATGGGTCAATAATTAGCATTTGAGTGTCTGCCTATTATGTTACTAGCTATGGGAGATACTTGAATTCTAGACTTCTGACTGCTTCTTTCATTTTATAGATGATCATATAAGCCCATGTTGTCATTAACTTGCCCAAACTTGAGAACTATAAGATATCACTGAGGCATGCACAATATGGTTGAAAAGACAAGATTAATCACAAGAAACAACTAGGGGAAAATAGAAGATAGTTTGTAGTAAGTTGCTAAATTATGTGATACTTGTTCTTAATGAGATGGGAGTTCAGAGAGGTATTCATTCCTTTATTCAACCAGTACTTCTTTTGAGTGTCTCCTCTTGTCTGATAGTCTTGGGTATTTAGCAGTCTAGAAATGAATAAGGCAGACCATTTCTGCCATCATTGTGCTTTTGTTTCAGTGAGAGGTTTTTGCCCTTATTGTGCCCCCATTATCCTAATGGGGGCACAGCCAATATGGAGGGCAATTTCAGATAGTGGTAGGAATGACTGAGTGTTTTAGATTGAGTGGTTAGGGAAAGACTTGTTGAAGAGATGATACTTGCCTTGAAGGTGTAGAATGAGTCACTCACAAGTTTGGGGGTGGTGGGCAGGGTAGGGATTGAGGGGGGCAGTGGTCATCCAGCACAGGTAAAAGTAGAGAGGCAAGGGTGATTTTGAGTGAAGGTTGACTGGATTTTTTAAGTGATGGAAGAGTGGGAGGAAATGGATTCCGAAAGGTGGGAGGGCTTAGGCTGTGTAGGACCCTGTAGCCATGGTAAGGACTGTGGAATAGGAGTGAACATTAGCTTTGAAACCAGCCAGACCTAGGTTCGAATCAACCCACTCAATGGACAGATTTTTTTTTTTTTTTTATTCATTTGACAGAGCGAGTGCATGAGTGGGGAGAGTGGCAGACTGGGCAGATTTTTTTTAAAGTGTTTTTTTACTTTTAAGTAGGCTCTACACCCAATGTGGGGCTAGAACTCGGCCACCCTGAGATCAAGAGTCACTTGCTCTACTGACTGAGCCAGCCAGGTCCATCGGGCAAGTTATTTTCAATTTTCTCACCTACCAAGTGGAAGATTTTCTCTTCTACACAGTCTGATACTGTGTAAAAGGGCTTAGCACAGAGCTTGACATCAAGCTCTGTGTTGATAATGATTATTTGTAAATGGGAGACATCCTCTGTGTTCTCATGCTCCTGCTCCCCAGAGCTGGGGGGACCAGGCCTCTGGTCCGACTTTACCAGGAACTAGATATGAAGCATTACCTCAGCTTTGCTCTCTATAAACGGAGGACACGGATGATAGTAGAGATTCTCCAGTTCCTTTTGGATTTGAGGTTATAGGAGTCTAATAAGCAAGTGTAGCGTGAACCTGAAAGTGGAAGAACTAACAACTTGTGTCAAGTAATAGTTCCCCATCTTTTTAAAATTCACATTTCCACTCACATGGTTTCCCACCTTTGGTGATTTGCTGAGCCGTGGCTTCTGTGACACTGCTGAAGTGGTGAAGTGTTGCCATGAATTGCCACATGGCCGGGTTGCATTCTTTGGGGTGATGGAGAAGTTCACACTGTACAATCTGTTGTTTTAGGACACTTGCCCTAAAAAGAATTTTTGTGCTGTTCTATAGGTTTGAAATTACTCTGACAAAACAAACAAACAAACAAACAAAAAACACAACAAAACTGCAACAAAACTTGTATTGTCTTGGTCAAGGGAAAAAACTAAAAAAGAATTTTATATGAATATCTTTGGGATGTTAAAGCCATTTTTTCCTTCTTTTTCCTTTTCTTCTTTCTTCTTTCTTTCTTTTCTTTCTTTCTTTCTTCTTTCTTTCTTTCTTTCTTTCTTTCTTTCTTTCCTTGGGGAAATCCTTTTAAGTTTTAATCTGCTAAATCCATTCTTTCCCTAGTGAAACTTGGCTTTTAAGTGTGAGGGAGAGCCCTGGACTCATTAGCTCCTGCCCCATCCTCAGTCCTCTAGGTAATTGGATGTTAAGTGAAAATGAATATTACATTTTGACCCAGTAAGTTCTTTTTTTAAATTGTGGCTTTATCCTGAAGAACACTCAGGCCTCCTGCTGATCCCCTGAATGCAGTGTTTTCCCAGGCACGGGAGTCCCACTGATCATTTAAAGTACCATCTCTTCTCCCATGCCCCTGTCCCCACTCCTTTCATTAGTTTGAGTAAGCAGTTATTAGACTCTAGGTATTATTACTCCTCCTTCCCAGGTTACAGACACCCAGGTACTTTGCAACGACTAGAAGGGAACCTGGTCATTGTTTCTGAGTTGCCTTAGTTACAGTCATCAATTATGAACAGTTCTCTGAGGCAATTCGTGGCCTAATTATGGTGATGAAAATGCTGTAGAGTGTCAGGCGCAGGCAGGCATGGATTGTAGGGAGGCTCAGTGTTGTGTTTTAAAACTTAAATTAATCTAGGCCATGCCAGTGAGCATGACTATTATTTTTTATTAAAGAGCTGTAAAACATGCAGGTATTGCAAGAAGGGAACTGTTTTCTTCACCTCCCAGGTGGTCCTAAAAGTATGATTAATAGATATTTAAACCTTTTGCTCAGGTCTCATTGTTGAAAAACCATTCGCTCAGAAAGATGGGAAAAGACTATTTTTTTTCCTCCTAAACCTGCTAATTATCCCATTTTGAAGAGTTCTGCTTTTAGGCACCAGGCCTAAATTATACTCAGGCTTGTAATGTATCTATTTTCTTTTAAAAAAAAAAAAATTTATTTATTTATTTGAGAAAAAGAGCGCGCACATGGAAGGAGGGGCAGAGGGAGAGAGAGAATCCCAAGCCGACTCCCCACTGAGCATGGATCCCAAATGTGGGGGCTTGATTCCATGACCCCAAGATCATGACCTGAGCCGAAACCAAGAGTTGGACACCCAACTGGGTGAGCCACCCAGGCACCCCTATATTTTCTGATTGTTAGACCATTGTCTTGTGAAGGTCAGAAAATAGCATTTTCTGGGGCACCTGAGTGGCTCAGTTGGTTAAGTGTCTGCCCTTGGCTCAGGTCATGATCTCAGGGTCCTGGGATCTAGCCCTGCATTGGGTTCCCTGCTCAGCGGGGGGCCTGCTTCTCCCTTACCCTCTGCCTGCTGCTCCCCCTGCTTGTGCTCTCTGTCAAATAAATAAAATTGTTTATTTAAAAAAAAAAAAAAGAGGAAAAAAATATTTTCCCAAATGCTACACAGTGGTCGTTATAGTTAAAAAAAAGAGAAATCTTGTATTCCAGTTTAGAAAAAGACAAATTGGCAAGGAACTTTAAGGAAGTTAAACTATGTGGACCAATTCAGGATTTTTGGTGTGCTTATTACATGAAACTGTGTACATTAAAAGCATTTAATCTTTTAATTTATTAAGAAAAACTCATTTTATCCATATCCTCCTAGTCTATAGAGTAGTGATAGGAAAGTTTTCTGAATTATGATTTTCTTATGCCTAGAATAGTGCCTAGCACATTGTATGCACTTAAACATTTAATGGAATGAATGAAGGTACTATTGTCTTGATCTAACCAGACTCTTCGTTGTTGGATTGCATTTACTTTAGGGAAAGGATGGCTTCTTCTCTTAATCCTGATTTTGAAGTGACTTGGAATTCATTTTGCTCCACAATACTTTGTACTTGTTTTCCTTGCTGTTTCTTTGGGGGTAAATATACATAACATAAAGTTTGCTATGTATTAATTTAAATGTGTAATTCTGTGGCTTTAATTACATTCACAATGTTATGCAACTGTCACTGCTGTTTACAAAAATTTCATCACCCCAAGCAGAAGCTCTGTTCCCATTAAGCGATAATTCCTGATTCCCCTCTTTTCTCAGCCCTTGTTAGTATCTGATCTAATTTGTCTCTGAATTTGCCTTTTCTAGATGCTTTGTGTAAGTGGAATCATACTGTCCTTTGGTATCTAGCTTATTTTACTTCTTACAGTGTTTTCTTTTTTTTTTAAGATTTTATTTATTTATTCATGAGAGACACACAGAGAGAGAGGCAGAGACACAGGCAGAGGGAGAAGCAGGCTCCATGCAGGGAACCTGATGTGGGACTCGATCCTGGGACTCCAGGATCACGCCTTGCCTGGGCTGAAGGCAGATGCTTAACTGCTGAGCCACCCAGGCGACCCTCTCATAGTTTTTTCAAGGCTCATCCATGTGATAGCATGTATCAGAACTTTATTCTTTCTATGGCTGGATAATATTCCATCATATGTACCTGCCACCACATTTTGTTTATTCATCTGTTGATGAACACTTGAATTGTTTCCATCTTTTTGGGTATGTGAGTAATACTGCTCTGAACTTTTGTGTACAATTATCTGTTTGAGTCTCTGTTTTTAGTTCTTTCGGGTATATATTTAGGATTGGAATTGCTGGATAATATGGTAATTCTAGTTAATTTTTTGAGGAACTGCCTGACTTTTCCACAGTGGCTGCACGCCGTTTTCCCACCAGCAGTGGATGAGGGTTCCAATTTTCCACATCCTGGCCAACACTTGTTATTTTCCATTTTTTATGTTTGTTTTTTGTTTTTGTTTTTAATGTATAGGGATTTTAGTAGGTGTGAAATGATAGCTCATTGTGGTTTTGCTTTACATTTCTTAATGACAAATGATCAGCATCTTTCCTTTTTTTTTTTTTAATTTTTTTTTATTTATTTATGATAGTCACAGAGAGAGAGAGAGAGAGGCAGAGACACAGGCAGAGGGAGAAGCAGGCTCCATGCACCGGGAGCCCGATGTGGGATTCGATCCCGGGTCTCCAGGATCGCGCCCTGGGCCAAAGGCAGGCGCCAAACCGCTGCGCCACCCAGGGATCCCCGATCAGCATCTTTTCATGTGTTTATTAGCCATTTGTGTATCTTGTTTGGAGAAATGTCTGTTCTGGTCCTTTGCCCATTTTTTAAATTGAATTGTCCATTGTTGAGTTGTGAGAAGCTGTCCATATATTCTGAATGTTAGACTGTTACCAGATGTATGGTTTGCAAATATCTCCTCCCCTTCTGTGGGTTGTCTTTTCACTCTCTTGATAGTGTCTTTTGATGTGCACAAGTTTTTAATTTTAATGAGTTTCAATTTATCTTTTTTTCTTTAGTTTGTACTTAAAAAAAAGAAAGTACTACTCCGTTAAGTATCACTTAACTTTTGCTCCCCTACAATGTGCTCATTACCACTTCTGCCCGTGAGGGTCTGATAGGCACTTCTAAATGCTTTAAGTTACCAAAAGGCATTTCCTGCGCAAGCTACTACTGATCTGATAATTAAGGAAGCAGGAATCAAGGGTTTTTGGTTTATCTTGCTCTTAAACCTCTTTAAGGTTGATGCTGGTTGCTTGGTTTCTGACTCTGTCTTTAAGATAGTTGCTCTTTGGGGCACCTGGGTGGCTCAGTCTAGCCTCTGATTCTTGGTTTCCGCTCAGGTCATGATCTCCGGGTTGTGAGATCCAGCCCTGAGTTGGGCTCTGCACTCAGCAGGGAGTCTCCCTTAGATGCTCTCCCTCTGCCCCCTCCCTGCTTGTGCCTTCTCTCTTTCTCTCAAACAAATAAAATCTTTAAAATGGATACTATTTTGCCACACTCACCTGGTCTGTGGATTGTGTTAACTGTTTCAAGTATTAGAATGGTCCTGTGATTTTTTTTTTCTTTTTCTGATGGAAGGGGGCCTGTCCAAATCTTGTTTTTTGTTTGTTAATTATGTTGTCTAATAGGACTGAAATATAACAAATATTTTCTGCTTTTAGTTGCAGTTCTCTGAAAGTCCACGTAAGGCAAGGCCAGATGTTGAGACACCAAATTTTTGGTGTTGGAGACAATACAGTATACTGATTAAACATATGTCATAGAAGAGAAATTTGGAAAATATTATAGATTGGTGAATGTAGTTAATGAAACACTGGACTCATTATTTTCCATATAGAAATTAAAGGGGCTGATGACTTTTAAGATAGGGAAAAGTAAGTTTCACTTGGCTTTTTTTTTTTTTTTTTGGCATTTTTTTTTTTTTTTTTTTTAATCTCAAATCTCCATTAACCAGCACCTTTTGTATTTTGTTACTGAGAATGAAAGACACGGAGGCTTGACTGAATTTGGTCTCAAGCGTGGGGTTTGTTTGTTTTTTTTCTGTCTTCTGATTTGGTGAAAATTGGTAATTCCTTATTCACCAGAGCATTCTGTTTCCCCATGCTTCCCGGTAAACGGCATAGGGTGGCAGGTGGAGGTGGAGGTGAGAACAGGCTGCCAGGATGGTCTCTGCATGAAGTGGGAGATGTGTGATGCGAGCACAGGGTTTTTTCCCTATTTCCTTCATAACATTATCAGAAAATGAAAGAGTGCTAAAGAATGAGGAGTATAGAAAAATCTAATTTGTGAAATCTGCTGAACTCCTGTACTTCAAGGTAAAATATGGCAATTTATTATTATTTTTTGTCCTTGGTACCAGCTGAATTGTAAATGTATTTGTCTAAATGTGAGTGATAATGGTAGTGATTAAGGACAGGTGGGTACTTAGAAAATGTTTATGTTTTGAGGCTTGTGATAAAAGAAAAAATATATAAATTTGGCTTTTCATTTGCTTGATTTGGCTATTAGAGCTAACTTCATTAATTTAACCTCTGTATGTTACACCCCCTACAGTGTGGTAGGGTTGGGGGTTCAGTGATGAATGAAGTAAACACCATAGCTCTGTTGCTTTTAACTTTTCAGCTAGGGAGTACAGCTTCCCTGTAGTAAGAAATTTTCAATTTTGAGTGATTTTATACTCCTGGATGGGTGTGTTTAATTGAAGGTCAGTTCAGTCAGTTCAACCAGTGTTCACTTGGTGTTAACATTCCTTAATTTCTAGAAATAATAGTGAATATAATTTAACTGTAGATATTTATGACAACAAAAAAGCTTTTAAGAAATTCTTGAAAACACATTTAATCTCTAACCCCATTGGGCTCATTGGTTGTGCCTGTTTTTGGTGGTGGTCATATTTACAAGGAATGTGTCTGCTGTTTATCTCCTGAATGGAGTTATGGTGATGGTGGTAAGCAGTGACCTGAAGTTTCTTTATAACACCAGTGCTCTCTGGACCAGTGGAGGAGGGATGCATTTACATGCCTAGGCCTCTTCCACCCTGAAGAGTGTTGGTTTTAGAGTACAAGTCTGCACTGAATAGGTGCTCATAAGGCATTTGTCAGACATGCTCAATTGGTCTCCTACCCTTCAGTGACTTTCATTACTCTTGGGATAGAATCAGACCCCCTATTGTAACTTGTAAGGCCTTTCATGATCTGGCTTCTACCTGCCTCTTCAGCCTCATTTATGCCACTCCTTTCCTATCCCTCCAGCATTGACTAGGCTCTCTCCTTTTCCTTTTTACTGGCTAACTCCTATACTCGTGCCCATCATCAGACCTCTAATTCAGTGTTAAATGGGTGGGACTTATCTTCCTTGATCATTGTTGTATTCCTGCCTAGAACACTCTTGGCACACAGTAGGTGCTCAGTCAGTATTTATTTGTGAAGTCAAGAAGGTGAAGTAGAGATGGACAGATCTGAGGTGCTGAAAAGGACAACTAGCCAGTTCCGTTTCCGTATGTGAAAAGTTGCTGTGCTAACCATTAAGGTTTCAAGGTGAGGAACTAAAAGGATGAAGTAAAAACAATGGATTTGCAAATATGTTCGTTATAATTGAATCATAGCATAGTTTTAGATTAATTATGCTCAGCGCAGTCTGATGTTTTGTTATGTTGGGCCTGGTTTGCAGGTAGATGATAAGTAGGAGTTTTAAGTTTTGCCCGTTTTGTACTCAGCAAGGATTTTAACCCTTCTAAGCGCTTTGTATTTTATGTAGTATGAGTGTGATAATGCTTTGGAATTTTAAGTCACAGAAGAATTTATTAATGGTTTGTCTTATACCTAAACTTGACAGTTAGATGAAAAAAAGGATAAACATAGGAAAACAATCAGTCCTGATTTAGGATAGGGCAGCTACAATAATTGTCATCTATTGAGAGGAACATTGTTTCTGTTTTTAATTAGGAAGGTATTTAGGTTAATGGCTTTGGTGTTTTCAAATTTATAAAAGTTATACCTTTATGCTGTGAATATGCTTGCCAGTCTTTAATTGGAGAAGTAGTTTTTGTCTAGGACCTGAGAAACTGTTTTATATTTTACTTCATCCAGGGAGAGGTGAAGATAAAACACTTTCTGAAACTGAAAGTCCATATGGATGGTGTGCCTGTTGTTCATGAATAACTAGCTCTTGTGCTTCATGCTACTGGGTGGAAGGTGGAAATAACCTTGTCTCTATTGCTAAAATGATGTTTTCAATAAAAGCTTGAGCTTGGGATGCCTGGGTGGCTCAACGGTTGGGCGCCTGCCTTCGGCTCAGGTCGCAATCCCGGAATCCGGGATCAAGTCCCTCATCGGGCTTCCTGCGAGGAGCCTGCTTCTCCCTCTGCCTGTGTCTCTGCCTCTGTCAGTCTGTGTCTCTCATGAATAAATAAATAAGATGTTTTTTTTTTTAAAAAAAGCTTGAGCCAATTAGTGCTAGGCCAACACCCATCAGTTGTTTTGTCTGGAAGGGACAACTAGAAACCTTCATTGTGCTATGTGTGTGTGCGCACGCGCGCGAGTGTGTGTGTATGTGACAGAGAGGGAGAGAGAATGTGAGAGGGGAAGTGAAATGTTTTTTTTGGTGTTGGCTTGATTTTCTGTTTCATTGTTGGCTTGCCTGGCTTTTTCATTCTGCTTTTAAGTATCGAGAAATCTTAAGATTTGCATGAATTAGAAAATTTGGATTTATTTGAATTCCATTTGGTAATTAACTTTAGATAAGAGCTACATTTTTGTTCAGCTTTAAATTTGAGATCTTTTCCTTAATTATTTTATCTTATAGAAAATTCCAAACCTACACAAAAGCAGAGTGAACAGTATAGTGGACCCCCATGAACAAAGGTAATTTTTTGATGTGACTTTTGTATTTATGAAGAATATAAAAGGTAAAAGGGCCCAAAGTCCCCCCCTTCCAAAAAAAGAAAACCCACAGGGGATCCCTGGGTGGCTCAATGGTTTAGTGCCTGCCTTCAGCCCAGGGCGTGATCCTGGAGTCCCGGGATCGAGTCCGCATCAGGCTCCCTGCATGGAGCCTGCTTCTCCCTCTGCTTGTGTGTGTGTCTGCCTCTCTCTCTGTGTGTCTCTCATGAATAAATAAATAAAATCTTTAAAAAAAAGAAAAAAAAGAAAAAAGAAAAGAAAACCCACAAAAAAACAAGAATAGGGTTAGGTTAATTAGTAACCGAATTTCTAAAGCTTTTGGATAATTCAATTTAATTTTTGTTTGATGCCAGTTACTTAAATGAGTGTGTTTCTTAATATGTAAAAAGGGAAGATGAGCAGTATATAAATGCAGGATTATTGCAACGATAAAGGAGATATAGCGTCATATGTTTGCAAGTCTTGGTACTTACTAGTTAGATATTCACCAGATCACTATGCCCTTCCCCTTCCCTAGTCCCTTGATCACAGTGCTCAGTTGGAGTAGAGACTGGAGAGGAAAGAGGAAATTTCCTGCTGGGTTACCAGCTCCCCTGAACAGGTATGTACTAGACCAGGGCTGAAGCAGTTGATTGTGGTGAAGTTTCTGGAGGATTTAATTTTTTCTGTGACCCTGTTCATTAGAACAGAATTTAGAGCTAGAAGAACAAGGGTCAGCATGTTTGCAAAGGATAAATCTTCCCATGTTGTGGTGTTACCTGGAAGTTCTGCTGAGCTTCAAGAGCAGGTGCTGTGGCTAAGGATGCTGAAGCCGGAGGCGTGGGGGTGGGGGAGCCAGGAGTGCTGGGAACAGAACAATACTGCTAGCTTGTCTACCACCTGTGCTCTTTTGGCTTCCATGGCCTTTTTTCCTGAGAAATATATTGCTCATTTCTGTAGCTATTTATGTTAGCTTTGACCAAAGCCAAGTACAAAGCTTGCAAGGGAAAATGGGAAAAATACCTCTTTTAAAGAGGACTTGTTTTGGCATAGATTTTGTGGTTTGTGCTTAGTAACATTCCCCAGTATCCACGAATTAAACATTACTACCACTGATTTAATTTTAGTATTATTCTGTTAATTTAATAGTTTTATAATTAAAATAGTTAAACAGACTGCATAGATTAGAGCTATAGTTTTGGGTTGTATTGTATGTGTGAAAAACTGACTCTTTTCATTGTGATAGCTGAATAAACTTACCAGTAGATTATTTATGTAAGTTTGTGTCATCAGAAACATTCCGGAATGAATCATGCATGTGTAATTAGAATCTCACAAATGTTACCACCCTTGTTCTGTTGAACAGTATTTTTAAACTATTAAATGAACTTCAACAATGATAAAATTACAATAATTTATTTGTAATCATGTTTTCATCACAAGTGTTTTCATTTCTTCGTCTCCTTTTCATCTTTAGATGCACTCAGATATTTGAAAATTTTGCTGCTTAGGAATTGTTAGTCTGAGAGAATTGATTTTTAGAAGAGTGGTAGCAATTTAGTCAGTGCCGTTTTGTGCTGGAATAACCTTTTGCAGTTTCTCTGCTGTAACATCTTTTTCTGGTTAGTTCTGTGTTTCCCCTCACTATAACTAAACATAATCTCTTGCTATAAGATTATTTCTAGCAAGGGAATTCTTGAAAGGAAGGCTATAAAGAAAACATACTTGCTGTGTTTACTGATAGGCAAAAAACCTGATAGGAAATTGCAGCCCCTTTGGTGTCAAGTTGATTTAATCTTGTTCCTAAATATTATTAATAAAATTAAGTAGAAGATTTAAAATTTCGTGAAATTGTACACCAGGGTGGCTAACTTAATGTGAAAGTGTAATATTTGATCTGGTTTCTCCATTGATTGGATTCTGCAAAGTAGAAATCAAGGCTTTCTTGGAAATCTTGTACTTCGCGATTATTTTTCTCCAGTGTGGTATTTTTTCTTTAGTTTGTCAGAAGTAACTAAAGTTTGAATAGCTGAGAAGTCAAAGGTAAGTCAGAGCAGATCAAAACAAAAGGAGTTGGTTGGGTTGCTGTGGCCACATTAAACATACACATTGCTGTCATTATTTCCCTAGTGTTTTCAAATGTAGCTATGTGACACAGTGTGCCCTCTATAGCTAAAGGAATTAAATATATAGTTAATTTTGTATGGCTTTCTCTAGGCTGACTGGGTTTTTCTAGTTTTTTTTTGAAACATTAGGATGAAAATTCAGAATCTTACTTTCTGAATTGCTGGAAATTTAGGTTGCAACTGAATGTCATCTTTTCTTTTTCTACCCTCTTTTTTTAAGGTACCTAATACATACAGAATAGGGACACCATGAATGTCATGCAAGTCATTCTTTGTAAAGGTGGCTAAATTAAATACAATTAGTTCTGCTGTAATGTGACTTAGGCATTCCTAAAAATCACCATGTCCACAAAATTGGTAAATAAAAGCTATAGAACTTATGGAAAAAGTGAATTTAGGTACACAACCCTCAAAAACTTTATTAGTGACTCATTAAAAAAAAGGAACCCAATGAAAAAGGATACTAACGAAAACTGAGCACAGGTTTATACCTGTTTAAATGGTTAAGAAAAACCATAAATAGGGCACTTTAGGGGCTCTTGGGTGGCTTAATCAGTTAACCGGCTACCTTCGGCTCAGGTCATGATCTCAGCGTTCTAGGATTGAGCCCTACATTGGGCTCCCTGCTCAGTGGGGAATCTGCTTCTCTGCCCCTCCCTGGCTCATGCTTGTGCTCTCTCTTTCTTTGAAATAAATAAATAACATTTAAAAAAATGGATACTTTACTTTGAAAAAGACCTGAAATTTGCTCTTGGATGTGGGCATCAAGACAGCCAACTTGTGAGTTATTATGTAGTGGGTGAAAGGAGGATTGATACAGTACCAAACATTGTAATGTCAGATGTGTATAGGGCACTTGCTTGATGAAGTGAGGTAGCTGGTAGATGTTTGGGGTATGTGCATGTGCATGAGTGTGTGTGTGTGTGTGTGTGTGTGTGTAGCGGGGTGTAGTTTTCTGCATGTTCCTTATGGGTGAAATTACACATAAGTAAATGTGAAATTCCAGTTATGCTCATTGTTGTCATATATCACTTGTCTTGGAACAAATGTGCATTTTCAAAATAAGCATCATAGCAGAACTGTCTATAAGACAAAATTGTGACGTAATTTGGTTAAATGTATGAGACTTTTTAAAAATGATTTTTAAAAAGTTTTGGGGATTCCTGGGTGGCGCAGCAGTTTGGTGCCTGCCTTTGGCTCAGGGCGCGATCCTGGAGACCAGGGATCGAATCCCACATCGGGCTCCCGGTGCATGGAGCCTGCTTCTCTCTCTGCCTGTGTCTCTGCCTCTCTCTCTCTCTCTCTCTCTCTGTGTGACTATCGTAAATAAAAAAATAAAAAAAAAAAAGTTTTGTGCGATTATAGTACATCGACTTTTTCTTGAACCATTTGGTGACATGATTTCGTATCACCCCTAAAATACTAGACTATGTTTTTCAACAAACAAGGTTATTTCAACAAAAGACCAGCCAACCATTAAAGTTAAGAAATTAACATTGATACTTTATGGCCTTTTAATCCTTCAGCCCCCATCAGAGTGTTGCCAGTTGCCCCAGTAATGTCTTTTAGACTAAAAAAATAATTAAATTCAGAGTCACATTTTTACTTTCTGGCATAACAGCTTGTTCTAAGTGCATTGTGCCTTCCTTATCCCAGACCTGGAATCAGCTATTTTCCAAAGAATTTTGATTCTTTTCAATGAAGAATGGATATTCAGAAGCCAAGAGCTGGATACTGGGGGCACTCATTGCTATTGGAGTGTTAAGGCTTCTTGCCTCAATATATAAAGCTATGCACATCGACATCTGTATTTCTACATGTAAATGGGAAATTGTGGAGTTCACATCAATACCTGCAATTTAAATCTAACACCTCAGGGTTCAGTCTAGTTTTCTCTCTTTCCATATTTGTAATTCCTTTCTCTCGCAGTGAGAATCTTAGCTCCCATTTTTCTTAATACACTTACCTAGTTGATCAATCCCTTGTATGCTTTATATCCCCAGTCTCTATTTGGACATCCTTCTCACCCCAAACAGTTCAGTTCCCTTTGCTGGGCTCTCCTCCCTCCTGATCGCACTTAACTCCCACACCCTGCACCAGCCCATTTGTCAGCATGAGTGTCCTCCCCATGCTGCTTGGGCTCACACACCTTGGACCAGGTTGCTCCTCTTCCCAGGCAGGCACTCCTCTCACCCCTGCTTGGGCTGTGGCACCCCGACCTTGGCACCCCCCTCTTTCCTGCTGGATGCCCTCCTCACCCTTCCTGGCTCTGACACTGCATGCAGGGCAGCCCTCATCCTGCCGTGCTTAGGCATCCCCTTGTGACCCATTGTGTCTTCCCTGGACACCTCAGCACAGACACCTCCCTTGCTTTACCCCACCTAATGGCTTTAGGACTGAATTGTTTTGGAAAAGGAAGGGGACTATATAAAACTTTTTGATAAGTAAATTCACGTTTTTGGAGGAAAAATTACCTGGGCCATGTCACCTAGTTTTATATTCTGAATATTGATAGAGTCACCATACCTGTCTTAAATTCTTTTTAGGTTATTTTCTGTGTCTTTCAATGCACAAGGTAATTCTTGATTTCTTCCAGTAGGCTGCACATTTTTAGCTAACCAGAGGGTGACAAAGTGAAACATTTAACCCACATAATTCTATGAGTCTCCCCCCACCACCACCTCTTCTTCAGTCCTGTGACATAGATAGGAACTGTAGTGTCTGAGAAAGCCTGCTTCCCAGAATTGACTATATTGGTCAGTAGTTTGCATTTCTGGGTGTAGAAACAGAAGTGTAGAAATAGAAAGCTGGCTAGCTTTCTCTCTCTCTCTGTCTTTGTCTCTCTCACTCTGTCTCTCTCTTTTTAAAAGATTTTATTTATTCATGAGAGACACGGAGAGAGGCAGAGACACAGGCAGAGGGAGAAGCAGGCTCCATGCAAGGAGTCCTATGTGGAACTTGATCCCAGGACTCCAGGATCATGCACTGGGCCGAAAGCAGGCGCTAAACCACTGAGGCACCCAGGCGTCCCTTTCTCTGTCTCTCTCTCCTTTTACTCTTCCCTTCTAGTTCAGCGGCCTTTCTGTGTCCCAACTTGACAGTGGCAGCAGGTGCTGCTTCCATTAGTTGAGCCTTTTCTGTAAGTTTGTTTTACATGTTATCCTTTTTTTTTTTTTTAATTATTTATGATAGTCACAGAGAGAGAGAGAGAGAGAGAGAGGCAGAGACACAGGCAGAGGGAGAAGCAGGCTCCATGCACCGGGAGCCCGACGTGGGATTCGATCCCGGGTCTCCAGGATCGTGGGCCCTGGGCCAAAGGCAGGCGCCAAACTGCTGAGCCACCCAGGGATCCCTACATATTATCCTATTAAAACACCCTACTTCCGTGACATGCAGTTGTTTTACAGATGAGGAAATCAAGGCTGGGAGGGGTTAAATAATTTATTCAAGGTCACAGAACTTATGAGACGTTTGAGGTATAATTTGAATCCAAGCCTGCTTTTTTTTTTTTTTTTTTTTTTTTAAGTTTCCCTAGAGCCTGTGTTCTTGACTATGTCTAGGTTGCTTCTGTAAAATTAGGATACATTTGGCCATACTGAGATTTTGAGTCACAGTTTTTTATTCCTTTTGATTTAGGAAGAGGAAGTGTAAGCTTCCTTGAAAGTGACAGAAGAATAGTTGTCCGGAAACAGTGCCACTTAAGTGTTTCTGGAATGGACCCACAGGAGTGGTCGGAGTGGGGCTGGATAAGCCCACTTCTCCTGTGATCTGGGCACAATTTTGCTCTTTCTACAGAAAGGGCGCTTTGAAGTACAAGGATCAAAACTTTTCTAACTTCTCTTTGGAAGTCAATGTGAATATTAAGGTCTTTCACAAAGTGTATTTAAGCTGTTTGATGTTCATAAGGAAGAGCAGCTTTGAGTTGACTCAGTTTATCCCCCATCTCAGTCTTGTTATTTCTCTCTGAATGGAATAATGTGGCTAATTGTTGTGTTGAAAGTGGGTGTTCATATGTGGTTTCGAGTTATTTTCTAGGTGCAGAGGTAATTGTTTTGTGCTTTTGCCCCTCTTCAGGACAGCTCTCCCTGGTGACTGGTATCAGAACCCTTGAGGTAGCTGACAGGACTGGGGAACTTCTGCCAGGCTACTCATTATGCAAAGAGCTGTTCTTGATGCAAAGCTGCAGGCCTGCCCTGGAGTCGAACTGGCACTGTATCCTCATTTGCACTGCTCTCTAACCATGGAGCTGAGCTAATCATATCTGAGAATAAACACACTGTCAGCCAGGCTTTGGGGAAGTGGCGAGGAAAGTAAGCTTGTTTCTTAATGATGTACAACCATGAGAAGAATAGGAATATTTGTACTCAACCTCTAGACTTACTGAAAACAGAGGTGTAGAAAGCTGGCTAGCTCTGTCTCTCTCTCTCTCTCTCTCTCTCTCTCTCTCTCTTTACTCTTCCAGTTTATCTGTTAGTCACTCTGCCTTACAGACCTTTAGAAACACTTCCCTGAGGTTCCTCAAAGAGTTAAAAATAGAACTACCCTACGACCCAGCAATTGCACTGCTGGGGATTTACCCCAAAGATACAGATGCAGTGAAACGGCAGGACACCTGCACCCCAATGTTTATAGCAGCAATGTCCACAATGGCCAAACTGCGGAAGGAGCCTCGGTGTCCATCGGAAGATGAATGGATAAAGAAGATGTGGTCTATATATACAATGGAATATTACTCAGCCATTAGTAATGACAAATACCCACCATTTGCTTCAATGTGGATAGAACTGGAGGGTATTATGCTGAGTGAAGTAAGTCAATCAGAGGACAAACATTATATGGTCTCATTCATTTGGGGAATATAAAAAATAGTGAAAGGGAATAAAGGGGAAAAGAGAGAAAATAAGTGGGAAGTATCAGAGAGGGAGACAGAACATGAGAGACTCCAACTCTGGGAAACGAGCAAGGGGTAGTGGAAAGGGAGGTGGGCAGGGGGATGGGGTGATGGGTGATCAGCAAGCACTGAGGGGGGCACTTGACGGGATGAGCACTGGGTGTTATGCTATATGTTGGCAAATCGAACTCCAATAAAAAAATACACACACACACACAAAAAAACACTTTCCCAAGTTATACAAGTACTGTGTTTGGTATGTTCAGGGCAGAGAGAATTTGCCTGCCCATGGGAGATAAGAACTGCATTGAGCTTTGGAGCCACACCTTCTGAGTTTATGTCCCAGCTCTGCAATTTGCTGGTTTTGTGACTTGGGGCAAGTTACTGAACCATTTAGTTCCTACTTCAGCTTTCTCATGGGATGATAATAGTTCTAGTTTACAGTGAAGTGCTTAGCGAGGTTCCTGGCAGTGGTAAGCAGACCCAGTAAATGTTAGCTGCTACTATGATTGATAGTCTGCCTTCTGGGAGATTACAATCTTAGATGTGTTTTGGGGACTAGGTTACATGCACAGGATATAACAGGCTCGAGGAATTACAACATAAAAGAGTGGGAGAGTATATTCAAGATTACTGGAATGACCTCTGTATTTTACAGATGGGGGAATGGAATTTTAGAGATGGTGAAGGATTTACTGTCTCCTGGGCAGTACCAAGACTAGAGCTCATTCCCAGTCTAGTTGTTAAACCAAGGATTTTCATGAAGTTGGCATTGAATGATGATGATGATGGTGATGATATGATGATACCAGGATTTTTCTTGTTGTTGGGGGTGAGGCAGAGAGAGGCTTGTGTATAAATAGAAAAAGCACACTCAACATACCTATTGTTTTTATAATGCAGACTACAGTGAATAAGTTAAAAAAAAAAACTTGGCAGATGGGAATATACTGAAGATAGGGAGAAAGCATGATTGTGGGGACATAGGTTTAAAACGGTTCAAGTACTCTCTTGCAGACATGGGGTCCGTAGGATTTTAGGGTGTTTTGTGGTTGGGAAAACCAGCTTATGTGCATCTTTGAGGTGAGCAGCAAGGATCAAACAGGTACAAAGGGCATTGTAGCTCCATAATCAGAGTAGGATGGGGATCATTACAGGTCAGTTACCGCTAGGGTTTCGGTTTTTTCCCCAGTAATTAATATTTATTTTGGATTATAAAAGTAATACATTGAAAGTATAAAATTTGGTAAATACATCCAAGCATAAAATAAAGATAGCATAAAATCTCATAACCCAAAGATAATATACTATTAATATTTTTTTAGTATGTATAATTTTTCAAAAACATAATTGAGCTCATATTGTATGTATGGTTTTATATATTAAAATATTAAAGTGTAATCTAGAGGCAAAGTGTCAGCTTTTCAATCCTCTATGAAAATGTGGACTTTATCATACATATGCCATAAAAGCACATTCTTTGTGTGTGTTTTTTATAGTAGTAATGAATCAGGCTATTGGTGCTGCACCTTTGTTTTTATCAGAATGACTCATAATTCCCCATCTATAGGCAGTCTCAGAAATTAAAATAATAAACTAATCCTCAAGGAAATTTTGCCTGACTCAACAAGCACTGTTTTTATCATTATAGCTCTTATCTATTGTTAAATAATATTCTAGGACCAGAACTTGGTGTAGTCTGCTAATTTAATGTTAAATTAACCGGTTGCCAGATAAAGCCAGGTAACTATAGTTCACAGCAGAGAGAACAGTCCATTATTGCCAAGAAAGATTTGGTTGGGTCATAGGCAGAAAGGAAATCTAAGTATTAAAAGAAATGTAAATTATAGATAAAATTGAAATCCATAGCTGAGGATTCTTCCGTAGAATACTTTATGCTTCCATGAATTAATAACAATAGAATTTCAACAAACAAGAGTAGTTGTTAAATAAAAAGGTTTATATGTTGGGCATACCAATCAGTGTGCCTTCTTTGGGGCTAAATATTATTACATTGAAAGATACTGGCAGCAAATTAACTGTTAGATTAATAATATCACTTAACGTGGAATTCAAAGGAATTATAGGAATCTAAAGATGCCACTTTTCCCCTACTTTACATATATAAGCATATAAATTTGACTTCAGTAATGTGCTTTCATTGAATACTTTATGATTAAAATGATTGTTCTTTTTTTAAAGTTTTTAAATTTTTAAAAAATATTTTATTTATTGATTCATGAGAGACGCAGAGAGAGAGAGGCAGGCTCCATGCAGGGAGCCCGACACGGGACTCGATCCCAGGACTTGATCCCGGGACTCCAGGATCACGACCTGGGTGGAAGGCAGGCTCTAAACCGCTGAGCCACCCAGGCGTCCCTGATTGTTTTTTTTTAAACATTGTTTTTCTTTTCTTTTCTTTTCTTTTCTTTTCTTTTCTTTTCTTTTCTTTTCTTTTCTTTTCTTTCTTTTCTTTTTCTTTTTTCTTTTTTCTTTTTTCTTTTTTCTTTTCTTTCTTTTTTTTAAGATTTTTAACTTATTTTTATTAGATACAGAGAGAGCGAGAGAGAGAGGCAGAGACACAGGCGGAGGGAGAAGCAAGCTCCATGCAAGGAGTCGGACGTGGGACTGGATCCCGGGTCTCCAGGATCACACCCTGGGCTGAATGAAGGTGGTGCTAAACTGCTGAGCCACCCGGGCTGCCCCAAAACATTTGTTTTTCTAAGATTGATTCCTCACACTATAGACTTGAAGGTTGTTCAAAATGCATTTCTGAAAAAGTGGGTAGAAATGACACTTGTTCTGGGAGAGGGAAATGAGCATTGGCATTGACCAGAAAGGGGCTGAGGAAACTTTCAGAGATGATGGTATGTTTCATACCTTGATAGAGATTTGGATTACACAGGTATGCAGTCATCAAAACTCAGCAAATGCACACTTTCATTTTATGAAACTTTATATCTAAAGGGCAAAAATTATACAAATATTGAACTCTTACTAATGATATGCTGAAGTATTTAGAGAGCAGTTTACTCATGTCTGTAATACTTGGAAATGCATGAAAAAAATGAGGTGGATGGATGGCTGGCTAGATGGATATATTTATAGTAAAAGAAAAAGTTAAGCATAGAATCAAGATGGTGAGTATATTCTGTAAAATTCTTTCAACTTTGCTATGTATTTGAAATTTTCCATGATAAAATGTTGGTGTAAATAATGTCATAAATTAGTATCTGTGATTCTGTCCCCATGGAGCAGAAATGGAGCCGTTTGAATCTGACCACTGCCTTGATCATTTTAACTTTGAGATTGAAAGAGAACGAGATTCTTGATCTTTACTATGTTAAGAATCTCTGGGCACTTGAATGGTACACTCAGTTGAGTGTCCAGCTCTTGGTCTCAGCTCACATCTGATCTCAGGGTTGTGAGATCAAGCCCCATGTTGGGCTCCGCATTCAGTGGCTCACTGAGGAGTCTGCTGAAGTTTCTCTCTCCCTCTGCCTCCCACCCTACCCCACGTGCTCCCTTGCTGTCTCTCTCTCTCTCTCAAATAAATCTGAAAAAAAAAAAAAATTCAGCATCTTTTTCATTGAGTCCCAAGATTATTGTTCTGATTATTGTACTGTTCTGGAAATGACCAAGTAACAAAAACTATAATTGTCAAAGAGGTAGTACCACCTGTGTTCATTTCCACATACAATATCCAGTGGACACATAAACCCTGTTTGCCAAGACACTTTCTACGGCTAATGCTCAGTATAAATCTGTGTTTTTCTATTCTCCTTTCCTACTCTCCAGACTTTAGTCCGGATATTTTGTATTGCCCTGACATCTAGTTCACCAATTCTCTTTTTGCTGTATCTAATCCAATTTAAACTCATCTATTAACTTCTTAGTTTCAGTTACTATATTTCTTAGTCCTAGAATGTTTACTTGATACTTTTTTATAGATTCTAATTTTAATATGAAATTCTTCATTCTCTTTCCATCTTTATTTTTTTTCATCAGTAAATACAAATTTTAAAAGGCACAATTTCATAGAGTTTCTTCACAGTGCATCTTAGAAATGAAGCAAATTTTGACTTGCTAGTATACAGTAACATTAATAGATTACAGTTTCTGTGCAGGAACTGTATTCCTTATTTTTTCTATTTTTTTAATGTAATTACTTTTTTGAAGTAGGCTCTGTGCCCAGCATGGATCCCAACACACAGGGCTTGAGCTCACAACCCTGAGATCAAGACCTGAGCTGAAATCAAGAGTTGGACGCTTAACCGACTGAGCTGCCCAGGTGCCCTGAATGTAGTTTTTTTTTTTTTTTTTTTGAATGTAGTTATTTTTAAAGCCCATGAGTAATAACTTCAATATTTGTATCACTTGTGGATCTTTTCCTGTTGTCTGGTTCTTCTCTTGATATTCAGTTGTTTGGTCCTATCTCTTGGCATGCTTGGTAATTTTGATTGAAAACTGGATGTTGTGTATAAAAAATTAGAGTAGTCCTGTATGTTTCACCCTCCTTTAGAGTGGGCTCACTCCATTTGCCGGGCAAATAGGGTAGGGACTGATCCCATTTATCCTATCAGGGAATGAGCCACCAAGGGTAGGGTGTGGCTGTGGTAAGGCTCCACTGACCTCTGGTTTACCTGTACTCTTAGGGAGCAGCCCTGTGGGAGTTCTGAGAACCTGGGTGTTTACCATGATGTGTCCTGGACTTGAGTCTGTCTCCTCAGCACACAGAGTGATGAACTCTCCGATGTTCTTCAGAGGCTTTCTGTTTGGTGCCTTAGCCTTCTAACCTCTGCAGTTGTGGGATTCTACAAATTGCTTAAGGGGAAAACTGGCTCAATTCTTTTCACTAGGATTCTGGTCCATTAAATCTCTATTTTTGTTTCTTCAGCCAAGGAGGTATTGCCAAAGTTCTGCTGGTTTCTCTGCCTCTCAGTAGTGGCTCCAGTCCTGTGCCAGGACTGTTTGCGTGCTCCCTCCATCTTATTCTTTTTTTTTTTTTAATGTTTTATTTATTAGAGAGAGAGCACATACACACAAGGTGGGGGAGTGGCAGAGGGAGAGGGATAAGCAGGCTCCCTGCGGAGCAGAGAGCCTGATGTGGGGCTGATCCCAGGACCCTGGGATTATGACTTGAGCCCAAGGCAAATGCCTAACCAACTGAGCCACCCAGGTGCCCCCCTTAGCCTTATTCTTGGTACCCTGAATGATAAACCCACTGCAGTAAGCTGGCTCACTTCTAAGGGTTTCACCCTTCTCCAAGATCTTGGTTCCCTGAATTCTTAATTGCTTCAGCAGCTCTACAAAATCTTTACACCTCTTTTTTTTTTTTTTTTAATCTGGCTTTTCTAGTTGTTCTCTGAGAGATCCATGATCTATCCTTGATCTATAGCAAGCTACTCAGTCAGAAGTAGATACTACTTTATATAATTCCTGTTGATGTGTTTTCTTTTTTTTTTTTTTTGTTTTCTTTCTTAAGTGTAGAAAAGATGATAATAGTCTATACTGCGTTTATTAAATAAAACACATTCAGTTCAAAGGAAATTGAGATAAGTATGATCTGTTTATTGCTCTAACCACCATTATAAATTATCCATACATCACTACTATGCTTTTTGTGTAACAATATCAACAGTTAATTTAAAAATAAGTCTTAGCACAAACAAGTTAGATACAACATTTCTCAATCCCAGCACTAGTGACATTTTGGGCTGTTGGGGGCTGTCCTGCACATTGCAGAATTCTAGCAGCATCTCTGGCCTCTTACCCATTAGATCCAATAGCACTTCTTTCCCTGAGTTGCAACAACCAAAAATGCCTCCAGGTGTTGCAACATGTCCCCTGGGGAGCAGAAGCCCCCCTGGTTGAGAACCATTCCTCTAAGAGGAAGGATTAGTTTTCTATTTTTCATCCTCCTTTAGAGCGGTATCTGGTATAGTGCCAAAGAAGGAGAATGAACCCTGAGTTATGCAGGTCATTGACTTTTATCATTGGACAGCTTTCCAGCTTCATTTTTGCCTGATTATTTGATGGTAGATACTGGGGTCCTAAAATGGTATTAAGAATATTTGAATTCGGTCACCATTCACTTATGTGCTGTGAATGGGGAGTTGAGGTCACTTGTTCACTTGTCCTAGGGTTGAGAGGACAGATTCTTGATTTCTAGGTGATGGGGGCTGTTGGAACCCGTATGTGGTGGTGTCTCCTCAGGCTTCTGCAGAACAGTATTGTTGCAGTCTCTTCTCAGTGTGATCTGACGCATGTACATCCTTTGAGCTGACAGGAGCAAATGAACACAGAGAAATCTGCTCAGAGACTGTAAATAACATTTGGAATTTCAGGTAGGAAGGACAGAGAGACCCAAATTGGGGCTAAAACTAAGGGTTAAAAAAGAAAAAGCCGGCTTAAGAGAAATGACTTCAAGTGGATGTTTCTGAATGGTATGATGCTGCCAAAAGGGATTTAAGCTGTTTGTTACTCTTTTTCTTACTCTGCAGACATTTTCCTGTTTTCCAAATTGTTCTGCTTTGATGCCAAGGCTCTTATTAATAATGCATGGCTTTTTTATGGTACTCCCTTCCCATCATGCCTTTTAGCCTTTTAGGTGCTGAGTCAGAGAAGATTGCAGAGCAGCATCACAGCACCGATGAAGAGGAGAAATCATACATAGATCTTGTAGCGAGCATTCCACACGAATCATTCTAATGACTCAGTTCAGACGATGCTTTCTTCTTACTCTTAAAAAATGAGGCTTTAGAGGTGCCTGGGTGGCTCAATTGGTTAAGTGTCCGACTCTTGATTTTGGCTCAGGTCAAGATCTCAGGGCTATGATATCAAGCCCCATGGGCTCCATGCTCAACCCGGAGTCGGCTTAAGATTCTCTCTTGACCTTTACCTCTGCCCCTGCCTGCCCCCCACTTGCCCTCCTGCTCTCTCTTTCAAATAAATTGATTTTTTTTAAAAAAAAAGAATACCTTAAAAAAAAAAAAAAAAGAATGAGGCTTTAAAAACTTATCCAGACGAGTCTTTGACGGAAAGCTTTTGAGAGCTCTTCAAAGTATGTCTGAGAAAAGGGAAAAAAGTTGGTCCAAATGTTAGTGTGAATCATATTCAATTTCTGGGGACAATAACTGTTATTTTCCCACTTTTCTAGCTGTTGTCTGCACATGTCTCTTCTGAGTCTCTGATTTCTACTTTGTAAAATGTAAAATGATATTTTCACATTACCTTTACCATAGGCAGGTGCCAGGAGTCAAACAGATAGGAGGGAATGGGACTAGTAATTAATTGTTCAGCCAGTGCTCAGATCCAGGCTCACATCCAACATTTTCCCCCCTACCTTTGCCAGCCCACAGCATCCTGGATCACTACTCAGAGTCTGACCTTCGAGAGTCCAGCAGCTGCTATTCCTGCTGCTTTCAGTGCAGGCCTGTCTGGACCCCAGAGTTTTTCATTTTCTGGTTGGTTAGGAAATACTGTGTTGTGATGGGCCCTGCAGGGCATAAAAGGCATTTTCGAAGCCTCTGGGTTTGTGGTGTGAGTTGAGGAGATACTGCCACACCTGCTGAAGCTCCTGCCAGAAATGGTAGCATGTAGAAGGTGTTGCTGCATCTGTGATGAGCATCATAGCCTCTTCGTGTCTGCCTTGAAATGTATCTTATAACACATCTATCAGACCTGTTAAATCAACTTGCTGGTGTGGTCTGGTGTGTTTAAGTGCTTCAAGCAGGATTTTCCCAGAGTGACAGTCTTCACCTTTGTCATGTGTCTTCAGAGTAGCTTAGAAATCATTTCTGAGTCTTCACAACCAGAATAACAGTGTGGATACAAGTCATAATTGTAGGGAACTCTTTGCAATATATTCACCATTTTTCTGTAAATCTGACATTATTCTAAAATAGAAGGCCTATAAAAAGAATAGGAACTGTGACTTCCTGAAGACCCACTCTATTCTAATCACTAACTCAGGGGTCTGACATTTGCTATCTCTAAGCCCCACAGGACTGTAAGAAGTTCAGTCGTGAGCTTAGGACCACAGGGTCCTGACTCAGACCTTCATTTGAGCTAATCGCACCCCATTTAGCTTCCTCTCTGTCTGCTGGGGAGAGGGGACAGAATTATTTGAACAAGTGGCTCTTTAGCATGTCTATTAAGCCTACACGTATGCCTCGATTTCTATTAAAGTACCAATAATAGGGCAGCCTGGGTGGCTCAGTGGTTTAGCGCTGCCTTCGGCCCAGGTCTTGGTCCTAGAGACCCAGGATCGAGTCCCCCGTCGGGCTCCCTGCATGGAGCCTGCTTGTGTCTCTGCCTCCCTGTCTCTCATGAATAAATAAATGAAATTAAAAAAAAAAAGTACCAATAATAGCACGTGGCACTTAGTGATTTGTACACTTGTACTTGTGTTCTTGCCTTGTGGCATATGTCAGTTCAGGGATCAACTTTTTCTCTTCTTTTTTTTTCCCCCCATTAGTTTTAAAAGAATATTTATTTATTTATTTATTTATTTATTTATTTATTTTAGAATTTTTATTTAAATTCCAGTTAGTTAACATACAGTGTAATATTAGTTTCAGGTGTACAATTTAGTGATTTCTTTCAATAAATTTTGAACTAACACATGAATGTTAACAATGTACAAAGCCCTGGTCCTCAAACTTTGCATGTGTTGTCTATCTTCCTAGCCCATTGAGTTAGGTGTTAATATTTGCTTCATTTTATAGGTGAGGAAAGTGAAGTTCAGAGAGGCTAAATAACTTGACCAAGTCACACAGTTAATATGTGACAAAGCTTGTATTAAGTCCAGGGGGTTTGCTGTGGAGGCCATTTATTTATTTATTTATTTATTTTTAAGATTTTATTTATTTATTCATGGGAGACACAGAGAGAGGCAGAGAGGCAGAGGGAGATACAGACTCCCTACTGGGTGTCTGATGTGGGATTCTATCCCAGGACCCCAGGATCACGACCTGAGCTGAAGGCAGACGGTCAACCACTGTGCCACCCAGGTGCCCCTGGAGGTCAGCTCTTAACCACTAAACTGTAGTTCTGTTTTAGTGTCTTTGGATCCTTATTGTTCCATAGTAGACACTCATGTGTTGAAGGATGGTTAGTGGAGTGCCTCTCCGGTTCGTTTGGGACCCCCAAATGTGGGGTGACTCGATCGGGTGGAAGCCTGTGGTACAGATGGTGAAAGGATTCAGCTGAGGCAGGACAAAGAAAATAGAAGTTTATCAAATACACAGCAAAGGAGTGGCTGTCTGCAAGCAGGCAGTGGGTGGGGGGGCCCTGTTTAAAGAGGGAAGGTGAGGACAGGAAGGGGACAGAAGGCATATTCCCTGTTTTGGTAACTGTGCCTGGTTTTAAGTAGCCCATTGGTCAGTTAGGGCCTGACCAATGGGTATTTTGAGGTGGGTCACCTGATGGACTGATTTGTATTCAGCTCAGTGGGGCCCTTCTGGGTTAATCATCTTTCCATTGCTCAGGCTTGTTGCCTAAAAGCAGCCTCTAGTTAGATATTAATAACATAAAAGTAACTCTTTGGAGGGTAGAAACAATGAAATTTTGATTTTATAAAATATTTTCCTTTTTCACTTTAGATCAGAGGGTGTAAATGGGTGATTAGGGTCAACTAAAAAGATTGTATTCTGTTAGAAGGAGACAGCCACCAGCCTCTCAGCACCTGATGATTGCATCAAAGTGGCTAGATCTTCCAATATTTGGAGAGACTAGAAATCTGGATTTTTTTTTTTAAAGATTGTATTTATTTATTAATGAGAGAGAGAGAGAGAAAGAGGCAGAGACACAGGCAGAGGGAGAAGCAGGCTCCAAGCAGGGAGCCCAACGTGGGACTCCATCCCAGGACTCCAGGATCACGCCTTGGGCTGAAGGCAGCGCTAAACCGCTGAGCCACCCAGGGATCTAAGCTTTTTTCTAAACATAAACAAATAGTAGTTTTTGAGTTCATTTCAGGTATATTATTCTTAAATATCAAAATTGTATTTAGTAAGCTGTCTGGCCGTAAGACTAGTTTCTTAGAAATTTCCTTGTTCTTGATTGTGGGACAGAGAATTTACTACCATTCTTCCATCTTTGACTTATATATTTTTCTTCTTTTAAATATTGCTTATAGAAACTAGAGTTATCCATTTTCTCAGCTCCAAGTTTTTTTTTCTTTTTTTTCTAACATATCTTTTCTTTAACCTTCTTCGTCAAAATGGAAGCATTTCTTTTCCCCCCAGTTCTGGTCATTTTAGCTAAGAAGGTGGAATGGAAAGCTGTATTAATGGGAACTGGGATGGAATGATAGGATATATATAAATTAAGATGTTGACTTTGAAGATTAAAAATAAAGTTCAGTAGGATATGAATAAATTGGAGAGCTAGGGCTTGAAACAGGTTTCAAATTAGGAGCACAGATGGTATTTATTACTTAATTGCAACTTGAACTGTATTTGATTTTTTTAATTGAAAAATTTATCTTTAATTTTAGAGGTATTTGTCTATATTTGGAATGTGTCATGAGTCAAAATTGTATTTTGAGATTCTTTTTAAGTATGGATCCTAATTTTTCCCATCTATTCTGTTAATCATTTGACCCTTCTCCCTCACCATTAGAATAGAAATCTTGAATTTTTGCCTTAGGCTCGTTAGCCATACCACACCTACTCTTTCAGCTCTAAGTAACATTTACTTATTTATTGGGCTGCTACTGTATACCAGCTACTGTACGGTGGGAACTGGGATAAGCAAATGAAATCACAAAAATCTCTGTTCTCCTTGAGCTAATGTTCTAGTGCGTAGGGGTCAAGTCAGATGAAAAAGAAAATTATATGTCATATTAAATGATTAGTGCCATGGAGAAAGATAAGCAGGAAAAGGGAAAGTGAGGATGTGTGTTTTTTTTGTTTTGTTTTGTTTTGTTTTGCTGGACGAGGGTTGCACAACATTTTAAATATAGTGTGGTTAGGGAAGATCTCACTGAAGTGACAACTGAATACTTTGAGTAGTTGTGTGAGTAAGCCTTGCAGATGCACAAGAGGAAAGGAGAGCCCCTTGGGCAGTGGCCTTGAGCTTGCAAGGGGTATCTGGGAACAGCAGGATACTGGAGCAAAGTAAAAGGAGCTGCCCTCAGAGAAGGGAGGACAAGGCGCAAATCATTTGGAGCTGGGGGCAGACTTCACACATGTAAAGGGCCAGCTGTAACTGTTGCAGGCTGTGTAGGCCTTGTAGCTTGGAGAGGTGGAAGCAGCCATAGACAACAACAGTGGGCAGGATTTGCCTCCCCAGCTCCCCCAAGCTCTGCTGACTTCTGATTTATGAAACAGCCATAGTCCAGAGTTTGACTTTTTCTCCAAGAGAAATGAGAATTCATTGGGAATTTTGGAATAGAGAGGACTGAGGTCATTTGACTTCTGTTTAAAAGGATGCCTTGGGTGCCTGGTTGAGAATGGCTGTTAAGGGGTGAGATTGCAGGGTAGGGTTTATCTTTAAACCAGGACAGGAAGGATGTTGGCAGAGCAGGTAGTGGGTGAGGACAGTGATTTGGTTGAGGACAAGTTAAATTTGGGGAAACTGTCAGACATCCAAGTGGAGACGTCAAGGATGCCTTTGGCCTTTGGACCAGTGTGCAGGAGAGGTCAAGGCAGGACTCATTCTGGGAGCCTTCAGCGTGCATATGGCATTCAGTCATGAGACTGAATGGAGAAGAGTGGGAGTGGTTGTAGCTTTGTCTGGATTGTTTCTACACTTTGGGAGTGTTGATTCTTTTCATTCTTTCTTTTTTTAAGTGGGGGAGGGGCAGAGGGAGAGAGAAAGAATCTTAGTCTCCATACCCAGCACAGAGCTGGACTCCGGGCTCCATCTCATGACCCTGAGATCATGGACTGGGCCACCCAGGCACCCTAGTTCTTTTCACTCTTAAGTAGAGTTTAAGTACAAAACCTTCATGCCCTTGGGTTAGGCTTTTAATATATCCACCCCTTATCTTACTAATTCTAGTTCTTACATGCAGCTTTTAAAAAATCCTGGTAAAATACACATAACATTGATCATTGTAAGCATGCAGTCAAGTGGCATTAAGTTCATTGCGAATATTGTGCAGCCATCACCACTGTGCATTCCTGGAACTTTTTCCTCATCCCAAACAAAAACTCAGCACCTGTTAAACAACAACTCCCCAGTCCTCCTTTCCCCTGTCCCTTGCTAATCAGATTTCTACTTTATGTCTCTATGAATGTGCCTGTTATAGGTCCCTCATATAAATGGAATCATGCAGTATTTGTGCTTTTGTGTCTGGCTTATTTCACTTAGGATAACATCCTCAAGGTTCATCCATGTTGTAGCCTGCCAGTGTTTCAATATTTTTTTAAAACTCCTTTGCATAATTAATTAATACAAACTCTTTTACTGAGTCCTGTTTCGAAGTGGAGTTCCTTGCTTCTGAGAGGTCTCAATGACTCAGCCTTGTCTTCCAGAACATTCCTGATCTGTGGATCTGGGAAGCTGTAAGAGCTTGGGGCAGTGCCCCTTCAGCCTTTCTTATTTGTGCAACTAGTAACATCATAACAGTGATAATAAGTAGCTGGATGGTTGACTCTATAATGTAATCTGATGGGTTTTCTGATATTACATGGCATTTTTTTTTAAAGATTTTATTTATTCATGATAGTCACACAGAGAGAGAGAGAGAGGCAGAGACACAGGCAGAGGGAGAAGCAGGCTCCACGCAGGGAGCCCGACGTGGGATTCGATCCCGGGTCTCCAGGATCGCGCCCCAGGCCAAAGGCAGGCGCCAAACCGCTGCGCCACCCAGGGATCCCTTACATGGCATTTTAAATCAAAGGCTAAGCTATCCTCATTTGAAATAGAAAAACTTAAAAAGTGACAGCGTATAGGTAGAAGTCGTGTCAGAATAGTTCCTTTTGGAAATGGGATGAGAGGTCTTTCTGGAGAGCATAATTTTATAGCTTGCTCATTTGACAAATTGCTAAGATTGGGGGCAAGTCCTATGTTTGCCTGTTGCTTCAAGGCATTTGTGGCATTATTCACCGTATCTCCTAAATAAGCTCTTGGCTCTGTGCTAGATAAGAGCAGTATTTATGGCTGGGAGTGCATTGACGGAGAACCTGGCCCTCCTTTGGGGTTCAGGAGTTAAGTCCACCAAAAGTTCAGTTGACTTGTGAACAAGGCATTGTTTGTTTAACCAACATTCAGTCTCCTAGGCGAGGCTCAGTAATGTTCTTTACTGTAGTGGCAGAGAATGATGAGGAGTAGAACGAAATTAGTTTTTACTTTCACTTGAAGACTGGCAATTGGCCAAGAAAAACCCCACCTTTGTTGTGTTTTTTTGTTTGTTTGTTTTGAGAAGAAAATTAGAGGCAAGAGATTGTTTTCAGGATGCAGCCCTGGTGTAGTCGTTTCCGGTAGAGCTTTCAGGTCACTTCCCAAAGCTCCTTGAGTCATCCCACCAGTGCTGAAAACAGTCCACTATAAGGAGTTGAAAAAGAAGATCAAAAGTATCCATTGTTCTCTCCTTTTGAACTGTGGGTCTGGCCCCCGGTTTTTAAATTTCCCTTTTTTTCTTTCTCTTTTCATGTAACCATCTAGTGGGCAAGGGATGAAATGAATATACCTCCCATAATTTTGGGCAGACTTTGCTTTGGGCTCCAGGAACCCTGAGAACTTTTCATTTTTGCCCGTTAGCCCTAAGAGCCATGGCAGCCTGTATTGAAGTACTTCCAGAGGCCAAGGATCACCAAGGGTCTTAGTAGCAAGCTTGATGGGTGCTCATAGGCCACATCAGAGCCATGATTGCCTCTCAGCTTATTTTTCTATAAAATGGAAATAATAATACTTCATCAAAATTAAATGAAACCCCTTAACTCTGAAGTTTCTTCTTGATGAGGCTGTGCAAGGAGGAAGTTTGGAAAGAATGCGCCCTTGCTACCTATCTGCCTCACTTTGTCCTGCTAAAGTCCCATGAGCCCCTGGATGGCTTCTAGGGTTTCGTGATTATGTATCTTATCAAGCATGCATTGCTAGGCTTTTTTCTAGACCTCATGGCCAGCTAATTGTAAGTCTTGCCCTTACAGAGGCTGTGTCCACACCTGGGTGTATCCGCTTAAGTACTCATGGCTAGTGCCTAGCTTGTGGCTACAATAGGAAAGCACCTACATTCTTTGAACAGTAGGTGAATCAGCTAGGAAAGGGCCTAAACTCTTGTCCAGCCAAATCATTATCTACTTATTCTGCACTATAAATAATGTTGTGACATGCATTTAATCCCATTTGAGTTCCAGGGTTGGTTCTGCTTTTCTATCTTAATTCCCTTGGGCTATCTCTGGGAAATTAGTAACCAAGTTGACCTTCATCTTTTAATTTAGCTCAGGAGCCCTAGGCTGTATCTGATTGGCATATCAGGAGGGGTGAGATCTAGGCTCCCTTCCAATGTCATCTGATTCTCTACCTTGCCATTTTCCTATGCTCTGAAGAAATAAAATTTGTTTACTGTGTCTTAAGGTGGAAAATAGCTCTTTTGAAAAAATTACTGTTTTTAAAATTTATTTACTTTTAAGTAATCTTCTATGCCCAATCTAGGGCTTGAACTCACAACACCAACAGCAAGAGTGGTACGCTCTTCCAACTGAGCCAGCCAGGCACCCCAATATAGAAAATATCTTTTAGAACACCCACTAACATAGGACTTAAAAGATATTTCACAGGGCACCTGGGTGGCTCAGTCAGTTAAGCATCTGCCTTCAGCTCAGGTCACGATCCTGGGGTCCTGGGATCAAGCCCTGTATCAGGCTCCTTGTTAGCGGGGAGTCTGCTTCTCCCTCTCCCTCTGTGCTCTTTCTCTCTCAAGTAAACAAATAAAATCTTTAAAAAAGAACACTAAAAGATATTTCACTTATGTTAGCCAAATCTATATGTAATTTTGGAAGGCGTGACTCTTACTTTGTATTGCATTCTGGTTATATTTAAATTTTGTTCTATCCATTCAGCTGCATAATAAAAAAGCAGTCCTCTCCCCCTTTCTCTATGCAGACAGTTCCACTTCAGAAATCAGAAGTAGATTGAGTAGAATCAAGGAAGCTTGATTTTAACATAATTGCCAAGAAGTATATGCACCTAGCATTTGGGATCAGAGATTGATGTTTACAGTCTAAGTGGTATGACAGGGGAGTAAAAAAAAGAAATAATAGTACATGTTAGCCCGAGTTGTCAGTGGACTGAAGAGCAGTGCTGTCCTGGAAGTGCTTCCTTGGGAAACTGCTCTTGGGTGCTGTGCTGGGGCAGTGGGGAGGCGAGGTGGAAGGAGAAGGAGATGATGCACATTTTACCAGAGTAGTGTCTGTGGTGTTACCTTGGGGCTGGACTTTGGGGAGGGAAGTTACTTTAAGACTTCATTCTCAGGAGAAACTTGCATTTCAGTTGAGTGTGGGTCATCTTTGCACGGCAGCTCAGCTTGTGTGGTTGTGACCACCTTTAAAGCCCTGTGATTTCTTTCTAACCCATGCTCACCACATGACATCAGAAAGCCATAGTGCTCTCTGGCTAACACTCCAGGGTTCTTCTGAAAGAGCTGCAGACAAAGAAGTCAGCAAAACTCCAGCACTTCTTAAAAGATAGGCACACACACCTCATTGGGTGGTATTTGGATGCCCTAGTCCCATAATTTTGGGATGATTATGCCTTTCTGTAGGTAGAGGAATACAGAAGTAACTCTTTGCTTCTCAGAATGACTCCCCTTCATTATTACTCACCAGAAAGCAGCAGGTACTAGGCTTTGTAAACACAGGGGACGAATGCCATTTAACCTTGTGCTTTTAAAGAGCGAGAACACTTGTTGAGTACTGTTTCCTTTTCCTCCCCCAACTGGACCAGGACAGCTGCTCAACTGTTTTGTATCCGGTTGTGTCTCTCCTCGGTCAGCTGGCTTCTTACTAGTTCTGTTGTGTGCTGCTCTAGCCCTGGCATTGTGGGGCCTTCAGAGACTTTGCAGTCAGTATGTACCTGCCAAGGACAAACAGTGTCACCCGGAAGAACGATGGGCCTTCTTCAAGGAGGAGGAGCTCACGGGCGCCTGGGTGGCTCAGTTGGTAAATGGACCCATAGAAAGATTTTCTTGAAGTGTCTTTTGCTAATTTGTGGTTAAAGCACAACACACTCAGGAAAATGATGCTCCCAGCAGGACACTAACACCAAGTAATTTTATGAGATTATGTCTGTGTTCAGGCTAAATAATTTATGCTGGAAGCGGTAATAAAAATAGATATGAAGTTAAGCTATTGATTGAAGATGCTACCCTTGTCAGAGAGGGAGAGAAAAAAGGATGAATGGGTGCCTTCCAGACCCAGAACAGAGGGACCCACCAAACGATCTTTTTTTTTTTTTTTTTTTAAGATTTTATATATACATATGTATGTATGAGAGAGAGAGAGAGCCAGAAAGCATGCACTAGTAGCGGTAGGGGCAGAGGGAAAGGGAGAGAGCAAGGTTCCATGAGCAGAGAGCCCGACTTGGGGATCAATTCCAAGATGACGACTTGAGCCGGAAGGCAGATGCTCAACTGACTGAGCCACCCAGGCACACCCCCTAATTTAAATCTTATATAGTTCTTGACCTTTCTAGAACAATTTTTTTTTTTACCTGATAATATCTTAATCCCTCAAAAATTTCTCACTCTATCAGTGGACAGGTCATTTTATGAGCAGGGATCCAGAAAGTGCCAAGCTTTGTTTGGGAGCTGGATTTAAGAGGTGGGGGGCTCTTTTCTAACCAGAAGACTCAGGGCCTGCGAGCCTTAAGAATTGAGGTTTTTTTAGGGTGGCCTCATAGTACGATGACCCTGCTCTAAAGATAAAATAACTCGCCCCCTTACTGATTTGCCAGATTGTTTAAGTAAAGTCTAGAGCTAAAAATTTTGCTCCTTTTTAACAGTGATCTAATTGTGAAAATCACAGATGGCTACTGACAGTTTATGAATGTTTAGGCATTTGCTGATTTTCAAAATAACTGTGGGAGAGGAATCCAAGGTGAGAAGAAAAACTAAAAATCATACCGCCACGTTATTGGGTCTTCAGACAGCAAAAGAAGCAGAACCAAGTCCAGGTGTAGGAAATTGGCTCACGTGGTTGTAATAATTCAGATTTGGCCTCCCTGTGCACAGAGCCCCTAGAGCATCGATTGTAGTAGGTTATTGGTCAGGGGCCTCTGCTCACAAAGCCCCAGAGTCCTAAAGCAACTTGGAAGGCCTGGAGAGTCTAGGTGTTGGGCGTGGTGGGAAATGTTAATTGGCCTCTGAGTGAACTAGGAGTCCTGCTAGGATTCTTATTCGTGATAAACTTACTCCCTCAGGCAACCTTGTTAATATTTAAAAATAAAGTACTCAATCTATTACAAAGCACGGTAATTTAATTTTTGTGGCATTTCAGTGCTCTGTAGTTGTCAGCAGAGGGTCATTTTCCTAAAATCTTTGGGCATACTGAGTTTTTACTCTTAACCTATACAGGTTTTTTTTTTTTTTTAATTGTGGGATGTGCAATCCAAGAAGTTTTGTCTGAGAGTAAGGTCAGTCTCAGGAATTTTAGTCACTTTTCTTTCGGTAGACCGCAAATGTAATTTTGAAAGGGAGCAGCAGACAAGTCAACCTAGGAATGCTACTTGCAAAGAGAGGAAAGTACACTGGGTTTGGCATTCACTGGCATCTTCTCCATTCCCCCTCTCTTTTCATCCTGAGCACTTGCTTCTGTTGTGATGGTTGATTTTTCCTAGGACTTTTTCCTTTTCTTCATCTTGGGTTTTGTGTCTTTAAATTCCAGACAAGAGGAGGAGCAGTGTTGTCTGAGATCTTGGCTGGTTCCAGAGAGTTGTTTGTGTCCATTGAGGGTGGAATTGGGGAGTGGCAAGATAAGAAATTGCAGAGACAGGCCAGGTTTCATGGACTCTTACAAGTCATGCTATGCATGAGGAATTTGAACTTGACCTTGAAGGCCTTGGAAAGCCATTCAAATATAAATTGAGGGAACATCAAGAAAATTTATTTGTAGTTTCTCTTCTGTTCCTTGGAATTATGTGTAAAGAGTAAATGCAACTATTGGTTTCAGAAAGAAAAGAATTTTTGTTGGCATAGAATAGCCACTGAATGCTTTAACTACTTATGTACATTACTTAGGTATTTACTCCCTGTATTATAATTTTTGATCCATTTACAGGATTTTTAGTATGGTATTAATATACTTTAGATTTAGTTGGCAATTTAGGTACATCCAAAATCAAACTTCTCCTCCAGCTTTTTATTATGAAAAAATTGAGACCTACAAAAAAGTTAAAAGAATAATACAGCGTACACATTACCCTTCATCCAGGGTCAACAATTATTACCATTTTTCTTTATTTTAACTCTAGCTTTTTTCTTTTTTTTCCCCCTGGCCATGTGAAATTAAACTTTAGATACTCCAAGATACCTCTAAATGCATCTCTTAAAAATGACAAGGATAGGGATCCCTGGGTGGCGCAGTGGCTTAGTGCCTGCCTTTGGCCCAGGGCGCGATCCTGGAGACCCGGGATCAAATCCCGCGTCGGGCTCCCGGTGCATGGAGCCTGCTTCTCCCTCTGCCTATGTCTCTGCACCTCTCTCTCTCTCTCTGTGTGTGACTATCATAAATAAATAAAAAATTAAAAAAAAATGACAAGGATAGGGGTGCCTGACTCGCTCAGTCAGTGGAACATGCAACTGTTTATCTCGAGGTTGTAAGTTCAAGCCCCACTTTGGTCTCAGTCTGGCCGCCTTCCCTCCCCTGCCCCTATTGCTCATTATAGCAACTTTTCAAAGAGTCCAGGCCAGTTGTTTGTAGAACGTTCTACATTCTGGAATTGCTTGGTGTTCAATTTGATGTGTTTTTTCATCCTCTGAATTTTTATAAACAGTTCTGGAATACAATTGTGAAAGCTTGATTAGATTTAGGTTACAAGGGCAGCCTGGGTGGCTCAGCGGTTTAAGCGCCTGCCTTTGGCTCAGGGCGTGATCCTGGAGACCTAGGATCGAGTCCCACGTCAGGCTCCCTGCATGGAGCCTGCTTCTCCCTCTGCCTGTGTCTCTGCCTCTCTCTCTCTCTATCATGAATAAATAAATAAAAATCTTTAAAAAAAAAGATTTAGGTTACAAGTTTCTGGCAAGAATATTCTGAAGGTAATGAATGTTAGCTTGTTCCATTGTTAGGGATGCCCAGCCTGATCCCTTGGTCAAGAGGTGCCTGTCTGAACTCTACATTGTAAATGTACATTTTCCCCTTTGCAATCAAATAATCTGTGGGAAGGATTTTTTTTTTTAATGTTCCAGAGTAGTCTTACAAGTTTTGTTTTGTTTTGTTTTGTTTTAGATTTTATGTATTTATTCATGAGAGACACAAACACACACACGCACAGAGAAAGAGAGAGAGAGAGCTGAAGGCGGCGCTAAACCGCTGAGCCACCCGGGCTGCCCTAGTCTTACAAGTTTTGAGCACACATTACACTTTCCAGCATTCTCTTGGTTGGCCCTTCTGTTTCGGTGGACTTGATGGGTCTTGCAGTGCTAAACCATGTGAATGTCATTTAGCTAACAAAAAGCAATGCTAATGTCTGATCATTGTGGATCAAGTGAAAGACAAAGCAATACAATAGATGAGAGAAAATGAGTCCAGTGTTTTGCATGGCTCATAGGATCCCTTTCTAGGACTATAGTTTCAAGTCTGCTCAAGACAAACCATCTGGTCTGGACAAACAATCTGGTCTGGACAAAGGGTTCATACCTATAGGGTGTCAAGGGAAGATCTTTCTTTGCTGTTTATGCCTGGAGTCAAGACATTTTCAAGTTCTTTCTCCGATAGTTTTTGCTTTTCTCTTTTTAAAAGATTTTATTTATTTATTCGAGAGAGAGACAGAGAGGCAGACACACAGGCTTATGCAGGGAGCCTGACGTGGGACTCATCCCGGGTCTCCAGGATCAGGCCCTGGGCTGAAGGCGGTGCTAAACTAAGGAGCCACCTGGGCTGCCCAGTTTTTGCCTTTCTATAGAAATGGAAATGATGGCTCTGGTTTCATGTGTCTGACAGTGTGAGTGTTAATGTCAGCTAGAATGATGCCTTTTGGAAACACTTAAATTCCTAAAGAGTAGATAACCCTATTAGTCTGTTATAGTCTTCCAGGCTAACAGTAATATGATTACAATATATTATCCCCATAGGACATGGAGAATAATCTCCTTTCCAAAAGAGGATCAGGAGGGAGGCCAAAAGAACAGTCTGTGGAAGAATACTTTGGTATTGTAGGCTGGGTAGAGGAAGCTTGCTTGGTGAAGTTATAACTAGAAGGATCAGAAGTTTTAGGATAATTACAAATCATTTGGGTATATGTGAAGTTGGGATAATGGTTTAGTATTGGGGAAATTGTTGGGTCAGGAGCAATGAAGAGTGGGGAGCTAATAAGGCAGAAGCTAACAAGGCAAAGGCTTGGCTGTGTTTTTGTACCCTTGGACACCCCCCACGACCCATTAAAATGTATGATTGTTTTTTTTTTTTTTTTTTTTTTAATGTAAAGAAAGGGGCACCTGGATGGTTTAGTCGGTTAAGCATCCGACTCTTGGTTTGGGTTCAGGTTATGATCTGAGTCATGAGATCGAGCCCTGCACTGGGCTCTGCACTGGGTATGGAGCCTGCTTAAGATTCTCTTCCCTCTACCCCTTACCCATTGTGCACATGCATGTGTGCTCTCTCAAATAACTAAATCTTTTAAAAAAATGAAAAGAAAGAGAAAGACCACGTTCGTAGATATTCAGTGGGTGCTAATGTGCAAAAGGCACTCTCAGTAATTCTGGAAACTTTGAAATTTGGGGTCAATTCTAACAGATTTGTTTACTGTAAGAACTTTCACTGTTGGAACAGAGAACTTCTTTATATAAGGATTTTTCTGATGGCCTATGGAAATGCTGCATTGTAACATAGAAAAGAAAGTGCAGATGACCCCATAATCCTAAGCAGAGATGGCACTGAATATTTGATGTACAAATTTTAAAAATCGTTTTATGCATATATTTTCCTGTCTTTTTCTTTATTTTTTTTTTTTAAGATTATTTATTTATTTATTCATGAGAGAAACAGAGAGAGAGGCAGAGACATAGGCAGAGGGAGAAGCAGGCTCCCTGTGGGGGGAGCCGAGTGCTGGACTCAATCCCAGGATCCCAGGATCACGACCTGAGCCAAAGGCAAATGCTCAACCACTGAGCTACCCAGGTGCCCCCTGTCTTTTTCCTTTAATACGAATGTGGTATACTATATGCATTGTTCTAAGTATGATTTTGTTTTTAGATGAAATAATGATTGCTTAGTTTTCCATGGCATGACTTTGCCATAATTTTTTGTCCCTGGTCTTTTTTGTTGCACATTTAGGTAGGTTTTGGTTTTGGTTTTATTAATAGCACCAAGATAAACATCCTTGAACACACTTACTTATCCAATTATTTCTTTATGACGAATACCTGGAAGTGGCAACTGTTGGGTTGGAGTGTGAACATTTCATTTAAATATATATAGATTTAGAGGTTGCCCTCTAAGGGTTATCCCAGTTTATGTTCCTTTCAACAGGCCTAAGATACCTATTTCCCTGCATCCTCACCAACATTCATTATTATCAGTTCATTTTTATTTTTTATTAAGTAGGCTCCATGCCCAGTTTGGAGCCCAGCTCAGGGCTTGAACTCAATGATCCTGAGATCAAGACCTGAGCTAAGATGAAGAGTCAGAAGCCTAACTGACTGAACCACCCAGATGCTCCCATTATTATCAGTCTTTTGAAAATGCAAGCAACTTCTAGCTTTATCCTAAAATCTTATGTTTCATATTTGCAAAAAATAGGAAAAACTTAGTTGTAGGCAGATAGTATTTCAGAGGTAAAGAGATTCAACTCCTTGCTATAGAATTGCATTCTTTTAAATCATCACTAAAATGTAATTTTTCAGCAGGATGAGAGAGGAAATCAGAAAATCAGGAGCCCTTTTATGACCCTTGTTTGTTGTAAGGAACTCCAGTATTATGTCCTGACTGGCATGTATGGAGAAGGAAGTGGCTCTGGGAATGTGCTTTCCCATCCATTTAGGGGCCCTCCAGCTTTATCATGAAGGGAGCTGAAGCACCATTGTTCTAGAAATGAAGGCCAACAGTGTAAGGCAGTCAAACCCTAACCAGCTATAGACAGGGAGAGGAAGGAAGGCAAACAAATGGAAATCTGTCCATTTGTGAAAAAAGGAGAAAACACTTAAAATTGTGAGATTTTGAATGTGAGGAGGCTTTGCAGTTCAGTGACCTTCAAGGTCCAAAGGGAAGTGAGAAGAATCAGAATTTTTCAATATGATATCACCTTATATTTTGAATGCTTGTGATGTAATTTTATCTATGGACCTCCTGTGTATCCATGATGGGATCAAGGCTTGTTTGGACAGATTGAGAAAAGCAACCACAGAGCCAACCAGGGACAGGACTCAAACCAGTGTTGCTGGCCTCTCCAGTCAGAGTTTCCCCTCTACCTTCTTCCTTAGAAGGAAGATTTTCACGATTGCTTTCTTACTTTTCCAATCATATCTGTCATGTGTGCAGTAGATGTATGCTTCACTCCCAAAGACCGAAAACTAGAACCCCTTGTCAATATGTAGATTCTTGGTTTCTGTAGACATTTCTGATTTTGAGAAGCTCTTCTGGGCCTCAAGGTAGGGAGAACTTGACAAGTGGCCTTTTTTTTTTTTTTTTTTAATTTTATTTACTTATGATAGTCATACAGAGAGAGAGAGAGGCAGAGACATAGGCAGAGGGAGAAGCAGGCTCCATGCACCGGGAGCCCGATGTGGGATTTGATCCCGGGTCTCTAGGATCGCACCCTGGGCCAAAGGCAGGTGCCAAACTGCTGCACCACCCAGGGATCCCTTTTTTTTTTTTTTTTTTTAAGATTTTATTTATTTATTCATGAGAGACACAGAGAGGTAGAGACACAGGCAGAGGGAGAAACAGGCTCCCCACAGAGAGCTCAATGAAGGACTCGATCCCAGATCCCAGGATCATGACCTGAGCCGAAGGCAGGCGCCCAACCACTGAGCCACCCAGACGTCCCGACGAGTGGCCATTATTGACAACCTTTCTAGAATAGAATGTTGATGTGGAGAGAATTCAAGTATGACAGCTGCATACTTTATGAACCTGCTCCCGCCCCCCCGCCCAGCCTGACAAAGAATGAAATTGTGAATGTTTTGTTTATTAATGTCTTTTGTCAGATAAATTATCCAATCTTGCTAGAGGAGTCTTTTTTTTGTATAATTAAATCTATATAGATATAGATATCTATATAGATATATATAGAACTGTTGTAGAGAAAAGCTGTGGAGACAGAAGAAAGTAAAAGTCAATTCACATACTACTAACACCTAAGCACATGAGTAACCTTGCTTCCAGCCTCATGCATATGCTTATTATTTAGCACTAATTACCATAATGTAACAGAATTCTTTTCATGTTAAGTGTGGTAGTCTGTGCTAGGTGTTGTACATTTGTTGTGTTTATAAAGTTTCATAGCTTTTTAAAGCTATATAAGATCCTGTCAAGTGTATGAATCACAGTTAAATTCTCCATTATTTTACTGTTGCTTTTGAGTTGTTTTCCAAATTTTTGCCTTTAGAAATAATTTAATAAGACTTTGTGCAAAGAATGTCCTCATATTTGGAATAGTTTACTGAAATTGTGAGATCAGAGGATATGAGCATTTTTATGGCTCTTTGTTGAACTTGCAAATAGTTTTTCCAAAAGGTTATACCAATTTGCACTTACACCAGCGAAGTTAGTTAAGTGTAGTAAGTTTCACTCTGCCCTTTTCTGGCTGAATCTTTGTGGTGTGGTTGCAGAAAAGCCGGTATATATCTGGCTTTAGAAAACAGGTCACCTCCACCAAATGGCCATAACAGCGTGCTGTGTGCTGGGCTGTAATTCATTAATTTAATAGCCAAGTGTCTATTTATCAGACATTATAGATTGAAGAAAAAAAAAAAGACAGTCTGTACTCATAAGATGCATTCAGCCTGCTGGAAGAGCCCTGCTCAGATGTATGGGGTCATGGATAAGAGTTTATGTATTAATTAGAAAAGAGCCAAGACCATTCTAATCCGGGGGTGGGTGGGTGGGATGATATCGGGAAAAGCTGTGAAAGGGGCCATGAAAGCTTTAGTATGAGCAAGTATCACCAGAGCACATTCAGACGGAAGAGTGGTCCTGCCTGGCCATGAGGTGAGGCCCGAGAGGTGGGCAGAACCTTTGCCTGGAGTCAGCTGCCATGTTGCCCTATTGGTCCCTCTCTACCGCTTTACCCCCAGGGCAGGGCCAGGGTGGCTGCAGTGCCAGAAGGGTAATGTATAGTTTTCTCTGACCCAGGATTTCATGCAGGTTACACAGTGCAGGACTGGGGCCTCTGTGTCGGCTGAGCCCCTCCTGTGGGTATGTACTTGCAGAGGTTGGTAATCATGCTGTTAAGAATCTGGGGGAGGGCAGCCCGGGTGGCTCAGCAGTTTAGCGCTGCCTTCAGCCCAGGGCATGATCCTGGAGACCCAGGATCGAGTCCCACGTCAGGCTCCCTGCATGGAGCCTGCTTCTCCCTCTGCCTGTCTCTGCCTCTCTCTCTCTGTGTCTCTCATGAATAAATAAATAAAATCTTAAAAAAAAAAATCTGGGGGAAGAAGACAAAGCTGAAGCTGAAGTGATTGCCTTAGGCTACTCGGCTAGTTAATATCTGTTTAGGCAGAATTTTCATTTCTAATCTCATGTACAGTTTAATAATTTAACAGACAATAGACTAACAGGTCAGTGGAAATGTTTACAGAGTTTTTCATAGTTGTTAATTTTTACCACTTGGGTTTTTTTTTTTTTTTTCAATAGCTGGGAATAATAACTAGGGAGGGTGGAAAACAGAACTCTCTGTGATTGACTTGGTGGTTTTTCTGCCTCAGATGGGAAGAACTAGGAAAGCAAAAGACTTGTTGAGTGAAATTTTCCCCCAAATGATTTTGAGGGTTCTTCGCTCTCTTAATGTCTTCCCCCAAAACACAGTTTTCTTTAAATACTTTACTGTTTGAAAATTGCCACACAGTTGCTCCTGAACATTAATATAGATATGCCAAAGGCTGTAAATTTTTTGTCAAAAAAATTCCTTGATTTTCTTTTTTTTCTTTTTTTTTTTTTAAAGATTTATTTATTCATTCATGAGAGACACAGAGAGAGGGAGAGGCAGAGACACAGGCAGAGGGAGAAGCAGGCTCCATGCAGGGAGCCCTATGGGGGACTCCATCCCAGGACTCCAGGATTATACCCTGGGCCGAAGGCAGGCGATAAACCACTGAGCCACCCAGGGATCTCTTAATTAAGCAGGCTCCACGCTCAGTGTGGAGGCCCATGCCAGGCTCTATCTCACAACCCCAAGATTATGACCTGAGCTGAAATCAAGAGTTGGAGGCTTAACCATTGGAGTCACCCAGGTGCCCTGAAAAAATGCCTTGCATCTTAAAAAAAAAAAAGACAAAACAAAGCACGTTTATTTTCTTTCTTAAATATGTATCACTGTGCACTTGCAAACATGGATCTTAATATCTCTCAGTGTAGAGTATAAGCCGCCAACATTTTAAGTAGATCTGAAATGCAAAAAATTCAGGATTCATAGTACAGCCTCAGACTTACTACATTTTTATAAAACTTAATAAAATGTTAGGGGTGCACTATACCATATATGATAAGCATTGGCACCCACTATGGAAGTGTGATATTGGGAGCCAGTCAAGTATAAGATATTGACACTGAGGATCCAAATAAAAGGAATCAGTAAGCAAAGTATGGGAACAATAGCTGTGCAGTCAAGGGACTTCTAGACATTTGAGAATCTGAGAAGTTGATAGAACATAGTATTTTTTTAAAAAACTTGGACTCTGGAGACAGATCTTGGCTATACACAGGTTCCTTTTCCAGGCCTGAGTCCCCCCATCTATAAAATGAGGGTGTGAAAAAAAATTAAAATAAATAAATAATTTAAAAATGAGGGTGCAGTTACCTACCTGGATTTAGTGTGAGGAGGAAATGAAGTGACAGGTATTTGAGAAAGTGCTGACACACAGGTGCTGGGGAAGTGTATTACTTCTCCCAGGGAGCCATCTCTTTATAAGCAGAATAAGTGACTGCATTTTTTACAGAGCACCTCTGTGCAGAGCAGTGAACACTGTTAATCTCTGTTTTTGCTGGTAGAAATGAGTTGTTTTTCAGGCTCTGGTTTTTCTCGGAAAATATTGGTCAAAAATGGTAGTGCAGGTTTTGCAGATACTCTGGCACGGCAAAACTCAAGTCCAAAACGCCTATGTCTGTTCTTTGTTTCTTTCCCCTTAATTTGTATCCTTTCTTGTCTGTGGGGGAAGGGAGAGGAAGTGAGCAGCCTTCCTGTTCTCTAGTTATTCCTTTTCTGCTTCTCTTCTCTTTACATTCTCTCTCTCTCCCCATCCTTTATTTTATTTTGAGAGCGTGGACATGGCATACAACCCTAGCTCATGGATATGTTGCAGTGTTTTCCTGGAATGTACTTGACAACTGTTATAGATCACACCTTGCGTGGTCTGTAGGGGTGGGCAGAACAGAGAAGCCTGGTGTGAGCTCATCCAGGGGAAGGACAGGGCGGTTGGCAGCCCACTCAAATGTGAAGCAGCACCTTTGCTGCCTGTCAAAAGCCCTCCCTCCACCCCAGCTCTCCCACTGTAGTTGGTATGAATGGTCCCTGGCTTTCAATCTTGACATCTTTACTCCATCTGCTGGCTCCAAATTTGGCAGACAGGATATTCCTCCTGCTGCTTCACGTAGATCGAAAATAGGGCTTTTGGTAAGATTCGGACACCCAGCTTTTAGTAACCAAGTGGGATTCTACACACACACACAGCCTCAGTTCATCCAAAGAACTTTCTTCCTTTGCTTAAGGAACTTAGGTCTAGATACTAAAAATGTCAGCTGAATATCTGAAGCCATGAAAGTGCATAGGGGTGAATTTGCTTGTTTTGATTGATACCTACTAGTTGGCCCACCTGAAATCTGATCCTAGACTATTTCTTCAATGTCAAGCCCCTAAATATAGCACACAAAGCCCTTTGTAATCTTGGCACCCTTTGTTTTTCTAGCCTCATCTCACATTTTCGCTATACATACCCTCAGTCCAGCGTACTGAACTGCTTTTCAGTCCTCAAGTGCGCTTTCTCCCTTGATGCCCGTTCATCCTCATGGGTGCTGTTCCCCAGCCTGTTCTGCACTCTTCTTTTAAGACCTACTCTAGACTCTTCTTCTTCTTGAGAGTGTTTTTCCAACCTTGCCCTCACAGTATGATATAGTAGCCACTCTCCTGTCCCTTGGAAACATGACTAGTTGTTGGTTTCCTTGTCTGGGTCCTGCACTGCAGATAATCACAAGGACTGTATCTTATTTATAGTTAACTTTTTATCCACAGAGCAGAGGGCAGTTCTTGGCACATAACAGATGTATAATGAGTGTTTTACCTGGTTTGCCTTTTGTATGCTTCTTTTTATAAAAATGTGTGAGTGTATAAAATTTCACCTTGTTGCTGAAACAGCACACACATGTGTGTGCACACTATTAGCGCTCTTTGCTTTTTTTCATTTAAAAAGATAACCTTGGAATTTGGTTCGCAGATTTTCTTCATTCTTTTTGGGGTTTTTTGGAGGGGGTAAATTTTATGGAAATATAACATACTTATTAAAATGTTCACAAATAAGTGAACAGCTTGATGAATTCTTATGAAATGAACACGCTTGTGTAACCAGTGCCCAGGTCAAGAAATAAAAAAAAAAATGCCAAAGCCCTCTTTCTCCACTGCCCACTCCAGAGATACCTATTCTCCTGACTTCTTACACTGTAGACTAGTTGTTTAGACTTTATGTAAATGGAATAATACCATGTGTTTTTTGATGTCTTTGTTCTACAGGATGTATGAGAGATCAGTGTGGTTGCATACAGACTGTTCATTCTGGTCGCTATATAGTATTCCAAGATTCACATAAGCTACACGTTTTTAATTTGTTCTACTGTAGATGGACTTGTAGGTTCTTTCCAGTTTGGAGCTATTTTTAATGGTTCCTCACTCTTTATGGCCTCATAGTGCTTTATCATATGAATGTACAGTAATTTTTTCAACCAGTCTTTTCTGGATGAACATTTAGGTTTTTCCCAGTGTTTTTTTTTATTATTATTATAAATAATGTTGTACAAAGTTTTGTTGTGTTTTTTTAAAGATTTGTTTATTTTTGAGAGAGTGTGTGTGCATGCAAGTGGGGAGAGGGGCAGGGGGAGAATCTTCAAGCAGACTCCCTGCTGAACAAGAAGCCCCATGGAGGGCTTGATCTCTACCTATGAGATCATAATTTGAGCTGAAACCAAGAGTCGGACGCTTAACTGACAGAGCCACTCAGGTGTCCCTGTCGTATAAGGTTTTGAATAAACTTGTGCATTATATTAAGGAACATGAAAAAAAACTTTGTGAGGAGGGAGAGTACCAGAGAACACATTTGGGGGGAAAATTAATCTATGTAGTGGGTATGCTGAATTAATAAAAAGGAATTGCTTAACTTTTCTTAGGAATAGGTTGGGGAACGACATTTTGGATTTCTCCCATAAAGGAGAAGGAGCTAATATAAGAGAAGGACTTGGAATCCCAAACCTATGTCTTCTTGGGCACAGCTTAGTTCAGAAGACTCAATTGTTTAGTGTCCTGACTAACTCACTTATTCACATATTGGTTGTACATCTTCTATGTTCCAGACACACTGTTCTAGCCACCAGGGGCATAGCTCCTTGCACTCATGGAACTCACATTCTAGTGAGGAAATAACAGTAGAATGGCAAATAATAAGAAAATGTGTAGTATGTCAAGTGGGAAAATAAAGAAGGGACGTTAGATTGGGCTGTGTGTGTGTGTACATGCATGTGTGCATGTTGGGGTGTTTGTGTATTTGAGGGTAAGACACAGATCTTTAAGAGTGGTCAGGAAAAGAATGACTTTCTTTTTCTGCTTTTAGCGTACCAAGCCAGATGTAACAAACATTAAGAATACACATTTTTAGGTTAAAAAATTATGAAATCTTTAAGTATAGAGAATCTTGTAATTTTGTCTTTTCCTCAAATTATTTTGCCCTTAATCTGGAATGTTAGGTCCCATTATCTTGCGAGGAATTTTATAAGTCAGAGTCTTTTATTACTATGTGTGTTCAAGTGAAAATCATTTACCTGATTCATATGGATATGGAGGCTGACCGGAATTCTAATGGAAAGTAGAGTATGTCTTCCGGTTAGGAGACCCAGTGCTTTGCTCCCAGAAACGCTCCAGTTAATGCCATGGCCCAAGGCTGCTTACATTGGCACCTGGATGGAAATTTCCAATTATGTAAACCTGAATGGAGCTTATTTTTCTCCACTGCATTATGGTCATGAGAGGTCCCTCAACCTAGATACTGGGGCTGGATAGTAATTACGGTTTCTTGTGGAAGTGTAAGAAAGTAATTAGTAAGCCTGAATTTGTAGTAAATGTTATTTTAGCATTTATCACCCTGCTTTATAATTTCATATTTGTGTCTGTACCTTATTCTGTGTTGTCTTACTTATCCTTGGCCCCCTGTGGCCAGTACTGCCTGTAAAAAGTACCCAGGAAAACAGGTGCTCGGTAGATACTTGTTGACACAATGAAGGACTTAACAAGTGTGTGCCAATTTAAATTAGGGTGTTTTTTTTTTTCAGCTGTGATTCAGCTACCAATGATAGAGACCATATTATTGGAAAGTACTGTTTTCCCAAAAACTTCAAAATGATGTCACCTCTGGTTTTTTTTTTTTTTTTTTTTTTTTTTTTACTTCACTGACCATGTGACCTTGGGTAAATGACTTATGGAGGACTTGGCTTCCTTATCTAAAATAAAAAATCAAGATGATATCTACCTTACAAAGATGTGAATTTTAAATGAGATAATTTAGATCAAAAGCAATGTGTGTGCATATGAACTTCCTAGCTTAGGCCGGATCCACATGCCAATTTAGTAACAGGACTTTTAATGGGGACATTTGTAAGGTCCTGCGGTTTGATCTGTATAACCAAGTGCCTGAGCACAAAAGACGAAAGAGGCAGCTTTAGCAGCCCATATTTAGAAAGAATGGAGGATTTTTGCCTCCAGCAAGCTTAATATGATTCGGTGTGACTGCTGTTTATCCATGACATTCAGCAATTATCAGTTGATTACCCACAAATAATGGCAACTTCTAAATTCTGTTAATAGAAATGTCTAAAACAGAATTTCCCAAAGTCCTGCAGGGAATCACTTGATGTTGCTTAATCATCTGGAGGAAGTAGGGCTGGTTTGGGACATGGCTGGTTTTAGATAGTTGAACATCTCTGGTGTAGAATTTCTTTAGCCTTGTATTATCCTGCATTGTGAATCACCAAGAGGAGGTCTAGTGGACCACTCTGTAACAGATGGAAGAGGGTTGCTGGTGGTCCTGCTTGTTTCTGGGCGCATCAGCCTGCACCTGGACTGCTCTGTGAGCATGGCACCACTTCTTGTCAAGTGAAGACTGCTGGGCCAGTATCTCCAGGCCAGCAGCCAGGATGTGGAGGAGGGGCACACAAAGGACAAGGGGCTGCCTAGCCTTGGGAGGCGGGGCCGGGTTAGGTGGGTGGAGGGAAATTGAAAATGCTGTCTTGGGCTATCCCAGGCAGGAGAAAGGGATTTGACTGTTCTGTCAAGAGGTGGAATGAGAACCAGTGGGTAAAAGTGATTGGGAAACATTTTGGAACCAACCCAAAGTAGGATTTTCTTCGAAGACGGCTGTGTTTTACATACTGACTCAGTCTTCTTGGAAGGCACGGTTGTGGGGTTGGTGTGGAAGCATTAAAGGTGTTGAAAAGTATTCTTCACGATCCCGTCCAATCCTGAGGCTATGAATTTGTGTTTATTTTCTTCCTCACCCTTTTATTTTTTTCAGCATTGTGCTAATTCCTGTAGATAATCAGAAAGAGCATAAATAGGTGATTTATGTACATTTGTTAATTGAATGACAACCCTAACGTGAGACAGCCACCTAAGGCAAAATATAAACAAAAGGCACATTTTTAAATAATCTGTAACAGTACTGCAGAAATTTGAGGAGGACCGAAGATATATGTAAACTGGGGGTTGAAGAATTAATGAGATTTGCATGGCAGACAGGGGAGCGGAAGCCCCTGGATGGAAGGCTTTTGAGCAGGAGCAGCATGGATAAATCTGTAATTAAGAAAGATCCATCTGGTACCTTTGTGGAGGAGATAAAGACTGCCTTCTTAGCAATAATCGTGTAAACCATGTGGGTACCTGAAATCTTTGAGGGATGAGCGAGGTCTTAGAGCTTAGTCCTTTGAGCATAAATATACCTGGTGCGGGATCCCTGGGTGGCGCAGCGGTTTAGCGCCTGCCTTTGGCCCAGGGCGCGATCCTGGAGACCTGGGATTGAATCCCACATTGGGCTCCCGGTGCATGGAGCCTGCTTCTCTCTCTGCCTATGTCTCCGCCTCTCTCTCTCTCTCTCTCAATGTGTGACTATCACAAATAAATAAAAATTAAAAAAAAAAAAAAGATATACCTGGTGCAAGGTCCATTGCTCAGCTGACCTTGGTGAAGCTGCATGGAGAACCTGAGATCTAGAAATTGTAAATTGAATAGTATTACTGGCCTCTTAGGATAATTATGAGGATTAAATGAAATAAAGAATTACATAATTAAGGGCTCAATGTTACTCATTATTTATTATGTAGCTGAAGTTCTCTAGAGCCATCGTTCTGGAAATGTCCTCAGACCCTCCACATTGGTATCACTTATGAGCTTGATGCAAGTGCAAATTCATGGGCCCCACTTGGGATTCCAGAATAGAGGGAGGGAGCACCTGGATGGCTCTTGGCCTCATCTCAGGTCATGATCTCAGGGGTCCTGGAATTGTGCCCTGTGTTTGTCTTTGTGCTCAGTGGGGAATCTGCTTTTCCCACTCCTTCTGCCCCTCCCCCTGCTTGCTCGCTGGCTCTCTCAAATAAATGAATAAATCTTCAAAAAGTAGGGTAGGGGTGGAGAATTTAAAAGAGGAGCCAACAGCAGTGTCCTTTGCAGTGCAGAAGATAAAAGTATGAAGAAGACTGAAATTTAGAGGAAGGGAAGTGGTATATTTTTTGCAGTGCCCAGCTAACAGCCTTACATGAAATGGTTAGTATTTGTTTCGGGGATCCCTGGGTGGTTCAGAGGTTTAGCACCTGCCTTCAGCCCAGCGCGTGATCCTGGAGACCCGGGATCAAGTCCCACATCGGGCTCTCTGCATGGAGGCTGCTTCTCCCTCTGCCTGTGTCTCTGCCTCTCTCTGTCTCTCATGAATAAATAAATACAATCATAAATAAATAAATAAATAAATAAATAAATAAATAAATATTTCCATATTCTTTCTTTTAAAGCCCGATGTGGGACTCGATCCCGGGTCTCCAGGATCACGCGCTGGGCTGAAGGCAGGTGCTAAACCTCTGAACCACCCAGGCTGCCCTTGTTTTCATATTCTTGAAGACAGCTAGTTTAGTATTATGTTGGGGATAGAAGGAAGATTTCAGGACAGTTATATGTAATATGTGTAATGTACTTACTTTGTAGCCCAAATGTTAAAAAAAAGAAAAAAAGAAAAAGAAAACATGAAACCACATTAGAAATTCGATACTGGATGGAGTTTAAATCTTCTGTTTAGGGATATTTCTAGACTGTCTTACCCCTGTGACCAGGCACTGTGCTATCTGCTGTAGATAAAAACTGAGATGTGACTCTTGCTTTTTACTGGCTTCACAGAATTTTTTTTTTTTTTTAAGCATTTGGAGCTATCTTTTCCCGTAACTTTCCTGGCCATAGAGAATAAATACTCTTATCTGATCTCTACTCTGCCCCTGCCAGAAATTGACCTATGGTTGTCTTCCAGTTGCTGCAAGGCCTACTTTGAAACTACCTTGGTTCTGAGAGCATTATGAACATTGACTTGTCTTTTATTATTTTATGGCTCAGGATATACCTTAGAGATCATTGATATCCTTAGGTTTATGTCCCTGTTTAATGTGGGCCACCTGGGGTTTTCATGGAGCATTTTGCCAGTTGGTCTGTCCCCATCCCCACCCCTGTCACCAGTACAAGCACCAAACACAGTAGCTTGAAATAAAGTAAATTGACATCTAGGGTTCATCCATTTAGTCATTATTTACTGCGCATTGTGTACAGGACACTGTGATAATAATGATGAAGTGGTGTCAATAAAATATGTTTCGTGGAAGAGCCAGGACAGCCTGAGGCCATGTGTATCAAGTCTGGCAGAGTGGCCCAGGCTGTTGGTAGCATATCTGCCTGAGGCCTGGTTGGAGGGCAGCCAACCATCCAGATGATCTCCAGCGCACACCAGAGTTTGGATTTGTAAATGTGCCACCCCTGTAAGACACGCCCCCTTCTACAGTGGTGAAGAGAAAAGTGGGTAGATTAGAATGGCTGGTTAGGAAGCCGTCTTTTAAAACCTTACAGCTCCTTGAAAATGGATGGCACGGTGTTTGAGATTGGAAGGGGGAATACAGGAACTCTACTGAGTCATCTTTTTGACTCCCTCATTTCACATCTCAGAGACACTTCAGAAAAACTCAAGTGGAGATCCTTCCCTAGGGATGACAGTGATTGGACTGTTAAGCTGAATAATCATGTGTTTAAGAATGAATTTTTTGTTCTGTTTTGCTTTTATTGAAGTATAGTTGATGTATTTGTCTCAGGTGTGCAACGTAATAGTTCAGTATTTGTATATATTATAAAGGGAGTGTGTTTCAATTGACACTGGGACCAAACTGTCTGTTCTCTTCCCGTTGCTTTGGATTTTAGGGCCAAGACCAGATCTGGACCTAGATGTTTCTAGTAGGCAGAACAATCATTGCTTTCCTTTCTCTGAGGATAGCCAGTGAGCACTGGGGAAGTAAACTTAAAGTGAGATGAGATTGTTTTTAATACTTGTTTTAATCAATCCATAAAGGTTTTGTGATCATCACAGTGCTGGGATACAGACTGGATATTTGAAGACTTGGTGGAATGTAGCTTTTTTAATTTATGGGTTTTGTTTGGGTTTTTTTCCTAAAACTGCCGAATACTGACAGAAATTCCCCTTAGTCCTACTGAGCTACCCAGGAAATGTTGTTATCCTTGGAAACATAGAGCCCAGTATGAAAAATAGAGGTAAGGCATTTTGGGATTTTAGAACTGAAATAAGTTTTTTGTTTTTTTTTTTAAAGAGAGAAACAAGGAAAGCCCAAATATGTTTGTTTTCTTGTTTTGTTTTAATGATTGCTTTTGAATTCATGTCTTTTTCCCCTTCCCTTCTGTCTTCTGCAGTGAACACCTACCTCTTCATGATGCAAGCTCAAGGCATTCTGATCCGGGACAACATGAGAACTATTGGCGCTCAGGTTTATGAGCAGGTGGTTCGCAGTGCTTATGCGAAGAGGAATAGCAGTGTGAATGACTCAGGTATATTGTTAGTAGAAAAGTGGCCTGATTAGAATGTCTCCTCCCCGGGCAGCCCGGGTGGCTCAGCGGTTTAGTACTACCTTTGGTCCAGGGCAGGATCCTGGAGACTGGGGATCGAGTCCCACGTCGCGCTCCCTGCATGGAGCCTGCTTCTCCCTCTGCCTGTGTCTCTGCCTCTCTCTCTCTCTCTCTCTCTGTATCTCTAATAAAAAAATAAAATCTTAAAAAAAAAAAAAAAGAATGTCTCCTCCCCACAAAGGTAAATTTGGTTCGGATAATTATTTTTGATGGGAAAAAATACATTATAAAAGAGAAGGTTTGGCCAGTCATATTACCTCATTACTAAAAAAGAGACTTGCAAAATGAATCCTTGTTCATGTTGCTGACAGTATAATAAGGGTAGCTGGATAGCTGCAGTTTCACTCCTAAGACTTTTCAGGGTAGAGGAGGCAAGGAGTATCTTTTAAGACCCCCCCCTCCCCTTTTTTTTCAGTGGTCTAGCCTCCAAGAGAGTACCAAAATGAAGTATATATTTAGGACACCAGCAAAACAGGAGCAACCAAAAGCTGTTTCTGGAAAGAATTTGATTTCAAAATATGTTCCCATACAACCAGACTTCCTTATACTTACTTATTTAACAGCTCAACATTGTGGGGTTGGTTTGTTTTGTTGCATATGGTGGTGTTAGTGGTGGTCCATTTTATTTTCTTTTTTATGGATTACTTGTTTATTTATTTGACAGAGCGAGAGAGCAAGAACACAAGTAGGGGGGACGGGCAGAAGGTGAGGGAGAAGCAGGCTCTCCGCTGAGTAGGGAGCCCAACAATATGGACTTGACAATGTGGACTCAGATCCCAGGACTCTGGGATCATGACCTGAGCCAAAGGCAGATGTCTAACCAACCGAGCCACCCAGGTGCCTCTCCATGGTATTTTCAAAGCAAATCTGGCTCTGCTTGCCGCACTGTAAGAGCTGCTCCAACTCTTTTCTTCCTGTTGGACTGTACTTGAGTTTGGTCAGCCCAGTAGGACTTGTGTACCTTGTTTATGAATGCTTTGAGACTTTAACAACTTTCCATTTCCTAATAATCACATAATCTAGGACAGTCTCCACAAATTAAAAAAGCAATTTCTGGAAAAAGTTTCATTGTTCACCTGGTTTACCTTCCCTTGTCAGGTGTAGTTTTCATCCTGTGGTTTACTGCTAGCTACATGGCTGAGTTTGGTGGTTAGAATCATTCAGCTTTGCAGAAGGCTTTTCAGACTGTTAAGCTAAAGATAGCAATGACAGACACAAGAATGAACATTTCTGCCTTCTCGATCTTTGGAACTTTTACCTGTGGCTTTTATTATCTTGTAAGCAGTAATTATATAAAGAAGAAGAAAGAACACAGAGGTTAGATGGCTTGCCTAACATTATATTAAAAGAACTTGCTCCTGAATCATAGTTTTGACTCTTAACTATTTTTATAAACGCTAAACACAGCAAGTTCTTCACCTTTGAAAGCTGTCTTTTTTGTCTCTCTTTTTAACTCTTCCAAAAATTGAACATAGAAAGTATTTCCAGATGGTTAAATGGGACGATCGTGAGGCTTCTCCTATCTGGCCAGGGGCGATTTTTATTTAAAAAATAGATTCTGAGATTTTATTTTGCTAAGCATTTGTGATTTGCCTTTTATTTCCTTTAACTGAGAACTAGTGTGCTTTCCTCACTTCACTCAAGCCTGGTGCAGTATTCTGAGCATCGTTTAAGAAGTATTCTTTTCTCCAAATCAGCCCTCTTTTCTTCGGTAGTGAGTCCTGCGATTGTCCAGAGCTCACTGTAGAATGTGAAATTGCTTTGCAAACATTGCAAATGAGAATTCTGTGGTGCTTGGGATCTAGGAGAAAGCATTGCCTCTCAGAGAGCAGTGAAATTCTTAAAAGAATTGACCACATCCTCGTTTATCTTCAGTCTGCCCTGCTGGCCACCTTAGCAACAAAGGAGTAGAGTTAGCAAACTGAAGCTTTGATACTTCCTCTCTTCGTGTTTGCAAAGAGCAAGTGATGGACTTTTCAGAGTTTTTCAGCCAAATTGTGGTTTCAGGGGACAATTACCTGAGCTCTGAACCAGACCTGGAAGAGGAACCAGTAGAGTGCCTGAGGTCTTGGGAGAAGACTGAGCACACTTCTGTTTCCTAATTCATCGTGTGTGGCGTTAGACTTTGCAAATAATCCCCACACACTATGTCTCCCTTGACTCAAGCGTGGCCCTGTCCTGGTAGGCAGGATTTTATGTGACTTCTACTTCTGTGTAATACAAATATCTTGGGGGTGTTGGAGTGATGGGTCATATGACTTTTCCTGAATCCCGCCCCAAACCTGCTTCTCATCGTGTGATGAAACTAGGGAGTCCTTTGCTTCTCCAGAGCTCTTTCCCGTGATGAATCAGTGAGGAAAAAGGAACATTTGTGCTGCCATGACATTTATCCAGTCCAAGTGTTCATGCCTGGCCAAGGTCAGATGATGCTAGGACTTCCATCTGGGCATTTGGCGAAGTAGTCTGTTTTATCTCTGAAGTTAGCAGGGCACAAGCAGGATTCCTGTCCCTTCACAAGCACAGAATCTCACTGACTCCCTCAGGGTTTATTGTCCTTGAAAACCAGGTACTGAGTGACTTGCACCCTTGGAAGGCATATCCTGGGACTCGTTATTATTTGACTTTACATGTGTTTATTTTCAGATTATAATACACCAAAATACTTCTTGCCAGCATCCCTCTGGTTGGAGTAATAATCCATTTTGTGTTCATGGTATCTATTTCCCTTATAAATTGGAAGTCTTTGCTATCAGGGGCTGTCTTACTATGTGCTAGACAGTTTACTTGCATTGCCTTGTGGACTTGTCATAGGAACTCAAGTGTGGTAAATGCTGTGTTCCCACTTTAGGGATGAGAGGGCAGAAGCACCCAGGAGTTATAGGACTTGATGTGGCTGTGGGGTTGGGCTTGCTGACCTCTAGGAACCCACAGTGCCTTCATTGCCTCTCCAGTCTGTGTAGCCCCAGCACAATTATACTGCCTAGCACATAGGCCCTCAGGAAGTGGTTTTTGAGTGCATGAGTGAATAGATTTAACAAGAAAACATTTTATGTGTAACCTAATTCCGAGATTACCATCTTAATTGGCTTCTGTGTTGTTGGCACATCCTTGGGGAGTGGAAGTATTAAAAAGGAAGTAGTATTTCACTGGCAGTGAATCCAGTGAAAACCCACCATTTTTATTCATTCAAAGTAGTTCTCTGTCTGTCACGGTCAGAGGGAAGACTCTGGGCCTGAAGCTGCTGAGAAGGTTGGGTGACTGTCATTTCTGACCTGACCACTCCCTCCGGGAGCCATTGGGAGGCTTGACAAAGGTAGCAGGACTGTGGTGGTCGCAGGACTGAGGTGGTTCTGTGAGCTCTGCAGCTGCATGCACCCTGGACACAGTGCTAGGGCATGCACCTACGATCTGCAGCCTTCATTAGGCCAAGTGTAGCTGAAAGCCCTTGTGTGACATTTAAGTAATGCTAGCTTTCTTTACCTTTGAAAGCTAAAATGGTGATTGTCTAATAAGAATGCACTTAAGGGAATGAGGACTGTAAGCCAGGAAATACACCTGATGTGGTAAATTAGAGAAGCAGTTTCTTGTCACCGAAAGCCATGTGTGTGTGAGATTGGGAATCCTGCAGAGCTTCCTGTGAGTAGTGGCAGAGATGCTCAAAAGAACATTGGCATCAGAATAAAATTCTCTGGGTTCATCTTGTCCAGCCACTTAGGGTTTTTTTTTTTTTTTTTCTTTTTAAAGTTATTTCTGTTCTGGGGTAATCTCTACTCCCACAGTGGGGCTCAAACCCACCACCTGAGATCAAGAGTCTTACATCTATTGAGCCAGCCGGCAGCCCCCCTCCCCCCCTACTTAGTCTTATAGATAAGGTGAGTGGTTGAGTGACCTGTCCTTTCTCATTCTTAAATATGAGTTTGGAAGGTGTCATTCTACCTATAACTTTCACCCAGCGGGACATTTCTTACCTCTATATATACGTGCATACACACATATATACAAACCTCCTCACACCTCTGGCCCGGACCCTCTTACAGTCACGTACTCAGAAGAATGTTCTCTTGCCCACATCCTTGGAAACAGGTGCCATAAGCAAATAACATGAATAAAGTCATTGCCGGGGTGTTTGGTAATATATTCAGTGAGCTAGATATTCTTATTCTTTCCAGTTTTTAGATGCTCAGCCCATGAGCATTCCAATGTCTGCTCACTGAGCAGGTGCAGGGTCATCCTTAGGCATGCTAAGTTGTGAAAAATGCTAATTCTTTATATTGTACAGATATTCATTCTGATGACATTTTTCTAGTATATAAAATTTCCACATTTTTCAAGCAGAGAGGTAAGTGTTTGGTCTTTTCTCAAATGGAAAGGGAAAGTGGTGGTTCTTCCTGAAATCTATTGGTCAGTATTTCCCAGTCCCTGCTCAACTGGGTTTGGTAAGATAAGGGAGAAGGCAGATTTTTGCCACTCCTATGTATTAGGGTAGCCATCAGCCCGAGTACACATGGAAAAACCCTTCCAAGACGGGGCTTTAAAAAATACCAATGTATGTACCCCAAAGATTCTTATTTAATTAATCTGGAAAATAGCCTGGGCATTATTAGGATTTTTTAAAGTCTCATAGATGATCTAATGTGCAGGCGTGGCTGCTGAACCACTGGTATAAAGCAAAGTTGAATAATCAGGCCATCTGAATTTGTAGGTAGGAAGGATATCTGTTGTTTTTCCATTTTATAAATGTAGAAGCGGTGCCTTCTTTGCCCTTCCTACCTCCCATGCTGGGAGAACATGTCCTGATATAAAATAGATTACACTTAAATTAAAAAATAAAGCCATGGCCATAGAAATTCATCAGGCTTGTTTTATCCTGCCAGCCCCTCCCTTGTTCGGGAGGGATGCTCTGTAGAAGAGGAAGAGGAAGGGGCGCCTGGCTGACTCAGCCAAGGGAGCTTGTGACTTGGCATCTCCGGGTTGTGAGCTCAAGCCCCTCACTGGGTGTAGGGATTACTTTAAAAATCAAAATCTAAAAAAAAAAAAAAAAGAGGAAGAGGAAAAAGCTGTCATTTGGAAGTGCCCATTTCTGGGCAGCTGGAAAGGAGACCTGGTACCCCACAGTAGTCAGGCAGCTTTACCAGCTCACAAGCCGTTAATTTCCTCTGCCTCTTCCACTTCTTTAAAAGGTTTCTACTGGTGAGAAAGCAGGTTTCAATTAAATTTTTTTTAAAGATTTATTTATTTATTTATTCAGAGAGAGCGAGAGAGAGGCAGAGACACAGGCAGAGGGAGAAGCAGGCTCCATGCAGGAAGCCCGACGTGGGACTCTATCCCGGGTCTCCAGGATCACACCCCGGGCTGCAGGCGGTGCTAAACCGCTGTGCCACCGGGGCTGCCCTCAATTAAATTTTTATGTAAAGAATTTAAAATTAGAAATTTTAGGTTTAAAATTAGAAATTTTAGGTGGAAATGAAGGTTTTTGAGGGGGGGAGGTTTCTCCTCAAGGTGTAGGGCACGTTTACTTCCACTTAGCAGTTGTATATTTGGAGGCACCTGGGTGGCTCAGTCAGTGAGTCGTCTGCCTTCGGCTCAGTTCATGATCCCAGGGTCTGTTTCTCTGTCTCTCTCTGCCACTCTGCCTACTGGTGATCTCTCTCTCTGTCAAATAAATAAATGGAATCTTTAAAAAAAAAAGTATATTTGTGGGGTCTTTAAAAAATTACTATTAATTTAGTAATCAGAAGAAAAAATAAGTGGTGCTGATTTTTGTCTTTTGTTTTGCTGGTTGCTATGGGGCTTATTAGTGTTTGAAGGGAGTAGAAACGGCTTTATCTGTATCTTCTCACAAACCCTCAAGGTAGGATTGCTAAGGCTAGAAAGTGTCTTGTCTCTTCTACATGTTAGTTTTGTTTTCATTTATTTCCTGTTTAGGTTATAGTTCTAAGGCTTGGTTCTGTCATTGCTCGGAATTACTATTCTCTTCTGTGATTTTTTTTAATTTGCTTATGAAAATGCTATTATAATGCCTCTGGGAATTTCTTCTCCTTCAGAGAAGCAAATGTAATTATCGTGATGCTGTTTCGAAGCGGCTTTTCCCTCTACACATGTGCATATCACAAAATACACATTGTCTGGTACATGTGAAAACTTTTCTTAAAGAAAATCATTTATATATTTATACACACACACATATAATTAAGCAAAATCAGAATTATCCAGAGTAATGATTAGTATTGGAGGTTCTTGACATAGCTTTTTGAAGTGTTAATACCTTCAAAAAAGATCAATTTAGGACAGGTTTGCATGTACAAACTGAGGACTTGGGGCTAATTTCTGTGTAAATGTAATTTTGCCTTTAAGGTTCATGTTGGTTTTGTTTATGCCCATTAATGCAGGCTTGGTGTTTTTCAGGAAAGCTGTTAAGAAAAAGGATAGAAAGCATTCTGTGTCCTCCCCCGTCCCCCCCCCGCACCCCACCCCCCGTTAAGAGACTGAATTCTCTTCAAGTCGACTCTGAGTTGTGTCCTGTGGGCACTTGTAGAGCAGATAGTGTGTGCCTATATAAAGGATTCACTGATTTTATTAGCTGTTGATTCTTGGAAACCCTCTCACAATGTTGTTTAAAAAATATCTGAGTCGAAGATTGTAGAATTCTCCAGCGCAAAAGCGAGTTTGAATAGGAAGTTTTAATTTTCATAGAACCTGCCGGAATCCCAAAGGGGATTGGTGAGTAAGATGTTAGTACTCTGAAAAAATAGTACAGTGTAATGGAAAGATCACTAACCCAGAGTTTCTCTGTCGTGCACTAGCCAAGTCTCCTTGTACCAGTCGTGTATATGGTGCCTTGGTTTCTTTATCTGTAAAAACAGAAGTTGGAGGTCCTCTTTCACGCAGATTCCCTAGGGACAACAAGAAGATGTGTGTGTGTGTGTGTGTGTGTGTGTGTGTGTGTGTGTGTGTGTGAGGGGGAGAGAGAGAGAGAGAGAGAGAGAGTTCAATGGCATAAACCCTGAAGAATGAAGAGAGCAAGAAGTTGGAAGTCGGAAAGCAGACGAACCAGTGATACAGGGCTCAACAGACCTGGGAAGACAGACTGTTAATGTGGCCTCGGGGAAAGCTGCTAACCACTGCAAAATCCCCCAGAAGCTCAGGAATTAGCAATATCGAGTACTTTTGCAGATAAGAATAAAAGTGGCAGCTAAGATAAAAATTAGTTGAAAGCTATTTAAAAAGCAGTCAGATACCCAGATCCTTTCCCCATCCCGGCAAAAGACTAGAGACTTGATCACCCTCAGGGATGGCAAAACAGGCCCCTCAACTTGGGGCACCTGGCTTGGCTTAGGTGCGCCCAGCTCCTTTCTCCTCTTCTGTCCCAGTGTGCTTGTAAAAAGGACTACACCCTTCTGGCAAGAGATTAGAGTGCTCTGGGGGCTCCTGGCTGGCTCAGTCAGAGAGCATATGATTCTTGGTCTCAGGATTGTGAGTTCAAGCCCCACGATGGGGGTAGAGATTACTTAAAAAAAAAAAATCTTAAAAAAGAATAGCACTCTCTGGGCAATCTGATTAGACCAAAAAGAAAGAACCTAAGATATTGATGCTGGAGGCTTCCAAACCAGACTTCTGACCAGAACACCCTACAATGAAGAACCTCAGTCAGAGCCCTTCCAGTTAGCTGATTGGTACCCCATTCTTAAATATTAGCAGGTGACCAAGGAGCACTGTTCTAGAAATCAAAACAAATAAGCAGCAGCAAACTGGGAGAAGCAGGCTATGCTGGTGAAAGAAAATGCCAAACAGCTATCACATATGTGATATGTGAGGGTAAAAGGATTGCAAACATGAAAAAAGTATATTGTAAGAAATGAATATTCAGGAAAATAAAAAGGACTTTTTAAAATAAAAAAATAACAAATCATAATTAAAAGAAGGACTAGAAGGTGCCTGGGTGGCTCAGTCAGTTAAACGTTTGCCTTCAGCTCAAGTCATGATCCCAGAGGTCCTGGGACCAAGCCCCGAGTCCAGCTCTCTGCACAGCAGGGATCCTGTTTCTCCCTCTCCCTCTGCCCCTCTGCCCACTCGTGCACTGTCTCTTTTGTTCTCTCTCTCTCTCAAATAAATAAAATCTTTCTTAAAAAGATTGAAAAAAATGAGAAAATCAGAGGACGAGGAAGTCCAATATCTAACTCATGTTTTCTGTTCTCCAGAAAGAGCGTAGGATACAGAAGGAAGAGAATCTTCCCCACAGAGGTACCTCTAGTCCTGCCCCCAGATTCTAGAACAGGGAGGACATGAATTTCTAGACTGTAAAGGTCAAATGGTCAACACAGTGGGTAAGAATAGACCTTAAAATAGAAATGTGACATTTCTTGAACCGAGAGAGTTCATCACACTTTTAGAAATACCCAGTCACTTGCACAAAGACCTGGAATTGGCTTCAGACTTAACAGGTAGGTGTAGGTGGAATCTAGAAAGTAGTGGATAGCACTTCCACAATCCTTAGGGAGAATTGTTTCCAGCCTAGCATTCTGTAAACCCAGCTAACCTATGAATCAAGTAAGAAAGAACAAAAAGAGTCAGGTGTACAAAGGTTTCAAAAACCACTCCCCATCATCTGCTTAGGGAGCTACTTGGAAGATGTGTTCCAGCAAGAAAAAGGGAAACATTGAACCCAGGCAGAGTGAGGGTTCACACTGGTGAGCAGTGAAGGGAGTCTCCAGGATGCTGAGGGAGGGAGGCCTGATGGATGACATCTGTACAGCAGGTGCAAGGGAGAGCCAGTGGGCCTGGAGTGGGTCGGATGGTGTGGGACCTGCTTTGGGAAACTAAAGTGAGAGAATCCCTGATGCTTGTGGATGTCCTAAGAGGGATGGTGGTGGCAGTTAGGTCAGGACTCCATATAAAACAAAGCCCACAGACCAAATTGTGCAGGAAAAGTAAAGGAATCATAACTTCCCACATTTCTCAACTACAAATAGTATCTATAGAATAAATACTTCAGTGTAGATGCTAAAGACGGGCTGAACCACAGCAGTCATAGATGTTTGGAGACAAGAGGATGAAAGGGTGTGTGTATGGTAGGGGCAGGGCAGGGAAGGGAGCAAAAATCCACAGGCCCCACAGTGGGAAGTCACAACAGAATTATCTGGAACAGCTATACAGGAAGTAAATGCTAAAGCAGTTGGCTAAAAGAAGTGAAACTAGTTCCTGTAGAGAGGAAGACATGGGGCGGAGGGCTGCTGGTTGTTTTTTGTTTGCTTGTTTTTAATTACGTTGTAGGGTTTTTTGGACACAGCATATAAAGCTATAATAACAGTAAGAATAGAGACACTGCTTAAAATGGTGTCATCTGGTTAACCTTTTTATTGATGGGTTCAAATTTTTAGCTGCAGTGAAGAGCTAGTCTAGAGTCCTGATTCTGCAAAAGATGATATCTAAGAAAAATGCTTCTTTGGTATTCCTCTGAGACTTGCAGAATTGATGACTTGTGCCGGTCTGAGCTGCCTTTTTTCTTACCTCTCTAGATTACCCTCTTGACTTGAACCACAGTGAAACCTTCCTACAAACCACAACGTTTCTTCCTGAAGACTTCACCTACTTTGCAAACCATACCTGCCCCGAGAGGCTCCCTTCCATGAGTGAGTAGAGCGTACCCTGCTTTTCAAACTGACGTGTCTGTTTATTTGATTAAAGTGAAAGGGAGATGCTCGTCAGGGAGCCTGCTTCTCCCTCTTCCTCTCCCCCTGCTTGTGCGTGCTCGCTCGCGCTCTCACTCTCTCTCTGTCAAATAAATAAATCTTCAAAAAAATTAAATGAAAGGGAGAGAGTTCTCCATCTCTCAGTACGCCTCCGCTATGTGGAGACTAGAAATGTCTCCCCGCCATTGGAAGCAGGAGATGAAAGCTCCATGTGTCCTGGCCCCCTTCAGCCCCTCCTGCAGAGTTGCCTATGTTCCTGGTGCCATGTTCTACCATGTTTTTCACTCTTTGCTTTGCATATCCCCCCTGTCTGGTGACTTGGGATCTGTTAGGATGTCCTAGAGAAAGTACAGGCAACCAGCTTTATCTTTCAGTATAAATCCCACACTGATTATAACTTGTTTGATAATATGACGAATGTCACTGAGTAAGGACCCTGTGTCTGTGCTTGCCTCAAAGTGTGCAGAGAGGCTCCAAGCTCAGCCTCTTTCTTCCCTCCTTCCCCTTGGAGAAGTTCAGCTGCCACTCCCCTCAGTCTTAATTTCTTGACTTGCTGCTTAACCCAGTAATAGTGATGAACTGAAATGCAGGGAGTTGCAAAGCAGGGGAAGGGCCTCACATCTCTGTGACAAACACAGTCAGCTGAAGAAAGCATTGAACCTCTCTAGACAGTGAAACCCCAGTCATAGGGGGAAAACATTCTGTCACTTTCTGGCCTCTTAATTCTTTTTCTTCCCCTCACCCCATCTCTGTTCAGAGGGCCCAATAGACATAAACATGAGTGAAATCGCAATGGATGACATCCATGAAATCTTCTCTAAAGACCCAGCCATCAAGCTCGGAGGTCACTGGAAGCCTTCAGATTGCCTGCCTCGATGGAAGGTAGGGTGTGAAATCAGGCCTGAGGTGCTGGGAAGGGCATCTGGCCTTGCCATCATTCCAGGACACCATGGGATTCACGGACTATGATAATTCTTAATTTGTACCCTACGACCCGATGCAAAGTATCTGCATTCGATGGAAACACTCTGGAGGTGTGGGTTTCCCTAAGGATACTGTCTAGTTCCAGAAACGTGCATCAGTCCTATGACTAAGCAGGACCCTTTTGTCTCCTTTTAAGAATACTGGTTCAACAAGGGGGAGTGTTGGTGGGTCTCTCATGCCACATTTGTAAAAGCCATCTTCACAAATTCAGTACTTGGTGCCTTGTTTGGCATTGTTACCATGAGTTTAGTACAACAAAGAGTGGAGCTTCCAGCCTGACGCTTAGAATTGCTTAGTGGCTTTCTACAGGACTACAATCAGGAAGCATCAGTGTGTGGATCTGGCTCACTTCTGTTCTTTCAGCAAGTATTTGCTCAAGTGCTGCTTCTGTGCCAGTCCTGCAATGAACAAAGCAGATCTGGACTAGATGGGTGTTTCCAGCCTGTCACTGGGATATAATATCAATTTAATGACCAGCATTCTTTTAAAAATTCATATATATGTATGGATCATACATACATATAGATCCCTCTATACATAATCTCAAAGTGCGCTACCTGTCATAAGGGGAAGTACTATTTTGTGGAGTGCATTTTAGTTGTATGCTTATATATGGACATGTTTGTGTGCCGGGTCATGCTGTAGAATGAATATCTTCCTCTGGGTTGTGGTCTAGAGTGAATTCATTCAGTGGGCCCACTATGTACAAAGTATGGTGCGTGTAAGAACAAAGTCCACTCATGTACAGGGGCCTACCTGCCAACATAGCTCTTTGTTTAGTTGAGGTTGAGGACAAGGCAACCTTCCAGAACACCCCAGAAACTAGCTGGTTACTGATTCCATGGCTGTGTCCTGCTACAAAGCAGAAGTCGAGGGGATTAACCAGGCGGCTTCTTCTGCTGTGACCCTCTCCAGGTGGCAATCCTCATCCCTTTCCGGAACCGCCACGAGCACCTCCCAGTCCTGCTCAGACACCTGATTCCCATGCTTCAGCGCCAGCGCCTGCGATTTGCATTTTATGTGGTTGAGCAAGTGAGTGGCCCATCCTTTCCTCTTCTTTCTGTTCTGAGATAGCAGTTTAGAGCACTTTCAGCCAATCCACCTTTGGAGTGCAGAGCCAGCGAAACTGCAATCTTAGGATTGAGCCACCCAGAGCTGAAAGGGGGAGCAGAGAGCAATTCTATGCTTCTGGTTTGGGATGTTTCTCAACACTGGCTGACTTGAGTCCAGGAGGGAACTTTGTTTACCCTTGAACAAAGGCCCCTTGTATGGTGTTTTAGTCAGAGCTGTTTTGGGTGGTGTTTTTGGTCTTCCGACCCAGGAAATTCCCCTTAAGATAAGGAGCCATGGGTAAAAATGGCTGTATTGTTCTTTCTTCCCTTTATGAGGCTGGATACTCCTCCAGATGCTGTTAGAGATCGAATGCTTGCTTTTATGACAGTCTTAGGAGAGAGGAGCTTGGGCTTGTTACCCTTCTTATTTCTAAGGAAATTGAGGCCAGATGTCAAGTGGTTTGTGAGGCAGTGATGAGTGTGCTGGCCAAGCCATCTCTGGCTCAGTAACCTGTCCTAATCAGGTTCAGTAAGCTCTCCTATAGGCCGGGAGGCAGTGAAGATTTTGCTCGTTGAGTCCTTTTAAAAAATAAAGTCCTGCTTCTTATAGGTTGGCACCCAACCTTTTAATCGAGCCATGCTTTTCAACGTCGGTTTTCAAGAAGCAATGAAGGATTTGGACTGGGACTGTCTTATTTTTCATGATGTGGATCATATACCAGAAAGCGATCGGAACTACTATGGGTGTGGGCAGATGCCAAGGCACTTTGCAACGAAGTTGGACAAGTATATGTATCTGTGAGTATCATTTCCTCTGGAAGAGGTTAAATCTAAAAGGATGCTGAGAGATGCAAAGATGGCAAAATCCAATTAGCTCCTCCCCAGCATGCGTTGGCTATCAAATGGATAAACAAAATGGAGTGCAGCCACAGCATGGAAACACTATTAGGCAGTAAAAAGGAATGGAGTCCTGATACATGTGACCAGATTAATGAACCTTGAAAACACTCCTGTGTGAAAGAAGCTAGTTACCAAAGGCCACATGTTGCATGATTGTACTCCCATGACTTGTCCAGAATAAGCAAATCCATAGAGACCGAGCAGTGGTTGCAGGGAGGAGGGGGAACGAGGAGTGACTGCTAATGGGTACAAGGTTTCTTTTTGGGGTGATGAAAGGTATTTAAATGGATTGGGGTTCATGGTTGCACAACTCCGTGAATAGCCTAAAAACTATGGAATTATACACTTTAGGTGAATCATTTGGAATGTCAGTTATGTTTCAATAAAGCTGTTATGAAACATAGCAATTAGAGAAACACGTAGTTAGCTACAAAGATCTCTGCGTCTCAGCACGAGGAAATGGCTGCAGGTGGTTCAGGGTAGTAGCACAGAGTGCACTGTGTCACAAAAGAGTTCTCCAGTGAAATGGTGACTCTTCCCAGGGGAAGAAACCATCCTTGGATTCCCAGATGATCGAAGCTGTATGTCTCCTTCTAGGCTTCCTTACACTGAGTTCTTTGGTGGAGTGAGCGGCTTAACAGTGGAACAGTTTCGGAAGATCAATGGCTTTCCAAACGCTTTCTGGGGTTGGGGTGGAGAAGATGACGACCTGTGGAACAGGTACTCCCCTCTTCTGGTTTCGGTGCCATCTAAAAATGCTACCTTAGGCTCCTCAGACCAGTGCTGTGCATGAGATGTAGGGTACAAGCCATCTAGGTAATGTGAAACATCCTAGTTAGCCACGTTTAAAAAGGTTAAAAAAGGGCAGCCCCGGTGGCGTGCAGTTTAGCGCCGCCTGCAGCTCAGGGTGTGATCCTGGAGACCCCAGATCGAGTCCCACATCAGGCTCCTTGCATGGAGCCTGCTCCTCTCTCTGCCTGTGTCTCTGCCACTCTCTCTCTCTCTCTCTCTTTCTCTCTTTCTCTCATGAATAAATAAATAAAATCTTTAAAAAAAGAAAAAGAGATCAAATTAATTTTAATGTATTTAATACATGCCAATAGATTTATCACAATATATTAAAAATAATATCCTTCTGACATATAATCAGTATGAAGAATTAATGGGATGCTTCACATTTATTTTTTCTCTCACTATACCTTTGAAATCTGATATCTGTTTTATATTCATAGCACATTTCACTAAAACTTCCCCAAGCCAGAGGTCACATATTCGTGATGAGTGTACACAGATTTGCCTCTACTATCAGATAAGACTTGGATTATACAAGTTTGCAAGAATGATGTTATATTTGAGTAGTGTAAACTGATCTTTTTGCAGAGTAATAAGTAAACAGTAACCTAATAAGGAACAAATGAGCAAAAGAATCTCCACCTCTTATCTGTTGACTTTATAGATGGGCTTTAAAAAAAAAGTTAGGTGTTGTTTTTAATTACAATGTAATACTTGCTGGTAAAAAGTCAGATAATACAAGGCGTATAAACCAAACAGCATAATGGTTTTGTCCTATTTCGTTCCCAGGAAGTAGTCATTTTAACAGGGCTCTTTCTCTACATCTTTATATCCATATACAAACAACCCAGACCCATCCTGTCTCTCTTTCCAACCATGTTAATACGGAGAGAGCCGCTTCATTATCTCTAACAATTGCATGGTATTCCTTTATGTAGATACATGATATTTTATTTTAATCCTCTCCTGTCAAGGAACATTGTTTACAATTCTGAATATCCTTGTTCACCTATGCAAGTATTTCTTCAAATTAAATCCCTAGTTGTAGAACTACAGAGTCAAATAAATGCTCTTTCAAATTTGGAAAGTTATGGTCAGGATTTTTCTCCAAAAGAGGTTGCAGAAGAGTCTGAGCAGTGGTGCATCAACATTCCTACTTTCTTATATTACTGGTTATAAACCACCTTTTACATTTTGCCACACTTCAGCCCTTTAGTAGTCACATGTGGCTCGGGGCTGCTGTACTGGACAGAGGAGGTCCAGACATAATCTTTCTCAGTTTGAGAGGTAAAAATGGCATCTCTTCCTTTTAATCCATCCATTTGGATTTCTTAGGAACCTAGTGAGGATGAACAGTTTTCCATGAACGTAACTGGTTGAGCTCTCCCAGGACATCTGTCATAATTCTCAGCTTGCACTGTCCCCAGCTCAGCAGGAGCCCCCAGGCACAGGAACAGGAGCTGGTTCACCCCAGTGCCCTGCACAATTCCCAAGCACACAGTAGACATTCTCTATGCACTTACCAAATCAAGAGCAAGAATGCATTTCCCAATATCAAAAGGAGAGTGTAACTTGGAGTTAAAAGGAGGATGTTGAAATAATATTCTCCCACAGTTTTAAAATATGAAGACAACCATAAGTTTCACATAGATATCCAAAGTCTACCTCCACGTATTATTTCTTACAGCCCTATCTAGTTTCCAGTAAACCCAACTTGGGAAATCCTGTCTTTATCTTTATCTTTTTACCAAAGACAGGTTTGGATTAATAACCAAACACCTCCTTAGTTCTGCTTTCCTCATAGTGTTGTGAAGTTTTACATCTAGATCAGAGGGTGTCATACAAATTAGTTCATCTCCCTGGTGATGGGGGAGGTGGGCAGAGTAATTAAGTTCATAAGCAGGGAAAACACAGTGCTACTCTGGCTTTACTGACTTGCTTTATAGTAGTTTATGGACAGGAAAGATGCTGTCTACCAGTGAGAAAAACATTTTTGATAGGTCCCAAAGAAGCCGGCAGGGAGAGAGTGTGTGTGCACTCGTCTCCTGGGGAATGCTCCCTGTTGGACTATCGCTGAGAACCTGCATCATGCCTTACTCCCAAAATTTTGAATTTCGAATTTCTTTTCTTTTTCAACACTCTTTTGTATTGTAGACCTACTTTTCTAAAGCCATGAACTTAATCCAGAGGGTAAGCAATTGAATATTTGAATGCAGAAGAAGTTCTGTTGTTTATCTTGGGATTTCTCAACCTCGGCACAGGTGTGGTCATCTGTGGTACTTGATCATTTTATCTATCTAGCCCAACGTTTTTGTCTCGGACAGAGTACAGAATGCAGGCTACTCTGTGAGCCGGCCAGAAGGTGACACGGGGAAGTACAAGTCTATTCCTCATCACCATCGAGGAGAAGTCCAGTTTCTTGGAAGGTTGGTAGTTTATTTACTCTTGTAGAGGATACTCTACAAATATCCTCTATATTTTGCATTTCCAGATGTCCCAGAGCATATCATATTGCAGCCCCCTTTTCTTACTTCCCACCTCCTCTCCATGGTCCTGTTTTGGCTGCCTTATAGTTCCTAGATAGATTTTCGTGTTTCCATGAGGCAGGCATTTGTGTGAAATCAGACTATCGGTGAAAAATATGATCATAGATCTCATTTGGAGATTGCTCATTTGACATCCTAAGCTTCATGGTCTTCTCTGTAGCCGGTAGGGCGTTGGAGAAAAATCCACTCAGTTAAAGGTCTCTGTGTAACTTGCACTGACATGACAAAGCAGGGTTGGCACCCATTCTGCGAGCTCCAGTTTGGAAGGGCACCCCAAACTTCTGTTTGTGTGGGTGCACTCGATAAGGAAGTTCCATCCTGGCCTAATTGAGGCATGTCAGTAGAATGACATCTCCACGTGTTCAAAAGTGCATTTTGGTCTCGTTTACTGGGAGGAGGACTGTTCTCTGGAGCACCAGCTCTGATTGCGTGAACTCCACTGTCATAGGAGTGGGGAGGTACTGAATGCAGACCCAGACCGTGCTCATCTGATGTATGTGTAATATCTTACCTCCCACTCCCCCTACCTTGGGCAGGTCATTGAACACCAGGAGCCTTGGTTGCCTCATTTACTTAAGGAGTGGGTGCATTAAATGAAATGATATCATAACTGAAGTACTCAGCATGTAAGAGAAGGTGTTTCTAATACTAACCACCTTCGGTGTGGTGCAGCTGACCGGGGCAGGCCGGTCCCCTGCCATGTGAGGCAGGAGCACCACCCTGGGCTTTGGCCCCTCACTCAGAGCCACCCCTCTGCTCTCTGCTTAAACAGGTATGCTCTGCTGCGGAAGTCCAAAGAACGACAAGGGCTGGACGGCCTCAACAACTTGAACTACTTTGCAAACATCACATACGACGCCTTGTATAAAAACATTACTGTCAACTTGACACCCGAGCTGGCTCAGGTGACCGAGTACTGAGATGAGGAGAGAACATGTGTTTGCTTTACCCACCACCACCAAGAAAGCAACCTGGGGAGTGAGGTCTTGGGGCTCCACCCAGGAAGAGAATAGAAATACAGTGTCTGATGAAGGATCACAGGGTTTGAGGAGAAAATGTGAACAGTATACACGCACAAAACGCCTTCACTGTGGATGGGGAGCTTCCTTCATCAGGACTGGCTTTCTATTTTCACAAGACGGATGTCTGTCCTGCTGCTCTCCTCCCCCCGGTCGCCTACCCCAGCGTCCCGTCTCAGCCAGGATCTCCAGACCCGGAACTGAGCTCTGCTGTGGTCCTGGCGCCGAGCCTGTTCCTACGAATGGCCTTTGAAGCTTCTTGGCCTTCAGAGCAAAGAGGCAACCCCACCACAGGGCAGCTGCGTTTTAGGAAGAGCAAATGAAACTCCACACACCATTCTTCTCCATCTCTGGTGTTCTCTTTGGTTTCATTTTCTTTCTTTCTTTCTTTCTTTCTTCTTTCTTTCTTTCTTTCTTTCTTTCTTTCTTTCTTTCTTTCTTTCTTTCTTTCTTTACCTGCTTTGGGTGGGGATGGAGGGTGGGGGGAGGGATTGGGGAAGATAAATAGACCTATAATAATCACTTCTTGAAGAAGTATAATTGTAAATAAGCCATGTAAAATGCCTTTTTTAAATTTAATTTTATAGCTGGCTCCAATTCAAACCGAGGATTTATATATTAGATCACTTATTTGGTTGGCAAATGCGGAACTCAGTTAAAATGCAGTGGAGGGCTATCACCTCCCAAATTGCTATCGCTTTGGAAGGGAGTGGACGTAGGGCATGTCGCAAACAGATCGAGACAGTCCAGCCTATCACTGGTAGCTCACTCCTGCCCCCTCCCATCCTCCTCTTCCAGAAGTCTTGCTCTTGACTTTTGCTGTGGACTCTCTTCCCAGTTGGGCATGTACAGTCTCATCCCCGTCTTCTGCTAAACAGGAGCCCTCCTGCTCAAAGCGGACCCTTTGGGGGGCCTCTGTGTCCACACACCCCTGGATCTCTGAACTTTGTTCTTTGTTCTTTCATCACTGAGAGTGGTGGGGTAGGGTGGGTGGGTCAGTTTTCTGCCTCTTTTTTATTTTATTTTGCTCTTTTGGAACTTGGCCACAATTCCTGAAATCTGTGCCTAAATTATCAGCTAGCTTCAGTGATTCCTCTGAATATTTCCCTTTTCAGTTTCTGGAAAGATTCTTTGTCAACATTATGAACCAGTTCCTAGAACTAAGGAGCAGTGGACTGAAGAAGCCAGGGAGCAAGTGACATTTGTGTGCTGTGGGTCAGCTGGGGGCCAGGGTAGACCCATCTGAGTTTTGCAGGTGGACAGACAATGCCAGGACCCAAGCCTGTGTGCTGGGTTCACACCCCATGCACTTCTTGAAGTTAGATTCTGAATTGCCCTTGAAGTTGTGCCTCTGTTTCTCCCTGAGCCAAATCCCTCGATTCTGGTCCCTCTTGCCTTCTGCAGGATTCTGAAAAATGCCAGTCTTTTCCTCTCCTTTTCCATAAAACATATTTATATATTGTGATTAGGAGTACTTTCTGAAAAGTACTTCATATTTTTTTTAATTGCCTTGTTTGCCTTCAACTTCCTTAATTTTCATGGTTTACATGGATGTGTGTGTAGGGGAGTGTATTTGTGTAGATATGTGTGGGTTGGGGTTTTCTCCGTTGCATGTGTCGCTTCCATGGACATATGATCCCCACAAGCTGTGGGAGTGATTGGCCAGGCCTTGTTTTTTGTTCGTGCTTTTGTTCTTTTGAAGAATAGAGTGGTATTTTAGAAAAGCAACTGCATTACAAAGCTCTTATCGGCTCATATGAGAGAGCAGGCTGCTGCCCTTGAAAATGCTGGTAAGTTGTATCATATGTTTTAAAAGAATGTTGAGCATCTCATGCTTTAAAAGACCTTCACAACAGAACATTACACACAGGAGCTCACTTGGTTTTCCTTTGAAGTCTGGTGCCCAGAGCAATAAAGATTTCTTTCTCCCTTTTCTCCTGCCTCCCCCTAGGCCGGTGTGCTGGTCTTGACTCTCCTCATCCTTTTCCTTCTCCTGTCCTCTCTCATCACTGAAGGCTGTGAGCCACTTTCAGGGTGATACAGCCATGATGTCATTTGGAAGAATTTGCTAGGTTGGGCCAGTCCTTAGTTAAAGATGATATGTGTGTACACAGCAGTGTTGTAAAATGGTCCCATGCAAAGCTTTTCACAAACGTATTTACCCACCAAGAACAAAACATTGGCAAAAGGCTCAACACTTGATCTTAAAAAGAAAATGCTTGATTGGAGGATAAAAGGAAAGGTGTCTTTTCACTGCTTGAAGTAAGGTCACTGAAATTATTTTGCGATCATGTGTGAGTTTGTTTTATTAGTGTGAAATCTCTTACTGCACACCGCTTAGTCATTTACCCACCAGGTCGAGGATCATGTGGGAAACAAAAGTTAAGAACATACAGCCAGGCCCGTGAGCTATTAATGGTGTGAGATTCTCAAGTTAAAAAAAAGAAAAAAAAAAAAGAACAATAAGAACCAAATGTGACCTTGTGCATATTTTGGCAGCTGAAATTCTTTTAAGGCTACTGATGGGTGACCCCTTAAATCAGTCTGGTCTTAGCTGCTTGCAGGGAAATGTTTCTCCTTTCATGCTGTTTTGCTGGGTGAAGAGTTATTGCAAAAATATTCCTTTTGACATTACAGGGATTCTTGTTGGAGCTCCTCTACCACAGAAGTTAATAATTGAGCAACAGCCACAAGTATTGATTGTGTCCACTCACCGTTGACAATGGCATTGAAGGTAGCTAGCTTCCTTCCATCACTACGTTTTTTTTGAGCTTGCTCTTATGTTTTAAGAGGTGCCAGGGGTACGTTTTTGCACTGAAATCTAAAGATGTTTTAAAAACACTTTTCACAAAAATAGTCCTTTGTCATTACATTATTTACTCATGTGTTTGTACATTTTTGTATGTTAATTTATGAATGATTTTTTCAGTAAAAAATACATACTCAAGAACCAAACCTTGGTGATTGTTTGTCTTTGCCTAGAACAATTTGGCTATTTGGAAGCCATTCCTCTCTTTTTCTCATGGGAGTTCAGCTCCTCTGGGTTCCTTCAAGCAGCTTGGCTTCCAGGTTGCTCAGCTGACCTCTGGGTACTCCTGAGAGAAAGACAGCCCCCACCCCCGACCCCTGCAACCAGACCAGCTGGTGGAAAGACTCAGCCAATGTAGCAAAAGCACTAAACCCCACCATGCTACCCAGGCATCCACCCACACTTAGTTTTCCTTCTCGAATTGGCCCAGGTGACCCTCATCAAGTCGAACAAGACACGTGGGCAAAGAGGGGATGAGAGTGGATGGAGTTTGGATCCAGAAGGTCCTCTGGGGTCAGTCCAGAGTTTGCTGTCTCCCTGGTTCTGCTTGGAGATTGTAATCATAGCTTCTATTTGTTGAACATTTATTCACTATATTTAATGAGTGTAAAGTTCTGTGTCCAGGTGCTAGGAATATAATGATAAGCACAAAGGACAGGGTGAGTGGCCTCATAAAACTTACTGTCCTCTTGCCCCACACCCCCAGGTGGAAGGTATGATTAACATTACAACCAGGGTGCCTGGGTGGCTGTGTTGGTTAAGTGTCTGACTTACGATTTTGACTCACGTCATGGTCTCAGGGTTCTGGGATCAAGCCCCCCACCCTGGACTCTGTGCTCAGCTAGGGGTCTACTTGTCCCCAGCCCCACCCCCCGAGTAGATAAATAAAATCTTAAAAAAAAAAAAAAGAGAGATTATGATCACAAGGAGTGCTGGAAAAAAAAAAAAAAAAGACATGGCTGCAGACCACAGATGGATGGTATGGAAGGTGTCCCTGGAGGGAGGTGGGTGGCCTGAGGGGGGACCAGTGGGTTACCTGGTGAGCTGCAGGATCAGAAAACCATCAAGCTGGTGCAGAGGACAGAGGGCTGCACCAGGGATTGCTAGGCTAGGAGGAGGGCAGGCCAGATGCCTTGTGGAGCCTTGTGTGCCAAGGTAAGGAGGGAGATTGGATTTTATCAGAGCAATGGCCTCAAGAGATCCCAGAGGTGGGGCTGTGAGTGATGTCATTAGACGTAATCTTAATAGATGGCTCTGGCTGCAGGGAGGATGGGGGCTCTAGAGAAGCAAAGGAGAAATGGGGGGATCAGGTAAGTACACACAATCATGCACGGACAGTATGGAGGAGAGACCCTGGGGGACGCTGAGGGAGCAGGTGGCTGTTGGGATGGAGGAACTCAAGTAGCTTCTGGCTTCCCCACTTGGGTGGATGGCAAGGCCATTCCCTGGGACAAGGGTGCTGGAATTGGACCAGGCTCGTAGGACAGACCACAAGCCTAGCTGTAAGTGTGTTGAGTTTGAGGGTTTTGAGGCCACCAAGCAGATCTGGCGAACAGGCAGTTGTACATACTCCAGTTTGGGGGCTCCAAGGAACAGCGGCAACCAGGGTGGATCGTGAGTCTCTTGTGTGGGAGATGAGTGCAGATCTAGGAGTGGATGCAGTTGCTCTGGTGCTGAGTAGAGCAGGAGCATAGAGGGGGAAGGCGGCCTTGGCCCGAGCCTCTAAGAGCTCCATTTATAATATTTGAGAAGAAAAGAGAGTGAGCAGAATAGATCAGAGTGGTAGGAGGAACGAGCGGTGGGTAGGAACGGTGGGTAGGACGGGAAAGTCAAGAGAAGAGATGTTCGAGGGGGAGTGGTCAGCAGTGCTGAATGCAGAGAAGATGTAAGATGAGGCTTGAAACTCATTGTCGGGAAGGGGAGAAGGTCATGGCAGGGCAGGCCACAGGGGAGTGGGCTGAGGGGGCAGTGAGGCAAACACCTGGAATCCCAGGAAGGGGATGAGAAGAGAAGGCTGGGCACTGAGGAAGTGTGTGAGGCTCAGGGAGGGTTTTCGTTTTGGTTTTCCAGCAAGAGAAACCTGAGTAGTTTTGAACCACAGGGAGAGTCGACCAGAGAAAGCTGAACATCCAAGAGACAAGGGCTAACTTAGTAGGAATGTTCTTGAACTACTGGCTGCTGATGAAGCTAAAAACCCTGGAGGAATTAGAAGCCCTTCCTACTACTACGTTCAGTTCTAATCAACGGCCGCAAACAGCCTGTGAAGACCCAGTGGCTGTTGAAAAAAAAAAAAAAATCAAAGATCCCTTTCAGTTAGAAGTCACCAGAATTGGGATTCAGCAGAGTCAATTCCTGACATTGCCACATTACCACTTCCTCCCCACTCAAAGTGGTTTTTTTTTAATTTGGGGGAAGTACGGTCCTAAAAATAGCAGTTCCCATTTATTGATGTTTGTTCTGTGCCAGGGGCTGTGCCAATTAGTCTTCAGCCCTGTGAGGGAGACACTCAACCCTCGGCTCTTAACACTGGGGGCCAGATCATTCTTTGTACAGGGAATCGGGGAGAGGGCATTGCTGTGCTCTGTGCACTGCCATGTATTTAGCTGTACCCTTGGGCTCTACCCTCTACCGGCCAGTAGCAGCACTTCTCCCACCCTACTTATGACAACCAAAACTGTCCCCAGACATTGCCAAATGACCCTGGGGAGCAAAAATCCCCTGTCTGGAGCCGCTGCTCTGCAGCCGGGGAATGAAAGCCACCAAAGCCACTGCTCACTTTAGGTCCCCAAACTAGCACACAGAGACATCTGGGATTTGAACACCAGGTCACTTTTACCCCAAGATGAACGCTCTGAACCTCTAAGCCACTTCTGATCCAACTTCCTTTTTTATATGCATGTTCTTAATGGCTTTTATTTCCAGACAGCTCATAAATATTTTGATTAATAAAACTAATACATGAGTATATGCTAACTGAAAAGTTTTTTAAGATTTTATTTATTTATCCATGAGAGACAGAGGCAGAGACACATGCAGAGGGAGAAACAGGCTCCCTACAGGCAGCCTGACGCGGGACTTGATCCTGGGTCTTCCAGGATCATGCCCTGGGCTGAAGGTGGCACTAAACCACTGAGCCACCCGGGCTGCCCTTGAAAGGTCTTAAATCGCACCCCCTTGAATGGTAGTGGTTTGGCTGGTAATGATGATGCCTGTTGGTCTACATGTATGTATGGGGAGATAAAGACATACATACTTTAAAGACCAAAATAAAAAAACATAAATTGTAATTACTTGGGCTTTTTTTTTAATCCTAAAATTTCTTGGAGATACCTTCTCTATGATTGAAAAGCTTTCTGAGGGGCAGCCCAGGTGGCTCAGCAGTTTAGTGCCGCCTTCAGTCCAGGGCCTAATCCTAGAGACCCGGAATCGAGTCCCATGTCAGGTGCATGGAGCCTGCTTCTCCCTCTGCCTGTGTCTCTCTCTATGTGTGTGTGTGTGTGTGTGTGTGTGTGTGTGTGTGTGTCTCATGAATAAATAAATAAAATCTTAAAAAGCAAAAAAAAGTTTTCTGAAATAAAGCTCAGGGTCCCCTCTCTCCTCAGAGAAGCATCGTGTGAACAACACAAAAGTGCCACGTCCCCGAGTCTCCTTTATTTTGTTCCACAGGATTTCTTACTCTGAATCCTGTATTCTTACTGGTTTTTTGTTCCTTGACTGTCAACCTCACTAAAATGTAGTCCCTATGAACGTAGAGACTGCTTTGTTCTTGCTCTATCCCAACTGCCAAGAACTGGTCCTGGCACGTAGTAGGTTCACAGTAAATCTTTGTTGAACAAAACTGCCTTCTCCCTTGCAACAGCTGTGCATACACACCCCTGTATGCACTGGATGTCATTTATTTAGCTCTTTTCCTCCTGATGGACATGAAGTTGCTTTCAGTTTCTCACTGTTGCACCATATGCCCCACGGTGAGCACAGCTGTGTGTAAATCCCTGTGCCTGGATGTAAGTAGGTCAACTGGAGTCTCAGAAGGGGTGGGGGGGGCAGACTAGTGGTGGCCAACGATAGTACAATTCCATTTTTGCAAGGTACAGATGTTCTGGAGATGGGTTGCAAAACTATGTGAATATACCTACCAAGTATACTGAATGTACCTACGATACTGAGCTATGGGCATGGAGGAATGGTTACGATTTAACTTTCATTTGACACTTATTTTTACCACAATTTAAATTTTAATTAATTTATTTATGTATTTATTGTAAAGATTTTATTTATTTATTCATGAGAGACACAGAGACATAGGCAGAGGGAGAAGCAGGCTCCATGCAGGGCGCCCGATGTGGGACTCGATCCTGAGACTCCAGGATCACACCCTGAGCCAAAGGCAGATGCTCAACCGCGGAGCCACCCAGGCGTCCCAACCACAATTTTTAAAATGATAAAATTCTACTTATTAGGGGCACCTGGTTGGCTCAATGAATTGAGCATCTGGCTCTTGATTTCAACTCAGATCATAATCTCAGGGTCTTGAGATCGAGCCCCAAGTAGGGCTCCACGCTCAGCGGGGAGCTGGCTTGAGACTCTCCCTCTGCCTCTCCCGACTCCTACCCATGCACGCGCGCGCGCTCTCTCTCTCTCTCTCTCTCTCAAGTAAAATCTTTAAAAATTCTACTTCTTAACCTCACCCAGTAGGAACGTCCATGATCTCCACTCGAAGCCTTTGTACCCCCTAGCACAGTAAGCCCTGATTAAGTGTCTGTTGAATTAATTCGTAAATTTTTTAAAAATCTATTTTGCCTATATGCTGTTTTTTGGTCATCTGTCCGGGCCGGGCAGAGTGATGGACACAAAAAGAGTCATGTCCCGCGTTGCCCTAAATCTCCATTAGCTCCCTCTGCAGCCAGGCACCAGCATCAAAAAAGGTGCAGTTGAGCGTTGTCATGGGCTCATCCTTCCCACGGCGTGTCCTTCCGTCACTCAGTCAGCCGGGCTCCTCGTGTTATCTGTCACTCGTCACTGCCCCTCCCTTTTCCTTTGCGTTGACAGAGCCCCCATTGTCCTGTCTTCTCTTGTTGGGCGGCTTGACTTCCTCCCATGTTCCTGCTCGTATGTGTCACATGGCGATGAACCAGCCAGCACACTGTTGATTGCATTTCTCCGGGGCCCCTTCCTTGTCCTGTGATCCCCCTTCACCAGTCATAGCTCCCCTCTTTTTCAGCCTAACTCAGGGGTCAGCGAGCCGGGGCCAGCCGGCTGCCTGTCTCTGTAAGTCAAATTTCACCGAAACCCAGTCATGCCCGTCTGCTTCCATGTGATCCATGGCCTCAGGTCACCATGGCAGAGCTGAGTCGCCGGGACAGGCTACCTGTGGTCCCCAAAGCAAAAATATTTCCTCTCTGGCCCTTGGCAAATTTTTGCCAGCCTCTTGCCTCACTATTTGTTTGATGTACAAAAAAATCTACATTTTTGTGGTTGAGCCTGGCACTTTGTATACAGTAAGTGAATAATTGGAGTGCATTTAAAGCGGACTTGGGGACATTAGTTTCAGGTGGGGGACAGGAGGAACGTTCCCTTGCGTCTCCCCATCCTGGGGACACTTCTTTGATTTCAGATGGTACGAGTCCAATGAACACCCAGTCTGAAGCAGCTGACTGTCCCAGTCCTGTGTAACTTTCCGTCATAGCACAGCCTAGGTGAATCTCCTTGTCCATTCAGCTGTGCCCTGGCTTATCAACTGTCTTCCCCCACCCCCACCCCCAACCCCAGTGCTGTAAACCTCTGGAGGGCAACGAATCTCAGCTCTCCACCACCCACAGCAGTGTGTGGCAGGAGATGGTGTTAAGATCATTGCTGATTGAAAACGAGAGAGAGAGAGAGAGAGAGGAGAGAGAGAGAAAGGAGGTGTGTGTGTGCAGGGGAAGGGTGGACCTACCAGACTCCCGGGTTTTTCAATTCGTCCTTCTTACCAAAATACAGGCCACCCCTGGTTTCACCTAATTTCTCTTTATCTGACAGCTAAGGAAACGGAGTCTGGAGAAGTGAAGTGACTTCCCCCGGGGGCTGTGGAGCTCTGGTTGTAGATGTGGGATCTGGCTATAGGGCATCATTCCACATCCCTGCTCCTTCTAGAATTCAGAGCAGATTCACTCCCAGACCTCCCCTACTCCTTACCCACAGGCTCCCCATACAACAGGGAGCCTCTTTCCGATTTGGCTATTGAGATGGGCCACCCACCATTGTTCTGGATTTAAGTCACATGGCTTCTGTCCTGAGCACCGTGGTTCTGCAGGAGTGAGGAGCGGAGGGGCCAGGGCAGGTGGTGGAGAGGGAAGATCTGCCTTTGCGGGTGACAGAGAAGGGTGGAGGGCTGTGCTCATAAGGGAGCTGCATGGCTCATCCCCTCGCTGGCAGGTTTTCCTGCCAGCAACAAGCAGAATTCATTGCATAAGTGGCATAAATTATCCTTAGTTTGTCCGCACAGTGAATTCGCATGTGATGGGAAGGATGAATCATTACTCCGCGCTCACGGTCATTAGGGGAACAGCTCAGCCCCACTCTACTGTAGCATGATGGGTGCAGGTTTGGAGGGAGCATTTGTACCTGCCACACACCAGGGGCCTCACAGAAGGCCTGAGGGTGCTCCTTCTCCTGGGGTCAGTGGTAGCATCGAGGGCAGCTCAGGGTCATAGGGAGGGGACGTTTCAGATGAGACTTGAAGGCCATTGAATCAGTCATGGGAGACAAAGGAAGGAGTGTCAGGCAGAGGGAACAGCCAGGGCAAAGGGCCTGACGTGGAACAGCTGCCTTCAGAAAAAGAGAAGGCGGTGGGTTGGCCCACCGTGGAGGAGGGAGACAGGTCACAGGCGGAGGTGGGGCTCACGCCTGCAGGGTCTTGTGGACCTTGGCGAAGCACTGGGATTCTATCGGGGTGTCGCGGGACCACTGGAGGGTTTTAAGTGACGGAGGGAAGCGGTCTGGTGTATCCACTGGGGAGCTCCTCCGGCTTTAGGCCACTGGTCTCGGACTGGGTGTTGGTGGCAGGTCAAGAGCAGGAGCGAAGACACCAGTGGGAGCCTATGACAGTGGTCCAGGTGGCAGGTGGTGGCGGGCTCCAGGCAGGGAAGGGGCAGAGAAGCGGGCCACAGCGGACACTGTGAAATGCCACCCAGCTCCCACGGAGGACCGAGTCTGCCCTTCCAGGTCTCACTCAGCCTGCAGCAATGTGCCACCCCCCGCAAGGCCAATGTCTGGTTTGCACAGGGGTCTGAAGACCCTGTCCCCTTGCCCTGATGGGGGACAGCTCAGAATAGCCACCCCAGCTTCAGACCACATCACAGCCTGATGTCTCCCTCGGCCCCACATCGCTACCCTCACTCCCTCGCAGGTGAGGCCCCAACAAATGGCCTACGTACAAACCTACCTCTGAGTCCACTTTCTAGAGAACCTGGTCAACGCTAGGGACTGATCGGACGCGCCCTAAAAATACACTGTGCTGTCCTGTGGGGAGCTGGTGATTCAGAGGAGGGCCCCACCCATGGTGGCCCAGCCACCTCTGCTCTGTCACAGCAAGGCTCCCAACCCACCTGCGGAACCAGAGAGTCCAGTTTGAAAGGCAGAGACCGGAAGTGGGCTGGCTTCTAGAGGCACCAAGAACCTTCGCTCCTGATGCTGTGGGTTTTGGTGGCTTTCCCTGAAATTGCACGGGAGTGTGTTTTTACTCACCTGCGGCCACAGGGCTCTCATAATTGGAGGATCGGGTTGTTATTCAAATCATCCTCCCCCTCACCCGCTGAGAGACACTACCAGTCTCATTTCTGGCAGGTTTCAAAGTTTCCCTGTCACCACACTTTCCAGCTTTCTACACTTTGAAACCCTGACCAAGAGCAGTCACCTGAAACAGCAAAACTACTCCTGTATTCTAAATTTGAAAAGGTCAGCTGTCTGGGCCTGAAGCTTCCGCTTCTGAGCCTGCCTCCTTGCTGGCTGCTAGGGTCACGGAGGGCTACTTTCACTCGCTCACACAGCCACTCACTAATTCTTGTATTTATTCATCAAACCTCTGATGTTGCTGACCAGGGGCTCCATGCTGAGACACGAGATGAAGATGACTGAGGCCCTGCTCTCAAATGACTCCTGGCCGGGACGGGGAGACAGACAGCTAAATGGTCCACTTCCTAATGATTTAGCCTGAATGATTTATCTCCTGGGGGTACAGTCACCATCCTATTTGGGGCCAGTTCAGAAAGTTCTGGATGCCCAAAGAGCTTGCTGTCTATTCTATAGGCAATGGGGAGCCAAGGAAGGTTCTTGAGTGGGAGAGTGGAGTAATTAAAGGTATAGTTTAAGTTCATTTATCTGGTTGCACATCCATTCACGCGGCCATCCTTACAGCCAACAGATATTTATTGAGCATCTACTATGTGCCATGCACTGTGCCGCATTCCTGGTTTCTGTCTCTGGCAGTGAACAAGACAAACCTAAATCCCTGCCTTCATGGAACCAGCATTCTGGGGAGGAGGGGGAGATAGATTATACAAAAGGAAATATGTGGGACTCAGACATGCTAAGAGCCATGAAGGAAATGACCAGGGTGATGGCATTGAGAGCGACCAGGGACGGGGTCAGGCTCCTTCCAAGGTTGTTGGATGGCCAGGGAGGAGACCTCTGGGGAGGTAATGATTCAGCTGACATAAGAAACAAGGCAGGGACGCCTGGGTGGCTCAGCAATTAAGCGTCTGCGGCTCAGGGCGTGATCATGATCCTGGGGTCCTGGGATCAAGTCTCACATCGGGTTCCCTGCAGGGAGCCTGCTTCTCCCTCTGCCTGTGTCTCTGCCTCTCGCTCTTGTCAATCATGAGTAAATAAGTAAAATCTTAAAAAAAAAAAAAAAGAAAGAAAGAAAAAGAAACAAAACAGTTATGATGAGAACAGGGAAGAGAGGTACAGAATGAGGAAGGGCAAAGTGCAAAAGCCCTGAGGCAGGAAAGAATTTAGCTTGCTGGGGAAGGCGAAAGGAAGCCAATTTGGCTGAAAGGGAAAGGAGGAGGCCAAGGGAGGGTCTTGTAGGCCGCGGTGAGAATTTGGGAATTTTGTGGGGAGAACAGCCAGAGGCCACTGCAGTTCCAGCCACGGAGTGACATGTTTTGGTGTTTTGGCTGCTGTTGGGAGCCAAGAAGGCCATAGGCAAGCCCACAGGCTGTGGCTTGGACCAGGGTGGTGGCAGTGGAGCTGGACAGAAGCCAAAGGAAGGCAAAGACTAGAGGTTCTGGGTGGAGGTGACCGGATATCTAGATGCTTCTTTAGGATGTTTCCAGTCCAGGGCCCAGGAGAGAGAGCAGGATCCTGATGGGAATCTGAGATTCATCAGGCAGTGGAATGGGGGTTCCCCAAGGACGGGGACGCCCAGGGCGGGCGCACGGTGTCCAAAGGCAGAGCTCAGCAAGAACGCTGCTGAGAGGCGACCACGAGCACTGGGTTGCACAGCTGGACTCGGCAGCAAGAATGGTGACCTCTAGAGCCATTTGGTGGCCCAGGTGGAAAGCTGGTCAGAAGACACTGAGAGGGTAGAGTGAGAAGTGGGTCTGGGGGTGCGGAGGATGCTCCCCAGGAACCCAATATGGGAGGGGATGGAGGACGGGGGCGGCCAGGCTCTGGAGCAGAAGCCTCCCTCCTCTTGGGTCCTGTTATGGGGCGGGGCGTGCACCCGCAGGCATCTGGGCTTGTGGGGCCCACGGGCGTTCTCCACGGCCTGCCTGTACCTGCCCCGCCCTCCTGCCCCCGGCCTGGTACCAGTGCGGGCACCGGGCCAGGACTCAGAGTACAAAGGGAGCGGCCGGAGACCGGGCTGGGGCCAGGCAGCAGGCCCCGGGAGGGACGGGCGCCCACCCAGGCCACATAGTAAGAGCAGGAGGGCACACCCGTGTCACTTGTCACTGGTCTCCTGCAAGGCATTGGGTGCAGGACCGGGGATGGAACCATCAGAGAGTAGAGAGGGTATGGGTGCACCCTGGGGCAGCCCCGGGGGGCATCTTGAGGGCACCTCCCCAGGGCGGTTCCTGGCAGTGACAGGTGAGCTCCGGGCCCAACTTGATGACTCAGGACCTGGGTTGGGTCCCGCAGGCAGCTTTCAGTCCCTTCCAGCCCCACAGACACCAGAGACCCACCGGCTGGGTTGGACCCCAGCTCTGCCTCTTAGTAGCTGTGAGGGCCTTAGGTAAATGATTAAAACTGGAGCCTCGGCTTTATTATCTGTAAAGTGGGGACAACAAGGAGTAAACCCTTTGGCAGGAGGATTGAAAATGCAAATAAGGGGTGCCTGGGTGGCTCCTTGGTTGAACATCGGCCTTCAGCTCAGGGTGTGATCCCGGGATCCTGGGATCGAGTCCTGCATTGGGCTCCCCACTGGGAGCCTGCTTCTCCCTCTACCTGTGTCTCTCTGCCTCTCTCTGTGTCTCTCATGAATAAATAAATAAAATCTTAAAAAAGAGAAATGAAAATAAGATCAAGCCCTATTCATTGCCCTGCTCAAAACCCTCCAGAGAGTTTCTTTCCCCATCCCCACGAGGCCCTGCAGGGCCTGGGCTCCTCTCCCCGGGTTTTCTCTGCCCAGGCCTCCCTGGCCTCCTTGCTGCTCCCCCATCCCACTGAGCGCATTCGCACCTCAGGACATTGGCCTGTGCCGGTCCCTCTGCCCGGTATGCCCTTCTGTCAGCGATTCCTCCGGCTGTTCCTTCAGCTGTCTGTCTCCTCAGCTCCCTCACACTCCCATCCGGCTTCCTCCCTAGCCCTGAACACTACCTGAAGGAATCCTCTTTGTCGGTGTCCCTGTACACCTGTCACTGAAGGTGAGCTCCGCAAATGCTACTGCTAGATCTGCCTAGTTCCTGGCTCTTGCCAATACCTAGGACGTAGTAGATGCACAATAAACAAGCCTCTACAGATCGGAGCTATTTCTAAGTCCCTGAAGGCGCCCAGTGCTGTATGGGTGAAGGGCCATGGAAGGCCCAGCTCTCCGTGGCCGGCTTCTCGCTCCCCCATTCATTCACAGATTCATTCAAAACCCTTTCTGCGAGCACCTGCTGTGTGGCGGGCCCAGAGCACGATGTGTTCAATGTGTTCGCTGTGCCAACTTGCAAGGGCACGACAGCGTGGCCCTCGATTCCCAAGCCTTCCAAGCCTCCCCATCGCCCCAGCCCAAGTCTGCATTCCTGATTTCGGCCCCTATCTGGGGACAGCCAGCTTGTCTAGCAGGACCTCTTGAGACGCCCGTGGCCGTGGCAGCTGCTGTGTGGCTTTCCATTCCCAGGGTCTCTGTTCTGGCTGCTGCCCCAGCCTGAGATGTGCTCAACCACCCTAACCTGTGGTCAAGCTTATAAATGTGTTCACACAACCATGCGAGGGTCGCCCACCTGCCTTTAGGCCCTGCCCACATCCTCCTTCCCCTCCCGGAGGCTCCAGCGTGCCTTGACGCCTTCTCCATTCTCTGTCATCAGACTGGGCCCTCAGCCTGTCAGCCACGCTGGCTGCTTTACAGTCATCACCTCCAAAAAGGCACCCTATTATCCCTGCCTCACAGATGGGGAAACTGAGGCCTGGCCTGGGGAGATCCCACCTGCCTCCAGCCAGAAAGCAGGAAAGCTGAGCCAAACCCAGGTGTGTCTGAACCAGAAACCCAAGCCACACTCATCTGCTTGCTGATCTTTATGCTCAGAACCCCCACAGCCTCCCCACAACTGACACCATAGCTGACACCGCGGCTGGCCACCATGGCTGACACTGCAGCCCACCACCTGCTATCAACCACTTGCTGGGTCACGTCTAGTCCCCACTGCTCCCATATGGCCTCTACCATCCTTACGGTTGGTCCTGTTTTTCACCCCATTTTAGGGGTGAGCTGAAGCGCAGACAGTGACATGATGTGGTCAACGTCAACTCAGCTAGGCAGGGGCAGGGCTGGATTTAGAACGAGGCCTGTGGGACCTCAAAGCCCTCCCACACCCGCCCTGCATCCCCAAGTACTTGTGTCTTTCTCCCCTACCCTGAGAAACAGCAGTCTACTGGGAAGTTCCAGGCTTTCAGTTGTTCCAGCCAGAGCTTCCGGGGAGCTGGCAAGAGGGAGCCACCGCTTGGGCCACCTCAGTTGGGCCCTTCCTGTCTGGCTGTCAATGGGCCTTTGTGTGGCCAGGTCTGGCCCAGCCCCTGGCCACACCGTACAGCTTCCTGATGACTTCAGGGCTCTCAGCCAGCAGCTGAGCATGGTCTGGGAAACCACCACCCAGATGAGCAGGGCCTGCCTAGACAGACAGGGCTGAGCAGCCCCCTGGGCCTTTGCACTGGCTATTTCCTCTGCCAGAAGAGAGTTTTGCTCAGTTTCTCCCATAACCAGTCCCTCCTCATCCTTCAAGTCACAACTCGAATGTCACCATTTCAAAGAGGCCCCTCCTGACCATCTGGCTCACTATACTATGAGCTCCAGAGAGGGAAGGGATTTGTCTTTTGTGTGTGTGCGATGGGGGAGTGGGGGGAGGCTGATAATGAAGAAGTTAACATTCCAATAAAATCCTTTCTGCTAGTGATACATATTGTCAAAATCAGGTGGTGGGTAGAAAGTGTCTGGGCAGGGGGCCCCTCTGAGGCAGTGACATTTGAGTAGAGACCTGGATGAAAAGGAGGAGCCATGCCAACATCTGGGGAAAGAGACTTCCAGACAGAACTCCGGAACAGCAAGTGCAAAGGTCCTGAGGCAGGAGTATGCCGAAGTGTGTGAGCTGAGGCAAGGAGGCTAGCGAGCCTGGCACAGAGCGACCAAGAAGAGGATGGTGGGAGATGAGGCCAGGGAGAGGAGATTGTTGGGCAGGGCGGTAGGTCATGCAGGGCTGAGCAGCGGGAGAGCATTGCCTTTTACTCTGAGAAGAGTTCCCAGGGACGTGATCTGAGGTGGGTTTCCACAGGCTCCCCTAAGCTGCCTTGTTGAGAATGGAGCAGATGGGGCAAAGGTGGAAGAAGGGCATTTCTTCGGCCAATCTGGAGGAGCCCCATGGTGTGCCAGGCACAGGCCTGGCACTGGGGTTACAGCAGTGAGCCGCTTCAGTGAAAACTTCTGCCCTCGGGGACCTCATGTGCTTGAGATGGGAGCCTGATGATAAACCGGAGAAGTGAGTGTGATCATTAGGGTGTCAGGTGATAGAGTGGAGGAGACGTAAGCAGGGAAGCGTCCAGGAGTGCTGGGGACCGTGTTAGCCCGGGCACACGCGGTGTTCACACTGCAGGCGCCATGCGTCCAAGCCTGTGAGCTCCTGGAGGGGACACTGGCCTCCCCGTGGCTGGGTCCCAGACCCCAGCCCGGGGCCTGGCTCTAAGACGGACTCCTACCTCCTGCTCCCTACGGGGACATTCAGAGAGGTCCTGTGACCTGCCCAGAGTCACAGGACAGCTAACAGCTGCCAGAAGGTGGATGGAACCCAGGGCTCCTCTCCCCCAAGGGCGGGTGGGGACCTCGGCGTGCCTGGGGCCTGAGCGCTGCCTGTGGCCTGGGGGCCCCCCCGCGCTCTCTGCTAGCGGGGGGCCCTCTCAGTGGGTCCCAGGTGAGCCCAGCTCCGCACACAGAGGGCACGCAGCAGGTGCACGAGGTGGATGGCGCTGGGGCCCAGGCGGGGGCTCCCATTCCTGCGGGGCCGCTTCCCCTCCCGGGACACTTGGCAGTGTCTGAAGGCGGCTTAGTTGTCACCCGGGGAGGAGGGCACACGCTGCCGACCTGGAGCGGGTGGAGCCAGGGATGCTGCTACACCTCCGACGGCGCACAGCGGCCCCCGCCCCCGCCCGCGAGGCTCCCTCCGAACCCCCGCTGGGGGGGGGGGGGGGGGGGCAGGCCGGCCCGCTGTGCGCTGGCGCCACCTGGTGGCCCCGTGGGACAATCGCAGCCGCAGGAGGAACCTAGATGTAGACCCGACCCCTCCAGGGTTCACATCATCATCATCATCATCATCATCATCATCATCATCATCATCATCATACCAACCGCAGTGGTAGCAGCGATCTCGGCTCGCCCGTGGCTCCTGGCGTGTCAGGTCCATGCGAGGTGTTTTATTCTGATAAATCCAAACTCCTCATGCACACGAACAGGCCCAATGGACGCGTCTGCAACCGAACCCTCTACCTTCCCCCACTCAAAGGCAGCTCCATCCCCCCCAGATGCTCAGGGAGTCGCCCCCCTCTTCTCTGCAGTGTCCCTCCATGCCCGGAGGCCCCCCCCCCCCTCCAGCTTCCACCTCATTCACGGTGAAAGCCAAAGTCCCAAATGGCCCTCAAGGCCTGCCCCACTATTTAAAATCGAACTGCACCCCGGCCTGCCTCCTTCCCCTCTGCTCTGTGTTAGACACAGTGGGAACGGCCAAGGCGTGTCTCACCTCGCTGTCTCCCTTGCAGCCTGCCTCCAGCTCCCTGCGGGCGGGGTGCACGCCCCCCAGCCTCCAGCACCGGGCTTGGCAACAGCAGGTGCTCCTCGGGCTCCTGAATGGATGGGTTAGCTCCACAGCGACCGTGCCCCCCTTCCGTCACCATCCCGGACTTCTTCCTCCTTCCCTTCCACGCCCTGAGCCCCTCCCCGCCCCAAGGGGAGGACTTCTGTGGATGTATCAGTCGTGTTCTTTAGTCCTTGGCACCCAGTAGGTGCTCATTAAACTGCCGGCGTCGTGCGAAGAGGAGGGCGTGAATGTTCGTCAGGCTCTTCCAGGCTATGGGTGCAGAAGCCGAGGCTCCCCCAGGACGGGGGCAGGACCGGTGCCCCCCTTGCAGCGGGCTCTGCGAGCAGAGGCCGAGCTGTCATTCCGCAGCGTGGCCAGCAGGGGGCGAGCGGCGCCCCAGACGGCGGCGGCTCCCGGACCGCGCGCCCCGGAGAGAGCGCCCCGCTGTAGGCCCCGCACCCTCGGCGCGGCCCTTGCCTCGCGCTGGTGGCCCCTGGTCTCAGAGCCCCGGCCTGCCGGGGGGTGCCTCTCTCCTGCTCTGGCCCAGCGCTTATGCTCTCGGGGGGGGGGGGGTGGTGCTGCTAGAGCCTCGCGCATGCCTCAGCCCACTGAGTCTACGGGACAGCCAGAAGGAGGGGGGTACCTTGTTGCCCCCATTCTTCGGAGGTGCTAACTGAGGCTGGGCGGGTGAGGTCCCTAGCCAGGGGCAGTGCTCCCCCACCTGGCGTGCTGGGTCTCCTGCCTTAGGGTGGCTGCACGGGGGGATTGTATTAGACGTTTGCATGGTCTCCTTTGAGGAGGGGATGAATGTATCTGGGTGCTGGCGACCGGAGGGGGGGTGCAGAGAGCTGTGCCCCCGAGGGTGGAGGAGAGCCGAGCATCTGTATCAGCGAGTCGGGAAGGGCCAGGGAGCTGGGGCAGCCCAGGGGATGAGGCTTGACCCGGCCTCAGGAAAGGCTTCAGGGCAAGGGGAGGAAGCCCCCCTGGATTTTTCAGGGAGGAACAGTAGGTCCCCATGTAGGAGCGGTAGGACATCCCAGGCCGAGGGGACAGTAGGTACAAAAGCCCTGGGGTAATACAAGGAACCCCATTAACCGAGTCTGCAAAAATGGCATAAAAAGGTGGGAGGAAGGTAAGATGAGGCAGAGAGATCGTAAGGCTCAGTTCTCTGAGACTGAGAGGCAGGGGCAGGTCCCTGGAGTCACACCCGGGATGCACAGGGAGCCGTGGGGTCCCAGAAAATGGCCCTCCCCGTCCTGCGGGAACCTCGAAGGGCCAGCAGCATCGCCCTTTCTACAGATGGGGAGGCTGAGGCTCAGAGATGTGGGAGCAGCTCGCCCAGACAACCAGACCGTGGCCGGCCGGGCTCGAACCTGCTCCGCAAACCTCCACGCTTGGCCGCTTCTTGAGGAAACATCAGGAACTCAGCAGAGATGTCCAGTGGGCTTTGACTGAATGGGTGAGTTTATTGAGTCTTTCGTGAGCCTGGTGCTGCATGGAGTGTTTTCCCAGCATTGTCCTATTGCATCCTCAGGAATGCTTTTATGAGGGAAGTGCTATTGTTTTCCTTCCCTTCACAGATAAAGAACCAATGCTCAGAGAGGGCAAGTGACTTGCCCAAGATCACACAGCCCACAAGTTGTCAGAACCAGGAGGTAAGCCCAGGCCCTCGGGCTCTGGAGGCTGCTCTCTTAGCCACAGCCCTCGAGCCTCCTCACCTCCAGTCAGCTCTGTTGTGTGCTGTTCTCCACCTTCCCTAATGTAGTTTTTAAATCGACTCCCCACCCACCTTTTTTTTTTCTTTAAGTTGAATCTGTTTCTGTACAAAGGAAACGATATATCATTAGCAGAAATGGAAAACCTATGTCATTTATCACCAATCGAAGATAATGGTGGAAATAAATACAATAAGAGCTAAACAACGTCATTATATTCTTGCCAGACCCTCTTACTGGCCGGGCCTGGAAGCAGAGCCCTGCTGCAGCTTAATTAAAAGGGACATGAGAGAGAGAGAGAGAGAGAGAGAGAGAGATAGCCAGGTGATAAGGAAGACAGGCCAGCAGCACGGGAACTTTTTTTCCTTGAGAGGCTCAGAGCAGCTTCGAGAGAACCCCTGTAGGGAAAACGGCCTCTGTGTGACCTGATGCCTGGAACAATCCACAGTCCTCGAGTCTCCCAGCAGCTGGAGCAAGCCACTCCACCCAGGCTGGATGCTCCTCCTCAGCTCCTTCTGGAGCTCGCGGGCCCTGTATCTGCAGACCCTGCGTCCATGCCCAGGGTTGGGGTGGGGAGATCCTGGCAGCAGAGCCCTGACTGTCCCTCTCACCTTCTGCTTCTCCCTGGAAGAGCCCCTCAGGGCAGGGTATACAGCTGGTGCTTAGCCAGGCCTCTCAGAGCCTGGGCTGCAGAGACTCGGCATTCGATGGTTGGTTGCATTTTTTGTTTGTTTTTAATAGAAAAATGTTCCCTGTACCACTAACTCTTTCCTGGGATGGGTTTGGAAACCATTTCCAGATGAGAAATAATTTTAGGGAAGAGGAACAGCTAAAATTACAGGCCATTCTGCTACCAGCTGCCCCTGGGATGGGCCTGCCTAGGTGGGGCGGCGGGACTGGATCGGGGGGCTGTGGAGACCGGGTGTCTCCCCCCCCCCCCCGGCGGAGCTGCGGTCAGGCCATGTGAGCCCCCTGCAAATAGTCTCGGCCTCTGCGTTTGGGGGCTGCCCACCCAAGCCAGGCACTCCCCACACATCCTCATTCCCTGCAAATGCCCAGATCAGGCCTTGGGATGCTGCTGCCATTTTGCAGAAAAGGCCAAAGGTAGAGCACGAGGAACGGGTGGCAGGGCTACAAGCATCATCCTGCCCCCTTTCCCATAGCACCCCTCTCCCTGGGGTGGGGGGGAGTCTGCAGGTCAGAGGACACAGGGTCTGCAGCAGACAGATGTAAAGAGGACAAAGGGGTGGAGCAGGAAACAGAAAGGGAAAGAGACTTAAAAGAAATGGAGTTTTTAAAAATGAGCAGGACCAAGTATCATATCTAGGGACACCCATGGACGTGATAAAATGAGAAAGAAACAGAAGTGATGACCCTAGAAGTCAGGGTAGAGGTGATGCTGGGAGGGAGGAGGGGCTGGGGGACGAGATTCCTGCTGGGGCTTCTGGGGAGCCAGCTGAATTCTAGTCTTTACCTGGAGCTGGTCCCAAGTAAGTGTGTGTATTTCTTTGTGTTTTTGTTTTGCTTTGTGTTTTTTTAAAAACCATAATTATTAAGGTATCTCTTTGTGCCATGTGGTTTTCTGTATGTTTTATTTTTTTTAAATGATTATTTATTTATTTATTTATTTATTTATTCATGAGAGACACAGGGAGAGAGGCAGAGACACAAGCAGAGGGAGAAGCAGGCTCCCCGCGGGGAGATCCTGATGCAGGACTCCATCCCAGGACCCTGGGGATCACGACATGAGCCAAAGGCAGATGCTCAACCACTGAGCCACCCAGGTGCCCCTGAAAATTTTTTTTAAATCCCCAGAAATATCATCTGTGCAGATGGAGAAGGGGAGGCTCAGCTGGGTAAGGAGGCTTTCCTATGGGTGAGCATAGAGCTGCAATTTGAACCCAGCCTATAACCCAGGGCTTGTTTATTCATTCAACAAATATCTGCAGAGCCTTGGAGGCAGCAGCATGAGAGAGACACCTTCCTGCCCTCAGGGAGCTCAACAGCTGAGACCCTCCAGCCAGGACACCCCGGGATTCTGGATAAAACGTGGCAAGTAGCCTTGTAAATGGAGGCCACAGACTCTAAGGGAAGTCTGAAGGGGCTACAAGCAGAGAGTGGAAAATTGCAGCCCGAGCTAATGCCGTGGGTGGGATCCTAGAAACTTTTGAAAAGACTTTTAAATCTAAAATAAATAAAAGTTGCAAGAATAGGATGACGAATCCTAAAAAACCCTCTACCTGGATTTACCAGTTGTTCACATTTCATTGCATTTGTTCAGTCATTCATTCTATCTCTCCTTCTAGAGATACCGTCCCCACCACCCCAACCACCATCATTTGGGAATACATTGCAGACTTGATGCTCCTTTACCCCTAAATATTTTAGGGTGCATTTCCTAAGAGTCATGACATTCTCTTGTACAACCACAAAACTATCAAATTCAGCACCTTTAACACAGATACTATCTAAAATCCATAAATGTGTTGCCAATTGTCCCAGTAAAGTCTTTCATAGCAAATTTTTCCCCCTCAATCCACACTCTAATTTGGCCGTCCCGTGTCTCTACGAATCTGAGAGATTCTGTTCTTGATCTTGATATTCTTTGAGGAGTACAGGTCAGTTTGTAGAATGTCCCTCCTTTTGGGGTCAGCCTGATGTTTCCTAATGTACAGACTCAGATTGCATACTTTTGTGAGGAGCCACAGAAGGGATGCTGTAACCTGGGTACGACTTCTCAGAGGCCCAGGATGCTGGTTATTATTAACAATTATTGATTATTATTCCTGTCACTTATTGGTGATGTTCACGTTGCTCACTTGGCTGAACTGAACAAGTTTTCCTATAATTTACCATTTCCCGTTGTAATTAATCCTTACTGGGGGGCTTTATTTTCATATCCCCTGCAGGGAGTGGAGACTGAGCCGAAGGGAATTAGAACCAAAAATCCTGAATAGGAAACCTTGAAGAGCCTCACTCTCAGTGAAAGGGGAATTAGGAAAAAAAAAAAAAAAATCCAACTTCTATGTAGAAACTGGAGCTCTAGGTTGAAAAGTCTCCCTCGATAATATATAGTCTCGGGCCTCCCTTCATTTGCTTTGAATTTTAATTTATAATTAGGTAAGGAAAATGAGATTGGGTTGATAGGTAGAGCCCAACCCTAGCTCCAGGAATGGGCACATGATCCAGACCTGGCCAATCAGAACTCAGTATCTTGTGGCCAGAACAATGAACAACCCATGGAGCATCTTCCCTGGGACTTTTTTGGTGAATAGGGAAAGAGGCTGTATTAATTTATGAGAACTGTTGGCCTCATGGCTGGGTCAAGTGAGAACAGGGCCTAGCCGTAGGACACGGGGGCGTGGACTGCACGGTGAGTGCCCAGTAAATACAGGTGGGGGTGCTAAGAGCTACCCCCTACCTCCCTCTACCCTATCCCTCACCCAGCACAACATGGCTTCTCAGGGAGCCTGTCTCTGATGCTTGCCTCCTGAAACCTGCCCCTTTGTCTCCACCGCCTGTCCAGGCTGCCGTCTTCACTCCCCTTTGCAACTACAACAAACTTCCTTCTCGTTTTGACTTAAAGAGAAGAAAGTTTTATGTGTAATTTTAGGTCATGCAGCCTGTCATGCAAGTTCAAACAGCACAGAAGCATGTCAACATTTCAGATTATGTATTAAATCTGAAATACTATTAATAGTAGTGCTTTCGGGGGAGGGATTAGAGACCATTGGTTTCATGTTATTTGCATTTCATTAAATTTGGGAAGAAATGAGTTTGCTTTTCTATTTGTTAAAATCATGCTCAAAACATTGGTGAGATATTGGTAAGAAAAAAAAATCCAAATTGGTAAAAAAAAAAAAAAAAAAAAAAATCCATACCCCGAAAGGTATGCAGTGAAAATGAAATCTTTCCCCCCTGCCCCTTAATCCCCAGCTTTGCTGGTTCTCCTTCCCACAGCAACCCCCTGCCCAGTTTCCCATGGGAGACAGTGTACGTCCTTAAGGACACGTGACCATAGACACACTTTAGTTACACCAATAAGAAGCATGACACTCCCAGCATCTCACATCTTGCTTGTTCTTGCTCGACAAGTCTTGCTGATCCTAATTTATCACGTATGTGAAAAAGGTGGGCACCATCCTTTTTCACAGCTGCATGGTATTGGCTTGTGGGGCTGGGCTGTATTCAATTTAGTCATTCCCTTGTTGTTGGACCATTAGGTATTTCCAGCTTTTTGCTGTTTCCAAGCAATGGTATAATCATTTTCTTCCTCCTTGATACCTTTGTGTACCTATGTGAGTGGATCTGTGAGAACAATCCCTGAAGTCAAATTTTATGACAGATTTGTGCATTTTACATTTAGATGCATAGGATCAAATTGCACTTTGGAGAGGTTGTACTGATTCACTCTCCCACCAACAACATGCCTGTTTTCCTAGAAGTTTGCCAACAGTGTGTGTTATGAACGTCCTGATTTTTGGTTAATCTATAGATGAATGCAGGTAGCTCAATCTAAACTTCGGTTTTTATTTTTATTTTATTATTATTATTTTTTAAATATTTTATTTATTTATTCATGAGTGACACAGAGAGAGAGGCAGAGACATAGGCAGAGGGTTCCCTGCCTATAGGGAGCAGGCTTCCTGCAGGGAAGCCTGATGTGGGACTTGATCCCAGGACCCTGGGCCAAAGCCAAAGGCAGACGCTCAAGTACTTAGCCACCCAGGTGTCCCTAAACTTTTTTTTTAATTTATTTATTCATGATAGACAGAAAGAGAGAGAGGCAGTCTCCATGTGGGGAGCCTAACATGGGACTCGACCCTAGGTCTCCAGGATCAGGCCCTGGGCTGAAGGCGGTGCTAAACCGCTGATCCTCCAGGGCTGCCCTAAACTTTGGTTTTTAAGTTGAAAGTGAAGCAGAGCACCTTTTGGTTATCGAGTCAAACCTGCCATCATTGGTTTGTGGCAGAGACCTTCACTGTTTTTAATTTAATTAAATTTAGATTTAATTTAATTCCCTTCATCCTTGATGGCCAGGCCCAGAACATATGCCCCTGGGTGTATATGTGTCTTCATAAAACAAGTAGTAGTATTTTTTTTTTAATTTGAGAAAGAGCAAGTGAGAATGCACACAAGCAGGGGGAGGGGCAGGGGGAGAGGGAAAATTTCAAGCAGGCTCCGTGCTGAGCACAGAGCCTGGTGTGGGCCTCGATCTCATGACCCTGAGATCACGACCTGAGCCAAAACCAAGAGTCGAACCCTTAACTGACTGAGCCACCCAGGCGCCCCACAATAGTAGTATTTTAAGTGTGAGTGCTTTAAATTTATAGACAGGTCCTCCTTCTGTTTCTTACTTCTTTCACTCAACATTCTGTTTCCACGATGTCCATGTGCTGCCGTGTGCAGCTGAGCATCCCTCACCAAGCTGGAAATACATTTTTTTCTGCTTCTTTTCCAGCGGGCCATTTGCTCACGTCCTTTGAGGCAGAACATTTTTCAGTCATGAGCAAACCTGGGCCCGAGCCTGTCTCCTCTGAAATCGGAAAGACACACAAGGGCTGGGAGGGAGAATGTTCCAGCCGCTACATGACTAATGCTGGGTCCTGCTGCCCCTGCTCCCCCACCCCTCCGACCTGCTGCGGTGGCCCCCGGATGGGCAGGCTGGGCCCTGGCAGCTATCTGCGTGTGCAGCCTGGTACGGCCTTGAGAGGAGAGTGCTTGAGGGTTGTAGGAGCACTTGGAGGATGGGCTCAGGGCCAGGACTCTCCCCTCTTTGAGCTGTCCAGACTTCAGGCCTTCTCCCTGGGGCTCTCACACACAGCTCATGGCCTATCAGAGGACAAGAACTCAGTTCCTTCCCGGAATGGGCAGAGCTAAGCGATAAGGGGGTGAAACCACCCATGTCCACCCTCTCTTTATGGGCACAGAATGATGGTGTGGGCGCGCTCTGGCTGGTGTAGCAAGGCCAGGGGCTAAGTCATAGCCCCAGCCTTTGGCGTGTCGGGTCTTTCTGAGTCAAGGTCTCCATGTGAGTCGGATAAGGGTGATTTTGGGGGTGTCTGAATCACCTCATGCCTCCCTTTCCTTCGGCTAACACAGTATAATCTATCTACCCATCCTGGTCCCCAAATGTTTATTGAGCACCCACTAAGTACCAGGCACTGGGCTTAATAGTAGACCAGATGGACAATACTCTGTGCATTCCTGGAGCTGATTGTGTGTGTGTGTGTGTGTGTGTGTGTGTGTGTATGTGTTAAGCAGAATAATGCAAACCCCCACCCCACAATGTCCACATCCTAATCCCTAGAACCTGAGAATATGCTAGGTTACATGGTGAGGGGGAGTCAAGGATGCTGATCAATGGCCCTTGAGCTGGAGAGATGATCCTGGACTATCCATTGGGCCCCGTGGAATCAAAAGGGTCCTTCTGAGTCCAAGAGGGAGGCAGGAAGGTCAGAGCCACAGGGACCCAGCACAAGAGAGACCAGTCTCACCCCTACTGGTCTTAAAGATGGAGGATGGAACCAAGGAAGGCAGGTGGCCTATAGCAGCTAAAAAAGAAAAGAAACAGATTCTGTCTTTGAATCTCAAGGATGAACCCAGTCCTGCCCCCTTGAGTTGCACCTAATGAGACCCAGCTCCAGCTTCTGATCTCCACAACTATGAGATAAGAAGCTTGGGTTGCTGTCAGCTACTGAGTAGTGGGGATTTGTTACAGTGGCAATAAGAGACTAATACAAATAAACAAGTGTTATCTTTAATATGGGAGGTGGTGAGAACTGCTGTGGGGAAAATAAAACCAGAGAGACAGTGGAGATGTTGACTTGGTTTGTGATTTTAAGCAGGGTGAACCGGCTGGGAGGGCCTCGCTGAGAAGGTCACATTTAACAGATGCTTGAAGGAGGTGAGGACATGAGCTATATGGACAATAGGGGAAAGTGTACCAGGTGGAGGGAACAGCAAGTACAAAGGCCCTGAGGTGGGGGCATGTCTGGCCCACCACTATGATGGGGGCAGAGGTGGGAGAGATTCGAGGGAGGGGAGGTCAGGGAGGTTGTGGGGGTCAAATGAACTCTGGTGAGAGAGGCCTGGCATTTAGGAGTCACTCAACAAAACCTGTAAAGGTGGTGCTGGGTGGGGGCGGGGGTCCCAGTCTCAGAAGCAGAGCACGCTTCCCAAGCAGGAATTGAATCAAGATCTGTCCCTTTCCGAGCTCTGCCCTGGCCTGCTGAAGTGAAGAAGGAATGTGCCCACCCCCCACCCCACCCCACCTCTTGCTTCTTAGTCCATCCCGGTGCTTGGAATTATTCTCTGGATCTCAATGCCTGGTACGGCCCGGTCTAGGTGGTGTGGGCAGAGATATTATAACCTCCCTCTGATCCCAGCACTGCCAGGCCTGGGTGCAGAAGGCTGCGCTGCCTCCCTTGGGATTGTGGCTGAGCAGGCCAGCCTGTGCCCTGAGCTCGGGCAGCTGGGCTGAGGCCTGGAGAGAAAGATGGCCATTGTCCCTCCAGTTCCTGGACTCCATGACCTGGGGCGGGAGGCTCACCCTCTCTGGGACTCAATCCCCACATCTGTGCCACCAGTGGTTGGATTATTGAAAGTCTCCAACCCACAGCCTGTAGCTACATCCTGCTCACAGATGTGTTCAAATGTTTTACATTAGTTGCCACCACTTAAAAGTTGGGAAACTTCTCGTAAAGCTATATTTATAAGTCTGCTCTTGAGAAATCAGAAGGTCTGGCAGCTGGTGATTGGAACTGAGTAGTGGCTACCACAGTCCCCACCCAGCCCGCTTGGTCATTTCTGAGTCTTGTCCTGTGATGTCAGGGTGATTGAACTGACAACCCTGGACTCGCATGATCCCTCCGGCTCTGAGATCATTCATCCACCTGAAAGCTGGCCCTTGAGTGTTAACACGTGTGGGACCTGAGAGCTAAGCCTTATAATGCCCATTTACAGATGAGGGAAGGGAGCCTCACCGAGGGGACCTGGTTTGCAGGGTCGCAGAGTCGGTGGTGGGGGCTGCCTCGGAGCCACAGTGGATGGATCAGTTGACAAGTGGCCAATGTTTTTGAATATTGACCATAGTTCTGATGCCAGGCCACAGCCCTGAACCAGGCAGATAAGATCCGGCCTCCGTAGGCTGATGTCATAGTTTCTGGAGCCGGGTTGTAAGCGCCCCTGCTCTGTTGAACATCTGTTTCTCTCTGTCTCTGTCTCTGTTTCTCGCTGTTTTTTGCTCCCTCACCTTCCTGCCCTGAGCCTCCCAGCTGAAGGCACCCCCATCCCGGTCACCTCCACGGTATACCTGACCCTGAGGCACAGCAGGCGACAGGATGGGCATGGAGCCTGTCCTCTGGTCAGAGGGCAAGACAGAGAGGGACACAGACAGTCCCCATGCAGAGAAGCCAGTGTTGGGATGGGGGAAGGAAGCCCAGAGGCTGTGGGAACCAATGGGGTTGGTGGCCGGGGGCGGGGCACCTGCCCCTGGAGAAGGATCGAGGCTGGGCTTCCTGGGGGAGGCAGGTCGGAGCTGACACCTGCAGGATGAGCAGGGGTGAGGGGCGAGGGGGCGGGTTCCAGGCAGAGGGCACAGCCGGAGCAAAGTCCTGGAGACCAGGGAGAGATGGTGGCCTGGTCAGTGAGCTGCTGGAGCGGGAGGGGGTCTGGGAGGGTCGGGCTTGTCCTGAGGCTTGTGGGGGGCCTGTGAGGCCTGAGACCAGGAGGGACAGGATCCAGTGCACCGCCTCACAATCCGCGGAGGCTCACCTCTCCTTCCTCTCCCCTTCTCCGTCCACACCCCACCCCTTCTGCCGGCTGGCCTCGAGTCTGTCTTTCTCTGGCCATCTCTGTCTCCGTCTCTCTCTCAGTCTGTGTGCCTGTCAGCCTCTCTCTCCCCCACCTCCAATCTGGGGACACAAGTACCCCTGCCTGCCTCCCACCTACCCCCCCACTCCTCCCCTCTCCCACTGGAAAGCTCTCAGAGGGGGAAATGTTTTCACCACCAGCCATTTGTGGATGCTCCAGGGGCCCAGCCCCAGCCCCAGCCCCAGCCCCAGGCGCTCTGGCCTCAGTCCCTGGAGGGAAACTGCAGGTTTTCACTTTTTCCACGAGATGGGAGGACCTGGATCTCTATAGAGAAACACCCCTTGAGCTCCTTCTAGTCACTGGATGTCCTCCTCCCTAGAGTCCCGGGAGAGGCGGGGAAGCAGGGATGAAGGGAGGGTTGGGGCGGAGTGAGGCCTGTTTAGTCCCTATTCTTTTCCCTTATCTGCACCGTGCAGGCATGAAGTAGGCTCTCGAATGATCCTCTGATGAGCCGGCAGGTGGATGGGGGTGGCGGCTGGCTGCCTGGCTGGCTGGGTGATTAGAACTTAATCCTGAGAACACTGATCTTGCAGGAAAATTACTCGGTCATGGCCCAAACCTCAGAGTCACCCAGGCCAGCTCTGCCACCCCCTCCCTCCTGGCCTCCTCAAGTCTAAGCATCTCCAGGGAGAGGGTGTGTCTTTGTTCGGAGCTCTCTGCCTGCATCTATGTGCAGAGATGGGCCGTGTGGTGTCCTGGCTGCCACCTGATCCCCCACAATGCCTAGCACAAGGCATTTGTGCCTTTGACATGCTGAGGAAACAGACATGGGTGGAGGCCCACGAGGCTGAACCAAATATCTCTGGTGTCCCGAGTGGCAGAGAGCCAGGGTGGCATCAAACCACAGCAAGCCTGTGGGAGGTAAAGCTATTGTCATTCTAGAGGTGGAGGATGCCGAGGCTCAGAGGAGGTCACTGCCAGGAAGCCACAGGGGAGGCGCCCAGCCTGAGCCCATGATGTCTGACTCCCAGGTCAGTGCTTTTCAGCCATGTCCGCTGGTCTCAGAACGGCCTCCCTGAGATCTGCTCTTTCAGATGAGGGAAGAGGGACCGAATAAGCGACCATATGGCACTAGTATTTCTTGAACGTTTACTACGTGCCCAGACCTTTGGAGTATTATCTTATTTATCCTTCTTGAATCAGTCAAGGTCCTGCCAAAGAAGCATATCTGAGGGGTGGGAAGAGAGAGAGAGAGAGAGAGAGAGAGAGAGAGAGTATAAGGACTTGGCTTATGTGGTGGCCCTCTGGTTAGGCACGTCCAAATCTGCGCAGGCCATTAGGAAGGGCTGGCTAGAGATTCAGGCAGGAGAAGATACAGATACTCCTGTCCACAGGTGGAATTTCTTTTTCTTTTTTTAAGATATTATTTATTCATGAGAGACACAGAGAGAGAGGCAGACACACAGGTAGAGGGAGAAGCAGGCTCCTAGCAGGGAGCCTGATACAGGACTCGATCCCAGAACCCTAGGATCATGACCTGAACCAAAGGCAGACACTCGACCACTGAGCCACCCAGGTACCCCCACAGGTGGAATTTCTTCTTCCTTAGGGAAACCTCAGTTCTGCTCCTAAGGCCTTGCAACTGATTAGATCAGGCCCACCCACGTGATCCAGGATAATCTCCTCTATATATAGTCCGGATGTTAATCACATCTGTAGAACGCCTTCATGGCAGCCCCGTCTGTGCCTGTGTTTCACCGACTACCTGGGCACGAGCCCAGAACTGACCGGGTACAGAAGGCAGGTACTGATAATGCTTCCATGTAGGGTGAGAAAGCTGAGGCTTGTGGAGCAGAAGTGGCCTGGCTCTTGGCCCCCAGCTGGTGGGGAAAGAACCAGGTTCCCAGCAGGGCTGGGCACCTCCAGATCCTACGTTCTTGCCACCTTGCAGTTATTCTTGGCACCCCTTCTTAATCTTATGCCAGGGGAGCGGGGACCTGCCTGACCCAGGGGCCAGAAATTAAATAGTCCATTTTAGATCAGAGCCCATAGTTTCTGTAGACTAGGGAAAGAACTTGGGACATGAATCAAATGGTTCAAATCCTGGCTTTCCCACCTGCTAGTCGTGTGACCTGCCCAAGTGAGTGTCAGTTTCCTTAGCCTCTTTCATCAAATTATGCGCACTGACTCGGCTTTCCCTGAGGTTCAGATGGCACCACTGTGGTACCGGGGCTGACTTAGGCCATTTAGGGGTTCGACTTGACATGCTGGTAAGTTGTGCAGCGGGAGCCTTAGACTGATTTCAGTTCTCCTTCAATCCTACTGATGGTGGGATGCGAGCCACGTCTCTCTGACATTTGCCAATCTCCTTTAAGAAAGTCGAAAACAAAACAGAGCAGCCCAGGCTTAGCCCCAGCAGCACCACCAGTGTCTGACAACGGATAATGTTGTTGCATCTCCATGGGACTTTTTTGTGTAGTTTTCTTGCTATTATAGAAAGTTTATGGTGATTTTCCCCATATCGTGTTGTTGTCAAGATTCCTCTATATGGGGGTGCCTGGGTGGATGGGTCGGTTAAGGGTCTGACTCTTGATTTCGGCTCAGGTTATGATCTCAGGATGGTGAGACTGAGGCCTGCGTCAGGCTCCACGCTCAGCAGGGAGTCTGCTTGAGACTTTTTCCCTCTGCCCCTCCCCCTGCTCATGCCTCTCTCTCTCTCATAAATAAATAAATCTTAAAAAAAAAAAAACAGAAAAACAAAACTAAATAGACTCCTTTATATAACTTTCTTTAAATAAACTGATCTAAAGAAATGCTAAGCAATAATAATAGAGTACACAAATATAGCAACACAACAAAAGAAACAACAGTTAATGGAGAAAGGTTTACTCAGCATCTGGTAGGCAATCATCATACCTGTGATGACTCTATTTGTTTATTCATTCATTCGTTCACTCACTCGTGTTCAATGAGTATTTATTGAACATCTATCATGTGCCAGGGCCTTGTTTGTGTACCTTATCAAGAAATAAGATTCTTTTCCTATGGGGCAGATATTCTAGTGGGAAACACCAACAATAATAATCCAGCAAATAACCAAACAATCATGTCATCAGGTGGCAAGTTCAATGAAGGCAACATGCCTGGGAAGAGGGGCGTGTGAAGAGATTTGAAGAAAGGGCCTCCTCTGGCTGGGGTGGTCAGAGAAAGCCTCTCTAGAGAGGCGATATTGGAGTCAAGACCTGGTTAACAAGAACCAGCAGGTTGTGGGGAGACCACGGGAAGGCATTCTAGGCAGGCGATAGGAACAGCAAGTGCAAAGGCCCAGAGGCAGGGCCAAGCTTTGCATATTCAAAGAGCAGAAGGAAAGTTAGCATGGCTGGATCCTAGTGAGTCAGGGGAAAAGTGGGAGAGGAAGTGAGAGGGGTAGCAGGGACCAGACATCCAGGGGTCCAAGAGCCATTCATATTTTTATAGAACCATGAGGTCTCCATGCATATGGCCAGCCTGCCAGCTGTCATATGTACACCTGAGGGCATCTCTCAAGTTTATTGTCTGAAGTTGGGAAGATTTGGAGAAGGAAGGGCTGTGGCCAGCTGTTTCCCAGGCACCAGAGTCCAATCCTTTGAAGGCTGTTACAGCTGCAGGGAGCCAGGACCACCCAGTCTTGAAAGAATTTAAAACTACCCACCACATGGAAATCCTTCTTCTAAGAAACTAAAACATCATACTGAGACTGTGAAGTCCCCACCTTGGCCTGACCCCTCTCCAGCCCCTTCCCTGTCTAATTTGTCTTCAGGCACTTCGCACCATCTTGTGTATTGATATCTTACTCATTTGTTGCTTGCCTGTCTCTCCTATGAAAATGTCAGACCCACAAAGGCAGGGATTTTTGTTTGTTTGTTTGTTTGTTTGTTTGTTTGTTTTCCTGCGGCATCTGGTGCCTCGGACATTGCCTGGCACGTAGTAGGTGCTTTATAAGTATGTATGAAATAGGGGAGTGACTCTGTGATGAATGAAAACACTCTATCCCCGCCCCATGCCTTACCTGCAGTCCCAGAGGCCACTGGTCTTCTCTCTTTGAAATGGTCCCTTCCAGATCTAATTCCACTGGTTCTAAAACAGGGTGATTTTTGTCCTCAGGGCATGGTTGGCAACGTCTGGTGACATTTTTGTGGTTGCAGTCAGGAGAATGGTGCCGCCAGCATCTAAGGGATAGAGGCCAGGGATGCTGCTGCTAAACATTTATTTATTTATTTATTTATTTATTTATTTATTTATTTATTTATTTAACAAAGCATAAGTGTGGGAAGGGGCAGAGGGAGAGGGAGACAGAATCTTGTGTGGACTCCCTGTGGACTGTGGAGCCTGACACAGGGCTTGACCTCAAGACCCTGAGATTACAACCCTTAACCGACTGAGCCTGCCCAGGTTCCCCAGCATTCTACAAAGCACAGAACTGCCTACACAAGAGAGAATGATCCTGCCCCAAATGTCAACAGTATTAAAGTTGAGAGATGTGGCCTCAGTCTACGCAGACGCACAAAGGTACACTTGTAGAAAATACAAAGATCTTTTTTGGCGTGTTTTAAAATGAATGGTATCATATCGTATATATCATTCTGTGCTTGGTTTTCTCTCTCGGTCATAAACATTGGAGATTTTTCAGGTTAGCATAGGCAACCCTTCATCCTTTTTAACAGCAATAGACATTCCAAGGTATGAGGCAGCGATAGATTTCCTGGCCAGTGCCTCCCAACTGACATGTAGATTGTAATTTTTGATGATCGCAGACACTGCCTCAATCAGTATTTTGAGGTGTTCCTTTATATAAGCTATGAATGAATGAATGAATGAATGATTATTATGTTTGCTTCAGCCAGGTTGAGCAGGGATTTTTTTTTTAAGATTTTATTTATTTATTCATGAGAGATACAGAGAGAGAGAGAGAGGCAGAGACACAGGCAGAGGGAGAAGCAGGCTCCATGCAGGGAGCCTGATGTGGGACTCGATCCCTGGTCTCCAGGATCACGCCCTGGGATGAAGGTGGCACTAACCCTCCGAGCCACCAGGGCTGCCCTGAGCAGGGATTTAAGCTCTTGCCACAAAAGCACCCGGGGACTCTGAAGAGAGATGAACAAGATTATCTCCAAGATCCTTCTGGTACAGAGAGTCCCTCAATCTGTAAATGGTGCAAGCACCCCCTGGAGAAGTTACCCTGTCTGAGAAGGCAAAGAGCTCGCAGAGAGGCTTAGCAGGGGCTTAGCAGAGAGGGAGGGCACACCAGGCGGCAGAGATGGCAGGAGCAAACCTCTAGAGGCAGGAGCGTGCATGGCGGGCTTGGCAGCAATGAGGACCGCCTCTAGCAATGACTTCATGCTCCAAATGTGACCCCCCGCCCAGACCTGGAGGTATCTTGGAAAAGCAGACTCTTGGGCCTCACCCCAGAATCTACGGAGTCAGAATTTGCTTTTTCATGAGACACCCAGGTGTTTTGGATGCACACTTAAGATAAAGAACTGGTCTCAGTCTAGAAACATCCAGAAAGACATTATTATCCTCCAAGAGGACTGACTCAAGTGCTGCTTTTCCCTGTTTGCATGCCTCTCAAACACCTTCAGACACATTCACGATGGTGGAAGAACAAAGAAGGAAAAAAGAATGCAAACATGGTGTGTGCATGTGTGCACACACACAGCACTGGTGGTGTCACTCACTCATTCACTGTTCCGTGATGGCTAAGAGGCATGAAGGCATTTCCAACCGAAACAGGTCACACTGCAGGCAACCTTCCCACAGAGATCTGCAGACCCTGGGGGTCATCCCAGCCTAGAGGGGACGCTTGGACACTTGAACCACAGGGACGAGGGATGCATCAGGGCGTGTCCTTTTGATGGGAGTGGAGCCACGCGAGCCACCACGTGGCTGTCCCCTCAGGGCCTTGCTCTGACCGCTCGGCTCACCCAGAGGCCCCTCATCATAAATCCACCTTCTTTACGGGCTCAGAGTCAGGCCTTTTATAGCAGCCATCTGTATAAACAAAGTATTTTGGGGTCTAGAGAAAAGTGGTTTCTTCTGTGGGCAAGAAGAACTTAATTGTCTCCTCACCTCCAACTCCCATCCTTACAAAGATCAGGTCTGGGCAAAAGAAACATATCATTTGAGTCCACATCTCTTAAGAAAACACAAACACAGTCAAATTCCACTCCTCCCTGAGGGAGGTGACTGGGTTGGCCACGGGCCCGGCTCTGGAAGGCTCTGGATGTTGAGCTGAGGGGACAGACGTTCATTCTCTGCCTCCAACAAATGACTTTCCCCTGACTTCTAACCTCTGGCCCCCAGCCTCAACCTTTCCTGTTTCCCTGCGCTCTGTCTCCCCATATCTTCTGGACCCATCTGTGAGCCTCCATCTGTCGACACAGGAAGGAAAACAGAGTTCACTGCATAAATATTTAGCCTGAAGATCTTGGAAAGTGTTCTGGGGAGGCTCCTGGCAGCGGGGTTCCAGGCACAGCTCCTCCAACGGCCCCGTCTTGCTCCTGCCTGCTGGCCTCCACACGCCTCTCCCTCAGCCCCATCTAGCCCCACACCGGCAACCAGAGGAAGCTCGTGGGGGGCTTGAGTCCGGCTCCCTCATGATGTCCATCACCCCTCCCAAAGCCACCCCAATGAACATACAATCTAGGTCGAAGTCTAGGTCTAGGCCAGCTCGACCACTGGCCCCCAGCTCCTCATACAGACAATCCAGGCCTGCCGTGTAAAGGTCTGTCCTCGTTCACAGCAGAGGTTAGCATCAGACGCAGCCCCAGAGCTGAGTCTGAAATCTGCTGTTTCCTAGCCGGGTGGCTGTGAGTAAGGCACTTTGGTTCTCCGAACCTCTCATTTCTTCCTTGTAAAATGGGGACGAAGGGGAGACACCTGGGTGGCTCAGTCAGTGAAGCATCTGCCTTTGGCCTCAGGTCATGATCCCGAGGCCCTGGGATTGAGCCCTTTGTGGGGCTCTCTGCTCAGCGAGGAGTCTGCTTCTCCCTCTCCTTCTGTCTCAAGTAAATAAATAAAATCCTTAAATAAAATAAAATGAGGTTAAAGCCAACATTTCTTAACTGGGGGGTGATTTTGCCCCCTGGGAAACATTTGGCAAAGTCCAGAGACATTTTTGGTAGCCATAACTCGGTGGAGAGGTAGGTGGGTGGGGGTAGCAACTGGCATCTAGTGGGCAGAGGCCAGAGGTGTTGCTAACTACCCTGCAGTGCACAGCACAGCCCCACACAACAAAGAATTATCCAGTACAAATGTCAATAGTATTGAGGTCGAGAAACCCTGGATAAGGTGATCCCCACATTGTAGGGTTGCTGTGAGGATCAGGTTCACCGAGCAGCTGATACAGGGTCTGGCCCCTGCTAAACGTCCAATGCATGGCTGTAGACAGACAACCTCTCTGTTGACCTCAGGCCTCTCTCTCCAGCCTCAGACCCTCTCCTAGCATCAGGCCTGGGGCGCCTTTCACAGTGCAGAGGGCACCACCGGCCCCTTGCTTGGATTCCCAGAGCCACTTCCTCACGGACTCAGGGCCTCTGCACCTGTCCCAATGCATCATCTCCACCACACACCCACCCCTGAGAGGCCTAACAACCAGTGTGTTTCGACCGCTAAAAATGTTCTAGATCTACACTGAGCATTTTATGTGCATTATGTCATTCAATTCTTCAAACAACGGGGAGACCAGTACTAAGATTGTCTCCATTTTAGAGGAGGGTAGACTGAGGGCCACGGTCACACAACAAGTAAGTGACAGAGCTGAGAATTGAAACCAGGTTTGGCTGAGTTCCCGATCTTTTCACTGGACCGGGACCCGGCATCTCTGAACTCACTAAAGCACCGTGGGTGAGCTTCAGAGTCACCGCAGGGAGGGGGCTGGTCTGTTGAAACTGAGAACCCATCTAGTGTGGACTCAGGAACCTGCCCTGTGACATCTCCTCTCCACCCCGACGTCGGTGATTCTGACAGTCTACGCACCACACTTGGAAAAAGACTCTCAGATCCTGTTGTTCTTCTTCTTAAAACCATCAATGTTTCCATGTTCCCTCAGAATTCAGTCTAAAGTTCTGGGCCCTCTTTTTCTCATTCACCTGATTTTTTGAGTTTGCGTCCTGCCACTCACCCCTGGAAGTTTGCACATGCTGTAGCCCTGCGTGCCGCCTTCTTCCTCCCTTTGCCTGGGTGGTTCCTACAGGTGCTGGGCTGAGATTTAGGACTTCTGGGTCTTAGCCTCATCCGGCAGCGGGTCACACAGTGTAACTTTGGACGTTTTCACTTTTCCGGGGCCTCTCCTTCTCCACTTGAGCCACGAGGATTTGACTAGATACTGGCTGTGGAAACAGACAGCCAGAGATGGTTCTAGCCACCAAAGCCAGGCGTCACTTGGTTGTGGGTCAGCAGTCTGCTTTCCTGGCAGGTGTTGAGCACTAAGTCATGTTGCTGACAAGTCCCAGCGAAATCTGGCCCCAGCACCTTGGCTGAAGCCACTTTGGCCCAATCAGGGTTTCCCCACCTTATCTCCAACCTACTTGCTCATAATATTTAGACACTTGACCTTAAGTTGAGAAATCTGGTGATTCAGAGAGAAAGCAGCTGTGGCTGGCCCCTGATCCTGGAGCCCTTCGCCCCTAACACAGACACACCCTTCCAGAAAGAGAAACGTACTTTCCCCACCAGCAGCTCTTCATGGAGGAAGGAGGGCACTGAGGCCCAGAGAGGAAAGCCAGCTTCCCTAAAGCCACACAGCCGGCCAGTGGCATGCATGCATTAAATATTTTCTGAGTACCTACTATGTGCAAGTCCCTGTGGCAGGTCACTGGGAAGACAGTGGTGAACAGGACAGAGAGAGGGACCATCCTTGTGGGAATTTTAGCCACTGCCAAAGACTCTCGAGGTATTAGAAGCTAACACATACCAAGCTCTTATCATGTGCTGGTCACCCTTTCAAGTACTTTATGTGATTGCTCTACTTAACCCTCGTTATAGCCCACTGAGGTAGCTGCTGTCATTTGACAGTAAGGAAACGGAGGCACAGTGAGGTTAAGACACGCCCCATAAGCCTTATGTCACGCAGCTAGTGTACTGGGCTAAATGGTGGACCTCCAAGAGCTCAGGCCATAATCTCTGGCACCTGATAACGTTATCGTAAAAGATAAAGTCTTTGTAGATGTGACTAAATTAAGGCTCTGGGGATGAGATTAACCTGGATTATCCAGCTGGGATCTAAATGCCACCATATGGGTTATCGTAAGGTGGAGCGTAGACAGACATCCAGCAGAGCAGGAGGCGATGGGAAGGCAGAGGCAGGGATTGTGGTGACGTGTTAGCAAGCAAAGGGATGCCAGCAGCCGCCAGAAGCTGGAAGGGGCGAGGGATGACTTCCCTGAGAGTCTCTGGAGGGATCACCTTGGTTTCCACCTGGTGAAATTGGTGTTGGCCTCTGTCCTCCAGAGCTGAGACAGAGTAAGATTCTGTTGTCATAAGCCACCAAGTTTGTGGTAATTTCTTACAGCGGCCACAGAAAATGAATACAGCTGATAGATGGCCAACCCGGCGTTTAAACCTTGGCAGCCTCCCAATGTTCAACCTTATAGATGCATGTTATTTCTGCTCCTCTGGCCAGAGTTAGTCTCATGGTCAACCCGGATTCAGATCATGTGGAGTTAAGTCACATTGCAAAGGGTTTGGGTCCAGGTAGAGCTTTAATTAAGGTATCGAGGCAGTGACACTACTTCAGACCCCACCTCCAGCTCAGGAAGTGGGCAGGAGCGCCAGGCCTGGCCAACCTGAGCATCCCATCTGGCTACAGGGATTTGCATCTGACTAAGAAGGCCAGCCTGAGTTGGCCTTGGACTTTCACTAAGATTGCTGACAAAAAGATTCTCCTTTCCCTGGGTTGCTGAACTAGCAAGGTGCCGGGCTGCTAGGATCCACCTTGACGCCACACAGGGAGGGGCTACCTGAGGGTGAAGCCAACACAGAAGAAGAGCTGAGAGACAGAGAGAAACCAATCCTGACAACATCCGTGGAATTCTTGAATCCTGCTGCACCTGAAGCTGTTTTTCCGCAGATCCCTGAAATCAGGCAGGATTCCACCCCTGGACTTTCCCTGCTTGGGCCAAGAAATAATTCTTCTTCTCCTTCTCCTTCTTCCCAGTTTGAGTTGAGTTTCTATCCCTTACAACCAAGGCATGTCAACTATTCTAGACAAATGGCTCTCATACTGAACATTTTGTCAATAAGGTAGAGAGTTTTTCTTTAGGGATCAAGTGATACAGGCCAATAGGAGCATAGGAGTTTCTGAATCTTGTCCCATCACTCAGAATGGGAACACAGTTGATGGAAGCAGAGAAAAGCCAGGCTTTGGAGCACAACACCTGGAGTCTCATGCCACCTCCATTACTTGCAAGCTCCCAACACTGGTTAAGGCAGTCTCAAGTTCTCCTGCTATAGGTGGGCACTTGGTGGGGGTGGATTATGACAATTTGAGGGCCTCAAGCACCTGGGCCTGCTTAGTGTAGAAGGGACACTCACTAAATGGCACTTGGGAACCTCAATTTTTCTCCTTGGAGCTCAGTTTCCCTGTGACTAAGGAGGGTGCAGGCAGATGACATCGTGGAGAGAAGCAAGGGAGGAAAGAAAACTGAACAAGCACACTTGTCCCAGAAGCACCCAAGTGAGACCAGTCTTATCTGAACAAACAGTGGGAATTATTGTCCTGGCTTAAGATTTTGTATTTCTTCCCACATGAAGGTCCATGACAAGATCAGGCCAGGAACATAAGCAGAACTTTTGGTGGCACTTATTATATGCCAGACTCTGGTTACATGTGTCCTGCAAAGGAAATGGAGGCCCAGAGAAATTGAGTGACTTGCCTGAGGTCATATGGTAAGAGGCAGAGCTGGGACTTGAACCCAGGTCATTTGGCTCCATAATATCCCTCACTCCCAATTATTGCACTAGATAGCCTCTAAGGAGGGTATCAAAGGCTATTTTTCTTTGCATACCCAAATTCAAAGTAAGGAAGTTTGCAACCTAGTAGTGTAAGCTCTAGTAGTAGTGGGACCTTAATCTTTGGGTGCACAAAGGAGCATTCCAGTACTTACATGTGGGCTGTTCTCAGGCTGCTTCCAACTCGGACAGATTTTGTTTTGATGCATGAAGTATCTTGCATCTTGAAAAAATAAGCCTCCCCTGGCCCCCAAACCCCCTTCCGGGATCTACTCCTTCCACCTTGTCTGGCTGTCCGTCAAGGTCAGTTGGGTGGTCACATGACCCAAACTCAGCCAATCAGATTCTCTCTTGGGAGCAGAGCCACTAAGGGGAATTAATGCTAAGATGGGGAACAGTTGGGGCCGAAGACCTGGCCCTTTGGTTCAGCCTCCGGCTTCCTGTGGCGGTGACCTGTTACTGTCCTTTCCAAGTCCCAGCTGCTCAACTTCTCCTTCCATTACCCAACTTTCTCCTTTTTCTTTGTTTTTCCTTAAATTAGCCAGGATTGGCTTCTGCTGCTTGGCCCCCAAGGACTCTGCTTGATGCCAGGGTGACAGCTGTTGCTTCTAAGGCTGGTGTGAGGGCCACATCCTATGCACTAGAGTAACTGCAAAGTGTCACCCAAACACGAGGAATTGTTGAGACACTGGCATGTAGATCTTATTAACTTGGGCTTTGAATGTGATTCCGGGTTTTATCCCTTTCTTGCTGTGTGTCCTTGGGCTCCTTACATTCCCCTGTCTTGAGCACCAGATATGGAACAGATCCTCTCATGGCCTATTTTATTCAATCCTCAGAATGGAGAACTTTTTGTGATTGCAAGTGACAGAAACCCAACCCAAATCAGCTTAAGCCAAAAAGAGAATTTAATTATTCCTGTAGTCAGGAGCATGCTAGCTTCAGGCATGGCTGGATCCAGAGGTTCAGATTATACCTAAAGAAATCAATTTTTCCCCATCTCCTGGCTATGCTTCCCTATAAGTTGATTTCATGCTCAGACAGCTCTCTCCAGGAAAAGAATACACATGGCCCCAGTATCCTACCAGCTCAGAAATCCTGATCACCAAAGGAAGGAGCCATCTTCCTTCACCAAAGTGAGGGAAATAGCTATAGATCTCCCTTTATTCCACTTATGTGGTTCTTCTTAAAATTTTTATTAATGGAAGAAGGTTGGAAGGCTGTGATACGTATGCTTAACAGGGTTTATTTATCCAGTGCTTCCAATGCTTTCAGATACTCTTTCATCCTCCCAACCACCCGGTGATGTAGGTTCTATGGCCATCCCCATTTGATACATGGGGAACTGAAGCACAGAGAGGTTAAGAAATTGCCTGAGGCCACACAGCTTTTAAGTGGAGGTGCCAGACTTTGAGTCCACTCAGCCTGGCTCTGGAGCTCAAGCTTTTACACTACAGCACCTCTGTGAAAGCAGAACCATAGACAGTTGGACTAGGTGATGGACTGGGCATCAGAATTTGGAGCTGTGGACTAGAGGCTTGGTTGCATAGCTACCCAAAGGCTTTCTAATTTTTAAGAAAATCAGTGGATTCTTTTTTTTAACGTGAGATCTTATATGAATGTCGAACAGATCTAGGAGCTGATGCCTATGGGAGTGGGGCTGAAGAGTCATTGCATGGCCTGTCTGCCTGCCCCAACTCTCCCTCCTTTCCCAGAGGTTCCAGAAGCCAGAAGCCCCAAGGAATAGTTTGGAAACTATACGATTTCACAATTTCTAAGGCCTTTGTTATGATTAGACATCTTCTCTGAAGGTTCTGGAAAGAAAGTCAACCCCCGACAAGCTTCTGTGTGAGTGTGTAGTTGTGTCACTATCTCAGTTCCCAACTATTTCAGAGCCCAAAGTTGAGAAACCCAGAAATAATTACAATACAAAAATTGAAAAGCATATAGTAGTTTCTAATACACAAAGTACTAAAGTTAACTTTTTAAAATTTTAAAACAATTTTAAAAAATATTATTTCTTGGGCAACCTGGGTGGCTCAGCGGTTTAGTGCCACCTTCAGCCCAGGGCCTGATCCTGGACACCCAGGATTGAGTCCCACGTTGGGCTCCCTGCATGGAGCCTGCTTCTCCCTCTGCCTGTATCTCTGCCTCTATCTGTGTCGCTCATGAATAAATAAATAAAAATTAAAAAAAAGAAAAAATATTATTTCTTTATAAATAGTAGTAGTACTATTAATAGTACTAATAGTACTAGTTCATTGCAAGGGTGCCTGGGTGGCTCAGTCAGTTAAGCATCTGCCTTCAGCTCAGGTCATGATTCCTGGGTCCTGGGATGGATCCCACGTTGGGCTCCCTGCTCAGCAGAGAGTCTGCTTCCCCCTCTGCCCCTCCCTCTGCCCATGCTCTCTCTTTCTCTCTCAAATAAATAAATAAAATCTAAAAACAAAACAAAACAAAACAAAAAAGCGAGAGAGAGATCATATAATATGGTCTAATGTTGGATAGACCTCTTCTCCCCTCACTGGTCCTCTCTTCCAGAGATCTCTTGGGTATTTTTGCTTGATCCCTGGGTGGTGCAGCGGTTTAGCGCCTGCCTTTGGCCCAGGGCGCAATCCTGGAGACCCGGGATCGAATCCCACGTCGGGCTCCCGGTGCATGGAGCCTGCTTCTCCCTCTGCCTGTGTCTCTGCCTCTCTCTCTGTGACTATCATAAAAAAAAAAAAATTGTATTATTAATTTTTAAATTAGCTTGTCTGGTTAAAAAGTTGTACTTTTACTGTGATAACTTTGAACTTCTACATTAATTTAAGGAAAACAGACACTGCTTTAATGATGAAACTCACCATCTAAAATCATGGTATTCCTTTGTTCAAGTATTTGAAATGTATACTAAATACATGTGTCCTTCAGTAGTGATTTCAAGTTTTCTCGATATAGGTCTTAAATATGTTTTGTTAAATTTATTCCTAGGGACACCTGGATGGCTCTGTTGGTTGGGTGTCTGCCTTTGGCTCAGGTCATGATCTCAGGGTTCTGGGATCAAGCTCCAGGTAGGTCTCCCCGCTCAGTGGGGAGCCTGCTTTTCCCTCTGCCTCTGCCCCTCCCTCTGCTCATGTTCTCTCTCTCTCTTTCTCAAGTGAATAAATACAAATTAAAAAAAAAATATTCTCAGTGTATTCAATCTTGATTTTGTTATTTTAAGTGGGAAATTTTCTTTCATTAAAAAAATATTTAATTAATTTATTTATTCATGAGAGACACAGAGAGAGAGGCAGAGGCATAGGCAGAGGGAGAAGCAGGCTCCATGCAGGGAGCCGGATGCGGAACTCAATCCTGGGACGCCAGGATCATGCCCTGGGTCGAAGGCAGGCGCTAAACCGCTGAGCCACCCAGGGACCCCCGGAAATTTTCTTTCAATATATCTTCCACTTGATGATTGTTTGAATATAGAAAGCTACTGATTGATGCATGCTAATTTTGTATCTTGACATCTTACTGCATTATCCTGGGTTTCCTACATATGGGAACAATTCATATGCATCATACTGGCAATTCTACCTTCATCTGCTCAGTTTTTATGCTTCTATAACTCTTTTGCCATCTGATTTGGCTCTGACTGGTGCTTATCTTAAATATCCAGTTCTGTTTTATTTTTATTTATTTATTTTTCCAGTTCTGTTTTAAATTATAGTAGTGAAAAAAATAAAAAATAAAATATAGTAGTGAAAATGGATGTTTTTGTTTTGGTCCTTTGGTGGACATGACTCTAGGATTTCTCCAAACAGCATGATGTACTTAGATGTATTTTATCATGGTAAAGAGGCAAATATATATTTCCATTTTACTGAGTATCCATGGATTCTTATTTATTGAATGCATGTGTATGTGTTTTCATCAAGAATGGATGCTGAACTTTCTCAAATGCCTTTTTAGCATAGAAAGAATCATGACTTTTCTCCTCAGATCTGTTAATATCATAAATTATGTTAGCAGGGGTGCTCAGGTGGCTCATTTGGTTAAGCAGCCAGCTCATGATTTTGGCTCAGGTCATGATCTCAGGCTCCTGGGATCTAGTCCCATGTCCTTCTCTGCACTCAGCACAGTCTGCTTGAGGATTCTCTCTCCCTCACCCACTCTGCCCCTCCTTCATCTCCTGAGTGCACACGCTCTCTCTCATAAATAAATAAATCTGTTAAAAAATTATTAACAGATTTTCCAATATTGAACTAGCTTCACATTCCTAGAGTAAAATCCACTTGGCCGTGATGTGTTATTCTTTTTTTTTTTTTTTTTTAAGTAATCCCTACACCCAATGTGGGCTTGAATTTACGGCTTTGAGACCAAGAGTCACATGCTCCACGGAAGAGCCAGCCAGGAACCAGATGATGTGTTATTCTTTTATTGTGCTTTGGGTTCTATTTGCCAACATGTTATTTAGAATTTTTGCCTGGATAGTTACAAGTGAAAGTTGTTACTCTCTTTGTGCCAGCCAAGGCTTTAATATCAACCTCACACTTCCTGTAAATAATTTCAAAGTTTTCTTTCTTTGCCTATGTTCCAAAACAACTTTAAACACATTAGAATGGTTTACTATTTAAAAGTTTCATAGGATTTCCCTGTGAGGCTACCTAAAGTAGGTTTTTTTGGTGATGCACGTTGCAGATCTTTAACAACCTTCTCTATTTCTCCCACAACCTTTACCATTATCCAGACACAGCAGCAGCATCTGGGAGTATTGAGGGTCTCAGACAAAATCCCAGAACCAGAATCTGAATTTTAATGACATCTTCATGTGGTCTATGTGTTCCTGAGAGAAGTACTTCTTTGGGAATTGGTCTGTTTTTCCTTCTATTCTGAAGCCAAATATGGTAAATTATATTTTCCTGGAGAATTCTTTTTATCCAGATTTTCAATTTTAATTATAGAGAGGAACAAAGTAGACCCTTATGATCCTTTCAATTTTCTCTTTTTCTGTGGCTAATTCTCCCCTTATAGTTTCTTATTATACACACTTGCACTGTCTCCATTTCTTCTGGATTGTGTTAACCAGTGGTTGATCTGTTTCACTGTTGATGCCTTTCTCTGTCATCATCAAAAGGACCAGCTTTGGGGATTTATTTATTAGTCTTCTTTTCCCCCCCTGTTTTACATGGCTACTCATTAAAACAAGGGGGAGAGTGATTGATTTCCATATTTCTGTATTAATTACTTTTGCTTTCCTTCAGTTTGTTTTCTTCTGTAATCCTTTTTCATAAAAATTTTGTTATGTTATTTTATTTTATCTTATTTTATTTTAGAGTAATGTCTATGCCCAGCATGGGGCTTGAACTCAAATCCCAGAGATTGAGAGTTGCATGCTCCACTGACTGAGCCAGCCAGCACCCCCTTAATTCTGTCATTTTGGGAGTTTTGGGGAGAGAGTTAAAAGTCTTTCACTGTAAAGTCTGCATCTTCAAAATTTGTTTTGTTTTTTTGCAGGTACTTCTTCCAATATTTAATAAGTTTGGAGTCTTTCTCTAATGGCTCCCTTTGTGCATATAACATATGATAGCCTGAGTCCCTTATTTCTTTAGACAGTGTCTATTAGTTCCCTTTTATAAGATCCTATAGTTCTTATATAGGATATATAATATAGTTCCTCCTAAAATCTGTACTCAGAACTGGCATGCCATCACTTCTGCACCTCCCACTGGTGAAAGGAGCATTTTCTCTTTCCTTCCTCCTTCTCCCTCCATTCCCTGATTTTAGTCAAGAATTTTTATCATTTACTTTTGTACTTATCATTCGAACCCTTGATGGTCAACTTTGAATTATAGGCTCCAACTCCCAAGTATTGTAAAAGACACTGTTCAGTTTTTTAAAAATATTTTTTAAAGATTTTATTTATTTATTTATTTGTTTATTTATTTATTTATTTATGACAGAGCAAGAGCATGAGTGGGGGCAGGGACAGAGGGAGAGGGAGAAAGAGACTCCCCACTGCACAGGGAGCCCAACTTGGGACTCGATCCCAGGACCCTGGGATCATGACCTGAGCTGAAGCCACATGCTTAACCAGCTGAGCCACCCAGGCGCCCCAACACCATTCATTTTTTGCCCAGTTGTCCAAAGGGTCCTTTATCTTGAATGTATAATACCTCTTAGCACGTGGCTTTCGTGTTGGCCACTTTGGATCATTTTCCCTAGCACAGATTGTGACCTCCTATTGTGTAGATTCAAGCCTTCATTCATTTCAAGTTTTCTTGAATTATATCTTTAAGTGTCTGTTCTGTTCAATCATTCTGTATTTCTTCTTTGTAGGTTCCAGTCCTGCACGCTTTGGTTCTCCACTGTCTTGTCTCCTCTTCCTATCATTTTCTTTCTCCCGCTCTCTTCTATGTCATTTTCTCCCCCCCGCCCCCATTTCCTCATTTCTGTCATCTGTCTTCCGCACAGGATTTTCCACAAGGTCTGTTCTTCGTGTGTCTTCCAAGTCGGTCTTGCTTTCTGTGATCTTATTTCCTTCTATTTCTTTCCTGAGCTCTGCTGGTTCATCATCGTTCGCTTCTTCTGTGGACCATCTTCTTTCTGAGTTCTTGAATTATTTCTGCTTGATTGTTTTCCTTCAGAGAGGTGATTGCTCATTCAGTTTTTATTCATGCCAAAATTATTTGGAGGCAATTTTCATCTTCTCCATGTTAACCTTTTCCATCTGTTGCTAGATTTTAATGTTCTTTTCTGCAGGGTTTATTACAGTATCTTTGGAGCAAGGCTTTTATGTTTATTTTTTAAGGGCTTGCACTTTAAAGGGCTTGCTTTTCCTAGGTCACCTATCTGCCAATTGTTCCCATGGATGTGGGGAAGGATAGTTGCCTGCCTTCCTAACCGAATGGTATCTCCTCTACCACCAGGGAGCCAGACTGCTTCCTGTGAATATCCTCTCTGTAATTCTCTGTTATACTCTGTTTCTCTGAACCAGACCAGATCCAAGAGGGCTTCTGCTGCCAACACTACTCACCCTGGGTCCTACACTCATTTTTTTTTTAAAGATTTATTTATTTATTTATTTATCTATCTATTTATTTATTTATTTATTTTTTGTTTATTTGTTTATTCATGAGAGACACAGGAAGAGAGAGGCAGAGACACAGGCAGAGGGAGCCTGATGTGGGACTCGATCCCGGGACTCCAGGATCACGACCTAAGCCAAAGGCAGCCCCTCAACCACTGAGCCACCCAGGCGCCCCCAGCCTACACTTATTTCTATAAATAAGGAGGATAGCCTTTACCTCAGGGATGAACACTCGCTTTCTGAGATTTGCTACCACTGAACCCACTCACTACATCCTGTGTGGCTTCTGCCCTATTTTAAAGCTGCTTTTGGAAAACTTTACACACACTGTGAAGTTTATGGATTATATCCTTCTACTGATGTTGCTAAAAATGGAGTTTTGTGAGGCTTTTTTTTTTTAACTCTCCTTGACGCTTTGGTATAATTTCAAGATGGAGAAGGAGAAAATATTGCCATATGCAGCCACTTTTCCTACCCCTGTTATCTCACTGGGTCCTCTTCAGCTACTCTGAGACATAACCAAACAGCTAGGATCGCTGTCCCCATTTTCCTACAGGAGGAAGCAGAGACTCTGAGGCTTTCAGGGTGCTGCAGGGCGGCAGGAGGTTCCAGCACTTGGAGTCTGTCCACAGATCGGATCAACACAGGTCTGTTTTCTCCTTGGCCTCCCCGTCAGGCTAGCGCTCAGGCAGGACAGTAAAGAGTGGAGGAGACTGAGGTCCAGTCGCATCAGTTTTTCCACTCCAAAGGGCCAAGGCAGCTGGTTGGGATCCATGGGGCCGCCTGCACTCCTGTCCAGGGGAAACCAAGGGAGGGGAGGTTGCTGTGGTCTCTCTCCCCCAGCAACCATCCCCTCGGGCAGGCAGCCTGGGAAGCAGGACGAGACCACTCCGGGGCATCATATCCCAGTCTAGAACATTCTGGGAAAGCTGCACAGGAGGCTTCCCTGGCTCTCCTGGCTCTGCCTGCCTTCGTCCAGAGAGCTGCAACCCCCCCCCCCCCCCCCCCCGCGGGCTCTCTGCCCACTGCATTCCCTGCATAATCCTGGCTCTCCTGGGGGAGGATGCCTGAGGCTAGCTTGTGGCTGCTGAAAACCTTGTTCATTAGAAAACCTCAAATCTCCTAACCCAAGGATGTGCCCCCATCATAGAGACAATCAGCAGCAAGGCCTGGATGTCAGAAAACATCATTTCCTCCATCCCTCCTCTGCCTCCGATCCAGACATGTTTTTTTTTTTCTCTTTTTTTCCTACGCCTGTACGAAAATGACCAAATACGGAAAGGCTGGCCTTCTTTCCTACTTCCTTCAAAAATCTTGATAAAGAGGCTTACACAGTGCTGGTAAAGAAATACTCAGCAAGTCTGTGCTGAAAGAATTACACTTCATCCATTTTATTAAGTGCTTACTGTATGTATTGGCACACGATCTTTTTGAATCCTCCCATCCACCCTGGGAAGGGGGCCCTGTCATGATCCCCTTGTACAGATGAGAAAACCAGGATTCCAAGCATGAAAAGCAGCCTATTCTGTATGTAACTGATGCAAACGACATCTACCCAAATTGACACAAAAAAGTTCAGAGATAAGGCCTGCATTAGTTGGTTTTTGCTGGTAACAAAAACCTTAGAAGCTCCATGATTTATAATAACAATTCTCCATTTGTCTTACTCCTAAGTCTGGTGAGAAATCTCTGCTTCAGGTTGCAGATTGAATTCAGGTTTCTCTGTGTGTCATGACTAATGGCAGAAGCCAGGAAGGTCAAATGGAAATATATAGTTCCTCTCAAAATCTGTACTCGGAACTGGCACGCCATCACTTCTTCACTTCCCACTGGTGAAAGCATGTCATACGCCCAAGTCCACCATCACTGGTCAGGGAGATACTCTCTGCCCACAGTGGGAGGCACTGCAGACATGTGGTAAAGGCCGTGAATGTCTAGTTCTAATACAGGGAAAGTGTAAGAACTGGACACCATGGTCTCATCTACCACAGGACAGATCCAGGAATGTTAATTAACTGTGGGGCTTAGCAATGACTCCCCTCAGGGTCCCAGGATGGCTGCCACAGCACTGAACCAACCTCCACTGGTCCCACCCACTCACATACTGCAGATGTGTGTTGATAGTGTGACCTGCCCTCCTGGTCATCCAGAACTGAGGGATTTCCTGGGATGTGGTGCTTTCAGAATGAAAACCGGGAAAGTCTGGTCAAACAGAATGAGTTTGATCACCCTGTGTGTGTAGTAGATTATTCTTGAACATTTCTGGGCAATGAGGGGATGACATATGAGTGTGTGTGTGTGTGTGTGTGTGTGTGTGTGTTGCTATTCCTTAGCCCAACACAGCAAATGAATAAATACTCAGTATTACATACTTCGAATTGCAGGGACTATTTGACCACTTCTAATTCCACAGGGCATTTCACTTGGCAGCCTTTCTGCATAGGGCCCCTACCTGCCCTCATGTCAGCCTGGCCTTTACCTCCTGTCTCTCAGGCCTCCTTCTAAAGCCCCATTCTCCAGGGCACCTGGGTGGCTTATTTGGTTAAGCATCTGCCTTCAGCTTGGGTCGTGATCCCGGAGTCCTGGGATCAAGCCCCACGTCATCGGGCTCCCTACTCAGTGGGGAGTCTGCTTCAGCCTCTGGCCTTCTCCCTCCACTCATGCTCTCTTGCTTTCTCTCTCTCTCAAATAAATAAAGTCTTTAAAAATATAAAATAAAACTCCATTCTCCTTCTTTGATTCTACAGAGCACTTGAGTTCCACATCCCAACTCCAGATCTATTTTGCATATCCCCAAATGGCTTAGCCACTGGCCTTTGGCACAGCTAACCTCCAGGGCCAAAATCAGGTGGCAGATGTGTGTTGTTGGACTATGCGGTATTTTATTTTTGTTTTAAATATTTTATTTATTTATTAGTGAGAGACACACAGAGAGAGGCAGAGACATAGGCAGAGGGAGAAGCAGGCTTCCCATGGGGAGCCCGATGCAGGACTCGATCCCAGGACCCCAGGATCACGACCTGAGCCAAAGGCAGATTCTCAAGCACTCAGTCACCCAGGCGCCCTGGCCTCTGAGGTGTTTTAAAATAATGTGAGCTACTCTTTCTGGCTTCTCTTGAATCAAAAGACCTGGCCACACTGAGCACATAGTTGTACATGGCCCATCCATCGTTGGCTGTGCTGAGAAGAGGGAGCTTCCCTTGGGATGGGGCAGTGCTCTCCAGTTTCCACCATCTCCCCCACTCCCTATCACCTTCCTGATATGACAGGTCACTTCATTCATTTATCAGACTTGTTTGGAGACTTGAGTTTGCCACTCTCTCTTTAGTAGCATAAAAATAGTAGAAACTTTGCAGCTTTGGTCTTTTCTTCCCCTTCCTGTCCTCCCCCCTCAACCTGGCCCAGTGTCTGTAAGTGGAAGAATGTATTCTTGCACTGATGGAATTCATGCCTATAGAAGTGCATATAGTCAGCTTGTTGACTGATTTAATTTTTTTCGGTTGTTGTTTTAGATGGCAAATATATTTCCTTACCTCTGCAGCCATGAAAATGTACCTGTCAGGCCTCTGGCATGGAGCCTAATCAACAGACCATGGATTCATCCTAACAGTTGAGTCAAGACCACACTTCCCAGGGGCTGGTCCCAGTTAATCAGTGAGGGAGGCAGGGAGGCAGGGAGGCAGGAGGCAGGCCCATTCCCAGGAGACACAGGGCTCCTCTGGAAGCATAAGGACTTTTTGTCAGCCGTACTGAACTTTCTTAGAAAGCCACTGCAGTCTACAACCACCCTATCTTCTTTTCTCCCTCCTTCCTCCCTCCCTCCCAGCCTCCACTGGCTCCCTCCTCACCTCCTCACTCCCTGCCTCTCATCCCGGCATTTTCCCTAATAAATCTCTTGGATATTTTTTTCCATGTTGGCTCTCTCAGAGGACCTGGACTAACATCCCTTCCCATAACAGGTTTAGATGAACTGAAAGGAAGAAAGAGCTTCCAGGCAGGTAACCAGCACAAATAAAGGTGGGGAGGTAGGAAACCCTAAGGTGTGTTCATACCACATGGGGAAATTAGTCTGTCCTAAGAAGGCTTCAAGTCCTCATGCTATAGCCTATCAAAAGAAGTGCTGTGTGACCTTGCGTAACTTACTGAGTGTCTCTGGGCCTGGTATTTACCACTGGCAAACTGGGAGTACAAATAGTACCCATTTTATAGAGTCTTGTGGGGATTAGACAAGTTAATATGAAAAAGTGTTTTTAATGGTCTAAATTACCAACTAAACTTGGAGCCATAATTACAAAAATACTTAAAACTGGCTTTCTCTGATGGGGCTGGATTTTAACTTCGAAGAAGGCAACACACATAATATTTTCCTTTCCAAATACAATTTGTTTGTAGTCTTTGGGATGCAGACATGAACCAGATCTAGTCCCTGGAAGAGAAAAAACAGGGTTGTGGGTCAGAAAGGGCCGTCCTTTCCCAGCAGAGCCCCCCGTTTTCTGGAGTTGGGTCTTGACATTGTCCTCATGACCCTATTACGGCTAGATAAGAGAGCAGAGGTTGGGCGGGATCAGAGAGTTGCCCAGATGTCTTGTGTCTACTGGACAGTGGACATCTGGACACAAGACTCTTACAGAGGAACATGTGGATGCTTATTACTGGGTGACCGCCCCTGGGAGAGGTAGAGGGAAGAAGGAATTTCCTGAGACTCTATCTGACACAGGGGCTTCACTCCCCAGATGAAGGCTTGGATGCCAGGGTTGAAACCGTACTGGGTGACTCCCTGCCATCACCACTACCAGCAACATGCCCATTATACAGATAAAGTAGTTGAGGCTCAGTAAGCAGAAGTGATTTGCTTAGGGTCGTGCAGCAAGCAAGTGGCAATGTTGGGATTTGAATTCAGCTCTCAAGCCTGGAATGTCCTAGCCCTTCCACCATGAGCCGGAGGGGTGGCCCTTGGGGAAGTTTTCCTTAATCTTTAGTCTTAAAGCCATACCAGCCTTCAGCACAGCCTTGTCAGGCCCCGTGGGTCAGGAGAATTTGGAATCTCTGCTTCTTGCCAGAGCTTGCTTGTGCTGCAAGATGCCACATAGATACCCTATGAAGAGGATACCCTGTTAGCTTAATAAAGCTAGCAAGTCTGACCTGTAATAAAAGTGAAAATAGGGATGCCTGGGTGGCTCAGTGGTCAAGCATCTGCCTTTGGCTCAGGTTGTGATCCTGGAGTCCCAGGATCGAGTCCTGCATCAGGCTCCCCACAGGGAGCCTGCTTCTCCCTCTGCCTATATCTCTGCCTCTCTCTGTGTGTCTCCCATGAATAAATAAATAAAATCTTTTTAAAAAGAGAGAAAATAATAAGATGAAGGGACACATTTGAAAGCTCGCAAGGGCTGGTACTGTGAGAATCACTTTGGATGCATTGACCTCACGGAGTCCTCACCACAGCCACAGCTGGCAGTTTGTCTTAGCTAGAAATGTTTTTGGCTGCATGCAAGAGGAAATCTGACTCATGGTGTCTTCAGCAACACAGATATTTTATTATTTCATAAACGAAAGGCTGGAGTTAGGTGGTTCTTGGGATGGTTATTCTTTAGTTCTGGTTTGGGGTCTGCAATCATCTTCCCGGCCTTTCCTTATAACATCCCACCATCACATCCTCACACAACGGCCGCCAGGGGACAGGAGGCAAATAGGGAGGAAAAATTCTCCTAGAAACCCCAGCAGAGGTCCAGAAGGCACCCACTTGGCTTGTCTGGGGACCAATCCCCAGCAAAGAGGGATATCCCCAGTTGGCTCAGACCAATGGGAAGAAGGCGGGGCCATCTTCCTGAACATGTGCCTAATTCCTTTTTTTTTTTTTTAAAGGCTTTATTTATTTATTTGAGAGAGTGAGAATGAGCAAGGGGAGGGGTGTAGGGAGAGGGAGAAGCAGACTCCCCACTGAACAGAGAGGCCAACGTGGGGCTTGATCTCAGGACCCCAGGATCATAACCCGAGCCGGAGGCAGATGCTCAATGGACTGAGCCAGCCAGGCGCTCTGCATGTGCCTAATTCCTGAACAAAATCAGGTTTCATTAGCAAGGGTAGAGGCCAGGGGACCCAACACGTTGTTCTCTTAAACTGCTTCCCCTGGGTGGGGAGGTGCCCCTGGATTGAGCAGGGAGGAGAGACATGCTTGGGAGTGATTTGGACTGGGGTGCTGCTGGTTTACACTCAAGCCTGGGATGTGTGGTAGAAGAGCTAACATTTATTGAACACCTACTGTGTACCAGGCCCCATGCTGGGTGATTTCATTCTCTCATCATCTATTTTTTTTATTTTTTATTTTTTTTAATTTATGATAGTCACAGAGAGAGAGAGAGAGAGAGGCAGAGACATAGGCAGAGGGAGAAGCAGGCTCCATGCACCGGGAGCCCGACGTGGGATTCGATCCCGGGTCTCCAGGATCGCGCCCTGGGCCAAAGGCAGGTGCCAAACCGCTGCGCCACCCAGGGATCCCCATTCTCTCATCATTTAATTCAGTCCTCAAAACAGATCTGTGGGGAAGGAACCATTCTTCCCATTTTTCAGATGACAAAACAGAGACCAAACACTGATCCCATGTATGGTGAGAGGCTGAACTGGGCTAAGTGCTGACAGCAGTTAACTGTCACTAATGCTCACCTGTGTAGCCGGCACTCCAAGGCGTGTCCCCTGGATTAGGTCATTTACTCACCCCCACTCCACTGATGCAGCACCCTGGCTCAGGCAGAGCAGACTGCTCAGAGTCACACACTTTAGCATCGGCCAAGCTGGGCTGTGAACCCCACTGCCAGAAGGCTGCCCCATGGTGCTCCCCAAATTTGGAGAAAACTCTCCAGGCCTGTTCTGTGGCCTTTTTGGGATTGTTGGCATTGTAGGCAGATAAGCTGGATAAATAAACAAGAGGTTCAGGAAACTCCTTTCGCCTCTTGATGTTCTAAATCCAGAGGACACACGAGGGTCATCCAGCTGCCTTGACAGCCAACATTGAACAGGCAAATAGATGAATCTTTAACATGATAGCAAGAATATTAGGTACTGTCAAGAAAAAAAAAAAAAAAAAACCCGGGGAATCTGGGTGGCTTAGTCACCCAGGACTGAGGAGGACGCTGCAATGGTGGAGACCATAGGCAGAATGTGGGCCTCTCCTACTCCACTCACCATATTCCCCCCTCTGCCCCCACATCACTGTCCCATCCTTGTACCCCCTTCCCCATCCTCATCCCCCTCAGTGCGAGTCTGCTTCTCTCTCTGCTCCTCACCCCTCTCATTCTCTCTCTCAAATGAATAAATAAAATCTAAAAAAAGAGAGAGAAAAACCCAAACAGGTTAAAGCAATAGAGAATGATGGTGTGACCATTTAGACCAGGTGGTCAAGGAAGGCTTCTCTGAGGAGGTGATAGTTGAATAGAGACAGAGGAATGAGGGATGTGATGGAAAGAGCCAGCTGTGCAAGTCTCTGAGAAAAGATAGCTCTAGACAGAGGGAATAAATACCAAGTGCAAAGGCCCGAGGTGGAAGTGAGTTTGGCACACTTGGGGAAGGACAAGAGGTGAATGTGGCTGGAACAGACTTGGGGAGGCAGAGATTGGGGGCTGTGAGGTTAGGGAGGTGAGGGGAGGGAAGGGCAGATCACGCTGGTCCTTCCAGGACCTTGTAAGGACTTGGGGCGGTGCTCTGAGTGAGATGGAGCCATGGGGGATTCTGAGTAGGATTCAGTTACAGGATCTGACTTCATGATTTCAGGGGTGATGAGATTGAACTCAGCATCACCAGATCCCACTCAGCAGGGAGTCCGCTTGGGATTCTCTCTCTCTCTCCCTCTGCCTCATCCTTGAATAAACAAATCTTAAAAAAAAAAAAAAAAGATAAAAGGCACCCATCAGTAAGAAACAGGGAGTTAGAATCAGACCTCCACCCACTGACTCACCACACTCACCTGTGCCAAACACAGTACAGCCCTTTGCAACTTCTTTTCACTGCAAGCTCTCCTTGCTTTCCCACAGTGCCTCTGACCTCTCGGTTCCCAGCTGGCCTCAGAGAGGGTGTGAGTGGGTGGAGGAGCAGGTGGGGGCAGTCTGCGATCCTCCTAGCACCCAGGGGTGCTCACTCTTGCGGAGTCGCGAGACCTGGAGGCTGGCACCCGAGCGCCAGGTAGCGGTGGCAGGGGCCACCGGGTCCCGAGCCCCTGCTCTGCACCCCGGGACAGGTCTGGACGCTCGGCGCCCCTGCTCTGCACCCCGGGACAGGTCTGGACGCTCGGCGCCCCGTCTCTCCCAGCGGCGGAGGGCGCGGTGACGAAGGGCCGGGCCGGGAGCGGCTCCTGCAGCCCCGTTCACTACGGTTACTGAGGGGCTCGGGGACCCGGGCGGCCCCACGTGGCGCGACCGGCCCGGGCCACTCCGGCCGGGGGCGGGGACCGTAGGCAGCTCGGGGGCTCCCCCGCCGCGCTCACCGCGCCCCCGCGTACCCCCGCCCCGGCCTCGGCCCCCGGGTCGCCCGCCTCCCTCCTCCTGCCCCTCCCCCTCCCCGCGTCCCCGCAGTTTCCACCCCCCTTCCTGGCCCCGGGAGGGGCTCCCGAGAGCGCCCCGCCCCCCCGGGACCCCGGCGCCGCCGCGGACCCGCCCCCCGCCGAGGCGGGCCGCCGGGCAGGGAGCAGGGAGGGAGCGAGCGAGCGCCGAGAGGCACCTGGACGCCCGGAGCCGCCGCCGCCCGGCCATGACCTGGGCGCTGCTCCTCGGGCTCCTGGCCGCGCTGCTGCTGCTGCTGCTGCTGAGCCGCCGGCGCACGCGGTGAGTGCCCCCCCCCCCCAACCCCCGCCCCCGGGGCGCCCTCGGCCTGCTCCCCGCGCCTGCCCGCCTCCCCACCCCGGGAGGGCCCGGCCCGGCCGCCGCGGGAGGCGCCGAGCGGGGAGGGGGCGCGGGACGTGGGCCCGGCCGGGGGAGCAGGCCGAGGGCTCCCGGGGCGCAGCGCTCGGCCGCACCTGCGGGGGCGGTCCCGGGAGAGACCCGGGGCTCCGGGGCGGCGTGGGGGTGCGGGCGGGCTCGGGGCGCCCCGGGCGAGAAGCCGCCTCCCGCGCTGCAGCCCCGGCCTGGATCCCGCGCGGCTCCCGCCAACCTCCAGCCTCCGTCGGCTCCCGGGGGGCGGGGGAGCGGGGGAGCCTCGCTGCCGGCTCCCCGGCTCCCCGCTCCCTGTTCCCCGCTCCTCGCCCCATTGCACAGATGCGCGAGTCGAGGCCGGGGAGGGCAGAGGCCTGAGGGATGCCCCCTTACTGGCTCTGGAGCCACTTTCCGTGGGATCCCCCGACCTGGACCGGGGAGCTTAGTAGGCTCGGCGCTCCGTCCGCTCGGATCCAGAAAGGGGTCTCCCCTCCCCGACACCCTACAACCTGGGCAGGGTGGAGCCGGGGCCAGACTTAGCTTCCTGGTCCCAAAAATTGACCTGCTCTCCTATTTAGAAGATGTAAATCTCATACACTTCATTTTTTTTTAATTTTTATTTATTTATGATAGTCACAGAGAGAGAAAGAGAGAGAGGCAGAGACACAGGCAGAGGGAGAAGCAGGCTCCATGCACCGGGAGCCTGATGTGGGATTCGATCCCGGGTCTCCAGGATCGCGCCCTGGGCCAAAGGCAGGCGCCAAACCGCTGCCACCCAGGGATCCCAATAAATCTCATACACTTCAAATCAGAGATGGCAGCAGATCTTTTTTTTTTTTTAATTTTAAAAATTAATTTGAATTGCTCATGGAATAGCTGAATACATGTGACTTAGATATTTGTTCTGTTATAGATAAGACTGAAGCCCTTCCCTTCCGACAATTCTAGACTTTTCTTGTTGATCAAGGCTACCTCATAGGGCTGCCTGACAACGAGGCTGGCGGGGGAACTTTCCAGATTTTTTTTAAAAGTACACTTTTTTTTTTTTTAAATCTCAGGCTGGTTTTATATTTACGGAAAAGTTGCTGAGGTTGTACGAAGAGTTCCCAAATACCCTTTATCCAGTTTCCACCACTGTTAACACGTTATGTTATCGTGGTAGGTTCATCAAAACTAGAACCCAACACTGGTCTGTGCAGATTAACCAATGCTCAGCATATGGAAATTATCAGCCTCTCGTAGTCAGAACTAGTTAAGCAGCTGCTCCCTGCCTTAGTTTCCTAATCTTTAAGATGGGAATGATGCAAAAATAAAAATAAAATGGGGGTGATGATGGCAATAGTAGAGAGTGGAATTGCTGGGTTAGAAAAAAAATGCTAGTTAAACATTATTTTAGCAAATTCTTGCTATAATCCAGAGAGAAAATTTATCTTTGAGGGGGAGTTGTTGATTTTTATACCCAGTGGGTTAGGAGGGTCAAGAAATGGGTATTGGGGAGAAATGTGGGTAAAATGTCATTGACAGCTTATAGGCAGCTGGGTGGACCCTGGGAAGATCCCATAGGGACCCCAATTCAGGCCCCAATCTCATTTTCTCCTCCCAGCGAGCACTCTTGTTACTTCTATTTTACAGAGGAGGAAACCGGCTCAGGGAGGCTAAGCAGCTTGTCCAGGGTCTGCCTGGATTACAGATCTGGGCTATAAGGATTTTTAATTATAAAAAAAAATGAATTTCCATGCTTCCCATACATTTTATTTGTAATCTGAACACTCAAAAGTCTTAGAATCACATGATGTTAAGATAGTAAGATGTGGTAACAAAGTTTTTGGGAAGGACACGTAATCAAGTGTTGGAAGAGAGGTGGATGAGGCTGATGCTGTGTAGACAGTGAGCCAGTTGGAGTCAAACAAGCAAGGCCTCACACCTTCCCTTCTGCTCACTGACCCCGAGGTCCTGTTCATCACCCCATTTTATAGCTGAAGGCTACAAGGGCCTGGTGACCTCGTTAGGGCCACACAGAAAATATATTCCATACGTAGCCAGTTCCAAAATGCATGCTTTTCATAGTAAAAGAAAAAGAACTACTTCAGTCATTTAGCGACTGTCTTTGCCTCTAGCTTTTTTTTTTAAGTTAAAATTTGTAATTATGAAAAATTTCAACTCTGCAGAAATATAAGGATAGTATGAGAACCCCCGTGTACCCATCTCCTTGATCTGACAGTTAATATTTTTACAAAAAAATTACAGATGTTATAATCTCTCTCCAGGAAATATTTCAGAATGTATGTCAAAAACAACCCCAATTCTATTACTCTGCCTAAGGATTTTCATGTTCTTAATATCTAGTCTCCAGTCCAAATTTCTGCAATTATGGCAAAGATTTTTAAACCCAGCTCGGTAACTCTGTCTTCTCCTGGGAGAGGTTGTGAGCTGGAATTAGGAAGTCTGACATCTCTGCCCACGGGGCTAATGACCTGCATGTGGGTGTCAGAAACATTCTTCCCACTTTTCTTTCAGGCCTTGGTTTCTCCATCTGTTCCCTGAGATGGCTCACGCAGCTGGTGTCCCGTGCCCTAGCCACTCTGCCAGGCAGTGTGCATCTCTTCCTCTTGGCTTGTGTGTCTGCTCTAAAGAGCATTGGAAGAGGTCTCCAGGGTGGGAGGCCCCTTTTCCAGGGTGCCAGAGGCCACCATGGCATCCGGTGAGGGTTCCTGGTGGCTCAGGAGCTGATCTGGGCCCTTCAAGGATACGAAATTTCTAGGTACAAATAGCTTTATCCCCTTCCAATGTGCACTAACCAGAGGCCACCCAGTGGTGGTCCATGGCCACATTCAGCGCAGGCAGGGCTGCGCACACAGTGCCAGAAGGAGAAAACTCGTAGTGAGGTCGGGGGGTTCCACACACAAAACTCCACATTTCCAGCTTCTCATGAAAAATGGGACAATGTGGCAGCACCTGCCTGGGACTCAGTAAGAGTCCTCTCTAAGCCTGGCCACAGTCACCACCGCTCCTTGTTGCCTCTCCCACGTACCTCTGTCCTCTCACTATCCTGCCTTTAACTGTTCTTTATTGTGTTGAGAATTCCCGTGAATCTTTGATGTCAGTTACAAAAACAGGAAAACAAAAACTAGAGCCAAATGGTCACATGCTTTTCCTTCACAGTGGCAGGCAAGGGGGTACGGAACCGAAGAGTGTTAATGGGGGCCGCTAGTGGGTGAGCCCTGGGAAGGAATGGGTCAAGCACTTTGAATGGAAGCTCAGGTTGCTGAAACTGGCCCTCGCCTGTCCCCCATTAAATCCTCCCAGAGCCCAAGGCCCTGAACTGAGCTGGAACTACTGGATAGAGAGGCAGTCCGCCAATAATACTGCACAGCTAAATGATGCAGCCTCTGCTCTGGGCAATCCAGAGTCCCTTAACCCCCTCAGCAACTCTGGGGGACAGGTGCTTCTCCTCGAGCACCAACTGTATACATGAATCAGTCGTTTGCTACATTTATTAAGTGCCTACTCTATGCCGCACACTGTTGTAAGTGTTGGAGTCCACGAGTGCCTACATTTGTGGAACTTCTGCCTGGTGTAGGGGTGATATTTTAGGGTACAAGGTGGGTGATACCCATCCTTAACTCTCTCTCCCAATTTGCAGAGTGTTGAGTGGAGGAGAGACGGGACAAGTGGTGAAGTTGGCCATGGAGTCTGAGAGTGAGGAGTGGGCACTTTGGGGAGGAACCCACATGTTGGGAATTAAAGCTCCAGGGGAAGATCAGAAAAGGTGTCCTGGTGTCTGAAACAGGAAAGGCTGGCTGTGTGGGCAGGAGCTGGGGATGAGAAGGTCCAGCCCTTCCCCCTGCCCCCCAGGGTCTGGCAGTGCCTCAAAAAAGAGTGAGAGTGTCAATGGGTGAGGCTAGAGACCGCAGACCCCAAAATAGAGCCTGCTTCATCCCTGCGGGCTGATGGCTGAGTCACCTTGGAATGTGGCCTGAGCCTGAGCTAGATTCAGGGCCCAGCCTCCAAGAGCCAGCGACCACATCAGGGGTCAATGTGGTCAGACGCCTGGGCTCCCAGCTTCCTGCCTTTGTTTGAGCCTCCTTGGGACTTTTCTGGGGAATGGTGGAAGCTGCCAGAAATAACACCTGGCTCACTGGCGAGCTCTGGCAACAGCCTGGACCAAAAGCTAGGAGAGGAAGCTCTCACCCTGCCCATACCTCCAAAAGTGTCTTAGGGGGAAAAAAGCCCCTTGTCCTGGAAGTGGGGGAGTCAGATGCTCGCCTCACCTCCGCTTCCATTATTGCTCTCCTGGATGATCACAGTAGTCTCTGTTGTGACTTTTTAAATGCATAACTGCATCGCTTCCCAGCTCCCACTTCCTACCCTCCAGAGGCTCCCATGGCACTCCGCGTGGAAGCCTGATCCTGGCCACAGGTCATGTCCTGCCTCTCACCCCCACACTCTCCACTCTAGCTACACCAGCTCCTGCTGTCTTGAAAGCCTCACAGGCATGCTGACACCCCAGGGCCCTTGCACTTGCTGTTCCCACTGCCTGAAATCCTTTTCTCTCTCTTCCACAGCACTCCCTTCTCATCCTATGGATCTTTGCTCACCTGGTGCTTCGGGGGGGTGGGGGGCTTCCCTCACCCCTTCTCTAAACCAGCCCCTGTCACTGTGTCATATCACCCTTCTTTATTCTTTCTTTACTGATGTATAATTTGCATACTATAACATCCACCCTTTTAAAGTATACAGCTCAAAAAATAAAAATAAAAAAAATAAAGTATACAGCTCAGTGGGTTTTAGAATATTCACAGAGCTGCACCACCATCACCACTGCCCAACTCTAGGATATTTTTCATCATCCCCCAGAGAAATCCCATCCCCATTACCCCATTAGCGATCACTCTGCATCTCCCCTCCCCCCAACCCCTGGCAACCACTAATCTATTTTCTTTCTCTATGGAAGTGACTTTTCTGGACATTCTGTAGAAATAGATCATCCAGTATGTGACCTTTTGTGTCTGGCTCCTTTCACTGAGAGTGATGGTTTTGAAGTTTCTCCACACTGTGGTATGAATCATTATTTCTTTCCTCCTTATGGCTGAATAACGTTCCATGGTATGCACATACCCTATCTTGTGTATCCATTAGTCAGTCGACCGACATTTGGGTTGGCTCCGTGTTTTGGCTGCTGTGCATGATGCCACCATGAACAATAGGTACAGGTTTATATATGAGCTTATGCTTTCAGAGCTTTGGGGTGTATGGCTGGGTCGTAGAGTAACTCTGTTTAACCTTTCAAGGAACTGCCAGGCTAGTTTCCAAAACAACTGCCCCATTTTTACATTCTCACTAAAAATACAGCAGGAGCCCGTTTCTCCACATCCTTGCCAGTGGATACTTTCCTTGGGTTTTTTTTTTTTTAGATGATGCCCATCTTGGTGCGAAGTGGTATCACAGCAGGCATGATCCATGAAGTCGGGCGCCTTGCCTGTCCTGTTCACTGCTGTGCCTCCAGCACGCAGAGCAGTGCCTGCTTCCTAGTTAATATTCGGCGAGCGAGTGAATAACTCCACCGTGAGCAGAGATGGGATGACTCACTCATTGAGCAGATAGGGAGCTCTCTGCATCCCTGTGGTTCTGATAATTCTAGGATGAGGACACTGCTCCTAGTCAGGGTTTAAGGACTGCCAAGAGGTCTACCATGAGCACCAACCAGCCTTGCGCTGTTGTGAGGCCCATTTCGTGATGGTGATGGAGCTCTCCCTAGCTAACGTCCCTCCCCCAGAGGTCAGTAATGCGGCTAGTCCTCCCGCTATCTCCTGCCACTCAGCCGTGCTCTCCAGTCTCATCCTTTCTCTGTGGGCGTGACAGGGAGCATGAAATGATCAAAGCCCTGTCCAGGCTGGCTCAGGCAGAGAACTCTGTGTCCTTGTACTATTGCCTTCTAGAAAGCTCTCCCACCCACCGGAAAGTGTCCACGTCAACTGGACTCCCTAACATGTACCAACGTCTGCTGGTCGCCCAGCTTCTGCTCTTGGCCCCCCGTAATCCAACCTCTACTCAGCAGCCAAAAGAAAAAACCTAAGTCAAATCATGTCCCTGTGCTACTTGAAACTCTTCCGTGGATCCCACCTCCCTCAGGGGAAAGGCCAAAGTCCTCACAGCTGCCTCTGAGGCCCCGCATGGTCTGGCGCCTGTTACCAGTCTGGCTTCAGGTCCTGCTGTTTCTCCTTGCTCCCTCCAGCCACACTGGCCTCCTTAACTGTTCTTGGAACACAGCAGGCATGATCCAGCCCTGGGGCCTTTGCACTTGTTCCTTCTGCCTGGAAGGCTCTTCTTCCAGATATCTATGTGGCTCCTTCCCTCACCACCTTTAGGTCTTTCTCAAATATTTCGGGGAAGCCTGCAATGCCCTCTCTACTTAAAATCACACCCCATGCCCTATACTCTTTCTTTTCCCCTACTTAATCAAGTGGTGATAACTGTGGTTTCTGCAGGCGACCTGGCGAGCCTCCCCTGGACCTGGGCAGTATCCCCTGGTTGGGCCATGCCTTGGAGTTTGGAAAAGATGCTGCCAGCTTCCTCACAAGGATGAAAAAGAAGCATGGTGATATCTTTACTGTAAGTACCTTCTGTGCCTCTAGGGAGGGAAAACGATGAGCAGCTGGGCCGGTTATACCTAGCTTCACTGATTCCTCCTATCTCCTTCCATACACTAACCCACCTGTCCAGTGGTCCTACCAACTTTCTGCCCATTTGTCCATCCATCGGTTCAGCCAACGCTTAACTAACATTCATCCCTTCATTATCCCTTTAGTATCTTCCCAACATTGAGTCATTCAATGTCTGTCCAGTTCTTGTATGTCCATCCAACTAACCTGTCCATTCAACTTCCATCTACCCAATATCCATCCATCCATCAATCCATCCAACATTTATCCTTCTGCCTATCTACCCAATTTCTTTTAAGTTTTTTAAAGAGTTTATTTATTTATTCATGAGAGACAGAGAGAGAGAGAGGCAGAGACACAGGCAGAGGGAGAAGCAGGCTCCATGCAGGGAGCCCAATGTGGGACTCGATCTCAGGTCTCCAGGATCAGGCCCTAGGCTGAAGGCGGCACTAAACTGCTGAGCCACCTGGGCTGCCCAGTCTACCCGATTTCTAAGCAGCATCCTTTCATCCACTGAACATTCATTCATATATTCCACTTCCATCAGACCCCTATCTCTCCACTGATCCATCTTTCTGTATACCTATCCAACATCTGTCTATCCATCCATTTGTCCATCATCCAACCTTTCATCTGTCTACTCACATTTATCCAGCATCCTTCCATTCATGTACCTAACATCCATCCAGTTTTTATCCATATGTTCAATATCTTTTTTTGAAAATATTTTATTTATTTGAGAGAGAGAGGGAGAGTACCAAGGAAGAGTGAGAGGGAGAAGCAAACTCCCTGCTGAGTAGGGAGTCCCATGCAGGACTCTATCCCAGGATCCCAAAATCATGACCTGAGCCGAAGGCAGCCACTTAACTGTCTGAGCCACCCAGGTGCCCTGATATCTTTTTTTAAAGTAGACTCCATGCCCAGCTTGGAGCTCAGTGAGGGGCTCAGATTCACGACTGTGAGACCAAGACTTGAGCCAAGATCAAGAGTCAGGCACTTGACTGACTGAGCCACCCAGGTGTCTCCATATGTTCAATTTCTACCAACTTCCATTTATCTACCCATCTTTCCATCCATCTGCCACTATGCACCTAACATCCAGCTATCTATCCATTCAGTATCCATACAGTCTACTCTGCATGCATCTATTTGTGTGTGTATCCATCTATCCATCCATCCATCTCTTCAACATCCAGACAACCACCACCTTCATCCACCTTTCATGTATCCCTCAAGTTCCACTCATCCAACGTTCATCCTTCAATCCTTTTACCCAGTATCCACTTAGCATCCTACCATCATGTACCCAACATTCCTCCATACTTTTAATTTCCAACTAACCTTTAGCTGCTCATCCATTCATCTTTCCATCCAACATACCTTCACTGATGATATCCTTGCATTTACCCATCCATCTAACAACGTCTAGCAGCATTTTTTTTTTTTGGATATTGGCTTGTATTTTAAAGATGTATCTATTTATTTATTTATTTTAGAGGGGGGTGTGGGGCAGAGAGAAAGGGAGAGAGAGAATCTTATGCAGGCTCCATACCCAGCATGGAGCCAATGCGGGGCTTGATCTCACAACCCTGAGATCATGACCTGATCGCCTGTATTTTGTGAGAGTTTAATTAACGTGACTCTCAGGTCACATGTTGGAAACAGGACCAAGGCATGGTTAGGATTGTGTGACCACCCTCCTCCCCCCAGGCATTTGAGGGAAGATGCCTTTCCTTTGTGAATTAGAGGATTAGGATTACAGTTCTCCAGTGCTGCTTCTTTCCCTTCTTGGGCAGCAGGTTATATTCAGAGCTCAGCCTCCCAGAGAAGTGGGTACTGCTGGCACATCCACTAGCATTAACCCAACAGCACCATTCATCCATCCATCCATCTCTCCAATTGGCCCACCCATGATGCACCAGCATCCATCCGCTGCCTTCTGTGGACAGACTCCTTCCTGGGTACCAGAGATATGGCAATAACCAAGATAATAATGGGAGGTGCCCAAGAGTGATGTGGTGAAGAACGCAACCTTGGGGGCAGAGAAGTGAATGCCAGTCCCTGCTCTGCTGTCTCAGTGGTGTGATCTCGGGCATATTATGTGCCTTCTCTAAGCCTCAGTTTTCAGCTATAAATGGTCATGGTCCCTGCTTCACAGGGTGGTCGTAAGGGGTGGGGGAGAGATGACTGTCCTCTAAATGTCTGGCAGGGCCTGTGCCTGTGGCTCTAGCCACTGAGAGCTGCTGTCATTCACAGTATCTCTTCCCTCTATCCCTTCCCACAGGTGCTGGTGGGTGGCAGGTACGTCACTGTCCTCCTGGACCCGCATTCCTATGATGCGGTGGTGTGGGAGCCTCACTCCAAGCTGGACTTCCATGCCTATGCTGTCTTCCTCATGGAGAGGATTTTTGATGTGCAGCTTCCACATTACAGCCCCAGTGATGAAAAGGCCAAGATGAAACCGTGAGTGGCTACAGATGGTGCCTGCATGTGGGCTGGGGAGGGGCCCGCATAGCCCAGGTGTTGTGTGACCAGAGCTTGTCTCCACCATAGACGTCCAGTAAAGGCATTTTGTTTCGAGAAGACAAACAAAAACAAAACAAGAAACTGCCTGAAAGAATGGGGCTGAGGGAAGGCTCTTCTCATTCTCATTCCTTTTGGGAGACAGATCTGATTCCAGGAGGAGGAGACCAGGGTTTGGGTCACCCAGACCTGGATTCAAATCCGAGCTCCAACCCTCCCTTGCTGTGTGTGAGGGCAAGTCCATTCCCCTCTCTGAGCCTCTGTTTCCTCATATGTAAAAGGAAGGGAGGTGGATGGAGTGATTAATATTTTTGAGTCCATATTCTATGATCTCATTAGTTCTCACAATAATGCTGGAAGGTAAATAACTCACAGCCCCACTTTATGGATGAGGACACTGGGACCCAGAGAAGAGCAGTGACTTGCCCTAGGTCACACAGTGAGGAAGTGATGTAGGTCCTGAAACACAAGGAATAACTATATGAACAATAGGATGTGTGAGCACATTCACTCTGCATTTGTTACATCTGCACCTACTATGCACTAGTCACCGTCTAGATTCAGGGGGTGCAGAATGATGCCCATCACTATTTGAAGACACCTACCATATGCCGGGTATTTTTTTTTAAGATTTTATTTATTTATTCATGAGAGAGAGAGAGAGAGAGAGAGAGAGGTAGAGACACAGGCAGAGGGAGAAGCAGGCTCCATGCTGGGAACCTGATGTGGAACTCGATCCCAGCACTCCGGGATCATGCCCTGGGCCAAAGGCAGACACTTAACCACTGAGCCACCCAGGTGTCCCAATATGCCGGGTATTTGATAGGAGCACTTCGCTATCTGTGCAATTGCCTCATGAGGTAGGTACTTTTGTTCTTAGGTTACTGTTGAGGAAACAGACTCAGGGAAGTGAAGTGACTTACCGATGGGCCACCACTAGTTCAAATCACAGCTGGGATTTGAACCCAGGTCTGCAGACTCCACAGCCCAGTCTCCTCCAGCTGATGTACTGAGGAAATAAGACTCTAGGTCTACTCCTGGAGTTCACGCAGCCTGATGGTAATAATTAGTAATCTGTCTCCAGGAAGGGTGGCCTCCTGGAGTAGGAAGAGCATCTAGAAGACTGGGTTTTTGTAGGGCTGCTAAAGCTGAGGAGAGGTCAGAATATGAGGTGAACATTGATGAGAGGCAACACTCAAACTGACCTTGGCTTTGCAGGATGGCTGCTAGGAGTATTTCTAAGCCCAAGTATCTGGCATTCTAGGGAGACCATCGGGTCCCATTAGCAATAAGAATCCTTGGTGCACTGCATCCACTTTCCACCAGCACCTGCCCGAAGAGTTCCTGGGAATTTCTCGTAAGCTAGCACATGGTCTCCTGGGCATGGGTCCCTAGATGGGCATTAAGGACTGCTGTCTCTGTCGAGGGCTACTGCTTGGAGTGGAATCTGGGGAACAGCTGGATCAGGGTCAGTCGCTATGTCAGCTCCCATTTCTTGAGCATTTAACGACGTGCCAGGCGCTGAGATAAGCCCTTTTACACATTATCTCACATGGGCTGTGTCTGTGTTTCTCCAACAACGTTCCAACTTGAACATCCTAATGCTTATATCTCCTGGGAGTTCATGGAACGCTTCTGGAGGCTTTTCCCTCTGGATTTACGCAAGAACTTTCTCAATCTACAGGGGTCTGCCCTGTTCCTAAATAGCAGGGGGTGACAGAGAGCTGGATCGGCCCATTAGCACTGTTCTCGGTGCTGCCACCAGGTGCCGCTGTTGAATATGGGTTCTGCTCTGTTGCAGGACACTGCACTTGCAGCAGAGTGTTTTCTGCTCTAGATTCCCTGCACCTGCTACAAAGGGGCCTTGACCTCAGATACAAGATCCCACCTTTGTTGGCTTCTAATCACATGCTCAGTCATGGCTCAGCGTTGCCTCTGTAGTGTGGAGGCGCAGTATGGATGGGCTTCCTGCGTCACCTGCACACAGTGCCTGGACCACTTCTCCCCTCAGGCTCCTAGACACACACGATGAGGCCAGGCCACCAGCCCAGACAACTCTATTCCTCATGTCACATTCACTCAGGGTCACGTCGTCTTAGCAGTCCTTGGTCAGGGGATGCTTTATCCAAACAGGTGTCCCTAACTTTGGATCTCAAGGAGAAAGAGCCTGCTAGTTCTCCCTCTTCCAGAAATATGTGAGTTCCTTATCTGAGCTGTGTGTCCCGAGGAGGAACAGACTGTCATGGTTGGGAATTCAGACTCTGGAGTTGGGCAGACCAGGATTTCATTTTGTTTCTTTTCTTTTCAAGATTTTATTTATTCATGAGAGAGGCAGAGAGGCAGAGACACAGCCAGAGGGAGAAGCAGGCTCCCTGCAGGGAACCTAATGCAGGACTCAATTCCAGGACCCCGGATCATGATCTGAGCCAAAGGCAGATGCTTGACCACTGAGCCACACAGGTGTCCCCAGTCCCCAGACCAGGGTTTCAATCCCAGCTGTATCACTTACCGGCTGTGTGACCTTAGGAAAGTCACGTTCTTCTCTGGCCCTGAATTTCTCTGTAAAGTGAGTGCCATAATAATAACAACTGTGATCCCTACAGTTGTCAGAAGATGAAATGAGATCATGGTGCTTGGTGCAATAAAGAGCAGCTGTATTTGTCTTTGATGATGGCTAATACAAATACCATCATGTTTATGCCAACTGTCCACAGGCCCCCATCACCAATGAAGAATTAGAGCCCTGGGACCCTGAGGTTTGGGGATGGGGAGGCTCCTGTGTGCATGTTCCCCTTTGGAAGCTGTACTGTTGCTTTGTTCGTGCCCCAGGACTCTCCTCCACAAGGACCTCCAGGCACTCACGGACTCCATGTATGCCAACCTCCGCACTGTCCTGCTGGGTGACACCACAGAAGCCGGCAGTGGCTGGCATGAGATAAGTCTCCTGGATTTCTCCTACAGCTGCCTGCTTAGGTGAGCCATTGGGCCCCCCCACCACCTCCTGGAGTGGTCCCCAGTACTCCGGACCTGGGTCAGCCATTGAGAGTGGCCACGGGAATCAGGAGGGCTTTGTGAGTGGGGCACTCAGAGCAAAGTCTGCAAGATGACCTTTTGTATCTGGGACCCCAGGTGTTCACCTGGCTTAATCGAGGAGCTGGAAAGGAGGCATAAGTTAGGAAGAGGGGGCCTTGCCGGCTGTCCGGAGATGGAGGAACAGAACCAGGTTTCAGGGACCGTCTTGTGCTGTGGTTTCCAAACCTTGGACCTCACAGACCAGGAAAACAAAATGTTTGGGAGACCAACCCAGGATGTTAAGTTTTTATCAGATCTTGTAAACTTAGATTAAAAACTGCACTACCCAATGTGTCTCCCTTCGGCGGTGGCAGACGTGGTCCTTGGCACCAGGCACACAGCAGGGGAAAGAGAATGACCCGGGATTCACAGAGCTGACGCCAGTCAGAGAGACAGATGATAAACCAATAAGTGAAGATGAGTATGCCAGAGAGTGACAGATATGGCCGCAGAGATGAGCAGATGGGGTGATAGCACCTCGGGGGCTCTTTTCACCAGACTGGAAAGGCCCCGGCCTCAGAGTTGGGGGCTGGCTACAAATGCCCACCATGCCAGGATTGTAGGCAAAGGAGCCAGCAGGTGCAGAGTGGCTGGAGGGCCAGCGTGGCTGAGCGCAGCCAGCCCAGGTGGTGGGGTTAAGATGAGGTCAGAGCGGTTGGCGTAAACCAGGCCTCATGGAGCCTCAAGGCCATAAAAGGCTTTAGAAATTATTCTAAGTGAGATGAGGGATACTAGGGGTTTGAATAGGAGGTGTGACCTGATTGAACTTGGGTCTAAAGCTTCTTTGGCTGTGGATGGAGACTAGCCTTGGGCAGGGGGTGGTGACCAGAGAGACGATGGGCTTGTTAGGAGGCTGTTGATGTTGCTTGGGAGAGAGAACAGGAGCCTGAGCCAGGAGGTGACAGGGAGATGGCAACAAAGGGGTAGCTCTGGAGGACAGAGCTGACAGGCCCTGCTGAGGATTTGATGGGGGCAGGAGTGGTGGCGGGAGACAACAGGCAGGACAGCCCACCTGATTTCTGGTGGTGCCGTTAACCAGCATTTCAGAAACCAAAGCCCATTTCAACTGCTTCAAAAAAAAATTAGAGACACAGTATCAGAATAAACAATGGGCATTCACTGACAGAGGGGACACAGGTACGTTTATGACACCTTCCTGTGTGCTCACGTGTAGGCTCAATGTGTGTGAACGCATTTCACCCTCACAACAGCTCTGAGAGGCTGGAACTTTATAAACCCGATTTAACAGATAAGAAACTGAGGCTTGGACTGCTTAAGGCATTTGCCCAGAGGCCCAGCATTGGGGTCATGGAGGGGCTGGCTGTAGAGTCTACACTATTTTTTTTTTTTAAGATTTTATTTATTGATCAATTTGAGAGAGCGTGCGCGCGCAACTGAGGGAGGGTCAGAGGGAGAGAAAGATTCTCAAGGAGACTCCATGCTCAGCATGAAGCCTGATGCTGGGCTTGATCCCATGATCCTGAGATCATGACCTGAGCCGAAATCTAGAGTCGGTTGCCCAACTGACTGGACCACCCAGGCACCCTACAGAGCCTACGCTTTCAAGCGTGACCCTTGATGTGTTAAGTGGTCCACATTTTTCTCATGTCACCCAGGTGCAAACACCCCCGAGGGCTGTAATTTGTCTGGGTGATGCTGGCCTGGCCCACCCTGTCATTGTGGGAGGTGGAGACTGAGGTTCAGAGAGAAGCAGCTGAAACCACACAGTAAGGTCACAGTAGGGCATCTCCCATTTCTCTCGTTCCAATCACCCTACGTCCTTGTGTGAGGAAAGAAGTCAGAGAGGAGGCTGTGGTATCGGAAGGAGTGGGGACAATGTGGTGGCAGCCGAGTCAGTTTACAGCCATGGTAACAGCAGCGTGTGTACATCGGGGTGAGGGTGGGGGTGTCACTTGTAAATGGGTCTTTGTGTCTTCAGGATCTGAGGCCTGGGCTGGAGCTTGTTTCCTGGCCTGGTGGACTTGGGCCTTTTTAGTTCCATTTCTAGCCCCTGAGATAGGAAGGGAATGAGCGAGTTGGATGATGGAAGGTGCAGGTTTGTGTGGCCACAAACCATGAGATGCCTACCCTTTAAGCCTTCCAACCTGTCCTGTGGCACCTCTGCCTCACTCAGAGTCCCATCTAGAGTTCTAACCCTGGCTACAGGATCCAGCATGATCTGCCCCAGCCTAGCACACTCCCCGCAAGGCCTTTACGCATTCTGTTCCCTTGCCCAAGAATGCTGTTCCCTACATGTCTCCGTGGCTCTCGCCTCACTTCATTCATGTGTCAAGTGATACCCCTCCTTAGAGAAGCCTTTTTTTTTTTTTTTAAGATTTTATGTATTTATTAGAGAGCACAAGCAGGGGAGCTGCAGGCAGAGGGGAAGCAGGGTCCCCACTGAGCAGAGAACCCTATGTGGGGCTCAGTCCCAGGACCCCAGGATCATGACCTGGGCCCAAGGCAGATGCTTAAGCTACTGAGCCATCCAGGCACCCCCCGAGAGGCCTCTCCCAACACCTCATTTAACAGGATAGCCCCCTCTCTTTACCCAGCTCTGTGCCACCTTTATTTTTCTTCCTGGCTCCTAGCACCACCTATAGGTCATGTGGTGTTGGTGATTTATTCTGTCTTCTGCCCTGTTTTACATCACTTTGATATGCAGGTGCCACAGCGTGAAACTTCATGGCCTTGTTGGGTTTTATTGGTTTTTTTTATGGCTTATTTTTCTTTGCTTATTTTGGTAGAAATATATATACAAGGAAATGGTTCTCTGCTTTAAGGAAAACCCTGGTGCCAGTGGGACCAGAGAACACAGGCCCAGCTGATGCGGCTGGTTCCTAGATAAGGGGGCAACTGTGGCTCACAGCTGCCCAGGATTGCCAGGTGGGACTGCAGGCTCGCGGGGGACCAGATTCTCTCCTTTTCCAAGATGAGATGGGGGAGGGGAGTTCGGATTTTGTGTGGTTTTCCCAGTCATTCAGTTTGTTTATAGGAAAACTTTATTGACCAAACAAAACATGTTGGTGGACTGAATCCAGTGGATGGGTTGCACCTTTACAACTCTGCCGTAAGGAACCTGGGGTCCCTGGTGTGGAGAACGGGCCCCCGGGACCTGGTGTGACTGGAGGGGCGGGGGACATGGACGATGAGGAGGCCTGGGTATGACCCCGGGAGGTTCAGCTGTTCAAAGGAAGGGTTGCTGTGTCCATGCAGTGAGGTGAGCAGGTCGTGAGCTCTCCATCTCTGGGATGTGGAAGCCAGGCTGGGTGAGGGAAGGATGCAGGGACACATGAGACAGTAGGAGACTGGGTGACTGTGCTCAAAATCATGAGCACCCTATAGTTTCTCCCAAGTCAAACCATCAATCCATCTGCCCACCCTTCCTCTCTCCCAGCCAGCCGGCCATACACTCTCCTATCCCTCCATCGTCTACCCCTCCATCGTCTACCCCTCCATTGTCTACCCTTCCATTGTCTATCCCTCCATCATCTATCCCTCCATCTATCCTTCTGTCATCTCTCCTTCCACCTCTGCCTCCATCATCTCTCCCATCTCTCCCTCGATCATGCATCCCTCTATCCCTCCATCTCTCCCTCCATCTCTCCCTCCACCTCTCCCTCCACCATCTCTCCCTCCATCATCTCTCCCTCCATCATCTATCCCTCCATCATCTCCCTCCATCATTTCCCTCCATCATCTCCCTCCATCTATCCCTCCATCGAACATTGGTTGAAGATGTGCCAGGAGCCTGCCCTGCGCGGATGAGGGACGGAGTGGGACTAGACAGGCCTCTCTTGGCTCTCGCCCCCCCACACCCCTTCCACCTGCTCCTCCTCTGGAAAGTCCTCCTGGGAGATGCAGGAACGAGGAGAAGCTGATGGGGGACGGATCAGGGCTCTGTTGGTATCTCTGCTGAGGTCCAGTCCCTCCCACCACATGGAAAAAGTGAAAGCTTGTGGTTTTTCTCCCAGGACTGAGTCCAGAGGGGCTGGGCTTTTGGAGCATTTTCAAGTGGCTGGTGGTGAAAACATTTTCGTTAAGAGCATTCCTGTGGGTATCGCGTGTGTGCGTGTGCGCGCGCGGGTAGGAGGGCTCATTCTTCTCGTGTGTTTCCTCCTTTGTCCAGGATGCCAGGCCCTGTCCTCGCTGCTCAGACCCCTCAGGGCCCTTCAGGCTCAGCCCCACCTTCTCCACATTGCCACCCAGCCCCCTTCCGTGCCCTCTGTGACTGGCCCTGCCAACCCCCTGGCTGCTCCCGTCCTGTCCCCTCACATTCCAGCTCCAGTGCCTGGACCAGCAACACCTGGCAGCTCTCTGACCAGACCACGCTTGCCTCGTCGGCTCTGAGCCTGTGCCCAGGTCATGCCCTCAGCCTGCACCCCTTCCTTTTCCCCTTCTCCCTGCTCAGCTCAGACCCTGCCTCCTCCAGGGAGCCTGCCCTGACTCCCTCTCCAGGAGCAGTAGCCTCTTTTCCTGATTGGTGCCTTCATCTTGCCCTGCTGTCCCCTCAGCCACTCTGTTCCGGCCTCACCAGCCTCCTTGCAGCTCTTCAACACTGCATCTCCTTCCTGGCTCAGGATCTTGCCCTGAGCCCCTTCTCTCTGCTCTTTGTACTCTGAGCTCCTCCCTACCTTTCATCCCTCCCATGCCCACTCCCACACCCTGCATTCCAGCCAGCTTTGTTTGTGTGCATCCCTGAGCACCAGCTGATATGTTTACTTACCTCTATGGACTGTTTTCTGTGTCCACCCAAGAAGGGCCACTCCCTGAGGGCTTGAGGCCCTGCCTCGGCTGCTCTGGGAGAGTTTCTCCAGGAGCATCCAAGAAGGAGTCCCTGACCCACTGTTTGCCACCTGCAGAGCTGGCTACCTGACTCTGTATGGAGTGGAAGCTCTGCCACGTACCCACGAGAGCCAGGCCCAGGACCGTGCCCACTCAGCTGATGTCTTCCATACCTTCCGCCAGCTAGACCTGCTTCTCCCCAAACTGGCACGTGGCTCCCTGTCAGCAGGTAAGCACCATGGGGGCCATAATGGGTGGTGGGTCAGACAGAGGGACTCAGAGGGGAAGCCCATACTCCAGCTGAAGGATCACAGACAACCTAGGATGGAGGATGTTCTCTTGCCCTGGGAAGCAGTGAGATCCCTGTCACTGGTCAGGGGCAGGGCTCGGGCCAGAGCTGGGGTTCCTGGTGGGTATGGCACATCTGCAGTAGGGCCTGCAGACCTTATTGTGTGTTATTTTTCTTCTATTTTTAAAGATTTTTATTACTTTTTTTTTCCTGAGGTATAATTTTTATCAGAAAAGCACACAGGTCCTAAGTGCATAGCTGAGAGGTAAATCTAAATGCTTCAGGTCTTTTCCCAGTCAATATCCACCTGACAGAGGGAGCCACTGTACAGATTCCTTTCACCTCAGATTAGTTTACCTTTCTTCAACTTCCCATAAATAGAATCATACAGAGTGTGCCCTTCTGTGTCTGGCTTCTGTCATTCAGCTTCTTGTCTGTCAACTTCGGCTAGGTTGCCATATGTATTAGTAGTCTGTTTTTGTTGTGGCATAGCATTTTGTTAGAGTGATGTACCATAATTTGTTTATCTGTCCCCTGGTTGATGGATGTCTGGGTCATTCCCAGTTTGGAGCTATTGTGAATTAGGCTGTTCTTGTCTGTGTCTTTTGTGGCACACATGTCCTCCTTTCTCTTAGTTATCAACCCTCTGCTCTTATGACATTGATCTTGCACACTGAAGGAATTGTTCTGCCCCTTGGCATGTTCATGGAAACCCATATCTAGAGTATATCCACTTGGGTTTGTGAAAATCCACTCCATTTTAAAAACTTTTTAAAAAGGATTTTATTTATTTACTCATGAGAGACAGAGAGAGAGAGAGGCAGAGACACAGGCAGAGGGAGAAGCAGGCTCTCCAAGGGGAGCCTGATGTGGGACTCGATCCCTGGACTCTGGGATCATGCTCTGAGCCGAAGGCAGACACTCAACTGCTGAGCCACCCAGGCATCCCCACCCCATTTATTTTTGTGGCTACAGAGCGGGACTCAGTATTGGTAAAGAGATTGTTGCAGGATTCAGAGCATGGGGCCATGGGATCCATTGGGCCACACTGATTTCTGGCTACTGTGTCTCAAACTTCCCTAGTGAGAAGAATCCTTTGGGACCCTTGTTAATGATACAAGCCCCCCACGGGCAGCCTGGTTGGCTCAGTGGTTTAGCGCCGCCTTTGGCCCAGGTCATGATCCTAGAGACCTGGGATTGAGTCCCACATCGGGCTCCCTGCATGGAGCCTGCTTCTCCCTCTGCCTGTGCCTCTGCCTCTCTCTCTGTGTGTCTCTCATGAATAAAATAAAATATTTACAAAAAAAAAAAAAAGCCCCCAAGCCCCATCCTGGTCTAGTTGAATCCGAGTCTCCAGGGAGGCCAGGAAATTCCATGTATGACAAATGTTGCAGGAAGCTTTAAAAATAATGTGTGTCCTGGATTCAGACACTTGCAGCAAAACCTAGATTCAAGTCCCACTGTGGGGCTTCTGGGCTGAAGACTTTGGGCAAGTTACTTCTTTTTGCCCCAGGCCCTTTCTCTGGAGGGGCAGTTAGAGACAGACTGTGATTAGGACAGACTCAGCTCAGATGGCTTAAGGTGGTTTACTGGATCCTATCTAGTGTCCCTGTGCCTCAGCCATGTCATCTGTAAAATGGGGAGAACAATAGGATCTTCCTACAGGGTGACTCTTAGGAATGAATGAGGTAATGAGAAAAAAAACCCTTTTCTGTTGAGCACTTTCTATAGCCAGACACTAGGTTAAGTTTGGTTTCATTCAGCAACTCGTCACCCATTTCATTTATGTATTTTTAAAAAACTATAACGTATTAGATTGTTTAAATTAAGAAACATTCTTGGGACACCTGGGTGGCTCAGGTGGTTAACTGTCTGCCTTCAGCTCAGGTCATGATCCCAGAGTCCTGGGATAGAGCCCTGCATCAGGCTCCCTGCTCACTGGGGACTCTGCTTCTCTCTCTCCCCCTTCCTTGTTTGTGCTCTCTCTCTCAAATAAATAAAATCTTTTTTTTTTTTTTAAAGAAAAACACTCTTGTGGTTAACAATTCAAAGATATAGACAGTAAGAGTAATAATACTCTTCCAAGCCCAATTTCCTGTGGAAACCAGTGTTAACATGATGGTATATATCCCTTCACAGTTTTGTAGGAATACTGTGTTTTACAGATAGAGACAAATATACATATCTCGAGTGTCACTATGTGTACTTTAGAAAGGATTATGTCTATTATCTGCAACTTGATTTTTTTTTGACCTAACATTATAGCTGTGTATTCTTCTCCGTCAGTACAATTGTCTTCTAGCAGTGTTAGCCAATGCAATTAGATAAGAGAAATCAATTACTGGGATAAGAATCGGTCGAGAAGATGTAAAACTCTCCCTGTTTGCCAAAGATCTGCTGCTATGCTGGGAAAACCCCAGTTTTCCCCCCCATGATAAAGCTAACTCAAGCAAAAAAGACTCTAGCAAAGTAGAAGGATATAAAATCAATACACAGAAGAATTGAAACATCTTTGGAGCTCTTGCTTGCCAGCGTCTAAGCAGTCATCCCCCTCCAGTGGATATCTATAATTGTTTCCTCGTGTGTGTGTGTGTGTGTGTGTGTGTGTGTGTGTGTCTGTCTATTATACTATTTCATTGTACTTGTATCTTTTCTACCATCTGGTGATTTTATTCCTCTCTGACAGTTTCCTGGAAGTGGGTTTGCAAAGTCAAAGGGCATACACATTAAAATTCTTGTTAGGGGCTTCCACATCATTTCCAAAACCATGGAGCAATTCATACGCCTGCCTGAAGGGCGGGAGTTTGCTCATTCCCCACCAGATGTTATCAGCCTTTCTGTTTGTTTGCCAATCTGATGGGCAGAGGCGGATAACTTGTTGTTTTAATTTGCATTTCCCCACAACCTTGTCAACAAGCAGTTATCAGCCTTTAAAACCTTGCCAATCTGATGGACAAAAAAAAAAGGCATCTGGCTTTATGGGCAGTACCCTAACCACTGTGATAAAACAGCTCTTGGTGTTTCACCAGCTGTTTGCTTTTCCTCTCTGTGAGTTGCCTCTTAATCCTTTTAGAGACAGGTCCTTGTCTTATTGAATCCTGCTACCAAGGGCTAGAAGGTTGGCATTATTAGACCCGTTTTGCAAGTAAGGAAACAGGCTCAGAGAGGTGAAGTCATTTGTCAAGGACGCACAGTTGGTAGGTGGCAGGCCCAGCAAAATGAAAACTTGGTCTGATTGCAAAATCCTGTGTTTAAAGCACCTGACAAGGCATCTGACACATCCCAGCACCAGTTGCTTCTTCAAGAAAGAGTGGTTTCTCTGTGGCCCCTTCCTCTGCACAGACCCTCCCAAGGACCCTGGGTCATTCAGGGAGCGGCCCTGGGCTGGGTAGAGGAAGGCTGCATTTCCCGGTATGGGCAGCAGGTGGCAGTGTCGGGGAAGGTTTCTCATCTTTGGCTGGAGGCTGGCGGACGAAGCCACCCCCAGACTTTTTTGGGCTAGTGAGAGTGCCGCCTCTTTGGAAGAGCGATATAACAGAACCCATAAAAACAGAAATGCCGGTTCCTTTGATCCTGAACTTCCGCTACTGGGAATTATCCTACAGCAATGCTTGCACGTGTCTAGCGATGCACAAAGATATTCATAACCTCAAGTGCTGCAGACAGCCTAAATGTTCACCAGTAGGGACTGATGGAATAAATTATGCATTCACATAAAGGCAAACTGTGCAACCATAAAGCGGAACGGGATAAACTGCTATAGGATGAAATGTCTTATGAAAATGGTGCAGAAGAGTGGTATATTGTGGGGTATTTTATTTTAATTTTTTCCAGTTTTATTGGGCTACACATGACACAGTATACGTTTAAGGGATACAGCATAATGACTTATATATATTGTGAAATGAGCACCAAAATAGTTTAGTTAACATCTATTTTTTTTAAGAATGTAGGAACATGTATAGATTTTTGCTTCTGAAGAGGCTGAGATGGGATGAAGATGCCCATTTGAACTCTTAGAGTTGCTTTCTTATTTTTTTGTCTGTGTGTGTGTGCATTATTCCTCCTCCACTATTAAAGATAGAAACATAATTTTTAAAAATATTTTATTGATTTATTCATGAGAGAGACACACACACAGAGAGAGAGAGAGAGAGAGAGGCAGAGACACAGGCAGAGGGAGAAGCAGGCTCCATGCAGGGAGCCTGATGTGGGACTCAATCCCGTGTCTCCAGGATCAGGCCCTATGCTGAAGGCGGTGCTAACCTGCTGAGCCACCCGGGCGCCTGGTGGAAACATATTTTAAAAGAATATTGACCCTTTGGGGAACCCTTAGGTCACGGAGTCTGGTACTTCTCATACAGAAGGGAATTGGGGGCAGTTAAATAGAGCCCTAAGCTAAATATTCTGGAACGTTTGTTTTACTGGATTATTTGGGAGGGGTATAGGTATATTTTCTCTGAATATTGTTTAGGGTAGAAAGGCATTCTTATGTTAAAGAATCACAGAGTCTAATGCAAAAACCTAATACATCTTAAAGGGAAAACACAAGACTTTAAAGATATGTCCCTCCCTAGACTGTGCCCCCAGGTTCCTAGGGAACAGATGGGCTTCTGAAGAAAAACTTGAGAGGTACTCAAGTCTGGGCTCCTTGTTTTACAGATGGGGAGACTGAGGCCCAGAGGTAGACAGGGCTTCAGCCAAGGCCACACAGCGTGGGAGGGCTGGGATTTGAAACTGCGGTGCCATTTACTAGTTACACAGTCCTGGCAGTTCTGATTGACAACACTGAGTCATTACACTGGGGCCGATAATGTCTTATAATAATGGCAAGAGCAGAACAAGCATAACTTACCAAGCCCCTTCCAGTACCAAGTGTGTTCTGTGTTTTTATATCCTCCTAATGAGCTAGGTTGCCTTCATTTTATAGATGGGGAAACTGAGACTCAGAGATCCAAATTATTTGCACAAGATCATCTTTCTAGGAAGGTGCAGAGCTAGGATTTCTACCTGGGTCTCCCTGGCTGCAAACTCGTGTCCTTTATTTCACAAATTATTATTATCATTTTCTGATTATAGAAACAGTACATGCATATATTCTCCATGGACTAACAGTTTGCTAACATTCATTGGCTTTAATAAGATAACTAGTGTTTATTAGGCCTATGTCCAGCATCACTCTTTGTGCTTTATAGGTTAACACATTCAATTCCTACATGACCCCTTGTGTGTTTACAGGTGTGAAAACTGAGGAGTTGAGAGGTGGGGTAGGCTTTGTTGTTGTTGAATCATTAGAGTTCTTTATATATTTTGGATACTAGACCCTTATCAGATCTATGATTTGCAAATATTTTCCCTCATTCTGATGATTATCTTCATACTGCATTGCTTTTTAAAGTCATGCTTACAAGCTTTGTTGACAGTGATATTCAAGGTTTATAGCTGTGCTGTCAGACCTCAAAGAATGCCAGTCATTTCCAAATCTGTGTTCAATTTCTCTGTTTCCTTTAGCTATTTCATCAGATAATCCCGATAAGCATCCAGAATGAGCAGCGGCTGGGGTTGCTTCAACACTTCCGATACCTTCCACTCACCTGTTGAAACCCTCCATGTGCCCAACCCCCCCCCCCCCCATTCTTGCAAGATTGGTCTGTGGTGGGACCTGGGCATCCACAGTTTCAAAGCTCCTGGGTGATTCTCCAGTTTCCCCAAAGTTCAGAAACATAGGAAGATAATGTATTTGATGAACAGTTGGGTTCATTGCTTTAAATTAAGAAGTATATCACCTGAAAAGGTCTAGAGGTTAAAGAAAAGCTTATAGAGCATATTATTTGAAACTGTAACTAAGATGCTTAAAATGTGTGTATATTTTAATATAAGTTTAGCCAATATTTCCCACTCTTTCAAATGCTCTGTAATATGCAGCCCAGTTTAGAAACATTGGGTGGATGGGTCTTCCTGAAACACTGCTTTGTGATTCAAAAAAGCCAACGAGAGAGTTTCTAGTACTTGAGAATTTTGTAACAACCCAAAGCAACATCCACTTTTCCAAGGGGTGATTTCGAAAGAACCAAGTCTTTTATTTGCACATACGTTTGTAAATACACCATCATTTTGTAGCATTAACACGGTGTATAAATAATAAGCATCTGGCTTCACATGCTCAATGGTCTGCTCTCGTGGGCTCATCTGGATCCGTGCATCAGTTTCCACCAGTGCATGGTGCTCCAGAGCAGTGACACACCACTGTTTATTTCACGGTGACTGTCAACGGGTGATCCATAGGCCGAAGCTGGCCTTAGAGATGCATTTGTGGCCTGCACAGTGATTAACGTTTCTTGCTCAGATACTAACCTTAGAAGACATGGGAAGATTCTGCATGAACATCTGGATTTTCATCTTCTTCTGAAAACTCAGTTTCTCTGGCCATGCTGGGCCAAGGTGCTCTATCGAGGTCCACGGGGCTGAGAAGAGGCCACCCCACCCTTTCCCCATGGCCCCTTCTTGGCCCTCCTCCCTCATTTACTTTCCCTGCCTTCCCTGGTAGTCAGTGTGAAACCCCTAGATCCATCTGTCCCTTCTTGGTGTCTGTTAGGTTATTTCCCAGTGTCTCCTGAATGCAGCTGTGCTAAGTCTGCTCATAGGGTCTCCACATGCATGCTCAGGCTGGCATCGCTTGGGATTTGGAGCCAGGAAGAGAGGATGCTGCTCAGTGTCTTGTATTCCTTCCCCTACTGTGTAAGAAACACCATTCACTGAAGGCATACTGATTGAGTATAGACTGTGGGCCAGGTGCTGGAGACACAGAGCAAAATAAAACAGACAAGGTTGCTCACTCCTGTCCACTGGGGGAGAGACAGGTGGTAACAGGTCAGCATTTAAAGGCCTTCCCCAGAGCCTCTTTCCCTGCCCCCAGGAGTGACTCCTGGAAGACCGTTGGCCTTAGGGGACATAGGGCTGGGAGGCCCTGACTTGAGGGTGGCCCCATAACTCCCACCGTCTGCTCTGCCCCTGTAGGGGATAAGGACCAAGCGTGCAGAGTCAAAGGTCGCTTGTGGAAGCTGTTGTCACCAGCCAGGCTGGCTACACGGGCCCACCGGAGCAACTGGCTGGAGAGTTACCTGCTGTACCTGGAGGAGATGGGCGTCTCGGCAGACATGCAGGCCCGGGCTCTAGTGCTGCAGCTCTGGGCCACACAGGTGGGCATGGGTGCATGACCGGATGGGGGTCCACAGGTGTGGTTGTGCATGTGAGTGCATGCGTGTCTGCCTGTGTGTGCTGTCGGGCACACCCACGTCTGTGCGTATGAGTGTGCATGTGTGCATATGTGCATTTGTGAGCGTTGGTCCACATGAGCATGGGGGTGGGTATGTGAACATAGAGACCCAGCTGTCTGCCCGGTTCCCTGACTTTCCAAACTGTCAGACCGTTATCATCAAAAGGATCGCTTATTCAGTATTCATTTTCTTTTAATTTGGAAAAATGTCAAACTTAAGAGAAGAGCTGTGTGAATAGTTTAACAAACATGTATATAGACCTCAACTTGATTTCCCAGTTTTGAACATTTGACCACATGTGCTTTCTCTCTCTCCCTCCTCCTCTTCTCTCTGTCCTATGATTATTTTACTGAATCATTTGCAAATAAGTTGCAGACATCATGGCTCTTTAACCCTAATTACTTGAGTGTAAGTTCCTAGGAGCAAGAATTTTCCCTTCTGCGACACAGGACAATGATTACATTCAGGACAATTAACCTAGATGCAGGATCAGCCTGTAATCGGCAGTCCCTATTTCAGTCTTGCCAATTGTCCCAGTAATGTCCTTTATGGCTCGGCTTGGTCCGACATCAGTCCAGGATCACACGGTACATTCAGTCATTCTGTCTTTTGGGTTTTCTTTAATATGGAGCAGCTTCTGTGCCTCTCATTGTTTTTCATGACCTTGACATTTTTGAAGTATGCAGAACAGTCATTTTGAAGAATTATTTAAAAGTTCCTTTGAGAACTTACCATAGGCCTCAAAGACCTGCTTTTGTTGCTTGTGTTTTAGCTGGCTATGGGGAGGGGGAGGGGGAGGGGGCAGACAGTCACAGAAACACATACAGGCTGATTTAAATGTGGATATGCAGGATGTAAAATAGAGTCACAAATAGATCCTAGAGGTCCACTGGAGCCAAGGTGGTTGGGGAGGCTTCTCTGAGGAGATATTTGGCTGATAAGAAAGAGCTGAAGTTGGGAGCTTGGTGGGAATGTGGGAATAGAGCCTTCTGGTGTGGAAAGGCCCTGAGGTTGTATCGTACCCAGTGTTTGAGCAATAGCAGGGAGTTGAGTGTGGCTGAAGCAGAGTAAGGGGCAAGGGGCTGGGAGCAAGGGAGGAGATCGTGGGGAGCATGTGGGTCCCAGTAAGTAAGGACTTGAGATTCTTCTCTGGGTGAGGTGGGAGCCCTGGGAGGGTTCTAAGCAGAGGAGGGACAGGATCTGAGGAGCAAAGGCAGAAGCAGGGATGCCAATGAGGAGACAGTGGTGGTAAGACCAGGTGCTGGCCATGGAGGTGATGGGGAAGTAGATGGATTCTAGAAACAGAGAAGACAGGCCAATGGATGTGGTAATGGACCGGATATCGGAAGTGAGAGAAAGGGGACTCACGATGCAGGATGCGGCTTCTCGAGACCTGGTTCCTGTCCATTCCTGGACCCCAGAGTCCCACCCCTTCTCTTGGCCCCTCCCCAGCAGTGACAGCTGCACAGACTGACGTTTCTGGGTACTTCCCTTCCCATCGACTTGCAGCTTATTTTTAGTTTTCTCTCAGAGCCATTAACTGTCCTTGCAGGCAAAGGCTGGCAAGGGGCAAGGGCTGGGTTTAATCAGCAGGTGGAGCCCCATTAGTGCCTAATAACATATTTATGGGCAGAGACTTGGAGTTCTAATCTGCCCCCAGAATCCATTGCAGAATGACCTCTGTCAGCAGAACTGGATGCTGGCTTGGGGGCTTGAGTGGCAGAAAGTCTAGGGAACAACTTTTGGCGGGGCTGGGAGAACTGAGCACGACTTGGGGACAGGACATCCTCTGACTGTGAGTCGTTGGCAACGTGCAGAATTCAGGCAGGTGGGGAGACACTTCGAGAGCTTGAGTCTTAAGAACAGGAGCAAGATAGTAGCCCCATAGTTTCAGGCAGGCGCAAGCTCTGTGATCAACCTGCCTGCCTTTGAATCTTGACTGTGCCACTCCCTGGCAAACTAGTCACTTAAATTCTTGGTGCCTCAGTTTACTCAACAGTGAAATGAAGACAGCAGTCCCTTCCTCAAGGCATTGTGACAAGGAAGAGAGGAAGGGATGATATAAAGCCTGTAACCATGCCCAGAGATAACTTGAGCTCAGGAGACATGTTCAACAAATACTTAGCGAAGGGCCCACTGTGTGCTGGGCACCATTCTAGAACCTGGGGATAAAGAGCAGTGAGCAGACCAAAGATCCCTGCTCTTACGGAGCTGATATTCTGGGAGAAGACCATTGATAAACAAGTAAGCATATAAAATATAGTCAAGTTGCAAAAAGAATCGATAAAGAAGGGGAAAGAATAGCAGAGGAGAATGGGGAAGGGCTACTTTATATAGGGTGGTCAAGGAAGGCCTGGAAAGGGACAGAGTGGGGAGCCATATAGATACATAGGATGAGGACATCTGAGCAGGGGGTACAGCAAGTGCAAAGGTCCTGAGGTGGGGATGAGGGTGATGTGGTAGAGAGACAGCAGGTGGCAGACCAGGCAGGGCCCTGTGAGCTTTGGGGAGGACTTTGGCTTTTACTCTGAGAAAGGAATTCTTTGAGAGCTCTGAACAGAGGAGCAACATGGCCTGCCATCTGCTTTAGAGGGATCATTCTGGCTACATTACTGAGAATCGGCTGTAGACGGAGAAGTGGAGGCAGGGAGACCAGAGACAAGGCCACTGCAATATCCAGGCAAGAGAGGATGGTGCTGGACCAGGGTAGGCGCAGAGGTCCAGAGGGAGAATGAGTGCATTCTGGACACATTTCTAGGTAGAGCCAACAGGATTTGCTGCTTGGCGGGACATTGAGAGAGGGCACCAACGAGGATGCCTCCAGGTTTTGGTCTGGGCAACAGGAAGGATGAAGATGCTGAAACAGATGAGCAAGGTGGTAGAAGGGGCAAGCCTGGGGGAGGAGGTCAGAGGGCTGGTTTCGGGTGTCCTGAGTTTGAAACTGAGAACTGTGTGGAGGGATAGGGGGTACACCTGGAGTAAGGAAGAATCTAGAGTTGAGGGTGCAGGTCCAGGAGGGAGATGTGCATTTGGGAGTTGTCAGGGTAGGAGTGGGGTTGGCAGCCACTGGACTGGAGACCGTCGGGGCTCGAGTGGATGGAGAAGGGGCCAAGCCCTGGGCCTCTCCAGCCGTGGGGGTCGGGAAGATGGGGAGGAGTCCACACAGGAGACTGGGGAGGAATGGCCAGGGGGCTGGAGGCTGGGGTGGGAGACTGGGAAGGAGGCCCCCCAGAGGCCAGGTGCAGGAAGAGTTCCACGAAGTGGCAAAATGGTATGGCTGTGATTGCTCGTGTCAGATCAGAGTGCCGGTCAGGAGTGGTGTCAGAGGGGTCAGCAGAGGCTCCAGCATCCAGGGGCCTAGAGGGCCACCCTGTGGGCTGCAGTCCAAGGTGCAGAGGCTGGCTCTGAGGGGACCAGGTGGGCAGAGAGAGGAGTTCATGACAGTCTAGGCTCCCCTCCCAATTCTGAGCCTTTAGGCAGTAGGCAAACATGTTGATCCTAAAACCAAAAAAATTTTTTTGATTAAGACTTTATTTATTTATTCATGAGAGACACGGAGAGAGGCAGAGACGCAGGCATAGGGAGAAGCAGGCTTTCCATAGGGAGCCCGATGTGGGACTTGATCCCAGGACCTCAGGATCACGACCTGAACCGAAGGCAGACACTCAACCACTGAGCCACCCAGGTGTCCCCCCCAAAAAAATTTTTTCATCATAAAAAATGAAAAATCATCTATGATCTCCCACCCTTCAGCTCTACTTTCTTCTGTGGTGGCTCCAGCCCCAGATGGGCTTCCCCAGACCGTGGCAGTGAAGGCCACCAGCGGCTCCTGGCAGTTGGGCAATCCCCGTGGAGGAGGGCTTCTCCTTCCCTGGGATTCTCATAGAAATCCCAACTCTGATGCTCATTGGCCCAGCTGGGGTCACACGTCCCCTCTGAGAGCATCACTCAGAGTGGCCTAGCCTGGGGCACATGGCCACACCTGAGGTCTGGATGGGGTGGGTCAGCCCCAGATGATCAGAATGAAGAGGAGGTAGTTCTTAGAAGGAGAATGGGCGAGGGAGTGAATGCGCGGCAGGCAGGGCTGTGGGAGTCCCCCAACCCTACTGATATGTGGTGATGTGGCCACAAAAGTGGTGCATAGGTAGTCACCGGGTGCTCTACCAAAGCACTTTGGGTGCCCCTCTGGAGGTCAGCTATGACCATTCACAGAAAAAGTAGAGCACCGAGAAGATGCTCCAGGGTGAATGACTTTGGCTGCAGGGGTAGGGAATGAGGCTAGAGGGACATGTCCTCCTGGGTAAACTGAGGCAAGGCCCTTACAGGAGAAAGCTCAATTTCCAGGGTAGTGAATTCAAGATCTCTTGTAGTGGGGGGATCACATGCACACATGCACACTTACGTCTGTGCAGTTGGGTGGAAGGCAGTCTTTGCCACCTCCCTAACTTGCCACAGCTTTTTCCCGAAAGCAGAGATCACTGAGCAGCCTCATGAACCCCTCCCACTTCATAATTAATCAGCGGTGGCTCCTGTTAGACTGTCCGGGCGAGATAAAATGGCCTTTGCATTGAGTTAACCCAAGGCTGAATTATTTATCACCTACCCTCCCCTGACTATTTAAGTGATGGACAGCGAGTGACCTTGCTTGCCTCTGCTGGTCCTGAGGTGCTGGAGGAAATCGCAGAATGTCCAAGTTCCCCCTTGTTCTCGGACAGGGTGGGGAGGGGGAGGAAGAGTGCTGGGAGGGGAAACCACTCTGAGCACCTACTCCGTGCCCAGCATGTGGAGGTCGCCTGTATCCAGTCTCAGTGGACCCTTATGGCCACCCCAGAAGTGAGCAGGTTATCCCCATTTTACCAAGAGGAAGGCTCTTTTTTTTTTTTTTTTTTTTTTAAGATTTATTTATTTTAGAGAAGGGGGCAGTGAGGGGCAGACGGAGAGGGAGAGAGAGTCTTAAGCAAACTCCACTCTGAGTGTGGAGCCCAACACAGGGCTCGATCCTGTGACCCTCAGGAGGGAGGTTCTGAGACCCAGAGTGGGAAATGACTTACCCAGAGTCACAGAGAGTGGGGAGCTGGGATTTGAACCCAGCTCTGCCTGGCCCGGTCCAAGGTTCTGCTAGCCCACCTCCCAGGCTGCCTCGGGACATAGATGTTTACTCGACAAATGCCATTGAGCCCCTGCCGTGTGCTGGGCCATGAGTTGGGACTAGGGAGCCCTTGGTTTTCCTTTTCAGTGAAAGGGGGATGATAGTGGTGCCTGCTTGAGGGGAGGATTGAGTGAGGAGACGTGGCACCTCATTGGTGCTGAATTCACAGTAGCTGAAGACAAAAACCAAAATCTGTGTCACCATCATTGATGCCCTGGTGCATTTGTTTGCTACCTTTTTCTGCACGTTTTCTTCTGTGATGAGGATCATGTAGTCTTTAAAATCCCAAGTTTTAATTTTACTTAATATTATGTCCTGAGCATTTCTCCTTGTCATTGCAGATCACTATAAAAATACTCATTTTTGTTTTGCTTAAAAATACTGCATCCGGGATCCCTGGGTGGCGCAGCGGTTTAGCGCCTGCCTTTGGCCCAGGGCGCGATCCTGGAGACCCGGGATCGAATCCCACGTCGGGCTCCCGGTGCATGGAGCCTGCTTCTCCCTCTGCCTATGTCTCTGCCTCTCTCTCTCTCTGTGACTATCATAAATAAATAAAAAAAAAAATTAAAAAAAAAAAAAAAAAAAAAAAAAAAAAAAAATACTGCATCCAGGGGCGCCTGGGGGGCTCAGTCAGTTAAGCATCCGATTCTTGATTTTGGCTCAAGTCATGATCTCAGGGTCATGGGATCCAGCCCCATGTTGGGCTCCATGCTCAGTGGGACATCTGCTTGAGGATGCTCTCTGTCCCATTCCCTCTGCTCCTCACCCCTCTTTTCCTCTAAAAATAAATAAATCTTTTTTTAAAGTACTGTATCCATTTTTAAAAATCAGTTTAAAAAGACATATGCAGTGAAAATCAGTATCCCCCCAACCCATCCTCGCAGTTTGTGTCCCAGAGGCTCCTTCTAGAGATGGCCTGTGCTGCATCACGTGATCACTCTGCAAACATACACACCAATGGGAGCACAGGGAACCCCTGGTCCACATCGTGCTTCCGTGCATCTTGGCTACCATCCCGTCGGTACACACAGAGCCAGGGCCTTTTAATGACTTCTGTGTCATCATCCTGAGGATGGATCATCCTTGATCTCATTGGTCTATTGATAGACATTGAGGATGCTTCCAATCTTTTTGTTGTTACGTCAGCACCGTGATCATTATCCTCCTGCAAATGTCCTTTGGTCTGTGTTCGATTATGTCTGTAAGAGAATTACTGGGGAAATACGTTATCAAGATTGGATGGTGGGGCAAAAATCTTGCCCCAACTCAAGGCAAGTTGGTATTTCACCCATGCCTGGAGCTCGTTTCTGGGAACCCCACACGTTTTAGCCACATGCTAAACACCTGAATATTAAAACGTTCCACTAGGCTGAAGTCTTGAAGCAAGAAATTTTATTCATTTTCCTAATTACTGAACTATTGGGAATTTTTACATAATTTTTGTTCAAGAAATGACTAGCTTTCACAGTCCTCGTTGATGATGGCTTCTTTGCTTCATACATACACAATACTCAAATACTTGAAAGTCAATGTCCAGATGTTACATCACTTTGCTATTGTTGTGTACCAACCAACCACAAAGACCCAGTGGCACACACTGATGAGCAATTATTTAACTCACGTGTCTGTGGGGCTGCTGGGTGTCAGCTGCTCTAGACGAGGTCAGCTGGACAGCCGGCCCTGCCACACATGTCTTGCATCCTCCTCGTGGGACCAGCAAGCCAGCTGGGCAGGTAGAAACACACAAGGTCTCTTAAGACCTGGACTTAATGCTGCTACTCTGTCAGTTGTGCTTCATTCCTTTGGCCAAAGCAAGTCACAGATTGACAGAGCTGGGGAAATACACTCTGCCTCTGAAATGGGAGGAAGGAAGTGCCAAGTCCATGGTAAGGGGCATGGGTACAGGGGAGGGTGGAGAATTGGGGCTGAGGATGCAGTTATCCTCAGATGTCAACCATAATCTTAACAGAAACACCTTGTTCCCTACTTCTGACACTTCTTTGCTGACTAGCTGTGAAGATTACCCATGTGAGCTCAGATCAATGATTTTGCTCAAGGTCAGGGATGCCAAGAATAGCCCTGAATTAGGCATTGGGCTACATCAAAGCCCCAGAGTGTATTTGGGCCACGGCCGGAGCTGAAGATAAACATGAGTCATGCCTAGATGTTTGGCAGGTGTGGGAACCTCTCTGCCTTGGCCATGGCTGTGTCTGTGGCACAGACGCATCGCCTGTCACCCCAGGCCTGCCCTCTTGGGGGTATAACAGCGGCTCCTTCTCATTGCAGGGGAATATGGGACCTGCTGCCTTCTGGCTTCTGATCTTCCTCCTCAAGAATCCTGAGGCCTTGGCTGCTGTCCGTGGAGAGTTCGAGCAGCTCCTCTCCAGAGCAGAGCAGCCCATTTCACAGATGACCACCCTCCCCCAGAAGCTTTTGGACAACATGCCTGTGCTCGGTGAGAGGGACAGATCCTCCAAATTAGCCCCAAAGACTGCGTCACTGTGGGCGTCTTAAGCCTTTCCCAGCATGGTATCCCATCGTGCAGGATCCATCAGCATCCTCTGACCTAGGGTCCCCCAGACCTCCTATCTTCTTAGACCTGGCATCTCTATGCCTCTGTCTCAGCTGCTCAGGACTCATGGACTCAGTAAATTTGTGGTTGCAATTGGCAGAAAACCTAACTTAAACTGGCTAAAGCAGAAAAAGGACTTTTTGAGGGCATTAACTGAAAAGTTCAGACGTTACTAGCTTCAGACCCAGGTGGACCCAGGTGCTGTAGCAGCATCATCTGAACTCAGTGCTCCCTCTGTCAGCCCTGCTCTGCTGGGTTGGCTCTAGTCTCAGGCTCACAGGTTAGCCACCAACGGGTCTAGGCTGACATGCTATCAGCCCCATGAGGGTGTGCTGCTCTGCAACATTCCTACCCAAAGTGCCAGGAATGTGTCTTATTGGCTCTCTTTGAGTTATATGCCCATCTTGAACCAATGTCAGGATGCAGAGGGTTGGGATGCTCTGATGGGCCAATCACACACAGCCCATGGAATCGGGAGTGAAGTCAACAGCCCAACCTCTGAGAGTGAGAGAGGGGTGATCCCCAGAAGAAAACCAGGGAACTATTCCCAGATGAGGAATATAAGCTGGGCAGATAGGAGCAACCAATATTGATGGCCCTGCTTTCCCCTAGTCTCCTCTGATATCCCCCTGGCTCCCACAGCCCCTCACAAGTCTCTTAGAGTCAGACCAAACCCTCACATCCAAGGTCTGAGGACCATAGTAGTCATATCTCATCACTTGGCCTTTTTTGGCCTCACTGTGTGATGATGGGCAAGTTATGCACCCTCTCTGAGCCTGCCCACCTTCCTAAAATGAGGGCTGGGGGTGGCATTTGAGTGTGTGAGAGGACAGCTGCTGACGCTTCCTGGTACCTGCCTGTGCAGATAGCGTGCTGAGTGAGAGCCTCAGGCTCACCGCTGCGCCCTTCATTACCCGGGAGGTCATGGTGGACCTGGCCATGCCCATGGCAGACGGGCGGGAGTTCAGCCTGCGACGTGGAGACCGCCTCCTCCTCTTTCCCTTCCTGAGTCCCCAGAAAGACCCAGAAATCTACACAGACCCTGAGGTGAATTACATACTAGGGACCACAAGGGTGGGGGTGGAGGGGAATCAGTGGCTTTGGCTTTTAGCCAGATCTGAGTGGCAGCCCACTCCTGCTCTTTGTTTGCTGTGTGGCCATGCCCAGATTACTTCACCTCTCCATGTCTCTGTTCTCTCCCCTGTGAAATGGACCTGCCTCACAGGGTTGTCAGGAAGATTAAATGAGAGCATGTAAGAAAGGCCTTAATAGTGCCTGGCACATGTGGAGTGCTTTGTAAGTGATAGCTGAGCAATTTCCCTATTTTGGGAATGTTACGACGTCAGCTTCTCAACACTTTTCTCTCTCCCTGGACTTTGAGATGGGTCAGAATTTTACAATTTCTAACAAATTTGGGTGTTTACTATGTGCCAGATCCATCACCCTACCTATCTACCCACCCATTCACCCACCCATGCATCCATCCATCAATTCACCCATCCATCAAGCCACCCTTCCACCTCTATGTCCACTGGTGCATTCATTTATCTTACCACCCATTTTTCATTCATCTCCCACTCTTTGCCCTGTGCTCAGATACAATCTTCACTTTACCATTCTACAATGTAACCAAAGGAAATTGGCATCCTCTTTTTTAAAAATATATTTTTTAAGTAATCTCTATGCCCTACATGGGGCTTGAACTCAGGACCCAGAGATCAAGAGTTGCATGCTCTACCAATGGAGCCAGCCAAGTGCCTCTAAAAATAATTTTTATTTTTAAATTTAAACTGCCTAAGTAATATATACTTATGAAATAGAAATATACAGACACATGTGTTTAAAAGTAAAAATTTTTTCTTTATTCCCTTTACTCTCCAGTTCCACAGAATTTATCTTTTAAATTATTGTTACGCCTTTACAGATACACACACAACACACACACATACAAATAGATAGATGTATGGACAGGATCACACAATACGTGCTATTCCGAACTTGCTTTTTTCGCTCAACAACCAGTCTAAAAAATTCTGTGTGAGTACACACAGACCAAGCTCAACCTTGTAAATAGCTACCATAATTTTTGAACCAATCCCCTATTGATTGACCTTTACATTGTTTTCAGCTTTTCCCTCTTATAAATAAGACTTCGAGAAACATCCTGACACAGTTTTCTTTGGGCCTGGGTGTTGTGGGGGTGGAGTCAGAAACGGACCTCCTTCCTGTTTCAGGTGTTTAAATATAACCGATTCCTGAACTCTGATGGGTCAGAGAAGAAAGACTTTTACAAGGACGGGAAGCGACTGAAAAATTATAGCATGCCGTGGGGAGCTGGGCACAACCAGTGCCTGGGGAAGGCTTACGCCATTAGCAGCATCAAACAGTGAGTGTGTGGGGGTGGAGGGGGGGTGCGGGCCTGGCGGGGGAGGCTCCTGCTCCAGCTGGTTGGCTCATGCCCTCCTCTCCTGGAGCCCAAGGGTTCTCAGCCAGGAAAATGGGCAGAGGCTCCAAACAGCCCATGAGCCACCTCTTGCCCACATATCTGTTTATTCATGTTTTTGAATAGGTGTGCTAACTTTTAAGAATCAGAAAATCTCACATAAAAGCCAGATTTCTGATGTCTTTGAAATAATCAGATCTGGCAATGAGCTCTTCCCTCCTGACCTGGTGTCCAAATACCAAACACTGGACACCCTGTGCAGCTGACCATTGCTGTCCGTTTGCAGCTGCTGTGCATGTTCAGAACCCCCTCGGCAGGAACTGGCCCAATGTCATTGTTCCCTCTTGGTTATTTATTTATTTATTTTTAAAGATTTTATTTATTTATTCATGAGAGATAGAGTCAGAGACACAAGCAGAGGGAGAAGCAGGCTTCCTGTGGGAAGCCTGACGTGGGACTGGATCTCAGGACCCCAGGATCAAAACCTGAGCCAAAGGCAGATGCTCAACCACTGAGCCACCCAGGTGCCCCACCCCTTGGTTATTTTAATGCCTGTGCACTCAAGTGCCTTATAAATTCTCTTCCCTGGATCCCAAGAGCCTCGGCCCCCAGATCTCGGATGCTAGATGCTTAGCACAGTGGTGGCACCTAGCATCTCCCTTCACTGTCGCGCAACCCTGCTCGGTAGGGGTCAGTCCAGTACTGACTCGAGAGGTCAGATCGTTTGCCACCAGGATCATGCACCTGGATGAAGGGAGGCGCCAGGATCCAAATCCAGGTGTGGGTACAGAACTCCCCACCCTGTATCATCTCATTCTCCAGCATCCTACAGCTTCAGAGCTGGGAGGGACCCATCCTGTTTCTTTGACTTTCTTTGACTAGATGGGGAAACTGAGGCCCAGACTGGGAAAGAAACTTGATGAGGCTCAAGAGGCAGAGCTCAGTTTGCCTAGCTCCGTGATCAAGGGCATGGACTTCACTCTATTGTCGCCTTCCCTCTTCTCCATGTAGAGCACCCTTGCCATGTGTTTAGTCCCTCGCTGGCACCTGGGTGGCAGTGGGGGTGGTGGAGGGGTGTTCGCTGGTCGAAGATGCAGTCCTAACCCTACAGACACAGGCAGTGGGGAGTAAGATCAGGCAGGCAGGCAGGAACACCCCACAGGTCACATCAGGTGGGGCTGCCACCACATATGCTGGCACCCTGATTACATCTGGCACGTGGCTCATATGCTCGTCAGGACAGTTTTCCCGCAGAGGACAGTTTTCCCACAGGCGGCAGTGAGAGGTCTTGGTGCAAGGGTGCCTTTCCCCGGTCTCACAAGGGCAACCACTGGCCAGAGCAGACAGTAAGGGTTCTAAGAGCTGAATGGGGAGGAACATGGTCTTGGGGAGTCAGAAAGTGTCACTGAGTCAGGCTATGCTGCTGTAGCAAATGACCCCCCCCCCCCAATCTCAGTGGCCTGTGACAACAGGGGTTTAGTTCCCACTCACAAAGTGGGCTGTGGGTTTAGGGGGCCCCTCCCCTCCATACACAGACTCAGGGGTGGGGCTCATTCCATCTCCCTGCTCCACCACCACAACTCGTACACACAGCTGTCAGGCAGAGAGCACACCGAGAGTCTCATGCCAATGGAGCGATCTTTCGTGTGGAGTCGACACTTGTCACTTCTGCTCACAGCCTGACCGGCAGCACTGGTCGGCAGGCCTCCTAGCCACAGATGTGGAGTTGCTCATGGACTTTGGCTGGGCGGCAATCACCTCTGCTCTCTTTCTCTTCTGCTCCCACTTTTCCCAAAGTGAATGCTGGGGTCAGACACAAGAGGAAGCCTTTGCCTTCCTGCCTTATTCCAGAGAAGCCTCTGGGTCTTCCAGTCTTGCACACCTTCAATGCCATCTCTCTGCAGATTCGTGTTCCTTGTGCTGGTGCACTTGGATCTGGAGCTGATCAACCCAGACATGGAGATCCCAGAGTTCGACCTCAGCAGGTACGGCTTCGGGCTGATGCAGCCGGAACATGACGTGCCTGTCCGTTACCGCACTCGACCATGAGCTCCAGGAGCAGACAGGGCTTCACACACTTGCCTCCACCCAGCCAGCCCCTCATCACCCAGCTTCCCATGTCTGCGTCTGCCCTGGGTGCAGGAGCTTTGAACACCCAATGAGGCCAGCATGACCACTTTCCTGATTTTTTCCTAGAAGGCTGTGTCTGGTGGAGGGGAATGAAGGCAAGGTGAGAGGAGGAGGATGGATAAAGGACACCAAAAGCTCTATGAATTAATTGTCTGCTGCTATGGTTGAGTTCCAAAATGAGTCTCTTTCTGCTCCCAGCTTCCCTTGTTCCCTCCCCCGCAACCCCTTACCCCCACCTTATGATATCCACAAAAGCTGGGGCAGGCAGGGCAGAAGCAGGAGTCCCTACTGCTTTGCCCTAGCTCCCCAAGATGCCAAGTCCTTAACGATGCAATGGTCCAGGCCCCAGCCAATCAAAGCAGATGCTGGCCATGAAAGGGTCAATCAGGGTCTCATAGTCAAAGCAGATGCTGGCCATGAAAGAGTCAATCATGACCTCACAGGGTATCTATTGAAATAAGCTGTGTCCCCAAATTATTATTAAACTAGCCAACACCAAAGGAGTCCCTTGGAATATCTCTTCCCTGGGTGCCCCATTCACTAGACACTTCCTTCATCTCTCCATTCACATCAACACTTGAGAAAATTCAGCAAGGTTTTCCCAAAGGCTAATGCAAAGGTGGAGATCGTGAGTCCCCTCCAAAGACTGGTCTCTGAGTAGAAGTCTCTGTTCTAGACGTATGCACTACAGATGGGAGAGCTTTCCCAGTGTCGGGTCTTGAGTAGGAAATAAGAAAGGCAACCCCAACAGGATGGCCCCGATGGAAGGAACCAGCCAGGGCTCCTTGGAATGGTCAAGCCAAAAAAAAAAGAGGTTTTGGTATTCTGCATCCTAGCTTGGAAGCTCCAGCTGTAGCATGATCCATTGGCAGACCTGTTTTGTTTGGCTTACACTTCTGAAAAAATATATTAGTTGTTATGTCATCTTTGAGAGAGTTCATTTAAAATGTCCAGCTTCTCTCGAAAACTTGGAAGATCTGGCCACACTGAGCCTGTATTCCCAAGAGCAACTGTTGGCCACAGCTGAGCAGCAGCCCATTCCCTTATCCAGGGAGAGTGCATGCTGCCTCACTAGGGTTTCCACTTGGTGGAAATTGTTCTTCCTGCTTCTCTATTCACAATCCCTCCTGGCCCTGAAGGCATTCCAGTTTGAGAATCCAGGTCTAACTCTTAGGAAGGATACTGTAGGAGGTGTCAGGAACCTACTCATTTGTCCTCAGACCAGTGGTCCACCCTATCCTGGATACACTGCTGTTTAAACAAACAGATCAAGGATGAAAATTTGCCTTTGTATCAGCCCTAGGGGGGAAAAAAAAACAAGTCAGAGAGAAAAACTGCCTGGAAGCCTTTATTATGATGTTAAGTAGTATTATTCACGTTAGGTCCTGTATATTGAGGACCCTCTAAATGCCTGTGACAGGAGCAGTTTAGATACAGGATTTGTGCTTCTCGCTGCATCTCTGTGAAGAGAGGACGGTGACGCCTTTATAAGATGAGGAAACGGGCTCAGAGAGGTAACGCGTTGGTAGGATTTGGCGGAATTATGGTCCCAGTAGCACATGCTAGATGGGCAGCTCTGCGTTCCTGGGCTCGGGGGTGGTGGAGGGGCGGTTCTGTTTCGCATCGGAGGGCTGAGGAGCCAGAGGCACCCATGGCTGGCTGCATCCCCCGAGGCCCAGGCATACGGATGCACACATAGCTCGGTCCCTGTAGCCTTAGCTGGAAGGAGGATGGAGAGGACCTGAGATCTCTGAACGTTCCAGGGGCTGATCTCTGCTCGGAGCAGCGCCTGGGCTTGGGGGCTTCCCTGGCCCTCAGCCTCCAGGCACCCCCAGGATTCCCAGACAGACACTGTGATTGGCAGGAGGCAGGATATCCCCAGGGAAACCCATCTTCACGCCTGGGTGACCCCCGCTGCCGCCTGCTTCTTAACTCTGCAGGAAATCAGTGTTGGCAGCCTTCTGTGGGAGGACGGAGCCGGTTTCCATGGCAACCGTAGCTGCCTCCTGGCTTGGAAGGGAAGGAAGAAGGCTGGCAGAAATAGATGCAGGAAGATCTCTCGTGCAAGGCTGTACCCCAGTGTGCTGGGGAAAAGCCCTTATCTTCCCCCTGCCAAACCACGGTGGCCCTGTCACTGGGACTAGATTCTCACCTATGTTCCCAAAAAGGCCAGTTCCTTTTAAAGGTGGCACCTCCCTGGAGCCACAGATATTAGGAAGAGATGGTTCTCCCACCAGGCAGCCCCAGCTGGTACCAGAGATATTGAAGTAGAGCTGGGGGGACGATGCTTTAAACCCTCCCTTATTTTAATCTTTATTCTCTCCCTCGCCCCCGTTTTCTTTCTTCTTTTTTAAAAAAATCACTATAAATATAAGGTACAGAGTAAAGCAGGAAAGATGAGTGTGCTAGCTCCTTGCTACAGGTTACTTAGGAAGGTACCCGGACATCATTGTATTTCTTCATACTTTGCTTTAGAATCACAAAATTGCAGGACACGTGTCAGAAATGCTTTAGGTCGACCTAACGAAGTGTTTCCTCCCTTATTGGCATGATTATGGTTTTGTTTTTGCTTTACTTTGTATTGTATTTACCAGATATTTTCCTTTAAAACAGACTCATTGTTTAAACTTTAAATTTGCTTAAAAAGGGAACTTTATTCCACCACTGCCAGTAAGGGACAACATGTATCACTCGCTGCCAAAAATAGAAAGTGGCTGTGAAAAATACATTTGCTGGGGGGCGGGGTGGTGGTGGGACAGCCTCCTTGCCCGTGTCGCCAAGGCTCAGAGACTGAGCTCTGTCTCTTCTGTTATAAAATGAGACAAGCAATTGTTGCAGAGGCGTTAGAGCCAGGCCAGCACCACCCCGAGACTTTCTCTTGGACAGTCCTGGGCAGGAAGAGGAGTAAGCTGCTCACTGCAAGTCCCAGCGCCACCCAGGGTCTTCTCCTGTTGCCAGCTGGCCCTGCCCACAATGAGCTGGGGACATCCCACCTGCCCATTCTCCAGATGGAGAAACAGGCTCTGGGAGTTGAAGTGTTTTGCCAAAGTCCTTGATCTTGGGGTGTGTGTGTGTGTGTTGTTTTTTAAAAATAAACACAATGTTTTGGGAGTAGCAGTGATGATTATGCCTTGCTGTTTTAATAAAGAATTCTATTTTCATATAATATTGTTGAACGGAAATGTGCTGAAATGTATTAAACCATCCTTGTTTATGGAACTGCCTCTGAGTGTGATTTAGGTGGAGAGTCGGCCATGTCCGGAATGGCGAGGAGGGTTTCTGGGAAGAGAGCACAGAGCACCTACTGTACTGTGTGCCAGCTTTGGGACAGGGACTTTAGAATCAAGTCATACCTCCAGCATCCCTCTGTATATATTATTATCCATTATGATAGATGAAGAAACTGGTAGAGAGGTGAAGTGGCTTGCCCAAGATCACGTGGCTAGTTAGTAGCCACAAGAGTTGAGTGCAGGGTTCTCTGCCTCCTGAGACCGTGTTCAGGATCTTTCTATCAGCAATTCTCCTGATGGCAGAAGAGGGTCAGGATGCCCATAGAGGACCTTGGGGAGGAGGCTCACAACCCAAAGTAAGACAAGCAGAAAAAAATCTCTTAAAAATTCACTGGATGCTCTCTATCCTTCAGCATAATATATGCATGTGGTTTAGGAGGGTTTTTTAAAAATATTTTATTTATTTATTTGAGAGGGAGTGCACGAGCAGAGGGAGAGGCAGAGGGAGAGGGCGAAGTCAACTCCCCACTAAGCAGGGAGCCTGACACAGGACTCGATCCCAGGACCCTGAGATCATGACCTGAGCCAAAGGTAGACGCTTCATCAATTGAACCACTTAGGTGCCCCTGCATTTGTTTTAGTATAAAAAAGGGAGGTAAGGGATCCCTGGGTGGCGCAGCGGGTTTAGCACCTGCCTTTGGCCCAGGGTGCAGTCCTGGAGACCCAGGATCGAATCCCACGTTGGGCTGCCGGTGCATGGAGCCTGCTTCTCCCTCTGCCTATGTTTCTGCCTCTCTCTCTCTCTCTCTCTCTCTCTCTCTCTCTCTGTGTGACTATCATAAATAAAATGAACTAGATTCAGAGAATATAAAAAAGAGAAAATTGTTTTTTCTCTCAAATCATTGAGTGAAAAATAATTTTCCAAGGCAAATGTCCCTCGTATCAGGTTCCTCATCTATAAGGGGGCGTAGAGGCATGGAGGTATATCGCGGGATCAAACTTGGCTGTGGTAGACCTCCCAAGTAAGACAGCAACATTTTACATAAATGTTTATATAATGTTTACATTCAACACATTTCTTTCCCTTTCATGCAGATGCAGGGGACGAGAGACGGTATGGCAGCTCCACCATCACCAGCCCCTTCTGGTCACCCCAGCATCTGCATGTGTGGGGGGAAAAGGGTGCTGAGTGGGGAGACTTGGTGGCATGCTATTCTCTTGCCCTGAGACCTCCCCTGGGACCTCAGAGTGTCCTGAGTGTCCTGGGAGAGACAAGGCAAGTCTACCCACATTATGTAAGCCTGAGAAAGTGGCCCTTGGGGCATCTGAATCCTTATGATGAACAGGGTCTCTGTGTGACTTTATTTCAGGGGTTTTGAGGGCTGACCACTGTGGGAGAAACACTGATTGCTTGGCCAAGAGCCAAACTCCCTCTTTTAGCACTCTCCCTCAAGGCTAAAAGAACCCTGGTTTCCTTCACATAGTAGGCAGCCATGTGCTCAGAGAAAATGGGCCCAACCTCCAAATCAAGACCTGGGACTTGTTGTAGATAAGTGATGAGTCACTAAATTCTGCTCCAGAAACTAATAACGCACTGTATGTTCATTAACTAAAATTTAAAAAGAAATTATTCATTTAAAAAAAATAATAATAATAAAAACCCTGAGGCTGAACGAAATGTAGGTTATCAGGCCCCTCTAGTTAGTGACTGGGCTAGTAGTTGTCATGTGACCCAGTATAGGCCAGTGAGATGATCAGGAAAGTCTGTGGGGAGCTTCAGAAGTGTGGAAGAAGCGCCTCCTTCCTCCCTCTCTTGGGGCTGTCGTGTGAGAACAAGGCCCTGGCAGCCATTTTGTGATCATGAAGATAAGAGAATCTTGGAGAAATCCAAGAATCTTAAGGCCTCTGAGTTGCTGCTGCAACAGAATCTAGCATCACCTACTTCTGAATTTTGCGTTGAATGGAATAATCAATGTCATTACTATTTAGGCTCTAATTAGAGACCACATATTATAGTAGTTGAGAGCATAGGCTCTGCCTGGGTTTGAATCTCTTTGGAGCCCCTAATACCAGGGTGATTTGGGGGATCTCTCTGTGTCTCAGCTTCTTCACCTATAAGATAAGGACAATGAATAATGATGATAATGGGTTTTATGAACATTAAATGAGTCAATATTGTCATTCACAGCCTGTGAAGGAGACAAAGAATGAATATCCTCAGCCTCATAATGAAGTTTCCCAGAAAAAAGAGAAACTACTCCAGGTGGTGAGAAGGCAGGGAATATGACATTGGATCTGGGCTTTGGAAGGTGAATAGGGGTCCACTGTGTGAGAAAAATGATGGTGGGAGCTGGGGAAGCATTCTAAGCAACAGAAACCGTGTGAACAAAGGCCCTGTATCAGTTACCTGTTGCTGTGTAACAACCGCAAAATGTAGTGATTTAAAATGAAACTGGAATGCCTGGGTGGCTCATTTGATTTAGCATCTATCTGCCTTTGGCTCACGTCGTGATCTCATGGTCCTGGGATCGAGCCCCGCATTGGGCTCCCCACTCCGTGCAGAGTCTGCTTCTCCCTCTCCCTCTGCCCCATCCCCAACTCATGCTTGCTCTCTCTCTGGCAAATAAAGAAATAATAAAACAATAAAAAAAAAGAAATTGTTTTAGGGGCACCTGGCTAGCTTAGTTGGAATAGCATGGTAATCTTGATCTCCAGGTTGTGAGTTTCAGCCCCCAAAATAAGCAAATAAGATGGGACATTTTTATGATTTCTCATGGTGTTGTGGGTTGCCTAGGACTTTGATGGATAGTTCTTCTGCTGGTCTCACTTGGGGTCTCACATGTAGTTGCAGTCAGATGCCAGGTAGGGCAGCAACATCTAACATGGTGCATTGGCAGGGACAACTGACAAGCTGTGCTCAGCTGAGATGCTAGAATGGCTGAGCCCTTCTCTCTTCCTATATAATTTCAGGGCTTCTCACTTTTCACATGGCCCCTCCATGTGTTCTCTCCTGGCAGGGTATTTGGGCTGCCTGCTTATGGCTCAGCTCTCGAAAGCACAAAAATAGATGCTGTCAGAACTTCTTTGGGGCTTAGGTCTGGCAATGGCATCACTTTTGCCGTATTCTGCTGGCAAAGCCCAGAGTCAATGTGGATTGGAAGGGGACAAGGCTTGCCTACCCAGAGGCAGGTTCGTGGGGGGCCATCTTTGAGAAGCAGCTATCACTGGGCCAGAGGTTGAAAAATCTTTGCCTGGAATGTGGGGATGTAATGGTGAGTGAGAAAGCTGGAAAAGCAGACAAGGCAAGGGTCAGATAGAAGTTTCTATGTCGAAGTTTGTGGGGAAACAGAAACACCCTCTCCTTGTGAGAAATAGGGAAGTATGCAGAAATCTGGCAACTGTCTCCCAAAAATCCCAAATGCCATCAGTAGTCACCCCATCGCCATGGAAGGGGATGATGGGGAGGAGCCTCAGAGCCCACTGGCCCTGTGTCAGAAGGGCCAGCACTCTCCCTCGAGGCTTGTTAGGTATTATCCTCAGTCTGGAGACTCAGAGGCCATGGCAGAAACCAAGACCTCAGTAGTGTTTAGAACAATCTTTTACATCCTGAAGGTAAAAATCAAATCAGCTACTCCCTGCTTAAAATTCTCCAATGTGCTTGACATAAAATCCAAACACCCTCCCACAGCCCTCACCTACATGATCTTTCTCCTCTGTTTTCCTCTCCTACCCCTACTTGAACCACTCTTGCCCTCACACACTCCACTCTGGCCACATCCATCATCTTCCATTTCCTTCAACCCTCCTGCCCCAAGGGCTTTGAACCTGCTCTCCCTTCTACTTTTATCTTGGAATGCCCCTCCCTGCTCCTTTATGGCTTGCTGTTTTCTCTGATTTACCACTCACTTGCAGCATCACCACCCCCTCCTTTCCATTGTTCTTACATTCATACTTTTCTTATTCCCTGCTCAGTGATTATCAATATTAGATTATTTTTAAATGTCTCTGTTTATGCCTCTCATTTGAATGTGAGCTACTGGAGGGTAGGTTGGCTTTATCACTCCTGTGTTCCCAGCATGCAACATGAGCTTGACACATAGTAGATGCTCAGGAAATATGCCCTAAGTGAACAAGTGGTCTTTTCCTCATCATGGGAGAGTTTGTCCTTTATCTTGCATGGTGAAGAGTCATGATGGTTTATAAGAAGGGGAGTGACAGGGCCAGACTTCTGCCCTTAAAGGCCTACCCTCGTAGCTCTGGGGAGATTGCATTGGAAGAAGAATAAAAGTAGGAGAGAAAGATCAGAGAAGAGGTAGATGAGACTGGGAAGAGGTGGACAAGGGCAGGGGAGAGGAGGTAGGAGAGATATCAGTCCCCAAAGGGCAGGAGAGCTGGATGTCAATGAAATATATCTTACAAGAATCAGTTCATTAGCTCTTGATCTCTGTAGCTTTGATTTCTTCCTTTTGCTGACTTGCTCCTTTTCCATCACATCTTGGAGTTCCCAGGCCATCTGCAGGAAAGAGATAATACTTTACCTTTAATTGCTTTGCTGGAAGCCCGTGCCTCAATCCATCCATACCTTGTATTTCATCACTTTTTGGCCGCAGACCCTGGAAGTCAATGGCTTTGGCAAAACCCAGGCTACAAAGGGGTTCAATGGACTATGTGCAGGTTTACCTATCTCCTTCTGTGGGGCCCTCTGGGGGCGCCCATATTTCCTCCCAGGGAGGGAGCCAGGACTCAGCACAGAGCACTACATGTAATAAACACTCTAAAATGTTATGTAGTAGGTGAGTGGGAATGGCCAAGTGAGTGGATGGATGGGTGGATGGATGGATAGATGGATGGATGAGGGGCTAAGTGAGCAGTGAACAGATACATGAATATTTGGGCTGGATGACTGAGGGGGATGAATGAGTAGGTAGACAGATGCCTGGAAAAATGGTTGAATGAGTAGGTTGGCAAGTAATTGGGTATATGGGTGAGTAGGTAGGTGAATGGGTAAATAAGTAAATAGGTAGATGCATGGGTTAATGGTTGGGTGAATTAATGGTGGAAAGATGGGTAGTGGATAGGATATGTGAATGAATGGAAAGATGGACGTGTGAGTACATGGATTGATAGATGAGTAGGGTAGATAAATAGTTGGGTGCGTAGTTGGATAGTTTGGTGGCTATATTGTTGGATAGTATATGGATGGTCGAATGAATGGCTGGGTTGATAGGTAGGTGGTGGGCAAAAGATGGAAGAATAATGGGTAAACGTTTGGATTGGTAAGAAAACCAGGCTCATCCTTTACCAGGAGCCTGGGCCAGAAAACCCAGGGCTTGATAAAGGCTAGTGTAGAATGGGCACTAGAATCAGACACCTGGCCACTCAAGCATTACCCAACTGCTAATACGTCTTTATATTAGAATATTCAGCCCAAGAGTGAGAGAGCTAGAAAGAATCTTAAATGAGGTCAGATACATGCAAAGCATTTAGTACAGTGCCTGATATATAGTAACTGCTCAATATCAGCTGCTACTATTATGGTTGTTGCTACTACTGTTCTATTAACGTATACTTACTAGTGTTAGGAATAGGTGCTAAGCACTTCATATGCAGTCTCTCATTAGTCTCCTCAGCAACTCTGGGGGGTGGATAGATTCTATCACTAGCCCCATTTTACTCATGATTATGATTATTATTATTGGATGTGACAAAAGAGAAATAGGCGAGAAGACTAGCGTCTGAGCTGATAGAAAATCCCCCGGGGCTGCTAGAACTTTGGGCAAGGCCACAGCAAAGAGCAGTTGTCTGAGTGACATCCACTCAGAGATGTCAATGATTTCCCTTGAGCCTTTGGGTACCCCCATAACTACCCTCATAAAGCAATTATTCCTTCCTAGGGGTCTGTGGGGGGGAGGGGATTAATTAATCTTGTTCAGTGCCCAGAAGTGCCAAGGAACCTACAGACCCTCAGTGGGATTATAAATAAGTAATGGCTGTTATTACGAAGTTTAAGAAGAAAAAACTGACTTCAAGTGGATGCATCTCTAACTGCTAGCACAGTTTAGAAGGGATCCACCTGTATTTACAGGGATGAGTTGGGCTGATTTGATATCATGCAGCCTCGATAAAAATCTCAACACCTCTCAGCAGGAAGTATGCTGAGAGGGCCTGAGCAGATGTGGTTTGTGACCTGGTGCTGGCACGCAGGTGCCCACTCTCTGGTTGACCTTTGGGATGCTGTTCCCCTTGAGAGGCTTTTTATTTTTCCCCATCTGTAAAATGACGTGGTTGTACTTGAACTCTTACCAGGGTACCCCTTCTCTGTAAAACATTCTGAATTTTATTATTCTTTTTGCCGTTTCCTATAAGTTCATTTTCTTTTCCCCTGTGTCTTATAAGTACATTATAAGGAGATGGTAAACTTTTGGTTTGTGGAGAAAGGATTGTATCAATTGGACTCTTTGAAACATAAAAGAAAATCTCACAACTCCATCTGGTTTAGGTGAAAAGGGAGTATTTACTAGCTCACACAGCTGGAAAATCCAGAGGCAATGGCTTCAGGCAAAACTGGATCCTGAAGCTCTAATGACATTGTCAGCACTCAATATCTCAATCTCTGGGCTCTATTTTCCCCTGAATTGGCTTTATTTCAAAGCAATCTCTCCTCTTACGATGGCAGAAAATTCTAGGAAATGAAAGGCCAGATGTTTTCAAATAGAGACTTTTCATTCAGAAAGTAAAAATTCTAAACTGTGTGCCATGCAAGGAAACAGAGGGAGACAGAGCTATTTCCTTTGTTTGCACTTCTAAGATCCAGGTGTATCTAGATGTTCTTTATCTAAATCTGGAGCCAGGGGATCCCTGGGTGGCTCAGCGGTTTAGCGCCTGCCTTTGGTCCAGGGCGCGATCCTGGAGTCCCGGGATCGAGTCCCACATCGGGCTCCCGGCATGGAGCCTGCTTGTCCCTCTGCCTGTGTCTCTACCTCTCTCTCTCTCTCTCTCTATGTCTATCATAAATAAATAAATCTTTAAAAAAAATAAAAAATAAATCTGGAGCCAAACTTCGTAGGACTTGGGCCACCCAGAGGGAAGAATCTGAATGACATGGAATTTCCAGCACTAGCCTTGGGTTTGGGGAATAATCTCCCCTGTCAGAGCCTCATGGCTGTGAAACTACCCACCCATCTTCATCACCATCATCCCAGTCCAAGCCCCTCACCTCTGGCCCGGACTGTTACAGATGCCTTGTGAGGTTTCTTCTTGCTGCCATCTTTGTCCCCCAGCATTCCATAATGCACACAGCAGCTGGAAGAATCACTTCAAAAAATATATCAGCACATAGGACTTCCCTGTGAAAAATTCTTTCACGGCTTCCCATCAGGATGAGAAAAAAAAACTCAAATTCATTCCTTAACCTTGAGAATAAAATTCCAACAAGGCTCTGCATGGCCTAGTCCTATCTACCTCTCTAACCTCCCTTCCCAAGGCCATTTCCACCTTAGGGCCTTTACTCTTATTGTTTCCCCTGCCTGGAACCCCTTCCCTCAGAACTTCACATGGTTGTCTTCTTCCTGACCTCAGGTTCTGAGCTTAGATATATCATCTTGAAGACCTCCCTGCCTGACCACCCTATCCAAAGTTACTGGCATCTCTCTCAGACATGCTTTATCACTGCCTCTTATTTCCTTTTCTTCATGGCATTTATCACAGCCCAAACAATCTGATTTATTTATTTAACTCATTTATTAACTGTATTCCCCACCAGGATATAAGTCTGTGAGCAGAGGGATTGTTTGTTTTATTCTGTTCACCGTATCTCCAGCATCTAGAGTAATGTTTGGCATATAGTAGGTGCTCACTAATTATTGGTTGAGAGAAGCATTTCCAGACCAGCAAATACCTTGGACTTCTTTTAAATTAATCTAGGGTTTCTCAACCTTGGCACTGTTAATATTCAGAGCTAGAGAATTATTTATTGTGGGTGTCCATCCCGTGCACTGGAGGATGTTTAGCAGCATCCCTGGCTTCTACCCACAAGATGATAACATCTTGGACAAGGATCATGATGATGGAGTTGATGAAAAGTAAACAGATTTTTAAAAATATAATAATATTGGGTTCCTGGGTGGCTCAGTGGTTGAGTACCTGTCTTTGGCTCAGGATGTGATCCCCAGGGACCTGAGATCAAGTCCTGCATTGGGCTCCCCACAGGGAACCTGCTTCTCCCTCTTTCTATGTCTCTGTCTCTCTCTGTGTGTCTCTCATGAATAAATAAACAAAAACATTTTTTTAAATAAAAATATATGGGGATCCCTGGGTGGCGCAGCGGTTTGGCGCCTGCCTTTGGCCCAGGGCGCGATCCTGGAGACCCGGGATTGAATCCCACATCAGGCTCCCGGTGCATGGAGCCTGCTTCTCCCTCTGCCTATGTCTCTGCCTCTCTCTCTCTCTCTCTCTGTGACTATCATAAATAAATAAACATTTAAAAAAATATATATATGGTCACCTGGGTGGCCCAGAGGTTTAGCACCTGCCTTTGACCCAGGCTTGAGTCTCATATTAGGCTCCCTGCATACAACCTGCTTCTACCTCTGCCTATATCTCTGCCTCTCTGTGTGTGTGTCTCTTGTGAATAAATAAATACAATATTTAAAAAAAATAAATAAAAATACAGTAATATTGAGGCACCTGGTGGCTCAGTCTGTTAAGTATCTGACTCTTAATTTAAGCTCAGGTCTTGATCTCAGGGTCATGAGTTCAAGCCCTGTGTTGGGCTCCATGCTGGGTGTGGAGCCTACTTTAATATATATATATAACATATAATATATATAAATATATACAAAATATTATATATATATATAGTAATATTATGTGTAACACTATGGAAATGAATTCCTTCATTTTATAAATGAAGAAAAGGGCCAGAGAGGGGAGGAGCTCTGTGGCTTAGGCCCAGCTTTCTCTTCCAAAGCAGAGGGCTTACTGTGTATCCCTATCACCTGCTTACTTGTCATGCAGTAAATATGCATTTGGAAGAATAAATGAGTAAACATGGGGCCCAACTATGGCATCCTTAGGGAAGCCTTGCTCACCTCTTTAGGTAAATCCTTTGGTTCTATATTCATTGCTAGAGATTATTTGATGTCTCCTGTCTCTTCCACTGAACAGGAACTCCAGGGGAGATGGTTCCTTTCCCCAGCCTGGTACAGGACCAGGCACACAGTAAGCTCTCAACAAGCAGCTGCCCAAGGGAACATGAATAAATGAATAAATGAATGAATCACCAGGTTCAGCTGACCCCTCACACTCTCTTCCCCTCATCCTGCTTTATTTTTCGTGGTAGCAGTTGCCACCAGCTGCCACATTGCATATTTATCTGTTGATCTATTTCATGGTCCACCTTCCTCCACTAGAATCCAGAATTCCACCCTAGAATTAGATCTTAGAATCTAGCATGGAAGCCCATGAAAGCAAGGGCTATTTAAAATTGCAATCTGCCCCCACCCCACCCCTGCCTCTCTCTGCTTCCTTCGCCTCCCAGCGCTGATCACCGTCTGACATTTTTTTACTTTCTTGTTTTTCGTCTGTCTCCAGACAGCTCTACAAGGGCTGAGCGTTTGTGTTAGATGCACAGCTGTTTCTCAGTCGCTTATGCTAGTGCCTCACACACAGTAGGCGCTCTCCCCCGCCATCTTCACCTGACAAAGGGAGGCCGGATGGCGAGGCAGCCAGGGAGGGCAGCCCAGGTGGGAAGGGCCGGGCTGCCAGGTGCAGCTCCTTCGCCCAAAGCCGCAGCCCGCCCCCAGCCTCACCTGGCGGCTGGCCCGGGCAGGCAGGAGTTAAGCGGCGCGCACGCTTCCGACCCGCAGGTGGCGCCGTCCCGCCTCGGTGCCCGGCTCCAGGCGCTCCGAAGTGCGGGACAGAATCGCAGCCAGCGCAGAGCCTAAGCTCAGCCCCGACTTGTTGATCTCGCTCAGGCAGCAGCCGCCGCCGCCGCGGGAGCAGGAGCGGGAGCAGGAGCAGGAGGAGGTGGAGCAGGAGGCGCCGCCCGATCGCGGACCTGCCACCCGCGCCCCCCGGCGCTTGCCCGCGCCCCCCGCCTCGGAGAGGGCGCCCCGGCCCCGCGGCGCCTGCAGCCCTAGCGCGCCTCCCGCCCGGCCGGCGTAGGCCGTGCCCGGCCCGGCCCCGGGTCCGCCGCTGCCCGCGGGCGGGGGCGCCCGGGCGGCCGGGGCGATGCGCGGTCCCTGGCCCCGGGAAGCGGCCGCCCTGGGGGTGAGTGTTGAGGCGCGCGGCCAGCAGCGGGGACACAGGGGGACACGGGAAGGGGGCTCGCCTGCCGCGGTTCGGCCTGTTGGTCTACCCGGGCTCCGCGGCTTCAGGCCGGGGGAGGGGGGATGTACGGGGGCGGAGGGGGGGGCGGTCCGGGCAAGGGTTGGGGCCTGGGGGAGCGCGAGGGGAGAGGGCGTCAGGCTCACATGCTGGGGGGCTCCGGGTAGCCCCCGAAATCACCAGCGCGCGGCGGGAGGAGGGCACGTTTTGAAAAGGCCAGAAAATTCAGCTCCTTTCCCCGCCTCCCACCTCCCCCACCCCTTCCCTTCCAAGCCCCGGGAAAGGCGCAGAACCCGGAGTTATAAAAAGCCATCGCAGGAGAGGAGCGAGGAGGAGGAGGGGGGGGGAAGGGGGCGGGGAAGGAGAGAAGGAAGGATGGAGCAGGTGGATCCGCAGGACTCTGCGCGCCCCTCCTGCGGTGGGGTAAGGGGCACGGAGGGAGGGGCCGGACTCCGCGCAGATCTTGGCTTTGCATCTTCAGGGCTCACTTAGTTACCGGAGCGACCTCACGAGATGCTCCCGTGGTTTAGGGAGAGGGGTCGCTCCGGGACAGCGAGGCTGTCTTGACCACCCCATCAGTTGTGACCTCCGACAGGTGGGCAGCTGAGATCCCCCTAGAATTCCCCCGAGGCTTTTAAGGTTCAGAAAAAGCAAACCCGCTGCTACCCTCTAGAACTCACATTCTAATTATTTAGTAGCAGGGGGAAAGAAAAGAGGAGAAATCTTTAAAAAAAAATAATAAAGTTTTTCATGCAGTGCCCCTCTCTGCCCATCGCGGGGCCTGGTGCGGGACTCGACGGGGAGACCCAGAGAGAAGCGAGTTTCAGCACTCGACGGGGAGGACAGCGCCCCGGGCGGCTGGGTCGGGCCTGGGCGGCAGAAACCCGGGGTGGGGCCTCCCGGATCCCCGTGCGCCTCTGGGGGGTGCCTCTCCCCGCCACCCGTGGGGTGGGGCGGGCTTCAGCACCGGCGGGAGGGACAGCGCCAAGCCGTTCAGCGACCCCCCCCTCCCCCAGGCCCTGAGCCGCTTAAGCACCGGGAAGGTCAAGGCCGGTTGGGGCCCCAGTGGAGAGGTAGGGGGGGGGGGCCGCGCCCAGCTCCCTGCTTGCTGACCCGCGTCCGCTTCCTGCCCTGCAGCGGTCGGGATGGAGGTGAGAAGACGGCCGTGACGCGCGCCCGCGTGGCCCCCTGCACCCCCAGCAGCCCACAGCGCTCCCTGCCCCCCTCCCCCGCAGCGGCCGGCCTTGCCGTCCAGTGACAGCGGCCTGGGGGGGCAGGGGGGGCGGGGGCGGCCGGACCAGCGATGCCGGCGGGCATGACGAAGCATGGCTCCCGCTCCACCAGCTCGCTGCCGCCTGAGCCCATGGAGATCGTGCGCAGCAAGGCGTGCTCGAGGCGCGTCCGCCTCAACGTCGGAGGTCTGGCCCACGAGGTGCTCTGGCGCACCCTGGACCGCCTGCCCCGCACGCGGCTGGGCAAGCTGCGCGACTGCAACACGCACGACTCGCTGCTCGAGGTGTGCGATGACTACAGCCTCGACGACAACGAGTACTTCTTCGACCGCCATCCGGGCGCCTTCACCTCCATCCTCAACTTCTACCGCACTGGGCGGCTGCACATGATGGAGGAGATGTGCGCGCTGAGCTTCAGCCAAGAGCTTGACTACTGGGGCATCGATGAAATCTACCTGGAATCCTGCTGCCAGGCCCGCTACCACCAGAAGAAGGAGCAGATGAATGAGGAGCTCAAGCGGGAGGCAGAGACCCTGCGGGAGCGGGAGGGGGAGGAGTTCGATAACACGTGCTGTGCAGAGAAGAGGAAGAAGCTCTGGGACCTTCTGGAGAAGCCCAATTCTTCCGTGGCTGCCAAGGTGAGTCTGGGATCTGCGGGCAGTTGCGCTGGGGGCTCTTGCCTGTGTCCGCAGATTGAGGACCACAGCTGGGCATCTCTGGCTTAGTTCCCAAATAAGACCAGAAAGGGGGAGGGGCTGTAGCCCAGACCTCAGAGGTGAGGACCAACCCCTTCGACCTGCTCCCATTTGCACTGGTTACCTCATCCCTTCATTATTCAATACTTTATACCTCGACTCTGTTGGAGAAAAGGATTTGCAGAGACATAAAATCCCACAGCAAGAGGGTGGACACTGTGAATAAGAAGGCACAGAGGGATGATAAAGCCTTGCTGGGATGGAGTTGAGGTTGGTCTATATACATAATGCTGGCTTGTGGAGTCCTAGACCCAGGTGGGAGGGGGGGTCACCTGCTATTCTAAGACTTATCCCTGTATTATAACCCCACTTTGCCCCAAGGAAGACATGAAAGCAGCTTACAGACGTGCTCGGAGGACATTGAGATACTGTCAGGCAGTTTTAACATAAGTAAGAAAAATGAGGCAAAGGGACTCTGAGGGGTGGGTGTGTGCATGCATGACGCATGCAGCTGGCCAAGGATGCTTGTGGGCGATGGGTCACCCCTGGTTTGTTCTTTCTTTATTTATTTGGTGAGTTTATTCCAAGAATGATTTGGTGCCACTTGTAAAGATGCTTTGGCTGTCAGAAGAGGATGTAAATTTTGAAATAAGAGAGAAAAATGAGGCAATGGGAAAAATGAAGCAGGAGGAGGCAGGAAGGCTTAGATCACACCAAGTGGGCCATTGTGCTCTTGGGTAAAGGCAGAGGCTATGATGGCCTGAGAAAGACTTGGGGTAGGGGGCCAGGCCAGGGAAGGGGGTCAGTGGTTGATGAGCTGCTGCTTTGTGTTGGGCTGGGTTCCAAGAATGCCTCAGAGAGATGAGGCCTGTCTTCAGGTGGCCAACGTGCTGGGGTGTAAATGACAACACAGTGTGTGTAGCGCTTTAAAAGAGGTTGCGTGAGGCCTAGGGAAGCCAGAAAAGAGAAACGTTGATGTCGAAATCCAGGAAGACCTCGTTGGGAAAGACATGTTGAACATAACTCACTCTTGAAGAGTGGGGCCAAGAGCAGGTGGGGCTGGGGTGGGCAGGTAGGTAAATGTGTTCATGGAAAAAGGAACAAGGCAGGAGGAAACGTATATATCAGCATCGTGTATTTGCTCGGGCTGCCTCCTGCCCCACTTGGCCCCTCCTTGTGGGATCCCTCTGGCTTAGTTGGTCCTCACTGAAGGTCCACCTACAAGGCTGTGTCTGAAGGGGACCCTCTGGAGTCCTTTCCCCAGACCTGACTCCTCGGGGAGAGGCCTCTGAGAGTAGATGCAGGAGGGGGTGGCTGGTAGGAAGGTAGAGGGAGGCCTGAAGATTTTCTCCTTTCCCTGGCAACCCCCAAAGAGAATGTAGACATTTCTAGGCCTGGTTTCCTCTTCTGTGGGCTGCCTCTGACAGTAATCCTGCCCTAGGTTTCGTGTCCAGAAAGCCTCCCTCTTAAGACAGTCACTCACCCTTAACCGGCTTAGGATCAGCAGACTTATTTTGCTATTTCCAGGCCTGACACGAGTTCCTCCTACACATACCCTGTTGAGGCCCAAACATGACTCTTCCCCCTCCCTGTTCTGTCCCTAAGACATGAGAATGAGGGGCCTGGAGGGTTGAGCACCCTCCCAGAGAAGAAGCAAGCAAAGAGCTGTGTTTGGGTTGGCAGCCTGGCAGCAAGGGGAGCTCGGGCTTGCAAAAGGCGCTGTTTGGGAATAAACAGCCTCATCTTGCCCTCGGGTTAATCCGCTCGCAGGGACGAGCTTCATGACCTCTCCGTGATCCCAGGCTCAGGCTGTCAGTTCACATTCCTGGCAGATGGACGTCTAGGACATTCTGCAACCAGAGCTGAAATGGGGAGGCAGGCAGGCTCATTGGTCCCTCAGTATAGAAACCCTGACCACCATTGATCAAACATTTACTGTGTATGAAATGTAACAACACAATTAGTCCTTATGCTAGCTCTCTGTTATTATCCCGTCTTTCACAAATAGGGAGGTTCAGAGAGGTTGAGTAACTTGCCTAAGGTCACGCAGCAAGCAAACAGAAGTAGCCAGAAATTCAAACCCAAGTGTGATTTTTGAAGATGTTCTTTCCATAATGATTAAATGCCACAGGCTTCTCCCCAGTTTCCCTACTTCTTCTTTTGCCCCCTGCAATCCATTGCCTGCACAGCAGCCAGAGTGAGCTTTTCAAAATATAAATTGGATCATGTTATTCATCTGCTTAAAATCCTCCAGAGGTTTCCCACCACACTCAGAATAAAATCCAAACCCTCCACCATGGCATACTAGACCCTACTGAGTCGGTCTCCATGTCCTCTCTGAGTTCATCTGTTCAACTCTCCTGTGGTTCACTGGGCTCCAGCCCCACTGGCTTCCTTGCTATTCCTTAAACAGGGCAGACATTAGCCTACCTCGGGACTTTTGCACTTGCTATTCCTGCGGCCTGGAATGCTCTTTACCAGCTTGTCCGGTGGCCAACTGCTTCTCCTCATTCCTCATTTGAGCAAGTCTCTGCTCAAATAACCCCTCCTCAAAGAAACTTTCTTGACCCCTGTCTAAAACAGCCTTCTTCCTCTTTATCTCGGCAACCTCACTCAGTGTCTTCCCTGCATAGGCTTTAAGCGCCATCTAAAATTGTATTTGCTTCCTTTTCTTCCTCCGCCTCCAGAGTGTGAGTGCCTTGAGTTATATTCACTGCTCTGTTCCCAGCACCCATCAAGGTGCCTGGCCTAGAGGGGCTCCAAATAACTACATGTGGACCAAATGAATGGATCAAGCAATCAGTCAGTCAGTGTATCTCCGGTTTTGGGGATCTGTCTCTCGTTCCTCACTGCCTGCCTGCAACCCAGCTTCCTGGGCCTCTGGCCTCCTCTGATCATCTGTACTCTGCCCACCTCACACCATCCATCCCCCAAGTTAGATGCCTTGCTTGTCAGAACAGCAAAGCCTATGGAAATTTCTCAGAGATCACAGAATGAGATGGTCAAATGGAGGATCATTTCTGGGTGGTTGTGAGATGTAAGAACAACCGTACCTTGTATGTTTAGAGCAAGGACAGACCAGGGGTCCAGGCCCAGTCCCACTACCTCCCCAGTTTCTGGCCTCAAGTGGGTTCTTCACCTCTGCAAGCAAGCCCTCACCTTCTACCTATAAAATGGAGATAAAAGGCCCACCTTGCAGGGTGTCATGAAATCATGTTTGTCAAGATTTAAAACAGTGCCTAGCACATCGGAGTAGGTGGAGCTTGTTGCTATAAATAGGATCAAGAGTCCTTTCTCTACGACTGGGTGGGCTGAGTTGCAACAAACTCTTTCCTTGCGATAGCAGTACAGGGAGACTGAGCTGATGCTGTTAATAATTGATGGGATGTTCTGGCAACGTGGAGACAAACCAAAGTACAGACTCTAGACTTCACCATCAGGGGAGTGAAAATCAAAATCCATTAGGCAAAAGGCAGTGTGATTAATTCTTGTTTGGAAACTTGGGTCAGCCCCATCAGAGCGGCGAGGTTGTGGTCCTGGGCCACCACGGGGTTTCCGCTTTCTTGGAAAACTTTCCAGGCTTTTCTTAGCAGAATAGAGAGGGAAATAATTTGCCAGGCCAGGAGTATCTGCCCTCCCTGGAATAGTCTCAGGGCATGTATTTCAGTCTTATTGGCTACTATTGATTATGCCAGGTACGAATTAACAGTACTTTATATCCCCTATCTCATCGAAATATCCTCGACAATCCTATGGTAGTCTGCCAATGTGGACTACGAGTAACAGAATAGAAAACTCAAAGTGGCCTCTACAAGGAGGAGAATGCATCATCTCATGTAACAACAAAAAGTTCCAAGGTAGCTGGTTTCAGGTTAATGGCTCCAAGATGCCATTAGGATTCTAGAATATTTCCATCTTTCTGCTTCTCCAGCCGCTACTGGTGGCTTGGTCCTCAGGCTTGATGCCTCATGTTGCAAGATGACTAATGTAGACCCATGAGGTCCAACCCATGAAGAGGGACATTTCATCCCATGTGCCACCTTTTTCCCTGAGAGGCAAACCTTTCCCAGGAGCCCCATCAGACTCCTTTTCAAATCCCATTGGCCAGGATCAGGTCACATGCTCATGCTCTCACTGCAGGGAAGCCAGGGCAGGCAAGTGTCTGGCATTTTCAGATGCAGGAAGAAATGGCTTCGATAAGTGATATTAAGACTCTTTCACAAAGAGGAAATTGAGGCTATGAGAGGTGAAATCACTTGCTGGAACTCACACAATTAAATGCTCAATAAATATTTGTTGAAGAAATGAAAATGGCAGAGCTAGGGTTTGAACCCCAGCTGGTGTGGTTCCCAGCCTGTGTTTCTTAATCCTGGAATCTTGGGCAGATCATTCAAGCTGTCTGAACTTTAGTGAGCTCATCAGCCAAATGGCATTTATAGCAATGCCCACCTCCTGGGGCTGTTTCGATGACTCAGCGAGATTTCAGATGTAATTATAATTTGCAAATGGAAAGTACTTTATAAATGTGAATAATGATAATAATTATATATTATTATATTCAAAAGTGGGAGTGGTCCTTATTTATAGATAGTGGTCAGTATTTTGCTCACCACAGATCTGATTAAGAATCATCTCTGTGTGAGGGTAGGGCACCTGGCTGTCTCAGTCAGAAGAGTGTGCAACTTTTGATCTCGGGGTTGTGAGTTCTAGCCCCATGTTGGGTATCGAGATTATTGAAAAATAAAATCTTAAAAAAATAATAAAAAAAAGAATCCTCTTTGGGCTCCTGGAGATGTGATTCAATTCTCAGATCCATAGCTTACCAGGAATACAGCCTTCCCTTCTCTGAGTCTTAGTTTTCTTATCTAGAAAATGAGAAATAAAATGGAGCCCACCGGAGAGGGCCACAAGGAGATAATCTGCACAAAGTGTCTGGCACATGGTCAGCATTTGGTAAATGACAACAGCAATTATTAGCATTATCAGGGGATTCCTCTATGCTAGCTACACCCCTGGTTGGCAACATCTCCTGTTCCAGTGTTGTTGATTGCCGAGTCACTGCCGTTGCCCGCCCCTTTGAGATTTCATGCCTGTAATGTGATGATGCTTCTGTTTCCTTAACCTGAGCCAGGGGGATTCGTGTATTATCGTCAAGAAAAAATGAAGGGGGAGGCAGTAAAAATGAAAAAATGAGGGAAACCAACTTGGAATCTATGGGCCCCTTCAGTGCTCTGAGTCATCTGGCTGAGGCTCTTGCCAGCCCCAGGTTGGTCATCCTAGATGTTTGTGTTTATTCCTCAAAAACGATATTGTAGAGATCTGGAATCCTGGCTGTGGGGTCACACTGTCCTGGGTTGGAATCCCAGCCCTGCTATTTCCTAGCTCTGGACTTTAGGCAAATCACTTCACCTCCCATAGCTTCCATTTCCAAATCTGTAGATGAAGATGGCAATAAAATCCCCCTCACAGGGCTGCCCAAGGAACTAAGTATGATAGTGGATGCCAGGCATTGAAGCTGTGCTCCAGAAATCCAGTATCCCCATTTGATAAAAGGAAACACGGAGGATGTTTCAGCGACCTGCCTGGGTCACAACAAACAAGTCAGTGAAAGGTGAGGGACCATTCCAGGCCTTTGGGACCTCACTGGTATCCTCACCAAGGCTCAAAGATCTTTCCCCTCCTTTAGGAACTTTGACCAGGATCGTACCTTGGAAGCTGGTCTCTTGGGGGTTTTGAAAGGCTACGAAATGTGAAAATATGAAAATGCTTATGGAGGAGAAGTGTTGGCCAAATGAGCAGTTTGGCCAAAGCTTCATTAACTGAAAGAGAACAAGCATGCAGTCAAGACCAACTCCATACCCAGCACTTTGTGTACTTCCTGGGCTTGATGTTAGCATGGACAGGAGCCCTGATTTTAGAGCTGGATTGCCCAAGTTCAAAGTCTGTCTGTTCCTTTCCTCACTAACTGTGTGATTTGTGACAAACTACTGTACCTCTCTTGGCCCCGTCCCTTCACTCATAAAGTGAGGTCAGTGACAGAGCCTGTCTCACTGAATTGCTACCAAATTAAATGAGTTAATCCATGCAAAGGGCCTGGCACATAGAAAGCCTTTGGTAACTTTCAGGGGGTTTTGTTGTTGTAGTTAATTGACATCATCTCATTTAACCCTCCTGACGATCTTACCAAATAAATAAGCTCCTTTAAAAAAAAATTCTTCTTCTTTTAAAATGACGTGCTCATTGTAAGCTGAGGTTATATAACTTGTGCAACATCAGAGGGGGAGTTGGGGATGAATGGGGACTCAGCCCCGTTAGAGGAGATGCAGTGTCCCACCCAAATCCTTTTAGCTCTTACCACTTTGGTGCCACCAGCCCAACTCCCACCTGCCAACACCTGCAGTTCTTTGCCTTTAGAAGGCTTCCTCTGGCCAGTGGTGTCCAGTAAAGATAGGGACCTAGTGCCCCATCCAGAGCAGCCCTCAACTGCTGACCAATGAGGGAAGCTATATAAATACCCCAGCTTCTCACTCCTGGATGGGGGTGTAATGCAGAAGTACCCGGTCCACACAGGGCCCTGGAGTTCCTGATGCCCACAGTAGTTCCTTGGCTGATAATACACCCTGTTTGGCTCTTTCCTTCCCCTGTCTCATGGCTCCTCTCCCCTACCAGTGTTTCTGGGATCACTTTCCACAGAAGCTACTTGGGACTTGGATCCTTATCTTAGGGTCTGATTTTTGGGGAACAAATCACAGATCTGTGGGAAATGTCACGTTTTCAGTGTCCTGGTTGTCTTGTGGACTAACAGCATCTGCCAATAAAACCCCTACCGGAGATCCTCCTAAAAGAAGGAAATCTCCGACCTGACTTGAGAATGTTCCTGGCTCCTGATCCATGATGACCTTGCCCCTAAAGGCTACCGAGTGGAACTACTGGAGACACAGGGTTAGCATTAAGCATTATTTTAATAGGCAATTTAATCGATAAGGGCCCAATCTTCTTCCTGAGAAAAAGAGAGATTCTCTCTGGTAAAGTGTCTCTGGTAAAGGTGGGCATGACGAGGTGGAGCCAGGAAGCCAGAATTCACATGTTGATGTCCAGAGCACAGTTCTTAAAATGTTTCCCTGGTAACATAAATAGCAAATAAAATGTGATGTTACCATGGGAGACAGGGGCCTGGGTTCAAATCCTACCTCCACCACTTCCTGGCTGTACAACCTCACGAGGCACCTCCCCTCTGTAAGACTGGGAACTAGACCTAATAAATAGGGCGAACTTCACAGAGCGGTGGCGTTCATCCCTGCTGCACACTCAGATCACTTGAGCTTTGAAAAACATTTATGCCTGAGCCCCACAATTAGAACACAACCCCTAGATGATTTCTTGCTTTATTTCTGGCGAAATACATAAAACATTAAATTCACTGTCTTAACCATTTTTAAGTATATAGTTGAATGGTGTTAAGTATATTTACGTTGTTGTGCAACCCAGCCTCCAGAAATTTTTCATTTTGCAAAATTGAAACTCTGTATCTATTAAACAATAGCATTCCATTCCCCAGCCCTCAGCCTCTGCATCCACCATTCTGCTTTCTGTCTTAGAAGCTGACGGCTCTAGGTACCTCATATAAATGGAATCATGTAGTATTTGTCCATTTGTGACTGGTTTATTTCACTCAGTGTGATGTCCTCAGGGTTCATCCACATAATAGCCGGTGTCAGGATTTCCTTCCTCTTTAAGGCTCAATAATACTCCATTGTAGTACTTACCACACTTGGTGTGACCATTTATCAGTCCATCAATGGTTGGCTTGCTTCCTTCCACCTTTTGGCTGCTGTGAATAATGCAACTTTGAACCTGGGTATACAAATATCTTCTCGAGACCCTACTTTTAATTCTTTTGGGTACATATCCAGTACTGGAATTGCTGGATCACGTGGTAATTCTTTTTTTTTTTTTTTGAGGGACCACCATACTATTTTCCCCAGCAGCTGTACCATTTTATATTCTCACCAAGAGGGCACAAGCTTGGGTTCCAGTTTCTCCACATCCTCACCAACACTTGGTATTTTCTGTTCTTTCGATAATAGCCATTCTTCTGGGTGTGAGGTGGTGTCTCATTGTGGTCTTGATTTGTGTTTCACTAATGGCAAGTGATGTTGAGCATCTTTTCATGTGCTTGCTGGCCATTTGCATGTTTCTTTAGAGAAATGTCTATTCAAGTAACTTCCCTTTTCTAATCAAGTTGTTTGTTTTTTGTTGTTGAGTTGTAGAGTTCTTTATATATTCTGGATATTACCCTCTTATCAGATCTATGACCTGTACATATTTTTTCCCATTCTGTAGGGTGCCTTATCACTTGGGTGATTGTGTCTTTGCACCTAAATCTTTAATTTTGATCAAGTCCTATTTGTCCATTTTTTCTTTGGTTGCCTGTGTTTTTGGTGTCATATGCAAGAAGTCATTGCTTAATCTGATGTCATGAAGCTCTCCTCTTACCTTTTCTTCTAAGAGTTTTGTACTTTTAGGTCTTACATTGATGTCTTTGACACATTTTGAGCTAATTTATATGTGTGGTATGAGGTAAGGGACCAACTTATCCTTTCTCATGTAAGCGCCCAGTTTTTTTTTTTTTTTAATTTTTTTTAATTTTTATTTATTTATGATAGTCACACAGAAAGAGAGAGAGGCAGAGACACAGGCAGAGGGAGAAGCAGGCTCCATGCACCGGGAGTCCGACGTGGGACTCGATCCCGGGGCTCCAGGATCGCGCCCCGGGCCAAAGGCAGGCGCCAAACCGCTGCGCCACCCAGGGATCCCCGGCGCCCAGTTTTTTTAGCTCCATTTGCTGCTCTGGATGACTGACTCTTGGGGAGAGCCCTAGGGCAGGAGGCATCAGAGGTCCTAACAGGCAAAGGACCTATGTGCATAGTGCCGGGGACATAGGGAGGTGCTGTCCGGGTAATTGTTGACAGAGATAAGGGATAGTCCCTGACATACCCAGCAATGCGGCTCTACCATTCCTCTTCCATTCATGAAAGCTCTGTGGAATGCAAGTGAGAGAGTGAAATACAAGTGTGGGTGACACCTGTCCAGATTGTGGCCACTTCTCACTGCCCCACTGCTGTGTTCCTAACTCAGATTCCCATTCTCTCCCATCTGAACCACTACAGGAGCCTCTTCCTGTCTGTGCTTCCACCTTCTCACCCCACCACACCCCACAGTCTGTCCCCCACACACAGCCAGAGGGACTTCTGTTAGTCAGATCTGCTCACTCCCCTGCTCAGAATCCTCCCATTACTCCCATCTCCCTCAGAGAAAAAAAACTCTGATCATCTATCATCTGCCTGCATCTAGCATGTTTCCCCTGTCCTCCAGAGGACACCCTTCCAACCTCCTCCCCTACCACTCTCCTTCTCTCCATCACTACAATCTACCTGCAGAGGCCTCTTTATTATTCCTCAGGCATACCACTCCCCCACCTCAAGACCTTTGCATTTGCTGTTTCTTCTGCCCATAGTCTTCCTGTAGATATCCATAAGACTCACTGCCCACATTGTTCAGATCTCAGTTCAGATGTCATCTTCTCAGCAAGGCAATCTCTGACCACCCTATAAAGTAGGACCCCCAGTGTTCTCCATTCCTTCTCTTGTTTTACTCTTCTCCACCTGACATAGCATGCAATTTATTATGAAATCACTTTTTCTGTCCCCTACTTGGGTCCAAGCTTCAAAGAGGTGGGCTTTTGTCTCTATTGTTCTCTAATGTACCCAAGTACCTAGAACAGCACCTGCCACAGAGGAGGCACTCAAATAAAGTTTTGTCGAATGAATGAATGATGTTGTCCTAGAGATAATTTAGAATACACACTCCCAATGAAAAAAAAAAGAATTTGTTTACAAACTTTGGGGCTTTCATTGTTATTACTAACACATTTCTGGAAGTCAGACTCCCATCGACCTCTGCCACACTTGGGATGCAGAAAGCCTGTGGTTTCTCAACTGGAGCTCGACTTCTCAGCCTCAGCGCTATTGACATTTGGAGATGGACAATTCTTTGTTGTGAGGAGCTGTGCTGTGCACTGTGGGACGGTTAGCAGCAAACCTGGCCTCCACCCACTGGATGTTGCATGGGAAGTGGGCATGACAGAAATAAAGGACGAGCAGCTGCCAGGAGGATGTTGCAACATTCTAGGCAAGAGGAGATCGCAGCCTTGGCAGGAGGGAGGGAAGAGGAGTCCGTGAAGAGTGGTGGCTTTGGATATATGATGAACGTGGAGGCAGTACCTGGGCAGACACAAACCCTCAAGCTCCATGGCATGCCTAGTCCATGATATGCGTCTCAGGCCCTGGCCATTTTCTAGGTGTGAGTCCTTGAGCCACATGGCTCAGCTTCCCTGTCTATAAAATGGACCTACTCACAGCCCTACTGCATGAAGACCTTCTGAGGATTTTTTTTAAGGTTTTATTTATTTATTCATGAGAGACACAGGCAGAGGGAGAAGTAGATTCCATGCAGGGAGCCCAACGTGGGACTCCATCCCAGGACTCCAGGATCATGCGCCCTGATGCTCAACTGCCGAGCCACCCAGGCGTCCCAACCTTGTGAGGAATATTTAAGGTGAAATAGTAAATAACAACAAGAAACATGTAATGCTCACAAGACCAATATCAACTGTTATGATTATGATGGGCTCCGTTTATTCATTCACCGAGATTTGCTGAGCACCTACTGCATGCCAGGCACTGTGCCAAGTGCAGAGGACACAGCAGAGAACAAAATAAAGATCTCAGTCCTCATGGCACTGATACTCCAGAAGGAGAGAGAGTGAAATCAGGCAAAGCATAAACAAAAACAGATACTGATTGGAGCAAGGTAACTGTGAAAAAGGAATCAGAAAATAATCAGGAAAGATGAACACAGACTGGATATTTGATGCTCTTGAGAAATTAATGCCATTTTTTAGGTATGATAATGTTACTGTGGTTATGTTTTAAAATAGTCATCTTTTAGAGATACAAGGTGAAATATTTTAGATGAAATTACAGGATCAAATAATGTAATATTTTGGTTGGTGATACACCATGAAGAAAGGTCAACAGGAAGGGGAGAACATGTTTGGGTGGGGACTTTAACAGGAATGATCAGAAAAGGGCTCACCAAGAAGGAGCCAGTTAAGCAAAGACTTGCAGAAAAGGAGAGAGGGAGGTATGTGGACTCTGGGGGGAAGAGTGTTCCTGATGGAGAAAATAGCATGTGCTAAGGCCCTGGGGCAGGAGTATGTCTGGATTAGTCAAGGAACAGCCAGGTGACCACTGGCTGGAGCAGAGTGAGCCAGCAGGGAGCTGGGGAGATAAGATCAGAGGGGTGACCTTGTCTGTCACTGTTGGACCTTGGCCTTTCCACTGGGCCTCCACACTGGCCTCCCTACTTCTTGCCTTCCTCCTCCAGTCCATGTAGAGAACCAGACCCACCTTTCTCAAGTATAATCTGCTCATGTCACCCCCTTTCAAAAACCCTTCCGTGGTTCTTACTATTCCCAGGATAAAGTCCGAATTCCTTAGCTTGACTTTCAAGGCTCCAGCCAACCTCTCACCTTCACCTCCTCTCACACCTTCTCTGTGACCTCTCGCCCATACCACACCCACCTTCTTGCATTCCCGGACCACTTCACCCTTCCCTAGTCCTGCTCCACACCTCTGCCCAGGCTGATTGTTCTGCCTTGCACCCCCTTCTTCCTCTTGTCTGCTGCAGCCTCTCTTTCCTCCCTTCACCACCCACATCCTCTTCAGGCAGCACTGGCTGCTCCCTCCTCTGTGCTCCAAAAACCTGGTGTTCATACCTTCTTCTCACAAAACACTGTGAAGAGTAGCTTATGGGCTGTTCTATGGATGCCAGGCCTAGCCCACAGAGAGACGGGGATGCTTAAAAAAGCAGGCTCTGCAACCTGACTGCCTGGATTCAGATCCCAGCTCAGTGATGATTCAAGTTGTGTGTCCTTGGGGGGATGATTTAACTTCTCTGGGCTTTGACTTCGTGATCCATCATTTGGGGAGTCTCACAACAGCCAGGGTGACGGTTCTCTATGAAGCACTCAGAACAGTCCCAGGCACTCAGCAAGTATTCAGTACAAGATAACTATTGTTGTTGTTGTTTTTGCATAAGTGTTAATAAACGTTTGTTGAGTGAATGAGTGAGGAAACTTGCATGACTGTGTGATGACTGATCAGAGGAATCTCGCCTACAAAGCAAAGATCTCCCAGGTGTACCCCCCTCTTTCCTCCCACCTTCCTTGTCTCTACCTGCCCACTCCCATGCTCACACTTCCTAGGCCAGAAAGAAGTGACCTCTGGCCTTCCATCCACAGCGAGGAGACACAATTAAATTCGACATGTGAGGTGTTTTCCTCTACAACAAGGCCAGTCTCCACCATAATTGCCCACTGTGGCCTGGCAGGCAGACTCTGTCTGAGAGAATAATGTTACATTTGCCAATCGCACACCATCACTCACATCCACCAGGTAATGGACCTGGAATCAAACAGCTTCTAAAATTAGACCATCATATTTCACTAATTGCTGCCCAGGGTTTATCCTTGAGTCTTTCAAGGCCCGTATGATCCTTGGGCCCTTGACCTTGGTCAGCTCTGCCTCTGAGAGTCCTTGTAAACCCAAGTGTGCCAGTGACACAGCCCGTGATTGCCCTGCCACGGGTGTGTGGGAAGCAAAAAGAAGATAGACATAAGATGATGATACTGGACCTGCCTTGCATTTGTTCATCATGCCTGGAATTCCCACTCTCTTTGAAGGGATCGATTTTCTTTTGTCTCCTACGCTATGGATATGTTTACACATCACTTACTATTCCTTGAAAATAGTGACCACAATTTCATTCAGTCATCCTCTCCTCTTCCTGAGACAATCTTTCTGGTTTCCCAGTTAGCCTCCATTCTGGGCTTCTCTGGACCTTATAACTTTATGTGGGTGTATGTGCATGTTTTGAGGTCCTGCTTCAATGCCACCTGTTGTTTGTGTGACAAATATCGATTGTGTATTACTGTATTCTAGGCACTGTGCCGGGGATTTGAGAAGCACTTGTGTATCTACTAGTTAGGATTCTTTTGGTTGCAGGTAACTGATAGCTCAAACAAACCTATGCAAAAAATGTAACTGAAAAGTCCTGGGTTAGGAATAGCTTCAGGCAAGGCTGGATCTAGGGACTTAATTATGCCATCAGTACTTGGTCTCTAATATCTCTAAGCTCTGGCTTCTCAGCAGGCTATACCAACACGACTGGAAAGATAAGTTCTGGCAACTCCAGACTTCCATCCTATGGGAAAAGCAAGTTTCTTTCCAAATAAATCCAGCAAAATCCATGGGTTGATTTTCATTGCCCGTCTCCAAGCCAATCACTTTGCAAAGTCTGGATCACATCTTAGTGACTGGACCTGGGAAGAGACCAAGAGATGGAAGTAAAAGAGGTGGTACCCAGAGATTGAGGTACTGCTACGAAGAGAGGGGGGGAATAAAAGTAAGCTGCAAAAGTAATCCATAGTCCTCATGAAGTTTCTAGCCACCTGGAGGGAGATGGGCATTAAACAAATAAAAAAGTAAATGACAGGGCACCTGGGTGGCTCAGAGGTCTGAGCGTCTGCCTTTGGCTCAAGTCGTGATCCCGGGGTCCTGGGGTTGAGTCGCACATCAGGTTCCCCCGCAGGGAGCCTGCATCCCCCTCTGCCTATGTCTCTGTCTCTCTGTGTCTCTCATGAATAAATAAATAAAATCTTAAAAAAAAAAAAGTAAATGACAATAACCACACAGCATAATCTGTATGTTGTGAAGGAGAGAAGCAAGATATTTTGATAGAGAACAACAGGGTGTGGTCAGAGAGGGCCTCTCGGTGCAGGTGGCCCTTTCTGAGAACCTGAACTTGACTTCTCTCCTTCCCAAATTGCAGAAATGACCTTTCTTTCACATTCTGTCTTTCTCTCTTACGTCATTTAGCAGGCTCCCTTTTGGATTCTATTTTCTTCTGAGTTTGTTTTATCTCCCCAAGTAAAGCAGGAAATTCTCAAAGTCTAGGACTGTATCTTCTTCTTTTCTGCGTTCTAAAGCAGGGTGGGTGGGCTGCTCATTTAGTTCATAAAGTTGTATTGGAACACCTGCCACATTCCTTTATTTACCTATCATCTAAGGCTGCTTTGAGTTACAATAGCATTTAGGGGAAAAAGTTTGCTGACCTATATTTTGCCATAGCCCCAGGGCCTGATGCAGAGGAGGGGCCTTGTCAGAGGGGGTTTGTTGGAGGGCCAGAGGGAGGAAATGAAGGTGTGAGCTAGCTGTGTGACCTTGAGCAGAGTACTTAACCTCTCTGGGCCTCTGGCTCCATATCTTGCAATGCCAGCTGCCTCTTCTCATCCTTCAGATCTTGGCTCATGTGTCACCTGTTCAGAAGAGCCCTCCCTGACCTTGAATGACCAATTTGGATGTGGTGGCATTTATAGTCTTTGCACGATAAAATGTCTCATGGTTTATTTTGAGGTTAGGCCCACCTGGGGCATGCATCCTTCCCCTCCTCTTCACCAATGTTTTCTCTTGTCTCCTATGCCACGTCCCTGGTAGGATAAATGGAAAGAACTCTGGTTTGGAACTCTGGAGGCTTGGCTTCATAATCCCAACACTGTCACATATATGAGCTCTGAGAACCTGAGCAGACAGCCCTTCAGCTCTCTGGCCTCAGCTTTCCCAGCTGAAAAATGGGTGTGAGGTCTGGTAGCTCTGCCAAACAGGAAAGACCAGTGCACCAGAACGTCCAACATGGTGCCAGGCCAAGCGCAAGTGCTTTGTTCGCATCGTTGGTTTTCCTTTCCTCCTCCTTTTCTCGAGAGGGAGAGGGAAAGATGGTCTACCCCAAACCTTGCCAGGAGCCAGCCTCTGACTACGACACCTTGCCTGCTCAAATGCTTCATGCAGTGACTGTGCCAAGGAGTGGCCGGAAGGTAGGCAGCTTTATCTTACATAAAGCTCTATGCAAATGCGAACCAAGGCAAGTCCCATAGTCCAGCTCCCTCTCCTTCCACGTTGCTGGCCCCAAGCCCCCCACCCCTCCATACAAATGTCAGACCCTTGCTGGCCTCATGACTGGGAGAATAGACCAATCCAAAGGGGTAATTTTCCAGACAGATTGGAGAAGTCCATGTGTGTGTGCATGTATGCTGGATGCCCCTAATTACTGAGCGATATGCTGTCAGGGCTGGCTATAGAATTTGAGGGGGTGTAGTGCAAACTGAAAATGCAGTCCCCCTTGTTCAAAAATTCATAAGAATTTCGAGACAGTGACAGCAGAGCGTGCAACCAGGCTCAGGGCCCTTCTAATCACAGGGCCTTGGGGGACCATGTAGACTGCACCCCCATAAAGGCAGCCCTGCCCACTAGGAAGAAAGACTCAGAAGTCTTGGGGGAGGAGCAGAAGATCCTTTAGTCCTGGAGAATCTGTCAAGGAAAAAGTGCCTCCTCAGGGACCTCGAACTCAGATGGCCACAGGGGCCAGGTAGGTAGTGTTAACAAGCAAAGCAGTTGGTTGGGAGAACTGTGATACTTCAATGAGCGAGACAGTTAACACTCAGCCTCCGTGTCAGGAAGCAGGGGCTGGAGCATACACGCCCATGGAAAGAGGCAGCTGCCATTCAGCTCCAGGCTGAGTTCTGGGCCCTGCCAGAGGTTTCCTTTTTCTTTTTTTCTTTATTCTTTCTTTCTTTCTTTTTTTTTTTTTTTTTAAGAATTATTTATTTATTTGAGGGGCACCTGGGTGGTTAAGCATCTGCCTTGACCTTGATCATGATCCTGGGGTCCTGGGATCGAGCCCTGCATCCACCTCCCTGCTCTGCAAGGACTCTGCTGCTCCCTCTCCCTCTGCCTGCGGCTCGCCCCCTGCTTGTGCGTGCTCTCTCTCTCTTGCTCTCTCTCTCTCCTCTCTGTCAAATAAATACATACTGTTTTTAAAAAAGAATTATTTATTTATTTGAGAGAGTGCATATGAAAGTGGGGGGAAGGGCAGAGAGAGAGAAAGAGGGAGAGAAGCAGACTCCCCACTGAACGAGGAGCTCAGTGGAGGGTTCAATCTCACCACCCTGAGATCATGACCTGAGACGAGATCAAGAGTTAGACATTTAACTGACTGAGCCACCCAGGCACCCCCAGAGATTTAATTTTTCATTTGAGATATCCCAAGTTATTAATATTGGCAAATAATTTTAAAAAATTAAAAACATTTGAATGGGCCAAATTGAATAGTCCTGTGAACCACTTTTAGCCGTTAGGGCTCTACTTTTTGGCCTTTGAGGCACAGAGCCTTCTGATGGCTAGAAATAGGAAGAGGAATTATTTCTTGCCTCTGAGGCTCTCCATTCTAGAAGGAAGAAATGAGAACAGGGCTTGGGTGACAGAAGCAGCAGGTCCCCCTCCCCTCACTCCTGGCAGCAAGCACAAGACAGGGTGGCAGGTGTTTGTTGAATGAATGACTGTCCCAACCACCTGGGACTTGGCTTCAAAATTCAAGGCACCCCCAGCTGGTGCCAACACAAGTCAGGGAAATGAATGGGTAAATCCTTAACTAATTAGCTAATAGGAACCAATGTTCCCCTATCCAACCTCCAACCAGAGCAGGATGAAAAGACTGCTATAAGGCTGTAAAAAGCACTGGATATTAAGTCAGTAAACTGAACTGGTTCTGAGCCTCAGATTCCTCATCTGTAAAATGGGAATAGCGAGGTACCAGGGGTTGTCCAGAGGACTGAATGAGAAAAAGCATGTAAAGTGCTCAGCAAAGTGTCTGGTATGCAAAAAATATAAGCTGGTGTTATTTTCATTTTCATCTTCCTGTCCTCCCCATCTGAGCATTTGGCTTATTTCTAGGGGCTGCGGGCCCATGGAAGAGTGTGTTGTGTAGAATTAAGCTTTAGATCCTTGCAAAGTAGTGTTGGCTCTACAAAATCAGGCTGGGAAGCTTGAGCATTTAGGAATTCTTGGCAGAGACTGGGTCCCCAGGATGGGAATTCTGATGCTCAAGGTTGGAATTAACGCTGCTCGAGATCACAGCAGCGATGTTCGTAGTTGGGATGCTGGCATTCAGGGTCACAGTTCTGGGCTTCAGGGTTAGAAGGCTGTCATCCATTGTCAGAATCCTCAAATCTGTAATTGGACCCAAGGAGTACATGGCCAGGGTATTGCCACTTGTGATCGAAACTCTAGCAGGCAAGGTCGGAACGCTGACATTCCAGGCTGGAACTCATGTTTAGAGTCTGAATTTTGAAGGTCAAGGTCAGGACATTTCAGTGGCGTTCATGATTGTAATTCTGGCAGGCACATCAGAACCTAGGTGTTTGGAGTCAGAACTCTTGTCCCTGACTCATTATTTTGTGGGCCTTGTCCCTCATGTGTATCATTCATGCTTCATCGTCCACCCCCTTGGCAGCAGTTCCCGAAGAAATGCAAACCACAGAAGGTCCCAAACCTCTATTTAGCTGGTGGGATTCTGTTACTTATGCCTCTTTCCTCTTGGTGTTTCTGACACCCATCCACTCAGGAGGTATCCTAGAGGTGACATGATCCTCAGGAAGGCAGCTGAGCGATGACTCCACTGCCTCACCCCTGCCCAAGACCCTGACCTGTTCTCAACCCCATTTTAATTTGCTTTTTCTTGCTGGTTGACCTGGAGCAGGCCCAGGGAAGCAGCCCTGCCAACCCCAGAGTGGGGGCAGGGCTCCTGAATGATCTCACCGCCCTGTTCTCCAAAGAAAGGCAAACGGTGTCAGGCAAGGGTCCGAAAAGATGCCAAGGGCTTGTGGCTTCCCCGCCTGGGAGATGTGTGGCTGGCAGCAGCTTGTGGGGAAGTGGAATAGTGTGCTGGTTGGTCACTGTGGTCACTGCGAATGCACTTAGTGCCAGCAGGAGGGAGAGTTTCATTGATGGTGGGACCGGGAGGTGCTACAAAATCATCTTTAAACTCTACTTACACTGTGCAAGTGCCCGTGATGGACACTCAGTGGAAGGGTGGTTGATAGGGGCGAGTGGCCGGGTCTCATCCCCTAGTAAATGACTATAGCTCTACTCCCCCACCTTCATGCTCCCCCTCCCTCACCTTCTCACTCCCCCTCCCCCACCTTCATGCTCCATTCCTTTACCTTCCTTATTTTTTTCATGCCCTTTTCACTACCTGGTATATTATATGTTTATCTGGATCATCTCACTACATTATAAGCTCCATCAGAGAGGGACTTGGGCAGGGTTTGCTTACCCTGTCAATATTAAATCTGTGCCTAGCATACAGTAGTTACTAAATAAAATTTGTTGAGTGAATGAATGGATGGATGGATGGATGAATTTACCCTTCAGATATTGTCTTAGAGAGTTTTTTGGGCCTCATAGCATTTCACTGAGTCTGCCTCCCATCTTATCTACTCATCTATACAGAGGTTTGGATGGGGGTGAGAGGAAGTGGTAGTAGGAAAGGGCATTAATTTCATGGCTCCATGGCTTCTCATTGCTCTCAGGATAATTTCCAAAACCCTTATCCTATTACCAAGGCCCTATATGAACTACTACCTACCTTCATATTACACACATTATATGGCTCCTTATCTCCTTTCGCAGATCCTCAGAACTCCATTCTGAGTCTTACTTCAGGGCCCTTGCACATGCTGTGCTGACTAGAACAATCTTGCAGCCCCCACCTTGGCCCCCTTGACCACCTTAATTCATCTTTTCTTTTCTTTTTTTTAAAGATTTTATTTATTTATTCATAGACACAGAGAGAGAAGCAGAGACACAGGAAGAGGGAGAAGCAGGCTCCATGCAGGGAGCCTGATGTGGGACTCGATCCTGGGTCTCCAGGGTCATACCCCAGGCTGCAGGCAGCGCCAAACTGCTGGGCCACCTGGGCTGCCTAATTCATCTTTTCTGACTCTACATAAGCATCCTTCTCTGGACTCCCCAAACTTGATGTCATTTCCCTCATGATGGGCCCTGCATTTCTTCTAAAAATTTGTCATTACTTCCCCTTGGTTAATGTTTATGGATTCCAAAGTTCAACAATGGGGGATAATCTTCCCTGAACGGAGGTTTTTTTATGAAGGAGGTGGCCAGATCCCCTTCCTTTCTACTCAGAAAACTGTAGAACCTGGGCTTCCCAAAGAGATTTCTTAGCTGCCTTCCAAAGCCTGTCCCATATAGCCCATCACCATGGGCGCCCTGTCCTTTCAGTTACTTCTCACCCTCTACCTGTCCAGGTTGAGAGTAGGGCCTCTCTGGGGACTCTGAGGAGTTCAGAGCTGCAACCCAGTCTGTTCCTTCTGCCTGGAATACTTTTCCTCTCTTCTTTACTCAGTTATTGCCTGCTCACCTTGAAGCTTCCCCTCCTCCAGGAAGCCTTCTCTGATCTCTGAAAAGGTCAAATCCTCAGTTATGGTTTTCAAAGTTCTGTGTGCCTCTCTTGGGTGGCCCTTGTTCCCATTGTAATTTCATTTCCAGGCAAAGAATGATCTGATTACTACTTGCCCTCCTTGACTCAGCGTAGACTGTGAGCTCTCAGATGGCAGGACTTGTCTGCTGTGTTTGTATGTCTCTCCCACACCTGGCACTGTGCCTCCCTCCCTGTAAGCATTCTGTAAAATTGTGTTGGATAGGTGGGTGGGTGGGTGGGTGGGTGGGTGGATGGATAGATGGATAGATGGATAGATGGATAGATGGATAGATGGATAGATGGATGGATGAATGGATGAATTCAAAGGTTATCACAATAGGCAGGAAGCAGACATCATACTCTTTTGGTGGGGAGTGGGTAAGATAGTCTGAAATATCTAGGTGAGACTCCAACCAGAAGTTTCTTACTATCCAAAATTGAAAGAAATAAGGGCACCAAATATCTTTACAAATAGCCACATCTTCTCTGGTGCTCAAAATGTATTGAATGATAATTACAGTGTCTTTTAAGAGCTTTTTAAAAGTCCGTACTTTGGTTCTAAAGGGTGCTATTGAATTTTCCTTAAGCAAATGCTGCATATAAAGACTCTAAACCCAGGAAACAGAAATTCTGAGGGATCCCAGTGAATTCACCAGAAATGTGGTTTATTATGAAGCCATACTACCTTTGGTGGCAAGTGAATATGGTTCAAATCTCAGTTCCCCACTAGTGCCAGTGGCCTTGGAAAGTCACTTCCCTCTCTGAACTGACATTTTCTCCAAACTCCATCCTATAACCACCACGGTGAGTAGAAAGAGAGGCCTTTTTCCTGGCTCTTCCAGCAAAAGTTCCAGAATTGGCTCTGACTGGATGCACCTTAGTGATGTGCTCATCTCTGAAACTGTTTCTGTGGCCAGAGGAGAACATAAGTGAGGGGTTGGACCAGCCTGGGTCATAAACTGCCACTGGATCCCGGGGAAATACCTAAAATAGATTTGCTTAATATTATTCCTTAAATTAATTCACTTATTTTATTCAAATCAGGTTGTTTTAAGGGGAAATTTGGTACTGTGAAGAATTAGTACCATTCACTATAAATCATGTTGTGAAATTCTAGCCAGATGCTGGAGCCTGACACCTGCTCTCTTTGAGTTAAAAGGGAGGATGTACATGTGTTAGAGACGTGTTAAAATCCCATTAGCTTCAAACTAGACTTTCCCCTTAAGGGAGTCGGAAGGTTTGAAGGAGAATTGGAAAGGCTGGCACTGTTGATGCTGAATCAATGTGATTAGAGGTCTTGTCTCTATACAACAACACCAGTCTTGGCTACACAGGAGAATCATCTGAGTCCCAATGCCAGGTCACCCCCAGACCAATTAAATCAGAATCTCTAGGGGTGGCTCCCAGGGATTGGTATTTGTCAAGGCTCCCAAGGTAATTCCACTGTGCAGGGAGGTTGAGAAATCCAGATTTCAATGCATCTACTACTGGTGGTATGTGTCCCACACGGGCATGCCCAGGGTCCGCTGGGCTGCAGGAAGGGGCTCACTGGGAGCCTGGGGTGCCCTGGCTGGTCCGTGTGACAGAGAGTAGGATCCTGTTTTTTTCAAGGAATGAACTGGAGTCCAGGGAGGGTCATTTAACACTTTCCAATGGGAAGGAAGCACACATTCTTCTCCCAGCCTAGAAGGATTAGATTCTTGGGACAAGATTCAACTCTCTTCCTGATCCCACTCTCACTATCTGGCACCCACTGCTTGTTACCTGGACCGGCTGCTACCTCTCTGCATCCGTTTGTCAACCATCCCAGATCCGGCTCTGCTGCTCATCAGCTGTGTGGCTTTGAGCAAGTCACTCAGCTTCTCTGGTCTTCTGGTTCCTCATCTGCATAATGGGGGCACACTGCTGAGCCTGTGATCCTCAAGGGCATTTCCCCTAGGGGCACCTGTGAGTTTTCATCAGGGAGGCAGCCACAGGCTAACCCCACATCCAAGCCTTTGGTCAGGGGCTCCCAAACGTTAGCAGAATTCAGATTTCCCGGGTCTTCCCCCAGGCCAGAGAATCAAGGGCTCTCGTGGCAGCTCTGGATCTACATTCTAACAAGGATCTCAGTTGATGCTGATGCAGGTGGCCCTTAAAGCAAACTTTTTTATTTTAAAGATTTTATTTATCTGAGAGAGAGTAAAAGCAATGAATAAGAGGCAGGGGTAGAGGGAGAAGCAGGTTCCCTGCTGAGCAGGGAGCCTGACATGGGGCTCAATTCCAGGACCCTGAGATCATGACCTGAGCTGGAGGCAGACGCTTAACTGACTGAGCCACCCAGGTACCCCTCAAAGCACACTTCAAAAGTATATTGCCCCTGCCTAAGGAAAGCCCCTTAGCCATGGCCTCTGCACAGCAGCCTCCTTTGTGCGGGTGAGGAAACAGGCTCAGAGAGACCCAATCAGGTGCCCAAGACTCTGTCAGGGCTGGGATTCGAATCTCAAACCTGTCAAACTCCAAAGCTGGTGTTCTCCTGTCTCTCACTGTCCATTTTTAAGTGGCAACTTCCACCCATGGCCCTCTTTCTCCCTTCCCTGCTTTTATGATTATTTCTCTATAGTAATTGTTACCTCTCGCTTTCCGCACTCCTGGCCCACTTGAATATATGCTCCATCCGAGCAGGGTTTCTGGTCTGTTTATGTTGAGTAGCTGACATGGTGCCTGGTACACAGCAGGTACTTACTTAATGAAGGGGTCATGGTGTACCTCCCTAAGCCTCCATGTCCCTTCGTGTAGAATTGAGCCCCTGGCTCGCTCTCTCCACGTGCTGAGCTGGTAACAGGGGCATTGCTCACTGTAGAGTGCTGTGCTCAGGGGAGAGGGTTCAGCTCCGGTGGAGGTGAAGGTGAGGGGGGCCCTGCTCAGAGCCAGAGGGTCTGGGGCCTTTCGCAGTAGGGGGGGGGAGGGGGCCTGCAAGGCCCAGCCCTCTCCTTCCCAAGGACTCTCTGCATCCTGCTCCTGCTTCGCTGTCCCTCCTCCTCACAGGGTCAGATCTCCCAGCCACCCTCCAGGGCTGGTCCTCGGGCCTCCCCTGAGGCCCAGCCAGGCCGCCTTGTCTTTCTTCACCTTGTAACTTCATCCACCCTGCCTGGTGCTGGAGCCAGGCCCCATCCTGTCCTGGGTCAGGCCAGTGGGCCCAGCTGCTCAGGGGACCGAGGGCTGCTGTTCCTGGGTGCTACCCCCACCCACAGTGCCTGGTAGACTCCAGCCTCCCACAGACATAATAGAGGCCCCGTCAGCCCTGACATGGGAAGTGCCTTTTTTTTTTTTTAATGTTTTTGTTTTTCAAACCCTAGATGCAGTGGCCTGTCGCGGAAGGTGGTGGAAACAGTTTCATCTCTGTTCAGTCCTTTCCTTCTTTCTTCTGAGGTTTGGCCCTATGCAGGGCAGGTATAGGCACTGATGAGTTTGTGCAATGAGGGGGCCTCACTCACATCCCCTTTCCTGGCTGCTGCACCCCACACCCCACCCAGCTGCCTGGGGGACCGCAGCCTCCAACGCTCCAGCCTCCCTGCAGGCAGCCTGTAGCCAAGGACAAACAAATCAGGGAGGCAGAAGCTCAGCTTTCTTACTTGAAGGTGAGACCAACCCCAGTGTGGTCAAGCCCTTAAGCTCCCTATGGGGTCAAGCTGGGGCTAGCTGCCTGCAGAGACCACATTCCAGCACAGCTCCTGCCCTTCCAGGTCGGATTCCTTCCCTTTCCATGTCTCCTAAAGGCACTCCCTCAATGCATCTGCTACCTAACAATCCTCCCCTCAGGCTCTGCTTTTGCAGACACCCACCTAAGTCCTGAGAGGAAGTGATCAGTGTGTTTAAAACATATCCAAAGACAAATCCTAGGGACAGGCTGCCCTGCAGCCTTTTCCTCATCTTCCTCCATCTTCAGGATGGGCTCTCATTGACCAGGTCCCCACAAGCACACACCCCAGGCCACACTGCAGTGTTCTGCTGGGTTCAGGAGGTTTGCTTCTTCTGCTGGCTTGGTGGGGATGATGGTCAGAGCCGGCTGCAGACCAAGCATTTGTTTGTAGAAGGCTTTTAAAGGCTGGCTGGGCCCTCCCTCCTCACTCTCTCTTCCAGGAATGCTCCCCTTCCCCAGTGCAGAAACTCTGGCAAGCCACAGCCTTGTGTCCTTTTGGCCGGCATTTTCTAAGGTTTAGCCTGGCAGCCTTCCGCCCTGACCTTGGATGGTGTAATGAAGTTGGGAGAGGCTCCATGCCAGCTCCCCATTAACGTGGCCTTTGAGAGTGCCTCAGGGGCTCCCAAATCTTTCGGCCTGCTCAGGTCAGTAAATAGGGAGGGTGAGCCAGGCAGGGAGAGTCCGTGGTGCTAAGACACGGTATGACCTTGGACAAGTGACACCCTCTCAGGTCCTTGTACCATAAAGGATGGCATTGGGCTCCCTGCTGTACCCATTCATTAGAAGAACATTTGTCAAGTTCTGAATATATGCCAGGCACCCTTCTAGGTGCTGGGAACATAACAATAAGCAAAACAGGCAAAGTCCTTCTCCCATGGAATAGAACATCCCTAGTCAGGAGAATAGAAAAAATGTGGGATTCAGAGTTAGAAGATCTGGAATTTTGCAACTGATTTATTTGAGCCTCAGTTTCCTCATCTGCAAAATGGGGTTGTTCTGAGACATTACTGAGATTATGGATGTAAATGTTTTCGGTAGCAGCTACATTAAATATTAAGTACCTACTCTGTGCCAGGGTATATGGACAAAGCCAATATCCTTACAGTCTCTCCATGAGTGATACTGTTAATAGTGGTGAGTGGAAGCTTTGGAGGCAGACTGGGTTCAAATACAACTCTGTTCTTTCTTCTGTTGTGTGACCTCGGACAAGCTGCTGGACCTCTTTGTGCCTCAGGCTCCTCACCTATAAGAGGGGGGGTCATAATTATACCTAGATTCTAAGGTGGCTGGAAGGATGGACTTGGGTTTGGACTGCCACAGCCCTTAAAACACTGCTGACACTATGTGTCAACATAGTAAGCAGTCAATCCAGGAGTAAGCAGTCAATCCAGGGGAGTTATTACAAGGTGGAAGTCAATCATCTCATTTTACAAAGGGAAAATGGAGATTTTAAGTGCTTGCCTGAGGTCATCGAGCAAGAAGGAGCTGACTGAGATGTTGAAGGAGCCTCCCAGAGTCTGGACCCACTGCCATGAGCTCCTTCACTTCCCTTAGCCACTTGGACCTAGTGAGGTCAAGCTGAGCTGCAGACTAAGACCAAGAGATTTTACAGCTTGGAAATACTGAGTGTGTACATAGGTACGTCCATGAGCTCCCATGCACGTATGTGCGGGTGTTTGTGTCTGTGAATGTTTGTTGGCCAACATCCGAGCATGCAAAATAGTTATCATCAAGAACATATGATATGATTCCATTTATATGGGCTCCAAGAGTAGGCAAAACTAAACTATGGTGCAAGATGTCAGAACAGCGGTTGACTTTGGGGATATTGACTGGAAGGGGGCCTGAAGGAACTTTCTGGGTAGTGGAAATGCTGTATACTTTAGTTGGGGTGGGGGTTACACAGGTATATCCATTTATCAAAAGGCATTGCACTGAACAGTTAAAACTTATATATTTTATTGTGTATAAATCATACCTCCACAAATACAAGAGTATTGGGGAAAAATGATCAATAAGAGATCTCATTTATTGAAAGCTAACTAACCACATGTCAGGCACTGTTCTCGGCCCTTCCAGGCATCTGTCATTTAATCCTAGCAGCAAACCCATGTAGCATGCCTATACGCACACACATGTACATGGGTCCTGTGTGGACCTGTCTGGAACTCTTTCTGTGTAGGCTTATGAGTGGTTCACAGAGCACATATATACATCAATTCACTTCCACATTGGGGGCCTAAGCAGGCATACATGAGGGCGCACGTGTGTCCACAGGAAGAGATGCCTGCTGGCACCTGTGTGCTACATGCACAAGCATCAGTAAACCACACTCTGTGCACTGTGCCATAGTTAGATGCTAATGGCATGCCTGCATCCTGGTCTATGTGGATGAATCAAGCACTGTTATCAGACAATAATGGCAGGGGATTGACAGCCAGCCGCCTGTGCCAGGGAGGAGTGGGGACTCATGGGCACCGGGCAATTAGCATCTCTAAAGGGCGTCTCGGATGAATGGTGGCTAATTTGCAGATATGGTCCAATCAGCCAAGCACAGTAGGGAGATGACGGGCCTCCCCGAGGATTTGTGAGCTGCTCTTGGCTACAGGTTTTGCCCTGGGAGGAGCCCACATGCTAAGTGAGTTAACAGAGCCTGCCTGCCCACACCATTCCTGCTTCCGCAGAGGACTCAAAGACTCAGAGAGGGTGAGCAGGTTATCCAGGATCAAACAGCTAGTACTACTGACCCAGGGACTAGGCGTGGGTTTCCAACTTTGCAGGCATTGCGTGCGTATCTCCCAAAGATGACTCACATCCAAAGGCAGCTTTCATGATTTTCTCCCATTTCCTTGCACTAAAGGTACACTATTTTGTTAGTATTTTCCCTTTAACTGGCTCCATTTTTAAATTTATGTAAGTTTATTGTAAAACGAATCCGCCATTAATGGATAGCTAGTATCTGATACCCATAAATTGAAGTAGGGTGACCAGCTGTCCCTATCCCCATTTACCTAGGACTGAAATGATTCCCTGGACATGGAACTTTTCTGTTTTAAAATCATGATGGTCCTGGCAAACCAGGTTGCGTTGGTCAACCTGAGTGGAAATCAAGTTTAAAAATCAACACCATGGAAATTAACTAGATCCTTAAACTGTAACTGGCTGCTGCAGCCCGCCACAGGCTCTGAACCTGGCTGGAGCCTGTTTGTTCTCTATGCTAAATACGGGGCTTGGTTAGGACTGAGAGCATCTTTTTGCCTGTAGTGCCAGTCCTGGGACTCACTCTGATTGGCTTAATTGAGTCAGTGCCCAAACTGAGCCCATTGTCATTGCCCAAACTGAGCCCATTGTCATTGCCAGAGGAATGCACAGTTCTGATTGGCCAGGCCTGGAGCCAGAGCCGGGGTCAGCCTCATGTAAGCCAGGTAGCTCCACAGTGAAGGCACGGTTTCCCAAAAAGCATGCGAGGAATTTTTACCAGAAGGAAGCCACCAGGCAGGGCTGAAAGAGCTGATGATCCCTCTGCCCTCACAGGCCCTGGTGAGTACTCCTTCCTCTCTGTGGGCCTCAGTCTCCCCATCTCTGAAATGGGAGGGTTGACCACAGTTCAACTAGGGTGATCTCTAAGCATCTTCCAGACTTCGACATTAGATTTGTCTTCCCTTGGACCAATTATTACTGGAGCAATAGAGTTGTCGCTGTTGTTCTCCCTCTCCTTTGCTCAGAGTTGCATGAGATGTGGGAAGTCACGAAAGGAGCATAAGACATTTCTAGGGGAAAGTCAAATCAAACGGACATAGACAATAAAGGGCATTTGTTGGATGGAATAAATGAGGTTCGAGCCAGGTCTGGGAGGGGGTCAGGATGTCCTCACACTGTCTGCGATCCACTGCTGCGCCCTTCTCTGTCAGTTTGGTTCTTGGGCTGGGTGCCCTTCGGGGAGCCCCGAAGACACATCCAGGAATCACATTTGCACCCCATGCCCCCAGAAGAAAAGAAAACTCCCACCATCCCTGCCAAGTCTCAGAAGCCAATCCGATTGGAGGAGTTTAAGCCACGTGCTCCACTCTGACCAATCACTATGGCTGGAGGGCACGTACATATCCTGGGGATGCAATGCGCTGATTGGCTTATTCTGGAGATGGAATGCGCTGATTGGCTTATTCTGGAGATGGAATGCGCTGATTGGCTTATTCCTGGCAGATCTGTCCAGACCGACTGGCTCCCCAGTGGACCCGGGAGACCATTGCATGCTGGGAGTTAAAATTCCCAGACTTGCCCTCTGGTGATGACAGTGATGGAAGAGCTCTCAGGGACGTCTCCTCTTATCCTTCATTGTCGTTTATTTATTTTTTTAAAAATTTTTATTTATTTATTCATGAGAGACACAGAGAGAGAGGCAGAGACGCAGGCAGAAGGAGAAGGAGGCTCCACGCAGGGAGCCCGACGTGGGACTCGATCCCGGGACCCCAGGATCACACCTCGGGCTGAAGGCAGGTGCTAAACCGCTGAGCCACCCAGGTGTCCCTTCATTGTCACTTAACGCGAGGGGGAAACAGGCTCAGAGAAGAGAGGTTGGTTCCAGGTGGGTGTCACCTAGAAAATGTGGACTGAGATCTGCCTTTGGTGGAGTTGCTGCAAATCCCCATGGAAAGAATAATAAGAATGCTTCCAGAAGGGAAAGGCAGGAGGAAAGACTGAGATGCGTTGCACACCTACCATGGGCTGGATTTTCTACACCTTCGTGTCATTTAATCCTGTAGCCCCTGGAGAGTGGCTTGTGTCGTTGCTTCCGTCTTACGGACAGGAGAGGACAGGAGACGGACAGGAGAGGACAGGAGACGTGGGACCAAGCGGGCAGAGGTGGCCTGCGCAGGGTTACAGGTCAGGCAGGAGACAGCGTCGCCCAGGTGTGAGGTGCGAAGCCGGCTGGGTTTGAACTCTGTTTACTGTGCATCTACTATGTGCTCAGTACTTGCCCAGCGACCATCTCTTACTTGCGTGGTCAGTGGGTCTGCCCCATTTCGCAGATGCCCCATCTGTTCCTAGGAGGGCGCCGTGTTCTCAGAAGATGTCAGAGATCCCTTCTTGGATGCCAGAAATGGTCTGTTTTTCAAATTGTCTTTGCCAGTGCGGCCTGCGTGACTCCTTTTCTGCTCTTTCTTTGTCTCCGGCTCCCTCCTCCTCCCCCACCCTCCTCCCCACCCTTTTCTGGCCCGGCGGCTCCCAGTGGGGAGCTTCTAAGTCTTCCAGGTTCCTGGTAACTAGCCCTGGGGCTGGGAGAGGAAGTTTTTCTGCGGAAACACCCAGGCCTTTGTCTCTCTGGGCCCCAGGGCTCAGCCCCGCCCCCTCCTAGAGAGCTACCCCCCCCCCCCCCCCCCCCCCCCCCCCCCCCCCCCACCTCCACGCACTGGTTTGGTGCCAATGTTTGGGCTGCTATGGCCCTGGCCAGGCTCGAAAAAGGAATTATTTCGGTCTCCTTGCATAGTTCTCAGCCCAATTCCCAAAATGGGAAGTGGCCTGGGAGGGCCTCCCAACCTCCAGCTCTAGTGGAGGAGGGAGGAAGGGAGAACTTGGCGGAGCAGGGAGAAAGAAGGGGGCGCAACTGTGGTGACACACTGCCCCCCAACAGACACAGACACACATACTGCAGCCCCTTCTCTAGCCCTGCAACCTACAAAAATAGTAAGCCTTTCAGATCTTCCCAGGCCCTGGCAATGTGTTCACTGTGCTTCAGAGGGAGAAGGGGTGGCTCCTGGGGTCCCACACAGCTTAGTGTGGATGAAAAGGTAGGGGAATGTGTGTGGACCCCATCTCCCTAGCTAAAAGAACGCTTGGGTTAAGGAAAGGAGGACACAAACAGGAAAATTGCCTCAAATCCTGACTGGCGGATGGGCAACTAGCCCACCTAGAATGCTGTGTTGTCACTCCTCCCTCCTCTTCCAAGAAGCTTTCCCTGACTGCCTATAGGGCTGTGTCAGGGTCTTGAGAGGCATGTTCTGACCCCAGTTATCGGTGAGCTCAGGACCACCAGTCCTATTCTTCAACATCCCTCCCAGGGTCCAGTTACAGCTCTGCTCAGCCTGGATGTCACTATAGTGACCAGCTGTGTTACTGGCCAGGGGGCAGGGGTGGATCTCCCTGACAGTGTCTGACATCTGATTTGTCGCCTGCCTACCCAATGATCTGTCCAACTAACAAACTGATTGCAAGTCTAGATCACTGTCTGTCTGTCTTCCTGCCTGGGAGTTTGGTCGACTAGATGGATGGCTGTCTGGCTGTGTCTTTCTGTCCACACAGGTGTCTGGGTGACTGCTGCGCATCTGACTGAATGGATGGTGGGAGGTTCATCGGTCTGTCTTCGTGTCTGACTGAGTGGTCGCAGAACGGGCTAGCTCCTTGTCTGCCTGCATTGTCGGAGCTCTGACCGAATGGGTGCCTGACCGACAGACAGTGGGTCTGCCTACCTGACTGGCTGTTGTATCTAATTCCATGTACAACGAATTGCCTGTCTGTCCATTTCCTTGTTTATTTTTTTTTTAAGATTTTATTTATCCATTCATGAGAGACACATAGAGAGGGGCAGAGACATAGGCAGAGAGAGGCAGAGGTTCCTCTTCAGGGAGCCCGATGTGGGACTTGATTCCAGGATCCCGGGATCACAACCTGAGCCGAAGGCAGATACTCAACCACTGAGCCATCCAGGTGCCCGTTTCCTTGTTTAAATGCTTTTCTGAATGTCTGACTAATTGGTCATCTGTCTGTCTGCCTGGATGTCTGACCCAATGACAGAATGATTGACAGTTAATCTGCCTGTCTGTGTGTCTGTCCGACTGGCTAATAGTCTATTGGTACTTAAATGAAAGACTGAGTCTCTCTCTCTCTCCATATCCTGGTCTGACCGACAGGATGACTGACAGCCTGATTGTCCACTACGGGTCTGTTGTATCTAACATATGATGACAGAAAGTCTGTCCATCTGCTTGTCTGTCTGACTGACCATGTGTCTGTTGAAATAGATAAGTGACTGACCATCGCCTCTCTAGCTGACCCACAAGATGGCTGACAGGCTGACTTGCCGCTTTTCCACCTCTTGGTCCCCCTGATGTGTTCACTGGGTATTTGACTCCTGACTCTCCAAAGAGTTTGCAACTCATGGGCTGTCCTAGGTAGTGGTAGGGCTTGGATGATGCACATCTAGGACACCCCCACGCTTCTCTCCTTCCCTCTGTGGCTCTCCACTCTCCACTCTCAACCCAGAGAAACTAAAGTCTTTTCCAGAGAAGGGGGCAGAAAACTTAGCATCTGCTCAGTGTCCTCGATTTCAAGTGTTTGCACTCTGTGAAAAAGGGAGGCATGATGAATGTGTGTTCTTCACCCCAATCCCCAACCCCATTTTCAGAGAACCCCCAGGGCCTTAAGAAGGCAACTTCATTCCTCAGCAAGGCCACAAGGACATTCTCCTGAAGTGTCAAGCCCTGCAACCTAGGAAGCACTGGGCCGGGGTGGGGGGGCGGGGGGGGGGGAGGGTGGCTTTAACAAATCTTGACACCCGTGCTGTTCAGACATTGGGAGTGATTCCCAGGATCGGGGGCAGGCAGCCACACTGGGAGGACAGGCTCCCTGGGTCAGTATGTCTCCAGCATCAGGAACTCCTTGGCCCCTCAGAATGAAGCAGAGCCAGGGCAGAGTGAGTAATGCTTTGCCGGGAGGGAGGAGGCACAGTCTTTCCCTGCTGGGGGCACTTCCTCCTAATGATAGAATTCTGTCCAGCTGCGGGCCAGGCTGCTGTCTGACCTCCATTCCTTAAAGACAGAAGAAGTCTGCTGATGAATTTTATTTGGGCATAAATATGTACATGTACATGGACATCTGGACTGGAAGGGACCTCCCAAGTATTTAGCTCTGTCTACATTCTTGTCTTTGTCTTTCTTAGGACTTCCCAGGTCCCCTCAGAGACAACAGGCTGGACATTCCTTGCACAGGTGGAGGGGATGACTGATCCAAGCTCTGGGGGAGGTGAGAAGAGGGCATTCTGGGAGTTCTCCAGACCCCTAGCATTTAGAGATGGCTGTGTATCTGAGGTCAAAGTAAAGCTCAATGTGTGACCAGGATCAGGGCTCAACCAATGAGAAGGCTCAGGGTTTAGTGTATGACCTGGGTCATGGCTCAGCCTAGGATCAGGGTTCTCTTGTGGCCAGGGTCAGATTTAAAATCAGGACCAGGGTCATGAAGGAATCTGGCTAGAGTCAGGGTTCAATATGACCAGAATAAAGACTCAGAGCAGGGCTCATTCAGGGGCTGGGGTTATATTTAGTCTGGATGCTTGGCTCTTTGTCACCTGAGGTCCTTACTCCTCAAGGACAGGAAGGCAGAGAGGCTGGGAAGCTCCTGGTGTTCCTGCCTATCCTTATCCCTCTTCCGCCCAGGCCCTGAGGGCATAGCTGAGGTGCCTTGTGAGCCCCTGGGACAGGGGAAGGTGCAGAGGGCTGTTCTCCAGTCCTTGCATGTTCTGCTGGAGGTGGGACCAGAAGACCATCCTCATGTCTGGGGAGGGTGTGGAGGCAGAGGAGGGCTCCTGAAGAGGAGAAAAAGAAAGTCATGAAGGGACATAGTTACAGTGTGGAGTCTGGAGCAGACCACCTGGGTTTCAGTTCTGGTCTGCCACTTAGTAGCTGTGTGACCCTGAGCAAGTTACTCAACCCTTCTGTGCCTTAGCGTTCTTGTCTGTAGAACAGGGACAAACGTAATATTTACTTCATAGGATTATAGTGAGGATTGAATAAGTTAACACATGTAAAGTCCCTACAGAGTGCCTGGTTGGTTGTAAGTTCTCAATCAGTGTTGGCTGTTCTTATTAGTTCCAGAACCCTGCAGGGGCCACACTCTGTGAACAATCCAGGGTAGAAGTTACATCAGTGAGAGAGGGCTAGAGCTCAGGTTCCAGCTCCCCAGATCTGTCGGCCACCCCAGTGTTAGGTTCTGATGGCTCCATGATCTACTCCGTTGTAACAGTAATGGCACTTGTAGTTGCTTCTCTAATGGCTGTCTTCCTCCACCAACTAGGGTGTCCACTCCCTGAGGGCAGTTTCTTACCTTTCTTACTTTATCACTGTGTCCTCAGCACCCAGCACATACCTGCACATAGTAGGTGCCCAAGAAACAGTCACCAACTATGTGATCATATTAAAAAGCGATCATTTACAGTGGACTAGGCACTGCACTTGGCCTTCCCTCTAATTTTTTGATGCAGCCTTTTAAAACTGAGAATGAAAATAGATGCATACAGATGGAGAAGACATTTAAGTAATACCAGAGGATCTGCCACGGAAAGATGGAAATCTCACCTCCACCTCTCCAGGTTCGAAATCGGAGCCTTTCTTGTACACCCTTATAAAATCTTCATGTGTTTGTATGTTCATATTCACGTTCCACCAGCTCCATGGAAATAGGGATTTGTGTCTATTTTGTCCATGTTTCCTCCCACTGCTTAGAACAGTGTCTAGCAAGTAGTAGGTTTTCAATAAGGATATGTTGAAAGTTCAATTTTTTTCTTTCTATTTTTTTAAAGATTTTATTTATTTGAGAGAAAGATAGCAAGAGAGAGAGAGAGAGCATGAGCAGAAGAGGGGGAGGCAGAAGCAGGCTCCCTGCTGGCGGTGGGAGTCGGACATGGGGCTTAATCCCAGGATCCTGGGATCATGTCCTGAGCTGAAGGCAGACATTTAACCAACTGAGCCACCTAGATGTCCCTCAATTTTTTTTTCTAATACCAATGGGATTATGTCATATATACTGCTCCATACCTTGCTTTATAACTATAAATAAGTTAATAAATCTTAGAGATCTTTCCACATCAGCAAAAACACATTAACCTCATTTGTGTTAATGGCAACATAATCTTCCATGCTGTGTAATTTATCTAACTAGACCCTGCATTGAGGCAGTTTCTGATTTTCATTTTTCCTCCCCCGTAATGATGACACTCTACTTCAGCGTCACACCTCAATTTTGCAAGCAGTTATCTTTGATCTTGGCTGAGAAGACTGCATCTCAGAGAGGTGAAGATGCTTGTCCAGGTCACACAGCTCACCTCCAAACCCACCCTACCACCTGGGCCTTTTCTCTGCTGCCCATCAGTGCCCCTCCCTGAGTTTTCCCATCATTCTCCTCAGAGAAGGCTGCTCTGCAACACTTCTTGACAGGGCATGGTCCTCCCACAAGGGTCTCTCAGCCTTTGGTAGTGCCTCCCAGGAGCAAAGCTGGGCTCAGGAAGCTAGGAGTCTCCAGATGGACCCAGAATCCATTCCTCCAGAGCTGTGGTTAAGGCAGTGGTTCTCCACCAGGGGGGACTTGGGACCACCCCCCTCCAGAGGAGGCAATGTCTGGGATGTTTTGGTTGTCACATCAGGGGAATGGGTATTACTGGCATCTAGTGGGCAGAGGCCAGGAACACTGCTAAACATCCTCCAGACAATCCCCCACAGCAAAGAATGATCCAGCCCCAAATGTCAACAGTGCGGTGGTGGAGAAATCCTGTGGTAAGAGCACCAGACTTTCCGGGGTCCAAACCCTGGCCTGCCACTTACTGTCTGAGGGGGCTTAGGCTGGTTGTTTCTCCACTTTGTGCCTCTCTCTTGCCTTATCTGTAAAATGGGGATAAGAATAGTTCCTCTCTTCTGGATTTGTATATATTGTATTTGTAAAGCACTTTGTCAGGGCCTGACCAATGTAAGCTCTCAGTATGTGAAACCATAATTGGAATCATTGCCCCGAGAGTCTGGGTGTCAGAGAGCTGAGGGAAGATATGATCTGCAGAGAAAACAGGGCAATCAGGCCGTTCCCTGCTCCCTCAGCATGGCCTCCCCCAGGGATTGTGACCACAGATAGAAATAGAACCCCCTGGATGCTGTTGACCTCTGATTGGTCAGGAATGGAGGAAAAAAAAATCACTTAGAAGACTGTTTCCATTTTAGGGGCTGAAAAGCAGCTCCCAGGAGACCCTCAGACATGGTGATATTCCAGAAGCTGAGCACTAGAGGGTCTTAGAGATCAACAGCTCCAAGCTGTCCATTTTACAGATGGGGAAACTGAAGCCCAACAAGGAGGCAGGACTTGCTCACACAGCAAGGCAGTGGCAGACCTGAGCTGGAAGCTAGCCTTGGACACATATGGGTCTCTTCGTAGCTCCACTCTAGAGGCCCTTCTCAGGCACAGACCAGTACCCAGTCATATTCACTCTTCCCTCTTTGCAGAGAGGCCCTGGAATCCACCCTACTTGGAAAGCAATGTCATAGAAGTATTTATAAGCACAGCTTCGATATCAGACAGGCCCTGATTTGAATCCCAGTTGCACCAATTACCTATAATGCCCTTGGGAAGGCCACGTACAATTCCCTCAGTATTATCATATTTTGTTGTTGAAGGGATTAGAGACAGTGTGTAGGTAGACTGGCACATTGCTGGTGGAATGCAAATTGGCCAAACCTCTTTCATTTAGCAGTTCTACTCCTTTAGATACTCCCTCACATGTGGGAAATGGAATATATACCTGGATAATCTTTGCAAATTTGAGAGCAATCCAAATGTGGCACAAGAGGGGACTGGTTGAAAGCTCTCTGGGGCATCTGTACAAAGTCTTTGACACATTAATTAAAAAGCTTGAGGCAGCTATGTGTGTACTGATTTGTAACAACCTCCAACATACATCATTAAGTGAAGAAGTAAGATCCCGAAGGGTGGGCATAGTGTATGCTACCATGATTGTGGGGAAGAAAGAATGTAGATAAATATAAATGCTTATGTATGCACAGCACATCAGTTAGAAAGACATGTAGCTGCAAGGGACAGAAAATTCAACAAGTCATGGCTTGAACAAACACAAATCCAGAGCTGGGAGACCGGTGCTGGCACAGCCTTTCAAGGACTCAGTACATCTTCCTTCTTCCCAATCCCCCATTCTGGGCATGCGGCTTTGATCCTCATGCTCTCAAGATGGCTGCTCTGCCTCCAGGCATCAAGTCCACATTCCAGGCAGGAAGAAAAAGGAAGGGCAAAAGGAAAATACAAAGACAAAAGTCTTCCAGTTGCCTGGTCTCGTGGGAGTGAGAGAGTGGAAAAGAATGCCCTGCCTAGGGACTTCCACCTACACTTCAATGTACAGAGCACGGCTGCTCCCAGTTGCAAGGGAGTCTAGGAACATGAATATTTTTATCTAGACACATTGCTACCTGAGCAAAATTAGGGTTCTGTTAGGTGGAGGATGGATATTAGGTAGGCAAGCAGTCTACAACTCATAGTACGTCACTGGGTGGATCTGTAAGAAATGGGAATGGTAATCACCTCGGGAGTGACTGAATGACAACAAATGGAGGCAGAAGAGAGATCTCATCTCCTTTTGTACCTTTTTATTTTCAAACTGTATGCACATACTACCTTCTCTCTCTCTAAGATTTTATTTATTCATGAAAGACACAGAGAGAGGCAGAGACATAGGCAGAGGGAAAAGCAGGCTCCATGCAGGGAGCCCAATTCAGGACTCAATCCCAGACTGGGATCACGCCCTGAGCTGAAGGCAGACGCTCAACCGCTGAGCCACCCAGGCGTCCCGCACATATTACCTTCTAAAAAAAAAAAAAAAATTGTGTTAAAAATACAATATTTAAAAAGGCAATGCATACAAAATGCCTGGCACATAATAAGCATGTAATAAAAGCAGCTTTCCATCTTTAATCACTTAGCATCAGCTGTAGATTACATTCCCAGCTCTGTTGCATCTAAGTTTTGTGACTTTGGGCATATTTCTCCCTCTTTCCATGCTTGAACAGGATACAGATAATAAATATTCTTTTAGCTGCTGGCAGGAGAATTCCTCCTAGGGGCCCAGTGCTATTGGGGAAGTGGCTTCTCCAGACCTCTTGAAATGACTGAGACCCTGTGGGGTGTGGATGGGTGGGGTCAGTGCTTCCCAGAAAGAGGGTAGGATTGTGTTACAGGAGACCAAGAGAGGAATTTGTTGGTGGGAGTAGGGAGAGGGAAGAGAGTTAGCTCTGGGTGGGTGTCCTTTCCAACATGACATTCTCCCCTAAAGACCAACCAAATACCCCTCACCACTGATTGGAATACAGCCACACAATTGTAAGTAACAGCCAACATTTATGGAGTGCCAGGCACTGTCCTAAGTGCTTTCACATACACTAATTCATTTAACCCTGGCAACAGTTGTTGGAAGCATCTACTGTTATTATCCCCATCTTACAGATGTAGAAAGTGAGTCTTTAAGTCTACCAGAATGATGAAGAGTTGGATGGGGTTGGCTTTCTCATGGAAATTGATATTGGGGGGTGAATCAGGGCCCAAATGGGGTCGGGACACTTGGACGCAGGGGATCAAAGCAACAAGGATCTGGAGTCTATGAATCTATGGGATTTTTTAGAGTTCTGGGCAGATGGATGCAGGATTGACTTTGGGGAGTGTGAGGAGTTCAGACTGTTCTAGAAAACCCCGCTCCCAGCTGACAGCTAGTTCATGTTAAATGGCAACCAGTGTACCTACAAATATCAGGGCTGTGGGGTGGCTGGGGTGAGACCACAGATGGGATTATCCACTGACCACGTTTCCACTCCTCCATCTTCACCTCCACCCCCTGAGCCAAGCCCCCATCATCTCTCACCTGGTCTGTTGTGGTAGCCTCCTCCCTCGTCTCCCACCTTCCATCCTGCCCACGTCCTTCCCCCAAGTCCATTCTCTATTTGCAGCCAGAGGGATCTCGTGAACACTTCAGTGAGAACACGTCCCTCTTCTGCTTAAAACCCTCCCATGGCTCCCATTTCACTCACAATAAAGTAACAGTTCCTACCAGGCCTTCCATGATCCAGCCCCTGACAATTCCCTGACCTCATCTCCTACTACCCTCCCTCTGGCTCCTTATGTTCCAGCCCCACTGGCCTACTGCTCCCACCTCAGGGCCTTTGTACTTGCTGCTTCCCCTGGTGCCCTTCCACTAAGTATGGCTCCTTCTAACTTTATATTCAGATCTCTTTTCAAATATCACACCTCTCCTCTGCCATCTAAAGCAGCTCCAGCCTCATCCATTACACTATTCCCTTCCTGCTTTATTTTTCTTACCATCATGAGTCAAATTACACTTTTATATGTTCTCTTGTCTCCTCGTTAACTTTCTGACAAGGCAGGGACTTTATTTTGCTTGGCTCAGTTGGCTCATAGTAGATACTTCACATTCTCTCTATACATACATACAACAGCTTTGTTGAGATATTACTAGGGAAATGTATAATTCACCTATTTAAAGTGTACAATTCAATACTTTGTAGTATATACAGAGTGTGCAGCCATCACCATAAGCGATTTTAGGACATTTTTATCACCCCTGAAAGGAACCCATACCTATCAGTAATCACTGTGCATTTCCCCACCAGCGGATGTCCCTGTCCTAGGCAACCACTAATCTATTTTCTGTCTCTTGGATTTGCCTTTTCTGGACATTTCATATAAATGAGTCATATAATATACAGCCTTTTGTGTCTGGCTTCTTTTACTTATAATGTATAAGTATAATGTTTTCTGGGTTCATCTTTGTATCAGTACTTAGCTCCTTTTTTATGGTTGAATAACATCCCCTTGTATGTATAGCACACTTTTTGATTACCCTTTATTGTTTGATGGATATTTGGGTTGTTTCCACTTTGGGTTATTCTAAGTAATGTTTCCATGAACATTTGTATACAAATTTCTGTGTAGACATGGGTTTTACTTCTCTTGTGTATCTACCTAGGGGTGGAATTGCTGGGTCATATGATAACTCTGTGTCTAATCTTTTGTGGGACTGCCAGACTCTTCCAAAGTTGCTGCACCATCTTGTAATTCTATATCTGGCCAACACTTGCTGTTGTCTGGTATTTTTGTTTTGTTCTGACTGTGTATTTTTGTTTTTGTAAATAAATTATTTTATTTATTTGAGAGAGAGAGAGCACAGAGGGAGAGGGAGAAGAGAAGCAGACTCCCCGCTGAGTAGAGAGCCCAACGTGGGGCTCAATCCCAGGACCCTGAGATCATGACCTGAGTTGAAGGCAGAGATGCTTAACCGACTGAGCCACCCAGGCTCCCCATGTTGTCTGGTTTTTTATTCTAGCCTTCCTACTAGATGTGAGGTGGTCATTGCTGGTGGCTTAGATTTACATTTTTTAAAAAGATTTTATTTATTTATTCATGAGAGACACAGAGAGAAAGGCAGAGACACAGGCAGAGGGAGAAGCAGGCTCCATGCAGGGAACCTGACGTGGGACCCCCATCCTGGGACTCCAAGATCACGCCCTGGGCCAAAGGCAGGCACTAAACCGCTGAGCCACCCAGGCTGCCCTGATATGCATTTCCCTGTGAATTGAATGATGTGCTATGAGGTGAGGGATCCCTACCGGGGTCTGCCCCCTCAGCTGCCCTCCAGGCCAAGGCAGTGCTGAAACCTGGAGCCCAGGTGACCCTCCGAGGTCAGGCCAGGCTAGCCTTCCATGCTCACTCAAGTGACTGGTAGCCAGCTGGGTGGGCACCATGTCCTGACACCCTGGGCGGGTCTGGGCCACTGACCAGCAGTTGTGACTAGCTTTTCAGGGCTAAGCTCTAGAAACTGTGATATCACTGCAGTTCCCTTACCAGCATCACAGAATCCTGGCAGGGTCTCCTCTCCTTCCTTCTGCTCCTCAGCTTTTGCAGCAGCTGTGGTACCTCCTTTGTACATGTGAGGAAAGCAAGGCTCAGAGAAGTGATCTCCTGGCCCCAGGACACCAGCTGAGCCCTTTGCTAACTCAAGGTCCAAAGTGCCTGAGACAAAGTGCCAGCGCAATGGAGCTCATTCTCTAGGGAGAGAGACGGACAGCACAAAGTAGATAAACATATAAGGTAAATTTCAGGAACAGACGAGTGTGATGGAGAAAAATAGAGAAGGAAAGGGGATCTGAGTAACACATAGGGGGAGCGGTGGTGCTGCAAAGTTAGATGGGCACTTCTTCAGTGTTTACTGAGTGCCAGGCGCTGTTTGAAGCACTTTCCATATCTTACCAAGTGAGGCAATCGGAGGCCTCTCTCTTACAGAGAAGATACATCATGCTCCCCTAATGTACACATGCTCTGTAGTCCTTGAATTTAAACCAGAAAAATAACTAGCCACGTGAATAGCTGCATGAGGGTGCTCTGGAAATAGAAGCAGCAAGTGCAAAGGCCCTGAGGTGGGAATGCCTTTGGTAGATTCCCAGTGTGTTGGCCTGGAGTGCATGAAGGGAGGGTGTAGAAGGTGAAGTCAGCAAAGGTGGAGAGAGGCAGAGAGGAGGGTGCATAACCTTCCAGGCCAACATAGTAGCAGAACCCAGGTTCCAACACAGGCCTCAGGACTCGGCCCAGCACTCTACCAAGGCCATACTCTCCTCTTCTGTCAGCCACGCTCTCTATTCCATTCCCAGGAGAAGGCATTTCCTATGGGTCTGTGGGCCTCCTGCCTACAGGCTGGGAAGAGGCACTAGGACCCACCTTTCCCTTCCCTGCTCTGGTCCAACACCAGCCTTCATTGACTGTGTAGCCTTAAGCAAGAGTTTGCCTCTCTGTGCCTCAGATTCCTCCTCTGCCCAGAGGAGATAATCCTGGGACCCATCTCAGAAGGTTGGCATGAGCACTAAAATAAGCCAGGATAGATCGAGTACTTAGATTGGAACCAGCAGGTACTTGAGAAATTGCAGATTTACTATCTTGACTGTTATGATTCTGTTTTATTTGTACTCGTGGCCTGTGATGTTTGTGATTGGCAGGGGTGGAGGAGCCTGTGGTCAGCATAACTTGGAGACAGGGATCACTGTGTCTGGGGGATGTTGGGAACAGAGAAAGGGTCCAGAGCGCAGCCCCAGCAGAGGGAGTTTTAACCCCCACACTGGGTGGCAAGCCTGGGCCAGATGTCCACTGGTAGGGCCAGGTGTCCTCTGATATTGCAGGCCAAACTCTAGAGCAATGAGTGAGCGAACCATGAGTGAGTGGGCTTGATGGGCACCTGTTACATGCCAGGGCCTGCAGTGGGCCAGAAGGTTGCACACTAGGGCAGTCCCCTCCCACTCCCACTGCCACAGCCACTATCAGGCTTTGCCAGGGACACTCAACTCCTACAGGGGCTCCCTGCTCAGAAGGGCCCCCCACTTTGTTTAATACTCTGCTGTCACTGTCTTGAAACTCAATAACTGTGTAACAAGAGGACCTGTATTTTCTTTCTGCCAATTATATATCCAGTCCTGGCTGACAGAAGCTGTGCAGCGCCCCCTCCCTCATCGGAGCCAGCCCTAATGGATTCTTTCTTTCTGATGGAATTTAGGGGCATTATTTGATCTAGCTGGCCTCATCAAGTGCCTCATGAGTTTTCTCAGGTCAAGAAGAGCATTTGCCCTTTAGAGGAATGGGAGAGCCCAGCAAATAGGGGGAGGGAGAGAGGAAGAGAGAGAGAGAGAGAGAGAGAGAGAGAGAGAGGAGAGGGCCTGATGGTGCACTTAGCAAGGGGAGCTGAGGGGGTCACATTACCGGAGAGTCTGTCTCCCCCAAGATTTCAAATAAATCATGCTTCTGACTCCCAGGATCCCAGAACCTCCTGGAAAGAAAGGGAAGTAACACCCCTGAATACCACTTTGTGTCAAAAGCTTCCATTGCTGTTATTTCACTTAACTGTGACTATTATTAATTATTATCGTTAGCCTGTTTTGCACAGGATGAAACAGATTCCATAAAGCAGGGCTGATTGCTTAAGATTCCACAGTTAGGGGAGGAGAAGATAGAGAAAGAAAAAATGGAGGCATGGCAGAGGAGAGGGCAGCAGAAAGCAGGACCATAGGAGGAGTTTCCCAGGCCCTGGGGCACTTTGCCTTTCACGGTAAAAAAAAAGTTAAAGCTTTTATTTTATAGCTGCATTGGTATAAAGACAAATATATTAACTACTATATTAAAACATTTCCTGCAGTCTAAAAGTTCATTTCCCCCCCTTCTAATTATAAAAGAAATGAAAACATTGGGGAGGAGACCCCGGTGTCTGTGAGTTCTAGGCTCTGTGTCTCCTGTGCCTAACAGAGCCTCCAGAGACTGGCGCTGGCAGGGGAGAGGCAGGGAGGGAGGAGGAAGGCCAGAGGCTGCATCGCATATCACAGCTGTCTGACCTACCGTAATGAACAATGATGGGCAGCAGCTCAAACCCCCACCCTCTGCCCTTTAACCCAAGCCTTCACTCCTTTGGAGCCCCCCCCCTCCTTGCCTACCTGGCCTCACCCCTCCCTGGAAGCTCTGTCTCCCCCGACATCACTTGCCTGAAGCTGCACCCTCTCAGATCAGATCTGCCCCCTCACCCCAGCTGCCCCAGATGCCACTGCTCCACTTGACAGATTGAGCCTGTCTCTTCTGATTTATGCTGTCGCCTCTGAGGGCCACACCTGGCCAGCAGCCAGCAGCACTGTTACCTTTTGCTGCTATTAATGCGGCTATTTACCCCCAGTAAAGTGACCTTAATTTACAAGGCATTATGACTAATACCAGATGATTATGGCCATTAATATTTATGGTTGACACTCCCAGAAGGGGACCTGGGTGCTAATTGGCACTCCTCTCTGTGTGTCTTTTCTCAATGAGGCTTCCAATTTCTGCTGCTGTTCTGGGTTTCAGCCTCTCCGTTTCAAAGGGAAATATTGTGTGGGGCATTTCCTTATTTCTGGCTGATTCTCATTTCATTCCTTTATTTCCTCTGGATTGTGTAAGCAGCCTAGAAACATGCGGATGCGCTGGGGACTCCAGGATCCCGACAAAGGGCTGGGTCATGGCTGAGGGGAAGCTGGCTGTGTTGAGCTGCAAGGAGAGTCTGCTTTTGCCCAGAGGAAGTGAAGGGGAGGGCGGGCGCTGGGGAATGTATACATTTGCCCAGAATCAGAGCCCCGCTCAGACACCCACGCCTTCCTCTGTCTCTAATCAAACATTTTCTGGTCTTTTTACATAAGATGGAATCTAAACCAACTCCCTGCCCCCAACGCCCCATCTCTGGTTTGGTTGAACACATGGGGGTGTTTGGGGCATCTGCATTTGGGGGCCAGATTGGAGAAGGCAGATCACACTCCTCCCCCTTCTTGCCTTGGGTTTTGGGCGTGCCAGGAGCTGATGTTGCCTGATCTGAGAAAGGAGATGTACTTGTCATCCCTGCATTTCAGGTGGAAGATCTGTTTACAAATGGCAACGTGTTGCCATGGCCACCAAGGGCTTCCTTCTGAGAGATGGGGAGAGTGCCTTGCCTGGGATCCCCACGTGGCCTTGCCCACTCACCTCATGCCCCATCAATGGGGCTAGGTTGCAGTTTCAGAATGCCTTTGGGGCTAGGTGGGCCCTTACATGAGTGAGTGACATGCCAAGAGGACCATGGAATGGAATGGAGCGGTGTATCCCTACTGAAGGGGCAGCCACCACCCAGGTCCAATGAATGGCTGCCATGCAAAAAAATGGATACAGTTTCGCCAGACCTCCTGATTATCCAAGAGATGTGAGAAATTTGGAGTATAGGCACATTGTCCCAATTATTTTTATTGTTGGCAAAGAAGGCAAATAATACATTTTTTTAAGAACTGAGTGGGCCAAACAAAACATATTCATGGGCTGGCCATTTTGGCTGCCATTTTGCAGTCTGAGCAGGGCATGTCACTGACAGAATGACGGCCCACTCAGCATCCTTTTGGTGTCATGAGGGAAGAGAATCCAGAAAGACAGCTTTGTAAGGATTTGGGACCCAAAATAGACTTAGATTTAGTAACTAGAAACTGATCAGCCAGTTCATGTGTCTCCAAATGATCATTTCAGATCTATCAGTTGGTGGTAATCCAGGTTTAGGAAAGGGGCACTTGGATTCTGGCCAGCATCTGCCCCCAACTTGCTGAGAATGGGACCAGACCTACTCTGGTCCCCTTCTCTGTACCTTTGTCTCCCCATCTGTATAATGGTGGGGTCTTGCTGGTGCCAACTGGCCGCCCCCCTCATGCTTATTCCAGAATGTGTCTACTCTGTGTGACACCCGGGAATTTCCTCTGTTGGGGTTTCACTGTCAAGAGTGGGTCTCCTCTATCCTATTCACTTATTCTTTGACATCAGAGTGTTGAACAACTACTTTGGCAGGTACTGGGAATGAGGATAAAGAAGTGGGTGGGACAGGCGAGGTCCCTGCCATGTGGGCGCATCTCCCACTGGAAGAGGCAGGCAAGATGGAGGAGCTCGTCTGCATTTCTGCTCAGCCACATGGCCAGATGGTAGGCTTGACTCATTCCCTGGATTGCTTTAGCCAATGTCCATCTTTCTAGACTCATCTGAGCTATTATACCCTTTAAGGAAGCCTTTCCCAACCAATTCCTCTACCTCCTTCCACCTGGTACCCCCGTGATTCAGAATTTGATTCAGATTGGTCTAAGGCAGTTCTTCAACCTTTGCACTGTTAACATCTGGACTATGCTGTATTGTGGGATGTCTTGTACACTGTAAGGTGGTTAGCAGCATCCCTGGCCTCTACCTGTTAGATGCCAATAGCACCGCCCCCCCCCCACACACACACACATATACACACAGATCACAATTATTATGACCAAAAATATCTCCCAGTGTCCCCTGGAGGGAAAAATTACACCTGGGTAAGAACTGCTTGTTTGAGACAATCATGGTGGCATCATCCCTTTTACTTATGCAGGGATATGTCATGCCAGTCACCAAGTCTGCTGGGAGGTTTCTGGGAGGGTTTTCCTCTATCTCAGGAAATGATAGAATGAGAGGATCTTCTATTTCCTGCTCTTGGATATGGTCATGTCTTCATGTGATGGCTAGAGCAATGGCAGCCACCTTTGATCCATGAAGTGAGCCAGTCTGAGAATATAACCAAATCTCTGAGGATGCTAGAGCAGATGGTAGAGAATTTGGATCTTTGATGGTATTGTTAAGCCCCTTGGTTATGGGTAACCCTATTTCAGAACTTTCTGTTATGTGGAATAATAAATCCCCTACTTGTTTGAACCTCTTTTAGTCAGCATTTTCTACTTCTTAAACCAAGAGTATCTCTCTCTGATACATCATACTTACCCAACATTATCAACTTCTTCAGAGAGTCCTCTCCTGCTCCCCAAAAGAAATTAGGTCCTCCTTATTATTCTGAACTTTTCTTTGGTGACATTCATCCCAATATATGTTGATATTTTGTGTGTTTACTGAGACCTGTCTTCCTCCACTAGGCTGTGATCTCTGTGAGGACAAGGAGCTTGTTTTACCTTTCTTCCACTGTACCTAGTGACTAACCCAGTGCCTGGCACATAGTAGGCCCATGAAATAAATGGGAAATGGATGGATGGAAGGATGGTTGGACAAATGCACAGACAGATGGAGACACAAAAGGGTATATATTTACAGCTCTACCTGTGCACGTGGGTAGAAAATTCTCAGACCTATAAGCTCCAGGGCTGAACCTAAGGCTTCAGAAGAAGGTAGAGCCTTTCATTTCATTTAGTGGCAAGGAGAAAAAGCCTTTGAAATTGCATTATGCAAATACTTCACAAAGCAGCAGCCTTGTCTTCTTCCTTGAACCCCAGCATCAGGGTTATTTGAGAAGTGGTTATAGAGTCCATGGCGCACAGCAGCACACCAAACATTAGCAGGATGGAATCCGGAAAACAGCACCAATCTAGCCTAGAATCCCTGGCTAGTAGGGTCCTGAGAAAGATATTTGGCTTTGTTTAATTGAAATCTGATGAAATGTGGAGAATCACTCTATCAGCAGCAGATGGGGATGCTCTGGGCTGAAACCTCCACCAGGACAGTGAAGGTCACAGCAAATGGGACCTTGGGCAAGTCATTTCCTCTTTCGGAGCCTCCATTTCTTTGCCTGGTTAATGGGGTGATGATATTCTCTTGCATAGAGTAAGGCTTTGCATGGCTTCAGTGAAATGTCACAAACAGAGCACCTGGACACTGAATAATGCCCAGTAATCAGACTGGGTTCCGCTTCTCATCCCTGGTTGGGATATCTGGGAGGATTACCTGGAACAGGTGCCCTGGAGATTCTCATTTTTCTGGGAACAAGCCCTCAGGTGAATCTTTGGGGCTTGGGGTTGAAATCCTTCCTGAGTCATACAGGATGACAGTACGGGATTACCCATTTTTTCATTTGTGTGTTCTCCCTTCTAAAACTCTGTTGTCATGGAAATGCTTCTCTTGGTCTCTTTAAAAACTGGTTTTGTTGGGATATAATTCACATGGCATAAAATCCACCCTTTAAAATGTATAATTCAATAGTTTTTAGTGTAGTCACAAAACTGGTTGTGCAGCTATCATCACAATCTAATTTTAGAATATTCTTATCACCTCAAAAAGAAACCCTGTACCCATTAGCAGTCACTCCCCATTCCTACTTTCCCTCAGCCCCTGGCAACTACTAATTTACTTCCTGTAATCTATAGATTAGTCTTTTCTGGACATTTCATACCAATGCAGTTGTGTACTCTGTGGCCTTTTGTGTCTGGCTGCTTTGACTCAGCATTGTGTTTTTGAGGTTCCTCCATGGTGTAGGGTGTGTCAGCACTTTATCCCTTTTCATGGTGGGATCCTATTCCATTGTGTGGACAGACCACACTCCATCTATTCTTCATCTGTGGATAGACATTTGGATTGTTTCTACTTACTGGCCATAAGGAATAGTGCTGTTGTGAACAGTCATGTACAGGTTTTTGTATGGATATATAATTTTGTGTGGCTATGTTGGGTATATACCCAGGAGTGGAATTGCTGGGTCAGAGGGCAGCTGTGTTTAACATTTTGAGAAACTACTCTCTTAGTCTCTTTCTACCCCACGAGATTGTATAGCAAGACTCAGGCCAGAGCTGTCCTTGGGATCAGGCTTTTACTGCCTAGCTGAGGTTTCTGAGGTCTCTTCCTCTACCTGATGGTTCTAAGGGATACTCAGCCCACAGTGAGATCTTGTAGATGCAAAGCCAGCTGTTGCCACTTCCAGGCTGTGTGATCTCAGATAGGCAACTAAACCTCTCTGAACCTCACCTGCAAAATGAGGACAAATGCCATCCTGGCTTGAAAAATAATCATGACAGTCAAAATCAGGGAATGTGTGTGAGAATTATTTGTAAAAGCTGAGAAGAGCTGCGAGATGTTGTTTATTCGTCTGACACGTTATGTATTGAGGGGCCTACTGTTTGCCAAATATTATGTTAGGTGATGGGGATGGAGTTATGAGCAAGGCAGACAAAGTACATGGCCTGCGAGATTTTGCATTCTGGTCTTTTCAGTCACAGATTGTGGCCAACTGCTCTGCTCTGCAATCTTAAGCAAACCAGGCTCCTTTTTCAGGCCTCAGTTTATCATCTGTAAAATGAGTCAGCTGGATCCATCCAGGTACAGTCGAGTCTGCTTCTCCTCTCAGTAAAATGAGCATGAATGTACCATACAGTGTAGACTTCTAAACTCCAGGCTACATCTTTAGGGGCAAAGCTGCTCAGAATAGTCCAAGACAGTCTGCCTAGGATGAGCACATGGGCTGAAATGAGCTACCTTCCCCCTCTCCTCCACAGCTCTGGGACTTAATGACACCATCATCCCTGTGCAGCAACCGGCCTAATTGGCACGATTCCATTACATCTGCTGGTTCTTTCCCATGACAGAACCCAGCCTGGTGGTCCAGACCTGGCTGCCAGGCCACAGCTGAGAAAGGGGCCCCCCCAGGAGTGTGTGTTCCTCACGAAGAACAAAGATGTAGGCAGCAACCTAAAATAGACGCGGAAAAACAGTGTTTTTTGTTTTCTCTCTGGAAGGATGACTGAGAGATCCACCACAGGGGACCCAGAACGTCCGTATTGAAAACACTGTTATTATAAGACAACCAGGAGGGAGTGGGGAGCCAAGGGTGCTGGTGGGTGACAGCAGTCCTCTCACCCCTGTACATACTCCACACTGGGGTCAGGTCCTAAGAGAACCCTGCACCAGACTTGATATCAAGAGTGATTCTCACTCCCATATCCCCATGTCACTGTGAACTCTAATCTTTCCTTGCTCCAAAATCTTCTGTGGCTCCCCATTACCCTCAGAAGTTGAAGTGATATATCAAGGTATTCAAGGCCCTTTGGGTTCTAATCTCAGATGACTCTGATGGTTTCTTCCCACTCCAGACTACTTATTGGCAGTCCTTCAGCTTGCCCTATGATTTCACACTTCTGGGCTTTTGTTTATCCAGAGCCTTCACCTAGAATGCCTGGATCCGTCCAGAAACTCAGTTCTTCTGATTGAAGCAAAGCAATTGCTATGCTCTACTCCTTCCATCCCAAACCAAAGACCTTAGAGACCTCAGACTTGGTAAGCACAGGCTCCTGGAGGCTGCATGTGGCCACGTAAGTGAATGAAAAGGGCCGTGGAGCCTCTGGCAGACTGGAATGCTCATGTCTTGTCTAGAGAGGGGACCACTATTCAGCCCCAGCCAGTTGCTGTTACATATGCATGAACGTGGAGCTTGATCTTCACGTTTTTCAAGAGAAGTTGAAACATGGGATTTTAAAATGAAATTTCTCCAATTTTATAAATGTTAGCAATGAATTCAAATTTTTCAGAACACTATTTAGACAAAACAAAACATATCTGTGGGCCATGTTCAATTTATAAGTCACTCATTTTCAATTTCCCTCTCCTTGTTACCCACAGAACAAACTAAGTCACGATCTGGGTTCTAGGTGTATATATTTGGCCCTTATTCTTGGAGCTGAATCGAGTGCTTTCTCGTGGGCTGGTCTTGATAGTCTCTCTCAGCGATTTGTGCCAAGAACTCAAGAGAGTGAGGCAGTCAGGCTGTGGCTATCTGGGGCAGGAAGTGCCTGGTATGTTCCAAGGTACAGCAGGAAGGCTGGTGAGCTAGAATGGTAGAGTAAGAGGAGAGAATGGCAGGAGATGAGGATAGAGAGATCAGCCAGTTGAGAGTCCAGTCCAGCCAGTTGAGAGGACAAATTGATGAATGAATGAATGAATGAATGAATTCCAAACTGCTTTCACTGGAATATTCCTATTTGCTGTGGGGGTGTGGGAATGGCTGATTGATCATGTTCTGGAGTCTTCAGAGTTATCCTGGAAGATAAATCTGTAGTGAACATCCCAAGCTGCCTTCAGTCTTTAGCTGAAGATGGTGCTTGGTGCTTGGTTAGAAGCCTCAGATGGAGAGGGTTCTTTATGAGAGTGGGTATGTATGAGAGAGACAGACAACCCAAAAGGAACCAAGACAGAAAGAAATGGCACTCACCAAAATAACCCTCAAGCCAAGCACCCTCATCCCAGCAAGACAGGAACTTCAGGTCTCCATGGGCTGACTCTGAGCTCACCAGCACACCCACCAGACTTCCTTATCACCAAGTCTCACACCCCCTGCAACAACCCCTGGTGAACCCACTGGTGATGGCGTGTGGCAGGCCTGCCACTGTCCTTGGCCACAGTCGGCCATGAGACTATTTTCTGCCTCGATTCAGGCGCTGGCATCCCAGCTGCCGGCAAGCGAGTCGGGTGGGGTTGCCATGGCGACCCTCGGGCATGGATTCCCAGAGATGCTCCCTGCATCCTCCAAGCCTGCCACTGCTGATTGCTGGGGGAGAGCGTGACTCACCGTTAAATATATCACGGCCGTCCCAAATTGGCTGCTCAGCCCCAGCAGCCGGATGTGGGGACAGGCAGCATCTGGGGGTGTGTGGGGTTGGGAGGCTGAGAGGTACGACCTTCTGTGTATCTTTGGAGCTTTCAGCTCTCATCACTCTCAGCTGATGCCTTCACCAATCCCTTCCTCGGGTCTTCTGCCTTTCCCAGTCTGTCTGAGTTTCAATCCTAGCTCTGTCACTTGCTATCTATGTGACCTTGAACAAGAACATCCAGTTCTCTGGGCCTCAGAGTCCTCATCTGTAAAATGGGGGTGACGTGAGTGCCAAATGTCAAGAAATGCAGAGGGTCTGGGATTTTACTTTGCTTGCAAGCTAACAGGTGAACTGCCAGTTTCATGGGTGCTGGCAGGAAATATGAGATTCTTGGGTCAGAGACAAAGGGCTTTATTACTCCCAGCACAGCAGGTGACATGAATTCACACTCCCGTCAGTTCTCTTTGCCCTTAAGTTCCACGGGGGCACTGCAAAGCAGCCTACATAGCGCACCACCTGGATTTGCCACAACTGGGGATCCCCAAGGTAGGAAACCCTCAGTCATAGAAGGGAGCTCCTGGCAAAACTGCCCAGCCTTTGCCCTGGAGAGAAGTGTTCTTTATTACACTGTTAGGAAACAGTTCTGCCCTCCACCCCAAAGGGAGATAGTTTTTCTCTTCCAAGGCTGTTTGCCGTATGACAGTCTTGAGAAAATAGTCCATAGCAAAGCTCTCCATATCTCTTGCTCAGAAAACATGCAGACTTCAGGAGGCCCATGGAGAATTATCCTCCAACACCTCTTTATAGGGCTGGTGGGAGGAGCAAAAGAGTCCATATGTGTAAAATGCTTTATACAGCATGGCATGAAATCAGACTTAATAAGTGTTAGCTGTTATCATTATTATTCTCAGTTTTTATGCTGCTCTGAGTAGTAGGAAGTCAGAGGTCTTCTGCCCAATGATTTCCCCAGTTAGTGACAAGACAATCACAGTTTCTAACCCTTCTGACCAGTAGGTAACCAATTATCTTCTATGCTCCACAATGGCTTTAACCACTCCCAGCCCCTACCTCTGTATCCTACCTTTGACTTCCCTGGGTTCTTTTTTTTTAATGGCTTTATTGGGGAATAATTTATATACCATAAAATCCATTCATTTTAAGCATATAATTCAGTATTTCACAGAGTCATGCAACCATCACTATAATCCAGTTTCAGAACATTTCCAAAAGAAACCTTATGCCTATGTACATTCACTCCCCATTCCCACTCCCCAGCACCCGCCAATCTATTTTCTGTCTCTATGGATTTGCCTCTTCTGGTTATCTCAGACAAATAGAATCCCACAGTGCATGGCCCTTTGAGTCTGGCCTCTTTCATGCAGCATCATGTTCTGGAGGTTCATCCATGCTGCAGCATTTATCAGTAGTCCATTCCTTCTTATTGCTGAGTAGTATTACATTGTCTTGGACAGACCATAATTTTTTTGTTTTTGTTTTTGTTTTTTAAAGATTTTTATTTATTTATTTATTTATGATAAACATAGAGAGAGAGAAAGAGAGAGAGAGAGAGAGAGAGAGAGAGAGGCAGAGACACAGGAGGAGGGAGAAGCAGGCTCCACGCCGGGAGCCTGACGTGGGACTCGATCCCGGGACTCCAGGATCACGCCCTGGGCCAAAGGCAGGTGCTAAACCGCTGAGCCACCCAGGGATCCCCCAGACCATAGTTTATACCTAGTCATCCTCACTGGGTTCCTGAAAGAATTTTCCAACATAATGTTGATGAAAGCTTTTGCGGCACTGTCATTAATGGAGCAGGCATTGACTGTTAACTGCTCCGATCCCTCTATTCCTGCTTCTTGGGCATTGTCCTGTTGTCGTGGGCCTTTTGGGAGTTCTAGCTAACTTAAAATAAGAGAGAGGGATAGTTTTGCGGAGTTTTAGAGACTTTTGAATCACGTGACAAACCCACTTCCATGGAGCCAGGCCAAGCCCTAGAAAAAGAGGCATTCACAGAGTTTATAGGCTGCCTTCTTGCACTTCTTCCCAGTTATCTCCATGGCAGCCCCACACAATCATTAAAAGAGCAGAAGGAAAGGTTCCTGGTGCTTTCCTATACAGTGGCCTTGCTTCCTTTGATATTCCTAACAGGACGATAACTACCAGATAATTCCATGAAAAATATCTAAAATCCTGAATTAAGGAAATCATCTATTCTCCACCTTTGTCACCTTCACACCTGACCACAGAGGATCTAGAGGAAGATTTTGTCTCAAATAGGGAAGAACTTTACACTACTCGTAGCTATGCCAGTTGATGAGACTGGAGAGAGATGGGGGGTGGGGTACCATCCACAGATGAAGATTTGTGGCCTGATTTATTAGCCTTTCTTCCAATGACTAGGCCTCTCTCTTATTAAAGTACAACAACTGGATTTGGAATTCCTTCCAGTATGGGAAGGTATTCTTGTTACCTATCACAGTGTAACAAGCCACCCCCAAAATATAGTGGCTTGAAACAAAATCATTTATTTATGAGTCTGTAGCATGTGCAGGGGGTAGATTAGGGGGTGGGGCTAGTCCATTTCTGCTCCATACAGCATGTCCACTGGGGTAGCTCAACTGGGGAAGTTCAACTGGGCTCACCCATATGACATAGAATTGTTCCTGTCTGTCTCTTCTCTGTGGAGTAGCTTGAGCTTCCTTACAGCATGGTGACTGGGTTCCAAGAGTGATCATCCCAAGAAACAGGAAGTGAAAGATGCCAGATTCTCAAAGTTTGGGCCCTGAAACTGACACCATGTTGTTTCTGCCCTAGTCTACTCAACAAGCAATTACAGAGCCCAAATTCAAGAGGAAAGGGCATACAGCTTGTCTCTTGATGGAGGAGTGGTGAGCAATGTGTTTTAAGACCCACATGACTGGAGAGTTATATCAGTAGGTCAAGAGGTTTTGGAGGAAAATGCTCCACAGGACTATTAAACCATAAGGGTCCATCCCAGCACAAGATATTCCTTATCATTCATATTGGCCAAAGTTGGTTTGGACCAAATTTCATTTTGCCTCATGGGCCAAGCCCGAAGCAAGTCCCTGCTGTGTTGGTTCTATGCCCCCAGGCCCATGTCGCTGACACCCCACCCCCAATAGGCTGTGTATTTGAAAATCTAGGCTTTCTTGCGTAGCCTTGGGTCACAATGTCTTTTCAGAATAGAGAAGCCCCACAAGTGAGTTAGGACAGTGCACATGTGGCTGCTCTAGGCCTAAGCACCTGCTTTAATGGAATCCAGAGAGGGCTTTCCAAACACAATTTCCCTTGCCTTTCACCAAAGCTTTTAGGAGAAAATGGCCAGAGCTGTCTGGATATCTTCCAGGAACGTACCAACAGTGAGTCGTAACCCCAGCCCGAACTTGGAGTGCTGCATGACTGGCTGGCTTTGCTGTTGGGATGACCTAGAAATCTTATTTTTTTCAGGCCCTGGTCTGCAGGCCTGTGCTTATCTGCATGGGCTGTCTTAGCAGCAAATTGCCTGTGCCCAGGTCCTCTGAGGATCTTGTCTTGGATTTGGAGCTAGAAGACCAGGGTTTGAGTGCTGACTTCTCCTTTTAGTAGCTGCGGGACATCGAGCAAGGCATTTTACTTCTCTGAGCCTTGGTTTTCTTTTCTTGCAGGGAGGGATACTATTCAAGGATATCTTGAGGATTGAGTAGACAATGTACTCAATAGTCCACAGTGCTTCACCCCATAATAGCTGCTCAGTTAACAGTAACTATCATTATGAATGATTATTTTCTGAGGTTTTTGGAAATAGGAGCCACCCCAAGAGAAGCCAACTTTACATAAGATCTCATCTGCTATTTACAAAGAAATAATCCCTGGTTCCCCTTTGCTTCCTTGTAAACCACACATTTGGAGCTAGATTTCACTCTGCAAATTTTACCCTGGGCTCCAAAAAATTCGCATTGTGTTTGTTGTACTGCCTTGAGGAAGCAGAGTGTGTTTTGCCTCCAATCACAAAAACATAGTGACCAGTACTATCACTGCAGTGACTCGGTCATGTGGCCAGCAGGTGAATTGCCTAACCCCGGTGGGAAGCTGGGTTTGCTTTTCCTGGAGAGAAAGATCCATTAGGCATTTCAGAGCCTGTTGGCCCTGTCAGAGCCCTGGAGAGTTCACCTGGAGACCTGGAATCCACACATTTGTTCCTCTGACAAGTCTTTGTTTAGTATCTATTGTATGCCAGCCCCTTGCTGGGTGCTGAGGATATAGCAGCCAAGAAAAGGACCAAGACCCCACAGTTCATGAAGCTTGCATCCTGGAAGGGAAGGAAGTACGGTAAACAATAAGATATGATTAAATATATAATATCTACCCAAAGATGTAATATGTCAGAGGTAAGGGGATAGTTATTAATCAAGGCAGGTGCCATTTGAAATAGAGGGGTCAAGGAAAGCTGTTCTGGGGATGTGACACTTGAGCAGAGATCTGAAAGAGTGAAGAAATGAGATAGGCATAAGAAGATAGTAAGTGCAAAGGCCCTGAGGCAGGAGAGTACCTCGAATGTTTCAGGAGCAGCAAGAAGGCCAGTGTGGCTGGAATGGAATGAGGGAAAGGTAGAATGAAGAGAGGTAGGTCAAAGAGGTAAGGATACAGGCCATACAGGGCCTCATTGTTAGGGCTGTGGCTTTGGCTCTGAGTACACTGGGAGACCTGGGGGTGTTTTGAACAAAGAAGAGTCAGATAATGTGGCTTAGGTTCTAGCAGGACCCCTCTGGAGGAATGTGGAAGCAGGAGCAGGAAGACGGTGAGGAGGTGATTGCATTCCTGCAGAAATAAAAGGATGGTGGCCTGGCCCAGTGGGCTGTCTGAGGTGAGAGGTGGGTGTGTGTGTGTCAGATAACCTCTTGGAGGCAGATCTGACAGGTCTCGCTGAGCCTATAGGTATTCCGTGATTCCCTGTTGTTGGTGGCTCATCATGCTTCCCCCGCACCAGGCTCAGCAGGAGAGCTGGCCAAATCCATCTGGCCTCTGCCCACCTGGTGAGAAGGGGCTTCTCCCATCCATGTCCTGGGACCAAGGCACCAAGCTGGGCCTACCCTGGTTTCCTCCAGGTAGTGTCTTCGAGAGAGCTCTGGACTGGAAAACCCTGCCATGTATGATATTCCCCAGCTGTGTGACCTTAGCCAAGTCACTTCCCCACTCTGGATCTCAGCTTTCCTATCTATAAAATGGGCAGTATGAAGCCAACCCTGCTGCCTCCTAGAGTAGTCATGAGAATCAAGGGAGATGCAGGCTGGACACGAGCTTCAAAGGCAGCAGAGGGTGACATGCACATCGGGTCAAAGTCCTCTACATTCTTAGTAGGGCCATTTGATCATTTCTCCTGGGAAACTTTGACCTTGGTTCAGGTCAGACCACAGCCATGGCTAAATCAGCATCTCTCACTTTGATCTAGTGGCTCAAAAGTCTGGGCCTTGGATTTGGACAGAACTGGGTAGAGAGCTTCTAGCTCCATACTGTGAGGGGCTGTTTCCAGAAGAGGCAGCTAAAAAGCAGCACGCGGTTCCTCCCGGTTTACAGCAAGACCAGCCTTAGAAGCTGGGAATTCCCTCTTGCCCACATTCAGCAGGAGCCACATTCCCAGTGGCAGGCCTGGCCCTGCCTCTTGCAGCCTGGTGAGCTTGTCACAGTCCCCTAGGAGCAGCTAAATGCAGAACTGTGGATTTGCTATTCCTCTCCCCTGAGCCTCCCTGGTCTCTCCCTGAAAAGAACTGGGACAAGGTCCCCTCAGGCCAAGAGAAGCCTGGGAGACTTCTATTTTTCGAGGCTCTTGGAATATTAATCTGTTTAAAAACAAACAAAACAAAACATCCCTAAAATTACAGTATATTTAAAATATTAAATTGAACAAATTCGTGCTTTGGACCCACCATTACAATGCAACATAATTGTGAGGCACACAAAATAACCCCAGGATTTGTGTTATTTATCTATATATTTATATTTGAAATTCATGGTGTTCTCTCAGAGAGAGCCAGTAAAGGAGGTAAGGGTGGCGTGGTTTGATGAACTTTATCCCATCCCTGTCACTGTGTCCCTGTTTGTGTATGTAACCCACTTAAAGATAAGGTCAAAATCCTAAAAATATTGGAATGTCAGTTTTTTGAATAGGTAGGTGATATATTTTCTTAGTGTAAAAGCCAAAGGGTTCAAAAGAGCACACAGTGAAAAGTCCTTCTCCTGCCCCTGTCCCCAGTCCTCCTCGCCAGAGGCAGCTACTGTTACCAATTTCTTCTGACCCCTTCCAGAAATAATTTATCCATATATAAGCAAATCCAGATCCCTATATACATATATTCTTTTTTCCCTTGTTTTATTGAAAGGGGAGCTGGTTATACATAATGTTCTCATCTTGCTTTGTTTGCTAACCACATGTCTCAGGAATTATGCCCTATTTATGCGTATTGAGCCACCTTGTTCTCTTTTACAGCTGCATCATATTTCTTTGTGTGGATGGCCCACTGTTGATTTAACTTTTCCCTCTGTTGATGGACACTGAGGTTGTTCCCAAACTTTCTGATCTAATAAACTATGATGCAGTGAGTGACCTTATGTACACATCGTGAAGGCTCTTGTTTAAGACCCTTAGGGATTGTGAGATCTGAGAGGAATGGCCCCCTCTCTTCCACACTCCCAATCCCTAACTTCCTGAAGCTGAAGTTAGATTAAGGATAGCATCACAAAACGGGGGAAGAGCATCCCAAGCAGTCGGGACTGCAGTGCAAAGGCCCTGGGGCAGAAATTAGCTCAATATAGTAGGAGAACAGCAAGAAAGCCATTGTGGCTGGAGTGGAGCCTGTGAGGGGGTAAGTAGCACAAGATGAGGTTAAAGAGGCCAGGGGTGATAGTGGGGGGGACACTAGTGGGCCATGATGAGGTGGGAGTCCATGAGTAAATGCAGCCACATACATCTATGACAACTGAAAAGACATCATATTCCAGGAGATAGGCATGGCCTTCTCCTGACCTCTGGTTACTGGAGAGACTGGTAGTCCCTTCCCTCTTGGGTCCCTTAGACCTTTCCCCAAGGTCACTCACAGAAAGGAAAGAGCTCAGTGTTCTGCCACAGAGGAGGCCTCAGTGGACTTGGCTCTGGCTCAGCTTGTGCCCATGCCGGCCTGGGCCAAGCATACTTTAGGAAAGATGGAAACCTGTCAGGGGGCTGGAGTGGGGCTGGGCATCTCCCAGTGCTCTCGCCACCCTAGCACACCCTTTGTTCCATCTTTTGGAGGCCAGCTCCCTGTCATTCTCAGCTCAAGGGTCACCTTCTCAGGCCACCAAATATGAAGTTACCTTCCCTTCTTTGCCCTCACCCACCTACCCGCCTTATCTGTGTCCTCACTGTTTAGAGGCACCAAGAAGCCTGGTGGATTCAAAGCTAGTCTGCCCAAAGGGAACTGGATCCTGCCCCTTATGAACTGTGCATAAGAACAGCACCCACCTTTTAGGGCTGGAGCAAAAAGATGCAAAAGGTAAAGCATACAGAGCATTCTGAGTAGGACCCGGAACAGTGTGCCCACCGTGAAATGAAAAGGTCAGTCATCTGCCTTTTCACCGGTGCCAATCCCTACCTTAAATCCTCTTTCTTTTTTTTTTTCTTAATGATTTTATTTATTTATTCATGAGAGACACAGGGAGAGAGGGAGAGACACAGGCAGAGGGAGAAGCAGGCTCCCTGCAGGGAGCCCAATGCTGGACTCAATCCCAGGACCCCAGCGTCACGACCTGAGCCAAAGGCAGATGCTCAACCACTGAACCACCCAGGTTTCCCAAGCCTTTATCCTTTCATTCAATATTTGAGTGTTGTCAGGATCCCTTCCCAGCTGTTAGTTCAGGAAGGGGGTATTGCCAGCCGGGTTCAGCCCTGTGCCCCCACGTAATTTTTAAAGAAACCTTGAAGGAGGAGCTGGAATTATTATGGACAGGAGGAGTAGAGAGAGAGCAGAGCCCATGCATGGCCCCTTGGAACAGCCAAGCCAGAGATGGGGAGACAACACGGGTTGGGGAAAAGAAGAGAAGAGCCAGATGCTGCAGGGTCTGCACAGCCACAGTCAGGAGTGGATTTATCCTGAAAGCACTAGGGAGCCATCGAGAACACTAAAGCAGAGGAATGACAGGGTCATATCTTGCAGAAAGGTACCTGGGATATTCTGGCAGACAGGGTTAGAGGAGGCCAAGGTGGAAACTGAGCCAATCAAAATATCATTGTCTTTCTCAGGTCAGACAGACTCTCTCTCCCTCCCCTTCTCCCCCACTTCTTTTTTCTCTCCCTCCCCTCCCCCTTCCTTTTTCTCTTCTCTCCTTTCCCCCCTTCCCTCTCTACCTCTTCCCCACTCTGGCTGGCCCTGGCACCCTTCCTCTGGCACAGCTCATTATTTTAATTCAGCCCTGGGATATGTTCTACTAACCTGACATCTTGCTTACAGAAATCAAGAGAGGAGTTGTCCGGGGCCAAGGAAGGGAAGTTGCCCAGTTTGGTGGAAAGGTTAACAGGGCCCTATCCGTGGTTTGGGGTCTGGCTTCACAACTAATGTGTGTCACTAACTCCGGCCAGCTGCCACTCTCTGGGGCCCTTTCCTAATCCATAAAATGGAGATATTAATAGTCCCTCCCTAATAGGGTTTGGTGAGGTTTAAATGGGTTAACACAGTGCTTTTCAAACCAAGGGTCAAAAAAGCAACTTAGTGAGTCACAACCGCCATTGAAAAAAAAAAAAACGAGAACAAAAATTGCCCGAGTGCATTAGCATAGTAAGGATCCACGTGGTGGACTGAGTGTTTATTCCAGGGAGAGGTGCTCTCTGGGTTGTTTTGTGAATGTGTTTCTTACTCTGGCTCCCCTTCTGGAAGGCTTGAAAGCTGCAATGGAAGCACATAGAGAAGTTCATACAGTAGGTGCTCAAACTGTGGCCATTGATATTTTCTTGAAGGAGCAAGAAAAGATTTTCTGTTTATTTCACTGCTGTCAGTGATTTTGTCGCTTTTATACACGAGGAGACTGACTGAGGCTCGGGGAAAGAAGAGGCTGTCCCACCCAAGGCCACTCCACCACGCTGAGCTGCAAACCTTGGCCTGCCACCTGCCATCCTGTCTAGAATCTACAGAGGCAGCACCGAGGACAGAGGCCTCTGAGGCTGGGTCACCCTTGGCTGAACCCCAGAGGGAACACAGACCCCTCACCCAGTGATCTTGGCTCTACAGTTGCTGAAGGGAAAAGGCTGTGGTTTTTTTAGCTTCCTGCTGGGCTTTCCAGAAGCCAGCAAGTCTAGAGAAGTTCCCTGTGGGGCAGGGGAAGATAAGGCGGCTGGTGCCAGGCTATGAGGAGGGGTGGCCAGGGTGGCAGGATCCACAGACTGCAGGGACAATCAGGAAGATTCTGTGAGGCCATGACCAGGACCAAGCCCTTAGCTAAGGGGTTAAGAGGCAGGAGGCCTGGTGTGTTCTGTTGCCAACAGGGCTGTGTGCCTGAGGGCCGGTTCCTTGCCCTCACTGGGCTTCGGATTCTGCATCTGTACAATGGGCATGGTGGCTGTGACCATCTTCGGGAGCTCACCACTCAGATGTCTCAAAAATGTTCCCGTGAGGGGATCCCTGGATGGCGCAGCGGTTTAGCGCCTGCCTTTGGCCCAGGGCGCGATCCTGGAGACCCGGGATCGAATCCCACATCGGGCTCCCGGTGCATGGAGCCTGCTTCTCCCTCTGCCTATGTCTCTGCCTCTCTCTCTCTCTCTCTCTGTGACTATCATAAATAAATTAAAAAAATTAAAAAAAAAATGTTCCCGTGAATCTATGATTCTCATTCTGAGAAGTTTCCTCAGCTTGTCCCCACACCCCGGGCCTTATATATTCATTCAGCCAACAAACATGTATTGAGCACCTACTGTATACCAGAGAGCTGGGGATATATAGGATATATCAAGAGAGACACAGTCCCTGCCCCCTCATAAAATCTACATTCTCGTGTACAAGTCAAGAAGGAAATGACTAAGTGCTTTGAAAGCCCCGAAAGACGGTCTTGTGATAGCAAATCGGGGGGGCCACTTCACCAAGGTGGTCAGGAAGGCCTCCCTGTGGAGGTGATATCCAAGCTGATACCTGATGGATGGGAAGGAAAGAGAGATCCAGGGGAGGAGCAGTCCTGGCAATGGGAACTGCAAGTGCAAAGGCCCTGAGGCTGGGGCAAGTTTGGGGCATCAGAGGAACAGCAAGAAGGCCATTGTGGCTGAAACAGTGTGAGTGATGGCGTAAAGGTGAGGCAGGAGAGGTAGTCAGGCCCAGCTCAGCTGGGGCCTTGAGGTCGTGGTGAGGCCTCTGGACCTTTATTGCAGGTGCAGTGGGATGCCATCAGAAGCTCTGAGCAGGGCAGTGACAGGATCGATGTACATTTTACAAAGATCATTCTGAGTAGAGAACAGACAGTAGGGGTGGGAGAGGATGCAGGGATGCAACAGTCCTTGCAGGATATGTCAGTGGCCTGGACCAGGTTGTGGTGATGAGGTGAGGAAAAGTGGTCAGACTCTGAATCTGCTTTGAAGGTGGGGTCTGCAGGACTTGCTGATGGACAGGAAGACTCTCAGGTTTGTGGCCTGAGCATCTGGGAGGAAGAAGCTGCCATTTGCCAAAACAGGAAAAACCCAGTAAGGAGCAGGTAGTAGGGGACCAACCAAGAACTCTACTTGACGTTTTTTTGTTTTTGGTGTGTGTGGTTTTTTTTTTCCTAAGTAGGTTCCAGACCCAACATGGGCCTCAAACTCACAACCCTGAGATCAAGAGTCACATGCTCCTTCGACTGTGCCAGCCAGGCCTCCTTCCACTTGACCTTATGGAGTTTGACAAGCCCATGGGATATCCAAGTGTCCAAACAAATCTCCTCCCACCCAGCCCAGCCCCACCAGCCCAGAAGGCAGGTGGAGGGGAGCACACCTTGTGGCAGAGATGAATTACCATGACCCAGTTTTATCTGCTTGTGGCTATCTGGGTCACCCGAACTGCAGTTCCTCACCCCTCAGAGCCTATCCTACCCCAGCCCCCATCCTTCTCAGTTCTGGGGACCCTGCTGCTCCAAGAACACCGAAGGAGGGAAACCAGAACATTCTTCTTCCACTGCCCCTCTCTGAACCCTGAATTTCTCTGCCTCTTTGCCTTTGTTCTTGCTGTGTCCTCTGCCTGGGATTCCCCTTCCCCTCTATTACTCTCACGTATCCTAATTCTTTCCATTCTTTTATGCCTAGAAGCCTCCAAGAAACCTTCCTTGGTTTCCGCTAGAATAATGGGAACCATTTGAATGCCTACTATGTGCCAAGCTCTGTAAAAAGTAATTTAACTTGCTGACCTCATCTCATCTCTGGAGGTAGAGATTATCACCTCCGTTTTACTGATCAGAGTTAAGATTGTGGGAGGTGAAATCACTGTCTCAAGGCCATTTGAATTTGAGTGAAGTGGCAGAGTGGGGCTCAAACTCTACACTTTCTGTCATGTTCTATAAGGCAATTTAGATACTTATTCTGCCCAAGGGCCTTTGTGCTCCTCAAGGGCATAGATTGAGTTTATTTAGGTTCTGCATCCCCAGAATCTGGCACAGGCTGGACGTAAATGCTTCCTGGTTGGATGAAAGGATGGGTGGATGGATAGGTAGATGGATGGGTAGATGGATATGTGAATGGGTGGACAGATACATGATAGATGGACAATCAGATGAATGAATGATAGATGGTGGATAAGTAGATGGAGGAGTGGATGGGTGGATGGATGGAGTAGAAAAGGATATTAAAGAGGTATGAGAGATAATTTCCATCTGAGAAAGCTGCTCTTGCACATTAAGTCATCAGTGAGGTTTCCTCTGACCTTGGGAAACATGTTGTTGGATGCCATCTCTTTTCAGAGAAGACAGGGAAGGCATCCACTGTTTATTGAGCACCCATTATGCACCAGACACCACCCTAAGAACTTTATATGCATTAACTCAATCAACCCTCACAAAAGCCCTATGAAGAGAGTGCTGTTTATCCCATTTATTAGATGAGAACACTAAGGCTTAGAGAAATCAATCCACCTGCCACAGAAGTAAAACCCCCATGGATGATAATAACACGGCCTGTTGGTGGGATGTGCATTGGAACCTATAGTAGCCCTGGGGGCGGGGGTCCTCCCACCCCAGGGTCTCTGCTTGGGGCTCTCTGCCTTCCGCGTTTCTCCTAATCAGCTCCTTCTCACAGTCAGATCTTAGCTCAAACTCCTCCTCTCAGAAAAGCCATTATTGGCCACCCCACTTAGTATGCCCCCCAGGTATTCTCAGAATCACATAGGATAAAGATTTGGGCTATTGTGATAGACACTCAAATAGCAGCAGCTGAAACGATATCAAAGTTCGTTCTCAATAAGAAGAGGTCACTGGTTTTTGAAAGGTGGTGTCTACATCTGAGGCTCGTGTGACCTCAGCGAGGCAGGAGAGCACAGTGGAGAACAGCATGGGCTCCACATCCAGCTCTGGCCGACTTCAGACCTTACGGCTGTCTCTCTCAACACAGACCCAATGGGACCTTGCACATGGGTCTCAGCCTCTCTGAGCCTCTGCCTCCCCATCCGAAATGAAGGTTATCTCATGAGGGTCCCAGGAGCAAATCCCTGCAGTGTCTAGAGCAAGGCTCAGCAAACCAGGGCCCATGAGCCAAATCTAGCCCACTCCCTGTTTGTGTGGCCGGCAAGCTAAAAATGGCTTTTACATTTCCAAGGCACTGAAAAATATCTAAAGAAGAATGCCACTTCATGACAAGTGAAAATGATATGAAATTTAAATTTCAGTGTCCATAAAGGTTTACTGGAACGCAGCCACGCCCTTTTGCTTCTGTTTGTCTCTGGCTGCCTTTGTGCTGTGGTGCAAAGTGCAGTGGTTGTGACAGACACATGGCCCACGGCCTGAAATACTCATTGCCTGGCCCTTTACAGGAAAAGCGTGCTGACCCCTGGGCTAGAGAACATTGCTTGGTACACAACAAGCCTCAGTGTGTGGTAGCTCTTCTTCCTCTGGTCCTTGGGAGGCAACTACGGGGTGGGGAGCCCATGGTAGGGCACCCCCTGGGTGAGGTACATGGTTATTTGTCTTCTCCTTCACAACACTTCAATTAGGTATGACTATCCTCATTTTATAGATGAGAACACTGAGGCTCAAAGAGCTGATGGCATGAGTCCAAGGTCACCCAGCTGGGTAAGAGGCAGAGCTAAGATCTGAACCCACAGTCTTTTGATTCCCTGATTGTGCCCCTCTTCCTGCACCCCCCCCCCCCCCGCCCCCGGCTCTATACACACACTTCACACCCTACTGCCTGGGAGGCTCTGGGAAAATGCTGGCAGCTGGGTGTCACCAAGGCCCTGTAATGGGATCACCTTGAAGATTTTGTTTAAAATGCAGTTTCCTGGGTCCTACCACAACCTCCTGAATCAGTCTCTCAGGGAAGGACCAGGAATCTACATTGCTAGCAAAATCCTCCCAGGGATTTCAGTGTCAGAGTGGTGGCCAAGGGAGGAAGAGGTCCCCATGGCTATAGCTGTCAGGGAGGGCCTCCCAGGACAGTGGACTGAGGAGAAGTTGGACCAGTTAGGGTAAAGGGAAGGACATTCCAGGCAGGGGAACCTGCCTGAGCAAAGGTGGGAGGTAGGAATGAGGCTACTTTGTGCAGTGAGGGCTCGTACCCAAGGGAGGGCTATACACAAACCAGCCAGATTTCCATGGTGCAGGTGACAGGTTCTCCCATGAGCCCTGGTTTTCCCAAGAGATAAGGCAGCTCTTCCTCTAAGTTCTTAGAATAAATTGGAAGCCCCCCACTCTGGCTTCCAAAGCCCTGAATGATCTGGCTCCTGCCTGCCTCTCTGTCATCCTCTCTGGGTCCTCTTCCCCTTGCTGCTTCCACACTGGCCTTCTTTCTGGGCCTCAAACACACCTTATTCCTGCCTCAGGACCTTTGCACTTGCTATTCCCTCTATCTTGCTACGCTTATCCTCAAACCTCAGCTTAGCAGGAATCCTCAGGAGGCCCTTTATTGATCAGAGGCCCTCCCTCTCACAGATACTTTTTCCCCATTGCCCCTTAACTCCCTCTCTGCTATGTGTTTGAGTCAGCGGGTGAGGGGGAGTCTTCCTCTTAGGACAGTGAATTCCTGCCTCATTCTCTGCTCTGCCCCCAGAGCCTAGTACAGTGCCTGGCACACAGAATGTACTCAGTATATGGTGACCAAATGGACATAATATGGGAAACATGCCCAAGTCAGAGAGGGGCTGAGCCGAGCTTTTGGGCTCCCCTCTTGGTTAAGCACTCAGTGCCTAGGAGGCTGCTGGTTAAGGGTCGAGAGAGAAAACTTCGTGGCATGAAAGTGGACAGAGTGATGTTTTAGAATTCTTAAAACAAGGGAGTTGTTTGCCATCCTCTGCCCTCTGGAGATGAGGTCATGCTGTCACCTTCTAGAATTCTCCAGAGCATTTCCCTGGCTCCACAGACCCTGGAGCTAATGGCCACCTAGCTCACCTCCTTGAGCAAGCCCTGAGCCAGGCTTCCACATGAATATTTGCATCAAATCTTCACAACTCAATGACTTAGGAAGCATCACCACCCCATTTCCCAGATGGGGAGACTGAGATTCAGGAAGGTGAAGGAATTTGTCCGAGGTTTGGGGTGGAAGCCAGATGCTAGACCCCAGTTTGGATCCAAACACTGTTTTCTCGGTCCCCGTATTGTGCTGCCACCTTGGGCCCCACCATTCATGCCCCTCCTCCATCCCACCATAGGCAAAATGCCATCATCAGGAAGTCCTTCCAAGATCTAGCTCAAAGCCTCAGCCCATCCCCAATGGAGAGGATTCAGAGACCACTTACCTTTCTGTTTCCATGGTAACTTGAGGGTTCATTTCTAACCAGAAAGGCATGGAAAGTGGTAAGCAGAGAGGTCACAGAAAACCCCAAAGGAGGTCACTTCTCAGAACAAAGCTTCAGAGAATGAGCTAGGGGTCAGGATGCATGAGTTCAAATCCCAGCCCCAGCACTTCCTTTTCTGTGTGACTTTGGTCAGGCTTTTGATACTCTGTGTTTCTGTCTGCCCATGTTTAGAGGAGTCTTACCAGCCAGGCACCAATGTCCAGGGTGCTTTGAGGTTTGAACAGAAAAGTCAAAGTGGGAGCTGGTGAACTGGGGTCTAGTGGGGTCCCCAGGCCTAGTGGGGACCAAGCACGGTAGGAAAGGCTGGGCAATTAATCACCAAGTGGAAAGACAATGAGATCCTATGGGTCCTTCTCAGGAGTTGACGTAGCCCAGAAGAAAGACTTGATTTTTAAGCAGGACATCCCAACCTCAGTACTATTGATGTTTGGGACAAGAAAATTCTTTGCTATGGGTGTGGGGCTGTCCTGTGCATTGTAGGATGCTTAGCAGCCACCCAACCTCTACTCACGAGGCCGGTAGCCATCACCCACCTCCACCCCACTCCACACCCAGGGTGACAATCAAAACTTTCTCTAGGGAGCACATTGCCTTTAATGGAAAGGAGAATCATGGGGGAAGTAATTATATTAAACCAGTGTGCATCCCAATATGCAAATGCCTGGTCACGACAAAGACACCAGAAAACACCATGAAAGTGTCAGGTGCCTTCACTATACATAGAAGCACTGTGAGTGTGACAGTGACAAAAACAGAGAGCCACAGGTGTGTTGGCAGCTCAAACACCACAACTGGCATTGCCATCAGCCACGTGATTTTTCTGATATGGTGACTAACTCTTGGTAAAGTTCTGAACAGAAGAAAATACAGTTCTGCTTTATCCAGTAGTTTCATTTCTGGAAGATTCTGGGTATATTAAAACCTTGGCAGAAGATATTTGGTGTATTTATTTATTTATTTATTTAGATTTTATTTATTCATGAGAGACACAGAGAGGCAGAGACATAGGAAGAGGGAGAAGCAGGCTCCCTGTGGAGAACCTGATGTGCGACTCATCCCAGGACCCCAGGATGGGATCATGACCTGAGCCGAAGGCAGACACCCAAACCCTGAGCGACCCAGGTGCCCCGATGTTTGGTGTGTTTATATGTAAAATGGAGTCAGAGTCTAGGTTCAGGATTGACTCACCCATTCAGTGGCTGAGGCATGCTCTCCCATTCTGGGGACATAGCCTCGAATTTCCAGAACATGCCTTGAGAGCCCTGAGAATCTCTGCATCCAGCCTTCAGCCAATAGTCAGTCTCTGAGTAGAGGTCTGTGTTTGTTATCTGTCGCTCCATCCATTCTCAACTTAATGGTTTGTTTATTTACACTGCATTAGAGTTTTTGCACACTGAGAGTAGTCTGTCCTTTTATCCAATTTGTGCACATCCTTAGTAATTACCATGGGAAGTCAAGGAGGCAAAACCAGCACAAATGATCTCCTGACCAGTCCTCACCAGCCTTGCTACTCCTCCCTACTGGAGATTCCCAAGGAAGTCAGCAGCCCCTTGCTGGATCCACTAGGAATTCTCCACCATGCCAGACTAACTGTATGGACGTTAGCCAGCTTCCACGAGTGCTTATAGCCAGAAACAGGGAGCTCATGGGGTCTGGAACCCCTGCCGGCTATTTCTTAGAACTGAGCTATTTCTTAGAATGAGCTTTTCTAAATGCCAGACTTCTAGCTGGAACTGGGTTTCTTATCCCAGCATACGAAGCGGGTTTCTCTCATTTGAGAAGGAAGAGAGACAGAAAATTTCTTCATGTACTCCTTCCCCTTACCACCCCCCCGCCCCACATCAGATAAACACATCCTGCCTCAGAAGGCCACATCTGAAATAAAGTTCAATACTTTTTGCCTTTTGAACTTCCAGGTTTTGGGTCCTTGCAACAGAAAGGGATTTTCAAGAGTAAATGACTAAATGTTCCTCCTCTGTGGTCATCCTTAGGCCCAAGCCCCTGAGCAATGGGCCCCTTACCCAGTGTTCTTTCTAGTCCTCCTTGCCACCTGCAGGGAAGGTCTTCTCAGGCTGCAGGTGAGGAAGCAGGCCTCAGGGAGGGCTTGCTGCGCCACACACAGCAGGTCCCAGAGCTGCTGCCCCCAGCGCCTGCCCTCCTGACAGTCACCCTGCTTCAAAATCATTTTCTGTCTCTCAGGGTGGAAATAGCTGTTTACCCTATTTTCTATGAACAGGTTTCCAAAGAGGCCTCCAGAATGTGTGTGATCAAGCCAACAAATTCAAAAATACAGCACTTATTACGGAACTTAGTATTAACCAGCCACCCACCCGCCTGGCTCTAATTAAAGGCCTGTCTGTCTTCTGCTTTACAAATCATGGCTTTCAGGGGCCTATAATTTAACCAGTTGCAATCAAGGCCTGGCGAGTTGAGAGTAGAAGACTGGCTGCCCCACTCACTTCCCATCTTACTGAGACTGGTGATAGAGAGCTCCCCCCACCCCTTGCCACCACCACCCTCCCCGGTACTGGTACCGTTAGTACCTACAGCCTTGGGTTCACGCCCTGACTCTGTGGCTTGGAGTCAGGACAAGGGTGAAGCACTCAACTCAGGCACAAAAGCCCAGGGTCAGCCTGATCAATGTGTCCTTTTCTCTCAGATTCCAGGATGGCTCAACATAGCAGAGACTGCTTTTATGGAAGACTTAGATATTTTGTTCAACATGAACTTTTTGCATTGAGTTTGATTTTCTAAAATATTGCATGAAAATGTTACTTATTTTGGTTACTGAGTTTTGGGGACTCCCTTAAATGCCTTCACCTTTGGCTTGGCCCTGCTGCCACTTCATGGAACCCCTGTCCAGTCACCCTAGCTCCCAACTGCTGTTGTTCTGTCTTTTAAGCTGGGATACTAATAGTACCTACTTCATTGGGCTACTAGATCTAAAATCTTTGGCATACAGCTGGAGCTCAATAATGTCTGTAAGGGAAGAGAGAAAGCTGTAGGTGCACCGTTGGCATGGGGACCGGATTGAAATGAGAACTCATAACCCAGAACTAGTTGGGCAACACGGGCATCTCCCATCCCTGGCTCCCACCCACTGACAAGCAGCATCCCCACGCCATCACTGTGATGATAGAAATGCCTGCCCATCCTCCTGTTTCCAGAATGCCTCCCAGAGTGCCACCACCACTGGGCTGTGTGACCTTGGGCAAGTTCCCTAGCTCCTCTGAGCCTTTTGTTTTCTTCATTTGTAAAATGAGAGTAACAGTATCTCAGAGGAGTGATTTAAGTGTTTGGATATCCAGAGTGTGGTAGCTGCCACTGTGGTTATTACATCGTTTGTATTCAAAGCGATAAGCTCTTCTTGGAGCAGAGGCTCTCTGGTGGCAATTTGTGGGGGAGGAGGAAGCAGCTCACAGATGACTTGTCAAGGGAAGGGAGCAGATCTAGCCTGTTAATGTGTATTGTTAGAACTGAGCTGCATTTACGTATTTTAATTAGTTGCCAGCATTAACAATTTGGAAGGTTTCATGGGGAAAAACTCAATTTTTGTTTGTTTGTTTGTTTCTCTTGAGAAGTTGAAGAATCAGGCCACCTTTGCGCCACCTCTGTCCCCTTCTGGAGCTGGTAAGAGGTGATTGGAGCACCCCTTGCCCCTCCAGGCATTTTACATAGGCCCACTCCAGCTGTTTGTGCTTCCTGCCTGGCCCCACTGGGTGGCTGCGGGTTCAACCCCCCCTCCCTCCCCACCACCCTGGGCTGGCCGCAGGGGCCAGGGAAAGAGCACCACTCAGGAAACCGGAAGGAAGGTTTTTAAAAGGAAGCATGGGATTGGGGCTGGGTTGTCAGGGAAGATAAGAAGTCCTATAGGAATTCAGAGTGCCTCTGAAAGTGGCTGTGAGAATCAGGGTTTTTGTTTGTTTATTCAATCTCTGAAAGCTCCTTGCAAATTGCTAAGAGCTAGGAAAACGTTAACATTCTAGGAAAGGAGGCTGGGAAGAAGCATAGCAGGAGCAAAAACCTGGAGGCTGGAATTATCCATCATTGCCCAAGCAGATTGGGCAGGGGCTGGGAGACAGTCAGGTGAGGGACAGAGCGCCAAGTCAGGAGCCCCCGACTCTGGGCCTGGTTCTGCCACAGACCAGCCTGGTTAGTCACCCCCTCTCTGGGCCTCCAACCCTAGAAAGGGTGAAAGAAAAAGGAAGAGTTGAACCGGGAAGGGCCCCTTAGGCTCAGAAATTTTGAAGGTTATCTTCTTCGTGACACTCTCCAGGATGCCAGTACACAGTAGGCACTTAAGCAGAACTATAGTGTGTTAGTATGCAGCTGTGCAGAGTTGTGTAGCGATTTGGCCATGCCCAGGGCTGTGTTCCCCAAAGGCAGGGGTTAAGAACAGCTCCCAGAACAGCCAAAGAAAGTGGTTGTGTTTATTATAGCCTCTCCTGGTCTACGGGCTGGAACTCTAGGGAAGATTCCAAAGATAGGCCAGAGAGAAAAAAACAATGGCTGAAGAGCTTCGTGTGCCAGGATGAGAGCTGGGGCCCCTCAAAGAGCTCAGGAAACAGGATTATGGGGACAGGGTCTGGTTCAAGTGTGCTCTCTCTGGAGCATCTGGAGCAGCTGATGCAGGGCCTGATGTGTTTGAAGGACGAATAAGGAATTGATTCAAGTAGTGGATTATTTAAAAGACAAACATAGGAAAGGAAGGGAGAGAGGAAGGGGTGAATGGATGATAGAAGGCTAAAGCGTGTCGGATGCCAGCTAAGTACATGGAAGGTGGATGGATCCAAAATGGAGAAATAGTAGAAGGAGGACAGAATTGGAGGGAGGGAGATGAGAGCAAGAAAGGGAAAAAAGAATGGGTAGGTGGAGGGATGTGGAGATGAGTGGAAGGAGGAAGCCTGGTTCTGCCTCTGAGAAACAATCCATGAATAAGCGTTTGCCAAGTTCCTACTGTGTGACCGGCTCCACGCGAGGCACCATGCAGAGAAGTGAAGTCAGTAGAGAAACCCTACCGGACCCCACACATATCCACAAGGAAGATTCAGAGGCTGGCCATGGCCCACCGCCACTTGAGTAAGAGGGAAAAATCACAGCAGTCCTTCCTTTCTACCTATAAACTGCGCTCCTCCATCGTAGTCTCAGAACCCAGAGGAGGAAAGAATGATCCTGGCTAGGCTCCCTGTGCGGCCTGGGAGGGAGGCTCCTTGGAAAGTCCTAGAGCCCACCTGACTGGCAGCTCAGTGCGGGCAGGAACCAGGTCCCTGTGCCCCACAGCATCCTAGCATCTATCTAGCCGAGCCCATTTTCCACAGGAAGGCCATCAGTGACTTTCCTGTAATGAGTGAATGAGTGGATGAGGGAGCGAATGACTGAAAGTCTTGAGCAGTGTTGCCTATGGCTGTAAGTAGATGCCATCCTCTTTGCAAACTTCAGTTTTCTTGCCCCTACAACAGAAGGGCAGTGGAACCCAGCTTGGATGGTGAAAGTAAGCCATGTAAGCTGGCGAGAGGTTTGCAGGTAGAGAATGCGACATTAACAGAGGTAATAGCGGTAGTGCCAGCGTCAATCATAGGAGTGAGAATGACCCCAGAGGAAATTATGCACAGTGGCAGTGATGGTGTTATTACTGGCGGTGGTAATGCAAGTATTAATGGAAGTAGTAACAGTATTGGTGACAGCAGTGCTGGTTATTTCCTGGTGGCAGTAAGAATAATACTGCTGGTGGCAGTGGAGAAGACAAGGGAGGAGGAAGACATTCCAGGAGGAAAAAAAAAGTTCTAATTTCGGTTGCTAGCGACAGAAATCCAATTCAAATTGGCATAAGCGAGAAAAGAAAGAGAGGAGTGAGTGATAAGCTCAAGCAACTGGAAAGTCCAGAAGTAGCTCTGGCTTCTGGCCCCACATATATAGGCCCTCCAGCCATCACGTCAGGACTTGTCATTGCAGTTCACTCTCTCTCCATCTTTTGTCTCTGCTTTCCTGTGGGTGAGCTTCACTCTCAGGCAAGCTCTCTGTTTTTTCTGGCTTCCCATCTCCCAACTAGACAGTCCCCCTCAAGAAAAGAACTGCTCCTCCCTAGCAGCCAAAGTCCCAGGATTCACTGTCATTGGCCCATCGTGGTCACGTGCCCATCCCGCAGCTAATCACTATGGCTAGGAGGGTTGGACTATGCAGGTTGAATCAGCAGGGGTCACATGGCCACTCTTGAGCTGGAGGTAGACTGGGTGGTGACAGAGTGGAGGAAAGAGATGTGCATGACAGGGGACCAGTGGGTGGCCTTCAGAGGTCAGGGCAGGTAAAGACAAAGAAGTCAAACAGCCTGGTGGTTGGTAGGTGCACAGCAATGAATTTTTCTCCTGCCTGGGCTCTGAGGATAGGGAATAGCATATATAAGCTGTAGGATGGAGCAGACCTGGGTTCAAACCCCAGCCCTGCTACTTGCTATCTCTGTGGCCTTGGACAAAGCACTTAACCTCCCTGTGGGTCAGTTTCCTCATCTGTAAAATTGGATGATAGTCATGTGTTTTTTAAATATTAAACAATGTATTGCATGGAAAGTTCTTAGAACAGAGCCTGGCACATAGTAAGTGCTCAATAAATGGAAGTAATAGTACCAAATCATATGAATTGTGAGGATTAAAATCTCTTCCCTCTGCCTGGGTGCCCCTCTCTGAGATCTTCATACAGCTGGGATCCTTCTCTTTCAGGTCTCAGTTCAGATGTCACCTCCTCAAAGAAGCCCTCCCTGACCACCATAGCTAATGACATCCTCCTATACCCGGTCTCTCTCTCTATGCCAGGAGCCTGTCTTTGTAGTGCCTAAAGTGACCTTGCTGATTCACGTTTCCTCATTTAATATCTACTGCCCCCCACTCCCTGCTGCCCCAGAGTTTTCCAAAGACGAGATCTACTTCGGTCACCGCTGTGTCCTGAGAATCCAGAACAGGGCCTGATTTGGGACAGGCATAGGATTTGGGATCCATAAATGTTTCCTGAAGGAGTGAATGGATGGATTCCTCTTTTCTTCTCTGACACAATGTCTTTGTACAGCATTTCCCCCAACAGGGAGGACTATAGGACAGAGATGCAGGAATAGGGGAGGGGTGCAGAGATGCATTCCCCAACTTAGCAGGGGTGGAGGGTGGGGGAGGCCTAGGTGAGCCTGCCACTTCTGCCCCTCCAAGAAGACCTCCCTTTAATCTCTGTCCCTGGCTGTGTAAAGGGTCTCAACTCTGGAGAGCCTTGGGAGGCCAGGGAACACCCACCTTGACTGGAGTCATCCCCAGCCAAGGTCAGGCTAAAGCCGGCAGGACAGGATGCTGAGGCCTTGGATTACACATCTTTACACATCCGGCTGCTTAGCCGGATTAGTACAGACACCACGCCTATCCTGTCCAGGCACAAGACATGGGCCTGGGAGTACGGGTCACAGGCCTCTCTCCCTCCCACCCCTCAGGCCCATCCTGGCCTGGAAGAGCCTCCAGACCCACCAGAAACTGGGCCAGGACTGCAGACAGTATGACTGTATCTTCTGTGCATTTTCATCACCATTTATTGAATGCCTACTGTATACCAGGCTTTATAGTATCTCAGTTGATCCTTAAAGGTGGCAGACTGGGGCTTTTTCTTCTTAATTCAGTTCCTCAGTAGTTATCAAGTACTAACCATGTTCCAGGCACAGGTCAAGGCTGGGGACACAGAAGTAATGAAGACAGCCCCTTCATTCGTAGAGATTTTAGAGGGGGAACAAGCAGTCAGTAATTAAAGATTTTTAAAATGCACTTCAGCTCCTTAATCAGGAGGTGGAGGAGGAAGGGAGGAAGGGAACCTGTAGATCAGCAGGGGACATCCCTTGATCCACACCCAGGCTCCAGGATGGCAGTCTGTGCCCCTTAACTCCTAGCTGGATGGGGGAAGTGTTAGTCAGGAAGGGAGCGGAATGTGGACCCTCTATCTCCACAAATTTTGTTGAATGACTGAATGTTTTGCTATTTTTCAAAAGCCTTCCATAGCTCCCCATTACCTACAGGGTCTCATCTGGATCCCTCAGGCTTCATCCACAAGCTGTCATGATCTGACCCCAGGTGCTCCTGCAGCCTCTCCAGGATGCTCCACCCTGTCCTCCTGTCTCAAGAAATGCCACTATCATCTTCCTGGTTGCTCAGGACAGTACCTGGGACTCTTCCTTGACTTTGCCTCACCCCACACATCTGAACCATCAGCAGATTGGTTAGTTTCCCCTCCAAAATATGCCTTGAACCTGTCTTCTCTATTCTCAACAGCCACCATCCTTCACCTGGACACCTACCTGTCCTCCTCACTTAGATTCCTGCATCTATCCCAATCCACCTACAGGCTGTTACCAAACACACCTGGAAGCTCTTTAAACCCACATTAGGCCATGTCACTAGCCTGCTGAGAAGCCCTCTGTGGCTCCTGTGGTTCTCAGAATAAAAATGTTTCATCAAGTCTTTAAGACCTTCCTCACCTCTCTCTGCAACCTCATTTCTGACACCCATTGCATTCCTCCCAGGCTTCAGTACACTGTTCTCCTTTGTCTTTTTCTTTTTCTTTTTTTTTTTTTAAGAGTTCTTTATTTATTTATTTATAATAGACAGAGAGAGAGAGAGAGAGGCAGAGACACAGGAGGAGGGAGAAGCAGGCTTCATGCCGGGAGCCTGATGTGGGAATCGATCCCGGGACTGCAGGACCCCACCCTGGGCCAAAGGCAGGCGCTGAGCCACCCAGGGATCCCCTCCTTTCTCTTTTTCTTATATGTCAATTTCTTCTCTGCCTCAGGGCCTTTGCACTTGCTGCTTCCTGGAATACCCTGTCCTCAGATCTTGCTATGTCTGGCTCCTGTGCATCCTTCAGATCTCCACATGAATGTCACCTCCTCAGAAAGACCCTCCTGGGGCACCCTATTGTTTGTTATGCCATCGTTTTGTTTAATTGGCAGAGCAGGTGGTGGAGATTGGGAAGAAGCTTCAAGAAGTCTGGAAGCAGGAGGGGCAGGGGAGAAAAATGCAGCCAGGGACTCTAAGGAAGCAACAACATGGCTTCCCCACAGACCAGGACAATCAAGCCACGGTATTGATGGGTGAGGGGCTAGAGCAGACAGGGATCCCATCCACACGTCCTGATTCAGAGCACTCCGTGGACCCAGTGGCAGGCCCAGCATTCTGAGGAAGCCATGACTGTGTCCCTGGCACTGCTGAGTCCTTTCCCTCATCACCGGCTACACTTGCAATGATTTATTCCTAGGCTCACAAACGAAGATCCCAGCAGAGATCCCAAGCAGGCCTCATAAACAACTCATGTGGTCTATGTGGAAGATTTTAAAAAACACACAGGCCTGGACTAGCTGGCGCTCAGATCCAGCCCAGTTGCCACAAAGGAGGGCATCTCCAGAGTATCCAGAGCTTCAAATTTTAGATTTTTTTTTTTGAGAAGCTGGAAATCTGAATTCATAGCGGAAATAAATGTTGCTAAATAATTCAGTGTGAGGGCCCAAACAACCTGCCCACAGGTAGGTGGAGCCCTGTGGCTGGCAGAGTAGCTGCCATTCACACTTATGGCCACTCACCCCTCACTGGCACTGAGTGGCAGGCCGTGGGGTAGTATGCATTCTGCACCCACGATTTTCGTTACTGCCTCACAAACACCCATTTTACAAACGAGAAAACTGAGGCTCGAAGAACTGACAGCATTACCCATGCCAAGGCCCAGCCTGTATGTAAAACTCCCTTGCACAACCCAAAAGCTAAAGAGGTTCCAGCGTCTGTACTAAGAGCATCTATCTGCTTTGTCTTATTTCGTCTTCCAAATCTACTCATCTCCCACAAGGGGAAACCGAGGCTCAGAGAGGTTACATAATATACCAGAGGTCACCAAGCTGGCAAGAGCCAAGATTGCAAGCCAACTGCAAGTCCAACGTCAGAGTTGGCGGGCTAACCCCTTACTCTCCATTCAGGAAGGTCACCTGTATTTTAAATCAATCAGTAAGTAAATAAGTAAATGCTAAGACTTCAGGTCCTTCCCTGGGAACCCTGGGTTATAGCCAGAACCCTCAGAGGGCATTTTTTGGAGGGAGTGGGAACCTCAGGAATTTTGTTCAAATGCAGACATCCTGACAGCTGGTTCACTTTACCTGCCAACTCCTGAATCTTGGTTCCTGCTCCTGCCAGACCCCAGTACGGTTCAGAAGATTCCAAAAGGAATCCAGAATCTGCCCAGCAGCTTAGAGCTCAGAGGGTTCCCTTCTAGTCCTCTGCTCTATCATTTCTTGGTCAGTGGAGGAAAAAGACAGTATTTGTTGAGGACTTTTTAGATGCCAGGTACCTTCTCTATGATATCACAATGTAATTCAGCTACCTCCTGGCTGTGTGATCCTGGACAAGTCACTTTACTTCTATGAATATGTTCTCTCACCTGCTAAATGAAGGTGAGAATTTTGTTGGCCAGGTCACTTTATTTGCAAGGGTCAGAAACCGAACCCAAATTGTCCTAACCAAAAAAGGGTATTGATCAGTCCATGTTAATGGAAAGTCCAAGGATCCTGTTTTCAGGAATGGCTGTATCCAGGTGCTTAACTAGTATCATCACCAACCTGCCTATGTTTTTTGGCATAAAATCCCTTAGCACTGGCTATATTCTTTGAAAGATTATTTTCAAAGGTCCAAAGATGACTCTCTGGCCCCTGCAGGTGGACATTGTGATAACTCAGAAGGCCCTGATAAAAGAGAGCACTTCCCCAATAATTAAAAAAACAAAACAAAAAAGCCCCCAAGATAAAACTTAAATGGCCAGTGTGAGTCATGTCTACATTGCTAAACCAATCACTATGGCCAGGGAGAGGGTGGTGAATTATCCTAAATGGTAAACTTGGGTTTCCTTCTTACTCACTGGGACTGGGGAATAGAGGCAACTTCACGCTGTATGTGAGAGTGGAGGAGCGTTGATTCTCAAAAAATAATGCCACACAGCCCAAAATCATATCCACCACAGTCATACCTCCTGGCTACTTGTGAGGCTTGAACAAGATAATATATTGAGCTTGTTCTTAGTACATGCTCAGTTAATAGCTTGCCTTTGTCTTCTCCTCTCGGACCCCTGAGTACCCAGAGTTAGGTGGGCCCGAGTTCGATCCTAATTCCGATGTGTGACACGGGGCAAGTTATTTAGTTGCTCTGGGCCTCAGATTGCTCCTCTGAAAAATGGCAGTGATGAGAGGCCCTACCTCTTGGGACAGTTGTAAATAAATGCTTTGGGACATGGCATTCAGTAGGTGCTCTGTAAGTGGTGGCTTCTGCTCTCGCCAGCCTTCTCTCTCTATGCACACCTGCCCCAGCAAACTGTGCTGGCTGTCTTTCCCCACTTCCAAGGCTTTGCACCTGTGGTCACCTCTACCTGAACACTTCTTCCTGCTGGAATCCATCCTTCAAGGCTCAGTCCAAATAATTCCTCCTCCATGAAGTCTCACTGCTGTGAGCCTTGGTTTTCTCAACTGCAAACAGGGATTATGATATTATATCAACCTCTTAGGGCTGATATAAGGAGAAAATGAGACTAGTCATGTAGAGCAGCTGACACAGTGCCTGGCATGGTAAGAAAACAATAAATTTTGGCTTGTTATTGTTATGTCATTGTTATTAGATGTTCAGCTGCTAATTCAAGCTTGTATTTCCCTTAGTACCTGACACAGGGTGAGGACTCAATGAACATTGCATTTTGGGTGGTCCTGTTGGGGCCCTGGCTTCTAAACCCATAAATCCAACCAACCAACCAACCAACCAACAATTCATCCATCCATCTACCCATTCACTTTTCATTTAAGGTACCGGAATTTGTGGAGTGAGAACACCATACCAAACTCTGTGCTGGGCAATGGGGATCCAGCTTTGCAAGACAGACACAGTCCCTGCCCTCACAGTGCTAGTCTGGGTAGGTGGGGAAGCAGAAAATGAATGAGTGAACAAATAAATAAACAAGACAACTGCAGTTTGTGGCAAATCACCAAGGAGGAAAAGCAGTGGGGGAGGAATGAGTAGCTGGAGAGGACTTTTGTAGGTTTTTTTTTTTTTAAGACTTTATTTATTTTTTTTTAATTTTTATTTATTTATGGTAGTCACAGAGAGAGAGAGAGAGAGAGGCAGAGACATAGGCAGAGGGAGAAGCAGGCTCCATGCACCGGGAGCCTGATGTGGGATTCGATCCCGGGTCTCCAGGATCGCGCCCTGGGCCAAAGGCAGGCGCCAAACCGCTGCGCCACCCAGGGATCCCAAGACTTTATTTTTTAAGTAATCTCTACACCCAGTGTGGAGCTTGAACTTACAACCCCAAGATCAAGAGTCACACGCTCCACTGACTGAACCAGCCAGGTGTCCTAGGAGGTGTTTATTTTGAATCAGGTTGTCAGGGACAGCCCCTCTCAGGAGGAAATATGAGAGATATGAAGGAGCCAGCCATTGAGAAATCTGGAGGGAGAGCTTCACAGGCAGAGAAAACAGCAAGTGCAAAAGTCCTGAGGCAAGAATGCTCTTGGCATGTTGAGGAGCAGATAGATGGCCAGTGTGGCTGGAGGAAAGTGGGAAAGAGCAGAGGAGAAGAGATCTAAAAGGTCAGCACAGGGATCCCTGGGTGGCGCGGCGGTTTGGCGCCTGCCTTTGGCCCAGGGCGCGATCCTGGAGACCAGGGATCGAGTCCCACGTCGGGCCCCCGGTGCATGGAGCCTGCTTCTCCCTCTGCCTGTGTCTCTGCCTCTCTCTCTCTCTCTCTCTGACTATCATAAATAAATTTAAAATAAAAAATAAAAAATAAAATAAATAAAATAAAACAAAATAAAATAAAATAAAAGGTCAGCACAGGGGCAGCCCAGGTGGCTCAGCGGTTTAACACCACCTTCAGCCCAGGGTGTGATCCTGGAGACCCGGGATCGAGTCCCATGTCAGGCTCCCTGCATGGAGCCTGCTTCTCCCTCTGACTGTATCTCTGCCTCTCTCTCTCTCTCTATCTGTCTCTGTCTCTCATGAATAAATAAAATCTTAAAAAAACAACTCTGCTTGAAAGGAAAGGAAAGGAAAGGAAAGGAAAGGAAAGGAAAGGAAAGGAAAGGAAAGGAAAGGAAAGGAAAGGAAAGGAAAGGAAAGGAAAGGAAAGGAAGAAGGAAGGAAGGAAGGAAGGAAGGAAGGAAGGAAGGAAGGAAGGAAGGAAGGAGGGAAGAAAGGAAGAAAGGAAAGGTCAGCATGGGGGCCAGACCAGGCAATGGCCATATAAGCCCCGTAAGAGTTTGGACCTTGGGTTAAGTGCAGTAGGCAGCCACTGGAGGGCTTTAAGAAGGGGAATGATAGGACCTAGTTCCTACCTTATAGATGGGCATGTAACTCACTCCAGGAGAAATTGAAAAGGCTTCTCCGAGGTGACATTTCTGCCAAGTCTTGAAGGAAGTGAGAAAGCCAACTGTGTGTGTGCAAGAGAGGGTGGGAAAGAGTCTCTCCAGCCCCAAGGGACAGCAAATGGGAGGTGCTGAGGGCTCTGCTGACTTTGCCTTTTATTTATTTATTTTTAATTTATTTTTTATTGGTGTTCAATTTACTAACATACAGAATAACCCCCAGTGCCCATCACCCATTCACTCCCACCCCCCGCCCTCCTCCCCTTCTACCACCCCTAGTTCGTTTCCCAGAGTTAGCAGTCTTTACGTTCTGTCTCCCTTTCTGATATTTCCCACACATTTCTTCTCCCTTCCCTTATATTCCCTTTCACTATTATTTATATTCCCCAAATGAATGAGAACATATAATGTTTGTCCTTCTCCGACTTTGCCTTTTAAAACAAGAAAATGAGAGGCTAGTGGGGGTCCAGAGAAGGAAGGTGTTAAAGAAAAGGTATTTTAATGACACTTGTCATAGACCGTAGGGCAGACTTCCCTCAGGACATTGCAGCAGGTAACAGGCAGAGAGTGCTGCAGTGAAGGGAAAGGAGTTGGGCCCGAATCCCAGGACAGCACTGCCAAGTGGGAGTTTCAGCTGAGGAGCAGGGTGGCTTCGGTGCTTGGAAAATCCCTGAGAGGAGAAGGTGGCTTGTTGGGGGGATTCTGGCTGAGTATTTGAGGGACTCTTCTGGGACACAAGAATGATTGTCCTCATTATCCAAAGCCCTTGGCGGGGCATGAAGGGAGACAGGGGAAGAAGACTGCTGCCAATAATAAGCACAACGTGTGCTGCACTTTGCATGTGTGTCTTGAAGACCCTTGAACTTCTGCCCCTGTTGCCTCTCTTGCTTCATCCTCTCTTATTCTTCACTTCAGTCTCCCTGCTCCAACCATGTTCCCACCCCAGGTCCTTTGCACTTGCTGTTCCCTCTGCCTGGAATGTTTTTCCCACTGATGGTCACATGGCCAGCTCCTTCTTATCATTCAGGTCTCAGCTCGAATGTCACCTCCACTGAGAGGCCCTGCCTGACCACCTCAGGTAAACATATCTCCTACTCATCCCTTTCCTACCAACCTGCTGAATATTTTCTTAGCAGTTACCATCACCCAAAATCATCCTATTGACCTGTTATTGTTCATTGCGTCCTTCCCTCTACAAGATGGTCAGCTCCACACAAGCTGGGGTTTCAGCCTGATTTGTTCACTGCTGTATCCCGAGCCTAAGATGGTGCCTGGTGCATCATTGAACAGACGGGTGGATGGACAGCTGGATGGATGGATGGACAGATAGGCAAATGAACAAGATTAATCCCTATAAAAACCTGACCATGTAGGTATTCTTATATCCTTTTTATAGACGAGCAAACCTAGGCTCAAAGAGGCGACAACAATGGGGAACATTGATTGTCCAGGGGCAGGACTTAAACTCAGGTCCCACTGACTCCACTCTTCTCTTCAGTCCCCCACCAATGAATAGTAATAATAACTCATGATAATAGACCCCACATTAAAGTGGTCTTATATGAAGCTCACATCTTCCTTCCAGTTTAAAATAAATATGCAGTGAACATTCCCTGGGCCCTTGTTATATGCCCGGCACCACATGCATGATTGCATAGAATCCTTAATGAAGTAGGAACTGTTTGATCCCGTTGCGCAGGTGAAGAAACTGAGGCTCAGAGAGGTTAATTTTTCCAGGAGTTCACAGCTGGAAAATCAGGAAGCTGGAATTAAAACACAAATCTGTGGGACACCTGGGTGACTCAACTGGTTTAAGCATCCAACTCTTGATTTCGGCTCAGGTCATGATCTCAGAGTTCTGAGATCATTTTCTCTCTCTCTCTCTCAATAAATAAGTAAATAAATAAACTCTATTAAAAAATAATTAAATGAAGTCAAATGCAGGCCTAGGTTCTTTTTTTTTAAGATTTTATTTATTTATTCATGACAGATACAGAGAGAGAGGCAGAGACACAGGCAGAGGGAGAAGCAGGCTCCACGCAGGGAGCCCGGCACGGAACTCTATCCCGGGTTTCCAGGATCATGCCCTGGGCTGAAGGTGGCGCTAAACCGCTGAGCCACCCAGGCTGCCCCAGGCCTGGGTTCATTAACCAATACATTTTAGTGCCTCCCTCCCACTGGACCTAGTTTATTCATTTTTCTACTCATTTATCATGCTTCTTCCTGTGTTTGATGAATGAATGAGGACAGGGTTCACTGTCAAAGACAGGATGAAAATGCATATTACAGAGTCTTCCGGATGACTTTGACCCTTTCAGTTAACTTTTTGTCAGATCTGATGAGATCATCATTGTTTTTAACCTTGTGTCGTCACCGCTGGTTGGGCTCATACCAGAAGTATCAATTTAGCTGTTATCTTGATGCTTACCTGGGTTCACATTACTAATACTTCCAAGCTGTTGTTTCTTTACAAGGATCTCTGTAAGGCATTTGCCTTTGTCTGCGAGGACTAGTTTGCTTAAAACCAGAGAATAGAATCTGCACTCCCAACTCAGCTAGATGAATTAGTCAGGCTACTCTCGATTACCCTGCAGTGATGAGGAAACACACAATCTCAAGACTCTACACATCAACGTTTTATTTCTCACTTGTGCAATTCCCACTAAGGACCCAGTAACAGTGCAGCATGGCCCTCTTCCAAGTGGTGGTGACTCAGGATCCACTGTCATCTCAACACGAGACCTCCATTCTTGCTGAGGAGAGGAAGGGAACTCACACCCACTCACCCTCAGCCCAGAAGCCATCTACATCATCCCGGTGCAAAGCCCATTGGCCACAGCGAGTCACATAGTTCTGCACAGAGGAAGTAGAAGCCTCCGGTGTGCCCAGGAAGAAGACAGGAATGGGAGAGGAATGAGTCCTAGAAGTCTCTTCCATGCCAGGCATACACTGCAGGGCTGCCGGCAAAGATGTGAGGGTTTCTTTGCCACCCTGCCGAATGGAGGTTCCCCTTCTTCTTCCTCCAGGGCACTTCTGTTTCCCCGATAGCTGTAGAGAGCAAGCAGGGTGCCAGTGTTGGTTCATGGACTCGACATCAGTAAAACTGGATTTCTTCTTTTCTTTTCATTATTAAAGTAGAAATAATAGGAATTTCTCTCTTTTTAAAAATCTGCTTCCAATGCTATTATGTTTATTAAATCTATCCTGGTTATTTTTATTTGTATTATGGTGAGACCACTTAACGTGATATCTACCCTCTTTACATTTTTAGTGTACTATGTAGAATTGTTGACTCTGAGTACAGCGTTGGATGGCAGGTCTCTAAGACTTACTCATCAAATGCCAGTCTTTCTGCACTTTCTGCACCTCCCGGTGCATCATACTGTGGACGTACCTGCATTGGAGACCATCTCCTTATAGCCCTTGTGAAGCACTTTATAGGTTTCAGAACACTTACTGCATCCCCAAGAGGAAAGCAGGGTGTAGATCTCAGACCTCTCTGTCAAGGGAGGCAATGATGCAAATCACTTCTGGCCACAGGCAAGCATGACCTCTCCACACTATCCTTTCCCCTGCCTTGGCAAGAATGGAAGTCACATTTGGGATGATAGAGCCTCTGTTTCCCTGAGTCACTGCTTGAAAAGGAACTATGCTGGAGAGCCAGCAGATTCTCAGTGGCTGTTCCATGAGAAGGACCAGAGATGTGAAGATACTTGCTTAAGGATGCCCAGCCAGAAATAGAAAGTAAGTCTCTTGACGACCCATGCATCCATTTCACCTCAACATGAATCTCTAGTGAGACTAAAATGCTACATGAAAAAGACCTGTTGTTAAGCTACCCAAATCTTTCCTTCTAAATGTATGTTGGACCTTAACCAGCAAATCGGGCTATTGTGAAGAATGACCACGGAGCCATCATTCTGACACTAGCCAGAGTGGTGTCCAATCCCAGCATCCAGACCAATGTATTTCGCTTCCTTTAGCACCCTCAACTGCCCTGGCCAGGCTCTCAAAGGCTACCCACTCCACTCCCCATCCTGCCAGATTCAGGGGACAAAGGAACAGATTTGTAGCTCAGCAGAAGCCATGGACACTGTCCTTACCTAACATTCCCTGTGCTCCTTGTTTCTTATTCACTACACTGCTCACTGCAGCAGGGGTGGACTGATACCATTCATCACTGTTGAGACCAAGAGTCCCTTCCTCAACTCTGTGTGCCCTCAGCAAATACAGGGAATTGGCAATCACTCAGGCAGGAAGAACATTGCTCTGATCACATTTCTCACTATGCATTCCTCCCTCTGCTGGGACCAGAGTCAAGTCTCCATCACCACCACCACCACCAGAGGCATCGTCCTCAGAATGGCAGGTCGTAATGTCACCAGCTCCCAGAATCCCTACTTTAATTTAACAAGGCTCATGGGAACTTAATTCACCTGTTAGGAGAAGGATGTCCAGCCCAGATCTTGTAGGGAAGAGTCAGATCATCTGGGGAAGATGGTTCAAGTGAGGACATAAGCAAAGAACCATAACCCAGACCCTAGGATTCTGGGATTAAAAAGGTCCTCAGGTGTTAAAACAGAAGGGCTTCAGAGCCTAGAAGACATGGGATCGAACCCTGCCTCAGCCATTTCCCTTGTTGTCACACTGGTTATTGTCTTTGTAAGCCTTAGTTTTCCCAGTTATAAAATGAGGGCAAGGGGTACAGCACAGCCTGCAGGTGGTTTTCAGAATGAAATGAGATTCCTCATTCCATAAATACATATTGAGCATCTACTGTGTGCTCTGAGGACCCAAGATTGAGAAAAATCAAACACAAACTTCTGTCCTCAAGTTGCTTACATTCTACAGAGGTGGGCATTATTGTGAAATTGCAACATCGATAGCATTATAAAGAGAAAGACATGTACTCTGAAAGACTGCAATTACAAATTTGACCTGATTAAATCAAGTTCAGGGATGGCTTCCCTGAGGAGGATCACCTGAGCTGAGCTAAGAAAAATGAGGAGGAGCTGACCAGGCAGAGTGGAGGAAAAAGCATTGCAGGCAGAAGGCATAGTGTGGGCAAAGGCCCTGTGGCAGGAAGGATCATGAGAATGGTGAGGGACCAAAGGAAGACTAATGTACCCGAAGTGAAAGAGCAAAGTACAGGATAAGCCTGGAGAGTTCAGCAGAGTATAGACTAAGTGATTTTAACAAGACCCCAAAATACAGTGGTTTAAACAAGATAGACATTATAAGGTAGACTAGGAGTTGGCAAACTTTGTCACTAAAGGACCAGTCTAGGGCTGGGATTAACTTCCATCTCAGATCCAAGATAGTTACTTCAGCTCTGCCCATCACATCTGCCTCCCAGCCAGAAGAAGGAGAAAACAAAGGGCAAGCATCATTTCTGCTCATATTCCATTGGTCACACCTAGTCACATGGCCTCATCTAATTGCAAGGGAAGCTGGGAAATACAGTCCTTATTCTGGGTAGCCTCATGTCCAGCTAAAACTGTACAATGGATGAAGGGAAGAACAGATATTGGGGATATTTAATGGTCTTTGCCACAGTGGGCCAGAGTTTCTTTGGGGGAAACCAGGAAGGAGTCTGTTTGCAGTGGTCCAATGGGAGATGCTGGTGGCTTGGGGCAGGGTGGTAGCTTGCAGGTAGAGAGGGAATGGAACGGACCCAAACATGTTTGTAAGCCAGAATTGGCAAGACTTGGTGATGGATTGGAGGTGGAAACAAGGATGACCCTAAGTTCCTGGCTTTCACAATTAGATGCAAATCTCGTCTGGAAAGTTCTTCATACACAGTAGCAAGGGCAGTAAGTGGTTGCAGTCTTCAGTATTGTGGGTACAGGATGGCAAACCCAACACCTACAGTGACCTGATAGATAACGAAAGGAGTGAAGGGGCCTGTGGGAAACTGGGGAGCCTGAGCCCTGTCTACAGGGGCCACTGCTTCTTAGCTCCAGGCAATGGTTGCAGTCGGGAATGCAGGTTGAGTGTAGACATCATCTGACTTGCCAAGGGAATGTGAAAATCTGGATTTTTATGTGAAATCTTCCCAATTTTGAAACTTGAGCAAATAAGTAAAAATAAATTTTTCAGCCCAAAGGCCTCTGATTTATAATGCCTACAATACCCCCCAGCAATGCCACTGTACCCCCTTTCTGCCTTTGTGACTCTGTTGCCCCCTGTTGAAGGCTGTTGCCTGGCTCACCCCAGAGCCTCTGCCTTCATCCATTGTTGTCCAGACACATCCTGTCCCTTTGTGCCCAGGAGCGCCACCTGCAGGCTCTCGACTCCCAATTTCTCACCAATCCCCCACCAGTGGCCTCCACTGCAGTGAGGAGAGGGGGGCAGACCATCAGTCTGCTCCCAATCCCCTTAATCGGATCTGCACCAGTGACCCTTCTAATTAAAACTCCCTGGCTATAATCTCCCTTTAAAGCTAGGGAAGCGGAAGGGCCATAAAAGGAGCGAAAGGTTTGCTGGTCCGGAAGCTGCCTCCTCCTACGTCCTTGAAACCATCTTGTGGACACCCACAGACCAGAGATCAAGTCCCAGATCTACCTCTTCCAAGTTATGTGGCCCTGGAAAAGCCACTTCGTTCTCTGAGCCTCCCTTTCATTCATTTGCTTGTTCATTCACTTACCAACTATTTAGGGAGCACCTACTCTGTGCCAGGCACTGTGTCAGGAGCTAAGGACACAGCAGTACAAGATAGACTCAGCCTGGGTCCTCATGAGCCGATGTTGTTTTGCAGGACCCAGAAGCGAAAATTTCAGCTCAGTAAGATCAGTGCTATGATGGGCGAAGCTTCGGAGCTGTGGGCGTCCAGAGCATGGACATGCCCAACCCAGACCTGGGGGTCAGAGCAGGCTCACTGGCCACTATGTTGAGGGCTGATGGGCAGTAGGAATCAGCCAGGAGAAGTGGAGGAGGAAGGGCACAGAAGGCAAAGGGAACAGTATGGTGAGGACTTCAAAGTATGTGCAACCATGGCAGTGAGGCTTGGGAACTATAAGTGTTTTCACCTGGATTCAGTATAGAATATACAGTGGGAAATTCAGGAAATAGTCTGGAGAGTGAGAAGAAAGGTAGTCAATATAAAAACCCAAATCTCTCTATCACTCTTCATCAGCTCCTCCTGCCTCTCCAACCTCTCCTCCTGCCCTCCAACTCTCCCTCTTACTCAGCCCTCACCTACACTGAGCTGCTTTGTGTTGTTGGATTGAACCAAAATCATTCCCACCTCAGGGCCTTTGCACATGCTATGCCTTCTGCCTGGAATGCTCAGGTCTTTGAACAATATACTCCTCATCCTCAAGTCTCAACAACCAGGGCACCTCCTAAAATAGGTCTGCCCTAACTACCCAACTTCATGTGGACACCCTACCCCCTTGCTTCCCTACTGATCCCACTGGTTTGTTTTTCTCAATAACATGTAGCACTTAATACTATCTGACATCATCTTGCTTTTTTATGGGTTTATGGATTGTCTTGTTCATCTCTCCCTCCCAGCTCCTTGAGGCCATAGAAACAGTCTTTCTTATCCATGTTGCACCCCCAGCAATTAGCAAATCACCTGATAATTACACATGCCAGTTAAATGTGAAGATTAGAACTTTATCCAAGAGTTTGTGGAGCCATTTACAGGATTTACAACAGGGCTATGGGTTGGTTGGAGTCTTGCTTCTCTCCTGGGACCTATCAGGCTGGTTGTGAGGATCAAAAGCAATGGGATATTCTTTATGGAAAGCAAAAATTTTATAGTTTTATTAAGACTTATTTTACATATCATCTAATTAACCATTCCTGGTGTGCAGCTCCCTGACTTTTTAGTAAATTTTCTAAGTTGTGCAACCATCACCCTAAATCAATTTTAGAACACTTTATCACCCCAGTGACATCATTACAACTGTTAATCCATATTCCTACCCTGCAGCCTCTAATCTGCTTTTTATCTCTATAGATTTGCCTTATCTGGACACTTTACTTAAATGGAATCCTATAGTATGTGGTCCTTCATGTCTGGCTTCTTTCACCCAGCATCATGTTTTTGAGGTTCACCCACATTTTAGCCTGTGCCAGTCCTCCATCCCTTTTTATGGATAAGTAATATTTCATTCTAAGGATATACCACAGTTGATCACATCATCAGTTGATAGACATTTGGGTCACTTCCACTTTTTTATTTAGGGATAATGCTGTTATACACTTGCTTGTGCATGAAGAGCAGTTTCCAAATAAAAGTACACTTATCACAACAAGCCCTGAATAATATACAGAATTGTTGAATTACTGTACTGTATGTTGAAACTAATATAATACTGTAGGTTAACTATCCTGGAATTAAAATTTAAAATTATTAAATCATTTATGACACTTGTTTAAAAAAAAAAGCAATTTCTAAGCCCTGATCATCTCTCAGCTTGCTAGAGCTTCTAATGTCCCTCTATGGGTTTGACACCAATGGGCTGCGTACCCATGAATGAGTCCCTTCCCTTCTCTGCTTGAGTCTCCCCATCTTTCCACACAGGAGCCTGTGCCCTTTTATGCACAGATATTCTGTGCCTTGTTCACATTCCTGGAAGAGCAGGGGAGTATGTGGAGGAAATGATAAACAGTTTGTATTTATAGCTGCTGGAGCCAAAGGTGGGCATCCCCGTGATCAACCACCAGAGCTGACAATTAGGAGGAGGGCCTAGCTCCAGGACCCCTGGATCCCACCCTGGGAACTCCCACCTGCTTTTCTCTTCCCCCAGAGGACCAAAGCCTCTGCCCTCATTTAGTGCAGACAGGTGGGTTCCAGGATCCAGAATCTCCTCACAGGGAGGGAATTTGAGGACTGCCTCCAAGTCCCTTGTCCTGATGTTTGCCTTTGCTCCCTGGGTTCCTGGAGTCCTGCCCAAACTTGATTGGGCTCAGATCCCAGGAAAACAAAGCTGGAAATGCAGAGGCCCAGACAGGGGTTTGACAAGGGCTGGGAGGACTCTGGGTGCTGGCTGGTCCCCCCACCCCTAGGGTCCTTCCCAGAGACCAGGTCAAAACTGTTTGTTTGGGTTTCAGGCTGTTTGTGGGATGTCTGCTGCCTTAGCAGGCACTGGGGCCCACAAACCTCAGCAACCAGTCCAGGGGCAGGGAGTGGGCATGATGATAAATCACCTGGATAATAATTTAATAACATAACACATATTAAACAGCTGTTATGTTATGTGGTAAGTAATCAGTTACTTTCATCTCCTTTCTAGAGATAAAAATGGAGAAATGGAGGCTCAGAGAGGGGAATCGATTCGTCCAAAGCCAACAGCCAGGGATAATAGTGTCAGGACTCAAACCCATATCCAAAACCAGCTCATACATTAAATATAATACATCACTACAGAGTGATGACGGCAATAAAAGCTGATCTAAGGGCCTTATGAATTCATTGAACTCTCGTTGCAGCCTCCAAACCCCCCCCCCCACTAGCCCAAATCTTACAGATAAGGAAACTGAGGCACAGAGGGTTTAACTCCCACTTGGAAGTTCCCCAGCCAGGAAGTATGGCCCTGACTCTAAAGGCTTCAGTGGGTCTAAGAAAGGAAACTTTTCTGGGCGGGGGGGGGGGGGGGGGGGGGGGGGGGGGGGGGGGGTGAAGACCCTCACACAGCAGGCAGGGCAAGAGGCCCCAGGTGCTCTGACCCTCCCAACACAACCCTGAGCAGCAGATGGCCCTCCCACAGGAGCCAGTGAGGCCTCTGCCCCCTTTTCTTCTTTCCTAGGTGTCCTGGGGCTGAGAGGAGGGGAGGGGAGGGCACATTCTCAGGTACACAGGTGGTGCCTGCCCTTAGAATAACAGGCCCTAAGGACTGTACATAATATGTGCATAATATGCCGGGTGCATAATTCATGCATCTGTCAGCAGAACATCAATTATGTTGGCCTTCCCTGGAGTTGTCTAGGGGTTAGAAACTGGAGCAGGCTTCCCTTGCTAGCCTGGGGGGAGGGGGAGCAGGAATGGGACCTCCCAGCTCTTAAAGAAACAGGCTTCCCAGGAATCTGCTCCTCCTCCTGCAGGCTTCCTCCTTTGGAGGGGGTAGGGGTTGGTCTGTACCCACCTAGAGCAGCAAACTGCAGGGCTCACCCAAGGCCCTGGCTGGCTGCCCCAGAAAACCAGACCCACTTTGTGTCTAGCCCTGCGCTAATAATTCTACATGCATAATCGCTTTGTCCCCCTCTCTATAATTTATGAGGGACTGGCTACTGGTATACTCTAGGGTTTCTCTGCCTTGGTACTATTGACATTTTGAGCCAGATAATTCCTCATTGCAGTCCTGTGCACAGCGGGGTGTTCAGCAGCATCGCTGGCCTCTACCTGATGGCTGCCAGGAGCACTCCACCCCCAAGTCATGACAACCAAAAATTCCTGTGGCATTTGTCAGATTTTGAGGGGACAAAATCACTCCTCAGTTATGAATGACTGGAATATCCCCATTTCACAATATTCATAGGAAACTGAGGCAAGGAATGTTTCAATGCCAAGGCCACTCAGCCAGGAAACACAGGGTAGCAGAGCTGGATTCTACCTTTAGAGACCACACTCCTAACTCTGTGAAGGAGTTCCCAAAGTATGCTGCCGGAATGTTTTATTCCAATAAGCAGCTATTTATTTTAATGAATATTTAACGCATCTTTCCCTAGCACGCAAAATCAGCATCTTTGCAAATGTCATTTCTTAGGACAAGGCTAAAATAGAGACAAGGTGAGCAGTGTGTGGTGGTGGCATTTGGCTACTGAGTAGAAGAGTAGTACAAGCAGCAAAACAACAACATACAATAGGCTGTCAGTCCTGAGCCAGACAAAATAGTGATTTGTTAGGGACATATTAGCCCTGTATTTATTTATTTTTAATTTTTTTTTATTATTTATTTTTATGATAGGCACACAGTGAGAGAGAGAGGCAGAGACACAGGCAGAGGGAGAAGCAGGCTCCATGCACCGGGAGCCCGACGTGGGATTCGATCCTGGGTCTCCAGGATCGCGCCCTGGGCCAAAGGCAGGCGCTAAACCGCTGCGCCACCCATGGATCCCTAGCCCTGTATTTAAAACTCTCCAGAAAAGGGCAGCCCGGATGGCTCATCGGTTTAGCATTGTCTTCAGCCCAGGGCATGATCCTGGAGACCTGGGATCGAGTCCCACATCGGGCTCCCTGCATGGAGTCTGCTTCTCCCTCTGCCTGTGTCTCTGCCTCTGTGTGTGTGTGTGTGTGTGTGTGTCTCATGAATAAATTAAAAAAGAAAAAAAACAACTCTCCAGAAAAGAAAAGGGATGAGAAGAAATTGTGGTTACCCCCAGAGTGGCAAAGGACCCACAGACAATGTCAGCATTATTGTCACATACCGTTTCTTCACCCAGGTCATGGGTTCACAGGCATTCACTTGATTATGGTTTATAAATATATATAAATTTGATATACTTTTGTATGTATCGGATATTTCTTTTTGTAAAGTGATTACTGAGCACTGGGTATAAGGTTGATGAATCACTGACCTCTACCTCAGGGAGGGTCCACATGGGCCGGGTTTTAAAAGATAGATTGAAGTTCACTGAACAGAGAAGAGACACAGCCATGCAGGATTGACCAACAAACCATGTAGCCAGAGAAGCGTGATATTTGGGAACCTGAGGCAGAAGAGGCCCAAAGAGAGGGATCAAAGTAAAAATGTAGGCTTGACAACCCCATGTGGTGAGTAGGGATTCACTGCAGAGAACGGAGCCTCTCATGCCCACCCGAGCAGCAAGGGTATTGTCCCATGGGACATAGCAGGCCATTTCGGGACAGGGCAGGAAGCAAAGAAGAGCTGGACCACTTGGAGGCTGGGTGGACTAGGCTGATGGGGTGCTGTAGACTGAGAGACCACCCCCTACAAGGATGGACGGCATATATCAGACACTCTGTGTGCTGCTGGAAGCTGTCCTAAACACTTTGCTCATGTTAAGGCATTTACTCCTTGCAGCAGCCCTCTGAGGTAGACACTGTTATTTACCATCCCATTTTGCAGATGAAGATAAAATGAGGCTTAGAGTGAATAACTGGCTCAAGGTAAGCAAGTGGCAGAGCTGGGATTCAAACCCAGAACAACCTGACACCAGACCCCAAGCTCTAAATTGCCATCCCTACACCATCTTTCAGATCTCCTGTGTCCTTACTGCCAACCCCCAGCCTGGAAGTATTAGCCTTAAATCACTGCAGTGTCTGGGCTTCAGTTTGTACGTCTGTACAGTAAATGGATTTGAATAAATGACCTTTTTAGCTCAAACATCCAGGCATCAAGTGACTAGTGAGGTGTGAAAATACTCTTGAATGTTGAGGAACATCCTGTAGACTCAGGGTGTTAGGATGACCATCCTATTGGAGGTTGGTAACTAAGTCCCACTCTCTTCTCCTTGCAGATCCTTGCCATAATTTCCATCATGTTCATCGTCCTCTCCACCATTGCCCTGTCACTCAACACGCTGCCAGAGCTGCAGAGCCTTGACGAGTTCGGCCAGACCACAGACAACCCCCAGCTGGCCCATGTGGAGGCCGTGTGCATTGCATGGTTCACCATGGAGTATCTGCTGCGATTCCTCTCCTCACCCAAGAAGTGGAAGTTCTTCAAGGGCCCACTCAATGCCATTGACTTGTTGGCCATCTTGCCATACTATGTCACCATCTTCCTCACCGAATCCAACAAGAGTGTGCTGCAGTTCCAGAACGTCCGCCGCGTGGTCCAGATCTTCCGCATCATGCGTATCCTCCGCATCCTTAAGCTCGCGCGCCACTCCACTGGCCTCCAGTCCTTGGGCTTCACCCTGCGGAGGAGCTACAATGAGTTGGGCTTGCTCATCCTCTTCCTCGCCATGGGCATCATGATTTTCTCCAGCCTTGTTTTCTTTGCTGAGAAGGATGAGGATGACACCAAGTTCAAAAGCATCCCAGCCTCTTTCTGGTGGGCCACCATCACCATGACAACTGTTGGGTATGGAGACATCTACCCCAAGACTCTCCTGGGGAAGATTGTCGGGGGGCTCTGCTGCATTGCAGGGGTCCTGGTGATTGCTCTTCCCATCCCCATCATTGTCAATAACTTCTCTGAGTTCTACAAGGAGCAGAAGAGGCAGGAGAAAGCAATCAAGCGGAGAGAGGCTCTGGAGAGAGCCAAGAGGAATGGCAGCATTGTATCCATGAACATGAAAGATGCTTTTGCCCGGAGCATCGAAATGATGGACATTGTGGTTGAGAAAAATGGAGAAAATATGGGTAAGAAGGACAAAGTGCAAGATAATCACTTGTCTCCCAACAAATGGAAATGGACAAAGAGGACACTATCTGAAACTAGCTCAAGTAAGTCCTTTGAAACCAAGGAGCAGGGGTCCCCTGAGAAGGCCAGATCCTCTTCTAGTCCTCAGCACCTGAACGTCCAGCAGTTGGAAGACATGTACAATAAGATGGCCAAGACCCAATCTCAACCCATCCTCAATACCAAGGAGTCAACAACACAGAGCAAACCAAAGGAAGAACTTGAAATGGAGAGCATCCCCAGCCCTGTAGCCCCTCTGCCCACACGTACAGAAGGGGTCATCGATATGCGAAGCATGTCGAGCATTGATAGCTTCATTAGTTGTGCCACAGACTTCCCTGAAGCCACCAGATTCTCCCACAGCCCTTTGGCATCACTTCCCAGCAAGACTGGGGGCAGCATAGCCCCAGAAATGGGCTGGCGGGGAGCTCTGGGTGCCAGTGGCGGTAGATTTGTGGAGGCCAACCCCACCCCTGATGCCAGCCATCGCTCTACCTTCTTCATTGAGAGCCCCAAGAGTTCTCTGAAGACAAACAACCCCCTGAAGCTCCGAGCACTTAAAGTCAACTTCATGGAGGGTGATCCCAGTCCACTAGTCCCCGTTCTGGGGATGTACCATGACCCTCTTAGGAACCGGGGGGGCGCTGCAGCTGCTGTCGCTGGACTGGAGTGTGCCACACTCTTGGACAGGCCTGTACTGAGTCCAGAGTCCTCCATCTACACCACAGCAAGTGCTAGGACGCCCCCCCGATCACCTGAGAAACACACAGCAATAGCATTCAACTTCGAAGCAGGTGTCCACCAGTACATTGATGCGGACACAGATGATGAGGGGCAGGTGCTCTACAGTGTAGATTCCAGCCCTCCCAAGGGTGTCCATGTGAGCACCAGTCCCAAGTTCAGCGTGGGGACAAGATCAGAGAAGAACCACTTTGAAAGCTCCCCCTTACCCACCTCCCCTAAGTTCTTGAGGCAGAACTGTATTTACTCTACAGAAGCATTGACTGGAAAAGGCCCCAGTGGTCAGGAAAAGTGCAAACTCGAGAACCACATCTCCCCTGACGTCCGCGTGTTGCCGGGAGGAGGAGCCCATGGAAGCACACGGGATCAGAGCATCTGAGCTACCCCAGCTGCAACAGAGACTTGTCGCAAGACCTGAGAGGCGTGCTGTTCAGCTTACCTGCCACAGAGCTTTTCCACACGAACTCAGAAAGGCTCTGCAAAGCCCCCCAGACAGAAGTGAAACTCCAGAGGAGGCTCTCCAAGGGCCTTGAGAGCCATGACAGGTACGACAGAATGAAGTTGGCCAAGCCACAGGATATGGTGTCTCCTTGTAACAAGTCCACTGCCCTCTTTGGAAGATAACATGGGCAGAACTCACAGCCACCACTACCACATGCTGGACCTAACCAAGGCCACACACTCCCCACTTGTCTGTCATGGCTCTCCATCACAGCCTCAGGGTTGGAGGTGGGGGCAGCATCACCATCCCTCCTGGCTTCAGCTGGAGAAGGATTCTGGAACAATAAGTGGCTGGGTTGACCAATTTCGTTTTGGGTGTTACCTGGCCACCTCTAGGAACTCCTGTCCATCACCTCCTGGATGGATCCCACTGTTAGAAGGCTACAGAAGATACTCATGTCATGGGGAAATTTCTGCGCCATAAGCCACGATCCCAGCGCAAAACCCTTACTCAAATGTCTTCATTGACTTCAGTGTTCCGTAGTACCTGAGATTTTATTTTGAAATATCATCAGGGTGAGTTGCACCACTTGTACTTGATTCTAATCGCCCCCTGGCAATCTGGGAAGGGTTCAGACGGCAGGCACTCAGCCAACAGTAGGAACTGTGAGCATTGCTTTAGGGTTGTATAAGGAAAACACTTTCTGTACATCACTAGTGTAGACTCAAAAGATATGCAAGTGTCAAATATGCAAAAGAAATAGCTTATTCAAAGAGACTGTATGTTACCGAAGAACAGAATAAAATCTGATTTTTTTTTTTACCTGCAAAAAATGAAAGGAAAAAAAAGAATCCCCAATTGAAATGCCCAATTCAGACTTTTGAATACTTCCTGCTGCAGCAGGGAAAGCATCTACTATAATAGAAATTCTTTTTTGTTTCCTGTGGTATTCAAGTTTTAAAAAAAAAGTTAAAATAAAAAGCACTTTATGTTTTTCAAAAATAGGTTCTACCAGGGACAGTGTCAACATCTTGCACTTTAAAACAAGCACTATTTCCCGTGGGCCACTTTTTGGGACTGTAGTTGGGTGGTTGCTCCATGCCTGTGTCCGGCCACGGTGGGGGATTTTGTGCTGGTATTGCCGTCTGCCATGTCAAAGTCTGTGGGCTCCTTCCCTGCCCCTCTGAAGCTTCCCATTAGCCCCCTTTGCGAGGAAGGGTACTTGAGCCCTTGTGTGGGGCCTCTCACAGAGTCACGTGTACCGGAAACATGCACATCTCAGAAGAGTACAGTAGACGGTGGGCATTGGGTGTTTACTCTGTTCTCTTTCTTGTCAACCAGCTGTTGGTGTGTTTTCAGTGTCACTGTCTGTACGGAAACTCAGCCCTCCTTTCTGCAGCCATCAATGCAGCCAGTACAGACAAAAGCAATAAGTATTCGTGTGCATTGTGAATGGTTCTGGTGTATCTCTTGGTGTTGGTCTTCCTGTCCTAGTTTGACGACCTGGCGTTGGCCTGCCTGAGTCGGGTCCAGGATGGAAGTGTTGGCCATTCCTCAGTTCAGAAACATTGGGTTGAGCCACTGATCAGCATGATGCCATGTTGTTGGCCCATCTGTCAGTAAAGATGACCTGTCGTTGATCTGCCTGTCTTTAGTACAATGGACCGATGTCGTTCTCTTAATACAACATTGATGGATGATGTCCCAAGTCCAGTAGCGTAGATCTGCCAATCCACAATCCAGTGACAGACATGCGTCTTCCTGATGGAACAAACATGGAGTGGTTCGCCTGTCCTTCATACAATATGTTACTGGTCTGCCTGTTAGTATGATGGCACGATCCATCTGTCAGTACACAGATACCACAGAGTCCTTCTGCGTGCCCTCTGTACAGTGGCATGAGGTTGGACCACCTGTCACAGGTATGATGACATGGAGTCATTCCACCTCCCTTAAAAACACAGTGTTCTCTGCTGAATACGTACCTGGTCCATACTGCTTCTCAGCGTCTCCAAGGACTGCGGATCCCTCCGAGTGTGTGTGTTACCGCACAAAACGAGGCCGAAGTATCTTGACGCTCCGAGGTTTCTTCAGAGCACCCCAGCAGCACCCGCAAAGGGGCAGGGAAAGTGGGAGGTCATCCCGTGCTGGGGGCATGCCAGAGAGAGGAAGCAGCAGCGGGCCCGAGTGCTTTGCGGGGCACACGGTGCGGGCTGGGGGCCTCCAGAGGAGCGGCCGCCGGACAGTCCTCCCCAGGCCATGTCAGCTCACCTGTCTCTTCCTTGTTTTTATCACCATTTCCGTCGGCCGTCAGCACAAACGTGAAAATTCAGGGAAAACAAACAAATGCTTTTTGATAAAAGTAAATAGTTGTGATTTCCGATTCAGATATTTTTAGAGCTGATGCTATCTGTAAAAAATTAATAACAATAATAATAGAGTCTATTTTACATATCAGGAAAGTGAACATGTTTAAATATAGCCATATATATAGCGAGAAGGAACTTACCACCCCTTCTTCAAATCAAGGCATTTCATTTGTTGGTTGAAGCAGATGAGAAGTGTACAGATTGGATATGGTTTTTCTTTCTTTCTTTCTTTCTTTTTTTTTTTTAAACTAATAACCAATTGGTGCAACTCTCCTTGTAACCAAAGGCCCTTTCTGCCTTGTGTGGTCACACAGGACCTGGCCCTCCGTTCCCCGTGTAGTTTGTCTGACCTTAAAGTAGCATTTTATTGAGTCACTTTTGAAGGACGAATTCAGAAGTATCATTAAGAACCTACCTTTTCAGGCTTACTAGCCAGAGTCCTATAGAGTTCTTATAGAAACAGAATAATTGAAACTCAGCATATACTATGCTTAGAAAGTATTGCATTTTGTTTTGGTTTTTTTCTTTTACTTGGTGTATGTATTGTGGGAATATAGCTTTTATCCTGTGCCCAACTCAAAATAGAGTATTGTAAGTTTTCCCAGGCCCCACCTGCCAAAAAAGGAACGTACCCCGATTTTTAAAATGTTGTACACCTTACCTGTACCTGTGTACATGCACTGGGAAATCTACCTAAGAGTCTCCATGGAGAAGCTGACCAAGACAGACAGGTCCTCATGGAGGAGAGGAAAGAGCATGGTCTGCAGGCAAATAAGCACTTTAACTCAGTGATCCATGTCCTACCCATTCCTGAACCAACAAAAATGGGAAAAATAAAAAATAAAAAATAAAAACAAGTCAACCCAAAGAAACCAAACTAGGGGCTGGAGCTGGTGAATGCCTGGTCCCTTTGGCGAATTCGGTGAAACCCTGGTCAAGAACCCAGCGGACCTTGGCTTCCAACTTCCACCATTAGCAGTAAGGGCTAGGGACCAGGTCTCTGTGTGTCCCCGATCACACGGGGGAGCCTGCGACCCACGGAGAGAGAGGTGGGCGAGCTCTGGAGGAGTCGGCTTGTTTTCACTTTTTTATCTTTGGGTAAAGACAAACAACAGGACTTTGGTGCAGTAGATTTCTCAGTGCCTTCTCTAGGAATTTTATCTTAAGCACACTTCATGGGGAAAGAAGAAAAGAGGATAGAACACATTGTCTCCGTGAAGTCCCTTTCTCTAAAAGCACTGGGGATCAAGAAGGAAGAAGACAGAAGAGGGGGGAACAGCAAAATCCTGAGGAGGCCATTCCTTTCACCTCACCCGGCTTGCCCCCGAGTAGCGCTGGTGACGACAAACTTTGCCAAACTGACTCCCAGCTCTCCTCCACCGCGTCTTGGTGACTGTAGCTTCACCCCTGCCCTTTCTCCTAATAAGACCCACTTTTCTGAGGAGAAAACACCACCACCAACAGTATTCTCTTCTGTACAACTGTGATGTATTGATGTTTGTAACATATCTGTCTTGTTCCAAGTCACGGCTGGAGTGTCTCGTCCACGGACAAGGGTTTGAAATTTAAACTTCACCATGGACAAGGGTCACTAGAGCCAGGTCTCCCTCTTTCTCCCCCTTCCTCTCTTCCCTCCCCTCCATGCCCCCCTTTCCTTATTTCTCTGCCAGCTAGTCTCAAGTAACACAACCCCAGGCTTCAGCCTCCATTTAGGTAACTTTGAATCCAATGAGATTGAAGTGACATGCCTCCAGGGCATGATCCTTTGGGAAAGGGCTTTTCCAGTGACGAGAGGAAGAAGGGGTCACCTCTGGGTCCCCTGCAGCCCTGAGCTCAGTTTCCTGTTTCTGGTTTCTCCCGGCTTATATGACAGCATGCAAATGCTTTCCCTCAGCCAGGGGGACCCAAACCAGCCTGGCTCCGCCCCCAAAATAACAGTTACCTCTGCATTTTCTGTTGCCATGTTTCTGGCTCTAGAAGTATCTGATGCAGGGCTGTATTGTAGGATATCCATGTATCTCAGAGTAGTCTATTTTTTATCTGTTGGGATAAAAAGTATGTAGGCATATGTGTGTTTTTAGCAAATTTGTAATAGGGATATTAAGTCTCATGGCTTCTTTTGTAATATAGAATAACATTTTAGGAGTTTTATGGTTGGTCATTCTCATAGCTGATATTTTCTGGTCTCTCTCATTTCCTCCCATCACCCCTTGGGCTTTCTTCCTTTTGATTCTGACTTTCTGAGGATGGGGAAGACATTGGATTCTGACTTCCTCATGCAGGCATTTCCTGACACTTGGCCTCGAATCTGTGGACACTGTTACTATCCTCGTTCTGTCTGTGTGTTTCTCCTATTTATTGTTCTTAAGAATCCAGGGCACAGATGCAGGAGTGAGACCAGGGGAAGCAGGGCTACGGATGGCCCTCAAAATCAGGATGGAATGTGGGCTGGTTCAGCTCCTTCTCCCCCACCCTGCTGGCATTTTGAAGAGACTGAATTTTCTCATCCCCAGAGATCTTGGGACTGAAAATCTCACGCAAGCAAACTTACCCCTGAGGTCCAGAACACACCCAAGCCCCTCTTGGCTGGCCTGTTGCCATCTCCAGTCCCCCGCTCCCCTGTAACATCAATTGGATCCGAAGGCCAGAGCATTTTCAGGTTCTTACAAACCTCAGAGAACATGCTGGGCCTCAGATCTCATCAACTTCTTATCAGTTCCTCATTTTAATCCATTTCCAACATCCTCACCAAAAAACAAACAAACAAACAAATAATAGACAAGCTTACAGCCAAACCCTGAGAAGACATGTCCCCCAGAATCTGCCATCTCATCTCCCCTTCCCTTCCCAGCTGCCTGGCTCCATAGCACCAGAGACTTGTGGCAAGGGCAGTGGTGTCTTTCCAGCTTCCACCTATCCGGGCCCTGAGGAGTTTCTGTACTGTCTTAATTCCACCTGGCAGCTTCCAGCCTCAGGTGGGCAGAGGACATCTCATGAAGCAGGATCTTCAGCAGAAAGCAATTCTCCACTCTTCAACTCATGCAGGAAGATGAAGAAAGGCCAGATGATTTCCAACTTGCATTCATTTAGGTGTTCATACCCCCATCTGCCTCACTATCAGCTTCAGGACTCTGGCCTCTGCCCAGATCAGAGTTCTGAGCTGAATCCAGGCCCCCATGGCAATGAACCATCCCCTTGGATAAACTCCAAGAGGAAACGAATCCAAGGACAAATGTAGAGTTTTCCCACCTCCAAAATTCCTGGTAATCTGGTTTGAACCAGAGCCCAATAAAATAGACTAAATTTTTAAAAACTTTTGCACAGGAAGAAAATAAAATTGTCTCTCAGTAGTTCACTAGGTTTGATGCCCAGATAAGCAAATACTCTATCCTGTGGCTGTTTTCATCTAGAGAGATATTGGGAAGTTTGGGTTTCTATCTACTGCCCCTGGTTTTCTTAACCTGGAATTTCTCCTGAACATCCCCAAATGCCAGCCTGAAGAAGTGGATTCGGAAGAGGCTCTGGTTAATCCAGTGGTCCCTCATCTTTTTCCCCTCACAATTGTGACTGTTCATTCCTCTCTGCAAAGATCCTGAAAAGATCCAAGGGCTGGCTAGGATAGGGGAAGGGGGGGCAGTTCTCCCGAAGAAGAAACCATCTGCCTGGAGGAGGGCTGCGAGCGAGCGAGTCTCCGAAAGCCACTGTTGTGTGAGAGAACGAAGTGGTCAGTTTCAGCTGGGTTTAAGGAGGTGCTTCTCAGGGGCAGGGCTGCCTCACCATGGAAGTCGGTGCTGTGTTGGGGCATGAGCTGCTTAAAAAGAAGCTAGATGATGCACAAAATGGATGTTGCAGAGGGCCCTCACATTGCATGGCAACTGGACTGAACAACCAGGGAAATTCATCCCCCTCCCCCAGGGAGGTCTGTATGTGATTTGGACATCTGGGTGCAGGCTCAAGGCATCAGGCAAAAGGAGGGAGTACAGTTAGCAGAAACTCAAATTCTAGGATCTGGAGTTCTCTGCAAGAGTGCCGGGGAAGGAAGTGGCAGCAGGATACCCTGCTTCCCTGCTGCTTCCTATCTTGGGCAATTTTAATGACCCTGCCAGTCATTCATCTAACCCATCCCCAGTGCCCTAACAGGAACCACACTGGGTAGGATGAGGCTTAATGCTACCTTCCCAGACCAGCCAAGAAATCGTCCCATCTCTGGCTGGCCATCTCATGGTGCTTCAGCTCTTCTGCCCAGACCCTGTGCCCTCACAGGCCTGAGGCTTTTTGTACAAGAGATGCAATTATCTTTTATCCACTAGCCAGCGGTCTAACTGCCCAGGCAATAGCAAATGGCACCACTCCAAAAGGGCTTTTTTTTTTTTTTTTCTGGCAAATAAAACAGAAAATCCCATTCAAGACATTTGAAATTCCCCACCCAATGAAGCAAGTCCAGAAGGACCAAAAGAGAGAGGCAGCTGTAATCCAATTTTGCAGCAAAACAAGGCTTCAGCTGCCAGTCTCCCACATCTGTAGCCCCTTCCCCAGTGAATCTGGATACTGCATTCTCCAAGGAGAGTATTTTATACAAGAGGTGGTTTGGAGGAGGCGAGGCTTCCCTCCCCCTAATTGTGTATTGTGGGCTTGGAGGAGGTGAGGCTTTGTCCTCAGGGTGACCCCAAGTCCAGGCTGTTGTAGGTGGTTTTATCATGAAGTGAGGCAAGACAATAGGGTGGCATGAACTGACTGAGCAGATACTCTCTCCCAAAACAAAATGAAACAAAAACCCAGTTCCCAAGATCCCCCTTTGAGGCTCTGTCCTACAGAAATATGTCACATTGGTGGCTACAATGGCATGACAATTCTGGAAAACGAAGGAGACTCCCAATTCTGTCTCAAGATGCTCTCAAGGGTCCTACACAGATCATCCCACACTTCTTGCCTCCCTGAGCTAATCCAGGTTTGGAAAACACAGAAGGAAGCACATGAGAAGATGCCTAAGAGATTCAGATTTCTCCACGGCTTTGGCTTATGGCCCCCTGATCTTCACTAGGGTTTTGGGCTCTCTCCGATAGGCCTGACATCGAAGCTCCATGTGCCTAATGGACAGGAAAGAAGAAGGTCAGCAGCTGCTGGGCTGGGGGCAGCTGACCTGTTTGCTCTCCAGACCTACCCTGGCTTCAGTCCCAGGCCAAGGGCTGGCAACGTCATTTTCTGTGCCAGGAACTCAGGGTTGTCCCCCAGTGTAGGCCTGTGGCACATAGTAGACACCCAACCAGTACTCTTTTGAGTGAGAGAATGTGTAAACGATTGACTTCTGAGTGAGTAAATACAGGAATTCATTGGTTCTTGCCTGGCTTGACGATATTGCTAACTGGGAAAGAAGGAGATGCCCGCCCCCCTGTAAACCGCACCAATTAAAGCCTGTAAGCCCCACCAATGCCATTTGCCCCTTGACTCAGTTGGGGGCAAGTGAATGTCCAAATTTGACATTCGTCTGCCCTAAGGGCCACAGTCTTCTCAGAGCTACGCTTCCAGGGGCCCCACAGGGCAGCCCCAGGCTCCTTCCTACTTTCCTATCCTGCATTCTTAGCCTCATGTTCTAGTTTAGCTCACAAAAAAGGGATTTGCTGGGGGCAGGAATTTGGGAGCTGACATCTGGAAACTGGATTGCATTCCCTGAGCCATGGAAGTCCAGCTGGAAAAGAGGGCCAACCCGCCCTCCGACTTTGAGAGCCAATGGGTTTTCCCCTATTTTCCGAGCCCCAGTGCCCCCCTAAGGTCGTGTGTGCCCCAATTCCATTAGCTAAGACCCTCTGTCTCTCCCAGGAACCATGGTGTGAGGTTGAGGCTTTCCTGCCAGCAAAGCCATTCTGATCACCCCACCCATGATGGGGGCCAAGCCTATCACATTAGCCATAAAAGACCAATGTCCTTAGCCATTCTTTTCTCGGGGTCGCATTTGTGGGTCCTGTTCATCTCTGGTCAGTTGATGTCTCTAGTCCTTCCTGTAAAGGTGAAAATGAGCATTGTGTGTGTGTATGTGCATGTGCGTGCACATACACACACACAAATACACACACACACACACACATAAACCAAACAACAAAAAAAACGGTGTCTTTTTATGCATGTGATGAGATGAAATTGTGACCTCCAGCTGCTGTCCTGTCTTGTAAAATATGTCCAAACGTTTAAGAATTTCTAAGCAAATGGTCCTTTAATGAAGTATGCACAGTTCAATAAAAAGGTATGGAGAAAACAAGCTTGGTGGAGTTTGTATTATTTTCTGGAGGGCTCAGGGAGATGGGGATGTGAAGATCTGCAGGGAAGACTAAATCCCTGGGGACCTATAGGGGCAGCACTGGCTCCATTTCTCCACCTGAAAGAGAGAGGGTATGAAAATGTAACTGGCTAAGCGTTACCCCAATATGCAAGCAATGGTAACACACCCCATGCTGTATTCATGGACCAAAGTCCAAATTCTGGTTATTTGCCTCTCGTGTCAACTGGGCCTGGACATTCTTGGCCCCACCACCTCTCTCTCATCAAAACGTCTCACGGTGCCTATGAGAGTCACACATAGGACTTTGACGATCCATCCCCCTTCTCTGCTTTACTGTTCTCCATAACATCACCCCGACACACTATATTTTATTTATATATTTTGTTTAATGTTTACTTCCCTTCAAACAGAGCGTAAATTCCTCCCTCCAAGAGAACATAAATTCAAGAACTGGAAAGCAAAGAGAATAAGGACTGGAAAACAAAACAAAACAAAAAAACCCAGAACAGAATATCCAAGGACCATGTGTGTGTCTTTCTATGTGTTTTGCTTTGTTTTTTTTTTTTTATTTTACCCACACAAATAGTAATATACCATAAACACTGCTCTGCATATTGCTTTTGTCATTTAATATATCTCGAAAATCATTCTGCATGTCTGTATTAATGCATGGAGAGCTCCCTCATTCTCTTGGGAGCCTCTGTTGTGTTCTATTGTACACAGTAATTGCTAGTCTCCTACAGCTGAGCATGAACATTGCTTCCAAACTTTTGTAATAACAAACAGTGCTGAAATGAATGGCCTGTCAGCGGTTCCTGTGGGCTCTGCCTCCAAAATAGATCTGGGATCTGTGCTTCCCGTCCCCTGCGCTGCTGCAGCTCTGGGCCACACCATCACCATCTACTGCCTAATGATGGCAACAGCCTCCAGACCAGGTTCTCCGCTTCCACCCTTCATCTCTTTCAAGCTCTTCTCAGCACAGTGGCCAGAGGGATCCTGTCAAACTGTCAGCCTGATCATGTCACTTCATTGTCAAAAAGTTCCAAAGCCTTCTCATTACATTTTGAATAAAATCCAAAATCCTTGGTGCTGTCTGCAAGGCCATACATCCCCTGGCCCCACCTGTCCCTTTGATTTCACTCCCCCCCACACACAGCTCTCCCCTGAGGATGCGAGGTGCCATTGTCACTGGCCTCCTCACTGTCCCTCAAACATGCCCAATGTGGAGTCACCTCATGATGCTGCTCCTTCCCAGCCCCTCTCCCCAATCCCTCAGTCCTCTTAGATCCCGTCTTATTACTCTTCCCTTCCCTCACTCCCCTTCAGACACATTGACCACCATTCAATTCTCCAATATACCAAACACAGTTCCATCCCAGAGTCTTTGCACTGGCTGTCCCCTATACCTAAAACATCTTTTCCAGGCTAGCCACATGACACATTCCTTCAGTACCTTCAGGTGTCACCTTCTCAGCATCCCCTTTATCTGACAATCCTAGTTATAATGGCAACCTACCCCCCCACACACACACACCTCTCAAAATCTGTCCCCTTCTGCTTTATTGTTCTCCATAACACCATCTCTGACACACTATATTTTATTGTTTACCCCCCTCCAGTAGAGCATAAATTCAAAAACTAAAAAGTAAAGAGAATAAAGACTGAAAGCTACAGAAGATCCAAGAACTGTGGGACAAGTACAAAAGGTGTGACATTTGCATAACTGGAATACTGGAAAGAGAAGAAGGAAAGGAACAGAAGAAACACTTGAAATGATAATGACTGAGCATTTCCAAAACTTAATGTCAGACCAAACCACAGATCCAGGAAGCACCACAAAGCATAAATTTCCCCAAAATAACTACACTAGGCATGTCGTTTTCAAACTAGAGAAAAAGATAAGAAAAAAATCCTGAAAGAATCCACAGGAAAAAAACACCTCACCTATAAGAACCAAGGATAAGAATTATATACGACTTCTCAGAAACCATGCAAGCAGGAAGGGAGTGGAATGAAAGATTTCTAATGTTGAGAGAAAAAAAAAGAAAAAGCCCACCAACCTAGAATTCTATACCCTTCAAAATTACCTTGGGAAAGGCAGGCAAAAATTGAAGGAATTTGTTACTGGATGACCTGTCTTGCAAGAAATGTGAAAAGAGTAACACATCCTAGAGAGGAACGCTGCCAATTAGCAGATTAAAATGTCTGACACAGTGGTGTGAAGAAGAAAAATGAAATTGGGTAAAGAAAAAAAAAAAAAAGAAATTGGGTAAAGAGAGACAGAGGAGGTACAAAATAGCACCCACCTCACAAGGCTGATGTCAATATTAAATTGAATGATCTATATAAAGCACCTTGTATAGAGGTGGGCACAGGTTAGTTTACACAAATGGCCATCAACGTGGTTTCAGGGCTGGCTCAGGGCACACACATGGGTTAGAGACCCTAGGGCACCGCTCCCCTGAAGTTTACAGCTTGAGACAGCATTTCATAAACTGGGACCCACTCATGCAGGGGTTCTTAAACTTTGTGTGCCCTGGACCAGGCAGTCCAATGAACCCCATGGACACCTTCTCAGAAAAATAATTTTAAGTGCATGAAATAAAATGCATAGGTTTACAAAAGAAAGCTATTCTACTGAAATGCAATTATCAAAATGTTCTATGTGATATAGTAATACATGTGCTTCTTTATTAATAAATAACAAGATCTCGCAGTGGGTCTAGTAATTACCAAAACACTGAGGAAGGGAAGGGCATAAATGCTGTATTTGAGGAATACAAAATAATCTATGACCTGTATTAGTGAGAATGTCACAAGAACTGCTAATACTACCATGATTTGTTGCCTGTATTTGTAACGGAAGGAAATGTTACATGTCAGCTGGAGGTCAGTGCAAATAAAGATACAGAGTTTTGTCTCATGCAAGTTCACAGACCCAGATCAGGAACCTGTATTCAAGGGGACTTTGGACTATTTCATGGGTCATGACTAGTACTTTTTTTTAATGAAAGAACAATTTGACTGGAATAGAATAGAATGCATTGCTCACAATGTGAGTCCAGATTCATGAAATTTCCATTTCAATTGTATGTGTTACAGGTCGTGATGCAAAATGTACTTCTTCCTCCAATTCAGAAATAGCTGAGCAGCAATGACATGGGAGAAAGCAGGCCCAGCACAGCCACTACCACATTGCAGGTGCAAACATCCTTGTCCCTCCCTCCAGACCCCATCTGCCCTCCTGCCCACACACAAGTACACACACAGGCTCCGAAAAAGGCTGTTGTCAGGGGTTACACAATTGTTTCCTCCACCCTCCTCGGGGAGAGGAGCAGGTGTGGCGATGCCCATGTCCTGAGCTCATCGCCTGTCTGGGGACATGCCCCTCCTGATGGCCACATGTCCCCATAGCAAATATTAGGCGAGCTTTTGTGAGGAGCCAGCTGGCGGCATGTCTGGAGGTGCCAGGCTGCAAAGGTTCAGGGCTAAATAAACTGTCCCAGAGGAGACACCACAGGAGAGGAAGGCTGGGCAGGTAGTTTCGTGCTTTTCTGGATGTGTGTGTTCTTCTTATTCCCAGTCCTGGATATGGAAGGAAAGAGTTTGAGAGAAGACATGGCAATTAGAAAAAGAAAAATTTCTAAGGGAAGCTACTCTCTGGTCTCCCAAGCAGAAGGGAGTCTGACACTCGCAGAAGTGCGATGAAGGAAGAAATTATTTGTTTGTCAGATGTGTTGGCAATTTCCCCGCCCCCACCCCCGTGCTAATAAGCAGGAACTGGCCAAAGGAGAAAAATGGGCTTGTGGTGGGGAGTACATCAAGCTGCAGCTCAGTCTTGTGGTGCTGAAGAGAAAACTTGGATCTGAAGTATCTGAGTTCAAATTCTAGCAACAGCACTTCGTTGCTGTGTGACCTAGGGCCAGTCCTTTTCCATCTCTGGGCCTAGGTTTTCAGATCCGTAAAATGGGAAAATTATAGCCACCACTTCAAGGGCTTCAAGGAAAAGACATAAATTGCTTGGCCCAAAGCTCAGCATACAGTGGGCACTCAATAATGGTAGCTGTTACTATTACTGTAAGTTATATTGCTACTGCAACCTGCAGCCTACATCCATTCCTTAATGGAAATCTATTGTCTAGCTGAGCTCCTACCAATGCCAGAAATCACAGAGAACATGAAATCATACTACTTAACCCTTACTGAGCATTTACTGCATGTCAGGCACTCTTCCCATCCCTTTACATGATTTGCTAATTAATTCTTAGCAACAACCCTATAAAATACAACCTATGAAATTATCATTATGGATATCATCATAAAATTATCATCACCAACAACTCTGTGAAATGATCATCATCCCTATTTTATAGATGAGGAAATATGTTGGTTATCTACTGCTAAGTAACAAATTATCCCAACGCTCAGTGGCTTAAAACAACCATAATATTTATTATCTCACACAGTTTCTGTGGCTCAGGAATTTGGAAGTGGCTTAGCTGTATGGCTCTGGAACAGACTCTCTGATGAGGTTGCAGTGAAGATGTTAGCCAGGACAACCATCATCTGAAGGCTTGACTGGGCTGGAGGGCCAACTTCCAAGATGGCGCCCTCACATGGTTGGCAAGTTGATGCAGAGCTGTTGGCAGGAAGCCTCAGCAATTCACTGCCTGAATTTGTCCATAGGGTTCCTTGAGTGTCCTCACATACCACTGAGGGCTTCCCCAGAGTGAATGATCCAACAGAAAGACAGAAGCTACAATGTTTCTCCCCACTTATGTTATTGTGACAAAATACACATCAAATAAATTTTACCCTCCCCAGACATTTTTTTGGAAAGATTTTATTTTTATTTTTATTTTTTATTTTTGGAAATATTTTATTTTTAAATGATCCCTACACCCAACATGAGGCTGGAACTCATGACCCCGAGCTCATGAGCCATATGGTCCTCCAACTGAGCCAACCAGGCAGGCACCCTCCTAACCATTCTTAAGTGCATAGTTCAGTTGCATTAATTATACTCACACTGTTGTGCAACCATCACTATATCCATCCCCAGAACTCTTTCATCTTGCAAAACTGAAACCCTTGCAAAACTCCAAACCCTTTAGACAAAAAATCCCCACTCTCTTTCCCCCAGCTCCTGGCAACCACCATTGTACTTCCTGTCTCTATGAGTTTGATGACTCTAGGGACCTCATATAAGTAGAATCATACAGCATTTGTTTTCTTGTGGCTGACTTATTTCACTCACCATCACGTCCTCAAGTTTCATCTACGTTGTTGCCCGTGTCAGAATTCCCTTCATTTTTAAGGCTAAATAATACTCCACCATCATGTCTTTTTTTTTTTATCCAGATGTGGAAGTCATGCACACTGGAACTTCTGCAATATCTCCTAGGCCACACAGGTCAGCCCTATTCACTGTGGAAGGGGATGACCTGAAGGAGTGACCACGAGGCCATGAGAATCACTGGAGGCCATCGTGCAGGCTAGCCACTGTAGAACTAAGGCCCCAGGGGTTTTGAGATTTACCTAAGGTCACAGAACAGGCAAGTGACAGACCCTGGATTTGAACCCTGATCCCATGAGACACACTGATGTATAATTATGTATTAGCACTCCCCAATCTACACCTCAAAGTGGCTTCCACTGGGGAAGGAAAGAAAGGTCCTTGGTGGGGTAAAGACTGCCCTAGCCGAAGGTCAGAAGGCCTGGCCTGGAGTCTCAGTTCTGGCACTAATTCACCAAGTGACCCCAGGTGAGGCCCTGCCCCTCTCGAGGGCTCAGTTTTCTGGGGTGTCAGGCAGGGGCATAATAACTACTTCCCAGGTTGCTGAGGTGAATAAAGAAAATGAGTATACTCTATAAAGCTTAATCCACAGAGATATGTGAAAATAATACTTTCCCTTCTTTTTAAGTTTTTTTTTTAATGTTTACTTATTTACTAGGTAATAATTTCACATGGTGTCAATTGGAAAGGTATGAAAGGATATGCAAGGAAAATCTCTCTCTCACCCCATCTGGTCACCACTCAGGTTCCCTTTCCAGAGACAGCTACTCTTACTAGTTTCTTGTTGAAATGTCACATTGCTTTATTTTCTTAAACCAACCTAATTTCCAAGGACCTGCTAAGCAAGGGAGAAGGTTGTCTGGGCGCCCCTGGGTCTCACCTGGAACCAAGGCCTAGATGGTGGATTGGTGCAGCGCCTTCTAGTTATCGATGATCTAACCACCTCAGTGACTTTGGAGATGTCCCTGTCCCAGGCATGCGGAGCTGGGATTTGAACCCAAGTCTGGAGACCAAGCTCTTTTTTTTTTTTTTTGACTGAGAGAGAGAAAGAGTAATACAAGCAGGGGAAGTTATAGAAGGAGAAGCAGACTCCCCACTGAGCAGGGAGCCTGATGTGGGACTTGATTCCAGGACCCAGAGATCATGACCTGAGCCAAAGGCAGACGCTTAACCAACTGAGCCACCCAGGCACCCCTGGAGCCCAACTCTTAAGCCCTTCATTACCTCACTAAATTCAGGGAGTTGGTCCTTTGTAGCATTTGGGAAAATATCAAAATTGCGAGCACATAACTGTCCAAAAATGACGAAGTAGCACTGTCTGTCCCTGGAATAATATGCATTACTTAAAAATTTAACTGTGGACAGTGTGGAGACATTAAAAATTCTTCAGCTATAAGGTAAAGTTAAAACTAAACAAATTCTAGACACGGCTATGGCACTACATCTTTTAGGAAGTTTTGTTGATCCTTCAAAGGCAGGATGGGCAGGAGGGGGAGTGGTTTCCTGGCTTCCCACAGCCTCCTGAACCTACACCATTGCAGCCCTTGTGGCAGTTAAGCTCTAACTTCCTGTGACTTCAGTGCTGGTGAACCCAGAAAATTGGGAGCAAGTTGGCCTGGGTTCAAATCCTGATTCCCCTACTTCTGGCTGTGTAACCTACAGCATGAACTGATACTAGCAACAGCTAGTTCCAAGGGCTGTGGTGTGGATTAAATGTGTTGTATCTTTGTAGTCCTTGTCATAGTCAATCATGTGTGTTTGTTACTGCAGCTTGTCCCTTGCCCAGATTGCAAGCTATAAGATACAGGATGACTGAGGAATACTACTCTAGATGGGCAATCAGGGAAGGCCTCCCAGAGGTGGTGATCATGAGACAAGATCTGATTGACAGGAAAAAGCCAACCACACAAAAAGCTGGGAGAACAACGTTTTAGGCAGAGGGCGGAGCAAGTGCAAAGGCCCTGAGGCAAGAATATTCTCCAGAGACCAGCTTCACTGGAGAGGGATGTATGAGAAGAGGGGTAGGCAAGAGGTGGGAGAGGTCAGCTGGGACCCATCACGCAGCACCTTGTCAAGCAGGGTTACTTTGAGCAGTGGGCAGCCACTGAGGGGTGATCAAACCAGGCATAACACAGTCCTTGCATCCAGGAGCCTCCCACATAATAGGAGTGGTCCCAGACTAAATCTATAGGCATCTGCTTATCCAAGGTTCAACCTGGAGCAGCTCGGCCTGGGAGCCCTACCATCCATCCTTGTCTCGGCCTCCCTGCAAGCTAGACTCAAGGCTCCATTAATATAAATGAGGTCCTCTGCAGACTCGATTTCCGAATGAGTCCAGCCATTCAAGATCTCTATTCCAGGAAATGTGAAATTTATGTAACGAAAATTAAAAGAGAAACTGGGGAAGTGACTCCTTAAGTGCCTACTTCCCGGCTAAGTGAGCCGGGTCTGCGCATCTGGCTGGAGGTGGGTGAAGGCACCACCTGAGGGCTGCTGGGAGCCTGTGACCAAGCGGAAGGCAGGGAACATGTTGGCTACGGGCAAGGGGTGAAGCCCCAAGACCCACTTCCTTCCATCAAAAAAAAAAAAAAAAAAAAAAAGAGCCACAGTAATAATAGCTCATGTTCACTGCTTCATGCCCAGCCCTGTTCTAAGAGCTTTACTCACATCGGTTATCACATTTAACCCTCATGACAACCTAATGGGATGGGCACTACTATTCTCCCCATCTTACAGATGGAAAGACTGAGGCTTATATTGGAGAAAGACCTCATCGAGGTCACACAGAGAAATAGTAGCTAATTTGGGACTCAGGCCTTTTGTCTATTACCCCCACAGACCCTCTTGTCTGGAGCTTAGACAATGTGCAATGGAAGAAAAGCTCAGGAGTCAGAAAGGCCTGGGTTCAAGTCCAAGCTCCACCTACTAAATTGCTGTGTGACCCTGGACAAGCCACTTATCTCCCTGAGGCTGTTTCTTTATGATCATAACCCTTTTCCCACAGAGTTCATCTCTGAATTAAAGGAGATAATATATGAAGATGCCAAGCACAGCATTTCAGGTGCCATCTCAAATCGGCTTAATTAAGAATTTTTAAAAAGTAAACTTTTAGGAACCCCTGGGTGGCTCAGCGGTTGGGCATCTGCCTTGGCTCAGGGCATGATCCTGGAGTCCCGGGATCGAGTCCCACATCGGGCTCCCTGCATGGAGCCTGCTTCTCCCTCTGCCTGTGTCTCTGCCTCTCTGTGTCTCTCATGAATAAATAAATAAAATCTTTTTTTTTTTAAAAAGTAAACTTTTAGAACTGGAAAGTCTTAAGGTAATGGCTTCAGGTATGGCTGGATTTAGGGGCTCTAAAAATGTCATAAGCCTCAGTTTTGTTTTGTTTTTTTCACCTCTCTGCATGCAGTGGATCCTCACCAGGAGCTCCAGGGTTATATCATTCTTACATCTAAATATCTTTCTTGGAAGAGAGCTCTTTCTTCCCCCCAAAAAGCAGCAAACGAGCCAGAATTCACTCAGGAACAATGTGGATCATACACGTATCCCATAATCAATCTCTATAGCCAGATGGATAGACTGTGCTGATTGGGTCACCCGAGTCACACGCCCAACCCTGAGATGGGGGAGGGGCACAGAAAGCCCAGGTTGAACCGTGCGGGGGAGAGACCAGGTACCCTAGAGAAAAACTGGGAAAGACAAGGAATAGATGCTGGACCAGAAGGAATACCAGATGGTACTCCTGGCACATAGTAGGCCCTAAATAAAAATATATTCCATCAAATGAACAAATATCTACACCAGAGGACAGTTGTAAGGATAAAACTAAATAACATATACAAGCCCCTCACATGCAGTCAGCACTTAGCAGATCTTATCTCCAAGGAACAAGAAGTGCTGGGACTGGGTTTGGATTCTGGTTACGTGCTGATGAGCACAGACACTGGAAGAAACTGGAAGGAAAGGCTTCCTTTGCCTCAGCCAGGCCTCCCTCACATTCATTTTCCGTCCCCGGGGCAGAGGAGGGCCAGGACCAGGGTGAGGAGAGTGAGGCACTCACTGTGGCATAAAATGGGAGGAGGGGAGCACCAGATAAATAAATCATATTTTTTTATTAGTTTCAGAGGTAGAATTTAGTGATTCATCAGTTGCATATAACTCCCAGGGCTCCTGACGTCAAGTGCCTTCCTTAATGCCCATCACCCAATTATCTCATCCCCTCACCCCCCATCCCTCCAGCAACCCTGTTTGTTTCCTGGAGTTCAGTGTCTCTTATGGTTTGCCTTGCACTCAATTAAGATAAATCATATTTTTAAAAAATCAATATTAAAGCAAAAATCCATGATAAAATATTAGCATTCGGATAAGGATATATTCACATACACACATTTACATATCACTTATATCCAAATGTCCAGACACAGGCACATATAGACATTTTCACAGACACGTTTTTATAATATTTACTTATAAGCATGCACAGGGCCACTACACATCACACCTCTAGGATGTCCCATTCCATTGCAATCTGCATGGACGGCGTCCCCTGAATTACACAGGCACAGCCTCTGTGGCTGAACACAGTGGCCCAGTGCATGAACAAACACATACAAACATCTCCATCCATAACCATCCATATACCACTAAATGTGTGCCACATAACACCACACATGCAGACTTGCCAAGAGATACAACCACATGATACGGTCTCATACATGCTCACTTTCCTGCCTCAGGGCCTTTGCATTTTCTATATTCTGCACACCTAGGATGCCCTTGCCCCAGTTAACTATGTCGCTCCCTCTTTTGCCTCCTCCAACTAGTGCCCAAAGGCCACTTTCTCAGTGAGGCTCTGATACCCTCACTTCATACTGCTGTCTGACATTGCAACCTCTACTTCACAGTCCACATCCCTCAACCTTGCTTTATTTTTCTCCTGAATATTTACAATCATCTAACCTAGGATGTTTCCTTTTTATCGTACTTAATGTCTATCTACCCTGCTAAAGTGTCAGCTCTGCTCAAGCAGAGATTTTTGTCTGCTTTGTTCCCTGCTGTGTTCCCAGCCTTTAGAACATTGCCTGACACATAGTAGATGCTCAATAAATATTTGCTAAATGAATGAAAAAATCCAGGAAAGTGGAGATCCCTGAGAGTGACTGAAGCCAAATCCCCTACCAGCATGGGAAGAAGGCCACCTAAAGTCACATGTAAGTTGATTTCGAGAACTACATAACAATGCCAGGCACATTCTTTTTTTTTTTTTTTTTTTTTTTAAGATTTTATTTATTTGTTCACGAGAGACCCTGAGACAGGCAGAGACACAGGCAGAGGGAGAAGCAGGCTCCCTGCGGGGCAATCTGATGCAGGATTCAATCCCAGGAGCCCCAGATCACAACCTGAGCCAAAGGCTCAACCACTGCACCATCCAGGCATCCCTGCCAGGTACATTCTAAGAGTATTCTCTCATTTTAAAAAGAAATTTTTATTTACGTAATCTCTACACCCTATGTGGGGCTCAGACTCACGACCCCGAGATCAAGAGTCACACTCTCTTCTGACTCAGCCAACCAGGCGCCTCTTCTCTCATTTAATCATCCCAAGGACCCTATAAGACACTACCTATAAGACACTACTACTGTCTATGCTCACTTTACACTGGGTGGGATTGAGATACCAAAAGGCTAATTTACTTGTACAAAACGTCATAGTACAGAAGTGGCAAAGCCAGGGTTCAAATCCAGGCACCTTGGCTGCACACAGCCCAGACTCTCCCCTACACACACACACACACACACACACACACACGCACGCACACACACAGACACACACACATGCACATACACAAACTTATGTATCACCAGGCTCTTCCAGCCTTTAGGTAACTCTCAGAAACAAGACCTCCTTCCCACATACTGAGTGTTTTGGGTCCCCCCCTCCTCTGCCAGTCCCTGTCCCCATTGTCCTCACTGGATCCCAACCAAGCTACACCTCCGCCCTAGTGAAGCAGGAAGCTGTAGGCTGTCCAGTTGTCATGGAGATGGCCCCAGCTCCTGTAAACAGTCTTGCCTCCTGGCTGCCTGGCTGGCTCACTCTTACCACTCTCAGAGGCTGCTCCCTGGGCTTACTCCTTCCTTGAATGCTTCTGGATGGCAGGGGGGCCCAAAGGTCCACACGTCTATCTTGTTCCCACCTGGGGGCCACAGGAAGCTTGGAAGCAGGGCACCTGGGTCCTCACCTCCCTTCTTATCCTTTCCTGGCAATACGACCCTGAGCAGACACTTCTCCCCACCCCCCGCCCCTGCTTTACAGGATGGTCATGAAGGGTTAACGAGTTTAGTCATTCATTCAACAAATAATTATTGAGCACCTACCATGTGCCAGGCAATAGTCTAGGTGCTGAGGATGCAGCGGCGACCGAGAAAGACCAGGTCCTCTGGGAGACAGATGACAAACAAGTTCTGGGGGGGCAGCCCTGGTGGCGCAGCGGTTTGGCGCTGCCTGCAGCCTGGGATGTGATCCTGGGGACCCGGGATCGAGTCCCACATCGGGCTCTCTGCATGGAGCCTGCTTTTCCCTCTGCCTGTGTCTCTGCCTCTTTCTCTCTGTGTCTATGAATCAATAAATAAAATCTTTAAAAAAAAAAAAAACAAGTTCTGGGAAGAAAGTAATAGAGATGAATGTGTATGACTGGAGGAAACAGGTCAGGCAGTACTTTACTTAAGGTGGTTGGGGAAGGCCTCTCTGAGGAAGTGACATCGGAGCTGGACCAGAATAAGAAGACAGCCATGCAAAGATATAAGGAAAGAGTATGCCAGGAAAAGCCGCATGTGCAAAGGCCCTGAGGCAGAGCTGAGCTGGCCTATTGAAGGAACAGAAGACTTTTTCCTCAAAATGATGTTCATAACTCTAAGAGGGTAGGCCCAAGGTGTGAACCTGGACGTACTAATGCATTTACACTGCACAGCAACACTATATTATCATCCTCATTTTCCAGATGAGGAAATTGGGGCTCAGGGAAGTGAAATCATTTGGTTATTGCTAGTATGTGGTGGAACTGATCTGAGCTGGCAGGTGAGAGAGAACAAATGGGAGAAAGGGAAGCATAAGAGAGAAACGGAAAGAAAAGAACAGAAGCCATCTCTGGCCTGTCCCCCAAGCTGGGCTGCACTCGGGTCTCTGACGGAACCAAAGTGGAATCTGGGGAGGCCGCCCCACCCTGGAGAAGGGCCTGTGGCATTTCTGAATCACGGTGCCATCCGCCCCAGCTTGGCTCCTCTCCGGCGATCCAATTACTAAATGCAGCCGCATTCTTTAAAAATGTCTTTCCTCTTATGTAATGCAATAGTGACAAACGCCAAACAGATGGTGCTGTGACAAGCTTTTTCAGAGTTGATTAGGAGCCCATCTTTCAAAATTAATGTATGGGCATTTAAACAAGTTTCAGCTGGCCACAAAACCCCATCAAAAACCCATACAAGATAAATCACTTGATGGACTGGCCACGCTCACCTCCTCCCAAACCAGTGGCTGATGTGACAGGTGGTCGAGTTGACTTGTGAGCAACAGTCAAAAGATACCTGGTTTAGGTGGAGTGGAGAAATGCCTCGAGCTTCTCAGAAGCACCAAAAGCTGGAGGCTCCTCAATGGATTACCAAGACATGTTTTTTCCAAACTTTTACGTCTTCTTCAAGTGAGCAGATCATCTCTCTTTCCGGAGGGAAACGGGTTAGTCACAAATTATGTCAGATGCTGCCAGCGAGCTGTTCCTCCACCACCACCACCACCCTTCTTCCTCAGTGTTCAAGGATGAGATCATTTCATTCGGAGCCAATTATAGATGGAGAACACTGGAGATGTGCAAAGAAACCTCCTTGGAGCCCTTCCCTCCCACCATCACAGGCTGTACCCTGCCGGGATGGGCAGGAACAGGAGGCTGGGTGTCCTGTCCCAAGTTCAATCTCAGGGTTTGTGAAGGCCATGCATTCCTAAGCCACGGCTTGCATCTGTGAAGCTCGGATGCAGGGCCTTTGGCTAAATGAAGTGTTTTGGCCTCAGGAGTTCAGAGCTGGGTTAATCCGTGAAGATAATCACTATATAGATGGGGGAACTGAGACTCAGGAAGGAGAAAGGGCCACACGGAAAGTTGGTGGCAAAGCCAGATAACCAGATAGTAGCCCCTCCACTTCCCATGAGGATGGCTTCTGTTGTCTTGGGATTTGCCCATATCCCATTCCTGCTGCTTCTGATACCAGCACCTTGCACATCCCTTGAGGGAACTATCCATCCTTTCCCCATTCTTGATCTAAATGATTCAGGAAGGACTGATCCGTCTCCTATCTCCAGGGTTGTGACCCTGGCGCAGACCCAGTCGATGAGAGCAATCCATTTCCCACTGCCTGATGGGCAGGTGAGATGAGCCAGGCAAATAAGTAGCAACCCCAGGACTTTAGCTAAGGATAAAGCCATTGGAAAGGAGAAGCGCTCTTCCTCTTGGTGATGCTGAACCAGGAAGAAAGTATAGAGCTCCCGGAAGCCATCTCTGCCACCACAAGACAACTGCCTAAGAATAAAACCAACACAGGAGAGCAGAGCCAAAAGAAAATAATACAAGAGCTTCAGCCTTTGAAACCCCAGATCCAGCCAAAGCTGAAGGCCGACCTATTCTAGATATTTTAATTGCACAAGTCAATAATTTTCCTTTTTTTGCTAAAGTTGGTTGAGTTGAGTTTTGGTCACTCATCCTCCAAAGGCCCTTGACTTGAATTCCTTAGGTGTGGGCCAAGGTTCCAGGAATACTCCCCCACCTCCCTCCTCAACACATTTCTGATCTTTTTTAAGTATTGGCTGGATGGAGATACCTCTCCCTTCCCAGCAGATTCCCCAACACTGCACAAGCTCCAGCAACACTCTCCAGAGGGAGATGTAGGTAAATGTCCCATTTTATGAAACCCAAGAGACGGCTCTGCCTTCTGGGCACCTGTAACCAAGCTGCTCACCACCACAGCTTCTGCTTTCCTGTTCGGTCAAAAGCATGGGCTCGGAGTTCCAGCTCCAGCATCTCCTAACCAGGAGACCTTGTTCTGATGAGACCTTGCCACTTGACTCTCCTGAGCCTCGGTTTCCTCTTCTGAAAAAGGGGGGAAAGAGCACCTAACTTACATGGCCTTTGAGGGTTGAGTAAAACAGGCATCGCTCTTTGGGGGCTGCAAAAATGGTACCTATGAGGGACTCCAAAGTGTATATACTTTTCTGGAGCTTGGGCAATTCAGACACTTACATCTGGCTTGGGAAGACAGCAACTAAACTCACAGAAGGATTTCCACACACTCAAAAATGGCCTCCTGCAGTCAAAGCAAGTGTAGGGGCAGAGGCAGGGAAAGCCTGCTTCTGGGGAGCCCGGCCTGGTTGTAAGTCAAGCCTGCGCCGGCTCTCGCCCGCTGGCTAGTCTGTACCTCTCTGGGCTCTGCTGCCCCAGGCTCGCATGCACAGGTGTCACTCAAATATTTGCCCAGTGACTCATTCGCACTCCTGGACAGGGGAACAGACAGTGATTCCCAGGAGTGCCCAGAGTCCTGATTTAGGAACGAGGACATAGCAGTATCAACATGTGGGCCAGTCCCTGGCAGGCCCCAAGGACAGCTGAAAGATATACCCCTCCCCCAACTCCATCCTTGGAGCCTCGGGACCCCAAGGCAGGGAAAGCTGGACCAGCACCACCCCAGCAGGGAGCAAGCAGCAGGAGCAAGCCACAACTCCCACAAATTCACTATCCATTGCAGGAGTGCTTCCCAAAGTGGGACCATCGTTGAGATGATCTTACAGGAACCCCGGATGGGGCATTACATAATTGGCTCTCGTGTGGATACACGCTTCGAGATGGATGAACCTGGAAAACATAATCCTAGGTGAAAGAAATCAGACACAAAAGACTGTTTGTATGACTCTGTTCATATGAAATATCCAGAATAGGCAAATTTGTAGAGACCAAAAGTAGATTAGTAGTTGCTTAGGGCTGGAGGGGTCTGATGAGTGAAGAGTAACTGCTCCTGGTAGGAGATCCGTTGTAAGGAGGGGACCAAAAAATGTTCTAAAATTAGACCGTTGGATGCTTATAGAATCCTTATGAATATACTGAAAAGAGCCGAATAGTACACTTTAAATGAGGGACGGGTATGGCATGTGAGTTTTATCTCAATAAAGATGTTTAAAAATATATTAATATCTGACGACTCCCAAATGGAGAAAATCAGTCCTCTTTCAAGTCCCTTATAATTCTTCCAATTTGTCAAAGAATAAATCCCCGTTAGACACGAGTGCGCCTTACCATCTCTCAGAAACATGCTAATTCCTTGTTTGAAGGAGATGAGAACAGGCCTCATGCTCAGCTTCTTGGGCAGGAAGTATCTACCCAGACTTGCTTGGTTTCCATTATATTTATTTTTCTGATTGCCTTTGTGAAATGGCAACTGATCATTCATCTATTCATTCATTCATTTTTTTTATTCAACAAATATGTACTGAGTATTATTCCATGTTCTAAACAACAGGGGTTAAAAAAATAAATAATAAATAAAATAAACAATAGGGGTCACAGCAGGAAGCAAGGAAATACCCTGCCCTCACGTTGTTGATGTATTATTACTCATGCAGGGAATCTTAGCAGGAGATGTTGCTCTTGGGTTCAAATCCCCCTCGCTGCCACTGACTGTGTGACCTTGGACAAGTGACTTAACCTCTCTGTGCCTCAACGTCCTCACATGTAAGGATACTAATTGCACCTAACTCAGGATCCAATGAGTCAATACCTATAAAGGGTCAGGGCAGCGCTTGGCACGTGATAAGTACTTCATAAAAGTTAGCTACTATTATTTATTTTTATTTCTAGCTGTGATAAAACATTTCCTCTTTAAACACATGTATTTAAGAATAAGCTTCCTTTGAAAGCAAATGTATTTCAGCAAAAAGATAGGGATGGGGGCACCTGGCTGACTCAGTCAAAGGAGCACGCATGCAGCTCTTGATCTTGGGGTTGTGAGTTCGAATTCCATGTTGAGGGTAGAGATTGCTTAGAAATAAAAATCTTCTTTTAAAAAAATCTTCTTTAAAAAAGAAAGAAGTAGGGATGGAGAGTAAAAAAAAAAAAGTAAGATAAAATAAAAAGGAAGCCTGCAGGTAAGGAAAACAGGGGAAAAGCCACGTGAGTATGTTTAGGAGATGAACTTTGGGAAGCCCTGAACTAGTGGGAGATGTCAGTAAGGCTATGACTCAGCTGGCATGGAGGGGAAGCATAAAGCTATTTTCAGTATCAACATAAGGACAAAGCTTGTTCCCCCAGTGTCACATTTGCAGACTTCTCCCCTACTCCCTCATCCCATGGGATCCCAAGCCCTGGGGGTTTCCCTGCCAGCCAGGGAGTCTTTGGAAATAGGGGATCTGGACAGTTAGGGGGTCACAGGTGCTAGATGAAGACGAGGCTGTGGACCGCAGAGCAGGAACAGTCTCGGAGCTGCCTGAGCCTCTCCCAGATCCCTCGGCAACAGGGGTGGCCGGCCGCTTGCCACTGCAACAGCTGGTTCCTGCAAGACATGGGGCAGGCTCAGTGGCATCGGGACTCTCCTGGGCTCCAGGGACATTTGCCTTGTCCCCTCCTTCCACTGTGCAAAAAAAGTTTTAAATTCATAGTTTATGGCTGTATTGTATAAAGGCAAATAGAATCCAAGCTAGATTTATAATTAGATCTTCATCGTCATTATTATTGCTAATCTTTTTTCTTCTGATTTTAAAAGAAATTAAAATTAAATCATTTTCGGGGCACCTGGGCGTGCTCAGTCAGTTGAACATCTGCCTTTGGCTCAGGTCATAATCTCAGGGTCCTGGGATCGAGCCCCACATCAGGCTCCCTGCTCAATAAGGAGTCTGCTTGTCCCTCTCCCTCTGCCCCTCCCCCGTTCATGTGCACACTCTCTCTCTCAAATAAATAAATAAAATCTTTTAAAAATATAAAATAAAAGAAAAATAAAGAAAAAAGAGAAAACTATAGAATGGATTACCATAAAAGTCAGCACAGTGGTTTCCTTTATGGGAAAGGGAAGGCTTGTGGTTAGGAGGGGCATGAGAGTCGTAGGGGGCTGCCCAGGGTCTGTTCCTTGCCTGGGTGGTGACTATCTCAAGATGTCTCTTCTCCAAACATTTGTTAACCTATTCATATATGTTTAAGCCAAATTCTTTGTAGGTGTAATTCAAATCTTAAAAAAAAATGCAACATAATAACTAACAATAATATCAAACACTGATGGAGCGCCTATTACATGCCAGGCACTGTTCTACTGGCCTAAGCACAGTGCTTGGCACATAACAGGTACTTTACAAATGATAGTAGTTGAAGTTATCGTTCTTTTTGCCATTCTCATTACATAAAATGGAGTTCATACCCCTTGTCTCACAAGGCCTCATGAGGTCTGAATGAGTATTCACATGTAAAGCACCTATTTGGCACCCAGCACACAGTAGGTGCATGACTATGGCAGATGTTCCTTCTGCTTGTCCCAAACTCACAGACACTTCTCAGGCTAAATAAACACTCCTGAAATCCCCAACTGACAGGCTAATCCCTCCCCAGGCCCATGCCCTTTGCATGCCCGCCCTCGCCAGCTGCCCATGGAAAGAATCCGGCTGACAGCTTCTCTCCATCCTCGCTTTGATCCCCCCCTGTCCAGTCCTGCCTGGTGAGCTCATGCCCCAATCATACCTTCCATCACCTGTTCTGTGAGCCTGGCCCTGGGTGGGGTGGGGGCAGGGAGAGATGCCTCTCTCTGGCACAGCCCTGGCTCTGCTTTCCATGCCGCCTGTCCCTGGTGGGGGCAGGAGTTCCTGTGACCTCCATCTCAGCCTCACCAAAACACCATGCTCTTCATCCTGGAGTATTTGCATCCAAAAGAGAAATTGGAGTGTCATCAGAGTTTTAGGGCTAAAAAGGCTTATCCAAGGATGGATGGATGAACTGAGGCTCTAATTAGTGAGCATCTAAGCCAAAGAACAAATATATAATGGGAAAATTGGGGGTCTAAGACAAGAAAGTGGGAGAGAAGCTACAGGAGGGTGAACAGAGAGGGCCTCCCTGGAGTGTAATAATATTGGCTGCCATTTATTTATTGTGTACCTACTGTGTGTCAGGGTCATCATACACATCACACCTAATTTTCACAAAGTACATATTATTATACCCATGTTATAGATTAGATGTGATGATAGCAGCTTCCACTACTAACCATCTACGAGGGGCCAGGCGCTGTACAAAGGGCTTGGGATCCTTCCAACAGTCTCAGCGGGTGGTGGTCAGGAGGAGGGTTTGCCCAGAACCACACTGCTAGTAAGGGCCAAATGCGGAGTTTGAACTCAGATCGTGCAGGCCCAATGCCTCTTGTTCAGATACATCTGTCCCTAACACCCCATCTGGCATCGACATTCCCTACTCTAGGTTTGCAGTGAGCAGGGCCACTCACTTTTAAAACGAAGGAAATTAATGTACCCTTGTAAATGTGAGAACAACTCCCTGGACAGCTCTCATATAATAATTCCCACACTGGGAAAACACTGTTAGTGGGAAACAGTCTAGTCTCTTGAGCTTGGCTCGCAACAGGTCTAATGAGTTCAGGGTCAAATCCCCTTTCTGCTGCTTGCTGGGTGTGTGACCCTGGGCACCTCTTTGTATCTCCATCTCCCCATCTGGAAAGAGGGGATCCTAAAAGTATTCCAAGTAAAATTAACATTTACTTGGAATGTTTCAATGGTATCATGTGTGTTAATGATGCCACCACTCCACTTCCTTCCACACTCCTCCTTGTTCACTCCCCTCGGGACATGATGGTGAACACTCCCACCTTCGGGGCCTTTGCACCTGCGTTCCTTCTGCCTGGGATGCCTGCCCCCAGTTATCCCCACAGCTACCTTCCTCATTTCCTTCAGATTCCTGTTCAAATGTAACCTCCTTAGTGTCACTTTCCTTGAAAAATAACAAAATCCCTCCCCCAATTTTGCTTTCTTTCCCTAAGACTTATCTCACCTCTGACAGATTATAGATTAATTTGCCTAACATCTGTCTCTCCACATAGAAGAATGTTGTTTCCGTAAGAGAAGGAATCACACTGGCTTTGTTGGTTGTATCTCCTCAGTGCTCAGAACTTTGCCTGGCATGTGCTCAATATTAAGTGCTCAACAAATATTTATTGAATGAATGAATTTTTTAAGGATTTTATTTATTTATTCATGAGAGACACACAGAGAGGCAGAGACATAGGCAGAGGGAGAAGCAGGCTCCCCACAGGGAGCCCGATGCAGGACTCGATCCCGGGACCCCGGGATCACACCCTGAGCCAAAGGCAGACGCTCAACCACTGAGTCACCCAGGTCCCCCAAATGAATGAATTTTTAAAAAGGAGCTTAGAATCATGCTCAGCACATAGTAAGCACTCAATAAATATTAGCTATCGTTAAAATTAGCATATTAAGTATTTTGTAAGACACCTGACCTTGAGGGAGGCAGTCTAAGAAGCTTATATAATCCAAACCTGCTGTGTGATCTTGACTAAGTCACACTGCCTCTCTGAACCCTGATTTCTCCATCTGTAAAATAAGGGCAGCCAAAGCTGGCTTTTAAGGGAATTGTAAGGATTCAGTAATAATACCAGCTCCCTTTTCTGTGAGTGCCTTCTGGGTCCCAGCAACTATGCTATCTCTTCAGTTTGCACAATTTCGCTTAACTTTCACCAACACCCCATGGGGAGGCCCTCTTTTTTTTTTTTTTTTAATTTTTTATTTATTTATGATAGTCACCAAGAGAGAGGGAGAGAGGCAGAGACACAGGCAGAGGGAGAAGCAGGCTCCATGCACCGGGAGCCCGATGTGGGATTCGATCCCGGGTCTCCAGGATCGCGCCCTGGGCCAAAGGCAGGCGCCAAACCGCTGCGCCACCCAGGGATCCCGGGAGGCCCTCTTATTAGCTGCATTTTCAGATGAAGAAATGGGAGTTCAGAGAGGCTATGAGATTGCCCAAGGTCACACAGCTGGAAGAGGCAGGAGCTGCTCCTCCCAGGACCCTCGTGGACCCCACCCCAGACAGGAGTCAACATCTCACTCCTACAGCCCCTTTATCTCTCAGGTAGCAGAGACACCCCAGAGTTTACAATCACATTTCCCCAAGCCCAAGTTCTACTGCTTACCTTCTGGCCCCGCCGCCATCCCCATAGCAGCACCGGCTCCTGGCATTCTGGGCCGGCCACTCACACCTCACACAAACCGTGTGGCCCTGGGTCAGATACCTTGTCCACTGGGCATGGGGTGCCCTCACCTGCCAGCAGCTCCCGGGAATGGGTCCCAGCTGGAATTGAACACAGTACCTGCAGCCACACAGGGAGACATCACCCCAGACACCTGTGAGCATTTATGGCACACCTATTGGGAACCTAGTCTTATGAGAGCCCAGCTTGGTACAACTTCTCCCCAAGAACAGAAACCTTTCGGGCAGCCCACTCTTCATCAACAGGTCACAGAGGACAAGAGACTTAGTTCTACTCCTTGAAACTAACATCATTGAGGACTTCCACGTGTCAAGCCTCTTCTAAGCATCACATCCAAAAGACTATGTGGTTTATTTTTCAATCTGTGTCCCACACTCATGCTTGCCCCAGAAGGGCAGGAACTCCTGTTTGTTCTGGTCACGGTTGTGTCCAGCTCCTAGAATAGTATCCGGTTCCATAAAAATTCCCTGAATGAACCATTTAATACAGAAAGCCGGAGAGGTAGGTGTTGCCCCACTTTACAGATTAGGAAACTAAGCATCAGAGAGAGAACTTGCCTAGAGTCACACAGCTACTAAGTGGCAGTGCCTAAAATGGAACCACCTAAACCCAAAAAAGCCCAAAGTGACACTCTGAAACGCGCCACTGCATTTCACAAAAGATCCTATTTTATAGAAAAGATGTGTCGTGAGAAGTATTTAAAAGGGCAGTTCCCCATTCTGGAGTATCTGAAATAAGAGCCAATTACAATTTTACTTCTACCCAACTTTTTCTACAATTAGCAGTCAATGCCACCCCCGCCCCCATCCTGCCGCAAGAGACGCAGACTGTCAAGGACTCTGGGGAGACTTGGTGTGGGGCTGCTGCCCTCTGGTGGCTGCAGCCTCGGGGAGGCCTGAGGAGCCAGAGCTGCCCCCAACCCCTTCCTCTCTGAGCTGCCCCAGAACCCCCCAGGAATCTGTCCCTTACCAGAAGTCTGTAGAAACTGGAATGTTTGTCTTCCCAACACACTCTCTCTTCACCATTTGGTGGTTTATTTGGAGAATTCTTGACCTCACCCTATGAATACCCTATAAGCATCTATGTCCTTTTTTGCTTTTTGCTGTAGCCCCAAAGCCTAGCCCAGTACCTATCATAAAATGGGCATCTAATAAACATTGAATGAAGCAATGAGTGAATGAATGAATGAAGTTGAATGGAAACCAATTTTTTTGAGATCAATTATTAAAGACTTCAAAATCCATGTTATAGATATAACAGGACAAGAAATGGGGACATGCTGTAAAGTAAAAGAGAGACATGATGGCAGTTTAATCCAAGGAAAAGTGTTCACAAATTTTAGCTTGACTTTGGGTTCATTTGCATTAACTTACCCTTCTGTCTCCTGCTTTATGGGGACACCTCGCTTTTTCCTCTCCTTTCCATAGCTGCCTGTGGTTATCAGAGCAGGGACTGTGGGCCAAGGAGAAAAGAGTTAGGTGGCTCAGCACTCCCCAGACTATGACACCACATGAAGCAGGGTTTTGGTTTTTGAGCTATTTGAGCTGGTGTTTGAGCTGTTTAGATGGCAGCCCAAAGGAGACTGTGGGATCTTGCCCCTGGGTAGGTGGTCCCCACTACTACCCTTATACAATGCTAGAGACAGGGTCAGATTGATTTTTGCCACTCAGGGCTTAGCACAGTGGGTTATATAGTGGGTCTCAATAGAAGTTTTTCAAATGAATTATTTTTTTTTAAGATTTTATTTAGGGATCCCTGGGTGGCGCAGCGGTTTAGCGCCTGCCTTTGGCCCAGGGCACGATCCTGGAGACCTGGGATCGAATCCCACGTTGGGCTCCCAGTGCATGGAGCCTGCTTCTCCCTCTGCCTGTGTCTCTGCCTCTCTCTCTCTGTGTGTGTGTGTGTGACTATCATAAATAAATAAAAATTTAAAAAAATAAATAAAAAATAAAAAATATTATTTATTTATTTATTTATTTATTTGGGAGAAAGAAAGTGCATGTGAATGGGGGAGGGGCAGAGGAAGGGAGAGAGGATTTCAAGCAGACTCCCTGCTGAGTGCAGAGTCCAACCTGGGTTTCGATCTCACGACCCTGAGATCATGACCTGAGCTGTAATCAAGTGGTGGATGTTCAATTGACTGAGCCTCCCAGATACCCCTCAAATGAATAATTTTTATGAATGAGTAAGTGAGTAAAAAAGAGGAGATGAAAGTTCATAGCTGAGTGCATGGATGGATGGATGGATGAATGGAAGAAAGAAAGGAAGGAAGAATGGATGGATGGTGGATAAGTAGACAAGGAGGTGGGAGGATGGAGAAAAGAAGAGACAGAAACTATTGGTAGAAGAGCCGATGAATGGAAAGAAGGGTGGATGGAGAGATAATGACATGTGGATGGATAGACAAATGGAAAAAAAGAAATAGATGGACTGAAAGGTGGACAGATGAGTGGATGAATGAATGGATAGGACGTTGGAAGGATAGAAGAAAGGAGGCATAGTGGGATGAAAGGATAAATGAATTAATAAAAGTATTTTGTTGAGCCAACTTCCAATTCTTTTCCTTCCTGGAGCAGACAGGGAACGAAGAGGAGAACAAGGAGTCGCTCCATAACAGAGTAGAGATTCCTCAGGAATATAAAGAAGCCAGAGGACATCCCTTTTGTGTCTTGGTTTCCCCTTCTGTAAAATCAGAATAGTAACATTGGCCTCACAGGGCCAAGTATTGTGGCAAAGTGCCTGGCACCCAGTAGTAAGAGCAGACAGGAAGGTCTTCCCGGAAAACTAATGTCTATGCAGGAAATGAGTCCGGCAAGGTCAGATGTGGTGGCAGGAGAGAGGGAGAAGGACTTCGGTCACTCTCTCCTTCCATCACCCTGTTGCCACCACCTTAGTCCAGCCACCATCCTCCTTTGCCTGCACCTGTGCAGGTACCTCATCCCTGGGCTCCTTGCTGTCCTCTGACCCTTTTCAGCTGTCAGAAGGATCCTTTAAAACTCAGGCAGAGGGAAGGAGATGAGGCCACAGGAGACTGGAGCTTAGAGACCTGATGAGGAGTCTGGGCTTCACCCCTCTGGTGCTGGGTGGCTATTGGAAAATTTAAAGCAGGAAGGTGGCACCATGGTAAGATTTGTTATAGAACAGCCTCCCCGGGATCCCTGGGTGGCGCAGCGGTTTAGCGCCTGCCTTTGGCCCAGGGCGTGATCCTGGAGACCCGGGATCGAATCCCACATCGGGCTCCCGGTGCATGGAGCCTGCTTCTCCCTCTGCCTGTGCCTCTGCCTCTCTCTCTCTGTGACTATCATAAATAAATAAAATAAAAAAATAAAAAAAAAAAAAAGAACAGCCTCCCCTCCCACCAGGCTGTAATCTGGGGAGAGACTGGAAGGAGGACAATGTGCCCCCCCCGCCCCCCGCCTGCTCGTCTATCCTCTCAGGAAAACCACTCTCACTTGCCTTGGTCAACTTCTTATGTAAATGGGCATTGCCTAGTCTTTATGCTGCTTCTAAAAACTGTGTGTTAGACAGCCTGGGTGGCTCAGTGGTTTAGCGCTGCCTTCAGCCCAGCGCGTGATCCTGGAGACCCAGGATTGAGTCCCATTTTGGGCTCCCTCCGTGGAGGGAGGGAACAACAAACACCTCTCCCTATTAGCATTCAGGTGGGGCTGACTACACACACCCAGTTTCAAAAGGAGCCCACGTCCTGGGTTGGCCAATCAGAAGAGTCCATCGCTCTGGCCTTACTGATTGGGTCAGCAGTGGATATGTGACCCAGGTCAAGCTAATGAGACTTCATCCTAGGACATTTGCTGAAACTACGGGCAAGGACCTTTTCTGTCAGCTGCTAGGCTAATCGGAGGGAAGCCTAGAGCTATCAAAGGCCATTGGGGGGTGCGGTGCAGGAGCCTGCCTGACAATGAGGCCAACTGGAGGAAAACAGAGCTGAGAGATGAAGAGAGATTTCTGGCACTGGTCCTTGAGTTCCTGGATCCAGCCATGCCTGAAGGCAGGCCCTAGAATTTTAGTTGCTACAAGCCACACCTTTTTGCTCAGGTCGGTTTAAGATGGGTTTCCTACCACTGCATACAAACCAAGGCCTGACTGCTTCACACTGGGAGACGAGGAGAAAAAAAGACATGAGATGCCCAGAGGAAATCAGAGCTTCTGACCTCACTCCTCCGGTGAGGAGGGCGAATGAGGGTAAAGGAAGACAAAATCCTACCCTAAACTCACACCCCATACAGGAACTCGCAGAAGGCTCTCAAGTCCATTCCCCCCTGACACCTGCCCCACCCCGGGGGGCCACTCCAACTCTCTTAAAGACTGTTGGCACTCCACTCCCTGGCGGCTCAGCTAATCCACACAGCCTGCCTGCTCTTCCAGCGGGGGTCAGGGAGCACCCCCGTTCCTCGGCTCCTGTAGGACGTGTCTCCAGCGGACGCGGTAGGAGATCCGACAGGGTTTGACACAGCGACTCCAGCCACTCCACTGGCCACAAGGCAGGAGAGCGCTGGAAGAGAAGGCAGGCAATGTCTATGGAATTTGACCAGCAGCCAGGTCTTCACCTTCCCCACAAGTCAAACTCCCCAAAATACCACATAAGCGCTCTAGATCTCTTGCAAACCTGAGTCCATGCCTTGCTTGAAAGTTTCTCCATGACAATTGTTTATACATCTAAGTAAACTTAGAATTCCATGTTTTATTTACCCATCATCCTGCTGGTGATCATTTGGACTGTTTCCATCACTCATTCCTCCAATAAACATTTCCCAAGCTCTCAACAGCAACTGATGTCACCTCTCCGTGCCTCAGTTTCTTCCTTCATCAAACAGGAAGAAGGACAATATTCATCTGGGAGCGGCCTTGAGGATTCAGTCAGATACGAATATCGAGTGTTTGCTCCCAGCACATAACGAGTGCTCCTGCTCCGTAAACACTAGCTCTTCTATAGCAGTAAATGAACCACAGCACTACCAACAACATGGAGTGGAAAGAAGCCCCTTGCAGAAGCTATTCCTGGTGTGTAGGATTTACACACAGTTTTAGAACCTGCAAAACAGTGCTGTACAGTGTTCAAGAATTCATACAGGGATCATATATATGAGAATATATATGGCCGATCCTCATTATTCACAGAGTCTGCGTTTGCCCACTTGCCTTTTGCTAAAATTTATTTGTAACCCCCCAAATCAATACTTGGGGTGCTTTTGCAGGCATTCGCAGATATGCGCAGAGCAGTAAAAAATCTAAGTCACCCGATGTGCACATTCCCAGCTGAGTTCAAACAAGCCAGGTCTGCCTTCTTGGACAGAGGCTTGCAGGTGATGGTGGGAAGCTCACAGAGCTCCAGCTCCGGGGCCAGTTGCACAAGTTGCAACGGGTTTGAATCCCAACTCTGGCACCTGGTAGTGGGGCGGCTTCAGGCCAGCCACTTAGCACTTCTGAACCTCATTTTTCTCTTTTGTAAAACAAAGAAAATAAAATCTACCAAAATGAGTTGTTTTAGGTTCAGATTACAGTCTATGGTGAGATATGTATGTATTTATTTCCCCTAAGAGTAATGATTCAGTATTCATTAATTCAGTGTTTGCTATGATTTCATAGAACAAAACTACTCTAGGGACACCTATGTGGCTCAGTGGTTGAGTGTCTGCCTTTGGCTCAGGTCCTGATCCTGGGGTCCCGGGATCGAGTCCCACATTGGGCTCCCTGCAGGGAGACTGCTTCTCCCTCTGCCTGTGTGTCTGCCTCTCTCATGTCTTTCATGAATAAATAAAATCTTTTTTAAAAAAACATAACTACTGTGAATCATGAATAGGCACGCATGCTCTCTCTTTGTATGTGTATGTGTATGTGTATATTTGTACATATATATCAATTGTATATATTTATGTATATAAGCGCATGCATACATATGCATGGGAATTGTAAATACCAAATTCAGCATAGCAGTTACCTCTGAGGAGAGAAGGAAGGAGGGCTACTGAGGTGAGAGGAAAGGAATATAGAAATGCTAGTGGCATTCATCAAGGTTTACTTCTTAGCTTTTCATGAGGGTTTATTATATTATTCTCTCTATATTGGAGTATGTCTGAAATAGCTCATCACAATAAAAGAAGGATGCCGCTGGGTGTCCATGTCCTTGAGATGCTCGATGTGCCTACCACAGTTGGGGGCCTAGTGGGGAGGTATTTTCTGATGATGGAGCCCCTGGGACCTTCAGCATCTTCATCCAAGTCCACAGTCCCGGATCAGGACTGGACCAAGCCAGACAGAGAAGGCCATCAAGCTGAAACACAGGATCTGAGGACTTCACCAGGAAGATCATTTCTACAGATGTGCCAGCAAGCCAACAGCTACACACACACACAGAGCTGCTACTACTGTCAGAATTCATTCACTCACTCCACAAATATTTACCAAGAGTCTGTTGTGAGACAGGCACTGTCCTGGGTGCTGGAAATACAGGGTGAACAAGAAAGATGAAGTCTGTCCTCATGAAAAGCACTCATCAGTTATGAGACAGGGCCCAGTTCAGCAACATGAAAATGTAAAAGAAAAAAAAAAGTGTGCATCCTTGAATTGATGGAATGAGGTTATTGTGTTATAAAAACAGACAACGTTGCTTCTGGCACCTCAGGAAGCCACATACTCCTTGCATAGATCTCAACTCTTAGCAGAGTTGAAAAGCTCAGAGGAAGGAAGGAGGGAGTGAGGGAGGGAGGAATAAAGTATGACAACCTAACAATCATTGATTGCGTTCTCCACCCACCTAATAATGACGTCAATTATGTCACCGGTGCTGGACCAGGCAAGTCACATACTGACTTCACGTGTTCCTCACCACAATCTTATGCTCTCCTGGATCCTCTTCTGTCCTGTGCCCTCAAGAAACCTGTGCATCACGGAGGCTCCCTGGCCAGCTGGCTGCCAGTTAAGTTCAGGCAATGGGGGCCCACTGACAGGGAGGAAAGTGTAGCCCAGGTGTTTATTGTGTACCCCCAGGCCCCCCACTCCTTCCTCAGCCTTGCCCCTGGGTGGGGGGAGCCTCAGCCATGGATCCTGCTTTCACCAGGCTCCCGAACACTGTTTCCTCCCACACCCAGCCCTCACCTTTGTGAATAGAGCCCTCATCAAATTCTCTTCTATTCAACTGTTCTGGGCATACCATCTGTCACTTGCCAGGACCCGGGCTCCAAATGTATTTGCACTATTGTCAAATCCATATCACAGGGGAGGCAAGTGGGGCTTAAGGGGGTGGAATATCGGAGTTGTGGCAAGGCGTTGGCGTCAGACACACTTGGATTCAGACTGCAATCTCCCAGGATTGGCATAAATGACAAATGAGAAGCACTGAGCAGATTGTAAATGCTCAATACAACAAGGGTCTTGATGCATTTATTTAACATCTATTGAAGGCCTACTATGCGCTAAGCATTGGCCTGGGTGCTGGGAACACAGATGAGCAAAGCGGAAACAGCCCTGCCCTCAAATAGCTGACACTCTGTGGGGGAAACGGTCAGTAAACAGTAAATCATTAAATTTCAATGACTGATGCTCTGACAACAAAGCAGAATAAGAGCAGCCGTGGTGAGGTGATAAGACACTTTTAGATGGAGGAGTCACAGATGGCCTCCATGACAAAGGACATCGGAGGAGGTGAGGAAAGGGGCTGGGTAGACATCTGGGAGAAAAGCATTCCAGGCAGAGGGAACAGGCAGTGCAAAGACCCTGAGGCAGGGTCAAGGTTGGATGCTGAGGGGACAGTGAGGAATACAATGTGACTGGAGCAGAACAAGCCAAAGGAAAGTGGTAGGAGGTGATGTCACAGAGGGAGGAGCAGTGAGAGCTCATGGAGCTCTGATGACTACTGTAAGGAATTTGGATTTTATTCTAAGTGTGAAGAAGAGCCATTGCCAGTTTTTGAGCAGAGGAGTGACGACATGATCACACGTCAGGTTTTTTTTTTTTCTTTAAGATTTTATTTATGTATTCATGAGAGACACAGAGAGAAAGGCAGAGACACAGGCAGAGGGAGAAGCAGGCTCCATGCAGGGAGCCCGACATGGGACTCGATCCCGAGGCTCCAGGATCACACCCTGGGCTGCATGTGGCGCTAAATCGCTGCCCACATGTCAGGTTTTGACTGGACGTCTCTGGCTGCTGGGGGGGCAGGGGCGGTGAGAGCAGAAACAAGGAGACAAGCAAGACCACTAATGCAATTGTCCAGACAAGAGACTGCTAGAAGAGATGAGTTCTTGTCACCGGGACTGCTCACAGGGTGGCTGGACAACCTGGCAGGGAGACTGCAGATCCCATTCAGGCGCTGGCTAGGCAGCTGGACCAAGGAGAAGCACAAATCCCACCATGATCCCTGGCCCTGCCCTGCCCCGACCCGCCGAGCCAGCCAAGCAGGGGAGCGATTTTGCAGAAAATTAGGCAGATGACACCTTACAAATAATCTTTCCGTGTTGCCAGCGTCTGTGAAGTCACCAAGGAGCATGCACACATGACACTCCCAGGGAAATGTCATCACACTTCACCTAGCTCTAGGGTCATGACCTTGATACATTCATGGGATTATTCAAAACTCTTGCCCCCTCCAGTAGAATGTCAGCTCCATGGAAGCAAGGTCCTTGTTCCCTGCTGAATCCCAGCACCAAGCACAATTCCTGGCACAGAGGGACTCAGTGAGTAGTGAATGAGCGGAGCAAATCTTGCCTTAGTAACAATGAAAGAAATAGGACCACACTGGGACACCTGGGTGGATCAGTGGTTGAGCATCTGCCTTTGGCTCAGTGATCCCCAGATCCTGGGATCAAGTCCCACATCGGGTTCCCCACAGGGAGCCTGCTTCTCTCTCTGCCTGTGTCCCTGCCTCTCTCTCTCTCTCTCTCTCTCTCTCCTGAATAAATAAAATCTTAAAAAAAAAAAAAAGAAAAAGAAATAGGATCACAGGTTGGCATTGCAAAAGAGACCACCAGATGGCAGTATTTCTCAAAACAAAGGCCATCCCAGTCTTGGGAGTAGAGGAGAAATCCTAGCTTATCGGTGTAGCTTAAAAAGAGGGGTGGGGAGTGGTTTAAGGTTGCTCACCTAGCCCCGGAGACCCCGATAACATCGTGCCATCTGAGCCTGCTGAAGCCGGGCCAAACGTCCCACAGTCCCCTTGGTCCCCCCTTGGACTTCTAAAGACCCAAGCTCCTGGTGAAATGCCTTTCTGCACCATACAAACCCCGCCTTCTTTGCTGAACCTCTGCCCAACCCCCTTCACTGTCCATCCTTCTCACTGCCCATTAAGATTTTTCTGGAATGCAGTTCTGGCTCTAGCCTGTTGCCTGAAATCCTTTGGTGTTTCTTGTCTCCAACTGAGATGGTTCACAAAAGGTCTTTTTTGCTAGTGGATCAGAGAGATCCTCAAGCCTAGTAGCTAAAAGTCTTAAGTGTTTCCCACAACACATCCGCAGTCACTCCCTCTCTCCTCCTCCCATTTCGTATCTCAGCACGCTTTCTCCTTGAATTCCCTGAAATGCACGGTCTCCCACAGCTCAGTTTGGGCTAGCTGTCTGCCCTCCCAGCCTCCCTACCCTCAACTTCTGGTAGAACTATCTCAAGTTTTCTTTTGAGGAACCAACCCTCCCCCACTCTCTGTCTACATGGTCCGAATAGGGCTGTATTCCTACGATGGAGTATGTGACCTAGACACAGTCAATTGCATATTCCTTCTCCCTAAGCTCAGTGATTGATGGGGATGAGCCTGACTGATGGGGATCATCAGGGATGAGCCTGTGACCTGATGGGGCCTAACAGAACCATCCCTAGGGTTTTGGGAAAAGGATGCTCTTGTTTCACTAGGGACATCAGTTTGGAGCTACTGGCTACTGTCTTTGCCACTACTTGGTGACAGTATGCCTGAAAATGAAGCTAACACAAGCAGAGCTGAAGAGTGGAAAGAGAGAATCCTGATGACATCCTTGGAGTCCTTGGATCCAGCCATGCCTGAAGCCAAAATCCATAGATTGTATTTTCAGTTACCTGAGCCAATAAACCCCCTTGTTCATTTATATCAGTATGAACTGTGCTACAACCCTAAAAGCATTGACTGGTACAATGAAGACACAAGTGCATAAACAAGGACATTGATCCTTACAGGATTGAAGTGAGAATGAAAGAGTATAAAATACATGAACACATTTGGTAAACTTGGAAAATGAAAATGGCTTCTATCCTTCACAGCCTTACTAATAGCTCCAGCCCCACCCTCTCCCTGTCTTCACCCCATCTTCACTAATCATTGCTGAGGCTCGTCTTTCTCTGACTGAAATTCTTTATTTCTTTCATAACTACTCTGCCTCCCAAAAATAGACTGTAAGCCTGAGGGGAGCCAGAGCTCCATCTTCCTAGACCCAACTGCTTCTAGCTGGGCGGGGCACACAACAGGTGACCATCTATTATAGTGAACTAGATATAGGAAGCCTCAAGGTCTCTCTTTTTTTTTTTTTAAGATTTTATTTATTTATTCAGCAAAGAAACAGAGAGAGAGGCAGAGACACAGGCAGAGGGAGAACAGGCTCCCTGCGGGGAGCCCAATGAGGGACTCGATCCCAGGACCCAGGGATCACTACCTGAGCCGAAGGCAGAGGCTCAACCACTGAGCCACCCAAGCATCCCAAGGGTTCCTCTTTCACCTACAGGGCCAAGGCTCCCTCTGCCAACATGCCAAAGTCCCTCCCGCCCTTGAGCAGCCGTATAATACTGTGATCTGGAGCCAGACTGCTGGAGTTCAAATCCCAGATCTGCTGCTTAATAGTCGTGCCACTCAGAGCAGGGCACTACCTCTCTGTGCCTCAGTTCTTCATCTGTAAAATAGACACAACAATCCTGTCTATCCTGTCAGATTGTTATGAAGCTTAAAGGAGACAGTTTATTTAAAGCACTTAAAACAGTACTTGCAGGGCACCTGAGTGGCTCAGTCCATTGAGCGTCTGCTTTTGACTCAGGTCATGATCCCGGGGTCCTGGCGCTGGTGGCCGAGGCGTCCCGGGCCCGCGGGTCCCCGCGCTGCTCCTGCGACCAGGTGTCTACGCGCAGGGTTGCCCAGGTGCGCCCCGGGGCAGGAGGAGCGGCCGAGCGCGGGGCGCCCGGGAAGCAGGAAGGGAGCCGCCCACCCGGGGGTCTTGGGGTGCAAGGGCGCGCGAGCAAGGGGGCCTCCTGCGCGCACGGAGAGGGCGCCGGCTGGCACAGGTGCGCGGGGCACGGTCAGGGGCGCGCGTCTGGGGGCAGATTGGAGCAGTAAGCGTGCAGAGTTGAAGTGTGTTTGGGAGGAGAGGGCTCAAGGCTCTCACTCGGGCCCAGGAGGGCGGGCACGAGGGAGGGGGACTTGTGCAAGAAGAACCAGTGCGGGGCGCAGGCACCGAATAGCCATGGGCACCTGGGGGCACAGAGGGGTGTGGGAGGGGACAGGGCGCAGGTGCTCAGAAGGGCAGGGGAAGCATCCAGGGGTGCGAGGGAGGAGAGGGCTTGGGTTGGGGTAGGGTGGCCGGATTTAGAGAATAAAAATACAGAAAGCCCAGATTTGAGATAAATATATTTCAGATAAATAACATATATATTTTTTAGTCTAAGTATATCCTAAATATTGCATGGGTCGTACTTAGGTTAAAAATTGATTACTTTTCTGAAATTCTAATCTATCTGGGTGTCTTGTATTTTATCTGGCAATGCTGGCTAGGGCAGGGATAGGGGCACGGAGGGGTGTGACAGGGGATACCACACTTGTTGCATCACGGGCAGGGAGCTCACAAGGTGCAGGGAGAAGGTGATGAGAATGGAGGGAACTGTTGAAGCCTAGAGTGGCTTGGAGTGGAGGGATGCCCAGAGTGGAGAGGGGATCGGGTGCTGGGTGCTCTGAGAAGGGCAGAGGAACTGGGGGTGTGGGGTGTGGCAGGGCACAGGTTAAAATTTGGGTGCGTGAGTGGAGGCAGAGGGTCCTGATCCAGCCAACTGACCAGGGTCTAAGCAGGCCCCATATTAAAAACCCTGCCAGAGTGGTATCTGCCAGGCTTTAAAATCAGGGCTGGTTTTTCTTTGCTTGCTTTTCTTTCTTTCTTTCTTTCTTTCTTTCTTTCTTTCTTTCTTTCTTTCTTTCTTTCTTTCTTTCTTTCCTTTCTTTCTTTCTTTCTTTCTAGTACACTCTATGCCCAGAATGGGGCTTGAACTCACGATCAAGAGTCGCATGCTCCAGTGACTGAGCCAGCCAGGCACCCCACGGGCTGCTTTTGAGTCTGGAAGTGGGAGGACACTGCCCTTTTTATATTCCAGAAGTAAATTTTTCACATCCACTGGAGACAAAAATCTAAATTGCGGCACCCTGTAAAGTGGATGTGATCCAACTTTCCTTTGTCAGGGTGAAAAATGAATGGACTCTTCTACCCCGAGACATCAGTGGGGCTTCCTTCAGGAATTTACATTTAAAAGAGAGGATAATATTTAAAAATTCAACATTGAAGTGACCTAATATTTATTGATCACCTAGCTACTCTGTGCCCTTGGGCTGCCCTGGGTGTCTCATCAAATCTGACTACTTTCTCCCAGCACACTGGGGTTAGCAGGGGGGGAAAGCATAGCTCAGAGGAGAGGGTTTTGGCCAGCCAAGGCGATCCAGCAGGTTTTAGATCTGGATCTGAGCCTACCTCTTCTAGCTCCTAGGGCTAGTTCCTACAAGTGTGAGTGGCTAACAGTGGACCTTCAGGTAATAGCGAGAGGAAAAAGTCATTTTGGGTGTAGTGTATTCCTAAATCATAGCAAATGAGATCCTACCCCTCAGATTAAACTTGCTGAAGAACTGTTTTTAGGACATCTTTTGTACTCACCTGCTTTCTATGCAGAGAGCGCATGCAGCCATGGGGTCATTCGGAATTTGGGTCTGACATCACTGGTTTCCCTGCACCCACAGGGGCTCCCCTGCCACAGCCCAGGAGTGAGGGGCCCAGGAAGAGGACCAGGCAGAGGGATCAGTGGCACTTTCCCACAATCTGATCCACACCCACAGAATCACGTGAAGTTATCAGCTCTCCAGCATTTTCCTTTGCATAAAGAGCTTGGGCTCCTGGGCCCTGGAGCCTCAAAACTGCACCTTCCTCTTTGTTGTGCTCCTTTGGGAAGGTGGCAAAAAGACAGCAGGCCTAGGCTCTGCCCTTGCATCTGGGGGCAGAATGACCAAGGGTTGGTGAATGGATCAGGGAGAGGATCATTTTCTTACCGCCCAGGGGAGCAGGGCAGGAGGGGACATGAGGAGTAGTCAGGAGGCAAGAGATGGGAAGGAGAGAAAAGTGTATGTTTTTTCTTTTTAAAAAAGATCTTTTGCAAAAGACACATCTGATAAAGAAATAGTATCTGAAACTGACATTCTTAAAACTCAACACCAGGGGAGAAAGAAAAAAAAAAAAACAACTTGATTTAAAAATGGGCAAAGGGGGATCCCTGGGTGGCGCAGCGGTTTGGCTGTTTGCCCGCGCCTGGCTTTGGCCCGGGCCCGCTGCTATCCTGGCCTCTCGACCCGCGGACATCAGAATCCACCCAATCCGGGCTCCACGTGTGCGCATGGCCATCCGGGCTCTTCTCCCTTCTCTCCTGCTGAGTGTCTCCCTCTGGCATGCTCTGCCTCTCTCTGTGTGTGTGACTATCATAAATAAATAAAAAAATTATTTAAAAAAAAAATGGGCAAAGGGCCCCTGGCTGGCTCAGTGGGTAGAACATGAGACTCTTGAGCTCAGGGTGGTGAGTTTCGAGCCTTAAGCTGGGTGTAGAGAATATTTAAATAAACTTAAAAAAAAAGTATAAAGATGCTCAAAAGATTGAAATAGACACCCACAAAAGAAGATACATGGATTGCAAATAAGCATATGAAAAGATGCTCAATATTTTGTGAGTAAATTGGAAATCGCATTAAGAAATTGCAAATTAAAACAAGATACCATTATGCTTCTACTAGGATGGCTTAAATTCAAAACACTTGGGATCCCTGGGTGGCGCAGCGGTTTGGCGCCTGCCTTTGGCCCAGGGCGCGATCCTGGAGACCCGGGATCGAATCCCACGTCAGGCTCCCGGTGCATGGAGCCTGCTTCTCCCTCTGCCTGTGTCTCTGCCTCTCTCTCTGTGTGTGTGTGACTATCATAAATATGACATATCATAAAAATTTTTTTAAAAATTCAAAACACTGACAACATCAAAGGTGGACAAGGATGTGGAACCATAGGAACTCTCAAACATTTATGATGGAAGCGCAAAATGGCACAGCTACTTTGGAAAACAGGTTAGCAGTTTCTTACAAAACTAAATATAGTCTTAGCACATAATCCAGTAATTGCATTCCCTGGTATTTACCCAAATGAACTGAAAGCTTATGTCCATCCAAAAATCTTCACACAGATGTTTATAGCAGCTTTATTCGTAACTGCTCAAACGGGAAGCAATCAAGATGTCCTTCAGTAGGTGAAGGGTTAAATAATCCAGATAATGGCATATTATTCAGCACTAAAAAGAAATGAGCTATCAGACCATGAACGGACATGGAGGAAACTTAAATGTTGTGCCCAAGATTGCGAATCCGAGAAACCACCAAGGAGCCGACACCGATGCAAACACACGAGGGTTTATTTACAAGCTCGAGCTTGGGTCCAAGTGTACCCGACACAGCGGAGCAGGGACTTGGACCCCGAGACTAAGAGGCATAGCAGCTTTATAGGGGCCAGTGGCCCATGGGATACGCAGAAAGTTGCACAGTCATGTCGGTCCACACGCATGTGGCCAATTGAATTACATCTTACCCTATAGTATCCATTTGAGCTGCCCTATTACTTTGGTCAGAATCCGCGCAGTTTTGGCGGGCACAAAGCAGGGTTACATTGTTATGAGCCGATTTCCGATTAGGGTGTGCCCAGCGGCTTGACTAGGGTCGGGCAGCGCCTTAAGCAATAAGCAGGTTATGTGGGGGTCATACAGGAGGTGGCGGGTGTAGCACAAAATGGAATCAGTCCTGCTCTGCTTGTCCAGGGGTAGGGGATTTCTGTTAAATTTCCTGGGTCCCACATTAAAGACATATTACTAAATAAAAGAAGCCAATCTGAAAAGACTACATACTGGGTGGTTCCAACTATATGACATTCTAGAAAAGTCAAAACCGTGGAAACAGTAAAAATATCCGTGGTTCCCAGGGTTGGGGTAAAGGAAGGATGAAGGATCATTAGAACAATAAAACTATTCTGTATGATACTCTAACAGCAGACACATGTCATTATTCACTCTCAAAACCCATAGAATGTACTGTTAACACCAAGAGTGAACCATTATATAAATTATGGACTTGGGGTGATAATGATGTGTCCATGTAGGTTCATGATTGTAACAAATGTACCATTTTGGTGGGCGATGTTGATAGTGGGAGATGCTGAGTATCCTGATGCAGATGGAAGGCTCCATCTCACAACCCTGAGATCATGACCTGAGCCAAAACCAAGAATTGGTCACTTACTTGACTGAGCCATCCAGGCACCTCATTAATAAAGTCTATTTTAAAAGAAAAGATATCACTGCTGTAAGTGGGAAGTCAGGAATATTTTTCATAAATAAAAAGGAAGGAAGGAAGGACACAAAGACAGAGGATATACAGGGATACTATAAGTAAACTAAATCCTCATATACTAGGGCAAAAATCAGTAATGTCCAAAGCTAATAAATCAACAAATGTCCACATAAGTGCATTATTTAGCTTGATAGAAATAAGAACTACTAGAAGAAATAGCTACAAAGTTTAGAAGTGGTTGCCATGCCAACTAAGCATTTGAAGACACCCTCCTAATAAGACATTGCAAATGTCAAAGTACAGAGACACCATTCCTTAACACTTAGCAAAGATCAAAAGGTTTGTTTTTATTTAAGTGGAATTGGGTAGGGCAAGAAGAAATGGACACTTGAGTGTGAAGGTGGTGGACAAATACATCAGTATAATCTCTTTGGAAGGCAATCTGTCAATATCTACAAAAATTATAAAAGCACATCCCTTCTGACTCAGGAATCCTTGCAGGTAGAGGCACACATGTGCAGGAAAACATGAGAACAAGGTTCTTTGCTACTTCACTGTAACATCAAAAAGTTGGCATCAATCTCAATGTCCCTTGGTAGGGGCTGGTTAAATCTATTATGATCCGTCCCCTCAGTGAGATATCGTGCAGTGGGATATTGTACCCCAACCACTGCTTTAAAATAATAAAGCAGTGTTTGAGGTACTTACCTGGAAGATCTTCAAGACACGTTGTTAGGTGAAAAAGCAACGTGCGTAACAGTGTTTGTAGCATGTCACCATTTTGTTTTTTAAGCATATTTATATGCTGACACATGCAAGACATACCTCTGGGAAGAGATGTAATAACTTTTTTAAAAAAGATTTTATATATTTATTCATGAGAGACACAGAGAGAGGGGCAGAGACACAGGCAGAGGGAGAAGCAGACTCTTCGCAGGGAGCCCAGTGAGGGACTCAATTCCAGGACCCTGGGATCACGTCCTGAGCCTACAGTAGACACTCAACCACTGAGCCACCCAGGCGTCCTGAGATGTAATAACTTGGTAAGAGTGGTTGCCTTTAGAGAGAGGACCAAAGTGGTGTCTTTGGAAATTTTTAGCTGTGCCTATATTACCTATTCAAATAAATGTGAAAAAAAAAAAAAGTGAAGTGATTGCCTCTAGACAACTGAATGGGAGTGGGAAGGGGTGGTGGATTTTAATTACACATATAATAAAAGAATATATACATGAAACATATATATGTAAAGTATTGATTTACAAATGTTTTAACTACCAAGAAAGAAGAAAGGCAGAGAACAGAAACGGAGAAAAAGAAAGGCAGTCTTTATTGATAAGGGTCAAGTGGGGGCAGGCAGCCATTCCCAACCATGGCATGCCCCTGAGCCTGCCCCATGACAAGGACCAGCATAGTTTTCAGACCCCTTTATGTGGCCTCTCTCTGTCCTGCCAGGTTTGAAGCATCCAAGTAACTGGTGACCCAGTTCCCAGGAAATCTCCCTTGCTGTCCTTTTGTGAGGGTCCTGGGGGCTGCGGGGCTCTTGGCAGATGCCACATCTGTGTGCACAAAGAGAAGCTTATTCTCCTTTTAGCAGGGAGAAGGGGACCCATCCGAATGCAGTGAGCTGGCCAGCTGAGGTCTAACACCCCTGTTCCCATGGGTCAGGGCTGCAGGACACTGTGCTCCAGGTGGGGGCAGGAACGATGCCCCCTCTCTCTTCACTCCCACCTGGGTTATCTACTGCTGCATAATGAACCACCCCAGAACTTGCAGGTTTAAAGTAACAATTTATTAATATCCCTCATAGTCCTGCTGGTGGACTGGGCTCCACCGGGTGTTTCTTGCTTGTCTTTCATGCAGTTGCAGCCAGAAAACAGTTGCTACTGACATCATCTCAAGGCCAGATTGGGCTGGACAGCCAAAGTGGCTTCTTTGCTCATCCACTGCCTCAATTGCAGTGGCTGGGAGAGCAGGAACTGGCCATCTTTTTCTCTCCATTAGAGCAGTCATGGCAGTCCCCAGAGTGGTCAAACTTCTTCAGTGGCAACTGGCTTATCCCAGAGCACTATTCCAAAATAGAAGGTGGCCGCTGCAGGGTTTCTTATGAGGTCCTAAGCCTTAGAGGTCAGGCACGTCACTTCTGTTCTATTGGTTGCACAGAATCCACCAGGAATGGAAATGGGTGGAGCCACACAAAAGTGTGAGTAGCAGAGGGTGTGGTTCTCGATGGGCCAGAGTTGGAGGCCAGCCACTGCAATGTCGCATGCCATCGGGCACTTTGTCCTCTTAGCCCATAAGTGGTTCTTACTCATCTTCTGGCTTCAAAGTAATTGAGTGCCCCCAAACTCAGACCTGGGCCACTTCTCCATGCTCTTCCTTTAGTGATCTCATCCCATCCCATGGCTCTAAATACTTACAAGCTGACAATTTCTGAATTAATATCTCCAGCCTCGACCTGTCCTCTGAAGTCGAGACTCCACTCCCCAGGTGCCTGCTGATATCTCTGCTCGGGTGTCTCACAGCAAAGTCAACATTAGCAGCTCTAAAACCACCTTCCACTCCTTGCTCCCAGACACTTCGCTAGTCATGACATGGGACTAGCCAATAATTGCACGTAACACGTTGCTTGATATCATCAATCATTAGGCAAATGCAAGTTAAAATCATAACGAGATACCACTACCAGTTCATGAGAATGTCTAAAACGAGAAAGACTAGTCGTAACATGTGTTGGCCAAGATATGGAGCACTTGGAAGTCTCATATACAGCTGGGGGAATGTAAAATGCGGTAAACCACTTTAGAAAATGTTTGGTAATTTCCAAGAAGTTAAACATGCACCTGCCATGTGATCAACCCAGCCATTCCATTCCTAGGCATTTACCCAAGAGAAACGGAAACATTTGTCCACACAAAAACTTGTACGCAAATGTTCAGGGTAGCTTTATTTGTAATGACTACAAACTGAAAACAATCTACAAAGTCCATCAACAGACAAATGGAGAAACAAATTGTGGTACATCCATACTACTAGGCAGAAAAAAGGAACAAATGGATGGACCTCAAAATCACTATGCTGAATAAAAAGGGCCAGCCCTCTTCCCCCCAAAATGATGATGCGATAATATGATTCCATTTGCATAAATTCTAGAAAATGCAAACTAATTTCTAGTGATAGAAGTAGGTCAGTGGTAGGGGAAGAAGGGAGTGGGGATGGTGGAAGGGCACAAGGGTAGCTGATAGATATGAAGAGTGATGGGTATGTCCACCATCTTAATTGTGGTGATGATCTCATGGGTGTATTCATAGATCAAAACTAATCAAATTATATTGTGATGTGATGAGCACTGGATGTTACTATTTGTTGGCAAATTGAACTTATATTTTAAAAAAATCATTAAAAGTGTAAAAAATAAATATGTGCCATATAGTGTACTTCAAGTATATCTCAAGCAAGTTGAGAAAAAATTGACTCAAAAGAAAAATGAACAAAAGACATCTTTGAAAGAATACCAACCAATTTAACCCTAGTTACTTTCAGGGAGTGGGAAAGAGGGCAAGAAACATCACTTGTTACATTATATAAAGCTTTCTAGTTTTTTTTTTTAAGCTTTCTAGTTTTGTTTACAACAAGCATGCATTACTTCTGATTACTTCTGAGTTTAAGAAAAAGAAATACATCTTTTGACCCCAAGCCTCAGCCCAGGGTTCAGGAGGCCTGCCACTTGTTCCCAAATGGACCAGGTCCTTCTGCCAAACAAAGTCACCTCCTGGATTTGAGCCAAAGGTTTTCAGGGGCAAATTCCCAACCAGAGATAATGAAAAATGTGCTTCTCGGAACAGGGACTTTATTTACACTTTATATCTATATTCCGGACTGGGGCCTGGATAGGATGATTGCCCAGGAAGATAATGGAGTCATTAATCTCTGCCCAAGACTGGGCTCCCCCTGCCAACTTCCCATCTGGATAATTAAACTAACTGGCAGCCCTGTATCAGTCTCTGAGGCGTCTATGGGGCAGAGGGACAGGGCACCTCTGGCTGCTGCACCTGGCTTCTCCAAAGGGGTAGGTTCCTGGGTGACTTCAGGACAAGCAAGCTGAGCCCATGCTCAGGGCTCTCAGCCCTGACTTGGCTAGGTCCAGAACTCAGGCAAACATGGTCTTCTTGCGGGGCTGGGAACAGCTTTTTGGGTTTCTGTGTTTATGTGGTTGCCCATGTGTGCCCTTCTATTCTTCCTAACTTTACCCTAAACATTGGTTCCCTTAATACCACAAGAGTTCCTTATCCCAGAGCTAGTCTGTCTCTCCCCCTAACCTTCTTCCCTTCTCCATAACTAGCACCAAGATGTTTCAGGGTAATCTCCTCCTTCTATGCCCCCAAATCAAGAAGCTAAATATATTTTTTTAAGTTTTTACTTATTTTTAGTAATCTCTATGCCCAATGTGGGGCTTGAACTCATGACTCCGAGGTCAAGAGTCACATGCTTTTCTGACTCAGCCAGCCAGGCTCCGCAAAAAGGTAAATTTTGATTCAGCTTGGCTTTCATTATCCAGAGCAAGGTCCAGCATCAGCATCACCTGGGAGCTTGTTGGAAATGTAGAGACTCAGGCCCGATCCCAGATTTACGGAGTTGGATTCTTCTTTGTAACAAAATCTCTGGTGATTTGAAAACATTAGCTCTCAACCATAGCTGAACATTAAAAGCACCTGAAGAGTTTTTTCATAACTCCAATACCTAGGATCTTTTTTAAAAAAAGATTATTTATTTATTCATGAGAGACACACAGAGAGAGGCAGAGACACAGGCAGAGGGAGAAGTAGGCTCCACGCAGGGAGCCCGATGTGGGACTCGATCCCTGGTCTCCAGGATCACACCCTGAGCCGAAGGCAGATGCTCAACCACTGAGCCACCCAGGGATCCCAATACCTAGTATCTTTTGCCGAGATTTTGATTCAGTTGATCTGGAATATGACTTGGATGTCTGTATTTTTTTTTACAGTATAACATACATTTAGTAAACTGCAGTGACTTTAAATGAATAGCTTAGCACTTTTTTACACACACATACACCCATGTAGCCACCACTCAGATAATGGCATAGAACATTTCCAAAAGCACCCCCACAAAGTTCCATTTTTTCCCTTCAGGTAGGGTGATGAACTGTGCCCATTGTCCAGAAGTGAGGGTTTTTTCAGGACATGGGACTCTCAGTACTAAAACCTAGAGTTGTAGAGGGGAGGTGGAAACAGGACAAATTGCTTACACTACTTCCAAGTCTATACCCCAGCCCACCTCCAGAGGGAACCATTCTCCTGATTTCTATCAAGTAGATCATTTTAAGTGTGCCCCCAGATGACTTTACTGTGTAGCCAGGGCTGACCCAGTGTCCATCAGAATCACCTGGAGGCCCTGTGAAACCATTGCTGCGCCTCACCCCTACCCTTGCTAATTCAGGAGGTCTGGAGTGGAGCCAAGAATTTGCATTTCTAACAAGTTCCCCAAGTGTTGCTGATGCTACTGCTCCAGGTACCTTCCTTGGAGGAAGACAGGTCTAAGCCAATCATAGGAATCCTCCCTTTGCCAATGGCAGGTTTAGGCTTGGACACGTGATGTGCCTCTGGGAATGGGTCTGAGGAGATGACTTCCCAGCATTTCCTGGAGAGCAGAGCGATCAATCAGATAGTCTATTAAAATGGTTTCCCTGGGGGGCCTGGCTGACTCTGTTGGTTAAGCGTCTGTTTGGCTCCTGAGATAGAGCCCTGTGGCCTGCCTGCTTAGCAGGGAGTCTGCTTCTTTTTCTGCTCTGGGGTCGAGCTCTCTCTCACTGTCTCTGTTACTATCTCTGTCTCTCTCAAATAAATAAATAAAATATTAAAAAAAAAAAAAAGGCATCCCTGCTTGTGCAAATAAGCAACACTGGGGTAGGGTTGGGGAGACTCGTAGGACAGATTTTCTCACTCATAGAGAGATGCATGGGAGGGGATGCTGTCTTCTTCCTTTGTAAGTCCACTAGTATCTGGGCATTGCCCCTGGAGCTGTCTCAAGACCTTGAGGCAACAAGCCTGAGGACTAAACAGCAAACCACCCAGAGTAACAGAAAGGAAAATAGGAGAAAGCCAGAGTCCTTGAAAGTTGCTGAACTGCTGGATCAACCAACCCTGAACTACCTTCTCAGGAGTGTCTTTCCTTTTGGTTTAAATCATTTAGAATTGGGTTTTCTCCTATTTGTGTTCAAAAGTGTGGAATACCCTGCTATTCAAATTGTGGTCCAAGAACCAGCAGCATTGGAATCCCCTGAAAATTTGCTAGTGTCAAATGATAAACTAAAACAATTAGTCACAGGTCCGATGTCCTTTATTCAAGAGGAAACAATGCAAGGAGTGGAGGAGCACTGCTCCTGAGGGACTTGGGGCAAGAGTATTCTAGAGCTTAAAAGAGGCAAGGGCAACTTGAAACAACATGATGGGCTAAGAGGTCCTATTTCCAGGGTGTGGTAAGCCAGCTAAAGTGGAGTTGGAGGATTGTGGCTGGTGTAGGTTACGCTTCCTTGACAGATGTTTCCTGTAAGGGTTAGACTTGTGACCTGGGCTGGCCCACGAGGGCAGCCTCCGTTTTTGAGGGGAAGGGGGTCCTGATTTACAAATTAACTTTATCCCAAGAAATGTAGAATGTTGGGAGAGATTTGTGCCTGAGTGGCTCAGTTAAGCATCCAACTCTTGATTTCGGTTCTCAGGGTAAGAAGATTGAGCCCTGTGTGGGGCTCCGTGCTTGGTGTCTGCTTCTCCTTCTGCTCCTCCTCCTCCTCTCTCTCTCATAACTAAATAAATCTTTTTAAAAAACAGAGGGGTGCTTGGGTGGCTCAGTCCATTAAGTGTCTGCCTTCTGCTCAGGTCATGATCCCAAGGTCTTGGGATTAAGTCCCACATCAGGGCTCTCTGCTTGAGGAGGAAACTGCTTCTCCCTTTCCCTCTGCTTGCCCCTCTGCCAGCTTGTTGTCTCTCTCTCTCTCTCTCTCTCTCACTCTCTCAATCTCTGTCTCTCTCTCCCCCTCTCAAATAAATAAATAACATCTTTAAAATACATACATACATACATACATAAATACTTTCATTTTAGAAAAAGAAAGAAATGCAGAATATCAGGCCCTATCACAGACCTATTGAACCAGAATCTGCATTTTTCTTTTTATTTTATTTATTTATTCATGAGAGACACACACAGAGAGGCAGAGACACAGGCAGAGGGAGAAGCAGGCTCCATGCAGGGAGCCTGATGCAGGACTCGATCCCGGATCCCGGGATCACACTCTGAGCCAAAGGCAGACGCTCAACCCCTGAGCCACCCAGATGTCCCAATATATCATCAACCCTTGAACAATGCAGAGGTTAGGGGCACTGACCCCCTTCACAGTTATAAACTTGTGTATAACTCTTGAGTCCTCCAAAACTTAATTACTAATAGCTTACGTTACCAGAAGCCTTACCAAAGAAAACCAGTTGATTGACACCTATTTTTGTATATGTATTATATGCTGTATTCTTAAAAAAAAGTAAGGTAGAGAAAAGATGTTATTAAGAAAATCATAAAAGGGCACCTGGCTGGTTCAGTTGGTGGAATGTGTGACTCTTGATCTCGGGGTTGTAAGTTTGAGCCCTATGTCGGGTGTAGAGATCACTTTATTTTTTAATTTCTTAAAGATTTTATTTGTTTGACAGAGAGAGAGCACAAGCAGGGGGAGCAGCAGGTAGAGGGCAAGGAAGAAGCAGACTCCCCACTGGGCAGGGAGCCCGATGCAGGGCTCAATCCCAGGACCCTGGGATGATGCCCTGAGCCAAAGGCAGACACTTCACTGACTGAGCCAGCCAGGGGCCCCTAAAATATTTTTTTAAAAGAAGAAAACCAAAAAAAAAAAAAAAAAAGAAGAAGAAAACCATAGGGAAGAGAAAAAAAAATGTACAGTTCCCTACTGTAAAAAATTCATGTATAAGAGGATTCACATAGTTCAAACACATGTTGTTCAGGGGTCAATTGTACGTCATTATACTTTTGTCTAAACCCACAGAATGTACAACACCAAAGAGAACTCTAAGGCAGAAAATAGACTTTGGACGATTATGATGTGTCAATGTAGGTTCATCCTTGGTAAAAAAAAAAAAAATAATAATAATAATAAATAAATAAAATATATAGAATATATATTTGTAGCATTCTGATAAGTGAAGGTGATAATGGGAGAAGCTGTGCATGAGAGGGGAAGAGGTATTTTCCTTTCAATTTTGTTATAAACCTAAAACTGCTCTAAAATATCATCTTTTTAAAAATAGCTCCCCCAGAGGTGCCTGGGTGGCTCAATCAGTTAAACAGCTACCTTAGGCTCAGGTCATGATCTCAGGATCCTGGAATCGAGTCCTGCATTGGACTCCCTGCTCAGTCTGCTTCTCCATCTGCCCCTCCTCCTGCTTGTGCTCTCTCGCGCTCTCTCAAATAAATAAATAAAATCTTTTTTAAAAATAGCCCCCTCCAAAATACATATAGTATATACAAGCATACAAAAGATCTAGAAAGATACACTATAAGGTTTGACAGTGTGGTTTCTGAGTTATGTAGTAGGGTCTTATTTAATTTTGTTCTATATTTCTGACTTCCTACAATATACATATTCTGCTTTGGAAATAATGAAAGGTTTTTTAAAACTTTTTATTTTGAAATAATTATAGATTCACAGGAAGCAGCAAAATAGTACACAGAATATCATGCGCCCTTCCTTCACCTAACTTCCCCCAGGAGTGCCATCCTATTTAACTATAGTACAATATAAAAACCAGGGAATAGATTTTGGTACAATATATTTAACTAGACTACAGATCTCATTCTGTTGTTACCATTATTTTCACACATTTATTTGTGTGTGAGCACACACACATATAATTCTATGCATTTTTATTCCATAATAAATAGATTCATATAGTCACCACAAACAAGATACAAAGGAATTCCCTTGTGGTATCCACTTAGGATTATGCTCCTCTTCCCAGTCCCCATACCCAGGCAACCACTAATCTGTTCTCCACCTCTATAGTTTGCTCATATCAAGAATGTAATATAAATGATCACACATACACAACTTTTTGAAATTGGCTTTTATCAATAAACATAAAGCCCTTGAGATCGATCTAGGTTGTTGCATGTTATTATAGTTCATTCTCTATAATAAAAAGCTATTTTTCATAATAATATATTTCAGTATATATCCTACCTGAATTGTAATATATATTCTTACGAGTTTTTAAATTCCAGTTAGTTAATGTACAGTGTTATATTAGATACATGTGTACAATATAGTGATTCAACAATTCTTTTTTTCTCTAAGTAACCTCCACGCGCAACATGGGGCTTGAACTCATGACCCTGAGATCAAGAGTCACACACTCTATTGACTGAGCCAGCCAAATACCCCAATTATTATTATTATGATTGTTATTTTTAAGTAATCTCCATACCTAGGGTGAGGTTTCAGCGTGCAAACCTGAAATCAAGAGGCTGCATTCTCCAATGACTGAGCCAGCCAGGAGCCCCTGATTCAACAATTCTATACAATACTTAGTGCTCACCATGATAAGTACACTCTGTCATCCTCATCACCTATTTCACCCATCCCCCCACCCACCTCCCCTCTGGTAACCATCACTTTGTTTGCTACAATTGAGTCTGTCTCTTGGTTTGTCTCTCTCTTTTCTTTTCCTTTGCCCACTTATTTATTTTGTTTTTAAACTCCACATATAAGTGAAATCATATGGTATTTGTCTTTCTCTGACTTATTTCACTTAGCATTATACTCTAGCTCCATCTATGCTCTTGCAAATGGCAAGGTTGCATTCTTTTTTTATGGCGGAATAATATTCCTTTGCGTATATATACCACATCTTCATCCATTCATCTATCAATGGACACTTGGGCTGCTTCCATAATTTGGGTATTTTTTTGTTTGTTTTGTTTTTTAGAAATCAAATCTTTATTGAATTAATTTCACTGATATTTTTCCTTTTTTTTTTTTAAGATTTTATTTATTTATTCATGAGAGACACAGACAGAGAGGCAGAGACACAGGCAGAGGGAGTAGCAGGCTCCATGCAGGGAGCCTGATGTGGGACTTGATCCTGGGACTCCAGGATCATTCCCTAGGCTGAAGGCAGGTGCTAAACCACTGAGCCACCCAGGGATCCCCCATAATTTGGGTATTGTAAATAATGTTGCAATAAAATATAGGGGTGCATGTATCTCTTTGATTTAGTGTTTTTGCATTTCAGGGTAAATACCCAGTAGTGTGATTACTGGATTATAGGATAGTTCTGTTTTTAACTTCTTGAGGAACCTCCATACTGTTTTCCAGAGTGGCTGTACTAGTTTGCATTCCCACCAACAGTGCAAGAGGGTTCCCCTTTCTCCACACCCTCGCCAACACCTGTTGTTTCTTGGGTTGTTGATTTTAGCCATTCTGATACGTATGAGGTGATAACTCATTGTAGTTTTGATTTGCATTTCCCTGACGCTGAGTCATGTTGAATATCTTTACATGTATCTATTGACCTTCCGTATGTCTTCTTTGGAGAGATATCTGTTCATGTCTTCTGCCTATTTTTTAATTGGATTATTTGCTTTCTGAGTGCTGATTAACATATAGATATAGATAGATAGATATAGATATAGATATAGACATAGATATAGATATAGATATCCAAATGTGAGGATAGAGTTTGGAAACCACATGTAGATAAGCTTAGTCTCATCCCCCATGATATTCTAGCCTGAAAAATTAATCAGGGAGTTGGCAACTTGGCTGTGAACTATTTTAGGGCAGAGACTGAGGGATAATTATCCTTCTCATTGCCTCTTTGGCTCAGCTCAATGATTTGCCTCTGAAATGATTCTAATTAAGCACTTGGGGTGGGGGTGCAAGCATTCACAAGGAGCTTGTTTCCTAAGAACAAGTTATGTAAAACTAGCATCAGTTTGCGTGTGTGTGTTTTTTTTAATAGGGTCATTATACTGGCAGGCACAGAAAATACATTTAACAACATTTCCTGCAGTTGTGGGAAAATGCTAGAGAGGAGAGCAGATCATGGTCTGTGTCGGAAGGCAGACACAGTGCCTGGCAGAAGCAATCTGAGCACAGCTCTGGAAGGCCACTTGCAAAGAGGTTATTTTGGAGTCCCTGTGTTCAAATCCCAGCTCTGCCTCTGTACCAGTCACAGCTACTGGAAATAGAACAATTCCAGCAGACTATAATCAGAGAATACCATGAGCTTGTGCACAGAATATAAAGAAACCACAGGGCTAACAAGGAACACTGGAGCTAGAAATAGAAGGGGGCACCCCTTACACTGGAAGATACCGGGGAAGAATCTGCTACCATTGCCTGGAAGGAGGGTCAAGTGGAGGAGCTCCTGGAGAAGCACCCTGCAAGGTAAAGCCAGAGGAATGGTTAGCTCAGCCTCAATTGACATTCCCTCTTACAAACTGCTGCTAAAGCTCCCAGCACAGGGTTTGAGTTGTCTATGCTCCAGGAGCACTGAACAAGGTAGCCTAGGGTGAAGAGCAAGTGAAGACTTTGGCAGAGCCATTTACTCACTTTCCTCATTTGTAAAGTTGGGATAATAATACCACCTCTCTTGTAGAGTAAGGAGTAAATTATAACATGTCAAGTATCTAGCATGGAACCTGGTAGGATATTTCAATAAATGGCAATTACAGATGATGATCATGACAAGGATAACTTGAGTAGAGAGTTAGAGAGAGGGGGCTTAGAGAGAGGTACGCTTGGACTTGACAATGGTGGGACAGGTGAAACGTTTGCGGTAGCCTAGCAAGTACCACTACACTCTGTAGATAGCTGCTCTAGCTGTAAAAACATCAGGTCAACCTGGGCAGATCCAAAAGTGATGTCAGATTTCCAGACTGCCTCTACTGCCACTTTAACATTCAAGAAAAAAAAAGATCTGACCTGCTAGGACCGCCCCCACACAAGCCTTCCCACCTGCAAACTGTGGCCCTGTGGCATAGGTCTGTTTTAGCAAAAGGACCATTTGTTTAAATGAGTCTGCCAAGTGAGAGGATCTAGATTTCTCTTTCTCTCTTTTTTAAAAAAGCCACAGTTATAAATAAGCCCAAGATGGTCTGTTTCTGCCATGACTAACAGATAAAAGAAAAGACAGTTGCTTTCTAAATAGACCTGCAATTAGTGAACATTGGACCTTGGGAGGAATTGATCAGGGGATGAGCCCAAAGGGTGGGCCATACGGCCTGCCAATTCCACCAACCAAGAGTTTGAAGCCTGTTTAGAAACTGTTGGGAAAACCCATAAATTGCAATTCCCCCCCAGATAATCTTAGAGGAAAAAAATCAAAGTTGACAGAGAATATGAAAGTTATTCAGAACAGACAAGGTCCATCAAGGCTTCCTCTCAAAGAGCAGATGCCATTGTCCCAAGCCAAGTCCTTGCAGGAATGAGGCTGCCAGATTTAGCAAATAGAAATAGAGAATGCCCAGTTAAATGAATTTCAGATAAACAACAAATAATTTTAATTGTGTCCTGAATATTGCAGAGGATATACATATGCTAAAAAATTATTTGTGATTTATCTGCAATTCATATTTGCCTGGATGTCATGTGTTTTATCCGGCTCAGGAATGATAAGAAGAGTGGTGCTGAAAAGGATACAGCTCAAATTGCAGAGGTCTCAAACTGGCAGCCTCCAGACCATCTGAGGCCTGCACATGTGCATTTTCTAAGTCTTCACAGTTTATAAAATTGGAATCCGTTGTTAGCAGTGTAAGGATTTCTGGCTTCCTTTAAAAATGGGAAGCTCCAACCATGCTGATAGTAGCCACCCTACTATGATAACATAATGGGGACAGAAGGCAATGTGGGAAAGTGAAATCACCTACGCGTTAGATTGAAAGGATCATGGGTAAATTTGTTTCTGGTTGATTTGTTGCATGAGTCTAGTTAGTGGAGGCACCATTAGCAGCCCATGTTTCAGGCCTGGGGAATTTGCCCTTTCTCAGGCTTCACTGCTGCACTCAACCCCAGAAGTGCTAGCTGCAAGATCTGAAAGCTCACCCATCTGCAAGGCCACTACCAGGCCATCTTCCCCTTTCCCAGCCCAACGGTGGAGGCTTTGCGCCCACCAGTTGGAGAAATGTGTGCGCATAGCGCCCCCTGCAGACACAGACTGGAGCTGCAAGTCCTGGAAGGGATCCCATGTTCCATCTTCCCTGGCAATTGTGCCATCATGAGGATTGAGGCAGCCAAAATCTAGAAGGAAGAAAAAGAAAAAGAAGATTAAAAGAAACTAATAATAATAATAATAATAATAATAAGCATTTGAGAAGCTCTTTCCATGTTCCAAGCAGAGTTATATGAGTTCTTTTACTCCTCAAAATATCCCCAAAGGGCGGATCCATTAAGGTCCTGATTTTTCAGATGATGAAACTGAGGCTCAGAGATGTGAATCACTTTTTGTTTTATTTAAATTTTAGTTAGTTAACATACAGTGCAAGTAGTTATAACCATCCAAGTGCCATTAGTTACAACCTGCCAAATACTACACTAAGCATTTTGACATATCTCATTTGGTCTTCACAGATTCCCAAGAGGAAGGTTAATGTTATACCCGTTCTATAGGTGGGAGATCTGCAGCTAAGAGCTGGCTGTATGCTAGGAGCCAGGGACTAATCCCAGACTCAGAGCCATTTATAAAATGGCTCTGTTCCCAGCTGACAAAAAGTGAGATACTGGGGAAACAATACCACCCCCTGGCTGGAATTCTGGAAGATGATCTGTGGATCCCTTATCTTTCTCCATAGCTTCCCAGAAACACTTGCAATTCTATTCATGCAGCTGGTGTGGGTCTGGAGCAAAGATTCTTGGAGGACAGTAGAGTATAGAAATTAGGGGCCCAGGATGGAGTTCAAACCCCAGCTGTCAGTTCCAAGATGCACGACCTCAAGTAATTTGCTAACCTTGAATTTTAGTTTACCTGCCTTTAAAATGAGATATTAAGGAGGCACCTGTGCCAGTTAAGCATCTGCCTTTGGCTCAGGTCACGATCCCAAGATCCTGGGATTGGGCCTCACATTGTGGGCACCCCCTGAAGCACCTCTGAAGCACCCCCTGCTTGTGCTCTCTCTTTTTCTCTCAAATAAACAAACAAAATCTTTATAAATAAGTAAATAAATAAATAAATAAATAAATAAATAAATAAATAGCAGGATTGGGGTATAGATTAAATGAGATAATAAACCAATAGAATATTACATGCGATAAGCACTCAATGAGCACATGTATTCTGCTCCTAGTTCCCCAACTCAGACCTCCTCCCACCTCACTGTGGCAGAAAGATTTATTTATTACCTCAATAATGAATTGTGTTCCTTCTGTTTTCCAGGCCTTGGGCTGAACGCTTTGCAGACACAAGTTTGTTAAACCTTACAGTTCTCGGAAGTAGATAATGTTATGAACACCATTTCACAAATCACGAATCGGAGGCTTATAGAGCTCAAGTTATTTGCCACATCCCTCAGCTAGGAGGACAAAGAAGTAAAATGAGAGTGAAGCATCAATTGTTTGGTGGGACTGAAGCTAGGGAGACAAGATGCAGAGTTTGGGCATCCGAGACCTGGAGCTCAGGCAATCCGTGACAGCAAAGCCAAGAAACAAGGTGGATGGGAGCCTTCTCAGGAGCTTCTTTGGCCTTCAGCTAGCAGGTATTTGGGGACACTTCTGAGTTCAGAAGTGTCTTACCAACAAAGAACTCCAGCAAAAGCATGTGAACTTTTTTTTTCCATTTGAACTTTAAAAAAAAATTATTTGAGAGAGAGAGAGAGAGAGAACACAAGCCGTGGAGAGAAGCAGAGGTAGAGGGAGAAGCAGACCCTCTGCTAAGCCGGAAACCTGATGTGGGGCTTGATCCGAGGACTCTGGGATCATGACCTGAACTGAAGGCAGATGCATAACTGACTGAGCCACCCAGACACCCCTTTCATTTGAAATTTTAAGAGCCAGAAATTGACTCCTTCCTATGTCTGTTAGATGGCAAAAAAGTGATTGGCTATAATTAAGCCAAAGGTTACAAACTCAAGAGCCAGACTGACAGGGTTCAAGTCCTGGCTCTGCCACTCTTACCAGCTGTATTGACTGTAGGCAAGTTGTTTTACCTCTCTGAGACTGCTGCTTCAATTGTCAAATGAGATTAATAATACAACCTACCTTATATGGCTGTTGGAAGAATGTCTTTTTACATGCTAAGAACTGCAGTTAACACATAGTAAGGGCTCAATATATGTTAGCCATTGTTACTATGATTACTTCCACAGGCACAAGTACATAGAAGAGAGCAGCAGACCAGAGTGGGAACTGGAAAGCCCATCATGCCCTGCCCAAAGGGATGGATGTTATCAGCCATAGTCATTATTACCAGACAGGAAAATAAATCCACTTATGACCAGACCTTTCAATTTTCCACTCAAAGACACACTAGCTTCTTTTCTACTCTAAACACAGCAGCCAACAGGCATGTTTTCACCTCAGAGCCTTTGCACTGGCTTGGAAGGTACTATGCCCCGATACTCACACCACTCACTCCCGGATCTATTTCAGCTCTGTGCTCAACTGTTCACCTTTACCATTTCCAATTCTATTCCCATTCCCCCAGTGTAATGAGTTTTCTCCATAGCATTTAACATTAAATAACATACTATTGTTTTGCTGTTCCTAGCGCTCCACTGGCAAGTTAATCTTCCACACTGACAAAAAAACTTCCCATTATATTCTCAGCACCTAGAACAGAGTCTGGCATACGGTAGGTCCTCAATAAATATTTATGGAATGGATTGTGTCTGCATGCTGCCAGTTTGTGAGTGATAGTTCAAGGAATCATTTGGTCATTTTTGCCTTATTGAGCACCTACTGTATGCAAGGAATAGCTCTGGAAACTGCAGAGGATGCAGAGACTCCAGAGAATACTCCTTGTTCTAGTAGAAGGCAGTACGTTGGGAAGGGAAAAGGAGGAGCTTTGGAGTCAAACAGGCCAGAGTTTGTGACCCAATTCATCACATAGAGCTGGGGAACCTATGCCTCTCTGAGTGCCACTCCCTCATCTGTGCAACTGGGATAAGAATCATGTTGGTTGGGATGCCTGGGTGACTCAGTGGTTAAGTGTCTACCTTTGGCTCAGGGCGTGATCCTGGGGTCCTCGGGTGGAGTCCCACATCGGGCTCCCTGCATGGAGCCTGCTTCTCCCTCTGCCTAAGTCTCTGCCTCTCTCTCTGTGTCTCTCATGAATAAGTAAATAAAATCTTGGAAAAAAAAAAAAAGAATCATGCTGGTTTTCTCCTCATAGGGTGGTTGTGATGAGTAACAAAGTGTGCATGTCAAGTGCCTTAGCTCAGTCCAGCCACAAGGCAAGTGTGTGATTCATTCTTTCATTTAACAAATATTGAGTGGCTTACCACAAGCCAGTGGCCATACTGTGCCACTTGCTGTGGAGGAGCCATAGACAAAGAAGGGAAAGTTGCTATGTACACGGAGTCCTGGTTTAATGAGGGTGGGGGGTAGTGAGAGGGCTTCAACAAATATACTATATACATACAATGTGCGTATATATCTATATCTGTATCTATATCTATATATCACTTAAGCAGTGATAAATAATATGAAAAAAATACAAAGTAAGGGAATAGAAAGTGGTAGGGAAGATTATTTTAGATAGGTTCCCCAGAGAAGGTGACATTTGAATAAACACCTGACTGGGACAAGTGAAGGAACCATGCAAAGATCTGAAGAGGCTAGAATCTGTCACTCCTGGAAGAGGGAACAGCAGGTGCAAAGATTCTGAGGTAGGAGTGATCCTCAAGTGATGGAGGAACAGTTTGGTGAATGAGAGAGATCGAAGGAGACAGAGATAGGTCAGAGATTAAGGGGAAATAATGCAGGCCAGACTCTGGTTTTTACTCCAAATGACGTGGACACACGCTGGGGGGTTTTGAGGATAGTGGCATGATCTTTGATTTTCATGATCATTCCAGCTGCGTAATAGATCATAGAAGGGAGTGGTAGTAGAAAGACCAGTAATCAAAGATTGGATGATGCTTTGGACGGGCAAAGTGGTAGCAATGGAGTGGCAAATTTCAGATGTATTTCGAAGGCAGAACCAATAGGATTTGCTAATCGTTTCATACGTGGCACAAGACCAAAATGTGAAGGATAATTTTTTTTTAAGATTTTGTTTATTTATTCATGAGACAGAGAAAGAGGCAGAGACATAGGCAGAGGGAGAAGCAGGCTCCCTGCAAGGAAGCCTGATGTAGGACTTCATCCCAGGACCCCAGGATCGCGACCTGAGCTGAAAGCAGATGCTCAATCACTGAGTCACCCAGGCACGCCTAGTTTTTTTTTGTTTTGTTTTTTAGTAGTTAAGAGTTTATTGTGTGCACACTGAAAAGATAGTTTGTAAACAGGAGCCCTCAAACCAAAACATGGAATGACGCTAAGGGGCATGTTGTTATAAAGCAGCTTATGTAGTGAGAAAGCAGTGACTGCTTACTCTTCACATTGACTGGTTGTATTAGGTATTGGTATACATGTAGATATTGGTTATACTAGAGTTTTCTTAAATGATAGGCAGTTGGGCAGTGGTTATTTCATATTAGCCTTGGGCGAAAGTTTGTTTTGCTTATGACCTCAGAGATGTAAGAAATGACCCAGGTCAAGTTAGTCTTACAAAATAAGCACAATTAAGCTTTGTTTATAGGATTACACTGGTTTTGTACACTCGGAGTTTTCAAGGTTTTCATTTGTTTTTTACTTTACCAATCCCCTCCACCCCCGCCCTTTGGTTATTCTTTCAGTAGGCTGAGAGTGTGACCAGCCAGTATAGCCTTTTTCTCATTTACCACCATTGATGTCATCAGGCTAAACAATCACACATTTCGTCTTTCCATTAGTGGAGTCTCTGGCTAAAGGGCCATGTAGTCACCATATTCATCATTTATGTGGTTACTACTGATTGATCCAGTTGTGGGATCCTGATGGATACTATCTGGCATGTGAGTGGCTATGGCAGTCATTTAAATCCCTCAAGAGCAGACAATGCACTAGAGAAGTTACTATAATGACTGTCCGGAGAATAACCAAGGACTGACAAATTCCCTGGAACAAAGATTACCAGGAGTTAAGATTTACCAGTTAAATAACTCAAATGGGTTTTAATTTTTTAATTATTTACATATGCACAGCATGATGTATTAGCAATCATATATTGGCAGGACTACTTAGGACAGGATGAATATCAGGATGTTTTGAGAGGAGAGGCTGCGAGTCAGCTCCATATGATGTGAAAAATCTGGTAATTTAATCAGAGCCATTTCTATGGAAGCAAAAAAAAAAAAAAATCCAAAAGTTGATAGTTCAAGCAAATTATAAATTGTTTCTGGGGATCCCTGAGTGGTTCAGCAGTTTAGCGCCTGCCTTCAGCCCAGGGCGTGATCCGGGAGTCCTGGGATGGAGTCCCAGATCAGGCTCTGCATGAAGCCTTTCTCCCTCTGCCTCTCTCATGAATAAATAAAATCTTAAAAATAATTCAGTTTCTGAGCTTGGGGAAAAGCCAGTTGAGGTTTCTCAACATTGGGTTCAAAATATCTGCAGAGGGACTGGGGTCAGGCAGTGGCAATCTGAGACATCCCTGAGTTGCAGTTTGAAGGTCTCTGATGAGTTGTTTTTTAAATTCAATTAACAAATAACATATTAGTTTCAGAGATAGAGGTCAATGATTCATCAGTCTTATATAATACCCAGCGCTCCTTACATCACATGTCCTCCTTAGATGTCTATCACCCAGTTACCCAACCCCCTCCAGTGACCATTTGTTTCCTGATAAAGGTGTCATGGTTTGTCTCAGATTTCACCTTTTCTGTTCACTTCCCCTCATTTCTTAAAATTCTACAGAAGATAGTTTTTGAAGTTTAAATTGAATGCATGATGGGGAATACAAGACAAGTCTGGAAATATAGGCTAGGGGCCAGTTTTTGAATGTTCTGACAAATTCAGGAAGGTCACTTGGCTGATGCAGTTAATGGTATTTATGTCAAGACCATTATAGAGCTTTTGACTCGAGCTCTAGATTTATTGCTGCATAAATTACCAAAACTTTTATTTTTTAAATACATTTAACTTTAAATACATGGTCTTATTTTGAAATGCATTTATCTTACTGTTCATCAGTAATCTAGGCAGTTTGAGTGGGTCCTGCTCAGTCTCTTGTACGCATGAAGGTGTCAGCAGGGATTCATCACCAAGGACTCGATTAGGGAAGGATCTGCTTCCAAGTTCAGTCGTTGGCAGGGTTCAGTTCCATACATTGTTCACTGGAGTCTGTCCACCTTGCAATGTGGACATTTCACATCAACTCCTTGCTTCATCAAAGCAAGCACGCCAAGCAACTAGCCAGAAAATAGACCAGTGGTTTCATCTCCCAATAACCTACCCTTTTGTGGTTTTCTATTCACTGGAGGCACTAGGTTCAGCACTGAAGGAGATAGAAGTCAATACCAAAGCTTAGAAAGCATAATGTAACTAGAACAGTGTGAAATCCCAGCTTTCTCAAGTTAAGATGATCTTTAAGCATGTATTAACATTGTTGTGACAGGGGAAAAGAAGTTCAATTAGACCAGACAGGCATTTGTCATTAGACCAGTGTACAATATTCTATGATTAAACATTAATAATATTTAAATATAGCCTTAACCATAATTGCTAATCTCATAAATGACCTACAAAGCACAGAACCTGTGCTTTAGTAGCACTACTGTTTAGAAATGCCTGCAGAGGGCACCTGGGTATTTCAGTTGGTTAAGCTTCTGCCTTTGGTTCAGGTAATGGATTCTGGGGTCCTGGGATTCACTGTTCAGTGGGGAGCCTGCTTGTGCATAGTCTTAAAAAAAAAAAAAACAAACCTGCAGAAGGTACAAGGGTGGAGCCTGCCCCCCATTTGCTCTGTCCCAAGAGTTTGACCCCTGCAGATACTTGGTTGTTACTTATTATCGATGGTCCAAATGTTTATCTCCATTAACCAAACACAAGAACATTTTTATTTAAAGAATTTTATTTTCTTCAGATAGGAAAGATACAAATTAAAAATTTTACCAAGTTTAACCATAATCCTTAATTCTTCAAAATGGTCAGAGAAATCTAGAGGATTTCAGATTACAAAAAAGCTTTGGGAGACAGATTCAGCAAGATCACCCTTTCTCAGGTAAGCATACAGTCAATCTTTTCCAAGAAGCCTTGTATTCCAAACTCCACAAAGTTGAGAAACTCCTGAAAAAGATTACATTCAGTATTTAATTCTGATGTAAAAAGTTCCTTGTTTGGGATGTGGGAGATTTCCCACTAATTAAGACTTCAGGAACTGGGGGGGGGGGGGGGGGGGGGGGAATACTATCAACTACCAAAGCAAGGTAAATTCTACAAGCATGCTGCCATTTTAAAGAGTCCCATGTAGCCAAGAAGGTGGACTTTGAACAGTTTGAGGAACTCAATCTTTCAAAAAGAATCCCAACTGTGGAATGCCTGGGTGGCTCAGTGGTTGAGTGTCTGTCTTAGGCTCAGGGCGTGATCCCAGTTCCCGGACCGAATCCCACATCCTTGTGTGGAGCCTGCTGCTTCTCCCTCTGCCTGGGTCTCTGCCTCTCTCTCATAAACAAATAAAATCTTTTTAAAAAACAAAAAAACACAAAAAGAATCCCAGCCAAAATGTGACCTGAAGCTTATTTCTAAGGCAGAATTAACTGTTCATTTTTACCTTTCTTCCAAGACCTAGTAGTACCAATAGGTCAACAATCCTACTGTTCATTCTCCTGTTTTACATACCTATTTGGGAAATGGTTTCCCAGGTTACTCCTGAACAGGTAAACTCAACTCTATGGGGGGGGGAGGGTGGTTTAATCATCTTACATCTACAGGGGCTGACTTAGATAATGCCACTTGCAAAAACCTCACCTGTAACAGGACAGACTGAACCAAGCACATCAGGCTGCCATCTATTTACTGCCCTGTGGCTTCACAGGGCTCCAGGCCTGTAGGAAGTGAGCAGATAAAAACCAAGATAAGTGACCTGATTCCTGGGGGAGGGTCCCCACAAACCAAGCCCAAATTCCACATAGAAGGTAGCCTTAGTGGTAAGCAGAATACAGTGACAGGGATAAAAGTTCTCTGGGGCCAATGCATCAGACAAAACACTGGCTAATGGTTCAGTTAGATCAACAGGGTCGATCTGATGGGGAAAAAAGTTACGTCATCAGTTGCAATGGCCAAATTTGAGTTACGGCAGAACACAAGCTGTTTAAATCTGTCAGTCCCATATTTAAAAAATAGGGGCACATGGCTGGCTCAGTTGGAAAAGTACGACTTGATCTTGGGAACATGAATACGAGCCCTACGATGGATATGGATTACTTTTTTAAAAGGAGTTACAATCTCATCCATTTTCCAGATCCTGTGTCTATTCAGCCACGTGGACATCACTTACCAACTCCTTCCCACTCCTGGTCCACTCAAAGTCTCTTGCCAACATTAAATCTGGGATAAAAAAACAAACATGAGTTCTGAACAGCTAGATGCCCACAAGAGAGGGACAAAGGAGCTGTACAAGCTGGCATATCAGACAGAAACTGGCTTAGAAAAGTTGGATCAACATGGTCGATCTGTCGGGGAAAAAAGTTCAGTCATCACATATGCCAGTAGGAAGCTAATTCTTAGAGCTGAACGAGTGAGATTTGGTTAGTCTGCTTCTATGCCCACCAACTCCATGCTTGAGCCCATCCTGTTGTTGGCAGTAACAGTTAAGATAAATTCTTGCCTTCTGAACTTGTATTTGGGGCCAATGTGGCTGGAAGAGTTCTGGGAAAATGGTTGGCTTATGGAGGCAAGTGTCCACAGGATTTTGACCACCTGTCACCATCTGGTTTTTTTTGGACCTTATATTTTAATGCAAAATGCCATCACCAAAAACCTGACTCACAGGAACACGCTGCCACAGATAGATCTGTTCCCCAGTAAGTCCTGCCCTCAAGGGGCCATCATCCCTGGACTGAAATGAATTTCAAGTGCACACAGTTGGAAATTAATCTGAGTGCCCAAGTCAACCTAAAATACAAATTTAGCTTTCCTTTAGGAAAAAAAAATCCTCAGATGGGGTGCCTGGATGGCTGGGTTGCTAGAGCATGTGACTCTTGATCTCTAGGTTCGGCGTCTGAGTCCCACATTGTGCATAGAGATTAAAAATATATAATGTCCTCACTTGTAGAGGCCACTTTTAGCCAACAGGCTTGAGCAATGGGAACCTGAATAACATAAAAGGGCCCACAACTACCACTGGGCTAAATGCTAACAAACCCATTAGACCACCCACCTTAAAATCTCCATAATCCATAGATCACCAGTGAACTATATAAACATTTCCATACATCCTGATCTTCCCCTTTAACTACAGCTCCCCACCACTGCTTCCTCAGTCTCTCCCACCTGCAGCTCCTCTGCAGTGTATTCAAACATCTCGTCTCAAGTGAATTCTTTCACCTACCCTCCTGCGCTGCCATCCTCTACCCTACCAGGTCTCCCATCCACTTGGAAAAATGCTCTGAAGAATCGTTTATCAAAAAATACATCACATACCAGGAAATGGGATCCAAAAATGTGATTTAAGAACTAACTAACATCTAGGCATGCCTGGGTGGCTCAGTGCGTGATCCTGGATTCCCGGGTTCGAGTCCCACCTCAAGCTCCTTGCATGGAGCCCACTTCTCCCTCTGCGGGGGTCTCTACTTCTCTCAAGAATAAAATCTTCAAAAAAAAAAAATTCACATCTGTTTGCTTTAAAGAGATTTTTCCACTTCGGGGAATTATTTTCCTTAAACTAATTTTTCACTAATGTCTAACGGATACTTTTAAATAACCGATAAGAAGTATCCAGGGCAGCCCCAGTGGCCCAGCGGTTTAGCGCCGCCTTCAGCCCAGGGCGTGATCCTGGGGACCCGGGATCGAGTCCCGCAAAGGGCTCCCTGCATGGAGCCTGCTTCTCCCTCTGCCTGTCTCTGCCTCATAAATAAATAAAATATTAAAGAAATAAAAAGAAGTATCCACCGCACTTTACTTGTTAAGTACAATTAGCTACGGTTACACCTTCACCCCTCCCCCTCCAGGTTTGCCTAGCAAACGAAGAGGCTCCCGGAACACGCGGTTCCTACAATGGGCCAGGTGACAAATGCTTACGCCGGAGATCAGGAGACCGATGGCTCTAGGGATCTACCGCGGGCTCTCTTGAAGGCCCAGCAGCGACGCCCTCCTCCGAGATCCATTCCGTACCCCGTGATCGCGCAGACCTGCGAACCAACAGAGCAAAGGGCATCAGTCGCCATCTTCCCACGGTCGGAAGAACGTGGCCGGGCCTCTTGAGGCCGGTGCATCAGAACTAACTGGCAAGTGTTCAAAGACCTCAGCATTGTCGATCTGATGGGGAAAAAAGCTCAGTCATCATTTACACCAGCCAAGGACTCGGGTCCACACACAGACACGGGTTTTTCCACTTTTAACCGGCCTCCCCGACGCCTTAAGGCGCCTTTTAGAGTAAATGGAGCTACGGCCAAGGGTGACGGCAAAGAAGGAAAAGACGGTACAGAGACCTCGAAGGGAAAACAGCGGTTATCTCCACTCACCGCACAGAGCAGCAAACCCGGGCTCCCGTGCCCGCACAACATCGAACGCAGCAGAAGGCCACAGAACACCAAGAGGAAAGCGCCGAGGACGGAAAAGACCGAAAAGGGATCCAGACCGCTCTTATATAACCAGAGGAAGCTCTCGCGTCTGCGCACTGCACCCGAGGCGCTTCCCCTTCCGTCCCGAGGCACGCGAGGCCCTCTGGGAAATGTAGTTTGCAAGCCGCCCAGCCCGAGGCGATCTAATGGTTGCCAAGGCCGCTCTAGCCCCGCCCCCTTCGCCGTACGTCGGGGCCCCCGGGGCTCGTCGGCCTCGCCGCCATGTCGCGCTTCACACGCACCGAGCCGCCCGCCGGGTTGCCCCTTCTCCGGGGCGGGCTGAGGCCTGCGACGGCTTTGGGCGCTGCTCACCCGCCTCCCGCGGCCGCGTCGCCTCAGCCGCGCGCGCCCGAGCCCGCCGGCCCCGCCGCCGGGGGAAGCTGAGGCGGCGCCAACCGGTCGGCCCGCTCCTGCCGGGCCTGAGGGCGGGGCGGCCGGCGGGGCCACAGGGCCCGGCCCCCTCCTCCTCCTCCTCCTCCTCCTCCTCCTCCCGGCCGCCCGCCCGGCCCTTCGCTCCGCCCAGTGTCTGCAGGGAAAGGAAACTGAAACTACGCGGCTCCGGGCGGGGCCACGGACCTGCCAGGGCCCGAGCCCGAGCCCGAGCCCCAGTGTCGGCGGCGGCGGCGGGAGGACGCGCCGGAGCCGGTGAGCGACCCCCGCCGCGCCCCCGCCCCGCGCCCCCGCCCCGCGCCCGCGCCCGCTTCTGTCGGTCGCGACCCCGGCCCCCGCGCCGCGCGCCGCCCGCCGCCCGCCGCCGCCTCCGCCTCTGCTTCTCCCCGTCGCCGTCTTCAGCCCGCGCCGCCCGGTACCCGCCTAGCATCCCCGCCGCCCCCTGGCGCCCCCATCTCCGCGGGTCCCAGGTGCCCCCCGCGGCGCCCTCCTCGCCCTCCTCAGCCAGCTCTGCCCTCTGCCCTCACTTTCTGCCCCCGCCGCCGCCTTCCTCTTCCCCAGTCCCCACCTGCCGTTGCCTCCTTCACGCCCAGCCCCAGGAGGCAGCCCCCATCCCTCCTCGCCTGCCATTCCCGCCCCCGCCCTGCACCGCACGGCCCCGACTCCCCCGCGACCCCCTGACGTTTCCGTCGGGACCCCTGGGCTCCTGGGTGCCAGTGGCCCCCATTCTTCACTACCCCCTGGGGGCTCTGGGGGCCAATCTCCCTCACATCCGCCTCTGGCCGCTCAGCCTCCCCCCCCCCCCCCCCCCCCCCCAATGACCATTCTCCTCTGGTTCGACCTCTTTATTAGCTTGGCCATCACTGATTTTCTTCTTCCTGCCCTTTTAGGCCTTGATTCCCAGAGACCCGCTTTAGTCTGCCGCTTTTTTATTTTCATGGCATTTCCTGTTCTCTCTGCCCCTCCCTTTGCTTTCTTTCTTCCCCGTTTCTTTTATCCTAGAAAATTTCTGAGTTTCTATTTTAGTATTTTTCAACAACAGAAAGAAGGCATTCCCCCCCCCCCAGAACTTTTTTTTTTTTTAATAGAAAAGAAAAACAAGCCCTGAAATACTGAATGTGCATTTGAGAGCTGGGTTTGATATGATGAGGGAAGAGATTCACCCAAAATATTCCCAGCAGGAAGGAAAAGGACTCCTTTTTTCTGATGAGGATAAAAGCTACTCCTCCTATAATGCCAAATCTATTCAGAGTTTCCAAGTATGAATATTTAAAAACTCAGTGAGACGGACAGTCTCAAAAATCCCTTTGCTGAGGACTCTGAGTCACTCACTGTCCCTAGCCCCAGCTCATAGACGGACGGATGTGTATGAGTTGTACTGAGAAGTTCCCTTAAAGGGACTTCCTCTCGCTCTTAAGAGGATGACTGTTAAAAACCTTCAAGGTAGAAAGAGGAAGCAAGAACTGCGGGTTTCTAACTGGTCCCGGGGAAACAGCGTCCTGTAGAGTCTAAACCTCTGGTTAATGAAACATGTGATTTCTTTCTCTTGATTCAGTAGATCAGAGGGCTTAATCAGTTTGGCTGCATTCCAAGGAATGGGATAAGGGGTAACTGCTCACTATTTATAAACTCTAGAACACCGCATACCGTAAGCTACAGAGTACTGTATAATATAAATGCTGGGTGGGGTGGTGGATACATGGTTTTTGGATAAACAAAAATGTGCTACTTCCTACCCTGGCAGCAACATGTGTCCGCTTTATGGGAGAGGGAAATGAAACCTAGCAACTGATTAACTAACTTGGCTAAAGGCATAAAACCAAACAGTAGTTTTGAATGGGAATTGATGAACTCCCTCTACCCCAGTGAAGTGCAGGGATAAAAGGAATGGGGAATTTGAAAACACCTAAATTGTGAAATTTAACATTTTATATCATATTGGGCATTCACAGAGTTGAACACCTGTGCCCATGATTAAATCTGTTTAACTCTTAAATCACTAAGGTATAGAGACAGAAGGGTTGGCTTGATGCTGTTATAGTTTTTTTTTTTTCTGTTAAATGCTGTGTTTCAAGGGCCCTCATCTTTCTCAATCTGTGCAGATTTCCAGGTAACTGAAAGTCACGTGAACGTGGAGGAATTTGGGTAACTCACACATGGAGGACAGAAGACCTTGCGTGGAGGCTAGGCCAAGGAATCCCTATACTAACCACAGAGGTGAGCAAGATTTTCTATGAAGTGGGAAAGAAATTGAGTTCTGTATGAATGAGCAGGCCCACCGGAGATTGACAGCATCTCTCAAGTGAAGAATTACTTACTCCTTAGCCTTGGCATGAATGACTCTGAAAAATAAACAGCGCTCTCCTTTCCCTAAGAGGGCTGATTAATGGGTACAGTTCACTTTAACAAAGATAGTCATGAGATGTTTGAATTGGAAATAACACTGGTTTAGAGCAGCACCACCCAATAGACATACGAGCCAAAACTAGAATTTTTGATTTTCGAATAGCATCATTTTAAAAAGCAAAAAGATACAGGTGAAATCTATTTTTGAAATTTAATACTAATCTAATAAATTTTAAAGCATACTTAAATGACTATCCAAGTAATGTTATTTTATTGTAATATTTGAATATCTATCTATATCTGTATTCTATTATCATAGTACTTTAATAATTCTAGTATTTTTACTTATTCCCCCAAATACTTAAAATTATCATTTTAAGGTGTTATCAGTATAAAGAAATTTTAATGAGATATGCACTCTATTTTTGGTATTAAGTCTTCAGAGTTACATGTGTTGTTTTACACATCTTAATCAGACTAGCTACATTTAAGATTCCTAATACCCATACATGGCTAATGGAAATGTGTGTGATAGCGTGTGTCTAGAACCGGATTCACTAAAGCACAGTTAGTTCCAAAAGCATCACTACTGCTATGATGATTGTTTGTTGTTTTAGAAACAAAATCAAATGCATTCTTGCTTTTCCCTAAGTGTGCAACATGTCGTATTTTAGTTTAGCTGTGGAATGAACGAGGAAGAACTGTAGAATTTTATTTTATGGGCTGCATCAACGTTGGAAGAATGAGAAACAGTACGATTTTTCATTCTTTAAAACATTGAGTGTTTCAGTCTGATGAAAATATGAGGACTTTCTTCTGATACTTTGAGAGTTTGGAAAGTAAGAAAATACAAAATTTAGACTTTAGTAATACAGTATTTTTATATTGTGTCAAATGTTCTTTTATGTAGTCACATTAAAATTTTCTCTGCAAAGTGCAACACAAAATATGTACAAAAATGGACTTAGCATCTGATGTCATGAAATGATACAATCACTTTTAATATGATGTGCATTCATAACATTTTTAACTTCGCATCATTGTGTACAATCATATTTTGTTGTTTTTAAAAATCTCAATTCTGGGGCAGCCCTGGTGGCGCAGCGGTTTAGCGCCGCCTGCAGCCCGGGGTGTGATCCTGGAGACCCAGGATTGAGTCCCGCATCGGGCTTCCTGCATGGAGCCTGCTTCTCCCTCTGCCTGTGTCTCTGCCTCTTCGCTCTCTCTGAATAAATAAATAAATAAATATTTAAAAAAAAAATCTCAATTCTGCTAAGTTGGGTCAGTTCCATCAATTTTATAGGAAAGGAAACTGAAAAACACTGGGCTGGGTACGTTGGCCAAATTCACTTAGGAAGTGTGTGGCAGATTAAGGAAGACAAATATAGCTTCATCTATAGGTGATGTTAACTTTCATGTGTGGACTGGGTATATTTTCCTTCCTCCCCCAACAACTTCTTATGTGAGGGTTGGTAGTAGATAATACTGTATGGGTGAACTTGTGCTTCAGAAGGGAGAAAAACTTAAGTTTCACTTTTGAGTTTCCTAAAATAGAAGTTCAGTTTCATTTCTCAGTTTCTTTTTCAATATATTATTTAGCTCAAAAACTTCTTGGTAAAGGAAACCCCTCTGTCCCCTTTGCCATCTGATGCTGGACAAATTTCAAGAAGCATTTCTCTTGTAATATATCCCATTCTTGATGTCTCTGTCCCTGTGACATAATTGTTTAGTGGTAGAACTAGTGACCAATAGGGTATTCCCAATAGAAAAGTATTATTAGTGCTGCTAGTAATAACATTAATGAGAACTTTTTATGTGTCAGGTATTCTACTAAGCATCTTACAAATATTTAATCTTTTTTTTTTTTAAGATTTTATTTATTTATTCATGAGAGACACAGAGAGAGAAGCAGAGACACTGGCACAGGGAGAAGCAGGCTTCATGCAGGGAGCCTGACGTGGGACTCGATCTGGGGTCTCCAGGATCACACCCTGGGCTGAAGGCGGCGCTAAACCACTGAGCCACCTGGGCTGCCCATATTTAATCTTTGTACCCACAAAAATACTTAGGCTTAGAGAAATTATGCAACTTGGCCAAGGTTATACAGTGAGGAAGTGTTCAGGACAAGATTTGAACCGGATCTGTTTGGCTTTGGAACTCCTGCTTTGGCTGTTACTTGGTACTGGCAAAAAACGAGAAGCAATGAGCTAATCTTTTTTACCCTCTGAAACAATCCCAGCTTATGAGAACTAAAGCATTTTATTCTCTAGCATGTATTAGGCACTCAACAAATGTTTGTTCTCGTTTTTTTTAAGTTTTACTTATTTAAGTAATCTCTATATCCAGTGTGAGATCAAGAGTTGCTTGCTTTTCTAACTGAGCCAGCCATGTGCTCCAACAAATGTTTATTCATTTTCCCTTTAGCACCCTCTGAAAAAAGCAATGTTTTCATAATATATACAGCAACATATAGTAATCTATTTTACATTTATTACATGACTTGATAGGAAACTTTCTCTCCAAAGAAAATATAAGTTCTTTAGTTGGTTTTGAAAATGAGAGTCTTTCTATTGTTGTCCTGTTAGATCTCCTTGCACCTTCATTTTTGCGCTTACCCAATATTCCCATTGTGTTTAGGGTCTGTGGATGGAGAATTACCACCAAGAGCTAGAAATCAGGCCAATAACCCACCAGCCAATGCTCTCAGAGGAGGACCCAACCAGCCTGGAAGGCAGCCTAGAGCTACCAACCGTGCTGTTCCTGTACGGCAAAGAGAAGAGAGGTTTGGGGCTATGGGCCGGAACCCACATCAGGGAAGGAGAAACCATGAGGGTCACACCAGTGATGAACCTAGAGGCCAAAGACGTAGTCAGGAAAATGATGCTAGGCGGAGAAATGGCAACCAGGAGGGAAGGAATCACAGACCACCATGGTCTGATGAAAACTTCCAGCAGTGGCGGACCCCCCACCAGAAGCCTGCAGAACAGCCACAGCCGGTAAAGAAACTGGGCTACAAATTCCTAGAAAGTCTTCTGCAGAAAGACCCTTCTGAAGTGGTCATCACTCTTGCCACAAGTGTAGGGCTGAAAGAGCTCCTGTCTCATTCTTTTATGAAATCCAACTTCCTTGAGCTCATCTGCCAGGTTCTTCGGAAGGCTTGCAGTTCCAAAATGGACCGCCAGAGTGTTCTCCATGTCCTGGGCATATTGAAGAACTCCAAATTCCTCAAAGTCTGCCTGCCGAATTATGTGGTAGGGATGATCACTGAACCCATCCCTGATATTCGAAACCAATATCCAGAACACATTAGCAACATCATCTCCCTCCTCCAGGATCTTGTAAGTGTCTTCCCCGCCAGCTCTGTGCAGGAAACTTCCATGCTCATTTCCCTCCTGCCAGCTTCTCTTAATGCTTTGAGAGCCTCTGGGGTTGACATAGAAGAAGAGACAGAGAAGAACCTGGAAAAGGTGCAGACCATCATCGAGCATCTGCAGGAAAAGAGGCGAGAGGGCACTTTAAGAGTGGACACCTACACTTTAGTGCAGCCTGAGACGGAAGACCATGTAGAGAGCTACAGGACCATGCCCATTTACCCTACTTACAATGAAGTGCACTTGGATGAGAGGCCATTCCTTCGTCCCAACATCATTACTGGAAAATATGACAGCACTGCTGTCTATCTGGATACCCACTTCCGACTCTTGCGAGAAGATTTTGTTAGACCCCTACGAGAAGGCATTTTGGAACTTCTCCAAAGCTTTGAAGACCAAGGCCTGAGAAAGAGAAAATTTGATGACATCCGAATCTACTTTGATACCAGGATTATCACACCCGTGTGTTCATCATCAGGCATTGTCTACAAGGTACAGTTTGATACAAAACCACTAAAGTTTGTTCGCTGGCAGAATTCCAAGAGATTGCTCTATGGATCTTTGGTGTGCATGTCCAAGGACAACTTTGAAACATTTCTTTTTGCCACTGTGTCTAACCGAGAGCAGGAAGATCTCTGCAGAGGAATTGTCCAGCTCTCTTTCAATGAGCAGAGCCAACAGCTGCTCGCAGAGGTCCAGCCCTCTGACTCTTTCCTCATGGTGGAGACAACTGCATACTTTGAGGCTTATAGGACATGTCTTGGAAGGACTCCAGGAGGTCCAGGAGGAAGATGTCCCCTTCCAGAGGAACATCGTGGATTGTGACTCTTATGTGAAGGAGCCAAGGTACTTGCTAATGGGGGGCAGATATGATTTTACTCCTTTAATAAAGAGTCCCTCAGCTACTGGGGAATCCCTGAGGAGTGCTGAGAGCTTGAGACATTCCAGAGTGAACGTCTTAGACCCTAGCCAGTGGCCCTCAAAAGAAGCCTTGAAGCTGGATGACTCTCAGATGGAAGCCTTGCAGTTTGCTCTCACAAGGGAACTGGCTATTATTCAAGGACCTCCGGGAACAGGTAAGAGAATATTTCAGAGCGTATGACATCTGCCCTATGAGATAGGCAAGGGAGGCTTGACTTTAGGTTTCTAGAGTATCTTGATTAGAGATATTCTCCTGAAATGGGCATTAAACTTATCTATAAAGTAGCTGTTCATGGTGATTTTCTAGTGGGCATCCATTGGTATGCATAGTTATCAAAATCACGAGGTTAGAGAAAACTGCTAAGGGGTCAGACTTAAGAAGATGCATAACCTTTGCTTCATCAAAGGTGATCTTAAATTTTATTTGATTTTATATTACTTTATTCTTTTTAAAGATTCTGTTTACTTATTTATTGAGAGAGAGCAAGCAAGCAAGCAAGCTGATTTCATGCCAAGCACAGAGCCCAACACAGGGCTCAGTCCCACAATCCTAAGATGAGGACCCAGGCTGAAACCAAGAGTCGAATGCCCAATAACTGAGCCACCCAGGAGCCCCTTGATTTTATATTACTTTAAATTAAATAATATCAAATACATAATAGGGCTATATGCCAAGTAGTATTTTGTATGCTTTCCATGTATTAGCTCTTTGCATCCTCAAACAACTCTGAAGTAGATAGTTCCATTTTACAGATAAAAAACTAAGGCAAAGAGTATGTTGACATTCATACAATGGTAAGTGACAGACCTAGGACTTGAACTCAGACAGTCTGGCTCTAAAGTCTTGGGTCTCCTATCTACCACACTCTACATCTCTTGGCTCCATCTCAGGGTCCTGAGATCGTGACCTGAGCCGAAACCGGGGGGCAGATGTTTAACTGACTGAGCCACTGAGCCAAAAAATAGGATATATCTAAAAAACAAAAAGAAGAGGATGTACCAGTTTATACTCCCACCAAGCGTGAACTAGCATTCCCATTTCCTTTTATCCTTTCGAATATTGTATGTTACCAGTATGTTTTGCTAATTAGTTTTTGCTCATCTTCAAAGTTAAAAATTTTGGCCCATTAGTTTTTATGGTTTTGGTTTGTTTATTTTAAGATGTTTATTTAGAGAGAGAGGGAGAGAGCAAGCACAGCTGAGGGTGGGAGGGGCAGAGGAAGAGGGACAGAGAAAATCCTCAAGCAAGACTGCCTGCTGAGTGTGGAGCCGAACATGGGGCCCAATGGGGCCCAGTGGTAGGACTCTGAGATCATTACCTGAGTTGAAATCAAGAACCAGCTGCTCAATCAACTGAGCCACACCGGTGCCCCTGTTTTTTATGTTTTTTTGTTTGTTTGTTTGTTTTTTAATGTTTTAATAAATAATGGTTCAAAAAATTTTTTTTCAAGATATTTATCTGAGAGAGAGCATGCAAGCATGGGGCGGGGGAGCAGACTCCCCACTGAGCAAAGAGCTTGACATTGGGTTTGATCCTATGACTCCAGGAATCTTGACCTGAGCTGCAGGCAGACACTTAATTGCCACCCAGGCTCCCTGGTTCAAAATTTTTAAAAAGTTTCCCTCTTCCCGCCATTTCACTCAGTTCTCTTCCCTAAAGCAAACAGTGTTGTTTTCTTGTTTATCCTTCCAAAGATATTCTGTGACTATTCAAGCAAATGCGTGAATTGAATATACTTATTACTGTTTACTATTTTCTTTTTATTTTTTTAAAGTTTTTATTATTTATTCACGAGAGACACAGAGAGAGGCATAGGCAAAGAGAGAAGCAGGCTCCCTGTGGGCAGCCTGATGAGGGATTCAAGTCCCAGGACCCCAGCATCATGACCTGAGTCTAAAGGCAGATGCTCGACCACTGAGCCACCCAGGTGCCCCTACTAACGAGCCCATAACTCTAACTTCAATGTTGATTTATGTGAGTTTTCCCCTTCTATCACAAAGGCAAGTAAGTCTACTGTGGTATATAGAAAGCATTTCTAAATAATTTGTTGCATGAGAGTACTGGCTAAAAAATACTGTACAGTTGTGAAAAAATATCTTATAGCTGTGAAAAAAGAGAAGGGAGGGAGCATTCTTTTTATGTGATGATAGAGAACTATCTCTAAAGGTATTTTAAGTGAAAAAAGTAACATGTAGGATAGTGAAGATAGTCTACTGCAACTATTTGCATCTAAAAAGTGGTGGGATGCCTGAGTGACTCAGTCAGTTAGGTGTCTGCCTTCCACTCAGGTCATGATCCCAGGGTCCTGGGATTGAGCACACACACACACACACACACACACACACACACACCTCCCACCAAGTCAGGCTCCTTACTCAGTGGAGGATCTGGTTTTCTTTCTCTCTGTTCCTCCCCCCCACTCATGCTCTTTCTCTACCTCAAATTTAAAGAATCTTTTTTTAAAAAAAGGAAGAAATCTAGAGAAATACATTCTTATTTGTTTGCATTTGCATAGAATGACTAACTCTGGAAAGTGATATAAGAAACTGGTAATATCGGTTCCTTCCAAGAGAGGAAGTAGGTGGCTGGGGGCAAAAGACCAAGAGCGCTTTTCAGAATTTACCCATTTGTGCTTCTTGGATTTTAAACTATCCTCAGTATTTGACTTTATTATTTTTTTTAAATAATAATTTGTTCTAAGTAGTTGATTATTCCTTCTAGGAAATCTGATTTTTTTTTTTAACTCTCATTTTTCCTTGTTTTCTAGGCAAAACCTACGTGGGTCTAAAAATTGTTCAGGCGCTTCTAACCAATGAGCCTGTCTGGCAAATTAGCGTTCAGAAATTCCCCATCTTGGTTGTGTGTTATACTAATCATGCTTTGGACCAGTTTCTGGAAGGTAATTCTAGACAAAATTATTCTCCCATCAAGACATTTATAGTTGAACTATCAGCAACACAATAGCTCTTGTATTGTCTTTGAACTAAGTCTAAGTCCATAGTCTTTTCCATGACCTGCAAGGCTGCGTGTGGTCTGCTCCAGCCTAACTCTAAACTGTATCTCCTACCTCTTCCTTTGTCCTCCCTAACTCCAGCAACACTGTCTTCAGTTCCTTCAGCTTCTCTCTTGGACCATGCTGTTTCCCCCTCCCTAGAAGATACTTTTTTCTCTCCCTCTCTCTCCATCTTGACCTCATCTAACCTGGTTGGCTCCAACTCCTTCTTCAGGTGTCACCTTAATTCTCTCTTCAGGTAAATTTTCCCAATTGCCCCCAGATAAGGTTAAGTCTCCTTTTCTATTTTTTTCTTCAGAAACTTAATTCATATCTAACAATTTATTATATGTATTTCAGTCCTAGGCTCTTGACACTAAAAGTTGGTCACGTTTTGTGCTATATATTCACAGATTCTGGCATTAACTGAGCACTCAAAAAAATATTAATTGCATTAATGAATGAATAAGTATATATTTTTCATTTTGCTTGGAATATTATTTCCCATTCTGTATTTTCCTTTAATGTAGATTAAATCTTTTTTATTCTTGCAATCTCAGTTTAAATATTAGGTCTTCAAGAATTAGATCCCTACCCCCATGCAAACTAGGTAAGGTCCCCTGTTACATACTTTGAGCATCATGGGCTTATCATCCTTACTGTACTTATTGCTCTTACAATAAATTGTTTAATGTGTATCTTCTCTGCCAGGCTATGAGACATGAGAACAAATTAGGAACTAAGTCTGTATTTTACCTGCTCTTTTTTTTTAATATTTTATTTATTTATTCATGAGAGACATAGAGGGAGAGAGAGAGGCAGGGACACAGGGAGAGTGAGAAGCAGGCTCCATGCGGGGAGCCCTACGTGAGACGCGATCCTGGGACTCCAGGATCACACCCTGGGCCAAAGGCAAGCACTCAACCACTGAGCCACCCAGGCGTCCCTTACCTGCTCTATCTTAACAACCTACCATATGCCTGGTACATAGTGACCAATCAGCATATACCTGTAGAGTGAATGATAGAACATTTACTAAGTGTTTACCTTGTGCCAGGACTTGCCTGGGAGCTATACAGATGCTCTCTGATTTATCCAGATCATAGCCCTAAAAGGAAAGTATTTCTGTATTCAAATCACAGGTGAAGAACTGAAGCTCTGGTTAAATAACTTGTTGCAGTTTATATAGCAATAGTGGTGAAGTCAAGATTTGGGTGCCCAGTTGTCTGATTCCAAACCCTGTGTTCTTAAGCACCACACTATTGTTGCATAGGGCATTTCATCTCTAGGGTAGATTCCTGTAAGCACCAGTGTGTTCTCTAAGGGAGCACCTGAGACAGCATTCCAAACATGTAGAGCTCCCACCTGAGAGAGTCTAGCATAGCTCTTCTTACCTGCTATGCTCTGCCTTACAGGCATATACAAGTGTCAGAAGACTAGCATCGTGCGGGTAGGTGGAAGGAGCAACAGTGAAATCCTGAAGCAGTTCACCTTGAGGGAACTGAGGAATAAACGAGAGTTCCGCCGCAGCCTCCCCATGCACCTCCGGAGAGCCTACATGAGTGTGAGTCCTGGTGTGGAGTAGCTGAGATAGCTCCAGGTGGAGATAGGCTGGAGAGTAATGGCCCTCTGGGTACACAGTCCAGGGGCCATAGGGAGAAGCACTACACAGAGAGGTGAAGGACCCAGCTTCCTTCCAACAGTCCACTCTGCTGGGCCCATGTGCTGACCTGGCCCCTCATAATTCAGATGGAGAAAGGACAGAAAGGGCATACCACCCTTTCCAGTCTTCTAGGTGGGCAGCAGTGTACCCAGACAAAAGTCAGTTATTATTACCAAGGAAAACCAAGGAAAAGAGAGAAGTCTCTGCAACAATATCCTTGGCCTGTTTTCCTGTTGGATTAATTGTTTTCTTATTGGTAAGTAGGAGTCTTTTTTTTTTTTTTTCTTTAAAGATTTATTTATTCATGGGAGACACAGAGAGAAAGAGAAGCAGAGACACAGGCTGAGGGAGAAGCAAGCTGCATGCAGGGAGCCCGATGTGGGACTTGATCCCGGGTCTCCAGGGTCACGCTCTGGGCCAAAGGCAGCACTAAACCACTGAGCTACCCAGGGATCCCCTTAGATATTTTAGATAATAATCCTATGGTTTTGAGACCACAGTAATGTGCTTGGAAATTGGTTTGTTGACTAGTTTTTTTTTTTTTTTTTTTAAAGATTTATTTATTTATTTATGATAGACAGAGAGAGAGAGAGAGGCAGAGACACAGGCAGAGGGAGAAGCAGGCTCCATGCCTGGAGCCTGATGCAGGACTCGATCCCGGGACTCCAGGATCACGCCCTGGGCCAAAGGCAGGCGCCAAACCGCTGAGCCACCCAGGGATTCCCCTGTTGACTAGTTTGTTATCTCTTCTTGCTGTTCCTGTGTCTTCGTTTTGTTTTCTTTCATGGCAGGAATTGAGGTTAGGGGATGATGGTACTTCAATTTTCTTTCCCTCTGTTCTTGGCAGATTGTGACACAAATGAAAGAGTCAGAGCAAGAGCTGCATGAAGGGGCCCAGACCCTGGAGTGCACTATGCGTGGTGTACTACGGGAACAGCACCTGGAGAAATATATATCCCCCCAGCATTGGAAAAGCTTAATGAATGGACCTGTACAAGTAAGGGTCATCCTGGGGGCTCTAAGCATCTCTCTTACCTTAGTACTTGGAGGGAGTCTCCAGCAGAAGCAATAATCCAAAGCATTAGCTGTTTTGATAATCTGATGCTACCATAATGTGAGAAGTACCTTTTCATGAGGAGAGGTGGCTTCTTAGTATACTAGTTAGGCGCAAGACTGGAGCTAGCTTGCTGGATATGAATTCTGGTTTTGCTGTAGGGCAGGTTACTTAATTCTTCTTGTACCTCCTTCCTCTTTTATATAGAGTGGGGATGATAATAACATTAAGTTGAACTATATGAAATTGCTAATATTTATAAATTTGACTTGCAAAAATGGCAATTTCTTACAGATCAATGTAATTTTTATGGGATTGTTATTTAGATAAGCAAGTTAATATTCGTAAACTACGTAATTAGTGTGCTTTAAGTGATTGTTAGTAAAATCATAACAAGGCAACCTAGCACTATACAGAGAGCCTTGAAGTCAGCAGACCTAAGTCTTACAGACTGTGTGCCTTGGCCACTATGATCCTTAGGTCTCTCAATAGTCAAACGGGGTAATAATAATGCTTTCAAAGGATATTCTAAGAAGTAACATGATTTCTCTAAAGTGGCTGGCCAGGAACCCAGCGAAATGGTAGCTCTTATCAATGAGTTGGTGATTTCTAGGGTTACAAACCCAGAATCCTGAAGGGGTCAATCATGATTTGTAAATGAATAAAGCAGGCTAGATGTGAGACACTTGAAGGTAGAGAGAGCACTTGGCAGACCAGAAAAAGAAGTGGTAAGCAACCCACTTCCAGTCATTTGTTGCCATTTTCGAATGTAGGCTTGTTGCTGCCATAGATCTTGATTTTATTGTGAGAGGAAGTTTTTATTTTTTTTAAATTCTGTGCAAGTCATATTTAATGATCCAGTTGCCCGAGGGTTGCCAACTTACAGCCTCTAAATTTTTAGAGAACTACTTTCAGTCCTTCATGGAAACCTTTCCTTTACACTGGTTATCATAGAACTCTTGTGACTGATAATTTATTCCTTCCTCAGGATAGTGAATGGATTTGCTTCCAGGGCTGGAAGCATTCCATGATGCTGGAGTGGCTGGGTCTGGGTGTCAGTTCATTCACCCAAAATGTTGCACCAGCAGGACCTGAAAATACAAGTAAGAGTGCATGTCTACCTCAAATCACATCTTAAGGTGCAATATGGTATAAACCAGAGAGTAAAACTTAAAAGTAATACTTAGAATATATAAAGAACTATAATCAATCGAGAGACAAGTAATAGTTTGATAGGAAAATAGATAAAAGACATTTTACAAGGACATCACAAAATAAATTCTAATGGTCACTAAACATGAAGAAGGCTCACTAGAAATTAGAGGAGCTAAAACCACAATGAGATATTATACGCTATATTGGCAAAAATTTGCAAGTTTGCTATAACGCTACACTTAGAATGTGGAGCAGTAGGAACCATGCTAGTGGTTAATTGGCACAACCACTTTATAGTAATAGAAAAACAGAACTCATGTTCATCAACACGTGTACAATGGATGAGTCATTTACCCTCCATTCAGATCATAAAATACTGTACAACAGTAAAAAGGAATGAATCATAGCGTATATGGCAACATATGAATCTCAAAAACAGGCTGAATGAAAAAAGCAAGCTGTAGGAAAATGTATACAATATTATTCTGTTTGTAGAGAGCTCAAAAAAAAACTAGACGATGTGTTATTTAGAGATGTGTATACATTATATATGTGGTAAAGTTCTCTTAAAGGCAGAGGAAGAACGAGCAATATAAAACTTATGCTAGACGAGTCCATAAGGTCTTCAAGAAATATGGGTGATTTTCTCCTTAAATTGGGTGGGAGGTACCTAGATGTTCTTTTTATGAATTTATTATCTCTTAAATTGCTTATTTGTATACTCTCTTTTGTGTATTTAACATTAAGAAAGTAAGACCTTTCTTACACAGGGATATATTTCTATGGCTTTTAAAAAACAATGAAAAAGTATTTAAGTCTCCCTCCCCTAACTCCCATTTCTCCCAATTTCCCTCATAAAATAACCATTTAAAGCCCTTGAGACCATCTTCATGCATGTGAGCTCTTGTATAAGTGCCATCTTGCTTTGGTTTCAAGAGTTTCACTGCTGTCCTGCCTGCTTTCTTCCTAGCCCAGGCAGAAGTGGAGGAGGAGGAGGAAGAAGGGGAAGAGGAGGGTGCACTGATTGAGATCCCAGAGGAGGCTGACCTAATTCAAGCAGACCGGGTGATTGAGGAGGAAGAGGTGGTGAGGCCCCGGCGGCGGAAGAAGGAAGAGAATGGGGCAGTCCACGAGTTGGCTAAAGTGCTTCTGGCCATGAGACTAGACAACTATGGCCCCGGGACAGCAGCTGGGCAGGAGCAAACCACAGGAGAGTGGGAGGTAAACTCATTTGCTCATGGCCTCTGGAAGCCCTAACAGAATGGGAAATGAGAGTTCAGTTACTACTGCCCAGGTGGGTGGGGGCTGAGCTCTTCCGAAACAGGCCTGAGAACATCTGTTCTGACTAGAACTGCAGCCCCTTGTTATCACCCACTTCTCGTACAACAGCATGTTCAGATTGTCCTCACAGTTAACTTATTTTACCCATTTTTACAACCTGTGGTATAAGAAGGGTCCAGTTCCCAAGAGTATAAAAATTATGGCCCTTCAGAGGGGACCTAGCAAGAAATTCCAACTTAGAGAAACAGGAAGCAGGTAACCAAATGCTTTTCTTGAACTTTTAGAAAAATGCACCACATGTGGATTAGATCAAACACTTCATGATCTCAATGCTTAGTACTTTCATGGATATTATTTTCTCAAATACAAATGAGCTTTATGAACAGTGCATTAAAACTTGAGAGAATTCAAATAAAACAGAACGAAGCAAGCTGTACAGGCTGGGTGGAATACTCATCCTTCATTCACTCCGGAATCTGATGTTTCTCTTAAAGCCAGAAAAGTATGGACACCCAGAGTTTCTCTCTTTTCGTTCCTTTGGTAGAAGCAATTGATCCTCAGAATCTGCCATGCATTGCTATGACAGTAGAGGACTGGATACTCAACATTTTCTGACCTCCACTGATGATTTAAGGGACTTTTAAAGGCAACTTTGAATGCCTTTAAAAAGGCATTCAAAGTCTGCTGGCTTTGAACTGGCCTTTAAAAAGGCATTCAAAGTCTGCTGGCTTTGAACTGATCTTCTAGTCCAGTTCAGCATCACTGTGCATGATGGATAGAATCTGATCCCACTGTGTGGAATTATGGATTAAGTATTTATCTGCCACATGGCCGTAGGAGGAATTGATTTGTTTGATTTTTAAAGTTGGCAGAGGTCCATAATATTGTGACATTCATCTTCCACTGTGACATTCATCTTCCATGCCAATCCTCCTAAAGGCTCATGGCTTCAGGCTTAGTAACAGAGCCAGAGGAGAGCATTTCCCTCTAAATGGTGCCTTTCACCAATTTGTTGAAGGTACTATGATGACGTGAAGACCAGTTTAGCAGGTCTTGTACGGCATTCAGCAAGAAAGACACATTTACTACTTTCATGACCTATGTTTTAGGAATGAGAAATAGAATGTGGTCAAAAGATGTTGAGTGGTAACTGATGTCAGCAGTATTCCAGATGCTTTCCATGTATGTATTCCTTCAGTTCAGCAACCCTGTGAACATGTACCCTTGTTATTATTTTATTGAAGGGGATGCTGAAGCATGCAGAGGTTGAATAACTTACTCAAGGTCCCACAACTTAATAAGAGGTTGATGGGGCTTTGAACCCAGGCAGACTGGTCCAGAGCCCTCATTTAGCCATTCTGCAGTGGAGTATGTGTGAGGAGAGTGTGATACATTCAAGGAAGTTCTTCAAGGTGGCAGCTCCTTTTTTAATGTGTTCTGGCCATCTTGGTCTTAGAACTGGGCCCACCTCTGTCGGATGGTAACCCTGGCTGGTATTGATGTCCACAGACCCAGCGTAACCAGAAAAAGAAAATGAAGAAGAAAGTAAAGGTTGAACTTCGCAAACTGAACACCATGACTGAGGCTGAGGCCAGTGAAATCCAAGATGTTTGGCAGCTGGACCTGAATTCTCGCTGGCAGCTGTATAGGTATCATGTGCACTCCCCACTCTTGCCCCCCCCCCAACCAGCCCATGTAATTTCCCCAAGGGATTCCTTTTTTGTTCTGAAACATAACCCCGGTCATTCCATCTCAACCTTCAACAATGTTAACTAATGATTGGTTGCATACCCCCATTGAGCTGATTGCTAGGAGTGCAGCCTTCAGATGAAACAAACACTAGGCTCTACCCTTACTGAGCTTAAAGTCTGTCCAGGGAGATAGATTAATTAATGGCACAAATAAAAAGTTACAAATGGATATAAACACAAAGGAGCAAGGGGTGCTAAGAATATTAACATGGGATCTGAGCTGGTCTGAGGTATCCCGGAAAGTGACATTGGAGGGAAAATCTGAAGGATTAGTAGACATGAGCAAGACCAGCCGGGAATGGGGAGCAGATGAAATTATGGGGACCACATGCATAAAGACATGACTTGGGAAGGAGTATGGCTGTTTGAGAAATGGAAAGGAGGCAGCCAAGCATGCCTATGGCTCAGAGAGAGAAATGGAAAGTCATAGTGGTGGGGCAGGGGCCTGACTGCAGAGTCTTATGGGGCAAAGCTTAGGAGCCTTGAATTATCAAAAGCCACTTTTTGAAGTGTATTGAAAAGCTTTTGAAATGTTTTACAGCAGAGTAGTGACCTGATGTTTTACTTGTAATATAAGACTGGAGAATTAGGGGAGAGGACTCAGGTAGGGATGGGGCAGGGAGAATTTGTGAGAAATTCTTGAAGCTTTTTTTTTTTTTTTTTTTTTTAAGATTTTATTTATTCATGAGAGACACAGAGAGAGGCAGAGACATAGGCAGAAGGAGAAGCAGGCTCCTCGCAGGGAGCCCGATGTGGGACTCGATCCTGGGATTCCAGGATCATGCCCTGGGCCAAAGACAGACAGTCAACCACCGAGTCACCCAGGCCTCCCATACTTGAAGCTTTTGAAGTCCCTTGCTCTCTTCTCAATAATTAACCTCTCATTCTTTATCCTCCGTTCCTTAGCTCTTGGCCACCTATGTGTATGTCTCTGCACATCTTTTTGTTGGGCATTTTGGACTCTTGGGTCCCTGTAAACCTAAGTCTCTCCTTCCTCTCTCTCTGTGGTCCGTGCGCCCCTCAGGGGTCTAGGTTCCACTTCATAAACACTGAAGGGGGTTCCTCTGCCGCCTTAAAGAGCATACATCTTCCTCTATCTGGTTCTTCACTTTCTCCAGGCTGTGGCTACAGATGTATCAGGCTGACACCCGCCGAAAAATCCTCAACTATGAGCGCCAGTACCGCACATCAGCAGAGAGAATGGCTGAGCTGAGGCTCCAGGAAGACCTGCACATCCTGAAAGATGCCCAGGTTGTAGGAATGACAACGACAGGTAAGAAATCATGGGGAATTTACCTGTTCCAGCTGTTCACCACTGGTTCCAAGCTCCTGTCACATCATCTAGGACTGGTAAAGAGGAGCTTTGTTAATAGGCTAGGGAGAAGAGGCCATGAAAAGCTACTGAAAGCAAGCTGTGTTTAGGGAACTGATGATGAAATATACTCACTTGTTCCTGCTGCATTCAGAACCCCAGCAGTGGCCAACAAGTGTGTCATGTTCTGGAGACCACTCAGCAGCACTTGCTCTCTCATTCAATGGTGGTCACAGCCTTGGGTGAATGTGGGGGCTCAGTTGTCACAGGGCCCAGTGTGTCAACTCAGGGAGCCTCTTTTTTTCTTGACTCCAGGTGCTGCCAAATACCGTCAGATCCTGCAGAAGGTGGAGCCTCGGATTGTCATTGTAGAAGAGGCTGCTGAAGTCCTAGAGGCCCACACCATTGCCACACTGAGCAAAGCTTGCCAGCACCTCATTCTGATTGGGGACCATCAGCAGGTAGGGCAGGAGCCCCTATAAGATGAAGAGAGATGGCTGAGGGGTGCGATTGGACAGAAGATCCTGGCCTCTCTGCTTCATCCATCTTTAAGCTTATTAGTGGTTTTCTGTGATTCTTCTTTCCCTCACCTTCTACATTCAACCTAAGAGCAAGTGTTCTTGGATTTGGGGTATATTTCAGAGGAAGTGTCATTCGTTCAATCTGTTCCTCGACTACTATTATAATCTACAATGATCTTTTAAGTGAACTGTTTGAGTAGTTGCTCCCTGTTTCTGTACTTCCGTTTTTGCTGTCCTCTCATCCCAATTTCTTTATAAAGGAGCCAGTGAATTTAAATTTAAAAAGCAGATATGTCACTAGATATGTCACTCTGCAGCTTAAGACCCTCCAGTGATTTCCCATTTTCCTAATATAAAAATCAAGCTTATTTATTTATTCATTCATTCATTCATTCATTCATTCATTCATGAGAGACACAGAGAGAGAAGCAGAGACACAGGCAGAGGGAGAAGCAGGCTCCATGCAGGGAGCCCAACACGGGACTCGATCCTTGGTCTCCAGGATTACACCCTGGGCTGAAGGCGGCGCCAAACCACTAAGCCACCGAGGCTGCCCTAAAAATCAAGCTTCTTAAAGTGGACTACAAAGGCAAATATTCTTAGGTCCAGCCTGTTTCTCTGACTTCTCCTATCACCATCTCATTTGCTCACTCTGTTCGCAGCCCCTACTCTCCTTCTGCTCCCTCTTATGGCCTACTTTTCAAATGATAGGCATCATCCTCCATGCTGGCATCAACTCAGATATCACTCTTCGGCCTTTATTTAAGGAGCTCCTACCCCTAGGCACTCTGTCACATCACCTTTAATTCTTGCCTTCATGACCCTTGTGGCCCTTTATCCTTAGCCTGTCAGTACTTAGAACAGTGCCTGGCACATACAAGACACTTAAAAAACATCTGATGGGTGGGTGGGTGGATGGATGGATAAAATATGTCAATAGAGAGTTATCACACATGTTTCTTTTCTCAGCTGCGCCCCAGTGCCAACGTGTATGATCTAGCCAAGAATTTCAACCTTGAGGTATCCCTCTTTGAACGGCTGGTGAAAGTAAACATTCCCTTTGTCCGTCTGAATTACCAGGTAAGAAGCGGAACCTCTCTTATTACCTACCAAATGTCCAGAAGTCTCCTGGGAGCTTGCCAACTGCCAGCAAGAAAGGTCTCATAAAAATAAAACTGGTTTAGTAATGCAGTGACTGCCAGACTTCTTTTCTGTTTTAAAATACCACAAGATCAGCCTGTGTTGAGTTTGTGTTGGACGAAGGAGCTGTTTACATTCTGCTCTTTCCTCCCTGTTCTTTTCACAATACTTCCAGATTTTTCACTAGCAACCTAGTCTCTAGAAATGGTCCGTTTATTCTCCGCTCATGTTTCTAATGACAAATATGTCGTTTCAGCACCGCATGCGCCCTGAAATTGCCCGTCTCTTGACCCCCTATATTTACCAGGATCTGGAGAATCATCCCTCTGTTCTCAAATATGAAAAGATAAAGGTAAGTCTGCCTTTCCTTATCTTTCTGTGATGCAATCAACAACCTAGGAGGCTGTATTTCCTTAGGATGAAAAAGGGTTTTCAAAAGGGACTAGAGTCAGCTTTTTTAAAAGCTGGTTATTAAGGGGAAAAATAATATAGAAGTTGAGAGAAAGAGACATGGAATGGTTTGATTTTGTTGTTGTTTTATTATTCATGAGAGACAGAGACACAGGCAGAGGGAGAAGCAGGCTCCATGCAGGAAGCCTGATGCAGGACTCGATCCCGGGAGTCCAGGATCATGCCTTGGGCCAAAGGCAGGCACTTAACCGCTGAGCCACCCAGGGATCCCCTGGAATGGTTTTTTGTTTTGTTTGTTTGTTTGTTTGTTTGTTTGTTTGTTTGTTTTCCCCCCCTGGAATTGTTTTTGAAGCCCATCTCTGCCACTTAGTAGTAGCTTTGTAACTTTTTAGCAAGTTATATACCAATACCAATTCTGAGTGTCAGGGTCTTCTGTACAGTGAGAATAATGGGTGCTGCCTCATTATTGTTTTGAGGAAGATAATGTGTGTCAAGCGGTCAGCACAGTTGAGTGCTTATAAGTTAGCTGCTCCCTCAACATCTTCATCATAGGTGCTGCCTATTTCCTGGACTATAATAGTTGGATTGTGGAGGTTATTTTAATATTTATATCAAATATATTAAAAACTAAAACAAATTCTTTATCCCTTTCCCTACTTGTCATGGTCCCAAAAGAAAGCACATGGTGACTGACTCTAAATTTAAAGTGTTGTACAAAGTATACAAAAAACCTTGCAAGGTCTCTCCCTGGAGTAGAGTCCGTGGTCCATACATGCGAAGATAGAAAAAAATCGCATGAGTGAACCTAATGTTATCACTTTTTTTCTTTTCTAGGGAGTCTCTTCCAACCTTTTCTTTGTAGAACACAACTTTCCTGAACAGGAAATCCAAGAAGGCAAAAGCCACCAGAACCAGCATGAGGCTCGCTTTGTGGTAGAGCTGTGCAAGTACTTCCTGTGCCAGGAGTACCTGCCCTCCCAGATCACCATCCTCACCACCTATACCGGGCAGCTCTTCTGCCTGCGCAAGCTCATGCCAGCCAAGACGTTTGCTGGGGTCAAGGTCCATGTGGTTGACAAATACCAAGGAGAAGAGAATGACATTGTTCTTCTCTCATTAGTGCGGAGCAACCAGGAAGGCAAGGTGGGTTTTCTCCAGATATCCAACCGCATCTGTGTGGCCTTGTCCCGTGCCAAGAAGGGGATGTACTGCATTGGAAACATGCAGATGCTGGCCAAGGTGCCCTTGTGGAGCAAGATCATCCATACCCTTCGAGAGAACAATCAAATAGGTCGCACACTCCAGCTGTGCTGCCAGAACCATCCTGATACCCACACCTTCGTATCCAAAGCTTCTGATTTCCAAAAAGTGCCCGAAGGAGGCTGCAGCCTACCCTGTGAGTTCCGGTTGGGCTGTGGACACGTCTGCACCCGTGCCTGCCACCCCTATGATTCCTCACACAAGGAGTTCCAGTGCATGAAGCCATGCCAGAAGGTCATCTGCCAAGATGGGCACCGGTGCCCTCTTGTTTGCTTCCAGGAGTGTCAGCCTTGTCAGGTGAAGGTGCGCAAAATCATTGTTCGGTGCGGCCACGAACAAATGGTTCCGTGTTCCATGCCTGAGTCAGATTTTTGCTGCCAAGAGCCTTGCCCCAAGGTTCTGAAATGCGGGCACAGATGCAGCCACCCCTGTGGGGAAGACTGTGTGCGGTTGTGTTCAGAAATGGTCACCGTGAAACTTAAGTGTGGGCACAGCCAGCAGGTGAAGTGTGGTAATGTGGAAGACCTCATGTATGACCTGCCAGTCAAGTGCACCACCAAGTGTGGTACCATCTTGGACTGCGGGCATCCTTGTCCTGGCACCTGCCACAGCTGCTCCGAAGGGCGCTTCCATGAGCGTTGTCAGCAGCCCTGCAAACGCCTGCTCATCTGCTCACACAAGTGCCAGGAGCCATGCATTCGTGAGTGCCCACCCTGCCAGCGGACCTGCCAGAACCGCTGTGTTCACAGCCAGTGCAAGAAAAAGTGTGGGGAACTCTGTAGCCCCTGCGTGGAACCCTGTGTCTGGCGCTGCCAGCACTACCAGTGCACCAAACTCTGCTCTGAACCCTGCGACCGACCCCCATGCTATGTGCCTTGTACTAAGCTGCTGGCTTGCGGCCACCCCTGCATCGGTTTGTGTGGGGAACCATGTCCCAAGAAGTGCCGTGTCTGCCACCAGGAAGAAGTCACCCAAATATTATTTGGCTTTGAGGATGAGCCTGATGCCCGCTTTGTGCAGCTAGAAGATTGCAGCCACATCTTTGAGGTGCAAGCCCTGGATCGCTACATGAATGAGCAGAAGGATGATGAAGTTGCCATCAAGTTGAAGGTTTGCCCTATCTGCCAGGTACCCATCCGTAAAAACCTGCGGTATGGAACCAGCATCAAACAGCGGCTGGAAGAGATTGAAATTGTCAAGGAAAAGATTCAGGGCTCCGCAGGGGAAATAGCAACCAGCCAGGAACGGCTTAAGGTCTTGCTGGAGAGCAAGAGCCTCCTCCACCAGCTGCTTCCTGAAGACTTTCTGATGTTGAAGGAGAAGCTGGCCCAGAAAAATCTGTCCGTGAGGGACCTGGGCCTTGTTGAGAATTATATCAGCTTCTATGACTACTTGGCTGGCCTGTGGAATTCTCTGAAAAAGGTGCATGTATTAGAGCAGGAGAGACTGGGGACTCGACTAGAACAGGTCCATGAATGGCTTACCAAGAAGCGTTTGAGCTTTACCAGCCAGGAATTGGATGACTTCCAAAGTGAAATCCAGAGGCTCACATACTTGGTAAACCTCCTGTCCCGTTGTAAGATAGCAGAGGGGAAGATGAGCAGTAGCACAGCAGAGGAGGTCCACAGTGTCCGGAAGATCCTTGAGAGAACATGTAAGTTCACCCGGGAGGATGAACAACTTGTGCAGAAAAAGATGGAAGCTCTGAAAACCACCCTTCCCTGCTCCGGCCTGGGCATCTCAGAGGAAGAAAGAGTGCAGATAGTCAGTGCTATGGGTTTTCCTCGTGGCCACTGGTTCAAGTGCCCCAATGGCCACATATATGTGATTAGCGATTGTGGGGGAGCCATGCAGAGAGGAACATGTCCCGACTGTAAGGAGGTGATTGGGGGCATCAATCATACTCTGGAAAGGAGCAATCAGCTTGCTTCTGAGATGGATGGAGCCCAGCACGCTGCCTGGTCAGATACAGCCAACAACCTGCTGAACTTTGAGGAGCTCCAGAGGATGATGTAGGAAGACCACGCGCCGCTACCTTGTGTCTAGCCAGCTCCTGGCTGGGGCTGGCTCCCTTGTGAGGGAACCCGAGTTTGGTTTTTATTATCGTCCTTTAGTTTTAGCACCTATTTAAGGATCCACTGTAAGGGATTGCCCACATTTGTTTCTAGATTTCCCCTGCGCTAGATTAAGCACTTTATCTCAAGAACTGAGAGCAAAGTTAACAGATTTCTTCTCTTTTCTCCTGCAAGTTAGTGGACAGGCTCCCTGGAGCATGTTTGGGGCTTCCACCTTGGGTTACCACTGGTATCTCCGGGTCCTGACTCAGTCAGATGTGTTTTTCTGCAGTGCTTCGGGGGCACAGATGCATTCTAATTGCCAGGCCCTAACTTGTAGACTAATTCTAATAAACAGAGGCCCAGAGGAGTTATGAATTGCTTATCCTTTCAAGGAGCACAAAAGTCCCTCCCACCCTTCTCCATGGGCCCCCTCACTTCCCGAGATGGAGGCATGTGATAAAGACAAAAGACTTCAGTGACTAACCCTGACCCAGGTACATAATCACTGAGTGGGAAAAGTGTGACTATCCACAGCTGGGGGCTTAGGCAGCAGGCCCAGGCTAACAAAGGAGTGATTCCCCCATATCCTCTCCTGTGACCAGCACTTTGGGATGGTGGAGGTTTGTCTGCAGGAGTTCAGTAGTAGTGCTGGTTCCCTAGGGCCCTGAATGGAACTAAACTTAGATTTGGTACCAGCAGCACCTATCCAAAGTGTGACCCTTTGTCCCAGCACTATTACAGCTTTTGCCTGGGCAGGGTTAGCATGCCAACAGCTTCTGCAGGCCCCAGACCGAAGCCAGAAGCCAGCCCCCAGGCCTGCTGCCTGCATACATTTTTCCCTCAGTCCAGTGTTCCTAGAACAGACACTTAGGCATCTCAGGTCTTTCTACCGTTGGTGAGAAAAATGTCCTTTTCCTATGTATGCATTTCCTTTTTTGTCTTTACTATGCACTTTAGCCTATAAAGCCAATTAATAAAAACGATGATTGAGAAAATCAGTGGTGCACGTTTGTCATCAGCTGTTAGAAGCAGCTCTGGCGGTTTGAGATAGGATGAGAATGGAGGCACTGTCTACAGGCAGGCCGGTCTTGTCTCTGTGGTATGGGGTTTTCAGCTGGTGAAGTTATTTTTACTCAAGGTAAAAAAAAAAAAAAAATTCTTTTTTTTTTGTATAAACTCATAACTTGAAGTTTCCTTCTCCAGAAGCAACCCTGTAAACCTCTTCATGAGCCTTACCAAAGGTAAGCTATGCATGTACAACATATAACCCTTAAGACTTAAAAAACAATACACTGTTCTGCACTTGGCTTTTTTAAGCTAAGGATCTTAGCTTGGGGATCTTTCTGTAAGTAAGCACATGCATACATATGAGGAGTTTGAACCATACTCCATCATGCAGGTGTGCCATTATTTAACTGGAATGTAACCCTTTGTTGGTGACTGGTAGGTGCAGCCTAAATGAATAGCTTTGAATACATTCTTTTAATGTCAAGGGTATGTGTTACTGGATAACTATTATAATTTTTGAGCTGGTGGGGGGAGGTATATGTTCTTGAAATTATATAGGAATACAAACATACAATTTTTTCAAGGGATATCCCCTAGCTTTCATCTGATTTTCAAAGGAACCTATGATTCAGAAAGGATGAGAACCACCACTCTACAGGGTAAAAGCTGTTTTTTGTAACAAGGAGCTAATTTATCTGGGATCCCTCTGTCCCGTTTTGAGCTTCCATCTTCAGTAGCACCTCCACAGCACAGTTGGTCAGAGTACAGGTTTAGACCCTGGTTTCGAAAACTTGAACTCCCAACAGTGTAACCTTGGAAAGTTAACACCATCTTTCTCCAAGCCTCTGTTTCTTTATCTGCAAAATGGGAATGACTACCTCTCCCACAGGGGGTAGTGAATTTAATGAGACAGCACACAGTACACAGTACCAGAATGTCTGGTCCATGGCTGATGCTGTGGAGGATACCTTTCAGTTCTAGGACGGGCATTAAAAGAACTTCTAGCAAGAACTTCCTCCATATCCAAGCATAAAGATGCACTGGTAGTAGATGGGGTAGACTGCTGTTGAGGGAAGAGAGGAATAAAATACACAATTCAGATTGGTCTATTCTCCCTCCCAAAATATACTTCCATTTGGTTGGGGTTTTTTTTGTTTGTTTTAGTTTCATTTATATAATCCCTATACCCAACATGGGGCTCAAACACTCAACCCCAAGATCAGATGCCTCTCTGAGCCTGCCAGGCACTCCCCATTTGTTATCTTCTTCATATGAAAGTTAATCAGCAAGAAGTGAGCCTTGGCTGACTCACAGGGATGCTTAGGGATTAATTCCGCATACCACCACCACTCCCTAACCAATGCTAAGTGCGGAGCCTGATGCTCTTTTTTTTTTAATGCACAAATGACATAGACTTTACATTAAATTTTTTTTTTTTTTTTTTTTTTTTTTTACAAATGGAAGAGACCAAGCCAGGATGACTTCCCACAAGGAAGGGATCTAAGGGCTGCCCCACAAACTTCAGGCCACCACAGCTACTTCTTTCTCTTGTACCTATGAAGAGAATACACAGAGTAAAGACCAACTCCTGAAGCCAGGAAGAGGAAGGAGGAACTTTCCCATGAAAGATCCAATCCCAAACAGGCACAATCTTAGGTCCTGCAAAATGGCAAACATTACCTGGATTTAGACTTAAAGTTTCCTCCTCGTCTCTGGTGGGGCAGGCCCAACTGTTTCCTTTCTTCAAAAGAGGGGCTGCAGGTGAAAAGATGAGACACTGAAATGACAGCTAGATGGACAATGTCCCCCTGCCACCCCCACCCAGCTCCCATATGAAGCAGGAGCATCACTGAGGTACCCTCTTCAGGGCCATAAGTTCTAAGTCTGGTGTTTCCACCTGATAATAGGAGATTGTGGAAGTCAGGGCCCAGCCCTAAAAAAAGACTAGAAGCATTGTCTAGCCCCACCCTAACCCCAGCCCAGATGTTGCGGGCAGTAGGAGGTGTAACACATTCAAGAGTAACTCAGGATCTTTTGCCATTCTAGCTTTCCTGAGGGAAAGGTCTATTTCTGAATCAAAATGTACCATTTCACCTCCAAGGCAGGAGGGCCTGAACACTCTCCTCGTATTCTCACCCTGGGATCCAGAGATGGGCTTAGCTGGGGGTAAGGGGTCAGACAGGAACCCTTAAAATTATAAAGCTACAAGTATATGAGAATTGAAAGTGCAGAAGGAGGAAGAAGGTATACAGCTTTGATCAAAATACAAAGAGCCCCATGATGACTTAAAATCCTACCCAGCTCGATACTGTTTCAGGGCCTTCCTGCTTGTGTTGGTAAGTTCTTCATCAAATACAGATTTATTCACCTGCTTTTGTTTCTTGGCTGTGCACAAAAAGAAAGAGTTAGATAGGTCCTCTTTGGGCCAAGCTCCTAAATCCTATCTGTAAGCTCAGGGTAATGGTTTCGGGTTCAGTGGATGCTCTGGCCTGATAATTTACTGACATGGAAACAAGACATTGGATCCTAGCAGAAAAGGGATGAATTCAGAAGTGGCAGGTGTGATGAACCACTCCAAAGGATGACTGCAGAGTCCCAAAGCGAAAACAACTGAAACGTGAAACGGGCTGAAGACCAACTTGACTTCTTTCTACCCTGACCCACTCTTCCAAAGAGCAGTTTGTAAGACTAGGCTCCACAGTCAGAAAGGCCTAGGTTCCAGATCCTAGCTTTCCCCACTAACCGTGGGGTCACTTCACCACTTGAGAACCCCAAAACAGCTGTCTGTACTGGTACACACTCATTACTCAATATGGGCTCTTACTATTGAGTTTTCTCTCTAACCACAAGCAAACAAGAAGTTTCAGGGAGAACCTTCCTACCAGCTCCCATTGGCTCCCCATCTGCCTACCGGGGCCTCTTGCTGGCTCCTCCTCAGGCATTGCTCGGGCCCTCTTGGCTCTGCGATTCCTCTTGGCCAGCCGCTCAGCAAACATCTGTGCCTTGAGGATTTCAAACTGGGACCTTTCCTCTGCCTGGAAAAAAGGATGATGTGAGTATTCAACAGACCAAGAAGACCTGACCCAAGCCACTGGACAGGTACCCAGCTCCAGAGGGAAAGCCACTCACTGTCATCTCCCCCTTTTTCTTGGCATCCTTCATAAACTTCTTTCTCTTCTTCTTTCCTCTTAAGGCCAAGTCAAACTCCTGCAGAGCTTTGGCAACTAGGATGAGGAGAGAGTAAAAGATTTCAGGTACCATTTTATACCTTTTTTTTAAATGAAGTAGACCATATTTGAAATTAGTACATGAGATCTCCACAAATGAGAAGCAACAAATCACATCCTCTGCTGGTGGTTACCTCCATCTTACTGACATTTCTATTTCTCAATTTCACTATTTCTTGATTAATCCATTTGAAATATTTGTTATCTACCTCCTGCTGTGAAAGATGATTTGGTTCACTTACACTCCCAGACCTTCCTGCCATAGAGTTATAACTATGTTTAATACAGAAATTTCACGTATGCACCCTTTTTGTTCCATCAGATACAGGCAGTATTTTTTTTTTTTTTTTTTAAGATTTTAGTTTTTTAATCATGACAGAGAGAGGGAGAGGCAGACACAGGCAGAGGAAGAAGCAGGCTCCATGCAGAGAGCCTCACGTGGGACTTGATCCCGGGACTCCAGGATCACACCCTGGGCTGAAGGCGGCACCAAACTGCTGGACCATCGGGGCTGCCCACAGGCAGTATTTCTTAAATGGCTGGTACAACCTTATTGGAGGGTAATTTTGCACTCCCTAACAAAATAATAAATCCACATATCCTCTGACCTATAATTTCACTTTCAAGGATTTTCCTGCAAATCAAATACATTTGCTTAATTGTGAAAGGACATTTGTACAGTTACTCACTACATGTTTAAAATAGCAAAAGAGGGATCCCTGAGTAGCGCAGCGGTTTAGCGCCTGCCTTTGGCCCAGGGCGCGATCCTGGAGACCCGGGATCGAATCCCACGTCGGGCTCCCGGTGCATGGAGCCTGCTTCTCCCTCTGCCCCTCTCTCTCTCTTTCTCTCTCTATCATAAATAAATAAAAAATAAAATAAAATAAAATAGCAAAAGATTACAAACAATTTCAATGTCCCTCAACAGGGAATTAATTAAATATATTATAATCTATCCACATGATGGAAAACCATGCAGCCATTTAAAAAAAAAAAAGGCAGCTACTGTATGTGCCTGTATAAAATCTAAACTACAAAATTAACTGGGAAAAAAAGTGTAGAAAAATGTGAATTTGTGTGATAAGAGGGAGGTGGGGAAGGCAAAGAATACACATATATTTTCCTGACCTACTTCTTTTTAAATTGTGGCAAAATAGAACATAAAATTTGCCATTTTATCAATTCTTTTTTATATTTATTTATTTGAGAGAGGAAATGTGGGCACACACAGGGGTGGGGCAGAGGCAGGGACAGTCTAAAGCATGCTCAATGCTAAGTGTGGAACCTGATGCTGGGCTCAATCCCATGACCTTGAGATCATGTCTTTTTTTTTTTTTTTAAGATTTTATTTATTTATTTATTTATGATAGAGAGAGAGAGAGAGAGAGAGAGAGGCAGAGACACAGGAGGAGGGAGAAGCAGGCTCATGCAGGAGCCTGATGTGGGACTCGATCCCAGGTCTCCAGGATCAGGCCAAGGGCTGCAGGGCGGCGCTAAACCGCTACGCCACTGGGGCTGCCCTTGAGATCATGTCCTGAGCCTAAAACGAGATTTGGGCATTTACCTGACCACACCACCCAGGAGCCCCATACCCATTCTTAAGTACACAATTCAAGAGCATTAATTACATGCACAATATTGCACAACCATCACCGTGACCAGTTTCTGTAACAACTTCATCATCCCCAAACAGCAGCTCTGTAACCATTCCTAACTCTCTCCCCACAACCCCTGGTAATCTCTATTCTAATTTCTGCATCAATAGATTTGCCTCATTTAAATAGAATCATAGGGATCCCTGGGTGGCCCAGGAGTTTGGCACCTGCCTTTGGCCCAGGGCGCGATCCTGGAGACCCAGGATCGAGTCCCACATCGGGCTCCCGGTGCATGGAGCCTGCTTCTCCCTCTGCCTGTGTCTCTGCCTCTCTCTCTCTCTGTGACTATCATAAAAAAAAAAAAATAAATAAATAAATAAATAGAATCATAAATACTTGTCTGCTTGTGTCTGGATCACTTCATTTTGGTTCAGGCTTGCAGCACGTATCAACTTCATCATGGCTAAACCATATTCTATAATATGTGCATGCCACATTTTGTTGATCCATTCATCTACTGACAGGGGTCACTTCCATCCCTTGGCTACTATGAATAATGCTTCAGTGGTCACTGGCATACAAGTGCGCATCTGAGTCCCTATTCTGTTTTTTTCTGGGAACAGACCTAGCGTGCCCTTACTGGGTTCTATGAGAATTGTGTGTTCAGTTTTTTGAGGGACCTCTCCAACATACTTTTTTCCTTCTTCCTCTCTTCCTTGGTCTGGAACCAGCTTCTCTCAGGCTCATGGTTTGAGGCCTCCTTCCCCTTCTCTCTCTCAAGGAGCCGTTTTGCTGTGTTGATCTGTGGAGACAGCAAAAGATCAGCTCCATCTGATAATATGTAACCTGACAGCTGCAGGAAGGCACTGCCTACAAAGGTCTGGGGCTCTGAGGACATGCCTGGTGTGGACACCACACTTTGGCAGGGCAGAACTGGCAGGCACTGTGCGGCCTGCTTCCAGACCAGCCCGGTGGGCCCTAGCCCTCCGTGCAGCCCCACCTGGGCTTCTGACTGCTGCAGCTCTTTTTCCTCGGCCTCTAGCTGCAGAACTGCATACACATCCTTCTCCATCTTCTCAATCTTGTCCCGGAATTTAAGGATGACATCTCAAGGGAAGAGAACAATTTTTTTAAATTAGGATAAACTTTGTGTGACTGATAAGAATAATATAGATGTATATTTAGTGACAACAGAAAATTTGGGGTTTTTTGTGGATGACTTATCTGCTTCACAACACCTCCCACCCTATCCCACCCAAAGAGCCTGCTGCTCTTGGAATAAATTCTAAACTCCTAAGTGTGGCCCCTGCCTACCTTTCTGAGCCTCTATCTCTGCCTTGCTCACCATGCCCTGAGCCCTCCCTGGCTCTTCCTTCACTTTGACTCACACACCACGTCTGCTCCTGACTCAGAGGCCTTGCCCTGGTTTTCTCTGCTTGGCACACTCTGTCTGCAGACCACTCACGGCTGCCTCATTCTTATCCAGGACTCAGCTCAAGTGCCATCTGTTCAGAGGCCTTTCCTATACAGCTTTTGAAAGCAGCGTCTCTCCTCCTGTCATTCTGGATCACATCTACTACCTTTATTGTCTTTTTTCCACCAGAGTCTCAGTTGTTTTGCTTCCTGCTATATCCCTAATACCTAGGATAGAATAAACAGTACTGGGCACTTGGTAGTCAGCTGATGGAATGAATTAAGTAAAAATGAAAAAAAAAAAAAGAAAAAAGATATTTATGAACAGAATAAAGATCTCAAAGGATATATGTGCATAAATGCTAACAGTGGTGAGCTCTCCCACATGCAATTATATTTTGGCTTTCATTTACTAATCACTAATACTGGATATATATTATTTTTATAATTATAAAAAACAATTTTTAAAAAAGATGTGCTTTAAAGGACCCCTACAGATGAGAGGAAAATGAATGAAAGATATCTAAAACAAGTAAACGCTGACTTCTGCCCTCTACTGAAAGGAAGGGGGTGGTGATTAATAGGGATTTTGCCTCAGAAGAAGCCTTCTCTTCCCAAAGGTTGGAAAATAATCTGTGAGTGAAGCACTTGAGACACAAGTCTGTCACCGTTCCCTCTCACACAGAGAGAGACTGAAGACCATAGGGGCATGGTGAGACCGACCCAGGGACACTAAGCAAGGAAGTGGCAAGACTGGAGTTCAAATCCAGCTCCTGACTACTCCAACCTATCACCCTCTGCTCCTGGCTCTGTCCCACCCCAACCACTCAGAGCTGCTGCAATGTGCCTGCTCACCCTGGGGAAGTATCCGGGCCTTAACAGGGGCTTTGGCGGCTTTTACGATCTCCTTCAGCATCTTCCGCTCCTCTTCTCCCACCAGAGACACCGAGCGCCCAGCCCTACCAGCCCGAGCTGTTCGCCCCACCCGGTGGACATAATGCTTGATGGTGTTGGGCATCGTGAAGTTAATTACCTAGAAGGTCAAAGTCAGACCTGGGAGTTGCAGGGACATGGACACAAGAAGGCAAAAAGACTCCCACCAAAAGTTCAAGGAAGATGGGCTGCTCACCGTTTTGACCCCTTCAATGTCAAGTCCACGGGCTGCCACATCTGTGGCCACAAGGATGTCAATCTGTTCGTCCTTAAAGCGCCTGGAAATAGCCACAAACAGATGTTCACCTGGGTACTCAACCCCAAAAATGCTCCGTAGGAGCCTGAGCCAGCAGAGAAAACACAAATCCTTGTGGAGTCAAGCAGGAGCATACAGATTGTCATAGTGATAATCTAAATGAGATCCTAAACATCAGACCATCTAATAGCTACACAACACCTTAAACATCCTGTAATGTTTGTAGGACAAACATAGTTTGGTTTATACTACTTCAGCCTCAACTCCTACAAATATGAAAGTTCAGGAACCACAGAGCTAGATGGAAGGGAGTAGTCTATGCAAATGTCTCAGCATTCAAAGCAGCCTTTCCTTAAAAAAACAAAAAACAAAAATCTTTCAGCTGCCTATGATGAATGCAGATAGATGGAGAATTCTAAAAGGTCCCTCCTGGTCTACCAGCAGGACTCTATTCCATGAGAATTAAACAAGAAAACATGGAAAACACAGGACTCTGCCAAGTAAATGCTCAGGAAATAGTAGCTGGCTTTGATTTCTAATCTCGTTCCATCACCCTAGGTATGTCCCTTGCTCTGGAAAAGCTACAGAGAACAGAACATGTGCTGTGTCTTCCCAAGTCAGAATTTCTTGCTACGGCCCCACTCAGTGGCTCCAATACTCGAGCCCTGGGGCATGAGTGTCATCTTCTGCAAGACTACGAGGAATTCTGAAGGTACCTAAGACATAAACTTATAGCAGCTGGGACTAAAATCTTTAAAGTGGGGAACCACCATCTGCATCCCCTGCAATTGCTCTAACATAACCTCTGAGTGGTATCTTCCCTCCCAATGAGGGGAGCCCTCTCTGAAGGATGGGTGGGAGCCTCAGCCCCCTGAAGTTTACCGGAGGGCCTCTAGCCGCTGCGTCTGGGACAGGTTGCCATGGAGCTCGCCAACCTGCAGCCCCATGAGCCCCAGAAGGATGTGCATGCGGTGGGCCTGCTTCTTGGTCTGGGTGAACAGCATCACATGGTCAGTGAAGGTTCTTGTCAGAAGAGCTAGAGGGGAGAGAAGAGTGAGCTGGAAGTCACCTCCAGTACATATTCCCTCCCCACCTGTGAAGTGGCTGCTATGCCTGGCACTGGGGGAGATAGGCAAGGTCCCTGCCTTTTAAGGCTCACATTCCAGGGCAGAGAAGACAAGCCAATTCCCAATTCCCAAGGGTGATAAATGCTGTGAGACAGTGAAGGGAAGATGGGGAGGCAGCTTTAGAGATGGCCTCTCTAAAGACATGTTAGGCTGAATGACAGAGCAGGCTCACTCACAAGATTTGGGGGAAGATTTCAGGCAGAGGAAGGAGCAAATGTGAAGGCCCCGAGGCAGGACAAGCTTGGTAGGTCTGAGACAATATAAACAGGAGAGTATGGCAGGGCACCAAAGCTGAAGACTCCAGGCAGGCAGGGGCCAGGTCCCAGAGGGCTGTACAGGACTCACTGGGGAGTGTGGACTGTGGTCTGAGAACAATGGGAGACACTCGACAGTAAATGGAAAGGTAACATGAGTGAATGTTCACTTGTAAATGATCGTTTTCAATGATCTGTAGTGTGAACAACTGGTTACCAAGGACAAGAGTGGGAGAAGAGCCAAGTACAAGGCCACTGCAGTATTCAGGCAGGAAAGGCAGCAGCTTGAACCAAATGCAAGAGGGGGAAGTGGCTGGGCATTCAGCAGGACCTAAGGAGGACTGGACAATGGTAGGGAGATAAGCAGACAGAAGAAATGGCCAAAGTGGCAGAGTACATTAACGGCAGTACCACGCAACACGTCAGGGGAGCCTGACAGAAGAGGTACCAGGCAACACCCAGCCACTTGAGTGGGCCATCCATGAGGCCAAGGGAGTCCAGCAGGCCCCTGCCCAGTCCCTCCCTGGGCTTTCACCTGCCACAATGGCTTCCCGGTCCCCTTCCCGATTCGGCCGGATCCGGACAAACTCCTGCCGCAGGAACGGGGCCACATCTGTGTTGCTATTCACAAATATTCGGACAGGATTCTTCAAGGAAACAGAAGCCAGATCTTTTACCTGCCCAGCACAAACACAGGATGCTGCTCACTGGCCTGCCAGGAGACGGTACGGAGTGGGGGTGGAGGCAAGCCATACTTGCCCTAGATCACCCCCTGCAGCCCAGCCTGGGTCCTCTGCATCCCTCCATTCATTCACCCCACCAAGCAGAATTCCTGTGGCCCACCTCATCTGTCATGGTGGCTGAGAAGAGCATGGTCTGGCGGTGGTGGGAACATATCCGGATGATCTCCTTCATCTGTTCTTCAAAGTACTCATCCAGCATCCTGACGAGCAGGGAGAGGGAATCAAGAGAAATGGACTGAGCTTGCATCTGTCACAATCATAGGCAGAAAACATGAGACAAGCCGAAGTTCTGATGTTGTAACTGGTTATGTCTCAGGCTCATTTATTTATTTATGTGTTAATATTGTAGTTTACCCTTCCACCAAGATTCATCAGAAACTAGCATTTGGCCACATTTCCTGTATCTTTTTTTTTTTTTCTTTTGCTAAACTATATACAAATAAGTTGCAAACATCACAACACCTTACCCCTATTTCAGCACACCTTGTAAACTTTTTTTTTTTTTTAAGATTTTATTTATTTATTCATGAAAGACCACAGAGAGAGAGAGAGAGAGGCAGAGACACAGGCAGAGGGAGAATCAGGCTCCATGCAGGGAGCCCAAAGTGCAATTCGATCCGGGGATCTCCAGGATCATGCCCTGGGCTGAAGGCGGTGCTAAACCGCTGAGCCACCTGGGCTGCCCTCAGCACACCTTCTACATAACCACATCATCACACTCAAAACATTTAAGTGTCTGAGTAATACTTGAAGTACAAGTCCAAATTCAAATATCCCTAACTATCCCCAAAATGTCATCTTATAGCTAAATTTTGTTTTAATCCAGGAAACCAAAATTCCTATGCTTTAGTCCCCCTTGAGCTAGAGAAGTCTCCTCAATCTTTTCCACATCCTGTCTGCTTATTTTCCAGGGAAAGGATTCATAAGAACGTGCAGAGGTGCAGTTGTATCAGGAGATGGAGACCATCCGTTTGGCCCAGTTCCACTGAACTGAGTTTGAGCACATGGTAAGGTGGTATCTACCAATTCTCTTCACTATAAAGGAATCTTTTTCTCCTTGTAGGTAATATTACTCAGTAGGTTTACTTTGACTGCAATTTGTTCAGCTGACCAACCTGCATTTCGTTATCATGTTCCTTGATCTCCTTTTTTTTTTAATTTTTTTTTAAATTTATTTATGATAGTCAGAGAGAGAGAGAGAGGCAGAGACACAGGCAGAGGGAGAAGCAGGCCCCATGCACCGGGAGCCCGACGTGGGATTCGATCCCGGGTCTCCAGGATCGCGCCCTGGGCCAAAGGCAGGCGCCAAACCGCTGCGCCACCCAGGGATCCCTGTTCCTTGATCTCCTTAATAGGAAACGTCCACAACCTTTCTTGGTCGTCTGTGATATTAACATTTTTTAAAGAATATAATTCCTTTCCCCTTAAAACCTAAATCAGACCATGTTCCCTTTGCTCAAAATATCTCCTTTACCTCCGTCAGGACTCAAGAATGGTTCATTTGCTCTGGGGGAATCAGTTAATTCCACACTTACTGAGCATGTGCTAGACACTAGACACAACCCTGGGCACAGAGCAGCAAGCAACAAAGCTAGCCCTTCACAAATATGTTCCAGGGGAGAGGAGGGACACAAACACCACAGAAGCATTCAAGTGACAATGAAGGAGGTTGGAGAGGCATAGTACCTCAGAGAAAGGAAAGGAGGAAGTGTTATAGACAGTGAGGGTAGGGATTACTTAAAAAATTTTTTAATCTTAAAAAAAAAAAAAGAATCTAAATAATATTTCCAAATCTCAGGAGGTGGCAGAGCCAGAATTGGATCTACCCTCCCTCTTAACCATCACATTACAGAGACAGAAAAAAAGCAGGATAATCCAGACCAATGATAAACAGAGGTCCAAGTGTGAGCTGCTGAACTGGCATCATACAAATGGCTATGGCAAGATTGATGTAGAATAATGCAGTGGCAGGTTCTCTTCTACGGTGTGGCCCACAGGACCCCAGAGCACTGGGGGCCCTGCCACTTCAGGTATACCTGTCAGCCTCATCCAGGATGAGCACCTCAATACTGCTCAGGTGGAAGGAAGGACAGTTGTGGAGATGATCGATGAGCCGGCCTGGGGTGGCAATGAGGATGTCAGGCGCTGCTCTAAGAGCTGCTTCCTGAGACTTCACATCCAGGCCTCCTGCAGAGAAAAGCCCCGCCAGGTGGCTGATTCAGTCAGCTGTTCAACAGCACGGACTGGGCCCTGCCACCTGCCACATCCCATGCCAGATGCAGGGGAAACAGCAGAGAACAAGACTCACAGAGGCCCTGCTTAGGAAGATTTTACACGATATTGGGATAGACAGATTATTTCATCACAACTGTTCTAAGTGTAAAAAAAGATTACACGAAGGCACTTCAGAACAGAAGGATTCAGACACACAGGACCAACAGAAGCAGCTATGAAAGCAAATCACTTCTCCATCACCTTTGCCTTCCCACTGCATGGGGAGGTTCCATGAAGGTTAAAGAATAGTATCGTGGAACATCATTAGAAAAATTCTGCCCCGGATGATACCTGATTCTTTATTTATACACAACACAAGCGACATTCTAAATTTGTTCAGTACCAAGAAAATATTTTTGCTCTGAATTTTGAAGTTTCATTTTTTTTACGGCTGGTTAAATCACTGTTAAACCTCTCCTCTCCCCCAACTCTCTACTCTGAAAACACCTCATCTGATTTTTCAGTAAGTTTAATCACAGGAAGGCTTTCCTGGCACTGTTATCCTCAGATGGTGGAGCACACCCACCCTCCACCACTTCAGTCTCCCAGGGGCTGCCAGACACTCACCCACGGCCAGGCAGGTGGTGATGTTGCAGAACTGAGCCAGCTGCTTGGTGACAGAGTGCACCTGGATGCCCAGTTCTCGGGTGGGAACCAGCACGAGCACACGGGTGACAGGAGACTGGCGGGGTTTGTAGATCAGACGCTCCAGGACAGGCAGGGCAAAAGCAGCAGTTTTACCTGGAGGGAAAGGCAGTAGGAAACAGTGACAGGGGCTTCAGTCCCTTCAAGGTTTGAGTTTTCACTTGAAGCCAAAAAACATACATATCTGCTCAGGGGGAAATGAAGCAATGTTTTTTTTTCCATTAAAGCTTTTCTTATGCTTTTAAAACCACAGGGTCAATGTAAAAACTCTGAGAAGTACAAAGAAATATGAAAATAATAAAAATCATCCACAATGCAGCCAACCAGAAATAAACACGAACATAATGGTATCTGTATTACCAATATTTTTCTTAATAGATAGAAATATACAAATGAAAGATGTAATACAAGTAACACTATATATTCTGTTCAGTAATCTCCCTTCAGAAAAACCATAACAGAGGCACATGGCTGGCTTAGTTGACAGAGCATGCAGTTCTTGATCTTAGGGTTGTGAGTTTGAGCTTAGGTTTGAGTTAAGCATTGGGTGTAGAGATTACTTAAAAAAAAAAATTCCTGCTTCTTTAAATATTCTTTAATTTTTAATAGTTTATAATATTCTATCATGTGACTTTCTACTCCATAATTAACTGTACTCATATACAACACCATGATGAACATCTGTTTCACAAAATCTATTCCTACTGTGGCACCTGGGTGATGGTTGGTTGGTTGGGTGTCTGACTTGATTTTGGATCAGGTCATGATCTCAAAGTCATGGAATCAAGCCCCACATTAGGCTGTCTACTCTCATCAGGGAGTCTGATAAGGATTCTTTCTTTCCTGCTCCCTCTCTGCCCCCTCCTTAAATTAAAAAAAAAAAAAAAAAAAAAAAGACACTTTACTCCTATTATGGCAGGAAGAGGACATGGTCATAGAGACATCCAATTCAGATAGTTTCAGGTCACAGATTTCAGGGGGGTCTCATGAAGTTCATCTTTATTTATACATAAACCCCAGTCATAGGAGTAAAGATTTTATGAAAGGAATATTCACAACATTGTATATTAGTACAATTAATTATAGAATAGAAATAGTTACATAATAAAATACTATACAACCATTTTTAAAAAGCGAAGAGCATTTAAAGAAATATGAAAATAGGGATCCCTGGATGGCGCAGCGGTTTGGTGCCTGCCTTTGGCCCAGGGCGCGATCCTGGAGATCCGGGATCGAATCCCACGTCAGGCTCCCGGTGCATGGAGCCTGCTTCTCCCTCTGCCTGTGTCTCTGCCTCTCTCTCTCTCACTGTGTGCCTATCATGAATAAATAAAAATTTAAAAAAAATAAAAATAAAAATAAATATGAAAATATATGTTGAGATTTTTTTTTAAGATTTTGTATTTATTTATTCACGAGAGATACAGAGACAGAGGCAAAGATACAGGCAGAGGGAGAAGCAGGCTCCATGCAGGCAGCCTGATGTGGGACTCAATCCCAGGTCTCCAGGATCATGTCCTGAGCCAAAGGCAGATGCTCAACCATTGAGCCACCCAGGCGTCCCTATGTTGAGGTTTTTTAAAAAAGAAATTAATAGGGACGCCTGGGTGGCTCAGCAGTTGGGTGCCTGCCTTCGGCCCAGGGCATGATACTGGAGTCCTGGGATCGAGTCCCACTTTGGGCTCCCTGCATGGAGCCTGCTTCTCTCTCTGCCTGTGTCTGTGCTTCTCTCTCTGCCTGTGTCTCTGCCTCTCTCTCTCTCTCTGTGTCTCTCATGAATAAATAAAAATATTTTTAAAAAATAAATTAACAGAATATATAATGTTATTGCATTATAATTTATACTTGCATATTTAACAAAGTGGGCCTTGGGTAAATCAACACCCTCCTCCTGCCTCCTCCTCTCCCCTTCTCCCAAGTCACTATCCTTTTTACCTGTCCCAGTGGCTGCACAGGCACAGATATCCTTCCCCAACAGACCCACAGGTATGCATGCCTTCTGGATTGGGGTGGGCTGTTTGAAGCCCATGGCTGTAATGGCCTGAAGAGAAAAAAGACAGGGTTAGACAGGAAGGGGAGGAGTTGTCTCAGCATGAAACAAACACATCAGGTTTCCAAACTATGTGGTAGACCTGTTCTAGGCATTGAGATACAGCAGTGAACCAAAAAAATAAAAACCCTGCTCTTGACAATCTTACAATCTGGGAAGAAAAAAGACCAAAAACCATCATGTGCTGTATGGAGAAAACCACAGCAGTCAAGGGTGCCAGAGATGAGTACAGTTTACAGTAGGGTCAGCGAAAGTCTCACTGAACAGAGGATACTGAGTAGATCCCTGAAAGAGGTGAGGAACACCCCAACCATATTACTGGAAAAACATTCCAGGCAGAGGGGACAATAAGTGCGAAGGCCCTGAAGAAGAAAATGCCTCACCTGTTTAAGGGCCAGGGAGGAGGCCAATGTGGCCAGAACAGAATGAGTGCTAGGAGACACCACCAGAGTAGATCAGAACTTTTTAAGAGGGTTCTCTGGCAGCTGTGTGGACAACAGAATTTAGGGAGGCAAAGAGCCCAGTTTGGGGCAGGGAGCCTAGTTAAGGGGTGACTGCAATAATCCCATGGTTGCCAAAAGAAGCCACTACCTTCAGAAGAGGGCGGGAAAGGTTCATGTCCTGGAATGAGAGGTTTTCATCATACTGAGATGCATCTTCAAAAAATCCTCCTGTTTCCTACACGAGGAAATCAAAGACAGAATGCGAATTCAGCAAAACAGGACCCAGGAAAATAACTGGCCTTAAAATCCTGTCAGGTTGCAAAAACACGTCGCATGCTGCTTTCCATGCTCATGCTCACCTGTCCTTTCTTCTTCTTCTTCCGCTCCTTTACTTTGAGTGTATCTGTGGAGAAAAACAGGGCTTGTACTTACTGGAGTATTTATAATCTGCGAGACGCTGTCCTAAGTGCTTTCTGTGGATACCTCACCAAAACCACACAACAGCTTGAGGGAGCTACTGTCAGTATTCTCATTTGACAGTGAAGACACTGTGCAGCAAGCTCGGAAAGTTCCAGAAACCAGGCTCTCAACCACTGTACATATCATCATGCATGTGCCCTCATTTCTGCAAGAAATATTTATGGAGCACCTGCTACATGGCTGGGCCCATCTGAGGTGGGATGTGGGGGACCTATCATCCCAAATAAGTCTGAATCTTAGAGATGCCAGCAGCTACATGGGGCAGGACGATATGGGTACAGTCTGCCTGCAAAGAAGAACAACCCTAACACAAGCCCAAGAGAAAGAGAAGCTAGGAGTTCCATATGGAGATCTTAAATGTGACCATGTAGCAGAACATAGGAAATCCTACAAAGGAAAGGAGGACTCTTTCCAATCTCCTGCCTCTGTTTCTGATAGCACCTCTGTAGCACCCACCTGCTTTGGTGAGGATGTTCTCATCAGCTGACGAGTAATCAGTCTCTGAGTCTTCATCTTCTGGACCTTCCTCATCTTTCCCTTCATGGTCTTCCTGCTCCTCCAGTTCAGAGCCTTCCTTTGCTTCTTTCTCCTCGGACTTCCCAGACTTGGCTTCTTTATCCTGGAGAAAATATATAATAAAGCAAGGCAACTACAGACTTCAAGAAATCCAGAACCTCTGAAGAGCAACACTATGCTCTCCAGCTGGGGAAGAATGCTATGTGGACTCTCAGTGATTATTAACAACAGATACAGAGAAGCCTGTCTGCACCGCCGCACTCCAATTCAGACTGAAAGAAAAATGGTGGGGCCACTTGGAGGGCAAAGCTTGGGGCTTTCTGCAGGGCAGTACCTGCTTTGCTTTCTCACCTCTGTTTTCCTTTTCTTGCGAACTTTCTCAATCTTCTCATCTAATGTGGTGGCTGCCCTCTGCAGATTAAAATAGATGAATAAGAAACATATATGGGAAAGAGACAAGGGTTTCTGTGAGGGTTGGTTCTCTAGTGTTAATATAGAAGAGGCTTGTCTATCCTTGGACAGATTAACCAAACAATAGATCATTCACTACAACGATAAAACAACATAACAAACAGGTGTGAAAAATCTTTACCTGGAACCTGGAACATCCACATTTCAGTTCAGAAAGTGTTTACTATTTAGAAGAATATAATTAGCAAGAGATGTCACATTTATATCTGAATGCTACTTCCCCTTATCAATCAGACAAAATGGAGCCTATCGGTTAAATTCTAAAATCAAAGCAGATTCAGGTAGCAATGCTGGATACCGCTAAAACTTTAGAAAGAGAAAGTAATGGCAGGCCTCCTTTACATATGCTCAAAGCATCCTGAACTGCCACGGTATTTCCACAATTATAATTAACTGTGTCATTACTTATCTTCTACCCTGCTGGACTGTAAGTGTTATAAGACCACGTCTTTAGTTACAGGGGGTCTATATGCCAGGACCTGGGAACAAATGTAACATTCATTCAGTGTACCTGGAGTGAACTTTCATCAAAACATGGCACAGGAAAACAAACACTTCATAATTAACTTGAAAAAGGAAAATTCCTCTGGCATCCTCTGAAAAAATACTGAAAGGGGGGAAAAAAATCACAAAGAAATCCTGTCCAGGGATGTCTGGGTGGCTCAGTGGTTAAACATCTGCCTACGGCTCAGATTATGATCCCAAGGTCCTGGGATAGAGGCCCACAATGGGTTCCCTGCAGGGAGCCTGCATATCCCTCTGCCTGTGTCTCTGCCTCAATCTCTGTGTCTCTCATGAATAAATAAAATCTTTTTTTTTTTTTTTTTAATAAATAAAATCCTAAAAAAAAAAGAAAGAAATCCTGTCCAGGTGACCGTGAAGAGGCAATGCTGGTTTATTTTCATCAGAACCACCCACAGAGTCTGGAGTAAATAGCTCTAAGCAGGCAGTATTTCTCTTTGAGGCCCATAGAATAGAAAATAATGTTGATGCATCTCCTAGATCGCTCACCAGATTCAAAGGAAAACATGGGATCTTGGCAAATAAGGTAGGCGACAGTGACATTTGTGGCAGCTTTTGCTATGCTGGGTGGGAACCAGGGACTCTAAACAGTGAGGCCACATGAGATCACCTGGCAAGTGACAGAATAACAGTATCCATGGGGCAAATCAAAAACACTACTACCAAGGGTACATGCTAGACTGTTTTGTTACAAACTAACGTAACCAAGGTTCCTCTCTAGTGTTTGTCTTTTTTTTTTTGTAAGATTTATTTTTATTTATTTATGATAGACATAGAAAGAGGCAGAGACAGAGGCAGAGGGAGAAGCAGGCTCCATGCCAGGAGCCCGACGCGGGACTTGATCCTGGGACTCCAGGATCGCGCCCTGGGCCAAAGGCAGGCGCGAAACCGCTGAGCCACCCAGGGATCCCCCCTCTCTAGTTTTTGAAACAGGAAGGAACACCTAAAAAAAAAAAAGACCATTTTAACATAGCTATGCCCATTATTTTTAAGTCAAACAATTTATATGTAATGTTTGGTATTCTAAAACTATCAGACCAGTATTATCTGATTTCCTCTAAAACTTTTTTTCCCACATTTTAGTGTGTATAATATCAGGAAAGGTCTCCCTTAATATATATATTGAAGTCCCCTCCTCCAGGAAAAGCTGTCATGGACATCTTCCAATGAAGGAAATAAGATATTTTTATTATTTCAAAATATCATCTGTAGGGGCACCTGGGTGGCTCAGTGGGTTAAGTGTCTGTCTTTGGCTTGGGTCATGATCCCAAGGCCCTGGCCCTGCTTTTCCCTCTCTCTTTGCCCCTCCCCTCACCCCACCCTCGTGCTTTTTCACTCTCTCTCAAATAAATATTTAAAAAAATATATCTGGAGATCAATTAACGTGTTTGTTTTTTTTGTTTTTTGTTTTTTTTTTTTAATTTTTATTTATTTATGATAGTCACAGAGAAAGAGAGAGAGAGGCGGAGACATAGGCAGAGGGAGAAGCAGGCTCCATGCACCAGGAGCCCGATATGGGATTCGATCCCGGGTCTCCAGGATCGCGCCCTGGGCCAAAGGCAGGCGCTAAACCATTGCGCCACCCAGGGATCCCAATTAACGTGTTTGTAACTAGTCTGTAATAAATCTATGTTGTAACATTTTACACTTTGGTTTTCATCAAGACTGGGGTTATTTGTGACTGCTTTTCCCCACTCCATCAAAACTACACCATATATTTCCAAGAATTCCAGCATTTGCTGCATGTAGGCAGATGGCAAAAAGCAGTGAGGTGAAATCCTGAAACCTACTGTCCAACCTCTTCAACAGCCCACGGCCTAGAACTGCCTATCACACTGTCTGTTCTCACCTTCTTCTTGAGCTGGCTCATGACATCAGCCATGGCCCAGCTGCCATCATATGCCCCCTCCTTCTCAGTGAAAACGAAGTCAGGGTTGAAATCGGCACTGCGGTTCTTCTGCAAGGCTTTCTGCTTTCTGCCCAGCACAACGGGCCCCTGGGAAGAGGAAGAAACAGGATGACTATGGTGTTGAAGTCAGAAAGAAACAGAACAGGAACCTCCAATTGTTGTGGGAGACTTAAATATGGATCTCTCAGTAAGTGACCGATTAAGCAAACAAAAAAATAAGCGTCTGCAGAAAATCTGAAAAGCACAATCAACAAGCTTCATTCCCATGAATATATAGGCAACCCTATACAGACCACTAGAAAGCATGAATTCTGAACAAACACGGAATAGGTACAAAAACTTATCACACAGGAGGCCTTTAAGCAAATCTTCAAAAGGTTTCAAAGAATATCATACAGACTCTTTTCTCTTTCGGCCATTCAACTACGTTAGGAAACAATGGCAAAAACGCATACAACTAAAAACAGGAAAGGAAGGAAGGCTAGTTGAATGAGACCTTCTGAGACTAGAAAGTGCTACACTGACTTTTTTTCCCCTCACTCAAGTTAAACAATCTGGTAAGAACTCTCACCCTAAAGTTTATTATTAGTAATGATCACATATCGTTTCTCAGGTACTAGCTGAACTATTGATAACTGTACAGCACTTCATATTTTGATTTTTCATCATTTGCCGTATTTTTGCTCCAGTCCTTTTTTACGATAGTTTTCCATTTGAGAAAGGAAAAGATCATTCTAGTTGCCAGATAGAGAATACACTGGGGTGAGGGCAAGAGAAAGGGCTGGAGCCCAGGTACCTTAGGATGCTGGGTGGCAGTGGCCTGGGCTAGGGTGGGCTAGGGGAAAGGGGGAGAAGTTAAAGAGAGATTCCCCAGCTAGCCTGCACAAAACTGGAGGAGAGTGAGAAGGAAAAAGCTGCCAAGGATGCCGCTTAGGTTTCTGGCTTCAGATGGAGCACTCTGGGAAGGTGAGAGAGACCCGGGTCCAGCTTTGGTGAAGCTGGATTCGTGGAGGCCATGGGACGCCGGGGTGGAGGTGTCTGTAGGCAGATGAGGCCACAGTGGGGCAAACACCTAGGCTGGATTTTTGTAGGGTGAGCATATTTTTCATGATACTGTTCCTTTTAATTGCCACACTGCTGAATGTCTGTAACGCTCCCACCGAGGATAAGCTTCAGGGGAGTGCTGTCCTTGCCCACCCTGCTCACTGCTGTGTCCCAGACGCTGAACAGTAGGTGCAGCCTACAGACACCTCCACCTGCATACCCGATGGCCTCCACGTCAGTAAATACTGGCTTAAGGAACGAACCCCTGATCAGGATCCACGACTGGCTTCGCCCCCCGGATCTCTATTCAACACCAGTTCAGTGAATCGGTACTGACTTCGCCAAGACGACACAGCATGTTACCGGCACAGGCGCGGAGGGGAAGAAAAGCTAGCGGCGAACAAGCTGAGGAAGACCTTGGGGTCACCTTCGCGGGACACTCGCCGGGCTGGCAGCAGGATGCTGCGGAGTTGGGGGCTGGGGCCCGAGGAATCACGGGGAAGGGGGGCAGTCACGGATATCCGACGGCACGCCGCCGCGCCCCCAACCCCGAGCGGCTCATACCTCCTCCTCCTCGTCCCCGGAGTCAGACTCAGGATGCCCCGGCACGTCGTCATCTTCGCCTATGGTCCCGATCAACCCCAGCTCCTCGAGCATGCTGCCGCAGCGCCACTTCCGGGAAGCAGCTCGCGCGCAGCCCGGCCCTTACTTTCCGACGGCCTCCTCGTCGTCACTGCGCATGTGCCAGCGACATCACTTCCGCTTGGGGCGGAACCTGCGGCTCTCCCTCCCCTCGCTCCCCCCCCCGCTGCCCCCCCCCGCCCCCCAGCGCCGAGTGCGCATGCGGCAAGTTGGGAGGTGGTTTCGAGTGATGGAGTAAATTTCTTTGTCTCGGTTCGGCGGCCGCGTGCGGAGGAGGTTTGCCGCCGGGACTCTGCGGCTGTGTTTACCGACCGAAAGTCGTGGAGGAAACTGGCAAAAAACGGTTAGCAGGGGTCGTCGCCACTGGGTGATTTTTATTTTCTTCTTAGATTTTTTTTTTCCACCGTCAACATTTATTTTCATAAAAAGAGAAAAAAAGTAAAAAATAAGAGCAGCTGACACTTTTATAGAAGTTTTTGCGTGCCGAGAACTGATTAAGGTACTTTTACATGCGTTAAGTAACTGAGTAAGGTATTTTTACATGCATTAAGTAATTTCATCCCCATAGCAACCTTAGCGGAAGGCACCTTACTGTCTACATTTTATATATGGGGCGACCGAGGCACAGGGAGGTTTCCCCAGGTCACGGAGCCGCGACGACAACCCAGGCAGTGGTTCCAGAGTCTGGAAAGTAGGTCCCAGCGCTTACCAGGAACTTTTCGTCTCCTTTCTGAGTGTGGAAATCGTGCTGGTAAATGCAGCTCGTGATTCCTTCCTCTAAGAGGAACTTCAGGAAACGTTTTCCCTAAACCTCAAGATGAAGTTCTCCCAGACAACCCAATCTTGGTAGCTGTCTGCTCCTGTGTGCATGTGATTTTTACCATTTTCAAGTGTACAGTTCAGTGGCATTAAATACACTCACACTGTTGTGTAACCATCACTGCAGTATGCTTCCAGAACTTTTTCATGAATGCCAATGAACTCTATAACCATTAACCAATAGGTCCCCATTATCCTCTCTCCCCAGTCCTGATAACCTCTCAGCTAGCATCTGCCTCTATGAATTTGCCTATCCTCAATATTTCATAAACCTTGAACTCTACAATATTTATCCTTTTGTACCTGGCTTATTTCCCTTGACAGTGTTTTCCAGGGTCATCCATGTCACGGCCTGTGTCACGACTTTACAGTGGCTGAATGATGTGCTATTGCATGTACTCAACACTTTTTGTTTATCCATTCTTCCCTGGAGGGCGCTTGGGTTGCTTCCTCCTCATGTCTATTGTGAATACTGCTGCAAGGAACAGTGAGGTATAAGGATATATTTGAGTGTCTGTTTTCAGCTCTTTGGGGTATATACCTAACAGTGAAATTGCTGGGTAAAATGGTAATTCTAATGTTCAGCTTTTTGAGGAACACCAAACTATTTTCCACAACGGCGACACCATTTAACATTCCCACTAGAAATGTATAAGGCTTCCAGTTTCTCCACATCCTTGCCAACACTTGCTGTTTTCCTTTTTTTTTTTTTTTTTAAGATTTTATTTATCTGGGATCCCTGGGTGGCGCAGCGGTTTGGTGCCTGCCTTTGGCCCAGGGCACGATCCTGGAGACCCAGGATCGAATCCCATGTCGGGCTCCCGGTGCATGGAGCCTGCTTCTCCCTCTGCTTGTGTCTCTGCGCCTCTCTCTCTCTATCTCTGTGACTATCATAAATAAATAAAAATTAAAAAAAAAAAGATTTTATTTATCTATTCATGAAAGATACAGAGAGAGGCAGAGACATAGGCAGAGGGAGAAGCAGGCTCCCTGCGGGGAGCCCGATGTGGGACTCTATCCTGGGGCCCTGGGATCAAGTCCTGAGCCAAAGACAGACACTCAACTGCTGAGCTACCCAGACATCCCTTTTTTTAAGATTTTATGTATTTATTCATGAGAGATACACAAAGAGGCAGAGACATAGGCAGAGGGAGAAGCAGGCTCCCTGTGTGGGATCACGCCCTGAGCCGAAGGCAAACACTGAACCACCAAGCCACCCAGGAGGCTCCCCCCTCTTTTTTTTTTTTTTTTTAGTTGTAGCTTCTTTTAATGGTGGTTCTGATGAGGGTGAACTTCATACCCTGGCTTCAGGCACTGAGTCTTATAAATGAAGAACACCTGCCACTTTTTTTTTTAAGATTTTATATATTCATGAGAGACACAGAGAGACAGAGACATAGGCAGAGGGATAAGCAGGCTCCCCTTTGGGGGTCCGATGCGGGACTCAATCCCAGGACGTGGGATCATACCCTGAGCCAAAGGCAAATGCTCAACTGCTGAGCCACCCAGGCATCCCCACTTACCACTTTATTGACTGGATTTCTGCAGTGGCAGACTGGTCTTCCTGATTCTACTCTTGGCTCTCTTCAGTCCATTCTTCACACAATCGAGAGATCTTTTACCAACCCAAATCATACTGCCTTGCTCCCCTGCATGAACACTGCAATACACTTAGAATGAAACCCCGACTCTGAGCAGCATGATCTAGCTCTTCCCTACCCCATCAGCTTCTGCTACTACTACTCTCCCCTTGTTCCCTCTACTCCAGTCATATTGGCCTCCGTGTTACCCACACAAACCAATCTTATTCCCACCTAAGGACCTTTGTGCCAGCTGTTCCCTTCCCACTACCCAAAATGCTCTCCCTTCAATCAGTTTGTGACTGACTCGTGCCCATCCTTGGATTTCAGCTCAAAAAGAGAGTGCCCTGACCACCCCATAAACCAACAGCACCCACCTTGCAGTCAGGCCCTACCCCATCCCTCTTATCTGCCCCCTAGCATTTAGCACTCTTTGAGATCATTTTATTAGTTAATTTGGTGAACTTGTATATAGTCTGTCTTACTAGATGTGAGCTCCAGAAGGGTGAGGGCTTTGTTTTTATCTTGTTCACTGCTGTATCTCAGGTTCTTAGTATAGTGCGTGACACATAGCGCTTGGTAAATGCCAGGTGAATAAACAAGTGAATAAATGTCCTTATGTGATTATTTAAAAAGATTTTACTTATTTGACAGAGAGAGAACACAAGCAGGGGGAGTGGCAGGCAGAGGGAGAAGCAGGCTCCTCGCCAAGCAAGGAGCCCAATGCAGGGCTCCATCCTAGGACCCTGAGATCATGACCTGAGCTGAAGGCAGACACCTAACCAACTGAGCCACCCAAGCACTCCTCCTTCTGTGTGTTTTTGAATCATTTTCAGATGTATATCAAGTCTGGATACCCATGTTTGCTCAACTCAAATAGCTCTTATGTCAGCTTTCTCTCCACCCCATCATTGCCTGAGCTCTGGAGGGTAGGAATCATGTCCAACTCTTGTGCCATAGAGTAGTGCTGCAATTTCACCATCTATAATGAAGGACTAACATTTTAAATTTCTAATCCAGGGGCACCTGGCTGGCTCAGTTGGTAAAGCATGTGACTCTTAATCTCAGGGTTGTGAATTTGAGCCCCAGTTGGTTATAAAGATTACTTAAAAATCTTTTTAAAAATAAATTAAAAATAAATTTCCAATCCACTGCAAACGGTACTTATGTGAAATATGATGAAATATTGTAGCAATGCCAGTTTGCTAGAAAAGTTTCTAAAATCTTATTCTCAACTTCCATATTTTATTGGGAATAAACGGTTTACAAACGGTTACTAGGTACGTCCATATTTTGAATCAAATTGTCTTAGAGGGGAGCCCGGGTGGCTCAGCGGTTTAGCGCCGCCTTCAGCCCTGGGCAGGATCCTGGAGACCCAGGATTAAGTCCCATGTCAGGCTCCCTGCATGGAACCTGCTTCTTTCTCTGCCTGTGTCTCTGCCTCTTTCTGTGTTTCTCATGAATAAATAAATAAAATCTTAAAAAAAAAAAAAAAAAAAAAAAAACACTAAGAGCTCAGCACAACACCTGGTAGATGTCAGTGTTTAGAGCACTGACTTGAAATCTTAGAAAACCAAGACAAAACAACATCGCACTGGATTAAAGGCAAAGATGGACATGAACAGACTTTGTTTACTACAAAACATCAAATAATGCCAATTGTTAGAGCAGCGCGCTGTCCATTGGAATTTTCTGCAACAATTAAAATGTCATATCTGTCCTGTCCAGTATGGTAGCCACAAGCCATGTGTGGACTGAATTTTCCATTTTAAATTTTAATTAAGTTAAATAGCTGCCTGTGGCTAGTGGCAAACACTTTTGATAGCACAGCTATACCAAATTATATCTTGGAAAACTCAGTTCTCTATCTCCTTTAGAACCTGATATCCTATCAATATCCAAGATCTATCTTATTCTACTGCCTAAATATTGGTCTAGTCAGATCTCTTCCCATTCTCCAATTTAATGGATGACAACACCATTCAAGGAGCCATGCATACTTGATTTCTCCATCTCCTTCAATACCCACTCTCCAGGGATCCCTGGGTGGCGCAGCGGTTTGGCGCCTGCCTTTGGCCCAAGGCACGATCCTGGAGACCGAGGATCGAATCCCACGTTGGGCTCCCGGTGCATGGAGCCTGCTTCTCCCTCTGCCTGTGTCTCTGCCCCTCTCTCTCTCTCTCTCTCTCTCTCTCTGTGTGACTATCATAAATAAATTTAAAAAATTAAAAAAAAAAAAAACAATACCCACTCTCCAGCCTCCCATTCTTCATATCCTCTCAGTATTACCTCCAACTCAAAGGTCCTTCTAATTCTCCCCATCTCCACCATCATCATATCTCACCTAAAGAGTAGCCTCATGGGCAACCCAGATGGCTCAGCGGTTTAGTGTCGCCTTTGGCCCAGGGTGTGATCCTGGAGACCCGGGATCGAGTCCCATGTCGGGCTCCCTGCATGGAGCCTGCTTTTCTCTCTGCCTGTGTCTCTGCCTCTCTCTGTGTGTCTCTCATGAATAAATAAATTTTTAAAAATTAAAAAAAAAAAAAGAGTAGCCTTATAACCAGCTTTTCAGGGTCCAGCCTAGTTCACCATTCCTGTCCCCACTGCCCCATTGAAAATCTTTGAGTAACTTCCATTGTTTTTGTTTTTAATTTTTATTATTATTTTTTAACTTCCGTTGTTTTTTAGGAAAAAGACAAACCTCCTCTTCCTTGGCCTCTAATCAGCCCCTCCTTGGTCTGGCCCTGTTTCTACTCCCAACCCTTAAGTAGGTCAAATTCCTTCTTTTTTTCTTTTTTTTAATAGAAATCTATCATGATCAGTGCAAATCTTTGGAGCACTAGACAGTTTCAACTTTACATTCATTTGTTGTGACTTGATTAGTGGTCTTTTCCACTAGATCATCAGCTCCATGAGGACCAAGACTGGGTCCATTTTTATTCAACGTTTTATCTACTACCTGGCAAGATGATAGTATTTGTTATCGAGGCAGGTTAGCAGAATGGTTGAGTTCACAGCTTGTGGAACTAGCTCCCTAGGTTCAAATCCTGGCTCTACCTCTTGCTAGGTGTGACTTTGGCTAATTACCTTCTCTGTGCATCAGTTTTCTCACCTGTAAAGGGGCAATAGAATAACACCCACCTCTTAGAGTTTTAGATTACATGATTTAAAACAGCAGTTGGCATATAGTAAGGACTGGATAATATCAGTTATTATTAATTGAGTATGTATCCCTGTGACTTAAACAAATACAGGTATCCCTACTTTTTGAAAGTTTGTGTTATACCACTTTGTTTTTATGAAAGACCTGCATTAGTTACCTGTTTGCACTAACCGAAAGAAATCAGAGGAGGATGTTTGCTTTTGAAAAAAAAAAAAGGCAAGAAGCAAAGGAGCTCTCAGTATTTGATTTGCAGCCAGAGGCAGCGCACCCCAGCAGCGAGAGTAGTGCCACCAGGCTCCTTCCCTGGGAACTACGTTCAGCATTTCTGCATCAAACCACCATAGCTTTGAATTTTATCTCTGAGTATCTATACTTTATCCCAGTTTATTTTGTGCATCCATTATGATGATGCATCATAAATATCAGAAAAACTTAAAAGGTTATTTTGGGGGGTTCTGGAACACTTAAAAATTTTTCATATAAATTAACAGTAATTGGGATCCCTGGGTGGCACAGCGGTTTAGCGCCTGCCTTTTGCCCAGGGCGCGATCCTGGAGACCCAGGATCGAATCCCACGTCAGGTTCCCGGTGCATGGAGCCTGCTTCTCCCTCTGCCTGTGTCTCTGCCTCTCTCTCTCTCTCTCTCTCTGTGACTATCATAAATAAATAAAAATTAAAAAAAAATTTTTTTAAGTTAAAAAAAAATTAACAGTAATTGCTCCTTCATGTTAAGACATTTCAGTTTACAGTAGGAATGCTCTGCTTTTGAAGACAGGGAAACCTGCATGTGGGCTTTGCCTCCCAGTTAGGATCCAGCAGTTGTGAGGCTTATGGGAGAGACTAAAGGGCTGGAGGAGGTACAAGGGATCTGCTCCTGTTTCCTGCACATTCTCCTGCGGGTGTCACTCCAACAGCAATTCTTCTTCTTAGAAATGACCATTCCAGTTTCCAGCTGGTTCTAGTTTGCAGTTTTTCATCATTCTTTTTTTTTTTTTTTTAAGATTTTATTTATTTATTCATGAGAGACACACACAGAGAGAGGCAGAGACATAGGCAGAGGGAGAAGCAGGCTCTCTGCAGGGAGCCCCATGTGGGAATCAATCCCAGGACCCTGGAATTAGAACCTGAGCTGAAGGCAGACCCTCACCACTGAGCCACCCATGTGCTCCCTTATTATTCTTTTTAACACTCACAGTACCTGCTCAGAGCACCAGCAACAGCTGAGTGGTGCTGCCTCCTCCACCACAGCTGGAGTCCCACCCCCATGAGAACTTCCTCTGGATTCAGAGACACCAGTGGGTTAGTGCCTCTCTGCTGCATTGACCCTCTTTTCAAACTCATTAGCTTTGGTGTTTTCCAGCCTCTTTCCATCGTCCCCCCAGCTCATGGTTGCTCCATGCAATTACTACTTAGTGTCCCTTCTTGCCTTTTATGTTATTAACACCTGGAATATTACTTTTTTTTTTAAAGATTTTATTTATTCATGAAACACACACAGAGAGAGGCAAGTAGAGACCCCAGGCAGAGGGAGAAGCAGGCTCCATGCAGGGATTGGACGTGGGACTCCATCCCAGGTCCCCAGGATCAGGCCCTGGGCTGAAGGCGGTGCTAAACCACGTAGCCACCCGGGCTGTCCTGGTATGTAACTTTTTATTTTTATTTATTTTATTTTTTTGGGGTATGTTACTTTTTAAATAAGTTCACAAAATCTTTGACTTCCTCCGTTCAAGAGGTAGAGCTGAATTCCTGTCTTGAGTATAGGCTATACTTAGTGACTTGCTTAACAATAGAATGTGGGGGGCAGCCCTGGTGGCGCAGCGGTTTGGTGCCGCCTGCAGCCCAGGGCGTGATCCTGGAGACCCTGGATCGAGTCCCACGTCAGGCCCCGAGATCGAGTCCCACATCGGGCTCTCTGCGTGGAGCCTGCTTCTACCTCTGCCTGTGTCTCTGCCTCTCATTCTCTCTGTGTCTCTATGAATAAATAAATTAAAAAAAAAATCTTTAAAAAAACAAAACAAAACAATAGAATGTGGGGACATTGTTGAAGTTCATAAAATACTTAGTGGCTACACTTAGTACTTTCTTAAATCATATGTTCTGGGAGAAGTTAGCTGCCCTGTGTTGAGGACACTCCAGCAGCCTATCCAAAGGCCCGTGTAATGAGGAATGTCTTCTGGCAATAGCCAGTAAGAAACTGAGGCCTCTGTCATGTGAGGAAGAGACCTTGAAAGTAGATTATCAAGGCCCAGTGAGGCCTTCAGATGATGGTGGCCATTGTAACCCCAATTTCATGGGAGACCCTAAGCCACAACCCTGTAGCCTACACCACTTCTGAAATCCTCACCCCTACCAACTGCAAGGTTCCAGGTGCTTATTTTAAGCCACTGAGTTTTTTTTTTTTTTTTGGGGGGGGGGGGTAATTTGTTACTTAGAAATAAGTAGCTAATTCACCTGGTTTACAATTCTATTTTTTTTTTTTTAAGATTTTATTATTCATGAGAGACAGACAGAGACACAGGCAGAGGGAGAAACAGGCTCCATGCAGGAAGCCCAATGCGGAAACAGGCTCCATGCAGAAGCCCTATCCCAGGACCCCAGGATCACACCCTTGACTGAAGGCAGTGCTAAACTGCTGAGCCGCCAGGGCTGCCCTACAATTCTTTTTTTATTGAGACATAATTGACATATAACATTAAATTAGTTTCATGTGTACAACATAATGATTTTGTGTTTGTATACATTGTGAAATGATCACTACTGTAAATCCAGTTAACATCAATCACTACACATAGTTACATGTTTTTCTTGTAAGAACATTTAAGGTTTATTAGGAACTTTCTGCTTTTTTTAAAGATTTTTATTTATTTATTCATGAGAGACAGAGAGAGAGGCAGACATAGGCAGAGGGAGAAGCAGGCTTCCTGTGGAGAGCCCAATGCAGGACTCAATCACAGGACCCTAGGATCGTGACCTGAGCCAAAGGCAGACACTCAACCACTGAGCCACCCAGGTACCCCTTTCTTGTCTTTTCTATTAAAGCCATTCTAGGGATGCCTGGGTGGCTCAGCGGTTGAGCGTCTGCCTTTGGCTCAGGGTGTGGTCCTTGGGTCCAGGGATCGAGTCCCACATCGGGCTACCTATGGGGAGCCTGCTTCTCCCTCTGCCTATGTCTCTGCCTCTCTCTCTCTGTCTCTCCTGAATAAATAAACAAAATCTTTTAAAAAAAAAGAATATTTCTTTTTAAAAAATTAAAAATCCATTCTAACACGTGTGAGGTGATATCTCATTGTGGTTTTTATTTGCATTTTCCTGATGATTAGTGATGTTGACCACCCTTTCATGTATCTCTGTTGGCCATCTGTGTGTCTTCTTTGGAAAAAATATCTCTTCAGATCCTCTGCCCATTTTTAAATCAGACTGTTTGTGGGGTTTTTTTTTCCATTGAGTTTTATGAATTCTTTATGTATTTTGGATACTAACCTCTTATCAGATATATAATTTGCAAATATTTTCTCCCATTCGGTAGGTTGCTTTTTCATTTTATCAATGGTTTCCTTTGCTGCTCAGAAGCTTTCTAGATTGGTATGGTCTCACTTGCTTATCTTTGCCTTTGTCTCCTTTGCTTTTAGTATCAAATCCAAAAAATCATCACCAAGACCAATGTGAAGGAGCTTACTGCCTGGGTTTCCTTTTAGGAGTTTATGGTTTCAGGTCTTAAACATTCAATTCCTAATTCATTGTGAGTAAATTTATGTGTGTGGCATGAGATAGTAGTCCAATTTCATTCTTTTGCATGTCGTTGTCCTCTTTTCCTGACATTATTTATTGAAGAGACTGTTGATTCCCCCATTGTATATCCTTAGCTCTTTTGTCATACATTAATTGATCAAATATGCCTGGATTTATTTCTAGGCTCTCTATTCTGTTCCATCCATCTAGCTGTCTGTTTTTATGTCACACCATACTTTGTAACATAGTTTAAAATCAGGATGCATGATGCCTCCAACTTTGTTCTTTCTCAAGATTGCTCTATTTGGTGTCTCTAATAATTCTTTACATTACATTTTCTGTTAAAATAACTTGTATAGTGGGGTGCCTGGGTGGCTCAGTCAGTTGAGCATCTGGCACTTGATTTTGGCTCAGGTCATGATCTCAGGGTTGTGAGTCTGCGATCACACTCAGTGAAGAGTCTGCTAGAGATTCTCTCTCTTCCTCTGCCCCTCACCCTGCTTGCCCTCTTTAAATTGAAAAAAAAAATCTTTTTTTTTTTTTTTTTTTAAAGGCAGATTATAGGGCTGCTTGGGTGGCTCAGTCAGTGAAGTGTCTGACTCTTGATCTCAGTTCAGATCTTGGTCTTGGAGTCATGAGTTCAAGCCCTTACTTTAAAAAAAAAGAAAGAAAGAAAGAAAGAAAGAAAGCAGATTATAAAGCATGTACAGTGGGATGCCTGGGTGGCTCGGCGGTTGAGCATTTGCTTTCAGCTCAGGACCTGATGCAGGGCCCGAGGATCGAGTCCTACATTAGGCTCCCTGCAAAGAGCCTGCTTCTCCCTCTGCCTGTGTCCCTGCCTCTCTTTGTGTTTCTCATGAGTAAATAAATAGAATCTAAAATAAATAAATAAAATTTAAAAAACATGTATGATATGGTGAAATCTTATGGGTGAGTTATTAAGAAAATAATTGGATTTTGTACTTTTTTGCTGCTGTGGACTCACCAGCTAAAAGAAGGGGAAACTAAATCTCAGGCCCATTGAGATGACCCAGAGGCAAAAGAGGTATTTGTCATCAAAATTATGAGAAGAATGTGGCCTGATGTCTCTGTGGGGCTACAGATTCTCTAACATGAGAAAGGGGTGGAAGCTATTTAAGTTGCATACAGACAACTAAATCAATCCCAAAGAGAGTTCTTTATTGGTCAATGTGATGGTGAAGTTTAACATCAACTTGACTGGGCCACAAGATGCCCAGATATTTGGTCAAACATTATCTTGTGTGTTTCTCTGAGAGGGTTTTTGGATGAGAGTAACACTTAGGAGCACTTGGCTGACTCAGTTGATGAAACATGTGACTCACTATCTTGGGGTTGTGAGTTTGAGCCCCATGTTGGATATAGAGATTACTTAAAAATAAAATCTTTTTAAAAAGAGAGAGATGGGGCACTGGGGTGGTTCAGTTGGTTAAATGTCTGCCTTCAGCTCAGGTCATGATCTCAGGGTTCTGGGATCAAACCTCAGATCAGGGTCCCTGCTTAGCAGGGAGTGTGCTGCTCCCTTTCCCTCTGCCCCTCCCCCCCAACGCCACTCATGCTCTCTCACTCTGCCTCAAATAAATAAATAAAATATCTTTTTAAAAAAAGAGAGAGAGGGAGATTAACATTTAAGTCAATAAATTGAGTAAAGCAGATTGACCTCTGTACAGTGAGGGAGCCTTATCCAAGCAGTTGAAGGCTTGAATAAAATAAAAGACTAACTCTTCACTGAGTAAGAAAGTTATTCTTCTTATCTAATGGGCTTCATTGAGCTGGAACATCAGCTCTTCTTGATTCTACAGCAACTCCCAGCCTTCAGACTCAAAGTGTGGGATGTTGGCTCTACAGATTTTGGATTTACTGGCTCCATAATTGTGTGAGTCAATTCCTTATAATCTCTCTCTCTATCTCTCCCTCTCTGGTTCTCCCTCTGTCTCCATGTCTATATATAGTTACCTCTAAATGGATTAAATAGAAAGATAATCTCCAGACCTGAAGGCTATATCCAGAAACAACGGCCAAATCACTCTACAGATCTCCTTTGGTTGAGACACCATTGATGCCACTGCTACTTCCAGATATTGTGATTTATCTTCTGACCACAAGACCAGAGGCCATTACTGCCTCTGAACCTGAGAGTTTCTCTTTTTTTTTTTTTCTCAAGATTTTATCTATGTATTCATGAGAGACACAGAGAGAGAGAGAGAGGCAGAGACACAGGCCACAGGCAGAGGGAGAAGCAGGCTCCCCAAAGGGAGCCTGTTGAGGTTGAGGGACTCGATCCCAGGACATGAGCCAAAGGCAGATGCTCAACCACTGAACCACCCAGGTGCCCAGATGGAGAGTTTCTGCTGCCATGCTGGTAAGGGTGGCTCTCTGCTTCCTATGGGAGACTGGCACTGAAGTTTCTGATTGGCAGAGTCTAGGTCTGGCTGCAGTGCCTCTGAGAAACTGATTATCTAGTCTCAGTCTTAGGCATTAATTGATGAGATAGGATGCTCCCAAACAGTGGAAAAGGAAGGAGCCCAAGAATGTTGAGCAGTCATAGAGTAACATATTCATTGCAACAAGGCTGGAAGGACAGAAGATGTCGAGTTTCTGTAGTCAAGACCTACACCTCTCACTTGTGTCACACCCTGGGAAGCAGCAGGTCTCATGGACAGACTTGACACAAAGGAATTAGTTGCTAAGAGTAGAGCCATCTAACTGAGATGGGACATGATTTTGGACTTGGTCTCTGAGCAAATCAGCAATGATCCTTGAACAGAATGCTAAAGGACCTTTTCCAGTTTTTTTGTATTTAGGAAGCTGAGTTGTTGTTTTTTTTTGTTGTTGTTTTGTTTTTTTTGTTTTTTGTTTTTTTTTTTTTTTTTTTTTGAGTTGTTGTTTTTATCTTGTTTCGTTTGCATGATTCTGAGATGGGAAAGAGCCCCTCCCCCCCCAAGAGTTGACATTTGATTTACTGCCAAACTTGGTGAATGTAGACTGAATCAAAGGGATTCAGAGTTGATTTCTCTTTTGATAAAAAGGCAGATAGGGTGTCCAGACTCCTTTCATCCTTTTGCTCCACATCACCATTACATAGCTTCCACTGCACTGTTCAGAATGGCTGCTGAGGGACGCCTGGGTGGCTCAGTGGCTAAGCGTTTGCCTTCGGCTCAGGGCAAGATCCCGGAGTCCTGGGATTGATTCCTTCATCGGGCTCCTTAAGTAAAGCCTGCTTTTCTCTCTGCCTATGTCGCTGCCCACCCCCCACCCCCCATCATGAATAAATAAATAAAATCTTTAAAAAACACAATGGCTGCTGAAGCTCCAGCCATTAGGCCTCATTCCAGCAAGCATGAAGGAAGGGGGAGGGAAAGAAAAACTCATATTCTCCCCTTAATCATACTTCCAGGAAGTCATATAGATGACTTCTGCTTCCATCTCATTGGCCAGGACTTAGTTTGTGGATACTCCTACCTGCAAAGAGGCTGGCAAATGTAGATTTTATTCTGAGCAGCCATATGCCCAACTAAAAATGTAGAATTTACTGCTAAGGAAAAAGTGGATAATGGCAGTTGAGGGTAACAGGAAATTTTTGTCACAGTCAAGAGGCACATACACTAAAATGTTTGCCACAAGTATGTCTGGAAGGTGAAAATATAGATGATTTTTAGTTGCCTCTTTATAGTTTTCCCCAATACTTTATTTAAAAAACAAAAAAACAACCTAACCATATATTTATAATCAGATGGGAAGAAAGCATTGCCACTCTTTCCAATCTGAAGGAAAAAACACAATATGAATAAAACAAATAGTACAATTATGTACCAGAGCAAGGCAATTTTTAAAGAAATATCTACTCTCAGGAGGGCTTGTGCAATGTTTCCAAGGAAATAAAACTTCCCTGGAAAAGCAGCTCCCTTTAGCAACCTGAACATGATTCTCACCACCTACAGATAAGATCTTGTCCTCCCCAGAATGCCACAAGGATCTGTTTGGACTTGTTATGGCACAAGGCATATTTGGCATTGACTTAAATATACTTGCCTTAGTCCTGGTACCACCTGACTACATTCCATGGGTGCTGTGCATCTCCCTGCACTGTGAATGTTGCTGTATGGGCTGAAACTTCGTTAAATATTTATTAGATGGTACCAAATCCAGGCTGTCTTCACACTTTAATTCCCCTATGTGATTTGCAATTGATAAGATCTGGATGGATCTGGAAACCTTGACAAACTTGCCAAAGAATAAGCAAGTCTTGTGAGATCCTTGGCGATCAAAGATGTCGGGAGTTTTGGAGATTTGCTGCACTTGTATAAAATCCATCTTGACTTTCATTTCCACCCTCCTCCTCACCGTCTCCACCCGGTTTCTGCTCTCCTCTCCAAACCAAAGTCTAAAAAGATCAGATTGGAAAGAAGACTTCCAGGTGGTTGAGGGTCTGTCTTTGGCTCAGGGTGTGATCCTGGGGTTCCGGGATTGAGTCCCACATCAGGCTCCCTGTGAGGAGCCTGCTTCTCCCTCTGCCTGTGTCTCTGCCTCTCTCTCTGTCTCTCATGAATAAATAAATAAAATCTTTAGAAAAAAAAAAATAAAACTGAATTCTAGGATGACTGGGTGGCCTAGTGGTTTAGCGCCTGCCTTTAGCTCAGGGTGTAATCCTGGAGTCCTGAGACCAAGTCCTGCATTGGGCTCCCTGCATGGAGCCTGATTCTCCCTCTGCCTGTGTCTCTGCCTCTCTCTCTTTCTGTCTCTCTCATGAATAAATAAATAAAATCTTAAAAAAACAAACAAACAAACAGAAAGAAGACTTCTTTTCCTCCTTGGGGATCTGATATCAACCCCACGATTTTAGCTGTGTTTAGGAGAACCAAGTCTCCCCGCCCAACTCAAAGGTAGGATTTCCAACTGATTTTATTCTCAGAGAGTCAAAGTGGATGTTAGTAATTAATATGGAACAATATTCTACTACTCAATGGTGGCACCAACTCAAGATCAGTTTGCTAACATAGTATTTTCCTATGTTCTGGAACAAAGACTGGAGATATTGCCATTTCTTTCCCTTCTCTCTCCCCAGAGGTAACCATTCTCATGACTTTGAAGTGTTAACCTTCCTGTTGGTGCTATTATATCCCCCATTTTACAGGTAAAGAAAATGAGGCATAGGGAGATAAAGGAATTTGCCCAAGGTCACACCCTTAATAGGTGGTGGAACCAGCACAGACAGGTGATAAGTCAGATGAAGGAAAGACTGCAGGTTGATAAGAGGGACTGAGGCATGTGTTCAGGGAAGTCAGTTCTGTCCCAAAGCTGAGAACTGAAGATGGAGAAAGAGACACTAAGCAAGATTTCTGGGAAGAAAGAACAAGTGCAAAGATTCAAAGTGGGAAGGAATTTGGGCAAAGTGGCTTGCCACTGTAGCTGCTATCTAGCTGCTACATTATTCTTATGGATCATAGAGGTCATATAGGTCTTGAACTACTGGCCTAGATTACATTTATGAATGAAGCCTAATTATTTTCTGGTTATTCAAGCCCTATTGAGGGATACCTGGGTGGCTCATTGGTAAGGTCTGCCTTTGGCTCAGGGTGTGATCCTGGAGTTCCAGGATCGAGTGCCACATCGGGCTCTCCACGAGGAGCCTGCTTCTCCCTCTGCCTGTGTCTCTGCCTCTCTCTGTGTGTCTCTCATGAAATAAAAAAAAATCTTTTAAAAGAAAAAAAAAGCCCTATTGTTTGGTTTGGTTGTCACATGTAACTGCATCTAATCCTAATTGATCCATTGTCCCGTCCTTCTGTGAATTCAAATAAGATGTATGCATGTGTACAAATCCATTGTATTGACCCTGTATCTGTCTCATTTTGGTTTCTACTCCTTGATTTCTTCGTCTTTTTTTTTTTTTTAAGATTTTATTTATGTATTCATAGACACAGAGAGAGAGAGGCAGAGACACAGGCAGAGGGAGAAGCAGGCTCCATGCAGGGAGCCCAATGTGGGACCCGATCCCGAGTCTCCAGGATCACACCCCAGGCTGCAGGCGGCACCAAACCGCTGCGCCACCAGGGCTGCCCTTTCTTTGTCTTTTTTAAAGCAAGTTTTAGTTGTGGCATAGTTTTGCTTTTGGTGGTGGTCTTAGTTAGAAATCATTTTATTGCAAGAAACAAATACCTATTGAAGTTACATTATAGAAAGACATTGAAAGGGGGTGCCTTGGGTGGCTAAGTGGGTTGGGTATCCATCTCTTGATTTCAGCTCTGGTCATGATCTCAGGGTCGTGGGATCAAGCCCCACATCCAGCTCTGAGCTGAGTGTGGAGCCTACTTGGGATTCTTTCTCTCTCTGTCCCTCTGCCCCTCCTCCTGCTTGCTTACTAAATAAAAAATAAAGAAAGAAAATAATAAAATAAATAAAATAAAAAATAAAATATTAAATATAATATAAAATATAAAATAAAATAGTAAAATGGTGCCTGAATGGCTCAGTCGCTTAAGTGTCTGCCTTTGAAAAAAAAAAAAAAAAAGTGTCTGCCTTTGGCTTAAGGTCATGATCCCAGGGCAGCCCTGGTGGACAAGAGGTTTAGCGCCACCTTTGGCCCAGGGCGTGATCCTGGAGACCCTGGATCAAGTCCCACGTCGGGCTCCCTGCATGGAGCCTGCTTCTCTCTCTGCCTGTGTCTCTGTCTCTCTCGGTGTCTCTTATGAATAGGTAAATAAAATCTTTTAAAATAAATAAATAGGGATCCCTGGGTGGCGCAGCGGTTTGGCGCCTGCCTTTGGCCCAGGGCGCGATCCTGGAGACCCGGGATCGGGTCCCACATCGGGCTCCCGGTGCATGGAGCCTGCTTCTCCCTCTGCCTGTGTCTCTGCCTCTCTCTCTCTCTGTGACTATCATAAATAAATAAAAATTTAAAAAAAAAATTTAAAAAAAAATAAATAAAATAAAATAAATAAATAAATAGGTTTTTTTAAAAAAGCACTTTAAAAAAAAAAAAAGGTCATGATCCCAGAGTCCTGGGATGGACCGCTGCATCAGGCTCCCTGCTTAGCATTGGGATCCCTGTTGGCTTTTCTCTCTCCCTCTGCCCTTCCCCTCTACTCATGCTCTCTCTCTCTCTCTCTCTCTCTCTCTCTAATAAATAAAATATTAAATAAAGATTTTGAAAAAGGAAAGATTTAGTAAAAGGCATCAGATGTCTCAAAGAAATAATAACAAAAAATAAAACTTATTAACCACTTATATTTTAAAGATTATTCTATGATTTTTACACATTAATATATTTAATTCTCACAATAGCCTTATGAAGTAGATCAATACCCCAATATTTGTAACAGCTTTATTGAGATGTAATTCATATACCACCTTTTTCACCCATATAAAACAACATCACCAAAATCAATTTTAGAACATTTTCATCAAGTGAAAGCCCAAGAGAAACCCCATGGTCTTTAGCTATCATCCTTAATCTTCACACACACACTCCAGCCGTAGGACAACCACTAATCTACTTTTTGTCTCTCCGGATTTCCTTATTCTGGACAATTCACATCATGGAATTATATAATATGTGACTAGATCCTTTCTCTTAGCATGTTTTAGCATGTACAGTACTCCATCCTTTTATATATGGCTGAATAATACTACATTGTATGGATATGTTACATTTTGTTCATCAGTTGATGGACATTTGGGTTGTTTCCCCCTTTTTTGGCTGTTATGAATAATGTTGCTGTGAACATACATGAACAAATTTTCAGGTGGACATAATTTTCTTGGGTACTATGAGTGGAATTGTTGGATATGTTAACTCTGTATTTATATTTTTGAGGAACTGCCAAATTCATCAAAACAACATCAGGATCATCAGGTTGGGAGGGCTGCTTATTGTAATTACTCACTGAAGCACTGAGAAGGAGATATGGCAACAAACGAATGGCTTCTTAGATGGTTTGCCCAGAAATGACACGTCACCTCTGTTGACCTTTTATTGGTCAAATTAGGTCATACAGCCACACCCAAAGTCAAGGGGGCAGGAAAATACATTCTTACCTAACATGCAGAAAGGGGAAAGAACTAGATACATTTACAGAAGGATGCTAAGGGCTGATTCAGTGAATGTTGTGTAGAAAAACAAGAAAGGCTCCTATGAGGGGATGACGTTTACTCTGAGACTTGAAAGATCAAAAAGAGCCTCTTTGAGATGATCAGGGAAAAGAGATACTCACCATCACTAGTCATTAAGGAAATATCAATAAAACCACAAGGAACTACTTCACACCCACTAAAATGGCTATATATTTGACCCTTGAACGACACAGGTTTGAACTGCATGAGCCCACTTATACATGGATTTTTTTCTCTTTTCTTTTTTTTTAATTTTAAAGATTATTTATTTGTGAGAGAGAGAGAGAAAGAGAGAGAGAGAGAGAGGATGAGCAGGGAGCAGAGGGAGAGGGAGAAGCAGACTCCCCACTGAGCAGGAAACCTGAAGCAAGGCTCAATCCCAGGACCCTGAGATCAGAACCTGAGCCAATGCTTAACTGACTGAGCCACCCAGGTGCCCCATGTGGAATTTTTCCCCCACAAATACAGTAGAATACCATAAATGTATTTTCTCTTTCTTCTTTTTTCAATTTAAGCTCTACACCCAATGTGGCCTGGAACTCATAACCCTGAGATAATGATGAGTCACATGCTTTACCAACTGAGCCAGTCAGACACCCCTATTTTCTCTTTATGATTTTCTAAATATTTTTTTCTCTAGCTTACTTCATTGTAAGAATGGAGTGTATAATACATATAACCTACAGAATATGTGTTAATTGGCTCTTTATGTTATCAATAAGGCTTCCAATCAACAGTAGGCTATAAGTAGTTAAGAGGAGTCAAAAGCTATATGTAGATTTTTGACTGCACGGCAGGAGGTCAATGCCCCTAACCCTTCAATTGTTCAAGGATCAACTGTAATAATAACAATAAAAAAAAAATATATATATATATATATATACACACAAACAGTAAAAACTGTTGGCAAGAGTGTGGAAAAACTGAAACCTCATTCACTATTGGTGGGCATATAAAATGGCACAGCCACTTTTGAAAACAGTTTGACAGTTCCTCAAAAAAATTAAAAACAGAGTTATCAGAGGCACCTGAGTGGCTCAGTCAGTTAAGCATCTGCCTTCAGCTTAAGTTATGGCCCGGGTTTCCTAGAGTCCAGCCCCACATCAGGCTCCCTGCCCAGCGGGGACTCTGATTGTCCCTCTCCCTCTCCCCCATGCCCTCTCATGTTTGCTTCCTCTTTCTCACTCTCTTTCTTAAATAAGTAAATTAAATCTTAAAAAAAAAAAAAATACAATTACCAGATGACCCAGCAATTCCTCTTTTAGGTATACGCCCAAGAGAACTAAAAACCTACATCCACACAAAATTTGTACATGAATGTTCATAGCAGCTTTATTCACAATAGCCCCAAATAGAAACAACCCAAATGTCTATCACCTTATAAATGAGTAAACAAAATGTGGTGTATACACATATGATATACTATATCATATATATATGTGTGTTACATATACTGGAATATCAGTCACCAAATAAAAACAAATGAAGTATTGACACACGCTATAATATGGAGGAACCTGGAAAACATTATGCTAAGTGAAAGAAACTGGCCATTTATTTTATTCTATTTGTATAAAAGGTCCAGGACTGGCGAATGCATAGAGACAGAAGTCAGATTAGTGGTTGCCAGTGGCTGAGGAGAGGAAAGAGTGGAATGTTAATGGATTTGTTTTGGGGATGGCATAATTGTTCTGGAATTAGATAGGGGTGATGGTTGTACAACTGTAGGAGTATACTAAAAACTGCTGAATTATACACTTTAAAAGAGTGAATTTTTTAAAGATTTTATTTATTTATTCATGGGAGGACAGAGAGGTAGAGACATAGGCAGAGGAAGAAATAGGCTCCCTGAGGGCAGCTGGGTGTGGAACTTGATCCCAGGACCCTAGGATCACAGCCTGAGCCAAAGGCAGACACTCCACCACTGAGCCACCCAGGCATCCCAAAGAGTGAATTTTTAAAAAGATTTTATTATTTATTTTAGAGAGAGAAAACACAAGCCAGCATAGGGGCAGAAGGGAAGAGGGAGAAACAGATTCCTTACTGAGCAGGGAACCCAATGCAGGGCTCAATCCCAGGAACCCAGGATCATGACCTGAGCTGAATGCAGAAAACTTAACTGACTGAGCCACCCAGGCACCCCCCAAAAAGGGTGAGTTTTTTAAAAAGATTTTATTTATTTATTCATGAGAGACACAGAGAGGCAGAGTCATAGGCAGAGGAAGAAGCAAACTCCTTGCAGGGAGCCGAATAGGGGACTCGATTCCCAGACCAGAATCACGCCCTGAGCCGAAGACAGATGCTCAACTGCTGAGCCACTCAGGCGTCCCTAAAGGAGTGATTTTATGGTATGTAAAATGCATCTCAATTAAAGATAGATAAGCAGACCCATTAAGTGAAAGAGAAAAATAAAGAAATTGAAAATCTGATGGGGAATGGAATATTTTCCTAGTTTCACAATACCTTTTAATAAAATACTAATAAGGAAAAAAGAATAACTGTACAAATGGGGAAACTGGCATTTGAATGACCAAAGTGAACACCATTAACAATGAGACAAATCACAATCATGTGCCAACTGATTGGATGTAATGAGAACTCAGCATTGCTGGTATTTGATTTTCCTGGCAAAGATTCATAAGCTGAAACTAATCATAAAGAAACCTCAGTTAAACTCAAACGGAAGAACATGCCAGCAACATGCCAAATAATTGGCCAGCAACCTTCAAAAATATCAAAGACAAGGAAGTTGAGGAAAGAGTGAAGAACTGTCCCAAACTGAGAGAGACTAATGAGACAGAGCAATATAAATGCAAAGATCATTTTTTTTTTTTCTCCCAAGTAGGCTCCACATCCAAATAGGGTTCAAACTCATGAGATCAAGCCAGTCAGGCACCCCTAAATGCAAAGATCTTTTCACCCCAAAGGACATTATTGGACAAATTGGTGAAACTTGACAGGTTGTCTGAGGATTCAACAATAGTATCCTATCATTGGGCAGCCCGGGTGGTTCAGTGGTTTAGCGCCGCCTTCAGCCCAGGGTGTGATCCTGGAGACCTAGGATCGAGTCCCACATTGGGGACTGTGTGGAGCCTGTTTCTCCCTCTGCCTGTGTCTCTGCCTCTCTCTTTCTCTGTGTCTCTCATGAATGAATAAATAAAATCTTAAAAAAAAAAAAAGAAAAGAAATAGGATGGAAACTAGAAGACAGTAGTGTCCATATGCTAATATAGTATCCTATCATATTAATATTCTTATTTGGATGGTTGTATTACTAAGAAATCCCTTGTAGGAAATACACACTAAAGTATTTGAAGCTGAACAAGTCAGCATTCATCCTCAAAAGATTCAAGACAAAAAAAAAAAAAAACCTGTCAGAACCATATTTATAATTTTTTTTGTAAGTTTGAAATTGTTTAAAAAAATTCATAATCCAGGGACACCTGGCTGGCTCAGTCAGTGAAGCATGTGACTCTTGCTTTCGGAGTTCAAGGTCAAGCCCCAGATTGGGTGTAGAGATTACTTTTTTTTTTTTTGAGATTACTTTTTAAAAAAGTTCATATACCAATTTCCAGTGAGGTTTCATACTTTCTCAGTTAACCATCTTCTCTTCATTTCACAATCTTCCTTATATTCATTGAATATGAATGATATCTACCACTTATTGGCACAAAATTCTTAATGCACATGTGACAATATGCATGAAAAACATTGTCATGTATCACTTAGAGCTCAGAAACCAGTACTGCTTAACTTAAGCAGGAAAAAGTATGGACTAGAAGGACATGAGTTATATGGCTGGCTCTGCTGGAAACAGCTCCCTCATTTAATAAATCTGTGTTGATCTTGTGCAATGGATTTAACCATTCAGTGCATCGGTTTATGCATCCATATAATGGAAAATATAGTACCTATTGCATAAGATAGTTGTGGGGATTAAACTAATTAATACATATAAGACACAACAGTGCCCAACAACACATCATTAATGCTTCATAGATGTTATTTATTATCATTAACTAACTTGTTCAAAGAAGCCAATGAGTGGCCGGTGCAGGATTCTAATCCAAGTCCATTTGAAACCAAAACCTGAGCTCCCTAACATCACAACCTTTTTTCACAATGTTAACTGAGCATGATTCTCCCCCTTTTCTCCTAAAGGCTGGTGAAACACAGGGATGTTCCTTCTCCCACCCCACTAGCAATTACTTCCTTTTGCATTCTCCAGGGGTTTATAAACAAAAACTTGTCAAGCCGGCTGGTCCCTCTGAGAAGCAGTTTATATCCACACCCTACAAAAGCTTTTGCCTCACTGGCTTTGGGTAATGCTATCCCTTTAAATATGGAGGACATTTAATCTAAGTAATACTGTCCATGGTCTTTAATCTAGGAATGAACTTTGAGGTGCAGCTTTGAGGTGACATGCTTGCATCAATATCTTCAATGCAGTATCTTCCTACCTTGTATCTAAACATTATCCTTCCTTCCGATATTTGGTTTGAAAATATTGGGTCAACATCTGAAAAGGTAATGCAGTTCCCTGGAAGGTGTTGTATTAATCATTTAAAAAAATTTTTTTCTGTATTTTATAATGTTTTAAATAGGCTTAAAAAGATTGGCAGTAGGGAAGAGCCTGCTTCTCCCAGGGCTACTCTGTTCTTAGAGACAGACAGCAGAGAGCTCAGCAGGGAGCATGTCTTTCAAATGCCAGCCAGCAAGTCTCTAGTTTATATCTCCAATGGTCCTCTAACTGGAACACACCAAGCCAGTGTTTATCCTGCCTGAAATCATCCCAGGGGCCAGGTACCAGGCAACTAGAGAGCATCCCTATAGCCCAAAGCCCATTGGCATTATTCAAACTAGCTAGGCCTAAATCCAAGCATTCCTCTCTCCCCTGTCTTCTGCTACCAGATGACATCAATACCTGGTGCTTCCTGGGATCCCTGGGTGGCGCAGTGGTTTGGCGCCTGCCTTTGGCCCAGGGCGCGATCCTGGAGACCCTGGGATCGAATCCCACGTCGGGCTCCCGGTGCATGGAGCCTGCTTCTGCCTCTGCCTATGTCTCTGCCTCTCTCTCTCTCTCTCTCTCTGTGACTATCATAAAAAAAAAAAAAAAAAATACCTGGTGCTTCCTTTGTGGCTCTGCATGGCACATAGTTATCCCCCCTCTAGGACCTGTGAGAAGAATAAACTTACTTGGAACGCCTGGTGGCTCAGCGGTTGAGTGCCTGCCTTCAGCCCAGGGCATGATCCTGGAGTCCCAGGATCGAGTCCTGCATCGGCCTCCCTGCATGGAGCCTGCTTCTTCCTCTGCCTATGTCTCTGTCTCTCTTTGTGTGTGTCTCTGATGAATAAATAAAATCTTTAAAAAAAAATAATAAATAAACTTCTTTCTTGAAGAACAAGAGCCTCATTCTCACTTCTTTCTGTGGCTACATCAACTTTACCATACTGTTTCCAACACCTACATTCTCAGAACAGGTAATATAAATTGATTTTTTTTTCCTAAAAATTACACTTGATTTATATTTATTGTTAAAGCACTATTAATGTATGTTAATTATACCTAAATAAAAATATGTAGTAGAGAACACTGTTAGACCCTAAAGAAAGTTTGAAAAAAAACAGAAGATAACATCTATATCATACCATTTCAATTAAACCATTGCTTTCCTTTTCCAGTCTGTTTTCTAACTTTGTTCATATACATTCCTCCTTATATGATTAATAAGAAAATATTAATGATCTATACTAATTATAGTGCTCATATTTATAAAAATAGTCTTTTCTATCTCATTTTGAGACCTTAAAAAGAAAAGGAGTGATCATAGAAATAGGATGGAAACTTGGGATGCCTGGGTGGTTCAGTGGTTGAGCCTTTGGCTCAGGTCATGATCCTGGGGTCCTGGATCAAGTCCCACATTGGGCTCTCTGCATGGAGCCTGCTTCTCCCTCTGCCTGTGTCTCTGCCTTTCTCTCTGTGCCTCTCATTAATAAATAAATAAAATCTTAAAAAAAAGAAAAGAAGTAGGATGGAAACTAGAAGACAGTAGTGTCATATGCCCAGGAAGGAGAATATTTCTAGAAGGGAGTGGTGGGCCATGTCAAATGCTAATGAAAGATTCAGCAACAAGAGATCTGAACATGCTCATCAGATTTAGCAACATGTTTTAATAAAGTATTGGCAAACCTTTCAATAAACTTGGCTCTGTGATGGAACTGGAGACACAATGAGACTAAGAGATTTGTTTGGGTTTTGTTTTTTAGATAAGAAAGACATAAGAATGTTTAAATAAAGATTGGGAGAATCTAGTTGTGAGCTAATACTTACCAAAAGAGGAAATGAGTTATTGGTAGCATAAGGTTTATATGAAGGAGAGGAGATAAGGATTGGTTTTGATAGGAGAGCCACCAGCCAATCCTATGGCAACAGGAAGAAGATTGGCTCAGATGTAGGTGGGTTATTGTTTTTGTTTTTGGGAAGATGGGTGAATTTTTCAGTATAGACACTGACAAAGCAGATAGTTGGAATTTTGATCAACAAGTACAACCAGAATACAAGTGGTCATCGCAGTTTATGGTATTAGAAAGAGTGTTCTTAAAAAAAAATTAAAATTAAAAAAAAGAAAGAGTGTTCTTGAAATGATGGACCATAACATTTTGCTGAATATAGAAAGACATGAAAGATGGAGAAAGCTGATGGGGAGAAACTAGATGGGTAAATAGATTGGAGTCCTGATTAGCTAGAAGAATAGTCTTAGGGCAGCCCCGGTGGCGCAGCGGTTTAGCGCCGCCTGCAGCCCGGGGTGTGATCCTGGAGACCCGGGATCGAGTCCCGCATCGGGCTTCCTGCGGGGAGCCGGCTTCTCCCTCTGCCTGTGTCTCTTCGCTCTCTCTGAATGAATAAATAAATAAATCTTTAAAAAAAAAAAAAAAAAAAGAAGAATAGTCTTAGTCACAAAATACAGAGGTTAGAAGGGTTATAGCCATAATGTAGAATGATGTTTTGCATATGTTTATTTTTTATGTCAAGACCTAGCATATGGGGATCCCTGGGTGGCTCAGCGGTTTAGCGCCTGCCTTTGGCCCAGGGTGTGATCCTGGAGTCCCGGGATCGAGTCCCACGTCAGGCTCCCGGCATGGAGCCTGCTTCTCCCTCTGCCTGTGTCTCTGCCTCTCTCTCTCTCTCTCTCATGAATAAATAAATAAAATCTTAAAAAAAAAAAAAAAGACCTAGTATATGGTCATAAGGAGGGATGACTAGGGTATGATGGAGGAGAAAATCACTGGAAATGAGAATGTCCGACTAGGATCTTGGATTTGCTTTTTGTATTAATGTTGAGGTCAATAGGATGATGACTGGAGGAGCATATGTGATCCAGGTCCTCAAATGTGGTGGATAAAGGCAGTGGAGAGCGAATAACAGGATCATAACTGAATGGCCTCTCTTCTGAACTCTATTCTTGAATTTCCAGATATCTAACCTAATATCTCCACTTAGATATCTACTAGCTATCTTCAAGTTAACAATATAGTCAAGCCTAGAAATGAGGGGACTAGAGAAGTCATTTTTATGGGTACCTAATTACCCTAAAAATAAGATTGGGGTTCTTCTGCAGTAAAAAATTGGAAAGTGGATTGTCAGTATACAACAAATGGTCTCCCCTACATTGTGTAACAGTCACATTACCAGATTTTTACAACAGTGAAAATTCAGGTAGCCTCAAAAGTTAAGGGGAGCATCCAGAAAATACAAAGAACTCTTACTGTTCAAAACTAAAAGACAACCCAATTTTATTATTTTTATTTATTTATTTTAAAGATTTCATTAATTCATGAGAGACACAGAGAGAGAGAGGCAGAGACACAAGCAGAGGAAGAAGCAGGCTCCATGCAGGGAGCCCAACGTGGGACTCGATCCCGGGTCTCCAGGATCACACCCTGGGCTGAAGGCAGCGCTAAATCACTGAGCCACCCGGGCTGCCCAACAACCCAATTTTAAAGTGAGGAAAGGACTTGAATAGACATTTCTACAAAGAAGATATACAAATGACCAAAAAGTACATGAAAAGATACTTGATATCATTAGTTATTAGGGAAATGCAAATCAAAATCATGAGATACCACATTACACTCACTAGGATAGCTATAATTTAAAAAAAAAAAAAAAACCATCATTGGCAAAGATGTGGAGAAATTAGAACTCTTGTATATCACCAGTGGGAATATAAAATGGTCCAGCTATAGAAGATAGCTTGGCATTTCCTAAAAGAAGTAAACATAGAGTAACCATGTGACTCAGCAGTTTAACCCCTAAATATATACCCAAAAGAGCTGTAAAAATAGTTTTTTGAGAGAATTTGAAAACAAATTCTTGTATGTGAATGTTCATAGCAGCACTGTTCACAGTAACCAAAGGTGGAAAAACAACCATAAACAGATAAGTGGATAAAGAAATTGTGATATAGCCATACAATGGAATATTATTTGGCTGTAAAAAGGAATGAAGTACTAATACATGCTAGAATGTGGGTGAACTTGAAAACATTATGTTAAGTGGATGAAGTCAAACATCAAACATCACATATTGTATGATTCCATTTAAATGAAATATGCAGAATAGGTAAATTCTAGAAACAGAAAACAAATTAATGATTGCCAGAATTTTGGGAGAGAGGAGGGAATGGGGAGCAACTGCTTAATGGATACAAAGTTTCCTTTTGGAGTGATGAAAATGTTTTGGAATGAGATGGAGGTGGTGGTAGCTCAACACTGTGAAAGTACTAAATGCCACTGAATTTTTTACTGTAAAATGGTTGATTTTATGTGAATTTCACCTAAATTTTAATAAAAAAATTAAGTGGAAGAGTTTTAGTATTAAGAATGATAGAAAAGTTATTTATCAAGATGCAGCAAATTCTTTAGCTGAGGAAAGTGATACATGATTATGCAAGTATGTTCTCACTATATAGAGTAATTCAAATAAAGCACAAAGTATAAGTGCCAAATTTCTTTTCTGCTACATAAAGAGAAGCCTATGTTAGGAAAATAGTTTTATGCTTTCTAACAGTTGTGGAGTTTGAAAACCCAGTGATTAAGAATTTTTCTCTACCACCATCAAGAAGAAAAAGAAGATGAAGAAGGAGGTAGGGGCACCTGGCTGGCTCAGTTGGAAGAGAATTCAATTCTTCATCTTGGGGTCATTAGTTAGAGCCCCACATTAGACGTAGAGATTACTTATATAAATAAACTTAAAAAAAAAAAAGGAGGAGAAGAGATAGACAACAGAGGAAGTGAGGGAATAATAATAATAAAAAGTTGGTTTCCCATTTAAACATAAAGTACTGAAAAACAAAATTTCCCCTCGTATGAGAAAAAGAACACCTCTGTGTTCTGAAAGACAATGATTTCTAACCTAGAATTCTATACCCAGCCAAATTATCCATGAAGCATGAAGATAGAATAAAGATATTTCCAGATATGAAATGTTTCAAAAATTTCTCTCCTAGGCCACTTTCTCAGAAAGCGAGTGGAACTTGAGGGAGGAAACCATGGAAAAAGGGACTCATGGAATCCAATAAACAGGAGATCCAGCCCAAGAAAGAGGCAAGAGAAAATACCACTGCCACAGCTGCCCAACAGGCCTGGAGAGGAATCCATCCTAAAAAGAGCAGGAGAACAGAGAACTGCAAGGTCGGGGAATGTCTCCAAGAAAAAAAAAAGAAAGAAAATAAATGGATTGATTACCAATATGTTTGAATCTCTTGAGAGAAAATTTCAGTTTCTGTCAGAGATTTTGTGGATCAATTGGTGATAAATACACAGATAACTAAGTGTAGCCAATTTGTTGAACAGATGGGAACTCTGGGGTGTAGGAAGAAAATAAGTTTATTCTTGGATGCAAAGTTTATTCTTTGCATATTCAAATTGTTCTTCCCCCCATGCCCTTGAATGAAGTCTAGGGCAAATCTCGGCCTATTTAGTCACTCAGGTAATAAAATTCTCTTGATCACTTAAAACTTCCAAATAGCCTCGGCTCAGTAATTCAAAAGTCCACTCTCATGCATTAAGCCCAACCATATGGAATTGCTATTTTTGCGAGTCAAATTGTTGAATATTGGCAGTTTCACTTGGTTTGCTTTAAGAAGACTCAAAATTTCCAAATTTATTTAAAATAAAATAATCTCTCCTTCTACCAGATAGGCCTGCTTTGGACTGGCCATCTGAGGTAAGAAAGGGAGGGCTTCTTTACTTCCCCACGAGGCCTTCCAACATCCTTCCTCCACCAGGAGACTGTCTCTGGTTTCTCCTGGATAGAAGGGATTTGTGTAGACAGGAGAGAAGAGGCAGTATGGCACTCTCTGACTTTGGCAGGGGTTCACAATGGACTCTTCCTCTCTCAGGGTACTTTTGGCTTGTATGATTCTTCCAAGACACTCTTCCATCCCCAATCCCTGAGCTCCAATCTGCTCCCATGGGTGGGGTCTCGCTCAATCAGAAGACCCCTTGATTTTTATGACCATTTATAATTCTGCCCTCAGCCCCCAGACATGTAGCCTCTTTTGACTGAGGTCACCTCACGCCTTGGGGCAAATATCTTCAACCAGATTCAAGCTAGTGTTCCCCAGCACGGCCCAGTCTGATATTCAGGATACTGTCCAGCCCCCTGAAACAGTACATGCACTTCTTTCTGCCATTATCAGAGCAGGTAGACAGCCATGGTTCATTTCATATACTTCTCAGGTATGAGTCAAGCACTACCTCCTGTGTCACTTGAGCTTCTAGAGATGCATCAAGCTCATCAGGAGGTCTGACTGAAGTGCCTTCCTTCTTTCATTCCCACAAATGGGTGGAAGTGTACTCATGGCTCATCAGTGCTTTCCAAACATTTTTTTTTTGATATTCAGAAATTCCAACAGGCCTTTCATACTCTTGCAAAACCAATTTTTATTTTTTTAATTTAATAGACTTTATCTTTTAGGACAGTTTTAAGTTCATACCAAAATTAGAATAGGGTGGAAGGTACAGAGTATTCTCATATCTTCCCTACCCCCACACATGCACTGCCTACTCCACTATCAACATCCTCCACCAGAGGGTACATTTGTTACAGTCCATGAACCTACATTGTCACATCATTATCACCCAAAGCCCATAGTTTACATTAGGTCTCACTGTTGGTGGTGTACATTCTGTGGATTTGGACAAAGGTATAATGACATCTATCCACCATTATAGTATCATGTAGAGTTGTTGCATTGCCCTAAAAGTCCTCTATGCTATGCTCATTCATCCCTCCACCTAAACCCCTGGAGACCACTTATCTTTTTTTTTTTTTTTTTTTTTGAGACCACTTATCTTTAATTGTCCCCATAGTTTTGCCTTTTCTAGAATGTCATATAGCTTGAGTCACACCATATATAACCTTTTCAGATTGGCTTTTTCCACTTAGTAATGTGCATTTTAGTGTCCTCCATGTGTTTTCATGGCTTGACAGCTCATTTCTTTTAGTGCTGAATAATATTCCATTGTCTGGATGTAGTACAGCTTATTTATCCATTCACCTAGAGAAGGATATCTTGGTTGCTTCCAGGTTTTGGCAATTATGAATAAAGCTGCTATAACCAGTTTTTAGTCACCTCTTTTACAAGTCCCGCCTAGGCAGACATACTTTGGAATGGGGAAGCATCACCTGAACCTGAGACTGAAATAGTTCCCTATCTATATCCTGTTACACAAGAAAATGAAACACCAAGGCAACTTATAACTTCAGGAGGGGAAAGTTATAAATACATAAAATGTAATCATTATACTATACATGGCTTAGTGGTGAATACTACTTATATATGCTTAATAATGTAAATATTAAATATTGATTGATTCAATAATTATGGTAGAAAGATAATTGGAACAACTGACAAGGGGAAATTGTTTTGTCAGAGTGGATGGGAACAGGACTAAGAGAATGAATTCTCATTTTCTATGGTAAGCAGTCAACAGATCTAAATGGAAGAATCAAGAAATATCAGTATAGGCATGCCCTTCAGAAATATGAAGGAAGGATCCCTAGGTGGCTCCAGCGGTTTAGCACCTGCTTTCGGCCCAGGGCGTGATTCTGGAGTCCCGGGATCGAGTCCCACGTCGGGCTCCCTGCCTAGAGCCTGCTTCTCCCTCTACCTGTGTCTCTGCCTCTCTGTTTGTCGTGAATGAATAAATAAAATATTTTTAAAAAATAAAGAAATATGAAGGAAGAAGGGTGCCTTGCTGGCTCAATCAGAAGAACATGAGACTCTTGATCTCGGGGTTGTGAGTTCAAGCCTCATGTTGGGCATAGAGATTACTAAAAAATAATAAATAAACTATTTTAAAGAAGGAATATAAAGAAAGATACCTGAAGAGTTGAAAGTGAGTGAATTGGGGTAATGTTTTCCATGACAAGCTTCTTAAAATTGTCTTTTTAAACTATGGGTGCATATTAAGTTTCTTAAAAACTTAATTTTTAAGAAAGTTATTTATTTATGAGAGAGCACATGCAAGAAGGCACAGGAAGAGGAAGAGGGGAGAAGAATCTCAAGGACACTCCCTGCAGAGCATGGAGCTTGATGTGGGGCTGGATCCCACCATCCTGAGGTCATGACTTAAGACAAAACCAAGAGTCTGATGCTTAACTGACTATGTCACCCAGGCATCCCAAGAAACTTAATTTTTTAAACTATGTAATAAAACATAGAAATTATCTAGAAAGTAGATGATAACTTGACTACAAGAATACTTTTGCCCTTAATGAGAAGTAATTTGCATGAAGCTAAAAGCTATTTTGTTTTGTTTTGTTTTTAAAGATTTATTTACTTTTTATTTTATTTTTTCAATGATAGTCACAGAGAGAGAGAGAGAGAGAGAGAGAGAGAGGCAGAGACACAGGCAGAGGGAGAAGCAGGCTCCATGCACCGGGAGCCCGATGTGGGATTCGATCCCAGGTCTCCAGGATCGCGCCCTGGGCCAAAGGCAGGTGCCAAACCGCTGCGCCACCCAGGGATCCCTAAAAGCTATTTTGTATAGCCAAAAAGCTAACATTCCAGGGAAAATGATTCCCTGTAGCCTTCTGCCTCCAATATGATATGAAAGTATACCCTCCTATTTCCAAATAATCTTGAGATAACCAATGGATTTTCCTATAGGATCGATTTAAGCTTATATCATGGGGAATTTGTTTTCCCCACTGCCTTACCTGGTATTATATATGAGAGATAACCAGGTTACCTAAGCCAGTAAGAGCTACTTTGTTGACCTAGAACTAACTCATGATCACTACTTTTCACTTCACCATGGAGCCCATAGCATCGCTGTACAATATCCTATCAAGACTTTTTAGGACAGGGGGTGAGAGAAAAAGATCAGTAGAGAAAAGCAGAGATATGTTCTTTATGTAACCTCCATGAGGGCAGGGGCCTGTCTGTCTTGTTCATCTCAGTATTCTCAGTGTGTGACATATAATTAATGTTCAGCAGATATCTAAGTATCTATTGAATAAATAAATTGAATGATTCTAATTCCCCATTTTCCTGAGGTCTGTGAGCATTAGAATAAAGTTATTATAAATATCTATAGTTCATAGATACATAAAAAATTAATAGGTAAAGTAGCTCTTAGAAAAGGGTACTCGGCAGGGAATCCCTGGGTGGCTCAGCAGTTTAGCGCCTGCCTACGGCCCAGGGCGTGATCCTGGGGTTCCGGGATCGAGTCCCACATCGGGCTCCCAGCATGGAGCCTGCTTCTCTCTCCTCCTGTGTCTCTGCCTCTCTCTCTCTCTCTCTCTGTCTCGAATAAATAAGTAATTTTTTTTAAAACAAGGGTACTCACTGCATATTTTGAGCAACCATTACAAATATAGGAAATGTAAAATCTACAAATTGCATGAGGAGATATGCAAGAATGCTGATAGTAGCAGTATTTACAACAGCAAGATATAGCAGTAACCTAAAAGTCCAGCAACAGAAGACTGGGTAAATACAAACTGATAACCATGTGATGGTATACAGAAGTGAAAATAGGGGATCCCTGGGTGGCTCAGTGGTTCAGCACCTGCCTTTGGCCTGGGGCGTGATCCTGGAGTCCTGGGATCGAGTCCCACATCGGGCTCCCTGCATGGAGCCTGCTTCTCCCTCTGCCTGTGTCTCTGCCTCTCTCTCTGTGTCTATCATGAATAAATAAACAGAATCTTTTAGAAGTGAAAATGAACGAACTAGAGCCAAAATAGATATAGCTGAACTACCCAAAAGTGTAACGTTGAAGGACAAAAAGCAAGTCACAGAAGAATTCAAATAATATGTAAAATTTTCCTTTTTTAGATTTTATTTATTAGAGAGAGAGAGAGAGAGAGAAAGAGAGAGCACACAAGCAGAGGGAATGACAGGGAGAGGGAGAAGCAGACTCCCTGCTGAACAGAGAACCCAATGCAGTACTCGATCCCAGGACTCTGGGATCATGACTTGAGCCAAAGGCAGACTGACTTAGCCACTCAGGCACCCCTATATAAAAATTTGAAATACACAAAGTGATATTGTTTTAGGAACTTCATTTGCAGTGTAAGTATAAAAATTTGTGGAAATAATGCATATCACATATTGAATGAATGAACATGCTTTTAAAAACCAGCAGCCCTCAGGATACCTAGCTGGCTCAGTTGGAAGAGCATGTGACTCTTGATTTTGAGGTTGTGAGTTTGAGTTCCACACTGGGTGTAGAGATTATTTAAATAAATTTAAACTTTACAAAGAAATAAATAAAAACTGCCAGCTTTCAAATGAAGTTTTTTTTTTTTAATATAAAGCACTTTATTTTTGTTACGTTCTTTTTAAAAGATTTTGTTTTTTCAAAAAAAAGTCTTTCAATCTCTACACCTAACATGGGGCTTGAATTTACCACTTTGAGATCAAGAGTCACATGCCCTACTGACTAAGCCAGCCAGGAAGGTGCCCTCTATTTTTGAATAGGTGATTATATGTGCACATTCAAAAGAAAACTGAAAGGTATTTCAGTAAAAAGTATTTTCTTCATCTCATCCCCAGCTACTAAATCCTTCTCTTCAAAGGCAAATACTGTTATCACATTTTTATGCTTCATTTCAGACCCCTGGAATCCAGAGGTGGTCTGTTCATTAACAAACACACATGTTTATTCTGTACCTGCCACAAATTTTCCGGCTCTTTTTTCTTAATGAGTCTGGCTAGAGCTTTATTAATTTTGTTGATTTTCTTTTTCCTTCAGAAGAATGAACTTCTGTTTTCATGGATTTTCTTTATTGTTACTGCTTTCCAGTTGATTGATATCTGTTCATTTCTTTATTATTTTTATAATTCTGTGTGTTTTGGATTTAATTTGATCTTTTTCTGGGATCCCTGGGTGGCGCAGCGGTTTGGCGCCTGCCTTTGGCCCAGGGCGTGATCCTGGAGACCTGGGATCGAATCCCACATCGGGCTCCCGGTGCTTGGAGCCTGCTTCTCCCTCTGCCTGTGTCTCTGCCTCTCTCTCTCTCTCTCTGTGACTATCATAAACAATAAAAAAAATCAACAAAAAAAAATAATTTGATCTTTTTCTAGTTTACAGAAGAGACTTAGATTACTACTGATTTGAGACCATTTTTATTTTTCCAATACAAACATTTGTTTTTGTTTTTGTTTTAGTTTTTTTCAATACAAACATTTTAATACTACAAATTTCCCTCTGAAGATTGCCTTGACTGCATCCCCAAGTTTTTTGTATAATTTCGTTTTCATTCAGCTCATGGTATTTTATATTTCTCATCTTTTGAGAAACAAATTACGAACTAAAGGACAGTGTTTATGTGAAGTTCTTTTTGCCTTTAGCTTTATAGTTTCCAGTTAGAGCACTTTTCCAAAGTTAATTAGGGTCAGCTCCTTTTTTTCCCAACCCCACCAGTGAGGTTCATTTGTCACAGTCTTTAACTACGTCTTGGGAACCTTGCACATCTTTACTAATTTTTAAACATTTGTGTACAGTAAAATTTACTCTGTAAGCATTTTTTTAAATGCAATCATGTATCCACCACATTGGTACCATAAAGAACAGTTCAATCACCTAAATACCTAAACACTAGGTGTAGGATTTTATTATTTATTTATTTATTTATTTATTTATTTATTTATTTATTTAAATATTGAAGTGCATGTGTTTCTTTATTTTATTTTTTTTATGACAGTCACACACACACACACACACACACACACACACACACACAGAGAGGGGCAGAGACACAGGCAGAGGGAGAAGCAGGCTCCATACACCGGGAGCCCGACGTGGGATTTGATCCCGGGTCTCCAGGATCGCACCCTGGGCCAAAGGCAGGCGCCAAACCGCTGCACCACCCAGGGATCCCTAGGTGTAGGATTTTAATTGACTACCTCCCCCACCCCCAATCTCTGACAACCACTGATTTGTTTTCTGTCCCTATAATTTTGCCCTCTTCAGAATGTCGTATAAATGGAAGCAAACAGGGATGCCTGGGTGGCTCAGTGGTTGAGCATATGCCTTCAGCTGAGGTCTTGATCCCAGGGTTTTGGGATCGAGTTCTACATCAGGCTCCTTACAGGGAGACTGCTTCTCCCTCTGTCTATATCTCTGACACTCTGTGTCTCTCATGAATAAATATATAAAATCTGGAAAAAAAAATGGGAGCCTTTGGGGTTTCATTTTTTTTCATTCATATTGATTCAATTAAGATTCATCTATGTTGTTTCATGAATACATCTATTCTTCCTGTTGCTGAATAAGGTCCCGTTGCGTGGATAGACCACTGTTTGCTTATCTGTTAACCTGCTGAAAGGCATATTGTTTGTTCCCAGGCTTGGCTGTTAGGAAGAAAGCTACTATAAACATTTAGTGTAAGGTCTTTATGTGAACATAAGTTGCTGGGTTGTATGGCAAGTGCATATTTAACTTTATAAGAATTTACCAAGTACCTTCCCAAGTGGCTGTACTGTTTTGCACTCCTATCAGCAATGAATAGCATTCCTGTTGCTCTTCATTCTTCTATTTGGTGTTTTTGGTTTACTTTTTTTATTTTTATTTTAGCTATTCTGATAGGTATGTAATGGTATCTCTTTGTGTGTGTGGTGTGTTTTATTTGCATTTCCCTAATGACATTTTTTTCATGTTTATTTGACACCCACATATCCCTATAATTTCTTTTTTTAAAGATTTATTTATTTATTTATTTATTTATTTATTTATGTATTCATGAGAGACAGAGAGAGAGAGAGAGAGAGGCAGAGACATAGGCAGAGGGAGAAGCAGGCTCCATGCAGGGAGCCAGATGTGTGACTAGATCCTGGAACCCCAGGATCACGCCCTGAGCCAAAGGCAGACACTCAACTGCTGAGCCACCCAGACATCCCCACATCCCTATAATTTCTTTGGTGAAGTGACTATTCGGTTCTTTTGCCCATTTTTCCCTTGGGTTTTTATTTTCTTACTGTTGAGTCTTCAGAATTCTTTATGTATTCTGGATACAAATCTGTTATTAGATATGTGATTTGCAAATGTTTTATCCAAGTCTGTAGCTTGTTTCTCATCCTCTTTGCAATGTCTCTCCTCATTCTTTTTTTTTTTAACCTGATGATTAATATTCCATTGTAAGATTTTCTTATACTTTATTTAGCCAGTCTTAGGTAGGTAGACATTGATGTTATTTCCAAACTTTTGCTGTTATAAACTTTAATATCCTTGAATTTATGGTTTCCTTCCTTCCTTCCGGCTTCCTTCCTTCTTTCCTTGCTTCTTTTTCCTTCTTTCTTTCTTTAAGAGAGGGAGAGAGTTGGCAGGGGGACAGAGGGAGAGGGAAAGAGAGAATCTTAAGCAGGCTTCATGCCTAGCGAAGAGCCAATGAAGGGCTTGATCTCACAGCAGTGACATGAGCCAAAATCAAGAGTTGGCACTTAACTGACTGAGCCACCACCCAGGCACCTCTCATGGTATTATTTGTAAGAATCACTACTTTTTCCTTTCCTGTAAACTGTCTGTTGATTTTTATCCATTTTTCAATTGATTTTTAATCTTTTTTTTTATTTTTAATCTTTTTTTGTAATTCATAGGACATGTTATAATTCTTTACATGTTATAAAATTTGCCTTTCTGGGGTGCTTGGCTGGCTGTCAGGAAGCCCGTGACTCTTGATCTGAGAGTCATGAGTCTGAGCCCCATGTTGAGTGCAAAGATTACATAAATAAACTTTTAAAAAATAAAATAAAATTTGCCTTTGTGTGCTTGAGATGCAATTTTTTTCAGTTTGTCTTTTTTTTTTTTTGCTTTCCATGATTATATTTTATTTTCATGAAGTCAAATGTATCAATCTTTTTCTTTAAGTCTTCTGAATTTTGAATTATAGTCAAAAGGCCTTCTCCATTTCTCCCAGAAATTCTTTTGGTACTTTTATGGTTTCCCTCTTTCCATTTAAATCCTGGATCCATTTGGCATTTTTCCAGGTGTAAGATATAAAGTGTGTATTTAGCTCTTTTTTCTCCACAGATGCTTTGTAGTTGTCCCAAATCATTTATTGCATGAAATCTGTCTTATCTTCATCAGTTTGAAATACCAGATTTGTTTAATACTGAATGCCTACCTGTGTTTGGGTCTATTTGGGAATCTCTTCTGCTAATTTGTGGAAATAATTAGGCATTAGTACCTAACAGTTGTTTGTTATTGTTATTGTTTGTTTGTTGTTTGTTTAAACTCTGTGCTCAATGTCAGACTTACACTCATGACCCCTACCTAGATTAATGGTCGCATGATCTACTGAGTGAGCCAACCAGGCACCCCTGTAACAGTTTTAACTAGTAAGACATGATAGTATGTTTAATACTTGGTCAGGCATTTTCAGAAATGCTTTCTTGTTAATTTTTCCATAAGAAAAATCTAGCTCCAAAACAAAGTCTTTTTTTTTAATTAGGATCTAAATAAATGTCTGCTATCTTAATGATGTAGAGTCTTGCTAGTCAAGAACATAGCTTATATTTCTATTTATTCAAGTCTTTTTCTGTATCCTGTAGAATTTAAATCTTCCTTTCATATAGATTGTGTATCATTATTGTAAAATTTATTCCTAGGAATTTTCTTTTTTATTGATTTGTAAATGACGTCTTTTTTCAACAAAAAATGATGTCAAAAAATGATGTCAAGATGTATCATGATGTCAAGATGTAATAATGTCATTCCATTTTCTAAGATATAATGCTGTCCCTCTATGATACTGAAGTAGCCCCAGGGGAGCAGTCTACTTCAAATAATCATGAGAATTACTCATCTAGACTAGCAAGTAGATCTCAACTGGGTTTGCCCTTGCAACATATACTATGGGTGATTTTGACATACACTAATCAACCCTACAGGTGTTCCTTGTATTTTTAAGGACTCCAGCAGATATGACAGGCTGTGGTTCTTCAGTAGCTGATGGAAATGTATGTGTACCAGGCACTGTCTTAGGGGTTAAGGACACTATGATGATCAAGACAGCCTGAGCCCCTGCCCTCATGGAAGTTGATCACCTAGTCCTAGCTAAACAGAGGAAAGTCAGCAGATAATTGAATAATTATAAGGGTGCAAAGTTCTGCTAAGGAGCTATGAGGATGGAGCAGAGGTAATTTGTCAGGTGTTAACATCCTACTAACATCCACACCTGAGGCTTCAAGTACCTCTCAAATGCTACTCACTCACACATTACATCTCTCTGACTCCCCTCTGAGCTCCAGACCTGCCATTTACACTTGCTCATCAGGAGGTAGGGTCTAATTCCCCTCTCTTTGGATCTGGACAGGCTTACGTCTCATTTACAGCCAAGAAACTACAGTGGACATGACTCTGTATGATGTCTGAGGCTATAAAGTAAATGCAGCTCTACCTTGCTCTCTGGGACACTCATCCTTGTAGCCTTCAGCCATGGTGTAAATAATCTGACAGCCCTGAGGCAGCCATGCTGTGAGGAAGCCCAAAGTAGCCCATACAGAGACCACATGGACAGTCTCTGAGGCCCCAAGAAGAGGGAGAGGCCCAGCCAGCCCCCAGGTGCTCTATCATTCAGTAGTCCAGCTTTACATTAGAAACCCAAGTTAGGAGAGCCTAGCCAAACTCTTTTCCAAATTCCTGACCCATAGATCTATGAGAGATGATGAACTGATCAGTGTTCTTTTAAGCCACTAAATTTGGAAGTGATTTGTTTTGTAGCAATAGTTACAAGCATCTGGGCAGCATGGTTTTGTACATCTTTTCCTCCTACTTGGAATCCTTCCTGTACCCCTTTTGCCTAGTTAGCCTGTACATATCCTTCAGATCTTTGCTGAAGCTACAATGCTTCCTCATGCACCGTCCCTAAACCTTGAAACCTGGGTTCATAATGCCCTCATGCCATGTACCTTTCCTGGGTTTATAATGCCCTCATGCCATGTACCTTTCCTTCCTATACTTATCACAGTTGCATTTGGAGATTCTTTGACAAGTCTTCAGCTCCACATAAAAGCATTCAGTCCATGCAGTTACACAGTAGTCCAGGCATGGCAAACTTAAATGCCAACAGGAAGGGAAAATAACATAAAAGAGAGACATGGGCAGGGTGGGGACTGCAGTGAGATGAAAAGAATGTGCCCATCTATAGGCCACGCAGGCTGCCACTCTGTGTGCTCTGTGCAGCCAAATCTGCCTCATTTTTAGAGATTATACCAAACCTATTATTATTACCATAATTTTTTTGAATATTTTATTTATTTATTTGAGAGAGACAACACAAGCAGGGGGGAGGAGCAGAGGGAGAGGGAGAAGCAGACTCCCCTGCTCCGCTGAGCAGGGAACTCAATGTGGGCTCCATCCCAGGACCCTGAGATCATGACTTGAGCTGAAGGCAGATGCTTAACCAACTGAGCCACCCAGGTGCCCCTCAAACCCAGATTATTATGTAAGGTGTTAGAATGGTACCAACTAATTAAAACTAAAAACACGGATGAAAGAAAAAGGAAGAAAAACAACAAGCTGAAGATTTAATACTCCTTGGGGGCTTTAGAGGGGGAAGAGTTGTTTTTGTTTTTCCATCAGGTCAGCAGACATCAAGCACAGGTCTAGAAATCAGTCAGACAATACATATGATCCCTTCAGGTTCAGGTGGTCCCTAGCGGTTCTCAGTACTCCTTGTTTTTTGAGAAAGACTCTGAATTCACTTTGTGTAAACAAGGAATTATATTTAAGTGAAGCATAGGTTTGCTGTGGGGTTGGCTGGGTTTAGAATGGGCCACTTAGATTTGCTTTCTCTTTTTGTATTGTGAGTCAAATTCTCTTCTAAGGGCTGTAGACTTCTCGACTCTTGCCAAATAATAAGGGATTTTTTTCTTAGAGATGAAGATGGAAATAAGAAACTGTGACCATTAAGTAAATTACACTGAATTCTGTGTGTTCCTTCCTAGAGGATAAATTATATGTATTTGTAATAAGGAATGGGAACATGCAAATCATATAAAAACCCTGTGAGAAGTTGCCTTTTACCTAAAAATTATACTTGGTACTATCTATGTATCTATTACAAAAAATGGAAAAAGAGATATCAAGCCATGAAAAAACATGGAGGAAACTTCATATATTATTAAGTAAAAGAAGTGAATCTGAAAAGACTGCATGACTCTATATGACATTTCTGGAAAAGGCAAAACTATGGAGTTGTTGAAAAGATCAGTGATTGTTAGGGGTTGAGGGGAGGAAGGCGGAGGCAGTACCCTAAGAACATGTGACCCCTGAATGACACATGAGAACGACACATGATCAATCCTAGCAAGAGCAGACTGTAGCCTAGGCTGCTCAGAGCAGCACACTTAAAACTTCACAACTCTAAAGAGAGTCCTATCACTCTTCAGATGAGTAAGATGAGACAGGATATCAAACTCTAAGTATTTTTTTTTAAAGATTTTTATTTATTTACTCATGAGAGACACAGAGAGAGAGGCAGAGACACAGAGGGAGAAGCAGGATTCATGCGGGGGGAGGGAGGGCATGCGTGGGACTAGATCCACGGATTCCAGGATCACGCCCTGGGCCAAAGGCAGGCACTAAACCACTGAGCCACCAAGGGATCCTTCAAGCTCTAAGTCTTACACCGTACTGGGCAAGATAGGAAATTGTTCCTATTTAACTACAGGGGGAACCGAGGCCCAGCTGTATCAGGATCCAAGTTGTGGAATAAAATCTGAAGGTGGGATTAGGAGAAGAAAAATAGAGGGATCTCCCCCTCAATATATGGAAGGAGGGAAATGAGACTGGAAGTCATCCATCCATCACTTGGGTCCCCATGGGTGATAGTAGAACAGGTCAGAACACCCTCTTCTACCTTTACACCTTTGAAGAGATTGTGAAGGGACCTCAGCTTTGAGTTTAAAAAAACTCCTTTGTGTCTGCACCTTTACCCAACTGACCTATGGGGTCCAGACTGCTTAGGAGTTAGAAAGAGAAAACAATTCTCCTTTAGCAGAAGGCTAGAGAATTATCTGAATGTTGCTTACCACTTAGGCGGTAACTGGACAGTGAAAGTCCTTGAACAGTTTTTGGTGTCCTGACATTCAATCATTTTACAAGAAGCAGAGTTAGGAGGCCTGGTCCAGAGAAAAGTGTCCTCTGAGATGGGGGCAAGACCCCAGAGCCATGTTTGGAGAGGCCCCTTCAGCCACAGGACCTCCTATCATGAACTTAAGCAGATTAAACTGTATTGCCTTGGCAATAAAGATTGAGCAATGGTTCGATAGAAAGATACTGAGTAAAATAGGCAGAGACAGAAAATAAACAGTTTTGGGGCAGCCTCGGATGGCTCAGCGGTTTAGCTCCACTTTGGGCCTGGGGCCTGATCCTGGGGACCGGGGATCGGGTCCCACATCGGGCTCCCTGCATGGAGCCTGCTTCTCCCTCTGCCTGTGTCTCTGCCTCTCTCTCTGTGTCTCTCATGAATAAATAAATATCTTAAAAAAAAAAAAAGAAACTGTTTTTTTTTATTTTTTATTTTATTTATTTATGATAGGCACACAGTGAGAGAGAGAGGCAGAGGGAGAAGCAGGCTCCATGCACTGGGAGCCCGACGTGGGATTCGATCCTGGGTCTCCAGGATCACACCCTGGGCCAAAGGCAGGCGCTAAACCGCTGCGCCACCCAGGGATCCCAGAAACTGTTTTTAAATAGTGGGGAAGCAAAATAAAATAAAATAAAATAAAATAAAATAAATAAAATAAAATAAAATAAAATAAAATAAAATAAAATAAAATAAAATAAAATAAAAAATAAAATAAAATAAAATAAAATAAAATAAAATAATAAATAAATAAATAAATAGTGGGGAAGCTGTTCCAGATTGAGCAGGAAAGAAGACCCATCAGCAGCTCTTCCTCTGTTTGCTGCACCTCTCACAATGCGCGCATTATTCTTTCCTGAGCGTGGATTCTAGAGGTCCCAAATTTTCCACCATTAACCCCCCACGCCCCACCCCTGTCTAGGCGTGCTGCTGAAAACCACTTAGTTTATCCAGAGCTGGGTCAAAGAAATAGCAATCTGGCACTTCTCGCCCTTTCACTGACTATAACAATGACCGATTTTATTTATTACGAGCTTCACCGTCACTAGAACGTAAGCTCCATGAGGGCAGGGCTTTTTGTCTGTTCATTTCTATATTCTCAACTCTTGGAGCAATATCTTGCACACAACAGGGGGTTCGATAAACATTTACGTTAGGAGGAACTAAGGGAAGGAGGGAAAGAAGGACCGGAGGCGGGAGAAAAGGAAGGACAGCGTAGAAAACGCGAAGGACGATGGGGGCGGGGGGGGCGGGCGGAGTTAAGAAGGCCGGCCCAGCCTCGTTGCGCGTCCAGTGGGGAGCCCTCAACTCCCAGCAGAACTACAACTCCCAGCTGGCCCCGGGGGCCAGGGCGGGCCGCCGAGACCCAGGACCGACCAGGCCCCATCCCGCCACGGCTCCCGGAGTGCCTTGCGAGAGCAGGCGCCCTCGCAGCGCCCGCCGGGACTTGTGGTTCGGGCCGCGGGTGGGGGTGGGGCCGGGCATGGAGGCGGGCGGGGGCCGGGGGCGGGCGCAGGCCCCTCCCCCGTCACTTCCTGCGGGGCTGCGGGCGCCGGAGCGGCTCTTCAGCGTTTGCGCCGGCGGCCGCCGCGTCTGGCTCGGCTCCCCCTTCCTCTGACCCCCGGCCCGGCGGCGCCCGCCTCCTCCGCGGCCACTCCGCCTCTTCCCTCCGCCGTTCCCTTCCTCTTCTCCCTTCTTCCTTCCTCCTTCCCCTCTTCGCCGCCCCCGCCGCCGCCGCAGCCGCCGCAGCCGCCGCCGCCGCCGCCGCCCAGGACCGCCGGCCGGGGGACGAGCTCGGGGCAGCAGCCAGGTGAGGCGGCCGGGCCGGGCCGGGCCTGGCGGGGCCCGCGCGGGCGCCGCGGCCGCGGGGAGGGGGGCGGCGGGTGGGGCCTAGGCCTCGGCGGGCCCGCGCGCCCGGCCTTCGTGCCCGGGCCTCCGTCCCGCCCGCGGGGCCTTCCCGGAGGAGGCGGGTCCTCGCGCGCCCCCCCCCCCGCTCCCCCGCCTCGGGGCGCCCCGCGGCCTGCAGCCCGGCAGCCCCCGCTCCCCCACCCCTTGCTGGGGCCAGAAACAGGTGCCACGCCGCCTTTGGCGATTCCTCCTCGCGCGCGGGGACGCCGAAGTTGTTCCAGGGGCGGCGGGCGGGGGCCTGCTCCGAGTCCCCGGGACCCCGAGACCCCGAGACCCCGAGCGCGCCGTGCCCCCCGCCGGGTCCGGGGCGCGGTGCCTCCGAGCGCGGCCCAGGTGCCTCGCTCGGGTGCCAGTCCCCGCGCCACTCTCTCCGGCAAGTCCCTTCAACTCTTTGTGTGTGTAGGTCGGGGAAAGGGGCTAACGCGGCTGCTGCCTCTTGGGGCTGTTAGGGTTCCGTGAAACGGGGCGTGTGAGGCGCTTATCAGAGTGCCAGACCCACAGCGCGCCCCAGCGAGCCGCCTGCATGATTTATTAGCGTGATATTAAGGTATGGACCTACGGGGGCAAAGTGGGCTGGGAGTTGACCTACCTGCGCCCGTCCGGGTTGCCTTTGAGGCGGAAACGTCGCCAGCGCCGGGGCTTTGTTTTTTGGGTTGTTAACATGTGAGAGGGGCGTACGTTTAATTGGGACACCGTGTAAGGAGGCAGTCGGTAAAGATGCTGTTATTTGCATCTCCTCCGCTGAGCCAGCTACGAGATTTCCGCCAGCTCCCTCAGTATGAGCAACCTGTCCATTTTTGTTTGTTTGCTTTTGTTTTATTTATTTGTTTGTTTGTTTGTTTGTTGATCTTTTTCCCTCCCCTCCCTGCCATCATCCGGCTTCTTGTTGTCATTTCATTTCTGGGAAAGTTGCTGGCAGCCGCCTGCCTGGAGTTGAAGCCTTTCTGGAGCGCTCGCCCCGCGTGTCAGGTTCTGGAGGGGGCGGTGGGTGAAGCTGGCAGAGGTACAGGAGTCTGGTCTTTCCTTGCGCTACGTCTCTAACTTCTAACTTTTTTTTTCTTTTCTTTTTTTCTTTTTTTTCTTTTTTTCTTTTTCTTTCTTTCTTTCTTTCTTTCTTTCTTTCTTTCTTTCTTTTTTTCTTCTTCTTCACCGCAGCTTTGCTTTTCATTCCGTCCGTCCCCGTGGGGCCGACTTTGCTTTTAAAGCCCTGGCCCCACCTCCGTGTCGCAGTGTTGCTTATGTGGAAGTTTTCTTCTGTTCCGGCGAGGATGTGTGCTTCAGTCGGTTCTGCCTCTGTTCCCTGGCTGTGGGGACGTTTTTAAGGTCACTCTTCCCCTTCTGCTTGTAGCTTTCATTGTGGAGTGGGTGGCGGAGAGAGAGAGAGTTAATCCGGTTTTTTTTTTGATTGATCTTGGCCTTTCAGGAAATCAGTGTGCTTACCAAATATAAATTACATTGCTGCTTGCTGAGGTAAAAACTAAAAATACAGTTGGATGGTGGAGTTGAGCAGTTCCGGTCCTCCTGGTGACAGGTGGGATTTCTTTTTTTTTTTTTTTTTTTTAAACAGCAACTTTATTTGAAGCTACTGAGTTTCTTTTCATTCTTCTACTTGGTTGTGTGCACCTTTCCTTAGGGAAAAAGGCAACTCCACTCAACTCGTGGGCAACTGGTGGACGTTCACATTTACAAGAAAGTTGTGTGTGTGTGTGTGTGTGTGTGTGTGTGTTTGCTCAACGGAATGTACCTCCTGTATTGTAGGGCTGTTTTAGGTAGTAAATTTCTTTGCTGAATTTAAAGCCGTTTTGATGTATACCTGTCTCTCAGCATGTAAAGCGGCCTCTCCTGTTTTTTGACGTTTTCCTGTAACTTTCTGACAGGAGTCTTACTGTCAATTTCTAGTTTAAAAAACTTTGGATGACTCTTCAAAAACACCGAGAAATAGCTGTATGACAAATATGTCTTCTGCTACGTCAAAAATTGTAGTGTTGGGGAAATAATGCTTTAATATTGCAGTCGATAACCTTTAAAAAAAAAAACTATTACGGAAAACATTTAAAAATTGGATAACTGTAGAGAACCCCCATGTATTGGTCACTTAGCTCTGACAATGATTAACTTGTAGCCAAGGTCATCTTGTTTCATGTAGTACTTCCTCCCCCAAACTGGGTAATTTTGAAACAAATCCTGAACATCATATAATTTTACAAGATTGCTCCAGACTGTTAATCTGTCACAAAATTTACTTTAGTGGAATCTTAGTTCTCATTTTGTTTATTGGGCTTCTCATCTCTGTTCACACATGATTACTATACAGGAGAAAAAAAAATGAGTGGCCAAATTAGCTCTTGGTTCAGTGCTTATCCCTCTCAAAGTCATGTCCAAAATATTGCTTTGCTTTTTTGTGTACAAACGCAACAGATCTTAAGCTATCAGTGGTTATAATTGAAAAGGAATAAAAAAAAAACAAAAACAAAACAGATATCTATAAACCTGTTTTGGTGGAGACCTACCTGTTAAACCACTTATAATGGGGAATAACTTTTTGTCAAAGGTAAACTACAGTTAATAATTCATAATGAAACTTTCAAAGTTTCTTTACAGTAGTTGTGTAAATATGCTGGTGTCACCTTAGGTTAAGAATTAAGCAAAAGGTAATTTGATTTCAAAACTCTGTTGTAGGATTATTTTTAATAAGTGAATGAATTTCATAGGCTAGATGCTCTTGTTTTTCTTTCTTGTCTGAAAAGAGATTTCTCCTAGAATCGAAGTTGACAGGAATATTATGTTTGTCATTATTACTTAATTTTCAAATTTCTGGTCATGGACTCTTCACAGCTTTAGACAATTGCAGTTTGCTTTTAGGTAATTGTAATTTCAGTTACGTAGGTTTATTTTTGAGCTTGTTCAGAGGTAGTGAAAATGTGTGTTATGTTTTAGTTACTACAATCTGGGAGATTGAAAGGGATATGCATACCTCTTAAAATTAACTCTGGAAAAAAAAAAAACTAATCGGGTATCTAAGAAAGGGCACAAAATGTACTTTATTTAAATAAAAAAAATGCTTAGTGCTTCCCAGGAGGCTTAAAGTAAAACTTTTAAGTATTTGGAATTATTTCCATAAATACAGTTTGTTCAGACTAAATTGCTCTCTTTTAAGATTCAACCAGAAAACCCATTTATATACAGATTATTTTAAGTTTAGAAATGAGTATGACTCATAGAACTTTTCCCCCTCATTTCTGAAGTCTAACCCATTAACATTATTCTGAGTGTAATCTTTAAATGTTGGCCTATACTGTGCTGCTTCATCCAGTCTCCCCTTAGTAAGACAATGACGATATTTCATATAGGAGGCACAGAGTGGCTCTCAGCTTGCAAGGCAACTTTCTCTCTCTTGCCCTTTTGCTGGATGGAGTGAAAGTGAAATTCACCAGCATAAAAAAGAAACTTTTATGAAAAAGGCATCTTTTTGTTGGATGTCATAAGTCAATTCCAGGGACCTTGTTTTTATGAGCCTCCACACTGGATCATCTTACTCACTGTCATACTTTGTGACACAGAATTGCTCAGTTCAGGGAAATGTAAATTCTTCCCCTTTATTTTTTTAAAGATTTCATTTATTTATGCACAAGAGACACAGAGAGAGAAGCAAGAGACACAGGCAGAGGAAGTGCTTCTTAAGCAGACTCCATGCAGGGAGCCTGATGTGGGACTGGATCCCTGGTCTCCAGGATTAGGCCCTGGGCTGAAGGCAGGCGCCAAACCGCTGAGCCACCCGGGCTGCCCAATTCTTCCCCTTTAAATGAGAACTTTTGAGGTTGCTTTCTTTCTCTTGGAATGGAATTCTGCAGCGTTCAGAAATGTTTAGAGAATTTTATGGCAGATTTTGTTTCACACTAGACCTTTTGCTTCACGCTAAACCTATAACAGGTTGTTTTAAATTATAAACTTTTGGTGACAGATCTTTGTGGCTAACATGCTTCTGGTATAGTTTTCGGCATGAGCTTTTCCTTAAATAAAACCTCATTAAAATCAAGGTTTAGCATTATGCTGTTCCAAGAAGTGTAATTTATGAGTTAGAGATTGAACTCTGAGAAGACATGTTATTTGCTATCCTTATTTTTGCCTGACGTTTTATTATGAAAATTTTTAAATATATAACAAAGCCTAAAGAATGTTAGCGTATGCCTCTATATCTACCACCTGTTTTCTGCCATTGACATTTTACCACACTTGTTTTATCATGTCTGTTCCATTTGTCTGTCTCTTTGAATTCATTAATTCATTTTATTTTTTAGTACATTTCAAAATAAATTGCAGCATCAGCACACTAAATACTTGAGCACACATAGCCACCACAGTGAATTTTAATTTTAAATTGAGGCAGCCCTGTAAGGTGTCTCTGGATCTTTAAAAGCCAAGGGTTTTGATAATTTTTGTTTCAGATTTGCTTAGGCTCCAGAACTTTTTGCTTTTTTTAAAGAAATGTTTAATGAATTTTTTGCACCAAGGTGTGCTTATGTATTAGTCAAGTATTACAAAGCTTGAATAATGTTGGCCAAATCCTTTGTTCTCACATACTAAGGAGATAATAGGATTACAAATATATAGCTACGTTGATCTTAACAAATAACGCTAGGTGGTTGGTTTGGATATCTGTTTTGCTGACAATTTAATGCTCTGAACTAGAAAACCTTACCAAAGAAAATTATTTATTATTAAAAAAATGGTAAAATGAGCAAATTATTGCAAAGAGCTTAATTTTTTAAATATGTACATTCCCATAGTAGGGAATAAGGTTGATGTAAAAGTGATCTATGTCACCAGATAAGAGCAGGTAGAAACAAATTCTCTGCAGACTTAGTTATATTTTCTGGAATTATACAAGTTTGTTTATTTGTTGAAGGAGTATATTCAGGGGGCCCCTTCAAAGTATATTTACTGAAAGCAAAAAAAGTAGGAAAATCTATCCAAGAAAGTATTTGCTTTCGATTAAAAATTAGTCTTCTGAATATTAAATTTGTAGCCCATCTGCTTCTGTTTAATCTGTAATCTAATTTGGGGGAGAAGTGTGATGACTTTGTGAGTTTATAACAGTAATGGGAGCAAACCAGGCTATTTTATTATAATATGATACACAGGTCATAATTGTTCTGGAAGGTTTTTGTTAAACCAGACTACAAAGTCTAAAAAAATTTAAGTGCCCTGAGGTCTTTGCCTAAATAAAAAGGATTGTTCATTAGATTGTCTCTATATTTGATGTAGTTTTAGAATTGGTTGTGCAGTGAGTGGGTTGATTTTAGTCAGCATGTTCTCTGTTCCCATTTAAAATGTTTTTTACAAGTGGTGTGTAGCTATAAGTTTATATTTATAGATGTTTATGTGGCTGAGGACAGGATTAGTAAATTTGCTGGATAATAATACTTGCTACTATTTATTGAGCTCTTAACCATGTGGTAGGTAGGTTAGGATTACAGGGTGAGGGTTATTTGATGCAGGAAAGGGATCTGAACGGTCAGATTGAATTTATCTAATAATATAAAAGCTGCTGTTCATCGAGCTCTTCCTTGGTGCTAAAAGTTGAAGTAGATGATTTATGTTGTATTTCTGATACTTGAAAACGTCTTTGCGGACATCAGTTCTAGTAGCTGCAGATACTGAGGCCTGTCTGGGAGGCCAGGTAACTGGAGTGAGGTCTTCAGCTGTTTTCACTGAACCACACTTCATCTCTAATTATGTTCGGGTGCTTTTTGTTTAGGACAGTAGTTTTCTTGTGTGTCACCAGTGCTTCATCATAGCTAGGATGATTTTTGTTCACTAGAACTTCAGACCAATTTGAAAAAAGTCTGTTTCAGTAATACTCAGTTTTTAAAATGAACTCTATTCATCATTCCCTTGAAATGGACTTATAGTTTACTTTTGTTTGTTGTGATAGATTGCTACAGTCACATTAAACTAAAACTTGTAAGTTGATTCAAAGGTTTGTGGGGTGCAGGGAACTACTTAGAAGTAAATGGGGAAGAAGAGGAGGTTTCATTAACCTGTGTATTGTAGGAGGCTCTCCTCTAAATTATTGCTATAATCCTTCATGAAGTTCGTTAAAAATGACTTATGAACTATAGACAAGGTTGTTGCTAAGAACATTAGTTTCTTTAGAATTATAATATTCCTTTTTTTTATTTTAATTTTTATTTATTTATGATAGTCACAGAGAGAGAGGGAGAGAGGCAGAGACACAGGCAGAGGGAGAAGCAGGCTCCATGCACCGGGAGCCCGATGTGGGATTCCATCCCGGGTCTCCAGGATCGCGACCTGGGCCAAAGGCAGGCGCCAAACTGCTGCGCCAAAAACAAAAAAACAAAAAACAAAAAAAAACCAAACTGCTGCGGGATCCAGGGATCCCAGAATTATAATGTTCCTACTGGATATGCATTAACTAAACTTCCAATTAACTTTATAGGCCTTGGTGATTGTTTCCCTCTTTGCTTTCCAGCCCTAACATCCCTTTCCTTGCTGATGGTATTGGGAATATTTCATGTAACTTTCTGTTTAGTATTGAACTGCCTCCTTAACAGTTTTTTTTTTACTTTCTTTGAATCAATGATCTGCATAGGAAGCCTCTTTAGTTCTCCACCCAGGCAGTAGTCCTCTCTTAATGGCTAGTTTTAAAAGGCAGATCAATGAAATTAAACCTGCCTGTTAGATTTGAGGTTTTCATGAGATGGTGTGTGTTTCCGTTCTGTTTTATAACCTCAACTGAGGTGACCATGTAGCCTGTAATGACATACGTGTATCTCATTAATCACGAAAAGGTGTTGGAAATGTGTCTTGTCTGGGGATGAAGTGAGCACATGCTGCTTCTTAAGTTGTCTATATTGGCTCCCCTCAGGCACAAGCTTTTCGATCTAACTAGATCTTGTCTGATTCTCTCACGGTTTTGCTTTTTGAAGTCCATGCTTTCTATAGATTAAAATTAACTGAGGCATGAATTTTCTACTCTTGCAGATTCCACCCTGATACAAACAAGGCCATTGTCTGCTGATGCCATTGTGACTTTGTACAAAATGCTAGGCAGTCCTTTCCTCTTTTAGAAAGAAGATAATTTATATGTAATGATAAGTCTGATTATGCTTAGAGGCTTATGTTCTTTGTTGCACAATTTAACCAACCTGTGCTCATTGAAGCTCTATGACCCTTCACCTAGATGACAGTTAAATAGAAATAGAGTTAGGTAAATAATTCCCTTTTTATTTGTAGTATACGGAACCTTTACAGTCTGGAACATTTAGGATATGACTATTGCTGGGTACTGATTTCCCTGTTAAAAGAATTTACTTATTTAGGCACCAAACATAAAAAAAGAATAAGTTTTTTTTATAAAGTTCTTTCTAATTTTGCAGGGTTTTTTTCTTTCTTAAATAGCATGTTTTGAACAAGTATCAGTTATAATATATCCTAAGAAAGCGATATTTGACAGCTAACTTTGGTATGGAGTATCATACTTTACAGGCATTTTACCTCTATTACAAGTTAATCCACCCAAGCAGTACACAGTTATTATTTTATTAATCATATGAAATTGATGGTGGTCACCTCATTTAATATATTAAAAGGTTGAAGCCTCTTTTTTAAAGATTTATTTATTCATTCATTCATTCATTCATTCATGATAGACACAGAGAGAGAGGCAGAGATAAAGGCAGAGGGAGAAGCAGGCCCCACACTGGGAGCCCGGCACAGGACTCTATCCCGGGACTCCAGGATTGCACCCTGGGCCAAAGGCAGGCGCTAAACTGCTGAGCCACCCAGGGATCCCCGAAGCCTCTTAACATATTAAATGAAGCATTTATTATTCAACTCAACACCATAGTTGGGACCCAAACTCACATCTCTAGCCAAGACTCCTCAGTCATATCCGCACAGCCCTGTTCTCTTTGCCCTTACCCTAAATCAGCATCTTACAGCCAAAGGGTCTTTTTGTCCTTACATGTCTTTAGTTGCGAGATAATGTGTATTATAAATGATTTGTTATTATGAATTAAAATGCCACTGTGAATTATTTCTTTAAATTTGTGTCAGGTTCAAAGTTACTCTTGTATAAACATGAATTCCACAATTCATGGGACTGTATCTTATTTGTGCACTTCCTTCTCTCCAGTGCCTAGAATACTGCCTGCAGATAGTAGGTGTTCAGTAATTATTTGTTGAGTGAATAAAGCAGTGAATGTAATTCACTCTTTTGCATTCTAGTATGTTTTCTTGAGTGGGAAAGTAAGGGAGTTGGGCTTAACCCCCAGTTTCTCTTCTCTAACACTGCTTGGAGAAAGTAAGTGCCATGTAGCTACACTGGTCATAATCATGATGGTTTCGGATCATCATTTGAAAGTAGTTAGGGGATTTCAAAAACTGAGTTTGCTCACAGGAGTGTGAATGTATAGAGTGTCAGCTATCCTTGTCTTGTGTGAAGATGTCTGAAATCCAGATGGTTGCAAGCTGCTGTATTTCTCCCCCCACCCCCTCCTTTTTCCTCTGCTGTAAAGTTGTTGGCGGTTGTTCTTACTGTTGTCATTGTCTGACTCTAGCAGCTCCCTTTTCCCATTCTTATTTATTTATGTATTTCTAATTTTTTAAACTTCTGGGTTGGGCTGAAAAAACTTAAATACCCAAACCTACCATAATTGTTCCTCACAGATGGGCTTAAATTGAGGGGCACCCCTAAGAGTAGAAGACATGGGCTTTCCTAGGTGGTCTTAGAGATTTGTAAGGGCTGCTCAGAGGCTTTTTCCAGTTTCCACTCCTGCTAGTATTGTGAATGGGTGAGGTTATGGAGCTGCAGGCCTCTAGATTGGAAAGTTATTAGTATAGCATACTATTTGCAAAAAGAACTTGAATTGTTTAAAATACTGTAAAACAAATCAGTTTATTTTATTTCCGAAATTATTCTTTTTTTAATTTTTATTTATTTATGATAGTCACAGAGAGAGAGAGAGAGAGAGAGAGAGACAGAGACATAGGCAGAGGGAGAAGCAGGCTCCATGCACCGGGAGCCCGACGCGGGATTCGATCCCAGGTCTCCAGGATCGCGCCCTCGGCCAAAGGCAGGCGCTAAACCGCTGCGCCACCCAGGGATCCCTATTTCCGAAATTATTTTGATAGTGAACAGCTACTTTTATCCTTTGTTAAGTCACAGTAGCAGTGAGAAATTGAAATGAGTGAAATTCCTTTATGTTGTAAAAATGCAAAGGGTATCTCAAGGTAAGGAATTGTCTTTGTTACTAACTACAGTTGACCTGTGAACCACATGGGTTTGAACTGCATGTGTCCATTTATGTGCGGATTTTTAAAATAAATACAGAACAGTATTGTATATGTATTTTCTCTTTATGACTTTGTTCATCTTTAGCTTCTTTAGCTCTATTGGACAAATACTGTATATGATACATATAACATAAAACATGTGTTAATCATCTTAATGTTATGGGTAAGGCTTCTGGTTAACAGTTAAGCTATAGGTGATTAAGTCTTTGGGGAGTGAAAAGTTATACGTGGATTTTTGACTGTGTAGAGTGGGGAGTTGGCATCCCAACCCCTGTGTTGTTCAAGGATCACTTGTACTACCTTTTAAAAAAGAAGATACTTCTAGATAAATCTGATCTGAGAGTCTGAGAATGAAACTCTTATATCACCTGATATCCAGTTCTAAAGAATGATTATGGTTTGGATTTATTAGTGATAATGCACTTTTTGTATTTTGGAATTTAATATAAGAATGTTTTTGTACAAAGTATGTTTTTGTGAATTTTCCCGTGCAGTTGTATTTTCATGACCAAGTATATGGTAAGGGCATTTATGAATAAAATATTTAGCTGGTAGTGAAAAGTGGGGGGGGACCTCATGAGTTTAAAAACTAAGCTTGTGTGATCAGACGGTATATAATGCCCAGTTTCTTTCTTTAAAATTAGTTTCGAGATATTCACCACTCTCTTATTGTCATGTCTCCACAAAGTACTCTACCCAGTTTGCAGGCAGTTGTGTCTTTTGTGGATTCTACAGTGTGCTGCTTCAAGCCGTGAAATCATGCTTTCATCTACTTGTGGATTTTAGGTTTCCCCCCAAACTTGAGCAATATATGTCTTTGTTTTCAGAAATGATCTCCTCTAGTAAATTATTATTGTTTCTTATTTTCTAGGAGTTTCCTAACCACATAACCTCTTAGAACTGAACCAAAACAGCATTACTCCTGGAGCACCTCTTTTTAAGGTACACATAATTTGACTGTGTAATTTCAGGCCTGTTGATAACCTGTAATATTTTTGAATTTTTGAATGATCTTATGGAAAATGACTTTTACTTCTGGCTGTAATGTTAGAGAAACAGAAGAAATTGTATGCAGTCTGAATTTCTTTTTACTCTTGAGATTTAATTAGAAAGTAACTGCAGGGAAGATTGTTGGCAAGAATGTGAAACCCTTTAGCCAGCACTGCCATGTACTTTAAATGTCGAGACGTGAAAATTGGCCACTAAAGTTGTCATTAGACATAACTTGGTTGGTAAGCATCCTGTTCATAGCAGCTTTTGTAGATTGTCTTTGATTTCTCAGGTTATTTATGTAAAATGGTTTGGTTTTCAAACTTGTGGAGAGTATCACAACATTGTTTTCTGTCATGAGATAGGGCTGTGAATTAAGTTCCATTTACTGCTGGTTGCTTGTGATCATCTAGGCCAAAAACTTTGGAAGAGTTGAGGATTTTACAGTTTTATATCAAGGCACTGCAAAATATACCGCATCTGTTAATACTGCCTTGTATTTTAGCCCTTAACCTCTTAGAGCTGGAAGTATAGAATCATAACATATCACTGGTAGTGATTAGTGGACAAGTCAAACCCAACTTTCTTTGGGAATGAGGAAATTGAAGCATAAGGAAATCAGAGGAGTTGTACCAGGCTCAGTGAATGGATTTACACTCCTGTTTATTTAATGCTTTTCTTTTCAAAGGACTGAACTGTTACCATGCTTCAGGATTTCTTCATTATTTTAGTTCCAATTGCTACAGCTACCGAATTTCCTGTTAGAAAGTGTTCTGGGGAAACTGAGGCATGGGACAGTGGGTTGCCAAGAGTTGGATGGATAATTGCTATCTTAATTTGGGAGTAGAACTGAAAGCCACAACTCAGAAGTTTGATCTGATTTAACATTATTGGTTGCTACTTAGCAGCAAGGCTGGTTTCTTAGAAACTGGGTCTTGGCTCTGGTCTGTTTTGCATGAAGATGATGGTAAATGCAGTCGAGTTTCTAGGTAAATGGCACATAGTTACAGAATACAATTTCCCTTTTCTGAAAGAAAAAGCCAGTTAACTGTTATGTTGAACTAAGCCCCTTCTTATTTAAGAATAGGTCACACAGTACTACTCTGAAAAATCTCCAGCAGATCATGAATAGTTATTCATTTTGGTTGGTTTAAGACATTTGTCTATGTTTTTATAAGTTTAGATATTAAAAACATTTCCATGTTTGTAAAAAAATAGTATGTTTGACTTTAGTTATTTTTAAGAGCTCCTCCTAGGGAATGGAAGTAGGGAGCTTGATGAGGTTTCAAAGCTAGAAAAGAAAGTGAGGTTTGCAGCTCGTTAGGCTACAGAGGTAAAGTTTTTCTCACTTTAGTGTTTAGTTTGGTATGATGGTTTTTCCAGGATGAACAATTAAGAATGAATTCTCTTTTATGAAGTGTTTCTTTAAATGGACCACCCAGTGGTTACATTTGTGTGGAAAGAAAATCCTCCATTGCCCACTTGGCACCCAGCCAAGTGTGAGACAGGGGCCACATTCAGTCACTTGGATGCAAAGATCTTGAACAGCCTGGGTTGTTTCCAGGCATTATTTTTGGCTGATTTTATTGTCTTGCAAGTGATTGTGCCTCCTCAGGGCTACTTGTCCTGTCTTACTTTTGACCGTCAAGTACATAGTGGTCTTTTTGTTTTGTTTTTCCCTCTGTCTTAAGTAGTTTGGTCATATTTCTTTTAAAGAATCTTTTTATTATTGAGTAATTTGATATATGGCTGGCTGTTGGATATTATTTGCTTAACATTGCCTTTGTTATTTAGAAATGGTTGAGTAGGAGTATAGGTAGGAATATAGTGATTGCCATGTTTGTGTATTTGTGGCTGCCCTGCCTACAGGTGTTTGGATAATGTTTGGAGTCAATGAATTGGTATTCTGGGATCAGAGCCTGGATGGTGGATGCTGGTAGGGGACGAGAAGGTAGGGAGGTGTCATGGTAGTTGTGGGGGTGGGGTGAGTTTATTTGGAGAAAACATAAAAACCACATTGCAGCTGGAGAGATGTGTCCAAAAAGGATCTTAGAAATAACTGTTGGATGTAAAGGAATGATGTGGGCATTTTAGGTGTATTTCAAGGCTATTGTAGGAAAGTAGTTTATTCCTTAACTTTTTAATTGTTGCTGACAGAGTTTCTCTGAGGGTGGAGCCTCTCAAAACCTAAAGAGAACAAGATTAATAGATTTACAGTTGGTTGCTTAAAGATCTCTTTTTGTGTCTTTGAGGAAAAATTTAACAAATCGGTTTTTTCTGACACTTGAGAATGTACAATTTGCCGTATAAGGATTTACATGTAGTAAATGTTTAATAAATTTTTGTCCAATATTGAATGAATATACTGTCCAAAAATTTTTGTTCATACAGCTAATGCTTTATGGTGGCAAGGGACTGGAGTACTCTTGTGTCTGTGTACCCATACTACATAAGATTTTATGGAGGACTTTGAAGGGAGAGACTTTTGGTAAAATGTTTATGGCTAAAAGCACGTCCAGAATTGAGGTGATTTCTTTTTTTCTTCTCTTCTCTTCTCTCCTCTCTCCTCTTCTCTTCTCTCTTCTCTCTCTTCCGAACACATCTTGTTTGTAAACGTCACTTATTGCAAAGGGGAATGATGTATTGAACACAATACTATAGCTATTTCATTATAAGTCATGTATTACTCTAATTAAATTAAATATTAAAAGGGATGTTTTTCTGTAATTGCTGAAGTAGTTGTTTCATATTAACAGTGATTTAACAGTCTTAGTTGAAAGTGAGTAAGACTAAGCACTCTTGCAGATAGTTCTGTAAGCTATTTCTAGAAGGATTTGCCTTCTTGTATATTAAACAATTCACTCAGATGGTGCACTCATTATGGCCTAGTCTTGGTAGATCACTGCTGAGTAAAGAATTTGCATTTGTGCCTCATCACTTTTTTTTTTTTTTCTTTTTTGGAAAGAGAGAGGGGGCATGCTAGCGGGGAGAGGGAGAATCCCAAGCAAGCTCCATGCCCAGTGCAAAGACGACTCCATCTGACGATCCTGAGATCACAACCTAAGCTGAAATCAAGAGTCAGATGCTCATCCAACGGTCACCCAGAGGCCCCTGTGCCTGATCACTTTTTAACATATTATGTATAATTTAAAAAAATGTTTAGGGGTGCCCAGGTGGCTTGGTCAGTTAAACATCCAACTCTTGATTTCAGCTCAGGTCTAGATCTCAGGGTCATGAATTTGAGCCCCACATTGGGCTCCATGCTGGGCATGGAAAATACTTTAAAAAAAAATGCTTTTGTAGAGTTCATGTGCCCACATTCCCCTTCCCACAGCCCATTAAAGAATACGTGACACGGGACGCCTGGATGGCTCAGTAGTTGAGCGTCTGCCTTCAGCTCAGGGTGTGATCCCGGAGTCCCAGGATCAAGTCCCATATTAGGCTCCCTGCATGGAGCCTGCTTCTCCTTCTGTCTGTGTTTCTGCCTGTCTCTCATGAATAAATAAATAAATTCTTTTTTTTTTTTTAAAAAGTGACACTTGTTAAACAGAAGCTGCTAGCCAAGGTGAGACTCTTTATTTTTATGAGATTTTTGTGTCACCAAGCCAAACTTGGGACTTGGAATTATGAGTCTTAAAAAAAAAAAAAAAAAAGGTATTCGTAACTCTATCCTGTTGCCACTCCCTGTGTTCTAGTGCTTATATATGCTACATAATAAGGGTTTGAGAATAAAATGAACGTGTTTTCCTGAGTTGGTGTCTAAGCTCTTCTAAGAGAAACCAGAAGATTAAGGGCCTCGTCTGTGCTGGAGCCAGGAGGCAGGAAAATAGTAGCACAACACAGGCTTAACAGTAAAAGGTGCTTCCAGCGCCGAGGAAAGCTGGAATCTGTGTGTTTTCAGTTTTCTTTTCTTTTTTTTTTTTTTTAATTTCTATTTATTTATGGTAGTCACAGAGAGAGAGAGAGAGAGAGAGAGGCAGAGACACAGGCAGAGGGAGAAGCAGGCTCCATGCACCGGGAGCCCGACGTGGGATTCAATCCCGGGTCTCCAGGATCGCGCCCTGGGCCAAAGGCAGGCGCCAAACCGCTGCGCCACCCAGGGATCCCTGTTTTCAGTTTTCAACCTAATTTTACTGTGTATAAAACATTGTTCTTATATAGGAAGCCTGACAAATCACTTTAAGCTCTTCGGAGTCCCTAATTTATTTGGTGGAAAGTAATCCTTAGAGATAGGCTCAAAAGAAAAGACAAGTTTTAATGTAAGGATTTAATCTTTAGGACAGAATAGTACCGTTGAGCGACAGGTGCTAAATTTGTACAGAAGTAGGATCTCCAGAATTCCGTGATTCCCCTGAATGCTGCTGTGAATTCTATAAATAGCAGTAGTGAAATGCTTTATTTGTTGTTCTAGTTAATGTGGGTAAATAATATATTTTACCCCATTTATCTATGTTAGCTGCCTGGCTCCTGTTTGGGAGAGGAGCATCTGTTTGGGTAAAATATTAGCCTTAATTTTTTAGCATTTTGAGATGAAAAGGGGATTTTCTGTTCCTAAGAATATAAACTATTTATTAAATTAGTGAGATTTTATTTTGTGGGTTAGTGTACTCTTGTACTCCAAATAGCATCCTTGGCCCCTCTGTCCACTAGATACAAGTAAGTCCTCAGTCCTATTGCAACAGCCAAATAATGTATCCAGATATTGTAAGATATCTTTGGAGAACTGAATTGTCCCTTCTTTAGAACCATTGCATTAGATTCTCTTTCCAAGCTTGAAGACACATAGAAGTGTTTATGTGCTAATGAGTACTGTTTGTCCAATTTTAGTATTGGTCATGGTGGAAATTAGAAATTTGTAAAAGTATCCAGACTTATTAGGATTTTAGAAAATTTTTATTTGCAGTTTGGACTACTTGTTTTAACCAGTTGTTACATAGACACAACTCCAAGTGAACTTAAGGTAACATTTATGGGGCAGTCTTAAAGGCCATTTGTTCCCTTTTTCAACTTCTAGAAAATCTGTGTATTTATGTCTGTGACTGGAGATGCTGGCTGTGGGCCTGCTGTAGGCAGCATTAGCCAAAAAAGGTCTCTTTGGACCCCACCCTTTCTAAATTTAGTCCATTCATTCAGCCTCATACTCTCAGAGCAACACAGGACAGAATTAGGTTGCTGTTTCTTGGATGCAGGTAGGCTCTGGAGCACTTTGTTTTTGAATTGTTTTTTGACTTGTGACTAGTGGTTGGTAGTATGAAGTTGTGAGTATAGTATAAGTGAAAAAAAAATTTTTTTTTTTGGTAGAAAAATGCCCTCAAGACAGAGTTTAGAAAGAGAGGGGGAAGAAGGGAAAAGGGTTTGGGGGGCTTTGAGAGAGAAATCTTCTCTTTTGGCAGGTGAAGGAAATCAAAACGATGAAACAAAGTCCTAGCTGATTTCTGGATGGTTCTGGACTTGTTTCTTGGATATTGGCAACTTGTGTGCCAGGAGAGTTATCTAGTCTTTTTTTTTTTTTTTTTTAAAGATTATTTTAAAAATTTTATTTATTCATGAGAGACACAGAGAGAGAGACACAGGCAGAGGGAGAAGCAAGCTCCCTGTGGGGAGCCCAATACAGGACTCAATCCCAGGACCCTCGGATCATGACCTAAACCAAAGGCAGACAGACGCTTAACCACTGAGCCACCCACGTGCCCCAAGAGTTGTCTAGTCTTTACTGGATCTCCTCTGTTCCTTTGTTCTGACTCCAAAAAGTAAACAAGGAATAACTGCATTATGGACGATTTTGGTGAATAAGATGATGCTTCTGTCTCTATATCCAAAGTCATGTTTGACCTGAGGTGTTGGGGTTCTTTTTAGTTTTACAGTTCTTTTTGCTCTCATCAAGAGAGAATGTGCCCGAATTCCTCAAGTTACCTAATTGCTCTGATTGTTCATCTCTTTCCAAAGGTCCAGCTTTAATTAAAAATTATTTTGAGACTTTAAAAAAAACTAAAGTAACCATTACTTTGTAATAGAAATTCTGATTTATTTGCTGGTTTCTGTTTTGGTTAGCTTTTCTACTCGTTGTTGTTACTGGTTATTTGGGGGTACTTTTGGCTCGCTTAAATACATTCATCTATTTGAATGGTGTCCATGACTGTAAGCAGAACAGTCCTTACCTTTGACTTATGAAGAAATTTAAATGTATTCAGAAATAATGCCTTTGGAACTTAGAAGGTGAAGTAGACCATTTCCTCTGCTTCCTGGGTTCCACTCCCATCCACACTAGTGAAATTGCTAGTCTGAAATCTGTTCCTCTCTTTTTCATCTTTTCCACCTTTGCTTTTAATCATACAAACATTATAGAATGTTCTTTACTATTCAAATAATTTCTCAGGATCTTGCATGTTGGTGTAGATGCAAGTTTTATTTGGGGTCTGTAACTAATGAGACCATCTCAAACCTCATAGGAAAAAGATCTTTTATTGTCATAAGGAAAAAGAAACAGTAGAAGTAAGAAATTCCTGTCTTTCTTCAGTCAGCTTAAAGGAAAACTGTAAGGGTGCCAGCCTGAGCACGTGGCCCTTCAGTGGAAGCAGTGTGTACATTCACACACTAATGGTCTTAGGAACCAAGTGTGCTTTCACCTTCTGATAATTTTGAGACAAGAAATCTTTACCGTATCCCATATAGTATGGAAAGCCTCTCCGTACCTTTTTTTTTTTTTTTTTTTTTTAGTTTTTTTTTTCCTTTTTTTCCCCCACATTTTTTTAATTAGACATTTTGAATACAGGCTGTAGTTTGTAATTCTTAATTTTCAACAATGAATGTCATTAAACCCTACTGGTGCTCTTTATAAAATAAACATGCAGAGCATATGGGTATTGCAAGTCATTTAAAAGCACTGTCAGAAAGTCACAAGGCCAGGAACTTCACTGTGTACCGAGGGGAACACACTTCTAATACATCAGCATAGCTACAAGCTCAGTGGGACTATTTTCATTCTTGAGTAGGTGACACCAATTTTGACTGAATATTGGCAATTACATATCTCCTCTATAATTTACCTTTTTATTTTCTTTCCCTTACAACTTTTAGGTAGAACTTTAGACTTCATAGCACTGAATTAACCTGCACTGAAAGCTGTTTACCTGCAGTTGTTCACTTTTGTTGAAAGTGACCATGTCTCAAGTTCAAGTGCAAGTTCAGAACCCATCTGCTGCTCTCTCAGGGAGCCAAATACTGAACAAGAACCAGTCTCTCCTCTCACAGCCTTTGATGAGTATTCCTTCTACTACTAGCTCTCTGCCCTCTGAAAATGCAGGTAGACCTATTCAAAACTCTGCTTTACCCTCTGCATCTATTACACCCACCAGTGCAGCTGCAGGTAAGCGTATGAATCCGAGTGTCTTCTTTTTCAAATGTTTTCTTAGCCTGTTTTTTGATCTGATAAGTAGATTGCAGATGTAGGGAGCTCTCACATTACCTTCCAGAAGCAGAAGAAAGTATTAACACCCACACTTCTTTGTTCCAGATGTAAAACACTTGGTTGTATACTGGGTTGACGGAGGCCTGAGTTGACAGACCATTTCAAAGTGTAAGAAAGGGAATTGTAAACTAAACTATAAAACCAAACTTATTAAAAAATGGTGGCCAACAGAAAGGATTGAACAGTAAATACCACTCTGGATATGTTTTGTTGTATGGGAAAATTCTGCTTTTAAAATTATTTCCCAGAACTGACAATCTTTGTATGTGAAAGCCCCTGTTTTAGATGTGTATAAAGATTATATCCCAAGCAAGGGAGCAGCCAGATTCACTGGAAAGCAAGAGAGTGCATTGGCATTTGTTAATTTTTATTTTGAACAAGTAAGTTTGAGATTCCAGACGTAGTTTAGAAGTCACAGTGAGGACCAATTAAAAATTGAACCAAAGAAGCAGAGATTTTTGAAGAGGAAATAAGTTTAGAAGCATTTAAATCTGTTAGGAAAATAAAAATGAACTAAGTGTGCTCATTGATGGAGCACCTGGCCAGCTCAGTCTGAATAACATGTGACCCTTGATATTGGGGTTATAAGTTCAAGGCCCACGTTGGGTTTAGAGATTATGTTTTTAAAAATTTATAAATAAATCTGCTCATTGATGAGAAAAGATTTGAAACACCTGAAAAATAAACAATTCTGAAAACAATATTCTGCTTTCCAACCTTTCCCCAAAGTGGCAAAACCAATTAAATGGGGTGCCAGCATGGGTGTCTCCATAGCAGAGTCACCTTCTAACAAATTCTTTCAACCCCTTGTGCCTGACAGTTTCCCTTGCATTTCCTCCTTCATTTCTCATTTCCTTCACTTTATAAATCTGTCTTAGAGTGTTGGCTCGTCCCTCTCTCAGCTGCACAACATCTGTCACACTACCTCTAGGCTTCCTTGGACTGGCTCACCGGAGAGCAATCTTGACTTGTCATCGTACCCAATAGATTCAGGATTCAGTTTTCCCCAAATTTGCCATTGGAGACCATCTTCAAAGGAAATGTCACAGACTGTTTCAGTCCTCTGGGATTTACTGCTTTTTTCTTCTAATGTGCTCTTACATCCACATCCTACTGACTTGTAAAACTCCCACCTCCAAGGCTGTTTTATTTTACTTGTATAATTCTCAGAAGTAGATAAGATCTGAGGATGGCAGCCTCTGGAGATAAGACTAGGGGTGCCCCTGGAACGAGAAGTTAGCCATGTGGGAAATGACAGTCGTTGTTTGAGAAATGGCATTGGCACGTTGAGTTTTGTGCAATAACCGACAGGGTCCGGCTGACAGCTGTTGTGGTAACCAGTGTGTCTGTGCTCACAAGACCTCTGTGTAATTCCCGTGGTTGGTTATAATAACAGTGCTTCATCTGATTTCAAATCTTGCTTGCTGCCATGGTTTAGTTATTCCCCCTGGCCTCGGTTCTCTCTCTTGGGAAGACACACTTTCCTAGGTTCCCTGGCTTCAGCCGGTTCAGAGAAGACCCCAGCTGTGTCTTCAAGCAGGCGCCACCATGTGGTTTGCAGTTGTGCATCACTGCTGCTCTGAATCCTTAGACCTTCTGCTTTCCCTCTTTTTTCATGTCCCCGGGAGAGCAGCAGTCCTATATACTGCTGGTTGACTTCATTGCTCTTACGTTATTTTTCAGTTCCTTCTAGCATGGCACACCCCAAAGAGAAAACCCCAATGTGTCTTGTGAATGAGTTAGCCCGTTTCAACAAGATTCAGCCTGAGTATAAGCTTTTGCGTGAGCAAGGTCCAGCTCACTGTAAGGTAAATATTGTCCATACTGCTTGTGCATTTATAACCCACCAGGAATGTTTTCTGTCTTTTTATGCTGTTCCAAGTGGTGCTGTGATGCAGAATACATGCTTTCCAGTCACTGAGGCTATCTTCAAGAGATGCAAAAGTAGAGATTTTGGCAATTCGCTTCTCTTCATCCTTGCAGAATGGGTCAAAGAAAAGACATGCTTCTTTTTGGGATATGTGGCTTTTAAAACTCCAGTTAGTGTGTGATTGTCTTTAGGATTCTGAATAGAGACAATTCCCAAGCACCTGTGAATGATTTCCTGTGAGTTTTCCAGGCTCTGGGCCTCCTGGCTACAGCCTGCTCTGGCTCCTTTCCTGCTTCCTTGCATGTGTACCTTAGACTGGGCAGGGAGAGGGGAACAGGAAATCCATTTTGCCACTTGTTAGCAATCCAGGTAAAAGGTTTGAAGATGAGAGGTAGAAATTAGTCTCAAAGTGAGTCCTTTGGATTGTCTCTGATTTCACTTATCCTTGTCTTTCCCCATATCTTAGAGAATGGAAGACTGACTGTAATTTAAATGTTTACTATTTGTTATTCAGGAATTCAGTCTTTGAAGCTTGCTTGATATCTGTACTAATGTAAATCTTGGAACTTAAATGTGTGCATATCTGGCTTTATCTTTGCAGCTGCAGTGTGAGAGAGGGTATGGTATCAGAGAAAAGGAATTGGGCCTCTATTTCCGATCCTAGCTTTGCAGTAAAGAGAATATAATTAAGGATGAGTTATTGGTCTCTTTATGCCTCATTTTTCTTGACATGCAAACCTCAAACCTTGAATGATAACAAGTTTCTTTTCATTTGACTAAAAGTAACATCAGCGGCAATCCTAAATAGGCACCATAGTGTAGTTAGGTGAGTCGCCTTTGGTGTCAGACAGATCTGGGTTTAAATCTCAGTTTCTTCTAGCTATGTGACCTTGGGTAAACTACTACTTTTTTGAACCTTAGTCTCCTCATCTGTAAAATGGGGATAATACCTACCCAAGTAGGTCTACTGTGAGAATTAAACGAGAGACTATGTATTAAAGTGTGGAGCACAATGCCTGGCAGTTAATAAGTCCTTCAGAAATGGTAGCTATTACGCATTTAAGAAACAGAAATTTGAAGAAAAAAAAAAAAGAAACAAATTTGTACTCACATGAAGCGAGTTTTAACATTATTCTAAAGCATGATCATATTTGAAATGTTTCTTTACTTTTGGAAGGCAATTCGTGATTTTCTATAACTGTTCTGTTTCTTCTACAGGATTTTTTTTGCAGACCTTAACTTTGGGATTCCCTTTATTAACTGTTTTCGGTATTTTTTGAAATACGTACTTTCTCACTTAAACTTTAGTGATACTGTAGATAATTTGGCTGTGTGTTCAATCTGTAACTGCCCTTTTTTTTTTTTAACCTTCAAGTTATTCAAAGAGGAAAAGATATTCCCTCCTAGGTGACTATTGGACTCTTTAAAAAATCAGTGGTATGGTGTCATTTTAATTCTCTTGAAACCTAGATTTTAACCCCCACTACTGACCCTCCACACAGGAGGCAGCAGAGTGGCAACAACAGGAGTGGGGAAGGTGCTGGAGAAAGGCAAGATTGTTGATGAAATTAACTCTTTGTTTCCTTAGCTTTTTTCCCCTTCAGTGTCCTTCTATGAAAGGATCATGAAATGCCCTGGAGAATTGGATAGCACTGTAGGCTCCTGCTGTTTTCCTGCTCAGGCCAGCCAGGGTTTTGAGTCCATGCTATCAGTGTTAAATTAGTAACCTTGTGATCTGCAGCATTAATTCAGAGGATCCCCTAATGGTTCCAGTGGGCTGAGGATTTTTAAATTTTTCTCAGTTAGTGGAAGCTATGCACTGAGGGAATCCTCAAGTTAAGACCTACAAGAAAAATCAGCTGTGAAGGCAAGTCACACCCATCCCTTTAGGCACCAAATTTCAATGATCTGGACATTTTCAAATGATGTAGATGGCATTCATATCAGCGTTTCTTATGTAAATTATTTGTAAATGAAACAGTGATATCCAGTGATAAAAGCAGAAAAATAAAAGCTCCACTTACTAAATTCCAAAGTAGTGAGTCTCCAACTTCTCAGTGCGTCAGTATCACTAGAGGAGCTTATTAAAGATACACTTGCTCTGGTCTCCTCCTCCTGCTTCTTAGTCAAAATCCCTGGGCATTTGTATTTTACTAAGCTTCCTAGATGAGCACCAAAGTTAGAGAATCACTGTGGTATGATGGGTCGTGTTGTTTTGATGGAGTATTAATTTAGTTCTGATAGGATTAACATAACCTAATTTTAAGAAAGGAGTGTGTATTTGGGTTATCTTTATATTTAAAACAGAATAAAGAAGCTTGCCATTATCAGCTTTTGCTGAGGATAAAATTAGCTGTTTTGGATGCCTCCTTGAGTTGAGAAACGTTTCTAGATCTCTGCTTGGTGTGGATCAGATTTTCTCCTCAAAGAGGAGGCAGTGTCTGAGTAGTATAGTCTTAGGGAAGTAGAAGGCAGTGTTTTAGAGCCTGGCTGACATTCCCAAATTTATTCAAGTTTTGGTCCTTCTCGGATTGTGTTTTCAGACAAGAGACCACAAACGCATGAGAACATCTTAATTTATATGAGATACTACTATGTTTTTAAATCAAATTTGCTATATTTCTTCCATGAGAAGTAATTGGAAGACAATTTCTATTTGGAGGACTTCCAAATAATCAATGTTTAATATTTTAATATTTAGGAAAATGTTTTCTTAATCTCTTTGTTTACCTCCATTTTTCAAAGCATAGTTTTGTCATAGAGTGCCGTTTAATGCTAGTCAATGATATGTATATCTTTTGGTGTTTATAAAAACAAAAAATGGGGATGAAGGGATAAATTGCCAAGATAATGACCAGGCCTTTTAAACCATGGCCATAAAAAATGTTCAAGGTCCAAGTGACATACTGTAGTCCACATCAGGTATCATGAATTGAGAGCTCACAATTTTCATTGTAGGTGTTTACAGTACAGCTAACACTTGGAGATCAGCACTGGGAAGCTGAAGGAACTAGTATTAAAAAAGCCCAGCACACAGCTGCTGCCAAAGCTTTGGAAGGAACAAAATTTCCTAAACCCATAGCCCGCCCTTTTCGTAGCGAAGGAAGGAATCCAGGTATTATGCGTGGGCCAAGACAGGTTCCTTTCAAAAGTGTGTTTAGAGGTACCCATTCAGTATGTATATGAATTCTTTCTTAACTAACGTGTTGATTTTGAAAGCACAGTTTCTACACTATCAGTGGCAAACGCTTACCTTTTCAGAATCCTTCCCCATACTCTAAAGCATTGGTTCCCAGGCTCTGGTCCCAAGGATGGACAGAAGGTCCTGAGGCGGGGGTGTGTGTCACCAAACAATTTCCAAGATTCCAGAAAAGCTTAGCACAAATACCTTTTGTTCCTTGATAAGGTTGTACAGATTGCCAAGAATGTAGGCTTTAGCTGGAATCACTTCAACCCAGGGTGGAAATATCAATTTTAACACGTTGATCAGAAACCCACATTGTCATACATGCCTCCTGATCATTAAACAGAAGGAGAAAATAACTTAAGTATTTATTACTCAAATACTATTAGTAGCTATTTCTTCAAATAAGGGACCCAAGCAGGGAGAAGAGTAACAGAGAAGAGCATCTGGTAAAAGCTCGGAAACCACTGACCTGCCACGGTGGGTGGGAGTGGCTGTTGTAGCCACATTACCTGTGAGTGGCTGTTTTAGCCACATTACCCGCCGGGCACACGAAGCCATCCCAGTCCCTTTGTACACAGGAAGAAATCCGGGAGATCTCAGCCATACCTTTCTTGTTGCTTTTAATTTCTTTGTGGTGTTTCGGATTCATTCTCCACTGCAGGTAAATTTTATGGGTCAAAACTGCTCTTAAGATGATTCAGGTTATACTTAAAGTGCAGTTGTTTGAATCATAAAGAAAATTTCTTTTGTTTGAAAGAGGCTGGTTATTTCTATGACCCTCTGATTTTGCAAACCCAAAGATATTCTTATAAATTTGATTCATGCACTAAATTTAGTCTAACCAGTTATGGGACAGAATCAAGTCATTTTTTATTTTCCTAAAGAGGCATTTTAAAGTGAATTTTTGTGTGCATTTAAGTTGAACTTTGCCATTGCTAGTGTTGTTCTGTGTTTGATGTGAAAGTGTTGTTTTCAAATGTGATTATGCACTGACATTATTCTTTCCAGCCTGGTTTTCCTTTTACATGTTTTTTAAAGGTTTATGAATTGGATGAACTGAGAGAAAAAAAATTGGAAAATAAACAGTGTGTGTTTTCTACAATTGATAATTCTGAGATAACTCAAATTATACTGCTCTTTTTTTTTATGGAAACAGAACTAATTTTCCTAACAAGTACTCTCACAGGTCAAATCCCAATGTAAATATCAAGATTGGAAATATCTGAATATTTTGCAGCCCTCAACTTGAGTTCTCCAGATATAATTTAGTTGCCTCCTCCTCAGTGATTCCACACCTTTCCTCATAGCACATATCCTGTTGTATAGTAGTTCTTTGAGAGTGTTTGTGTTCTTTGAATCCTCTGGGGCAAGAATTGTGTCCCTTAGCACAGGGCTTTACATCCAGTTGGTATTTAATAAGTGCATCATTCTCTGAAATAGTATGCATAAACATATCTCTAAGTGTAAGCCAATAACCCAGCAAGTCAGTACTACCAGTTATATTGGCTAAGGATTCCCAAACAGTAAAATGATTTGGACAGTCACAAGGGATTTTTTTTTTTAACTGTGGGATTTGATGTGTATTGGAACTGCTTCTAATAACTGGAATGAGGGGCTTCCATAATGATAACATTTTGTGCTAGTTGTTGACTCTCTAATAGCTCTTGTAGTGTATTTGATGGTGTTGACTATGTATTAATATCTAGAAATCACAGAAGATGTTTGGATTTCCTGACCTGATGCCTAGTGATGAAGTACTTAGATCCTTTCATGAAATGCATTATGAATCCAATTAGTAGAAAGCATGCTATTTTTAAATTTTATTTTATTTTAATGACCATCATTCTCATGTCAGAAAACAACCAGTTCTCTGTTTTGGTTCTGTGTTGCAGAAAGCATAACCCCTACTGTAGAGCTAAATGCACTGTGCATGAAACTTGGAAAAAAACCAATGTATAAGCCTGTCGACCCTTACTCTCGGATGCAGTCCACCTATAACTACAACATGAGAGGAGGTGCTTATCCCCCGAGGTATGTGTCTTGTTTTAAATATAAGTGAAAATATATCTCATTTTTGACATGGAAGAACAAAATCTGTAGATTGTGGAGCACATAATGATTTGGTCATCTTTAGGCTTGCCAAATGTTGAAGTCAGCTTTAATTGTGCTGGTGCTTTTGGAACTGTGTCTTGATGCTCCTTTAACTCCTGTTGCTGGCAAGGACCTGAGCATATTCCTCGCTAGCAGTGTGGCTATGCTTGGAGAAAATCTGGTTAAAGATCACCTTTCTAACCACTTTGTGTAACTGAGTCATATTTGAGCATGATTCCCACAACATCAAGATTCTTGGGGTGCCTGGGTGGCTCAGTTAAGCATCTTCCTTCAGCTCGGGTCATGATCCCACTGGGATTGAGACCACATCGGGCTCCCTACTCTCTGGGGAGCTGGCTTCTTCCTTCCCTCTGTTGCTGCTCCCCCTGCATTTGTGCTCTCTCTCTCTCTGTCAAATAAATAAATACAATAAAAAAAAAAAAAAAACAGGACTCTCAGCATTCATAGATTTGATTATTGTTTATTGGGTACTTTTTGATTTAGAACTTCTTTGCTTTGTAATAGCCTCGGAGTACAAATGCAGTAAAATACTAATTGAAATGCAAAAACATCATGTGTTAAAAACCTCCTGTTGGCAGTCATAAGACATTAGTGGATAGATTAATGATCAGAATGGAAGTCTTCCTATCGCTGCCTGACTTGATAGCGGCAAAGCCATTTAAAAAATACAAGCTCGAAACGTAAGAAGCCAGACTCTGCCAGGCTTTAGACTTGTTGGGGTTTCTAGAAATGAGGGTCCTTCCTAAAAAAGCAAAAACACTTTGGTTACAAAATTCCCGGCCTTTTCTGGAGGTAGTCAGGTGTGGCTCTCAGATATGAGAACATAGAGCAAGTTAAGTTTTCTACCTCAGCCAAAACCTAATTCATTTTAGATTTTGTGAATTTGGATTAGCATTATAGATTGAACTCATAATCTGTAAGCTAGTCCATTCTGTGAAACATAAGTTTGCTTGCTAAAGAGTATTTGCTCATTCTGTGTGCCACTTCTGATCCAGTGTAAGCCTTCAAAATCTGTGTGTATATTGATAAGGAGTCCTTAATAGCAAGCAAGCCCTGATGTGATGAGGACCTTTGATGAAGGAAAGACCCGGAATTTGCCAGAGAAGGTATGAGAGACTTACTGATCTGAGACTGTAACTCTGCTAACCCCGTTTTTACTTTCAGGTACTTTTACCCATTTCCAGTACCACCTTTACTTTATCAAGTTGAGCTTTCTGTGGGAGGACAGCAGTTTAACGGGAAAGGCAAGACGAGGCAGGCTGCAAAACACGACGCTGCTGCGAAAGCCTTGCGGACCCTACAGAGCGAGCCCCCGCCCGAAAGACCGGAGGGGAGGCGGCTGGGCGAGCAGGTGGGTGTGGAGAGGCATCCACTCTGGGGCTTTTTCTGAGAAGATGCATTGAGAGCTGTCCATAATGTTTGTTATTTGGTACCTTACCCCCTCCTTAAAAAAAAGTCATAGCAAGAATGTCGGATGCCTTCTTTTTTCTGCGGTATAGTTTTGAGTGAAGTGAACGTGGTAGAAAGATTGACTCAGTTGAGTTGTGAAGCACATGTATGGATGAATTCTTTGGTGCAAAAGATTATGCTTGTCAGAATCTACTGTGATTTATGGTACCAGCTTAGAGAATTTTCTGAAGCCATTTTTGATCAGCTTCTCTGTTATATGGAAGTCCCTGTTATCTGTTGCTGCATAACAAACCATTTCAAAACTTAGTGGCTTAACCACCTGTAAGCATTTATTTTGCTCATGTATCTGCAGTGTAGGCAAGGCTTGGAACGGGAGCTGGTCTCTGCTCGGCATAGCTTTGGCTAAGTGGCTCTGCAGGGGCTAGAGGATCCACTTTCAAGATGGCTCCCTCCCCTCACATGGCCAGAAGTTGGTGCTGGCCATCAGCTGAGAGCTCGGCAGGGGCTCTGGTCCGAAGATCTTCGTTCCTCTCAGTTAACCTATGCAGAGGCTGTTTCCCATCCTCATGGTATGGGGTGCTGGGTTCTAAGACTGAGTATCCTAGAAGACAGGAAAGGGAAGCAGCTTCCAGTTTTTAAGGGCTAGACCCAGAAGTCCCTCAGCATTGCTTCTGCCATATTCTATAGGTCAAGTAGGCACAGAGCCCAGATTCAAAAGGAGGAGATACAGAACCTCCCTTTTTTCTTAATAGGTAAGATTCACACAACATAAATTCATAATTTGAACCATTTTAATAAGTGCAGAGGTCAGTTGCTTTTATATTACATTGACAATGTTAGGAACTCTGCTTCTGGATGAGAATAGTGTCAAAGAATTTGGGGGCCGGTTTTATCTCATGGTTGGAATAGGTTTTTAACTTCTTGAGACTAAATAGGAATGTAGGTTTTATGAAGTCAGTGACTGTTTTTCATTACAGTGTGTTTCCGTTTTCCAGTGTAATCACACATTTTAAAAACAGAGATCATCAGTTTCCAGGGTCCACTGGAGACCAAATAAAAGAAGGGACTGTAACTTAGAAGAGGAGGATTTCATGAAGTTAAAAGGATGAGCTTCTCACTGGTGAGATTTGTTAGAGGCAGTAGGTAGTGTAATCTGAGTCATTTTGGAATCTTTGCATTTTTTAACTTCACTTTGGTGCTAATGTAATTGGAGTCAGATGGGGTAGTTATTTCTCAGTTTTTTGTAGCCAGCAGTTGTTAAACGATTGCTGAACACTGGTATGTGGGTTGTCTGCTTCAGAACCACTTGAGAAGTTAAAAAAAAAAAAAAAATTCCTTGGTCCAGCCCACATGATTCTAATAGGAGTCTGACTTTTGCTTTTTTTCCCCTCTTTTTAAATGTGCTCTTGGAGTAGCTCTAAAGCTCAGTCAGGGCTTGGGAACCCGGTCCTAAGTATTATCAGTGCTTACCCGTCAGGTAGCCACCCCACTTGGAATCCTGTTTGATGGTACTCACCATATTGCCAAAAAGGAAGGTGCCCATTGGTGTCTCCAGTCTGATCCCACACTGGAGCAGTGTGGTGGGCTCTGGCCTGAGGGCAGAGGCTGGAGTGGATGTGCTTTCCTAAGCTGCATTTCACTGGCTCATCTGCCATCTGTACAGAGCTTTTCTGAGAGTAATGTTAAATCTCCTTGTGCCCTGTTCTACTTCTGTATAGTTTGAAATAGAGATAGTGTCCTTCAGAAATGGCTCAAAGACTGGTTTAACCAGTGCTGCAGAAACAAGAATCATTGAGTCAGATAAGACTTTCTTCGAGATAATAAATGAAACCCTTGACCTCCTGCCTCATTGAGCTGCTCTTGATTTACCAAACCTCCTGGATAAGTGGGTAGTAGAGTGCAAAAAGAGACAACTTCTGTTTGTTTTTAATTAATTAATTTTTAGATAAGGAGTGTGTGAGCAAGTGGGGAGGGGAGGAGCATAGGGAGAGGGAGAGAGAATCCCAAGCAGGTTCCACACCCAGTGCAGAGCCTAACTTGAGGCTCGATCTCATGACCTTGAGATCATTACCTGAGCTGAAATCAAGAGTCAGAGGCCCAACCAACTGAGCCACCCTAGCGCCCCAAGAGAGACATTTTTAGAAGGTATCTTTTTTTCTTACAGTTAGTGCATGTGAACTATAAAAACTTAAAAATTATACATCTTGGTGGATGTCACTGAATATATAATTAAATACATGTACCTATATATTTAACAGAAGTGGGGTGATATTGTATGGTAACCACTTTTTGTTTTTCATGGAACTGCTTACCATGAGTACATTGTCATGCCATTTACTTATAATTCCTTGGAGGACTCAAATTCATCTTGCATCTAAGCACTTCTTAATGGCTACAAAGTGTTTCACTGTGTGAACATACCAGTTTATTTTTTCAACAGAAGTTTAGTTATATGGGTTGTTTGCAGTGTTTCCTTTTAGAAAATAGGTAGTGAAGAACATTGTTGTAGTTAAATCTTTGTGCATGTCTATCAGTGTTTTTATGACCCACAGACCTGGAGTGGAATTGTATGGCTGTATGTATGGCCAAGTTCCCCACTAGAAAGATGATACCAACAGAGTGTGAGCAGCCTATTTGCCCCTAGCCCACCAGTATTGTAAATCATAATTTTAAACAAACTGTTCATTTTACTTTTGAAGGTTTGTAGAGCATGTGATTGTGTGGTGGATCAATTCGTCTTCTGCAGAACATGGCTAATAAAGACAGCAGTTTTTACCTACAAGGCAGATATGGTCTGGTCCCATGATGATAGGGCATCATGCTAGGTCCTGAAGAAATACCACAGCCCTGTCCCTTCCCTGGTGGAGCTTCATTGAACAGCTGACAGATGTTAACATCAGAATTATCAGAGTGCAGTGAGTGTTAGTGTGAGAAGTAGCAAGTATTATGAGAGCATCAGATGTCTGTCTTATTTATTTGAGAGAGTGGGGGCACAAACGGGAGGGGCAGGGGGAGAAAACATCTTGAGCAGGCTCCATGATGAGTGTAGAGCCCAGTGCAGGGCTTGATCCCCTGACCCTGAGACCATGACCTGAGCTGAAACCAGGAGTTGGACGCTTAACCAACTGTGCCACCCGGGTACCCCAAATGTCTCCTTTTTTTTTTTAAGGTTGTATTTATTTCTTAGCATGAGTGGGTGAGGGCAGAGGGAAAAGCAGGCTCCTCGCTGAGCAGGGAGCCTGATATAGGACTCAAGGATCATGACCTGAGCCAAAGGCAGATGCTTAACCAGCTGAGCCACCCAGGTGCCCCTAAATGTCTCCTTTAGATTGGAGTGATGGTGATGCATTCAGAGAAGTCCTTTCTGAGGAAGTGGCATTGAAGCAGAAACCAAAAATAAGCAGAACTGTGGGAGCAGCTTATGTAAAGGTCCTGCACTGGGAAACTGTCCCCTACTCCCTTTATTTAAAATCGAAGGCTTATGGTAATAAAGAATGACTTATTCCATGTCTGAGCTAGATGGTTAATAGCCACAATATTTGTAATAGACAAAACAGGACCTAGCTTAATGTCCAGTAGTAGGGAAGTAGTTAAATAAACAGATAACATTTGTCCAAAGGAGTCCCAGATCTAGAGGCCTGTAATGCATTGAGTAGTGGGAATCAAGAACCAGGGCTGTAATCTTGTAGATAGTATGATCCTGTTTGTGTTAAGCCAGCTGTTGTGTATGTATGTATGCATATGTATATGTTTGCTTGCACATAATTTCTGTCTTAAAGGTGGTATCAAGCTTTAAAAGTCTTTTTCTCTTGGTGGTAGTGTTGGAAGACAGACTTTTTAAAAAAAAATTGTACTGTTTGAAGGGTTTTTTTTAATACTACTTGTGTAAAAATAAATACATGCAGCTTCTTCTGGTCTTAAGTCTTCTCTTCTCTTGGGCTAGGGATGTATTTAGGTGAGACTTAACCTAAAATTGGAGACCTTGGTTTTCATCACTGTCTCAGGGTCCATTGGACCCAGTTTTCATTTTTGAGCTTCTTTTTCAAGCTCTTTAACGATTGATATTGCATGACTTGTATTCTTTTCTGGAGACCTTAAAAAGAACAAAGAAAACATACTTTTTTAAATAGAATAAAACTTATTCTGTCTTACAGTGATTACATAGGTCCTTTGAACCCTTCTGTAAATCTTTACCTTAGGGAATCTAAATTTTCCTTTGTCTTGAGACATTTTGCTGTTTGTCATCTTATATATCATTTCTTTTTTTTAAGATTTTATTTATTTATTCATGAGAGACATAAGAGAGATACAGACTCAGAGGCAGAGGGAGAAGCAGGCTCCCTTGGGGAGCTCAATGCAGGACTTGATCTCAGGACCCCAGGATCATGACCTGAGCCAAAGGCGGACACTTAACCACTGAAACACCCAGGCATCCCCTATGTATCATTTCAGCACTCTTTGTCATCATTCCTAAATATGCTGAGCAAAACTCAGATAAAAGGACATGGAATTACAGTGTAATCCCATGGTATCTGATACAGTAGTGAAATAACTCGTTATCGCATCATCCTCTGCTGTGCTTATTGTACTGCCCAATGCAGTGCATCCTTCTTCCAAGAAGATGCAGAAGATCGGAAACACTATCTTTTTCTTGTGCTCTTAGCTTTCTTTGAATTCAGGTGGGAATTTAGAATTTTTGTTTGCCTCTAATGGCAAAAAGAAGAAAATTGGCAGAGGAAGACCTTCCCATTATTAGGTAAACGTGAAGATAAAAGCAGAGGGATAGCAGTGCCTTAGTCTCCAGTGGTGATGGTAGAATTGAGAGTTCAAGCAAATCTCAGACTGTGCATCTTCAGATGGTATCTTAGATAAACTCCTCTCCCAAACTCAAGAATCAGCAAGTAAACAGTATATTTCTATAGTGTATGAAAAGGAAATGTGTATTCTCTTCTGGCCATTCAACAGGAAGGACTTTGACACACATTATTTTGTGACAAGAAGCTGGAACATCCTGCTTTGATTATTAAAAAGTATGTGACAACATTCTTTCAGTTCTTACGATGTTTGGCCACCAGAATTTATTTCTCACCACTTATTGTCTACAAAATAAGTGGACAAATGCAAAAGGAGATGTGTGTACAAAAGTGATTGGGAGGATATAGATGATAAAATAATGACAAAACTCTTTAGATCCTTCTTTGGGCATTTAGAAATCTAAAAATGAAAGCATTTTGTAGCTATGGAGCAAAGAAGATGGCTGTTCTGTCTTCAATACAATTATGAGTCAGTGTCACAAGTAGTGTGTTCTCATGATACCAGTACAAGAAGAATCAGAAGTCATGATAAGCTAGAATCCACTGGGGATGGCATCGCTGTAGGTGGGCTATGCTGTAGCTTCAGATATGCCAGCTGATGAGCATTTAGCTGCATTTAAAGAACTGCCCATTTGGAGTACATAAATGCCTTCCAGACTACATAGTGGAATAAAAACTTGGATTTGCTATTTTAGTTTCTTTTTGTTTTTAAAGATTTATTTATTTGAGAGAAAGCACGCACATGCACACAAATGGTGGGGGAAGGGGCACAAGGAGAGAGAGACTCTCAAGCAGACTCCCTACCCAGTGTGGAGCCGATGCTCCATCCCACAAACCTGAGATCATTACCTGAGCTGAACTCAAATGTTAGAAGCCTAACCTATTAAGCCACCCAGGTGCCCTGCTATTTTAGTTTCTTGTTAAAATCTCTAATGAAAAGATTTCTTATTGTCCTTTTATTCTGTATGTTATTTGTAAAATGACTAAATATAGAAAAATAAAAAGAGTCTGTTGGAGCCAGATAATAAATGGTGAGATGACTATTTTTTTCTGGCATACTGAGGGTTAAGCATGGTTCAGAGTGTTTTTTTCTTTTCTTAATGTTGCCTAGATTTTATTGCTGAACCATACACTATGGAATTGATGTTAACAGTAATTCCCACTTCATGAAGGTAAGACTAAGGCTCCACTGCACTTTCCCCATCTTACTGGGAATGGTATTTGTGGATTTGTTTTTGACTCATTCTGCTGCTTTCCCATTGCAACATTTTGTTCAATCCAGATAATATCAAAATTATTTATGTAAAAGAGCAACATAATCTCCCTTCCAAGTAAATGTATATCTATGTTTCCTGTTTTGCATTTTTATTTTACTGGCTGCTTTGTCCCTATTGAAATCCCTTTAGAAAAAAAAAATGAAATCCCTTTAGAAACAATGGCTTAGAGCAGTGAATCTCCACTCTGCTTGTAAAATCAGCTGGGGTCTTTTAAAAAAAAAATACTGTAAATAAAATGAATATCTAAGCCCTACCTGAAAAAAAATTATTATTATTATTATTTTTTTTTTTTCTGAAAAAAATTTAAATGCACTCATTTGGAGTAGGAATCTAGCTTACCATTGTCCTTGCAAGGCTCCCAAGTGATCCTGATGCTGCTATGGTTAAGAAACAGTGGCTTACAGTTTAAATTTTTGCAGTAGGTTGTTGTTTTCCATCAGACTTATGTGGAAGCTCAATATATAAAATAAGAAAATAGCATTTGATTAGTATAAACTTATAAGTTTGAATTTTATAGTATATGTGAAGTCAGTCAGTGAAAATGATTTATATTAATTTTCAAAACACAAAATTGTACCATATATTGTTTTCATTCATTAGCAAAACATGGCTGGGAAATATACATTCCCATTTTAAAATCATGATTAAGAAAAAAAAAATAAAATCATGATTAAGGCTGCCATGGGAAGGAGAGTGAGAAGAGCTGCATTGTTTTCCTTAAAAAAGAAAAAAAAAATTAATGTCAGTAGTTGTTAATGTTGACATTGTTAAATCCAGTACAGTTGTCTGTTACATTATTTATCTGTACTTTTCTAAATGTTTAAAATAGGTCATAAAAGCTAAAGCTAATTGGGCTGGTAAAATGAACAACAGACTTGAAAATTGGAGTACGTGCATGGTGATTGAAGTCTTATTTTAGCCTCAACACCCAGGTTATTTCTAAATTTTGTTCTGGTTGCATTAACATTTACTTAGCGTCAGAGTGGTGCCTTTGTTTTAACAGTTCATCTACTTAAAAAACCTCTGGATACCCTTCAGATAAACAGCTGCTCGGAAACCTTTTTTGTGCACAAAAATGAATTAACCTGTTAGCACAAGTTAATATGTTGACAGTCTCTAGTGTGTTAATACTTGGTACAAAACATACTTTTTGGGTTGCTTTTTAAAGATAAACAAAAAGGTTACCATTACAACCATTTTTTAAGTGCACATTTCTCAGTTGTGCAACTATCACTGTTACCCATTTTCAGAACTTTTTTTATCATCCTGTATTGAAACTCTGTATACATTAAATAGTTCCTTCCCCACCCCCCAATAATCCCCCAGGAGGAGCATCTGTTCTACTTCTGTCTCTATGCATTTGCCCATTTTAGATACCTAATATAAGTGGATATTCATCTTTCGTTGTCAGGCTTATTTCATATATCATGTTTTCAAGGTTCATCCATGTCATAGCATGTGTCAGCATTTCCTTCTTAAAGCTCCGTTGTGTGACCATTTCACGTTTTGTGTATCAGTTCATCTGTTGGTGGATATTTGGGTCGTTTTCACTTTTTGGCTACTGTGAATAATGCTACTATGAACATAGGTGTCCAAGTATCTGTTAGAGTCCCTACTTTTAGTTCTTTCGAGTATATATCTACTTGCAAAATAGCTGGATTATCCTGTAAATCTGTTTAGCTTTTGAGGAACCACCAACCTGTTTTTTTTGCACAGAGACTGGGCCTTTTACATCTCACCAGGAATGCCCCAGGCTTCCTGGTGTTCCATGTCCTTGCTAACACTTGCTGTTTCCTGTGGCCCTTCTTAAGGGGCGCAAAGGGGTGTCTCACTGTGGTTTTGATTTCCATTTCCCTAATGATGAGTGGTGCTGATGAGCTCATGTACTTGTTGGCCGTTTTTCTTCCTTCTTCAGAAAATGTCTATGCAGGTCCTTTTCCCATTTTTAAATTGGGTTGTTGAGTTGTTTATATATTCTGGATATTAATTCTTTATCAGATATATGATCTGCACGTACTTTCTCCTATCTGTGGGTCGTCTTTCTTACAGCATCTTTTGATGCACGGAGTATTTAATTTTGATGCAGTCAGTCCAGTTTATTGGCTTTTTCTTTTGTTGCCTCTGCCTTCTGTCTCCTATCCAAGAAGTCGCTGCCACATCCAGCGTCATGAAGCTTTTTCCTGACATTTTCTTCCAAGAGTTTTATGATTTTAGCCCTTATGTTTAGGTCTTTGATCCATTTTGAGGTAATTTTTGTATATGGTATAAGGTAGTTAGTTTTTTTTGGGGGGGGGGTTGCATGTGGAAATTTGTTTTTCTAAGCACCATTTGTTAAACATACTTTTTAAAATATAGGATTTTTTTTTTTTTTTTTAGTTTAAAACTTGTTTAAAATATAAATTTCACACCAAACCTCCATGGAACTCTAAGGCATTTTGCTTGAAGATTTCTAGCTTTAAAGATTCACGCATAAAAAGTCAGGCCCTCTTTCTGTTTAGGATTTAAACAAGAATAAAAGTAATGTTAAGTTAATAAAGCCACCAGAAGTGCTATGCAAATAGTTCTGACCAGGGGCAACCCCAGTGGCGCAGGGGTTTAGCGCTGCCTGCAGCCTGGGGTGTGATCCTGGAGACCTTTAGCGCCCTTGTCCCATGTCAGGCTTCCTGTATGGAGCCTGCTTCTCCCTCTGCCTGTGTCTCTGCCCCTCTCTCTCTGTCTCTAGGAATAAATAAAATCTTAAAAAAAAAAAAAAAAAAAAGTTCTGACCAGGCAGAGTGTGTGAAGTGAAACCTGCCCGGAAAGAATGCTGCCATCATGGCAAGAGAGAGAATTAGAGAATGTCTGGGATGGATTTACTGGTGTAGGATTATATTCTTGATTGTATTAATTTTTTTAACTTAAGAGTTTTGTTCCTTTTCATTATAGTGTGAAATATTGATCCATGTGGGTATAAGATTTATCTGATAAACATAGAAATGCACAACCAACAAAATCCTAGATAGTCCTACATTTTGCCTGTGCAGTGGTTTTAACCATGGGTTCTTGTCAGAGAGTTCTAGTCTTGGAACTAAGATTTTATAAATTCTTTGATAAAAGTCACAGTAATATGAAGAAAAATGCAGCCCTTTTGCCACAATCTGGGTGGAGGGGAGGCGTGGCTATTAACTGAGCTTATCTGGATTCTCTTTGTCACTGCTGCCTGATAGAGAGTCCACGTTATCAGCTTGCACAGAGAAGATCTCTGCCCTCCCCAATCCCAGCCCTGGCTAGAGGAAAATGAACTTGTTATAAAGATAGAGTCTCAGCCTTTGTTGAGCTTGCATTTGATTATTTTGCACTTGAATTTCCACCAGCAACAGGAAGTACAAGATCTGTACATAATTTTGCACTTTGTTCCATTGCATCCTTTTTTTAAAAAGTGGGTTTCCAGGGACTATGTCCAAATAAGAAACCTGCATTCTTAGGTGGAGAGATTTCTGTTTGAACTTGCCACATCCCACACAGAGCTGTCTGTATTCTGACTTTTTCCAAAATGTGGCTTGCCCATCCTCAAGGAAGGCTCTGGAAGTCAGTCACTCTTCCCGAACATCCCTGGCATGTAGTTGCACCACGATGAGGCTGATTCACACCCCCGAGTCTGTTAGGTGTGGGTCATTTTATGGTGGATTTATGAGGAACAAGCTGACCCAAGTGTGAATATCTTTTTTTTTTTTTTTTTTTAACCTTTAAATTCACTGACACATGGCACACAGGTGGCCTTCCTTGCTAGGATAGTGTACTCCTTAAAGCCAAGGTTCAGTGCTTTTAAGGTTTATCACAGCTAGGACATTGACAGTTTTTCATGAGTTAACTACTAAATAATTATTCTTCCTTTAGGTGAATGGAAGAGAATCAGAAGAAGAAAATCTCAATAAATCTGAAATAAGTCAAGTGTTTGAGATTGCACTTAAACGGAACTTGCCTGTGAATTTTGAGGTAAGCTTGTTTTACATGTAGAACTCCAGTTTAAAATACTGTTGGAATGATTTTTTCCCTAAATAACACTGGAATAATCATCACATACACATGAACCTGTAGATTGAAGACTCAGACTTCTTAGGGCTTGCTAATTTAGGAGCAGCCGTGCTCCTCCAGAGAGTCCACGGATGGTCTTGGTAGATATGTGAGCCTACCAGAATGGTTTTGAAGATAGTGTGTTCTGGAGAGAGTCCATTGTTTTCATAAGACTCTCAAAAGATTCTGTTACTCCCAAAATGTTAATCTCCATAATAGTCCCTAAGAATCACGTAGTTAAAAGGACATCAGTTGCGCCCTTGCCCAGCATTTGTCCTATAATTCACCCCTTTATGGTCTTAGAAACAGTAATTAATGGGTTGTTAGTTCAAAATGGAAAATAAGGTACATTTAGTACATGTTTCCTTCAAAGACGCAGTGAGTCCAAATAGATGGGGCAAGTAAGGGAGGTTAATAAGTTTCCCTTAATGGTCTGACACACGGTGAATCTTTGCAGATCCTTTCGGTTTCCATGCTCGGTTATGCAAGTTTGTGTTTTACTATGCAATGTAGATTTCTTTATCAATTCTTTGGTCTTTCAGAGATGACTTTTTTTGCTTGCTTGTTTGCATGCTTGAGAGAGGGAGAGAGCATCTGCACACCTGGTGTGAGGGCAGGGATGAGCTCAGGGTTACAGAGGTGACTGCTAGGGCCCTAGATCCCTGTGAAGCTTGCCACCTATTCCTACTGATTGTTATCCTGCCTGAGAGTCACAGAGCTTTCTGGAACCCTAGTGGAGGAGTACCATTTTGTTTTTGCTCTGTGGGATTTGAGGACCAGATTGCTTCTGTCCCACTTCTACTGTGTTTAGATTTCAGAGTGGTTTTTCAAGCTTGTGTTCAGGAATAGGTAACACATAGCAAGGGATTGTCTAGTAGTCACATAAAGGAAGTTTTGGGAGCGCCCTCTGGTGGGGAAATATCCCTTTAAGGTAATCATTTAAGATGTTCCAGTTTGCACGCTGGTGGTGGTGGTGTGGAGTATGCTAATTTGAGTATTTACCTGAAATAGCTCATCTGTCAAAAATACATATTACTTATGTTATTATCTTAGCAGGGGCTTTCATTTTTTACCACAGTTCTATCTCATGCACCTGGAAGATTACTTGGTACCCACTGGATGCTAAGGAAGTATTTGTTAAATGAATGGAACAGTTATTTTTTTTTACTAAGTTCTTTATAGTAAAATTTATCACATAGGAAGCTGGGTTAGAAGTGTTTAATAGAGAAGGCAGGAATCTTTCCTGGATTCTTCAGGGAAAAAGTGTATATGGCTTGGCTTTTGATAAAATATATAGTTTCAGGTAAAAAATATGATGGTGCTGATTGATAAAATCACCAGGAGGCAGTTATGACCTCATTGCACTAAATCCATTGTAGGTGGAACTCCAAATTTAGATCGGAGGGCTCAAGATGTGAGGAGATGATGGAGTGATCTCTGAGATGCCGGGGTGGGGCTGAGCAGTTGGAAACCAGGCTCTCAGGCTGGGAGGTGGTGTGTGAGGGGCCCTTGGCAGCTCTGCAGTCCATCTGCAGGGGCTCCTGTCAGCTGGATTCCTACAGGCAGACCTCTTCCTTTGGGGGGCAGTGAAGGCTGCTCTCACAGGGTCCACCAGTTCTCGCCTGGGGAGCACAGCACTGCTGTTTTTGGGCTCATTTGGTTTTCCTAGCCATTTTTTGAATGTTTTATTTTGAAAAAGTTCAGACCTGTAGAAAAGTTGGAAGAATGGGACAGTGAATTTCTCCTTCACTGAGATTTACTAATGATTAACATTTTTTAAAATAAGATTTTATTTATTTATTCATGAGAGACACAGAGAGAGAGGCAGAGACATAGGCAAAGGGAGAAGCAGGCTCCCTGCGGGGAGCCTGATGTGGGACTCAACCCCAGGACCCTGGTACCACGACCTGAGCCAAAAGCAGATGCTCAACCACAGAGCCACCCAATCATCCTGACTAGTGATTAACATTTTACATTTGCTTTCTTTTTCTGTGAATGCACATGTTATTTTTTTTTCTTTTTACTCTTGCTGGGTCATTTGAAAGCAAGTAGCAGGTATCAGGATTCCTGGTATTTCAGCATGTATCTTTTAAGGACAAAGACATTACCTTAAATAAGCACAATCTAATGATCAAATACAGGAAATTGAGCATCGCTTTAATTCTTATGTAACTTACATCCTATATTCACATTTTGCCATCTGTCCCTCCCCTGTTCTTTATGGCACGTGTTTTCTTGTTCTAGTGTCCAGCACAGGATCACACCCTGTATCTGGTGGAAGCATCTCCTTCCATCTGCGATAATTCACAGCCTTTTTTGACATTAAAAAAAATTATTTATTTGAGAGAGAGAACATGAGCAGGGGGAGGAACAGAGGGAGAGGGAGAAGCAGAGTCACCACTCAGCAGGGAGCCTGAGACTCCAAGATTCGGAGTCCCAGGACTCAGAGATCGTGACCTGAGCCTAAGGCAGACGCTTAACCAACTGAGCCACCTAGGTGCCCCCTTTTCTGACATTTTTAAAAGGTACTTTGTAGAATGGCCCTCAATTTGATCTGCTTGTTTCCTCATAATTAGTTTCAGGTAATACTTTTTTTTTTTTCCTTCAGGACACCATAGAAGTGGTGTCAGTTCTTCTGAGCATCATATAAGGGCATTTTACTCTATCACTGACATTAGTTTCATGGTTTACACCAGAACTTCACTTCAAGGAGACTTTCTTTCTCTTTGCAATTCATCCGTATCCTGCAAGGAGATCTTTGAAGGTTATGCTTTAGGAGATTTTTTCAGTGTTTCTAGTACTCATTGATAATTCTTCCCAGCATCAGTCACTAGGTGGATTTTCTGCCTTTCTGAGCTGACATTCCACAGGAAATACCCTACCCCCTTACTTTTAATTTTTATTAGCATAGGTCCACACTTCTTTTTTTACTCAAAGTGTTATTTCATTATTGTCATTAATTAGGAGGGTGCCTGGCCTGCTTAGTGAAGCAGTGTGACTCTTGATCGTGAAGTCATGAGTTCAAGCCCCATATTATGTGTAGAGCTTACATTTAAAAAACAAAAAAGAAAAAGAATCATGGTTCATTATATTGTCATTCATTTTGATATTTAAATTGCTATTCAGCTGGCTCTTGTATCCTTTGATAGTCCTCTCTGAGGATGTTTTGCGGGGGGACGATTAGTTTTTTTAAGTTATAATTTTTACAGTAAAATCCACCCTATTCAGGTTTGTGATTTGATGTGTTTTGATGAATGTATACAGGTGTGTAACCACTACTGTAGTCAAGACCTAAAACTCTTTCACCCCATAGTTGCCCTGAGTCCCTTTGCAGCCTGTTCTTTCCTTCCATCCTTGGCCACAGGCAACCACTGATTCGATTTCTTCCCCTATGTTTTGCTCTTTTCAGAACATTACATAAATGGAATTACAGAGTCTTGCTTTTAGTCTGGCTTCTTTAATATAATGCAGGTGTCGAGTTGTCCATGTTGCACAGATTAGTAGTTCCTGTCTTGTTATTGCTTGAGGAGTTGCCAGTGTATTGGACACAGTAGCACTTACCTCTTACCTGTGGCAGGGCAGAACATTTGGGTTGCTTCCAGTTGTTGGTAATGATGAATAAAGCTATCATAAACATGCACATACATCTGCACAGATGTGTTTTCATTTCTCTTGAGTAAAAATTTGGGAGTGAATTTGCTGGGTTGCATGATAAATCTATCTTTAACTTTATGAAGTGTTGTTAAAATGTTTCCAGAGTGGGTGTATCATTGTACCTTCCCACAGCAGTGTGGGAGAGTTTGAGTTTTCTGCATCCCCTCCAACACTTGGTATTGTCAGTTTTCAAAATTTTAGTCATTCTAGTAGGCGTGCAGTAGTAACTGGTTGTGATTTTTATTTGTATCTCCATGAGAACTAGTGATAGCATCTTTTTTTTTTTTTTAGATTTTTTTTTAAATTTTTATTTATTTATGATAGAGAGAGAGGCAGAGACACAGGCAGAGGGAGAAGCAGGCTCCATGCACCAGGAGCCCGCCGTGGGACTCGATCCCGGGTCTCCAGGATCGTGCCCTGGGCCAAAGGCAGGCGCCAAACCGCTGCGCCACCCAGGGATCCCCTTTTTTAGATTTTTATTTCTTTATTTGAGAGAGAGAGGAAGAGAGAGAGAGAGCACAAGCAGGGGGAGCAGCAGAGGGAGAAGCATGTTCCCTGCTAAGCAGGGAGCTTGATGTAGGGCTCGATCCCAGGACCCTGAGGACCTGAGCTGAAATCACCAGTTGGATGCTTAACCAACTGAGCCACCCAGGCGTCCCTGAGCATCTTTCATGCGCTGCTTTACCATCTGTGCATCTTCTTTGGGGGAGCATCTGTTCACATCTTCCTTCATTTTTGTTATTGAGTTTTATTATTGAGTTTTGAGGGTTATTTATATATTCTGAATACATTCTTTTATCAGATATGTATTTTCTAAGTATTTTCTCCCAATATGTAGTCTGTCTTTTCATTTTTTAAATAGTATCTTCCAAAGAGAAGAGAGATTTTAGTGGAGTGGAATTTGCCTAATTTTTCTTTTATGTTTTCTGGATGTTGTGTGTAACCTAAGACACCTTTGTGTCACATAAAGTCATTCTCCTGTGCTTTCTTTTTTTTTTTTTTTTTTTTTTTTCTCCTGTGCTTTCTTCTAGAAGCTTTATGACTCATTTTGAGTTATGGTTTTTATATATGCTATGAGGTTTTTTCCTCTTCTGTTTGTCTACCCCATTGTCCCTGCATACTTACTTCTTACCTACCCTCTTCAGATTTTGAGTGAACTTGTTACTTTCTGGTACAATGAAATGTTTTAGCCTTACTTTGAACTTTGCCTTCTCAAGTTTTGGCACCAGTAGAAATGGAAGTTCTAACAGAAATGGCCTCAGCTGGTCCTGCAAGGAGCCCTGGTTCCCTTTCACAGAGAATGGCATGTGGAGACCAGGATGGGATACCAAGCGTGCATGTTGCTGGTGGAGGAAGGGTCATTGCTTCTAGGCCGTGTAGGCAGGTGGCTCTAGAAAATACCTATATTTTCAAAATTCTTAGTTTATGCCTCTAATTTTAGTCCAGCATCACAAGGCTCTTTATCTTCATTCCTAATTCCATACTTTTAGCTCCTGCTGTCTGTTCCTGTGCAGTAAAATGTGCATGTCTTCAGTGTCCAGCCCATTCAAGTCCATGGTCCGCCACCAAAATCAGATCTAGAGTGTTTCCGTAACCTCCAGCAGGCCCTGGGCTGTTAACACCTGCTCAGAAGAAGCTGTTTTCTAAAATCACTATAGCTTCATTTGCTTTGTTCTTAGACCTCATATAAATAGAATGATATAATATGGATTGTTTGGTGTCAAGTCTCTTATCCTCAAGTGTTTTTGTGTCTTGTCCACGTATGTCACTAGCTGTGTGATATTTCACTGTATGAATGTAAAGCTGTGTCCTGTTGATGGACATGTAAGTTGTTTTCACTTTGGGAACTATTATGAATAAAGCTGCTAAGGCTTCTGGTGCATGTGTGCACCCAGAATTGCCAAGTCTAAGGGTAGGTGTTTGTAAAAATTGTCAAACTGGGGGCGCCTGGGTGGCTCAGTGGATTGTCTGCCTTTGGCTCAGGTAATGATCCAAGAGTTCTGGGTTCGAGCCCTGTGTCAGGCTCTCTGCTCTGGGGAGTCTGCTTCTCCTTCTCCACCCTACTCATGCGCTCTATTTCTCTCTCTCTCTCTCTCTCTCTCTCTTTCTCTCTCAGATAAATAAATAAAAATCTTAAAAAATTTAAAGTGATTGAACTAGTTTGTGCTCTGACCAGTTCCACATCCTTGTCAACGCTTGATTCTGTCGATTTTAATTTTAGCCATTTTGGAGTGTTGTGTATATTGCAGTATTTCATTGTGACTTCAATTTACATTTCCTTAATGACAAATGATAATTATTTTGTCATATACTTATTGGCCATTTAGAGATCTTGTTTCGTAAAGTACCTGTTCAAGCCTTTTTTTAATTAGATAGTTTGTTTTTTTTATTACTGACTTTTAGGGTTTCTTTCAGTATTCTGGATATAAATCCTCAGATACATATATTGTGAACATTCTCTCATTCTGTGGGCTCCCTGTATTTTCTTCATGTTGTCTTTTGATGAGAACAGTTTTTAATTTCGAGGAGCTCCGATTTTGTTTTCTTTATGGCTGGTACCTTGTGTTTTCAGGAGCCCTTTGCCACCCACATGCTCAGGGCCTATTTTCCTTATGTTTTCTTTGGATAGCGTTACAGTTTAGCTTTTACGTTTAGGTCTGTTCTGGCTCCCGTTCGCTGTTGCTTATGGTGGAGTTTGAGACTGTGGTTCAGCTTTTTTCCCATGTGGATATCTAGTTGCTTTTTTTTTTTTTTAATTTAAAAGACTTCTGATTAAAAAAAAAAAAATCTTTTGATGCACTTTTGGTGTGTTTACCAGAAATCACAAGACTGTATGAGTGCAGGTCTATTTCTGTGTTCTGTCCTGATTTATTGATCTCTTTGTTTGCCTTTAAACAATACCTTGAGGGTGTAGTTGCTATAACTTTATAGGAAGCCTTGAAATCTGGTAGAGTGAGTCTTCTAATTTAGTTGTTCTTTTCAAGAGTGTCTTAGCTAACCTAAGTTGGGTTCAATTTTTACTTTCCATGTGACGCAGTAAGAACTTATACTTAGGTTTCTGTTCATATTCAATTTTAGTGTTTTTCTCCCATCTTTGTTGACTTATTTTCTATTTTTTTCTATTTTTAACATGTAAAACACTAAATACTTCCAAAAGTCAAAACTATACAGAAAAAGATATATTCATAGGTGTCCTCTTGTCCCTTCTCTGCCCCAATCTCTCCCACTTGTCTAGGGAATTCCTTTTTTCGGTTTCTCCTTTATGCATACTGTGTTTCTTTTTGTGAAAATAAGCATATAAACACATCTCTCTTTTTATGTACATGTGTATATGTGTATGTACATATAAATCTTAACACGAAAGTTAGGGTACTATATAAACTCTTTTGCAGTTTGCTTATTTTTTTTTTTTTTTACTTAATGTGTACTGGAAATCACTGTCAGTGCTTAGAAATTTCTTGTTCTTTTTTTTTTTTTCATTTATTTATGATAGTCACACAGAGAGAGAGAGAGAGAGGCAGAGACATAGGCAGAGGGAGAAGCAGGCTCCATGCACCAGGAGCCTGACGTGGGATTCGATCCCGGGTCTCCAGGATCGCGCCCTGGGCCAAAGGCAGGCGCTAAACCGCTGCGCCACCCAGGGATCCCTTCTTGTTCTTTTTTAAAGCTGCACAGCAACCAGTGTTTAATAAGCTCGGGCTTGGCTGGAGGCTCAGAGCAAATATTAAACTTGAACCCCTTGTGTTGCAGTTATTTCTGGGCTTTGCTGGGACAGCTTTCTTTCTGAAAGAAAGACATTAATAAGTCTGAAAAATAAGGAAAAAGGGAAGAAAAGCATTCAGGACTGTCACTGTTTCCTTTTGCTGCTGTTCATTGATGAGGTCCTGTCCATAGCTCCCCTTTCTCTGTGTTTCCTGGGAGGTAGTACGCTAAGCAGTGTGCCCTGCCACTTGCAGTAAGTGTCTGTCACGCTTCCACTCAGTCTTTCCCTCTAAAACAGGTTGCCCGGGAGAGTGGCCCCCCCCACATGAAGAGCTTTGTGACCAAGGTGTCGGTTGGGGAGTTTGTGGGGGAAGGTGAAGGGAAGAGCAAGAAGATTTCAAAGAAAAATGCTGCTATCGCCGTCCTTGAGGAGCTGAAGAAGCTACCACCCCTGCCTACAGTCGAGCGTGTGAAGCCCAGAATCAAAAAGAAAACAAAATCCATAGTCAGGGTAAGAGCCTCTTGATCGGAGAGGGTATTTCCATGGCCTGTTAATGGCTGGAGGGTGGTTTAGGAGATTCACTAGGTTGCTGACCCTAGTGACAGGAGATGGGTGCTGACATGCCATCTGCTAGGCCTGGTACAGAGGCTGCCTGGTGTAGTTCTCCTGGGAGCGCCTGGTCAGGCAAAGATGGGACACTGCGGGATCAGCAGAGGCACCTGCAGCTGTATGCCCTTGGCCGTGGATGAGGGGATGATCATGGGAGCTGTGTGCACCTGCAGAAAGAATGGCTGCATTGTCCTTCTTCCGTCTCGTTGACGGCTGCACTGGTACAAGTGCAAAGCAGATTTATGGGAGGAAAGACATCTGGGGCAGGTGTAGGAGTGAGACATTTCACCAAACACCTTCTTATTCTGTGGGATTTTTTAAGCCTGTCATGTACCTGTCAAAAATTATACTAGCCCCCTACTCCCCTGCCCAAGGAAGGGACAGGAGTCCATTTGGGCATGTTTAGGAATACTAGGGTCCATTCTATGATTGTCAATATCAAGATTGGCCTTTGAACAGCATAGGGGTTAGGATTGCTGACCACCACCCCCACCCCACAATGGAAAACTTGGGTTTAACTTTTGACTCCCCAGAAACTTAACCACTGATGGCCTACTGTTGGCCGGAAGTTTAACCAATAACACAATGGTCAATTAATACGTTTTATATATTAAATATTGTATTATATGTGTGTGTTAAATGCTATGTTTGCACAGTAATCTGGAGAAAAGCGAACATTATTCTTTTTTTTTTTTTTTTAAGATTTTATTTATTCATGAGGCACACACACAGAGAGGCGGAGACATAGGCAGAGGGAGAACAGGCTCCATGCAGGGAGCCCGATGTGGGACTCAGTCCCAGGACTCCAGGATCATGCCCTGGGCCAAAGGCAGACGCTCAACCACTGAGCCACCCAGGCATCCCAAAAGCGAACATTATTAAGGAAGTCATAAGGAACAGAAAATACATTTACTATACTGTACTGTATTACCAGAAAAAATCCACTTCTAAGTAGACCTGCACAGTTCAAACCCTTGTTCAAGGGCCAGCTGGAGTTTCACACTCTGTTAGACCCAGTGCACAGGAGTGAGCACACTGTATCTACTGCTGCAGCTTCTAGAAATCACCCCACACGAGCATTCCTTGGCACTGGGGAGGAACTGTGGGATTCTTTTTTTTTTTTTTTTTTAAGATTTTATTTATTCGTGAGAGACACAGAGAGAGAGAGGGAGGGAGGGAGGGAGGCAGAGACACAGGCAGTAGGAGAAGCAGGCTCCACGCAGGGAGCCCGACATGGGACTCGATCCTGGGTCTCCAGGATCAAGCCCTGGGCTGAAGGCGGCGCTAAACCACTGAGCCACCAAGGGCTGCCTGAACTGTGGGATTCTTAGGTTCTTTCCACATGGTGTCAGCTTAAGGTTGTGTTTGTTTTGTTTCTGGATTTTGAGCCCTTGTTAAGAAAGCTGGGGACCCATCTTCTAACACAGACTTTTGGGGGAATTTTAGGAATAGTGTATTTTTGTATTTTTTCTCTCTTCATTGTCAAATAGAAATTTCTTGTTAAAAAGATGTTTCAGGGATGCTTGCCCACCTGCCATGGGATATTGATGTTGGTTTTCCAGGAGGACCTTTAAAAAAAGTCACCTCAGGGGCAGCCTATGTGGCTCACTGGTTTAGCGCCACCTTCAGCCCAGGGTGTGATCCTGGAGACCCGGGATCGAGTCCCACCTTGGGCTCCCTGCATGGAGCCTGCTTCTCCCTCTGCCTGTGTCTCTGCCCCCCGCACCCCCCCCTCCGTTTCTCATGAATAAATAAAATCTTTAAAAAAAAAATCACCTCAGAACAATCCTAGAAAATCATTAAGCATCTTTTAATTTTAAGACGGTTTTAAAAAGAGCTGATTAATTCTGGGCACTTAGATTAACATAAAAGTAATGTTATGTTCTGTCCTGATCTCTGAATTGGCAAGGTCCTTTCTGTGGCTAACGTGGCACATAGTTTCTACATTAATTGTTCCTCAGCTACAGAGCAGCACAGACTGTGGCCAGGGAATGAACCCGATTAGCAGACTGGCCCAGATCCAACAGGCGAAAAAGGAGAAGGAGCCAGAGTACATGCTCCTCACAGAGCGAGGCCTCCCACGCCGCAGAGAGTTTGTGATGCAGGTAGGTCAGCATGGGTTGTGGGCAGCCCTTCTCTGACCATGCCCCATCTCAGCTGGATGGGGTCCAGGGGCTCGGTGCCTTCCTGTGAAGGTCAGGAACCGTGCACCAGCCCAGTGGGCCCCCTCCCTGCCATCAGACATTAGCAGTGTTAACCATATCGCTTGCAGTGATTTGATGCCTTAAAATATGCCCTTGGGGGTGGGGTGCTCCAGGTCATGATTGCTAGGGTGTGGGGTTGCACAGAGGAAGAGTGTTTCTCTTCATTACATCTCCTGGAAGTTTGTATTGTTTTTTTTTCAAAAGGTAAATCTTGTGAATTCTGTGAAACGATCTGTTCCTGTTCCTCCTAATCCATCTGTAGAATCTGGAGTTTAGGGCTGGCTCTTCTTAGATTGGGATTACACTTCGGATTAGTGCAGTGTTTTCCTTGTACTTGTGGAACGGTTGGTCGTATCGGCAGTCTACGTTGTGATTTGAATTTAATAGTATTTTCTGGTGAAAAACCCAATACTTGAAAAAAAGCCAAAACAATACTTTTGCATAGCAGTTCATGACTTCTGAAGCACCGTCACTTAGCCAAGTGTGTTATAACTATCCAGGCAGAAGGCAGGAGAAGTCCTGGTCCTTTCAGGCTAAAGGAAGATGGTAGCGTGCTGAGAGGATCAATAATTTGGCCAAGATCAAAGCTGGTAGATGGCAAGGGCAGAATTCAACCCCAGAGCCCTTTCCACAGGCCAGGGAAGGTGTCCTTGACTCTCAGTTCTGTGACATGGACTTTTTGGTTCTGGTCTTTGATCCAGACCAGCCTGAAAGGGATTTATAACGGTGGTATGTGTTGGAGTATGTGTAAGAATGAACTCTCTTAAGGGAGGATGGCCTGGTGGGAAGGGGGGATGCTGTGTGTATAGATGTGTACACTTGTGTGAATGTCACTGACAGGATGGATAGCACAGTTTACAAATAATATATGAAGTATATAATACTCTTTACTGTTGATTTTCTCCATCTGTCACTTCAGCATAGCTGTCATCGACAGTGTTGTAAAATCAGAGTGCATCTAAATGCTTGCTTACTGTCCAGTTCAAGCAGAGAGACTGCTCATGCCGTTGACAAAGGAACGTAGTTCTAGCATGAGAATCGGTTGGTATTTTTGTTTACAAGATGAAAGTAAAACAAGACATGTTGGAACTTCCCTCAGTTGCGAACAATGAGTGACCTTGTTGAATCAGATAGTTTTCAGAGATTGGATGGATGTTCCTGTCTTTTGTGCAGTCACAGCACCCTGGCTGCAGACTCGACACACTTTTAAGCTTAATTTGCATCATTGATTTTCCTCCATCATGTAAGTCTAGAGGAGACAAGAAAGCGCCGAAGGCGTGCTGCGTAGCGTTGGCAGGTTTCCATGGGGTGGTCACTCTGTGCACGGCTGTTCGCAGGCTGTCCGAGTGGCCCCTAGGGTCCCAGGCTGGGCAGGGGGCTATATGGCAGCACACAGATGCCACTGGTATGAAGAACCCCAGAAGCACAGAGAGGTTTGAGATGGGAGTCACACTAGGGAGTGGTGAGCTTTCAGAACTGATTACCTCTGTCTGTCCAAGTAATTCTGAGCTGCTGTAACCTCCTGTGTAATAGTGGCTGCCGCGGGCAGCCAGTGCTCTCCAAGGTCCTGAGCGTCTGTGTGGGGCTGCCACGGGCACCCTGGGGCAACCGTTGAGCCTCTGGCCGTTGTTGGGTTCTTTTGCCAGCACACCGATGCCTGACCAGTCTTCACTCTGGAGGGGTCAGCACTGGTCTGAGTCCTGACTTCGTCCTCATGCAGGTGAAGGTGGGAAACCACACCGCAGAAGGAGCAGGCACCAATAAGAAGGTGGCCAAACGCAACGCAGCCGAGAACATGCTGGAGATCCTTGGTTTCAAAGTCCCACAGGCTCAGCCCACCAAACCAGCCCTCAAATCAGAGGAGAAGGTGACTGCTCGGGGCTCTGTGTCCTTGCTCTCTAATTGCAAGATGACCTCCTCGCTTCGTCCTAGGGGACTCTGGCGCCTCCGGGGCCGAGCTTCAGGGCAAGGCTTCATCCTCCTGGCAGTAAAGCAGCCCTGCTGAGCAGCGTCCTGTCCATTCGGAGCATTGTAATATGGTCAGAAGGGAACTTGCATGTCCACGGCTCCCGAGTGTGGCTCTGGGTTAAGTCGTTCTTGTTTCCATGTCTCTGTGGTCGGGGACGCTTCACTGGAGGGCAACTTGCTCCTCTCCACCCATAGGGTGATGGGCCAGTGGGCTGGGGATGAAAGTGTCTGATTCTGTCCTCTCACAGTGAGGCCTGCATGAAAGATCCACCAGTGTTAGGCTTCTGCTAGCTGGGAAGCAAGCATTGGATTTCCTGGGACACCAACAGAGTGTGATTTATGGAACTAAGGCTGTAGTTGAGATTCGGGCTTTTTTTTTCTTTATGAATTGAACACTAGATAAAAGCCGAGATTGGTAAGCAGTACCCTCAGTACCCTCAAGCATGTCCTTGACAGAGCTTGTTTCTTCCACTGAGAAGTCCCAGGATGGATTCCCTTCCAGAGCCAGCTGTGCCAGCCATGGGCCGTGGCATCTGCTGTGGCCACCACAGACACTCATCAGAGAATCGGCATAGATCCTGGAGTCGGTTTTGGGGATTTTTATTCCAAAATCTGTTAGAGGATTCATAACATCCTTACCTTCTCAGAAGACCCGTGTTTAACAACATTTTTATCTCCTTTTTCCCTGCATCTGTTATCTTTCGAAATGTCACCTTCCCTTTTAATTGGCTATTAGTTCCAGAAGAATCCTTGTTTAGCTTTCATCTAAAAGCCTCTTTTCCTACCTTGGGCTCTACCAGTCTAGCATCTCTGGCTCTCTCTGGGTAAATGTTCCCTTGTCTTTCTGTGAGCACAGAGCTGATTTCAACACCTGGCTCAGGGTGATTGTTAGCTCCCTCTTGTGGAGGACAGGCAGTGTGGGCGGGAGCATACTGGGTGATTGTTAGCTCCCTCTCGTGGAGGCTGCCGGGACAGTGCGAGCCAATCAGTGGTCCCGCCTGGGGGCAGGGCTTTTCTGCTAGTTACCTGTCCATGTTTCAGAAGACTATAAACCACAGATTAACGCAGGTTGGAATTTGTATAGTTTGAGAGAGTAGGAACTAATTTCACAAAAGTTTGATTTATGCTCATGGACTTTCTTTTTTTGTTTTTTTAAGACACCAATAAAAAAAACAGGGGATGGAAGAAAAGTAACCTTTTTTGAACCTGGCTCTGGGGATGAAAATGGGACTAGTAAGTGTGAAACTGTTAATATTGTCTTGATCTGAATGTGATTCTGGGATTTGCGTGGTTCCTGGAACAACGAGCAGTGTTGAGTTCTGCGTCCTCCCCGTGTCGTTGTGTGCTCTGAGGAAGGGCCAGTGGGTTGGAGGAGGTCTTTCCCAGCAGCGCATGTGGCCTCCTGTTGACCTGTGTGTGTATCCCTCCCTAGGCAATAAAGAGGATGAGTTTAGGATGCCTTATCTGAGTCATCAGCAGCTGCCCGCTGGGATTCTTCCCATGGTGCCCGAGGTGGCCCAGGCCGTAGGAGTCAGTCAAGGACACCACACCAAAGATTTCACCAGGGCTGCTCCGAACCCTGCCAAGGCCACGGTAACTGCCATGATAGCCCGTGAATTGTTGTATGGGGGCACCTCGCCCACAGCCGAGACCATTTTAAAGAATAACATCTCTTCAGGCCACGTACCCCATGGACCTCTTACAAGACCCTCTGAGCAGCTGGACTATCTTTCCAGAGTCCAGGGATTCCAGGTAACTATCAGGCCTGAGCTGCACCCCAGTGCAGTCATCTTTTTGGGGGTTTTCTCAGAAAATGAGTCTTGCACCTAGTTTATTAAATCGGGATCTTTATATATAGAGGAAGAGGTGGAGGGCACACTGGGAGGGTGGAGGAGGGTAGGGAAAGTTGGACAAGCCTGTATGGTAACAGAGTAAGCTTGTCTTTGGTAATAAATATTAAAAAAAAATCCAAGCTGACCATAATAACAAATTTTCTAATCTTAATGGTAGTTATAGCGAGAATGGTTTCAGTATTCTGGTCCTTTCTGCCTAGTAAAAGATACGGCTTCTTTCAGACCAGGTGTTTAGTCTCCCCCACTACCTGCCCACCCCCGACTAGGCTTTTTGGTTAGACATCAAGGTTCTTGGAAGATTGTAGAAGCTGGGGCCCCTAGCAGCAGGCCCCTCTGACAGGGTCTTGCCAACAGAGCAGGAGTTGGTGGAGCCATGTCAGCTTGAGAGCGGGGGAAAGAGGTGTCCCTCCCTGTCTGCTGGGCCCCGGCCATATTTGCCACTTCCCTTCTTGGCCTCAGCTTTCTTTTCCCCTCAGGTTGAATACAAAGACTTCCCCAAAAACAACAAGAACGAATTTGTATCTCTTATCAATTGCTCCTCTCAGCCACCTCTGATCAGCCACGGTATTGGAAAGGATGTGGAGTCCTGCCATGACATGGTACGTTACCCAGTGGTCCTGGCCCCTGACTCTTGCTGGCCTTGGGAAGATGGGATAAAGGGTCTCCCGTAGACTTTGGTGGTTTTATAGATTTCATATTTTTGAAGATTTCTTCCTTAGTTTGTTGGATTGATTGCTCATCATCAGAATTCATCAGCTTTAGATACTCCTTCCCCTGAAGGAAGTGCTGACCTGGGGGATGGGACTTGGATCCTGGAGCTCTGCCATGAGCCATGTCCATTCATCTTCCAGAACGCAGACCACAGGCCCAAGTTCGGGCAGCAACAGGGTTTTGTTTTAAAGCAGGATTCAAACTACATAGTCTGCCACAAAGTCAAAAATACTAAAGGATATAATAAAATTTAACAGAGGTAGTGATTCAGGGAGGTAAACATGGATAATTTATTTTGTAATTTGTATTTCAGATTAAAAGTTGAAACATTAAGACAAAGTGTGGTTTAGTGGGACTGCCTGTGTGGTCCCTTGCCTCCCTGTTCAAACAGGGTCTTGTGCTGTGGCCCTGGGGTGGGGGGTCGTGCTCTGATTCTCTCTTTCGTCCCTGCTAGGCTGCACTGAACATCTTAAAGTTGCTGTCTGAGTTGGACCAACCGAGTACAGAGATGCCAAGAACAGGAAATGGACCAATGTCTGTGTGAGTGAGCTGTTCTGTTCATTTGCATTAAGTTCAAACTGTTCAACTCAGTAGCGGGACACTCCCTCCCCTCCATCACTTTTGTCCCTATCCCTGAAAGGTCTCCCTAGTTGTGGGCAGAGCTCTAGTTTTTTTAAAATTTTGAATAGGTAATACATTCACAGGGTTCAGACCCACAGTGATTTTCAGAGGTGCCCAGTGGTCAGCTCTGCCCCTCATGCAGCCCCGGCCCAGAGATCACGTGTTAGTTTTTTTCCTGTCTTTCCTATGTGTTTCTTTGTGCAAATACAGCCCCTTTTTTTTTTTTTTTTTTTTTTAAGATTTTATTTATTTATTCATGAGAGACACACACACACCCAGAGAGGCAGAGACACAGGCAGAGAGAAGCAGGCGCCACACAGGGAGCCCGATGTGGGACCCGATCCCAGGTCTCCAGGATCACGCCCTGGGCCAAAGGCAGACGCTCAACCACTGAGCCACCCAGGAGTCCCAAATACAGTCCTTTCTTTACGTTACTCCTTTTCTCCTGGAGATCACATACTACACGCATTCTCCTCATTGCTTTTTTCACTTGGTGGTACATCTTGAGAAAACTTGAACTCAGTGATCATAAACTGGTGCCTATTGGACTTCAGTGTCTACTAATTTCTTCTTTTAACATGGGTTAAGTTCTCTTATATTTCAAAACTGGCATCATTTTCATTTTTTTCTTCCTTGAAGGTGTGGGAGGTGCTGAACCTTTTCTGGCCACGAACCGTTGTAAAACCCCAACATATATACTGAAAATACTGAAACTGCTTTGAGAATTTGGAATTTCTGATACCTCCAGTGGGCTGAGAGACGTGCTGGGTAAAGAACCAGAGGCGGCAGTGGTGACGAAGACGGGAACACAAGGAGGCGGCTGGGGCTGCGCTCGAGGGTGCTGTGTTTTGTCCCCACACACAGGCCGCTGCCGGGGAGGGGGGCACAGCAGAGCCTGCCCAGTGGCCCCATGCACCTCGGTGCTGGGCTGTGGTCGCTGCTGTTGGGGCTGTGTGAAAGAAACAGGAAACAGAGCACGACCCTTTCTCAGACTGGCTCACTCAAACCCTTGGGACAAACCCTGGACACCCCTGCTGGGGAGAGGGGCCGTACACCAGTCCCAGAGCTGAAAGCACCAGAGAAAATCAAATGCTTCCTACTCAGCGCCAACTAACCATTCTAGTGTGCTCTGGCCCCCACCTCCTGTGGCACCCACACCATCACCACTGCTTTCTCTCCCAAAAGAGATACATATTCTTAGTTTTATTATTTTCTTTTGATTGAAAATGACACTATATAAATTTTCATCTGAGAGTTTCTCAATTGTATCTAGTTACATAGCACAGTTTAGAAACTTGTCTGAGACTGACTCAGTAATCTAATCAGCAAAGATCATATCCATGTGTATGTGGTTATACATTTTGACTTTATTGGACTAACCCAGGACCATTTCAGTGCTGCAAATAGCGTGCCCTCTGGTTTGCCTGAAACAGTCCTGGACTTCTCAGAGTCCTTGATGAAGTCTCCCACAGTTGTATAAATTGGACGATTTAGGAATTTTAAACTTTAATGATCATTTGGTTCCTTTTCTATTTTATTTTTGTTAATGCAACAGGACTTAAACAAATGAACTTTGATCTTTGTTTTAAAGATTATTAAAAAAATTGTGTGTATATACATATGGCTCTTGAGGACACGTAGCTTTCACTACACTACAGGATATGGTCTCCATGTAGTACATATAAACCCGCAGATGGATTTTCCTTGAGTGCTTTGTACTGTTGATTACATCTCCATGTAGGGCTGAAAAGAATGACCTGTGTTTATCTCTGAAACTGTGTTGCTTTTGATGTTGTGTTACTGTGCACAGAAGTTGTGCAGTAAGGTCCTGCATATGGTCCAGATGAAAAGCACCGTAGCCTTGCAAGTTAAGTTCTGCTTCAATTCATTGTTTACGCTGGAATTTCTTCTCCCCATGGAATGTAAGTAAAACTTAGTGTTTGTCACCAATAAATGGTAATACTAAATTTTTTTTTTTTTTTGTTAATTTATTCTCAAATGCCACTACTGCTAGGTTGGTTCCCTCCCAACCTGCCTCTTACCCTTTTTTTAAGAAGGAAAAAAAAAAACACTTTGTAATGCTCGTGACTTCTGTTTGGGCAAAATTCTGAAGATCTGAAATAACTTTATATCAAACCATTGATCAATAAACAGCTACTAATGAATTTTTGGTCCTTTTGAGCAGTAACTAAAGAAGGTGAGGGAAGATGTGAGTGAGGGTGTGAAAGTGCGGCGTGTGGGCACTGGGTGAGGGGAGGTGCCTCTTGTCTGGACCAGACACTGTCACCCAAAGAAGTGAGCCAGAGGAGGAGAGGACCACCACTCCCACCCCCACCCCCGCTTGCCAACTGCTAGTCTCCTCCCGTCCTGCAGGTGCTCTCACACCCAGAGGAGTCCAGGTGAGGCACAGCAACCAGGCCGCTGGGAAATGGCCTGGCAGCTTTCTGGTTTGTATTTTTGGAAGATGCTCATAAAGGTGGTTCGCTCTTATGAACTGGCCTGTGGGCTGGACTGCCAGAATGACATGGTCAGAAGGGGGTTCGTCAGCATTGCAGGGATAAAAAGCCATGAAAGGAAAAACCTGTCCCCTTCCCCAGTCCTGGAGTCTGCCATTTCTCCAAGGAGCTCTGGTCCCCTTTCATGACGACAGCATCTAAAACCAGGGTCTGGGGGGCACCTGGCTGGCTCAGTCCAAAGAGCATGTGATGAGTTTAGAGTGGTGAATTTAAGCCCCAAGCTGAGCACAGAATATTACTCAACAAAACAAATCAAAAAACAAATGAAACCACCAAAATCCGGGCCTCAGAGCACTCACTGCTACTGGGGGTTTTCTAGGCCTTCTGAGCAGAAATAGATGAAACAGGTCTGTGTCTAGGTGTGCATGTGCGTGTGTCCATGTGTGTACACTCATCCAGTGTACATACATCTAGAAGCCCTGCACTGATAGTGATTCCTCACGGCCCTCCTCTGTGTATCTTTAGTATCTTCCCCAGTACCGAGACTGTAGCCAACCCCCCCGCCTTGCAGCCACCTACTGCCTGCCACTGCTGCTCAGTGTCCTCACGCATCTCGCGGCCATGCCGCCTCCACCCGCCTCCACCCGCACTCTGCTCCCTGCCTTACACTCCCCCCCCCCCCCCACGACCCCCATGCTGCAAAAGGAAGATAGGAAGAGAATGGTCCCATTTTTGAAGTAATTCGCAACTTCTAGGTGGCTGTTTGGTCCTGATTGCCAAAACTCCAGAATGGGCAAGTTTCCCCGATTATCGGGGATGGTGTAAAAGGATTTCCAGGTTTCCTGGAAAGGCAGTTTTCCAAGGGTGACAAACTCTTTGGCTATTTTGGAAGGATGTCCTTGGATGTTCTTAGGTTGTAAGCTCTCACCCCCTGCCGCCGTCTTCTGCTGCAGAGGGCTCCTCGGCAGGCTTGGACAGAGCTGCCCGGGAAGGGAGTCTGCACTCCCTTCTCTGCCCATTTGTGCTCTCAGACTTACAAGAACCTTAGAGCCAAAACAAGGTGCTTCTGCCCCAGGGACAGTACGTGGCAGTCCTGGTTTCCAGACTGCAGGCAGGAAAGGAGACAGGGAGGTGCCTAAGAGGCAGGTCTAAAGTAATCAGAGGTACTAGAGGTCAGGCCACAAGACTACTGTGGGTCTTAGGATTTGTGGATCCTCAGAGGGGAGAGGCTCTCGTGGTCCTTGGGACAGACAGGGTTGGGCCCCGATCACCCACAGGGAGTGCGCAGGTGTTATAGCAGGACTGTAAAGTTCTTCTTCTCCTTGGGGGATTTTAATGAGTAAAGACAATTTCCCCAGAGCTGGCTGTTTTATTGGTTTTAAAAGGCCTTCTTGGGCCACAGGAATGTGACCTACAGCTCTTAGAAAAAAGGTCACTTCTGACACTAGGTTTCCTTTCCCTGTTCACCGACCAGACAGGCGTAGCTTTGCGGGGTGAATGCCCAGTGACAGCCGCCTTGGCCTGGATCCCAGGGTCTGTTAGGGGGACTGGCACGGCCACTACCATCTCTGGTTTAAGGTGTGTGCCCTTAAAAAGAGACAAAAATTTACTTGAAATTTCCAAATCCATAAATAGATTTTCTAAGTACTTGAGCATTGCTGGATTGGTGGGGAGAAATTAGCCCAATTTTCTTCAATAGGTTTTTAAAAGAAATGTGGAGGCTTCTAAGAGGCAATGGCTAACTCGAGAGATGAGGGCAAAGGTTTCGATGCATAAAAGCAGCACCAGTGTTTTCTTGGAATTTCTTGTCCCTACACTTGCACTGCTGTATTTGATGGATACAGTGTATACGTAGAATATACACCTGAAAGTGAACGTGAGGGCATCTGGGTGGCTTGGTTGGGTGTCTGCCTTCGGCTGAGGTGGTGATCCTGGGATCAAGCCCCATGTGTCAGGCTCCCTGTTCCATGGGGGGGCCTGCTTCTCCCTCTCCCTGCTGTTCTCCCTGCTTTGGGCGCATGCGCTGTGTCAATTAAATCTTTTTTTAAAAAAACCATTAAATGGGGCAGCCCGGGTGGCTCAGTGTTTTGGCACCTGCCTTCGGCCCAGGGCGTGATCCTGGAGACCCGGGATCGGGATCGAGTTCTGCGTCGGGCTTCCTGCATGGAGCCTGCTTCTCCCTCTGCTTGTGTCTCTGTCTCTCTATTTCTGTGTCTCTCATGAATAAATAAAATCTTAAAAAATAAAAATAAAAACCCATAAATGTGAAAGCACCTTATTCTAATTATAATTAGACTTCTTTGTAATTTAAATAGAATCCATGTTTTATTAGCAAAATTATATACAATTTAGGAAATTTGTACTGCTTTGCTTAGTATGTGCTTAATAGCCCAAGTGTAATTTTTTTAAGATTTATTTTAGAGTGCACACACGCAGAGACATAGGGAGAGAATCTTCAAGCAGACTTCCCGCTGAGCACAGAGCCCAACACGGAGCTTGATCTCACAACACTGAGATCGTGACCTGAGCCGAAATCAAGAGTTGGCCACTTAACCCACTGGGCCACCCATGTGTCCCCCAAGTTTAGTTTTTAAAATAGATTTCCTTTGCGGGTACCTGGCTGGCTCAGTCAGCAGAGATTGTGACTCTTGATCTCAGATTTGAGTTCAAGTGCCATGTTGGGTGTAGAGATTACTTAAAAATCTTTCAAATAGGGATCCCTGGGTGGCTCAGCAGTTTGGCGCTTGCCTTTGGCCCAGGGCGTGGTCCTGGAGTCCCGGGATCAAGTCCCGCGTCGGGCTCCCGACATGGAGCCTGCTTCTCCCTCTGCCTGTGTCTCTGCCAGTCCCTCTCTCTCTCTCATGAATAAGTAAATAAAATCTTTTTTTAAAAAGATCTTTCAAATAAAAAAGGATATTATTTCCTTTGTAGTGTTCCCAAAAATAATTCAAAACCTACTTTGACGGACAAACCCTCTAGGCCTACAATGACAATGTAGTCTTTAGTGGTTTTTTTGATGATTTTAAATTTAAAAGTAAATTAGAAAATTTGAAAGTTCCCCCAAAACCCTCCATCTTATTTTTTCTATCCCCTTTCACACATGGTTCTTTTCACGATACGTGTGCAGTGCACATGAAATGGTGCGGTTACATAGTTGAGCAGGGCCAGAAGCCGGCAGCGTCTGATAGGCCAGTGCCCGCCCCGCCGTATCCTGAGGGCTCTGGTCGCTTCAGCTCATCAGGACATCCTTCCTTCTTAGGTGGCAGCAGAAGCAGCAGTGAATCGGTCTCTGACCTCTAATGGTGCTGAGCGTGGATAGATTAGTGAGCAGACCTAATTAGAGGACCTATCCAAATCCGGTCATTGAGACCGTGTTCGGTATCTGCCTTTTTAATCATGTATTTTCCTCTGGCTGCCAAAAAGGCTGCCCCAAGAAATGGCTGGCGATTTTCTAGGGTTTGGAAGCAAGCCTCGTAGGCCTTTGCTCTTCTGCACAAATACCCGCTGGAGAACTGTGGCTGGTGTGTCCTGTATGCCAAGCCTGTGCCCACTGGTTTGGGAGGACGTGCCTGAAAGTTCTCTGGGCCCTAATGTGACATCCGTGTTTGCTTGGCTTGTTGGACCCAAGGACAAGAACAGTGTCAATACAGTTGAAGGGTGAGTCAGACCCCACCTAAGGAAACCAGAAAGGTGCAGACCTCCCCTAACGTGGGCGGGGGGGGGGGGGGGGGGGGGGGGAGCGGGACATGCTAGCTTGTGGCTGAGTCTGAGGAGTTAGGGCCTGGAGATTTTGGCGACAGTCCATCCCCTTAAAGCCCCAAAGTCTGAGTGGCTCTAGACCCGGCCCAACTCTTTCTGAGATGGTTTGACAACTTTTGTCATTGCTTGTCTTGGCCAGGTAACATTTTCCCAATGGCCTGCATGAGGGAGCAGCATGGCAAAGGGCAGACGTCCAAGTAGACGAGGCTTCTGTGCTGTGAAGCGCTCACCCCATGAAGAACCAGGGTGCCTAGTGTAGGTGGACAGACATTTGCATGTGGCAGAGGAACTGGGCAGGGGCCTTCTCAGAGGGCAGGGCTGTGTGCTGAACTAGACAGCTGCTGGCCAGTGCATCCACCCTGGCCCTCTTTGCTGAGACTTCCAATTATTTCACCTCTGTGCCTGTTTCTCGATTTGTAAATTAGAAAATCACTTCTCTCACAGTTAAGACCATACATGGCAATAGCTTCTCTGAGCATCTGGTTCTAGTAGTTTTTTTTTTTTAAGATTTTATTTATTTTATTCATTGAGACACACACACACACACACACACACACACAGAGAGGCAGAGACACAGGCAGTGGGAGAAGCAGGCTCCATGCAGAGAGCCTGACGTGGGACTCGATCCGGGGTCTTCAGGATCACGCCCTAGGCTGCAGGCGGCGCTAAACCACTGCGCCACCAGGACTGCCCGGTTCTAGAAGTTATTTGTAAATACCTTCTGTGGTTCTTATTACTGCCAGACACTAGCTGGCCGCTCCTGGTCTACCACCCAGGGTAGCTGATGCAGAGAAATTTGCCAGATTCAATGCTAGAAATAGTCCTAATCTTGCTCATTCTGTCCTATCTTCCCACGGGGATGTAGGCAAGGCCCCAGCCCCCTAGAAGTCTCCCAAGAAAATGTATAGTGACAGATTCCATGAGAGCAAGAATTTGCATCTGTCTCAACTGGAATTGTAGGGAATGGATGAGTTTTGTAAGAGGTCCACTGAGGCCCGCAGCTCCCAGTAGGACCTACCTTTCTTTCTCCCTTTGTGCAAAACCAGAGTGGTTAATTTCACATCTTTAAATATGTTATTTTTGAGGCCATGAAGCTTCAGACCCTTTCCAGCAGGGTGCACAGCTTTTACCATGTCCATGTGTCTTTTTGATTGATTCGCTTTTACTTGGCTTTATCCTAAGTCCCTGAGCATCAGGTGGAGGGCTAGTAAAAGGCTGCTGGGTCCCATTCCAGAATTTCTAGTGTAGGAGGTCTGGGACTCAGAAAAAGAATGTCAATTTCTAACGAGGTCCTAGGTGATGCTGTGGTACCCGGAGAATCACTGTTCTATGCAATGACATTGGTAGTGGTTTTTTCCTAACACAAAATAGCTGTAAATGGCAGCCGTTCTTCCTATAGCCCCCGTTCTTCCTATAGCACCACAAAAGCTGCTTTTGAACAGGACACGCCCTGCCCCGGCTCTGGAGACTTGCTAGTGCTAGTGGGTCTAGCCTTGGTTCTGAAGGGCATGTCCTACACAGCCTGTTTAGGACACTGGCGGCGGGGGGGGGGGGGAAGGGGGGGCGGCCAAGTGTCTTGTGGCAGAGTCAGGGCCCAGGGCGAGGTGTTCACGTGGCTGGGGCAACCCGTGGCATTCAGCTCGTTCACTGCCCCCACCCTCCTTGGATGCCCCTCGTTCACTGCCCCTCCTTGGGAGGGTCTTGCAGCCTCTCTGATCAGGATGCTCAGCAGGCCACAGTAGCGACTTCCTCCCTCCACTTGGGTCCATAATGGTAGGGGGCTGTCCCGCCTTCCCAGGACACTAAGCCTGCTCTGTGAGTGGCAGGACCTGGTGGGTGCTGGGCTCTACTTCTTCCCTTTGCCGTGTGGACTCGCCTGGGAGACAGATCAGGAGGTCTTCCTCTGCTGATGTTTGCTGCAGAAACCCAGGTACCTGGGAGCAGTAATCATCTCCCCACTAGGCTCAGAAAGGGGGACCCTAACTTAATGGTTCACAGTAAATACGCTGCTTTTCTCCTAATTGTTCCCACTTCCCATTAAATGGTCTCCCTTCAGCACTGGTCTGCCTATTGCGGCTCTTTGTTCACATGGGCAACGCTTCCCTGTTGCTACGTTTTTCTCGCACATCGTCTGAGAAGGGAGGAAACCCAGAAATACGTAACTCCGTAGAATTTATGACTGCATTTTCCAGCCACATGTGAGCGTTTCAAAAACAGCCTTTAACACATACCACGCAGAAGGGTGGGTGGATAAGGGGAGCTGTCCATGGGCAGTGGGCTGTAACCAGGACTTCTTAGCTCTTCTAGGGAATCCACCAGAAATTACCATTACCGTAAGTCATTTTCAATGGCCCATGAAGCTCCTTTGCCCTACAAAAGAGCAGTCCCTAGGAATAGCCCAGGGTGGCCCCAAGGGCAAGTCTGGCCTTGCAGTCACACATCTGGGCCACCCGGTTTCTCCAAGGAACAAAAGGTCACGTTGAACAGAATACCTCACCATCATCCCCTTATTAATTACTTGTTTCTAACTTTCGGGAAGCCCTGTGCTCAGGAGGCTATGCTGCCTGGGGGTGAATCACAGTTCCATCCAGCTGTGTGACCTGGGAACGTCCTGTGCCTCCCATGATTCAGGATTGTGGACCTGTCAGATTCTCAACCAAAAGCTCATGTCCCGTTCTGTTTCCAAGGAACAGGAACACTGGAAGTGGCAGGTTTGCCAGGGAGCTCTAGCAATCTGGGAAGTTACCCTGGCCCCCAAGAGCAGTGTGCGGTAAAAAGAGAACCTCAGAGAAGAGCTTGAAGGGATACCATGCGACCCTCAGGATGAAAAAGCAAACTAGCAACTCCAGGAAAAAAAGCACAAGCCAGGATCCAATTACAATACAAGGTAAAATAAGATGTGGCTTTTAGCCACCGAGAGGAGCATGATAAAAAGCAGCAGCAAGTCCATTTGATCTTGACTCTGAGAACATTCTCTTTTGAGGAATGCAGAAGTCCAGACACTGGACCCAGGAAAGAAGAAATGGAACCTTTATGCACTGCCAAGCCCAGCACTCAGCCCTACTTCTGCCGTCGTTAACTCAAGTATGGTTTCTCACTTTTCTCCCTTTAAAAGAGACCTACAGATAAAGCCCAGGGGACAAAGGACTACACACAACGAGGCATCCTCTCGTGTGACAGCGTGACAGTGAAGGGAGAGCAAGCACATCGGAGCAACCTTATCATCAATATGGAGTCCTCAAGAGACAGTGGCCAGTTGAAGATAAAAGAATCAAAAAAATGTTACTTGAAAACAACCTTAAAAGAAAAAAAAAACTAAACAAAAAAAAACCCCGCTTAGGAGGCTACAAGGATTCTTAATTTTCATAGCAGGGAGGGGGTGATCCATCAATCAAGGAGATGAGGAAGAAAAAAGGCCCCAGCACTGCAAGCTGTTGCCTCTAAGAGCGGAAGGTGGAAGCCTGGCGCTCAGTTACCACGGTGTGCAACAGCTGGATCAAAGCCAAATTGGTTAGGGCGCACACAAGACAAAACGCACAGTGTGGGGCAGGCTGTGCTGCAGGAACTAGCATGAACCTTTCCACAGGATAACTGCTAATTCCATAATCAGGAAACATACAAAGACTGACACATAAGGAAGGAGTTTATAATTTCCAACAGTGATAAATGATATTTACCAAGTAATTATTATTAAATATTTAAGCTTTTCAAAAAGTATGTAAAATTATAAATGATCTCCACTTTGGTATGGGGTAGAGGAAGAAAACCAAAATATTTGAAGGTAGGAATACAAATGATTTTTAAATATTTTTCTGTATTTACCAAGTTTCCAACAAAATACATTTATAATCAGAAATGTATTTTTTAAAAATCAGTCTGCTAAAAAGGGAGATAATGCTCAAACAGCAGAAATAATCCATGGGCCCAGGAGGAGGCCCTCAGGAGGAACTTTGCAGTTTAGATACATTTCCCCCTAAAACTACCCTGGAAGTCAGGTGCCTTACCTGGGCCAGGACTCCTCTGGAAAGCCTTTCCAACACCGCCTCCCACCACCACCCTGGCTCCCCCACCCCAGCTTCTACACTACTGGTAAGATAGAGCAGTGTTTTGCACTGCTAACAAACACTTCTACCCAGCCAAAACCCCTGCGTGCCCCCAAGCCCACCCTAAACAATCAAATAGCTTTTGTATATGTTGTTTAAAGTATGACATTTTACATCTTAGCTGTCCTGAAGGTGACTGATTTCTTCTGAAAAATGAGAATAATAAAGTGAAGAAGCTGAGTCATTTACTCAAGGTCACACATATCAGTCACAGAGTAATTCAAACCCAGGTTAGCCCGATCTCAAAGTATGACCCCAACTCTCTATACCGACAAAGAAATGGTAATCACATCATCACTGAGGAAGTCACTAAGACCTGTCAAAAACTTACTATATACCATCTCTTAAAACCTTTAAAAGCTGGGACACCTGGGTGGCTCAGAGGTTGAGAATCTGCCTTTGGTCCAGGGCGGGGTCCCAGAGTCCCAGGATTGAGTCCCAGGTCGGGCTCCCTGCATGGAGCCTGCTTCTCCCTCTGCCTCTCTCTGTGTGTCTCTCATGAATAAATAACTAAAATCTTTTTTTTAAATCATTTTTAAACAGAATTACTGACTTGTGCCAGAGTTAAGATACCAGTTTTTCTGTTCAGAAAAGGCACATTTACAAAACAAACCATCTTCTCAGTCATCTGAAGAAAAAAATTCACAACCTGCTCAGTCCTCCAAGTTAAGATACTGAAGCAAGGGTTCTGTGAAACAGGATGTGCTGTACATTTACTTAACTGTTCACCAAGAGCTTGACCCAAATGGGTGCTCTCAGAGCTTATATAGGCAACAAATATAAGCCATCCCCACCAGCTGTTTTCCATTCCAGACTTTTTACCTGTATGAAATTGTTTCTACTTCAAAAGTAGATTCCAGTACTGTCTCAATATTCTTCTGCCACTGACCACGTAAATAGTAAATATATGACTTAATACTTCCATTACTATCTCAAGACAAAAACGAGTAGATTGGTACAAGAACACTTAAGATTAAGCCGGACAGTTTCTCAAGCAACACTACAAAAAACATGTGAAGGGTACCTGGGTGGCTCAGTTAACCAATTCGGTGTCTGCCTTCAGCTCATGTCATGATCACAGGGTCTGGGGATAGCCCCATGTCATGCTCAGTACAGAGTGTGTTTTTCACTCTCTTGCCCCTCCCCTGCTCATGCTCACTCACTCGCGCTCTCAAAATCTTTTAAAAAAACAAACAGAAACAACATGTGTAGAAAAAAGCATTTAAGGTGCCCTAATTTTAAAAGAAATCACTGATGTGTACAGAATGAGATTCTAGTTTAATCTCCATTGAACAGATAATTCCAGAAGTAATTTAGCACCTATCAATTAAGATGGTCTAAACCTCAGTGGTTTAGCACCTGCCTTTGGCCCAGGGCAGGATCCTGGAGTCCCGGGATTCAGTCCCACATTGGGCTCCCTGCATGGAGCCTGCTTCTCTCCCTCTGCCTCTGTGTGTGCGTGTCTCTCTCTCATAAGTAAATAAAATCTTTAAAAAAAAAAAAAAAAAGGGACTGTCCCAGAACCTACCCAGGGCAGCCTTGTTGGCTAGTGTATACCCACTTCTGTGGCTCATCCAGACCTCAGGTTCTAAGATGCTATACTTTGAAAAGTTCCAAGTAACCACCAATCTGCAAATAAGACAGACACTCAAAAAAGGGTAAATGTCTATGCTGTCTAAAGTACTCTACAGCTTTGTGAAGCCAGGCAGGGCATTTCTCTTCGATCCATAGAAGGAACCATCTGGCCCAGAGTTCATGCTGCCGCCTAGAAATGGGTCCCGGAAAGTTCTGATAGACCCAAGCCAAAATGTTCCCTTTTCCCTGGTAAGGAAAGACTAAGTTTGAATTTCAATTTTTTAAAAGAAGTCATTCATTGTAACAGTATTAGCACCAAAAACTTATCCTTAAGATGTTCTTAGATACATATTTGAGGGCTCTTTTTTTTTATTGCTGATTAGATTTAAAACTATGAAATATGCATTTCTTGGCAACAGCAGTGATGCTTTACTTATTCACATTTCCAATAAAAGCTTAAGGAAACAAAAATACAAAGGATGAGAGAAACACAAATGGTGATGCCTCAAAACAAAAGATTTTAGTAACAAAAGTTTCCACACTCTGCGTCCGTCAAAATTTCAAAGTTATCCAAACAGTGCAGATGCTCAACTCATGATCATGTACTGAACTTGCTCAACTCATGATCATATACTGGGCTACTAATACTTGTCCCTTGAAGCTGCACACTGGAAAGTCACCCACTTCTATTTATGATCACACAAACCACCTAATTTGCTCAAGGTTCAGCTTAAAGCAACATTTAATATTCTTTACAAGATGGAATTTGTGACAAGTTCAAAAGGAAAACTTGCTTTAATGCAGCTGTGCTCAGATATCTATGTGATTTCCTCAGAAACCATCGTGGGCTTAGCCAATCTGGAAAGTGCTGTTCAAAGCAGTGTCACACTGGCTGCCTGAAGGTATCCTTGGAGATACTGGAGCGCTTCTGCATTGAGGCTGGTGCTCACCATTGATGGAACCTACGAGAGATGGGAAACATGCTGGTTGTTCAAGAGCCTAACAAACCAGGACCCCCACATTCTCTAGCAGAATTGCCACAGCATGGGAAGGGCAGTCTGTCACCAATGACTCTTCCAGGGATCCCAAGGATCTCAACTGCTTTATGCCTTCAGAACTGAATAGGTCTAAAAAGCAAATCTGCAAGGAATTACTGCTGTTCAGTGGGGTAGTGGCATTGGAGGGATTTGCCAAAAATAAAACAAAAAAAAAAAAAATCCTATTGGTTAGTGATGCGTAATTAAGTGCATATGGGTGAAATGACATGATGTCCAAGAAGAAACAAATATAACAAGATTGGTAGGATACTGGTAATTTGTGAAGTTCACTATAGTGTTTCTATGTGTTTGATGTTTTCTATAATAAAACATTGAAAATGGGGCGCCTGGGCAGCCCGAGTGGCTCAGTGGTTTAGCGCTGCCTTCAGCCCAGGGTGTGATCCTGGAGACCCAGGATCGAGTCCCACGTTGGGCTCCTTGCATGGAGCCTGCTTCTCCCTCTGCCTATGTCTCCGCCTCTCTTTCTGTGTCTCTCATGAATAAGTAAAATCAAGAAAAGAAAAGAAAGAAAAGAAAAGAGAAAAAAGAAAAGAAAAATAAAGTAAAATAATAAAAAAGTAAAATAAAATAAAATAAAGTAAAATAAAAAATAAAATAAAGTAAAATAAAAAATAAAATAAAATAAAGTAAAATAAAAAATAAAGTAAAATAAAAAATAAAATAAAATAAAGTAAAATAAAAAATAAAATAAAATAAAAAAAATAAAATAAAGTAAAATAAAAAATAAAGTAAAATAAAAAATAAAATAAAATAAAATAAAATAAAATAAGGTGCCTGGGTGGTTTAGTTGGTTAAGCGTCTGCCTCTGGCTTAGGTCATGATTCCGGGGTTCTGGAATCAGGCCCTAAGCTGGGCTCCCTGCTCAGCGGGGAGTCTACTTCTTCCTCTCCCTCTGTCTCTTACCCAACTTGTGCACACACCCTTGCTCTAATAAATAAAATCTCTTTAAAAAACTGAAAACTCTAGAAGATCTTATAAAAATTGCTGGGTAATCCAACTTCACAGCCGTTATTAGGATTACTCTATGATCCATTATTTGCATATGTTGCAGTCAAAAAAAAAAAAAAAAAAAGCTTAGAAATAAATACATTTCTATTCAAAAGGTTTTAGAGTACCTAGCTGGCTCAGTCAGAAAAGCATGAGACTCTTGCTCTTGGGAGTCATGAGTTCAAGCTTCAACTTAAAGGGGGGGGGGGGGGGGGACACGGGGGATGTTGAGGGGATTTATCTTCAGCTTTGTCTTTATTCCAGAAACCGTATGCTTTAAAAAAAAAAAAATCTATTTATAGCATATCATTCTAACTAAAGAAAATTAAAGCCTAACTGTAATTCAGTGGGATGTTTGATCATGCTGACCAATGAAATAGGCACCAGAATAACTACTATCTTCTTGCCTTCCCAGAAAGGTGTCCATTAATCAGAGTGATTTGACAATACAGTCACTTACCCTTCCTGGACAGGCAGTAGATAGTTTGTGAAGTGACTGCGCCAGGTGAATTTTGGGGTTGTTCACCATTTGACCCACAGGATCATGCTCTTTTTTCCCAGCAAATGCCAATTGTGAGAAGGCAGTCTGATACCCTGGTGTATCTTCTATGTCAATAAAATGTTCTTCATCAGGAATGGTATCATCTTCAGGTAACTCAAAAAGGCCAATCAAAGACTGTAATAAAGGAGTCCTGGATTTGAAGGAAACAAGGAGACAAAAGTTTAAGTGAATACTTCTGAAGATCTAAACAAAAAGCAATTCTTCAGGGACACAAATTATAGAGGCAGTCTCAAGAGCTACAAGGGACCTTTGAAATAGAAGATAGACATCAGATCTTGCACCTATCCTCTGAAACCATTCTTCACCTCTTTTGGCCACAACAGCCCAATTTCCTTTATGGAAACTACACCATTCCCAGAGCTGTCCAGCTGGCTGTGACTGAAGCCTTCTTCACTGCTGCTAGAAGTTAGTTAGAAGATAGGCCTTGAATCGTCAGATCACTTTCTGGAAGAGAGTGCCTGAGTAAACCCAAAATGAGAAAAGGTTCTCACAAGAGGTGGAGAAAAGCCAGGAATACCAGTCTGAGCACAAGCACATAAGATACTCTTTAGTCTATTCAGTTTCTCCTCTTAAAGATTTAAGCGAATTTAGTTGGGTATCTGTCATAAACATTCCTAGAGATCACGGAGACCAGAAGCTTTCACCAGATTCTCAGAGGGGCACATGAACCCCCTCCGATAAAGTTAAGAATCAGGAAACAAGATCTTTCTAGGCCCAGAAGGACCCGTATTGTCCTGTCTTGGTTGATGGTTGCTAGTGGAGAACCTAAGATGAAAACCCAATTCTCAGCCCTCAAGAGTATAAGCTTAATTCTGCAGCCATAAGGGAAGAAAATTGTAATTTCCAAAAGGTCTGGAGTACTTACCACAGCTTGGTATACTCTGTGTCCATCATTGGAGGACATTCTGTTAGTAATTTGGTTATGCCAACCGCACAAATCTTTTTCTCTACATTTCCAGATACTTTCTGAATTTCAGGAATAATGATTTTTTCCAAAACCATTCCAAACATTCTATTAAAGTAAAGTATTAGACCATCACTATAATTGAACTGAGAAATGTTTAGATGTTATTTATACTGACTCCTTAGGAATATAATAAAATCCAAAAAAACTAGGCTATTATTTTAGGTCAACTGAATGGCATAGACATAGAGATGACAAGACAGTGAAACCTCAAACCCAGTGGCCAAGTGCTACCAACAACTTCTGTGAAATATCATTGTCTATGCTCAAGTGGAATCTTCACAGCTACTTTTCTGTCTCCTGTGTTTTTCTTACTCAAAAAATCTCTGAAAAATCAGGCAAGAGAAAAAAAATAAAGAACTGCCCATCACCCACCATCCAGCAGTAACTAATTTTAACATTACTAGATCATGAACTTTTCAACTCCCTATGCTTACATACCTGTACAGATGTAAATGTTAATGGCTATATTAAAAAAGTTATTTGGCCAACAATTCCAATGTTATTGGAAACATCCTAAGAGCAAAGTTTTTCATGACACTTAATGATGTAACATCCTCAGTATTCTACTTCACTAAAATTACCAGAAGTGGAAATAGTGGGTATCAAAGATACTGGACATTTTAATACTCTAAGTAAAAAGTGCCTCCTTTTTGCTCCACAGAAAGATTACTCACTATAAGTGCACGAAACTGATTTCCCCACAAATCTCTACAGGTGGAAAGCATATTTTCTGGTACTACTTTTCAGACGAATTCATTTTTTACATTCCAGTCAATTTGGAATTTTTTTGACATAATACCAAAATGGAGGTCTTACAAGTTCTTTTCTCTAAATTGTTCTCTATCATTTCCTTCTATCCTTCCTTTCCCCATGAAATAGGAAATACTACCTAACTATATTCTTTATATATATACTAAGTGAAAAGCAAAGACCTTTATCTGAAAAATCACACTACTAGCCATAACAAAGGCAGCCTCCTGGAGAGAATCCCAACCATCCAGAATCACACAGAACACAGATGGTGTCGAGGCAGGGCTGGGAGTTAGAAAAATGTTTGCAGAGATTTTCTCCTTTGCAACTCAACAGTTCTAAGAATATTTTGAAAACCACAAAGATGGGCAGCCCAGATAGCTCAGCGGTTTAGCGCCACTGCCTTCAGCCCAGGGTGTGATCCTGGAGTCCCGGGATCGAGTCCCACATTGGGCTCCCTGCATGGAGCCTGCTTCTCCCTCTGCCTATGTCTCTGCCTCTCTCTCTCTCTCTCTCTCTCACTCTGTCTCTCATGAATAAATAAAATCTTAAAAAAAAAAAAAAAAAAAACACGAAGATAATAGAGATACTGGTTTCTGCTAAAAGAGGTCAATTTTTTGCTTTAAAAAATACAGTAAATAATAAAAACAAAACTTACTTTGGTTGTATACCATCAAATATTTCTTGCAGTGCCAGTGCCCCATATTTTATGCAATACAAATTAATAAAGACTAAGAAGCCTGTTGAAAGGAGATGCAGAGTATCAGTACACAGGCCTCACTGCTGAACAAGCATTTCAGCACAAGTCTCCCAGTGAAATACTTATAATCATTAAAATGGCTAACTCTGACATCAATATTTGCCTTTATTAAAAAAAAATTTGCCTTTAATTATACAATTAACATACAGTATAAACAAAAAAATGTTTTGATATCTAAACTTAGAAACTAACCTTTGGAATACAATATATTTAAAAGTTACAATATTTGGAGAATACAGAAATAGCTTATAACTGATAAATCATTTATATGTAATTATAAAGGCTAAGGGTTTTAGCTACTTTCCCTCATCATTTCTGTAAAAATAGCCAAATGATTTTACTTACTCTTGATAAACTTTGTTGTTTTGGAATTCTGAAGTCTTTGGAATAGTAGAATGAAGATTTGCTTCCTGTACTGATCAACTGACTCACTAAAGAATTGAATAAAAGCAACAGTGTATTAAGTCAGCATATTCTAAGTACCTCATAGTCCTTGAGTAATCATACAATGAGGGTTATATTCATACTCACGGAGGCATGTGCTCTATTATACTGTTTAGAAGATAAAAACCTTGGTGGTCATTGGCTTTGGATGCAATTAGCTTCTGGAAGACACCTAATAACCCAGGCTACAACAAATTAGATCAAATAATACTCAGTTAAAGAGGCAAGGATTAACTGTTCCAAAAGTTAGACCTTAAGCAGGTGATATCTTGGAAAAGGGTGCATACTCTAATAGTTAAGCGTTTTTGCTTTTGTTCTCACTTTGAAGTGTAGATAGAAAATATCCTATCATAATAAGCCTTAAAGTCAAGTTCTTGAAATTAACCTACTTGGCTCTATTTTTTAATTTTCTACCATGGAGATAATTAAAGGCTACCTAATTGTGGGCAGCCCGGGTGGCTCAGCGGTTTAGCGCCACCTTCAGCCCAGGGCATGATCCTGGAGACCCGGGATCGAGTCCCACATCAGACTGCTTGCAGGGAGCCTGCTTCTCCCTCTGCCTGTGTCTCTGCTGCGTGCGCGCTAGCTCGCTCTCTAATAAAATAAATAAAATGTTAAAACAAAAAAAAGAAAGTAAAGGCTACCTAATTATAATAAAATACACAATATTTTCTACTACTTCCCTGTTACATTTATTTTAAATGAAGTATTTTTATAAATTTGCCATCCTCAGTTTCTTTCAGCTACCTTATAAAATGAGTTACATCACAATAAATCTCACTCACAATTTTGTCAGCTGCAGCACTTGCTATTGTGTTTGAACCACGTTCTAAGAATGCTTGGAGAAGCCTCACTAGAGCAGGGATGTTTCCTGTTCTTTCCCAAAGCACTGGCTGAAGGAGATGAGGAAATAAGGCCATATAAGACGACGGGATATCATTTTTGTGTGTTTCCAGAAGCAAAGACATCACTTGAAAGACGTATGGAATAAATTCTGTTGATAAAAGTAAAAACAGAGATGTCAGTTTCATAACTAATGGCTCCCACAACAAGGCACGTACCTCTCAGGCAGGCTCCATTTTATTAGCCACTATAATAGTTTTATTAAGAAAGAAAGAAAATAACTTCATTTAACTTACCTTGTACATCATTTTGTAAAATTTCAGTAAACACCAGAAACAAAGCCTCCTCAAAATTTACAACAGCAGCAGGGTTAGCTTTGCAAGTTATTCTTATGGACAAACATATTGCTTCAAACATGTAGTGATTAAAGTGAGGTTTGCTTGGGTTCTGAAATTAAAAACAGAAAACTTACCATTTTCCAATAATCCAAGTGACTATGTTAAATACCTAAAATAAAATACCTACCCTTGCTAAAATACATTAAGAGAGACTATCTTTTTAAAAAATCAGTATTAAAGACACATCAATTACACTTGCCTATATATATGTTAAAGTCTTATATGGACATTAAAATTCAGAAAACAATACTCACTAATGCCTGCTTCTTTGGGGATTTAATGGGCTAAAGTCCACTATGAAAAATAACTCAGGAGTCATAGGGAGACAACTCCACAAGCTTCAGCTCCCAGTGCTATAAGGAACTTGTCTTAAACCCATGTGCTCTCCTAGACCCGTCACTGTAAACAGTTGTGGAAGAAACGAGCAGGGACATGTAAGTCCTGGCTCTGTCCCTAGCCTTGTATGGGACCTTGGGTAAGCCTTAACCTCTACGGGTCTTAATGTATCTGCAGAGTGACAATCTTTTCTATCAGTGGTTTTCAAACTTTTAAAGCAACATAACCCTATTTTCCTTCAAATGGAATCCCTGGAAGGCTACCATATGAAGTTGATGAACTCAAAAGATGGTGGGGGAAGGGGGGCAGGGGAGAACCTGACATCTCTCTCAATTCCTCAAGGACCAAAAGCAGTTCAACACCCTTACTCAGAACTCAGTGGGAAAATGATCACTGTCCTCCAAAGTCCCTGTCATACTTCTATAAATTTATGTCCTTTCCACAGACTAATTAGGAATAGGCATCTCAATTTTGACAGCATTAAGCTTTTATTTTCTAAATCTTAGAATTAATAAGAATCAAAATATCTGTAACATTTTTTTTTAAAGATTTTATTTATTTATTCACGAGAGACACAGAGAGAGGCAGAGACACAGGCAGAGGGAGAGGCAGGCTCCATGCAGGGAGCCCGACATGGGACTCGACCCTGGGTCTCCAGGATCACACCCTGGGCTGAAGGCGGTGCCAAACCGCTGAGCCACCCTATCTGTAACATTTCTGTTCAAAAGGAATGGACTTTACTTGGGGGAAATAAGAGCAAAGGAGACCAGACACAAAGGACTGCACCATATTATAAAAATCTGAGTAGCATTTTTTGTGTCCACTTGTACAAAGCCTGCTTTCTTCTTTCCGCCACTTAAAATCACTTCGGATCAATTTTTGATTCAATGAAACATGTTACTTTTTAAAATGAGAATAATTCAAATGAAACATTTTCAATTTCTGGGCCTGCACTTATAAAGGTAACTGCTGCCAAGTCTCCAATCTAAGACCTCCCCATACTTTTTAAAAGCCACTTAACTACTGGTCAGGAGGAATCCAGAGTTTTCCGATGCCTGAACCACTGCCAGAGAGTTCTGAGGCTCACACAATTTGGAGTGTAAGTTAAACAGCAACTATACTTTAGAACTGGTCTTGTTACCTTACTAACAGCTAATAGCTTCTGTGTAAGCTGAGAGATGAGTGTGGGGATGTAAGGGATTATGGCTTCTTGTAGGAGGGAAAAGCTTCTCATAATAGCTGTAAAATATAAAAACAGCAAGAACAAATAGTTAAACTTCTGAACAAAGTAGTGATTAGGGAAAGAATAAAAAAACAGTCCACTGATTCATCACCAAAATTTTAAGACCCTTAAACAACCCCCAGATAGCTCTATTTAAAAACAATCCTTTCCTTTCAATATTACACCAAGGCCTGAAAACAGTTTGGCTACTTTCAGAAGGCCTAAGGCTTAAAAGAAAAGGGGGACAATTAGAAATAATAAGTGAAGAAGCAGACACGAAGCAGGAGGAAGTGGTAAAATGACGGGGGGTGGGGGTGGGTGGGAGAGGTGGCTGTTCAGCCGTTGGAAGAGCAGTTTCCAGTCTCTCTCACTTAGAAATCAGGGGCAGTTTAGCCCTAGCCTAACGGACACATTGCAGTCTACCAAAAACAGAGAGAAACCACCTGCACATCTCCCTCCAAAGAGAGAGATTAGGAGCCCCCCCCCCCATAAATCTAAAAATACATATAAAGCTGCAGAAGGTCCACACCACAAGAATGCTGCTCATTAACAGATGCCAAAAATCATGTGGCATGGAAGATATATCATTATTAAGCTAAAAATATACATAACTGTTTCTGCACAAGTAGAATAGATGCTTACTAAGTACAGCAGCTACATGTCAGGCACAGATATCCTCTCTTGCCTCCTAAACTTTGTGTCTACCTGAGGCAGATTCACCTTCCATCTAGCTAACCACTACAGACCCCGTACTCTCTAGAGAAAGTGTTTCTTGAGCTGGGTCAAGGGGTTAGAGGAAGGACCAGTGCCCCGCTCTGGGCTGGCGGAGTCTATTCACTCACTCATCCAATAGTACTTATTGAGAAGATATCACATCTATGTGCTCTCGCATATCCCAAAAACACAGTAATGAGACTATACGCCAATTAACCTCACAGGAACGGACATTAAACAATAGTAGTCACGCATCACCGTAGGGAGAAGTATGGTGCTGAAAACACACAAATACACACCTAGATACAGTCTTATCCACACATATGAACACACATACACACACATACACAACATACCCTACCCCAGGGGACCTGACCTGCCATCAGGGACAGTTTATTTGCAAAGCATTTCGTATGAGTGAGACACAGCTAGGCTCTTGGAGTGCAACAGTGACTAACACTGCCCCTCAAGTCGGAACTGTCACCACGACACTCTCCTGATGGAGAGTGGGCAGGAGTGGGCAGGTGCTTACAGCTGCTCATATTCTTGGCAGTAGCTCCATGGAGGCAGGATATGTGTGGAGCCTAGAAAGTGTACCCAGGTTTCACACCAAGACCTAGTCTAACATGCCATCAAGAAATGTCTCAGCTGATCTTTGCCTTCAAGAAATTCAATCCAGGTAAAGAAAAAGGGAGCCTGTTACTTTTTCTTTAACAAGAGTAACTCTACATCAAACTAGGGTTAAATTTTTTCTGAAAACAGTTAGCAGTAAACAAAATGTTTTCCATTTAAAAATATCTAAGCCTACCTAATTCTTAACCAACAGTATCTGGTCCATAGACTATGTAACCTGAAGCACAACTCAGAGCATTCACCCCTGTAAATCAGAGACGGGATTCTTACAGTCTGTATACCAGGGAAACGGCCTACCTTTCATAATATATTCATTTTCTGAAGAGCCAGGAAGTGTGAGAGCTTTGAAAAGGTTTGTTAGCAGAATCTCAACAAACGGTGCGATTTCTGCGGCTGTAAAGCTATAGATGAGAAAACAGCTTCAGTCACTGCCAACGCTTGAGCCGGCCACGCTGGAGCACCCTCAGCAACCACTGAATCACACTTCTTGGCATAATAGCGAGCTGTCTCCCACCACCAAGATCAACAGACAGCTTAAGAAAGTAGCTGTTTACATGTGTTAATGTTAAGTTCCTAAAAAGGCACATGTGGGATCAAACACAAACCAAAAACCAGGCAAACCCGACGTCATCTACAGCTGCACAGGGCACCCTGGCTTCACACCCATCACTATCGAGAACAGAGCTCAGACTCAGAGTCTCAGTCATCTGCTTTTCTGGACGTGGAGCAGCTGCATGAATTCGGCCTGAATTCCAGGCCTGAAGACAGTTACTGATTTGACTCACCTCAAAGGATGTTCTTTCAACCCTTAATTGACCACTGAGAATACCTCAACTTCAAGTTCTTATGAAGAAAAGAACCTAGAATGGTTTTCCATCTCTTACCCAAAGCTCAGTTTCAATAAATAACACTGTTGAAGAATGGCCTGAAAGACATGCAGACCGTCCATTCCTCTACATTTTCTCCTCGGCTCAGGCCAGAAGAGCTACTCTCTGGGACCCTAGAGAATTACTTCTACTCAGTTGTGTCCTATCTTCGCACAGAGTAATCATACAAAAACAGCCAGGGAAAAAAACAACTGTCACATGATGTTGCTAAGACACTCTCTTAATGAAGGCCCATTTCTGAGCTGCCTTCTGAGTAACTGTTTATACTCTCAAGGACACTGAAAACGTTAACTCTCCAGTCGCCCTCTTCCCCTCGGCTGCAAAAAGACAGCACATAAATTTCAGGAGTTTCCTGAACTCCTCTATGGGATCCTTGGACGCACGTTTCTTTTTAGCAATCTCACCCTGTGATTTTGCTTTGCTCCAATTTCCTATTTAACTTTATGTCATATTTATTTTTAGCATATCGCCTCATCCTTTTGGACTGAGACACAGAATAATTAAATGAGAGAAAAGTACACATTGTCAAACTACTGACATTATGAATATAGTCAGAGATCTTTGACCAGCACAGAACAGTTCCCGCCCTAAGCTGAAAAAATTAAAATTGCTTAGAATCAAATACTTACAGAGTGGCGTTGTTAGGCCCTCTCATGGTAAACAGCCTCTCAAGAGCATGTGCTGCGTAAGTATGGACAACAATACTTTCAGCTTGAAGATGATTAATCAACAGAGGAATAGAGACCAAAAGATGTTCTTTTGGTACCTGAAAAACACAGTAATATGCATGCTTTCACTCACTGATGCTGAGAGTAAAAGACAACTGGAAGAGAAGGGATTGCAGATTCTGGAGAATGTGGTTTTTAACTGTTACAATGGAAGATGACACGGCTAAGAAATCAAAACTTATACCTCCACGTGCCAGCTCAAAAATTCACATTCACTTTTCCAATTCTTTCTCTGAGCATTAAACTATGGTTAGAGGAAAATCTTGTAGGTAAAAGAACACACCATAAAATAATAATATTATGGACAAGCAAACTAAGATTTCATTGTTATTAAGAACTATATACTTTTCACTAGCAGGTAGTTCTTAGAAAAGTCATTCAAACTCTCTGTACCTCATTTTCTCTTCTAAAAAAAAGAGGTGGGAGCAAAAATAAGAATACTAATCTTCATTAGAAACCCCTAGGGGCATCCAGGTGACTTAGTTGCTTGAGCGCGCAACTCATCATCTCTGCTCAGGTCTGGTTCCCTGGGTCCTGAGGTTCTAGCCCCGTGTTAGGCTCCATGCTGGGTACTGGGAGGGGAGAAAGTAAGGGAAATAGGAAGGAATGGTGGGAGGAAGGAAGAGAGGGAGGAACGGAGGAACCTCTAAAAATTTAGAATAGCAGTTCATTATTCTTTAAAATAGAACTGCTTCAGGGTGCCTGGGTTGAGTATCTGACTCTTGATTTCAGCTCAAGTGGTGATCTCAGGGTTATAAAAATCAAGCCCCATTTTGGGCTCTGCATTTGGTACAAAGTCTGCTTGAGACTCTCTTACCCTATCCCTCCCCAATGCCACCATGTGCTCTATCTCGAAAATAAATCCTTTAAAAATAAAATAAAATAGAACAGCTTTAGAAGGTTGCATGTAACCCTGGTAAACTTGCCAAAGATATGAAAATCATAAATCAAGAAATTATACAATCATCCACAGAAAATAAACTGTGGGGATGCCTGGGTGGCTCAGTGGTTGAGCATCTGCCTTTGGCTCAGGTAGTGATCCCAGGATCCTGGGGTCAAGTCCCACATTGGGCTCCCCATAGGGAGCCTGCTTCTCCCTCTGCCTATGACTCTGTCTTTCTGTGTTTCTCATGAATGAATGAATAAAATATAAAAAAAAAAAAAAAAAAAAAAAAAAAGGATGGGACACCAGGGTGAATCAGAGGTTGAGCACCTTCCCTGCATGGAGCCTGCTTCTCCCTCTGCCTATGTCTCTGCCTCTCTCTGTCTAATGAATACATAAAATCTTTAAAAAAATAAAAATTTAAAAAAAAGGACATAAGCAGCTAAAAGTGAAACATGAGAAACTCTACAACATAAATGAGTGCTTTCTCCAACAAATAACAGGCATAAGAAAGGGGAAGGAGGACCTCTTTGTCATAATATAAGAGACAAGACACAGGGGTGCCTGAGTGGCTTGGTAGGTTAAGCATCTGCCTTTAAGCTCAGGTCATGATCCCAGGGTCCTGGGATCAAGCCCCACATCAGTTTCCCACTTAGAAGGGAGGGATTCTGCTTCTCTCTCTGCCCCTACCCTCTACTTGTGTGAGCTCACGCATGTTGTCTCAAAATCTTAAAAGAAAAAAGGGAGACAAGACACATAATCAACCATAAGCAATGTGAGTCCCTTGTTTGGATCCCAATTTTTATAAAAATCACTGTATAAAGATATGTTTGAAACAAAGGAAAAAATTAAGCATGGTCTGGAATCCTAAATTTTTAAGAAGTTATTATTAATTGTTAGGTATGGATTTCAAGCAGGATTGCACAGAAGGGAAGAGAAGCTGTTATACAATAAAATTCTTAAGAGATTAAGTGGCATATGATATATAAATCAAAAGCTACTTACTTGATTCCTAAAAATCATAATGTATTTGATACCATCAGCTTTAAGGACAGGGAATTCATTCACTATTAAAAAAAATAAAACCATAGTTATTTAAGTGCTAAGGACTATTACTACCAGATTGGTGATTTTATCAGATTTTTGAAACGTAGTCAAGTAATTGGAGCTTAATTAATTATTTAAATATCTACTATGTTGCTATTAGTTCTGGTAAGATTATGAATAATTTTATTTTTTCTCCTTGTTTCACTACAAATGAACATGCATTACTTATATTAACTGAATAAATATGATTTAGATCATAAACTAATGACCATATAATCATCTTTTTCCTAGAAGTGAAGCTATATTGAAACAGGAGCATGTCTCTCTGGCTGAGATTTGCTTTAATATATATGCTGCCAAAGTGAGCAATGGCTAGGATTTCCTTTAAACTGTTTTAATGGGAAATTAATGAAAAAGAGAATATTGGTCAGTTATTTTAAATTATTAAAGCTAGATGACAGTAAAACACGATTGTTCATTACAATAGTCTCCCTTTTAGTGTACTTAAAATTTCCACACAGAAAGCTTCCTTTTTGTGTTTTTAGGATAGGCCCCACACCCAAGCATGGAGCCTAACTTGGGGCTTGAACTCACAAACCTAAGATCAAGACCTGAGCTGAGATCAAGAACTGGACACTTTACTGACTGAGCCACCCAGGTGCCTCACATACAAAAAGTTTTTTAAAAGGGAATATATAATGTATCTTGATCAATATACTTTCATAATCATAGGAAATTATCCTTAATTATCAGTTTGAAGTACTTTAAATTTATTTCAACTTTTAATATTTCATTTTTCAAATGAGAAGGGCAAGAAAACAAGTATAATTCCTAGATTATGCGTCAGCGTAACAAAGCTGAGCTACAGTTCCATCTTAGTTGTTTCTATTTTCCTTCTACACAAGCAATATCATTAGAGAAAGTTGATTTCAACTAGGCAAGATCTGGGGAAAGCATCTGAGATTTTATTCAATAAAAGAAATAACTGCAACAAGGGTAGAGGCCAATTTTCTGAGTATCCTGATGATGTACAGTCCCCATTATGACTTTTGCCATAATGTTACTTATTTTGTAGTCTAAAATAACAGTGCAGGGGCACCTGGCTGGCTCAGTCAGTAGAGTATGTGAATCTTGATGTTCAGGGTTGTGAGTCTGAGCCCCACGTTGGGTGCAAAAATTACTTAAAAACAAAAACCCTCAAGTAAAAATTGTTGTACATAGCATAAAAATTTTTTCACAAACTTACCATTAGCAGATTTTAAATCAGGAAGAATATGATTCACAAAGAACTCAGTCAGGTTTACAAGTTCATTTGCTTGTGTAATTCCATGCTGAAAAACAAATTTTTAATAGGGTAAGATAACATGAATACCTGTACACATCTATCACATAAGAAATTTAGGCAATTTTTAAAAAATAGGTTACAGAGGTGCCTGGGTGGCTCAGTCAGTTCAGTGTCTGACTCTTGATTTCACCTCAAGGTATGGTCTTGGGAAGGTGAGGTCTGGAGCCTGCTTAAGTGTCTCTCCATCCCTCTCCCCCATCCCCAAAACAAACAGGTTATAAACGGAGATGAACACTTCAAATCACAAACTGCTTAAAAAAAAGACTATTTTAATAAAAAATAAATACACCTCCCTAAATTAAAGAACAACTATATTTAAATTTTGCACATTTTATACACCGGGTCTCAGCTAAGAGAACAAGTGTAGTATCCATCAGTTTTCTGTCCATGAGAAAATTAAGTACTTACTATAGCAACGTAAAGTCATCTTGGTAGACTATCAGAACTAAATAGGTTATCTAGGAGAGTGAGCTGTATCATTAGAAACGTATAATTCTTTCCGATTTCTGTGTTTACCACCCCAAGTCTATTTTAGAAACAAAACTATATTTAAAAGATTCACCTTCTGTGTTTGGGCTTTTGATGCTAAAGATGTCACTAGGTAAATGGCTGCATCTTTGTGTTTCCAGTTGACAGATGGGTTTTTTGCATATTCCTGCAGCATGGAATTAACATAACCAGAGAAGATTCCCGTCACAGGTCCCTCAAAAAACTTGCACAATCCTCGAACTAGATCACAAGCAGCCCTGCGTCTAGTATCAATATCTATAAAATCAAAGGGAAAGACATCATAGGAGAAAGAAACCACCAACCAACTGATCGAGATTATAAGACAACAAATTGTCATCTGATTGCTCTTAAATTAACATCAATAATAAGAACATTCTTTTGTTCATAAGAAAAATGAAATGCGAACGTAACTAAAGAGATTATAGTAATAAACACTAAGCACATAAAAAAGAGAAAGGCAGATGATCCAATGTTGGATACTATACCCAGGCTCAGACAGGAGCCTGCTCTTTACTGTGTACAAGTCAGAGCAGGAAAGGTGGTTGAGACAATAAACATGCCCTCTCATTCCTCCTGACCAGAAAGAGCCACTTCAACAGTGCCTTGCCATCAGACGAAGTTAAAAACCAAAATACATACCAGATCCTTCCAAATCTCTTCTTATGTACTCCTCAGAATTGTCTTCAAAGGCTTCTTCATCAGCAGCTACAAAGAGAGACGGCACTTCAACTAACTCCTCAAAAGACACGACAAGTCATTATACTTTCACAGTTGAGTATGCAGAAGACAAGTAGGACTGCCATGTTTTCCAACAAAGTGTTCATTTCCAAGACTACCTCATATATTCTTCATCATTATTTAAGAGTAGCAAACGCCACCTTCAAAGGTTAATAATAGATAATTCACACAGCTGACTTCTAATGTGATAGTGTCCCCACAATTGGACTTTACCAACTTCAAAAAGTTGAATGTTGGGGCCCAACACCAATTTTTTATTCTCCTAGATAAGGACATTACAAAAAAACAAACCTTAACAACTATAATCACCATTAAGTCATATGAGTCATTTCAACACCAAAATAAAGAGCTGTCCTTTAGTTTTATAAAAACACAAAAGGAAATAAAACCTCACATTACACTGTCCCTTATTCCTCTTTTGATTCCCGATAATGTAAGAATCGCTGATCTAATGATTATTTTGACATAAAACACAATTCCTTCCACATTTACTACCTGCTCTTCCCAGCTGTAAGAAGGAAAGACAGCTTGTATACTAATATAGAGTCTTAGGACTCTCTTAACCTTAATCAGAAACTAAGTGGGCTTCAGGTCTGCATTTAAAGGCTATTAATCACTTCCACGCTCAACTGTGAAAACAGCTATTTGCCTTGTTGAAACACTAAATAAAACAAAATCAAATTCCTTCCTAAGCTGAGATCCTGGATGGTTTACTTTCTTCTCAATAGGAACTTTTTTAGTTTTTTTCAATATTTCTGTGAAAGACTCTCTACATTATAAAACAAAGCTCATCACAGCAATGCTCACAAACGTTTTTTACACCACACTCTTTTTTCCCTTCTCTTGGTCTTAAAAATAGACAATAAGCAACTTATAGGAGTTTTAATTAGCAATAAAAAATTAGACAAATATATTTTAAGAAAGCAACAGGGAGCAGACTTAACAATAATTTCATACTAACATATTTTTCCCCCCAACATATGTTTTAAAAAAAACCAAGCTTGGGCAGCCCGGGTGGCTCAGCAGTTTAGTACCGCCTTCAGCCCAGGGCCTGTTCCTGGAGACCTGGGACTGAGTTCCACATCGGGCTCCCTGCATGGAGCCTGCTTCTCCTTCTGCCTGTGTCTCTGCCTCTCTGTGTATCTCTCATGAATAAATAAATAAAATCTTAAAAAAAACAAAAACAAAAACAACCAAGCCTTCAATCTCCTGAAAAGGTTTTATTTAGACTTGGCCATAATTACCTCTAAATTCCATGTTAGGCACAATAACCTTCTCACAGATACTTGTCAGAGTGTTCTGGTCCTCAAACAGATTCTTATAGTGAGGTCTCTCACAAACTGAAGCCAGAAACTGAATTGCGTTACTTACTAACTGGAATAAAACACAAAAATAGGCATATTTTTATTAAGGGTAAAATAGAATCAATTATTTCACGGGGGAGTAAGGAAGGAATGTCTTACTTGTCTCTACCATCATCTTACCAAGTCATATTTAACCTCTTGACCAGTTGTAACTAGTAAATTCCAGATGGCTGTGACAAAACGAGGCAGGTACAGTTGAAATTCTTCATCATACTTCTGTGCATAGAGTGCAGCATTATCACAAATCTGGGATTTTAAGAGCTCCAATAAGCCTGCTTCCTCTTCATCCTCACGTAAGAAAAAAAAACAGAAAACTCAAATATAAAACTTTAACATTACCATAAATACAGAGAATAGCTGTAATTCCTGGAACTAAAAATTTAACCTAGTATTGTAACCTACATCTGTGCCACTGTCAATGTATTCAATCTTTCGAATAAATAACAAATGAAATCACAGAGAGGAGCTCTTAAAGTTGTTTTTTTTTTTTTCTCTTAAAGTTTTCAAGTTAAATAGTCTTTTCTTCTGGTTGAATTATGAAATATTTACATATTCAATTGAAAGTAATATATTCCTAGAGAAACCTGAATGATAAAGGCCATATATCACACTTTCCTTTGCAACATGGTCAGCTATATGGTCTTGCTATTCCCCCCCAAAAGGTTCTCATTTTAAATATATTAAGATAAAGTAATATTACTATACGATTCTCACCAACAATATTCTGGTTATAAAATATTGAACAATCTAATTTAGGGGTCAAACTTGTGGTCTGCAAGCCTGCTACCTATTTTTTTAAGTAACGTTTTATTAAAACAGAGCCATACTCATTCCTTTTTTACATTTATACACTTTGCAGTATTGCCTAAGGCTGCTTTCATTCAACTACAACGGCAGAGCTGACTTAGCTGGAATAGAGACTGTAGAGCCCACAAAACCAGAAATATTTACCACCTAAACATTTAGAGGAAAAGTTTTCCAACCTCAATCTAAACCATGGGAGTTGGGCAGCCCCGGTGGTGCAGCGGTTTAGCGCTGCCTGCAGCCCAGGGTGTGATCCTGGAAGTTGCGGGATCGAGTCCCACATCGGGCTTCTTGCATGGAGCCTGCTTCTTCCTCTGCCTGTGTCTCTCTCAGGAATAAATAAACAAAATCTTTAAAAAAAAATAAAAATAAAAAATAAAAAATAACCATGGGAGTCATTTATATAATGATTTCTACTGGGATCCCTGGGTGGCACAGCAGTTTAGCGCCTGCCTTTGGCCCAGGGCGCGATCCTGGAGACCCGGGATCGAATCCCACATCGGGCTCCCGGTGCATGGAGCCTGCTTCTCCCTCTGCCTATGTCTCTGCCTCTCTCTCTCTCTCTCTCTCTGTGTGTGTGACTATCATAAATAAATAAAAATTTTAAAAAATTATTTCTACTGTAACGGTAATCCATAAACACATTTTGAGCTGTACTATGTGTCAAAGAACTCAAATTTAAAAGAGTAATAGATGGCTGGCTCCTCGAGGCATAAATGTAAGGGATGCTATACAGGGAGAGAACGTAAAGTTGTATGCACCCAGTTAAATGGGCAAACAGCTCCGTGTAGGAATCCCAGGTGAAAAATTTCCTTTAGATGTTAAATGTGAAGACAAGCTCTGTTTTCTGAGGGCGTCATTTTTTTCCTACTGGCCTGAAAGAATTATTACATGGGAGCCATATCTTTTTTTGTTGTTCTTGCTTTTTAGTGAGTACATCTCCCAGAGATTTGCTGTACACACACAGAAATGATTCTCTCTGCACCCTACCCCCAAAACTGATTTGAATCACCTATTCCTATTGAAACTGAAGCTTACTATTTTGCTTTGAATGGTTTTTGTTTCTTATAAAAGATAGATCATAAACCTATTAATAATTAATATTAAGCAAATGATAACACAAAGTGCTATGTTGAAAAGTACATATTGTTACAAAACCCAGACCAGAAACTTTAACACATTACAAACCTTCATAATATCCCCACGTTCCCATGCTGCACTGACTTTTGTAAAAGAGGCTATTGTTACAAAGGTTTAAGTTTTCTTAATATCTTCAATGATAGCTTTCTATTTCATAAAATGTTCACAGTGTGAATGTTCTGAGGCTTTACTTTTCATCATGTAATGAAATAGCCTTCTCTATAAATTGTGAATTTACCCATGCCAGACCCACAATAAGAATTAATTCTGTGTGCTAAAAATAACAAATATAGAACATTCCCACATAATCAAATATTACTTGTATTCATACATTCTACCTATTAACAGCGCAAGAATAAAAAAAAATTTTAGGAACTAAAATTTAAATGTTCAGTAGTACATACAACTCTTGATCTCTGGGTCCCGAGTTTGAGCTCCATGTTGGGCATAGAGTTTACTTAAAAAATAAATAAATAGGGCAGCCCAGATGGCTCAGCAGTTTAGCGCTGCCTTCAGCCCAGGGCCTGATCCTGGAGACCCAGGATAGAGTCCCATGTCAAGCTCCCTGCATGGAGCCTGCTTCTCCCTCTGCCTGTGTCTCGGCCTCTGTGTGTGTCATGAATAAATAAATAAAGTCTTTTAAAAAAACAAAAAGCAGTGGGTCATTTTGGGCAGCCCTGGTAGCTCCGCGGTTTAGCGCCACCTTCAGTCCAGGGCCTGATCCTGGAGACCAGGGATCGAATCCCCCATCAGGCTCCCTGCATGGAGCCTGCTTCTCCCTCTGCCTGTGTCTCTGCCAATCTCTCTCTCTCTCTGTGTTTCTCATGAATAAATAAATAAAATCTTAAAAAATAATAGATAGATAAATAAATAAATAAATAAATAAATAAATAAATAAATAAAGTGCATGCTCTCAAATAACTATTTCATTTTCTGAAGTCTATATTCTAAGGTTTTCAGAGGGTACTCTTAACTTTACGCTTTTAAAAACTGAGATATAATCAAAATCTAATATACTTCAAATAATTCGTAAAAAATTGCTACTTGTGAAACATTTTTAAATACTTACATCAGTTTGTAGAAGCTTATTATCTAATGTCAAGAGGGTATGAAAATTGTTCATCCAAGTTTCCATATTATCTTCAAAAAATTCAGGGAGGTCCTAAAGAATAAACATTGACTTGAAACTTCTGATTAAAATCAGTGTTATTTTAGTAAGTTGTGCCCCCATCCCAATAGTCTCAAGTCCATACTCTTCAGCCTGAGCTACGCCTTAACTATTTAGGTAAGAATTCTCTATTCCAGCTGTGTCTGGCGCTGAATAAACCATTGTGTCTTTGGTTTATACACTTTCAACTACAAGTGATGCCACCCATTTCCTGTTCCAATCTAAATTCACTTTTTCTTTCAAGGTCCAGCTAAGACTATATGAAGCCCTTCCTTACAAAAACTCAAGTGCTTACAAGTACCTTCCTTTTCCTTTCTGAACTATAACATTTACTGTAAGATGATCATCAATTCAAACTTATGGTCTTATAAAGCTACTGGTTTCCCGTGATGGAATCCTGCCTTTTTAATGAGGGATATGTCCCCCAAGAGTAAAGATTATGCCTACTTTCTTTGGTTTCTTGGACTATGCCTAGTAAATTATTAAGAGCCTCATTTTACCTGATTTCTAGGAAGTAGAATTCAAATGAAAGTGTAAACAAAAACAGTGGTATCCTTTAAGTAAAAATTTCTCAAACTGGTATCCAGCTGACCACTGATACCAATTTGGCCTGTTCATCTCCTATTTTATCTATTTCTATTGGAGGATACTCTTCCTACTACTGTGAATGCTGTCATGTTATGAAGCAGAAGTCCAGGTAGTTGGGCCCGGCTACGGGCAATGAAAGACCAGACTGTGCATCTCAGTAATTTGCACCATTAAGACCTCTCCTCATTCCCAAAGCCCTGAATCTTAAAGTAATGTTTCAAGAACAAAAAGAATGCCACTATCTCAGTAGCAAGACAGCGACAAGGCATTTTCTACTAGAAGTGTATGGCTGTTTCCTCTGAAATGCCACTGGTTCTTATACCTTCCAAAACCTGGTTCTTCAGCATTCTGTCTCCCATGCCTCCAACAAAAGCCTTTTTGTATAAGTTAGCCAGAGATCTCTAACCAAAACACAACTCTCAGGCAGCCCCAGTGGCTCAGCAGTTTGGTGTCGTCTTCAGCCCAGGGTGTAATCCTGGAGATCCAGGATTGAGTCCCACATCGGGCTCCCTGCATGGAACCTGCTTCTCCCTCTGCCTTTTCTCTCTGTGTCTCTCGTGAATAAATAAAATCTTAAAAAAAACAACAACAACAACAACACTGTTCTCTCGGTGTTAACACCCACTTAAATGAACAAAAGAGAAAGGTCTGGGATCCCTGGGTGGCGCAGCGGTTTGGCACCTGCCTTTGGCCCAGGGCGCAATCCTGGAGACCTGGGATCGAATCCCACATCAGGCTCCCAGTACATGGAGCCTGCTTCTCCCTCTGCCTATGTCTCTGCCTCTCGCTCTCTGTGTGTGTGTGTGTGTGTGTGTGTGTGTGTGTGTGTGTGACTATCATAAATAAATAAAAATTAAAAACAAAATTCAAAAGAGAAAGGTCTGACACTAGGATCTCTCAGTGTCTTCAATAATATAGTGTACAGGGGCAGCCCGGGTGGCTCAGCGGTTGAGCGCCGCCTTCAGCCCAGGACGTGATCCTGGAGACCCAGGATCGAGTCCCATGTCAGGCTCCCTGCAGGGAGCCTGCTTCTACCTCTGCCTGCGTCTCTGCCTCTCTCTCTCTCTCTCTCTCTCTCTCTCTCTCTCTCTCCTTCTTGTGTATTCTCATGAATAAATAGATAAAATCTTTAAAAACTAATTAATATAGTGTACGGGGTGACTCTCCAATTCAGTAATTTAGGAAGCAGAGTCCTCTAAGTTATCAGACTTTAAGAAATTGCTACCTTTCCCCATGAAATATTCTAGACATATCTCCAGGAACAACTATAAAGTAGAACATTACTTGTAGACCAAAAATGTGGGGGTGGGGTGAGGAAACAGATAAAAACGAATTTCTTCACAAAAACTAATTTCTTTCAGAAAAATCAATGCTGGCAAAGAAGTCTTTATTAATTGAAAACCTGTATATCTGACATCAAAGAATCAAAAGCAAGGAATATAACAAAACTTACCTGAAAGTTTAAACTGTAGAACAATTTTGAGATAAGGATCAGGGAAGAAAAAAGGATCCTCAGGGCAGAGGCGTCATTTGCATGGGTACTGCAGAGTTCAATGGTGGCCTTGGAAAGGAATTTAGGGACATGGTTTTAGTATACTGTAAACTTTAGTGAAATCGGCTGGGAATACTTACATCCTCTCCAAAATCTTACTTTTATTTAAGAGATTCTGAAAAATATGTCACAACAGTATATATTTTTTATTTATCCATTAATAGTACTACTAATAGTCCAATGTTAGTATCTGGACTAGATTCTTTTACTCTTTGTGTGTATAAGTATGTTACAAAACTGTCTTTACATGCTCTGATTAATTCCCCTGGCATCTAAGTTGTTTCCAATCATCTGTCATTCTAACTGCAATAAACAGGCTTATCTATAAAACTATGCACTTCTAATTTTCACACTGTGAGTTTCTACAAGTGTATTACAAAAGCAGATTGGCATGCTATGAGCACTGAATTTGCAAACCAGATAGACCTAGATATAATCCAGACTCTGCTGCTCATAAATTACTTTAAGCAAGTTATTTTACTGAGCCCCAATTTCCTCATGTATAATCTGAAAATAATGTCTGCCTCAAAAAATGAGCATGAAGAAATACACATGAAAGGTCCAGTACTTTGTGCACTATGTAAAAAGACATTTAACTAATGTACTTTCTATATCCTAAAATTAAGAAATAGGAATATTAAGGTTTACTTAATGAAATGTCAAACTCCAGACAGTACCATTTTTTTTTTTTTCCAGACAGTACCATTTATAATCTAATGGACAGGATACCATAGTGTTCATTTCATTGCACTCTGGGTAACACTTTTAACATCAGTAAAAAACATTAAAAATCTTTACTAACCCAATAGGTGGAAAATATTGATTACATTTTGTCCAATTTTATTTTGGATAAAAATGTACCATCAGTAAGATATCTTAACCATGAAAAATCTTGTGCATACTCTACAGCTTATAAAGTTGTGAATATCACACAATTTTCCTTTTTGAAAATAGGAAATGAGCAGCTTTTCCAGAGTTAGCAAAACTAGGTTTGAAGCTTGGCTCCCTTCTTTTATTAGATATGTGATATTCAACCTTCCTTATCTGGAAAAAAGAGGTTAAGAATCTCTCTCTTTGGGACACCTGTGTGGCTCAGCGGTTGAGCCCCACATTGGGTGCAGAGATCACTTAAAAAAAAAAACTTCCAAAAAAGAATGGGGGATAGGGAGGTGGCACCTGGCTGGTTCTGTCAGTGGAGCATATGACTCTTAATCTCAGGGTTATAAATTCAAACCCTATGGATGGTAGAGATTAAGTTTAAAAAAAAAAGAAAACAACAACTATTTCTTTCAATCTTATAGAATTCTCACAGAGATGAAGAACAATGTTTAGAAAAGTAGCCTACGCCCTACAAGAGGATATACAAATATATAATTAAACTACATAGTCAAATCAAAATGGGGAGTGAAATATTATATTATAATGCCTGGGATTTGCTTCCTAAACACTGCTACAAAATGAGGGGAAGGGAAGAAGTCAGTAATACCATTAAACTTATGTAATAGATACATAGGGGTTCACTAGATCATCTTGTCTATTTTTTGTGTAGCTTTGGAATTTTTCAAAAGCAACATTGCTTCTAAATATTACCTATCAAATAGACTTTCAAAGCATTCTCTTAAAATTTATACAAATAATTAAGCATTTAAAATACAAACTTAAAAATATCACCAAGGTATTATTCCATTACCTTAAATAGATTAGTCAAAGGCAAAGCAAAGGCATCCAGAACAAGTTTAATTTCAGTCCACAACTCGTTTGACTTAAATTCATGGCGATACCTAAAAAATTAGGGTAAAATAGGTAAATTTACAAGCCTCTGTTTACTAACTTTAGGTTTTCAAGGAAAGGTAAGAGAAAACCCATGGCTAGACAGCATCCTGAAATTTAAAGGGAATTCTTCGTTTTCTTTTTAAAGCAATCAAGCAATTTATTAAGACTAGTTACTTCACAGATAATAGGGCTGCATGAAATAAACATCCCACTTAAACATAATGTACTGAGAACCTTATCTCCTACTCTAAAATTACCAAATTCAGAGATTCCTGGGTGGCTCAGCAGTTTTAGCACCAGCCTTCGGCCTAAGGCATGATCCTGACATCCCGGGATCGAGTCCCACATCAGGCTCCCTGCATGGAGCCTGCTTCTCCCTCTGCCTGTGTCTCTGCCTCTCTCTCTCTCTCTCTCTGTGTCTCTCATGAATAAATAAAATATTTTTTAAAAGATAAATAAAAATAAAATAAAATTACCAAATTCAAAGGAATGACAGTAGTCACAAAAATACAACTGTTTATATAAGCAAAAGCATTTGAAAAAAAGAATTTTGGGGTTCCTGGGTGGCTCAGTTGGTTAAGCATCTGCCTTTAACTCAGGTCATGACCCTAGAGTCCTAGGATGGAGCCCCAAGGTGGGGGGTGGGAGGGTGTTCCTGAGCGGGATGTCTGCTTCTGCTTCTCCTTCTCCCTCTGCCCCTCTCTGCTTGTGTTATAATAAATAAAATCTTAAAAAAAAAAAAAAGAAGAAAAGAAAAGAAAAAAGTATTTTAACAATATGAATTTATCAGGATACATGGCAGGCTTGGTCTATGGAACATGTGCCACTTGGATCTTAGGGTCATAAGTGAAACCCCAGGTTGGGTGTAGAGATTACTTAAAAATAAAATCTCTAAGGGGCACCTGGGTGGCTCAGTTAGTTAAGCATCTGACTCTTGATTTTGGCTCAGGTCAAGGTCTCAGGACCATGAGATGGAGCCAGTGTCAGACTCCCCACTCAGCTGGGAGTCAGCTTGAGATCCTCTCTTCTGGCTCCTTCTGCCCCTCCCCCAAACATGCACGCTCTAAATGAAATCTTTAAAAAAATAAAGTTGAGGCGCCTAGGTGACTCAATGGCTGAGCATCTACCTTTGGCTCAGGTCATTACCCAGGGTTCTGGGTTCAACTTCCACAGCAGGCTCCCTACAGGTAGCCTCCTTCTCCCTATGCCTATGTCTCTGCCTCTGTGCCGCTCATGAATTAATAGATTAAAAAAAAAAAGTACAGATTTATTGATACCTTTTAAATAAAGAATGTGCTGTACGAAGGACTCCATTAATAACATGGAAATCTCCACTCTGAAAACGATTCACCATTTCTGTCAACAAGTCAGGCCATTTCTGAGGGAAATCTTCTCTGCCAATAATGCTAATAGCATCACTTAACTGGGGGGAGGAAAAAGATTAATTACATGGAAGTTCCACAAATAAGCCTCCTCCTTCAACAGTAGAGCCTTCCATTACCTGCTTCTGAATTTGCTCTGGGCTGCTAAGCATCAAGTGCACTATGTTGGCTTTAATGGCTACTCGGTCAGCTTCACAAATTTTGTTTGGTTCGTCTTCAACCTAAAAGCAAAACATTAAGAGCAAATAACAAAGTCCGTATCCATGACCACATGGGTTTATAGAAAAAAGAGAACCATTTTCTTTTCTATTTTTTTTTTTAAGATTTTATTTATTTATTCATGAGAGACACAGAGAGAAAGAGAGAGAGAGAGAGAGAGAGAGAGAGAGAGAGAGAGGCAGAGACACAGGCAGAGGGAGAAGCAGGCTCCATGCAGAGAGGCTGATGCGGGACTCGATCCCAAGTCTCCAGGACCATGCCCTGGGCCGAAGGCGGCACTAAACCACTGAGCCACCCAGGCTGCCCCTTTTCTGGTTTTCTAAGAAAAACATAGAAGAAGGCAGCTCCTTCCCTCTATTTGAATGGGCCACAGATTCCTTAATAATCTAATGAAAGCATAAACCCTTCTGCGGAAAAATATGCATTCCCTGATGACAATTAAGAACCTCAGTTCTATGATGGCTCAGCAGCTGAGTATCTGCCTTTGGCTCAGGGTGTGATGTGGATGGGTCCTCGGATCAAGTTCCACATTGGGTTCCCCAAAGGGAGGCTACTTCTCCCTCTGCCTATGTCTCTACTGCTCTCTGTCCCACATAAATGGATAAATAAAAATCTTTAACAACAGTAATAATAAAAAACCTCACTTCTAAAGGCAAATTTATCAGAACACGTGGTGAAAATATTTACAGATCCATGCTGCCTAGCCCACATTCAGATGCTTCAATCTGATTCTCACCCTAGGTCAGAGGTCTTTTCAATGAAAACTTCTTGACTATTACCAATTTAAATGAATCCAGGACTACATCACTCAAAGAGGTCCTGGAAATCACACTAGTTTTACAAATCAAGACAGAGGAAGAGGGCTAGCATGTCTGCAAGTAGAGCAATGGATATTTTCAACATTCTATAATTTACCAGTTGTTTCTTCACTACATGAGTTAACACTTGACTACACAAGCTTAAAAACAGTATTTATGGGACTCAGTGGTTGAGTGTCTGCCTTTGGCTCAGGCTGTGATCCCGGGGTTCTGGGATTGAGTCTCGCATCAGGCTCCCTGCAGAGAGCCTGCTTCTCCCTCTACCTATGTCTCTGCCTGTGTGTCTCTCATAAATAAAAAAACAAAACAAACAAAAAACAGTATTTACTACTTCTTAAACTCTTTCACAAAATGAAGACAAAATTCTAAATAAATATTTAAGCAGACTCAAAGTTGACATTTTAGAAAAACTAACCATTTTGTCAATCTTAATGCTTTCTAAATTTCATTATTACTATCACTTCAGAAAAATTCTTTTTTTTTTTTCTTTATCTTAAACCAGGGTTTCTTCAACCTCAGCATTATTGGCATTCTGGGCCAGATATATCTTTGTTATGAGAATGGTTTTGTACACTGCAGGATGATCAGCTGCATCCCTGGTTTCTACCCACTAGTTAGCAGTAACACTCCCTGCCCCCAACCCACCTCCAGCTGTGACAATCAAAATGGCTCCAAAAATCTCTGCAGTCAAAATTACCCCCCAGTGAGAACCACTGTCCTAGAGTAAGGAAAAATACTTTAATTTCTTAATTTTATACCAGTCATTAAACTTGCAGTACAATGGAATTCATCTTAATATTAGATTATATTTCTATATCTCTTATCAAAAACTCCAAATCCTAATTATTTTGGATTCTACAGAATTTTTATTTATTTATTTTTTTAAATGAGTCACAGATCTAAATTTTTATTTATTTATGATAGTCACACAGAGAGAGAGAGAGGCAGAGACATAGGCAGAGGGAGAAGCAGGCTCCATGCACCGGGAGCCCGACGTGGGATTCGATCCCGCGTCTCCAGGATCGCGCCCTGGGCCAAAGGCAGGCGCCAAACCGCTGCGCCACCCAGGGATCCCATATTCTACAGAATTTTTATATGTGGTTTTTCTACTGTGTTTAATTTTTTTCCCCATCCACAAAAGAAATTGCTTCAATTATTCAGTAGAGGGATCCCTGGGTGACGCAGCGGTTTAGTGCCTGCCTTTCGCCAGGGCGTGATCCTGGAGACCTGGGATCGAATCCCACGTCGGGCTCCCGGTGCATGGAGCCTGCTTCTCCCTCTGCCTGTGTCTCTGCCTCTCTCTCTCTGTGTGTGACTATCATAAATAAATAAAAATTTAAAAAAAATTTATTCAGTAGAACTGTGTCTTTCCACACAATGCCTCTTCAGTTGACAATGAACTAACATTTAGATTCAACCATAATGGAGGTCAAAAACCAAGCATCACACTCAAGCAATCTGAGTTAGGAAGTTCGAGCAGTCTATATGAACTCAAATGAAACAAGAACTCTGGGAAAGCATCTTTATTAATTTTTGTCAAGTCTTTCAGAATTTCTATGTCATCTGTGAACAAAGATAGTTTTAGGTCTTCCTTCATGTCTGTATACCTTTTTGTTTTTAAAAAAGACTTTATTTATTTATTCATGAGAGACACAGAGAGAGGCAGAGACATAGATAGAGGGAGAAGCAGGCTCCCTGCAAGGAGCCTGACATGGGAGGATGTAGGACTTGATCCTGGGATGGGGATCACGCCTGGAGGCAAGGCAGATAGATGCTCAACCGCTGAACCACCCAGGCATCCCAGTCTGTATACCTTTTACTTCCTCTTATTCCATCAGCAAGGACTTCCTATACAATGCTGAGAAAGAGTGATGGAGGGGACATTCTTGCTTTGTACCTGATCTTAGTGGAAAAGCTTCAGGTTTCTCACCATTAGGCAGGATATTAGCTAGGTTTTTGAAAATAGTCTTTATTAAGCCAAGAAAGTTCTCTCCCGGGACACCTGGGTGGCTCAGCGGTTGAGCATCTATCTGCCTTTGGCTCAGGGCATGATCCCAGAGTTCTGGGATCAAGTCCCACATTGGGCTGCCTGCAGGGAACCCGCTTCTCCCTCTTGCCTGGGTCTCTGCCATTCTCTCTCTCTCATATGAATAAACAAATAAATCTTTTTGTAAAAAAAAAAAAAAAGTTCTCTCCTATTTCCAGTTTACTGAGTTTTACCATGGATGGATGCAGGATCTTGTTAAATGCCTTTTCTCCCTCTAATATGATCATGTGATTTTTCTTTTGTCAGTTTATTAATAGGATTACATTAACTGATTATTGAATGTTAAACCAGCCCTGCATCCCTGGGATAAATCCCACTTCATCATGGTAATTCTTTTTATATGTTTTTGGATCTCATCTACTGATATTTTGAGGAGGGTTCTATTTAATTTTATCTTTAGGGACACCTAGGTGGCTTAGCGGATGGGCGTCTGCCTCTGGCCCAGAGTGTGATCCTAGAGACCTAGGATTGAATCTCGCATCAGGCTCTCTGCATACAGACTGCTTCTCTCTCTATGTCTCTTCCTCTCTGTCTCTCATGAATAAATAAGTATTTTTTTTAAATTTATCTTTAATCTGTACCTGAATCTTTTCAGGAGCATTGCATATATAAATATTATAAACGTACAGGTTACTATAGACCATATGTTCACAAAATACTTACAATTCTCCAGTTTCTCTTAATATAGTTCTTGAATGTTACTGAGGCACACACTTTGATAACATTATCCTGGGACTTTTCCAGCAATGTTAAAAGCAATAGTGGGTAATTCTGATTTCCTTCTACTGATTCAAGAAACTTCTCAGCTGTAAGAGAATTTCCATGTTAGAGAATTTGTTATTATAACCAAATCTTTCTATTTTATATATAAATGAGCTATGTAGATCTGTGATTAAAAGCACCAAAAAATTGAAAGATTAGGATATTTTCCCTTAAGGAACCTATCATGGGTCTACTGGCCCTTACTTTTCTTATCTGTTAAATGGGACTATAAATGAAACCAGAAAAGCTGTATGGGTAAAGAATAGTTGTTAATATATTGGTTGTTTATCCTTATGATCACATGACTGGGAGCTGTGGCTTGCTGCTGCTGCCCAGCATCATGAGACAGCATTGTACTAGCTTATCACTAGCCCAGGAAAAAGATCAAAACTCAAAATTCGAAGTATGGTTTCTACTGAAAGTGTGTTGCTTTCACAGTAACAAAGTCAAAACTTCAAACCACTGTGAAGTTGAAGACTGTACTCTATCATATTCCACAAAGATTCTTAGTAATGCCAGTAATATTTTTATAGTACTGTGATGCAAATTAAACGAGTTAAGTCATACTAATATATATTTTTATAAACCATATGTGTCTGGTTCTTTATTCACATATAGTATTTCATTAAGTTGTCACACTACTACCATTAAGTATATTATTATATTTTAAAACAAGGCCCGAGTTAGATAACTTGTCTAAGATCACACAACTAGATTTCATCACCGAACAAGTTTTACTCCAGTCCTTAATTCTATCATACTAGCCCTCAGTTTTCTTCTTGAACTAAGCATCTATATGAGCAAAAAATTATTCAAAGATTTTACATATTTTCAACTTCTACCATACTTAGTGATAAGAAATCTTCTAGGTTTTGGGGTGCCTGGATGGCTCAGTCAGTTAAGTGACCAACTCTTGATTTTGGCTCAGGCCATGATCTCAAGTTGTGAGATAGAACCCTGTGTCAGACTCCATGCTCACCAGGAAGTCAGCTTGAGATTCTCCGCCCTTCCTCCCTCTCCCTGGAGGCACTATTTCTAAAATAAATAAATAAATCTTACAAAAGAAATCTCCAGGGTTTACTGATCACACAGTGAAGATTTACAGCATTTCTTTTTCATAAGCTTCATTGAAAAAGTTTGCCATTAGCATCTATTATTTTCTACATTATGATTTAATATCTCTTCGTTCTGAACTGAGTCCCAAGAGTTTGAAGTAGATCCTCAAACCTTCCCTGCTTTGTTTCCATCGTATCTTTCTTAAAAGTTAAGAAGCGCTAAACTGAAAACTGTTTTTCAGGAGGGGACATACTATGGTTTTGTAGTAGTCTGGAAGGCTTTGTTTCCTCAGTGGTTAGCACTGTACACACAGCAATACACTAGATCCATGATCTGGAGGAAAGCCCATATACATCACCAGGTTTCAGGGATCCCTGGGTGGCTCAGCGGTTTAGCGCCTGCCTTTGGCCCAGGGCGCGATCCTGGAGTCCCGGGATCAAGTCCCGCGTTGGGCTCCAGGCATGGAGCCTGCTTCTCTCTCCTCCCGTGTCTCTGCCCCCCCCCCCCGCCCTCTATGTCTATCGTGAATGAATGAATAAATAAATAAATAAATAAATAAATAAATCTTTAGGGGGAAAAAAAAAGATCACCAGGTTTCTTTTTTAAATTGTGATCAGAAAAAAAAAATAATAATAAATTGTGATCAGTATCCTGAAAGAAATTAGATGAATTTAAGTCTTTATTTCTTTCTGTGTTCATTTCCTTCAACTTGCTCACAGAATATTCACATGGACATGTTTCTACACACTCAAGGAGTCTCAAAATGTCTTCCAGTTCATCTGGACCAGTCTCATCTCAATAACTAAGGGAGCATAGTGCTATCTGTAAGCTGGATCAACTACACATTTCAACCTCCAGATCATTTGCTCGAACATGGAATCAGCCTAATATCAATCCCTGAAAAATACTATGTTCATAACTCATTCCAGAAGCATCAATTTATTCCTACAGTGTCCTGAATTAATAAACCAGTAACATCCTTGCCTTACAAAGACACAATTATTAAAAATAATTTTTAATAGACAAGGTTTGCAGAGGCTTTCTGGGAAAGTCTAAGAAGATTAGATCCATTAATTTCACTTCCTCTAAGAACATGTTACTTTTTTAAGCACTAATGGGGGAAAAAACCCCACAATTTTCCAGAAATCACAAACACTATTCTAGAATAGAATGGATACATTAACATGTTTATAAGTCTATTTCTTGTATATAACCTATAACTACAACAAACACACAGTGACTTGTGTCTTTGTGGGGGCATTCCAAAATCCTCTTTCTCAGCATGCATATTAATGATTTTAAGGAAGCAGGTTGATAACTGATTAATATGGCTTAAATCGAGAATCATCAATTGATTATCCACCCATAAGATACATATGGTCCTCAGAAAGTTTGGTTGGTTTGCACAGTATCTCATGTTTTTTGAAGTCAGATGCTATCATTTAAAAATGAGGACACTTTATAGAAATGTCTTTTATTTTTCGAGCAAAGCTGGAAATATCTTCCAAAAGTGGTTTGAATCCCCCAAAGTTAGTTTGTTACAAATGCCCGCAGCCAAGGCATATAAATCACATGAAATTACCAATCCTTACTTCACTTGCCTCCCTCATTTACCTTTACATTGGAGTCCTGCGGCCATCTGAGTTTACAATTCTAAGCTATCACTAAGTTTCTAACAGAAACTGGTCAAATACTGGAGGGAGGAACCCTAGGTCTTAAAATACATTAATTAAATCAAACCCAACATGTGGATTAAGAAACAGCATCTCATTACCTGGTTTAATTCATTTAATCATTTTTTAGGCAATTAACTCTCATCTCTGTGCCCTAATTATTATATGTCTAAAACAGGCAGGTGTGGGGACTTTTAGAAAGGTGAAGGGACAAAGCTTCTAGACATATTAGTACTTTTTAATCCTAGAATAGGCCAAATAAAAGCAACTTTACTCAAAAAAAAACAAAAACACCCGACCACCCGACATCATCGTATGTTATGCATAAGCAGCCAACCAAACACTTTATAGGTAGAGAATGAAAAAGAAACTATGCCCAAGGGTCACCTTGGTGACTCAGTCGGTTGAGCATCTGCCTTGGGCACAGGTCATGATCCCAGGGTCCTAGGATTGAGCCCCATGTCGGGCTCCCTGCTCAGTGGGGAGCCTGCTTCTCTCCATCCATCCCTCTGCCGTCCACCCCCCCCCCCCGCCCCCGCTTGTGCTCTCTCTTGTCAAACAAATAAAATCTTAAAAAAAAAGAGGGGATCCCTGGGTGGCGCAGCGGTTTAGCGCCTGCCTTTGGCCCAGGGCGCGATCCTGGAGACCCGGGATCGAGTCCCACATCAGGCTCCCGGTGCATGGAGCCTGCTTCTCCCTCTCCCTATGTCTCTGCCTCTCTCTCTCTCTCTGTGACTATCATAAATAAATAAAAATTAAAAAAAAAGAAAGAAAGAAAGAAAGAAAGAAAGAAAGAAAGAAAGAAAGAAAGAAAGAAAGAAAGAAAATATTCCCAAAAATAAAGTGTTAAATCTTTCTTTATTTTTTTTCTTTTTTTTAATTTACACATACAGGTAGATGATGCAAAGGTTTTCATCACTTGTCCTTAAAGAATAAATCAAACCACAAAAAAAATTCTCTTTACCTGGACGTCTGATGGCAGGATCAGGATCAAGAGTTTTCTTTAAGTATTCTGTTAGCGTTTGCAAATTTGCATCACTGAGCTCCATTGCCATAGAACCTAACGGAAAAAATAACGTTTGGTAAATTGGTCACATTGGTACACAATTATTTACATGAAAGAATACTTTTATACTATGGGTCAAAACTCTCTCTGAAAGTCATCCATTTGTTATGTCTTAAGGTATGTCCTATAAGTCTGACTCAGCTGAAGCAAGGTTCCAGAAAATAAGATAGGCTTTTCTGAAACAAGGGTGAGCTAATTTTGAGAAGAAAAAAGAACAAAAACAAAACATACCACAAAGTCAGTAAAAGGCACAGAAAAACAAAGGTGAAGAATTTATCAAGATTACCATAAAGTTTATCAGATGTAATGCTATAAAAAAGGGCAAACAAGGGGTTAAAAAAAAAAAAAAAACCTCACTAGGAACTTTTTTTTTTTATAAGGCCCACCATGAGAAATTACAATTTTAAGCAGTAGATAAGGATCCCATAAAGAGTTCTGAGATTAAAGAAACTGAAATAAATCTGTGTACAACATGCAATCAAGGACTGACAACAAACCAGATGCTGGGAATTAGTACCTGAGGAGAGAATTTTGGAACTCAGAAGACGACAGCTGTGATTATGATTAAAAAGCAACAGCAACTTTTGACACCAAAACCAAAGATAAGTGAGTGTGACTACATCAAAATAAAAGGATCTGGGGATGCCTGTGTGGCTCAGTGGTTGAGCCTCTGCCTTCGGCTCAGGGAATGATTCCAGAGGCTCAGGGAGTGATCCCAGAGTTCGGGGATCAAGTCCCACATCAGGCTCCCTGCAGGGAGCCTGGTTCTCCCTCTGCCTATGTCTCTGCCTTCTCTCTGTGTCTCTCATTAATAAATAAATAAAATCTTTAAAAATGAATGAATGGATGGATGGATGGATGGATGGATTCACACAAAGGCGCCTGGGTAGCTCAGTTGGTTGGGTGTCTGCCTTTAGCTCAGGTCATGATCCTAGGGTCCTAGGATCCAGTGGGAAGCCTGCTTCTCTCCCTCTCCCTCTGCCACTCCCCCTGCTTGTGCTCTAATAAAATCTTAAAAAAAAAAAAAAAAAAAAAAAGGTTTCCAAAATGAAAAATGTGGCTTACCAAGCGGGAACAATTATTTGCAGATTATCTATCTGATAAGAGGTTAATATCCAAAATATATTTAGAACCCATAACTCAAAAGCATAAAAATAAAAAATACATATGCAAAAAATTTTAAAATGACCAGAGGATTTGAAGAGACATTTTTTCAGGATATACAGATGGCCGGGGCACCTGGGTGGCTCAGTAGCTGAGCATCTGCCTTTTGGCTCAGGTCATGATCCCAAGTTCCTGGGATTGAGTCCTGCATCAGGCTCCACAGGGAGCTGCTTCTCCCTCTGGCCGTGTCTCTGCCTCTCTCTCATATAAATAAAAATAAAATGACATAAAGATGGCCAACGGGTACATGAAAAGGTTCTCAATATCACTAACCATCAGGGAAATGCAAATCAAAACCACAATGAGACTTCACCTCATTCCTGTTAGAATGGCTGTCATCAAAAATAACAAACGTTGGCAAGAACGCACAGAAAAGGCAACGCCTGTGCACTGCTGGTGGGAATGTAAATTGGTGCAGCCACTGTGGAAAACTGTGTGAAGGTTCCTCAAAAAAATTAAAATAGAACTACACTACATGATCCAGAAATTCCACTTCTGAGAGTGCCTGAGTGGCTCAGTGATTGAGCACCAGACTCTTAGTTTTGGCTCAGGTCAAGACCTCAGGGTCATGGGATCCAGCCCCACCTCCAGCTCTGTGCTCAGCTTGGCGCGTGCTTGTTCCTCTCCCTCCACCTCTGCCCCCCCCCAATCCCCTGTCATTGCAACATGCACACACACTCCCAAATAAATAAATAAAATCCTTTTTTAAAAAATTCTTTTCTGGGTATTTACCCAAAGGAAATGAAAGCACTAACTCAAAAAGGTATTTGCACCATGTTCACTGCAACGTTACTCACAAAAGCCCAGACATGGAAATAACCTAAGTGTTCACCAATAGATGAATGGATAAAAGAAAATGTGGTATGTGTATACAATGCAGTATTATTCAGCCATAAAAAAGGGAAAGCCTGCCAACCGTGACAAAATGGACTTTTTTTTTTTTTTTTTTTTTTTAAAGTAGCCTCCAGGGGATCCCTGGGTGGCTCAGCGGTTTAGTGCCTGCCTTTGGCCCAGGGCCTGATCCTGGAGTCCTGGGATCGAGTCCCACATCGGGCTCCCTGCATGGCGCCTGCTTCTCCCTCTGCCTGTGTCTCTGCCTCTGTGTGTGTGTGTGTGTCTCATGAATAAATAAATAAAATCTTTAAAAAAAAATTTAAAATAAAAAAAGTAGGCTCCGTGCCTAATATGGAGCTTGAACTCATAACCCCCACATCAAGACTCACATGCTCTACTGAGCCAGCAATGTGCCCCTGGATGGACCTTGAGAGCCTTATGCTAAGTGAGCACCATAGGAGTTCATACTTATATGCAGAATTTAAAATAAAAACAAAAACAAAAAAATACATCAGAGTTCATAGATACAGAGAACCAATTGGCAGTTACCAAAGGTGGGGGATTAGAGATTCACAGAATGGGTGAAAGGAGTCAAAAGGTAGAAAATTCTAGTTATAAAATAAGTAAGCCACGAGGATACAATGTACAGCACAGTGACTCTAGTTAGTATAGGGGACACCTGGCTGGCTCAGTCAGGGGAGCAAGCAACTCTTGATCTTGGGACTTGTGAGTTTGAGCCACACTTTGGGCACAGAGATTACTAAAAAAAAAAAAAAAAATAAGTAAGTAAATAAACTAGTAATACTTTATTACGGGGCACCTGGCTGACTGTCATTAAGCAACTCTGGATCTCAAGGTCATGAGTTCAAGCCCCATGTTGGGTGTGCACCCTCCTTAAAAAAAAAAGTTCTGATGACAAAAAGAATCTCTAATTATGTGTAGTGATGGATGTTAACTAGACTTACTCTGATCATTTCACAATAAGTATATATTGTAAAGTACAGATGTTATTATTATTCATATATATTATTCATCATGTTACATATCCAAACCTAATGGTAATATGTGAACGTTCACCAAAAAGTACACTTAAAATGAGTTCACAGTAAGTTATACCTTACATGCTCCATGCCCAGCATCGAGCTGAAAACAAGCCTTGACCTCACGACCCTGAGATCACGACCTAAAACAAAATCAAGAGTTGGGAGGCTTAACCAAGTGAGCCACCAAGGCACACTAAAACTGCACTTCTGCTTAGATCCCAGGAGGTAGCTTTTAGGGACAAAGCCACACTAGTCCCAGGGAACCTAGGAAAATGTAGCCTTCTCAGGGCAACCATGCACAAAACTTAATTTGGGGCTTCTATGACAAAGAAGAAAAAATATAATAATTCTTGTAAAATGTGAAAAAGCTAAGTGGGAAAAAGTCAAATACATCACAATTCAAATTATGTGAAAAAATTTAGGGGCACCAGGCTGGTTCAGTCGGTAGAGAATGCAACTCTTGATCTCAGGAGTTGTAAACTCAAGCCCAACACTGGGTACAGAGATTACTTTAAAAGAAAATCTTAAAGCACCTGGGTAGCTCAGTTAGGCATCTGCCTTCAGCTCAAAAATCATGATCTCAGGGTCCTGGAATCAAGCCCGGCATGGGCCTCTCTGCCCAGCAGGGGAGTTTGCTTCTCCCTCTCTTCTCTATTACACACACACACACACACACTCTCTCTCTCTCTCTCATGCTCTCTCCCAAATAAACAAAATCTTAAAAATAAAACAAAATTGGGACACCTGAATGGCTCAGCAGTTGAGTGCCTGCCTTTGGCCCAGGGCGTGATCCTGGAGTCCCAGGATCAAGTCCCACATCAGGCTCCCTGCATTGAGCCTGCTTCTCTGCCTATGTCTCTGCCTATCACACTGTTTTTCATAAATAAAATCTTTTAAAAAATAAAATAAACGGCAACCCAGGTGGCTCAGCGGTTTAAGGCCACCTTTAGCCCAGGGTACGATCCCAGAGACCTGGGATCGAGTCCCATGTCAGGCTCCCTGCATGGAGCCTGCTTCTCCCTCTGCCTGTGTCTCTGCCTCTCTCTCTCTCTCATGAATAAATAAATAAAATATAAAAAAATAATAAAATAAAATATTTAAAAAAATTATAAAGGGATCCCTGGGTGGCACAGCAGTTAAGCGCCTGCCTTTGGCTCAGGGCGCGATCCTGGAGACCCGGGATCGAATCCCACGTCAGGCTCCCGGTGCACGAAGCCTGCTTCTCCCTCTGCCTATGTCTCTGCCTCTCTCTCTAGCTCTGTGTGACTATCGTAAATAAATAAAAATTAAAAAAAAAAAATTATACATACCCTAATATGTAGAAAAAATAAAAAATACACTCCAAAATGTAAACAGTGGTAATTCTGTGATGAACATTCGGACATTTTTGTTCTCCTCATATTCTAGGATTTTTTTTTCTAGGATTTTCCTGATATCCTATAGCTATCTATATATGTAACACATTTCCAATCACAAAGCTATTAAAATTTTATCATATTTTTAAGTGACTGTCAAAGGTAATTAAAGCTAGGCTCTCAAAGGAGCTTACATATTAGATGGAAGGTAAGACACAACTACGATGCAAACTATGACCTATAATCCCTTTGCTGCAGTTCTGAAATCCAAAAGTCTATAACCTGGAGTCCATGCTGGAGCCCAACTCGGGGCTTGAACCCAGGACCCTGAGCTGAGATCAAGTGTCAGATGCTTAATCTACTGAACCACCCAAGCACCCCTGAAAGTTGTTTTAAGTTTGTGTCAAACTCATTTGGCATCAAAACCTGGCCCAAACTGCCTGAGGCTATAGTGTCTCACTTAATATATAAACTTGTTTTACTTAAATACTAATGTGGGCAGCCCAGGTGGCTCAGCGGTTTAGGGCCGCCTACACCCCAGGGCGTGATCCTGGAGACCCGGGATCGAGTCCTATGTCAGGCTCCCTGCATGGAGCCTGCTTCTCCCTCTGCCTGTGTCTCCGCCTCTATCTCTGTCTCTGTCTCTCTCGATTAAATAACTAAAACCTTAAAAAAAAAAAAAAAAAAAAAAGAAATACTACTGTGTTTGCAGAGTAATACTCCACAACCCACAGGGAATGCTGCATAATCCACAGTATGTGCACTCAAAAAGAAACCCTGAAACACATTTGTCCCCTGGAGTTGAGGTGCCAAATAAATGACCGTAACTTAACTGCTAGGAAGTTAACAAGAGAGTTACTTGACCTACATTTGCATGTGGGCCAAAATTTCCAAAAGGCTCTCTTTAGCTGAACTTGAAGAATACACAGAATTGGAAAGGCAAAGTAGAATGACACCCATCTTATATAAGAATTAGTGTGAGCAAAATAACAGGAAAAGTACATTAGCTCCTTTGGCGAACAGAGGTATTGGAGGCTGAGATCAGATCCTACAGGTTCCTCAATACTTCGGTGAAGGGTTTCATGATTTAATGTACAATAGGAAGTCATTGAAGTTTTTTGAAATGGATCAAAACTTAAAGTGGAGCATATGAACTTTGGGCTGGTAATGGTTTCCAGAGTGGAGGCGAGAAGAACAAGTATCTGGACACTTTTTTTTCAATGAGGGGAAGGGCATAATGCCAGATGTTTTGTATGTATATCATTGCAAATAGTAATCATTTTACATACAAGGAAACTCAGATTAACTTGCCCCAAGTAACATAATTAATAAAAATCATATCTGGGCGCTTGGGTGGCTCAGTGGTTGAGCATCTGCCTTTGGCTCAGGACATGATCCTGGGGTCCTGGGATCAAGTCCCGCATAGGGCTCCTCACAGGGAGCCTGCTTTTCCCTCTGCCTAGGTCTCTGCCTCTTTCTGTGTCTCTGATGAATAAATAAATATTAAAAAAAAAAAAAAACAAAACAGAAAACAAAGCAATTTGACTTTATAGGTCTACTCTCCTACTAATCAAGGCTATCTCTCAGGGGGAAATAATAATGACAAGGACTTTACTAGAGTGGCAATACCAGGGACAGTAATAGAAAGGACACCTTGCCAAGGAAGGAGGAAAGGAGGAAGACAGATACGGGCTATAGCTAATGCTGTGCTTGTGCAGCATAGCCCTCCACAACCAGAAACTACAAGCTTCTAAGGAGACTATTTGTTTGAAACTATCCATATTCTCCTTACTAGTCTTTTCCCTTTAATTGGAAAACACTTTTACCATAACGAAAGCCATATTCTGATTTACTAGACTCTTCCACCTATCTATTCACTTCCTCTGACCCAGCACAAACCACCCTATGACATGAATATCAAGTCCCACTCAACCATAGACACAATTTATTAGGAGGCTACCCTTTCTGGGTTTTATATTAAAAGTTTGGGAAATGCAAGGATGCCTGGTTGGCTCAGTAGGTTGATCTTGGGGTTTATCATGGGTTCTACACCCATGCCAGATGTAGAAATTTTTTTAAATCTTTTTAAGATTTTATTTTTATAGGCAGTCGGTTGGACATCTGCCTTTGGCTTGGGTCATGATTCCAGAGTCCTGGGATAGAGCCCCACAATGGGCTCTCTACTCAGCGGGGAGATTGCTTCTCCCTCTTCCTCCTCTTGCTCATGCTATCTCAAAATTTTTTCAAAATACAATTTTATTTTTACATAATCTCCACACTCAACGTGGTGCTCAAACTCAACACCGAGATCAAGAGTTGGATGCTCCTCTGATTGAACCATAGTCTTTTAAAAAAGTCTGGAAAATGCTACACATTATATCCCCCCACACACACTTTTGGAGTCTTCAGGAACTCAAACAGTTAAGTTTTCAGATTAATGTTGTTTAAATCCAGAGTTACCCCCCCATTGCTTGGCCACAGAACTACTTTATTATATAAAACTTTGGAAAGCTGTGATTTAATCAGTGCATTTTCTCTTCTTTCTGTGTTGAAATGCTCAATCTGACAAAATTTGCTGTTGTCAAGCATAATCATTTACATCAGTGTATATGAGCTATTAAAAACAACAACAACCCAGGGCACCCCGGGTGGCTCAGCAGTTTAGAGGCTTCCTTCGGGCCAGGGCATGATCCTGGAAACCTGGGATCGAGTCCCACATCGGGGTCCCTGCATGGAGCCTGCTTCTCCCTCTGCCTGTATCTCTGTCTTCGTCTCTCTCTGTCTCACAAATAAATAAATAAAATCTTAAAAAATAATAATAACCTTGTCTTTCTTTGCCACACAAATTTGTTCTACCTTTTGAGATTTATGCAAGGCAGGATGTTAGAAACTGTGTACGTATGTGTTGGGAGCATTATAGAGATTAACTGCATCTATTCTGTTGAATTTTTTTTTTTAAATAATATCCTGGGATCCCTGGGTGGCGCAGCGGTTTGGCGCCTGCCTTTGGCCCAGGGCGCGATCTTGGAGACCCGGGGTCGAGTCCCACGTCGGGCTCTCAGTGCATGGAGCCTGCTTCTCCCTCTGCCTATGTCTCTGCCTCTCTCTCTCTCTCTCTCTCTCTCTCTCTGTGTGACTATCATAAATAAATTAAAAAAAAAATTAAAAATAAATAAATAAATAAATAAATAAATAAATAAATAAATAATATCCTTTATTTTTTTTTTAAGTAGGCTCCATCCCCAGCTTGGAGCCAAAGCAGGGCTTTGATTTCAAAACCGTGAGTGAGATCAAGACCTGAGCCAAGGGATCCCTGGGTGGCGCAGTGGTTTAGTGCCTGCCCTTGACCCAGGGTGTGATCCTGGAGACCCGGGATCGAATCCCACGTTGGGCTCCCGGTGCATGGAGCCTGCTTCTCCCTCTGCCTATGTCTCTGCCTCTCTCTCTCTCTCTCTCTCTCTCTCTGTGTGACTATCATTTAAAAAAAAAAAAAAAGACCTGAGCCAAGATCAGGAGTCCCACACTTAACCTACTGAGCCACCCAGGAGCCTACTGTTGAGTTTAATACACTCCTCAGTAATTCTCTATTTCACTAACTTTTTTTTTTTTTTTAAAGGGAGAAGCAGGCTCCATGCAGGGAGCTCAACGTGGGACTTGATCCCAGGTCTCCGGGATCACACCCTGGACTGCAGGCGGCGCTAAACCGCTGAGCCACCAGGGCTGCCCCATTTTTTTTTTTTTTTTAAGATTTTATTTATTTATTCATTAGAGACACACAGAGAGAGGCAGAGACACAGGGAGGGAGAAGCAGACTCCATGCAGGGAGCCCAACGTGGGACTTGATCCCAGGACTCCAGGATCATGTCCTAAGCTGAAGGCAGAGGCTTACCCACTTAGAAACCCAGGTGTCCCCCCCGCTCTTTTTTTAAGATTTATTTTAGGGTGAGAGTACACATGTGTGCAAGTAGGGGATAGGGCAAAGAGAAAGGGAAAGTGAGAATTCTCAAGCAGATTCCTTACTGAGCTTGGAGCCCCACACATGGCTTACCCCAGGACCCTGAGATCATTAGGAGCAGAAATCAAGAGCCAACCACTCAACTGAGCCATCCAGGCAACCCCCACTAACTTTCTTCATTATGTTCTTAAAGCACTATACATACCTCTGCCAAAATCTCCTATAGTCCTCATAATTATTTCTATTACAAAACCAAACTCCTGGGGCACCTGGGTGGCTCAGCTGGTTCAGCAACCAACTTGTGATTTGGGCCCAAGTCATGATCTCATGGGTTGTAAGAGTAAGCCCCAAATCAGGTTCCACAGAGGAGAGTCTGCTTAAGATTCTCTCCCTCTGTCCCCTACCCCCCACATGTGTAAGCTCGTGAGCCCACACACGTTCTAAAATAAATCATAAAAAAAAAAAAATTTCCAAACTCTACCATGGCAGAGTCCTATGCAACTGGGCACCTGTCAACATCATTTATCTTCTTTTGGCTTCTTTTTGGCTGTAAGTTCAAGCCACAAAACCCTTCCCTCTGTTGTGTGAACCAACCAAGACAGTATCCATGGCTGTAATAATGCTCTTCCTTCTAATTTGATATTGGGTATCATTCAGCTGTTAGCCCACTGTGAACTCAAAAAGGCCTTCCACCACTCTCATTTATTCTCATTACACTATTAATAGCAGTAACTAGCATGTGAAATATCTTTGATATACTTGTTATCCTTATTGTAAGCTCCTTAGGGCAAGGACTTTGTATGTCTTATCTCTGTAAGCCAAGGATTTTATCATTGCCTGGCACACGTAGATACTCAGCAAGCATTTGTTGAATGAACTAAGGGATAAGTCAATATATGTCAGTCAACTAGCTAAAACAGGAGTTCCCAGGGTGTATTAGAGACTATTCTCTGAGGATCAGTTATGAGGAGCCCTAACTTAAGATGGGAACTCAGTTACATCTGTAAGATAAACAAATAACAACTTACCCACCATAATTAACTTCTGTTCATTCAAGTGTTTCAAGAAAGAACTGAATTTGAAATTTATCCTGTTACTGTTCGTATATGCCAGTGCTTATACTTTCTGCTTATACTTTCGTTTCAGTGCTTTGCACTTACTGTCCCACCTGCCTGAACAGCTCTGCCTCCTCAGAGCTGAATGGCTCACTGCCCATTTCATTCAGGTCTCTTTCCAAGGTCATCTCTTTTCAGAGATCCCTTCCTGAACCATCCTATCTAAAGAGAACCCACCTCAGTCACTTTTCATTCCCTTACTCTATTTTTCCAAGTTCCAAAATTTATAAGGCATATTACTTTCCATTCTTGTTTACTGTGCTTTTCTTGCCACTAGACTCGTAAGTTCTAGAGTAGGGGCTTTGTGTTTCGCTCACTTCAATCTCCTTAGACCTTTACAATAGAGATAGGTACCTACTACTTATTTCTTGTACTACTTTCAAATGCTGCACTCCCTTTATTGATTTTTTCCATCAAAAACATTTTTATCATTCTACACATTTGCTCTGTGACAAACAGGAAGTGGAGACAACGGATTCTAAGACCACATGATAGAATGACCCTAAAATGACAAAGTTGAGGTACTAATGTAGGACTATTTTTAAGTTAAAAAAGAAAAAGGAGGGGCAGCCTGGGCGGCTCAGCGGTTTTGCACCACCTTTCGCCCAGGGCGTGATCCTGGAGACCTAGGATCGAGTTCCGCGTCAGCCTCCTTGCATGGAAGCCTGCTTCTCCCTCTGCGTGTCTCTCATGAACAAATCAATAAAATATTAAAAAAAAAAAAAAAAAAAAAAAAAAAGAAAAAAGGGGCAGCCTGGGTGGCTCAGCGGTTTCGCCACCTTTAGCCCAGGGCCTGATCCTAGAGACCAGGGATGGGAGTCCCACGTTGGGTTCCCTGCATGGAGCCGGCTTCTCCCTCTGCCTCTCTCTCTCTCATGAATAATTAAATAAAATCTTAAAAAAGAAAAAAGGGGGGGGGGCGCACCGAGGTGGACCAGCTGGTTAAGCATCTGCCTTTAGTTCAGGATATCTCAGAGTCCGGGGACGCAGCCCCTCCTCAGGCTCCCTGGGTCAGGAGGGAATCTGCTTCTTCCTTTCCCCCTCCCCCAACTCGTGTTTATGCACTTTCTTTCTTAAAAAATAAAATCTAAAAAAATATATATATATATCTGTAAGCTTAGCCTTGACTTGGGAAAGCATGACAAATTAGGTAACCGCAGAGAAACTCCACAGGTTTTCACAATATATGGGCAAAACCAAGATCTAATTAACTAATTTGGGGCAGCCCAGGTGGCCCAGTGGTTTAGGGCCGCCTTCAGCCCAGACTGTGATCCTGGAGACCCGGGATCCAGTCCCGCATCGGGCTCCCTGCATGGAGCCTGCTTCTCCCTCTGCCTGTGTCTCTGCCTCTCTCTGTCTGTGTCTCTATGAATAAATAAAATCTTTAAAAAAATAATAATAATTAAGCTAATTTGGCCACTGGTGAAAGTACTAGGACTCTTTAAAATTTAGCAATATGTAAATGTAGAAAGTGTTATTCATTTTAAAATAAAGATTCAAACTAGAAATGGGAAATTCATTCTTTTGCATTTATAGGAGGGGTGATACTCTACTTTTTCCACAGATCTTTGGAAATCTCTACCAATTCAGTTAAAAAAAGAAAACAAATGTACCACAATAAATCACTGATGAGAGACTTATCTAAATTCCAAGTTCTTCTTGTTGAATGAATGGCTGGACCTAAGTCTAGCCTCTTCCCATAGGCCCTCAGTTATGGATGAAGACTTTTGGAATAAAAGCTCTGCTTTCCAAGGCCATCTCATAGACATCTGTGACATAAGCTGATCCAAGATTTGTGCCTTTTCCTTAGATATTTCCTCCACATTAGAGAACCATTCCTGAGTCCTTACATCTGGGGAAAGGGAAAGAGATCCAATGAATGAAAACTATCTGGCACACACATATCAAAAACATACCCAACACCTCCACCCTTTCTTGCCCGCCCCCCCCCCCCCCCGCTGCTTTCTAATCACAGGAACAGACCACTTAGAATCAAATCCCAACTGAATATTGTCTACAAACCCCTGTATGATCTGGCCCCTCCATACCTTTCCTTTCTTCATGTGCTACTGTAGCAAACTGGATTTTCCTCCAGGATTCTAAGTTTGTTCCTGTCCTCAAGCTTTTGTATTTTCTATTCCCTCTGCCTGGAATGCTGTCCCCTCACCTTTCCATGGCTAATCTCAGCTCAAATGACATCTCTCCAGAGAAGCCGCCTTTTTCTTTTAAGAGATGGGGGAGGGAGGGAAGATGAGGAGGGGCAGAGAATCCTAAGCAAACTCTGCAACCAACATAGAGTCCAACACAGGGGCTCACAACCCTGAGATAATGACCTGAGCCAAAATCAAGAGTTGAACCCTTAACTGACTGAGCCACCCAGGTGCCGCCCCCAGAGAAGCCCTTTTCATCTCTCACATCACTCTTTCACTTGTCAGTCACCATCTGAAATTATCTAATTCATTTATTCGTATCCCTGTTTCTTTCTCCCACTAGCATTTAAGCTCCCCAAGAGAAAGGACCTTGTCCATTTTTATTTCTTCCCTGTATTCCCAGAGATTAAGTGGATGCTCTATAATTATAAAGTGAATGAAGGAACAAATTAATTCCAAAGCTAGAGCACTGTTCTCAAACCCATATGATCCTGTATAGGAAACCCTCTGTGCCAACCCCCAAAACAGCAGAAATCAAAGTAACCAGATGGGAAGAGAAAACGCCCTTGCATTGATAGAAGTCAAAGTGTCTTGGGGGGAACAAGGTAAATCAAGAGTCCCAGAAATTATGCAGAAAGTGGAGAGACACAGGCAGGTAAAAAAAAAAAAAAAAAAAAAATTCCAGCGATGGGGAGGGGAGTCAGGGGAGGAGAAAAGAACACAGGTGGGATCCAAGAGTAAAAAGTTCTCCTTCTGCGCCTCCAAGGAGTAACAGCACTTGTGCAACTACCACGTGTAAGCACTCATCACGGGAATACAGCAGTAAACAAGACAGGCCAGGTCCTTGCTCTAGCAGTTTACAACCCAGCGGCCGAGGAAGACCACTCCAACTCCAGTGAGCGATAAATGCAATTAAGTAAAAAGCTGAAACAAAAAAGTTCCTCAGAGAAGTTGGTCAAAGAAGGTTTAAGGGGCGTGACACCTAAAGGACGGGGAGCCAGCCTCGCAAAGCTCTGATGCTGGTAATTTCCAAGCAAACGAAAGGTATGTCCAAACGCTCCATGGTGGGCAAGGGCTTGGAACATCTAAGAAAACAGAGAGTCAGCAGTATGGTTACAGGAGAAGAGGCGGGCACTATGTAAACCACGGTCGCGACCCCGTGGACCCTCACGGCCAGCCGCGAGGCACTGTTTTCAACCCCACTCTGCGCGTAAGGAAAAGGGGAGACCCCGAGGGATGCACCGACTGGCCCTAAACTGCACTCCTAGGGAGAGGCCAACCCTGGAGCGACCCCAGGCCTTCTAATTCCAAAGCTCACGCTCCGCACTACCACGCTCCCGCGTCTCCCCCGAGAGCGAGACCCTCCATTCCCGGGCAGGTGCATGGATCAGAACGCAGTCCTCAGACGGCTCAGCAGGGTGAGATCACGATGCCCATTTACAGCCGCGGAGACCGGAGCACACGGAGGTTAAAGCTCGCCCTTCTCAACCAGAACGCGAGGCCGGGGGCCGGGGACGAGGCCGTCTGGGCGGCGGCCGGCCGGGGTTCCGCAGCCGGGCCGGACAGGCCTCGCCGCCGCACTCCGCTCACGTTGCGGGCGGCCGGGCGCGACCAGGACGGACGCGAGGGCGCGACCAATGAGAGGCGGCCTTCCCGAGCGGCCCGGCGGCGGCGCGGCCAATCAGCACGGCGCTCGAGGGGAAGGGGCGGGCGCTCGGGCGGCTCGCGTTAGGCCGCACCTCAGGGGGCCCTCGCCCCTCACAGGCCCGGGTGCCGTCGGGGCTGGGGGCGAGCCCTGAGACGCCGCGAGGGGAGGCGAGACCCGCCCACGCAGGCAAAGACCTCGCCCAGGGCGCCGCCCGAAGCACCGGCCCACATTCCGCTCCGGCCCAGAGGCGCGGTCCTCGCTTCCCAGAGCTCGGAAGTGTCACAAGCGCCGCATCCCTCCCCCGGCGGGGTCCCCAGAGGCCACCCTGCCAGGCCGTGCACGCCCCCGCGCCTCACCTCTTGAGGATACGGGAACGGAGAAGGGAATCTCAGCCGCGAACTGTAACCGGCACTACCCACCCCTGCCGCCGCTCCGCCTCACATTCAAACCCCGGCAAAATGGCGCGGCGGCGAGGCTGCGGCCCCGGCGCATGCGTGAGCGGGGCGGAGGCGGGGGGCGGGGCCGGGAGCGCTCAGGCCCCGCCCACGCTCGACTGGCCAATCGCGACCGGCTCTGTGTTGGCGCTGTCGTCACGAGCGACGACGCGCCTCGGCTCAGTCTGCCGCCGGGCACGACACCGTCCCGGTTTCCTGGGAGCAGAAGTGGGTTCAGCGCGTGGCCGCCGGACTGCGACCTAGTCTGCTGTCAGGCCCCGGGGACGGACGTAGCGGGTCCTTCTAGAACTGCGGGACGAGCTGCTCAAAGTCAGGTCCACAGCCCTGCGGACCGAGGAGAACCCTCTGCCCCTCGCGGGGCGCAGGCTTTAGAGGCGGAGGCGGAATGAACGAAATCCTTTCCGATCTTGATTAGCGCTACGTCCAGAAAATTTAAGACGGGATGATACGGCAGGCAGCGACTTGGAAGGTCCTTGGTTGGCCAGAGAAGACCTCTGAAAAGTGACACTTGACCGGAATTTCAACAAGGAGACAGCTGTGTCCAGATCCCCCTGAAAAGCATTGCAAGACGAGGCTCTAGGCGGGAGCGAGCTGGGCGGGGGCTCGATGCGGTGCAGAGACGCAGATGAGGTTAGCCCAGGGCGGGCTAGATGATGCAGGCCTCCCAAGCCCTGGTCACACAGTCTCATTGCATCCATTACAGGATGGTCACCAAATCTACATTAAAAAAAAAAAAAAGATTGTATTTATTTATTCATGAGAGAGAGAGAGGCAGAGACACAGGTAGAGGGAGAAGCAGGCATCCCAGGCGGGGAGCCCGATGCGGGACTCAATCCTGGGTCTCCAGGATCACACCCTGGGCCGAAGGCAGGCGCCAAACTGCTGAGCCACCCAGGGATCCCCTGACTGGTCATTTTAAAGGAGAATGAGACAGGTAGGGAGTGAGTGATGGCCAGGTGAAAACTTAAAAGCATTGATCAGTGTAAATGTTATCAGGCTAGCTATGTCTGCTAGCTGGGAATTATCAAGGTTAGGCTCCCATCCTCCCACAGAGGGGCACTGAGAAATAGGCCTCACCTTCCTGATGATTTTATATATAAATATATATATTTAATATATATATTTTTTAAAGATTTTTTTTATTTGAGAGAGCAAGAGTGAGCACAAAAGGAGAGGCAGAGGAAGAAGCAGACTCCCTGCTGAGCGTGGGGGGGGGGTGGCTTGATCCCAAGACCCAGAGATAATGACCCAAGAGGGAAAAAAGGCCGACTTGAATGCAGACTAAGCCACCCTGGTGCCCCTGATGATTATGTTTCAAAGGAATGTCTTTCTAGTCGTTGGGAAAGATACATATACATGTCGAAGTGATAAAAGAAGGATTCACAATTGTAAGCCCTTTTTAGTAAATGCTCTAAGAAAGGGAGGTATCCTCAGGTGTTAGCTAGAGCAAACAGTAAATTTTCCTGGCAACACTGAGCTTTTTCAAGCAGTCACAAGTGGGTGAGTGTACGTGTGTGTATGTGTGTGTGTGTGTGTTTGTGTGTTGAAGGTGGGGGACACTGGGGTCATCCTAGGGTCACGGCCTTATGCTGCTAGAAGCCACGTTCAAGTTTAATCATCTCTTACTGCAGCATATATGCAGACAAGTGGACAGTGTCAGGATATACTGTAGAGGTAGAGCCTGTAGGATCTTATGATCCATGGCATGTGACAATGACAGGAAGCGATGAGGATTTAGGGAAATCCCAGCCCTCAGTTCGGCCACCAGCAGGCCCAGCTATTTCAGAGCTCTTGTGAATACATCAAGAAAATTGTTTTAAAAAATAAAATGACCAATCAGGGGCACCTGGGTGGCCCAGTGGGTTAAACCTCGACTCTTGATTTCGGCTCAGGTCACTGATCTCATGGGTCCTGGCCCAGCTTCATGCTCAGAGGGGAGTCTGCTTGAGATTCTCTCTCTTTGCCAGTCATGTGCCCGATCTCTCTCCTCAAAATAAAATCTTAAAAAATAAAAATGCCCGGGGGCAGCCCCGGTGGCTCAGCGGTTTAGCACCGCCTTTAGCCCAGGCCGTGATCCTGGAGACCTAGGATTGAGTCCCACATGGGGCTCCCTGCATGGAGCCTGCTTCTCCCTCTGCCTGTGTCTCTGCCTCTCTCTTTCTCTCTGTCTCTCATGAATAAATACATACATACATACATACATACATACATACATACATAAATAAATAAATAAAAATGCCCAATCACCTCTGCACAGTCAGAATCAACTCTCTCCCCTACTGTGAGTAATTTATGAATAAAATCTGTTTTTACTGCTATAACAATGTCCGGCTTTATTTATCTTTGACAGCACCCTGGCTATGAATATGTAAAAGCAATCCTGGAGATAAAATGCAAAAATTGCTCTATTTAAGTAAAAGGGTCATGGATAGAAGTTTTTTGTAAAATTATTCAAACTAAAAAAAAAATTATTCAAACTATTCAACATCACTTATCACAGCCCACAAACCCTGCAAGATCTGGCCCCTGCCAACCTGTCTGACCTCATCACTTTCCTCTCTCCACTTCCCACCCTCACTCAACTTACCCACCTTGCCTTCCTTTCTGTTCTGAGCTCCAAGCTTATTCCCATCTCATCTCTTCCCTCTGCCTGGAATGCTCTTGTAGACTCCTGAATAACTGGCTCCCTCTGTGCGTTCAGGTTCTAGCTCAAATGTGGCTTCTTCAGAGAGGTCTTCCACCCTGTCTGAAATTGCCCATTCTCCACGCCCAATAACTCAACATTTAGATTTCCCAGATTTATTTTTTTTAAGATTTATTTATTTATGACAGAGAGAGAGAGAGAGGCAGAGACACAGGAGGAGGGAGAAGCAGGCTCCATTCCAGGAGCCCAACGCGGGACTGGATCCCGGGTCTCCAGGATCGCACCCTGGGCCAAAGGCAGGTGTTAAACCGCTGAGCCACCCAGGGATCCCCTAGATTTGCCAGATTTAACAAGTGAAATACAAGACACACAGATCAATGGGAATCTCAAAAAAGCAGTGCATGATTTTTTAGTATAAATATTGCATGGGACATACAATAACACTTGTTTATCTGAAATTCATATTTGGGTGTCTTGTTTAAATGGCAACCTCAGTCTCAATATATCATTCTGTTTTCTTCACAGCATTTATCACTTTTTGCAATTGTCTTTGTTAATTGTTCCCCTCACCATCAGTTTAAGGACTCTATTAGAACAACCACCTTATCTATCTCATTTATAGCTGTCCTCCCAGCACCTAGCAAATAGTACCTGTTCAATATGTATTTGTTTTATTCAAATGTTGAATGAAGGGATCCCTGGGTGGCGCAGCGGTTTAGTGCCTGCCTTTGGCCCAGGGCTCGATCCTGGAGACCCGGAATCGAATCCCACGTCAGGCTCCCGGTGCATGGAGCCTGCTTCTCCCTCTGCCTATGCCTCTGCCCCCCCCCCCCCTCTGTGTGACTATCATAAATAAATAAAAATTTTTAAATAAATAAAAATAAAAACATTAAAAAAATGTTGAATGAAATGCCCTATATAAATAAAGTCCACTGAGAAAGGTATAAGTTATTAGGACATTGGTAGAAAAGATGTACTTTTACCATTGCAGCAATAGTATAAGTAATCAGTCGTACTAATCTGCTTTCCTGGACAAAGATTTTCTGGTGAGATCCTGGTGAGAACAACCCTGATGATTTAACAGTTTTCCCTCTCTGAGAGCTAATCATGAAGGAGGCTGGCTGGCATCAGGTGTATGTCTCGCATCTCTGCCGGCTTCTGCAGGAAGTCTTGAAATGTGCCAAGGTTACCATGTCTCTGGACATAGCCCTAGTGGTGCCCACTCTCCTCACCTTTTGCAAGCTGCCAGAAGAACCATGCAGGTGAGGGTCACAGAGAGGTTCATGTGTCCTCTAGTCTCCATGGGTGATACATGAAGACTCCCTTGGGAATCCCTATCCCTCCACCCTACCTCTACCCCATTACGTACACATACTCCCAAGTTTGTTACACCTGCTAATGTACACATGGTGAAAAATTCACACGGTACAAACATGAGAGGATTTGGTCATTGGCCAATTAGGACATTCACTATAGGTAATATATTATGTTCTCTGTGTCCTTTTGTTTTATCAGATGTTCTCTGAGAGGCATGTTAGTCTCTCCCACCATGATTCTGGCTTTGTCATTGTTTTTTTTTTTTAATTTATTTATTAGTGAGAGATACAGAGAGAAGGGGGGAGGCAGAGACACAGGCAGAGGGAGAAGCAGGCTCCACACAGGGAGCCCGATGTGGGACTTGATCCCTGGTCTCCAGAATCAGGCCCTGGGCTGAAGGCGGCACTAAACCACTGAGCCACCGGGGCTGCCCTGGCTTTGTCATTGTTAAAGTGTACTCCGTTGTCTTTTTTTTTTTTTTTAAGATTTCATTAATGGGCAGCCTGGGTGGCTCAGCAATTAGCGCCACCTTCAGTCCAGGGCATGACCCTGGAGACCAGGGATGGAGTCCCACATCGGGCTCCCTGTGTGGAGCCTGCTTCTCCCTCTGCCTGTGTCTCTGCCTCTCTCTCTCTCTCTCTGTGTGTCTCTCATGAATATGAATAAATAAATTCATGAGAGACAGAGAGAAAGAGAGAGACACACACACACAGGCAGAGGGAGAAGCAGGCTCCCTGCAGGGAGCGTGACATGGGACTTGATCTCAGGTCTCTAGGATCAGGCCCTGGGCTGAAGGTGGCGCTAAACCTCTGAGCCACCCAGGCTACCCAGCCTTTTTTTTTTTAAGATTTTATTTATTTATTCATGAGAGACAGAGACAGAGGCAGAGACAGAAGCAGAGGGAAAAGTAGTCTTCCTGCAGGGAGCCTGATGTGGGACTCGATCTCAGGACCCTGGAATCACACCCTGAGCTGAAGGCAGATGCTCAACCACTGAACCACCCCGGCATCCCTCTTTTGGTTAACAGTTTCCTGGCATATCTTTTTATCCTCCCTGTTTTATTGAGATAGAATCAACATATCTGGGGCAGCCTGGGTGGCTCAGTGATTTAGTGTGGGCTTCAACCCAGGACGTGATCCTGGAGACCCGGGATCGAGTCCCACCTCTGCCTGTGTCTCTGCCTCTCTCTCTCTCTCTCTCTCTCTCCCTGTGTTTGTCTCTCATGAATAAATAAGATCTTTAAAAAAAAAATTGACATATCTGGACACATCTTTTACCAGAGCTTTACTATCACTCATCTTTGATCTTGTTATATCATACTAGTTAAGAGCATGTTGGTGCCTGGGTGGCTCAGTCATTTAAGTGTCTGCCTTTGGCTCAGGTCATGATCTCAGGATCCTGGGATTGAGCCCTGCGTTGGGCTCCCTGCTCTTCAAGGAGTCTGCTTCTGGGCATCCCTGGGTGGCTCAGCGGCTGAGCATCTGCCTTTGGCTCAGGTCATGATCCTGGAGTCCCGGGATCGAGTCCCACATCAGGCTTCCTGCATGGAGCCTGCTTCTCCCTCTGCCTGTGTCTCTGCTTCTCTCTCTGTGTCTCTCATGAATAAATAAATAAAATCTTTAAAAAATAAAAAATAAAAGTATATAAAAAAAACAAGGAGTCTGCTTCTCCCTCTGCCCTTCCCCCCACTTGTGCACTCTCTTCCTCTCTCTCTCTCAAATAAATAAATAAAATCTTAGAAAAAAAGATAAAAGAGCATGGACTTGATTACCTGGGTTAAGACCTTCATGGCATCTGTGTGACATTGGGCAAGTTACTTATAACTGAGCTGGCTAATCTCTGCAGTATGATAGTAATAGTAATTTGCCTCTCAGGGTGGCTGGGAGGATGAAGAACCAGGAAAGATGAGGCCTATGGAAGAGCATCTGAAAAATAGTAACTGTCCGACGATGTTAGCTCTTATCCCCACCCCATGAAATGAGCAGCAATATATTTTTTATGTCTTCTTACTGTCCACTGTCCTGTATTTTCCCAGACGGTACTGCTGTAGACCTGGACAGGCCTTAGATCCTTGTCTTGGCCCCTCTGCTTTAGAGGGTGTGGCTCTGGTCCTACTCCAGCTGCCCATGGGTGAGGGGTCCATGTGCCCAGTGGGTATACTCACCCACAACCCATATCACCTTTTTTTTTTTTTAAGTTTATTTATTCATGACAGAGAGAGAGAGAGAGAGGCAGAGACATAGGCAGAGGGAGAAGCAGGCTCCATGCAGGGAGCCCGACGTGGGACTCGATCCCAGGTCTCCAGGATCACACTCTGGGCTGAAGGTAGCACTAAACCGCTGAGCCACCAGGGCTGCCCCATATGACCTCTTTTCAGACCTCATTCCAGTTGCATGGGACCCTGGAATTCCCCCACTAATTGGCCCCACGCCCCCTTCCAGGTTCTGTGGAAATCTCTTGGCTGGGTCACTCCTGAGAGCAGATACACAGCAGCTGTGAGCACCCCTAAACTGGCTGTGTGACTTGGGGACAAATGTGTAGGCAGGGGGTTTGGACAGAGCTGCATATCCACGCACACATTCGAAGCCTTGTGGTACAAGTTGAGGCTCAGGGTGGAGAGGACGAAGGCTGATTCTCCCCATGCTGCTGTGTTCTCACCTGGAACTCTGAGGAGCCTCAGAATTCAGTCTTTGAACCTGGGCTTCCAGGTATTGCCAAGGTATTACTTGTCAAGGAAGGAGGATGGAATGTGTTTTCAAACACTTACTTTTTTTTTTTTTTTAGATTTCCTTTATTCATTTGAAAGAGAGAGAGAAGGCTCCCTGCTGACTAGAGAGCCCAATGTTGGGCTCCATCCTAGGACCCTGGGATCATGACCCGAGCCCAAGGCAGATGCTTAACTGACTGAGCCACGCAGGTGCCCCAAACACTTACTATTTTTTGTTTATGTATTTATTTATTTTTAATGATTTATTTATTTGAGAGAGAGAGCAGGAGCAGGAGGGGCAAAAGAACAGGGAGAGAGAATCCCAAGCAGACTCTACAGCTGAGTGTGGAGCCCAACACAGGGCTCAGTCTAACGACCTAGAGATCACAACCTGAGCCAAAATCAAGAGTTACATCCTTAACGGACTGCATCACCCAGGTGCCCCAATAACGTTTAAATATTCAGACTTACTGCATGAGAGCCCACATTTGCATTTCTGCCCCAGAGCCGCAGACATCAACAGTGTGCTACGCTCTCTGCCCATGGGGACCACTGCCCTACATGATCTACTTTGGTCTGCTCTCCAGCAGATCAGTACAGCCCTCCCTATGTGAGGGACTGCAATAGAAGCTCATGGCTCTCAAGCACCAAGAGGTGGTGTGGGGGCAATGTTTAAGAGGCAAGCCCCAAAGTCAGACTGCAGGGCTTTGAATGTAGCCCTGTTGCCTTAGGCACGTTCATTGACCTCTCTGAACCCCAGGTATCCCTCTATAAAAAGCGGGGTGATAATGGTAATGGTCCCTACCTTATGCAGTGGTTATGGTTGTCTAAGGGCATGATGTGTGCAGAGCAAATGCCTGGCACAACCAGAATCCAATGAATGGTCATTATTACTGTTATTAATCTGCTGCTAGGTGCTGTCACAGTAAAGAAAAACAATAGTTGAAATGGCAAGAGCATATAAAATGATCAGTTAGGGAAGCCTGGCAGGAGGGGTTAGGTTTTTTCTCCTCTTTTGGTGGAGGGGGAGGAGGAAATGAGACCAGCGGGGGAGTCCAGGGAATATGGAGCTTCAAACCAGAGCTCTTGTCCTCAACTCCAAAGACTGAGCACCTTCCAGGACTCAGAGGGAAGCAGTGCCTGTGGCTGATCTCCATCATAGCAGGTGTGGAGAGGAAGCGAGTCTTTGGATGGGGTATAGCTTCTTTTTCAAGCTGAACCAGGCAAATGGACAGTGGAATGCCAACAACCCAAGAAAGCAAAGGAAATGACCTGATTCTCCTGGTATTTGTGAACTGTCCTGTGAGCATCCTAGAACTTCCATGAAAAAATGCCCATACTGTCACCAAAATTTTATTGAGTGCCTACCTACTATGCTTCTGTTTACTGTGCTCTAGCAGGTGAGACTATCATTGCCGAAACAGCCAGGTTCCTGCCTGGCTCACACCCTTACATTCCAGGGGTGGGAGAGACAGATTTCGAACACGTCCCTGCAGATGGTGGTGGGTAGTTCTGAGGACAGGAAGGAGGCAACTGAGGAGTTCCCCACTGGGTTGAACCCAGGAGGAGGAGGAACCAGCCACGGAGCAATCTAGAGGAAAAAAAGCCTTCCAGGCAGACAGAGCAGTGAGGGCAAGGATACTGAGGAAGGAGCAAGTATGAAAATCAAGTAAGTCATGAGTTGGTATTAGAAATTTGGAGGTGTGTAATATATTTAAGATTTTATTTATTTGAGATAGAGAGTGTGTGCATGTGTGCACAGGGGGAGGGATATAGGGAGAGGGCCAAGCAGATCCATGCAGAGTGCAGAACCTGATGGGGGGGGGGGCTTGATCCCACGACCCTGAAGTCATGGCCGGAGCCACAACCAAGAGTCCAAAGTTAACTGACTGAGCCACCCAAGCGCCAGGGAGGTAATATTTAGTGGAAAAAATGAAGGCAGTTTATGAGTTGGTGGGAAAGAGATGAGACCAGAGCAAGAAAACTCTCGGGGCTGCTGGCCCCACCTTAACATCTGCTCACTTCCTCTCACCTTGTCTCTCTGCTAGTCGTGCTTCCTTTTCCTATCTTCTGAATATCCATGGTAGGTAGGCATGAAAGGGCCTGAGATATGGCCCCACAAATGCTCATCTAAGAGAGCTGGTAAAGATTGTTTCTAACGCAGGTGTTTGCAGCAAAACCCAGGCAGTTCAACTTGCACACAGGGGCTTTGCAATAGAAGCTCTTCAGGGACCAGGACTGTGTTCTGCTGGATGCCCCACTTCACTTCCCCACCCCTCCCCCCAGATGAACTAGTGACAGCAAGTCAGTGTGGTTGGTAGGACAGTGAGTGAGTGCATCTGTGTCCCAGCTCTGCTGCTTCCCAGCTATGTGATCCAGGTACACAGCCTCACTGGTCATCTCTGGGCCTCAGTATCCTCATTTAAAAATGGGTGAGGGGGCACCTGGCTGGCTCAGTGGTTGAGCCTCTGCCTTTGGCTTAGGTCGTGATCCCGGGGTCCGGGATCAAGTCCCATTTGGTCGCCCCACATGGAGCCTGCTTCTCCCTCTGCCTGTGTCTCTGCCTGTGTCTCTCATGAATAAACAAAATCTTAAAAAAAAATGCAGTATCATAAAAAAACAAACATGGGTGAGGGGCACCTGGCTCGCTTAGTCGGGGAAGCATGCGACTTGATCTCAGCGTTGTAGGTTCAAGCCCTGTGTTGGGTGTAGAGATCACTAAAATGAATAAATACATAAATAATACACTTAAGAAGACAGGTCTGATTCTGCTATTTCATACAGTTGTGAAGTTTAAAGGATGCAAAGCACTGTATGCAAAGCACTTAGTAAGGAGTCTGCAGGGCAGGAAACCATCAGTGAATGCTACTTCTTTAAAAAGTGACATTAATATAGCCTGCTTATTGCTGATGCCCAAAAAAGGGGCAGAAAGCACAAATCCTTCTGTACAAAGAGTTCTTCATTTCAGTTTCTGTGATCTGTCCACTGGCCTCTCCTACAGAATGGTGGTATTTTTTTAAGATTTTATTTATTTATTCATGAGAATACACAGAGAGGAGAGAGAGAGAGAGGCAGAGACACAGGCAGAGGGAGAAGCAGGCTCCATGCAGGGAGCCCAACGTGGGACTCAATCCTGGGCCTCCAGGATCACGGCCTGGGCTGTAGGCGGTGCTAAACCTCTGAGCCACCGGGGCTGCCCTGGTGCTTGGTTTTTGCTTGCTTCTCACAAACGTCTAACTGTATGAGAAAATCAGTATGCCATTTTTAAGGCTTAAATTCACTCAAGCTAAGAAGTTTACCAGAACACATGGTGTTTCTTGAACATAAATCAAGATACATTCTTTAAGCAAATCTAAATTAGGTCAATGAAGAAGCAGCTATAGAAGCTTTATGCAAAGATGGGGAGTCTCTGGGAAAGATGAAAATGGACTTATAAAAATTATCCACAAAGGCTCAATCTTCAGTTGAGCACCAGATAATGTTGGCTTGTGTCCGGAAATGGACATGTTTAAAAATACTAAAATAATTCCTGCCAGAATCCTTGGGGAGTCCTCATCCCTTCTTCTTTTGTTGTGGGTATGTAATTGCATTTAGTAAGCTGGCCACTCCTAAGAGGTGACACAAATCACTAACTCAAGGACAATTTAGCAGATTTCTTGAACTGGACAACAGGCATGTTACATAGCTTTGCAGAAATTTCAGGGAGCCACTCTGGTCCTTTGAGAAAGAAAACATAGTTTTGCCTAAAACGTGTTCCAGTCTGTGGGCAGTGTGATGCTGAAATGATCTTGCAAAATGGTTAAATGATTGACCTCAGCACGCCCTCCTTTCTAAAATGGGTAAACAGGAGTTATTTTTTTTTTTCCTTTTTTTACAGGAAGGCCAAAGAAAGCGGATGGTATCTGCTACAGACAGATTTTGGGTCCGAAAACACCGTACTAAAGAGTTGTTAGAGTCAATTTAGTACAGGGTTTTTCAAACTCAGCACCAGTTAGACCTTGAGGCAGGGTCATTCCTTGCAGTGAGGGCTGTTTAGCAGCATCCTACTCACCCTCCTCCTTCCCTGACAGCCCAAAATGTCTCTAGACATAGCCAAGTACCCCAAGTGCCCCTTGGGGACAGAATTGAAAACTCCTGGTTGGTTCAGGCTGAAAATCACTGCTCTAGATAAAACCCAGGCACCACCTGCTATGGAGAGATAAAGACTCTTTAGAAAGATTTTCCTTTTGTTCTTTACTGGTGTATCTGAAATGTGGGACCACAGAGAGCCATCATTTTATTCCAACAAATTAATAAAGATGAAAAAGTATTAGTTTCAGCGGGGGAGTACTTTAAATACAATAGTGATTTATAACTTTAGGATATTTCAGAAAGAACGGATTCTGAATTGAGAGAGTAAAGCCAAGCATGTCTTCCTGTGTTGGCACCCCTTGTGAACCTCAGAACTGTCTTCTACTCAGTGTCCAAGTTGACTCTGTGAGTCTTCTTTTGTAAACCTGACCTCAACACCAGCCAAGAGATTTTTGTCTTTTCTTGGGAACTCACCTACTTACTGGTCAAACTAATTAATGGGTTAAAGTGAATTCAAGAGATAAATAAGAATCTTTTCCTGACTGGATTTTTTCCCTTTCCTGGGGAGGCAGGGGCAAGTAGGGAAGCTTACTTAAAATAATTGAGACCCACAATTCATTGAGACACAATTAATATTCTCCCATTAGAAAATATTTTTGTTAACTATTGAGACCAAATTTTACCACCACTTGAGAACTACAAGCTTATAACTGCCAATAAGAACAAATGAACCACAAACTAGAGATTGATATATATATACATATATATTACTATATCAAAAACAGCTTTACTTTTTAAAACTTTATTGATTTACCACCTGATTAAAGCATGGGATTTTAACAGTATTATACATAATATTTTTACATAGAAAACTTTACATAGCATTTCATATTATATAATTCGGCTTATTCTTTCAAAAATGTATACATCCATTGGGCAAGGAATGCTTTTCATTAAATTACCAATATTAAATGCACTTAATCATCGTGTATAGATTAAACAAAAGTAGCTATTAACTTACTTTTAGGCATTTTAAGGAGATAAAACATATTTTGCACATAAAGAAATATTTGATGCAAATATGAAGATAAAATTTTTTAAAAATTAGAACACTGAGAAAAACTACATCTTTGATGAGTGTCTTTTTGAGAGCAAGGATTTCCAGATAGATTCATTCTTTTAAATATTCAGCTTTGGTTTCTTTGTTTCTCCAACTACAAAGCTGCTGATAGCAAAACTTCAGGATTTCACTTAAGTTCAAGCTATGTCTACTTTAACGCAAATGTTAAAACAGAACTCAGAAAATGTAGTATTAAGGACCTAGCTTCCGTCACAACCAATATCCATTTGCATCGTAACAACAAACATTTGAATGGGATGGTCGTACTAGCATCTGCCAGCAGGTTCCTTCGATAACTATAAAGACTACGAGATGGATAGCCATAATCACAAAAGAACAAGAAAAAGGTTTAGAGATTTTTTTTTTGCATTTTGTACAAAAGTCACCTGTCAGAGGAAAATGCTGTGTTTCCAGATATTATTATACAATTCCCATAATGTAGTTCTTTGGTTGTACATGAGGAGTAACAGGAAAAAGGTGTATTTGACTCTAAAGATGCATGTTAGAAATCAAATTTCCCATCCACTGTTTGTTGTTAAGATGCCAGAGCTGGTGATTTCCCTAAAGGACAGTGCAGGAAAACAAAGTTGTTCCAAGTAGCATTATTGTAACAAAAACTTCTCTGGAGACCCAGCACAGATAATCAACACTTAAAGCATTCTGACAAAGAAATAAGGCCTTGGAAATATTCCATCTTCTCTCACATTGTTAGTGAACAGTGTCCTGGCCTGGGGCTGCAGTCACACGCACTCAGTTCTCACTAGTGTTTGAGTGGCACAAGCCACGTTTACCTTGAGATAGGATAGATTTATTCACAAAGTAGAATTTAGGCTGAATGGCTTATTTGTAGAGGTAAGGAATTTCCTCTGTATGTCACGGGCCACCGGCAAGAATGATTACCCCAAATGGTTTGACATCACGGTTTTTAAAAAGGTCCATGCTGGTACAGTTCAGATGCCTCATTCAGAAAATCCAATCTTTTAAAAGAGAAAATAAAAAGAAAGAAAGAAAGAAAGAAAGAAAGAAAGAAAGAAGAAAGAAAGAAAGAAAGAAAGAAAGAAAGAAATGAAAAGAAAGAAAAGAAAAGAAAAGAAAAGAAAAGAAAAGAAAAGAAAAGAAAAGAAAAGAAAAGAAAGGAAGAAAGGAAGAAAACAAAAAACAAACTCAAAGCTGAATGTTTGGGCATGGAACAAAATGCGTTCCCATACTCCCTGCGTGGCAAGAATGAAAGAGAAGGCAGGAAGACACATGGGGTGGGGTCACAGTTGAAAATGACGTGACATGAGGACCTCCAGTCGGGAATGGAGTAGCACAGGGAATGGAAGCACGAACAGACATGTGCGTTCCTGAGCACGCTGTCAGGACAAATGCGGGTGGAGAGCACGGGCTTGTTGAGGCTGTGACCACAGCACCAGGGAAAGGGTCTCAGCTGCAGCATAAGGATGAATGCATTCCAGGACAAGGTACATTAAAGGTGCTGACATTTTCCATTCACAGTAAAATACTCGCCCACCGTCCCTTCTTCCTAAATTCTACAGCTCCTCTTCTCTAATGTATGTAAGTAACATAAAAATCTAAACCTGCTTTTTTTCTTTGGTAGAGAAATTAAAATACTTTGGGGAAAATAGAAGTACTGCTGGCCCAAACCAAACATTTGGCCCAAACCAAAAAAAATAGTACTGCTGGCCCAAACCAAACATTTCTCAAGGCTGTTAAAAACAAAAAATGTTTAAGAAATCGGTTTCTTAGGAAACAAAAGCACCAGAAATCCTTCTCTATAAAGAAAAAAACATCTGATTTTAGATAGGTTCCCAACTTGCTAACTTCTAAGGCACCAGAGTTGACATCAATACAACCCAATTTACAGGACTGAAGAGCATAGGCAGAAGTCTAAATGTGTTAATGACTCCGTGTAACACTTGTTCTACTGCTGAGTGGAGGCTCGTGGGGAGCCCTGGGTGAGGGGGCGGAATGAAGCCTGTGTTCTCTTTCTCACCGACTCAGAATAAATCCAGCTTCCAAACAGACCACTTCCAGGCACCAGGCCCCGTCTGTGTGCTGCAAATGTTTACATAAGCTGCCGGATCAGGATTCAGTTATAATTGGAGTTCAGAGTACTGCACCTTCATTAACACAATAAGGACCCCCAGAATCCAACCCTTCCAAAGAACGCAGCTCCTAGGCTCAAGGTCACGGCAGCACCCAGGCACAGGCCATCTCCTGCTGCAGTCACAGGTCACAGTTCCCTGTGCTGGCCCCACCACAGCACAGGCCTACTCTGGGTGGAGGACTCTTGGCGGGTGGCTGAGGAGGTTCATAGACGGCCCTTCTCCTGCACAGCCGCCACCCCTCTCCAGAGGGCCCTTGAATGGGGACTGTGCAAAGCAGGGATGCTAAACTCACTATTCTGAGGTAAAAATAAAAGGTTTACTAAAATATAAATTAACTCTGTTAAATTACTACTTCATTTTTGTTACTACTTCATATATTAGATTTCAGAGGGTGTGAGATGGACAAGGTGTTCTGGAAATTTTCAGACCCATCCATAAATACTTACTTCCAAGGAAGGCTAATTGTCTTCATTACATTTTTTACTTTTTCCTATAGACGTTTTCTCCCCAAGTTACTAAAACAGGGAGAGCCAGGAGGCACTACCTTTTAAAATTTTTAACCTTGCAAGTTCTTAATTCTAACTTAATTACTAAACTCTGCTTTCAATGAAATCTTCAATAATATCTTTTCATAAAGTACTTTAAAAATCACTCAGACGTAAACAGAACAAAACAAAAACAACCCCTTTCCCCACTAACTTTCTCCAAACTAAACAATCTAACTATAGCTGACTCACAACTGACAAAAACATTCAAAATTCTCCAAAACACTCAAACGACAACAAAAAATCCAGCATATTTTAGGTGGCATTTAGCCATTACGAGAAATTTTATTAACAGACTCTCTAATAATCACGAACCTCTACAGCTATGTTCAGTGTCTTAAAGGAAAGCAACTTCCTCTGACAGAACGCAGACAGCCAATCATGGGACTCTGCTAGGAAATGGCGCATGTGCGGTGACAGGCTTGACAGTCTAGTCAGTAAGACGGAATGACGGAGATGAAACAGACTCCCCACCTACTGTTTTAACTGGCTATGCAACACTTTAATGAAATAGCACAACGTCTCAGCCAGGGACTGATGGGACCCATGTCGAGGCCAGCTTCCTCCAGGCCGTTCTGAGCTCCCAGATGCCGACTCCCTATTTCTACGATCTGACCCTTCACGAGATGTGCCAGGCAGAGGTGGCATGGTGAATGTTCCGCAGAGCTGTAGTTGTGGCCCGCAGGGGTCAGGGCTACCACACTGGTGACAGCGTCCCTGGTACCTGTGATGGCTCTTCTGGAATCCATATTTTATATACAACACCTATCCGTAGGAAGAACTTGCGCAGAACTGCTCGGAGCTCAGGAATCAGGTCAAACTGCATAATTTCACACAAGTAGGGGTAGTACATAGAAGCGTGTGCTTTAAACTTGAGGTCGGAGAGAAGGAGAGAGCTCAAATTAGACAGGGAACTACTTTTTCTGGCACTAGTTTCTCAAAAGTATTCATCTCACCCTGAAACTTCTTGTAATATTGGTGCTTTTTCTCACTATTTCAAAAGTTGGTGGGAAAAATTTGCAAATTAGAAGGTCTTTTAATTATGTTTAACTCCAGACACAAATTCTTTGGGGATAGCTTTGCTACCAAACACAATGTTCGGTTTTAGCAAAGCAGATTCCCCCTTCTGAACCAGGGCTTCCCTATCTGGATGGACCCTCTCTTCCAACACAGCGGTGCTCCAAATCACTGCAGCATTTTAACTGCTACACACGCGCAGTTCCAAGGTCAGCCTTTCTTAACTGGGGTTCTTGGAGAGAGAGAGTCCCAGTATGCTACGGCACCCTTGTCTGCAATGAATGAACTTTCCTCTAATGAATCTAGAATGGTGCTAGTTATGTAACTGTCCTTGGAAGAGCTGAGGAAATCATTAGATTCTGAGTAAAAAGGCAACCCAAACCTAGGTGCTAGTGGGGACATTAGGATTTCCTGGTTTATACCTTTTCATCATTTATTTTGAGGGTTTTTGTTAGAAGCAGCAACAGAAGACTTGTCCAGGCCTCCCGATGGCTCTCAGAATTTACTGTGATGAAATAGGCAAGGGCCTCACTGCACACACTGGAAGAATCAAGACAGGGGGTGGCATGTCAAACAGAAGATTAACTCTCACAATCTACGGGAGTGGAAAACTCTTCCTTCTTACAATGAGTACTTATTTACTGGGCACCTGGCTCTGGCTATGCATCTCAAGCAATTCACTAAGACTCAGTTTCCTTGGCTGTAAAACAGGGATAAATAATTGTACCAAATTCAGGGGGGCTGTTGTGAAGTTTAAACATTTGCTTAGCTCAGGGCCTGCTCACAGCCTACGGCCCAATCAGCGTTTGCACACAATGAACACAGAGCCTATCATCCATAGCTGACTACACACTGCTTTTCTCTCTCTTCTCCTGTCACATATAATTGCTACTTTCTTTTTTCTTTTAATCTCTCTCCCCCAAACATGGGGCTGAAACTCATGACCCTGACCTCGAGAGTCAAGAGTTGCATCCTCCACTGACTGAGCCAGCCAGGCGACACTCTAAGACATTTTCTTAAGTAGATTCCGTAACAGTGGTTTACTGTGTCAAAGAAAGACTGAACATTTAAGGCTCCTGATTTTAATGCCACTTGCTTTCCCCTCAAAAAATCCCCTCACTATACATTCCCACTAGCAGTATAGGAGAGTTCATGTCTTACTTATCACGGTTGTCAGCACTGCATGGTAATGGTTTTAAACTTGAAAGAGTGAAAAGGGCTTAGACAAATAGCATCTTGCTCATAGAAAGCTGGGTGGTGAAGATCTATTTTTCTGTCTGGGGCTCTCTCTCCATGCCTTCGCATTGTCTCCCCATTGCTGCAGTTTGGCATAATTCAAGTCAGGACATCCTGGTAACTCACAGGATTCCAATACATTCTTGGGAAGAAGGGAGGGTGGGAGGTTAGAGCCAACATTGCCGAAAGCGGACTTGACCAAGATTTCACTTTTGGCTTGTTGATTGAGCTCTGAGCACTTTTTACTGCCCCTGTTTCTGTGCTTTAAGAAACTTATGAATGAAAGAAATGAGGCCCCACCCTATTCAGGGCATTAACAAGTGAAATAGAAATGTCTATATATAGAAGGAAAAAGCAAAAAGGATAGCAGTCTGTGAGGCCATCAGCACGTAGGTATTTTTCTCTTATTCTTTTCAAGTCAGAGTATTATTGTGATGCATTTTGTGTTTTACAGATAAATACATTTATCTGACATTTAATCAGAAACCAATCTTCTTACGTTAAAAGTCGCTGCTGTATTTCCTCCCAGGAATCCCTGTGGTTCTCGTCGACATACATCCGAAACAGGATCCTCAAACAACAGGCCAGGCTGCTGGTTTCTTGTTTTAGAAGGTTAGGTTTAGATTTGCCCTTAAAACCTAGAGATTAGAGTTATATAAATAGCGCATACTTCTAGGATAATGCTGAGAAATCACACAGGACCCTAATCTAGTTACTTTAAGGAACACTGAAAAGAATTATCTGAAATTTTTTTTTCAATTAAAGTACAGTTGACATATAACATTACTCTTAATCACATTTGCTTAAGCAAAGCAGTACCAATCCGTCAGAGATGTGTAAACCACTCTTACAAGAAAAACCTATCACAAGCAAAGGCATAAAACATGTAGATCTGTTAAAGCCATAAAAAAAAAAAATGACACTGGGGCACCTGGGTGGCTAGTCAGTTGAGCACCTGTTTTTGGCTCAGGTCATGATCCCAGGGTCCTGAGAGCCCACATTGGGCTCCCTGCTCAGTGGGGAGCCTGCTTCTCCCTCTCCCTCTGCCCTTCTCCCTACTTGTGCTTTCCCTAATAGATTAATAAAATCTTTAAAAAAATGACATTATAAAATAGGCATCTGGGAAGAAAATTAATGGTCGGTTACCTAGTAATGGTAACCATAAAAATTTATATAGAGTATCACTTTTGTGCAAAGTTCAAAAGTGAGCCTCCCACTGTCACTTTCCATATAAATATATCACTTACCTCCAGGATTTATGTATGTATTTTGGAGGTGAGGGAGAGAGAGAACCCCTAAAAGCCTCAGCAAATGTATGAATGCTTTGTTTTTCCTAGACTATTACAATTTTTATATCATATTTAACTATACCATTTTATTTTTTATAAAGATTTTATTTATTTATTTCAGAGAGAGAGTGGAGGGAGAGGCAAAGGGTGGCAGAGGAAATCTCAAGCAGGCTCCCTGCTGGCTCAGTCCCAGGACCCTGAAGATCGCAACCTGAGCCAAAATCAAGAATTGGATGCTTAACTAACTGAGCCACCCAGGTGCCCCTTAATTACACAATTTTAACCTAATATAAAATTTCTTTTTTCTTTTTAAAGAAGATTTTATTTATTTATTCATGAAAGACAGAGAGAGGCAGAGACACAGAAAGAGGGAGAAGCAGACTCCATGCAGGGAGCCCAATGTGGGACTCGGTCCAGGGACTCCAGGGTCATACCCCGAGCCAAAGGCAGATGCTCAACTGCTGAGCCACCCAGGTGTTGCTAATATAAAATTTCTTTATTTGCTAGATCAGTTTGAGTCTCTATCAATTTATTTTTCCAATTCTTCTTGAAAATCTCCCACATGCTAGGCAGTATTCCTGATACTGGGATGGAATGCATCCAGCATGTCCTTCTTTTCCCCTCAAGCATGAGAAGACCTGGCAAGTTATTCCCTTTTTTTAAAATAAAGATTTTATATATTTATTCATGAGAGACAAAGAGAGAGAGGGAGAGAGGGAGAGAGGCAGAGACATAAGCAGGCTCCATGCATGGAGCCCGATGCGTGACTCAATCCTGGGACTCTAGGATCATGGCCTGGGCCAAGGCAGGCACTAAACCATTGAGCCACCTGGGGATCCTCAGTTATTTCAGCTAAATGTACAATATCAGGAGTTTCCCAAAGGCTTTCATATTTCAGGTTGGCAGCCAGTGTGGTCATTTGCCATAGCTGCTGTGTGGCCTCACCTGCTCTCCACAGGACAGTCCGTTGCTCGTAATTGGAATTGAAGGCCTTTGAGAATGAGTGAGACTCCTGCAGGCAGTCCAGCAGCTTGAAGAGATGCTGGGAAGACATGCACTTATACATGCCCTGGTCCTCCGTCTCTATGTGGATGTCTGCATCCAGTGTGTCTTGCTAGAAAAGGGAAGATGGGGGAGCTATGTGAGGGTAGGCTGGTTCTAGACATTGAGGCAGTCCTCACTGCCATTGAGGCAGTACTCCTCTGTCTGAGAATCACACACTTCATTCCTCACCACCCTGAATGTTTCTCTGTTACACTCTGTTCACCAGCCAGGGGAATAATTCTGCCCAGCTCTTGCAGGACATCGGGCTTTATTGGCCCAAGTTTCTGCTTTGTCAGTACTGCCTTCGCCACATGAACGTAAGTGTGTGCTTCTCTATAGGACTCCACAGTCCTCTTTTAACATTGTATAATGAAATTAGAAAACAAGAAAGTCACCCTGTACTATATGAGATGGGAGGTGTGAGTCTCACAATACTATGGAAGACAGAAAGTGCTAAGTGAAGCCTGAGTGGCATCTTTAGCTTCGATCAAATGATTAATGAATGTAGTAAGCTTCATAACTGTGTTTTCAAATGTGAAAGGAAAAAAACGTACAAAATGCTAGAAATTTTTATTGAACATGTTGCCTAAAATGGGATACATACTTAGGGATTTTATATTTGAGCCTTCTAGGAATGGATCTAACCTTCTTATAAACCAGAGATTACAAAAACAGCAGAGTTGGCAATATTCTCCAAATTGATCTATAGAGTCAGTGTAATCCTTATCAATACCCCGGATTACTGCTTTACAGAAATTGACAAGCTGATCCTAAAATTCAAATAGAAACACGTGACACAGAATAGCCAAAACAGTGTTAATAAAAGCAGCACAAAATTAGAAGTCTCAAACTTCCAATTTCATTCAAGACAGTGTGGTATTAGCATAAAGATGGACAAGAAGGTCAATGGAACAGAACTGAGAGTCCAGAAATAAATCCTTATATTTAGGGTCAAGTGATTTCCAACACAGGTGCCAGAACAAATGTAAATGAACTAAACAAACACAAAATGAACTAAAAAACAGATCAAAGACCTACATGTAAAAGCTAAAACTCTTAAAATATAGGCCTAATCTTTGTGACCCTGAATTAGGCCATCCTTTCTTAGATGTAACACTAAAAGTACAAGGATTTAAGAAAAAAAACAGTAACTCAAACTTCATTAAAATAAAAAATTTTTGTGCTTCACAGGCCATCATCAAGAAACTGAAAAGACAAAAAAAAAAAAAAAAAAAAAAAAAAAAAAAGACAAAGGAAAAAAGAAACTGAAAAGACAACTAGAGAACGGGAGAAAATAGTTGTAAATCATAGATCTGATAAGGGACCAGTATCCAGAATATATAAAAACTCTTATGACTCAATGTTAGAAAGAGAAAAAATTCCAATTTAAAAATGAGCAAAGGAAAAAAAAAATGAGCAAAGGATTTGAACAGACATCTCTCCAAAGATACACAAATGGCCAATAAACACAAGATGGAAACAGAAATCATCACAATGAGAAACAACTTCATGTCCACTGGGATGGCTGTGATAATTAAAAAGACAGTAACAACCATTGATGAGAATGTGCAGAAACTAGAGCCTTCATCCACTGCTGCTGGGAAGATAAATTAGTACAGCTGTTCTAGAAAACAGTCTGGCAATTCTTCAAAAAATGTAGGCACCAGAGATACCATATGACCCTGCAATTCTACTCCTAGGTATGTGCTCTAAAGAATTAAAAACATGTCCACATAAAAACTTGTATACAAATGTTCATAGCAGTGTTATTCATCATAGTCAGACAATGGGATCAATAGACGACTGGATGAACAAAATGTGGTACAGCCATACAATGAAATATTACCTTACATATACATACACATCCACATATATGTAACAACATGGATGTGACATGCTACACATACATGTTACAACATGGATGAACTTGGAAAACATTATGTTAAATCAAAGAAGCCAGACACAAAAGTTCATGTTTTATATGACTGTATGAATATGAAATATCCTGATTAAGTAAATCCATCGAGACAGAGGGTAGATTAGTGGTTATCAAGGACTGGGGTGAAGGAAGGCAGAATGACGGCTAATGGTTAGCACATTCCCTTTCACAGTGATAAAAATATTCTGGAGTTAAACAGGGGTGATGTTTGGACAACTTTGTGAATACACCAAAACTCTGAACTGTATATATTTAAAATAGAGAAACAAAAAAGGATAGCTTTTGGGCTGGATCTAGCCAACAGATACATTTTGTTCATCAGTATTGCATCACTTAATAAACAGACTTCCTATAGGAAAAAAAAATCCTGATGCTGGCTCCTCTTGAAAAATTGGAAGATTGTCACGACTTGACCCACCTGATAGCAACATACTGCTGGGGCTGGGAGGTGGCTGCGGCTCCAGCTGGGCCAGAGCTCTCTGGCCTCCCAAGTCCCACCCACCCTGCCGCACTCATTCACAGGATCTGCTAGCCCTTGAAGTACTTCATTTTACAACTGTGGTATAATGTTACTATCCAACTTTTGGACACCCAATCCTCTGTTTCCAAGAATAACATACATATAAAAGGTTGTACATACAGAACAAAAAAGTCAACTTTCTAAAGGAAAAATTGGTATCTTTTATCCATATATTTTTCTCAGTTATTTGTGGTTAAACGCCACTTAGGAGGAATAGTCGCTGTGATTAATAACACTCTTTTTACAAAGCACCAAGGTGGGGATGGCACCTGAGCAGTGGGATGCTAGTAAACTGGCTCTTGGGAAAATTAAAAAAAAAAGAAGAAAAAAAAAAGCCGTGATTTTTAGTGTTTGCTGATTTCTGTGGTATAAATATTCTCATCAGGGCCAATTTCTCAAGCTACCAATATGCCATGACTGAACACTCATCTCTCCCCAGCCTTGGGGAGAGATGAGCACGATGGGCTCTTGTGAGCCACTCCAAGTTGCTGCAGCACACCCCTGCAATCTGAGCAACCTCCCTACAGACAAGGACGTTCTTCTCGAGGCTGATCTTATTACCTGGGCAGCAACCATGTGTTCTGCGTCTTCCTTTCTGCTTGTGGCAGGGTAGAACACAATGTTGTCGATGGTCTGTATCAATTCCAACTGGACCACACACTTGATGAGGAGGCTGGCAAACAGTTTCTGATCTATATTAGATGATAAAGATTAACCCTAATAATGATTCAGCCAGAATTGAATAAGTATTCACCAAACTCCTACTATGTGCCACACACGGTCCTTGATGCTGTGGCCTAACAATGAGTAAGCTGGACAAAAACCCCATGGCAGAGATGAGAAACAAGATATTGAAGTCTAAAGAATGGTAGGTCAAATGATAATGACAAACCTGCAACTGGGATACTTGAGCAAAGACCCGAGGGGAGGAGTTAGCTACACAGGCAGGTGCGCCCCTCCACGCCAACCCCCCCCCCCCGCCCCTTCTTCCAACAAGCTTCTCTGCCACCCACAGGGGACACCTTCAGACAGCTCCCAACTGTGCCCTAAGCACTCCTCGCCCAGGTTCCTGCAGCAGCCAGACTCTCCAAAGTGGCTGACTGTCAGCCTTAAGGGGCAGGGGCAGTGGCAGGGGCAGTGGCAGGGGCAGGGCTCTTTTCCAATCTTAGTTCCTAATCACCTTCTGTCTCCTCTGGAGGTGGTATCCTCTGTCTGAATCTGCTTCTGTTTCCCTCAAGAGTCCCCTTTACCTTTCTCTTAGTGGGTAGCCATTTTTGACTAGCTAATCATTGTTTAGGGAGAATCTTCTCATTGGTGTGGCTTCTGCCTACTGACTAGACTCTGGCTAATAGTTCCTCCCTCCATCTTTGTCTTCTCACTCTCTGGGCTCAGGGACGGCCCACGTTGGGCACATCACAGGTGTTGACTGGACTATGACAAAAGTAGAGATTCCTTAGTCACTTATTGTTACAGAATCAGAATGCAGAATGTTAAAAAAAGAAAAAAAGAATCAGAATGTTGAAAACGTTAAACAAAGTGTTTAGGGATGGCAAACAGGGAGGATGGGTCATTTCCAAGTTTTGGAAGTGACTGTGAAATTGTGTGTGTGTGTGTGTGTATATGTGCATGTATTAAATAAATTCTCCATTTTGAATCAGTTTTAATAAAAGAAGAATATGGTGGATTTGTAGGACATGTACATTTGATATATGCCAATTCAGTGACACCAGCTTGGACCAAAATTGAAAAGGAAGGAGAGGGATCCCTGGGTGGCTCAGCGGTTTGAGCGCCTGCCTTTGGCCCAGGGCGTGATCCTGGAGTCCTGGGATCGAGTCCGTCAGGCTCCCGGCGTGGAACCTGCTTCTCCTTCCTCCTGTGTCTCTGCCTCTCTCTCTCTCTATGTCTATCATAAATAAATAAATACATCTTAAAAAAAAAAAAAAAAAAAGGGAAGGAGAGTACAAGTGGCATGAGACTGTGCCTGTTGCCCTACTCACCACACAGATGCCCCCAGAGCAGGCTGAGATGGGAAACTGGAAGAATGTTCCCAAGAAGAATGGCAGGGGTCTCAAGTCCCAGGCACCTCTCAGAGTATAAACCTCTTGCTGCACCAAGAGTGGCTCTATTTACAGAACTGTACACACATGTACCCTCCACACAAATCAAACCTTTATCTAGAGCTGATGAGAGGCAGAGCTCTTCCGCTCACCAGATCCTGCAGAGGCACTAGCTGTACTGTAGATACTGAAGAACAGCATGTGAGTGTCCAACATGGTGCCTTTTTTAAAAAAAGATTTTATTTGAGAGAGCGAGCGAGCATGAGCTAGGGGAGAGGCAGAGACAGAGAATCTCAAGCAGATTCCACACTGAGCACAGAGTCTGATGAAGGGCTTGACTGCAGAGCCCCAAGATCATGTCCTAAGCCAAAACCAAGAGTCAGATCTTAACCAACTGAGTCATCCAGGCACCCCCAACATGGTGCCTTTTTATGGATTCAAATGGTGGTTATGTTTTATGCCTTCATAAGATAGTTGGGGACCACATGTGACTTTGTCTAATGCACTGCCTCAGAAGTTTACAACAACAACAACAACAACAACAACAAGTTTACGACACTGTCAACACTGACAGTCCGGCATGAGAAGAGGGTGGAATTGCTATGAAGAAAAACAACAGAGCCACAGCTGGAAAAGGACCAGACTAGGGGAACATTCCAGTTTCTTAGCGGGAAGTGTGTCTGTGAGTCCCAACTCCACTACAAAGTGGCAAGTCATGTCATCTATCTAGGCCCCAGTTCATGCAACCGTAAATAGCATCTCCTTAAAGGGCTAGAGAATGATTACAAGATCACACAAATGAAACACACAGTGCAGTGCCTGGCTCACAGAGACTCTTAACCCATTTTTAAAAATGACAGATGATAAAACATAACCACAAGTAACAGTGAGAGGCAAACTGATCAAAGTAATCTGAAACTCATATCTAGAAAAGGGATCTCTAACACATAAAAAGCTCCCCCAAAACAATAAAAAGACTAACAGCCAATATACAATGAGGAAAGAGTTGAAAAGACGATGAAAATATAGAAATGTGTTCTTAAACACATGAGAAACTGCTCAGCTTCACTCAAAGATCACGTGAACAGGTACAATTTTAACAGATAGGAATCTGTAATTATCTGTCAAGATGGCAAGTGCACTTCACCCAGCAATCCTACTGCGAGGAATTTACTATACAGAAAAACTCACAAATGACACACATATCAGGAGATTCAATGTAGTACTTTCTGTAATAGGAGAAGATTCCATTAGTAGGAACCCAATTAAGCAAATAACAGTACATCTATATCCTGAGATAACACCTAATAAACAGTATAAAAGAACATGAAAGCTTTTTAGGCAAATCGCGAATGGTCTCAAAAATATACTATGTGAAAAAAGAATAACACACAGTATTCTGTAATTTGTATAAAAAGGATAGGAGAATTCGTGTGTGCATGTACATAGGTATGTATTATGGATATGCATTTCTTGCCTATGGATAAAACTGGAAACACACATAAGTAACTAGTGACTCTGGCTGCCACAAGGAAGGGACTGGCAGACTGATGCATGGGGTGGAAGAAGGCTTATCATGTTTACCCTTTTTACCTTCTGAATATTTGAAGAATATAAACGTGTTACCTATTTAAAATAAGTAAGTGAAAACAACTAAAAAAAAGTGGCCTTACTTGCATATGGTCTACCTTTCCAGCTGTCATCGGTTGGGTTAGAGAGTTGGCTCTGGCCTCTCTCAGAGGCATTTTTATCTATGCTGCTTAGAGACTGGCGGTCCAGATCCACATCCTAAAAGTAACCCAGAAAGAAATACAATCTTTACTTTCTTTCTTTTTTTTTTTGTTTTTTTAAGGTTTTATTTATTCATTCATGAGAGACACAGAGAGAGAGAGACAGAGACACAGGCGAGGGAGAAGCAGGCTCCGTGCAGGGAGCCCGATGCAAGACTCGATCCCAGGGTCCTAGGATCAGGACCTGAGCCAAAAGCAGATCTCAACCTCTGAGGCACCCAGGCGTCCCCAATGTTCACTTTATCCACAATTCAGTACCTGGGCAGAGATGTGTCTGTTTTGAAACTGCTGGCCCAACTTGAAGTTAAGTGCTTTGCTTTACTTGAAGTAAAATTATGCTGCCTGCTTAATTAGGCTGCATAGGAAAGATTAAAAATGTCATGTATTTCCTCCCTCCCATTAAAATTTCGCATTTTCTTACTCCTATTTCAAAGGTATTTCTCTACATATTATGATTTAACAATGAGTGTGACATGGGGCACCTGGGTGGCTCAGCTGGTCAAGCATCCAAATCTAGATTTCAGCTCAGGTCTTGATCTCAGGATGGTGAGTTCAAACCGAGTTGGAACCTACTTAAAAAATAAACAAACAAGGGATCCCTGGGTAGCTCAGCAGTTTAGCGCCTGCCTTTGGCCCAGAGCGTGATCCTGGAGTCCCCAGATCGAGTCCCACATCGGGCTCCCTGCATGGAGCCTGCTTTTCCCTCTGCCTGTGTCTCTGCCTCTGTCTCTTATGAATAAACAAAATCTTAAAAAAAAATAAACAAAATATTGACGAATTAGGGGGAGAAGCTCAAAAATAAACTAGTGTGATAGCTAGCTCTTTAAAATGTTGACAGAAGACAATTAACAAACAAAAAGTGCTTAAATAACTTTTTTCCAAGTTGCTTCATTTTTTAAAAAAGATATTTATTGGGCAGCCCGTGTGGCTCAGAGGTTTAGCGCTGCCTTCAGCCCAGGTTGTGATCCTGGAGACCTGGGATAGAGTCCCACGTCGGGTTCCCTGCATGGAGTCTGCTTCTCCCTCTGCCTGTGTCTCTGTCAATCTCTCTCTCTCTGTGTCTCTCATGAATAAATAAAATCTTAAAAAAAAAAAAAAAAGATATTTATTCATTCATGAGAGACACAGAGAGAGGCAGAGACATAAGCAGCATAAGCAGAGAGAGAGGCAGGCTCCCTGTGGGGAGCCTGATGCAGGACTCGATCCCAGGATCCTGGGATCATGACCTGAGCAGAAGGCAGATGCTCAACCAGTGAGCCACCCAGGTGCCTCTAAGTTGCTTAATTTGTAAGGTGCTTCATTTTTTAAGTTGCTATATCCCAAGTGCCTTTTAAAGTAGGCTCCATGCCCAACGTGGGGTTTGAACTCACAACTCTGAACTTAAGAGCTGCATGCTCCTCTGAGAGCCAGCCAGGTACTCCCCAAATGCCCTATAAAATCTAATGGACTTACAATTATTTGGGAATAGAAGTAAATAATACAAAGCCCCTGTACACCAAGGTATTTTAAAGTGAGACTTGAATTAGAACTTCTCTATGTGGCCTCATACAGAAAATAAAAACCACTATCACACTGGTGTGGAAGAAAGCACTCAATTAAGGAGAACAATAAATAAGGATAAGTATACTGAGGTATTATTACTATCAGCAAAACACCAGAACTGAGAGTCCAACAAGGGAGAATTTGTTAAATAAATTATAATAATGCACAGCCGTTTAAAAATCTGCTTTCAAAGAATAGTTAAGAACATGCAAAAATGTTGACATGTTGTTAGGTAAAACATTATGTGCCAAGTGCACATAATTTCAAACGTGTGGATTATATACGTGCAGACACACAAAGAAAAAACTAGAAATGTAAACTGTGGTTTTTGTTGGATGAGGTGACTTATTTTCTGTACTTTCTAAAAAAGATGTTAACAACACACACAGTTCTTAAATCTTTTGATCTTTTGTCTTTTTTTTTTTTTTTTAAGTAATCTCTACTTCTAATGTAGGGCTTGAACTCATGACCCTGAGATCAAGAGCTGCATGTTCCACTGACTGAGCCAGCCAGGTGCCCCTAGTTTTTAAATCTTATAACCTTTTTTACTCACTTCCCATCATAAAAGCACAAACTCTTTGGGTTGCTTAATTTCTTACTATAAGACGATGAGATCAGAGAAAAGACAACAAAAACCCCTACCAAATGTTTTTCTGATGAATCTTCCTCCATTCCTACAGGTCTCCATGTCAGCAAACTGAAGGGAAGGCAAGAGAAGGAAAGTGATCAACGTGAAAGAACCTGGAGCCTTAATGTGTCTACCGAGCACAGAAATAAACAGCAAATAAACATTTGCACTCACACATGTGGGATGGTTGTTTTGAAGATATCCAGCATACAACTGCATGTCTCATCCCAGACGTCGGGACTGAATTTCTCCCCGTTAGATATTACTAAGTTTTCTAAGCAATTGGTACCTGACCGAGCCAACTGTTCATTATCTGCAAAATAAAGCAACATCTATCACCAAACCTCCACTGCTGTTTTGATTTCCACCAGGGCACAGATGCTTTGTGTCATGAGGTGGAGATGACAAGATGAGGGGTTTGAAGGCTCTTAAAGAAGCAACAATACGGACGATATTAAAACTTTTAGGGATCCCTGGGTGGCGCAGCAGTTTAGCGCCTGCCTTTGGCCCAGGGCGCGATCCTGGAGACCCGGGATCGAATCCCACGTCGGGCTCCCGGTGCATGGAGCCTACTTCTCCCTCTGCCTATGTCTCTGCCTCTCTCTCTCTCTCTGTGTGTGACTATCATAAATGAATAAAAATTAAAAAAAAATTAAAAAAAAACTTTTATTGTGTAAGCAGGGTATAAAGAGATATAATTACTTATCACAGCCTTATTGCTAGGGATGGAGGCAGGTCAGTTTGCTACTTAATTAATGGGCTTCTTGTACAATGAATCGTAAAGGATGGAAATATTAGACCAGAGTTTCTTTAAATTTGGCCACCCAAGCAGTGCCATGCTGGTACTGACACTTAATTTAAAACTGAGTCACTTTTTGAAAAAACTTAATACATGAAGTTTTTGGCTTTAGCCTGTATCCTGTATCTCTGGAATACAGGCTGAATGTGCTATGTGGGTAATTTTCCTAATACACACTATGTCAACACGGAAGTACACAAATGAACAATGCCACTGATGAAGCTGTTGATACTGACCCTCGCAGTACATTTGAAAAACATTGCAGAAAATTTCAAATATAGACAAAAGTAGAAAAAAACAGTGTAATACACAAAGGCACAACTTTTAAAATATGATAATAACTACATTCCATCTTTAAGAAATGCTTTATAAACTGGGTTGGAGACATTGCTTTTATGTTCTAATTAAATGAAAATACAATTTTTTACCAATTAAATTATATTATATATAATTATATATATATTTTTTTTCAGGTTCATCTCTGTTTATTGTTTTCAAAACAAAACTAAAAATCACCACTTAAAATGTTTGAGAAGAGTGCTCAGCTCCATCACAGTTAAAAGCTTTATGTAATTTGCAGCCAGAGCATCGAGGACTGGTGGTCACCAACGGGAGCTTCTGGCGTGGCCCGGACAGGGCCTGGGGCCTGGGACGGCCGCTCCCGCCCAAGGAGCCCCAGCTCGGTCCTCTGCACGCGCCATCCAGGGGCACCCACAGAGGACAAGGACAGCTCAGCCCCCACTGGGCTTGCCAGTTGCCCATCTGGCACCTCCCTCCCCCTCCAGAGGTCCCAAAACGTCCACAAACAAAGGCGGCAGGCAGGTGGAAGCCCGGGTGCTAGTGCTGTCAGGCTGAAGGCCAAACCGCAGCTGGGCCGCCTGCATGTTCTAGAAGGGGGAGCTCCCGGCTCCGGGCTCGGAGGCGGAGAAGAGATCTGGTGCCATCATCGCTCGTGCTTAATGTTGGCTTCGCTTTGGCATTATAGTCTTGCTTTTACATACTGAAAAAGTTAATCTCTCACTAAAAACCAAGTCAAGAAGAATGACACCTAGAGACATGGCAAATACCTTGTTTCACACACCACTGCAACTGTGCAAACACATCAGAAAGAAGAACTTCATTCAGAGCCTCATAAAACTGGGTGAACACATCACAAATAGCATACAGTGCATGATTGCAAGTTGTTGTCATCCACTCGGATTTCTGAAAAAACAAAAAGATAATGGTGAGAAGCCACTTTCCTTGTGGGCTCTCCTACAGCATGGGCAAAACCACTGTGGTATGCAATCTGGCAATACATGTCAACAGTCTTTACAACACTCATACCCATGGATGCAGGAACACTGCTGCCAGGAATGGACCCTAAAGAAAGAATCAATGATCCAGGGACACTTGGGTGGCTCAGTGGTTGAGCATCTGCCTTTGGCTCAGAGCGTGATCCTGGGATCTGGGATCGAGTCCCACATCAGGTTCCTCCTGGGGAGCCTGCTTTTCCCACTGCTTATGTCTCTGCCTCTCTCTGTGTCTCTCATGAATAAATAAATAAAATCTTAAAAAAAAAAAAAGATTCAACAATCCATGGGTGAAGGTTTATGAATAAAGATGTTTACACCACACTGGCATTTACACACTGAAAACACAGATTCAAATACACAGCAAGGCGGTACCTAATTAAGTATATCTGTAGGATAGAATGTTAACAGTCATTCAAAGTGATATTGACAAAAAGCTTTAATGAATTGGAAAAAGTGAATATGAGATTATGCTAACTATACCTCTTTACACCAAAAATTTACCTCTGGTAATTTCATTGCACTATTTCAAGTACTTAACAAAGAGATTTAGAAAATCATCAAAAAGGGAAGGTTTGCTACTGCTAACAAGACTCCAGCAGTGGAAGCCCTAAGGGAAAAAGACTGATAGATTCAGTTTCTTAAAAAAAAAAAAAAAGGATTCAGTTTCTTAAAAGCTAAAATTTTCTGGGATCCCTGGGTGGCGCAGCGGTTTGGCGCCTGCCTTTGGCCCAGGGCGCGATCCTGGAGACCCGGGATCGAGTCCCACGTCGGGCTCCCGGTGCATGGAGCCTGCTTCTCCCTCTGCCTGTGTCTCTGCCTCTCTCTCTCTCTCCTCTGTGACTATCATGAATAAATAAATAAAATCTTTAAAAAAAAAAAAAAATTTTCTAAAAGGAAAAGAAAATGAAAATAACTAAGTGGGCAAAATCATCTGTAATTTATGTAAGGACATGGTATTTTATGTACATACTAAGAAGCTCCTAAATCAATAGGAGAGAGATAACAACCCACTAGATGACCTAAGGATTCATAGGTCCCTATGAATTGAAAAAGCAATTCATAAAATAAGAAATGTAAATCAGTAATAGGAAAAAAAAAATGCAACCTCACTAGCAATTAAAAAACTTCCGGTTAGGGGTGCCATGGTGGCTTGGTTGGTTAAGGGTCCAACTCTTAGTTTCAGCTCAGGTCATGATCTCAGAATCATGAAATCAAGCCTCATGTTGGGCTCCATGCTTGGAATGGAGCCTGCTTAAGATTCTCTCTCCCTTGGGGTACCTGGGTGGCTTAGCCAGTTATGTGTCGAGCTCTTGATTTTGGCTTAGGTATCGGGCTCCATGTTTAGCGGGCAGTCTGCCTCTCTCTTTCTCTCTCTCTCCCTCTTCCCCTCTGCCACTCCCCTGTTCACATGCATGGGCTTTCTCTCTCTCAAATAAATAAATCTTAAAAAAACAAAACAAAAACACTTTGGGGTGCTCAGATGGAAAAGCACGAGGCCCAGGTGGGGTAGAGAGAGATGAAATAAAGAAAATTTAGTAACAACACAACTAGGTTGCCTGTGGAAGCTGGAACTATGGCTGTTCAAACGTTTTGTTTTTTTGTCTTCTGATTTTTTTTTAAGATTTATTTATTTTAGATGGAGAGCACGAGAGGGGTGAGGGGCAGAGGGTGATAGAGAATCCCAGGGGCAGAGGGAGAGGATGAAGCAGAGGATGCTTAGCCAACTGAGTCACCCAGGTGCCCCAAAACTTTTTTTATAGATTTTATTTTTAAGGGATGTCTGGGTGGACCGAGTCCCACATCAGGCTCCCTGCATGGAGCCTGCTTCTCCCTCTGCCTGTGTCTATGCTTCTCTCTCTGTGTCTCTCATGAATAAATAAAATCTTAAAAAAAAAAAAAAAAAAAAAGGAAAAAAAAAGGGATGCCTGGGTGGCTCAGTGGTTGAGCATCTGCCTTCAGCTCAGAGTATGATCCTGGTCCGGGGATCGAGTCCCGCATCTGGCTCCCTTTGAGATGTCTTTGCCTCTCTCTTTGGATCTCTCATGAATAAATAAAATCTTAAAAAAAAATTTTAATTTTTAAGTGATCTCTATATCCAATGCAGGGCTCAAACCTACAAATCCAAGATCAAGAGTTTCACGCTATACCAACTGAGCCAGCAAGGTTCCCATAAAAATGCTTTTAAAGGTTTTTTTAGGGCAGCCCCAGTGGCCCAGTGGTTTAGGGCTACCTTCAGCCCGGGGTGTGATCCTGGAGACCCGGGATCAAGTCCCACGTCAGGCTCCCTGCGTGGAGCCTGCTTCTCCCTCTGCCTCTCTCTCTCTCATGAATAAATAAAATATCTTTAAAAATAAATAAATAAAGGTTTTTTTTTTTAGAGACCAGAGACATTTCATTTTTTACTGACTGCTGAGAAGCTGATATGAACCAAGTAACTGAGAGGAGCAGGTGCCCTGTGAACTGGCAGGTACAATGTACAATGCTGAAGGGCCCCACAGTCAGGCCACAGTGACATTTCTTTTCGCCCTACCCCAAATGGGAACAGTTTCTTAGCACTAATTGATTCTGATATAAAAGTGCCAAGGAGGACGTTTCCATTTTATTTTATTTTAATCTTTTAAAAAAGATTTGAGAGCGAGTGTGTGCGCATGCACAAGGGGGAGGGGCAGAGGGAGGGGGAGAGGGAGAAGCAGATCTCCACTGAGCAGGGAGGCAATGTGGGGCTGGATCCCAGTACCCTGAGATCACGACCTGGGCCAAAGGCAGATACTCACCTAGGTGCCCCAGGGGTTTCCATTTTAAAACAAACCTCCAGCATCTCAAAGTGTAAGACTTGTGTGAGGGATGATGACACAACCCTGTGGCAGACAAAAGCAGAGCAGCTCCCCCCACAGTATCCAGGGTACTGTGTTAGTCATCACCTACCTCTGACTGCTGCTCAGGGAGTTTCATATTGTCAAAAATCCTGAACACGATTCTGAACAAATCCTGCCACCAGTGCTTTTCAAAGGTGTGGCCATAGCTCTTCATGATCTCAAACATGACCGTGAGTCCTCTGGGGGAACAAAGCCAGATGCAGAGAGGGAATGGGTGGGGGGAAAAGAACAACAAAAAAGAGTGGGAGAGCATGGGGTAGGCGAGCAGGTGACCAAGGCTCATCTTGTGACGGAAGGGGCACTGCTTGGGGACACCGTTACCTTGTCCGAACGTCTAGCTTGCATCTGTTAATGATACAGGAAAGCTCAAACAGGATAGGGAACCAGCCTCGGACCCAGACCCTGTCGCCAGGAGCTACATTCATGTCGTCGCTTGTATATTCTTGTAGCACCTGCAAGGACAGTTACCTCTCAGATGCAGACTAAGCAAAGGAAGAAACTCAAAGGGAACTACACAAACTTTAAGGCCCCGCACATTTTCCCTTTCTAAAAACATTCATTCAGCAAGGGCAGGACAGGGAATCCCCAAAAGGCAAACACAAGCCTCTCCCAAGTGCATACGAGCGGTTGTGCCTACGGACCTTTGTGGGGTTTAGAGTAAGTTGATTGGGCAGGTCACTGCTGAGTTAAGGGAGGCACTAGGACGTGAAGTCAGCTGCCCAAGGTCATGCAGCTAGCTAGGAGCTGGCAGTCTTTCCCAGTCTAGATGTGAAACCCCACTCCCTGCCCTACCTCTGGGATTTCGAGCCCTTTGCTCTGTAACCACTCTTGAAGCGCGGTACTGTCTGCTGTAATGAAATTTCTTTATCAGCTCTGGTTATCCAACATTAGACAATTTCTCTCTATGCCCCATCAACTCCCCTGTACAATGGGGACATAGCTGCCAATCTCAAAGGTCTGATGTGGAGACTAAATAAATCAATACACAGAAAAGATATGAAGGAAAGATCTATATAGGCCAAAATAGTTTAGATGTGCTTATTTCTACCCAATTTCAGTTTCTGGTGCTGTCATTTAAACCAAGCAGGCCTCTCTGGAGAGGTGAGACATAACAAAAACCCCAAACATTTCTGGGAGAAAACAAAAGGTGATTTTAAAAAATGTGTCTTCTCAGCCATGTCACAATGGTAAAATGTCACTGTCTTAAGAGGGAGGATTATTCTCTTTCAAATAGAAAGGGCTAGCTTCTTTAGCTTTGCCAAAATGCAAAGCTAAATACTATCATCTTCTACAAAAACAATTAGTAGAATACTAAGTAAGTGTCCAGTAGGAGTAAAATAAGTAATTTCATCATGAGAGAAAAGGTGGAACCCCAGCAACGGGCAGCATTTTGCCTGTTTAGGGCAAACACGTGTTTCTAAAAGCATAGCTGGAAATGCTCTTTGCTGGGAGCAAAAAGGTTTTTTGCCTCATGATTCCTTTTCCACTCAGGGCCCAAGAGGGAATATAGGAAAAATGTACCCGAGGCCTCTCAGAGACGTATTTCCCACAGAAGCGGATGAGCCGGATCGCCTCCATGCTCGTGTCGGGGAAGGCAGCATTGCAGGCAAACTCCGACAAGCACTTCACAGCGTCCTGAAAGGAATCGATGGCTGCAGGGAAATGGTGCTGGAAAATAGTTGCTGTGGAAACAGAGCCATGTTTTTTAATAAGACCAGGACTTAGAAATGGGGATCAAATAACTACCCCTACCCCAAGGGGACTATTTCTGTGAAAATCTAAGAAAAGAATGTCATTATCTCTAGAAGATGGTACTGATTAGTATTATTTTTTAAAGATTTTATTTATTCATTCATGAAAGACACAGAGAGAGAGAGACAGGCAGAGACACAGGCAGAGGAAGAAACGGGCTCCAAGCAGGGAGCCCGATGTGGGACTCGATCCCGGGTCTCTAGGATCAGGCCCTGGGCTGAAGGCGGCGCTGAACTGCTGAGCCACCCAGGCTGCCCGACGGCACTGATTATTAAATCATTCAGCAAAGAATCCATTGAGCACCGCTTGGGTTCAATTGGTTCCTGAGCTCCAATATTCACTCATTCATTCAACAAACATTTACTGAGTGTCACCTATGTGCAAAGCACAGTTGTAGGCCCTGGGGACAGAGGTGATCAATCAAGTTTCCTTCCTCATGATACTTACCCTCCACTGGGCGAGATAGACAATAATCACCTAGGCCAATGCATTTATAAAATATAAAATAATCTCAGGTTGGGGGAGTGCTGGGTGAGGGGACAGAAGGCAGCTGGGTTGCTCAGGCTGGGGGTCAGAGGACAATTCTCTGAAGAGGCCCTACCTGACAAGTGTCCCTAAGGATGTGAGAGAGGACAAGCCATGAGAAGACCAAGTTTCACAGGATGCTAAGGCGTCCATTTCAACTTAAGCTATTTTACGATGGAGCCCAAAGAAACGTATAAGATAAACACTGATCTGTGTGAAGCTGGCCCTCAGCAGTCGGCCTGACAGAAGCTGAGCACTGAGCAAAGCTCTGGCCCCGGTTCAGTGAGCACACTGCTTTAACTCTCTGGCTGTTCCCATCCCAAGACTACACCACGTGCTACCTGGAAGGAATGTTGTGAAGATAAAGGGAGATAAAGAAGGTCAATGAGCTAAAGGAAAAAGGCAATTGAGAAGTCTGAGGTTTTTCAAAATCCTACAAATATCACCTGAGACAAAAATACAAGTAGCAAGAAGTTTCCTAAGGGTAAAAAGACCTCAAGAAAGATCAAGGCTGATCTAATGCTTTACAACTTTTATGAAGACCAAGATCAGTAAACAGCCTGTTGTGTGCTGACAGGCAAGACCAGGTGGCACCAACTCTAGCCTGGCCTGTCTGGGAATGAATCCTGCCCCGCGCTTCCTAGCTGTGTGACCTCAGTCAGGTAAGCAAGTTGTTTTTGTCTTTTATCTTTTTTTTTTAATATTTTATTCATTTATTCATGAGACACACAGACTGTGGCAGAGAGACAGAGGGAGAGGCAGGCTCCATGCAGGAAGCCCGATGTGGGACTTGATCCCAGGACTCCAGGATCACACCCTGAGCCAAAGGCAGATGCTTAACTGCTGAGCCAACCAGGCGTTCCTCAGGCAAGTTGTTCTACTTTATTTTTCTGTCCCTCAGTTTCCTCTCTGGTGAAGTGTGGGTAGTAATGGTACAGCCAGTTCTTGGTACTCATGGGAGTTGTGCTCTATAGAGTAGCTGTGAGCACTGAATAGCGAACAGTAAAGAACCACTGCTCCTAGGGGAGGAGTGGGGATAGGTTCCTGACAGTCTCTGGTCACAATGTTTTAATCAACCAATCAATACATAATCTTGCTTTGTGTGTGTTTTGGTTTAAAGACACTGTATTTTATACATCGTGCTAGGTTCAACAACACTGAACTTTTGGCCAACAGCACTTTAACTTAAGCCTGAACGAAGCTTATCGAAAACATGTATTTTCTCCATAAGGCACATCACAGCCTTCCTGTGCTCAGGGACACTGGATAGCACTCTGGCACTGTACCTCAGGTCCATTTTAAGATTTTATTTATTTATTTATAAGAGACACAGAGAGAGAGAGAGGCAGAGACACAGGCAGAGGGAGAAGTAGGTTCCATGCAGGGAGCCCGACGTGGGACTCAATCCCAGGTCTCCAGGATCACACCCTGGGCTGAAGGTGTCACCAAACCACTGAGCCACCCGGGCTGCCCAATCAGGGCCATTTAATTTATTTTTTTTAAATCTTTTTTTAAAAAATATTTTATTTATTCATGAAAGACACACAGAGAGAGGGAGAGAGAGCTAGAAACAGAGGGAGAAGCAGGCTCCACGCAGGGAGCCTGACATGGGACTTGATCCCGGGTCTCCAGAATCACGCTCTGGACTGAAGGCAGCACCAAACCGCTGAGCCACCCGGGCTGCCCAATCAGGGAGGGCCATTTTAAATGGTGAAGTCTCCAACAAAAAAACAGAAATGCAAAAAAATGTGGCAGTAAGTAAACCACGGAAAGGACATGTACTTATTTATAGTGAGAGAGCTGAAACAAGAAGGCAGAGGGTCACCTTGTTAACCCTGGTTAACCTTGTTAACACGTCCCTGAGTGACTCAAGTACTTCCCTGCTAAATGCACACACATGTCCACAAATGACCACAAAAGTGCCGGGAGCACTGGCTTTGTGGTGGTGAATGAAGGTCAACTATATTCCTTCTCAGGGTTTTTGTGAATATGTCTAAGCACATGTCAAGAGCTCAGAACAGCAGCTGGCATATTAACATATCACAGTAGGTCTAAAACAAGGAAGCCCTCTGGGGAGTAAAACAGGCAATAAGTGGTCATCCTTTTAGACTTGCAGGTGGGACATTAGAGCCACTTACTGACGATGTGGCCCGTGGTCTGGAAGGCCAGCTCCACAATGTTCCCATCATGATCCGAGGCTGCTTGATGGAATACAGCAAAGATGTTTTTCCAGCCTGAGCGGATGTTGGCTGCCTGTGAGTTTACCATCTGGGCGATGCAGCGGATCACCATGTCCCGGATGGTCGGAGATCTAAGGAAAGAATGGAGCAGCCATGTCATCTGTACTTTGAATGGTAGGAAGAAAACTAATTACACCACCACTTAGAAGCAGCACATTAAAAAAACATGCATTTTTCTTTCTCTTATTTTATTTTTTTTGGAGCCCAACATGGGGCTTAAACTCATAACCCTGAGATCAAGACCTGAGTTGAGATCAACGGTGGGATATTTAACTGACTGAGCCACCTAGGCACACTCCCCTCAAACCACATTTTTTTTTTTAAAGATTTTATTTATTTATTTCTGAGAATACACAGAGAGGAGAGAGAGAAGCAGAGACACAGGCAGAGGGAGAAGCAGGCGCCATACAAGGAGCGGGACATGGGACTTGATCCCAGGTCTCCAGGATCAGGCCCTGGGCCGAAGGCGGCACTGAACCGCTTGAGCCACCCGGGCTGCCCTCAAACCACATTTTTATTTTTTATTTTTTTTATTTATGATAGGCACACACACAGAGAGGCAGAGACACAGGCAGAGGGAGAGGCAGGCTCCATGCTGCGGGAGCCCAACGTGGGATTCGATCCTGGATCTCCAGGATCGCGCCCTGGGCCAAAGGCAGGCGCTAAACCGCAGCGCCACCCAGGGATCCCCAAACCACATTTTTAAAAGCACATAGTAATCCACATTCATTAAAAAAAAATTAAATTAGATTTAACAAAAAGAAAAAACATTAAGACAATCACCATGGCAGACAGAAGCTTTCCCAGCAGCCATCCTCCCACCTCCTTGAAAACAGAACTCTGATTTCATCCAGGCAGCAACATGCCTGACCTCAGGGAACCAATCATAAACAGGACAAGACAATATGACAATCTTGACTCATCTGCCATCTCCCCAATTCCCTAGCCTCTCTTACAGCCAGGGAAACTACATGACCTGTTTTAATTACAGGTAAGAGAAAATCTGGGAATAGAAAGAGGAGTGGTTTCTACTATGGTTTTATTTTTGTATTACAAGGAATACACAAGGTAGGCTCTGCCCCTGTTCTTGATATCCCCATACTGAACACAGCGTGATGCCTGGAGCCAGAGCCTCTGTTCAGCTTCACAAAACAATAGGCTCAAAGATAGAGTGCTCCTGTGGACAGCCAAACAAAGGGACAGAAAGAAGCTCCACCCTCAATGACAATTTGGGCTATAGAACCAAAGTTGGGACTGTCTGCCTCAGACTTGTTAACTAACAATGCACGACTTTGTGGTTCATGGCATTGTTGGCCAGTTTTTCTGGCTGAAAACTTTTATACTAATAATACTCTGCCATCCAGAGACAACCATTCCTAAATTCTTAGATTCCTCTTAGATTTTTAGGCAGAGATTATCTATGTGTATGGTTAACACATATATATGTGTGTGTGGGAATATGTATATATAACTTAAAATTACACATTTTAAATTTATTACAAAATGAAACCTGAAGATAGAAAAAATGGCCCATTTTCTGAAGCAGTTGCAAGGTTCAACAGTGTTACTTGGATATTTGCAAAAGATGAGCAGGTATGTCTTAAGACACATGCAGTTATGGGGTGAGCTCTATTATAGTTACAAGAATCAAGGCTACACAAACCTATCTCTTCCACACACCACTAGGTTTGAAAGCCATTAGAGTGGTTTTGGGATTGCAGACTTGACTTGCAAATTTCATCTGGCTTAGGGTAACATTCATGTTCATCTGTCGGATTGATACTGATAATAGGTCATTTAGAGAAGGCAAGGAGAAAGTCAAAACAGAGTTAAAACTTAGCTAAAAGTTCACAAAGTAAATATGCCACCCACAGATAACAAAGAACGGACTACATACCTAGGTGACTTTAATACCTAACATAAGCAAATTCATGATTGCTTCCCGCATGGGGAAGAAAAGCAGCTCTTTGGGAAAAACCACATGGACTTTTTTTTTTTTTTTTAAGATTTTTATTTATTCATGAGACACACAGCGAGAGCGAGAGCGAGAGAGCGTGCCAGACACAGTACGAGGGAGAAAAAGACTCCCTGCAAGGAGCCTGATGTGGGGACTCAATCCCAGATCCCAGGATCACACCCTGGGCCAAAGGCAGATGTGCAACCACTGAGCAACCCAGGCGTCCCGGACTTTTTAAAGATTTATTTATTTGAGAGAGAGAGAGAGAAACAGCATGAGTGGGATTGGGGGGGGGGGGTGGCAATGGGAGAGAGAGAATCTCAAAAGTAGACTCCCCACTAAGTGTGCTCAGCATGGGGCTCAATCTCAGGATCCTGAAATCATGACCTGAACCGAAATCAAGAGTCAGACATTCATAAAACTGAGCCACCCAGGCGTCCTACTATATGTGCTGTTTAAAATGCTTTTCGGGGGGGGGGGGTGCCTGGATGGCTCAGTTGGTTAAACATCTGACTCCTGATTTCAGGGTTGTGAGACTGAGCCCTGTGCTGAGCTCCATGCTCAGCATGGAGTCTGCCTGTCTCTCTCCCTAGGCTCCTTTCCCCACTCACAGTCTCTCTCTCTCTCACAAATAAATATAATCTTTAAAAAAAAAAAATGCTTTTCAGGGTGCCTGGGTGACTTAGTCGTTTAAGCATCCAGCTCTTGATTTCAGGGTTGTGAGTTCAAGCCCCATGTTGAGCATAGTGCCTATTTAAAAATAAAAAAGTAAAATGCTTTTGCCTGATTGTTAAAAACAAAATGTAATAACAGTAAACATTCTGGAAAATGTAGAAAAAAAACAATGGAAGGAAAAAAAAAAGGGCCGCCTGGGTGGCTCAGTGGTTAAGCAACTGTCTTTAGCTCAGGTTGTGATCTTGGGGTCCTGCGATCTAGTCCTACATCAGGCTCCCCAGAGGGAGCCTGCTTCTCCATGTCGCTCATGAATAAATAAATAAAAATCTCAAAAAACAAAACAAAACAAAACAAAAAACAAAAACCTCCTTTATGTGACAGCATGATATTTCACATGGAGAGATTCAAACAATGGTCTTTATTATTATATTTTACAACTATATAACCTGCCCTTTTGACTAAAACTTTATTTATTTATTTTTAAAGATTTATTCATGAGAGACAGAGAGAGAGAGAGAGAGAAACAGAGACATAGGCAAAGGAGAAGCAGGCTCCACGCAGGGAGCCTGATGTGGGGCTCTATCCCCAGGACTTCAGCATCACGCCCTAAGCCAGAAGGCAGACGCTTAACCGCTGAGCCACCCAGGCGTCCCTGACTAAACCTTTATTAAGTATTTCTTGTGTCATAAACAATGTGAACATCTAACAGCTGCACAGTATTTTATGTTGTGGCTGTACCAATATTGACTGTAACATTCTTGTAGGTGCTATCTGGTTTTTAAGAAAATATTTTGTATGACTTACAAAGTTTTGCTTTATTTCAAATTAATTCCTTAATCATCAGCACGTGCTGTAGGCTTTCCTTTCAAAATGTATGCAGAATCCAATCCCATGGTGCCTCACATCCCTGGTCCAAATCTGAATAATTACACTGGCTTTCCATTTTGCATGGATGAATGCAGGATCATCCCTTAACATATGTCAGACCATTTCACTTCTCTGCTCAAAAGCCTCTGATGGCTTCTTTCACAGAGAACAAGGCAAAGTGCTTACTAAGGCTGACAGCTCTCCATGATCTAGGCACTCTACTACCACTAGGGCTTCATCCTCCAGGACTTTGTCTTGTTTACTCTGCCCAGCTACCTTGGCCTCTTTGCTCCTCCTTATCTAGGCCAAGAATACTCTGCTGCAAGGTTTTTATTTCTCTTCCCTATGCTCACAACACTCTTCCCAAGACCACATACAGTCACTCCTGGCTTGTTCCACACTTTCCTTAAGGGTCAATTTACCAAATGCATCTTGGGTGTCTGCCCTGTATAGAGGAATGCTTCTACTTCTATCTCCTTACCTTGATTTAAACATTTATTTACTTGTCCATCTATCTCACTGGACTATAAATAAGGATTTTTAAAAATTTTATTTATATATTAGAGAGAGAGAATGAGAGAGAGAAAGCACAAGTATAGGGAGTGGCAGAGGGAGAAGCAGGCTCCCCGCTGAATAGGGAGCCGGACACACAGGGCTCGATCCCAGGGCTCTGGGATCTCGACCTGAGCTGAAGGCAGGTGCTTAACTAACTGAGCCATGCGGGGGCCCCTAAACAAGGATTTACTGTTTCAATTTCATTATGGAAAATTTAAACACATATAAAGGTAAAGAGGCTATGAAAATGAACACTGGTGTACCCAGCCGCGATGATGATTAAATCAGGGCCAGAAGAAAACAGGAATTTTTGACTGTTTTCCTTGGTGCTGCATACTTGGCACTCAGAATAGTACCTAGCATCTGGAAGGCTGCAATAAATACAGGTCAAGTGAACAAATGAACAGGGTGAGCGCTTCAGAGGGACAGCTGTCCTGATCTCTTCTATCATCCCCCTGGGGCAGAAATGATGGGTCACATAATTCTTGACCTTGTTTTAGTATGCCTCCACAGTGGCTTTCTTTGAACAACTTCAGCATCCACCCCAGTAAGGACGCATGGCAAGTTTCTACTAGTTGTGGTGGTGTAATCTGTCTGGGAAAGGTCACACACAAATCTTAGCGATTAAACTTAGAGGTCTGTTTTAGGCCTCCAATAGGGAATTTGACCAAGGGTCTTCCAGAACAATGCACATACCTGTTTTTCTTCATGATATGCTCAAAGGGCCTCAGAAAATCCTTCTGGAAACGGAAGTTGGCTAATTCTCCCTTCTCGAGAAACTTCATAGAGAGTTGCCTTAAGGAGTCAACAGCAAAGATGGCCACATCTTCATTGGGGTTACAGCCAACCTGAGCAGGAATGGGAGATAAGCACAGTACAATACAACTGTGGATGTGGCCTTCTGAACATCAAAAATGGATAGTCTACCTTCAAAACAAGTGCTCTGGAAAAACACACTAAAGGAGAAAAAAAAAAAGGTGTTTCTTGGCCATGACCTGTGGAATTTTAACTTTCATGGTGACTGCAAATTTAATTAAAAGAGCTTTCAAAATGTGTTATATTTAATTTTTTTAAAGATTGTGGCTAAATGTATGTAAAACAGAAAACTTACCATCTTAACCATTTTAAAGTGCACAGTTCAGGAGTGTTAAGTACATTCACATTGTTCTGCACCACATCTCCAGAACTCTAGCAAAACTGAAACTCTATACCCACTAAACAGTTCCTTGTGTGCTAATTCATTTTATTCAAAAATATAGAGGAGCGGCCAAAAGACTTTAAAGTCTCTATAAAGCCTTTTCATGCTTGCTCATATCTGTTGCCTGAAGAAAATGATTATAAATGAATATCACCAGCTTCAAAAAAGTCACCATAAATATTGAGGCTTTTCAATTTCCTTAAAATTGTACTTATCTATTGTTTTATCTACTTTAGAGACTGGAGTTATGGTATATATTTGGTTGCTGTTTCTCAGACTTTTTCCTCAAGAAGAATCCCCTAATAAGCAGAGCAAGGGGATGTTTCCTGCCAGAACCCCTGCCAAGGGACCTGGGGGATCTAGCTTTAAAAAGAAAAAAAAAGAAAAAAATTCTATCACATGCTACAACATGGATGAACCTTGAGGACATTATGCCAAGTGAAAGAAACCAGTCACAAAAGGATAAATATTGCATGATTCCACTTATATGAGGTTCCTAGAGTAGCCAAATTCATACTGGGAAGAGGAGGAAGAAATGGAAAGCTAGTGTTTAATGGGTTTGGAGTTTCAGTTCTGCAAGATGGAAAAAAGAGCTCTGTAGATCTGTCACACACAATGTGAATGTACTTAACACTAATAAATTATAAATTTTATAAATTGTTAAAATGAAAAATTTTGTGTATTTTACCAAAATTAAAAAAAGAAGAATTCATACATACTAATAGCATAGTTAAATCTTCAAGATTTCTTGCTAAGTAGAAGAGGTTGCAAAATGGTATGTGTAATACTAATTATGTTTTTCAAGAGAGCAAAATAAATCAAGACAATATTATTAATGTTTCTTTTTTTTTTTTTAATTTTCATTTATTTATGATAGTCACAGAGAGAGAGAGAGAGAGGCAGAGACACAGGCAGAGGGAGAAGCAGGCTCTATGCACCGGGAGCCTGATGTGGGATTCGATCCCAGGTCTCCAGGATCGCGCCCTGGGCCAAAGGCAGGCGCCAAACCGCTGCGCCACCCAGGGATCCCCTATTAATGTTTCTATACATATATACATATACAGGTGCATAGAAAAACGTCTGGGAAGATACATAAACTGGTAATAATTAGCTTTGGAGAGGGTCCAAGTGGGGAGTGATGATGGTCAAAAGTGGCTTTAGCAATAAATTTTTTTTAAGGTGTTCATGTAACGTTCATTTAATTAAATACTAATAAAAAGAATATTCCTCTCCTAAAAATCAGGATTCAGGAATTCCTGCAGCAGGAGTACACGCCAAACGTTATCGTGCAGTTTTGCACACCCCAGGACACAGATGTGCCCTACTTTAGAAGAGAAACATGGGACAGTTTCAAAGACCTTGCTAGAATCCTAAGCTAAATTACAGCTGTACTCAGCCATCCACTTCTTCAAACGTATGAGATTATTATGTGTTCCAGTCCCCAGAGGGAAGAGAAAATCTTCCTGAGGTGGTAGAATGAATGAAAAGCCCCAGAGGGGGCAAATGAGTTTTCTACAACTTTGTGCTTAATGGCTCTGAAATGGAATGGACACTGGTAATGAAGGTGACAGCCATGAAATGTCTAATTACTCTGTGCCAGCCTATATCCCAAGCCTGTCCACAAGTGGCCCACAGATAACCAAGAGCTGGCACCTCAACAGTCTTGACAACAGAACTGCAGGTAAGAAAAGTAACTTGTATACACTGATATTCTCTCTCTCAAGGTAATTCCACTGAACATGAAATCTGGACTCTGAAGAGCTGAGAAATGTTTACCAAAGCACTTCTGGATTATTATTCTGAGAGAAAAAAGGATTCCACAGCTGCTCGTAGAGAGATCTCATGGGGGCAGCCCAGGTGGATCAGCAGTTTAGCACTGCCTTTGGCCCAGGGTGTGATCCTGGAGACCCAGGATCGAGTCCCGTGTTGGAATCCCTGCATGGAGCCTGCTTCTCCCTCTGCCTGTGTGTCTGCTTCTCTCTCTCCTCTCTGTGTATTCTCAGAAATAAATAAATAAAATCTTAAAAAAAAAAGAAAGAAACATCTCGTGGAATAAATGAGCAACATTTCCTCCAGCTCAGTGGTCACAGGCTTGGAGCAGAACATAGGATAAGGTATAGTAATGGTAATGGTTCACATTCCCTTTCTCAAACAATTTCACATCAATTACATCAACTGGTCCACTAAGTTATTTACCCAGAATAGTGAGAAAGATAGTTGCTAAGCAAGTTGATTATGTAGAAGACAGTGCTACCATTCACTCAACACACAGTTGCTCTGGGTCATGTGTAGGCTCTCGTGGCTGTGTCCTCCCTGAGGGTTCAGATAAAAGGTCACTTCCAGATAGGCATGACATACTACACTGCCTGACCCTTCACCAGACATTCATCAGACATTCATCATTAAATGTGGGTGAACTCCAGGAAGCAGTGACCTCTATGACCTGGAACCAGGCCCTCACATGGTTTGTTAAACAGATGGTGCGCTGGGAGGTACCTGGCTTTGAGCGGATAAAGAAACAAAGTAAACAAAAAACTCTGATTAGCTGATGTACCAAGTCAGAAGCAAGACTGCATTTGGCAATGTCTCAGTTCAGTGGGACCCTGGAGCAGGCTGGCAGCTGCTCACAAGAGCCAATGGTGCTCAAAGCTTTGTCAATCCGCCCTCGGGGATATCATAGTGCTAACTTCAAATTAGCTATGGGGGTTATTTACACCACAGAAATTGGCAGATGCTATAAACTGCTCACCAGCATCCTACTGCTTGTTCTATAGCCTAGTGGCAAACTGCTTCTTTTTATAAGTTTCTTCCATTCACTAGAGAGAGAGCAATTCTCTTTTAGATAAATTGTCTTTTACTCACAGTACTTTTAAACATCTGTTTTACAACTCTCATCTCAACTTACAACGTAAGTTTCAGAGTGAAAAAACTGCTTTGAAATCATGCAGTGTGTTTTGGTTTGAAACAGTGCTATTAAGCTATTACTTTTCCTTTAAGAAGTTAACACCATCAGAGATGCATACATTCACACACATACTACATATATGTCCCGATTTTTAAAAATTTGTTCAATATATGTGTGTATATGCCTATATATACCCAATGAAACCTCTGGTGGAGAGAAAGAAGTATAGTTTGTTTTTTTCTCAGTAGTTGTCAGTTTTAGAACACACAAATCTCTAGCTTTAAAATAAAGATTTTATTTATTTATTCATGAAAGAGAGGCAGAGACATAGGCAGAAGGAAAAACAGGCTCCTTGTGGGGAGCCTGATGCAGACCTTAATCCCAGGACCCTGGGATCACGACCTGAGCCAATGGCAGATGCTCAACCATTGAGCTACCCAGGCATCTCCCTCTAGTTTGTTTCTTTTTTTTTTTTTTTCTCTATTTATTTATGATAGTCACAGAGAGAGAGAGAGAGAGAGAGAGAGAGAGAGAGAGAGAGAGAGGCAGAGACACAGGCAGAGGGAGAAGCAGGCTCCATGCACCGGGAGCCCGACGTGGGACTCGATCCCGGGTCTCCAGGATCGCGCCCTTGGCCAAAGGCAGGCGCCAAACCGCTGCGCCACCCAGGGATCCCTAGTTTGTTTCTTATATAAAAACGTATTAGTATTCTAATACTTAGTAGCTCAGTGGGCCAAGTGTCTTACTCTTGGTTTCAGCTCAGTTAATGATCTCAGGGTCATGAGACTGAGCCCTGAGTCAGACTCCACATTCAGCAGGGAGTCTGCTTGGGGTTCTCATCTCTCTCTGCCCCTCCCCCCGACTAGCATGTGTGTACATGTACGCTATCAAATTAGTAAGTAAATAAATCTTAAAATAAATACATAAATAAATGTTGCTTTTCTCAACGTAACTTTCAGAAGAGTGGTGGCAATGAAAGCCAGAATATATGAAGCAGTGACATTAACAGTGAAACTATATAGGAACACCAGGGTGGTTCAGCAGTTGAGCATCTGCCTTCAGCTCAGGGCATGATCCTGGAGTTCAGGGATTGAGTTCTGCATGGGGCTCCCTGCAGGGAGCCTGTTTCTCCCTCTGCCTGTGTCTCTGCCTCTCTCTCTGTCTCTCATGAATATATAAATAAAATCTTAAAAAAAAAATAGTGAAACTATATAAAATGTAACTTAATCTTTGGTCACTCATAAGATACCAGGAGGATTTGCCATGTGTTCAAACACCAGTTTGTCCAGGGGCTATATTATTCTTGTGGTGTTAGCCTATATCCTGGATATGGAATATTAAAGTATTTTTAATTCCACTAAAATTTTAATTTCATACTCTGTAAATTCTAGCAATATGTAAATATGCTCCACAGGGAAACGAATTATGGGTATCCTCTGCTTCTTGCAATGTCACACTGCACCATTTTTCTTTTTTTTTTTTTTAGAAGATTTATTCATTCATTTGAGAGACAAAGACAGAGAAAGCGCTTATGTGGGAGGGAGGGGTAGAGGGAAAAGGAGAGAGAGTCTGCACAGATTCTGCACTGAGTGCAGAGCTGGACTCGGGGCTCAATCTCATGACCCCAAGATCACGACCTGAGACAAAACCAAGAGTTGGATGTCTACTTGACAGTGCCACCCAGGTGCCCATGCACTGCTTTGCTTTTATGAAAGATCTACCTTAGTGTCTATTTTCACTTAAAACAAAACAAAAAAAACAATAACAAAAAACAAAGAGGAGTTTTACTTTTACAAAAAAAAAAAAAAAAAGGTGAAAAGTGAAAATAACATTCAGCATTTATTTGTTTTGCAGCGAGTCATTACAGGGGCAGCATGAGCCCCAGCAGCAAGAGTGGTGCTGCCAAGCCCCTTCCCCGGAACTCCACTCAGCATCCCAGCATCAAGCCACCAGAGCTTTGAACTGTTATCAGTGAGCATTTGGGCTTTATCTCAATTCTGTGCATTGTGAGCAAGATGTGTCCTAAGGTATCAGAAAAGCCCAGGAAAGGTTATTTTGGAAGTTTGTGAATGCCCAAAACTGTTTTCATATAAATTAGTAGTAACTGCCTCTCTGCTTTATACCATTTAGGCTTATGAAAGGTTTCACAGGAATGTTCTACTTTTGTATAGCAGGGAAATCTGTATAGATATTTAAACTCTCAATCACTTCTTCTTTGAATATAGTTGCCTGCCTTTTTCTGGACACCAATAGAGTGGTTTTTGAATTTGAAGAGTTACCTTATTGAAGTGATCTCCAATCACATGCCATATTCGGGACCACTGCAGTCGTATCCGATTCATGTTGTAGTATGATATCTCCACAATCTTCTGCAAGCTGAACATGCGGGGGTGGTGGGGGGAAGCCAGCTCGTCCATGGACACGGCGCACAGCCAGCGGACAAAGTCAACTACAGGCCAGACCCAACAACACATGCGAGGCTTAATTAGTAATGGCCAGACAGTAACAACAAGAGGACTCTGTAGTTGTCATGCATGAGTGACAAATACATACCTATGGCATTCCCATCCAGTCTGGTAGATCCAGTAAAAATTCTAGGAAGACAATTCCAGACACAATAAAATAAAAGTTAGATTTGGAAATTGCATTCCGATTTCAAACACTGAAGAAAAGGCAAAAAGGAAATATTTCAGATCTGGCACTTCCACTAAAATAAATGATTGAGGCAGACAAAACCAAGATCAGGTACAAAACTGATCAATGAATTGAGAGATAAAATGGCTATAATGGTAGGAAGAAAAAGCGACACATCAGAAGGAGGAAAGGAGATTAAAATGTAACAGCATGTGATGTCACAACAGTGAGAGTGAGTGCCTCCAAAAAGCTGCTCTTCAGTAAAATGAACAAAAAATACTAGCAAAAAAAAACCAAAACAAAACCAAACCAAAACCAATTCTTTTAGGACTGAACTCTGGAAATAACCAAAGGCTGATAAATAAAATGTTTATTCAAGGGACGTCTGGGTGGCTCAGTGGTTGAGCATCTGCCTTCAGCCCAGGGCGTGATCCTGGAGTCCTGGGATCGAGTCCCACATCAGGCTCCCTGCATGGAGCCTGCCTCTCCCTCTGCCTATGTCTCTGCCTCTCTCAGTCTCTCATAAATAAATAAAATCTTTAAAAAAAATAATAAAAAATAAAATGTTTATTCAAGAAAAATGGCTAGATCTTGGTATGAATAGAGATCATTATGATATTTTAAGTTGGCCTATTTCCATTAGTGTCTTCTCTGCTCCATAAAAGTATTGAAAACCAACAGCTTTGAAAGTCACAGTAACTGTGAAACCCGCAAGCTAGCTCCATAGGAGAGAAAACAACAGTCCTGGATTTCCCCCGAAAACACCAGTCTCTGAGAACTGACACTATTTGACCTGCCTGGCAGTACCCAGGGAACTTCCATTTCCAAGATCTGTCTTTAACTCAGACCTCATTCAGTACAAACAGCCTTTTCTCTGAGGCTTTTATTAAAAGCCATCTGTAGTAAATGCTGAATGCTGCAGCTACCCGAGGTGGCAGTCACAATTGGGACAAACAGGACCTGGTCAAAAACTTAAAGGAAAGGCTGGGAATGAGACACCCACAGGAGGGTTTAAAAAGCTCCATCATATTCCTGGCAATCTAGACTGCGATAACATGTATAAGGCTTTGCACACACCCAGGAAAGACATGAAAAGGCCCTAAGTTCTCATCTTTAGCTGGCCTTAAGGTGTCACACAAGCAAGAAATGAAGGCAAAGGTGGAGTTTTAAACTGTCTGAGGATCAAAGGGGCACCCCAAAACGTACATGGAAACTCCTCAGCAAAGGCTGGTGGACGTAATAGTCCCAGGCATTTCAGGAAATCTTTGTCCAATTCTTTTTTTAAAAAGATTTTAATTAATTAACTAATTAATTAATTAAGAGTGTGAGTGGTGAGGGTAGTAGTAGGGGGAAAGGGAGAGAGAGAGAATCTTGAGCCAATCCATGCTGAGCATGGAGCCTGATGTAGGGCTTGATCTCACAACCCTGAGATCATGAGTTGAGTCAAAATCAAAAGTTTGATGCTTAAGTAACTGAGCCAGCCAGGTGCTTAGTCTCTATCCAATTCTTAGCTGATCACTAAAGCCAAGGAGCAGAGACACTGGCTACATGCAAAAAGAATACAGACTTTACACAGTTTAGGAAAGTCATTTAACAAACAAATAGTAATGACAACAACAATAAACCCTAGGTGGGTGGTGGGCAACCGGACATCTAAACCTGTTACAGTGTTTTTTAAAATATCAGTTTTTTTAAAGATAGATTTATTTATTTATTCATTCATTCATTCATAGCGAGAGAGAGAGAGAGAGGCAGAGACACAGGCAGAGACACAGGCAGAGGGAGAAGCAGGCTCCATGCAGGAAGCCCGACGCAGGACCCGATCCCAGGTCTCCAGGACCACACCCCGGGCTGCAGGCGGCGCTAAACTGCTGCGTCACCGGGGCTGCCCTTAAAATATGTTTTTAACCAAAAAGACATGTAAAGAAACAAACGATGGCCTGTTCACAGGCAAAAAACAACAGATCCTGTCCCTAAGGAGACCAGATACTGAACTGACTAAAGTTTTAAAGTTAGTTATCTTAAGATTGTTCAAAGAACTGAAGAACAATGTCTCACAAATAGAGAATATTAAATAGATGTATTTTTTAAAAAGATTTTATTTATTTATTTAATATTTTTAAAGATTTTATTTATTTATTCATAGAGACAGAGAGACAGACAGAGAGAGAGAGAGAGAGAGAGAGGCAGAGATACAGGCAGAGGGAGAAGCAGGCTCCATGCAGAGAGCCTGAAGTGGGACTGGATCAAGGGTCTCCAGGATCACGCCTTGGGCTGCAGGCGGCGCTAAACCGCTACGCCACCGGGGCTGCCAGATTTTATTTATTCATGCATGACAGAGAGAGAGAGAGGCAGAGACATAGGCAGAGGGAGAAGCAGGCTCCCCACAGGGCCCCCCGCCAGGATACCGGGATCATGACCTGAGCCAAAGGCAGACGCTCAACCACTGAGCCACCTAGGCACCCCAATAAATATATTCTAAAAAATAACAAATAACCAGGCAAATTCTAGAGTTGAAAATTATAAAGCTGAAATGAAAAATTCACTGGAGGGGCTCAAGAGCAGTTCTGAGCTGACTGAAGAATTAGTGAACTTGGAGACAGGTCAAAGGATATTATGCAATGTGATGAAAGAAGATAGAAAAGAATAAAAAAAAAAAAGACAATCTCACACAGACCTGTGAGACACTACCAAGTATACAGATATGTACGTAAGAGGAGTATTAAAAAGGGAGGAAAGAAAGAGGCTAGAAGAACTTTTTCTTTTATTTACTTATTTTTTAAAGTTTATTTATTTTTAAAAATATTTTATTTATTCATTCATGAGAGATACAGAGAGATACGGGGGGGAGGGGCAGAGAGAGAAGCAGGCTCCATGCAGGGAGCCCGATGTGGGACTTGATCCCAGGACTTCAGGATTATGCTGTGGGCCGAAGGCAGGTGCTAAACCACTGAGCCACCCAGGGATCCCCAGAACTTTTTCTTTTAAAGATTTTATTTTTTTATCCATGAGAGACACAGAGAGAGACAGACAGAGACACAGGCAGACACAGGGTCCTGACTCGATCTCAGGACCCCAGAATCATGACCTGAACCAACAGCAGATGCTCAACCACTTGAGCCACCCAGATGCCAAGCTAGAACTTTTGAAGAAATAATGGCTAAAAACTTCCCTAATTTGAGGAAAAACAACAATCTACACTTCTAAGAAGCTCAATAAATTTCAATAAGATAAACTCAAGGGATCTACATACAGACATATAATAACCAAAATGTTGAAAGCCAGGGAGTGAGAGAATATTGGAAGTAGTAAGAGAGCAGACTCATCACTGCACTGATTTCTCTTCACAAACAACAGAGGCTAAAAGGCAGTGGAATATAATATTCAAGGTGCTGAAATAAAAAGACTATAAACCAAGAATTCTATATGCAGCAAAACTAACCTTCAAAAATGAAGGAGTGACTAAAATACCCTGAGATAACATTGCTAACTTGATCTGCCCTACAAGAAATACTAAAGTTCTCCTTGAAAGGATAGACAATAATGCAAAAGTATCTGAGGAGGTAAAAAGTACTGGTAAAGGTGCCTAGGGAAATACATATTTGTTGTTCGTAATTCATTTTATCTATCTGACTTGAGGATGGCAAAAGTTATCATCCTAAATCTGTGTTGATAGGCAAATATGTGGAAACATATAACTTGTATGGTGACCGCACAAAGGAGAGGTCAGAGAATGGAGCTGTACAGGAGCCAATGTTTCGTACTATTCAAATTACATGAACATTATTCAAAGTTGAATGTTAAAAGTTAAGATGTTATTAATCATGATCCCCAAAGTAATCAGTAAGAAAAATACTCAAAAAATACAGTAAAAGAAACAAGGAAAATAAAATGGTACCCTAGAAAATATCTTAACACATAAGGTAGTAATAAGGAAGGAATGGGGGAATAACATATTTATAAAAAAAGAAAAAGAAGCAGATCTAAATTCTACCCATCAGCAATTAAATAGATGAAACATTTTAATACAAAGGAAGAGATTGGTGGAATGGACTAAAATGAACATGATCCAACCATCTTCTGTCTAAAGAGCCTTGCTTTTATTTTATTATTCTCTTAAAAAAATTTATTTATTTATTTATTTATTCATGAGAGACACAGAGAGAGAGAGGCAGAGAGAGAGGCAGAGACATAGGCAGAGGGAGAAGCAGGCTCCATGTAGGGAGCCCGATGTGGGACTCGATCCCAGGTCTCTAGGATCACACCCCAAGCTGAAGGTGGCATTAAACCACTGAGCCACCGGGGCAGCCCCTTATTATTACTTTTAAAAAGATTTTCTTTATTTTGAGAGACACAGAGAGAGGCAGAGACACAGGCAGAGGGAGAAGAAAGCTCCCTGCAGGGAGCCCAATGCAGGACTTGATCCCAGGACCCCAGTATCATGCCCTGGGCCGAAGGGAGGCTCCCAACTGCTGAGCCACCCAGGCATCCCTATTTTATTATTTTTAAAAAGTAAGTTCTATACCCAATGTGGGGCCTGAACTCATGACTCTGAGATCAAGAGTTGCATGCTCTACTGACTGAGCCAGCCAGGAGTCCCTAGAAAGACTCATTTTAGAGTCAAAGACACAAGTAAATTGATAGTAAAAGAATAAAAAAGAAATAGCATATCAAAAAGTAACCAAAAGAGAACTGGGATGGCTGTACCAATTAAAACAAAGGACTGAAAAATCATTACTAGAGACAAAGAACATTTTAAAACACAAAAGGTTTAATCTGTTAAAAAAAAAAAAAAGCATATATGCATCTAACAACAAAGCTCCAAAATCACAAGACAAAACAGATAAAACTGAAAGGGAGAAATGGACAATCTGACAATGGCTAGAATCAGCAAATCTATAGACACGATGAAGATTAATGGCCACAGAGACTGGCAGGGGATGAAATGGGGAGTGACTGATAATAAGTACGCGGTGATTAAAATGCTATGAAATTCAGTGGAATTGCTTTTCAGCCTTTTGGCTAAGACCAAGTGAAATTCAATAGTGATGATGACCACAGAACTACGAATATACTAAAACCCACTGAATTGTAAAGGTATATATTTATTTATCTGAGAGAAAGTGTACACGTTTGCAAGAGAGGGGAGGTGCAGAAGGAGAGGGAGAGGAAAAAGAATTTCAAGAAGATGCCCTGTACAGTGCGGAACTGATGCAGGGCTTGATTTCATGACCCTGAGATCAAAAGTCAATGCTTAACCGACTGAGCCACCCAGGTGCCACCTGAATTGTACACTTTAAAAGAATAAATCTTGGGGCACCTGGATGACCCAGTCGGTTAAGTATCTGTATTTGGCTCAGGTCATGATCCCACTGTTCTGGGACTGAGTCCCGTATTGGGGTCCCTGCTCAGTAGGGACCCTGCTTCTCCCTCTCCCTCTGTCTGTCTCTCTGTCTCCTTGTGCTGTCAAATAAATAAATAAAATCTTAAAAAAAAAAAAAAAAGAATAAATCTGATGGTATGTGAATTGTATCTCAATTTAAAAAAATGTAATAGCACACAAAATGGTGATGGGTCAGAGTAACGGAAAAGAAATATGTGTAGTTCATGGAAGAGTAAACATTTTGTACTTTTGGCCTAAACCTAACTGGAAAATGTGGGGAAAACCCATCAAAAGTATGTTACAGACAAATATCTCTGTTGGAGGGAAGCAAAAGGAACAAGGTAATCAAAATACACTAATAAAGAGTTTTAAATACTAAGAGGATTGTTCTGAGAACAATACAAACACTGCCCCAAATTCTATACTGCTATCATTTCAACACTGTATTTAATGCCATGGGATAGGTCATTAACCACATAAACAGTGTACATGATTATTCAAGGGTACTTTTCACGAGTTTATTCATTTTAGAAAATGTGTATTTTAAGCACTGGTACCTAATGAATGTCTTCAAATAAGAATACCTATATTTCTCATATTTAGGTCAAGTTTTAAGTAAACAGGTATCAGGGAAAGGTTCTGAGGAAAAAGAAATCCAATCAATGTGGCCACCTCACACTCACAATAGGCTTTACATCTTAAACTCTACTTAAAATGTTTTAATAAGTAATTCTATTAAGGAAACAAGGTAATCTAAAACATCAGCACAAGCAAAAACTCATTTTTGACAAGATTTGGTCACAACCTTAAAGTTATAATTTTTTTAAGAGGTCACAAATTCAAATGAACACGAAGGCTATTAGTAGCTGTGGATCACATGTGCTACTTCCTAGTTCGAGTGATCTAGAGCTCACAACACTTAGAAGAGTCAAATAGATTAAGAATCCGTTAAATACACAGAGGATGTGCCAAGCTACTGGACAGATATTCCAGCTTCACTGGAGAACAGAATTACCTGTCTACAGCTACAACCACACTCTGGGAACTGGTCTCACCAACAGACTCCTGGAAGCTGGCCATCTGTCTTTTATCCACTCCACCACTCACCAAATTACCTGAAATGCAATGCACAAAATCAACATTGCTTCAGAAACAGCCAAGTATTTACAGCAAAGTATTCTGTGGCATCAATATGCAGAGACAAGAGACAAAAAGGAAATGGTTTGCAGGCAAAACAAAACAAAATACCCTCAACTGATGATAGAATAAAATTAAATGTAGGTTTTGGCATTTGGTGTTTAAAGTACATTTTTATTCTTAAAATACAAGCTCCCTTACTAGCACCACCTCCCTTTCTTAATATTCTTTCACATTTTTATTGTATTGAATGCCTATGTTTAGGAGAACACATACAAATTAAGCAACACTAACTCTGGGCTCCTGAAGATGGGATGGCTTATACCTGCTGAATGTCCGGCGCACTTTCTAGGATTTCACTCCAGCCATCCCTGCATGCATCCTAAGAAGCAGGTGCTATTACAATCTTCTCCTTTCATAGTCTGTGCTTTTAACCATTACCCTGTACTATTCAAAAAGCGTATGTGGGACCTAGGAGCCTGCCCTCTGCTGAGAGCCTGGGTTTGCAACCTGCCTCTGTCACTTTCTGAGGCGTGGTCTTGCTCAGGGTCACTTCACCCCAACATCACCTTCCTCATTTACAAAATGGGGAAGATAATACTGCCAATCTCACTGTATTGTTAAGAGGATTAAATGAGTTAAAATGTATGAACTGAGTGCTCAGAATGCAGTCTGGCACATGTGTTTGCCTTATTTACTGCTATATCACTGATGGGGGTCTCTCAGTTGAGTGAGAAATAACTACTTTCATGAGAATGAACATGGAAGAGATGTTGAATCTACTTATAAAAATCTAGAAATACTCATACCCACTCCTCTAATACTAGGTACTAAAGCTGCAGCCTTTCTATAGCAAATGGCTTCTCCCCCCAGTACAGTTATATGGATAGAAAGAAAAGTAATGCACCCTGCTGATTTTGATAAAATAGGCATTTACTCAAGTTTAATCACAGTTAAGAGAGCCAAAGCAACACTTCCACTTCCATTAATAAACATACTGTCAGCTGGCACACAAGGAAGAGATGGTTTGCGTGACAGTCCTGCTGAGACAAGAAGTGTTTCATTCCGGTTAACTTGTGACTCCGTGACGGCCAGCCGTGGGGCCTGGTGTCTTACCAAGGCCAAGGCCCATGAACTCTTCTCCTGCCAATGTGTGGCCCTTCAGGCTCCCTTCTCTTTCACGCCCAGATCCAGACAGGTAGCGGGTTTTCACACCGGTTCCTATCAGCTGAGCCAGCTCCAGCTGGCTGATGCATTTCAAGATCTAGTGGAAAAAATGCATGATAAATGAGTTCCCGTATCTGGCCTGAAAAGGTCACCGCAATCCTGGTCATTTGAGAGCTCTCTGAAACACAGAGCTTTTCAGGTAAGAATAATCTGAAGGTCTCAGAGTGGGTTGCCTAGTCCTGGCTAGGCAACCCACCAAATGCAGGCCTAGAAGACAGACTTTACTTTTTTTTTTCTCCCCAAACTATTAAAAAGGAAAAGAGAAAATAACCAAAAGAAAAGCTGGTATAGGGCAGCCTGGGTGGTTCAGTGGTTTAGTGCCGCCTGCAGCCCCGGGTGTGATCCTGGAGATCCGGGATCAAGTCCCACATCAGGCTCCCTGCATGGAGCCTGCTTCTCCCTCTGCCTGTTTCTCTGCCTCTGCCCTCTCTCTCTCTCTCTCATGAATAAATAAATAAAATCCTAAAAAAGAAAAAAAAAGCTGGTACAATGGGAGTTTGCTATATAGATGTTTAATTATGCAAATGTGATAAGTGCTTGAGAAAGACAAGCTGTTTGACTGGAGCAGAGAATCCCACCCACCATATTACCCAGTAAGTGCACCATCTGGTCTGATTTAGCCTCCTCACCTCCTTTGTACTCAACTCCACAGACACAAAACACTAGCCTCCCTGCTGTTCCATTAACTTGACATGTTTCCTACCCCAGAGCCTTTGTACTTGCTGTTCCTTATGCCTAGAACATGTTGCTTATACTCTTCCCCATGGCTCACTCCCAGCCTAAAGTCCCAGCTCAGACATGTCCCTGAGATGGCACGCATACTCTCTCCACCACCATCCCCTCCCTGGTCACGCTCCCGAACCCCCGTTAGCATTTACCACTTTTTGACATTATGCCATATATTTGCTTGTTCTCTGCCTTAAGTACCAACAGGGCATGAACTCTGTCTTATTCACTGCTGAATCCCCAGCACCCAGCTGGTGATTATTATTCGATTAACTGACTAAATGAGGACATGCCCGGGAATGGGTGTGCAGTTGGAAAAAAACACTGAACCTTCCGGCCCCATGGGGTCATTCTGGGTTTGAGAAGAATATATACCTATACACAAGCCTTCTCTCGACTGCAGCTTATCTGAAGAAATAGAAATTAATCCCTACTTCTACTGGAGGAAAACCTGCCAGAAACTTACCGAGGGATAGCATGGAGATCTCCAGGTAAACCCTTCTTGGGGGATTTTCATGGCAACTTCTGACTAAAGCTGAGTTTTTTTTTTTTTTTTTTAATTCATTTATGATAGTCACAGAGAGAGAGAGGTAGAGACATAGGCAGAGGGAGAAGCAGGCTCCATGCACCGGGAGCCTGATGTGGGATTCGATCCCAGGTCTCCAGGATCGTGCCCTGGGCCAAAGGCAGGCGCCAAACCGCTGCGCCACCCAGGGATCCCTAAAGCTGAGTTTTAAACTACCTTGCGTGTTGATCTTACAATCCAATCTCAGAGTATGGGAGTCTACTATGTCGCTGAGCATTGCTTGGTATTGTTACTTATAAACTCCCTGTTGACTGAAAAGGCCTCCCTGGACTGCTCCACATACAACGATACTACTAAACTACTACCAGTAAACTGCTTTTAACTCTTTTTCTTTTCCAGAGGTGAGAACGTGCCAGAGTCTCAAGTATGTCAACAATTTAGGGCGAGGACTTCTTGGCTCCAGCCTGATTTCTGAAGGTTTCTAACCATCAAATAGGTGGTAACTCATTTTAACATTTTTAGGTGCTGCTAGATACTTGGCAACCAGCAAGAACCCCACATAGATCATGCCTCCCAGGTGAAAAAAAGTTCTATGAGAGAAAACAGCTATTTATTGATCCACTACCTATTGTGACTCCTCAGAAAACAGGGTATTGCTTCTTAAAAACAAAACAAAGCAACAACAACAATAACCAAACGGTTCCTGGCTGGCTCATTTGGTGGAGCACTCAACTCTTGATCTTGGGGTCCTGAGTTTGAGCCCCACCCTGGGCACAGAGATAACTTGAAGAACCAAAACCAAAGTAACCAGCCTTCCCCCTCCCCCCACCCCATACACCTCCATCTTTTTTTTTTTTCCCATCTCTGTCTTTTCTAATATGGAAAACTCCAGGGTTGTGACGGAAAAGGAAAATCTGGGTGGAAGGGAACAAAGGTATGTACGATAATGAGCAGGAGGAGGATGGCTAACACCTACAGAGCCCTCAACACCTGCCAAATGCAATTCTGAGCCTGGCATAGGACCTCCCTGTACCTCCTGGCATGCCCATGCTGTCATGGGACTAAGGAACCCGCATCCCACACCAGACCCCAGCAGTCCAGCTCTGGGCCTTTCTCCTTAAGAACTTGACCCCATGGGGGAGGAGGCAGCCATTTCCCCTCTAGGCATGCACGGTCCCCACTACTCTGCACACACTCACCTCTACTCTTTCAGTTTTCTCTCTAAAGCAAGAAGAAATATATGTGTAGACACCAGAGAAATCAGGTAATGTAATTGAAGGGGAAAAAAAAGCAGAACTAAATCACCTGCATAGTTCTATTACTCAGGATGTTAACATTTTTTTTTATCCGTTCAAGTCTCATTCTCTGTGTAAGTTCAGAATGAATTTTTACTTCATATACTGTGACTACCTTTCCACAATCCAAGATCATTTTTATAACATCTTTAATTTTTTTCTCTAAAGTCTTTCTCAAAAACCAAAAACCAAAAAAAAAAAAAAAAAAAAAAAAAAAAAACCCAAATAAGAAAAAAAGTCTTTCTCAATCCATAGGTCCCTATTCCATTTATTTCTTGTCATTTATTTGGTGAAGAGTCTGGTCATTCACTTGGGTGTGGTGCCAGCAGAGTGGGGTGGCTTTCATCTCATAGAGTTTATAAACTGCATTCTCATGATACCATTTAAAAGCATGTGCTTCAAAGAAAAAAAAAAAAAAAAAAGCATGTGCTTCTGTCCCCTAGATTCCCTATAAATTTGCAGCACAGGCTTGAACTGATTCAAGTTTGAGTTTGTGGCAGAAACATCTCATAGGTGGTACTGGGGTTCCACTGGGGAACACATATGTCTGGCTGTCCCTCCTTTCAGCAACATTATTTCAAATACCCTAAGGAATGGTGTACCACACTTTTTTTTTTTTTTTTAAAAAGAACAATCCCTCATTGCTGGGATATCTAGGCTGTTTCTAATTAAATCTTTTCCCTAGAACAACTAAAATTTCAATGAATGACTTTTTGAACACATTTATACACATAATTATCCTAGGTGAGAACCTTAGAATACTGTGTAAATAGAAACATAAACCCACCAGCAATCTCCTTAGTGGCTTACTGTAAATGTTGAAAATTTCTCTTTAGATTCAACTAGGAGAGAGATCAGGCTCCCAGCTTTTTCTAAATCTATGTGGTGGCATTACGAGCCCCCAGGAGGTGCATCAGGGCTCAGGTTGATGTGCTCCCATGAAAACAAAGCTGCAGAAGTGCACTGTGTGAACATGAGCTGCTGGGGATGGGGTCGCTCTGTGAGGTGGTGCATCTGAACATACCCACCACAGTCCCAGAACCTGACTTTCAGATTTGTGAGGACTTGTGGATAAAGGAAAACCCAGAGTTAAAGCTAGGCTTGACTCAAGTAACTGACCAAAGAGAGCAGATGGACACTGAGTCACAGGAATACTGGAGTCCTCCTAAGAAAAGGCATTTACCAGGCTTTCAAAGGAAACACACCTCATGCCAGGAATTCCCAAGGTAGTTGCCATCGGTGTGCGCCACTGTAATGAGCGTCTTTATGGTGTCGATGTTTTTCTGCTTCATTTCTGTGATGCTGGAGCTGGCCGTCAGCAGGGAGAAGCGAGCAAGAGCCTGAACATAGGCATCTCGCTCCAGCTGCAACAGAACCCAAACAAGAGAGCACGCTGAGATTCCACCCTTAGCATGACCGTTTGCATATCTATGGGACTGTGTGTGCACTGGGCTCTGGACATCTGTACACACATCACCTAACAGGCTTCACACACATCAACACACCAGTGATTCCATGCTGGTATCCTCCTGCTACTGGAACATCCCTATACACTACATGGGTGAGAGCCGGCTCGCTCCTTTGCAGCTGACCTCAAACTTAAATTCTGGGTTCTATTCCCTCTGGAGGGAGTAGCAGAGGAATCTGTTGAATGCTAAGATTGCCCCCCCCCCCCCCTGCCAAACACACACACTCGAATATCTGCAACCATCTTGCAAGGTAGGCTTATTTTCTGAATTCTGTAAATGAGACCAAGGGTGTCTTAGAGGGGAGTTAGCTGGCCCAATGTCACGTGGCTAGAGAAGTAGCAGGGTTGGGTTCTGCAACCCAGGGCGTCTGATGTCAAAGCCTATGGTCTTGGTACAGAAAAAAAGTCTAACTGTAAAATGAACAAGAATAGAAGATCTGAGTTTTTCAAAATAAATGGGTGCAAATTCTTAGGAAGTGGTGCATAGGACCAACAGCCTCCTAATTTCCTAAGAATCTGAGAATTCTATTTTGTTTAGTTGCTTGAGTTTTTCAAGATTCAAAAGTCTACAGACATACTCATTTTGCAATATATGGTTTCTCCCAGAAAAGACGTGGAAATAAAGGAAATTATAACAAAAGGTGATCTTAAAAGGAAAAGTAGTATCTTAGCACTCGGGCAGGCAAATTAAGCAGATGAATAGGAAGTCTGTTTTGCCAAATCCAATCAAATAGCTTAGACCTCACCTACCCACTAAAGGAGGTTACAGTTCAAATCTCCAATTTTCCCCCTAATGAGGCTATTGTTAGGCACAAATATGTAGTCTTCCTCTTAGCAGGCAAGAGTAGATATTTTGCTGAGACTTTTTGGCTAATTGGAAATGTCTAATAGTTTTTAAATTTTGCCAAATCTGAAAGAACACAGACTACCAGCATCTCTGGAGCCTCACTGACGTCCACTCACCTGCATTCCAAAGATGCAGGCAATCCGGATTGCACATCGGATGCCCTCCAAACACAGGGAGGCCACCTCTGTATCATCACAGTTCTGCAGTCCGATGCTGTAGGCTGCCAACAGCGGCGTCCAGACCAACTGGAAGGAAGCAAGGTTTCAATAATGTCTAGAATTTTAACATGGAAAGAGCACTGAGAGGGCATACTGTTAGTTATGAGCACAGCCAGGATGCCAAGTTCACTGTTATTTTGATTTCAATCTACTCCATTCACAATATAAAATAGTTCTTCCGGGGGATCCCTGGGTGGCTCAGCGGTTTAGTGCCTGCCTTTGGCCCAGGGCATGATCCTGGAGTCCTGGGATTGAGTCCTGCATCAGGCTCCCTGCATGGAGCCTGCTTCTCCCTCTGCCTGTGTCTCTGCCTCTATCATGAAAAAATAAATAAAATCTTTAAAAATAAATAAGTTAATTCTTCCTAGATTATGGTCAAATATATCACTATAAATATGCTCCTAGGCATAGTTTTTAAAAATTTAGCTCAATACAAAAGGAAGGTAGATAGATACGTGGCTAGTGCCACCACTACATCCCCCTGGGCTCATGGCAGACATTACTCATCAACTAGAGAGCCCACTCCCTCCTGAGTCTATTCAGGGCATGAAAATTCTTCTTAAAAAAAAAAGAAAAAGAAAAGAAAATTCTTTGCACAGTGCAGCAGGCAGCTGTTGCCAATCAGAGATTGGCACATAAAACCTACATGCAATTTATAGTCTATAAACTTAGTTTATTGAAAGGTTCCTAATTAAAATTATTTAGACTTTACTTTTCCTCCAATTTTCCTGTGAATTCCCTGGAAATAAAGGTTCACAAAAATCTAGAAATTATTAACTAACAGGATACTGACAGGATATTTATAGTAATAAAAACACCTTAGAGAAAAATTATGTGCTGTGTTTATTAAGCCTGTGTCTTTTCTAGACATTTTAAAAATAGACTTCAGGATACTGTCTTTTACTTCCAATTAATTTCATCTGGTAAACTAATAACCCTGAGGCCAGAGGTGAAAGGTCAAAATAAAATAATCTCTTCTGCCTGAATGATTTTTAATTCATTCAATCCCCCAGCAGCCCCAACCACAATCCTGTGTTTGGCCCATTTTACAGGTGATAAACACAGAGAGAGAGAGAGAGAGACTGAATAAGCTGACCAAGATCACAGAGCTATAAAGTGGCAAAGGCAAGATTCAAACCAGCCATTCTGACTGTGGAGGCCACAGCAATCTAGCACTTATAGCTGCGGCTGGTACATCCTCTGTATCATCAAAAAGCTTTTGGGAAGGACTCACTTGAGTCACTATTCAGACAGAAGCACCCAGACCTGGCCTCTCCTCTCCCCTCCCTCTTCACTATGATAAAGTCACTGGTTAGCTTCTAGCTGGGCACCTGCAGAATCAGGACGAACCAGGTCCTCGTTTCTCAAGATACTCACTTTGAACATTGGCCGGACGTGGTCCAAGTGAGTGGCACTTGTGAATGGAGCTTTCGCATGGCTCACAGCCTCCATCAGAGCTTTTGCTGTTCTAGCCATCTGCTCCATCTCCAGGTTGTACAGCAGCCGTCTCTGTTTTTCACTAGCTACGCCTACAAAGAAATGAGAGTCTAACAGCAGCCACTGGCACCCACTGAGTGCTCGCTATGGGCTAGGCACAGTTTTAAAAGATTTATGATCAAGTCACAAATCCTCCTGAGGTCCTCTATGAGTGTGTTCCAAATATGACCATTTTACTGAAGAAAAAATATGGCACAGGGAGGCTCAGCACCTTGCCCAGGGACATATCGCCAGTAAGTAGTGGAGGTGGGACATGCCCGCATCCAGTGTGGCTCTACAGCTTGTGCTCTAAATCTCTGCACTCTGCTGAAACCAATAGTGCCACAGGGCCTTCCCTTACAGAATTCTCATCAAGGTTGGCACTATCACCACTGCCATTAAAGCAGTCTTAAGGAATATTTTGTGGGGATAATTTAGCTCTTAGATTACTCCTTTTTTTTTTGATTACTCATTTTAAATTCCTTCTTGTAGCTAATCACAAATCTAGCAAGAAGATGGTTATAATTATGAGAGAATCAACATAATCACAATAATTTAAACACATTTACTATTCAGGTATCTAGTTACGCAAATTAAATTTATCATTGGGGGACTTAATCATGCAATCTGATACCCTTGAAAATTAGAATGGAAATAATTTGTCATTAGACCTTACTCTGCTTAGTAGATTTGGTTGCGATCGTATGTTCTTTTGTTTCTTTCATGGCAATTTTCTTGCCTTCTATTTCTTCATAGATGCTTGAGAGATATTCTTCTGGTAGATCTTTACTATCATTGATACCCCGATTCATTTTAATGTATTGTTCTTTCGTCATTTTATTTTTTACCTGAAATTTTAAAAAATTAAAAACCATTTAGAAAACATCTAATGGCCCCCCAAAAAACTCCTTATTTACCCACTACAATATATAATTTGTTCAAATATTTTACCTGAGGGCTGTGCAAGTCTGTGGTTAGCATGATAATTGAATATGCTAAGACATACGCAGTGTCAGCACTAGCAAACAGGGTTTGCCTGGAAGAGAAGGTTCCAGATGTAAGAACATGCAGAGAAACAGCTATAATGGAGACACGATTCACTGAACACAGACCAATTGTTCCACGTGATGCCAAACTAGTCAAGAGTATTCATGCTTTCACCATCATCGAATAATAACTAATGACCCTGAGTGTAGAAAAAGCTAATTAAGAAATCATGTCAGGTTTTAAGTTTCTCTGATAAAGCAGTTTTAAGGGTTTTTTTTTTTTTTTTTTTTTTTTTTATTTATTTATGATAGTCGCACAGAGAGAGAGAGAGAGAGAGAGGCAGAGACACAGGCAGAGGGAGAAGCAGACTCCATGCACCGGGAGCCTGACGTGGGATTCGATCCCAGGTCTCCAGGATCGCGCCCTGGGCCAAAGGCAGGCGCTAAACTGCTGCGCCACCCAGGGATCCCAGTTTTAAGGGTTTCTTGGGGGAAGATTTTATTTACTCAGTTAAAAGTCAGTGAGAGAGAGGGAACATGAGTGGGGTTGGGGGGTGGGAGGGTGGGGGGGGCAGGGATCAGATTTCCCACTGAGCAGGGAGCCTGACGTGGGACTCAATCCCAGGACCCTGAGATCATGACCTGAGCTTAAGGCAGCTGCTTAATTGAGCCATTCAGGTGCCCCTTAAGTTTTTTTTTTTTTAAGTCAAGTTTTAAAAAAGATTCTTAAGGTACAGCCAGACCATGGATTAGTGTGTGGCAAGCGAGGCACTCAGAGCACAAAAATGCCCCAAGGCCCACACTCCAACCTGGAGAGTGAGGCCCCCTTAGAGTTTGCACAGCTCTGCCTCAGCTGCTTCACACTGGTTATGTTTCTGAGAACATCTACTTTGTACTGGGCACTGGGGAGAAAAAGGATGAAAACTCCTGTTCAGAGGCACCTGGCTGGCTCACTCCGTAGAACATGTGACTCTTGATCTTGCAGGTGTAGGTTCAAGCCCCACACTGGGTGCAGAGATTACTTAAAAAAAAAAATCTTAAAAAAAAAAAAAAAAAGAAAGAAAAGAAAACCGCTATTCAGTTATTACTTACAGCTTACATTACCCACTATAATGCTGAACAGCAGAAATTTGAAAAAAATATTCATGTTTTTCTACATAATATGCTGGTGAAGTCAAACTTTTTTTGCTTTAGGCAAGAAAAGACAAAAATGTGTGGATGCGTGGCCTCAAAATAGGCGAGGCTAAAGCTATAAAAACTAGTCTGTCCAAATTGTCCCCAAAAGGAGAGGGAGAAACTCTGAAGAACATAACAAGAAGTCTGCATACAACTTGAAGCAATCTAACATGTTTAGCCACTGAAAGAAACGGACCAAGGGTCCCCAGATCCACACAAGAGAGATGTCCAAAGTAAGTAATATCTTGGGGCGTCTGGGTGGCTCAGTTGGTTGAGCGTCTACCTTTGGCTCAGGCCATATTCCTGAGGTCTGGGGATCTAGCCCCAAGTCAGGCTCCCTGCTCGGTGGGGAGTCTGCTTCTCCCTCTCCCTCTGCCTTTCCCTCTGCTTGTATTCTCTCTCACTCTCTCAAATAAATTTTAAAAATCTAAAGAAAAAAAAGAAAAAGAAAAAAGTAACATCTCTGCCTTCTCGGGAAATTCTTCTTCTTTTTTTTAAAAGATTTTATTTATTTGTTCATGAGAGACAGAGAGAGAGAGAGAAACAGAGACACAGACAGGGGGAGAAGCAGGCTCCATGTAGGGGGCCCAATGTGGGACTCAATCCCGGGACTCCAGGATCTCACCCTGAGCTGAAGGCAGACGCTTAACCCCTAGCCACCCAGGCATCCCATTCTCGGGAAATTCTAATGTCCACTGGGTTAAAATGACCAGATGCTGCCTCTGTTTTCCATGCATCTAATGGAAACAGCTCACTGTACACTTGGGAGGATTAAAAGCAATTAATATGAATATCAAGTTGACCTGAGAGCAAACTGTTATCAAAAGGTCTCTATTGAACAATTTCTACATCATGTTCACAGCATATTCAGACATTTTTCACTTCAAGCTCAGGGGAAAGAGTGTGAGCTTTTTAGTTAGACAATCCATTTTCAATCCTCCTCTGCTACTTACCAGCTGATTAACTCTGGACAGGTTGCTAAATCTCCCAGAGCTTCAGTTTCCTCTCTAATAACTAGAGACACTACTCCCAGGCTTACCATTAATTAAATGAAATGTATATAAAACTGATGACATGGCTGACATATAGGAAATGTGTTTGTTTTAAAAAATTTATTTGAGAGATAGAGACAGACCATGTGCATGCATGTGTTTGTACACATGGGGGACAAGGAGCAGAGGGAAAAAGAATCTTAAGCAGATTTTCCCACTGAGCACAATCTGACATGGCGCTCGATCTCACGACCCTGAGATCATGACTTGAGGTGAAACCAAGAGTCGGACACTCAACCAACTATACCAACCCAGGTGCCGCAGGAGATATTTAATAAAGGTTAGCTCTCTTTTTTTAATTTCCACTTTCTACGAAAACATGTACTACCCACCCAAAGAGGAGCCAAGATAAAATCATGTACTTAGGTGGGTTTTATTAGTTATGTGTTCATTTTTGTAACCTGCTCATCAGTACATAACCAAAGAAAAACCCAAATCCTTGAGATCTACCCTATATATTAAATCAAGGAGTTGTTCTGAATTAGGAAGAGGTGCCCAAAGGCCTCCCCTCAACTCACAATATTACTCTTATCAAAATTAACAGCGCAGGCTCTAGCTATATGAACGTGGGCAAGTTACTCAGCTTCTCTGGTCCTCAATCTCCGTGGAACAAAAAGAGAATCTGTGAAGTCTTACGTGAGATAATCCCTCAGCACAGTGTCTGGCACATGGAAACAAACTTTAGTTGTTTGGCACAGATTTAGGAAGATTAAACTCAACTCCCAACCAAACTAAGATCAGTGCTCTGAGACAGGCAAAAAAATAACATGGAAGGAACTTAAACACAGCGCTCACCCCTGGTTGCACTCTATGTATCTCGCAGCAAATTTCTCCATTAATCGATCAATCTTCTGGGCTTCCCCAGGTAGGCGGAAACCTTCTAGAAACGTCCTCAGGGCTGAGACAAATTCCTTTTCACAGAAGTCAAGTTGGTCCACGTAGGCATACATCACTTCCTTGTTGAACCTTGTGCTGTCTCCCAGAAAATCACCTACTTGGGTCTGAAACATACACACCCACTCACATCTGGCAACTGTGATATGTGAACCCACAGCAAACACACACTTCAGGCAGAGTAGGCAGGCAGAATGCTCTGCTCTCAACACCCAGAACATGCTGGCCTACTGGAAAAGCTAGGTGACTCCCCACCTGCCCGCCCACCCATCCATTCCAGGGTTAGTCTATCCTGTCTCGGACGAAGAAGGACGAGTAGGCACAAGAGACTTAAAGATGAAAGAATGATGGTACACACTCAGGAGGGAGGTTAACTTCAGACAGGCAGCCAGAAGTTTCTAGTAGTCAGGGGACACTTCTAGTTCTAACGCCGTCTACCAAGTACACACCCTCCCATTGGGAAGCTTTTTGTGATGCTGGCCGAAGGAAGAAGTAGGACTGGTGTAAACAGGGGTGTGGACAATAGCCACTGCGCTCAGGGTCAGCCACGCTCTAGGCTAAAGCTAGGCAGGTCTCAGAATCACCTGATCAAACTGATACACAAGCGTCCAAGCCCCAGTCTTACAGAATCAAGGCGCTCCTCCTGGTGCAGGAATTGGGCAATGTCTTCAACTGACGTTCCTAGCATGCCCTGCTCCTGGAGAAACTGGATGCCTCTCTTGGGTTTCTTGTTGAAACTGTTACAAGAAGAGACAGGACACGGGTTACGTATTTCAAAATCGGGAGGATAAAAAAAAGCAGGCATTTGAAGCATAAACAAATCATTGCCTATCACCTCAGGAAGGTCCTGCGTGTCCTGGTGGCTTCTCTGAATTTCACCTTTAATTTCTGACCTAGCTATATAGCAGAGTCTGATGGCTGTCACTCAACATCTGTTCTCCTCTTCTCCAATAGTAAGAACCCTCGATGTTTAGTCAGGCACACCACTACCTGGAATAAAAACTACATTTTTCTGCCTCTCTTAAACAAAGTATGACCATGTGATAACGTTCTGGTCTATGATCTAAGAGCAGAAGTGGTATGAATACCTCTAGGAAGGATCCTTAAACAAAGCTGGCTTGGCTGGGAGGTATACTTTTTCAGTATCCCCTTTATTCCCTAATATATGTGTGATGGCTGGTGCTCTAGCAGTCACCCTAAACCATGAGGCAAAACAATGAAGGTGAAAATTGTGTTAAGGATAGCAAAGCAGAAGGGTGCCTGGGTGGCTCAGTTGGTTAAACATCTGACTCGATTTCAGCTCAGGTCTTGATCTCAGGGTTGTGAGATCGAGCCCCATGTCAGACGCTGTGCTGGGCATGGAGTCTGCTAAAAATTCTCTTTTTCTCTCTCCCTCTGCGCTTTCCCCCGCAAAAAAAGAAAAGAAAGAAAGGGATGATGAAAGAGAAAGAGTAAAAAAGCCAGGATCTCTGACATCTGTAAAGAGCCAATAGGCAGCTCTAGACTATCCACGTTGGGATTTCTCTCTCTCTCTCTCTTTCTTTCTTTACTTATCTATCTATCTATCTATCTATCTATCTATCTATCTATCTATCTATCTATCTATCTATTTATGATAGTCAGAGAGAGAGAGAGAGAGAGGGCAGAGACATAGGCAGAGGGAGAAGCAGGCTTCATGCACCGGGAGCCCAACGTGGGATTTGATCCCGGGTCTCCAGGATCGCGCCCTGAGCCAAAGGCAGGCGCTAAACCGCTGCACCACCCAGGGATCCCTTCGTTGGGATTTCTTTTGACAGTGTGTAAGTACTGTTTGTATTTCCTGTTAAAGGTAGGCATACTTCACTATGGATAAACTCAACCTCCTATTTACCAAGCCCTGCGCTGGAGAATGCTATTTATGCATCAGCATAGACTGGGGCAAGGGCTGTGCAGGAAGGACATGGATCAGGTGCAAGCAAGAGCAGCTTGGCACCTGTGAAGACAGGCGGCTACAGAAGGCCTCCTTGAGGAAGAGAGGTTTTGCCAAGCCTGAGGGAGGAAAAAAGACCCAGGAGTATTCCGAGCAGAGGGCACAATGGTGAGAAGAGCTCAAGGTGTTCAAGGGACTGAAGAACATCGTGTGACTCCAGTACTGGCAGGAGATGTCAGTCGGGGTGATCAGGCCCTGATGAGGAGAGGGAAATCTGGAATGATTTTAGGTGGAGGAGTGATAACTGATTTAGGTTTTGAGAAGACTAGCTGCTGTGGAGAGAACAGACTGGGTTGAAGTGGGGCTAGGGAGAATAGAAATGAGATCAACACTTCAATTAAAAAGCATTATAACATCAAGTTTTCAAACAAACTGAATTTACTAAGTTAACTAATCATTCAAAAGTTGGACAGGATATGAGACTGAGTTTATGTACTTTTCTGTGTGAAAGGCTGGAAAGAAACACATTAAGATTTACCAATGCTTATAATAATAATCATGCACTTATATGGGAAAACGTCTTTATTCTTGAGATACCCGGCTGAGGTATTATGATGGGTGTAATTTTTGAATGGTACAGACAAAAATATATACAGATAATGCTAATACGCAGAGTTAATTCTATGTTGAAACTGTTCATAAGATATAGTTAGAAAAAAATTACCAATGGTGATTTCCTCCAGGTAATAATTTTATGAGTGATTAAACATTCTTGCTTCATACTTTCCTTTATTTCCTAAATTAGTTTAATTTCTTGCATTAGGTAAAATAAAAATAAAAAGACCAGGCAGCAACTACACAAAGCTATTAAATTTCAATCTCAATCTGCCTTTCCCACTCTCTCACTCACTCCCTATGCCTGGCCCAGTCAGGCTTGGCTGCCAAGTACCAGCATGGCCTTCTGGAACAGGTTCCCAGTGAAGATGTGGCTTTGTCCAAGGCCCCAAGAGATCTGGCTGGAGTAGCAGTCATACTCACAGCTCGATGCCATGTTCGATAATCTCCTTTTGTTGCTTGATGACCTCAAACTGCTCTGGATCATCCTGGACAGCCATCTGGGTCCCTGAGGATACCGTGGACTCCATGGATGTCACACTGCTTCGTCTCGCCATGTCAAGGCCTCTCCCATCCCCCATTTCCTGATCGGTGGGCCTCTCCTGACCTGCAATGACATGAAACCAAAGGAAACCAAATAAACAGATGGGATACAGATATATCTGAGCTCAGGTCTGGCTCTATGGTTCCTTTTTCCAGACCTGTTAACAATATACTTTGTACTGTAAGAGTCATAAGTATGAAACTGTTATCACTCACGTAGTTTACTTAAAATTTTACTTTATTGTGGAATTTGATAAGCTAATTCTAAAAATCAAATGAAAGAACAGAAGTGCAAAAATCATGATACGTGAAGAACAGTGAAGAGGAAGACCTGCCCTAACAGGTATTGAACTCACTAAAGAACTCAAGGCATCTGAAAAGCATGGTATTGATACAAGAATGGACAAATCCATAGAATGGAATAGAAAATTCAGAAACAGACTTACACAGAGAAATCTGGTATATTGTAAAGATGGTGCTTCAAGGTGGTGAGGGAAGGAGAGATTACTAAAAAAATCAGAATGACTGCCTCTCCATTTGGGGAATATGACATTAGAGCATAACTCACATTATTTCTCCCAGATTGATTAATTTCTCCCAGATTGATTAAAAGGCAGAAGCGTTAAGGTCATCAGCAAACTAAAGCATTTTGCTAATTCTAAGACAGTGACACAAGGCCAACTTTCCCCAAGTGTCACGTTGTGAATGGAGGCGGTGGTGCAACAAGCCCTCTCACCAAGGCTGGTCTGGTGGTTGGGATTCACATATAGGTCTTTGCTCCATTCCACCATGCACTTGAGAATGGACACGAGGCACTCCAAACCTTTCTTCCTCAGACTGAGCTCCTATAGGACAGAAGGGACATGGCACAGAGACTTAACAGATAAACTGAGTGCAGACATATACGAGACTCTCAGTGAATCCTGTGAAAATAAGAGATAGTCACTGACATTCAGTGCTCATATTAAGCATAGAACCCAAGGAAAAGTTAACAGGTGACCTAAGTATTTAGGGCTCATTGTAAAAATCCTGAAAATTTCTAACGCGGTTCATTACAAACACCCTAGTAGAAAAACAGGAGATATGTGCTTTCCTAAAATGAACAGTGTTATCTGGATTTTTTTTAAGTAAACCCTATGCCCAACATGGGGCTTGAATTCAGGACCCCGAAATCAAGAGTTGCATGCTCTACCTACTGAGCCAGCCAGGTGCCCCAAGTGTCATCTGCATTTGTAAAAGGAAGTAATCCATTACTTGTATAATTCAAAAAACACTTAAGACACTTTCCTTTTTAAAAAAATCAATAGAGGGGGATCCCTGGGTGGCTCGGTGGTTTAGCGCCTGCCTTTGGTCCAGGGCACAATCCTGGAGCCCCAGGATCGAGTTCCTGCATTGGGCTCCCGGCCTGGAGCCTGCTTCTCCCTCTGCCTGTGTCTCTGCCTCTCTCTCTCTATGTCTCTCATGAATCATTCAATCAATCAATCAATCTTTAAAAAAAATCAATAGATTGGAGCATCTGGGTGGCTCAGGTCATGAAATCAGGGTCACGAGATCGAGGCCCATGTCCGGCTTGGCACTCAGTACAGAGTCTGCTTAGGATTCTCTCTCTCTCCCTCCCTCTCTGCCTCTTTCCCACCTCACGTGCATGCGCACGCACACGTACACTCTCTGATAAATACATAAAATCATAGGAAAAAAATTGCTTAAAATAAATAAAATTTAAAAATCAATAGGGTCTAAACCGGTGACCCTCCCCACCCAAGGAGAAAAGAATTTTACATCATGCAACAAATGAGTAATTCTGGACACATTCTTACTCTTCAAACACTCACAAATGCATTTATTTTAAGGCTTACTCTGCAAATAAAAAAAAATGCTGATTTTTTTAAAAGTAGCATTTCTTAAAAAATTGAATGTGAATCACAGATAACCTAAAGAAATGTAACTATTTTAAGACTCAAAATACCATCTACGGAGGTACAGATCTCTCTGTCAATCTGACAACTATGGAACTTCTAGGGAAAATGCCCACACACCAAAATTCTACACATAATTCCAGGCAGCTCCTAGATCTTCTGATCAGTTCCTTCAGAGACCTCAGGTTAAGACACTATTCTCTGCATGGGCATTCTAATGAGGCAATTGGATAAGAAGCAAATTCCTTTGCTTTACTAGAGCCTAGGATCGTGTTTTCATATAATCTTTGGAAAGGTGACTGCAAGTGAACTTACTTCCTCCAGGTCTCAGCTCAAATGTCACCTTCTCAGAGAGACTATCTTCATGACCCCATTAAAAATGACAGCACCCTCATTTCTAGCACTCCTTTACCCCTACTTTATTCTTCTCTACAGCTTACTTCTACACTGTCTGCTTATAAATTAGTTATGACCATAGCAGTCGTGCACATTCATATGCATTGTTTTATTCACTGCTGTACCACAGCATCAAGGACAGAACTAGCCTGACACACAGAGGCGCACAATAAATGTTTACTGAAATGAATGCACTTTAATTTTTTTTTTTTTTTTCAAATAAAAATGGACCCTTAAAAAAATCCACTCTGGGTGTAGAGCCTAACATGAGGCCTGAACTCATGATCCTGATATCAAGATCTAAGCTGAGATTGAGTCAGACGCCTAACTGACTGAGCTACCCAAACACCCAGAAACCAATGCACTTTAAATATAAATGGGGGTTTTCAGTGTTTTTACCTGCAGAGGTGTCATTCCCAGCTCATGTCCACTTCTTCCCTGAGCGATTTTGGATAAATCATTTACGAGGCGCTCAAAAATGTTAGCAGCATTTAAATCACAGTCGTAGTTGACATAAATATCTACAACACACTGGGCATCTTGGAAAATAACACACAGATATTAGAAATTCTGATCCAACACACACAACAGTTACATTTTCTTACTAAATGAGATTCCCTTTTCAAAAATGCTTCCCAGTAAATCACTGACTCAGGTAGATACCTCCTTTAGGAAACATATGTCAGATGTACTTAAAGTTAGGATGCTCTCCTCCCAGGCCTGCATCAGCACTGACTAGTATCTCAAGCTGCTCACTCCACCTCTCCAAGACTCATTCTCTCTTAAGAAAGGGATAATAATTGCCCGATCAACCTCTTCAAGTTGTGTCACTTATGAAATTATGTTTGATAACAGACAAGTGAGAGGCCTGGTTGATAGCCGTGCAACTGTACATTGATAAGATAAACCTTGGAGCTGGAGACTGACAAAGTGCTTAGTTTGTAGGGGAGTGACCATGTATCCTGGTTCTGCAGGATTAGGGGGCCTCCCAGGATGTGGGACTTTCTGTGCAAGGACCACAAAGTGAGGGGCAAACCAGACTGAGCTGGGTCATTCTCTAAAAGATAAGTGGAGTGGGACTAGACATTAGGTTAGCATTAGCCTTTAATGGTAAGGCTTTTCCAGTGCTGCATTACAAGTCTAAAAGCAGGTGGCACATGGGTGGCTCAGTGGTTGACCATCTACCTTCGGCTCAGGGCATGATCCCAAGGTCCTGGGATCAAGTCATACATTGGGCTCCCATGGGGAGCCTGCTTCTTCCTCAGTCTATGTCTCTGCCTATATCCCTGCCCCCCTCTCTGTCTCTCATGAATAAATAAAATCTTAAAAAAAAAAAAGATGTCTAAAAGCAGGAGGTAAAGGTCCCAATCTAGATTTTGGAAGAGCATTTCTGGGTAAGTCAATGGATGAGCACACTCAGAGTGAACATACCTGCACAGATTCTTGTCAGCGTCTGAATGACCATCCACCTGTGCTCAAAAGAACTTGTTGATGTTTCTAAAATGTTCAGGAAAATCTCTTTGAAAAAGACCTACATCACATGAAGACAAAGGGGAACACCAATTAATACCATTTAAATTAAGGCTCAAGGGCAGCCCCAGTGGCACAGCGGTTTAGCGCCGCCTGCAGCCCAGGGCGTGATCCTGGAGACCCTGGATGGAGTCCCACGTCAGGCTCTCTGCATGGAGCCTGCTTCTCCCTCTGCCTGTGTCTCTGCCTCTCCCTTTCTCTCTATGTCTCTATGAATAAATAAATAAAATCTTAAAAAAAAATGTAATTAATTAATTAAGGCTCAAGATCCCTGGGTGGCTCAGCGGTTTAGCGCCTGCCTTCGGCCCAGGGCATGATCCAGGAGTCCCAGGATCGAGTTCCACATCAGGCTCCCTGCATGGAGCCTGCTTCACCCTCTGCCTGTGTCTCTGCCTCTCTCTCTGTGTCTCTCATGAATAAATAAATAAAATCTTTTTAAAAATTAATTAATTAATTAATTAAGGCTCAAAACCCCCACAGGCTCAGGCAGCTCTGACAAGGGAAGCAAGCTGGGTAGAAGTGAAAGAGCAATGCACACACACACTTGCTGAGGAGTATTGGAACCCTGGTCTCCCATGCGAACAGCTAGCAAGGACGGACCACAGCAACCCGCAAGAGATGCAGGCCCCTTTAGAGGAGCAGCTGCCCCTCAGGAACCAGCCAAGAGCTGCCAAGCAAAAATGAGGACCAGTGTTACAATTTTGAGAGAAACCAGAAATCTAGATTGGAATGTAAAATGAAAATGACTTCTTAATTTGTCAACTAATTCAGGTTATTTGAAACAATTTATAAGTTTAAACAAAGATGTTCAGGGGACTGAGCCCAACACATGGGCTGCTCGATTCAAAATTTTGGTTGAGGGACGCCTGGGTGGCTCAGAGGTTGAGCGTCTGCCTTCGGCTCAGGGCATGATCCTGGAGTTCCAGGATTGAGTCCCACATCAGGCTCCCTGCATGAAGCCTGCTTCTCCCTCTGCCTATGTCTCTGCCTCTCTCTCTCTCTTTCCCTCTCTCTCTCATGAATAAATTAAAGCTTTATTTAAAAAAAATAAACTTTTGGTTAAAATGAAAGGTATGTAAGATTTGGGGGCAGGAACTTTTAGGAAAAGGTATTCTCTCACTCAATTCAAAAAGTTCTTCTTTGGGGTAGCCCGGGTGGCTCAGCAGTTTAGCACAGCATTTGGCTCAGGGTGTGATCCTGGGAACCCAGGATCAAGTCCCACATCGGGCTCCCTGTGTGGAGGCTGCTTGTCCCTCTGCCTGTGTCTCTGCCTCTCTCTCTCTCTCTCTCTCTCTCTCTTTTTCTCTCATGAATAAATAAAATCTAAAAAGTTCTTCTTTGGGGTATCAGCAAATAGACTGTGTAAGTCTAGTTCCTGGTGGCTCTGTCACCAGGAGTTAACTCTTCAAGGACAAGCATTATACAAAAACAAACAAACAAAAACACGAAAAAAAAAAAAAAAACCCACAACAAAAACCCCACAAAGCCCCTCAAACATTTTGGAGCTCATACCTCTATTTGCATTTTCAAGTGCATTTTGAAGTTTGAGAGAAGAGTAAGAAAAATAGCAAGAGACAGCTCAAAGACATCAGGCACTGAAGAGACGCCATTTTTGGATAACGCCACACAGAGATACTGCTTGATTGCATTGATGAACATCTCGTGAGTCCTGAAGACCGGGCCAGCATTCTGCAGCACAGACAGGAGCAGCTGAAGGGAAACCACCTTGGAACGCAGCTCGTGGGATCTGGCACAGAAAGTGAAAGATGGTGACAGTGCTAAATGATTCAATTTTAAAGAGTGTGTTTCTTGAGAAGGCCTCACTCCTCTACCAGCAAGCAGAATTTTCTGAACATCAATGAGTTAAGAAATGTCACTGGCACCTAAATGCCAAGAGAGTGAGGGCAGATGGCATAAGGTGGGTCCTCCTGGAATCTGCAGGCCTATGAGGACAAGAGTTGCCGACTTATATAATCCTTGTTCTCTCCCCACCATAAAATAGGTATTTAGCTAGAGTAACGTAAGTATAAATTGACCCAGAAAGCTGGTTCTGCATTAACTTAATAGGACCAGTTGCTTTACATCATACATGAGACTTAAAACCTGTGTCCTACTCGATCTTTATGGACAATGGAAGCAGTGCTCTTTATCCACCTGCCTCATGTTTCTACCCTCACCCACAGGGCAGGATAGAAGGAAGTTTTCCCAAATCATCTCCTTAATGGTCACTGTACTTCAACAGAAGAGTTGAGGATTTTTGTTAGCGACACAATAATAACAGTGACAATAAAATTCATAAAGTGCAGGGCCCCATACTCAGGATGTGATGATATCATTTCATGTAATTGATCCTGGAAGGCAATTTCCCACATTCCCATTTTTCACATGAGGTTCAGTAACTCATATGGCTGTGAAGGTGGTTTCAAGTGAGCCAGGAGGGAATGTGGCTCTCTGGCTCCAAAGCGCTTTCATCCCTGCAGTAGCTGGCTCACTATAAAGAAAGGTTTGGCTTCTCTGGGTTGAATGTGGGACTTAAATTTGTACCCATGAAGCAGAAGCTTCTTATGAGAGCAGGGCAGTGAGGCTTGTACATATTCTGCCTCTGCATACCCTGAATCAGATTAAATTCATTAGTTAGGAAAGTCAGGAAGAAGGTGCACGTTCAATAATAATAACTATTTTTTTGCATATAAATCACGGAAAGCAACACTGGGCAAAATCCTGGTTGGTGTAGACACGCAGACAATCCACTATGAAAGGGCTGTTGGGAGAGCAGGAGTCTGAAAAGCTGTAAATTCCTGCATTCACACCAACTAGGGGACAGGGCACTAAGGTTTCTCAGAACCCCCACGATCCTCCTGGGTCATCTGGGTCACACATGGCCAGTCTGTGTCACACACGGTCACACACTGCTGTTCACTTACTTTGGATCTGGGGGGCCTTCAGCAAGGGGTTTCATAGACAGCTTGCAAAGGGAGCGAAACACCAGGAAGGCGTCCTTCTGCAGAATGTGAGAGAACCTTGTGGCCACTTGATGTCCCTGTGCATCTGATTCCTGAGATTGAAAACAAGAGAAAAATCAAGGGGTCAAAACAAAAGAAGAACTGTTTTTCAAAAATAAGGAAAGTACTTAACTCATGAAATTTTAAAATTCTGTTATTCAATGGGGAAATGAGGAATGTGGAGGAGGGGACAATATGTCAAACTAGGAGCTAAGGGGGGAGTCATTTTAGCAATTCTAAAAACCTTGTTCCTTGTCCTCCAAAAAGCGGGTATGGATGGCTTAAAATGATAAGTGAGCAAACACTAAACTGTTACACATCTAAGACAAATATAGTTGACCCTTGAACAACACGGGTTTGAACTATATGGGTCCATCTGTATTTGGATTTTTTTCGATGAATCAGTGCAGTATTGTAAATGTATTTTCTTTTCCTTACGATTTTCTTTTCTCTAGTTTATTTTAAGAATATAGGATATAATACACATACAAAATATGTGTTAATCAACTGTTTCTGCTATTGGAAGGCTTCCTGTCAACAGGAGGCTATCAGTAGTTAATCTCTGGAGGAGTGAAAGGTTACATGCAGATTCTCGGCTGCACGGAGGGGTCAGTGCCCCTAGCCCTCGCATTATTTAAGGGTCACGTGTATAAGTAATTATGTTAGCTTGGATAACAGTATTTCTAAGAACACTACTGCAGGATAGATGGGGGGAAATGACAGGCACTTTAAAATATACTTCACTAAAACTAAAAAAAAGCAAGCTATATTAAAAAAATATTTGTAACATATGACAAGGACTAATATGCTCGACATACGAAAAGTCCTTCTAATTCATTATAGAAACACAGAAACCGTCCACCCAAATGAAAAACAAGCAAAAAAACATGAATAAGCAATTCACCAAGAAATGCAAATGACAGATTAACCTAAATAATCTTATTACTAATTATTAAGGAGGGATCTTTCTCCCACTAGATTAGCAAAATTTTGAATGAATGCTATTGCCCAGTTTTAATGAGGGTATGGGGAAATGAGCACTGATAGCCTACAGGTGGGCAGAGATTCAAGCATTACCTTCCCAGCAGGCTAATGTGATGTTAAGGAACAAAAGCCTTAAAGCTTCCAACTCGTGACCCCAGCAATATCACTTGTAGGAATTTATCCTAAAGAAAGAATTAAGGATGTGCACAAGATTTATCTATAAGGATGCTCATTATAGAACTATTTCCTGTGATAAAACTGAAATAACATAAAAACCTAACAAGGAATTTGTAAAATAGATTATGGCAATCCATATGACTGAAATTTACATGATTACTAAATAAATTAGTTAGGTCTTTATGTACTAATGTGGAAAGATGTCTATAAAATAGTGTTGAGTAAACAGAGCAAGTTACACCCTAGTATATAAGGCAGGAGTCCTTCGTATGGATTTGAGTACATCCCTTTAAGTGCATTCTTAATGGGGATGACACCATCCCACGGGGACTGCTGCAGACTGAATGCTTGCGTCCCCCTTCATCCCCATTCATAGGCTGACATCTAATCCCCAAAGTGATGGCATTTGGAAATGGAGCCTTTGGGAGGTGATTACATCAAGAGAGTGCAGTCCTCATGAATGGTGTTAGTTTCCTTATTAAGAGGCCCAGAAAGCTCTGGGCCACAGTAAGAAGACAGCCATTTATGAATCAGGAAACAGCCCCTCACCAAACACCAAACTGCTGATACCTGGACCTTGGACTTACCAGCTCCAGAACTGTGAGAGCTAAATTTCTATCATTCATAAGCCACGCATCCAATCTATTAATGTTCTATTATGGCAGCCCAAACAGACTAAGATGGGGATAGGAATTGGTTCTTGGTGGATGGGTAGGAGGGTGGAGGGTGGAAAAATCTTATTCTTTGTATGTATAAAGCATAGGTACATGTATAAACATAAATAGATATCGAGTTTAGCAGTGGCTTTAAGATTCATGAAAGTAGGTGGTGCATCAGAAAAATAAATATACAAAAGGCCGCAGCACGAGGGGAGAAAAATGTAAAAGATTGAGAAACACCAGTGAAAAGGTGCAAAGAGTGGGTTCAGGTAAGATGTTAACACCATATTTCTCCTGGTTTTGAATGTTTACATATAGCATTTTCAAGAAAACAACAATTAAAAAAATTAATGTGGCAGACAGATTTATGGGTCTGAAAGGATGTTCATAATATATAAGTTTCAAAAGCAGGTTACAAAACAGCATGTCTGTTGTGTGATTGATTACATTTAAGTGGAAAAAATATGAGAGAGAAAAAATCTAGAAGGATATAAGTAAAATGTTAACAAGGGTTATCTTTAGGTTAGGGGATTATGGATGACTTTTATTTCCCTACTTTTCCTTCTCTGTATGTTCTTATTCTTATGTAATGAACGCATATTGAGTTAAGAAGAGAAAGAGCGGGAAATCTAAATTTTTAAAAGTCTGAATAAACAAGTTTTAGTAACAATGCTATATATAACCAACAGTAGCACATTCCAAGAATGGAACCTACGAATACAAAGCACATCAGGCCAGGACAGTGGGACTGCTGGTTTTCATTCGCTGCTTCTGCTACAGATTTAATTATGCATCTTCTAAAAAAGTAAAAATCCAAATGCATCTGTATAGGAGGAGGATCACCAACATACCAGATTATCCGCCGACGACAAGGACTGTCTGTCGTCTGCTATCCCGTTGGTCTGTGAATTTTCATCAGCTGCTGGGGGAACAGCACATTCCTGGCACCCCAGTTCACCCAGGACCCGCTCAGGTTCTGTCAGGCCATGCTTTTGTGCTGCTTCTTAAAACACGAGTGTAAAAATCATCACCAAATTAGTACTTATCCCAAAAGGTCTGACACCAGGAAGAAATTATTCACATAATCTTCCAGTTGCTGCTTCCCCCCATCCCCTTTGCTGCCACCCTAGGAGACTGACATAATATTGCAAAAGGCTTGACCAAGATGGTCCCTTAGGCTTTACATATGTCTATTATCCACAGCCCCACTCCCCAGAGGTTTCATTCATATTGCAGTCCATGTCAGTGGAACCTCTAGAACAGCAACCCTGCCCACCCTGTCCACTTCTGGAAAAGGTTAGAAGCAGCTAAACATGAAAAGCAAAAGAGTTTTTAAAAGCACTACTGATATAGGGGTTAGAGAAGAAGAGCCATGTAAATACAAAGAGGTGACAGTTATGACAGAAGACCTCAGTCACACAGGGGAAAAACAAAATAGACCTGAGCTTCCTGGCAGCCATATGAAAAAGGGAAAGAATTAAAATTATTCTATTTTAAGGACTTCACTACCAAAAGGTAGAGTTTTACATTCTATTAAGTAATTGCATTTAACTCTACATTAAATAAATAATGAAATCTATGAACACAGATTGGTGGTAACCTAAATCAACAAAAGGATAGGGCTTAAAGCAGCAGGTCAAACTTCCTTGACTTTTACCCTCAGTAAGAAGTACATTTTAAAAATCATGATCCAGCACACATATAATAACTGAAGCACATATTTTTTTGAAGCACATATTTCATGAAAAAATGCTTAATGTTACCATGTGTGATATATTCAGTTTATGTTCTATTTTCTCTCTCACTTAAGAAATGCTGGTTGTAGGGCGCCTGGGTGGCTTGGTTGGTTAAGCATCTGCCTTTGGCTCAGGTCATGATCACAGTGGTCCTGGGATCGAGCCCCAAGTCAGGCTCCCTGCTCAGCAGGGAGTCTGCTTCTCCCTCCCCCTACTTGTGCTCTCTCTCTCTCAAATGAAATCTTGAAGCAAAAAAAAAAAAAAAAGAAATACTGATTGTAACCTCCTGCTAAATTAATGATTTTCTTGAACCATTAATGATTTATTGACACTGGAGCCAAGTGTTCAAATATAGCCATTTACCTAAGATTTGGAGGGCAAAAACAAAAAAAAAACCCATCCAGTAGTCATTCTGAGTTTAATTCCACTGAAACCACACCATAAAACTGAGGGAGCTGTGAATGAACTCTAACAAAACTTCCCTGTGCATGTGAAACCCACTGACGTGTGGACTGTCCCCATGACACATCAGTGGCTAGCCATGAACATTCAGCAGCTATGAGTACCACCTCAGAACTCATAGCCACTCCTGAAAAAAGCTGGTTGTACCCGGAAATGGCCTCTATCTTCCAAGTGGAGCACCTAATTCTAGTATCATCAGACTGCTTCTTGAACCCAGCCTCAAGGAGAATAAAATTAATCACTAAAAAGATACTTTTTAGATACTTAGAAATGTTTAGAAATATCCTTTCCACAGATTTCTGAATTCCACATGAAAGATGGGGAGATATGAGCAGACTCAGTTTCCATGACTTCATTGGGGGTGAGCATTCCACTACTAAAATTATCTGGCCAAGGATTTTTTTTTGGAGGAGTGAATAGGAAGAGAGGCTGAGCTCTTGGTTCTTACCTTTAATGGCAGAGGTGACCACATCTTCTAAGATCTCCTTCACCACCTCCTGGGCACCATCATCAGTCCCTAAGCACACCCAAAGACAGAAACATGAACATGTGGGTATTTCCAGGGAAAGAATAGGAAGGGGGAGAAGGAGGTCACATCTCAGGAGGCAAAGGGGGCAAACAAGTCCTCTCCAAAGCCAAATCTGATTATATCAAAATAAATTAGTCCTCTGCAATCTGGAAACTCTTAGGCATCATCTGCTACAACTTTGGAGTTTCCCTCTGTGGATCACTCTTCCTTCCTCAAGCCCTCACCACCACCCCCAAGCTGTAGGCAGGAACTGGAGTTTACCCAGCTCAGCAGAGCAAAAGATAGAGCTTTCTCTTGTGCCTTCACCCTGGGCACCCCCGAGCCTTGGGGAGTGACATGCCCCCTGCTGTTTGCTTCCTTCACACTCAGAACATGCTCAGAACCCCAGAACTCAGCATGAGACTTCTAATGTGGTAGCTGAGGATTTATTACATTTGAAATCCAATTGTTCTGCCAACTGTTAACTGGTTAAGTGTTAACTGCTTAACCACTAAGAAGTCTGCTGTGTTTGGGCACCTGTGTGGCTTAGCAGTTGAGTGTCTGTCTTCGGATCAGGTCATGATCCCGGGGTCCTGAGATCTAGTCCCACATCAGGCTCCCTACAGGGAGCTTACTTCTCCCTCTACCTATGTCTCTGCTTCTCTCTCTGTGTGTCTTTCATGAATAAGTAACTAAAATCTTTAAAAAAGAAGTCTGCTGTGCTTAAGTTTCAAGCATGCTGTCAAAATGTTAAAAAACCAGGGCAACTCTCTTGGTCTTCTCCCTCTTTGGGAGCTTTGTACTCCACCATTCGATAAATTTTACCAAAAAAAAAAAAAAAAAGTTACAAAACCAAACCAAATTCTTGCAAGGTTCAGATCATGCTGCTAGTTTCCTGGGATGTCTAGTAGTCACCACCTGGCCATTACTAATTGGCCATCTCACAGACTCTATCCCTAAGCAAAATAAGAGGGTCACCGTGAATAGGTTCAGATAGAAGACACTCTTGCTGCCATTCCCTCCCTAGCCAGTAGGAGAGCCACCCCTGTGACACGCCAGTTATTAACTCATACCCTGAGTCCTTATAGAGCTCTCATATTGTTTTGGAAGAGGGTGTCTATATTTCCAGGCTATCCCAGCAGAAAGGGTGGCCGTGTGACCAAGTTCTAGCTAACAAGGGGTAAGCATAAATTACTGGGGATTGTAGGGGCTTCCGTGAAGCCTCTGTTAGGGAGGGACATGACTCAACTAGGAGTCCTTGAGTCCCACCCTCTTCCTCCTTCCTGCTAGAAGGACTGGACAGCATCTGGAACCATGAGGTAACCTGGAGGAAAAAAGTTGAATGCTAAGAACAATCAGGAAAAAATAAAAGGAATCTGAGACACATCCTCCCACACCCCTGTTTTCTGTCCAGTTTAGTAGAGACTATGGGGAATGGGAGTAGCTGGGGTAATAAGATGTATTCATTTGTTCATTCCATCAACAAACTGAGTGCCTGTGTGTTTGGCACTGTTCCAGGCACGTGGAATACATCACTGCTCAAAACAAAATCCTTATCCTCACGGTGCTTACATTCTAGCTAGGATAATAACTAACTGTGCTATGCTGTACACTACAGTGCTGGGGAAAAAGCAGAGTGGGAGAAGGCAGATGTGGAATTGGCAGGGACCAATGCAAACACATGGGGACAATAAAATGTGGCATGCCTGCTTCCCAGAGACTAGTGGTTGTGTCTGATGTCCAAGCACTTGGTAATATGCAAGAATACTAAAGGAAAAAAATCAGGGAAGAAAGCTGTTTGCTGTCACATTCCAACCACACACCAACATGGTTCCTCAACAGGAAGAAACACTTAGGCAATCTACTGTCACAAAATAAATGTCCATTAAATAGCTAACAGAGGTCGTAAACCTGAGCTGGAGCCGCCTGGCAAGGCATGTTATATCAAAAATAGGTCAGAAAGGAGGGGGGCCTAGAGGTATATTTTGCTATTTTTATAGAGTGTTGGTCTACGACAATTTTTGTTTTGTCCACAAAAAAATACTGCAATTCCTAAAGCAGAGGATCTGGGATTGCTAACATGGAAAACAGGTGCCCTTTATTCTATGGCACTGTCCCTACCACCTTTGCATCTGATTACCACCTTAACTATTTGCTCTTTTTCTTTAGCTATTTTTTTTTTTTAGATTTTATTTATTTATTCATGAGAGACACAGAGAGAGAGGCAGACATAGGCAGAGGGAGAAGCAGGCTCTCTGCAGGGAGCCCAATGCAGAACTCGATCCCAGGACCCTGGGATCATGACCTGAGCCAAAGGCAGACGCTCAACCCCTGAGCCACCCAAGCACCCTCTTTAACTTGTTTTTCTTTAAACAAAGACTTATTTGAAAGCTAATAATAGCCAACACACAGGTTCAAGTGCCAGACACTGCTCTCATTTAATTCTCACAAACCTGTAGAATAGGTACTAGCTGTGCCCCCATTTTAATGAAGAGGACCCTGAAGCTCAGAGAGGTTAAAGACTTCACTCAAGGTCACAGAGCTATTACTATAAGGTAGAGTCATGATCTGAAACAAGGCTGTCTGATCAGAATCTCCATATTGCCTGAAGGAGGATAACTTTGTTCTATTTTATATTTAAGAACAGCATTGTTTTTCCCCTTAAAGAATGAGATGCAAGAAGAAAAAACAAGATAAGAAATCCTTAAACAAATAGGTATTTGTGTACCTACAATAGCTACATTAGCTATATAAATCACCTACACTAATGTCTCATGCATGTTGAGAGTCAGAAAGTCAGAATCTTAAAAATCATCTTAACAAAAAAAGAAAATGGGAAGTGACAGCTTCTGGGCACAGGATTTCTTTTGGGTGTAATGAAAATGTTCTAAAATTGACTATGGTGACGACTGCACAACTCTGAATGTACTAAAAAATAATTGAATTGTACATTTTAAAAAGGTGAATTTATGGTACATGAACTATATCTCAATAAAGCTGTTGTTTTTCTTTTTTTAGATTTTATTTATTTATTCATGATAGACATAGAGAGAGAGAGGCAGAGACACAGGCAGAGGGAGAAGCAGGCTCCCTGCAGGGAGCTGGATGTGGGACTCGATCCCGGCCCCCTGGCCCGGGATCACGCCCTGGGCCGAAGGCAGGTGCTAAACCACTTAGCCACTCAGGGATCCCGTTTTGTTTTTTAACTGATTAAGAACAGCTGGGCAATGAGAAGGAGTGTGAATGGACAAATGAAGTGGGGTGCCTGAAGGAAGACTGCTGGCTGTGCCCCTAAATTCACATAAGCTAGAATGTCTCAGGCTCAAAATTCTCATTTTGTAAGTTTACACAGAGCAATTTAATCCATGTCTTTTTTTTTTTTTTTTTCAATTTATTTATTTATGATGGTCACAGAGAGAGAGAGAGGCAGAGACACAGGCAGAGGGAGAAGCAGGCTCCATGCACCGGGAGCCCGACGTGGGATTCGATCCCGGGTCTCCAGGATCGCGCCCTGGGCCAAAGGCAGGCGCCAAACCGCTGTGCCACCCAGGGATCCCAATTTAATCCATGTCTTGCACAGGCTGATAAGACTTATCAACTGTTTATTTATCAACTTGGGATGAAAAACTAGTAAAGGGAAAGAGATGTTCAAGTCTGGTGGTGAACTGTCTCCAACTAGACAAATTTCACTGGGAGTCAAATGATCCCAAGAAGACCATGGGGAGGGTTCTCAGTAAATTATTATTATTATTATTTAAATATTTTATCTATTTATTTAAGAAAGACACACAGAAAGAGGCAGAGACAGGCAGAGAGAGAAGCTCCCCATGGGGAGCCCAATGAGGGACTCAATCCCAGGACTCTGGGATCATGCCTTGAGCCAAAGGCAAATGCTCAACCACTGAGCCACCCAGGCATCCCCCTCAGTAAATTAAACAGGAAAACATAGGGACACCTGGGTGGAGCAGTTGGTTAAGCATCCGATTCTTGATTTCGGCTCGGGGTCCAGGGATGAAGCGTCAGGTGGGGCTCCATGCTCAGCACATCTGCTTGGGATTCTCTCTCCCTCTCCCTGCGCCCCTCCTGCTCTTGCACTCTCTCTAAATAGATATATAAATATTGTAAATAAAAATAAATAGGAAAATGTATGTTGAGTGCCCAGTTAGCAAGCACAGTGCCTGGCACAGTGACTGGTTAGTTAGGGGTGGCTCTAGGACAGTGATGACTAAAGGATGGACCCAGAGAAGGGCAGAGTGTGTTATCTCCACCACAGAGGCACTAGAGCCCTGGCCTCTCACTGGGCCTGGACAACCTGGATTCTAGCCCAGGGCACTGTGTCCCTGTGCTGGCACCTCCACCAACTCCCCTCTCGGGCTATCCTTTCTCCTTGGCTTCCGATGTTAATCAACCCCTTCTTCTGAAAAACCCATTTTCCCTTTAGAGCCACATCTTGAGAACCAGAAGCCACTCACTCTTTTTAAGGGTAACAGCATATTTCTGTTCCAACCCACTATTTGTGGTTTTGCTATTTGATTCTTACAGGCAATCTGATTCCCACATTCTTGGGAGAAGCCTCGCAGGGGGTACCAAGTATTGGCAACAAAATCCACAGCGATATACTAAGTGCAAATCACTGTTTTATAGCAGAATTTTAAGCTACTATGTTTTTGCAAACCTATCTTTTAGGGATCCCTGGGTGGCTCAGTGGTTGAGCATCTGCCTTTGGCCCAGTGTGTGATCCTGGAGTCATGGGGCTGAGTCCCACATCGGGCTCCCTGCATGGAGCCTGCTTCTTCCTCTGCCCCCCGCCCCCCCGTGTGTGTGTGTCTCTCATTAATAAATAAATAGATGATCTTAAAAAAAAAAAAAACCTACCTTTTAGAAGTCAAGCTCCCCACACACACAGTTCATTCAAAAAAATGTATTTATTGAGTGACTGCCATGAATGCTGGGCACCATGCCAGTGTTGAGAAAGTAGTGGTGAACAGAATGGTCTAGATCTCAGCCCGGGAATAACGAAACATAAACTCTCCAGCGATCTCAGGTAGTGATAAGCGCTAAGAAGAAAATAGAAGAGCTGATACAGCAGAAGTGTGGGAGCTGCAGAGAAAGTGATCAGGTTGAACTGAGAGACCCGAAGATAAATGGGAGGGATGGGGGAAGGGACAGGAAGTGCAAAGGCACCAGCAGCAAGCATGGCACTCTCAAGATAAACGCTGCTTACATATTGTGTGGTCGATAAGGGGAGAGAGGTGGGCAAGGGGCCAGGTCACACAGGGCTTTGAGGCCATGGGGCAAGGTGGGCACAGGCTTCACTCTGAATGGGATGTGATGGGACATTACCAAAAGGGTTTAAGCACAGGGGAGCTGTGATCTAATTCATGCTTTTAAAAGCTCACTCTGGCTGCCATGTAGAAAATGGGCTGTAGTAGAAGCACTCTGACGCAGCCAGAGAGGCATTTTTATCTGCACAGCTATGCTTACTACGTACCATGTGGTTTTTATTTATTTATTTATTAATGAGAGACAGAGAAAGAGAGACAAAGAGAGAAACAGAGAGAGAGAGAGGCAGAGGGAGAAGCAGACTCCATGCAGGGAGCCCGATGTGGGACTCGATCCAGGGACTCCAGAATCATGCCCTGGGCCAAAGGCAGACGCTAAACCGCTGAGCCACCCAGGGATTCCCCCTTGTACCATGTGTTTAAATACTAATATTTATTGACTGACCATAGCCTGATAAGGGTTACAATAAAAACCTGGTTCTTGCCCTGAGAGTTTAAGAAAGTGAAGATGGCAAGAGATCTATAGGGTGGGCCAGGAGTTTTTTTTTTTTTTTTTAATTTTTTAAATTTACTTATGATAGTCACACAGAGAGAGAGAGAGAGGCAGAGACACAGGCAGAGGGAGAAGCAGGCTCCATGCACCGGGAGCCCGACGTGGAATTCGATCCCGGGTCTCCAGGATCGCGCCCTGGGCCAAAGGCAGGCGCCAAATCGCTGCGCCACCCAGGGATCCCTGGGCCAGGAGTTTATGAGCACCTTCCCTGAGACACGGGACCTTCCCTGAGACATTGAAGATAGCAACTCTGTGATCACCTAGAGACACGTGCCATTTTTGGTGGCAACTCTTTTTGTCCTTTCCTTGAGTAAGCTGATATAGAATAACCTTCCAGCAACAGCACTTGGTCTGCTCCTGTGTCTGCCAAGCATGCTGATAAATAACAGAGGAACACAAGCTGCTCACACATGTGTCCTCTCACAGAACATACTACCAACAGAAACTGCTGTCAATAATGGGACAAAAGAGACAAGATAAAGTATAAAGATGAGTCAGATACTTCATGAAGATCAAGCAGCTAGAGTAAAGAATTATTACACAAAAATCACTTGGGAAGGTATAGTCCTGGGGAAAAAAAATGAATTTGAGAACTAATTTGTACAAATTGCCCAGGGAAACATGCAAACATTCTGAAATAATCTTATGATAACCAATGCACCATTTCTTGCCTAATGTTTTAAGACTATAGTCAGGTGTGGGATATCTCTTTCATTTAAAAACAAACAAAGGGGATCCCTGGGTGGCGCAGCGGTTTAGCGCCTGCCTTTGGCCCAGGGCGCGATCCTGGAGACCCGGGATCGAGTCCCACATCGGGCTCCCGGTGCATGGAGCCTGCTTCTCCCTCTGCCTGTGTCTCTGCCTCATTCTCTCTGTCTCTGTGACTATCACAAATAAAAAAAAATTAAAAAAAAAAAAATAAAAATAAAAATAAAAACAAACAAAACTGGGGCAGCCCGGGTGGCTCAGTGGTTTAGCGCTGCCTTCAGTCCAGGGCATGATCCTGGAGACCCGGGATCGAGTCCCATGTCAGGCTCCCAGCATGGAGCCTGCTTCTCCCTCTACCTGTGTCTCTGTCTCTCTGCCCCTCTCTCTGTGTCTATTTCTGTATCTCTCATGAATAAATAAAATCTTTAAAATAAATACAAACAAAAATATGTAATGTGCTAGGTCACAGAAGGAAACAAAGCTATCTGTCTGTCCACTGTCATGGCCACCCACCCACACACCTTCTTGCACAGATGTCTATGAGTAGCCACCAACTGCCAGGTTGTAGGCAAGATGCAGAGATCCCGTGTATGCGCAACAGAGGGGGTCCCCTTGTCTTCCTCAGGGCAGATAAACATTGAGCGACTGACTACCCAAACAACTACTGGGAGATAAATACCCCAAACTGAGCCCACTGCACTGAAACTGACATCAAGAAGTAGGAGCTTGCTGCATTCCAAGAACTATTTAGAGAAAACCACACAGCTGACACAGGACATTAGACATCATGCTTTGCTGGCTGTGTTCCTCAAAAGAAGAGCGACAAGGAAGGCGGAAGGGCGAGAAATAGACAAGCTGCTATCCGAGGTTTCCTGCAGATGTTAGCAGGCCCCCTGAACTGCCCCTCAGACACAGATGGATCCCTCACATGGCGTGAAAGGAACATTGCCCAGGGTGTACCTGACAGCGATAGGTCTCTTTCTCTGGGTGCGTCTCCATTCTCTGAGCTCACTTTTCCAGAACCACTCTTGGCATGTTCACCGTTGGTTAAATCTGTCTTTTCGGGAGTCGTCGGTTTGCTCTGGGCCTGGCTCTGCTTCAAATGACTGAACTTTGGGGACACTGTTGCAGCTTGGATCACGGGGGACTGGGGTTTTGACTGGATTGGTTTTTCCAACTCTCTGGCCTCCTGCAACTAAAAGGCAACAACAAAGGGATTCAATCTAAATATTCCCAGTATCGGTGCACCTGGGTGGCTCAGTCGGTGGAGTGTGTGACTCTTGATGTCAGGGTTGTGGGTTCGAGCCCCATGCTGGGTGTAGAGATTACTTAAAAATAATAAAATCTTAAAAAAAAAATTGGTCCCAGCATTTTGAGAAGGACCAGAAAATATGTCAGCCTGAAGGATAACATTTTAAACAGAAGAATAGCACTTTAAATAGGAGATAAATTGTTTTGGCAAACTCAAAACAAATTGTGAATGCTGATTCCAAAACCCAAGCTAGATTTTCTCTCTTTTTAAAGCATGAACAAAAACAGAATTCAGAGGAAGAAGGGATACACTTTAAAATGAAACCATTCACACATCGGTTGTGTCGTGCACCCCGCAGCTGATGACTGCCACCACTCACCACTTGGTTTTCCATGCGTGTGAAAATGACGTTCAGCATCTGAGTGAGGGTAGCCTTGGCAGTGGTTTGATTGATGAGATTTTTGCTGGCCAAATAGATATTGTAACATGTCCTCACTGTCTGCAGGATAGTGCCCTCATGAATTTCAATGTGTGGGGATGTCACCGCTGTCAGAAGAGCCTAGAACAGAAATCCACAACCTTCACACCTTCACAAACGTCCACCTGCCTCCCATCCTCCCACAGCCAAACTTTTCTACAGGGTTTGGCTTTGTTTTGGTTTGGTTCTGTAAATTTTAAGATGGCTCTGCAAACCAAGACTCCCTATTGCTCTGAGTTTAAAGGTATTAACTCCATAAAATCCAGATTTTTTTGCTGTAATTAAGCTGTGTTGAAGAGGGCTTTCTACCAGGATACTTTTTTAAAAGCCAAAAATACAGACAGTTCTCTCAGGAAGGAAACTGCTCTAACTTGATCTCACCTTTATTAATCACAAAATATACAGGTTTTGATAGGCAGTCAGTGTCCCGGTTCCCTGGAGGGTTTTCAGGAGAGCTTCAGGAGTGGCTAACGTGGAGCCATCTGGCACAAAGCTAATACAGTGAGGACTTCAGATCTGGAATGCTGACTATAGCCATCCCGATCTATTCTCCCTACAAGCAGACGGTACTACCACATGCCAAACCACTTCTGGCAGCAGAAATGGAACAGGGAAATGGAATTAGGGGTAGGTGGGAGGGGACAGGACAAGATGACAAGGGGCAGACTGATATAAGATTATCAAGGGCCCACTGAGAAATGGCAGACTGGGAATCCATAATTTCAAGGAGAAAGACCGGAGGATTTCAAGCTGATTCAATTGACAAGCAATTTACATTGTTATTAGGGGAACTGTTTACTTTGAAAACACACCTGGTTCCACTTTTCTTGTCTCAGTCTGTGCTAATAAATTCTGACACTTAACAAAAGATCTAAGTGATACTTACACTCTGTTGTTCCAGTTCAGCACCACCTGAGACAACTAACACATGGTAAATTAGAAACCCAAATTCCCAAAGGAGACTAGCTTTCTTATTTAAAAATCCAGACCAGGCAAACAAACAGAAATACCTTAATTATTTGTAACTGAACTCCTTCATCGGTCTGAGGGCCCTGAAAACAGTTGCAAATGGTTTCAACGATCCTGTCGATGAGCCGCTTCCCTGGGGCTCCACTGTCAGGGGCATTGCCGGTGATGTGCCCATATGCGATGAGTTTCTAAAGACAGAAAGAGATGAAAAGTTTCTACCTGGCCAGGACTGAGGCTGCCTGTGGCAGCAAAAGACAGGCAGTAAAGTTTGGCCTTAACATCCGGTTCCCACAGATCCTTCTGCTCTCCTGGGGCATGATAGGCACAGCTATCTTCTGGGTGCACCGTTCACCCTGTCTCCCACGGCAGAAGAGCTCCAGCATGGTGAAAGGCTGTCCAACGCAATGGGCAAGGTGTAGAACAGTGGCCAGTACACAACCACAAGTGTAAGAAATTGAGGGACTAAAACTTGTACATAATAGAGACAGGAAGTAGTCAGCAGTTGCCCAGAGCTGGGGGGTGGTTAGAGGGAAATAGGGAATAACTGCTGATGACCCAGGGTCTCTTTCCGAGGTGACAAAGATGGTCTACAACTAGATTGTGGAGATGGATGCACAACACTGTCAGGTACCAAAAATCACTAAATTGTACACTTTCAGTGGGTGATTTGTATGCATCTGAATTAAATTGTGAGCCGTTAAAAAACCATATATGTGTGTGTGTATACACGCATATATATGTATAAATATATACACACACACATAAATTCTTTTTAAAACGAAAGATACAAGGAAAGACACATAAGAAACTGATAATTTATTCTGCTAGAGGGGGAACTCAGTTCTGCACCTATGTTACCAAATGTGTATCAACCTGGCTGGTGAAGAGGTGAGGCGCTGCTTGGGCCACACCCTCTTGGTTGGGCTACACACTGGCTTGGACATGGGCTGCCTTTCAGAGACTGGTGCCACCTCACTTAGGACCTGGATTTCACTGTGGGGAATCTGAAAGCTGGAAAGGAAGTCAAAGGTCAGGGGCAGGAGGATTTCCAAGCCTGGCTGAGATTCTGAATCACCTGAGGGAGCCCATTACAAATACAGATTCCCAGACCTCATTGCAGACCTATTGAATCAGAATTTCTGGGATAGAGCCTGGTAATCAGTGTTTTTCTCCAAGTAATCTAGGTTATTCTGATGGCTAAGCAGATAAAAGAATCACTCATCTCACATAACCCCTCTACGATATGTGAATTCTAAGGCATTCTCTGCTTCCACTGACTTAAAGACTCTTTAAAATGCTGTTCTTTACCCTTTTTGGTTCCTAATTTGTCATATCCCTACCTCTACACAAAGTGACACAAGGACCTGAGGTTATCTATGGTGCCACCAGTACTGTGCTAGGAAGACCTGCTACTCTGCAGAGGCCCGACTCTTGTTCCTCAATAGCCTTCCCCATCAGTAGCTGTGGAAACACTTCCATCCAGTAAGCAGGAAAAAACAGGTTAAGAGAGAATGGCTGAGAGTAGAACATGATACTGTCAGATCGTGTGACTGAATGAACAGGAGAGCCCTGCACACCCTCTGCCAATCAAGTCCAACCCCAGAGGTCACCAGACAGGGGCAAGGGGGGGCAGCAGGAGTGGGGAGGGTGCAGAGGGTGGGGGTGGTGCTGAAATGTGTTTCTGAAAAACAGCTCACGATGCCCTTTACCTTAACCCCCTCCCTGCTGCTAGACATGCAGGCTTCCGAAGTGGGCAGTGCTGGCTACCTGGTAAGGGAACTCTGGTTTTTGACACTGCTTATGCCTTACTCCTAATGGATGCATAACCCCATCTGGAGCACCAGATTATAAGTGGGATGGTTATGAACTAAAATGTGAATGTGGAAAAGTAGGCCCTGTAGAACTCAACAATGATGCTGCAAAGTAAGGATGGAGGTGAATTACTAGATGTTTAATTTAAATACGAAAAGGATTGGAAGTATTCTCTTTCCTCTATAGACTCCTGAGAGGTCACCTTCCCCTTCTAGCTTAACAGGGTTTTAAGCATAACTTTACTTCCTTGCCTGTGCAGTGATATGGCGCAAGAAGACAGCAGAATTCCCATGTCCTTGGGTATTTCTAGCTCTGCCTTCTTAGCCCTCCTTACTGATTCTTCTCATGGGGTTTATATCTTCCAAAGCCAAAAGTCCTGGCTGGGGTCTCCAGGGCCCTGTCTGATTTGGAGACATCTTAAAATGAGCAAGTTGCAGTGATAATGCACAGCATTATCTCATTTTGGAAAATAAAAACTGTATGACTGTGTGTGTGTGTTTAGATATTTTTGCAAATGCATAGGAAAAAGCCTGGAAACAGAGGTCCAACAGCATGAGTATGCTTGGCAAGCTTACTCAAGAGAACAAAGTGTTTTGCACAGTGAGTGGAGTGGAAAGTTACTGGCAGGTCTAAGAAAAGGATTAACATGATGTGATACATTTCTAAAGGATCCCTCCAGTGCCTGTGTGGAGAACAGGCTGGAGGGCAACAGGAGTAGAAGCAGGGGACCAGTGAGGAGACTACTGCATTGTTCAGAAGGGAGATGCTAGTGGCTTGGACTCAGGGAGGGTGACATAGATGGAGGGTAGAAACTCTTGCTTTATTCCTTGTTGATGCAAAAATATGAGAAGAGGGCAGAGGAAGGAGGCCTGTAGGCAGCTGGTCCACTGACCCTTGTGTCCAAGGAGGCTACCCGCACAGGGTGTTCACTGTTACCCTATTTGTCAATGTCTCTCTATAGGGGAAGGGATAAATAAAATGATGGCATAATATATCATTCATCAGTCAAAAGGATGTATGTAGCCATGTAACTACACCTTAAAAACACTGAATGCAAAAAGCAAGCTGCAGAACACCTGAAACTTACATAATGTATGTCAACTATAGTTCAATAACAAAAACTTTAAAATACTTTTTTTTTAAAAAAAAAAGGATGCAAATAAATTAGGGAAATTTGTCAAATTCATAAAATAAAATCTGCCACCCATAGGCAAGAAAAAATGAACAATAAAGGAAAAAAATATACTACCTACACAGGCAACTGGGTTTGGGGGTAGTGGTCCAAGGGACTTCAGCTTTATCTGTAAAGTTCTAAAAAATTTTTTAATAGAGAATATAGTCATGTACAGCTTTTATAATTACAAATGGATTTTAAAATGTGCCTAATGGGGATCCCTAGGTGGCTCAGTGGTTTAGCGCCTGCCTTTGGCCCAGGGATCCCGGAGTCCCAGGATCAAGTCCCACATCAGGCTCCCTGCATGGAGGCTGCTTCTCCCTCTGCCTGTGTCTCTGCCTCTCTCTCTCTCTCTCTTTCTCTCTCTGTGTCTCTCATGAATAAATTAAAATAATAATAATAAATAAAATGTGCTTAAAAAATCTAAAGTTTTCTAGAAATAAGAACTGAAAGACAATGCTTGTGGACAGCTGAGACTAGTGGTTTCCTATAGTCCTCACTGGGACATAGAAAATATTGCAACTCTATTCCTATTTTTTTTTAAATCTCATCTTTTTAAAAGTTCTATTTTTGAATGTTTTATAATATATGTAATAACAGTAGTATATGTACATAATCTCACCACTGAAGAAACATGAATATATTAGGATAGTCTCAAAAAAATTTGGCTACTGACATGGGCCCAGGGAAAGGGAATCTTGGAGACCTTGGAGATTATGCAGTGAGTAAGGTAAGAATGAACTTAATGCCTCTCCCCCGGCGGGAGTGGATAGTGGGGAGTGGGGGGTGTGCATTAGACCAGGTGCTGAAGTGAAAGAATAAAGAGAATCTTTATCTTTTGGTAGAAGTGAGCAGCAAGAAAACTTTCTAGGTTTCTCCCAGTGGGGAGAGGGAACTCTAACTGTGCTCAGTACAAACCAACAAAGAAGCACCCTTACCACCCCATCACCTCTCCAAGCTCAAAGAAGGATGCTCTTAAATGCCCAGGGCAGAATGTGGAAGTGTCTGCAGCTGGCTTCAATTCTGCCCAAACCAACCTTTGCCCCTAGACATTGGCCTTCCATTTCTAAGACGGAAGTCAGTTCTCCCACACTGGGAAAAGCCAGTCAAACAAGCTTTACAAGGACAACCTCCCAAGAGGAAATGAAATTTTTTATTCAGCATTCCAGGGAGTGCTGGGTTACTTTCTAATGTCCTAAAAAGGACAACACATCTTGCATTTTGTAATATTAACCAAAGAAATTCGTGTGTACCTACTAAATCACAGAGAACATCCATTCTTAAAAAAAAAAAAAAAAAAAAAAGAAAAAAAAGAGCTAACTGTATGTCATAGGCTCAATATACTTTTACATTTACAGCTCAAGTCAGGACAGTGGCCTGAAGTAGAGCAGGATGTCAGTGTTTCCATTCCAGAGTTCCAGAAACAGACTATTTCCAGGAAAATATACAACATAAAATATAAACCGCGTATTTTTAATCAAAAAGACAGAAACACAGAGTAATAGTTAAGAGTGGTGGTCAGCAACCTTTTTCTGCAAAGAACCCAATTTTTAGGCTTGCAAGTCCTATGGTCTCTGTTTCAACAACTCAACTCAGCAGTAGTAGTGGGAAAGCAGCCAAAGATAATAAACAATGAGCACAGCTGTTGTTATGGACAAAATGTTGGTGTCCCCCTGTTCCTATGTTGAAGCCCTACCTCCCAACGAGATGGTCTTAGGAGGCAAGGCCTTTGGGAGGTGATTAGGTTTAGATAAGATGATGAAGGCTGGGGTCCTCATGATGGGATCAGTGCCCTAGGAGAGACTGAAGATCTACTGCGCTCTCTCTGCCATGTGAGGACACAGCTAAGTACTCGGCCATTTACAAACCAGGAAGAGAAGAGGGCTCTTACCCAGAACTAAATTGGCTGGCATCTTGATCTTGCACTCCCTAGCCTGCAGACCTGAGGGAAATAAGTATCTCCTGCTTAAGTCACCCAGTCTGTGGTATTGTTATTATCGCATGGCTAGATTAAGACCGCTGTGTTCCAATAAAACTTTATTTACAAGAGCAGGTGGCAGGCCAGATTTTGCTTATATTTATAGTTTAAGAACCCCTGGTTAAGAATTTAGATGAGGTGGGCAGAGTCCTAGATACCTGCCCCATTCCACCAATTCCTGGGGCAGGGGCAGCTTGGTAGGGCGGTCACTTTATTCTCTAAGCCTCTGCCCCCTCAATTCGGAATGAAGATGAGTTAAGTAACCAGAATATTGCTGGGAAGATTAAACACAATACTCTGGACAGAGCACTGAGCACAGGGGCCAGCAAAGGCCAAGGACTCAAGACACATTGGCCACTGTTCTTAGTACATTGGTAATGTTAACTGTCAGCACCAGCTTCAGAACTAAACAGTAAGATGAGAAGAAAACAACTAAAATTAAACTTATGCCAAATTTCCTCAGAAAATTTCACAGCAACAAATATTTTAGGATAGGAAGAGGACTTGGGCCTGCCATTTAAGAATTCTTGGCTCATTATATGTTTCACATAGGACAATCTGTACAGAATTATACTGAATGAGAAAATGGCTTTTCATTTGGAAGAACCACTTCTGTGAAGAAACTGTCACCAACTTTCAAGTACAGATATATCAAAGAAGGGAGATTAATAGAGTAAATATTAGACTGGAGATGCCAAAAACGTGGCATGCCCACCGCCACTTGGCAGTCCTGTGCCTTAGCAGATATAACCAATCGATTATGGTACTTTCTCAAGAAACCCAGATGAAGCTTCAGATAGCTTTTCAACACAGCTTCTGAGCAATCATAATATAGAACCTATTCACTATGCCTGTTCTAGAAAGTATTGGTAAACTGTGGACCTCTGGATGTAATTTTTTAATTTACCAAGCTTTTTTCATTGATGTGTAGGTTGCCTGCTGGGGTTAAGAATAGAAATGAGGTAACCAGAAACCTCAGGAGTAGATCTTAAGAAAAAAATACAAGAATGCTGGACCAGGAAATTAAGAAACTCAAGTTGTAGTCCTGTTTCTGTCTTTCATACCTGCATATTACTGGACAAGTCATCTTAACTTCCCTACTCCCACTTCTTCATCAATCAAAGGTAATTTATCACAAGGTCACTGTGGATCCAGGTCGCTCCTTACCATTCATTCCCAGATCCTGTACTTGCAATTGTACCCACTCGACTAAAATTTATTTGTAAGCCCCATATCAATATGTGTGACACTTTTGCAGTCATATGTGGACACATGCAGAGCAGCAAAAAAATCAAATCACTTGATGCACACATTCTCAACAAAGGTCAAACAAGGAGATGCTCTGTCTTCTCGTTTCAGTTCTTATATTGTAAGTAGTAACTTTTCTGTGGCTTATTTCATGCCACATTTTTTTGCATTTTTGTCCACTCTGTTGGTGTGTTTCCCATTTAAAATGGCCCTAAATACAGTGCTAAAGTGCTGTCTACTGTTTCTAAGAGCAAGAAGGCAACAATGTGCCTTATGAAGAAATTACATGTGTGAGGTAAGCTTTGTTCAGGCATGTGTTACAGCACTGCTGACCCTGAGTGCAATGTTAATGAATCAATAATATATATTAAATGAGATGTCTTTAAACAGAAACACACAATGAACAAAGTTATGTATTGCTTTATGTATTGAGACCAGTTGGCGAATATGTTGATGCCAGAGGCTCCCAGGCACCTTACCTTGTATTTCCTGTGGGAACAATGGTTCAGTACTTGCTTATTCAGTATTCACAGTGACTTTATAGAATATTATCAAAAATAATGAATATTGATTATATCTTTTTCTCTATTTGGTATTCTGAATTTTAATGCCATCGAGAAAAAGGTGGCATTAAAAATACTGCACCTGTCCTGTGTAGCAACTATTCCAACTAATCCTAAAGGTTTCAGTTAGAAAAACATACACAATAGAGTACAACAAAGTATTTCCAGGGAAACACATTTTTGTTATAGCCGAGGTCAGACCCCTTACTCTTCCCTGACTCGTGAGACCTCCATAAAGTATACGTTGGATTGCTCCTTTCTACATCAACCTGGAAGCACAGTTCCTATGAATGGACACCAATGGCTTGGAGAGAACCTTCTTTATACCATCAAGTTTCAGTATGGTACCTGCAAGCAGTCGAGGGATGTGCTGACCACCCGTGGGGACTTGGACTGGCAAGCTAGCTCAAATGGAAGGAAATACTTGTCAGCTTCAATGAAATTTGCCTTTGGTGGTGCGGCAGCGCCAAGCCTAGGGAAAAAGCAGGAGAGGGCCGGAGAGGGGAAATGAAAAAAGTTTACTTTTCCTACGCCTCACTCTAACTGCCCCCCCCAATCATTTCATTGAAAATGCCTGCATCTGTGGGGCAAGACAATTAAAAACTGAAATAAATGCATTAGGGCAAAAGACCAAAGCGCCATAAGCCATAGACAGAAGCAAGATCTCTGATTAGTGGGCTATGTCGACAGTGTCCTGTCCTGGCATCAGCCATGTTCTGAAATGTGACCAACTGGTTTTTTAACTATGGAGACAAGGAAAGAGCAGCCACTTATGGAGCAAGCTGTCCTCCTGACCAAGGAAGCATGACATATAGGGCAAGAGCTTTGCCTCATCTGTCAAGAAAAGGTACAGCAGCATTAGCTTGATCTTCCCTTTCCTGCAAATATGCAGTTATTGAGTTGGCAACCTGTCAACCTAGGATCTGTTCAAATACACATGGAGTCCTGCCATGTGCCCAGCACTGTGCTAGGAGAGTATGTGCCACCTGTGAGGTAAGACATACGAGAAAACATACACAGAAAGGGGTCCCCACGGCCACTACCTAATTCCCTTAATACTGTATTTCAGGAAGGAGAAGAACTTACCTCTGCTTTTCTATTTCTGCTTTAATTTCATCTGGTGGAGAAGAAAAAAAAGCCATGTTAGGAGTATGCTATATTTATATAAAAGAAAACTTAACTAAAAGATATTTGGAAAATATTAGAAAGAATGTTAATGAGATTTTTAAGACTGAAATGCTGATATGAATAGAAAGCGATTATAATAATAATAATAGCTAACATGTACACAGCAGTTATTCTGTGCTAGGCATTACTCTAGGTACTTTACAGACTTTCATTTACTTAGTCCTCAAAACAATCCTATGAGGTAGGTAGTATTTATCTCCATCTTCTGTAGAGCAGGACTGGTCAACCAAGAAACTATTGAGTTGGGGCCAAAACGCCCGGATTCAAATTTGTGTTCTCCAGTCCCTGGTATGTCACAGGAGGCAAATCACCTAACCTCTCTGTGCCTTGGCTTCTCATTGAAATCAGGGATTCTCACCTTGGGCAGCTTTGCCCCAGGGGCACTTGGCAACATCTGGAGACATTTTTGGTTTTCCAGACTGCAGGGGGTTGCTGCTGGCGTCTGGTTGGTAGAAGCCAGGGATGCTGCTAAATATTCTACAGTGCACAGGATGGCCCCCTGGATCACCTGTTTCCCAACTCAGTAGTTTCTTGGTTGAGAAGTCCTGCTCTACATAAGATGGAGATAAATACTACCTACCTCACAGGATTGTTTTGAGGATTAAGTAAATGAAAGTCTGTAAAGTACCTAGAGTAATGCCTAGCACAGAATAATGTTCTAGCTATCTCCCCATTATGCAACATGCATGTTAATAATAGCTACCACAATATAATAACATTTCAACCATTTAAAAATATGATAGGAGACTGGCAACAAATAGAACAAAATGCTGGGTTGGTAGGATGACTATTTTTTTCTTTTTTCATGTTTTCTATGTAAGCATATGTATTTTGTTATTTTTACAAATCAGGATTTTTAAAAAAATTATGGTAAACACACCTAAAACTTACCATCTTACCTATTTTTAAATGTATAGCTCAGTATACTGACTACTTTCATATTGTTGTGCTAAGGCATATATAATTTTTATGAATTAATTAAAAAAATCTTACGACAGTGGTTATAAAAATTACCCAGTGAAGGTTACAGAAATGAAGTGTCATTACTCACAAACCACAACCTCAAAGAGATAGTCTTATTTCCAGGAGAACAAGGTTGTGTGCACCCTTGAAATAACCGAACACCCAATCTAAATACAGAGAGAATTCTCCTGCACCCTCTTGGTCAAATGTATTCCTGCATGTTTGGTTTCACAGGCTCAACATATTATCAAACCAGGCCAATGATATAAGTCTGCACTGAATGCCATGTAGTTAAATAATCTCCAAAAGGGCAGCCTTTTTACAATCTGTTGAGAACCAGTGGTTTGGATATGGCTTTAGTTATCCCAGCAACACTGTTCTGGTAATTACAAATGTCCTTTTCTTGGGGAATTCCTATTCTAGACAGAGCTAGGAAGTGAAAACTCAACAAGAAGACTTACTAGAGGTGGCAATTTCTAACCTTCCAGCTAACCTTCCAATGTCTTCTTACTGCATACATAAGGAAAATGGGTGAGAAATACCCAGGTGATTAATATCAAGTGTTCTGCTCATGGACCATAAAGGCCATGACACACAGGGTCTGTTAAAGAGAGCTCTGTGGCATGGTTCCTTCCCTTTAGGGACAAGAATCCACTAAGGAAGTAGCTGTGGCTTCCTCTGGTGGAGGCCCCCACCCAGGCTGTGGGAATGACCCAGGAGGCTGGCAGCCAAGCTTGCAGAAATCTATATCCATAATGTCAAGGCTCTGCTTGGTGCTTAAGATCATGTCACTGTTGACATACCAAAGGGGCACTGCTGCTCAAACTCCAATGTAGGGTTTCCTTCCAACCACGGTTACCTTGTTTAGAGTTTGGATGTTAAATGAATCTGAAGCAATTAGGCCTTCACTCGAATCTATGCTGGCCTCTGGGCTCCAAAATAATGTTTTGGAATGTCACCAGTGCCAACTCACCAATGGCTAAAGCAGGGTCTGGGCTACAGCAGGTAGCCAACAAGTGACAGTTCTCTTGCTCTTTTCTTGAAACAGGAGTCAGAAACAGTGCAAAATGTCTAGTGCAGAACCAAGCAGAGCCAAGGGGAAAAAGAAAATGAGGGACAGATGCCTATTCGGTCCTCACCACAACCCAGGAAGGCAAGAGCACTCTTACCCCATAACTGTTACACAGGTGAGGAATCTGGGCACACACAGATCAAGTCACCTGATCACCATCATAGCCACCAAGTGCTACTGGGGAGTCAGGATTCATACCTAGGCTGTCTGCTCCAAAGCCAATACTTCAGAATCCATCAATGATAAGACAGAGGAGGAGGATGGGTGAAGGAAGAGGAGCATATGGTAGGGCACACCTGCTCTAGTTTATTGCTCTACATTTTAATAGGCATTGCTTTCCCAACAGCCAACTGGGCAATTAGCAGTCATAAATGAACAGGCTGGAAAGCAAGGGGATCTGAGTCGGGTGGGGCAGCTCCAACTGAAAAACTGCACTATCTTCCTAGGAAGTCCTTCCTGTCCTGGACATTGCTGCTATCTATGAGCTCCTAGGGTTAGACCCCCCCATTCATCAGTGACTTTGGCACCGACCTCTGCTCCACCCTCAAGCTGAGTCCAACCACCACCTTCACCAACCTCAACATCTTATCACTGGTCAACTCGCCCAAATTCCCCCAACCTCCCTGCACACCTTCAACTCTCCCCAACACATCTGACCTGCCACACCCCTGCCTCCTATACAAAGCAAGGCTGCCCTCAATTCCTTCAACCTCTCCTCTGAGGACCTCCTCCCCCACTCCAAGCCAGGCTAGTGTGGCAGTCACACTCAGAATCTTGTTCCTATATGGAACCGTGCCACTTCCAGCTCCTTCCTGTTCCATGCCCTCAATCTCTTTTCCTTCCAGACAACCTAACTCAATTGCTCTGAGCGAGGCCTTTCTTTGGACTGTCAGATCTTGATGAGTCCAACATGTCAGCTTTCCCCATTCTTCAGTTTCCAGGATGGGTCCCATTAGCAGGACTGTTATCAGAATGATAGGCAATCAATAGCCATGAATCTCTCTGACCTTTAGTCTTTAACTTCTGGCAAAATCCCAAACTGCGACTATCATCTCCTTTTTTTTTTTTTTTTTTAATCATCTCCTTTTGACCAGTCTCCACCTAACAACTAGACCTCAGACAACAGGGCAAGTTAGTAGGGCTATAGAGCCATAATCACCAACCACAAATAGAACAATAAATAACGCCAGATGAGCCCATCTCCTCTACCCTCCACAGACTATTGCACATTTCTCTGCTCTCAATACCCCGCTTACTCTCCTAACCATCACCCCTCCTCTTTATTCACAACCCATGGAGTGATCTTCTATTTCATGCAGAGATTAGAAGCCGCCACAAGGAGACCTCTTTAACTTCCCATTAGAGAACCTAAAAAAATGACCCACTCTCCTGCCAGAAGACAGTCCAATCCCTCTGTGTCCCACCCCTATATGCCTCTTGGGAACTTCATCCTCTGTTCTGTCTAGAATCTGATCACTTTCCACCATGCTGGACCACCAGCACTACTATCCGCTTTGCTCCAGCTCTTATCCTTCCTCCCAATCCACATCTTTCTTAACAAAGCAGCCAGAGGGACTCCCTTAAAATGTAAATGAGATTACATCTGCTCAAAACAGATTATCCATAACTCTTATAATGTAAATCAGATTACATCTGCTCCTTCGCTTAAAACTTTCCACTCGCTTCCCAGCTCACACTGAGTAAAATCCAAAATCTTGACCTTGGCCTCCAAGACTTTGTAAGATCTGGCCCTGGGCCATCCCTCTGATCTCCACGTCTACCACCCTGCCCCCCAGCCTGCTTGTTGCATTTTCCAGTCTCAGGGACTATGCAATTCCTATTCCTGCTGCCTGGAATGCCCTCCTTTCTCCAGATATCCACATGGCTCACTCCCTACCTTCTTCCAGTTCAGCGTTCAAATGTCACCTTCCCTCACCTGCTTTTTCACTCTGGTTTATTTTTTTCAATCTCTCTTCACAGAATTTGCTGCCCTTGACATATTATTTATCAGTTCATTTGTTATCTGTCTTCCCCAGGAGAATATAAACTATGACAACAGAGACTTCTGTCTGTTCAGTTCACTGCTGGATTCCCAGCACCTCGGAATTCCTAGGCAGAGAGGAGGCACTCAATATTTGTTGAATGAATAAAACGTCTTTCTCTTTCCTGCATTATTTAACCTCTCACTCAATTGGCTCCCTTCCCAAGTTTAAACCTTTAAATAAAGAAAAGATAAGATTAAAAAAACCTGTGATCCACATCGCCCTCCTCCCCTCTACTCCAGCAGAGCCAAACTTCCACAAAGAGCTGTCCATGCTCACTGCCTATTTCCTCACCTCCCACACGGGCCCCCGCCCACTCTGCTCAGGTTTTCACCTTGACACCCGAACCCCCCTTTGTGCACCCCCAAAGCAGCACTAGCTAAGGTCATCAATGACCCCCATGCTTCTCATTCTGATGGGCATTTTGCTACTCTACATCTAACCTGACCTTCCTCCAGCATTTGACCTTACTGGCCTCTCCTGTCTTGAGATGTTCTCTCCTTCTACCACCACAGGCACACATCCTCCCTGGCCCTCTGTTTCTTGCCCCCAACTCCTCCCCACTGCCCTTGCAGACTCCACTGCCTCTGCCCAGCCAGGCAGGAAGGGGCTCCTGGGGCCTGGGCAGACCTCTTCCACCTCTCCTTCTCTGTCCATTCTCTCCCTAGGCCACCTTACCCTCATCTACACCCTCAGTCTCCACCTAGGCTCTCCTGACTCCCAAATCACCATTTCTAGCCCAGGCCTGCTTCATGAACATCAGGTTGTAGGTCCATTCACAGCCTACTCTGTCCAACTGGATGCTCACAGGCAGGGAAGCCTCAACACATCAAGCCCCACTCAGACCAACCTCCTGCCCCCACCTATCCCCAGGTGGTCTTTCCACACTCCCACCTTACAGAATGGTACCAACATCCATCCACTTGGGTACCAATCCTCTTCCTTATCCAATATTTTTATCCAACCCATCAACAGGTTTTGTCAGTCTCACCTTCTGAACAAGTGGTTAATACATTAACTATGCCCGGCTTCTGCTGTCATCACTCAAGTCCAGACACCAACATCTCTCACCTGGAAGATGATAAATGCCTCCTCACTGTCCCTTGGCCATCCTTCTTGGACATCCTATAAAATGTTCTAAACACAATGGCCCAAGTGATCTTTCCAACATACAAACCTGGCCATCTTATCGCCTTCTCCCGTTTAGAACTCTTCAGTGCTGTCTCCCTGCTTTCAGTCTGAAAATCAAACTCCTCGCCATGACAACCTTGGGGTCCTGCATGGTGGGGCCCTGGCCTATCCCTCCCACCTTATTCTCCAACACTCTCATTTATTATGCTCCAACCACACAGTAGCCTCTTTCAATGTCTCTCATTTTGTTTTGTTTAAATCATTTTTTAAAAAAGATTTTATTTACTTATTCATGAGACACACACACACAGAGACAGGGGCAGAAACACAGGTAGAGGGAGAAGCAGGCTCCATGCAGGGAGGCCGATGCAGGACTCAATCCTGGGACTCCAGAATCACGCCCTGAGCCAAAGGCAGATGCTCAACCACTGAGCCACCCAGGCATCCCTAAATCATTTTTTTCTATTTTGAGATAACTGTCAACTGACATTTTAGTTTCCTTAACAGTTGTACTCCTCCCTGCCACAGGGCCTTAGTATATGCTGTTCCCCCATGCTGCCAAAATGCCTCTCACCCCAACCTATTTCTTATTTATCACTCAGCTCTCCAGACTTCCTCAGGGAAATTTCCCCTCACTCCTTTGTTCACTCCCCTGCAGGACCAGGTTTTTCTCCTTCACAGGACTTCTTAGGTTGTTAACATGTTCCAGAGGATGCGATCATTTGAATAATGCACTACTTCCCCATTAACTGCAAGCTCCATGAGAACAGGGTCCTTGTTTGTTTCCCTTACATCATGACACCAAATGTGACACCCAAATAAATATCTTCTCAATGAATGTCACTCTTGTTTAGTCAACAGACAAAAGGACCATATAAAGAACAAATATGCACTGGCCGCTCCCTGGGACTGAGGAAAAATTTAAGAATTTAACAGCACAAGGAGGCCGTTCTCCTCACAAATCTATAAAACTTAACAAAATACCTAGTAAAAAAAAAAAGCTAAAAGACTTATTCACAACCAAGACAGTAAACCAAAAGAAGCTTCTTACAGGAGGACTCCAGGAATGGCCAAGGTTTTCTAAGATAACCTTGCTGGGAAGAACGTCAAGTATTTTCCTGGCAGGCCCCAGAAGCCTGGTGAAATTGGTGAGAACTAAATACAGTTCTGAGCTATTTATATAGAAGACTCCATGTACTTGCTGATTAAGTACACGTTTTCACAAGTCTGCTCTTTTCCATAAAGAATAGTCTTACTGTTTTCCCCAGCACTGCTTACAGAGTCTCCCCTGAGATTTACAAGTACAGGACAGAGCTCTAAATTCATTCAACCACTTGCTTCACCGGCGTCGAAATGTCAGAGACTAGCAAAAACGTGTATAAACCAACTAATACGGGAGGCAGGGAAGAGCAAGCATTCAGTTCCTTCTTTAAATATGGTAAAGCCAGTGCCTCTGAATTTCAGCAGCTCAGCTGTCAGGCACCAAGCATCAATAACTTTACTGCACTGGTTCACTTATCCTTCACCATAATCCTGGAACATGGGTATTATTGCCTTTATCATTTCAGGAAACCGAGGCTCAAAGAAGCTAAATTGTCAGCCCAGGACCACAGGACTAACCAAGAAGCAAAGTTTCCAACTCAGCTCTTGGTGAGTTTTCTGCCAAACCAGCAAGTAAGCACTTTTTAATAATCAAAATCCAACTTTTAGATGCTGCTTCTAAGATGACCCCCTCCTAAAGAATCCTAATAAAGCTTTTCAACAAAAAGTAATCTGTCAAGGTCCTGAGTCCTGGTACTTCTCAAAACTTTAATTTGCAGCATGTGTAAACAGAATATCTAATCAAAATACCAGAATTTGCTAAAATTAAAGGCTTTATTCTGTATTTCAATGGAAAGTCTTAGTTTATTTGCTATGACAATTTAGGGATTTTAAAAATATTTTTCAAATTTCGCACTTAGATTCTTCCCAGTGATGAGAATAGTTATTTTGAACACATCAAAATTAGAAAAAAAAAAAAAAAAAAACAACCCAGCAACATCATATAGAGAAAGCAATTAACTGTTTATCATATGGACATGTAAATGTTGAATATTTTTGTACATTAATATACAACTAAGATTTATGAATGTACTCTCTTAATTGGCTCTTTCCCAATGACATTTAAACTAGTTCAAGTTTTTTTCTACTTTAAAAGAAGAAGAAGAAGGAAAAAAACCTCCCAGGATCCACATCTCCCGCCTCTCCTTCACACCACGGCCAAACTCTGGGAAACAGTTGTCTGTTCTCACTGTCTATTTCCTCACCTCCCACACATGCTTCAACCATTCCATGCTGGTTTGCACTTTCATTGTGCCATCACAAGAGCTCTAGCTAAGATCACCAATGACTCCTATGCCTCTAAATCCCATATAACAAACAGAGTGACAAATCTAAAACTGGATTTTATGATTTCTATGCCAGGGCAGAGCACATATTATAGCTGTTTCCCACCTGGCTGTGCAGATGTGGGCAAGATGCTCTCTGAGCCTTGGTCTCCTTTTCCCTGTGGTATCCAAAGACAGACACCAATTCCATGTCACAACTCCAGAATTAATCAAAGGCAGTTTACTGCTGCTGAAAGGAGATGTCATAAATCAGAACATTTCATAACTCAAATGAAGCTTATGGGACATCAGCTCTTCACCCTCATTTCTTTCTTCCCATTCATTAGTTCCTAAATTAAAGTAAACCAAAGACATATACAGCAAAAAGCTGCAGGAAAAAAAAAAGTTGTCATCTTTTTGACTAGAAGCTTTCAAATACATCCCAAAATTAACTACAGAAAATATGGTCTCTCTACTTACCAAATGCTTTACTTAATGGAACTTCAAAACTTTCCTGCAGTGCAATTATTGTTAAAGACTCCATCGAGTGTTTTATAGACACTAACTTTCATATGGAGAAGCAGTACAGCATGACAGTAATGGTTAAGTTCTTAGGCTCTGGAGCCAGCCAGCCAGTATTCCATCCTGGATCCATGGTTGAGTCATGCTGGCCAACTTCTCTGGGCCTCAATGAGGATAATAATAGTAAGAACTAAATTGCGTGTAAAGCACATGGCATTATGCCTGGAACATAGAAATGCTCAGTACATGGTAGAAAGCAATAGTTATTACATAACATGTGATTTTTAAAAAGTCACTCAAATTGGTTGATAAATGATGCGTCAGTGTAGCTTCATCACAGTAATAAATGTTCCACTCTGGTGAAGGATCCCAATAATGGGAGAGGCTATGTGTGTGGGGGGGGTAGAGAGTATATGGGAATTCTCTGTAGCTTCTGTGCAATTTTGCTGTGAACCTAAAGCTACTCTAAAAATCTTTTTTTTCCAAAACTCTTTTTTTTATAAAAACACTATTTCATATGAAAAACATGCAGATGTTTATATTTTCTTGATAATGACTAAGAATAACACCTACTAATTATAGAGCACTCAGCTCTTGCTTAGCACTGCATGTAGAATTTTTATTATTTTTTTTAAAGATTTTATTTATTTATTCAGGAAAGACAGAGAAAGAGAGAGAGAGGCAGAGACACAGCCAGAGGGAGAAGCAGGCTCCACACAGAGAGCCCGATGTGGGACTTGATCCCAGGTCTCCAGGATCACGCCCTGTGCTGAAGGCAGGCGCCAAACCACTGAGCCACCCAGGGATCCCCTCCATGTAGATTTTTAAGTAAGATATTGCATCTCTTATTATATATACATAAAAAGAAAAAAAGAATACTGTTAGAACAATTCAGTTATTAACATTTTCTAGATTTCCAAATTTTTCCATAGCCAATTTAAAACCTTCAGATTATCTTGTCAAGTTTCCAAACTCCACAGAGTTTAAGAACAGTACTATCGGGGCGCCTGGGTGGCTCAGTGGTTGAGCATCTGCCTTCGGCTCAGGGCCTGATCCTGGAGTCCCAGGATCGAGTACCACATCAGGCTTCCTGCATGGAGCCTGCTTCTCCCTTTGCCTGTGTCTCTGCCTCTCTCTCTGTGTATCTCTCATGAATGAATAAATAAAATCTTAAAAAAGAAAAAAAAAAAAAAGAACAGTACTATCATTTAAAGACAGATCATGAGAGAAAACAGCCCTAAAGACAGTTATGGAAAGGAAGGTTTAAGAATGTATGCATGTGCCCCAACGGAGGGCCAAAAGGTTCAAGATTATTAATATATATCAAAGCTTTATTAACAAGGTAAAGAGCAACGATATCCTTGGGTGATGAATCCTCTTACAGGCTATTTTGATATCTTCAAAGAAAGGTTGGGAGGACACAATCCCTTAATTGGGCAGTCCATATCTGTGCATTCAGCATTTAGTGCAGATAAACCACTGAAATTACTCCAGACCTATCCATCCTGATCATCACTGCTTTTAAAAGGGACAAGCCCTGTCTTCATTGAGGTTAGCAAGTTAATGCTCCAATAAACAAAGCCTTCTGGTCATGTAATTACATTCTTATTTATTGCATCTACAAACCAAATAGAGCACTAAGTCATTCCTGAACAAGGAACCAATGGAGGTTAAGAACATCAAGCAAGAGCACTCAATTTCTGTGCTTTGTCGCAGCTTAAGCTAATGATAAAAAACAATAGCAAGCCTTTACAGAGTACCTATTGCATGCCAAGTTCTTTAGAAATGTCAATTAACTTCACCTTTATAATAATTCAATGAGGAAGGTATTAATACCTGTCCAAGATCACAAAGATAAGAAGTGTAAGGTAGGTGATTTGTACCCAGGCAGTCTTGAGTCCAGAGAACACACTCCTAACCTTTCTACCATGCAGTCCCCCATCCCTGATCCCCTCCCCCAATACACTACAACCAATGATGGAATATCACAGCTGTTTCCGGGAAGTGCTCTCTATCACCTAAGCATTTCAACTCTGAGTGGTCATTTACTGTTCCTCTTATCAAAATTCATGATAATCTACACGTGGTAATCTAAAATGCCAGCCACTACTGCAACACTTCTCATACACAAGCTCACACATAGCTTCAACTATTCTGGGCACAAGAGATGCAGAGTGAACTATCACCCTGTACTTTGCTATAGGCTTTCTATTGCTTATAAAAGCAGTCATTTCTATTCAACAGCAATGACACAATTACTCTCTTAAAAAAGATGGCCAGTTTAACTCAACACTGTGCATAGGTTCCCTTATAATAGTTCCTATTACCCAACCTGATGACATTGATGAGCCACCATGTCCTTTTGCTACTCATCTAACCTACGGCCAAATTACTTCTTATATGAACAACTTCTTCCAATTCACTACTAAAACACTGAATGTGCATGCCACAATTTGGGTTGGAAAAATCTGAACTTCTGAACAAACATATAATGCAAAAATATCTAATAAACTCTCAATGTTTTGACCCTTTATGTCCCGTAAGACAATTTTATACGTAGGTTCCAGCAATGTGATATGCAATTTGGTGAAAATTTTATGTTAAGTCTTCTGAGGGAGGAATGAAAACTTTTCTGCCAAATCACTATGTTTAAAATTTCTGCAACAATACTCTTAAAGGGATCCCTGGGTGGCGCAGTGGTTTAGCGTCTGCCTTTGGCCCAGGGCGTGATCCTGGAGTCCCAGGATCGAGTCCCACGTCGGGCTCCCTGCATGGAGCCTCCTTCTCCCTCTGCCCATGTCTCTGCCTCTCTCTCTCTCTCTGTGTGACTATCATGAACAAATAAATAAAATCTTAAACAAAAAAAACAATACTCTTAAAGTCATATTGAGAGAATAGAATCCAGGCAGATTTCAAAATGGAGTTCTAAGTATTGAGCTTTTGTCTAACAAACTGCTTTGTAGTGCTTATCCTGCATTCCCAATAAAACAATATCCAACAGTTAGCCTTGGTTTTCTGAACAGAAAAGCTTTACAAATCTAAATCTCAGTAAATTCCTCTAATTGATCTTGGATTTTACAGGACTAACATCTATTTCCAGATTACCTAACCAACAACAACCTTTCAATCGATAGTGTTTGACCCGTAAGGAAGTCTTAGACCCTCCCGAAAACCGGAGGAAAGCCATGGACCTTCTTCCCCAGAAGCGCAAAGTTCACAAGCTCATCCCCATACCCCAAGAAAAGAATGCCAGCACTATACCTTATACCAAACGTAGCGAGAACAGTGATGGCAACCTCGAACTCTCCGACAGAAAAATCAAATTTTCCATTTACTCAAGTCAATTTGTTAGGAAAAAACAGGCCTTTTTTTTTTTTTTTTTTTTTTTTTTTTTTTTTTTTTACAGACTCCAAAGCAAAGGCATCCGGGTGGTGAATTCGCTTGAAGCTAGCTCTGGGCAAATGTATTGATCCTAACCGCCCAGACCTCTCTTCTCCTCAAACTCCACATGGTGGATACTTCTTGCCTTTCAGTACTCAGCTCACATGTCACCTCCTCAGAAAGGATTACTTTCTTGACAACCGATCAAAAGCAGTCCTCAGGCCCTCTTTATCACACTCTGCTGTTTTACTTTCACAAGAGTTATTTATCAGCATTCAAAAATGTCTCAATTTCCCTTTGGGTCTCCTTTTAGAGTGTAAGCACCACAAGAGCAAATATCTCGTCTGTCGTGTCCCCCACTGTGTCCCCGGTGCCCATCACAGTGCCTATAGCAGACAGTGGGCATTTGATAAAATATCCCCATGATTAAAACTAAGAGACAGCGTGCTGATGCTGTAATCAACTACCAAAGGTTTAGCTACCACTTAAAAAAAAAAAAAAAAAGAGTTCTCTCCCTCCTTCCATAATCTCTGTGTCAAATCAATCACGTGCCAGGCACTCCTGCGGGGGCAGGAAATCCAGCAGTGAGTGATATCCAAGAGTCTCCCTGCCCTCACAGACCCTGTATTTGGGTGAACCGCCCACAACAAGCAGATCCCCTGCACCTACCTAGTTGGGAGGGGTAGGATAGGACGGAGTTATGGAAGAGCCCCCCCCCCCCCCATGAAGGGAAATCATTCCCCAATCTGGGCCTTCCAAAGCAAGCCTCGGGGGCTTCCCTAAACCAGTTGAGCAGCTCTTCCCACCTGCTCTGCTCACATGGGGGAACCCCAACTAGAAGAACGCAGGTAAAGAAAACACTTAAGGGCCACCGCTGTTGAGGGTGGTGAGGGGCGGAACCAGGAAACAGGACGGCAAGGAGTCGTGGCAAGCGCCCGTGCGGGAGGCTGCAGAGCGAGCCAGCGCTGGCTTGTCACTAACTTGCTAGGTGACCTTGGGCCAGTCCCGAGCTGCCAGGGCATCGGTTTCCCCGGGGTATCATGAGGTGACCGGGAAGGTGGGCTCCGAGGCCGGGGGAGCTGGAGGCCGGGAGGGGGCGGGGGTAACGGCCGGCGTGGGGAGGCCGGCGCGGGGCCGGGCCGGGGCGGCTCACCCACCGAGCGCCACCTGGCAGGCCCTGCGCAGCTGGGAGTGCTGGGGCCGCTTCACCTCCTTGTCGGCTAGGATCTTCTCCAGGGCCCGGGACACGAACATGCTCTTGGTCTGGCTCTCCTGCATGGCCCCGGCCCGGCGGGGGCTGGTAGCCCCGCGGGCGGGCGGCGCGAGCAAGCGGGCGAGAGAGGGTGCGGGCCCGGCGTCCCGGCCAGCACCGGCCGCGTCCGTCCGCGCCGCCCCGTCAGGAAGCGACGCCGCGGCCCCACGGCGCCGCCATGATGGAGCGCGTCACGTGACCACGTGACTGGCGGGGCCGCTACGGCCGCCGCGCGTCCGTCGACCCCGTGACCCCCGGCGGGGGCGGGGCCTGCGGCTGGGGGCGGGGCCGTCGGCAGGGAGGGGCGGGGCTGAAGAGGAAGGAAGGGGGAAAAGAAGGTGGGGGCGGCGAGTGGAAGCGGACGGGGAGGCAGGACCGGGATGGGGGGGGACAGGTGGGGGAGGGCGGCCGGAGGTGAAGGGAGGAGGGGAGGGAGGAGGTAGAAGAGGAGAGCTCAGGAGAGGAGCAGAGGGGAGGGGAAAGGAGGTGGGAGGAGGAGAGAAGATACAGGAGGAGGAGGAGTTGGGGAAGGGAAATGGAAGAGGAAGTGTGGTGTGGCGGGAAAACCCGGACGGAGGAAAGGAAAGGAAGGAAGGGGTGGAGGGGAAGGGGAGGTCGAGAGAGACGGGGTGTTCGTGGAGCCTCTGCACTCGCAGGGTCTCGCCCCGCCCCCCCAGCGGGGTGCACACCTGCCGCCGCACCTGCCCATCCCGGCAGCCGCGGGGCCCAGGCCCGGCCCAGTTCAGGGCGCTGTGAGTCTCGGGCCGCCTCTGTACACCTCCCTTCGGAGTGTGTCTGGCCACGACCGTGACTCTGTGGCTCTCTTCGGGGTGTTTGACGGGGGAGGCAACGGCGATCACCAGTGTCGCACAGCCTGCAAGTGGGTGTCAGAAGGCCGAGTCTGCCCCAGGGCCCTTTCCCTTCTATCCCACCGCGGGGGATGCCCCCTGGAGCCCTTCCTTTCACACCGCCTGCATCCCCCTTCGGCGACATGGTGCCACGGGGCTCCTGCAAGGACACTGTGTTTCTCCCAAACCCCAGAAGCTTCCCAGGCAGGCATGCTTCAATGCTCTGGTCTCAATTCCGAATCTCAGGAGGCCCTCCCTGACCCCCTGGTGTACAGGAGCCCCCCCCCCCCCCCCCCCCCCCCCCGTATTTGATGTTTTTTACAACGCTCCCTGGCCTTTTGCACTTATTGATTTCTGTGTTGTCAGACTGGGGCCACAAAGGAGCAGCAGTCTCCCCAGGGCCTGGTCCAGAGCCGGGTAGAAATGTTTCATGGCCATAAATTCCATTGCTGTAGTGCAACTTTGCAGCTCTTCTCATCAAGAAGTGAAGTTTGCTTCTCCACCCCCTTGGACTACTTTTTTTGTGACTTGCCTTGACTAATGGAATGTGGTGGAAGTAAGCCTATGTACCGAGAGGCCTCAGGTGGTCAGGAGCATACTGAAGAAAGAGCACGTTGAGAGAGGCCCGTCCTCCCAGAGCTCCCGGCTGAGCCCAGCCCCCAGCCAACTCACCAGCTGAATACAGCAGCTTGAGTAACCCTTGTGAGGCAACAGAACTGCCCAGCCAGCCCACAGAATAGTGGAAAGCAACACATTATTGCTATGTTAACTCACTATATTTGGGGGTGGTTTGTTACTCAGCAATGCATCACTGAGACACTTCTCGATCCTTATGTGTTAAATGAATGAGTGAATGAAACTTTCAAAAAATGCAGTACAATCCACGAGTAATACATTTTGTGCCATCTCCCACACTGAGGTCAGGCCATGTTACTTTCCTGCTGAAAAACCTAGTTACTCCCAATTGCCCTTAGAATGGACTCTAAAGATCTCACCATGGTTGACTTCTTTGCTCTTATCTCTCTCTTTCCTTCTTCCTCCTCAGGACTCTCCTGCCACTCTGGATTCCTTTTTGTTCTCATCAAGGGCTTGGCTTGTAGGCCTCTGTTCCTCCCAGTCAGGGCTTCTCAATTAGGCCAGTACCAACCCTAAGGACATTTTGAAATTTTATTGTCATGATAGGGGAGCAGAACTGCTTGACAATGTCCTACAGAGAGCAGGACAATCCTACAGACAGTCTCGTGGCTGGAATAGATATTCTTGGAGGTGAAAAACCTATTAATAGTCATCTGAACCTAGAATGTACATCTGCTTGACATATAAACACAAAGCATTTTTCACAGTCTTAATATATATTGAATTTTCCAGGAATGCAACTGTTCTTGTAATTCAGGAGAAAACTGCATTTCTTCTGGAACTTTACCAAATGCTGTTCTCTGTTTCAAAACCACATTACTACCATTTACACCAGCCCTGGTATTTGAGTTGCCACAACAGCATCTCTGATCAGTCTGCAATTGTCATAATTCAGGGAATTCTACTTCTTTTTTTTTTTAATTTTTTTTTTTCATTTATTTATGATGGTCACACAGAGAGAGAGAGAGAGAGGCAGAGACATAGGCAGAGGGAGAAGCAGGCTCCATGCACCGGGAGCCTGATGTGGGATTCGATCCCGGGTCTCCAGGATCACGCCCTGGGCCAAAGGCAGGCGCTAAACCGCTGTGCCACCCAGGGATCCCAGGGAATTCTACTTCTGGTTCTGACTGCTTTATTATATCTCTTCGTGTAATTTTGATTGAGCATTTATTTTTTTAAAGATTTTTATTTATTTATTCATGAGAGACACACAGAGAGAGGCAGAGACACAGGCAGAGAGAGAAGCAGGCTCCCAGTGGGGACCCTGATGTGGGATTCGATCCCAGGACCTTGGGATCATGACCTGAGCCAAAGGCAGATGCTCAATCACTGAGCCACCCTGAGCATTTATATAGTGCCCTGTCTGAGCATTTATATATTGAAATAAAATTTGCAGATGTACTTGCTTTCCTTTTGTTTTGTCTTTGTTTTTTGTTACCTCCTTAAAAAAGTATGTGTGTAGAAAGATTATTATCTGAATTTTGTTTCTGAATAGTTAATGGAGGCCTTGTGATTACAAAAAAGGGAGTGTGGTGTCTATTGGTGTTGGAAAGCACAGCTGGCTGACACCTTCCCATCATTCCATTTCAACTTAAGGTCACTCATGAGGGAGGTTTTCACTAACCTCCCTGTCATGTCACCTCTACCTCCACCACTGGATTCTACATCATCTTGATTTATTTTCTTTATTGCACTAAACTGAATTTGAAATGGTGGTATTTATTTATCTGTGTATTATCTATTGCTGCGTAATTACCTGAACCTGCAAAATTACCTGAACATCTAGTGGCTTAAAATCAAACATTTATTGGGGTGCCTGGGTGGCTTTGTCAGTTGAGCGTCCAACTCTTGATTTCGGCTCAGATCATAATCTCTGAGTCAGAAGCTCGAGCCCGGTGTTAGGTTCCATACTGAGTACCAACTCTGCTCAAGATTCTCTCTCTTCCTCTGCCCCTCCCCTACCCTGCTTGTGCTTGCTTTCTCTCTCTTAAAAAAAAAAAAAATCAAACATTTATTTTCTCATAGTTTCTGTAGAATTGGAGAGCAGCTTGGGTAGTTCTAGCTCAGGAGCTCCCATGAGATTGCAGTCAAGCTGCCATCTGGGGCTGCAGTCATCTGAAGGCTCAACTGGGGTTGGAGGAGCTGCTTCCAAGGTGGCTTACTCACATGGCTGTTGGCTGTAGGCCTCAGTTATTCACCTCGCCGTGGAGCTGTTTGAATGTGCTCATGACATGGCACCTCGCTTTCCCCAACAAGTGATCCAAGAGAATAAAAGAGAGAGCAGCCATAGGAAGTTGCAGTGATTTTTATGACCTCATCTCCAAGGTGAATGATCAAGGGTGGTGTTTCGGAGACTTGACATAAATGTTGGTGGTGTGATTTTGCTATGGTGAATGACATTTGATAAAGTTCCAGACAAAAGACGTTTTTTCCTTGATTTGCATATAGTTGCTTTAGAAGTGAATGACTAAGTCCAGCTCACATTAAAGAAGAGAAACATTAGGCTCCCCCTTTTAAAGGAAAGGTCTGTTTTCACATGAGTTTGTTGGCTTACCATCCCCTCTTTCCCAGGTAGAACATGCATTCATGAAGGTAGAGATATTGTCTGCCTCGTTCATAGTTCTATGCCCAGAGCATGAAGAAGGTGCTCAATAGCTAGTTATGGATGACTTGCGATGGCTGGATTGGGGTTCACAGGATTTAATAATTTCACCAGAAAGTTATTTGGGGGAAGCTTCTGTTTTTCTATGGTAAGCACAATAATGGCCTCCCAAAATATCCACATCTCGATCTCCTTAACTTGTGAATATATTACCTTAGAATGCAAAAGAGACTTTATTTCCGTTTTTAAAAAAAAATTTTTTTTAGATTGTATTTATTTATTCGTGAGAGACAGAGAGGCAGAGACACAGGTAGAGGGAGAAGCAGGATCCCAAAAGGACGCAATCACAGGACCCCAGGATTGCGGCCCCAGCGAAAGACAGATGCTCAACCACTGAGCCACCCAGGTGCCCCTTTATTTCTGTTGCTTTTTTTTTTTTGTAAGTAATCTATATGTCTAACATGGGGCTTGAACTCACAACCCTGAGATCAAGAGGCACATGCTCTACTGACTGAGCCAGCTGGGCACCCCACAAAACGGAGTTTGAAGGTGTGATTAAGTTGAGGGTTTGGGGATCGCTGGGTGGCTCAGTGGTTTAACACCTGCCTTCAGCCCAGGACGTGATCCTGGAGTCCCAGGATCGAGTCCCACATCGGGCTCCCTGCATGGAGCCTGCTTCTCCCTCTCCCTGTGTCTCTGCCTCTCTCTCTCTCTGTATCTCTCATGAATAAATAAATAAAATCTTAAAAAAAAAAAAACCCTAAAAAAAAAAAGTTGAGGGTTTTGAGATGGGGAAATTATCCTGAATTACCTGGCTAGCTCAGTATAATCACAAGGGCATGAGATTCTCGGGCGGCTCAGTGGTTGAGCGCCTGCCTTTGGCCCAGGGTGTGATCCTGGGGTCCTGGGATCGAGTCCCACATTGAGGTCCCTGCATGGAGCCTGCTTCTCTCTCTGCCTATGTCTCTGCCTTTCTCTGTGTGTCTCTCATGAATAAATAAAGAAAATCTTTATTAATAATAAAATAATAATTATTTATTAATGATTAAAAATAATCACAAGTGTCCTTATAAATGGGACACAGGAGGGCCAGAGTCAGAAGTTGAAATGTTGGAAGCAGAGTTAGAGGTGCGGAGGAACACAGGCAGCCTGTAGAAGCTGGAAAAGGTGGAGCAATGGGATCCCTCTCGGTGCCTCCATAAAGAGCCCACCCTGCTGATCTACTCTACATCTCTGGCCTCCCAAACTGTGAGAGAATAAATTGGAGTCGCCTTAAGCCACTAAATTTGTGGTAATTTTTCACAGAAGTCAAATTTGAACTTCAGATAAACAACAAATATTTCTTTTGAGTGTAAGTATGTCCCATGCAATAACTGGGGCATTGTTATATATATATATTTTTAAATTCACTATGTACCTGAACTTAAAATATAGCTGGAGGGAAAAAATATATATAACTGGAAGGGTGCCTGACTGGCTCATTGGAAGAGCATACAACTCTTGATCTTGGGTTGTGAGTTCAAGCCCCTCGTTGGGTGTAGAGATTATGTAAAAAAATAAAACATAACTGGATATGTTTTATCTACCAGTCTCCTCCCAGTCTTGCTTTGCCAGCAGCCATGTGGGACCCATGAGGCAATCTGAAATAGACTTTTTTCTCCACAGAGCAACAAGAGAGAAGGCGCCTGGGCCCCTGACATTCTGGGGTGCTTACCTACTGGCTTTTACCTGAGATAGACATAAACACCTTTTATTTTTTGGCTCCCTATCTCTTATAGCTAAACCTCGCCCTAACTAATAAAATTGGCAACCAGCAACGTCTGTTCTGAACAGAACGTCTGTCCTGACTCCTGTTTTCTTCTGAGTAATGTCTCAACTTGGTAGCACGAGCCAGTCACCTAAGGCCCCTGTGGCTGTGCCTTACAGCTGGCTTTTCCAGCTGCCAGTCTGGTTTCTTCCCACCACACACAGACTCTTTATACGTCTGGCTGTCCCGGATGGCCTGACCCTGCTCCCACAGAGCTTCTGTGTGTTACTGCTCTCTTTGAAACGTTTCTTTTCTGTGTTTAAGGCAAAACTCAAATGCAGCCTCCCCGATTTCTGTAGCAGGGCTGGGGATGGTGCTTGGGGCAGAAGCACTGTTTTGTTGGTGCCTTATTTTTAGGGAAAGCCTCAAAGGTAGACTTGTAAGATTCTCTCCAAAGGAAGTTATGTATATAGCAATTGTATTCTGTTTGTTTGTGCACGTGTGTCCAGTTGCACTAAAAAAAAATGTTAACTGGTTCAGTGTAAATATTCGACACCACCGTTGTGGGGATTTGCTGTTTATTTGTTTGCTTCTGGATCAGGCTTTGGGCTCCCTGAGAAGAGGACCCTGAGACAAGGATGCGAGTGTGTTTAGGAGGTGATCCCAGGACACAGCAGTAGGGGAGTGGGGATGGAGCCAATACAGGTGTGATATCAAGCCAGTCACCACTGAGGGTAGTCTGGGGCTCCATCCCCCTGGAGAACTTTGGGACCAGCATAGATGTGCCTCAGAGTTATCCCAGAGAAGGGGTGAGAAAGCCAGGGCATTCATTCATCTACTCATTCATTATTGCCTGAGGGCTGCTTCTCGGGGTAATGGATTCCGACACTGTCCTGCACACAGGTGGACCAAGCCCCATGGCCCATGGGGAGCAGCCTCCTCCAGCCAGAAGAGGTAAGTGCCCAGGGCAATGACTGGGGCACCGACAGTGCATGCTATTTACCTTTTGGGTATTTTTTATTCTTAAATATGCCAGACCCTTGGCCTGAGTGCTCTCCCGGGGCACAGATGTGTGCTCCTTCAAGCACAGGACAGACTGGAAGTGCCAGTGGGTTGACACCCTTGGGAGAGCCACCCAATGATGAACAGAGCATGGTCTGCTGTTACCCAGAGGTCCTCAGGTTTGCTGGCCAGATAACACACCCCCTCATGGCTTCCCTCTCCGTGTCCCATTTCCCCACTTACCTGCTGCTGCCTCCCAAATATACCATGTGCACCCAAATCCTGGGTGCTTCTGGGGAACCCAAGTGTGATATACAGAATGATAGCTGCCCAAGGATATCCATGTCCTAATCCCTGGGACCTGTGAATAAGTGACCTTACATGGAAATGGGATGATACTAAGGGTCTGAAGATGGGAAGATTATTCTGGATTATCAGGGTGGGCTAACTATAATCACAAGAGTCCTTATAGGAATATAGGATGTCTCAGTTAAGTAAGCATCTGATTTTTAGTTTTGGGCTCAGGTCATGATCTTGGGGTCATGAGATCAAGCCCAGCATCTGGCTCTGTGCTCAGCAGGGTATCTGCTTGAGATTCTCTCTCTCTTTCCACCTGCATCTCCCCCTGGCTCTCTCTTTCTCTAAAATAAGTAAAATTTTAAAAAATAAAATAAAAGCCCTTATAAGTGAAAGAGGTAGAGGCAGAGATGGGAGGCATGAGAGAAGCAGAGGTCAAGGGACGCTACTGCTAGCTTTAAAGATGAGAGGGGGGCTGCAAGCCAAGGGATACAGGCTGCCTCTAGAATTTGGAATGGACAGGAAAATGGATTCTCCCCTAGAACTTCTAGGTGGGAACACAGCCCTGTCAGCACCTTGAATTTGGCCCAGTAAGGCCCATCGCAGACTTCTGACTTCTAGAACTGTAGGGTAATAACCTTGTGGTATTTCACACCACTATGTTTGTGGCAATTTGTTACAGCAGCCATAGGAAACTAATTCCTAGATAGTGTATCAAAGAAGGTTCTGAAGTGCAAACAGCAGGATTCACTCTAGACAATTTAAGTAGGGAAGAGTTTTATTACAATATACCAAGAAGCCTGTAGAAACTCCGGGAGGGCCAGAGACTCATGTCTGAGGATGCAATGTCTGCGTCTCACTGTAGGGCTGCCTCAGAAAGACCTCACTGCCACCACCCGAGGGTACAAACCCTCCATGGGCCTTCTACCCACAAAACTGGTCTAACTCCTAGTTTTGGCCATCCACTGCTGTGTAACAATTTACCCCAAACTTAGTACCTTAAAACAATTTATTATTTCTCACAATTCTTCGCTTGCCCGGGATCAGCTGGGTGGTTCTTCTGTTGTGTGTGGTGTTGGCTAGATCTGCAGTTATCAGGGCTCACACAGGGTTAGGACTTCCAGAATGTCTGCTCACACATCTGGCGCCTTGGGGAGGACAGCTGAGATGCTAGGACAGCTGGGGCAACTGTCCTCTCTCCTCATGACTCAGAGTCTGTCCCTATGTGACCTTACCACGTGGTCTCTGTTGGCCGCGAAGCTAGACTTCTTATGCAGTGGCTCAGGGCTCCCCAAAGTGCAAAAACTGAAGCTACCAGAACTTCTTTTTTTTTTTTTTTTTAAGATTTTATTTATGTATTCATGAGAGTCACAGAGAGAAAGAGACACAGGCAGAGGGAGAAGCAGGCTCCATGCAGGGAGCCCAGTGTGGGACGCAATCCTGGGTCTCCAGGTTCACACCCTGGGCTGAAGACGGCGCTAAACTGCTGGGCCACCCAGGCTGCCCACTACCTGACCTTCTTTAGGTTGAGTCTTGGAAAGGAATAGCATCCTTTCCAACTGCACTCTATGGTTAAATCAAGACAGGTGATCATGGGATCCCTGGGTGGTGCAGCGGTTTAGCGCCTGCCTTTGGCCCAGGGCGCAATCCTGGAGACCCGGGATCGAATCCCATGTCGGGCTCCTGGTGCATGGAGCCTGCTTCTCCCTCTGCCTGTGTCTCTGCCTCTCTCTCTCTCTCTCTCTCTGACTATTATAAATAAATAAAAATTAAAAAAAAAGACAGGTGATCAGGTGAGAATGGATATTTGAGGAGCTACAAGGGGTGTGTGAATACTAAGAAGCTGGCTGATAGTTGTCAATTTTGATAACGGCTGCCACGCTGCTCTTTCGTGAACACCCGAGGGTCTCCTGCGACTGATCATAGTGAAGAGATTTCTTCATAGTGAAGAAATCTCACCCATTTGGCCTCAACAGAAGAAGTATGGTGCATTGGTAAAGAGTACAGACTCCAGACACAAGTGGTCTGGGTTCGAATTCTGCCTTTATTTACTTGTTGGCTGGGTCACCCTGGACCAGTTACTCACCCTTTCCTGTGTCAGCTCCTCCATCAATGCCTCATCATCCAGTACCTGGCTTGTGGCGTTTCTTGTGAGGAGAATGTGCGTTAATGTGTATCAAGCCCCTAAAACATGACATAGCCCCTAGCGGGTATTCTGTGTTTGTTCTTATTGGAGGGCCAGTTTTCTTTTTTTTTTTCTTTAAAAAAATATTTATTTATTTATTCATGAAAGACACACAGAGAGAGAGAGAGAGGTGCAGAGACACAGGCAGAGGGAGAAGCAGGCTCCATGCAGGGAGCCCGACGTGGGACTCGATCCCAGGTCTCCAGGATCATGCCCCAGACCAAAGGTGGCACTAAACCTCTGAGCCAACTGGGCTGCCCAGAGGGTCAGTTTCCAACTTTATCCGTAGATACCCGTTGGGCAGAGCACTGTCTATAGCTCGGAAGGAGATACAAAGAGGAAAAGGCAGGGTCTCCAGAATCTTATGTGCCATTATTAGTGTGTGTGGGGGGTGGTTGAAAATAAGACACAGTCAGGGGTGAAATGATACAAGAAATAAAATATCACAGATGTATGCAAATCCATAGACACAGAAAGGGGATCAGTGGTTTTCAGGCACTACAGAGCGGGGATGGGAGTGACTGCTACTGGGTACAGAGTTTCTTTTGCAGGTGATGAAGATGTTCTAAAATTAGATTGTGGTAACGGCTGCACAACTCTCAGTATACCAGAAAGCACGGAGTTGTACATCTTTAAAGGGATAAATTGCATGATATGTGAATTAAATCTCAGCAAAGCTGCTTAAGATAAAGAAAATACAATGGACAAATAAACTCCACCAGAAATCGGAGAGCTAAGACTGGCTAACTCATCTGGTGCTTCCCACCAGCCAGGACTGTTCTAAGTGCTTTGCTTAGACTCATCTAATCCTCACAACTATCCCAGATGCTATTTCTGAATAGCACCCCCTTTTACAAAAGAGAAAACTGAGACTCTTATCTTGAGGTATCTTGTCCAAGGTCACGCAGCAGGTGCCCATGAGCACTGGGATTGAAATCTAGGTACCTGGTCCCCAAGGCTGAGATGGTCATCTGTGCACGGTGCCTGTGTCCAGATGTGGCAAGCAAGTATGGGACTAAGTGACTCCCAGGTGGACAGGGAGATAGCAACTGCAGGTGTTTAGGAGAGCCACCACAGGGGAGGGTGGGAGCTGGATGTGGCAGTGCTTGGCCTAACCTGGGCGGAGAAGAGAAGGGTGGACATTTCCATCTGTTTCATCACCTTATGGTTCTTGCCTTCTGTTCTAGGTCCTGGGGACATTGCAGTGCACAAAATGCCTGAGCCTTTACCTTCATTGAGCTTGATTTCTAGTGCAGAAAAACAGACAATCAACACATAAACTAATGTGGGGGCTGGTTAAAGACTTATTTGTGTATTTTAATTATTTGCCCGAAATTAGTTGTGACAGTAATTTTAAAGTATGTCCACAAATTCTTTGTCAAGCATCCTTGAAACTCAGTGGGCTTTTGAAACTGTATCAGCTCATAGACTATGGCAGAAGCGGCACGATGTGGCTTCTAAGGCTGGGTCATAGAAGGTGATTTAGTTTCCACCCTGTTCGTGGGAATGCTTGTGCCTGAACCCTGAAGTTGCCAGGTAACCAGGCACACTGCCCCGAGTCAGCCAGGCTGTGAGGGAGCCCAGAAGAGCCCACACAGAAAGCACCCATGGAGAGAGGGAGAGGCTGGGCCACCCTCTCTCACCTCCACTGCTCCGGCTCCCCCGTGCCAGCTTCAGCAGGCATCAGACTGCAAACACATCAGAAATCTCCAGCCAGAACTTCCAAACCATGCTCTGCCCCCAATTCCCAACCCACAGAAATGGGGACAGGTGCTGATTTTCGTTGCTTTCATTTTTTAAAAGGTTATTTATTTATTTATTTATTTATTTATTTATTTATTTATGGGAGACACAGAGAGAGAGAGGCAGAGACACAGGCAGAGGGAGAAGCAGGCTCCATGCAGGGACCCCGACATGGGACTTGATTCCGGGTCTCCAGGATCAGGCCATGGGCCGAAGGCGACGCCAAACCACTGAGCCACCCAGGCTGCCCTGATTTTTGTTGCTTTAAGCCACTAAGTTTTGGGGCGACTCGTTCTGCAGTAACAGGAATCAGAACAGTTATTTAATGACAGAAGGAAAGATGACCATGTTGGGCTGGGTCTAAGGGAGAAGCTACTCAAACCACAGAAGCTTCTGCTGTTTTCTGGCTGAGAGGGGGTAGTGGTCTGGACCAAGGCCGCAGTAGCAAAGGTGGTGAAAGGCAGGCATACTGAAGACAAATTCAGAAAACTAAATGAACAGGCCTCAGGGACTGCTTGTGTGTGGCAATGAGGGAGAGTAGGACGTCTAGGAGGGCTCCCGATTTTCTCATTTGGAGAAGCAAACAGGTGGTGAGGCCATTTACCAAACCAGGGTACACGGGAAAAGCTGGTTTCAGAAAGAAAAGGTTGTTATAAATTCCAAGACTGCACCTTCCAGTAGATATTCCTCATAACCAGAGACAGCTTCTCTGAAACCTCTTGGTACATTCATTGGTTTCCCCAGGGAAGGGAAAGGACCACTCTCCACCCCACTCCCATCCTCAACCTCCATGCAATTTGTGTCTCAGTCACCAGAGGGCGACAGTGCTCAGGAAGTTCAGCTGGACTCCCCACCCCGTCTGGTTTTACTCCTCCCTGAAAAAGAGGTGGGGAAAAGGTTTTGGCCTCATCCTTTTGCCTTAGACTCATTCTCGTGAGCTGCTCTGGCACCAGAGGAAAGTCTGATAGTTATGTCGCGTGTGAGTCTGGTGCAGGCATATTTGATCCTTCAGTGCTCATCAGGAAAAATCTCCCGCCCCACGGTTTTCCAGGAGCCCACCTCACAAAGCACGGGGACTTTCCTTTATATATTTTCAATGCCAGCCTTTAGGGGAAAATCAGCCAAGTTTGATTCTGAAACACTGATACTTCTTCTGCCCTATGACCTCTCCCCCATCTGTGACCTGTTTCCTCATTCCTGTGCTTTCAGCAGTGGGAGCTTACACCTTCCTCTTTTGTTCTTTCATGATGGTGCTAGGACCCCATAAATCTCTGGATCCCTTTTTGTTTTAAGATTTTATTTGTTTATTCATTAGAGACACAGAGACACAGGCAGAGGAAGAAGCAGAGGGAGAAGCAGGCTCCCTGTGGGGAGCCGGATGCAGGACTCGATCCCAGGACCCTGGGATCATGACCTGAGCCAGAGGCAGATGCTCAACCACTGAGCCATCCAGGCTTCCAATCTCCTGACTTTCTCAGAGATGTTGCTTCCCTCCCAAACATGCTCAGATACCAGGCACTTAAGGGCTAGTATCCAAGCAGGCCTTTACCAGACATGATGGTTCTCAGGGTCCTTGAGGCCCAGGAGGAGAAGGGACCAAACCTACCCAGTCTTTTTGCTAATACCTCAACTGGAAGAGATTATTTGGCAATAGGACCTCTGTTCCTAAAAGTACTGGGACTCTAGAAATCGCAGACATTCTCTGATCTGGAAAAAAAAAAAAAAAGGTCTCCCAGGGCAGCCTGGGTGGCTCAACAGTTTAGCGCCTCCTTCAGCCCAGGGTGTGATCCTGGAGTCCCGGGATCGAGTCCCACGTCGGGCTCCCTGCATGGAGCCTGCTTCTCCCTCTGCCTGTGTCTCCACCTCTCTCTCTATGTGTCTATCATGAATAAATAAATAAATCTTAAAAATAAATAAATAAATAAAAATAAAAATAAAAATGGTCTCCCAGACTTGTGAGCATGTAGAATTCACTTTGGCTTGCTCAGGTCTCTGCCCCTCAACTGGTCTTCCCATGGTCAGAGCCAGTTTCAGTCTCTGAATTCTCTTGTTTGGGCCTCAAAACCATCATCCTGGTTTTGGTTCTTCCCAGAGCCTGAAGCTCCTTAGGGTAAGAACCACTTTTTGGACATCTCAGAATTCCCTAGAGTTGGGCTACCCAACATCCCCCTGCTTCAAACACACACACACACACACACACACACACACACACACACGGCCTGGCTAGACTGTGAGGAAGATATATTGTATTGCTTTTATTTTTAAACCTGTTCATGGTACTTTGTGGAAAACAACAATGTAGTGAAATTTGCATAAATTTAAACAGCTGCTGTTTATTCTAATATTTTCATCTCTTTCCCTTGTTGGGGGTAGTGGTGGTGGTGGTGGTAGTGAACACATTCTTTCTTTGTGAAGTAATGATGAAAATATTCCTTTGATATGAAAGTCTTTACTTGGCGATATAAAAAGTAGATCGTCTTATGGAGATTGCCCAATCATTTGTTTTGACTTTAGGAATTTTTACTGGCCTTAAGAAGTCCAAAAGGCTGGGATCTATTGTCCGACCACAGCTGGCACAGTCTCCAAAGCAGAGAACATTTGATTGCCACATGACACGGCAATTCCACTCTGAAGCATATGCCCAAGAGAATAAAAAACAAGGTCTACGAAATCTTGTGCAGGAATGCTCATAGCAGCACTCTTTACAACAGCCAAACAATGGAAACAACCCAGCGTCCATTGACTGATGAATGGATAAACAAAATGTGGTGTATCCACACAATTGAATACTATTATGCCGTAAAAAAGAATGAAGTGCTGGTACACACTGCTTTGTGGATGAACCTTGACAACATCACACTCAGGGAAAGAAGCCAGATGTGAAAGGGCAAAGGTTGTATGATTCAACTGCTATGAAATATTTAGAATGTGCAAATTCATAGAGACAAAGTAGATTAGAGGTTACCAGGGGTTTGGGGCAGAGGACAATGAGCAGTTATTGTTTAATTGGTACAGAGTTTCTGTTTGGAGTGACAAAAAAATTTGGAAATAGGGTTAATGGTTGTACAACTTTATGAATGTAATTGATGCCACTCAACTGTGCACTTAAAAATGACAAATTTTAGGGGTGCCTGGGTGGCTTAGTCAGTTAAGCATCTGCCTTCTTCTCAGGTCATGATCTCAGGGTCCTGGGATCGGGCCCTACGTTGGACCCCCTGGTCACTGGGGAGTCTGCTTCTCCCTCTCCCTCTGTACCCTACTTGCATAAGCACACTGTCTCTCTCCCTCAAATAAATAAATAAAATCTTTTTTAAAACTGACAGATTCTAAAAAAAAAAAAAAAACTGACAGATTCTATATGACATATATTTTACCACAATAAAAAAATGTGGAAACAATTGAAATGTCCACCAGCTAGTGAGTGGTTAAAAAAAAAAAGTGATATATCCACACATTAGAATAGTATCAGCAGCTAAAAGGAACAAAATACTGATCCATTTACAGCTTGAAGACTACAATTGCGTTTATATGAATATCCAGAAAAGGCAGGGAAAGGAGATTAGAGTTGCCTGGGGCTGAGGTAGAGGGATGGGGAGCGACCACAAATGGGCTCGAGAGATCTTCTTAGGGTCATGACAATGTTCTAGAACTGTGGTAATGGCTGCACAACTCTATAAATTTCACAAACATCAATGAATTATATGGTTAAAGTGAGGGGATTTCATGGTATATAAACTACATTTCAAAAAAGCCATTTTTAAAAAAGAAGGAAATGACAAGTGTCAGTGAGGATATGGAGAAATTAGAACCCTCGTGCATTGCTGGTGGGAATGTAAAATGGTGCAGCTGCTAGGAATACAGTACGGTGGTTCCTCAAAAAAATTAAACATAGATCTGCCATATGATCTGGCTGTTCCACTTTTGGGTATATACCCAAAAGAACTGAAAGCAGGGGCATGAACACACACTTGTACGCCCATGTTCATAGCAACACTATTATTTTTTTAGATATTTTATTTATTTATTTGACAGAGGGAGAGCACAAGCAGGGGAGAGAGGCTGATAGAGAGGGAGAGGCAGGCTCCCCGCTGAACAGGGAGCCCAGTGTGGGGCTTGATCCCAGGACCCCGAGATCATGACCTGAGCCAAGAGCACGTGCTTAACTGACCAAACTACCCAGGTGCCCCCATAGCAACATTCTATACAATGGCCAAAAGCTGAAAGCAACCCAAGAGTCCGCTGACAAATGAATGGATAAACAAAGCATTGTATATACATGCAATAGAATATTATTCAGCCTTAAAAAGACAGGGAATTCAGGGAGGCCTGGGTGGCTCAGGGGTTGAGTGTCTGTCTTTGGTTCAGGTCAGGATCCTGGGGTCCTGGGATTGAGTTCCGCATTGGGCTCACTGGGAGCCTGCTTCTCCCTCTGCCTGTGTTTCTGCCTCTCTCTGTCTCTCATGAATGAACAAATGAATGAATGAATGAATGAATGAATAAATATATATATATTTATCTTAAAAAGAAAAAGGAAGGGAATTCTGACATAGGCTACAACATGGATGAACACCAAAAGACATGATGTTGAGTAAAATAACTCAGATAGAAAAGGACAAGTACTGCATGACTCCACTTCTAGGAGGTCTGTGGAGGAGTCAGATTCACAGGGACAGAAGATAGATTCCTGAATGCAACAGGATGGGAGGGGAGTCAGTGCTTCACAGAGACTGTATCAGTCTGTGAAGATGAAAAAACTCTGCAGCTGGGTGGTGGTGATGGGTGTACAATAGAGCGAATGTACTTAATGCCACCAAGCTTTACTCTTAAAAATGGCTACAATGGTAATTTTTATATTATGTACATTTTACCACAATTAAAAATAGAAAAGTAGGGAGTAAGCAACTGTGTCACATGCTGCTGAGTGGTCCAAGTTATGGACAGAGACATCACAAGGATAGGAAACTACAGACTAATAGCCTTACGAACATACTTGCAAATATCCTCAACAAAATACTAGCAAACTGAACCTAGGAACATATGAAAAGGATTACATACCAGAAATGTATCTCAGGAATGCAAAATTGACTTAACATCCAGAAATCAGTTAATATAATAAACCATATGAACAGACTAATGGATAAAAACCACATGATCATCCCACAGGTACAGAAAAAGCATTTGACAATATCCAGCAGATTCTACAATAAAAAACCCAAAACACTAAATGAACTATGAACAGAAGGGACTTCCTCAACCTAATAAAGGAAATTTGCAAAAATCCCACAGCTAACATCCTCCTTAAAAAAAAAAAAAAAAGATTTTATTTATTTATTCATGAGAGACACAAAGAGAGAGGCAGAGACACAAGCAGGCCCCATGTAGGGAGCCCGATGCGGGACGCGATCCCAGGACTCCAGGATCATGCCCTGGCAGAAGGCAGGCACTAAACCGCTGAGCCACCCAGGGATCCCTAACATCCTTCTTAATGATGAAAGAATGGATGCTTTCCACGTGAGATCAGGAATAAGACAAGACTGTCTGTTCTCGCTACATCTAGTAAACACTGTACTGGACATTCTAGCTGGGTCAATCAGATAAGAAAAAGAAATAAAAGGCATACAGATTGGAAAGAAAGAAGTAAGACTATTGTCCTTGCAAATGACATCACTTTGTATATTATAAATGGTAAGGAACCCATTTAAAAACTATTAGAACTAATAAAGCAATTCAGCAAGTTTACGGGATATGACTGATTAAAGAATCAATTAAATCTCTGTAAGGAACAGCCCGGGTGGCTCAGTGGTTTAGTGCCGCCTTCAGCCTGGGGCGTGATCCTGGAGACCTGGGATGGAGTCCTGCATCAGGCTCCCTGCATGGAGCCTGCTTCTCCCTCTGCCTGTGTCTCTGCCTCTCTCTCTCTGTGTCTCTCATGAATAAATAAAATCTTTATTTTAAAAAAACTCTGTGAGATACCAATTAAAACTTAGGAAGTGAAATTAAGTAAAAATTCTGTTTAAATTAGCATCAAAAAGAATAAAACATTGAGGATTTACCAAACTTGTACTCGGAAAACTGTAAGATGTTGAAAAACATCAGAGAAGTCCTAAGAAAATGGAAATACAACCCATTTTCATGGATTGGAGGACTTAATATTGTTATGGTGGCAATACTCTCTAAACTGATCTACAGATTCAAGGCAATTCCTATAAAAATCTCCACTGGCTTCTTTTCACTTAGCCACCTGATCCTAAAATTCATGTGGAAATGCAAGGAATCCAGGATAACCAAAACAACCTTGAATAAAATTGGAGGGCTCATAATTCTTGCGTTCAAAACCTACCACAAAGCTATGGTATTAAAGACAGTGTGGTAGTGGCATGAGGATAGGCATGCTGATCATTGGAGTAGATTGAAAGAGTAGAAATAATTCTTTGCATTAATTAGTTAGTTGCTTTTTTGGACAAGGATGCCAAAACAATTCAGTGGGAAAATATCACCTTTTCTTAAAATTTTTTAAATTTATCTATTTATCTCAGAGAGAGAGAGAGAATATAATTCTTTTCATAAGAGGTTCTAGAACCACTGATATCCACATGCAAAAGAATGAATTTGGACTACTTCCTCATGCCATATGCAAAGAATAACTCAAAATGAACCACAAACCTAAAAGTCGGGACTAGGATTACAAAATTCTTAGAAGAAAACATTGAAGCAAATCCTTGTGATCTCAGGTTGAGCAAAGTCTTCTTAGATATGACACTAAAAAAAGCACAGATGACTGTAGGAAAAAAAAAATTGTACTTTATCAAAATTAAAGACTTTTGTGCTTCAGAGGACACTATCAAGAGAGTGAAACGATAAGCTACAGAATGATAGAAAATGTTTGCAAATCATATATGTGATAAGGGACTTGTATCCAGAATGTATTAAAAACACCTTAAGTCCAACAACAAAAAGGCAATAAACCAATTGTTGAGTGGGCACCAGTATTTGAATAGGCAATTTCTCTGAAGAAGATATACAAATGGCAAGACAGCCAACATCATTAACCATCAGGGAAATGCAAATCAGAGGCGCAAGGTACCACTTCACACCAGCTGGCAGGGCAAAAATAAAAAGACAGGGCACCTGGCTGACTCAGTTGGAGAGTGTGTGACTCTTGATCTTGGGATTGTAAATTAGAGCCCCACATTGAGGGTAGAGATTACTTAAAGATAAGATCTTGAAAAAAAAAGGACAGACCATCCTAAGTGTTGGTGAAGCCTACAGTCAGGTTACAACCCTTGTACGTTGCTTGTGGGACTGTAAAATGGTGCAGCTAGTTTGGGAAACGTTCAGCAATTCCTCAAAATATTAAACATGGAGGTGCCTGGGTGGCTCAGTGGGTTACGCATCTGACTTTGATCTCAGCCCAGGTCTTGATCTCAAGGTCATGAGTTCAATCCCTGTGTTAGGCTCCACGCCTCTTTTTTTGTTTTATTTTTTTTTAATATTAAACACAGTGTTAGGGACACCTGGGTGGCCTGGTGGAGAAGTGTCGAACTCTTGATTTCCTTTATTGTCATTAGGATGCTCAGAGACAATTCGATAGCCAAATACCTGAGAGGTCTTTGTGGTAGGCAGTTTTATGGACCAGGTAAATTTTTAGCTTTATTTCATTTTCTAACCTGTGGCAGAGACTACTAGTAGCCTGTCATCTATTCTCCCTTCTTTCCCAGTAGGGAAGAGCCCCGATTTTATTTGGGGGGGGGGGGGAATGACATTGTGCAGAGCTAAAAGACAGCATTTCCTGGTCTCCTATGCAGCTAGGGCTAAATCCTGGCTAATGATTTATTTTTTTTTTTATTTTTATTTTTTTTATTTTTTATTTTTATTTATTTATGATAGGCACACAGTGAGAGAGAGAGAGAGGCAGAGACACAGGCAGAGGGAGAAGCAGGCTCCATGCACCGGAAGCCCGACGTGGGATTCGATCCCGGGTCTCCAGGATCGCGCCCTGGGCCAAAGGCAGGCGCCAAACCGCTGCACCACCCAGGGATCCCTGGCTAATGATTTATAAATAGAAGTTTGGGACTAAGACTTCTAAGAGGCTCCTTGGAGAAAGCTGGGATTGTAGGGTTTTCTCTCTTCCTTCCTTCTTCCTGCTACCTAGAATGTGGCTGTAATTGCTGGAGTTCCTGTAGGCATCTTGCACCATGAGGTGGCCTTGAGGATGGAAGCCACATTCTAAGGATAATAAGGTCAGATTCTAGAAGGAGTCTGTGTTCTCAATTCTGTGGAGCTGCCATACCAGTTCTGACTTCCTCCCCGCAGATTTTATTTATATAAGAGAAAAATAAATGTCTATGTTGTTGAGGCCACTATTTTTTCTTGTCTCTCTTACCAGCAGCTGAACACAATACTTTATCGGATAGACTGCTCCTTATTTTTTTCTTTTCCCTGATTCCCTCATCTATTGATTTCATCTTGTACGTATTTTTATAAAACCACTTTAAATCCTTTATGGACTTAGAGTCAAAATAAATAATTTATTAAACGGCAGCATTACGCAATCGAGCACATGGATTCTTATTTCAAAGAGCAACAACAAAAACCATTCGCAGACAGAAAGTTAAACTGTGTCTTGTGATTCGCAAAACTGAAGTTTGAATCAGGAAGGAAATCCGTTGCTTATTACCAGAAAGATGGGTACCACATGGAAAATCAATTTCCACCAGAGAGAGTTTTTAAAATTTGAAAAGCTGAACAAAACCGGACCATATGTCCCACCATGGAGGAAGGGTTAGGCCATCCACAGTGTGTTAAGACAAAGGAGTATCAGATCGCCACAGAGAACGACAAATATGACTGTGATGTGAAAAGCAGCAAAGGTGCTCCACAAGGTAACAGGAAGAGAGGAAGACAGGCTTGGCCAGTGCCCATGCCTGCTTAGTCACCACTGTGCAAAATTACATCTCTGGTATCTTTAGGCTCAGAGGGGGTTACACAGTTAACAATAATTGGTGATTCGAGGAACCAATGGAGCTGTTGATAATTCAGCATTTCCATTGAATGTGTGCCTATTGAAGAGTTAATAGATGTACCCACAGGTGATATAAAAAAATGAGTAGCTTGAAAAAAAAAATGAGTAGCATAGAGGAAGCCTTAGAGAGTGCAAGAGGTCCCCCCGCCCCTGCCAGCCCTGGTGTTCACTCTTTAGGTGCCAGATTGTAGGAGGAGCTGGAGGGTCCCAAGAGAGGAGTTGAATACATCCTGGAGAGCCAGGGAGTACTTGGGAGATTGGGAGCGGTGCTATTTATTAACCATTACAGAGGCGTTTCAGTATTTTAACAACCCGTGTGCCTGCACTTACTACAAGTAAGTATCAGCTCTGATTATGCAGTTTAAATATTTGCTTCTTAAGTAAAAGTTTTAAAAGTGAAAATATTTAAATATGTGTGTAGAAGATGGAATTGTAAAATGCTAGTACTAATGACTCCTGCTTTTTGAGCATTCGTGGTGCTAAGCACTCTAATAATTCACAATTTCGTTTAACCTTTATAACAGCAGCCCTGAAATGTGATCTTTTGGTTACAAGTGACTGAAATCCAGTTCCAATTGGCTTGAGCAAAAAAGAGAAGCTACCAAGGCATGTGACTAAAAAGTCTAGTGGGATTCAAGCATGGCTGAACCAGGGACTCAAAGATATCACCAGAATTCGGTTATCCTCTCCCTTCTGTCACTGCTCCGCTTTCCCTGGTGTTTCTCAAGTAGACTCTCTCCCCATGTGGTAACCCTGGTGGTTCAACACCTGTGTTATCCTTGTAACAACATCAGCATTTAGAGAGCTTTTTATTTCTTTTTTCTTTTTTAAGGTTTTATTTACTTATTCACGAGAGACACAGATAGAGAGAGAGAGGCAGAGACACAGGCAGAAGGAGAAGCAGGCTGCAGGCAGGGAGCCCAATGTGGGATTTGATCCCGGGACCCAGGGATCACGCCCTGAGCCAAAGGCAGACACTCAACCACTGAGCCACCCAGGCGTCCCAGAGAACTTTTTATTTCTAATAATCCTAATGGAATTTTCAGGATTGAACCTCAATAGACTGACTTGGGTCACATGCCCATCCCTGAACCAACCTCTGTGATTGGTTGTGGACCACTCTGGCCAGTCATAAGCCCACCTCTGGATCTGGGGTGGGGTCAACACTTCTTGAAATACAGAAGTGGCCAAGCTGCAAGGAGAAGGGGAAAGCTGCCCAGACACAATATCAGATGTCTACTACAAGTGTCCCCATTTTAGTAACAAGGAAACTGAAGCCTAACTTGTGCAAATCAGCAAGGAGGACAGCTTGGCTGGAACACAGTGAGCAAAGGGGGATTATGGGAAAAGGAGTCAGCAAGGGCAGGTTTCAGATCATGTAGGGTCTCCCAGCCCATTGGAAGGACTTGGATGTTTGCTTTGAGGGAGAAGGCAGGCTCAGAGCAGAGGAGTGAAGTGACCCCATAAAGGTTTTAGAAAGAATCATTCTAGTTGCTCTGGTGTTCAAATGTAGAATACTGTCTTTCTTTCTCTAACCTTTCATGTTTATTCATGTAACAAGTAGAAAAGTGACATGGGGCCCAGGCCCCGCCAATCAGCACATTCCGTTTCTCTGACCAGTGATTGTATCAGAGATGGGCATGTGACCCACACCGGTCCAGCAAGGTCCAGTCCAGGCACTCCTGCTCCAACTATGGAGAGAAAAGAAACTCCACTGATGTTGATAAAGATATGAGTCTCACCACTAAGAGCCACCAGGTAGTAGGACTCCACCTGAGAAGGAGGCCAACACGAAGGATGCAGGACAAGTGATGGGGAGGAAGAAAGTCTAACCTCGATGACATCAGCTGACCCCTAGAACCAGCCCAGCCTGACGTCTTTCTAGGCCTGGATTTCTCAGTTCTGTGAGTCAATATGTTCCATTTTTCATTGGAGCCACCTTGAGTTGGGTTTCTAATGCTTACGATGGAAAGAATCCTGAGTGTGTACTTTGAGCCCCACTGCATGTTTGTTCCAGGGACAGATGCCAGGATGGTTTTGACTAGTGCTTTGCTCCTAACAAGTTCACAGTTGACTGAAATAGAGAACCTTTTCCTGTCTCCGTCTAAATCATTGACCCCTTCTGTGCAAAGTCCTTTACCTTCTCTGTCACTCCCAAGAGAATTTAGTCCTCTGTAGAGCTGTTTTCGTGGGTGCTCCCTAAGTGTGACCAAGGATGTGACTTTGCTTGAGGATGTGACTCCCAACAATAGCAAGAAAATGTTAAGAATCCAGGGTGGCAGGGAAACCTGCCTGCCTCCCAGGCCAGATTACAAGTCCCCGAGCCCCCCACAGACCCCTGGCCAGCAATGAACCAGGACGCAAAAGGAGAGTAAACAAGAAGAGCTTTATTCCCTTTCTTTGATTCCAAGGAGGAGTTGGCCTGATACAATCAGCACTTGGCCACCTCCTACCATCTTTCATGTCACATCAGGTTTCATTTGTGTCCTCTACGGGCTGTCCTGCAGCCAGAGCTGTCTCCAAAGGACTCTGGTTGGCTCCCATCCCGTCCACCTGAGGCCAGGTAGATGAGAAAAATAGTTTTCTGTCCTCTGTCTCAGCAGCAGACTGGGGCTGGAGCCTGCTGGGGAAAGAGCTTCTTGACCCAGGGACTGGGGGTAGGATTACAGGATCAGTCACCCCATCTGCCACTTCTCCCTCCCCAAAAGGTATGTCTTTGTGTGAGGAAGAGGGGGAAGGGCCCCACATGCCTCGCTCTGGTCCCCTTGGGGTAAAAGAGCAGGGAGGCGAGCCCAATATATTATTAGGAGACATGTGATCCTACTGTTCTCAGTAGGGCGGCTCTGCCCAGCTCAGCGGCCCCGCATTCCCTCATGCCCCTCTCTTCCACAAACCGAAGCTTGCACCCTTCCCAACCTGTTCTCGCTCGGGGCGCAGCAGGCACTTTCAGAACACTCTGCCTTCTTTGCCTCTGCCAGCTTCCTGCCTGTCCTGCCTCCCTCCCATCCCTGCTTCGTGAGCTCCCATTCGTTCGTCAGGACCTAGTCCGGGTGGCACCTGTGACGCCTTCCCAATCCCAATCCGTCTTCCCAACCTCTTCTCCAAGCTTGAGCCACAAACACAGCAGAATCGGTTTCTTGTGAATTGTTTAAACTCCACGTCGAGAGCTTCTCAAGTTTTGCTATCCCAGGTACCCTTTTGAAAGCTTGAATATTTTCCCTGTGGACCTGAATGGATGAAGTCATATCCAGAGTCATCCCACCGTTTACCCAGTAGCTACCCTGGTCCTGTCCCTGAGCCACTGGCTGCCCTGACCCTGCTCTCTTGAATGCACTCATGAAGCCCCTCGTGCACACTCACATGAATGCACAATCTTCCTCTGGCACCAGCTCATGGTCAGGCCATGCCTCTGCCCTCCTGTCTACCTTCCCCTGGTGACAACCCAGCCTATCTCCCCCTCCCCACCACCACCACCACATCCACCCGGACCTTTTGCCTCGCCACCTGGGTGTCTGTCCTCTTTCTCTGATGCCAAGCTCCAGCTTCAATCAAGGCATCCCCACTTGCTGTTCCCTTCATCTTTGCCTAATTCCCACAGTCTTCAGGTTTCTGCTTGAACGTTACTGCTCAAGAAGCCTTCCCTGACCCCAGGTCTAAATGAAGCCCCCTGGTGATACATTCAGATTGCACTGGCTCCTAAGTGTAGCCCTATTACCATCCCCAGTTCATGCAAGGGTTCTTTCAACTTTCTCGAAATGTGACCCGTTTTTTTGTTTTTGTTTTTGTTTTGTTTTCTCGAGTTAGCTGGTTAAGGTTTGTGTCATCCAAGGTGGAGCAGGGATATCAGCCCCTGGCTGAGCTTGCCTTCGGCATTCGGTTCTTAAAAGGACAGATAATAATTTCTGTCGGTGCCAGACTCAGAGCTAGCACATCCTGCTGCGCTGTTAAACCGCCTTTGGAGACTCCTTGTTTCTCTGGCTTAATCATGATGGCTACACCCTGTCTCCCAAATCCCCTAATGCGAGTCTGATCATAGTGAATGCTCCCCTTGCCTTTTCCTAAAACTCACCACCCTCAACACAACACACATACATACATGAAGGCACACACACACCTCTTCCTCTGTGGTCCATAAGAAGCACAGTGGGCTGGTAACAACAAGTTTGGTAATACAACTCAAACCCCCTTTTGAGGGCACCGGGGTGGCTCAGCAATTGACTGTCTGCCTTTGGCTCAGGCTGTGGTCCCGGGGTCCTGGGATGGAGTCCTGCATTGGGCTCCCTGCATGGAGCCTGCTTCTCCCTCCACCTATATCTCTGCCTCTCTGTGTGTCTCTCATGAATAAATAAACAAAGTATTAAAAACAACAACAACAATCCTTTTAGAGAGGCAGCCTTACTGTAATTGAAAGAACTTTTGGAAAGTCCTAGGTTCAAATGTTAGTTCAGCTATTTAAGAGGTAGGTGATCTTGGGTAAGCATCTTAACCTCAGATTCCTCATTTGTAAAGTAGAAACTCAAAAAGCCTAATCATGGTTTCAATGTAAAGTTAAATGATCAGATACTTATAACCGTCATGTGAAAATACATGTAGTGTGATGTCGTGTGAAATGAAACCCTTCTGTGTGTGTGAAAGTGTGGGAAAAAGTCCGATGGGTCACATCTGGAGCGGGTGGGTTGGGAGGATGGTTAGGTATTTTCCTCCTTTGCTATGGTTGCATACTTTCCTTTTTGAATTCTGAATGAGACCATGTTCACGTGTAACACTGGTTGCTGTAGATTAGGTTACTGTCCAGCAAACATTTACCTTCTCCACCTCCACTTCCATGGAAGGGATGTACTTCTGTGGCTCTCACCTCTGGCCTTGGCCCTGCGACTGGCTTTGGTCGATGGGGTATTAGTGGACATGGTGTAAGCCACGGCTCGACATGTACTGACAGAATGGGGCTCGTTCCCTGTGCCCCTGCCTTTCAACATGAGGAGAACATGCCATGGGTGCCCCGCTGGTTCCCCAAAATGGGTGACTTGTGAAGTACCCTGAACCAGACCCACTGCCCGGAGGCCCAGCTGAGATCAGGAGATCAATCATCTCTCCCTAGAAAATACACAGATGCATGAGCCACAAATGAGTGTATGTTGTGTAGCAAAAGATATACTTGTGTTATTTTTATTTTTTAATTTTATTTTTTAAAAAAGATTTTATTTATTTACTCATGAGAGACACACAGTGAGAGGCTGAGACATAGGCAGAGGGAGAAGCAGGCTCCCTGTTTGGGACTCGATCCTAGGAACCAGGGATCATGCCCTGAGCTGAAAGCAGATTCTCAGCCGCTGAGGCACTCAGGTGCCTCTACTTGTGTTATTCTGAAAGGAGAGTGGAGGGACTCTGGGTTTGGCTCAGGTCATGATCTCAGGGATGTGAGATCGAGCCTTGCGTTGGGCTCCATGCTCAGTGTGGAGTCTGCCCCGGATCCTCCCTCTCCCCCTGTTCCTCTCCTTGCTCTCACTCTCTCTCAAATAAATAGATAAAAGGAGAATCTTTAAGAATAAAAATAAATAAATAAAAGATGGGGGAAGAACAAAATTTTAAAAAAAATGAAATTAGAAAACAGAATACCAATTAAGGGGCACCTGGGTGGCTCAGTCAGTTGGGCATCTGCCTTTGGCTCTGGTCATGGTCTTGGGGTCCTGGGATCCAGCCCCACATTGGGGTCCCTGCTGAGCGGGACATCAGCTTCTCCCTCTACTCCTGCCTGCTTGTGCTCTCTCTCTCTCAAATAAATAAAATCTTAAAAAAATAAAAAAGAATACCAAGCAAATAGCTGTTGAATAAATGCTGGATCCTCTTCCATTCCCTAATCCTCCTTCAAGGGCTGGTTCAGAAGAGTCCAGAAGCTCTTCCACGACCCAGTTTCAATGAGTCGCCTTCCTTCTTGATGGTACTTTGCACCCACTACTTACATTATTCTGTCTTGCAATACGCTTACCTCACCCCCTTGAAGAATGTACCTGCCTTCAAGGAGCTTACAATCGAGTTTGCGTGAATGTGATATAAATACAAAGGAAATCTCTCTTCTCACTTAGGCCCACTTCCTTTGAGTCTTTCACAGCGTTTTTGGTCAGCTGCACCTGATTTTAACGTTTAAGGTACTTATTTTGTGTCTATGGTGATTACCAAGGACAATTCCAAGGGGGATCTCTTATTATCCCCGTATTATAGTTGAAGAAACCAAGTCAGGTAGAGTCTATAAGGGAGATTGGGCCAGAGTTGGGGTTTGGGCTGCGATGTGGATCCAAAGCTGGATCCTGGGTTCTAGTTGCAGACTTTCTTCTTCAATAAGAGACTTTCTCAAGCACTCAGTGAGGGCTTTTAGGTTAGATGAGCAGAAATAAGTAAGATTTTGTGGCTGCTTATTACATATCAAGAGCTGATACATCTGGAAGCGGGCATCTGCTGGATTTGAGGGCAGCTCCATCCACATTCAGAGAAGCAGGATTTCTTCCACTCATTGAACTGACAAAGGCTCCAGGTAACTGCAGGAACCCCAGCTTTTTTCTTTCTTTTGTTCTTTTCCCTCCCTTCCTTCCTTCCTTCCTTCCTTCCTTCCTTCCTTCCTTCCTCCCTCCCTCCCTCCCTCCCTCCTTTCTTTTCTTTTCTTTCTTTCTTTCTTTTCTTTCTTTCTTTTCTTTCTTTCTTTCTTTCTTTCTTTCTTTCTTTCTTTCTTCTTTCTTTCTTTCTTCTTTCTTTTCTTCTTTCTTTCTAGATTTACTTATTTCAGAGAGAGAGAGAGTGTGTCAGCACAAGCGGGAGGGGCAGAGGGAGAGAGAGAATATCTCAAGCTGACTCCGTCCTGAGCACCAAGGCCAACGCAGGGCTCGATCTCACGACTCTGACATCATGACCTGAGCCAAAGCCAATAGTCCAGCACTTAACCGACCTCACCACCCAAGCACCCCACATGTCCGAGTTTCTTACCACTGAAGCTGAGAACTCCCCCAAGTTGGTTTTCAGCCGGGTGGTGGGTCAGGAACAGGCATAGACATCAGGCAGTTGAGATTTGAGTTCTGACCCTGCTGTTCACTCGCTGTGCAACTTGAGGCAAGTCAATCAACCTTTCTGGGCTTTGAAGGGTGGTTGTTGGTAAAATTGGGGCCAGTGTGGCCCACAGGCAGGTTTATTTGGATGGCACATGGTTTTATTTTGATTCATTTTAGTTTATTTGGCAACAGTAAAACAATAAGGTGTTTGTGAGGAAATAGTTACTGGTACAAAATTGATGGGAGTGGATCTTGGTGCCACTACGAGGGGACAATTTGGCAAATTTATTAAATGCTAAAAATGCACACGCAGAAATTCTACTTTTTTGGAATTTTGTTCACAGATATACTTGTTCATGTGAGAAACGATGTATGTTGGAGGTCAGTCAGGCAGCATTGTTTGTAACCAATAGTTTTGAAAAACAGCCCAATGCCTCCCAACAGGGGATGGGCTGGATCAAATATGGATCATCCACACATTGGAATACAATGCAGTTGGAAAAACACCCAGGGCACCACCTAGGTACTGATAAGGAAAGTTCTCTAGGATATACTGTTAAGTAAAAAAAGCCAGGTGTAAACCGAAGTGCTCATTGTGTTCTCTTTTATCTAAAGTAAAGAAATATGTATGTATATGTTACTATTTGCTTGTATAATTATAAAGAAACCTTCAGTATTCAAAAAAAGTCAATTAACTGTTATCTTTGAGAGTAGGAGACTGGAGTGAAAGGGAGACTTTTTCTGCTTACCTTTTTATTTTTTTAATTTTTTATTTATTTATTTATGATAGTCACACAAAGAGAGAGAGAGAGAGAGGCAGAGACACAGGCAGAGGGAGAAGTAGGCTCCATGCACTGGGAGCCCGATGTGGGATTCGATCCCGGGTCTCCAGGATCACGCCCCGGGCCAAAGGCAGGCGCCAAACTGCTGCACCACCCAGGGATCCCTCTGCTTACCTTTTTAAAATGTCTTTAATTTTGAGAAAAAAAAAAAAAACACACTTAAAACATCAGATGCTTTCAGATTTAAATGATCCAGCAGCTCTGCAGGCAAGGGCCAGCTTCAAGCTGGGTGGTGGCTACTTCCCAGATGGGCTGCATGCATTCTGGTTTGCCACAGTCCTCACCTCTCCCTGTTGTCTCCCTGACCCCAAGACACGGGGTTTGTTGCCATCTATCAGTTTGCTCACTGTAGCTTTTCTTAGACTAGAGCTAAGAGAAAAGTGAAACTTCTTATACTCAGGCCTCCATCAAAAGCGGCAGGCTTGTTGCACAACAATGTGAATATACTACATCACTACACTACATTTACACTCAAAAATGGTTAAGATGGTAGGGACACCTGGGTGGCTCAGTTGGTTAAGTGTCCAACTCTTGATTTCAGCTCAGATCATGATCTTGGGTCCTGGGATCAAACCCCATGTTGGTCTCTGCACTCAGCAAAGAGTTTGCTGGAAATTCTTTCCCTCTCCCTCGGCCCCTCCCCCCAGCATGTGCACTCTCTCTCTCAAATCAGTCTTTTAAAAAAATGTTTAATATGGTAAGTTTTATGTTATGTATACCTAACGATAGTTTTTAAAAAATGTAGCAGGCTGTATACCTGCAGGTAGATGCATAGATGGTTCCTAGTACCAACAAAGTTCCAGAACCAATTATCATCAGTTCAGCTTGGCCAATGTACCAGCTCTGAGGCCTGTGGATGGAACAGCCAATCTGCTTCTCTTACAGACATTGCCTGTATGGCCTCTTGAGTTTGTAACTCTGAAGTCGGTGGTTTCAAGTTCTCTCCTTTTTTTTTTTTAATTTTTTTTTAAATTTATTTATTTATGATAGTCACAGACAGAGAGAGAGAGAGAGAGAGAGAGAGAAGCAGAGACACAGGCAGAGGGAGAAGCAGGCTCCATGCACCGGGAGCCCGACGTGGGATTTGATCCCGGGTCTCTAGGATCGCGCCCTGGGCCAAAGGCAGGCGCCAAACCACTGCGCCACCCAGGGATCCCTCAAGTTCTCTCCTGCCTCCATGATTCCTGGAATGCTTTTTCCCCCTACTTGCTGTGTGACCTTGGACAAACCACTTCCCCTCTCTGGGCCTCTTTCCCATCTGTTAAATGAGAAGCTTGAAGTGGATTATCTCAGGGACTCTTCAGCCCTTAGAATCTCCCAGTTGTGTTCTCTTTGAGCAGTTCTTCTGTCACTGTCTCCAAAGAGATGAAGTGGGCTCGGGCAGGGGAGCAGGGAGCAGAAGCCTTCTCATGTTGGGGATGTGTGGGCTGCAGTGGGAGGTTCTCTTTTCTTTCTTTCTTTTTCTTTTCTTTCTTTTTTTTTTTTTTTTTTTTTTTTTTTTTTTGTAGCCAGAAAGTTATTTTAAACCCTAAGCGAGGAGCTGCTAAAAGCCACATGCCTCAGATCTCACGTGCTACAACCTCTTCTGGGGAGAAAGTGAGCAGAATTCTTAATTCTTACTGTTCTCCCCCACCCCCATCCCAAGGGAGGGGCAACTCACTCCATTCATCCTTTGCTCTGCTGAGTCACAAAATGGAAAAAAACACTTGTCTTCTGGCCTCTGGCTGCCGCTAGGGCTGCAGTCCAAAACCTGCACCCCTCCAACTTGCACACACACACACACACACACACACACACACACACACACACGGCTCCCTTGAACTCTTCTCATTAAAATGCAGATTCTGGTTTGGCAGGTTTGGGGTGGAGCTGAGGGTGTACTGTTCTAGCAGTCTCCTCCGGGATGCCCATGAGCATCCCATCCCGGTCCTGAAGAACAGTGCCCAGGATGCTGTTAGCTCAGAAAATCCAGCTGGAAAGTCACCTGAAAACCACTCACCGACGTCTTCTCATTTTGAATTTGCCCTGCTCCCCTATTTTAAATAATATTCTTCAAGCATGTGATACATGCAGAAGGTAAATATCAATCAATCAATCAATCTAATGCTTGAAAAAGGCATACACTGAAAAGTTAGTCACCCTCTCTCCTGCCCCCCAACATTCCAGTTCTCAGAAGCACCCTTGTTACAGTTTCTTGGATCCATCCATCTGAGGAATTTTGTGCACAAAGATAATTGTTAGCATAGCTATTCTTTATTGACCAATGCCCGTGTCCTTGGCACTGAAAAGAACCAAGGAGATTACTTAATTCAAGGTTTCCAACAAGTACAGCAATGAGGACCCAATTTTACAGTTGAGGAAGCTGAAGCACAGAGAGGGTGACTGTTTTGCTCTTCATCACACAGCAAAAGAGGGCCAGAATTGGTTTGCCTGGGCTCCGGTGCTGGCCCTCTTTCAGGTTTTAACACCTCTGTAGACTTTCCCCCCACCTTTGTTACAGCTGAGGCCATATATAGTGTTCTGAACCTTTCTTACCTCCCTTACCAATTTATCCTGGAGAGAGCTCAATCACAGCACATGGAGAGCTGCCTTTTTCTCTTGACCAATAGGATAGAATTTCTTTGCAAGTATGGACCTTATTCATTTAACCAGGGACCTCTTTGGGGGGTGGAGGAGGATAGGTCATTCCAATTCTTTTGCTATAAACTGCTGTAACACAGAGGTCTGTGCATCTATCATTCCATACACGTGTGACGGTATTTGTAGGATAAACTCTTGGGCCTGGAATGAATGTGTCAAAGGCCATGTTCCTTTAAAGTCAGGTAGTTGATGTCAATGGCAGTTGCTTTCCAAAGCACCCAGAGCAACTGGCTCTCACCCCAGAGCCTCACCTCCACTGTTTAATAAACTTTTGGCTTTTTCTGCTGCTGATTTTGAGCTGACCTGCAGGAAGTGGAGTTGGACGAGACTACCCTTCTCTGCCTGATGGTCAAAAGCACCAGCTGAGGTGTGTGGCTTGGAGATCATTTTCCATACCCAGTGACTGTTCTCGCGGTCAGGTCAGTCTGCTCCTCCGCAGAACAGCGTTTGTCATCAGGGATTTAATGGCTTAAAAATAAAGGGGATCGGATTGCGCTCAGGAGCCCTGGGCAGGCTCAAGCCCTGGCAGAAGCCCCAAACCCTTTGCCCCAACCCTTGGGGCTGCAGCTGAGAGACTGGAGGAAGCCACAAAGAATAGTGAAGTTTGGCTTCCCTGCACCCTGAAAGGCAGAGGGGCCCTGGCACAAAGGAGCTCAGAAGCTGAAGATTGGGGCTTAGCCTGTGCTCTGCCACCACCCCTCCATCTGAATGACCCCCCCCCCTTACTGCAGAGTGGTGGGAAGCCCACAGACTCGGGAGACCCAAGACCTGGTCCACACACTGCTTCCTCCATGGTTGAGCTATGCCACCTTAGGTCAGTGATTTTTTTTTTAATAGTTATCTTTTTTAAGATTTTACTTATTCATGAGAGACAGAGAGAGAGAGAGAGAGAAAGAGAGAGGCAGAGACACAGGCAGAGGGAGTAGCAGGCTCCATGCAGGGAGCCTGATGTGGGACTCGATCCCGGGTCTCCAGGATCAGGCCCTGGGCCAAAGTCAGGCACTAAACTGCTGAGCCAACCAGGGATCCCCAGGTCAGTGATTTAACCTTCTGTACCCCAGTTTTCCCAGCTGCAAAACTGGGATAACAATAGGAAAGATAAGCAGCAACGTTGTGAGAACTAACTGCCTTAATGTACATAAAGATTTTGGAGCAACATCTGGCACAAAGAAAATACACAATAAATATGAGCTATTCCTTCATCATTCATATTATTTATTTACTTACTTGATTTTTTGCTTGTCTAGACTGTCAGCGCCAGGAGGGCAGACACCTAAACTCCTTATTCCCAGAGGCGTCCCCTATCCCAGCACGGTGCCCACACATAGTAGGTCGTCTTTAAATATTCACTGGAGGAATGAATGAATGGACACTTCTCCTCCTTGAGCCTCGGTTTCTTTATTTGTAAATGAGAGATTTATATTTTGTTCTCTATGCTCATCAATGTTTTCCTAATCTATGGTGATCATATATCATTGCTTTTTGCCATTGGAAGAAAAAGTCATAAAAAATGGATAAGCCCGTATTTACTATTGCTGAAACTTGGAGCAACCAATATGTCCTTCAGTAGGTGAGTGGATAGACAAACTGTGGTACATCGACAATGGAATATTATTTAGCGCTAAGAAGAAATAAGCTGGGCAGCCCAGGTAGCTCAGCGGTTTAGCGCCGCCTTCAGCTCAGGGCATGATCCTGGAGACCCAGGATCGAATTCCACATCAGGCTCCCTGCATGGAGCCTGCTTCTCCCTCTGCCTATGTCTCTGCCTCTCTCTCTATGTCTCTCATGAATGAATAAGTTTTAAAAATCTTACAAAGAAAAAGAAAAGAAGAAATAAGCTATTGAGCTAGGAAACATTATGGTGGAATCTTTTTTTTTTATTAAAAAAATAAAAATAAACTTAAAAAAATCATTTGAGAGCAAGAAAGGGCATGAGCAGGGAGGAGGGTCAGAGGGAGAGAGAGAAGCAGACTCCCTGTTGAGTAAGGAGACTGCCTTGGGGCTCGATCCCAGGACCTCAAGATCATGACCTGAGCCAAAGGCAGATGCTTAACCAACTGAGCCACGCAGGCGTCCCAGGACATGGTGCATGGTGGAATCTTAACTGCCTATTAATAAGTGAAACAAGCCAGTCTGGAAAGGTTACATGGATATGATCCCAATAGTATGACATTCTGGAACAGGCAAAACTATGGTGACCATGAAATGATCAGTGGTTGCCAAGGGTCCGGGGGAGAGAAGGAACTGATGCACAGGCAGACACAAGATTTTTAGGGCAGCGAAACCATTCTGTATGATACTGCAGCAGTAAAATATGTACCATGACACGTTCGTCCTAACCCATAGAATATATAACACAGAATGAACCCTACTGTAAACCTTTGGTTAGTTAATAATGATGTACCAATATGGCTCTAACACTGACTCTCAATGTTAACAAACATGCCATACTCATACAAGATGTTGTTAATAGGAGGACCTTGGCAGGGGGTGGGTGGTAAGAGGGTATAGGGGAACTCTCTGCATTTTTCCCTCAAATTTTCTGTAAGCCTAAAATGGTTTTTTAAAGTCTATTAATTAAAAAAAAAAAGAGGTATAGGCTCAGTTTTAAATACTTCAATTCGTTGGCTTTTCTTGTTGGTTTGGTTTTAGAACTATTTGACCATTGGTGGTTCTCAACCACATGGATTGTAGATTTTTTGGCAGTGGTGACAAGGACACAGGTAACCAAAGTACAGAGCTTAGTTGATGACTCTTCATCCTGTCATTACGTGTTCTGGCTAACTGCGTGTGGATACAGTAGGAGGCACTACATATTCCTTTGGCCTGGGTCAATGCACACATCTGGAGTTCCCATCTCTTCCATGACAAATTTCCGGATCTCTTTGAGGTTCCAAAGACCACATTTTTTGAACCCCACTTGGATGTGCTCGCGCACGCCGATGGTATGTTCTCTGGTCACCACCTCCTCGATGGCAGGATGTTTTTCTTGCTACCATCCTTCTTGGCGAGAGCCATTCTGGCTGGCTCAAGTTGGAAAGGAAGAACAAATGGATCGTGGATGAACTGGCGTTTGAATCGTGCGCGCACGTCCTACACTGGCAAGTAGAGTTCCAATCCATTCTTTTCGTATATGCTTTGAGTTTTAGGAAATGTGTTCAAGACCTAACAAAATGTTTAGACCACAAGGATGGCATTGTACAACTTGGAGACTTCACAGATGAGAATTGAGGCCTGGAGAGAGGAAGAGACTTGTCCAAGATCCCATCATGAGAGGTGAAAGAACTGAAATCTACCCCAGGTCTGCTCACCAGCAACATGTGGGGCTCTGCATCAGTTATGTCCTCTATATAATGGGATTATTTTTTAAAAAGATTTTATTGGTTTATTCATGATAGACACACAAAGAGAGGCAGAGATATAGGCAGAGGGAGAAGCAGGCTTCCTTCAGGGAGCCTGATACAGGACTCGATCCCAGGATCCTGGGATCATGAACTGAGCTGAAGGCAGATGCTCAGCCACTGAGCCACCCAGGGGTCCCTATAAAACGGGATTATAAGAGTGTCTACCTCCTCTGATTGTTGGGAGGTATAAATGAAATAATATGTAAACACATAGGAGAAAGCCCGGTACATAGTACATGCTCAGTTAAAGTCGGGCATTACTAGTATTCCTTTGTAGTGAAGTGGGAGAGGAAGAAGGGGAGGAGGAGGAAGAGGATGTGAATTCATATTCCTCCTGTTTGAATTATCAGGGCAAAATCACAAGACTTTAATAAGGGTATATTTTATTTTTTTACTTCCTATAAGCTTTGAGATGGAGGGTGGGAGGGAAGTTATTATTGTCTGAAGGCCCCTCAAGCAAGGCACATGGTCCACTGTAGGCTTTCTTCCTTTTCCGCTGGGAACCCCAGAAAACTGAAGTTTGAAGTCAAGTGGTGAGATAGCAGTGGGGGTGTTGAGACCCTGTCGTGGTGCCTCCCTATTTAGGGAACTTGTCTGCAGAATACTGGGGTTAGGAGCTGAGAAATGGGAGATGGCGGAGACAGGGTGCCCCACAATCAGAAGCCTCAGACCTGGGTTTTCAAAAGAAATCTTCTCCTAGGAAACTCTAGTGAAGCTATTATTGCAGTCAGGGGCCTCTCGGGTGTCATCTTGTCCAGGCTTTGCAAACTCAGCCACCTACAGTGCCCTGGCAGGGAAGGTTCAGGACTGGAGTGAACTGGGGGGCACTGGCTCCTTCCAGGGGTGCCACTTGCAGATGGCCGTGACCACCAAGGAGCAGAGCCCCAAGTGGCTGGACACTCTCAATTTTAAATCTTGTGTGGGACAACTAGGACATGTCTGGATGTCAATCAGAAAAGACAATTATTCTATGATCTCATTCATATGTGGAATTTAAGAAACAAAACAGAGGATTATAGGGGAAGGGAGGAAAAAATAAAACAACGTGAAATCAGAGAGGGAGGTAAACCGTAGGAGATTCTTAACCATAGGAAACAAATTGAGGGTTGCTGGAGGGGAAGAGAGTGGGGTGATAAGGTGACTGGGTGATGGGCATTAAGGAGGGCACACGAGCACCAGGTGTTATGTAAGACTGATTAATCATCGAACTCTACCTCTGAAACCAATAATATATTATGTACTAATTAATTGAATTTAAATAAAATTTAAAAACAAATGCTGCTGTGAACAAGCTTGTATAAATATCTGTTTGAGACCCTGCCTTTATTTACTTATTAATGATTTTACTTATTTATTTGAGAGAGAGAGAGAGAGAGAGAAAGTACAAGTGGGGGGAATGGGCAGAGGGAAAAAGAGTCTTAAGCAGACTCTGCACTGAAGCAGGAGCCCCATGTGGGGCTCGATCCCAGGACCCTGAGATCACAACCTGAGTTGACACTAAAATTTGGATGCTTAACCAACTGCCCCTCCCCTGAGTCCCTGCTTTTAATTATTTTAGGTACATACCCAGAAGAGGAATTGCTGGATCATATGGTAATTCTATTTTTAATTTTTTAAGGAACCTCCAGAGGCTGCATCATTTCACATTCCCACCAGCAAAGCATAAGGGCTCTAATTTCTCCACATCCTCACTGACACTTATTCTTTTCTTTTATTTTGATAGCAGCCACCCTAATGGGTGTTTAGTGAGACACGGCATCTTGATTTCTGTCTAGAAGATCTTCCTGAGGGTGTTTCCAAAGCAGTGATGTGGGCCTTCCATTCCAGGTGGCATCTCATGGGGTGCAGGGAGGTGGTTAGGTGACCAGATTTGTGTTAAAACAGTGTTAGTAAAAGACCCTCATTGGTTTTGTTGTTGTAATTGTTTTGGTTTATTGGGACTGTTAAAATTCATAACAATCAGTAAATTTTCTAATATTCTCTTTATTTCCATAAAACTTAAGTGTTTTGTGTAGTAAAATTGTAAAGTACTTAATGCAATGCACAGTATACAGTAAGCACTCAATAAATGTGACCCAGAGGCAGGGAGTAGGGGAAAGGATGAAATGGATGAAGGGGTTCCAATGGTATCAAGTCCTAGAGAGAAATTAAGTCATAAGAATAGATCTTAAACGTTCTGATCAGAAGAAAAAGATTTGTGGGTGCCTGGATGGCTCAGTGGTTGAGCGTCTGCCTTTGGCTCACGGCATGATCCCGGGGTCCTGGGATCAAGTCCCACACCGGGTTCCCTGCATGGAGCCTGCTTCTCCCTCTGCCTGTGTCTCTGCCTCTCTCTCTGTGTCTCATGAATAAATAAATAAAATCTTAAAAAAAAAAAAGTATACCTCAGTTAAAGAAAGAAAAAAAAAAAAAAGACTTCTGCCTCCTACATTAAGAAAGATAACCCCAAGGAAGGGTTTTGGAGATTTTATGGTGATTTGGTGGGGCAAGTTAGGACCTCCCAGGGTTCCCTGGAGGCTGTCCCTGCTGCTTGGCTAATTTTGGTCAGCATCATTCTGGACCTTGTCTGTCACCTCCTAGCACCAGGAATAAGTAAGGCAAGAGGAGACAGCTCTGGCTTCTTGGAGCCTGTCCCCCAGGACAGGGCTGCTAAGCACCCCCACACCAGATCAGGCCTGTGTTCTCTGCCGTTCTAGTCTGTGGGAAGATTCACTCCTGGAGGACTTCTCTGCTCTCTCTGTTTTTTCTCCCCCTCTGTCTCTGTCTCTGCCTCTGTCTCTGTCTCTGTCTCCGTCTCTCTCCTCATCCCTAAGTCCTGCTGCTGCTGGGGGCAGGGGAGATGCAAATTCGTCTGCTGCTGAGAGGCTCCCAGAGAGTGTGAACTTGAGAAACCACGGGAAGGTCTGCCCCATATGTGAGAAAGGTGGTGGACGCTGAGTGAGTTTGTGGGAAATCAGGGCTGAGGAGGGCAAGACAGGGGCACAGGCTGAGAGTCCAACTGGGAGCTTCCAGAGTCAGGCTAAGGAGGTACTGGGATGTGAGCAAGGCCAAAAGGAGTTGTAGAAGAGGGAGCCTTGGTTCTGAAGAAGGAGACCTGAGTTTTAAGGCCCAGCTCTGCCACCAACCATAGGGCCATGGATTTAGGACTGAATCCACATGCTTCACTGGGGCCTGCAAGGCCCCGCCTGCATCCCTCTGATCTCATCTCTCCCACTCCTCCCCCTGGTCTGCTCTGCTCCTACCTTACTGATCTTTCCTTTCTGTTCTTCTAGGACTAAACTTGTTCCTACCACAGGGCTTTTGCATTTGCCATCCTTTGGTCTAGAACCCTCTACTGCCTGGCTCTGGAAATGGCTGGTTACATCTCAAGCTACAGGTGTCCCTCCTATGTCACCTCCCCTGGAGCTCTTCTCTGACCGCCCTAAATTAGTCCTGTTGGAGCCCTTATTTATTTCATCCATAGCACTTAGTGTTCTCTGAAATTATCTCCTTCATGACATTATTTTATTATTTTTTAAGATTTTAAAAAATGTATATTAGAGAGAGAGATAGAGCATGAGCAGAGGGGAGGGGCAGAGGGAGAGGGAGAAGCCAACTCCCCATCGAGCAGGGAGCCTGACATGGGGCTCCATCCCAGGACTCTGAGATCATGACCTGAGCCAAAGGCAAACGCTTAATCTACTAGGCCACCCAGGCACTTCCATGACATTATTTTCTATGTGGCCTGCTCCTTGCTGCTTTCCTGGTCCACTGTGATGCATATCTGCTACTGAACAGATACACCTGCTGTATAGCCTCCGACGAGCTATTTTACTACTCTGGGCCTCAGTTCTATGGAAAAGTGACAAAGAGCTCAGCCTTCTCTAACCCTTGTGAAGACTTAAGAAAATTAGGGGAATGTTTTGCAAAGCACAAATGAGAAGTCACTTGCTGAGAGCAGAGAGACCAGTCTGGTAGAGAAATTGCTCATTTAACACATTGAATTTGCTTTGCAAAGTGTTACTCCTCACAGCCAACCCCCAAGCAAACAGTCTCACCTTCTTCTTACCCTTGGGGAAGTAACAACTTCTTAGGGAGATAAGAATATTGATTTTATTTACTCTCATCTGCACCTGTGAGTGGGATGATTCACTATTTGTTGCACTCTTAAGCCAGATCTTGAAAACTGGGGCTCTAGCAGGATCTTGCTATGTGACCTTGGGCAGGCCTCCTCCCTTCTCTGGGCCCTTCTTTCTCTGTCCCTTGAATGAGAGAATGGAAAGGTTTGAAACTTGGGCTCTCCCAACGCTGATATTTAGGATAGCACAGACTCACCAGGAAGGAGAAGAAACCACACTGACCCAAAGTGCCCCTGGCATGGGCCTTGCCCAATGGTCCATTAGTAACACTGATCATCCCTACTCTCCTTCTCAAAGCACTTTCCCATCCGTCCATTAGTGGGGATAGAGGTGGGGCAGCAGGCTGCTGTCTTTATTCCACTTTGTCAGAGAAAAGAGGGGGAGGGAAGCAAGGCCTTGCCTGCCTGTCCAAACTCAATTCCTACCGTTCTCACCCTTGATTGTGCCTCAGGGCCTTTGCATATGCCACTCACACCTCAACCTGGAATATTCTTTCCCCAGCTACTCTCACTCTATGAGCTCTGAGCTCAAATGCTTCCAAGAGGCCTTCTTTGATCACCTCGTTTAAAAGAACAGCTCTCCCATGTCTATTACTCTCTATGGTCTCACTCTGCTTTATTTTTCTTCATGGCATTTTACAACACTTGACTGTAGATGATATCTCTGTTTTTTTAATTGTCTGTCTCTTCCCCTAGAATATCAGCTCCATGAGATGAGGATTTCTGTCTGTCTTGTTCAGTGCTATCTTCCCAGTTCCCACTGGAACAGTGTGAACACTTGCTAATTAACTGTTGAATTGAATTAATCTCCTGGGGATGCAGAAGTGGAAGTGACCTTGAAAGATAAATATCATCTGTCCCTCTGCTACTATGCTGGACCTGGTGGCCTGTGTGGGTATCTTTTCTGGGAGAACCTCTTAGCAGAAATCAAGATTTTCGATATCTCAAACAAAACAAAACAAAACAGGTTTTAATCACCACCAAGATCTGTGCACTCTCTTTGCTGGCCCTACCTTGCTTTCTTACGGAGCTTGACAGAAACAGGAAAAAAAAAGACAAGATATTTAGGTTACACGCTGCAGATGAATGATATGGGCAAACTGCTAAAAAGAGAGATTGAATTCCTTCTTGCAGGGGACTGAGGGTTTCTGTACTCCATCCTATAGTACTGGATGACAATGAGCATGACAGTCATACTCACATGATGATCCTCACAAGGGTTAGTATTACGGGCAAGACCTGTGTGTAGGACTTTCAGTAATTTATCACTAAGCCTCAAAACAGTCCTGAAAGGTGGGAATTGCTGTGATGATCCTCCTTTTACAGGTAAGGAAACAGGCCTGTAACACAAAGCATAGATGCCGGATGCCAATGTAAGTGGCATCTGAAAACCCCCCTTCAAGGGATGAAAAGTTCAGAACTGGGGCTCTGGAATCAGACTGCCTGCCTCAGCCAAGGGCTCTAAGGCCTTGGGTGAATTCATTAGCTGCCTTGCACCTCAGTCTCCTCATCTGAAAAATGGGGATAGTGCTGCCGATGCTGATTCAATGGCGTCAATGAAGATTCACTGAGTTTAGTCTGCAACATGCTTAGAATAGAGACAGGCACAAGCTAAGGGCTCAATATTTGTCAGTTATTTGTATTACCATTTCCTTGTGCACTTTCTTTCTCTCTCTGCCACTGTTACACATGCACACATGCCTGGTGGGCTTCCTGGAGGAGAAGGTCAACCAGGCAGCCAGCTGAGTTCCAGACCTAGAATCAGGCTTAAATCTCCTCCCCTGGCAGGAAATCCCCCACTGACAAGGGAGTGACAGTCTCTTGCAGCCTTTCCCACCCTCCCCCAACCACCACACTTATGCCAGCCCCACACATGGGTCATGTGCCTGTCCCTCGGCCCGCGTGTGACTCAGCCTGGCAGCTGGACCAGATGGTGGGAGAGTTGGAGATTAGCACTGCCAGGGGTTGCTCAGAGCAACTGCCTAACTGCAAAGGTCAAGGTATTGGGTTTCCATCTTGCACGGTGCCCTGGGAGGTATATGCACGAGACCTGCAGAGACCAGGCTGGGGTTGTCTCACCTCTGCTCACCACTGGGGTTCATGTTATAATTAGTCTTTCATGTGTACACTTGACAGTTTGTGAGATGGTTTCCCTCTACTTGAGGTTCCCGAGGTAGCCAGTGTTATTTTAATCATCCCCATGAAATGGGGCTCATCGAGGCTGAATATCATGCTCCAGGTCACTGGGCGAACAGAACTGGGATCCAACTGAGGTTTACAGAGTTTCAGAGTTGAAGTCCAGGGTGCTGGCCAACATGCTGCGCAGACTGTCCTCAAACTGTAAGCAAGTGTCTCTGTGTGTTGTGTATGTGCATGTGTGGGTGTGCACATGTATTATATGGTGTGCCAGGGAAGGAGTTGACCTACTCTGGAACATGAAGCTCAGCTTTTCTGATGGTCTGATTTTACGTGTGAGCATTCAAAGTATGCCATGAGTCTTTTTGTTTACATATCATTATAACTTAAATTTTAAATGTATTTTTTGGACAGGCACTATATTCACAGAGTTCAAAATCAATATGGGATACCTGGCTGGCTTACTGGTTGAGCATCTGCCTTTGGCTCAGGGCGTGATCCTGGGGTCCCAGGATGGAGGCCCACATCAGGCTGCTTGCAGGGAGCCTGCTTCTCCCTCTGCCTGTGTCTCTGCCTCTTTCTGTGTATCTCTCATGAATAAATAAATAAAATATTTTTAAAAAATCCAGATGGGTACAGTAAAATGTCACCCTTTCTCCCCTGGATCCCTCAACTCAGTGCCCCTCTCCAGAGTCACTCAGTCATCACGTTCTCCTGCCAGTTCTACAAGTCAATATGAATACCCCTCCCCCAAGGTGACTCTGTACAAATGGTTGCACACTCCATTCATTGTTCTGCTCCTTGCTTTTTTTTTTTTTTGTAGTTACTAATATGTCCCAGGGATCATTCCATACCAGTACATAAAGAGCTGCTCTGGTACTTGGCATGGCTGTGTAAGTTTCTACTGTAGGGAAGCACCTATTTGGCCCCCTATTGATGGACATTTAGGTGATCTCCAATACTTATAATGACAAACTATGGTATGAAGGATCATCTTGTATGTGCATCACTGGAGGTGTGTGTGTGGGTGGGGGGGTGGATGTAATACCTTGCTGCTCAAAGTGTTCCAGGACTAGCTTCGTTAGAACTGCAACATCATGTGCCCCACCCCAGACCTGCTGGATCAGGCCTCGCATTTTAAAAAAGTGCCCAGGGGATTTGTATTATGCACATTAAAGTTTAAGAAGTTCTGGTCTGGAAGACAGATTCCCAGAAGTAGAATTGCTGGGTCAAGAGATAGGTACATTAATAATTTTGACAGGTACAGCCAAATTCACATCTGCGGAGCTTGATTCAATACATATTCTCACCTGCAATGCATAAACATTTTGATAGAATCTTGAAAAAGAATCCATATCCAGTACCACAAACAATGGAGTGTAGGATTCAGTGGGCCTGGGGTGGGCCTGAATTTGCATTTCATAGGCTCCTTGCTTAATTTTGGTTCAACCACAGTTGAGAATAACTGATCTAAATACATTCCTACCCTTTGATTTCTTTAAAGGGCTCCTGGGCAGCATGGCTCTACTGATCTTTAAGTCTCCATCCAGGGATGGCAAACACAAATGCCCACGGGGGCCAGATAGTACTAGTGACTACAGTGGACTGAGTTAGGCTTATATGACATCAAAGTAAAAAGAAAATTAGAAAAAATGCAAACCAAGCAAAACACATCAGGTCCCTGGTCTATGAGTCGGTGACCTAGGGTGCTCTCATGATGCCTTTTTTTTTTTTTAAAAGACTTTATTTATTCAGAGAGAGAGAGAGAGAGAGAGAGGCACAGACACAGGCAGAGAGAGAAGCAGGCACCATGCAGAGAGCCTGACATGGGACTCAATCCAAGGTCTCCAGGATCACGCCCTGGGCTGCAGGCGGGGCTAAACCGCTGCGCCACCGGGGCTGCCCTCATGATGCCTTTTTTTTTTTTTTTTTAATTTTTATTTATTTATGATAGTCAGAGAGAGAGAGAGAGAGAGAGAGAGAGAGAGAGGCAGAGACACAGGCAGAAGGAGAAGCAGGCTCCATGCACCGGGAGCCCGATGTGGGATTCGATCCCGGGTCTCCAGGATCGCGCCCTGGGCCAAAGGCAGGCGCCAAACCGCTGCGCCACCCAGGGATCGCCCTTAAAAAAAAAAAAATCTGTTTGGGTTGGGGTGCCTGGGTGGCTCAGTGGGTGAAGCGTCTGCCTTTGGTTCAGGTCATGATCCCAGGATCCTGGGATCAAGCCCTGTATCAGGGTCCTTGCTGAGTGGGGAGCCTGCTTCTCCCTCTCCCTTTGCTCCCCCCACCCCTGCTCAAGCTCTCTTTCTCTCAAACAAATAAATACAATTTTAAAAATTTTCTTTATTTATTCATGAGAGACACACACACAGAGAGAGAGAGAGAGAAGCAGAGACACAGGCAGAGGGGGAAGCAGGCTCCATGCAGGGAGCCGGATGTGGGACTCGATCCCAGGACTCCAGGGCCACGCCCTGGGCCAAAGACAGGCACTAAACCGCTGAGCCATCCAGGGATCCCCAAATAAATACAATTTTTAAAAAATTGAAAATTAAGAAAACATCTATTTGGGTCAAATAATCTCATATTGCTTGGTGAGAATGCAAGGATCCCTCCTTCGTGCAGTGTTGGGGATCTCAGGGATCAAGGCTCCCACTTTACAGAGGAAAACACAGGATGCAGGGCGTAGGTGGGGGGGCCCAGGTCCCCGCAGAAAAGTTTTTTTTTCCGCCCGCAGAAAAGATTAATCAGTGTTGACCGACTGTCGGACAGTGTGCTCAGTGTGGGGGGATCTGAGCCCGCACGATAAAGCCCTGGACCTTGTGGAGGGGGAGGGGACAACACATCGTCCCAAATGCCAGGCAGTGAGGGGACAGGGTTCAATGGGAGTGGTTGTCAGTTCCAAAGTGGGTCCCAGAACCAGGGAAGGTTTCACAGAGGAGCAAAGGCTGAGAAAGACGTTGGTGGTTTTTGTTTTTTTGTACATCTCACAAAGGGATTCGACCCGGGCTGGTGAACGTTTCCTGTCAAGGGCAGATAGTGAATATTTTAGACTTTACAGGACTCCCGGCCTCTGTCGCAACCACACAGCTCTGGCCTTCCAGCCTGAAAGCAGCCACAGAGGACAGGTAAACAAACGGGTGCAGCTCTCTGCCAACACAACTTGATTTATGGACCCTCGAATTGGTATTTTATATCGTTATCATGTGTCACAAAGTTGTCTTCTTTTGACTTTTCTCCCCGCAGCCATTTAAAAATGTAAAAACCGTGGGCAAGAGTGCATGAATGCACAGGTGTTAAGGAGCTGTGTGTTGCTCATGTTCTGATTTTTGCAACTCGACTCTGTACTTGGAGTCGGTCTGTACAATTATTATGTCATTGTAATGATTTCACCTCTAACTGTGACATTTTTATCAAATGTGTGAATAAATATATAAAGATTGGTAAAAAAAATAAAAATAAAAAATAAAAATAAAAATGTAAAAATCATTCTCAGCTCCAGAGCTGCAGGGAAACAGGCGGTGGGCTGGATCTGGCTAGAGGGAGGAGTTTGTTGACCCCTGATTTAGAAGATGAGGAGGAGGGATCCCTGGGTGGCTCAGCGGTTGAGCGCCTGCCTTCAGCCCACAGGGCGTGATCCTGGAGTCCCAGGAACGAGCCCACGTTGGGCTCCCTACATGGAGCCTGCCTCTCCCTCTGCCTGTGTCTCTGCCTCTCTCTGTGTGTCTCTCATGAATAAATAAATAAAATATTTAAAAAAAAAAGAAGATGAGGAAGAGGTTGCCAGGCAGATGGGAGAAGTGTTCCAGGCACTGGGGGTGACAGGTGCAGGGACAGGGAGGTGGCAAGGAAAAAAGGATTTAACAGAGAAATTGGGATCCAGATGCTGGGCTCTTGGTTTCCTGTACAGGGCTGTCATCTGCCCAGCTGAGGACTATGGTGAACAGCACAGGGAAGGTGTTGGCCCCTTCTTTTCTGGCTCCTGACCAGTGATGCCAAATTCTTCTGATGGCCCAAGAGAAGCTGGACATATGCTCATTGCACAAATGTGCTTGAGTGCTCACTGTGTGCCAGGGCTGTGGCAGGCACCGGAGAGTCCATGGAGGTAAAAGCAGACCAAAGACACTGCTTGCAAACGGATGTGGGGCAGATGTGAACAAAACAGATAGACCATGTAGCATGTGCGGTGGTGATAAATGCTATGGGAGAAACGGAAGGCAGGGCAGGGGGTAGAGGTGTCGGGAACAGTGTGAACTTTTAGAGCAGGGTACAGGGAAGCCTCACTGAGATGGGAGCATTTGGGGAAAGGTTGAAAAGATTCATGGACTGAGCTGTAGGGATACTGCTTCCCCAGGAGAAGAGCAGTCCAGGCAGAGGGAGAAGCAAGTGCAAAGGTCCCAAGGGAGGAGACTGCCTGGAATGTTCTAGGAACAGCAAGGGGGCCTGTGTGGCTCAAGCAGAGGGCGTAAGGGGGTAGAAGGAATTAAGGACAGAGAGGTAATGTGGACAGATTGTGTAGGACTTTGTACATTGTGAGGACTTTTGTTCCGAGTAGGTGGGAGCCATGGAGGGTTCTGAGCAGAGGAGGAAGACAATCTGACTTAGGTCCTCATGATAGTCCTCTGGCTGCATGTGGAGAATGGACAGTAGGCGAGGGAGAGTGGAGGTGGGAAGGAGCCTTGGGACCAAGCTAGATATTTGCATTTTGCAGGGGGAGACATAGAATTTGCTGCTGTGTAGGTTGTGTAGTGTGAGAAACTTAGACCTTACTGTGAAAACTTCCTCTATGTCATGGGTGGCAACGGAGTCAAATTTGAACTCGTCTCCCTGCGGGCCATGAAAACCTTTTGCGGGCTGCCAGTTTGCAGCTGCTTTTCAGCCAGATCTGTCTCCTGTGTTTTCACTTTTTCATTATGACTTTACTTTTTTCTTATCCCTCTGTCCTTTTCCCAAGTAGGCTGGAATCCACCCTGAATGAAGGGCGGGGACCGTGCTTTGTATTTCTTGGTATCTCATGATGAAATGAGTGAGTGTGGGGTGGGCGGGTGAGGGGCCTTTCCCCTTCCCATGGCTAACCGTTCAAGAGACATTTGTGCAACATCTAACTGTGGCATGAACATTCAGAGAGAGTCAGCCCCTGACTATCCCAGCCCTTGCTCCCATCCTCTCAGACTCTGTGCTCACAGCTCTTGAAAAAATTTTCTCCCTAAACCAGCTTGGACCTGTGATCCTTAAGAACAAAAACCAAAAAAACTTTTTTTTTTTTTTTTCCTGTCCTGTTTCAGGTCCAGTCCAGTCTGGTCAGATTCTCAGGAGAGGACTGCCCCTTCTGACCAACTCCTTTGCCCTGGGGCTCAGGCCCTGTCCCTGTCCCCTGTGCAGCTGGCTTCTGCTCCTATGTCCCTCCCTGAAGCTACCCCGCCACAAGTCTCTCCTAGGTCTTCATTGCACTCGCTTCTGGGGCTTCTGTTCCTGCTTAGTGAAAGGCTCTTGCTTCTGGAAACGCTTTTCTTTCTTGGTTCTATAAAGCTGCACCTGCCTGGGTCCCCTTCCCCTCAGACCTCCCACTCCTCCTCCCCCATCTCTCCTTTCTCTAAAATACATACATGCCATGGGTCAGCTGATGGAAAAGCCTGTGGGCCTGGGAGGGAAAGAAAATGACTGATGTGAGTGAGTTCTTTAGACACCAACACACTTTGGTTGAAGAATAGTAGACGGTGCTTACTGAATAGTTAACAAGTGCCCATCCCTGCTGTAAGCACGTGGCACATGTGTCAGTTCTCCTGACAACTGTTTGAGGTGGTTGCTCTCATGTTCCTGTTTTCCAGTATCATGTTCCCATCTTCCAGACAGGGAACTGAGGCACAGAGAGATTGAGTAACTAGCCTGAGGTCATATGGCTTTTCAGCGGCAGTGCCATAATGTGAACCCAGAGTGACTCCTTGGTGTCCAAACATAATCACACTCCACTACAACTTTCACAGTACCTTCTCCCCATCACCCTCCTTTCGCCAAATCATAGAAATTGTTTATTGTTAATCCCCCCACCCCATGCCTCCCGCCATGTCTTAAGTGGACAATGTATTGATCTTGCAGTATCTGGTGGTAGAAATCCTCTCCCTTTGGCTGATTTTATTCACATTTACAATATTCAGACCCTCTGACTCAATCATCCTTTCTCCTGTTGTAGAGAAATATTGTGTCCAAGGGGGCAAGCACAGGATGTTTATGGGAGTCATGCTCCTAATAATAAAAAAATCGGAGGGAATTCCTGGGTGGCTCAGTGGTTGAGCATCTGCCTTTCGCTCAGCTCATTATCCTTGGGTCCTGGGATCAAGTCCCAGATCAGGGTCCCCGCTGGGAGCCTGCTTCGCCCTCTGCCTGTGTCTCTGCCTCTCTCTGTGTGTCTCTCATGAATAGATAAATAAAATCTTAAAAAAAAGTTTTTTTGCATATCCTTATCACAGAATACTATGCAGCAGGCTGAAGAAGGCAACAGATCTATAAGTATCGATGTGGAAAGATCTACAACAGATTACAGGGTGGGGGGAGCCAGTTGCAGAACAATACACACACAATTCTTGCATTCCATAGATATTTATGGAGCATTGCTCTATGCCTGACACTCATAGCGCTGGGAGAGCATACAAACTCTCTTCTCTAGCTGAGCTAATGTCCTACCTGCGAGGACAGTAAAGGCAGGGGATAAATGGTATGTCGAGCATGGTAAGTACAGTAGAGAAACATATAACGGGAGATGTTTTCCCATTTTTTGTAAAAAGCATCACCGCAAAATAATACTATGTGTGTTCTGTGGGTATTTCCTTATGTATATAAAGGCACAGGAAAAGCTCTGCAAGGAAGCATCCCAAACTGCGGACAGTGTTATTCTGGAGGGAATGGTGGATGCGGGACGGTGACCCATGTATTACTTGTGTAATGGAAAGTTAGTAGTAGTAAGCAGCTGAAACCCTCACACAGTGCTGGTGAATTTACAAAACGGTACAACCCTTTTGGAAAGCTGTTGGCAATTTCTGATAAAAGTTAAACGTGGGGTGGGGGGGGCACCTGGGTGCCTTGGTGGGTTGGGCATTGACTTGGGCTCAGGTCATGATCAGGGGTCCTAAGATCTAGCTCAGCGGGATCAGCTGGGAGCCTGCCTCCCTCTCCCTCTGCCCCTTCCCCTGCTTGCACACGCTCTCTTTTTTTCTCTCTCTCTCAAGTAAATAAATAAAATCTAAAAAAAAAAAAAAGTTAACATGTGATTCGGCAATCCCCCTTTTAAAGTGTTCGCTTAAGAAAAACAAACACCAAAAAAGAAAAATGAACACCTATGTCCACGCACGGATTTGTCCGACGACGTTTATAGTGGCTTTATGCATAATAGCCCCAAAGTGGAGACAACCTAAAACATCACCCTAGGGGCACTAGGCGAACACGTTATGCCTCCACACACTAGAGCATTACTCGGCAATGAAAAGCAACAAGCTACTGGTGCATAGATGAATCCAAAAGCATTTTGCTGAATGAAAGAAGCCAGGCACAAAGGAGCATGTACCATCTGATTCCAATTATGTGACAGGCAAAAGTAATCTACAGAGCTAGAAACAGAAGGATGGTTGCCTGGGGTGGTTGTGGGTTGACTGGAAGGAGACCTGAGGGACTTTTGGGGGATGATGGAAATGTTCCAGCTCTTGATTGGAGGGGCATACACATGGTGTGGGCATTTGTCAAAATTCGTTGAATCATAGGCTTCAGATCTGGGCATTTCACTGCACATATTTCCTACATTCAATAATAATAAAATAACCACCAGAGCTTGGGGAGGACGACTCTGATGTGTTAAGAGTGCTTATTTCTAAATGGTGGAAATATAGGTGATTTTTATTTTCTCCTATATGCTCATCTGGGTTTTTCCAAGGTGTTACCAATGCACATATTCCTTTGGTGATCAGAAAAAAAAAAAAAAGTTTAAGATATGACATGGCCTGTGCATTAAAAAAAAAAAAAAAAAAAAGGACATAGGCTTCTTTTGAGCAACTTTTATTTGTTTAGTCATTTTGTTTGTTTTTTAAAAGAAGGGTAGGAAGAAGGCGAGGAAAGGAATCCCCTCTGTCATTTCGTTTTGTTTTATTCTATTTTCAACAAATATTAACTGGGAAGCAGCAATATTCAGCGCTGAGTCCTATGGAAGATGACAATCAACCCAGGCAACAGATTTCGGCAATCAAGAAGCTTACAATTGTGCTGAGCTCCTGAGCCATCCTCTCAGCCCTTTCAGAGCACTTGAAAAAGGCCCCCTCTTTTATGAAGCCTCCTTGATTTCTGCCTTAAGCCTCTACCTCTGCGCCCAGAACTCTTCTTACCTCCACCCTGCCCTTGGAGGACAGGGTGCTTTCCTTTTCTCTGAATCCCCAGAGCCTAGCACTGTGCTTTGCACGAGGTGAGTTCTCTGCCCAGGCTCTGAGCACTTAGTTTTTATTAAAAAGCCCCAAAGCAGGCCCTGGGGGTGGGTAGGTCCCTAGCTTTTCACACTTTCACCCTACACTGAGCCCAGATGAGGAACCGAGAGGGTGCCCTCCCAGCCTCTGGGGAGTGGGAAGAGATACTCAGGGGAGTCCCAGAGGCTCTGTAGAAACTCCTGCCTCCCCTCAAAGGTCAAGCTGGCCACCTCTGGCCTGCCTTCCCCCTTCTCTGGTTTTCTCGGCCTAGAGAGAGACACGTGCATGGGTGAGGGCTGCGACCTGCTGCAGGCACAAGTGTCCCGCGCACATCTGGCTCCCCTCGTGCCCCCCATGGCCTGCCCCCAGCTCTGGCGCCCCAGGCCCCGGGCGGGGCGGTGGGTGTTTGCCGGCGCTAGGGTTGGCCAGGGAGCATCTGGGCCACTCGCATTGTTTTCTGTCTCCCGCGACACAATAGAAGTTTTGCAGAGCCTCAGGGAGCGTCTGCAAAGTGCCCTCCTCCGACCGCGCGGCGCTGGGCCCGGCGCTCGGCGGCCTCTTATCTTGGGATCCAGGCGAAGGTGCGGAGGCGCCGGGCAAGAGCAGGGCCGGAGGCGGTTGTGGCAGCGCCGGGCTCTTCTCAGGGGTGGTGGTCGTGCCCCATGAACAAGATGCCATGCTGCAGGATAAGGGGTGGGGGTGGGGGGGGCACCTCCTGTTCAAAGTCCCTCTGGAAGGGGCGCCTGGGTGGCTCAGTCGTTGAAAGGCTGCCTTGGGCTCAGGTCGTGATCCCTGCGTCCTGGGATCAACTCCCGCATCAGGTTCTCCGTAGGGAGCCTGCTTCTCCCTCTGCCTTTGCCTCGCTGTGTCTCTCATGAGTGAATGAATAAATAAAATCTTAAAAAACAAACAAAAACAAAACAAAAAACAAACAAAAAACAACCCAAACCCACGAAAGACCCCCCAGGAGAAGGGAATCTGAAGGCACAGCTGGGATACTGTTCAGACCACTAGCAAGGGCTTTCCTTTCGATCTTGGAATTATATCCCAGGTTCAGACCTTCTCCATCTGCAGTACTAGCTGTCAAGACCAAGCCAGGTCCTCCCGTGTCCTCCCCCACCCCCCATTACAGCACAGCCTCTAGCTAGTCTCCCTGTTTCCTATCATTCTGGCTCTAATTTAATTGCTGCATGGTCCTGAGCTAGTTAGTTCACCTCTCTGGGCCTCATATCTATAAAATGGTAATGATCATAGTGGCACCACACTCATTCTTATTGTTATGTGGATTTAACGAGAAAGAGATCCTTGTATTTTTTTTTTTTTTTTTAAGATTTTATTTATTTGAGGGACGCCTGGGTGGCTCAGCAGTTAAGCATCTGCCTTCAGCCCAGGGTCTGATCCTGGAGATCTGGGATCCAGTCCCACATCAGGCTCCCTGCACGGAGCCTGCTTCTCCCTCTGCCTATGTCTCTGCCTTTCTCTCTCTCTCTCTGTGTCTCTCAAGAATAAATAAATAAAATAAAAATCTTAAAAAAATAAGATTTTATTTATTTAAGAGAGAGAGTGAGCGGGGAGCAGCAGAGGGAGAGGGAGAGGCAGACTCTGCTGAGTAGCGGGTCGGAACAGGACTTGGGACTCCATCCAGGCCCCCAGGATCATGACCTTTGCACAAGGCAGGTGCTTAACCCACTGAGCCACCCAGGTGCCCAATCCTTTATTTCTAATAAAAAAATATATAGAAAGTACTTATTTATTTATTTTAAAAAGATTTATTTATTCATTTTTAGAGGGGGTAGGGGCAGAGCACAAGGGAGAGAACCCCAAGCAGACTCCCCGCCTAGTGTGAGCCCCGAAAGAGCTGATCCCACCACCCGGAGATCATGACCTGAACTGAAACCAAGAGTCTGTCTCTCAACCGACTGAGCCACCCCAGGCACCCCTTTTAATTTATTTTTCATTTAAAAATTTATTTTTATTTTTATTTTTTAAAAGATTTTATTTATTTATTTATTTATGAGAGACACACAGACAAAAAGAGGCAGAGACACAGGCAGAGGGAGAAGCAGGCCCCATGCAGGGGGCCCGACGTGGGACTCGATCCTGGGTCTCCAGAATCACACCCCGGGCCAAAGGCGGTGCTAAACTGCTGAGCCACCCAGACTGCCCTTAATTTACTTTTTTTTTTTTTTAAGATTTATTTTTATTTATTCATGATAGACATATATATAGAGAGAGAGGCAGAGACACAGGCAGAGGGAGAAGCAGGCTCCATGCCAGGAGCCCGACGTGGGACTCGATCCCGGGACTCCAGGATTGCGCCCGTGGCCAAAGGCAGGCACGAAACCACTGAGCCGCCCAGGGATCCCCCTTAATTTACTTTTTGAAGTAAGCCCTAAGTTCACTGTGGGGTTTGAACTTACCACCCCAATATCAAGAGTTGCATGCTCTATGACTGAGCCAGCCAGGTGACCCTGAAACTATAGGTGGTTTTAGAACAATGCCTGGCACACAGTATGTATTATGAAAGGATTAATTATGGTCATTTTTATTATTGAGGGCTATTCTCCACTCAACAGCATAATTATTTACAAACCAGAATCAGGTCATGTCATACCTTTATTTTAATTCCTCCCTGGCTGCCCACTGTACTTTGCATGAAATCCATGCATTTGCCTGCCTGCACGTTACCTTTCTGACTTTTTTCCTACCACTCATCACGTTATTAATTTTTCCTGCCTCACTGGCCTCCTTGCTGCTCCTAGAATGTTCCAGGTTTTGTGCTTGCCATTTTTTTTCTCCTTAGAAAGCTATTCTTTTCATGCTTTGTAGCTGGTTCTGGCTCAGCATTGAGATCTCAACTTAATCATTTCTTTCCTAGGGGAGCCATCCTGTATCACCCTATCTAGGGATGTGCCTTCATGTATTTCACTATGAAAACATCTTGTATATTTCTTAGCTGTCATTGGCTATGTGTTTATTTGTTTACTATCTCTCTCTTCCAAATAGAATATAAGCTTCACAAAAGAAGGAACTTTGTCTTATTCACTGTTTTTTCTTCTACATCTAGCATAATGCACATAAGTACTCAGTAAATATGAGTTGGTTAAATGAGCAAAGAAATGGGAACATCACTCTATAAACAGTGGGTAAGGTCTTTTGGGGAATGTGGAGATAATAGATTCAAGTTGGGACTCTTTCTTTCTCTCTCTTTTTTTTCTCTTTCTTATTGAAGATTATTTAACATACAGTGTTATATTAGTTGTACCATATGATTAGGTGTACAATATGATTCATAATTCTATACATTTCTTAGTGCTCAGCAAGATAAGTGTACTCTTAATCCCCTTTATCTACTTCTACCATCCCCTGACCCTGGGACATGTTTTTGAGGTGCCTGTGGGACTGCTTGGGAAGATGCCCACTCTGTACCTCACAAATGGGTCTGGAGTCATCTGAGGAGGGAGGCCATAGCTAGCACTGTTTCTGGAAGTTTCACCATTCATGGGGTATATTCATCAGGATAATTCTTTTCTACAAGTCAATCAAGACCCAGCTCAATGTGGTTTAAACAATGACAGTCCTAGGCTTGGTTGATTCAGTGACTCGACAGCAGCATTCAGGGATCCAGATTCTTTCCATCTTTCCATCCACCATGATGGCACAGTGTTTATGGTTCCTAAATGGCTGCCATGGCTCCAGACATTGAGTCTTCATACAAAATCCATAGGTCAGAAGGACAGATCACTTTCCTGTGTCTTATTTTAAAAGGGACGAACACTTGAAGCCCCCAGTGGACTTCCATGAATGAAACTTCACGTTTGGGATTCCCTGGGTAGCTCAGTGGTTTAATGCCTGCCTTCCTGCCTTAGGCCCAGGGTGTGATCCTGGAGTCCTGGGATGGAGTCCCGCATAGGGATCCCTGCAGGGAGCCTGCTTCTCTCTCTGTGTGTGTGTCTCTCATGAATAAATATAGAACATCTTAAAAAAAAAAAAAAGAAGCTTCATGTTTTTGGGTTAAAAATGTGTCCTCAGCCCATTGTCTATGATAGGCTAGGACTCCTTAAGGTTTAGAGAATGAATAGAGTGGGGAGTGGGGGGGGGGGTGAGGGAGTGGAGGTGGAGTAGGGGAGTTGCCTGAGTGCCTCCAGCACTTACCAGCAAAACAGAAGGAGGGAGAAACTCATTGTGCTGAGTGCTACTGAATAATGGAGGAAAATAAGGATGGAGAAATAGCTGTTAGTTTTGGACTTGCAGGTCCAAACTGGTGACCTTGGTGAGAGCAGTTTTGGTGGAGTGATGGATGTCTCCGGAATCCATGGCTGCATCCTGACTTTTGCTTCCCAATTCCATGCTTTACCTTTGCTTTCCTGGAATTTTTAGAACAGCTTCCTCACTGATCCCTGGGATGCGGGAAGACCCGTATCATGTTGCAGAGGTCTTTCCATGCCAATCAGAGCAAATTATAATCACATCAGCCAGCAGTAGGGAGCCACTGGAGATACTTGAGCAAGGGAATAATTTGATCATAGCTGCTCTTTATGGAGGTTAACCTGAAAGAGTGGTACAGGCTGGAGTGGAGGCTGGTGAGACTGCTAGACAGCACAGCCTCCCTTGTCCTTTGTGTTTGTTGTGCCAGCCTCCGTTCCCCTTCTTCTAGCGCTAGAGCCTCAGTGGATCCTGGGTAATATCCCCTCTCTACTTTCCAACCATGCGGTCTGGGCAGAACCCACCTTCCTCTCCTCTCTTAATGGAAGACACCTAACCGAGGCCTGGGTGTTCAGAGTCAGTGATTGGACATATGTCTCAATCCTGGCTAATCACACAGCTTTGCAAAATACGCTTTTGGGAAACAAAACAAAACAAAACAAAACAAAACAAAACAAAACAAAAACAGTCTCTTTTTCTTTGAGCACCTGGATCCAGCTGTGCCTAATGAAGCTAGTGTAGACTTTGTTATTTACAGTCCCTGGCTCACTTGAATTGGTTTGAGTTGGATTTCTACCCCTTGGATCCTAGGAATCTTTGAATAATAAAGTAACCCAGGGATTTGAGAGATGAGACTTCTGGAGTTGGACAAAGGGAAAGTCAAGGTTGACTGTGGAGAATAGTGGGACTTCTTAAGATTGGACAAGTATGGGACGCTCATCATTCATTTTCAACACATTTGTTGAGTACCCTACACAGTGCCAGACTCTTTCCTAGATTGTGGAGAATCAGCAGTGAGCAAAATAGATAAAAACCCTTACCTATTCGAGCAGTGGCTTAGGAAACACCAGCTACATTCATTCTATTATTATGATAATCAGCATCATCCCATTTATAGATGCAGAAACTGAGGTCCCAAGAGGTGAAGTCATACAGCCAGGGAGGGGCTGAGTGGAGATCTGACTTCATCTCTTTCTAATTTCCAAATGGGCTCTGTCCACCCCACTAGGCAGGAGAGAGAGAACACACCCACGTGGAAATGACTTCACGCTCCAGAAAGAATGCCACAAATTGGTTGATGGGAGTAGAATAGAAATTTTCTCCATAGAGGCTGCAGGAATCCACTGCAGGGTAGAAATGTGATCAGAAAAGGATGAGATTTGATTTGCAAATCATAGTAGTTTTAGAGCTGGAAGAAAGTCCTTGAGATCAAGAGGCATCAAGCAGGTTTTCTGAAAGGAGAGGTGCTTGTGGCAAGGGTCTTAAAAGAAGGGTGTTGGTAGAAGAATGTGTGAATCTGTGGTTGCCTAATCAGTCCATGTGCCACATCCTCCATCAGACACTGAATCAATTATTTTTTCCTTTTTTTTTTTTTTTTTTTGGAGGCTGATGAGACTGGGGAATGGAGTCCTGGTTATAGTGACGACAGCTTTTGTTGCTGCTGCTGAAATCATTAGCCCCCTGCCAACAGCACCCAGACCCTGCAGGTCTGCAGGATGGAGATACACACAGTGATATGTTGAAAAAAATTCTCCAACAAGAGCTGTGACTCATACACATTTCTGCGAGAAGAATAAAAATACTAGGAGCAAAAGATAGATTAGTCACTGGAACACAGTTTGCTTTTGAGAACTGGGTCCCCCACAGTTGCTCTTGTTCCTCATTAGCTTCTGTAATTTGGAAACCAAACCCCAAACTGATGCCTACGAGGGATGTGGGATGAAGCCTGGTTGGGTGGGTGTGGGGCTTGGTGGGCAGAGGGTAGCTTGATGGAGCAGGACTGGATTCCCCTGGTATAACAGTTCAGTTGCACAGGTTGTATGCAGCTGGCCCCTGTTCTGATTGGTCTTTGCCTGAGTTGTTCAGTGTGACCACCTCTAAATTAAAGCCATATGTTCATTCATTCACCAACTCATTTTCTCATTCAGGCAGCCTACTTCAGGCGAGGTAATGTGTGAGGCTCTGTGTGGAACCTCAAAATAGATCGAAAAAAGCTTACCAAAGAGCTAAGATCAGAAAACATGACAACAATGTCTACATAGAGATTTAGGGAAAGGAGAGCTCTCTCTCTCTCTCTCTCTCTTTTTTATCTAGCTCAGGGATTGGCAAATGGTGACCCTCAGGCTATTGTTTTTATGTATTAAGTTTTATTGGCAACAGCCACACCTATCATTTACATATTATCTGTGTCAGGGCAACAAGAGCAGAATTGAATAATTGCAACAGAGACCATATAAGCCTTAAAGATTAAAATATATACTATCTGGCCCTTTATAGAAGTTTGCCAACTCCTGGTCTAGCATAAATCAGGGATTTGAAGTTATAAACAATAGAACTCACTTTAGTAATTTTATTACCGGCTCTGGGGGGGCTCACAGAATCTCAAGGGTGCCCTGGAAGCCCGTCTTAGGGATCATGCCCCCCAAGAACAATGCCAAAACTATTCTATGGGATGACTCCAGCGAGGACCCCACAGAGCACAGACATTCTAACTGGGAATGCCAAAGGTTCTGCTGTCACTGCCTTCAAAGCTGGATGCCTCTGCCATTGCTTTGGGCAGGTAAGCAAAATACCTCTAGCCCAACCCAACAATTCCATTTCTGGTAGACAATGTAAAAAACCTTGCTCACAGATGCAAATGGAAATATGTTCATCATAGCGTTGCTTCAAAGATTTCGGGTAATCATGTCTAGCAGGAAAAAACGGATAAGCAGACTACGGTTTTATTGGTTAGGGTTAATTTTAGCCGCTGTAATAAACAGACCCTAAACTATGTGAAGTCTCAGACCCAGTGGAAGTTTTATTTTTTGTTCATATAATAGTCTGAAGTGAATGTCACTGGTCAGTGGTCTGGCTCCCCTCCATGCAGGCACTCAGACCCAGGCTGAGGGTCGCCCTGCCACCTTCAACCTATGGCTTCCAAGGTCACTCTGGGGTTGTCATCCCAATCAGTTTAAGGGAAATAAACAGGTAAGGGAGGACACGGAGAGATTTCTTCACCAGGGTGGAGGCGATGCACACTTGATCCGCAGGCATCCCTGGGCCAAAGCTCCCCTCTGTGGCTCCACCCACCTGCAGGGGGCACTGGGAAATGTAGTCCTCCAGTGTGTCCTGGACCAGGAGGAAACCGGCAAAGCAGTCTGTACCCCGGTGAGGTGCTCACACAGTGAATACTAAGCAGCAGTTGGAATTGGTGAGTTATATTTACAAACGGCAACAGGGAGGGAGCCATCTCCAAAACATGATGTGGAGTGAAAAAGGTAAGATAGCATCGGAAGCACAGCTCTAAGCCATTTATGTAGAAATTTAAAAATAATCATAAAATGACACTTTATCTTGATCTCTTTATATCTTTTTCACTATGTCTATTTGGATACACATGTATCCAAACAGACATATGGCAGATGGATAGAAGGAACATACTTCAAATATATCTAAGTGGGTGTCCGTGGGGGAGAGGGACATAGGAGGGGGGGTGAAGGCAAAAGTAAGGGAAAATAAAACAGAATAGAGGCCACACTCACATGCTGCTGATGGTTCCATGGCCTGAGGAGCATGATTAACTACTTTTTGCATCTGAGGTCCAAATTAAGAGGAGGTGGGGGAAAGCGATATATTAAAGAATGAATGTAATATGCTTCCACTGTAGAAAATTTGAGAAATCTAAGTGTATAGAAAAAAACAAATACCCACAATTCCACTGCCCAGATGTATCTACTCTTCTCATTTTTATATATTTCCTTCCTGTCTTCTTTGTACGATTATGTAATATATATTGACAATGCTGACATCACAGTCTGCATGTAATTTATATTCTGCTCTTTTTCTACCCATTTATCCATGTGCTGTGAGCATTTTCTTATTCCATTGAACACTCTTTGGTAGCAGATTTTTTTTTTTTTTTTAAGGGACATAGGAGTCCATCATGGGCTTGAACTCACGACCCTGAGATCAAGACCTGAGCTGAGATCAAGAGTTGGATGCTTAACCTCTGATTGAGCCACCTGGCACTCCTGATAGCAGATTTTTAGATGGCTAACTAATTTCCTAATTGTGAAAACAGCCTAATGCAATTAGAATTTTGGTCTGTTCCAATATGATGCTAAGTATCACTGCAGTGAACATCTTTGTGCATCAAAGTTTGTCTTAGTGTGTGATTGTTTCATCCTTTAGAGTCCTTGAATGAGAATAACTTGGTCAAAGTGTATGGATGTAGGTGTGTATATTTATTTTTAAGGCTTCCTTTTTTCTTTTCTTTTCTTTTATTTATTTATTCATGAGAGACACAGAGAAAGAGGCAGAGACACAGGCAGAGGGAGGAGAAGCAGGATCCATGCAAGGATGCCCTGAGCCAAAGGTAGAGGCTCAACCACTGAGCCACCCAGGCATCCTGTATTTTTAAGGCTTTCAATACATTTTTAAGCTGGGAAGTAGAGAACACATAGAGAAAAGGGCATAAGACATAAAAATGACTCATAATACATTATTATAAAGTGAATCTTTGTGAAATCATCCATTCACTTAACTACTGAAAAACAATACTAAGGACTGCAAGAATCTATCTTACATCAATTGAATGCAAGTCGAACACTGGGGATAAGAAATCTAATGCGGCCAGCCCCCTGAAGCCCCTGTGCGGCTCATGGGGATCCCAGACCCCTCCTCCCCAACCCTGGGAGGAAACCAGTGCCCTGACTTGCATGGTAAGCGCTGTGCTCTTTTCTTTACAGCTTTCTCCTCCAAGTGTGGGCCTCTGAGAGCTGGTTTAACATCGGCTTAACATTGTTTGCTTTCGAGAACCAGATAAATGGAGTCGTACTTCATGTGCTCTTTTCTATCCGGCTTTGTTGGCTCAACATGATGTTTCAAAAATTCATGCATTTTGTTGCGTGGAGCTATATGTAATTCTTTCTCTGTCATCACCTCTCTTTAGTTTTCTCTGAATTGGTGAAAGGTTTTTTTTTTTTTTTTTTCCTTTTTTTTGCTTTGGTTTCATGTTTCTGAGTATCTTAAATTGGGCAGTAGATGAAGAAATCCCTTTCATTTGTGCAGGGCTCTTCATGTTTTCAAGCATTTTGGGGTCCGTAAAGTCTCATGGCGTCCTTGCATTCCCTTGGAGAGCCCACAGAGCAGGATTCTTAACGTCCCCACTTAAGAGATGGGGAAACTGAGGTTTGGAGCCATGAAGGAAATGACTGAACTGAGACAGGAAACGAGGTCATGGGAGATTCCATCATGTGTCTGGTCTTCTTAAGGAAGCCAGGGACACTGGACTCTCTCCAGTTCTGCTCTGGTGTCCACTTGCTGGCTGCCCTCGCTCTGAACGTCAATGTGGCCCGGTCTTCCATCCTTGTCTCTTCTCTCCCACCGCATGCCCTCCCTGGATGATCTTGCCCAATCCCGTGGCTTTAATTATCATTATGTCCTGACCATGTCTGCATTCTTATCTCCAGGCTGGCCTCCCCCTGAACCCTGGGCTTGTGAATCTGACTGCCCACTCAACACTTGGCTACTGGCTTTGGTATTTAACACTGCCAAAGCCAACTTCTCCACCTTCTCCCCCAAACCTGCTCCTCCCACAGTCTTCCCCATGCTGGTCAATTCCAACCCCATCCAAGGCCAAAAACCTTGGAGTCGTGTTTAACTCTGTCACTCCCAGCACTTCAACAAATCCTGCAGGATATAACCAGAACAGACCAATTATCCCTCTCTCTCCTAGTTTCAACCTGGTGCAAACCATCCACGTCTCCTGCTTGGACTGGTGCAGTATCCTCCTCACAGGTCTCACTGCTTCTGATCTTCCCCCCTTGCTGTCTCCTCCCATAGAGCAATCAGGGGGATCCTGTTAGATCCTATGTCTCCTCTGCTCAGAACCTGCCATGGAGAAAAAGCCAGCATTCTCACAACCTTACCTACACAGCTCATCCATCCAGCCTCCCAGTCTAGCCTTAGCCCATCTCCTATAGCTAGCTACATTGCCTGCCCCTTGCTTTCTCCACTCCTGGCTCTTCCTGTCTCCAAGTCCTGGCACCTGCTGTCTCCTCTGCTTGGAACACATATGGGACCTACTCCCTTACCTCTTTCACTCCTTTGCTAAAATGTCACCTCCTTTCTCTCACCTTCTGGGGCTGTGCTGGCCCAGCACTCCCTGCTGTGTCCCCTCTCTCTGTTTCCCCATAGCCTTTACACCTGGCAGACATTGTGGTTGACTTCTTGGGGTCCTTATTCCTCGCCTCTCCTGCCACTAGGCTGTCAGTTCCAGGAGGGCAAGGACCCTTGCCTGCTTCATTCACTGTTCTCACTGCCTGGGAACAGTGCCAGGCGTCACAGTGAGGTTTCTCTCAACCTGGAAACCAAAGAGAGTACTGGAGGTATTCATTCGTGCATTCAATTAATATTTAGGTGTCCTTGGTGCCATTCTGTGTCAATGGAAATGAGATTCTCACAGTCCTGAGGGAATCACCTGAGAGATGGCTTGTTGAGGATTTAGGGTCAGACACACCTGAAAGGCCAAGCTCTGGCCAATCGGATGGAAGTGCCAGTGATGTGTGAAACTTCCAGTTTACGGTCTTAAAAGGACCAAGCATTCCCTTCACCGTCCCTCTTTCTCTTTCTGCTGGTTGAGATGTGGTGCCAGAAAAACCATCGTGGAGCACTCAGTGAACACCTCATGTCAGGGATAGTGGAGTCCCAAGTTGGAAGGAGCCATGAGGTCTCCATACCGGCTTTGGGTTCTTTATGCCTGGATTATCATATGAGAGAGAAATAAGCTCTATTTAGAAAAATTTATTACTATTAGGGTCTCATCACAGTGGCTGTCTCCATCTCAACCAATACAGTGACCTTGATTGGGTTTCTTTCTGAGCCTCGAGTTTCTCATCGATAAAATGGGATGATAATGTAGTAATAATTATGAAGCGCACTTGTGAGAATTTGCTGCCAAATCTGACTAGTGCCTGGGACACGGTGTGAAATGGTAACAGTTGGCATTGGAACTTCCCTCCTTTCAGCAAGACTCCAGGAATGGAATTTGCCCAGGAAATTTGGAAGGCAGGCTGCAGCATAAATGGCATTTGGAGAGGGTGTGGCTGTTTGTGTTTCTGCTGGCTAAAGCGGAAACCGTCAGCTTTCCATAAAAGTTGCCACTGGGATTGCCAGGTGTCTGGATTCGGACTGGGCAGCCCTATTTTTGAGCTTTCAGGCCAGGAAATAAACTGAAAAAGGAAAAAAAAAAAACCCCAGACATATAAATGTGTGTCCAGTATGTCTGTTGAAACCATCTGGCATCCCTGGCTACAGAATTTCAAGATACACCAACCAGGTCAATCTCGGGTCTTGACGAAGTTGTATAATTTACCTTTTATGCACTGACTTTTTTTCTGAAAAATTTAAAAAAGATTTTATTTTTAAAATTATTTTATAATTTTTAAAAATAGGGTCCACGCTGGGCATGGAGCCCAATGGGGGGCTTGAAAGCATGACCCTGAAATCAAGACCTGAGCTGAAATCAAGAGTTGGGAGCTTAACTCACTGAGCTACCCAGGTACCCTAAATATTTTATTTTTAACTGAGACACCCAGTATGGGGCTTGAAATCACAAGCCAAAGATCAAGAGTTGCATGATCTACTGACTAGGCCAGTCAGACATCCCCTGAACCTTTTTTTCCCTTAAATTTTACCCCTACTCCAGCCTTCGTGTTAGAATCCTTAGGTCTTTGCTGTACTTGGAAAACACTGTGGTAGAGAGCAGGACCCTGCTGGGGCATCTGCATTTTAAGAGAGAACTGGAAAGAGCACAACACGTACTTCAAAGATAGGGTGATCATAATCATCCAAAGCGGGACGTTACTAATAATTATTTTGGGACAACAGGCACAAGATGGGATTGTCCCATGGAAACTGGGTGTTTGGTCTTCCTTCCTTTTTTTTTTTTTTTTTTAAGATTTTATTTATTTATTCATGAGAGAGAAAGGCAGAGACACAGGCAGAGAGAGGAGAAGCAGGCTTCATGCAGGGAGCCCGATGCAGGACTCGATCCCAGGACTCCAGGATCATGCCCTGAGCCAAAGGCAGACGCTCAACCACTGAGCCACCCAGGCGTCCCCCCCCCCCATTTATTTATTTATTTATTTTAGAAGGCGAGAACAAACATGCATGAATGGGGTGAGGGGCACAGGGAGAGAAACCTAAGCACCATGCTCGATCCCATGACCCTGAGATCAGGACCTGACAGAAATCAAGAGTCACTCAACCGACTGAGCCACCCAGGCAGCCCTGGTCTTCCTTTCAGTAGAGGAATCAGTTCATCTAAGTGGAGGGCATATCAGGATTCCTTTGGTTGCAAATAAAGGAAGCATGACTCATGTGGCTTAAATAAGGACATTTTATCATCTTTTAATATAATAAGTCCAGAAGGAAAGCAGATCGATAGTTGGTTAATTCCGGGGCTCCATGACATCAAAGATCCAGATTCTTTCCCTCTGCTATTTTGTCATCTTCAATTGGTTAGCAGTGACCATCCTCATGCTGTCAAGAAGGCTGCCACACCACCAAACATCGCGGCCTCACCCAGTTCTAATAGCTAACACTGAATTGAGTGTTGGGCAGCAGCATTCTAAGCACTTTGGATCTATGAAGTATTTTAATCCATATAACCCTTTGAGGTAGGAACTCTTATTGATCCTATTTTTACAAATAGACACATCAAAGCCCAGAGAGACTAAGTAACTGGCACAAAGCTACACAGTTAGGAAGTTGGTGGGGCCGGGATTTGAACCCAGGCAGCTGGTCCCTAGGGCCACAACAATGTCCAAAGGCTGGGAAAATTGAAAGCATGTCTATCAGTGGCAGAGCTGGGACTCAAACCAAGGGTTCTAAGCATTTCCTTCTTGGTTTCCTCCAGGCTATGTTTCCAATGCTTCCTGGCAGGAATATGATTTGGCAAAGCCCTGGAGCCCTGACTTAATCTGATATCCATTATGTTCAAATCAGACCTTGATCCAGAATCCTCTGGAGAGATCTGCTTCTAACAGCAAGGCTTCCTTTGGGGGAAGTTTTGACTTGGACAGTCAAGGGTGGCTCACCTAGGACTAGATGGGAGGAAATATTTTGGTCTGAAGAAGTGAACCCTGGCCGGCATGTCCCGCATTGCGTTCGGTGTCCAGCTGTTCTGGCCAATGCTAAGGGTGGAGATGCCTCTCTTCCTCTCAGAAAGCTGCTCTTGGTGCTCAGAATGGGGAAAAGACTTTCTGGGCAGCTGGCCTGACTTACTGAGAACTCATTTGCATTTGGGAAATATTGCAGTCCTGGGCAGTCCTTAATTCATTTCTCATCGGTTTGTTCAACTTGGGATGGACAGAAACCACCCCTTGTTTTTGCTTGCTTAATCGTTATTTTTTTCTTTTGAGCAGAGCTTGAGAAGGCAGCCTCCAAATCCTGAGCCTGCAGAATCTGAGAGGCTCGTCAGGGAATAAGGAACTGTCTGATGTTTCCAGGCAGCACTAACTTCTTCTCTGTACCTGTGATACATATGCAGCAGAAACGAAATGGTATTTCCCACTATTGGCGAAGTACATGGCAATAGAAACTCTGAAATTGTTAGAAGAGAATTTCCCTATCATTATCATTGCTCCCCCTCCTCCTCCACTCTCAACTGAAAGATTTTTTTTTTTTCTCTCTCGCTCTGTTCTTTTGGTGAATGTTTCCCAGCTATAGCCTATTTTAGGCTCTACCCTGGAGACATACTGGTTCTAACGGCTCCCCACTGGAGATCCTGGAGGGTGTGGGTGGAGGTGATGGCGAAGAAGGTAGGGAGAGGTCAAGGCCAAAACAGGGCTGGGAAAATAAATCTCTCCCGGGTTGTGGTTGCTTGGTCATGTTTGGTTCAGTGAATCGCTCTGTGCCAGCATTAGCTGGACGGCAGCCAGGCACTGGACCAAGGGAGTCCCCATTGATCACACCAGTGCGGAGCTCCCTGGCTGAGTCATAAGACCTGGGGTAGGCAGTGACCTGAGGCAGAGGCCTGGAGGTGACACTGACCCACTCTGGAGAAGCTGAAAAGATCTCATTTGTTTATTGATTGATTATTAACTTGATTATTTTCCTTCTCCTCCTGGTCTGGACTAGAAGCATCACGAGGGCAGGTACCTAAGTTGCCGTGTGACTGCTGTATCCCAGTCTGGGCCGTAGTAGGCCTTCCACAAACACTCGTTGAATGAACGACAAGACTTGTTGTCTTGCTAGGTTTCATTCATTATTGTCTGCCCCACCCCTGCTAGAATGATGTCGGCTCCTTGAGGGCCTCAACATCTTCGGTCTTTTTCAGTTCTTTAGTCCTAGCACCTCCCAACACCCAGCACAGAGCAGGTGCTTGTGGCAGACGCTTCTGTCTTGAAGAGGACCCCACGTTGTTCAGGCAGCCACGTCCCAGGAGACGAAGCAGGGTTATTGTAAACTGATAGTGACATTTATGCTCTTGGTCCAGGGGTAAGCCTGGCCTGTGAAAGTCTAAGAGAAAGCCTGCCTTGGACTTGTGTTGGCAGGTGATGCTGCTGTTGTAATAGCCGTCTTGGGACTCTGAGGCCCCAAAGCTGGGATGGCAAGTCACTATGATGAGGATAGCAGGGGTGAAGTACCTTGGTCCTTGATGACATCGCGAATCCTCAATCAGCCAGATGAACCAATATCCTTTGGACTTCTTGTTAAATAAATGATATCCTTACATTCGAACCCACCAGTAGCCCATTTTTCTTCTCCTTGTAGCCAAATGAATCTGTGGATTCTGCACACAATGCAAATAAAAGCCTTCACTTCCAGAATGCTTACTATCTGCTCCAAGCGCTTTCTTTCTTTTTTTTTCCCCAAGCGCTTTCCATGTATTAACCACCTTATGACGTAGGTACGGCTATTGTCCACAGTTCACAGAAGAGGGAAAGGAGGTGCAGAGAGCTTAAGTAATTTATTAAAAGTTGTATCATATTTAAGTGGGGATGAAACCTCCCAGAAGAATCAGATAGAATATAGAAGAGCTGGAGATGGGCCAGGGGTGGGCTCCACCCACAAGTGAAGACAGTCCTTTTGGCAGCGTGGACCAATTCTTGGATGAGGCATGGGATCTGTGCATGTGCGCCTGAGACAGACATCTGAAGCTGAAGCCCATCGTCACAGCTGGGAGGGGACTAACATTTGTTGAGCATCTACCATGTGCCAGCCATCGGTGTCAGGAGCTTTTTATCAGCGCTTCTCAACTGGTGGTGCTTCTGTCTCTCAGGGGACATTTGGCATGGTGACATTGTTGGTTGTCACAACTGGGGCGGGGGAGAGTGCTACTGGCATCTGGTGGGTGCAGCATACCCGTGAAATGGCTGTAATGCACAGGATGGCCTTCCACAACTAAGACTTCTCTGGCTCTAAATGTCTATAGCCCTGTGGTTGAGAAACCCTGCTTTACGTACATTTTTTTTCTTTTAATCTCTCACAAAGACTCCCATTTTACAGATGAGGGAACTGAGGCTCAGAGAGGTGAGGTGTTATAGCCAAGGTCATCCAGCCAGTTAGATTTGGAGCTGGGGTATGAACCCAAACCAGTTTCATACGACAGCCATCATGTTCCCACTATGTTCTCTTCTTGTTAGACAGTTAAAGAGGAGACATCTGAGGCTCAGAGAGGTGCTGTGACTACTCTAAGGTCACACAGCAGAGCTACTCAGAGACCTGTGTATCTTTTGGACATAACTGACTCTACTACCTACACCTGGCAGACTCACCTACCTCACACCTTTACCACCTGCCCAGAAAAACTGCACTCACTCAAGACCCAGATCAGGTGCCACCTTGTCCCACTGTCCCAAACACATTTCCTAGAGGGCTGAAGCCACTCCCCTCTCTCCCTGTGTCCTGAGGCACTTGCAGTATTTACAGAGACCAGGATAAGAACAGTTTTGGGTGTTTGGAACAGAAGATAAATAAGCAATCGTGTTCCTGCCTAAAGGATGATTACAGTCTAGAGGGGCATATTATGTGAATCAGCTAATCCACTGCAGCGACAGTACAGCCCCTGGTGGGTGAACAGGGCAAGGTTGGGGATTTTGTGAGCAGACTGGAAAATGGGATCAGGCCAAGAGGGGCAGTTCACACATGAATAATAATAATAAAGGACAAACACGGAGAATTTTCTAGGTACTGGGCGCTCTTCCAACACACAACCCTGTGCAGGACCCTATGAGCTAGGCAGCAATACTATTCCCATTGTGTTGATGAGAACACCAAGGCTCTTGAGGCAAGGACACAAGCCCAAGGTCACCCACTAGCAAGTGAGGGAGATGGGATTCGCACCTGAGCCGCTTACTCTGGGCCCCAGAGCTCAGCACCTCTGCACACCTTCCTGGGAGGCAGGTGGGGGCATTTGTCCAGCGGTTCCGCTGCGGATCAAGGTCACACGGAGCAGCCCGGACTAGCGGCCGGTTTCCCAAGGCCTTATCCCGGGGTGGGGGGGGGGGGGGGGGTGGGGGAGCAGCTGCTATTCGATAAGGAACTCGAGAGCAGATAATAGTTTCCTCCGGGAAAGGTGGAAGAGGCAGGGTCGTCTCCTGGGGGCAAAGAAGTTCCGAAAGAAGGGAAGGAAGGGGCGAGCGAGGGAAGGACAGAGAGACGCGCGCCTCCCTTCCCAAGGTCGTGGCCCAGGGTCTGGCCGGGGCGGGGGGGGGCGGCGGCGGCGGGACCTGCGAGCGCGGGCGGCGCGGGGTGGGCGCGCGGGGGGCGGGGGCGGCGCAGCCCGCGGCGGGGAGGGGGCCAGGCGTCGGGGCGCGGGGTGGGCGCGCGGGCGGCGGCGTGCGCGGCGCCTCGGGGTCCCGGGCGTGCGCGGCGGCCCCGCCGGAGGGCTCCATCCCGGGCGCCCCCTCCCGGGCTGCGGCCGCTCCGAGCTTCCGACGTAGCCGCCGAGCGCCGCGCGCGGCTCAGGGGCCCGGGAGCGCGCGGAGCGCCTGTGCGGCCGGAGCGCGGCGTGGCACTTGGCAGACGCTCCCTGGGCGGCGGGGGGCGGCGGCGCGGCGGCGGCGGCGGCGGCGGCGGGGCCCGCGTCTGGGAGCCCCGAGGGCCGCCCCTCCGCCCCCTCCCGCCCTGGGCCGGCCTCCGCGCGCTGCCTCCGCCCCCGGCGCGGGCCGCCCGCCCCCAGTGCCTCCCGCCCGCCGCGCCAGGCGCCGGGCCCGCCGCTGAGCCCGGCCCGCCGGCGCGCCCCGTCCGGGATGGGGCTCCGGGACGCCTGAGCTACGCCGCTCGGCGCGACCTTCGCGCGGGAAGGAGCGGGCGGCGCGGCCGCGCCAGGATGGAGGCCCCCGGCGGCGGCCGACCCCGGCGGCCACGGCGCTGCGGACGCCGCCCTCGCCGACCCCCGGGGCCCGTCGCCGCTGCGCCGGCTCCGGCCCCTGCGCGGCCGCCCGGGACTCGGAGCGCCAGCTGCGCCTCCGCCTGTGCGTCCTCAACGAGATCCTGGGCACCGAGCGGGACTACGTGGGCACCTTGCGCTTCCTGCAGTCGGTGAGTGTCGGCGGGGCCAGCACTGCCTGCGGCGCGGTCTCGGCGGGGCGCGGGGCGCGGGGGGGGCCGAGGGTCGCGGGGGGTCGCGGGGGGCCGCGGGGGGCCCGGGGGTCGCGGGGGTCCCGGGGGGCGCGACCCCGCTGCCGCGCGCCGGGCCGTCGCCTCCCGCCCGCCGCGCCGAGGGGTCTCCCGCACTCCCGCGCCCCGCCGCGCGCTGCCCTTTTGTCTTTTTCTCCCCCCTCCCCGCCTTTCGAATAGTTTTAAAATTAGTTGCCTCCTTGAGGCCGGGGCTCCGGGACCCAGGCGGCGGCAGCTCGGGCTCCCCGGGGTCTCCTCGGCACCTGGGCGCCGCCGGCTGCTCCTCCCGGCCGGCCCGCGGGCACCCGGAGCGCCCCCCCCAGGCCAGTCTCGACCCCCCGGGGCCCGGAGCGCCCGGACCTCCAGCGAACCCCGGGTAGGGCCCGCGTCCCTTCCCCGGGACGCCGTGTTTCGGGGCAGCTCGGGGAGAGCGGGTTTCGAACTCACGACTTGGCGGCCCAGGTTCCGCCCCCAGCCCTGAGCGCCAAGACCAAGGCGTCACCCTGCGAAGTCGCAGTCGAGCGCTGCCCGTGCGGGCGCCTCCAGCCCTCCAAGCGCCCATGAACACCCATGAATGGGGTAAACACGGGTATTTACCCCATTTTTTTTAGATGAGAGAGTTTAGCGCCAGGGAGATTGAGTAACTGGCCCGGAATCACGCAGCTGGTGAATTGGGGATACCGGCTCTTTGAACCAGGGCAGCCCCTGCCGGTGCTCTAAACTCCTGTGCCGTGCGTGTGTGTTTTCTTTCTTTTTTTTTTCTTCTTTTTTTCCTTTTTAAAAATTCTCCCTGTGAGAGGGAGGAAGGGGCCACTTCCCCACTCTCCTAGGAAGTGAGAAAAGTGGCCAGGGGCGGAGGGGGTGGGCCTGCAGCCAAGCCTCGCTGGAAGTTAGGAGACTCTGAGGGCTTTAATCTCCGTGCCTCCTGCTGGGACCTCATTTACTCCCTTCTCGGCTCTAGGAAGTCTTTTAATCCGGTTCAGGAAGAGCTGGTGGGGGCGGTGGTGGTTCCTTTGGAGACCCCAGAGCCAGGCTCTGCAGCTCCCAGTTCCTGGGAGACAGAGGGAACCGCTGGCATCCTCTGGGGTCCCCATTGGCTTAGAGGTACAGAGGAGGCTGTGCGAGGTCCTGCTTGCATCTCAGAGAGGAGAGAGCCCTTCTCTCTGAAAAGAGGTGTGTGTGTGTGTGTGTGTGTGTGTGTGGGAGGCTGGGGAGTTGCGTGGGGGCATTGAAAACCATTTGGCTAAAGGACCCTTCTAGAAAGGTCTGTGAGAATAAGGCAGGGTTGGCATTTCTTTCCCATCTCTGCCGCGCTCATAGTTAAAAAAACAAAAGACAACAACTACAAAAAAAAAAAAAAACAAAACAAAACAAAAAACCCCGAAAAGAAAAGGAATCTGTTCAGTTTGAAGCTGGCAGTTTCAGATACAAAGATGTAGACAGCTCTGATATCTCTGAGCAATGTCAAATTCTAGGGAACTCCTTACTTCTCCTTCTGAACCACTCCCTGTTCCTCAGAAGACAAACCAATTTTTATATTAATGGGTAAGAAAATACACCTCTCCTCCCACGCCCACACCTAATGTGGTGCGTTTCAGAACAGAGACAGATTGTGGTGGAGTTAACTGTGGTTTTAAATTGTCCACTCGAAGAGTCGAAGGTTGCTGGAATAATGGAAATTGATTGGAATCAACCATTCTTATTATTAAAGAAGCGGGGGAGAAAAGAAGATTCCCCTACTTCCATATTATTGAGTTTATCACTTTTTGTTGTGATTGACCCGTCAGGTCCGAGATGAGCTGGTTCTTGGACCAGTCACACTACTTGCCCTGGCCTCAGTTTCTCCTCCTGTAAACCAAGGGGAGGAGAATCCAGGCTTCTTTTCTGCCTTGTCCTTTTGGGTGTCCCCAAGCTGGTGCCAGAAACAGACTGATTGTGTAACCTGACCAGCCATACCTTGTTTGTGAGCCACAGGAGGCCTTTCTTGTTTTGCTCCATCAGAAATGCCCCCTAAACAACCCAAGGCCTTTTAGTTTTGAAAACCCAGGGCTTAGCTTCAGGAACTGCTAATTACCAAGGCTTTCCACGCAGCGAGGCTGGCAGCCTGCAGGTTGTTCTATCTTCCCACTCTCTCCTCCGAGCCTTTATACTTGGTAAGGGAAGAATGCTCCGTAATCCCTCCCAGCTTTTAATTCCATGGGGCAGAGGCGGGTCTGCAAGGGCTGCCCTGGCCTTCCTGTGTCACTAGTTTTAAGGTCCTGCTATCAGTAGAAATGACTGAGAAATGTGGGAGGTGCAGAAAGGCCAGCTCTAGGTTCCTGCCCTCAAGGAGGGGACAGTCTAGTTGATGGTGGCAGAGTGGATGTTTACAGACATTCAAGTAGGAGGCTGGGCTCTGGAGCTAGACTCCTTGGGTTGAGTCTTTCGGCTGTATGACCTTAGGCAAGTGGCTTAATCTTTCTGAGCCTCACTTTCCTCATCTGTAAAATAGGAGATGATTATAGATCTTGTCTTGCACGGTTTTTAAGAGGATAAGTTAGTTATGTGTATATAAAGCACTTAGAACAGTGCCTGGCAGGTAGTATGGCGTATAAATTTGAGTTATCATCATTAATTATTCTGTTATATGATGATGAAATAATACAGGTGATTAGGGCTATAGGAGTCTAGCTTTTAGTGAGCAGGAGTAGTCAGGGAGGGCTGCCTGGAGGAAGTGAGGTCTGAGTCAGCACTGAAAGGAGGACAAGGACCCTGAGTAAATTTCCTTTTGACTGTCTAAAACTCCGGAACCAGTGGTTTGTTATTTTGTTGTTGTTCCGGTTCTGGGGCTCTGTGGTTCCTTCAGAATCTCCCCATCTTTCCCCTCTGCCGCCTTCAGGAACTGGTTTCATCCCTCCTCATCTCCAAGGGGGGGACTGATGCTGTGTTTTATGTGTGTTTATGTAAGAGTCACAGGAAGGCAAGGACAGCCCTCTTGCAGAGATACTGGATCTTTCGCGGGGGATACCACAGAGAATGTGGGAGAAAGTGCCCTGGGTTTTGACTCAGAACCTTGGATTTCAACACTGAGAAGCCCTGGCTGTGTTGGGTGCTCCGGTGTGCTCTTGGGCAGTGTTCACAGTGATAAGAGCAGTTACAGTCGTTAGCGGGTCAGAGCTGACACTGATTCCTTACTCGCCGTTCTGGGCACTGGGCACTTCGCGTGTATCAACTTATTTGATCTTTCCAGTATCCCTAGGAGGGGAGTGTTGTCACCCCGCTGACAGATGAGGAAATTGTGGTGGAGGTAGTTTAAGCGGACTGCCCTGGCTCACGCAGACAGCAGTGCCAGGATCTGGCCCCAGGCCGCCCGCCCCAGAGCTCATGTCCTCACCACCTCACAGACTGTCTCTGGCTCAGAAAGGGCTTGGACCATCGTTTATCAAGGTGGCAGAACTGAGATTCGAACCCAGGTCTGGGTGACCCTGATCCTCTTCCTGTGCTTCCTCTGGCTACTTATCCCCTCTGCGGCTCCTGTTCGGTCTTCTGCACAACAGGCAGGATTCTAGAAGGGATGGAAGTGGCAGGCTACCAGGGTCTTCCTCTGCGCTCAGTGTCTGTTCATGAAGTGAGAGTTCAGTGTGGAGCTCTGGTTGCCAGCCTGCTCAGTGCCTCAGTTGCACCGTCTGTAGAACGGGAACAGTATAGCACCTGTGTCGTAGGGGGTGTTGGTGAGGCTCATTCAGGCTGTTAGAACTGTTCCAGGCACAGTTTGTGCTCACTATGCTATGGTGGCTTTTCCAGGGATGTGCAGCATTGGGGGTCAGAGGAGGTTGTCTGTTTGTGGTTCACGGTCTCCTCTCCCCCACCCCCCCACTTATAGAGGAGGCTAATTGAACCTTGGGCCCACCTCCCCCTTGGTTGGATTGATTTTGGATCCCTGCCTGCAAGTGGGGAGACCTCAGGGGCAGGTGCTAACGCATCCTATGATGGATGTGCCAGCCAGGCAGTGGTGAGAAGACAGGGGAGCCTGGGTGGATGATAGAGTGACCCCTGGATGAGGGTTGGTCAGCAGGCCCCCAAAGGGCTCCCCTTGGCCGGGGGCAGAGACCTCTGTCACTCCCAGGTCCCCACAAGGTCTGCTCGATCGGCTGGACCAGGGTCCCTGAGGATCAGGGGGTGTCGGCAGAAAGCTCCCAGAATGCTTTCTGTGGTTCTGCTTTTTTGGGGTTAGGAGACCAGAGCTTCTCTTCTCATTGGAGCTCTGCTTGCCAAAACAAGAAACTGTGGTTTTGTGTTGTCACTGTTTTTTTTTTTTTTTCCTTTTAAGAGTCTTTGCTCTTAGTCTCACTTCTAGAGAGAAATGCCAGAGGTTGGGGGGGGGGTGCATTTTAAATTCTGCAGTTTCTTTATTTCTTTCTTTCTTTTAGATTTTATTTATTCATGAGAGACACACATAGAGAGAGAGAGAGAGAGAGAGAGAGAGAGGCAGAGACACAAACAGGCTCCAAGCAGGGAGCCCGATGTGGGACTCGATCCCAGGACTCCAGGATCACACCCTGGGCCATAGGCAGGCGCTAAATCGCTGAGCCACCCAGGGATCCCCAATTCTGCAGTTTCTGAAACAGAATGACCTACCAAGTGACTTTGGGGATTTTTTCACGACAGTGTGTTGCAAAAGGTAGGATGCTGAGAAGTGTATATAATACAATTCTGCTTTGGAAAAATAAGCAGTGATCATAACATACACATGTCCATCATATGTATGACATTATAGCAGCTTATGGAAAAGGACACAAGAATGTATATCTTGTGGAGAAAGGCAAGCAGGAAGATAATAAAGGAAAAAATGTACTCAGAAACCTCACTTGTAATATTGTTTTCATGTAAAATTATACGTACGTATGTGAATATATGTTACAAAACTCTGACAGAAAGAACTGTATTTCAACATGATTATTAGCGTAATGTAACAGCAGTGTTAAATAATAATTTGCTAACACTTAGAAAGTACTAAATGTTTGCAAGCCCTGTGTAAAGCATTCTCGGTGTATCAGCTCAAAAGTGCTAGGTATCCTGCTTCCCATTTTACAAATGAAACCAAGGCACAGAGAGGCCAAGTCAGTTTTGCAAGGTCACACAGCCTAAAAGAGCTGGGATTGAAACCCAGATAGTATGGCTGCATAGCCCACAATCTTTACTGCTCTTCTGAACTGCCCAAGATGATGCTGTGCTCATGACCAGAGTTTACTGCCTTTGTGCGACCTCTGGCTGCCCACGTGGACAAGAATTAAGCCCAAAGGTTCAAATTATCAGAGCTTTAGGATTCTGGAGCGCCTGGGCCAGACCACTTTGTATTGGGCCAGACATCATTAGGAAGTCAGGGAAAATCTTTTGATGATAAAAACCTCAGTGTCAGCACGAGTTGGGGTGGGGGGCATCTTTTGTGCAGGAGACACAGAGCTATGCATAGGGAAATCCGAAAAGAAATTAGATTGCCTTTCTCAGTGTGCAGGTAGCTTGGGAGCACCTGCTGTTGAATCTAAACAGCATTCTAGGCCAGGAGAATGCAGCTGTCAACAGGGCAAATGTGGCCCTTGTCCTGCGGGGAAGGATGACCCAACTGAGGTGCAACATCCTATGCATTTGAATGAGCGTGTTCTTCACATGAGCATCCCGGACGCCCATTCACTATTATTGGGTGTTTTCCTTCGTAACCATTTATCTGTTGCTTAAAAAAGAGATGGATGGAGTTGGTGTCCCAGGCCTTTGGAGACTTCAGGGCATCCCTTTCTCAGAGGGTGTCCCTCTTTATCAAAGGCCCCTGATGAGAAGACCTGTCAAGCTTGGGCCACTCCCTCGGATCTAGAAACCCACATCCTCTTTGCTTCACAGAGCCCCCACCCCCAACCCCCCTACTCCTTGCTTTTGCAAGAGTTGTATCTGAAGCGAGTCATGCCTGGCTGTAGAAGAACTTAGCGTGTCCGATTTTTGTGATTTCTTTTTTTCCAACAGCCGCCAGCTCTCTGGCTAGAATCCCGGCAGGAGGCGGGTAATCAGGGTGGCCTGGTCCTCAAACCAGTGTGCCTTGTTCCCTGGGCACAGGGTGGGGCCAGAGCTGGTTCTTGCCCCAGAGTTCTGGGGACACAGGACTTGAGAGCAAGCTGGCGGGGAAGGGGGGCTCTGAGTCTCCTTGTTTTGCAGGTGAGACCCTAGAGGGACCCCCTGCAGAAGTTCTGGTCCCTAGAGGAACATAAGCTCTGGTCAAGGGTGGTGGCCCTGCGGCCAGTCAGGGTTCCATCCTCAGAGTTCTGGGAGAGGCACTCTCAGGGTTTGTGTGTTAGCCTGGCGCAAAGGTACCTCTCAAAGAGGTTCCACAGGGGACATTTCAGCCCTAGCTGCTGGGCTGGGGCTAATCCTTCCATATTTCAACCCATGGCACTCCTGAAGTATTGGGGTGGGATCACTCTCTGGTGTAGGGGGCTGTCCTGTGCATTGCGGGATGTTTAACAGTAGCCTTGGTCTCTACCCACTAGATACCTTAGCACCCCCTCCCTCAATTCTGATAGTCAAAAAATGTCTCCAGATATTGCCGCATGTCCCTCGGGATAGAATAACCCCTGGCTGCGAACCACTGGGCTAAACCTCCTTTGACCACTGGCTCTGCTTTCAGACCGTTTCAGGGCATGTATGTGCATGTGCAGAAACATAAGGAATCGCTGTGTGTATGTGCTTACCTGAGTGGCAGGATATGGTTGCGCTTCGTGCAGCAGGATGTCTCAGGTTCATGGTTGGGAGCACGGATTCTAGAATCCAAGCGGCCTGGGTTCGAATCCCAGCTCTGCCCCTGTGTGACCTTGGGTAAGCCCTTTTGCCTCCCAGAGCTCTGGTCTCCCCGTCTGCGGAATGGAGGTGATGGGGCCCCTGACCGGATTGCCGCGAGGAGCAGGTGCAGTCGTCCATGGGAAGAGGCTGCCGAGCGGAGCGCTGAGCCAAGGTCAGGGCCACCCCAGTACCTGCCGCAGGCTCTCCTGTTATCTGAGAGGAAGCCCTGAGGAAGAAGGGAAGTCTTCCAGCCTCTTAGCCCTGTGTAGATTTTTAAGTTTATTTTTATTTTCTTGGCTCCATGAGGACCAGGAGGGGAATCTGCTTGCCCCTCTTTTGTCTTGTGGTCAGATACTCAATCTGTGTTTACCCGCCTGGTTCCTTCCCCAGGGTGGAACTGACAGACGATCCCTTGTGTCTGGGCCAGCCGAGGCAAGGCTATTTCAGGCTGGCGGGCCGAGGGCCACCAAAGTCTGGTGGAAGCAGGTGGCCATGAGCCACCAGGATCTGGGGTCTTGTATTTTCCCCCTTGCAGGCGGGTAGTGGCTGGCTCCTGTAAGGAGCTGCTCGCTCCTTGCAGTAGCAAGGCCAGGGCCAGGCTGGGCTATGGGCAGTCGGCGCTTTCATTCATGGATTCACTTATTCATTCAACAAATGGACACTGGGCCGGGTCCTGGCGCATGGTCAGAACGAGATGGACAAGGTCTCTACCCTTGCGGAATCTTCAGACAATACAAAGAGAGATCACTTGAGAAGGTGGCAACAAGATGTAAGATAACATTCACTGAGGCCCTACTACGTGCTGAGCTAAGTGCTTTGTATGGATTATCTCTTTGAACCTTTGCAACAGTCCTTATGTCGATTTTGCAGATGGGGCAACTAAGGCCCAGTGATACTGAGTGACTTGTTTAAGTCTACTCAGCTGGGGAGTGCATGCACCAAGAAGGAAATAAAATGAGGATATGTTGGTGATGGGGATGGTGGCACCTACTTGAGATGGGTGGTCAAGGAAGGCCTGTTTGAAGAGGTGACATCTGAGCTGAGTCCTGGGGTTGAGAAGGAGCCAGCTGTAGAGAAAGTCGAGAGGAGTGTGTTCCAGGTGGCGGGGGTAGCATGTGCAAAGGCCCTGAGGCAGGACCATGCTTGGCTTGTTTGAGGAATGGCAGGAGGCCAGGATAGCGGAGTTGGGGAGATGAAGTTGATGTGGTATGGGACGCATGCATGGTGAGCACTTTGGTTTTTTTTTTTTTTTTAAGATTTTATTTATTCATGAGAGACACACAGAGAGAGGCAGAGACATAGGCAGAGGGAGAAGCAGGTTCCTTGTAGGGAGCCTAATGTGGGACTCGATCCCAGGACCCCAGGATCATGCCCTGACCCAAAGACAGACACTCAACCACTGAGACACCCAGGTGCCTAGCGTTTTATATTTTATTCTTAGTGGGGTGAGGAGCCCCTGGAGGGTTTTCAGCAGGGGTGTGGCATGGTCTAACTGATGATCTGAAAATCATGCTGCATGGAGCTCCTCCCAAGATCTTAGCAGCCACCTCCTGCCTCTGGCGTGACCACTCATCCAGGAAGGAAGAAGGGAGAACCATACCTTCCTCTCCCCAGGCAGATCCCCGGACCTTCTGGGAAGGCTACCATGTGATCCAGGGCTATTTCCATCCCCTGTCTGGGCCTCAGCCTCCATGTGAGTGCTGTGTCTGAGCTGACCACACCCGAAGAGGAGTTTGGGTCCCTGTTTATGGCCAGGGTGTAAACAGGCTGTGCGGGTGGCCGCTGGTGAGAGGACTGTTGATATATGATAGGTCTCTGCTTCCTGTGAGAGGGGAAGGCACCCCCTGTTTTCTGTTGAGGAAACTAATTTACATGATTAAAAACTGTTTGGCAGTGCCATTGCCTCTACCGACTCCTAGCCACCTTGACAACACCTTCCTGCGTGATATCAGTTTTCATCTCTGACCCGTGGTTGGGGAGGAGAACATAGTTTTCAAATCCACTTCACAGGTGAGGAAGACTGAGGCACTGAGGGTGAAGTGGCTTGCCCCAGGACACATGACCGAGAAGTGGCCAGGACTGTTGCCTGCCCTGCCCTACCGGGCCTGCCCCAGTCTCCTCCCCGTACAGCCGGAGGGGCCCAGTGAGCGCCGCTGCTCCGAGCCCTCAGAGTAGGAGCGACATCCTCAGGACGCCCCGAAAGTCTGCACCATCTGTCCCGTGGTCTACTCTTCTGTTAGTCTCTCTTCTTCTTTCTCATAGAGTTTTTTTTTTTCCCCTTAATTGAGGTATGATTCATGCACCATAAACCTCACCCTTTCAAAGTGTGTGATTCAGTGGTTTTGAGTATAATTCGCAAAGTTTGTGCAATTATCGCCGCTATCCTAATTCCAGGATCTCCTTTTGCTCCCACGGCCTCCCCACCAGCCCCACGTGCCCTTTCTCCTGCCTTGTGGTCTTCTCCCTGGTTCCATCTGCAGTGCTCTTCCCCGGTATCCTGGTATCCCCGTGGCTCACTGTGGCCTGTTCCCCAGGAAGTCCTTTGATGTCAAGCCTCACCTCACCGCTTCCTATCTCCTTCCCCTTCCCTGCAAGATTGTTCTCCAGCACCTGACACACTAGGTGGTTGGCTGACTTACTGTTTATTGTTTGTCTCACTCACCCCAGTGTCAGCTCCAAGAGGACAGAGCACTTCTGTCTGTCCCAATCATTTTGTCAGGCACCAAGAACAATGCCTGGCACATAGTAGGTGCTCATTAAATATTTGTTGAATGAAAAGATTTTCTCTTCCTCTGGATACATGTGTATGTTTTCTTCTATAAGAGGACATAATTGTCTAGGTTTATATAACTGCTAACTACTTTTATGCAGACTTTTGGGGACCTGGGAATAAGACAGTCTGATGTTCCCTAACATGACCAAAGGTGGGTGTGGGCTGAGGGCCCCTGTCCACTGTGCCTGGGGATAAATCCCCACCTGTGTTTGCTTCAGGCAAGGGAGTGCATGAGTGGAAAGGGGATGAATGAGGCACAGTCTAGTTCCTGCTACTTTCTCAATGAGTGGCCTTGACTTTGGGGAGCGTGGACCCCAGGGTGGGGAGTGACTGCAGACTGGTGTCCTTGGCCTTCTGCCCTCACCACACCAGGAGGGCAGAGGGAGCTCTGTGTGGTCCCAGCCACCAGCTGACGGCTGGCCAGACTGCTGCTGGGTGGTTTTGGAGATTTATTTCCCCTTGATCACAAAGGTAATAAATACAGTGGCGGGGTATGTGTCAAAAGCACATTCCCTCGTGCCCATTCAGCTACAAGCGCTCTTTTATGGAGCCACGTATGGTAAAATATTTTGTGTGTATGTATACCTGGTGATATGTATTATGTATTTCTACATACGTGCAGAGGACCAGACACAAAACCCTGGTGTGCTGTATTTATGGGCACTTTCACACATTTTTTTTTAAAGTTAATTTCTGGGTAACTTTTTGTTTTGACAGACTCACCAAATCATTAGCTGTTGGCTACATTTGCTTTTAATTCTCCCCATTCTTTCCCCCTCCCACCTGTCTCCCCCTGCCCCGCATAGATGCCTATGTGTGCGTGCACACACGTACGTGATTGTAATTATTATGACTTTGATCCATTTGAGAATAATTGCAGACGTGATGCCCCTAAGTGATGCAGCATGTATCTCTTAAGAACACAGACATTCAGGGATCCCCGGGTGGCTCAGTGGTTTGGTGCCTTCCTTCGGCCCAGGGCATGATCCTGGAGAGCCGGGATCTAGTTCCGTGTCGGGCTTCCTGTGGGGAGCCTGCTTCTTCCTCTGCCTATGTCTCTGCCTCTCTGTCTCTCATGAATAAATAAATAAAATCTTAAAAAAAAAAAAAAAGAATACAGACTTTCGGGGCTCCTGGATGGCTCAGTGGGTTGAGCGCCTGCCTTCAGCTCAGGTCATGATCCTGGTGTCCTGGGATCGAGTCCTGCATTGGGCTTCCTGCATGGAGCCTGCTTCTCCCTCTGCTTGTGTTTCTGCCTCTCTCTATCTGTGTCTCTCATGAATAAATAAATAAAATCTTTAAAAAAAAGAACAAACACAGACAATCTCTTAATGTAACCACAATATAGTGAACAAAATCAGGGAAGTTAACATCAATAGTAACTTATACAATCTGTCATCTATATTCAGATTTCACCCATTTCCCCCAAAATGCCCTTTATACCTGGTCCCCCTCCCCTGCCATTCCCATTCCAGGGTTTAGTCCTACCTAGACCATGTCCCTTTGGTGACTTTGACCCCTTGTGTGGCTAAGTAGAAACTCTTTGCTAACATGGCGCTCTGCCAATGCTTGTCCTTGGCCACCACTTCCCAGCTCTGTGATCTTGGGTGGCTGACTTTTGGGCCTCAGTTTACTTAGCAGTAAAATGGGGACATTGCTGTTCCTACCTGATAGGCTTGTATCTTCCTACACATTTCATCGAGCACCTGTTGGGCATCTGGGCCTGCTGTGGATGCCGGGGGTACCGCCATCCAGGCAGGCAAAGCTGCGCTCCCCTGGCTGCTGAGGAGAAAGGATTCACCAGGCATGGTGCTGGCTCCCAGGGACGCTCGCCGTGTGTTGGCCATCTTTGCTGCCCTCACACTCACATTGGGAAATAAGTACCCTTCCAGACAGTCAGTGTCACCTTTTGTTACATTTCCTCCTTATTCTTTGCATTTGTTTTAGCCTGGGAGCAACCCCACTGCACATACGGTGTCTTTCTTCTCTGGGCCCTTCTGGGGGATTCCTCCCAAGTTTGCACCAACACATCTTCATTACCGAGTCTTTGATGGCTTTGTAACGAAATGTGGGGACTTTGTAATGAAACATGGGCTCCCCGCTGCCTAGATTGGATCCTGGCTGCTTAGTGGCAGTGTCATCGAGGGCCATCTGCTTCACCCGTGCATGCCTCAGTGTCCTCTCTCCTGAAATAGTGCCACCTCCTTGGTCAGCGGGTGAATGAGACGAGGTAACATCTGTAAAGCTTGCATAACACTGCCCGGCACCTGGTAGGTAGGTGCTTCATGTGTATTAGCTAGACTCTAGTCATTCTACTGATATAACATGAAATATTACGTGAATGCAGTTATTATTATTTTATTTTTTAAAAAATATTTATTTATTTAGGAGAGAGAGCGAGCATGAGTAGGAGGGACAGAGAGAGGGAGAGAGAATACCAAGCAGACTCCATGGTGAGCGTGGAAGCCTGACGCGGAGCTCGATTTCATGACCTTGAGATCACGACCTGAGCCAAAACCGAGAGTCAGACACTTAACTGACTGTGCCACTCAGGTGCTTCTATTATTATTATTACTTAAACATTCATCTTAGATTGAGAGCTTACATGGTTTCCAGTTTTTCAAAGTGGCAGACCATGTGCATCGTCTTTGTTCAAGCTGCCAGTTCTCTCATCCATTCAGTAACTGAGGGCTGAAGAAGCCTTGGTTCAAACCTTTTGGTTTTTGCTAACCCAAAGAAGTCACTGGCAGCTAGAGTTCTAGAATCAGACTGTAAGAGCTGGAAGAGACCAAGACATCATCTCACTCATTCGTCTCATTTTCCAGAAGGAGAAACTGAGACCCAGAGCTGTTCTGAGCCTGACTTGGCCCAGGTTCACCAGGTGAGCTTGTGGCTGAGATGGAATTTGAATGCAGGTTTCCTGGCTCCTGTCCTATGATTCTTCTGCTTTTGTCCAACAGCTAAGACACCTTGGAGGATAGCGGAGGCTTAAGTTGTGTTCAGATGAGTCGAGGGCTCCTGCGTGCCCACAGGATTCCATGGGATCACTCTCAGACTCTGACCTTAGTTACCATAAGTGGGGATGTGTGTGTATGTGTGTGTGTGTATATTGGGGTGGGGAGGTCCTTGCTGTGGGCCCAAGGTCCTGTGCTAGCTGTTGAGGACACAGATGTGATGAGAGCAGAGCTGCTTAATCTCATTCATGGTCCATGGGTCCATAGAACCTTGGGTTTGCAGCTGGAGATCCTCATGCCGCATCAGACCCGTAAGTCAATTTTGTTAGGCCTGGACAGTGTTTGAAAGATTTTTGTTAGATGCCAACATTGAAAAAAAATAAGATATTTCATACAAGAATCTGTATTTCTGGCTTTTTAATCAGAAAAATCTATCCACACCAAGTTAATATTCCTATAGGGAGGGCTTGGCTGGAGCTGAATGGCAGCTGTTCCCTTCAGACAGGGAGTGTAATCTTCACTTTGCCACACTCCCTACTCTTCCCTAATGTCCCTGAAATTGAAACCAAATGGTGGTTGCCATTATCTTTATGCTTGCCCTGCTGGTTTATTTTATTTATTTATTTATTTATTAAAATATTTTATTTATTCATTCATGAGAGACACACAGAGAGAAAGGCAGAGACACAGGCAGAGAGAGAAGCAGGCTCCATGCAGGGAGCCTGATGTGGGACTTGATCCTGGGGACTCCAGGATCATGCCCTGGGCCAAAGGCAGGTGCTAAACCACTGAGCCACCCAGGGATCCTCATGCCCTTCTGGTTTAAAAAAATTTAAAAAAAAAAATGTAGAGTTCAAAGGACAATGGAATATTTCTTCTAACCTTTGTTTCTATCAAACGGGAAACCGAAAGCTAAAGAAGGTCATGTGTTCTAAGAAAAGTAGGATGCTGCAGATTTCTCTTTGGAAGAAAGATGTGTTTAATAAGTAAACATGTGTCCGACTTGCAAAAATGTGCTCTTCTGAGGATGTCACTTGCGTTGCCATTATGAAGGACACCGTCCAGCTCTACCACCTTACTTGTCGGGTCCCTGTAGGCAGTTGGGCTTGAGATGAGTGTTCCAGTGTGTGGGTGTCCCTCTGGTCCTGTGAGGTGAGCAGACGGGGTGAAGGAGGTTCTCCCCTAGAAAAGGTGATTCCTTCACCCCTGGTTTCCACCTCCTGGGGCCTGCCTGCCACCAGTCGCTCTTCCTTTTTGCAATGTCAGGTCTTGAACTGGAGATTCCCACATTCGTCTGCCCTACTTCCCGAATCTTGATCTGTGCTTATGCTCCTTTGGGAGGTCCTGGGGTGCAGACCCCAGAAAGGAAGCTCCTCTTGGACTGCAGGGCCTGGATACCACCCCTGTCAGGCTCTGCATGGGCAGCCCAGCAGTGCCCACTCCCCTGTCTCCATTCTTCTCCATCTCGGTTTTGAGAGAATAACAACAAGAACCAGAACTAGAACAATAAGAGTATTGCTGTTGCAGAGGAGAGCAGAACCTGATTGCCAGCAGTGCTTGGTGGCAAGTGACGGGAGGCCCAGCTCAAACTGCCTTAGCAAAAATGGGAATTGCTTGGCTGGTGTCTGGGGAGGATCCGTCCAGTGTTCTGGAGTGGGCTCTGACACATGCCCTGGGTCATGTGACTGTCCCTGACAGGGGTCACTGAGACTTGGGAGTGGCCAGGGGCCCACCTGTGCCACATGGCAGCGAGGGAGCATTAAGTCCAGGGAGGAAGACCCCAGGTACTGGTGCAGGGTCCATGTGTATGAGGTGGTGTGCTCAGTGGACGTGTCTCAAGCAGTATGGCTTCCCAGGAACCCAATAGGGAAGGTGGCCTATGTTGCCTATTTTATACACGAAACAGAGGTTAAAAAGGTTCAGCAGCCTGCCCAGAGTCACACAGCATCCTTTTCTCTTCCGGCAGACCCTGCTGGATACATTTTGTCTTCTGCAAGGTCACACAGCCTGAGTTCAAATCCAGGCTCTGCCCCTTTTAGGTATTGTTACCCGAGGAAAATGACTTAACTTCTGTCTTGGGAGAAGAACATTCCAGGCACAGGGAGCAGCAAGTGCAAAGGCCCTGGGGCAGGAACATATTTCAGGAAAGAGGCCAGAGTAGCGAGAGCAGAGTGAGCCAGGTACAGAGTGATTTGGAGGGGAAGTCAAGGAGGCAGCAGGGGGAGTGAGGAGGCCGTGGCCAGGTTGTGCAAGGCCTTGTGGGCCACTGTCAGGATTTTGTATTTCACTTTGAGTGACGTGGGGGCTCCTGGAAATTTTGGATGGAGGAGGGACAGAATCTGCCTTAGTTTTCTCAGTACCCCTTTGGCTGCCAGTGGAGAACGGACTTAAAGAGGGATAGGGTGGAGGCAGAGGGAGGAGGCTGCTGTGGTACCCCTGGGTAGAGCAACATGGCAGCTGGGGCCTGGGCTGTTCTGTGGGTGGTTAGAAGTCAGTTGCCTCTTCTCTGTGCTCTTGTGTTATTTATTAGTTGTGTGACCTTAGGTCCTGGCTTTATCCCATTGAGCCGTGGTCTTCTCCTCTGTAAAATGGGGTTAATGGTGTTTCCTCTCTTATCAGGCTGTGGGGATGAATTATATGAGGTGATGAATGTAAAGTGCTTCCTGGAGTGCCCGGCACGTCATACGCGCTCAGTAAATATTTGTGGAATGAACCAGCGAGCGAAGGATGGGGAATTTGGGGCTGCTCCAGCTCTGCCCAAAGCGTCTACCCCTAAGGTCAGCCCCAGAGTGGGAAGCATCCTGTTCTCCCCCCAACTCTACTCTCCTCCTCCGCACACAAGGAGATTTGAATGAACAGAATCCAGAATGTTCTGGCAGCAGTCGCTCCTGCTTTCCTAGTGACAAAGGCATCTTTGTTACGTCTGGGTGTGAAATCCATTTCAGAAGTGAGGATAGTGTAGGCTCAGGAGTGTGCTTGTGAGGATGGGGAGGGGCTTGGGAGGGAGGCATCTCAGGGCCCAGTAGATGGACAACCTGCCTCCTGACAATCCTCTGTCCTCATTTGGGTCCAGAATGCTCTTGGATTGGTATTATTTTGTGGAATGAGAGCTATGTGGGCATTTCTGCTGAGTAACTAACCAGTCAACATTACCTTTGGTAGCATTAGCGCTCTCACTCTCGTACACGCAAAGTGATAATACCCAGTGCTGGCGCGGCTGCTGGGAAACAGGCAGTTCCATATGATGCTGGTGGGAATGTTGATGACTGGTATCTTTTGGGAAAAATAGTCTGGCGGTGGCTTTAGAAATAGACAAAAAATCCACAGATACCCTTTAATTCAGTTCGGTTGGGACTCTCCCCGCAGAACCAAGAAAAAAGTACGTAGAGACGTAAGTTACAAAAATACTTATTTCAGTTTTGTTAATAGATGGCCAGAAAAAAGGGGGCAGGGAAGCCACATCAACAGAGAAAATCCTGACTAAGATTGTTGTTCATCCATGTGTCGGGATATCAGGCAGCTGTTCAGAAGAATGAGCTTGATCTCTGGACAGGAAGGGCTGTACATGCTGTACTGTTAAGCAAGAAAGGTTAAGTTGTGAGTCAAATGTAGAGTGTGATCCCAGTTTTGTAGGAAAAACATGTACAACAAGACTGTCTCAGTGGGTGTTTGTGAACGTGGAGAAACAGTAGCCCGCACACCCGAATATTAACCTTGGTCGTCTTGGGCTGATAATGAGGAGGGATGCGGAGAAGATATTTTATACATATTTGTATTTTTTTTTTTTTTTTTGGTTTGCATTGCTTCACCAGTTATAATTAACACATTATTTCTCAATTTAAGATAAACTAATAATTAAAAAAAAGATAATTACTGGCGTCTTACCCACTGTGTGGTAGACCTCTGTGTATGTACTATTGGGTCAAAGACTTCCTCTTGTGGTGCCTGGAGAATCAGGATAGTGGGGTGGTTGAGGGCCCTTAAAAGTTAAAGCCAGGCCTCGGGTTTAACAAATGGATGGAGGTCTTTCCCTTTATGGAGCTGACATGCGGGCCGGCCTAGAACCATACCTGGGACCGCGGTTCTCAAAGGAGGGAAGTTTTTGCCCTCTGCCCCCACAGGGGACGCTTGGCTGTCCTACCTGGGGAGGCAGGGTGCTGCTGGCCTCTAGTGGGTAGGAGCCGGGGCTGTCGCTAACTGTCCTGCAGGGTCCATGGCAGCCCTCACAGCAACGACCTGAGCCTAAATGTCAGTGGGGCCACGGTCAGGAATCTGGGTTAGATCAGCGTCTGGCACAGAGTAAGGGCTCAGCAGGTAACTAGCCAGTCTGACGCAATGATGACACCGTGTCTCCACTGGCCACCCATCTCCCAGGCAGGGCAGTCAAGGCCTAGGGAGGTGCCTCCGCTGAGGCTCAGGTGTCCCTGGGCTCGGGGCCGGCCTGCAGGTCCAGGGAGAGGGGAGACCCTGACCCGGGAAGACTGTTGAGATCCAGTCTTGAGTTTGGTGCTGGCTGCTCCTCCCGCCCCTCAGCTTGGTGCCAGCGCTGTCCTCCTCGTCTGCAGTCGCTGTGCCGCCTTGGGCCAAGACGTGTTCTCAGCCCCTTCCCGTGTGCCAGGCCTTTGTCACGTCCTCCACGCTGGCAGCCGTGGAAGGCGGGGTGGAGGCAGGGTGGGGGGTGGTCTCTCCATTTCTGTCCGTGAAAAGCTGGGTTTCGCAGCAGCTCGTCCTGTCTGCGGCTGGGGGCCCGGGCCGCGTGGCTTTGCCAGCCGAGTTGGCCCTAGACCACCTTTGCGCCCCTTCGTCTCTCTGTGAGCCTCAGTTTCTCAGCGGGGCAGTGGAGCGGGGTGGGGAGCTGATCCCTGCCCTACAGGCCTCTCCCAGGAGGAGGGAGCTGATGGAGGTGGAACCGCCCTGCCCGCAGCAGCTCATTTCAGAAGGAGCTGATGTCACTGTGACCCCTGATGGCTCCTTCCCCAGCTCACGGTCAGGGCGCTGGTGGGAGTGGGAGCCCAGTGGCAGGGAGATGGAGTGACTCGCTCCTTCTCTTCCTCCATCTTTTCTCATCCTTCGTGGTTGAGGTCCTCTTGTTCAATCACGGTAAATGCCGTCCCTTTGGTGACGTTTCCCGAAGGCCTGTTTCCTGTGCTGACCTCTGCCCTGACCTCCCGGCATCTGTATCCAGATGACAACCGGACATCTCTGCTTGGGTGTCTGGTGGGCATCACAGACTCTGTTTCCTCTAGCTCACCCCGTTGAGGGGCCCCTGTCTCATGAGTGGCTCCTCTGGCCTCCCGCTTACTCAGGCACATCCTTGGGGCCATCTTGACTCTGCTCTTCCCCTTTTATCCTACATCAGGAAATCCCTTTTGCTCCACCTTCAATAACTACCCAGAATCCAGCCACTCCTCACCCCTCAAAACAGCCACCTTGGTGTCTGCCACCTTTGGCTGGGACTGGTGCAGTCACGTCCTCCCTGGCCCCCTCTGCTATTACCCCTGACAGGTGGTTCTGCATGCACATCCTGTGTAAGTCACATCACATTCCTCCTCTGCCTAAGACCCTCCCGTGGCTCCCATCTCACTCAGTATAAAAGCCTTTGCCCTGAAGATACCCTAGGTGGCCCTTCAATATCTCGTCTTTCCACTCCCCACGTTTACTTCTACCTTATCTCCAAACATACCTAACACAGTCCAGCCCCAGGGCCTTTGCACTTGCTGTCTGCTTGGTCTAGAGCAGCTCTTGCATATTCCTGTAGTTTGTTACCTCTTTAGGTCTCTGCTCAGATATCTCACTTTCTCAATGCAGCCTTCCCTGACCTCCCCATCTAAAAATTCCACCTCTTCCCCATGCTCCCTTTCCCTTCTCTATTGCATTTATATTTTTCTTACTTGTTTGATTATTATCTACACTCCACTCACTCAAATTTGATCTCTAGAGGGCAGGAACTCTTAGCTCTCTTGTTCCATTTATTCCCAGACCTAAAACAGTACCTGACACCTAGTGGATACTTGGTAAATATTTGTAGAGTGAAGGGAGGAAGAACATTCAGTGTTCCTTATCTCCTGAGATTATGTTATATATCCAGATTTCTGATATAGAATACCAGGATCAGAGCTAAATCAAACAATGGTGTGTGTCCTTAAGGAGCTCCAGTCCAGTAAGGAGAGAATGGACATGTAGGTAATGACAATGCAGGGTGATAAGTGCTTTAACAGATATATCAAGATATATGAGTCAGGACTCTTTGGATTGTAAATGACAGAACCTCCAATTCAAAGGGTCCCAAGTTAAAAAAAAAAAAAGACTTTTATGGGTTCACTTAGGAGGAACAGCTTCAGGCATAGTTGGATCCAGGTGCTCTGTGGCTTCTCCCTTAGGTCATATGCCCATCCATGAACCAAGGATTGCCCATTGAGGGGCCCAGAGCTCTGACTGGTCAGGCCTGGGTCCTGTGTTTGTCACAGGATGGAGATGGGGCTCAGCTTCTCCATAACCACATGTACCAAGATTGGACCTCAGGACTTGGCTTTCAGGAGGTCAGATTTCTGGGAGCTGCTGCAAAGGTGGATTTTATGTATATTTTCAGTGGTTTTTGGGGTGTGTGGCCTTGTCTCTTGCAGGTGGTTAGGAGTGGATTGGGCTGCTGCAGGTTTTTGGTGACAGGTGGCCCCCTGCCTCTCTCCACACACACCTCCTTTGCCCCGTCGCCCCGTACTTTATAAATATTCCTGGCTCTCTGCCTCTCCACCATCCTCCCTTGCCTGTATCACAAAGGGGCTCCAGATGGTGTGGCTCTCGGGGAGTCTGCCACACAAATCTGCCAGGTTCCTAGCCCCCTCCCCCGCCCCTCCCGCATATGCTGACTGTGGGCTTCTCAGATCCTGTTTCAGGCCTGCGGGAGGAAAGATGCTCAGGATCCCTGGATGGGCCTGGGGCTCTTTCTAACCCTGATCCCGGGAATCCATGTTTTACACACGGGTGGCTTCATAGACCTACTTGGGCCTTTGGGTTTCCCAGGGACACCCCGCACCAGACTGGCCTGCTGTTACCCACCCGTCCTGAGTCTAAACCAGGATATCTCAAATTTTACTATATATTCATACCATCTGGGGACCTAATTAAAGTACAGATTCTGGGTCAGCAGGTCTGGGGGAGAGGGGCCTGGGAAGCTACATTTCTAATGAGGTCCCAGGAGATGGGAGGCGCATGCTGCTGGTCTGGGTATCACGCTCCCAGTGGCGGGGGTCCACGGTACCTTCTCAGGAAAGCTCTCCATGGCTTGTCCCCTCCCTGTGCCCTCGCCCAGCTCGGATCCCCCTTTGCTAGCTCTCAGGCCTGCCTGTCTTCTTTCAGAGCCCTCGTCACAGAGGGAATGGGTGATTCACACACCACGTTAGACACACTTTAAGCTTCGGGAATCTTGTTTTCTGCTTTGTACTGTCAGCAAATATCATTTAAAGTCTTGCTATTACCCCAGCCAGGCACTGGGGAAGCAGCAGTGAACAAGACAGAAAATCCCTGCTCTCATAGATCTGACATTTAAGTGGGAGGAGGTGGACAGTAAACAAATACGGAAAACACTACAAGGGACAAGCCTTGTGAATGTGGCAGTGCAGGGATATGAATTAGAGTGTTGGGGGCTGTTCTGGATCTGACGATCAGGGCAGGCCTGTCTGATGAGGTAGGTGACTTGAAATGGGACCTGAATGCTGGGAAGCCACCCCTGGTAAGAAAAGCAGGAGGCACTCTGTTCCAGGCGGAAGGAACCACCTGTGCAAAGAAGGACTTGAGGCAGGGATGAGTTTGGCGAGTTTCAGGATGAGGCAGGAGGCCAGTGTGACCAGGATGGAGTGAGTGATGGGAGAGTGGGTGGAAGAGATCTAAGCAGCAGAGTGGGAGGCCCCTCACACAAGGGCCAAAGTGAGGACCTGGAGGGTTTCAGGCCAGGGAGTCTGTAGTGGGTGACTTACCCCTTAGAAGAATCCCTTTGGCTGCCGTGGGGAAAGTAGTCTGGGGTTGGGGAGTCGGAGAGAGGAGTGGTGGGTTCAGGATATGAGTAAGAGCCAGTTTCCATGGAGCTGAAACTGTGCCCTTGGCTTTCGTGTACTCAAGGGCCACACTTCATTGGGTTCCATTAAAGGATAGTTTTAGGACCCTGCTGGGTGCTGCCTCGTGGCTGCTCTGGCCTTGCTTCTGAGGAAGTGGCTGATGCAGGGGATGCAGGTCTTGGGGGTCCCCTTCTCAGAGCTTGTTCTTGAGCGGGAGAGCCCGGCTGGCTGGGCCTGGCTTCTCATAATTAGGCCTTTGACGTCACCTGCCCATACAAGCCTGCAGAGCTGCTGAAAGAGGGGATGTGCCTGGCCCCGCTTCCATGGTTTCCATGAAAGACTGCATTGCTCATGATACTAATAAATACCAACACCATGACTGCTGATGGCCCCGCTAAAGGTGGCCGATGCTTATTGAGGGCTTCCTTTGTGCCAGCTCGACTGTTCTGAGCCCGGGGGTGGGGGGACCCTGGGGGAGGAGCTCGACTGTGTCCCGAGCCCTGCGGTGGGGGGACCCCGTGGGAGGAGCTTGACTGTGTCCCAAGCCCTGCAGTGGGACCCCGTGGGATGCTCACCGTAATCCTAATCTTGTGAGAGGGTCCTCGTTATCCCCTTTGTGCGGTAGGAGCCCCGAGGCTGGGAGGGGGCAGGGCCTTGCCCAGAGACCACCCAGCTAGTACAGGGAGATGTTAACATTTTAGAAATCCCCGAACTAGTTGCATCCACCGCAGTTTGGTTGCAAGTCATGTATGTGCCGCGTGGGTCTCCCACGGGTGAATGTTCACAGTGCATCGTGGTTCCTGGCGCCCTGTGGTGGCTCCGAGAACCTTAGGACATGAAGAGTGGGTCACTACTGCCATCCGAGGGCCTGGGCTCCCTCTACCTGATGCTGACCGTGGGCAGGGTGTACAGCCTCCATGGTCCTCAGTTTCCTTGTCTGTGAAGGGGGGTGGGGGGGAGAAGGGGACAAAAGCCCCGTATGTGACAGGACCCTGTGGTGAGCATCCCCTGAAGAACGTGCTTCAGGCGTTTGCTCGGAGCCTGGCAGTTGGAAGAGCTCAGTGGTTGTTAGTGGCGATTACTGTTATTCTTGTTGTCTTTGTTATTGGCAGTAAACTGAGTGACCAACTGCCCTGATTTGTTTAGGACTGTCTTGGGTTTCAAAACTAAGAGTTCCACACCCAGGAAACCCCTCCATCCTAGGTAAACTGGGACGGGGGCGGGGGTCACCCCTCTGATAAAGTACTTCTAGGTAGGTTTAGGCCCTGGCGTCAGCTAAGTCTAGATTTGAATTCAGCTCTTCCCCTTCCCACTGTGTGACCTGGAGCACGTTACTTATCCACTCTGTCGTCAGTTTCCCTATCTGCTCCTTGGGGTGTGATTGTAGTACCTGCCTCAGTGGTTTTTTCACTTTTTGTGAAATTTGACTGAGATCCTGAATATGAAAGGGGTGGCACAGTGTTGTATTTAAATTGTCTGAGAGGCCCTAGGGGACTCTGGGGAGAAACCGGGATGTTTGGAAGGCTGGGCCTGGGGCCTCGCGGGTCCTCCCCTCCCCCACAGCTGGCCTGGAGTCTGGCTGGCTCCCTCCACCACCACATCAAAGCTCCCCGAGACCGCCTTTATGGCAGGATCGGCCAGGCCCGGTGCAAAGGCAGATTACAGCAAGATCCTATCTGGATGTGGGGTTGCCCTGGCTGGGGACCCTTCTTCCGGCAGCCCCTGCTCCTCCCACACAGCCCAGAGCACTGGCTGATGTTTTCTTGGGTCTCCACCTAGCCAGCCCCTTGCTGGTCCTCTTGAGGCTGGACAGAAGCCCACACACCAGTGGGACCCTCACAGGCTGGTCAGCATCTCTAAATGGGGCCATTAGATCCTCCTCGTGGGCCCATGGGAGGGTCCCCCAAGTTGGGCTGTATTAACAAAAATCACGTAGGATGAAACCAGATCTCTGGAGGATGGCGTTTGAAATATTTTACTTTGAACCAGCTAATGCGTTGAACACACACAGGGGCTTATGGAGCTTGCTCTTTATTCTTAAGGAAACCGTGGACAGGGTGCGCAGGTGGACACGGCCTCAGAAGGGCATTTCAAAGGACTTCCTCTTTCAGTTCTGTCTTGGGGTCCTCATGGGGGGGGGGCAGCTCCCCTGGTGATTGTGAGAGATCTCTGTGCGGTGAGAGATCTCTGTGTGGCAAGCCCCGGCCACTCCCCGCCCAGGGTGCGGGGTTGTCTTTTGAGAATCAAAGTGGGAGAAAATACGCGGGCACTCAAGAAATGTGTGCTGTTTCTTTTAAATTAAAATGAAAATTTTGTTTCTGGTTCCAGATTTAAGTCAGGGTCTTGCCAACATCCAAAAAGATTTCAACTTATTCCCATTTGGAGGACCAGATACATAGCTCACCACAACCTAATTTAGTCACATGATAGTAACTATTGTAGATAAATTTTATTTATTTATTTAAAGATTTTATTTATTTGACACACAGAGAGAGAGAGAGAGAGAGAGAGAGAGCTTGAGCACTCACAAGCAGGGGGAGTAGCAGGGAGAGGGAGAAGCAGACTCCCTACCAAGCAGGGAGCCTGATGTGGAGCCTGACCCCAGGACCCTGGGATCACGACTCAAGTGAAGGCCAATGCTTAACCGACTGAGCCACCCAGGCGCCCCTGTAGTAGATAAATTTTATTGAGTGCTTATGATGCCCAGAACCTTTAGGTCCTTGCTGCCCTCCGGGTGTACTCCAGGGGCCAGCTGTGTGGATGTGGGAGCTACGGCCTAGCCCAGGTCTGATGGATCAGAATCTGCTTTTTCATTCTGTTTGTGCCAGTGGATCACAAGCACACTGCAGTTTGAGGAATGTTACTTTGGGTGGTGTTTATTCTTTCAGTCCCTACAACTACCCTGTGAGGTAGGGCTCCTTCTTTTTTTTTTTTTTTTTTTTAAAGATTTATTTATTTATTTATGATAGACAGAGAGAGAGAGAGAGAGGCAGAGACACAGGAGGAGGGAGAAGCAGGCTCCATGCAGGGAGCCCGATGCGGGACTCGATCCCGGGACTCCAGGATCGTGCCCTGGGCCAAAAGCAGGCGCCAAACCGCTGAGCCACCCAGGGATCCCGTGGATCCCGGGCTCCTTCCTAAAAAAGAAGAAACTGAGGCACAGAGAGGCACCCATGGTTAGTAGTGTTTATGAGGAGGTAGCCAGTGCTCACATCCAGGCTACCTGGCCCCAGAGCCCTGTTCTTGGGCACATGTTGTACCACTCAGTGGTATGCCTGCTAAGAACATGAAAACGGAGTGGGTGATTCTGATTGGGGTAGGGTCAGCCTCTGTGGCTCCCCGATTGAGTTGATCTTCAGAGAGGAGAAAGCCTTTGGCAGCAGAGGAACGGGCCTGCTCAGTGCCCAGAGTGCTGCTCCATGTGCCAGTCCCTGCCCAGCACCTGGTGGGAGGCCCTTGCTCTGCCCCAGCCTCAGGTGTCGTGTGGGATCCACCTTCCTCGTGCTGTTTGGGAGCCGGGGGGGAAACAGGGAGATCTTGACTGGTGGCCCAGGAGCTGGTCCGGAGCACCTGCTTACTGGGACACAGGATGGGCCAGCTCTTGAGTTAGATATTGTTTAGGAAGGATAGGAGCAACTTTTCATTAATTAATCAAGTCGCTAATCCTTACTGAGGTGGTGAGGAGATTCTGTCTTTGATTGGGTGCTCAGGAAAGGCCTGATCTCGGAGCTAAGCCGCAGGTAATGAGCAGGAGAGCTGGTGTCTGACAGTTTGAGGTGAGGGCTCCAGGAGGAGGTGACTTTGAAGAACAGTAGGTGCTGGAGTAGAGGGAGGGAAGGGCAGGAGGTGAGGAGGGTAATGGGCACATCGTACAGGGGCGGGCAGGTGAAGGTGAGGAACTGGCACTTCCTCCTGTTTTTTTTTTTTTTTTAAATTTTATTTATTTATGATAGTCACAGAGAGAGACAGAGAGGCAGAGACATAGGCAGAGGGAGAAGCAGGCTCCATGCAGGGAGCTCGACGTGGGATTCGATCCCGGGTCTCCAGGATCGCGCCCTGGGCCAAAGGCAGGCGCCAAACCGCTGCGCCACCCAGGGATCCCCTACCTCCTGGTTTAGCTGGCGGCCATGGAGGGCTGTAAGCAGGGCAGAGGAGTGGTCTGATTTACTTATTTATTTATTTATTTATTTATTCATTCATTCATTCATTCATTCATTCATTCATTCGAGACACACAGAGAGAGGCAGAGACATAGGCAGAGGGAGAAGCAGGCTCACCGTGGGGAGCCGGATGTGGGACTTGATCCCAGGACCCCAGGATCATGCCCTGAGCCGAAGGCAGACGCTCCACCACTGAGCCACCCAGGTGCCCCTGGTTTATGTTTTAAAAGGGGCTGCTTAGGTCAGAGTGTGGAGCGGGGGGCTATAGGAGCAGCAAGGCTGGTTAGGTGGCGGTGGGTGGCAAAAGATGGTTGGTGGTGGCCTGGGCCAGGAGGTGGCGCAGAGGAAGATGACAGATCTGGGATGATAGAGCTGGCTCAGACTTGAATTGGTGCTGGAGAAATGTAGGTGGTATGGCTCTTCAGTGGAGGGGAAATTGGACCTTGACTGGTGTAACCTGGAAGACTTCCTGGAGGAGGTGGAGACTTTCAGGACAGGAGGGACAGTCTCGGGGACATGCCATGAGTGAGGGCAAAAGTGAGTTCATGTGAAGGGCAGGAGATGGGCTTATGTAGCCTCTTTCCAACCCTTAAAGGTCACTGAGTGAGCTCAGTTGTTCCCAGGGGTCTTAAAACTAGAGAAAAGGTTGCAGGTCAAAGGTTTGGACCATCCCCTTGAGGTCAAGAAGGCAGCTCAGGGAAAGTCAAGACTCCCAGGCAGAGGAGTTTGAAGGCTCTTAGCTCTGGCCCTGGCTGGACTGAGGCCCTGACAGTCCTGGGGCCTCAGTTTCCTGAGGCATCAAGCGGGGTCACAGCGAGGTACAAAGTGAGCGTGCCAGCGGCCTGGCACGCTGGAGCAGGGTGCCGGTCCAGGGCATGATGCCCCTGTGCCGGGTCCAAGAGCAGCTTGGTTTGCAAAGCAGCGCTTTCTGGGTGAGAACAGAGCTGTTTGAGGAAGGCGACAAGGAGGGGTGTAGGGGGCTCTTTCTCTCTCTGGGGAGATCATTGAGGAGGAGCGGGCACACAGAGGGGCAGCAAACAGAGACAGCGCTGTGGGCCTCTTTTTTGGGGGGCGGGGTGGGGCGCGGGAGCTAGGTCAGCTCTATGGGCCACTTAATACCCATGAACTTGCAATTAAATGCGGAAGTGGGAGACAAGGGGGTAGTAAAAGGGGATATTGTTCCCAGCTCCGGCTGGAGCCCTGGGGAAATGGCCAGCCTCCAACATGAATGGGCTTCAGTGTCCTGGGGGGGCTGGGGGGAGTAGGGGGCCGTCATTTGGCCCTTTGTCCTGCTCTGCTGGACACAGCCACAAAGGCCAGCTTGATTCCCATTTGGCTTCTTTGGGGGGGTGGAGAGAGGGAGGGGCCTCGACCCCAGCTTGGCCCCCTCCCAGGGCCTCAAGCAAAGAGTTCCCTCTGGGAATGGGAGGGGGGGATGATAGAATTTGGAGGCTCTCTAGAAATCTCCCTTTCACCATGACTGAACCTTTTTTTTTTTTTCACAAAAAATTTTTAATTAAAAACCTTTAAGGCATATTTTGCATGTGAAATACACAATGTTAAGTGCACAGCTTGATAAATTTTTACATATGATTTATCCGTATGACCTACACCCATATTGGATAGCAATAGTCAGCACCCTAGAGAGTGTTCTGCTCAGTCAGTGTCCCCTAAAGTATCCACTGTTCTGATTTCTATGAAGATTTTGTTTGTTTTTCAACTTTTTGTAAAATGGAGAGATACAATATATGCTTTTTTTGTATCTTTAAAGATATTATAACTATACATGTACATATGACTGTATGTATGTGTACACACAAAAACTGTATATGCTGCATGGATAATCTATTTTTGGGTAGTGTGTATAGTATATATAATCACCCCTGTGGTCCAAATTAAGAAGGCATAAATAATGCAGAGTGAAAAGTCAGCCTCCAAAACTATGGAGACAGTCAAAAGATCAGTGGTTGCTAGGGGTTGGGGGTTGGGATGGGGAGGAGATGCCAAGGAGGATTTTTAGGGCAGGAAAACTACCCAGTATGAGAGCATAATGATGGATGCATGTCGTTATGTGTTTGTCCAAACCCATGGAATGCACAGCATCACGAGTGAGCCCCTACTGTAAACTGTGGACTCCGGGTGATAATGATGTGTCATCGCAGGTTCATTGATGATAACAAATGGACCACTCTGGCAGGGGACACTATTAATGGGGGAGGCTCTGCATGTGTGGGGGCAGAGGGTCTCGGGGAAATGCTGTAAACCTAAAACTGCTCTAAAAAATGAAGTCTAAAAAAAAAAAAAATCAAAACGAGCCACTTGCCCTGGTTTCACACAGGACCTTCAGATAGCGTAGACATGCCCCTTTTGTTACATAAGTGGTGGCTCATTGTACTCATATTTCTGCACTTGGCTTTGTCTGCCTTTTCATCTTGTGTCATGGAACTTGTTCACTATAGTACAGAGAATTCCATTGGATGTTTTGGCTGTGCTGCTTTTTTTTTTTTTTTTTTTTCTCTTTAGCTAATCCCCTTTTGCTGGGCATTAGGGTTGCTCCCATCTTTTGCCATTACAAATGATGTACAGCAGACACAGGCCACTTTATATGTGTAGGTTCATACATTTTTTTGGAATGAAATTTCTGGGTTAAAGGCTTTATGTACCTTATAATTTTTAAAAAAATTATAAGAGAGAGAGAAAGAGAGAGTGGGAGGCAGGAGCAGAGGGAGACAGTCTTCAGGCAGGCTCCCCCCTGAGCATGGAGCCTGACACGGGGCTCGATCTCACAGCCCTGAGATCATGACCTGGGCTGACACCAAGAGTCAGACGCTTAGCCAACTGAACCACCATGCCCCTACGCTTAAAATTTTTCATTCATCTTTTTTTTAAAAAGATTTTATTTATTTATTCATGAGAATGCACAGAGAGGAGAGAGAGAGAGGCAGAGACAGGCAGAGGGAGAAGCAGGCTCCATGCACCGGGAGCCCCACGTGGGATTTGATCCCGGGTCTCCAGGATCGCGCCCTGGGCCAAAGGCAGGCGCCAAACCGCTGCGCCACCCAGGGATGATCCCCTTTCATTCATCTTAAATGACATGACAGATATGAATGCAATCTCTTTGTAGAAAGTTAAGCCATTACAGATGAGGTAACCCTCACCTTCCTGCTCCTGGTCACCCTCACCTCCAGTTTCTCTTGTTAGTAGTCTTCTGTGCAGCCTTCCAGATCTTTCCCTGTGCTCATGTCATTGACATACATAAATAGGGAATGTGAAAATGGCAGGGCACGATTTTACATGCGTGCATTTGTTTGCATGAAAGGCATCAGACTGAGCTTGTGGTGCAGGTGGGTAAAGCTGTAGGGTTTGACTTCTAGCTCCTGGGTTTGACTTCTAGCTCCATGCCCCACCTGCTCCCTAAGGGGAAGCCGCTGTGAGTACCTAGCATCCTGTGGCTAGCTTTGTTCCCCGAATGTGTATGTCTGGGTGATCTCTTGATGTTGTTTTACACAGTTCCGGCTCATTCCTTCTAACTTCGCCTACTGTTTTATAGGGCGATTACACTGGAGTCTATACCTGTTCCCCCCTTGATGGGCATCCTGGTGGTTCTTTTTCTTCTACATCAGGAGTTCTCAGCTTCCGCACTATTGACAACTTGGGCTGCGTAATTCTTTGATGTGGGGGCCTGTCCTATGCAGTATGAGGTGCTTAGCAGAATCTTTGGCCTCTTAGCAGAATTTCACTAGATCCCAGTAGCACCTTTCTCCCCAGTTGTGGCAACCAAAAAAGTTTCCAGACATTGCCAAATGTAGTGCTGAGAGGAGCTACAGGAGCATTCTTTTTTTTTCAAAAATTTAAAAACATTTTTTAAAAAAGATTTTATTTATTTATTCATGAGAGACACACAGAGACAGAGGTAGAGGGAGAAACAAGCTCCATGCAGGAAGCCTGATGTGGGACCTGATCCCAGAACTCCAGTATCACGACCTGAGTCAAAGATGCTCAACCGCTGAGCCACCCAGGCATCCCCCCTTTTTTTTAAACATTTTTTAAAAATTTAAATTTAATTTGCCAACATATAGTATAACACCAAGTGCTCATCCTATGAAGTGTCCTCCTTAGTGCCCGTCACCCAGTTACCCCAACCCTCCTCCCACCTCCCCTTCCACAACCCTTTGTTTCCCAGAGTTAGGAGTCTCTCATGGTTTGTCTCCCCCTCTAATTTTTCCCACTTAGTTCCCCTCCTTTCCCTTATAGTCCCTTTCACTGTTTCTTCTATTCCATGTATGAGTGAAACCATATGATGATTGTCCTTCTCTGATTGACTTATTTCACTCAGCATAATACTCTCCATTTCCACGTTGAAGCACATAGTGGGTATCCATCCTTTCTGATGGCTGAGTAATAATTCCATTGTGTGTATACACCACATCTTTATCCATTCATCTGTTAAAGGACACTGAGGCTTCTTCCACAGTTTGGCTATTGTGGACATTGCTGCTATGAACATTGGGGTGCAGGTGTCCCGGTGTTTCACTACATCTGTATCTCTGGGATAAATACCCAGTAATGCAATTGCTGGGTTGTAGGGTAGCTCTATTTTTAACTTCTTGAGGAACCTCCACACTGTTTTCCAGAGTGGCTGTACCAGTTTGCATTCCCACCAACAGTGCAAGAGGGTTCCCCTTTCTCCACATCCTCTCCAACATTTGTTGCTTGCTACAGGAGCATTCTTGTCTAGGCCTTTCTGTGCACCAAGGAATGTATTACCATTCCATAGATAAGGAAATGGAGGCCCAGAGAGGTCAAATCATTTGCTTGAGTGCACACAGCAAATGCATGGCAGATCCAGGCTTTGAGCTCATGCTTCTTCCCATTTTGGGGGCACCCTCCAAGTGCCAGACACAGTTCTGGGCTGAGCTGGGTGTTTAGTGGGTGATGAGCAAACTTGAACCTCTGCCCTCGTAGTATAGCAATTCTCGTGGGAGTGACAGACAGCGCACCAGTCATCTACTAGATATTTGACACATCAGGTGGTGTCTGGTCGGTGAGGGGAAGGAGGAGAAGAATTATTAACAGCAATGCCCTCTGACATTTAATGGTACTTTACAGTAGTGACTAGTGTGTGGTGAGGGTTTCAATACATCAGTTACAGAAACTAAAGAGTTTCACATGATTAACTCACTGAATCTCTTCCCCCCCGCCCCCACCCAAACCCTTTGAGATATACCATTAGTGTTTTCCCCATATGACAGGTAGGGAAACCAAGGCATAGAGGGATGAAGTCCTTTGCAAGGAAGTGGCAAAGCTGGTTCTCGAACCTGGGCTGCTAGAACTCGTAGCTACTCTGCAGCCCCGCCCTCATGCCCATGCTAGCGCCTCCTTCCTGGGTGGTCATGGGGGGTCACCTGGGCTGACAGCACAACTCAAGAGTGTGGTTTGTGTGGAGATAGAGATGGAAACTGCATATGAACATTTAAAGTTTTTTTTTTTAATTTATTTTAGAGCAGAGGAATATTTAAATTTTTATAGCAATTGGGCAGAAGAATTTTGTGCCAGTGTAGGTCAATACTAAAATAATTAGGCTTTTTAGTCTTTTTGTTTTTCGAATAATTCATTTTTATTGTATTTTATAAGAGCATAAGTCCCAAACGGATTGGACATTAAAGGAAGAAAATAGCTCTCCCAACACAGGTAGAGGCATGCTGTGTGAGGAGGGAGCTGAGAACAGACCCTGGTTCATAGTTCAATCCTTAGTAAATGTGAGCTTTATTGTTAATCTGACACACTGACATTTGGTTCTCTCATTGTAAGCTCCTTGCCGTCCCCCCCGCCCTGAACTCTAGGGCAAGCTGAGGCATCTTCTTGCCATTTAATGGATGAAGAAATTGAGGCCCAGGTACTCAGAAATTGAGTACTTAGGGTTGTCTGGCGGGGTCTGGACACTGGGGACCTTCTCTTTGCTAAGCCTGCCTGGGTCATGATTTTCACTGCCCCTCTCCAGCCCAGGCAGCTGGATATGCCCTGACCTGAAGGCTGCCCCTGGAGGTGTGGTGGGCCAGTAGCTTGGATCCTGGCTATGCAGCTTCCAGAGAGAGAGAGGCTGGGCTTATCTGGGGCTGTAGGTGGCTGGGGCCCCTCTTGGGGAGCCATCCTCGGCACCTCATCAGCCCCTCTCTTTGTCTCTGTGGCCATGGCAACTTGGCTGGACACTAGGCACTCCCAGGCCCAGCCCCAGCCTGCCCGGCCTGCTTCCTCCACTGCCACCAAGGCTTCCCTGGCAGGTCCTGCCTGGTCGGGGTAGGGGGAGAAGGGGCGTCCCTACCTCCCACCGATGGAGGACCCCAAACGAAGGCCCCTGCCGGGTCTCCTCTCTCTTTCTCAGCCTCTCTGCTTCTGGTTTGAGGCACTCTTGTTCTCATACATCTTTCTTAACTTTCTTTCCCAGCTCTCTGCCTCCAGCCTCCTTCTGAGTTCTTTGTCAGCCTGTGTCTGATCCTGCCTTCCCTTCTCCCTGTTTTGCTGCCTGTCTTATTCTGGGCACCTCTGTCTCTCCCGCTCTCTCTGGCTTCTAATGGATCATATGCAGGTTGGTCCTGCATCTGAGAATGGGATGCGGAGGGTGTGGCGCCCCCCTACTGCAGGCCTCCCTTGAGGACCCTTCCATGCTCAGGAAAAGGGCTGTGCTTTATAGGGGCTCATTGGCAGAAAAGTTACAGCCCTGGTTCCAGACCCCAGCAGCCCCCTGAGATTCTGCAGCTCCAGGACAGGGGGAGAGGGGTCCGTGAAGGTTATCTTCCCAGGATGGGATGGGGTTCTGTTGTCAAATGGGGGCTCTTCCTGGGAAGGGAAGGGTTCCTCTAGCCTGGTGAGGTCATCCTCCCTTCTGGGGAGTAAGGGATCTTCCTGCCTAATGGGATGGTCTCCTGGTCTGACCCTCTTAGGAGGAGGTGGGCTGCTGAGCCCCCCTGCTCTGACATCCGAGCCGGTCATGTGAAAGGCTTGGACTTGGAAAACCCAGAATGTTTTCTTCGCAGACACCTGGGAGAGGGCCAGTTCCCACTGTGGGTCGTGAAAGTCATCACTTATTAATGGTCACAGCTGTCCTCATAGATATGAATAAATAATGCTTCACTACAGTGCCTTAGACTTGTAGGATCCTCGAGGACCTTGGAAGGATTTGGATTAGGAGTTATTCCAGTCCGACCTTTGAGTAGAGCCCAAAGAGGAAATGATTTGCCTGGGCATGGTTTGAAAACCCAGATGCCCAGGGCTCTGTGAGTAAAGCAGCCAGGTGTAAGAGAGAGCACATCACCCTTCCCCTCCTGTATCTTCCCTTTCTTCACTTTCAACATTGACATGGATATAGATGAGTATTTGTCTTTAATCTCCCTGGGCCTTGGTTTCTTCATCTATAAAATGGGGATGATAGCATCCATCTCATAGATGTTTCTTTTTTTAAAAAATTTAAAAATTGAGATAGAGTTCGCACACTATAACATCTACCCTGTCAAAGTATCCATTCCAGTGACTTTTGCTTTTTGCCAGGTTGTGCCCCATTACTGTTTTCTACTTCCAAAACATTGTCATCACCCCAGAAAGAAATTCCGAACCCATTAGCACTCACTCCCATTCTTCCCCTCCCCGACCCCTGGCAGCCGCCACTAATCTGGTTTCTGTGTCTGTAAGTCTGGACATTTCATACAAATGGAATCCTACAGTATGTGGCCTTTAGTGTCTGGCTTCTTTCACTTAGCGTCATGTTTTTGAGGTTCATCCATGTTGTAGCCTGTGTCAGTTTTTCATTCCTTTTCATGGCTGAGTAATATTCTATTTATATGGCTATATCATGTCTGGTTATCCATTTATCAGTTGACAGTCACTGGCTTGTTTCCCACTGTTCGGCTATTATGAAATAACACTGCTATGAACGTTCATGCACAAGTTTTTTTCTTTTTTAAGATTTTATTTATTTATTCATGAGACACAGGCAGAGACATAGGCAGAGGGAGAAGCAGATACCTGGTGGGGAGCCCGATGCGGGACTCGATCCTGGGACCCCAGGATCATGACCTGAGCCAAAGGCAGATGCTCAACCACTGAGCCACCCAGGTGCCCCTCATGTACAAGTTTTCAGATGGACATAGGTTTACATTTCTCTTGAGCCTATACCTGGGAGTGGTCCTTACAGGCTTCTTGGGAGGAATCAATTAAATTCATAAAAGTGCAGCTATTAGAACAGGCCAGGCTATAGCAGGTGCTCAGTGTGTGCGATCTCTTATTACAAAAAGGCTTCAAGTTGTTGGCCGTGGTGTTGGGGGTACAGCATGCTATCGAACACTTATGAGTGCTTACTGGGTGCCAGGCACTAGTCTCATGGAGTGGCTAGTCTTTGACAGATGAGGAAACTGAGGCACAGAAGATCACACCGTGAGGAGATAGCAGAGCCCAGACGTGAGCAAGCCCTAGTGGTCTGGCTCCAGAGCCCACGCCCCTGACCCCAGCCTTCTGGAGAACAGGAGAGCACATGTCCACGTCCCGTGTCCCACGTCCCGTGTAAAGGGGGTAGCTGCTTCTCAGCCCGGAGCAGCGGTTCTCATGTGGGAACATGAGCCCAGTTTTGCCAAATCTGCTGACTTTTTAAGGATGTTTCCCAACAGCCGGAAATGTAGAGTTTTTGGTATGAAATCATTCGATTTTTTAAAAGTTGGCAACTCAATCACATTTTTAACAAACACTGCATTGGCCAAACAAAACACGTCTGTGGGCCAAACCTGTGGGTTGCCAGTTTGTACACTCTGCCCCTCGGGCAGCGTTGCTGGAGGGCATGTCTGGACACTGACCTCAATGGCGTATGTCCCTGGACCTCGGGTCTTCCCTGGGGGTTTCTGTTCCTTGTCTGTGCCAGTCCTGTTTATATCTGGTCTCTCACTGGCACAGTGGGTTCATTGAGGGCCCCAGTGGCGTCTGATCATTTTGGGATCCCTCCCTTTCATCCCCAAGGTTATAAAACCCTGGCTTGCCCATATTGGATGGTGGATGGATAGATACAGGCATCTGACTTGAGGAGTTATCCATCTTCCTACAGCAGGAACCCACCTGGTACAGCAGGACCTGGATCCAGTTTCTATCCCTGATTCAAACTCCATCCCTGCCACTGCTCACCCGTGACCTTGAGCAAGCTATGTAGCCTCTTTGTGCCTCAGTCTTCTCATCTGTACACCTGCAAAATGGGACCGATGCATTATTTCAGCGACTGAGACACAGGCTGTGATCAGGTGCACGTGGAGCTCAGCACCCCGGTCAGCTAGCTGTGTTGTTGCAGTGGAATACAGTGCTGACTGTAGGGTGCAGGCTTGGGAGCCCGACTGCCTGGGTTTGAGTCCTAACACTGCCACTCAGCAGCAGTGTGACCTTGAGGCAATGACTTGACCCCTGTGCCTCAGTGTCTTCATCTGTCAAATAGGGGTAGCACCTCCGTCATGGGATTGATGTAGCAGGTAGGACAGTAGGACAGCATCTGGCAGCGGGTAGGACCTCAGTAACGTCAGCTGCCACTATTATTACATGCAAACAAATGCACAGCCGTGCAGACACGCAGTAATTGCCAAGGCTCTGCCATCTGGCAGAAACAGCGCGAAGGTGACTATTTCTGCGTGCTTATCTGTGTGTTTACTGCGGAGCGCGATGGTAATGTGTGTGCTCGCACAAATCTGCAGGGTCCTGAGCCAGCTAGCTGGGGTGCTATTTTCTGCATATGTAGCGCCCTGCATTAATACAGCGTGTACATCACGTGTGCTTGCGTGCACTCTCTCTCTCTCTGGCACATCTCCAGAAATAAATACACGTTGAGTTGTCCGGCAGTGAACCCAGCCCCCGGAGCAGCCCAGTAAGGAAGGTTCCAGCTGACTGCGGTGGGTGGGAGCTTGGTGGGGGCCGGTGGGCGCAGGTGGCAGGTGCCTAGAGTAATTTTAAGTGCCACTCGGGGAGATTGGGATGTGGCAGGGAGAGTGTTGGGGGCACCGAGGGCTGGGCTGGGGCCTTGGCGTGACCCCCGGCTGCTGGCTGTGGCCACGGGAGGGGCTCTGGGGTCCCCTGTTCCCCCTGCTGGTGTTCAGCCCTGGAATGGGCGGAGCGCCCGGCGGGCCCAAGCTTTCCTCTGCTTGTTTTCACCTTCCCTTTCCTCGGCATATTGCAGGCACTAATTTAGGCAAATGCTCCTTGGAGGCTGAGAAAAGCTGAAGCACGCAGAAGCAGCACAGCAGAATTTAGCTCTCTGCAGAGGCAGGCCGGGCTACAGAATTGATCTTTCTTTCTCCTGACTCGTGTTCTTTTCTCCCCCTGTTCAACTTCTCAGATCACCTTGCAGCCCACCCCCTTCCCCTTTGAGCCTGTTGGGGGTAGAGCCTTCCCTCCTCCTTTCTCTTTCATCCCTGGGAGATCTTCTGGAGAGGCTGGTGGGAGCTTGGGGCTGGCTGCTTGCGAAAGAGGGAGGTAGATAGATTTCGGATCCTTTCCTTCTCCTGGTCCTAGGAGGGATTCAAGAAATGATTCTTCACGCTGTTGCTGACATAGATCAAGCGCCGAGGACATATCAGACTGTGCCCTGAGCTTTCTGCATGCATTAACTCCCTTGTTCCTCCCAGCGACCTTGGTGGAGGTATTCTTATTGTCCAGTTTTACAGATGGGGAAATTGAGGCACAGGGCAGCTCTGTCACGTACCCCGGGTCCCACAGTGAGGAAAGGATGAAGCAGGATGAGAACTAGCAGTGTGGCTCCAGGCCCCGGCTGCTCACCGTAGCCTTGTGCCGCTTCCCTCGTGAGTGGGATAGGTCAGTGCATTTCCTGAGCACCTACTAGGTGCCAGGTCCGTTTTCTCCTTCCTTCCTCCCTCCCCTCCACTTCATTCTTTACTCCTCCTTCTCTCTCACCCGTCTGTCCATCCATCTATCCATCCATCCACTTAGTGTTTCCTAAAGTCTACTCATCCAGGATTGGTCTCCTTTTTTTTTAAAAAAAAAAAAAAAGATTTTATTTATTTATTCATGAGAGACACAGAGAGAGAGAGAGTCAGAGACACAGGCAGAGGGAGAAGCAGGCTCCCTGCAGGGAGCATGACGTGGGACTCAGTCCTGGGTCTTCAGGATCAGGCCCTGGGCTGAAGGCAGGCGCTCAACCACTGAGCCGCCCAGGTGCCCCCAGGATTGGTCTCCTGGTTTCTGTTGTATTCATATACCAGTGGCAACATTATTTCTCTAGCATTTTTACTTAATCTGACCCTCCTTCCTTTTTAAAAACTTTAGCCTTATTTTAAGCAATAAGGTTCAGGAGTCATGGATTTGATATGACAATCATAGGTATTAATATCCTAGTAGGAGATATTCATGAGTGCTGCCTCTGTGTTACCTCTGCCCAGCATTGTGGGGAAGACCTGGGGAAGCCCGTTGTGAAGCAAGCACAAAGGTCACAGCTCTACACCAGGCCCGGGGTGGCTGGGGCATCTTAAGATCTGGGGTTTCCACCAGTAGCTTTTACTGTAATGGGGAAGGTCAGGCCAAAACCTCCCAGCTGGCAAGCAGTGGGGAAAAGGCCTGAGCTGTATGAGGAGCCCTGTATTACAGAACTCTGGGAGGTCACCAGAGGTTACCTCTGGCCAGAGAGTCAGGAACAGGTAACATTTGAGCTGGAACCTGACAGAGGATTTTGGTTTTCGATTTGTCAAATATATATTTTAAATTTTTATTTAAGTGATCTCTACACCCAGCATGGGGCTTGAACTCATGACTCCAAGATCAAGAGTTGCATGTTCTTCTGTGTGAGCCAGCCAGTCACCCCTTGGTTTGTCAAATACTGGCATACAGAGTAAATAGGAGAGTTGTTCCTGACCTTGCTGGGCTCACATTCGGGGGTGCTCGGGTTTGGAGACAGACACACCAGTGATGGAGCATGGATCACTCAGACAGTGGTCAGGGCAGTGAAGACTGTGAGGCAGAGGTGAGGGGGTTAGCGTTAGGGGTGGGTCTCAGTGGACTCTGTTAGCCAGCGCGGGCAGGGAAGGCTTGGCAAGGAGGTGGTGTTGTCACTGAGCCACAGAAAGAGCAGCATTTAGAGTTCTTGGAGAGAGTTGTTGGGGTAAAAGGAATAGCAAGTGCAAAGATCCTGAGGTGCCAAGAGGGTGTAAGTAGCGGTGAGTAAGTAAGGAGACAGCCGGGGCCAGATCTTTCCTGGCGAGGTGAGGAGCTGGGATTTTTTTCTAGGTACATGGGAAGCCAGCCGTTGGAAGGTATGTATGTATATATGTGTGTATTGGAAGGTTTTATTTTGAAAGGGTTCCTCAGTTGCTTCATGGATTGGGGCAGGAGGGGCAGTGGGCAGACCAAGGAGGGGGCACTGTGGCAGTCCAGGTGGACGTGATGGTGGCCCTGGCCAGGGAGGTAGAGAAGGTGAGGTCGGTAGGATTTGCTGATGGTTGGCTCTGGAGGGGAGAAGGGAGTCAAGGGGAACTGGGGGTGAGGCACAGGGGGTGCTCCTCTTAGGAACTGACCCCACACTTGCAGGACCCAAGGGGGAGAACTGCTCCCCTGCAGCTTCCCTGACTCTAGGGTTTTTGGCCTGAGCACATGAGCAGGAGACTGGGACAGGGAGAAGAGGTCATGCAGTTAGAGCTCAGTAAGGGGGGACACACAAAGCATTGGTGGCCCTTACAGCAGCTCCGGGACCCCCACCTCCTCTGAGCTGTGCTCAAGTGGGTCTGTGTGGGAGCCGCCTCCCCCACTCATCTGTGACCTCACGTCATAGCTTGTCTTCTCTCATGGACAAGTTTTCTTACTGTGACTGATCCCCATGTGAAAGAGGCTGAGGAGGTGACAGGTTGGGGGGACAGGCAGTGAACAAATAAACAAGTGAGTTCACAGAGTACCAGTTGGTGAGGAACATCAGGAGGAGAGATGAGGCGAGGGTGGGGATAAGGAGAGCAGGGGGAGGGGTGAGTTGCTCTTCTTGGCTGGGCAGGGATGGCTTCCCCGAGACAGTGATGTTTGCACAGGGTCTGTGGGGAGGGCACCAGGGAGGCCCAGGCAGTGAGTCCAGGGCCAGAGGCTCAGCAGGTTGTCCTGGCAACAAAGGTGAATGGGGACATCGAGGAAGCATTGTGAGCTTGGGCGAAGCTGGTTGCCTGTAATTTGCCCTCATCCATGACACCTGAAGGACTTGTTCATTCTGAACTGGTGGTGGTTTGGAAGGGATGGACGTAGCTGGACCTCTAAGCTCTTTGCTAAAGTCAGAGTTTTATTTAATCCTTGGATGGTGAATTCTTCAAAAACCCAAGCCAAATGGACTTAAGCAAAAGTGGAAATGTAATAACTTATGAAGCTAAGACATAAGCTTCAGATACTGCTTGATCTAGGGGCTCTATGTTCATCTCTCAGTTACCCTATCCATAGGCTTCATTCTTGGGCCTTGTATGGCTCAGGTGGAGGATGGGTAACGCCCCTCCAGCAGCACTGGGGTGCTTTGCTACAAAAAGGGGAAATAGGAGTTGGTGACAAAAGACACAGTGCCTGCCATTGCAGCCTGGGGGGCAGAGCTTATTTCAAAGAGGAGAGACTCTTCTTTGAGATGAGAGGTGGTGGGCCTTCGGGTCTCAGTCCTGTGTTCTGCCGTTGGGATTTCTGAAGGACGTTTGAGGGCTGCTTCTATGACTCATTCTTGGATGAATTCACTTCACCCAGGTTACATCATATCCCCAGACATCTGCCCTCCATCCTGCATCCTAGGACACTGCCTGCCTATTCCTTGGGTGGTAGAGAACGGGGTTCCATGGGGGATGCCATCTCAACAGGAAAATGTCCAAGGCTTGCAGAACACTTCCCATGGGCTTTTAAAACACACCAAGAGAATTATGTTCCTTTTGGGTTTGCACACACTCTCTCTGGGTGCCCCTCCGATTAGATGTTTGGTTTCTGGGTGCGTTCATCGCGAAGCCTCTGGCAGGTCCACCAGTGAAGTCATCACATGGGCAGTGTTCCTAGCATCTCTTCCCTGGGTACTTCTAACTTCCTTAATTTTTAGGTTTCTTAAAAACAAAGAAAACCAACCACAGTCGTATTTCCAGACCCCAGCATCTGGTGGCCACTTGTAATTTGGGATGTTTGAAAAAAAAAAAGTGTTTTGATCATTTTTCAAAATTAGATTTTAAAAATGTATCGTTTGGTGTTTCTGTGTTCAAAGTTTTCTTTCTCTTCTTTTCTTTTTTTAACATTTTGCAACCAGGCTTCTTTAGGGGTTGCCTTGTTCTTCCCCTGCCCTCCAGATCTACTTATCCTTGCAAAAATCGGTTTTTCCTTTTTTTTTTTCCCAAAGGCTTCCCGCCCCCCCCCCCCCCCCCCCGCCCGCTTTGGGTTTTTTTGTTGTTCTTTGTGTGTGGGTTTTGTTGTTGTTGTTGTTGTTGTTGTTGTTCTTAATGTAAATCCACAATGTCATGAGCAGCAGAAAGAGGAAATTAGCTAGAAAAGTGGCTTAGGTTGAAACATTCTCTCATGGACTCTGGTTGGCCAGGAGTTGTTGCTTCTTCAAACACTTTTTATATGTGATGTTTGGCAATCAGTCTTTTTTTTTTCTTTCTTTCTTTCTTTCTTTCTTTCTTTCTTTCTTTCTTTCTTTCTTTCTTTCTTTCTTTCTTTCTTTCTTTCTTTCTTTTTTAATATGTAAAGGATCTTTATGATGCCTTTTAATAGAACTCACTGGGCAGTTGGGACCAACTTTTTACCTAATTATAAGATTGGTATATTTGGAAGTGCTGTGTAGTTCCGTTTCTGGGCAAGCAGACACAGGTGTCATTATTACCAGGTTAAAAGAATTCTCTCTGTCATTCCTCAGGGAGGGCCCAGGGCTAAGGGGATGGTGGGCACCCATCACCAACCACAATGGTGGGTACGGTGGGCATCCCCAATGGCCTGCTGCTCAGTTTTGCTGGACTTGTTGGCCACCAGGGAGGCCCAGGCAGTGAGTCCCCAGAGGGTTATCAGCATGGGGTGCTCACTGGGGCTTCTGAGAGGTCGTCAGAGTGGGAGTGGGGTCTGGGGATGGTGGTGGTCATGGGTCATGGGTCATTGCAGGGATGCTTGGAGCCTCCTTCCAGCCACCTCCTGACCTTCCCGCCCCTCCTCCCCTTCACAGCCTCCCCACCCCCTTCCCCTTCTTCCCTCCACTCCTCCCCACCAGGCACTGTGCCTGCAGAATCCTGTTCTTTACCACTTCTCTTTCTGCCTGCTTTGCATGGAAAGTCTTAGGCTGCAGGTGCTGGTGTCTCTGCAGGATCCAATCCAGAAAGGGACTAGTTTGCCTCCTCTGAGGACACATGGATTTTAGATTTTGGTAGTTGTTGCTCATTTGTCCTATAAAGGCGTCTTTAAAAAAATTTTTTTTTGAAGAAATTAAAAAAAAAATTTGTTCATGAGAGAGAGAGAGAGAGAGAGAGAGAGGCAGAGAAACAGGCAGAGGGAGAAGCAGGCTCCATGCAGGGAGCCCGACGTGGGACTCGATCCCCGGAGTCCAGGATCATGCCCTGGGTGGAAGGCAGGCTCCAAACCGCTGAGCCACTGAGGGATCCCCCCCCAAAAATTTTTTTTTAAATATTTTAAAAATTTATTTGACAGAGGGCACACAAGCAGGGAGGGTGGCAGAGGGAGAGGGAGAAGCAGTCTCCCCACTTAGCAGGGGCTCAATCCCAGGACCCCGGGATCATGACCTGAGCAGAAGGCAGATGCTTGACTGGCTGAGCCACCTGGGCTCCCTGTGTAAAGGGGTCTTAACACTTGTTCTCCCACCTGGGAAGGTCCCCTTTCAGGGAACTTCATACAAACCTAGATTTCTGGGTCTTTTGCCTCCCCACTTGCCCCCTCCCTCTGTCTGGAGCTCCCCCACCCCCCTGCAGCTCCTCAGACACCCTAGGCCCCATCCTGCCTTGTTCTCTTCCTGCCATGGGACACTCTCTGCAGGATCCACATAACCTGCTTCCCCCCTTTAGGCTTTTTTTCCCTGAAGTACCCTTTGCAGGGGGGCCTTCTGTGGGCCACTCTGAAAAAACCCCATGCCTTTCCCAGCTTTATTCTTCCTGTAACAGCTTTCCCCTCTTGTTGGTCGATTGCATTTATTTTTAAAAAATTTATTCATTTTTTTGAGAGAGAGAGAGAGAGGGTTCACGTAAGAGAGATTGAGCAAGGGGAAGGGCAGAGGGAGAGGGAGAGAATCTCAAGCAGACTCCCTGTGAGTGCTGAGCCCTTGGCAGGACTTGACCTGTTGCCCCTGAGATCATGACCTGAGCCAAAATCAAGAGTCAGATGTTCAACCGACGGAGCCACCCAGGCGCCCCTGGTTGGTTATGTTTGTCTGCTTTGGATAATCTGTCTTCCTTTACTAGAGGTAAATGCTAGGTTTCTCCTTTTCCTGCATCTCCATTGCCTGGCCCATGGTAGGGGGCTTATAAATATATGTGGAATGAATTTTGGGGTATGTGCTCAACTCCTTCCTTCCTTCCTTCCTTCCTTCCTTCCTTCCTTCCTTCCTTCCTTCCTTCCTTCCTTCTTTGGCATTGGGGGTTCAAAAACTGAAACTCAGGAGCACCTGGGTGCCTCAGTCAATGAAACCTCTGCCTTCAGCTTAGGTCACAATCCCAGGGTCCAGGGATCGAGCCCCGATTCGGGCTCCCCATTCTGTGGGAAGCGTGCTTCTCCCTCTCCCTCTGCCTGCTGCTCCCCCTGCTTGTGCTCTCTCTCTCTCTCTCTCCCCCTCCGTGTGTCAAATGGTTAAATAAAATGTTTTAAAAAACCAAACCAAGACTCAGAAGTGCACACAGAAGCTTAAAGAAGAATAGGAGAGGGCCTGCTGGCTGCAGCCTGATTATCAGGGGAGAGGAAATTTTGAAGGTTGGCTGGTTGAGATGTGTCCTGATGGCCGCTGAGGGGCTTGGGGTCATGTCCATGGGGTGAGAGAAGGAGCCCCGGGGTTTGATTCCTGAGCTTGGGACTGGCTGGGACAATAATGCCGCCAGGCCCCCCGGGAAGGGTTTGGGGGCACTGAACTGGCACAGGTGTCAGAGCCAAGCCTGAGCACCACTGAGGGAGAATCCCTGAAGCCAGTTTCTTGGGGCAGAGTGAACAGTGGTGGGGCACCAGTGGCTTTTAGTATCCTCTGCATTTTTTATGAGTGAGCCTTAATGGTGCTCTGTGGCCTTACCTATAACTGGTAGGGGGCTGGGCTGCCTGCTGCAGGTCATCCCCCAGCTGGCCTGATGGAGGGGGCCCCAGGCAGGATACTCACATAATAGAAGCTTTCTTGAGGTCTAAATCACATAAAATAAAATGTACCCATTTGAAGCCAACACCTTTATGAGATTTCAGAAGGGTGGGTCCATTGACTGCAGGCAGGCATGGCTGCTAATCATAGAGTTGTGTAAATGATTGCATGCGGGAATTTCTGTGGGGCAGGAAGGGGCTGCTGTGGGGTCACTGGGTTCAGGGGAGGCACTGGGCACTCCCCACTTAAGGCTTCATACCCAGCAGTCCCCTTGGCTTTCTCTTCTGGTGGGTTTGTGGTTCCTGTGGGTAGAATAGCTTCTTTCCCCTCTGTGAAGAGGTTTCTCTGGGGAAGGCAGGGATGCCTTTATGGAAGGAGGGCCCAGCAACCTGCAGATCCAGGACAGCCTTGGTGCCACAGAACGACTGGCACCAGAGAAAGGTGTGCAGCTGAGAATCCTTGGAAAATGGGGGAAAAAAAAAGAAAAAAAAAAAAAGAAAAAAAAAGAAAATGGGTCTGTGGACACCTTGGTGGGTCAGTGGTTGAGCAACTACCTTTGACTTAGGTCATGATCCCAGGGTCTTGGGATTGAGTCCCAAATCGGGCTCCCCATAGGGGAGCCTGCTTCTCCCTCTACCTATGTCTCTGCCTCTTTCTCTGTGTCTCTCATGAATAAATAAATAAAATCTTAAGGGGGAAAAAAAAAAGAAAATGGATTCTAATGTAGTAGTATTGGGGCTGTTGGTTAGATGAGGACTTTACCCTGGGAAGGAAAATCAAGTTGAATTTCATCCTTTCATTAATTAGGATGTAGTATTTAGGCTATGGGAGCAACTCAGCCTGGATTCTTAGAATCAACCAAGAGGGAATTAAGTGTTGATTTTTTTTTTTGTGTGTGTTGGGGGATGGATAATTTTTTTCTTAAAAAGAAATGATTACATGATATGATGTCATTTGTGTAAGGTTGCCCTTTGCAGGGTGATGATAAAGGGTATGAGGACAGAGCGTTTTGCGAGCCTGTTTTTGGCTTCCCTGCTTGTAAGTTTGTTCATACGTTTGAAACACACAGCCTCTGATCTATCTGTGATTCTACTACTTGTTGGCTCCACTACCTTAGATGAGTTACTTTATGTCTCTTGGCCTCAGTTTCCTAATCCGTAAAGAGGGGCTAATCATAGAGTTGTGTAAAGGATTGCATGCAGGAATTTCTGTAAAGCATGTAAAGAGTCCAATCTATGCTAACTACTCATAAATGTTAGGTTGTTATTACCATCATCACTTTTATTTCTAGACTAGCCTTATATGTGCGTCTAGAACTTTTTGGGGCACATTTTAATCTTCAAGATTTCCCATTGAGAAGTCCGGTGTGGATGTGATCATTCCCATTTTGTAGATGGGGAAACTGAGTCCTTTTGAAGTTCACTGACTTCTTGCAGTTGCAGGGTTCTGAAGCAGAGCAGTTCGCAGCCCCGGCCCTGGCAGGCAGACCACCCATAGGCTGCTCCATCTTCCATGGGAGTCTAAGCAGGGCGGGCCTTCCCCTTTTGAATCTAACCTCAAATTAGAAGGGTCCTGGGAGCTGGGGCCTCCTGGTGAGTGGTTGGGTTTCCGGCCTCAGGAGTGTGGGAAGTTGGGGAGAGACTTCATGGACATGTGGCTGGGGTATGTGGGTGGGCATGGCCCTGGCAGAGGACGCAGGGTCATTCCCAAAGCCCTGCCTGGGGGAGGAGAGGGGATCCTATCATTACAGACGATGGGTTCCCAGCCCTGTCTTCCTCTAGTGCCCTTGGAAGCTTAGGACCAGGTCCCTCTTGCCCTTGAAGGTTTCCCAGGGGTCGACGGTTTGGGAGATTTCTCCAACGTTGACTCTGAATTCCTCTGCCTTTTATTCCCTGGAAGCCAGGTCTCTCAACTCCTTATGTCTTTTAGGAAATTGAACCTGTCCATGTAGCCTGTATGGCCACTCCTGCCTTTCTCAGCACTGCTCCTTCCTTGCTCCTCCCCAGCCTGTGGGCCTTCCTCAGCCTCCCACAAACAATACCCACTCTCACCTCAGGGCCTTTGCACCTGACATTCCCTCTGCCGGAACATTCTTCCTTAGATGATTCCTGGTCTGTTTCCTTCTCATCTTTGAGGTTGGAACCCAAGTGGCACCCCCTCAGAGAGGTCTGAGAGAATGGCTTTGGCTCATTTCTGGGTCAAGCTTTCCCTAGAGGCTAGAAAGCCCACTTGAAGTTACAGAGCAAGTGTGGAAGAAGCGGTGGAGTCTGGGAGCAATAGTTGTAGCGCCCAGAGTTGTTTTAGTGATTAAATGTGTTCATGCGTGAAGACCCTCAAACATGGTTAGCATTCAGTAAATGTCAGCTATTATTTTGTTTTGTTGTTACAACAGACTCATTGTCCTTTGAGGACTTGGACTGTGTGATAAACAGCCTCCAAAATGGCCCCCAAATTCCTACCTCCTATTATTCACACCCTGTATCTTTCTCTCCCCTCGACTGTGGGCTGGACTTAATGACTCACTTCTGATGAATGGAACAAGGAGGAGGAGAAAGTGACCTACGCTCTCAGTCATAAGAGGATTGTGGTGGGTGTTCTCTTTCTCTGGGATCACTTGCTCTGGGGAAGTTATTAGCTACCATGTTGTGAGGCAGCTGTGTGGAGAGGCCCAAGTGGTAGGAAGGTAACAGAGGTCTCCAGCCCAAAGCTGTATCAGCACATCCTCTGGGCTCCAGATGACTGGAGTCCCAACTGGCCGTTTGTCTGCAGCCTCGTGAAAGATGTGGAGTCAAATGAGCCATATTTGTTACCCTCAAAGTTAGTGGCTTAAAATACTAAATATTTCATGTCTCACACAATCTCTCTGGGTCAGGACTTTGGGAGCAGCTTAGCTAGGTCATTTGGGTTCTGGGTCTCTCATGAGGTTGCAGAGAAGCTGCCAGCCAGGTCTGCAGGCTCATCTGAGGTTTTGACTGGGGCCCAAGACTCTGCTTCAAGATGGCACCCATATATGGCTGTGGGCCGGAGGCCTCCGTTTCTCACCATGTGGGACTCTTCATAGGTAGACATGACAGGTGGCTTACCCCCGAGTGTGTGGTCCTGAGAGCCATAGGTAAAAGCCACAATAGCTTTTGTGACCTGGTCTTGGAAGTGCCATACCATCTATTTTACTATGCCGGAGTCTCTTGGTCACAGCTGTGATGGAATGTGGGAGATCACTATACATATACCAGGTATTGTGAGGACCAGGAAGGTGGGGTTCACAAGGGTGCATCTCAGAGGCTGCTGGTCACACATCTCTTCCCAAGCAATGTTGCTGTAAACCTTGTTGAAAGGTCTCCTGGTTCACATGTGCTAGAGGAGTGAAGGTGCTGGGTTGTGAGGTTCCGTGTCTTGTTTTCCTCTTATTCATATTCTTTTTTTTTTTTTTTAAGATTTTATCTATTTATTCATGAGAGACTCAGAGAGAGAGAGAGGCAGAGACACAGGCAGAGGGAGAAGCAGGCTCCATGCAGGGAGCCTGATGTGGGACTCGATCCCAGGATCCCGGGATCACTCCCTGAGCCAAAGGCAGATGCTCAACCACTGACCCACCTAGGTGTCCCTTTTATTTTATTTTATTTTATTTTATTTTATTTTATTTTATTTTATTTTATTTTATTTATTTTATTTATTTTTATTTATTATTATTTTATTTGAGAGAGAGAGAGCGTGCACGCGCACACAAGTGAGGGGGAGGGGCAGAGGGAAAGGGAGAGGGAGAAGCAGACTCCTTGCTGAATGGGGAGCCCAATGCGGGGCCCCATCCCAGGACCCTGGGATCATGACCTGAGCTGAAGGCAGATGCTTAAACGACTGATCCACCCAGGGGCCCCTCTTATTCATATATCTTGGAGCTTGTTCTCTATAGTACCCACAGGCTTCCTCATTTTTCACAGCTGCTTAGTTTTTCATTCCTTAAATAGACCCTAATTTGTTTAGAATTATTTCAAAAGTCCTGCAGTTACTATTCTTGTAGCAATGTTTCTGTGCCCATCTATGAGGATGTTCTGTGAATTAGGATGTCCCATGTATGAGGACGTTCCTGACAGGGGAGACTTCACCCGTATGGAGGAGATCATTTCTCTGCCCCGCCTCCTTGCCTTGCAGAGTTCTGGGGCTCATAGAAAGTGCTGGAGACAGAGCGGGGAACAGCTGTGTTCAATTCGAATTTCCTTTCTCACTCATAAATTGTAGATGAAATGTCTCTGTCCTTCAGCCCCTTTGTGTTGCTGTAACAAAAAAACAACACCTAACATTAGTTCATCGTAGGTTTCCTAGTGACTTCATAGCAAGGCACACTCATCTGAGCTTCATGATAACCCCTGAAACTTGACCCCTGCCAAAGTTTTTAGAAGAAGAGGGGGAGTCCCTCACCCAGGCTCCCACAGTGAATTTGTAGCAGGGCCTGGGTTCAAACCCAGGTCTTATTTATTTAATTTATAGCCCTCTGTCCTTTTTGCTGGAGACTGTAGGTGTAGCTGTGAAAAACTGATCAAGAGGGTGGCGCTGGGGTGCCTGACCTGGGGAGTCTTTTATGTACAAGTTCAGAGGGTTTTTTCCTTGGGCTCCCTGGGGAGGCATGAGGGTGTCAGCTGTAGACCAGCGTATTAGTCTGCTCAGGCTGCTATAACAAAACAGCATAGGCTGGGTAGCTTCACCAGGACATTTATTTGAACACAGTCTGGAGTCTCTGAAATCCAAGATCAAGGTGTGGACAGATTCAGTTCTTGGTGAGGACTTCCTTCTTAGTGTGTAGACAATTACCTTCAGGCCATGTCCTCCCATGGCAGAGTGACAGCTCTGGTGTCTGTTCCTCTTTTTTATAAGGACACTAATCCTTTTCTAGGGACCCCACCTTTGTGACCTCACCTAAACCTAATTCCCTTCCAAAAGCCCCCATTTCTAGATACCATCACGTTGGGGGCTAGGAATTTGGGGTGGGGGTTCAGATGCAAACATTAAGTCCGTAACAACCAGGAGTGTGAACCTGTGGCTCGGGGGCCGAATTTGTTGTGTAGATGCGTGTTGCTTGACCAGTAGCTGAGTTAGCTTGGCCAGCATAGCGTTTCTGATTTCAAGCTGATTTTAGACTTATGGAAAAGTTGCAAATAGAGTTCCTGTACCCCCTTCATCCAGCTTCCCCTTAACATTTTGTGGAAATGTGATACAATGATCAGAATTAAGGAACTGGTCTGGACATAATGCCATTAACTAAACTACAGAGTTTACTTGGATTGCATTGGTTTCCCCACTCATATCTTTTTTCTTCCAAAGATCCAGGATGCCTTTAGGTATCACATCTTAGTCAGTTCTAGTCTTTGGTGAGTCCTCAGTCTTCCCTTGTCTCTCATGACCTTGACATTTTTGAAGAGTATTGGTCAAGTATCTTATAGATTGCCTCCCATTTGGGTTTGAGGTTCTACATTATTGGGAGGGATAGATCAGGGCTGATGGGTCTTTCTCAGCACGTTGTATCAGGGACACGTTGTGTCAGTATGTAGTACTGAAGATGTTAACCATGATCACTTGACTAAGATGGCAAAAGCCAGGATTCTCTACTGTAGTTACAATTTGTTCCCTTTATAATTACTAGATATTTGGGGGGGAGATTCTTTGAGGCTGTGGAAACATCTTGCTTTTGCTTCAATTTTCACCCACTAATTTTAGCATCCATGGGTGTATCTTGCCTGTAGCAATTCTTACTGTGATGTTCTAATGGTGAATTTCTATTTTCTTCGTTCCTTCTATTTTTATTAATTGGAACTTTTCTCTAAGGAAGAATTCTCCTCTGTTCACTTATTTATTCATTCAGTTATTTATATCAGGATAGACTCATAAATCAGTGCTCTTGTTATTTACTTTGTTCAAGTGGTTCCAGCTTTGGCCATGGGGAACTGTTTCCATTTGGCCCCTGTGTCCTTTTGATATGCCTCTACCTTTCTTTAAAAATTAAAAAAAATTATCTATTTATTTGAGAGAGAGAGAATGTGTGTGCACATGAGTGGGGGGGAGGGGCTGAGGGAGAGGGGGAGAGAGAATCTCAAGCAGACTCCCCACTGAGCGTGGAGCCTGATGTGGGACTTTATCCCGTGACTCTGAGATCATGACCTGAGCCGAAACCAACAGTTGGACACTCAACTGACTGAGTCACCCTGGAGCTCCTGCCTTCATCCTTTTAAAAAAATATTTCTTCCTCTTGCTTTTTCACACCACATAATATTTCAGACCCATCTTATATTTTACATGTCCCAGCGCTGGGATCAGGTAGTTTTCCAAGGAGCTCTAGTTGTTGTTGTTGTGTTTTTATTTTTTATTTTTTGGGGGAGGATGGTGTTTAGAAACCTTGATCTGGGTACTGGGTGTGCTTGTTGTTACTGCATGTTACTGTTTGTTCCCTGGCTCTGGGGGAGAGAGTGAGGGGACACATGTATACATATTAATTCATGCATGCACACACACCTGTATGTCTGTAGTATTCTCTCTGAATACATCTTTTAAAAAACCCTGAGTACATATTGGTACCCAGTGTGAGATTTTTTTTTTTTTAGTTTTAATTTTAAAAATTTACATACAATAAAAATGGCTTATTGGGGTACAGAGTCTTATGAGTTATTTATTTATTTTTTTAAACAATTTTATTTATTTATTCATGAGAGACACAGAAAGAGAGAGAGGCAGAGACACAGGGAGAGGGAGAAGCAGGCTCCCTCTGGGGAGCCCAATGCGGGATTCAATCCCTGGACCGTGGGATCATGACCTGAGCCAAGCGTCTTGTCTTAGGAGTTTCATCACATGTATCGAGTCACGTTCCTACACTGCAATCCACATACAGACCAAAAAAAACTCCCTAGTGCGGCCACTCAGAGGCCCCACTCCTGACAACCACTCATCTTGCTTCTGTCCCTGTAGTGTTGTCTTTTCCAGAACATGTATATATGCCACACGGGTGGAATCACACAGCATGCCTTTGAGATGGGCTTCCTTCACTCAGCATGACGTCTCTGAGATTCATCTCTGTTGTTGTCTGTATCTAGAGTATGCTCCTTTATATTGCTGAGCAGTGTTCCATTGTTTGCATATTCCAGTTGTTTTATCCATTTGCCTGTTGAAGGATGTACTAATTGTTTCTAGTTTTTGGCAATTATAAATGAAGTATCTATATGCAGTTGTGTACAGGTGTTTTTTTTTTTTTTTTTTTTTAAGATTTTACTTATTTACTCATGAGAGACACAGAGAGAGGCAGAGACAGACAGACGGAGAAGTAAGCTCCCTGCAAGGATTCCAATATGGGACTCGATCCCAGGACCCCAGGATCACGGCCTGAGTCAAAGGCAGATGCTCAACCATTGAGCCACCCAGGTGTCCTATGTACAGGTTTTTTGATTTCTCTAGAGTAAATGCCCAGGAGTGGATGCTTAACCTCAGGAGAACCTGCCAAATTGCTTTTCAAAGTTACTGTACCATCCCACATTCCTGCCGGCAACATCTGAGACCCTGTCAGCACTTGTTATTGTCAGTTTTTTTTTTTCGATGACATTCTCATCGAAGTGTAGTGATATCCCACTGAAAAAAAGTTTTCATTTATAGTCCTGAGTGTCTAATGATGTTGAATATTTTTTCATACACTTTTTTTCTGTCCATATATCCTCTTGGGTGAAGCCTATGTTCAGGTCTTTTACCTGTTTTTTTAATTGTTCTCTTTCTGTGGAATTTAGAGTTATATTCTGCTTGCAGATCTTCTGTCTTCCGTGTCTTTTGCAAATATTTCTCTCAGTTGGTGGCTTTTCTTTTCATTTTCTTAACAGTGTCTTCTGCAGAGCAACAGTTTAAAATTTTAATTTACCACTTATTTCCTCTCCTGCAGCATACTTTTAATATCCTGAAAACTTTTTGCTTAACCTCAGGTCACTATGTTTTCTTCTAAGAGTTTTGTAGTTTTACACTTAGATCTGTGATCCATCTTGAGCTAGCTTTCATATAAAGTGTGTAGTTTGGGTGAGGGTCAGTAATTTGCATATGGTGTCAGGGGTTCCAGCATCATCTGTTGAGAAGACTGTCCTTTCTCCATTGAAGAGCCTTTGCAGGCAGCCCCGGTGGCGCAGTGGTTTAGCGCCGCCTGCAGCCCAGGGTGTGATCCTGGAGACCCGGGATCGAGTCCCACGTCGGGCTCCCTGCATGGAGCCTGCTTCTCCCTCTGCCACTCTCTCTCTCTCTCTCTGTCTCTCATGAATAAATAAATAAAATCTTTAAAAAAGAAAAAAAAAAAAAAAGAAGAGCCTTTGCATCTTTGTCAGAAATCAAATAGCCATATTTGTAGGAGTCTGTTTCTGGACTCTTTATTCTGTTCCTTTGATCTAGTGTCTTACTTTTGGCTGCTACATACTCTCTTGATTACTGTAACTTGAGAGTAATTCTTAAAATTAGGTAGTGTGACTCCTCCACAATTTTATTTTTCAGCGTTGCACTGGCTCTTCTAGTTTCTTTGTCTTTCCATATACATTTTATAATGAGCTAGCACCGGGTTTTAAAAGTGGGAAAAATGATCACAAAAATCTAGATCCCCAGTTTCTCTTGGACAGCACAGAGATCTGGCTGCGTTTCTGTCGGCTGACAGCTGATGGGAGCTGTGTCGCAGGCACCCCTTTAGATGAGCGTCTGCATTCCTGTCCGCCGTAGTCCTCACTGTCTCCCTTCTGTGCCCCGTGGCCAGCTTTACTCATTCGCCCTACCTGTGTGTGGCTCCTGTGGGCACTGCCCTGGAATTGGCAGACCCCGCGTAAGCTCCTGGGGGAGGCGTCTCTGGCTGTGGGATCTGAAATATTGATAATTCTGATGATGGTGATGAAGATGGAGCAGCAGTTCCAGTCAGGGCTGTGTTGTTGGTGCTGTTCTCAGCCTTGCTTCTTTCTTTTTTCTTTCCCCTTCGGCCTTTATTCTTATCTACAGTCTTTCCTCAGATCTTTGCTGCTACAAGGGCATTACTTCATTATGCGCCCATTTTACAGATGAGGAAGCTGAGTCTCAGGTTTAACTGCAGGCCCACAGCCTGTATTCTATCAGATGCAGTTCTGGCTGCCTGGAGATGGAGGGCAGAGACCCTGCCAGCCAGTGTCCAGATCCTCTACCCGGCTTCCCTACCTGGCTCTAAGCTGTCAAGGGTTGTTCTCAGATATATGTGTGTGTGTATATAAATATAAATATATAAACAAATAAATATACATATATATGTATATATATTTAAAGATTTTATTTATTTATTCATGAGAGACACAGAGAGAGTCAGAGACACAGCCAGAGGGAGAAGCAGGCTTCCTGCAGGGAGCCCGATGCAGGACTCGATCCCAGGACCCTGGGATCACGACCTAAGCCAAAGGCAGATGCTTGACCACTGAGCCATCCGAGCGCCCTGTTCTCAGGTATTTGTGATGTGGCATTCAGGGGCTGTATATTTCCCCCCAGGCTCTCTCTAGATGACTCTGGGTGGTAGGTGGTGGGGTGAATATCCAGCCCAGTGGCCAGCCCTGAGGGACACGGGTTAACAGCTTTCTGCATCGCTGCCTGGAGGAGGATTCCTCCTCAGGGGAACGGTGGGATGTGGCTGGGGGATGATCCCTGGGCCACAAGCTTGAGGCTGGAGAGTTGGATTGGGGACTTGGTGACTTTTCCGAAGGCAGGCTCCGATTGTGATGATCAGACACTTACTGAGTGCTCCGTGTGGTGTGGTGGGTTTTGGTGTGAGAAACTGCACTTTTAGGACTGCCTTGTGCACCTTCCAGGCAAGTTGCTTCACCTCCCTGTGCCTCAGTAGCTCCTCTGTAACAAGCGCCGTTGATCGTGGCCACCTCACAAGGTTGTGAGGATGAGGTGAGCCAGTGCAGTTGAGTGCCTGGTTCGTACAACACACTCAGTAGATGTTGGCGGCAGTTGTTACCACTGTTATTAATACTGTGGGAATATTTGCTGACTCGACCAACCCCAAGCCCTTTGTATACCAGGGTCGGGTGATGGCGTGGTTGGAGGCCTGGTGTGCACTCAGCCTTCTCTGACTCTGCTCCTCACTGCTCATGATGCTTTACTTCCTACTGCTTCAGCTTTCGCATCTGTGAAATGGGCTTAGCACCCAACTCCGGGGAAGTAAATCACATGGCACATAAAATATAGTGTTCTCTGTAAATGCTCGCTGCTCTTATTTTTGTGTATTAATGCTGAACTCTCTCGAGTCCTTCCGCGGTAGGCATAGCCTCCCTTCCAGAGAGGACATGAAAGGCCCAGAGAACCTCAGGGGCCCAGTGCAGGGCAGGGAAGCGAGGCCTGGGCCTCCAGTCCTGCAAGCAGTGCCTACTGGACTTTCTGAGGAGCCGTGAGTCACGCTGCTTTAGAGAGAAGCCTGGAAACCCCCTGCCTTGACCCCCCCTCTGAAGCGGTGCCTGGCCTCCGGGCCCCAGCTGCTGGTTGCCATGGAGCCCGGCTGCCATCCCACCCCGCCGTTGCTAGGCAGGCGTCTGGTTGCCAGGCGCCACCTCCTCAGACACCTTAGCTTTCTGAGAGCCCGTTTCAGGCTGTCTGTGTGGGGGGCGGGGGTCCTTGGGGGCCCCAGCTGACCCTGGAACCAGGGAGGTTTGTTCTCAGGGGCAGAGGCTTCAGAGCAGCCTCTCGTTTCAGTATCTTAGCATGTTCCTCGCTGGACCCCCACGGGAGGCTGGACAGGCCTTGCGTCTCCATTTTCTAGATGGGCACCAGTGAGGCCCAGGGAGCCGAGGGGAGGGTCCAGTGGGGGATATGGGGGTTGGTGTCAGGGCTTGGAGCCCTCTGGACTGTCCCAGGAGGAATGGGGCTGCACTCATCCTCCACCCCTGAGAGCTCTGGCTTGTCCGAGCTGCTGAGTGACTTCCTTCCTCCCAGCCATGCCCACCATGCTGAGAGCAGAGCCCTGTCTCCTTAGCCTGCACCCTCTGGCTCCCGTGTACCTTTCTGCCAGAGCCCGTGAAGCCCGCCTCTTGGGTCACCTTGCCCAGTTCTTCCACTCACCCGTTTGCTCTGCTTCAGCCTCCATGGGCTCCTTGCTGTTCCCCAGATACTCCAAGGAGGCCCCTGCCTCAGGGCCTTTGTACTTGCTGGGGCCATGTTCTCCCCTGGCATCCCATGGCTCATTCCTTCACTTCACCTGGGCCTCAGCTGGTTGTCCCCTTATCAGAAAGGCCTTCCCCTTCACACGCCCCTTAACCGCTTGGTGTTTGTTCATCACCCGTGCCTCACCCATCACCTCTGAAGGTCGGGAGCTTTGTGTCTCCGTTCACTGTTCCATCCCCAGGGCCTAGAAAGGTGCCTGGCCCCACGCAGACGCTGCCTTTGTGCTTTGTTGAGCGAGGGAATGAACGAATTCACAGCGTCATCCAGGGCACAGAAGAAGCGTGTTCCAGAGGTGTGAGCAAGAAGCCGTGTGAGCAGGAGTGTGGGAACCAGGCTGGAGAAACGGGCCGGGCGGGCGCCCTCTCTCCCTGGAGCTGACGAGAAACCGCCTTCTGGTCGCCTGCCCCCGCCCGGTGCCCGCTCCTGTTTCTCGAAGCCCCTGCCGCCCCGCACTGGCCGTTTAAGGCTAAATTCGGCCTCACTGTGGAAAAACACTTGCCCCGTGGCAGACCGGGAGGCCGTGCGTGTTCATGGTTCCCGTTTTGGCCGGATGGAAAATCCCAGCAGGGATGGCCGGGGCGGCAGGGGCGGGAGGCTGGCCCGCCCGGTGCCCCGGGCCTGCGGGTTTAGCCCTGCGGGCCCCGCCGCTCCTGCGCCTCCTGCTCCAGCCTCGCACACAAAGCAGCTTTCACGGGGGCTCAGGGGCGGCGCGCCACGCCGGGGGAGGGACGCAGCAGCTCCCCCTGGGCTTCCAGAGCTTCACAGCACCCCAGAAGGTTGGCACCGTCACCCCCTTTATAGGTGAGGAGCCTGAAGCCTGTGACGGGAGTGAAGTCACGGGCTGTCAAGGCCACACGGCAAGAAAGGAGGGGGTGGTCCCGGAAGCTCCCTCTGGCGGGCCCCGCAGTCCCACCACGGAGGCCCTACTGCCTTCACTCCTGGGCTCCGTCCCTGCCGGCTGTGGAGGGCCAGGGGAGACACCGAGCAAAGTGGAGAATGCACGGAGGCACCAGTTTGCCTCACCTCCTTAGGTCTTCTCAGCTTCCTCAGCCTCTTGGCCTCAGCTCTGATGTGCCTCCTCCAGGCAGCCTTCCCTGAACACCCCCTTGCCTCGGTCCCCTGGCACGGTCCTGCTTCTTAGTGCTCAACACGATTGCTCTTGAATCCACACTGTGTGGTGGTTTGCTGACAAGTCTGTCTTCCTTGTGAGACTTCAGATGTCCCAAATTGAACTCTCACTGTACCTCCAACCCCCAAGCCACAGGCTTTCCTGTTTTAGTAGAAGTGATCTTGCCCCTGCCAGTGTCTCAGGCCAGATACCAGCGAGTTAGCCTCCTTTCCTCTCCCTCACCCCCGGCCCCATCCCATCTATCAGCAAAGTCCAAGGGCTCTGCCCTTAGGATGCATCTAGGATCAGAGCGTTTTCCTGCGGTCACACCCCCCACCCTGGGTGGGTCTACCTCTGCCTCCCATACGGGCTGTGGCAGGAGCTTCCCCACAGGGCTTCCCAGGTCCATTCTCTGCTTGTAGTCAGAGGGTCCTCGTGGCCACTGCCCCACTAAATGGAGGTGTCGGCCCAAATGTCACCTCCTCTAGGTAAAGCACTTGCTGAATGAATGCACAAAGATTCTGTCCCAAGAAAGTTACTCCACCTGTCTGGCATGTGCCTGGCATGTGGCTGGGGCCTTCTCTGGCGAGTGGCGATCAGGAAAGCGGTTATTTGTGTGGGGCACTTGGAAGCCAAGCCAGAGGAGGCTTTGGCAGGATGTGATAGCCAGATGCCAGGATGAAAAGCTGGAACTTAATAGTTGTGATGGACATTTATGGAGTGCACAGTATGTGCCGGGCCCTGTCCCAGGAAGCACTCTATAGATCTTATTTATTTACTTATCCATTCATTCATTCATTCATTCATTCATGAGAGACACACAGTGAGGCAGACACAGGAAGAGGGAGAAGCAGGCACCACGCAGGGAGAGCCTGATGTGGGACTCGATCCCGGGACTCCAGGATCATGGCCTGGGCTGAAGGCCGGTGCTAAACCACTGAGCCACCCAGGCATCCCCAACGCTCTATAGATCTTATTTAAATCATCATAGTAGCCCTCGAAGTGGGTCCTGTTTTGCCCGTTTTCCAGATGAGGCCAGTGACAGTAGTGGCTTGCCTGTGGACACGCAGTTGCTGAGTTGACTTGTTTGTTTCTCCGGACCACTTCTCCTTCTGCCTTGCTGCGCTGCCACGTGGCCATCCCTGGCTGCACGGCAGCGGGCAGATGAGTCCTAGCCCGGCCCGAGCTACCTCTTCCTCTTTCCTCAGCAGACATGAAATGATTTGTGTCACTGTCACCATTCCTCCTGCCAGATTGCCGACTTCCTTTTCAGCTTGATGCGGTGGGAAGTTCTGTAAAGAAAAGGGGAACTGGGACTTCTGTTTGGAGCTGAGTGGAGGATTCTGGGTCTGTGTCTTGTGGCTGGTGGCCAGGGGCAAGATTTGGGGCATTGGGATGTCTTCCTCCTGATGGCACATCTCGCCCAATGATGCATCTGGGGATTCCTGCCTTCATTCCATCATTAATTACCTGCCATGTTCCCAGGGTTTTGGCTCCAGCCCTGGGCCATGGGTGAGGACATCTCTCCAGCAGGAAGGGTCTAGCAGTGACATTGGGGTATGTGTCACCCAGTGTCACAGGGACGGGGCTGGCCTTATCGCCAGGACCGACTGCCACAGGGCGTAGACTGATGACCCCTCTCGTTCCATCTTGGGGATGTGGGCACTCTGTCAGGCCATCCTTGTGCCATCTGAGAAACTTGGCCCAGCTTTCTGGAACCCTGATTTTGTTCACGGATGTGGTTGGACAAATCTATAGGAAAATCAGACACAGATAATAGTGATCATAGTGTTTCCTGAGTGCTTGGTGCATGCCAATATGTGGGCATCCGCCCCAGCACACGGGGTCCTGCTGACGATCATGTGGGTTCATGTTAATAGAGCACCCAGGACCGTGTCCAGGGTTGACTAAATTCTCAAACAGCATCAGTCTTGAATGTTTCACTGTCTGGGCATCAGTTCCTCTGTGTGCTGGTGGGGCTACACCCCCGATAAAGTTTTAACCTCAGTGCCTTTCATGCCATCTGGGGGCAGTGACCTAATGGATGATTTAGCATCCTTATGAGCAGGAGCCTCCCAAACAGGATGCCCTGGGGTCCATGGGCACCCTGCAATGGTAAATAGAGTCTAAAAAAATCCTCAGGATGGGGCGGGGGGCAGATGCGTCTGTGTACCATGGTGTTCATCAAAACCCAGCCTGGGAGAACGGGATGCTGGAAGAAGCTGAAAGTCCCCAAATGGTGAGGCAGACAAGCCATGTCCACTTCTTCAGTACCAGGGGAAAGGGGACGTACCAAACCATGTACAGCCTGTGATGACAGCTGCTGTCTTGAGAATCACGTAGGAGAAAGTATGGGTGGTGACAAGCTCTGGCATTCTCAGTGGGTGCCGCCGGATTTGCAGTTTTCTTATTACCATCATTTCGGTTCTCTTGATGAAAGGCAACTGTACGCATTCACACCAGAAGATCAGACCCCGCCAGTGCTTCCTAAATCTCAGCCCATCACAGAGTATTTAAAGTGTATTTAAAAAATGCAGATGCCCAGTCCCCTTCCATCCCACTGAACTGGAGCCTCTGAATAGCAGGGCCCAGGAATTGGCGTAGCCTGATCTTGGCTGTGTGACAGAATCTTCTCTGTTGTCCTCCCCTGAGCAGCCCTCCCTGACCACCTGCCTGGTTCCTGAGTTCCCCAGGCGCTCCCACCCTTCAGGCTTCTCTGGGAGCTTTTATAAAGGCACAGGTTCCGGGTTACCTGGGTGGCTCAGTCAGTTAAGTATCCGCCTTTGGCTCAGGTCAGGATTCGGGGGTCCTGGGATCGAGTCCCACATCAGGCTCCCTGCTCAGTGGAGAGCCTACCTTTCCCTCTCCATTTGCCTCTCCCCCCACTCATGCTCTCTCTCGCTCTCTTGCTCTCAAATAAAATCTTAGAAAAACAAAGACTCCAAAGGCACAGGTTCCCTGGCTTTCCCCAGACTTCTTCTTCTTTTTTTTTTTTTTTTTAAAGATTTTATTCCTTTATTCATGAGAGACACAGAGAGAGGGGCAGAGACACAGGCAGAGTGAGGAGAAGCAGGCTCCATGCAAGGAGCCTGATGTGGGACTCAATCCCAGGAATCCGGAATCATGTTCTGAGCCGAAGGCAGATGCTCAACCCGCTGAGCCACTCAGGCATCCCTTTCCCCAGACTGCACCTCCTGGGCAAATGAGCCTTTTGAAAAGCTCCTCAGGTAATTTTTATGCCCAGCCTTTGGACATCAGACCAAGTGACCTAGGATGGTGCCCACCTGGCTTTTAAAACCAGATTTCAACTTGTGCCTTTTCAGTTGCAAAAGTTAACACATACTCATAACAGAGAATTGAAACAATGTAAAAAATCGTAAGTGAATCCTATGATGAGCCTCTGGTTTACCTTCTCGAAGCCACAAGTAATTTATGGCAACTATGTGCCAATTGGCTGGGGATGCCGTAAGTACACAAGACAGACAGAAACCCTTGTCCCCATTGAGTTTATAACAGACAGACAGTGAAGATATTAAACAAGAAAAGTTGATAGTGTTAGTGGCTGCTAAGTACTGTGGGAAAAAGAAGCAAGGCAAGGTGACCTGTGACCTGGGAAGGGTGTGGCAGTCTTAAGCAGGGTGGTCAGAGTGGGCCTCCCTGAGGAGGTGATGTTGGAGCAAAGACCCGAAGGAGGGGAGGAAATGAGTTGGGTGGACACCAGGGGATTGGTACAAAGGTCCTGTGGCAAGGGCCTGCTGGGGGTGTCCCTGGAAGGTCAAAGGGGCTAGTGTGGGAGCAGAGGAGAGGGAGGGGGGCCAGAGGGGAGTGGGTCGTGTAAGACCTTGAAGGCTGCAGTGAGGAGCATGGTTTGGTTTTGTTCCAAGAGTGGTAGCTGCGCTTGGAGGGTTTTAAGCAGGGCGGCAGTGGCATGAGGGCCTGTGATGTACAGGGCATGACCAGTGCGGCCACTCCTGGAGACAGCCTGTCAGTTGTAGAGCAGGCATTTGTGGGTGTCCTTGTGCCTGTGGTGGGTGGGGGGACACCTATCAACCACACAGATAGGATCTCCGACAGCATTTAAGGCACTTCTGATTCAGGGGGGAGCACCCTCCCGCCGTGCCTTCCCCTCCCCTATCACCCTTAGCCTTTTTGCTTTACAACCTCACAGCAGACTTCCTGTTCTGGCATCTTCTCGGAAGCCGGGCTGGGGGGCAGTGGTGGAGGGCGGCTCATCTCTTTGGCAGTGGGCCCCACGGGTGCCAGGGCTGCGTGGGTGGTGAGGGAGCCTGTGTCTGCCCGAAGCCGGAGGGGTGTGCTTGCTGTCAGGGCCCGGGAGACCCACGTGTGGGCCAGCGGATGAACCCCTCTCCATCACTTTGGAACAATCCCCTTGCCATCACTTTGTTGGAAGTGTTTTTTGGAGTAATTTTTACTGCAATGTAATTAACACAGTAAAGACACACAGGCCTTGAGCGCACATTCCCATGACTCTACCTGTGCGTCACGACCAGGCGCCGATCTCGAACATGACCGACCCCAGAAGTCCCCTCGGGCCCCTTGCCTGTCAGTACCTGGCCAGAAAAAGTAGTGACTTTTGGTTTTGGGGTTAGAAAAGGAACGACTTTTATAACCTCCTTACCAGAGATGCATTTGTCAGTTTATGGGTTTTGTAGTGTGGAATCCCGCAGGATGCACCCACTGCGTCTGGCTTCTCTGGCTCGAGGGACGTGCTTAGGACCCATCCACGTTGTCACGTGTGTCAGCAGCTTTTCTTCTGCTTGCTGAGTTGTATCACATTGTATGAACACATCACAATTTGTTTGGCCATTCTCCTGCTGCTGGGCATTTATGATTTTTTAAAAAGTTGAGTGTTTATTGTGTTCCCTTCCCTGCACTAAGCATTTTATGTTACGTGTAATGTTTTCTTTAATCCTGAAAAGAACCCTACGAGATAGAGGCTCTTCTTTACCTTGTGTTACAGAGGTAGAAACAGGATGCTCAGGAGCTTATGTAATGTCCATCCTTTCTTCTCTTAACAAGCAGTTTTTTAACATCTTCTGTCTGGCTCATCCCATTCTAAGAGCACTGGTTATAGCAGTGAACCAGATGCACAGAAATCCTTGCCCTTGAGATGCCCGGGTGGCTCAGCGATTTAGCGCCTGCCTTCAGCCCTGGGCATGATCCTGGAGTCCCGGGATTGAGTCCCACATCGGGCTCCCTGTGTGGAGCCTGCTTCTCCCTCTGCCTATGTCTCTGTGCCTCTCTCTCTCTCTATCTCTCATGAATAAATAAATAAAATCTTAAAAAAAAAAAAAAAAGAGATCCTTGCCCTCTGGGAACTGGTCCTCCACAGAGGCAAGGGCAACTAGTCAGTGCACAAAATAACATAGCTTGTGATAACTGCTTTGCAGGGAACTAGGGCCAGGTTGTTGTGGTAGCGAGTGACGGGGTAGGGCTTGAGGGAGCCTGCTGCAGCCAGGATGGTCAGGGATAGGCTCTCTGAAGATGCAACATTTGACCTGTCCTGTGCTGTAAAGAGCTGGAGAAAAAAAATCCTCTAGGCTGAGGGAGCTGCCTATGTAAAGGCCCCACGGCAGGAATAAGCCTGGTGGGTCCGAGGAAAGGGCAGACCAGCCCGTATGGGTGGAGTGGAGGGAGACATTACGTTTCGGGGAAATGTCAGGAACATACCGTGTGGTCTGTATGTTGGAGGTGAGGTTTTCTTTTATCACGATGCACTGACAGATAAAAATAATATCAGTGATGATAACAGTAAATGCTGACCTCTCATAAGGCATCATTCTGGTGTGATACTGAAGTTGAGGTTCATTATCTCATTTATCTTCTGAGGTAGGTGTTTGAGTCTCCATTCGAAGAAGAGGAAACTGAGGTTTACACTCTTCGGCCTTCTCCAGCTGGCAGGTGGGAACTGGTGCCAAAACCTCCCCCTGCCCTCCTTTTCTCTCCTTCCTAGGGGTCCCTGGGCCCTGGTGGAGTTCCCCAGGGAGGGAGCTGTGGAGAGTGTGGAGAGACTCACTTGCAAAGTCTGTGGTGGGCTGGTTGCTACTGGTTTGGTGGTGGTGGTGGGGGGTGGGAGTGGTTAGAGTGGGTGGGCCTGACCCCCCAATTCCAGAGCTGGGGCTTTCGGGGGTCCTGTGGTCTGACCCCCTGCTGCCCCTATTTCACAGAAGAGGGGATAGAGGATGGAGCATGGGAGTGGTGTCCCCAGCGTCACATGGTGAGGTGGTGGTAGTGTTGCATTTGGACCCGAACCAGCAGGTCCTGAGCAGTAGACGTTGTGCTATATCCATTGTGCAGAGGGGGACACTGAGGCCCAGAGAGGAGTCAGTCTCCCCAGTCACCTAGTTAGCACAAGTCATTTCTTGTAATGCTCACAGCGATCCTTGAAGTCGGCCCTAGTGTTATTACATTTTCACGGAGGAGGAAACTGAGCTCCAGGGAAGAGGACATTTCATTCATTCATTCATTCATTCATTCATTCATTCATTCATCAGAAGTGTACTCAGTGTCAGGCACTGTGGTACTAAGTGCTGGACCTAAAATTATGGCTAAAACAGAGTGAATGAAACAGGAATAAAACTGTGACTGAGCAAGACCTTTGGGAGCTCTCCATTTGGTGAGGAAGACTGCCGTTAATTGAATCATGTCAAAATCAAGGTTAAGGGACACCTGGGTGGCTGAGTGGTTGAGCATCTGCCTTCAGCTCAGGGCATGATCCTAGAGTCCCAGGATCGGGTCCCACATCGGGCTCCCCGTAGGGAGCCTGCTTCTCCCTCTGCCTATGTCTCTGCCTCTCTTTCTCTGTGTCTCTCATTAATAAATAAATAAAATCTTAAAAAAAAATCAAGGTCAAGTTATGGCTCTGGTGGTGCTAAGAAGGGTGTATGGAGGAGCTCTGGGGGGCATAGTCAGGGAAGTGTCTGACCCTTAGTTTCCGCTCAGGTCGTGACCTCGGGGTTGTGAGATCGAGTCCTGTGTTGGGCTCTGCACTCAGTGGGGGGTCTGCTTCTCTTCTTCTTCCTCTTCCTCTGCGCGCCCCCCCCAAATTAATTAAAAAGAAAAGAAGGGTAAATGGAGCAACTGGAGGCTGTGTAGGCTGTGATCTCCTTGGGAGGGTGGGGGAGGTGGATGGTTGTTAACCAGGTGAAGGGGAGGAGATGAGTGTTGGAGGTAGAACAGTATGTGCAAAGGCCTGGGGGCAGGAGTGAGCTTGGTATGTTTCCATAACAACCTGAAAAGCCAAAGGCTGGGCTGGTCGCAGCATACTTTGGTGGTGGCAATGAAGCTGGGTCCTGCTTTTTGGTTGTTATTCTCAGAGCAGGGAGGAGCCATTGCTGGGCGGGGTGGCATTGATGGAGGGAACTGCATTTGCATTTTGTAAAGATTTCCTTCTGACTTGTGTCTTGTCACTCCAGCCAGGGATTTTTTTTTTAAATTTTATTTATTTATTGAGAGACAGAGAGAGAATGCATGAGATGGGGGAGGGCGAGAGAGAGAAGTAGACTCCCATTGAACGGGGAGCCCAATGTGGGACTTGATTACAGGATTCTGGGATCATGACCTGAGCCAAAGGCAGATGCTTAACTGACTGAGCCACCCAGGTGCCCCCAGCCAGGGAAGTTTAAATGACCTAGGCCTGCCAACTCCTGGTCATCTCACCAAGCTACACTGTGCTCCTACCCCAACTAACTTTGCCCAACTTCTGAACACAAGAGGCAAAATAGTCTTGTGGCAAAGACTTGATTCTGGAGCCCCACAGGCCTGGGCTCAGTCATGGCTCTGGCCTTTCCTCCCTGCATGACCTTGAGGAAATGACTCTACACTGTGGTTGCGTTTCCTTGCCTGTGAAACAGGGATACAGCAGTTACCTCCCCATAGACCCTTGGCGTTGATATACAATAAGTACCTAATACACGTCAAAGCTCGTTCTTGTGTCTGTACTGCATTGGAAGCAACAGCATCATATAGTGCAGATAGCTTGGGGTCCTGAGGTTTCCCTCGTCTGATCTTACCAAATGGCTTCTTGCTTTCTAAACTCAGGAACAGAATATAAATGGGTAAAGATAGTTTATATTATTATAATTATTATAATTATTATCATTATCAGACCATCTGTCCTTAAGAATTTTGCTAATAGAGACCATGAGTGGTGGAGAAAGAAGACATTTCACAGCTTACTAATTATAAGACTAATAAATAAAATATGAAATAGGTAGCTATGCTGTATAATAATACTTATTGTGTTTTCGCAATAATTAACAATGAGGTATTAGGGCTGTGTCACCTGTTACTGGAGATGCTTGGAGATTTAGTTTTCTTTCCAGCTAGGTGGTTGTATTAGTTTCCTTTTGCTGCTGTAACAAATTGCCACAAACTTGGTGGCTCAAAACAATGTAGGTTTATTATCTTAGGTTTCTGGAGCTCAGAAGTCTGAAATGGGGCATACAGGGCTAACGTGCACTTGTTGGCAGGGCTCCCCATTGAGGCTCTAGGGAAGAATCCACTTACTTGCCTTCCCGGTTTCTAGAGTCTGCCTGTGTTCTGTAGTTTCTGGCCCTTCCATCCTCAAGGCTAGCAGTAAACAGGTGCCGTCTTTTTCAGGCCACATCACTCTCACGCTGTCTCTCCCGCCTCCCTCTTTCATTTTCCAAGGCCCTTGTGATTACATTGGGCCCATCTGGATATTCCAGGGTAACCTTGCTATCTCAGGATCATTAGCTTAATCCCATCTACGATGTCCCTCTCACCATGTAAGGTCACAGATTTACAGGTTCAGGGGTTAGGATGCAGACGTCTTTGTGGGGTGGGGGTCTTATTTGGTTGACTGCAGTGGTTAGGGGCAGGTGGAGTCTCTCTGTGCTATGGCATCTGGAGGCTGGCTGTGCAGGGTCTCCCTCCCTTCGCCTCCTGTGCCCAGAAGGCTGGAGACTGTGCTGGACCATGTAGACCAAAGTGCCTGCCCTCCTGGAGCAGGTGGGGATGGGGACAGCTTCAGTGCAGTGGCTGCATCATGAGTGGATGTGAGTGAGTAGCCCCAAAAAGCTGGCAGCACAATACTAGGTCAGAGCGGATGCAGCAGAAGGTCAGTGTCTGGACTCTGATGGCCCAGAGGGCAAATCCCAACTCTCTCCACCTGGCTGCATGTGGTGGGCCTGGTGCTTCGTCCACTGAGAACCTCGGTCTCCTTTTTCTGTAAATTGGGGTGAGGTGTCTGGGATGAGGCCATATGTGAGTAGCAGTGGGACTGTAACTTAAACCTTAAGTTTAAGATTTCCAACCTGTATCTGAGTCACAAACATCTGCACCCTCCAGGCTGGCACTGCTGTCAGCCACCTCTTCCCGTGCTCAGATTCCTTCCCTGGGGTCTGAGCAGGCGCTGGGAAAAATAAACCAGAGGAAACCTTCATGCAGAGCCCCCATCCCCTGACCGTGCCCTGAGTACCACTATTTTTACATTCTCTCACTTTTGTGCATTGTTTCCTGACTCTGCAAACACAATCCTTCACAAGCTGGGGCAGTGGAGCGGGGGGGGGATGGAGGGGGCTCCCTCACCAGCCCCAGGAACAATTGTTTGGGGAGGAGGGAAAAAAAAGGCTGCTCTGAGGAAAAAACAAAACCTCTTGAAAGTCATTGTCTTCAGATGTCAAGTGTCAGTCCCGTGGAGAGGAGACCACATTCCACCCATTGTCCTGCTGTAGACGGGCACAGGGACCCCAGGACTTCCCGCCGCCCCGCCCTGCGTCCTGGGGCCCAGAGTGACTTGGTTTGCTTTGTCTGGGACATTCTGGCGGGAAATACCACCCAAAGCGGAGCCCTGTTCCCAGCCACCACCATCCTGGTCACTTGAGGCTTTTCCACGCAGCAACCCACCCATGCAGGCGCCTGATCAGCACAGCTGCTGCTGGCAGTGAGACCTGATGCTTGTTTTGTGTTTTCTAGCATGCTTCAACTTAGCTCATCAAGGTGGGCACCGTGTGTGTGTGTGTGTGTGTGTGTGTGTGTGTGTAATAGCTTAGTGAGGTATAGGTCACATACCATATGATTTACCCACTTAAAGTGTACAATATGGTGGTTTTTAGTATATTCACAGATGAAACCATCATCACCATCTAATTTAAGAACAGTTTCAGCAACTCCCCAAAAAGAAACTGTACCCATCAGCAGTCAGTTACTGTGTTTTTATTCCCATTTCACAGGGAGAGAAACTGAGACATGGAGAGGCCGCCCAGGGTCACAAGGCTAGTAAACGACGGAGCCAGGATTGCACCTGCGTACTGGCCCTAGAGACGTTTTCTTCACTCTGATGTAATGCAGTGGTTGTCAACAGGGAGACATTTTGTCCCCCAGGGGATATATTTGGGGGACATTTCTTGTCACAAATGGGGGCGGGGTTTGTTACGCTCTGGCAGGCAGAGGCCTGGGATGCTGCTAAGCATCCTACCATACACAGGATGCCCCCGCAACAAAGACTCGTCTGCTCAAGGATCCGTGGTGCTAAAGTTGAGAAGCCCCGCCACAATCCCACGCTGATCAGCCCATTCTTCAGCAGAAAATGCTGAGGGGCCCAAAGTAGATGTTGGGGCTAAAAGAGGAAGGATCTCAGACCACGTTCTAGGCCAGGGACAAGAACAAAGTCCCGACAGTATAGGAAAGACTTCGCAGGAATGAGGTCTGCGTTCCATCAGTGATGCCCACCCTGGGTGAGGGTGTGGGGACGACGGGCTCTCAGTTGCCAGGCCGTGTCTACGGCTGCGATCCCACACTCAGATGCTCATAGGGCCAGGCAGGAGGGTGAGCATAAGCAGCAGGTTAGGGAAGAACAACCGCACCGGCCCTGGGGAAAGGTGGGAGTTGCCAGACCACTGCGGCCAGCGGTGGTCCTGTGGGCATTTGAGCCCCGCGGTCGGCTTTCCTCAGAGAAGCGAGGAACTGGGATTTTGATGGGAAATCTGATATCTAGACCCAGGCCTGAATTTTTTCAAAGCCCACTGCTGGTCAAACGACCCATGGCTGTGGGTCACCAGTTTGAGAGCGAGTTTTAGCTTGATAGCACGCAGGAGGCACTGTATGAGTCACAGTTGAAAGAATGGCAGGCTGTCCATGAGTTCAGGGAAAGATCATGAGTTCAGGAAAAGATCGAAGGCTGGGCCCCAGCCCCGGGGGAGGGGATCTGTGTGAGGAAAAGTGTTGGCTTCCCCTCTGTGGCCCCCCTCCCCCCATTATTGCATCAGCCTGTTCACAACAGGTTGTAGCAACTTGGTTTTTGCTTCAACTTCTACTTCCTCCATGGTCAGGGATGGAGTGGGGCTGGGTGAGGAGGACTGGACACTTCTCTTCAGGGCCTCGAAACTAGGTTGGGAGTAGGGCGAGTCTTGCTAGATGACTGATGATTAATCAACTAAACACATGATGTACCGTGTAGTAGGCCCAATCCTGGGCTCTGGGGATACAGTGGTACCCAGACAAACATCATTGCCTTCCTGGAACTGACGGTCCAGTGCGCTAGATGAACAATAGGCTGATAAATGGACATGCATAATATCCACAGCAGCAGGTGCTATGGAGAAAACAAGGCAGGAGGAGGGACAGATATTTTAGTAGGATGGTCTTGGAAGGACTGAATATGCCTCAGGGCCTTTGCACCAACAGGTTCCTCTATCTAGAGTGACTTTCCTTCAGATACCTGCAGAGCTGCTACCTTACCTCAGTCCCCAAGTATCTCCTCAAATGCCATCCCACCCGAAAGGCTTTCCCTGACCATTTCTGTGAAACAGCTCCCCAACCCCAGCCTTCTGTGTTTCCTTATCCTGGCTTTATTTTTACTCATAGTGCTCATCCCTAACTGTCATTGCGTTTTAAAAATCTATGTGTAATTGGTCTTGCCGCTGCTCCACGCGGGCAGACATGGAGCTGATTTGTTCAGTCACTGATCTGACATTGGCTCCTAGCACAGTGCCCGTCTGGCATAGAGGAGGCGCCTAGCGAGTGTTGAGTAAATGGGTGCCTGCGAGGGTGAATGAACACGCCTGCGGGTGGGTCACGTCCCGTGCGCCTCCCGTGCCCAGTTCCCTGCCGCGGGGGGCGCTGGCTGGCATGGAGAACACTTGGTGTTGGCTTTCTCCCCCGAGAATATAATCATAACCAGTTTCTTGTTTCCTTCCATAGCCCTGCCCCACTCCCCGGACCCAGCCCCCGGGCCGCTTCTTCCAGGAAGTCTTTGTAGTTTACAATGTTTTCTACCTGCATCATCTTGCTGAAACCTCAACTGCCTCTTTTTTCAGGCAAGGAAACAGAGTCAGAGAAGCAGGGTGACTCACTGAGGTCACACGGTTGGCCGTTGACGGAGATGTGCTGGTAGTGACGAGGATGAGGCGGCACAGTACAGGTTATAAAGCCTTCCGTCTTTCTCACTCCAGGAGACTTAGAAGCAGGCAGTCAACAACAGAATTGGTTCTAAGATGGGAAAAAAAAACCCAAGTAACTCCCCTAAGTGAAAATGACATAGGACAAGTATATAAAAGTCTGTGGTGTATCGTAAGAGCTCTATAGATGGGGTTGATGCAACTCCAGAAGTTTCCTTAGGAAACACAGTGGGTTCATATCGATTTACTCCAGGGCCTGGGTTCCCAGAAGATGCCCTAAAAACTCAAGGTGGGGCTGTGGAGAATATTTTAGCTGATGCTTAATTGAGCACATACTGTGTACCAGGCATCGTTCAAAGTGCTTGTTATACGTGTTTACTTCTATAATCCTTATTGCAATCCTCTGTGCTCCTTTGATCCCCATTTCATGGAGGAGGGAACTGAGGCAGAGAGAATAATTTGCTCAAGGTTGCACAGCCCAAAAGTGGCAGAGCTGAGATTTGAGCCAGCTTACCCAAGCATGTTGTCTGCTCTTATATTGTACTTCATTTTTGGCTCACCGGAGCCTGTGACGTCGGTGGTTTTGTTATTCCCACTCATGTTACAGGTGAGGCACAGGGAGGTGGAGTCACTGGTGTAGGTCCCACAGCAGTAGGTGGTGAAGGCAGGATCTGATGCAGGCAGTTGGTCCTAACCTCTGAGCCTCAGCCACTTTTATATACTGCTTCCTTCAGAGATGCGGGGCCCTTCCAGCATTTGAGAAAGGAGAGTTTCAAAGAGCAGGGAGGGCTTTCCAAAGAGGTGGCGGGTGGGGGGCAGAGGAGAATGTGGACGCTACTGTGGCTTCACCAGGGAGTGTGTGTAGGTTCCCTGCCGTGATGCAGCCCCTGTTACTAAACCACTTCCAGGTCTCACTGGGGTCAGCCCACGCGGTTCCTCAGCCCCCTCCTTGGACTGCAGCCCCTTTCAAGATTTTGCCGATCACCGAACTATTTCCATGTTTTAGCAACCAGGGAGGCTGACCTTGTGTGTTCTGAGAAATGTCAGCCTGGAAGGCCTCTGTTAACCAGCCTGCATGCCTTCGTTCTTCGAAGGTTCTTCGAAGACAGGGCCATTCCAGGTGTTTCCTTTCACCCTCTTTCTTTTGGAGGCTCCGTTGTGGCAGCCCAGCCAGACTTGCCATTACCAGCCCCTGTAGTCCTGGGCCTGGTGGCTTTGTCTGGCCTGCAGAGCCACTTTGGCACTTATAGGGCCCCCTGATAGTGCCAGGGAATTAACACCCTCTACCCCTGCCCTCCAAGCAGGATTGGTGTATGAGTGCCCCAGCTCCATTGCTGCCTCCCTGCCCCAGGATCACCCAGAGATGTGTGTTCTGCACTGGCTCTCAGGGAGCCTCAGAGGGATGGAGACCCATCGCCCATCCTGGCCAGTTGCTTGATCTCCTGCCCTATCCTGGCTGACCACCATCCCTGGGCCCACTTTTGTCCTCCCCTGCCTGTGTTTGCTGGAGCACCTCCCAGATTGACTGCTTGTACCCAAATCCTTGTCTTGGGGTCTGCTTCTAGGGGCCCAACCTGCTCAAATATGCCCACAGTCCACACTCGCTGTGCTATCTGTATGCACAGCTATGAGTAGAGCTGGTTGGTGCTTGGTGTGGTTGATGTAGGTTATGCTTTGCCGGCATTTGAATCAAGATTTACTCTTTTGACAACACAGTTTTCTTTTTGGTATTTGGAGCCAATAGTCAGATATATTAAGGTCTCCAGTGTTTTTGACAGTCTGAGAATCAGTGCCTAGAGGCCAGCGGGAAGGGGCCTACTCTTGTTTAATATGGAATTAAAAGTGCCTGCCCCTTCCATGGTGCTCATTTATTGAGCACTTATTGGGTGCCTCCTGTGGGCCTGGTACCAAACTGGATCCTGCAGGCTCTCGGCATGGGGGTGGAGGGAGACACAGAGGTGGACCCACCTTGCAAGGTGAGGTCGTGTTACCCAAGCACAGAGCCTGGCTGGCTGACTCTGGAACCCCCACATGTTGATTTATGCCCTGGTTTTCCTCTTTCCTAAAATGGGGATACTCACAGCACACCTTGTAAGATTATTCCCAAGGACAAACAGGCTGGTCATCGGGCACCTGCTAACCCACTTCTACTCCTCCACGCCAGGCAATGATCTAGGCCTGGGGTGGATGCTGTGTGAAAAAGCCACTCCTTTCCTGGTGTAGATGAAGCAGGCCGTAAATGAACGACAAGCAAGGAAATAGATATGTGGAGGGGGGTGGAAGTAAGTGCTCTAGGGCAGGAAAAGATAGATAAGATAGAGAATGGAGGAGAAAATGGGCGTCTGCTGTAAATGGAGTGGTGGGAAAAGGCCTCTCAGATGTGGCATTTGAGGGGCATCTGGGTGGCTCAGCTGGTTAAGCATCTGACTCTTAGTTTCGGTTCAGGTCATGATCTCAGGGCTGTGGGATCAAGCCCTGCATCAGGCTCTGGGCTCAGCACAAAGTCCGCTTGAAATTCTCTCTCTCAAAAAAACTAAAAAAAAAAAAAAAAAAAAAAAGAAATTCTCTCTCTCACTCTCCCTCTGCCCCTCCCCCCATAAATAAATAAGTTAAAAAAAAAAGAAAGAAGTGACATTTGATTGTAGATGGGAATGAATTGAGTGAGGAAGGAGCCCTCTACGGTATCTGGAGAGAGTCTTGCAGACAAAGAGAACAGTAGGTGCAAAAACCCTGAGGTGGAATGGTGCTTGGTGTGTTCATGGAACAGTATGGAGGCCTCAACTGTATCTTATTTTTAGTGCTTAGATGAAGATATTCATCTGTTAAGATACAGTATGAGGCAACAGTATTCGTGCTGTTCTATATAATGGCATGAATTTTATGTACATAATGTGGAATTCATAACTTGCTATATGAGACATGACATAAAGGAATGAGTGTGAAGTTGGAAAAGGAATGTTATTTTCTCTCAATCCTGTCTGGTATATCTGTGACTGAGTATGTAACCTTCCCTGACCATGACGTCTCAAATCTGAAATTTGGGTATTTTGGGAAAGTTGTTCTGGGCAGTGGCTTTCTGCTCCTGGCACGGGCCCCGCAAAAAGGGGTGTGAATGGAGTGCAGGAGGTTTTACTCTCAGCCTGGGTGGTGGCAGGGGGTTCCTCTTGGGGGAAGGTCTCTCTCCCTCAGGCTGTGGTAGTGCCAGGCCGGCTTGTAGGGGGCTGGCCAAGATGGGCATCTTCCTGGGGGGCCTTGTGGCTTCTAGAGTCAACACAGAGGAGGAGAGGTGGGCAGCTCGGAGGCAGAAGGAAAGCCTTCTCATCTCATATTTGCCTGGCTCCTGCTCTCTGCTGGCAGGCACTGCCCTGTCCACACCGGGACACACACCCATCAGGAGGAGAATGCAGACTAGACTCCTGGGTGCTAAAGAAGTGATAATTTGGGAGGGCAAGAGGGCCTGGTTTGTTTAGCAACCTCTCCTGTCCCAATTAAAAAAAAAAAAAAAAAGAAAGAAAAAAGAAATAAAAAAGATGCGTTTGTGTTAGAGAATGACTTATTTTTTAAAATTTTATTTATTTATTCATGAGAGACAGAGAGAGAAAGAGACAGAGACACAGGCAGAGAGCGAAGCAGGCTCCATCCAGGGAGCCTGATGTGGGACTTGATCCTGGGTCTCCAGGATCACGCCCTGGGCCGAAGGCAGATGCTCTACCCCTGAGCCATCCAGGCATCCCAGAGAATGACTTTTGATTTGAAAGCTGCATGCTCATTTTGTAAATGTGGAAAAAAACAGAAATGAAGAAAGAAGAAAATTAAAATCACTGATAATTCCACTCTCAGGATTAGGTTCCTAGAGTTAAAACTCAAATAAGAGTGCCTTCAATGAGATGGAAGTTTCATTCTCACTGGATTATAGACAGTCTGGGGCAGATACATTGCTTTCTCTGTCCTGAGGGACATAAGCTCCTCTGTTGCTGCTCCATCTTCTTCAGTGTGGTTTCCACTTCATGGTACAAGGTGGCTGCTTGGCCTCCAGACATGACGTTGGTTTATCCAATCAGTAGGAAGGAGGAATAGCAGAAAAGAATCCCGCCTGTTCTTCCTATCCCCAAGGATACTTCCAAGATATTGTATGTGATGCCTCCGCTTATGGCCCACTAGCCCAAACTTAGCCACATGGCCATACCTAGCTGAAGGGAAGCTGGGAAATGTCTTTATTCTAAAATCTTGGATTCTGTTTCTAAAGGGAAAGGGGAGACCAGATAGTAGGGGACAACTAGTAACCTCAGCCATATTCTCACACAGTTTGGGTTTTATCCTTTCACACGTCTTTTTTCTGTGCTTATGTAGAGATGATTCATTTAACTGAAAATGAGATCATATTTTATGTATTCTGGTACTTGTTCCCCCCCCCCACCATTAGATACATCAATAGCCTTTGTCCATACTATTAAATGGACTTCTGAACACCATTTCTAGCATGATCGTCCTTTGTGGTGATGAACAGTTTATTTAATAACTAAACACTAAGTGATAGAATTATAAATCAGATACTAAACTTAAATCTCAATGTCATATGTGAGATTTATTTATTTTTGCCATGGCATAAATGCCCAGAACTTGAATGGATAGAGCATAGGATTTGGGCATTCGAAGGAGTCAGTGGGCATTTGAGGGGTGTCCCCAGACTCTGGCCTGTGGGGCTGCGTGGAGCAGGCCATGCAACCCCCACTCTGTTGCTGTTATTCCTGTTTTATTAGTACTGCTGGGATTCAAGAGCCCTGCTCTTCTGTGACACTCTGCTTCCCTGGCCCCTGGCCACCCAGTCCAGGTGGGGGGATGGGTCCCCCTTTCCTCCGTCCTTGCTGTCGTCTGGGGTGGGGCAGCCTCATGTCTGGCCGGTCCCCCGGCCCTCTCCAGTTTCACCATATGTCTGGTGAGGTCACCCTGGCCACGGCAGGGATGTCCTTGGGGGCGGCCGAGCCCCCTCCCCTCTGTGATCAGGTTGCTGGCATCAGTCTCAGAGAGTGACTTGGAGACATCTTTCTATCCTTTTTATCTCCAGGGAAAGATTTATCCTCCCCAGGCGGTGACTGCAGGTTCCAGACAGATGGCAGCTCCCCAGAGGCACCCCGAGGGGCAGCTGCTCCCTGCTTTATGCTTATGTGGCTTGTTGTCTATAGTTACTCATTGATGATGTGTGTTGGGGGTAGCCTGGGCACTTATCCCAGACCAGACTGCTTGGGTTAGAGGCCCAGGTCTGCCCCTTGCTAGCTGTGTGGCTTTGGGAAAGCTCTCTCCTGCACCAGGCCTCAGTTCCCCCCTCTGTAAAATGGGTACAGTAATAATAGTACCTACCTCTACCTACCTCTTGCGATTGCCTGAGGATTAAAACAGCACAGTACCTGACACATAATAGGGCTCAAAGATGAAAGGGATGGTAATAATAAACAAGAGTCAATGTTTTATCACGATTACTGTTATGGTTACTGTTAGCTGTACCTGTTACTTCTGGAGCATCTTGAGGGCCCCTTTCCTCAGAGGTGAATGAAACCGCCTTCTGCCCCGAGACTGTTCACACCATGTGGGGGACATGCTACCAGACGGTGCGGTACATACGTGACTTCATCTTGATCAATTCTGGGAAGGGTGACAGGCTTCCGAGGGCTGTGGAGAATGTGGCGAGACTCTGCTTTCTCTGGGTCTAAGAGGAGACCTCTCTGAGGAGGGGTCTCCCCTGCTGGTTGAGTGCCTGGGAAGAAAGCTCCCTCAGCACAGAGCAGCCACCACGGGGGCCTGGTGGGGGACAGGCCCGGTGCGTTCACGGGACAAAAGGAGACCGGCTCACTGCAGCTGAGTGATGGGTGGGAGGAGCCCTCGTCCTATAGCACCTCGTCTCTTTGTCTCTCTAGGTTTTAGTAAGAGGCTCTTGGCACTACTGACATTGGGGCCACCTGCATCTTGGTGGGGCCCATCCCGGGCATCATAGGATGTTTAGCAGCATCCGTGATCTCTACCCAGTAGTCGTGACAACCCCGGGTATCTGCAGTCACTGTCCTCTCTTCTGGAGGATAGAATCACTTTGGAGTTGGGAACCACTGCCCTAAGGCAAAGTGGGACAGGTGTGAGCCTGACATCAGGAGACTTGGTTCTGATCTGTGTTTTGTCACCAACTTTTTGCTTGACCTCAGATTAGCATCTCCCATGCTCCCTGGTTTCCTCCACCCAGTAGGAGCTCTCTGGAGATGGCAAACACACAGCCCCACTACCCCTGCCATCTCCACAGCTATGGCAGACATCACCCATCAATCATGCCGCATCTGGGAGCCCTGGAGACACTTGGGGGCCAATGAGCAGCTTGTCTGGTCCCCTCTGAGCAGGAAGTGGGAGTCAGACAGTCCTGGGTTTGCTCTTTTGACTTCTGGTTAGATGACTTCTGTTAGGTGACTCATCCTCTGGGCCTCAGTTTTTCTCATCCGAAGACTGAGACCAAAATACCTACCCCAGAAGCTGATTGTGGGGTAGGAAATGAACTTAGGATGGGACTGTACAATTCTCAGCACATATTTGTTACCTGAAAGAATGAGAGTGTGTGGATCTTATCCTGGTATTGGAGTTGTGGAGACTCTCATCCACTGCTGGTTGGAGTGTGGCTGGGTATGATCCTGTCAGAGAGCCGTTCGGTGTTCACTAGTCAAGTTGAACATGTCTCTAAACTCTGGCCACCCATTCCACGCCTGGCTGTACATCCAGAGGGACTTGCACCTCAAGAGATTGACATTTTGAGGATATGGAGAACCTGGGCCCATGGACCTACTCACTGTAGCACTGTTTATCATAAGGACATTTGAAACAACCTCAACTTCTGCCTCCTAGTAGTGGGTGCTGTACTTTTAAATACTCAGCAACAGGGCAGCCCGGGTGGCTCAGCTGTTTAGTGCCGCCTTCAGCCCAGGGTGTGATCCTGGAGACCTGGCATCGAGTCCCACGTCAGGCTCCCTGCATGGAGCCTGCTTTTCCCTCTGTGTCTCTGCCTCTCTTTTTCTCTGTCTCTTTCTCTGTGTCATGAATAAACAAATAAAATCTTAAAAAAAAAAAAAAACTCAGCAACAAAGTGAACAACAAAGCTGGAAGGGGTGCATGGTGTGCACTCTGGGGGTAGGGACTGAGACACATGGGTAGGGTCTGGATGGCAGGTGCTGTCAGGTGCACACAACAATGTGGACGAATGTAGAAGATGTGATGTTGAGTGAGAAAAGCAAGTTGCTGAAACGTCAGTTATAGAAACGCTGTAAGCACGCAGAACTGTGTTCTTTATTGCTTGTCCATTCACATGTGTGTGGAAAGTGGGCAGGGGGCATGCGTGGGAAGGAGGCGCACCATATCCAGGATGGGGGGGTGCGTTGCGGGAGGGCAGGTGCACAAGTGGCTTACCTCCTTCTGCCGTGATTCATTTCTTCCCGTTATGCACTGAGGCTTGATATTCACGCAGCGCATGGATAAAGTACACACTGATGAGGCTTTGCATATGCATGGGCCCAAGTAACCCGCTCAGACTAATAAGTAGAACATTTCCAGCACCTCCCAGGGCTCCCTCGTGCCCCTTCCCCATCTGCACCTCCACCAGATTTGATGAATTTCTTTTAGAAAATGATTTAAATGCTAAGATTTGCCAAAGCTAGGTTTGTGGATGTTGATTGGGTTTTTCTCTATCCTTTTCCGAATCCTTCACATATCCCATCATCATTGTCATCATCATCATCAGCAGAGGGGGACTCAGACAGATGTGGGGGCAGTGGCCCAGGCAGCAGTGTGGCAAGGACTCCACAGGGACGAAGATTGCCGGGCCAAACCGGGGTCTCAGGCAGCCCTGGGAATCCTGAGAATGGCCTCGGCTCTAAGGGAGGTTCCCAAGACAGAGCTGCTTTTGGCTGAGCGTTCCAGAGCTGTCAAGACTTGGACGAGGAGTCGCCCCTGAGGGTCCCTCTAAACCACCCCGCCTGCACCGAGGCCATTGGCACCGCCTGGAAAAGCCAGTCGTGCCTTGGGCAGCACCAGGGCTGGGCCCAGAGCCCCTGCCTGTCCATTCTTTCCGGGTCACGAGCTGTCCATGGTGCCCATCACGCAGGCCTGTTTGCGGCTCCTCTGTGGGTGGCCCGAGCCTCTCATTGTCCCAGCACAATAGCAGTGGCTTTGCTTGCTGGAAGAAACCAGGACAGGAAGCCTCAATCGAGGCCAGCACTCCCAGCTTCCTGCTGTCCCCAGCGGTGCTGGGCCGGCAGGCCTTTGTCTCCCTCCAGTCTGAGGAGGCTGGAGGCCGGCCTTCCCAGCAGCAGCACTGCCTTGCTGAAGCATCTTCTAGGACTCGTGTCCCTCCACCCGTTGTCCTTTAAAAGGAAGGGTCAGCAGGCTTCCAGCAGGCTCCTGCTGTGTGTCAGGCACATCCCATCCCTTCCTTTGATTTCTGAGGGCTTGCTGTGTGCCAGGCACTACTATAGAATCTGGGGATACAGCTCGGAACAAGAGAGGCAAGCTCCCTGTCCTCATGGGGTTTCCATTCACTTTATCCTGTTGCATTCTGAAAGGTGGGATGGTATTGCTATGATCCCCGTATCTGGGAATAGTAAACTGAGGCTCAGAGAGGCTAATGCCTTTTCCTGAAGTTACACAGCAGGAAGGAAGAGGATCTCTGGCTTAAACACACAGTGTCCATTTCCAAACTTGGCCTTCAGCATTGGATTGGGGTAAAGGTTTCATCTCAGCCATGCTCCCTTCTTATCTTGGCCTTTCCCTTAGCACCTGGTGTAGATCGCCTAACCTCACTTTTCATCTGTCAGATGGACTTTTAATGCAAGATGGGAAGGTGGGAAGTGTATGAAGACAAGGAGGGCTTCTTGGAGAAGGTGACCTTTGAACTAAGGCCTGATGGATGAGGAGCTGGCACATGGCAGAGCTGGGGAGACTATCCTGCTAGTAAAAACAGCATCTGCAAAGGTCCTGAGGCAAGAATGTCTCCTGGCAGGTGGAAGAGATAGAATGATGTGGGGCTGAAGATTATTGAGGTGTGGGGTGATGGGACGCTGGATGGTGAGGTGAGAGATTAAGGGCCTTATGGGCTGTGGAAGGATTTTAGGTGGTTGTTTTTTTTTTTTTTTTTTTTTTTTAAGTGTAGCAGGAAGCCAGGGGAAGCCATGGAGAATTTTAAGCTGTGAATTGACAAGATCTGATTTACATATTTAACAGGATTCCTCTGGCTGTGTGTGGAGAAAGGACTTTGGGGGCAATGAGGGGGAACAGGGAGGAGGTGATTGCATTAGTGGAGGCGAGAGAAGATGGTGCCTTGGACTGGGGAGGGGTGGCCGTGGAGGTGGAGGGAAGAAGTTGGATTTTTAATACCTATTGAAGGTGAAGCTGATGGATGGAGGTGGGCACCAGAGAAAAAGAGGGGTCGAGGGTGAGGGACGGCTGGGGGGTTTTGGCTGGAGCCAGTGGTGCTGTGGGTTGGGAGGGAGGATCAGGAACTAGATTGTGAGGCTCCTGGACATCCAGATGCAGATGTGGAGTCTTCAGGGAAGGAATTCAGGCTGGGGACATAAACAAGGGCCGAGGGGACCTGGCGGAGACTGCTGTGCGGTGCGTGCAGCCAGAGGCACGGCTGCCTGGCTCCGTGACCGCTGCGTGAAGCACCCGTGCACCGCCTACTGGGAAACCTGAGTCTGCGGGTGGCCAGTGCCCCCGGACAGCCACCGACATCCCTTGGGTGATGGAGAAGGATCTAACAGCCGTCTCTGGAAGGCCAGCCTCCCCTTTGCCTGCCTCCCCCTGCTTTCCTCCATCCTGGGCTGTCCTTCTGTCAGAGATCTCCCCAGACAAGCACAGTCACATGAGACATGCTCTATCTAGCCTGCAGCCAGGCAGACCAGGCAAGGTTGGCTGTGTGGGACTGGCCTCAGTCTCTCCCAGGCGCGCCTCCCATCCTCCATCCACCCATCCTCACATTCAAGTCCATGGTTCTTTTTTTTTTTTTTTAAATATTTTATTTATTTATCCATGAGAGACACACACACACACAGAGGCAGAGACACAGACAGAGGGAGAAGCAAGCTCCATGCAGGGAGCCCGATGTGGAACTCAATCCTGGGACTCCAGGATCATGTCCTGGGCTGAAGGCAGATGCTCAGCAGCTGAGCCACCCAGGTACCCCAAGTCCACGGTTCTTGTCAGTAGTTCCTCTCCTGCCAGCTCTGTGCTACCCGCATGAGGGCCAGGCCACTGTCATTTGTCATTTCTCATCAGCCTGGCTGCACCCCTCCATTCTGGTACCCCCACTTTCACTCTCGACCCCCTAAAATCCAGTTCTTCACAAAAACTACCAGTATTTTGCCAATATGTAAAAACTGGGAGACTTTGCTTAAAAAACAAAACAAAACAAATTAAATTCTGGCTTCTGTTGAAAAGAGGCCCAGAATACCTGGTGATACTGGGCCCACCCACCTTCCCACCTGACCACACTTGGGAAGGAGAAGCGGCCATCCCCTTCAATAGGATGCACTTGCCAGCTCTCCACGGTCCCCAACCCCCCCGCGCGCCCCCCCCCCCATCGTCATGTGTCACATCACAGAGGACAGAAATGATTTCTCTGTTCTGAGCCCCTGAAAAAAGTGGCAGGACAGCTGCAGTCCATCCGTACAGCAGGATCCCGGGCAGCTGTAAAAAAGAACGAGGAGGTTCCCCGTTAAGGAGAGGAAGGATCTGTAAGCAGGATTAAGTGGGAAAAGCAGATACAGCATGTCCTGGGTATGCTGCTATTTTTCTGGTGTGTAAAAAAGGGAAAAAATGAAAATACGCGCACGCGCATGTGTGTGTACATGTCTGTATATTCCCATTTGTTATTTTTGCATGAAGATTCTTTGGAAGGGTACCCGAGACAAAGCTGTGGTTCGCCAGGGGGGTGCGGAGGGACTAGATGCCCTAGGGCCCCACGTGTAGGAGAAACACTTGTCGTATTTTTGACTTTTTATAATTTTGACTTTTGAACCATATGGATGTGTTATTATTTAGAAGTTAAAAAATTTTTTTTAAATTTTTGAAAAAAGGAAAACAAGGGAAATGCATTCTCGTCAGAGTGAGTGCCATGGGTGAGGAAGCAGATGGGAGTGTGTCTCCCTGAGGGCAGGGCTTCACCGTGCTCCCTGCACAGGGCCTGGGGTCGGAGGTGCTCAGTAAACATTGGTTGACTGCATGGGGGTGAGGGATATATTCCTGTTTTGTTCCATGCAGAAGCTGGGTAGGCTTCTCCTTGTTCCCTGCCCATGTCCCTGTGCTGTGATGCTTCCCGGATCCGCCCAGGTGGCATTTGAACTTGTGGCCCTCCTTTCAGGCCTTGGGGCGGGGTGGATCGGAGGCCTGGATACTCACCTCTCCCTGCTTCTGTTCCTCTAGGCATTCCTGCATCGCATCCGGCAGAATGTGGCGGACTCCGTGGAGAAAGGCCTCACAGAGGAGAACGTCAAGGTGTGGACTGCTGGGCCGGCCCTTTGCAGACTGACCTGTTGCTCTGTATCTTGCTCCCGGGGGTGGGGGGAGGGGAGGGGAGGCGGTGATGCTCAGAGGGCAGAGTGGGAGGTGCATCCACCCTGCTGGCCGCTGGCTTTGCCCTCCCACAGCTTGCTCCCTGCAGCCCCTGGGGGGTCTGGGGCCCCAGAGTGAGCTGCGCTTGGCAGACATCAGAGGACGCAGCCTCAAGACTTTGTCTCCTCGCTCACCATGGCCATCCTGTCTTCCAGCCTTCTCTGTGCCAGGCCTCCTGGCGTGGAGCCAGCAGAAAATCCCTTCCCAAGTGCCCCTGGGAGCCTGGCACCTCCAGCTGCCCTCTTGGCAGCCCTGGCCTGTGCCCCTGCTCTGGGCATTGAGTGTCAAGGCAGAGCAGTTGAGTAATTGGGTCCGGCCTTCGTCTTGGCTGTGGCTCTGGGGAGTTTCGGGAGGACGTCAATAGGCCCTCTGTGTGCATGGAGGAGGCCCCTGCAGTCCCCAGGCTTGGCTTTCTAGCGTGACCTCACTCTCTGGGAAGCTGCCTTTAGTTCTTGGGGCTCCGGGGTCCTGGTCCGGGGGAGGAGGGAGACAGGGTGGGTGGGTGTCAGAGGTGCCCGACATGTATAGCACACAAAGGACTTGGTCAAACAGGATGTTCCCCCCCCTCCCCCCATTCTCGGCCAGTCTGGGCAGTAACCTTGCAGTGGATAATTTTTTTTTTAAAGATTTTATTTATTTATTCATGAGAGACAGAGAGAGAGAGAGAGAGAGAGAGAGAGGCAGAGACACAGGCAGAGGGAGAAGCAGGCTCCATGCAGGGAGCCCAACATGGGACTCGATCCCTGGTCTCCAGGATCATGCCCTGGGCCTAAGGCGGCGCTAAACCACTGAGCCACCTGGGCTGCCCACAGTGGATAATTCTGAGTCCAGTTATTTGGATGAGAAAGCTGAGGCTTTAGATATTAAGAGACCCGCTCATGGTCACTGCCTGGCTGGTCCCTGATAGTGCTGGGATTTAAGCATTTTATGCATGCATTCATTCGTTCAGCAAATATTTACCGAGGGCTTATTTATTTATTATGTGTGTTTATCACAATTCATTTATTTATTGCAATTTATTTATTTTTTGTTTTTTTTTAATTGCAATTTAAAAATCACTAGAACTTTAAATTGTAATTTATTAGTTTTTTTAGAAATTACTTCTGTCATGAGCTCTAACTCACAGTAAAGGGTGCATTCTAAGTATCGAACGTGATGCTGTTTCACATATGAACAGGCCTATAAATGCAAACTCAATGAAGACAGAGCATCTCCTGCCCCCACGGGCTCCTCTGTGTCCCCTTCCTTGTAAATGCCCCCTCCCCAAAGGTAAACCATTGATTAGTTTTGCCTGTTTGTGAGCCTTAGATAAAAGTGAGCTCTTTCATGTCTGGTGCCTTTTGCTCACTGTGATGTGTGTGAGATTTGCCTGGGCTGTTATGTGCGGCTCTGATCCAGTCTCTGTAATTGCTGGCTCATCATCCCTAGTACAGTGTCCCTTAATTGACCATGCGTTCTCCTGTTGGTGGATATTTGAGTTATTTTCAGTTCTGGGCTTTTATGACCATGGTTATGTATGCCTTTTGGTGGACACAGGCTCTCTTGGGTATACACTCAGGAGACAGATATTTATTTTGAAGTTTTGGAGTCATCCCTTGAAGAAGTATGGCAATAGGATCTATCCTGTGGGTCTTTAACATAAACTGATTCAACCATGTGAACCAGACAAGAAGAATAATGAGATGGTGCAGGTGATTCTTCCAACCACCTTCCCGGATGAGTGTCCCCCAGGGTGAGGTGGGGAAGAGACTCCCTCACCCTCTCACAATGCAGCCATTGAGGAAAGGCCTCCAGCCCTCATACTTACCTGACCTGCCTACCCTCAGGCCATCTCCCTCTGCAGACTTTCTGGTGCATTCCAAAGGTCCCCCAGGTTGGTCTTCATTCCTTGAGGTCTTTGGCTCACATGTTACCTTCTCAGAGTGGCTGTCCTTGGCCCTCTGCCCCACCCTGGGACTCCCTCCACGTTTTCCTTTTGTCTTTAGTGCTTCTGACCCTCTAGAATATTCTAGCTTAGTTCTTTGCTTGTTGTCTGTCCCCTTGTATTAGAATGTCACGGACGCATGCACGTGTCTATGCCCCACTGTATCCCCCCAGGGCCTCTAATCGTGCCTGGCAAACAGCAGGTGCTCAGTCAGTATTTGCTGAAGGAAGGAGGAAGGAACCCTAGAGGGAAACAGAAACCTTTAGTGACACTGGTTACCCCTGCTGTGAGCAACCCCCCTGCCCCTCCCCCCCTTTCCCTGGGATGGGTGGGGGAAGAGCCCTTCACTGGATTCATTGTACTGTGTTCTGTTCATTGAACCATGGGGTATCTTCTCTGAAATTAAATTTCAAAAAATATACCTCTTATTAAAAAAAGGGTAAAAGAATTTTATGCAGTTCAGAAGGAATTTAAGTAAATAAAGAGCTCCTAGTTCTCTTTCCCAAGGTCCCTTTAGTTGCCAGCTCGATGCTTCATTCAGTTAGTCTCTCCTTCTGCCAGCCTACAGAGGATTGCCTTTCTTTTAATTTTAATTTTTATTTATTCATTTTTTTTTGAGAGAGAGAACAAGAGCACGAGTGGAGGGAGGGAGGGACTGAGGGAGAGGGAGAAGCAGACCCCTCTGGTAAGCAGGGAACCTGATGGGGGGCTCAATCCCAGGACCTGAGATCATGACCTGAGCTGAAGGCAGACGTTCAACCGACTGAGCTACCCAGGCATCCTATCCCCCCTCCTTTTTTTTTTTTAAACACAAATGGGCCCATGCTAGAATTTTGCTTCGCACCATGATTCTCCACCCCACCCCCACTTAGTAATATATATTAAGGATCATCCCAGGATTTGCAGATTCTTTTCATAGACTGCATAGTATTTCAGCATGTACAATATATTTAATTATAACCAGTCCAGTTCATTTAAGTATTTGATGAGTCCCCCTTTTGGACGTGTGCCTTTTCCCCAGTGTTTTGCTTTTGCAAATAAAGCTATAATATGTAAATAAGGCTATAGTATGTCCTTGGCTATCCACCAGGCTCTTCACCTTGGCATTATTAACATCTTGGGCTGGATGATTCTTTGCTGTGGGTGGGGCGCTGTCTTGTGTATTGTAGGGTGTCGAAAGCATCCCTAGCCTCTGCCTATGAGATGCTGGTAGCATCTTTACCCGCAATTTGTGATGGCCACTGATGTCCCTAGACATTGGGAAACATCCCCTGGGGTACACGGTTGTCCCTTGTTGTAGACCACTGATGGACAGGCTCAATTCTAAAATATAGAATTAATGGATCAAATTGTACCCTGATGTGGCATCTCAAACTTTGTAGACTCATATGGGGGAAAAAGCACTTATATATTGTTTGTGTAAGTTCACATGGCATATCTTGGACATCCTTCCCTATCATATTTTCTTTTGCCACAGCATTTTAATAGGTACATGGAACTACCCTCATCATTTTAAAAATCAGTCTTATGATTGGATGTGCTGGTTGGCCACTATGAAAACTGTGACAAATGTCTTATATTACATTCTCTGCATGCTGAGTGTGAACTCAGTTCTGCTGCTTACTGGGCTGTGTGGCCTTGAGAATGTTAATTTACTTTGGGTCCCTGCTCTTCTATAAATGGGGAATGACAGTAGTCTCTATCTCGTGGGGTTGCAATGAGCATTAGGTGCCATAAATGCATGTTAAGTTCTTAGCACAGGATTAAGCGTTAATCCTGTGTGATCAATGTTGGCCATAGTTTGTTTTAGCATTATTTTTATTAGTGGTAAAGTGGCTCCAGTGTATCAGAGTGCCTGTTGCATTATATCCTCATTCACACCGTGGGTTATGTCTTTTCTTTTTTTTTTAATGCTTGATTTTGCTCCCCCTCTGTGCCTTGATTAACACAATCTTCGGGCTTCACTTTTCCTTATAGATCCTGTTCTCGAACATCGAAGACATCTTGGAAGTTCATAAGGATTTCTTGGCTGCCTTGGAGTATTGTTTACACCCTGAGCCTCAGTCTCAGCATGAACTTGGGAATGTTTTCTTAAGATTTGTAAGTATGGTGACCCGGCCCCTGTTGGAGCCTGCGACTCTGGGGAAGTGGGCTTCCTCCCCGGCATCCTCGGCAGGCCTATCTGGGGGATGGAGAGGCAGGTGGCAGGCAGGGCAGGTGCAGCCTCTGCTCCCAGGAGCAATGGGAATCAGTTCAGTTCCAGCAGATTAGTGGTGGATTTAGCTGGCTCTGCCTCCCCTCAAGCCACAGAGAGCGTGGCTCCCTTTTCTTCAGGGCTCCTTGCTGAATGACTGTGTCCTGGGGTTCCCATGACCTCCTAGTCTGGCAGGGGCCTTCTGCAGCAGAGGGAGCAATGTGGGTAGCCAGTGCCAAGAGGATGGACTTGAGTCAGACAGACCTGGGTATGAGTCCCAGCTTGGCCACCCCTGGACCCTCGAGGGCGTCTTAGGTTCCTACCTAAGCTGCTGGTCAGAGAGGCAGATACTTTTCATAATAGCCTCTGTCTTCCTGCAGGATTGCCAAGTTGCTTGGAATAGTGAGGGGATGGCTGGAGGAAGGAGGGTGTGGGCACCCTAAAACCCAACCTCAGACTCCTGAATTGATCACAAAACTAGCACACACAGCCCAAACCCTCAGCCACACGTTCTCCACCCATCACATCTGTGTGTGCACAACTGCTTGTCCGTTTCTTCTTGGCACAATAATCAGAGCCCCCTGTAGGGCCCCTACAAGGAAACTGAATGCTTGGGCTCTTAGCTGTCAAAAGCAGCATTTCCATATCTGCCTGATCTTGGGCCTGGGATACAGCTGGGACTGGGCTCAACGAAGGGCAGGGGAGTGAGGGAGCTGGGCATGGTTTAGAGGAGGGGGTGTTGCCATTTGCTAAATTTAACTACTCAAAGCCTCAAGCCTTTGGTCCCCTGGCCTTTTTGCAAGCTGAAGGAGAGGATGACATTGCAGAGCACGTCACAGAAGGGGCTCAGGGTATGAGGAATGGCAAACCTGCTGCAATCTTATCACTTACTCTCCTTGCCTGTAGCCATAGCAGACATCACTAATCAGTCACAGCATTCTGCCTCCGGGCTCCCTGGGGGGCTCCAGAAATCTTCTCACCAGTGTTGCAGCCAGTGCTACTCATCAGTTGGGGTTGGCATGTGACAGTAAACAGATTGGCCTCTGCTTTCTGACCCAACCTTTTCATCGTGCAGATGAAGATGAAGATGGACAGCGAGACCCTGTCACTTCACAGGGCTTGGGTCCAGTTTTTCATTTTCTTTCCCCTTTTAGAGTGTGCATTTATTAGGACTTTCTTCATTGCAAGTGACAAAAACACCAGTTCAAATAAGCTTGAACAAACAAAAAGACTTTATGGCTCATACAAATGGAATATTCCAGTGAGTGGGCTTTAGGCATAGCTGGATCCAGGGCCGCATATGGTGTTTTCAAGACTTGGTTTTTATCTTTAGGTCTGATTTCCTCTGTTGGCTTCATCCTTGAGGGGTTGTGGGTGTGTGCCTCACAGAGTAGCAGAGGTGGTCCTCAGCAGTTTTAGGCTGACACTTTGCCAGCTCAGCAGTGACAGTTCAAAGAGAGTTTCTCTCCACAGTAATTCCAATGTGAGTCTTTGAGGGCTCATGGCCACCATTGCCAGGACAGGTTGCTCTCTGGGTTGGCCTGGGTCATATGCTCACTTGTGGTGCCTGTGCCTGGGAGTGGGGCAGGCTCAGTGGGCTCAGAGTGAGGAGGTGGCTCCAGGGGAAAAATTTGGGGCCATGACCAGAAGAAGGGGGAATGGATGCTGGGTGGGTAAAACAAGACATGGTCCAGTGAAGAGCCAAGGCTGCAGTTGTGGTAGATCAGGGTTATCTGGAAGAAGGGTGGGGCTGGTTGGAGGCCTGTTGGGCCTCTTTCAGTTCCTTCTGCTTTCTTGCTTTCATTCATCAAGTAGTCATGTTGCCCACTCGCCACCAGGGACTCCAGTCCCCACTGGCACTATGGCAGTGACCCCGGCAGATGCAAACCCTGCCCCCCCCCCCCCCCACCGCCGTGGAGCTCAAGGGTGTGGGGGGATGAAGGGGGAGGTGATGGACAGAACACAGATGAGAAGGAAGACCTATGGGGGTGGTGGGGTGGTGGGGTCAGGGCCTACCATAGTTCCTGGACTGCGCAGTGCCTTTCCGTGGGGAAGGGAATGCCAAAGGGGCCAAATCTCAAGTCACAGATCCACCACCTAAGCTTGGGGTGTGTGTGGTGCTGCAGGTAATGATGAAAAAGCTTAGAGTGCCTCTAGAACCAGACCACCTGGGTCGGAAACCCAGCCCCGTGCTCCCTAAGTAGTGGGTGACCTTGGACAAGCTTCACCTCTCCCTGCTTCAGTTCCCTCATCTACAAAAACAGACATAAGGATAGCTCCCCACTCCTTGAGCGGCATGAGGCCTTGGGCCTGTGACTTTTCCTTGGTTTTCCCCTGTGCAAATGGGGCAGGTAGAGTAATTACCTGCCAGGTTATTGTGAGGAGTAGATGAGGGTGCCCTCATTGCAAGAGAGCAGCGTGTGGCAGGTACTAAGTGCTCAGCACACACCCGGTGCCGGCCAGCGGCTCTGGCTGTGGGCCCTTCACTGTTTAGGGCGTCTGCTCAGATTGCACACCCAGAACCTTCAGGGTTGAGCCTGGAGGGGTAGCTTACTGATTCTGAAACCCATTCTCCCTCCTCTTTGGTTTTCTCTTTCCTGCAGCCACCATCGGCAGGATGACTGGGGGTTTGTTTAGAAACAAGATGAGTTGCTTGCTTTGCAGACCCACCTCTTCCTTCCTTAGTTTCTTGGGGTCTCCTGCCCAACCCCCAGCCCAAGGTCAGAGCCCTTCAGCCCTTCCTGTCCAGTGGCCTTACCCAGGACATCCTTGTTTAGGGTTTGTTGCGTTGGGAGGTGGTGTTCTGTGAGCCTTTTGGAACTGAGAGTGTTCAGTGCAGAGCTTCCTGCTGTTCCCAGAGGCCCCAGCTGACGGTTACAGACCTGGTGACCCACAGGTGACCTCTAAATTGGAAAGAGTCCAGTGGAGGGGCATTTGGAGGTCAAGAAAACTATCCCCTTGCCTCAAAATTGTGCTGCTGTGTGGCCGCAACCAGCGATCTACTTTCTCACACATTCCTGAGCCTTCTCTACACATTTCAGGTTCATATATGTGGGGCACCGCACATAGTAGGTGTTTAACTTAACCAGCAGTAGGTGTTTAACTTAACTATTTGCTGAGTGTTCACAGAGGGCCTATTGTGTGCCAGACATTGTGCCGGGGTTAGAGAATACCTCCGTAAGACGGATGTGGTCCCTGCCTTTGGGTAGCTGACTGCTATTTGGGAAAAGACATAAACTGATAATCTGAATAATTCAGACTACTCCTGGCTGGCTACTTTAGCTGGAGTAATCCAGGTATTGGTTGAGGAGGTGGAAGCTGAGTTTGGGGAGTGGCCAGGCTTGGGGGAAGAATGTTCTAGGTAGAAGGTATGGCAGTGCAAGGCCCTGAGGTAGGAAGAGGCTGGTAAATTCAAGGAGTAGATAGAAGGCCAGTGAGGTGAGGTGAAAGGAAGGCAGGGTCACATTATCTGGCCCTTGAAATTCATAATCAAGTGTTGGATTTCATTTGTAGCATAAGGATACTACCAGGGGGTTTTCAAGCAAGGGTGTGACACAGTCTGGCTTGTACTTTAATACTAATGGTGGACATTTATTGAGCACTTACTATATACTACAGCCTTATGTTTTAACTCATTTATTTATTTATTTTTAAATATTTTATTTATTTATTCATGAGAGACACAGAGAGATAGAGACACAGGCAGAGGGAGAAGCAGGCTCCATGAAGGGAGCCCGATATGGAACTCGATCCCGGGAGTCTGGGATCACACCCTGAGCCAAAAGCAGTCGCTCAACTGCTGAGCCACCCCAGGCATCCCTGTTTTAACTCATTTAATCCCTCTAACAACCCCATGAATTAAGGGCTATTAGTAACTCCTCCTTCCCGATGAGGAAACAGAGGCACAGAGAGGCCAGGTAACTTGCCCGAGTTCACGTTTGGAAATGCAGAGCCAGGATGGCAGGCCCAGGCTGCTGGCTTGAGTCTGCACACTTGATCCTGGGACTTGCTGCTTCCTGAAAGGGTTCCTCAGGCTTCTGGCTGCAGATTCGGGGCAGGACTAGAGGCTGTGAGGCCGACAGTGAGTGGGAGCCACCTTACCCGAGGTCCCTCCTGCTGTGTGGTCATGGGGTTCCTCCCAGGCTGGCCCAGCTGTCGGCACATCTCAGAGCGTCTGCTTTCCTGCCACAGGCTCTCTCTCACAGGCTCTGTCCTTGTCTTGCAGAAGGACAAGTTCTGCGTATATGAGGAATACTGCAGCAACCATGAGAAGGCCCTGCGGCTGCTTGTGGAGCTCAACAAGATCCCCACTGTGCGCGCCTTCCTTTTGGTAAGTTTGTTTGTCACCTGCCCTTCTGTGCAGCTTCAGGCTTGCAAGTCCCTGGGCACAGGAGAGCTTCATGCCCAACCCATGCTGCCTGGGTCAGCTGGGTTTAACAACTGGGGTAATGCTGGCATCACCTCACGTCTTCTGTAAGGGGCCAGATTTTTGCCTTTTTGCATCACGTACTCTCTGTCACAACGACTCAGTTCTGCCATTGCAGCATGAGAGCAGCCATAAATAATATATAAAGGAGGGAGCATGGCTGGGTTCCAGTAAAACCTTATTTACAAAACAGGCGGTGGGCTAGATCTAGGGCCACGTTGCCAATTCCTGGTCTAAAGTAATGATCCTGATAAGAGCAGTAGCAATGATTGTATTGTTAGGATGATTTAATTGTAAGGGAAAGAAAATCCAGTTAAAATTGGCTTTTGCGGGATCCCTGGGTGGCGCAGCGGTTTAGCGCCTGCCTTTGGCCCAGGGCGCGATCCTGGAGATCCGGGATCGAATCCCACGTCAGGCTCCTGGTGCATGGAGCCTGCTTCTCCCTCTGCCTGTGTCTCTGCCTCTCTCTCTCTCACTGTGTGACTATCATAAATAAATAAAAATTAAAAAAATAAAATAAAATAAAATAAAATTGGCTTTTGCCAAAAAAAGAAAAAAAATTATTTGTTCATTTTTCTGGAAAGTTTAAGACCCAGAGGGCTTCAGGCACAGCAGAATCTAGGTGTTCAGATATGTCATCAGAAATGTGTCTCTTAGTTTTGCTTTTCTCTGCCTTGGCCCCTTTCCCAAGTGGTGCCAACATGGCCTCCAGCACCTCTGTCCTTTTTTTTTTTTTTTTTTTTTTTTAAGGGTTTTATTTATTTATTCATGAGAGAGACATAGGCAGAGAGAGAAGCAGGCTCCCTGCAGGGAGCCCGATGTGGGACTCAATCCCAGGACCCGAGGATCACGACTTAGGCTGAAGGCAGATGCTTAACCACTGAGCCACCCAGGTGCCCTTCAGCTCTGTGCTTATACTTCTAATAGCAGAGCAGCTTTAGGGAAAAAGAGCTCCTCTTTCTCAGCATTAACAGCAAAAATCCTGGGTCTGATGCTTATTGACTCAGCTTGGCTCAAGACCTTGTCCCTGAACCAGTTACTGTAGATGGAGGGTTTGGTTGTTGCTCTGATTGGTCACTGCTGGAGCTGGAGGGTGGAGTCAGCTCCACCTGTACATAGCACAGGCCCTAAGGGTGGGGTGGAGCTCTAAAGGATGCTTGGTTTGCACTTGGACAAGTAAGTTGGGAATAGACATTGATCAGGCCAGATGGCAGACATCCATGATGGTCTTCTCTACAATTGCAGAGAGCTTCACTTGTGTATAAAGGTTCTCACTTGTGATTTCCTTGGAGCTTTACCAGCCACCGTCTGTTGTATATGAGTTAAGTTCTACATTTGTCTGCTTTGCAGACATCCCAAATAACAATGGTTTAAACAAGGTAGGCATTTATTTCTCTGTCATGCGAACAAGGTGGATGTAGACAGTCTAAGGCTGGTATAGGGGGCCTAGTGTTGGGGGCCAGTGCCCTGGGATGTGACCTCATCAATGTGGTCTAAGTTGACCTCTCACTACTTCTACATTCCAGGTAGTGGGATGCAGGAAGTTAGGAAAGAGGGCCCACCTGTCTCCTTTTAAGGGCACAGCAGGAAGCCGTACACATCTCTTCTACTCACATCCAGGACTGACTCACATGGCTGCATGCAACTGCAAGGGAGGCTGAGGCATGTAGCTGTGAGCCCAGATGAAAATTCTGTTGTCTTGGAAGAATACAGTAGGGGACACTGCATAGCCTTTGCCGACAGGTGATTCTGATGACTAAAATCTTAAGTGACTTCCGAGAGTACGTGAAAAGTGATTGAGCTGCTCATGGGTTCGAATCCGGATCCCTCACTTCTAAATCCCCTGCTCAGTCAAAGGCCAACACCCCCACCCCCAAGAACTGTTTTATTTCCTGACCGCACGTAGAGAATAAAGCACACAAAGGAAGAACAGCTAATTGACGTAGCACGAGGAATGTTAACTCCATGCATAGAGAGCTAAACTACATAATAAAATTATTACCTGCACTCCTCCCTGATGCACAGTCTCCAACAAAGCATTTCCAGAATTTTGATTCAAAATGTACGTTTCCATCACTCGTATGTTCATGTTGCCTGGTCCATTTCCAGTGAGCATCTGAGGAAGGGCCGATGGGCCAATGGATTGCCACTTATGTCTCATGTGTCTTAGTGTTTGGGACTGATGCTGTTGGCTGCTCTTACCTGCCTCTTTACATTTCCAGTTTTGTACATTCAATAAAGGGTCTGGACCAGAAGCAAAGATGAAGTCATATGGCCCAAGCCCAGACACCTGGCCCTGCCTCTGTGATTGCCTTGATGACTTTAGTCCTGTAGTCCCTGTAAGAAATCAGCTGTAATCTAGGCTCCTGGCCGAGGAGCCCTCTTCCTGGGGGTGTCTTCTTGGACTCAGCTGGGTCTTGGGAAGCAGGTGATGGCAGGATGGTGTTAGCAGGGTGGTGGGATGGGAAGGGCCCCATTCTTTTTCCTTCCTTCCTCTGTCTCCTGCAGTCTTCCTGGTGGGCCAGGCTGCCATTTCCCAACAGCAGCTGAGCTGGGCCAGATCAGGCAGGGGGAGGACATGGGAGAGGGCCAGCACATGCAACATCTTTCCCCCTCCTTGCTTTTGACCACCTGCAGAAAAGCCATCTCAAGTCCATCATGGGGTATTAAGGTGTTGGGAACAGACATGGTCTGGTTTTCCAGTCCCGATGTGCTGTGTGCTAGCTAAGAGGTAGCTAGCTTCATCATTCTGTACTCCGTTTTCTTGTCTGTAAGATGGGAGTAATTTATTCATTTATTCATTCATTCTGAGCCTTGGGGTACAACATGACCAAGGCAAGAAAAGTCCTTGCTGTCCTGGAGCAGCCATTCTGGTAGGAGAAACTTACATGATATGTCACATGGTGTTAAGTCCTCTGGAGGAAATAAAATAAATTAAGGATGACGGGATGTTTGGAGGGAGTCAGGGTGGTGGCTGCTATTTTAGATTGGTCTGTGGGGAAACGGTGTCTTAGGTGATGTTTAAACAGAGACTTTGGTAAAAGTAAGAGAGAGAGGCAAGAAGCACCTGGCAGGAAAGCATTCCAGGTAGAGAAATTGTGTATCCCAAGGTCCTGAGGTAGAAGGATGTTTGACGAATATCAAGAAGGCCAGGGTAGCTGGAATGGAGAGTAAGAGAGGAAATGTGGGAGAAAGTGAGATCAGATCAAGAGGCCAGGTAATGAAGGAGCGTTTGGATGGTGGAAGGGATCTGAGATTCTTAAAAAGCCTTTTTTATTGCAGAATATTACTGTATGCACTATATGCACTCATAACGTGACACCTCACTCAAATCACTTCTGTGAAGGAGGAAGATTTAAAGAGATAATTTTCAAAAGTTCTTCCCATAGTGCTTGGAGTGTAATCTTGCTAGAATAGTGAATGGCAGCTCTGTGTGTGTTTGCATTTTTTTTTCCCTTAAATGAAAATAAAGTGAAACAAGAATTTGGAGTGTTTGGGGGAGAAGTGCAGTTGGCAGCTTTGACAGTTATGTGAAAACCCCTTGATCCCGGACAAAGAGGCAGGACCTTCTCCCGCCAGGTCCTGGGGGCTTCTGGAAAACACTCCCCTACCGCCAGGCTCCCCTCTCTCTGCCCGGAGCTGACATCACCAGGGCAGCTTGTGGCGAGCACTGGCTCAGAGGACAAAGGCCTGAGTGTGAGCAGTGTGGGGCCTGGCATCTCCCAGCTGCCACAGCTCCGATCCCCCATCTGTGCCCTGGGGAGATGTGGGGGTGGGAGCCACGCAGCTCCTGCCAGAGCAGGGACCTGGGGTCCCGGGGATCCTGCTTCCCCAAGTAGAGGGCCTGCTGAGATCCCTGAAAGGCAGTAGCTCTGAGTCTTGGACCTGCCCTTTCACTTATCTGTTCCAGTTTCCCATCTGTAAAGGGGAGATAACATCCCTGGTCATCCGGGACCTGTGAACATGAACTTTATATAGGCAAAGCATAAGGCACAGGGCCTAGCACGTGGTAAGCACAGGCTTAATGTTCTCACTTGAGTATAAGCAGGGAATTTGCTTTGTTGGGCAGGTTCCCCAGTGCTTGGAACCGTTCCCAGCCCATAGTAAGCACACAATGTATATTTGCAGAATGAGTGAGTGAATGAATGAATGAGTGTTAGGATGAGGATTCTTTTCCCCAGAAGCTCCTGTTTCATTTGTAGTCTGCCAGCATGGTGTTGAGGAGGGAGGCTGGGACTGTGGGCTATGCTGGCAGTTTGCTCATTCTTCACTTTTTCCCTTCATTCCTTCATGCATGTGTATATTGTATGCATGTATATTGGGTGCATAGTGAGCCCCAGGACAGGACCATGAGGGGTTATGGTGGGGGACTCAGTTCACCTTCCAAGCCCTGTTCCCCTCCCTCTGCAGGGGTAGCTAACTCCCATTAACATTTGGTTTATTTTTCTTCCATCCCTACCTTTGTATTTTACTACAGATGTGTTCTCCACAAACAATGCCTGGTTTTGTTTTGTGTGTTTTTAAAAGCATCATATAAACGGGTTCATAGCACACACATCCTTTTGTTTTTGCAGCCTGTCCGTGTTGCTGTGCACAGTGTCAGGTCCCCATTCTCACCGCCATGTAGCGTGGCAACATATAAACCTATAGGTGTACCTTTCTGTTCTTCATCTGGTGGCTTTTCAGGTCGCATTTCATTTTTTGCCCTTCCAAACGAGGCAGTTTGGGTCCTGGTGCGTATGTGTGAGAGTTTCAGTAGATCAGGAATTAGTAAACTTTTTTTATACAGTGTCTGTTAGGACCACTCCGCTCCGCAATGGTAGTTTGGAAGCAACCTTACAACCTGCAGGTGTGTAAACAAATGGACATGGCTGGATTCTAGTGAAACCTTGATTCCCGAAGGGAGTGGGTGGGATGTGGCCTAGGGACCAAGGTTGCCAGGTCCTGATCTAGGTAGGCTTTGTGCTGGGTTATAGATATGCATACCTCCATCTCCTCTAGGTGTTGCTAAATGCTTCCAAAGTCTGTAGCCATGTTTTGAGAGTGCTTCCTATGCTTATTGAGAAGGTGGCCAAATCCCTTTGCCATTCCTGGCGAGTTTTAATGAAGGTCTTGTGTCCCTTTGCAGAGTTGCATGCTTCTGGGAGGCCGGAAGACCACGGACATCCCTTTGGAGGGCTACCTGCTATCTCCAATTCAGAGGATCTGCAAGTACCCCCTCCTCCTCAAGGTGAGACATTCACCCAACTGCTTTCTCTGCATTTGAGGTGACAAATCCCAGCTCTGACTGACTTACTCACAAAGTAAAATTTGTTGGTTCAAGTAGCTGAGACGGGTAGGGACTGCACTGGTTTGGGCCGGACTGGATCCTACCAGGACCCTGCCTCTTTGTGTTCAGTTCTGCTTTCCACTGTTGGGCTTTATATTCAGTGTGGTAGCCAATGACTGTGTTTCTCTGACTACGCACCTCCTCAAATTCAAGGGCAGTGGGAAAGCATGAACCTCTTTTCTAGTAGCTCTGACATAAGTCCTGAGAGTCACTCAGGCTTTGGTCATCTGTGGCTAGAAGAATATGATGTTCTGAATGGTTTGGGCCTGAGTCATATGGATTAATTTGAACCAATTACATGAAGCCTTTGCTTATGCCATCTATCCTCCTCCCACCTGCTCAGACTTGCACTTTACCCCAGTGGCTAGGAGCTGGGCAGTGTTGGACTCTGGTTGAGACATGGTCCAGTGCAGTGAACTGGGCAGCATTACGTTCTCATTGGCTGGTATCAGGGTTATCTGCTCCATGCCTGACCGAATCACACTGAGTGAATGAGCTCTAATCAAGGCAGACTTATGTCATGTACTCCAGCCTCCAACCAATCACATCCCATAGGCCAAGAGCCCATGGGTGGAGGATGCAGGACCTCCTCATCACAATCTGGCTATTTATGGAAGAGGTTGGGCCTGCTGAGTGGTCCACACACCTGCTGTCTTCATCTTTGATTTCATCTCGGTAGGCCAGACCAGGGGAAGATTTGCTGCTTGTGCGGCGACCCCAGAAGTCTCAATTCTCAGCTTCAGAGTTGGCCTCGGGGCAGATCCCCAGCTGGGTGGATGGCTCTGCCACCATTTTCCGCTCTACACCCAGGGTTTTCAGTGCTTGGAAATGGTGGCTATTGGCCCAAGCCTGCCCTGGCTCCATCCTGAAGGCCTTGCATCTGACAGCTGTTCTTTGGGGTCCCTGCTGGTGGATTAATTTGGCTGGTGGTGCCTCAATCATGCACCTGTCACTGGGGCCACACGCATCCTTGTTCCGTGACCTGGAAGGCAGAGGAGAGGGGAGGATTACTAGGGCATTCTTGAGCTTGACTTTATTGGACAGGGTGGGTGACCCTTGGGTCTGTGAGCTGGACCAGACCCTCTCTGGGGCCATCAGCTCTATCTGTGGACACAGGCCTCTAATGTGTGCAGCCGTGGTCAGTGGGACAAAGTTCTCTCTGCACCTCCTCTGGCCTGCTACTGTTTGTCTGTCCCTGGGGTCTCAAAAGGACTGTCTGTGGTGGTTCTTTGACCCCCAGACACGTGTTTGAAATGCTGTGTGTAGCTAGCTCTTCACCTGGGTGCAGAAGAAGCTCCTGGTAGAACTTGCTTGGTAGAACTGGTGGCCTGTGGATCAAATTAGACTTACCAAAGTGCTTCATTTGATGTGTTTTGGGGTGTTTTCCAAACCTGAACTGGTAATTAGCATTTAAGAGGTAGTCTTCTGTAGTGGTTTAGGGCAGGAGTTGGCAACACCGTGGCCCATGAGCCAGATAGATCTAGCCCATGGCCTGTTTTTGCACGACACATGAGCTATGAATGATGTTTACATTTTTTAAAGCATTGTTTAAAGAAAAAAAGAAGAAATCCCAAAAAACAAACAAGGAAGAGTATGTGACAGAGACCGGATGTAGCCACCAGAACCTAAAATATTTATTATTTGGCTGTTTACAGAAAAAGTCTGCTGATCCCTGGATGAGAGCCAGGCTCCGCAGCCAGAGGCTGCTTGAGTTTGAATTCTGGCCTTGCCATTTACTAGCTACCTGACCTTGGGCGGGTCACTTCCATCTGCCTCAGTTTCTCATCTGTGGCATGGGGTTTGTATGATTACAGATAGGGTTGTTACGATGATTGAACATTTATTCGCTTAATTCTTAGAACAACTGGATGAGGGAGGCACTGTGATTAGCCCTGTTGGAGAGACCGAGGCACAGATGAAGTGGCCTGTTTACAGCCACATGTTAGGTTAAGTAGTAGGAGCCCTGATTTGAGCCCATTCCAGAGGCCCACCCTCTGACCATTAGGCTCTGCTGCCAGGTAAGCACTTTGGGGAGTCAAGCTGCCAAAGTCCTTGGGTTTTCGGGATGCTGACCTCCTCAGTTCCTTAGGTGGGGGTCTGGGAAGGTCAGTGGTCTTGTGTTTTGTGGCTCAGTGGCTGCTCTTTCTTTCCTGGGTTTTCACACCTTGAACATTTGATCCATTAGAAGAAATGCCAGCTCTAGGTTCACAATCCAGCCATACCTCCCCAGGTGTTAACCCTTTGGTTTCTGGAGCTTGGAAAAGCCCGGAGTCTCAGCAGGTGCTTGGAGTGGCAGTTTCCATAACATGTTTTAACAGCTTGTGGAGCTGGACCTGGGCGCACGTGTGTGGGTGGGTCAGTCCCACAGTTCGGGGGGCCACAGTTCGGCCTGGTGGGACTTGTGGGCTCTGGATTCCCAGGAGAACAGACAGAGAAGAACAGAACTGGCCGGCAACCAGTGGGAGAGGAACTGCCCACAGGAAACAGTGACGAAGCCAGGCTGTGGGTTTGCTCTCCTGACCAAATGGCTGTTTACTCGCCCGGTTTCCTCAGTCTCCAGCTGTGTTTATCGGGAGCTCAGATAGCACCGGGGGGACCAGCCAGAAGGGCCTTGGATTCCTGTGGGGACGTGCCATGCTCCCCGCCTGACGGGCTTGCTCCGTGTCCTGGCCTTTGGCACCCACAGCTGGAACATTCGCATCAGAGCACAGCTGGAGCCGAGGGCGACTCTTTGTGCCCCTCCTGGGTTCCTCCTTCCTGTCACATTTTCCAGACAATTTGAAAAGACGATACCATGAGCCCAAACCCTCAGGCCTCCCCGACCCCGGCCCCTGCAGCTCTGCTGCCCTCGCAGATGTCCCCATGGCCCTCTGATCCCCCTGTTGGAGCTGAACTCCGAATCCAGTAGGCGAACAGGGTCAAGGGGCCCGGGTGGGAAGAGAGAAGAGGCAAGAATGAAAGCCTCATTGGGAATGGCCCCAAAAAGCTGAACTTGAACATTGCCTAAGAATAGCTGGAACATTCTATCTCAGCCTTCGGCCCAGGCTCAGGATAGACAGTTGGCATTTTTAGGCTTTGTTGAGTTTTCCATCAGCGTTTCCAGGGAAATGATTCAGGTTTGGGGTAATGCCGCTGGTGCTCCAGTGACAAGTGCCTGAGGGGAGGCTGGCTGTCACGGTCCCTTTGGGTTGCTTCTTGGTGATGCACAGATCTCTTTGGGCCACTTGCTGCGCACTAGCGGTTGGCGCGGCTCAGGACATGCAGTGGCACACGTGACAGCCCCTGCCCCTTTAGGCTCTGGTCATACTGGGCCCCATGAGGGCCTGGTACCTAACGGAAGTGGGACGAGGCAGGTGGGGGGCAGATTGGACGGGCGCATCTGTCCACTCCAGCCCCTCTGTTTCTCCTTTGCTTCCTACATCCTTGGTCCCTTCCCTGCAGTCTCCTTCGCTGGTTCCACGTCTGGACCTCAGCATAGGAGGTTCTCTCTCTAGACTTGCTCCATCCACCTTGTGGCCTTTAAAAAAAAATTATGTATATATATGTTCAAACATCGTGGAACCTTCATCCTCGTAATTTTAGAGAATTTTCCTCACTGTCAAGAGAAACTCCAGACCCATCAGTAGTCACTGGGGCTTTTCCCTCCTGCCCCAGCCCCTGGCAACCACTCAGCCACTTCCTGTCTCTGGGATTTGCCTGTCCAGGACCTTCCACATGGATGGGATCATATGATATGTAACCTTTCATATCTGGCCTCTTTCATTTAGCACAGTGCTTTCCAGGCTCATCCTCAGTTGCAGTGCAGATCAGAGCTTCATTCCTTTTTATGGATGAATACTACTCCGTCGTAGGGAACCACATTTTGTTTATCTGTTCATTGCTTGACGGACCTTTGGGTTCTTTCCACTTTCTGGCTATTATGAATAATGCTGCTATGAACATGAGTGTGGGCATTTTTTTGTGGGCATTCCCATGACTTTAAACCCCATCTCTGTGTCCAACCTGCAACCTGGACCTGGCTCCCAAGCTGGAGACTTGTTCTCCTGTGCACTCAGCCTCCCCACTGGGATGTCAGACGGGCCTCTCCTACCTAACATGTCCAAAACCAGATGCTTGGCCCTCCCCTTTCCCTAGACTGGGCTCCTCTCCCCGCCGCCCCTTTGTCCCCGTTTCCATAAATGGCCTGTCCTTTCTGGTTGCTCAAGCCAGACCCAAGCTGCCTCTGGCTCACCCTCCATCCAGTCTCTCAGGAGGTCCTGTTGGCTCTGCCTTTGGAGTCTATCCCATGTCTAGACCTTGTAGCTGCTTCACTCCGCTTTGCTCCCGGGTCCCTGCCACAGCCCCCACTGGGTCTTCCTGCCTCTGCCGTGTCCTTCGCAGTCTCTTTTCAACTCAGCAGCTAATCCTAAGCCAGTTCAGGCACTTCTTCACTTAGAACCTTCCGGCAGCTCGCTCTCACTCAGATCGAAATCCAGATTCTTCATCACTGTCACCTAGAAGGTGCCACATAGTTGTTTCTTTCTGATCTCCTCTGCTGCTTCTCCTCTGATCACCCCTCGCCTCTGCTCCAGCCACCCTTGTCTCCTTGCCATCCTCTGAACACAACAAACAGGTTCCTGCCCCAGGACCTTTGCACTTGCTCTTTCTTTTGAGACATCATTACTGTAGATAACCTGAGGCTTACTCTCTGATCTTGTCAGGCCTCTGTTGCTCGTTGTCCTTTCCTCAGAGAGGCCTTGCCTGACCAACCCAGTTATAGCAGAAATGCCTCTGCCATAGTCGGTCCCCGCACCCTGTTATTTTTCTTCACAACCCCTTTCCCTCACTCACATTCTGTCCTGTAACTCGTGGTGTACAGATTGATTTTCTGAATCCTCGTTAGGATGTCAGCTTGGCTAGGGCAGGGGCTTGGGCCTGTTCCGCTTGTTGCTGTTCCTCCAGTGCCCATAACAGTGCCTGGCACATAGTAGGTGCCCATCGCTCCTGCCCAGTTACCACTGAATGACTATGGAAATGCCACCCTAGTGTTGCCAGCTATTTCTAGATCTAGAAATTGGGGACTTTTAAGTGAAAGCTCCTGATTTCCAAATGTCTGCTTGGTTCATAACTTATCAAAGATCCTGGGGCCAAATGGGGCATGTCCTGGGAGCCGTCTGCTGGGGACTGCTGCTCTAGTGGGTTTGTGTCAGGGATGCTTTTTGCAGAATGGCCACTTGGGGTTCAGCCTTTGGGCCCTGCAGAGTCTTCGACGTGCCCTGCACCTCCTACATCTGTCTGCGGGTGATGCAGCTGTCGCCCACACTCAGGTGAAGACCTCGTCATTCAGTTGTTACTTCTGTCTCCCTGGCCACTGGGGGTGTGGTGCTCCTGCGGACGGACAGGGTCCATCCCTGAGGAGCTGTTGGCATCAATTCTTGGTGCGAGGGGATGGCTGGGAGTGGTGTCCCCAGATTTGGGACATGCAGCACTGGAAAGCAGCGCATCCCATAGTGAGAATGTTCTCTTCTTCACAAATCCCTCGAGTCTTCCTGATTCCCTCCAGGAGAGAGCTACGGTTGGTGCTGCAGTGTCAGGGGTTTTGGAGGCCATTCGGTTACTCCCCAACTATTGAGCAGCTGTTTTGTGGAAGGCGTTGTCCTAGGTGCTGGAGATACAAAGTGAACAAAATGGCCCAGAGCCCTACCTCCATGGGACTGGGGTTCTGCCGGGAGAGACAGACAATTGGTGGACGAATAGGAAACGGATATACTTGTAGAGTTGGCATAGGTACCGTGGAGGAAAAATATCTCAGACGAAGAGGGTTGGTAAAGGCCAGGAGTGATGGACTGAGAAGTTGGCATTTTGAGCAAAGACCTGGAGGAGGTGAGGAGGGGGGCCGTATGGGAACCTGGGGGAAGAGTCGGCCAAGTAGAGGGAACAGCCAGTGCAAAGGCCCTGGGGTAGGGCTATGCCTGAGAAACAGTGAAGTGGCCAGAGGAGGGTCTGAGGGCGAGAGTGCGGGAGTGAGGTCAGAGAGGTGGTGGGGCCAGATAGGCAGGGCCTTGTGGGCCGTTGTGGGGTCTTTGTCCTCTGAGTGTTGTGGGTGCCTCAGGAAGGTTCTGAGCAGGAGAGGAACAGGGCCTCATCTTGTTCCGACAACGTCTGGCTGTGTGTGGACTCTGAGTGGGGAGGGAGTGGGGGTGGGGTCCAAGGAGGAGAGGGTGGTGGGGGAGGGTGGGAGGGGTTCTTTGCATGAGAGTTGCCCCTTCTTATCATTTGCCCATTTTCTACTGGATGCTTTGGTTCATTCCTTTGGAGTTCTTCTCTGACTCTGATGTTATGAAATGAGCTCCTTATCTGCCAGGGATCTGGCATTGGTTGTCAGCATCTTGCCGTGAAGGCACAGGAAGTCAGAGTTCTCCCGGTGTGCCCCCGTCGCCGCACTCCCCGGCCGCAGCGCCCACCTCCATCCTGCCTGTCGGGCTGAGCACTGACACCTTGCCCGCAGCTGCTCTGACACCCAGCGCACGTTCAGCTTCTTTCCTGTGTGGTGAGCGGCAGTGGCCTCGGGCGCTGCCTCGGTTGGGGAGCCTGCTTGCACCTCCTTTTGTCAAAGCTGCGGATCACACCCTCCTTTCCCTTGGCTGGTGGATCTGGGTGGCATCCACCCCCACCCCACCCCCACCCCGGGGCTGTTGTCAGGTCCTGTTCCCCTGTGGGAGCCCCTTCTGCCAGAGCCCAGGCTCCACGTCCCCATCCCTCGCTTCCCTTTTGCTGTGGCCCCAGAGCGTGGCAGGTGCTCAGTAAACTCTCAGGGTCCTGAGGTTGCAGAACATCTGGGCCTCAGGACCGTGTGGCTGTGTCCCACGGAGGAGAGGCTGTTCATTTTCAGGCCGGGCAGAAATGAAGTGGATGGAGGAGGACCATCCTGGCCTTGGTTTTCTGCCCGGAGTGCTCAGAACGACACCCTGGCGTGGCAGATGGTCCCCGCTGTCAAAGCCAGCACGTGTCGTCAGACAGCAGATGGACGATGGCTAGCAGAGACTCAGTGCTTCCCAGGTAGGAACTTTCCCGCGGATGTCCTGGAGCCTGGGATTCACTGTGACCGTGGACAGAACCAGACGGCCAGGCTCACGCCCAGCTCCTCCTTTGACTTTCTGGGAGCCTTGGGTGACTCTGTCTCAACCTCCTTATCTGTTGAAGAGGATAATAGTGGATCCTCCCTCACAAACACAGAGGAAGGGCCGAGCGGGTGCTCACCACTGCCACCATCCTCCCCCTTTTCCCCCTCACCATGGTCCTCCTTATCCCTCCTTTTCAGCTGGGAGGGCGACTGGCCCAAGGTCACCTAGCTACGGAGGGGCGGGGCCAGCCCTGGCACCTGCATGTGGCATGTCATGGCGCCACGTCTGTGATTTTCGGGGGGGCAGAGAACTGGGGAGATACTGGAACCATTGGGCATGTTTGGGTCAGATGGTCGAGGAAATTTCTCTCATCAGCTAGGAAATCTGCCCTGCAATCTTAAGGTCCTGCCGGTTTCTCCCTCCTGTTTCTCTCTCATTATGCTTGCCACGCGGCTAAAGCCCTTCGGTGACAACACGAGCTTGGCCTTAGCACGGCCCAGGCCTGCGCTGGTGGCAGGGGTGGGAGGGCCTGGGGGAAGGCTTAGGGGAGGGCCGGCCCAGACTGGCCACTTTACACGGTCCATCTGGCCCCTGTGGGAGTGGAGGTGTTTCTTGTACCTCCCCTACAGATGAAGACTGGGGCTGAGTGGGCTCAGCATCTGTGGCCTTCTCTCTGACCTCCGGATCTGTCTGTTTCTCTCTCTTTTTCTTTCTCAGGTACTATCTCCCCACCATGCCACTTCCTGGCTGTCCCTCGTTCAATGCCTTATACATTCCCACCTTTGTATCTGCTGGCACACTCAGTCTGGCACACTCTTCGCCAAGGTTTTTGCAGGACTCCCTCCCTTGCTTTATCCAGAGTCTCCGTTCAGATGTCACCTCCTCCAGGAGGCCTTCCCTGACCTCCCCATTTGAAAGACCACCTCCCGGGGCACCTGGGTGGCTCAGTGGGTTAAACATCTGCCTTCGGCTCGGGTCATGATCTTGAGGTCCTAGGATTGAGCCCCACGTCAGGTTCCCTGCTCAGCAGGAGTCTGCTTCTCCCCTTCCCTTTGCTCGTGCTCTCTCTTTCTCTCTCAAATAATAAATCTTTAAAATAAAAAGAAAGATCACCCCCTTTCTCAAGACCTTAGAGCCTAGAGCCTGTCATTCAGATTTGCTTTCAAAGTATTATTGCTGCCTGACATTATGTTATTTATGTGATTTTTCCTGATTTTGGCCCATCTCCTTTACTAGAATGTCACACCCACCAGCTGAGGAATTTCCCTGTTTGGTTGACAGATTTGTCCCTGTGCCCTAGAACACTGCCGTTCCATGAAGCAGGTGCTCAGGGCATGTTTACTGAATGAATGAGTGAATGAATGAATCAGTGATATTCTCCAGCCCCAGGACACCCAGTTTGTACGCAGCAGAGCTGGGATTTGGCTTGGGGCCGGGTGGCCTAGGTGCTGTGTCTGGTTCCCTCTGGGTTGATGTCTCTCATTCCTGTCCTCTTCTGTCCCCTAGGAGCTAGCCAAGAGGACTCCCGGCAAGCACCCCGACCACCCTGCGGTCCAGAGTGCCCTGCAGGCCATGAAGACCGTCTGCTCTAACATCAACGAGACCAAGCGGCAGATGGAGAAGCTAGAGGCACTGGAGCAGCTGCAGTCCCACATCGAAGGCTGGGAGGTATGTCTGGGCTTGACAGGGGCCCGGGGGATGCACAGCTGCAGGTGCGCACTGTGGTCTGGACACCAGATTCAGCCCACAGTGTGTGTTTTGTTTGGCCTTGTGTCTGTAAAAAAAAAAAAAAAATTTAGTTATTTTCTAGTTAAGTCCACATAAGTCTAAATTTCAGGTTTCTTTTGAAAAATCGGTAGCACTGGGCCTCCAGTCTCCAGGACAGCAGCCACTAGAGCCTCCGGTTCCTCACTGCCCACCACCCCCCGTCCCTCCCAGTCTCTCTCCTTCACATGTTGCTGTACCTGCCTGGTGTCCACAGGCCTTTGAGCTTTTGATGCCAAGTCCACTGTGATACTTAAGGGTCTACTCCAGGACAGAATCCTGGCTTTGACACTCCCTTGCTGGGTGACTTTGGGCAAATGTCTTCACTTCTCTGAACCTCCTGTTTCCTCATGTATTCCTGGCACACAGTAGGTACTCCATAAATGGTAGGTGTTGCTATTGTATTACTATTGTCATGCTCACGAGGGTATGGGATTCTTGAAATCTTCCCATTGTGCATCATTTATTCATTTAAGCCTCCCTGTCTTCCTTAGATTATTAGAGATTTCCTACAAATCTGTTGAAGGAAATGGGAAAATCTAAATAAATAAATAAAAAAACCAATATCAGAGTAAATGCAGCTGGAACAGAGGATCAAAAGCAAAGATGAAAGACGCCTAGATTCTTCTCTGAATCATCTGCTTAGACCCTTTGGGTTTTCTGGCGCTTGCTACTTTTGGGATTTCCACTTCTTTTCCCTGTGTTCAGGAATCCTGAATGTGACCCTGTATCAGTGCGAGATTGAGAGTTTGGCTGCAGACAGGAGCCTGTTTTCAGGGAGGAGGCGGGTCCTGTGGATTAGCGCTTGCCACGTACCATCCTCCTCCTGCTGGGACTTCCTCTCTTGCCGAAGCCAGAGAATGAAGAGCTGTGTTTCTAGTTCCCCGTGCAGTTTAGGGTTGGGGTATGATTGGCCGAATTCAGACCCAGCTGCTGGGGATTTGGATGGTGGGTGGGACAGAGGCCAGCCACCCTTGTGCTGTTTTTTGCTGCAGAGCGCAGCCATGGTCCTGTTTGGCTTTCTGTGGTAGCATTAGCAGAGGGTCCAGGTTCCGGCTTCCTGGGTGTCGGGGGGCGTGGGCCATCTGTTTGTTGTTGGTGGTGTGTGTCTAGCAGGCAAGGGATGGCTTTGCAGCTGACAGTGAGGCAGCAGCTCCCGAGGGCCTGGTTGCAGCCCCGGGGGGTGTTCTCCTGTGGCGTCAGCTCGGGCAGGTGGTGTGCGACCCTTCCTTTCCCCAGTTGGGGCAGAGGCGGTGGCTTTCTGGTGGGTGGGCCAGGTATACAGTGCTGTTGGTTTTCGGGGAGCCCTGGTTTAGACTCCTGGCTCCCCTAGACCACCCAGTGATTAAGCGAGCCCCTCATTTCTTTTTGCTTAAAATATTATGTAGCTTAGTTTCCATTTCCTGCGGCTGCAAATTGTCAGGTACTCAAGTATGCTGGTTAGGGTATGTTGTCTCAGGGCTCATTTCAGCCCCAAGATGTCAGGGCTCCCATTTTGTCTCTTGTGGTCCTCCTGGCCTTCCCCTCTTGGCTCCATGAGAACAGTAGCTCCAGGCATCACGTGTTCCAAAACAGGAGGAGACAGGGGCATGGCCAGGGCAGTGAGAAGGAGCAGTTCTCCTCAGTGAAGAAAAACCTTTCCGGGGAGCCCCAAAGAGACTTACTTCTCCTTTCATCTCATTGACCATTGGGCCACACGGCCACTTTTGGTGAACACCCTTATCTAAGTTGCCAAGAGAGTAGGGGATGTGTTTAAGCCCGTTTGAGCTTTGAGCTTCCTGGCAGCCAAGGTGAAGAGAGCAGGAGACATAAGTTACTCAATATTTATTTTCAAAAAAGGAAGACAGAGCAGTTCTTCTGGGAGACACGGAGAGTTTCCTGGAAACCAGCTGAAAAAGATATTTCGCACATGGGCCCCTGTGAAGAGGAGGATTGAGCAAGCTATTTGGCAGTCAGAGCAGAAGTGATTTCTAGATGCCTGCTTCTGGGAAGGATCTGAGGAAATAAGAACTAAGGGTCTTTGGGGGCCCTTTTAGATCCTGAAAAAAATCTACAATTTGAGAGCGGCCCTTATTTTGAGCCCTGTTTCTAGGTGCAATAGGAAATGCAGGAGCCAGAACAAGACTTTCTGGCAATTACTGAGCCTCTGTTACATGTTTCCAATACTGAGGGGAGGGGCTGTTATTAACTCCCGCTGGACGGGGGGTGGGAAACTGAGGGACAGGACTTGGTTTGGAGGCCCAGCCCTATAACTTAGTCTGCCCTTCATCACGCAAGGTTGTCCTGCTCTCTCGGCCTCCATTTGCCCTTGGTTGTCTAATGTGAGTAACACTGTCTCTTGAAGGTATCCCCTGGTGTCATTCTGAGGATAAAGTGAAAACTGCAGTATGAATGCTCTTTGGAAAAAGTAAAATAGTTTTCTGTGCAGTAGGGAGAAGTATTTGTTTTTTTGTTTTAAGTGTATCTTTTTTTTTTTTTTTTTTAAAGATTTTATTTGTTTACTCATGAGACACAAAGAGAGACAGACACTAGAGAGAGAAGCAGGCTCCCCTCAAGGAGCCCAATGTGAGACTCGATCGGGGGAGCTCGGTATCATGCCCTGAGCCAAAGGCAGACGCTCAATCACTGAGCCACCTGGGTGCCCCAGTTTTTGTAAAAAGTAATCTCTACACCCGATGTGGGGCTTGAACTCACACCCCAAGATCAGGAGTCACATGCCCCACTGACTGAGCCTGCCAAGTGCCCCAGAAAGGTTCTTAAATGCAGTTGGATCCCCAAGATGACTTGTAAAAATAATGTGTCGTAGCTAGAAAAAAATCACATGTAACAGTGAAGCTACTTGCAATGGCTTCTTGCTCTCTGTAGTTACAGCCTCGGGGGACAGTGTGATTTCGGGTGTAGTCTGTGGTGAATGGGTGGTTGCAGATCCTTACTTCTGATAATCTTCCTGTGATAATTACTGATCTTTCTATCTGACCTCTCGCCAATCTAGTTAGAGGGCTGCCATCTAGCTCTTGGAATATGGCTGGCAAGGGACTCATTTAGGAAGGAGGGAGAGTCTCTCCTTGGCTGCTTTCTTGCTGTGCTTGGGTGTGCATCATATGTTTGATCTCCAATCTCTGGTTTCCTCCCTGCCCCCATCCTTTGTAATCTGCTTGTCCTTTTTAGTCGAGAGACTGGTTTACTTAAAACCAGATAAATTAATCCATAAATCCAATTTACCGAGCGCATGGAAATGGCAGTATGTTGCAATACCGTGGAAGTGAGTGGACAAGCCGGCTCCCTTTGCAGGGAGGGGTTCTTCTTCTTCTTTTTTTTTTTTTTTTTTTAAAGATTTTATTTATTTATTCACAAGAGACAGAGAGAGAGAGATAGAGACACAGGCAGAGGGAGAAGCAGGCTCCATGCAGGGAGCCCGATGTGGGACTCGATTCTGGGACTCCAGGACCATGCCCTGGGCGGAAGGCAGGTGCCAAACCTCTGAGCCACCCAGGGATCCCTTGCAGGGAGGGGTTCTTATCCTCTAGTTTCTCCATCTGAAAAGTCTGGATGATGGCATTCCCCCTTCTTGGGTCACTTGAGGATTTGGGAGGGGACGCATGCATGACACTCAACACAGCAGCGCTGTGGCTGGCTTCACTGGCTCAGAGTAAACGCTCCATAAATGGCGGGAGGAGCTGTGGCAGCAGAGCAGGAGTTCAGTCTCAAAGTTTTTTTCTTTTTTCTTTTTTTTTTTTTTTTTTAAGATGAAAAAGCATCGTGCAACTTTAGCTACAGCTCATACCCGGTGTGGGCTGACCCTCCCACACAGGGACACTTGGGAAGCAAGCCCCATGGACTTTTGTGTGAAGCTCACAGTCATAAAAAGAAATGCATGTTCTTAATAAGGAGGAAATAGAGCACACTTGTCTCGCTGGCTCTTGAAACGCTGGTTTAAGAGACCATCAATTGACCACTCACCCTCAGAGGGACAGAAGGCAACAGGAGTGAGGAAACATAAAGTTGTTATTAAAAGAGAGAGAGAGAGAGACCATAAACAGAAGTTGTCATATGTTCTTCTACCCTTCTTGGGATGCCTTGTGCTCCAAAGGGCTGTGGTCTCTCCCCTTCGGAGACCCCTGCTCTCTCTAGACGAGTAGTCTCATTAAAAAGCCCTTCTGGTTGTCAATTACCTTCTAAGAACCCCCCCCCCCCCCCCCGGTTAAGGGAGGTTGGTGGGTCAGGGAATGGGGTCATCCTGTCTGGGTTTAAGTCCCAGCTTGCTCACTGACCAGCTGTGTAACCTTGAACACGTTGCTTCCCTGCTCTGCGCCTCAGTTTCTTCACCTATAAAATGAGAGTTGTGGTAAGGATGAACTGGATTCATACAAAATACTTAGAATAGCAGCAGGCACGTGATAAGCTCTTCCCATCTTCTCCACATGTTAGTGCTTCAGTTGGATGGAGCCTACACTGTCTCCAAGTCTCCAGTCCTGCCTGGTGGACACCTTGGTGCTCAGCCTCTTCCCTGTGTGTCTGATCCTCAGCATCAGACTTGACCTTGACCCAGGTTCAAGGATTCTGGGGAGTCCAAGGGCCACCTGGGCTTCTCAGCTAAGGTAGAAGGAGCATCTTCCTGAAGTGTCCTTGGCATTTCAAGTGTATTTGCTAGGTGGTCTTGGGTCAAGGTGGAGGGGCAGCTTCCCTGGCTGGGTTCACTGCTCTCTGGGGTCCCTGGATGTTGACAGAGAGGTCAGGTGTGGGCCTGTGTGATGTCGGGGTTCCAGGCCCTGCAGCCAGACCAGGTACCAGATCCACATACAAGCAGCCCTTTAGAGGCTGGAAGGGCTGATGGGTGGGCATGAGTGAGATGGGGAGGCATGTGATCTCCAGGAGCTGCCCCAAGCTGGCCCATAGGCCACTGATAGAGCTTCATGACCCCAAGCATCATGCTCACCCTGTTTGTGAGGATACTGGAGGCCCAGGGGTCTCTTTGTCACAAGAGCCCTGAGCCATGGAGCAGTGGGCTTGCTACCTTGCTAGTAGCTGTGTGTGTGGAGTCAGATCCCTGCCTGCAGCATGCAGGCATCCATATTGTGATTTCTGTTAAACGGGTGCATGCTCCTGCCCTAGGCTACCTAGCTCTTGATCACAGGGAGATTGGTTTCCCAGGACTCCAGGTGGGCCCCAGAGGGATCTCTGCATTTTTGAGTGATGAGTTTGCTGTGCCCAGCCAGGCTGTGGGTATGGAGCAGGGAAGACTGCAGTGGGTAGTTAGCAGAAAGCCTGATTTCTGAGTTTCTAGAACCAGTTCCCCTTACTAGGTCTCAGAAGTAATTGAGTCAGCATATGTCATCGGGGTATGAACTCCCCTTTGGTTTGGTTGTTGCATGTTTGGGGAAGGAGACTCTGTGAACACACACTTCTCCCTCTCTCTTTCTCAAGTTGATTTCTGGGCTAAGATAATATCACATCTCATTCTCCTACCCCTTTTATCTACAGGTCTGTCAAACGAGCCTCCCTGAACCCCACTTTTGTGTAGTATCCCTTGGGCCTAAATGTCAGGGGCACCCCATTGTCCACTTATTGATGGGCCTGGTCCTTATCCTGATGTATGGGTTCAAGGATGTGGTTGACTGCTGACAGGAGAGAGAATGGCATAAATGAGGTAGAAGTTGGTTTCTCAGCAGCAGAGCAAGCTGGGGGCCGAGCAGCTCTGCTCCCTTTGGACCCAGGTTCCTTCCAACTTCTTGCTCTACCACCTGCTATGGTGTGTGCCACCAGTCCAGCTGTCTTCCAGCTTGTGACAAGAGGGGAGGGAGGGAGAGGAGAGGACGCTATTTTCTTTAAAGGGAATTTTGTTTAAAAAAAAAAAAAGGGAATATTGTAAAAATGGGCCACAGTGGCCATAACTTAGTCACATGACCACACTGACAAGGGATGCTGGGAAGCAGAGTCTGTGGTTGGATAGCTAGGTGCCCACTAAACTCCACTCCTGCCACAGGTGAGGACTACAGCTAGCTGGCATCCTGTGCCCTCCCAGGTATGTTTCTAGCTTTCTTTCATTGAGCACTTGGAGAGCTCTGTGCCCTGCTTTGGTCCTCCCTGAGTTCCAGACAGACCTGTGTGGTCCCGTCCTCCTGGTTCCTGATCTCCCCCCATCCCGGAACCTCATGGAGGTTCAGTGAAGTTTATGTATAGTTAACATTGTAGCCACCACCACCCCTGTCACTTAGCATTGATGACCATGTAGAGTTTGAGAATTGTCTCCATCTGTATCCGTATCTGTAGCTAGGGTAAGTGCTCTAAAAATCCTGCCCCGGTGGTGTTCACACTGTGCTTATTACCTGCTCTGCAGGCATTTATTGAGCACCTGCTTGTATGCCCAAGAGGGCTACAGGTGCTTGGAAGACCTTGGCGAATGCTTAATAATACTTAATAATGCTTCCTGTCCTTATGGAAGTGGCGTTCTGGTTAGGGCGATATGATCACAAGTCAAGACATAAATCAGGAAAGGACAGGCAAAAACCAAAACAAACAAAAACCCCCAAATGCCAAACAAAAACTGAAGCAAAATAAAAGTGGATGCCAACTAGGGCTGGGTGGTTTCTCCGCCCTGAGGCCAGATCTCTCTTCTGTGAAGTGGGCATCTCCATGTGCTCTTCCTGGCATTGTTCAGGTGTGCTCAACAGACAGAAGCCATTGATCAGATTGTTGGGATTTTCTGTCTGCTGACAGATTTCCTGCATGGTGCATTTAGGTTTTGGGGCACGAGGGGGCCAATGATAGGTTCTGTTTCTGGGAAGGAAGCTGATATCCTCGAGTGCTCTCTCCTGGATTTGCTGGCTCATTCCGTGCTCCCCTTATCACTCTCCCAGGGCTCCAACCTCACGGACATCTGCACTCAGCTCCTCCTACAGGGGACTTTGTTAAAAATCTCTGCGGGCAACATTCAGGAGAGGGCCTTCTTCCTCTTTGACAACCTCCTCGTCTATTGCAAGCGGAAATCCAGGTGAGTTGCTGGGGCAGCTGGGGGTGGGGCTGCCCATGTGGGCCATGAGGCAGGGATTGGATGGGACCCTAACAGTTTTTCACGGTGACACCTTAGGCTTGTTACTCCCCTCTCTTGGCCTCCCTTTGTTCTTCTGAGTTGAGGGGTTTGTTCTAGATCAGTACTGCCTAATAGAAATATAATGTAAGCCACATGTGCTATATAAAATTTTCTAGCAGCCATATTACAGAGCACCGTAGGGGAAGGGAGGGAAAAATAAGATGAAACCAGAGAGGGAGACAAGGCATAAGAGACTCTTAACTAACTCTAGGAAACAAACTGAGGGTTGCTGGTGAGGAGGTGGGTGGGGGGATGGGGTAACTGGGTTATGGGAATGTGATGTGATGAACATTGGGTGTTATATGCAACTGATGAATCACTGAACTTACATCTAAAACTAACAATATACTACATGTTAACTAATTGAATTTAAATAATTTTAAAAAGTTAAAATTAAAAAAGCAAGAAGAAACAGGCAAAGCGAATTTAAAAAATATATTTTATTTTTTTCAATGTATCTCTAAATATCATTTAATGTATATAACCAATGTATATTCAATTTTTGAAAATTATTAAAGAGATATTTTGCATTTTTTTACACCAAATCTTCAAGATCTAATGCATATCTTACACTTACAGCACATCTCAATTTGTCCTAGCCTCATTTTAAGTGTTCAGCAGCCACATATGGCTTGTGGCTGCTATATTGGATAATGTTGGTCTAGACGGTCATAGAAATTTGGAGATTCTTTGTGACGCTAACATCCTATGATTCTAAGACCCAAAGGTGGGGGATTCAAGGGCAGAGGGCTCTTCCACTGTTAAGCTTTTTGAGGGAAAGGATATTATCTTTGTCACCTTTGTATCTTTCCCTGGAGCTTCCTACGCTTTGTAGAGTTAAGGAGTGAATGGATGGGTGAGTGAGTGGTAGACACGTATAGGTGCATGCATGATTGTGAGTGTGGATGATGATGGGATGTGTGGGCAGATAGGAGGAGGGTGCACAGGTGGGGTTTTGGAGGGTGAGAGGATGGTGGATGAAGAGAGGCCGGGAGGAATGTGGATGGATGAATGAGTGGATGAGGGAGTGGATGGGTAAGTGGTTGGAGGTGTAAGAGATGGCTGGATGGAGGGATGGACAGAAGACTGGGGGATGTATGGATGTTTGGGTAGTTGGAGAAGTGGGTATGAAGCTGCTATGAGCTGGCAGAGGTGTGTTCCCATGAAGGTGAGTTGGTACCGTGCATGTATGGTATTTAAATGAACGGGTAGATGGAGGGATAGTAATAAAATGGGAGATTAATGGATAGATGGTCAGTTGGATGGTTGGATGGATGATTGGTTGGTTGGTTGATAGTTGTTGGGGTAGTTGGATTCTGGAATGAAGGGTTGAATGATCAAGTGGGTGGATGGATGGATGATTGTAGAGAGGGAGAATTGGGAGATGGATGGATGGGGGCATGAGTGGCTGGCTGGCTGGATAGATTATTGGTGAAATGAGAGATCCCTGTCTTTCAGTTTCCTGAGGACAGTCTCAGTCCAGCCTGTTTGAATCCCTCTTCCTGTTACCTTGTTTTAGGGATGAAATGGTGGCTTTCCAGATCCTTGATCTAGTAGAGGCTAAGGCTTAGGGAGGTCCAGACCCTGAGACCCACTGTCAGCATTGTCCCCACCTCCCTTTGTAGCTCCAGGCACCTCACGTACTGTCCCTGAGCCTCATCTTCCTGGTCTGTTTCTGCGCCTCCTGAGGTTGTCGTCAGGAACCTTTCCATAGGGTGAATGATGGCATTCATTGCATGTGTTTGGGCTTCTCTTTCTCCTCCAGCCTGACCTCTCTGAACCTCAGCTTCCTGTTCTGTGGAATGGGAATGATAAACCGCTTCTTACAGCAAGGTTGGGTTTAGAGTGAGCTCCTGACGATTGAATCATGTTCACGGTTCTCTGGCTCTGTGACTTTGCCTCTCTTTGCCTGGGTTCCCTTATATGCAGCATTGGGTGAATTATCACATGGACCTCAGAGAGTCATCGTGAAGAGCCTTTGTGTTAGGCGGGCCCAGCCCCTAGTAAAGCTCACAAAGTAAGGGTTGGCGGCTGTTCCTACTACTGTTAACTTAGCTCCATCCACATTGTGTTCCTGTTCACGGACATGTGCAGCTCCAGGCGCATAGTAGGCACTTTGACCGGGGCCCCTGCCCCTCTGCCCTTCCTCCTAGTTCTGGGTTTGGCCCTTTTGATTAAAGGCCTTGGCCTCCCACCTCTACCATCCCCCAGAGTGTGTCTTACTTGGCTGATGTTTTATTCTTGCCCACTCCCATTAGGCCTGTCGGTGTCTGTCTCATGTCCCCCAGGTCCTCTCCTCTCCACCTTTCCTTCCTTCTTGCTTCGTGCCTGTTTTGGCTGTGCCCTTCCCTGCCAGCCACCCTGGGCTATCTGAAGCAGGCACTGTTCCCTGCACCCTGGGGTTTAGGAAACAGAACGTCCCTTTGGGCATGTGTGACCTGCTCCAGCTTTAGTTGACCTTGTTCACCTTGGGCCGCCCTAGTACCAGCCCTTCCTCCATTGGCAGGGTCACACCTGTTGGAGCAATTGTGGCCCATCCTGCTGGTGCTGGATCTCAAGTGGGGCTTCTAGGACTGGCCCTGTGGCTGCCATGAGGTCTCTGAAGGCCATTTGCTGCCTTAGTTCCATGAGTGATCCAGGCTGGCTGGATGGAAAGGGCACATCTGTCTCCTGGGAGAATGTGGTGGGCAGCCAGCATTCCTGCCTCTGGATACGGAGCCAGAGGGCCAGGCTCCAGGAGGTCCCAGAGGGATTGGGCAGGGGTGGATAGAACTCCCAGCCTGACCAATGTGGTCACAGGAAGCGCCTGACACTGCTAGGTGTCTGCTGACGGTTTTGTCTTTGCCTGGGTTGTGCGGGGCACCGCCCGTCCAGGATGCGGGTCATGGAAGGCCTCTGACTCACAGTGCTTCTGGCCTAATTCAAAAGTAGAGGCTTCCATCAGACGTGGAAGGAGTGTTCTAGGACCCCATTTGCCCGTTGTTCAGAATGGGAAACAAACACCAAGAAGAGCTCAATTTCTGATACCTCAGCTGCTTGTGTCGTGTCTGAGGGGTAGTGGCATCACTCCGGGGTTAAGGACCTAGAGGTCCTGCTGCTAACCAGCTGTGTAGCCTTGGGCATGTGACATCAGCTTTTTGTGCCTCTGTTTTCCTGTCTGTTCAATGTGGATGAAAGTAGTCCCCACCCAATAGGATTGTTTTTATAGATGAAGTAGGATGAAATGTGTAAATCAGCTAGAATAATGCTGGCACATGTACATAAAGAAGAATGACCCATCTCTGTCTTCCTGTGGGTATCTCACATACAGCTCACACTTAGATGGGGCCTAAAGCAAGACTCTTTGTGAGTCTTTTCTTTTCTTTCTTTTTTTTATATTTAATTTTATTTATTTATTCCTGAGAGACCCAGAAAGAGAGGCAGAGATATAGGCAAAGGGAGAAGCAGGTTCCTGGTGGGGAGCCCGATGTGGGACTCAATCCCAGGACCCCAGAATCATGACCTGAGCCAAAGGCAGACGCTCAACCACTGAGCCACCAGGTGCCCCGACTCTTCATTTTCATTACAACTGCTGCCCCAGACCTTTTCTTCTTCCAGTCTTCCTCATTCTGAGTAAATGGCACTACTGTTTACTCAGGAAACCAGACCAGAATCTTCATTGACCTTACCTTACACCCACTTCTTTAGCAAGTCCTTTCTTATCTGTCCCCAAACTTTTTTTTTTTTAAGATTTTATTTACTCATTCATGAGACGCAGAGAGAGAGGCAGAGACACAGGCAGAGGGAGAAGCAGGCTCCCTGTGGGGAGCCTGATGTGGGACTTGATCCTAGGACCCCAGGATCACACCTTAAGCCAAAGGCAGACACTCTACTGCTGAGCCACCCCCACCCAGGCAGCCCATGTCTCCAACTTTGGCTAGAACTTCAGTGCTTCTAATAAGAACTCCAGGAAGGAGTGTTTGTGTATGTATGCATAAATGATTATAAAATTTACATGGAGGGATCCCTGGGTGGCGCAGCGGTTTGGCGCCTGCCTTTGGCCCAGGGCGCGATCCTGGAGACCCGGGATCGAATCCCACGTCGGGCTCCCGGTGCATGGAGCCTGCTTCTCCCTCTGCCTGTGTCTCTGCCTCTCTCTCTCTCTCTCTCTCTCTCTGTGTGACTATCATAAATAAATAAAAATTAAAAAAAAAAAAGAAAAAGAAAAAATCTTTCAAAAAAAAAATTTACATGGAAACAGAGAAATAGCTATGACAATTTTGAAAAAGGACAAAGCTGGGGGACTTGTACTATTGGTACCCAGGCTTACTATGCAGCTGCAGTAAGTAAAATAACATAGTATTGCTGTAAAATCAGACATATAGTTCAGTGGAATAGAACAGCCAGTCCAGGAGCAGACCCCCATGGACGTGGTCATGTGAACTTCAACAAAAATGCCAATGCAGTTCAATAAATGATGCTTGGTTAGTTTGATATCCGGTGGGGAAAATGAGTTGGCTATTAGCTCAGATGGTACAAAAAAATCAACTTCAAGTGGATCATAGATTTAAATGTGCAGAGTCAAAAAATCAGGTTTTCAGAGGAAGGCATAGGAGACTATCTTCATGATCTGATGGTAAGCAAAGATTTCTTAAATAGGACAAAAAGTTTAATTTAAAGGAAAAGTAGATTCATCAGATCATATTAAAATGAAGAACTTATCAAAAGACACTGTTTAGAGAATAAAAAGGTAAGCTATGGACTAGGGGTCTTTGAGATCCGTATAACTGACAGGGAACTCACATCCAGAATGTAATAAGAAGTCCTATAAGCCAAATTTGGCTTTTTTTTTTTTTAATTTTTTTTTGTTTTGTTTTTGTTTTTTTTTGTTTTTTTTTTTCAAATTTGGCTTTTTATAATGACTTATTGGCACATGGCATGCCCATTTGTTTTGGTGTTGTCTGTGGATGCTTTCATGCTGCAAGGGCAGAGTTGAGTAGTTGACACAGAGACCATGTGGCCCATAAAATTGAAAATGTTTACCATCTATCTGGCCCCTTTCAGGAAAAGTTTGCCAACTCTTGTTATAAATCATTAAGAAAAAGACAACCCAACAGAAAAATGTGCAAGGGACAGTCATCTCACAAAAGCCCATGGCCCACAGGACCAGACGGCCAATAAACATGAAAAGGGGCTCAGCCTCATTACTCATCAGGGAAATACAAGTGTGATGTTTAATGAGCCGCTACTCTATGCCCACCAGAATGGCCGCAGTGGACGTTAGCTCCAGAGGATGGGGAGCCAGCAGGAATGTTCCTGCTCTCCTGGGGTGGGGTAGGCGGGTTGGTACAACTACTTTGGGAAACAGCTTGGCATTCTCTGGTAAAGTCGATCATGTGCATCCCTTGTAAGTCAGCTGAGGTCGATCACTTGCCGAGATGTGCACGTGTATTCTTCATAAGACACGGTGGCACCGAACGAAGCAACCGACCTCTTGATCACCATCACCCTTTGTGATTCCATGTATGTGAAGTTCCCAAACAGGCAGAGCAAATCCACAGGGTCATAGGTCAGGATAGAGGTCACTCTTGCTTGGTGGTGGTGGTGGTGGTGGGAGTAACTGGGGAGGGGGCACAGTGGGGGGCTTTTGGGGGTGTTTACAATGATAATAGAAGTGTTCTCACTCTATAAAAGTTAAACATACTTCTTTGGGCATTTTTTTTCCTGTATGGATTTTACATTTTAATAAAAAGTTTATAGAAACTTGTATGTGTCCGCACACACGTAGGTAAGTAAGTATGGGTAGGTGTGCACAAACCATTGTGCTCCTCAGTGGCTTCTAGTTTCCTGTGGGCTCTCCTGGCCCCACCTGCAGTCCCTTCCTCACAGGCTGCCACATAACCTAGATCAGATCATGCTCTTCCTCTGCTCAGACCCTCCATGGCCCCCATCTCACACTGTCAGGAGGAGCCTATCTTCATCACAGCCCACAGGACCCGGCCAGATCTGGCCCGTGTGGCTGCTCTGACCTCTGTCCCCACACTCACCCTTGCCCACTCAGCTTCAACCACCAGCCGGCGCTGCTCCTTGCAACATCGCGTGGGGCCTAGAATGATCTTCCCCAGATACCCTCCTAGGTTCCTCCCTCATCTTCCCTAGGTCTTTGCTCTAAAACCACCTCTTCAATGAGACCTCCCCTGACCACCTCTTCCTCCCCTGTCCAGTTAAAATCATGCACCGCACCCTCCTTAAGCATCTTCTTGCTTTATTATTAATTTTTTACAAACCTTAAATATTTTAACTAAAAGCATATACTCTGTGTTCATTAAACATTCTTTTCATCTAGAGCCAAAGTTTCTTTGAGGAGAAGTTTACTCTTAACACAAAAGCAACTCACTTTTATCATGTCTTTCCAAAATAATCACCTTAATTTTCAGGGAGATAACTCTTTCTACATTTGTATGTCCTCACTTACGTAATACGGAGTTTACCTAATTGCAGTGACAGGTGCACATCAGGCAAATAGATTTGAGAACATCACCCATCTGGCAGAGTAGAGGGGCCTGCGCATGCCACAAAGTGGCCTTTAGCCCCGAGACCTCATCCTCTGTTTTATTTTAAACACAACATTTAGCATTCCTGACATAACTTTGACTTCTCTACTTTGCGTCTGTCTCTCTGCCCCCTGCCCCCTTGTATTGGAGGGCAAGTCCTCAGAGATTCTGTTTTGTTCACTGCTGCAGCCCCAGCACCCAGCAGAGTGCCTGGCACCAAGTAGGTGTTCTCCGAAGTGCTTGTTGAACGCATGGGTCAGTGACTCCCCTTTGCCCCAACTTGGCATCCTCTCCATAGGAAGCACTGCTCAGATGTTTGTTGAGTGACTGAGTGAGTGGCAGAAGGACCTGAGTCCTGAGTGAGGGAATGAATGGTGGGCAGGTGGATGTGGATGGTTGGGTGCACTGCCTCCTCTGAGCACCCTTCTCTGTGGTCTGATTTCAGGAAGTACCCTTCTGTTAGAGCCCCTACCCTCTTTCTAGCTAAGAGGAATGAGTTTTATTGCTTCTGGTTAGTTTCTCACTGGTGTAGCTCTGTGAGGTCAGCAAGGCAACTAGCCTATTTTCCAGATGGAGAGACTGTCTGGGAGCCGAGAAGACTTGTTCAAGTCACCTAGCCACCAGTCAAAAACTCGTGCATCCTTCCAGATTACTACTTCCCTTTGCTCTTCCGAGCCCCTGTTAGGTGAGATATAGGGGTTGTTGACTTCTTTCTGTCTTTCAGGGTCACCGGGGGCAAGAAATCCACCAAGAGGACCAAGTCCATCAATGGCTCCCTCTACATCTTCAGGGGTCGAATCAACACTGAAGTCATGGAGGTGGAGAACGTGGAAGATGGGACAGGTAAACCCTAACCCCAAGGCCCGCCTGAGCCCCAGCCCCACCTGCTCCATGGCACCATCTCGTTTTACTTTTTTCTTTTCTTTTTTAGAGGGGCTGGGGAGGGGTAGATGAGAGGGAGAGAGAAAATCTTTTTTTTTTTTTTAATTTTTATTTATTTATGATAGAGAGAGAGAGAGAGAGAGAGGCAGAGACACAGGCAGAGGGAGAAGCAGGCTCCATGCACCGGGAGCCCGACGTGGGATTAGATCCCGGGTCTCCAGGATCGCGCCCTGGGCCAAAGGCAGGCACCAAACCGCTGTGCCACCCAGGGATCCCGAGAGAGAGAATCTTAAGCTGGCGCCATGCTGTGCGTGGAGCCCTATGCGGGGCTCAATCTTACCACCCTAAGATCACAACCTGAGCCTAAATCAAGAGTCTGATTAACTGACTGAGCCACCCAGGCACTCCTCAATCTTTTCTTTTGTTTAAAATGTAACTTAACCTAAATATCTAAAACACATGCACATCAAGTGAACACCTGGGTAGTCACCATTCGAGTTAATAAGTCAAACACTGCCTGTACCGTGGAAGCCCTTCACAGGCTCCTCCATGGTCACAGCACCTTTCCCCACCAGAAGTAACTGTCCAAATAGTGTGATGATCATTTTCTCGCAAACATTTTTATAAGCATGCATTAGTAAACGTTTTCATGAAAATTTGTTTCTAACTTTAAGGGTAATATCATTATATATGCATGTTAAGTAGCTTTAAATATATACATGTAGTTATATAGATGTCTTATATATTCATTTAAAGGGTCACAAAATATTGTATATTCTTTTGCATCTTGCTTTGCATTTCTGCACATCACGGTCTACACTGTGTTGGTTTCCACTACTGTGTAATATTCTTATTAATGCCTTGGCGATAGACATTTGAGTCATTTCTGCTATTTGCTCTTATGAACAGTGATGCTGTGAGCAGTCTTGTGTGAACCCCTTTGTGTATGTGTCCTTGAGCTTGGCTAGGGCAAGAGTCCCTAGTTGGTTTTGAGACACAGACTCCTTTGACAATGTCGTGAAACCTGTGGATCCCTCCTCGGATTTAGGGTACGGGGAGCTTAAACCTCCCTGGAAAATTGACAGCCTGTTTACAAGAAGAGGTTGGCCCATCTCCATCCAGCCCAGCCAGCAATGCATCAGGGCCCTCGACTTGGCATTGTGAGGCTTGCACTAGGTTTTAAGTAACCCAAGTGCCCAAATGAGATGGGCAGGGAGGCCAGAGTACATTCCCAGGCTCTGAGACTCCTGTATTTGTGCCCAGACTATGCGGTCTTGAAGCCCCTGTAATGGGGGGGGGGGGGGCAGTCTTTATTTGCAGATCTTCTATTCTTTGCAGAGAGGGAGTGAGCATTTAAAGGGTTGCAAGTTCAACTCTCAGATCCTGATCCTTTTGATGCCCCTGCCAGCCTGTCTTCCTGGGGCAAGATGCACTGGTCCTATAACCTTTCAGGTGTGTAGTGGAGAATGTTCAGAATTGTCCAGCTGAGTCTGGGCTGACCTTTGCCTTTTGCCCCTACCAGCGGATTACCACAGCAATGGCTACACTGTCACCAATGGCTGGAAGATCCATAACACGGCCAAGAACAAGTGGTTTGTCTGCATGGCCAAGACGGCAGAGGAGAAGCAGAAGTGGCTGGATGCCATCATCCGTGAGAGGGAACAGCGTGAGAGTGAGTGGACCCTCTCGTGGGCTTCCGAAGAGTGGTGGCTGCGGGGGGCTTTCTTGGGATCCTGGGGTGTGTATGGCTTCCCTTAGGCTGGTCACTTCTGTGGAGTGAGGACTGTGTAGTGAGGACTGTGTCCAGGGAAGGGGCCTAGGGTCCTTTCCAGAGAGATTAGAGCTATAAGAAGCAGGTCATTGAAGGAGCAGAGAGCTCTGGGACTGTGTTATAACTTGGTGGTAGAGTCTACTTGATAGGTGGTGAAACTGAGGTCCAGTGGAAGGGACTTGCCCAAGGTTGGTCAATACAGTTGGTCATCCTGGGATGCTTGGCACCTTTTACCCTTAGGGGCTGGTAGCCAAGATGCACCCTCCATGCCTCCGTCTCCCCCATAGTTCTGCTGCCTTCACGGGGGTTCTTTGTGCTTGAGACTCAGAGTCTGCATCTGGTAGAAGGATCCTTGGGGGCTGCTCATAAGCTGTGGTCAGAGATCTCTCTCCCTGGATGCAGATTGCTAACATAGTGCAGGGCTGGGTGTGGTAATTGGGTGGGGCTGGGACCTGGCGCTGGGTTGTTGTGCAGAGATCTGGGAAAAGGGAGCTGTGGTATGTCTGGGGGCAAGTTACTTTAGCTTCCCAGACCTTAGCGATGTCGTCCAATAAGTGGGATAAGAGTCCCTGCTGCACAGGCTTGTAATGGTGTTAAATGCAGTTTGGATTTGACCATACTTGGGAAATTTGACATGTGAACCTAAAAACCCTACCCCCCGCCCCCTGTCTTTGCAAAGGACGAAACTGAGGCACAGTTTTCTCTGTATCTGTAGCCTTCCACTTGGGTGTGTCATAGACCTTTCCCACTCGCCATGTCTAATCAGAACTAACTTCCACCCCGCTTTCCACCCCTGTCGGTTCCCCATCTCAGTACCTGGTTCCTCCATTTGCCTTGGGCTTCAGATTCAAACTCTGGGTGCTGTCTCTGATTTCTGCCCATTCCCCAGATTCAGTACAGGGAGTCCCTTTACTTCCTCCAAGTCCATCCACTTCCCTCTTACCTATTCCACCCACGTGCAGGTCACCACCATTTCTCAAGAGTATGAGCCCAGCATAGCTAGATTTTAAGTTTTCAGGTGATATTTCTTGATTTTAAATTTTGTATCAAAATGTATTCCAATGGCTTTGAGCCAAATAAATGAAGGAACCTGGCCCCTGGTTGGCCAGCTTGTGAGTTCTGAAACTAGTCAGGGCTGGGTGTGTGCTCAGGACCAGGGGTGGTGTCCAGGGGTGTGGACGGGCCTGGGTGTGGCTGTGTCTTTGTGGTCAGGTTGGGGGGCTGTGGTTCATTCAGGGTACATGGGATCATGTGGAGGGTGTGGCCTTGGTGGGCTTCAGTCGTTAGAATCAGGGTGTGGTCCAAACCTTGACTTCAGGGCTGGGTTTACAGGGGGTGGTGCATACTGTGATCAGGGGAACAGATCCGGGAATCAAACTTTTTGGGTAAAAATCCTGGTTCCGCCACTTCTAGTTGGGTAACCTTAGGCAGACAGGTGCTTTTCTCTGGGCCTCGATTTCTTCATTTGTAAACTAGAGATAATTTTGTCTTACAGGTTTCTTGAGGATCAAGTGGCATATAGCAGGCGCTTACAGCATTTTCTATCATTATTTGTCGTTGCTGTTGTCAGGAGTCGTCAGGGTCCAAGTAGAAAATGTGGGGCAGGGATCTGGTCAGGGTTCTGTGCATATTGTCTAGATAAATGGGCAGATTTTTCTCCCTGGCTGAAAGGAAGAGCTCGGTAGGCTTTCTGATAACCTCTGCATTTGAAAATCTATGCTCAGGTTGAAGGGTTGAATAAGCCTGACTGCTGATCAGCAGTACCCTGGGACTTAACCTCTCTGGGCCTCAGCTTCGCCATCTGTAGAATGGGGGAGACCAGCCACCCTCCCCTACAGGGTTGTGCGAGGATCACTGGCAGGTACCTGGAGCAGTGGCTGACATGCCCTGTGTGCTCTATGATGACCCTGGTGGGGGGCGGGAACAGCTGGGTGGCAGGCTTCCAGGAGCCCCAGGCCTGCCTCCCTCTGCTCCCCAGGGCTGGTTCTCCCCTGAGCGCTGACTGTACCCCCTCTGTAGGCCTGAAGCTGGGCATGGAACGGGACGCTTACGTCATGATTGCGGAGAAGGGGGAGAAGCTTTACCACATGATGATGAACAAGAAGGTGAACTTGATCAAGGACCGCCGGAGAAAGCTGAGCACTGTCCCCAAGTGCTTCCTCGGCAAGTGAGTGGTCTCACTCAGGCCTCTGGGGGGTTCCCCGGCAGCAGGTGGGGTAGACTGTACCCACCTGGCCCTTCTCGCCCGTGCCTCTTCCCCAGGAGCCCTGCTGGGCAGAGCTAAAGCACCCGGAATCCTTGTGTAACAGACCTCGGAGGTCAACAAGGATCGTGGGGTCCCCATGTTAGGTCTTTCCAGTCTTTTCCTACCACAATTTACTGCAAAACATAAATTCTATGTTGTAACCTAGTGTATATAGCCGTGTAACGTATGATTGAAGCCAGTTTCACAAAACATTCTGGGCAGGGTATACTCTGAAAGTACCTGTTCTATTTCTTTTTTGTTCTCTTTCATTTCTATTCCATCTTGTCCTTTGTATGTTATTCATTTCTTCAGTTGTTTTAAAAAATAATGTGAAGCAAGACCATGGAGTAAATGTCACAAACTGCTAACGGGTTGCCCACCATGGATTGAGAAACACTGCCCCTCCTTCTCAAAACAGAAGCCACTATAGATATTTCCAGCGAAGAGGTTTTTCACACAGGGAGTTGATTTCAGAGTTGCAGGAAGTGCCAGAAGAGCAGACAAGGGCCTTTGCATCAGTCAGCAGGCACCACAGACCCAGCAGCTTAAACAGAAACTTGTTGCCTTCCAGTCCTAGAGGCTGGAAGTCTGAGACACTAGGTGTGGGCAGGGGTGGCGTCCCATGAGGCCTCCTGCCCTGAGTTATACTTTAGCAGGGAGGTTCCTAGAAGCTCTCCGTATTTGAGGGCCCCCAGTTTCTCTCTTTGGGAAATACATTCCTTCCCAATAAAAAACGCTTTACCCCTGCCCCCATTTCATAGCCAAGGATCAAAGGGGTTGGAGCACAGGTTTATGTTAAACCCAGAATTATATCTCCTTTATTTGGTGGGGACGGCTGGGGATGAAGAGGGGCAGCAGATACACAGCCTCACCAGGATTACCAAGCCGTGTGCCGTGCGCTTGACCTGGTGGTCAACACAGACGATGTCAGCCTCATGGGGCTTGCGGGCCAGCAGTGGGGGGGACGCTTGCCTGGGAGGCAGGGACTTTATTTAGAATTTATTGACTTATAATCCACCCACCTCCCAAAAACTTTTGAAGAGGCCTTGGATACGAACCTCGGTATTATATTACTGTGGACCAGGGGAGAGGTGATTTGGACGAAGGGAGTCACAGTAAAGATGGGGAAGTGGTTGCATTCTGGGTCATTTTGAAAGTGACCCCATTTGCTGGTCGGGTAAAAAAAAGAGTTGAGGATTGTGAGCCCCTGGAAAGCTGGAGCTGCCACTTGCTGAGAAGGGGAAGGAGACAGATGGAAGAGAAGGTTTGGGGCGTGGGAGTAGAGCTCAGAGGCTCCTTTCAGACAGGTGCCCTTGAGACTCTTACATACCTGGGTGGAGGTGTTGACTTGTTAGTTGGATATAGCTGGCCTTGGGGAGAAAAGACTCCGTTGGAGAAGTAAATGCAAGGCATGTGGGCATTTTTATTTTTTTTTAAGACTTCATTTTTGTGGGGGGAGGGGCAAACAAGCATGTGGGGGAAGGTGAGCCACAGAGGGCAAGGGAGAAGCAGAGTCCTAGCTAAGCAGGGAGCCTGACACGGGGCTCCGTCCCACGGCCCTAGGATCATGACCTAAGCTCAAGGCAGACGCTTAACTGACTGAGCCACCCAGGCACCCCACATTTTGATGGTTTTTAAAGCCATGGGACTGAAGTCTGCAAGGGGACATGTAGGGAGAGCCGAGGCAGGTACTGGGCCGTGGGGCTGCCAGGGTCTGGAGGAAGGACATTCAGAGGAGCCTCAGAGGAAGCGGGCAGAGAGGTAGGAGGCACTTGGGGCAAGTGTGGCGTCGTGCAAGCCAGGCGAAGAAGACGCAGAGACAGGGCGCAACGGCAGCGAGGTTTGGACACAGCATGGTTGAAATGCTGGGAAGACAGGCCTTTGGAGACCAGGTGTGGAGCCAGGGCCGAGCTCATTGGTGGCGGCATGAGGCTGGTGGTTGAAGGGGCAGCAGGCAGGAGGTTTTGAGGGGGTGGTTGGACTCCCGAGGAGGGGCAGGGGGGCTGCTCTGTTGCCCCCAGGGGTCAGCAACCCGCGCCAGGAGCTCCTTGGAAGGATGTGTGGAGAGGAGGTTGTGGGCCTCAGACCTGCGGGAAGTGGGGAAGAGGCGGCCTGGCTCGTCTCCATCAGCTAGTCTTTAATCCCTGGGCAGAAGGAAGGTTTTCCTTGCAGGAGGGGCTTGCTTCCGGCCCCTCTTGTCACCCGCCCCCCAGGTCACCCGACCTCTCCGCCTCCTGCCAAGCCCCTTGGGGAGCTTAGTGCAGCCGGATGGGATAACCTGCCTGTGATTAGAGCTTCAGCGGAGTCTTCTGTCTCCTCAGGAAGGATTAGGGGAGATTTCTTTTACCGCCCATTTGAAACAGGGCCAGGATTGAAGCTTGTTTTATAATCACCGGGGCCTTAAGGACCAGACTTCCTGCCGAAGAGTCTTCTAACAAAGCTCTTCTCCACACAGAGCTCTGCTCTCAGCCTGGCCCTGGCTCATGACCTTCCTCCTCCCCCCCAGGGCTCAGCTCCTGAGTCTTCTCCTGCTGGAGCAAATGTGGTCCTTCGGGTGGAAGGAACCTGTAGCTACCAAGACATAATTACCAAACTTTCCTGCTGCAGGCACTGGCATGTGGCCATGCCTTTTAACCCCCATGCAACATGGTGAGGCAGGTCACTGCCATTATCCCCATTTTAAGAGTAAGAGAGTTGAGGCACAGAGAGGGAAAAGGGCCTGCACCAGGTCATGTGGCCACAAGTCAGGGGCTGGGATTTGAATCCAGGGCTCTCTCCCACCACACTCTGCTACATGTATCCATTTATATCTCTGTTCTGCACATTTAATTTTTCCTTGATAGTTACTTTCTCCCTGTCCATCTGTGCTACTAGAGGGGGAATCCATGAATACAAAACATGTCTGATTTGCCCTCATAACTTTTGAGGGGTGGGCTTTTGAGTCCAACTTGGATGCAAACCCTGCTTCCCCCTCCTTCTAGCTCTGTGACTATGGGCAAGTTTCTTAACCTCTCTGAGCTTCAGTAAATGATCACTTAATGAGAAATAATAAAATATGCCTCACTGGATTGTCAGAGGCTGCAGTGAGAAAAGGCATGTGACATGCCCCACACAGTGCTGGCCAGGTGATGGAAATGTGTATTGGGGTGGCCTGTTTCTGCCCTGCTCGGAGACAGAACTCGTGAGGAAAATCAAGGAATAACATTTGTATATGTGTGCGGAGGCATCATGGGAGGAACAAGGGCGTCTGTCCTCTAGGAGCCTCAGATCGGTTGGGCAGACTGAATCAGTTCATTCATGCCATTCATTCACTGTTTACTGAGCCATTACTGTGTGCCAGCAGGGGACAGGACAGATGGACCCCTGCCCTCATAGAGATGATTGTCTAGTGGGGGATCAGAAAATACACAAGTAGACCAACACCAGTAAAGAGGAGATTTCAGTGAGTTGATTGATGTTGTAAGAAATGAGTAGGCTGATTGGGGAGGTGAGGAAATGGGGTACCGTTTCAGCAAGGGTAGTCGGGAAGAGCCTCTCAGAGGAGGTGACATTTTAACCAAGCTCTAGATTATCACCAAGAGCCAGTCATGAGAAGATCTGGGGGGAACAGCATTTCTGGCAGAGGGAACAGCAGGTGCAAAAGCCCCAAGGCTGCAACGAGCCTTGAGTAAGTAACTGAGGAACAGCCAGTCCAGAGTGGTTAGAGTGAGAGAGTGGCCAAGAAGTGGGAGATGAGGCTGCAGGGTTTGGCAGGGGCCATATTGGGCAGGTAAGGGGAGAGGGGGGCTCAGGTTTGATTCTTGATGAGCTCATTCCACAGGCTCTGGATGAAGGCACTGTCAGAGCTTGGAGAACTCAGGGCACAAGTGTAATTGTGTGTCTGGCATGAGGCAGTCAGGGCTTCCTGGAAGGAGAATGCTTTTGGATTCCCCCTTGCCAGAGGTTAGATGTCACTCATTGACTGATGTCTGCTGGGATAGAAGCTCTGAGGTGGAAGAGGCCTCACTGTCTCGCCCACCTGCCTGCACAGGTGCAGGATACCTGTGGGTATGAGTTGATCAGAAATGATTTGTCAGACATTGCTGCAGGAAGCTCCTCCAGGAATTCTTCAGGAAGCAGCTTCAGGCAGTGGAGTTATAGGGATGAGTATAGACCCCCCAGTCCTACCCTCATGGAGGAAACAGGTGAGAACAAGGGGACTGCTCTACTGGGTGCTGAGTGGCACACTGGGCCTCAGCTCAGGGGACTGTCCTAGGGAGATCACAAAGACATGCCTGTGTATCCCCTGTGCCTATTATTGGGCTTGACATGTGGCAGTGATTCTGGGGGCAGGAAGGAAAAAGGGCTGAAGCTGGGTGCACGTAGACTCAGCTAGCGCCCTGTTGTCTGGACCCCAGACTCCCCACCAGCCTAAGCTGACCGCATCTCTATGTGCCCAGCTCAGTGCTCCAAGCTACAGCTTTCTGAAAGGCTGGACTTCCAGCAACTGGCAGATTGCTGGTTTCCTAACTGTACTTCTCAACTCAGGGCCTTTGTATGTGCTGATCCCTCTGCCTAGAACACCCTTCCTTGCACCTCAGTGGAGGCAAATGGTGCCCCACTGACCTAGAGCAGTTCACGCATGTGTTTTATGTGGGCTGCATGGTGCTTTCAGGAAATTTTGGATTATATATCAACATTTAACAGTTGGGAGATTTCACAGGAAATGCTGAATTCCTGGCTTCTCTTGGAAAGTAAGATGCTTTAGTCTTCCCTTGTGGCCACAGTCAGCTGTATGGAGGGGTAGCTGGTGTCTTCAGGAGCACCAGCACTGGCTCGTTCAGCATCGCCTCAATCTGGCCGCCGCTGCCGCTGCCGCCTCCTCCTCCTTTTTTTTGCGAGAGAGACAGACAGACAGACACTGAGACTTAAGTAGGTTCCATGCCCAGCGCAGATCCCCATGCAGGGCTTGATCTCACAACCCTGAGATCATGTCCTGAGCTGAAAATAAGAGTCATATGGATGCTTAGCCGACTGAGCCACCCAGGCACCTCCAAGTTGGCCGCTTATGGTCATTTACAAGAACTCGAGGTCCCTGCGTTAGAGATGAGTTGTATCTGGTTTTGCACACTGGATCCCAGCTTGAGATTTCATTTGATGTGAAAGTTGATCAGCTAAATCCAGAAGGTTCCAGAGTGAACCGCTTGCCAGATAGCCCCTACTGAGACCCAGAGAGGAACAATGTCTTGCCCAAATTCGCCCAGCAAGCTGTGAACCTTCCCTGATGCTCTGAAAGGGGTAAGCCTCAACTTGGGGCAGAAACATGGGTCACAGTTGCTGTTCTCTGGGCTGCCTTCCTCCGCGCTAGCAGAAGACCCTAGGACACTTCCTGCCCCCCATCTGGCCACAGGGCGGCTGATGGGTGCCAGAGACGGCCCCCGATGGGACAGCTGGTGGGCAGCCGGATGCCGAGTCTCCAGCTTCCGAGAGTGGGCACTCAACATCTGTTTGCCTCCCTCAGCTGCCGGCAGCTTCCTCCGTCTCTGATTTTTGGGACTTTTAGAATGAAACTGAGGGTGGTGGACCTAGAAAAACCTCTTCCCCACCCAGGGCTCTCACCCCACAAAATAGATCCATTTCTTCTGTGCACCCCCCCTTCCCCTTGGCTTGCACCCGGGGCTCTGTGAATGCCTCTGCACACACCACTACCTACACACAGGCAGCCAAACACTGAGAAGCTAAAAATAGTCCTGCCCCCTCTGGCCCTGTAATTGGAGGCGGGACAGCTGGTTTCGATAAGCAGGAGAGCTCTGTGCTTTGGCCAGCTGCCACCTGCTTTCATTGAACACAGATTGCCTCGGTGGAAATAGCCCTGTTGCCGGTTCTCCCTTTTCTTGCTGACTTTGAGTGGCCTGAGCTCTGCACTGAACCTGAGTGTGCCGCCAAGAGCAGGGACCTGGGGTCGGGCTGAGCCTCTACCCCACTGGGTAGTCACGTTGGATTTCCTTAGGCTCGTGAGCCCTTCTTTCTCCCAGATACCTTCCTGTCGACCCTAGAAAATTCCACCTTGTTTGATGGTTCATACCTTCATGCGTTCAAGAAATGATGATTGAGCTCTGCTGTGCTTTAGACCCTCCTCTAGAGGTGCGGGGTGGGGGGCGGGGTAGGGCTGGGAATATGGCTGTCGGAAATCCCTGCCAGGAGCACCTGGGAGGCGCAGTCGACTGAGCATCTGCCTTCGGCTCAGGTTGTGATCCTGGGATCGAGCCCCACATCGGGCTCCCTGCTCAGTGGGGCAGGGGGTCTACTGCTCTCTTTCCTCCCCAGCTTGTGCTGTCTCTCTCTATCGCTGTCTGTCTCTGTCTCTCTCAAATGTAAAAAAAAAAAAACAAAAAACCCTGTCAATGTGGATAGAGATTACTTTCTGATGGAGCAGACTGCTGATAAACACATATAGAAATCTGTAACACTACAATTCCAGACAAAGATACATGCTAAAAAGGAAGTAAAATCAGAAGATGTGAGGATTGTGTAGGGAGCTGTTTTGTTGAGAAGGAAAATGTGAAGAGCTGGGGTAGAGCGTTACCAGGCAGAGGGAACAGCAAGTGCAAAGGCCCTGAGGTTGCTAGGAGTTTGATCTTTCTTAAGAAGCAGAAGATGGTGGTTGTGGCTGAAACATAGTAAGTGAAAGGTGTAGGAGAGGAGATCTGTGAGGACAGCGGTTCATGTGGATAACGGTCATCGTGTGGGCAGAGTGTCAATCTTTTTCTGAGATCAAGGGGGAGGCCCACTGGAGAGTTTGACTAGGAGAATGACACAATCTGATTACCATGAGCTCTCCTGACTCTCCACAGTCTTCCTTCGGGACTCTTATTTCTTCCTGCTTGTTTGTTTCTTCATTCCTCTGCTTATTGATCATCTGTTCCCCCACCCATCTGCCCAGGTCTCTCTCCACTTAGTGTCCACCCATTTCTTCCATGCTGCCCTCCACCCACCTGCCCACTAGTCTTCTGTCAGGTCATCCATTCATCTACTCAACGTTCTATTCATTTCCCTCCCCACTCCTGTGGGGATGAATCTGTCCATTCATCCATCCATCCTCCTCCTCTCCCTCCCTCCCTCCCTCCCTCCCTCTCTCCCTCCCTCATCCATCCATCCTTTCTTCCTCTCTCCTTCTCTCTCACATCCACTCACCCATCCATCCATCCTTCCGTCCCTCCCTCCCTCCCTCCCATCTATCCATCCACCCATCTTTCTCTCCCATCCATCCATCTACCCACCCTCCTTCTCTCTCTCTCATCCATCCACCCATCCACTAATCCTTCCCTCCCATTCACCCATCCATCCATCCTCTTCCTCTCTCCCCTCTTTCACATCCATTCACCCATCCATCTATCCTTCCCTCCTTCCCATCCACCCACCTCTCTACCCATCTGTCCATCCATCCATCTTTCTCTCCCATCCATCCATCCATCCATCCTCCGACCCTCTCTCCCATCCATCCATCCACCCATCCTTGCCTCCATCCCATCCAATGGCCCATCCATCCATCTGTCCATGCAGCCATCCATTGCACCCGAGTCAGGGCCTGGTCACACCCACCCCTCTACCTTTGGTCCTGGGAAAAGCACAAGGCCTCAGTATAATGCCCAGGGCTATGGTCTCCCAAAGTTTGCTCTCTTGTGGGATGTTCTAGCTGTCCTTCCCAGGAGAGGGTGGGGCCAGGCCAGTTTAGTGCTGGTCCCTGTGTTCCCAAGACTGGGGAGGGTCTCTCAATGGCATCTTATCTTCCTGGCAGTGAGTTTGTTGCCTGGCTTCTGGAAATTGGTGAAATCAGCAAGACCGAAGAAGGAGTCAACCTGGGTCAGGCCCTGCTGGAGAACGGTATAATCCACCATGGTGAGTCGGGGCTGGGCCTGGGCAGGCCCGGGGGTGGGGGGCGTGGTGAGGGGGAGCTGTGGGTGGGCACAGGTCAGACCTCAGCAGTGCTGTGCTTCCGAGAGCATGTCCACTAGCACAGAAGCATTAGTGTTCCCTGGGCACAGGGTAGCCTTGGGATGCGGATGCCCTTATGAATCTGCTCACCAGGCTGGGAAGCCCTGCACTCACCTGCAACACCAGCAATGCAGGGACACCTTGAAAAGTCCCCTCAAAAAAGGGCCAGAGTCATTTATATTTCTGTCACTTAGTGAATATTTATTGAGTGCCTGTCATGTGCCACATAGCCGTGGACAGGATGAATGAAAAGTCTTATCTTCATGGTGCCGATGTTCTAGTTGGAGGGGGAAGGTAATAACAGAAGTAAACTCTGTGAATCCGGATGGTGATCAGTGCTGGGGTCGGGGGGAGGAAACAAGGGGGTGGTGTTCAATTTCGCATTGAAGGCCTCCCTGAGAAGGTACCCCAAGAGAGCAAGGGGCCGGATACCATTGGGGTTCTAGGCTGAGGGAGCAGCTGGTGCAGAGCCCCTAGGAGAGGAGAGGCAGTGGGTCCAGGGAGCCGCACGGCGGCCAGTGCTGCCATGGGAGCGGGTGCGGGTGCAGTTGGCGGGCATGGGGCCAGGGTTTAGGGAGATGAGGTCTGAGACCTCGTGAGGGATCGTGGGGGCTTCGGCTTTTACTCGGAGTGACATAGGAAGCTGCTGCTGAGTTCTGAGTGGAGGGAAGCCCTGCTAAGACTCAGACTTGAGCGGGTTCCCTCTGGCCACCATGTGGACAGTGGACGGGTTGTGCGGGGATGGCAGCAGGTGCCCAGTGAGGGGCTGCGATGTTCTAGATGAGAGAGGGTGGTGGCTTGGAACAGGGTGGAGTGTGGAGTCACACTGTTAGTGTTTTGAAAGAAGAGCCTCCAGGATCTGCTAATGGATCCACAGAGTGACAGAAAGAAACGCCAGGGGTGACCCAAGGCCCTCGGGTGTCATAAATCCTGATTGCGTGGTCTCATACCCCAGCACCCATGGTCCCAACACATGCTTTGGTGATTGAGCACCAAGGAGGTGCCGGCCCAATGGGTTCCAGTGCAGGCTGCGTCAGGGCATTTCTGGGCCTCTCGTGAACCTGCAGGTGCCCCAGCCCCAAGCAGGATAGCTCAGCAGGGCCCCAGATGGAGCAGGGGGACCTGGTTTCCACAGAGGAGCGAGGGCAGGGCTTCAGGGAAATTGTGCATGACACAGAGCCTGGCCGAGTGCAGGGTGATGACGGGCGGGGGCGGGTGCTGGGCCCAGCCTCACTGGCTCCCTGGGTCCCTCCAGTCTCTGACAAGCACCAGTTCAAGAACGAGCAGGTGATGTACCGCTTCCGTTATGATGACGGCACCTACAAGGCCCGGAGTGAGCTGGAGGACATCATGTCCAAGGTAGGTATGTCGCCTGGCCCCATGACCCGGACCCCACGGTCATGGCAGAGCCGGCCTGTGCCCTGGTGGCCTGTGCTCTTCCCCCACCCCCAGCTGCCGCTTGATCCTGGGAACCATCTCTCCCAGCAGCCTGGATTTGGAGGCCCCTGAAGCATGTGGCCTGATCCCAGACTCTCCCTTTGTCTCTTTCAGGGTGTGAGGCTTTACTGCCGCCTCCACAGCCTCTACACCCCCGTGATCAAGTAAGTTACCTTCTCTGAGCTCCAGTTCACTTCTGCCTCTTTTCAACTGTGTGGCCTGGGGCTGAGCCTTAGTCTCCTCCATCAGATGGGGCTCATAATTGCATCTTCCCTGTATGTTTGTCCTCAGGGTTAATTGAGTCAGTCTGCAGGAAAGGCTGCAGGGTGGTGGTGAAGGATGTCTGTGCAGGAACCGGTTTGAGTCTCAGCTGCTGGTTACCAGCTGTGTGACTTGGGGCAAAGTCACTTAGCCTCCTGGTGCCTCAACTTTTTTCCTTTGTGGAATGAGGATAATAATAAGATCCACCTCAGGGCCTTTGCACTTGCTCTTCCCACTGCTTGGAGTGCTCTTCCCTTACCTATCTGTGTATTTATTCCCTCACGTCCTTCAAACATCTCCGAATCAGAGTGGCCTCCCCTGCCCACCGTTCTAAAGCATCACAGTCTGGTATGCACTGTCCTCCTTACCTCACTTTGCTTTTCTTCTTGAAACTTGTTACTAGTTGACATCTTACATATGTATTGTTTCTTGATGTGCTGTCTTTCTTCTCCACTGGATTGTAAACTCACCAAGGGCAGGGAGTTTGCTCACTGCTCTGTCCCCAGACCCTTGACTGGCACGTTAGAGCAGTGCTGTCCTGTAGCCCCTTCCATACTGGTAGCCATGCTCTGGGTCTGTGTTGTCCAGGGCAGTAGCCATGAATACCTATGGCACATAGTGAGGGCTGTGGAAACGCCAGTGATTATTTTCTTTATTGTGAAGCTTGTGGTTATGGATAAAGGGATGGAGAGGGTGACCTAATCCTTACCCAGCTGCACATTCCTCTGTCCCCTGTCCTGACGGCTCCTGTCCACTCGTAGAGGAGCGGAGAAGATTCCAGCTGTTGCTGGCCTTGTTGGGGGTTGGGCCCCCGGGAACTACTTACATCTGTAGACCTGCCTCTGACTCCAAGGTCTAGCCTTGGCCCTCATGAGAAAGGCCTCCTGCTTGGCCCTGGGAGAAGGAAGTGGCAGGGCCAGCCCTCACTGTGCGCGCGGCCTGAATCTGGGAGAAGTGCCCCCAGCCAGACTTTATCAGCCTCGGCATGGCTGGCCACATAAACTCGTACTTGCCAGCTTCGCAGCCTGAGAAGTTGTTGCAGTCTGACTGTGAGGTTAACGCGGCCCTTTGTACCAGGACTTGGTGGGAATTCAGATGCTGCACAGATCGGAGCAGGTGCTGGTGGGGTGCGGGGTCGAACTGGGAATCTGCTCCCCACCTGTGTTCTCCCTGATGGGCTCACATGCACTTCCCCCCTGTAGAGACCGCGATTACCACCTGAAGACCTACAAGTCGGTGCTGCCCGGGAGCAAGCTGGTGGACTGGCTGTTGGCTCAGGTGAGAACTCCCTCCGGCTGTGTGAGCGGCTTCTCCCTCTGCCCAGGACTGAGGAGCTAACCGGGATGTGGGCCTTCGAGGCTTTAAACAATCTGTTCATGAGTTTCTGCTCCCAGTAAAATACACAGAACGCTTACTGCCTTAACTATTTTCTAGTGGGTAGGTCGTGGCATGAAGTCCACTCACAGCGCTGTGCAGCCATGCCCACCCGCCCTCTCCAGAGCACTTTTCATCTTGCAGAGCTGAAACTCTGTCCCCAGTAAACAGCAGCCCCCCACCTCATTGCCCCTTCCCCAGCCTCACCTGTGCTTTCTGCCTCTAGGAGTTTGGCTGTCCTGGGTGCCCTGTGTAAGCGGGATCATACAGTCTGATCCTACAGCCTTTGTCCTTCTGCGGCTGGCTGATTGCACTCAGCCTAGTGTTCTCAGGCTGGGTCAGGATTTCCTTCCTTTTGCAAGGCTGGATAATATTCCACTGTATGGATCAACCGCATTTTATTTATCTGTTATTTCATATTTGCTATCTATTAGCTATCTACTTAATGGGCGCTGGGGTTGCTGCCACTTTGAGGCTTTCAGTTACAACTGGAACAGTCCTGGGGGAGCTGGGACAAGTTGATCTCAGGCTGAAGCACCAGACCAGAGCCTCCATGTGGAGCTTGCCACGTTATTCCTTTCACATAAATTCCCAGAGGGCAAGGGTTGGGCAGAGGCTGGGAAAGTCCATGCGTCGGTTTTATTGCAACTTGCCAGAGGTGTTTGCTCCGTTGAGATGCTGCAGATACTCTGTCTGCCTGCCTCCTGTGCTTTATGGCCTCTGCTCACGGGACGCTTACTCCACTCTCGTGGAGTCCTCCAACCCATTTAGAGACAGGGGAACTGGGACCCAGAGAGGCCGAGCGCTTGGCTCAAGGGTACACAGCCTTGTGGCAGCACAGCTTATTGGCATGGGCCTGTCTCCCCCACTTGTACCTCGGTTCTGCGAACTTTTCAGGGAGCTTGCGACAATGTTCATTCATAGTCTGTAAAAAAAACGTATTGGCTCCAAAGATGAGGAGACAACTGTGAAATCAAAATGGATAAATGTTTAAACGTTTACAGAGCGCAGCTTTATGTCAGCCTCCTTAATTGTTAAATTTAGCATTCATAAAAACCTCGTTCCATTTGAAAACAATTTGCTGGCGGGATTTTCTCATGTCACACAATTCCTGATGATTGCCTGGAAATCGTAGCCAATCTGTAAAGTAAATGTTTCTTGGCGCCAGATAACTTAAAAAGCAGGTTTAGAAAAATCCTTGAAAAAAAATTTCAAGCCAAAATAGCATTATTTAATGTAGGATGTGGGTGTTATTTTAATGTAGGATGTGGGTGTTATTTTAATATGTTTGCTGTAGCATGGGATTCTAAGACCTCAGGAGGTCTTGAAAGACCCCTGGATTTGAATTCAGTTTTGGACATCTGGAAAGCCCAGAGCACCTAACCACAGTGTAACACCGCCTTCCCCTTAGGATCCCATCAAACCAACTCTGAGCACGTGCTTTTATTTATAGCCAGGCTGACCTGGCTCCGATCCCCGCTCTGCATCTTCCTTGCTGCGTGGCCTTGGACAAGCCTCTCGGCTTCTCGGTACCTCACGTTCCACACCTGTAAAATGAAACTAAAAACGATACCCTCCCCGTTAGATTATTTTGAGGATTCAAGGAGTTAATCATGTAAAGTGCTTAGAAGGGCACCTGGCACAGAGTAATTGCTCAATAAATACAATGATTATTATAATTCCTCATCTCCTGCACAAAGGATTCAAGGTGGCTTCAAGTTCTGTGTGGTATGGAAGGCTGAAGAAATTGCAGCCTGGGCGGCTCAGTGGTTGAGCATCTGCCTTTGGCTCAGGGCATGATCCCGGGGTCCAGGGATCGAGTCCCGCATCAGCCTCCCCGCAGGGAGCCTGCTTCTCCCTCTGCCTATGTCTGCCTCTCTCTGTGTCTCTCATGAGTAAATTTAAAAAGTCTTAAAAAATAGCAGAGGGGTTTTGGGGGTGCAGGACCAATATGAATAGGAAACAACCAGCTGGGGAGTGGGGGTGGGGTGGGGTTGGGGGTTGGATCCATGGAGTCCCGCCTCCTGAGTGTGCTGCCACAGGTGAGGGTGACAGGGGGTGACGGTTAGGTTCTTTGCTTGGGGCCCAGACCTGGCTGGGTTTGGGGTCTCTGAAACGGCTGTTTTTCCCCACCTTGGCCCTTCTGTGGCCTCATGTTTCCCGAGTGCCCGTGGTGCCCACAGCTGCGTGTTGGTTTCAAAACATGACGTGGACTTTGCCTTAAGTGGTGAATCCCAGGCCTGAGTTGGGAGTGAGGTGCGTCCCCGAGATGGTGAGAAGTCAGATAATACAGGATGCACTGCTGGGGGAGGGGGGGATGGGAAGCAAGGATGCGTCCTGGGGCTTTGGTGCGCTGGGTGGCTGGAAATACCCTTTACAGTGATGCGAAGACAGGGGAGGAACCCCTGGATGCCTGGGAAAGTCCAGAGTTCTCCTCTGGCGAGGGAAGGCACTGTCTTTGGGGTGCCCGCTGGACTTCCTAGTGGGTGGGTGGAGGACGGGGCAGATTGGCATGCCTGGCACTCAGGTGGCCTCTGCATCACAGACACTCTGTTCCTTGTCACTTTAGCAGTATTTAAAATGAGAAGGCAGGAGAGGGTGTAGAGAAATCCTACAAGAGGGCTCATTAGCTCATCCCTTTCTCTCCTTGAGCACCTCCTGTTTACCGGGCACTGCTTTAGGTTCGGGGACAGAGCAGTGAACTGGATAACAGTGTCTGCCCTCATGGGTCCTGAATTCTGGTGAGGGCTGGGGGAGGCAGTTGATAAGAACAAGGAGTAAAATGCAACATATGTTTGCTGATGCTGGGTGCCAGCTTGGTGCGTGGGGTAGGGTGTGTGGGAGCCACAGGGGGGCATTTACCCTTCACACGGGTGGGGCTGGTCCAGTTTTTGGAGGGGCCTGAGAAGGCTATATTGAGTAGGGACATTTTAACAGAGACCCGAGAAAGGTGGGGAGTGAGCCCGAGGATGGTTGGGGGTGCAGCCTTCTCTGGGGTGAGCCTGGTATGTCTGTGGGAGGCGTGAACAGGAGGTAGGCATGCTGGGGAAAGCTGGCCTGTGGCCAGTCTCATGGCATCCTGTGGGCTCTGGGGAGGGTCAGGCCACTTCAGGGCTCTGAGCACAGAAGGGACAGCAGTGACTTTGGTGGGATGAGATTCTGCTGTAGGGGGGCGAGGCTGCCAGAAGGGAACCTGGAGAGGAGGCGGCTTCAGAACGTCAGACAGGGAAACAGGGTTCCTGGGAACTGGGTGACCACGGGGAAGGTGGGAGACATGGTCAGATTCTGGAATTTTTGGAGGTAGACCTAACAAAGTTTGCTGATGGGGGTGGGTGGGGTGTGGGAAGGGAGAGACAGAGAGGGATCTCCAAGACCCCAAGGTCCTTGGTGGAGGCTGAGCTGGGAGGGTACAGGACTGCATCCCGGAGCACGCTGGCAAGGAGGACCACCAGCTAAGCAACGCCAGTGTTGCCTTCTGTGTGGTGATTGGTGTCAGGCATGGGGAGGACCTCCTCATGGCCGGTGCTGCCAGAGAGGCTGTGGTCCTGGCCGAAGGACCCCCGGAGCAGCCCGAGTCATGTCAGTTGGTCCTGGGGACCAGCCCCTGTCCCCCCAGCATGGCAAGTGGAGGCCGGAGAAGGGTGGTAGGATGAAGGTGGCAAGCTAACTGTAAGTGGTCCTGTCTACTTCAGCAGACCTCCCATGGCTTGGCCTGGGCTGAGGACACAGGGAGGCTAATTGGAGCTGACGCAGGAGGATGACTTCCAAGAGATTGACTGGAAGACAGCTGGCACATGGCTCTGGGAAAGGGGCAGCAGGATGTGTGTGTGGGTCACTGTCGGGGAGAGGTTGGTGGTGAGGATGTCTTTGAGTTCGGGTTATGGTGAGCCTTGATTTCAAGAGTTATTGCCATCTTGTACCTTAGCAGGGAATTTGAGAAGGGAACCTATAATTGTGTAGCCTGGCGGGGGTGGGGGTGGGTGGGTAATTTTGGTTTGAACACATCTTCAGTTTGAACTTCTAGATCATTCTGCTCCTTGAAACAAAATGTTCATCAAAACCCACTGGATCAACTAGAAGTGCTTTTGGCTGCATATGATAGAAAATCTGACATGCACAGTGAAGACATTTTTCTCTCACATAACTAGGCATCCCCAGTTCATGGTCCTAGAGCTCATCAGTGCCGTTTACACCCAGGCTCTTCCCATCTTTCTGCTTTGCTATCTTCTTGCCATTTGCTCTATGGTTGTAAGATGGCTGCCACGGCTCCAGGCATCACATCTATGTAGACCTATGGCCAAAGGCAGGCAGCAGGGGCAGTTGGAGAGAGCTCTCTCAGTCTATTTGGAGGAGGAAACTTCCCCTCCAGACCCCACTTTTCCTCACTGGTCTTCCCCTTAAGTCTCACTGGCCACGTGGGTCCCACATGTACCCCTAAACCACTCCCTGGGGACAAGGACAGGGATTGAGGAGAGTGGCTTAGAATTCCTTGGAATTCATTGTTTGAGGCTGGGGAAGGGGCCCCTCCCCACTGCTTGGACAAGTCAGGGTTCTTTTAACTCTGAGGGTAAGGGGGTGATTAGCCCTTCCATAGACAAGCTGTGATCTGTCAGTTCCGCTCATCTCTGCACGATCTCGTTTACTCCTCACAACAACCTGAGGAAAACACAGGTATTCCCATTTTACTGACAAGGAAACTGAGGCCTCAAGACACACGCCTGTGGCACTCCTGTAAGATGCGTGTGGAGGGCTGTCATGATGCCTCATAGATGTAGATAATGACAGTGGTGGCACTAGCCCCGTCTGGATGGCGGCCTCCACCATGGGGTCTGAGCAGGGGGGCAGAGGCCTTGGAAGATCAAGGGCAAATCTGGGAATAAGAAATGACAGACGAGGAAGGGAAGGTCAGAGGGGTCACAGCCAGGGCCCTGCAGGGACGGGGACCTGGGGAAACCGACTCCAGAGTTTGCTCGCTGCGCCTCTCTGCTGCACAGTTTCTGATTCGCTGCCTGGGCTCCAGGATGCCCCAAGGGTGGCTGTCGGGTGGAGGGCAGGGGGGCAGCAGGGACAGGAACAGGCCAGGAGCCAGGTGCTGGAGGGCACAGGCGTGCAGGCTCCGGTGCTGGTGGGCAGAAAAGAAAAGGGCCTGGGAGCTGTGCCGACCTTTACGAGGAGGCAGATGGTGGGCGCTGACGGTGGCAGGGTCATCAGCTCGGAGGGGAAAGGGGCCCTGCTGGTGGCTCCAGGCACCGATGAAGGAGACATGGGGACATGTGCCCTGGCCACAACCCTGGGTGACTGACTTGTCCTCTTAGAGCCTCAGTGTCCCCATCGTGGTAGGTGAGGGGAGGGTCTGGCTCTGAAGGGATTCCTTTCTCCCAGTGTAACCCAGGGCAAGTGCAAGCCCGTCTGGGCCCCAGTCTCTTCATCTGTTAAATGGGGTCAGCGTGATTACCTCTGGGTTGACCAAGACCAGTGAGATCATGTGGTGCCTGGCACGCTGCGGGTCAGCGAGAGGCATCGGTGGACAATGTCCTGGGGCTTCCCAGTTCACGGGCAGGGAGCCTCCTGGGGCCCTGTGTACGTTACCCCCCAGGGTGTTCCGTCGCCCGGCCCAGCTCTGCCTCTGCCACCTGCATCCCAGGTGGTTCCCAGTAGTAATGTTTGGTGGTCCACTGAGTGCTAGATGCCATGGGGAGGCGGGTAACCTTGACGGCCACCGCCGCTGCCCACGTGCAGCTGATGTTCTGGCGAGAGACAGACCTTAAACCGTATTTACTTATCTGGAGGAACCCAAGGACCAGGAACAGTTGGTGCTGATTCTCCCGAGAGCAGTGCCCTGAAGGGATGAGTTTGTTTCCGACCGTGACAGGTGCAGCACCGGTATCGTACAGGGTCATGAGAATGTCCTGGGCTGGTGGTGGGGGCTGGGGTGTCCTGTGGGGCGTTGACCCGGACACTGCGACCTCAAAAGCCAGGGCAGGGCATTCCATGGGGAGGAAATTGCTAGTACAAAGGCCCTGAAGTGGGGGCATGTGTAGTTTGTGAAAGGACTTGCGAGGAGGCCAGCATGGCTGGAACCCCAACAGAGGCTGGTGGGTGGGAAGGGGAAACGAGGGGAGCATGACAGTGCAGTGGCACAGGGCTATGTGTGTCTTCCTCTGGGAGGGGAGAAAACAGTGATTTGAGGTTTTCCCGCAACTTGGTGGGATGTGGGGTAGGGGACCTTACTTTTCAGGTGTCCGAGATCGGCGTTAATCCACGGTTAACCTGAGAATCCTGCTGTTGCTCTAACTTTAGGAACCTCCCTGTGTGTCACCCCAGGGCCCTGTGGGAAGGGGGCAGGACTGGGCTGGGAGCCCAGAATGTGAGTGCCTTGGAGAATGTGAAGTGCCTCGGAGAGCCAGGTGGGCTCCAGACGCCTGCCGGGGCCTCCCAGGCTGCAGAGTGGGGTCTGCACGCCACCTGGGCCCCAGCTTCTCCCCTACTGGCCCTCCCACAGCTGGGGGCGGCTGTTCCGGATGCAGCCTCCCATGGATCGCCACCTCCCCTGGCAGGGCTCGGCGCACACAGCCCTCCAGCCGCTGGCCTGAGGTCCCCCAGGAGAGATTTGTCTTCCTCCAGTTGGCCAAGTGCGTCAAATCTTGAGGCCAGTGGTTCCCCCGGGCCCCATGCTCTGAGTCTGAGCTGCAGCTTTGGCAGGTTGAGTCCTTCAGTCCCTGGCATTTGTTTCTCCTTTAGCTGGGAAATTCCCCGCCCCACCCCAGCCCCTCGGCTGCTGGCAGCGGGGATGGGGGACAATCAAGGCAAGTGCCTCTCGAAACAGCTTCTCAGTTTGGGAGTCCTTTAAATGAGAGGTTGTCGGGCCCTGTGGCCATATGAAGGTAGTTGAAGCTCACCGACCTGGCCACAGCCCCTGCATGATTTGGCCCCTGCTGACAACACCTTTATTCAATCACCAAATATTTACTAAGCACCTCCTGTATGCCAGGCTGAGTTCTAAGCATTTGGGGCTCCACAGGGAATAAATATAACCGGTCAAACTCCTTATCCTGTTGGAGCTGACCTCACTCACCCCCTCCCTGTTGGCCAGGCTGCTTTTTGTGCTGCAGGCTTCATCCCACCCCTGGACCTTTGTCCATGCTGTTTTCTCTACCTGCCACCCAGCAGCTCCCCCCCATCCCCATCCTCCACTCCCAACCGCCACACAACTCACATGATTTCCCTGATGAACTGAGATTGTTGGGTTTGCAAGAACCAGAAACAGATGCTAGTTAACTTGGAAAGGGTGGAGAGAGGGAGGAAGAAGATGGCTCATTAGAAGGCTAAAGAGCACCCACAGAGTCAGGGGGAGACCCAGGAGCCAGCCTTAGGAAGAACTGGCATCCAGAAATGCCCAGCTTCTTGGGAGCAGGAGCTGAGGGCACTGTCTTCAGGGCACTGCTCTCCGGGAGAACCACACCACCTGTTCCTGTCCTTGGGTTCCTCCACCTACAGGTCTTATTTCTGGGGCATCACTGTAGCTTTGCACAGATCATGTGTCTTCAACCTGGCCTGGGGTGGTGGTGGGGGGAGGATGGTGGTGAATACTTTAAGGGGCTGTCCTATCAAGATGATGTTCCACATGGGAGAGGCGGCCCCAAAGGCAGGCCCAATAGGCCATGACTGTTCGTATTTCACTTTTGGGTTGGATGTCACTTCCTTGGGGAAGCCCTGAGACGAACCAGACTTCAATTGTACCAGTTAGGAGTGTGTTCATTTGTAAGAACAGAAAACCCAACTGAACAGTGGCTCAAGCAAATAATTGTGCCATGTACCAGTCATGTCACATGTCAAGAACCTTCCATCCTTCACTCTGCCTGTGATCTTGATCACCGGGTAGCCTGTTAGCCCTACACATCTCACTTCCTCATGTGACTTTGTCCCTGATAGGGAATTGTGGTACTGCTTTTTCCTTTATCAGGGAGAAAGGTATTTTCCAGAATCCTGGTGTTCTTAGGTGTGACTGGCTACTGCTAGGTTAGGTAGGATTTGGAATTCATTGTTATCAAAGATCCCAGCTATAGAGGCTGGTACAAATTAGGGGTTTATTTTCCTTTGGTCTGAGAAAAGCCTAGAGGTGGGTGGTTGAGAGTTGCTAGGGCAGCCTCATGGGGCCTTTGGGCCACACACTCTCTTCCTGCTCTGCACGTTTTGATCCCAGGTCATATTGTGGTTAGGATGACTGCAGGAGCTCCAGCTATCACGTCTTTGTTCCAAGGAGGAGGAAAAAAAAGGAAGGACCAGGGACTTAGGTTTTCCAGAGCTCCGTACCAGTGATTTCTGTTTATATCTCATTGCTTATATCTCATTATATCTCCAGCTGCAAGGGAGCTGGGTTTTATGATCCTCTAGATGGATGCATTGCCGTCTTCAACAGTGATCATCTCATTCCTAGCGTGGTATTGGGGAAAGGGTTGTTGCTAGGCATCCAACAATATTTGCCATGTAAAGTCTCCATTTATTCTTTGTGGTGTTCATGGCACGGTAGGCAATGTGTTTATCCCAACTACTACTAATTTTCTTCTTTGGGGTTTATTAATAATAGCCACAAACCCGTTTGGTCAATGCTATAGTCCATAAGACAGACACAGATCCCTGCCCCTGTGGAGGGTCCACTTCTAGGGGTGACAGAGGGCTTGTTGCTCAGCCCCTTGTGTCAGTTCACCTAACACCGTCCCCTTCTTGTTCCAGGGTGACTGCCAGACGCGGGAGGAGGCAGTGGCGCTTGGCGTAGGCCTGTGCAACAATGGCTTCATGCACCACGGTAATCTCCTTACCTTTGGCCCAGCCTCCTAGGGGGTCTGCCCCAAAACAGAAAAGCTAGTAGGGACCCTGGGGCATTTTTATGGAGGGGGATTTGAAGCCCAGAGAGAGCAAATGGTGGGCTGGAGGCTGCTCAGCACGCCCATGGGTGAGCCCCAGGCTAGGTGCCGGAGCTGTGGGCCTTGGATTGCCAGGGGTTGGGGGGACTGAGGACAGGCAGGTTGTAAGTGAGAGAGGAAGAGAGCCAGGCAGGGACGTTGGCACCCCTTCACCCGGCCTGACCCCTTAGATAAGTCACTCTTCTTCCCAGAGGAGGAGCACAGAAGAGGGGTAGAGAGGTGGGCAGTCTTGAGATGATCCTGAGATGGGAAGGCGGGGAGAAGGAGGGAGAAACTGGTTCCACTGTGACCATTTCAAATTAAAACAGAAGCTAATACACTGTGTGCCTGGCCTGCTTCTGAGCTCTCCCCATGTATTCATTAGTTTAATCCTGAAATGATCCTTTGATGTTGGTATTAATATCACCCCTATTTATAAATGAGGAAATGGAAGCCCAGATAGTTAAGAAACCTGCTCAAGGTCACACAGCAAGTAGGAGCTGGGATTTGAGCCCAGGCAGGCCAGCTCCCTGGCCACATGCTCAGCCACTGTACTCTGAGGGAACTGTCTTCAGGGCACTGCTCTCCGGGAGAACCTTCCTGCTCACTGGCCCTGGGGAGCCCCGAGTCTGAGTCTCTTGCCCTTTCAGTAGGACAGGTAGACTTAGCTCCCACCAAGGAGCCTTTCTTCTACTTCTAGAACACTCGCACGGCCTGGGCTCTTGCAGTTCCCCTGGCCTGGGGTGCCCTGCCTGCCTCACACCCCTGACTTTTTCCATGTTTCTGTTTAGTTCACAACTCCCAAGGCTCCCCAAACACCCCCCGGCCTTACAGGTCCTCTCCTTCATCGCTCTCTGCTTAGCTCACATTCACTGTTGTTCACGGAGCCCTTCTCTCCGTTAGACTATTCCCACACTTCCCTGTGTCTTTGTTCACGCTGTTCTTATCCAGCCTGTGCTTTCTCGGTGTAGGCACTGTGCTAGGCTCCGGGGACAGAGCGGTGAACGAGGGCAGGTGAGAGTCCCCTCCTTCTTGAGAGCTCACAGCCTAGCATGTGTGTATCGGCCAATGGAGTCAGTTGTTTCGGAACAGTATGGGCCCGTGAGGAGGACTTCGGCTGGGACTCTAGTGCGGTGGGAATCCTGGCAGGGTTCTGAGCAGAGGAGGCCTGTGGAGAATGTCTGTGGGGGCGACCAAGGAAGGAGAGAAGCCAGGGCAGAGTTGATGTGGCTTGGGCCCTGGTGGGGGCAGAGGACAGATGAGACTCTGGAGGGTCTTTTGGCCATTCCTCCTCCCAGCTTCTGCTTTGTGCTCTAACTCAGAAGTCGGCAAACTCTCCCTGCAAAGGGCCAGAGAGTAAATGTCTTAGGCTTTGTAGGCCACAGAGTCTGTTACAGCTCAAGTCTGCCATTGTAGCATTAAAGCAGGTTTAGGCAGTAGTTTAAGTGGGTGTGGCTCTGTGCCAATAAAACTTTATTTAGAAAAGCAGACAGTGGGCCATAATTTTCCACCCCTGATCTAGCTGCTGGGTTTGTCATCCCTTCGACAGGATGAGAGGCGTGCCAGCGAGGGGACAGGTCATCAGGCACATCTGCTGCCTTGTAGCCGGCAGGGCTTGTTCTAGCCCTGACCCGGATGACTCCCAGTAGGCCTGTGGCCCTTTCTGGGCCTCAGTTTCCTCATCTTCCCACTAGTGGCCTTGTCATCCCCTCCTCTGAGCTCAGCCTGCCCGTGGCTCTGTAGGGTTAGGGGTTGGGACACACTCCCAGCTGTCCGTTTCACCAGCTGCGATGGACAAGCAGGCCCAGCCAGGGTCATTCCCGTCCATCAGCGCCTCTCACCAGAGTCCCTCATTCCCAGAAGCCGCTCTGTTCCCTGCACAGCCCTCTGACAGCTCCCTTCTTCCCGCCAATCAGCTGGGCAGAACCTCTCATTTGTGGGTGAGAGTAATTAGGGGTCCCCCCCAGCTGCTATTCTGGGAAGGCGGCTGGCTCAGGACATTCTGCGGGGGGTGACTCTCTGGCAGCGCCCACACCCTGGGGCCCTCAGGGAGAGAAATTGCAGGGCGTGGCCCCTGCTCCCCTGGTCCCTGCCACGAACTCAGAAATAAGCTAAAATAGGAAAGGGCCAAATCCCAGGGTTGTGGCTGCTGCAAAGTGCAGGTTAGGGTGCAGAGTGGAGGGTGGAGGTGGGGCCCATGTGGCGCCTCCCATGGCGTCTGGCCCGAGCTCCAGGGCCCTGAGGTGTCCTTTAGGCACACACAGGGAAACTAAGGCTGAGAGAGGCTAAGAGGACATGAAGTTGGGCTTGGGCAGGGGCTGAGCAGGGGTTTGAACCCGGCCAGCGGCCTTGAGCGAAACCTGGATCAGTGAGTGGTGGGACCTCACCTGGCTGCAGTCCTAGACTCTGGGATTCCAGCTGTTTCCCCAAACATTTCAGCCAAGACACAACATTGTGCTTCCTCCTCCCACTCCCAGAGTCTTTCAGCCTCCTGTTTACAGTGGAGGTGAAGCCATACAGCCCCCGGGGCCTGGCTCCCCAGCTCTGGGCAAAGCAGCAATTTGTGTGTCTGTTTTCTCCAAAGAGGTAATAGAGGTGGCCGGAAGAAGACACAAACAGCTCGATGTCCTAGGAAAGAAGGAGAAGGAAAAGATGACCTCCTGCTGCTTTTCATGTAGTCACCAAATTGGTAGACAGCCCCTGTCTTCAGGGAGGGTGTGGACATCTCCAGCCTCAGGCAGCTGACTTTCCTTCTTTCAAGGGCCCACTGACTTCAGACAACTGCCTTCCCGAAACCGAGCCTGGATTTCCCCCTTTCTATAATTCACCCCTGCCCCCATCTCACAGGCCATTGGGCAGCATGGTGAAAAGGAGGAGCCTGTCCACTCTGTGACCTTGGGCAGTTTATTTAGCTTCTCTGGGCCTTAGCCTCCCCACCGGTAAATGGGGTGCAGCAAATTCTTCTTTGTCCGAGGAGTAAACGAACTTGAACTTACGCCTGCATCCACAGCATGCCTGGCACTGGTAGATACTTAGATTGTAATCCACAGGGACCGGATCACGTGCTGGTTGTTACTGGTTATTTTGTATTGATTTTCCTACCTTCTAGAACAGAGGTCAGAAAATTTTTCCTGTAAAGGCCCAAAGAGTAAATATTTTAGGCTTTGTGGACCATACGGCCTTTTGCAGTTATTCAGCTCTATCACTCTGGCATGATAGCAGCCCCAGGCGATGAGTAAATAAATGGATGTGGTTGTGTTCCAATAAAACTTTATTTATCAAAAGAGGTAGTGGGCCAGATCTGGCTTATAGGGTCTGAGTTTGCTAATCTTCAGCCTAAAGTGTCCCAGTCTCATCATGGTCTGTTTCTGATTGTTAATTTTATCCGATTGCTTTCTGGGGGGGTCTTGTTTGAAATCTTTTTCTGCCCTAGGACAAAGATATTTTACATTTTGTTTGATGAGCTTTAGTTTTCCTGTTCGTATTTAGGTCTTTAATCCATTAGGATCTTATTGTGATAATATGGTTTGAGGTAGGGATCCAGTTTTATTATTTTTTTTTTCCCTAAAGTGAGTCTTTCCCTTCATCCATGTGATTCATCATTTATCAGATCCTAAGTCCCCATCAACACACAGTCCTTTCATGTGATTTCTGTTTTCTTCCACCGGTTCTTTGCCACAATTCTTCACTATTTTTGTTCTGGCTCTGTAGCATGTCTTTAGAGCAGGTGGGGCAAGTTCAGACTTTGCAAGAAAAGTCAGAAAGCCAGACTTCTATGTGAAACATTCTAATACGTTAGCATTGGCACATGATTGCATTTAATAAAACATCCTGCTAGCCAAAGCAAGCTTGTCTAGGGCTTGGTTCTGGCCTGTGGTTGCCAGTTGGCAAATGCCGCCGAAGCCTTCCCCTGGGAGCCTGACCATGTGCTGCGCATCTGTGGGTTTGCAGTGCTGGAGAAGAGTGAGTTCAAGGATGAGTCCCAGTACTTCCGCTTCCACGCAGACGAGGAGATGGAGGGAACGAGCACCAAGAACAGACAGCTCCGCAATGACTTCAAGCTGGTGGAGAACATTCTGGCCAAGCGCCTGCTGGTAGGAGTGCGGCTGAAGTGTGCATCTGCCTCCTGACACCCAGCTGCAGGCTGGGAGCTGGGTGACCTTCTGATTACATCCTAAGAAGTCAGGCTCCACTTTGAGCACCCGAGTATGGGTATTCTAGGTGCTGGCTGGCCATGCTTTGCTGGCCAAGGCCACCTTCTTGTGAGATTGGGCTTGCTGGCTCCCTTTCTTCTCCTTTGCTTCTCCCCTCGTCCCCCACACCCCAGCTTAGCGTCGTGCAGAAAGGTTGGCCCCCCCGATGTGGCTTACCCCAGATACCGAAGCCTTAGGTCTTCTGGGCTGGTGCCCTGTCCACATGCAGTTGCTGTAAATATCCTTGCAGCTGGGGGAGCACATTTACCCGCCTGTTCAGATTTTCTCCAGCCTGGCCCACCAAGTCCTATTTCTCTGCCCACTGATGACCAGCGGCCTTCATCTTCACGCCTGGTCGATGGGAGGCAGTCCAGAGGGAGGCTCAGCACGTTAGGTCTCCTGCCATAGCCAGAGTGGGGCTGAAGTCTGACTAATATGAAGATGGCACCATTAACTTCTGTCCTGTGGTACTCACAGGGGTCCCATAAATACGGGGGTTCACATTTCTCCCGCTATGAAGCCCACCATGCTCTCCATCACACATGGGATGAAATCCAGTCTCTCATCATGGTCTGTAAGACTCTCCCTGCCTCTGCAGCTTCATCTCCTGTGTTCTCCCCTCCCCTCCCCCTCCCAGCCACTCTGATCTCCTTTCTTATCCTCCAGTACTGTGGGCCTGACTTGGGGCCTTTGCACATGCTGTGTACCCTCTGCCAGGGACACTCTTTCCACTCATCATAAAGTCCTGTTCCTCACTTCATTCAGGTCTCCACTCAGATAACTCCTCCTCTGGGGCCCCCTGCCACTCTGCAATCTATCCTTTTAAGTGTTTTATTATAGTTCAGACTATATACATCACATTCTGTATTTCTTTGCTCATTTGTTTGTAGACTGTCTTCCCCACTGGACAGTTGGCCACAACAAGGCAGGAACTGTCTGTTTTGTCCAACACTATTTACAGTGCCTAGTAAAGCCTTTGGCTCATATAATAGGCAGCAGTTCACCAAATATTTGTTTAATGAATAAATGCATTCCCCCTTCCCCCCCACAGAACCCCCAGACCTCCCAACCTGCCTGCCACCATGCTGTGGGCAGGGACTGCTCCTCCCTATACTGCTTTCCCGTCCCTATGTTCTTGGTGGCTGGACGCCTTTGGATTTGTCTTATTCATGAAGCCAGCAAATTTTGGCTGAGCACGTACAGTATGCCCGCAGATAAGGAGACCGTAGTATAACTGAGGAGACTTGGGGCTCGGGTTGGGAGGAGAAAGGGGAGGCGGGCAGTGAGAAGTGAAAAGTATGTGATCAGCACCAGGCTGAGGTGCGAGCTAGGTGGTGTGTCTTCACTTGACAGGCACGTATTGAGCACCTGCTGTGTACTGGGTGATCTCCGTATCTAATTTCTTCCTGCCGTGCACCCTTCCTTTTTGTGGATCTGGGGCATGAAGAGCCGGCAGGGTCACGGTCTCGAGGGGCCCAGCTGGGGCTGGCTGCAGGCCCCCCTCAGCATCTCACTGGCTCTCTCCTGCCTTGGGCCCTCAGATCCTGCCCCAGGAGGACGACTATGGCTTTGACATCGAGGAGAAGAACAAGGCTGTGGTGGTGAAGTCGGTCCAGAGGGGCTCACTGGCTGAGGTGAGGCCTCTCAGAGGGGCCACCTGCAGTGTTCGGGGCTCCTCCCTGCTTGTTGCCATGTGGGCAAACTCAGTCCAGGGCAGTCTCCGGGGAGCTGCGATAGAGGCCCCCCCCCCCCCCCCCCCCCCCCCGCCTGCTCAGGGCTGTATGTGGCCCCGGCTCCCCTCAGGGCCCTGTGGGGAGGTGCAGGAGAAGAGCATGTTTCTGAGTCCGGCTGTTTCCTGAGTCAGCTGTGATGAGGGGGCAAATTAATGTTCAGTGTCTTGAATAGGATGAGTTGGTGGCTCTGGCATGGATGTGACACATAGAGGAGGGAGAATAGAGTCTGGGTAGGTCAGGGACTCAGCCCTGTCCTCCCAGCTGCTCCCGGGGGTGTGGAGGTGGGTGGGGGAGGCACCGGCCATGTCGCCCGGGCTCTCCTCTCCTGTCCTTGTGGTGGTTAGGAGTGCTTTGGGCTGCAGGTAGCCATGTGCTCTCTGCCCAGTGGCTGGAGCCATAACCAAGTGGTTAGAAGAAGGTGGCTCTGGGTCTTGGCTCAGGGTCAGCATCTCTGACCTTCCTGGCCAAGCTGTCAGGGTCACAGGGTGGCCCTCCTGGTTCGCTGCCTTGTGTCCTCACACGGCAGGCAGATAGCAGTGGTAGGCCCCAGCAGTTTCTCCTCAAGGAAGACGTCTTTCCTGTTAGTGCCCGCAGTAGGCTTCCCTTCCGAGCTCATTGGCCGGAACTGGGCCTCAGCAGCCACTTGGCCGCTTCCCAGAGTGGGGAGCGGGGCTGCCCTGGTGGGCTCCCTCCGCACCTGCTGAGTCCCCGGGCTGGCTGTGTGCTGCCTGAGCGCAGCTGGGGCTCCTTGCCGAGGAGGAAAGGAGGCTAGTAACCTGGTGTGCATGTCTCCCCCGCCCCCCCCCCCCCCCCCAGATGGCTGGCCTGCAGGTGGGGAGGAAGATCTACTCCATCAACGAGGATCTGGTGTTCCTGAGGCCCTTCTCTGAGGTGGAGTCCATCCTCAACCAGTCTTTCTGCTCCCGCCGCCCGCTGCGCCTCCTGGTGGCCACCAAGGCCAAAGAGTGAGTGTTTCTGTGATGGGGTGTCCGGCCCTCTTCCTCTCAGGCTGAGGAGTGCCGGGGTGGTGGTGGTGGGGCCGAGCTGTCCCGGTTCCCCGTGGGTGTGGCTCGTTCTACAGGCACGTGGCATGATGCTGCTACTTTGATTCATTCAACAGATGTTTGTTGAGCGCCCACTGTGTGCTGAGTGGTGTTTCAGGCTCTGGGGATCCAGCCATGTCTGGATGGACACATTTCTCCCCTTCATAGATCTCAGTCTAGTTGGAAGGTAGAGCAGGAGACAGACAATAAAACAGAGAAGCAAGAGACATAGTGAGCCAGGTGGTAGTAAGCCCGGGCCAGTCCAGACAGCTGGGAAAGGAGATGGGCTGTGTGGAGGGATGGTGGTCAGAGATGCCACTGTGAGCTGAGGTGAAGATGGAGGAGGTAAGGGAGGGAGTCGAGGGGACTTCTGGAGGAAGAGGGTTCCAGGCAGAGGAGACAGCCAGTGCAAAGGTCCTGGGGATGGAACCATGGCTCGTATCTTTGAGGAACAACGAGGAAGCTGATGGGGTGGAGCAGAGTGAGTGAGAGGAAGCAGTGGGTGCTGAAGTCAATGAGACAGTGGAGGCCAGGCCTTGTAGGTCCTCGTGTCATGGTAAGGACCATGGAGCTACTGGAGGTTTCTGAGCAGAGGCAGGGCATGATGTGACCTAGGTTCTAGAAGAATCCCTCTGACTGCAGGTGGAGACTAGGTTGTCAGGGGCAAAGGTAGAAGCAGAGGAGTGGTGAGGAGGCTGGTGGCCTGGCCCAGCCCAGCATGGCAGTAGTGCAGGTGGTGAGAGGTGGTTGGATGCCAGATATAGGTGCAGGGAAAAGCATTTTCTATTTTAAAAATTGTGCATTTGGTTTTCATTTCTCTCTTCTATTTAAGGCAAATGCTCCCAGTTTGCTATTGACGGGAGTGATGGGAAGTTTTAAATATGATTCTTTCAGGGAGAAGGCAGGGCGATTTAGGGAAGATGATTGATAGTTTGGTATGTGAAAGTGGCAGAAATCACCCAAGGAAATGTGCCTGCTTAAAGTTCTAGAAATGTCTGGGGTTTGAGAACAGGCTCCCTAGGCTCCTAGGTGGTTTTATCTGGCAGGTGGGGATGGGAGGATGACCCTGAGGCCCCCTGGGGGACATACCGCGGATGCAGAAGCAGATAGCTGCATCGAAGCCACTGGATTAACATCGCCCACTGCACAGCCCTGGGGGGCGGGGGTGCTGCTCGCTGTGCTCTAGCCTTCCACCTGCAGAATGGCCAAGACCTGGCCTTTCAAGCTGTGCTCTCTAGTGGACACATGTGGGCATTTTTCTAGAGTCAGCACCAAGATGTTCTGGGTCACTTCTCACCCTCCCACTTGTGATTGTTGAGCAAAACATTCGCCGCCTGCCGTGCTAGTTTGACCACCGAGAGGCCCCCTCTCACCAGGAGAGTGACAGAGACGGCATAGGAGGGTGATCTGGGATTTCGGTGCGTGCATTGCCTCTCCAAGGCCAGGCCAGGCGGTTCTGACTAATTAAAGATCCCAGAGGTGTGGACTTCGGGTAATTGAGGTCTGTCTGTATCTTTGGGAGCCGAAAGTCTGGCGCTGCTGCTGCTACTACTTTGGGCCGGATTTCTCAAAAGTCTGGGAGGCAGGGGCTCCTGGGGTGGCCCTCTGGGCTATTGGGTGTAATACTGCTTTCCCTTATGGCTGCTTCTCCTTGTGCAGGATCATCAAAGTTCCTGACCATCCAGAGGCTCTGTGCTTCCAGATCCGTGGAGCTGCCCCGCCATATGTCTACGCTGTGGGCAGAGGTGAGCCTGGCAGACAGAGAGGGGGGCTCTGGGAGATGGGTCTGTGTGTGCGACCACCAGGCCTGGGCTTCATGAGCACTCACTTTCCTCGTCTGGAGCAAAGGCTTGCAAGTCAGATGTCTCTGGGGGTCAGGCAGTTAGAAACAGACAGCCAAGGGGAGCGCATAGGGAATGGTGCAGACTATGGCCAGGCCAGAGAAGACATGCTCGCTTTAAAAGGGGTGGTTTTTCCTCAGCTCAGGTAGGAATGTGAGTCCATCCTTGCCAGACCCGAGCTTTTAAAGGCCACACTTTTGTGGTCAGATCCAGCCCGAGGGCCAACAGTCAGAGACCCAGCTCTTGTGGTATCTTCTCCTTGCACACTGCTCACAGGGCTACTCTCTCCTGGAGCTGAGACCAGGTAGGTCTGAGGTTCTGGGCTCCTAGCCCTTTTTGTATCTGAGGGCCCCACTTTTCAAGTTGAAACATTAATTGTCCCCTTTTGCAGTCAGAGTTGTACTTCTAATACAAGGGGATTAAGAAAACACCTATCCTGGCAGAAAGCTACTAAGGATTTGTTACTATCTTAAGGCGGGTTTTTATGTTGTCCTTAAAGCAGCGGTTCTTGACCAGGGGCACTTTCACCCTCGGGAGGACATCTGGCCCTGTATGGAGACGTCTTTAGTTGTCAGAGCTAGGGATGGGGAGCACTGCTGGCCTCTCGTGGGGAGGGACCAGGGATGCTGCCGGACATCCCGAGCAGTGCACAGGACGGCCCCGCAGCACAGTTACCTGGCCCCCAGTGTCTTAGTGCCGAGGTGAGGAGCCCTGCCTTGCAGCAGCTCTGGAGAAGAACAGGTGTTTAGAGGCGATAGTACAGCAGCTGATACTTCTTGAGCACTTACTAAGAGGAGGTCAGGGGGCAAGATGCTTTACGGGTTTAACTCCCCGACTCTCTGGAGAACCCTGTGAGCCGGTATCGTTAGTGTCCTCCATTGACAGATGAGGAAACCAAGGCACAGAGAGGTTGAGGAACGTGTCAGAGGTCACACAGTTGGTCAGTGGCAGGGCCCCGGATCCAGGCCGGTACTCATCACTATCACACTAAACGGTCCTGATCTTCTCTCAGGCACGGAGGAAGCTTGGCGTTCATTTGTACTCCCAGACTCTTCATATTAACCACACAAAACCCTGAAGGCCAAGACCTACAGTTTGGGAGTCATGGTATAGCTGAAAAAGCATGCCATTGAAGTCTGGTAGACCCAGGTTCGAATCCTGGCTTCTCCTCTCCGAGTCACTTTGCCTCTCTGAGCCTTTGTTTACCTGTCTGCAAAATGGGGCTGATCCTGTCATAGTATTACAGGTCGTTAAGGGATTTTAAAGGAGGTGAAGCTCTAGAGTGAAATGTACCTGGGTTTCCAGTCCAGCCTTCCTTGTTGTGTGACCTTGGGCAAGCTGCTACTTCTCTGAGCCTCTGTTCCTTCTTCTGAGAAATGGGAATGGCAGTCCCCATCCTGCCTATTGATGTGGATTGGAGAGTGGCTCTAGGGTGGGGAGATGGCGGGATGTCTGGGTTGGGGGTGGGGTGAGGTGGGGCACAGTGTTCACCTGGGTACTTGCCCTTGCCTGCTGCTGCCCCAGGCTCTCTCTGCTGTCCGCCCTCAGACACTTGTGTCCCTCTAGGCTCCGAGGCTGCGGCCGCAGGGCTCTGTGCTGGCCAGTGCATCCTGAAGGTCAACGGCAACAACGTGGTGAACGATGGTGCGGCAGAGGTCCTAGAGCACTTCCAGGCATTCCGGAGCCACCAAGAAGAGGCCCTGGTGAGCCAGTCCACAGCCAAGGGGACTGGGGTCGGCCTGCTCAGTGGGGTGGGGGGCTGAGGACCACCTCTCTTCTGTGGGGAGAGGCCTGAGGGCACCACAGCATTTGGGGTGGGGAGGGCCTGCCCTCCTTGCAGGGCTGAGCTGGGCTTGGGCTCTTCCCACTGTCTCCCTGAATCGGAGGAGCTGGGCCGGGATACCTCACAGTCTCGATTGTCACCACTGTGACATGGGTGTGATAAGACCTCTTTTCTTACCACATAGGCACACTGGGCAAAGAGTTGATGGTAAAAGATGTTCTAGTTGGGTTGGGGGCCGGGGTCCTGGGGAGGGTAGCCTCATTTGCAGACTCATACAGTAAGTGTTTATCGAACACCTGCTATGTGGCTGGCATGCATGCGGGCCCTGCAGCTGTGGGAGTGACCAGGTGTCTGCTCCCCTGGGTCCTGACCTCTGTTTTCAAAGGCTCCCCGCTCCTCTGGCTTCTGTGCGGAGCATCTACTCTAGAGGGTGAGGGCCGAGCATGACTGGAGGTCCCTCAGGAAGGGTCCAGAGCAAAGTCTTGGGGGACTCTCCAGAGATGGTGTCACCACTAGGCTAGAAGCCTGGGCTTTGGAGTCAGGGACTGGCTTGCCCCTTCGTCCCATCCCTTCCTCCCAGGGCTTCTGGTGTCCCGGCACCCCCCCTTACTCCACCCTTCTGGTAGGGTCTGTACCAGTGGGTCTACCACACGCACGAGGATGCCCAGGAGGCCCGAGGCAGCCAGGAAGCCCCCGGCGAGGACCCGCAATCTGACTCAGGTAACGGGACAGTAGGGCCATGTGATGGAGACTCCAGAGGGGACTGGTCCCCATCCCGTGTCTATGGTTTGGTGCCATCAGTTTTGTGTTACTCTGTGCAGCTGTAACAAAGCAGCACAGACCTGCGGCCTAAAGCACACAGTTGTTCCCTCACGGCACTGGAGGTCACATGTCCACTGTGAGTCTCTCTCTGGGCCATCAGCCAGGTGTCAGCAGAGCTCTGTTCCTTTCTGGAGCTGCAGACGAGAATCCATGTACTTGCCTGTTTTAGCTTCTAGAAGCTGCCTGCGTTCCCTGGCATATGGGCCCTTCCTCTACCCTGAGAGCCAGCAGTGTTGGCCTGAGCTCCTGCCCACGGCCCTCTCTCTGACTCTTCTGCCTCCATCTTCCCCATAGAAGGACTACGTGGTCCCATTGGGCTCATCTGGATAACCCAGGATCATCTCCTTATTATAAAGTCGGTTGCTTAACACACTTAATTTCCGTAATCTCGCCCCTTGCATGTAACAGCATATTTATGGGGCCTGGGGGTTAGGGCACGGGCAGCGCTCAGGTGCCGGATTTGTGTCCACCACAAGCTGCAGCCCGGCCCAAGCCCTGGACTCTAGATCTGTCTTCCTACCTGCCGTACCCGGGATGTCCTCCAGGCCCGTCTTCCTACCTGCCATCCCCGGCATGTCCGTCAGGCATTGCCCACTCAGTATGGCCCAAACTGAAATCCTAACCTTCCGCCGAAACCTGGTCCTCCCCTACATGCCCCTGCCCTGTCCTTCCAGATTCTCAGGCCCCAGACCTCAGAGTCCATCTGGACGGTTCTCTGTCTCCTCTCTCCCTCCACCTTGATTCCAGCTGCACACCTGTTGCCCCACCCGCCTTCCTCACGCATCCAGCACGTGACCATTTCACACCACCTCCCTCACTGCCTGGCCTAAGCCACCATCCTTTCTGACCAGGACCCCTGCAGTAGCTTGTCCTGCCTTACTTCTTCCTCTTACAAGCTATTCTCAAAAAACAGAACAGATCCCTCCAGCGGCTCCCACCCTTATTCCAGGCAATGACTGAGCCCTCCTCTTCCTCATGGTCTTCCAGCCCCAGCCTGGCTCTCCAGCCCTACTTCCCAGCACTTTTCATCTTGTCCTCGCTGCTCCGTCTGCTCTAGTCTCTTGCTCTTAAATATCAAATGTACTCCTGCCCCAGGGCCTTTGCACTTGCAGCTCCCCCTTGCCTAGAGTGCGCTTCTCCAGAGTACTTCATACCTCATGCTCTTCACCTCATTCAGCTCTCTGCTCAAATATCACCTCCTCTGGGAGGCCACCTGAGTCCCCTTGGTTAAAATAAGCCCCTTCTGTTCCTCTGTGTCTCCTTACCCTGTTTTATTTTTCTTCACTCCAAGTATCGGTTAACATATCGTACTGTTGTTTCCCTATTATTTGCCCCACTAAAGCATAAAATCCTCGAGGGCAGGCATTTTATTTTCTTCCTTGCTGTATGCTCAGAGCCTAGAACTGCGCCTGGCACATGGTGGGCACTCAGCACACGTTTAGTTTGAATAACAGCCTGTTCTCTCCAATTGCTTCTCTGGACTCTGCCTGTATTTCTGCGGGGCTGGAGGTAGAGGCAGAGGCTATGGGAAGAGTAGGGGCTTTGGATGCCTCTTCAGCTGTCTACCGGGGGCTCCTTGCTGGTACATTCAGGGTCAACAAAGAGCCAGGGTTTGTGGGGTTGTTTGGGGAACTGTCCCCTGAATGCTGGAGCATACACAGCTTGGCCAAGGGATCCTCAAGGGGACAGGCTGATGGGGAGGGAGGAGGGGCCAGCTGGCAGCTCTGAGCACACTTTATGCCCTCTGAGAGGCAGGGGCTGTGGGCCTTCTTCCCTAGCACGTGGGGCCCTCTGACACCCTGACAGTGATAGCCCTGTATGCTGACAGAAGCTGGCAGCTTCTACTCTTCTGTTCCCCAAGGAGAAGCACCTGCTGTACACCAGGCCCTGGTCTGGGAGCTGGGGATGCATAAAAACATTGGTTTCTCTTTTACATGCTGTTTCCTGCCTGTGGTGGTTCTCATGGCTGGGAATCCCGTTGAAAAAGGGAATGTCTCCTCTGTGTAGATTCAACAAATTTCCCAGAGTTGACTCTCCTTGGCCTGGCTTGGGTCACGAGCTCGGTCCTTCAGGTCTGGTTCCGGGGTGGACACGGTTTCTGTCCTCATGGTGCTGACACAGGGGGAGCAGAGAGGAGACAGAAAAACTGACAGAGTACGAGAGTGAGGGGGTAAGACAGTCCTGGGGTGTGTGTCCAGAGGAGCTTCCTGGAGTGGGCAGAAAGGAAAGTGGTCCAGTAAAGTGCCTGCTTCATTCTCTAGATACGTCACCACCTAGCTGTGTGGCCTTTGAGGAGTCACTTAGACTCTCTGGGCCGGTGTTAATCAGGACTGAAACTGAGCTACATAAAAACATTGGCTCAGCAAACTAAGAAGGGAGTCGGGTCAAGCAAGCTTCAGGTCTGGCTCCATCCAGTTCTACATACAGTCTCGGCAGGAGTCTCTTTTTGTCTGATTCTCGGCTGTGCTCCCTCTGTGTTTCCTGCCTGTGGTGGTTTTTGCGGCTGGGAATCCCATTGAAAAAGGGAATGTCTCCTCTGTGTAGAGCCAACAAAAGTCCCAGACTTGACTCTCCTTGGCCTGGCTCGGGTCACGAGCTCTGTCCTGAACCAGTCATTGCACATAGCGGAAATCGAACTGCTGATTGGCCAGCCTGTGCCTCTGGGAAGGGGTGTGGACAGGGCTTGCTTCTGAGCCCCAGAGACTGGGAATGGGGTACAAAGGTTGATTCTTAGAAGGAGAATCCAGGGCCAGGGGTGAGCGAGAGCGGGCTGGCTAGAATGAGCAGGGCTGTAGCGCAGGCTTCGTCTCCCCGCGAGCCCCACGTGAGCCATCTGCAGGGCTGGGTCAGGGGTGGGCTGGCCGGTGGGTGTGCCCCCTCCTCAGGGCTGCCTGTCCCTTTGGCTTCCAGCCTTCCCCCTGCTGTCCCTGGGCCCCCAGCTGAGCCTGCATGAGGACAGCCCTGTGGTCACCCTGACCGTGGACAACGTACACCTGGAGCACGGAGTGGTGTATGAGTATGTGAGCACCGCAGGCATCAAGTGCCACGTGCTGGAGAAGATCGTGGAACCCCGTGGCTGCTTTGGCCTCACTGCCAAGGTCTCACTGGGGGCTGCCCTGCCCTGGGGGGCGGGGAGGGGGCGTGTGGAGCACTGATTCTCATTTCCTCAGACACCCTGGAGCGCTGGATTCTAGTATCTGCCTCCACCACTTGGTAGCTGTGAGATTTAGGAGAGTAGCTTTGTTTCCCCTCCTCTTTAGCCTCAGCTTATTTATCTGCAAAATGGGCCAGTAGCAGACCCTTTGTCACAGGGGTATCACGAGGCACACAGGAGTCGCTGCAGATAAACTGCTGAAGGACCCTCCTTGGTGCACAGTGAGTACTCAGTGGTTGTTCGTGTTTCTGCAGATCCTCAAGGCCTTTGCGGCCGACGACAATGTCTTTGTGCAGAACTGTGGGCGGCTCATGGCCCTGAACAACAACATCAGGACCATGTTCCACTACGAGTTCCGCAACATCTGTGACACCAAGCTGGAGAGCATCGGCCAGAGGATCGCCTGCTACCAGGAGGTACCTGCGCCCCACAGGGTCTCAGCCTGGGGTATTTTGGTTTTCAATGTCAAAATCCAACCCAACTTAGATTAAACAAACAGGAGCATTAATTGGTTTATATTCCTGAAAAGTCCAGAGGTGAACTTCAGGCTTGGTTGTATCCAGGTGCTCAAACAGCCATCTCACCATCACAAGAAATGTGGCCTCTTTCTCGTGTCTTTGCTTTCCTGTATTGGCTTTGCCTTCAGGCAGACCCTTCTCACCTGCTGACAGAATGGTTCCCAGTAGCTCTGGCCTTAGCAACCCCAGGAGAAAAGGAACTCCGTGGGAACTCCTAAGGCTTGGCCTGGATCCTGTGTGTAGGCCTCTAGCAGTCACTGCAGGGATGGGGAGGCCAGCCTTACCTTCACTTCAAGGACAGACGGTTCCTCAAGGATAGCTCAGGGCAGCTGAGATAAAAAAATGAATGTGGGGAGGCCTCAGATTTCTCCTCACCTCCCCTGAAATCTGGATGCAGTGAAAGCCAGTGTAGGGGAATCCACTTTTCCATTTGAAACTCTTGGCGTTTTGGAATGTCTGGCCTAGGCTGGGATGAAGTGAGTGCTGCGGGTGGGCTGGGACTCCCAGGCCCCTGAACCATGACTCCACGTCCCCCACCTTCCTCAGTTTGCAGCCCAGCTGGAGAACAGGCTCAGCCCGCCCTTCAAACAAGCATCCCTGGAACCCCATCCGCTGTGTGGCCTGGACTTCTGCCCCACCAACTGCCACGTCAACCTCATGGAAGTGTCCTACCCCAAGACCACCCCCTCAGTTGGCAGGTCCTTCAGTATCCGTTTCGGTCGTAAACCCTCCCTCATCGGCCTGGACCCTGAGCAAGGTGATTGCATGTGTCTGTTAGAGGGTGTGTTCAGATCTACAGATCTATAAACAGAAACATGTCTGGAGGCCAGCAGTCCAGGCCTAGCATGGTGGCTCCCTAGTCAGTCATTGGGGATCTGGGTTACTTCTTATCCCACCCACCATCTCTAGATGTGGCTTCCATCCTGAAGGTGCCTTATGTTACAAAGTAGCTGCTGGAGTACCAGCCATCATGCCTGTATTCCAGTCGGGAAAAGTATCATGGTAATAAAAAGCATGTGAGCCTCAAACTGAAACTTTCTTCTCAAAGTAAGCTAGTGGTTTCAAAGAATATTTAACAAGGAATTTTTTCACTCATTGGGATCCTTGCAATTGGTTTGTATATTTGTCTGAGGGGGTTTATGGGTGTCTGGGGGCTGGTTCCAAATGAGCTCTCCCCCCTCTGCTCTAGGCCACCTGAACCCCATGTCCTACACCCAGCACTGTATCACCACCATGGCTGCCCCATCCTGGAAGTGCCTGCCTGCTGCGGATGGGGACCTCCAACTCTGGGGTCTCCACGACAGCAGCTTTGGGTCAGCCAATGAAACCATTGGCCAGGAGGACCGGGGCCTGAGCTTCCTCCTGAAGCAGGAGGACCGGGAGATCCAGGGTGCCTACCTGCAGCTCTTTACCAGACTGGATGTAGCCCTGAAGGAGATGAAGCAATATGTCACCCAGATCAACAGGTGGGCTCTGGCCCCAGGGGGAGCGGGGCGGGGAGGGTAGGGCAGGATTTGCCTGCCTGAGCAATGTTGACACGCTGGGTAGAGGGGGGCTGTCAGGCACATTGCAGGCTCCTCAGTGAAGCCCCTGGTCTCTACCCACTAGATGCTGTAGCACCCCTGTTCTGTGGTTGTGACAACCAAAAATGTCCTCAGACGTTGCCAGATGCCTCCTGGGGGGGTGGAGTCCTCCTCCCGCCCCCCAACTGAGAACCACTGCTCTAATGAAATAATGAGTGTGGACAGCAGTTGTTAGGAGAGGCTGACCCTTTTTGGAGAATGGTTTTGGGGGAGCTTTCTTTGCAGAAAGAGAGACAGCTGGGCATGTCCTTTTTGGTGTCAGTGGCACAGGACACACAGTGGAAATGGCACCATGCTCCCCCCAGAGTCTGGGGCTCACTACTCAGCGACAGGATGTGGGGGGATAGAGGATGCTGAGGTGGCACTTTGGGAATCCATAGGGCGGGTGGTTCTAGATGACACGTGAGCCAGTCTCTTTCACATGTGAATGGTGGTGGGCAGGGAGCAGGGACAGGGAGGAGGAGGAGGGGGAGGGAGAGGAGGAGGAAGAGGAGAGGCCTGAGACATACCAGCCAAATACAGCATCTGGACCTGGTCAAGATTCTGTTCTTAACACACTTTGGAGACCGTCGGGGACATTTGAACGTGGATGGGGGTGCTGGATGGTATTAAGGAATTATGAATTCTGTTACGTATGTTGATAGCAGTCTGGTTGTGTTTAAGACAGTGTTTCTCAGCCTTGACACCAGTGACATTTCAGGCCAGACAGTTCTTTGTTGTGGGGCTGGCCTGCACCTTCTAAGATACTTAGTGGCGTCGCTGGCCTCTGCTCGTTGGAGGCCAGGGGTGTCCCCTTGTCCCTCGCTTCCATTGTGACAAAGAGCAATGTTTCTGGACACTGCTAGATGTTTGCCTCTCGGGAAAGAGGCTAAATTGCTAAATGTTTCCGGGGGGTGGGAGTGGGCTGGCAGTCAAGAACACTGCTTTGAAAGGAAGTCCTCACGTGCTGGAGACGCATATGGAAGTATTTATGGGGGAAATTATATGGTATCTTAGATTTGTTTTAAATACAAATCACACGCAGTGGGGAAAGCTGAGAACACAAAGGTGGTCCTTGAGTCGCCGTGGCTGCAGCCAGCTGCTGGGTACCTGGGGTTCTTGTGCTGTTCCTCCTACTTTCGTGTACGTTGGAAATCGTCCACGGTAAAGGAGAGACAGTGTCGGGTCTGGAGACAACAGCTGTGCGATTTCGTCGCCTCACCTCTCTGAGCCTCACCTGTGAAATGGGGCTAACCCTCATAGTGCCCTTGCCGAGGTGTAGTAGGATGATATCAGCAAGGGCTTAGGGATCACTTGCAAGGTACCAGATGCTTTTCTAAGCATTTTATGTGGTTTAAGTCCCTTAATCTTTGCAGCAGCCTAGGACACAGATACTGATGTTAACTCCTTTTACAGCCGAAGAAATGGAGTCTCCGAGAGGTTATATAGCTACGTTAGGTCTTGAAGCCAAGAAACGGTAGCGCTGTGATTTGAATCTGGGGTCGGTCTGTCTTAAAGCCCTGCACTCTTAACCATCATATTCTGTGCCAGGGATTGACAGACTATGGCCTAGGGGCCAAATCCAGCCCGGCCCACTGCTTGCTTGTTTTATTTTATTTATTTATTTATCTTTTTAAATTTTTATTTATTTATGATAGTCACACAGAGAGAGAGAGAGAGAGAGAGAGAGAGAGAGGGAGAGGGAGAGGCAGAGACACAGGCAGAGGGAGAAGCAGGCTCCATGCCCTGGGAGCCCAACATGAGATTTGATCCCAGGTCTCCAGGATTGCGCCCTGGGCCAAAGGCAGGCGCTAAACCGCTGCTGCTGCGCCACCCAGGGATCCCTGCTTGTTTGTTTTAAATGGAGTTTTATTGGTACGCAGCCATGCCCACTTGATTACCTCTTGTCAGGGCTGCTTTCCCACCGCAGCAGCAGAGCCGAATAGCTGGGTAGTAGCCGCCTGTATGGCCTACCAAGCTGAAGGGATCTGCCCTCTGGGCCTTTTATATTCCACGTCCTTGTTGTGTCCTGTGCTTTAGAGCCTTCAGTGACTCCCCCAGGAAATGCATCTCACACCCACTACAGGAAGGTTGGTACAGGCATATCTGCAGACCTACTGGTGGGATTTTCAGGGAGGGGACTGGAAACATTTGATGGCTGCCTGTGTTTTGGGTCAAAGGGGAGGCCTGAGGTCGGGGCCTTACCCGGGACCTTCACGGAGGAGAGTGAAGCTGTGGGCTTGAAGTTTACGCTCTGTGCTCCCACAGGTTGCTGTCCACCATCACGGAGCCCACCTCTGGTGGGTCCTGTGATCCCCCCTTGGCTGAGGAGGCCTCGTCCCCACCGTTGGTCAGTGAAGAGAGCGAGATGGACAGGGCCGATCACGGGGGCATCAAGAAGGTGTGCTTCAAGGTGTCTGAGGAGGACCAGGAAGACTCAGGCCATGACACCATGAGCTACCGTGACTCCTACAGGTGGGGACAGCCGTGGGGATCACGTGGGGATCATGTGGGGGTGTGATGTGGGTGGCCAGGGGGACAGTTGAGGACGCTGATCCATGGGAAGTTGGAATCAGCAGGATGTGTCCTAGGAAAGTGGGATGGAGCATGGTCCTAAACTGTGTGGTTCTGGGCAGTGATCTGAGCCCCGCAAAACATCCCAGGTGCCCCCTTTGGTTTTCCTGCCCTGAGGCCAGCGTTTCAGGGCCAATCTCCTCATGGTCTCCATCCACCTGTTTTGCCTCAGTTCAGCTCTGCGCTTCTTGATGGAATGTGGGCAAAGAAAAAGTCAAGGTCTGCGGTGTGTTTTAAAACTCAGCATAAGACATATGGTTTCTGCAGTAAACATCGTTTATTTTTACTTGATTCAAGGAGGAAGAGAGTGTTTTTTCCCCCTCCTAACTTTGAGAGGATCTGAATTGTTTTCCTACTGGTTGATTATAACCAGATTAGTGAAATCCTAATTAGTGGATTAAGTAACACTAAAAAGCCAGTTTTCTAGCATAAACCATATAGCGGGTAAATAGAATTTCTTACCTCGAGTAAACAAGTGCTGCAATCTCCAGCAAAAGGCTGTGATGCTCGATCTTACAGGGTGCTTCAGAAAATAGGGAGCTGGCCAGGTATGACAAGAAAGCCCTTCGCCTCAGTTCTCCTTGTTCATATTCTTTCTGCCTTCAAGGGACCCACTGGTCCGTGTGTCTGGCTTAGTCTTCACACATAGAGATGCTCCAGCTAACTGGGTGCTATGCGTCCTTGGAGCCTCCTGTCCATTGTCCAGGATTTCCATTCTTACATTTTTGGGTCCTCTGATTCTTCCTTTAATTGTCAAAAAGGTGAAGGAAAGAATCATGGTATTGTGGTTTTTGACTGCCTGTCCTTTCTGATTTCCTAGGATAGTCCCCGGCCTCACGAGGTCACAGCCGGGCTGGGGAGAGAACTCAGAGCCGTGTGGCTGAGTGGTCTATGCTCCGGAAAGTGGGTTCTGGGCGCTGAGCCCAGAAGGTGTGATCCGGGGGGGTGACTCATCCCTTCCTCTCTGTCCCTTTGCAGCGAATGTAACAGCAACCGGGACTCTGTGCTGTCCTACACCAGCGTGAGAAGTAATAGCTCCTACCTGGGCAGTGACGAGATGGGGTCTGGTGAGTGCAGCGGCTCATGCTCCCGGAGAGTGATCCCCACACCAGGATTTTGTTTTGTTTATTTTTGTTTATTATACTTTGTATTGTTTTGTATTATTTTGCATAGAGGGGTAGTATAGTTCCTTCCAATCACTTAGTCACCGACTGTTTATTGAGCACCTACTGTGTGCTGGGACCTCAGTGGGGAATGGAAAGACAAAGGTCCTGGCGCTCGTGGAACTGATATTCTTCATGAATGTCACAGACACAGAGCAAATAAAGCATACACGGCACACCCACAGATGGTGGCAAATGAGGTCACTCAAGTAGGGTGACCTGGCAGTTTCCATAAAAATGACACACACTCAAACCAACATTTCAAAGGACCCAAAGGAGTTCAAAAGAAGTACAGGAAAGTAAGTCAGAATATCCCTCCGCCCCCCAGAAGTGATCGGTGATGGTATTTGGAGATCATTGGTGAGCACGTGCTTCTGCACAGATGGATGTGTGGGTGGATGGCCGGATGGACACACAGACAGAAATAATAGTTTATAAATTAGGTTAGACTGTACTTGCAGCTTTTACTGAAAGACCGAAATTTGTTTTTATTTTAGTTTCATTGATTACAGCCTTTAAAAATTTTATTTTGTGAATAGGTCATACATCCATATGGTCCTATTTCAGAAGGCACAAGAGGGTGGGTGACGACAAGCCTCTCCCCGCCCTCGTCCCCTGGCTGCTGGCTCCCAAGCTCCCACTGTCCCTGCCGCCTTCTGTGCTCTTCCCCAGCTCGTCTGTGCCTACAAATTCAATTTTAATTATTCTTCAGTTTAACAGAAGAAAGAGAAGCTAAAGTAAAATTGACGATATTGCTGAACTTTAGATAAATATTTCATCACATAAGATGTTTAGCCACAAGAAGTGTCCCTGAGGGGGTTTTAGGCAGGAGCTTACGTGTGGCAGCTGATTTAACTCAAACAGCTGGGAGATGTGTCTGGAGACTTGGAATCCAGCTCCTTGTCTCTGGCTCTCTGTCCCCTCATTTGCAGAATGGAATAATAACAATGACTTACCATTGTGTTATGCTTTAGTTCCCAGTGTCCGTTTTGCAGGTGAAGAAACTGAGGTTCAGAGAGGTCAGGTGATTTGCCCAGTGTCCCACAGCCAGGATCTGAGTCTGCCAGGCTCCATTTCTGGCTTGGGTTTTGGAGCTCAGTTGCTGTGCTGCCTTCTTGGGAAAGAGGTTGGGAAGGTGTGGATGGGGCAGGGATGGTTGGTGGCCATGGCTTCTTCCCTCTTCCAGGGGATGAACTGCCCTGTGATATGCGAATCCCATCAGACAAGCAGGACAAGCTTCACGGGTGCCTGGAGCATCTCTTTAACCAGGTAGGACCTTAGTCGCTGCCCCTGGCCGGACCTCGGGTTCCTCCCATCACCCCTGGTGAGAACAGCTAAGCCAGGAGTGGGGGGCAGGGGCTGGGTCATGGCCCCTGGAGGGCTGGTGGGGGCCAGACTAACCCAGAGCTTCCTGCGCCCAGGTGGACTCCATCCACACACTCCTCAAGGGGCCAGTCATGAGCAGGGCTTTTGAAGAGACCAAGCATTTCCCCATGGACCACAGCTTGCAAGGTGAGCAGATGGCAGTCCCTAGGCTGGGAATGGCAGGGAGACAGCCTGCACTGGGGAATGCGTGCTGGATGGGGCAGGACACCTGGGTCATAGACTCAGCGTTGTCCCTCTCCTGCCCGATGTCCCTTCCTGGTCCTGGGGTCAGCAAGTTCAGCTCCTGGCCCAGATCCACCCATGGCCTGCTTTGTTTTTATAAACTGAAAATGATTTTTTCTTTAAATGAAGAGTTGTAAAAATAAAGACAGAGACTATATGTAAGAGAGACCATATGCCTCCAAAGCTTAAAACAGTCCCTATGTGGCTCTTTACAGAAAATGTTTGCGGCCCCCTGGACTGGGCACTGAGCCTTTCTGGCCTCCGTCTGCCCATTTGTAACATGAGGGGAAGGATTGCAGCAACTTGCCAGATTCCCACGTTCCCCCCTTCATCATTTTAGCTGCGCTCACAGATCCTCCCTACATCTTTACATTTTTAAAAACCATATTCATTTGCTGTCTCTATTACTATTGACGTAACTTTTTTTGGAAAATACCTCCCTTTTAGAAACTTAATTTTGAAAGGAATTTATTTAATCTCCTTATGCTTATGGAAAACTGGTAAAACATGTCATAAAGTGATGATTACCATGATGCTAAATCCAATGGAAGCATCAATAAAAAAAATGTCATTATACTGTCGTTAAGGACAGTTGCCTTCCCAGAGCTCTTTGTGCTTTCATGAGAGGGATCAGTGAATTAAAGAAGCATTAAGGATTTATTAGAACCAGATTGAGACTTTATTCTTGAAATGTGGAGACAAAAAGAATTGACATTTATATCCTTCCACCAGCCTTTTCTCCCATTTACCCACCATCTATGTACTCACCCCCCACTTGTCCACACACCCACACACCTACCATGCATTCACTGTCCATCCATTCATCCATCCATTGACTCATCCACATGCCCACCCTCCCACCATCCATCTACCTACCTATCTACCATCCATCTACTCACCCACTCACCTACCACTCATCCACTGTCCATCCATCCACCCACTTACTCATCCACATGCCTACCCAACTACCCACCCACCATCCATCTACCAACTCATCCACGTGCCCACCCACCCACTCGCCCACCATGCATCTGTCCATCTTCCTACTTGTCTACACACCCACCCACTACCCATCCACTTTCCATCCTTCCATCCATCCATCCATTGACCCACTCATCCATCACCACTCACCAACCCAACCACCATCCATCCATCCATCCATCCATCCAGTAATTCCCAAGAACCACCTTGTGCCAAGCCTTGTGCTGGGTGCGTGGGACCCTGAGATAAGTGTGATACTGCCCCTGACCTCAAGGAGCTCTTGGTTGCTCCTAAGTAAGAGTAGGAAGTGGTGAGGAGTGGGGGTGTCCTAGCTCCTCTGCCCCTCCTGCTGTCTCATGATCATCTGTCTCAGGGATGGGCCTCAAAAAGCAGAAATGTCAAAACTCTGAGAAACCATAAATATCTCAGAAACCTGAGACTTTGTAGCAGGAAGGAGGCCAAAGGACAGGGGCCTGTCTTTTAAATGGTCCTACTGGGGCTACGTTCAGATCCCATCTCTATTATTACCCAGTTGTGTGACTTTAGGCAAGTCTCTGTGTCAGAGCTTCCCTCTCTATATAGGGAAAAGGTTAGACTAGGTTATAACTCCTGTGCCAGCTCCACTGGTTGTGGCTATAAGGAGGTAGTACCCGAGAATTTTTCTGTGACTACGTCCAGGCTTGGGAGAAAAGGGTGCAGTGATTGGTGATGTCTACCTTGGATTGGTTACAGCTTCGAGGTGCCACAGGCTCAGACTGGCAGGAAGCAGTGCTGAACTTGATTAGCGATGCCTGCCATGAGCGTGGTTCTATGAGTCAGTAGCACACTTACTGTGGATTTGCCCACCATGGACTGTTTAATTCCCAAAAGTCCTGCCAGCATCCTTATCTGGGATTCTGAGCTTTGGAATCTGGGGATGGGACATAGGCCTTGTGCCATCATTCTTCACATTTACCTCTGTCACCTTCCCACCCCAGAGTTCAAACAGAAAGAAGAGTGCACAATCCGTGGCCGGAGCTTGATCCAGATCAGCATCCAGGAGGACCCCTGGAACCTCCCCAACTCCATCAAGACCCTGGTGGACAACATTCAGAGATACGTGGAAGGTTAGTTGGGCAGGCAAGGATGTTTTGTGGCCTTCAGTTCTTAACGTAGCACGTAGGAAGATCAGGAGTGGGTGTGTCTCCATGTCACGCATCTGTCCATGCCCAGGGGAGCAGGAAAAGTGGGTGTCCCTTTCTTGGCTGAGTGTTCTGGTCCTGGGCCTTCTATGTCCTTGACCTGGTTGCTGCTGATCCTGGGTGCCTGGGGCTTTTTGGTGGTGGGCACATGTAAACAGAGGCGGCTTAACACTTGGGGTTCCACCCCTTGGATGTCTGGGGTTTCACCGCAGGGGGCGGTAGGGAGGGCCAGCTCCACTCTACCTTTTTTTTTTTTTCTTTTTTAAAGATTTTTTTTTTTTTTTTTTTTTTTAATTTGAGAGAGACCACAAGTGTGCACAAGCTAGGGGGAGAGGTAGAGGGAGAAGCAGACTCCCTGCTGAGCAAGGAGCCCAATGTGGGGCTCCATCCCAGGACTCCCAAGATCACAACCTGAGTGGAAGGCAGATGCTTAAGCAACTGAGCCGCCCAGGCACCCCTCCACTGCACCTTTTCCTGACTCCCCTCAGCCTGTCTTTTCTCTACCTTCTTCTAGACGGGAAGAACCAGCTCCTCCTGGCCTTGCTGAAATGCACAGGTGAGGGCTTTGAAGAGGCAGTGTCCGTGATTGGCACACACTGGCATGTCCAGGAGAGGCCATCTTGGCAGGGGTGTGCTTGACCGCAGTCCAGGGAGACCCCTCCTGCTGGCTGAGGTCAACTTTCCGACGGTCATTGGGGCCTGCACGGGGAAAGTAACATCACGGCCTCTAGCATCTCTACAAATGGCTTAGACCTCACTTCTTCCTCTTGTGTCCAAGGCACAAGTCTTAGGGCCCTGGAGCCCCATCTCTTGCCATCTCCTGGGCCTGGGTGGATCTTGATGAGGGCTCGGGATGGAGGGTGATGAGTAGGGCAGCTCCTTGCCTGTAGTGCCTACAGCCCAGCCTGGGACTCCCTACCCAGCAGACCGAGGGCAGGAGGGAAGAGCTGATGGTGGGGCTGGGGACAAGGGGGTGGTTGGATGTATTCTCTGTCCCTCTTCCTTTCTAGAAAGTCTTAGCCAAGGGGCAGCAAAAAAAGGATCCAGGTCAAAACTGGTCACTGGAAACCAGTTGGCAGAAGGCAGTCTTCAAAAATAATCTTTTTCCAGAAGATTGGGACCCTGTTCCACTATTGATTGAAATTGGCCAGCTCTGCAAACCGTGTCCAGAGCAGGGGCAAGGAAGGGGGGAGGGCAGGAAGGCAGAAGGTTTACTTCTCAGAAAGAGAAAATGGTAAAGTGCATTTCTTAAAACACGGAGCTTGGCAGAGCTGCTTGGCGTCATTATTCTCAGTCAAGGCTGAGAAATCCCCTAACACATGGAGTAACAGCTGAGGGTAAGGGTTTGGGGAGAGCCTGGGGAGAATGAAAAAGTGCCTTTTTTGGCGGGGGGGGGCGGGGGGGATGCATAGGCAGATGGATCATTGAGAGAACGGAGTCTTTTGGCAAATTGGCTTGTTTTCAGAGAATTGAGTTTTTTGAGGTTGGCTTTTGTTTGCTGGGATTAATTAACTTCTGGCAAGCCGGCCCAAGAGGTGGTCTGCAGGGAGTGGTTCAGGGCCCCCGGGGTCGGGGCGGGAGCTGCTGACGGCACCCGAGCGCCCACCCGCCCTCCCGGCCTCTCCCCAGACACCGAGCTGCAGGTGCGGAGGGACACGATCTTCTGTCAGGCCCTGGTGGCCGCCGTGTGCACCTTCTCCGAGCAGCTGCTGGCGGCCCTCAGCTACCGCTACAACAACAACGGCGAGTACGAGGAGAGCAGCCGGGACGCCAGCCGCAAGTGGCTGGAGCAGGTGGCGGCCACCGGGGTCCTCCTGCACTGCCAGTCCCTGCTGTCGCCGGCTGCCGCGGTGAGTGAGGGGCTGAGGCCGGGCCTTCCGGGACGCAGTACAGGAGGGCTCTTGCCTGCTCACTGGGCCCTCACATACCTTGTCATTCCTTCAGCATGTATTGAGCACCCACTGTATGCTGTCACAGGCCCTGGGGATCCAGCAGTGAACAAAGCAGTGTCCTTGTAGTCAGGAACCATATGTCCTCGTGTGTGGGGGGTGGGACACGTGCAGACATAAATAAGTGGTGTAGACCAATGGCTGTCAACCAGGGCCGTTCTACCTCCTAGGAGACACTGTGACGTCTGGAGATATTTCAGGTTGTTGCCACCAAGGGAAGAGGTGGATGCTATTACTGGCGTAAGAATTTTGGGATGCTGCTAAGCATTCTACACTGCACGGGATGCCCTTGCCCAAATGTCAGCAGTGCCGCCTTTGAGAACCCTCGTATATAGTGATCTAGGCTAAGGGGAGAAATGGAAGGAGAAGGCAGGCAGGTCTGGGGTGGCAGCAGTTTGAGTTTTGATAAGGTGGCCAGTGAAGCCCTCGCTGAGAAGGTGACATCTGACTGAAAAACCAAAGGAAGGGAGGGAGGGAGCCATGAGGATACTAGGAAGGAACCTTCCAGGTAGCAGCAACAGCAGGTGCAAAGGCCCTGAGACAGGAGGTTGCCTGCAATGTCTGAGAAACAAGGTGCCCAGTGTGGCTGGAGCAGAGGGATCCAGGGGAGCCTCAGAAGGAGCCTGAGGTGAGTCCTAAGAATTAACTGCCTCAGATTGTGCAGGCAGGCTGTGGTGGGGACGTTGGCTGTTGCTTTGTGTGGTTGTGAGCCCAAGGAGGGTTTTGAGTACACGAGGGAATAGGTCTGACTTCTCCACCTAATGAGTCACCCATGCTGCTGGGTGGGGATGAGACTATAGAAGGGCAAGAGTGGACGCTGGGAGGTCGGAGAGCAGGCTTTTGTAATAATCAGGCAAATTCCCTGGTGCGAGTAGCATCTCACTTAATCCTCATAGTGACCCTGAGGTAGGTCCTTCACCACCCACATTTCAAGGATGAAAACACTGAGGCCCAGGGAGCCAGATTTGAACCCTGGGAGTTTGACTTCGGGCCTAGTAACCCCTCGGGTGTGCCCTGCTTTCTCTGTATCCCTCTTTTATCTTTGCCTGCCCTGTCCATCCACTCTCAGGGCTCAGCATCCGGGTGTGTTCCTCTGCCAGCCCCAGGGAGGCAGAGCCAAGGCCTCAGCCTTTGGGGATGCTGGTGCCCAGAGCCGAGGTGCCCCAGAAATGCAGTTGCGGTGGCACTTGCTCTGTGCTGTTTGCTCCTCCACCATGCCTGCCCTTGGCCGGAGCATCCCCCACCGCTGCAGCTCTGTCCCAGGGACCCTGGAAGCCACGGCTGCCGGCCGATGGGGAAGTGTGGCCGTGGCGCGCCCTCTGCTGGCCAGTGTCGCATGCGGGTGTCTGCCTGGCAGGAGACCTGCTGTCATTTGGGGCCCCCGGAAGGCAGCTGAACCCCCAGCCCTTGCTTTCTCCTCTCAGATGAGGACTTGGGGCCTTGTGCATTAATTCGTTAATCACCATGATGTGCCAGGCTCTGAGCTGAAGGCTGCGGCTCCGAAGCTCACTTTCTAGTGGGGAAAGCAGCTCGAGAAGAGGGCATGGAGGAGGGTGTGGGGATAGAAAGAAGGAGTTCTTCAGAAGATAAAGAAGCCACGGAGTTTCCTTGGGTTCAGTGCTCAGAGCCAGCTTCTCTGAGGAGGGGACATTTGAGCTGAGACCTGGGTAGCCAGACAGCCAGCAGGGTGAATGGTCTGAGGAAGAGTATGCTGGGCAGAGGGAATAGCATGTGCAAAGGCTCTGAGCAGAGGCCAGTGTGGCCAGAAGGTAGCAGGCTGGGAGGATTTGAGGGATCAGGTTGGCCATGTCTGTAGGGCTTGGGACTATTCTGGGAGCAGAGGGAGGGTGCAGAGGCTTTGAGGCAGCCGAGAAATAGAATTAAAATTAAGTTTTTGGAAGATAACTTGTAGTCACAGGGGAACCTAGGCCCAGGAGGCCCTCGGCTACCCTGCTCTCCCTGCACCTCTGAGGTCATCCCTGTCTGCCCTGTGCTCGGGGGCAAGGTTGGCAGAAGGAGCCTGACAGAGAGGCAGGTGTGGTCCTTGTACTGGGTGGAGGAGGTTGGGGGGCCGGTCAGGGGAAGGTTTGGGTGGCTGAGCGGGCAAGACTGAGCGATGGTCCATATAGGGGGAGGGGAGAGATGTTGAGAGGTCCTTAAAGGCTTAGGGCTTGGGCACCTGGGCCCATGCACTTTATTGAAATGGACTCTATTGGAGGAGGGTAAGCAGGAAAGTGGGGACTTGTTGGGTGTGTTAGGTTTGAAAGGGCTAGGATGGACTGGTGCACACTAGAACAGAGATCGTTCTGACCTTGGGAGGTACAGGGTAATCCACGAGCAAGTGCAACTTCACATTGAGCCCTGGACAGCCCAGCACAGGACCTTGTGCCTGGTGTGTTGACTAGGGTCAAATCACAGAATCTTGAAGTGCAGTCCTGGGCGAGGGGTGGCATCTGAGACTCCTGTACCCTTTCTCCTGCAGAAGGAGGAACGGACCATGCTGGAGGACCTCTGGGTGACCCTGTCAGAGCTGGACAATGTCAGCTTTTCCTTCAAGCAGCTGGATGAGAACTACGTGGCCAGTGAGTGCTGCTTACCACCCCCACCATGAGAGTTGGCTTTCTGGGACGGAGGGGACTGGTCTGGGGCCACCCTGCCACCAGGTCAGCTGCCCAAGTTTGAACCGGGATTTAGCACTTTCAAACCTCTTGCTTCCAACATGAGTCTCGAAGCTGAACCTTGGGGCACATATGGAAAAGAGGGGTTTCTTTTTGTATAAGCCCAGCTATCTCCAACAGCTCTTAAAAGGGAAGAGCCAGTACCCAATTCTTAAAGTTCTACCCTAGAGAAGTCCTTTGGAGTGAAGACTTCTTAAGATTTCTTAAGGGTTTATCCATAATTTTCTTCCTTTCTGTTTCCCTCTCTCTGCTCCCACATACTTTCACCTGCTTACCCTCCTATCTATCTCCCCATCCATTAATCCGTCCATCCCATCTACTTCTATCCATCCATCCTACCTACTTGTATCCATTCATCTGTTCATCCATCCATCCATCCATTGATCCCATCTACTTCTATCTATCCATCCTACCTATATTTATCCATCCATCTGTTCATCCATCTGTCCATCCATTGATTCCATCTCCTTCCTTCCTTCCTTCCTTCCTTCCTTCCTTCCTTCCTTCCTTCCTTCCTTCCTTCCTTCCTTCCTTCCATCCTATCTACTTATATCCATCTATCCATCCATCCTCCATGAACCAATTTCCACCTCCTTGGGGGGTGATATCCTGTTCAGAATGCACAGACTAGAGTCTAGAGGGACAACAGGTGTCTTCTCGGGTACCAGTTGAAATTGATCGGCGGTGGCTGCCTGTCTATAGGGAGAGCTGGGCTCAGGGGCAACTATTGACTGGTTAGTGATTTTTGCTGTGGGTGCAAGATGGGGTGGGAGTGCCATAATTTTGCCACCCTTGCCATAAGCTCTTCCTTATGAGTATAAAGATGCAGGTCCTATTTGAGGACAGCTTTTGCCAGGTAGAGGCCCTGGGTTACCAGATGAGGGGTAGTTCTGAATTTGGTAAAGCTCTGAACACAACTCCCCAGTGGGGCAAAATCAGTGCCCTGGCCTAAGAAGGAAGTAGTGGAAACTGGGACCCATGGAAGGAGGTGAAAAGTCAGGCTGCTGTCCTGAGGGAGGACGGGGCTGGGAGGCCAGCCCAGTGGGTGGGAGGGCAGGGGTGTCTGCCCAGCGCTCTGGTGTGGGCAGACAAGGAAGTCCCAGGATGCCTCTCTGAAGGTGGGAGGCAAGGGGTTCTGAGGCTACTCTTTGAGGTGGTGAGAACAGGGAGGTCCTGGACGCCACTCTGGAGGTCTGAAGGTAGGGGTGAAGCTGCCCTAGTGAAGGGTGAGGGGGACTCCCCTCGGGCCTAGGTGGTGAGCCGCCCTGCCCCACCGTATCCTCCCACAGACACCAACGTCTTCTACCACATTGAGGGCAGCCGGCAGGCCCTGAAGGTTGTCTTCTACCTCGACAGCTACCACTTCTCCAAGCTGCCCTCCCGCTTGGAGGGCGGAGCCAGTCTCAGGCTGCACACTGTGCTCTTCACGAAAGGTGAGCTCTGGGGTCCCTGGGCATAGCTGCGGCCTCTGAGCGCACTGGGACCCAAACGCCTGCCCTCCCCCTTCCTCCGTAGCTCTGGAGAATGTGGAGGGGCCACCTCCTACAGGCAGCCAGGCGGCGGAAGACTTGCAGCAGGAGATTAACACCCAGTCTCTGGAGAAGGTTCAGCAGTATTACCGCAAACTCAGGTAAGGGCTTGGGCCGCATGCTGGGGACAGGAGTCTGGGCCCGGCCATGGCAGGGTGGACGTCAGCACGTAAGGCCCCAGATGGGCCCCCGGTGCGGCCTCAGCCTTTTCTTAAGCACCTGCTCTCTGCCAGGCCCTCTGTGAACATGGGCTCTTCAAATTCTCCCAGTCACTGTATGCCAATCTAACCCACTTTACAGATGAGAAAACGGAGGCCCCAAGAGCCTACCCAGCTTGCCCAAGGTCACACAGGTAGACAGTGGCTGAACTGAGCTTTGAACTGGGTCTGTTTCATCTCAATGCAGATTTTTCCAATTGAGAGGAGCTGCCTGTTTCATTCTATGTGGGGGATAGGAGCTGGGACAAGGGGCCTGGGATTCTTGACCCTGGGAGTCCGGGGGAAAGGGGTGGTCCTAAGGGCCTTGGCCCTGCCCAGAAGAGAACCCCCAGGGAGAAGTGGAGAGCAGGGGGCATCTCTGCCCAAAGGAGGCTCCAGGCCCAGGGAGGCAGCTCCCACTCCCACCACTCAGCCCAGCTCCCTCCTGCTCCTGCTTTACTTCTTCCTTTGTGGAAAGAGGCTGAAAGTCAGATCAGGGGTTTGGGGTATGGGTAAGGGCTTTCCTGTCTTGGGGCCTGGTTTTACCATTTGGAAATGGGAGGATGATGCTTTCATTCATCTGTTCAGGGAAACTATCCAGCTGTCGTTAAAACTGGTATCTTCTGGATCGACCCATGCCATCAATCCACCTTTGGCATTTGCTGAATATTTTAAATATTGCCTCTGAGAGCATCCACTCATCCATCCCTCCCTTATTCAGCACACGTTAAGGGAGAGCTCCTGGGGCCAGGCTCTGTTCTGGATGCTTGCTTGGGAGTTAGCAGTGGCCAAAGCCTCTGCTTCACGGAGTGCAGATTCTAGAGCAGCAGTCGCCCTGCTTTGTCAATAAAGTTTTTTTTTTAAAGATTTTATTCATTTATTCATGAGAGAGAGAAAGAGGCAGGCTCCCTGTGGGGGGCCCAATGTGGGACCTGATCCCAGGACCCTAGGGTCACAACCTGAGCCAAAGGCAGATGCTCAACCACTGAGCCACCCAGGTGCCCCTGTCAGTAAAGTTTTATTAGCATGCAGCCACGTTCACTTGTGTATGTACTGTCTGAGGCTGCTTTTGTGCTACAGCAGCAGAGCTGAGTAGCATCTTGAGAGAGACAGTCTGGTCTGTGCAACGTGAACACTGTTTTATCCTTTACAGAAAAACATTGGCCAAGCCCTACTTTCAGAGGGGGAGATGAGCAATAAGCCAGTCAACAAAGACCATTGTAGCATGTCAAGTGGTGACAGGGGCTCAGAGCAGAGAGTCAGTGGGACAAGAGGATAGATGTCGTGGAGGTGGGGTGCTGATTCTGACAGCAGGCAGGGAGAGGTGCTTTGAGGAGTGCCTGGCGGGGAGTGCCCAGGAGCCCACTTGTTACCCTGCTCCCTGCCCTTCCACTGTTAGAGGACCAGGTGTCTGTGGACGGGGAGAGCAGTGCGAGGTGTTCTCAGTGCGAGTAGTTGGCGGGGGGCAGAGAGGCAGAGCCCCCACCCTCACCCCATCTCTCTCTCTCTCTCAGGGCATTTTATCTGGAACGGTCTAACCTGCCCACGGATGCCAGCACCACAGCAGTGAAGATAGACCAGGTGTGCCCCCCCCTTCCCTCAGCCGGCAGCGGAGCTTGGGCAGCGCTGGGGACTGTGGGAGTCAGGATGCTGCAGATGGGATCCAGGGGTCCCGCCCCAGCCAGGATCCTGGCAGAGCCGCCTCTGAGGCCTCTGTAGCGCCTCCTCCAGGAGCATCCCTCCTGGGACAACTCCGTCCCCATTCTAGGAATTCCAGCTGCTTCCCCATGTGCGTTGGAATTCCCAAGATGGTTTCCCCCTGCTGGCACCTGCCCACCTGTGCCCTCCTCTCCATCATTTACCCGAGCGTGTCTCTGAAGCAGCCGCCCACATGTGACGTCTGATTGGAACTTATTGCCAACATTTTAAAATCAACAAGCTTTCCGATGAGATGGAGGCCTCTAGCTTCCCTGGAGAATCAGAGGGCTCTGGCCGTCCGGGGGCCGCATTCCCATGTGTCAGTTGGCTCTCCAAGGGCCTGTGCTCCAGGCTCAGACAGGCCTGGAATGTGCTTCTGGGGTACTGGCCTCGGGGCTGGAGGCTGGGGGCTCCCAGAGAAGTGGTGGGCACGGCCCTTTGGGAGTCGGTAGTCTGGCCGGCAGGACAGTCCGATGACACAGAAACTAGGGGCAGAGCGCCATTTAGTGCCTGCACAGGAGATTGAGAACAGCTGGAGGCACAGGGAAGGCTCTTCCCGGGAGGGTGCCGTTGGGAGAGGACAGGAGGGGGCACTTGGCTCAGGTTAGCTGGGGGCACACGGCGGCAGGTGGAAGGTTAGGCTGAAATTCAGCGTAAACCGAATGCCAGCTTGCGGGTCAGTGGGAGCCACCGATGGTCCTTGAGCGGGGATCGTGGAAGGTTAAGCGGGCTGTGCCCCCGGGAGAGGGGAGCCAGGGGGACAGCGGCAGGGGAGGGAGATGGGGCGGGGCGGGGGCCTCCTCCAGGGGCCCTGATGTGTGCCTGTGCCTCGCAGCTGATCCGCCCCATCAACGCCCTGGACGAGCTCTGCCGCCTTATGAAGTCCTTCGTCCACCCCAAACCTGGCACCAGTGGGAACTTGGGTGCCGGCCTCATCCCCATCTCCTCTGAGCTCTGCTACCGCCTGGGCGCTTGTCAGATCGCCATGTGTGGCACGGGCATGCAGAGGTGAGCTGCGGTGACCCCAGAGTCAGGGCAGGCAGGGCCCCAGGGGCTTCCACGAAGTTCGGGGGTGCAGGACAAGGAGGCAGGTGGCCCTGCCTGTTGAGCCCGGTGGTGGCCTTGGCCCTCTCTCGGCCTCTGGCCTCTGCTGGGGAAGTGGGGCTGCAGGGGTAGGCAGCCCTAGGAGGGCTGCGGAACCCTCTGGAGCGAAGTCCGGGTTGGTGCAAACGCCAATCTGCATGGTTGTGCTTGAACATCCCTGCAGCCTCAACCGGCTCCTGTCTCCGGGGACAGAACTGGCCTTCATGGCCCACTGGACACTCCGCTTTCTGCCCTTTGTCCCTGCTGCTCATTCCTGGGGTGGGGTAGGAGTCACCTTCTCCAGCGGGCCTTCCCTCTTTAAAGGGCACCCTCTCCCCAGCACCACCGCCCTCCCCTCCCCTTCTCCTCAGCAGCCCTACCACCGTGCCACACACGAGGTACTTTACTTGTGTATTCATTTATTCTTGGGTGACCAAGTGTCAGCTCTGTGAGGGCAGGTACTTGTTTTATTTCTCTGCCATACCCTAGCACTGAACAGCACCTGGCATACAGCAGGTGCTCAATAAATGCTTGTTGAGAATGCTTTTCTTGAGGATACGAGGCACCATTGTTAATGGATTAACTCATTTCTTCTTTATAGCAAGCCACTGTGGCATGGCCTATGCCAGGGCTTCTCAGGCCAGGGCAGTTTTGCTCCGCAGGGGACATTTGGCAATGTCTGGAGAGGTTTTTGATTGTCACAGATGAGGAGAGGAGGATGATGTTGGCATCTAGTAGTCAGAGGCCAGGGATGCTGCTAAATATCCTACAAAGCACAGGTCAGGCCCCCTGCCCGCCCCCCTCCCCCCCGCCCTGGTCCAGGTCCAGAGGTCAGTAGTTTCCTGGTAACAGTCTATCCCTGTCTTGGGTTGAGGAGCCTAAGGCCTGGGGAGGGCAGCTTACCTGCTGAGGGTCACAGAAGTAATTATGTGGCTGAGACTTGAATCCTAGAGGTTGGGCTGCAGAGCCCATGTTTTAGAATTGTTCAGAACAGATGGGAGAGGTGAATAGACGTGTCCATGTCAAGCCCTGTTGACAAGTTGTGAGGCATTAAGGGAGTCACTTCATTTATTCCTTCAACATCTGCTTACTGAGCACCCTTTCCGAGCTGGCCCTTTGGGAGTAACACCACAAAACAGGCGAGGGAAAGCTCCTGTGCTGTGCTGACGTATTAAGGGGTGCACAGAGTAAAGCAGTAAAACACCTACTGTGTGCAGGAGTGCTGGCTGCCAGGAGGAAGGATGGGCAGATGTCGGGGGTGGACAGGAGGGAGAGGGTGGTGGTGGTGGGGCTCTCAGGGAGAAGATGCCTGATGGGGAGGGAGCTAGTGCAGCGGTTATCTGGGGGCAGGAGGGGCAGTTCCCAGGGGAGAGGGCAGGGCATGAGGCCTGCCGGCAGCCACAGCCCCGCCCACCCCTCCCCTGCAGGAGCACCCTGAGTGTCTCCCTGGAGCAGGCGGCTATCTTGGCGCGGAGCCACGGGCTGCTGCCCAAGTGCATCATGCAGGCCACGGACATCATGCGGAAGCAGGTGAGGTGGCCCCACCCACCAGGTGGGCGGAGGGCAGGGTGGGTTCTTGGGGTGGGATGCAGGGCCATCAGTGGCCCCCAGCCCCTGACTCGGGCCTCCTCCCCATCTGGTGAGGCCCCAGATTTCAGCTTCTGGGGCCTCCAATGACTCCCCTCAATACCCCTCCTGCCTTCCACCTACATCCATACGCTTCCTTCCCTGAACTCTGCAAAGGCAGGTCCCAGGCCTCATGGTTCTTTCTTCCCAGGGCCCCAGGGTGGAGATTCTGGCCAAAAACCTCCGAGTCAAGGATCAGATGCCCCAGGGTGCACCGCGGTGAGTGGCTGCTCCCCCAGCCCCCGGAAGGCCAGGACCTGCACGTGGCATGCAATCCCCGCCTCACCCCCGGCAGCCCCCATGGTGTTCCCATGGGGGCCTCACCTCTCATTTATGGGGACCCACTTTGAAGAGTGATGAATCCCACTCCAGGCATTGTTCTTATTTCTTTACCCAACAAGAACCCTGGGGCATTCTCTCCAGGTGGCAGGTGGGGACACCGAGGCACAGAGAGGTGAAGTATCTTGTCCCAGGTCATAGAGCTCGCAGCTGTCCGTGGGGTGCTGGAGAGGCCCCCGGGATCTCTTACTTGAAGAAAACTTGAGGGGGCAGAGTGCTGTGTCTAGTTTGCTATTGTCGTGGAAAATGCATTACCACCCCCGCCCCCATACACACACCCCCGAGCACGGATTCTAACGCCCAAACACACACGTGCAGACGCGCCTGTGTTCATAGTCTGCCAGTCTGGGGAGGGCCAGGCGGCTGGGGGAAAGCGGGAGCAGCCTGGATGTTTCTCCCCACCGCGCATCTTTTTATACCTGTTGAGTTTTATATTCTGGGCAGGGATTATGTGTTCAGGAAAACAGCCTGCCCGGCCATTCCTCATCCTCTTCGCACCCTCTTCCCCAGGCTTTACCGCCTCTGCCAGCCGCCGGTGGATGGAGACCTCTAAACGTGGGGACGGATGCCCGGTGCTCAGCTGCATCCTCTGGAGCTGGGCTTTGGCGGGGCACGGGGGGCCACGCTGGCCTTCACCAGAGCTCGCCGGGACTCCTTCCCGCTCTGGGATCTGCCAGGCATCTCCATCACCTCCTGCGAAGACAAGTGGTGTCCCCGCTCTCGGATGAGCTGGCCCATTGGCCCCGGGCCGGCACATTCTCGACCCTTCGGCCAGAAGCCCGAGGGGTGCCATAAACCCACAGAGCTAGCTGATGGGTGCAGCCAGGACCTGGGCTCCTGCCCACAAGTCCCTGGGACATGGGAGAAGTCACGGGCGCTGTAGCTGGAGGCCTGCAGACCCAGTTGCCTCAGGATGGCTCAACCTGCACTTTTAAAACCCCTGCTTTCCTTCTAAATCCACATTCCAGGTGACACATGAGTCTCCTCCTCCCCCCCCCCCCCTTAGCTTCCACTTCACCCCTAACCCTGTACTAACCTGCTCGGTGGACTCAGAAGAGCCGGGCCTCTGCCAAGAAAGAGGGACAGGGCACAAGCCCTGTCACCAAGAGGAAACCTGAAAGCCACACCAGCTTCCTACATGACTGCCATCGGAACTTTGAGCCATCAGCCCTGGGTGCGAGATTTGCTCTGACTTTATTTATATGGTGTGAAATCTCTATGGTTTATTTTGGGGTTTTTATGTTGTTGGTGTTGTCGAGATTTTTTTTTTTTCTCTCTGGGTTGTGTGATTATATATTTGACATTTTAAATTTCAAAGAAAGATATATTGTCTAACAGGGGACCAACATAAGGTAGCACTGATGACTTTTCCCATCTACTAAAAAAAAAAGAGAGAAACTAAATTATTGAAAATTCAAAAATGTCAGTATTTCATCTTTTTTTAATATTAGGGTCTTAAGGTATCACTTACAGGTATTGACTACAATTCTTTTTCCCACCCACCTCAGTTCTCCAGCAGCTGGTCAGTGTTAGCATGAATTCCTCTGCTCTCTTTGAATCCGGGGCTGCAAGGATTTGAGCGGCAGTGGGACCAGGGCTGGGGGCTGGAGGGGGTTGAACCACCTACCCAAGGTGCTGTCCCGCACAGGTGTCTGTCCTGCAGCTAGGAGGACCACTGGGAAACATGGGGAGGTGGCTTCTGTAACTTATTTTTTTGATATTAGCTCAGAGCAGGGCATTTGGGACTTCTCAGCCAGCGGGAGAGACAGGAAGCCAACCTGCCCACCTCCTGGCCACAGGGACCCACCCTGGGGTCCCCTCTAGCTTCTGTATGCCAGCAGGGAAGCCTCCTAGCTGAGGTAGCAGGGAGGGGAAGTCTTTCTTGTCTGTGGCTGAGGTCGGGAATGGGTTACCCACTGTCCCTGAGGCTTGAAGCCACCAGCGTCTTGGCTCTCTGGGCCTCCAGAGGGCCACGCTCCCCCTCTTGCCACTGTGGCCTAGGTTGCAAGAGGTGGCTCCTTGCTGGACACAGGTGACATGGATACAAATGATGTGCTTTAGCCCCCTGGTGGGAAACAGAGAGGGCCCCCCTGGGGGCAAGGGCCTTGTGCACTGGTTTACTTTAAAATGTACAGATCTTCTCATTAAATTCATGATAGATTTTTTATTATTATTAAAAGTCAGTTTATAATACAAAGATCCTGATCTGTGGAGGGTTCCTTTGGGGGGCTGACCCTGGTGGTGTGGGGCGGCCAGCGTCACGTGTGGGGGTGAGCTCGTGCTCTGAAGGCTGCGCCGGGGATGGACCCGGTTCCCATCGATCCTGACCTAGTCCCTGGGCCAGCACGTCTGCGGTGACGTTACCAGTCTGAACCCGTTTCCTGCCCTAAAATGGGGGCGGCATATGTGTCCTCTTGCAGGGGGAGAGAGGTGAGGACTACCCGGGATTGCACGGTGGGCCTGAGCCTCCCGCGTGCCAGGGAAATAACGGTCTTCACATTGCGTTCGCCTCGAGTTTCCATTCTGAGCTCCCATTTCACCACAGTGGTGGAAAATGGGATCATTTTTCCAGGCGTTCCTTGCCTCCTCTGGGTGTCATGCTTGGCCTCCCACTCTTACGTGTGCCGGAGGGCCAGGGCAGGTCCAAGCGATGCCGATGCCGCCGAGCTGCCCTCTGCTCCAGCCTGCAAGGCCCACTGGGGTCTGGGATCTGGGACCGAGTGGGGGTGGAACTCTCACCACGGGCTGATTTCCGGCCAGAGTCCAGGCTGCCGCCGGCGGATCAATCAGGACAGACGACGCACACCTGGACTTGGACTCAGGCGCTGAAGGCTCTCACCTGCCCGTGCCCGGGTCAGCCTTCGGGGCTCCCTGGGTCTATCCGCCCAGGAGGGGAATCTCATTCCCTGGGCCGGATTTGAGCTGCAGGCCTGTTTTGCTGGGCTTGCCCTCTTCCCTCCTTCCCTCTGGCAGACCCTGACGTCTATGAAAGGCTCCCTCCGGGTCCTCCCTCCTCATGAAGCCTGCCTGCCCTTGGGAGCCCCCTGAGCCATGATGTCTCCACCCACTCGTGCCTTTCAAACCAGCACTTCTTTTAGTCTCCTCTTTCCAAGCTAACCTGTTCCAGAACTCCGACTCTCAAGGCCCAGATTGGGTCCTTCCCAGAGAGAGCGATCCTGGTGTCTTTCAATTACAGGTTTCAAAGACTCCATCTCACTGTACAAATAGCTGAGAGTGAATCCTGGTGGGATTTGAGGCACAGCAATGGGCTGATTGTTTGGAATTACCCGAGGCTCGTGCCTGGATCCAGGGAAGGATCCTCAGAGAGGAGACCTGTCACCTCAGTCTGTATTTGGGGTCAACAGGGAGGATTCTATGCCTTTCTTCAGGCAGGCTCTTGTATGGGAAGCAGCAAAGTCTGCTTGTTCTGTACCTGGGCACCGGAAACGAGAAAAGTGAAATCTCAGATAGTGATTTGGTTTGGAGCTGAGAGGTAGGGTCTCTGTGGCCTTGAGCAAGTCACATCCCTCCTCAGACACAGACACAGAGCTTTGTCTGCATAAGTGAGGGGGTGGGGGGAAGCCCAGGACCAGCTTTGGGCTCAGGAAGGCCTTTCTCACTGTACAAGATGAAACACAAAGTGCTACCCGGAGTGAGGGGGCATGTTATATCAAACTGGTGGCCTGCAGGTTGAAACTTGGAAATAGATATGGGTTTTGTTTTGTTTTTTCCCAATACGGTATTTTCATAATTTTGAATTAGACACTTGACAATCAGCAGATTTCACTTCCAAATTCTGATTTGTTTCTAGTGAAAATTCAGAAGTTCTGGTCCTACTGCCCAACATTGCTGCCTGGCTATGGCAGCTGTGGTTGAGGAGGGCCACCACCTTTGGGCAAGGTGCCGGCTCTCCTGTCCTCTGCAGCCCCACCTGGCCCAGCACAGCCCCTTACCTGACCTTCTCGTCTCTGGGCTGGACTTGCTCAGGCAAACTTGGCCAGTGCCTGCCTCATAACTGTCCAGATCCTCAGCTCTTGACTCATCCTGGTGATGTTGGCTGAGTGAGGACCTGGTGACCTGGCTACTGGGCCGGTCAATGGAGCATCAAGGGGAGGGCAAAACCCCATAGCTGATGAATCTCTTGAACCTCCGAGCTGGGCTTCCAGAATCCCTCTGCACCTTGGTTTCTTCCAACCGTCAAATGGAACTGACTCAAAAATGGCCCCTTGGCGTGGATGGTGTCAGGGGCCACTCAGGAAGCCAAAGGTGGGATGGGGGTGTATTGGCCACTTTATCACTTTGTCTAAACTTAAATGTCCATGCATTTACCATCCTCCTTTCCTGCCAGTAAGAGCACCCTGGGAGTAGGAGCCCTATCCCTCCTGTGTGTTGTGTCCCCAGGGTCTAGCCCAGTCCTGGACATCAGTGAACCATGGCTAAATAAAAGAAGGATCAAGATGATCGGAGCCAGGAACCCAGGCCACAGCCAAAGCTCGTGCCTCTAATCATGTGCTCTGCACCTGGCCTTATTCTGGGGCTTATTGTTGAGGGCTGTGAGGATCTGGCTTGAGACCTTTGAAGTCAGATAACCTTGCCTCCCCCCTGAACTTGGAAGTCTTCTGTACTTGCTGGGTGCCCTCTCTTGAAAGGTCACCACCTCCCTTGGAGCCTCAGTTTCCTTCTCTGAGAAATGGAGTTTATTCATCTGGCTGTGTTTTTGGGAGACAAATGATCTCCAGGATTCCCAAATTTAACTTCCAGGGGATAAATGTGGTGCTCTGTCCTTCCAGCAGGTGGCATCAGAGACCGTGTAGTGACAGGAGGTTCGGTTACCTGGGCTCTCGTCCTGCCAGGTCCTGCCAACCGGCTTCCAACCCAAATGCTGGCCGCTGGGTGCACACATTTGGGACAGAGGTGGCCTGGAAGTGCTGGTTAGAACTGTCTGGATGATGAGCACCGGCTCCTGCCCTTCTGGCCCGGGATTGGCCTGACTTGGTGTGGATATTTTCTCTTTTTCTTTATCTTCCATTTTTTGTTATTGCTCTTTCTTGATTATTTTTGTCTTTCCCCTCCATGTCTTTCTTTCCTAGATTTTCTGTTGTTTCTTTGTCTTGTAACATATGTCTGTGAGGTTGAATCTATATTCTTTTTTTAAAAAATTGTGCATTTCCTTCTCTCTCTTCTTTCACCCCTTGCACTTGGATGTATGAGAAGGATGTGAAAGACCCTTGTACACTGTAAAATGAGGTGCTCACCAGGGCTGCAGCCAGGAACTCGCCAATGACTAATGTCATTAGTACACCCGGGCCTGGAACGAGGCCGCGCCTGGAAGCACGGACCGCAAGGTGGTGCTGTGGGCCAGGTTGTCCAGACTTGAGTCTCCCAGAGCACCTGGGGCGGGGGGTGGGGGGGTGGGGGGGGTGGGGACTCCAGCTGTAAGTCTCTGGGGTTTGGGGCTTTGCGGGGATGGGGGGGGGTGAGTCAGATAGCCTGGCCCAAAGTGGCCTTCTCTGAGTACTTAGCAACATCTCCTGGAGGGTCAGGGAGAGGGCGGTAGGGCCCCAGAGCCCAAGGCGTCCTGTGTGCCTCAGTTTCCCTACCTAGGATGAGAGTATGTACAACTCAATTCCTCAAAAAAGGACTTATCCTCTGACCAGCCTGGCCTCCCTCAGACTCCTTTGTAGGATTCATAGCAACGTTCAGGATCTTTCAGGTGTGTTGAGCTCTCAGTGTCTATTGGATACTTGGCTGGGTGGTGTAAAGGCATTACCCGGTACGATCCACATTCCAAAAACTTTTTTAAAAGATTTTATTTATTTATTCATGAGAAGCAATGAGGGAGAAGCAGGCTCCCTGTGGGGAGCCTGATGCAGGGCTTGATCTCAGGACCCTGGGATCATGACCTGAGCTGAAGGCAGATGCTCAACCACTGAACCACCCAGGTGCCCCAGGTGTGATCCTCTTACCAGCCCTTTGGGTATGACAAGGGCTCCCTCCATTCTACAGAGGAGGAGGTGAGGACAGATAGTTCTAAGTGACTTATCCAGAGTCACACAGCTCAAATATCCCAGCCCCAGCTGTGGTAGCAACGTTACATTTAGCAAGTGGGAAACACAGTGGCTGCTGGATTTCTTGGACTCTGCCCATGTGCACCATGGGAGAATCTGACCTTTAGCCCAGAACCTGGCAGAAATAGGGGCAGAGGAAGGGAAGAGTGAGGAGGTCACTTGATTAAGGAAGACCTGCGGGCTGTTTTGGGAAAGCAGAAAGGGCCTTGCTGCTCTTGCCCTGGGTTGCTGCCTCAGGGTCTTTGCACAGGTTCCCACAGCCTGGAGTGCTCTTCCCCCAGCTGGCCTCAGGCTTTGCTCCCTCCTTTTACTCACATCCTGCTCAAATGTCACCCCCTTCCCCCTTCCTTCGGATGACCACCCTCCTCTGCATCGCATCTACCACCACCTGCCAGAAGTGTGCATTGGCCCACTTCCCATCTCTGGCACTACATCCAGGTCAGCTCACAGGGCAGGGGCCCTTGTTCACCACATTTATTAGGGACTCACCGTTCATCAGAATGCGGTGGGAAAGCCTTCTAATGGGTCCCCGGCCTAGAACCTCAGCGCTGGGAACCACACTGGGCTCTGGGCTGCCTCTGCCGTGTGTCCCGACTGGTTTCCCTGTCGCCACGGCCGCGGGAGAGGAAGCCCAGGGCAGGCCTGGCGGCCCAGATGTGTAGGAAGGTGTCCGCTGGGGTCGGCCCGCCGCAAGCACACCAGCGTCGCTGCTTCTTGGGCATCCCCCCTGTGCCCGGCGCCGTCCTGGGCATGTGAGTGCCACGCGTCGGAATGCTGGAGGCGCCCGCTGTCTGCCGAGTTTAACCCTCGGAGTCTTGGCGCAGTGGGTTCTTGCAGATGTTCTTTCAATCCCATGGACTCCAGTGGACAGAATCAGGGAACGAGGGGTGCAGGCTGGGGGGGGCAGCGCATCCCCACTGGCGAGGATTCTGATCACTAATCCTCACGAATTCTCACAGCACCTGTGAGAAGACAATTATTGTCCCATTTTACAGATGAGAAAACAGGTGGGACGTGTTCAGTGACCTGCCTGAGGTCACGAAGCCTTGGAGCTGGGACCGAGTGCGTCAGTCTCCAGCTCCCCGGGTGTTTGAGCACCTCCCAGGCGGGCAGAAGCAGCCAGTGCTGAGCGGGCTCCGGCCTCTGCAGTCTCCCAGACCCCCTGCCTCGCTGGCTCGCTGCCCTCCAGCCCCCAGGACCCCCTGTCTGTTCCTTGGGGTCTGTAATCACGTTCCTTGTCCCATCTCGGGAACTTCGCACTTGTTGTTTTCTCTGCCTGGAGCCCTCTTGCAGGCTGCCTCTCCCGTGACTGCCTCCTTCCTGTTGGTTATTCAGGTTGCAATGCCACCTCCTCCAAGAGGCCTTCCAGATTGAGTAAAGATATCCTCACATATTGACTGTCACACAGCATGCTCTTTCCTACTGCATAAGATCCAGTCTTTATTTAGTCTCCTTTTGCCTTTCTTAACTCACGTGTCGTTGGTCTACTCCAAGCAGCCTGCAGCTTCGGGGAGGGCCGGGCCCCCCTTGCTCACACCTGTCTCCTCAGTTCCTAGCACAGTGGCACAGTAGGTGCTCGGTCAGTACTTGTTGACTCTGGTCGAATGAAGCAGTGAATGAATGAATGGCCGTGGCAGGGAGGATGAACTTACAGCTGCCTCCTCACGAGGTATTTATGTTAATTTAATCTTCAGGTTTTGGGAAGTCCACGAGTATGTCTCTGTTCCTTCCCTGGGTGGGATAATTCTGCTCCTGACCCACTTGGAGCCCTTCTGCTTCACCCAGGCCTCAAGACCTTGCAGGAGGCCGGGACGAAGCTGAATGGTCCGTGAGAATGTTCTTCCATCAGGCTGGACCCAAGTCACCAGGTGTTGGGTCTGATTTGGCGGGAGGGCACGGCTGACGATGCAAAGCCACCCCACCCTATCCAGGGTGTGTCCTGTCCTCCCTCGGCATTCTGGCACACGAGAGCCCTGCAGAAACCCATATGTGATTCTAGGTCTGCTCTGCAACGCATCTGGGCCCACCTCGGGCTCTTGCTCGCATCATTTATCAAGTATTTATTGAAGGCCTCCTGGGTGCCAGGCTCTGTTCTAGGCCCAAAGTCATATGAGCGAAGGGCTTGTGGAGTTTATTTTCTGCTGGAAGAGACGGACAAAAAAGCCAATAAACTCACGGGTATGTAATACGCCAGATGGTGTAAATGCCAATGAGCTAAATCCAGCAAGTGGGAGGTCAGGAGGGGATGTGCGAGCGATTTTAATAAATGGTCAGGGAAAGCCTCTCTGGGCAAACCCAAGGAGGAGAGGCTGCAGAGATAACGGATTCCACATAGTAAAAACAGCAGGTGCAAAGGCCTGGAGGTAGAAAGTTCCCTGGTGGGTTAGAGGAGGGATGACAAGGGCATTGCAGCTGGGGCAGCTGGGGGTGGGAGGCTGTGATGTCACAGCAGGCAGGGGCCAGGGCATCATGGGTGACTGGCGGGCTTTGGAGTTCATGTCTAGAATCAGGAAGCCACTGGCAAATTTTGAGCAAAAGACAGTTTTCTCATCTGTAAAACAGAGCAATTACAGGTCTGGGTCCACCAGCCCTGCCCGTTTGGATGTTTTCCAAAAGAAGGTGAGAGGACTCTCCAGAGTGAAAGTGGTTTGTAACGTTTTATTTCTACAACGTGTTGCATTTTTCCTTTTGTGTTTTATGAACTGTGTAGTATTACCATGACACACATTCATATTTCTATTTAGTCCACGGACACAGCGGCCTGTCTGAGGAAGGCTGAAGCAGGGTTAGGGTTCTTCTGGAGACAAGGAACCTGCCCCATGGGGGAGTTGCGGGCACTCAGGTTGCTGGGAGCGTGGGCCGGAGAAGTCCTCCTGGAGTCAGCGGCTTACAACTGGGTGACACCAGCAGGCTGGAGAGAGGAAGGTGAATCTTGTCCCGAGAGGTAGAGAGGTAAGGAGGGTGGGAAGAAGGGCCATTGTTCCCAGCACTTGGCCTGTATCACCCACATCTTCCCAGCAACTCCCTGGGCCGTGATGCCCATTATAGGGACCAGCAGAGCTACGCACATAAGTCCTGTACCCTGAATCTCACGCTGCTGAGGCTGCGGCCCTCGCTGGGGTCTCTCCCCACTGCCCACGCCCTCCCTCCGGCGGGCAGTCTGGGTGCTCAGCCCAGGGGATGAATCATGAGGACAGGGCTGCCTTCACGGGCCCACGTGGGACCTGCGTAGTCACAGTGTTCAGAAGGGCCCCACGACTGGCTTGAGGTTCTGCTGTTCCTGTCTTGAAATTCTTTTTAAAAGTTTCTTTCTTTTTCTTTTAAAGTAGGCTCCATGCCCAGTGCAGAGCCAGTGACAGCCCGAATTCACAGCCCTGAGATCAGGCCCTGAGCTGAGACCAAGAGTCAGACGCTCAACCAACTGAGCCACCCGGGCTCCCTGCAGTCTTGAGATTCTTAATAACTTTTTGAGTAGGGGCTCTATATTTTTATTTTGCACCGGGCCCCACACATGGGGAGGAGGGTCGACATGAGGCTGCGAGCCGATCCTGGGATCCTGCCCCTTTGCCTGTCATTGGTGGGACATTGACCCACTTCTGACCAACGAGGTGAGGTGTAAGGGCCTTGCTCTGGTAGGTTCTGGGAAAATCTTTTCTCCCTGAAGTGAGGATGCTCGTGAGGAACATTTCCTTTCTCCCCATGCCCTTAACTTCCTGCTCTGGATATTGGACACTAGGATATGTCACTCTACATCTGCTGCTGCCACCCAGGTCCAAACCATCATCCTCTCCCTAGAATATTCTATGCTCTCCACTGGTTTCGCTGCTCCCACCCTCTTCCCTGCATGCCGTGTTCAGTTCTTCTGCCTTTCTGCCCAGACGTTCTGGGGCTTTGGGGGAGGGCCTAGTGCCCCAGGTCACCCCCTCCTGGGTGGGCCTCAGCCAGCCTCTGCCCAGCATGCAGGGAGGCCACTGCCCAGTCCTCCTGCTGTCCTATTTCCCTTCCAGTACTTTCCACGCCCATGTTTCCAGTGCAGGGCTGCTCCAGCGTCCCCACCATGCAGCCCGTCCCTGCTACCCTGGGTTCAGCCTCCAGATCTTTCCAGATCCTTCCTGCCCATTCACCCTCTCTCTAGTCAAAGCCTACCCATCCTCTGTCCCCCTCCCCCTGGCCCTGCTCCCTGCGGAGGGACACAGGCCTCACAGTGCCGCCGGAGTAATGGGGAGACATCCCCTAGTTACCTATTTGTGCTTGGCCAGGACCTGCCTGAGCCAGGGCGGGGGTGAGGGGGTTCAGACACCATGACGATGGAGGGGGACAAACTGTTCCAGGAACGGTGCGCCGCAGGCCAACAGGCTGGAGGAGGGCAGCCCCGCGGGGGCAGCACACACCTGAGCCGGCCCGAGGGGCATAAACGGACCCCCAGCCTCCTCTGAACTGACAGATGGGAGGGATCCCAGTGCCCCCCTGGGACCGAAGAGTCAATCTGATGTGTGTTCACTGAACACCTCCCGAGTGCCAGCCCCGTGTTCGCGTGAGCATGTCACCTCCCTCACCCTACAGCAGCCCTGGGGGGCCCCGGATGCACCGCCTCCCCCAATGCAGAGAGGAGGGAGGCAAAGAGGTGAGGGGCTCACCCAGGGTCCCATGGGGAGGGCGTCAGAGCCGGGATTGGAGAGCGTGACGCCTGGTCCCAGGTGCTCTCCCCAGCCCTCAGGCCTGCCCGCTGCTCATGGGATGGGAGAGGCCTCCGCCGAGGGCGGGTCAGAGAGGGGAGCCCCGGGAGGCTTCCCCCTTGGGGGGCTGCTGGTATACCAAAAACGGGGGACATGCCAAGACAGGGTGACGAGGCCCCCGGGCTGGCTGAACGTGAAGCGGCCAACGCCTGGTCACGGTGCTGCGCCAAAACCCGGACCGCATGGATCTAACGAGAGGCTAAGTCCAGGTGCACTGAGGCATGAGCACAGGGTGGGGGGCGGGGGGTAGGGGATGCGGCCTCGTGGCCAAGTACTGAGCTTTGTGGCCAGACTCCCTGGGTTCGAATGGCTTCTCCCGTGCCTCAGTCTCCCCGTGGGTAGCAGGGCTCTCGGCAGTGGGCTCCTCACGGGGCTGGAGCGGGGCTGGGGGTGAACCCGGACGCCTGTGCTGGGCGCTGGGCCTCGGGGGGGGGGGGCTCAGGAGGCCGCGGGGGCGGAGGGGACGCCCAGACCTTTTCCACTCTCCGGGCGCCTCATTCAGAGAGAGTTCCAGAAGTCTAAGAGTCAGGCCTTTTGTGCAAGTGAGGCCCGGGGCCTGTGTAGCCCGGGCCCTGGGGACGGATTGCATCCATTTATTTTACAAAGCGCTGTGTTTATCTGCATTTTCCACCTGAATGCTCCAGGGAAACGTTCATTTGTGAGGATGCTGCTCCCAAAATAACCGGTGATTTCATTTGAAGAGCTAATTAGGCAGAATCAATGTGGTTTACTCTAAAGAGGGTCCATTTCAGACGGAGAGGCGGGGAGGTCGGCCTGGATACCCTGGGCTGGACGCAAAGCGGGCGGAGGGTCGGGGCCGACCCAGAAGCTCCCTGGGGATGTCACCGCGGCCACCAGGAGCTGCAGGATCAGGGCCTGGGCCCCGCTGGCACCGGCGCTCCTGGCCGGACCCTCAGGGGCGGGGTGGCACCTGCGCCCCCCATCCTGCCCCGGGGGGGCTTCAGCATGAACCCCAAGTCAGGAGTCGGATGGGCCTTGGTTCAAAGCCAGCTGTGCCCTTGACTGGCCGTGTGGGCCGAGGTCCCTGCATGACCCCGCCGAGCCTCAGTGTCCCCATCTGTCCCGTGGAAATAAAGCACAAGACTGCCTTCCCTCGGGACCCGTGAGGCTGCGAGAAGTCGCCGTGAAGCAGGGCCAATGCCCGCCGGGTTCGGGGTGCGCAGGGTTCAATTATTCCTCGCTCCTTCCTGAAATGGGGAGTGTATGGGCCGCCCCGCTCCGCCCAGGTCGTGTTCTTCACGCGGAGGGACGCATGCCTGGCACCCGCGGGGCGCCGTGAACGGAGCGGCTCCTCTCTGGGCTGCATCGGTCTGAACCCCCCGACGCACAGTCAGGCGAGGCCGGCGATGCTGCACCGCAAACAGCCCCCCAAGAAGAGGCCCCGCCCTGGAAGGCGGATTTCGGGCTCCAAGTGCAGGTGCACAGAGGGGCGGCCTCACCCCGGGGGCTGTGCTCAGGAGGCTCCTCACCTGCGACCCGGGGACAGGGCAGCCCAGCCCCTGCATCCCCAGCGCCTAGGCCCTGAGAAGGGAGGGTGGCGGGGGTGGGGGGTCCTGCAGGGCAGTAAGGTGCCCAACCCCGGGTGTGAGGCCACCTCTGTGCTCGCGGCTCATTGGCCAGAGGTGGGCAGTGCAGGGGTGAGCCCATAGGGGGGATGCGGCCCCGGCCTCCAGAGGGTCCCCAGGAACCCGTCCGCGTAGACGCTGGGTCCTGCGCAGCCGCGCCCTGCTGAGGGCGACACTTGTCCCCGCGGGCCAGCTGGGCTCCGCCGCAGCCCCTCCTTGGAGAGCCGCGGGCTCGGAGCTGGTGCCCCTGGGGGCTCCTTCCCTGGGTCCTTCCCCGGCACCCACTAATTCGTCAGGAGGGACAGACGGGGTCTGTTTGGGTCTGCAGGAACCGTGCGTCTGTCTGTCTGCATGTCAGGTCCCCAAGACGAGAGTCTGCTGCACAAGGGCCTCGGTCTCATCACAGCAGTTCTCAACGACCGGTCTCGCTCGTGGATTGTGTGTGTGTGTGTGTGTATGTATGTTAATGCATGTGCTTGTGCATGTGTGTATGCATCTATATGTGTATATATGCATATGTGTGAATGTATGTGTGTGCATATGGATGCATAAGTGTGTGTGTGAATGTGTGTGTGTGCATGTGTACACGTGAGAGGCCTTCTCAAGCCTTCCAGGCTCGCACAAAGCTCCCCGTCAGTGTCCCCGCCCAGGGGCCTGGTTAAGCAAACGCAGGATCCCCCAAGAGCAGTGATGGTAAAGGAGCCCGTGGAGCCCGTGTGAATTCCTGCTCACGCTGGACCGTGTGGACTCTGGAGCCTCCGCTCTGCAGGGGGTGCCGGCTCGGGCGGAGGAGATTCCAGGGCAGTGGTGGTTCAGCCTGGCTCTGGGTGACCCTGTGCTCCTGCCAGGTCTGATGGGGCCCACATTTCAAGCCCCCCGAGGAGCGTACCGGAGGGGTTAGTCCCTGGCCTCGTGCGCCCAAGGCCCCCCATCTTTCTGCTGTTTGCTCCTCTCCCCAGACTTCCAGGCTCCAAGGGCCTTCTCAGAGGCCCAAGTTCCCCGCAGGAGGGGGGCCTGTGCCATTAGCTGGGTCTTGGCTCCTCTACCTGGAGGCCTCACTGACCACCCTGTCTCCTCTGAAGTCGCTTCCTGTTCCCTAATGCCCTACTCTTTCCATTGTGGGGTTTATCAGTCCTCTGATCATCTGGCTCATGTGATCATTGACCGTCTTGCCTCAAGGAAGCCAGGTCCGTGAGGGCAGGAACTGTGGTGAGCCCTGGGCCGTGATTCCAGGACCCCACACCGTTGGAGCACATTGGTGCACTTTGCTGGGGTTCTCTGTGTGCACGAGTGTAGGGACGAATGGATGGAAGCTCATCCTGGTACCAAGAGCAGACTCTTCTCCAGCCTCATCTGTCCCATGTCTTTCAAAGCCTTCTACATCTGAGCCTAATGAAGAACTTACTTGTGTTAATGAATATGTATTAATTCTTTTTTTAAAAGATTTTAATTATTCATTCATGAAAGACACACAGAAAGAGATAGAGGCAGAGACACGGGCAGAGGGAGAAGCAGGCTCCATGCAGGGAGCCTGATGTGGGACTCGATCCCAGAACTCCAGGATCACACCCTGAGCTGACGGCAATCGCCCAAACTGCTGTATTAATTTTGGTCCCTGTATTAGTTTTTTCAAGATGAGATATACATATTTAATGAGGGATGTCTAGAGACTCAGGTTTTTAATCCAAGGAAAGTTACCCCGATAATGAGAATGTAAAATGATAGCAATGAGGGAGTATGGATATTTAGGGCATGGAGGCCTGGAGGAGCCATGGGTCACAGAACGGAGCAGTTCTCCTGGGTGTGGGGTGGGAGGGCAGGGGGAGCTTTGCAGTGGGAGTCAGTCCAGGACCAGGACCTGGTCCCAGCTTAGCTACCACCTGTGCATCTGACACCAGAAAAGTCACTCCCCTCCTCCTTGGCCTCAGACACCCTATCTGTAAATGGGGACCCTAACCCACACCTCACAGAGGTGTCAGGTTCAGATGACATGAATGTAGTTCTGGTGTTTTGGAAATTACGAAGTTTTTGCTCACTAAATAGAAGGGATTATGGTAATGAGCAAAAGTGTCCCTACCTGTCACTGATGAGATATTTTTGGCTTCAAAAAGCAGAAAGCTCCCAAACATGTAGCTAAATAATAAGGACAATTTATTACTTCATAAATCAAGGAATCCAGAGAGTATTCCAGGCAGCTCTGGGTCTGGCTGGCTTGGAGGCCATGGCTTCTTAAGGACCTGGTCCCTCCCAGCTTCTCTGCTGCACTGTCTTCCCCTCATTGGCTTTCTCTCTGATTGTTGCAGGAAGGTTCCACAGCTCTAGGTATCATATCCTCACACAACAGTGTCCAGAGGCAGAAAGAGGGAAAAATATATTTCTTCCTATGGCCTCTTTATAGGACCTGGGAAACCTTTTCCAGAAGCCCCCTGCATCTTTTCTCTCATGGTACTTTGGCCAAAATTGCATCCAAGGCTTATTCCTAGACCAGTCACTGGCAGAGAAAATGTACCAATCATGATTGGCCACCATGATGTTTCCACCAGAAGGTCTGCTCCCTGGGGACATGTTGAAACTAGGGGGTGTTTTAGTTTGTCTTTTTTTTTTTTTTTTAAGATTTATTTATTTATTCATGAGAGAGAGAGAGAGAGAGAGAGAGGCAGAGACACAGGCAGAGAGAGAAGCAAGCTCCATGCAGCGAGCCCGATGTGGGACTTGATCCCCGGACCCGGGATCATGCCCTGAGTCAAAGGGCAGATGCTCAACTGCTGAGCCACCCAGGCGTCCCATGTTTTAGTTTGTCTTAATGATTGATGACACTGCTGGCCTTTACAGGATAGACCCAGGAATCCTGAGTGTCCTACAATGTGCAAGACAGTTTAAGCTAGATAAACATCATTTATGTGTGTGTGAAGTGCCATTTTAGTTTATTTTCTAAACGGTGTAAAGGGCACGTTTAATCATACAACTTATGTCAACTATATCAAAACAAAACATGTTGCAAGATTTTCATATATACTGAATATACTATTGATATTCAAGTATCTCTGTCATTTTTTCTGCCCTTCTGTTGTGGGGCGACTCCTGATCTTACTTCTCTTACATCCAAACTTATTCTCCTGATGTTGGCAAAGAGCTATTCATCGTGTGTCCTCATGTGTCTGTGGCTTCTCATTTACATACTGAAATGTGATTTATTTTATTACAAATTATTTTCCTTTTATTTCTTTTTTATAATCCACTTAAGAGCATTATAATGGGTTTTTAAGTACGTGTGATATTATAGGTTAATTATTTATGACTTCCATCTCAGGGCAATAGAGAGGTTATTGAGTACATTTCCTCTTTGGAGAGGTCATTGGGTCTGCCAGAATTGAGAACCACTGGCCTGAATCCATCACGATTCATATCCTGGGGTGGGAGGAGAGCCTGAGTTCTGAAATTTGTGGCTTCCTGGGACCTGAATCACCTCAAAGTTGAGTTGAGAGTAAAGGCCAGAAGTGGCTATTGGCTTGGCACCTATGATGTCTGATTGCCCGTGCAATTGCTCCTTCACTGCCACTGAGTCACAGTGGCTGCTCAGGAAAGAGATCCACAGAGAGGCATGAAGGTGCCAAGAGGGCTACTGAGGCAGGGCTGGGTTTGCATTTAGCCCGGAGACCTGACAGTAGAAACCCACCACATTATGGCCTGCTGGGTGTTGGTCATACAACTGCATCAATTTACATCTGGGAGAGAATTTGCTGGTGGGAATGAAAGATTGGTTTATCTCCTTGAGCACAAACTGAAGAATACAGAGGATAGGTAAGGTGTGACCAATGCCCAACTGAGACAGACGGTTCTGAAAGAGGCCTCTGAAAGCAATTCCCTACATTCATTCATTCATTCATTCATTCAACCATCCAGCTAATACTTACTGAGCATCCATTGGATACCAAGACTCATGCTTCCAGATATGAAGGTTTGGGAGGCATCAGACCTGAGCCGGCCCTTTAGGGGAGGCCTGCATTAGCCAGAGACAGGGTAAGGAGGAGCCAGATGGTTGGGGGTTCTGTTCAAGTGAGCCTTACCTAGAGGAAAAAGCTACATTTTGACCAGTCATTTTATTACAAATTAAAAAATGAAATAGAATTTCAAATGCTTGGCCCTTACCCCGGAAGTGTTTTTATTAATCTATCCAAAAATATTTATTGTGTGCCTACTAAGTGCCCACCCTCATTGTGGGCACCGGAAATAACACAAACATAGAAAAAAAAGAACAGAAACTAAGTAGGACCAAGTAGAAACAGGCTCCTTCCCAGGCCTCCTTAGAAGGCTACTAGAGGGTTTCCTTGCCAGGAGCTATGTATTCCCCTCAAGCCCACCCTAATCACTCTTGTTGCTACTTAACTGGGGTCAGGTGTCAGTATGTTCCAGAGGGCAAGTGCAAAGCCTGGCCGGGAGGAAACAACACGTACTCCAAAGTGATTTTGGGATGTTGCTGATTTATATCGGTGGAAACCTAGGGAGTACGCACAGGAATAGATTTGGCAAGAGTGTTAGGCTAAGGAGGACAGCATATACATTGGATCAAAGTAAATGTAGAAATATGGGTGCTTCCGGGGATTCTGGATTCACTGGTTAGCTCACCAGGCTGGAGGTGGCTCTGTTCACTTGGTTGCTGACCTTCCATGGTTTCACGGCAGGCCCTCATTTAACCAGGATGGGATAACAGAATGTTCCTTGTGTAACCTAAGGGAAGAAACCCAAAGGCTTAGGGAGATACGGAGGTGGGAGTGACTTTATCATGAATGATACGGACAAGCACTCTTCCTAACCCCTCCTGTGCCCTCTAAAGTTCTGGCAGGTACTCGGTTCACGAAGGCATTGAGGGATACATCCCTGAGGGAGCACCTGCATCCTTGGAACTGTCTGTGTGACTGTTCTCGGTAAGCCAGGTGTAATGGTGGAGAGCCACAGGGAGATACGAGGTGCCAGCTATCTAGTGGGGATGAGGTCGAGTGACAGCATTTCACTTGTGGGAAGAAGGACAGTGGGGATGAGGACAAGTGACAGCATTTATCCACCCAAGACTAGGATGGGCATACTTATTATATTTCCCAGAGGAAAAGAAGCGGTGATCAGAATGTCTCAGGAAATCTTTTGCATGGCTTATTCATGATGGTGTCCTTAGAAATGAAATAGATGGGCGGTGTAGCAAAATGTTATTGGATCTATATGATGCAGAAAGATCTGGTGGCCAGAAACCACTGCAATGGAGAGTCATGGCCTCTTGTCTAATATTTTGAAAAGAGAGATCAGGTAATTCATGGAATTTTGACTCAAGTCCAAATCACAGTGGACCCAGTAGGCCTGCAGATCCTGAGCTCCTTGGCAACTGGAAGGATCCATGGAGTAAAATCCGTAATAGAGATAAGACCCAAGTGAACCCTCTAGTAATTTCTTTCCTAACCAGGATAGCATTTTTTGGTGAATTGCAGAGATTAGTGCCACCCTTGGAGACTTGAAAGATGTGGCAGGTTGGGGAATCCAATCGTATCTCCATTTAACTTGCCTGTTTGGCTTCTCTGGGGCAGATGGTTCTTGGAGAATGATAGTGGATTACTATAAACCTAATCAGGTGGTGACTGTAATTGAAACTGCTGTTCTGGACATAGGATCTTTGCTTCAGCCCGTCAGTAGCCCCCTGACACCCCATATGCAGCTGTTGACGTGCCAGATGCTTTATTTTTTCTAGAGCAATCTACAAGGACTATAGGAAGCAGCTTGCTTTTACTGCTCGGAGCCAACAGTACACATTCACAGTCTTGCCCCAAGTCTATGCCAACACTCTTGCTTTTTGCCACAATATAGTCTTCTGAGATTCTTGGTTATCTTTTCATTGTACCAAGCGTCATAGTGGTTGGTCCACTATGGTGTTGACATTTGGCTGTTTGGACCCAATGAACAAAATGTAACAATATTTTGTTATAACATTAAATTTGACATTAAATTTAACAACATTAAATGTTTTATTTAGTAAGTCAAATGTGAATCCTAATCTGGGTTCCAATTTCCGTATGAGCAGGAGTTCAGCCAGGAGACAGAAATCATGCCAGTTATTTTAACAATAACAATAAAAATAATGTATATGTAATATAACTGTTAACTAGGTATTGAGGAATTGAAATGCAAAGAGAGAACACGAAGGCAGTGATGGCAAATTGCTGTTCATGGGTAGTCTATCTGCCTTTGTAAATAAAGTTTTATTGGCACACAGCCATGCCCGTTTGTTCACATACTGTCTACAGCTGCTTTTACACTCCAAGGGCTGAGCCAAGTGGCTGCAACTGAGATCATGTAGGTTGCAAGGCTAATGTGTTTGTTATGTGGCCCTTTCAGAAGAAATTTGCCCACTCCTGCACTAAGGTGTCACAGAAGTGGCAAGGGCAGGAATCAGCTACCATCTGAGGACTCGGCAGTTAGGTTGTAATGATTAAAACAGAGGCTTGGAAGAGGGACCTTGCAGAATTGAAACTGTGAGGCTGAAAGTCATCTAGCACTGGCTGCTTGATGCTGCTATGCCTGAAGGCACTCAGGTGACACTGACAGGAACAGGAAAACAGACTGGAAGAGGGGGAAGCAGAGAGGCACCAGGAAGTGGAGGGAAATAGCAAATCCTCTCTTCCTCCTCCAGTCTTGATGCTCTCCCTCTGGCACCCCCATAGGCAAGGCCCAACAGGGATCACCAGCAAAGCCTAAACGTGGTTTGCAGAGGCAGCCCCAGTATCGCAAAGCAGCACACACAAGGGTAGATTTTCAGATGAGAGACAATAGTTTAAGAACTGGTACAAGGAACAAGGCATCCCTTTCTTGTTCATCTCCAGGCACACGAATTGAGATGGAAGACAGAGCGCATATCAAATTGCTGATTGTAGATTCTATGGTAAGATTCAGTTTCCTCATCTGTAAATGGTAACGAAAAATATAGTAATAATAATAATACACCTGTTAATGAATATGTTTGGTTGCATGCGGTCCTGATACCCAGACACAGAATGCAACGCCCCCGTGGCTGGTGGCCACTGGTGGCCAGATCTGCATGGATGGAGGACTCTGGCTCTAACCACCTGTGCCAGCACCCGAGAGGGCTGTTTCCACCCACCCTCGCTGTCACAGCCGGGTCTACTGTGTTACCGGCCAATGTAACTCCCCCTAGTCACGGTCATAGACTTGTTTCACTCACTTCACAGACCTTACCATTGTCTGCGCTTATCCAGGCAACAGATTTCTTTCCTGTCTCCTCTCTGAACACCTGAGATCTGGGGCCTTGTGTTCCAGGCCTCCACTGTTTCCCCAGAGCATAGGCCAGGTGCCCGACAAAGATTCCATCCAGAACCTCACTTAATCCTGAGCCACCCGGTTTGGCAGGTTTTGTTATCCTCAGTGACAGGTAAGAGGACTAAAGCCCAGAGACATTAAGTGACCTGCCTGATGTCACAGAGCCGTGGAGGTACACAGCAGGGCTTCAAAGTCCAGGTGGTTTCTCATACTGTGCCCTTGCTGCAAGGTCCAACCTCTCGCTTTCCTGGCCCACCTTCCAGGGGCCTCTCTTAGGCCAGTTTGCCCCCAGTTCACAGAGGGCCAGTCCCACTTTGGATGGCATAGGAGTTTGCTCAAGACAGAAGTCCACCGTCCTCTTTTAATTTTGATAATGGAACGAAGGACATAAATCCAGCATTACGTGTGTGGTCAGTTGTCCTGTTTCTTTTTCTAAGAAGCAAATTTATGGGGCATCTACACTTGGGGTGATTATTCCCCAATAGTTTACAGTATCAAAGCTCCTTTATCCCTCTCACCCCCATAAATCTAATTTACATGGACTGGTAGATCAAGCAGTGCATTTCCTGGTGTTAGAAGGCCGTGAATCATTCACAGTGCTTTTAGAAACTTGTGGAGATTAAGGTTTTGCATAATGCAAATCGGGGCAAGAAGATGTTTGCTCTGCCTGTGGATGCAATTAGAGCAATGATCACCAGGAGAAATTCATTTTCCCGGGACAAAAAAAGGTCTGCTTGGTATGCAAAAGAGCAGAGTTATTTGCAACACAGGAGCCTGGAACCTGTGGTTAGCAAAGCACCCAGTGACTGATTTGCAGCTTTAAAGAACTTAAAGATGAATAAAACGTTGAATAAAGTTTCAAAGAACCGTTGTCAGACAGCATAAGATCTAAGTATTTGTGGGGAGAACAAAAGTCAAGAAGGTACCTAAAATATTCCAGCTCCAAACCCTGGAGTCCTTTATACTACCTGGAATTTTCTCCCACCAACTTATGCCTCTTCTAATCCCTTACATTCCAATGCAAGCCCCTTCTTCCAGGAAGTCCTCTTTGCTTACTTCAGCCCTAGTACCCCAGCTCCTTTGACCTCCAGTTTGCTCATTCACTCAGCAAGTATATCTGGCCACCTCCATGTGCCAGGTGCTCACTGATCTAAGAGCATGGGCTAGGTCAGCCACCAAAACACACAAATCTCTGCCTTCTTGAAGCTGATGTTCTAGTGGGGACGTGAGAGACAATACATGAAATAAAGAAGTTATTACTATGTGAGATAATGCTAAGTGCTATGGAGAAAAGAAAGCCAAAGTAGAGGTGGGGGTGGAGTAAGAAATGCCCGGAGGTGGGGGTGGTTTACAGTTTTAGGCAGGCTGGTCAGAGGGCCCGAGATAGTGACATCTCTACAAGCATCTGCAGGAGGTGAGGGCCGAGACCTGACATGTATCCGGGGAAGTGGTCCAGGAGTGGAGAGAACACATGTTGCTGGAAGGTTCTGAGGGTAGTGGGGTGGTCGTGGGCCACGAGTCCGGACCAGGAGCTGGGCCAAGGTCATATGAAGCCCATTCATCCATCCATTCCTTCATCCACCTGATTTACCCAGTTCCTTCAACAAATGATTTGGGCCTAACGGTGGGCCAGGATTTGCTGTTCTTGACACTGGGAATCCAGCACTAGACCCAACGCATGGCTCCAGGCTCTCATGGGGCTCACACTCTGGTGGGAAAATAGAGAATAAGCAAAAAAACAAATAAGATAATTTCAAAGAGTGACCAGGAAACAAAAGGGAGTGACGACAGAGAGGTGGGCAGAGAGATCCAACCACCCACCACTGGCTTCCAGGAGAGCCCCGGTCTGCGAGGACGCCCTAGTGACCAGGCCCTCTGACCAGGCCAGGCCCGGCCCTCCTGGAACCTTCGAATTAATCCTCCAACGACCTTGGAGTGAGTGAGGACTGCTGTCATCCCTACCTGTTGAGCGGGAGTCCGCCTCCCCCAGCATTTGTTGAGGGAACAAAGGAACAGGGGGGTGACTCCCCCTCTCTGCTGCCCCAGGGTCTTGGGAGGGCACAGAGGAGGCCTGTGTCACCCGGGGGGAGGGGGAGGAGGTCCTCAGGGGCTGCTTCTTCTTGGTCCAGAGGCAACACGTGACTCTGCTCTTCACCACGGGGGGTGGGGGGTGGGTGTCACTTTAAAACAGAAAGTCCTGCTCCCACTCACCAGGCCGCTGGCCCACCAGCTCCGTGTCCCCATCCCTGTGGCCTCAGAAGGCCTGGGAAAGGGAGAAAACAGGATGGGTGGGGCTCGGGGGCACTGAGGCACAGGGAAGGGTGCTGACCAGAGGACATTGGTCCAGGGACTGCTCCAGGCACCCAGGGTGGACGTGGCCTTGGGTCCACACGGCCCGGACAGGGCAGCTTGGTGGACATCTGTCTGGCTGTCTGCCCCCATTTTCATGTGAAAGGCAGGCGGGACATGACATGGGGGACGACGCTGCCATCTGCTCCTGGAAAAGCGCTGTGTTGAGAGCCGTGTGTCTGCGACCAGGGTGGAGAGGCTGGCTGGGGCAGAGGGTCAAGGGGAAGAAAGCCAGCAGCAGGTGCTTGCAGGGCGGCTCATGTGGGGGGTGGGCTCTCGAGGGCAGGGCTGTTCTGGGCTGGGTCACCATCTGTGCCCGTGTCCCTGGAGGCGGTTCTGGGCTCGGCCCGGCTCAGAGGCACCCCTCCCTGCCCAGGGCCCGGCCGATCCGATGCAGCCGGTGCTCGGCCCCTCTCCGCTGCCTGCTGCGGAGCCGACCCCTGAACCGGCTCCATCTGCCTCCAAGGTCTGCCCAGCAGGATCCTGCCTCAGTTCCTCGGCTACCAGAATGTTGGGATGGTCCCTAGGCCACACCTGCTCGGTGGTCAGGAGGTTGTCCCCCTGGGAGGTTCCCTCCAGCTCTGACCTCCGGGTCTGGACACCTGGACACTCCAACCAGAGGTGGCTCGGGATGAGGGAGCAAAGAGAGGCTCTCCCAGGGAGCAAGCAGGCGGGGGAGGAGGAGGGACACCATCCTCTGGCAGTGCCCCTGTACACTTGAATTTCCAGCGAGGAAGACCAACGGTGGTCTCCTCTTTCTGCAGGGACTCTGCACAGGGGGGCAGGCTCTTTGCTGGCTGCAGAAGCCCCCAGGTCAGGACAGCCCGCTGTCTCACTGCAGACACCTCCCTGCAGCCCAAATTCCGTGCCGACCTCAACAGGATCCCTTTGTCTTGTTTTAGTGGAAAGTTGGTGTGTCCCCTTTTGAGCAGTTCTAGGGGTTGGGGAGGAGGCAGGCTGTTGAGAAGAAGGTGTGCTGCCCGCGTGGCCCAGAAGCGGCAGGAGCATCTGCGGGGGTTTGACGGGTGACTGGCGGGAGGGTCACCCAGACGCAGAAGGAGGAAAGGAGGGACCGGTCTCACTGGCCGCGGCGGGGCAGCCCATATGGGGAACGGAAGGGAAATGCAGGCCCGGCCATTCCTGCAGGGCTTTCTCCCCTGCACACCCGCCGCGCTCACCCAGAGGGAATGCACAGGTATTCTGTTTGTAATTAGAAAGTAATTTAATTAGCTGCTGAAAATGAGGTTCCAGAATTAATATTGAAATGAATTTCTAGCTGTGCCATTCAACATCTTCTCTCCTGCCTGTTAGAAAATCAGGAGGTTGGAGGGAGAGGAGGCCCGAGGAGCAAACGTGAGGCTCCTTCTTTGGTAGATGCCGCGGCAGCCCAGCTCTGGGCTGGGGAAGGGGAGACACAGCCCCCGGTACCCTCAGACCCAGAGCACCTGCGGGGTCTGGGCGAGACAGGGAGGAAGAGTTACAGTCGACTTTGGGGGTTGATGGCTCTGCCACTCAGCGGCTGTGTGGCCCTGGGCAAGTCACCGAACCCCTCTGAGCTGAGTGTCCTCACATGGAAAACAGGGATGACCTGTTGGGGGATTTGGACTCCTTGAGCTCTGGACTCTGATGTCACTTGTGAGCAAGGCTGTCCCCGGCCGCCTCACCTGAAGTCTCCACCCAGCCCCTCGTCAGCGCCTGTCTCCTGGCAGGTAGCACCACCGCCCACGCTGCGTGTTGCCCTTCTCTCTCTTGTTGTCTGGCTTCCACCGCGAAATTTAAAGCCCTTGAACGAAGGGATTTTGATCTTGTGCTCCTTGCTTTACTCCTAGAACCCATGACACTTGCTGGCCCGCAGCAGGTGCTCAGTAAAGGCAGGTTTGGGTGAGACGGTGAGTGGATGAATGGGTGAGTGGGTGAGTGAGTGAACGGGACGTAGGGCCGCGAGCCCTGGCTGCACGGACAGCTCCTGGGAGAGTTAGCCACCCTGTTCCCCTCTCTCCTCCTTTTCTTCCTTCACTCACTCAACAGTCATCCACAGACTCCCGCCACGTGTCGGGTGCCCTCCTAGGCGCTGTGTGAATACAGCCGTCGGGGGAGAAAAGACTTAAACTCCTGTCCTCTTGGAGGCCGCATTTCGGGGGCAGGAGGCAGACACTGAAGCTTTGTGTAAAGGTTAAATACCCAGCAGAGCGTCAGCTGGGGCTGAATCTTAGGGAGGATGTCGGGAAGCGGGTGGAGAGTGATGGTGTGCTAGTCAGCAGGGCGGGTGGAGGGGACCTCTGGGGACGGCGGCCCGTGGGCAGAGCCCCGGGGGGTTGGAGCAGCCCTCGGGTGTGGGCGTGGGTCAGGGGGCCCTGCAGAGGGCAGAGGCAGGGGGAAGGCCCGGTGGGCACCGCGTGGGGGGTCGGGGGGCTGCAGGGGCGGGCGAGGTGGTGCCAAGTGGGCAGAGAGGAATTGGGGGGAAGGGGCGAGGTTGTTCCTGGGGCGCCCGTGGGCGGGGTGAGGGGTTCGGCTTCTACCCCGAGCGAGATGGGAGCGGGTGTCCCAGCACCGGAGGGCCCTGAGCGGGGTTTTGAGGCTCCCCGGGGCCACGCGTGGAGCCCCCACTGGGCAAGGGCAGAGGCCGGGGCGGGGGCACACGGGCTGGACGACGGTGCTTAGGGAGCAACGGGGGGAGAGGGGCTGGAGGGAAGGCGAAGAGGGCGCGGGGTCTGTGCTGTTTCCTCTGGTCCCCTCTTCCCCCTTGCAAGCCTCTTCCCACAGGGCCCCGGGGCCCCGGAGCCCAGGCCACGGTCAGGTGTGCTCACCGCCCGCCCAGGGCAGACCGGGGTGGGTCCTGTCGGGCTCGGCCCCCGGGGGTCCCCTGGGCTGGCAGGTGGCTCCAGGTGGAAAGGGGGTGTCAGCGGGGCGGCGGGGGGCACCGCGGGCAAAGGGGGGTGGCCCCTGGGTGGGCCCAGCCTCAGCAGCGGGAGATCCGGGCCGGGGTGACAGCGCCCAGGCCTCCAGCATTTGTAAATCAGAGTCACCTGCAGCCCCGGTTACTTACACAGGACAGTCGCGGCGTCCGAAGGCCAAGCTCTGAGACCAAGACGGTGGCAGAGCAGAGTCCAGGGCTTGACTCCTCCGGGGCCCCTTCTTCATGTGCCCGCTGCCGCCCGCCTGCCTCCTGCGGAAGCTTCCAGGAGGCTCTACTGGGCCTTGGGAGGACAGGCTCATTGAGCTGAGGTTCACCGAGGTCTTGCAGGAAGCCTGGGCAGCTCGAGGCCCCCATCGATCAATACCGTCAGCCGAAGCTTCCTGGCAGGGGCCCGGTTCCCAGAAATGGGCTCTCAAGACAGGGCTGTGACAGGCAGGGACATGGGGGACCTGGCCTCCTGGATGCCCTGGCTGGTGGGTGGACGCAGGTCTCCAGGGGTGGCTCTGACCAGGGTCTCGGCAGTCCCAGCGGGAGGGTCCTGGGATCTGGGAGCAAGGGAGGGCAGGACACGGGGAGGGTGCCAGAGCGGGTGCTCACCTGGAGGGCACTCACCGGGTGGCCCCGCTCATCCAGGAGTGCTGTGCATCCTGGTCACCTGCTGTTGGAGGCGTTGAACACCCTCCACCGTATCACACACCGTGGGCTGGATATGCCGCTAGATGCCCAGCAGTGACCCTGGCAGTTGACCATCAGTAAATATCTATAGAATTGATTGTAGAAGCCGAGCCTGGTGACACCTGTCACGGTGCATCATGGACCCTCCCAGCTGCTGAAGGACAGCCTTTTCTAGGGCCTCTGAGCATTGTCTGTTTGCTTGTCTTCTCTTTCTCACTCTGCTCCCCAGCCCCATCAGGCACAAGTGACACTTGAGCCCCCAAAGGTCAGGGGACAATGGAGTCTGGGCAGACATGTGCCTGGGGCTGAGGAACTACCAGCAGGGTCCCCCCCAGACTGCTGAGGGGCGCTCCTGCTTCTGCCTTGGGGGAGGATGTGGCCCTCATCTGCCATGTGCCAAGCATTATGTTCACTCCAAGCTGGGGCTGTGCAGGGTGCTGGGCATCCGGGGGGGGTGGGGGTGGAGAACCCTGTCACTACCCCTTGGGGACTTTCCAGTCCTGCAAATGTGAGTGTAAGTCAGCCTGTGAGCTGAACCTCTGTCTCCTCACTCAGGGGAGCAGGAGGAATTTCCTACCTCGATTTAATTTCTTATTCCAAGACACCATTCCACTGCAACTGAGGGAGTTTTACACTTTTTTTGTTTTATCTTTAGATCTAAGATCCATTTTGAGTTAATTTTTATACAAAGTGCGAGGTACAGGTTGAGGTGCATTTTTTTTCATAGACAAGACCAGTTGTTCCAACAACATTTGTTGACTGTACTCTTTGTTGTCCATTGACTTGTTTATGTACCTTTTTTTTTTTAAGGTTTTATTCATTTATTTGAGAGAGAGAGCAAGAGAAAGGGGGCACCAGCAGAAGGAGCAGCAGAGGGAGAAGTAGACTCCCCGTTGAGCAGGGAACCCAATGCAGGGCTCCATCCCAGGACCCTGGGATCATGACCCAAGCTGAAGGCAGATGGTTAACTGAGCCATGCAGGCTCCCCATTTTTGTACTTTGTGCAAAATCAATTGGCCATATTTGCACGCATCTGTTCTGGACTCTCTGTTCTTTTTCATTGATTTGTTTATCAATCCTTCATCAATACCACACTGTCCTGATGACTAGAGCTTTACAGTTAGCCTTAAAATAGGGTAGTAGTTCTTCAAAACTTGTTCTTTTTCAAAACTGTTTAGCTATTCGATTTCTTTGCCTTTTTGTCTCTACACTTTACAATGGGATAATCTATATTTTTATTTTTTTTTCTGGTATTTTGGTTGATATTGTGTTAAATCTCTAAATAAATTTGGGGACAATCGACATCTTTACTGTGTTAAGTTTCCAATCCATAAGCCTGCTGTGTCTTTTAATTTATTTAGGTCTTCTGTGATTTCTTTTATCAGTATTTTGTAGTTTCAAGCATAAAATCTTATATGTATTTGTAAGATTTATATCACAGTATTCCATTTTTAAAGAGTTTTTGTCAAAATACTTAAAATATGTTTTCCCATTGTACATTTCTATTGTATAGAAATACTATATAACAAGGTCTGTGCTGACCTTGTGAATCTCACTGTTAACTCCTGGGAGTTTGTGTGTGTGTGTGCATGCAAGCATGTGTGTGCACGTGTATGTGTGCAATCTTTGGGACTGAATGCAAATAAGAGCAGCTTTATTTTTTTCCCAATATGTATGCCTTTTATTCTTGCTTTCACATCCTGCTTTTCAAAATTGTATTTTTGCCAATATCAAAACAAATTACAGTTTATTTCACATCCCAAACCCTGGCATCATTCGAGACCAGAAAAGTAAGCTGTGGCAGGGCCACAGCAGCAGTCACCTCTGTACACGGGGCAAATACCCTCCCACCCCCTCACCACCCGTTCGCTAGGCTGCATTTGCAACCTTCACCCTGAGCAGCCAAGCCTTGGAAGATGGCCAGAGCGCCCTCCATCCCGGGGCCAGAGCTGTGGGGTGATTTCCCTGTGCTCCAGGTGTCATGGCAATAGCAGAGTAACGGTCCAGGAAGGAGTGACAGGCACAGGAGCATCACCATGGCAACCACTTGAGCCAACACTCAGGATCCAAGCAGAAGGGCGGATGTCTTAGAGATGGAGTCTAAGGACCAGGTTGGTCTCCTATCACCTGGACCAGGTAAATCCTCAGAAAAGGAGAGGCGTTAGCCCCAATTTGTCTGAGGTCAGATTTCCACCAGCTGATGAAGTGTTTCTCCTGTGTGACTCTTTGAGCATGACGGTCGTGGAATGAAGCCATCATGTTCCCACATCAATGCAGGAAGACAGTAACCATGATGGTGACAAACGTAGACTGACATGTGTGCCCTGCTGGGGACCTGACACCACAGGAGCCTGCACGATGGACTGCGTTCCCTCAACGTCAATGATAGATGCTTTCCGAAAAATCCTGCGGGTCTTCAGAGCACAGAAGAGGATAAAACAAGCAGCAATTGAGGTCATACTGTCAGTGCCTGTGCCCCTCGCCCCTTCCTTTCCAGTCCCCAGGCTCCCTCCCAGCTTGGCACCTGTCAGCCTCAGCCTTTCTCTGTCCCCAGAGTTGGTGCTCACATGGGACTCATGCACCCAGCGAAGGTGGAGGTGGGGGAGCAAATGCTCCACAGCCACACTCTGGTACGTGGGACACTGGGGCCACATGGGGATGCCATGGGCATGTGGGGATGCCACTGGCACAGGTCCTGTCCTGTTTGCCCAGCCGTCTGCAGTCTGGGCACCCCTGCAGGTAACACACTTATTGGCACACCCAGTGCCCACTGCCTTCCCTTCCCTTCCCCCCCTCCACCCACACTAGTGTTTCTGAGGCACTAGTTGCCTCAAACAAATCACTGGCCCTTGGATCCTTGACTCAGGGTCTACTTCTGAGGACACCCTACTAAGATCCCATCTGAGTGAGATTCTGGCCCCATGAAGGTCTGGAGGGCATGAGAAGCCCAGCTGGGCTGGACGAGGCCTTGGTTGTTCAGGACTGTGTGTTGTATATTGAGGGTGAGATGTGTGGCACCCCAGCCTCATCCACTGCTTGCCAGTGGGGCCCCCAGTTATTATGGTGATCTAAAATGTCTCCACAGTTCTCAAATATGTCTGGGGGCAGGACCACCCATGTTGAGAGTTCCTATATCTGATCCCTCCCAACTAGGAATGTGGGTGGGTCAGCTGTGAGTTCTGGTCCCCACCGCCCTGCATTTCCATCTGTGTCACCCTCCTGTTTCCTTCCCCCTTTCGGGCAGGAGGGGAGACTCATGTCTACCTGCACACCCACTGCCATGCTGGGGTGCCTTTCTTGAAGGTTCAGAGGCCATTAACTACTGGGCCACTGGCTGATTCTCTCTCCCAGATATGTTTTACTTGGTTCACAGAGACGCACCACCCAGGGTTTTGAAAAACTAAATTTGTGGCAGCCTCTCCTCTGCTGTCCTGCTCACCGCTCCTTTGTGGTATATTCAATAAACTTCTATCTCCTCAAAAAAAAAAGGAAAAACTAAATTTGTGATCAAAGTTTAAAAATAGGAGACATACAAAATTTCATATCCAACTTCTCTGGAGTAATTGGAAGATCTGGGAACATTGGGGTAATACACTGGCAAAGATCACTGGAGGTGAGTATGGCTGCCCCTCCACAGGTAGCCTATGGTCTCCACTTTGCCACACTCCCTACTCCTCCCTGTTGTCCCACACTTGGCCTATTTCATTCACTTACACCGACTGTCTCACCATGGGAGTGTTTGAGTTTATGACACTGACTGTGGGCTCTACAGTGAGACTAAAGGACTCCATTCTCTGAGGCTCAGTTTTCTCATCCTTAAAACAGGATGCCTGTAATCCCAACCTTGTAGGGCTATTGCAAGGGCTAAATGAGATGATGCACGTAAAGTGCCTGGGACATGAATCCTCCATACAGATTAGCCAACCTATACTGTGATTATCATTGTATCAAGTTATGGAGACAGTGGTCTAGACAGTTATGGGGTAGTGGTCTAGAGGACAGATTCTGGAGCCCAGCTGCCTGGGTTCAAATCCTTGCTTTGCCACTTCATTGCTGTGTGACCTTCGGTGAATAATTAATATCTCTGACACTCAGCTCATCAGTAAACTGCATGGTAATAATCACAGTGACTTCCCAGGTTGTCTCAAACACCTGGGACTAAGCTGCCCACAGCAGACACATCGTTGAACAACAGCTGCACAGATATTGTCTCCATCACTCCTTTTCTAACCCAGTCCCTCGTGAACTTTAGGTGTCACCTTAGTCCTGCCTCTTCTAGGAAGCCCTTTCTGACCCCCACAAGTTCCTGGGCTCCCTTGCATAGCATGCTGCTGGGCAGGGCCCCAGACCTCCCAGGTCAGCTTGTCAATCATGTGCCTCTGCAACTGATGATGATGGTGATGAATGATAATGATGGTGGTGATGGTGATGGTGGTGATGGCGATGGTAATGATGGCGATGGTGGTGATGGTGATGATGATGATGGTGACGATGGTGATGATGATGGTGACGATGATGATGGTGATGGTGATGGTGACAATAATGAACTATTACTGAGCCCTGATGTGGACCAGGAGGTACATTTCATGTTTGTGTATCACCTCATTAAACTGACCAAAGGCAGACAAAGACTCTGCTGTCAATCCAGCGCCCATCAGGCCTCCTGGCAGGAAGGAAAGACCAGGATGCACAGCTGTTTCTAAGCCCCTGCCATGTACTCAGCTTTTTTTACACACACTGGCTCCCTTAACTCTGCAGGATCATGTGTCCATCATCCCCATTTCATAGATCAGCACAGTGAGGCTCAAGGAGGGTGAGGTGACCTGCCCCACAGGTGACTGCCCCACAGCCAGTGAGTGGCAGAGGGTTGTCATGCATGCAGTGTGTTTGGTGCTAAACCCCAGATCTGCCCACATCTCCCCTTGGCATTTCCTCCAGACACGAGTGGGAAGAAGATTCCAGAAGGCAAGGCTTGCCCCCAGGTGGGCCATTGGCTCAGAGAAGGTTGTGATGAGACTGTGAGGTAGCATTTTGGGGTTCCCTCCCCTAACCTCCACTGCACTCACTCCACAAAAGGAGACTGGGCCCCCTGCAGAGGCGATGGCTGACCTCTACACACTGACAGGATGGCTTCAGGCATGGCTACATCCAGGGGCTCCTACAACGTCAGTGAGATGCTGCCGCTCATCTCTCAGGCCTGGTTTCCCTCTGTGTTGGTGTCGTTCTCAGACAGGCTCTTCCAGGTGGGGGCAGACTGGTCACCGGCAGCTCCAGGCTTCCATCCACCAACGTAGCAGCCCAAGCAGAAACCAGAGACCTCCTTCCAGGAGTCCAGCTGAGCCCCAGGGTGCTGCTCATCGGCCAGACTGGGGTCACATGAGGAGGGGATTAGGCCACATGGACTGGGAGTGAGAGGAGCTTCCACTGCTGAGCCCAGAGCTGGGTGTCTGGGTGCAAGCTGGGGTGTCCGTGCCCCGGGCAGCAGCAGTGGGTCCCCGGGAGCTGTCCTGCCAGGGAAGTCGGTCTTGGTTTCTGCTTGTGGAGCCTCCAAACCCGCATCTCTGGTCCTCGCAGCAGCTCTAGAGCCTGCTGACCCCGAAATCCATTTCTTTCTCTGCTCGAACCAGCTGGAGCAGAGTCTGTGGTTTGCCGTGAAGAGCTCTGATACTCTGACCATAAAGCCTCATTTTGCAGATGGGGAGACTGAGTCCCAGAGAGGGGAGGTGACTCCCCCGGTCACCCAGCTGGCGAGTGTGGAGCTGGGGTCTGAGCCCAGGATGCAGGGAGAGGGTGCCTGCTGCCATCCAGGTGCAGCGGGTCTCCTTCCTGCAGGCGGGGCAGGCCCCAGGCTGAGCCAGTGGCCCCGCCGCGGTGGCCCTGCAGGAGGACCTGGGCCCGCGGTCCCTCCGGGGTTGGGTGTGGCGCTGTCGCAGCCAGTTCTGATGGATGCTCAGGGCAGGGGCGGACGCAAGGGTGAGCTCTGAGGGCACAGTGATTTTCCAGCAGGACGTGGCCTGGCCCCGCGGGTGTCCTCCTACTGGGCGGGGAAGCCCAACCCCGGAGCAGCGCGGCCCCGGCCCAGGGCCTTCCCGGGGCCCTGACGCTCCTGCTGTCGGCTCTTCTGGGGCAGCCGTGGGCTCCTCAGGGGTGGCACAGGCGGGAGACTCTGGGTCACGTCCCTGGCCCTGACCCCACGGTCTCTAGGGCCTGAAATCCCCGCTTGCCCAGGTGTTCAGGCCGTGTGTGTGCACAGGCACAGCTGTCCCTCGGCGTTCAAGCTGCACCTGAGAGCCAGCCCTGTCCTGAGGCCACCTGGGTTCCCTTGTGTGGCTTTTCTGCTCTGACTCTGCTCCCTCCACTGTCCTCCCCTAGCTGGAGCCAGGTCACCCCTCCTTGGGGCACCGCACATACCTCCCCACTGACCTCCTGCCCCCACTGTGCGGCCTGCACGATCCTTTGTCCCCGTAGCAGTGATGTGACACTTGAAACGTGCCAATCGGTTCTTGTTACCTCTCAGCTCATCGTCCCCTGGGGGTCCTCACCTAACTCAGCATTGGTGCCATAGCCCTGGCCTTGACTGTGGGCCTGTGTCACCTGTTTGTCCTTTGCCCTCCATGACTACTGTCTCTACCTTCCCCTGCTCTCTCACCCATAAGGTTGACTGCGAGGTGGTCCATCCACGGGGCTCTCTGGCTTCTGGCTTTGGTTCTGGTCCAGTCTCTGGAGATAATCAGCAGATCGCCAAAGAGGGGAGGGTAGTGTTGGGAGGTGGTTCACCCGGTTCCCTTTTTAAGGGGTCACGTTAGGTTGGCGATGCTCTAGCCTCCTTTCTATTCCACTAGAGGAGGACGTTTCCTCCCCCAGGGCCTTTACACTTGGTGCTCCCTCTGGAAAGGTCCTTTGCCAGCTCTTCCTAAGCTGGTTCCTCCCATCTTTAAGTAAACCGTACAACTATGGACTCAGCTAGGGCAAGACGGGAGGAGGGGGTGGATCAGGTTCAGGTAAGAGAAACGGGACCTTCTCTTCAGCCAGACGGAGCTGGGGGCAGAATGGGCCTCAGGGGACACGCTGAGTTGGCATCAGGAGATCAGTGCCTGGAGCTATGAGAAGTCTGAGTTAGAGGCAGATGTCTGGGGTGAGCGGGCTGATGTGTTTCCTTCAACGTCACCTCCTCAGGGACACCCCTCAACAACTCTCCTGTCCTTATAGGGTGTCCCTGTTTTCCCCAACTAAAGATCCCCTAAAAGATCACACTGTTTATTTCCTTCATCTCACTAATGTGATTATTATACTATTTCCCTTGGTTATTTGTGTTCCTGGGCTTGTCCGTCTCTCCCACCGGACGGCGTCATTCCACGAGGGCAGCAAGCTGGGCTTCCACGGTTACTCGGTTCACGAGTGTGGCGCACAGTCCCAGGCACAGAGCAGGTGCTCACTAAATATTAGCTGAATTAGTGGGTAAGTAGTAGATACACCTGTGTGCATGAGCACACACGCTCATGCTTATACCCTATCCGTTCACTGCCATATGCACATCTCCGTGGACGTACATGGCCGTATTCATTCATTCATTCATTCATTCATTCATTCATTCATTCAGCGTATCTTAATAATGAAGGATGATGAGCACAGTACAAACCCAGGCGAGGACATAGTCACACGTACCACGCAGTATGGAGGAGATCGTGGACTGCTCCTCCCAGTATTGTTTTCCCTTTCCTCTGGAGGGAGGAAGGAGTGCAGCTGTCACAAAGCTGCCCAAAATAATGACTCCATTCCTCAGCTTCTCCTGCAGTTAGCTTTGGCTATGTAATGAAGTCGTCGTCGTCAGTGGAATGAAAGCAAGAGTGCCATGTGTCATTTCCAGAAAGTGTCTCTGAGGAAGAGGAAAGCATATTTTTGGACCTCCATCCTCACTGCTGACAGAAATGTGGGTGTGATGGCTGGCGCTCCAGCAGCCGTCTTGAATCACAAGTTGGAAGCCTCATGAAACGTATTGTGATCGACAAAATGAGAAGTTAGAAGGAACCCGAATCTTTGATCAGAGTGAAGCCATCCCATCAGCCCTGGCTGCCTCCTGCTGGGCTTTTTTTCTTTTTTCCAGAGAGAAAAATAATCTTGTGTTCTGCTTAAGGAACTTTTAAAATGGATTTATTGTCACTTGTAGCTGAATCTAGTAATCTACACACACACACACACACACACACACACACACACACACACCCTAGTTCCTCACTGGGGACCTTAAGAAGGTCCATTCTGTGTGATCACATCACCAGAGGAGCTGCACACTGATCCCCGTCCATAATCAGGGCCCACCTGCCTGACCACCTTGCAGCCAGATGATTATTTAGACGCTCCCTCCTCTGAGGATCGACAAACCTCTGTGGATTTATGCTCTGTGCTGCTCATTTCTTCACGAGTGTCTGGGGAAGATTCATTAAGGAAATAGCAGAAGGCAGCCCAGCTTTCCAAGAGCCCGGGGAGGCTGAGGCAGCATTTTCACAGGGAAGGGAGCTTTTCCACAGTGGCAGCTGCCCCGTGGATAGTGTCCCACGGTCTCCCTGGGCCCCACCTGCCAGTCTGGCCTCCTCCCCACTGTCTCCTCTGTGGTTCCTGGTTCGAGGGATGCGTCTTCTCTGAGCCCCGAGCTGCTCCAGCTGCCTGCTCCCTGCAGGTTTATCTCCACGTGGTCAGGACGCTGCTCACGGCCCCCCGGAGCCCACGGTTCCCCCCAGCGTCGTTCCTCACCACGGGCTTCGCTTGCCAAGTCACAGACAGGACCGTGTTATATCACAATACGCCATGAAAGCCATGCTATAACTTTGAACCTCTGTAAATATTAAGAGTAATGCAATTATACTCCAAGTCTTATAAAGATGGCCATAAATCTATAGTCCATGTTGATTATATGTGGGTCCTCCAATGTAATAAAAACATACACATCATACATTATAAATGTACCTCCCCAGGCCCATAAATTTGGCGTAAAACTAACATGAGCTATAACAGGCATTAAACATTTCATTAGCACTAGCTTTGCTTGTCTTCTTAGAATTTAGGGTGTCTATTTTGGAATAATTTGGGTGGCTCAAGACAGTGATGAAAAGCTGACAGGGAAAGGTGGTGAGTTTAGCAAGCAGGGTGTGCAAAACCCTTGGGAATGTTGATTTGGGGAAAAAAAATCGCCTGCAGGCTCTTTTCTTCTTGCTGGTGAGCTCACGTGTGAGTGCTCCTGGGCGATGGGAGGTGAGTAACAAAGATGAATGACTTACTGTGTGCTGTGCTCTCACATTTAGCTATCACATTTGTCTATGAAGCCCTTTGCCCACAACGAACAATGGAGGATGGCACTCACTTTAAAGTGATGTAGTCTTTGTATTAAACAGAAGTCTTTTTTTTTTTTAAAGATTTTATTTATTTATTCATGAGAGACACAGAGAGAGAGGCAGAGACACAAGCAGAGGAAGAAGCAGGCACCATGTGGGGAACCTGATGCGGGACTTGATCCTGGAACTCTAGGATCATGACCTGAGCCAAAGGCAGATGCTCAAGCACTGAGCCACCCAGGCGCCCCTAAACAGAATTTTTTTTTTTTTTATTGAAAACGGTGTTATCCCAATCCACAGTGATGTAGCTGAAATGGGAAGTTAGTGGTCCAACAATGGATAAGCCCAGGGGTTTCAGGAGGGGCTCTGGATCCAGGATCTGTAACGTATTTGTCTCCATCTCTCATCCCTGATTCCTCGATGTTGGCCTCATTCCCTGGAGGGCCCTTCCCTCACAGGGACAGAGATGGTCCCTATGAACTCTAGCCTACTATCCCACCAGCTCAGCAACCCCAGGGGAATGATACTTTTTTCCTTCGTGAGAGCTCCAGCAATACCCCTAGGCTCACTCTCACTGGACTCGACAGAACCACTCCACTGGCTGAAGGTTTGGTTGCTCTGATTGGCCTGGCTTAGGTGTTATGCCCACTGTGGAGCAGGGTGTGGGAGTCACCATCACCCAAACATGTGGACCAAGTGTGTGAGCTATCCATTTGGTTTTTAGCAGCAGGAATGGAATCTGGCTAACTGAGGCAATTGAGAATTTACTGGGTCCAAGAAAAGGATGCTCGGATGATCAGAGAAGGCTCAGAAATGGAACAGGTGGGAGCCAGCAGTGTTCAGAATGACACTGCAGCAAAAATTGCCTAAGTGAGTGACCTTGAGACCAATACACAACCAATAAGCCCAGTGAATATTTGTTGGTTGAATGAATGAATAATTAACAAAAAAAGGAGGGGGCTTAGAAACTGCTCAGACAAAACCACAGATATCCGTTACATCTTTTTTTTTTTTCCCCAAAAAACTCTCCCTACCACTTATTCTGGATTGTTTTGCAGGATCCAGCCCTGGTAATAACTTCCAATTTCTTGATGCCCACTACTCTCTTGGCTTCCGAGATCCTGATCTCAGTGTTGTCCTCCTTCTTCTCTTACCACCTTTGCTGACCAGCCCCTACTCCTCGCCCCTAATGTCAACACATCCCGGGATCCTGTCTCCTGCTCTCCTCTCCCTGCCTCCTCTCTGTGGCAACCGCTCTGTGGTCTCAGCTTCAGATGTCACTTCGGGTCTGGTCCCAGCATCTCTCTCAAATTCTATTCTTAGGTTTCCCCAAACTAAGACTCAGATCCCATTTATTAGGCACCCACTGCATGGTAAATCCTTTGCTAAGCACATACAGTGTCTCATGTAATCCCCATGCCACCTGAGAAAGGATGGCAATTCTTGAGCCCGTTTTACAGATGGGGACCATGAGGCTTAAAGAGGTAAAGGGCCTTGCCCAAGGTTGATCTTCTGGGTGGTCACAGATGCAGGACTCAGCCCCAGAGCCTGTAGCCTTAGCCCTGCATAGACTTAATTGTTCTTAACCCTTCTTCCCTAATATGAGCAAACCATTCCCTTAGATGCCAGAATCCAAATTTGAGAAGCTTTCCTAATCGCCTCACTTGGTCCACCTTGTCCAGGCAAACACCCAGTCCTACTGTGTCAATCTTTGTGGTCTCTTTCTTTCTAAAACATATGAATAAAGAGACAGATAATTATGTTACGTGACTGCATTGGTATAAAGATGAATATATGATGAATATATTCCAGGATGGGTTACATTCATTTTCTACTTCATGATTTTCAAAGGAATTAAAATTTTTTTATTAGCCCCTAAAAGTATCATGATCCCTAGGCTCTGCTCCCCCTGTACCTAATTGATAAGTTGGCCCTGCTTTGTTCATCTCCCCACACAGCCAGTGCCAGCAGCTGGCCTCCCCGCTGCTGCCCATCCTGAGCACCCGAGCAGGGCAGTCCTTGTGCGGTGGTCTCCTGATGTGGGTACCCATTGAGAATCCATCCCTCCTCTCTCTTCTGGTGATAGGGACCCAGTTTTCCTTTGGAGACCCTCCCTTCCCCAGTCTCAGGCTGATCCTACTCCAGCTGCAGAAGGCACACAAACTGAGCTCTAGCCGATTAGAGCAGTGCATTCCCCCAGCCTCAGTGATTGATTAAGAAGCTCCTGAAAACTGCTGGAAAGAAGCATTCCCTTGCCTTGAAATTGCTGATCTGGTATGAGGGAGGCTGGGAACTTCCTGTGGCACTACTCAGAGTGGGCCTGTGGGGAACAGTCAATAGAAAGGAAAGTAGAGCCAAGAGGAGGGAGGAGAAGGAGGGGGAGATGGGGGGGGGGGGTGGAGAATAAGGAGGAGAAGGAAGAAATGAGGAGGAGAGGAGAAGAAGAGAAGTGAGGAGGAAGAGCAGATCTGATGGCATCATTGGAATCCCTGGATCCAGCCATGCCTGAAGCAGCACTATCTTTGGACTCTTCATTTCCATAAGTCAGAAGTCCCTTTTGCTTTGGGTTTCTGTAATTCATAATGAAAAAAAACACATACTTTTTAATGTATAGCTCCCCACACTCTAACTTCCCTTTCATTTAGACCCTGCTCTGATGGCATAGCATGGGCAGAACCAAGCCCTGACTTCCCACTTGGGCTCCTCACAATCGGCTTTAAAAAAATCCTCTTTAGCTCTGCTGGAGCTTAAAAAAAAAAATCCAAGGAAAAAGAAACAACCCAGTTGCCCTTCACGGGTGAGTGGTTAAATAAACTCAAGTACATTCACACCATGGATTATGACTCAGCAATAAAACGGAGTGAATTATTGATACGTGCAACAGCCCTGATGGATCTCAGGGCAGTATGCTGAATGAAGAAGAATCTCCAAAGGTTGTGTTCCAGGTGATTCCATTCGATAACATTCTCGAAATGACAAACCTATAAAGATGGAGGAGAGATTAGCAGTTGCCAGGCGGTAGGGATGGGTGTGGGGTTGGGAGTGGAGCAGGTGTAAGTCTCAAGGCGGTAGCACAAAGGAGTTCCTTTGTGGTGCAGGAACAGTCCTCTATCTTGGTGGCTGTGGGGCTCCCATGAGCCTATACATGGGATACAATTGTGTAGGACTAGAAGCATGTACGTGCATGTGTGCGTGCACACCGGCACACGTACGCACACGCACACGTGAGTTGCACGTAAATAATGATGGATCTGAATGAGGTCTGTGATCTAGATAACAGTGTTGCCTCAAGGTCAATTTCCTGGCCTGATAAGGAATTACAGCTGTATGAGATGTCACCACGCGGGGAGGTGGGTGAAGGGTACATGGGACGCTGTAACACTACTTGTAGCTTCCTATGAGTCTATAATCATTTTAGAATTAAAAATTTTTAAATTTCAGTGAAATGTGGCTAGTTGCCATTTTTCAAGCATTGCCTTCCCTTTCTGAGATTTTTTTCTTTCTTTTTTTTTTTTTTTAAGATTTTATTTATTTATTTGAGAAAGAGAGAAAGTGAGCCTAAACAGGGGGAGCAGCAGGCAGAGGGAGAGGGAGAAGCAGGCTTCCCGCTGAGCAGGGAGCCCGATCCCAGGACCCCGGGATCATGATAGATGCTTAACCAACTGAGCCACCCAGGCAACCCCCCTCAAGAATTCTGAGATTCTTGTCCCTATTTATGAGCACCTCCTGGAAAATCCTCACTGCCCCCTGTCATGCTTTCTTAAAAGAGGACATATAATGTGCTGTGTGGTTCAAAGCATGGGCTTTGGATAGGGGGACCAGCCATCCTGGTTTGTCTGACTCCAAGGGTTTCCAGAATGTGGGATTTTCAGTTTTCAAACTGGGACAGTCCTGGGCAAACCGGGACCAGGCGATTGTCCCGACTTTGGATAAGTTGGAGTGGACTTGGGTTTAAATCCCAACTCTGCTACTTACGAGCCGTGTGACCTTGTGGAAAATGCTAGACTCTTCTGGTCTTTGGTTCTGTTATCTGTAAAACGGAACTAAAGCAGGACTCCCCTGAACGGGGTTCTCCTGAGGATTCTATGAAATCACAGACATGAATGGCTGACATGGGACCTAGTGTGTCACATCCACTCATAAATCAGTAGCCTTATTGTCACTTGGCTACACAAGGGATTGCCCCCAACAGCCCAGGCTCTGCTGAATTCCCCAGGCGGAGACCCCATGCGACACCCCCCACCAACAGTTAAAACAATAAGCATATGCACCGGGACTCAATAAAGCATAATCATTACACGACAGACCCCAGTGTACTGAAATATGTATCCACAGCACTTTAAAATGCAAGGCTCTCTGGCCCACAGACTTGACAGACAACTTGCACGCGACCTAAAGCAGACATCAAAGATTTCGTTAAGGCTCCTTTGTTTGCCTCTTAGAATTAGAACGAGGTCGGGCGACACCTGTCACTTTCTGCTGGGTGAGTTGACACGTCTGTGGCCCAGTCCTTGATCCACATTTCTGGAATTTGGCATTTACCCTATTCTCCTCTTGTCAACCCTGACTCTGACAAGGTGTTTTCCATCTGCTCAGGACTCAGGGGATTCACCCATTTGATACATATTTATGGAGCAATCACTCTATGCCAAGCAAGGTCCTGGGCCCCGGGGATAGGACAGTGAGCAAAACAGATAAAAGTCACTGTCCTCACGGAGCTTACAGTCGGATGAGAAGGAAGGAAAGAGGGGAGGCTGGAAAGGAGGAGGAAGGGAAGTGAGGCTTGCACTAACCGACAGCTTGCTCTGTGCGGGCCGTGTGAAGCAGCCCACGGGGTCTGCCCTGGGGCGGGGATCTCCAGGGGGGTCAGCACAGTTAGGTGTGGTCAGGCCCAGAGTTTAAAGTCCTTGCCCCTCCCAGCGAGGAAGTGGGAGGAGCCAGAGATGGAACCATCTGGATTCAAAGCCTCTGCGAGGGGACATCTGGGTGGCTCAGTGGTTGAGCCCAGGGCATGATCGGCCCAGGGCATGATCCCGGGGTTCTGGGATCGAGTCCCAGCATGGAGCCTGCTTCTCCATCTGCCTGTGTCTCTGCTTCTCTCTCTGTGTCTCTCATGAGTAAATAAATAAAACCTTAAAAAAAAAAAAAGCCTCTGCTCAGTCTGGAATGAATGAGTGAATGAAACCCAGTGAATGAATGAGGCCAACCCTCCTTCTGGAACCCTGCTCCATGGACCGTCATTGTTCCGATCCTGCGCCTGCCTGGACCCTGTTGGGAGATTTGTCACCATCCTCATGGAGGGATCCCGCTAAATCTCCTCTGCTCAGGGCCCTCTCAGCTCCCACCTCTCTCAGAGCACAAGCCCAAGTCCTCACCCCTGCCTTGATGGTTCCTTCCCCGTCCTCGTTCCCCCTACTGGCCCCTTACTCACTCTGTCCCAGCCACACTGGCCTCCCTGCAGCTCCCCAAATGCACCAGTTACATACCTTGCCCCAGGGACATTGCACTTGCTGTTCCCTCTGGAACACTTTCCCCCAGCTACTCACATGGCTCCTTCCCTTAACTCCCTTGGGTCTTTGCTCAAGTGCCACTCTCCATGAATCCCACTCTGGTTCCCTCGGTTTCCAATTATAGTCTCACTCCCCTCCTCTGTCTTCATTTTTCTCATAGTGTTTCAGATCTTTTCTGTCTTTACCTGGTTTGCCGCTTTTCTACCCACCCCCTCTACCGTCCCTAACTAGAATGGAGCTTCCATTAGGCAGGAGCTGTAAGACATGTCTGTCTTATTGCCATGTCCCCGGGGCCTAGAATGTGGCCAGCATGCTAGAGATGATTAACAGAAGTTTGTAGATGGAATGGATGTGGAAAGAATGAACAGCAGTGACATTAGCCTGGCTGGCAGGGAGTCACATTTGAGCGGAGATATGAAAGTTAAAAGGGAACCAACAGGAAAAGATGTGGGGAGAAAGCAAGTGCAAAGGGCCTGGGGCAAGAGTGAGTTTGGGGAGTTGGAGGAGCCATGAGGAGGTCAGTGTGGCTGCCATGGAGTGAGCTAGGGGGAGGGGGAGGGCAGAAGGGTCTGAGAGGCGAGCAGACCATTAAGGGCCTTGGAGCCCCTGACAGGGGGTTTAGATGTCATTCTATGAGCAACAGGGAGCCATTGAAGGTTTTGGAGCAGGAGGTGACACGATTTGATATACATTTCTAAAGCTCACTTTGCAATGTGTGTTGAGGGGGGTTTGGATTGCAGAGGGCCAAGCGCAAACTGAGAGGCCCGCTGGGGAGGCTGTGACAAGTATCTAGGGGAACCCTGGTGTATGATGGGGAGGCTGTGCTGGTGGAGACAAGAGAGTGGACTGAGGACACACTTAGAAGGGAGACTAGTTTGGCTGAGCCAAGATACGGGAACAGTGAGGTGTGGCATTGCCTGCAGATTCTCTTGACTCCTGGACCTATTTCCCTTGGGACCTCACGGGAAAGGGAGGTCATGAGATGCCATTCGAACAGTGCCCCCAAGTTCCTCCTTCCCCCAAGAGGCTCCAAGGGGGCTGAATCCCGGCTACCGTGCTGGGCTTCGTGCTCCTAAGGGCTGTCCTCACTGTGCATTTGCACAACGCTCATGTTTATTTTTGCTAATTGATATAGATGACTCTCCTTCTCCTGCCACTCATCAGCGTTGTACGCTTTCATACTCACTGGGTTGAGGAGGAAAATTAAGTGCTTCCATTTGCCATCTTTCCAGATGACACAGTGGGAAAGAAGACAATGACTTGGCTGGAAGAGAAGGCCTGTGAGTAGCTGACACACAGAGGGGGTGGAGGCTGCCCTGGGGCGAGGTCTGGACTCCTGGGGAAGGAACCCCGGAGTGGGGGGCGGGGGGAGGATGGTGATGAGCCCACCAGCACCTTCATATTCATAAAGTGCTTAAAATGACAAAGTACTTGGGACGCCTGGGTGGCTCAGTGGTTGAGTGTCTGCCTTTGGCTCAGGGTGTGATCTGGGGTCCTGGGATTGAGTTCCGCATCAGGCTCCCTGCAGGGAGCCTGCTTCTCCCTCTGCCTGTGTCTCTGCCTCTCTCTCTCTGTGTCTTTCATGAATAAATTAAAAACAAAAACAAAAACAAAAACAAAAACAAAAACACAACAAAGTGCTTTTCATGGATCGGGTCTCATTTAACTTTAGGGCTGCCCCGCAGGCCATCGTTACCCACCCTCCTAGGTCTGGTAGGGCTCCAGTAGTTGTCAATGACAAAAACCCAACTCTAACAGACTCAAGCCAAGAGGGAATGTATGAATGGGCTCATAGAATTGAAGTCCCAAGGGCGACGCAGGCCTCAGGTAGGGCTGGATCCAGGGACTCTGGCCAGTTTCTGTCAATACTGCAACACTGCTCTGTTCCTCTACCCTCTCGGGTGGGGGTCGAGGGAGCTAGATGCCACTTGCTGGCACAGCAAACCTGGAGGGAAGATCTTCTTTTCCTGGTGGCACCTGTGCATTTCTTAGGATTCACCTGGCTGGACCAACCTGTTCACACGCCCATCTCTGACTGGAACCCTGGGACCAACGTGATGGGATTTGCTCACGGCCAGGGCTGCTCCTTCAGGTGCCCTGATATCAGTTAGAAAAGGCACCCCTTCCTCCCAGGAGAAGCAGCCCCACGCCAGGACACAGGCTTGGTGGGCAAAATTTCAGCCCCTTGTTCTGGTACAACCAGCCTAGGACCTGCTCAGTGGTCCTGCACATACTGATTGCTGGGTCTGGATCATGCACCTGGCATGGAGTTGGGAGTGGGGTTCAGCCCACTGAGCACGTGGACAGGAGTTCACATGGACAGAGGGCTCCCAAAGGACAACCAGGGCACTGTGCACAGAAGGGAGAATCCATTCATTTATTTGCCATATTTTTTAAAAAGTGCCCACGCTGTGCTGGGAGGCAGTGGACGGAGGTCCCTTCCATCATGGAACTTACGGCCTTGTTTGGGAGAATAGACAAAACAAAAACCAATGCCTTTGTTAGACAATAATCATGACAATAGTGTTGTGGAGAAAACAAAGTGGGACAGGAGGACGGACGAGGTGTGTCTTGTTGGGGAGGGCTCACTGACAAGGAGATGTCTGAGTGAAAACTGAAAGAGGGGAGTCATGCGGCTGCCCCAGGGAAGAGAATTTCTGGGAGGAGGAAAAGGAGGTGCAAAGGCCCGGAGATAAAAGGTCGCCTGGGGTAGTTGGGTGGGACCCAGGCCTTGAGGGTCATTTTGACAACTTTGGTTAGCTTTGGTTCTCAGTGAGGTGCAGCCAGCAGAGTTTGAGCAGAAGGGGGACCTGATCTGACTTAGATTCTTAGAGGCGATGCTCCCTCCCTACTGGGGGCAAACTGGCCTACACCCTCCTGCCCTCATGGAGCTCACGATCCAGGCCATGGTGGTGTGCGGGCTGACACTGGATAAATGCACATGCTCTGGTTTTCAAGCTGGTGTATGTCCTATATTATCTCCTCTCATCCCGCTCAGATTCTATGCCCTTCAGGAAGCCACTGCTGGCTCTCCTCGTCTAGAGCACCTGCCTGGGTCTGCCTGAGCCAGCTGGGCAGGATCTGTGTCATCCAAGGAAAGAGGGACCGTGAGCCAGGTCCTGAGGCTCCCCTGGTTGCTGAGGGGGCCGTCCTGGGGGTGGACGAGGAGACACAGCACAGCCCGGCCCCACCTGGAGAAGCCCCCGAGCCTGCCGGGTCTCCAGACACCGAGGGCACAGCCTTCCTGGAGCAGCCCCCCTGCCATGGTCAGCTGGTGCCACCACTGAGGGGTCCCAGAGGCAAACTCGGTTCTAATAGCTGGGAGTCTCCCAATTGCAAGTGACAGAAACTCAATTCAAAAGACCAAGTGAAGGGATCCCTGGGTGGCGCAGCGGTTTGGCGCCTGCCTTTGGCCCAGGGCGCGATCCTGGAGACCCAGGATCGAATCCCACGTCGGGCTCCCGGTGCATGGAGCCTGCTTCTCCCTCTGCCTATGTCTCTGCCTCTCTCTCTCTCTCTCTCTCTCTCTGTGACTATCATAAATAAATAAAAATTAAAAAAAAAAAAACAAAAAAAAAACAAAAGACCAAGTGAAACAGCAAATGTATTAGCTCGGGTAATTAAAAGTCAGGTGTTTGGGGTGCCCACCCAGCCAGATCCAGGGACTCCCACAGCTTAGTCATGATTGGGTCCCTCTCCCTCTCTGGGCTCTGCTCTCCCCTGGGTTGGCTTCACTCTCAAGCAGGTGGTCTCCGTGGGGTGACCAAGATGCAGCCCCAGGCGACAGAGTCTCTCCCCACCTGATCCAGGAAAAGCCCCAGGGCAGCCTCTCATTGGCCCGTTTCGGGTCACATGTCCTTCCCGTAGCCAATCAGAGCATCCGAGAGGATGGACCGCCCGCTGGTCCGCACCTGGGTCACGAGACCATCCTGGTGTTGGGAGTTGGGGTCACACTGCTCGGTCCACACCATGGCTCAGTGTGAGGGAGGCCGTGTCCCCAGTGGGAAATCAGGGGTGGACAGGGGTGGACACGACTTAGAAATCGTGGGTGCTCCGTGGTTCCTCACCCCAGAGCAGGAGAGCGAGTCAGAGGTGGGACGTGCCTCAGCCAAGGCCGTGGAGCTCAAAGTGGCCAGAGAAGGGTTTTCAGTGCAGGGCCTCACACGCAGCTCCTGAGGGAGCGGGGTCACCGATGTTTTCCATGTGAAACACCCGCAAAGTTTGCAGGAGGCCCTGGCTCATGTGTGAGGCCTCTCTCCGGGACGGCAGCACTGTCTCCAGAGGGCAAGCCTCATCTATGCACCCTGAAAAGCAACCTGTGAAGTAGGAGCAACCCCAGGAAGCCCTTCTGTCCATCCCGAATGTTCCCAGGGGCTGCTGACGCCCCCACCAGCGCTGCATCCCCCAGCTTGGGAAACACAAATGAGCAACACCTAATGCAGACTCATCCATCAGGTGGCTTTCCTCCTCCCTGACTGTGGGGACCTGCAAGGACCCAGCAGGGGGAGGAGAGCTGTGGGAAGGGGGGGATGGGGGAAGGAGGGAGGAGTGTGGGAGGAAGAGGGTGGAGGCTGCCAGGAGGACGTCTGCTTCCCTTAGAGCTGTAGGGGGCCCTGCAATCCCCTTCCATCACGCCCAGGTGCAAATCCACACCTCGTCCCCAAAGGGGTGTGCAAGCACACTCACATCCCTCCTCTCCCCAAGTCCTTCATCTCCTCTCTCTTAGACTCAACAGGGCACCTACAGGTCTTCATTTCACCAGGAGCCCAGGCAGAAGGACGTTGTCATCCTTGAAAATGTCAAGTGTATGTGTCCCATGATATGTCATTTTCTCCTAACTAGAGTACACTGTACAGTGATTGAACAAAATGTGTGGGTCTTTATTACTGTCTTGGAGGAATCTTCAAGAGATGGTGTTGAGTGAAAACAAGTTGAAGAATGAAAGCAAGTTGCATGATGACAGCACAATTTGATAACGTTGCATGAAATAAGAGCCAATATTACGCCTTTTTCATGGGCTCATGTGTATGTGGGGAAAATATATGAAAAAAGATCTAGAAAGATGTACTCAACAGTGTTAATTCTAGGGAGGGGACCAAGGTTGGATAAAAGAAAAATTTGTCTTAAAGAATCAACAAAACAACTGATAAGGAGTAATAAGTGAGTTAGAAAGATTGCAGGCTAGAAGATCAATAGAAAACATCAATTTAAATTCTGTATACTAGCAACGAACAATTGGGAAATGAAATTTTAAAATGCCATTTACAATAGCATAAAAAAAAACCCTCACAGTACTTAGGGATGCACTTAACCAAACATGTAGAGGATTTGTATTCTACAAACTACAAAACATTGCTGATAGAAATTAAACACTGAAATAAATGAAAAGTTACACCGGTTTCCTGGGATAAAAGACTCAATATTTGGGGTACCTGGCTGGCTCATCTGGGAGAGCATGTGACTCTGGATCTTGGGGTCATGAGTTCAAGACCCATGTTGGGTGTAGAGATTACTTAAGTCAATAGGAAAAAAAAAAACAACTTTAAAAAAGACTCAATATTATCATTAAGATGGTAATTCTCCCCAAACTGATCTATAGATTAAATGCAGTCCCAACCAGAATTCCAGCAGGCAGTTTTAGAAATTGATGAGCTGATTATAGGATTTACATGAAAATACAAAGCATCTAGAATAGTCAATAAAATTTTAAATAACATAGTTGGAGGACTTGTACTCTCTGATTTCAAGATTACTACAAAGCTATAGAAGTCAAGATAGGGCGCTCGTGGCTTAAGGAAAAATATACAGATCGGTGAAACAGAAGAGAGACACTAAAAATACATTGCTCGTATATATTCCACTGATGTTCAACAGAGGTGTCCAGGTAACTCAGTGAAGAAAAGAAAAGTCTTTTTGACAAATGGTTTAGGAGTAAATGAATATTTATATGGGGAGAAAATGAACTTCACCCCCTAACTGATACCACATAAACATTAACTTCAAATGAATCATACCCATAAACATAAAATCGAAAACTCTAAAACATCTAGAAGAAAACAGGGGTGAAAAATCTCTGAGACCTTGGGAAAAGCAAAGATTCCTCAGGCTGACCATATACAACAGTAACAGGAAGAGAAAAGAAAATTAAATTTTAAAGCTTCTGTTCACAACCCCCCCACCCTCCCAACCCCCCCACCATTTGGCAAAAGCCTTGCAACACAGAGGTTGGCAATGGCTGAGTTTCTCTTCTGAAGCCATTGCTCTTGGCAGGTGACCCTCTGGTACAACACAGCTTGCCCTGGGGCCACAGGAACTTTCACCCTCAAGTCTGCAGGCCTGGGCACAGCTTCCTGTCTGATGCCAATCTCGGGGCCCTTACCACCTGGGGTCTCCTTATCGACACCCCCCTCCTCCATCTCTCTCTTGAGACCTGCCAATTTGCTGAGACCCAGCCTGGGACAGAGGCTGTGAGGGTTGCTGGTGTGAGGTCTGTCTGGAGACACCACCGGAGGTCAGCCAGCAGTGGAAAGTTCAACATGGTGAAGGTCCTACGCGCTGGAGCAGAGCCAGGGTCCAAGGAGAGTGTTGCTCCTGGGAGCACTGCCGCCCCCCCGGCCCCGCCCCAGTCTGGGGTTCATCACTCTGGAAGTGATACAGAGAAACCCTGGATCACTCGAATGGATAGAAATGCAGGAATCTCTATCAATGGGTTTCTTTAGTCACTCCTTTGTGCTCCACATTATGTTGTCAGAACAAGAAATTTCTTTTTTTTTTTTTTAAGATTTTATCTATTTATTCATGAGAGACAAAGAAAGTGAGGCAGAGACACAGGCAGAGGGAGAAGCAGACTCCCTGCAGGAAACCTGTTGTGGGACTCGATCCCAGGACCCAGGGATCCTGCCCTGAGATCCAAAGGCAGATGTTCAACCACTGAGCCACCCAGGTGCCCCCAGAGAAATTTCTAAATTTGCTTTCTGCCTTCTATTTCAAGGGGAGGTCATCTAGTCCTCGGATTATCACAGAGGGACATCTCCCTATCAAGAGCTTATCCCATGTCTAGGTGGACACCTTGCAGTGTTGGAGAGTTCTTCTTTTTATCTAACCTGTGGTCCACATGCTGCAGCTCGGCTGACCTCGCACTTATTCAGCCTCTGAGAGACTCAAAACGAGCTCTTCCAAAGTGAATTAAATTTTCAGTCCTCACGCCAGTTTTTGACATGTCAGAACAGGATTTTACTTATTGGATATCTTTTTCTTTCTCTCTTTCTGTTCGTGTTTTAAACATCTCTGACGAATTCCAAACCAAACTTACACATCCTGAAAATGCTGGGTTAAACACACATATGTCTTGGCTGCCGAGCTTTCCAGAACATTGAACATGCTAAGGTTCCAAAGAAAAAGCTAGTGGGTGCAACTTTTCCTGAGCCCATTGACTATGGAAACTCTCTGTAGTGGAGCTTTACTAATGCCACAAGGAACATCCGTGGGAACAGGTGATATAGGCCAGCTCAGCCACTGCCTAGATGGGTAAACTGAGGCTTGGAACAATGTGATTTGCAATATCTCACTGTGAGTTGGTGTCACATCAGGGCTTGCAACCCAGCTTGATCACGTTTAAAAAAGCAACGGGGGGATCCCTGGGTGGCGCAGCGGTTTGGCGTCTGCCTTTGGCCCAGGACGCGATCCTGGAGACCCGGGATCAAGTCCCACGTCGGGCTCCCGGTGCATGGAGCCTGCTTCTCCCTCTGCCTGTGTCTCTGCCTCTCTCTCTCTCTATGTCTATTATAAATAAATAAAAATAAGTTTAAAAAAAAAAAAGCAACGGGGACAATACGTAGTAAGTGACTATTCCTTTTTCTTGTCTTCTGCTTGGAGTCTCAGCTTTATCACCTGTCAAACGGGGGCACGAACCCTTACCGTACAGTATCTGCCACGACGCTTTTGGTTACAAAAATGATAGAAAAACCAACTCAAACTGGCTTAGGTACAAAGGGAATTCCTTGGCTCACAGAAAGCTTAGGTTTATCCCGATGCTGAGAATGTAGCCTGGACTCTTTTTACCTCCATAGCGGCTTTGCTCTAAGGCAGACCTTCCCCTGGGGGCAGCAGGGACGACACCCCCTTGCCCCCCAGCAGCTCTGGACTAATAGCCTCCTAGCTCAGCCACTTGGCAGATGGAGGCAACTCTTGCAGCATCACCCAAAAGTCTCAGGCCCAACTGCATCCACAGCAACTTGGATCACAACCAGAGCCAATCAGCGCAGCCAGGAGAACGGGGTGCTCTGGTGGGTCAGGGCTGGATCACATGGTAACCTGGGCTTCACCGACCCAGCCACCCAGTGACCCAGCCTGGCTCAGGATGGACAACAAGTAGGTTGCTTAGCAACCAGCTCCTGTCTCCTCGCTGCCATTGAGGACCGCCGAAGCTGCCAGCATCCTGAGAATTGAATGTTAGGGCTCAGTATCTGGTTTTTAGCCGCTGCAGCTCCTTGGAGCAGAAACAAGACGCAGAGCCATCAAAACAGGGACTGCAAAGTGTGACGAATTGCGGTTCGGATTTCACCGGCGCCCTTTACTCACTGCATTAAAGGACTTGCCCTCTGTGTGACTGACTCAGTTTCCTTAAACTAAAATGGGATCAGTAATGCTCTGCACCTCTTGGGTTGTGCTGGTTAAATGAGGTGATTCATAGGGAAGGATGGCTTCCAACCACGCCTCACCTGCCGAAGGGGCAGGGCTCAGGAAAAGCCAGCTAGGTGTCACCTTCTCGGAGGAGGGGTCCATCGCCACGACCACCAGACCCCCCTCCCCATGTCCATCCTCCTCCAACCCCTCTGCCTCCCAGGGACCACCCTTCAGCCAGGGGGGCATTGGGTCCCGTTCTCTCCCCACTGAAAACCCCTTAGTGACTTTATCAAGGACGGTGTTTGCTATACAGCAGACAGGTGCTCAATAAATATTTCTTGAACCCATGAATCCAGGGCCCTCGGGGAAGAATCGACCCTTTGCCTGCGCTTCACAAACCATGATGGAGCAGTGGTAGGAGAGCTCCTCCTCCTCTCTGGGTCTCCAGAGACCCCCTTACGAGCAAAAAGGAGCAAAAGCCGGTTGCCCATAGGCCTGTCAGACCCTTCTCTCCGAATGCAGGGGAAGCTTCCACCTGGTGAATAATTCACTTGCTGCAGTCAGCAGCTCCAAATGCTGTGTTAGCAAAAAAGCAAGCAGCCTGCAGAACTGTTTCTTATTTTTAACGGGCATAAAAACCAGGGTCTCGAGTGCTTATGTTTCCATCCTACTAATTTCAGAGGCAATTAGCTGTTGGGTGCTTTTGCCTCTGAGCTCTCGAATATTTGTTAGATGCACTCATCCCTGCCCAAATAAGCCAGTCAAAGATTTATGTCATCTTGCTATTAAAGTACAATTTTAACAATCCTTTTAAATGACAGCAGGCATCTACACACAAATAGCACTATATGTTAAGCCTCCTCTTGGGGACAGTAACCTGCTTCATTAAAACAGCCATAATGAAGAGGCGCTCTGTAAATCAGTGTCTTTTATACAAAAACATATGATCTAAACTCCTTCTGCAGCCCAGCCACGATGCGGGCAGACAGCTTGGGTGGGAGGCACGTCACGAAGGGCAGAAGAAGCCAGTTTTAAATGTTTTAGTGAATCCAAGCCAGCCAACCAAAACTTGTTTTCTCCAACAGTAGCCTGTAATGTGGGGAAACAAAAACAGACCCAATTTCTTTCCATTATGAAATGTTCCCACCATGCCGGGCTGGCGGTGAGGTCACCCTGACACCTTTCTCTGTCACTCTGATGGGCTGGGAGGACCCCTTGCCACCCCTGTGATGGGACTTAGACTTCAAACCAAACCGCCCCAGCGTGTCCCAAGTGGCGCCCATCACATAGCCTCTCACGACTGCTGCTGGGGCCGCCTCCCTGCACCGCCTGTGCTACTCTTTAATGGGTTTCTTTAAATGGACCCACTTGTTTGAATTAAGTCTCATCCATTCAGTCGTGGCTGTGAAATCATGGAGCTCATCTCCATACTTTCTATGGTTTCCGAATATACATTATAAGAAATACATGTCTTAAAAAGAAATAATGTTTATGGGCATGGCATGTAAAATTATCTTGGGTTCTCTAGTGTCACCACAGGTCACCCACCCACTTTTTGAAATGCTGAATTACTCAATATGCGAAAGGGCTGGGTCCAAACAACCACCACTTATTGGGACTTGGCATTTGCTACATATTTTGGTGGCTAAGACCCGATGGTTAAGTCCAGAGACTTCTATCCAAGAGACTTGCTTCACCTGGGTAGCAGATGAAGACCCTTCCAGACCACTTCCTGTGGCCCCGACTTAGGTGACACAGATGCACTGTGCCTGATAGATAAATCATGTGTGATGTCTTTCAACTAGAGAGAAATAGATTATGTGATGGCAGGAACTCTCTGGAAAAATAGGGGTGGGGGAGGTTGGACGGTGAGAAAAATGAAGCTGGAGTCCATTAACCCAGGACCTTGGACGCCCAGCTGTGTGTCTAAGTGCGGCCGTCCCTCACCTGGACTGTTGTACGAGCCCCCTAACCCGGTCTTCCTTTCCCCCTGGCCCCTGCTCTGTGCTCTCCATTCAGCAGGAAGAGTGGTCTTTCCAATACATTAAATCAGATCATCATATTTCATTATTCAAAAGTCTTCTGATGACTTCCTCTCTTGCTCTGAATGGAAGCAAGTCTTCACTGCGGCCTAGAAGGCCTTACATGATGCGATCCCTCATCCTGCCTTTGATCCCAGCTCCTACCACTCCCTCACCTCAGGCACTCCGCTCCAGCCACAGGGTCCTCCTGTTCTTCAGACACATTTAAAAAGCTCCAGCCTCAGGGCCTTTGCACTCCTGGGTGCCTCTGCCAGGACTGCCCTTCCCTCAGGCGTCTGTATGGCTCATTTTCTGATTTCGTTCTCTGCAGTTGGCACCTCCTCAGAGAGGCCTTCCTGGTCCCACTTTGAAGAGAGGCTCCTGTTGCTCTCTGCCTCCCTCTTGGTTATTCTCTCTCTGTGTTTTTAGAGGATAACACACATCACATTGAAAATGAGCCTGGCCCATGGTGACACATTGGAAAAGTGGGTGGGGAATGAGGGCTACTTCACTTTGCCTTCTTTGAATTTTTAAAATCACAATCCTATTATTCACATAACTAAGATCACTGGGGGAGGAATGGAAAGAAAAATTGCATAGCTCACAGGACGTATCTTGACTCTGTCTTCCTGATTCATTCAACGACAAAGCCCAGCCCCGTGAAACTCAATTTTGCGGCTTTTCCTGCCATAATGGGAAAGTGTAACCATCATTTTTAAAAAAGATTTTATTTATTTATTCATGAGAAACACAGAGAGAGGCAGAGACACAGGTAGAGGGAGAAGTAGGATCCCTGTGGGGAGCCCGATGTGGGACTTGATCCCAGGACCCCAGGATCATAACCTGAGCCGAAGGCAGATGCTCAATGGCTGAGCCACCCAGGTGTCCCTGTAACCATCATTCCTATGGGATGGCTTGCTGTACAGGTGCCACCACACAGAGAGCTGGTCTAAGAATGAAGTCATGAAGAGGAAAGGTGAGATCAGAGAGATGGGGATTCAGGAGATACAGTTTGAGCTCCTGGATCCAACCACACCTGAAGCTAGCTAAATTTGAACTTTTAATTTTAATGAGAAAAACTTTTTTTTGTTTGCATAATCTGACTTGTATTAGATTTCTGTCCCTTGTGATAAAAAATTCAGACTGATGAGGATGCAAAGGGAAAAGAATTCAAAAAGTAATGTGTCAATTCCTCCAGAAAGAGGCCATCAAAGCACAGTAAGCCAGACCAGAAAGCCTTTTCTCTTTAAGCTGCTGAAGCTCCTCAACTATGAGGAAGGCATCCCTCTAAAAGGCTCATGACCTGCTCCTAGACATCTGAACCTTCTAGATGCCAGGTATAGTGATATCCTGAGAAAGTCCTGGGATATGCACATGCTAGGAAATTATGTTTTCTCTCTCTTACTCCTGCCTCCAGAGAGTAAACCGTGGCTCCTTGTCATCGTTCTCCTCCCCTGAGTGGAGGCAGTCCTGAGAAGAGCAGACCCAGATCCAGGATGCACCTGCATCCCTCACTCTGGACATGACCAGTGGATGCCGAGTAGCCCTTTGTTAACTGTGGGCTCAGACTTTGGAGTGTGTTCTCAGAAAACTGGAACTTACCTGCCTGCACAGGTGGGCCTCCCTTACCTGTGCTATGAAAAGTGGTGCATTCTCAGGGTACATTTGCACTGCTTTTCTGACCTGGACAGGCTTTTCATAATGTGATTGACGTTTCACAGGTTATTATCTCCTAGATACTGAGCCCGAGACTGTGCTGGTGGTGGTGGTGGTGGAGGGGCGGGGACAAACTGGCCTTTGTGACTCCTTGGTCCACACTCATCACTGTCTGGATGGTGAGGATGTCTGAGTCCTAAGAGGAAGAAAGTCTTGGCTAAGGTCATACAACTGCCCAAGGCAGAGTCAAGATGTGGCCTGAGCCAGGAGTCCCCAAGCAGTCCCTGTCCTGCTCCCCTAAAGGACTCCTGCTTCCCCTAGTCAGAGACACCCCTACACCCCAGGAATGGGGGCTTCAGTGTAGCACCACACCTTGGCAGTCACTCTTTTGTTCCCTGATGTCACCAAGTCCTGAGGTTGTAGGTGGGGATGGCTGATGTTTGGGGACCCTGGGCTGGACAGTTCCCTCCGCAGAGTGAAGGTCATGCTCACGTGGGTGCCCACAGGGCCTAGCAGAGTCCTGCACCCGAGAAGACTCACCGCAGGCTTGTCTGGATTGGATTAAGCCAGTAACACCGGGTCAGTGTGCGGCTATGTCTCCCTGACCAAAGGACAACGTGCGAACAAGATCTTGGCTTCCTTACTTCCCTCCTGCTTTTAACCTCCTGGTGACAGAAGAAGCCTAAGGGTCTCTGAGCATCACCCAAACGTACGGATTTTCCTAGTTTATTTAAAAATTCGATGACAGTTTAGGCTACTTACTGACCCGTAAGTTCATAGAACCAGTTCCTCTGAGCTTTGGATACTTCCAAGTGACAATTTAAGGAGGCATGACCATTTCACAGAGGGAAGGGTAAAGACATTCATGGCATAAAGCCCCCAGACTTCAGCCTTGCAAACAGGACACAGGATGAGACCCTCTTCTGGCCCTAATTAGGATGGATGGCTGTTTTCTACCCTGGGACTCTAAGCAAGCCTGGGATTATCTCAGCCAAGAAATCTCCAGCTCGGAGAAATGCGAGAACCTCCGTAGAGAGGAGCAGAGGAGAGACAGTACGTTTTTCAGGAGCCTCGTCTGCATGTCGGCTGCAGGGGACTATGGGATAATGTGTTGGGTTTGGGGCCGGCACTGATGACCTGGCTGCATTTAGAGTTTCTGAAGACTTCTCCTCTCTGCCCATCCCCCACTCCTGGAAGGTGCTCAGTCACCTTTCAAGGCCAGTTCAATCCCTGGGGAGGGTCCCTCACGCCTTCAGAGAAGGAAAGTCTTTGAGGCACAGATCGAAGAGTGGAGGGCTACTGGGTGGGGCTGGCAGGTGTCGCAGAACATGAGGGACCCTCAGCCCTTTGCATCTATGCCCTGAATTCATCTTCAGAAATGCTCACTCAAGGGTGCAGAGATGGGTGTATAAAGACCTTCCAAGCCACATTACATGGAACAATGAAAAATATCCTTTGAATTGGAACAACACAGTATCCTCTGCCAGGAACCTGGTTAGGCGGTGCTGTGGCCAAGAACGTGAGCTCTGCGTTCAACTCTCGACTTCACCACTTGCTGGCTGGAGGACGGAGGGGAGTAAGGTTCTTAACCTCTCTGTGCCTCAGTTTTTCCGTCTTTATAATGGAGGGGAAAATGTACATATATTTTAAGGCTTCCATGGTTTTGTTTACTATGTTCTCATCACTTTTTTTTAAGGTTTTATTTATTTATTCATGAGAGACACACAGAGACGGAGGCAGAGACACAGGCAGAGGGAGAAGCAGGCTCCCTGTGGGGTACCCAATGTGGAACTCGATCCCAGGACCCTGGGATCATGACCTGAGCCAAAGGCAGACACTCAACCACTGAGTCACCCATGAGTACCCCCATCCCACTTTGTTATACCGGGATATTTTGTTGGTTTTCATCAAGAGTCAATGAAGCAAAATTACAACCAGATCCTAATATAAAAGTTTATTCAAACCATGGATCCTACAGTAAATGCCTGTTGCTCCCAAGAGAGCAGAACTGGAGCTCAGTCAACCAACCGGTGGTTCAAGGTTAAAACATAGGTGGTTCCTTGTTCTTCTCTTTGCTTCAACCCCCACCTCCAGTCCCCCAAATGTAGATGGAGTCAGATGGCTTCACAGCGCCTGCACAGCACACCCTGGCCCAAACTCCATCAGCTCCCGCCTGGTCACGACGCTGCTTCTTATGTGGACTCTCTGCGTCTGCCCTCGTGCCCACAATGTGCTCTCCACACGCAGTCAGGGATGCTCTTGGAACCTGTGTCAGGTCATGTCCCTCCCCTTTGTAAGCCTCAAAGCCATGTTCATTCATTTGCAATACAGTCTCAGCTCCTCCCGGTGGCCTCATTCCATCTTCCCAGATGACCCATCCCAGATGACCCATCTACACCGCCACTCCCTCCCATCACTCTCTGACGTAAGTCCCCCCCCCCTTATTTCCTACTTAGCATTTATTTCTCTGAGATGATTGCATGTGTTCATTTTTCTAACATGACTATCTGTCTCCTCCACTCTTTGAGAGTAGGGATTGTGTCTTGTTTTATTCACGCCTGCAGCCCCAGGCCCTGGAATACTGCCCGGCAAAGGATGTATGCAAGAGATATTTGCTGGAAAAATGAGTTGGTCTTAACATCTCTTCCTAAGACTTTGGAAGGAATCTAAGAACAATATTACAAGAAGGATGGAGGCTCTTATCTTTGTGGATGCAATTCCACAAAGCAATTCTTGTGTCTTGGCCTAAATCCATTTATCAGCCTATGTACATGTGGATGCAAGTCTTCTTCCAGCATCGTAAGCACTTATGTCTGGGGAGATGCAGCCAGGCTTGTGTGTGGAAGCACACAGCTTCTTCTGCCTCTGTTTCCCCATGTGCCAAAAACAGATGCAAAAAGAGGCCTGTGTCCTTCAAGGGCCTTTCCAGCTCTGGGGTCTATGGAGGGCTGGGACCGGCGGCCCTAGTCCGGTGCCCTGGTGAAATGGAGCCCTGTCCCTGGCCGGTCCTCTCAGAGCATCTGCAGACAGCAGTGATCTGGCAGCTGGGTTTCTCTGGGTTTCCTAACCGGTGAGCAGTGGCTGGCGGGAAGCAGGGGAGAGTTATTTTGTCAAAGGGAACCACTGAAAAAAAAAGGGGGGGGGAACCACTGAGGGGCTGGTTTCTGAGGGAACCCGCCAGCTCTGCCTTCCGGCCCGGGGCCAGTGTCCTCTCCAGATGCTGAGGAAATCGCTGAGTGTGTCTGCGAGGCACGTAGATAAAGCATAAAGTGATCATAGCAAAATGTCTGTGGTGGAATCTAGGTGGTAGGTGTAAAGTGTTCCCTGTAAATTTTTAAGTTTTTCAGAATAAAATGTTGGAGAAAGATGACATGAGAATTTTTCTGCTCCCTTTCAAATAGTTTTTGATTTTCCTTTTTGGTAAAAGACTGAAAGCAGGACACCAGCCACCCTGATACCCTGCGTATCGTGTGGACACCCCTCTTGGTCCCACTCCCTAATTCATGGCCACACCACTGGTGGCTCCTCTTCCCCGTGCATCTTCTCATGGGTCTTGGCAGTGGCTTCCAGCTCAGGAAGCCGTCTCTGAGAACATCTAATGAGTCTGGAGTGTTCAGAAACAGCACTCTTGCTTCTGGATTCTTCTGTCGATTTGCAGAGAGATGGCCTCTGAGTGACGGACGAGCCTGGGCCCCCCGCACACCACACTGTGGAGAAACACCCGGGACCTGGTCCAGGCCCAGCTGGAAAGGCTCCGATGGCCCCTTCCCTGTGAGGATTCCCAAATCTGACACGAGGAGCAAAGAGGGATTTGGCAGGAGGAAACGGTGGCTAGAGACAGAGCAAGGGGGCTGATGTGAGAGCTTCCATGAAGGCCTAAGAAGGGAAACAGCTGCAGGAGAGGAGTGTGTGGAGATGCCCCACATGCTGGGGCCAGAGACCCTGCAGCAGAGGCAAGGACCCTTCAGGGAGGTGAGCCAGCCCCACCACTAAGTCTTCCTTCATTTCACAAGTCTTTACTGATGGTTGATTATGTACCGGGCAGGGCAGTGGGCTCTGGGAAGAGCAGGCTCCAGCCGGGACAACCACTGTCACCTTCCTCCCTTAAAATCCATTTCTCTACCCAACAGCAGGTGGACACAGAATCCTGGCTGACCTCAGGGCCTTTGCGCTTTTGGTTCCCTGTACGTGCCCTGCTCTTCCCCCAGTTGTCTGGGTGGCTCCCTCCCTCGTCTTCTCCAGGTCCCTCCTCAAATGTCAGCTCAGGGAGGTCCTCCGTGGCCACTCTACTCAAAACCGTAGTCTCCCTCCCATCCCTGCCCACCCCCCTGCCCCCCTTGCCAGCACTTGCCACTATCTGACATGACATCTATTTTACATGCTTATTTATCTTATGGCATTAGAATGTCTCGAAAGCACTGCGTGGGCTTTGTTCATGGCTAAATCTGCAACAGTAGAATAGTGCCTTTAATAAATCTGTTGGAATGCCAGTAGGTGTTCAAATGTATTTGCTGAACGAGCCGGAATTCTTTCCCTCTGTTTTCAAGTACAGTGGATTAATAGATAATGGGAGGGATAGTAAGGCCAACAGCTCAGGAAATGACTGTGGTTGAGGAGGCAGCTAGCTAGCACCCCTCCTGCAAGTCACAGGGGGGACACGGGGAGGCGCCTGGGGGGACAGAGGCAGAGGGAGAAGGGTGTCTGTGGCCAGAGGCTTTATTGTCCTCTCCGAGGGAAGGAGAAGGAGCCAGGCAGGCAGGCTCAGGGTTGGCTAGTTTGCATGATTTCAGCGGGCCCTGGGCTGGAGAGGCTCTCCCTGGCTGGCTGGTACCTGGCCCTGGGGGGATCAGAGCAGGTGGAGAGTTGCCAGGAGGGTGAAAAGGCAGGTGGTTGGGCGTGGGCTCTGGATTGGCTGGTGTGTGTCTGAAAAGCGCACTCCTGCGGGGGTGGGGTGTCTCTCATCTCTGGGAATTGGCTGACCTGGAAGGGGCACTCCCTCCAGTGTCAGCAAGGCCCCAGAGATCAAAGCATCAGAATATAAAAAAATAAAAGACACGGCTAGTACACACACTCTCCTTCTGGTGGCAGTGCTTTGGGGACACATGGCTTCTCCCTTATTCTCCTTAAAAAGGTCAGCTGTAAGGTGGAAGCTGGGACCCAGGCTAAGCCCGTCAGCACTTTCCATTCCTCCAGCCCAGCAACTGTCTCAGAGGCAGACATGTGACCAATTAGATCTGACCAACTAGAGAGAAGGCCTCAGGTTGAGAAAAGCATCTAGGGATGGGTCAGTTTGGGGGCTGAAGGCTAATCCAGGTGTGATAATCCTATTTCCCCTTGGCAGTGATTGGTTTACGGGTGCGTGGGTATATGACTGGGGCCAGTTCAATTTGAATTTCGAATAAACGAGTATTATTTTTTTTTAGTAGCAGTATGTCCCTATTTATTTATTTTAAAGATTTTATTTATTTATTCATGAGAAACAGAGAGAGAGAGAGAGAGAGAGAGAGAGAGAAAGAGAGAAAGAGACATAGGCAGAGAGAGAAACAGGCTCCATGCAGGGAGCCCAATGCAGGACTCGATTCCAGGACTCCAGGACCATGCCCTGGGCCAAAGGCAGGCACTAAACCACTGAGCCATCCAGGGATCCCCAGTATGTCCCAATTTAAATTCCAGACAGCCTGCATGCTTATTTGCTAAATCTGGCAATCCTATGTATAACCTACTCTGGGCCAAAAAGACATAAGGGGGATATCTTAAGGGGTGTGAGGGGCGGGGGCTGGTAGCTAGGTTCCAAGGAGTGCTTTGATACCTGCTTAAGAGAGAGACAGTGCAGGGGCAGCCCTGATGGCCCAGCGGTTTGGCGCTGCCTTCAGCCCGGGGTACAATCCTGGAGACCTGAGATCGAGTCCCACGTCAGGCTCCCCGCGTGGAGCCTGCTTCTCCCTCTGCCTGTGTCTCTGCCTCTCTCTCTCTGTCTCTCATGAATAAACAAATTAAAAAAAAAGAGAGAGAGAGACAGTGCAGAGTCCTACCATTTCTTTCTATGCTGGATGAGGATGTAATGGCTGGAAATGTGCAACTGCCTTGAGGCCATTAGGCATTAAGTTTGAGGACATGAAGAGGATGTTTGAGCAGAAGGATGGAAAGATCTTGGCTCCTTAAATCACTCCATTGTGAATCCAGTCCCAGGAATGCCCCTTTCTGTACTTATTATTATCTGAGGTAATTAAATGCCTCTCTTCTTAAGCCAGTGGTTCTTGATCTTGGCTGCACATTAGAAGCACTTAGGAGATTTAAAAGATGCTAATGCCAAACTCCATAGCAATTAAGTCAGAATTCCTGAGTTTAGTATTCAGGCATTGGTGGGTTTTTTAAGCTCCCAAGTGATTGCTTGTTACTTAAAGTGTGGTCCCTGGACCTGAAGCATGGGCTTCACCTGGGAGGTTCTCATAGCTATCATCCTAGACCTAATGAATTAAAAGCTGCTGTTTAACAAGAAACCCAGGGGATATGTATGCACATTAAGAGTTTGGGAAGCACTGGCTTTAGCCATTGTTAATTATTTACCCCTTGCAGCTGAATAAATCTTAATTCGCATTCAAGCAGTCAGGACTCCCAGGTACTGAGAGTCCCAGCGCATCAGGGTTCCCTGTTCTCTGAAATAGATTCACTGCATTCAGAGGTTTAGTATCTTCTGGATAGTATCCATCTCTAGAGCAGGTCACGAACAGCTTTTTGGGCTGATTTTCACCAGAGTAGGAACTGCTCCTGAACTTCTGAGTATTAATAGCTTTCTCAACCTTTTAGCCAGAAAAGTCCCCTCCTGTGGACACTGACGTGGGTCAAGTGACCCTCGGGACCCTGACTGTGAGCCAGTGAGGAAACTGTTGGCAGACCTCTCCCCCCAACACATCTGCCCTCCACTTGGCCAAACACGGCTTGGGTGCTGCTCTCGGTTCCCAGGGGATGGCTCCACCCATCACCTCCCACACGTGCGACCTGCTCATCCAATGATTCTGGGGCTGGGATAGAGTTTAGCTGAGTCTCAAGTAGGGTTGAGGTACACAAAGCTATGGACCAAGTTTTTCATACGATGAAGCTTTGGGTCAGAAGCCAGAGCCACTGGGCGATGTTAAGTGAGTAGGGAGCATTTAAGACAGTGGTCTCTGTGGAGGGAATGCCCTCCTTTTGAGGAAGATGATGTCTAAGAAGAAGTGATGTTTGTCCTTGGACAGGATGGGTGAGGAATACTCCCCATCCAGCTGAAATTAGCAGACTGGAAACAATCCGTGTGTTGCAGGTCTCAACACTTACATTCACCGGTTCAAGGCTGAGAGAGAAAAGTCATCCCCAAGTCGGAGTGAAGGACCTCCAAATATCAGTGGATGCCCCCTCTGTGTTGATTTGCTTTTGCAAATATATGAGCTGGATCTTTAAGATCATTAAATGGGAGCTACATTCTGGGCAGATAGACACACAAAGGCTCTTGTGGACACACATGTGTGCACACATGCACTCATGCACGCACACACACATAGGCACACTGGTCTCCTCCAAGTCAGGCTTTTCATAGTTAACTCATCATTCAGCCTGTAAGTTTTGAAACTTAATATGTTAGTCATGTTCCCAAAAGAATTCAAATTCAAAAAAAGGAATGCAAACAAAGCAGCAAATATACAAAGACTAAACCTCACACCCACCCCTCAACTGTGGCTTGTACGTGAGCTTGGCCCCAGGAAGCCAGATCCTTCATGTACAAATAAATGTGCAATGAGCCTGGTATCAGGCAAGCCTGCCAGGGGTGCCCTTCGAGATGCTTAGTAGAACCCTAAGTCACACCCCCAGACAGGCTGTTTTGAGGAGTGTTCTCTCCTCTAGGATTAGGACAAGCAAAGCTGGGAGAACCTGTCTGACAAGGTGAGTGGCCTCTGTCCTCCCCACCCCCTTTACACAGGTAGGAATGGCTTTCATTTAATTAAAGCCCTCCAGGGGTTCCGTGATGGGTAGCGGAGATGCAGTAAGAAACCCCCTTCACTATTAACCACGAGATGAGAGTGACTCTTGGTGCTCTGGGGAGAGACGCTGGTGTCCTCCAGGGAAAGCCCATCCTACCTGCTTCTCTGTCCCCAGAGCACCTGCTCAAGAGCAGCCTCCCCTTCACTGCCCCAAAGGAAGGGAAGGGTGGCACTGAGGGGCAGAGGCTGGGGTGGATGGAGGGGGCCGGGGTGGACACCCGGGCATGCACAGATGTGCAAATACCCAGACTCAAGCGTAAGCTGAATCTTATAAGCAAATGGATGCTTAGAAAGGTAAAGGGTCTTTCTTGTTCAAGGTCACAAGGCTGGCAAGAGGATTTGGATCCAGATGAAGCTGTGCTTGGGTTTAGGAGACAAACACTTTCTACTGCACGAGTCCCGTGGGTCGGGGTTGAGAGGAGGAGGAGAGGTAATATCTGACTTTTAACGTCTTTTATTTTAGGTCCTAGATATCATTGGGAGAAAAGTGTATTAATTGTATGTGGAAGGGAGCCCGAGGAGGGTAGGTTTGCCAGAGAAAATGCAGAGATTTCAGTTAAATGTGAGCTTCAGATAAACAAATAATTTTTTAGTATAACCATATTTCATGTAATATTTGATACATATACTAAAGAGTTATTCTTTGTTTATCTGAAATATATATTTTTTTCTCTTAGATCTGGCAAATCTGTGTATCTGTGTGTACACTGGGGCAAACGGTTTTGAAAACCACTGTGTTGCCACACACTGAGTTCCTTCAGACTCACTATCCCAGACTGAGCTCTGCCCACAATTTTCTGCTCCATCCCATTCTCCCCACCAGGGAATCACAATAGTGGAGGCAAGGGCAAATAGACCCACAAGAGAAGGGGACTGTGTGCGGGGATGAGTGGAAATGTCTCTTGATTGATCCCTCCCCCAACTGTTAGCTCTTCAAAAACCAGACACGGTGATGTCTGTGTTTGCCCTGTGCCCTTCCTTAGGGAGAAGAGGACAGGTCTGGGTTGTGAGTGCCTCTGGGGTACCTGCGTGCACATGCGCACGTGTGCATGGGTTTGCGTTTGGGTGCCTTGTGTGCAAGTGCGTGTGCAAGCACATGTCCTCACTGTAGGCAGACGCTGTGGATCCGGTTTCAGGTGAGGACTTAACTCACCAGCTCAGAGGCTCCCAGAGTCAAAGGTCTGCAAAGTGCCCTCTGGCCACGTCTCACTCTCATAATTCACAGCAAACTCCCTGGTCCTCTGGGTCTGAGGCCTCAGCCTGACTTTTCCAGCTCCCTTCCAGGCAGGAGGGGGCTCAGTGTGTGCCTGGGAGACGAGGGGGGACTCAGGGGCTCAGATGTCCCCCAGCCTGGGAAGTCGCTCAGCCACTGTGCAGGGCCCGGGTGGGGCCCCAGTGTGATTCTCAGGACCCTCTGGCCTCCTGACAGTCCAGCCCCGGCCTGTCTCCAACTGCCTGGCCCCGGACAGCCTCTCTGCTCTCCTGTCCCTCGCAGCTGACCCTGAGGGCACCTCTCTCTATGAGAGTCCTGGCTGGATAACCAGGCTTTTCAGGCTCCTCCTGCCAGTCCTGACTCCCCACCCCCTCTCTGGTTTAACCTCGAGGGGACTTCTCTGTTGATGGATATAAACCTCTTTTTTCCCCCCTCTGTGTCTTTCTTGGAGGCATTTTGCAAAGAATACCTGACATATGCCCAGTGACAAAAATCACTGCTGCTGTGTGTATCTTTCCATTAGGAGGCTGAAATACAATCTGAACCGTTTTTGTCCGAGCACTTTCTGGCTAAGTATGGGTTGGAGCTTGGACCAGATGGGATTTTATGAGAGTGGTAAAAGTCAAGCTTTTAATGCATCTCAATCAAATTGATGTATAAAGGAGAAATGTTAGAGATAGGGAAAATGTGGCCTGGGATGCATTTGGATGCTCTAGAGCACCAGGGCACAGAATAGGGACACAGGTGGCTTTAATGGCTCTTGAAATTGGGTCGCCTTGTTTCCAGAAGAGCAGAAGAGGCTGTCTGTCTCCCTCAGGGGATCATGATCAAACTTAGCTCCGGAGCAGGGCCAGTGCGCATGGGCTTTACAACAAAATCCCAGCATCATTCACATCGAGTGCTCTGTGGGTTAATTCTGCCCAAGATTTCGGTTAAACCCAAGCTATCTTGTTGGTAGAAATGCAATTACAGTAGAGAAAAACTGTTTATATGTCTTGAGATATTATGATTATGAAAAATAGCAACATGAACTCCCATTAAGTCAGAAGAAAGTTAATTGTGTTTCGTGCTGCCTCTCTGGGCCTGTGCACTGGCGTAGACATGATTTACTCCAGCAAAACGACTCGTCTTTTGCAGCACATACAATGTTTCCTCCCTTAATTACAAATAATTGTATAGTGTAATTTATACGAATGCCCGATGCCTAAAAGTGCATGTTCAGGAATAAGAAGCTAGTTTGGGAGGCGGGAGGAATTATAAACAGGTGTAATTGTACCCTCCTGGGGGCTGGAGGCCAGTGAGATGTTATCAGACTTCTTATCGGTGGAAGTGGGGTGGGGGCAGCCTCGGGTTAGGACGCTGTTCTACGAACGCCCGTAATTGTCTTGCAGTTTGTGGAGTTGCTTAACCAGGACCGAGAGTTCTTTTGTGGGTAAGTGGACAAGAAGGATTAAACACAGGGATTCACTCTGATGAAACAGGCACATGAGCAGCGTGAGCTCACAAGTAATGGAGCGTTCAAGTGAGAAATGCAGCCCCGCAGCATGACGTGGCATCTCTGTGCCTACGGTGGAGTTTGTGGGTCTCTGTGGGATGACACCTTCTAAAGGGACACGCAGGGGGCTTTTGAACGTAAGTGCAAATCCATTTAGCCTCTCCTGATAGCACGCCTCATTTTACCAATCACCTTCCTGAAAATCCACTTGGATGCTGATCAGTTCGGGTGGTGATTTAATAATAGCAGAGCCGATGCAGGAGGAAGGTTCTCGTTTCTCTGGCCTTTGCTCCTGAGCTGACCTCTCCAGGCCTCAGTCTTCTCATTTTAAGAATGGGGATAATATTGAGGACATTGCAGTTTGTTATGCAGATTAGGTGAGATTAACGAGGCAGTTGGTCCTCCTGAGTCTAATTGCCCACCATCAACTTAAAAGGTTCCCCTGCGGAGAAAGGGGGATGCTTGTCGGTGAGTTTTGGGGCTATAGGAGCTCTCGGGTGTTGTCTGCTTAGACAATACGTGGATTGGGGGTTATTTCTTTGCCTTGAAAAACACCCCATGGACCACTAACAGACGCTACTGGGGACGGATGGCCACAGTCTGTCTGCGTCCACCTGGGTGCAGGCAGCAGCAAAGACCCCCAAACAGTGCCATTCTTGGGTTATCCACAGGCAGAGTGCTGGCCCCGCAGAGCCAGAGGGGTTCAGAGCAGGAAGCCAGGCCTCCCCTGAGGTGGGAGATATTGAGAGGACAACCATGTGAGCTGCTTTGGGAGATCTGTACTGCCGAGCCTGATAGGAACACAGTGGCCCTGTGCCTTGGAACCACCTGCATGTGGCCAAGGAAGGTGTTTTGATGAGAAGGATCAGAGCATGCAGCAGCCTTGCACATCTTTGGTGAGATGTTCATTTCTTCATCCATGTAACAAATGTTTAATAAGTTTGTTAAAGACCAGGCCACAGCAAACATTGGTGTATAGAGTACTTTGGTGTATAGGATAGGGTTGCCTGATAAAATACAGGACAGCAGGTTAAATTTCAACTTTAGGTATATAATGAACATTTTTTAGTATACGTATAAGTACGTCCTGTGCTAAATCTGGCAACCCTATCCTGCTCCCAAGGGATTAGGTCACAGTTTCTCAACCCCAGGACTGTTAACATTTGAGGCTGGACAATTTTTTTGTTTGGGGCTGTTCTATGCATTGTAGAATGTTTATCTTCATCCCTGGCTTCTACCCACTAGATACTAGTAGTGACTGCGAACCACATATGACTCTAGATATCAACAAATGTTTCCTGAGGGAGGCAGTTGTCTCTGGCAGAGAGACACCGGATTAAAGCCTAGGAGGGGGATCCCTGGGTGGTGCAGCAGTTTAGCGCCTGCCTTTGGCCCAGGGCGTGATCCTGGAGACCCGGGATCGAATCCCACGTCGGGCTCCCGGTGCATGGAGCCTGCTTCTCCCTCTGCCTATGTCTCTGCCTCTCTCTCTCTCTCTCTCTGTGTGTGTGTGTGACTATCATAAATAAAAAAAAATTAAAAAAAAATAAAGCCTAGGAGGTAAAATAGATATAACAAGTGAGCCTGACAAAGAGTTTGCAGCAGCAACTACCAGTTACTTACCCAACATCTAGTCTCTCTCTTCCTCGCTAATAGAAATTTGCTTTTGGGGAGTTCGTGCTGAACTTTCAGAAACTCTTTAAGTCTCAAGCTGCAATGGAATGTCTACTATAAATCCCCAAAGGGAGTGCCTTTCCAAATATGGGGAACAAGAGGGCTCAGAGGGGAAGGAAGCAAGATTGGCAGAGCACCAACTGTAAGCTTAGTGGGCTCTGGTCAGGCAGGTGTTGCAATTTTGAAGAAAGGAACTTTCTTGTGCTTTGGTCAGTCTCTGTTCTTATGTCCTGTTCTCAGAATCATTGAGTCAATGAAGGAATTTACAGGGAGTAGGTCTGTTTCTTGGGATCTGGGAACATGGAAGTGAGCTCAGAGTAGAATCTTTTATTGTCTTCTTCCCCCAGGCAGCAAATGATTCCATTTTCAGGCAGGCCATTGGTGACTCGCCCATGGTCCTAGAGGGAGCAAATGGAAGGGCTGGTGGGTTGACCAAGTATCTGGTTCCAGAGTCATGATGCCTGGGTTTCATCCGCTGATAGAAGGTTGAGGGTCAATTATGCCTATTACCCATTTTACAGGTGGAAAAACAGAGGCACACCAGGGCTAGCAATTTCTCAGCTTGAAAGTGGTGGAGCCAGGATCCAGCCCAGCCTGTGGGCTCAGGCACCACCACTGTAATCACCTGGCTACGGGCCCATGATAATGAGCCCTTTGAAAAAGGGTGAGTCACTTACTTTGGATGTGCCTCAGTTTCCTCATTTGCCAAGTCGGGCTCTAGTAATCCTGCCCTACTGACTCATAAGGTGTGGTGAGAGAAGGGAGCAGGGCCAAGCTCCCAGAAACTTCCATCAGGGAGGTGCCTGGCCTGGGAGGAAGCTGGTCTTGGCCAGCTTGGCCCCAGCATCCTGAGGGCCTGTGGCGGATCACATCCCCTCCTTACCTGCATTTCCTCACCTGGAGTGTGGGTGGCCTGGGATGAGCCCCCAGACTCATCCAGCTCCACGTGTCCCTGACTGTCTGGCTCTGTCCTGATGGACACCAGGGCTGCCCACGGTGACCATCCCGGAGCTGGGCCCCTGGAGACGGCACAGCCGACAATCAAGGACTTGTTCCAGGAAGGTGCCCTCGGGGCCGAGCCTGGCTCTGGCTCTGCGGCGATCCCCGTGTCCAGGGCACCCACAGATGTCCTTGTGCTGAGACGACCTCGGGCCCTTTAGGGGTCATCCCGAGGGATGCTGGGCACGGTGGCTAGCCCCTGGGTTCGGGCGCCCTGGGCCGGCTTCTGTTGGCCTCTCCGGGTTCTTTCTCCCTTGAGGCAGCGGGCATCACTCATTCAATTCATTCATGCAGCAGCAACTCCTTGTGCCAGGTGCTGCCCTAGGCTCCTAAGCTACAGCTGTGGGTGGAACAGACTGAAGCCTGGGTCTCGGGGAGCTGGCCTGCCAGTGGACGGGGAGGGGGCAGTGAACATTAAGGCACACCCTCAGGTGCAATCACATAGACATACATATATGTATGTGTGCACACAGACACGCCCACGTGTGTATGCACACACACAACATGCACATACATATTACTGTGTGTATTCTAGGTAGTAATAGATGCTATAAAAATCAAGCAATCAAGCAGGGTATCGGGATAGAGAGTTCTAGGGAGCAACTGTAGATTGGGAGACCTGAAAGTCCTCTCTGAGGTGTGCCAATTGAGCAGAGGCCTGAATGAATTAAGGGCATCTTGCATGTGCATATCTTGAGGAAGAATGTTCTGGACAGGGGGAATAGCATGTGTGAAGGCCCTGTGGTGGGAGTGTGCTTGGCATTTTCTAAAAAGAATATTGCTGTGACCACACCAGTGGGACGAGTAGGGACAAGGTTTGTCAGAGTTATGTAGGAGCTGCCAGTCATGACACTAGGGTGACTAACCTTCTTGGCTTGCCTGGCTTAGGGGTTTTTTGGGACACAAGAATTTCAGTACTAAGCCTGGGAAAGACCCAGGCAAACCAGGACAAGTTGTGCATCCCACATAACACAGAGATTTGCATCATATTATGAAATAGTTTGAGACTGAAAGGTTTAGGATGGAGGATTGGATCATGGGGGGATCATGTGTGGGGGATAAATTGCCCAAAGACCAAGTGTGGAAGCTGGGCCAGTGAGGAGGTACCTGCAGTATTTCAGCGAGAGGTGAGGGATATTTGCCCTAGGGTGTTTGTGGTAGACATGGCTGAGCCACTGGAAAGGTGGGGGTGCCCTTTACTGTGATGGGGAAGACGATGGGTGGGGCAGGCTCTGGGGGGAGACCAGGATCTCAGAAACCCACAGTGATGGTTTCAGGGTCCAGCTGCTGAGAGCTATCCCTGCCCTTGGTGCCTGTGGCCTCTTTGCATCCTGGCACATCTACTCTAGTTTTATGTGACCATCACACCCCTTCCTGAAATCCTATCTCTAAGGAGGTCTAGGGGACTCTTCGTTTTCTCTTCTCTTGGGAAGGTCCAGTTTGGACCCTGCAGGTTGAAGTTTCTTCCTGAAAAGGATGATCAGCCCTCAGTTAATGAAGGGATGAATTGTTGACAATCTCATTGGTGGCTCTGAGTCCCCTGGGCCCTTTGTAGATCTTTATCTTGGCAGCCACCTGTCCAGATGGGTTTGTTGGAATGTGCTACATCTGTTAAAGTCATATTGGCAGGAAGGAAGTTCCTGGGTCTTCAGATGTGATCACCTGGAAAAAAGAGGAAAGGCGTTTTTATGGGCATGAAGTTTATTATGATAAAACATCTTAATATCCACTGCTATTGATGTCAAAATATTGCCACACTGCCTGAAAGAGCAGTTTATGGGGCAATGATCTGTTTCTTTAAAAACGAAACCTAAAAAATCTCATTTGCCTAGTTTCTAAAGTGAAAACAAAAATGGAGACGTTTGGCTTCTAATTACTCATTCATTTGGGCAATGAAATCTACAAGACACCTACCAAGTGCAGGGCCCTGGGCCAAGGAGACAGATGGCTCAGATCCTATTCTTGGAGGTCACATGGCTGGCGGGGGACATGAACAGGGACATAAATTGTACATTGGGTACAGTGGGTTAGTGTGCTGAGGTCCAGGGAAGGGTGTGGGTTGCTGGGTGCTGGGGAGCCAGAGAGGGATTTTGGAAGGGATGGCGTAGTGGTTAGCTTGCTTTTGCTGGTGTGTAACCGAAATCCCTAAGGACTGTGACTTAGGTGGTGAGGGAATTTATTTCTTCTATGACAAAAACCAGTCTTCAGGCAGACCTCAGGGTGGGTTGATTCAGCAGCTGGATGGTGTCCCCAGGGACCCAGGATAGGTTGGCCTTCCTCCAGTTTGCAGGGCACCAGGTGTTGGGGGAGGTAATCACAAGGACGTGACCGCCACTTGACTCAAGACCTGGAGCTGGCTGTCCAAGGTTTCTCAACTCCTCCCTGTCTTTGGGCTTTGTGCTCTGCTTGCCTTCCCCATGGTAGCAGCTGCCCAAGGACACAGCCCTGAGACAGTGAGGTAGTGTCCACACCATCTGGGCGGTATATGTGACTGGGCCCAGTGAAGGCCTCTATACAAACTTTTAAGAGCAGAAAGGGACCAGTTTCAGATTTCGCTTGGGGGTACACCTGGGTGGCTCAGTGGCTGAGCCTCTGCCTTTGGCTCAGGGTGTGATCCCAGGGTCCTGGGATCGAGTTCCGCATCATGCTCCCTGCAGGGAGCTTGCTTCTCCCTCTGCCTGTGTCTCTGCCTCTCTCTCTGTGTCTCTCATGAATAAATAAATAAAATCTTAAATAAAAATAAATACCTAAAAAGTCCTCCTCTGGGAACTGCGTGAAAGAGGTCAGGGGGAGGTGGGACAAATGTCTTTGAACCCCTCCTCCCATGTCACTGCCCCTCTTGGCCATCTTTATGTCCCCATCCTGAGCTTGCCAGGTGTCCAAAGTGTCAGAATTTTATTTTAAATAAAATCATTAAAAAAAAAAAAGATTCCCCCTCCCCTGCCCCACTCCCTAGGAAGCTCCCAAGGAGGTTGCAAAATGACACCAGGCCAAGCACTTGGGAGGCTTCTCTCAGCTCAGGTTTTGTGGCAGTCTCGGAACCCCAGTTGTGCAACCCCTCCTGGCAGCACCTTGGCCTCTTTAGGGTCTTGCATAGACCCCCACCCCCTTCTCTCAGCTTATGAGCATCCTCTCTTGTGAATTCCCTCCCAGAGTCTCCTTCCAGGTGTCCCTCTCCTCTCAGGCAGGGGTGGTGATCCCTGGCTGGGGAATGTTTCCAGCACTCTCTTTAGAACAACTCGGTTCCAACACTTCCAGCTTCAGGACTTCAGTTAAAATTCCAAGTCCCTCAGGAGGGTCTTGGTCCTTCCTGCTGCACTGGATTCGCTGCGTCGGGAGGATGGGACCTGTCCCTGGGGAGAGCTTTATTGACCCCTGGGGCTGTCACCGAGGCCCCCGCTCCTCCGGCAAGGGCACAGTTTGCAGGTGGCCATGGTGCGGCCTGGACTTGGGCTCCCGTGGTCCTGGGGCCACCGCCTGGAGTGTGGACCCTGCACCCCTCACCCTGACTCTGCTCCTCTGGGACATGTAGCCCCTGATGAGGCCGTATGGCCACGTCCAGGTGAGGGTAAGCAAGGTCACGCACGGGGGCGCTCAGGACCCCGGTCCTTGCATGCAATCGGGGCCCCACATTAGCCCACGGTCCTCAGAGGGTCGCCAGTCGGGGTGACAGACGGGGCGAGTCCTGAGGCTGCCCCGGAATTAGGGCTTTGGCCTTAGGAAGGGAGATTTCTGTAGGAACGCTCTGGGATTTCCCCTGGAATGGCAACGTGGCTTCCGATGGCTCTCAGGGGACAAGCCATGAGAGGTTGACTGTCCTCACGCAGAAGGGGCCTGCGAGGATGGTGGTCTTGGTTTGCCAGCTGCCGCCAGGCGGCCAGATGAGGACACCCCAAGCTCTGGGCTCAGGGCCTGCTGCCTTTTCTCCTTTTGCTTTTGAATTAAGAAAAAAAAAAAAATCCCGAAGCCTCCATTACTGCAGATTCCCTGACACTCAGCTGTGGGCTGATCTTTCAGAAAGAGCATAGGTGTTTTCAAGGTTTTTGTTTTCTGAGTATCCTTTCTTTTATCTTAAGACTAGGAAGAGACATATGCTCTCGCTCAGGGCTGGAAAACCCGTCCCTCACTCATTCTCAAATCTCTCCTTCTTTTTCTCTTCCTTTTCTGGCTAAATGTCTGGATTTGTGTTTCATTTTCTCTTTCAGGGCTGGCAGATGCTTAACTACCTACAAACTATAAAGTAGGTTGTAAATACCAGGTGATGTTGTTATTAGGATTGTCCATTATAATAAAGGCACGCTGCCCCCCCTCCCCAGCCTGGGTCACTGTGATTCCTCGTGGGTCCCCGATGAATGTGACTAAGCACCTACTGGGTGCTGCAGGGGCAGTGGTGACCAGCACTGCCAGGGTCCCTGTTCTCCTGGAACTTACACTCGAAAGGGGGTCACAGAGAGTAAATGTGTAAAATGAAAAGACACAGGTGATATCAGACCCTAAAGAAAGTTTAAGAAGGAATGAGCAGTGACATGACACATGTGAGGGGGTGGCCGGTGACTTTGGCCTGGGGAGCAGGAAGGCTTTTTGAGGAGGGACCCCTTGGTCTGCCTTGTCTGGTGAGGAGGAGGCAGCCGAGGGCAGGCGTACTCAGGGAAGGTTGCTCCTGGTGGAGGCACCCGGAGTGGGACAGGCCTGGGGCGTGTGACACCGCAGGGTCAGGCAGGGCGGCAGGCGGGAGGGGCGGCGCGGGCAGAGACGGGACCCGAGAGGAGCAGGTCTGACCCATCCGTCCCCGCGAGAGGGGCATTGACAGGTCCAGGTGGGGTTGCTCGTGGGCAGGAGGGGCGCAGGGAGGCGGGGACGAGGCCGGGCCAGCGTCCAGATGGGCCGGTGCTGGGAAGGCGGAACGAGGCAGCGTGTGCTCTGCAAACTGTCGGGTGCTGTCCCTCTGAGGGACAGGGGCCAGCACCTGCCGGGGCTCAGTGACATCAGGCTGCTGGGGGCGATGAGGAGGATGACCTCAGAGCATCCTCCCAGCCTGCATTTCTGTGGGACAGGTCTGACCCCGGAGACGAGGTTGATCCCAGCGTGGAGCTGACAAGGCCAGAAACTGCAGGTCACAGAGTGTCGTCAAATGCCTTCCTGACGACAGTGATGATGACGACGATGACGGTGTCTAACATGTCAAACCCTCGCGCCCAGTGGGCAGACACCGCTGAGCACTTTCCTGATACCTCCTGCTTTGCTCTGTCCTACTGTCCTCTGCACCAGGGACTGTCATCATCCTTGTTTTACAGACGAGGAAACCGAGGCAGGGACAGGGTAAATAGCTTGCGAGGTCACACAGCTAGCGAGTTGTGGGCTGGGATTTGAACGCGGAGAATCCGTGTCCAGGGCTGTGCTCTCAGGAGGCCAGGGGGGCCGTCCTGTCCACCTGCACAGGTAACCCCACGTGAACGGTTTCACGCTGAGGCCTTCTAAGGTGAAATTTGTTAGCATTCCGACATCCGGCTTCCAAAAATGCAAAATGAAAATACTTCACCCAGGTGTTTCCTCTCTTCTGTCCTTCCCCTGTGACCTCCCAGTCTCGGCTCCAGTCCAGACTCTGAGCCCCCCGGCCCCCACTCAGACGGGCAGAGCCCCATCTCCCAAGAGCCTGGGAAGGGCTGGGAATCGGCAGGTGGGGGGCCCGGGTGTCCACCTGCGGGTGAGAAGGAGCAGGAGCTGTAGCTTCGCGGCCGGGATGGCCTCTGCTCCGGTGCGGGTTACACTCGGGGGTCCACCTGCAGCGGGGAGGCTGAGGGGCTCGGGGCCGTGGTTCCCGGATGCAGAGCTTTCTCCTCTCTCACGTGGGACCATAAAACCAGAGATTAGAGCAAAGATGGCCCTTCCCAGCGGGCGGATTGTAGCTGAACGGGAGCCAGACATTCTGTTCTGTGGAGCCAGATCTGCCCGCAGCTGGGCGGAGCAGCCATCCAAGGCTTGTCCCTGACCCGCTTGCAGAGATGCGTGCCAGTGACCCGAGGAGCTTGGCCGTGATTCAAGCCGTGAGTAATAACGATGGAAACGCAATTTCCAGGGACCGGGCAATGAATACTCACACCACGTGAGGTCTGCACTTCGCTCTTCTTTGCTGAACACGGTCCTGTCGTTTGGACACCGTGGGCTGCTGGTGCGGTGTGTGCATGGAGCGTCTACACAGCCTGGCGCGTCTGCACAGCCTGGCCCACCGTGCTGCCCACCTGGAGCCCAGCAGCCGCACCCCAAGACTGAGCTTGCAGGAGAGCTGGCTCCTCCTTGAAGTTCTGAGGCATTTGTAACTGTGGTGCCTCCTGCCCCCCATTCGCGATGTCCTACATCCTAGGTCAGACTCTCAGAGGCTCAAGTCCTGTGCTGAGATTTTCCTGGCCTTGGGCTTGTTAACATGTGACCGTCTGAGGGGTCCTTGCACACAGGGGTGGGGGGATGTCCTTGGTCTGGTCCTGGTTCTTAAGAGGCGAGGCATCAGTCACCTCCCACGGGCACCGGTGCTAAAAACAGCATAATTTCCCCAAACACAGCTGCACCTGCGAAGGCGAGAACACAAGGCAGCCTATTTTTAGCAGGTGACAGACGGCACACCCGGGAGCTATAATTAGCCTCTTGCTCCAAGGGTGGGGTTTCCAACCCGATGCAGGGTGACTGCCCTGGGGTCCCCTCACCTCGGCACCTGTCTGTGCTGTCAGAGGCGGGAAGGGGCCGGCTGCACCAGGGGAGGCCCTGGGGTTCCCCGGGAGCCCCGGGAGGGTGGCAGAGGCCCTTGCGGGTATTGGGCCCCACCTTCGCTCACTGCCTTTCTCCTCCTGGCCTGGACATTTGCAGAAGGCTCGATCCAGTGCCCGGATGTAAGTGCTGTCCTCCTCGGGGGATGACCCGGCCAGGCCGGGGGGATAGGCATGCCCTGGTCACGTTGGCGTCAGGCTCGCAGGTCGCCTGTCCCCCACTCCCGGCTGCCCTGCGGGGGACAGGGCCGGGGTTGCTGAGCTGTGGCCGAGAGCGCACGCGGGGCCCTCCCCACCGTCCCTCTGCACGGCTCTCAGCGGAGCAGGGACGCCGGCTCCTGGAATCAGGGCTGTATTTCCCTGGTGACCGTGACCGAGAGGTGGCCGGAGGGATGCGAGCACCGGCTCTCCTTCTCGGGCCGTCGGCTGGGAGAGCGCCCGAGCGCAGGCTCATCTGGTGAAGGATCCTCAGTTTCCTTGGCTGCACAGCTGACGCGTAGTTGGGCCTGCCTCCTCTCGTTTCTATAAAGTAGGAATGTTTTCAATTGCCAAAGGACAAAAAAACCCCATAGGCCAAGGCACAAAGGAGTTCATTGGCTCAGGCAAGTGGAAGTTTCCAGAAAGAGCTGCCTCAGGCACTGACTTAGGAAGAAGTGAGAACCAAAGGGAGGAAATCTTTCACGAGGTAAACGTTTATCCATCCAGGCTTCCAAACAATCGTCTCTGGCTTTGGGGGTGGGCGCGGGTGGTCCCGCTGGTGACGGCCACGCTGGGGGGGACAGGCCCCGCCTCGGCAAAGCTCAGGGACCACCGGAGGGGGCCGGGCCGCGGGGTCGGGCAACCTGGCTGTGGAAGCTCAGGGAATGCGGGACACCCCCCCTGCCTGTCTGTCTGTCTGTCCTGGGCCCGGCCCGCACCGCAGACCCGCGCCTGTTGCTTTCCCCGTGAGGTTGTTGGGAGCACACGCGGGGCGGGCTTGTGGGGCCCCCAGCATCTGAGCCAGCGGGGCCGCGGCCGGGCTCGAGTCCGCATCCCCGGGAAGTCCGAGGCTGCCACAGGGCCTCCGCGATTCGGGGCTGAGTCGGGGGTGGGGGGCCCTCGGCCCCCACTTGCCGCCTCTGTGGGGATGACTCCCTCTGCACCTGCTTCTGGGGCTCCTGCGGGGAGTCCCCGCTGCTCCTCCTCCGCCGGGTCCCTCCTCCCTGGGATTCCAGGCCAGAGGCCGCAGGGACGCGCACATTTTACTAGTGACAATGCAGAGGCATAGACGCGGGCCACGTGGGCGAGTCTCTGGCTGTCCTGGAGCCTGGGCCGTGTCTGCCAACTTCAGCCTCAGGTGTAGCTTAGGACCCCCAAGTCCCTTCTAGCTGCTCCCCCCAAACTGCCGCTCACCCCCCGAGTATGGCTTCCCAGCTACTGCTCTGTGGTCCTGCTTCCAGCCTGGGGACCACACCGCCCACGCTAAGTGGCTTTTCGAGATGGTTTCCACACAGGAAAGTTCCTCTCCTCTGAGCGGCTCTCCTCCCAGCTGGTGAAGGTGGGTTTTCTCCCCACTGCTCCCCTAATGATGATCACGGCCACTTCCTGCGTGACTGCTCCCGGCCAGCGTGGGGCCTGCGCCCTTCCCGCAGGAGCTCACTTCTCTGCATCGGGACCCCACGGGGTAGGGCCTGTTTCCCCAGGGACTTGATGGGGGTTGGGATTTGCGGGGTGCTGTCTCACCCTGGGGCCAAAGCTCCTCACCATTGCTCAGGGTTACCCGGTTTGAATCATTGGAAGGCTACCGTGTCGCCTTTCCCACACCCACACACTTGCAGGAAGACCCTTTACTCCAGGGGGTGGGCGCGCATTTTCTGCCAAGCACCAGACCCGCAGCTCTTCCAGGTTTTAGGGACACTTGGTTTCTGTTGCAGCTTCTCCACTTGGCCATTGTGTGGCCAATGCAGCTCAGCCAGGCAATATAGGAAGGAATCTGTGCGCTGACGAAACTGATTTACAAAAGCAGGGAGTCAGCCTGGGGGGCACAGTTTGCTGACCCCATTCACTCAATAATTTTCTCTAAATAAACACATTTTTGTTTTCCCTCGAAAACACTCACTTGAAAGAAAACTATGTCAGCAGAGTGGACGGAAACGCAGCACGGCTTGCTGGAAAAGGATGGTAACCATAGAAATTAAAACAACAAGCCTGAACAGAGGGCCTGCATTCTGCCCCCAGCCCGGGGGCCTGTTCTGTCTTTGTTCCAAAGGATGACAAGCCCAGGGAGGGGCTGGAGGCATATTAGCAGCAAATCACGATGCTGTCTTTGAGGTGATGGGAAGGAGTGGAGAAGAATTGGTACAGGATGTAACGTTACTACAGCCGTGTCTGTTTGTCTTGTGACAAGGTCTCAGGAAGTGCGCGGGAGGCTCCGAGGTCAGAGGAGGGAGGTGGCAGGGGTGTGGGGCTGCATTCCTGATGGAGCAGTGGGGTGGGGCACCCCAGGCAGGCAGCGGGCTTAGGGGTGTGGGGACACCGACTCTCAGGACGACTCTCAGGACGGAGGCCAGTGTCTTTACTTCAGGGCAGGCAAGCTCCAAGGGGCAGCCTGAAGGTGGCTGCTCAAGCTTAATTGTGTCAGAGAAAGTCCAGCTGCACCATCAGAAAGAGAATCGGCTAAATTCCCTGCCTAATGGTTCCTTTTTTCCCCTCATTCCTCCACTTCTTTATCTTTCTTGCTCTTGCTCACTCTGTGTATATTTACACGTGCACGCACACAAGTTCTGCCTCTCTTAAAAAGACCACATATTCTGATTATCTTTCATTTCTGACAACCACTTCCTCAACCTCCCCACCCTACAGAGCTGAGCAAAGAATTCAGTTAGACTTTCTGCAATGTCAGGGCCTTCTCCTGTGAAATTGTCCCCACCGTCTCTCGGAAGCCAAGTGCCGACTGAGTCTATTGATCCCCTGCTCCTTCTATCAGTGTCAAATGCCTCGTGTGTCTCTTGGCAGGGGGCAGTCCTAATTCTATTAATAGCTTTAGGTTTTCTTATCATGGTCCCACATTCCCGACCTCATCCTCACCAGGTCCCCAGCCTCTGCTCTGCTCAGAGCTTCCCACCTCCCTGCATCCCTTGCAGTGCCTCCTGGTTCTGCCTGCATTCTCCTGCACACAGACTTTCCTGTTTTTACTCCTATTGAAAGCATCGTTTTACTCTGTCGTGCCTATTTATTTATTAAAGATTTTATTCAGGGGCAGCCCCGGTGGTCCAGCGGTTTAGTGCTGCCTTCATCCCAGGATGTGATCCTGGGGGCCCAGGATCGAGTCCCACATCGGGCTCCCTGCATGGAGCCTGCTTCTCCTTCGGCCTGTGTCCCTGCCTCTCTCTCTCTCTGTGTCTCTCATGAATAAATAAACAGAATCTTAAAAAAAAAGTCTATTAAAAAAATAAAAATAAAGATTTATTCACTTATTCACTTATTTGACAGAGAGAGAGAGAGAACACAAGCAGAGGGAGAAGCAGGGGGAGAGGGAGAAGCAGGCTCCCCACTAAGCAGGGAACCCAACATGGGGCCCAATCCCAGGACTCTGGGATCCTGATCTGAGCCCAAGGCAGATGCTTCACTACCGACTGAGCCTCCCAGGCATCCCACGGCTTGCCTTTTTATTTATTTTTTATAAAGATTTTTATTCATTTATTCATGACAGACACACACATACACACAGAGGCAGAGACATAGGCAGAGGGAGAAGCAGACCCCCCTGCAAGGAGCCCGATGTGGGACTCGATCCCAGGACCCCGGGATCATGACCTGAGCCAAAGGCAGACACTCGACCACTGAGCCACCCAGGTGCCCCCATGTCTTGCCTTTTTTAAAGTGGGAGAAGAGATGATCATTCTGCCCTTACCAAAAGCCATTACTTGAAGCTTTCCATGGGGTGTGGAAGCAGGGAGGCCCATGGGTTCCCATATCCTTTGGGGGTATTGCTGACCGCCTTAAATTCACCAAGTCGACATGATTTTTCGACTGCAACAGAGTTCCCCTAACTTCAGGCATCCCTGAGCTACCTTTGTGATTGTAATCATCTGTATAACACTGCTTTTAGTATTATGAAAATTTTTCTTTTATTTTTTTTATTTTTTATTTTTTTTAATTTTTATTTATTTATGATAGTCACAGAGAGAGAGAGAGAGGCAGAGACACAGGCAGAGGGAGAAGCAGACTCCATGCACCGGGAGCCTGACGTGGGATTCGATCCCGGGTCTCCAGGATCGCGCCCTGGGCCAAAGGCAGGCGCTAAACCACTGCGCCACCCAGGGATCCCGAAAATTTTTCTTTTAGATCAATTTACTTGGGAAAAAAAAGACCCCTTTTACTCATCATAGGCAATAGCATCAGTGAAGTTACGGATTTGATGTACTAGCTTTTTTCTAATACACATCTAATAGTCTTATATACTATTGAAATAAACAATGTTCATATTTTAAGGGCTCCAAAATCATCTTTGTGGGGACCCTACCACAAAGATGCAGGAACCACATGTTGATGTAACTTAGCAGCTTTTCTGTCTGGAGGGTGATGCAGATTGTCATTTTCAAACTTCTGCTTAGCCCCCAAATTCTTAGTCTTAAAGAGAATCTTGTGTTGAGTTCCAGTTTGGGAACCCACTGAAGGGGAGCTGCTGGCCTCGGAGTGGGATCTGGGAGGAAGCCAGCCTCCCTCCTCCCCTGGCCACGTGGCCAACGTCGGGGTTGCTGCCTGGATGCTAAGACTGGATAAGGACCCAATCGATGCTGGTACCCAGTGTATGCAGATTGGAGAGGTTGAGGGTCAGGGGTGCACCTGAGTGAGTTGGGCTTGGTGTCAGGAACAGCAGAAACTCCAGCCCAGGTGAGTGGGTGCTGAGCACGGTGGGCAGGCACTCAGCCTCCACGTCCACTTCTGTCCTGATGCTTCCTGGCTGCAGAAGCCCCAGAGCTACTGCTTGCATTTCCTAGGCTCCTGTGGATGGTGGATATAAGGTGGGGGTGTCCTCTGCTACCCGTGCTAGGTCCCTCACTGATGCGTGCCTGTCCTGATGGGTGGGGCTTCAGGATGATAGAAAGTTCTGAAACAGCGTCCTAGATTCTGGTAGCCTTGAAATGCACGCCTGTCCCAGATTTCAGGGAGAGTGTTATTGAGATGTTCTCAGCCAAGTGACGAAAATTAAGTTGTTTTATGTCAGTAACAGGTAAGTGTGACTATGTCTGAGGAAGTAGGGGCTGAAGCCTACTTTCCTCCCCAGGGGACTGAGGGTGTGAGTCCTTTAGTGAGGTCAAGAGTTTTGGGGTCAGGGACCATGAGACCCCTGTAGGTGGCAGGTCAGGGTGTTGGTGACTCCCCTCTCCTGCTCAGAGCGGGCCTCAGGGCTGGGGCACACCCAGTGAGCACAGTCCCCAGGGCCTGGGATGGGTTGGTGGGTTGGGGGGCAGGCAGGGGGATCCTAGAGTCCTAATCACTGAGCTCTTCTCCACTGCCCAGTTTAAACTTGCCCCAGCGGATTCGCTTTTTAAGTCAGTGGAAGATTGATGATTTCATTATTTGTGGTGCTCGGCAATAAATCTGGGAGTTTCGGCTAAAGCGAGGCATTTTGCCCGCGTCGTGTCTTCGCTGAGTGTTATTCATCACGTCCAATCACTCATTCACCTCCGGGGCCGGGGCCTGGAGGGGGGCAGGTCCTCCCCAAGTTGACATCTTTCATCTCTTAGGGGCTGGGGGAAGGGGGCACCGTCCAGGAAGCGCTGGGGCTGGGAGGGCGGGTGGAGGCTCAAGGTTGGGGAGCAGCTGAGATCTCGACAAAGGCCAGAGAAGGAACCAGAAGGGGGTTACAGGAGAGGCCTGGAGGGGAGGGGGCTCAGCGTCCGGCCCTTTGCCAAGAAAATCTCCCATGAAGGAGAAGAGGTAATGCAGTGGAGAAAGGAAGAGAAACTGCCAGAGAGTTCTTGCCAAGGGAGTGTCGAAGATTTTAATTCAAGATGAAATGTGTTCTTGTTTGTGTACAACTAATTTCCCTCCCAAATGAAGGGTTTTGTCTATCACTCGGGTGTTTCAATAGCAACCGTGTAATTAAGGTAGCGTGCGCCTCTCTGGTTTGCGAGGCAGGCTGTTTGCGTTAACATGTTGGGGAAGCAAACATGGCTTGGGCTGCTTCCTGGGTCCAAGGAGGGAAAAGCAAAGAGTCAAAGAGACCATCTCCAAATAGAGGCTTGGCTCCTGCAGTGATGATGTCATCTGGAAACTGTGAGTGCAATCGCCCTGAATGAGGGGGCCCCCGGAACTCCGCTCTGGTTAGGGGAGCGAGCGGTGAAGGACGGAGGATGTGCCCAGAGATTGTAGGAACGGGATCATAACTCACATGCTTACAGAGGCCAGGGAGGTGGTGTATGTGCGGGAAGTGTGTTTGAGTGTATTTTTTTTCAGTGCTATTGTATTTCGTCTGTGTAGTAAATACCTGGGGAATTCATTTCCACCAAGAAATAAGCATTCTCAGTCTCGTTAAAACACATGGCTTTCTTGATCTATCTTTTTGTTCTGTTGTTTTTAGTACAGAGATGAGTAGAGAGATTTGTTTTTATGATGGAGAAAAGGCCCAGCAGCCTGAGAGATAATAAACAGTGATGACTTTCAGGTTCATTGCTGAGGGGCAACAGAGAGGGTGGAGGACTGTAGTGAGCTCAGCCTCGTGGCCCACCCACCGAGGGCAGCAGGGATTTGCTCAGGTCATGAGTTGCTTAACGGAAAGTACATCCAGTTTTCTGTGTGTTTGATTTTTTAGAGGAAGCTGGAAATCTAGATGTTTATGCCAAATCTTCTTTTTTTTTCCTTCCAGCTTCATTGAAGTGTAATTAACAACTAAAATGGTAAAATAGTTAGTGTACAGTGTGAAGAGTTGATCTACACATACCTTGTGGAATCTTCTCATTTTTAACGTTGAAAACCAACTGTGTAGACCAAGTTTGGGGCTGGTCACAGCCTATCTCCTGGCAGGACATGGCCCACAGTGAGTGTGTCACTTGCCACCTGGGGTAGATTTATATTGACCTGCACACTTTAGTAGCAACATTTGCTTCTAACTTTGGTGACTGATTCATTTCATCTGTCTAAGATTCATTTTTTCCAACCATAAAATCAGCTCCTTCTATTTCTGTAGCGGGTTATGTTTAAAGTCTCTACAACCTACTTACTTATCCTTCCCTAAGTTTGTTTTTTTGTGGGGAACGTCTTGAGAGCCCGAATCAGAAGATCCATAGATCTTTATCCAAGTTCTGGGGGGCTCTGAATTAGTTATGAGTTAGCTGTGGCTACTGTGACCATGGCTAAATGGGACACATGATACAGGTTGATTTCCTCCTCATGTGAACCCCAGAGCTGGTGTGGCAGTTCTGGTCCATGAAGCGAACCCTCTGTCTTTTTGGAAAATGTGAGCAGGTTCACCCTGAAAGATGGGGCCCCGGGAGCTCTGCTCTGGTTAGGGGAGCGGTGAAGAGGAGGACAGAGGTTGTGTCCAGAGATTATATGAACGGGATCATAACTATGCCTAGGCCATTGGCTCTATCCATTTGATCCAGATGCCCCATATCTGTATTTTGGCAGTGAGAAGAGGGAAAAGGAGACAAGTAAGGTACACTTCTTCCTTTATGGGTGAAGCCTGGCGTGGACACTCCTCACCTCCGCAGCATTTGCTCACTTTTCCACAAATCGCAGCAAGGGAGGCTGGGAACTGTTATCCTAATTCTGAGCTGCCATGTGCCTGCCACACAACAGAGGTTCAGAAGGGGTGTATGGATAATGGGGGGCAGTTTGCTCCTGCAAGCAGATAAGGAGGTGGCCAACTCAGTCTAAAACAAACAAAATCCCTGTATCTCACTTGGGATTCTCAACTAACTTCTAGTTTTACTCTTGAGAGGTGGCAATTACCTGGTTTTCGACCTTTTTAACAAGTTTTAAAGCAAAATGGTTTTCCCAATTAATCTTAACACTATAGCGTCCCAAACCTCAGTAACTTCCGTTTTCTTCTTGTAATTTTGGACACATTTGTCTATCAACTGAATGATTATTTGCTTTATGTTTTATTCTAAATAGACTCAGTATTTTTTCCTCAAATTTATTAAAAATAAGTTTTGCTGAATGAAAAAAAAAGTTTTACTGAATGATAATGAAAAAAACATCAAAATTTGAGGGATGCAGCTAAAGCAGTACAAGGAGGAACATTTATAACTTTAAAGAAGAAAATCAGTGACCTAAGATTCCATCTTAAGATGCTAGAAAAAAAATAAAATAAAAATAAAGAAAAAGAAAAAGATGCTAGAAAAAAAGATCAAAGTACAGTAGATAAGTAGAGGTAAGTAGAATTAAGATAAGGAACTGAAGTTAATGAAACAGAGAAGCTAAGTTAATAGGTAAAATTAACAAAGCCAGAAGTTAGTTCTTTAAAAACGTCAATAGAATATATAAACCTGTAATGAACATTTTGCTGCATCTTGATTTTATCACTCAATTCCTCATGGAAATATCCTCAACTGATCTAGCATAGACCTGAATTATTCTTTACAATGGTAGTTTATTTTGTTTCTGGTTTGGGGCCACTAAGAACAACACTGCGGTGGCATTTTTGTGTAAAATGTTACAAGATAGAAGTACTTTTATTTCTACAGGCCGCATTTCCAGCAGTTTCAGAGCTGGGGCACACTCTTCTGTGAATTGTCTATTTATGGCCACTGCCTCTTTGTCCTATCAGTTTGTAAGAGTTTTTTGTATACTGAACTCTTTGTCTATTATTGACTTACAAGTGCTTTTACAGATTTATATACTTTGTCATCATTTTATCTACAAAAATTCCAAATTTTTATATTTCCAGTATGTCTTTTTTTTTCCTTTTATATTTTCAGTTATAAAATCCATCTTGGTTTGTAAAATCTCCCCAACCTCTCTAGATTGTAGTTGCAACGTCCTAGATTTTCTTGTAAAATTATTACATGGGGCAGAAGATGTTTCCTTCAGCGTCTGTCTGAGCTGCTGGGAGTCCTCTTGCTCCTGGTCATTCCTTTCCCAGGATGGTCCACTCCTGGTCACTCCATGGGGCAGGAGTACAGAGGCCTGGACATTTGGGCATACTTACTCCAGAGCTCCCCACTGGTTTTGCCAAGGCTTTTTCTGGCCTGCAAGGAAGATCAATCTTTTGCCCTGTCTGGTCTCCTCCCCCTCTTCCCTACACAAGTGTTGATCCCCCAGAACATTTAGTCTCTGCTTCTGGAGACCCCCACCCTTCAACTCTTCTCTTTCCCTTATACCCACCATCTATATCAGCACACCCTCTACCCTAGGCCCACATGGTCTACCTGCCTGCCCTCCTCGAGGTCCCTGACTGTCATCTCTTGGAGGACTGTCATAACAGAGTCCTCCCCGGTCTCTCTGCTTCCTCCTCGCACCCCCCTGCAGTCTCTTCTATGTCTGTGATATGGATGACAGATCCCATTACTCTTCTGACAGGAACTGCCATCTACTGGTCTTGCTCTGTGCAGAGCCCTTTGTATGGGGGACAGTGTCCCGCTCCCCCTGGTCCCTTCTGCCCCCTAATCTCTTCTTGGGGGCTCCCCCGGCTCCTGCCATAATAGCTTTTCCTGGGACAGGCCTGGTGCTCCCCCTTGGGTCTTCAACTTTGCTCTGCCCTTCCCTGTTCTTTGCCCAGATGTCCACTGCTGCTTCCTCACCTCTAGAGCACCTGCTCCAATGCCACCTCCTCTGCGGGCTCCTTCTGACTGCCATCTCCCTCCATAACCACCTCCACCGTTGCCCAGCTCCACCTTCTCCAGGCCACTCGGCACCACCTGATGACTTTTTGCATTACAGAGGGCCTTATGCTGGATTCCTCCAGAAATCCATCCTGAGACTGGGTGTGAGAAGAGCAGTTTATCTGGAGGGAGCTCTGGCAGGAGAACAGGGAAGGAGACACGGGAAGGAGAAGGATCATGGCATCAACCCTAGTGGGTAGTTAGCAGGTGACCACCGTGGGACCTTGGGCCCAGTCTCTCCTTGTGGGTGACGGTGTGGAACAGGCCTTGGGGGGCTCCCGTCTGGCCCTTATGGGGGGCTGCTTGTTGGGACATCAGTTCCCACCCACGTGGGCTCCTGCAGCCACAGCCCTCAGAGGGAGAGCCTCAGGGGCAGAAAGAAGGCACCGAGGGGCAAGTTTCAGGAAGGAGGGCGGCACTGGGTGCGGGCATACTCACGTCCTCGACTGTCACCGCTTGTTGTGTCTCCCTCTGCAGATCGGGAGCTCCTGCAGCCGGGTGGGTCTCTGCTGCATCCCCCGGGGCCTCCGCTGTGCCTGGGGCATCGCTGCCCCCCTCGAGACGTGTGCGATGAGTGGACGGAGCCTTAGAGATCCCCGGCTTGGGCTGCTGAGCGGGACGTCTGTAGTCCTCGAAGAGCCCAGATGCTGCAGCAAACGCTCTGCTCCGCCGCTTTGCAGACGTCAGCCCGCTGCTCTCTGGCTGGTTCTGAGGCCGCTGCTTGCAGCCAGGATGGGTCTCAGCGTCAGAAGGGCTCGGACAGGACAGACCTGCTGGCAAAGCCTCCTTTTCCTGCGGGTGCTGGGCTGTTGCCCTTGGATTTTTTTTTAAAACCAGACTAACTGGTTTGCTCAGAAGAACACAACAAATAGATGTATTCTTCCCTGGTCCCAATAATCATTCAGTATCACTATGAATTTATAGGTTCTTTCTTTTTTTTAACTCAGTGTGTTCATATTTCTTTCCACACATTTTTTATAGCCAAATATTTTTATGTTTGTCTAATAGAAGCTCTTTCATCATAGCTTTTTCTGCCTTTCTATTTGTTCCCTTCTTTCTGTGAGTACTTCTCAGTTTTCTGGTATAAAACACCTGCCCAGAACGTTCAGGAAAGGTCAACATCCTAAGAGACGAGTGAAGGCACACTGTTCTATATTAAGGAGAATGAAAGGATCAGGACAGCTAAATGCCTGCCATGTGTGATCCCGAGATGAAGAAAGGAAAGCACGAAATCCAGACTGTATGTTAGATTGTGTTACTGTGTTGGCATTGACTAGCATGGATGTGAAAACAGGACCGACATTCTGCAGGAAAATGTCTTTTTCTTTAGGAGACACACACTGCAGGTTTTAGAAATGAAATCTTATGATCTTTACACCATCATCTCAAGTGATTTAGCCAGAAAAGGAAAACCATACACACACACACACACACACACACACACAGACACACGCACTAGCGCCTGTGGATGGGGTGACCACATGTGGCCTGGCTTGGGGTTGTCAGCTGGAGAGTCTAGGTGAAGGATATAAGGATGTTCACTGTGCTACTCTGACCTTTTCATTCGGGTGGACATTTACCAAAAAAGTTGGGAAAAATAAAATAAAACAAAGATTTTAATAAAAGATTTTAAAAAAAGATTCAGAAGGGACAAGAATTGTGGTCCAGACTGCGGGCAGCTGGACTCCCACCCTGCCCTAAGAAAACATCCTTTGGGTACTTCTCATGCTGTGATTTAAGGACCTGACTGGGTTTGTGGGGTTTTGTTTTTTTGTTTTTTTTTCTAACCTCAGAAGTGTAAAATACAGACAGATTTGGAGAACTATTCCCTCTTATTCAGGAGAAAAAGGTAGAAAGGAAAAGAGGGAGAGGGGGTGAAGGCCTGAAGGCGGCAATTTGTTAATCAAATGTCTGAACCAAGTGCTGCGTCAGGTCCTTCTTCCTACATTATTTGTCCGATTCCAACAACAACTCACAAAAGACGGGAAAATCAAGGCTGAGAGAAGTCACAGGTCCGTCCCTGTCATCTCAGATTCAGGCGCTGGGAAAGAAATATGATTAAGTCAATTAGTCATAGGAGAGAGGTCAAGAGCTACCTGAACCCAGTGATTGTTAACATCCTGAGCACGGGTTACTGTTCATCAGAGAGCTTTGTAGCAGGGGGGCTGGGTCCTCGGGGCTGGGTCCTCAGGGCTGAGCCCGGAAAGGCCGCCTGGTCCTCTCCCCTCGGCTGCACATTGGCCCAGAGGGCGAGTCTGGGAGCACGGTCCCCCTCTGCCTGGTACCTGTTCAGAGGAAGCCCTGGCACCTTCCCATCAGGGGGCCCACCCCCATCCTCACAGCAGGGAGGGAGGCCCCTGGGGCCGAGGCCTGTGGGTGAGCCGTGAGGGGCAGCGGGGCTGGTCTGGGTGTAGCCTCCGGACCCCTGGTCCGCACCCCCTGGAACTCACAGTTCCACGGGCAGAGACTAAGCGGCTCCTCCATTGATTCTGCACTACGATGCGGTGGGGGGCCTGTGAAAATTAGGATATTTTATTTAGGGTGAATGGGGGGGTACATCCAGCCCTCCCCAGCCCACCCCCCTCCATGCTCCACAGCCCGGGAAGGAAAGGACACGTTTGCTAAGACACTTTCTGATTGCGCTCCGGTGGAGATTTAAGCAAATTAGCCAATTAAGGCAGCTCCACTAACTACATTCCACATTCAGGCAGTTCGCGATTTACTTCCCACATGGACAAAGAAACTAAAAAAGGAACCAAATCAACATCTCAGGAAGGAAAAATAAAAATATCTTTGATGAACAAATTAAAGCGAGGGATTTCTCGATGATTGAAAGCATCCGAAATGACTCTCAGTCCAAGGTCAAGAGGCAGCAGCCCTTCCCGACCAGTTTCTGTCCTTCCTTCTGGAAGGTGCTGGGGAGAGAAGTGGTCTCAGCACCACCGCGGTTCTGAGGCTGGCGATCCCCTTCCAGGGAAGTGGGGCAGAGGGGAGAGCCGGGGTCTGGACGCTGCGGGGAGAGCCCAGCTCTGACAGCAGGGTTTGCACCCAGAAGTCAGGCTTGTGCCGGAGCTGCGACCCCAGGGGTGAGCTGGTCCCCCAGTGCTTTAGGAGTGAATCGCCCTGGTTGGTAGCAGGTGCTGGTTTCCGGGCTGTCAATCCTGCCAGGCCGATTCCAAGCTAGAAGGTAGTGAACGTCCTGAACATTCCACGACCGGCTCTCCGAGCTGCCGTCCTCTGCACACCGTGGGTGCGAGTGACCAGGCGGGTCCCCTCTAGGGGGTCCCCAGGCAGGTGTCAGGGCAGGGCCCACCTGGGGCCGTGGTGGGCTCACACATCTCCCCACCCAGCGCCCACAGAGTCACGGAGGAGGAGGAAGGGGCAGATTCAGGCCAGTTAACCCTGGAAGAGAGAAGCCCGGGGGCCGAGGGGGGCAGGCTGTCCAGGGGAGAACCCACCCTGAGGGCCAGGAGAGGCCCTGGGGGCTCCCAGAACCCAAGGCTGTTTGGGAAGGACTCTCCTCCGACCAGGTCGTGGAAGCCAAACCTGGAGGGAGGGGTAGAGACTGTGCTACAGTCTATCAGAAACACTATGCAAAAAATTAGAGCTTGATTCTTTTTGAAGATTTCTTTTTTTTTTTTTTTAATTTTTATTTATTTATGATAGTCACAGAGTGAGAGAGAGAGAGAGGCAGAGACACAGGCAGAGGGAGAAGCAGGCTCCATGCACCGGGAGCCTGATGTGGGATTTGATCCCGGGTCTCCAGGATCGCGCCCTGGGCCAAAGGCAGGCGCTAAACCGCTGCGCCACCCAGGGATCCCCTTGATTCTTTTTGATTATTACTCTAAGAATTAGGGCGCATCTGCCACTATCACCCGGAAGTTGTTAAATATGAGATAAAAACTTATTTTTCTGTCAAATGTAGCTGCATTTTTCTAGATGAAGGCTTTGTTCAGAGGAGGGGGTTGAGAACAGGGCCTCCCCTGCCAGTTGCTACCTGGGCCTCCTGTCTGTGCCTCAGTGTCCTCATCTGTGAGATGGGACAGTGATCACACTGCCTAGGGGGTGGAGGATTCAATGCTATAATGTGTGTGGAGTCCTGAGAGCAGTACTGGCCTGAACTGAATCCCCGGTGACTGCTGGTTAAGTACATCACAAACATGTGCTGTGAAACTTTGGTACCCAAGTTAACTGGATTTGCCTACAATTGCCGTTTTATCTGTTTGGATCATCCTCACATAATAAAGACCTCATGTCATCATGTGGGGTCCTTGCTGGGAAGGAAAGGCTCATGGCATCATGAGAGGGGCTTTGAGGGACCAGACCTGAGCCTTGGGCCAGAGTGTGGGCTGATGAGAGACACAGAAGAGTCCCCCAAGGAGGTGAGGTTTCATCTGAGACCTGACAGATGGGCTGCAGGTAACTAGGTGTGGGACTGGAGGTGGGGTAGATAGTCCAGGAGGCGGGAACAGCATGTGCAAAGGCCCTGAGGTGCCAGGTGAGTCCAAGGGCAGAGGAGAGGCCAGTGTGGCCTGGACCCCGTGGACCCTGTGAGGGTTGGGTGTGGGGGGGTGGATCTGGTGAGGGGCAGGCATCTGTGGGAGTTTGGGCCGACTGTAGGGCTGAGGGCCCTCTGGAAGGTTTGAAGCAGGGGTGTGGCTGGGATCAGATTGGCCTCCTTGGATGTTCCCAGTGTTAACGGGATGCTTTCCTGGTCTGGGCCTCTCGCCTTCCTCCTCATTCCCCATCACAGCCTGTGTCACAGCGAGAGCCTGGGTGGGACGGCGGAGCTCGTTACAGGGCCTTGGTCACATCTCAGAGAAAACCCGCGCGGGGGCCAGAACTAGTGAGCCGGGAAGTCGGCGCGGGCGGCCGGGGTCTGGGGTGTCAGCAGCGCTGTCTTGTTCTGGGGCCACGTCGGATGCAGGGCTTCCAGCAGAGGCCTCGGGACGTGTGCGGAGTCAGGGGGGCCACGGCTCCGAGCGCAAGGACCAGCCTGGGGGCGTCGACTGGGGAGTGCCCGGGGCCGGTGTTCAGATCCCTCCCGGGCGACTGTTGGCGCGGGCCCGGGAGTCACAGCTGCATCTGTGTGCAAAGCACCTCGGTGTCACGGGTTGCACCCCTGCGAAACGTGAGAATCATTCGAATTCCTGGTGGGGGTGAGCCCGGGCCTCCCTGATTCCTCGGCGCTCCTCGCGGGGTGGACGGATGACTTCGTAGAGAACAGACATCGGGGGGCACGAGGCCCGTCGCGGGCCCGTTTGTGAATAATGAAGGGCCCCACGCTCGGCTGTGTTTCCACGAGACGCTCGGCCTGTCGCTTCCCCAGCCGGCACGGACGAGCCTTTGTTTCCCAGCAGGACCAGTCCCCTAATTACGTCTTATTTGTCAAGGAGGCGAGATGTATTTGTGCTTCCCGGGCTCCCATTGTGACACTTCGCCGCGTTTCCTCTGCAAAATGCTCCTTTTCTGCCCGACCGAGCCGGCTGCTGGTGCTTCGCTCCTCCGTGGGGAGGAGATGCTACAAGTTCTCCGCCAGGGGGTCGGTCCCCCTCCTTCAGGGTCCCCGAGGCATCTGCAGACTAGGGCTGGCGACAGAGAACAGAATCCCCGTCGAGGTGCTGCGGCGTGGCCGAGTGCCCTTCCCTCCCCTCGGGCCACCGGGCCTGTCGCTTGCCCGCGAGAATGACCTCTGGCTCCAGATACGCTCCTCTCTGCCTGTCATGTGTCGGGAGTCGCCGTGGACGCCGTGGCCGCTTCTCGGAAGCCTGTGATGCGCTCCAATTAGCGATGCGTCCTCCCCCGGCAGCAACTGAGTCTAATTGCTCTACTTCGCGTCCCTCGGCCACACGCACGGCACGCGTGTCATCTGGACGACGGTGTGGAGCTCAAGCTCAAGGTCTCTGGCAGGGACACAGCACATTTCAAGGTCCCCGACATCCTCTGCGATCGGCACCAACTACTCGCCAAGAAAACGAGCCCGTGGCCCTGTTGGTGAGCAGCTGGCGCTTTAGGAGCTCATCACCATCGTCCGCGGTCCCTGATCTGTATCAACATGAGACGAGAAACCACTTGAGAGGAGTCAGGAACACGTGGCCTCCCTCCTCCTCCTCCCGGTCCTCCCATTCCACATCGACTCATTCATGGATGAAATTGCGTCTTTGTGACGGCGAGGCACGAAGGATCCCGTGGCGTCAAATTAGCATCATGGGAGCAGAGAGTGGAAACGGGTTATTATAGGGCCCCTGGCTCACCCTCCTCCCAGCAGGTGGAAGTAAGGGACGGGAGACCTCGATGCAAGTGTGAATTCATGTGCAAGGATTCTGGAGAAGCAGCGCAGGCTGGGAAAGGGCGAGTGGGGTCGAGTTCCCAGATCTTGGGGGTGGAGAAGCCTTTTATCAAAAGCATCACTGTCATCCGGGCACAGCGGGTAGATTCCGCCGCAGGTTGTGCATCCTGGCTCCTTGTGAGCGAGCCTCAAGGCTTATGCTGACATCGAGAGGACGCGTCGAAGCATCTCTGAGACTCCGTGAGCCCAAGGCAGGTGCTCGGGTCCCAGCTCCGCCACCGCGTGACGGCTGGGCCACCCACCTTCCCTCCTTGGGCCCCAGCGCCCGCATCGATAAACTGCACGCTCCCTGTGACATTCCCAAGTGTCGCCGGTGCAGGATCAGGCCGCCTGAGAGATGGAAGAGGGCCCGCTTCTGCTGGCGTTCCAGGAAGAGAGCCTCGCTCTCAGGCCGTCCTGCGGTGTGTCCTGGGGGGCACGAGCCTTGAAGTGGCAAAGGTGTCGTGCAGGAATCACAGCCTCTCACGGAACAGCAGACCTTCCACTTACCGAAAGTTCCTACTGGGGTGGGAGATCCACCCCTTGGTGATGGGGGGACCAGGTGGCTGGCAGAGCCCAGAGGGTCCCTATGGACCTGCAGCGAGTCAGTTTCCGTGGTGGGAGGCGGGGGCACTGGAAGGATTGGCGGGGGTGGGCACCTGTGTCTGCCACGTGTCCCTTACCCTCTTCCACAAAGTAAGATCCCCAGGGAAGAAATCTGGGGGTTTCCCCTGTTGTATCTCAAGCTCTTGTGAGAGTGTCTCCCACACATCGAGCCTTCAATAACTATCTATGGAAACAACAAATGTAGAAACCAATGGGGTCACGACATCACCTTGGCTGGGAAAGAATGAAGTTGTGTTCCTGACACGAGGGTTTGTAGCAGATGTGGAGGCAGGGCCTCCCGGTGCTCCCTGAGCTGCGGCCTCTCACCTCCTCCGAGTCTTATCTCCTGAGACGGACAGGTGGATGGGGATGGTCTTGCTCCCTCTCCCCTCCCAGCCCCCCAGGCAGTTCCCATGATTCTGGGGGGAGGCTTCCCGGCTGCTGCCATTGATCCAATACCTCGGCACCTCCCTTTGCTTCCATCAGCCCCAGGCAGGAGTTTTAAATTCGGAACGTGTACACACAGCCGGGAAGTGTTATTGTTCACGGAATGCGCTCACCTGTCCTTTGGTCACTTCAGGAGGCGCGTTAAAGAAGCAGGAGGCTGTCTGCTGAGTACGCATCCTGCACTGGGCAGCAAATCCTTCCTTGGAGGCAGTCGGGGCGGCACATCTCTCACCCACCACCCACTGGGACTGTCACCAAGGGGCAGAGGTCACAGCCTGGTCTTGACCTCTGCCCCACTGGGTGTGCGCCAACAGGCCACAACCTCTTGGGATCCGTTTCTGAATCTATGCAACAGAAAGAACACTGAACCTCCTGGATCCTAACAGGCACTTTTCCACGCTAATAGGCCTCCAATCTGGGGGTGTCCTCTCATCGCTGGGCCTTGCTATTACATCGTGATTTAACTGCCAGTGTTGGCTTGCTTAGTGACACATGACACGGGGATGCATCATCACATCCATTTGTCTGAGATGAGGCGAACGCGGTGTCAACTGCCCCTGACCAGCTCTTATGAAGGTCAGAGGGGACCCGTGGGGCTGAGAGGCCTTTGGGAATTACAAGAGGCTGCCGGGTCATTCGTTCTGGCTCTGCCTGGTGAGCGTCCTTGGCAGGCAGATGTGCCTCCTCTCCAGGCCCCGCGGTCCTCGTTCATTCCCAAGGTTGGGGCAACCGATTCCCAAGGTTGGGGCAACCGACGTGATGTGGAGATTTGCTCTCCCGAGGGATGGGGTGCAAGGGTGTCTCTGGAAACCTGAGGCCAGGGAGCACGGCCAGGCCACTCTGAGCAGAGATCTCCCCGACGAGATGGAGAGGAGGCCTGGGATGAGATGTCTCCCAGGTGCCTTCCGGATCTGAGGTTCCAGGATGGGTAAGGGTTTCCCGAGGCCCCAAGGGCAGGGCAGCTGGGAGAGGCTGGCATGCCCACCTCCAGGCACCACTCCCCACACATCCCAGTGGGAAGGGGCCCCTGGAGTGTGCAGTGAGCCAAAGTCTGACCACACCTGTGGCCTTGCTGTGCTCTTCGGGGAAGCAGTGACAGGCCCCAAGGACGTGCTGCTCGGCATAAAGCAGGATGGGCCCCAAGAAAGAGGCCACTGCAGGGAAAATGGAAACCTGATGAATGCCAGGGTTTCCCGAGAAGTGCGGGCAGGGACCGGCGGGTGTGGGTTGGCTGTGTCTACACAAGGCGAATGTAGCCAGTCATTTATTCCTGCTCTAATCTGATTATGGGCCATTTAAGGGACGGTCTGCAGAACATGGAAAGCCTAGCTAGGCACCTGCAGGCCGTTCCGGCAGAGCCACGGTTGTGACATCCCCCCGGTCACCGACCACAGCCTGGGAGCCACAGTGAGGACAGAACGTGTGCAGATGACCTGATCGGAGGTGTTTATATCCATTAGCTTCAGCTTCTGGTTTGCAGCTTTCAGAAACTCTGTTTTTTTTTCTCCCGTAAATGAAAATTCATTTTTATTAAAGTTGTAAATATTCCTTGTAAAAAAAAAAACAATCCTATGATTACAGCCCTGCAGCATTTCTGCTGGAATAGAGTCCGGAGAGTTACCTTTTCCCTAATAGCCATCGTGTGTCCCCTGACCCCGCCTGCCTGTGGAGAGAAGCTGAGAGCGATTAGTCTGACATTCAAGGCTCACAATGGTCCATCCCAAGTGACATGGAGGGGACAGGGCCATTTCTGGCTCCCCACGAGCCACTCACCCTCCCCAGGGCTACTTTGGGAATCTCCCGTCCCATGTGGCAGTGCTGGTGGGTAATTCCTGGTCACACGTCCACTGTAAAAGCTGAGGGACGAGGCGCCCCCTCTCCCCACTGCTTCCCTGGCAGTGGGCGCTGGTCTAAGTCTGGCCTCTCACCTGCTCTTTCCTGGAACTTGGTTTTGAACAAGCAAAGGCAAGAAGATCGAGCAGAGGGAGGTCTCCTCTCTGAGGGCAGCATCTGGTCAGCTGGTTCGGGTGTGAGATGCCATCTCGCGGGCCCCCGGCTCCTCTGGTCCCCACCGGGTCTCCCCGACTCCTCCAGTCTGTGGGGCTCAAGATCCTGCAGATGAAGTCACCCCGGTGCATCTCCATTACTTGTAGCCAAGAATCCTGACTCACCACCTGGCCGTCTAGGTGAGGATGTCCCTCAACACCCACTCTCCTGCTCCCGGAGGAAACGATAACCCCTTGGGGTCAGCTCTTAACTGGATCTCTTCTTTGATACGATCCTGAGTCAGGGAACAAATTCAATACCTGTTAAACAAATGGGCTCTTTTGGGACATTTTCAGGGAACAGAGGAGCTCAGACTCTCACCATCAGAGTCTTTCTCCTTTCCGGATAGGAACTGACTCATAATATTCATCAGAGGCCATTAATTTTACTTTTGTGGGAAGAGCAACACCCAGAACAACCTTCAGGGGGATTTCTCTTTCACAAGCCAATCAAATTATATGTGATTTGAGCAAGAGATTTCATATGCAGTGAGCCTGGCCAAATTTTAGTAATGTAGGAATTGAAAAATTATTTTATTCCCTTCCCTGTCTCCCCTCCTCCCCTCAGTGAGGTGTTCTGGGGATGATGTCCAGCACTGACACGTCACACCTGTGCAGAGGTGATGTGAACAAGCCAGGCCGATCCACCGTTTTCTTGCTCCCTGTTTTGGTCAGGACTCTGGGTACCACATGAAACATCTCATTCAAATGTGCTTAAACCAACAAATGAACAAAAAACAAAAAACATTCTCTAAAGGCTCATAGGATGGAAGTTTAGAGGCATGTGTCTGTGGCGCCCCCTGTGGTCTGGAGGACTCACGCTCATCCTCTACTGCACCTGCCTCCCAGGCCCACCCTCCCCCAGGGCTCATGGAAGGTGGTGCTGAAGGCGTGTTAGAGGAGCAATGATGTCTCCAGACCAGGTACCCTGCAAGAGGCCCTTCTCTGCCCCACGACAGGGCAGTTCTTCACCCTCCATGTCATTCTTCCTAAGTATTTCTGGGAGCAACGCCTTAGAGACCCATGTAAGGGTAGATTCATTAGAGCTGGAATGAAGACCAATTCGGAGGTTGGTTCACTTCTGCTGAAGTGTGGCTATCGAGCCAGGTGTCATGCAGCCCAGGGGTGAAACACACAGGTCCCGGACTCAGAACACATGGGATCAGGTCCCAGTGGGCCCCTTACAGCTCAGGGATCTGGGCTAAGTCACTTAAAACCTGTCATAGTTTCTCCATCTATGGATGAGATAGGTTATACCTTTGAAGTGGTCTATGGAGTGGTCTGATAATAAAATTGACCTCGAAGTGTGGCTGTGAGGTTTAATGAGCCCATGTGTACCTGTTACAGCACACAGTAAGTGTGCAATGAATGTGACCTGCCACTGATGCTATCTGGTCGCACATTTTCTCCTGAGATAGCTAAGAGTTACACTCATGCCAAAGATCAGAAACCTCTGGCACAAAGCACTCAGCGCCTCTTACAAGCACCTCCATTTATGCTGTCTCTAAATCCCAGCATTAGGGATAGGGAAGGAGAAAAAGAGACCGAGGTGGTTTGCTCTTAACAGCCTTGCCGTAGTTAATGACCTCAGAGGCTCTTGACAGCATCACCGGAGTTAATGACTGCCTCAGGCACAGGGAAAGCACGTCTGGTGGCTTCCCAGCTGGGAACGCAGGACCAGAAGAGAACTAAGGTGCCAGGTGTAGGGCTGTGTGTCCCACTTGTACTATTTCCTTTATTGTGAACGTCACCCTATGTGGTGGGCATGGCCCCCATTTTATGGAAGAGAAAAGTAAAGTCCAGACGAGTTAAGCGATTTGTCCAAAATCACACAGAAATGATCAGAGCTGGGATCTGAACTTATGACAGTCTGATTCCAAGGTCCATGTAGTTTTAACTCTACTTCAGTTCCTCAGAGAAACAAGAGAGAAGCCAAAGGTATAACCTATCTCATTTGGACAACTGGCCCCTTGGTGATGAAGTGCTGTCTGTATTTTTATTAAGAAACTCACTTAAAAAAATTTCTCAAACATTAGTTACTTTTAATGAGTATTTTGCAATTATTGGTAACCATTTTTGATGAATAGGGAGCAGGAACCAACTCTCGAAGGTTCAGGAAGCACTGGTTGGAATCAGACCTGAAATCGGCAGACACGGGCAAGTCCTGCAGGCGCCGACTTGGGAAGAGCTACAGCCCTTCATGGAGCTTCCCTGAAAGCACAGAGGAGCAGGTCAAGGAGGGGCAGGGCTGTCACTTGATAGCAAAGTCCCCTGGCTTTGCCTCCCAGGCCCTGCGCTGGGAAGTGGCATTCTACCTGAGATCCGCACTGGTGGGCGTTCTGGGTCCATGTCACTGTGTCCTCGCAGGCAGGAGTCGTACGTGTTGAAGAGTGTTTGTGCAGATCTGACCTGATGTGTTTTATTCTTTAAATTTGCCAAAAATTCATTGCTGGGACCAGCTAGTCCTGGGTTCCACCCTCCCTGCCAGGGGATTGGAAGCCAGGTTCACCAAGAAGAAACCAAGTCCTCACCCAACTGAGTGTCATTGGGGTCCCAGCGGCCTGTCTGACAAGGACCTCCCCACTCCGTTGGAGAAGGACGATCAGTAACCCAGGGTGTAGACGGGAACTGTTCTGCACCAGAATCCACACCTGCTCCCTGATGGGAGGCCTAGGAACTTAGCTCTGGTTCTCGGTGCCCCCAGGGGGGCTGCCTAGTCGGCTTGTGGTTATCAGGCCCCTGCAGGCCCTCCAGACTCGTCCCTTCCAGCCCCTCTGGTTCGGGGAGCCTGGGGACACAGGCTCATGCACTACACATTGTGGCAGGGTGTCCCTGAGCACTGCGTCCCGCTGGTGCCCCATCTTCTGACACCTCACCAGACGATCTGGGCACCAGGTCCTGCCGACTGCTTCACCTGGAGGCCGATCCCAGGAAGACGAGGAGGACGTTCCTGTGCCATCTAGTAAAGGATTTAATTCCTGGGGGACTCGTCAGCACGGACATCCCAACACAGCCCGGTGCCTGGACTCTAACTTGCCATTCTGATTAAAACCACCCGAACCCCATCAAGCTCTGCATCAGGCCCCAACAGAGGCGGCACCGCTGGGGCCTGGGGACATCTGGCCCTGGAGAATGAGGCTTGGACGGGGAGGGGAGCGGAGGGGGTCTGACGCACATCACTCAGTGGAGGCGAGATGTGACCCACAAATGACGGGAACCCAGGCCCCCCCTGGGGACAGCCACTCCTGGGCAAACACATCTGATAAATGTTTAATTGAATGTTCAGAGGGACGCTATTCCTGGGGCAGTCGTCAGCCTCCGAGGACCTCAGGCTCCTGACCCTGCTCACCCCTGTGTTCTCTGCACAGCCCCTGAGCCCCCTTCCTGTGTCCTGGTGGCTCCTCATGGAGACCAGTGAGGAAGGCCTGGCCAGCCCTTGGGTCAACACAGGGTGACACGGGGCATGAGCGGGGGGCAGGGGCTGCCTGTTGGGAGGTTCTGGGAGGGGGACATGAGCACAGTCTGCGCCAACATGCGAGGCCTGCTCAATGCCCCCGCCCAGCCTGCCCCCGGTCCCAGCACGTCTTCCTGGTGGCTCCCATTAGGGGCCCCCTCCTGCAGCCCTTGGGGCTCCCCGGGCATCGAGGCCCCACGGTTCCCTGGAGATGCTCGTCGGCCCCCCACGTGCCAGGAAGAACCTTCCTGGGACCTGAGACTCCGAGAACCTGTCCCTGGTGACAAAGGTGTTGGTTGTGCCCACGGGGCTCTGGGGTCACAGGCAGCAGAATCCACGTCGAGTTCTGAGGCAAGGGCAAGAGGATGTGACCATCAGGATGTGGGGAGCAGGGCATTGGGCTGGGAGGGCAGGGGCCAGGTTGTCCTTGGGGTGGGAGCCACAGGAGCCCACGGGGAATTTGCTGTTGGGCCGATGGGTTAGGGCTCAGGGTGACTTCAACCCTCTGGGGAGAACCGATGAGTCTTCACTCAGAGAAGGCGGCAGGGCCACAGCGCCAATGTCCACTCCACGTCCTGTCCCCAGTGGACGCCTCTTCCCCGACCCTCTCTGGGACCCCCATGAGTTAAGGTCAAAGCTGCTGGAGCCCGGGGGCCACTTCCTCACCCTCCTCATCCCAGAAGGCGGCATGCAGCACGGAAGCCCGGCTGTGCGGTGACCTGGGCAGGGAGCAGGAGCAGATGGCGGACTGGGGTCGTGGTCACCGGACTCCAGACCCCTGGGTGGCCACACCGCCGGCAGCGCTCCACCATGGTCCTCCTGAGTGGAAGAGGCGGCTCAGAAACGGAACCAGCTTTAAAAAAAATCACCTGCGTGTGCTAAGTGGAGAAAAGAAAAAGCAAATAATTGCTATATTCCATCTTTACTGAGGGATTCAATGAACACAGACTCAAAAGAAAGAAACACAACATTTTTATTGAAGTCTGGAAAAGCTTCAGGGGCTTTGGGAAAACTACCAGGCCACCCTCCTGTCTTTATAACAGTTTTCACATCAGGCAACATCTAACCCCCCAGACCATGGCAAGTGGTACTTGCCAGTGCTCTCAGGACTGGAAATGTCCTGTGTGACTTTACACGTCCCCGAGTGTAAAGTCCGGACAGTGGGTCTCCCCCACCAGTCATGGCACAGATGCTTACCCAGCACCCACTGGGTGCTGACCCCGAGCCAGGCGAAGGGGCTCAGTGGACGAGACCAGCGGGGAGCTGGTGTCCTCACGGGGGCTGACAGAGAAGCAGCAAGTGAACAGATGCGGGACCAGGGGGTCTGAGTGACCGGGGCATCGAGGACAGTTGACTGCGGGGCGTGATGGGGGGGCGTCCCCGTTAGATCCGGAGTTCCCCAGGAGGGGGCCCGGGAGCTGAGACCCAGGTGACGGAGGAGCTGCCCTGGGGAGGGCCGTGGGGAGGACTCCGGGCAGAGCCGAAACGACCAGCAAGGCGCTGCCATAAACTCGGGGTTAAGTGCACGTGGCTTCTGGGGGGCAGCATCTTCCTGGGCGCCCCTCTCCCGGCTCCTGTGTCTGCGCCTCCACGTGAATGGTGGGGCTGGAGCAGCCAGTTTGCTGCCAACTCGGGCCCTGGCGCGAGGGTGTGCCACTGGATAACCCGCGTTTCTTCATCTTTCCCTTCAGCAAACGGAGGGCCGCAGGTTCTAGAACTCCACCCTGTGTATTTAAAATAAACAAGTTCTTCTGAGTCCCAAAGGCTTGTCCATCGGTGTAATTTTACGCAAGCACGCACGCACGCCTTCTCCCCTGCATTCCACCAAGATCTAGGAAGTGTCTGCTTCGTGTCTGGCGCTGTTGGGTACTGGGCCCACAGCAGCGAGGAAAACAGACACACGGACAGAGATCCCTGCCCGCGGGGCGTGGACATCCTGACGTAGAAAGACCAATGCTGCCATGAACGTACATCAGTGGGAGGGATGGCCTGGCGGTCCTGGCCAGTGCTTTGGTGGGAAGGAAAGCAGGGGAGGGACAGTGAGTGTGCAGGATGTGGTGGGGGTCTTGTTCTCCAAGTGGGGTCCTGGGGATTGCCCTGAGAAAGTGATGGAGAGGGAGCAACCCCGAGAATCTCTGGGGGGGAGGGAGGAGCTTTCCCAGCAGAGAAAAAGGCCCTGGGGTAGGTCTGGCCCTGGGATGAGGACTCAGGAGGGCAGGGAAGCCAGGGAGGAGGGAGGGGCCCGGGGGAATCAGAGCGGTGAGGGGGGCTGAGTCGGGCAGGCCCCAGGACACTGTAAGAGCTTGGCTTCCACTCTGAGTCAGGCGGGAGCAGCAGAGGGACCACAGGCCCTCCTTCATTTCTGCCACCGTTGGCTCCGTTGAAGTCACTTCTTGGACAGGACGTGGCCTCGGCCGTCCCAGAGTCCCGGGGCTGCTGACGCACGCACTCCTGGCCCCCGCGTGGCTGGTGGCCCAGGGCCTGCTCTGCCCGGGCCTCTCATTTGTGGCATTTCTCACGTTCGCTCCCTCCCAAGTCCGGCCCCTTTATGAGCCTCATTACATCCTGGCACAGAGAATGAGGCTCAGCCAATGGCTCATAAAGCGTCTTTTTAAAGGTTAATGGTCACTGGCGAGGGAAGAAAGGGCCACCGAGCATGGATGCTCTCTTTGATGAGGAGGATTTTCAATTAGGTGAAATGAGAGCCACGCCTCCTTACAGGTACCTGGTCTGATTACCAAGCAGCCCGGGAGGCCTCGGGGTGTCTTGGAGGCTGGGACCATCATCAGCCCCGGGTGAGCTCCAAGCGCTGTTCCCTCAGCTGCTCCCAGGCGAGGGGCAGTGGGTCAGGCGGTCCCAGCCGTGCTGCCTGCTTGGCCCAGGGGAGCTGCGCGTGTGCAGAGGCAGTGCTGGACGAGCCACGCGTGCCCGGTAACGCCTGGGAGGGCGGGGGTAGGGTCTGTTTTCAGAGTCCTTGTGCACGGTGCCTGGCCCCTGCTCTGGCCACACGCAGGTGTGCAGGTGTGGGGTCCACCTCAGATGATGGGCCCTGCTCAGTGGGCCCGGCACAAGGAGGGAGATCGGCCTGAGTGCACTCCTGGCCACGCCTCACCGAACTCCGACAGCGTTTCCTGCTTAATTCTTCCCTCCCTTTGGTTATTCAGTGATGACTTCTTGATGACCCAGTGTATTAGTTATCTGCTGCTGAGTAACAAATTACCATTAAACTATACTGATTCATTATTTCATAGTGTCTGTGTGCTGGAATCTGGACACAGCTTTTCTGCATCCTCTGCTCAAGGACTTTTGTGAGCTACGATCAAGGGGTCAGCCGGGAAGAAGTCTCACTAGCAGGCTCAATGGGGGAATGATCCACTCCCAAGCTCACTCACATGGTCGTTGGCACAATTCGGTTCCCTTGGGCTATTTTGCTGAGGCCCTCAGTTCCTTGCCACATAGGTCATTGGCACCATCACCCACCAGAAAGCATCGTGCTTCATCAAATCCAGCAAAGAGAAAGTCTTCCAGGAAAATGGAAGTCACTACCTTATCTAACCTCATCATGAATTGGCATCCATCAATGTTGACGCATCCGCTGGTTAGAGGCAAGTTACTAAAGTGGTGGTGAATCCCAGAAGGTGGGAATTTGGGGCCTCATCTTAGAAGATGGATTGTTGTGGACAACCTCTAAGATAACCCCCAGTGACCCCTGTCCCCTGGCATTTATGCTTTTGTGTGATGACAACTTCCCCTTGAATGCGTGTGTGTGGGGGGGACCTATGACTTCATTCTAAGCAATGAAATATGGCAAATGTAATGGGATGTCACTTTCATGGTTCTGTGGCTTTTGTCTCACTATAGACTCTTTCCTTGGCTTTGATGAAGCAGGTTGTCATGTTGGAGAGACTCATGTGTCAAAGAGGGTGGGCTCTGGACTACAGTTAGCTAAGAACTGAGGTCTAAAGCCTGAGGGAACTAGCTCGTGATGACAACCATGAGACCTTAGGAGTCAAACTCTTTCCCAGCCAAGCCTTTCAATGAGGGCCCTGCCCCAGCCAACAACTTGAGTACAGCCTGCAAGACACCACGGAAGAGAGGACCCAGCTGAGCCAAGCCCATATTGCTGCTCACAGAAACTGTGAGATAATAAATACGTGTTTTTTCAGCCATTAAATTTGTAGTAATTTGTTACACAGCAATAGAAAACTTACACACCCACTTAATGCCAGTCACCGAGCTGGGCCTTCTAAAAAGGTTTCTCTCCAGAACGCAGCTTCGGGAATGTTCTGACATTTGCTACACACACAGGCAATTTCAAAATGAACACCCCTTATAACCCCATTTCATGTTGGGGCAGAAAACAGTGATTAACAGAGCCTGGGAAAGCATGAGGCATTTAAATGCACCTGCACTTTTAAGCCTTTCGGAGCTCAGCTGTGAGAGCTGCCCTGAAAGGTGCAGGTGATGACTTGCTTGGGACTCGGTCCATGGGAGGGACAATGGTCAGGCAGGGATTTCAGGCTGGTGGTGGGTTGTCCAGAAGGATATTAGGTGCACAAGAGTAGGAATGAGATGGGCCCAAAGGATGCCAACCAGGCACTAGGAAGCCCTGTAGATCAGCCTCCTCTGTCTCCCATCCCCGCTGTGACCACCTGGCCCAGGGCACCTGCCTGTTGCCTCTCACCATCTCCTCAAAGGTCCCCTGGAGTCCTCTCTTGTCCCTTGCTGGTGAATTCCCGATGGTGTGATCAGGGCGGGTGGTCTGAACTCCCCAAGTCAAAAATCCTCCTGTTACACTTAGGAGGAAGCTCGCACTCCTGGGTGGTGTGTCTCTACACAGCAGTGGGTCCTGCTGGCTCCTGTGGCCTCGCCTCTGACAACCGTCCCCTGACCTCTGCACGGAGTCTGCAGCAGCCTCCTCTGTACTTTGCTGTGAGGTCACCCTCCTGCGTGTGTCGGCCTGGGCTGCCCCTCGCCTGCTCTTCTTCTCAGCATTTAGGTCTGGGAGCTAGCGTCCTCCTCAAGCACCATCCTAATGACCCTGACTACCTCGTGTCACTCTGTGACACCTCTTCACTTGAAGCTGCTTTGTTCTACTGCTTTGGGACCATTCTCCTACTTCACATACTTGCTCACCTAGGGACAGTCTTCTCCAGCAGAATGCGAGGCTCCTGGGGTCAGGGGACCTCAGCCCAGTGCTGAGGACACTGCCTGGCACAGCATCGGCATCAATCAGCTTTAGCCAGATGATGAATCATCTGTCTTCAAAACGTGTGGTCAAGAAGTTTATGGAATCTCCTGAGGACACTTATAACTAAAAAGAGAAGAATCTCAGTTTCTCCCGGAGAAATGGGTGGAATGCTCGCTGGCTCCATCCTTTCCCCGTCTCCCTGCCCCATGCCTGCCTGGCGTTGCTTGGGCTCACCTCCCAAATAAACGACTTGACCTTGAAAGCTCACCGCAGGGTCTGCTTCTGGGGAGGCCAAAACCAAGACACGGAGCGGAGGGCTTGCTTCTGGAATGTGCTTACATTCTGCACACGGGGTGTATGTATGGGTGTGCGTATGCATGCGTGATTTGGGGGATTTGCAAGACTGAGAAATGGGTACAAACTTGGGGCAAGGCTTTTCCGTGTGAGGCGGTGAGGCTGCGGGCCTATCAGCCCACGTCGCTCGTGGGGCGGGAGGTACAGGACAGAAGCTGCACAGAGGGAAGGAGAGAGGGAAGGGGGGGCAGGGAGGGGCAGAGGAAGTACGGCAGGGAGGGACGGCGACTGCGAGAAGGAGAGAAAGGGATGAGGTGGGCGCTCGTGGAGCTGGGGGGGCAGGAGCCGCCTGGGGGGGAACACGAGTGTCCCCTCAGTGGACCCTCGCAGCTTGAGAACTGCGAGAACACGAAACGGTCCAACCGATCCTTGGGGCAGTTTCCACGCCATACACGTGGGCCCCGACATAGGCGAGTGCAGACTGACACACGCATGCACACGCCCGTACACACGCACACGCGCTCACGGCCGCACACACTCAGCGCTCAGACGCAGCTAGTCCCATGTGCTCAGAAAGACGGGCCGCGCCTCTGCCTCCGTGCCGGGCCCCGGGTGACCCTGCTGATCAGAGGCCAGGGTCCTGAGGGTGAGTCCGGCTCAGGGCCACCCGCTCTCCGTGGCAACCCGGCCCCACCCCTGCCACCCGTGTAAGAGCTCCAGGGCGTATGGATCCCGCTCGTTCACGCGCATCGGCTGTTCACTCCTCGGTACCACGCGGTAACGTGGGGCGGCCAGGCTCTGCATGTGTGTGCGTGTGGCACGCAGTCGGGGCGGTTGGGGGCCAAACAGCGTGAAAAGTACAGCCAGCGGTCATTGGAGTACAGTGGCTGGTGGCTTTTGAAGTACTTCACAGGGCATGTGTGTTAATCCCAGAGAGACACCACATCCGGTGACCTCGGAGGGTCCGGCTGGAGGAACGGGGACGAAGAGAGGACACCTGCAGGTTTGACCCCACCTCCCACGCAGCCCCGGAGTCGCAGCCGGAGCGCCGGGGGTAACATCCAGGCACCAACGTGGGAGGAAATCCAAGTGCATCCACCCGTGGGGTGTCTGGGGCCTGGTGGTGACGAGGACTGTGGGAACCCAGGCTCCAGGGGGCAGGACGCCAGGCCCTGCACCACTCACCTCCGGATGGGGACGGGGACAGTGGGGGGCAGGGGAGGAAGGTGGAGGCAGAGAGAGCTGGAAGGGAATCTGTCCCTCCATCTAGAGCGGGGTCGCAGGCCCCAAGGCCCAGGCGGGCCTGGCAAGTGGCTAAAGGAGTGAAGACCCCAGCAGCCGGCAGCCAGCACCTTCCGAGGGATTATCAGCCCGCCAGACACGGTCCCTGCAGGCGTGGACCCGGACTCGGCCAATCCTCAGCTGTCCTATTACCACTGTCATCATGGAGAGGCAGCACCCAGGGAGGCAGAGGGGCCGGCCCAGGTCACATGGCCGCCAGGGGCACTCGGACGACGCAGCACAGGAGCCTGGGTGGCAGGTCCTGGGCCTCGTGCTGGGAGCCGATGGGGAGCGGTGGGGACTGTGGCACACTGCGGGCAGGGGCCGGTCTAACGGGGCAGCAGGACTGCACCCACCGATGGCCACACAAGGGGGTGGGGTCCAGGACAGCCCCATCTCCTGAGACCTCAGGGGAATCAAGCTATCAGAGTCTCAAGTGAAATCTGCAGGTTTTCACACGTTGACACTGGATTCACATTTCTCCAAAAAACACCAAGGGGCACGGAGCAGACACATCTCCTGGCTGCTTTCGGGACGGTGTGACCTCTGACCCGTGGAGAGAAACAATCCTTCTAAGGTTGTGACCATCAAGGGTGGGTTGGGTGGTGTGGGGTTTACAGGGACGGATGGGATGAGGGCGTCTCCCCCCGAGAATCAGACCCACCTCAGCCGATCAATCACGTTCAGGGGGACCAACCGCCCACTGAGCTAAAGCCATTCGGGTCGCAGAGGTCAGAGGGGTGGCTGCTCCATCCCAGCTGGGTGGCCGAAGAGGGTGCCTGGGTGGGGTTAGGACACGAGTTACAGGGGTGTGATGGGGCATGGCCCTGTCCCGATGAGCTCACAGTCACGGAGTGGACAGTGACCCCTGTTTTCCCGGGGTGGCCCTGGATGCCGGAAGTGTGGCCTCCACCGGCTGGAGATGGGGCTGATCCCATGGGTCAAGCACGAGCCGCTGACACCCAGACCTGCAGCCACGGGCATCTGCAGTCCCCCTCGCCCCCCTGCCAAGCCCCCAGCCCTGCTGGGCCAGGGCAGAGGCAGGTCCGGACACTGTCCTCCTGCCCCTCGTGGGCCGAGCGACCCCTCCAGAGGCTGAATGGAGGCCCCACAATAACCGTCTCCCTCGCAACGGCCGTCTTTCCCTAAAGGGTCACTTCCAAAGAATGCCAGGTGGCGGCCTCCAGGTTTTGGCATCTGACGGGCTCCCGTTCGCTCCCTGGGAGCAAAGCAATCATCTTTTGTCAACTCTGATGGGGAACAACTGGCCGCTGTCCTTCAATTAGGAGGGGACATGGGAAACTACGGCCTCCCGCGGTGCTCCGTGACTGTCCATTAAAGCTGCCCGTGTGCCCTGTGGCTCCCTGCAGCCCGCGAGTGTCCCCCGAGGCCCCGGAGCCCCCAGCCCCGACCCGGCCCCAGAGTCTGAGAACAGCCTCCAGGAGAAAGCGCCAGCCTGCCAGGACTCCTGGCAGCCGCTCAATCCGGCAAATTATTTCTTGCAAATCACTTCTTAAGACTGAAATCCGGGCAGGACTCCGCAAGTTCCCGGGCGTCTGTAATCTGCTGGTTACAGCCGCCTGGACACATCCGAGGGCAGGCTGCTCGTCCGTGGGCGGGAGCTTTGGGAAACCGCGGCCGCCCGGGTCAGCCAGGTGCCCCCCCCTGCTCCTCCTCTCCGCATGAAGGGGTGCTCGTGGCCAGGGGGGCTGGCGCCAGACGCCCTCTGGCGCATCCCCAGGAGATGGGGCGTTGGGAGGGCCCGAGCGGTTTGTGCACCATTTCCCCTGGGTGGGGACCCGGGTGTGTCCTGGGTCCTCATCCCGAGGGGCGCCCGTCTGAGGCTGCGCTCGGGCTCCAGGTGGGCAGAGGTGCAGGATGCGGCTGAAGGGTGTCCGGTCACCAGGTCGAGTCCTGGGCAGGGGCCAGGAGCCCAGACGGAGACGCAGGTGCTCACCCCAGTCACACCCATCAGAGAGCGGGAGAGGCGGGAGCCCCGGTGCTGGGGCTGAGACTCAGAGTCCCGGGCAGCCTGGGAGCCAACTGCAGAGACAGCGGGTCCCCAAGGGGCCACAGGGAGCTGCCCTGTTGTACCCTGTTTGCCCAGCCCCCCCCATCTGCACCATCCACAGAGATCTCCCGGGAAGGGACCCACACCCCTGAACGTACTGGTCTCTGTCACTTTGTCTCCCTTTGGTCACTGTAAGGAGGGAGGCTCAGGGCCCTACGGGTGGCCCAACTCTGCTCATAGCCCACCCCATCTATCTCCTTCCATCTCTTCTGCAGTAACTCCTTCCCCTAACTTGGCGCTAGCTCCCTGGGCCCTCTTCATGGAGCTTCTTGGCAGACGGGGCCAGAAACCACTCACCCAGAGGCCAGGAGCAGCTGGGTCAGAGGGGTCCCAGACAGCTGGCCCCACTATGAGTGGGCAAGTCTGGGACCCGCCCCCCCAACCCAGGGGAGGGGCAGGGGCAGGGGCAGGGGCAGGGGCAAGAGAGCAGGTTAAACAGCACAGGGGAGGGGCAGGCAGCAGGGGTAATTAATTCCTCTTGAAGGTTTATCAGGCTGTCATGAATCTCCCCATTGCACGTGAAAATGTAGGCACAGGCTCATTAAGTGTGATGTTCTGGTGCCAACCATGCTTGTCTTTTAATCACGCCCCTGCATATTGATTTTGACATCTCGGTCTCACCTCTGGCCCATTCACTGCTGTTGCAGCATCCCTGGGCAGCTCGTGGGGCGCCTCCGGCCTCCCTGTGCAGCTCATGGGGCGTCTCTGGCCTCCACCGCTGGGTTTCTGGGCAGCGAGGATGTGCCGATCCTGCTGGCGAGCAGTTACTTTCTGAGGGCCACAGGGCAGGAAGGCAGTCGGAGGTTTGGAATGAGGAGAACCCCGGCAGGATGGGGGCATTCGGGTTCACAGTGAAGGAAAAGATGGACGAGGCCCACCTGGTGATGGTCCCCAGAGTCTGTGAGGGGGAGGGGCCCTGGATATAGCCACACTGTCCCCCAAAGGGCAGTGTAACCAGAACAGGGAAATACACCTCCTTTGCAGCTGTCGTCTTGGATAGGGGCTGTGGTCGCTCAGCGGCTTCTCTCTGGGTCCCTGTGATTCCTGGATGGGCAGGGTTCTCCCTCGGATGCCTCTGAGGTCTTTTTTGGAAAATCTGCACTGGCAAGCACAGACTGTCCTCGCTTGCCCTGGGTGCTGATAATCAGATAGGTGATGATAGCGCACATTCATGTGGTGGTATGTCATATGGATGGATGGATGGATGGATGGATGGATGGATGGATGGATGGATTTAGGAGACTTGCTTCTTACAACGGCTCTATGATTATTACCCCCATTCTACAGATGAGGAAACAGGCTTAGGCAGGTTAAGAGATTTGCTCAAAGTCAAGATTTGATCCAGACAGCCTGGTGCCAGGGTCCATGCTCCTAGGTGGTGGGGATGGGGTTTGAACGGCGCCTAGCCTCAGAGCCCTGACTCATAACCACCATGCTAATCTCCCAGGCCTTTCCTGCTCTTAGGGTCTGTGGTTCACCAGCTCCTTCTCAAATCCCCACAGTGAAGACAATTATAGTAATATCCCCACCCATTTCCCCAGTGAGGACAAGCCTGGCATGTGCTGTCCCCAGTCTGAGGGCAAGTGCTGGTTTTCTAGAAGACCACTTAGTGTCAAGACAGTATACAGACGTTTACAAGTCCGAGCACTAATTTCCCTGAACATTCTGAGAAGGAGTGATTTTATCATTAAAGATGCCCCCAGAGGTCTGGTTTGAATATGGGTTGGTTTAAATGTGCCTGCTCTGACCTCTGCTGACCCAGTGTCCAGCCACTCAGATTCCACCGTGTGCCACCCTGGGCTGAGTGCTGTGTGAGGACCTAATCATTGGGTCCCCACAGCAGCCTGTTATTACCATCCTCATTTCTGAATAGGGAACAGGCTCAGAGCAGTAGTTTAAGTTCATAGTAAGTGATAGAGCTGAGATTTGAACCCAGACAGCCTGGTGCCAGGGTCCATGCTCTTAACCACCATGCTCTATACAGCCAAAATGACCCCCAGATGCAACCGGGAGATTTTCCCTTCCTGACCCCTCCTATGATCTGCTCCTTCTTGTCCTTAGGACTGAGGTCAGATGTCACTTCCTCATTCCCCCCGAGTCCCCACCCAAGTCTGCCTGCCCATCCCTCCTGTGCTTCATCCTGGTTAAATATCTTCCCAGCACGTTTCATTCCCTGGAATTGTCTAGAGTGTTGCTCATTGTGTGTCTCCCACCAGAAGTGCAAGTTCTGTGGGGGCAGGACAGGGATCACGGCTGCATCCCCAGAGCCTGGAATGGGGCCCGGCACAGAGCAGGTGCTCAAGGGCGCCTGTTGGATGAATCCACCCGCTGGAAGGAATCTCCAACATCGCCCCGTCCAGCCTGCTCTCTCGACACAGGAGATGGGGGATGTGAGGGCTCCTGGAGCTGGTGGCCCTGACCACTCGGCCGCACCTCCACACGGGCACACGCCATGGACACACGTGACCTTCTAGCAAGAGGGAGGTCATCCCTCCCTGTCTCAGCTCAACCTCTGGAACCCACTCTGTGCAATGCCCCGAACCAACCAACCAACCAACCAACCAACCAACCAACCAACCAAGGGACACTGGGAGGGGAGGGGGCAGTGCGGAAAAGACCCCCTGTATGTGGGGAATGGAGCAGAAATGGGGTTGGGGGGATGCTTGCCCATCCCCACCTAGGACGGGGTTTCAATCCTCCCTATTTCATTTGGCTTTTCTTTTCTGGAAGAAATCTGACGTTTCTCTATTCTACATTACCTTCTACATTACCTCCTCTTCCTCCTCCTCCTCCTCCTCCTCCCTCTTTTTATTTATTTATTTATTTTTGGCTTGTTTACTCTGAGGGGTGGTGGGCCCAGGCGGTGATGGAATAAACACCTGGAAGATCTGCTTCCCTTGCCACATCCTGAGCTCAAACCAGGTGGTGTCCTTAGGAGCTGACTGTCCATTGCTCTGGAGAAAAGTGTGGGCGGTTCCCAGCAGCAAGATTTTCTGGCAAAGAGAGGAGCCAGGGGAGTTTGTGCCCATGAAATCTTGGTGGAGGAGTCTCTTTCTAAAACCCAAATTGGGTTTTCTCAACCTACCTGTTGCTTTCATTGCAGAAGCTCCTGGAGATGGCGGGATGTAAGTGAAGCCTCATTCTGGGGTGGCAGGTGCAGCAGGACCCTCCGGGTCAGGGTCTGGGGGGACGCCTGCAGGCCCAGGCCTGGTGCTGGGGCCTCTCAGTGGGGGGACCTCTCGGGAGTCTCTCAACCTTGCTAAGTCTCCATTTCCTTCATCTTTGTAACGAGAAGAAAGATTTCATCCTGCCACCTCCAGAGTGTTGGAGAATCATGTAAACTGATGGAGCTTCTATAGTTGCTCTATGCCTGCAAGTGATTCCAAAATCTGCTGTTTAGTTTCTAATTCATGACACATTTTTATACCTGCTTTAAAACCAATTATTACAAAAGTAGCCCCTCGCTTATGCTGTGTCAGCATTTCTTAACATTTTTGTTCATGAGCCACAGTTATAAAATATATTTTGCGCCACAAGCCAATATATACTCGCATTTACATATCTGAGACAAAATATGAACACTACTTACTTTTACTTTCTGATAATAGTTGTTCGATTCCATTCCATTCCATTCCATTCCATTCCATTCCATTCCATTCCATTTTCAAATTACTGTCCATGAAGACATCAGATAGATAGAACACCTACAACAGCCTGCCTGCCCACCTCCACATTTAAAAACACCAATTGTCACAGGGCTGTCACTGCAGTGGATGACATTTCTGTGTTGACCAGATCATGAGCTCCCTAAATCCCTGGCAGTGACTTTCATTTTTTGCGTTGCCCACACTGGGCACTGTGCCGGGCACTGCGTCTGGCACAGAACAAGTGTTCCAAGAATGGTTGCTGGCTGGAAACCATGAATCCTTCTCCCCTTTCCTCACAATTTTGTTATAACTGTCTAATTTGGGGATGCTGAATGCTCAGTCAATAGCATCCCCATTCTCTTTGCAGAAATGGGTTTAATGGGCTTCTCTGACAGGCTCAGGACTGAATGTCCTGGTATCCTATGAAAAGCCTCTCCCAGGCTGTCGCGCTGCTGGGACTGTGGCCCCCTCCCATCCCCTGACCCCCTCTCAGGCCACCACTTCCCACACTGAGTTTTAGAGGCACTTCGAGTTTCAGATTTGCATGCAAGCCCATGTTACTTGTGTTTTGGGTTTTTTGGGTTGTCATTGTGGTTAGGGTAAGGGATGATCTACCGACCCCTGTTGACCATGAGCTAGAAACATTCAATATCTTGCAATGTCTCTGATGGTGCCACACAATGAAAATTACCCTGCACGCAATGCCAGGAAGCACCCGCTATGGAGACAGTCCAAATGAGGCTCAGCTTCACTTCGAAACAGGTTAGGCTGTAGGAGAATTTGTCTCATTTCTCTCACTCCCAACCCCCTTTTCTTTCTTTCCAAATATCAGAGTCCGTAAGGTTCACACCCAGAAAAGTTGGCCCCGGGACAGCTGCCGGGCATGTTGTAGAGAACCGCCTGGCCCTGGCACGCCAACCGGGTTTGGCTCCAGGAGCAGCAAGTCCTGGCAAATCCAAGCTCCTCAGGCCTTCAGTGGATGGAATGTGCTGAAGGCTCTAATTACTGTGAAGAGAGCAAGCCACACGCCTTCTGGGTAAATCCATTGCTGTCACACCTGGGCACACCTTTCTGATCACTGCCCGACCACAAGGAGTGCATCCTGCCTCCCTGAACACAGGCTCGGGCTTTCTGGGGATAGTCCCCTGGGCCTGGAGGAGTCAAACTCTATTTCCTATCCCAGGCTGGGCTTTGAGGGCAGATGTGCTGGCTCCTCCCTGGGTGACCCTGATGCAGACAGGGTTCACCTGCTGGCACTTAAGGCCAAAGCCTTGGCCTCTCTGTGGTTCCTTGTTTAATCTTTAATCATTTCATCAGTAAATCTGAGGACCAACCATCCCAGCTTGCCTGAAAAGGGGGTTTCCAGGACGTGGGACTTTCAGTGGTGACACCAAGATGTCCCAGCCAAACCAGGATGAGCCGGTCACCTTCTTCTGCACAAAAGTCGCTAAGCTGGAATGTGGCTGGAGAGCAGTGACCAGGCAGTGACCTACCAGACCAGGTAACCAGAGTAAAGCACTTCTAGACATGATGGGGTGACACTGCAGTGATTTCTGTGAGGTCCAAATCTGATGTGCTGTGATGGACTTTCCTAAATAATCCTTCCTCTCCGTGGGGTGAACAAATAGTAGTGAGAACCAGAACAGAAACCTGGAGACCAGGGAGGGGGCTGGTGCTCATCCAGGCAAGCAAGCCTGGTGGCTCGGACCAGTGTGGTTGCGGTGGACACTGTGTTGTGCCACCCTACCTCCCCTCCGGGAGCCTGGAGCTCCTTCCCCTGGTGGCCAGGAGTGTTGGCTGAGGACAACTCACAGCTAGAGCCTTTCATGGGGGCTGCCCACATGTGAAGGAAGCTGCCATGCTGTAGGTTATGTCCTCTACCCAGTGGTAGCCCATATCCTGTGACTGGTTGACTTGGGTGCAAAGTCCCCACTCCTTGTCCTCAATCGAGCACAGCTCTGCAGGGCCATCTGGATGCCGAGGCTCCCTGTGGGGTCTGCTCCACTCTTCCCTGCTTCCTTTGCTTCTTCATGGGTGCTATTCTGGAGACTTCTTTAGCAACTCTTCTCCTGTTTTTTTTTTTTTTTTAAAGATTTTTCTTATTTATTTATTAATAGAGACCCAGAGACAGAGGCAGAGACACAGGCAGAGGGAGAAGCGGGCTCCATGCAGGGAGCCCGACGTGGGACTCGATCCTGGGTCTCCAGGATCACGCCCCAGGCCGCAGATGGCGCTAAACCGCTGTGCCACTGGGGCTTCCCTCTTCTCCTGGTTAACCCCCATCTCAGCCTCCAGTTTCTGGTAAACCTGACCCGGGACAGTGGTACAGTGAACGAGGTGAGAAAGGGTCTGTGTGTGCATATGCATACACACATTTTTAAAATGATTTTATTTATTTGAGAGAGAGAGAGAGAGTCGGAAGAGGGACGGAGAGACAAGGAGAGAAGCAGGCTCCCTGATGAGCAGGGAGCCCGATGAGGGGCTGATCCCAGGACCCCAGGATCATGACCTAAAGGCAGACGCTTAACTGACTGAGCCACCCAGGCACCCCTATACACAGATTTTATAAAATAAATCTGTATACAGTAAACAAATCTTAAATATACAGTGTGCTGAGTTTTGAAATACGTATTTATCTTCGTGACTGTATTTCCTTCACTACTAGAAATTTCCTTGTGACCTATTCCAGTCCATAACATTCCCCCCAGGTAACTACCGTCCTGACTTCTATGATGATCTGTGATCAAAGATAAGTTTTTGTCTGTCCTTGAACTTCATATAAATGGAATCACGAGTAGACACTCTTCTGCCTAACATCATGCTTTTGAGATTCTTTAATGTGGCTGGGTTTATCAGATCTTATTTTGGCGTAAAGTGTGTTTCTTGTAAACAGCTTGTAGTTGGGTCTGGTTTTTGTTGGCTTATTTATCTTGCTTGACGATCTCTCTCTTACAAAGTATTCAGTCATCTTATCTGTTCTCCTTTTCTGCCTTCTTTTGATTCATCAAGTGTTTTTATTACTCCATGTGTTTCCTCTCTAGTCCTTGCCCTTAGCCCTTACAATTAATATTTTTGTGGTTGCTCCAGAGACCACAATATACATTCTTAATTTATTGCAATTAACTTTAACTCGGTCCTATAGTCATTCATGCAGCAAATAAGAGCTTTACATTTGAGTATAATTCCACCTGCCACTCTAGTCTGTTCTGTAATAAACCTTGCTATACGTCCTGTTACTTGAAGTCAATATTTAATTTTTTAAGTAGTATTTTGTATTTACCCAGGTATTTATCCTCCTGTGTCTCCTCACTCTCTCAGTAGATCTGGGATCATTTCACCTCAGCCTGAAGAATGTCCTTTACAATTCCTCATAGGGTAGTTCTATTGGTGACAAATTCCGTCAGCTTCTGTTTGTTTGCAAATATCTTCATTTCATATTCTTTCTTGAAGACTATTTTTTGCTGAGTGTAGAAATATAAACTGGCTTGTTTATAACCAAGGGGGATATAACAGTTATATCCCCCTGTTGTTCTTAACCAGCAGCACCTCAAAAATCTTCTTTATTACAACTTCCACTGTTGGTGAGAGAAGTCAGCCATCTTGATTGTTCTCCTGAACATCACATGTTTTCTTTAGGGGTTTGTAAGATTTTTCTCTTTACATTTAATCTCTAGAAGTTTGACTACGATGTACCTAAATAGGATTTTCTTTGTATTTATCCTACATTGTGTTCACAGAGCTTCTTACATCTGTGGCTTCTTGACTTTGTCCATTTTGAGCAACTTTGCTTCATCATAACCACTAGTATCATTTCTTCACTGTTACCTCTTCTCTTGCCCTCTGAATCTTTGATCACATGTATAGGAGACTGTTCGATGTTGCCTTACATGTTTGTGGGGCCTCTCTTCTTTTTTATTTAGAAAATTATTCATTTTTTTCTTTCCCTACTTCAATTTGGATAATTTCTATCAACCTGATTTTAGGTTCACTGCTTTTTCTCCTATTTCCAACCTGTTATTATACTCATCAAAGAAACTGATTTCAGGTACTGAATTTTTTAGTTCTACACTGTACTTTTGGCTCTATCTTAGAGTCTTTTTTTTTTTTTAAGATTTTATTTATTTATTCATGAAAGACACACAGAGAGAGGCAGACACAGGCAGAGGGAGAAGCAGGCTCCATGCAGGGACCCATTGTGGGACTCCATCCCAAGACTCCGGGATCATGCCCTGAGCCGAAGGCAGACGCTCAACCACTGAGCCAACCAGGTTCCCTATCTTAGAGTCTTTGATTTCTTTGTTGATATTTTCCATCATTGTATCCATTCTGACTATCTCTTCCCTAAATTCCTTGGAATAGTTTTTCTATCGTTGACAGCACTGTGGTGAAGAACTCAGGGTTTGTTGCAAACTGCCTAGGTTCAAGTGCCACTCTGGCATTTATTAGGTGAGTGATTTAGTGAAAGTGAATTCTTTGATCCTGTTTCCTCATCAGTCGATCCAGATAATAATAATCTCTACTTGATATGTTTCCTGTGGAGGCTGAATGAGTCATGGGTAATAGGCAATTGATAAAACAACGCACCACACATACTGATATTCAATAACTGTTAGCTTCTATTATTACTATTTTATTATCATTACTAACATTCTTTTTAAATTGAGACTGCCCAGAGATTAATACGTATCACTGGAATACTTGAGTTCAAGAAAACTTTCTCGATTTCAAATGTTGACAGAGCAATTTATTGTTGCTTGGACTCACATTTCCTATTCTATTAGCGTGTGTGACATTGAACCTCTTTCCTCCTCTAGGGTTAGTCATTGGTATTGTCTTCAGAAGCAGGCTGGGCCCTGATCTATTTCTAGATTTCCCTGATGGAGCCAATTTGTCCGTCTCTCCCTTTAGAATAAAAATAGGCATCCTGCAGAGTGTGTTCAGAATTATCAATATCATCATTTGCTCCAGCGTTTCAAACACTGGTCCTCTTGGAGGTGTTTCAATAGCAAATATTTCTCAAGTGCCTACAATGGGCCAGGAAATGCTCTATGGGTTTGGAGATGCAACTGTGAACACAACCGAGTTTCTGCCTTATTAACCCTGCCTGCCCTCCCCCAACCACCCAGCCTAACTATTCTGCCCCTCTCGTCTCGCCTTGGTGATGGTATATATCAGGTGCTCGCTAAGGGAATGATGCGCTAACAAAGGTGAAAGCTTTTAAGGAGACCAATGGCCTAAAATTTTCAAGGGAGATAAAACGGAAGCCCACTCCCTCACCCAATAAAGATAAATTGGTCACTCATTTGGCACTTACGGTGGCACTGGTGTAATATAACGGTTCTCTACTGGGGGCAGATTTGCCCCCCAGGAGACAACAGGTGGTGTCTGCAGATGTTTCTGGTTATAACAACTAGGGTAGGGGTAGCCCAAGCTACCGGCCTCTAATGGATAGAGTTCAGGGATGCTGGTAAATATTCTTCAATACACAGGATGACCCCCCGTGACAAAAATTATCTGGCACAAATGTCAATAGTGCTGAGGCTGAGCAGCTCTGGTGTCAGGCAAGGGGCTGAGCCTCTCAGGGAGTTCATCATTTCACTAGAGATGAAATGCATACCAAAGGAAATGGAACAACCCAAATACAGGGCAACACCTCCCCCCAAAGGAAAATAACACCACTTTCCATTAATAGAGTAATGAATTCATTCAACAAACATTTATCGAGTACCTATTTTGCACCAGCTACTAGGCTAGGTTCTAAGCAAACACATCAGGGAACAAGATAGACAAGTTTCATCCCAGGAGTCAACTCAGACTCATCCTCTATGTCCCAGAGGATCCTCCCCTATATCTTGCAACTCATTCTAGAACAGAGGAGTATTTCTCAGGTCTGCAAAACCCAGAGAAGAAAATTCATTTTACGATCTGAAGGGAGATGAAAAGCATATTTTAACAGCGCATTTCAAATGCATTCTGTGCTCATCACAGAAGCATCCAAGTACCTATATCATTTAGAAAGCTGCAGGAGAGCGAATAATGAATGTGGAATATGCGAATGATTCATTTTGCTTTTTAAAATATGCAATCCAGCCAGAGAAAGCTTCGCAAAATATCTAAAGACAAAATAAAATCTCTGTTCTTTGTAGACACAAAATTAAAGACATGATTAAGAAAAACCGGGAGTTTTAATTTTTAAAAGGTGGTAAAAGAAAAAAAATAAATGCCATAAAAAGGTGTCGGCAGGTTAAGGAAACTGCTATGAAAATGAGAGTGATGTGCTCTGAGCTGTTCACAGCTCTGTCCCCAGAGTGTGAAATTAGCGACTCAGACGGATTTCACAGGCACTTCGGGGGAGCGTGGCGGTGTGGCAGCGGATTTGCGACAGGGACCTCCCCGCCAAGTCCTGCCCACTTGCAAACTGCTGTTGCTATTCATGCAAAGCACAGATAATCCTGAGTGTCTGGAGCGTTTTGCATTTATATTGAATGCAGCCTCTCCTTCCGTGGGAGTGAGTCTAGCCCATGGGTGGAGTGCCCGGAGGAAGCTTCGCGAGACTAACATTCTCACCAAAATCCTATTTTCTCTCTCTCTCTAAGAAAAAAAAAAATACACATGAATTACACTGGGAATTACCTTGGGAAATCTGTAGGAAATAGGAATATAGTTCAAGTGTTCAATATTAAAATCTTTCCAAGGGATTCTCATGGTCTGGGGTCCAGGACTAAAATGAGCAATGACATTCTTTGTGTCCCCATCACATGACCCCACCTGGGAGTGGAGCTTGACGGGAAGTGTAACAGATAATAAACCCTGGGCAACGGGGAATGTGGGGAAGTGAGCTGCACGGCTCTTGTTCGGCCTCTCCATGTATTTCTGGCACGCTCACGCTGTACGTAACAACCACAATCAAACTGCAAGAAACATGATTACAGCTTTTACCTTCTACCTGATTGTGGTCAGCCGGACTGCCTGAAAAGGTCACAGAAAAAAAGAGGTCCTTTTAAGTAAGGAGCTGCCCATAGAGCCCAGGAAAGCTCTAATCACAGGTAAAAATCATTTTAGTCGGTTTATTATCTTAAGAAGCACTTGTGATCATTTTTGTGAGTTATTTTTTAAAAAAGATTTATTTATTTATTTGAGAGAGACCGAGTGTGAATTGGGGGAGGGGCAGAGAATCTCAAGTAGAATATCTGAGTGCAGAGCTGGACTCGATCCCAGGACCCTGAGATCAGGACCTGAGTTAAAATCACGAGCCAGCCGCTTAACTGACTGAGCCACTCAGGCACCCCTTGTTTTCATGGATTATTGTTTAATGCACCGTATTTTAAAAATCAACCTGTTCTTGATCCTTACAGAATCACCTCTTTGTAGTGTTCTCTCTTATGTGACATTTGTGGGGACAGACATTAGCACCTTGCAAACGCGGTTCTGGACTTTCTTGTCAAAAGTAGAGATTAAGAAACAGACAAATGATAATCACAACAACAGCAAAACAATGAAAAAACCAGCTCACAGCTCCTCATTACACATCCAATATGACCTAAGACAATTTTGCCCAAATTTCATATAGGCTCCCAGCAGTGCAGCTTAGGGCTCATATTACTGGAAGGAAAGAGTGAGCTGGGGCTGCAGGGGAGCTTTGTGTAGCAACTTGAAGGTGCCCTCAAAGATCCAGGTCTTTCCACCTCTGCTGTGCTCTGTTCCTGGCCAGCAGGAGAAACACAGCCACTTCTGGACTCTCTCTCCAAAGAACAAGGGCATTGCTCCTAAATCCCCAGCAAATGCCTCCTAGGATGTCCTTGGCCTCAGGTGGGCCACATATCCACACTGACCCCATCACAGATAAGGAAGATGGGGTTGTCCTTTGAGCAGCTCTGTAGCTGGAGTTGGGTGAGCCTCCCTGAGGCCCATGGGATACACGGGAGGGGGAAGCCGGACAGGCCGTCAGCAATACCAAAGGTGTCTCAGTAGGCCTGGGTGGCAGTCTGAGCACCTTTTGTGTGTGTGTGTCCTAGGCTGAGTTGGTTGGAATTCTGGATGAATTTAGCAGAGTGGTGATGGGTCTTTCCTCCTCCAGACTATTCCTCAATGGATGTGGAAAGAATGAAAACCACACAAACCAGTTCTCATGGACCTCTATGGGCTGGAAGGAATCAGGGTTGTGTTCTCAAGATTGATCTTTCTTCTGGGGCACCTGGTGGCTCAGTCTGACTCTTGATATTGGCTCAGGTTGTGATCTCAGGGTTGTGGGATCAAGCATCACATTGGGCTCTGTGGTCAATGGGGAGTCTGCTTGGGATTCTCTCTCTCCCTCTCTCTCTGCCTCTCCCCTGCTCACTCTCTCTCTTTAAAATAGTTTTTTTTTTTTTTTAAAAGATTGATCTTTCCCTTTTAAAAAAAAAAAAAGCTTTTTTATTTACTTGAGAGAGAGAAAGAGAGAGAGAGAGAAAGCATGATCAGGGGGAGGGGCAGAAGGAGAAGCAGGCTCCCCACTGAGCAGGGAGCCTGATGTGGGGCTTGATTCCAGGACCCCAGGATCATGACCTGTGCCGAAGGCAGGCACTTAACCGACTGAGCCACCCTGGCACCCCTGATCTTTCTTTCTCATTCTGTCCACAGGGGCTCAACGTATTTCAGGTGAGGCTGCCCTGTTCCGTCTATGCACTCAGCCTCTAGTCTGGGCTCGCCTGTCTGTCTGGACTTCATTCTGCAGAACCACCATGCGATGGTACTTTCCACCTGGATCTGTCCATCTCCTTCCACACATGGCATTGCAGCTTGAATTCAATCTTCTTTTCATGTTGTTTTTACCTCATTGAGAATCATGACATTTAAAAAGATGATAAAAAAGAAAGAAATGAAACCCCCGTTGGGACAAACCGGGATGATTGCACTGGCTGCCTCTCAGTGCCATATATTGAAAAGAGACCAATCAAGCCCTTTGGGTGTCTAGACATAGACTGTTTTCTTATTTCATTTTGTAGGCCTCTCCGTGTCTTTGACATCTTCTATGATTTATGGGAAACAGATTTAAAATTAAAGTATCAGTAGCATTACATTCTGCTGTGAGTGACCCAGGCCCAAGATAAGAGAAGCTTGAGCACAATATAAATTTATTTTTTCTCATGTAACAAGGTGAGGATGGGCAGGTCAAAGGCTGGGTGTCAGGGCTCTGCTCTGCCAAGCTCTGAAGGAACCACATTTCTTCGTTTCATTCTGCCACGAGTGGCTTTCACTCCCTGGGTTACCTCATGGTCTAAGACAGTCTCTCCAGCACCAGCCATTACACCTACTGCTCTGCCGGCAGGAAAGAGGAAGAGATAAAGTCAAACGAGGACAAAGGACACACACCAGGTTTCTTCTAAGGAAGGCTCTATTTATACTCCTTCAGTTACAAACCACACTTGCCTGCAACTTTTTTTCTGGTGGGTTTAATATTTTAAAAATCTATTTATGAATACTCTGTAATAACAGTAATCATATTATTAGTAGTCCATACTTAACTAGTGATTACTATGTACCAGATACACCTGTAAGTCCTCAACATATTTAATCCTTATAATGACCCACCGTGGTCAATGAATAATGTCCGCCTAATGCTGTCCATGTTCTAATCCCCGGAACCTGTGAATGTGTTTTTTTCATGCGGCAAAAGAAACTTTGCAGACCTGATTAAATTAAGGATTTTGAGATGGGGAGAGGAGCCTGGATTATTACCCAGGTGGGCCCAGTGTAATAGTGAGTGGCCTTTTAAAGGCAGGTGGTCGAGGAAAAGAAAAGATTCCCTGCTGCTTGCTTTCAAGATCGAGGAAGGGACTTGAACTAAGAAATGCAGTTATGTCTCTACAAGCTGGGAAAGGTAAAGAAACAGATTTCCCCTGAGATCCCCTAGAAGGAAAGCAATACTGTAGACTGATTTTAGACTTCTTCCCTTCAGCACTGTAAGATAATAAATGTGTGTTGTTAAGAAGCCTCTGTTTGCGGCAATGTTATAACAGCCCTAGGAAACTAAGACCCCATCCTGTAGATACTATTATTATCCCCATTCACAAAGGAGGAAACTGAAGCACAGAGAGGTTAAGTAACTTGCCCAAGGTCACAGAGCATACTGGTAGGCAGAAAGTCTAAATTTGAACGCAGACAGTCCCACTTGGGAGTCTACCCCTATAACCACCACTCACCTTGTGGAATACATATGCTGCCTGTTTGACATTTGCTTTGAATTATAATTTGGGGTTTGCAATTTGCCTTTTGACAATTTTATTTCCTATTTGGGAAGTTTTCAAACATGTGTGACAGTAAAAAGAATGCTATAATGGACTTCCATGTACCCAATCGCTTACCAATGGTCAAATTTGTTGCATCGATGAGCACCCCTTCCTGAGGAGCTGGAAGGAGCAGTCAGACCAGAAGGGGCAGGAGCCCTGAGAGTCCTGGGTGGGCTCAGCCTATGGCAGTGAGGGGTCTCGCACCCAGGAACAGCCAGGTGGGGAGTGTGGTGGGGGGTGCGTGAGACCGGCACGGGGCAGGTCCACCAGGATGAGGGTGAGCCATAGGAGGGGTCTGGAGCTGGGGATATGCTCTTGCCCTCATGCAACTTCATTCCAGTGCAGAGACACAGGCAAATCACCCCTGATGCTTATTATTCTACTTCTCTGTAGTAAAGTCTGCATCTTTATTTAAATGAAGCTCACTTTTTTTGGCTCTTACACCAGGAAAGTCTCACCCCTCAGGGGGACACACTTCAGCATTTATGTGAAAGGGAATTACATCCTGTGTAATTCTAATCTTCTCGGCCACGGTTGTTTTCTTGGGGGTATTTTTAAGCATCAAAAGGAAAACGAAGGAGAAAATCTGAAGAGACCACCCCCCAAGTCTGAAATCCTGTTAAACCTCCAACAAAACCAAATCTACCAGGGCTTGACGAAATAAGCTTGTATGCAGAGAAGGGCACGGTCATGGTGGAGAGACTCTGTGGCCTCCTTCCTAATCCCAGTTTTTTCCACATCTGGTTGGCAGCAGGCAAAGAGGGTTTCCTAGTTTCCCAGTATTCTGGTCGGGCTGGGTGGAATGGAAGACTGTGCTTTGATCATTGGATTTTGTTGTTATTTTAAGGTTCCTTACATAATGAAATTTATTCTTTTCAAAATAGCCTAGATCCTTTTAAAAGGAAGGGGAAGAAATGATTACCTAAGGTATGTAGTAGCGGTGGAAATGGGGCTTGGGAATATTTTGTTTTCTGCTGTTTAAAGTGAACATCCTGGGGCACCTGGGTGGCTCAGTGGTTGAGCATCTATCTGCCTTTGGCTCAGCTTGTGATCCCAGGGTCCTGGGTCCGCTTCTCCCTCTGCCTATATCTCTACCTCTCTGTCTGTGTCTCTCATGAATAAATAAATAAAATCTTAAAAAAAAAATAAGGTGAACATCCTAATTTGGGGCTTGCTATCAGAGGAGAGGGGAGAGGAGGAGAGGGCATAATCTTCCTAAAACCCTCAGGTCTTAATCACTGCAGGACACATACCTAATGCAAAACAGAGCTTTTGTCTGAAGCCCTTTTCTATAGGGCATTGCAACATCCAGAATGTAATTGTTGTGAAAGCCTCAGATATAACCCAAAGATACAAGAACCCTAAAGCTGGAAACAGCCCAGATGTCCCCCAGCAGGTGAATGGATGAACAAACCACATCATGGAACACTACACAGCTGTAAAGGAAGAAACTACTGATATATGTAATAAATGGGATGCATCTCAAAGGCATTATGCTGGCGACAGAGCCAGTCCCCAAATGTTACGTATTTTGTGATGACCCCATGCATCATTCTCAGAAAGACGAAACCATGGTGATAGAAAACACTGAAGAAATCACTGAAGGCATAGTGACCAAGGGTCCTCCCCACTTCCTGCCCTTGACTCTCCCTCGTCCACCTGGTCTGTCTATGCAGTGACAGCTCCCCTCTGATGTAGAGTCCCCAGGCCACCCCACTTCCCGAGCATTATTAAAATGATTAAAACACAAAGTCCAAGCACTATTATTTCTTGCTGAATGTAGAGAGAGTAAACAGTCAGAAAAAAAGAAAAAACACCACCCTGGGATGTTGGATCATATCAGCCCAGCACAGCGAGACAAAGACTGGGCGATCCTTGGGTTGGCATGTGATGTCATTCACTGGGTGCTTGGCACAAGGACGCTTTGAAACAATGACACTACGTGGAGGCTCTCAGTCACTGAGGTCGCAGGGGAGTCAGAGAGAGGATCACATAGCTACGGGCTTAAGTATATCAGCCAATATTTAATGAACCCATTTTTATTAAAGTATTAAAACACAAAACTCAAGGCAGCTGTTATCATTTCTATTCATCCGTATAGAAAACAGGCAGAGAAGAGAGGAAAATGCAATCCCGTGACCCTGGATCACAGGCACGCTCTGAGCACACGCAGGTGTCACCTAATCCTCACAATGGCCCATGGAGAAGGCCGAGGTATGGGTCTCAAAGCACAGGTGAAACCATAGGAGGCTGACTCCAGTTTGAGAAAAGTGTTGGCCTCCAGCCCATTTAGAGCATCACCAGGAAGATCTGTGAGGTTCCTTTGCACAGACTGTGCAGGACTGGATTTCAGCTCTTTGGTTGATGATCACATGCTGGTAGGGACGAGGGTAGCAGGGAATCCTGGTGTCCAGCATTTCAACACTTGTTTATCTGCTTAGATGGGGAGGTGCCACAATAAACTCACTGAGGTTAAATTCAGGTTCTTAGGAGCTGCGTGACTAGCTCAGAACACTTGAGCCCTCGGACTTTAATGTCCTCATCCTGTACGTGTATGCACCTGTGTGTGCATGCTTCACATGCATGTGGGTGTGTGCACACCAACATATGTATGTGTGTGCACCCACGTGCATGTGCATGAGGCAGTTAGGAGGAGGGGCTCCAGAGTCAGACGGTCCGGACTCGAATCCTGGCTCCACCACTTCTGAACCCATAGCCTTAGGAACACTGCTTACACCTCCTGTGCCTCAGCTTCCTCCTCTGTTGCTCAGTGACAGCCCCCACCTCATAAGGCCAATGTGAGGATTAGGTGAATCAGTCCCTGTGAAGCTCTTGAAAGGGCACCCGGCACAGGGTTGGTGTTTGAAAAATGTTGGTATGATTACTGCTGTTCATTGTTCACCAGGTCTCTGTTGTGTGCACTCCTGTGCAGGGCCACTGGTGTGGGTGCAAAGTTGTTTATGTAGGAGGTGGTCCCAGGAAGCACACTGGGGGTGGGGGAAGGGGACAGGGGCTGGAACTGAATCCTGAACATTTATGCTCTGATCTCCATGCACCACTGGCTGAGCACATCCCAGGGCCGTCAACTGCCAGCACTTCCAGCCCCAGACCAAGAGAACGTTCTCAGGTGGATGGCCTTGGGATGCCCTCGATGGCAGAACCGTGTTTGTTTCTTTACACCAGTTTCTAGGAAGGAGATTGCTTCGCCTAGAGCAGATATTCCGTAATGTTTGTGGAAGGAGGGACGGGGTGGGGGTGTAAGAAAGATAGGCATCAGGTTTAACCAAATGGACATAAAGCATCATCCGGGGAAGAATCCATTGTCTCTACCAACCTCCTCAGAGCTCAGAAAGCCCTGTCACATACATCGTTCTCATTTAATCATAGAAAGTTCACGTGAAAGACATTTTAGAGGCCTGCTAATCCAACTGCTTAATTTGCTCAAAATGGGAGCCCAGAGAGTTAGATGACTCACCCAAGGTCACCCAGAGAGTTCATTGCAGACCCTCAGTCAGAATTCAGGTCTTCTGATTTCCTAGTAAGAGCCTCTTTCTTTCTTTTCTTTTCTTTTTTCTTTCTTTCTTTCTTTCTTTCTTTCTTTCTTTCTTTCTTTCTTTCTTTCTTTCTTTCTTCTTTCTTTCTTTCTTTCTTTCTTTCTTTCTTTCTTTCTTTCTTTCTTTCTTTCTTTCTTTCTTTCTTTCTTCTTTTCTTTCTTTCTTCCTAAGATTTTATTTATTTACTCATGAGAGACAGAATGAGAGAGAGAGAGGCAGAGGCAGAGTGAGAAGCAGGCTCCATGCAGGGAGCCCTACGTGGGACTCGACCTGGGTCTCCAGGATCACGTTCTGGCCTGAAGGCAGTGCTAAACCACTGAGCCACCCAGGCTGCCCTCAGGCACCTCTTCCACCAAGAATCCTGTCTCCTCCTGCCTCAGGCCAAATTCTCCACTCCACCAAATCTAACTTAGGCATGTGCACAGTCCTCTACCTAGCAAATCCTAACTTTGGGAACATATATCGTAGAGACAAAAGCCCCCAGGACAAGGATATGTATCCACAGGTATTTATTGCAGTGGTGGCCATAGTGAGTTGACTACAGGTGATCCTAGAATCTGAAGACCACCTGACCAAGGTGTAGCAGATTTACAGTATGGAATGTTAGCTATTTCAGAATTGAGTTGGAACCTACCTTGATATGGTTTTGGTAAAAAAAAAAAGTAACTAATAAAGCAAACTGATGAATAGAAAGAGGCCCGCCCGTAGGCAGAGATCTCAATACCCACACAGAAGTCATCGAGGGATTTCTCAACTAAGAGGTTCAGGAGGGAGGTTTTCAGGCCCCTGGGAGCTGGGAATGGAGCTACCAGAGTCTTCAAGGACCAAGAGGGACCCAGTTTGAGGACTCTACTGTGCTTTGCTTGGGCTGTGGGAGAGGCAGGGTAGGCATGAGGCAGTGGGGTCCTTGGGCTGCCTGCTTCCTTCTGGACAGGGTGGACAGCTAGCCGGGAAAGGCCACAGACAAGAGGAACTTCAGGTGTGAATAAGAGAAGGCATTATCCTCTGTGATATGCATGTGCTGACCTGTGGGGCAGTGCTCAGCAACAGGGTGCTGGCACTTAAGAGGTGACTTCGGTGGCACAGTGATGGGATGGATGTTCAGTGGGTGGGAGCTGGGGGTCCCAGATCCCCACAGCACCCAGGACAGTCCGACAGTCCCACATCTCACAGAACTGTTTTGAGTCCTGCATCAGTTTCAAATGTCCCAATGGAGATTCATGTCAGTGAACCTTCTTCACAGTGATCTGAGGCTCAAAGAGAAGATCCATTTTATGTGGAAATCATAGTAGTAATGGTTTTTGCACTGTTTTCATACTCACTGAGTTTCCTGGGATGTCAACTGCGATGTAAATCAAGGGTAGCTTGTTTTTTGCTTTGTTCGGAAAATCTGCGAGTGCTGGTTCACCTCCTGGAACCTTCAGGTCTTGGGCACCAATGTGTTCAGTGGCATTTGAAAGCCCAACTCAACACCCTTTATACCAGCCTGCAGTTACAGCTTAACCAGTTCAGAGCGTCGTCACTGCCAGACCACTTGCACATTGAGGTATGCATTGTTTTATTGCAAATGACTGTACATACATTATTTGTCTTATATTTCTCTTTATATTGTAGTTAAACCATTAAATTGAATTTTAAAAGATATTTAGGTGACTTATATCATCTGTGAATATTATTTCAAGATACCCAAGTGGAAATTATAAAAAATTTGTTAAAAAAAAAAGGGGGGGCACCAGGTCTGATAGAGTTGAGAAACACAAGTCTGAACAGAATTAGCGACATCTCCTCTTTCCCCAGGGAACCTGAAGCCTCATTGAGAGACACTTCTGAGTTTTTTGTTAATTCGAGCCAGATTTTGACCACAAAAGAGGATCTTTTCTCTCCTTCTTAAACATCAAGGCTTCCTTTGCCAAGATCCCCCTTCATGGGTCTGCTGGAGACCAGCATAATTTTGATCCTTACATCTCCCGGCCCGTGTCAATTCTCCTGGAATTATTTCTACCAGCACAAGTGCGGCTGTTTGGCTCCAAGTTCACGGCAGACACAGCTGAAGCTTCTGTCAAATTTAGGTCATTGCCTGGTGGGTAAATAATTTGTCCCTCCTTAGGAGACAGATCGATAATCAACAAACACACATTTAGGGGGAAAAAAGGGCAGAAACGCTTAGTCATGCAAATCAGGGCGAGGAGAGGGTAAAGAAAGGGCCTCATTTGCATGCAGCAGCTCCAGCAGGGTCCTGGCCCACCAGCCCCTGTCTACGGAAACCCTTGGCCCAGAGCTGCAAACACCCGAGCACATTATTGCACGTTAATAAAGGTTTGTCCCGAGTGGAGTAAACAGCAGCGGTTCCCAGGACGCCAAGAAACAGCAAACTCTCCAGAGGTTCACTGGGTCATTAGCTGTGGCACAATACGGGTCAGGCTGGATGTAATGTTGTTCCCTTCAGCGAGGGGCTCCAATAGGGCCACCGGTTCTCACAGTGGGGGACAGTGACTGGGTTGCAAGTTGAGGTCTCCTGGATACCAGGCCCAGGGCCCTCATTAGGATTCATGGCGCCTCTGACATCACTGGTGCTTTTGTGATGCAAACCTCCACGTTGTCTAAGCGCAGGAGGGGCCCCTGGATCTGTGTGTCCCTGTTACTGTGCACGCCCACGAAATGGGACACGCAGATGCGCCCACGCAGGACTAAATGAATAACTGGCTAAAACGCCTTCCATTCCTGTAAGTAGTGGTTAGATGGTTTCCCTGAAGGCGGCTCCTTATGCAGCCGAGTTCTTTAAGTGCACGGATATTTGGGAAATTGTAGGGATGAAGTCAAACAAATCCGAGCGTTCTAATTCTGCGTTCTGCATATGTTCTGTCTTTACATTCTGCTTGGAGAGCGTAAGAACCCAACAGACAGAGGGGGAGGCTCGCGGGCGGACGTCGCGTGGGCAGAGCCAGAAGGAACCGCAGGGAGGGAAGCCCGGTCGGCGTCACCCCCGCGGCACAGGGAAGCCCGGCACGGGATGCTGCCCGGGTCTGGACGTTTGGAAGCAGGTGTTCCCCGTGACAATCCCGCTTCCTGCTCCTCATTCAGAGGTGCCCCGACCAGATGGCAGAGGCCCGATGAGGGCAGAAGGCAGGGACAGCAGGGCTCGCCTCCCACGCCCCAGCGCCCTCCCCACCTGCCCCGCAGGCCCTTCCTGCCCGGCCGGAGCTCTCTCTGCCCCAGAACATGCCTGAGGACTCGAGATGTTCCCAGCTTCACAGGCCCCGGGGGCACGTGGAGGCCTGTCCACCCCCTCCCTCAGCCCCCTTCCCCTGGACTCACCCACCTGCCTTCTGTGCCATAGACGCGTCACCTTCGTCCCGACCCAGGCCCTCCTCCGGGCTGTCCCCAGCTCCTTGCACAGCTGCCCCTTCTCACCTTCCAGGGCTCTGTCAGTGTCACGTCCGCAGGGGGCCCCGACTCCCTGGTTTACAGTCATCCCCTCCACCCAGGCCCCTCCCAGCAGGCCTCTGTTTTCCCTTCTGGGTACCACTCACCACCATCAGAAGTGACCCCGAAGGCATGTTTCCTTGGCGTCATCTCCCTCGCCTTCCCTCTTGAGTGTGAGCTCCAAGGCCTCAGGAACCCACTTGTCCTGCTAAGCCCCGTGTGCCCTGCACCTGCTGCAGCACCTCGCCCAGAAGCACTGACTGGTAGTGACTGGGGGACGGCTCAGCGGCTTGAGTGTGGCATCCGGAGTCCTGGGCTCGGGTCCCACAGGCTGTTTACTGGCCCCCTGACTGTGGGGCAGGGACACCTCCCGTCCGGGTACAGGCTTCCTCCTCTGAGAAGTGGGCTGATGCCACAACACTTGTCTTGTACGACTGTTGGGAGGTGCAGAGACAGGAGACCTGCTGACCTGAGAGCCGAGGGGATGGGAGTGGCCCTGTCACAGTGGCTGCACACCTGGGCAGAGGTCAGGGCTCAGGCTAAGGCATCCCGGTGTGTGTGTGCAAGTGAGTGTGTGTGCCAGGTGTGTGCATGTCTGTGTGTGTGTGTGCACACTGAACATTAATACCGATGGCTCTCTCCCTATGAACAGCCTTCAATACTACATCCTAGCATCTGCTCTAAATGTTTCATGCTAATTAACTCGCTTAATTCTCACAACCATACCTGCCTGTGATTGTTACCATCTCCGTTTTATAGATAAGGAAACTGAGGCACAGAGAGGCTAAGTTATCTTGCTGTGGTCACGCAGCCAGCAACTGAAGGGGAGAGTGTGTCCGAGCGGGGACGGAGTGCTGGCTTCTGCACAGGCATGGGTCCCAGCTGGAAGCAGGCAATGAAGTGGCTTGACCCTCCACGGGGCAACATTTGTTCTAGTTCCCTTGAACTTGGCAAGGCCTAGGTGACTTTGTGGTGAGATAATTTATCTCGCCAAGGGTCTGTACAGAAACATCTAGCTGCCTCCCCATGTCCCTTCTCCCATCTTTTATAGAGACAGAGCCTTCAGATCCTCAATGGGACACAGGGCTGCTAGGATAGAGTGCAGCTTCTCCCCTATTCCTCAGACTGGGGTGGCGTGGGACTAAGTTTTGGCCAACAGGTTGGGAAGAGAACAAGGGAGTCTGACTTCCAGGTTTAAGGTGAGAGTCTTCTCCTTCCTTCTTTCCCCTTTCCCACAGGCTGGAATTTAGACCAGGTGCCTTGGCCACCTGGATGAACACAACACCCCAGGAAGAGTAGGACAAGAAGAGGGGCAAGGCTTGGTCCCCAACTCCTTGGAGTTTCAGGTAGGGGTGGAGGAAGGTGGTGTGGAGGGCGGGCAGGGCTCTGTACCGGGTAGTGTGTTTGGTCTCCACACCTCCTCTGTCGTCAGGAGTGGAGGCGCTCCTCTCTCCTCCCACACGACCTCCCCTGCCGCCCGCCCCAGTGTGACAGCCCCAGGACGGGAGCCTGTCCTCCAACCACCCACTGTCCTGCTCCACAGGAGTGACCAGCCCGCAGCCCGCGGCCTGAGAGACCCAGAAGAGCCCCGGGGGTCCCCTGTCCCTTCCCTGGCTGTGCTCTGAAGTCACACCAGCCACATGTCCCGGGCCCTGTCATGATCCGTCGTGGATGGTTACCACCCTGGGCCGTGCAGATGCAGAGCATCTCCATCATCGTAGACGGTTTCCTGGGACGACACTGGCCTGCACAGACAAGGTCCTGAATCCAGCAAGTCATCAGGTGGGACAGAGGCGCCAGGCAAGGAGGAAATGACACATAGGGAGCTTTGCCCAAAGGTCCCCCCTCCCTCATGCACTTGATCCTTCATTCACTCACCTCCTTCATTTCACGTCTATCGAGCTCCTTCCAGGCCCTGACCATTGACTGTCCTGGCCTCAGGGAAACAAAGGAGAATGAGGCAGATGCAGGCCCCGACCTCGGGGAGCTCATGGTCTCGTCCAGGGAGGCAAATGAGAGAGAAGGAGGCGAATAAATCAGCAAACAAGACAATTTCAGAAAACAGCAAATGCCACCAGCAAAGCAGTGTAGGGTGACCTTGTGGGGACTCAGTGCCTATAGGGTGAAGGCCGGGGTTTGGTTTAGGGAAACATATCATCTCCGGGCAACCCAATATCACAGGCCGGGGGTGATGTCAGACCCTCAAACGGGTGAGGAGTGAGATGCTCCAGGGACCACCTCCTGAAAGGTGGGAGGACCTGGGGCCGGGGCACCCCTGAGCTCTGGGCATTAGGACGTGGCCCCAACCCCGGGCCTGGAGGTGCACCGAGGGTCCCCGGACAGCAGAGGGGACATGAAATGCAGCAGTGGCCCAGGCCGCCTGCGGAGCTTATTCCGAGGATGGATCAGAGAGGCTGTCAGGAAGGCCCTGGCTGGCCCTGGCCCCAAGGCTGCCCGGTGTGGGGGTCGTTCTAGTGTCCAGCTCTGGAGGCACTGGCGTCCTTCCCCTTGAAGCCTCTGTGCACACACTGTCCCCGGGCCCTCGAGACACGTTGTCCCATCCAGGAGGCAGGGGCCCCCGCTCAGCAGAGGCGCCCAGAGCCTGGCTCCTGGGAGCTCCGGGGATAGGGCTGTTGGCTGTCACTGCCCCTATAATTCCCAGGACAAAGCTCGTGGGGTGGGATCCCTGGGTGGCGCAGCGGTTTGGCGCCTGCCTTTGGCCCAGGGCGCGATCCTGGAGACCCAGGATCGAATCCCACATCAGGCTCCTGGTGCATGGAGCCTGCTTCTCCCTCTGCCTACGTCTCTGCCTCTCTCTCTCTCTCTGTGACTATCATAAATAAATAAAAATTAAAAAAAAAAATTTAAAAAAAAAAAAAAAAGCTCGTGGGGACCTGGACGCTGGGAGGCAGGAAGGGGACCTGGGAAGCAGCTGCGACAACAGTCTGACCTCAGTAAGGAGAGCCAGGCAGCTGTTTGCCTTGAAACCCTCGGAAATGAAGGTGCCAGCGATCTGCTCTGCAGCAAGAACTTTCCATCTCTGCATGTGCGAGGCATAATTATGTCATTTGGGTTCTCAAACAGACCAAACTGTGTCCTCCTGGCAGAAAGTGAGCAAAACCAACCCCGGTTACGGTTCCCTGACAGCTCAGTGGATTCAGCCAAAGAAAATGACCCTGCACGGCAGCGGGTGAGGCCACACAGGAGGATTGTGAGAAATAACTCAGCAGGTGTAAACGTTCCCTGCGTTTCTGGGCAGGCTGGAAGGTTCCAAGGGGCCAGGGAAGTTGCTGCCCCCAACCGAACCCTCTGCTGGATTGTCCTGGTGACGGGACCTGAGACCCGACTCAGGCGTCTCAGGCCGAGGGCATCGATGGGCTCACGCACTGGTGCTTGGTCTGCAGGCAGAGCTGGGTCTGGGTGCTCGGATGCCACGCCCTGGGCTCAGCTGTCTCCCGTGTCCCCGTGGCGCTGGGTCCCCTTCAGGCTGCAGTCAGGGGCCGGGCACCTGCAGGTGCTCTGTGCGCAGCTCCAACCACCCACGGTTCCAGCTCCAGCCACGCACTCGCGCAGGTCCAAGTCCAGGGACGGGAGCGCGATGGCACAAGAGCCCCAGAGTCACTGATGAAGCAGCGTAGGTCCCTCCTGTCACTGAGCTGACTGCTGGGCAGTGGTGTCTTGTGTGGCCCCTTCCCCCGCAGGGCCTGGAGTTTGGGGTCAGCTCACCCCCAACACATGGATTGAGGTAGGAAGGTGAGTTCTCAAATGACAGGCAGGTTCTGTTGACACCAGAAGGGGAAGCAGATGCGGGAGAGGGCAGGGGGGTGTTCATCCCAGGAAGGGAGCGTGGAGGGGACACACCACATGGCCAGGGAACCTCGAAGGAATCAGGTGGTTGGTGCGGAAGACGTTCCACAAGCTCTGGATTTATTTCTGAATGCTTCAGCCCACCTGGGAATTTGTAACTGTGAACGTGGTCACCGAATGTGGGGTGACGGCTACCTTCTGTCTCCATCAGAGAGCGAGGGAGTTTGGGGACCCCTGTGAAACCAGGCCCCCGTGAGCGGGTGCAGCACTTTGGTCCCCAGGGGCCAGTTGTGCAGGCTTCTCCCCCAGGGCCCTGCTCCCTCTGAGCCTTGGAAACCAGCTTGGGGAGCCTGACCAGTGGTGGTTGGCCTTACTCCTGAGGGACAGGTCTGGGGCTGGTGGGGGGGCTGCATGATGTCACCCAGGGGCACTCTTGCCATGTGGACCTCCGTCCTCAGCCTGTGCCCTCCCTCGGGGTCTCTTGTGGCTGCAGGTGCCCCTGCTTCTTAGGGAAAAGGGAGGGGAGGAGAGAGGGGAAGGGAAAAGGGGGAGGAGACTGAAAGAGGAAAACTGCTTTCCTAGAACCAACCCCCCTCCACCAGGATAGAGGAGGAAGAGGGAGAGGGGCTGGAGAAGGGAGGAGGGGGAGAAGGGAGAGACTGAAAGGACTGAAAGAGGAGAACAGGGATTTCCTAGAGCCCCCACCCAGGAGGGAGGAGGAGGAGGGGGAGGAGGGAGAGACTGAAGGAGGAGACCAGGGCTTTCCCAGAGCCCCCAGCAGCTGCCTGTTCCCGTCATGGCCCGGCCCGTGTCCCAGGGGCACAGAGGTGGAGGCTGGATAAGGTTTAGGGGACTCGTGCCCATCGGGGCCGGGAGCGAGAAGGAAGGGCAGGCCCAGGGCGGACACCTGGCGTGTGCGTCACCGGCCAGAGAACAGGCTCAGAGACTTGCGTTTGTGCGCAAAGGACACGCGCAGCTGCTTTCGGTCAAAGGCACATAATTCACATCTTCGCAGACACAGACGCAAATTCCTGCTCTTGAGTAATGAAGGCGACCGAACCGCACGCTTCTGCCTGCAAATATTCCACGCGGCCCCTGCCGCCCCGGGAGCCGTCCCGGGGTTCAGCCTCAGCAGAGATGCCCCGAGCCCGGCCGCCCGGGCGCACGTGGGCTGGGCCGTGGCCTCCGCGGAAGGCGGCAGGTGGGGCAGCTCCTCGCTGCCCGGGAGCCCCGCTTCGGCCTGCAGCCCCGGCCTGGACGCGGGCCCGGGGGGAAAGCCCAGCTCTCCACGGAGCCACAGCGGCCCATTATTTCTGCTCGAAAACAGCCCTGGATCCCCGGCAGAGAGCAGAGAGCAGGGGTGACAGGCCCGGCTGTCGTGCTCAGCTCTGCATGAAATCGCCATCGGCCTGCTTGACTTCTGTCACGAGCAGGCCGGTGGCTTCCAGTGGGTGTGAATGGACCCCTGGCCACGCGCGGGACCTGCCGGAGGCCTCGGGGTCCTGTCTGCCGAAGAAGCGGGAATCCCTACAGTCACGGCTCGCTGCCCACGTGAAACGCCCTGTTGTCGCCCGGGAACTTGCAGGATGAGCCAAAACGACTGTGCTCACTCCTGGTCTGCGTCTTGCCGGAGCCTGTGATCCGTCCTCAAGTAAGTAGCAACCTCGAAAAAATAAACTGAGCACATTTAAACAATTACAGAGATTTTCCGCCAGAAGAATATAATGGACCGCCCATCCCCCAGACTCCACGGTTAGCAGGATGTGCCCCATTCCCTCCAGCTGCCTCCCCTCTTTCTACCAAAGTATTTCAAAGCTGATCCCAGACGCCACGTGGATTTTTAAGACATAACTGTGCTGTCGCATCACCGATCCCGCGCAGATTGCTCTGTCTCACAGACGTTTTCTCCTCACCGCTTCCCCAGAGTCAGGACTCAAACCAGAGCCCCAGCATTTGGTCAAGTCTCTACAGGCTCTTGGTGGAATGTGATCTGCTCCCTTTTATTTGGTAGCTCATGTCACTGCCTTGTGGGATTCCCAGGATCAGTGGCCCCACGGGGCCCCACGGTCTGGATTCGTTGATCTGGGGCCTCACATTTCGATTCCTCCACCTGGAAGGAGAAGTGGGTGCCCCTGAGCAACCTCGGGAAGGGTCGTGGTGTCCAATAAACCCCGCCTGGGCTGCTGGAGCCCAAAGGAGCCAGCTTCCCCAGCTGCTGTAGGACGTGTCTGCCTGTGTTTTAAGGACATTTCCTGGATTATTGTTGAACAGCACAGTAGGCGTTTGCTCCCCAGCATCACCACCTCATTTGGTGTCGGCTCTGTTCCTTCATTCTACAGGTGAGGACTGAGGCTCAGGGAAGAGAAATTTGCTCAAGGTCACTTGTCCTGTAGACCTGGGGATCAGCCTGTTCCCCCGTTTCCATGATTGTCCCCCTGTGGGTTCCACCCAGCAATCAGCTCTGCTGCACCTGCTCCATATAAACCCCTCCAGTTGCTTCCCACCATTTTTCTCATGAACCCCAGGGTCTCGCCTTGGCCCTGGAGGCCCGTCCCCCACTTCCTGCCTCTCTGCACCCTGCTGTCCCCCACAGCCCCAGTCCTGGGCCTCCTCCCTTTTCTTCGTCCATCTCAGACCTACTTCTGGGCCTTTGCACGTGCTGCGCCCTTTGCCTGGAACGCTCTCCTCACTGCCTCTGCCTTGGCTGGAACTTCTGTGTTCATCTGGGCTCCTAGTCACCCCTCCAGAGAAGCCGTCCCTGGCTTCCCTGTCCAACGTGTCTCATGTGGTCTCCTGGGCCCTGCCTTCTTTCAACTCTCGGTGTACTTCTGTAGAGCAGTACGTCCTCTTTATCAACCTTGTTTTCTTTGTGGTCACTCACTGTGTCTCCTTTAAAAAGCATCACCCTCTGAGGTGAAGGACCAAGTGGGTCCTGCTCAGGGCTATATTTTGTGGCTTGGAGCAGTGCCTGGCACAGTATTTGCTCCAAAAATGGTTAAGTAGGTGATCAAAACAGAGACTGGCCTTAGATACAATATAGTTGCAAATCCCAAAGGTCCTGGACAGGTCCTTGCTCTTCCCTCTATCTCACTGGCCTTTCTCACCCACCTGTCCACCTGACGAGATAGTCTCAGGACTAAGTGAGTCACTGAGGGCCGATCCCTAGTCACAGGTTGCTGAGGCCTGGGTGTTTGTTTCTCCTGCCCCACAGGTCTGTGCTGCTGTCATGTGATATGACCTCTGCTGTGTCTGGCAAGTCCCTTCACCTCTGCCTTGTAAGGCCACTCGTGATGCATGTAGGGTCCCCCTGGGAAATCTCAGTGATTGTCTCATCTCAAAATCCTTAATTATATCTATAAATACTCTTTTTTTTGGGTAAGGTCACCTTTACAAGATCCAGGGATTAGAGACCTCGATGTCTCCATGTGGTTGTTCCTCAACCTGCTTGTTAGATGCTGATCCATCACCTGCTTTGTCTTAATGTCATATTTGTGATGTTCTGGTCCCTAACCACTTCAGCGCCTGAGAGAAAGGGGAACCAGCTGTAAAAAGGAAATACTTCTCTTAATTACCTTTGTACCCAGAGTGTGCTCTGGGCAAGGAGCCGAGGTGGTGGGATGTTTAAGAAAGCAAGAGCCATCAATCATGCTGGCCCTGCTGCTGGCCGACTTGCCTCCTGCAGACCCTGTCACCATGGCCGTAGGTGGCATGTGATCAATCGTTTCTCTGGGAGCTCTGAGTGACGCTGTCTCCTGTGAGATGAGAGTCCACGAGCAACGGCCTCTGGAGGGAATGTTCTAGAAGGGGCTGGCCCCAGGGCCTCCCTCTGCTGGGTATAGGGGTATAAGGAGAGCTCATAGGGGATACTTTGACCCACCAGGCAGCCCATGTACTCCTCAGACCACGGATTCAGCAACAGCACGGATTATTCTGGAGACCACGCTTCCTCCGTGTAGGCAGGAGGGAAGAGGTCCCTGACAAGACCCCCAACTCCATGCCTGTCTGCTCACAGCCGCTCTGCCATCACCCCCTGGAGACAGCGGGCTGGCTCCCTTTCACCTTCGTCCTGCCCAGGTCGCCCCCAAAGGCCCCTGGGACCCTGGTCCTCCCTCATCCCCAGGCTAACCCCACAGCTGTGGGGCCAGAGAAGACCCCCCAATCCCCTGGACCCCCTTTCTTCTTCCCACAGCATGTCCATCTTGCCTATACCCCGCGTCTTGCTCATTTACCTGGCTGATTCTAGAATGCAAGCTCCTGCAGTCAGGGCTTTTGTCTGGAGATTGTCACCTCGTGCAAGACTCGCAGCAGCTCAAGGAGAGGGAGTAGCCCCATGTGCCCCGCACCCTGTTTCCGAACGGGGTTCAGAGCAGCAGGTGGCTCGTGAGGAAGGGCTCGTGAGGGTGGAGCGTCTGCTGGGGTCGGGCTGGGGCTCTGCTCCCCGCAGACTCTGCATGGCCTTGCAGAGCCGGCCTGGGGAGCGTGAGGGGACACTCAGTTGCGGCCCGAGCACCACTGGCCCCCCGCTCTCCGGACGGGCCATGGGACAGGCCAAGGGGGGCCTGCTCAGAGGGTGTGAGGGATCACCGGACACCCGGCTCCCCGCACTCGGGTGGTGGGTGCAGTGCTCCCGGCCACTGAGGTCGCGCTGCGGGGACCCCCCAGGTCTGAGCTCGTGACAAGGCCGCAGCGCCCGGAGGTGTGGCCGCCGTCCCCGGGCCTCCTGCGCCCCTGCGGCTCGTGCCCACCCGATGGCTCTGGTCCCCGCGGCCCCGCCGCCCAGGAGACGCGGCCCGCACGGTCTGTGGCCTTCGCCCGCGGCGAGATGAGCGAGGGCTCGGCACCGCCCGGCTACGGACGACAACAGGGGCCTGGCTTTCCTCCCTCCTCCTCCTCTCTCCTGTTACAGTTAGTTCGGGTTTTATTTTCCCTGAAGGGAAGGAAGCTGTCCATAGGAGGGTGCTCCCTGAGAGCTTCTCCTGCAGCAGAAGGTGGGCAGGAACCCGGCTGGGGGCAGGGATCAGGCCTGGCGGCCACTCCGCGGCCTTCTGTCAACTGCGGAGCCGCGTGAACTAGTGGGGAAACTGGGAAAGGGCAAGAGGCACAATTTGGGGGGCACCTGGGTGGCTCCGCGGTTGAGCATCTGCCTTCAGCTCAGGGTGTGACCCTGGGGTCCTGGGATCGAGTCCTCATCGGGATCCCCACAGGAAGCCTGCTTCTCCCTCTGTCTGTGTCTCTGCCTCTCTCATGAATAAATGAATAAAATCTTAAAAAAAAAAAAGTGAGAACTCAGTCTAACACTTAAGCACTTGCGTCAATGCCCGTCCTGTACGGGCTCCTGGCCGCGCACCTGGCGGCCTGCTTGATGCTGTGAAATTGTGCTTCTGACTCTGGTTCGCACAGGACCCACCTGGGGGTCCAGCTAACGTTTGGATCCCCTTAGTAGGACTTGGATGGGACCTGCCATTCTGCATTTTCAGGATGCTTCCAGGTGAGGGAGATGCTGCTGGTCTGTGGACCACACTTTGAGAAGCAAGGCCTTATGTTTTTGACTTTGAACCTTCATAACAACCCTTGAACTGAAATAAACCGGTTCAGAGAAGGTAGGTGACCTCCTCAGGAAAATGACCACTCAGGTAAGTGATCTCCTCAGGTAAGTGACCTCTCAGGTAAGTGAGCTTTAAGGTAAGTGACCTCTCAGCTATGGGATCTCTCCAGGTAAGTGACCTCTCAAGGCAAGTGGCCTCCTTAGGCAAGTGACATTGTCACATAAGTGACGTCCTTGGGTTAGTGGCCTCCCCAGTGTCATGTGGCAGGTATACGATGGAGGCAGGATTTGAAAATGGATCTTCTCAATCCCACAGCTCCCGTCTTAACCAACACATGCCTCTAAGTGCAACTCCATGGGTGATTTTCCTATAATTTTTCCTTGAAGTCTGTTTTGCAGAATGGTTTTACTAATTAGAAGTTATAAGATGCTTTCTCCTCAGAGTCACTAGACTGTGAAAGCTGCTCTCGTGTTGAAGCTCTCTTATCGGTCTGGGCGAAGTGAGTGAACGTCCGAGTCGCCTTGGAAGGAGGGCACAGGCCGGAACCCTATCACTAAGCGCTCACCGTCAGTGGCTCAGCAGAAACGAGGCATTTTACAAGGACCTAAATCTGCAGTTGCTTTTACCATAACGTTCAACACAGAATCTTGACTGGGAGAGCGTGCAGACTTGAAGAGGCTGCTCTTACCTTGTCCAATGTTTTCAAGCAGATGAAGCCCCAAGGGGGAGAATTCTCATGTGGACACTGACCTTGACAAACCTACGGTCTCTCTTCATATCACCTGCCTGTTTGCGTCTGGCCGCTCCAAGGTGCCCATGCCTGGGACCCCAGTCCCATTTGGGGCCCGCCTCCCAAGGCCCTGCTTTAGGTGACCAGGAGGGGACATGTCAATGCCCTTCTCCTTGTCTTAGGAGAAAAGTAGGTGGGAAGAGATAACCCATCAGATAACAATGATGAAAAGAAAACCCCAATAGTATTAGAGTCCTAAAGGGTATGAGGACACAACAAAATGGATGATATTAATCTGCATTCCATCTATGCACTAATTTTTTTTTTTTGGTGGAAATGTGTGTAAGGTGACACTACAGGTCTATACTTAAGAAAAAGTATCAAATAACAAGTATTTTAAGTTACAGCCATGTCTTATATCTCCCAGGCACTGGTGATGGGGGAGTCAGGGATGAGTCCTCTGCACCCTCTCCTGTGCTCAGTCCCAATCTGTGCTTCTTTGAGGATCCCATATCATCTGCACAGAACCCACTGGACACTCAGAAAATTCAGGGCCTTTCTAAGCTGCTTGGATCTCCTGAGGGCTGAGTCCGCTGATATGGGTCAGAAAGGAGCTGTGACTTCTCCCTGGGTGTAGAGAAAGATCTGGAAGCAGAGTCTGACTTAGGGTTTGTCAGGAAGCACTTGCACTGGTCTGTGACAGTGCTGGTCCCTGCTCCCCCATCAGGGGAGCTCTGAGCACTGACTCCCCCCCCCCCCCCCCCCCGCAGATGGTCTCCCTCAATGTCCTTCCATAAATCTCTGACCCCCACCCCACTTGGTGGTGGTGGAGGGGGTCATACCTGGACCTGGAAGTGCCCTCATGTTCTTATGCTCATGGCTGGGGTGGGGTAGCCCCATGGAGTGGTCACCTGTAGGCTTCTGTCTCTGGAATCCCTGAAAGGCCACCAGGCAGCCATCACAGAGTGGGGCCCTTCGTCTGCTTCCTTCAGGGATCCAGAGCCTGGGGCTCCTGCAGAGCAGAGCAGAGCAGGTGTCGGCAGGCCTCTGCTGGTCCACAAAGGAGCCTGCCTGTCCCAACCACACTAGACAGGGGGCAGGAGGCAGCTGTGGCAGAGGCGTGGACCCAAGGACAGAAGCGTGGACCATTTCATTTGCTTAGAACCAGGAGATCCAAACCCTCTCTACTTGGGAACAGTTGGGTAGTTGGTGCATCAGTTTTGGGGGGGGGGGGCAGTTGAGGAGGAGGGGTCAGACTAGGGGTGGAGTCAGGGCAAAAGCAGTAGAGCAGCCTGGCTGGGAGTGGGCTCAGGTGAGGGGCAGGGCCAAGCTGCAAGTGGGTGAAGGTGTAGGCCATACCCAGGCTCTGCTTGCCCAGGGCCTTCTCTTCTCCAGGCGGCTCTCATTCCCCCCATTGACATTTCAGTCAACAGTTCCCACGGCCTCTGCTAATGTTTTTCATTAGTCTTCACAACTGTTGTGCCAACATGTTTCCTTAAAAAACACTATGGAAAAAAGGCACTACTTTGGAGGAATTTGCTCCTGCCTCGTCTGCTTGCAATTTGATTGTGGGAAATTCTGGGAATAATTCAGCTCAGTGTTTCTGTAGCATAGAGAAGAGTCAGCGCTCCGAGTTGATCGAGCTCAAGTTCATCGGCCCCCTCGAACAGAAAAGGGTACAGACCATGGTATAAAAATCTGTCATGGGAAGACTGAGCTCTTTTAGTCCAGCACCCTTCAAACATTTGGAAAATGACACACAACAAAGAAAAGCACTTTCCCGTGGATCCCAGTATACACACACGCACACATGCACACACAACGGGTGCATGGGCAGAATGAAATGAAATGCGTCCAATATCATATGTATCCTGATTCCGAGCGATGCACTCTGATATTATCCTGATCTATTTTGGGCAATCTGATTATTTAAGTGGTGGTTCCAGCTCATCGAATTTGTTTTATGACCTACTTCTAGGTCACAAAGAGCAAGTAAGGCTGGATTCCTAGTCCGTATATATGACCATCTTTGCATCTTTGTGAAATTTCCAAGACTTCTCTTGCTTCTTTGTTTCCTTCCTCTTCATTCTCTAAATGCCTGAAATCACACTATTGCTGCAGGTAAGATGACATCATTGCCATCATAGTCAAAACAAATTTCTCTTTTTATAAAAATACAAATATCTGGAGGAGCTAAATGACTTGCCTATGTGACAACAAAGTTGATAAAATAAAACCCACAAAAGGGATTTTTCATGATTCACTGATGTTAACGTGTCATACGATAAGGGAAGGCTGTTGGTTTCCATCACCTTGATTATATATACAGCTCATGCCCCAAACACGGTTAGCCTGGTTGTTCCTGTGGGAAGCAGATCATGGGAGCAACCAAATTCCAAGGAGAGATTTGTTCTTTCATGGAGGACTGTGACAAATCATAGGTGGTCCTACTCGCTCACTCTGACCCTCTCCACGGCGTTCCTCAGGCGGCCGGAGGAACTCTGGAAGCACAGGTCATCCCACAACCTTGCCCTCTCTGTAAGTGGCAGCCCTCATGGCCCTGAGGCCGGCACCGGGGCACCGTCCTCCCTCCTTCCTTGCACACTCCGCTTCTCCCCCAGCAGCCCGTCCTGCCAGCTCCACCTGCCTCCCACTCACCTCCGGCCCCATGACCGCCGGGCTCAGGCCACCTTCCCCTCCTCCTCCTGGCCTCCCCGGTCGCCCTGCTCCGGCATTTGCCCCACATCCCACCGGCAACAGCCAGATGATCCCGTCCAAACGTGACCCAGGTCTTGTCCCAGTGGCTCTCACTTCCCTTGGAGTGAAAGCTGAAGTCTTCTCAGGGATCCACGGGCCTGAGATGATCTGTCACCCCCTCCCTGCACTCACCTGTCATCTCTCTGGACTTATGTCCCCCCACACTCCCCTTCACCCACTTGGCTCCAGCCACACTGGCCTCCTCGCTGCTCCCTCTGCCTGCAATACCCTGTGCCCCCATGTGTCCCCGTTCCAGCATCACCTCCCGGGCAGAGCCTTCCCTGACCACCTGGTCACCCTGCAACCCCGTTCCTGGCGGTCCCTCCCCTGATGCTACTTTGTTGGTCTGCATGCGTCCCTCCGTGTTGGATGCGGTGCATATTCACACTTTGTTCTGTCACTGTCTGTCGTCCCTGCACAGCGTCAGCTCCGTGAGGACCAGGGCCACCTGCCGCGCTCACGGCTGCGTCCCCAGTACCCTGAGTTGGCACCAGTGCATACGTGCGGCCTGTTTGAGCGATGCGCGCAGGCATGAATGAGAACCAGCTTCTCCGCGGGGCGACACTGCTCCCGGGGGGCAGCAGGTGGTTGCTGGGTGGGAAGATCTCCGTCTCTTTATGTAAGAACACAGGCGGACGTTCAGCACATAAAGACGCAGCGGACGCTTCTGTGGTATTAAAATTTCACGAGGGCCAATCCGGAAAAGATGCCTAAAATGACTCCGTAGGGGACGATAATGAAATGAAGGTTGAGAAGCGAATCAGAGGAAGCCCAGACGAAGCTCAGCCTTTTGCTCCCACACGTGCCCGGGGCAGGGACAGGAAGCAGGAGCCCTTCAGGAGGCGCCAGGCCTGGGACAATCACCACAATCACGGGCAGTCCTGGGTGGGGGACTCACGGGGGAGCGGCTCGGAGCACCCGGGGAGCATCTCTCCTGCCCAGGGACAGACTTACAAAGGATGATATTTACATTTTTCCTGAAGCCTCTAATTTCCTCATTTATCATTTGTCAGCGCCCGAGGCCCTTCCACGCACGCGGGATGTTTGCACACATCTAATGATCCCTTTTGCCAAACAAACGTCACCGTCTCTACGAGGAAATTCGTTAACGCTGCCGAGGCTGCTAATTCCATCCATTAATGTCACACTGAGCGTCGCGCTCGGGATCCGGGGCAGCTGCTGGCACCCTGCGACCCCCTACCCCCCGCCCCCCGGGGCTCCTGGGGCCAGTTTGCTGGGAGCTCTTCCCAGAGAGGGAACCATGGAAACCGCCCCTGGCGGGGCTGCTGAGAGGAGAACAGAGCGGATTCCAGTCTCTGTGCTGGGCTGAAGGGGACCTGGGCTGGGGACAGAGGCCAGGTTTCTAGAACTCCGCCGGTGCCCGGGTCAGGGGCCTGCCCCTGCTCCCTGGACTTGGAGCAGCCCCAGGGGAAGGCAGAGCAGGCCGGTGCCGCTGTCCCCGGGAGAGGTCTGGGGGGCCAGGGAGGCCCCCCGAGAACTGCTCCCCTCGCTCCCTCCATCAGCTCACCCCGAGCTGCTTGACCAGACCCCAGGCTTTTTGCATCAACTCAGTTCTGCCCCCAGGGCGGAACTCCGAGCTCCAGGTGAGCACTCAGGTCCTGCTGTCCCAGGGTTCTTGTGACCAAGGGCCAGGGGGACAGCAAAACACGTCTGGATCCTTCCTCACGCATCCGCTGAGGGTCAGCGCGCTGATGAGCCACCGGCCTTCACAAGCAGAATCATGGAAAACGGGGAAAAGGTTTTATCAGTTGTTCGATACTCACAGTCCCCGACCCCGGAGGGAGCTTGCAAACGTCTCCGGGCTGGGCGTCCGCACAGCAGAGCTGGGGGGACGTTCCTTTCACGACAGAACCTGAGTCTGTCCACGGAGACCCTGGATGTGCTCTTCGCTCAGTGCAAGCCGAGCCGTGTTGTCCCGCACCAACCAGGAGCGGGTCACCGCGGCCACCACGGGGCTCCTGGCCGCCCGGCCTCCTGGGGTCCCGCTCAGGGCGCGGCCTGGCCGCGGGGCCGCCGCCTTGGGGACCGTTCATGGCAGGACAGAGACAGGAGGCGCGGGACAACGCCTGGGCCTTCAAAACGGATTTAAGAATGCGGATTTCAGGCAGCTTTCTGCACTTCCCACGTGGGGTCAGGCCTGCCCCCGGCCCTGTCCTGTCCCGGCTCTGACCGTGGTCACATTCCCTGAACCCTCCCAGCCCTGCCTCAGCCATCGGTCTGGGTGCTTCAAGCAAACGTCCTTCCAGCACATTCGTGCCTGTGGGTGGGCTTCCTGGCTTGGTGGTGGCCGCTCAGCAGGCTGGCTCTGGCTGACGACCCGGGCGGCCGAGGAAGGCAGGTGCAGGTCTGGGCGGCAGGAGCGGCTGCTCGGCCCGTCGTCCCCGAGTCTCCGTCATCGCCCTCGTGCCCGTCTCTGCAGACCCTGGACCCCGGCGACACGGGGGTTCTTCAGGCTCAGCGGGGCTTGCACGTCCTCCCCTGATTAGAACCTAGAGACCACTTCTCCCCGCGTACCTGTGTCAGTGTCACCACGGCTCCACGCTCTGGCCCCCTCGTGCCCGTGGCTTCTCGTGCCCTGTCCCCTTTGGTTGTGACAGGCACGCGAGGCTGGTGCCGTCACTGTCCCCACCTTACAGGAGAAGAAGCACAAGTTGGGGGCCTTGCCCCGGCCACGGGGATGGCTGGCCCGAACACACCGGCTGACACAGATCTGAGGATGCATTTGCAGGGGATTTCAAATCTCAAGCCATCGCTGCCTCGTGCCAACATCCCCTCTGCTCTGCGGAAAGTGTTAGACACAGTCAGTGAGGACACGTGTGTCCCCTTGAGGGCGGGGAAAGAGCTCGTTCAGTAAGCAGGACAACCTCATCTTCCCCACTGTCCTGAGAGGTCGATGTGACTGTCTCATGGACTACGTCCCCTCCAGGCCACTCTGGACTGTCTGCTTCTGCAGAACCCGGGCTCCCAGCTGGCGAGCTGCTAGCACACGGGAGTCCGGGGTTGCCGGGAGCGCGCCAACCACGCCGGATGCGGGGGTGCTGGGGTGGCCTCGGACCCAAGGCAGGCGGTGGGCGTTTGCGGAAATGGAAGGCTAACACATGTCTGAGGCTGAGGCTGTGGGACAATGAGACCTTTTGTGCGACTGCTCCTGGGGGAGGGGGGACGGGGAGGGGAGTCCAGGGGCTTAATGCAGGGTCAGCAACACAGGCCTTAGGGAGCAGATTCAGAAAGTGACCTTTGCAGGTCAGGCCACGGCACAGCCAAGCCGGCGCTGGCAGACGTGGCTACAGGCCGCGGCAAATAGAGCTGTGGTCAGGGAGCTTGGGGCCTGCTGGGCACCCGGGGTCCTGGTGCGGAGGCCCCCACGGCAGGCAGGGGTGCCGGCCAGCCTGCCAAGGCCTCAGGCTCCCTGATCCTTGTTCGGTCTGCTGGCACTTTTCTGAGGGGAAGTCTGTGCCTCCGACCCTGACCCTGCTGGCTTTGCCACGGCAGGTCCCACGTCACCTTCCCAGGTGGACGTGGATGCAGGGGACCGGCTATCCACAGAGCCACGGAATGGAAGACAGGCCCTTGTCAGGCACAGAGTTTCCCGAGGTTTGTCCCTTGAGCGTCACCTTCGGAATTGTCACCAAACCGTGTAACACCCGTGTTATTATCTTATTTAATATTTCCTTGAAGCCAAACCAGGTCCAAGTTTTCTTGAATAAATCCGTGTGTTAGCTCCTGCTTCAGCCTCATCACCCATCCTGATGGCATCGTGGGCTTGCTGACAAGCCGATTTCCCCCAACTCACATTAACGTGAAAAGGTAACTATGAAAATAAAAAATGTCCTCCCACACCTGTGGGTGTAGACGTTCACCAGCTGGTGCAGAGACACACGAACCAGTGGCTTCAATGAAGTGGAAGTTTGTTTCCCTCCATGTAGCAGCCTCAGCATGGGAGGCCCAGAGCCTGGGGGTGTTCCGATCTGTCGCCTGAGGACACTGTTCCTGTTCACCTGGTCCGAGGGGCGCAGTTCACATTAGGCGAGAGGGAAGGGGAGAGGGGGTAGGGGTGCGCCCACCCATTTGAGGGCATGCTGGGAAGGTGCATTCCAGCTGCACCTGATGGGGTGGGAAATTCGGGTGTTGTTGAGACCACCATGTGCCGCCGAGCTGATAACTGGGATCTTGCACAAAGGGGATGATGGATATTGAGGGATAATTAGCAACCTCTGTGTCTTCTCTTGACTCCCCCAAAGTCATGACTATCATTAGGTATAGGCACCTGCATTTTGTGAAAATTAATCTTTTAGGAGAGTATCCTTTCTGACACTGCTGTGGGGTACAGGGATGAGCCATTCTGTGCCACGGTTAATGGGACCTCATCATCTCAGGGAGCAAAGGCTGCCTGCATGTTCCCCCAACACTGACGAGATCCACCATGTTCCCCATGCTGCTCTCCAGGCACAGTGCTCATTGTGCTGATGTTACTTGACATAGAGTCAGGTGGGCTTGCTCAGAATTTCAAGCTATTTTGTAGTGAGACACAGCTCCACAGGGCTGAACGAATGGTCAACACGGTGTGGCCCAACTTCTGTTTTAGGGATTGGTCAACTGGAGTCAAAGGCTGGGAAGGGACTTCTTCAAGGTTGCACAGCCTTGAACCAAAAGCCCCCTGACTCCCTGGACTCTTTCCTTGCTAGTCCTGAGTTTCCCTGCATTTGGATTCCCTTTTGAATTAAAGAGATACATGGACACTGAGTGAAAAACTATTGACTCCGTCCATTCCCTGCCCATCTCTTCCCAGAGACACCCACAATTATTCCTCTAGCTGTTATACAAGTTACTTCCAAATCTTGGAAGATGAAGCCATTCATAGAAATTTCAAGTTGTGTTGTTATCTCTCAAATGTCTGCCACCCTAGATGAGGCGTGAGGTCCGTTCCACCTGCACCATCCCTCCCATCACCCTCCGTGGATCAACTGTGATTTCAATTACATCATAATCCTCATTATGTCATGTGATTGGGGAGATGTTATTTACTGCAGCGCCAATTGTTATAATAATATGATCATATTTTCTTTCATATGCATCTTTGTTTTCCCCAGAGTTAGTAATTTCCTTTATTTTTTACTTGCAAATTGCTTACTTATACTTAGTTCTCTCCAAATCCTCCATCATTTCATACACTCCAGTGTTTTTCAAGTTTTTTGCCCACAACCCATGGTAAGAAATACATTTTACAACCAGGCCTGGCACCACATACACATATAAGCTATGAAACTAAAATTTTATAACACAATATTCACCTTCACTGTAAGTGATGCCCTTTGATATTTTCTACTCAATTTTGTTATTTCACTTCTTAAAATGCAGGTTTGATCAGCATCAAGTCATAAAACTGGTCTTAGGCCCTACTAAGGAGGCATGATCTGCACTTCTGGAGGCTCTGACTAGCCTCCCACAGCCTTACTTTCCCTAGGTCCTCCCGAAGCCCCTATCCCCATTCCAATCAGACGTGGTGATCCACGTGACTGACCGAACTCCTGGAGACTTTTCTATGCTTCTCTCTGGGTTGATTCCCTGTTTTATGAGCCCCATGTCTTCTTTCTTCACTAATTTTTGGCTTCCCACGAGTTCTTTCCAAATTACTTCTTTTTTATTGAGGAAAACAAAATTTTTATCAACTCTTCAGCTTATTTTATTTTTTCACCATTTCTCCAGGAACAAAAAATAAGTGGGAAGGAGAAGATTACAATAGGAAGAAGCCAGAGAGCAAATAGAATTGATTTATGCATGGTTTTGGTTCTGCAGGAAGCCAGCGATACCCAGATGAGGAGCCAGACCTCCAGCTATGTATCATTCCTGGCAATACCCATGGGGATATTCCTGGAGGCTGCAAAATGAAGTCGGTTTGGGGCCAGAGGTTGAGTTGCTTCCTGCAGAGTGAGGTTCAGCCATGGCCCCTGCCACCCGCGAACCTGTCTCTCAAGGTTCTGAACCCAGAGCAGGGAGGCGTGAGATTCACCACCATCCACCTGGCCCAGCACGCTTTTTATTTTTTAAAGATTTTATTTATTTATCCATGAGAGACACAGAGAGAGATGCAGAGACACAGGCAGAGGGAGAAGCAAGCTCCCTGTGGGGAGCCCCATGTGGGACTCGATCCTGGGTCTCCAGGATCACACCCTGGGCTGAAGGCGCGCTAAACCGCTGAGCCACCGAGCCACCCAGGCTGCCCCAGCACAGACTTTTTAAAGCTACACGTGGTTGCACAAGTTCTTCTTATGAGCCTTATTTGTGTGATTGGTAACTGATGCTTAGCATTTGTGGTTTTCCCACCATGGGATGGTGGGATCTGGGAACAGGTGTTTTGTGGAAACCGTCCTTGCTGGGGGTAGCGGGTGGGGGGTGGGCAGAGACCTGGGGTGGCCAGGAGCTCGTTGAGGGCCTGGAGAGAGCTGGCCCAGCTCCTGGCTGGCTCCGGATCCCTCCAGGGTAGAGGGGCCGTGGGGGGACATCACCCAGGGGAAGTCTGCCCCAGGCCAGGCAGGGGCACCAGCCAACAATGCTGCGCCTCCTCCTCGGAAGATGATCTGCTGTTTGTTCCCCAAGAGGACCCACAGGCAGGACACGTGTCAATAATCGCCCGCAGGCTGAGGGAGAGAAGCCCTCGAGGAGGAAAGAAAACCCTTGGAAATCTTGTCCCTGAAAGGCGGCCTTTGTTGCAGGAATGCATTCCCCGCCCTGAGCTAATGGGGCGCCCCTGGGCTCCGTGGGAGCCTGGCAGGCCCAGGCTCTGGGGAATCTGTGCGGACCCCGATCCAGGACCCCAGAGACCTGCAGGGAGCTCCACGGCCTCCCTGCTGCAGCCGCCTCCCATGCCTATGGGGCCGGTGAGGCTCAGGGGTCTCAGGGACATCCCCGGACCCCAGGCGGAGGGTGGCAGGGCCAAGGCCAAGGCCCGGCTCCTGCCTGCGGCCTCAGGGCTCTCTCTACCGGCCCCTCCCGGGCCAGGCCGCACTGAGCACTCAGAGACCTCGGCCTGGCTAGTCCCGATCGTCACAGACACGGCCTGGGGTCCCTCCCATTCTGCAGGTGGGAAGGGGGCCTGGTGACTTGCTGGGGGTCACACAGTGGGCAGGTAGCGGGGCTGGGACTCCAGGGCCCTGACCTCCTCTCTGCGCTCCTCAGACAGGGAATTCTGGCCTGTGACAGCTTTCCTCACAGTAGAAGGGAGTGTACGTTGTCAGGGGGATGACACTCTAATGAGACGTTCGAGGGAATTTGCACAACCTGAGCATTAACAGGAACGCTAATAGCTAATATTAGCTTCTGCCCACACGGAGCCTGGCCCTGCTCTGAGCACTCCTCTGGCATTTGCTTGTGTCAACCTTAAACAAACGTGTGTGATACGATTTGATGTGACATCATTACCCCCGTGCAACAGATGTGGAAATTTCTGGAGGGAGAAAAGAAATGTTCCTCTAAAGCCCAGGGGCCAGTAATCTGTTTCCTTGGAAATATGCCCAGGTGGGACCCCTGTGGGAAGTCACGTTGTTGATCATCACTGCTCCTTGTTCTCCATTCTTTCTTCCCCGATCCATGCTACTTATCACGTGACTTTGGGGTCGTCTCTCTGGATGGGAAGTCTCATTGACACTGAATTGGTTATGGGATTTGCTTTGGCTGGTGTGATGTGGGCAGAAGGTTGAAATGTAATTGCATAGGTGGCCTTGACCTCTTGTGCTCTTGCATCCTGCTATAATAGGAACATGCTCTGGTCATTGATGGTCCTTGGAAGGCAGGAGTCATGTGGTGAAGCAACCCTGGACTTAGCCCTCAGGTTAAAGCCATAAAAAGCCACGCTCAGCCTAGATGTGATGAACCCCAATGGCCCTGCAGATAAGAGAATGAGAAATAGATGCGTATTGTTCTTCGCAGCTGAGTTTTGGGTGGCTTGTTACACAGCTTAGTGTCAGCAGCTGACTGCTACAAGCTCGTGAGGGGACACGCTGCTGTGCTCAGTGGGATCTGGATTTCCATGCCCTCAGCCCTAGTGAGAACAGCCCATCTTCCCCCTAATGTGCCACACTTCCCACTGTCCACTGTCCCCTGGAGCATCTTCCTGTTAGACACTGTCCCTGACCACCGCATCACGTAACGCACGTTCCCAGGGGATGGGTGCCAGGCTCGTCCTGTCTGTGTCTCGTGGAGCGGTTTTATTAGTGTTTTTACTTTCCTTTAATCAGACATTCAAGGGCTCATCAACCACTGAAGCTGAGAACGTCTGCTTGGACATCAGCATGTCAGCTCACTTTCTACTTTCTCCACCTGTTTTACAACACATTTGTCAGACCCAGAGGAAGCCTCTTCCCGGTGACCAGGAGACAGCAGGGGTGGTCTGTCTCTTCTTTGGATCATACATTGCTCTGTTTCCTGTTTGTTCGTCCCGACATCCTCACTGGAAAGAATCCACCTGTGTCCCCCCCTGTTGACTCTCCTTGTGTGGAGTTTACGATTAAATAGGCAGCAGCATCATTGTTATGACTCCTCTTTGGGAGCAGAAGCTGCAGCAGGGGGCACGGTGCTGTGTTTCTCTAGGAGGAATCAAGGGAGACACGTCAGGGTCTGTTCCCTGCCGTATGATTCCCCGAAAGGTGCTGTCGGGCGAGGCTGCCCTTTCTGTGCCATCTCCTGGCTCAGGCTGTCAGCTCAGTAGGACGCCACTACCATTATTGCCATTGGATGGAAGGAGTGAAGCCCAGAGAGGTTCTATAACTAGCCTGAGGACACACAGCAGCAGAATTTTCATATGGAAGAAACTTTGGGTAATTTGACTTTGCTTCAGGGGGCATATCTGTTGTTCTTTTCCAGAGCAGTCTCTTGTTTATTTGGATGAATTTGGGGGGACTGGGAGTGGGGCATGGACAGGGCCTGAAGCCTCCCCAGGCCATGCTTTGGTAGCGGATCAGAGCCCAGGGGCCCAAGCCTCGGATGCTGGTGGAAGATGCTGTGATGTCATAGCTGTCCAGTGTCCTCCACAGTCCTGGTGGCTCCGGCTCAGCCCAGCAGGTGCCAGAGCACTAGCTCACTGCACATGCAAGGCCTCTATAGGGTTAGGAGGATGAGGTGCGGCCCAGTCTTGGGCTGGCTGTTCCCTCTCCAACCATCCTTTCTGACTGTCTCCCCCCCGGTATTCCACAGGGGCTCCAAAGCCCTGCTTGTTTCAAAAGACCTCACCTGTTCCTGGTTGGAGTCTCACCTTTCCTGACCTAAGTAGCATCTATGTTTAACCTCATGGGAGCCGCAGGCAGAGAGAGCAAGCAGGGAAGTCACTGTGCCCCCTGAGGAGCAAGGATGCAGCAAGGAACATGGTGACTGTCAGGTGGGAATGTGGCCCTGCAGCATTTTTTACTTATATCTTAAAAACATCCTAAGTGCCCGTAAATATCCCTAGTTCTGCACATTATTCAACTAGAGATTCCTCGGGGCAGGAACCAGAGTAAGTGGGGAAGAGAGGAAGCAGGACTCACCCATCTGAGTGGGAGAAGGGGAGCATGAATGTGCGAGAAGCCTGAAGACAGTAGTTGTAAGATTGTTGATAATTGTCGTAAAAACATCTGGCAAAATCCTGCTGGTCTATAGCTCTGCGGATGCTCAGTAAAATCAAGCTACAGTTCAAGGAGTTACTAGAATCATCTTTCTATAAAAACAACTTGTCTGCATACCGAAGCACTGGGCAATTATGCAGTCATTTGAGTGGTGCCTTGTTTTAAGTATAAATATAGGCCTTAGGGAGGAATAAAGAGCAGCCTCAGGTTCAGGAAAGGTTGGAGCGCTTCTCCTATCACATCTGCAGCGGGGACGACGTGCTCTTTGCTGTGGATTCGGAGCTGTGAGGGTGAGACCCTGGGGCCACCAGCAGCCAGTTTGCCACAGCATGAGCTTCCAAGGAAGGAGCGCAGACCTGTGAAGTCAGAGCCAATGATGGAGAGAGTGTGGGTCCTGGATCCACCCTGTGCCTGCACCCTAGCCTACCCCTGGAGTTCTCTGCTCACAAAACCAATGCTTTTTTTTTTCTTTTCTTTTTTTTCTTAGCTCTAAGTGGAGTTGTCTTTCCATTATGTGCAATCCTGACCCACACCCACTGGAACTGTCAGGAGTCATGGATTAAAGAAAAGGGTGTCATGTCCACTTAAATTGGCTCATCCCCCCTTCAGGACCCATGTCAAGGGGTGTAAAGACTGTGGAGTCACATGGAGCCTTTTCTACTGGAAGAAGACATGGCAGTGACAGTGTATTTGTGCCCCTAGACGCAGACCCAGGGCCAGAGCAGCTCGTTGCAATATCAAAAGACACCTGTGGACAATCATTCAAGGATAATTCCGTAAAAGGACAGTTCAGTATTACGCTCTCAGACTGAAATTTGAGCTTTTATATGAAGTCAAATGAGCTTAGGAACATAGGAGCTGGTTCCTTGGAAGAGAGAGCCTTAGTGACATGCCAGTTTTAAGCTGGAGGTGTCCAATTTTGCACCATTCTTCTGTGCTACAGGGACGTGAGAGAGAGAAATGTCCCCAGGGAGGCGGCTCCCTGCCAACTCCGAGGAGGCCCCTCGTCCCCTCCCTCCACTCCAGACACAAGGACCAGAGGCTGGTCTCTGCCTCAGTGGAGCGTCGGTTCTCAGATGGCGCTCAGAGCCTCAGAACAGACACTTTGCTATAGCGAGTTAAAAAATCAGAATATACAGAGATGCTCTATTTTAACAGACCAATTTGCACAAGATTATTTAAATTTCCCACAGTGCAGGGGTTCCTCGGGCTGAAAGGTCTGAGCAGGTGCCCGCACCTACCCTGGTTTGCACCTGACAGGGAGGTACTGGGGGGTTGCCCTCTCCAGGTGAAGGCTCGTGGTGCACACGGGTGGCCCCTGCGTGGCTTCTCCGGCTCCACACACGCTCCAAGCCCTCCTCCCCGCTGCAAACAGAGCCGGGGGCAGCGTGGGCTTTACTTCCAACTCAGGCTTAGGGTTTCGCTCCTCCCCATCAGGAACTTCAGTTATCACAAGAGTTATTCAAGATGCCCGGCTAAGGCTGTTTATGGCAGGTGTTTGTTTTTAAACTAACAACAACAGAAAATAGAACCACCTTATAGTCGGACAAATGGGAATCGTTGCACGTCTATTTGACGGAAGGTTCATAGTGTTAATGTTTATGCGTCTGTCGTCTGTGGTTCAGAGACACGTATATGACACGATGCGAGGTACAAATCAAGGCAGAGTCTGAAGGGTACATATTCAGACTAAATCCTTATTTTATGAACTAGACTTTTTATATGTGCAGTAAAATACTGGAGTTGGATTTTATTTTTTCTCTCTTTTGTAGGAATATTTTATAAACTTCGCACTACCTTTCAGACCAGAAAGACACATGAACATCATTAGAAGTAAAGCTACGATAAAGGCACTGAGCAGCCTCTAGCCATGACGCGTCACTGTCTTTTCAGCTGGAACATTTTTTTTAGCTTCACACACTCTCCTTTCTCCCCTGGGAAGTCCCCAGGGCAGGGACCCTGTCTCCTTTCTGTCTTGGTGGCGCCAGGAACATAATCAAGTCTCCGTAAATAATTGATCGTCAGGAAGACCCCAGAAGGAGCCCATTCACTTCACCGGGGCGGCCCGCGAGCTCCTGAAGGCATTCTCTTAAGTGCATTTCATTTGTTTTTAATTCTTCTGCTGCTCAGACGGATGGACACGACGCGGAAGCCAGGAGAGAGCTGGCGGCTCGCTGAGCGCCGCCGAGGGAAGGATCCACGAGTGGCAGCCGGCGCTGCGGGGCCCCGCGTGGAGCCTGACCCCAGGCACCTGCAGGGCTGAGGGCCCTTCTCGGGGGATGGAGGGCCTTTCCCGCCTGACCCGACCCGAGGCGAAGGCTCCTTCCGGCCTCCTGTTGGAAAGTGCGTGTTGGTTGCCAGGGTCTCTGAGGCTCTATAGCTGAGAATCAATAAGAAAGGGCATGATGTCTGAAAACCGTTCAGAATCCGCATGAGGAAGACGGACCCATGAGATCAGAGGGAGAAGGCCTCGCTCCTGAGTCATTCACTGGCAGGTGCCTCCCGGGCACTCGCCCCGCGGACACTGCTCTGGGTGTCGGACCGGGCAGGGCACCAAAGTCCCCACTCCCACAGGCCCTACCTTCTAGTCTGAGGATGAGCGATAGCCATTGAGCCAAACACCGTGTGACTTGTAGGGAGGTGATAATTGCTCAAAGGGACCAGAGAGCTGATGGAGTGGTCCTGTAGGTGAGCAGGGAGGGTCCTATATGTGAGGAGGTGAGCCAGTCCTGGGAGGAGCACACCAAGCGGAGGGAAGAGCAAGTGCAAAGGCCCTGAGGCAGGAGAGCCCTGGGTGTTCCTTGGAGAGGAGCAGCCAGGAGGCCAGGGCAGCTGGAGCCACGTGAAAGGGAAGAGGGGAGGGGAGGAGTCGAGGTCTCCTGTCTGCCACATACAGCAGGGCGCCCACAGGCCGGGGGAGGGCACCGAGTGAAGCCGAAGGAAGGTGGCCCACGACCTGATGGTCACCGTCTTCGGGTAGACAGACTTCAGTGGCGTGGCTCTCGGGGTGTCATTCCGAGTCAGCGGCAGCAGCAGCCCCCAGAGCCCTGGTAGAAATGCCGGATTTCATGCTCAGTCCAGCCCAGCTGATTCGACCCTCTGGGGGGTGAGGGGCCGGGCCCTCAGAGCTGTTAGGAGCCGTCCCGCGGGTCCTGATGCTCCCTGGGGTTTGAGAAAAGCGAGTAGTGCTGGAGCCTGGCTCTAGCCTTCACCTGGGAACCCAGAGGGATTAGGGTTGAAACGCCGGGGTTCCCGAGGGTCACCATCAGAAGGAGCTTCCCAGGAAAAGGGTCATGTGGAGGCCTGGGCGGGTGCGTGTCCTGGAATCTCCTTTAGGGGTTCCCTGACGGGGTGCAAATCTCTGGGCTGCGTGGCCTTTTCTTCTCCGACCCTCTCAGCACCCCCAGACTCGCTGCTGGCCCATCACCGGGGGCTTTGTGGAGGTGGAATCACACTGGGGACCTCGGGTGCATGTGTCTCCCTGCCCAGGGCCCCCCTTCTGCCCCTGGAGGTAACCGGGTGTGGCTGCCTTGTGGCAGGTTCCTTCCCAGGGCAGAGGTGGGAGCTGCTTGGGGGCAACAGCCCTTCCTGCCTGGGAGGGACTCAGCTCACTGGAGAGTTTCGGGGGTGGGTGGGAGTGGGGCAGAGAGAGAGCAAGGTCGGGAGAAGATTCCTGAAGCCCAGAAGGAGTCACGGTCACGGATTCCTGGGGCAGGTGCCAGGGGGCCGAGTGTGGGGTCCCCGCTTCCGCAGTGGGAGCGTGGGATCCCGCAGGGCCTGGCCTGCTGACCATGCTGCGAGCGAGGTCGGCCCATCTCAGCCATTTACTTGACTTCTCATACCTGCGGTCACCTTTACAAACGGCGTGTGACCAGCCAGGAGGGCCACCTGGGGCCCCTCTGACCCCAGCCCCACGTCTAGAGCCGCTCTCCCCCTGCCACTGCAGACACACGTTTTAGTTTGGTGGCTTTGAAGCCCCTGCTAGGCGGGGAGGCTCACAGCTTGGGCGCACGCCTGCGGGTCCCCGGCCCAGGACGGGCCTTCCCTACTCAGGACACCCTTGCTGGCTGTGGGGGGCTCCACAGTGATCAATGGGGCCAGCGGAAGCCCAGACCTCCTGCCACCTGCAGCCGTGTCAGCCACCCCTGTCCGCCCCCCACCCCGCCCCCCATGCTGGATCCGGGCCCAGCTCACGGCAGCTCCTGCCAGGCGCCGTCTCCTGACAGTGAACGGGTACGGGCGCCCCATTAGCAGAGGTACCGAGGCCCGGAGTGTTTCCACGTCCTGCGCACATTCCGAGCAAGTTGGGGCAGAGCCTGCATCCAGGGGCGCCGCTCCCCGCGGCCGTCACCTGGGGAAGTGAAGGCACTGCCCTGCGCAGCCTGCATCCAGCGCCAGCCCAGTCCTATTGGGGCGAAGCCCCCATTACATGAGTTGCCTGGTGGATGCCCTGCCCTATGCCACCCTCCCTGCCGAGAGCCGATCTGTGCGAGGCCCACCGCTGCCGTCCCAGTCCAGCTGAGTCCCCGTGTGGGGCAGGAACTTGCATCGTTTGCCTCATTGATGGAATGTGTTACATTGCTTTGTACACTTCATCACCCCTCACAGGGTTCTGCACAGACTAGTTCAAAAATCCTTGCTGAATGACTATATGACTGATCAATTAGTTCCTTCTCAATTGAGCAGTTACATTTGTCTTTACGAATGAATAAAATAAAATGGCTGCAAAAGTGCCTTTATTTCTGTACATTCATTACCCTAATTAAATGCTCTTCTAGGCTTCAGAGAGCGTGATGATTGGGTTCTTTTGATACTAAGCTCAAATCTTTTCAGTTTTCGTAAATGCAGGTTTGGAAATGTGTAACGTGACTGCTGTGCATCCGTAATGCTGGGGACCAATGCAAACCAACTCTTAAGGAGATTTGTATGTTTTTGCAATGATGGCAAGCTCTGGAATGGGACCCCATAGAGGCAGTGTTAGGGAATTTGTTTCTGGGAGATAACCAAAGAGCAGCAAGCCGAGAAGCCAACTTGAATGTGACATCCTTGAGAGACAAAACGTGCTGTGCTGAATGGTGCCAGGCGTGGGCAAGTGCTGAGAGCCCGTCCCAAGGGGGCGGCTTTTTTTTTCCCCCCCTCTCTCTCTCTCTCTGACAATCAGCAATTCTGTTAGCTACAAATGTGTTGTGGGACAAGGAGGAAAACTGTCTTCAGCCCTCAGAGAATGAGACAATTGTCCCCTTGACTTCCACACACTCCTGCTCCTAAGTGACCCTCGCAGGGTTTATCTGCGCTGAGATCTTTGGCTGTAGCCCCACACTTGTAGGAGCTGAACCGAGGACTCTGTGGAAAGTGCAGCTGGGGGGTGGGAAACACAGGGGGCATCTTCCCCTGAGCCCATTCAACGTCCTGAAGGTCATATGCTGACATGAGTGGGGTCACGCTGGGATGAAAGGGCGTCGGAGAGCACGGTGAAGTGGGCGCCTGGGCCACCATATGCTGAGCACTTGGGGGCGGCTTCCGTGTGGGCTCCCTCACTCGCTGCCCTCCCAGCATGCGGGCTCTAGTCCACCCTGGCCCACCCTGGCCCAGCCCCTCTGCCCCCGGTAGAACCGGCCTGGGCCTCTGAATCTGACACAAGCCAGCGGAAGGGCTCAGGAGAATTAATTGCCCTTTCCCGAGGAGGAAGTGGTGGGGCTCTGGGAGCAGCAGGCACTTCCTCCCCTGTCTTCAGGGTGGGTGTGGATAACATCATAGCCCCGGAGGTGACTTCAGAGCCCAAGCATAGGACTCCATACCTTAGTCTCTAGAGGGGCTTCCATGGCTGGGAGCCACCACCTCTCCTGTGGGTTGTGGGACCTTCCCCCTCACCTCTGGGCAGGGTTTTATGATGACTGCTGGAGCCGCTCCTGCAAATCAGTCTGCAAAAGCAACGGCAAGGACAAGGTCTTTAAAGTGGGACCAGTGCCCCCTGGGGAGTCACTGAGAAATATTTTGAGCAGTCTCAGCTCTGCACCGGAGAGCTAGGCCACCATCTCACACTGTACCAGGTGACAGCCACACTCCAAGTCCATCCTCACATTCATGTGGCAAAAACTCTAATAAGAGACTAAGGGATGGAGTCCTACGCTTGGGCTCTGAAGTCACCTCCGGGGCTGTGATGTTATCCACACCCATCCTGAAGACAGGGGAGGAGGTGCCCGCTGCTCCCAGAGCCCCACCACTTCCTCTTCGGGAAAGGGGCAATTAATGCTTCTGAGCTCTTCCCCTGGCTTGTGTCCATCCATCGGTAGATAGATAAGCAAATGTGGTAGATCCATTCAATGGAACATTCAGCCACAAGAAGGAATGAAGTACCACCACCCAGATTAACCTTGAAAACATTAAAAGATGTGCATTCCAAAGGCCACATGTTGTGGGGTTTCACTCATGTGCTGTATCCGGAACAGGGGTATTCAGAGACGGACGGTCTAGTGGAGGTTGCCAGGGGCCGTGGGAGCAGAGAAGAACGGAAATGACAGGCAACAGGTATGGGTTCTCTTTTGGGTGACTCAAATGCTCTGGAATTGAGTAGCATTAGAGTTGTACAACTCTGTGAATATATTAAAAGTCATTGCACAGCACCCTTTAAAATGATCAATTTTATGGCGTAGGAGTCCTATCTCTATTAAAAAAAAGACTTGAAAAAAATTGAATGGTGTATGATCAAGGCAGATATATTAAATAACTTGAGTTAGAACCAGGGGGACTTGGTTCAGGCACTCATTGAGAAATGATGACTTTTGGAATGTGAGCCCATGCTCTTCCTGACGACGAGATGGAAACAGTGGCAGGTGCTCCGACCTGAGGGGGGCCTGGGCTCCCAAGTTTGCCTCCGTGCCCACCCCTCTCTGTACTTCTGTTTCCACCTGGTCCCTGGGGGAGCTGAGTTTCCCGGGGGGCCATCATGTGGGTCACCCCTGACTTTGTGCTCCGTGGGAGCCGTGCCCTAGGGAGCTGTCCAAAGAGGTGGCCCTGCTAAGTGACCCCCTACTTGTCCCTCCTCCAGAATCTCTTCCTGTGCTTTAGGCAGCGTCTCCTGGGATGGCAGTCAGACCCGCGGGGAGGCCAGCCCGCATCTGTGTCCGGCTGGGCTGGGGCTGGGTGGGACCTACTTTTCTTCTTCCCCTGGCTCATTCTCCTTTCCCCTCCCTCCTGCATCCTGGGATTGAGCTCCCCCCATGGTTTCGCACAGATGTTTCCTCACCTCCCTTCCCTGGAGAACTCCAGCTAAGACGTTGATTACCACGATGGTCGTTAGTCATCAGGACGCCTGTCCACGTTGAACTGGGATGATTGAAAGGATTCTAGCCCCGAGTGTGATGTGTAGCTGTGGCTTCTTGGAAACAGCACTGAACTGGGGTTCGGGAGATGGACAAGGGGTGCTGGTTTGTCAACTTAGAGGCTGCCTGTTTTTAAGAATGAATCAAAGTAACCTCACCATGTGGCTCTGAATCCAGGACGCAGCCGGGGCCCTGAGGACCGGGCACTGGGCACTTGGCTTCTTCCCCACGACTCTTCCCCACAGATCCCACTGCCGGGATCTCACATTTCCATCCACTCTGACTAATGCGGGGGATGGATGCTGAGCTACCCATTTGGCAGATGGGAAGACTGAGCTACAAAGGAGAAGGCTTGAGCCGACCCCACGCGGAGCAGGAGGGAGGAGTGGGGCCCGAGCTGCAGGGGCTGACCCGGGAGCCAGGCGGAGGGCCAGCCACGGGGACATAACGGACCACCAGGCCATCCGCGGTCACCCACTGCCTCCGTGGCTCTGGGCCGTCGGGCTAATCCTCGCCCCATCTGTGAGGGGGACCCCTGACAGGCAGAGGAGGCCCCAGGCCCGGGTTCAGCAGGTCCCTGGAGCGGTCAGAGCCACACCAGGCAGGGAAGGTGACCCGTGTCGATCCCCAGGGAGCAAGGGCTCCACGACCCGCCTGGCGGCCGGGAGAGAAATCACTACCCGTCGCCTCCAGGACTGAAGTGCCTGATGATTTCTGAGCAGGCCGAGGGCTCGCCTGACACCTGGGCCTCCTGCGCCTCTCCCCGCGCAGCTGCCCACCCCTGGGGGGGGGAGGGACCCGGGAAGATGGGGAGACGCACCAGGGGTTTTCCTACGACCGGGCTTCCCCGGCAGGTGCCCCTTCGGGGTGACGGCCTCCCCACTTTCCAGAGCGTGGACACAGGTTGCGACTTTGCCCAGACGCCCCCAACTCGTTAAGTCACTTCTCACCTGGAAGGAGTGGGGGTGCCCTGGGGCCACACTCCCGGGAGCTCAGCCGTGGGCCCCCGCCCCCCGCCTTTCTCTTCCGTCCTGTTCCTGCCACCGCCCCCGGTGTTCACCTGCCCACACCTGGCAGGAGAGGGTCAGTGTGGGGACCGCGGGCTGAGCTGACCTGTCACCTGGCAGATGCGCGCCTGCCGCCAGCGGGGAATGGGGTGGGGGGACCCAGACGGTGGGCAGCTTGGCTCTCTTTCCAGAACCCAGACCCAAAGGGGGTGGGGAGAGGACGGGGGAGATCAGACCTCAGTTCACTCAACCCCCGCTTGCTGGGCACCGGCCCCCCAACACGTGCCAGGTGCCGCCCTGGTCAGCAGGCCAGATGGTCACTGTCCTTTGCTTGTGGGAACAAAGAGAGTGGCCAGCAGTGCCACCTCGGGGGCGGTCTGTGTGTCTGGGGGCAGGAGGGAGGAGAGCCTCACCCAGGGAAGGCTTCCAGGGAGAGGGGCAGCAGCGCTGGGGCTTTGTGGGCCGCGAGGATCCCACTGCTGGAAGGGGCGAGGGGAGGCAGTTCCAGCAGGGGCGGCGTGGGGGGGCCCCGCAGGCAGCGGGGATGCGGTGAGCTCGGGACAGCCTGAGCTGAGGGAAGAAAGGCCGGCAGGGGAGCCGTGGCCTGGAGGATATGACCAGAGCTTGGGTTGGCAGAGCTGGTCCTGATGCAGGCCCAGAATAGAGCACTGGGCCTGGGGCACCCTAGTTAAGCCCCCATCTGCCCCAAGCATGACGCCCATTTTACAGAGAAGGAGACTGAGGCCACAGAGAGTGGTGACGTCCCCAGGGTCACAGAGGGGAGGCCAGAGCCCACAGCCCTCACCCCTGCCCTGCGGCACACTGAGGGGAGCTGGAGAAGCCAGGGAAGCTCTGAGAGGGAGGCTGGAGGTGACCCCGGGGTTGGTGGGCGGAGAGGCAGGGACAGGGAAGCAGTGGAGCAGGGTGTTGACGTGGTGCCAGGCTCGACACACACTCTCCTGCATTAAGGTCTGTGGTCAGTTTACACCCTCTTGTTGCCAGGTCTGCACAAAGCAAATGAAGGAGCTGGCACCTGTCTGGGGTATCAGTGCCCACTGCCCAGTAGTTATGTGGCCTCAGAGTCTTCAGCACTGGGATTTCTGCTCAGATCAATCAGGGTGGAGACACGTCTAAGAGCTTGTGTGTGTGTGTGAGTGAGTGTGTGTGTGTAGGGCCTCCAAATATTAATATGGAAAGATTGCTCTCCTTTTTCCTCTACTTAAGATTAGAAATCATTTTAAGGGACAGGGCCTTTTGCAGCATCTGCGTCTGGCCAGGCACAAAGTGAAAGCGGAGGCCAGGTTTGCATTCGGGTCACTCTTGGCTTTGACATGAAACATACACCATATTTCACTCATGGGCCTCATGCCTGAAAGCAATGTCAGCCTCTGAGAAAATATAACCCCTGTGTAAGGGAACATTACGATTCCTCATGAAATAAAGATTTTTCCTTCTTTTAAAAACTCACCCAGCCCGTGTGGAGATCGCTCTTCTTGGGCTTTCTAGAACCATCCATTAAGTTGTGGGCCAGAACTGGCTGAGGACTTTTTTTTTTTTTTTTTAAGATTTATTTACTTATTTTAGAGAGAGAGGGGGGCACAGAAGAAAAGGGACAGAGACTTTGAAACAGGCTCCCCTCTAAGGATGGAGCCCAGTGAGGGGGGACTCCGTGCGGGGCTCAATCTCACTACCCTGAGATCAGGACCTGAGCCGAAATCCAGAGTTGGATGCTCAACTGACCGAGTCACCAGGTGCCCTTGGCTGAGGACTTCTTAATCTCAGGTTCAAGAGGCAGGAGATGCTATGAGGACTAAAAATTAGACTCTGACTTCACAGCCTCTGTGCTCAAGCTGGGGAAGCAAGAATACTTGATTAAAACACACTATGTGTAACGGAAGCACTCTTCTGGAGTGGGAGCTCAGGGAATCTGAATCTTTAACGTGTTCCTCTGGCACAGTAACCGCACACACATCCTTCTTGTGTGTTTTAAAGTCTTGTCTTCGTCTAAATCTTGCAGGTTCCCCGAAGAGAGAGATTTTTCCTTGTGTTTCTTTCATATCCCTAAAACGTTCCCCGGACACTTGCTAACTATTTCTTGACTTGTCAAGAATCTGACAGGTGGCCAGGAAGACTGACTCCCTTTCTCTGTTCCTGGGGAAAAGCTATGAAAAAGGAATCATTCTCAGGGGGCCCTGGAGATTCGTTTGGCTCGCAGGCTCTGTTGGTTTTAGTCTCGTAATGGATGTGCCGACTGTTGCTTTTCTGTTGGTTCCAGGCCCCATATCTTTGCCTCCAGGGAACTGGAAATCAGGCCATTCTTATATCAGTGACTCAGCACCAAGAAAGTTCTCAGTCTCAGGGTTAAAATTCACTGCAAAAGGCAAGAGAGATGATTCGTTGGGGGGGGGGGTGGGGGTAAGCAGTGAGCACATTTTGCAACATCAAAAAAACATCCTGGCTTGGAAATCTGGAAATCTGGAAACTGAAGGTTAAAGCTGCCAATTTGGGGGTAGAGAGTGTTATGTAGCTTAAAACCCTTTAGGAATATTTTATCAAAAGCCCCATTCCCTGTGATGTTATTTTGGGTATCTCTTTATAACCAGCTGACTCGCTTCCACTTAGCATTTCACTGACTTGAAAACCACAGAGCTCTAATTACAGTCTCTGGCAAAAAAGGAAGCAGGTCTGTGAGCGGCACCTAATTGATACATTCATTTCTACACCCATTTCTGGCTTGTCTCAGATGGTCGGGGTGAACACGTTCATGAGTTATTTATTTTAGGAGCAAAGAGCAGGAAGATGGAGATGGAACCAGGGAACGTAATTCTCTTTCTTCTTCATCTTCTTTTTCTTCTTCTTCTTCTTCGATCATCCACGGGAGGGGCGGGTCACTGACACCGCGTGGCTCAAGGGCAACGGTTTGTGAACTTGGCTGATCTGCTTCGAGGTAGAAGGAATGAGAAAACTTAGAGGACCTGTGGTTTCTCCCATTGGTGGCAAGAAGCAAACCCTCTTCTTCATATGCCCACCACCCGGTGTTTCTGTCTACCCACGGTGCGAAGGACTTTCCTGGGGCCAGTGTCCTGTAAGGGCAGATAAGAAAAGGCCCATTTTCTAAGTAGGAAAGTACATTAGTTTTTACCACAAGAGTGACATGCACCAGCTCATAATTCAGTGACATACAGCAATTTTTATTTTCACACTCAAGTGTCTCTGACGTTGACTATACTTTGGTGGATCTCAGCTGGCCTTGTCTGGTCATCTGTGGCTCAGGCTGCAGACCAGCTGGGCTTGGTGACAGGCAGTAGGATGGTTTCAGGTCAGCTTCGTGCATCTGTTGATCTGAGATTTGGACTAGAAGAGGGGTAGATACCTGGACATGCTTGCTTGTGGAAGGCCAGAGCATAAGAGACCACTGCAAGTCATGCGCGTGTAGAACATCTACTCGGCTGTGGACTGTACAAAGTTGGCTTACGTGGGCTGAAGCAAGAGGCAAGGCTGAACTCAAAGTGAATAGGGCCAGGATGTCTGCTCTGCCTACACGAGAAGGTACTGCAGTGGTATGTGGCAAAAAGTGTCAATGTATTATCCTATTATAGACATATGCAAGATTGGGACCCATCCCCAATATGTCTTTAAATAGTGACTTCTTTCCCCAAATAACTTTATAACTGATCCACTTCAGTGCTCACATCCCAGATGGTTCTCTCTGGACTGAGGTAATAGGTTCTCCCAGGGACCTCCAGGAAAATATCTGTGGAGATGCATGCTAAGAAGAACCCAACCTGGGAAGTGACCGCCATATTGTTTTTTAAGGGCTCAGCTGGGTTTCCAGCCTTATTGGCTGGTTAAGTTTCTTAAATTAAGATTTTAAGGGATTACTTGAGAATAACTCCAGAGTTAAATTTATAATTGGATTTCCTAAGGAGTTCAATTAAAATATGAAATGAATATTTTGAATCCTATAGTAAAAACATAGATATCCTTACTTTCAACCAATGTTTCCAAAAAAGGTGTTACGCATCCACTGTGTCATGAGAGATAACTTTGGGTATTATTTGGATAGTATTTTTTTTTTTTTAAACTATGTATTCTCCTTATAGTTACCTTCAGCTTATAGCAAGGAATGGTGGTTTTATTTTTGGAGTTGTGATATCAAATTTCCTGTTCAGATACAAATATTTGTGTAAAAAAAGTGAGTCAAACTAAAGAAAAATCAAGCAAATCACGATTTAAGTGTGGTATATAGGTAAGGCAACAATTTTGAGGAAGTTTTTGAAATAGCTTCCTAACTATACACATACAGCGTGGATTTAGATGACCAGTACCCCCCTGGGCTAGGTTCCCAACCCTGGAGATCCAGTCCCATGTCTGTCTCCAACAGGCAGCACCCATTCCTTCTTAGTAACAGAATGTAAAGTTGGTAGATAAGACTCAGGACCACACAGTATTTGGGACATACTTATATGAAGACTCTTATACTTTTATTTGCTAGATCTGGTCACCCTAACAGAGCACCTTTTCGATGTGTCCGCACAGGTGGTAGATCGTTGTTGCTCTACGTATGCTCTGGAGTCGGCACTCTGGGTTCAAGGTGAGGTGCTACAACCCCCCAGCTAGTTACATGGGTGCTCTGGATCTCAGTTTTCTCCTGTCTATGCTTGAAGTAGAAGGTCATAGTGTCTTCCCTAGAGAGCGTTGAAAGGATCAAATGGGTTAATACTTGATACACACCTGGAAGGTTTTCTGGACACAGAGTAAATACTCAACATGGTGTTGTTAATAAACTTCAGGTTTCCTGATGCATAGACCAGAGAGCATCCTCTCAATCCACAGCACCATTGGTAGCCGTATGAGGATCCAACCAGCACGGGGTCGCTCTATCTTGTGCCCTCCTGTCCACCTGGTAAGTATTAGGGGCCTTTGGATCCTGGGGTACTCTAGCACTATCATTAACTTACAACAAACCAGTTTCTTTTTTTAAGATTATTTATTCATGAGAGACAGAGAGAGAGAGAGAGAGAGAGAGAGAGAGGCACAGACACAGGCAGAGGGAGAAGCAGGCTCCATGCAGGGAGCCTGACATGGGACTTGATCCCAGGTCTCCAGAATCAGGCCCTGGACCAAAGGTGGCGCTAAACCGTTGAGCCACCGGGGCTGCCCAACAAACCAGTTTTTTTTTTGTTTGTTTGTTTGTTTTCAACAAACCAGTTTTTAAAATCACTTCTCCTAAGTAAGATAAAGTAAATCAGCCTGAAGGGGGAAAAAAATCAGAGCCTGAGAGTAGCCCTGAGTAAATGGTGAATGCTTTGAGACAAACCAGCTCTGTGGTTTATTCTGAACCCTACATGTTCAGGGTAGATGGGGGCAAAGGGTGCAGCGGCAGAGAAAGCAGATGTGAACTCCCAGGGGATTTCTTTTTCATGGGGCCACTCAGATGCCGTGCCCCTCGAGCCTGACCAGACCCTGCTACATGGTGACGAAGGGCTGATGAAGCCAAGTAAATAAGAGAAAGCCATTTTCACCTCCCTTTTGTTCATGCTGATGCATCAGAAAATTGAGAAAGAATTACAGGATAATTAAAAAGCTCTTCCAAATAATGCAAGGTTCAGGGAATGCAGGAAGCTGCGAATGGCAGAGGTTTAAAAAGGGGGAAGATGAAACAGTCTTGGGAAAAGACAGCGGAGTATGTATTTATGTGGAAATCTGCTCTTGGGGGAGTTTGCTTCTCTCCCAAAGACAATCACACATTCCAACAGAAGCAGGTTCAGTGTGGAACTAGTTTGTCTCTAAACTCAACTGCATCTGATAATCCTGAGGTCCCGTGTCACTTGAGGTTGAAGCTAAGGACAGCGTTGTTGCTGGGGTTTCCCCTGTCAGCAGAGCCGGAGGCCAGGACTCGTAGGCAGCTATGTGATTTAGAGAGGTGGTCTGTGGACTAGAAAGAGCAAAATGGGGAAAAAACAAAAAGCCAATCTTTGGGTGCAAAGCTAATGTTGTACACGGTGGTTTTACAACTTAGCTGCGTGGTTTTAGACACGCTTCCCATGAGAAGTGTGTCCCCTCTCATTGAGTCTGAGTGGCCTTGTTTTGCTGTGTCACCTTCAAGATCTTGATGGCCACAAAAGGCCACTCAGGGGCTGGTGAGTTCTCTCTGCCCCGTCCTGCCTCTAGCACAGCCCTTCTAAACAGCAAAGCCTTGCTGCAAAAAGTTTGAGTCTGGACTCTTTTTTCTGCAACAGCCATTGGAGTATTCCTTGCCCTTGGCGACAGAGACTGGATGAAGGATAAACATGGGACTCAGTGACTCAATTCCAGGACTTCTGTCGAAACAGAAAAGTCATTTTCTCTCAGGGCTGCTGAGAGTGTGAAGAGGTGTCAGGACAGAAGAGCATAGCCCTCCTGAGTAATGGGGCCCACAGAGCACATGCTGGAGCCAAGAGGTAGAAGAAATCATTTCCTGATACCATCACTCACGTACCTGGATCCAGCTATGCCTGAAGCTGTTAGGCTGGACTTTTTAACATATACTAATAAATCCTCTTCCCTGCCTCTTTCTTCTATTCTAGTAATTTTTATTTGGATTCTGTTGGCAGTCAGGATAGTCTGACTAATACAAAGACCAACAGAAAAGATCTGAGACATGCTGATAGATGCTAACCTCCTGGTTGCTGGCTTCAACTGTAAGCCCCCACGGAGAACATCCTCTCTGGTCAGAACAAAATGTTGCTTTTTTAAGTGGACTATTAAAGGTTCTTATCTCAAGGTTGTTTTCATTTCAGCAGGACTCAGTTTGGGCCATGGTACATTGGATGCTCCCCTGTGTAAATATCCAGTGAATATGGGGATTTTACAGACTGAAACAAGCCTGAAATTTATTGCCTTTTTATCATTTATCTTTTCCTATGAAACAAAGAAAAATAAATACAACATGCATAATTATTAATGTCTGGCAGAAAAAGAAACATTAACCTAAAATAAAAATTATCTGAATTTTTTTGAAACTTCAAAATGAGTACTGTTTTATTTGGACTTGCTTTTAATGCTCCAACTGTTTTCTTCTCATCCATTATGGAATAAAAAATCTAGCTTTTATTCCTTCCTAAATATTGCCTTTAATTCCCTAATGGTTGCATGTCTACTAAAGACATTGGAATATGATTCACTCAGGGTTCACAGCGATATTTCAAATATTTTCTTAAAAACATTTTCATTTTGGCGAGATTCGGAATCCATAAACACGTTCCGTTATGCATTCTCTTACTGTTTACATATTTCCTTTTCAAAAACAATGATTTCCCTTCTGTTTTAGAGTTATGTTCATGCCTGTCTTATTTGCCCCATAGCCTGCTGCCATGAAACAAAAATCTGTTTTAAAGAAGAATACTTCCTATCTCCTTCCTCAATGATCTCAAGGGACTCTACTAGTATGAAGTCTTTTTATTTTTTTCACAAAGGAATACAATGGGCCTAAAAATGCATATTGTTATGTGTATATGAGAAGGGGAAAGGCCTTCAAACATTCATATCATTCCATCCAGGGTGGTCCAGAGGCTCAGTCATGAAACAGGATGGTCACCTTCCCAGGAGGGACAGTACCATACAGCCAGGCCTTAGAAAGCCCTGAAGGATGTTCTCTTCACTGAACCTGGAATGTTGCTTACCGTGAATAACGATGCCTCCCCTCTGTGTGACTGGGGGTGAGAGACAGAGAAGCCCGGGTCGGGTCCGTGTCCCCTTGCTTGGTTTTCGTTACTTCCTGCCCCGGGGAAAATGTACGTGTGCCCCACAGCCGGGAGGCCCGACCCCCTGACACGCAGGCCCACTTTGGCTCGCGGATGCTGTCGGGAGGCATCGGGAGGGGGATACGGGGGCCCCGCCACGGGCAGTGCCATCCTCTGCTTCTATGGGGGGCGGCAGCGCAGGCAGCGGCCAGGGGGCAGGTGGCCGAGGCACCCGCAGGGGCAGCGCGGGGACCTCACTGCGGGGCCAGCTCCCTGCTCTGGCTCCATCCGCAAGGGGGGCTCATGACAGAAAGCCAGTCCCGCCCTCCTGTGAGCCCCTCTATCTACCTCCACTCTTGTCCCCTGAAGGCCAAGTTCAACCAGGAGCGACTCGTCTATTTGCCCAGAACGCGGAACACCTGCTCCTCGGGCTGCCTTCTGGAAGGAAGAGGGGCCGGTGGACGGGGAGGTGCTGGGCTGTCATCCCTGCTCCCCAGGCCTTGGTCCCCGGGGAAGCTGTCCCCGTCCCTGCACCTGCCTTCCCAGCTAGGCGATGGGCACGGAGCTCTGGGGGGTTTGGGGGCCACCCCGGCTGACCGCGCAGAGCATGGTCACCAGACACACAGTGGGGCTCCTGGGTCTGGGTCATCCTTACAGCCAGAGCGGGGGTTTCTGGGGTCCGATTGCGAAAATCACCCATGTCCCCCGAGGTGAAATGGAGACGGGGGCTCGGTTCTCAGGAGGATGCTGGCCCAACAGCCAGCATCAAGCAGCAGTGACCTCTCAGCAGCTTAAAGAAGCAAAGCTGGCCGCCTGGTGGCCTGTTCGCAGCCCATCGCGCAGACGTGACCCCGGGTTCTCATCTGATGCCGAGGGTCCTCTTCCTCCTCTGTCTGCCTCCCTCTGTCCCCCTCCTCCTCCTCCCTCCCCCCATCATCCCTCTCTGCCCCCTCCCCCCTCCTTCCTCCCACCCTCTCTCTTTCTCCTGCTTTTTCTTCACGTCACACCTAGAAATGCCTCGGTGGCTAAGAAAGGCCCGAGTTCTCTGAGAAGCACGACAGCCGGACTAAGGGAGACTGTGTCCTCGATTAAGATGAGAGGCTGAAATGCTGACACTTTTCTGCAGTAAGGTGACCCCCCGTTTCCCGGGGTGGGGTTGGGGGAGCAGCCCGGTGCATCCACGTGGCCGGTGTGAGGTGTTCTGTGCAAACCCGCTGTCTAGTAACCCCTCCTCCTGTGGTTCGCGGGTCGGGGGGGATTGTGACAGGTGGGGGCTCCCGGAAGGATCGCTGGCCTCTCGGTTTCCTCCATGAATGTGGGCCTGGCTCTGCCCGGGCAGCCACCCGACACGGGGCTTCCTGGTGCCCCCACGTCCAGATGGGGTCAGTCCTCAGGCTGAGGCCTGGTGCGAGGTGACTGAGAGTGGGTCCCTGATGCTCACAGCCTCCTGGTCCCCTCGGCCCTGGGGGAGGTGCCCCAGCTGCTCTGTAGGCAGAGCCGCTCCTGCTTCCAGATCTGGAGGGTTTTCAACAAAGCTGCAGAAGACCCCGTGGTCCCTTCCTCAGTTAACGATGCCACCAAATGCCTGTCGCTCAGGCCAGTGACCTGCCCACGGGTCCTCCCATGGGCCTCACTCTTCTTCCAGCCTATGTCTGTTCTTTGAAACTCAAACTAGACTCAGTCTGTCTGTCCGTCCATTGCCCCGCTGTCACCCATGTCTTCACTTGGCTCACTAGCACAGCCCTGACAGGTCCTCCTGCTGCCCGCCTCCCCCCACGCCCAGATCTGCACTCCACACACACCCGGAGTGAGAGTGAGCTCCCTTAGGTACACATGAGACCCCCCTCCCCGAGTAAACGTGGGGGTGGAGAAAGTGGGCCTGCCTCCTCATCACAGCCACAAGGCCCAGCACCATCCCCACAGGCTCCCCCAAATCATCTCCTACCACCTCCCCCTCACTCCCTCCATCCCAGGCAACAAGCCTCCTGGCTCCCCCGGCAAACCCCAAGTCTTCCTGCCTCAGGACCTTGGCATGTGCTGCTTCCTGACCACTAGACCAGCTGCCTCTACCCTTGCATCCTCTGCTCAGGTGTCACCTCCTCAGACGGCAGCCCTGACAGCCTGCCTGAAGAAGCCCTCTGTACCCTGCGTCACGTCCCCATTTCCTGCGCAGATTTCGTCAGCATCTGAAATTGGTTTACTCATTTTAGGGCCTTCTATTGTCTTTTGCACCCCCAGGAGTGGTGACCACATGAGAGCAGGAGCCCCGTCTGTCTGTTGTTGCAGTCCTGCTCCAGAACAGGCCCAAGGCAGAGTCAGTTCTCGATTTGCATTGGTTGAGGATCTGAAGGAGTGAGAACAATAATAGGACAGAATCTTAAGAATTCTAAAATAACCATTTAAACCATAGAACGTTGGAGTCAGAAGGAGCCCTGGGGAATCATTTAGTCACACCCGTTCACCTTGCAATTGCGTAAACTGAGTCTCAGGGGGACAAGTGACTTGCTCCCCCCTTGAGGTCCTGGGGCTGCCGCCAGGTGGGGAGAGGGACCTGCTGTGTGTAGCAGGTGATGAGGGGCCATGGGGTCCGCGTCTCTCCTGGACACGTAGCCGAGGGACATGGGGACCAGGGCACGAAGATGCCCGGCTGGGTGACTGAAGGCAGTGGCCGCGGGAGACAGAGCTGGCGGCGGGCGGCGGACAGAAGGGCTCCCCGAGCACGGGGCTGAGGGCTGCAGGCAGGGGCCCCCAGGCCGCGGACAGCCCCCCTGAGACCGGCCCGGAGGCCTCTCGCCATCGGAGCCCGCTCTGCGGGCGGCGGCTCCCGGGCTGTCCCCACGTCCCCATGCCTTGGGGGCCTGCCTCGGGGCAGGGTCTTCCCCGGGCTCCAGGAGCCCCCCACCCCCAGCGGCTCTGGGCAGCCACGGGGACCAGGCCCCTCTCCTCGTCCTCTGGGGTGTCTCGGGCCGAGCGCTGGCCTGACCCCAGGGGGGCTGGAGGAGCCCGACGACTACCCCGGGCAGCCCCGGCCTTGCCGTCCAGGTGAGCTCCGTCCCGCCGCCGGGCCGCCGGCGGTGCACCTGCCCAGCCTGCGCTCCGAGGGTCGGGGCTCCCCCGCTGGGCGGGAGGGGGACCAGCATCAGGAACACCAGCGGGGGTATGACACCAGGTGGTGACGGTCGCCCAGAGGCTGGGGCGGCGGGACGGCAAGGGGTGACAGTCACAGTGCAGGCCCGCGGGCCACGGTGAGGGCGGTCGGGGCCCCGAAGGAACAAGGAGCAGGAACATCAGCAGGGGTATGACACCAGGTGGTGATGGTCTCCCAGAGGCTGGGGTAAGGCCACAGTGCAGGTCCCCGGTGACAGAGGTCAGGGCCTGGAAAGGGGGAGTGGGGAGCCTGTGGGTGCTGGGGGCTTGCTGGGGCAGGGGGCATAGTGGTGCCAGGCCTGTGTGCTGTGAGGGGCAGCGAGGGCTGGAGGGGCTGCGGGGATGAGGGCAGGGGGACAGAAGTCGAGGTCGGAGAGGCGCTGGGACCAGTTCCTGGGAAGAACTTGGCGGCCACTGAGAGGACGCTGGCTTTCCCTGAGCCTAACCGGAGCCACCGGGTGGGTCTGAGCCGATGAGTGTATGTCACCAGGACCCTGGGACCTGTGAGGGTACAGTCTGTGGGTCCCTGAGGGAGCGGCAGGGAGGAGGTATCCTGCAGGGTCCCCAGGACCCAGCTCGGGCCCCACATGGGAAGGTCGAGCTGGTGACATCTGCTGACGGGTGGGCAGAGGCAGTGAGCGCAAAAGACACAATCCAAGGATGACCCCAAGGACTTGGCCCAGGCAGCTGGAGGGCCGAGGAGCTAGTGAGTCAGGGGTGCGGTCTCAGGATGAGCAGCAAGGCAGGGAGGGCTGAGAGGCTGAGAGGAGGGGACTGGAGCTGAGCCACCCGGAGGAACTTTCTGGAGAGGATGGGGCCTGAGCCCACTTGCCCCAGGCTCGAGAGCTTCCTTCCTGGAGCCGCAGACACAGCCACCTGTGTCATCATGGAGCAGGCGAGGCCAGCCAGACTCTGTGCTTGTGTCTCCCTCTGAGGGACAAAGGTCAGTGTCACAGCAGTCAGCTCCGATGCTGGCTTCAGGCCAAGACCCTTAATATTCAATGAGAAATCTGCATTGATGAAATTTTCATTAAAGAAACATTATCCCTTTCACTCTCCTTGTTATTCTGTGGCTTCGAGTATCAGGCTAATTTGGGTTTGATTACCCCGATGATCTGAAGATTGGAGCATTATTAAAAATTTAGATGAGCAATGATATGTCTGGACCTGCCTCCCCTCTCTCAGCCGGGGCACAGGGGGCTCTGCTAATGATTGCAATGAATTCGGGGCAGCCGTGGCAATTAGAGAATTATCTATAGTTGGAGGGAGCTTCGACCCCTCTGCCTTCCACAGAAATTAGCTGCTTGGCTTCCAGGTCACATGGATTTAATTGACGAAATGCATCAAAAGGAAATTCCAGTCCTACACCCAGTTTTAGGGCTGACGAGCTGCATGTTTGTGGGAGCAGTTGTCTTTCCCTTTCTGTGACTCACACGTGCCCCGTCTGTAGAGTAAGGGGCTGGACCAGGGCAGATGCCTAAAAGTGGTGGCCTGTGGGCTGAAATCAGCTTAAGAAAGGGGTGTGTCCTGCACACTGTTTCCTTTGTTTGATGAGGACTCTCCAAGACTTGTGATTTCGGGTTCTAGGTGTTTCATGTATGTTACTTTGTCTAATTCTTGCACCCATGAGCCAATACGCTTGTTCCCCCTTTCCTGATGGGGAAACGCTGGCCAAGATGGTTTCAATGGCTTTCCCTGGGTCACCTGCTTGGTAGGAGGAAAGCAGGATTTGAACCCAGCTGATCTGACTTCCAGAGTCCTGCTTTATCATCTGTGCTACAAATCCACAGTGTTTCAAATTAATTAGTTACCAAATTTAAAACATTTGTAATTTTCTGTAAAAATAGAACTTACTTATTAAAAGCTAAGAAGCTGTGGCTAGGTGTTCTCTAAGGGTGTCCCTCTCTGGAATATCATTATTTTGTGCTGCCACAAGGCACTAACTAAAGTGGGCAACTTTCAAAAAGAGAGCTCCATCTTTCAAAAAGCCCCGGAAAAAAAAAAAAAAAAAAACACAAAAAACCCAGCAACATGCTGTGTGGGCATGGGACCTACCTGAGCACTCAGCATGTCAGGCTGCCAGGACCTAAGGGACCAACAGCCTCGGACAGAAGGGAGGTGCACTGAGGCAGGTCCTACCTTCTCCACCTGTTTTCTCTTTGAGGCGTTTGCCAACATGAATGTGGAAAGGGGCCAAAAGTCATCAAAACTGAGAGCTTTTCATCAAGCTTGTTGATCTGAGGACATAAAACTAGAAGTTTGGAGCTACCAAGGAAGCCAGAGTTTAATGGCCCAAGATCTCAGAGAAAATGGAAGTGGGTCTGATTTTCTGCAGATTTTTCCCTCTTGAAGCATTTGCTGATTCCACAGCAGAACCAACAAAAGATGCAGAAAACAAGCAGAAAGTGAGCAGCTGAGAGTCTAAGAATCTAAACAAAGTACTCACCAATATCATGATGCCATAACCACAGAACTTGGAGCTCAGTGATCAGCAAACTGGCAAGTCATGGAAAATAAACTATGGTTTCTATGAGTCCCTCAGATGACTTATTCTGGAAGCAACAACAAACCAAAATAAACCAGATCTCGTAAAAATGTAAAATCAGTCTTGAAGTATTACAATCATGGTAATCTGTCCTCATGACAGTGGTTGTCACACACAAAAAAGGAAAATCATGATTCTCTGGGAAAATATAACATTATCTAAGAATGCTACATCATTTCACACAAAATGCCTAGCCAGTATTCATAAAAATATGACTAGACACATCAGAAAGAGGACCAAATAACCAAAATCAGGAGGAAAAAAGAAAAAAAAATCTAAACTAAAAAACAAACAAAATTTTTAAAAATAAAAAATAAAAAAACCCAAACAACCTCACAGATGATTGGTTAATGAGACTATCAGAGATAAACTAAAATATCTATTAAAAAGATATTCTTAAAAATGATGAACAGATGGAGAATTTTATTAGAGAAATGGAATATCTAAAAAAATTACATAGTTACTAGTGGGAAGATACTATAACTAAGACGAAAAATATTGATGTAAGAGTATATCAAAGCAAAAGACAGGATTTGTTGAAAACATCCATATCAAAGCATGGATACCAAAAAAGGATTACAATTATACCGAAGAGGATTAAGTCATTTGGAGCATGATAAAGAGGTCTAACATACATAAAAGTTAAACCTAAAAGGAGGAAAGAGAAGATCAGAAGTGCTATGTGAAAATATGTAACTGAGGGTTCCCCAAAGTTGATAAGAGATAGTAAGTCACAGATGCAAAAACTCCTAGTTCACCAAACATGAAGAAATACACCCCTGAAAGAAAACAACTCTCAATATAGAACGTTATTGCATTAAAATTATCCTTTGAAGGTGAATACTAAATAAATGTTTCTTTGCAAAAGCAGATAATTCATTGTCAGCAGATCTGCATTAACATAAATACCAAATGGAGTTTTAGGCAGAAGGAAAAATAATTCTAAATGAAAAATGCAGCCTCCCCAGCGGTGCTAGAGGAGGGTGCCCCCCCCCCCGCCCCGCCCCGTCAGTCTCAGCCTCTGGCCCTGGCCTGGCCGGGCAGCTGGAGGCGGCAGAGCAGAAGCCCCAGCCATGGCTGCGATCAGAAAGAAGCTAGTGATTGTGGGAGATGGAGCCTGTGGGAAGACCTGCCTCCTCATCGTCTTCAGCAAGGATCAGTTCCCAGAGGTCTGTGTCCCCACTGTCTTTGAGAACTACGTCACGGACATAGAGGTGGACGGCAAGCAGGGGGAACTGGCTCTATGGGACACGGCTGGGCAGGAAGACTATGATCGCCTACGGCCTCTCTCCTACCCGGACACTGATGTCATCCTCATGTGCTTCTCCATCAACAGCCCCGACAGCCTGGAAAACATTCCTGAGAAATGGACCCCAGAGGTGAAGCATTCCTGCCCCAACGTGCCCATCACCGCAGTGGGGAACAGGAGAGAGCTGGCCAAGATGAAGCAGGAGCCCGTGCGATCTGAAGAGGGCCGGGACATGGCCAACCGGATCAGTGCCTTTGGCTACCTGGAGTGCTCAGCCAAGACCAAGGAGGGGGTGAGGGAGGTATTCGAGATGGCCACTCGGGTGGGTCTCCAGATTCAAAAGAATAAGCGCCGGAGGGGTTGTCCCATTCTCTGAGACCACTGAGGCCTCCCCTGTTCACCCCCCCTTCATGGGGGTGCAGAAGCTCCCCACTTCCTGGCCCCACACTTGTTGAAGGAAGGCTTCCTTGTCATTCCCTCCAGCCCAGGACTGCATCTGAGTTTCCCCTGCCCCACCAGACCCCAGGGTGGTGGTAGGCTGGCCCTCCCTGCCCTTCCGGAGCAAAGTCCCTCGTCCTGTTGCCTTGGTCCGGGGGTGAGGCTCTTGATCCCTCAGCCTTCCCCAGAGGATCATCACACACCAGCACTTTATATACTTCGGGCTCACAGGAGTGTCTGGGGTAGGGGACTTGGAGGGTATATGTCACCCAGAGCCCCAGGTCCCTGGCATTTATGCTTTGGATGGGGACCTTGCCTCTGGCTGTACTTGGTGGAAGGCATGAATAAAGGCCACAAAAAAGAAAAAAAAAAAAAAATGCAGGAAAAAATGAGAAGCTATAGAAGTGTAAATATACTGGGATATTTAACCACGAGTGCACAAAATAGCAATAATAATAATAAAGTGTGGAGGTTCACCATATATGTACAATTAAATTACTTGTCAAGGGTGTCACAACAGCAGAAGGAGGTTAAACGTTTTTAAGGAATTCTCTAAAGCTCTTCCATTGTCCAACTGGTGAAGTTGTAATTTAAGGTAGATTCTAGTAAGTTGAGGATAGCTGTTGTGGTCTGCAGGATATCCACTAAAGAACAATAGAATGAGTAAAACTGACAACCTAATGTAAGCTTATAAAATAGAATAATAAAAAGCCTTACTTGAGGAATGCAAAATAAGGCAGGAAAGGAGAGGAAAAAGTGAACTAAAGGGAAAAACCAATAGTAAGAAGAAAAGGTGAAATTGTAGGAATAATTATATTAAACAAATGAAATTTCAAAAGAGAAGGCCCAGTCTAATCTTTCATCTGCAGAGAAACACAGATCCGTTTCTCACCTGCTGCAAATGTTTCAAAGGTAGATGCTTGTGAGTCACTCAAGGAGCTTATGGAAATGTGGGGGTGGCCAGACCCAAGTTCAATATTTAGGGTGGGAGCTGAGAAGCTGCATTCATGATAAGCACAGACCTGTCTGAGGGAATGAGAGTGGACGGGAATGAGGATAAGTTGCAAGCACATAGTTCGTTCTTGCAGAGCTTAGAGCTTAGCAAGGGAATCATCCAAGCACACATATACATGCAGGAGATTATAAAAGCAAAGGACCTTTGCCCTCGTGCAAATGCCCCAGAGTCCGAGATCTTCCATCACCTCAACTACTCAGGTCTTGACCACTCGGCACAGATCAACTGTGAGTAGGACCCAAAGCGGGCGGGATCCATCCTCATACTTGTCTATCTATTGGTGGAGCTCAAGCGGAGAAAGTTAAACAGGGGCTGGAGAAGGAACCTGACACTGTGTGGGACACAGGGCTCCATCTCCCCTGAAGCTGTCTGGGCACCAGACCAAGGCCCTGCTGGGGACAGAACACAGGCGTGGAGTTTCAAGGCTGATAGCAGCTGGCCTGGTCACTGGCTCCTGGTGTCCCCAGGAGTCCGGTCCTCGGCAAGTGAAGGTGAAGTAGGGATTTCATCCCAGGGCAGGAGGGGCCACGCCAACCCCCATGTGTTGGGAAGCTCTTTCTGTGATCCCCCCTGAAGTGCTTGGCTGGGCTTCCAGATCCACAAAGGGGGGCCTGCCTGAAAGGGGTGCAGGGTGTAGGCCTGTCCTGCCTCGGGCCGCCCACGACACATGTCCGGGGCTGTGGGTTTCTCCTGGTGAGCCTGCCAGGGTTGGAGGGGGCAGCTCCAGAGTTCTAGGCACCATGGCCCAACGTCCTAGGTCTGACCCAGGGAGGTACTGGTGGCCGTGAATCTGGCCATGCTGATTCGCTTACCTCTACCAGGAAAAAATAGAAAGAGTAGGATACAGGTGACTTTACCCTTTTGCCATTTTTATAATTCTACAATTAATTTTTAATTATACAACGAGCAGATAGATGTACTTTCTAGGCCCTCATACTGCTCAGAACAATTAATTTTAAAAGACCCAGCACTAGAGACATCATCATGAATTCACAAAAATCTGGGAGGAGGAGAAAATCCTCGAAGCCTCCAGAGAGGAGATGCTTTCAAATTCAGGACCAGGACTCAGGATGCAGCAGGGCAGGAAGAGAGCAGTGCCTTCTTGGGAAATTTACTCCCAGCACAGGGTGCGAACCACAGCCATATAACAGATCAAGGACAAGGTCAGGATTAAGGACACTGACCTGCAAGATCACAGAGGATCATCTCCTCCATGCCCTTTCTCAGGAAGCCTTGGGAGGAGGATGTGCTACACCAGCAGGGGGTGGATTAAGAAAGTAGCCCCTGTGGGTCCTAAACAAGGACACAGAGATCCTTCCCGAGGGGAGAGGGGCAGGGTCTCCAGGGTCAATCAGAGCATCAGGGGAACATCAGCATCACTGCTCTGAAGCAGATCTTGAGAGCAGACCTGTGGAGGGAGAGGCCAAGACAACCATCACCCCATCTCGTTACCTGGCGGTGTGAGCATCCTGAGGGGAGGGTAAGAGAACGCAGGGATGGATTAATGACAGCAACGGAGAAAATGTAAGAAGGGAAAGAAGGTCAACTGTTTCTAGGAAAACAAGCAAGGTCATTAAAGTATACGCCACGTGGCTCTACTGTGGATGCTTTTTCCCTGACGAACACTACACATTCCTGAGGCACCATGAAGTCTTGATTGGACTGTCAGGACGATGGGGGAGGGCGAAGAAGGTGTGAGCAGGGTGGTCTGTGAACTCAGTCCTCATCATTTTCTAGCAGGTGAGCGATGGACAATGTTTAAACAAAGAAGCAAGAAGCCGCACAAACATATCCTTTAGAGGCATGGGGGAAGATAGGGAGACAGCAGCTAAAAGTGGTTTCTAGAAAGCAGAGAGCAAGGGGGGGGGATTTGCAGGTTTTCCTTATGAGTCTTGGAAATCTGCTCTTCTTTTATTTTTTTTTTCAGTCTGTTTCCTCTTGGCTGCTCAGAATAAGTAATTTCTATTGTTTTATCTTCTGTTTCACAAATGCTTTCCTCCATCCCCTCCATTCTGCTGTTGAACCCAACTGTTCAGTATTTCAAAATTCTGGTTATTGCATTTTTTTTTTTTCAGTTCTGAAATTTCCACTTTGTTCCTCTCTATAGCCTCTATTTTGTTGTGGACACTTTCCGTGTCTTTGCTGAGACTTTCTTTATTTTCATTTGTTTCTGGTGTGTTTGTAATTGCCCACTGGAGCATTCTTACAACGGCTGCTTTAAAATAATAGTAGATAATTCCGACATCTGTGTTGTCTTGATGTTGGCATCTGTTGCCTTTCCCCATTCGAGTTAAGATCTTCCCGATTCTTGGCAAGAGGAGTGGTTTTCAGCAGAATTCCTGATGCGTTGGGTCTTAGGCGGGGAGACCCTATATCTTATTTAAATCTTCACTTTTAGCAGGCTTCCCCATATCACACCGGTGGAGGAAGAGGTCACCATGCCTAGGTATTGCCATATTGGGGTAGAAGCATTGGCTCCCCTGTTGGCCTCTGTTGACACCTTGGGGCAGGGGGTACCTCATTACTGCTGAGGGGGAGTGGGCTTCAGCTCCTCACAAAGTTTCTGCTGACAGCACTCTGGCTCAGAGGTACCACGGTATCTCATTAGGGTTCCTCTCCTGGCCTCCACTGATGTCATCTGGGGTTGAGGGGCTTGTTAAACCAGGTGAACATGGAAGTCTAGGCTCTCTGCTCTGCCTTCTTTGTCACTACCCCAGTGGGGGGTTTGGGGCTTGGTCTTTGCTGGCATGGGTGGGGGTGGGGCTGAGGCTTTTCCATCTGTTTGGCTAGAGTCCTGGTGGTTTGTCTGGAAGTCTTCTATCTTGCTAGGCTTCCCCATGTCTGGTTGGTTAGCTGGAGAAGGCAGGATTTCTCGAGATTTTCTGTTTGTGCCTGTTGCCATTTCTGGGTTGCCAGCTTCTCCAGCACCCTGCCCAGAACACATGAGGGAGTTCGCCACCGTGTCATGCCTCATAGCCTAGCTGGTCTGTCTTCTTCTCTCCACCATTCAGAGTCTTATAGTGGTTATATTGGCTTTATTTATAATTTCCAGGGATATTAGTTCCACTTAGAGGGACGAATAGAGAAAAGTGTACTTGCTCCATCTTTCTGGAGGTGAAAGTCTGGACATTTTTGTTTTTTTCCCTTCTTGCACCTTGCCCCTAGTAGTAATTGTGTGTCCTTCATGGCTTCAGCTTTTAAAGAAGAATTTCTGTGTGATACTGTCTTCTTCTGGGTGACCCCAATCCTGGGCTCCAGGAATACACTACCTCATTTTCTCATTATTCTTGGAGCTGCTGGTGGCTTCCTTCCACTCTGGTTTGGGTCATGAGGTACGTTTCTTCTGTCTCCTGTGTAACTGATTCTTGTTACTTGTCTTTCAGATTAGCATGGTTTCATTTTCCTGCCTGGACCCTGATTTACACAAAGGTAGGAGCATTCTTCTTTTAATTTGATAGTGACTGCCAAGTTACCCTGCAAAATGTCTGTTCCTTTTTAGTTAGACCAACAGGAGTATCTGCTTATCCACAGCCCTGCGAACTTTGCCTTGCCAATCTGATAAGTGAGAAAAAGGATATTTGATTGTCATTTTTCATTTTCCTAATTAAAGGTCAGGTTCTCATCTTTTAATGTTTATGGGCTATTTGCATTTCTCTTCTAAACCATCCATATCTTTTATCAATTATAGGAGCATATTAAATTAATCTTTTGTTATGTGTAAGCCAGTTATCTCCTCTTTGTCTTTGTTTATGCAATCCTTTATTATGCAGAAGTTCTGAATTTTGATGTATTCAACTGTGGGGGAAACCTAACCCTAACAAAATTAGCAAAAGGAAATGTATTGGCTCATGTAACTGAACAACTCAGAGATAAGGCTTCAGGTGCAGGTGGATCCAGAGGCCCAAACAATGTCATAAAGAACTATTCCAGCTTTGCTCTTCATAATAGTGTCATTCCTGGCCTCAATAGAGTAGCAGCATGGCTCTCAGTAGCTTTATTTACAAGAATATAAATAACAGAATCTTGTCCAAAAGTGACTTAAATATAAAGTTCTTTTTTCTTTCTTTGCATTTTCTTTTCTGAATGTAGTTAGCTCAGAGGGATTCAGTAAGTGAATTACATGAAGTAAAATATAAGGGCTCTGAGTAACATTTTTTCTTAAACGCAAAAAAAATGGCAGTCATATTTCCATGCACTGTGTACTGGTACAGCAGGAAACCAAGCATGAAGGAAATCGCTCCTCTAGCACATCTCTCTTTCACCACATCAGGCAAATCTTTCTCAAGACCGTCCATGCCCCCCAAGAGGTGCTCCCTCAGATTCCACTGGCTAGAGCTGGTCACATGCCCATGACTTTGCAAAGGAGGACGGGGAAGTAGGTAACTGGCCACCTCTAGAGTGAGGGCTGGCTATGCTGGCAGGAATAAGGGGTGGGGAAGCTGTTGGGTCGACCTCCAGGAGCACCTGACCTGGGGAGCATGTCTCCCAGTCACTCCTGCTCCAGAGATGGGATTCATTCTGCTTGGACCCACTCTTGTCACGTGCTCATCCGGAACCACTTCTGGGTCTGGGGATTCTCCAGGTGATTGGCCAGGCCAGGTCACGAGACTACGCTTAACATCCCATCCCACCCCCAGATGCGAATCTCATCCTGAACCCCACGAATGGACAGTGGGAGAGTGACTATTTACCGGGGGTATGGTTACCAGAAGATGGGGGAGCGTGTGCTGGAAATTCAAAACAAGAGGTTTATACTAGAGAAGCTACGTGAACATGGAATAATCATTATTGGGGTGTTTTTGTTTTTGTTTTTTTCCATTATTGGTGTTAATATCTGTTTCTGTGAGTGAAATCTCTGGTTGAACAAATGCGAGCTGTCTTGCCATTCTTTCATCCCTCTAGACTACGAATAGTGAAAGAGACTTGTTAGGGAGCCATTTCTCTCTTTCTCTGCATGGCCCAGGCCTCCCATCCCTAGCCATGCCTGTAATCCACTCTCCTTCCCCACCCTTGGAAATGATTTTCTTTAAGTGGGAATTTGGGGAGTCCTTGCCTTGACCGGTATGGAATTGGCCAAGCTGAGTGCCCAGTAAACAGCACAGGTATCTTGCTTCCCAGCTTTGGGAGGCGTGGGTGTCATTGTAAAGGTTAGTGATGATTTATTAAGCTTCGGTTCAAATTTCCATTTCTGCCATCCTGAATGAAAGCCTTCCAAGCTCGCCCTGACTCTCCCCATGAAACCATTACCAGCTCGTGCAGAATCTGAGCTGCACAAAGGCTCAAAATTGCTGTATTCTAGGATAGACTCAGCCCAGAAACAATTTGAATGTTCATGGCTTTAAAGTGACTTGACAATCTGTCTGCAACATGTCCTGTGGCCTGAAAGGGGGTGAAGCTGTGCCTGCATGTGTTAGTGGTGATTAATTGATTTGCTGATGGAGCTAGGTAACCTTTGTGACAAATTTGAGAGAATGGCTCAGACCTGAGCAATCAAACCAGCCATTAAGAATCCTGCTGAGTTCCCAGGCCAGCTGTACCTCGGGGTTCCTGGGGAGAAAAATGAAAAGGAAAGAGGTTTAGCTGTAAATGCAGGAGCCATACAGACATGCTGGACAAAAGTTGGCGAGGTTGAGGACTGGGCATTGCACTGGTGATCTGTGACTTTCCCTAGCCTCCTCCTGGGTTAAATGACAGGGGAGCAAATTGCAAAGTGACATCGGGGCTCAGAGACTAGGAGACCAGTGCAAGGTGCCTGTCCCACCACTGCCCCTCCCTCCCCCGCCACAGATCTCAGTGCAAAGAGGTGCACGTGTGTGGTCGGGGCAGATATGGAGGAAGGACCCTCTGAGTTCATCTCTTCTCAGTAAGAGGTCCCATGTCTGTGAGTTCCTTCAGGCCAGGTCTGAGAAGTCCCCGTTCCCACGCTGACCACTAACTGTGACTGTCTAATTCAACAGCAATGTCACGGGGAGAGTGGATGGCAATTACTGGAGCTTTATATTAAACCAGGAGTGATGGATTAATAAGTGGTATTGTGTATTTAACCTCAGGCATTTCGGATGTTTTAGATGAATTTTATTTAGCAGAAAGTTCATTTCTACTCTTAAAAAATGAAAGCACAATTTTGTGGCATATGTCCTTTGTTTAAAAATCTGAATTTGAGAAACACCCACGTATATCAAAGAGATACAAAGATGTTCACTGAAGCGCTGTTTGTTTTACAAAAAATGTCAGGACACATACCAGTTTCTTATCACTGTATGTGTAACAGATTACCATGAACCTGGTGTCTTAAAAGAGGAATTTATTCTCCCACAGTTGTGGAGGTCAGAAGTCTAGAATGGGTTGGCAGGGCTGCTCTAGGGGAGAATCCATGTCCCTCCCTTTTCTGGCTTCCAGAAGCCACCTGCGTTCCTTGGCTTGTGGCCCATCACCCATATTCACGCCCAGTGAAGCAGCATCTTCCCATCTCTCTCCACTTCTGAGGTCACATCACTACTTCCTGACTCTGACTCCCGTGCCCTCTTATGAGGTTCCACTGGGCCCCCCTGAATAATCCAGGTTACTCTTCCTATTTCAGGACACGTGTAATCACGTGTACAAAGTCCCTTCTGCCATGTAAGGTGGTGTATTCATAGGTTCTGGGGATTAGGGTGTGGACAGCTGAGGGGGCCTGTTACTCAGCTGACCACAGAAGAATCTACATCAACCAAGACAGACAAATGCTGACCCAACAAACATCACCCAAACCACAGGGGCTTAAATAGGCAGAAAGGTTTCCATTGATGTTGTTCCACTTCTTCAGCCTGGGGAGAGGGCAGATGGGGCCCCTGCCAAGGGCCACACAGCTGGGGTGTAGGCAGCTGGACTTCAGCCCGAGGCCTGGACCCAGTTCCACAGCCGTGACTTTCCCCCAACACGCATCCCTCCTGCTCCCCTGCCCCCATGCTATTCCGTCACTCTAAAAAAATAAATAACAGAGTCAGGCTGAGCTAGCTGGACGCCCTCCGCTCTATTTATTTTCCAGCATCTGCTTCATAAACTGTTGGACGTCCGTGTTAATTTTCCTTATTGCTGTTAACCTCGCCTTCCAATTATGCAAAATGTTCAGGCACAGCAGCCCCTTATTACAGGGGCCCTGTCTCTGGCTGACATTTGCTGCTGTGTATCTTGGCCTTGACTGACAAAGACAGTGACTTCTCACGTCGGCCTCATTTTCTTCAAAGTGCAAACGACTCCATGACCAGATGGGTGTCTGGGCGACCCCGGAGCTTCATTGGCTGTGGAGCAGGCAAAGAAACATTATTTTTAAAAAATGTCAAGGCTGATGAAACCGTGTTTATTTGGCTTCTTCAAAAAACATGAAGATTTGGAGGTACTAAAAAAAAAAAGTTGGAACTCTGTGGTTTGGCTTTTTTTTTTTTTTCCCTATGGACAATTTAAAGTTCATGTGGCCCATTTCATTTGGCATTTGAGGTTCCCGTGATGGCTCTGTTATGCCTGGTTTCCCAATGAACCTCTGAATCATTCATTCATTCAAGATCTAGTTATGATTGTTATGTTTCGGGCACTATTCTAGGATTGATGTATATAACAGAGGATTGATGAAAGTCTTACACTATGGAGCTCACCTTCTGGTCAAGGACAATCAATAAAAAGATGACATGGTTCTAGAATGAATCAGAAGGTGGCTGGTGCTGGAAGGATAGTGTGGCAGGGAATGGTGGGCTTGGGGTGCAAGGAAGGCTCCTCAGAGGAAGCTGACATGGAACAGGGACCTGAGAACCAAGACGGAGGGAGACAGGCTAATATCCGGGAAGGGAGTGTATTCCAGGCAGTGGAAAAAGCAAGTGTAAAGGCCCTGGAGCAAGAGCATGTCTGGCATGTTTGAGCAGCAACATGACCAATGTAGCCACAGCAGAGTGAAGGAAGGAGATAGGTGTACAGAAACAGTCAGAGAGGTGGGAAGACTAGACCACACTGGGCCTTGTAGGTAGGTCATTGTGAGGATCTGGATTTTATCTGAGTGAGGAGGGGAGAAATTTGAGGTTTGGAGTAAAGGAGTGATGTGATCTGACTTAAAAGTTCCACTCTGATCATTTTGTTAAGAACAGATTGCAGGAAGAGGCACATGCAGACCCCACGAGACCAGTGCAGAGAGGGTCTTTATAGCAGCTTGAACCAAGGTGGCAGCAATGAAGGTGAGAGAAGTGGAAAATGGATTGGATGTGCTATGTGCAAAAAACAAAACGTAAATCTCAGGATGGCACCAAAGTCGTTGGTCTGACCAACTTGACTTTCGAGCTGGTATGAGTTTAATCTAGAAACATGGATTTCAAAAAAAAAAAAAAAAAAAAAAAAAAAAGAAACATGGATTTCCAAAGAATCAGTTTTGTGTTGAGGAAGTTAAGGTCGACTCCTTCTCCTGCTTTGGGTTTTCTTTTTTTAAAAAATGTGGTACATGACTTACGACAGATGGACACTTGTCTCCTGGGGATTCCAAATTGTCATCTTTCATTTAAAACAACATGAAAAGGGACTATAAGATCTCCTTTAACATCATCTGAATGTTGGATCTGAAACAAAACAAAACAAAACTGTAGTGCAAGAGAATCAGCAACAATAATTTGTGAAAAAGCACACAAATAGGCCAGGAATTGGCTTTCCTAATAGACTTCGACTTGAATTAGATGTGAGACAGATGACTGGAATCAGGCTGTTACCCAGCAGAAAGAATTGCAGTGTCAGATAGAGCAATAAAGGTGCAGAAATTGAGCAGAAACACATGTTCTGCAGATACGAGCTGTTAGGTATGCACTTTCTCTTGTTGATGTTCTCGGTATGAAATCCAATATTATCCCAGGGAAAGGCAACAAGGCCACTAGCTGTCGAATGGCGAGGTATATTACACTTCATCAAGTCCCCTCAGTAACTTGACACACAGCTTCTACCACTCAGGAAGCTGAGAGACATTTTACCTCTATTGCCCTTTACATGGCGAGTTTTGGGAGAGATGCCAAAGCGTTGGGATGCTGGCCATAGGGTGTGTGGCCATTCAATGCAGGCAGGTCCTTAGCATGATGTTTGGTGTCAACAAAATAAAACAAAAAAAACAGAAACAGAAACAAAACCTCAACGACTAGCAAAACCAACAAGGCATGTAGGATCGGGTCACACATGTAGCCCTCCTACCTTGCTGCGTTGGGAATGTTGTGCGGCACCCCCAGCAGGACCAGCACCATTCTGTGCTCCCCAAGTGCAACCAGCAACACCACGTGGGGCTCCTTGGTGTATGACCTCCTAGATGTCTTTTTAGTATAGATGGTTTTGATCATAATAAATTAGACTGCTATGCCACTTCTCATGGACCTGATGGGCAAAAATTTGAGAAGTTGACAATATTCTATGCTAACGATGCTGTGTGGAAGCAGGCATACCCACACATGGTGAGTGGGGGTGAAATCGTGCTCCCTCCTTTGGGGGATGTTTTGGCAATACCTAAAAAAAATTGAGAAATGCATTTGCTTTTTGAGCCAGCAAATCCCACTCCCGGGAATTCATGTACAAATACTTAGAAGCAAGATCACACTATGCATCACAGTATTGTTTGTGAGAACCAAAAATATGCAATGATTCCACTGTGTCTCTATAGGATACTGGTTAGACACAAAAACGCAAAGAAACAAAGACTATGAAATCTCTGCATACAGAAACATTAGGGAATTGTTAAAATAAAGATATGGGATTACGGTCTAACTATTGTTGAGTACGTGGGAGATCTTGTAAGTGGTAAAAAGCAAGATGCACAGCAGTATAGATGGAATGGTGCTTTTATGGAGGAGAGGAGCCAATGTGAGGTTATGTAGGTTTATATTTCTGTGTTTGGGGGCACCTGGGTGGCTCAGTGGTTGAGCATCTGCCTTGATCTGTCATGATCCTGGGGTCCTGGGATCGAGTCCCACATCAGGCTCCCTGCAGGGAGCCTGCTTCCCCCTCTGCCTGTGTCTCTACTTCTCTCTGTGTGTCTCTCATGAATAAATAAAATCTTTAATAAAAAAAATATTTCTGTGTTTGCATGAAGCTTTGAAAGATATTAAAAATCAAGAATGTGGGTGTCTATGTGGGGAGTAGAGTTCTTGGAATGGAAGTGAACCCATTAAATGCATATCCCTTTCCGTTACTTTGATGTTTAAGTCATCTGCATGTACAGCCTAAAGACAATTTAGGAAGATGGTTTATAAATGGGCCCTTTCTGTTTTGCAGTCAACAGTAGTGTTAGTAGCAGGGGTCAGTAGAGGGCAGGACAGAGTGAGCCCTTGCGTGTCTGTCAGTCAGGAAGCAAAGGATGACCTGACTGCCTGGACCCTCACAGTAGAACCTACTGCTGACCTGCAGCCCTGCATCTCCATCCCGACAGCCCTGGGAGTGACTTGCAGTAGGCACCAGGTTTGACTCTGCTCAGGTCGTAGTTCCCATCATGCTCCATTGAAGGCTCTGAGGAGGCAAGACAGGCCGCAGTTTGAATTTCAGAAGGGAAGTTGCCCAGCACAGGCAGGTGGGTCACCCTGCATCAAGACCAGATTCAGATCTGATCTGGGGTGGATGTGATGGTTGGGGGAGGATGAGGCTGAGCTTCTCTTTGTTCCATCCCCACCATCTCCTTGACCCTGAAGATGAAGGGTTTCCATCTCTAAAGCTCCTGGGCTGAAATTCTGATTATAGAGGGGCAGAAAGTAGCTCAAATATTAGACCACAGCTGGCCTGCCATCTTTCCTTGAAGTGCTGCAAGTTTTCTGTAAATGCTGGAGGAAGGGAAGAGGTCAAGCAGCCGGCTCAGCCAATCATCACCTCTAGGTGTTGCTGAACAGAGGTGAAACCTGAATGTGAGCACAATTCAAAGGGGCCGCTGAGCCGGTGGGCTTCAGTGTCTTGTGCTGCAGTTGTGGTTTGAGCTACTTATGTCTCTTACTAAGACAGGGAGTGCCTGGAGGAAGGGACCCGTGCCTCAGTGCCTTATTCATCCAGGAATCTTCCATGTCCAGCATGATGCTGGGCACCTTGGACACTCAGTACTTGGGGCAAGTGGGTGTCCTGGTCTGAACGAGGGGGTCCCAGTGTGCATCTGCTTGCCTACTTTGTCATGAAGAGCAGAGTCTTTCACTTTCCAAAGTGACTCAGTTTAAGCAACAACTTATCTTGTCACAGAACTGCCCCCTGGATAACTCAGGAAGAAGAAATTATTGCTGGGATGTGGAGCGGCTTTATCAAAAAGGGGATTTCTTGTCCCATGCAAATGGGAAGTCAGTCAAGAGTTGTGCCCAGAACAGCCCTGATTTATGCCTGCTAGTTAACAATTATAACAATTATTAACAGTGCCCCCATTTAGTTCTGCAATTGCCTTGGGTTGACAGTAAGTTATATGTCGTCCTACATAGGTGTCAAGTAGCTAGATTCAGCTAAATAAATAAAGTAATTGGGGTATCTTGGTGTTGGTCTGCCCTCAGGGATCTGTTGGGGACAAGAGGGCCTCGGTGTCTGCATCCTTCATCCATTGAGATTCTCAAGCAAAGGGATAGGGGGCCCTTCAGTAACTTCCACAAAAGATGTGGGATTAATTCTGGTTGGGTCATCTTCAGTTATACTCATGGATGATCCCATCCAAACAATTAGAAGTAATGCAATTTCAGAGATGCTTGTATCAGAAAGATTTAGGGAGAGGGGCCAGAAGCTCAAGCCCCAGGGTATATCCTGAAATACCTATAGATTTTTCTAAGACTGAGCAAGGCTCCAGTGTGCCTTGACACTTGGCAACTTCTATAAACCCTTGCCCTACGACATAAGCAAATCTCAACTATTAATTTTTAAAATTATTCTTACAGTTCCTTCCCGATCTTGATTTCATGATTCTGTGATGCCCCTTAACAAATGCAAGCAGTTGAAAGTTATCTGAGGGATGACTTGGATCAGTCCTAGAAAAATAACAGTGAAATCTCCAGGGCTTAGCGCAGATGCCAATAGGCATCTCAACAGGGGTAGCAAATTAAAATATATATCTATTCAAAAATATGATGATTGGGAAGCTACTTCTTAAATGAGCTCTCTAGTTACTGACTTCATGAGAGGATTTGTTAGCATGGTGAATGAAAATGATACATTATAATTTGACATTTTCCATGCAAATGGAAAAATAAAAGCAATATCTGTCATTTTAATTCAAAAAAGAGCCCACCTGGAAAGAAGAGAACTATACACACTGCCACAGTGGGAGGTAGTTCATTATGGGTGGTTGAAAAATGGGGATAAAATTTCTTGAGGCTTGCTTTGGATACCAGTTACAGAGACCTCCCCCTCTTCCCCATCAAGCACAATAACTTTGGGGTTTATTTTTCTTCGTGCTAAGCAAATCTATAGACTTGTGCAGTCCTTGGATGATATGCTGGCTCCATGATAACTTCAGAAACCCAGGCTCTTTCTGGCTTTCTACTCCTCTATCTCCATTGTCAGCTCTGTCATTATGGTCTCAAGGTGGCTGCCAGAGCTCCAGCCCACAGACCAAATTTCAAAAGACAGACAATGGCAAAGAGCACTTGTCTTCTGAGGCAGCTCCTTTTAAAGACTTTTCCTGAAAGTACCACTGAGTAGCTTAGGTTTAGTAAACCATTGGCTAGATCTATGTACCATCTCAGGATGAAAGGGAGACTGTTGGGACGCCTGGGTGGCTAGGTGGTTGGTTGAGCGTCTGTCTTTGGCTCAGGGCATGATCCTGGGGTCCTAGGATAGAGTCCCACATCCGGCTCCCTGCAGGGGGCCTGCTTCTCCCTCTGCCTATGTCTCTCTCTGTGTCTCTCATGAATAAACAAAATCTTTAAAAAAGAAAACTCTGTATTATACATAAAATATTTTCCTTCCCCCCAATTTTTGAAATGTGACTACTTTTCATATATATTTAACTATATAAATAAGTATTTTTAATCACTTGAATTGAACTAAACACCCAAATGAACTGTGCTAGTTGACTGGAATGCCAATCACAGAATCAAAACTAATGTTAAACTTTATTTCCTTTATATATATATAAAAAAAACCCTTGGCATCCAGCTTACAAAAGAATTACACACACACACACACACACACACACACACACACACGTTTTCTTTAAAGAGTCGATTCAAGGGGCTCCTGGGTGGCTCAGTTGGTTAAGCATCTGCCTTCAGCTCAGGTCATGGTCCCAGGGTCCTGGGACCAAGCCCCATGTCGAGCTTCCTTCTCAGCAGGGAGTTTGCTTCTCCCCCTCCCTCTGCCTCTCCCCTCTGCTTGTGCTCTCTCTCACTCTCTTTCTCTCTATCAAATAAATAAATACAATCTTTTAAAAGGTGTCAACTTGAGCAAAACAAGATCCTTCAAATATTCTTGAAAGTGCTTTTGGGGAAAAAAAAAAAGGGAAAGAAAGTGCTTTTGGTCCAGGTATATTTCTGAGTCCAGTAGCCCAATTTTAAACCAAATAAATCTTAAAATTTTAAGCCTCTATTAATTCATGGTATTTCAAAAATAGAGACACATTTGCTGACATGTCTGAGGCTGAGCTGTAAGTGTCATGACCTCCAGCCATCCAGCCTGCACTTGCCACATCTTGCAACGTCTCAGTTTGGAAACCTGAGCCAAGTAAACCTGACAATGGACCAATGCCACCATCAGTCTCTGGGCAGCAGCAGGATGTGTCAAAACTCCAAGATGGTGGCCAATTGGGAATCTAGAGAGGAAGTTTGCATTTGGAGACTGGGGCATGAATCTTAGGATCTGGGGTAACAGATTAGCATAATGGACTAAGGAACAGGGTCAGGATAAAGTAGTTTTCAGTGGAAAAAATATGATAAAGGTTTTTATGAAGAACCATGGTTCATCCATGAATAATGGAGATTCTTCTAGTGATAGAGACATTGTATCCTAGAACCATTAGGTATTGTGTAGAGATGGGTGGGTGATGGAATGAAGGATGAAGAATAGATGGATGGATGGATGGTTGGATGGATGGACAGACAGACAGGTGCATGCACCATCTCAGTCTTCTTCTATGTTTGGTACATGGTGTTGGGGCAGTGACTCAGTAACTACTATTGAACAAAAGTACACATGGATGAAGGAGGATGTTTCTTGTCTTTCCTCCCCTACAAGAGCAGAATAGTGAGAAGGAGGAGACTCAGGCTCTTGGAATCAAACGGCCTGTGCTTAAATCCTGGATTTGTCATGAAATGCTGTGTGGCCCTAATCATTTAGGTCACTGGATATCTCTGAGCCTCCTCATTCTCATCTGTGTAATGGAAAATGCATCATCATCGCCATCGTCATCATCATTATCATCATCTTTAAGATGCCAGAATGAATATGGCAATGCGTACAAGTGCTTAGCAGAGTGCCAGGCACACACAAGTCATTCAATAAAAGTTACTATTAATTTGAACTGTATGAAATTGCCATCATACTTATGATAATACCATGATTATGTCCAAGTTAAGGGGAAGGAAATTACTACTACCACCACCATCATGCTGCTACTACTGATTTTAATAGTAAGAGCACCTAGTGAGTGTTCAATATGTGATAGAAACTCTTCTAGGCACTCTGCTTATTAATTGACTTAATCCTCAAGACAGTACTGTGATGTGGGTGTTATCATTCCCATTTTACAAATGGGGATACTGAAGAATAGAAAGAAGTCACTTGCACAGGTTACATGGCTGGGAAGAAGAAGAGCTTCTATTCTAATCTCAAAACTCTGGCTCAGTGACAGTTGCTAAGTCCTTCATACTTGTGGGCATAGCTCAATTGTCTGATCTGAACAAGTGTCAACAGGAGGACGAGGGGACTGTGTGTCTCAGCGGCCATGGGTGTCTGGAAGGAAGAGAAGTTTCTTTCATTTTGTAAGTCTGTGATTCAGTCACTCCCTCAATTCAGGATGGCCTCAGCCCGAGGCTGAATTTTCTGATGTTCGAGCTCATAGCTGGAAACCAGTGTCCAAAGACCACCTCGAAAATGAGCAAAGGTTACATTCTAAAATTTCATCCTCACCTTTATTGTCATCTGTCACTGATCTTTCACCAACTTTCTGCTCCCTTTAGGGAGTCTCTGAGGTTCTTCGGAAGGAGAAATTAACAAGCATGAGTGTGGTCAGGAACTAAGAGGCCTACCGGTTAGCACCCTCTGTGTTGCAAATAGCATGAAAACCCAACTCAATAAAGAGAATTTATTGTTCTTGTCACTGAACCATTCAGAGCCATGTGGGTGCAACAGATTGGATTATTTATCCCCAACCCTTCCCTCTGTCATGTGGCCTCTGGAGGCTTCCCTGGAGAGTGAGCAGAGCCATATTCTTACCCCACAGACTCTGCTCTTGGCCCTGCGATTTGCTTGCCTAATGGGAGATGCATGGATGTGATATGAGAAGAGCCTTTAAATATGCTCCTGTGGGATGCTTAGACAGTTGTCCTTTTGGTATGGACACGAGAAGGGCAAGCTCCTAGCATCTCAGGAGCCTAGGATAGAGACATGTGGACCTGAACCTGACCTGAAATCTGATGCAAAGATGTGCCACTTAACCTGCAGACCCACAAGTGAGGAAAATACAGATTAGCTTTTTATAACCTGCCAGGATTCCAAGACTATTTGTTATGCAGCTCTTTTGGGTTATATGTCCTTCCCTGAACCAATTACCAAGGCTGGACAGAATGAAACAGCTTTCTGGACTCCTTCCTGGACCTGAGGATAGAATCTATGCTTTCTAATGTGGGCTGGGAATTAGTCCCCAGGAAAATAAAAGAAAGAAGGCACTATCTTTTTAAAAGTCACGTGAATGAACGCTGGTGAGCAAAAGCAACACTTGCCCACTGCACCGAGCTTATACTCATAATTTTAATGCTTTTTACTTGCAATTGTATAACCTTCTCATATCTTTTCATGGCTCTTACTTGTTATGGAAACAAAAGCAATCTGTGCTCCTTTGATTTTTAAGGTTGTGGTTAATGAGCAATTGTCCTGCCTCTTTCATGGGACTTTTTTCTCTTACCTCTCCTTTGTATTTTTTTAAAAGATCAAAATAAAAAATATACATCACAGTGCATATGACAGCAATTATCTAGCGCAAATAATTCCCAAATAGCACCTTGCACCTAAATCCTACAGGTTTGCTCTTTATGTCACTTCATTTGAAATATAGATTTTGAAAGGCAAGCACTTGGCTGTTTTCAACTTTAGGTCTCCATTGACAGAGCCATTAAAGTGTCTGTTCCCAATGACAGAGCTTTTAAATGCTCCTTTCCTTTTCATTATGTGTGAGTTTGGAGGCAGCATTTCTGTTCACTGAAGTCAGCCTCCGTCTTGTCTATAACAAGCCTGTGGTTTTGTTTGGAGGAACTTGAGAACCAGTCTTAATTTGAGGGGAACTTTAGGGGAAGTTATAAGCTCTTCATGTCCCTACAAACAATATATTAGGGCTCAAGATGCTGGTTTACTAGTCAGGACAGGCAAAGTTATGTGGCAATAACAAATTACACCAAAATCTCTTTGGCTAAACACAACAAAACTCACTCTCTACATCTAACAGAGTGATTAGAGGGCTGTGTTCATCATAATCTCTCAGGGATCTGGGCTGACAGAGGCTCCACCATGTGAGGATGCCATGGTATGAATATATGTTCCCAACGATCACCAAGGCATGACAAGAACCCATAGGGAATCGCATTCCAGCTCTTTAATGAGTCTACCTGCAAACAACACGTGTCACTTCCTCTCAAATTTCATTGACCACACAAGATCATATGTCTGCACATAACTCTAAGGACTGAAAAGTATGACCCTCCTGTGGGACTGAGAGAGGAGGGGAACCTTGAATGCTGCCAAGCACTGGGGGTGTCTACTCTGCAGTATTAGCTACAGAAAGGAAAGGACTGACTTAAAAACAACTTCACTAATGTGATGGTTTTCTCTTTGACACTTTGCATCTCAGCAAATTATTGGGTTTCTGAGTGGAAGGATTAAAGGCAAATATCATTTGAGGTTGTTTTTTTTTTTTCACTCAATCTCTTATAATCTTATTTTTGTCTGCATGATGGCATTAGCATACATATTCTGGGCTCAGAGCCAAGATGAGTCATTTTGTCTGTTTCCTCGTCTCCATGGTGCCCTGGTCCCTGCCAGAACCAAGCAGCCGTCCCAGTCAGGAACTGCGCCAGGGATCCTGAATCCCCTCAAGCCTGGTGCCTGGTCACCCCTCCTACTCACTTGATGGAGCCCACCCTCAACAGACGCCACTGGCAGGGCCAGGCGCCAGGGACAATGCCATTTGGAATCTGATAAGTGACACATGGGTGTCCTGCCCAGACCAACTTTTTATCACCTTAGAAAAGGGATGGGTTTGGGACCTTTCAATCTCCACTGAAACCCCCAGGCATGCCTTGGTTATTACTGGGTGGGATTACTGTAACACTCTGCTGGGCGGACCCCACCCCCACCTCAGGCTATGTGAAGATCAGAGAGGCTGAAAAAGCAAAATGAAAATGTCAGATTTCTATTGGGGAGTAGGAGGCACTCAACTCTAGCCAAATATTTTCTCCGTAAAGAAAGGAAAAAAAGAAAACCCAATCCAAACTCCCTTCCTCTTCAACATTCCATTAAAAACAAGTGTTGGGGGTGGGAAAGACACAATTCAGTTAACAAGTGAGAAACACTTTGCCTGAAATGTCACATTTAGAAAAGTGAGTTTGAGGCCAATAAAGCACAAGGATTTCTGTTCGCAACCCTGGTGCGAACAAGGGCTACTTCTGGGAGAGAGATGCATCCTAACATTTGGAAATAGACAAAAAGGCAGTCTGTCAATTATTCACAGTTTAATCTAACTATCCCAGACTTAGTCAGACATTGGTGTGGTGGGCAGCTTCTAATATTGGCTCCTGATATCCCCAACTTCTGGTGTTGTCTTTATTTAATTTCCTCCTGGAGCATGGGCTGGACCAATTACTTGCTTCTAACAAGTAGAATACAGCAAAAGTGATGGATGTCACTTCTGAAACTGGGGTAGAACAAAAGGCTGTCACTTCCACCTTGCTCACCCTCTCTTCTCCCTGGCTTACTTCTTCTCTCCTGCTTACTCTAAGGAAGCTAGCTGCAAAGTGGTGAGCTCCCTTTCAGGAGGCCCATGGACCAAGGAACCATGGGAGACCTCTGGCCAACAGCCCAAAGAGAACCAGGGCCCTCAGATCAATAGCAGCCGGTGAGGGAAGAAATCCCTTGAGTCAGCTTGGAAGCAGATTGTCCAGTCCCAGGCGAGCCTTCAGACCATAGCCCCAGTTGACATGCTGATTGAAGGATGACAGAAGCCCAGAATCAGAGGACCCAGATTCCTGACTCACAAAACTATGGAGAATAGATGTGTGTTACTTCACACTGCTAAGATATGCTGTATCTTGTTATATAACAACAGACAACTAACATACAGGGCTCAATGGAATGGGCATGTGACACTGACCAGAACAATAGTTCCTGCTGAATGTGGCAGTTTTGAAATTCAGTAATCCTAGCTTCCACGGAAACAGCCATTCTCAAAATTTTTAGCCATTTGTAAAGACTTTCTCCAAATGAAGCCTTAGAGAAAAAATGTAGTTTGTTAAACAGACAGAAAGGAGAGCTGCTCTGGTTAACTGGGGATAGGGGCTCTATTTGACACCCCTGCCCCACCTTATGTCCTCCGAAGGCCCTCCTGTCAACTTTAAAGCCTCCATAGGAACTGTGGGTCGGCCGGTTGAAAGCCCCTCCCCAGAACACTCAATGATAGTAGGGAACACTAGCTATGGAGTGAGATAGAGCAATTTTGCCCTTGCACCCCTCCCTGCCCAGCGTAGACTTATGTAAGTCCCCAGGAAAAGCAGGGGCGGGGAATGGAAAGCTCACGCAGCATCTGGAATGTATAGCTCCTCCACTCTGCGCGCCGTCATCCCCCCCAGAGACAGATCCGTGTGGCTGTCCACAAGCCCCTGCTACAGTGCAGGTGGGTATGGCTCAACCGTCCCACCTGGGAGAAAACCCAAAGGGAAGGAATCTCTGATGATGGACCCATCAGCCTCCGGGAGGTGAGGAGGCCTCTGGGTTCTGCCCAGAGATGGAGCCAGGGCAGGGACACCAGGTCTCAGCTGCGCCTCTCTCTGGGAGCATCAGAGCCCCCGTGTCCTCCCGCACAGACCTGGGGGCTCCTCGCAGATCCCAGCAGGGATGGGACCAGACCATTGATCTCTCGTTCCGTGTGGCTGGACGATGCCCAGGCCCCCGTAGGGACACAGCCGTGCCTACAGCTCCTTCCTGAATCCTGACTGATGATCAATAGGCAAATTACGGTGCAACCCAGCGCGGCAGGGAGGAAGGTGTCCTCACTCCCCAACACAGCACAGACACCCACAGGGGTCCTGAGAGGTGGAGCAGGGCTGGGCGACTGCTGGGGGCAAAGAGCGAGGGCGCTCACAGTCTGAGGTATCTAAGGAAGGCTCAGGGGACAAATCATTTTAGGGCAAATCAGACCATGTCCTGGCCATGGGCTGGGCACCTTTTTTCCCTCCCTCCCTCCTCCCTCATTCCCTTCTTCTTTCCTCCTTCCTCCCACTCTCTCTCTCTGTCTCTCTCTGTCTCTCTCACTCTGACTCTCTCACTCTGAATTTGGTCTCTACTATACTAATGCTTATATTTTCCACTTTTATTGTATTTGCACCCACCCTCGTGTTTCCAGTGTACTTCAACCTCTGTGAATATGCCATACCTTGGTCTCCAGCAGATGCACATCCAGGTTGGCTCCCAGGCTCTCGCTATCACAGACAAAGCTTTAGTGATGTTCTGGAACCTGGTTTCTTGTGCACTTGCCTGGTGAGAGAAGGGGAGTTGCTTTCTCAGGCTTTGCCTGTGCAAATCAAGAAGAGTTGGCAAATAAACATGAGGATCTGGAGCAAAAGTGGTCAACAATTGTGGTTTACAATCACTCTTCTTCTTCTTTTTTTTTTTTTTTTTTTTCAGGCTAGAATCTATGCCTGACTCCCTCACCAGTTTTTGATAAGAGTACTTTCATTTTGTTTTGGGGAACTATTTTTTGCACCCATTGGGAGCCACCTTGGTGGATCTGTGGAACAGGATGGCCTTTGTCTCTCCCACCCTGGCCACAGGGGCCAGCATTCCATCTTAGCTAAGAAAACCAAGCATGCTCACACATGTGAATTTGGATCTGTGGGGAGAGACATACATTCTGGCAGGAGCTGGAACCCACTGGAGTGCCCTGAAGCAATGGCCCATCCGTTACTTCTTTCTAGAACCCCAGAGCTGACTTGGTGTTTATCCTCAAAAATGTTTCTTTAGATTTTCCTTCCAATCTGTGAACCTTCCACAACTTTGTTTGGTTTTAGAGCTGGCTTCTGTTGCTTGTACCCAAAGATCCCCACACTATTCAGTCTTTTATGGAGGATGTACTGAGGGGCAGGTGGAGAAAAGAGGATCTCTTCCACAGGAGGCTGGGGGTAGCGGACGTTGCTTTCCCCTCATTTTGGAAACATCATCCCTCTACTCGATCATTTGGAAGCCCATGCTCCAATTTGCAATCTTGGTCAGTACATCACCTTCAAATCTTTTTTATTTCTTTCCACAGCCTAAATCCCCTGCCCTGTGTCCCAGCGCTAGGGAATTTCTCATTCCAAGGTTACAGGTACTGTAATCCGAGAAGTTAATTCTGACAAATGGGTTCATGGGATTTGCCTTCAGACAGAAAGATGGGGAAACTTGGTTTCTGTACATCCTACCTCAGTTTATAAATCTCTTTAATAAATAGATTTTAAAACTGTACATGTTTTTTGGCTACCCAGAATCCATTGTACCACCTTTTAGTAACCAAACCCGTTTTCTTGGGAAATCATCCTCTCTTACTCTCACCTAAATGGCCTGACCAGCCCTGAGTGTCAAGTGGAGTGAGATCCTCAGGGCTCTCTTTTCCTGGCAACTATGATTGATCCAGGGCCAAGCAGGGGATGCGTTCTGGACCAATGAGATGCCGCAAGGCTGTTGTGAGGGTTTCCGGGAGTGGGAAGGCCTCCTGTTTGTCCTGCAGTCATGACAGGAGATGCTAGGAATGGATCTGAGAGGGGGAAGGAACCGCCCAGAGACCAGGAGACACTAGTCAGGACCTGGTGACATCATCTGAACCTCTGGATCCAGTTGTGCCTGAGACTAAGTACTCCTTGCACTTTGTAGTTATCTGATGGTACAAAGTCCTTTAATTCAAAGTTTTTTAAATACTTTTTTTTTTTTTTTGTATGCAACCAAGACTCCTGACTGATAAAAATCTTTGAGTCACATGACATTTGCATTTAAAAAGGAGTATTTAGTGCCTCAGCCGGGAAGGTGCAGTCAGATAAGATAGCAGGCACCTGGCAGTCCAGGGAGGAAGGAGATGATGTGTGGAGGGTCTCAGACATTATGCAGGGTAGCTGGTCACTGTCAGCCTCCAGATTCAGCTGGTTCTGTGAGAAGAGACATCAAGTTATCAATTGTCTCCCTTCATTCCTCCAGAAGGTGTCCTTCTGCCCCTTTAAGACAGAGAACTCAAGTAGCTTTGTGTGGTTTCAATTAAGCTTACAGTTAAGAAATTGAGAGGGAAAATTAAAGCCAGAGTCACTGGAATGTGATGATGCATTCTCTTAAGAATTTTCCTGGAGAAGCTGACTTCATTTAGGACTTTGATGCTGGGTTGGGTGCTCTGGTACCACTCAAGAGTGTGAGAATGCTGGATCCCTGATCTGCCAAGGCCTCAGACAAACGAGGAGACAATTTCACGTATGGGGAGAAAAAAAATATCTTTTTTGGTCACATAAAAATTTTTAATTGTTCCATAACTGATGATGGTCTAAATTGGGTTTTTGGTATTTTTGTTGTTGTTGACTTAAAGATGTGAAGGTTCTTGCTAGCCACCAGGGCTCACTATTCACCTAGTGACTTGATGTAGGAAGGCATCTGAGTCTGTCTCTGCTTAGATGACAGGTCATGCCCTTTGGTATCACTCATCTGATTTCCTGAGTTTCCAGGGCTAATGAATCACTTTCTCTAGTCTCCACTAGTGGCACATGGCATCTCTCTTGTAAAGACTTTCCTGTTTACATTCTTATTTAAATCAATTTTTGATGGACACCAGGCTTGCTTATTGACCAGTGTTAAAGCAGAAAATGGAATTAGGAGAAATGTTACGGAGGTTGTGGCCACTGGGATGAGTATGGTGTGCACAGGCCCAATGCTCAAAGGTCTTTAGTGGGCAGAACACATCATGGTGGTAAACTCCTGGGTCCTTTCTGAAGTCATATGCCAAGCAGAGAATACAAGCTCGGCAGATCACAAAATTTGCTCCAAAAGGCACTTTTAGACTCAAAAATTTAGACTCCGTAAAGAACTGAGTTTCTGTAGGTAACTGAGTGAGATGCATAGAGTAGAAGTTTTCAATTCACAGATTTAACAAGTTGCAAATGAAGCTTTAACCAGTTAGAAGTGACTGTGTATTAGTTAGCGTGGCCTAGCTTATGCCACAGTAACAAAAGATCCCCAAATCGCAGTGGTTTAGAATAAGAAATAGTTACTTCTCACAAATGCTGCATTTCCATCTCTATTGTAGCAGGGATCTCTGCACATTGGATTCATCTGGAGACTCAGGCTTCATCATGGTACATGTTTCTAGAAAACCACCATGGCAGGCAGATGATTATGTAGCTTAATGGAAACTGGTTCAGAAAACACACACGTTGCTTCTACTCACATCACAGGCAAAGCCACTCACATGGCTGCACCGAACTTCAAATATAGCAAGGCAGTGCAATGCAATCCAGAAGGAAGTTCTTATGGATTTAGCAAAGAGCACTGAGGACTACCACACCCCATCACATGTAGCAATATGTGGCTTTGCTGGGACATGAATTTGACTCTTCTCCAGCAAAGCTGGTGGGTGAGACAAGACATCTTAGCTGGTGAGTAAGGCCCGCCTACCACTTAGCATTTGGGAACCAGAAAGGACTGAACCTGTCTCCCATCCATGTGTGCTCAAATAAATAATAGTTGATTACAATTCAGATTCTTGGTGAACAATGATCTCTGTACAGAAATCCAACTTCCAGTCTGCGGTGATTTTCTTAAATGAACAATTGTTAAGTAGCACTTTGTTTAACAAAAGATTGCAAAGAAAAGTGAGGTTGAGAAGTTCATTACTCACAGGGGAGGTCAAGGCAGGGTGCAGGCAGAGAGAGCAAAGCAGGAGCTGGGGCATGTGCCTTTATCAGGGTCTGTTGGTGGAGTGCTTTGGGGTTTCTGGACTAAAGCTGAATTGATCAGTTCAGCCCAAAAAGAACAGAGGTGTTAGTAAGCTTCATGCTAGAGCAGAGAGTAGGAGGCTGTGATTTGAGGGGTGCACAAGAGGAAGGCTCTGGGCTGTAGGGGAGGGTGCTTCTCAAAGGACCGGTTGGGGGACCCATATCAGGAACTTATATTTGCTTTTGACTCATTTGTTTGTGACTCTGAGGGTTGTTGCTATCACCTCAAGTCTCCTGTAGGCTATTTGGCCCCACAAAATGGATGCCCAGGCAGCAGTATTAAGGAGCAGTTTATTATTTATTTATTTTTTTCACCTACACAGTCTATAACTATAGTTGAAACTTGGATCCTGGATATCGTTTGAAAGATGAACTATTTTACAGAGGTTCTGGGGCTCATGCAAAACACTATATAAATTATATATAGACTACACAATATACTATATATGATATATATACTATACTGATATACTCTATATATTATATATACTCTACGAAGTAAAATATATACACACTATACCAATATACTATATATAATATATGCATACTATATGTATATACACCACACTATATGTATGTGTATGAAATGAGTAGGTCTCATTAGTAGAAGAGTTGGATTCTACATGACATCAAGAACTCCAGATACATGACCTTGAGCGTGAGGGCTGGGCAGGGCCTCTGTGAAATTTGCGTTCGATAGCACAGTCTTCCTGGGGATTCTCAGCACCATGGGAGAAGTTCAGCAAAACCCTCAACCCAGTCTTAGAAGAAGACAAGTCTAAAAGATTAATGGGCTCAGCCAGGAAATGGCTCTTTTGGAAAAAATGAAACAGTGAAATGCAAATGCAACCAAGATTAATGAAGAGGATGAGACCACATTATGTGCTGAATGGAAACTTAAAAAGCAGTTCATGGAGTGGTTTCGGTGGGCAGGCAGCCTGAGAGGTAGCTGGGCAGTATGGGGCCCGAGTCTGGGTCACAGCACACCCTGCTAATGAGGGAGCCCCCAGAGGCCCCAGGACATCAGGAGCCACCTGCCTCTTGAAAGATGAGTCTGGACAATCAGGTGGCTGGGTGCTGCTAAAGGAAACACAGTGGTTTGTGTTCTGTTCCTGTGGTCTTGGAATACATATTATTATCTATTATATATAGTAAGTTGTATATATAATACATATTATAGATGTTATATATATAACACCTGTATTATAGTTTATGATACATAATTTATAGATAATATAAATATATAATACATTGTATTGTATATATTATATATATAATTATGTATATAATTTTAAAATTTACTGTGCACCTAGGTCTCCAAGGGTTTAAAAATGTATTTTGGATTGAATTGTCATCAGAATGATTAGTAGTGGGGCTCCTGGGTGGCTCAGTTGGCTAAGTGTCTGCCTTCAGCTCAGGTCGTGATCCCGGGGTCCTGCGGTGGAGCCCCTAATCAGGCTCCCTGCTTGGCGGGGAGTCTGCTTCTCCCTCTCCCTCTGCCTCTCCCCTGCTCATACCCTTGCTTGCTCTCTCTCTCTCTCTCAGATGAATTTTAAAAAAGGATGATTAGTAGTGCTCAACTGATGAAAACAATATAAATAAAGAGCAAAATGTGATGCTTCTAAACATTAAGAGAATATTTATATTGGGAATGCATCTCCTCAGAAGAAGCATAGAGAACATCATTAGTCTTGATGAGAGGGGCCCCGGTCCAGATGCCAATCTGCCTTTAATACCAGGGAGGTGTGTGTACCTCGAGGCAATCATGGGAAGGTTTGGGATGGGTGGAGACCAGGCCTTTCCTTTGTGAAACAGGAGAATTGTGCAAGGAAGGTGGGCGAAGAGAACAGACACGCTGAGCACACAGCAAGAGTGTTCTTGGGCCGATCTGTTTCGGCGACAAGAACACTTGGAAACTTTGAGCTGTCCATGCCCTCGGGAAGCGTGGTGGGTCCCCAGGTACGCCTTCCTTTGTCAGGTGATCTGGGCTCCACTCACAGAATTGTCATTCCGACTTCTCACTTTCAGCTCATGCAATACGAGTCCAAATTGTGCGAGCTGTGTTTGACCCTTTCGAAAGCATCGTGTTACCTGTTGGCCCACGGCAGTGCTGAGAGGGGCACGGGGCAGGAGCTAATTTCCACCTGCCAGGGTCCCTGTGGCAGAGGCCTTTAACAGCTCCTGACACTCAGAGCTGCTCCTCCTTTCCCAGCTCCCCTCTCTCCGTGACTCCACCTCTCCTCCTCTTCCCTCTTCCTTCCCCCACCTTCCTGTTTATCTTCACCCTTGATCTGTCTTCTCTTCCGGATCTTCTTTCTCCCTAAACATTTCCAGGGAATTATGTCTTGAAAGCGATTTGCATAAAACCATTACAAAGGGGGTGAGAATGACATTTCTTTATGGGCCTGGGTCAATAGCTTTGACAAATGAGGCTGATCTCAGGGAAAACAAATTGTTAGTGTTATATTGAAATTTCGCCGTGGGTATTAAATATTTGCATGAGGTAACCAAACACTCTAGGGTTTAGGCAGATGAATTCCATTCCAAAACCACTAAAATGAAAAGCCAACTGCAAATTAGGTTTGAAATGGACCTGCCTGTCCTCAGAGATTTCGCAGTGACTAATGGATTAGTCTCTAAGTGGAACACAAACCTACTTTGCTTTCATAGAAGCGAGGAAGACTGATACAGGCCGTGTCTCTATGCAGCTCGAGTCACCCAGGCTCCGTCAACCTCTGTTAAATAGCCCGACGCTTCTCAGCCGAGCTTCTTAATTAAGTCGCAATAAGAGTTGGCCCTTGAGAAATCCCCAAATGCCTGAGTTCTTGGCTTAATATTCTTTACTAGTGGTAGTGCCAGGAAAGGATTGGAAAGAGCAAGTTAGCCACCCTGTGCAATCTCCATTAGTACCCCGCCAAGAACTTATGTGTGTAAAGTAAGGATAAAAGAATCTTAAAACAGTTTTGTTTTTATTTTAGTTGTCTGAGACACTCCAAATAGAAACTGAATGCTCTTCCCAGGTAGTATCAAGACAAGTACGCTGTGCCCATTGTCACAGCCCCTAATTGAACATAGAGGGCTGGGATATGCTATCATAGTCACCTCCAGATTTCAGTGGTAATCACATTGGGAATTTGTTTGCATTTTAACTTACGTGCTTATTTACATGTTTGCTTGTCCTCATGTGAGTTCCGCTGAAAGTGCAGATGACCCTGGAGGGTGGTGTTCCCATGTGGACTCAGCCATCCTGGGAGCTTCCATCCTGCCTGGTGTGACCTCAGTGCACCCGCTGCCACCATCATAGTGCAGGGCAGAGAGCCCCGGGGCTCCCACACCTGTCATTGAATGCACGATGCCTCTTCCATCCACACCCACTGTGTCCCATGTAGCTTCAAGGGGATGGGAAGTGTCATGTCTCTGTTTTTGGAAGGAGGCCAGAATGCTCATGAGCAATAAAAACTTCTCTCAAATTCTGTTCAAATGAAATTGCCTTCTGCTACATGAAAATTCCAGAGCCACTAACAGAGAACTCAAACTTCTTTTTTCAAAAAAAAAAAAAAAAAAAAAAATCAAGAATCATTTGGTTTCTTCCTTGTATTCTAAGCAGGACACCGCCAGGAGAAGAATGAACCCTTGGGTCAGTCTGTGACCACAGAGGCAGGTCTGGGGTGCCCCAGCAGGAGGCTGCCCCATGGCACTTCTGCCACCATCTGGTGTGAGGGGACCAGAGCTGCCCTGGGAATCCAAGCCCGAGTGCCCCCAGCTGAGAGATGCAGGCAGCTAGGCCTTCCATGCACCTCGGGGCTTCTCGGGCTCTCCCACCAGGGCTGGTCTTCATCTGCTCTCTTCCTTGCTGTGCCCTCAGGATCTGGAACAAGAACCAAAGTGGGGACTTCATAATCATTTGTTGATGAGTGAATTCCCTGAGTCTCAGTTTCCCCACCTGCCCAGGGTATGTGCCATTCATAAGAATTGCCTTGAGAATGAATTTTTAAAATATTTAAAAATGCTTCACAAACTGCAAAGTCCCACGCAGGGGTAAGTTGGTATCACTCTTTCTGTGTGCACGAGAGCTTGTGCACGACTGGGGCTGGAAACCAGCTCCTGCCTACGTCTCTCATGGTCCGCCACGGATGCTTGGGAAACTCAGATCTTCCAAATGCCGCAGCTTTTCAGGGCAACATCCCATTCAGTGCTGAACCCAGCCCTTCCTCTTTTCGAATGAATTAGCAGAAGGTTCTATTCTTCACTGGGTTTCAAGACCTGGAGATGTTGCAGCTCCCGTCTGTTCTTCTCTCCGCTCTGTCCAGCACCTCATCCTCCACACCCGCCATCCATACGCCAAGGGGCCCTGGTCCTCATCGTGGTAGCACCTGCGGCTTCGGCCGGCCCAGCCCTCAGAGGCATATGGTGCAAAGGGAGCTCCTTTGCCAACATTGCCACCGATAATAATGTCCCCAAAGCCTTGTCCGGGGCAGATCACATGCCTGCTCCAAACCAGGCAGCCTGGCCTAGGAGGAAATGCCTGGATTCATAGCAGCACATCACCTACCCACTCATTGAACAAATCACGTACCCAGCAGGTACTAAGCTCCAGGCTGTGCTCCGGGCATTGACGGTGATGAAAATGACAGACGGAAAACCCTGGCCTAGTGGAGTGGGTGTTACAGTTGGTTGTATTCGTTTCCTATTGTTGCTGCAACAAAAGGTCACAGACTCAGTGGCTAAACATCTCCTATTTATCTCTCACAGGTCTCACAGGTCTCTGGGTCAGAAGTCCAGAGTGAGTCTTACGGTGCTAAACTCGAGGTGTCAGTGGGGCTGTGTTCTCTGTGGAGGCTCTGGGGAGAATCTGTCTGCTGCCTTTTCTGCTCCCGGAGGCTGCCTGCCCTTCTGGGCTCAGGGTCCCCACTTCTGGGCTCAGGGTCCCTCCTCTGTCTTCAAAGCCAGCAGAGGCAGGCTGAGTCCCCTCGCCTTATCCCTCCCATGTTGCTTCCTGCTGGCTCGCACTCCCCTGCCTCCTTCCTGCACTTCAAGGATGCTGTGAGTACGTGGGTCCCCTTGGAAAATCCAGGACCATCTCCCCATTCCCAAGATCAGTTACTGGCAACCTAAATTCTCCCCCCGCGGGTTCCAGGGATTAGAACATGACGTCTTGGGGGGGCCGTTGTTCTGCCCACCACACCCTTGCATGCTCACTCTGTGAGTCCCCAACACCGTCTGTGTATTTTCTTCAATCCTGGCACCAAGACCAGTTCCGCTTGACAAATTAGGCAGGAGGATGTGTCCGTTTCCCAATCGTTAGTGGGCGGTGGAGCCTGCCCCAGAAGCCCACGCTCAACCCTGCACACTGCTGCCTTTGGCTAAAAGGGAACTTGCTTCTCGCCATGGCAGTGGTTGTCCAGAACTAAAGGGATAGGTTGGATGAGGGGAAATGATCTCCCCTGGGGGGTTGTTGAGGAGGAAAGAAGCAATCTTGTCCTGCTCTGGTCTGATGGGCAGTAAGGACCTGGAAGGGTACTTTGAAGTCATCGTTTGTTTTCTCACATGGCAAGTATTTATGGAGCACCTATTATGCGCCAAGAACTATTTTAAGCACAGCATGTCCTAACTTACGTGGTTTCCCCAGCAACGCTAGCAGGTGGGTATCCTGAGAACGGTCTATCCCATTCTACAGGTGATGCAGAGAAAACTGAGGCACAGAGAGGTGAACTCAGCGGTGATGCCTCTGGGTCCCCTTTTGGACAGAGGTGACCTCACTCCAAAGCTCCTGTGTGTGTTCATGTGCACTGCTGAGAGTCCCAGAGAGAGGCGGACAGATGGAGATTGGGGAAGAGAGTCATAGATGCAGGAAGAGATGGGGGGACCACAGAGATGGGAGGGCACAAAGAGACCCTAAAAGAGGGAGGGAAGGGAAAGAGGAAAGGTGGAGAAGGAGCCTGCCAGAGTAGTTGGAGCCCCCAGGGGTCCCCACCTGGCACCCCCCACCCCTGCCTCTGTCCCCGCCCCCACTCTGAGCAGGCCACAGGACGCCTTGTCAGCGACTGCACATGCAGTCACTCCTACCTCAGGGCCTTTGCACAGCACTTCTGCTTGTCTGGAATGGCCCTCCCCTGGCTCTCAGCCTGGCTCTCTCTTTCTCATCACCTGTGCGTTTGTGTGTGAGTGTGAGTGTGTGTGTGTGTGTGTGTGTGTGTGTTGAGGGGGCTGCTCAGAGAATCTTTTCCCAATGATTTTCTTAAATAACTCACCTTACTCCTACCACCATCACTGTTACTATTTTTCTTTCAAAATATTTAATATAAGCTGGCTGTATGCTGTGTTTTTGCTTGTTTATGTTCTGTGCCCCCCATGGAGTATGAGCTCCAGGAATGAGTGCTAGTCACATTCTATCTATGTTCTGCTTTATCCTCATGTCTGGCCTATAGTAGTTACTTGGTGAGTATCCATAGTTGACAAAGGAAGGATGGAGAGAGAGAAAGAGGGAAGGAACGAGGGAAGGAGGGAGGGAGGGAGGGGGAGGGTAGGAGGGTAGCCCTAATCTCCAGTGTGATCCTATTTGGAGATAGGACCTCTAGGGAGATAATTAAGCTTCAATGAGGTCTTAAGGGTGAGGCCCTAATCCAATAGGACCGATGCCCTCATGAGGAGAGGAGGGGATACCAGGAGTGTGTGTGCACAGAGGAGAGGGTAGGTGAGGACACAGTGAGAAGGTGGCCGTCTAGGAGCCAGGAAGGGAGGTCTCACAAGAAACTGACCCTGCTGACACTCTGATCTTGGAATTCAGCCTCCAGAACTGGAAGAAAATAATTATCCTTGGTTTAAGCCCCCAAGTCTGGGATCCTCAGTTACGGCAGCCTGAGCTAAGACAAGGATGCTGTTCTGGAAGGAACATTCCATTTCTGAAGCAGCCAGGGTCCCTGGAAGGGGCGATTCAGGGCCTCTCTACCATCTACCACGTGGCCGGGAGAGCACAGACCTCCCCTTGACAACCGGAGAGAGGGGCACACTTGCTCAAAATGCAAACCTCCGAGTTGATGCTTCCCATAGATGATGGAGGCGGAATCACCTGTCCCTTGGAAGGAGAGAAAAGGAACCTTTTGTTTTCTTTGTTTTGAGGCCTGGAACAGCAGTTCTTTCTCCCTGAGGCCAGGCGCAGGGGTGGGGGTGGGGGGGTGTCCTGTCAGAGACCATCTCAGGGATCTCTGTTAAAAAGGATTTCTCACTCTGAGGCCCAATTCACACCTTCTCCTGTCCACACTCTGGCCCCAGGCAGGGGCAGCCTCCTCACAGGTGTCATCTAAGGGGTGGCCCCAGAGCCACACCCACCAGAGTGACACCCTGGCCTCCAGCCTACAACCTTGGGCCTCCCAAGCCTTGGTTTCCTCATCAGAAAAGACAGAGTGCCAATTCTCTCCTCCCTGAGAGGGTCAGTGGGAATGTGCAACCACAGGGGATGGGGTGGGGGTGGCAGGGCTGGTGGCCAGACAGCCCCGGGGATAGGCAGTTGTCTACATGAGGCCCCACACAACCGAAGCTCCTTCTTCTTTCTTTAAAGACAACTCAGAAATCTGGAGGCTCTCAACTAATTGAAAATAATTTAAATAGCTTGCGGTTTGGATTGAGCCTGGGGCCTCCGTTTTCTGAACCCAGTGGAAGTGGAAAGAACAGTGGACGAGGCCCAGCTTTGTCACCTCCTAGCAGGATAACTGCCTTTCACCCTGCCATGACTCCGCTGCTTCATTTGTAACTTGGGGAGACTGATGGCACACCCCTCCGTGGTCAATGGATTACTGTGACATTCAAATGCAATAATGTAGAAGAAAGAACTCTATGAAGCACCACTCATTCGTTCATTTGCTCATTCACTCAACAAATTATGCTTGATGGACTGTCAGAGAGCAAGCACTGTTCCAAGTCTCTGTATGTGGAAACATGGAATAATATAACGATTGAAGGTGAAGACCCTGGACCACACTGCCTTGCACCAAATCCTGGCCTTCTGCACTCATCAACTATAGGATAGTTTATTAATAATAATACCTGACTCTAAGGGTTATCCTCAAGTTTTTTTTTTTAGGTTTTTTATTTATTCATTCACGAGAGAGACAGAGAGAGAGAGAGAGAGAGAGAGAGGCAGAGACACAGGCAGAGGGAGAAGCAGGCTCCACGCAGAGAGCCCGATGTGGGACTTGATCCCAGGTCTCCAGGGTCCCACCCTGGGCCAAAGGCAGACTCTCAAACCGCTGAGCCACCCAGGGATCCCTATCCTCAAGTATAAGTGAGTTAATACTTGCAAAACATTCACAACATGCCTGGCATGGAGGAATTGCTATAGAGGCTTTGGATAATTTATTTTCTCTGACACGAACAAGAAGTTACGTTGTGCTTTAAAAAAAAAAAAAAAATAGCTGAATATCATACTTTAAAATATACAAGAATTAAAAGTGTAATGAACACCAGTATAACTGAACCGTTTAAATAAAAAATAAAGTTTAAATTATTAATTGCTAGCCATTGAGAACACAGAGATATCCAGAATGCTTTAATTTATAAGGTTACAGGGTAAGGGTTACTCCTGCTGCCAGTAGAGCACCTTAGGTTTCTTTTTATGAAGTGCCGTTTTAATGACACCAGCGATCCGTGAATGCATTCCATTTATGAAAAATATGAAAACATTCGGACAGAGGCTACAGTTCCCTTTGATACCTGATGTTATTCTGCAGTAACATGAAAAGAAAAAGCCCAAATCTCAGTAGCCTCATTAGCTTCGCAAATCCAACCTCACAGTTCAAGGAAGGTCAATCCCAGCAGCTACGGGACTCCACCACTTATCGCAGACAAAGCTGCTTAACTTCCCCGTGCCTTGGTTTCCTCACTTGTGAAACAAATATACAAGTTGAACACAAGTGTAGGGCTTATCTCAAAGCCTGGATAAAAGGAGCAAACGAGGGGTTCCTGGGTGGCTCTGCGGGTTGAGTGTCTGCCTTCAGCTCAAGTCATGATGTCCAGGTCCTGGGATCAAGGCCCCCAAGGCCTTCCTGCTCAGCAGGGAGTCTGCTTCTCTCTCTCTCTCTCCCTCTGCCCCTCCCCACCGCTCGTTCTCTCTCTCACTCTCTCAAATAAAGACATAAAATCTTACAAAGAGAGAGTAAATGAGATCATACGCGTGAAGTGCTGGGAGCTGTGCTCAGCCGAGCGAGCTCTGGTGCTGCCCACGGTGCTGGAGGTGATGATGATTTCCGCCTGTGAGTATAATATTGTGTGCTTCAGAGTGAAATCCTCAGGTTCTGTAATTTACCTGTGGCTCAATTTTCAGCGCTAGCATAAAGAATAATCTTCCATCATATTCCACAATTTCAGCACATGCGTGTGCATATAAAGTAATGCAATATGATAAATATAATATGATAAAATATACATGCAAACCACCTGTTTCCTTGTATTTGTGTGAGAAGCCTGATTGTGTCCGAGCCTTCCCGCCCCCGGGCCGAGGCCGCAGCCTGGTACCAGCCCGCCAGCGGGGCCCCAGGGCTGCTCTGCAGGTGGCGGGCCCGCGCCAGCGATTGGCCCAGGAGCAGCACGTGACTGTAGCCTCAGCCAATCAGAGCTCACCCTGGGCCCGGGCGGGAAGAACAGGTGAGAGATGGGGATGCCGAGGGCCCCCCGGGCGGGAGGAGGTGGAGGTGGCTGCAGAGGTCCCCATGGGGACGGTGCGCCTCGGTGTGATGTCAGACCAAGCCGACAGATGGAGTCAGAATTGGACACGCCCAAGCCCATCTATCCCTGACCTCTCCTTGGCATGAGCCAACAAACTCTGTCCAAAACCCTAAATCGGTTGGACCTGCGTTTTCTGTCACTTGCAACTAAATGTCCCCTGATAGATGGAATGTCTCCTTGATGACTGATGGTCACTGTCTTATTAGAGAGGACAAGCCGACTGCCCACTCCACGGGATTTCTTGGCTCACTTGAGTAGGTTATCTCGGTGCCTCAAAAAATTGCATTTTACTTCAGCCAGCTCTGAGAAACCCACTGTTAATCCATCCTTGACGAGCACGTGTCTTTGGAAGAGCCTCCCCAGCCACTAATATCAATTTTCCTTTTGAAAATTTCTCTCTACATTATTAATGTCGCATGCAGCTCGGTGCCTATCCAGCCCGTGCAGAAATCCCCATGGTGGTCAGTCATTGTTTGGTTGACTTGATTTTTTAAAACAAATTAGAAGCCCTAATTGAACCCCTAAAATGTGTTTACTCTGAATGCATTAATGTTGTACTTATCAAATCAGAACTGTACAACCCCCTTAAATTACCTTGAAAATAAAATCAATAGTTTATTTAACTGGAGTCAAGAAAAGAAAAAAAAGGGGAAAAAAATGCCCTGAGGAATCTGGGTAATAAATTTTACTTGGAATGAAACAATATGGATAAACATGGGGAAAGAATTTCAGTGTAAAGCCAGGAATATGGGTAGCTTGGAGGAATAAATGGGCACCTAATTTAATAGTGTTCATTTCTGTGCACCTTCTAACAAATAGCTCATCCAGGCTTGTCAAGCACAGGTTGCTTTCGGAGCAAGCCATGGGAATAAACAACCTTATGGCATTTTTAATAGTGGCAGTGGTTGGATTTAACGCAGGTATTTATACCATTTCTTTAACCAAATATTTGAGATCATTAAAACACAAGGCTGCTTACGCATGCTTTCAAATTGGACTCCAGTGGCAAAATTTGTTCTAATTCAGATACCTCTACCTAAGTTCCCTGTGTGTGTGTTTCAAATTCACAATTTCTCAGGATTTTCTGCTCCTCTGTACAGAAGAGAAATGACCATTCCCTGTGGAGTGAAGGATACAGCCCAATATCCTCAAAGATCTGAGACTTCCCATCGAATAATCTCCTGCTGGCACTTTGAAAATATGTCCTGGGGAGCAGGAGGCACACATCTTCGAGAAAAGCTGATGGATGTCTTCTGGGAAAGGGATGGTGGACTGAGTCTGAACCTAGAAGTCAGAGGGGTTGGTGATTTTGCCAGCTTCCAAATCTCTCCCACTTGCTTCCCTGTTGGGTCTCCACATATTGCTCTTAGAAGCCATAGAATTCTAGAGTTGGGAGAGAATTAGAAATTCTGGAAATCAAGTCATTATTCATTCAATCACTTGTGTGCGTTTTTATCACACATTTCCTGAGTGTTTTCCCTGCACCTGGCCTGGATCCTGGCCCTGTGGTCTCTGTCCGGTCAATTTGAGGAGACAGAAGGGTGGGGGTGGGGGGAAGGACCAGCAAACATGTTAACAAGATCATGTCAGGTGATGACAAGTGCCACAAAGCATATAGGTCTGAACATTGTGCTGCACGGTAAGAGGGGAGAGTGCATCTCCCCGCCCCCCCCCCACCACCCCGCCCCGTCCTGAAGCTTCCATGGCTCTTCTCATTCCTAAAACCCAACTCACAAGATTTGCTTCACTTGATGGCTTTCCTCATACCTTTCCAATAAAGCTCATTTTTTTGGCTTAACTAGAGGCAGCTTCTCCCATTTATAACCAAAGAGCCCAACAGACACAGTTGAGAGTGTGTTTGAGAAATCATAAAGAATTCACCCTAATAAGACTGTCCTCAGAAGAACTGGAAACAAAATTGTGATCAGAATATTGGGGAGAGGAGGGTAAAGCCTTTCCCATTGGTAGGAGACTCTTGGCTTGGTTTTGACCGCCCTATCTAAACACACTTCCTGCGTTTGAGAGAATTTCCCCTCTTAGCAAACACCCCATCTTCACTACAGATGTGGGAGACTTGCTTCCTCCTCTTCCCTTGAAGGCAGAACACAGACAGATGCCCTGGACTTGGCCAGTGGGCACCCACGTGCGGACTTCTGCTAAAAGGCTTGGCATGTAAAGAAACAGGGTTCTGGGGTGCTCATGGTCCTCACTGGAGAGTTCCACAGTATAATTCAGACATTATTCCAGCTGCGCAGACTCTGAGATGCCTGACTTCTTGTCTCCCCCAGAGTCTGGGGGCTCCCCAGCACTACTTACTAAATCCCTTTCCTGCTCCAACAGCTGGAATGGACACTAGCGAGTGAGCACCCCACCCTGACTGACGTGCCACTAAAACTTCCCACTTTATGTGCTTATCCTCTCCGTGTTTGAACAGCTGGTGGCCCTGCATGGCCACCCCAAGTGTCTGATGTGAAAGAGCTTCTCCTTGTCACCTCCCCGCAGCAGCTGACAGACTAACAGAGCAGAAAACATTTCTTTTTGCTTCAAAATATGAAAATTGGATTGTAAATCAATGGAGAGCCCATCTGCGAACATGTTCTCACAAATTCTAAATGTTACAAGCTGGAGGACACCACGTCCCTGGAGATGACTCAGTGTCGATATTGGAAACTAGTAAGGTAGGATTTTCTTGAGTGGGAGGGGGGTTGGGGAGGAGGGCTGGTCACAGACAGGGAAACTGAGTGCTCTCTGGTCCCTGAAGTCCACGAGAAGTGAGACAGAGGGTTGGGGGCCAGGAGGAGGAGAAAGGTCATGGCCAAGTTGAAAGACCATAGGCCACTCTGGCAGACCTACTGGTCCATCAGTGTCCAAGATCTCCTTCTTCTCCAGTCAGAGAATCCCAGATCTGTATCTGGTCACTCAGAACACACTTTTGCTACCCTTAAAGGTACTCTTGGCTGCTCCTAAACTCCAGTTAGTGGAATGATAAGCCTCAGTGCTGTGTTCTAATTCTGAGAAGTATCTTAAGGAGAGAGAGCATTCCCTGCCTCCATCACTCTGTCCTGCTTCCTGCTGGCAGAAGCACAGACTAGGGTGTCCGATCCGGAGCAGGATCCGGGCTCATTAGTGAGATACCACAGGCTGAGCATGGCAGCGTAGTGGGACAGAGGGCGCCTGGGTCCTTGATGTCTCGGGAGCCGCTGTCCTGGCCCTGGACCATCCACACATAGATGAGACAGAAATACATTTTTAAAAAATCCTGTTTAAGGCGCTGCCATTTGGGTTTTTAGAAATTCACAGCAGACTGGTCTCAATCAACACATAGACCACTCTGCTCATCACTAACTAGAAACTTTGAGCAGAGGAAGGAGGCATTGAAGACCAGGTTGATAGGGAATTTTAGTTTAAAAAAAAAAAAAAGTCTGATTCTAAAGGCAGTACAATACTCCAGGGCCTGGGGATCGGGCTGCATGGAGCCCCAACTCAGGGACTGGGCAGGCAGGTGGAGCACGGGAGCCAGGCCCTAAGATTGGAGAATGAGAGACGGGAGAGCAGAGAGCGGGCTTCCCTTCCGAGGCTCAGAAGGGCAGTCGTCCCTCCTTGCCAAGTCAGAAGGGGAGACTTAACCCACACCAGAGCAGATTTCTGCAGGAAATCGTGTCGATGAAGACCCACCAGCCAACTGACATGTATTGATAAATGTATCTAATACGCATAGTGCCCAGCACACCGCTGGTGCTCAGTAACCTTTTGTCATATGAAGGTAGGATCGAGTAACTGTGAATGATCGATCAACCAGACAGCAGAGAGGCAAACAAAGGATGGGTTCTAGAACCTGAGGACAGGGATTTAAATGTTTAAATTCTGGCTTTACCATTTGGCTGTTGCTGGGTGATGTGGGCAAGGTACTTAGCCAGGTCCCTCATGTGGAAGTTGGTGCTGCTGCTGCTAAAGCCTCTCCTTTGGGGGACTGGGTTGAGTGGGATATACACATACAGGCACAGAAATAGATATGCTTTGCTCAGCTCAGTGCCTGGAAAACATCAGCGGTCGATAAATGCAGAATTGTAACGTCATTATTGTTAATGGTTGTGAACAAGAGGATCTCAGGGTCTTTAAGCTCATTTCCTTCCTAAGATGTCCTGGCAGCCTTCCCCCCATGTATTCAAATCTCATCCGTCCTTCTAGGCGAGTCTCCATTCCTCTCTAGGAAATCTGCAGCCTTTTCTCTTCCTGACATCATTACTGCCCCTGTCGTCGGGTACCCGAGGAAGGCTGTCCTCGACATCTTGTAGATTCTTCTCTTGTTCCCTCCCCTGGTTTCTCAGCCACGTGAGGGGCCAAATATCGGACCACCGAATTATTCTCAATTCTCCAGACTAATCCCTTCCGTTTCCTCCCACATGTAAAAATCCATGTACCCCTTCTCACATTGTTAACAATTTTTTAAAAAGATTTATTTATTTATTCATGAAGAAAGGAAGAGAGAGGCAGAGACCTAGGCAGAGAGGGAAACAGGCTGCACTCAGGGAGCCCCATGTGGGACTCGATCCCCGGACCTGGGATCATGCCCTGAGCCAAAGGCAGAGACACTCAACCGCTGAGCCACCCAGGCGCCCCGACACCTAAATTTTTATCACAAGTTCGAATCATTGCACCCGAAGTATTTAATATTTATATAATGAAAGAAAACTGTTCTTTCGTTTTTAAAAACTGTGTGGTCAAGTGGAAACTCAAATACCACAGTCATTCGATATCTGCCATCGTCAGTCTTAAAAATACATGAGCAGCTCTTCTCTGATTGTTGGAAATTTTGCATTATTTCTTTGTCTCCTGGAGCTACTCCCCTGGCAAGATTTGATGCAAAGGTATCATATTTTTACGCTGGCAAGTCTTTTATTCCAACAAAAGCAACAAAGCATGTATGTTCCAAGGAAAACATGTATACATCATAATTGAAAATTTACAGATGTCTGTGACCGTAACACTTTAAATGTTAAACACATGACTCTGCGTTCGGTTATCACAATTGTGAATAGTACACAATTGATCAAAGCCATATCACTGTTGTGAGACTGTTTTTCGATTAATTCACGTATTCATGAATGAATACGGCTTACTGTTATAATGAGAAGTTACGGCATCAATGCATCCCGCTCATTTTTCTTTCTTTTTTTTTTTTTTTGGTTGGGCTGATGTAAGCCTGCTGAACCTTGTTCACATAAATAAACAGACGACAATTGAAGAGTATCTGTCCAATGTCACTCAGCCCTTTGAATGACCTTCCGCCAACATGGGCTGCCTTGTTTTCTGCCTCCTGATTGTGTTGGCCACTGGGTGAGGAGAAGCGGTGGGAGATGAGAGAAGTGGGTCCTCATGCCCCTGGCTCCCACCTCATGCCCCTGGCTCCCACCTCATGCCCCTGGCTCCCACAGGTAGCTGCTGCGGCCTGTCCTCTCCAGGTCACTGCCTGTCTCGAGGCTCACTGTGTACCACCCCTCTGTCTCCGGGTTCCAGAAACATCCCTCCCCTCTCCTCACCACCCCCTCGCACCCCGTACTAGCTGAGGTCTACACTATCCTTTGTACTTTCCCTTCGTCCTCCGCCCACTCGTTTGAAATAGTACCTTTGTGAAATGATCCTCAAGTTAGCCCACAGGAGTGTGCCATCTGTTCCCTGTTGGAATCCTGACGGATCAATCTTTCTTTTATCAACTGCGAGAAGGGCATTTGTAAAGGAGGATGTGGAAAAGAAGAACCCACCGAGCGCACATGTCAGTCAAGGATCTAGAAATTGATTCTCTTAAAGCTGTCTGCGACCGGGAGCCTTTAGGAAGTCCCCACGTACCTCCAGGGGTCTGAGTGCTTCGATTTGACGATCGCTGATCTAATACCTGACCATCTGCCCTTCTCTCTCTCTCTCTCTCTCTCTCTCTGCCCCATAATTGCAGAAGCAGTGCTGGGAACCAGAATGTCATTAAGAAAGCTAGTGAGGTGTTTAGCATCCAGGCTAAAGGATGCAGAGAGATCCCAGGTAGTCAGGATGAGTGACACCCCCATTGCTCTCATAGCAGGGAAGCCAAGTCCCTCCTTGAGCTGATGTTTGAGAGGGATTGACCCCAGGAGGCCAGGCCTCCAGGGTCACCTGCTTGAGCTGAGCACTTATCAGTCTTGTAGGGCAGCCTGTCTTGTTTCTTTACCCGTCAGGCTCTCTGCAGTGCTGATTTAGAAATTCCAGACAACCCATTGAGAGTTCTTTATTGCAGTGGCGGGCAGCCGATCTGCAGTAACGCGTAAAGAGATAGGGGTCCCCAGGCCAGGACGGCAGCTGCTGTTTAAGTTGGAATTAGAAGTAAAATGTGTCCTGAATCCACCTGCTAACAGAGCCAGGGGTGGGGGCTGGCGGGGGGTGGGGTGGGGGGAGTGCGGTGCAGCAGGCAACGGGGCTGGGGTGCTGATCTCCTGCTTCCCATCCCTGAATCCTGCTGCAAACCCCAGGGTCAGCAGCCCAATATTCGAGGTGTCGTCATCCCCACTGAGACTGGAGGTGCCAGGCAGTGGCTGTGGGTGTGCTTGCATTAGCTGCCAGCAGGTGTTTGCCTTTGGGGTCACTCAGATGTGAGCATTTCTTCCTGCCTTTTCACACAAGGGGAGAGGCTCACATATCTTTGTCCATCCGGTTGTCACTGGGTCTTCATGAGGGAAATGGAGTTATAGATGTGCACATTCTTAGAACACTTTGCTGGGAAGGCAGGTATAAATCCAGCCTACTTCCCGGCCCTGCTGTTTGGCAGCATGACATTCTCCGAGGTCGGGCTGAGGTGGGGTGAGTGGAGAGGAATCCTGCTCCTGCCTGGACAGGCTCGGAGGGTCCCCCGCCTCCCTCCCCAGCATCACATCAGCGGCTGTGGAGGAGACAGGATGGAGGAAGGTGATGCTTATCATCTCCCCTGAGGAGAGCAGGTGTTCTCACCTCTTGCCTGGTTAATTGGCTCAGCCTCTTGGGGGTTGGTCTTGTTTCTGTTTTCAGAAGAAGAAATGGAAGCTCAGAGAGGGGCAGTAACTCACTCAAGGTCACACAGCTGGCATAGGGCAAGAGCAGAATTTGCACACAAGAACCCTCTTATCCATCTAGTCATTCGATGATGTTGAGCTTCATTTAGGGGATAGTAACTGGAGAAAGAGCAATGAACACAATCAGCAAAATCCATAGTGGGCTGAGTTGAGGAAGACAGACAAGGAGCAACACACAGTCCACCAGGCAGCAATTGTGGCTGTGGGGAAAAGTAAAAGAGAATAGAGGGTATCCTTGGGAGTGGTATCCCTTTTTATAAGGTAGGAAAGTGACAGCCAAGTGCAGATCTGAAGGACATGAAGGCATGAACCAAGCTTCTAAATGAGGAAAGAGAGCTGTAGGAAGAGGACACAGCAGGGGCAAGGGCCCTGGGGCAGGACTGTGTCTCACATGTTGGAGCAATGGCAGGTCACTGTATATGTACTGCGTGGAGTTCCACTCAAGGAGATACAGTCAGCGAGGAGCGGCAGGAGCAGTCTACCCCAGGTACAGGCAGGAAGGGGGTGCATTATCTCTAGAGAGTTTCAAACCAATAATAAAATGGAAATTTTTATGTTGCAGGGCCAAGCCTGTGTGTCCTGCTTCTTGTCACCTCCCTAGGATTCAACATCTTTGTCTAGAATCCAGTTTTTGTTGAAGGAAAAAACAAATGGGGGAAAAAAAAACCAAAACCCAGGTGTCCTGGGAGGGCTGTGAGCATGTGGCCAAATGTGAATGACATGCTGGGTGGGGAAGGACAGCTTAAAAATGATATGCTGGACCCACTGGCAGGGCCTGGACAGGGCCACTGGCGGGGTCTCCACATGGATGGATGGGTGTGATGTGGATAGCGGGACCAGGGCCCCTGGGTGGGCTGTGGCAGGTACATGGCAGTCCGTCCTGTCTGCTCCACTGCTCTGTGCTAACGTCACAGGAGGCCCCGAGTACAGAAGCCCCAAGCCCGGTCTCTGTCCTGGGAAGAGTGATGCCTCCAGCCCACCGTCCACCTCACGCTGCTCTGGTGGGATCTGAGCAGCCAGTGAGGACGGTGAGGGAGCAGAGCCCTTGGAGTGCCAAGGCCAAGTTCAAGTCCTGGCTCCATCAGCAACTGGCTGTCTGACATCGGCCAGGAAGTTTCTCCACCTTCTGAGCCTTGTTTGTGGTCCGGGGCTCTGGATCGGGTGACCTAGAAGATATTTTTAACACCAACTTCACAGGAATCCAGATATCTTCCCCCAAGGACTATTTTATGCAAAGCGCTGTCGGAAATTCAGAGCCTTGAAAGACTCGGTCCTTCCTGAGGTGATGGGAGTCACACGCGTGTGGAGATAGGTGCCTGTGTGTATTAGGCTCTTGGATTGTTTATTGAACAGCTTCTGTGCTCTCCTCGGCGGGAGAAGAGTGGGTGGAAACAGCAAAAGCAGTGACATCTATTTGCCTTATAAACCACCAGGCTCTGTGGTTCATTTGCCAGCTCATTAGCACCTCGCAGCAGTCCCGGACGTAGGTGCTATTATCATGCACATGGCACAGGTGGGGAAACTGAGGCACGCTGCCCAGCTTCTTCACAGACTTCTCAGGAGCAGATTTCCCACCATTCCCTCCTCCCCGGGTCTTTTCCCCAGGCCTCAGTGATGGTCCCTTACATCCCTCCAGACCCCAGGGAACTGCAACCATAGAGATGAATGGAAAATGGACTAGGATGTATCACATACCCCATCAACCTCGGTCCTCACCGAGTGGTCCCCAGGAGGAATCATGCTTATTCCAACAATGGAGTCGTTGTCAAGGCGATCATGGCCTCCACCAGGAGGAGGAGCTGGGGTGGGAACCACAGAGAAATCTGGCCCGTTAGTGCACAGTCACACCTCGCCTGGCCCTCCGACAGTACTCTGAGCAGCAGCACATTTTCTTACCATTAACATCAAACCTGAGTCACCTCCAGACATGTCTAAATGTCAACCTCACTCTCCAGGGCCAGCGAGGTGGGCATGTGACCTGCACAGTTACACAGAACCCTAGGTGGCTCAGAAGGGACTGTACCTGATTTAATCCTTTGCCATGGCTGACTTGGAATTCTTTCTTTTTCCTTTTTAAAGATTTTATTTATTTACTTATTTGAGAGAGAGCAATATTGGAGGCAGGAGCGGAGGGAGAGGGACAAGCAGATTCTGTGCTGAGCACAGAGACCGATGTGGGGCTCAATCCTACCCACGACCCTGAGATCCTGACCTAAGCCAAAATCAAGAATCGGATGTTCAACTGACTGAGCCACCCAGGTGCCCCAGCTGACCTGAAATTCTTAAGAATTTTTGGACATAGGACTCTGCATTATTTTGCATTGGGCCCCAAACATTATATATTTGGACCTACTACCAGTTTGCCCTTCTTGGGCGTTGAGAAGCAGGGATTCCAGAATAAAGGCAACTCCCTTCCTGAGAGAAATCCCCAAGTGTCTGATCAATGGGTGTGTCATCAGAGGTCCCCTTCAGAAAAGATTGTGCTCATTGAGATTCATCAATGTCACTGAGTTGGCTAAACAACATAGGTCTTACCATTGCTCAGCTCATACCCCGAGAGCCAAGTCATGATTTTAATATCTGAGCCTGGCCAGAGATGGAGCGTCACTGGAGTGTGGCCAGGAGGCCCCTGGTTAGTTTCTTCCCTTCTCATTTCTTGGCTCTGTCCTCCCTGCCTCAGGAGAGGTTTGATTAGGATGTCACTGAGCTCCAGCTGCTCTGTTGATACGTTTGGGGCTGGGGTAGTTTGTGTTCTGTGCCCTGGATTGTCTATGCTTGGGTAGGACGATGCCCCCCTCCTTTGGTTGGCTTGTCCTGCAGGCTCACTCAGCTGAGGTCCCTCTCATGTCCCCAAGGCCCCTGTCCTCGACCACCCAGGAGGTGTTGCAAGAACCCATACCACTCCCTAATCACAGTCCCAGGAATGCCCCCCATCCCAGGTCATCCTTCCCTCTGAAAGATTTGACAGAAGGGTTTCAGTAATTGGAATGGAAATGAGGCAGACAGTTTCCCAGCACAAAATGAAAACATGGGGCCTCTTGTTAAAAAATTATGAAGGATTTCAATCCAGCAGAGCATTGAATCAAGCGGGAACCCTCCTAAACAGGTCCTGCGACCCTGCCTAGGTTGTATATGTAGCCGGAGTGGCTTCCAGGGGCCTGAAACTCATCCTGGGATGAAGCCAGGCTGTGTGTCTTTGGAAAATAATTAAGAGCCTCATTTTCCATTCATCTCTATTGCATGAGTCCCAGCCAGCCGAGCCACACATAGCTAATCAAAGCCAGAGCCGAAGGCTGCCTGGTTTGATCTCAGGATGAGCAGAAGGAGGATGCAGAGGCTTGCCCGTGAACTTCTTACAGTCTGCGTGCACGGCCCAGGATGCCAGCGAAGTGACTTTGCCCCCCAAACCCTCCCAATCTCCGGCTTCTGAGCGTGTTCACTCTTCCTACTCGGAAGACAGCCTCTCTGTGTTGTTATTTCAAATTCCAGCTTCATGGTTCTAAGTGTCCTTACTTTTACCTTATCTTTTGATTATTGGTAAATCGAGTTTTTATCCATTACTATGTGTGTGTCTATGTCTCGGTGCAGTGAGCTGAGGGGCTGGTCGGGACGGTGAGGCTGCTAAGGCACACAGATTTTGCTTAGCTTTTACTTGTATTCGGGGGTGGTTTATTCAGAGGCTATGAGGAGTCTGGGAGGGCAGATCAAAGTCCTCCAAGGCCACATCTTCTATTGTCTGTGGGAGGGGAATTGAGAAAAATCTTTTACTTCATCAGAAAATTCTGTTTATGTTTTTTAAAGAAATCATTTAAAGATGTCCAGGTTCTACCTCTGCGTATGACCTCCAGCCCTACCATCCCAGTCCAAGCCACTGTCTATGCCCATGGCCTCCTAACTGCTCTTCCTGCTTCCACTCTTGCATCTTTGCCTTACAGAGGCCAGTCTTTTTAAAAACCATTACTTAAATATTTTTACATCTCTGCTTAAAACATTCCAGTGAGTTTTACTGGTGCTGAGGTTGGGATTTGGGGATTTTGTATCTCCTCTCTGAAGATGAGACACTTGAACAGAGACAGGGATGAAATGTGGTGATAAGACTTGGGAGGGAAAAGAACATCCTGGGCAGAGGAAGCAAGTGCAAAGGCCCTGGGGTGGGAATGTTCTTGCAGTGAGACCAGTAAGGCTGGATTGGAGAGCGAGGGGGAGCCAACTCCAGGGTTTGTGTAGACACATGAAGCCTGGAGATGAGCACCATTGGAGGGTTTCAAGTAGAGCAATGGTATGATCGGGTTATCATTCACTTCTGGCTGCTGTATGGAGAAGAGGCTGTAGAAGCCCAGGGGACCAGTTAGGGCCCTAATACTGTTACCTGGCCGAGAGGCAATGGTGGTTCATTTCAACTTTTCTCGACCTTGACACTAGTGGCAATCCAAGCTGGCTCACCGTCTGCTGTGGGAGCTGTCTAGTGCATCGTGGGATGTTTAGCAGCCTCCCTGGCCTCCACCCCCTACGTGACAGTAGCTCTTCCAGTCCTGTTGTGACAATAATGTTCTCAGACAAGGCCAGATGCCCCCTGGGGGACAAAATCACCCCCTGGTTAGAACCACTGCCCCAGCTGAACGCTTCCTGCTAGTTCTGGCTACATCCAGCCCAGGTAAGACAGTCCTCTCTCCCTGCAGGCGCCTCTCTCTCCTTAGGCTTTGAGACTGTTAACTGCCCTGTTGGGATCTAGAAAAGTCATGCACTTGCTGCTACTCTGGCTTCTGTCCTTTGCAAGCTTCGGGGTTATGTTCTTTCCAGCTGTGGCTCTGAATAGAAACCAGAAGGGGGCCCTCTAGTTTTCTGGGAGAAAAACATTTCCCAGAAGCCCCCAGCCGAGGGGCCCTCCCAGCTCATTGGCCAGAAGTGGTTAAATGCCCACTCGTGGGATTGTCATGATTGGCAGGGTTGATCTGTCCCCTTGAGTTGGACGCTTTGCTTCCCAAACAGATCCCATTTCTATCAGCAAAGGAGAGGTAAGCAGCCAGCAGTCCGACACCAACTCGGCCGTGCTCACTTGTTATACCTGCTTCAGCACTAGCCTCGAGGCAGAGGCCATGTCCTATTTACAGTCCCTGTGTTTGTTTATGACTTGGTGCTTAACTTAGTAATATCTGTCAGACGAATGAATCCATGAGCGGGAGTCTCATCAGAGATCTCCAAGGCAGCTTTGAGTTCTGAGAACCCCAAATCAAAGCATCCTCTGAAAGATCTTACACGTGGCTTCCCTTTCAATGTGTCCCCACGGGGGAGATCCGTCTTCCTGCTCTGAAGCGACATCGGAGAATCAGAACTGGCCTCTGCGGTACATCTGCACTCACGTCAACTTCACTTAATGCACATGACAGCCGCGCAATAGCCTTGATACCATTCCCGTTCTTGAGATGAGGACGCTGAGGCCCGGGGAGGTCGGCAAAGGAGTCGCCGGCCAGGGACACAGAGCCGGGTTGGTTAGAGCCCCAGCTTCGGGGCTGCTCTGTTCTTTAATTAAATCAGCAGCCACGTTAATGAGCTCGCAAGTGAGTTTTCTGAAAGGTGATCGTCAAACAAGCTCCGCGGTCACAGAGAGACCTAAGTTGAATCGCACTTATTGTCAAGTGGACCCGCTTCTCAAACCTTTAGAACACGGTCCCCCAGCGAGGGCCCACAGAGATTTGCAGCGGGGCTGCCCAGGGCAGTGCATAGGGTGACGCACGACCCCGTGCGCACAAATGCTCCTTGGGGGCACCTGTTCCATCACAAGCTGAGAGCTGCGTGTTCAATCTGCCTCCATCGCTCCCCCAAAAGAGAATTACTGATGGACCATAAAGCAGACAGACAAATTGCCACCTTTATCTGTGTTCTCAGAGCAGTGTCCTAACTGGTCATGGCCCTGAGATCCTAAGAGTGAGAATTTAGTGTCGCCACCGCCGCCGTGGGAGGTCACACATAAAACAGCTCGCGGTTTGCAATCTCCTGCTTCCCAGCGTCACCCTCCCTCCGCGGGGATGCTCTGTTGGGCTCCGGGCGCCCGGATAAATTAGACTTCCGCAGTTACGTGTAATTAAGAGGGGAAATGGGTACCGAGCTACAGAGATGAGCCCCTGCTTCGCCGGGGTGAATCTATCTCCGTGTCAGCGAGCCAGCCCAGGGAGGCTGCAGGAAACGCAATTATCTTTCTTCTGACTTAATGGGGGTTTATGGTGCTATGTTTCAGTATCATAACTTCTCAAGACGTACAAACCTTTTTATTCCCCCTAATGCAATTACAATCCTACATACAAGATGGCTTGTGTCTAAGAAAGTTCAGGCGGAGCTAGCCGCGAGAGTGCAGGGTTCTGGATGCTGCTGGAATTTCTATTCGAGAACACGTGCATCGCTTTTCCTGCTCCAGAGGTGAGGTGTTTGGCCCCTAACCCCTGAGAGTGACTGTGCTGTCTTTTTTTTTTTTTTTTTTTATTTTATTTTATTTTTATTTTTATTTTTTTTTACTGTGCTGTCTTTTGCAAGTTTTGGCCCGACGCTGTGACTCTTAAAGTCCCCTTGCTCCGGCTCTGTGCCTTCTTTTCTGGATCTTCCAAGCCCAGGCCAAGCCGCAGTCATTTTCCCCACTTTCAATGGTTTCTCCTTCACACACTGATTTGTTCGACTTGCTGAAAGCATGACTTTTACAATCTCATAAATCCCCTCAGCTTCAACCCAAACTCAGCCAGAAAGTGCTCAGATAAAAATGGTTCAGGTTATATTTCAGCTCTTGATGGAGATAAACACAGCAGGAATGATTCTTCTTTTTTTAATTGTTGTATAGGAGTTCCGGAAATAAAGCAGCATTCTGGCTTTGCGAGGGGGGTAGAGCCGGCCAGGCCTTGTGCGCAGAGGGCCGCCAAGGAACTCCCGGAAGGATGAAATGAGGCGTGTGGGTGTCAACAGAAAGGTCCCCGCGAGGTTAGACCAGCGAGGGGGGGGTAGTCAGGACTGGCAGGAGGAGCCTGAAAAGCCCGATTATCCAGCCAGGACGCTCACAGAGAGGGGTGCCATCAGGGTGGCGAGGGACAGGAGAGGAGAGGCTGTCCCGGGCCATGGGGTTAGAGACGGGCCGGGGCTGGACTGTGAGGAGGCCGGAGGGTCCCGAGAATCACACTGGGGACCCCACCCGGGCCCTGCACAGTGGCTGAGCGACTTCCCAGGCTGGGAGACATCTGAGCCCCTGAGTCCCCCCTCATCTCCCAGGCACACACTGAGCCCCCTCCTGCCTGGAAGGGAGCTGGAAAAGTCAGGCTGAGGCCTCAGACCCAGAGGACCAGGGAGTTTGTTGTGAATTAGGGGAGTGAGATGTGGCCAGAGGGCGCTTTGCAGAGCTTTGACTCTGGGAGCCTCTGAGCTGGTGAATGAAGTCCTCACCTGAAACCGGATCCATAGCGTCTGCCTATAGTGAGGACACGCACATGTGCTTGCACACACACGTGCACAAAGGCACCTACGTACAAATCCATGCTCACGTGTCAATGCTTGAACAAGAGCTCATGTGTTCCTTCTGTAAGCATTTCTGGAGCGCCTCCCCTTGCCGGATGTTGCATTGTGATTCGGGAAAACTCATATGAACAGTGTCCAGTTCCTATATACCAGAAACTCTTGGTCCACTTGGAGGACAGCTGGGAAAAGCAATGGGATCTTAGGGTGGAAGAATGTAAGGAGATCCCTCCCTGAATATCCTAGTTTTGGACAGTGGCCTCTGTCCAACCCGCCTGGAGACTGAAGCCCCCCCCGCCTGCCCCGCACACAGTAGGCACCTGTGCAGAGTAGGACAAGTGCAGTCTTTCCTGCTGACAATCCCCTTCTACCTCTTTCCCTTCCTGAAAGTTCTGATTCTTTCCCTGCCCCCTCTATGCTCTGGACAGTCTTTTCTGCAGCTTGTTTTAATGACTTTTTGAGTTAAAAGTCAATATTTAATTAACCAAGTAATTACATTCAGCTTACGCTTGAATCTGGGTATTTGCACATCTGTGCATGCCCGGGTGTCCACCCCGGCCCCCTCCACCCACCCCAGCCTCTGCCCCTCAGTGCCACCCTCCCTTCCTTTGGGGCAGTAAAGGAGATGCTGCTCTTAAGCGGGTGCTCTGGGGACAGAGAAGCTGGTAGGATGGGCTTTCCCTGGAGGACACCAGCGTCTCTCCCCAGAGCACCAAGAGTCACTCTCATCTCGTGGTTAATAGTGAAGGGGGTTTCTTACTGCATCTCCGCTACCCATCACGGAACCACTGGAGGGCTTTAATTAAATGAAAGCCATTCCTACCTGTGTAAAGGGGGTGGGGAGGACAGAGACCACTCACCTTGTCAGACAGGTTCTCCCAGCTTTGCTTGTCCTAATCCTGGAGGAAAGAACACTCCTCAAAACAGCCTGTCTGGGGGTGTGACTTAGGGTTCTACTAAGCATCTCGAAGGGCACCCCTGGCAGGCTTGGCTGGGCACCCCTGGCAGGCTTGGCTGATACCAGGCTCATTGCACATTTATTTGCACATGAAGGATCTGGCTTCTTGGGGCCAAGCTCACATACAAAAATACACAGTGTTGGCATAACTGCCAATGCCGAGGAGTGAGTGGGTAAGGGTGTGTATATACACCCACGGGCATATACATATATACATACACACATGGACATGTTTTATTTGAATTCAGGACTTTTCCTTAAACATAATAGCAGATCCACGAGTTAACTGTAAAATGCCTAGTCTGGAGGACAGTGTCTCTGTGTCCTGTGTGTGCACATAAACGTGTGTTTGTGCATCTACCCGGGTGTGAGGCACATGGAACGCTTACCCAGCGATCTGGGTGGTGCGGAGGTGCGAAGCCACCACAGAGGATTCCCGGTGGCTGGTTTGGTTGCCAATTGTAGAGCATTTGGGAAAATTACCTCCATAGCATCTCATCATTCGACAAAATGAAAATGGCTTATGTTTGAAGGCATCAGGAATCCCCACTTTGCGGTGGTTCCTTTGTATCTGTTTGAAGTGCCAAGCACCCCACAATGATTCCCAGAGGGTGGGGCAGGGATACTGATAAACGAAGCCCCTAGAGGATCCTCTCCATTAGTTGGGGTAGTTGAGCGACCACATTAAATACCGGTGAATGAGGCAGCTGAGAAGTTATGTTTTTCCACCCTCTGCTAGCTCTTGTAGAACCTCAGACGGTTAGATGGTTTCAGGCTGGTGCTAATAGGCCTTTACAGTGACCTGGAGAGAGAGAGAGGACTTTCAAGGAAATATTATTAGTTAGAAATTCATAATTTTGTTTGTTTTTAGCAACTTTTTACTTTGAAATACTTTAGATTCACGGGCAGCGGGCAGAGAATTGCTTAAGGGGCTTCTGTGAGCCTCCCCTGAGGGTAACATCTTGAATCAGGAAATTGATATTGATACAATCCACAGGGTTTATTCAGACTTCACCGGTTATGTACACACTCATTTGTGTGTGTACGTGCGTGTCTGTGGTTCCATGCAATTTTATCACGCGTGTGGCTTTGTGCAACCACTACCACACTCAAGGTATGGAAGTGCTCGGTTGCCAGAAGGACCCTTGTGCTACCCAGTGTAGCTACACCCACCCACCCCTAACCCCTGGCAACCCCTAACGGATTGCCATCTCTATAATTCTTTTATTTCAACAATGCTGTGTAAATACAACCTGCAGCATTTCGAGACTGACTTTTTTTTTTTTCACTGTAAAATTCCCTTGAGGTTCATCCAAGTTGTGTTTCTCAATAGCTTCTCCTTCATATTGTTGGCATATTCTGTGGTGTGGATATCCTACGTCTAAACCACTCACCCGCTGAAGGACTTTTGGGTAGTTTGAGGCTGTTATAAATCAAGTTGCTGTGAAATTTCAGGTACAAATTGTTCATGTGAATACCATCTGGATAAATGCTCAAGGATGTGATGGTTGGGGCTGTGGCAACTCCACTTTTAGTTTTAAAAGAAACTGTCCTGCAGTTCTGGGACAAGATGGTGTAGAGTCATTTTCCCCTCCTCTCCCCCTCTAAATCCAACAGAATACCCTGGAAATAATTTGTATCTTAAATTCGACAATCCTGTGCAAACAACGCTATAATCCTACAATCCTAAAAGACTCAGAAAGAAGAGGAACCAGCTAGCAACCTCAGGACTGGAATAACAGAACCTCGTGTGAGTTACCAGAGTTTTCCTTTACTTCACGTGTGTCCTTCGTGGGGCTCTGCAGAGGCCTGCGACCCAAAGCCACCAAAGGCATAGACAGAAACAAAACAATCCAATCAATGGAATAGGAAATGGAAGGCCGGGTGGAGACCCACCGAGTGGCAGGGGTGGGTTAATTCTGTCAGCGGCAGCACCCCCAGTGGGGTGGGGGTTGACCCACTCCAAACCCCATACTCACCTGCAGCCTGCAGGCCCTTCAGCTCACCCTGGGAGCACCAGCCAGCCTGGCATCTCGTGACCCTCCACCCAAGAGCAGAGGGTAACTTAGACCAGGTATCCCCCCCAAGTCTGCATCCAGCAGTAGAAGGTGAACGAGGCCCACGGTCTTCCGACACTTCCCCCATGGCAGAGAGCTACTCTGGCCCCTACCAGGAGGAAGCCAGGTGGGAGCTTCCCTCCCCTGGCGGCATCGGCAGTGGCTTGTCTGTGCCTACGGAGACCTTGGGATTTTAACTCAAGATGTGTTTAACGTGAAGATCAGGGGATCCCTGGGTGACTCAGTGGTTTAGCGCCTGCCTTTGGCCCACGGCGCGGTCCTGGAGTCCTGGGATCGAGTCCCACGTCGGGCCGGCATGGAGCCTGCTTCTCCCTCCTCCTGTGTCTCTGCCTCTCTCTCTCTCTCTCTCTCTCATAAATAAATAAAATAAATAAATCTTTAAAAAAAAATTTTAACATGAAGATCAGTTGGGAGAGAACTGACATTTTGCTCTGTTGAGTTTTCCAATCCACCAACAAGGTCTTTCTATTTAGCTCTTGAATTTCTTTCATTAGCATTTTGTCGTTTTCAGCATATAGATCTTGTACATGTTTTGTTAATTTTTGCATCTAAGTACTTCATTGTATTTGGAGCAATTATAAGTGGCATTGCAATTTAAATTTCAGTTCCCATTTGTTCATTGTTAGGTATAAGGAAATGCGATCGATTGGCTTTTGTGTTTTGATCTTGCATCCTGCAACCTTGCTGAACTCACTAGTTCTAGGAGCTTCTGGGGGTAGGTTCTTTGGGATTTTCTCTGTAAGCAATCGTGTTATTTTCAAATACAGACATTTTCATTTCTTCTGTTTTCTTTTCTTTCTTTCTTTCTTCTTCTTTCTTCTTTCTTTCTTTCTTTCTTTCTTTCTTTCTTTCTTCTTTCTTTCTTTCTTTCTTTCTTTCTTTCTTTCTCTTTCTTTCTCTTTATTTTATGGCACTGTCTAGAAGTTCCAGTATTAAGGTATATAAAAGTGGTGAAAATGGACATTCTTGCCTTCTTCCTGGTCTTAGAGACAAAACATTCAGTCTTTCACCATTAAGTACATTGTTAGCTGTAGCTTTTTTGTAGATGTTCTCTGTGAGACAAAGAAAGTTACCCTCTGTTCCTAGTTTGCTGAGCATTTTTTCATGAATGGATACTTTTTTCTGCATCCGTTAAAATGATTTTCTTTTTCTTTCTTAGCCTGTTGATATGGTGGATTATATTGATGGATTTTTTAATATTGAACCAGTCTTGCATATCTGGAGTTAAATCCCACTGGGTCACGTTATATAATTCCCTTATACGTTATTGGATTCAGTTTGCTAATAAATTGGAAAATTCTTGTGTCTAAATTCACAAAAGAGGTCTGCAGTTTCCTATTTTTGTACTGTTTTTGTCGGACTTTGGTATCAGTATCATTTCATGAAGCTGATCATTTTTTTTAGGTTTTTAAAATTAAATTTATTTTTTTAAAAGTTAACAAGTGTGTAATAGAAAAATGAAAAACCCAAGAAGCAAAGAACAAAGCCTCTGCTTGGAAGAGTTCCTTTATCTGTTTTCTAGAAGAGATTGTATAAAGTTGCTGTTAATTTTTTTTAAATGTTGGATGTTTTAAATATTTTAAGTGTTGGATAAAATTCTCCAGTGGAAAATTCTGCGTCTGGCGACTTCTTCGGGAGCTTCTTCAGGAGCTTTCAAATGACAAATGTAATTTCTTACATAGTTCAGGACTGTTCATGTTGTCTACTTCATCTTGATTGAGTTTGGTAGTTTTTGGTTTTTGAAGAATTGGTCTGTTTTTTTCTAATATATGGAATCTACGAGTGTAAAGTCATTCACAGCAGTCCTTTATTATGCTTTTACTGGCTATATGATCTGTAGTGTTTTATTCAGGGCATGGTGATTTGATTTTTTTTCTCTCTTTTTATCTTTGTCAGTCTTGCTAGAATCTTGTCGATTTTATTGATCTTTTTCAAAGAAACTGTTCTTTGTTTCATTGATTTTTTTCTATTCTGTCTGTTTTCAATTTCACTGATTCCTGCTTTTATCTTCATTTGGTCCCTCCTTCTGCTCACTTTGGATTTACTTTGCTCTTCTTTATCTAGTTTCATAGGTAGAAGCTGAGATTACTGATTTGATATCTCACCTTTTTTCCCCCAGCGTGAGCATTTTAGCACTCTAAATTCCTCTCCGGCATGACTTCAGCTGCATCTCACATGTGTTGATATGTTTTATTTTCATTTTCATTCAATTCTATGTATTTTTAAAATGTCCTTTGAGATTTCCTCTTTGACTCGTGGGTTACATAGAGGTGTGCTGTGTAATATTCATGTGTTTGAAGAGTTTCCTGCTGTCTTTCTGTTACTGATTTTTAGTTTGATTTCATTATGGTGAAAGAACATCCTCTTCGTGATCTGAATTATTTTCCACTTGTTAGCGTTTGCTTTATGAACCAGGATATGGTCTCTCTTGGCAAATGTTCCATTATGAGCTGGGGAAGGATGTGTATTCTGTTGTTGATGATGAAGTAGTCCATAAATGTCAGTTAGATCCGGTTGATTTATGGTGATGTTCAGTTTAACTGTATCCTTAACTGATTCCTGGCTGCAAGATCAGGCTTCCAGGTGTGTCAATTACTGATAGAAGGTGTCAAATCCTGATAAGTTAGGCGCTGAAGTCTCCACCTATAATTGTGGATTTATCTGTTTCTTCTTTCAGCTCCATCAGTTTCTGCCTCCTGTGATTTGAGGCTCTGTTGTTTGGTGCGCACATGTTTAGGTTCGCTATATCTTCTTGGGAGAATGGTCCTTCTATGATTACACAATGGCCCTCGTTGTCCCTAGTCATTTTCTTTGCAATCAAGTATACTTAATCTGATATCAATACATCCCCTCCTGCTTTTATTAAGTTAATGTTTGCACGACACAATTTCATCCATTCTTTTCTTTTATTTTTTTTTAAAGATTTTATTTATTTATTCATGAGAGACACACACACACAGAGGCAGAGACACAGGCAGAGGGAGAAGCAGGCTCCATGCAGGGAGCCTGACGTGGGACTCGATCCCCGGTCTCTAGAATCAGGTCCTGGACCGAAGGCAGCGCTAAACCTGCTGAACCACCCGGGCTGCCCTCATCCATTCTTTTACCTGCGGCTCACCTGTGTCATTATGTTTGAAGTGAGTGAGTGAGTGAAGTGAGTTTCTTACAGACAACATATAATTGGGTTGTTTTTTTCAATCCAACCTGCCAGTCTCTCTCTTTTAATTAGTCTATTTAGACCATTGGCATTTTAAAATAATTATTGATCAGTTAGGGCTAAAGACTGCAATTTTATTATTATTCTCAATTTACTCCCTCTGTTTCTCTTCCCCTCCTGTGGTTTCTGAGTCCTTTTTGTAATTCTGTTGTGATTACTTATAACATTTTAGAGCACATTGTTTTATATCTTTTTCTCAGTGGTAATTTAGTGTTCGGTATGCATATAACTGATCAACACGACTGCTACCATGTTTTAACACTTAGAGGAAAGTATTGAAGTCTTCCTGATATTTAAGGTCCTTGATCCTTCCCACTTGTCAAGGGCAATTGGCCAGGGGGGCCTGGGTGGGTCAGTTGGTTAAGTGTGCAACTCCTGAGTTCAACTGAGTTCGTGATCTTAGGGTCATGAGATCGAGCCCCGAGTCCGGCTCTGTGCTCAGCAGGGAGTCTGCTTGAGATTTTCTCCCCCTGAACACCCCCCTTCAAATAAATAAATCTTTTAAAAAATGCAACTGATTCCCTGAAGTGTTACCCTTCACACCTCAAGCATCCCATCACACGATGCAATTATGTTTGCTTCCGCCATCCTATACAGTTTAAGAAGCTCATGAAGTGAAGAACAGTCTTTTAAACACACACCTAATTTTGCCCAATCCAGTATTTGTTTTTCCTTTCTCAAATTCCGAGAGCTTTCTTCTGATACTGGTTTCTATCTGCCTGTGCAGAAATGAGTTTCTTGTAGACAGCATGTAATTGGACATGTTCTTAAATTCAGTCTGCCAAATTCTGTGTTTCCCTTGGTGTATTTAGACCATCTGCATTTAATGTAATTAATGGTATGTTAGGGTTTAAGTCTGTCATTTTATTTTTGTTTGTTCTTTCTGGTGTTTTGTTTTGTCTTGGCTTTCTGTAGGTTATTTGAACAATTTTTAACATTCCATTTTGATTTATCTATGGTGTTGGAGGTTTTTTTTTTTTGTTTGTTTGATTTTTGTTTGTTTGTTTTTTAAAGATTTTATTTATTCTCCCACGAGAGACACACAGAGAGAGGCAGAGACACAGGCAGAGGGAGAAGCAGGTCCATGCAGGGAACCTGATGTGGGGCTCAACATCAGGACCCCAGGATCACATCCTGAGACAAAGGCAGATGCTCAACCACTGAGTCACCCAGGTGCCCCTATCTGTGGTGTTTTTAAGTATATCTCCTTGTATAGGTTTTTTTTTAGTGATTGTTTTTGGTATACACATAATTTACCACAATATATGAGTGTCATCACTTTACCAGTTTGAGTAAAGAGTATACTTCATAGGCTCTAGTAAGATACCACATAGAGCACTTAACACAGGAATGGCAGTAGTAAAAGAATAAGAGCAATAGCCAACCCTTATTGAAGGTTTATTACATACCAGACATTGTTCTAGGCACCTCCTATGCATTCACTCATTTAATCATTACAATAACCCAACAAGGAAGGTGCCATTATTGTGCCCAGTATATAGATCAGGACTGTGAGGCATAGTGGGGAGTGGGGACTTTTCTAGGATCATGGGGACTAGAAACTGAGAGGGGCCCTTACCAGCTCCAGGCCTGGGGCGGGGGAGCCCAGGGAGAGCTATACCTCTAAGGCAGGGCTGCTGGTGAGGAGCTGAGGACACTGGGAGAGAATCATGGCCACTGTCACATCATGAACCCTCAAGGGAGGGGGACCTGCTGACCCCGTTCTCCTCTTATATAATTTGTTCTGCCTCCTACTATGGAACAAACACAGAAAGCCACAGGGAAGGGAGCCCAGATGACCTGGCTGTAGATGTGGGACTCTCCTAATGCACAGAGCAGACAGAGAAAAGGACGAGCAAAAATATCCACCCACCACCCACCCACCCCCAGTTTGGGCTTTTAGCTTTTCTTTCTCTGGGGCTGATTTGTCTGTTGAATTGGTTGGATGGTTCAGAGACAGGCTGGTTTTCTGACTTGGGTCTTAGGCTGCCACTAGCACATCCTTCTGGGCCCAGGGGAGAAATTCTACCTGCAGAAGTGATCTCAAAAGGCTTTTCTGCCAGTCTATTGACCAAGCAAATTGCAAATATTTTTCTTTTGACTTTAGCAAAGTTAAATTTTTGCTCTGCTATAGCTTCAACTGTTCAAAGAAACTCATTGTTCATGCCAGGAGACATTATACAAATCGTTATCTGAGTGCTGGTGTTGGGCCTGCCTTTGTGTAAATATCCACATGATTCTTTTCCTTTAGACCCATGAATGTAAAGGCAAGGAGAAAAAGAAATAAAACAACAAAATGCTACTCCTGCATCCTGAAAGAAACAAGAGATCAGCCCCCTAGCTCCTACTTTGCCAACTTTCCACAACTGCTTTCTCTCTGCTAAAGGGTGGCTCAGGCTTGATTAAGCATCCGACTTTAGATCTCAGCTCAGGTCTTGATCTCGGGGTCATGAATTCGAGCCCCACGCTGGGCTCCACACCCAGCATGAAGCCTACTTAAAAAAAAAAAAAAAAAAAAACAAACCCTAAAAAACCTAAAAAGAAGTTCTATGTTTTTTGTCACATCACCACCTGAAAGGCAGGTTTCAGAGGGACTCTCTTTGCATGTGCAAATATCCTGAAGGAGAACTAGGAGGGCAGGTATGGCTGGAACTGACTGAGGCTGGGGAAGGCAGGTAGATCATGAGACTGGAGGGAAAGGTAGGAGACAGATCCTGGAGGCTCTCTGGGCATGGCAAGAAGTGCTAGCCATCGATAAGCTGAGGGTTGGGTCTTTAGCCTGTCCACTGTCAAGGACAACAGAGTTTGGAATATTGTTGCTAGCAGAAATTTTTAAGATTTTCTAGGTGAGATTTTGCAATCAACTCTTAAATTGTGGTGATAATACAACTGCAAATCTGTAGCCTTTTTGAATTCATTATTTAAAAGCATGAATCAGTCTTTTAGCTGCCAAGAATAGATGATTAGTATGAAACCAAGGTACTCCTCATGTGACAATATGTATTAATGATCACGCATATAGATTTTTTAAGGCAGTTTTCAAAAAGAATATGCAGTCAGGAAGCAATCAGAGCCCCAGACTTGCACTGACAATTTGATACATAAGAACACGGTTGTGTTTAGAATAAGCCACCTGGAGCCACCTGCCAGACCATGGATACTGTGGTGGACTTTTGTGTCCAGGCAGAACTTTGCTAAGTGGATTTGTGCTTAGAGAGGGTGGCAATGCCATAATGTGGGGGCCCATGGGCTGTGCTGAGGTGCCAGGCTTTATTCCAAGAGAGAGACACGAGTTAGGGGGTTTTAAACAGAGGAGGATACAGCTTGCCTCAAATCCCAGCAAGATCCCTTCGTGTTCAGGTGGAGAAAGAATGGTGGAGGGTGAGGGGGGAAGCAGGAAGATGGTGGAGGATGGCAGTGTGATAATCAGGTGAGAGGTGATGGGGGCTGGCCAGAGCCCGGTGGCATTGAGAAATTGCAGGACCCAGCGTGGGCTTGGGAGGTTGAGGCCCAGAAAAGGAGCAGGGACATCTCTTAGAATTTTTACCTGAATCACTTAGGTTGGTGACTGAACACCAGAACTTTTCTCTTGGGATCAACAAATGTCTGCTGTACAATCGGTGCTTCAAATAAGCTAAATATCAGGCTTGGATTATGATCTTATGTCCGTGACTCAATGGAAACCAGCAGAATATACTGGAGTAAAAAAGGGAGCATTGGGTGTGATGGGGTCGCAGAGCAAGGAAAATCATGGAAGGTTGAAAAGGTATCTGTGTGTGTGTGTGTGTGTGTATGTGTGTGTGTGTATTTATACATAGCAGGTATATATACATATTAATTTATAAGTGCATATTTTATGGATATATTGGAGTAGCAGAGCCAAGATTTGAACACATGTTCTTAACCACTGCACTGTTCAACCAGTCTGGTAGAGGATATTGAGTGGTTCCAATTTGAAAGGTTATTTTTCAACTGTTATAAATAGCGTTGCTGGCAATGTCTGCACACACAGATCTCTGCACTCCGAGGGTTTCTGAAGATGAATTCAGGGAGAGGATGTGTCTGAAAGTCCCTCCCATCTGTGGCATCTGTCAGCCCCCACCCTACAGCCCACCCTCTTAGATCAGTGCCTCAAAGCCTTTCCTATTACAAAGAGCCAGGACTTCCTTTCTAGCTGCTGAACCAGGCTCTGAAGGTGGCCAAGCTCCTTCTGAGACAGGGGCAATGGGCAAGAGGATGGGACGTCTGAGCCTGGAAACAGATCCAGGTCAATGATGCTCTTCCCCCCAAAGTTCAACAACACATTTTCTCACAGCTGGGTACAGCCTGCATGCAGAGGTGGGGGTCGGGGGAAAATGTGCCATCTGCTGTTTTCTGTTCAGCTGTGTGGCAGTTTTGATGGTTCTCAGGGCCAGAGGCTTCTTGACTGAGATCATCCCAGGCTTCCTTCCAGTCCCAGGGTGGGTGAACAGCTGTGCCCCTTTCCTTGGGGCTGGTTGGGATAGCTGGCATGGGACACAGCAAGGAAAGGGAATCATCCTGCTTCCTAATGATGAGGGAGGCATAGGGGTGGTGCCTTCAATAGGTAGAGTCTTCCTTTCTCTGCAGAGAGAGAGACACACACAGGAAGGTCCAGCCCTTGTTTGCATCGTGTCCTTTGGAAGAGCGGCTGTGGCAATAGTGGCCTTTTCCAGAGATATCTGTGGACAGGTGGTACTGACTTTATTCAATCTGGACAAATCCCCAGGGCTAGTAGTTGGCCAGGCCTGGGGACACTCAGGTAATAATTCATAGCCCTTGCCTTGCAGAGCATCCGATGTAGCTCAGAGTTCTCCACGAACAGCCAGCCGCCTGCAATTGCACCGGTTTTGCAATAACCCAGTGCCATCTCTGCTATTGAGACTTGTCTGAATTGGACTTTTTATTTTTAGGCTTAATTTTGTTTTAAAATAAAATTTATGTCCTGTGAGCAGGAAACCAATATTCACAAAAATAAGTAGAAGTTTGTTGTAAAACCAAGTACAGTGAAAACATATTAATCTTTAGCAAGTTATTGCTTCCTATGATGGCTGATACGTCTTAATTCAATGAGAGTGAGAAGAGAGGTGTTTAAGATAAAGTCGTACCTCCTGGAGACTTTCTACTTGATGGCTTAGCAGGAAGGAGACTAGGAAAGGGAAAACATTTCTCCAGGGTGAGTCATGGGCTTCTAATGCTGGGGCCACACGTCCATGGGTCAGCAAAGTAGTGGCTCTTTTGTCTGGAGCTAAGTAGACAGTCCCCAAACCCTAGGATTTCGGGCATTGCTTCTCCATGACTTACTTTCCTGAGTGTCCACACCAGGCAGAAATAAGGTGCCTCTCAGAGATCCCCTTAGATTGCTGATCTTAAGGATGACCCCAAAACTAATGTAAAGGCAAAAAACATTTTTTTTTTTTTTTGCCTTTGAGGATTTTCTTAAATGTCACACTGAAGGACCGCATACTAAGTTTGTGACCCAGGCCAGGCCAATTGCTGCTCCCTCATTCATGCCGCGGGGCAGGGGAGGACAGGTGAGAGACCAGGGTGGACTGGCATGGAGACAGGTCAAGCAGGGCCCAGGAGGCCATGAAAGAGCATTTGGATTTGATTGTAAGAAGAGAAAGCTACTGACTCGTTCCAAGATGAGTTAACATCTGCTTGGTGTTTTCAAAGGCTCACTCTGGCTGCGGTTATAAAGGGACCTGAGGGCCAGATAAGAATGAGGGAGACTCCTGGTCCACGGGGGAGATGGTGGTGGCAAGGGCAGGACAGGGGTGCCGCGGAGTCTGGGCGTGGGTGGATCAGGTCTGGTTTGAAGGTCTGCAGGGCTTGTTGATGGATTACGAGTGGTGGCAGGGGAGTGGGGGAGAAGCCTAGGTTTTGGCTGAGCAGCTGGGCAGATGGTGGTGCCTGTTAGAGATGGGGAGACCAGGGGAGGAGGAACAGATGGGGGGGCAGGAGGGAGGGTGGACATTAAGCTGCTCTGCAGACACGGTCCAGCAGCAGTTTCTGGTCCACTGGCTCTTGTGGGGCTGACACCCCGAACTTGGAAACACGCCTTGTAGGCTACACCTCATTAGATAAAAATCCTGCTGCTGAAGACAGAGCCTTATTAAGTCACAAGTGACACAATCAGGAAAGGACAACTTGTGGGCAGAGCTTCTCAGAGAGAAAACAGAAATGCCCAACGGTTGCCCAGGGCCGTTGTGATGCCCGCGACCTGCCCTTTCCCAGGCCCTCTGCCATCTACCCTCCACTCAGAACGATCGCATCCCAGTGTTCTCTCTGAAGCTTCTGCAGCCAGAACCAGCAGAAGGCAGAGGGAAAACATTACTGCATAATTTTTCTGATTTTTCCATTCAAGGTTCATTAATGAAATTCCAACACTGCCTCTTCGACATCTGCTTAATTGATACCGGGTTTAGGAACCAATTTTGAGCCTTGGCTTCTTGTAGCTAAAACCAGCAATAGCATTTGATTTTATTTTGTAACATCCGAGAGCCAGGAGTGGCTCCCCCTCTGCTCCATCGGGAGGAAAAGTGGTCTGAGCAGCAGGTCCCGGGCACCCAGGGTGACTAGTCATTGCCAGCTGACTGCAGCGAGCACATTCCAGCACCAGGAGAGGAATCAAATGTCATTGTTCGGGAAACAATGGAGTCCTTCTGCCCAGATGTGGCCTCCACTTCTGCGGCTCATCCCCAGATCTTCCTCTCGCCTCCCCTGCTGGGGACGGGGCAGTCGGATTGATGGGGCAGGTGGACTCACAATCTGATCTGGTGACACTGTGGACATTCCAGGGACATTCCAGGATCAGATGAAGGCCAGACAAGGGTTGCCATAGGAATTCCAGCCTGGTGGGCCCACGCTGGTGTTTGGAGGGCGGAGCAGGACGCAGGTGCTTTCCCATCCCTGGGCTGCACTGATGGCCCTGCCCCAGTTCTGAAACCACCCCAGACCTGCAGCTTCTCTCCCCCGACAAACACCCATGGGTCTCATCTGGAATGTCCCTTGGGTCACAGCAGAGTGCTCTATTCACAGGATCATTGAGCTGGGGCTGAAGTTGTGAACTCAGCATCTTTAGGGGCCAAGCTGGGGTCACGTGGACTAGAGAACTGGCAGAGAAGGGCCTGAGGGGCACTAGTGACAACGTCCCATCCAGGGCAGCCCTCGCTGCATACTCCCCCTGTCTCCATGCAGAAAGAGGGACAGAAGAGACAGGTCTTCCAACCTTTTCAGCACAGCTGGAGGTTTGCTCTGATGCACAATCCTTCAATTAAAAAACAAGTGATAGTTAATTTAAATGTGTGTGTGTGTGTGTGTGTGTGTATTCTAATACTTTGGGGGAAGGATGAACCCCAAACAAACTGGTTTGTAGAAAACATTTAGCCTGTGATTGCTGGATTATGCTCTACTTGCGAGCTGCAACATTAAAAATGCTAAAACAAGACCATGGATTAAGTGCTTAACATACGCCTGGCACTGTTGACATGTAGGCTTTACATATATTTTCTGAATCAATAGAACAACTTCCAAAGTGGTAACCATGTGATTCTTCCTGTATCGCAGATGGGGAAACTGAGCCATTGGATCCTTTGCCCAAGGTCACACAGAGAGTAGCAAGGTCAGGACCCAAGGCCAGGACCTCCACCCTGAGAGCCCGTGCTCTAACCTCCTCACCATCCTGGGTTTGGTGGCTTAGAATATGCTGGAATTGTCCCAGAATTTTACAGTTAGAAGAAATCCTGTAACTATAAAGACATGCCATATATACCTGCAGATGAGAAAAAGTAAGGAATTTGCTGGAGAGGAAATTACCTGGTAGCAGAGCAGTCAGTCCAAAGCTGAGGGTGGGCCTGGCGGTTCAGTCTCGAGCATGTGTCTCTCCCTCCCTCTGATAAAGGCTCCGGGACACAGAGATGATTAACCTATCATCAGAAACAGAACAAAGCAAACACATCAAGACATCACCTCCTTAGTCATCCTTCTGAGGTCTGGCTCTTGTGTCTTCTCAGAGGGGAGGCGCTGGAGGAATGTGGCCGGAGGGGGGCACTGTGTGTCATCTGCTCCCACCTGACACTCCTCTCCTGGACCTGAGTGTCTGTGCTTGGAAAACTGAGCCTTCGTCTTTGAATTTTCAAAGTAACAGACACCCTCCACGTCCTAGTCCACATGGTGTGCTCTGAACCTTGGTATATGGAGTCAACTCAGCATACGCCAGGTGCACTGCCCATCACACCAGGAGAGCATGGTATGCTGGCAAGCATTATTTTTTTTTAAAGGATTTATTTATTTATTTATTTATTTATTTATTTATTTATTTATAGCACAGGTATCAGGGTGCCAGGGGCAGGGAGAGAAGGAGAGAGAATTGCAAGCAGACTCCTGGATGAGTGTGGGGCGGGGGGACTGGAGGGGATGGGAGTGGTGGTGATTGATCTATCCTCCACCCTGAGATCATGACCTGAGTGGAAATCAAGGGTCAGAGGCTCAACCGACTGAGCCATCCAGGTGCTCCATGCTGGCAAGCATAATTTATTTCATTATTTGTTTTTTAAAGTTTTAAAGAAGAGCATTTATAACTAGCACATCAAATCTATGATTTCATAGACAATATTGCTTGGTTTGAGGCTAAAATTTGAATGAGTGAGTCCATTTAGATAAACCCATTAAATAGTAGCACAGGTGGTGCAGGGAGGTGGTCCCAGCGACAAACATGAGGGGGCCGTGTGATGGGTGCCACTCGGGACACGCCGAGCATCTGGCAGGCGGGGCGGTTTGGGCACTGAATTTTAAATCCCATCACGGGGGTGGGAGGGGATCCTCTTCTGCCCATGAGAACGACAGAGAAAGGTGCCAGGGTGACCCCACCCCGAGCCCAGCACGGTGGGAACGTTTGGTCATGGAAAGAAATTGTGTCTGTTTTCCTCCACATGTTCCCAGGCTAACATCGGAGAAAACAAATTTTGGTTGGCTGGCCGGGCTTCACTTAAAATATTTAAAACTGGCTTCTTTTGCCCTTCATGGCGTGTCTTTCAGGTTCTTACCTTTCATCCGAGCTGTCTGTCTGCATCAGGGCCGGGCTGCGGGAGGAGATTAGATCATATATTTTTGTGTTAATGATGTTGATATATAAAGCTTGGTAGTTACAGAATTTTTAATAAATCAGGTTAGTGTCCCAAGGGGAGTCTTACCATGTGCTATTTATGCACAAATGCCTCTATCATTTAAGAGTCTTGTTAAAAATTGTAGTTCAAGAGCAGATTAACAGAGCTCTTCACAGCTGGCCTATTTGGGCAGAAATGAACACACTGAAGCAGCAGACACGCAGAGCGGGCGCTGGCGGGCAAGAACACCCAACAGCTAATTGCCTCCCAAATTAGTAGGATGGAAAAGTAAGCGCTTTAAGGCCCTGGTTTTGAGTAGATTAAAAATAAGAAACAGTTCTGCAGGCTGTTTGCTTTTTGCCAGCGCAGCATTTGGGGCTGCTGACTGCAGGTGAATTATGCACCAGGTGGCGGCCTCCTGCTTTCCAGGAGAAGGGTCCAGCTTTGTCCTGTTTACCATGAAGGTGCAGGAGAGCAGATCCAGCCTCCATGATGAACCAGCAAAGCTGCCAGCAAGCAGAGACGGCTCCTGGGATCTGCGGACCCCATCAGCTGGCTCATCGGGGCCCTGCAAAGCTCTCCCTCTGAAAGCAGCCTCCGATCATCCCGTAACAAGGGCCCTAAGCCTCGGCTTCTTTCCTTCTCGAGTTGCCTTGTCTGGACTTTGCCCTCCAAGCCCCAAATGTCCCCTTACTGGCAATAAAAACACAAACAGGGACTAAGAACATTTTCGATAATGAGAGGAGACACAGAGACTCGAGTGACAGGCTGACGAGCCCAGAAAGGGAATGAGGGAGGTGGTCCACCTTGGATCGGATGCTCAGAAGAGGCCCTTCCGAGGGGGTGGCTATGGGAAGGGGCCTATATGAACCTAGGAGCCAGTTATGATGGTATCTGAGGGAGACTCTTCAGGCAGAGGGAGCAGCAAGGAGGAAGGGCCCTGAGGTTGGATGAGCTCTGCGTGGCATGTTTGGAAATATAAAAGGCCCAATGTTGCCCAAGTGAGATGGGCAGGGCTGGATTCTGGAGGAACTTGTAGACCAGTGTGGGAGCCTGACCTGGACTCTGGATGCCACGAAGGAGGCATTAAGGAGCTTTTTGTGAGTAGGTGACAGGCGCCTGAAAACCACAGTAGAAATCTGCTCCTTCTTGTTACCTGGAAGATGGAAGGGGTGATGGGGGTGGGGGAGGGAAATGGGGAAGCAAGGGGTGATGAGGGGAGATGAGGGAGGAGTAGAGAGTGATGGGGGAGGAGAGATGGAGGGGGGTAGAGGAGGTCACAGGGGAGGGGGAGGAGAATAGAGGGGATCACAGGGTGGGAGGGATGGAGGGGTGGAGGGGGGCCACAGGAGAGAGGGAGAAGGAGGGGATTGAGGGGTACACAGGCTAAATGGAAGGGTGGACAGGGTCCCTAGGAGAGAGGGAAGGGGAGGGAATGAAGGGGAAAGTGGGGAGGCGGTCCTGACTAGATGTAGTAAGGGGCACCTCCTCCTCACACCAGTTAATAATAACTCTTTACCGAGCTCCAACTATGAGGGAGTTATTCTTCTAAGTCCCCATGACAAATTACCTGATTCGATCCTCACACAACCCTCTGAGACAAGTGCTATTATTATTTCCATTTTACCCAAGGGGGGACAGACACGGAGTCATTTACCTAAGGTCTCTTAGTGAGCAAGTGTCACTGGCAGGATTTAAATCAAGGATATCTTGCCGTCCTCTGCTCCAAGGAGCCACAGCCAGCTGAGATGCAAGTACTGAGGATCCCTGTAATGCAACATTCAGGACCCTGGTGTGGCTTTCCCAGGCCTGGGTGCAGGAAAAGAGCCCGCACCCGGTTGCTAGGCAACCTACTGTTCAAAGGCTCAGGGGGGCAGAGGGGGGCAGGGTCCTTGGCAGCCCCAGTTATCACATGATCAAGGTCCGACCAATCAGAGCAGCCCCTTCCCCTGACTACAGGATGGGTTCAGAGTTGCACACGTGACCCAGGTTGGTCCAGATGAAGTCAGTCCCAGGACTTTGGCATCAGGGTCTGGCTGGAGGGGCCGAGATGGGGAGGCCATCCCTGACGCTCTAGAAAATGTCAGGCTTGATAGAGAAACTGATGCAGAGGCAAGGCGAGCTGAGAGTTGGGGCAAGAATTCTGACAAAGTTCTCAGAGTACGGGGATTGAGCTGAGCTCTATTAAACTAATATAAATTCTTTTTTTTTGTGGATTTGTTTGTCACTTTTAACCCAACACATCTTAGCCGGTAGTCCTTTTACCTGGGCTGGCTTCCCATTCGAACTCCCTATATGCTCCAGACTTGCATCACTCTCAGGAAACCCCAGAGGAAGGAGGGCCTCTCTTCCGCTCTCCATCCAGCTGACATCCCCAGTGTGTTTCCATTGGACCAACTTGAGCAGATGTCGGTGTCGGACCTGTCACTGTGGCTGGAAGTGGAACACACAGGGTGGACAGTCTGGAAAACTGTCAACCGCAGACACCAGGAGTGTGTGCGCTGGATCACACAGAGAGAGTGCTGGTCAAGGAGATGGGGCGGTGGGAAAGCATGAGGTAGTCTGGAAGCTACCAACCATGGGCCTCTGGGCGAGGCCTGGCAGCATGTGGACCTCCTGCAGGAGGAGGGTAGGTCGGTGGGCAGGATTGGGTGGACAGAGGGGAGAGCCACGGCCCTCCTTTTCTAAGCACACTGTGGTCGCACACAGAGTCTGGTCCCTGTATGACCCTCCACACTGGGGAGGAAGGTCACTCTACTGGCAGGGAAGAGGTGAGATGGGCCTAGAGAGAGCTGTCCTGTGGAGACAGGAAGCCTGGTCCCTGGTCTCCAGCCCTGAGCTGATGGATGCATCATCTTTTCTCATCTGCATAATGAGAGACGTCAGCCCCTCTCTGGACCCCAGATCCCCTTCTGGCAAACGGGGAGATGGGGAACCTGGCTGGTCCAGAAAGTGTCTCTCGGCATCCAGGCCAGCCTGGTGGGTTCTACCCTCTGGAATCTATCAGCAGTTTCAAGTCCGTGGAAGCCTCAGGAAGCCGCTTGCCTTCCTGTTGGAAGCATATCATTAGCTGTGCTAGCCTGACTATGGGGCCTGTGTTTGGGTGCCTGCCGCCCCCCGAAGAAGGGAGGTCTCAGCAAGGAACTGCTAATGTGATGACCTGGTGGCTTTATTAGCATATCTCACAAACAAGCTGTGCACTTAGCACAACAGACAGTGGAAGAGTAAATATCAGCAGTAGGTGCGGGAGGGGAGGGGAGGAAGCACTCCAGCTGAGCTCCAGGGAAGCTTCTGGAAAGAGTGAGGAGTAAACAGTAACAAGCCTCCGCCCCTCCCACGATGTGACTGCCTGGGACACGGAGCCTTATGGGAGATGTGACTGCCTGGGACACAGAGCCCCTACCCCACGGTCTGCTTGTTCCCTCTCTGAATTTCCAGATGTGAGTCTCCAGGTGCTCCCGGAAGAGCCCACTAGGACGTCTGTGGGCACCTCAGACATAGCAGGTCCCCAACTGAGCCCCCATATTCCCCACCTGGAACCTGCTCCTCCTGCAGGTGTCCCGGTCAGCAAGCGCTCAAGATGATGGGTGAGAAGGCCGCTAGCCAGGACGTGCAGGACGAGGAGAGAGCTGAGATGGTGCCCAGAGGAAAACATGATCGACAACACTTAACTAAAGCCACCTGCCTGCAGGGGAGGGAGGAGTGAAAGCACTGAGGATTTTTAGGGCAGTGAAACTACTCTGTATGACACTATAATGATGGGTACATGTCATTACGCATCTGTCCAAACCCATAGAACGTACCCCACAGCCACGAGTGAGCTCCTACTGTAAACTATAGTCCCTGGGCGATTGTGATGTGTCAACGCGGGCTCGTCAGTTGTAATAAATGTGCCACTTATGGGGAACTCTCTGCACCTTCCACTCAACTTCCCTATGAAGCTAAAACTTCTCCAAAGTTTATCAAATTCAGTGATAGTCCATAAGGTGAGGAAATGGGCCACTGCAAGAGATAAAAGAAACTTTAATTCTATCTTCAATTTCATTGCCTTTATTAGCAAGAAGAACCAAAGACATGAGTACGATGAAGTGTTAGCGATTGTCCATTCTGGGTATTTTGATACATGTGCATTTATTCATATTCTTTGTACTTGTCTATTTATTAGACGCTTCTCGAATACAAGCATGACAAAACAAATGGACGACCCACCTGTTGCGGGGGGCCCAGGGAACAAAGACCATGGGTGCGAGGCTAGGGCCCAGGCTAAGGGTCTGGTTGTGGGGTGCAGTAGGGGCCGGAAGCAGGAATGCTTTCATCAGGAAGGTCTGGGAGGTGTCCTGAGCTGCCCTCGAGGGGAAGAACCGGTGGGTGGCCAGCGGGGGACACAGGGCTGCTCACTGACAGTCCTGTCATTCAGTTCATCTTCCTGAGGGGCAGACTTTGCACAGGTGACAGACTCTTGGGAAAGGCTTGGAGCCCATTAGGTCTCTAACCCCATGAATTACTGCCCATGGGTCCATCCGGGTGAGGGATGGCTGTCGAAGCTGCTGGAATAACTGGCCCTATCCCCAAGACGATGCCCACTGCTTCTCCAGAAAAGCAAGGAAGAGGGGTGCAATTTTGGGCTCTCTGGGAGCCTTGTGTGCCATGACACTGCTCTCCCGGATGCCCCCCGCAGGAGGCCGTGCAGTGAGGCTTCTCCTTACTTTGCTCCTCGTCACCCAGCTGCTGGTGCCCTGCACTGGGGTCATCCCTTGCAGCCTTCATCTCTGCCTCTGTCTCGCTGGGTCGCCCTAGGATACCCACGCCCCAGGCCCCTCATCTCCATTCTCCAGTCTGCAAAATGGGTTAAAGTCTGCAAAGCAGGAAAATCCCCACAATGCCTTGAGAGGTGGCTCCCGCCCCACACTCTCCAAGAGTACAGGGTAAGAAGTAACTACCCTGATTTCCACTGGGGTAGTTAGACACTCACCACTCGTTTATAATAGCAACAACAACAATAATAATATTGACAATTTTTGGTATTTTCTTACTATTATGTACCAGGTGCAACCAAATTATTATTTAATCTTCTCTATTATAGCCATAGGGGGCAGATGCTGCTTATTAGCATTTTCAACTTAAAAATGAAGTAACAGACACAGACGTAGAATCACTTTTCCCAAGTCCCAGAGTTAGGGACGAGCCCGGGACTGACACGGTTCTACTTTGGCTTCTGCACCAGGCTGTTCCACCTCAGATGTGTCCTCAATGCCCTGGGGGCGGGGGTCAGGCCTGTGGATAGATTTCATGGATACGGTGACAGTCCTCACTCTCCAGGAGGTCACAGTCTTTACCATCTGGGCTTTTAGCGCTCCACGGATTGGCACATACCACCCATCCTGAGATGACCTGTTGACACAGTTGTCTCCCCAGGACCGGGGCCCCTCAAGGAAGAGAAGCCAGTGTAATACCCCAGTGCCTAGTCCAGCACCTGGCAAGATCGCTACTGTCTCATCTCTCCTGGGATTTGTTCTGGAGTCACCGTTCCGTCGTGCTTGGTTCAGTATGATTACTCCGCATTCGAGACCCACTGCCTTGCTCACAGGGCTCTGCAACCTGGCTCTTCCTGAGCATGTCTTCTTCTCCTTCTTGTCTTTGCGCCACCAGGAAAAGAAAACTAGGGATTTTCTTCTAGGGTTTTTTTTTTTGTGTGTGTGTGTGGGGGGGTTCCCCGTGATTTGCTGAAGAGCCACTCCTCTTTCCTTGGTCGCACTTTTCAAGTGGGTAAGTTCTGGGGCCCGTGGGTCTCTGGGCAGAGTGCACGGTTGACTTAGAAGGGAGGCTCTCTCTTCAAGGACCATCCTTCTGGATGCAGAGTCTTTTCTTCGGACTCTCTGTGTGGAGCTGTGCTTCCTGCTGGGCTGCGGATGCTGACCTGAACTTTGCTGTTGGCCCCGCAGCCAGCAGCACTCACGCTCTCAAAGGGAAACGGTAGCATTATGTCTTCTGGGTATTGGAGGAAACAGCTGGAAAAGAACTGGCTTCCCCTGGAGTTGAACCCTACTGTCCTTGACCATGAACAGCACATGGTACGGAAGCTTGTTTGCTGTGATTTATATAATGGTTAGCAGAGATTTAGGATAGGTAGTGGGGGGTGGTGTCTGGATTCTTGTTTGTGACGTTGAGGGTATGTGCTCACTTATGTTGTGACGTCAGTGATTCTTTGAATTCATGAAGGGAGTGATTACCTGGCTCACGTCTATGTATGCACATTATACACTTTATCTAATTTTTCTGTCTACCAGGTAAGGCTCATGTCTCCGCTAAGCTGATAAATGTATGATACGTACCTGGCTTTCCCCCTCTATGTCTAAATCTTTGAATTTGATAAGATCTTAAAAATATAATTTTATACACTTTAGAACTCTTGTACCCTTTTATGTTCTTAGGACCATACAACATGTACATCCTGTCTTTTAGGTAACAATAATGAAGTTATATGCTGTTGGATTTTGAGTCGTTTACATGGCTTTGTCTGACTTGACACCAGAGTTCATTAGGTCATTCTATTATTATTCCTCCTGGGGCTAAAAACTGCTTTTTAAGTGATGTACTTATATTTACCGTTTCTATTCTTTGTTGATACATTTAATGAGTCAATATCTACATGTGATTAAATAATAAGGTAACAGAAATACACAGAGTTTTTCACTTTCTTTTAGAATGTTCTATGTTAACTCCTTTTCGCTTTGCATATAAATATTTTTCTAAGCACATTGTTTCTCAGACTCCTTTGAGAATGTGATAAATTACTGACCCTCTCTCCAAAAACATATACATATCACGCCTAACTATTTTGTCCTGGTTCTTCATCACTGATCGATCACTACTGGGTTATGCTAACTTTCTTGCTCTGTACTTCACATTTGTTGTATTGCTGTCTTCTGATATTTAGAGTTTCTCATCAATCTGCTCATCCTGTCGACCAACTTTTCTCTCTTTCACTGTAGTTAGATACTCTGACACAGCTTTGAGCACAGTGTGATGGGCACACGGAGTATTGAACAACTAACTCCACTCTGGGATCAGAGAAAATTGTAAAGAGAGATGGTGATGACCTTGGCGCTACAGCCTGAGAGACAACCCAAAGCCTCCCAGGCAGAGTGGGGGGAGGAAAAGACTCCCAGTTAGATGGAACAGCATGTGGAACAGTATGGAAACTTCAACAACACTTCGGCGAGAAGGGGCAGGGAGGAAGGGTCCAGAGTGTGGCTGAAGCAGTAGATAAGAAAGCAGGTGTCAGCAAGATCGCACATCAGGAAGCCTCTGCTTCAGCATGTAATCTTGCACACAAATTTCCAGACAATTTTGCCCTGGAATTGGTCTACCGGAGTCAGGTCCTGCTTCTACCACTTACAACCTGGGTCACTCATTGCCCACCCTGTGCCTCAGTTTCCTTATCTATAAGTCGTAAGGATGACTACTAGATTGGGCTCTGTGGAGGGTGGGTTGAGTGAGATCCTGGGCTCTTAATTGAGGTAGTGGCAGAAGTGGCCAGCATGTGGTCATTGCTCAATAAATGGTAGCTCTTTTACTGTCATCGTTATTATTAAAATTAATGAGAGATGGGAGGACTCCAGTCTTGTTTGCCTTGGGGTTGCTGGGCTTCATCCTCCAAGAAGGATGTCCGTTCTTGAGTCAAGGAGGCGATGGAAGCAGGCAGGATGTATGAGAGATTCCGGGCCCTGCTGGGGTAGATGCAGCCAGTGAACAGTGGAGGAGAATTCATTGTCTCTCCCCAGGAGGCCAGGGCCAGGCAGGTCTTGGCAGCATCTAGCTGGTGGCATTTTACCAGCCTTGGAGATTGTGCATGTCTGGGAAAGAAAATGCCACAGGGAATGCTGTGCAGGGAGGCGATAAAACCTCTCAACGTGAGGCGCCTCCTATAATCCCTGTGCACATGCTGTGATCATGCAAGATCCATACTCCACTCCCACATACACAGATGGCACACACAGCCCAGGCCCACACCAGCCCTTGGGTGTCCTGCTACAGCACACACCTGCACACCCAGTGCACACGTACTTTGCTAGAGGATCCCAGCCCTTGGGACTGTCCCCAGACTCTGGGATTTAGAGCCAAGCAGCCTGGCTTCAGAATCAGTGATTCCACCCGCTATGTGTGAGGTTGCGTGTATACTGTGGGGCATTGTGCACACAACTGTTTCAGGAAGTACGTGCATGTGTGTGTGTGAGACGGTACGAAATGCTGTGTTTTGGGGGTTGTGCATGGCCCCATGCATGTGTGCATTTTGGATGATGTATGTGTGGGCAGGCACATGTGTGCTGTAGATAGGTTTTGCACACACATGTAAACGTGCTCACACATGTGTACCCATGTGTGTCCCTGTGGGTGTGTGCTTATGTAGACATGCACACCCTTTTGGGGACAAGGTGTGGATTTGCACCCAGACGTGATGGAAAGGGATTGCAGGGCTCCCTACAGTTCTAAGGGAAGCAGATGTCCTCCTGGCAGCCTCCACCCTCTTCCTCCCACACTCCTCCCTCCTCCCCCCATACCTCCCTTCCCTGCAGGGAAGGAAGTCCCTGCAGGTCCCCACAGTCAGGAAGGAGGAAAGCCACCTGATGGATGAGTCTGCATTAGGTGTTGCTCATTTGTGTTTTCCAAGCTGGGGGATGAGGCACTGGTGGCGGCATCAGCCGCCCCTGGGAACATTCGGGATGGACAGAAGGGCTTCCTGGGGTTGCTCCTACTTCACAGGTTGCTTTTCGGGGTGCACAGATGAGGCTTGCCCTCTGGAGACAATGCTGCCATCCCGGAGAGAGGCCTCACCCATGAGCCAGGGCCTCCTGCAAACTTTGCGGGTGTTTCACATGGAAAACATCGGTGACCCCGCTCCCTCAGGAGCTGCGTGTGAGGCCCTGCACTGAAAACCCTTCTCTGGCCACTTCGAGCTCCACGGCCTCGGCTGACGCACGTCCCACCTCTGACTCGCTCTCCTGCTCTGGGGTGAGGAACCACGGAGCACCCACGATTTCTAAGTCGTGTCCACCCCTGTCCACCCCTGATTTCCCACTGGGGACACGGCCTCCTGGTGTGGACCGAGCAGTGTGACCCCAACTCCCAACACCAGGAGGGACTCGTGACCCAGGTGCGGACCAGCGGGCGGTCCATCCTCTCGGATGCTCTGATTGGCTACGGGAAGGACATGTGACCCGAAACGGGCCAATGAGAGGCTGCCCTGGGGCTTTTCCTGGATCAGGTGGGGAGAGACTCTGTCGTCTGGGGCTGCATCTTGGTCACCCCACGGAGACCACCTGCTTGAGAGTGAAGCCAACCCAGGGGAGAGCAGAGCCCAGAGAGGGAGAGGGACCCAATCATGACTAAGCTGTGGGAGGCCCTGGATGTGGCTGGGTGGGCACCCCAAACACCTGACTTTTAATTACCCCAGCTAATACATTTGCTGTTGCATTTGCTCTTTTGAATTTAATTTCTGTCACTTGCAATTGGGAGACTCCCAGCTATTAGAGCCGAGTTTGCCTCTGGGACCCCTCAGTGGTGGCACCAGCCGACCATGGCAGGGGGGCTGCTCCAGGAAGGCTGTGTCCTCGGTGTCTGGAGACCCGGCAGGCTTGGGGGCTTCTCCAGGTGGGGCGGGGCTGTGCTGTGTCCCCTCGTCCACCCCCAGGACGGCCCCCTCAGCAACCAGGGGAGCCTCAGGACCCGGCTCACGGTCCCTCTTTCCCTGGATGACACAGGTCCCGCCCGGCTGGCTCAGCCAAGCCCTGGCAGGTGCTCTAGAGGAGGAGAGCCAGCAGCGGCTTCCAGAATGTGGTGAGATCTGAGGGGCATAGGGGAGGAGACAGGTAGGCAGGGTCCGCATTACACTTAAACAAATAGATTGCCTCCTTCTGATTCAGTATCTAGTCAGCTCATCCCCCAGAGGCGGCATTCACCATCTCACTTACTCATGATGCACACTGTTTTCGCTCCGCTTCCAGATTACTTCCAGGATCCAGCCACTTCGCATGAGCGTCTTTGCCACCATCTGAATCCAAGGCACCGCCCTCTTTCTCCTAGTCTGCTGCTTCCATCGGCTCCTGTGACAGACTCCTCTCTGTACAGCAATCTGGGCAATCCTGTTAGAACCCAGGTCGGATCCTGTCCCTCATCTGTTCAGAACTCTCTGGCGGGTTTTTATCTCACATAGAGTGGCAACTAAATTCCTTACAATGGCCTACGAGGCCCTGCAGGATCTGTCCAGCTATATTGGGCTCAGGCCAACTTGTCTTTGGCCCCAGAGCTTGTCATCCTTTTTTTTTTCTTTTCTTTTCTTTTTTTTTTTCTTTTCTTTTCTTCTTTTCTTAATTCTCTTCCTTGAGATATCACCTGACTCCCCTCTTCCAATTTTTATTCAAACATCACCTTGTCATTGAGGCCCTCCCCAGCCACCCCATCTGATACAGCACACCCTGTCCTCCTATCCCACTGTATTTTTTTCCATAGCATGATTGTCATGATTATTATGTAATTAATCATTAATTCATTTGTTATCTGGCTCCCTCTCTGGGATGTGAGCTTCAGGAAGAATGTCCTCCTTTCTTCACTGCAGTGTCTTTAGTACCTACCATATTGCCTGGTACTAGTGGGCACTTTTTAAGAATATGTTGAGTGAATGAATGAATTCTCCCTCTGGGCACAGTGCCTTGATTGTCCTTTGGGAAACCTCCATCCTCCACTCTCAGTTCACATTTTTGGGGAAGGGGGTGGACCCCACACCCAACTCCATGCCAGGCACACCATCCAGGCCCGTAATCGACATACCCAGAACCGCTGGGTACACCAAACATGTTGTATCTGAACAAGGGGCTGAAATTTTGTTCACCAAGCCTGTGTCCTGGTGTGAGGCTGCTTTTCCCAAGAGGAAGGGGCACCTTTTGTAACTGGCACCAAGACACTCCAGAGGCAGCCCTGGCCATGAGCAAATAAATCCCCTATTCCGACCCTAGTGTTGGGTCAGAGATGGGCTTGTGACCAGGTTGGTCCAGTCAGGTGAATCCTGTGAAATGCACAGGTGCCACCAGGAAGAAAAGTCTTTCCTTCGGGGTTGCTGTGCAGGTAAGTGGCATCTCCTTACAGCGTAGGGAGAGGAAGAGAGAAATGCTACAAACTGGAAGAAAATGACTCGAGTGCCTGGATCCAGCCCTACATGAGGCCCACACCACTCTTGGGATCTTTCAGTTCTATGAGCCCATTCATACATAGCCTTTGTGCTTATATCTCTTGAAGTTAGGTTTCCCATCCTTGCAACTTTAGGCTCCTGTCACACCCAGGGGGCCGGATGAACCTGCCTTTGGAAAGCACTTGGTCATTTTAAAATTCTTTATGCATATGAAGGGCTGCTGGAGGTGCTAGGAGGTGTGACCTCATCTCCACACTTCCTCTCCCCTGGGCTGACCCCCGCAGGAGTCCAGACCCCTCCGCAGGGCAGTCTCTGTCCCCTCCCCAAAAGGGGTGTCAGCTACTCAGAGCTCCTCTTTCTAAACCAAATGACTTTCTCCTTTCCCATTTTTCATCTTGAAAAATGGCAAATTGAAGCACTTAATTTTCCTCCTCCAACCCAATTAATGTGGACGTGCTCAGTGCCTATGCTCAGCTGTGAAAGGCAAACCATTTATATCAATTAGCAAAACTAACATGAGCTTATGGCTGTACGCAGACTCCAGCAGAGGCTGTGCTCCAGGAAGGGAAGCTGAGTGGGGAAGCTCAAGGATGAAGGTCCCCCTGGGGGGGTGGAGTTTGGGGGGCCATTTGGATTGTATGTGACATTTTTGATGGGGCACTTGTCCAACCACCGCTCCTTCCCATGATGTCTACATGTGAATGTGTCCAGGGAACAAGAGAATTTCCAGACACAGCCTCATCTTATGATAAACAGAGGCTTTGTTCCCTAAGCTTTAGTGTAGACCCCACACGGCCCAGCTGGAATCACAAGCCTGTCACCAAAGAGCGTCTGAACCTCCCACATGCCTCCTAACCTGAGCCCATAATCCACCATGGCACTCCTGGATCAAGACAGCTGGCTCATTCTTGGGGTTGTGAGTTTGAGCACCCTGTTGGGGGTAGAGAATACTTAAAAATAAAATCTTGAAAAAAAAATCAAATAAATCAATTGTGTCACTACTCTGAATCCTTCAGTGGCTCCCTATTGCACTTAAAATAAAACCCAAATTCCCTGTCATGGCCTTCAATACCTTGCACGGCCTGGCCCCTGCTGACCTCTTAGACTCATCTCTCTCTACTCTCCCCCAGCCCTCTCCAGTGCAGCTGCCTCGAGTTCCTTACTGTTCCTCCAACTCACCAAGCTCGTTCTTGCCCCAGGGCCTTTGCATATGCTATCCCCCCACCTCTCTTCCTGGTAGCTCCTTCTCATCCTTCAGGTCTCAGCTCAAATGTGACTCCCCACACCGACTGAAATCCCTCTCCTCAGCTGCTGCCGATCCCTTTCACATCCATGCCAACTCAAACATTTAGGGAGCATCCACTGTATACCAGCCACTGCTCTGTGTGCTGGAAGTACAGAAGTGAGTGAGACAGACAAAAACTCTCTGCCTCCCTTGCACTGCCCTTGGCAGTCTAGGGACCAGACACGTTGGAGAAGAGATCTTTTGTCTGAAGAAACTTTCAGTTTCTAACTGGGGACTCAGTTTACTCAAATGACCTTCTTACAGAATAAGGTATGGGTAAGTCATGCAGGGAAATATCACTTACAGAAATTGGATGAAGCAAAGAGAAACAGTGACTGGGTCCATCAGCAAAGGCCTGTCCTGGGCTTCACTGACAGCCAGTCTCAGTAGGATAGAGGCGGCCACGGTGCCTGGCACCAAGAACACATCGAGCAAAGGCTTTCATGTTTGATGTTTGAGATGTGTTGTAATGGAGATGAAAACAATTCCAGCCAGGGAGAGCACGGGTCGGCCTGGGAAAGAATCCCTGCCCTCTTGAGCAGACACCCTCTAGGAGCGAGAGACGTACAGCAGCAGAGATACTGTAAGAAGGTTGTCAGCTGGTGACGTGCTGTGGAGAAGAAGGAAGGACAGCAGGGGTGAGGCCCAGTGAGAAAGTAGGTGGTCTGGGTGGGCTTCACAGAGGAGGCCTAGGTTGCCAACGGAGGGAGCCAGGGGACCCTGAGGAGGAATTTTCCAGGCAGAGGGAAGAGCAGGGACAACTGTTGCAGAGTGGGAGCGTATCTGGTGTGTTGGAGGAGGCATGGCAGGAGCAGAGGGAGCGAAGCCTGGGGAGGAGCTGGGCCCAGGGATGCAGAGGGACAGGGCAGGACACAGGGCCCGGGTCCCTCTCGAGGCCTGCGGCTTGTCTTCTGAATGAGGTGGGAGCCATGGAGGGCTCTGTGCAGGGCGGCATGGCCTGACGTGGGCTTTCGCAGGATTCCCCTGGCTGGAGTGGACAGCGGACTGGAGGGGGTGAGGGCAAAAGCAGGGAGAGCAAGCAGGTGAGGAGGAGCAGGTGCCTTGTCTCCATCTCGATCCTGGATTATTTCTGGGAATTAGAAAGCAGGTAAGAGGACATAAAGAAAGGTCTTGACTCTCCCCGGGTTTTGCAAAGTCTTCGAGGGATCCCTGCTGGAGGGGCCCTTAGAGTAATGTGTATGCGCTCATATATCCACTCATTCGTTCATTCTGGAAACCATTCATTCATTCCAAACCTTTGAGAGGCTTTGGATCCAGATGTGCCTGGTTCGGTTCATGCCTCTACCACTTCCCATTGGGTCCCTTTATCCTTTCTGGGCCTCAGTCTCCACATCTGTAAAATGGGGGGACCTCATAGCACCTTGCACCCAATGGGTCGCCCTGAACTTCCAGCAGGACAGCGCGTCAGAGCCCAACACAGAACAAACCTTCAACGCGCTGGTGTTTGTTTTCCTTCCTCTCTCTCTCCCTCCCTCCCAAATGGCCGCTAGTTTTCCCTTCCTCTTGTCTTTATTTCACTTGATTAGCCCAGAGAGTCTAAGAGAACAGTGGCTTTTATCTGTTTTTCTGGGGGGTTGCTGTCATTCAGGGTTTCATCCCCAGGGCCTAGAACCTTCCTTAGCATGGAGCCAGCACTCCACAAGTATCTGTTGGATGAATGAACTCCCTTGAGTCTTGAGCAGATGGGAAGTCCTGCTCAGGGTACAGGGGTGAATTCCAAATCCCAGAAAAGCAGATCAAAGTGGGGGCAGCAGACACGTCTACGGGGACCTTGCTCTAAATTCTAAAAGGCCCAACAAATGAGCATTAATGAAATGTTTAATGTCTTCCTTAGCTCATGTGCAAGCTGTAGGTCAAATTTATGGGCCAGAGAGAGTTGTATTTCTAATCTGGTCTATGTAACTTTTATTACATTAGGGCCCATTGTGTAATCACTATGCTCTTCCATATATATATATGCCTAGGAGCATATTTTTATTGTTTAACTATTTATGAAGATCCATTAAGGCCTCTCTCTCTAGGAGTTCAGCAGCACCTGGTATATTGGGGGGCCCCCTGGAGAGTTCCCAAGAGCCTAGGTGAACAGCAAAGTTTCCAGCTTAATGAGCAATCAGCAGGTCCCATCGCAGCTGTCCATGTGTGGGACTCCACTGTGTCCTCAGGAGAACCTGGTGACAAGGGGTCCTGTTGCTATTACCATTTTACAGATGAGGAACTTGATGCGCAGAGGATCTGATGTTCTTCCCAAGGTCACACAGCCCTTAGGATCAAACCTGGACTTGACCCCAGGTCCCACCTGACTTGCTCCAAAGCCCAGCCTTTGAATCAGCTTTTGTCACAAACTTGGGACCAAATAAATTATTCCAAAACAGCCTCCAAAACTCTAGAAAGAAAAGTATATTTATTCATGTGAATAGAAGATTTAATGTCCGTTCCAGCCCTTATATTAATTTCGTGTCATATTTATGGTCCTGGAGAGTTATCTTTTAATGTATATGTGTATATTTTTATGATACCAGGGGCCCTTGATGCAATGAATGTTTTATAAGACTTAGAATATAATTTCATTACTTTTCAATATTTACAGAGGTTCAAAGTTGTAGCATGGCTTTCATGGCGTATTGTGACATAACACGGTCCTGTCTGTGACTTGGCAAGCAAAGCCCGTGGTGAGGAACGACCCCGGGGGGAACCGTGGGTGCCGGGGGGGCCTTGAGCAGCGTCCTGACCACGTGGAGATAAACCCGCAGGGAGCGGGCAACTGGAGCAGCTCGGGGCTCAGAGAAGACGCATCCCTCGAAGCAGGAACCACAGAGGAGACAGTGGGGAGGAGGCCAGACTGGCAGGTGGGGGCTCAGGGGACACAGGAGCTGGTGGCAGAGCTTCCCCAGGGTGACCGCGTGACGCTACCCATGGGGCAGCTGCAACTGTGGAAAAGCTTCCTTCCCTGTGAAAATGCTGCCTTGGCCCCCCCGGACTCTTGGAAGTTGGGTTGCCTTCTTATTTCCTCCATGAATCTTTCCCACACCCTCACGGAGAAATGAGAAGGACAAGGACATAAATCCACAGAGATTTAAGGATCCTCTGCCCAGAGGAGGAAAAGTCTAAATAAGTATCTTTTTCTAAGCCAGCAGGTATCTGCAGGGGATTGAAGGTGGGGCCTGGCTCCACGGGGGGCTCCTTGAAAGCTCACAGGAACTGTGTCTCATCATTGGGAAAAGGTCCCATTGTTAGGAGGGGGGAGACCAGGGTGTGTGTGTGTGTGTGTGTGTGCACGGATGTGGCTGTCTGTGCCCACTATATATTCACTAATTCATTTATCCATTCAGGGAATATTTACCAATTACCTGCTGTGTACCTGGGATTGTGTTCTACCCTTAAGGTCCAGTGGTTTAAATGGCCAACAGGAGACAGACAAAACTAAGTACGGTCTGCTAATAACCAATAAAGTTAATTTTATGATGACATAAGGGTAATGAGAGAAAATAACCAGGCAATCTTTTAAAGATTAATGGGGAACAGAGGTACTCCCCCCTACACAGGAGGGCTGTGCAGGGAGATGAGGAGAGTAGTCGTGGAGGGCAAAGGGCAAACAGGTGGCACAGGCCCACAGTCAAGGCCAGGGCTATGGCACTGATGCTGAGTTAGGTGAGGACCCCCAGGGGACGATGAGCTGAGAGATGACAAGAACCGATTTACACGTTTCAGTTTCAAGTGTCACATCACTGCTACGGGGACAGAGTGGGGGCAGGAGATCAGTGGGGAGGTATGTGAGGTGCCCCAGGGATAGGTGACCTGGCTCCAGCTAGGGGGGGACAAAAAGCCACACGGAGGAGTTGCAGGTGGCCTCAGGACAGGGCTGGCTCTCAGGTGCAGCTTGAACGCCGAGGGACAGCTGTGCCTGTGCACACACACGGCCTGAACACCTGGGCAAGTGGAGATTTCAGGCCCTAGAGACCGTGGGGTCAGGGCCAGGGACGTGACCCAGAGTCTCCCGCCTGTGCCACCCCTGAGGAGCCCACGGCTGCCCCAGAAGAGCCGACAGCAGGAGCGTCAGGGCCCCGGGAAGGCCCTGGGCCGGGGCCGCGCTGCTCCGGGGTTGGGCTTCCCCACCCAGTAGGAGGACACCCACGGGGCCAGGCCGCGTCCTGCTGGAAAATCACTGTGCCCTCAGAGCTCACCCTTGCGTCCGCCCCTGCCCTGAGCATCCATCAGAACTGGCTGCGACAGCGCCACACCCAACCCCGGAGGGACCTCGGGCCCAGGTCCTCCTGCAGGGCCACCGCGGCGGGGCCACTGGCTCAGCCCTGGGGTCTGCCCCGCCTGCAGGAAGGAGACCCGCTGCACCTGGATGGCAGCAGGCACCCCTCTCCCTGCATCCCGGGCTCAGATCCCAGCTCCACACTCGCCAGCTGGGTGACCCGGGGAGTCACCTCCCCTCTCTGGGACTCAGTCTCCCCATCTGCAAAATGAGGCTTTATGGTCAGAGTATCAGAGCTCTTCACAGCAAACCACAGACTCTGCTCCAGCTGGTTTGAGCAGAGAAAGAAATGGATTTCGGGGTCAGCAGGCTCTAGAGCTGCTGCGAGGACCAGAGACGCAGGTTTGGAGGCTCCACAAGCAGCAACCAAGACCGACTTCCCTGGCAGGACAGCTCCCGGGGACCCACTGCTGCTGCCTGGGGCACGGACACCCCAGCTTGCACCCAGACACCCAGCTCTGGGCTCAGCAGTGGAAGCTCCTCCCACTCCCAGTCCATGTGGCCTAATCCCCTCCTCATGTGACCCCGGTCTGGCCGATGAGCAGCATCCTGGGGCTCAGCTGGACTCCTGGAAGGAGGTCTCTGGTTTCTGCTTGGGCTGCTACGTTGGTGGATGGAAGCCTGGAGCTGCCAGTGACCAGTCTGCCCCCACCTGGAAGAGCCTGTCTGAGAACGACACCAACACAGAGGGAAACCAGGCCTGAGAGATGAGCGGCAGCATCTCACTGACGTTGTAGGAGCCCCTGGATGTAGCCATGCCTGAAGCCATCCTGTCAGTGTGTAGAGGTCAGCCATCGCCTCTGCAGGGGGCCCAGTCTCCTTTTGTGGAGTGAGTGCAGTGGAGGTTAGGGGAGGGAACCCCAAAATGCTACCTCACAGTCTCATCACAACCTTCTCTGAGCCAATGGCCCACCTGGGGGCAAGCCTTGCCTTCTGGAATCTTCTTCCCACTCATGTCTGGAGGAAATGCCAGGAGGAGATGTGGGCAGATCTGGGGTTTAGCACCAAACACACTGCGTGCATGACCACCCTCTGCCACTCACTGGCTGTGTGACCCGGGGCAGGTCACCTCACCTTCCTTGAGCCTCACTGTGCTGATCTATGAAATGGGGATGATGGACACATGATCCTGCAGAGTTAAGGGAGCCAGTGTGTGTAAAAACGCTGAGTACATGGCAGGGGCTTAGAAACAGCTGTGCATCCTGGTCTTTCCTTCCTGCCAGGAGGCCTGATGGGCGCAGGATTGACAGCAGAGTCTTTGTCTGCCTTTGGTCAGTTTAATGAGGTGATACACAAACATGAAATGTACCTCCTGGTCCACATCAGGGCTCAGTAATAGTTCATTATTGTCACCTATCACCATCATCATCACCACCATTGTTACCATCACCATCATCACCACCATCACATCATCACCATCACCATCACCATCATCACCATCACTATCACCACCATCACCATCACCGTCACCACCATTGTTACCATCACCACCATCACATCATCACCATCATCATCACCATCACCATCACCACATCACCATCACGATCATCATCACCTCCATCACCACCATCGCCACCATCGCCACCATCGCCACCATCGTCATCATTCATTACCATCATCATCGGTTGCAGAGGCACATGACTGACAAGCTGACCTGGGAGGTCTGGGGCACTGCCCAGCAGCATGTTATGCAAGGGAGCCCAGAAACCTGTGGTGGTCAGAGAGGGCTTCCTGGAAGAGGCAGAACATGAAGTCACATGGAAGTTCCAGGGGGGTTGGTTTAGATGAGATCTGTTGTCCAGTGACGCGTTCACTCTGGGCAGCTCAGGCCCAGGTGCTCAGGGGTAGCAGCTCTTTCAGCACAGCCCGGGAACCCACTGTGATTATTATGGTGCAGTTTACCATGAGCTAACTAATACCGGAGCTGTTAGGCGTTCACTCAAGGTCACACAGTAATAAAAGGGTGAAGCAAGGAATTGAACCCAGGCAGCTGTTCTCAGGAGTCCACGCCCTTGACCACCTCTACCTGAGTACTCTGTGTCTCAGTTTCCTCATCGGCAATAACAGAACCTTTACTTAGGGTCCTGAGAAAATAAAAAAACACTTTCCTGTGAAAACGCTTAGAACAGTGCCTGCCATGTTAGCTATTTTTGGTTCCATTTGAGTCACTTTTTTTCAAGAAGATGGAAACTTGACCTCAGACAGTGTGGTGCCAATCCTTCTCCTTTTCTGAAGATATACCTGGTTCCAGGTGACAGAAGGAGCAACAGAGTCCTCAGGCCCCTTCTCTCGAGCTGGCATTCTCCGAGACATCCACTCTCTGGCTGGGTCCACGGGTTGACTCAGACAACTACCATGGAGATGCTTCTGTGCCTGTCCCATGCCCCTCCCAGTGGCCATTCTCTCTGTTTCTTCTTTGCCACTTGAGGCACATTGAAGTCCCCCCACAGCTCCTATGCTGCAGGATAGGGACTCTCTGTCATCCTCAAAGATCCAGTTGCTCGGGGAAAGGGTTACCCACTCAGCCACCTGCAGGGGGGGGCAGGTGACCTACGTGGTGAATGGGCGGGAGTGGGGGTGGGGCCCACCCTGAGCCAGAACGCTCGTGCTCTGTATAAATGGGGTCTGGCCCATCATTATGTGAGAGAAGGGAGACCTCATGGAGCTTAATTCTTTACTTTTGAAAGAAGCCTGAGCTTTTGTGTGAAATCTCCTGATTTTTAAATATTGGCAAAATGGCAATTTAAAAAGCACCAAATAGGTCAAGCATAAAATGTCTTTGGGCCTCTGCTAAGCCTACACCTGGATATAGTGGTTCTGTGTTTGGTCCTTGCTGCCTTGCTACTGGCTCTACCCCAGCCAGTAGCCCAAGTCTTGGCTTTGCTCAAAGTCCACACACCATCTGGGGACTCTAGCCACCTCCCTGTGGCATTAGGCAGGGGGGATTCCTTAAGTGCTCTGTGTCTCATACAGGGCCCAGAGAAAGCAGAGGCCTCCAGATCAGCTGGAAGGGACAACACAAAGCCACCCACCCATCCACCTGTCCATCCATCCATCCATCCATCCATCCATCCATCCATCCACCCATCCATCCATTCACTCATCACCCAATCAAGAGAAAATGAGCACTAGGTGCTATGGCCATAGCTTGAATAAACAAATGTCCCTGCCCTGCGGAGCTGCTGCTCTAGCAGGGGAGCCAGAGAGTAAGTGAAGGAAACAAGTACAAAAAAATAGCATATAGAATGGTGATAATTACGAAGGAGAAAAATAATGCAGGTAAAGAGGATAGGGTGTGTGTGTGTGTGTATGTGTGCGTGTGTGTATGTGCACGCATGCATAATTCTAAAGTGGGTGACCAAGAAAGGCCTTGTTGATCAGATGACATTTGAGAAAAGACTGGGTTAGTTGAGGAAGAAAGCCATGTAGGCTGGATATCTGGGAAAGGACATTCTAGATGGCGGGAAGGACAAGAGCAAAGGTCCTGAGGCTCAGTTATGTGTACTTGTGTGTGTGTGTGTGTGTGTGTGTGGCCCAGCACGCAGGCCAGCGTGCCTGAGGGGAGCGAGTGAGGAGAGTGGGGACTATGTCTTCCCATCCTACTGGGCCCAAAGTGAGCTATTTAAGAATCTTGATCTTCTACCCACAGAAGACTGCTTTCCTTTTTATCTTATCTCCTAATCCCATTGTTGTACATGCAAATAAATCTGCTTTGCATCGTAACAAGGGTGGGTGAGATATAAACGGGAAAGACCAGGCACAGCCTTGTGGATGGCTGCGAGGATGCTGGCTTTGGAGGGGGCTGCCCGTCGAGGAGGGCCCCTGTAGCTGAATGTGGAGAAGGAACCACAGGGGGCAGGATGGGGGGGATGCAGACCACGGAGGGACCCACTGCAGTACTCGGGAAGGGACATAGAGTGACTTGGATGCACCCTGCAGCAGGGAAGCCCACTTTACATTTTGTCACTAGACAGATCCTGACCTGCACTACTCTGCACCCCTTCACGGGAGCCCTGACATGGGCTGAAGTTGGGGCAAAGGCAGGATGGATTTCCTGCTCCCCCCGAGCAGGGGGATGAGGGTTCAGCCCGCTGCCTGACTTGTGTTCACTCTTGTTGGACTGGGCATTGCTGAGGGTGGGGACAGTGTCTGTTCCCTCCCTGCGTCCCTAGCACCCAGCACGGCCCCAGCTTGGGGTAAACATAGGCTGCCTCTGTGTGGCACATCTTCCCCCAAGGCAGGAGCAGGAGCACCTCTCAGCAGTCTGGGGAGGGACTCTGCTGGTAGTTCCTCAGCCCCAGGTACATGTCTGCCCAGATCCCATTGTCCCCTGACCTTTGGGGGCTCAAGTGTCACTTGTGCCTGATGGGGCTGGGGAGCAGAGTGAGAAAGAGAAGACAAGCAAACAGACAATGCTCAGAGGCCCTAGAAAAGGCTGTCCTTCAGCAGCTGGTAGGGTCCATGATGCACCGTGACAGGTGTCACCAGGCTCAGCTTCTATGACCAATTCTACAGATACTTACTGATGGTCAACTGCCAGGGTCACTGCTGGGCATCTAGCGGCAAATCCAGCCCACGGTGTGTGATACGGTGGAGGGTGTTCAACGCCTCCAACAGCAGGTGACCAGGATGCACAGCACTCCTGGATGAGCGGGGCCACCCGGTGAGCGCCCTCCAGGTGAGCACCCGCTCTGGCACCCTCCCCGTGTCCTGCCCTCCCTTGCCCCCAGATCCCAGGACCCTCCCGCTGGGACTGCCGAGACCCTGGTCAGAGCCACCCCTGGAGACCTGCGTCCACCCACCAGCCAGGGCATCCAGGAGGCCAGGTCCCCCATGTCCCTGCCTGTCACAGCCCTGTCTTGAGAGCCCATTTCTGGGAACCGGGCCCCTGCCAGGAAGCTTCGGCTGACGGTATTGATCGATGGGGGCCTCGAGCTGCCCAGGCTTCCTGCAGGACCTCGGTGAACCTCAGCTCAATGAGCCTGTCCTCCCAAGGCCCAGTAGAGCCTCCTGGAAGCTTCCGCAGGAGGCAGGCAGGCGGCAGCGGGCACATGAAGAAGGGGCCCCGGAGGAGTCAAGCCCTGGACTCTGCTCTGCCACCGTCTTGGTCTCAGAGCTTGGCCTTCGGACGCCGCGACTGTCCTGTGTAAGTAACCGGAGCTGCAGGTGACTCTGATTTACAAATGCTGGAAGCCTGGGCGCTGACACCCCGGCCCGGATCTCCCGCTGCTGAGGCTGGGCCCACCCAGGGGCCACCCCTCTCTGCCCGTGGTGCCCCCCGTCGCCCCGCTGACACCCCCTTTCCACCTGGAGCCACCTGCCAGCCCAGGGGACCCCCGGGGGCCGAGCCCGACAGGACCCACCCCGGTCTGCCCTGGGCGGGCGGTGAGTACACCTGACCGTGGCCTGGGCTCCGGGGCCCCGGGGCCCTGTGGGAAGAGGCTTGCAAGGGGGAAGAGGGGACCAGAGGAAACAGCACAGACCCCGCGCCCTCTTCGCCTTCCCTCCAGCCCCTCTCCCCCCGTTGCTCCCTAAGCACCGTCGTCCAGCCCGTGTGCCCCCTCCCCGGCCTCTGCCCTTGCCCAGTGGGGGCTCCACGCGTGGCCCCGGGGAGCCTCAAAACCCCGCTCAGGGCCCTCCGGTGCTGGGACACCCGCTCCCATCTCGCTCGGGGTAGAAGCCGAACCCCTCACCCCGCCCACAGGCGCCCCAGGAACAACCTCACCCCTTCCCCCCAATTCCTCTCTGCCCACCTGGCACCGCCTCGCCCGCCCCTGCAGCCCCCGACCCCCCACGCGGTGCCCACCGGGCCTTCCCCCTGCCTCTGCCCTCTGCAGGGCCCCCTGACCCACGCCCACACCCGAGGGCTGCTCCAACCCCCCGGGGCTCTGCCCATGGGCCGCCGTCCCCAGAGGTCCCCTCCACCCGCCCTGCTGACTAGCACACCATCACTCTCCACCCCCTTCCCGACATCCTCCCTAAGATTCAGCCCCAGCTGACGCTCTGCTGGGTATTTAACCTTTACACAAAGCTTCAGTGTCTGCCTCCTGCCCCCGAAATGCGGCCTCCAAGAGGACAGGAGTTTAAGTCTTTTCTCCCCCGACGGCTGTATTCACACAGCGCCTAGGAGGGCACCCGACACGTGGCGGGAGTCTGTGGATGACTGTTGAGTGAGTGAAGGAAGAAAAGGAGGAGAGAGGGGAACAGGGTGGCTAACTCTCCCAGGAGCTGTCCGTGCAGCCAGGGCTCGCGGCCCTACGTCCCGTTCACTCACTCACCCACTCACCCATTCATCCACTCACCGTCTCACCCAAACCTGCCTTTACTGAGCACCTGCCGCGGGCCAGCAAGTGTCATGGGTTCTAGGAGTAAAGCAAGGAGCACAAGATCAAAATCCCTTCGTTCAAGGACTTTAAATTTCGCGGTGGAAGCCAGACAACAAGAGAGAGAAGGGCAACACGCAGCGTGGGCGGTGGTGCTACCTGCCAGGAGACAGGCGCTGACGAGGGGCTGGGTGGAGACTTCAGGTGAGGCGGCCGGGGACAGCCTTGCTCACAAGTGACATCAGAGTCCAGAGCTCAAGGAGTCCAAATCCCCCAACAGGTCATCCCTGTTTTCCATGTGAGGACACTCAGCTCAGAGGGGTTCGGTGACTTGCCCAGGGCCACACAGCCGCTGAGTGGCAGAGCCATCAACCCCCAAAGTCCAACCCCCAAAGTCGACTGTAACTCTTCCTCCTTGTCTCACCCAGACCCCGCAGGTGCTCTGGGTCTGAGGGTACCGGGGGCTGTGTCTCCCCTTCCCCAGCCCAGAGCTGGGCTGCCGCGGCATCTACCAAAGAAGGAGCCTCACGCTTGCTCCTCGGGCCTCCTCTCCCTCCAACCTCCTGATTTTCTAACAGGCAGGAGAGAAGATGTTGAATGGCACAGCTAGAAATTCATTTCAATATTAATTCTGGAACCTCATTTTCAGCAGCTAATTAAATTACTTTCTAATTACAAACAGAATACCTGTGCATTCCCTCTGGGTGAGCGCGGCGGGTGTGCAGGGGAGAAAGCCCTGCAGGAATGGCCGGGCCTGCATTTCCCTTCCGTTCCCCATATGGGCTGCCCCGCCGCGGCCAGTGAGACCGGTCCCTCCTTTCCTCCTTCTGCGTCTGGGTGACCCTCCCGCCAGTCACCCGTCAAACCCCCGCAGATGCTCCTGCCGCTTCTGGGCCACGCGGGCAGCACACCTTCTTCTCAACAGCCTGCCTCCTCCCCAACCCCTAGAACTGCTCAAAAGGGGACACACCAACTTTCCACTAAAACAAGACAAAGGGATCCTGTTGAGGTCGGCACGGAATTTGGGCTGCAGGGAGGTGTCTGCAGTGAGACAGCGGGCTGTCCTGACCTGGGGGCTTCTGCAGCCAGCAAAGAGCCTGCCCCCCTGTGCAGAGTCCCTGCAGAAAGAGGAGACCACCGTTGGTCTTCCTCGCTGGAAATTCAAGTGTACAGGGGCACTGCCAGAGGATGGTGTCCCTCCTCCTCCCCCGCCTGCTTGCTCCCTGGGAGAGCCTCTCTTTGCTCCCTCATCCCGAGCCACCTCTGGTTGGAGTGTCCAGGTGTCCAGACCCGGAGGGTCAGAGCTGGAGGGAACCTCCCAGGGGGACAACCTCCTGACCACCGAGCAGGTGTGGCCTAGGGACCATCCCAACATTCTGGTAGCCCAGGAACTGAGGCAGGATCCTGCTGGGCAGACCTTGGAGGCAGATGGAGCCGGTTCAGGGGTCGGCTCCGCAGCAGGCAGCGGAGAGGGGCCGAGCACCGGCTGCATCGGATCGGCCGGGCCCTGGGCAGGGAGGGGTGCCTCTGAGCCGGGCCGAGCCCAGAACCGCCTCCAGGGACACGGGCACAGATGGTGACCCAGCCCAGAACAGCCCTGCCCTCGAGAGCCCACCCCCCACATGAGCCGCCCTGCAAGCACCTACTGCTGGCTTTCTTCCCCTTGACCCTCTGCCCCAGCCAGCCTCTCCACCCTGGTCGCGGACACACGGCTCTCAACACAGCGCTTTTCCAGGAGCAGATGGCAGCGTCGTCCCCCGTGTCATGTCCCGCCTGCCTTTCACATGAAAATGGGGGCAGACAGCCAGACAGATGTCCACCAAGCTGCCCTGTCCGGGCGTGTGGACCCAAGGCCACGTCCACCCCGGGTGCCTGGAGCAGCCCCCGGACCAATGGCCTCTGGTCAGCACCCCTCCCTGTGCCTCGGTTCCCCCATCCTCTGTTTTCTCCCTTTCCCAGGCCTTCTGAGGCCACAGGGATGGGGACACGGAGCTGGTGGGCCAGCGGCCTGGTGAGTGGGAGCAGGACCTTTCTGTTTTAAAGTGACACCCAGCCCCCCGCCCCCCGTGGTGAAGAGCAGAGTCAGGTGTTGCCTCTGGACCAAGAAGAACAGCCCCTGAAGACCTCCTCCCCCTCCCCCTGCGTGACACAGGCCTCCTCTGTGCCCTCCCAAGACCCTGGGGCAGCAGAGAGGGGAGAGTCACCCCCCTGTTCCTTTGTTCCCTCAACAAATGCTGGGGAGGGGGCTCCCGCTCAACAGGTAGGGATGACAGCAGTCCTCACTCCAAGGTCGTTGGAGGATTAATTCGAAAGTGCTGGGAGGGTCTGGCCTGGCCTGGTCAGAGGGCCTGGTCACTAGGGCGTCCTCTCAACCTGGGTCCCGTGGGAGTCATGGAAGTCTTGAGCTGGGATCTCTATGGCTCCATGGAGGGTGGGTGGAGGCGGAGGCAGGAAGGAGATTCCCATAGAAGGGAGAGTAGCTGAGCAGAGACCTTCCTGGGGCCTGAGTCAGAGCCGGGCTGCCAGAGAGAGACGCAGCCTGCTTTGCCCTCTCTGCACACCGGGCCCCTGCTCCTGACCTGAACCTGCCCTCTGGAACCAGGATGGGGGGCCTGCCCACTGGTACCCAGAGAGCCCTGGAGCCCCTTGCCCCCAGAGTGCCTGCAGTGCAGGGGAGGGGGCTCCTCCTTCCTGACTATGGGTGCTCCTCCCTCTCCAAACCCAGTGGCTCCTCTGGGGCGGCCAGCCCAGGGCGGGGGGTCTGCAGGAGGCTGCGTGTGTAAGACCCCACCCACGGTTTGCGAGCCTCCCTCATGCTGGCTCCATGAGGACCACCCACCCCATTCTCTCCCCCATCACCTGCCAGACTGGATGGGGAGAGGTCAAACAGTGGAAGCCAAGTTCCCAGCCCCGAAGGAGACTTTGTTTTCCCATCTGCTACATGGGCTTAGGGAGAAGATAAGAGTCACTCAAGAACAATGAGGAATTTCTGCAGGGCTCATGGGCCTGGACAGTGTCAATGGGGACAGGGGTCCTGCCCACTTCAGGAGAGTCACCCCCTACCACCCCCAAAATTAGTCTATTTGCCCACCCCGGGGTGCACCTCTCATCCCTGCCGGGCCCATCCTCTCCACCGCCTTACTCCCTATGCCTCCCGATCTCTCTCTGAAATCACCTTTTTTAAGCTACTCATTCACTTCTTCTCTATCTTCTGCCAGAATGTGAGCCCCATGAGAGCACAGGACCTGCTCATCGAGTGTTGGATTCCGGGGCCTAGGGGAGCAGGTGCCGGGCACGTAGTAGGGCTTCCAAAAATATTTGTTGAGTGAATGAACAAACTGGGAAGTGGAATGAATGGGTCTTCTATGACCTTGGCCCTGCTACCTGTCTGGACTCGCTGCCCAGCACGTCCTTCTGGGTCATTCCAGCCACACCTGCCTTTGCCATGTCTCAGACTCCAGGGAGTTTTCTCGCCTCAGGGCCTTTGCTCATGCTCTTCCCTCTGGCTGGCACATTCCTCCCCTAGATGTTTCTCACGGCTCCTGCCCTTACCGCCTGCAGGGGTCTCGGGCCTCCCTGCCTACTCTGCCCAGATCTGCACCAGATCCACCCTCCTGGCATCTCCTACCCTCCCTTCCACCTTCCTGCGTTCTGCTTTTCTCTCTAGCACTTGTCATTTCCCATGCACTAATTTCTCTATTTTTGCTTGTCATTTTTCACTCCCCACAGGCAGGAGTCACCCTCTGCTTTGCTCACTACTGTTTCCCCAGCACCTAGAACAGAGCATGCCTGGCACATAGCAAGTGCTCAGGAAATAGTCACTCAACAAATGAGGCCATTGCAATAGGAGATCAGACAAGAGAGCACCCACCGCAGGGCAGGGTAAGCAGGGAGGGCTTTTGGAGGGAGGGTACTTGGGGTGGGACCAGTTGGACTGAGAGAGGGAGAGTTCTGAAGGGAGAAATTCCAGGTAGAACCAAGTACTGTGAGCCAAACGCAGTTTCTGGGGCCAGGAACAGGGAAACCACAGGCCTGGACTCGGGGTATTTTGTGCTTTCTAAGCCGCTTAGATCACATGCAGGCTGGCGACAGTTCTTTGGCAATTAATTCAATGTTTTATTCATCCTTGAATTCTTTAAAGCTGCAAATCAAACAGTCACTGGATGCTTTGCTAACCACGTTCTGGGCTCCTGTGTTGCAAATAACTGTGCTCTTTTGCATATCAAGCAGACCTTTCTCTGTCCCGGGAAAACGAATTTCTCCTGGTGTTCATTGCTCTAATTGCATCCACAGCAAGTCCAACCAAATACGTTTCCATCACTATTTGCATTATGCAAAACCTTAATCTCCCCAAGTTTCCTAAATCACTGTGAATGATTCACAACCTCCCGATGCCAGGAAATGCACTGTTTGATCTGTCAATCCATATAAATTAGATTTATTGGAGGGAAATAAAGGAGCCCTGATACTATAAACTATCAGGAAATAATCACCCATGTGCATGTGTGCCCCATAAATTTGCTACTTAGCAGGAAACGGGGGCAGCTGACCAGGCACATGTTGCTGAATTTATGTCCTTTGTGCAATTATCAAGATGAGGAGGATGTTGGACTTCTGTCTTTGCAGACCCCTGTGCTATCTGGCCCATCCCCGTGCTCCTTGAACTGGGGGCAATTGGCTGATGGAAGGCTCTGGAAGGACAGCAGAGTTGCAGGATTTCTGTGTGACTCTGAGCGGGTAATTTACCTTCTCTGAGCTTTAGTTTCTTCACGTGGCATTAGGAAGATCACAACTTAATAGACCATGTGGTTATAAGGATGAGATGAGGTCCTGGATGATATCATGACTGGGTGCCTTCTCTCTGACAGGTCCCGGCCTATGCTCCCCGTACACTGGAGAAAAAAGGCAGGCTAGGCCCCTGCCCCCAGGAACTCAGAAAGAACAGACCCCAGGGAGCAAATGCATGGCCTGAATGAGCTCAGACAATGAAAAGTGAGGTGGTACATTGTCTTTATCATACAACCCAATTCTCATTGGATTTTTTTCCTATTACTTGCAGCCCAAAGCACTCCACCTGCCACTTTCCCCTTTATGCACAGTCCCTCCCCTTTGGTGAGCAAGACTTTGCAATTTACAAAGTGCTAGGATTTTGTGTATTCACGCCTTCTTGTTATCTGAGGTGTGGGTTCTAATCCCCATTTACAGATAGGGACTCTGGGGCCAAGGAGGAGGGAGAGTGACTTTTCCAGTGTCAGATGCGCTGGTGGTAGCTGAGCTGGGACCAGGTCCTGGGCTGAATCCCACTACGGAGCTTCCCTGATCACACACGCTGCATCCAGGAGGCCTGCTCAATTCTGTGATCCATGGCTCTTCCAGGCCTCCATGCCCTAAATATCCACATCCCCTCATTGCCATCATTTTACACTCTCATTATTGGGGTGACTTCCAGGATTAAACAACTCTATGTCTGGACATTCCTTGTTATATCAGCATGGATCAACTAGAGAGAAGCAGCACACATCCACCCACGTGAAGTAGTTCTTCAGATTAGGTCTCAGAGGTGGTAGGATTGGGAAGAAATAGGACAGGTAAATTTTGGGTAAAGTCTAATCATGGTGCCAGAGTACACTTCCATTAGCTCATGTCTTCATTTGTTTATTCATTCATTCATCCAACAGGTATTTCCTATGTGTCCCATGCCCTGGGCACTATGCTCTGACCTTCAGAAGACCAGCCACCATGCCAGCCCTCATGAAGCTGGTAGGCAGAGGCAGCAATCACATAAACAAGATAATTCCAGATTAGATACCTAGAAGGTTCTAATACCAGGGAATGTGACAGAGGGTGCTGGCAAAAGGGAAGGATGATCTGAGATCGGGCTCCCCAGGAGACCACAGGTAAGGATTCAAGGGCAAGTGATCATGTGGGAGGTGATCCAGGCAACCCAGGTAAGAGAGTGGGGAAGTGAGAGAGAGAAGGGAGGCAACCAATACAGGGGGTTATCCAGCAGGCAAACACTGTGGGCACCTGGCATTCACTCAATCCCTGCAGGCCGGGATCTCTGGGAAACACATATACACATACAAACAGGCATGTACAACACACACCTCTGAGTTATCCCCTAAAGCGTGAGAGGCCTTGGAACATTCTTTAACCAGCTGTTGAGAGTCACTGGTTAGGAGCTGCTCCTGCAGGTGGCAAGCCTCCAAACCTTCCAGGCTGCCTGAAGAGCAGAGTAGCCTTCCAGGGTTCTGGAGGTGTCCTCAGGCACAGTCAGCTGGAAGCCTGCGGGGCACACCGAAAGTTCTGAGTATAATGGGAGGAACACTAAGCATGGTCCATAGGGACCCGTGTTAGATATCACGGGCATGGTACAGGGTGAGCTTCCATCCATTCGTCCCTACACTCGTGCACACAGAGAACCCCAGCAAAGTGCACCAACGTGCTCCAACGGTGTGGGGTCCTGGAATCACGGCCCAGGACTCACCACAGTTCCTGCCCGTCACGGACCTGGCTTCCTTGAGGCGAGACGGTCAATGATCACATGAGCCAGATGATCAGAGGACTGATAAACCCCACAATGGAAAGAGTAGGGCGTTAGGGAACAGGAAGCGACTTCAGAGGAGACAGGGTGGTCAGTGAGGCCTCCAGGTAGAGGAGCCAAGACCCAGCTAATGGCACAGGCCCCCCTCCTGCGGGGAACTTGGGCCTCTGAGAAGGCCCTTGGAGCCTGGAAGTCTGGGGAGAGGAGCAAACAGCAGAAAGATGGGGGGCCCTTGGGCGCACGAGGCCAGAGACTAACCCTTCCGGTAGACTTCTCGGGGGGCTTGAAATGTGGGCCCCATCAGACCTGGCAGGAGCACAGGGTCACCCAGAGCCAGGCTGAACCACCACTGCCCTGGAATCTCCTCCGCCCAAGCCGGCACCCCCTGCAGAGCGGAGGCTCCAGAGTCCACACGGTCCAGCATGAGCAGGAATTCACACGGGCTCCACGGGCTCCTTTACCATCACTGCTCTTGGGGGATCCTGCGTTTGCTTAACCAGGCCCCTGGGCGGGGACACTGACGGGGAGCTTTGTGTGAGCCTGGAAGGCTTGAGAAGGCCTCTCACGTGTACACATGCACACACACACATTCACACACACACTTATGCATCCATATGCACACACATACATTCACACATATGCATATATACACATATAGATGCGTACACACAAGCACATGCATTAACATACATACACACACACACACACAATCCACGAGCGAGACGGGTTGTTGAGAACTGCTGTGATGAGACCGAGGCCCTTGTGCAGCAGACTCTTGTCTTGGGGACCTGACATGCAGACAGACAGACGCACGGTTCCTGCAGACCCAAACAGACCCCGTCTGTCCCTCCTGACGAATTAGTGGGTGCCAGGGAAGGACCCAGGGAAGGAGCCCCCAGGGGCACCAGCTCCGAGCCCGCGGCTCTCCAAGGAGGGGCTGCGGCCGAGCCCAGCTGGCCCGCGGGGACAAGTGTCGCCCTCAGCAGGGCGCGGCTGCGCAGGACCCAGCGTCTACGCGGACGGGTTCCTGGGGACCCTCTGGAGGCCGGGGCCGCATCCCCCCTACGGGCTCACCCCTGCACTGCCAACCTCTGGCCAATGAGCCGCGAGCACAGAGGTGGCCTCACACCCGGGGTTGGGCACCTTACTGCCCTGCAGGGCCCCCCACCCCCGCCACCCTCCCTTCTCAGGGCCTAGGCGCTGGGGATGCAGGGGCTGGGCTGCCCTGTCCCCGGGTCGCAGGTGAGGAGCCTCCTGAGCACAGCCCCCGGGGTGAGGCCGCCCCTCTGTGCACCTGCACTTGGAGCCCGAAATCCGCCTTCCGGGGCGGGGCCTCTTCTTGGGGGGCTGTTTGCGGTGCAGCATCGCCGGCCTCGTCCTGACTGTGCGTCGGGGGGTTCAGACCGATGCAGCCCAGAGAGGAGCCGCTCTGTTCACGGCGCCCCGCGGGTGCCAGGCATGCGTCCCTCCGTGTGAAGAACACGACCTGGGCGGAGCGGGGCGGCCCATACACTCCCCATTTCAGGAAGGAGCGAGGAATAATTGAACCCCGCGCACCCCGAACCCGGCGGGCATTGGCCCCGCTTCACAGCGACTTCTCGCAGCCTCACGGGTCCCGAGGGAAGGCAGTCTTGTGCTTTATTTCCACGGGACAGATGGGGACACTGAGGCTCGGCGGGGTCATGCAGGGACCTCGGCCCACACGGCCAGTCAAGGGCACAGCTGGCTTTGAACCAAGGCCCATCCGACTCCTGACTTGGGGTTCATGCTGAAGCCCCCCTTGGGGCACTGGTGGGGACCCCGAGGGCCGGGGGCAAGATGGGGAGCGCAGGTGCCACCCCGCCCCTGAGGGTCCGGCCAGGAGCGCCGGTGCCAGCGGGGCCCAGGCCCTGATCCTGCAGCTCCTGGTGGCCGCAGTGACATCCCCAGGGAGCTTCTGGGTCGGCCCCGACCCTCCACCCGCTTTGCGTCCAGCCCAGGCCGTCCAGGCCGACCTCCCCGCCTCTCCGTCTGAAATGGACCCTCTTTAGAGGAAACCACATTGATTCTGCCTAATTAGCTCTTCAAATGAAATCACCGGTTATTTTGGGAGCAGCATCCTCACAAATGAACGTTTCCCTGGAGCATTCAGGTGGAAAATGCAGATAAACACAGCGCTTTGTAAAATAAATGGATGCAATCCGTCCCCAGGGCCCGGGCTACACAGGCCCCGGGCCTCACTTGCACAAAAGGCCTGACTCTTAGACTTCTGGAACTCTCTCTGAATGAGGCGCCCGGAGAGTGGAAGAGGAACCCTGGTCTGGGCGCCCCCTCCGCCCCCGCGGCCTCCTGAGCCCCCCCCCGAGGCCCAGTGCCCAGCACAGGCATCCGGGCTCACCCCCCAGCCCCGCTCCAGCCCCGTGAGGAGCCCACTGCCGAGAGCCCTGCTGCCCACGGGGAGACTGAGGCACGGGAGAAGCCATTCGAACCCAGGGAGTCTGGCCACAAAGCTCAGTACTTGGCCACGAGGCCGCATCCCCTACCCCCCGCCCCCCACACTGTGCTCATGCCTCAGTGCACTGGACTTAGCCTCTCGTTAGATCCATGCGGTCCGGGTTTTGGCGCAGCACCGTGACCAGGCGTTGGCCACTTCACGTTCAGCCAGCCCGGGGGCCTCGTCACCCTGTCTTGGCATGTCCCCCGTTTTTGGTATACCAGCAGCCCCCCAAGGGGGAAGCCTCCCGGGGCTCCCCTCTCTGACCCGCCCTCGGCGGAGGCCTCTCCCATCCCATGAGCAGCGGGCAGGCCTGAGGGCTGGGGAGAGCACCTGGGACCAGGCGTCACGCTCTCCAATCCCGGCTCTGACGCCCTCCCCACGGGACCCTGGGTGAGCCCCTCACCTCTTTGCCTCCCTCCTCTCTGCAATGGGGGGGCGGTGCATCCGGGGCCCCCCAGGGCTGCTGTAGGGTGAGGGAGGTGACATGCTCACGCGAACACGGGGCTGGCACTCGGGAGGTGTTCAGTGAACACACATCAGATTGACTCTTCGGTCCCAGGGGGGCACTGGGATCCCTCCCATCTGTCAGTTCGGAGGAGGCTGGGGGTCCGTTTATGCCCCTCGGGCCGGCTCAGGCCGTCAGACACGCTGGGCTCCACCACGAGGCAGAGTCGGACGTTCTGAGCTGCCACCAAGCCGGACCCGTTGAAGCAGAAGAGGGCTGGGGGTCAGGGTGGCAGAGTGTTCCTGGCCCCCGGGCTACGGCTGAGTCTCTGCGGACAGAGCCAAGTCTGGCTTGGCTGCCGCCTGGGCACAGACGTGGGGGCCCCTCCCTGGGCTGCCCCCACCCCCGGGGCAACATCCCCTGGGCCCCCCGGCAGCTCTCTGACAGCAAGGGGTGTGAGGGATGGGGGGCAGCTCTGCCACCCACACCCAAGCCTCCCTGGTACCTCTGCGGGCTGTTCCCCATTGTCCCTGATGTTGGCCACACCCCGTGGGAGCAAGTCCCACCTGCCAGGGCCATTCCCGTGGTCTTTGCCAAAGAGCTGTTTGAACCCAAGCTAGAAAGGAGAGTGGCAAGTGTGTGCTGCCCCCGCGGGGCTGTCCTCCTCCAGCCTGTTGGCCTGTGGAGTGCCGTTCCTGGAACAGTTCGTCCCCCTCCATCGTCATGGTGTCTGAACCCCCTCACCCCGCCCTGGCTCAGGGAGGTCCTGGCCAAGCACAAATAGGTAACTAGGGGATGTCTCCCCATTACTCCGGCGGCACTGTGAGGCCTGTGTCCCTCCACAGGGAGCAGGGCCAGAGGGAGGGGGACAGAGGATGGGTAGGCTTTGACTGGAGAGAGGGTGAATGGGCAGGAAGGATCTGGAAAGATCTGGAGGCTGAACCCAGGGTAGCAGGGACGGGCTGCATGGTGGGGACGCTGGAGCAGCCCTGCACTGGAAACATGGACGTGGAAAGTACTGGAAGGGAAATAGGACAGCAGGAGGACTGGGCAGTGGCCTCCCTGCATGCTGGGCAGAGGCTGGCTGAGGCCCACCCAGGAGGGGGTGACCTGGGACACTAGTCCCCCCCCCCCCCCCCCCCCCCGCCGAAAGCATCAGAACGTCTGGGCAGAAAGGCAGAAGAGCTGAACATGGCATGCAGGGAAGAGGGTGGGAGCAGGGAAACCAGTGGAGAGCATAGAATATTCTAGGGAGAGGATGATGGTTTGGACCAGGGTGACAGCAGCAGTAGAGTGACGTATCCTAGTGTCCAATATCCAGAGCAGGAAGGAAGGGCACAGGGAGAAAGGAAATGTTCCTCATGAGCTCCCTCACTTCGGGGAGAAAAGATTTTTCCAGAATACTCTAGAGCAGAGGCTTTGCACCTCATTGGTCAGAAGTGGGTCATCGTCCACCAATCATAAGCAAAGGGAAAGAGTCCCATGGCTGGCCTTAGAGTCCCCATTATTCATCCCTGGGCTGGCTTCAGGAATATAGGGGGGAAACTGGAGTGTTGATAGCAGGAAGCAGGATTGTGGGAGGTGACAACCCATGCTGGTCATAAGCGCACCCCAGCGTGAGGCCACGGGTGCACAAATTGCTGTGCCTGGGTTTCACTGTCCCTAAAAGCTGGGTAATGGCATGGAGAGCTGTGGGAACATTTAAATGAGAAGATCCACCTAAAGGGCTAGAATAGGGTCTGGCACAGGTGAAGCCTCATCACTGTCAGCTAATATATTCTTGTTCCTACAGGGACCCCTGGTCCGATGGACTCACATAATTGTAACCCTAGTATTCCTGTAGAACTTCTCCTCCCCTGGCCCCTTGTCATGATGCCTGAAGTCCCCATTAGTCACACATCTACCAGTAAGACCACAAATGCCCTGTTTTGGAATTCATTCAAGAGACAACTATGGAGAATAGAGAAAAATAAAAGTCTGTGTCACCATAACTCTGTAAACTTCATGAAATTCAAGCAATATAGCATTTGCCATACCTGCATATGCAGCAGAGAGGGCACTCCCGTTCCATTAGTGTGAGCATCGTGTGGGCCGTGGCACTGCAGTGAAGACGGGGTGCCCCATGCCACCTCCCTTCCTCCTGACCAGGGCATGAGTGTCAACCCAGAGACCAGCTCTTCTCTCTGCCTTGGGAGGAGGTGACCCCCCAGGTGTTGACAGAACACCTCTGACTGGCCAATCAGTGAACGTGCATCATGCCCTTAGCTGCGGTGACTGGTTGACAGGTGGGCACATGGGTCAAGTCTATCCAATCAGATTGCAGGAGAGGCTATTCCAGTCCCTTCACTGGAGGGAGTGGATACAAGGCTCTCTCCTTCCTGCTGGGTTTCAAGATGGAACTAACAATGGTTAGTTGGTTGGGAACCATTGGCATCCTTCCTGCCACCACGTGGAGCCTGCAGACTGCAGCCAACACAAAGACAATCAGAACTGGACGATGGAAGAGCCCTAGTCCTCATACCATCGCTTGGGGTTCTGGATTTGGCGGAAGGAAGATAGCTGAAGTCGCAGGATTGCTGGCATTTCTGTTTAGCCGAAGCCGATGGGGGATGGCTTCACCGACACACTGTAGCCTGTCGCTCTGTCCAGCCCTGTCACATTCTGGGCGAGAGTCAGCCTCAGTGGAGCATGGTGCAGAGCGCAGACCAGCAAGGCAGACTGTCTGCTGGGTAACCTTGGACAAGACATTCATCTGCTCTATGCCTCGGCTTCCTGGTCTAAAGAAACAGGGATCATAGTACCGACTCCGCAGGGTTTCTGTGAAGGAATGAGTGAATGCATTGAAAGCACTTAGCACAAGCTGGGGCCCTTGTCAGTGTCCTGTGCTTTATTTATTTATTTATTATTTATTTATTTATTTATGGTTTTGTGGTTTTATTTATTTATTCATGAGAGACCCAGAAAGAGGCAGAGACATAGGCAGAGGGAGAAGCAGGCTCTCTGGGGGGAGCCCAGTACAGGACTCATTCCCAGGACCCCAGGATCACGACCTAAGTCCAAGGCAGACCCTCAAGCACTGAGCCACCCAGGTCCCTCTGTCCTGTGCTTTAAAGAGCCCTTAGCCATCAGAAGCAGACCCTCCCCAGGGCGGGTCTCAGTCTTCCTGCAAACGGAAAGGCAGATTGGGAGCCAGTGGTAGAAGGAGCGGGTGTGCTGGTTCTGGGCCTCTACAGGAGAAACCTTCTCCATGGCACCTCACGCTGCAGCCAGGGCTTAGGGGAGCAAACTAAGGGAGTGGCTCTCACACCAAGGATGAAAGCACCGCCTGGCTCTTTCCACAGGAATTCAAAACACCAATGCTCATTATTATGCCCATCTCACATCAAGGAGTCAGGTGTGAAATGGGCATAATAATATGTATAAGTAACACATCATTGGAGGATTAAATGAATGATAGATGCAAAGCCTTGCACTCTGTGAACGTTCTGTGGGTTTTGGTTGTGATTATTATTATTTTATTATTATTATTCCCTTGTTAAAACATTATTGTCTTGGGTGAGCCTATTCTTAACAAACTAATTCTAAGTGAATGGAGCAATTCTCCCCTTTTAAATGGTCACTGGGGACATGCTGTGTGCCATGCAGGTGGTTCCAGGTAAAGGGGATCCCACGGTGGGCTGACCTCCCAGATCGGACATTCAGACCCAGCAAGCCAAGCCGTGAGACGTCTGAAGATCACTCAGGATGAGATGATATGGTCATGTGGCTGTGCTCAGAAGGGTGCTCGAGGAAGGGGTCCCAGAGAGGTGGTGCTATGAACTGAATATTTTCATCCCTAAATTCATATGTTGAAACCTATTCCCCAATGTGATGGTATAAGGAGACGGGGCTTTGGGGAGATAGGTGTTTGGGTCGTGAGGGTGGAGCTCTCGTGAACGTGATTAGTGCCCTTATGCAAAGCCTCAGAGAGGTCCGTCACCCCTTCCAGCAGGTGAGGACATAAGATAAAGAAGACCTATGAACCAGAAAGTGGGCTGAAGCCTTGATCTTGGACTTCCTGGCCCACAGAGCTGTGAAAAATAAATTTCTGTTGTTTATAAGCCACTCAGTCCAAGCTAGTTCATTATAGCAGCACAAGTGGACTAAGACAGTTGGCATTTGAACTGCACCCCAAGGGGCAGAGGAAGCAGCAGGGCAAAAGGCCCTGAGGTGGGAGTGAACTGGATTGTGACCCCGAGGTATGACTGGAGGCTGCTGCATCAGGTGGGAGTGGGTGGGAGTAGTGGCGGGGGTGGGGGGTGGGGGGGGTGGGCTGTGAGCCCACGGCTTGGGAGGTGGGGCAGCTGATGTGGGCTCTGGCTCCCAAGTATTTTCCCACGACCTGCACCCCTTTCTCCAACACTGTTGTTGAGGCCAAATTCCAGACAGTTTTATGAGATATCAGAGAATTGGCCGGTGAAGCTGAGAGACCATTATTATGGACATTGGTTAAGTGGCCTTCTGGGAGCCATGAGGCAGAAGGAGGGAGGGATGGGGCATCGGGGCTGCAGCAAAACCACGTCTGTGAGGCCAGACAGTGGAGGCCTGGGAGCCATCAATCTCTCCAGACCAGAGGGAAGAGCACAGCTGGGGATGGTGCCGGTTCTTGGTTGGGACCAGATGGTGAGAAGCTGGAGGGGTCTGGGGTGGGCAGGGGCGCAGCTATTCTGAGAATCCTTCCAGCCTGGAGCTATCTGCATAAAATCTATCTTCCACCTCCAGAAAGGCCGCAAGGGTTCTCAAAGGAAGGGTATTTAAGGGGAATTTGAAAGAAGCTGGTATGTGATGCCCCCAGGCCCTGAATTTGGAAATCTGTGGTTTCTGATCCAGTTTGAGTTGGATGTCATGTATGAGATTGTCACTGTGAGTGAGCTGGGCAGACAGTGGGAGGTTGGGGCCCTCTTCCCACTGGAAAGACAAGCTCCTTGCTTTCTCCGGGCCCTAGATTCCTGTTTAGAAAATAGAAATAATGATATTACTAAATTTGTGAGCATCCATTCAATTAATTCATTCTAGAAACACTTATTGAGTACCTACTGCATGCTAGTGTCGGCTCCAAGCACTTAAGAATGAGAGTGAATGTTTACTGGGAGCTGACCACATGCCATGCAAGACCTGGGCTGAGTTTTCCATCATTATTCATTCCTGGAATCCTCCCCAGAGCCTCTCTGAGGGGCAGAGTGGTGAAGTACCTGCCCCAGGCTATGAAACCAAGAGGCACAGCAGGGATCTGAAGCCCAACCGCCTGGCCACGGAGACCAGACCTCCATCCTCACCTGTGGCTGTACTCTAGTCTAGGAGCAGGACTGGCCATTGTTATGAACCTCATTTGGAGAAAGAGGCCCCCAAAAGTCAGCAGCTTGCCAGATTCTGCAGGAATCTGGGTGTGTCCATGTCACTTTTCCTGAAAGCAACTCCAGGACACATGTTTCTGGGGCAGGATTTTCCTTGGGCTCATCTGCCACTGCTCCTGAGGGAATTCCAGCTGACGGCAGGGCTGTGGTCGCCCGATGTCCTTCCTGGCCCTGGTGCTAAAGGTCTGCACATTAGCCTTCCAGCTCTACTCACAAGGCCTGTTGTGAGGGAAGAGTCTGGTAAACTCATTCATACGACCAGTAATCGCATAATGAGGTACCATCCATCCATCCATCTGTCCATCTATCCAGAAATCCATATATTCGTACATACATCCTTCTGTCCATCTATCCATCCTTCCATCCACCCATCCGTCCATCTATCCAGAAATCCATATATCCATACATATATCCTTCTGTCCATTTATCTATTCATCCTTCCATCCACCTGTCTATCCATCCATCTATCCATCCACTTGTCCAGTGCTTGAGATGTTCTGCAAATTGTAAGGTGGCCAGTGTGAGATACCCATAAGCGGACCAATGGCCCCAGGAAAATCTCTATAAAAATTAAAGTTTGACAAGGCTTCAAAACTTCACGCTTTCTGGCTCAGACCCTCCCAGCATCTCAACAAACCCAGTGCTGGGTGCTCCTGGGGCTGTGGCAGAGGCTGGAGTGGCTGGTTTGCTGGCAACTGATGTGATGGGTGGGGGTGGGGTGGGAAGGGAGCCTGTGGCCCAGCCAGCAGAGTGAGGGATGCTCCAAGGGGAGTATCCTGCTCTCTTTCCCAGCTGCACATGTCCCCCTAGGGAAGAGCTGGCCTTGGTGCCAGGGTTAGGAGGGGCCCAGAGGAGGGAAGTGGGCCTGGCGTCTCTCCTGCCCCCACTCCCACCAGCCCTACCTGCTGCGAGAGATTTAGCAAGTCTAGCAAGTCACACAACCCTTTATCACCTGATGCTTTAGCTTCCCCACGTCTAAAACGGAGGTAATAATCCCTCCCTCCTTGGGCTATAGGGGCATTACATAGATGCCATACTTCAGTAGGTACCTGACACCTAGTAAGCCCTTAAGATCCCAGTGATACTTCAATTAGAAGCAATTCTGGAATGGCAGCATAAGTACCTCCAAAAATCGACTCCTCCATAAAAGCAGTGAGAACACTGACAAACTGTCAAAACCAGCCTGTCTAGAACTCTGGGGAGAAACTGAACACTCACAACTATAGGAGTGTTTGTGCAAGAAAAATGACCGACTCTTAGGAAGAACAGCAAGCTTCATGCAATTTTAACTTGTCCTAACCCCATCTCCCTCTCCGCAGCTTGGGGGGAGCCTTGAAAAACAACACAGACCCAGCAGCTATGAAAACCAGCAGCCTGGCAAGCCAGTGAAGGGAGAGAAGACACATTTCTCCGAGGAAGCCATCAAGTGATGAGCACATGAAAAGATGTTCCCCATCATTCATTGCTGGGGAAATGCAAATCCAGACCACAAGGAGGTACGACTTCCCACCCAGGAGGACGGCTGTCTGCAAAAAGATCAGACAATAGCAAGTGTCGGTGAGGAGCTGGAGAAATGGGAAGCCTCAGACATTCCTGGTGGGAACGTGAAGTGGCACAGCCACTTTGGAAAACAGTCTCGGGTTTCCTCAAAAAATTCAGCACAGGGGGCAGCCCGGATGGCTCAGCAGTTTAGCAACGCCTGCAGCCCGGGGTATGATCCTGGAGACCTGGGATCGAGTCCTACGTCGGGCTCCCTGCATGGAGCCTGCTTCTCCCTCTGCCTGTGTCTCTGCCCTTCTCTCTCTCTCTCTTTCTCTCTCTCTCTCTCTCTCTCTCTCTGTCTCATGAATAAATAAATAAATAAAATATTTTTTTAAAAATTCAGCACAGGGTTACAGGATCCGGCGATTCCACGCCTAGATGTATCCCCGAGAGCTCGGGAAACAGATAAGCACACGGAAACCTGAGTATGGATGCTCTCCGCAGCTGTATTCACGGCAGCCCAAGGTGGAAGCAACCCAAAAGCCCATCAACTGATGAATGGATAAGCAACAAAATGTTTGCTTGGAGTGGAATACTGCTTGGCGATGAAAAGGAACACGGGCCACAGCACAGATGCCCCTTGCAAACATGATGCTGGGCGAATGAAGCCAGCTGCAGAGGACCGCGTACCGTGTAATTCCATCCGTATGCAGTGTCCACAAGAGGTAAGTCCGAACATACAGAAAGTAGACCAGTGGTTGCCCGAGGCTGGGGTGGGGGTGGGGAGTGCCTGCTAAGGGGTCTGGGGTTTCTTCTGGGGTGATGAAGATGTTCTGGAATAGATCATGGTGATGGTTGCACAGCTCCATGAGCAGATAGGAACATCTTAATTATCTGCCTTTAAAGGGTGAGCACTATGGTTATGCACATTATATTTCAATAAAGCTATTATTTTTTTTAAAATTCTACTAACATCCAGTCCACGCACCACCATTTTGCACCTAGACCATCACAGGGACCTTCTCAGGTCCTCTCTGCTGCCACTCTGCTGTCTTTAATCTGTGCCCTCCTTAGTGAACAGAGTTGGTTTTTGGCATCGGAAACGTGGTCTTTTCTCTCCTCTGTTTAAACCCTCTCCATCTCTCGTTTCTTGGCACCAACCCTTCTGTCTCTGTGATTCTAGGACTTAGCATATGCTCTTGCATGTCTCATGAGCCTTCCCCTACTCTGTGCCTGGCTAAGTCCTGCCCACTCTTCAGGACTCAGCCAAACGTCACCTCCTCATGGAAGTCATTCCTGCCTGGCCAGCTTGGCCAAGGCTCACGAGTGTTTCTTTCTGAAATATTTATCTCACTTGTCTGGCACCTGTTTTTCCACCAGTTCAGCTCCCCATGGTCAGAGGGAGGTCTGGCTTGTCCACACTGTCCCCTCGGTGTCTCTGTCAGTGTCCGGCACATACTGGGTTCTCCATCAACACCACCTCTGGGTAAATGGCATCCCAGCTTCAGTGTGATACAGGTCAAGCCCAGGAGCTGGTCCTGTAGAGGCTCTGCTGTGTGACCTTGGACAAGACACCACTTGCTCACATGTGAGCTGGAGAGCTTGGGCAGGACTGGTGTGAAAGTCGAATTTAATTGGCTTATATCACCTCTGCGTGACAATACATGGTTTTGCAAGAGCTTCCCTCTACTCAAGCTTTAGAGAAAAATAATCTAATTTGGCCTATAGAGAAAGCTTTCCCCAATTAGCACGGCTTTGCAGATGGGGAAGGTGAGGCTCAGCAAGGTGTGATGTCTTGCTTGGAGTCCCACACCAACCCGCTTGAAAGAGGTAGAACCTTCACTTTATTTGTTCACTCACTCATCCACTCATTTGCTCAATAAATATATATTTATGGTGCATGTACAGGTGCTCTGGGCACTGGAGGACACCACGCAGAAAGGGACATAAGGGGACTTGAAGCTTGGGAATGTCTTCAGATTATGGTGTGTGTTGAGAAAGAGTATGATGGTGACTGAACTGGGAGAAGGAGATGGCTATTCTACTGGTGCTGGTCACAGAAGGCCTCACTGAGGAGGTGACATTCACTGGAGACCCAGGAAGGAACACCGCAGGCAGAAGGAACAGCTAGTGTGGAGATGCACAGGGGGTGGATGCTCAAAGAGCATCAGGGAGGCCAGTTTGGCTGGGGGCATGGGTAGTGGGTAAATAAATGAGCAGGTGCAGTGAGAGGAGAGGCTGGTAGGGCCAACCATGCAGAACTTGTAGGTGGTGGTGAGGATTTGGGCCTGGCTGATGAGGGGACAAACATGCTGGGCCATGGAACAGAATGTGCAAAGTGTGTGTTCTGAATAACATTCAACTCTCTGAGGGAGTCAGCAACCTGCATTCACTAAAGGTAGACGACTTGGGGGTCTGTCCTTTACTTGGCTGGGGAGGATGTTTCCTTGACTCATAATCTGGTGGAGGGACCCAACCAGGAGTTGGGTGCCCTGAGATGGTGCCCTCACAGCAGTGCAATTCTGAAAACACTTAGAGAAAACTCCAACCAGGGCCTGTGATGTAACATCATTCAATACTAGTTGGACATTCCAGAAGGTATCTCCCAGAACATTTGAGAAAGAGTATGGAGATGGAAATCAAAAGTTGAGCTCTGAAATGGGGTGAGATCTGTGGAGCAGAGGAGTGAGGCTGGGCCAGGTCAAGAGGTGGGAGGCAGCGTGGCATGCAGAGGAGGTGGTAAGAAGGTGAGAATGAGAAGAGAGTCTGGTGGGTCCTGGGACAGGTGGGGAACATTTGGTGATAAAGTTGGTTTGTGATTGTGAAGGACTTGAAGTGCATGCTGAGAAGTGTTGGCTTGATCCTCAGAAGTTCTCCTCACCCTGGTCAGCCCCCAAAACTACTTGTCCCTTGTATTCAGTTACATAAAACAGAAAATCTGATAGAACAGTGACTTAAACACATGTATGTTTTTGTATTCTCTTACTTAAAGGAAGTTTGGGGGATAAATAGCCATGGCCAATGTGGAAGCTCCATGAAGTCATCAGAGACACAGACCTTTCCTACTGCTGCTACACCATGGATTGTTTCATCCTCATGGCTACCGCATGGCCCAAAATAGCTGTTGAGCACCAGCCATAGTGTCCACATTCCAGGTAGCCCGAAGGAGGAATGGGGTCAGAACACAAAAGGCACGTCTTCTGCTTCAGCCTGTTCTCTGCCCTGAAATCTCACACAGGATTTCTTGTGCTTTTACTTCAACACATGATATCAGTGCCAGGGTGCTGGGCAAAGTCATCTTCCTTCTTCTTCTTCTTCTTCTTCTTCTTCTTCTTCTTCTTCTTCTTCTTCTTCTTCTTCTTCTTCTTCTTCTTCTTCTTCTTCTTCTTCTTCAAGTCATCTTCCTTCTAAGAAGCCATGTGCCCTGCTAAACTTGAACTTCTGTTCCCAAGGAAGAGAAGTGAGACTACATATGGGGTGGACAACAAGCAGGCCCAACAAGACCCCGGATTTTGTCTCTTCCACCATCTTTAAGGGAAACTAGCCTCAATGCTCAGCAGTGTCCAGAAACAGCCTTTTTAGAACCGACTGAGTCACCTGGAACTTCTATCTGGCAATTTGTCAAAGTCCATTTTTGGCCATAATGAAATGTCCAATACCTGCAATCTCTTTGAGGACGGTGGGTTCAATGAGTGTAGCCTCCTCTTTATGAAGGGACAGGGTTTCTAACTGTCCTCTCCGGCCATCTCTCAAAGTGCCTCAGCATGGTGTCCCAGCCTCCCCATGCCCGCCACCCTTCTGCTGAGTCCTGGCTTCCTCCTCCTCCCTCTTTCACAATCTTTGTGCTTTTTAAGGGCCCCTTTCCTTGGCTACCTCTGCAGCTGGGGAACTTGGAAAAGAACCTCTTTCCCCTTTGGTAAGAGGCAAGAAGTAGCAGAGGACTAGCGAGAGACGGGCTGGGGACAGGGATGGTGGGTGAGGAGGCAGCTGCTTGGTTGAGGATCCCAGATGTTGGAGAGAGAGATGCCAGTGGGACAGATGCCTACAAACTCTCACCCACTGGGAGCACACCTTGAATGGTCGCATGGCTTTGGCAGATGGCTCATTGAATAAAGTAAGGCCCCTGATGAAGGGATGTGATTGGAGGGGCGCCTGGATGGCTCAATCTGTTAAGCGTGGGACTCTCGATTTAGGCTCAGGTCATGATCTCAGGGTCATGGGATTGAGTCCATGCTGAGCGTGGAGCCTGCTTAGGATTCACTCTCTCTCTCTCTCTCTCTCTCTCTCTCTTTCTTTCTTTCTCTCCCTCTGCTCCTTCCTTGCTCTTTCTCCCTCTCTAAAAAAAAAAATGTGATTATAGTTCTGCACATACAGGGAGAGGCATGATGCTCTCTCAGAGCAGGACCTGGCTCTCCCCTGGGAGCCCCTCCTGAGACCTCATGGGCCCATGGCTGGAATTTTCAATGTCATGAGGCTAAGAGGTTTTATTATTGTTGTTGTTTGGCTTTCTCCTCTATTTTCCACACAGGGAGGATAGACTCTGTCTTGGGTGCTGGACACCAGCTCTGAGGGTCAGAGAACGAGGAGAAAGGGTGAGGAGAACCGAGATGCTGGAAAGATGAGTTCCTAGTCCTTCAGAGGCTTCCCCAAAAGGTTCACGATCAAAGGCAATCGATTTGAAAGAGCTCGCAAGCCCCAGACAGTGCAGGCTGTAGTTCCTGTTCTGACGGGGCACAAAGGGCAGCTCTCAGAACCCGAAGAGTGCTATGGGAGTGCTTCAGAGCCGGGTTGCCAGGGTTCAAGTCTCTGCTCCCGTGACTCCAGCCCCCTGTGCCTCAGTATCCTTACCTGAAAATATAGATCATCCCCAAACATACCCACCAGGGTGGCTTTGAAGATTGAATGAGTTTGTACTGCCAAGTAGCTAGAAGGGCATCTGGCACATGGGTTGAGCCTGGTGGCAAGCACTGCTAGAAATCATGAGTAGAGCTCTGATCTTTGGACACAGCCATAGTTTTATTATAATTTTTTTAAAAAGCCAAAATCACTGATTAAAGGATGATGAGCCACCTCGGGTAGCCCCAGGGTCCAGAAGGGAGACGAAGCTGGGTGACTCAAAAGAGGGAAAAGAAAAAAAGAAACAAACATACGTACACGTCACCATCATAAAATGGAACACCAGCATCGTGTTCCCAAACAGAAGAAAATACTAAAAATCAAAGCAATTAAAACAAAAATATTTATGTTAAATTCTAGCCTAATACTGTGACCTATAGAGAGCTCTGAGCCCAAGGCTGTGATCTCTTATCTTTCAAATAAGCATTAGCAAGAGCTATAAAATTGAGTAAAATATATCAACACTAAACTTTGACTTTCCCCTTGACAAAATCAGCAAAAGTGAAGGAGAATTGAGCTAGAAAGAGCCTCTTCTTGCTGCGGAGGCGATGTTATTCTAGGGCAGTTATCTACGTAACCTCTGAAGTCATGTGGGGACCCCAGCAGTTTTTAGAGGTCTTCCCTCAATTTCTGAGGAGGAGCTTGGGGAAAAGTGCCAGCATTGGGAAAATTAAGAAGGGGTGGTGAGTTTTTTTTTCCCTCCATTCCCTTTCCTCTTTAAACCAAATAGTTCAGTCCTGGTGTTTCCATGGTGGACGTTTCCGTAACTTTGGGTTGCTTTTAAAAAAGATGTTTGGAAAGTTGGTCTAGATCTGGGATGGTGCTTTCAACTTGAAGATTCCAGGATTCATCTTAATTATAATCTTTTGCAAACCAAACACACTCATTTTCTTTTTTAATTTTTTTTTCTATTCTGTGTTTTTTCAGACCAGATTTTTCTCTGCTCCCAAATCCACTTTCCTTTCTCTTTGCAGTCAATCCTATTTTCTTTGGAGGACACCCCTTCCCTATCTCTGTTCCTACAGTTTGGCAGAGTCCAGGGCCATGCTAATCAGAAGGCTGTCGTGACTGCAGTGATTGGCTGAGATGTGGTCATGTGACCCCATCAGAGTTGATAAAAGCCAATTCTCAGCCATCAGCAAGAGTAACTGCAAAAGTTACTCTCCTTCTCTTGCTGTTGCTGAGAAGTTAAGGTTTTGAGATGGAGGAGATGGTGGCCCCTTTATGCTTGGTGTGCAAAGTCTGCCTAGAATGCAGTCAACCCAAGTGAATGAAAGGTGGAGAAAGACCCACATGGTGACACCCTACTTCAGATTTGTGGCCCAGTAAAATCCCTGGTTTAGGGAATCCAGCCTGAGTTGGAGTTTCTGTCACCAGCCACCAAAGAATCCTGACTGGTATAAGACTTTCTTTCTCACAAATCCTCTCTTGAAGCTACTAGTTGATTACTACATGCTTTTCATAAACAGTAAATACAAGAAGACACCAGACTGGGAAAGGACTCAACTTTTATGTCTTTAGTGGGTAGATGTTTTTTTTCTAGAATCCAAAGAAATAGACCAGAGACTGTCATATGTTAATGTCTTGACATTGGGCACTTTCTCTTCTTTGTCGCTTTAAAATTACCTAAGGTAAAAGCCTCTGTGTGCTGCTCTGTAAGACATAGAAAACGTGGGTCCTCGGGGCTGCCCATGATCTGAGGGCCCTTCTTAGCTCAGCTCTGCCCTTTTGCAAAACACTGGTCATTTTGTCTCTGAAGATGTGATTCCATTGCTCACACATCTGGCTGGTGCATCCAAAAACAATATTTTACTTTTGGCTTAAGAGCACATCTCAACATAAACATCTGAGCTCCTGAATGTTGCTCTAACAGCTTGACAACTCTGTAGGTGTAGAGCTGGCTGCCAGCCAATCCAAATCTTTCTGCTTCTTTCTTTTAATATAAACAGGGCCTTTGAAGAACTGTGGATTCATTGAATGAACAAATGAACTTGTTTACATAAAACATGCAGAGGAAAATTTCCACTGTGCTTCAGCATATAATTTCAGTCTGTTTTCTGATGGGCCAGCACATTGTGGAGGTTGTTTTCCTAGACAAGGATGCTGTCCTCCATATGTTGACCTAAGTATTCATCCCAGCCAGTAAATTCAAGATTTGGTGAAGGCAGGAGGAGAGGAACACTATTCAGAGTTCTGCTGTGTTGGTTCACAAAGCCTGGACTCTTGAGTATGGAAGACCCTTGCCCAGGTATATGAAGTAAGAAAAATAGAAATGGGTTGAAACCACAGTGCATGATGTTTTATTGAAAGGAAGGCAGAGGTCTTCTGGGCAACTCTACTGACCTCCCATCCCAAATGTGCACCCCAAAATATAGTGATGTCCATTAATTTGTAGAAGGTAAAATGAGCAGGAAGGTCACTCAGGACAGGGATCGGGTGAGATGACTAATGACGGTTTTATATTATTTAGGGAAAATAAAGGTTGCTTTTTATGGGCTCTTGCATGGAACTCTGTGAATCATCATGGTTAATGAAGAGGCCCTTCCCATCACTCTACTTGCTGATGACAAATCACTGGAGGGGAGGCCAAGAGTTTTCAGAAAACAGTTTGTGTGAAGATATGAAATCCACGGGTGAAATGTGCTGATGGGGAAGGAACAGAGGAGATTCGAGGGCCATGTGGGCATAGAATGGCAGTGGGGGCGAGAGGTGGGGGACAGTTGGCGGCCATAGAAATATGCCCTTGGAGAGGTGTTGGGGCATCCATGGGAGTGAAACAGCCTCATGCATTGGTGATCACTGAGCTTGATGTTGAAAACCCTCCTGCTCCCCTCCCTTATCGTTATGAATGATTACTTTTGAGCAGAGGCTGATAGTGTGCTGGTTTGCTCAGAGATGGAAGTGTTATCATCATTTCTTTGAACAGCTTGTAAACTCATGGCTCTGAGATGGTACCTTCTGGGACACGAGAATGAAATCCCAGGTTTGTTTTTTTTTCCCTTATACATGCCAGCATTTCAGCTCAGAGGCCACTGATGCTCCTCCAGCAAGCCAGATAAGGACAGCAGTGATAGTAAGTCTAGTTGGAGCCAACATTTATGGGCCAGGCATTGTCCTTAGCATTTTACTTGCTTTCTCTCCTGTTGTCATTACAACAACTGTCTAAGGTCAGACCATCATTAATCCTATTTTGCAGATGGGGAAACTGAGGCACAAGCAAATAAAGCCCTTGCCCAAACTGATGCATCTAATGGAAACTAGAGCCAAAGTGTGAACATTGGTGGATGTTAAGGTTGTAGACAAGAGTGAAAAACAAAACAAAACAAAACAAGAAGTTGAGCTAAGAGTTCAAGTCTTCGCAGAATGAAGGAGGGTAAAGGGGTGTTTCCAGAAGAGGGCACAGAGAGCTTTGGAGGGGTGGTGTAGACACCAGGCGAGAGATTCAAGCAACACCTACTTTTGAAGTCAGAAGAAGGAAAGTGATACCTTAAGGACGAGGGAGACAATCCATTTGAGAGAGAAAGTCAGGTTTGGATTAAGGCTGGTTGATACAGGAGGGTTGGGAGAGTCCTGTGAAGATGGTGGGGAGGGAGGGGATAATTGATTAAGCATTTGCTTCAAAGGCTTTAGGAGGCAGAGAGGAGGAAGGTGTGGGGAGGGATCGGAGGCAAATATTAGGAGAGAAAGTGAAAAAAATTGTTGACGGCGGGAGGGAAAAAAAGAACCAACATACAGATAAAAGGAATCCCCAAAGGAAGAATAGTAGCAAGTGAACGAAGCGAATACTTAAGCCCTGTAATTCAAGAACAATTTCCTAAAGCTAAAGAAAAAAGGTTTGAAACTGTTTCTTGAAAGACAGTCCTGCATCCCGAGAAGAGTGAGCTGTAAGGACCAACACTGAGTTCAAGGAGAATCACTGGACTTTAAATAAAATGAAAAAATAAATCTTTTGGACGCATGATCACTATGTCCAGAGGGGAGCGGCCAGTCTTCAGGCCTGGCCTGAGCCACTGGCTTCAATTATTTCAATCAGGACTTGGCCTCTTTGACTTTTTGTCTTTCATCTTTGCTTCTATCATGTGGCTTCGGGGCAGGCAAATTCTTTCCTTATGATGTCTCTCAGAATTTCTCAGCATATAGTATTACAACACGAAATTCGGCATAAAAAGAATGCCTCTCTATTTGACGATTTCAGTAACAGTTTGAAGACTGCATCTGAGTGGACCCACCTGGAGAAAATCCAGGTGGTCAGTGTAGCTGCTGCGCTGATTGGCATGGGTCACCTGCCCACACCTGGAGCCAGAGCAGGACACCCCTGGGCTGAGAGAGACAGAGGCGTATCTTCCCAAGAGCGATGCAAATTCTGTCTTCAGCAGAAGGAGAAACAGAAAAAACCCAAGTAGAAGAACTTATGCTCACCAATATTCTTACCCTAGTCTTTCTTGCTCCTGGGTTTCAGCCCATAGCCGGGGAGGAGGCGCCATGGGTGGCACTGGGACAGGATGGACCAGTATGTGGATGGAAATAGGATTCCACCCACCATCCTGTTCTCCATAACGAAGAATGTGTAGGTGTTTGTCTCCACTTCTGGGAGGGAATTTCCTGGTTGGTGAACACACTGATGTGCCAGGACTGTGATGTGTCCTGGTTCCACCAGGAGAGGACAGGGGACCTCTGTAGTTGAGACCCTCACGGACCTCACCCCATGTGTCGTTCTTTTGGCTGGTTCCGCTTGGCAGCCTTTATAGCAACTCAATAAGGACAGTGAGTTCTGTGAGTCATTCTAGTAAATTATTGAACAGGAGCAGGTCATGGGACCCCCTAAATTCATAGCCAGTTGGTCAGAAGCGTGGGTGCCCCAGGCACCCTCAAACCTGCAGCAGGTGTGTGAAGTGAGGGCAGCTCACTGGGGACAGTGCCCCCGAGCCTGGGGAGTCTGCACTAACAGGATGGCACTGAAGTTTCCCACTGCCCCTTCCTTGCAACTCCCAGAATTTCCGATGACTACTTGGAAACAAATCCCCAGCCTTGAAGATCACGCTATTTGACCCTTAATCTATCTCCATGGAAAAGTGTTAAGTAGGAAAGGAGCACAGTGGCAGCAGACACAGCCAGGGTCAAGCCCAGGCCTGTCCACTCCGTGGACAGAACCAAACCTTTTGGCACTTGGGTCACGCAAGAGCTCACGGTGGCCGTCAGGTTCCAGCTCTGTGACGGATGGGTGGGAGCTGCACCCATCACCTGGCTGCCCAGCTGGAAACAGGAGGTGACAGGAGGGGGACGAAGGAGTCTGCATGAGCCGCTTGGGTGGGTGAGCACACGGGGTGCCTGGAGCTGGGTGGCAGCTTCCTCTCAAAACCCAAGACCGCTCGCACTCAGGTCCCTGGTGCCAGATCCCAGGGTTAGCGCGGACTTTAACGGTCTCTGCTTCCCTCTTTACCTCTCGTCGCTCGCTCCTTGTCTGTTTCTTGGGCCATGTGCCACAGCTAGAAGAGGAGATGGGCAGCAAATGCCCATCCCGTTCATCAGGGTCGTGAAGGTATTGGGATTCACAACAAAAGGACAATTCTGGAATAAGAAGTGTGCACCTGATCTCACCTTTCCTTGCACTCTATCTTTTTAAATTCTAAGCATGTCACATGGGGCACATGAGGACACAGATTCCCCGAACATCCCTTGGGTAATTCTGGGTTAGGCTGTTAATCTTGCATAGGCATAAGAAATAACCCTATCGACATATTTACTTGTATCCCAGCCCGTGTATGGATCATTGTAACTAATATATCACATGCATATGAATCAAAACACTGGCAACTTTGTCCTGGAAGTTCCTCTAAACAGGATTTCTTCCAATAACCCACAAGGCCAATATCATTAGCAGACCCTTTTCCATTTAGCAGCTAAATGGCAGGTCTGTGGGGATGCTACTGACCCATGTTTGCTTTTATGGGATGGAAACCTGCTTGGCTCTATCTCCAGTAAGTTCAGCTCCAAAATATTTGCTCTTAAATGGGTTAACTGTTTTCCCCTGACCACACTGAGGCTGGCAGCTGGGGATGGACAGTTAACCTTGACACTCATTTTCCCAGGGGAGACGTTAATTCATCATCACACAGCAGCCGGCTGGCATCCCAGGCTGGGGCCTGGTGAGGAGCAAGCCAGACTGGGGTTGCCCAAGACGGTGTGAGGGAGCCAGAGCCACAGAGAGGACACGGCGTTGGCCCCTGGCAGGAGAGAGAGTGAGAAATGCCCTGGCTTCTCCTGTCCTCCAGCTTCTGGTCCAACAGGGCTTGCGATCGGCCAAATCTGGCCCAAAGCCCGATGACAAGGGAGTGTGGGGAAGCAAGGGTCAGGCTCCCGGTGACATAGCAAAGCAGGAGGAAGGCAGGCAGGAGAGGATCTAAGAACAAACACAACAGTGACCAGCAAAGAGAGAGCAGGACATTGAAATAATGGGCCTTCCTAGAAGCCCGTGGTTTCTCAATATGCATTTCTGTATCCTACGGGTCTGATACGGTTCTCCCACGGGCCCTGCGGTATCCCTCCTTAGAAGCAGCTAGAGGTGTGTCCAGTTACCTGGGACTCTCAGCAGTGTTCACAGATAGCAGATATATAATCTGATTTGTTACAGAATTCCAAATCAGACTAATTTAAGCTACAAATGGTGACCCTTGGGCTCTAGTTATAGAAAAATCCAAGGAGATCTCGCTTCAGACACAGATGGACTCAGGGGCTTTAACAGTGTGTTGAGAAAAGCCTTCATCTCTTGGCTTCCCTCTGCAGGGGCTCCGTCGTCCGGCCGGCCCTGCCCTCTGGGTTGAAATACTTCCAGATCAGCAGCTCCAGGAAAAGTAGCCGCAGAACTCTCAGGATTAACACAGATGGGGGCGACCCGGGCCTTGTGTCCATCCATGAGCCAATCAACGAACCAAGAAAAATGGAAGAAAGTGGGCGTCCAGACCCACCGCCCACGCCGGATCCCTGCGTGTTCAATCACACCTCCCGAATGGAAAAGGAGCGTGTGCTGCTGCTGAGAAAGCAAATCCCTCCTCTTCCCTGTGCCCCATCAGCTCGCCTTCTCTGGCAGCTGCCCTGCTGCGCTCCTTTCCCTGCAGAAATAAAGGCGCGAACTCCAACCAAGAAGGCGGGGGCCTCCGAAGATGCCCAGTTTTCTGGGGACACCTCTCTGGAATTTTTCCAGGCAGTTACCAGGGAACAACAGTTACTTATTCCCTTGTTCAAAAGGGAAAACATAGGTTTTGGGAGGGAAGTGGTAACTCTCTCTCTCTCTGTGCGTGTGTCTTTCTTTCTTCTTCTCCTCTCTCCCTTCCCTAAAGTGGTAGCCAAGAGTCCCCTGAAGAATCCAAATTAGTGCCCTGAGCTCATCGTGTCCCATCGTCCCCCCTCCAGGAACACAGGCTTTCTGAGCTGCCTCCGACCACCGCAGCCTCGACAGAGAGGATCGCACAAGGCTGGTCCTTTATGCCCCAGAGGGCAGGTGCAGCCCCGAAGCCATCCTCCTCACTCCGCATAAGGACCCCTTTGTACACTCGTGGCAACGTGGGCGGGGCGGGAGGGCGCTGGCTGTGGCTCTCTGCTCTGTCTTTCTGCCCCTCGGGTATCCGCTTTGTCCCAGGCCGTGTGCTTCCTCCCGACTCTCCATCGTTCTCTGCTTCCGCTCTCAACAAATCTTTGGGTGTCTCACAGTGAATGCTTCTTAAGCACCTACTATCAGCTCTGGGTAGTGCCCGACTCTGAGGAATACAAACCCCAAAACGATAGAGTCTCCATCTCTCTAGAATCCACCATCCTGTCTGGACCATAGGGAGTGAAGGTACAGCTTGAAGGTATCACAGGGACCAGATGCTCTGAGGAGTCTCCAGAGAGAAAGACAAGCTCCTCCTGCTTCAGACGCTCTGGGAACAATGAATAGAGACGGATGGGACAGGTGGGTCCTGAAGTATACATAGGAGTTGGCGGGCTGCTCTTGGGATGCATTTCCACAGATCTTCCCTTTCTCACCTTTCCCTGAAAAGACAGTATAATGTTATGGTTAGAAGCACAGAATCAGGAGACAGACTCTCATTTCAGTTCCTGCCTCCCACCCCCCAGGGGTTAGGTGGTCTTTGGAAGACAACATCAGGGAAATGGCTTCACCTCTATGCAGCCTCAGTATCCCCATTTACACAGTGGAGATCATAACAGTACCTACCTTATAAGGTCATCATGGTAACTACAGCAGGGTAGTCAGGGTGGCTAACTGCTATGTCAGATGATCCCCAAATCTAGGGTAGCCAGACTTTTGGTTTGCCTAGGACTGAGGGGTTCCCCAGCACACAAGACTCTCAGAGCTAAGACCAGCACAATCCCAGGCAAACTGGAACAGATGATTACCAAACCTCAAAGGCCGCCATAATAGAAGATCTTTATTTCAGCTCCCATGGGTGTTGGGTGGCCGCCCTCCATGCAGTGATTAGGGGACCCGGGTTCCTACTTTTGGCTCCACCCAAACAGGGTGTTGCCTTGGAGATTTCTCTGGACCAGGCACAGGTGATTGTCCAAAGCTAGGTCACATGGCAGCACCAAAGTGCAAGGGAGGCTGGGAAATGTAGCTCTCCTGTTTGACCAGGAGGGAGAGGAACCTGATTTGAGGAGCTGCCGGTCTCTACCTCGAGGGTGAGTTGAGGGAAGTAAAGGAACGAGGGCAGTGAGCAGCTTGTAGGACTGTCGTGCGTTATTATCGGTGGCTGTCATCATTCCTAATCCTGCAGGATCCTGCTCACGTTCACCTGCTCGGAGAGGCCTGCCCTGGCCAGCCGAGCGACACAACCCCTGCCCTCCCACTCTCCGCCTCCCACCCACATCTGGACAGCATGACGTTCCTATTCACCTCCTGTTTTCCTGTTCGCTAGCCAACACCCCTCCCCAGCGAGACGCTAAGGGCCACCAGATCCAGGCGCCTCGGACATCCTTAGGCCCCGGGAATGGCGGTGAACACCCGCTGATGGAGACAGGGTCTAGGGTGCGCGGGCCCTCTCACACAGACGCCCTTCTGTCCAGGAACGCCAAGTCTGTCCAGGGTCCCAGAGTCCTCAGTCTCCTCTGACCCCCTTGGGCCCCACCCATCCCTCCTGCCTGGGTCAAACGTTCAGCCTGCATTTTCTGGGCGCCCTGGGCGTCTTGGCAGCCTCACCCACCACCCACGCACCAGCCTGCCCCACCCGCTCCAGCCCTTTCTTCCCGCCCACACCCCACACCCCTTCTTTGAAGAGCAAGGTTTGTTTTGCTACAAGTGTAATTAACACACATTCCGTAAACACCTTATGTCACAAACTGTGGCAAGCTCCTCGTTATTAGACTCCCCAGATGGCTTCTGGGTACAAAATATTTATGAATCCTGTTTCCGTGGCATATGGCCCAAGAGGCAAGAGTAATGTGGATGGGAATGACGTTTCTCCCAGCATGCACCCTTCTCTGCTGCCTCGGGGGTTGTCAGTCCTGTCCCCACCCCCTTGTCTGGAAGGCCCCTGGGGTTTGGGATGAGGCCCTTGGATAGCGCTCCCCGGGGACCCCAGTCACAGGGCTCCATTGGGAGTCATAGCGAGATGAGAGAAGATTGTGGGAGGCCGGCTGTGAAGGGAGGAGAGGAGAAACTGGATCTGGAGGGATGGGGCTGGGCACAGGGAGGGCCTGGGGTAGCTTTGCTGGGCTGTGGGCTTGGGGGTTAATCCAAGGAATCATCCGGTGTAGTTCCTAGACTCTGGGAAGTGGAGGCGCCCAGGCTTCTCGGCAGCCCCCCTTTGTGTCTGGCAGCGGGTGGGGATGGAGGGTCCTAGGCCACACAGCCGGCCGGTGGGAGGCACAGGCCAGCACTGGGGACCCCCATGGTAGGCACGGGTAACCCTCAAGGCTCCATCTGTATGTGTTCAGCACAAAGGAAGATGCACAGAGAGATGCACAGAGAGGGAGCAAAGTAACCATTTAAAATGTGAACAGCCCACCTGACTGTTTGGCACCATCAACATAGCAGCTAAGATCACGCACTCTGAAGCCAGACCTTCTGGGTTCAAATCCTCAGACATGTTTTTTGCCTCAATTTCTCCATTTGAGAAATGGAGATACTAACAGAACCTGATAATGGAATAGGTTTATATGGTAAAATACTTGGGAAAACCTCTTGGCACATAGAAAGGTGCCCCGAACACGCTCGGCACTCAGCAGGTCGGGTCTTCACTATCGCCCTCCCATGGGGTACACCTTCCACCCTCTGACCCAGACCACCCTGGGTGTCCTTGGATACCCACCCTCACGGGTCCCACGGGCCTGTTTATAGGCTGTCCTTGGGGCTTCCCTGCTTCTGCCCCTTTCTATTCTAGTTTTCCTGACACTTATGGATGATTTAGGTGTGTTCAGGGTGTTTTAACTACACCTAGTCCCTGCCCTATACTTGATCTTTTGTCAGATATATGGACCCCTCCCCAAGACCCTCTCCCTTAGACTCTACCCCTGCCGTGAGCGCCTGCAAGTAGCTCCAGTACTCAGCCCCAGTAGTGGGGTCTCAGGAATGGGGAAGGTCTCAGAGAGAGAGCAGAGGGGCAGGGTGTGGGAGACAGGCAAGGACGTGCAGAAACTTGTCCCCTTTCTGGAAGCAGTTGAAACAGGGCTGGGTTCCAAGTTGTATTCTGAGCATCCTTGAGGTGAAGGACGGCTGTGGCATCTGTGATTGTCCTTTCCGTGGTAGTCTGGAGGCCTCTCCTTTCTCCCTTGGTCATCCTCGTGTCCCATTCAGAGAAGCCCAGCTGCCGAGCAAGGGTGTGGTTCATCGGGTCCTGTCGGGAAGCCCCTGTGTGTAGTAGAGCCTCACTCTGCGTCTGCCTCCACCTGCCCCTGCCTCCCTTCCCTTCTGGCTCAGCTCTCTGCCCGGGTCTGCACTTTCATCCTCTGTGTTTAGCGATCCCAGACCAAGGCACGCCTTCTGGCTCACCTGCTTCCAGGGCTCCGCAGCAAACATTGGGGACCGGGCTCGTTTCCCACATCCACCTGCATCTATCCCTAATACTTCTTAGAGACTGCAAACAGTACCAGGTGGCACAGGTCCGCAGCCCGACTTGTGTGTGCCTGGCCGTGGCCAAGGCCCAGATGGTGTGTAACGAACAATACCCGGGATGCTCTGAGATGCGACTGCGGAGCCCTGATCCTGGGCTAGCTTGCTAAATTGTCCTGAGGTTACTTGCCATCCACAGAGGTGTGCTACTTCTCTCTGTCTCCTCCTGAGTTGGGGATCTTTGAGTCTGTGGGGATCCCTGCACCCCATCCCCCCCTTCGATGAGCAGACGCCTCATCACTGCACCCTGACCTACTCCACTAAGCCGGGTGACACACATGCTCTCTGTCCTTAAGAGGATGAATAATGGGTGTTTTGGGGATGGAACGCTCAGTTTTATTTCAGAAGTTGTCTTGGGCTTTGCTGGCACACAGGGGCACCCCCTCCTCTGGATGACCCAGGGCACAGTGAAAATCATCTTCTAAAGATGGTGTGAAAGGTAAAAACGGTGCATGGTTAAAATTACCCGTGGAAAGGTTTCACTGCGTGCAGAGAATGGTCAGGGCTGGCACCGGCTCCGGAGGGCCCTGTGTTTGGGGGTTAATGTTCCACAGTCATTGCCTTGACATTTGTAATAATTTTATCTTCGAACCTGTGTTTGTGAATGAAGACCGATGGAATGATGGAGAATGCTTGGAGGCTTAGCTGACAAGCAGCCCTGGATCCTCGCCTCCTAGGACGGGCTTTCAGCTACACACTCTCTGTCCCCTGGTGCCTCAGGCCCCACACAGCCTTCCTCTCCTGACCAGCACCCCCCCCCATGACCCCTGCCATTAGGTGGTGACCCCTGTCTGGGGGAGAGCCAGGGTGGTGCATGCACTTCACGGCATCGCCGGGAGGGGTGTGGGCCATCCTACCCCAGCTGGCAGCTGGAATTTCCCTAGATCTTTCCAGTTACTGAGTCATGATTTTTTTTTAACCTTAAGCCATTTTGACTTGGTCTCTAAAGCTTCAAACCAAACCATTCGGGGCACCTGGGTGGCTCAGCAGTTGAGCATCTGCCTTCAGCTCAGGGAGTGATCCTGGGGTTCTGGGATCAAGTCCCACATCAGGCTCCCTACATGGAGCCTGCTTCTCCCTCTGCCTGTGTCTCTGCCTCTCTCTGTGTGTCTCTCATGAATAAATGGATAAAAATTTAAAAATAAAAAAAAAAGATTCTCACGGACTCTTTAGGCAGCCAGTGCCCACAGCACCCCACCCCCCAACACCAAGATCCGATTTCAGGAAATGATTTGATAATTCTCCAACTAGATGGCAACAGCTGATAATCCACAGTTCGTGGGTTACCCCTTCAAGGGCATTGCTTGGGATGTGGAAAGTCAAAGAAAGGGATCTTAAAGATGCTTTGGAGGATCCACCTCTTTTATTCTATATTAGCAAACTGGCACTCAGAGAGGGCAAGGGACTTGCCTAGGGTCACACAGCAGGCTTGGTACTCTGGATCCGGTTCCCATTTGGCTACGGAGATATCTCAGACATGCACTGGCTCCCTCCCCCAATCCCACTATGATCCTCTGATGTTCTCTCTCTCTCTCCATCTCTGCCTCTCTGTCTGTCCATCTGTCTGTCTCCCTCAACGATACCATCACATGATGCATGGATAAGCAAAAATGTGGAATAGCCACACAACGGCTCCGATCAGGCCATACCAAAAGGAGGAAGTAGTGACACACGTGACAACACATGCTAAGAACATGACGCTGAGTGAAAGAAGCCAGTCACAGCCGGCCCTATTGTGCATGATCCCATTTATAGGAAACGTCCAGAAGAAGAGCAGCCATAGCCACAGAAGCAGATTAGGGGTTGTCTGGGCCTGGGAGGAGGGAGGGATGGAGAGCAACCGCTCATGGATAGGGACTTTCTCAGGGAATGAAAAAGTTCTAGAATTAAGATAGTGGTGATGATTGTTGAAGCTCCTTAACCGCCAAGGCCATGCAGGGGATAGGCATGCTGAGGCGTGCCTTATTATTATTTTTTTTTTAATTTTTTTATTTTATTTTATTTTATTTATGATAGTCGCACAGAGAGAGAGAGAGAAGCAGAGACATAGGCAGAGGGAGAAGCAGGCTCCATGCACCGGGAGCCCGACGTGGGATTCGATCCCGGGTCTCCAGGATCGCGCCCTGGGCCAAAGGCAGGCGCCAAACCGCTGCGCCACCCAGGGATCCCTATTATTATTTTTTTAAAGAGTGAATTTTATGGTGCGTGGATTGATCTCAGTAAAGCAGTCATAAAGTACTGTCCCACGACTTTGCACATACACTCCGTTGTGTGTGCACATAAAGTGATGGCACAGAGTGGAATGCACACAAGCAGGAAAGCTGTCCTCGGGGCTCTGGACAGTGCTCGAGGCTGATTCTGAGTCCAGGAGACTCCCCGTTTAGATTAGGTCCAGAGGCTCACACCTCAGGCACGACGCCCTGTCACCAGCTCACCTGTGCTAGCCTGAGGCTGGCCAGGAAATCCTAAACACAGAGGTAAACACTGTTAGTCCTTTCTGGGCAGCCCCGGGGCCCTGGAGACTCTCAGCCCCGCTTGCTTTTCCTTTTTTCAAAAGAGGGATTAGCATTTGTTCCTAGTTAAAGACTCTCTAGGACCAACCTGGAACTTTCTTCTTGGTAAATTAAAGGTTCCAAATGAATCTGTAAGAGATCGATTCTGGATGTGGGATAGTATTATCTAGATGCTGTTTCTTAGACACCCCCCCCCCCACTCTGTCTTGAGTACAGTGGATTCCTCGCAGCTACACACTCCCCGCGGGCCATTCTGGGCCACTCCATCCGCACATTCCCCTCTAACGAACGGAAGCAGAACCAGCCAACAGGCTTCTCTTAGACATTCTGGGTCACTGCCTCTGAGCTGTGCAGCTTGCAGGCTGGCCTCCCGGGTAGAAAGGAGTCACATCCAGGTATGAAGGGTCCCCAATCCTGGCTCAGGATGCTTATCTGGGGGACTGGCCTCCTGCATCAAAAGGTAATGCTCCCACAGCACCAAGTGTGGAGTGACCAGAACCTGCTCTCGAGGTTGGGGACCGCGTACGATGGCAGGAGCCCTTCGGCAAGCAGTTTGGTGTTGTTTCATAGAGCTGGAGATGCAATGACCTCATGGCCAGCATTGCCCCCGTGGTGTGTCCCCAGAGGAAATGGATGGCACGAGTGCAGGAGGAGGCATGTCCAAGGACACGGCCTGCAGCCGCACTGGAAGTAGACGCGTGTTGTAGGAAGACCCAGCCGTCCATCCACGGTGGAGGGGCTAAACAGCACGGAAGCACTCACCCAAAGGCTCACCATCAAGAGCGGAGAGGATGGGGTTGAAGCACCAGAAGCCAGACACAAAAGAATATATAATAAATAATCCCAGGCACCTTGTGTCCCAAATCAGGCCACACCGCACTGTAGTGTTTGTTTGGACCAGCTGGCTCAGGCTGTGTAAAAGCAAGAGGACAACAAGGAAGCCAACACCCGGAGTCACAACAGTGATGACCTTGAAGAACTGAGGGGGCTGCATTTGGGCCAGGACGCGCGAACGCTTCTGGGAACATCTGCGTCTTGATACAGTGGTGGGAGGGGCGCCCGGTGTTCACCTGGTAACAACCTGCTAATAGTAATAAATATGTATTGTGCACTTGTCTGGAAGTGTCTCGTGGTTCATAATTTTTAAAAATGTGAATGCTCATGGCTCCATCAACTCTTTGGTGGGCCTTCGTCTTCTACCGTGATTCCTAATTTCCCACTACCACTTAGCCGTAGCACCCCGTGCTCAAAAGTCTTATGAAATCAGGTGGCTTTGTGCCACTTCGTCAGTCGCTGTGGGCTTCTCTCTGTCCCCCGCCCGTCCTCTGTCCCCTGCCCTCTGTCCCCCTAAAGCCGTATGGTCTGCAAAGAGAAGCCCGTTTGGTCTGTACCCAGCAACCCCAGCAGAATGGCTGGTGAGGGCAGGGGGATAGAGGGAGCATGGTCTTCCAGTTTTTCCAGGGCTCCCCACACCACAGAGCCTGCTCCCCAGCTTCAGTGCTGGAACACGATGTTTTCTGCTTTGTAAACAAAAATCCAAGGCCATGAGAACTTGCCCAGAAGCCTCGGGAATGCCACGTTCCTGCAGCTCCCCAGGGAAACCTGCTCTGGGCTGCACCTCTCGGGTCCACAGCCGTCCCCATCACCCCCAGAAGGGGAAAACAACGCAGTTTTGTTTTCAGGCTCCAGTGATGGGCCAGGAGCTCCCTCCCCAGGGGAAGCTGCTGTCTGTTTGGACTTGCAGTACTTTGGGGTTTCATTTCATTTACTTAGTAAATTTGCACTTCTTTCAGGTCTGAGGTTGAAACCAGGTTTTGTTGCTGACGGCTCGAGTGAGGTCTGGGTGGCTGTCCTGTTGGAAGAGAACTTGGCTCCTCAGCCCTGCAGAGGCAACCACAGTGTGGTGGGTGCTGCTTTGGGGTGAGCATTTCTCCATTTCTGGTTGGCGGCCACTTTCTTCGTGGTTTGCTTTCACCTGCTTCTCCCCCGCCTCTTGCTGGGTTAGGATCAGAAGCTTGAAGCAAACAAAACAAGCAATAGCTGACCTTGTAGGGTGTCCCCCTGTGTGCCGAACACCTCTGGGTCTAATCCCCACACTTCCCTCTACGGGAGATGTCATTACTATCATGTTCATTTTATAGATGAGGACACTGCGGCACAGAGAGGCCAAGCAACTTGCCCATGTCACACAGCTACTTACTGGCAGATTTGGGATTTGAACACTGACAGTGTGACTCTGGGACTTTGCTCTAATCACTGCTCCCTGCCACTCCTCTGGGGAGATCCCAGCCCAGATGGGATGGCCTTCCTATCTCAGAGTTGAGGCGAAGAGGGTGCAGGGAGGAGGTCCAGCCCCAAGAGAGATGCTGAGAGTCACATCTACAGAGTCTGTTGCTGCTCTGGGACCATCACATGCACACGGGACCTGTGCCTTTGGAGAACAAGCCCCTCCTAAGGACCCCACCCACCAGGATGCTCAGGACACGTGCTTCATGGCAGGAGAGTCATGCTATGTCTTCCCATCTGCTGCTGTTGATGCACCAGGCATGGTATGGGGCTCCCGATGCAGCCATGCATAGGACAAGGTATGATGTCTGTCCTGGGGGGGGGTCACCCTGCAGTAGGCAGGGTGAAAGAAACTGCGAAATGGGGAATGCTCCCCCATGATGTGGCAATTCTTCATTGAAAACAAATCAAATCAGGGGCACCTGGGTGGCTCAGTGGTTGAGCATCTGCCTTTGGCTCAGATCGTGATCCCAGGGTCCTGGGATCAAGTTCCGCATCGGGCTCCCTGCAGGGAGCCTGCTTCTCCCTCTGCCTGTGTCTCCGCCTCTCTCTGTGTGTCTCTAAGAAATAGATAAATAAAATATTAAAACAAAAAACAAACAAAACCAAAATAACCCCCCCCCCCAAAAAAACCCCAAAATCAAATCAATATCTGGCCCTGCCCCACCTGCTCTGGCAGGAAGTTGAATCTCCATCATTTTGGAGACTTTTTGCCCACCTATGATTTAGGGCAGATTCAGGGGGTTCACCTCCCCAAGAGAACTGCACAAGTGCCCCTGAGGCAGGAAAGGGCTAGACTGCCTCTCTGGAGTCAGGTCGTCTCCAGACGACCCTCTCTGGGTCAAGCCCTAGCTCTGTCACTTGGTAGCTATGTATCTTTGGGAAAATTACTCACTCCGTGCCTTGGTTTTCTCATCTGTAAAAGGGGAATAACAATTGCCCCGGGACTCACAAGATCATCGTGATGCTTACATCTCTGAATATGTAGGAATCACTGAAAACAGTGCTTGGCATATAGTAAACGCTTGATAAATGCAAGATGTCTGGCTGGAAAACAAATAGATCACACACACTGGCATCAAACCACGGATGCCATTCGCTGGTGATCCCTCCATTGCCACCTGGGGAAGGTCTCACTCATTGCTAGACACTTTTTTTTCCTCCCTGCTATACTGAGATATGATTGACAAATAAAACTGTATATACTTAAAGTGTACCACGTGATGATTTGGTACACATAGACATTGTGAATTGATCCCCAAAATCAAGTTGATGAACACATCCATCCCCATACATAGTTATCTTGGGTGTTTTTGGTTTTTTTTTTGGTGGGAAGAGTGGTCAAGATCTACATTTTTGGTAAATTTCAAGTGTACAATTAACTGTAGTCACCGTGGTGTGCATTGCATCCCAGCCTTTATTCATCTTACACATTAAAGTTTGTGTCCTTTGAACAACATGTGCCCTTCTCCTCCACGCCCACCCCCAGCCCTGGCAACCACCATGTTACTCTCTGTTTCTATGAGTTTGACTTTTTCTTTTTTTTTTTTTTTAGATTCCACATACAAGTGAGATCATGCATGAAGTATTTGTCTTTCTCTGCCTGGCCCATTCCACTTAGCACAATGTCTTCCAGGTTTGTCCCTGTTGTCCCCAATGGCAGCATTTCCTTCTTTTTATGGCTGAATAATATTCCGTTGTATATATACACCACATTTTCTTTATCCATTCATTCATCGACAGACATGCTGTTTCCACATCTTGGCTATCGTGGATGATGCTGCCATGAACATGGGAGTGCAGGTACCCCTTTGAGATCCCGATTGCGAGGCTGCCATTAACACCTGTCCACCACCTGCGGGCCCGTCCCTCTGCCGGAGAACGTGGGCCTCGGGCTTACGTTGTACTATCTCCTATTATGGCAAATGGCATTGGTTTTAAATTTTAAAATGTGAATACATAGGGTGATTTCTACTATGAATAACTATATTGAAGTAGAATATATACCGATTTTTTTAAACATCACTAGATTAAACTAGAGACGAGCACAGATGTCATGAAAACCGGAAACGGGTGTAAATGAGGCTCAGGAAACCATCGAGTGGTAGCTGATGTGCTGAGAAAGTAGTAATAACCAGCATCTGTTGAGATTTCACTATGGGCCCAGCTCTCTCTAAGCAGCTCTATGCATAATAAATAATTCACTCTCCTTGGTGACTCAGTAAGGGTCACTGGTCGGAAGGCCCCGCTGAGACGGGCCTGGACGTGTCCGGAGGCTGTGTGTGAGTTCGCCTCCCCAGGCTGGCCTCACCTGCACGGTAGGACAGGGGTGTCATCACCTGTAGACAGTAGCTGCGTACTGCTCCTCCAGGCGGCTCTGTGGCAGCTGAGCCAGGCTTTGCTTCCTGACCTGCCATGGGTGTTATAAAACCACTGAATGGGATTTACTGCAGCAAACCCCAGGTGGAATCGGTCATCGCCACGGCTAATGGCATTTGTGGACCATTAGCTGACCTTGGCCTTTCTTCTGCTGAATCAGGGTCCTGCCCACCACAGGCTGATGGGGTCTTCGTGGGCTCCTGTCCCATGGCTCAGCACCTGGCTGGGCGCAGGTGCACTGGGGTGGCTCTGGGTGGTGGACTATTTTGAGAGCAAAGTCAGGACTTGAGGTTTAGGGCAGGAGCAGAGTGGGAGGCCCCAGAGGGGCTTGTACGGATCTGAGTCCTGAGTCCCGGAGACTCTTTTTTCTTCATTTCCCAGAGAAACCAAAATGTCCACGCTAGCAGGACCTCGGAAATTGCTGATCTGGTCCATGCTGGGTCTTAATTCAGCTGAGTCAGCATTTAGGTTTGCTGGATTGGGAGGGTTTCCTGGAGGAGGTGGCCTGGAATCTCGTCCTTGAAGGAGTCACTGCTGGACTTTAGGAGAGATGAAAGATGCGGGGCAAAGTATGCCAGGCACGGGTTGGGAAAAGGGAGAATGGATATTGGGTAGAACCTGGGGTGGGAGTCCGACGCAAAGCAGGAAGCAGGTGGGGAGCACATCATGAGCGGCCATAGGCAAAGAGGTGGGAGAAATGAGGAAACCGTTTGTGTGTTTGTTTAGTTTAAATGAATTGAATTTAAAAAAAAAAAAACATCAGTCTAGAGACTTTGTAATTGTTCTTTGCTTGTTTTCCCCTTACCTGTGGAATCAATGCGGCACACCTACCGCCAGGCAGGTAGCCCCAGACTGGGGGGTGGACAGCTGGACACTACCCAGGGATGCCGGCCCGATGTCTCCGGGAGCTCAGTCTTGCAAGCAAAGTCAGAAATCTGGAAGCTTATTAAGAACACAAAACAAGACTAGACGGGCACTTACAGGGGCAGCCTCTGCCTAGGCATCTCTAGTGGTTGAAGATTTTGTCGGCAAGGGGTCGATGGGGATTTGGGGTCCCTGGCACAGCCACATGTGATTGGATCCAACTCCAGAGCAGACTTCTGGGCGGGACTCAGGGTTGTGCTGGGGGCGGTGGGGCCCATGGCTTCCTGGAGGCATCTGGCTTCCAGCAGCTTCTCAGCATGGCGCCCACACCATCTGGAACCACTTGTTGAGCTCGCATTCCCATGTCTCGGAGAGCGCAAGAGCCAGAGACTGTTCGACCTTGGCTGTGACCTGTGTGGATGGGGAGACAAGGGCCGAGTCCCCCAAGCACGGCCCCTCTGACAGCTCAGCCCAGGCAGGAGCTGCTCTGGTTACAGCCCAGGACCCCTGGGCCCTCCTGGCGCATACATTAGCATCTATTAGCTAATCAAGAATAAATTCACAGCTTGCCCTTCCCGGGGGACAGGAGAAGGCGCCAAGACATCAGCTGGAGGGCTTTTCTGACTCAGAGATCTTCTCAGAGGTTGGAGCCCTGGGCTTTGCCTGGATGGAAAGGCAAATGGCCAAGGGGTGGCCAGGGGGTGGCTGGATGTGTGGGAGCGAGTGAGCCAGATACTTTGTAGGGATTGGGAGACCCCAACAGACACTCAGCACATCCACACCCAGATCTTGACTTCTGCCTCCCTTTCTCCTTTTTTTTCTCTCCAGAAGGAATGGGGATTTCATTGAGAGTGAGTGGAGAGGACAAGAATGAGGTGACACATCAGGGGTGGTGGGCCTCCCGGGGGGCAGTGGTGGGGGTGGGGGGACCACCAGAAGGGAGCCTGTGGGGCTCTGCTCCTGGTGGATGGGGTGGGGATGTCCGGAAGAAGCGTGATAGGGCCAAACACAGGCGGGGTTGCCCCCAGGTCCCTGGGGGTTCTCCAGGATCACCAAGATAGTGGCCAGGGTCCGCCCTCAGCAGACGGATGGGTGAAAAACGGACCTGACCAAGGAAAGTGTCAGGAAAACTAGAATAGAAAGGGGCAGAAGCAGGGAAGCCCCAAGGACAGCCTATATACAGGCCCATGGGACCCGTGAGGGTGGGTATCCAAGGACACCCAGGGTGGTCCGGGTCAGAGGGTGGAAGGTGTACCCCATGGGAGGGCGATAGTGAAGACCCGACCTGCTGAGTGCCCAGCGTGTTCGGGGCACTGGTTGAGTGCTTTATGGGCATCAACACCTTTCATTTTCCCAAATCCTCTGAGCTGGGTGGTTTATCACACCCATGATGGGGAAGAGGCGGCCAAGCTGTTTGTCCAGCAACACGGAGCTCGTAGTCATGGCACCAGGTGGGGCCCAGGCAGCGGGCCTGAGCCCTGAGATCTGCCTTCCTCAGGGCACAGCTGGGGACAGCTCAGACTGGCAGGTCCTTTTCAGAGGCAAATGCTCTCAGGTCTGAAGGGCCCTCCACAGAGAACGGTGACAGTCTCAAGCATGTCCTCAGCATAGGTGGTCACACATGGGGACCCTTCATTATGGCACCTGGGGCAGGTGGGCAGATTTTGCTTTTGTTTTTGTTTTTGTTTTTTGTTTTTGGAATCTCTACCTGCTTCATTACACTCCCTTCTCCTCCTGAGTCCTGGACAGAAATCCATCTCTGTTCTGAATTTCTGCATCACCAGCAAGTCAGTGTGCTCTGTGACCTACAGCAGCCAGTCAGGTTGGGGCTGTTCAGTGTGTGTGTGTGCCTCCTGTCAACACACACACACACACACACACATTCACACTTATACTCGCAAACATTCTCACACACTCCTACACATATACTCGTGCATGTCCATTTATGAAACACATTCACACTCTAAACACACACGCTCAGACACACATACCCACACTCACGCACATACACTCACACACACATACACATACTCATGCACTTAGACAACACACACTCACACACACTCCTACCACCAAAGCTCTTACTCAGATGCACTAACCTTGCCCTCGCTGAAGGCATCATTCCAATCCACAGTATATAATTCACGGCACACACACACACACCCACATGTGTAGCCTCATCCATTAGCAAGCTCACAAATGCATCCACTTGTCATCCAATGCATGTAAACACAAGCACATCCCCAATTATACTTTCTGAACACAAACACATGCTTGCTCATCTGTTTTCATTCACTGAACATCTCTTGCACCCCTGGCACTTCTTTGTAATGTCTCTTGTCAGGTGCCTGGGGGAGCATCTAGCCCTGGGGGGCTGCCAGGGTTGGCAGGGGAGAGCAGAGTTAAGCCAGGTGTCGAATGATGAAAAGGAATTTGCCTGGAAAGTTGGATCATTCATTCACTCATTTTTGCTTGAAACTATATCTTTGGGGGCGCCTGGGTGGCTCAGTTGGTTAAGCAACTGCCTTCGGCTCAGGTCATGATCCTGGGGTCCTGGGATCAAGCCCCATATCGGGCTTCCTGTTCAGCAGGGAGTCTGCTTCTCATAAATGAATGAATGAATGAATGAATGAATGAAACTATATCTTTGCTTGGGAATTATCTGTTTCCCTCAGTAGAATACAAGTCCCACTGGGGGAGGATTTTTGTTTTGTTTGTTGCTTCATCTCCAGTGACTTAAGCAGAATCTGACATTCATCTGAGCTCTTAATAATTACTGTTGAATGAATGAATGCATGCATTAATCCTCCCCAAAGAATTCTGATGGCAGCGATTTGGCTCATATTTGATGCTATGGGTTGTTTCAAAATGTTCACAAGGAATGAGGATCTTCCCACCCCTCTACAGAGAGGAGGATGAAATTAGTGCGGTTTTCACAGGGAAAGAGTGAGTTAGAATAAATGGATTAAGCAGAGCTAAGGTCTGAAAACCTGCTGGATGTTTCAGGGTTCTGGAAAGGGAGGAGGGCAGGAGAAGGACGAAGGGAGAAGGAGGGGAGGGAAGGAGGAGGAGCAGGGGGAGGGAGAGACCCAAGGAGGGGAAAGAGGAGGAGAGAGACAGAAATGGAGGAGCACTGACACCTGTCTCTGAGAACTAAGTGACCCACTTTCTGAACATCAGCAGGGAGTGAACGAGCCCAGAGGACAGGCGGGAGGGTGGGGATGTGTGAGGTCACTAATTGCCTGGCTTTGTGCAAACCCCCAGGCTCCAGCCGTGTGTGGACTCGGGGGCGGGACTACAGCAGGTTTCTCAAGGGGTCATCGTGGGCGGATTTCAGGTGCACGCTTTTAATTTTTATCACTATTTATCAGAAGAAAAAGAACTAGCTTTAAGGTCAGGATTAACATTCCGGAGGATGAGGTTCACTTTGGCAAGCCAGCCAGTGTAAAGTGGTTTGAGGAGAAAGATCTAACACGGGCAGGTGACAGGCGGGTATGCCCCACTGTGCTGGGGGGTGTGAACACTCCCGTGTGGGAAACACAGACCTGCACGACATCAAAGGAAACTTCCAGCTTTGTGGCTTTAAGGTATGACAGGACTGGGGTCTCAGGCCAGTGGATGAGTTAACCTGACAGGGGGAACCCATGGAGCTCCCTGCACCCTTCACCACCCTGCTCTCCAGAAGAGGAAGGAGATCCTATAAGGTCTTACTGGAGGGAAAGGCTGCATCTCCATCCTCATGAAGTCAAGGAGCATCCTGAGTGGGTGGGATCAATTCTGACTGGTGAATGTTTTAGACTCCAAATAAGGTAAACTCTGAGCCTCTGGGCTGGCTGTTCCCACCTCCTGGATACCTTTCCCTGCACTCTTTGTTCATCTGCTGCTTCTCATTCAGGCCCCACCTATCTATCCCCTGAGTGGAACAGCTTTACTGGCATGTCCTATGCTGCATCTGCCCACCCACCCTCACCACTCTCTGGTCCAAGATGTCACCTTGTTTCCTTGGCTGGAATCATCTTATTTACTTGCCAATGCATCAGGTGTCCATCTCCCCGATATGTGTCAGCTCCAGGATGGAGGGACTGCATCTGGGGTGCTGACGGCTGGAACCCAGCAAGGGCTCTGATATTTGCTGAGTGATTGAATGGATGGCCACGAAATATTTGAATTATCTGCCTCTACCTCTTAAACATGCTTTTTGTTACACATTCGAGATATGCCAGGTTTATTCTTTTATCTCTTTCTTCCAGGATGGTCGTGTGGGGCGTTCATACCATAACGAGAGCTGGCATCTGGCATCGGTGTGTTTAATAACAGCAAGTGGAAGGACAAAGGGAGGGCTGAACGTTATTTAACCACACCCTGTGCCTGTGGTCCTCGGAGAGCACTCACCGAGGTCCCTGACATGTCTGCCCTGCTCTGGGGTGTCCCGGTTGGCTGGGAGGGAAGGCCGGTCCCCGTGGACGCCTGGCAGATTTGCTGTCAGTGTTTGCACTCAGAGAAAGGCTTTGTGAAGACAAAGGCTTCGAAGCCCAGGCCCAGCTGCCCATCAAGGTGCCAGCTTGATGGATCTCCATGGAGACCACAAAAGCACATCTGTCCCCTCTCCTTCCCCAGGGACGGTGTCTGTTCTGAACCTGCAGTGCCCTGGCCTAGAGCCTTCTGCAGGTGACACCTCCCATACCTCCCCCCACCCCAGGCAGAAGCCCAGGCTGGGTCCCCCTTGCCCACTCGGAGGACAAGAAGGAGGGCAGCCCCTGCTCTCCCCAGGAATGGACAGCCTGGTGGACAGAGTGTTGAGGGCCAGGCCAGTAGCACAAATGAGCAAAGAGGGAAGCCGACTAGTACACAGGGCAACAGGGAAGGGTGGGGCCTGGAATAAACCACAGAGCCCAGGCTGGAGGGGAGCACACGACACAATTGTCACCGATCAGGCCCCCAGACCCAAGATAGCCAGTTGTTCAGATTTTTCTAGAGATGCTAAAAATCAGATTTTTCTTTAGATTTTTAATGCTGACACTTTCCCTGGGCTTGGCTTCACTGCCAGCAGCCTGCGTCCTCTGGAATCAAGCTAGCGTCTTCCCTGGGAAAGCATCTGAGCCTCCATTTCCCCACGGAGTTAGATTGTCTGCAGGGTGCACAGTAACGCTGGTGCAGAGGCTTGAACTCTTACCCACGAGCAGGCACAGATGGTGTCCTATGCTTTGAGCCTCAGAGTGATGAGCCTGCCACACTGGCCGCTCTGGAGTCAGTCCCCAGACCCTGGGCCTCTCTGTGCTCCGGCAAGTGAAGGGTCCACGCTAGGCACAGAGACAGAAGGCTCTCTAGGACCTACTCCAGAGCAGTGGCCAGTGGCCTGAAATGTCCAGACTAATCCACCCAGCTCCACCCTGGCAGGCAGAAAGGGAAGGGAGGACCTGTGATCTGGGAATCTGAGCTCCGAACTGAAAATATCCTTCGTTCCCCTTCACGGTTTGTGCAACAATATTCCCGCAGCCACTGCCCGCAGCCTCTATGAGGAGAGACGATGCTTGGGGGAATCTTGAAGGCCAGGCTGGGGGCCATGTGCACGGGGTGGGGGTGGGGAGAGGTGGGGGGTAGTGGGGAGTGGGAAGGGGGTCGATCCCCTGTTTGCAGAGCTGGCCTTTTCCACATTCTCATCTGAGGAAGGGTGTGCGTTTCTCAAGAGGTGGCCCCTAAACCAGCCGCCTTGCTGCCCCTCCGTGGCGGCCCCGACCCTGCTTTCAGGGCCCAGCCCCGGGGCCCCTCCTGCGAGAAGCCTTCCTTGATGTCCGCAGACGCACGCGCTAATGTTCAGGCCGTCGGAGTCTTCTAGCTCTTCCAGGCCACGCTCCTGGGAGAGACGGGAGAGGGGGAGAATCACAGACACACCTGAGGAAGGACCAGTTCCATCGTGTCTCCACCTGTGGGATCGGGCCAGATGCCCCCGGCTGCGGCCACGCGGCCGACTCTGCAGCATCGGAACGAGGCAGCTCTGTGTGAGCGGAGAAGACACGGTCTCCCAGCTGAGGGAGCAAGAAAAGTGAGCCGCAGAGCTGTGTGGCCTGTGTCGCCACGGGAGTGGGGACGGGCTGTGTTGGCGCTCACAGGTCTGTCCGTCCTGAACCGGGGCCAGGTGCTGATCTCGACGTGGAAGCCTTAGCGGGGAAGGAAGCAGGCAGGTTCCTATCCTGGTGGAGCCGTTCCTGGCTTTTTCTTTTCTTTCTCCTCCCTTCCCTTTGTCTTCCTGTCCTTACCGTACTCATGTATTTATTTACGTGATTATTTGGCATCGATGCTGTATATGAAGGCCGCCCGAGAAACGGCTCCCTCGTCTTCAGCGGTTGCCTCTGGGGACGGGAGCAGGATGGCTGGGAAACAGAAAAAGGAAGGGAGGGAGATTCACGTCCCCCGGACACCCTTTGGTGTCGCTGCTTTTCCTTTGTGTAGCCGACCCTAGTTGAGATTAGTTTCTGTAGAAGACTCTAGAACTTCAGCTCCAGTTCCCTCCCTCCCACATAAGGAGGGAGTCTGCTTTCTGAACACCACGCTCTGGCCCACCCCCAGACCCTGCCCTCACTCGCTGGAGTACGTTGCTGCCATCATACTCGCTCTGTGTGCATCCGGGGTGCTTTGTTAACCCATTGAACCCCCCAATACTCTGAAAGAAGAGACTGTTCCCATAATGCAGATGAAGAAAGCGATGTTTCATCTCTTGTAACTTTTCCAGTTTTGTGCCATGTTCGGGTTCTATATGCCCCAGAACCTAGTGTCATAAAACAAGAACATCTATTCTGCTGACACTTCTGAGATTCGGGCTGGCCTTGGCGGCCTCAGCCTGTCCTTGCTCTGCTGTGCAGGCCCGGGAGGCTCGGAAATCATCCGAAGACCCCACACTCACAGCGATGCTGAGGCCAGGAGCTGGGCTCCTCCACCCATCCTGTCTCTGTGGTCTCTCGTCATGGCCTTTCCAGCAGACCTTCAGGGAAGCTGAACTTTTGACACAGCAGCTCAGGTTCCCAAGGCCCAAGCCCAAGGTTGAGAGGTTGGTAAGAGCAGTATCTGTACCACCTTTTTTTTTTTTTTAATTTTTAATAAGATTTTATTTATTTATACATAAGAGACACAGAGAGAGGCAGAGACACAGGCAGAGGGAGAAGCAGGCTCCATGCAGGGAGCCCGATGTGGGACTCAACCCCAGACCCCGGGATCAGGACCTGAGCTGAAGGCAGATGCTCAACCCTGAGCCACCCAGGCGTCCCTGCACCACCTTTCTTGACCAGGCTTTGGAAAACTGCAATGTCACTTCTAGCACATTCTATCCCTAATGACAACTCATTCACAGTCCGTGAAAAGGGAATTAGAGTCTACTTCCAGTGGAAGGATTACTAAAGAATTCATAGATCTTAAAGCCACCACACATACCAACACAACGGTTGTAGGATTTGAACCCGGACAGCACGGCTCCAGGACAAGTGCTCTTAGTCACCAGGCCCCACCTCTTCATTGTCTTCTCTTCAGGGGAAAACGGCCGCCCTCAGGCCCAAGCACATCACAGGTGTTAAATACATGTTTTTTGATGATGTCCAACAGGCCCAGGGACCCGAAATGACCCTTGCTCTCGTCTCCAGAGCTCGGTGAAAAAAGTGGGCCAGAGACATACAAGCAGGAAACTTCCAGGGGCCACTGGTTGGAGGAGCTAATGAGATCACCAAGATGCCTCGATGTCATCTGCTGTGACCCAGCTCTGATGAGGGAAGAGCCGGCTTTCCCGGTGCAGTGTTTCCATAGCAACCAGCAGAGGGCCTGGCGTCAGCTACTGGACACCAGGCACCCTCTTCTGCAGGCTGCTTCCGAGGAACAAAACTCACCAACTCATAAGAGCCAAGGATGGTTATCGTCTCGGCACCAGTAGTGGGATCCGTTATTCCAGCCGGAGTGAGACAATGGGGGTAGCCTTCGAGATAGAAAAGAATAGCCTCCAATTCTTGTTAGAATGGCATGGGAATTAAAAAAAAAAAAAAAAAAAAGCAGAGATCATCTAAGGTAGCAGGTAAGTTCCATTAATTCATTGATTCAGTCAACAAACTCTCATGGAGCATCTGCTCTGGGCCAGAAGGTCTTCTAGGAGCTGAACCGCAAACAAAAGGCCTGTTCTCTTGGGGGCTGACGATAAACAGAATCCATCTGAGGTGAATCACTGCCCCAGCTGGTGGCAAGCGTCATGTGGAAAATAAAGCAGGGCAGAGGGACAAGAGTGGGCGGGGGTGGGGGGGTGGCCTGAGCAAGCCTGGCTGGGAAGGGGGAGGCAAGTAAGTGAAGAAAATTAACCAGAGAAAAGTACATTTTAACCCTTTATGAGGACACAAGAATAAATTTTCCATGGGCAACAGCTGATAAGGGAAAAGTAGGATTTGCGGTATGGTCCATCACTGGTACCAGCATTGAAATATTTTAGGAGCTTGATGGCTCCGGGGATGTGACCCAGTGGTGCACCAAGAACACAGAAGGCCTGATTTCTCCTTTTTCTGGTGATTCATCTGCCTAGCAAATATTTCAGGAACACCTACTATGTGCTGAGGCCCGTGCCAAGCACTGGTTTGTCAGTTGTGTGATTCTGAACAAAGCATCTTCCTGAACTGGGTGGGTTAGGTCAGAAGTAGGGAACGCGAGGACTTTTGGGTCAATGGAGGGAAGGTGGCGCTCATTTGCACACAGAAAGGGTTAATCAGGAATGGATTCGTGCTCTCTGAGTTTGGCACAGGGACTGAAGAGAAGATAAGTAGCAGTCTGAGGGGCCAGCCTGGGTATGTGTCTGGCCAAGCAAAGGGAGGGGCATTTTCCCTGTGTGTCACCTTTAACAGAGGGTCTGGGCTAGACCAGTGCCCTGCAGGAGGTGGCATCTTTCGAGGAGGCATTTTGTCAGGATTCTTTCGACTGCAAGTGACAGGAGCCCAAATCAAACAGGCTGAAATGAAAAGAGCATATCGGCTTATGTAAATGAAAGTTTGAGGGGTTTGCAGCTTCAGGTATGGCTGGATCCAGGGTTCAAGTGACCTGGATTCTGGGTACGTGGATTGTTTCTCTTCGTCTCTCAGTTCTGCTTTCCTCCTGGTTGGCATGATTCCTGACTGGCAGCAACAAAGATGAGCAGCAACCTCGTGCCTTGATTCTGTCCTCACGGTGATGGTTGTAGCGAAAGAGGCCTCTTTTCCAGTTTTGGCAGCTAGGATCTCTCTGACCGGACTCTGACCAGACCAACCAACTCTGGTCACATGACCACACCCTGCCATGGACCAAGGCTGGACAACGGACGGGCCAGGCCTGGGTCACATGCCCATTCCTGGACCCAGGGACGGAGACAGCCCTACCCGAACCCCATGGATTGAGCATGGGGGAGGGGTGGCCCCACAAAAGAGAATGCAGTGCTGTCACCAGGTAGAGGAATAGACTCTGATAGTCAGGAAGACCTAGAGCCCGTGACACAGACCCACGACCCTACCGCAAAAACTCCTCCCCTTAGTACAAGTACCTCTGGGGGCAACCCTTTCCTTGTCAATGAAATGCAGCTCGAATTCATTTCTCACACCAAATACGTCAGGATGGTACGTGGCTCATTAAGAAGAAGGATGAGTGGGGCGCACACCACTGGATTTTAATGCTTTAAAGACGACGTCTCCTCCATCTGTTTAAGGATTACTATTCCTTGAAGAATTCAGCTCCACACGATAAGTGTTAATACCTTATTTCTTGGGGGACTCTGCAGTCTGGAGTTGGAATTGATTGTGAACAGAATAAAATAATTTGCTTTTTATCAGCATCCTCCACAGAAACTTGTTTGCGGCCAGGATGGGCCTCGGAGGAAAATGCTTCACCTCCCTAATCCCTCCATAAGATTCCTAAATCACACCCGTCACTCAGCGCCACTCAGCCAGAAATGACCGGCGCTCTATAATAATAAAAACAGAATTACGGTCGCTGTCACCTCCCGCTGACGGCTCCTTTAGGGCCAGATGAGAGCAGGACATCAGAGTTAACTGTCCTGGAGGGTGGCAAGGACCTGTGGGCTCGGCCAAGGTGGGGGGCAGGGGCGGCTGTGCTGCTGGGCTCCTGACACCCCAAGTCAGCATTTGTGACCCCTTTCTGTACCCTGGATGTGGTGGGTCCACTGCTGATTTACATATCACTGATGGGTTTCATCTGGTTTTTAACAAGTAAGTCGCCAAATCTGGTAATTGGGAATTGCATAAAGATCGGGATCTTGCACCCTTCCTGGGAGATAGGGTGAGTGGAGAGCCCTCCTTTGGGTCGGAGCTCAGACCCTGCAGGCAGGCAGACTGTGTCCAGCTTCCCCTACTGGCTCTGACTGGCTCTAACTGGGTGACTGGAGGCAAATGACTTCTTTTCAGGCTCCTCATCTGTAAAATGGGTGTGATAACAGCACTGGTGTCCAAGAAGAGAGAATGCCCTAAAGTCCAGGCAGGGCAGCTGGCACGGCCCCCCGCACCCAGGAAGTGCCATGCATGAGGGAGCTGTCCCCGCGTGCCTTCTACGTCTGTTTGGCTTCATGCCACTCTTGTCACCATCTTGGGTTGTGCGGTGGGTTGAATTGAGGCCCCCAGGAAGCTATGTCCAACTCCCAGTACCGGTGAACGTGACCTTATTGGAAAAGGGGTCTTTGCAGATGTAATAAGGGAAGGATGTCAAGATGAGATCACACTGGGTTCACCACCTGGGCCCTGGATCCGATGACCGGTGTCCGTGGAAGGCTGGGAGAAGAGGATGAGCTTCTCACGAAGATGGAGACAGGGCTCAGAGTGCCCCAGACGCAGGAATGCCTGGAGGAGCGAGGGAGGCTTCTCCCGCAGAGTCTCCGGAGGGAGCACAGCCCGTGGGCGCCCCGTACCTCGGTGGGAGTGAGTGCAGACGAACCAAGTAAGCCAGCCTGAAGGGAAATGCGCCGTCCTCATCCTCGTGCGTGGCCAAGCACAGCTCACTAGATCTACTTCCCACCCACCAGAAGGGGGAAGGGAGAGAATGGAGGAACAGAGAGGTTAAGTAACCTCCAAAATGTGCACAGCGAGCTTGGGAGGGAGCGAGAGCCCATCTCTGGACTGTGGGCCCCTTACCTGCTTCCGCTCGGACAGGCCGGTGCCAAGGCCGGTTGGCTGCACGTCACATACAGTGACACCCCAACCCTTCTCGAGTGGGCAGCCCTCTTATTACAGATGAGGGAGCTGAGGCACAAAGGGCTTAAGTATGGTGGCCAAGGTCGCACGGCCCATGAGCGGCGGAGCTGGGGGACGACCGGGGAGGCCCGTCTGGGATCCCTGCCCGTGACCCCGGCTCTCTGCGGTTCCCCCAATGAGACCGTGAAGTTTCCCAACAAGCCCTAGCTAGTAAGATGGTCTCCGTCCTAAGTCTGCAAGTAATTGGGCCCGTTTTCAGGCAACTTCACTGAATTTGGTATTGTTTTAGCATAAATGTGACCAGGAAATCACGTTCTTTCTTGCCCAAAGGACATGTTACAAGAACCATCTCACGGGGAGGTTCTCAGGAAGGGATCACCGGTGTAATGAGGCGGGAGATTGGGTTGCTGGCCGTGTGCTGCGGGTCTGGATCTGTCCCTGCTCCTGTCACTACTGACACCTCTTGGGTCTGTATTGCTCACTGCTGCGTCTGTCTGTCTCTGGGCTCTGAGCGCAGTGCCCCGCACTTGCTGGTCGTTGAATGAATCTCTCCTTCTCTCTGCTTCAGTCTCTGTCCCTGTCTCTCTGTCTCTGTCTCTCTCTGCCTCTGGCTTCTCAAGGCTTGTTCTATGGAGCTCGCCTAAGACCCCTGATGCGGGGTTGTCCAGATGGAACACAAGCCAGGCCGGGGCTGCGCCTCGGGGCCCCCACCCCGTCCCATCACTCCAGGAGGGAGACGGATGGACCCCGGCCTGTGGCGATCAGCGCCTGGATCGGGGGCCTGATTACCTGTCTGTGGAACGTTGATTTATGCGTATTTTCCCTCTCTTCCAAGACTCTGGATTGCAGCTAATTTACCGACGGTCTTAAATCACGCCCCCACTCACGCAGCGAAGCCACGCGTGAGGCACCATCTATCATGTGCCTCCCGTAACCACTGACTTGAATAAAACAAGGCCAGGGAGGAGAAATACCCACCTCCTTGCCAAGGATGGGGGCTCGGGTGGGAGCCGGCCGTGTAATTTATCCAGGAACGGTGGCAGCCCACACACGGCCCGCTTAATTTCATGTTTGGCTGCTGATGGGTTTTCATTTATAGATAATATAAACAGGTTGACAGGGCCCTAATTAACTGATTTGTGGTCCTTTGGGAACAAATGGTTATTAATATTCATAAACATTTGTAGCACTCAGGCAGATGCCCGGCCCTGACATGATCATAATATGTCCTCAACTGCGCGCACCTGTGATTTCTGATTTGTCTCTTGCCCGTGGACACCGGAGGGCGTTGACAAGTGCCGATGGCCCCTCGCCAGGAGACAGGTCCATCTCTTGATCACATCATTAGTGTGAGATTGGCTGGTTACAACTTGCTGGATTTTCCATACTCCCTTTTTTCTCTCTGGGTGTCCTTGGCCCAGCAATCCTTTGCTCCCACCCGTGAATCTCTTTGAGACAAGCTGAGAACCCCCTCCTTCGGGAAGCCTTCCTGGACTGACCTGTCTCCGCGGGGATGCCCTCTCTCCACTAGCATAGTCCGTTGGTGCGGTGTCATTGTTTACATGAGGATTTGGTTTTCAATGTTTCTAGGCTATTTTACCCAAGAATGTCCTGCCTCATGAACTTGTCCTAAAATCAGGGACAAATCAATTTCTCCCTTTGGCAGTCTTACGCGAAGTCGGTTGCCACGGTGATAAACCGTGGTAAATAACAATCCAAACAGCAACAGCTGGCATCTCACTGGCTCTTTATCATGTGCCACGAATCTCTACCTGCTTCTGTCTATTCATCGTCTTGCCACCGCCCTGTGAGGCAGGTACGAGGGTCCTCCCCGTCTTCCAGAGGAGGAAACTGAGCCACAGAGCAGCCCAGGAAGTCAGGCAAGACCTTCAGTTCGTGAGTGACACAGTTAAAATGTCTCTCAAGAGAATCTCTGAGAGGGGCGCCTGGGTGGCTCGGTTGGTTGAGGGTCTGCCTTCGGCTCAGGTCCTGATCTCAGGGTCCTGGGATCCAGACCCACATCGGGGTCCCTGCTCAGTGGGCAGCCTGCTTCTCCCTCTCCCTCTCCACTCTCCTCTCACCCCAAATACATAAGTAAAATCTTAAAAAAGAGAGAGAGAGAGAGAGAATCTCTGAACGAACTCATAACATCCAGTCCATATGATTTAATACAGTGACTTTAAAACTTTCCCTCCCTGAGATGTGGCCTGAAATGTATTTCTCATTGTGGCCCCCACCACATACATGCACAGACATGCATGCAGACAGATGCACACACGCGGAAGAATTGCCAAAACTTGTAAAGCAATATTTACTTTATGATATGTAAAATCATCCATTAGCTCCCTTCCTATCCTATTGTCTTCCACCCTATTCCAGCCCATTCGGAAAAAATTCTGACCCAGTGACTGACTTTCTTTCTTTCTTCTTTCTTTCTTTCTTTCTTTCTTTCTTTCTTTCTTTCTTTCTTTCTTTCTTTCTTTCTTTCTTTTTCTTTCTTTCTTCTTTTTTCTTTTTTCTTTTTTTTATAAATTTTTTTTATCGGTGTTCAATTTGCCAACATATAGAATAACACCCAGTGCTCATCCCTATCAAGTGCCCCCCTCAGTGCCTGTCACCCCCACCCCCCGCCCACCTCCCTTTCCACCACCCCTAGTTCGTTTCCCAGAGTAGTGACTTTATTTCTTAAGCTAGTAACAGTTCACAGTGTTCCTATGGGTGGTGATACAGTTTGGAAACGACTGGTGGGAAGCATGACACACAAACACATGGAAAAAAATGCCATACGTGTCCTTAAAGCTTTATTTTTTTTTCCTTAAAACTTAATAAATAGTGATACTGACAATTATCTCAAGTTTACTAGGTGCCAGGCACTGTTCTTAGTATTTTTCGGTACTTAACTCCATCCCTAGCACAACCCTATGGAGTATTACATGAAGTTACCAATTACTGACAATTTCCTATGGGGGAGCAGCAATAGTATATGGGTGAGCTTAGCATATGTCCTCATGATAATTCCATTTTATAAGCTATAAAACTAAGGAACAGAGAGGTGAAGTAACCTATGCAAGGTGGTGACTGCGAATCGCTCCCAGGCAGACTGGCTCAAGCTTCTGTCCTCCTAATCACTATTCGGCCGAAGCTCTTTAGTCAATGACTCCTCCAAGACACAAAGGGACCTTGCAGCAGCCACGTGGATGGGCACTGATTTCCCTCCTTGTTTTATGCCTGGGAAACCCCTTAAATCATTCTCACATCTTTCTATAGGTTTTCTGAAATCGCAGCATCCAGTGCCCACGCATCCCTAAAGCACTCACCCATGTGCTCCGTCTCCCTCCACGAGGGCACCTGAATTTGCTGGTGACATAGATGCAAGTACAGAGTGATTGCCCTCTGTGCTTTCCTGCATTTAGCAAACATCAGCATAGAAAATAGTCAGAGGCTCACTGAAAGGCTGAGCCACATTCTGGACTGGAAGCATTTTCATACCTAATGAACATAGGGTAAGGATTGGGCTTGAGGAGGCGTCAGAGTTGTGAGAGTCCAATGCCAGCCCTGCCTGGCACCACACTGTGCATCTGAACGTCCTCAACACTTGATGACCAGCCCTGTCACAGAACCTTCCAGTTACACTGTGCCCTGTACATCTCGTGCATCATCCACCAGCTTCTGGAAATTTGAATTACATCTTGCAAGTGGTTAAGTGCTTGCTTAGAGTTTATTGGCCTCTGCAGGCTTTTCATTTCCTTGTAAGCATCAGGACTATCGGGGTCTGTGGGTTCCAACCAAAGAGCCATCACCCAGCTCTGCTGCAGAGCTCTCTCTGAGGCAGAGCTGAGTGATGGCAGCGCCCTCCTCTATGGAAAACAATGCTTTAGCACCCCAAACTGGGCTTGGCTCTGGTTCTAAAATTACTGACCAAGAGAATATCAAGTGTAGGAAAGACTGAGTCCAAATCAAACCCAGGAATCAATCTCAACTTGCGTCGATGAGCCTGTCTGGAGCGGGCCCTTGGCAACTGAAACCCATCTGGACACCCCACTGGGTGGGGCTCCATGCAGGGCCATGGTCAGCTGGGTTATTTAAATACATCTCCATAGTCGGTGTTTAATGATTAGCATTGTGTTTACTATTATATTTGTTGTAAAACTAAAGCCAATCTTCCCATGTTTTATTTTTCTATCAAGTGTATCCAGCGGCATTTATGTCTGGTGCAACTCCACTGCTCTCCTAACAGTAAAAATACCTCTTCAAGGGACACTGCTTTTGAAGAGCACCTGATGGAACAGGATTGAAAAGAGCTGGATGTTGGATCTGTCTCTCATTTACCGACCGTGTGACTTTGAGGAAATCATCTAATATTACTGAGACATATGTCCTCTTTTTTCTAGACTAGTGACTCAACGGAGGACAATTTTGCCCATAGGGGACATTCGGCAACGTCTGGACACATACTTTTTTGGCTGTGTCACAACCTGGAGGGGAGGGTGCTACTGGCATCCAGGGAGTAGAGGCCACGGCTGCTGCTAAACATTCTACAAGGCACAGGATGGCTCCTTACACAGTGGGATTGTTCAGCCCGAAGTCAACAATGCTGAGGTTGAGAAACACTGGTTTGGACTTACAAAAGGAATGCAAAATACTCTGATGAGTATCCATGTCTCTACCTCCCTGACATGAGGAGAGAGCTGAAGTCCTTCGTGTACCCCCATCCTCCATGCAAGCCCCTCCCTCCTTGCAGAGATAGGTGCCGTCCCAAATCATGTGGTTGTCATTCTCATGCATGTCTGCCCCCTATAACAAGGGTATATTGCCTTGCAAACGAGGCACGTAGCAAATTGGCCTCATTTACAAGGCAGTCACAAGGAGTTTGAGACAGAAAAGTCCAGGAAAATGTCTTAAATAGACCACAAAATAATTTACGATCAAGGGCAATTACTGTGATTTTATCTGCTGTTCCTATTGTCTTTCGAAGCATTCAGAGTAGACATCATTCCACCTCATTTGACATGTGCAGAAATAAAGCCCAGAGAGACCCAGTGACTTTTCCTCAGGCACACAGCAGGTAGGACTCAAGTTAGGCTCACACACCAGTCCTCTGAGTCGACTTCTGGTTTCAAGAGTTGAGCCTGAAGACCTTTCAAAGAATTTGAAGCACAGGAGTTAATAGAAGTTGATTCTGGGCTTCTCGCTCGGGTTAGCAGCTGCTCTCTGGCGTGTGTCAAAAGCATTTCTCTCCGATTTATTTGCCTCTCCCTAAGTTGCCATTTCATTTCATAAAGAAGCATTGAGGCTGCTGTCTCTCCAGATGGATTGAAAATTGAAGCCTGCCCCGAAGGCCTTTGCCCTTCTAGGCCAGCCCCTCTGCCGAGCGAGAGCCAGCAGGGATGGCAATTTGACTGCCTCTTATGTTCTTTTTTGTTCCCCATGAAAAACGGTTAAAAAGAAACTGATTTTTGAGAAAATGACCCAGGTGATTAGATGAAATCGCTTCTCTTGCTTTATGCTCCAGCGATCAGACTGGAGGAGGGGGAGGTGGGAGTCAGGTGGCCAAGGGACCTGGGTCAGTTACTGCCCATCCCCTCCAAGTAAGGTCACTTCACAGATGACCCCAATCTTATTTATTTTCTATTCATTTAATCAAAGGTATGTGTACACAGATTAACCAAATAGTTCTGTAAGGTTTGTTACAGAAAAGGTATTTTTTCATTCTCTTTGCTCCAATTTTCTGGCCATCTAGGGTGGCTACTTTCAACTCTTTTACCTGAATATTCTTGTATTTACATCTAAATAGCATGCTTTTGAAAAGACTCCTGGTCTTCAATGGCTGATCAGGTGACCAAGGACACATAACCAGATATTACTATGTGAAGGACACAGATTCAGCTGCAGGCAGGCACATCAGCAGCCACATTGTGTTCATGAGACACATGCAGCTAATGACATTAAATGGAAAAGGAGAAGACACCCATTTCCTGTTGCCAACAAAGAACCTTCTTACCAGGGGGACCAGGGCTATTCCCTAGGTCTTCTGTTTCTCCTAGTGTGATGATCATCCCCTTCATTGCTGTAGAATTGATGATAGGAATCAAATCTCCATCAAGCCAGCAAAATCTTCTAGTAACAATTGCAAGAGTAACAGTAATACAGACACTCTCGGTTGTCTAGCCAACAGCCATCACCTTTCTTTTCTTCCCTGCAAACAGATCTTGACTTGGTGTTAAGGTAGGAGCTAGTGATCTCGAGATCTCAGGGAAGCTAACCCATCTTCAATCCCAGAGGATCCATCTGTGCTATAACCATCATGGTACATCCTTTTCCACTTTGCTAGTGATTGGGTTCGGAAGTGATCTGTTCTGGTTAATGAGATATAAGAATTATGTTGGGGGCTACCCACCCTGAAAAAAAATAGATAAAGTTCATGACAAAGCCTTTTGCCCCTGACTCTTTCTCCCTTCTAGGGATGTGAGATCAACATCTTGGCAGCCATCCTGTGACCATGAGGATGGAGGCATGCAGATGAAGAGCCGATATGCTGAGGAAGGTAGAGCAGAAGTGTGGGAAGACCCCAAAATCCATGGTGATGTCTCACCACTGCCACACCAGCACGAGGATCTCAGGACCCCAGATAGCTTGATCATGAGACAAGAAACTGTCTTTAAAGCCTGAGATGTGGAACGCCTGGGTGGCTCAGCATTTGAGCATCTGCCTTTGGCTCAAGGCATGATCCCGAGCTCCTGGGATCCAGTTCCGCATCAGGCTCCCTGCATAGAGCCTGCTCCTCCCTCTGCCTGTGTCTCTGCCTCTCTCTGTTGTCTCTCATGAATAAATAAATAAAATCTTTTTTAATAAATAAATAAATAAAGCCCAAGAGAGAGTTCGCCAGGTGGTCTGTAATAGCAACCAAGGGCCTTCCCACTGATACATGCATCTTCCCGCTCCGATGGGGCTCTGATGGAGTCTCATTTCCTCCTGAGCAAAGCAGCAAACATTTTGTGCAGCCACGACGAAGGGCCAGTCATTTTCTAGACCCTCAGAATACAAACAGGAAATGAATCCAGTCTCTGATATCACAAAAATTGAAAGCATAAGAGAAGACGCATGGCAAACGGATGTATTCATAATAGCTACTACCTGCATGCCAGGTTCTGGTTGAGCACATGACACGTGTGACCCGCTTGACCCGGACTGGTCAAAGCTGGTCGGAAATAGCACCAGCCTCACCGGACAGTGGCGGTTCTGTTTCCTGGGCATAACCAACGCCGGGTCTAGGGTCAAGTGCATCTAGGGGCTGCACCACACGGGCGTGACCACCCCGAGAGTCAGCGGCGAGCTGCAGCCCGAAACCCCGACCCTTCCTCATCTTTGGTGGAGTGTGCCAACCTCTGTTGCGACGAGAAGAAAATCCAGAAGCCCCAGCTTATGGAGACTGGAACCAAACAGGCCATGTTGGACTCACGAGTTCCAGCTCCTCTGCCCTTCAGGAGGGGAACACGTGTCTCTTGGCCTCACAGTGTGCATGTGGCAGGAAAGGTTATAAATAAACTGTCCTCCCTCCCTCCCTCCCTTTCTGCTTGCCCCCACCCTCTGAATGTTCAGTTTGTGGCTTCTTCTCCCTTTGAAAGCCTTGCCTGGCCTGATGTGAATCCTAATTAAAGTCATGCACAGCGTGACTTTTAATTAGCCTAAGCAACCCCACGAAAGGCATCAATATTGAGCAGGATAATTGTGCCAAGTGACTTTCCCCCAAGGATCAGCGGGATGCCCCAGCTGGTGGGAGGCCTGGCACCCATGCTGGGAAGGGCCATGAGGGTGTCAGGCTGGGCTCAGCCAATCACAGCTTTCATCTGGGGCTGTGCACTGCAGCCAGGAAGCAGTGACTTTTATCAGGGGGTTGCAGGTTTATTTCATGTAAACTAGATGGGATTTAAAATCGGTCCCAATTAGCTAAGACAACTGCCCCCTACGGGGCACAGCTGGATTTTCTATCTTGGGGCAAATCAGCAGAGATGAAGGTGGAAGGAGGGGTACAGATCCAAATCTGTTCTTTTTGCAGGGCGAGGAGGGGCAAGGGTTCTGAAGCTGGATCTAGAGGAGATAAATAAATAGAAGAGGAAATAATTTTTTTCTTAACAAAATAAAATAATTAGGGCACAGTGATTTCTTAAAGCAGAAATGATGTCAGTCTTCCTTATTCCCCTAAAGCCGATAGATTTTTCTGTGCCTTTGCTCATTAATCAACCAGAAACGTGACTTGGGGGAGGTGAAGTAACAGCATTTTTTTGCTCAGGAGAATTCATTAGGAATTCTGGAATACTGACATCATAATTCACTCCTAGTGCAGCTGGCTGCAAATTTCCCATACCCAAGGTTGAGGAACCCATTTAAAGCTGCAGGCAGCCTTCCTGCAAAGAAAGTGGCTCCAAATGGACGGCTGCTTTATAAGCAGGACACCAGGATGCCTGCTTAGGGGCCTAGACGCTAACAGCTCCCCTGGTCCATGGAAATGTTGGCTTAAAGATGGTATAACTTATTGGGGGGCAGGCCTGGGAAAACCCTATAGCTAGTGAGGGAGCGGAAGATAACTTACACATGTCAGAAATCATAACAAAAGTCAATGGGAAAATAAGATTCTCACTGCCAAAAAGGAGTTTTCGTAAGACACATATCTGCACGCTGCTATTTTGTGAATCTAGGTGTGGCATGTTCTAAAACAAATGTGAAAGAGCTGGTTATTGACTATCTTTTCCCTTAAATTATTTACGCGCCTTGCTCCCTTATTTTATGAACTTGACATTTTTAAGGAGACAAGATAGATCGTTCGATTTAACAAATGGATAATGAGCTCCAACAAAAGGGACACCTCGTTTAATGTGAATTTCAGAGGTGAGAAGGATAGATGTGTGTGTCGGGGACATGGGGAGCGGGTGGTCTTGATGCCACAATTCCTAAGGCAATACAAATCCGACAGGTTAGGTTGACAGTCTCTGCCCTCTTCAGATTCCCCGGGGTCACAAAATGTCTCTGGGCTATGCTGCTTCCAACAACTGCCCACATCTGTCCACCTCATCCCATCTAAGAGCTTCGGTGATAGGCATGATATCCCTCCAAAGGAAAGGACACCCCTTTCTTGACAGAGCCTACCCACCTGCAGGTGAAGACAGCTTCGTTAGCACCTCTGTGAAATCTTCATCCTATCCATACACGTGCCTTTGTTTGGCCACCACGTTCACCAGGGTATGCAGTTGTGGCAGAGAGAGAAACAATGACATAACTTTGCTTCTCCTCTTTCACTCATGCTCAGTCCAATGTGGCAGTGAAACTTCTTGGTCCTTCCAAAATGCCCAGCATCCAACCACAGTGCCTACCTCCATGCTATCACCTTGGTTCAAGTCCCCTCCATCACCTCTCCTGGGATGCTATAAGGGCCCCTGACTGGCTAACTGGGCTCCTTGCTTCCATCCTCATCTGTAGAAACCAACCTGTCCAAGGCTACACTTTTTAAACTTTTCATTTTATTTATTTATTTATTTATTTATTTATTTATTTATTTATTTATAAAGATTTTATTTATTTATTCTTGAGAGACACAGAGAGAGGCAGAGACACAGGTAGAGGGAGAAGCAGGCTCCATGCAGGGAGCCCAATGTGGGACTTGAACCCGGGACTCCAGGATCATGCCCTGGGCCGAAGGCAGGCACTAAACTGCTGAGCCATCCAGGGATCCCCTAAACTTTTCATTTTAAAATTAAACCCAGTTACCAAAAAACACACACAAATGTATAGCTTAGCGAAATATTAGAAATAAACATCCTTTTAACCTGGGCCAAGTCAAGAAATAGCACTTTGCCGGAAGCTCCTCCATGGCCACGTGCCAGTCAAGGCCCTGCCCTCCCTCCAGAGTAGCCACCCCTCTGAGTCACGGTGAACACCCCACTGTCCATCTCCATGGCATCACCAGCCCAGGTGCCTTCTCAGACCCTATGGCTACGTGACTGATTTGGTAGGTCTTGGCATGTGTTTAAAATCTACGGGTTTCCCTTTCATGCCTTCTTTTCCTGAGAATTCCTCTGGACCATGGGACCAGTAGAGTTTTTCACAATCTGGATTCTGGTAGTTCCATGCTTACGGTCAGCTGACACAATCCACCCATTCTCTCCATCCTCCATATTTCTTGAAAAATGGCAGCTGGACCCAAGAGGCTTTCAGAATTCTGTGCGAAACTGAAAAAAAGTTCTGAATTATAAAGGAGGTCTTGGGGAACCGAGGGAGATAAAGTTAGAGGGTTGGGCCATGATGTTCATCCTACCAACCAACGACCGCTGAGAGTTTAGCTGCAGTCATGGTTTCATCTATTTAGCTTGTTCCAACAGAGGAGATCCCCCACGGCAAGCCTGGAGTCATCTCAGTAAGAGGGATGGAGAAGTGCTTCTGTAGGGCTTGAGCCTCTGCTGGGAGATTAAGGAGGCAAGGTCAAGAGGTGAGACCCTTTGGTGGCTGGGTAACTTAAATACTCTTCTCCTGGAGGCAGGAAGATCAAAGCAGGGCTAGAGTTCTCAGTGGTAAAGAAGCCTTCACTCGTGTTAGCAGAAGAGAGGCATGTGCAGTCATTTCTGTGTCCTATTTCTGCCTTATTCCACACATGGTCATGGTATTGCCTTCTCTGAACATATTTGTATTCTGTGAGCATTGTTTCTGCTGATTTGGGAACATCATGACCTAACTGCCAGCTGCCAGCTGCCAGGAGGGTTGTTTATCTTTTTCTCAGTTCCCCTCCAGAATCTAGCAGCAAACACGCCTGATTTTACTCTGTCAGAGGTTATATGGTGGAAGGCCTTGGCTCTTGGTGTGAGGAGGTTTATATCTAACTTGGTAGATAAGAAGAAGCCACCAAAGACATCAGGTGTTGGAGTGATGGAGTTAGAATTGTACTTGAGGGATAGGGTGTTCGTCTTTTAGGACAGAAAAGATTGACCAGAGGTGGTGGTGTCTTGTTAGAGGCAAATATTATGATTGAGGGTGAGAGCCAGTGCTGTGTGAATCAAGGTGCTGGTGTTGGGAATGAAACAGAGATGACAGAGGTATTGAAAGGAGAAAATGGGGACAGGATGTTGGAGGTAAAAGAAGATAGTGTGGCAGGCACTGATGTGCCCTAACCCAACAGCCATCCCCATGTTTCTTGCTAACCAATCCCTGATTGTTTTTTTCGGAAAAATGGAAGAGCCATAAGTTGGTCAAAACCAATCTTGACTCTCCGTGCCCAATATTTCCCAACACCCCTGCAGTAAGGGCTTCCTTGTGGCCTCATTAGGGGACCTAAGAGGATGTGTGATGGAGCTCCTAGAAAAGGTCTGTATCTTTGCAAAAAGGACAGGTGCAAAGAAGATGCTCCCTGAACTGCCCTTTCATTCCTTGTTCTCAGCACAAGTAGAGTATGTAATGCCTAAAGCTGCCCTTCTCAATCTTGTGCTAAATACACTTATTTTTTTTTTTTTTACAAATCATCATTTGTTGGTGTAGCTGTTAGCTGTGGCCCAAAGCATCCTAACTGACACCTGGGAGTACCAAAGATGACTCGAATGTCTTTGAGCCTGGGTGGCTGACCCGATGGCTGAACAGAAGCAGGGGAGTCTGAAAGAGAAGTGGATTGGGGTGGAAGGTGGTAATGTTTGTTGTTTGAATCTTCTAGGTAAAAATTGACAGAGAATCTCAGGATCTGGGGGTTGGGACAGAGGCTTAAGAAGGAGGCTCCCAGTGTCTCTGCCATCTCTGGGAACCTGGTCATCAGCAGAACAGCCCCTGAGGAATGATGGGGCCATTGAGGAAGGAGAAAGAAGATGAGGGTAAAGGGAGCAGACCCTCAGGTTGGGGCCCCAGGAGGGAGGATCAGGAAGGACAGTTCTAGGTGGGGAGTCAAGGAGGGAATGCAGGAGAGTTGGGGGAACCCATGGACTGTTGACCCCTTGACCTCTTACAATAGCCATTCTAACCATTTTAAACAGGAGAAATTTTCCCATTTTTCTACTCAGAAGGATGAAGCTGATACCAGAGCCAGTTCTTGGTCCACTGCTTTCTTTTCCCTTTTCATTCCGAATGAGATGAGAAATCAATGAAGGGTTTTGAGCAGAGGACTCGCGCATCACCCAGACTGCTGCGATGGGGTGAGGAGGGCAGGGTGAGGGCAGGAGGTAAGAGGCAGCAAGAAGGCCATTGTAGAAACAGGTGTGAGATCCAGCAGCTTGGACGGGAGCAGGGGCAGCAGTGGAGGTGGCAAAAAGTGATGGGACTCAGGATATCTTCCAAAAATCAAGCCCACACAACCTCCTGATGGGTTGGACAGGGCTTAAGAGAGAAAGGAAGGGGGATCCCTGGGTGGCGCAGCGGTTTGGCGCCTGCCTTTGGCCCAGGGCGCGATCCTGGGATCGAGTCCCACGTCGGGCTCCCAGTGCGTGGAGCCTGCTTCTCCCTCTGCCTATGTCTCTGCCTCTCTCTCTCTCTGTGTGACTATCATATATAAAAAAAATAATAAAAAAAATAAAAAAAATAAAAAAAGAGAGAAAGGAAGGAGGTAGAGATGACTCCTAGGTTTGGGACCTGAGCAACTAGAAGGCTCGCCTGGCCATTGATTGAGATGGAGAAGAGCAAAGAAGATACAGATTGAGAGGGAGGTATTAGAGTCTCAATTTACACAGGTTACATTGGTGTGTCTGGGCCGCTGAGTGCACTGGTTGGGAGCCCAGAGGAGTGTCAGCCCCAGTGGAAGAGATGTTAATGCCTTCAGCTAGAGAAGATCTCCCAGGGAGACATATGGGTAGTCTTGAGGGAAGAAGAGCTCCTCCCTAATCAACCCAGACCTGGGTTTACTGTATGATCTTGAGTAAATCACACTTGAGCCTCTAGCTTGTCTACAGAAACACGGATGGAAGACTCTGATCTCTGAGATCCTATCTTCTCTGTGACCCTCCGATGGTCCAGGTTGACTGTGGCCTGGGAGCTGCAGACATAGAACAGCTGCTGGCCTCCATCAGCACTGACCCTTATGAGGAAGAAGACCTATGCCTGCATTATCACCACCCTGGACCAAACTCCTGGGCACCTAGAGGGAGATGTCAGACATCTCCAGTTATCCAAGCCATGAAGCTAGAGGCATCAACCAGCAAGACCCCTGACTATCTCCAGTGTTTTACAACAGGAAATCAGAACCATTAGAAAAATCACTCCAGGTAGGACTCTCAGGAGAACCTAGAGTGGCTGGTGGGGTCAGCTCCTTCTGCAGTCACATCACTAGACCGTGTGCCACTTGTTTATCCTCCAGCAGGAAATGGGGGTCTGCAGTCACAGCCAGGGCCCTTCTCCTGGGCATCCTCTCCCTATGAACAAGGATGCAGCCATTCTTCCTCACTGCTGAACACTGTGGATGTCATCATCCACATTATAGGGGGACCAGGCCCTGGTGTGGCCAAGTAAACACCACCTCATTATACAATGTCTTCAGCTGGTGCCTGAGAGGTGGGGCCCTGGGGAATGGGGAAACCTTGCTTTCCAGGTCATGTGGGCTGTTTTTGGAGACAACAGAATGAAATGGAGACTACAACAGATTGGAGGGGTCCAGTCGGTGGAATGGAAACTGCCTGGCACTCAAAAGGTCAAAGTTGGCAGTTATCTAAGCATGTTTTATTGATGAAGGAACAAGGAAACCTATGCCAGCCACCCTCCTGGAGGAGGTGCACATAGTGGTTAGGAGCATGACCTCTGGAGACATACTCCCTTGGCTCAAATCCTACCTCTATCATTTTTCTAACTGCATTACCTTGGATGAGTGACCTAACCCTCTGTGTAGTAGAAGCCCCATATGCAAAAGGGGTACAACAATGGTACCTGTTTCATAGGACTGTTGTGAGGATCACAAGAGTTACCATGGCTGAGGTCCTTAGAACATCGCCGGGGGCACCATGGGTCCTGTATGAATGAGACTTGGTGTTCACAAGGGCAACTCCTTTAGCCAAATCTCAGCCTATGATTTGAAGAATCCCCGGGACATGTATTGACTCAGAGCTCTTTCAATACACGAGAGAAAGACATCAGCTCACACTTCTGTTCTCTGATCTGATCAAGCGAGTAGTTACAGACTAGAAGTCTGCAGTGTGGGCAAGTCAGGGCCAGAAGCACAGAACCTCACAATCAAGATGTGGAGGTGAGAGGTAAACGTGTGACTTGCTGACAGAAAGAGAGGAGTGAGTCATGCTCAGGATAGTGACCAGGACAGTGTCAAAGGGCAGCACGTGATTAACACCCAGATACTTCGACAAACAGTTAGAGGCATAGGATTTGAACAAAGCATCAGTGGACCACCTACTTAGAGAAGACCTCTAAGAACCAACTAGAACTTTCCGAGATTATAGTTGTGTCCAGAAGTCCGATGGGCTACAAAATCCGCATATATTCAGGCAGCCCAGCAAGTCAGTGACAACATTCCCATAAAGAGAAGGATATGGAAAACCTTGAAGTTTGTTGCAAAGGAAAAGAATTTAAGAGGAACTTGACCTACCAGATTTGGTGTTGATACAAGGATAATGACAAGGATTGATGGAACAAATCCAGATGCACAAATTAATGTGCCATCTGTATTAAGAATGGACAGTTAAACCCAAACCAGAAATAAGTCCAATTTTCCATAGCGATGACGATGACATAGGACGCTTAAATGTTACAAGTCTTGGGATCCATATGAATAAAACTATGAAAAGAATGAAACAATAAGATACATAGCACAAAAAAAGGTACATAGTGTATTCCTAGATAGAGTTAATATTGACTAGATATTTACTGCCTCTTTTTTCAATCTATAAACCATGAAGCTCCCCAAAGGTATCATGAGGAAAATGGTCTAAAGTGAATTTAGAAAATTAAGTCATAAAGGTTTGTTTGGTTGTTGTTGTTGTTGTTTTTTTTTTTTTTTTTTTTTTTTTTTTTAGAAAAGAAAGTATGGCATTAGCTCTCCCAGGTACTCTCACACATTGAATTGTGTAATAACTGAAGTGTGGGGCTGATTGGGAACAGAGCAGCAGAGCTTAATAGAAAGTTAGGGAAAAGCCCGACATCGATGTAAGATTTTGCAATGTGACAAAGTTTGCATTTCCATTATTTGGAGGAAGATTCTTCAATAAATGGATAGTCAGACCATTTTGAAAGTGCCTAATGATCTAGATAAAAATATTACATCCAACCCGTATCTCATTACATACATCAAAACACATTCCAGTTGCATGGGTGAATTAAATGTAGAAAACTTCAGTCTTGGAAGAAATAAATGAATGTTTACATAATATTGGGAGCATTTGTAAACAGGACAATAAATGTAGAAAGTAAGGAAAAGTTTATTGAATGTGGAACAAAAAATGAGAAATTTTCTTCTGAAACTCTCAAATTAATTTGTTTCTCAAGTCTATGAACTTAGGCCAAGATATCATTTCCTGCCTTCATTCATTCATTCATTCATTCATTCACCGAGTGCCTACTGTATGGCAGATGATGCTGTGGCCGGTACCAGGGATACAGCAGTCCTTTAGAAAGGACAGACCCCCGGTCCTCCAGAGCTTGCACGTAGTGGGGCAGACAGACTATAAATAGGATAAATAAGTAACATATATAATATGTCAGATTGTGCTCGGATTTCTGAAGCACAATAAGGGAAACAAAGGAGTTATGTTTGGGGAAGAATAGTCTGCAATTTTAAGCAGAGTGCTCAGGAAGGCTTCTCTGCAAAGTAGATATTTGAGCACAAATTAGAGCTCTATGAGGAAACGGGGTGATTTCTGTGGATCAGAGCAAAAATCCTGAGCCAGACCTGTGCCTGATTGAGCTTGGGGACCCTCAAAGAAGCCGGTAAGTGTTGGGGGGAAAGTTGCAAAAATGAAGACAGAGGAAATGTCAGCCCGGGGCTGGGGGCCGATCATGTGGGCTCTTGTCTCTCCGAGGGTCACAGAACAAAATGGTCCTGTAACCGGGGCTCCGAGGCAAGTCACACAATCCCAGGGCTGCTTTACGTGCTCCTGGAGCCCCGCTGGCTCTACCCTATCCATCTGCCTCCACCCTCTTGCTGGAAGCTTGAGTCAGCACCAGGAGTGGGGGGAGGGCTCAGCACCCCACGGGACCATGTGATTTATCCCCCAAACTAGATCCTCGCTGAGCATGAGTGGGGCACCATTAATGATGACTCTGGGCAAAGTGGGACTTGTCGCCTCCCTAACTGGATGCTGCATTTGCACAGCACCGTACATCAAACTGAGGAAATGGCATCATGTGCACAGAGAATGCAGACAGGTTGGTGATTCAAAGGGCTGGAGCCCCGGCTGGAACCCCCTGCTCTTTCTCTGGGCCTCAGTTTTGCTCATTTGTCAAATGTGTCAAGCAATAACCATCCCTGCCTTTCAGGGTCCTCTAGAGATGCAGTGAAGAACGCATGAAAAGCTCCTCGAATTGCCTGGTGTGTGTGTTACGCACTCTGCAAGGACTGGCTTTGGTGGCCTGGGTCCCGGTGGGTCTGGAGGGTCTGAAACTGAAGTGTGGGCTGGGCTATGCTTAGAGGACTCGGTGTCCTCAATTTTTCCACCTTCCGCCAAGGAAGGCTGGTGGCCCCTTTCCTCCAAAGTCAGCGACATCAGGCTGAGTCCTCCTCAAGCTGCCGTGCCTCTGGCTCTCCCTCCCCTGCCCCCCCTGCAACCACTGGCAGGGACCCTTCTGATGACACTGGGCCCACCCAGATAACCCAGGGCCGGCTCCCCCTTTGAAGATCAGCTGATTAGCAACTTAATTCCATCAGCGATTGAATTTCCCTCTGCCAGTGTGACCCAGCATCTCCAGTCTCCAAGGATGAGGATGCAGACATCTGGCAGGAAACCCATTATCTCCCTACCACGGGGTAACTGAAACCAAATCCCCTCCTCCCATTCCGCAGCGGGGAGCACTGAGGTTCCTAGAAGAGGAAGTATACTGTCCAGGCACTACCCCTGCTCGGTGCAGTGAGCAGACTCCTTCCAGAAGTCCCCACTCCCAGGCAGAGAAGATCCTGCGTGACACCGTCTGCAGCCGGGGTATCGGGAGAGACTGCCACATGCCTGGGTGGCAGCACCTGCTTCATCTCCTGAGCGGCTCAGCCTGGCTTCTTTCCTCTTGGTAGGAGGAGGTAAGAGCAAACCCAGGGACAGTCCGTGACTTTCTCTGCTGCTGGAAGTCACGTCAAGTTCAACAGTAATAATCGCAGAGGCACCCTTCCCAAATCGCAGATTCATTACAGAAAATATTTCAAAATAAATGTCTAGTTCCCGCCCCTCGAATAGAAAATCGATACTGCCGTGGTGCTCAGGGCAGATGGCCGAGACAGGAGCCGGTTTCGTGGGACTCCCCCATCTCAAAGGTCACTCGGGAGCCTTCATCATGAGGACACCCCCCCACACACACACCCGGGCTGGGGAGGGATGAGGAGGTGCATAATTTATACACATAATTATCCTCATGGAGCGAACAGATGGGAGACTTTCTCCAGGGGACACAGTGTACAACGTCCCATTTCTCACTGGGCAGCAGGGACAGTTCCAATTAACCAACTTCCCGTGAACCGGCCGCCAGCAGGACTCGGGGGAGGGGAGGAGCAGGAGAAAAATGTGCAGCATTTGCTCTGGCATCTGGCGGAGCTCGGGGTCCCCGCTTGAGAGCTGAATGCTCTCCCTGGTTAGAAGCCCTGAGCTCGGGTCCCCGCACTTGGGGGCTGCCCACAGGGTCCCTCCTCCCCTCAGCCAGGAGGCCGGTGCAGATGGGAGTGCCCTGCCCCTGCCCCTGCCCCTGCGTGGGAGCTCAGGAGCCCCAGAGGCTCTGCTCCTGACCTGAGGGATGTGGGGTGTACCCGGAGGGGCGGCAGACAGGTGGACACGAGTGCCCTGGGACTCGGGGAGCGGGAGACAGGTGCACCTGCGCGGGATGCACCCCAGGTTCCCAGGCCTGCCGAGGGCCACACCTAGCTGTGACCTTGGGCCCCTCATGACACCCTCTGAGCCTCGGTTCCCCTGACCGACAAAGACGTGAGGTCAACATGGCCTGAGAGAGCTTGGAGGAATGGCCGAGAAGACACACGTCGGGTATTTCATGATATCCTTTTTCCTCTTCTTTTTCACCTTATTATCTCAGAAGTGGGGCGCAGCCCACTGACATGGGGTAAGTGGGGTGCATTTACGGTGGGGCTGCAGGCTGAGCTGTGAAGGAGAGTGTGGCGGATGCCGCTAGGTGCCTTCTAAGTGTCCACTGGTCCCCCCCCAGCCATCGGGCCCGGACTCTGTTCAAGCAGCGCCGCCCCAGCTGAGACACCTCCTCTCCCAGACCCCCTTGCAGCAATGGGGCCACATGACCCCCTCTGGCCAAGGAAACATAAACAGATTCTGCATTCTCAGGAATGGCCTGCGGCTTCCGTGCCAGAGGAGCCCCCCAGCTCCTCTTCCCTCCCTCCCGCCTGGAGGGGAAGCCGCCCCTTTAGGATCGGAGGCTGATGAGCCCGTGGCTGACTGAGGATGCAGAGCCAGGAGACGGAAGAGCCGGGCCCCCGAATGCGAGTGATTGATCCACACTGGCTCCGCACTGCCTGCCTCTGGGCTGCTGGTGATGTGAGCAAAACAAACCCATCTTCATTTAAGTCACCCTTAGTCGGCTTCCTGTTACTTGCAACTGAAAAGAGTCCTAAATGATACTGATGGTTTGTCACAGTGGTGCTGAGGAATGGGACAGGCATTCGTGCAGGAGGAACGGCAGGAGCAAGTGGAGGAGAGCAGAGGCACACAGAGACGGCGCGGAGACCAGGGCTGCTGCTTCTCCACCGTCCAGCCAACTCCGGATGACCAGTCGTGGCAGCCTGAGGGGAAGCCTTCCGGAAGATTCCAGCGAAGGATTCCAGAGTTCTAAGAAAACACCGAGAATGGGCAACCTCTCCTGTCTCCTGTCTTTCAGACATTCTTCACATCTGGAACTGCGGGCAGCCAGCTCGTTGTCAGGAGGGGACTTGGCCTGAGGACAAAGCTCATGTCCCAGAGATCCCAGAACAGAAAGCGGGAGAGACCCAGATTCCTTAACGCTATCCCTGAGCCACTGTATTACGCCCACTGCAGCTGCCTCAACTCCTGGGTAAATAATAATCACTGAAGTCATCCTTGTTGAAAATGAGTGGATTTCCAAAAAAAAAAAACAGAAAATGAGTGGAGTCGGGTCAGCCAAAATCATCCAAATGGACGCTTTGTATTTGAGGGAAAAAAAAAAAAAAAAAAGATGCATTGATCATCATCAGCTAACTAGGCTGATAGCATCTGGTTGTTTTAAGTTACTGCGTACAGGGCTTTCTTTAGTATTCCAGAGTAGATCATAGCACTCGCTTCAGGGCAAGACTTTGCCAGTCTTTGATTAAGTCTGTGTCGCTTGTCAGGCTCACAGCTTGATGGTAAGAACGTGGACCGTGGGCCAGACTGCCGAACTAGGATTCCTGTTTCTGCCAACTTCTTGCTTTATGACCTTGAATGAGTGGTTTAAACGCCCCTAAAACCTTGCTTACTTTAAAACCAGAGATAATACTAGCACCTCCCTTGTGAGGTGGTTGTAAGGATTAAATAACATAATACACGGAAAGAACAATCTGTGGCGCATGGTAAGTGCCACGGAAGAGTAAGCTGTGGTCGTACTGATACCGAGGCAAACAGCATTGCTGATTCCAAATGTTTTTCTGCTGTTATAGCAATAATATTCCCATATTACAGATAAGGAAATTGAGGTTCAGAGAACTAAACGTGTTTGCCAGGGGTTCGAACAAATGCTAAGTGGAGAAGCTGGGATTTAAGCCCAGGCAGTGGGGCTCCGGGGCCTGATCTCCTAACCACTGTTCCACTCCAGATCCTTTGCGTGGTGGTCAGATTGAATAAAGCAGACAGCTAACCAGGATGGCCGTGACGCAGGCTGGAATCGTATGGTCAAGCACCAGCAACAACGGCATGTTCCTTCGTTGCCAAGCTTGTCACGGCTTTCCAGCTCCTGTCATTTCAAAGCACCGTTATAATTTCTCTTTTGCATTTTGGAGCCACTGAAAGGGTCAGCAGGCTCACTCACAGATATAGAGGGAATCTAGCCAAGTCCCCACCATCTGGCACCACCCAGGAGACAGCATATGCTGTGGCGCTCTGCATGCAGCATCCCTCCAAATGCCTCCAAATGAGATCCTAAATGCCCCCCAGCCAAGCGCAGGTGGTCCCTGAGGCCCCTGCTGAGAAGTGCCAGTCCCCTACAGCTGATCGGTTCCCCCATGCCCTCGGTCTTCTGGGGCTTTCCTGAGCCAACAGCCCAAAGGGGACCGCTTGGAAGAAAACACTCTTTTTCTTTTTCAGGCTGAAACAGTGCCCTTCAGGCAGGAGGTATGGAAAAATAACTGACATGAGACCAGACTTGCAAGCACGGGGCACGAACATGGCACCTACCATGTCCAGGCACTGTACACGGTGCCAAGAACACAAAGATAAATAAACCCTGGTTCATGCCCTTAAGATGCTCACGGTGTAGAGAGCAAGACAGACAGCAAACAACTAATGAGAGCTCTTTACTGAGCACTCGCCACGTGCCAGACACAGTTTCAAGCATTAATCTGTTTGGTCTCCACATCTACTCAATGAAGTGTGTCCTTTTAGCATTGTTATTTCCCCTGGGAAACTGAGGCATACACAGGGAAGTCAGGCCACTGGCTCAAGGTCACACGGCTGGCTAATCGGTAGCTAGAGCCAAGTCTGCACCCGGGGCCTCTGTCTCCAGATTCTGCTCCCTCTAGGATTCAAAGGAGGTGTGGGATGTGCTCCAGGTAAGGACTGGATGAGGGCATCCTGGGGCCCCGACTGGGAAGCAGTGAATTCTCCCCATTGGGGAGGGGAAGAGGAGTCACGAGAAGTAGGCAGACACAGACTTTGCCAGATGGTGATGATGAAGATAATAGTAGCTAACACTTACCGTGCGCTTACTCAGCCGAGTTTACCCAGTGATTCCACACAACACACCAATGATGGTAAGAGGGTCACCATCATCAGGCGAGGTTATAGAGGGGACAGCCAAGGCACAGAGAGTTTGGATGACTTGCCCGATCTCAGGTGAATGGGGAGAGGCAGGGCCAGGACTTGAACCCAGGGAATCTAGCCTCAGAGCCTGTGATCTCACCACTAGACCAAAGGGACAGGGACATAGTCCAGGGACAGGAAGGTTCTCCGGGCAAAGGAGGGAACGTGAGATGGTGCCTGGCCTGGGTAGGGCATGAGTCACAGTGCCCAGCATGGTGAGGGGGTGGACTGCAGGTGGAGAGACATTAGTGGGGGAGAGGATGCTGAGAAGGCCTTGGATTCAGCCTAAAAGGAGACGGGAACTCGGCTGAACATGGCTGAGGGATGTCAACTGCTTCTCCACATCAGGATCACGTCTGGTGTTCAGTGGGGATCCGAGTTCCAGTTGTGGCTCTGGTAAACATGTGACTATATGACTGAGACTCAGCTTGCTATTCTGCAAAGTGGGTGTGCATCACAGCTTATAGGAAGATGAAAACTCCAGTGCACAGAATGGGGTAAGGGGATGAGAAGCCAGGAGTCCAGGCTTGGGGTACCCTTGGAGTACAAAATGTGAGCTGGGGCGCCAGGCGTGAAGCTGCAGAGGGACCTGCAGGGCGAGGTGGGTGGGGAAGCAATGGGTGCCATTTAGGTGGGAGAATGATGGGGTTTGTAGCAGGCAAGCTTCTTAGCCACAACCGACAAACTCCACTCTGACTGGTTTATTAGAAACTGAAGTCACTTAAAAGAGAGCATGCAGCACAGAGAATTTTCCAAAGAATCAGAAAGCCAAGAGCAGGAAATACACAACCGGAAGCTGCACCTGACCTCGGGGCGCTGGAAACCAGAAAGTGCACTGCGCTCCCCTCAAAGGACCGGAGGCCTCCACAGTCATGTTGAGCAAAAACTCAATTCTCCCTGCTTCTTCCCTTCCTGAGTGTAGTCTCAAATGAGAGGATCTGACTGGAGAAACTCAAGTCACATGACAGCCCCTGCAGGAAGGGAGGCTGGGAGGATGCCGTTGGAGAGGTGGGAACTGCGTCAGGGGAAACTCTCCACACGCAGGTTGGGCAGCCTCAAAAATTCTCCAGTATAACCTTCCATGGTCCAATTTGCCTTGCTGTAGGATCTCTCCAGCAGGATCCTGGAGCTGGGATTTTAGGACAAGACTGGAGACCAAGAAGACCAATGGGAATCAGCAAGAGGCAACAGAGACCTGAACCTGGGCCATGGTAGCCGAAAGGCTGAGAAGGGGGCGGTCCTACAAAATATTTAGGAATTAGAATCAGCAGGACTTGAAAATGAGGAGTTAAAACCATCAGAGGCCCACAAATGGAACGCAAGGGATCGCCAACCCTTGAGAGCATTGCAAGAACACCTCTGCAGGGACGGACGCAAAGTGTCAGGGTGGCTGACTTTCAGGCAAAGAAGATGGGGTGAGTGGAAAACAGGGTGCGGGGAAGGGCATCAATGGTTTTATTCACCATGCACCGGTCTTCTTTGAACTCTCTGCAACAGGGATGTGCTCCTCAGCCCTCATTCTTTTATTCTTCTTCTGCTCAGATAGTGCCCTTCCAGGAAATACTAGCCACAGAGGCTCGGCAGGGATGGGCCCCAAGATCCTTGGGGGAGATGAGATCTGTGGTTCGTTCACTTTTTTTTTTTTTTAAGATATTGTATTTATTTATTCACGAGAGACACACAGAGAGAGAGGCAGAGACACAGGCAGAGGGAGAAGCAGGCTCCATGCAGGGAGCCCGACATGGGACTCGATCCCGGGACTCCAGGATCACGCCCTGAACCGAAGGCCGACGCTCAACCACTGAGCCACCCAGGTGCCCCTGTGGTTCATTCAACTTTTAATTCCACCTAAAAGGAGGGCTGGCTCACCCCGGGCACTCAGTGGCCATTCATCAGGGAATGAGCCATGTGTCCTGGAGCTAGGACTTCGAGGCCACTTCCATTGGAGAAAAAAGGAACAAGAGAAAAGTTCTGTATTCCCAGCCCCGCTTTTAGGCAAGGGTGTTCATGAAAGAACAAGCAACGTTTTCTGATTCATCAGTGATGCCAGTCAACCGGCCTACGGGTTGGGGGTGAGGTAGCGCCAGAGCCAGGCCCTTTCCTCACTGGCCCTGACCACATTTTCAATCCACCAAAAGATTTAAGGTTTGGCAGCAAAATGGGAGAAGCGTCCAGGGTCCGGCTCCGTTGTTTGGCGGCCGTGGGACGCAGGGCAAGTTTACTTCACAGCTGGGTCCCAGCTCCATGCTTTGTAAAACAAGGAGGGCGGTCACCAAGCCAGTGTCTGGGCTGGGGGGTCACGTGAGGTGACGCACACGCGCACTCAGCAGACAGCCTAACATGGTAAGCACGCTACGCTAACACTCACCATTGCAAGCTTTTTCTTACGAACTCCTGCCAAGCTAGTCATGCCTCTCGGGTTTTGTGCCTGCTGTCCCTTCACCTTTCCTTGTAGCCCTTCCGTGCGTGTAGCTCCTTCTCAGCACATAGGTTTCAGCTCCAATGTCACCTCCTCCGACCACGGAGACTAAAGCGGCCCCTCCCACCAGAGTGCCCGTCTGAGTCTTTCCGGGGACTTACCGCTCTCAGAAAATAGCATCTTTACTTTTATCACCTGTTTATCAGCTGTCTTCCCACACTAGGAATGTCACCGCGCGAGGGGAGGGGCTGGGACGGGTTGTCCCACGGCCTGATCTCCGAGCTGGGGACAGTGCCGGGCCCAGAGAGGGCAAATCATTTGCACCTGGTGAAGGATGGGCAGAGCTTAGACTCGATTCTTTCCTGCCCTGTGTCCCCGGGGTCTGGTCTTCACGTCATTCTCCTAAAGGGCATTGGCATGGTTGAGGGAAATTCTCTGGATTCTTCTCTGCCCACCCCTGTTTTAGCTGCTGTAGATGTGTGGCTGCAGAGACCCAGGACAAGATTGGCCTAAACACAGTAGAAGGTGATTTCTCTCTCTCATGCATGTAGCAGGGAAGCTCCTCGCTGAAACGTAGTCAGGGGCCAGGCTCCTCGGTCCCCTGGTTCCCCCATCCATAGGGCACCTACCTTACCCCATGGCCTATGATGGGCCCCCGTCACACCTGGACACCACCCGAGGAAGGGAAATGATGAAGGACCCCAGAAGGAAGTTGTGTTCACCACTTCTGCTCAGTCTGGTTGGCCAGAGGCTGGTCACAAGGACACAAAGACAACAGGGAGGCTGGGAAAGGCAGTCCTCACTCTGCACAGCCAGGAGGCCAGTGAGAAGTAGGGAGCACTGTCACTGTGGGACAGAAGTGGATCACAGAGGATGGCCAGTCTCCAACCCACTTCCCCCTTACCCTTCTGGGGGACGACTGTCAAATCAATGCCCTTGTGAGAAGTGAGAAGAGAGAATGGGCCGAGGAGGGGTGGCCAGGGGTCTTTCCCACATGAGCAGGGGGGGGGCAGGTTCAAGCCTCCCCTTCTTACCTCTCCCTGCCTGCTCTTACTGTCCCCTCCAGCCCCACTTGGGGGTGGATCCGAGTTTCTCCTGCCGCCGGGGTCAGAGTAGAGCTGACCTCCCCTCTCCCAAGGCTGGCAAAGGCCCTTGTATGTCTCAGCCCAGGCACTCGGGCCCTGCTTCTCCATCCCAATGCCACTCAGTGCCACTAGGTCACACCACCTGGCACGGACCCTCAGAAGCTCTCCACTGCCAGTGCTGGGCGGCTCTGCCAAATGCCAGCCTCTTGGCCAGAGAGAGGACAGTGCAGCTCTTTGGGCTTCTTGGGGCAGAGTGGGCTGCTTGTCAGGGCGGGTGTGGGCATGCAACCAAATCACAGCGTGCCTGGGGACAGCTTCTTGGGGCAGTGCCAGGTTGCATAGGGATGTGTTCACGGGAGCCCTGCCCCTCATTCCTCAGATACTACAGAGAATGTGTTTCTACTGTCCACTGGCAACTGCCTTATTCTTCTATCTGAGCTCAGGCATCTGTTCCAACAGGTCCGAGAAGGAAGGAGCCCATGGAAAAGCCTTGATGTCTTTCCCTGCCCTGCACACATCCCCCATTTGTGGAAATGGCGATTGGCTTCTCCTCTGGAGAACCACCCACCCATCCCCCATTCTCAGTCCCCGTAGTTGGGATTGGGCTGACCCCGTCCCTACCTCCACAAGTGAGCGTGAGACCAGGGCAGGCCCACTCAGAGATTTCCATTCTCCTGGACACGCTTTGAATCAAAGACAGTCACAATGACCAGGTCAGGCTAACAAGAGGGTGGGCTGAGAGGTTTGCTAGAAGCCTTCGAGCTCCCTCTTGTTTTTCTAGAGTGCCTGACCTGTAAGATGTAACCTGAGCTCATGGCAGCCATCTCGGCCATTAGGAGAGAAAAGCCTTCCTACTAACTGAGCCAGAAGAGATGAAAGAAAGGCGGAGAGATGGAATGCACAAGGCAGACGCCCCGGTCCAGCTGTACCTGAACTCCACTTATCCCTCGATGCTTTCATCACGAGATCCAATGGATTCTTTGTTGTAAGACAACAAAGACTACATACTAAGGTAGAATTTCAAGATACTACTTAGAAATAGTATCTTGTCACCTGAAACTGAAAGCTTTCTACTATGGCTTTACTTCCTGGATCCGTAGAGTAGCACACAGGGCGTGGGGAGACGCTGTGAGGACATCCACTGGCCCTGGGCTCCACCCGGCTGGTCACCTGCCCTTTAACAGCCCGTCTGCCCTGCACTGCCCAGCCTCCTTTCCTCAGCCTCTGCCCAGCTACTTCCAACCTGTTTCTCACTCCCTCTCCTCCCCTTTGTCCATCTGAGCCTGAGACCCCTTCATAGCCCCCAAGACAACTCCACAGCTCCCGAAGATGAGTATTGTGATATGCGGCAGAACGCCAACTTCTTAAAGCTTTTTCTCTCTCTCTTAAGCCAAAACATATTAAAATTTTAATTAAATTTTATATTGCAGTAAAGTATACATTATGTAAAGTTTGCTATTGAACTATGTCTAAGTGGCATTAAATGCATTCACGTTGTTATGCAACCATCACCACCGCCCACCTCCAGAACTCTCTTCATCTTGCAAAGTGGAGACTCTATCCCATTAAACAACAACTCCCCATTCTCCCTTCCCAGACCCCGGGGCAACCACCCATTCATCTTCTTTCTGTATGAATTTGACTGCTCTAGGTACCTCATAGTATTTATCCTTTTGTGACTGGCTTATTTCATTTAGCATCACATCCTCAAGGTTCCTCCATGCTGTAGCCTGGGTCAGAATCCCTCCCCTCTGCTTTTTTAGGACAGAATAATATTCCATTCTACGGATAGACCACATTTTGTTTATTCATTCACCTGCCGATTGCCACTTGTTACTTCCACCTTTTGGCCATTGTGAATAAAGCTGCTATGATCCTGTGCATACAAATACCTGTTCTTGTCCCTATTTTCAATTCTTTGGGGATATATACCCAGAAATGGGATAATTGGGTCACATAACAATCTGTTTTTTTTTTTTTTTAAGAACCTCCATCCTTCAAAACATTCTGTTTTCCACCACGGCTGCACCCCTTTTCTTTTCTGCCAGTAATACACACGGGTTCCCATTTCTCCACATTTTCGTCAACACTTGTTCTTTTCTGGATTTTGTTTTTTGTTAATAGCCGCCATCCCGGTAGGTGGGAGGTGGTATTTCACTGTGGTCTTGGTTTGCATTTCCCGAGTGGTAAGTGATGTTGAGCATCTTTTCCTGTGCATATCGGCCATTTGTGTAAATCCTTTGGAGGCGAGTGTATTTGAGTCTTGGTGCCTTCGTTACTCACTTCATTCATTCTTTAATCATCCATCCAGCAAATATTTCTTGGGCATCTACTACATGCCAGGTATTGTTCTATGTGCTGTAGAAACCACAATGACCAATAAAGTAAACTAATCAAACAAAATAAAATGAAAAAGCAAAGCTCTTGTCTCCATGGCGCCATCAATTTTAATCCATTTATAATTCTCACTTCGGAGGGCTTATTTTGGGAATGGAATAAAATAAAGTGTAAGGCCCCTGTCAGAGGTGGGGCACCAGTCAGCGCCTCCCTCACCCCTCCCCTCACTCCCTGCCCTTCATCCCTGCCACAATCTTCTCCCCCTCTTGGCACCATCCACCTCCCTGGCCTCTTCCGTTCTTTGTCTCCATTTCAGTAGCTGGCGAGTCTGAGCTGGAGCTCCCATGCCCATGGGGTCCTGGTAGGGATTTCCATCCCTCCTTCAGCTTTGCTCCTGAAATATAAGAAAACATCTTGAAAACACTCATCAAACATTACTTGTTAACCCTGCCATGGAGCAGGTGTGCTCTAACCCCACAGAGAACCTCCATGAAGAAAGCCGCCTTTTCACAATAAAGTCCTTTGTCTGATGCATTTATTGGCAATTTTCTGTGACCCGGGACATATGGTGAGGCTGGGGCAGACAACTCAAATATTTACAAGGAAGACGGATGGGAAAGCAGACACTGCCGTTTCAGACTCACACTGGGGACGAGGAGGCTTGGGGGTGGGAGGCGTCTAGTTTGTAGTGAGTTGGGGATTGACCCAAGCCTGGAGCCCTGGGCAGAATTTGAATGGGAAAGGAGTAGACAGGGAGTAAAGAGTGGGGAGTAAGGCTTATCAGTTGGCCTTCCCTTCTGATAACTAACGATGACTTCATCCCTGCTATCTGTGGAGTACCCTCTAAAGGGCTTTTATCTAGATTAACCTGTTTGATCCTCACAACGACTCTAGAAGGTGTTGTGAAACCCATTTTCTAAAGCATGAAACTGACATAAAAGACATCAAGTCATTTTCCCAAAGTCATCACGCTGTTGAGCGCCAGGTGCCAGGTTCAAACCCAGGCTGTGTCTGGCCTGCCTCCGTGAGCTGAATGAAGCACTGCATGCACTCCCCCCAGTACTCAAAGGCAGGCACACATACGCCCCTTGGGTTCCTAGTCTAGGCCTGTCCGGCATGCAGTCACTATTTAATAACTATGTGTTGAGCGCTAATTAATAAACTCCTTGCAAAGGAGTTTTCAGTTTATAAAACATTTCACCTCTGTTAGCCCATGTGTCCTCCCCCGGAACCCTGGGAGGGAAAAAAAATCAATATTCTATAGATTAAGAAAATGAGGCATGACCACAAACCAAGTAAGTAGCAGAGTTGGAGCTTGAACCTCTCTGTTCAAGGATCTCCGACAAGTTCTTGATGTGGGGTTGTCTCTACCAGGCCAAACCATCAGCAGCCATCAAGGCCAGAGTAAGCACAGCCCTCAGGCAAGAACATGAGGAATTGACAGCTGGAAAGGAGCTTTGATGTTGGGAGAAAAGTTTATGAAGTTCTAGTGCCCAGTGAAACAAATCACGCAGAGAGGGAACTTTGAAAGAAAAATGACACAAAGGCAACACTTTATGGGTCTAGAGGGGAAAAAATCTATCCAGGCAATGAGGATCACATGTGCAAAGGTCCTGAGGCAGGAATAAACTTGATGTGTTCAAGAATCAGAGAGCATCCAAATTCATCTGGAGTGTGAGCAAGCATATCATGGGGTCCAGGAAAACAGAGTGAAAGCTAAAGAAGGAGGTAGAGTTTTATTCTATATGCAATAACCCCCTGGAGGTTATTAGCAGATGAGTAACTAGGTCTGCTGAATCTTTTTAAATGGTCCCTCTTGCATTATCCAGAGGATTCACTGGAGAGTGCAAAATGGGAGAGGCAAGGCTGTGGGACTCTGAGTGGTCCAGGTTAAAAATGGTGGCGGTTTGGACCAACGTGGACTTGATGCAGAGAAAGAGAGAAGTGGACAACGCAAGATCTATTATGGAGGTAGAGCCGTGGGATTTGCTGATGGAAGGCGTCAGGGGGAAGGAATGTGAGCAATCAAGCACTACCTTGCGTCATGGACAGCTGGCTAAAACACAGCCTCTGGAAGCTTCTCTCAATGGAATGGGAAGGTGACTCCGCAGGAGCTAAACAAGTCTCGTGTCCTCAGGAAGAGGTGAACAGGACCCTGATAAATGCCCACCTTCTTCTTCTTCAGGCTTCTCCTTGGGGCTCATTCCAATGTGTCAAGGGAAGGGACAGGCCTCAGGGCCGCCAGGTTTCCCAGCTCTCCGGACAGGTACATTCCACACTGTCTGCTGCCCCTGGATAGGGAAATGCAAAACGGGGAAAACATGCATGGCTGCCAGCCCCAGCCCTTCCTCCATCGGCGGTCTGCTCAGGCCTGAGTGTCCTGGTGCCAAGCAGCCTGTACAGATGGGCTCTGTTAGCTCCAGGCACACAGGCCCTGGTACTGGATCCTGCACCAGTTTGTGATGGATGGTGGTCGGAGACGGGACTCTGCCAGCCCGAAGACTTGGAGGTGTTCAGATGCAGATGGGACAGGCATGAGTCCCCACAATGCATCTTTCTACTGGAACAGAAACACCTGGAAGGGTATGGACATCTCTCCACAAAAGTGGGGTGAGGAGATGACTGTGGCCTCAGCATGTCCCCATCACTCTTCTCTTGATGGCCAGCTCCCAGATTCCTATAGTCTAACAGCCCACATCCCCCGTCCCCCACTTTCCTGGGGGGCCAGGCTTTGACCCTCCATCTAGGCTTCTCATCCCAGCATGGAAATTTCCTGTGTCCCTTCTGCTAAAAACTAGTGTGTTCTATTTTATCTCATCTCCAATGACACTGTTCTTAGAACTTAGCTAATCTGATAAAAAGAATGTGAACAGAAGTGTTAAAAGATGCATTGGCTGTGCTGTCAGTGACTTGGATTTCTGTCCCAACATCATCCCTAATTAGCTTTGGGAGATTAGCAAGCCCTGGAGAGACGGTAAGGCATGCTTAGCACCCAACCGAGACTCTCTCCCTGGCTCACCCACAGGGTGGAGAAGAGAGAGGAAAGACCGTAGCTCCGCACTGTGTGATCCACCATGGTGTCAACCCTGTCCTTGGTGGGCTCGGTGACAATGGACGAGAGAACACTCTGTGAACTGCCAGGGGCAGGAGGATGGCAGAGTGCTGGGCACTGGGCTTTCGCACAAAGCTATACGGTGCGCGGTGTCGAAATCTGAGCGTTCATCATCACTGTTGCTGCTGGAGATTGCTGACTGGGGCGCAGACTGGCTAAACGCATCCTCTGCTTGTCCTGGGAAGCAGTTGTGGATCCTGACCCCTGATTCCAGCGGTAGCACTTCAGCAACTCCCCAAACTCAGGTGCCAGTTTTTTTTTTTTTAAGATTTTATTTATTTATTCATGAGAGACACAGAGACTCAGAGACACAGGCAGAGGGAGAGCAGGCTCCATGCAGGGAGCCCGATGTGGGACTCGATCTCAGGACCCAGGATCACGCCCTGAGCTAAAGGCAGATGGTCAACCACTAAGCCACCCAGGCGCCCCTCAGGTGCCAGTTTGAAGCAGGGCAGCCCACACCCGCCGTGGTAACCGCTGCCACTGTGTACTGAACACCTGCCGTGGGTGGGGCGGCCTCTATGCCAGGTGCTTTCATGTGTACATCTTGATTTAATCCCCATTAGAAGCCGTTGAGATTGGCATTTGTCATTTTTTAGACGGGAGATTGGGAGCCCGGGTGCTGACCCAAGGCCACACAACAGGAGGAGACCCGAGCACCTCACAGCACCCTTGACCCCCACATCTGAGTTTTCCCTGTGACCCGTGGTCTTGCAGCTTTGTAGCAAGCGTATATGTCCCAGGAGGCCCAGATTGATTATCCTGAGTTTTGCAATTCTTCCCTTTGGGTTCCTTTGACTACTGGTTTGCTGCGTTTGTAAAGCAGTTTTCTCTCAGGCGTAGAGAACTTGACTGTGTCAGAGGCTGGACTCCGGGTACCTCCACCTGTCTCACTTCACCACCCGGCATGCCCTCCCCTCTCCTGTCCTTTGCTCCCTGTCCTCTCTTCTCTGGCCAGCCCAATGGTACTCTAAAGTCTCCTTTATTCAAGCAACAAAACCTCCGATGCAAAATGGTTTATGCCTAAAGACAGCGCATCAGCTTTTGTAACTGAGCCCTGCAGCCGTGGAGCAGGATTCAGGTGCAGGTCGACCGCGCTGTTCAAAGGACACGGTCGGGACCTGGTGTTTCTATCTCTTGGCTCTGTTCTCAGATCAATTTTCCCTTGTGGCCGCAGCATATTTCATCTATTCTCAGATGCAAGGCTTCTGGAAAGAGTGAGCGTCTTAGTGCCAACATGAACTTATTCATTCAGCAATATTTGCAAGCATCACTTTGTTCCAGATTGTTTTCTAGGTGCAGAGGACACCTGAGACAAAACAGAGGGACATTGCTGCCCTCCTGGAGCTTACGGTGCATGCGGGTGAGTGGCGATAAGTGGATTCACAAATAAACACATGAAAGATGTCAGGGAGTGACAAACAAGTAATGAAGAAAAGTAGCACAGGACAAGGAGATAGAGGGACGGTGGGGGTCGGGAAAGGCCCCTCGAGGTCAATCTTCAGAGAAGGCTTACATGAAACAAGCTCTGTGAATCCTGGAGAGAAGAATGTTCTAGGGAGAGGGACCAGCAAGGCAGAGTCACAGCGATGGACTGCTGGGTGTGTGTCCACAGAAGAACGGGAGGTGGGGACAAGGGTAGTGGGGGAGGGCAGTGAAGTGGGCAGGAGCCCCATCAGGGTGTGGAGGGAGCTGGCCCTCAGTGTCCCTGTGACTGAGCGGCCAGTGGAAGGTAGGGAGCAGGGACGGGAGCTCTGATCTGCACCCTAAGGACCGTCTGGCAGGAGGGAGTCTCGTGGGCTTTCAGGGCCACCATCTCCCTCCTGGGCCTTTCCTGTGACTGGGGATGAGGTCCTGGAGGGCTGCAGTCTGAGCTGAGCAGGGGGAAGAAGTGGTTCTCCAGAGCAGCATCCCATCCTGCCGGCAGGAAGTGGATAAATGGATTCCAGGTTGTAGGATCACGGGGCGCCACTCCAGGGGCCCTCCAGTCTACGGTCAAGTGTCACCTCCAGGAAACTTCTCCATGCCATCCTTCCACGAGGTCTCTTCTGCAGGCACACTCTTGGCGCCAGCACAGGCGACATAAGGCTGTCTGTTGCCCTCTATTCACACATCTGTGTCTCGCCTTCTCTGATGGATCGGGGTTGATGAAAAGTGCCCTGGGCCTAATCCAGCCCACACCGCCTATTTTTGCCCAGCCCTTGAACAGTGGCTTTTAACATTGCACACACACACACACACACACACACACACATACACATACAAGTGATAAAGACCACATTTGCCCTGCGAAGCCTAAAAGAGTCACTACCTGGCCCTTAGGGGGGGCCTTTTGTTCCCTTTATCCCTGCCCGTCTTACTGGCTTGGTTCCAATGGCAACATCTGATTGCATCACGGCATAATCAGGCCTCTGCAATTATCAGTAAATGCACAGTGTTTCAGAGCACGCGGAGAATCTAGTTTTGCCATCCACGTTCTCATATACAAGAGTCAGAGTAGACAGGAGGTACTGACAGGTATGCGGGACATCTGCTATTTGTCCCTAAACAGCACCTAGTGTGCTTCTTCGGATGATGGCACCACTGTTTTCATTCAGTGACACCTACACACACACACACACACACACACACACACTCACACACACACACACACACACTCTTCTTAGCACTTGAGTTTCCAGGGGCATCAGCCCAGGTTCTAGAAGGGAGTCCTAAACCCTTTCTGGGTCAATGAGCTGAAAATCTGTGATTGCCTTTTAGAAACTCAGCAGGGTAGAGGATGAGGGGTTGGGAAGGTGCCTCTTCCCATTGGCCTTGGAAGTGGGAAGATCTCACTTGGACCCTCCCCCCACCATCGGCCAACTGGAAGGGGGTTGGGGAGTGGTGAGCCCAAACAGAGAAAGGCGGAGCTGAGAGATGGAGAGAGAGGCAGACTGAGTCTGGTGATGGCAGCTGACCCCATTACTGGCTAGTCGTGTCCCAACTTCTCCTCTTCCCAGTTCTGTGACCTTGGTAGAATAACCATAGAATTCATTGACCAAATCGGACCACTTTTGAGAATAAAGGGGGAGATGGTGCTCATAATTATTATTTTGGGGGTGTCCCAGGCAAGCCAGGATGTAAGGTCACTCTGGACCAGAGCAAGTTACTTTAGGTCTCACTGTCTCGGGTTCTTCATCTGAGGAATATCTGTCTCCAAAGAGATGCCATGGGGATTAAATTATGTGATTGCACGTACTTACAAGCCTGCCAGGCACACCACAAATTACTGAGATGAGCTTGCTCTTGCTGCTGTCATTGTCGTGTTCGTTAATTGTTTGTCCCCTGAGCACCTTTAGATTTCCTTACATATTTAGAGAACTTCGCTGCTGGGCCAGCGGTGCTTGCTCTGGAGCAGCGTCGCACAGCCATCAGTCGTCACTCCCGGTTTCAGAGCCACCGCACCCGATTCTTTTCTCTGAGATCGTGTGAGACTCGTGGCAGCCTTCGATGAGTCCTTTGTACACTTACACAAAGTAGGTGGATTTCTCCTCTTTGTAACTAACTTTTAACCAACAAAGCCCCCCCAGATCCAACCATGCCTGTAATCCTCCCACACACAGGATCATCAGTTTTACAAAGCAATCATCCTTTGAATTCCACTTAATTTGGATCCCTATCACTTGTGGCCAAAGCCTGCTAACTATCAAAATTGGGACAGTGTGTGTGTGTGGGGGGGGGGGGGGGGCGTAGAAAAGTAAAAACTGTAGTTCTTGTATAAAACCTTAAAACTACAATTCCTTAAACACTCGCCTCCTCACCATGTAACATGCCCACTGTCACTCATCAGCCACTTAAAGAGTCCCAGCTTCCCAAACTGGAAGCTAACCATAGCCCACAGTCGTCCCCTATCTTGCTACTGATGCTTCTTACAAAATGCAAACAAAGCCTCCGGTCTGTTGCTGTCTCCCTTGGCAGGGCCGCGAAGTTGAATCCTTGCATGTGCTTTGAAAAGTGAAGTGGAATTGTCTGGAAAAGCCCATTTTCCTTCCCATGATGAACTTGTGATTCCCCAGTATCTAAAGTACTTTGAGAGCATATAAAAAGGAAAAGAAAACACAGCAAAAGCAGGTGCCATGCAATACCCTCCCCAGCTCCCTATTAAAAGTGAACCCTGAGAAGGAAAAGTTTTCTGAATATAGACCTTTGTGAAAACCCTTTAAGATTTATCTTCTTATCAACACCCCCAAATAATTTACTTGGATATGAATGAGGGTTTCAACCCAAGAGGAAAAAAAAAATCATAAACATCTCTGGAAATAAAATTCCCATTCATGCTCAAAGTTTACATTTCTAACGTTATTTCCATATGGCTCTCAGGGCTGGGAGAAGGAAGAGAAAAAAAAATCTGAGCTTGAAGGCCAGGACTTTGCCTGTACTGTATTTTTATGGGTAGGCATAGGCATTGATGCCACCTTGGAAGGAGGGGTTCCCGGCACCGTCCTCCTGCAGGGATTTGGTTCTGGAATGTCAGGCCATACTTAGATGAGAGTGGAGCCTGTAGGAGAGTCTTGCTTTTAAGAGAAATCCAACTAATGCATTCAGAGACATCAGTTTGGTGTGTGTGACTTTATTATTTTTTTTATTTAAGAATTTGGGAATCCCTGTGTGGCCCAGCGGTTTAGCGTCTGCTTTGGCCCAGGGCGCGATCCTGGATTCCTGGGATCGAGTCCTATGTCGGGCTCCTGCATGGAGCCTGCTTCTCCCTCTGCCACTCTCTCTTTCTCTCTCATGAATAAATAAATAAAATCTTTTAAAAAAATTTTTATTTATTTATTTGACAAGAGAGAGCACGCGCACAAGCAGGGGGAGTTGCAGGGGGGAGAGGGAGAAGCAGACTCCCCGCTGAGCAGGGAGCCTGATGTGGGGCTCCATCCCAGGACCCTGGGATCATGACCTGAGCCCACTTAACCAACTGAACCACCCAAGAGCCCCTGTATACATGACTTTAAATATCATTTTAAAAACATTATACAGTAGAATTTAACTTTTGGTGTACATTTCTGTGAAATTTAATGTATGCATGTGTTGTGTAACCACCTCTCGTTAATCAGGATACAAAACAATACTATCAGCTCTCCCACAAAAAAATCCAGCCTTCTGTTATTCCCTTATAGTCACTATCCCCCTCCACACACACACACACACACACACACACAGAACTCCTGGCAGCCCCTGTGCTGTTCTCTATCAATATGATTTTTCTGCTTTTTCAGGAAGTCATATAAATGGAAATGTACAGTATGTAATTTTTGAGACTGTTTCTTTTGCTCAACATAATGCCTTCCAGATTCAAAGAAGGTGCTACGGATCTCGACAGTTCATTCTTCTCATTGTTAAGTAGTATCCCTTCATGTGGATGAACCCCAGACTGGTCAACCATTTGCTCCCTAAAGGTCATTTCAGATGGTCTCGTGTTTTCGCAATTATGGACTGAGCGGCCATAAACATTTGTGTGCAGGTTTTGGTGTGAATATAAGTTTTCATTCCTCTAGGGGTGAATACCCAGGAATGGGGGCCCTAGGTCATCTGCTAAGTGTATGTTTAATTTTATAAGAAACTGGAAAACAGTTTTCCAGAGTGACTGCACCACGTTGTATTCCCAAAAGCCAGGTGTGAGCTCCATGGTGTCACAAAGCTCTCCTGCACTCACACTTGCCGGCCTCTACTACAGCCTTTCTCAGACGTGTGCAAGGCCACTTCGTTGTGGCTTTCACTGGCATTTCCCTGCTGCCCCAGGATGGAGAAAATTTCATCAAGTGGGTATTTGCCATCCGCAGATCCCCTTTACAGAGAGTCCATTCAAGTCTTCGCTGATTCTTTCACTGGGCTTTTGGTTTTCTTGTTGAGTTTCAAGAATGTTTTACATATTCTAGATAAGTGATCTGCAAATATATATCCCAATACGGGATTTGCATCTATTTTCTCCCAAATAACAGACCTGATTTAACAGTCTTTCAATTTTTATAGAGTCAATTTTCTTCATTTTTTTTCTTTTAAGGATTATGCTTTTGGCATCAAGTCTAGAAACCTTTTCCTAGCCACGGGTCACAAAGATGTTTCCTATTCTTGGCTTCAATTCCATCTTTGCCATGTGTTTCACGGTCCATAATTGTGCATTGGAGGATTTTTATCACAGCTGTTTTAAGGTCTTTGTCCAAAAATTTCAATGTCTGTGTTATTTCATCGTTGGTGTCTGTTAACTGTCTTTTCGCTGAGTGGTGAGGTTTTCCTGGTTCTTTATAGATCAAGCAACTTCAGATTTTATCCTGGATATTTTGTATATTATGTCATGAGATTCGGAGTCTTGCTTAAATCATATGCACCATAATGTTGCTTAAGAATTTGAGGTATGAAAGAGTGGAGAAAAGAAGCTGAGGGTGGGGAGGGGGTGAGGGGGGAGACGTCCACAATCTTTCTGAGTGTTCAAATTCCCTTTACCAGAACTGACTCCCTGAACAAGCCTAGTGTGCTCCTCTGAGCTTCTCCCAGAACTTTCTCCATCTTCACCCTAATGCCCTTTTCTGGGTTTGGGGAGTGAGTCTCTTGATACCAGAAGTGGAATTCTGGTTCACCAGCAGTTTGGTGATGCTTCAGATTCTGATCTTCTTCCCTGATTGACCTGCAATGATTTCCTCTTCAGAGTCCTCCATTCATGGCTCCAGGCAGTTTTTCCAGTCTCTATAGATTTAGTGGGAGAGACAGGACAAGCTGTTTATCTTATCTGGACCCAGAAAAGCCAACATCATTTTTTAAGATTAATGATCCATTGGGGCACCTGCATGGCTCAGTCAGTTAAGCATCTGACTCTTGATCTCAGCTCAAGTCTCAAATTCACAATTGTGAGTTCAAGCCATGTTGGACTCTATCCTGGGCATGGAGTCTATGAAAGAAAAAGAAGAAAGAAAGAAAGAAAGAAAGAAAGAAAGAAAGAAAGAAAGAAAGAAAGAAAGAAAGAAAGAAAGATCCATCCATTCATTCAACATGTTCATGTCCTAGTGTCACAGTCCTATGTGTATTTGCCACCCATGCCACTGATGTGAGCTTCTCCAGCTCCAGCGCCTGGTTTCATTCATCACCAAGTCTGGCTTTGCTGTGGTTTGGTTTGGCTTGGGTTGGTGCCCATGACAAAAAGTGCAGGACTAGCATGCTTCAGGGCAGGTCTAATCCAGTATCTTAAGTGATTCAGTTTCTCTTGTTCATCCCTGCTTTCTATAATGTTGGCTTCATCTTTGGACTGCCTCTGCTGCCAGTTCTGGGCTCTTGTCTGGTGGCAATAGAATTTAGCTCCTGGGTGTCCAGGACAGGATCTTCTTTAATCATGTGGCACAAACTAGGGAAAGAAAGGGGGGGGGGGTCCCATAGTATCTACTGCATAGATCTTAAGTTTTTTTATCCTTTTGCTGGCCCCGCTTGGGTTATATGTCTATTCCTAAACCAATCATCAAAGCCAGAATGGCTTAACAGAAGCACCTATGAGCTCCCCTATGTGTCTGAGCATGAAATCAGTTCAGTCCAACACTTGTGTCTGGGAACACAGGAGGGGTGATTTTCCCAAAGGAAAAGCAGAGTGTGAACAATGGGAGAAAGGATAGATGGGTAGATAGATGCCATGGAGCCAAATCACTTAAATTAATTTTGAATGCAAACATCAAAAGTGCTAACTCATCCTTAATTATTTCGAATGATTTATTGCTCATGTAAGCAATTAAGTCCAGAGGTTCAGACATGAGGAGTGGCTTGATTAAGATCACTGTGCGTGTTATCTTTCATTTTCTGTGAGTCACTCTTCTCTTCAGTCTCACTTCCCAACATGGCCCAACAGTTCCAGGATTCAAATCACTAATTCCTTCACATCCAGAGGAGGCTTCCAAAGAAAATATGAACTCTGCACTGACAGGGTCAACCTGTATCTAGGAAAGTATTATACAGTGATTGGCTTATACCTGATTTTTCAGAAACAATCATGTGGCAAAAAGGGTGGAATTATGCTAGCTTTCTTGGAACATTCAGTTCCCACTGCTATAGTTGGGCATGAGGTCAGTTTGCCTGAGAGACATGGGGTACCTGAGAGAAAGGTGAGCATCCCCCAAGGGCACTGCATGGAAGCAGCATGGGCAGTAAGATACTGGATGGGCATGAAAAATACCTACAAAAATGGAGTGCTTGGGTGGCCCAGTCTGACCCTTGATCTCAGCTCTGGTCATGATCTCAGGGTCATGGGAGCGAGCTGAGTCGGGCTCCATGGTCAGCTCAAAGTCTGCTTGAGATTCTCTCTCTCCCTCTCCCTCTCCCCCTTCCCTCTGGTCATTCTCTCTCTGTAAAATAAATAAATAAATCTTAAAAAAAAAAAAAAAACCTACAAAAACTACCAAGCCTAGAGCCCATGTCTTTCCAAAGCAGAGAATGGGTCTTCTTCATTTTGAGTTTCCACAATATTCACAGTCAATGGCACTTAGTAGGCACTCCATCAATATTTGACGACTGGATTAATGAGTCAAAATCAGGCTATAGGGAATACAATTCTAATCATAGCTAAAAATAGGATCCACACTCCTAGGGCTAATTCCAATTGCAGGCAGTATAACTGAGAGACATATTTTGCTCTAGCTGTGTCTCTGAAAAACTGTCAAAATATTTTGAAGTTAGATAATAATTTAGTATCTATTAAGATTCTATCTTCAAAAGTCTTTTTTTTTTCAGTGAACATTGAGAACAAGGCGGATCATTGAGAACAAGGCAGAACCAATGTCAAAACATGTGTTTTAAACCGTTTTATCTTGGCTTCCAGGCTAAGAACTGTGATAAATTGACACATGTCACAAAACTCAAAACTCAGACAGTCCTTAGGAAGGGAACTGTGATCATTTAACACAGGGCCTGATGAGTGCTTCTGAAAGTCAATGCTAGAAAAGCTCAAGAAGAATAAATACCCTCCTGAGCTCTTGATCAAGGTGACATTTGGATAGCATCCTGGGGGTCAGGATGCTAAAGCTGATGCTGAGAGTCAAGGACGGTGTCACAGAGTTGGGATGAAGCATCCACAGCAAAGGCTTAGAGTGAAAGAAGGAGAAGGGGGGATCCCTGGGTGGCGCAGCGGTTTGGCGCCTGCCTTTGGCCCAGGGCGCGATCCTGGAGACCCGGGATCGAATCCCACGTCGGGCTCCCGGTGCATGGAGCCTGCTTCTCCCTCTGCCTGTGTCTCAGCCTCTCTCCTCTCTCCTCTCTCTGTGTGACTATCATAAATAAATAAAAAAAAAATTAAAAAAAAAAAAAAAAAAAAAAAGAAGGAGAAGGGATCCTGTGCTGAGGGTCCCCAAGCCCTCCCGTGCTCTAGGAGGACCTATGGGCGGATAGTTGTATCCGTGGCTGTGATTTAGGGCAGTGCAAAGACACAAACCAACCCAGCAGAGGGAGAAGGCACTGGGGGTGAAGTCCAGATGAAACCAGGAACGACCTTCAAGGGTCTCTCCCACTGCAGTCACACAAGACTCTCTTAATTCCTCCAGCAAGAAGTCATGACAACATGAAACGTTACCGACCAGGGAAGCTCATCAGAGAGTCAGTGCGTATGATTTTTACCGGAGACTCGTCGTGAGGCAGCTTCTGCCTCGCATGTGCCCGAATCCCAGACTCCCAGAAGAGCAGGTGTTTGGCAGAAACCATATTGTTTTGTATAAACAGCTTAGATCCAGTGCCTCTCTTATCAGTTAGGGTGTCGGGAACCCTCCCCAAATCCTAGTTCCCAGACGCCAGCCAAGGGCCAAGCCCATCAGACAGCCAGCCTCAGGCCTGCCGTGGCGACTCTCTTCTGCACTGACGTTCACGAGGTCAGCCTCAAGGTCAGGGCTTTTAACTCTTCTAATCACAGGGACTTGGTAGAACAAGAAATGACACTTAAGGCCCCCGCCCTGTGCCAATGATTGGGTGAGTTATTATCACCCCAGTTTCTTTTTCTGAAAACAGAAATAAGGCCAACCACAAAGTGGCTGAGCCAATTAACCCAGGCAAGAGGTGAAAACGCCTGCTCCCCTCCGGGGAGGTGATGAGCATCACCTCCCTCCATCCTGTCTCCTCCACAGCTGCTGATGTGATGCCGGGGAGGGAGGCAGGGGACCCTCTGAGCTTGTCCAGGCAGGAGCTGGATTCCTCTCCACTCACCCCACCCCAGCCCGACCTCGGAGAACATCGTGCCACCAAGCAGAGCAGGAGAAGTGGGCCGGGAAGCAGGCTGCACTTATACCCTTTCAAATACTTTGAGAATGTGCACCTGCACAACTTCATTTCTCTCATGAAGATCAAGAAACAACCCAGACACACAGGGATATCGGAGTCTTTCTAGAACAGTTGCTTGATCCTGAGGGTGATCAAAAAGTATTTGTAGAAGAAACAAAGCACATCAATGAATAAATGCTGGGATGAATGAAGCCTGTTTGTGAGTAAAGACTTATTTTGAAAATGACTTCCCTTGGGTTCAGCAGAGCAGAGTCTACAAATTCGGTTGTCAGTTGTCACCAGCTCAACTCAGTGGTTTATAAAAAGCACTTATTCCCACACTCGCAGGCCCAAGGGGCCACAGCGGCTCAGCTGATGGTGGCTGGGCTCCACCAGACCTGGCTTGACGCTGTCGGGGCCTCAGGTCTGCTCCTCGCCTGTCCTTCCTGGGCCCATCGCAAGGGGCACAGTCTTCTTGTGGCTGAGCCCTGAGAACGAGAGCAAGATAAACTGCAAGAGTACACTTAATGTCTTTGCTCTTGTCACTTCCACTGACATTCAATTGGTCAAAGCCAGTTGCAGAGCCTGAGCCACATCCAAGCCACATCCACATTCACTGTCTGCTCACAATGAAAATGGAAGAGAGTATTTGCTAAACAATGATCCAAACTATCACAAGCCACAGCCCTAAACATGCTTTTAAATATGTCCGCACACATACATGCTAGAATCCGAAATACCCTCCTGAAGGGAAAGATCACAGTGGTGGCCAATGTAAGCACACCACACAGCCTGTGCCAGTGGCCTCAAGTTCCAGCAGTGCCAAGAATAGTGGGCAATGGCCCCTGGGAGGGCTTCTAGCCAACTCTGGAATGGGCAATGTAGGATCATTGCTCTTCCTTTAGCAGGTGGGTTCAGCGCACATCTTCTAATCCAATTCCAACTTGAAGGGCAGCTGCCTTCCTGGTCTGCCGACCCCTGTCTCTTTACATATTATTGTAGATCGATTGCCTGCCATTGCAATAAAGAACTCCCAATGGGTTGTCTGGAATTTCTAAATCAGCACTGCAGAGAGCCTGGCTCTTACACAAAGCAGGCCCCCCATCGGGACAATTGATGCCAGACTCAAGGCAATATTGGGGTCCTGGCCTGGGGGAACCAGCCCCCACCACTTACATCAGCTCAAGGAAAGACCTCTGCTTCCCCTGCCAATGTGGCCAGTGGTAGGTGTGTCTTGGCAGCAGCAAAGATGGAAGGTGTTGGAAGCACTTTGGGGCTGCACTGAATTTGCCTGCATCATATGGCATTCACAAAACAACACTCACCAGCCTTTAATATCTATTTGGCTCCCATCTTTGTCCTTACCTTTCTATAATGGAGGGGACAGAGATGGATGGTCAGGTACCCATAGGCCTTCATCAAATCAGAGTACCCAGACTCCTGGGGGGACATGAAGATTTTCTAAGGGTACATAGGCACAGACATGTTAAGAGAATCAATTTCCAGACCCTCCACTGACATGTGTCCTATTTGCCACTTCCTCCTTCACACACATCATTCTTCACTATATAAAAAATAGGCTGATCAGTCAGGATAGCATCATAAAACTGACAGGGCACTCAAAGTGGGTAATTCTGGGAAAGTTTAATAGAGGAAATGTTTTTAAAGGTGTGGGGGGGGGGGACAGAAAACAACAAGGCTAAAGCAGCCTCTCTAGGCTAATGAGTAGGGTGAGGGGATGGAAAAGTTTCTAGAACCTGATGGGGAAGCTGTGTATAATGTGTAGGAGCTATGGTCTTCTGGAGCAGGTGCAGCCACCCCAAGTCCCCCCCATCCCACAGACGAGACCCCTGGGAACACAATGCCCAACCTTACCATCTTCTCTTCCCCACCACCCACTGCTGGAGCTTCCCACTGGCCCCACCCAACCCAAAGTCATAAGGAGAGGGTAAAGAATAAAAGCCATCCCCACTGAAAAGGCATCACCCATTCTGAACCTTACGAAGGTGTCTTTCCCTGTTGCTGAAAGTCCTTCAGGGCACCAAACAAAGGCACATTTTGAAATATTCACCTCGGTGCTCAGAATACAAATGTCGCCCATAACTGGGTACCACACCTGGTCTATAAGTAGGAACCACCTCCTTTAAAGAGACAGAGTGTTTTCCAGTCTTTATTGTCACCGAAGTGGAAGAAGAACCTAGCACCAGTGGATTACCATGGATTACCAACAAGCGCTGTGTCATTTTTGGCACATAACTTAAAGGGAGCCCGGGTAATGCAGCAGCCTACATCAGAAGCCCTTCCATTGCCATCTGTTTGTTTATGTACACAGCGTCTCGGGGCTGACATCCACGAAAACCAAATGGTGTGAACACGATTCATGCTGACACCTGCCTCTTAAAATACCAAGATTCATTCAGAAACGCGTTCACTGAAAAAAACAGTCCCGCCTATCATATTAAGAGGAGTATGTCACAAAGTGTTTTACCTTTTTAGGATTAATCGTTCTTTATCACGAGCTTATGACATATTTATACTGTTTTGATCAATTGCGTTCCATGAAGAACCATAATGATAATTGAATTAAAAATAACTTATTTTAAAATTTAAAGACTCGTAGTCAACGAAAATGTTTAAAATTTAAATTTCAAATCATGAATCTATTTTTGTCACAGTCAGTGATGTATAATAGTCATTAATAAAGGACTTCTAAGAATAAAAATATGATACATGAAGACCAAGTTTCTGCCAGGGGAGTAAACTTCAGTGGGAAAAAAAGAACAATGCAGAATTTCTAAGAATTAGAGTGAAGCTTGTACATGATTTGGTTTCAAGTCCACCACGACAAGTATCAAGCCATAATGGTATTGCACATATTATGAAAGTGATATTACAGTTCCCTTTTAAAATATCAATATTCACAACATGCCAAATATTATATCCATATATTAACTTTACTTATTTATTAAATGTATTTATATGTGTAAAACATAAAAAATATATAATAAATATATATTCTATTTGAATAATATATAACACATACTTATATATTAACATAATGTGTAATTATATCCAAATACATGTGGGTTTTGGGGGTTTTTGGTTTTTTAAAGATTTTATTTATTTATTCATGAGAGACACAGAAAGAGAGAGAGGCAGAGACACAGGCAGAGGGAGAAGCAGGCCCCCTGCAAGGAGCCAGATGTGGGACTCGATCCCAGATTCTGGGATCACACCCTGAGCCGAAGACAGATGCTCAACCGCTGAGCCACCCAGGCATCCCCCAAATACATGTTTAAACCTATGATGGAATGTCTAGCTGAGAGCTTAAAAATGTGAGAACGCAGACATGGTTTTTAAAGCTGGAGGAGATGCGAGGACATGAATCTGCAGAAGTCAGCAGGGGTCAGGGATCTTGCAGGGTCTGTTCTGCTCACTGTATCCTGTGCAGCAAGGAGGGAAATAAGTAAAATCCATATACGATGTCACAGCACAGCTGCATCAGCTGGTGCCCAATGACGAGGTGACAATGAGGAGGACAGGTTGCTGCGGACCAAGACAAACCCCATAGATGTCCCAGAGGAATGGAGACCAATCCAGGATTTGAGGGTTCAGCTGCACCTGGGCACATGGAAGAAAGGTGGGGAAGTTTAGAACAAGGCAGTCAGTTGGCTTATGGCCCTGGGATCCTCTCATTAGCACCAATCAACCTGTTGACACCAGTTCCTCTCCACCATAACCACCCCCACCACAACAGTGACAATAATAATATTACTCTTCTATATTTGTTGAACACTATTTCTAGGCATGGGTCTGAGATCCAGAGATGTGAAGACATAACTTCTATGATTCTGGCACCTGTTCTCAGCCACTATCCCATGCTGCTTCTCTTTTGTCCGTCAGGGTGTTAGTCATGCCATCATCCCTTCTTTTATTTCATTCAGCACGGAACTGTTGAGAGCTGACCATGTGCTACATCCTCTAGAGATATTTGTCAAGATACAGGAACTATTGGTAAGCTGTCACCTGCATTGATTTCCTTGGGAGAATGTCACTCTGGTGTGGCTCAATTCTCCGATGGAAGGCCAACACCCCTTTCCAAGCCTTGGAGGAGAATCCTGCTTTCTCTGCTGTCCGTGCCTCATTCCCCAGCCTCCATGCCCAGCTCCCAGTCTCACCTGTCCCAGCCAGCCCCCGGGTGCCCACCTTTCTCCGAACCCTGATAGCTCATACAGCCCATCACACCAGGCAGTCCACAAGTTTCATATCACGCCTCCCATCACAGTGGGAGCCACCTCCTACACTCTCAGTCTCCCCAAGACTTCTGGATCGGTGGCCCCTGCTGAGATGGGATTTGAGATTTCATTCAGCTCTGTATTTCCCCCAAACGGCAGTGTCTTTAACAAGAGAAAAGTGTTTTTCTGTCTCATCTACATGTGGACGGTCCAGGGCTAGCACAGTGGCTCCCGAAACATCAAGGACCCAGGCCCCCTCCGTCCTACTGCCCTGTCATACTCAGCCTACGGCATCTCACTCATGAATCCAGTCCTGCTCTGGATCGGACACCCGAGTCCGCACTCCTGACAGCAGGAAACAGGACAGAGCGACGGAGGGAGGGAGCACTCTGTCTCCTTAGGACGCTTCTCAGAATTGGAACACGGCCCTGAGGATTTTATCCCACCAACTAGACCTTAGTGGCCACATCTCCCACCAAGCCTGAATTCCACGTGGTCAGGTGCCAGGCAAAATATCTGGGCTTCTAAAAAAAAAAATGGAAGCACAGACACTGGGGGAAGAGCCACCAAAGTCTGCCATAGCCTCTTTCTGCTTGGGCCAGACTCATTTCCCCAGTCCAGCCTCCACCCTCTGCCCCCACTTTCCCATGAATCTTAAGGACCAGGGTATAGCTGGTCCCTACAGTTTCCCTGTCTGCGACCAGCCCTCCTCCCTTATCCTGACCCCTGGAAAATCTTTACTATTAACTAATATCAATATCGTTTCCCAGGGACTTGTTCCTCTGACTTACGACGTTTAGTATTTGTGAACACATGTTCACAGATGGCTTGCCATTGATTTACGATGCAATTCTCCCATTTTGAAGCAAGAAATGTTTTCTTCTCATGGCCCACAGTACTGTAGGACACACTTAAACATTTGTTAGGAGCATAGATCTCATGTTAAGTGTTCTTATCACAAAGAAAAAAGGAGACACAGGAACTCCGGGGGTGGTGGTTAAATCCATTACCTTGATTGGGGTGATGTTTTCACAGATGCTTTCATTTGTTCAGACTTGTCAAATTGCACGCATTAAATATGGGTCTTTGTTTTTGTTTGGTGTATCAATGGCACCTCAACAAACTGCTTAAAAATAAACAAATTTTTCTGATCGGTTAGTCCGCGGTCACAGGAAAGCAAGCAGGAATGGTCCCTGCACATCAGACACCTGGGAGGTGGCTACACCGCAGCCACTGGCTGTTTAGACACCTGTTTAGACAGGGTGAGCACTTAAAATGGAGGATCTTAACCAGCACGTCTGTCGGGGCTCTCAGTTGCTGGCACTGGAATCCCCTCCAGCTATTTAAGTGGAAAAGGAATTTAGTAAAGGGTATTGGGAGCTCACAGACTCTCTGAAAGGACAACAAATCAGGCATCTTGGAGTCTATGCAGCTGGCGATAACACTGTGGGTGCCATTCCACTGACAATTCCACTAAAGGCAGATAAGTGATGACTTGGGGCAGAAAACCTGAGAAATTTCAGATGTGAAGAAAAGATTGCTTGAAACAAATAAAAGCAGGGCACTTGGGTGGCTCAGTCAGTTAAGCATCTGCCTTCAGCTCAGGTCATGACCCCGGGGTCCTGGGATTGAGTTCCACATCAGGCTCCCTGCTCAGGGGGGAGCCTGCTTCCCCCTCTCCCTCTGCTGCTCCCCCTGCTTGTGCTCTCTCTCTCTCTCTTTCTTTCTCAGTCAAATAAATAAATAAAATATGAAAAATAAAAGCAGTTCAGGTGGTGGCCTCTGAGTTAGCTCAAATGTCATTCCTGGAGTCCAGTTAAGGGCACTGATAAGCTCAGTATATTAATGATCTCAAATGTTTAGTTAAAGAAATAGCATCAGTATCCACACTGCCCAACTGTTAGGTCAACAGTGCTTTTATTCTATCACTTGGTTAGAAAGTTCAGACTTTCTAAGGCCTGTTGAGCTAATTTGTAAGAAGGAGCCAAGAAATGATCATAACCTGGGAGCTGACTTATTCCTTCCAGTTACCACAGATCTTGTTTACTCTGAGCTTATGTACATTTTGCCTTCCAAGGAAAACCAACACAGGTTCCTTGGGGGCATTTTTTCTTTTCTCGACTGTGTTTAAATAAAGTATTGATTTTGTTTTCAAGGTAATTTAAGGGGTGATACAGTTCCGATTTGATAACTACCATCTTAATACATTCAGTGTAAACAAATTTTAGGGTTTCAATAGTTATTTTTGTCATCAAAATCGACCTCATGATAACTGGCCCCCAGGAGATCACTGTGTAGCCTGTATGGGCATGAAGCTGTATGTGACATTAATGACTCAAAGACCAATGACCCAGATGAAAATTGGTATCAGAAGCTGGAAAGGCTCTTTCTGGAGACGTGTGTTCTTCAAAAGTAAAGTAACACTGGGTTTCTTGGGGGAAAGCTGAATGGGAATATGATGTTTGAGAATGCAATAGAATTTATTCTAGTTAGGTCAGAAGTGTCTGTCGAGGGCACCCCTGGGTGGCTCAGCTGTTGAGTGTCTGCTTTTGGCTCAGGTTGTGATCCCAGGGTCCTGGGATCAAGTCTGACATTGCTCCCTGCAGGGAGCCTGCTTCTGTCTTTGCCTATGTCTCTCCCACCCTCTCTCTCTGTGTGCGTGTGCCTCTCATGAATAAATAAATAAAATCTTTATTTTAAAGATTTTATTTATTTATTTATTTATTTATTTATTATTTATTTATTTATTTATTCATGAGACACACAGAGAGAGAGGCAGAGACACAGGCAGAGGGAGCAGGCTTCATGCAGGGAGCCCGACGTGGGACTCGATCCCGGGACCCCGAGGATCACGCCCTGGGCTGAAGGCAGGCGCTAAACCGCTGAGCCACCCAGGGATCCCTAAATAAATAAAATCTTAAAAACTAAAGTGTCTGTCAAGTGTCTTTGCACAGTGGAAAGTATTCATTGCAAAGAAAAATAACACTAATCCTCCGAGAGGCACATACTATCTTTTAGGAGGACATTTGGTTTCAAGAGACAGAAACCCCGTATCTATCTGATTTGCACAAAGCAAAGGAGAGGAATTTGTGGTTCTTGCCAAGATAAGGCCAGTGATGAGCTGGTTGTGGGCGTATCTAAAACCAGGGACTTTGCGGCTCTTTTTCTCTCCATCCTGGCATGGTTTTCTTTGACCTCACGCTCAGGGAGGTGCCCCCCCCCCCCGCCTCCCCGTGGGGACCGTACAGGCTTGAGGTTCACCCCCGTCCGCCCTCGGGTCCCTCCGCAAAAGAACCTGTTCTTCCCGCCCCCGCCCGGGCCCAGGTGAGCTCTGATTGGCTGAGGCTGCAGTCACGTGCTGCTCCTGGGCCAATCGCTGGCGCGGGCCCGCCACCTGCAGAGCAGCCCTGGGGCCCCGCTGGCGGGAGGAGCTGCCAAGCGGGCGCCCACCGCGGGCTGGTACCGGGCTGCGGCCTCGGGCCGGGGGCGGGAAGGCTCGGACACAATCAGAGGTTATATGGGAATGGAAAAAGGGGCGACTCGCATGATGGATGGATGTGTGTGCGTGCGTGCATGCGTGCACACAGGTGCATAAATAATTATGGAATAAACTGGAAGGTGACAGTGTCAGCCCAGTCGCCCATTTCTACTAGCACTGAAAGTGTCACCGCACGATACTACTTCTGTGAAACCCATGCAGGACACACAAGTAGTGCTTTATATTTCCTAACGCTAGATGACATCGTCATCATCACGGCGAACAGTTTTTTGTTTACTGTCACGTTCAATTCTCTCCACAATGCCATGAGCAAAGTAAGGTGCCTATTTTCATCTAACAAATAAGGAAACGGAGACACCGTGAAATTAAGTGACTTCAGCTCAGATCATGATCTCAGGGTCCTGAGCTGGAGCTCTGCTCACGCTCCACACTGAGCATGGAGTCTGCTTGGGATTCTCTCTCTCCCTCTGCCCCTCTCCCCACTCATGCACACTCTCTCTCTCTTTTTATTATTTATTTATTTTTATTTATTTATTTTTAAAGATGTTATTTATTTATTCATGACAGACACACAGAGAGAGAGAGGCAGAGACACAGGCAGAGGGAGAAGCAGGCTCCATGCAGGGAGCCCGACCTGGAACTCGATCCTGGGTCTCCAGGATCACACCCCAGGCCAAAGGTGGCGCTAAACCACTGGGCCATCGGGGCTGCCTTCTTTTTTTTTTTTTTTTTTTTTTTTAAGAAATTTGGTTGCAAATCTTTTTAAAAGGGTATACTGATTGATGTTCCTTGTTCTATTCTCTTAACTCTCCTGGTACTTTTTAAAGATAAAATAGGATCCTCATTTTAGTCTGCTCGGGCTATGGTAACGGAGGACACCAGATGAGGAATTTAAACAAAGGAAATTTTTTTCCTTTCAGTTCTAGAGATTGATGTCAAGATCAAAGTGCCAACAGGGTTGCTTTCTGGTGAGACCTCTCCTCCTGGCTGGTAGACAGGCCACCTCCTCTCTGTTCCCTCACATGGCCTCTCCTCTGTGTTCACATTCCTGGGGTCCCTTCCTCTCCTTATGAGGACATCCAGTCCTATTGGATTATGGCCACCCTTAGGACCTCACTGAACCTTAATTACGTCCTAAAAGCCCATCTCAAATATAGTCCTAGGGGTTAGGATTTCAACATATAAATTTGGGGGAGAGGGGTACATTGCAGTCCATGACAATCCTCTTGAGCTAGGAGCCAGGGTTCAGCAGAGCCCTGAGCCCTTGCCAGAGGGAGACCTTGACCCTTATGACACAGGGGGACCAGGGAGGGTATGACGGCTGCCTACCCCCTGAGTAGGATTTATATTAGTCTGTGTATGTGTGTCTTTGTGCAGTGGGGTGCAGCAGGCAGAGGGGGTCTCCCTTCCTTCCTTTGTTTTTCATCCCTCCCTCCATCCCTCCCTCCATTCCAATTGCCTTTCTCTTTTCCCTTCCTCCAAATTTCAAGCTTCTTCAAGCCACTGTGTTTCTAGTACAAGCACTGTTGTAAGCACAGCAGTTACAACCCTAAACAAACAGAGGCAGCCAGCTACCATCCATCAAGCCCATGTACACAGGAGGGAGACAGAACATAGAAAGTAAACAAATAAATAAGACAATGTCAGATGGCGTCAAGTGCTTTGCAAGATACAAGAGTGAGTGTGACTGGGCAGAGGTATTTTAGGGAGCATTTTAGGAAGCATTCTGGAGTATGTGTGAAAGGCCCAGGTAAAGAGAAAGAGAGCTAAGCCAGAGAGAAGAGCATTCCGCATTTGGGGGCGGGGAGGGGGGGGGCACGGGCAACACTGCTGTGCAAAAGCCCTGAAATAGTAGTGACTGTGCATGTGCGGTTCCTGGCAAGGCGGCATGTGGCCTCAGGGTGAGGGAGGGGACAGAGACAGGAGGGGGTGGCAGGGAGCACCTCCCTATGGGCGCCCCTGCTAGGGGGACTCAAACTCCCTTCCACCATGCAAGGACCCAGCTGTCCAGGAAGGGGGCCCTCCCTAGACACCGAATCTGCCAGTACCATCTTCTTGGCCTTTTCTACCTCCCAGTGAGAAATAAATGTGTTGTTTATAAGCCATCCGGTTTGCAGTGTTTCATTATAGTAGCCCAGCAGACTAAGGCAGTTGCATGAGGAAACACACATAAAAAACTTCAAACAGTGCCTGGCACATAAGAAGCGCTCGATAAATTTTGCTCATGGGAGAATAAATAAATAAAAGAATAAAAATATAGTACAAACTGTCTTCATGTGAAGGGAGAAGACCAGACCAAGACAAAGCTCAGGTATTTCTCCCTCAGCAACATCCAAATAGAGATCATTCCCTCTGAGAAATTCTCGCCCTCTTTCCCATCCTGGGTGGACGATGAATCCCAGCCACTGGCATCATCTGAAGAATTTTATTTCACTCTCTTTAGGCTACAGGCTGCGGAGTTCAGTGTGTGGCCTCCAGAGCCTTATGCCTCGGTTTGAAACATAGATACTGGTCCTGCCCCTAACTACATAACTTTGGGCAAAATACTTCATTTCCCTGCCTCAGTTTCCTCCCTGCAAAATGAGGATAGTCTTGCCTTGAGGATTGATGTAAATAACAGTAAGGTATTTAGACTATGCCTGGAACGCCAGTCCAAATGGAATGGTAATAGAATTGATTCCATATTTTATTTTATTTTATTTTATTTTATTTTATTTTATTTTATTTTATTTATCTTGAAGATTTTATTTATTCATTTGACAGAGAGCAAGAGAGCACAAGGGCAGAGGGGGAGGGAGAAGCAGACTCCCCACAGAGCAGGGAGCCCGATGCAGGGCTCGATCGCAGGACACTGAGATCATGACCTGAGCCAAAGGCAGACAGTTAACCGACAAAGCCACCCAGGTGCCCCCGATTCCATATTTTAAAGTGCTTTGCAAACCGTAGAACCCTGTGCACAGGTGTGGTGTTGGCACTACCCCTGCCCCATGTATGCAAGCTTCTACAAGTGGGATGTTCAAAACCAAGTCACTTTTCCCAGCTGGTTTCCAGGTCTCTCGTGTTTGCCCGCAGTTACATTTGTGTAATCCAGGTTTCCCCGTGAGACAACCCGCCAGACCCTTCCTTCTTTCGATTTCCCTAATAGGAAGTTCAATCTCTGCCTGGGCTCCTAACTCCAGACAATTTCTTGGCGCTTCCCTCTGTATTGCCCTCCCGACCCCCTGTCCTTGTCTACACAGCATGCATGGCCCTCATGCCCCAGAGCTGCCAGCAGAAACAGAGCCAGGACCAGCATGTCCATCCCCCCGGGCAGTGCTCTGCAAAACACAGTGCCCACGAGGAGTGCTGGTACAGCGGGAGAGGCATAACAAAGCCTTCATTCATTCATTCACTCGGCTGGTCATGCATTCATTAATTCCTTCAGCAAATATTTATGATGCCAGTTATGCACCAGGCACTGTTCTAGGTATGAGGGCATGGGACCTGCCCTACGTAAGAGAAAAAGGAGAAAAATAATTGCTTGTTTCTTTTGGAAAATGTTTGGTCCATGTCACGAGAAGCATCTGTGGCTGCAAAATTTTGTTCATGGGAGGGTCTTGGAGGCAGCGATTTCTTTGTGGAAGGGAGAGCAATAGGGTTCAATGAGAAACCTTCTTCATGTCTGGATCTCCCGTCATTAGGGGAATGCAGAGAGAGGCTTCTTCCCAACCCTCGAAGCTCTGTGGGGCTGTAGGACGCACTCTAGATGATTGCTGTGCATGGAAGTGGCATCACATGTCACTTCACGGAAGCATTCCTGGCAGATGCATGAGGACTATGGCCCTCTGCCCTGTTCTGTGATGGTGACCGCAGGTGCTGTGAGGTCCACCCTGCGAGATGGAGGCCCCCGCCCCCCGATGGCTGCATCCAGGACTCTGCCCTTGAAGTCATCTACGATATTACAGGAGAAAGAAAAAGAAATCCTGATATGTTCAACAGCAGTGGTTTGGGGGTTATTTGTTACTGAAGCAGATCCCAGTGGTTCCTGATGGATGGGCAGCGAGGGGTGGGGGGAGGGAGCTCGGGAGACCGGCTCGGGGCCGTTGGCAGAGCATCCCACTGGCTATCTGGAGTGTGTGCCCCACATAAACCCTGGTAAAATGTTTCCTAAAGATGACCTTACTTGACTTGGCATAGATTCCCCTTAGCATTATATTACATGGGATGCCACTGAGCGCACACTGACAGATGTTACGAGAGGATTCCTTTCCAAGCCATTCTTGGGAATCACCATAATTAAAAAATAATAAATAATAGTAAAATAATTAAACACTTTTCGTTTTAAATGAAAGAATATTACGTATTAATTCATAGACAGACCCAAGGATTCAAGTGTTTAAGGGCTTCTCGAGGGCCAACTCTTTGGGCAACTTAATTAAGAAGCTCGGTTGAGAAGCGTCGGGCTATTTAACAGAGGTTGATGGAGCCTGGGTGACTCGAGCTGCAGAGAGACGCAGCCTGTATCAGTCTTCCTCGCTTCTATGAAAACAAAGTAGGTTTGTGTTCCACTTAGGGATTCATCCATTAGTCACTGCGCAGTGTCTGAGGACAAGGATGTCCATTTCAAACCTAATTTGCCGTTGGCTTCTCATGGTAGTGGTCTGGGACTGGAATTTATCTGCCTTGACCCTGCTCTGTTTGGTTCGTCCATGCAAATATGCAGTGCCCGCAGTGAGATTTCCATAACATGCTAACAATTTGTTTTCCCTGGGATCACCTCTATTTGTCACAGGCTTGGACCCAGCCCATAAAGAAATGTCACTCTTGCCCCCTTGGTAATAATGGTTTTATGCAAATAATAGCCAAGCCTTGATTCTGTGATAATGATTTGCAGGAGAAAGAAGACTGGAGGAGAGAACAGAACAGAGAGATAAAGAAGGAGTAGGGGAGGTAGGGGAGGAAGAGGGAAGTGATGGGGAGGCAGGGTCTTGGAGGGAAGGGTTGGAGTACTGAAGGCAGTGTGGGCGTCCACAAGCAAACAAAACTGGATCTAACCCTCCACCCCATACCGGGATGTGGTGGAGATGTTTCTGCTCTGAGCACCTCCCAGCGTTGTTGGAGGGACAAATGATGGTGTGAGAACTACGGCAGAGTCCAGTGCTCCTTCCCCAGTTGTAACTATTCCTGGGTGAGCTCAGAGAGGGAAGCCAGGCCAGCAGGTGAGGGAACAAAGGATTTTTAAACTGAAGGCTGCTTACCTCCTGGGTGCACATTTCCCAAGAGTAGGTTGGGAGTAGGTTGAGAGAGTCGAGCTCCATAGGTCAGCGTTCCCTCTAGGGACCTACCCAAGAATGCCTCCCCACCCCCACCTTCTTTCCCCATCTCTCCTTCACAATTGCTCTTTTCCGGTCTTAGAAGAAGAGGTAGGATCTTCACCCATCCAGAGGCCTCCACAGTGCCTTGCTTGGAGGTCTGCAAACCTCCCCCATATTCAACAAGGAGGGCAGCCTATAATACTGGGGTCTGGGGTAAGTGCCCTCTAATTACAACTCCCTGACTCCCTCCACCCATCCCTATGATATGCACTTGCCCATAAAACGTTGTTTGATGTGTAATAATTACTTATCCAAATTTACTATACATTTATATTGTTTTGACCAGGGCGGGTTACTAATAATTCCAACATGATCTCAATCTAAGTGAAATCTTAAACATGCTGAATTTATAGTAAAAACAATTGATCGGCTAAAGATATTGAAATAAAATTAAAGTATCAGGGCAAGTAGAAGAGATCTTTAAAAGGAGAAAAGGGAATGATACACATTTCTAATGGTTAGGAAAACTCAATACATTTTTTTAAAAGGAGAGTGGATATTAGAGAGCCATCATGTTTAGCTTTCACTGGATTTAAAAGGACATTTAAAAGGATGATGCAACAGTGTTATTGCAAAATATCAACATTTACACCACTTTGTCATTTACACAACTTTGTCATGTTGGTCCTTTGCATTTGACTCAATTTTTTTTTTTTTTTTTCCAGAAGGGCTGGTTGCTGAGAACACAACCCCTTTAAACCTCTCCTGTTGGGATGCCTGGGTGGCACAGTGGTTGACTGTATGCCTTTGGCTCAGGGTATGATCCCGGGGTCCTGGGGTCGAGTCCTGCATCAGGCTCCCCACAGGGAGCCTGCTTCTCCCTCTGCCTGTGTCTCTACCTCTCTCTCTGTGTCTTTCATGAATAAATAAAATCTTTAAAAAATTAAAATTAAAAAAAAAATCTGTCCTCTTGCACATTTCTTCCAAGACTCGACATGCTGGCTTCTTCTTCAGGGCTCACTTTTCACAAAGAATCTGCGTTTGTGTCAATTCATGAGAATGATAGGAAGACTATGAGAGAGAAGCCTGGATCTTTGCAGCCTCGAGTCCTGGGCAGTGAGTGGGCTGGCCTCTCCCAGCAGCTAGGAAGCCTGGGCCCACCCGCCAGCTCCACTGCAGGGCCAGCTTTAAGGGTCAATCACTAGTATCTGCCGACTCCACCCAGTCTCATCCTTGCCTCCTTGGAAGGCAGGTGCAGTCATGTATCTACGCCCCAGACATGGGAGGTGAAGTGATCACATCCCCCTTGGGCAAATGTTTTCAAAGCCAGGCTCCATGAAACCGTGGCATCTTCTTCCTCTGGGTCCCCATGGGTCCCCATGGGTCCCCATGTACCAAGTCCCAGCTGTCCCCAAGGCGGCAATGCAGCCTTTGCGATAATGAACAGTCTCCTCTTGTGAATCTCAGAGATCTGGGGCTTGCTTGTTACTGCAGTGGAAACTCTCCACCCTAGTCATACCCAGAGTCATTTCGCAAAATTTGAAACTTCAAACGTTGAGTCTGGGAAGTGCCTTTGTTCTATGTCCAGCTCGGCTCTGTAATGACTTCTTTTTCATCTCCAAAACTCACAGCCTTTTATCACAGCCTTTTATCAGGTCAAATTTGTGCATCTTTTTGAAATAAATTTTACAAGCTGAAAAAAATGCATTGTCTCCTCTGACTTTGCCTTCAGAAAGGACCCAGGAATTCATGATTGTGTTGGTTAATTTTATGTGGCGACAGGACTGGTCAGGAAGTGTCCAGATATCCAATTACACGTTATTTCTGGATGTGTCTGTGAGGGTGTTTCTGGATGATATTAGCATTTGAATCGGTGGACAATGGGGGAAAGCAGATTGCTTCCTAATGTGGATGGGCCTCATTGAGGGCCTGAATAGAACAAAAAGGTGGAGGAAGAGAGCATCTGCTCTTTGCACCTGATTGTTCGAACTTGGACATCGGTCTTGTCCTATCCTTGGACCGGGCCTTGCACCATTGGCTACCCTGGTTCTCAGGCTTTTGAAGTCAGATTGGTCTACCCCATGGGCTTTGCTGGGTCTCCAGCTTGCAGACAACAATCATGGGATTTCCCAGTTTCCATAATCATGTGAGTCAATTCCTTACAATAAATTTTACACACACACACACACATACACACACACACAATCTCCACTAGCCCTATTTGTTGGAGAGCCCTGACTGATACAACCCCCCAGCCAGTTTTGCTACTTCTCATAGATCTTTTCAGCATTATGTCTGTGATCACTTCTTTATTCCTGCTTTTTCTGACCTTTGTGACATTGCTTGAAAAATCCCATTTCCTGCTCTGACCCAGGGTCAGAGGGTCTCATCAATAAGCAGGCCTGGTGTCCATCAAAGCTCTCTATTAAATAAGAATGTAAACATGAAGGTCTTGCCAACTGAAACACCATGTGCTGCTAATGGAGACCAGAGAAAGTGATTCATTAGCCTGGAAAACTCGGGAAAACTGATTAGTGAGTCAAAAGGACATGACCCATTATTCCACGAAAGCACATACAGATTCAGATACCATGCTGAATGTGCCAGTTCACTTGATGAATGGCCAGCCCTGAAGGCTGGTGGGAACCTTTGCTCCTTTAAGTCAGCCAAACAGCTCATTTACACATTTTTTTGAAATCTCCATTTCAGACAATGATTTTCTGGATCAATGGTGGTAGAGTAACTGAAATTCTCACTTTGTGACTAGTAAGCTATCTTACTACCATCACATATATATTTCCCCATCTATCTGGGGTCTTGGCCAATCAGAAAGCCAACATTGTGAAAATGTTCAGGGAAACCAGGCCACCCAATCCAGCATCAAAGTCCTGAATGATGTCAGCGCTACCTGGGCGACCCTTCAGTCATGCGTCATCACCTTCCAAAGGGTCTGGCTTTAAGTTCTTCCCATTTTCTCCACTGTTGGACTAATTAAAGCTATCCTAAGCTATTTGCAGGCTGTCGTAAAGGGACAGAAGGAGGAATTCTGGAGGAATGAAGGGAGACAATTGATAACTTGATGTCTCTTCTCTTAAAACCAGCTGAATCTGGAGGCTGACAGTGGACCAGCTACCCTGCATAACATCTGAGACCCTCCACACATCATCTCCTTCCTCCCTGGACTGCCAGGTGCCTGCTATATTATCTGACTGCACCTTCCAGCTTCCAGGCTGAGGCACTAAATACTCCTTTTTAAATGCAAATGTCATGTGACTCAAAGATTTTAATCAGTTAGGACTCTTGTTTGCATACAACAAAAAAAAATGAGTTTAGAAGCTTTGAATTAAAAGAATGTATACCATCAGATAACTACGAAGTGCAAGGAGTACTTAGTCTCAGACACAACTGGATCCAGAGGTTCAGATGATGTCACCAGGTCCTGACTAGTGTCCCCTGGTCTCTGGGCGTTTCCTTACCCCTCTCAGATCCATTCCTAGCATCTCCTGTCATGACTGCAGGACAGACAGGAGGCCTTCCCACTCCTGGAAGCCCTCACAACAGCCTCACAGCATCTCATTTGTCCAGAGAACATCCCATGCCTAGCTCTGGACCAATCACGGTTCCTGGAAAGGAAAACCCTGAGGATCTCACTCCACCTGATACCCAGGGCTGGTCAAGCCATTTAGGTGAGAGTAAGGGGGGGAAGACTTCCCAAGAAAACTGGTGTTTGGTTACTAAAAGGTGGTGCAATGGGTTCTGGGTAGCCAAAAAAATGCATAGTTTAAAAATCAAACTCATTAAAGAGGATTTATAAACTGAGGTAGGATGCACAGAAACCAAGTTTCCCTGTCTTTCTGTCTGAGGGCGAAGCCCATGAACCCATTTGTCAGAATTAATTTCTCAGATTAGTACCTGTGACCCAGGAAAGAGAAAATCCCTAGCGTTGGGACACGGAACAGGAGCGGTGGGACTGTAAACAGGAAGAAAGAGGTCTCGAGGTGCAGCACTGGCCAAGACAGCAAGAGTCTAGGGAATGGTGGCGACCAGCAAGAAAGGAGAGAGAGATCCAGACAGGGATCATCGCTGCGAATTGCAACATAACAACAAGGACAGCTACCGCTGGCAAAGGGCTTCCTCCGTGCCACTATTCCAATCACTCAACAGATTGTAACACATTCCCATCTCACAGTTTTCTGAGGGTCTGCTATCTTTATTTCCATTTTACAGGTAAGACAACGGAGACACAGAGGGCCTACGTAAATTGCCCAAGGTCACAGCTACTGGCGGGGACACTGAGATTTGAAACCAGCCAGTCTGCAGCAGGCTCACACATTCAGAAAAAAAAGATAGTGAAGAAAGACCCAGAGCCAGAGAACCAGGACAGCGCTGCTGGAAGAGGATGCTGAGCTCCTTAGATCAGATCCTCTTGATCTAGATGGGGAAAATGAGGCCTCCTTACTTTGGCTGCCCTGCCACCCCAAGGTGTTGGTGAGAGCTCCTCTATCTTCAGTAGTGTGTGACATAAAAGCCAAACCAAGCCTGTTTCAGCAAGAAGAGCGTTTGTTGGCTCCCCAAACAAAACATCTAAGTGTTGTGCTGGTTTCAGGCATGGCTCGATTCTGGACTCAGTACAACAAGGCTCAGTTTCCGGTGCCTTGGCGCTATGGGTGGATGTTTGCTTCCTTCTCAGGCTCGAGGTGGCAAGGGGTCTGCCTCCAGGTTCAACTCATCAGAAAAGAGCCAGGAGCATCCAGGTTAAGTCTTGAGACTCACCTGACTTGGGTCACCTGAAGTTATGTGCTCACCCTAGATGAAACACTCTTGCCGCGGAGCACCACGCAGTGAGTGATTGGCTTGGCTCTAGAAATGCTGTGTGCTGATTGGCTTAGCCCTGAAAAAAAAAATGCTACCTGCAGTTGGCTCAGTTCTGGGTCTTGGACCTCTGACTCCCCAGATCAGATGCGTGAAGGAGCTAGAGGGAAGAATTTCCAAATGACAGTGGAAGGGTAGGGTGCAGGATGGGGAGGTGTAAGAAGCTTCTGTTTCCGGTATAAAGAGAAATGCAGGAGTTTAAAAATAACTATTCACAATGCCCAGGCTTCTATGTGAGAAAAGTTTGATTTTTTTTCTTATGTTATTTGGAAGCAATCAAAATACATATAACCCACAGTGACCTCAGAGTGTCTTTCAGACTCATTGGTTTGTATTTGAAAAAATGGATTCAAAATCTCTGACCTGTTGTTTCTGGGGTGTCTTGATTCCGCGGTGACTGGTAAATTCACGTGTTGGCACACGGTTATGAAATATCTTATCTGCCTTCAAAGATGAGACTATTCCTTCTCCCCAGTTCCTGGGACACGCCAGAGCACAGAACAATCCTTCAGTGGAAACCAAGGGTTGTACAAGACCTCTCCAGAAGGAACTGAAACAAGCCCACGATAGACATTTCTTTCCTGGGTAAAATGCACACACGAGGGAGCTTTCTCCGTGTGCTCATTTTGATGAACCATGGTCCCTCATGAGAATTCAATTCAAGCTTTTCCAGGGGCCCCTCCAAAGCTGAAGAATATGTCTTCCATGTTGACAGAGTGCCTAGTTCAACAATGGTGCTGGATAAATGTGAGTTGATGCCTAGGAATGAATTTTCCTACTTTGGGATTGGCTACCTCAAAAGGGGCCAGACCCAGCCCCTCTTGGAGGTCTAATGGTTCAAGGCAGGGCTGTGAACATGGTGGGAGAGAGAACACTGTCCTGCCTTGGGTCCACTGAAGACTCACCCACCCACCAGCTTTGGCGTATTCTCTGGATGGCTGTATCAGTCAAGGATCTTTTGGTTGCAACCCAAAGACACTGGGTCCAGCCAGCTGAAGCAAAGAAAGGAGTTCCTGGAGGGATATGAGTTAGTTCAAAAAAGGGAGCTAAAGGGCAAGAATTGAGTCATCTCTGAGGTTCCATGAAGAGGAAATAAAGATGATGTTTATCAGGGCACCGCAGTGGGTCCAGTCCTCTCCAGACTGCATTTTTTCCTCCTCAGATTCAAATCGTCAAGAGATTCAAATTACCCACTGACCCTGCTAGGACCATACATACAGAGGCTTTATCAAAAGTGGGGGTGGCCCAAGAGGTTGAACACAGGCAGGCAATGTGCTCTGGATCCCCACTTCTGCTCTGTATCTTCCCTCAATTTGCCCAGAAAAAGCAAGTCCCTTCTTCTCCCAAGTAAATACCCGAGTGATGGTCTTGAGCAAATGCCCAGGGACCAGTACCCCAGAACATTCATTACAGCTTTTGTCTGCGATAGTAAAATACATAGCGTCCACTTGAATAGCCATTGGATGGACACAATGGCACAGGTACGGAGGTTAAAATAAAGTAGAAACATAGATATCAACAAAAATCAAAGTCAAAGATATTATATTCAATAAAACTAAGTAGATTATAGAAGAATACATACAATAATACCGTTTATGCCAAATAATATATGTAACCTTTGGGAGTATAGACAAAGTCCTTAGAAGTCTAAATTCTGTGGATTTCCCTCCCTCTCCCCAAGAAGTGGCCACTCCCTTAACTTCATTAGTTACAGGAAGGTTCAAATGCACTTCTGAGGTCAGATTCCCAATCACAGAGCCCTGAGTACCCAGATGCTTTGTTACCTAACACTTTTCTGTATGTATAAAACATTTCTTTAAAAAAAAAAAAAAAAAGTGAGCTGCAAGTGTACAGCCCATGGCCAGGGCAGTGTCTGCTTTGCTGAGTCCTGAAAGGATCTCTGTCCCTTGAATCTCTTGTCTTCCTTAGATACCTCAGACTGTGAGCGCCCTCGCTCTTTGCCCCCAGCAGCCGCCCACCCCTGCTCCACCTCTCAGGACCCCTGTGGGTGTCTGTGCTGTGTTGGGGAGTGAGGACACCTTCCTCCCCGCAGCGCTGGGTTGCACCGTAATTTGCCTATTGATCATCAGTCAGGATTCAGGAAGGAGCTGCAGGCACGGCTGTGTCCCTACGGGGACCTGGGCATCGTCCAGCCACGCGGAACCAGAGATCAATTGTCAGGCCCCAACCGTGCTGGGATCTGCGAGGAGTCCCCAGGTCTGTGCGGGAGGACACGGGGGCTCTGATGTTCCCAGAGAGAGGCGCAGCTGAGACCTGGTGTCCCTGCCCTGGCTCCATCTCCAGGCAGAACCCCCAGGCCTCCTCACCTCCCGGAGGCTGATGGGTTCAACATCAGAGATTCCTTCCCTTTGGGTTTCTCCTAGGTGGGACGGCTGAGCCATACCCACCTGCGCTATAGCAGGGGCTTGTGGACAGCCACACGGATCTGTCCCTGGGGGGGGGGGGGGGGGACAACAGGGGACAGCACTGGGGAATCAAGAGTGCAGAGAAGAGACCACTCATCTCCCGTCACCCCTGCTTCTCCTGGGGGCGTTCGTACAGGGATCTACACTGGGAGGAGAGAGAAGCAGAGGGAGAACTGCTCTGTCTCAAAGTCAACAGAATGTCACCTCCTGTCACTGAGTATTCTTGGTTACACTGGGGCGGGCCTACCAGATAAAAGATTCTGAAGAATTGAAGTATAGCATGGCTGTTCATAACTAGAAGCCCCTGGACTGCTTAACAGAACAAAGACGGCTACCCTCAGGCAGGAGGAGAAGATCAATTGCAATGTTGGAAAAGGTTTAGACAGCCTCTGAGTCAACAAGAAAAACCCCAGTGAAAATCAAAGGGTCGATGCCTGTGTAGAATATTCCCTTGGAGCTCAGCTCCATACTTCTAGATGAATCTGAAGTGGGAGACATATATCCACTCAAATGTGCTTGGACGTCAGTAACCAAATATCCCAATAACACACATTTAAAGAATCCTACTTATTGTCCCCTGTAACAGAAGCGATGATTGATTTAGCTTAACTATGTTGTCTTTCTGCCCTTGCCCTCCCCGTCGGCTTGGCTTGGTTCTTAAGTCTATCTCCTCGTGATCACAGAATGGCTGCTTTGGTCCTAGCATCTTGTCTTCAACCGATTCTTTTCAAAGTCAGGAAATAAGAGTTTCTTTCTGTGCGTTTTACAAAATCATTTTACATCATTTTACAAAAGATGGAAACCTTCCTAGAAGGTTCTCCAGACCTCAGAATAAATTTACTCTCCCGTTACATGAGTCAGACTTGGGTCCCATGGCCACTCTTGGTGACAGTGGAGGTTGGGCATGCTTCTGGCCCATTAGTGATCTACAGTGGGAGGAGTGTCATGCTCTTCCTGACAGGGAAACCTGGGTAGGTGACCTGGTCACCTGGGTAGGTGATCCTTACTTAGCCCCTGCCCCTGAAAGGCACATAAGGCCTGTAGTTCGATTTCTTTTTACAAGGGCTGTGTGGACATTTGGATAGGACAATTCTTTGCTGTGAAGGCTTGTCTCTTCCACTGCAAGTCATACAGTGGAAGTCACATGCAAAATGCTAGAAAGGACATCAGCCATCAGATTTTGTGACATTCCAGAACTCCCTTAGAAAAACCCAAATGCTCTCTAATGCTCTCTGCCTTCAATCTGTGCCGAAGAAGATTCTTAACATGTGTGAACTGTGTCTGCACGATTCAGAGACAAGGGTCGGGACAGGGCTCACCACCAGAGCAGCTCTGTTTCTGATTTATTTTACAAATTGAATTTTTACGATAGGTTTTCTTTGATGAAATGTTTTACACCTAGAGATAGTTGCAAGTGCCTACATGAATCTAGACTGGAGTCATGTGAATTTGAAACTGCCTTTTTCAGAGTAAGAAGATTGGCCAACACGGTTATTCTCCTGAGCGCATATTCTGATCAAATTTTTGATAGTTGATGTAATAAATTGTGGCTCATTGATAGTCTGTATTTTCTTTTATTTCCCACTTTTAGGGGGCCTCCGTCCCCTGGATTCATCCCTCATTCACACCAGAGATGAGTCTTAGAAACTCGTGTGTGCTGACCTCAAAATTAGAGAAAACTAAAACATTTCAGGCAAAGAAATCCCAGCTGCCTGACCAAATTGTTTGCTTTTGTTTGGGGGTGGATTTTCTTCTTCTTCTTCTTCTTCTTCTTCTTCTTCTTCTTCTTCTTCTTCTTCTTCTTCTTCTTCTTCTTCTTCTTTTTCTTCTTTCTTCTTCTTTCTTCTTCTTCTTCTTCTTCTTCTTCTTCTTCTTCTTCTTCTTCTTCTTCTTTTAATTCTTGCATTTGTGGCATGCTGCAGAGGAGGGGAAGAGTTCAGGTTGCACTCTTTCTTTCTTCTCTAGAATAAGAAAAATAAAACTTGGCTAGAGTTGAGTGCCTCCTAATCCCCAATAGAAATCTGGCATTTTCATCTTGCTTTTTTTCAGCCTCTCTGATCTTCACATAGCCTGAGGTGGGGGTGGGGTCCGCCCAGCAGAGTGTTACAGTAATCCCACCCAGTAATAACCAAGGCATGCCTGAGGGTTTCAGTGGAGATTGAAAGGTCCCAAGCCCATCCCTTTTCTAAGGTGATGAAAAGTTGGTCTGGGCAGGGCACCAAGTGTCACTTATCAGATTCCAGGTGGCATTGTCACTGACGCCTGACCCTGCTGGCGTCTGTTGAGGGTGGGCTCCATCGAGTGAGTAGGAGGGGTGACTGGGCACCAGGCTTGAGGGGATTCAGGATCCCTGGCGCAGTTCCTGACTGGGACGGCTGCTTGGTTCTGGCAGGGACCAGGGCACCATGGAGACGAGGAAACAGACAAAATGACTCATCTTGGCTCTGAGCCCAGAATATGTATGCTAATGCCATCATGCAGACAAAAATAAGATTATAGAGATATTGAGCGCAAAAAATGCCCAACCTTAAATAATACTTCCCTTTAATCCATCAACACAGAGACTCAATAATTTGCTGAGATCCAGAGTCAAAGAGAAAATCATCACATGAATAAAGTTGTTTAGCAAGTCCATTTTTCCCTCTGCCCACCCCATGCTCCTCTTGACAGACATTGCCAGGGCTCACCAACATCCCTAGCTCCCCATTTCTTCCAGGTCCTTGGGAGGATCAGACTCCCTGACCCTCTGTGGCCATGTGACCACTCCCAGCCAATGAAAACAGAGAGAAAGTGACAGGAATTGTGTCCAAGCAGAAGCCTGGAAGAGCCGGATTGTGATTTGCTCTGCTCCCTTCCTATGCCGTGGTCACAGGGACACGCACTGAGATGGTGTGGCCTCCGTCCAATGGGATTACTAAATGACTGTGCTGAAAAGAGCCCCCCAAATTGCCCTCTTAGACACACAGTGTCAGTGAGAAAACGTTTGTTGTGTTAAGCCATGGAGATTTCAGTGTTGTTACTGCAACATACCCTGGCCCATCCTGATTAATACACTCAATATCTTCCCCCACCATATCGTATAGATGGACACATTCAAAGCTCATGCATCCCTCTAAACTTTTGCTCAAAAGCCTATTGGTGTTCAAGTTTCCTCCAGGCAAAAAAAAATTACAAGTGTCACAGACGAGATAGCTGCTGACTTTGGCAAATCAGAACTGCTTCCCCAATATTGAATCTGATGCACAGGAAAGAAGCATTTAAAAGTGCTGACATCAGGAATGGACACGTTAATGATTGTGTCAAAAGAGATCTAAATTTAGAAATAGAAATAGTCTAGTGACAGGTAGGAATGAACCATTGAGGCTTGGATACATGGTGCCATTTGGGGATTATCTGAGCTACATAATTGTCACTCATGTTGCGAGTACATTTCATCTTAAATCCATTAAGAAGTGGGAGGAGAAAACAGAGAGAAAATATGTTATACGTTATACATGGAGGCTGGTCAACATATTTTAACCATAATTGCAGATATCAAAAGAGCTCACACTGCTTCTGTTCTCATAACAAATGAGCTATAAAGAAATGTGAGAATATTGGTAAACTGGCAAGGATAAAATACCAAACTGACTTTATTTTATTAAAAACAACAAGAATAGGGATCCCTGGGTGGCGCAGCGGTTTGGCGCCTCCCTTTGGCCCAGGGCGCGATCCTGGAGACCCGGGATCGAATCCCACGTCGGGCTTCCGGTGCATGGAGCCTGCTTCTCCCTCTGCCTGTGTCTCTGCCTCTCTCTCTCTCTCTCACTGTGTGCCTATCATAAAAAATAAAAATTAAAAATTAAAAAAAAAAACAAGAATAACAAAAAGCACTTGGCTCAGTGTAGAAGACAAATATTGATTCCCCCCCCCCAAACACACTCCCACTATTTTTAGTAACAAAATATTCCTCATATATTTTCCAGGAGACCACCCCCTACCCTGCAGCCCCAAGTCATAACAAATGAAAATACATGTCCACGCAAAATGTACATACACATCAGTGTTCACAGCATTCTTCATATTAACGGAGAAGTGGGAACAGTCCCAATATGAGTGGGTGGATTACAGAAACAAACCCAAACTGTGGTGTGCCCATATCGTGGAATACTATTCGGTAACAAAAAGGAAAAACAAAACCTGTTGATGCACACCATCACCTGGATGGATCTCACAGACATTCTGCTAAGGAAGAAGAGCCAAGCTTAAAAAGTCACGTGCCTTAGAATGCTATTCTTGAGATGATGGAAGCTCCAGGGTTTGGAGATCAGATTAGTGGTTGCCAGGAGCTGGGGGAGAAGAGAAGAGTTGGCTATAAGGTGGTGACACAGAGAGATTTCGAGGCTGATGAAGCCCATTGTATCCTTATTGTGGTAGAGAATACCCAAATCTATACTTTGTGATGTGACAGCGTGTATGTTTCTTCTTTTGCCAAGTGGGTCCCCCCTTAGAGTGAAATGACAGGTATTTCTGCCTCTTTTCCATTTGCACAGAAAACATCAAATTATAATGCATTGTTTTCATTTCGCCGTAACACCAAATCCTTCTTTGAAGTCAATAATGAGAAAGCTCATCTTAGGGGTAATTTCCTGATCATCCAATTTTTGAATATATATATATATATATATATATTTTTTTTTTTTTTTTTTTAATTTGCTAACCCCTGCTGGCGTGCCAGGTGGCAGGTATGGTAATCCCTGGAGATTTCACTGTTACTCCGCTAAGATTGATAAAAGCCAAACTTCAGATAACCTTCCATCGCACGCACTTGTTAAGAAGCAGAAAGTCAAAGAGCTGGATGGAATGTCAAGAAGAATTGGAATTGAGACATTGCTTACGTCACAGGATAAAAGTTTACAGGCGTCGTCAGCAAAGTAAGCTGCTGGCACTGCAAAGCTTCACTCAGTCCTATGAGAAACTACAGCTATTCTAGAACACATCCAGGAGAGTGAACCTCCTGCCCTTCTCTCCAGCTATCTCTGATCCAGGCACCTCTGAGGTCCCCATTCCCCAATCATTCACAGGGTGGATCAGGCGTGGGTTTGAATTGCAAACAACAGAACCCACTCCAGCTAGTGTAGGGGAGGCAAAATTTCCTTCTCCCCTCTTAGATTCTGTGGTTGGGCCTAAGAATTAAGCTGACACAAGACAGATGAACAAGAGAAAAGCACACACATTTTATTTAATATTTTTGCATGCACAAGGGAGTCCTAAAAAAAAATAATAATAAAGACTCTAAGACGCCACCAGGCCCCAAAGCTCATACCCCTTTTTAAACAAAGAATGATAAATAGTAGGGCTGTGACAAGACAAAGCAGCTCGGACTAGGGGCAATAAATTGTGAGACAGTGACTAGGAAGTATATGGGGAAATCTAAGGGAAGATAAAGGTTATATTAGTAGGTTTGTTTGGACAGATCCATTTTGGCATTGACTCCCAGTCTCTGGTGATAAGAATGTGCTGCCCCGTGCGGGGAGGACATCTTTCTCATGGGAAATTTTATGACCTGCTCTTAGGCAGAAATGGGAAGTCAGAGAGCCCTTCCTGCATCTGCGCTTTCTCAGATGCCTTCAGCTCGAAATCATCAACATGCCAAAGTGGCATGTTTAGAGGTGGCATATTTCAAGCCTCTTTCCTTGTTTAGGCCAGAAAGGAATCCGTTGAGTGTCTCTCACAGTGATCTCCACAAAGCCAGAGAATCAGAATCAGACTCAGAGGTTGTAACCAGAAACAGGCAGGCTCCTCACCCCCTGGCGCTGGGCCCAGAGCCTGCAGGTCAGGTCATTGGTGCTGAGCACAGGGTCCAAGGGGACAGCCTTCTGCCTCCCGGGTAGCTTCTAAAAGCCCCATATCTCTTGGCCACCCTCTCCAGAAGGCACTCTGCCCGCTGCCACCCCTCACCCCCATCTCTGCTCAGCACTGAAGCCTTCTTTGTCGCCAGCTGATCGGTGGGATCCCCCCACACGCCTGCTGTCTAGCTGCGGGGGAGACTGGGAAGGTGGGTTTCTGGCTTCTCTTTTGAGGATGTGCAGACACATCAGAGGAGATATTCCCCTGAATGTAGAAAGGCTTCCTAAAGGGTCCGGTCAACCGCAAATCATGACAAATGCCCCCTCCCCAGTGACTGTCTCAGCCTAGCGCTCCCAGCAGCGCTCTTGACCACAGTTACATCACTTTCAAAAATTGGCAAAGAGGTTATGACAAATGCAGTGTTAAATTCCCAACTCCCCGATGGAGAGATCGGGAGGCCGGAGCTAATGTTTGGTAGAGGAAAGTCACAGTATAAATTCCAGATGTTATTCCAGGAAAAGGTGTTTTTGGCATGAATGTGCTATTTTCATGTAATGAAAGCCGTTCAGTTCTAGAAGAGAAAGATTTTAGTTTCCCAGGGGGGAGAGAGAGAGAGAGAGAGGGAGAGAGAGAACATGTGTGTGTGCCCAAGTATAATCCTCAAAATGTTAAAAACATAATTTTGATGAACTACATTACATGGTGGCCACTTGTCAAATCTATTTAACTCCTTAATGGTGGTATTAATAGGATGCAGAGCTGATTGGCCACAGGATCTGAGAACAGTGTTCTGTATGGTCAGTGAAACCGAGGGACGGTGCGGTCCGATGCCAAGTTAGATGCAGCCACTTCAGGATTTCCCTGGGCAACAGAACTACAGCTATTGGGTTATCTTTAGTACAATCATAAAAGAAAAAGACGTATGTTACCAGTTTTCTGTATGTTAACCTCTACCTTTCCCACGTTGTGAAACATCTGACCCGTAGCCAATAGTCATAGGAAGTTCAGGTGCCATTCCGTAGCGTCCAATGTCCCTAACCAGGGGTTTGTAACAAGTCCTCCATCCTGACACTAAAAGATCTCACAATCATCATTATGCCTTATTCTCAAATTTGATTTTTTTTTTTTTCTGAACACCTGTAATGACATTTTCTCCCACCCCTCAAAGATAAACATGACGTGCTGACTGGAGCTTTCTTCTCTTGAACGTATGCACCCAATCATTCATCCATTCAACAAACACGTACTGGGCTCCATTCTGTGTCCAGAACTCAGTTGGCCACTGAAGAAACAGACAGAAATGAGACACAATTTCAACTCACAGGTAGAAGGAAGTTGGACACAGTCAATATTTTCTGAAGACCTACTAAGTGCCAGGTCGTATCCAAGGCTGTGAGGGATAATGTAGACATCGGCTGCAGTGGGTTTCTGCTGTGGGGGGTTGCACAGCCTCAGTTCCCCCCCCCCCTTTTACCCTAGGGACCTCACTTTTTCCTTAAGCATTCCATGCACACTGTGCTGCTATCTGGATGGAGCAGATGATCATGGTGCTCTGGCCAGAGGGCGGACACGAGGCGGAAGCTCAAACTTCGCTCATGGGAAATTTCATCTCACAATGACTAACATTAAGAAACAAGAGTGATTTGGGTTATCACTCCAAAACACAAGCCCAAAAGAAATTGCCCAGGAGTTCCTGCTCCCTGGACTCCAGAACTGACCCAGTTCTTGTCCTTCAGAACCTGGTGCCCCAGCCCTTCTTGTTGTTTCCAGAGTCACCCCATATCCTTCCCTAGATTCTTGGGGTTTTTAAAAGATTTTATTTATTTATTCATGAGAGACACACAGAGAGAGGCAGAGACAGAGGCAGAGGGAGAAGCTGGCTCTCCTGTGGGGAGCCCAATTTGGGACTCGATCCTAGGACCCCAGGATCATGACCTCAGCCTAAGGTAGATGCTCAACCACTGAACCACCCAGGTGCCCCAGATTCTTCTTTTGATAAAGCTGCCCAAAGCCAGCTGCTGTTGCTTGCAACCAAAAGACCCTGGCTGATGGATACAGCTGTTCACGGAATGTATCAAGGATAACAGGTTGGCGGGGTGGGGGAAGAGAGGTGATTTGCAGCAGATCCAAGGCTGACAGCCCCTGCCCCCCTGCCCAGCTCCCTCTCCTGGTGTATTCACACTCTTCACCCTGGGGGTGGGGCCATGGCGTGGCTCTTTCGAGAGACAGACAAATCCCAGCTAGGAGAACTCACCTTCTCAGCCACAAAGTCACATTTGCCAACCCCTTATAGGTGCCAGGCACCGTGCAAGGAACAGAGTGATGTAATCCCTGCCCTTGAAGAGCTTCTAGTAAGTGATTCAGCTAAACTCCTAGGAGCGACCAGAGTTCATGATTAGCTCAAAGGAGAAAACCCTCCAAAGAGTACAGTTCACAGGGAGAGCTATGAGAGACCAGCTTCCTGTGAGTTCTTTCCTGCCTGGCACCATGATCTCACTGCAAGAGGGATGATTCTCTTGTAAACCTCGCTGGAATTGCTGTAAACATGGCCTGGTGAAGTCCAGTGCTTGAGATGTGGGAGCGTCTGTACCATCAGTGTATGAGAGACCCACATGGGCAACAGGTCAATGGTTTCAAATATGTTTCTCCCACTCTGAAGGCCGATTATCTTGGGGAAGGTCACCGTGTTTACATTTCTTTCAAGGCTGCTTCATGGAGCATTTGCAGCGATCAAGTGTATCATATTTTATACAAGAGGCTGAGTCAAGAAAACTTGCAAGTTGTCTTCTCAGTGTTTATTCATTCAATAGCTATTTAAAGAGCTTCTGCTATAAGCAAGTACTATTCTAGATGCCCAAAGTATAACAATGAACAAAATGGACAGAAATCCCTGTCTCCAAAGGGCCCGTATTCTTTTGGGGGCAGTTTATAACAACAACTTGATTTTCACTTAGAAGACTCTACCCTGCAGTCAATACCCAGTTCGATATGGTGTGGAGGCAAAGGCACCCCAGACTCTGGAAGGGGGACCTATGATCCAGGTTAAACCTAACAGCACCAGTGTTGCCCTGGCAACAGGAATTCATTACTGGGTGTGCATGTGACCTAAGCTGATCCAATCAAAGTTCACCTCGGGCTTTTGTGAAAGCTACTGGAAAACAGACCGACCACAGCCCATTGTTTGAAACGCCTCCCCCGCCAAAAAAAGGGTCAGCGGGCCTATTCCATCCCCATCTGGTCCTGGAAAGTGAAGCCAAGACCTGTATGTCCTGATGAATACTGAATTTGATGTCTGGATGTAGCCGTACCCAATGAGTGTCTAAAATGACCATGTAATGTACTGTCCACAGGACACGTGTGTGAGCAAAAGGGATACTTTGGACAATCACGCCAGAACAACAGGCATAGACGGGGACCATACTGGGCAAACTGGACTTAAACACTTGCAGCTCTTACTTGTGACTGATTTTTTCATCACATGAGGCAAGACATTACCTCTTGAAGGTACTCCATATCCTTACAATGAATGCCTTCTGCTTAATTTAGCAAAAGGGCAGTTCTGAGTCATAATAATCGGTGGGATAGGAAGGGGCTGCTGTTCATGACGAAGGAGGCAAGCAGGTGCACGCTGGGACCTCCCCATTCGGACCAGGACACCTGCTCACCCTGAGTACTGGGTGTCCAAGGTGCCCAGCACCACGTTGGACATGGAGGATTCCTGGATGAATAAGGCACTGAGGCACAGGTCCCTTCCGCCAGGCGCTCCCTGTCTTAGTAAGAGACATAAGTAGCTCAAACCACAACTACAGCACAAGACACTGAAGCCCACCTGCTCAGCAGCCCCCTTTGAATTGTGCTCACATTCAGGGTTCGTCTCTGTTCAGCAACACCTAGAGGTGATGATTGGCTGAGCCGGCTGCTTGACCTCTTCCCTTCCTCCAGCATTTACAGAAAACTTGCAGCACTTCAAGGAAAGATGGCAGGCCAGCTGTGGTCTAATATTTGAGCTACTTTCTGCCCCTCTATGATCAGAATTTCAGCCCAGGAGCCTTAGAGATGGAAACCCTTCATCTTCAGGTCAAGGAGATGGTGGGGATGGAACAAAGAGAAGCTCGGCCTCCTCCTCCCCCTGCCCACTGTGGGTTTCCCCGGGGGAGGGACAGGGCTCCAGCAGTATCCACTCTTGTGGTCCCGATGTGTCGTGGATCAGCAGGGTGCACCCTCAACGGACTTTTATCTGAAATTAATACGGCAGCATCATTTTGCCAGAAGAAAGACATTGTGGACCAAAGGCACCATCTCGTCTGCCAGGAAACATCTCGTGGTCATGGGAGGAAGCCCTGGGCGCCAGAGTCCAGGGGGTCGGTGTTGGCTCTAGCTGTCTGCCTTTTGTACTTGAAAAAACACAGAACGTCGCACCGATGTCCTGCCCGTATTGACTGGCCACACACCCTGTGGTCAGCACACCACGCTGGCCCCTCTTCCGTAACACGCCGGGAGGAAAAGCAGAGACATAATTCCTCTTGTCTTCTTGAGCGGGACGAGCCATGTGTCAAGTTAATGAGTGGATCTGATGAAGTGTGAGACAGCTTGCCATGCGACAGCCAGTGGCCTTGTTGCCTTTCCCTCGGATAATATTGGATTTCGTAGTGATAACATCAACAAGAGAAAGGCACGTAGCTAACAGCTAATTTCTGAAGAACATATGTTTCTGCTCAATTTCTGCACCTTTATTGCTCCGTGTGACATTGTAATACTTTCTGCTGCATAACAGACCTGATTCGGCTCATCTGTCTTCCATCTAATTCAAGTCAAAACCAGTAAAGTGAGCCAATTCCTGGCCTATTTGTAGCTCTTCCACGAATTATTGTCACTGATTGTCTTGTGCTGCAATTTTTTTTCAGGAACCAAGAGCTCAGAAAACAAAACAACCCCCTCCCCCCCCCAAAAAAAAAAAACCGAAACGAACAACACCTGACCAAGTTGAAGGCAATCTCATTTTCTTTTCTATACTGTTTCCTTAAAAGATGAAAAATGACAGTTTGGAACCTAATGGCACAAGTTCCATCTGCATAGATAACAGATTGCTGTTTTTATGAAGAAATCACAAAACAGGAGAAAGTGCCTGCCTTTAGTTCTACGAGCACAAAATGAATCCTTGGGAAACCTGTAGACTTCTTGATAAATCTGATAAGCTGTCACAGCTCAAAACTTGAGTTTCTCACTCCAAACGAGCTTGGAGCCGTCCCCGAGACCCGTGGCAGGTTTTCATTTTTCTCACTCAATCCATTTTACGAAGATAGCCAATCCATTCTACGAATCCGACAGCTAAGCTTCAAGCACTTCTTCCCCATCGCTACTACCTTGGTCAAAGCCACTGTTAAAACTGTCTCCTGGCTCACTGATGCCTCAGGATCTGCCCTTGCCCCCTGCCCCGGCCCTTCCACTAGTCGGCTCTTAACACGACGATCAGAGAGATCCTGTTAATTATAGGTCAAATCACTCACTCTGACAGGAAGGCTTCTAAGATGGCCCCAAAATTCCTGCCTCCTTTTTATGTAATCCCTCCCCCTAGAGTATGGCAAACACTGGAAATATGATGGCCTATCACCCTTATGATTGGGTGGCTAATCCAGTGACTTTGTGTTGTTGGGTTTTTTTAGATTTATTTATTTATTCATGAGAGACACACAGAGAGGCAGAGACACAGGCAGAGGGAGAAGCAGGCTCCCTGTGGGGAGCCCGATGCAGGACTCGATCCCTGGACCCCGGGATCATGCCCTGAGCCAAAGGCAGATGCTCAACTGCTGAGCCACCCAGGCGTCCCTAACCCATTGACTTTGAATTAATCAAAAAGGTGAGGATCTGGGTGGGCCTCATTTAATCAGGTGAGTCCTTTAAAGGAGCCAGGATCTTTCTGAAGAATATTGGAGCTGTGATGGAGGGGACAGGTGGCCAGGACCTGAGGGCAAACTCCAGGAGCTGTGAGTGGTGTCCAGCTAATAATTAGCAAGACAATAGGAACCCCTCTCCTTCAGCCACGAGGAAATAAATTCTGTCTACAGTCTTAGGGAGTTTGGAAGCAGACTTTTTCCTAGTAAAGACTCTAGACGGGAGTGCAACCAGCTGACCTCTTGACTTCTTCATTGTGAGACCCTGAGCAGAGGCTCCAGCTAAAATGTCCTTGCCTCCAGGCCACAGAAACTGAGAAAATGAATCTCTGCTGTTTTAAGCCGCTAAATTTGTGGTCATTTGCTATACAGTGACAAATCACACAATAATAGAAAATTAACACACTCTCTGTTCAAAATCCTCCAGTCTTCTCATTCACATAAAATCCAGATCCTCTCAATGCTTATGAGGCCCAGTGTGGCCTGGTCTCCCCATCCCTCTGGCTCTTTCTGTACACCTGTCTCCCTCCTTCACTCTACTGTGGCTACACTGGTCACTCTCTGCTGCTCAGAAGTGCCAGACACACTCTTGCCCCAGGGCCTTTGCACTTGCTGTTCCCACTGCCTGGAATATACTCTCTTCCCAGATATTAGCCTATCTCCCTCCCTCTTGGCTTTCAGATCTCTGTTCTGTGTCAGCTTCCTCTGAGGAGCCCCCCTTGCACCCAACCCCACCATTCCTTGCCACACTTTCCTTCCTGGCACCAGCCACCTCCTAATTTGTTCTAGATACATTTCATCTTTTTGTTGATCATCCTTGACCAGAAGGTGAGCTCCATAGTGTCAAGACTTTCATCGATCTTCTGCTTTATACATTGAACCTAGAACAGTGCCTGAAACATAATAGACAGTCATAACTAGATCTTGAATGAATGAATGAATGAATGAATGAATGAATGAATGAATTATTCAGGGTTTAATTGGAAAACCAGGCCTAACGGAACCATCATGGTAGCCTCAAATGCCAAGTGAAATGGGCCACATGAACTTTAAAGTGTCCATAAAAGGAAAAGAGCCAAAACCACAGAGTTCCATAAGCTTTTTTTTTTTGTTTCTCCCAATCTTTATGTTTTTTTAAGAAACCAAGTAAACCTAGAGTTTTAGCCACCGCCCCCCCCCCCCCGCCTTTTTTTATAAGTGTTCCTTTGCCTGCTCCATGGCCACCGAAGCTCCGGGGCCCCCCAGACACCCGTCTGGTCATGGAGTCGTTTGCACTTTGAAGAAAATGAGGCCGACGTGAGAAGTCACTGTCTTTGTCAGTCAAGGCCAAGATACACAGCAGCAAATGTCAGCCAGAGACAGGGCCCCTGTAATAAGGGGCTGCTGTGCCTGAACGTTTTGCATAATTGGAAGGCGAGGTTAACAGCAATAAGGAAAATTAACACGGACGTCCAACAGTTTATGAAGCAGATGCTGGAAAATAAATAGAGCGGAGGGCGTCCAGCTAGCTCAGCCTGACTCTGTTATTTATTTTTTTAGAGTGACGGAATAGCATGGGGGCAGGGGAGCAGGAGGGATGCGTGTTGGGGGAAAGTCACGGCTGTGGAACTGGGTTCAGGCCTCGGGCTGAAGTCCAGCTGCCTACACCCCAGCTGTGTGGCCCTTGGCAGGGGCCCCATCTGCCCTCTCCCCAGGCTGAAGAAGTGGAACAACATCGATGAGAAGGAAGCCTTTCTGCTTTAGGGGCCACTGAGGGGTTAAGAACACACGAGAGACAAGATGACTTGGGATTTTCCCTGACAAACCTCACACAGCACGTCCCTGTTGCAAGCCTCCTCTCAGGAGTATCTCACTGAAGCCCCTCATCAACCCCATGGGGTGGGTACTGTTACTCTCCCCCTCTGCACACAAGGGCCCCAGGCATGCAGAGAGGGCCACTGCCCCAGGTCATACAGTGAAGCAGCAGAATCAGCATTCAAACCCAAGCTGCCCATCCCTGGAATCACAAGCCACCATGCCCCGACGTGACACTGGTGCGTCTGCTTCTTTGCGAGTCACTCTGTCCCCTGGCTGTTGGAGAACTGTATCAGTAGTGGCTCAAATCTGGGACATTAATAGTAGTAGCACCTCAAGTCCTGAATCCGGAGGGGTCTGAAAGACTGATGCCACAGCAGCTTAGAGGGGCTTGGAGACCAGGTGTCCCCAGAGCCTGGCAGGAGGGAACTGCCTGCAAAGGACCCAACATCAGGCACCACACAGCCACCATCACTCAATGGAGGCCACAGGTGGGGGTCGTCGTCACAGCCTGAGCCATACAATGTCACATGGCAGATGACACAGGACAGTGGAAAAGGAATTTGCTGCAGGTCCTGAGATGTGGGCTCTTCCCAAGAACCCAAATGCAATGGAGGCAGGGGGTGGGCTGGGGGCAAAGCACTTATTTCTTTTAAAAGAGGAAGAAAGAGGAGGCACCTGGATGGCTCAGGTCATTAAGCAGCCAACTGTTGATTTCTGCTCAGGTCATGGTCTCAGGGTTGTGAGATCAAGCCCCATGACCAGCTCCGCCCTTGAGGCTGGCAGGAGGGGGGAGCTTACAGGAGATTCTCTCCTTCTTCCCCGCCTCCACTTGCACACACTCTCTTTCAGATACATAAATCTTTTTTAAAAATAAAAGAGGAAGATCCCGTTTATATTAGTTGTCTCGGAGTTCATGAAATTGCAGAAAACTCTTACCAGCAAGCTTTTCTTCAAAGGATCCCAGAACTTAACAGAAATATGAAGAGTGTGAATCTTTCCACATTTCTAAATGAGCCTCATCTTCGTTTAACTTTTAACACTTGGCTGAGTTTATTTTTATCTGTTCACAATATTTCAAGATTAAAAGAACACTTTTCAAATGAAGGCAGCGGCATGATCCTTCTAAATGGGTGTTGTCCCCCCCCCCCCCGCCGCCCCCCGCACCTTGGTGCATCTTCTTCTTGAGCTTTGCCCCCTCCCTTGGGGTCCGCCCCACACTGCGAGGGCCAGGTCAGACACCAGCGCTGTGGGAAGCCACTTCTAACTCGGTCCGAGGCCCCTGGGGCTGGGCAGGTCCTGGGGGGAGAGAAGCCAGGGGCGCAGGGGCCCGGGGCTGGGCACCCGGAGACACCTGCGTGCAGCGGCTGCTGCTCCTCCATCAGCCCATCGGCGCCCCGCGGACCCAGACTCCCTGCGGCCAGTATCGCAACTGGGATTTGAGGACTTGCTCAGAATCAAGAAGGTGCATCAGCTCACGGTAAACCCCGCCCTGGGAAATAAGAAAAAAAGTGGTGGGCAGGGAAGGCCTGAGGATGCTGAGGTTAAGAAGAGCCTCCTTGTGGCTCCTCCCTGTCTGCAAGCGCCAAGGAGATCTGAGGCGGCTGTGTTGTCCCTACCTGGTTTCCCTCCAGGCTCAGGGGGGGCTCCCACCAGGCTCAGCCTGTCCTGGGAGAGGCCCACGGGGACTGTCGGGAGCTCACCTTTGCCCAGATGGCTGACCTGCTGGAGTCTCAGCCGCTTCCACCTGTGCAGACGCGGGAAGCTCACAGAATGTGCCTGGCTGCTTGGGGGACACGCACTCACATTCTGAAAGTCTAGTCGGGCAATGGCCGAGTTTACAGACAAGGAGGTTTGTCCAGAGGTCAATGTTCTCGACCTGAACTTTACTAATTATACATTTATGTCATCTTTCTAGATATGTTAGTAATAATTATCAATAGTGTTAGCTATGCAACTGGATGATTAAGGATGATTATCATTTCATTATTATTAATACTTATACACCAATGTATTAATAATGAAAATAATTTCTGGTGTGCTCTATACAAAATTGTGCAAAATGCTTTCATATATGACATCTAGTTTGATCACTGAATGAGGACCAGGAAGGGCAGTGCAGCACGTTGAAGAATTCTTACCTCCGTATCTTATTTCATAGGTGAAAAATAAACTGGGGCACAGAGAGGGCACTCTAAGTGACTTGCCCAAGGACATAGTAAGTAAGTGCCTGGGCTTGTCTTGGCACTTCTGTCCTAAGCTGGGGCTTTGGGTGCTGGGTGAAGCCCTGGGATGGGAGTCAGGGTCTCTATGTTTTCCTCATGTTATGGAAAAATCAAGTTAAAATTCTAATTTAAATAAGAAATATTAAAGGTGGTCTCCTTTTTAAAAAATGAAAACCTTATAAATACAGGTGGCATCGCTAATGATTTCTTCTCAGTCCTGGGCTTGACCCCTCCTTAGAGGTGGCCATCATGCTGCTATCAGTGGATCAGTTTCCAGAACAGATTCCCAAGTAGTACAGACATGACTCTCCAAAGAGACCAGATAGTATTTTTGTAGGCACGGGTTTACACAGACAGTCCTTCTCATCACATGAGATCAAGCACCTTGCTTTCTCTCCCTCAAGTACATGCATTAGAAGCCTGTCTACCCTGCTGCATGTAGGTCCCTCCCCCACCCCCACATCTGCTGAATGGTACACACAGTGCAGAGACCCAGTTCACACTGCCTCCTCTAGGATATCTAGGTTGCATATCTAGGTTGTGAGGGGGCCACTAGTTTGTTTGAGACTTTCCAGTTCTCCTCCATCTGGGTAGATGACCCAACTGCCCTTCTCTGCCCTGTTCTGCAGGTAGTCATGGTTCCCTGATTGACTTTGATCAATGAAATGTGAGCACAAGTCCCACATCTCATTTCAAGGCACTCTAAGAACCTACCTGATTCACCACCCTCACTTGGGTCCCTGAGTGAGGACGACACAAAACAGAGCTCTCACCTACCTGAGAGGGATGTGAAGTTAGAGTGAGAATCAACTTTCACTGTTCAAGCCCTGTGATTTGGGTGCTACTTGTTACTGGGGTAGCATCTTGTCTGTCTTGGTTGATGCAGATTCTTCTGTGGTCAGCTGAGTAACAGCCCCCCCTCCCCCCAAGGCTGTCCACACTCTAATTCCCAGAACCTGTGACTACACCACATTACATGGCAGAAGGGACTTTGTATATGTGACTAACTTAAAGGTCTTGAGATAGGAAGAGTAACCTGGATTATTCAGGGGGGCCCAGTGGAATCTGAAGGGTCCTCATAACAGGGCATGGGAGTCAGAGACAGGAAAAGGTGATGTGACCTCAGAAGTGGAGAGAGATGGGAAGATGCTGCTCCACTGGGCATGAACGTGGGGGATGGGCCACAAACCAAAGAACGCAGGTGGCTTCTGGAAGCCAGAAAAGGGAGGGAAATGGATTCTCCCCTAGAGCAGCCCTGCCAACCCATTCTAGACTTCTGACCTCCACAACTGTGGGAGAATAAACTCCTGTTTTAAGACACCAAGTTCATGGTAATCTGTTACACGTACAGTGATAAGAAACTGGTATGTGTCCTGACATTTTTATAAAACAAACAGCGCTTCAGTGAACATCTTTGTATCTCTTTGATATACGTGGGTGTTTCTCAAATTCAAAGTTTTAAACAAAGGACGTATGCCACAAAATTGTGCTTTCATTTTTAAGAGTAAAAATGAACTTTCTGCTAAATAAAATTTCATCTAAAATACCCCCAAATGCCTGAGGTTAAATACACAATACGACTTATTAATCCATCACTCCTGGTTTAATACAAAGCTCTAGGAATTGCCGTCCACGTGCGCTCCTCTGTGCACTGAGATCTGTGGCAGCGGGAGGTGGTGGGACAGGCACCTTGCACTGTGTCTCCTAGTCTCTGAGCCCCAGTGTCACTTTGCATTTTGCTCCCCTGTATTTAACCCGGGAGGAGGGAAGGGGAAGTCACAAATCACCAGTGCAATGCCCAGTCCTCAACCTCGCCAACCTTCCTCCAGCTTGTCTGTACATCCCCTACATTTATGGCTAAACCTCCTTCCCTTTCATTTTTCTCCCCAGGAACCCCGAGGTATAACAGGCCTGGGAACTCGGCAGGATTCTTAATGGCTGGTTTGATTGCTCAGGTCCCGGTTGTTCTCTCTCAATTTGGCCACAAAGGTTACCTGGCTCCAGAAACAATCAATGGATCACTAACGCAAGCGGCATGTTTTCGCCTCCTTTCAGACCGCAGGACATTTTATAAACAGACTGCCAAGTCATTTTAAAGCTGTGAACATTCAAATTGCTCGTGTCGCTGAGCCTATGCTGGAACACACCAATTTCAAGCCCTTGTGCAGCTCCAAGTCTCCAAAAGCTGCTAATAGGTACGCAGGGAGAATAAGGCAACATTGGATGTCTTCCATTTAGGACAGCAGAAATAGAACTTGTGACAGAAGATGGGAGATATCATTAACCTTCACACCGACACCTCCCTCTCCAGAGACCCTATAGAGCCACAGGCAGGAAGCGAGATCTTTAAAGATATCTGTGGCTTTCATGGACCGGCAACTTGGCCAGCGGTGACCCTGGAGTCCCTCCTAACCGACCAAGGGACGTTTGGCACAGATGTGAGGGGGTGAGAACAAGGGAAATGCAGAGAAAAAGGAAAAGAGTTCATTAACGAGTCCTTTTCACCATTGGCTCCCAGAGGATGACAGAGTGGAGAGCAAGTGGGAAAACTCACCAGAAACTCTCAGAAATTGCCAGTACTCTGAACAGTGATTATTACATGCTCACGCAGCTTCTCCAGTATAAACCTCTTGTTTTGAGTTTCCAGCACATGCCCCCCATCTTCTGGTAACTACACCCAGGTAAATAGTCACTCTACCACTATGGATTCACTGGGTTCAGGATGAGATCAGCATAGGGGGGGAAGGGGAACTGATAAGCATGGTCAAGTGACCTGGCCTGGCCAATCAACTGGCGAATCCCCCAGACCCAGAAGTGGTTCCAGATGAGCACATGACAAGAGTGGGTCCAAGCAGAGTGAATCCCATCTCTGGAGCAGGAGTGACTGGGAGAGATGCTCCCCGGGGGTAGGTGCTGCTGGAGGTCGACCCAACAGCTTCCCCACCCCTTATTCCTGCCAACATAGCCAGCCCCCAGTCTAGAGGTGGCCAGTTACCTGCTTCCCCATCCTCCTTTGTGGTGAGCTATGGGCACGTGATCAGCTCTAGCCAATGGAATCCGAGGGAGCACCTGTTGGGGGGCATGGGTGGGGTGGGGGTGGTCCTGGGAAAGATCCACCAGATATGATGAAAGATGTGCTGGATGAGAGGTTTCCTTGCCTGCTTCATTGTACACAGTGTGAAGGCAACATGCTTAGAGATGCAGGAGCCATGTGAGGACTACATCTGAGAGGCTTACAGAATTACATGGAAATCCACCCAGACCTCACATTCCATGGTACTGAAGCACTCTCAGTCTTCTTTAGTCTTCTTGTTATGTGTTAGGGGGTGGTGGGTATGCTAGTATTTAAACCACTTTCTAGACAGAGGTTTTGTTATTCTGGTCCTTTTTTTTTTTTTTTCAGTAAACTAGAAATATGAATGGTTTGAGCACTACCAGAAGCCCTCTTACCACCCCCAGAGAGCCCAAGAATGACACTATCATGAACAGAGCTCACGTGAACAGGATCCTGATGACACTGCTTGAGCCCCTGAATCCATCGGTACCTGGAGACTGACCTCTGAGTTTTTCAGTTAAATGAATTGCTCAAGTCTGTTCCAGTTTCTCTTGCAATTTACTACATTAAACTTGAAAACTTCTGCATAACAAAGGATGCCATTAAATATTTTAAAATATTTGCCCAAAGATGTTCTCTATGGTAATATTAATAACAGCAAAAGTAAATGAATGAATGAATGAATGAATATGCAAATGAATGGAAAATATCCACATATCTACAATACAATGGTTAATGGCCCATCCCTACTATGCATCACTAAGTCATCACTTAAAGAAAGGAGGTAGACCAATATGTATTTACAGAGCATTACCACCAAGGCATCTATTTTGTGAAAAGTAACTAAAGAATAATTATATGCATGCATATCTTACATATGTATATTTTCATGCCCACATTTACAGAGGTATGTTCCTACAAAATAGGCTAGAAAAGTTCGTAGTGAAATAGTAATATAGTATGAGAAGAAGAGTGGAATTGTGGAAAGGGGGGATATTTTTACACTATAAACTTCCAAACTGTTTCCATTTTAATAAAATACATTTTTATATTACTTGTGAAATTAACATGAAAATCTGAAAGAAAAAAACCCTAAAATATCCATACTGCTCTAAGTGGGCTCTAGTCATTACAGAATATTCCCTAAGAAAGAGAGAAAACCAAATGAAAAGCAGATTGAGCCCTTGGGTGTGCCACATGGAAGCTGAAAAATCCTGCTGGGCTTTCTGTCTTCTGTCCTCAGTGTCTGTGACCAGCCAGCCTGTCGGGAGCCCTCCACCTTGTCCTCAGGCTTTGAGGACTTGAGCTGGTCCTACACAGGCAGGACCCTGTCCCTGCTCTCTGCCAGCTGAGCTCCAGTGCTCAGCAATTTAGTGAGCATTGCTCCAGAGACCCTCTCGGCCTGATGTCAGCTCCACTCAGCCTGGAATGTCTCCTCTGAGGCTATCTTCAAGGTAACGAAGTCCACACTCGTTCCACCTGTCAGGTGATTAAGGGCAGAGAGCCTCCACCGTTTTGTGTTTCCGTCACCCTTGAGAGACAAGAAGCTGGTGGTAACCTGCTTCCTGTGTATAAAGTTACCACTCAAAACAGTATAGTTATTGAGTCAAAACACCAAACAAGCCAGTAAGAGTCCTACAACACTCACTGTTCTAGAATAATGATGTTTGCAGTGACCACAAGAGCAGGGATCTTCTCACACACATGGTCACTGTTTAAGGAAAAGAATATTCTGTTCCGGCTGTTTTGCATTAGAGAGGCCAACAAACTATCTCTCTTTGTCTCTCATTGGCACTAACCTGGCGTCATACTCCAAGACAGGTAGAAAATGTGGAGGAAAGTACAAGATCCTACAGACCTTTGAGGATCCTTGTGTCTTGGTCAGTTGGAGCTGCTCTAACAAAGCACCTTAGATGGGGTGGCTTAGCAACGTCAGAAACTTGTTTGTCACAGTTCCGGAGGCTGGAAGTCTGAGACGGTGGTGCCAGCATGGGCAGGCTCTGGCCCCTCTCCAGGTGGCATACTGCAGACTTCCTATATCCTCATATGGCAGATGGGAGAGAAGAGGAGTGAACTCTCTTGTGATACTTACAAGGACACGAATCCCCTCATGACCCAATCCCCTCCCAAAGGCCCCATCTCCTAATACCATCATGTAGGAGGGGGGAGGCTTTCAACATATGAGTTTGCGGGGGACACAGACATTCAGCCCATAACTCCCTGTAATGTCACCACTCTTTACTCTGAAGGAGATAAAAAGCCACTGGCCACCTTGCGCTGAAGGGTGGCAGATGTGACTCACCTATGGGGCCCTACAGGGAGCAGACAATCTGGAAGCAGCCAGACAGGGGCAAGGAGACATGTGAGGAGGAGGGTGTGCTGCCAGATTGGGGTTGGGAGGACAAAGAGAGAGGAAGGAGGAGTGACTCTGGTTCAGAGGCTTCTGAACGGAGCTGCTGGAAGGAGGGAGAGAGAGATGCTCCGAGAAGGTGGCCAGGTGGTCACTCAGGCCTATGACCCCACAGCTGTTGTTTCTTTCGCCATGACCTTCCTTGTCTGTACCTTCATCATCTCTTCACATGTCTCTTTCCCAGACTCAAGTTCTCAAAGACAAGGCCTGTGCCCTCAATCACCATGTGGCCCGTGTCACAGCCAGGGCCTGGAAAATAGAGCAGTCAGTCAGTGTTTGCAGAAGAAATAAATAGAGGGTACAGAGAGGTTGAGGAGACATATGGTGGAAGCAACCAACCGTAAAATTCTCAGTAAAAAAAACAAGAAAGGAGAAAAAAAGAAAAGAAAATCTAGCTTGATTCAGATAGATTTAAAAAAAAAAAAAAAAAACATGTTTTGTAGTTATCTTGGCTGTTCAGACAAGTGCTTGGTGACTTGGCATTATCCATGAACGACTCTGATCCAGCCAGGGAGGTCTTGGGAATCGGACTTGGGGAAAACATACTCATGCACACACACCAAGGTGTTCACTGTGAGTTTATCCATAAGAGGGAAAACTCGGGAAGATCCCAAATGTCCATCAGGCAATGGATCGAGAATAGTGATGGCGGTGTGGCAAAGGAATCCTGAACAGCGAACAGAAGAAAGTTTGGACTACACGTGTCGACGTGACAGTCAAAAACCTATCCTGCAGGAGGAACATGACACAGCTTGTTTTTATTTATATGTAAAATCTACACCCAGGGGCACCTGGTGCCTCAGTGGTTGAGCGTCTGCCTTTGGCTCAGGTTGTGATCCCGGGGTCCTGAGATTGACTCCTGAATTGGGTTCCCCACAGGGAGCCTGCTTCTCCCTCTGCCTACATCTCTGCCTTTCTCTTTGTATCTCTTATGAATAAATAAAATCTTTGGGAAAAAAATCTACGCCCCAAAAATACCTATTCTTTTTAATTTAATTATAATTTTTATCGAAGAGGATTATTGGATTCTAGGGCTGACAGTGAAAACCTGCAGGCCCCCAGCCCACCCCTCATCACCGATTTCTATGCTCCAGAAACAACCATCTTCAGCAATTTAGTGTTTCTAGGAGTATCTACCTCTGTATTCCTGAGTGATATGTTTACATAGCTGCTTTTCAATTTTGCTAGTTCATTACCTCCTGCCTTCCTGCTATGAAACAGAATTATGAGGATTTCATCCACAGACCAGCCCTGCTCACACCTGCACCCTCCTCTGTCATCCTGACAGTCAAATCAAGACTTGTGGGGCATAGAAATGTGCACTGTTCACACTACTGTTGTCAAGCAAAAAGGATCCACAGATGAGCTGTGTGATGTGAAATTCAATTGTCCCATTTACAAATTTGTGTTTTGTTTTGTTTCTCTAAAATGAGTAATTACCTTAACTTTCTCCTACTTCCTATGTTTTCTCCATTGTTGTCACTAATGCATCCCTGCGTTCTCTAACCCGCCCCTCAGGATGCTCACACCATCAGGTAAGGAGACGGGGTGATGGTTGTCTTGGCCTCTCCCTCCACAGAAGGTCTCCTCTCAAGATCTGCTTCAGAGCAGTGATGCTGATGTTCCCCTGATGGTCTGATTGACCCTGGAGACCCTGCCCCTCTCCCCACAGGATCTTCATGTCCTTGTCTGGGACCCACAGGGATTACTTTCTTAATCTACCCCCTGCTGGTGTAGCACATCCTACTCCCATGGCTTTCTGAGAAAGAGCATGGAGGAGATGATTCTCTGTGATCTTGCGGGTCAATGTCTTCATTCTGTACTTGTCCTTGATCTATTATATGGCTGTGGTTCACACCCTGTGCTGGGAGTAAATTTCCCAAGAAGGCACTGCTCTCTTCCTGCCCCAGGTGCATCTTGAGTCCTGGTCCTGAATTTGAGAGCAAGTCCTTCCCTTTGGACACTTCTAGGGTTTTCTCTTCCTCGCAGGTTTTTGTGAATTCATGGTGATGTTCCCAGTGCCAGGTCTTCTAAAATTAATTTTTCTGAGCACCATGAGAAATTAATTTTAAAGTCTGAAAAAGACAAAGGAGATTCTGGGAGACAGTTTGGTGGTTGCTTACAACACTAAACACACTCTCACCATATGACCGAGCAATTGTGCTCATTGCATGTACGTAATGAAGCTAAAAACTTGAGTCCAGGCAAAACCTTGCATGTTTACAGCAGCTTTATTCACAATTGCCAGACCTTGAAGGAAACCCAAAATATCCTTCAAAGGTAAATGGACAAGCCACAGTGATACATCCAGACAATGGAATGTTATCAATCCACGTACACGAAGATGCAGAGGAAACGTAAATGCACGTTGCTAAATAAAAGAAGCCAATCTGCAAAAGTACGGATTGTATGATTCCAACTATAGAAGACATTTTGGAAAAGGAAAAACTATGGAGACTGTAAATCAAGGAATCTGTGGTTACCAAAGGTTCTGGGGGAAGGAGGCATGAACAAGCAGAGCTCGGAGGATTTTTAGGGCAGTGAAGCTCTTCTGTATGACCCTGCAGTGGGGGGTATGTGCCCTCATACCTTTGTTAAGAGCCCAAGGAATATCCAACACAAAGAGTGAACCCTAGTGGAAACTATTCATAATCATGCATTAATATTGACTCATCAATCACAACAAATGCTCTACACTAACGCAAGACATTCATAATAAGGAAAAGTAGGGGAGGGAGAGGATTGAGGGGGTGATTGAGAACTCTGTATGTTTTGCTCCATTTTCTTAAAAATAAAAATTAAACTGCTTGGGGTGGGGAGTAGTGAAAACTGGTGAAGGGGAGAGAGAGAGATGCAGGCTTCTAGTTATGGAATGAGTAAGTCATAGAAGAAAAGGCAGAGCACAGGGAATAGTCAATGGCACTGTCCTAGCACTGTATGGGACAGATGGAAGCTATACTTGTGGTGAGCACAGCGTAATGTCTAAACTTCTCCCATCACATGGTCGTACTCCTGAAAATAATGTAACACCGAGTGACAACTGTATTTTTAAAATGGTATTGAAATGAAAACAACTAAAACTGTGCAAAGAAAGAAAAAAAAGGTTATCAGTGTAAAAATGAAAAGAGACAAAAGTCACCTGTATCCTACTCTTTCTATTTTTTCCTGGTAGAGGTAAACAAATAAGCATGGCCAGATTCACGGCCACCAGTACCTCCCTGGATCAGACCTAGGACGTTGGGCCATGGTGCCTAGAACTCTGGAGCTGCCCCCTCCAACCCCAGCAGGCTCGCCAGGAGAAACCCACAGCCCCGGACATGTGCTGTGGGCAGCCTGAGGCAGGACAGGCCTACACCCTGCACCCCGCGTGGCCTCTGCCTCAAGGGACCCCTTTCAGGCAGGCCCCCCCTTGTGGATCTGGAAGCACAGCCAGCGCTTTAAGGGAGGTCACAGAAAGAGCTTTCCAACACACGGGGGTTGGCGTGGCCCCTCCTGCCCTGGGATGAAATCCCTACTTCACCTTCACTTGCCAAGGACCAGACTCCTGGGGACACCAGGAGCCAGTGACCAGGCCAGCTGCTATCAGCCTTGAAACTCCATGCCTGTGTTCTGTCCCCAGCAGGGCCTTGGTCTGGTGCCCAGACAGCTTCAGGGGAGACGGAGCCCTGTGTCCCACACAGTGTCAGGTTCCTTCTCCAGCCCCAGTTTAACTTTCTCCACTTGAGCTCCACCAATAGATAGACAAGTATGAGGATGGATCCCGCCCGCTTTGGGTCCTACTCACAGTTAATCTGTGCCGAGTCAAGACCTGAGTAGTTGAGGTGATGGAAGATCTCTGATTCTGGGGCATTTGCACGAGGGCAAAGGTCCTTTGCTTTTATAATCTCCTGCATGTATATGTGTGCTTGGATGATTCCCTTGCTAAGCTCTAAGTTCTGCAAGAACGAACTATGTGCTTGCAACTTATCCTCATTCCCGTCCACTCTCATTCCCTCAGACAGGTCTGTGCTTATCATGAATGCAGCTTCTCAGCTCCCACCCTAAATATTGAACTTGGGTCTGGCCACCCCCACATTTTGATAACTTTATTATTAGTTTAATGCATGTACTAGGGGTTAGGACATATACCCTCCACTGGCTAGAGTCTGCCCTACAAGAGAACTTTACCACTTCCCGAACAACAAAAAGTCTTAGGACACGGCCCCACCACTTAACATCCTTCTGAATGTTTCTGTTATCACTGTTTAATTTAATTCCATGTGGATTACAAACCCAGCAGGACATTATTATTGTTGTTGTTGTTGTTATTGTTGTTTTCTGAACTCCTTAAACATGTCCACATTTTACCTGTACTATGGCTCTTCATTTTTCCATGTGTTTCTCATCTGAAGTCATTTCTCCTCTGTCTCAATAATTCCCTTTAGTGTTTGAGGGCCAACCTGCTGACAATAAATTCTCTCAATTTTTGCTTCTCTAAAAAGAAATGCCCTATTTCACCTTCAAAGTATATTTCCAATGGGTATAAAATTGTGAATTGCTAGGTTTTTCTCCTTTCAGCACTATATTCCATCACCCTCTGGCTCCATTGTTCTTATTGAGAAGTCAGCTGTTTATTATCCTTTTTCCTTTAAAGGAGATGTGTGTTTTTTCTTCCAGCTGTGTTCAAGATTTTCTCTTCGTCTTCATTGTTGGCAGTATCACTATGATACAATCAGGTGCATATTTCCCTGTTTTTATCATGGTGGAAATTCTTCAATCTGCAACTTAATGTGTTTCGTCAGCTTTGGGAAAATCCTCAAAATCTCTTTATGTCATGCTTCTGGAACATATTCCCTCTTTTTTTTTTTTTTTTTTCAGAATGTCAATTACACACATTTTAGAACTTTTCACAATATTGGATATTTTCCATGTTTTTATTCCATGCTTCAGTGCTGAGAATAAGTTCAACAAACTTATTCTCTTCTTTGACTAAACTGCTGACATACCAATCTCTTGTGGTTTTAATTTTACTTATTTTATTATTCAGTTTCAGACTCTTCATTTGACTATTTGTATAAATTGCTTTTCTCTGATAAAATGTTCCCACTGTTGACACATGGATAATAATTATTTCATAATTCTTCTCTGGTAAATTCCAGCACCTGGTCTTTTCCTGGCTTCTATTTTTTCACCACTTAGTTTTGGCCATTGGCTCCTGCTCCTATTATGTTTGGTAACTTTTTATGAATTCTGGGTGTCTTATTTGAAAACTTTAATGTCCCTTAATGATGTTGTCTTTTCCTAGAGAGTGAATTCTTTCACCAACCACGATGGTAGGAGCAGATTTCCTTATAAAATCTGGAGTTAAGATTATTTAAGGCATAATGGCAGTCTTTACAAGGTCTAGTTTATTTTGATTTGAACTTGTAAGGAAAGTCCTTCTAGGGTCTCAACTGTAAGACTTGCACATTTTTCAGGGCTCCAGTTTTCTGAGCCTTGAACTCTAATATGTGTTGTTATGGCCTCATGGTGTCAGTGGGCATGCAACTAAGTTTCTCAACTTCTCTATAACCCCCTTTCAGTTTGATTTCCTAGGCATCTTGTTCTATAAGCTCAGAAATCAGCAAACATTTCTTGAAAGTGCTGCAAAAGGTCAGATTTACCACTGAAGAACCTATTTTCTCTGATATCTTGTGTCCCCAGTGCTGGATTTTTTGGTAGCCTTGAATGCCAACTCTTATCTCAATCGATCTGTGAACTTGGCATAGAGCCCTGAACTGCCACTTTCTGCTCTCAAGACCTCTCTGCACTTACTGACTGACAACTAGTGCAGGGATAGAAGGGGTGAAGAATATGGGGTTCACTGCATGTATTTCACTTCTTTCTAGAGTTCTGGACCATCAGGTCCTGGCAGCCTAAGCTGCTTTCTGATGTCTTCAAGTATCTTTCTTCCTCTCCTCCATTCTTTCAGTTTACTAAGCTTTGCTGGGTGTTCCCTAGGTCTGATATATGTTATTCCATCATACCTAAATAGTTGGGGTGTCTCTTCTTGCATATGAAACTAGACAGAAATACCTAGAAAGCTAGGATTGAAGAGTATCTGCACATCTCTTTACTAGATAAAAGGTAAATTGGTTTTGTTGCTATTTTCTCATGAAACCAAACATTCCAACAACAGGCAAAGATGGAGAGAGCATTGAGCTCAAAGGTTACAAACCAAAATGACTACCAGCACTGGGAAAATAAGCCAAAGAGTGCAACAATCCAAGTATCATTGAAAGGAAAATTGTGGAGCTTGACATAGAGACTCGATCCCAGGATCCTGAGATCATGACCTGAGTTAAAATCAATAGTCAGACACTTAACTGACTGAGCTGCCCAGGTGCCCCTATAAGCTATCGGTTACATAAAAATAAAGACGATTTAAATTCTGACAATTATTTTTTAACAATGTGCTTCAAAAAATAATAATTATAGAAATTGGAACATAGGTATGTTTACAGGACTGGCTCTGGAAGTCAGACCACCTGGGTTCAAATCCTGCTTTCCTCCTACCAAGCAGGTGACCCAGGGAAAGCCATTGAACCCAACTTGGCCAGCATTTACCCATCAGGAAAGTGGGAACAAGCGTATTGGCTCATGGGTGCAAGAATTAGACAAGGTAGCATACATGAAACACCTAGAACCCGAAATCACAAGTCTTGGAGAGTCCTCATCAAACAAAGGAAAACAGTGTGCAGGACACACCCCTTTCTTAAGCTGATTTCAGCCCACAGGCCACCACTTTTAGGCGTCTGCCCTGGTCCAGCCCCTTACTCTACAGACGGGGCACGTGTGAGTCACAGAAAGGGAAAGACAACTGCTCCCACAAACATGCAGCTCGTCAGCCCTAAAACTGGGTGTAGGACTGGAATTTCCTTTTGATGCATTTCATCAATTAAATCCATGTGCCCTGGAAGCCAAGCAGCTAATTTCTGTGGAAGGCAGAGGGGTCGAAGCTCCCTCCAACTATAGATAATTCTCTAATTGCCACGGCTGCCCCGAATTCATTGCAATCATTAGCAGAGCCCCCTGTGCCCCGGCTGAGAGAGGGGAGGCAGGTCCAGACATATCATTGCTCATCTAAATTTTTAATAATGCTCCAATCTTCAGATCATCGGGGTAATCAAACCCAAATTAGCCTGATACTCGAAGCCACAGAATAACAAGGAGAGTGAAAGGGATAATGTTTCTTTAATGAAAATTTCATCAATGCAGATTTCTCATTGAATATTAAGGGTCTTGGCCTGAAGCCGCATCGGAGCTGACTGCTGTGACACTGACCTTTGTCCCTCAGAGGGAGACACAAGCTCAGGGTCTGGCTGGCCTCGCCTGCTCCATGATGACACAGGTGGCCGTGTCTGCGGCTCCAGGAAGGAAGCTCTCGAGCCTGGGGCAAGTGGGCTCAGGCCCCATCCTCTCCAGAAGGTTCCTCCGGGTGGCTCAGCGTCAGCCCCCCCTCTCAGCCTCTCAGCCCTCCCTGCCTTGCTGCTCATCCTGAGACCGCACCCCTGACTCACTAGCTCCTCGGCCCTCCAGCTGCCTGGGCCAAGTCCTTGGGGTCATCTTTGGATTGTGTCTTTTGCGCTCACTGCCTCTGCCCACCCGTCAGCAGATGCCACCAGCTCGACCTTCCCATGTGGGGCCTGAGCTGGGTCCTGGGGACCCTGCAGGATACCTCCTCCCTGCCGCTCCCTCAGGGACCCACAGACTGTACCCTCACAGGTCCCAGGGTCCTGGTGACATACACTCATCGGCTCAGACCCACCCGGTGGCTCCAGTTAGGCTCAGGGAAAGCCAGCGTCCTCTCAGTGGCCGCCAAGCTCTTCCCAGGAACTGGTCCCAACGCCTCTCCGACCTCAACTTCTGTCCTCCTGTCCTCATCCCCACAGCCCCTCCAGCCCTCGCTGCCCCTCACAGCACACAGGCCTGGCACCACTATGCCCCCTGCCCCAGCAAGCCCCCAGCACCCACAGGCTCCCCACTCCCCCTTTCCAGGCCCTGACCCCTGTCACCGGGGACCTGCACTGGGGCCTCACCCCAGCCTCTGGGCGACCATCACCACCTGGTGTCATACCCCTGCTGGTGTTCCTGCTCCTTGTCCCTTCGGGCCCGACCGCCCTCACTGTGGCCCGCGGGCCTGCACTGTGACTGTCACCCCTTGCCGTCCCGCCGCCCCAGCCTCTGGGCGACCATCACCACCTGGTGTCATACCCCCGCTGGTGTTCCTGCTGCTGCTCCCCCTCCCGCCCAGCGGGGGAGCCCCGACCCTCGGAGCGCGGGCTGGGCAGGTGCACCGCCGGCGGCGGGACGGAGCTCACTTGGACGGCGAGGCCGGGGCTGCCCAGGGTAGTCGTCGGGCTCCTCCAGCCCCCCTGGGGTCAGGCCAGCGCTCAGCCCGAGACACCCCAGAGGACGAGGAGAGGGGCCTCGTCCCCGTGGCTGCCCAGAGCCACCAGGGGTGGGGGGCGCCTGGAGCCCGGGAAAGACCCTGCCCCGAGGCGGGCCCCCGGGGCACGGGGACGCGGGGACAGCCCGGGAGCCGCCGGCCGCAGAGCGGGCTCAGATGGTGAGAGGCCTCTGGGCCGGTCTCAGCGGGGCTGTCCGCGGCCTGGGGGCCCCTGCCTGCAGCCCTCAGCCCCGTGTTCGGGGAGCCCTTCTGTCCGCCGCCCGCCGCCAGCTCTGTCTCCCGCGGCCACTGCCTTGGGTCACCCAGCCTGGAGTCTTTGTGCCCTGGTCCCCATGTCCCTCGGCCACGCATCCAGGGGTGACGCGGCCCCCACAGCCCCCCATCACCTGCTACACGCGGCAGGTCCCTCTCCTGACCTGGCAGCAGCCCCAGGGCCTCAGAGGGGGAACAAGTCACTTTTCCCCCCGAGACTCAGTTTACGCAATTGCAAGGTGAACGGGTGTGACTAAATGATTCCCCTGACTCCAACGTTCTATGGTTTAAATGGTTATTTTAGAATTCTTAAGATTCTGTCCTATTATTGTTCTCACTCTTTCAGATCCTCAACCAATGCAAATCGAGAACTGACTGCCTTGGGCCTGTTCTGGAGCAGGACTCCAACAACAGACAGACGGGGCTCCTGCTCTCATGTGGTCACCACTCCTGGGGGTGCAAAAGACAATAGAAGGCCCTAAAATGAGTAAACCAATTTCAGATGCTGACGAAATCTGCGCAGGAAATGGGGACGTGACGCAGGGTACAGAGGGCTTCTTCAGGCAGGCTGTCAGGGCTGCTGTCTGAGGAGGTGACACCTGAGCAGAGGATGCAAGGGTCGAGGCAGCTGGTCTAGTGGTCAGGAAGCAGCACATGCCAAGGTCCTGAGGCAGGAAGACTTGGGGTTTGCCGGGGGAGCCAGGAGGCTTGTTGCCTGGGATGGAGGGAGTGAGGGGGAGGTGGTAGGAGATGATTTGGGGGAGCCTGTGGGGATGGTGCTGGGCCTTGTGGCTGTGATGAGGAGGCAGGCCCACTTTCTCCACCCCCACGTTTACTCGGGGAGGGGGGTCTCATGTGTACCTAAGGGAGCTCACTCTCACTCCGGGTGTGTGTGGAGTGCAGATCTGGGCGTGGGGGGAGGCGGGCAGCAGGAGGACCTGTCAGGGCTGTGCTAGTGAGCCAAGTGAAGACATGGGTGACAGCGGGGCAATGGACGGACAGACAGACTGAGTCTAGTTTGAGTTTTAAAGACCAGACATAGGCTGGAAGAAGAGTGAGGCCCATGGAAGGACCCATGGGCAGGTCACTGGCCTGAGCGACAGGCATTTGGTGGCATCGTTAACTGAGGAAGGGACCACGGGGTCTTCTGCAGCTTTGTTGAAAACCCTCCAGATCTGGAAGCAGGAGCAGCTCTGCCTACAGAGCAGCTGGGGCGCCTCCCTCAGGGCCGAGGGGACCAGGAGGCTGTGAGCATCAGGGACCCACTCTCAGTCACCTCACACCAGGCCTCAGCCTGAGGACTGACCCCATCTGGACGTGGGGGCACCAGGAAGCCCCGTGTCGGGTGGCTGCCCGGGCAGAGCCAGGCCCACATTCATGGAGGAAACCGAGAGGCCAGCGATCCTTCCGGGAGCCCCCACCTGTCACAAGCCCCCCGACCCGCGAACCACAGGAGGAGGGGTTACTAGACAGCGGGTTTGCACAGAACACCTCACACCGGCCACGTGGATGCACCGGGCTGCTCCCCCTACCCCCCGGGAAACGGGGGGTCACCTTACTGCAGAAAAGTGTCAGCATTTCAGCTTCTCATCTTAATCGAGGACACAGTCTCCCTTAGTCCGGCTGTCGTGCTTCTCAGAGAACTCGGGCCTTTCTTAGCCACCGAGGCATTTCTAGGTGTGACGTGAAGAAAAAGCAGGAGAAAGAGAGAGGGTGGGAGGAAGGAGGGGGGAGGGGGCAGAGAGGGATGATGGGGGGAGGGAGGAGGAGGAGGGGGACAGAGGGAGGCAGACAGAGGAGGAAGAGGACCCTCGGCATCAGATGAGAACCCGGGGTCACGTCTGCGCGATGGGCTGCGAACAGGCCACCAGGCGGCCAGCTTTGCTTCTTTAAGCTGCTGAGAGGTCACTGCTGCTTGATGCTGGCTGTTGGGCCAGCATCCTCCTGAGAACCGAGCCCCCGTCTCCATTTCACCTCGGGGGACATGGGTGATTTTCGCAATCGGACCCCAGAAACCCCCGCTCTGGCTGTAAGGATGACCCAGACCCAGGAGCCCCACTGTGTGTCTGGTGACCATGCTCTGCGCGGTCAGCCGGGGTGGCCCCCAAACTCCCCAGAGCTCGGTGCCCATCGCCTAGCTGGGAAGGCAGGTGCAGGGATGGGGACAGCTTCCCCGGGGACCGAGGCCTGGGGAGCAGGGATGACAGCCCAGCACCTCCCCGTCCACCGGCCCCTCTTCCTTCCAGAAGGCAGCTCGAGGAGCAGGTGTTCCGCGTTCTGGGCAAATAGACGAGTCGCTCCTGGTTGAACTTGGCCTTCAGGGGACAAGAGTAGAGGCAGATAGAGGGGCTCACAGGAGGGCGGGACTGGCTTTCTGTCATGAGCCCCCCTTGCGGATGGAGCCAGAGCAGGGAGCTGGCCCCGCAGTGAGGTTCCCGCGCTGCCCCTGCGGGTGCCTCGGCCACCTGCCCCCTGGCCGCCGCCTGCGCTGCCGCCCCCCAGAGAAGCAGAGGATGGCACTCCCCGTGGCGGGGCCCCCGTATCCCCCTCCCGATGCCTCCCGACAGCATCCGCGAGCCAAAGTGGGCCTGCGTGTCAGGGGGTCGGGCCTCCCGGCTGCAGGGCACACGTACATTTTCCCTGGGGCAGGAAGTAATGAAAACCAAGCAAGGGCACACGGACCCGACCCGGGCTTCTCTGTCTCTCACCCCCAGTCACACAGAGGGGAGGCATCGTTATTCACGGTAAGCAACGTTGCATTCATTGTCAAGACGCTGCCTTATCTTTCTCTCAAGAGAATCCTGGTCCTTGTGACTTCAGCTTCTGAAAACCACTGCTTGGGAAGATATGAATGTTTGAAGGTCTTTTTTTCCCCCTAAGATACACACGTTGCGATAGGTACTGCAAAGATTCATTTGTGCGCCTCTGGATAAAAGCAGATTTCATACACTAATAACAGAAATATCAACTGATGGAAAATACTTATTTAGGGGCCATTGGGGAGGCAGATACGAATTATTCTTTCCGTTTAAACAAATTTTTGTGTCGTGGCAGCAGGCTCCGAGGCAAATAAGGAAAGGCATGGACATAACTCTAAGACAGAAGGGAAATCACTGTTTTTTAAAGAAATATGTAAACATGAAGTGAGAGAATGCATAACAGAATGTGTTTATGGATTCTGAATCTTGCCGAACTGAAACAAGTTTTAAGAAATATTTAAAACATCGTCAGTAACCTTGAACATATCATATCAAAATGTCTTTAGTAGACAATGGGGCCACCCAGGAATTAAAGCCAGTATATCAGAAGGAATAAAAAGTTAAACTAGAAGTCCATGTTTTGAGCTCATAATGAGAAGAGAAGCTATAGACCCCGGAAAGGTCTAGATCAAATAACATTAATTTGAAATTTCCAAAAAATTAAAAACCTTGATTTCAATTATGTGTCTCTCCCTGGCAAACATTAAGAATTATGTGCATTATATTTCTTTGTCTTTCAGGGAAAGATAAATGATAAAGAGGCAATGAATTTTGCTTGGTTCATTCAGTGAATTTTTCTAGAGTGCCTACTACATGCCAGGCACTTTTCTGGGAGCCAAAGATAAAGCGTTGAGTAAACTGACAAACATTATTGCCCTTGCTGAGTCTGTATTCTAATTAGGGGAAGAAAGTGGTAACCCAAATAAAGATTGTTGGAGGGCATTAGGTGCCATGGGGATAAATAAAGCCAGAAGGAGAGAGACATGCCAAGGGGATGCAATTTAGCAAGGCCGCGCAGGAAAAGCGTCCCTAAGAATGCAGTATCTGTGCAGAGATCTGATGGAGTGAAAGATCTAGTCATGAACTATCTGGAGAAAACGTCCATGCGGAGGATGAGATAAATATAAACAGTGCCAGCCTGGGATGAGAGTCAGTGGGTAAATATTCCCCTCCCAGGGAATCTGCAGAGAGCAAGAACGCACACTCTGCATGGTTCCTGAGGAGGGCTCCGGTGGGATGGAGCCCACTTACCCACTTGTGTGTTCCATTTATTTACTGCTATAGGTCAGAAATTCAGGTAGGACACAGCCCCCCGGTGTTTGAAGGCCTCCACTAGGAAGAACTATAGTGCTGGGAGTGGGGGTGGTGACTCAAATCCTTGGGGGACCAGATCATCTGGATGCTTCTATGTTCCCATGTTTGATGTCTGCCTGGGAAGGCTCAAAGATTAATCTCAGCTGGGACCTTCCCCCAGCGAGCTTAAATGTGGCCTCCCCGTGTGGCCTGGGCTTTCATGCAGCACAGCAGCTCCAGGGAGGTGGACTGCTTATAGGGGGGCTCAGGATCCCAAGAGCAAGTGTTCAAGCAAATCAGGTGAAAGATGAATGGCCTTTTCTGATGTAGCATTGGAGGTTCACACAGCTAGGAGAGGGGCAGAGATTCTACTTCCTGATTGGCAGAGTGTCAAAAATTTGTGGCTGTATTTTAAAACCACCACACACAGTAACTAACTCAAGTTAATGGATGGGCTTCTCTTCCTTCTCTATTTTACTCTCCCCAGCAGCCCCACTTCGGTTCCTGGAATCACTTTCCTATTCTACCTGACTCCAGCCCTTGTCTCCAGCTCTGCTCTGGGGGCACCCAAGAGAAGACAGTGTTCATAACTTCAACCTCAAAAAAAGTGGGGACCCTCCAGGCTCATCATATGGGATTGGGTTTAGAGAGAAATGAATTCTAAATTGAGCCCACTTCAATTGAAATTTGTGAAGGTCTCTGGGACCAAAGGAAACTCACCCAAGGATATATCCTGACATAATTACACACTCTGCTTTCTTTCATAGGACTTCTTGAGTCTTCCAGTTTTATTGCTCTTTCCTTTTGCGACTGCTTTCCCAAAACAGCACAATACATGGGAGAGCTTTATAATAACCTTTAAATTCTCTATTTCATGAAGAAGAAGAACAATGATGCATTCCAGGAGTACTAACAAAGGTGAAAAATGTCCCCTCTTTTGATTTGGCTTCATCTACCCTATGGCAGGATTTGGATTGACTCGAATTGCACCACATCTCAGTGGCCCCATTTAAAAAAAAAAAAAAGACTCTGGGAAATTGTATTTTTTTTCTCTGCAGGTGATTCACTTTTCTCTCATCCGCTTTGAGCATATAAAATTCAGAATATGTCAAATAGAGTGTCAATTCATTTCAAAGTATTCACCATTAACAAGGGCTATTTCTGGGCCTCATGTCTCTGCCCTTTCTTATAAGTAGTCTGCAGTGTTTTCATAGCAAAAAGCAGTTAGCATGCTCTAAATCTTCACTGGTTTAGAAATTGTTTCCAAGAAATCCACCGGTTGATTTGTTACCACTATGTTTTTTTCATTTGCAGTCTGCTTTGCCAAAGCATTTTCCTGCATCCTCCAACTCAGAGTAATAGTTGTTGATGTCTCAGACTGTGGCTGAAATGATGATGATGAAGATGATGGTCATGGTGATGTTAGAGGTGATAGTGAGGCTGGTGGTGGTGGCAGTGGTGGTGGTGGCAGTGGTTCCCCACACGCTGGGGAACACTGGTTGAAGATAGAAGGTATTGGCTATAAACAGCTTAAGAACACAAATATTACTTTCACGTTTTAATTCCCTGGTGTGCCTGGTTATAATTTTAACCTCACTGAGGTCTTCACAGGTAATCATTTAAGAATCTAATTTGTGAAACTTAACCAGCCAGAAACACCAGAACCCAGATGAGTCCTGCATCCTAACATGGAGGTCACATTGTAGGGTCAGGGTCTCCTTGAATGCTCTTTCAGACCACGGAGGTCTCTAGAGGAAGCATTGCCTCAGCCCAAAAGGGATCATTAGGGATTCCCAAGTTGCATCGACTGTGGAGCTTTTTGGGAAGAAGTCCCTGCCTAGAGACACACCATGTAGGTGAATCCCCTTCTTTAAAAATGAGCCTTTTTTTTAATCTGCTCTCAGAGGGGACCAGGCCCTAGGGAGCCCACACAGCATCACAAATAGATATCAGCCTTCACGTAACCATCTCACAGTGGGCTCACCAGATAGAGGTTTGCTCTTGCCCTCTGTGCGAGGGGCCACAGGACCTCTTGGACTGGAGAGCTTCCATCTAAAGTAGAGCAGCCAAGTTCACAGACCATCTCTATGAGCCTATCCAGTATCCGGTGACCTGCTTCCACGTAGATGACCAGGAGGAGAACAGACAAAGAGCCAGTTCAGCTGGGGACAACTGCACCCCATTTTCTTTTTCTTTTCTTCCAAAATAAACACATAACTCATGCAACACTTTCTCTCATCATCTAAAGCAGGAACGAGATGGGTATAGAAATAAATATATTGATTGGGCTCCACCTGTTCACTTCTTTTATTGGAGACTATAACGTAGGGGCTGTGGTTTTCAAAGCCAGTGTAGAAGAGAAGTGTGTCAGCTGGTATCAAATGGATCCCCAAAATAACCTTGCTGGAAATGGATCATTTGATAAAATATTCCTAAAGAGTTTCAAGATACATAATGAGTTTTTTTTATAACAAACTTGGCAGGATTCTCCTTCAGTTTCCAGTTTTCCAAGTATGATTATTTTATTCCAAAAATGCTTTTAAGTTTGCAAGATGAGCTCACTGCTTACCTTCCCCCTATGCTGAATTATGTCTTTTACATTTCGCAGTTAATTTTAAACCTGAGATTGATGACTTCTTTAGTGCTGAGTCACTAGAATAAGAATGGCTAAATTTTCGATTACACGTGGGCAAAAGGAGAAGTCTGGAACTAGTTAGTATACGGGCAGCATTCAGCACATCCCTTAAGAGACGAGAAATGGCAAACACTGTTGACCAAAAGCATCTCTGACGCTCCCCAGGAAGGGTCTTCCTCTTGTAGCATTTTCCTGGCAAAAGGAAAAGAACGTCGGGGCGTCTTTCTAACTCAATGTTTTCATCCCTCCAGCTGGACCAAATGTGCTGTGCCTTCAGTGTCTCATTCTTAAGATCTCAGCACCATCCGTTATTCCTTGAACCTGAGAGCAACAAGTCCTAAGTAAATTCTTGCTGACAGTTTGATTAATGGCTCTAAGAATCAGGAGATGACATATCTTAGTGTGGACTGGGATAGCTGAAAAAGAAAGAAGAGCCTTGCTTTTGTGAAAAAAATAACCCTTCTGGGCTGGATTACGTCTCCCTAAAATTCATATATTGAAGTCCTAATCTCTAGTCTTTTGGAACATGACTCTATTTGAGACAGAGTCTTTAAAGAGGTCACTGAGGTGCAATGAGGTCGTTAGGGTGGGCCCGAAACCAATAGGACTGGTGTCCTTGTAAGAGATTAGAAGACATGCCCAGAGGAAAGACCATGTGAAGACACGGGGAGAAGACGGCCATCTCCCTCCATGACCTTGGACCTCCAGCCTCTAGAACCGTGACAAAATAAATGTCTGCTGTTTGTAGCCGCCAGCAAGTGGTGGCTCTTTGTTAAGGCAGCCGGAGCAGATGAGTGCGGAGCTATCTCGCCTTTAGCTGGGTTCTATACTCCGAAAGCTGCCGCTGCTCGTATGCATGCAGCTCATGAGTAAAATATGACGTGGTGTTACATCAAAGTCAAGGACGAGAGACATTTGAACTTGAACTTGAGCGTTCAATTTGCTGCTGGTCAGACAGAGCTTCTGCGAAGTGTACTGTCCCCGAAGAGTTCCAAATGATTTATAATCTCCAGGAGTGAAAAACGAAGTGACCTTCTTATACTAATATTTGAAATACCTCTGCCCCAACTCCCACCAAAAACACAAAAGGCGTCTAGATCGTATCTCGAACACTAAGTGATCTGAGCAGAAATTTTAAGGCCTAAGGGATCTTCTGTGAGCCAGCAGGTCTGTGAGGAGCCAGGAGCTGTCAACTTCTTCCCTCCTGTTGTATAAACCTGGCAACAAGAGGCCGTGAGCGGACCACAAACACTGACACATCGGGACACCCCCCGCTGAGTGCGTGCGGAGCCTGGTGCCACCTCAACACCCTGCTCCACTGCTTCCCTCTCCCTGCCTCTCTGCCCACCAACCCCCAGGTCACCTCCAGCTTCCTTCTCAGAGCTTTGCTGGCTTCCCCAGCTCCCCTCCGTGTGCCTGCCACAGGGCAGAGGTGACGGCTGCGGGCTCGGCCCTCCTCGCTGTGACCCTGGGGATGGCACCTCCATGGCCTCAGTCTCCTCTTCTGTAAAATGGGTGTCATGCTGGGCCCTGTAGGGCAGATGGGGGCTCTGTTCTGGGCCTGCATCAGGAACAGCTCCGCCAACCCAAGCTCCGGTCATTTCCTCCAGTCTATGGCTCTCCTGCCCAGCTTTCTTCCCACAGCTCAGGCCTCCTTCTTTTCCCACCTCCACCTTCACTGCACACCTGCAACAGGCTCCTTCCTGTCAGTGGGCACACGCACACGCACACACACACACACACGTGCACACATACACACACCAGACACATACTCACTAGACACACATACACACACTCACACACACCCTAGACACAAACACGTCCATGGAGCTTGTCACCACCACAGCGGACAGTACAGGTCCAGCTGCCTCCCTGTCTCACTCTGCTCACCCTCCAGGGCTCTCAGCCTCCTCATGACTTCAGGGGCTGCATGCACGATCCCTTCACCACCCCCCAGGGACCCCTCACCACCCTCACTAACCCCTCCATCACCCCAGCCCAGATGGTTCTTCTGAGCTTCAGACCTGCACGTCCACATGAATGTCCCACAGTCACCTCCAACCCAACTCAGGGAGTTCACTCTCAGACATGGCCTCTCTGGATGTCCTCCCCTCAGTGGCTGGTGACACCATCCCTGAGACCTCGCCAGGTCCTGGGCATCTCCCCTGTCCCCTCCTCTCCCTCACATCTCAACCCTAATTCTCACTGCGTTGGCTCCTGGGTGTCTCTGGACTCTGCCCCGCTCCTCCACCGCTGCCATCACCCTCCTACTCGGGTGACCGCCTCTCACCAAGTGACACCCTCAACCTTCTCATGGATCGCCCGGGGTCCTGAGCACACACTCCCTCTCGCTCCCATATAGTGGACACAGTGACCAGGTCACCTCCCTGGTAAAGTGCACCCAAGCTTCCTTGCTGCTCCAAGCAACACTCAGAGCTCCCAGGGTGCCCCCCCCCCGGCCCTGCACTCCCCCCACTGGCACCCCTCCACACCATCGCCTGCCTTCGGCCCTCAGCATCCCCATGTGTTGCTGCAGCCACAAGGCACTGCTTTCTGTCCCGAGCTCACCGCATCCCCGCTGCCTGCGGGCCCCCCCCATGCCGCCCCTGCTGGAACTGCCTCCCCTCACCCCTTCTAGCAGCAGGATCCTCGCCGGCCCGCAAAGCCCCAGTGCTGCTGCCCCTCTCCCCGGAAGCCTTCCCTGGGTGAGGCTCTCCTCCCTCCTGCCCCCAGACACACAGACCGCCCCGAGGTGGCACTACTGGCCACTCTCTTTATTCCCGAAAGCAAAGGACGGTGACCGTCCGGCCTGCTGCCCAGGGCAGCACCTGGCACGTGTTGGGGGGCCGGCGCCCAACAAGCGGGGGTTGAGTGAACTGAGGCCTGATCTCCCCCGTCCTATCCCCCCACTGGGTCTGGGCTCCGGGAAGAGAGCCGGGCTGCCCGGCTGTCCCCCCACCCCGTCCCCCGCTGGCAGCAGGCGTGCATCTGCCAGGTGACAGGTCAGCTCAGCCCGCGGTCCCCACACTGACCGTCTCCTGCCAGGTGTGGGCAGGTGAACACCGGGGGCGGCAGCAGGAACAGGACAGAAGAGAAAGGCGGGGGGCCCAGGGCCCACAGCTGAGCGCCCGGGAGTGAGGCCCCAGGGCACCCCCACTCCTTCCGGGTGAGAAGTGACTTAACGAGTTGGGGGCATCTAGGCAAAGTCGCAACCTGTGTCCACGCTCCGGAAAGGGGGGAGGCCGTCCCCACAAAGAGGCACCTGCCAGGGAAGCCTGGTCGTGGGAAAACCCCTGGGTGCGTCTCCCCATCTTCCCAGGTCCCCCCCCCGCAGCGGTGGGCAGCTGCGCAGGGAGAGGCGCAGGAGGCCCAGGCGTCAGCCGGCCCTCGGCCTGCTCAGAAATCATCAGGCACTTCAGTCCTGGAGGCGACTGGTAGTGATTTCTCCCCCGGCCGCCGGGCGGGTCGTAGAGCCCTTGCTCCCTGGGGATCGACACGGGTCACCTTCCCTGCCTGGTGTGGCTCTGACCGCTCCAGCAATCTGCTGAACCCAGGCCTGGGGCCTCCTTCACCTGTCAGGGGGCCCCCCCACAGATGGGGCGAGGATTAGCCCGACAGCCCAGAGCCACAGAGGCAGTGGGTGACCGCGGATGGCCTGGTGGTCCGTATGTCCCCATGGCTGGCCCTCCGCCTGGCTCCCGGGTCAGCCCCTGCAGCTCGGGCCCCACTCTTCCCTCCTGCTCCACGTGGGGTCGGCTCAAGCCTTCTTTGTAGCTCAGTCTTCCCATCTGCCAAATGGGTAGCTCAGCATCCATACCCTGCATTAGTCAGAGTAGATGGAAACGTGAGATCCCGGCAGTGGGATCCGTAGGGAAGAGTCGTGGGGAAGAAGCCAAGTGCCCGGTGCCCGGTCCTCAGGGCCCTGGCTGCGTCCTGTAGCGCCATGTGGTGAGATTGCTTTTATTCATTCAAAAATTAAGCTCATTTGTCATAGTTAATTGCTGAAGGAGCAACCGACTGCTATTTCTGCCTGTCCATTTCCAGCCACCACTCTTCCCCTATATCATTCCAATTTTTCCTTAAGGGAGCATCTCTCCTCATTCCCAAACATCGTGGCAGTTCCTAGGCTGACCCCACTCCCAGCGGGCATGTGCTCCAGGTCTGGCCAACTAGCATAGTATTTCCTGACTGTAGCTACTGGCTTAGGATGGAATGTGACCCAGGCAGGTCTGATGACTGCCCTGCCTCAGGACACTTGGGAAGAAGACCCTCTTTCTCATAGGGTCATGATGCCGGCAGGAGGCTTATCTCCTTAGCACATAATAAATTGCTCCAAATGTAAGGGCTTAAAATAACCATTTCATTATCTCATAGACTCTGTGGGTACCTCAGGAATTCAGGTAAAGCAGAGAAGGCTGGTTTGTCTGTGTACCTAAAACACCTGATGCCTTAGCTAGGAAGTATCGATAGCAGGAGATGTCTCTACAGCTAAGAGCTAGAATCGTCCAGAATTAGCTTTATTCAGTCTCAACCTCAGGCTTGCTGTTGGCTATCAGCTGGGATCCCAGATTAGCTGTTGTCCTCGGCATGTCCATGTGGCCTCGCCATATAGCTGGGCTCCCTCAAGCATGGCAGCCACAGGACAGTAGGACTTCTTACCAGTCCAGAGCTTCGAACACAAGTGTCCCTGAGAACAAAGCAAGAGCTGCAGTGCCTTTTCTGACCTGGTCTCTAAAGTCACAGGACTGACCAAATTCAAGAGCCACCGTTCAGTGGCAGGGTACCCAAGGTCATAGTACAGGTGAGCATGGGAAATAGGAATATCACTGTAGCCATCGATGGAATATATAAAGATATTAACTGCCCCAGCTGTGCTTACAGAAGGGAAGAGCCTTCCTCCTGATGAAGCCAACACAGATGAAAGCAGAACCATGAGATGAACAGCAAGACTTGATTCTAATAATGTGCCAGCAACTGGATCCATCCATGTCTGAAGCCAGATACCCTTGGACTTTTAAGTTACACGAAGCAACAAATTCCCTATTTACCTTGAGAACTCGATTTCAGTCGCTTGCAATGAAAAGTGTCCTGACAGTAGAAAGGCAGCACAGCGTAACAGTTACAAGCATGTGCTTTGAAGCCAGAAGACCCAACCGAATTTTGTTGCTTCCTTTTCAGGATATTTAAATTGAGGACAAATTTTCAGTGTGCTTGCTTTGGCTGCTTGATTAACAGAAACTATCAAACTACACACAAGGGTGGGCAAAGATTTCTTAACCTAACCATAAAAGAAAAGATTGATAATCCAAACTTCAGTACAAATCATAACTTCCATTCATCAAAAACACCATTAAAATGAACGGGAGTGAAAAGGCAAGTCTCGGGTTATAAGAAGACATTTGTGATATGTATGCCTGGCAATGAGCTGTATCTAAAATATATAGAAACTTCCTACAAATCAATAGGAAAAGACAATTGATTAAGTAATAAATGAATGATTTGAATAGACTTTAACAAAAGAGGAGGTCCAACTACCCAATAAACATGTAAAAATCAGCTTCAGATCATGATCATAAGGGAGATACGAATTAAAGTCATGAAAGACCACCACACATCCACCAAGTGGCTAATTTTTTTTTTTCAAATGGCTAAATTTTTTAAAGACAGATACCAAATGTCAGCAAAGATGTGAGACAACTAGAACTCTCATATGCTGTTGATGGGAGGGATAATTGCTACAGCGACTTTCAAAAATGTCTGGCGATATCTCCTAAGCTGAACTTCCACCTCTCCTATGACCCTGTCCTCCTACTTTGGAAATCTGCCTCAGAGAAAGGAGTGCACACAGCTATGTGTTCGTAGCAGTTGTATTCCTACACAGGAAAAAAAAAAAAAAAACTTTTAAAATCAATGTCCATTAGCAGTAAGAATGGAGTTTATTCATACATACAATGGAATGCTACATTTAAAAAAAGGAAGAAATTGGGGCACCTAGGTGGTGCGGTCGGCGGTGCTGAATCCAACTCTTGATTTCAGCTCAGGTGGTGATTTCAGGGGCCTGGGATTGAGCCCAACGTCAGGCTTCATGCTCAACAGGGAGTCTGCTTAAATTTCCCTCTCCCTCTCCCTCTATCCCTCCCTGCCAAATTAATAAATAAATCTGAGGAGGAGGAGGAGGAGGAGGAGGAGGAAGAGGAAGAGGAGGAGGAGGAAGAGGAGGAGGAGGAGAAACCACCACTCCAGGAGCAGCATGGATATGTTTACAGATATAATGAGGAACAAAGAAAAACAAACCAGACAGAGAAAACTGAATATGGTAGGACCTCCTTTATATGAAATTCAAAGATAACCAAAACTAATTTCAGAATTAATCTATGATAGTAGAAATCAGAATAGCAGTTAATTCTGGATGGATGTCAAATCAAAAGGCATTTGGGGGAGCCTCTAGTTTGTTGGAAGTGGTCTGTATCTTTGCTTGAAAGCTGTCACATGGGGATCCCTGGGTGGCTCAGCGATTTAGTGCCTGCCTTTGGCCTGGGGCGCGATCCTGGAGTTCCAGGATTGAATCCCACGTCAGGCTCCCAGCATGGAGCCTGCTTCTCCCTCCTCCTGTGTCTCTGCCTCTCTCTCTGTCTATGTCTACCATAAATAAATAAATAAATCTTTTTTTTAAAAAAAGAAAGCTGTCACATGGGTATGTGTATATATAAAAAAAAAAAAAGTGAGCTGCATTTACTCTTAAGAATAGTTCATAGTCGGGCTGCCGGGTGGCTCAGTGGTTTAGCGCTGCTTTCAGCCCAGGGCGTGACCCTGGAGACCCGGGATCAAGTCCCACATGGGGTCCCTGCATGGAGCCTGCTTCTCCCTCTGCCTGTGTCTCTGCCTCTCTCTCTGTGTCTCTCATGAATAAATAAACAAAATCTTTTTTAAAAAAATGAATAGTTCATAGTCATGGATGTAGGTGATAATTCAATCAAAAGGAAGACACCTGCATGGGGGCATAGCTGTTCTGAGGATGGAGGCCGCTGAGCGGGTGAGAACCATGGAGAATCCTGGCTCACACTCCAGCCCCACGAGGCACCACAGCTCCTGTCGAGGCCAACACTGTCATCCTCATTTTCTATGAGGAGTTGAAACTTTACATCCACACAAAAACCTGGAGATGGATGTTTACAGCAGCTTTATTTAAAATGCCAAAACTTGGAAACAACCAAGATGTCCTTCAGTAGGTAAGTGGATAAATAAATTATGATATATTGAGACAGTGGAATATTATTCAGTGCTAAAATGATGAGTTATTGGTCCATGAAAACACATGGAGGAAACTTCAACGCACATTACTAAGTGAAAGAAGCCAATCTGAAAAGGCTGTGTACTACATGAAGCCGATTATGTGCCATTCCAGAAAAGGTGAAACTCTGAAGGCAGTAAAAAGATCAGTGATTAAAAAAAAAAAATCAGTGGTTGCCACAGACTGGGGAGGGAGGGATCGACAGGCAGAGTACAGATGATTTTTAGGGCAGTGAAAATACTCTATGTGATGCATACCTGCCTTGTACCTTGGCCTCAACCTACAGAATGTGCAACATCAAGATTGAACCCTGACGTACACTGGGGACTTTGGTCATCATGTCATCATGTGTCAATGCAGGTCCATCGCTAGGAACAATGTACCACTCTGCTGGGGGGTGTTGATAGTGGGGAAGGTAGGGAGATGGACCTCTGAACCTTCTGCTCCAAGTTGCTGCAAACTAAAACTGATCTAGACTGTAAAGTTTATTTTTTTTAAATCCTATCTTTACTCTGATTGGCCCAACTTAGTCACGTGCCCAATTCTGAATCAATCCGGGTGGCTGAGGAGAATGCCAACCATTCCCTGGCTTAGCCCTGCGCTGTGGATTCAGCTGAATCAATCACAGTGCCCAGGGGCATGGGATCCTTCTGTGGACCTGGCCCCATCCCCATGTTACTGTTTTCAATGATGAAGTATTTATTGTTTGCTCAGCTCATTTGGGAGCTAAGGGAACTCAGGTAGGACATGGATGCAGAGGCCTGGCCCCCAGGATCTTCATGTTCACATGGGAGGCAAAATGCACACAGACACATGCATGCACACGCATGCACACACACACCCCAGGACATGTGCACACATGCCCCATGCACACATGCACGCCTGGATGAGGGGGTTCTGGGTGAAACACCTCTACTTTCTGGAAACCTCAGCCCCACTTTTCTACCGACATCTTGTAGCAGCTCTATGTCTGGTTCAGTTTGGCCGTGAATTAGTTCGCTTCTGCAATCTAAAATGCTTTCTAAGATGTGGGATTTCTAAACCATTAGGCAAAAACTGGGAGGTTGACACGATGCCCAGTGAGAAAGTCACCTGTAAAAGAGGATTCTCTGTCATGACAGGGGCCCAGAAGTCTGGGAAATGCACCAGAGAGTCCCTCCGTGGATGGGAGGGGATGAGGCCCGGGGCTGAGAGCTTTGCCCCCACCCCCAATGTCCAGCCTCCTTACACCGTATCACCTGCTGTGCCCTTCCCCAACTATGGGGCTGCTTCCAGGCCCTTCCCTGACAAGTGTCAGTGCTAACTGTGGGATTTTCATATTTGGAGCCTGAAGAAAGTGTTAGGTTCCTTCTCCACTCTACCCTCCCAGTTTTGTTTTTGTTTTTGTGCTGTTGTCGGGTAAACAGAACTATGGAATGAGAAATAAAGTATTTTAAAAGTTTACAGCCTGGGGTGCCTGGGTGGTTGAGTCAGTTAAGTGTCCAACTCTTGATTTGGGCTCAGGTCATGATCTCAGAAGATGAGTCTGAGCCCATTGGGCTCCACGCTGAATGGGGAGTCTGCTTAAGATTCTCTCTCTCCCTCTGCCCCTCCCCACTCTGCTCATGTGCCCTCTCTCTAAAAATAAATAAATAAATAAATAAATAAATAAATAAATAAATAAATAAATAAAATTTTAAAATGGAGGGGAGCTATGAGTCACTAACATCACCTTGTCTCTAAATTCAAGACTTTCCTTTACAAAGAAAATGACTAAGCTCATTCTCATGAACAGCTTTCCAAACCCCAGTTTAGCTCATCCTTGCTGATCCAGCCACCCGTGAACCCGAGGATGGCCTCAGAGTGTGGCCGACAGCTGCTACGCAACAAGACAGTGATGAACACCTGTCAGTGCCAACCCGTCTCCCTGGGGCAGCAGGGAGCCTGCTGAAGTGGAGTTTCCCTGTGATGTGGGTGTGACCTTCAGTCCCACGTTCAAAACCTGTTTTTGCGTTTTTATTGCCTGTGTGGAGTGATTGATTGGCTGACATGGCTCTATTGATCCTCTCCCTCCGCACCTGGAAGGGGTGTAGGTGTGTCTGCACTCCCAGGAGGAGAGGCAGCCCCAGGGAATGAAGCTCAGCTCCGGGCACCAAGCAGTCCCAAACTTGGGCTCTGAGAGTCACCCCAGGCTGTAGCATGAACAGCACCCACAGAGCAGCAGAGGAGAAGGTGCCTACAAGTCTCCGAGCCTGAAACTTACCCCCTCCAGGAAGGGGTGATTCTTCCAGCACTTTCACCTTGCAAGTGGCAGGGCCAAGAGCCAGCTCCAACCCAGGTGCAGTGGGCCTCGGTGTGGATCTGGATGGGGTCTGTGCCATTTGGGAGGCGATGGCTGAGGACACTCACACAGAGCCCCTAACATTTGACCAAGAGAGAGTCTCACAGGCTGACTACACTTCCTACAGTTGCATATTTCAGAATGCTCGCTTGAAAGCCTTTTTTTATTTTTAATTTGATTTTTTTATTTATGAGAGACACAGAGAGAGAGGCAGAGACACAGGCAGAGGGAGAAGCAGGTGGAGAGCCCGATGTGGGACTCAATCCCAGGACCCTGGGACCACCACCCAAGCCAAAGGCAGACGCTCAACCACTGAGCCACCCGGGCATCCCCAAAGTCTCGATCATTGTCCTGATACCACTCACATCAACATGATATGTCGTCAACAAGATTGTTGATGGAAAGGTACTCCTTTTGGGAGAATGTGTCCAGGGTAGAACCACTTCTTGGCCTCCCATCTCCCCGCCTCCCAGCCATCTTTCCCATCTAGACTGGTCCCAGCCCTTAGTGGAACCTGGTTAAATACCCAAGGATGTCACCACTGATGAATCCCAAAGGGTCACTTAGAAGCAGGAGTGTGTGGAAGTCAAGAGAACAATTGTCTCGTTCTCTGAGGGCTGAAGACAATTTTCCTCCTTGTCCCACAACACATTTGTAGCTAACAGATAGCGTTGCCAATTGTCAGAAAATAAGCGGCCCCCTTGGGACGGGCTCTCAGCACTCGCCGAGCTCAGCCCTATTCATCATGTCACGTTTTTGTCTCTCGGGGATGTCACATCCACGTTGGCTTCTCAGCTTACTGCTCCTCGGTTATCTCCCCGAAACAAATTTCCTTAAATTGATTCTGTAGAATCCCATTCTAGAGCTGGCCATCATTTCTAATGAATATAAATTTCCATAAGAATTTTTTTAAATTGGCCACCAGCATTAGTTTCACAGCATCCATATTATAAATTTCATAGGTTTCTAAACCTGCATATATCAAAACTGAATAGACCAGAGCTTCAAATTAGTGGAACTGAATCATTGTGTTCTCTGGTGCTCAGGTAAAAGCATTTAATTGGAATAATCAACATACAGGAATAAAAGAATATTTATACTCACTTATGATATTCCCTTCTAAGGACACTTGGTTGAAAACCTATTGATTGAGCAAAACTTTAACCATTTGACAACTATTTTTAAAAAACTAGTCTGTACAGAACCCTGTGAGGGGTGATGAAGTGTACAAAGCAATGTAACACATTCCATCAATGAGGCAAACGATGCAAGTTCTTGCCCCACGCGGGGACTCAGCTGGACTGGGACGCAGCGGTGGGCCTCGCGCAGATCGGCTCTCGGCAGGGAGGGTGGCATAGGGCAGGGCATCCACCAGGCAACTCATGTAATGGGGGCTTCGCCCCAATAGGACTGGGCTGGCGCTGGATGCAGGCTGCGCAGGGCAGTGCCTTCACTTCCCCAGGTGACGGCCGCGGGGAGCGGCGCCCCTGGATTCAGGCTCTGCCCCGACTTGCTCGGAATGTGCGCAGGACGTGGAAACACTCCGGGCCTCGGTACCTCTGCTAATGGGGCGCCCGTACCCGTTCACTGTCAGGAGACGGCGCCTGGCAGGAGCTGCCGTGAGCTGGGCCCGGATCCAGCACAGGGGGCAGGGGGGGGCGGGGGACAGGGGTGGCTGACACGGCTGCAGGCGGCAGGAGGTCTGGGCTTCCGCTGGCCCCACTGATCACTGTGGTGCACCCCACAGCCAGCAAGGGTGTCCTGAGTAGGGAAGGCCCGTCCTGGGCCGGGGACCCGCAGGCATGTGCCCAAGCTGTGAGCCTCCCCGCCTAGCAGCGGCTTCAAAGCCACCAAACCAAAACGTGTGTCTGCAGTAGCAGGGGGAGGGCGGCTCTAGACGTGGAGCTGGGGTCAGAGGGGCCCCAGGTGGCCCTCCTGGCTGGTCACACGCCGTTTGTAAAGGTGACCGCAGGTATGAGAAGTCAAGTAAATGGCTGAGATGGGCCGACCTCGCTCGCAGCATCGTCAGCAGGCCAGGCCCTGCGGGATCCCACGCTCCCACTGAGGACGCGGGGACCCCACACTCGGCCCCCTGGCACCTGCCCCAGGAATCCGTGACCGTGACTCCTTCTGGGCTTCAGGAATCTTCTCCCGACCTTGCTCTGCCCCACTCCCACCCACCCCCGAAACTCTCCAGTGAGCTGAGTCCCTCCCAGGCAGGAAGGGCTGTTGCCCCCAAGCAGCTCCCACCTCTGCCCTGGGAAGGAACCTGCCACAAGGCAGCCACACCCGGTTACCTCCAGGGGCAGAAGGGGGGCCCTGGGCAGGGAGACACATGCACCCGAGGTCCCCAGTGTGATTCCGCCTCCACGAAGCCCCCGGTGATGGGCCAGCAGCCAGTCTGGGGGTGCTGAGAGGGTCGGAGAAGAAAAGGCCACGCAGCCCAGAGAATTGCACCCCGTCAGGGAACCCCTAAAGGAGATTCCAGGACACGCACCCGCCCAGGCCTCCACATGACCCTTTTCCTGGGAAGCTCCTTCTGATGGTGACCCTCGGGACTCCCGGCGTTTCAACCCTAATCCCTCTGGGTTCCCAGGTGAAGGCTAGAGCCAGGCTCCAGCACTACTCGCTTTTCTCAAACCCCAGGGAGCATCAGGACCCGCGGGATGGCTCCTAACAGCTCTGAGGGCCCGGCCCCTCACCCCCCAGAAGGTCGAATCAGCTGGGCTGGACTGGGCGTGAAATCCAGCATTTCTACCAGGGCTCTGGGGGCTGCTGCTGCCGCTGACTCGGAATGACACCCCGAGAGCCACGTCGCTGAAGTCTGTCTACCCGAAGACGGTGACCATCAGGTCGTGAGCCACCTTCCTTCGGCTTCACTCGGTGCCCTCCCCCGGCCTGTGGGCGCCCTGCTGTATGTGGCAGACAGGAGACCTCGACTCCTCCCCTCCCCTCTTCCCTTTCGCGTGGCTCCAGCTGCCCTGGCCTCCTGGCTGCTCCTCTCCAAGGAACACCCAGGGCTCTCCTGCCTCAGGGCCTTTGCACTTGCTCTTCCCTCCGCTTGGTGTGCTCCTCCCAGGACTGGCTCACCTCCTCACATATAGGACCCTCCCTGCTCACCTACAGGACCACCTCCATCAGCTCTCTGGTCCCTTTGAGCAATTATCACCTCCCTACAAGTCACACGGTATTTGGCTCAATGGCTATCGCTCATCCTCAGACTAGAAGGTAGGGCCTGTGGGAGTGGGGACTTTGGTGCCCTGCCCGGTCCGACACCCAGAGCAGCGTCCGCGGGGCGAGTGCCCGGGAGGCACCTGCCAGTGAATGACTCAGGAGCGAGGCCTTCTCCCTCTGATCTCATGGGTCCGTCTTCCTCATGCGGATTCTGAACGGTTTTCAGACATCATGCCCTTTCTTATTGATTCTCAGCTATAGAGCCTCAGAGACCCTGGCAACCAACACTCACTTTCCAACAGGAGGCCGGAAGGAGCCTTCGCCTCGGGTCGGGTCAGGCGGGAAAGGCCCTCCATCCCCCGAGAAGGGCCCTCAGCCCTGCAGGTGCCTGGGGTCAGGCTCCACGCGGGGCCCCGCAGCACCGGCTGCCACTCGTGGATCCTTCCCTCGGCGGCGCTCAGCGAGCCGCCAGCTCTCTCCTGGCTTCCGCGTCGTGTCCATCCGTCTGAGCAGCAGAAGAATTAAAAACAAATGAAATGCACTTAAGAGAATGCCTTCAGGAGCTCGAGGGCCGCCCCGGTGAAGTGAATGGGCTCCTTCTGGGGTCTTCCTGACGATCAATTATTTATGGAGACTTGATTATGTTCCTGGCGCCACCAAGACAGAAAGGAGACAGGGTCCCTGCCCTGGGGGCTTCCCAGGGGGAAAGGAGAGTTTGTGAAGCTAAAAAAAATGTTCCAGCTGAAAAGACAGTGACGCGTCATGGCTAGAGGCTGCTCAGTGCCTTTATCGTAGCTTTACTTCTAATGATGTTCATGTGTCTTTCTGGTCTGAAAGGTAGTGCGAAGTTTATAAAATATTCCTACAAAAGAGAGAAAAAATAAAATCCAACTCCAGTATTTTACTGCACATATAAAAAGTCTAGTTCATAAAATAAGGATTTAGTCTGAATATGTACCCTTCAGACTCTGCCTTGATTTGTACCTCGCATCGTGTCATATACGTGTCTCTGAACCACAGACGACAGACGCATAAACATTAACACTATGAACCTTCCGTCAAATAGACGTGCAACGATTCCCATTTGTCCGACTATAAGGTGGTTCTATTTTTTGTTGTTGTTAGTTTAAAAACAAACACCTGCCATAAACAGCCTTAGCCGAGCATCTTGAATAACTCTTGTGATAACTGAAGTTCCTGATGGGGAGGAGCGAAACCCTAAGCCTGAGTCGGAAGTAAACCCCACGCTGCCCCCGGCTCTGTTTGCAGCGGGGAGGAGGGCTTGGAGCGTGTGTGGAGCCGGAGAAGCCACGCAGGGGCCACCCGTGTGCACCAAGAGCCTTCACCTGGAGAGGGCACCCCCCCAGTACCTCCCTGTCAGGTGCAAACCAGGGTAGGTGCGGGCACCTGCGCAGACCTTTCAGCCCGAGGAACCCCTGCACTGTGGGAAATTTAAATAATCTTGTGCAAATTCGTCTGTTAAAATAGAGCATCTCTGTATATTCTGATTTTTTAACTCGCTATAGCAAAGTGTCTGTTCTGAGGCTCTGAGCGCCATCCGAGAACCGATGCTCCACTGAGGCAGAGACCAGCCTCTGGTCCTTGTGTCTGGAGTGGAGGGAGGGGACGAGGGGCCTCCTCGGAGTTGGCAGGGAGCCGCCTCCCTGGGGACATTTCTCTCTCTCATGTTCCTGTAGCACAGAAGAATGGTGCAAAATTGGACACCTCCAGCTTAAAACTGGCATGTCACTAAGGCTCTCTCTTCCAAGGAACCAGCTCCTATGTTCCTAAGCTCATTTGACTTCATATAAAAGCTCAAATTTCAGTCTGAGAGCGTAATACTGAACTGTCCTTTTACGGAATTATCCTTGAATGATTGTCCACAGGTGTCTTTTGATATTGCAACGAGCTGCTCTGGCCCTGGGTCTGCGTCTAGGGGCACAAATACACTGTCACTGCCATGTCTTCTTCCAGTAGAAAAGGCTCCATGTGATTTCACAGTCTTTACACCCCTTGACATGGGTCCTGAAGGGGGGAATGAGCCAATTTAAGTGGACATGACACCCTTTTCTTTAATCTGTGACTCCTGACAGTTCCAGTGGGTGTGGGTCAGGATAGCACATAATGGAAAGACAACTCCACTTAGAGCTAAGAAAAAAAAAAAAAAAAAAGCATTGGTTTTGTGAGCAGAGAACTCCAGGGGTAGGCTAGGGTGCAGGCACGGGTGGATCCAGGACCCACACTCTCTCCATCATTGGCTCTGACTTCACAGGTTTGGGCTCCTTCCTTGGAAGCTCATGCTGTGGCAAACCGGCTGCTGGTGGCCCCAGGGTCTCACCCTCACAGCTCCGAATCCACAGCAAAGAGCATGTCGTCCCAGGTGCAGATGTGATAGGAGAAGCGCTCCAACCTTTCCTGAACCTGAGGCTGCTCTTTATTCCTCCCTAAGGCCTATATTTATACTTAAAACAAGGCACCACTCAAATGACTGCATAATTGCCCAGTGCTTCGGTATGCAGACAAGTTGTTTTAATAGAAAGATGATTCTAGTAACTCCTTGAACTGTAGCTTGATTTTACTGAGCATCCGCAGAGCTATAGACCAGCAGGATTTTGCCAGATGTTTTTACAATTATCAACAACTACTGTCTTCAGGCTCCTTGCACACGCACGCTCCCCCTTTCCCACTCAGATAGTTTTGGAGGAACATTTCTTTTCTCCCTCCAGAAATTTCCACATCTGTTGCACGGGGGTAATGATGTCACATCAAATTGTATCACACACATTTGTTTAAGGTTGACACAAGCAAATGCCAGAGGAGTGCTCAGAGCAGGGCCAGGCTCCGTGTGGGCAGAAGCTAATATTAGCTATTAGCGTTCCTGTTAATGCTCAGGTTGTGCAAATTCCCTCGAACGTCTCATTAGAGTGTCATCCCCCTGACAACGTACACTCCCTTCTACTGTGAGGAAAGCTGTCACAGGCCAGAATTCCCTGTCTGAGGAGCGCAGAGAGGAGGTCAGGGCCCTGGAGTCCCAGCCCCGCCACCTGCCCACTGTGTGACCCGCAGCAAGTCACCAGGCCCCCTTCCCACCTGCAGAATGGGAGGGACCCCAGGCCCGTGTCTGTGACTGTCGGGACTAGCCAGGCCGAGGTTTCTGAGTGCTCAGTGCGGCCTGGCCCGGGAGGGGCCGGTAGAGAGAGCCCTGAGGCCGCAGGCAGGAGCCGGGCCTTGGCCTTGGCCCTGCCACCCTCCGCCTGGGGTCCGGGGATGTCCCTGAGACCCCTGAGCCTCGCCGGCCCCATAGGCATGGGAGGCGGCTGCAGCAGGGAGGCCGTGGAGCTCCCTGCAGGTCTCTGGGGTCCTGGATCGGGGTCCGCACAGATTCCCCAGAGCCTGGGCCTGCCAGGCTCCCATGGAACCCAGGGGCGCCCCATTAGCTCAGGGCGGGGAATGCATTCCTGCAACAAAGGCCGCCTTTCACGGACAAGATTTCCAAGGGTTTTCTTTCTTCCTTGAGTCCTTGAGGGCTTCTCACCCTCAGCCTGTGGGCGATTATTGACACGTGTCCTGCCTGCGGGGCCTCTGGGGGAACAAACAGCAGATCATCTCCCAAGAAGAAGGCGCAGCATTGTTGGCTGGTGCCCCTGCCTGGCCTGGGGCAGACTTCCCCTGCGTGATGTCCCCCCACTGCCCCCCCACCCTGGAGGGATCTGGAGCCAGCCAGGAGCTGGGCCAGCTCTCTCCAGGCCCTCGACGAGCTCCTGGCCACCCCAGGTCTCTGCCCACCCCCCACCCGCTACCCCCAGCAAGGACGGTTTCCACAAAACACTTGTTCCCAGATCCCACGATCCCACTGTGGGAAAACCACAAATGCTAAACATCAGTTACCGATCACACAAATAAGGCTCATTAGAAGAACTTGTGCAACCACGTGTAACTTTAAAAAGTCTGTGCTGGGCCTTGTGGATGGTGGTGAATCTCATGCCTCCCTGCTCTGGGTTCAGAACCCTGAGAGACAGGCAGCCCGGATGGCTCAGAGGCTTAGCACCACCTTCAGCCCAGGGCGTGATCCCGGGGTCCTGGAATCGAGTCCCTCATTGGGCTTCCTGCAGGGAGCCTGCTTCTCCCTCTGCCTATGTCTCTGCCTCTCTCTCTGTGTCTCTCATGAAGATATAAAATCTTAAAAAAAAAAAAAAAAACCCTGAGAGACTGGTTCATAGGGGGCAGGGGCCGTGGCTGAAACCTCACTCTGCAGGAAGCAACTCGACCTCCGGCCCCAAACCGACTTCACACCATGGCCTCCAGGACGGAATTCTCTCCACAAACTGGACAGAGAGGGATTTGAAACTTCACTGCCGATCCGCAGGCCTGGCGGTCAGCTCTGACCCACCGACTGCAGAGAGGACAGCTGTGTCCCAACCTCAAACCTCAGGGCAGAGGAGGAAAGGAAGTCAGGGTCACGGACCCCTGGCCAGCTCGCGGCTCATCCATCTGCCAACCAGGTCCCAGGACTCATCAGTGCACACAGCTCACGCAGCAGGTGTCGGGATGAGCAAGGGCCCAGGTGGGCAACGGCTCCTGCGGAGGCCACGGCTGATGCCGACCCTGAAAGTGGCTCCATCCCTGGCTCCGGCGGGCAGGCGACACGTGGTACCAGATTTGGGGACAAAGGTAATGAATTACAGGACTCGAACAGCAGCTGCGTCACCCCTTGTTGTCTCAATCTAGGACAGATGACACTGAGGTGACCCACATTCTGAAAGGGCCATCGAATTCCTCTCTGAGAACAGAATTGTGGAGAGAGAATGACCAACCAATGACAACCACATGGGTGACCCCCCGACTCCGCCTGGGCTCCCAATACCTCTCTGCCCCTCGTGCTTTGCAGGTGGGCTCTGGCAATAGGGAGGAGTCGGGGCTCAGCCACTAGGGTGAGCAGGATGGGGACACGAGAAGGTCCCACAGATGGATTCCCCCCAAGGTCAGCAGCCCTAGTGGAACTGTTTCCAGGGCCCACGGTGAGGTGGGAAGGCGGCTATGTGGGGGCTAGGAGACAGTTATCAAGAGGACAAATGAAACAAATATCCCTGGATCCTCCAGAACCTGCCCTGTGACATTTTTGGGTCACTCCTACTCCTCTCCACCAGACCAACCCCACTGCTGGTGCAGATGTCGAAGTTCAAGCCACGGAGGGAACTGGCCCGTTTGGCTGCTGTCGCGGGTGTGGACCTGGCGGTGCTGACTGGAGGGCACTGGCTGCCGGGGCTGCCGTCTGGTCCATCCGCTCCCACCCGCAGGGAGAGGCCTGCTCTGAAACTACTGACACTCACCGTGTTGTTGTACATCCCTCCTGCCACCTCTGGAAGGAATTCCTAGGGAACATCAGACCCACGGTGGTGGCTTTGATTTCATCTTAGCCAGTGATGCATCCTGGACACGAGACTGTCTGTGGTCCCCACAGCTATTGCAGCTTCGACCACTGTTCCCCACAGATGTCATCAAAGACATTGATGCTGAAACAGAAGTGGTGACAGGTCCCCAGGTGACAGCAAATATCCATTGTGATAATAGCTTCATTAGCCACAGATTATTTTTACCGTGATTTGCTCCTGAGCCCAACAGGAAGAGCAGAGTGGTTCTAAGGCATCCATGATGTTAGTTTGTAGGGAGTCAAAGGAGACAGAGATCCACCTCCTGGCAGGAGCATTGAGCCCGTGCAGACGTGATATGCCACAGACTCTGAGCCTACTGCTTTGCATGAGTCCATGTTTTGTCCCCCACTTCACCAAGATAGTAAATTACAGATGTCAGCTAATTACACCGGGTGGGGCTGCCTGAGGTTGTGTTTGGCCAGTTCAAGCTCCACTTGACGCATCATCAATCGGCTGCAAGGTTGTGTGGAACCACAGGTACAGCCTTGGTGGGAACCTAGAGCAGAGGTCCCAGCCAGGGGTGATTTTGCACTGGGTATACATTGGGCAATGTCTGGGGACATTTTTGAAGGGATCTAGTGGGCACCTAGTGGGAAGAGATCAGGAATGCTGCTAAACATCCCGTGATCCACAAAATGCCCCCATGACAAAGGCTGATCCTGCCCAGAATGTCAATAGAGTCAAAAGTAAAAAGCTCTGATTTAAAGCCACAGTCAACATTTCATCCCATTGTCTGGATATTGCCAGGAATGACAGACAGCTAGAGGTCTGGCTTTTCATCTGGGTATCACTGGCTTCATGCACAATCAAAACCATGCATAAATCAATTCTATTTGCTCTCTGGCTTCTTCCTATTGTAATCTTCTTCCCATTTTTATTTTTTATTACTGGAGAAATGGTGAAAAAATAAAATAGGCTGAAGTGTTGATAAAAGTCTTGTTTTCTTCAATAAAAAAGAAGCAATTTGGAAATAATCCACGGGAAGCTGAAAATTAGTGAAGAAAGAAGACATGGGACTCATCAAACAGGGAATCAACCCAGAGAGAAGCATAGAAAAGTCTCCAGGAGCTCGGTCAGTCACGTGGATCACCACGTCTGATTGGAGTGGGGATAGGGGCTTCGGGAGGACCTAGGGAAAGCAAGGCTGTGGGAGGCTAGTCAGAGCCTCCCAAAGTGCAGGTCATGCCTCCATAGTGGGGCCTGAGACCAGTTTTATGATTTGATGCTGATCAAACCAGCATTTTAAAAGATGTTAAATGACAAAATTAAGTAGAAAATATCAAAGCATATCATTTATAGTGAAGGTGAATATTATGTTGTGGAATTTTCATTTCATAGCTTATATGTGTATGTGTTGCCAGGCCTGGTTGTAAAATATATTTCTTACCATAGGTTGTGGGCAAAACAGCTTGAAAAACACTGGAGTGGATGAAATGATGGAGGATTTGGAGAAAATTAAGCACTTGTGATTTTGCAAGTAAAAAATAAAGGAAATTACTAACTCTGGGGAAAACAAATATGCACATAAAAGAAATTGCAATCATATTACAGCAATTGGCTCTGCAGTAAATAACATCTCCCCAGTCACATGACATAAATAAGGATTATGATATAATTGAAATCATGATTGATCCATGGAGGGTGATGGGGGGATGGTGTAGGAGGAGACCTCACCCCTCATCTAGGGTGGCAGACATTTGAGAGATAACAACACAACTTGAAAGCTTCATGAATGGGGGCACATGGGTGGCTCAGCGGTTGACTCAGGGTGTGATCCTGAGGTCCTGGGATGGAATGCTGCATCAGGCTTCCTGCAGGGAGCCTGCTTCCCCCTCTGCCTCTCTCTCTGTGTCTCTCATTAATAAATAAATAAAACCTTTAAAAGAAAGAGAAGAAAGAAAGAAAGAAAGAAAGAAAGAAAGAAAGAAAGAAAGAAAGAAAGAAGAAAGAAAGAGAAAGAAAAAAGAGAAAGAAAGAAAGAAAGAAGAAAGAAAGAAGAAAGAAGAAAGAAAGAAAGAAAGAAAGAAAGAAAGAAAGAAAGAAAGAAAGAAAGAAAGAAGCCAAGCTCCATGAAGGCTAACTCTTCCAAGATTTGGAAGTAACTTGCAGAATAACTAAAGGAATAGTTGTGGGTGTCTCTGGGAAGAGATGGGCGGGAATGGACAGAGTCAATAGTGTTTCACTCTGTGTCCATGTATCTCTTTATTTTAAAAGGAGATTCAAATGCAGGGAAACTCAGGACTAGCAAGGACGTAGTGTGGTTGCTGGAAGAGTCCAGGGAGTCAGGGGGCTTTTGGTTCAAGGCTGCGCAACCTTGAAGAAGTCCCTTCCCAGCCTTTGACTCCAGTTGACCAATCCCTAAAACAGAGGTTGGGCCACACTGTGTTGACCATTCGTTCAGCCCTGTGGAGCTGTGTCTCACTACAAAATAGCTTGAAATTCTGAGCAAGCCCACCTGACTCTATGTCAAGTAACATCAGCATGACTTTGGGGGAGTCAAGAGAAGACACAGAGGTTGCTAATTATCCCTCGATAACCATCATCCCCTTTGTGCAAGATTAGAGATCCCAGTTATCAGCTCGGCGGCACATGGTGGTCTCAACAACACCCGAATTTCCCACCCCATCAGGTGCAGCTGGAATGCACCTTCCCAGCATGCCCTCAAATGGGTGGGCGCACCCCTACCCCCTCTCCCCTTCCCTCTCGCCTAATGTGAACTGCGCCCCTCGGACCAGGTGAACAGGAAGTGTCCTCAGGCGACAGATCGGAACACCCCCAGGCTCTGGGCCTCCCACGCTGAGGCTGCTACATGGAGGGAAACAAACTTCCACTTCATTGAAGCCACTGGTTCGTATGTCTCTGCACCAGCTGGTGAACGTCTACACCCACAGGTGTGGGAGGACATTTTTTATTTTCGTAGTTACCTTTTCACGTTAATGTGAGTTGGGGGAAATCGGCTTGTCAGCAAGCCCACGATGCCATCAGGATGGGTGATGAGGCTGAAGCAGGAGCTAACACACGGATTTATTCAAGAAAACTCGGACCTGGTTTGGCTTCAAGGAAATATTAAATAAGATAATAACACGGGTGTTACACGGTTTGGTGACAATTCCAAAGGTGACGCTCAAGGGACAAGCCTCGGGAAACTCTGTGCCTGACAAGGGCCTGTCTTCCATTCCGTGGCTCCGTGGATAGCCGGTCCCCTGCATCCACATCCACCTGGGAAGGTGACGTGGGACCTGCCGTGGCAAAGCCAGCAGGGTCAGGGTCGGAGGCACAGACTTCCCCTCAGAAAAGTGCCAGCAGACCGAACAAGGATCAGGGAGCCTGAGGCCTTGGCAGGCTGGCCGGCACCCCTGCCTGCCGTGGGGGCCTCCGCACCAGGACCCCAGGTGCCCAGCAGGCCCCAAGCTCCCTGACCACAGCTCTATTCGCCGCGGCCTGTAGCCACGTCTGCCAGCGCCGGCTTGGCTGTGCCATGGCCTGACCTGCAAAGGTCACTTTCTGAATCTGCTCCCTAAGGCCTGTGTTGCTGACCCTGCAATAAGCCCCTGGACTCCCCTCCCCCTCCCCCCTCCCCCAGGAGCAGTCGCACAAAAGGTCTCATTGTCCCACAGCCTCAGCCTCAGACATGTGTTAGCCTTCCATTTCCGCAAACGCCCACCGCCTGCCTTGGGTCCGAGGCCACCCCAGCACCCCCGCATCCGGCGTGGTTGGCGCGCTCCCGGCAACCCCGGACTCCCGTGTGCTAGCAGCTCGCCAGCTGGGAGCCCGGGTTCTGCAGAAGCAGACAGTCCAGAGTGGCCTGGAGGGGACGTAGCCCGTGAGACGGTCACATCGACCTCTCAGGACAGTGGGGAAGATGAGGTTGTCCTGCTTACTGAACGAGCTCTTTCCCCGCCCTCAAGGGGACACACGTGTCCTCACTGTGTCTAACACTTTCCGCAGAGCAGAGTGGATGTTGGCAAGAGGCAGCGATGTGACCTTCACTTTGGCTTGAGATTTGAAATCCCCTAAAATGCATCCTCAGATCTGTGTCAGCCGGTGTGTTCGGGCCAGCCATCCCCGTGGCCGGGGCAAGTCCCCCAACCTGTGCTTCTTCTCCTGTAAGGTGGGGACAGTGACGGCACCAGCCTCGCGTGCCTGTCACAACCAAAGGGGACAGGGCGTGAGAAGCCACGGGCACGAGGGGGCCAGAGCGTGGAGCCGTGGTGACACTGACACAGGTACGCGGGGAGAAGTGGTCTCTAGGTTCTAATCAGGGGAGGACGTGCAAGCCCCGCTGAGCCTGAAGAACCCCCGTGTCGCCGGGGTCCAGGGTCTGCAGAGATGGGCACGAGGGCGATGACGGAGACTCGGGGACGACGGGCCGAGCAGCCGCTCCTGCCGCCCAGACCTGCACCTGCCTTCCTCGGCCGCCCGGGTCGTCAGCCAGAGCCAGCCTGCTGAGCGGCCACCACCAAGCCAGGAAGCCCACCCACAGGCACGAATGTGCTGGAAGGACGTTTGCTTGAAGCACCCAGACCGATGGCTGAGGCAGGGCTGGGAGGGTTCAGGGAATGTGACCACGGTCAGAGCCGGGACAGGACAGGGCCGGGGGCAGGCCTGACCCCACGTGGGAAGTGCAGAAAGCTGCCTGAAATCCGCATTCTTAAATCCGTTTTGAAGGCCCAGGCGTTGTCCCGCGCCTCCTGTCTCTGTCCTGCCATGAACGGTCCCCAAGGCGGCGGCCCCGCGGCCAGGCCGCGCCCTGAGCGGGACCTCAGGAGGCCGGGCGGCCAGGAGCCCCGTGGTGGCCGCGGTGACCCGCTCCTGGTTGGTGCGGGACAACACGGCTCGGCTGCACTGAGCGAAGAGCACATCCAGGGTCTCCGTGGACAGACTCAGGTTCTGTCGTGAAAGGAACGTCCCCCCAGCTCTGCTGTGCGGACGCCCAGCCCGGAGACGTTTGCAAGCTCCCTCCAGGGTCGGGGACCGTGAGTATCGAACAACTGATAAAACCTTTTCCCCGTTTTCCATGATTCTGCTTGTGAAGGCCGGTGGCTCATCAGCGCGCTGACCCTCAGTGATGTGTGAGGAAAGCTCCTGACATGCTTTGCTGTCCCCCAGGCCCTTGGCCACAAGAACCCTGGGACAGCAGGACCTGAGTGCTCACCTGGAGCTCGGAGTTCCGCCCTGGGGGCAGAACTGAGTTGATGCAAAGAGCCTGGGGTCTGGTCAAGCAGCTCGGGGTGAGCTGATGGAGGGAGCGAGGGGAGCAGTTCTCGGGGGGCCTCCCTGGCCCCCCAGACCTCTCCCGGGGACAGCGGCACCGGCCTGCTCTGCCTTCCCCTGGGGCTGCTCCAAGTCCAGGGAGCAGGGGCAGGCCCCTGACCCGGGCACCTGCGGAGTTCTAGAAACCTGGCCTCTGTCCCCAGCCCAGGTCCCCTTCAGCCCAGCACAGAGACTGGAATCCACTCTGTTCTCCTCTCAGCAGCCCCGCCAGGGGCGGTTTCCATGGTTCCCTCTCTGGGAAGAGCTCCCAGCAAACTGGCCCCAGGAGCCCCGGGGGGGTGGGGTAGGGGGGCGCAGGGTGCCAGCAGCTGCCCCGGATCCCGAGCGGGACGCTCAGTGTGACATTAATGGATGGAATTAGCAGCCTCGGCAGCGTTAACGAATTTCCTCGTAGAGACGGTGACGTTTGTTTGGCAAAAGGGATCATTAGATGTGTGCAAACATCCCGCGTGCGTGGAAGGGCCTCGGGCGCTGACAAATGATAAATGAGGAAATTAGAGGCTTCAGGAAAAATGTAAATATCATCCTTTGTAAGTCTGTCCCTGGGCAGGAGAGACGCTCCCCAGGCGCTCCTGAGCTGCTCCCCCGTGAGTCCCCTGCCCAGGACTGCCTGTGATCGTGGTGATTGTCCCAGGCCTGGCGCCTCCTGAAGGGCTCCTGCTTCCTGTCCCCGCCCCTGGGCACCTGTGGGAGCAAAAGGCTGCGCTTCGTCTGGGCTTCCTCTGATTCGCTTCTCAACCTTCATTTCATTATCGTCCCCTACGGAGTCATTTTAGGCATCTTTTCCTGGATTGGCCCTCGTGAAATTTTAATACCACAGAAGCGTCCGCTGCGTCTTTATGTGCTGAACGTCCGCCTGTGTTCTTACATAAAGAGACGGAGATCTTCCCACCCAGCAACCACCTGCTGCCCCCCGGGAGCAGTGTCGCCCCGCGGAGAAGCAGGTTCTCATTCATGCCTGCGCGCATCGCTCAAACAGGCCGCACGTATGCACTGGTGCCAACTCAGGGTACTGGGGACGCAGCCGTGAGCGCGGCAGGTGGCCCTGGTCCTCACGGAGCTGACGCTGTGCAGGGACGACAGACAGTGACAGAACAAAGTGTGAATATGCACCGCATCCAACACGGAGGGACGCATGCAGACCGACAAAGCAGCATCAGGGGAGGGGTGGCCAGGAACGGGGTTGCAGGGTGACCAGCCGGCCAGGGAAGGCTCGGTCCGGGAGGTGATGCTGGAACGGGGACACATGGGGGCACAGGGTATTGCAGGCAGAGGGAGCAGCGAGGAGGCCAGTGTGGCTGGAGCCAAGTGGGTGAAGGGGAGTGTGGGGGGACATAAGTCCAGAGAGATGACAGGTGAGTGCAGGGAGGGGGTGACAGATCGCCTCAGGCCCGTGGATCCCTGAGAAGACTTCAGCTTTCACTCCGAGGGAAGTGAGAGCCACTGGGACAAGACCTGGGTCACGTTTGGACGGGATCATCTGGCTGTTGCCGGTGGGATGTGGGGCAAATGCCGGAGCAGGGCGACCGGGGAGGCCAGGAGGAGGAGGGGAAGGTGGCCTGAGCCCGGCGGTCATGGGGCCGGAGGTGAGTGGGAGGCAGGTGGAGCTGGCAGGACGGGCTGCTGGGGGAGAAGCGGAGTGTGCAAGGAAGGAGGGAGGACGGTGCCCCGGTGCTGGCCTCAGGGCCATGAGGGCTGCCACTTATAGAGAGGGCAAGGTTGTGGGATGACCTGTGCTTCCAGAGTTCCTCCGGCCGCCTGAGGAACACCACGGAGAGGGTTGGAGTGAGCGAGGGTGACATCCAGGAGATTTATTAGTTCTCCAGGCAGCTCCAACCACATAGTTTGTAGACCCTGTGCAAAATGAAAACGTGCCCCAAAGCAGGAACAAAATGCTACTGAAAGTCCTAAGATAAGAAAGCTTTTCCTTTTCTTCTATGGTGTCTCTTATTATTCACTATTTAATGCATATGGAGGTACTCACGGGGCAGTGCACACCCTCCTGGGGCAAGCTCCCAAGAAGGTCAGCGTGCAGAAGCAATCCCTGGGCAAGGTCATTCTCCTGAGCAAATTCTCCAAAGCGACACCTTTTCAATAGCTCTTTTTTAAAAAACACATGTTGGCAGGACTGTTAAGACTAATGAAACCATTAGCAGAAGCAGTGAGAAATGTAGGACTGAAGCATCAGCAGAGGGAACGTGAGGCACCTGGAAGGGACTCTGCACCAAGAGACAGTGTGGGGACTCAGACCCTCAGGGGCCTACAGCAAGGCCCCGCCCCGTGGCCCCGCCCCCAGCCGGGCCCCGCCCCCACACAGGCCTCACCCCTCGTGTTAGCCCCGCCCCGCCCAGGCCACTCCCCTTAAGTCCGGCCCCGCCCCTGCCTTGACCCCGCCCATACTGCAGCCCCAGGGCAGCCTCTCCCCCTCTGCAGGCCCCTTCTGCATCCTGGTGCACGGATTTTTAGCTGCGGGGCACCCTACCAAACAGTTCCCAGGCGGTCAGAGAGCATTTGGAAATCCTCATTCTAAGGTCCAGGCCTGCGTCCTTGCGTCTCTGCCACAGCCGCCTCCTGCCCCCTGTCTAGTGTGGTTGGGCCAGGCGGGCTCCTTCGTGGGCGAGCAGAGGACACCTGCTCTGCTCTGGGGAACCCCAGGCTCTGGGCCCCCAGCAGGGAAGGAAGCAGAGGAAGGTCCCCACTCTATGATGGCTGCCTGGTGGCCTTTCAAGGATTCCAGGGACAGGAACACATGGGTGAGGTGGGGATTAATGGTGGAAAATCTGAACAGGGAAGGGCTAAACCACTGGTTGGTGGACCCTTCCTGAAGAGCGCTGTGCTGTGCATAGTGACGAATGAGGCAGAAGCTGGTGCTGCAGCAGAGGTGGCAGAGCTGGAGACACACCGTGTGGAAGTGCATGCAGGAGGGAACAAACAATATATACAAACACACACGTATACATGCATACACACATTATACACAAATAAACACATAGATATGCATATGTACACAGTCTACATACACACACATATATGCACGCATGCACAGGTGCACATATCTGTGTACTTTAAAACCCCACAAAGTAACACTGTGATGTACATACACATATAGGTAGAAACATTTATTGCTCAAGCGCCTGTAGAGTCCACCTGAGTCCCCAGCCCTCCCACTTCATTGCTGTCTCTGCCTCTGCTCCTGGAAGCACAGCATGTTCCTGCTCCTCGCCCACCCCTCCTCCCTGGCCCCTCCTCCCTGCTCCCCTGTGGGACCAGCCCTCCACCAGGTAGCCTTCCCTGACCACCTGCCTTCCGTTTCTTTACCCTGCTCTATATTTCGTTTATTCACTTTCTGATTCCTTCAGTAGAATGTATCCTCCATGAGGGCCACAGGGTGGGTTCTCAATCAGCCTTCTTGAGAGGATAAATGTGTACGTATTTTGCCTAAGTAACCAACGGTTACTCAGGGTGACCTCCAAAAATCAGACAACTGCAGACAACTGCATAGAAAAAGCCCAAGCAAGGGCTTTCATCACACCTCACTGGTAGCAGTGCTTATGTGTGGGCAGGGAGAAGCCAGGGGAGGTCAACAGGGACTTGGGCTCATCTCACTGTTTTGACTTTCTTAGGAGAGGAAGATCCTTATGTGATGCTCGTGTAATGAAAATTAATTTTAATTAAAAAATCAATTTCATGCAATATCGATTTTACAATAAAAAAACAGAATTTTCAGTTTCCCTGATTGAGATATCTGACATCAAGCACTCTATCATCCTGAAAGAACCAATTTCACAGTAAACAAACCAATTTTGGAGCATTAATAATAATAACAGTAATAACCATAACATCTGCTCCTGCTAACACTCATTCAGGGATTTGCTGATTCCAAATCGTCTGCCTCTTTCCTTTGATCCTTGTGACAATGTTGCCAGGTTGGAGAAGAGGTTCATGATTATCAACATCATCATAGTCATTGTTCCAGTTTTGCCAAAGAAGAAGATCCAGGGACTTCTTCTGTGCCGTGGGGACCTATTGGAAGATTGTAGGCAACTATTTGCCAGCCCCTTGCTCTCGTGACTCTGAACCTCCCAGCCCAGTAGCCTGGAGGGCCTGGTCCAGCCCCCAGCTCCAGGAGCATGTGGGTCATGATTGTCCTCACCTGTCAGCTTGTCCTACTCCTTGGGATGTGGGATATGAACCTCAATTGGTTCAGGGATGGTCCTGAACCCATCCCATCTCTGGCCCAGGTGGGCACTAGAGAGACTAGAGAGACACTTAGCTGGGTTCCCTGGCTCTTCTGAGGCTCTTCTCTCTGAACAAGGGGTGTGTGGATGCAACTCTAGAACCTCTAGAGCCTTTACTTGCTGCCATGAGAGAAGGCATCTGAAATCAGCACTGACTCTTGAAAGAAATAGGCACCAAAAGAAGTGCAGGGAAACTGAATCACTGATCAAATCACTCTCGAAGCCTTTTATCTCCAGGATTTTTTAAGGCTTGAGCCCGTCAATCCCCTATTATTCAAGCCTGTGTGCATTAAGTTCTCTGTTCCTTCTGACCACAGCCGTCTGTCTATCTGCTCAGGGTCACACAAGAGTAGGAGGCTGATGAATAAAGCAAGGCCTCCCCTTGCTGATCCCTTGTGTGTGATACACACCGTTTCAGAAACAGCTCGGCTCTTGAAATCTAAACGTTGGAGTTCGATGAGAGGCTCTCAAACTCACCTAGCTCTGCCCCATGGGCAAGGCGAGGCCCTGCAGAAGAGACAGGCCGGGATCACAGGGGATGGGGCCTTCTGCCGCCGGCTGCTCACGTTTCCAGGTTCACACAGACCAAGGGGCCAAGTGAGGCAAGACGACGAAGGCTCCAACCGCCGATATGGAGCTCGTGTCTGCACCCTGAAAATGAAGTGGCAAATGTGTGCAGCTGTAGACCTCGCAGTGAGAAAACCTCCTCGGCTCCAGGGGCCCTGGACAGTCCCAATTATAAAATGGTGAGGAATTCTGGTATTCTATGTGGAATTTTGCTTTTTTGTGCAAAATTGGATGACTTAACTTTTTTTACTTGATACTGTTGCTTGGATAGAAATCTGAGGTGTGTTTCTAACTAAGCACATATTCCCATTCAAAAAAAATCTTAAAGGGCATATAAATAAAGGGCATGTGAATTATTGACATACATTTTATTCTGACATCACTCCCTTGGGACTCTCCTGTTGGTGGATTTTACTTGCATCATTGTTGTCTGTTGGTTAGGTCGTCTCTTCTCACCTACTTTTCTCCTAAGACAAGGAGAGGGGGACTGACATGTCCCTTCCTGGTCACCTAAAGCAGGGCCTTGGGAAGCGGACTCCAAATAGGACTGGGGTCCCAGGCATGGGCACCTTGGAGCGGCCAGACGCAAACAGGCAGGTGATATGAGGAGAGACCGTAGGTTTGTCAAGGTCAGTGTCCACATGAGAATTCTCCCCCTTGGGGCTTCACCTGCTTGAAAACATTGGACAAGGTAAGAGCAGCCTCTTCAAGTCTGCACGCTCTCCCAGTCAAGATTCTGTGTTGAACGTTATGGTAAAAGCAACTGCAGATTTAGGTCCTTGTAAAATGCCTCGTCTCTGCTGAGCCACTGACGGTGAGCGCTTAGTGATAGGGTTCCGGCCTGTGCCCTCCTTCCAAGGCGACTCGGACGTTCACTCACTTCGCCCAGACCGATAAGAGAGCTTCAACACGAGAGCAGCTTTCACAGTCTAGTGACTCTGAGGAGAAAGCATCTTATAACTTCTAATTAGTAAAACCATTCTGCAAAACAGACTTCAAGGAAAAATTATAGGAAAATCACCCATGGAGTTGCACTTATAGGCATGTGTTGGTTAAGACGGGAGCTGTGGGATTGAGAAGATCCATATTCAAATCCTGCCTCCATCGTATACCTGCCACATGACACTGGGGAGGCCACTAACCCAAGGACGTCACTTATGTGACAATGTCACTTACCTAAGGAGGCCACTTGCCTTGAGAGGTCACTTACCTGGAGAGATCCCATAGCTGAGAGGTCACTTACCTTAAAGCTCACTTACCTGAGAGGTCACTTACCTGAGGAGATCACTTACCTGAGTGGTCATTTGCCTGAGGAGGTCACCTACCTTCTCTGAACCAGTTTATTTCAGTTCAAAGATTGTTATGAAGGTTCAAAGTCTGGGATCCCTGGGTGGTGCAGCGGTTTGGCGCCTGCCTTTGGCCCAGGGCGCGATCCTGGAGACCCGGGATCGAATCCCACATCAGGCTCCCGGTGCATGGAGCCTGCTTCTCCCTCTGCCTATGTCTCTGCCTCTCTCTCTCTCTCTGTATGACTATCATAAATAAAAATTAAAAAAAATAAAGGGAAAGTTCAAAGTCAAAAACATAAAGCCTTGCTTCTCAAAGTGTGGTCCACAGACCAGCAGCATCTTCCTCACCTGGAAGCATCCTGAAAATGCAGAATGGCAAGTCCCAACCAAGTCCTACTGAGGGGATCCAAACGTTAGCCGGACCCCCAGGTGGGTCCTGTGTGAACCAGAGTCAGAAGCACAGTCTCACAGCATCAAGCAGGCCGCCAGGTGCGCGGCCAGGAGCCCGTACAGGACGGGCATTGACGCAAGTGCTTAAGTGTTAGACTGAGTTCTCACTTTTTTTTTTTTTAAGATTTTATTCATTTATTCATGAGAGAGGCAGAGACACAGACAGAGGAAGAAGCAGGCTTCCTGTGGGGATCCCGATGAGGACTCGATCCCAGGACCCCGGGGTCACACCCTGAGCTGAAGGCAGACGCTCAACCGCGGAGCCACCCAGGTGCCCCCCAAATTGTGCCTCTTGCCCTTTCCCAGTTTCCCCACTAGTTCACGCGGCTCCGCAGTTGACAGAAGGCCGCGGAGTGGCCGCCAGGCCTGATCCCTGCCCCCAGCCGGGTTCCTGCCCACCTTCTGCTGCAGGAGAAGCTCTCAGGGAGCACCCTCCTATGGACAGCTTCCTTCCCTTCAGGGAAAATAAAACCCGAACTAACTGTAACAGGAGAGAGGAGGAAGGAGGGAGGAAAGCCAGGCCCCTGTTGTCCGTCCGGAGCCGGGCGGTGCCGAGCCCTCGCTCATCTCGCCGCGGGCGAAGGCCACAGACGGTGCGGGCCGCGTCTCCCGGGCGGCGGGGCCGCGGGGACCAGAGCCATCGGGTGGGCACGAGCCGCAGGGGCGCAGGAGGCCCGGGGACGGCGGCCACACCTCCGGGCGCTGCGGCCTTGTCACGAGCTCAGACCTGGGGGGTCCCCGCAGCGCGACCTCAGTGGCCGGGAGCACTGCTCCCACCACCCGAGTGCGGGGAGCCGGGTGTCCGGTGATCCCTCGCACCCTCTGAGCAGGCCCCCCTTGGCCTGTCCCGTGGCCCGTCCAGAAAGCGGGGGGCCAGTGGTGCTCGGGCCGCAACTGAGTGTCCCCTCACGCTCCCTGGCCCGGCTCTGCGGGGCCGTGCAGAGTCTGCGCCCCAGCCCAACCCCAGCAGATGCCCCACCCCGCGCAGCCCTTCCTCGCGGGCCACCTGCTGCTCTGAACCCCGTTCGGAAACAGGGTGCGGGGCGCATGGGGCTACTCCCTCTCCTTGAGCTGCTGCGAGTCTTGCACGAGGTGACAATCTCCAGACAAAAGCCCTGACTGCAGGAGCTTGCATTCTAGAATCAGCCAGGTAAATGAGCAAGACGCGGGGTATAGGCAAGGTGGACATGCTGTGGGAAGAAGAAAGGGGGTCCAGGGGAGTGGGGGGTCCTCTCTGGCCCCACAGCTGTGGGGTTAGCCTGGGGATGAGGGAGGACCAGGGTCCCAGGGGCCTTTGGGGGCGACCTGGGCAGGACAAAGGTGAAAGGGAGCCAGCCCGCAGTCTCCAGGGGGTGATGGCAGAGCGGCTGTGAGCAGACAGGCAGGGAGTTGGGGGTCTTGTCAGGGACCTCTTCCCTCCTGCCTACATGGAGTAAGCGTGGTCTCCAGAATAATCCGTGCTGTTGCTGAATCCGTGGTCTGAGGAGTACATGGGCTGCCTGGTGGGTCAAAGCATCCCCTGTGAGCTCTCCCTATAGCCCTATACCCAGCAGAGGGAGACCCTGGGGCCAGCCCCTTCTGGAACATTCCCTCCAGAGGCCGTTGCTCGTGGACTCTCATCTCACAGGAGACAGCGTCATTCAGAGCTCCCAGAAAGGCCATCGATTAAGTGCCACCGAGGGCAGCAGTGACACGGACTGCAGGAGGCAGCTCAGCCAGCTGCAAGGCCAGCAAGATTTATGGCCCCTGCTTCCACAAACACCCTACCGCCTGGCTCCCTGCCCTTGGGCGAGTCACTCTGGAGTTTAAGAGTAATTAAGAGAAACGATGCCTTTTTATAGCCAGTTCCCCCTTTCTCTCAGGTGCAGAGGTGATCCTGGAATAAAAACATGATGAAAATCACAGTGAGGCCACTCAGACAAAGCAGCAGGTGCATCTGGCTTCAGAGGAGGGATGCCTGAGTGAAGCAGGAAGAAAAGGCTGCCTCCATCAGGCTTAAAAGAAAGGCAAGGAAGGCAAAGAAAATGCCTCCGGAGCCCTGGCTCCCCTCTGGGGGATAATGCGGTCTCCTGCTGTCCAGGGCCACTCAGAGCCCTTATCAGTGTCCCTGTAATGTAATTAGGGCCGAGGACACGCCCTGGGGGGGGGGGGCAGGGGGCAAGGAAGGTCCTCAGATAGAGAGGCAAAAACAAACCAAGCATTTCCTCACAGCCCGTTGGAATTTAATGAAGACACCAAACAGCCAAGGGTCCAGGCGCCCCTTCAGGGTTAGAGAGGATCTTCCAGCCCCTGCAGGCAGGCAAGGTCCTGACCTTTATAACATGGATCGCTGCTCTGGTGACTGGATCAGAAGGGAAGACTGTGCACGGATGCTCTTTCCATGAAAGCCCCCAGTGCTCTTATTTCCTGTTCCTCGTGTAGGATGGCAGTCCGTCCTAACACCCTGGCTTTCTGCAGACGGGACACACTCTTCACTTTTCTTTCTTTCATTTTTGCCATAACAATATGACTTCTTGGGAAGATTGTTTATGTATACCTTAGATTTTATTCATTCATTCAGACCTGCTTCGTTCATTGATTCACCATTGTGTGAGCAAATATTTGTGAGTCACCATCTCTGACCTGTGAATCGGCGTGCCCTGCCTTGGCCTCAGAAGGTGAAGCTTTTAGTAAAGGAGACACAATGAGTGACCACAGAGAAAACAAGGTTGATAAAGAGGACATGCTGCTCTATAGAAGTACACCGAGAGTTGAAAGAAGGCAGGGCCTAGAGACCACGTGAGACACGTTGGACATGGAAGCCAGGGACAGCTTCTCTAGAGGGGTGACTAGGAGCCCAGATGAACTCAGAAGTTACAGCCAAGGCAGAGGCAGTGAAGAGTGCGTTCCAGACAAAGGGCACAGCACGTGCAAAGGCCTGGAAGTAGGTCTGGGATGGACGAAGAAGAGGGAGGAGGCCCAGGACTGGGGCTGTGGGGGACAGCAGGGTGCAGAGAGGCAGGAAGTGGGGGACGGGCCTCGAGGGCCAAGGCAAGACCCTGGGGTTCATGAGAAAAATGGTGGGAAGCAACTGGAGGGGTTTATATGGAGCAGGTGCAGCAGAGCTGATTGCTGGGTGGAACCCACAGGGGGACAATCGTGGAAACGGGGGGACAGGCTGATCCCCAGGTCTACAGGACAAGTGACCTTGAGCAAATTTCTCTTCCCTGAGCCTCAGTCCTCACCTGTAGAATGAAGGAACAGAGCCGACAGCAAATGAGGTGGTGATGCTGGGGAGCAAACGCCTACTGTGCTGTTCAACAATAATCCAGGAAACGTCCTTAAAACACAGGCAGACACGTCCTACAGCAGCTGGGGAAGCTGGCTCCTTTGGGCTCCAGCAGCCCAGGCGGGGTTTATTGGACACCACGACCCTTCCCGAGGTGGCTCAGGGGCACCCACTTCTCCTTCCAGGTGGAGGAATCGAAATGTGAGGCCCCAGATCAACGAATCCAGACCGTGGGGCCCCGTGGGGCCACTGATCCTGGGAATCCCACAAGGCAGTGACATGAGCTACCAAATAAAAGGGAGCAGATCACATTCCACCAAGAGCCTGTAGAGACTTGACCAAATGCTGGGGCTCTGGTTTGAGTCCTGACTCTGGGGAAGCGGTGAGGAGAAAACGTCTGTGAGACAGAGCAATCTGCGCGGGATCGGTGATGCGACAGCACAGTTATGTCTTAAAAATCCATGTGGCGTCTGGGATCGGCTTTGAAATACTTTGGTAGAAAGAGGGGAGGCAGCTGGAGGGAATGGGGCACATCCTGCTAACCGTGGAGTCTGGGGATGGGCGGTCCATTATATTCTTCTGGCGGAAAATCTCTGTAATTGTTTAAATGTGCTCAGTTTATTTTTTCGAGGTTGCTACTTACTTGAGGACGGATCACAGGCTCCGGCAAGACGCAGACCAGGAGTGAGCACAGTCGTTTTGGCTCATCCGCAAGTTCCCGGGCGACAACAGGGCATTTCACGTGGGCACGAGCCGTGACTGTAGGGATTCCCGCTTCTTCGGCAGACAGGACCCCGAGGCCTCCGGCAGGTCCCGCGCGCGGCCAGGGGTCCATTCACACCCACCAGAAGCCACCGGCCTGCTCGTGACAGAAGTCAAGCGGCCGATGGCGATTTCATGCAGAGCTGAGCACGACAGCCGGGCCTGTCACCCCTGCTCTCTGCTGGGGATACAGGGCTGTTTTCTTTTTTTTTTTTTTAATTAATTAATTTATTTATTTATGATAGTCACAGAGAGAGAGAGAGGCAGAGACACAGGCAGAGGGAGAAGCAGGCTCCATGCACCAGGAGCCCGACATGGGATTCGATCCCAGGTCTCCAGGATCGCGCCCTGGGCCAAAGGCAGGCGCCAAACTGCTGCGCAACCCAGGGATCCCCAGGGCTGTTTTCGAGCAGAAATAATGGGCCGCTGTGGCTCCGTGGAGAGCTGGGCTTTCCCTCCGGGCCCGCGTCCAGGCCGGGGCTGCAGGCCGAAGCGGGGCTCCCGGGCAGCGAGGAGCTGCCCCACCTGCCGCCTTCCGCGGAGGCCACGGCCCAGCCCGCGTGCGCCCGGGCGGCCGGGCTCGGGGCATCTCTGCTGAGGCTGAACCCCGGGACGGCTCCCGGGGAGGCCGGGGCCGCGTGGAATATTTGCAGGCAGAAGCGTGCGGTTCGGTCGCCTTCATTACTCAAGAGCAGGAATTTGCGTCTGTGTCTGCGAAGATGTGAATTATGTGCCTTTGACCGAAAGCAGCTGCGCGTGTCCTTTGCGCACAAACGCAAGTCTCTGAGCCTGTTCTCTGGCCGGTGACGCACACGCCAGGTGTCCGCCCTGGGCCTGCCCTTCCTTCTCGCTCCCGGCCCCGATGGGCACGAGTCCCCTAAACCTTATCCAGCCTCCACCTCTGTGCCCCTGGGACACCGGCCGGGCCATGACGGGAACAGGCAGCTGCTGGGGGCTCTGGGAAAGCCCTGGTCTCCTCCTTCAGTCTCTCCCTCCTCCCCCTCCTCCTCCTCTTCCTCCCTCCTGGGCAGGGGTACTAGGAAAGCCCTGTTCTCTTCTTTCAGTCTCTCCCTCTCCCCTTCCTCCCTTCTCCCGCCCCGCCCCTCCCCCTCCCCCTCCTCCATCCCAGTGGAGGGGGAGTTGGTTCTAGGAAACCAGTTTTCCTCTTTCAGTCTCCTCTTCCCCCCCTTCCCCTTCTCCTCTCCCCTCCCCTCCCCTTCCCCTCTTTCATCCCCCCTGGGAAGGAGCAGGGGCCTATGCAACCACAAGAGACCCCGAGGGAGAGCACAGGCTGAGGACGGAGGTCCACATGGCAAGAGTGCCCCTTGGTGACATCATGCAGCCCCCCCACCAGCCCCAGACCTGTCCCTCAGGAGTAAGGCCAACCACCACTGGTCAGGCTCCCCAAGCTGGTTTCCAAGGCTCAGAGGGAGCAGGGCCCTGGCAGGGAGAAGCTTCCACAACTGGCCCCTGGGGACCAAAGTGCTGCACCCGCTCACGGGGGCCTGGTTTCACAGGGGTCCCCAAACTCCCTCGCTCTCTGATGGAGACAGAAGGTAGCCGTCACCCCACATTCGGTGACCACGTTCACAGTTACAAATTCCCAGGTGGGCTGGAGCATTCAGAAATAAATCCAGAGCTTGTGGAACGTCTTCCACACCAACCACCTGATTCCTTCGAGGTTCCCTGGCCATGTGGTGTGTCCCCCCCACGCTCCCTTCCTGGGATGAACACCCCCCTGTCCTCTCCCGCATCTGCTTCCCCTTCTGGTGTCAACAGAACCTGCCTGTCATTTGAGAACTCACCTTCCTACCTCAATCCATGTGTTGGGGGTGAGCTGACCCCAAACTCCAGGCCCTGCGGGGGAAGGGGCCACACAAGCCACCACTGCCCAGCAGTCGGCTCAGTGACAGGAGGGACCTACGCTGCTTCATCAGTGACTCTGGGGCTCTTGTGCCATCGCGCTCCCGTCCCTGGACTTGGACCTGCGCGAGTGTGTGGCTGGAGCTGGAACCGTGGGTGGTTGGAGCTGCGCACAGAGCACCTGCAGGTGCCCGGCCCTGACTGCAGCCTGAAGGGGACCCAGCGCCACGGGGACACGGGAGACAGCTGAGCCCAGGGCGTGGCATCCGAGCACCCAGACCCAGCTCTGCCTGAAGACCAAGCACCAGTGCGTGAGCCCATCGATGCCCTCGGCCTGAGCCGCCTGAGTCGGGTCTCAGGTCCCGTCACCAGGACAATCCAGCAGAGGGTTCGGTTGGGGGCAGCAACTTCCCTGGCCCCTTGGAACCTTCCAGCCTGCCCAGAAACGCAGGGAACGTTTACACCTGCTGAGTTATTTCTCACAATCCTCCTGTGTGGCCTCACCCGCTGCCGTGCAGGGTCATTTTCTTTGGCTGAATCCACTGAGCTGTCAGGGAACCGTAACCGGGGTTGGTTTTGCTCACTTTCTGCCAGGAGGACACAGTTTGGTCTGTTTGAGAACCCAAATGACATAATTATGCCTCGCACATGCAGAGATGGAAAGTTCTTGCTGCAGAGCAGATCGCTGGCACCTTCATTTCTGAGGGTTTCAAGGCAAACAGCTGCCTGGCTCTCCTTGCTGAGGTCAGACTGTTGTCACAGCTGCTCCCCGGGTCCCCTTCCTGCCTCCCAGCGTCCAGGTCCCCACGAGCTTTGTCCTGGGAATTATAGGGGCAGTGACAGCCACACAGCTCTGTCCCTGGAGCTCCCAGGAGCCGGGGTCTTGGGACCTCTGCTGAGCAGGGGTCCCTGCCTCCTGGATGGAACAAAGTACCTCGAGGGCCCAGGGACAGTGTGTGCACAGAGGCTCCGAGGGGAAGGACGCCAGTGCCTCCAGAGCTGGACACTAGAGCAACCCCACACCGGGCAGCCTTGGGGCCAGGGCCAGCCAGGGCCTTCCTGACAGCCTCTCTGATCCATCCTCGGAATAAGCTCCGCAGGCGGCCTGGGCCACTGTTGCATTTCACGTCCCCTCTGCCTTCCAGGGACCCCGGCGCACCTCCAGGCCCGGGGTTGGGGCCATGTCCCAGAGCTTGGGGGTGCCCCGGCCCCAGGTCCTCCCGCCTTTCAGGAGGTGGTCCCTGGAGCATCTCACTCCTCACCCGTTTGAGGGTCTGACATCACCCCCGGCCTGTGATATTGGGTTGCCCGGAGATGATATGTTTCCCTAAACCAAACCCCGGCCTCACCCTATAGGCACTGAGTCCCCACAAGGTCACCCAACACTGCTTTGCTGGTGGCATTTGCTGTTTTCTGAAATTGTCTTGTTTGCTGATTTATTCGCCTCCTTCTCTCTTGTTTGCCTCCCTGGACGAGACCATGAGCTCCCCGAGGTCGGGGGCTGCGTCTGCCTCATTCTCCTTTGTTTCCCTGAGGCCAGGACAGTCAATGGTCAGGGCCTGGAAGGAGCTCGATAGACGTGAAATGAAGGAGGTGAGTGAATGAAGGATCAAGTGCATGAGGGAGGGGGGACCTTTGGGCAAAGCTCCCTATGTGTCATTTCCTCCTTGCCTGGCGCCTCTGTCCCACCTGATGACTTGCTGGATTCAGGACCTTGTCTGTGCGGCCAGTGTCGTCCCAGGAAACCATCTACGATGATGGAGATGCTCTGCATCTGCACGGTCCAGGGTGGTAACCATCCACGACGGATCATGACAGGGCCCGGGACATGTGGCTGGTGTGACTTCAGAGCACAGCCAGGGAAGGGACAGGGGACCCCTGGGCCTCTTTTGGGTCTCTCGGGTCATGGGCTGCAGCCTGGTCACTCCTGTGGAGCAGGACAGTGGGTGGTTGGAGGACAGGCTCCCGTCCTGGGGCTGTCACCCTGGGGCGGGCGGCAGGGGAGGTCGCGTGGGAGGAGAGAGAAGCACCTCCACTCCTGATGACAGAGGAAGTGCAGAGACCAAACGCATGACCCGGTACAGTGCCCTGCCCACCCTCCCCACACCACCTTCCTCCACCCCTACAGAAATCCCAGGGTCGCCTGTCCACTCACCCCCTCTCTTCACCCAATGTGTCCTGGCACATTCCACTACATCATCCCTTCCTCTGGTTCTCTCTTCCTACCCCTTAATATGAGTCAGATAGGACTAAAGAAATAATACTAATTTAGAATAACTGTCTATGTAGGTGAAGAGTATGAGCCTGGTAGGCAGGACACAGTGCTGTGTGTGTGTGTGTGTGTGTGTGTGTGTGTGTACAGGTAAGCAGGAGGAGCCTGAGTTAGGTCAGTCTGCTGGATTATTTTTTTTCTTGCTTATCTTGCATGAGATGATAGTAGAAATGTCTTCAGCAATTACAGTGTGGTCATGCGTGGAGATTTCACTTGTGGCTTAAAGAAAGAGCATGTATTTCTATCTTCCTGCTCCTGAATTCTCTCCTAGAGCCTGAAGAATGAAGGCAGCTGGCGGTGGGACATGGTCAACAATGTGAACGATGCTGGGAAACATGGTTTATGCTAAAGTCTCATGGGAGAGACAGGGTGTCCCCTAACAAGGACACAGGCCTGGGGTGACCCCTGTCTTGGAGTCTGGGGTATGAGCACCTGTGGTGAGGAATCTCTCTTTATGAGTTAAGATATGGCTCCAGCCACAGTTTCCTTCTCCCTCTGGAATCATCAGAGAGTGGGCAGCACAGGTTGGCTTGGCAGCTCAAGGTCCAGGCTCCTTCTGTCTTGTCCACTCACCATCCCTATGGGCTTGCTCCTTTCTCTGTGGTCCATCATGCCTCAGCACCACCCTTGGACCCAGCTATGAGGACACAGGCAAAAAGGAGGAGGAGAAGAGAGGCTCTCACCTGTAAGGGCTCCATCTGGAAGCTGTATGTATCCCTGTTCTTTAGATCCCACTGGAAAGAACTTAGCCACAAGGTCACACTTAGCTGCAAGGGGGGCTGGGAAATGTAGGCTTTATTCTGGGTGGCACTATGTCCACGTTCAAATATCAGTCTATTAATCCCCAGGAAGGGGGGATGGATAGTAGGCAACAGCCAGCAGTCTTTGGAACAGAAGCTTCTGGTTGGTTGAAGTACCTCCTATAGAAACCTGGCTCGCCAGAATCAGGGGAAATAAAGCAAATTGGCCCTGTGGAGGAGCAATCCTTTCCATCAGAGCTCCAACTGGGCTCTATTCTCACGCAGAATGTCAATCTGCAACATTGCGTGTCATGTTGAATATGTGGTGAAATCTTTTTTGAACACACCCTTATTTGTTGCAAAATCAAAAGATTTCCCTTGGAGAAATGACGTGGCTCCCAACAACTACTGTTAAAGGGAACTCATGGCGTCCCCGAGACATTGAGGCCTCTGTGGGTGAACACAAAATAAAGTGCATTCCCTTCTGCCTGGGTTTTCCCAGGGCTCAGCCCACAGTCCTTGGAGTCGGGGAGGGGGAGTAGGCTTTGTAGAGAAAGCAGAGAGATTGCACACGGTGAGGACTAGGCCTCTGGAGCCCGCTGCCCAGCTTCAGACCCAGCCCTCTCCCTGCCTGCTGGGTCCCCTCAGGCTGGTTAGTTTGCCTGTGCCTCAGTTCTCTTTTCTGTAGAACGGCGTTGATGATGATGATGATGATGATGATGATGATGATGATGATGACAGCAAGACTTGTCGGACGGGTGGTTGTGAGGATCAAGTGAACACATGCTTGGCACTGGTAAGCATCAGCTGTTACTATTGGTGGAGTCCACGTGGTAATTAGATCATGTTTAGTGAGTGCACACACACACACACACACGCATGCACACCCCCCGGGACTTCAGTGGAGCACCCTCCTGTGCTCCTCCTTGGTCCAAGCCTTGACCTCTGCCCAGGTGTGCAGCCACTGTGACAGGGCCACTCCCATCCCCTCGGCTCTCAGGTCAGCAGGTCTCCTGTCTCTGCACCTCCCAACAGTCGTACAAGACAAGTGTTGTGGCATCAGCCCACTTCTCAGAGGAGGAAGACTGTACCCAGACGGGAGGTGTCCCTGCCCCACAGGGGGGCCAGTAAACAGCCTGTGGGACCCGAGCCCAGGACTCCGGACGCCACGCTCAGCCGCTGAGCCGTCCCCCAGTCACTACCGGCCAGTGCTTCTGGGCGAGGTGCTGCAGCAGGTGCAGGGCACACGGGGCTTAGCAGGACAGGTGGGTTCCTGAGGCCTTGGAGCTCACACTCAAGAGGGAAGGCGAGGGAGATGACGCCAAGGAAACATGCCCTCGGGGTCACTTCCGATGGTGGTGAGTGGTACCCAGAAGGGAAAACAGAGGCCTGCTGGGAGGGGCCTGGGTGGAGGGGGTGACTGTAAACCGGGGAGTCGGGGGCCCCCTGCGGACGTGACACCTGACAGAGCCCTGGAAGGTGAGAAGGGGCAGCTGTGCAAGGAGCTGGGGACAGCCCGGAGGAGGGCCTGGGTCGGGACGAAGGTGCCGCGTCTGTGACACAGAAGGCAGGTGGGTGAGTCCAGGGGAAGGGGGCTGAGGGAGGGGGTGGACAGGCCTCCACGTGCCCCCGGGGCCTGTGAAGCTGGGAACATCTCGAGTCCTCAGGCATGTTCTGGGGCAGAGAGAGCTCCGGCCGGGCAGGAAGGGCCTGCGGGGCGGGTGGGGAGGGCGCTGGGGCGTGGGAGGCGAGCCCTGCTGTCCCTGCCTTCTGCCCTCATCGGGCCTCTGCCATCTGGTCGGGGCACCTCCGAATGAGGAGCAGGAAGCGGGATTGTCACGGGGAACACCTGCTTCCAAACGTCCAGACCCGGGCAGCATCCCGTGCCGGGCTTCCCTGCGCCGCGGGGGTGACGCTGACCGGGCTTCCCTCCCTGCGGTTCCTTCTGGCTCTGCCCACGCGACGTCCGCCCACGAGCCTCCCCCTCTGTCTGTTGGGTTCTTACGCTCTCCAAGCAGAATGTAAAGACAGAACATATGCAGAACGCAGAATTAGAACGCTCGGATTTGTTTGACTTCATCCCTACAATTTCCCAAGTGCTCTTGCAATTAAAGAGCACTATTGTATAATAAGACATGCTTCGGGGGAAGGGATCTAAGTACTACTAACGGGAACAGGAGGCAGATTGAACCCAGCTCTTCACGTGTGTCTGTGTGTGAGCACAAGTGTCATGTCGTGTCTCCGTATACGCATCAACCACGTCTTTTACGTTTTGCAGTTCTGCAGCTTTGGCATCCTGACCTTTCTGCCCTACAGGGACTACTCCTCCCAGAGGTAGCCAATTGTGATAGATAGCAACAACTCACCCTGGTGTGCTCCCCTCAAACACTAACCAATCCAGAGGCCACTCCTCCCAGCCACTTCCTTTTTTCAGGCTCTCACACTCCTGGCCAGTAGCCACCTGCCTTCATTACTCCAGTACCAGGTACTGACAGCTCGGGACAAATCCCGTGCCCAGAGCCCGCTGGAATCACTCCAACTAGCCCATCCTAAGCCTTCTTGCCCTGCCTCACTGGCTTCCCCCAGGCCATAAACTTTGCAAGAGCAAAGCCTCTTGCTCACAGACTCCCCACCTCTCCCTCTGCCTCCTGGAAGGCCCCGGTGCTTCTTCGGTGGCCCTGTGCTGCATGCCATGCCAAACTCCCTTCGAGACTGTCATTTCTATGTCCTCATGTCTCACCATACAGGTAGAAGACAGATCCTGACTACCTGATTAAAACAGTACATCTCTGCATGTCCCATTTCGTGGGCGTGCACAGTAACAGGGACACACAGATCCAAGGGCCCCTCCTGCGCTTAGACAACGTGGAGGTTTGCATCACAAAAGCACCAGTGATGTCAGAGGCGCCATGAATCCTAATGAGGGCCCTGGGCCTGGTATCCAGGAGACCTCAACTTGCAACCCAGTCACTGTCCCCCACTGTGAGAACCGGTGGCCCTATTGGAGCCCCTCGCTGAAGGGAACAACATTACATCCAGCCTGACCCGTATTGTGCCACAGCTAATGACCCAGTGAACCTCTGGAGAGTTTGCTGTTTCTTGGCGTCCTGGGAACCGCTGCTGTTTACTCCACTCGGGACAAACCTTTATTAACGTGCAATAATGTGCCTGGGTGTTTGCAGCTCTGGGCCAAGGGTTTCCGTAGACAGGGGCTGGTGGGCCAGGACCCTGCTGGAGCTGCTGCATGCAAATGAGGCCCTTTCTTTACCCTCTCCTCGCCCTGATTTGCATGACTAAGCGTTTCTGCTTTTTTAAAAAAAAATGTGTTTGTTTGTTTCTTGATTATTGTTGTGTCTCCTACAGAGAAAAGCAATTACTTGCTCACTGGACAGAGACCTAAATCTGGCAAAAGCCCAGGTCTGCTCCGCTGGCAGAGGGGGGCCAGCCAGCCACACTCCGTTGGTAGGGACCATTCCAGGACACACAGCCCAGGCAAGTGGGATAAAAATCACTTGGGTCTTGAGCAGACTCCATTTTTTTTTAAGATTATTTATTTATTTATATGAGAGAGAGAGAACATGGGCACAGAGAAAGAGGGAGACACAGACTCCCCACTGAGCAGAGAGCCCAGATATGGGGCTCCATCCCAGGACCCCTGGGATCATGACCTGAGCCCAAGGCAGATGCTTAACCCACTGAGCCACCCAGGCGCCCCTTCCGCAGACTCCCTAAGAGAAAGTGTAAATCGCAACAAAGTAAAATTCGATTAGACTGAAGGGCAGAAACGACTGTGTCCTTGGGAAATTTGGCTCAAGCCAACAGCCAGCTCAAAGGTGTCTCTAAATGAGGCTGTGGGTCCCCTGGGGAAAGAGAAGACATTGCTAATTCTGTTCAGACTTGTGTTTCTCAACTCTATCAGAGCCAATGCCTGGTTTTTAAAACAAATATTTTATTATTTCTTTTCAACTCAAATGAAATTCCTCATTAATATAACCTGCCTATATACATATTTTGTAATCAATGTCATAGTCTAAGCATAAGATAAAGGGGAAAGGAAAGGAATTTATAATAAAACATTTTCAACATGTAAATGCTCTGGCATGACTCAACTGGAAGATATAATCGTCATCAGATGCTTGAACTTGGATATAGAATCCCAGGGAATGAAGCTACAGATGCAGAGCAGCGACCGCTGTGCTGTCTGGGGGCAACCCAGACGCCACAAGACGCTTTGCCATTGGTAATGCAAGTCTTCAACATGGTGAGCAGATCTCGGTAAAGTCTCAAATAAATCAAGGTCCGATCTTCCCTTAGCTTATACCATAGTTTCATTCCTGAAAACTTGGTATATTTTAAAACAGCAGAAAAAAAATACTTTTGTGTCTATGTGAAACCTAGAATTCGGTTCTGGGCTCAGGTCATCTCAAAGAGCATTCTAATCTCCATGGACATCCAGAAGGGCATTCAAAATTAGTGCCAAGGCCTGAAGAATGTGTCAGAACAGTGGGCTGCTGGGAACAGTCCCAGAATCAGTCCTGATGGCAGGTGTCAAATCCTATTTGCAGACAGGAAGTGAATCCAGAGAGAGAAAGCAGCTCGCCCAAGTTCCCAAGACCAGAGAGGCGCCAGATTGGGGTTTACACAGAATGCTGTTGGAATAGAGGTTCTATATCCAACTCCAACGTGACTTCCTGTCCCCTTTGGCCACCTCTTGGCAGATGCTGCATCAGCCCAGTGACCCTGCAGTCCCCACACAAGATGGACATTCCCGTGAACCTAAAGAGGAAGACCTCCTGGACCACCCGTCTATTAGTAGGATGTTGGGAGGGGCGGTGGTGTGGTTGGTGCCCTGCTTGGATCCCCTTTCCTGACCTTGTACAGTAGCTGCTTTGAGTCATAGCTGATCAAGGCCCACAGGTGCCCCCTCCCCAGAGTGAGAACAGCCCTGAGGCCACATGGGAGCTTCCTTGCGCAGGAGGCTATGATCCCCATGCACACCCTAAAGCAGCCGATCACTGATGACAGAGTGACATGGAGACACAAATGCCAGCCCCCTTGCCTCAAGTTGGGACTAACTCTGAGATACAACTCGTGCTCCAGGACTCTCCACAGGCTCAGGCTGAAGATCCTCTCCTTCCTTCCTTAGCTTTTTTTTTTCCTGCCCTGTTTCTGCACCTCACTCCCTTCTCTTAGGAGCACCTCCTCAATAAATTGTGTGCGTAAGGATCTCCATCATAGGCTCTGCTTCGAAAACTGACCTAGTATAGAGTCAAGATCAAGAGATCAGTGAGGCAACTGTTGCAATAATCAGGTGAGAGGTGATGGTGGCTTGGACCAAGATGGGGGCGGGGACGGGGTGGGTGGTGGAGAGAAGAACTGGTGAATATTTTGGAAGCCTGGTGACTTCGCTAGGTGCTACTGCACTCCAGCAGTGAGCTAACTAACCCAGGGGCCAGCAAACTATCTCCTACAAAGAGATCTGAACCCCAGCCTTGGGAAGGGCTCCCCTTCTAAGTTTGTCCTTCCTGGAGGACTCTGACTCAGCCCTAGGAAACCAGCTAGTCTTTCCTTATATCCCATAGTGACTCTTTTTATCATAATTTAATCATTCTTTATATAACCCTTCCCCTGTTTAAATCACTGTATGGTTCTGCCTCTCGAAGGGGCCCAGGCTGCTGCAACCTGCATATACAGCACCCAGTGAAAAGCCAACAGGAAAAGGATAAACGGACTCTATAGAGGCTCAGCCCTAGCATTACAGAACAGTTTACAAGGGTGGGCTGGAGGCTGAGAAACCAGCTTAGCAAGCAGCACGCAGTCATTTCCGGCCTTAACATTCTATGACCCCCGATCCTTCTAGTCATCCTCAAAAGGGTATATTAAAAGAGCACTTACTTGGAAATCAGAGCATGGAGAATCCAGTCTCCTGTCGACTACTAACTCTCTGGTTAGCCCTTCCCGGGCCTCAGTGTGCTCATCTGTCAAAGGAAGCAGTCACACCAGATGGGATCCTTCTCATTGTGAAACTTCTGTGACTAAGTGAGAGAGACACCTGCAGCCGCATGTTTGAACTCAAAAGTGCCCCGTGATGGTAATGAATTCCCCTTCCCATGATTCCCAGAGACGGACACCTCCCTTTCTTATGCCCCCCACCCAGCTCATCAGCCCTTCCTGACAGCTCAACCCCCTAAGTAGATTCTGAACCCATGCACCCCCCTCCTCTGTACCCCTCCCCATCTTTACCCGGGACAGATGAACGGTATGGTTTATGCTGAGCACTGGCTTTCCTCCTGCCTGTGTGGATTCTGGGGGGAGGGTGCCTATGTGACCAGCCTCCCAATAAAGGGCCTGGATGCTGAGTCTCTACTGAGCTTCCCTGGTAGGCAACACTTCCCGACCCGTGTTGGGTCCCCCTGCTTCCTGCCACCCGCACAGGCTCACGCGCCATGTCTACACTGCAAGTCATGCCCCATCACTCCTTTGCATAACTCTCTCCAATGATTTCCCATCAAATGCGATCCAGATGCCTTACCATGGCCTTTGCGGCCCAGCATGACCTGGTCCCTTGGCGCTCCTGTAACATGCCACTTCCTTTCTTGCTCAGAGCCACTGTGCCGCTCACCACTTCTCCCACCCTGGACTTGTGTTCCTGAACATTCAGCCTGGCAGGCTGCTTCTCATCTGTAAGACTGACCCATCAGAGTGCTATGCCCTGACCGCCTTGGAGAAAGCAGCCTTTGACGGTCGCCACCTTCTCATCCTTTCTTTCACGACCTCAACGTATCTCATTTATTCATTTATTTATTATCTCTTGCTGCCTGCCCAGCCAGAACGGAAGCCCCAAGAGGACAGGGCGCTTGTCTGCCCTCTTCAGTACTTTATCCCTGGCAACGAGCACAGTGCTCGGTAGAGTCAGTACTTAATAAATATTTATGGATGACTAAATGAGAGGAAGTCGGTGGCATCGGTCATAGACAGCCTGTGGTGGTTTACACAGTTTCTGTTCCCAGGTGCCCGGTTAAGTCCAGAGCACACGCACCTTCCTCATCACCACTTGCCTCACTGGTACCTCGAGGCAGCTCCACATCCCTGCCCCATGTGTAAGTCACAGTGGTTAGCTGAAAACAACAGAACTCGCCCCCATAAATTTAAGCAGAAAAGGAATTTACAAAAACATACTGGGTAGCTACAAGGCTTCCCAGAAAGGAAATAGATAATCAAACTTAAAGGCCGCATAGCTAAGCATTTGGTCCAAAAATCATCCCCCGGAGCTCTGGGGGATGAAGATACCTCTGGGCATAGACCCTACCTCTGGGCATAGACCCTATGGCTCCCACTGCTCAAAGCACTGGTGTCAGCCCGTCCCACTCACTGGCCATCCCCAGAACCGATTTCAGGAGGTTCCTGTTTCTCAAAAGGACAAGACTCCCATTCAAAGTTTAGGTGTGTGGTTGCAGATGATGAGCGCAACCGGAGACATCTGGCCCAGCCCTAGCTGCAAGGGAGGCTGGCAGGCTGAGCAGCTGGACTTACACCAAGAGGCAGCAATTCATAAGGTGTCAAGTTTGCCGAGTACAGGAAAGGAGGTCAGGGTTTCCTTAGAGCTAAACGAAGTACAAATGCTCACTGGTCTCTCGGGGCGGGTGGCCACAGAGGAGCTCTTTTCCCCTGTAAGCCGCTGGCTCTTCCCACACCGGAAGGCTGCAATAAATCATCCTCCAGTTACGTGTCTCCTCAAGGATGGCACGCAGCACTGTAACCGCTTCCCTGAAGGCCTGTCTCTTTAGCCACTTTCCTTCAAAGTAAGGAGGAGACGGTTGAATTGTTGTCCAAGTGGCTTGAATCATTCCTTATTCTCGCTCAGCACGAAGTCAACCTCAGGATCAATGCGATTGTTCCTGAAAGATTTTTATATGCTAAACATCAGATGCCGACACAGCCTGGCAGGTGACGGAGCCGGTCCACCCGGGATTTACACGTATGACATGGAGGGAAACAGGCAGAGAGAGGCCCCCCCAGTGTCTCCCTAAGCATTCTGTCCCTTCCTGCTCTCTTGCCTTAACAAATATTTATTGACTATCTGCCATATGTCAGGCAATGTGCTAGAAGCAGGACAGATGCTGCTGAGAAAAAAAATAGGCTTGGCCCCTGCCACCAGGGATGGTCCATTTGAGGTAGAGGTTGGGAGGGCAGATACTAACCAAACAGTCACTCAAACAAATGTAACACGCAGGCTAAGACACGCACATCCTTTCAAAGTCAATAAAAGCATCTCGCCTGCTCAGAAGCCTCTGACTTCTTCCCACAACCAGAGTAAAGTCCACCCCCTACCAGCCCCACGGGATGTGACCGTGGCTGCCTCTCTGATGGCCTCCTGACCATCTTCCCAGACTTCCTGGGCCCAGACGCACAAACTCTTTTCTCTGTTTCTTTATTTAGACCACTGTTCTTTTGAGGCTCTGCTACTCACAATTAAACCAACCCCAACTGACACAGCACATTTGGGAGCTTTTGTCTTATTTTTAGGGCCGGGTGAAGCCCATGGAAACATTTAGATAGCAGGGTGACCTGTGGGTTTGGTGCATTCCGTGATCCCTCTGGCTGCATTGAGCACACCGGGTGGGTATTGGGTGGAGGGGGTGGGTGAGCCCTTCTGTCCTCCCACCGTGTAGAGGACACTGAGGCAGTGGCAGGTGAGAGATTATGTTGAGACAAGCCAAGACCTGGAGGGTCTTGGTCTCTGAGTAGAGCCCTTAGGCAGCTGCAAGATTTGAAATAGGTCACATTTCCGGACCTCGACTTCCCTGTCTGCTACCCAAAGCAAACCCACATGTCTTACCAAAAATGAGCAGAAGAGGAGGCAAAATCTATGGCATCTGTGATCATGATGGCAGAGAGACCTCGGGGAAGGAGCACCCCGATGCCCTCAGCCAACATCCATCACTGTCCCTACTCTGTGAAGGTCCACCGTGATGAGACCCCCATCCAGCAGGGGACAGGCAAGGATAGATGACAAAACGATGTAATTCTCAGCACAGCCCACGCTCCTCAACACTCATAACCAGTCCTTGCCACCTGCGATCTGACCACAAGCCCCAGACGCCTCCTGATGGTGTCCCCCTGACCCAGGAAGCATTGGGAGCCAACACTCCAGATTTGGTCTCTGATGGTAATGACTAGGACTCTGAGGTTCATGTGGCAGCTCCTGCCCTGTCCCACTGCCCCACTGCCCTGCAGGGTCTTCTAGAATAAACTCCTTCTCTTGCCTCAGTGTCTGGTTCTGGGGAGCAGCCCAAAGGTGGATGGAAATCAAATGGAATGTGGATGGAACAGGGGCTGATAAACCTTTTATGTAAAGGGCCAGATGCTAAATGTTTTAGGCTCTAGGGTACAGTCCCTGTCACAACTACAGTGAGAAAGCAGCCATAGATGGTATGTAAGCGAATCAGTGTGGCTATTTCAACAAAGCTTTATTTATAAACATGGAGAAGGCTGGATTTGCCCCTTAACTGTGCCTTGCCGACTGCTGGGATGGAGAGTGACCTGAGCTGGGCAATGAGCTCCATCAGATACACAGTCAGGAAGGCCTCACTAAGGAGACGTGCAAACATGACGTTGCCAAATGAAGATCCAGGGGAGGGCAACCCAACTACACTTGATGTGCTAACCTCGAGTGCTCCTGGAACTCATTTAATCCCCCCAACAGGTAGGAAGTGTGATTGCTGCTCCATTTTCCAGAAGAGGAAACCAAGGCACAAGTTGGTGAAGTACCTGGCCCAAGGTCACCCGGCTGTGTGCCAGTGGGACCAGGATGCTTCTCCCCTGTGCTCAGGAGAGCAGCTGTCCCCGGGGAGAGAGAGTTCAGGCTGCATGCACAACACAGACAGGAGTGGGGTGGGGAGATGAACAGTGGTAATCACGGAAGCTTCATCCAGCACCCACCCTGGCCTGGGACCCTATCTAAGTTCACTCGGACTAATGCACCTAATCCTCACATCGACGCTACGAGATGGGGGCTGATTGTCACCGTGTGACAGAGGAGGAAACTGAGGCACAGAGAGCATAAGCAATGTTCCTGAGGTTGTTCCTGGGGGCGGCTGAGCCAGGACCCAAGCCCAGGCTGCCTGACTCTGGACACCCTGCTCTTAACTGCCTTATGCACATGCACACACATACACACACACACATATGTGCACCTGCACACAGACACCAGGGAGTCAGAAGCAGACAACATTTACTGGAAGAGTGTCAGCCCACCACATGGAATGGGAGGAACAGTCTCTGAGAGGCTGTTTTCCAGAAACTGGGAGCCCCCGAGTGACAGCCCAGCTACGCGGTACGAGATCCTATGCAAGAAGGGGCTGGGGAGCACGGAATCCAGATTTTCTTCATTCCAGCACATCATCTGCTGTATTCCGCTGGTGCAGGGCTTTGCGGATTCAGGGTGTGCAGTTACCAGGCTGCAGAGTCCATCTCTCACTAGCTGTGGGACAAATAGCAAGGCCTCCCTCACCACTCTAGGTCTCAGTTTCCCCATGTGTGAGACATGGCTAATACCATTGCCCCTCTCCAAGGGCGGATGTCAGGATTAGATTAACACAAGTGCATGCTTAGAGCGGGCCTGGCACACCGCAAGTGCTCCATAGATGTTGGCTGATATACTTAAGCCCGTAGCTAAGTGATCCCCTCTCTGGCTCCCCTGTGACCTCGGTGATTGAGCCTCCACGCGGTGTCATTGTTTCAAAGCGTCCTTGTGCCGAGCGCCCAGTGAACCGTCACATGCCAACCCGAGGATCGCCAGCTTTTGTCTCGCTGTGCTGGGCCGATATGATCCAACGTCCCAGGGTCGTGTTTTTTTCTTTTCTCTGCCTGTTTCTTTTCTCTGTGGCTCAACGAGAAAGATAACAGCTGTGCTCTGATTTTGTGTTTTAATCATTTTAATAATACGCAGGAAATTGGGTGGCTTAGGGACTCAGCGTCAGAGGGGAGCTGTCACTGCATGAACAGACCAGGTGGACGAGGGAGAGTCGAGGGCAGGAAGGGGGGAGGACCCTTGGGGATGGCAATAGAATAGCTTGATAGGCTTCAACAGTCCAAATTAAAATAAATTAAATGTTGTGAGGGCTTCCTTCATGTCAGGTGTCCCCAGTAAGAGAGAGAAAGACACCTCCAGGCAGTTTGCGGAAATGAAGGCTCCTGTCCATTGCATTCCCAAGGAGAAGAGACCCGTCTCCTCACCAGGGCTACGAGGCTCCAATCTGCTGCCCCGCTGACCTCATCCACCTCAATTCTGTGCTCCCCACCCCTGCAGCCACATTGGCTCTGCTGTCCCACCTCCCGGCCTGTGCACCTGCTTTTCCAGCATCTTCACACACTGCCTCTTCCTCCAAGCTCAAGCCTCAGCTCTAATGGGGATGAAAGGGGCTTCCTCCCGGACCCTGTAGCTGAAGGGGGCCCCTGCTCCCCACTCGTACCCCTGCTAGTCCTCTGCCCTGCTGTGTTTACTTCATAGCACTGCCATCTTCTAGAAAGGTCTTCTTTACTCATCTGTTCACTGCATTTGGGATGAATTTTCAGTATAAGCTCCATGAGCACAGGGATCTCATCTTTCCTGTTTACCTCTCTCTCCCAAGCACCTCAGAGATGTGCCGAGTACATAATGTAAGAAATACTTGTGAATGAATGAATGAATGAATGAATGACCTGGCCACTATCTAATGAACTTTGCTACTCTATCCTTACCAAGTGAATCAGGCACAAATTCACAATGTGTGCCCAGTGATCATCTAATGATGCCTTGAACATGTATCAGATCTTTCACTCTTGCTTCTCTTTACGTGCCTGCTGCCTGCCAGGTGAGACAATGCTCCAGGAGGTCAGAGGACGTCCTTTGTGCTTCTCTGCATCCTCAGCTGTGCCCTGCGCTTGGACAGCTCTCAAAAGATAACTCAGGATTGGATTGGGACATGAGGAGTGGAGCCATCATTTAGAAAATTTGGCCACTTTCTTTGGTCATCAGCAGCTCTTTGGCCTCTAGGCCTTTGCATTGACTGTTCCCTCTGCCCAAATGCCTTTCCCTCAGTGTCACTTCTCAGAGTGAACTCCTACTCATTCTTCTACATCTGTCACCTCTTCTGTGAAGTCTTCTCTGATTTCTCCCTGGTTATTTCAGTACCATCCACAGCCTAGAATCTGACCCCACTCCCTCTGCTTTAGCACATCCCTCACATCACTGCTATTACTATGGCCCTGTTTGCCTCACTACCTCTCTGCTCAGTATACTGTGAGTCCTTTAAAGTTAATTTTGATCATTTATTCACTTTTCAGATTGCCTATGCCTGGCTCAGTCTCTGACAAGTGGTAAACCCTTTCTACACACACACACACACACACACACACACACACACACACAAATGTTTTTTGACCAAATGATCAAAGTAACTATACGATGAGGTACAGGGGCATCTAAGAACTAGACAGAGTTACCAGCAACATGTTTAGCTCCCATTTTTCCCCATGGGAATGGCAGCTCCATGAGGAAGGGATTCTGTTCTCTTCCCAATCCAGCCCCCTGGTAAAGCTAAAAGCTCACACCAAGAAGCTCAAAAAACATGTGCCAGATGCAAGAATATAATGAGGCTATTGAGAAAAGAAGACTGACTCTCAAGGGCACCCCAAAAGGCTCAAGACAGAGATGAGTCTAGATGGGTGCTTTAAAGAATGGTAGAGGCATGTTCATCCAGCAAATACTGGCTGAGGACCTACAAGGCGCCAAGGTCTGCTCTAGGCACCAGAGTTAAAACAGTGGATAGAACAAAATCCCTGCTGTGACCTGATCTTTTAATGGGAAGAATAACAATGAAGAAAGAAAGAAAGAAAGAAAGAAAGAAAGAAAGAAAGAAAGAAAGAAAGAAAGAAAGAAAGAAAGAAAGAAAGAGAAAGAAAGTGCTCGCATCTGGGTGGCACAGTCAGTTGAGGTCTGCCTCTTGGTTTGGTTTTGGCTCAGGTCCTGACCTCAAGGTCATGAGATCAAGCCCCGAGTCAGGCTCCACACTCAGCATGGAGTCTGCATGAGATTCTCTCCCTCTCCCTCTGCCCCTCTTCCCTCTTTTTCTGTCAAATAAAAAATAAAATCTTTTAAGAAATAGAAATGCAATATAGCATCAAGAAGTGAAAAAGTGCTATGGAGAAAGTAAAGTGCAAAAGAAGGCAGAGAGGGTGAAGGCATTATTTTCGATGGGTGGTCAAGGGTGGTCTCACCAGGGAGAAGGTAAGCCACCTGAATGAAGGGGGGTGGCATGTGTTCACGCAGCCTGAACGAGGTGGGGTGCAAAGAGGGATGCACCTGTACAATGTATGGGAACTAATGTATTAGTCGTACACTGTCATGTGCTCAAATTACACTTTGGAGTATTTTGTAATATTTGAATATTTGACTGCAATTACTATCCTAGTATCATAAAATTTCTCAGAAGAGCCCTTTAGACAGATGCCCTATTCTATGTTAGCAATGTGTCCTATTTTGATAGGAGTATAAGGATTTTAGGAAGAAGATCTCATCCTCCCTACCCCGACCTCCTGGTCTCTTGGCATGACCCTAATCTGTCAGTACAATCCATTTAAGCACCAGAACAGAAAAATGGCCAAGCCCCTTCCATGCTCTGCGGCAAGGCTTCGGTGATGATTTCTGTCCCTTGCTCTTACAAGGACCAGGGTTAGGGAAATGAGTGCTGAGTCCGGAGATCAAAGCATAGTCGCTTCCGTTCCACACAGCCCGACAGAAAACTGGGCAACTGGGAACCCCTCCCTGTCTGCTGTTGTCCAGATGGAAAGAACTGGGATTATGAAGAAAGCTGCAGAGTCTCCCCACCACGACCGTGCCCTTCTCTGCGTACGAGCTTATTTCGTCAAGCCCTGGTGAGTTCGGTTTTGTTGAAGATTTAACAGGATTTGAGACTAAGGGGTGGTCTTCTCGGATTTTCTCCTTAATTTTCCTTTTGATTCTTAGAAATAGCCCCATGACACCAAGAAAACAACCGTGGCCGAGAAGATTAGAATTACACAGGATGTAATTCCCTTTCACATTAATGCCGAAGGGTGGTGGGTCATCTCGAGTTGTGATCTTCCTCATACAAGAGCCAAAAAGCTGAGGATGTTGGTTAAATCAAAATGGCTTTGAACAAAGTGTGATCTCAAGGACCTCACCCTGAGGCTGAGCCTTCAAACCCTAAAAACCCAAAGTGGGAGATTTGTGAAGCAGGAGCAATGTATCACTCAGTCAACTATTGCGCCACGTGGCCACAGGGTAGAGATCAGAGAATATGGATTAGGTTTCCTTAGGTTTGGCATTTCTGTGTGTGTGTGTGTGTGTGTGTGTGTGTGTTAACACAGTGACTCAATGTGTATAGTATTGTCTTACGGGGAGTTTGAAAAGTTGAGGGGTTGCACAACTTTTTTAATTTTGGGTTGCACAAGGATGGGGATTGTAAAAGAATACTTTTTTTAAAAAAAGGTAAAATCATGGCTGTCATACAAATATTCAATGAACGTGTCAAAGGTTTTATTTAACTCAGTAATGAATGGAGGAACCAGAAAAGTTCAAACCAAGTCAAAGAAAAATCCAAAGTGCAAACACATTTATTTGTAGATCATTAGGAATGTTGAAATGAATTTCATTAATACACGTAAAATTGGCTTCTCCCATAACAGTGGAAGAAGTCGATTAAACCCCCACTGGACATAACATGGTTTTCTACGGATAGGAATGATTTGCATTACTATCAGTTTGCCACAAATTAATCTTATCTTTCCAGAATTGTAAAATAGCCTGGTCAAAGACAAGGGAAGGGGATGATCACCTAGGTTGATGAGCTACTTAAGACACTCACTAAATTTCAAAATCTTTCCCAAGCTTTCCTTACAGGGGCTACTAATATTTAGTGGACAGGAGCCCAGCGATGCTACAACTCCTGCCACATGCAACACAGTCCCCCTACATCCCCTATGACTTTTAAATGTCTTTCTGGATCTTCCCGTAAGAGCCCTGTTTATAATTAACTGAGCTTCAAACCTAGGAACCCAAAGGTCTTACACCTGTTAATGTACATCGAATAGGTTTTACTCCAATGCCCACCCCTCATCTGCCCTTTCATTTCAAACATTTCTTGTACAGGCTGGCTCCTGATTGTTTTGCTTCTCTGTCTCTCTGTCTCTGTCTCTGTCTCTCTCTTTGAGAGGAAGAGAGAAAGAGCCCATACGGGGTTGTGGGGAGAAGGGGCAGAGGAAGAGGGAGACAGAGAGAGAGACTCTAAAGCGGGCTCCACGTGCAGCACAGAGAAGTGACCCCAATCCCACGACCCTAAGATCATGACCCAAGCCAAAATCAAGAGTTGGACACTTAACCAACCGAGCCACCCAGGTGCCCCTATCTTGCTGCTTTTAAATCCACTTACTCATCAACAGCAGAGGCAAACATCTCACGGATTCTTTAAATCTTATAGTATAGCTGCTCCTGGGGGCATATTTATTATCCTTTAATTTTGTATAGTTCTACTGTTTTATTATTTTTATTATAAGCAATATTCTCTAAGTTCGGTTCCTTTTCTTTCTCCCTGATATTATGGCCAGGACGATATTCTAATTTTTTAAATTATGTGTATAGGTAGGTCATGTTACTCATGACTTTCATTTCAGGGGCGTAGAGCAGCGTTATACGATATTTGTATAAAGGCAGGTGCTGAGTTAGGCGGTAGGGTTGAGAACCACTGTTTCCATGCAATTCTGCCATCGGATTTTTCTCTTTCTCCAATAACAGCTTCCATTTCTTTTGTGGGAACAAAACTTTTCACTACTGGATACAGCCTGGAGGACCTGCCAACCAAAGCGCCTGGTCCCCTCAAGTGGTGGCCACTGACCCAAGTCTAGACAACCTGTTCTCTCTCTCAGAAGCTGTGTCTTAAATTCATGTCTTAAGCAGGGCGATCAAAACATCAAAAACACTTGAAGCATGTGTATTCTGGCAACTACAGTAGGTTTCTGCTGCTTGCAGAGTTCTGATCCCAAAGCAAAACAAAGTCAACCGACAACAAACAAAAAAAAAACCATGAAAGATTACCCAAGTCTTACTGGAATATCTACCTAAAATATTAATAATATAGTCCTTGGAAACCAAATGGAAAAAAAGCAACTTGGGATAAATAAACCTTTCACTCACCCTTCCCACAAGATGCATCTCCTAGATTCCTAACATGTGGCAGGTGCGACACTGCACGTTGGGGATCCCATCCCCCAGGGAGCTTGAGCACAGCCAGGTGGGCGGGACCCAGACAACGGGCAGGTTAACAACCACAGACAGGCCTTAGAAAAGTTATGGAAAGACGTGTCTAAATCGGATTTCTGTAAAACAAATCACATTCCAAGTTCTGCTTCTTTGAACATGATAAATACTTATGTAATACGAGTGGCAAACCTCTAATTTTTTCTTTCTGTCTCTTATTTTTTAAGTTCTGGATTCACTGTCTGGAGCTTTCTCGAAGCAGGGAGGACTGGTTCAGCAAAGGTTGTTTTCATTTGCATTTTGAATTCCTCCAGAGACTGCAATGCCAATCAGCATGCATGAATTCTTAATTCATGTAAAACAGCACACCTTCCTTTACTCACTTTTCTAGTTCATTTACGGGCTCCTGGCTGAGGGCTGGCGGTGGCATCCCTCTGGGGCCACAGGTGACCTGTGGGTGTAGGGGCTTCAGCTTCAAAGTCATTTTCATATGAGATGCCCCCATCGTGTCTCTCCCTGGGAATGAGCCACTTCTGCTGAGCCACTCTCAGGCCAGACCCAGCAAGTCCTGGTCACTTAGATGATTAATTTCATGGGCTCTGGACTGAGTTGTGTAGTTCTATAGGTTTGCTCTCTATTTTCCCCAAATTGGACTCTAAATATCCCAGTTGAACTTGAGTAAGTGGGGCTTCCAGTTACATACCTGAAGTCTTAACTGAAGGTCAATGGGCAGAGAGAAGGAGACCCTTTAAGTTTCATTAAATTAAATAGTACATGATTTTTCTAATTACCAAAATTACAGAAAGGTTGAGAACATAGTATTCGTCCTTGGTCCCTGCCTCCTGACCTCCAGTACACACTCAGAATCAACCCTTTCTGGTGGCTTCTGAACTTAGATACTTCTGAAAGCAACACATCTAATTAATAATAACCCTTCCTGGGATGCCTGGTTGGCTCAGTGGTTGAGCATCTGCCTTTGGCTCAGGTAGCGATCCCGGAGTCCTGAGATCGAGTCCCACATGGGGCTCCCCACAGGGAGCCTGCTTCTCCCCCTGCCTATGTCTCTGCCTCTCTCTGTGTGTCTCTAATGAATAAATAAATAAAATCTTTTTAAAAATTATAATAATAATAACACTTACCCATGTTGTGGCAAGCTTCGGGAGTGGGTCCCTTTTTACTGCTGAGTAGTACTCCACTGTATGGATATCCTACTGTTTGTTTATCAATTTTCCTATTGATGGACACTTGGGTTGTTTCCAGTTTGGGGCCATTATGGAAAGAGGTGCTATGAGTGCTCTTGTTCCTACCTTTCTGTGGATGTGTTTTCATGCCTCTTGCATACACACCCAGGGGTGGAATTCCTGGGTTAGAGAACAGATGTGCATTTTAATTTTCTAAAACTGCAAAAGTTTTTCAAAGTGACTGTACCATTTTACACTCCCACCACCAATGCATGGGAGGCACCTTTGGTCCACATCTACTTCTGACAGCTTCAAACACTGGCTGCCGACATGCTGCCACATGAGGCAGTTCAGCTCTCAGTGTCCCAAGCAGGGTACTTCTTACCTCCTACTGCAGAGGAGGAAGGACAGGGGTCATGAGGGAAGCTGCAGGGAATTGAAGCTTGGCTCTGTCGCTCGCTGGCTATGGGGACGTGGATGGGTTATTGCTTTTCTCTGTGTCTCCCTTTCCACATCTGTGAAATTATTTTTGAGTATCAGACAACAATCCTTAGGGAAGAAGGGGTATTTGAAGATGTGCCCCTGGTTTGCCCTAATATTTGGCCTTTGAACTTGTTTCTGACACAGGGCTCCTAAATCCCTTGGAATTTCTTGGGTGATAGGAACACCTTCTGTTCTAATGAGGTGACTCTTGGTGGCCTCCTGGATGGCAGCTGGTCACCAGAAAGACCAAGCTGAGATTAGGTGTCATCAGCCTGAGCTAATGATGGGTCATGCCCAAGTGATGAAGCCTCCATAAAAATCCCTAAACTATGGGGTTCAGAGAGCATCTGGGTTGGTGAACACATGCACACACTGGGGAGTGATGTACCCCAACTCCACAGTGACATAAGCACCCACACTCAGGACCTTTCCAGACCACTCTTTACATGTCTCTTCACCTCACTGTTCATCTGTATTCTTTACTATGTCCTTTATAACAAACCAGTAAACAAAAGGAAGTATTTTCCCCTGAGTTCTATGAGCTGCAAATTATCAAATTCAGGGAGGAGGTCGTGGGAACCCCAAATTATAGCCTGTCAGCCAGAAGTACAAGGGACAGCCTGGGACTCGTGACTGGGATCCGAAATGAGGATGGGCTGGGGAGACCGAGCCCTTAACCTGCAGGGTCTGATTCTAACTCCAGGGAGACAGTGTCAGACCTGAACTGAATGAGAGGACACCCAGCTGGGGTCACAGAATTGGCTGGTGTGGGAAGAAGTGCACACATCTGGTCACAGAGGTGTTTGGTGTGAGCGGTGAGTGAGAAGAAAACAGTTTTCCCTCAGTCAGGGTAGTGGAGGGGAGGTGGTGGGTTTTTCCAGGACAGCAGTGGGAATTGCCGACTGCCTACTACATCCGCGACCCATCCTCCCAAAAAAGGTCCTTGACTTCTCAGGAACCTCCTGCTCCCCTCACCTCCCATGGGACTCCAAGGAACTGACCCTACCTCATCCCCCTCACCAACAAGAGCACTGGTCTGAGGGTAAACCCATCCATTTCCCTTGGCAGTGATTTGGTCAAGAGCACACATACAATGCAGTTGGGGCCAAGAAGATTCCAGAAATGTTTTGCCAGAGTTTTCTAGAAAACTCCCTGCTTGCTCCCCTGAGAAAGCTTCCAAACCTTTCTTCGCCGTATGGTTTCTTCTGAACCCAGTGACCTTCGATACCGAGGAGGGTCTCCAGCCTCACCCAAAAGCCCACCCAGAAGACCACAGCCGAGATGGAAAGGGTCCGGTCCTTGGAGACCTCCTTGGATCGCTGACTCACCTGTTGAATGACGGGCGCCAACATGCTTTGTAACTGTTTAAGCCAATGTTAGTACGAGGTTGCCACGGTGTGTGTGGGAGAGCTGGGAGCCGGTTCTTAACACCATCTCAAATTTTCCATAAGACTGTTCAAAGTTCAGACCGTGTCTGGGAGGTGTCAAACACCTGCCAACAGCAAGGAAGCCATAAAAGGGAGAACGCTGCATTTGAAAGGGAAGTGATGTGTTAATGATTGACATCGGGTTATGTTTAGAAAATATAACGCTCCCAAGAGTTAGTCAATAAAACAGTCCAAAGTGCTTCGAGAGATGCCAAAACGACTAAGGTTTTCTCCTGAGACAATTGTTTTCTTTGGTTATTGGGGTAACTGAATTCTGGGGCCTGTTAGCTGAGTTTAAGAAAAATCCCTTTATCTGGGGATATCTGGATATCTGGATAAAAATCCCTTTATCTGGTGCCAAGCTGGGTTCTATCCATTTACCGAGACAAGGCGACAGTGTGACAAGGAATAATCCCACATGTGTTCGGTTGCTGTGTAAAACCACCTGGATGAAACCAAGACAGACAGGAAGAGAATCAGGAAAAACCCCTCCTCCCACTCACTGTTCCCCGAGGTTTCTCTTCTCTGTTCCATCTCCCCCAAACCCACTCTCCAGACCCTGGTGTGACGGAGACGGCACCATCCATCGGTCCAGACCTAAAACTCAGACTCAGAATTCCTTGCTCCCCTTGGAGATATTTTAAGGTTTAACGTTTTTAACCATATTCTTATTTTATATATATTTCCCCAACATTTCCAACAAATGTAATCCATATGGATGGAGATTTTCTTAAAAGAGAAAATAGGATTTTGGTGAGAATGTTAGTCTTGCGACGCTTCCTCCGGGCACTCCACCCATGGGCTAGACTCACTCCCACGGAAGGAGAGGCTGCATTCAATATAAATGCAAAACGCTCCAGACACTCAGGATTATCTGTGCTTTGCATGAATAGCGACAGCAGCTTGCAAGTGGGCAGGACTTGGCGGGGAGGTCCCTGTCGCAAATCCGCCGCCACAGCGCCACGCTCCCCCGAAGTGCCTGTGAAATCCGTCTGAGTCGCTAATTTCACACTCTGGGGACAGAGCTGTGAACAGCTCAGAGCACATCATTCTCATTTTCATAGCAGTTTCCTTAACCGGCCGACACCCTTTTATGGCATTTTCTCCACCTTTTAAAAAATTAAAATGTTCAATTCTGTTAAGGTTAAATCTCAGGTTTGTTTTTGCTTAATCATCTCTTTACTGCTTTGACTTTGCAAACAGCGAGGTTTTATTTTGTCTGTAGATCTTTTGTGAAGCCTTCTGTGGCTCGGTTGCATTTTTTAAAAAGCAAAATGAATCGTTCGCATATTCCACATTCATTATTCGCCCTCCTGCAGCTTTCTAAATGATATAGGTACTTGGATGCCTCTGTCATGAGCACAGAATGCATTTGAAATGCGCTGTTAAAATAAGCTTTTCATCTCCCTTCAGATCATAAAGTGAGTTTCCTTCTCTGGGTTTCTGCAGACCTGAGAAATACTCCTCATTTCACTTGAGGAGGGTCCTGTGGGACAGAGGGCGTGATGATCCTGAGTTCACTGTAAGAATTTTGATAGCTGGATTTACAAACCCTAAATGGTTGGCCACTGAGATTAAGGTTTAATTGTTTTGATTGTTCCTATTGTCAACCAACTCACTTGGGCATTTCTGTCAATGAATGACTCAAACATCATATCTATTCGGATCATAAAAAATTGTGAAAATCCGGGTCAGCTGTTTCAGAAAAAAAAAAAATCACGATTTGTTTCTGATATAAATTGACTGGTTAGGGCTTTTATTTATTGAATAAGCCATGGGTCTCATCATAATATTTAAAAATAGGACTGGTTTAGCAATCGATCAGGAAGTTAGAGGCATATATGTCAAATGTCAGCTCCTAATAAAACAACAGATCCTGTCTCTATTTTAAAATCTGGTATTTTGTTTATTGCAGATTGTTTTTTGCATTCGTTTTGATTTTTAAAAGATCGCATTAAAATCATATTTATCTTTATTACTGAGATTTGGGGGCAGCCCCACATTTTTGGTCCCAAGGCCAACGCCTGACCTGCCTCAACTTAGCCCCAGTCCTGAATTATTTATTTATTTATTTATTTATTTATTTATTTATTTATTTATTTATAAGATTTTGTTTATTTATTTGGAAGAAAGAGAGCATGTGTGTGAGAGAGAGCATGAGCAGGGGGAGAGGCAGAGGAGCTGAGCAGGGAACTCAATGCAGAGCTCGATCTCAAGACCCTGAGATCATGACTTAAGCCAAAGGCAGACGTTTAACCAACTGAGCCACCCAGGCGCTCCCCCTCCATCCCCGCACTGAGTCTTGAATTTACTTCAAGATCAAGGAAGTGGTGAACCTGGGGGTCCCCAGCCAAGGACAGCCTGGAAGCCCTTGACCTCTCTCTCCTCAGGGATGGTGTGAATTTGGATCTTCGCTGGAGGAAAAGGAAACCTTAAAGTCTGAAGTGGGTCCCAGAGTCTCAGCTCTCCTCCTTCTTCCCAAAGCCTGGGAATGAGCCTCTGCCTCCAAGTCCTGGCTCCCGGCCTCCCTATTGACATGCCCTCCTTTTCCTTCTCAATCTTGGGTTCTCTGGGCCTAAGACAAGGCCAGCATCACACCTCCAGCATCATCTCAAGTGAGAACAACAGAGTGCCGGAACGTTCCTCGGGGGGACCAGCTCTCAGAGGAAACCTCCAAGGGCCAGGATGCCTGCATCATTGTTGTGTACACATAGAGGTCCCCATGGGGCTGGGGGAGTGTGGGAAGGGTGAGAATTTCTGAGCAAGATATGGATTCAGCTGTGAGTAGGGCAGCCCTCCCCAACCCTGCTCTGAGACAGTGACCAAAGTCAGCTTGTCGCCAAGTGTCTGCTCTAGCTACGGAAATTAATAACCAAGAGTCTCGGATGTTTGGCCTTGAAAATGCCAACTATTTAGAAATTTGGAAATATCTACTTGAGTCGGTGATGTTTTTGCCCTGTTTTCTTTGCAGATGATTGAAGCCCCGTATGAGTTTGGGACTGCTTATTATAGTGGCAAAATGTAGTTTTAATCACCCCTTATTTTCATAATTGCTGCAGGAAGCAAATGCACCGTGGCACCCTGGGGGTCCTGCATGCATTTGCACGGCCTCCCCAGGGGACCACTGCAGCTCATCTGAGTTTTGGCAGAATGTCTTGGGACCCTCCTGGAACGTGAGAGGATGGCAAGTTGTGCTGAGGTGCCCCCAGCCTGTCTTCCTGGGAGGCGGTCATGAGACAGTTTCTCATCACACAGGCAGGTGAGTTCTGAGGCTCCCGGTCTCAGCCCTCAGGATATAGCTGCAGACTGAAGTGGCTTCTTGGCAGCAAGGCTCCCCATCACTCGGGGCGGCCATCTGGCCACCCTTCTTTGGGTGTCACCCTGCATCCTAAAGGTAAAGGGTTCCCCTTGGAGACAAGCATGGAAACCCAACTCAAACAAGCATAAGTGAAAAAAGGACATTTATTGACCTACATAACTATGGACAGGCTAAGGCAGTGATTGTTAATGGAGGTAATTTTACATACACACCTCCAAGACTATTTGGCAATGTCTGGAGACTTTTGGGGTTGTCACTGGGGGCAGAGGAGGGGGTAAGAGAGAGTGTGCCACATGCTATCTAGTGGGTAGAGGCCAAGGATGTTGTTAAATGCCCTATAATGTACAGGACAGTCCCCCACACAAAGTAAGATCCAGTCCAGAACTGTAAAACAGTTCCAAGGTTGAGAAAGCCTGCTCCAGGAGTAATGATTTCAGGCATGGCTGGATCCAGGAGTGCTAATAATGTCTACAAGGCTTCATTTCTCTCCAAATTCTTGGCTGATTTCCTCTGCCTTGACCTCACACACAAACAGGACCTTTCTGTTCTGTGGCCTGGCTCACAGCCTCACAGAAACAAGTCCTGAGAAAAGAGAGAGATTCTTTCCAGTAAATCAAACCAAGTCTGGCATTGAATTCCATTTGCCACCCAGGAACCACTTTGACCTAACAGAATGTGGGTGGGGGCGAAGAAGGAGAACATTCTGATTGTTGAGGCCTGGGGCACGAGGCCAAATCTAGAACTGGAGGCTAGTGGATTGAAAAGAGGAGGGATCGCTTGCCCAAAATAAAATCAGGGCACAGCTGCCAGAAGGAGGAGGAGTGGATGCTGGGTGGACAAAAATCACAGATGCCCCCACCACATGCTCATGAATGAAAGCGGTGGGAGCACTGGTTTGTAGTGTTAAACATACACTATGGAGAAGGGGGGGGGGGGACGAAATGGGAAACGAGGGAAAAAATGCAAAAGTGAGTCATCGTGCTTACCAGAAAGTACGTACAATTGAGGATTTGCAGGCATTTTCTTTTCTTTCTTTTTTTTTTATCTCATCTAGAAAAGAATTATAAATATGTGCGACATGGAAATACCTTCCACACATTTCAACGAGTACAAATGAACTTGTGCATGAGAAAATATTTTTGCAAAGTCTAACCCTTTACACAAACAAAAGGGAATGTGGAAATATTGGCCAAAATGCCGGAACTGTAAAACATGTATTTCCCTGAGGGTCCTGATTCGATAGAGAGATCAAGTTTTATTTACCTGTTTTTGAAGATTAAAGTATTGTGTCTAATTCCTTAACAAAGAGAAAGCAGGCGTATCTTAGAGTAATGATGATCAGCAGCTCCTTTTGATTCGAAGCTCTCTGTGACTCCTCTGCTGGGGGCCGGGTTGATATGTTTTAATGTGCCTGCAAGAGCCTTTGATAAACAGAGAGCGGGTTGCAGCCAGCAGAGCCAACCTGCTGCAGCTGATAGATTTAAGGGAGAAGGTTAGGGCTGTTCTTGAGCTGGAATAATGGGAAGGTCTCTGGAGGTCTCTGAAGGTCTCTGGCGCATCGGGCTGAACACAAAGCCCACTGTCATTGTAGTAATAATGACACCACGGTTTCCTTCTCCTTCTATCCCACTCGATGCTTTGCGAGGAGTCCCTCCGTGTCCCTGTCTCCAGCCACCCTTATTAATGCCTTATGCCTCATGCACACTGGCCTCATTTCTGGTCCTTCAATTCTCAGGCCCTGTTTCCTTCTCTGGGCCTTTGCATGTGCTGTTCCCCCTGCCTGGCACACCATTCCCTCAGATCTCCCACAGCAGCACGTTCTCATCCTTCAGGACTCTCAGCCTGCATGCCACCTCCTCAGAAAGGCCCTCCCAGACCACCCAAAATGAGACAGTGGCCCCGCTCCCCACTACTGGTTACCCCCCATTCTGTTTCTACTCCTACATTTCTCATAGTCTGAAGTTTTCCATATATTTATTCATTTAGCTGTATATTGTCTATCCTTATAAACTGGAACTTCTTGAGAACAGATGGATCATATCTATCTTGTTCACTGCTGTGTCTTGGGGGTATGTGCAAAGGTACATGATCAACACTTGCTAAGTGAATGAACAGAGCCATAAGTGGACGATATGTTGATAGTTTTCACATGGGAATGGTTTGTTCCATTTTTCGTGTATAATATGGCTCTGACCAGGGAGTGATGGAGCCAGGACTCTATGAAGAAACTTTATGTGCTCAGATTGGACAAAAAATATCTAAATACCTCTTCTCTACCCATTATTCTATACCTTCAAAGATAAATTACTATACCTTACATGGGCCTATGAATCTTGAAATACATTTTTTAAACAAATTGTTTATGTGGACAGAGACCCTGCATGTGTGCCGGCAGGCACACATTTACCCAAGCCCACACGTTCTAGGTGCGCTCATGCACCCATTTACCTGGGACCCACACACTCTAAGTGTGGCCCTGCAGTTAATCCTGTGAGATCTGGAGCTAAGATGTCCTTTCATAGCCACACTAAATTGAGTCCAGAGGGCTGAATCTTTATCTCCCTGTACTTACCAGTTTTTGGAAAAGTCTGCTTTCTGGGGTGGGAGAGTAACCTCAAACAAGGCAGCTCCCTTTGGCCAAGGGCATTCCCTGGAGAAGGACTCCGCCAAGATCTTCCTGCACCAGCCCTCCCAGCAGCAGGGAGCACATGTCTGGTCCTGAAGGAGAATCTAGGGACACATCACAGCCTCTGGCCCAAGTCGCCAGCCTCTCTCACTCCGGGGCCCTGCAACAGTTCCCCAGCAGGCCTCCCATCTTCTGCTCCTGCCCCAAACGGGTGATATCCCACCTGGTATCCAGAGAAAGCTTATGAACACCAGATCCTGTCCCTCCTCTGCTCAGAAGCCTCCTGGCTCCCACCAACCCAGAGTAAAAGCCCAGGTCCTTGCCCAATGGCCCTCTTAGGGCCTATGCCCCTCGCCTCTGTGACCTCATGTTCCACCGTTGTCCCTCTCCCCACCCAGCCGAGCTATACAGGCCTGTCTGGGCTCACTGGGCCATGCCAGGGACACACCAGCTGCAGGCCTTATGCTCACTGTTCTTCTGAAGCCTCTGCCCTGAGGCCACCGTAGCCCATGGCCTTGGTCCCCTCATGTCTGCGAACACTGACTTCTCAGCCAGGTCTTCCTCCCACACCTATTTGAATTGCCAACCACCCTCTGGAGTCAGCTGAAAAATGCACCCTCCTCCCCATATACATCCACGTCCTCAGAACCTGTAAATTTTTACCTTCCAGAGTGAAAGGGACTGTGCAGCTGTGATTAAGTGAAGGATCTTGAGATGGGAAGATAATTCTGATTTTCTGGGTGGGTCCAATGTAACCACACTGGTCTTTTTTTTTTTTATTTTTTTTATTTAGATTTATTTATTTATTTATTTATTTATTTATTTATTTAAGAGCATGGGCACAAGCAGCAGAGAGGGGCAGAGGGAGAAGCAGGCTCCCCGCTGAGCAGGGAGCCCAATGTGCAGCTTGATCCCAGGACCCTGGGATCAAAACCTCACCTGAAGGCAGTTGTTAAACTGACTGGGCCACCCAGGCGCCCCTGCATGAGTCTTTTTTTTTTTTTTTTTTTTTAAGATTTTTTTTTTATTTATTCATGAGAGACACTGAGAGAGGCAGAGGCAGAGGCAGAGGGAGAAGCAGGCTTGATCCCAGGACTCCAGGATCAGGATCTGAGCCCAAGGCAGATGTGCAACCACTGAACCACCCAAGTGCCCTACACTGGTCTTTAGAAGGTCCTTAACAAGAGGGAGACAGGAGGTTCAGAGTCGGAGAAAGAGTACCGGCAGAAGCAGGTGAAGCAGGTCCACCCTGAAGATGTGGAAGGAGGAGCCACGGGGCAGGGAAGGCAGGAACGCAGGGAGACTAGGAGCCAAAGGCAAGGAAACGGATTCTCCCCTCGAGGCCCCAGAAGGACCCAGCCTTGCTGACACCTTGACTTTAGCCCAGTGACACTGACTGTAGACTCTGGCCTCCGGAGCCGTAAGAGAAGAAAATCTGTGTGGTTTTCATCACCCAAGACTGTGACCATTTGTTACAGCAGCCCTGGGAGATGAATGCGACCTCCCGCACGCCGGGAACTCCCTATCCCGGAGCTAGCCCCCTATCCCCGTGCCGGCATCAGCATCAGATTTGTCTCTCCCTGCCACCTGAACGTGTGCCTTCTAGACTCACAGCCCCAGGATTGCTGATGGTCCTTCCATCCATCCCCGCAGTGTGCAGCCGCCAAGTGCGAGGCGGAAGCACCAAGAGTCTACATTCAGTCTGCACAGGGCCAAGTCCCTGCCTGCCGCTGACCAGCCAGGTGACCTTGGGTAAGTCACTTTACTTCCCAGTGACCCCATTTCATGACCTAGGCTGGGATAGAAAGAGTAGCCTCTCTCGTGGACTTAGGATAGAATTAAAGGAGTTTGGTACATAAAAGGCTTGCGACAGTGCTGGCATGTCGTATGCACCCTAAATTCATTTTGATTATTATTACTATTCATTTACCAAATGTCGACTGAACCCTGCTTGAGGCACACGGGCTACAATTGTGAATGAGACAAGCAGAGTCCCTATCCTCACAGAGTTGACATTTGACCGGGGTAGCACACAGACATGACAATTATGGGTAATTATCTGTACCATAAAGGGGAAAAAACAGGGTGATGTGACGCACAGTGAAGAGGGGATGAAGACCTCTGTAGACGAGGTAATCCTGGAAGGCCTTGTGGAGGAGGTGTTTTTCAGTCAAGCCCCAAAGGATGAGTAGGAGCTGAAAGTGCCTAGAACCAATCAAGGAGCAACTGATGGGGTCAGGGCAGCAAATGCAAAAGCCCTGAGTGGGTAAAGAGCCTGAGTGTTCAAGAAAGAGCAAGGCCTGCATGACTTGAGTGGAGTAAGTTTACAGAGACAGGGAGAGCCCAGAATGAAGAATTTCAACGTACATGTGGTGGGAGCCATTGGAGGGATCTGAGCAGGGGAGAAACATGGTCTGGTTTTCTCTCCTCCGAGGTCCCTCTGACTGCTGTGTTGGGCTAGAGTAGAAGGTGAGAAACTTGTGGGCAGCAAGGTGGCTGGTGCCAGGGAGCGTGCAAAGTGCTTTCTGGAAGCAGATCCACAGAGACAGCTGTACTGGTGGGCTCATGGTGGGGAGAGAATGAGTCAAGGGAGACCTAGAGTGTTTGCTGAGCTGCTGGCCCCCAACACCTGACCAGTGCGGACATCTGGGGAGGAGCGGATGCACCCACTCCCGGAGACCCATTCCAGGGAAACGCTCCCAGAAAGCCAGAGCCCTCCCTGTGTGTGCAGGGAAGGGGGAGCCCTCCTTGAGGTGGGCCAGTGATTAGAAAGGCGTGCCAGGGTGTAACTGCAGACGATTTACCCAGAAGGAGCATGGCTCCCTCTCCCCCTGGTAATTAGAGCCTGCGGTACATTCCATCAACGGAGGACCCGGGGAGCGTGGATCTGTCAGGACTCGCCACTCCTGCCGCCTAACCTGGCTGTCCAGGGCCAGGCAGTTCTCTTAAACGTGCCTACTGGTTGTCCCAGAGACAGCCTCCCCCAGTTTAATGTTTCCTAACTGATATTTGGAAAGAAGGAAAGCCCACGGGGGACAAAATGGAAAGAAGGAAAGCCCACGGGGGACAAAATAGACACTCCCGACACCCTACTTGCAATCTCAATCTGGTCTTGGCAGAGCATCTCAAAAGGGTACGTTATTGGCATTTTGTGCAAGACAATTCATTGCAAGGGACTGTCCCAGGCATTGAAGGACATTTATCTTTACCACAAATCATCACAACTAGAAACACCTCACTCATTTCCAAGTACTGCATTTGTGTGTCAATCTAACTCTTAAAATGCCTTGGAACCTCAGTGGGGGACACCCCTCCCTCATGCACCACTGTCTGGACAAAGCTCTTTACACACATGCCGAACTGGTTAGTTCTGAGCTCTGGTGCCTACAAATACTGCATTACTGACCAGCCACATCTCCAAAGAAAGTGGATACTACTTAGTGAGCATCTAACCCTGCAAAAATAGACAGTTATGACAAAGTACAAGGGAATAGGGGATAAAGGACCTTTGCATTGAGCTGTCCAGGTGGAGGGCATTTACAGAGCACACACAGCAGAGACAGTGCCAGTGTCAGGGTCCATAAGAATAACGACACCATCCCACAGAGTAAGGAGCTCACAGTGGGTCCAGGAGATAAACAGAATTGCTACACACTGTAGCAAAAGCAATGAGAGAGAGGGCATCCTTATGCAGGATGAGTTTTTAAATGCAGGTACTGAGTGATCCATTTGTGGGTTCAATTTATCACATTTTGAAGCATAGTTTTATGTTGGAATAGAAGGGGATGAAATGGGATGGGATGAGATGGGATACAAGGAACGGAATGGAAACGAATAAAGGAATAGACTAGACTAGACTAGAATAGAATAGACCAGAGTATATCCCAGTTGCTAAAAGTTAAGTATTGTGTTTCCATTTGCATAAAGGGGTATATTGTCTAGTGATGTAAAATGTATTTCTAAGTTTGGGTCATGTTCAAAAAAGCTTGAGGCACACCAGTGTATATAATATGGTATTCTGAATGGGATGTTGAACAGAAAAAAGACGTTACGGAGAACTAGTGAAATCTGAATAAAGTGCAGAGTTTAGTGAATAGTAATGTGCTAGTGTGGACGACAGAGGAATATGCATATATTTGCAATATGGGCTAGAAACAGACATGAAAATGTGTCATGGATTGAAGACCCGACATCAGATTTTTGGAATAATTTACAAGTGTAGAGTATCTACGCACTCTACAAACATGCCCTGGTGTCCATCAGTTTAGGTAATTCCCCAACAACCCTGGCAACCATTCTTCTCATCGCAAAGATGAGGGAAATGGAGACTTAGCCAGGCTGAGAGACTCCCTGAGAGGTCCCCCCACTGAGAGGCCCCAGCACCAGGCCTGGGCCCGCAGGCGTCCCCCCGGGCCCCGACCCGGAGGGTCCTGCTGCACCTGCCACCCCAGAATGAGGCTTCACCTACATCCCGCCATCTCCAGGAGCTTCTGCAATGAAAGCAACAGGTAGGTTGGGAAAACCCAATTTGGGTTTTAGAAAGAGACTCCTCCACCAAGATTTCATGGGCACAAACTCCCCTGGCTCCTCTCTTGCCAGAAAATCTTGCTGCTGGGACCGCCCACACTTTTCTCCAGAGCAATGGACAGTCAGCTCCTAAGGACACCACCTGGTTTGAGCTCAGGATGTGGCAAGGGAAGCAAATCTTCCAAGTGTCTATTCCATCACCTGCCTGGGCCCACCGCCCCTCAGAGTAAACAAGCCAAAAAAAAAAAAAAAAAAGAGGGATGAGGAAGAGGAGGTAATGTAGAATAGAGAAACATCAGGATTTCTTCCAGAAGAGAAAAGCCAAATGAAATAGGGAGGATTGAAACCCTGTCCTGGCTGGGGATGGGCGAGCATCCCCCCAACCCCATTTCTGCTCCATTCTCCACATACAGGTGTGTGTGTGTGAGGAGGAGGTCTTTTCTGCACTGCCCCCTCCCCTCCCAGTGTCCCTTGGTTAGTTGGATGGTTCGGGGCATTGCACAGAGTGGGTTCTGGAGGTTGAGCTGAGACAGGGACGGATGACTTCCCTCTTGCTAAAAGGTCACATGTGTCCATGGCGTGTGCCCATGTAGAGGTGCGGCCGAGTGGTCAGGGCCACCAGCTCCAGGAGCCCTCACATCCCCCATCTCCTGTGTCGAGAGAGCAGGCTGGACGGGGCGATGTTGGAGATTCCTTCCAGCGCGTGGATTCATCCAACAGGCGCCCTTGAGCACCTGCTCTGTGCCGGGCCCCGTTCCAGGCTCTGAGGATGCAGCCGTGATCCCAGTCCTGCCCCCACAGAACTTGCACTCCTGGCGGGAGACACACAATGAGCAACACTCTAGACAATTCCAGAGAATGAAACGTGCTGGGAAGATATTTAACCAGGATGAAGCACGGAGGGATGGGCAGGCGGACTTGGGTGGGGACTCAGGGAATGAGGAAGCGACATCTGACCTCAGTCCTAAGGACGAGAAGGAACAGAGCAGGAGGGGTCAGGAAGGGGGCTCTGGGCACAGACCACAGCAGACTAGAATCTGAGTTACAGCCAACCCTGCCCTTCCCAGCGGGCCCCATAGGACCCACAGAGAAACATTCTTCTTCTGGCTACCATATAAAAGTCCCTGAAATTACATCTAGGGGTATTAAAAGTCCCTATAAAGAATTAAGATTAAGAACATAGGTTCTGGTGCCAGGCTACGTATGTCAAATCCCAGCTCTACTATTCACCAGCTGGGCGACCTTGAACTAGTTAACTAACCTCTCTGTGCCACATCTATAGAGTGGAGACAACAATGGCATCCACTTCATAGGGCTGTTATGAGATCAAACAAGTTACTGCACTTAGCACAGTGCTGGCCTGAGTGTGGGTTACCCACCATTACTGTTTGAGTGAAAAAGCCCAGCATGTTGCAAGAGATTCCAAAAAGAGAGAGAGAAAGAGATAGAGAGAGAGGAAGGGTGGGAGGGAGTACGTGTGCGCGTGCACGCACATGCACGATGTGAGTAGACGAGATGTCCAAATTGACAGGCAAAGTTATTATTGAAAAATGGGCATAGTTGGTGTTGGAACGTCATTTTTTCCCCAGAGGCTGTACCTGCACTCTTAGATAGACCAGGAATTGAACAGCAGCCTGGAAACTCTTCAAGAAAAATTAATACCCTTTCTGCCTGCCTCTCCTTACACTCTGTTTAACCTGCTTTCCTCTCCCCCACCCCACAAATCTAGAGGTTTCCTGGAGTCGCCGATTACACATGTGCACAAGAGGGGTGTCACCTGGGAGCTTCCTACAGTGAGACACGGAGTCACCAGGACTCGGTGGGGAAGCTCCAAGAGAGGAGTCCATGGGAGATGGGGAAGGAGGGGAGACGGACCCCCGGCAGCCCATCCCTGCTCTGCCAGGCCCCGTGGTGCCGCCCCACAGGGTGCTTTCTGCAGGAGGAAGACAGCAGCTCTGGGAGCACACCTGGGCTGTCACTGCTGCGCAGACACTAAGCACCAGAAGCAGAGAAAAGGAGCATGTGGGGCAGAGTACGGAGAGAGGGTAGCAAGCAGGCGACCCCGACACGGGCCACCCGCAGGGCCCTGAGCCTCCCTCCTTGCAGTGACCAAAGGGAGACAAAGTGACAGAGACCGGCACGTTCAGGGGTGTGGATCCCCTCCCAGGAGATCTCTGTGGATGGTGCAGATTTGGGGGGGTGCTGGGCAAGCAGGGTACAACAGGGCAGCTCCCTGTGGCCTCTTGGGGACCCGCTGTCTCTGCAGTCGGCTCCCGGGATGCCCAGGACTCCAAGTCTCAGCCCCAGCACCGGGGCTCCCGCCTCTCCCGCTCTCTGATGGGTGTGACTGGGGTGAGCACCTGCGTCTCCGTCTGGGCTCCTGGCCCCTGCCCAGGACCCGACCTGGTGACCGGACACCTTTCAGCCGCATCCTGCACCTCTGCCCACCTGGAGCCCGAGCACAGCCTCAGACGGGCGCCCCTCGGGACGAGAACCCGGGACACACCCTGGCCCCCACCCAGGGGAAATGGTGCACAAACCGCTCGGGCCCTCCCAACGCCCTATCTCCTGGGGATGCGCCAGAGGGCGTCTGGCGCCAGCCCCCTGGCCACGAGCACCCCTTCATGCGGAGAGGAGGAGCAGGGGGGGCACCTGGCTGACCCGGGCGGCCGCGGTTTCCCAAAGCTCCCGCCCACGGACGAGCAGCCTGCCCTCGGATGTGTCCAGGCGGCTGTAACCAGCAGATTACAGACGCCCGGGAACTTGCGGAGTCCTGCCCGGATTTCAGTCTTAAGAAGTGATTTGCAAGAAATAATTTGCCGGATTGAGCGGCTGCCAGGAGTCCTGGCAGGTTGGCGCTTTCTCCTGGAGGCTGTTCTCAGACTCTGGGGCCGGGTCGGGGCTGGGGGCTCCAGGGCCTCGGGGGACACTCGCGGGCTGCAGGGAGCCACAGGGCACACGGGCAGCTTTAACGGACAGTCACGGAGCCCCGCGGGAGGCCGTAGTTTCCCATGTCCCCTCCTAATTGAAGGACAGCGGCCAGTTGTTCCCCATCAGAGTTGACAAAAGATGATTGCTTTGCTCCCAGGGAGCGAACGGGAGTCCGTCAGATGCCAAAACCTGGAGGCCGCCACCTGGCATTCTTCGGAAGTGACCCTTTAGGGAGAGACGGTCGTTGCGAGGGAGACGGTTATTGTGGGGCCTCCATCCGGCCTCTGGAGGGGTCGCTCGGCCCACGAGGGGCAGGAGGACAGTGTCCGGACCTGCCTCTGCCCTGGCCCAGCAGGGCTGGGGGCTTGGCAGGGGGGCGAGGGGGACTGCAGATGCCCGTGGCTGCAGGTCTGGGTGTCAGCGGCTCCTGCTTGACCCACGGGACCAGCCCCATCTCCAGCCGGTGGAGGCCACATGGGAATATGGACACAGCACTGCCCGACCTTCTGGCATCCAGGGCCACCGCAGGAAAACAGGGGTCACTGTCCACTCCGGGACTGTGAGCTCATCGGGACAGGGCCGTGCCCCATCACACCCCTGTAACTCGTGTCCTAACCCCACCCAGGCACCCTCTTCGGCCACCCAGCTGGGATGGAGCGGCCACCCCTCTGACCTCTGCGACCCGAATGGCTTTAGCTCAGTGGGCAGTTGGTCCCCCTTAACGTGATTGATCGACTGAGGTGGGTCTGATTCTTGGGGGGGAGACGCCCTCATCCCATCCATCCCTGTAAACCCCACACCACCCAACCCACCCTTGATGGTCACAACCTTAGAAGGATTGTTTCTCTCCACGGGTCAGAGGTCACACCGTCCCGAAAGCAGCCAGGAGGTGTGTCTGCTCCGTGCCCCTTGGTGTTTTTTGGAGAAATGTGAATCCAGTGTCAACGTGTGAAAACCTGCAGATTTCACTTGAGACTCTGATAGCTTGATTCCCCTGAGGTCTCAGGAGATGGGGCTGTCCTGGACCCCACCCCCTTGTGTGGCCATCGGTGGGTGCAGTCCTGCTGCCCCGTTAGACGGGCCCGTGCCCGCAGTGTGCCACAGTCCCCACCGCTCCCCATCGGCTCCCAGCACGAGGCCCAGGACCTGCCACCCAGGCTCCTGTGCTGCGTCGTCCGAGTGCCCCTGGCGGCCATGTGACCTGGGCCGGCCCCTCTGCCTCCCTGGGTGCTGCCTCTCCGTGACGACAGTGGTAATAGGACAGCTGAGGATTGGCCGAGTCCGGGTCCACGCCTGCAGGGACCGTGTCTGGCGGGTGATAATCCCTCGGAAGGTGCTGGCTGCCGGCTGCTGGGGTCTTCACTCCTTTAGCCACTTGCCAGGCCCGCCTGGGCCTTGGGGCCTGCGACCCCGCTCTAGATGGAGGGACAGATTCCCCTCCAGCTCTCTCTGCCTCCACCTTCCTCCCCTGCCCCCAACAGCCCCCGTCCCCACCCGGAGGTGAGTGGTGCAGGGCCTGGCGTCCTGCCCCCTGGAGCCTGGGTTCCCACAGTCCTCGTCACCACCAGGCCCCAGACACCCCACGGGTGGATGCACTCGGATTTCCTCCCACGTTGGTGCCTGGATGTTACCCCCGGCGTTCCGGCTGCGACTCCGGGGCTGCATGGGAGGTGGGGTCAAACCTGCAGGTGTCCTCTCTTCGTCCCCGTTCCTCCAGCCGGGCCCTCCGAGGTCACCGGATGTGGTGTCTCTCTGGGATTAACACACACGCCCTGTGAAGTACTTCAAAAGCCACCAGCCACTGTACTCCAATGACCGCTGGCTGTACTTTTCACGCTGTTTGGCCCCCAACCGCCCCGACCGCGTGCCACACGCACACACAGGCAGAGCCTGGCCGCCCCACGTTACCGCGTGGTACCGAGGAGTGAACAGCCGATGCGCGTGAACGAACGGGATCCATACGCCCTGGAGCTCTTACACGGGTGGCTGGGGTGGGGCCGGGTTGCCACGGAGAGCGGGTGGCCCTGAGCCGGGCTCACCCTCAGGACCCTGGCCTCTGATCAGCAGGGTCACCCGGGGCCCGGCACGGAGGCAGAGGCACGGCCCGGCTTTCTGAGCACATGGGACTCGCTGCGTCTGAGCGCTGAGTGTGTGCGGCCGTGAGCGCGTGTGCGTGTGTACGGGCGTGTGCATGCGTGTGTCAGTCTGCACTCGCCTATGTCGGGGCCCACGTGTATGGCGTGGAAACTGCCCCAAGGATCGGTTGGACCGTTTCGTGTTCTCGCAGTTCTCAAGCTGCGAGGGTCCACTGAGGGGACACTCGTGTTCCCCCCCAGGTGGCTCCTGCCCCCCCAGCTCCACGAGCGCCCACCTCATCCCTTTCTCTCCTTCTCGCAGTCGCCGTCCCTCCCTGCCCTCCTTCCTCTGCCCCTCCCTGCCCCCACTTCCCTCTCTCCTTCCCTCTGTGCAGCTTCTGTCCTGTACCTCCCGCCCCACGAGCGACGTGGGCTGATAGGCCCGCAGCCTCACCGCCTCACACGGAAAAGCCTTGCCCCAAGTTTGTACCCATTTCTCAGTCTTGCAAATCCCCCAAATCACGCATGCATACGCACACACATACATACACCCCGTGTGCAGAATGTAAGCACATTCCAGAAGCAAGCCCTCCGCTCCGTGTCTTGGTTTTGGCCTCCCCAGAAGCAGACCCTGCGGTGAGCTTTCAAGGTCAAGTCGTTTATTTGGGAGGTGAGCCCAAGCAACGCCGGCAGGCATGGGGCAGGGAGACAGGGAAAGGATGGAGCCAGCGAGCATTCCGCCCATTTCTCCGGGAAGCAAATAGGCATCGTCTACCAGACTAGGAGCCCTGCCCCGGAGCAGCTGTCAGAAGATGGGCTTGAGGATCCTGGGCAGGGTGGTGCCCCCTTTAGTGAGTGACCGCCCTGGGCGAATAGAGCGTCACCCTGCTGGGAGCCCACAGTGCAGTCGCACTCCTCAGAGTTATCCCATCCAAGGGCTCAGAGAACTGGCTATGACCCCAACTCCATGGGACCTGGCGTGGGCCCCCCAGGACATTAACTTCTCAGTACTATAAAGAGGGAACAGCAGGAACGTGGGGTAGGGAGCGAGTAACAACGAGGAGGGCAATGAAGGACGGGCACGGGGCGGTGGGGGGGGCTCATGGCTGTGCCAGCATCGGAGCAGTCTCCCTGTGACCCACCTGGCAGTTCTGTCTCCCTCTTATTTCCCAGGTCTTACAATCTCCCCCCAAATCAACAGTTCCCACACCTGCTGGGCCCCCCAGGTGCCCTCCCAGTCAAGTCTTATGACATAAAACTTGTGAGACAGTTTTTCCAACTTTTTAAATACAACCCACACTGAGAAACACATTTCGCACCGACACACGCGCGCGTGCACACGGCTATTTATAGAAGAGCGAAGCAGTTTTCCCCAAACACTACCTACCCTCAGCGCCTGCCGTGCACTTGGACATTTCTTATCTAGTTTATTCTCTTAAACGCCAGGCTCAACCCTCTATTGAGGGCAATACCTACTAATGATAACAACCTGCAATTTGATGAGAGGCACAAGGAAACATCTGGGGTACACAGTGTTTGGCCAGACACCAGTCATCCTACAGCCAGGGGTGGGGGGCAGGTAACCCACTTTCTCCTCCAATTGCGGGGGCAGGACAAGGGCTGTGCCCACCAGACTCGGAGAGGTCAGGACCTCCAGTGTTTGCCCAGCAGCCTGCAAGGTGGGGTGTTGGGGCTGGGGACACAGGCCAGGTGGCAGAAACCTGGCCTGTAGTCACTTAGCCCTGGGGTCTCCCAAGCCCACCCTGGGGCATGCTTGGGGGCTGGACCCCCAAGGGAGTAGCAGGCTCAGAGCTGGGCCCGGCCCCCTTCCCAGGAACCCCAGGACCCATCCTCTGACCCGCCATTGGGGGCGAGTTCTCAGGGGCTCGCAGACAACCCCAGGGCCTTGAGAAACACGTAAGACGTTAATATTAATCATTATAATTAATATTATAAATAAAATATATGATTTTTCTATTTTTCTATTTTATTTTCCATTTCCTCCTTATGTCTAATAAATACAATTAGAATATTATAACTAAAATATATAAATAAAAGATTAATATTAAATCCTGTTACTACCCTAGCAGGAGTTATTGCTTCTGTCGCCAGGTGGCTGCCGGCAGCTTCTGGCAGCCCAGCCAGCGTCCTGGGCCCAACACGCGCTACTCACTTGGCGCTCACGACGGCCACAGAGGCAGACACGATGGCTTAGGTCACAGTCCTTGCCGTGGCAGCAGCAGCAGCGAGGACCGGGGACCAAGGACTGAGGACAGTAAACGGCGCCTCGGCTTCACTGGATCCCCGGTGGGGACCACGTCCTCCTCGCAGGCTGATATTGCTACTGACCTTCCGTCATCAACGACGTTCTCCTCGCCTCCATCATCTCTTGACAGACACTGTCTCTTTGGTCTCCTTCTATTCCAGGCTACCTGTGGGGACAGACTTCCTGGCCGTGCTCATGACATGGCCTGGTGGGTGCTGCTAGACTTATTTGCAACCAGATTTCACCTGATGTCATATATGAGGGCAGGTTTTCCTTCCAGGTCCCTCTTGGGGGACGTGGTGAGGGCTCTCGTGGTGTTTCGGAGGCTGTGGGTCCAGGCTGATGGCTCAGGGCTCAGAAGGGACAGGTGGGGGGGGGCAGTGCAGTAGAGGACACAACCCCACTCCAAGCAGAGGCGGCTCCATGCGGCCCCCTGAGGATACGTTGGCCCCCTGAGCCCCGTGTTCACAGCACCGAGGACTGGGCCCCAGGACTCCATGCTTCAGCCCTCCAAGTCCTGCTCCATCCTCTTGCCTCCCAGAGAAATCTCTTGCATTCATCCGGGGCAGGCGTTGGCATTCCCCTTTGAGGTCCTGGAGGTCTCAGGGTCACATGAGCTCTAGAGTCACCTCCCTGGTTCAAATCCAGCTCAGCCACTCCCTGCTGGTGACCTTGGGTAAACAGCTTAAGCTCTCTGTGCCTGTTTCCTCATCTAAAGAACAAACCTGGATGTCAGGGTGCAGGAGAGCAGTCCCTGCTGCCCACCTACCCCACCAAGCATTCGGGCTTTGATACTTCTTTCCGCTTATAAAAATTCTTGGCGATCCATCTTTGCATATTTTCCTAGTGATTTCCCTGGGATGAATTCCTCTCCACCGGATTATGGGGCCTGAAGTTACGCACGTTTAGTTACAGTAGCTCCTGGTGCCAAATTGCCCTCCAGAAAGGTTGTAGCAATAAACTCACCCAAGAGGTGTGGTTTTATTTACTGGAACGTTCCTCTACCCCACATTGCCTTTAATCCACTCTTTGCCTTTATTAGGCTTAGAGCTCTCCTCGAAATCCTTGTTTCCCAGTACATAATCTCAGAATGTAATACACTTTCTCCTTTCGGGTCATTATTAATATGAGATATACCAGACTGTGTGAGAGCACAGCCAGAGCCTTGGGACAGAGATGTTCCTTTAAGAGCTGCAAAGAATAAGAAGTACGAATCCATAGAGGTTTTGAAACCGAAGGTGGTCGGGGAAAAAGAGAAAGAGGTCGTCTCCAGGCTCCAGCCTCACAGGAGGGGCCCTCTGAGCCAGGACCTGCCTCCAGCACCCCCAGACCTTCCCACTGAGCCAGGGATGAACCTAAAACCCTCCCCCAGGAGACCGATGTTTCTGCATCCCTGACCTTCCCAACCACCCCACCAGAGGCCCTCTCCTGCCACGCTCAGCCCCACCAATCTCCCCACGGTCCTCCCACAGCCTGGCACATGCTGGCCTCTGAGCCCCAGCAGCTCTGTTCCCTCTGCCTGGAAACTTCTTCTCCCCAGTGATTCCCAGGCCTGCTCCCTGACTTTCTATCCCCGCTCAGCGTCACCGGATCAGCCCCCCTGACCACTTAAGGTAAAACAGCACATCACCTCCTTCTCCAGCCCCTCGTTCTCCTCCATGGCTCCTGCATGTATTGCTAATCACTAACTGGCTTTAGAGCAAACATTCATGTGCTTGAGTTTCTTTCTCTCCCCCCATGAGAATGGAGGTCCTATGAGGCCAGAACCTCATCTGTTGTGTTCACAGTGTGTCCCCAGTGCCTAGAACGGGGTCTGCTCAGGAAGCACGGTGCATGTTGGGTGAATGAACAACTAACTCCTGGTGCCTGCAGCTGCTGATCTCACCAGGTGTGACCAAGACTGGGGCCACATGCTCAACAACACCGTTTGCTCTTCCTGGATACACAGGACCATGACATTTCCCAGGCTCCTTGCCATGACTCTGGGGACATGTGCCTGAGTTCTGACCAAGAGAACAAAGGTGCAAGAGATGTCAGACACTGCCAGACTGAGCCCTAAAACCTCTGCAGGAGCCTCATCTCCTGTCTCCTTCCTGGTGACCTTGAACACACAAGTTGAACATGGTGACATCATGAGCTTGAAGGAGCCTGAATCCCTGAGCTATGGCTCAGAGATCTTGCCAGGACAGCTTCTCCACCCAGGGAGACCAAGACAAGAGTCCTGTGTGCATCCACCTAGAGGCTTGGAGGCAGTTATTACAGCAGCAGCTGGCACTCATCCTGACTAATGCACAGACGTGGGGTACGGCAATCACACCTGGAAACGCTGTCAGAGTTCGGTGAGGCGTGGCCAGGAGTGCACTCAGGCCGATCTCCCTCCTTGTGCCGGGCCCACTGAGCAGGGCCCATCATCTGAGGTGGACCCCACACCTGCACACCTGCGTGTGGCCAGAGCAGGGGCCAGGCACCGTGCACAAGGACTCTGAAAACAGACCCTACCCCCGCCCTCCCAGGCGTTACCGGGCACGCGTGGCTCGTCCAGCACTGCCTCTGCACACGCACAGCTCCCCTGGGCCAAGCAGGCAGCACGGCTGGGACCGCCTGACCCACTGCCCCTCGCCTGGGAGCAGCTGAGGGAACAGCGCTTGGAGCCCACCCGGGGCTGATGATGGTCCCAGCCTCCAAGACACCCCGAGGCCTCCCGGGCTGCTTGGTAATCAGACCAGGTACCTGTAAGGAGGCGTGGCTCTCATTTCACCTAATTGAAAATCCTCCTCATCAAAGAGAGCATCCATGCTCGGTGGCCCTTTCTTCCTTCGCCAGTGACCATTAACCTTTAAAAAGACGCTTTATGAGCCATTGGCTGAGCCTCATTCTCTGTGCCAGGATGTAATGAGGCTCATAAAGGGGCCGGACTTGGGAGGGAGCGAACGTGAGAAATGCCACAAATGAGAGGCCCGGGCAGAGCAGGCCCTGGGCCACCAGCCACGCGGGGGCCAGGAGTGCGTGCGTCAGCAGCCCCGGGACTCTGGGACGGCCGAGGCCACGTCCTGTCCAAGAAGTGACTTCAACGGAGCCAACGGTGGCAGAAATGAAGGAGGGCCTGTGGTCCCTCTGCTGCTCCCACCTGACTCAGAGTGGAAGCCAAGCTCTTACAGTGTCCTGGGGCCTGCCCGACTCAGCCCACCTCACCGCTCTGATTCCCCCGGGCCCCTCCCTCCTCCCTGGCTTCCCTGCCCTCCTGAGCCCTGGGCATCCCAGGGCCAGGCCTACCCCAGGGCCTTTTCTTCTGCTGGGAAAGCTCCTCCCCCCGCCCCAGAGATTCTCGGGGTTGCTCCCTCTCCATCACTTTCTCAGGGCAATCCCCAGGACCCCACTTGGAGAACAAGACCCCCACCACATCCTGCACACTCACTGTCCCTCCCCTGCTTTCCTTCCCACCAAAGCACTGGCCAGGACCGCCAGGCCATCCCTCCCACTGATGTACGTTCATGGCAGCATTGGTCTTCCTACGTCAGGACGTCCACTCCCCGCGGGCAGGGATCTCTGTCCGTGTGTCTGTTTTCCTCGCTGCTGTGGGCCCAGTACCCAACAGCGCCAGACACGAAGCAGACACTTCCTAGATCTTGGTGGAAGGCAGGGGAGAAGGCGTGCGTGCGTGCTTGTGTAAAATTACACCGATGGACAAGCCTTTGGGACTCGGAAGAACTTGTTTATTTTAAATACACAGGGTGGAGTTCTAGAACCTGCAGCCCTCCGTTTGCTGAAGGGAAAGATGAAGAAACGCGGGTTATCCAGTGGCACACCCTCGCGCCAGGGCCCGAGCTGGCAGCAAACTGGCTGCTCCGGCCCCGCCGTTCACGCGGAGGCGCAGACACAGGAGCCGGGAGAGGGGCGCCCAGGAAGATGCTGCCCCCCAGAAGCCACGTGCACTTAACCCCGAGTTTATGGCAGCACCTTGCTGGTCGTTTCGGCTCTGCCCGGAGTCCTCCCCGCGGCCCTCCCCAGGGCAGCTCCTCCGTCACCTGGGTCTCAGCTCCCGGGCCCCCTCCTGGGGAACTCCGGATCTAACGGGGACGCCCCCCCATCACGCCCCGCAGTCAACTGTCCTCGATGCCCCGGTCACTCAGACCCCCTGGTCCCGCATCTGTTCACTTGCTGCTTCTCTGTCAGCCCCCATGAGGACACCAGCTCCCCGCTGGTCTCGTCCACTGAGCCCCTTCGCCTGGCTCGGGGTCAGCACCCAGTGGGTGCTGGGTAAGCATCTGTGCCATGACTGGTGGGGGAGACCCACTGTCCAGACACTCGGGGATGTGTACAGTCACACGGGACATTTCCAGTTCTTAAAGGGCCCACAAGCAGAATTTGCTGTTGTCTCGAGGGGGGTTAGTGCCTGATTTGAAACAGGAGCATGATCCCCTCGGCTTCCCCAAGCCCCACACTTCTGCAGAGATGTTACGGAGCCGACGTTCGTTGATGCTCTCCATCAAAGTACAGAGGTCATTCGTGCCTGTTCTTGTCTCCTTCCAAACCCTCCCCACTTCTGTCGATAATGCCCTCGCGATTTCCCAGGAAAACCACCCCACCCGACTCTCCGCCCAGGTGGTTTGAGCAGGCCGGCCTCCCTCCCAGCCCCAGGCAGGCGACCCAGCCTGAGCCGATCAGCACCTATGACCCATGGCCTTCGGGGCCACGGGCTCTCTCCAGTCTATGGTGAACGTGGTTGTGCCATCTCTTTGCTGTGCCGCCTCGGTTATTCCCCGGGGAGCGTTCTCATGGAGTTCCTAGCTTGGGAGTCACAGCAATTTTTGAGCAGAAAACTTAGTTGCTAGAGTTTAATGCGATCGTGAACCAGCTGTGAACTTCTCATAAGCAGGGGCAGGAGACCCTGATGGGCATTCCGGGGCCTGTGTGGGGATGTCCATCCCCACCCTGTGGGTTTCTCCTCCATTGATTCCACAAACAGGTGATGGGCAGGGAGGACACGGGGCACATGGATTTAGGTCCACCTAAGTTTGGATCTTACCAGGGCCACACACTAGCCCCATAAGCTTACACAGATTCATTTTCTCATTTGTAAACAGAATCTCAAAGTATTCATGAAGGAAGCGGCCAAGTGTTGTCTCAAAAGCACCAGTTTGGGAGTAAGAGACGCAAACACTAACACTGGTTCTGCCATTTACTAGATGCCCAAAGGTGCGTGAACATTAACCTCTCCGATTCTTACTGGCCTATAAAATGAAGATAAAAATACTGACTTCATTGGGCTTTTGTGAGCATTACGTGAGGCCATCTATGTAAAGCATCTCACACAGTTCCAGGCTCCTCGTGAGAAGGCAGGAGAAGCTCACTGGTCCCGCCTCAAACACCAACTGCCCTAAAGAGACTCTCTCCCAGGCTCAGCATCCCCCACCCCACAGATTTCCAGGATCTCCCACATTATCCAACAAACTAACAGAAGCTTTCTTTGGGATGATGCTGGTGTATTAGAACCAATATTTTCCACGCACGTAGCCACCGGGATTAGTATCCAGACAACATGAAGTATCCCCTCAGGAAAGAGAAAGTCAAAAATGCCAACGATGCAGTAGAAAACGGGCAGAGACTTGAGCCAGCTCTCCATACAAGAGGAAATGTGAATGAATAGCCAAGAAAAACATGAAAAACATTCCTAACCCCCATAGCACTCGGGAAATGCAAATTAAAACATGATGAGATATCACGTAACACCCACCAGATTGGCAAAAATCTCACGACCCTACAAATTCAGCGTTGGGGGATCACAGAGCAGGAAACCTCTCACCCACGGCTGGTGAGAGAGAAGTTGTTACAACCATTTTCAGAGACACATTTGGTTTTTTTCTAGTTACTATGGTGCCGTGCACTCATGATAATCAGCAATTCCACTCATAGGTATGTAAGCAAGGGCAGGGCCTCCGTCAGTGAATCTTCAAAACACTAGCATTTTTTAACTAAATAAAATAGATCCGAGCACGGTCACACATGACAAAGATAAGAATATATTGTGCGATCTTTGTCATACATGCATGTGAAAGTGTTTGTGTGTGACTGTGTGTGTGTGTGTTTGGATTATGATGCAAATCATGTTTCTTATTTAGGGTGAAACCAAAAATTTAAGAGCCACTGGTGAGAAGAACCTTGCATTCACGCACAGGAGAAATGCACAGGGATGTTTGTAACAAGCCTGTCCTTAGTGGCCTCAAACGCTCATCTGTGGGAGGATGGATGCATGTCTCCCATTCCCATCATACAATGAAAAGCCACACAGCCAGGAAAAATGAACAAAGCAGGGACTCCTGGGTGGCTCAGGGGTTGAGCGTCTGCCTTGGGCTCAGGTCGTGATCCTGGGGTCGTGGGATCGAGTCCTGCATGGGGCTTCCCCGCATGGAGCCTGCTTCTCCCTCTGCCTGTGTCTCTGCCCCTCTCTCTGTGTCTCTCATGAATAAATAAATAAAATCTTTTAAAAAAAACAAACAAACCAGGCTACCACGTCCACATGGATGAATCTCAGGAAAAGAATGGTGAGCAGAAGTACACATCTAGTAAATGCCCATAGCGAGTGGGCACACAGAAACGTTCCCACGGTAGAAGTCCTAAATATCAAAGTTCTAAAACTACACGCAATTGTGTTTAGTCTGTTTGGGCTGCTACAGCAAACCACCATCGCCTGCGGGGCTTACACAACAAACATTTGTCCTTCGCAGTTCTGGGGGCTGGAAAGCCCAGAATCAAGGCACCAGCAGGTTCCGTGTCCAGGATCGTGTCCGGCCGTCCTGTGCTGCGTCCTCACATGACAGAAAGAGCAAGAGAGCTCTCTCGAGTCTGTTCCCACAAGGGCACTAAGCCCGTTCACGAGGGCTCCACCCGCATACCCTAATCACCCAAAGGCCCCAACTCCTGAAACCATCACTTTGGGGGAGACACGAGCAGCCTAGAATGGCTACGTTATGCACATATATGCGATGCACACACATGTGGTGGAAGTATGAGGAAAAGCACAGGAACAATAAAGACAAAATCAGGAAAGTGGTTCCGTAGGGGGAGGAGAGGGGTTAGGACTCACGAGTGCCTCCCCCCCGTCCCAGGAGCATCAACATTTCCATTTTTTCAGATTCTATGTTTTAAACACGGTGGGGGAGGGTCACTTGGGTTCTTTGCATCGATGGTCTTTACATCTCACCCACACTGTGTAAATGCTCTTTTTCCCATTCAGTAGTTAGGAAGGGGATTACAAATAAAATACACGAAATGGCAGGAGCGTGGAGGAAGGTCAGGAGGACCATAGATGCTCTTCCTGCACAAGGGACTGGCCCCCTCTCGAGGCACAGGCAGGCGTTAGTCAGGTGGCAGACGTCCCCCTACCCAGGCAGCGGTGGGACCAGCTGGGGCGCGTGACACCTGCCGTGACACCTGCTGTTTCACCAGGCTGTGCCACCAAGGCTCGCGGGAGACCGTCTGTACCCCAACATAGCAAGGAGCATGCTAAATTCCACACTTCTCCATAAACGGAAGTTCTCAGATCAATCTCTGCCCCCCATTTCTTCGCCGTGAAATAACTCCCTAAAGCTCTGCTTGGGTCTGTTTTCCTATATATTTTGTATTTTAATATCACAGTGAAAAGATCATCACAAGTATATATAATTTTGTCTCTGCCAGTCATGATAATCATGGCTTAATCCCTCTTATTATTATCTAGGTTTTTTTTCTTTCTTAAGCTCTGCAATTCCTGGGGATATTAATTAGGATCTCTGGTTTCTGAACCGTGAGACAGAAACCAAATGTGAACTCTTTAAGCAGAAAAAGAAGGCATTGGCCACCATGGCTGAGAAGTTCGCATGATGCTCTTGCTTGAGGAAAGGCTGTGCCCAGAGCTTCGAGTGGTTCCTATGGGTCCCCCTGCCTGCCCCCTCGCCCCCGGTCTCCCTCCTTCTCCCTTTCTCTCTTAACTGTGCCTTCCTCTGTGTTTACTTCATCCCCAAGAAGGCTCATCAGATAGGATGGAACAACGGCACCAGCAGCTTCACAACTTAGCCTTCCGGCTCGGTGACTCCCACAGAAAGGATCGCCCTTCCTCCACGGTTTTAGCGAGGCCCTGCTCTCTCTCCCTCTGTCCCACCTTGAGTTACGTGCCCATCTCTGGACCAATCACAGCAGCCAGGGGAATGGATCATGGGACCACCTGGCACCTGGCATGAAGACGTGGTGGCTCCTGAAACAGGAAGAAACGATAGATGACCATTGTACCAGGAAACAGAGAATAGAAATCCTGTCCCTCCTTGACATTCAGAAACCAGAAGGCTGAAAACCCAAACCCACGTATGATGGTTAATTCTGCGCCAACTTGGTTGGGCCATAGTGACCAGATATGTGGTCAGACATTATTCCGGATGTTTCTGTGAAGGTGTTTTGGGATGAAAGCATCATTTATTTTATTTTATTTTTATGTACTTATTTATTTATTTGAGAGAGAGAGTGTGAGCCGGGGGAGCAGCCGAAGAGGGAGAAAGAGGGACAAGCAGACTCTGCGGTGACATGGAGCCCAACGCAGGGCTCGATCTCAAAGCCCTGAGGCCAGGACCTGAGCTGAAATCAAAGGTGGACACAACCCGCTGAGCCACGCTGTCTCCCCTGAGAGCATCATTTAAATCAGTGGCCTTGGAGTAAAGCAGTTGCCCTCCACAATATGGGTGGGCCTCATCTGATCAGTTGAAGGCCTGCATAGAAGAAAGACTGACCTCCCCCAAGGAAGAGGAAATTCTGCAGCAGACAGCCTTCCGGCTTGAGCTGCGGCTCCTGCTCTTCTCTGGGCCGCCAGCCTGCCAGCCCGTCCCGCTGACGTTGGCCTTGCCAGCCTTCATAATTGTGTAAGTGAATTCCTCAAAACAAACCTCTTTCACTACATATACATCCTGCTGGTTCTGTTCTCTGGAGACCCCTGACTAATACAGCATGTATCAGGTTCCTATCATTCACGAGAGCATCCTTTATAACAGTTGTTTAGTGTGATATCTTTGGAATAAAGGTCACTCCAAGGACCCTCACCTCTGGGTTGTAAGCCACATGGTGCCAGATTTTATCCATTTCCACCTGCTGACATTTCCTGCTCGAAAAAGTCCATTTTGACAGATTGGAGTTCCCTCCCTGACTCTCCACCTGACTCACAGGGCTCTCTTTTTCTTTAATGTTGATTTTATACTCATTTTAGAGACCAAGGTACAAAGAGAGGCAAATATAAGACCAAGTTTGGTGACAACTGAAAAATGGCTTTTAAATATTGAGAGTTGTTTTTGGTGGTTTATGGCTAATTAATACTGTCTGGCAAAAGCAGGAAAGAGGGGAGACACAGAGGAGGGAGGGAGGGTCCCAGAGAGGGTCGGGGAAGAGGCGTCCACTGGGGACAGGATGTGGAGTGGACATTGGCGCTGTGGCCCTGCTGCCTCCTCTGAGTGAGGACCCATCGGTTCTCCCTGGAGGGTTGAAGTCACCCTGAGCCCCACCCATCTGCCCAACAGCAAACTTCCCGTTGGCTCTCACAGCTCCTACCCCAAAGACACCCCAGCCCCTGCCCTCCCAGCCCAATGCCCTGCTCCCCACATCCTGATGGTCACATCCTCTTGTCCTTGCCTCAGAACTCGACGTGGATTCTGCTGCCTGTGACCCCAGAGCCCCGTGGGCACAACCAACACCTTTGTCACCAGGGACAGGTTCTCAGAGTCTCGGGTCCCAGGAGGGTCCTTCCTGGCACGTGGGGGGCCGATGAACATCTCCAGGGAACCGCGGGGCCTCGATGCCCGGGGAGCCCCAAGGGCTGCAGGAGGGGGCCCTTAACGGGAGCCACCAGGGAGACGCGCCAGGACCAGGCGCAGGCCAGGCGGGGGCATCGAGCAGGCCTTGCATGTTGGCGCAGACTGTGCTCACGTCCCCCTCCCGGAACCTCCCAACAGGCAGCCCCTGCCCCCCGCTCATGCCCCGTGTCACCCTGTGTTGACCCAAGGGCTGGCCAGGCCTTCCTCACTGGTCTCCATGAGGAACCACCAGGACACAGGAAGGGGGCTCAGGGGCTGTGCAGAGAACACAGGGGTGAGCAGGGTCAGGAGCCTGAGGTCCTCAGGGGCTGACGACTGCCCCAGGAATAGCGTCCCTCTGAACATTCAATTAAACATTTCTCAGATGTGTTTGCCCAGGAGCGGCTGTCCCCAGGGGGGGGCCTGGGTTCCCTTCATTTGTGGGTCAAATCTTGCCTCCACTGCATGATGTGAGTCAGACCCCTTCCGCTCCCCTCCCCGTCCAAGCCTCATTCTCCAGGGCCAGATGTCCCCAGGCCCCAGCGGTGCCGCCTCTGTTGGGGCCTGATGCAGAGCTTGATGGAGTTCGGGTGGTTTTAATCAGAATGGCAAGTTAGAGTCCAGGCACCGGGCTGTGTTGGGATGCCGTGCTGACGAGTCCCCCAGGAATTAAATCCTTTACTAAATGGCACAGGAACGTCCTCCTCGTCTTCCTCCTGAATGAACGTGAAACAGGCTCTGGGATCGGCCTCCGGGTGAAGCAGTCGGCAGGGCCTGGTGCCCAGATCGTCTGGTGAGGTGTCAGAAGATGGGGCACCAGCGGGACGCAGTGCTCAGGGACACCCTGCCACAATGTATAGTGCATGAGCCTGTGTCCCCAGGCTCCCCGAACCAGAGAGGCTGGAAGGGACGAGTCTGGAGGGCCTGCAGGGGCCTGATAACCACAAACCGATGGGGGCGGCCCCCCTGGGGGCACCGAGAACCAGAGCTGAATTCCTAGGCCTCCCATCAGGGAGCAGGTGTGGATTCTGGTGCAGAACAGTTCCTGTCTACACCCTGGGTTACTGATCGTCCTTCTCCAACGGAGTGGGGAGGTCCTTGTCAGACGGGCTGCTGGGACCCCGATGACGCTCAGTCCGGACCCAGATGACACTTTGTTATCAGGTGACAGCCCTGCCCCTTCTTGACCTGCTCCTTTGTGCTTTCAGAGAAGCTCCATAAACAGGCACAGAATGCCTACCAGCAGGGCTTTCAGTCCCAGTGTTTCCAGAAGCAATTTGGTGGCCCCATCAAGAGCTTTAAAAAAAAAAAAAAAAAAAAAAAAGCACTAATTCCCAATGCAATGCAGTCGTTGGACACATAAGACTTTATCTTGAGGAGTTATTCATAAATATGAACCAAAATTATTTAGGGAGATGTTCATTACAACATTAATTTTAACAGCAAAAATTGAAAACAAATGTCCAACAACATAGGGATGGAGATGATTGCTTAAGTCGTTCAGGGAATGTTAAAGGATAATTTTATAATAAGTTTACATGAAGTTTTTAATAGTATGGAAAATGTTCATGATATCATGTGAAGTGAGAAAAAAAGCAGTTTATAAAACCATGTGCACTGTGTTCTCAGCAGACATACACCCATATTCGGGGAAAATCCTCAAGAGATATACCAAGACACCAACGGTGGTAATGTATGAGCAGTATAATTAGAGTTGGCTTCCATTTTCTGTAGTATCTTTTCAAATTTTCAAGAATGAGCAAATCTGAAAATCAGGAGAAAAAAGGTACTTAGAGTTGCCAACAGCTACCAGATAAACAGCACAATATTCTCTATTATTTTCTGCAAAATATAGAACCTTTCATAAAATATACAGATCTTTTAATAACTGATAGTTTATTATCAGTTAAAATCCTGATATCAAAGCTGATAAGGTAATTCAAGGAAAGAAATATTCAAAGCATTCATTAATATTCTCTGCATTTGACAAAGGAACACAGCAGTCAAAGTACTTTGGAGAGTGTAAAAATTGGTGATTTGGTCTTAAATAGATATCTTTAACATCTTTGTGCCAGCCAGTAAACTTTTCTGCTCTGTTGATCTTTTTTCCTTTTACGTTTATTTATTTATTTAAATAATCTCTACACTCAACATGGGGCTTGAACTCACCACCCCGAGATCAACAGTTGCACCCAGGGATCAACAGATCCTTTGACAGAGCCAACCAGACTCCCCTCTGCTCTCTTCAATCTTAAAATGCATAGCTATCCTGAATTTGAGAAATACATCTATCATTTTGGATAATCTTTTTAAAAATTAGTGTTGAACACTTTTTGTATGATTTTATCACACAGAGAAATAGTACCCTTTGTCTCTGCACACACAACATCTTCTTAACACTCAAACCATGAGTTTATTGAGATTCCCAGAATATGCACTATCCCCAAATGTTATTCCTGTCCTTAAAATCCTTTAAAATCTTTCCATTACGGGCACATGGGTGGCTCAGTGCTTGAGTGTCTGCTTTCAGCTCAGGTCGTGATCCCAAGGTCATGGGATCGAGCCCCACATTGGGCTCCTCTCAGGGAGCCTGCTTCTCCCTCAACCTACGTCTCTGCCTCTCTCTGTGTCTCTTATGAATAAATAAATAAAATATTTAAAAAATAAAAAATCTTTCCATTGCCCTAGGACATACCAACTTGCTCCCAGCCTACCGTGCCTGGGCCTGCCAGGTTCCTACCTATTGGCCTTATCATAGTTCTTCAAATAGAACAGACTCAGCCCAGGGCAGCCCCGGTGGCTTAGCGGTTTAGCGTTGCCTTCAGCCCAGGGTGTGATCCTGGAGACCCAGGATTGAGTCCCACGTCGGGCTCCCAGCATGGAGCCTGCTTCTCTCTCTCTCTCTCTCTCTCTCTCTCTCTCTCTCTCTCTCTGTCTAATAAATAAATAAAAAGTCTTAAAAAAAAAAGAACAGACTGAGCCCAAACAGAACCTTTGCACTGGCTGTGCTTTGCAGAGCTCCCTATTTAGGACTCCTAGCTAATGCAATAAAACAAGAAAGTGAAAAAAGTACATAGATTTTTAAAAAGAAATAAAACTGTTTGCAAATGACACGTTCATCTATGTAGACAGTCTGAAAGAATCAACAACAACAAAAAACCCTCTTGGAGCTAGTAAGCAATCATTGCAAGATTTCGAGATATGAGATTGATTTTTTTTTTTTTTTTGAAAAAAAAAAGGTCAATCTAGGCCTCCTAGGTGGCTGAGTCAGTTAAACATCCAACTCTTGATTTGGGCTCAGGCCATGATCAAGTGCCTCATCAGACTGTGGCCAACAGGGAGTCTTCTCTCCTTCTCTCTCTGCCCCTCCTCCCACTCACATGTACTCTGTTTCTCTTTCAAATAAATAAATAAATCTTTTTTTAAAAAAGTCAATCATGTTTCTATATATTAGCAATGAACAAGTGGAACTTAAAATTAAAAGTTCAATTCTATTTACCTTAGGACACAAAAAATGAAATAATTAGTTGTGAAGCTCACAAAACACCTCTACAAGTCTATATGAGAAAAAATTAAACCCTGATGGAAGAAATCAAAGAACTAAATACATGGAGACAGAGTCCAAGCTCATGGATGGGAAGACTCAATATTGTCAAGATGTCAGTTCTTTCCAACCTGACCTCTAGATTCCATGCAAAACCCAATCAAAATCCCAGCAAGTTATTTTGTGGGTATCAACAAACTGATTCTAGACTTCTTACGGGGAGGCAAATAGACCCAGCACAGCCAATACAGTATTGAAGGAGAACAAAATTGAAGGGCTGACATTCCCCAACTTTAAGACATGCTATAAAGCTATAGTAATCAAGATACTGTGGGATTAGCAGAAGAATAGACAGACCAATGGAAGAGAAGAGCTCCCCATCCTTCCTCACTCCACTCCCTTCCAGCCGAGGGACATTCCTTTGTCCTAGGAACACATGGCATCCTCCTCACCTCCAGGCTTTGGTACATGCTGTTCCTTTTGCCCGAAACATTCTTCCCCTCCTGCAGCTATCCAGCTAATTCCTATAATTCCTATTTCCCCTTAGTGTCTTCCCTTCAATATGTTTTCCCTCTATTTCCAACCCCTAAACCCCTGATCCCAGGGAAAACACTAGACTTTCCCAGAACCCAATATTCTCTTCAAAGCCTTTTCACACTCTCAAATTATTGTATGATCATTTTTATTTATTCTTCAAACGACTGTCTCCCTTTCTAGACTGGAATCTCCACGAAGGCCAGGAATGAATGCGTGCCTATTCCTTGGGATGTTGCCCGTTAACAAATATTGATTGGTTGACAAATAGATTTGCAAGTAATTTTGCCCTCTATGTCCCTGTGCTGGAATCCATCTGTGCAGATATGTGTAGCCATGTTACCTGAGCTAATTTCCTTTGTCAAGGTGTCTACAGGATAAGCAAGTGACAGACAATCCCTGTGACGGACCAAAAAGCTCCCAGCTGCCTCCCACTGTTGAGAACAAGAAATTCACTAGAAAATACCATCACAAGCCCTAGGCAGTCAGTACTAAGTGAGGCATGAATGCTGCAGAGAACTGTGGGAGGTCAAGGGACCTGGCACCCCAACCCCCCGCATTGTCTTGTCCATAGCACTTGGAACCCTCTAAGGTACTAAATAATGTACGTAGATGTTTAACTTCCGTTCATCTCTCTTGATTGAAATATAAGCTCCATGTGGGCAGGTGTTGTGTCTTCTTCATGGCTATATCCTGAGTGCCTTAAACAGTGCCTGCCATTCTAGTTCTTGATAAATATTTATTCAATGAATGAATGATGAATTAATGAAGGAAATGTAGCACACAAGAGTGCCAGCATTTGCTTACCTGCTACACTTCAGTCATCCTGGCATGGAAAAGGCAAAAATCCTTTCTTCTATACCATGCCTCACGTTCCCTCTGCTGTCCCAATCTTAGAGGCACTAGAAGGAGTAGAGGAGGAAGGAGGGTGAAGAAGGAGCAGTCAGGGCCCTCCCCACTAAGAGACCCCAAACATTAATCAGGCCCAAGTAGGTGGAAGGGATTAGACTTGAGAGATGCAGAGAAACTGAGTCCCAGTGGCATTTTTTTAAAAGCACCTGGATAGAGCAATACCTGAAGTGAGTTGTTTCTTGCATTAGTTTTCTCCTGCTACGTCAGATTAGCACACGGTCCATACCACACACACCACCTGCTTCTAATTCTGTAAGTCAGCAGCTCAGCACAGCATGACTAGGCTCTCAGCTCAGGGTACCACAGTGGTGAAAGCAAGGTGCTAAGTTCTTACCTGGAGGCTCTGGTGGAAAAAATATATATATATATGCCTCTAAGCCAGTTTATGTGTCTAGCATAGTTCAGTTCCATGTGACTCTCAGCCTCAGGTGCCCGTGTTCTTGCTGGATGTCCACCTGGGACCACCGACAGCTCCTAGAGTCATTTGTCAGTCTTTGTCACCTGGGCCCCTCCTTCTTCAAGCCAACAACAGCACATTGAATCCTTCACACGCTCTCCATCTCCAGCATCCTCTGTCTCTGATCCCTAGACTCAGATTGAAAGGGCTGGAGTCATTAAGTCAGGGCCACCCGTGTCATCTCTCTTTTGATTAACTCAAAGTCAACCAAGCAATGACCTGAACTATACTTGCACAATGCTTTTCATCCCATAACATCCCGTAACCACAGGACTAATATCTCATATTTACAGGCTGCATCTGCACTCAAGAGGAGGAGATTATACAATCTTTGGGGATCACCTCAGGATTCTGCTCCCTACACATCTGGACTCTTCAACGGTACGAGACCTCCCGTTGCTTTGCTTGCTTGCTTGCTTGCTTGTTGAAGTTAGAATTGTTTTACACTTAAAACCATTGCATAGACTATTTTGCAGCCATAAAAAGGAAAGAAGTACTGATGTGTGCTACAACATGGATAAATCTTGAAAACATTACATTAAGTGGAAGAAATCAGGCCCAAATGATTCCATTTATAGGAAATGTCCAGAATGGGCAGATTCCATTTATAGGAAATGTCCAGAATGGGCAGATTCATGATCACCTAAAAAGGCTGGGTGGAGGGATGGGGGTGGTTGCTCTTGGGTATGGCTTCTTTTTGAAGGGATGAAAATGTTCTGGAATTGGTAGTGATGATCACACAGCTTGTGAATACTAAAAACCATTGAATTATACACTTTAAAGGGGGCAAATTTCATGGCATGCAATTTATATTTCAACACATTAAAATGAAGCCAAAGAAAAAAGAGCCCTGATTAAAAAGAAGACCAAGAAATCAAAGCTCGGAATGGCCCTGGAAGGCGGGGCTCATCGTGCTCTGCGTGGACACGGAGCCTCAAGCAAGGAGCCCCTTCCCTGACACTTGCACACACACTACAGCTCACTGGGGAGGGGAGAAAGAGGGAAATAATCTAATTATTTTTGAGACTTCTTATATTATTGATGGTTAGCCAGACACACTGCTTATGAAAACTCTTGCTCAAGACCGTCTATAATTTGATAGGCTTGTGAAATAGAAATTCTTCTGGAGCTCGTCCCACAGAAGTAAAATTAATGGTTTATGATGAGTGTTACAAATCAGTCCTTATCTCAAAGGGAAACAGACTAGGGCTGTAAGAACCAGAGATCATCTTTCTCCCTGGAGCGCTTTCCAAAAAGGCCATTTATTAAAAAGTAATTTGTAGATCCATCTGATAGGGGGGCAGGTTAATCCATCCCGCAGTTCCTTGAGGGAGGTGTGCGTCAACAACCCGCATGGCGTCACCGAGGCCAGCACAGTCCCCGGGGCTCTGAGGTGGACGAGCTTTGAGGCCCATGTTCACCTGGTGTCCACCTCCCATGACAGCCCCACACACTCGCAGGGGTGGCCTCCAGCAGCCTCATTTGACCTAATCAGAATGTGGCCAGTAACAATGTGCCAGATACCACCCAACTAAGAGACTAAGGAGACACACACTGGGTGACCATGGGCCACCATTTCGAGTCATATCATCAGGGAGGCAGGAAGAAGAGACAGATTGAGTAGATGGCCGGGGAGGACAGGAGGCCCCAGGGAAAGGGTATCAGGACAACCCGCCCTCCCAAGCCCCGGAGCCACCTGCCACTTTCCACTTTCCACTCATGTCCTATGTCCTGGCTGGACACTCCCTTACTTCGGTCCAGTGTTCTCACTGGGTATCTGTCCTGGATGACCAGAGTTTACCTTATACGGACCCTGTTTTCTCACCTGAGACAAGATCTCAGAGCTTCAAAGGAGGGATCCAGCTAAGAGCTGGCCCCAGGGAATTATCGTTTCCTCCGGGAGCAGGAGAGTGGGTGTCAAGGGACGTCCTCACCTAGACAGCCAGGTAGTGAGTCAGGGTCCTTGGCTACAAGTGACAGAGACCCACTGGGGTGACTTCCTCTGCAGGATCTTGAGCCCCACAGACTGGAGGAGTCGGGGAGACCCAGTGGGAACCAGAGGAGCCGGGGGCCCGCGAAATGGCATCTCACACCCGAACCAGCTGACCAGATGCTGCCCTCGAAGAGGAGACCTCCCTCTGCTCCATCTTCTTGCCTTTGCTTGTTCAAAACCAAGTCCCAGGAAAGAGCAGGTGAGAGGCCAGACTTAGACCAGCTCCCACTGCCAGGGAAGCAGTGGGGAGAGGGGGCGCCTCGTCCCTCAGCTTTTACAGTGGACGTGTGACCAGGAATTACCCACCAGCACTGCCACATGGGACGGGAGATTCCCAAAGTAGCCCTGGGGAGGGTGAGTGGCTCGTGGGGAGCCAGAAATGGCCCTGTCCCCTCCATGTCACTTGGGATGGACCACTGTGGGCCTTGAATGCCAGACTAATCGCTCTCAGCTTCTCTCCACAGGCAGGCGGGGTCAGGGGACACACGATGACTATTTAGGGAAAAGGTAACTCTCCGGACTCTATTCCAGCAGAAATGCTGCAGGGCTGTACTCACGGGATTGTTTATTTTTACAAGGAATATTTACAACTTTAATAAAAATGATTTTTCATTTAGGGGGAAAAAACCCACAGTTTCTGAAAGCTGCAAACCAGAAGCTGAAGCTAATGGATATAAAAGCCTCCAATCAGGTCATCTGCACACGTTCTGTCCTCACTGTGGCTCCCGGGCTGTGGTCGGTGACCGGGGGGATGTCACAACTGTGGCTCTGCCGGAACGGCCTGCAGGTGCCTAGCTAGGCTTTCCATGTTCTGCAGACCGTCCCTTAAATGGCCCATAATCAGATTAGAGCAGGAATAAATGACTGGCTGCATTCGCCTTGTGTAGACACAGCCAACCCACACCTGCCGGTCCCTGCCCGCACTTCTCGGGAAACCCTGGCATTCGTCAGGTTTCCATCTTCCCTGCAGTGGCCTCTTTCCTGGGGCCCATCCTGCTTTGTGCCGAGCAGCACGTCCTTGGGGCCTGTCACTGCTTCCCCAAAGAGTGCAGCAAGGCCACAGGTGTGGTCAAGCAGTGCCCCACTGCACACTCCAGGGACCCCTGCCCCTGGGATGTGTGGGGAGTGGTGCCTGGAGGTGGGCACGCCAGCCTCTCCCAGCTGCCCTGCCCTCGGGTCCTCGGGAAACCCTTACCCATCCTGGAACCTCAGATCCGGAAGGCACCTGGGAGACATCTCATCCCAGGCCTCCTCTCCATTTCGTGGGGAGATCTCTGCTCAGAGTGGCCTGGCCATGCTCCCTGACCTTGGTTTTCCAGAGACACCCTTGCACCCCATCTCCCGGGAGAACAAATCTCAACGTCATGTCGTTCCCCCATCCTTGGGAAAGAACGAGGACTGCGGGGCCTGGAGAGGAGGCACATCTGCCTGCCAAGGACGCTCACCAGGCAGAGCCAGAACGAACGACCTGGCAGCCGCTTGTAATTCCCAAAGGCCTCTCAGCCCCACGGGTCCCCTCTGACCTTCATAAGAGCTGGTCAGGGGCAGTTGACACTGCGTTCCCCACATCTCAGACAAATGGATGCAATGATGCATCCCCCTGTCATGTCAAGCAAGACAACACTGGCAGTTAAATCACGATGTAATAGCAAGGCCCAGCGATGAGAGGACACCCCCAGATTGGAGGCCTATTAGCGTGGAAAAAGTGCCTGTTAGGATCCAGGAGGTTCAGTGTTCTTTCCATTGCACAGAATCAGAAACAGATCCCAAGAGGTTGCGGTCTGTTGGCGCAACCCAGCGGGGCAGAGGAGAAGCCCGGGCTGTGACCTCCGCCCCTTGGTGACGGTCCCAATGGGTGGTGGGTGAGAGATGTGCCGCCCCGACTGCCTCCAAGGAAGGATTTGCTGCCCAGTGCAGGATGCGTGCTCAGCAGACAGCCTCCTGCTTCTTTAACGCGCCTCCCGAAGTGACCAAAGGACAGGTGAGTGCACCCCAATGGGAACTTTCGGTAAGTGGAAGGTCTGCTGTTCCGTGAGAGGCTGTGATTCCTGCACGACGCCTTTGCCACTTCAAGGCTCGTGCCCCCCAGGACACACCGCAGGACGGCCTGAGAGCGAGGCTCTCTTCCTGGAACGCCAGCAGAAGCGGGCCCTCTTCCACCTCTCAGGCGGCCTGATCCTGCACCGGCGACACCAGGGAATGTCACAGGGAGCGTGCAGTTTATCGATGCGGGCGCTGGGGCCCAAGGAGGGAAGGTGGGTGGCCCAGCCGTCACGCGGTGGCGGAGCTGGGACCCGAGCACCTGCCTTGGGCTCACGGAGTCTCAGAGATGCTTCGACGCGTCCTCTCGATGTCAGCATAAGCCTTGAGGCTCGCTCACAAGGAGCCAGGATGCACAACCTGCGGCGGAATCTACCCGCTGTGCCCGGATGACAGCGATGCTTTTGATAAAAGGCTTCTCCACCCCCATGATCTGGGACCTCGACCCCGCTCGCCCTTTCCCAGCCTGCGCTGCTTCTCCAGAATCCTTGCACATGAATTCACACTTGCATCGAGGTCTCCCGTCCCTTACTTCCACCTGCTGGGAGGAGGGTGAGCCAGGGGACCTATAATAACCCGTTTCCACTCTCTGCTCCCATGATGCTAATTTGACGCCACGGGATCCTTCGTGCCTCGCCGTCACAAAGACGCAATTTCATCCATGAATGAGTCGATGTGGAATGGGAGGACCGGGAGGAGGAGGAGGGAGGCCACGTGTTCCTGACTCCTCTCAAGTGGTTTCTCGTCTCATGTTGATACAGATCAGGGACCGCGGACGATGGTGACGAGCTCCTAAAGCGCCAGCTGCTCACCAACAGGGCCACGGGCTCGTTTTCTTGGCGAGTAGTTGGTGCCGATCGCAGAGGATGTCGGGGACCTTGAAATGTGCTGTGTCCCTGCCAGAGACCTTGAGCTTGAGCTCCACACCGTCGTCCAGATGACACGCGTGCCGTGCGTGTGGCCGAGGGACGCGAAGTAGAGCAATTAGACTCAGTTGCTGCCGGGGAGGACGCATCGCTAACTGGAGCGCATCACAGGCTTCCGAGAAGCGGCCACGGCGTCCACGGCGACTCCCGACACATGACAGGCAGAGAGGAGCATATCTGGAGCCAGAGGTCATTCTCGCGGGCAAGCGACAGGCCCGGTGACCCGAGGGGAGGGAAGGGCGCTCGGCCACGCCGCAGCACCTAGACGGGGATTCTGTTCTCTGTCGCCAGCCCTAGTCTGCAGATGCCTCGGGGACCCTGAAGGAGGGGGACCGACCCCCTGGCGGAGAACTTGTAGCATCTCCTCCCCACGGAGGAGCGAAGCACCAGCAGCCGGCTCGGTCGGGCAGAAAAGGAGCATTTTGCAGAGGAAACGCGGCGAAGTGTCACAATGGGAGCCCGGGAAGCACAAATACATCTCGCCTCCTTGACAAATAAGACGTAATTAGGGGACTGGTCCTGCTGGGAAACAAAGGCTCGTCCGTGCCCGGCTGGGGAAGCGACAGGCCGAGCGTCTCGTGGAAACACAGCCGAGCGTGGGGCCCTTCATTATTCACAAATGGGCCCGCGACGGGCCTCGTGCCCCCCGATGTCTGTTCTCTACGAAGTCATCCGTCCACCCCGCGAGGAGCGCCGAGGAATCAGGGAGGCCCGGGCTCACCCCCACCAGGAATTCGAATGATTCTCACGTTTCGCAGGGGTGCAACCCGTGACACCGAGGTGCTTTGCACACAGATGCAGCTGTGACTCCCGGGCCCGCGCCAACAGTCACCCGGGAGGGATCTGAACACCGGCCCCAGGCGCTCCCCAGTCGACGCCCCCAGGCTGGTCCTTGCGCTCGGAGCCGTGGCCCCCCTGACTCCGCACACGTCCCGAGGCCTCTGCTGGAAGCCCTGCATCCGACGTGGCCCCAGAACAAGACAGCGCTGCTGACACCCCAGACCCCGGCCGCCCGCGCCGACTTCCCGGCTCACTAGTTCTGGCCCCCGCGCGGGTTTTCTCTGAGATGTGACCAAGGCCCTGTAACGAGCTCCGCCGTCCCACCCAGGCTCTCGCTGTGACACAGGCTGTGATGGGGAATGAGGAGGAAGGCGAGAGGCCCAGACCAGGAAAGCATCCCGTTAACACTGGGAACATCCAAGGAGGCCAATCTGATCCCAGCCACACCCCTGCTTCAAACCTTCCAGAGGGCCCTCAGCCCTACAGTCGGCCCAAACTCCTACAGGTGCCTGCCCCTCACCAGATCCACCCCCCCACACCCAACCCTCACAGGGTCCATGGGGTCCCGGCCACACTGGCCTCTCCTCTGCCCTTGGACTCACCTGGCACCTCAGGGCCTTTGCACATGCTGTTCCCTCCTCCTGGACTATCTACCCCACCTCCAGTCCCACACCTAGTTACCTGCAGCCCATCTGTCAGGTCTCAGATGAAACCTCACCTCCTTGGGGGACTCTTCTGTGTCTCTCATCAGCCCACACTCTGGCCCAAGGCTCAGGTCTGGTCCCTCAAAGCCCCTCTCATGATGCCATGAGCCTTTCCTTCCCAGCAAGGACCCCACATGATGACATGAGGTCTTTATTATGTGAGGATGATCCAAACAGATAAAACGGCAATTGTAGGCAAATCCAGTTAACTTGGGTACCAAAGTTTCACAGCACATGTTTGTGATGTACTTAACCAGCAGTCACCGGGGATTCAGTTCAGGCCAGTACTGCTCTCAGGACTCCACACACATTATAGCATTGAATCCTCCACCCCCTAGGCAGTGTGATCACTGTCCCATCTCACAGATGAGGACACTGAGGCACAGACAGGAGGCCCAGGTAGCAACTGGCAGGGGAGGCCCTGTTCTCAACCCCCTCCTCTGAACAAAGCCTTCATCTAGAAAAATGCAGCTACATTTGACAGAAAAATAAGTTTTTATCTCATATTTAACAACTTCCAGGTGATAGTGGCAGATGCGCCCTAATTCTTAGAGTAATAATCAAAAAGAATCAAGCTCTAATTTTTTGCATAGTGTTTCTGATAGACTGTAGCACAGTCTCTACCCCTCCCTCCAGGTTTGGCTTCCACGGCCTGGTCGGAGGAGAGTCCTTCCCAAACAGCCTTGGGTTCTGGGAGCCCCCAGGGCCTCTCCTGGCCCTCAGGGTGGGTTCTCCCCTGGACAGCCTGCCCCCCTCGGCCCCCGGGCTTCTCTCCTCCAGGGTTAACTGGCCTGAATCTGCCCCTTCCTCCTCCTCCGTGACTCTGTGGGCACTGGGTGGGGAGATGTGCGAGCCCACCACGGCCCCAGGGTGGCCCCCGCCCTGACACCTGCCTGGGGACCCCCTAGAGGGGACCCGCCTGGTCACTCGCACCCACGGTGTGCAGAGGACGGCAGCTCGGAGAGCCGGTCATGGAATGTTCAGGAAATTCACTACCTTCTAGCTTGGAATCGGCCTGGCAGGATTGACAGCCCGGAAACCAGCACCTGCTACCAACCAGGGCGATTCGCTCCTAAAGCTCCGGGGGACCAGCTCACCCCTGGGGTCGCAGCTCCGGCACAAGCCTGACTTCTGGGTGCAAACCCTGCTGTCAGAGCTGGGCTCTCCCCGCAGCGTCCAGACCCCGGCTCTCCCCTCTGCCCCACTTCCCTGGAAGGGGATCGCCAGCCCCAGAACTGCAATGGTGCTGAGACCACTTCTCTCCCCTAGCACCTTCCAGAAGGAAGGACAGAAACTGGTCGGGAAGGGCTGCTGCCTCTCGACCTTGGACTGAGAGTCATTTTGGATGCTTTCAATCATCGAGAAATCCCTCGCTTTAATTTGTTCATCAAAGATATTTTTATTTTTCCTTCCTGAGATGTTGATTTGGTTCCTTTTTTAGTTTCTTTGTCCATGTGGGAAGTAAATCGCGAACTGCCTGAATGTGGAATGTAGTTAGTGGAGCTGCCTTAATTGGCTAATTTGCTTAAATCTCCACCGGAGCGCAATCAGAAAGTGTCTTAGCAAACGTGTCCTTTCCTTCCCGGGCTGTGGAGCATGGAGGGGGGTGGGCTGGGGAGGGCTGGATGTACCCCCCCCATTCACCCTAAATAAAATATCCTAATTTTCACAGGCCCCCCACCGCATCGTAGTTCAGAAGGCGGAGGCCTGCAGGCCTCGTGAGCTCTTCAAATCAAGGAGGAGCCGCTTAGTCTCTGCCCGTGGAACTGTGAGTTCCAGGGGGTGTGGACCAGGGGTCCGAAGGCTGCACCCAGACCAGCCCCGCTGCCCCTCACGGCTCACCCACAGGCCTCGACCCCAGGGGCCTCCCTCCCTGCTGTGAGGATGGGGGTGGGCCCCCTGATGGGAAGGTGCCAGGGCTTCCTCTGAACAGGTACCAGGCAGAGGGGGACCGTGCTCCCAGACTCGCCCTCTGGGCCAATGTGCAGCCGAGGGGAGAGGACCAGGCGGCCTTTCCGGGCTCAGCCCCGAGGACCCAGCCCCGAGGAACCCAGCCCCCCCTGCTACAAAGCTCTCTGATGAACAGTAACCCGTGCTCAGGATGTTAACAATCGCTGGGTTCAGGTAGCTCTTGACCTCTCTCCTATGACTGATTGGCTTAATCATATTTCTTCCCTGGACATTACCATCCAGATGAACAAGTTTGTTTTGTTTTGTTTTGTTTTAATATTTTGTTTATTTATTCATGTGAGAGACAGAGAGAGAGGCAGAGACACAGGCAGAGGGAGAAGCAAGCCCCATGCAGGGAGCCCGATATGGGATTTGATCCCGGGACCCCCATGGGGATCACTACCTGAGCCAAAGGCAGACGCTCAACCACTGAGCTACGCAGACTCCCCAATATGACCAGTTTTTATTTTGTGGCCACGAACCAGGTTTTGGACTCCTCTAAGCCCCAATTTTGTTGTTTTTTAAAGGTTGCTGTTAGAAATAGATGAATAATATAGAAGAAAGGACCTCACATAGACCCTGGCTCAGACATATTGATCCATAAATTCCTGCCACCCATCCCTCCTTCCTTCACTCATCCTCATTTCCCACCCTGCCTCCTTCTTTGCCTTATTATCCTTCTCCTGAATGGCAGAGAGACAATTGCTCTTCAAAGCTGTCTAGTGCTAACCTTTAGTTAGTAAAAGCAAACGGTGTGTAGATGCCTCATGTCACACAGAGACAGCAGCGATAGGAGCTCTTTTTAAGGGGCAGGCAAAGGGCCGAAGGCTTGTCTCTGCCCACGATTCCTGTTCTCGGTCTGATTTATTTGATTTGATTTTTGTTTTCCTCAACTATTTTGAAAAATGTCAAAGCTTACAGGAATGCTTAAAGAGTAGTACAGTGAGCATCCACATACCACATCCCTTTATCTCAATCACCAGCTGCCAACACTGCACCACGACTGCTTCAGTCTCTATGTACATTATTTATAAAATGTGTCTGGACTTTTTCCCCCCTTTTGTTTTGACCGAATCACTTGAGAGTACGATGCAAACATGATATTTCATGTGTAAACACTTCAGTGTGCATGTCATTTAAAAAATGAACCCCTACCAAGTGTCCAAACCACCCTCCTAACATTTCATGTTGATGCAGAAATACAGTTTCATGTACAGTCCAAATTTAGAGCTGTTTTTCCTGAATTCTAAATGGTCATGCATTGCCTTTGGTTGATGCAGCTCCTACAAGAATGCACCTTCCTTTTTGTCTTTTGCGATTTTACGTTTTTTTTTTTTAAAGATTTTATCTTGTACCAGAAAGCCAGGAAGTACTTAAAGGATGATGGGACAACTCAAGGAATAAAGGGGCTCCCACTGCCAAATCTAGGAATATTTGCACATAGAACAATTACAGTAATGGATGTGAATACATGGTATTAGAAAAAGAACCCATGAGTCCATAATGACACTGGAATTGGTGATTAGAAGAGACAGTCCTTCATGGAAGAAGGAAAGCTAATAAACACACAAGGGTAGAAAATCACCATGCACAACTGTCCGTGTACTCTCCGACTCTGGTGCAGACCATCAGCGCATGCCAAAAACACTGGGGGAAAGATTTGGGGGAAACGTTGGATGCCCACAAGGCCCCAAAGTCTCACCACCCATGCTACTTAGCAGTTACTAAGGGGAAAAGGTCCTCGCAACAGAGAAATCTGGTGACCACCACCTCAAACAGGACTCAAACCCAACATCCTGATGATGGATGAATGGACTTTACAGTCTCCCTCCCTGGGATGGGCCAGGGAAGCTCCTCTCTAGCAATCCCAGGACAACATCTGGCCTGAATCTGTCCAGAAACAGTCACGTTCATCTCGACGGTAGAATGTCCTACAGGCCAACGCGCTGTGTCCCCTCTGACCTCACCTGGGCGGTGGGTCACAGACACCCTTCGCTTTGAGCTCTAACACGCCCCTGGCCCTAGGCTGGTACTGGAGAAGCAGAGGGGGACCCCTGGCCTTCAGGCGTGGAGTCAGAGCACAGAAGGCTGTTCTGTGGGGTCTTGGGCATTTGGACCATCTCCAAATAATTTCCAGGTGATTGCAAATTCTCTACCCAAGGGAGAAAAGAAAAATACATCTATTTGTTGTGTTTTTCTCCTGAGCAAACCAGGTAGTCTGGTTTCTAAAAAAAAAAAAAATCTCTCATGAGAGAGGTGCCCTAAGGAGCAATCTGTGGGCTCCTGGCCATCCCCTCAAGCAAGACGGCCAGGGTCACTGGGACAGTCACCATCGCAGCTGCCATCAGGATCCGTGGCAGTGACGACATCCAAGGGCATCAGCCCAGCGCCCACAGGAAAAGGAGGCTTTACCAGCAGGTCTGTCTGAGCCCCTCTGACACTGAGACCCATCCTGGCTGCAAGCAGCGGCCTCAGAACCAGCCAGAGAGCAGCGGGCTGATGTCTGCAAAGCGGCGGAGCAGAGCGTTTGCTGCAGCATCTGGGCTCTTCGAGGACTGCAGACGTCCCGCTCAGCAGCCCAAGCCGGGGATCTCTATGGCTCCGTCCACTCATCGCACATGTCTGGTGGGGGGGAGGGCAGCGATGCCCCAGGCACAGCGGAGGCCCCAGGGGATGCAGCAGAGACCCACCCGGCTGCGGGAGCTCCCGATCTGCAGAGGGAGACACAACAAGCGGTGACAGTCGAGGACGTGAGTATGCCCGCACCCAGTGCCGCCCTCCTTCCTGACACTTGCCCCTCGGTGCCTTCTTCCTGCCCCTGGGGCTCTCCTTCTGAGGGCTGCGGCTGCAGGAGCCCACGTGGGTGGGAACTGATGTCCTGACAGGCAGCCCCCCATAAGGGCCAGACGGGAGCCCCCCAAGGCCTGTTCCACACCGTCTCCCACAAGACCCTAGGGCACTGGGCCCAAGGTCCCACGGTGGTCACCTGCTAACTACCCACTAGGGTTGATGCCATGATCCTTCTCCTTCCCGTCTCCCTTCCCTGTTCTCCTGCCAGAGCTCCCTCCAGATAAAGCTCCCTCCAGACTGCTCTTCTCACACCCAGTCTCAGGGTGGGCTTCTGGAGGAATCCAGCATAAGGCCCTCTGTAAGGCATAAAGTCATCAGGTGGTGGTGAGTGGCCTGGAGAATGGTGGAGCTGGGCAGGGTTAGGGGTGGTCATGGAGGGAGACGGCAGTCAGAAGGAGCCTGCGGAGAAGGTGGCATTGGAGCAGGTGCCCTAGAGGTGAGGAAGCAGCAGTGGACATCTGGGCGAAGAACAGGGAAGGGCAGAGCAAAGGTAAAGACCCAAGGGGGAGCACCAGGCCTGTCCCAGGAAGAGCTATTATGGCAGGAGCCAGGGGAGCCCCAAGAAGAGATTAGGGGGCAGAAGGGACCGGGGGAGCGGGACACTGTCTCCCATACAAAGGCTGGGAAATGATGGGCTCTGTGCATTTGCTGTTCCGTTTAGCTAGGATGCCCTGCCAGCGCCTCTGCATGTCCAAATCCAACTCATCCTTCAAGCACCATTTAGCCTGCTCTTGCCTCACCAAGAAGCCCCCATCACCACTTCCTCATGAGCTTCCCAACTGGACAAGAATCTCCCTTCTCGGAACAACCAGAGCAGTTCACCAAATTATAGTTGTTTATAGAAAAAAAGCCCTCATCGACATAATCTTTTTTTTTTAAGATTTTATTTATTTATCCATGAGAGACACACACAGAGAGAGGCCGAGACACAGGTAGAGGGAGAAGCAGGCTCCACACAGGGAGCCCGACGTGGGACTCGATCCCGGGACCCCAGGACCTCGCCCTGGGCCGAAGGCGGCACTAAACCACTGAGCCATCCAGGAATCCCCGACATAATCTTTTTGAACTGAGTCCCCAGAGTTACTACAAAGTTGTAAAGAGTAACAAGGCCCTCACAGTCCAAAAGTGGCCACTGATGAACCGGCCACTTATAAAATTAATTTACAAAATCCACACCAGCGGGTTCGCACCAGCACCTGCCTCCCCTCTACCAGCCACCCCACATCCTCACAGGTGAGCGTGTCCCTGCGGGTGACACAGAACATCTGCCCACATAACACAAGGAAATGAAAACCAATTGCAAAGTGAAAATGACATCTTGCAACAGCTCCAGCCTTTCATGAATTTCCTAAAAGTGATGTTAGTGAGAACAGTTTACAAAGCCAACAGACACCTGAAGACAGGGCAGTTAGGCTAGTGAACAGGGAGACAGGCTGATGGTGCTTTTAAAGAGAACTATTTGTGTATGAAAGCAGAATCCCTCGGGGAAACTGATGAGCCCCAGAGAGAGTTTGCAAAAACAAAATTCCCTTTGTTGGATCTGTGAGGTGCAGGAGGGTTATAGGAAAATGAAAACCTCAAATTAGTGCTTTCTTCATTCTCTGTTCCAAGTATCAGTGCACAATTAAAGCATCGCTTCTGCTAAATATATAAGAAAATACACTTCCTTTGAAACTGTTCACTTGACTTTTGAAGTGAGAGTCTCAAACATTTTTCCAGCAGCCCTGTCCTCTTTATTTGGAGCATTGGAGTCCCTGTCTTCAGTACATTCGCTTGAAGGGACTATTCTCCCCTTGACAAAGACCTCCCGTGCTTACCTTTTTTTTTTTTTTCCTTACTTTTAAAATTACTTTTTGGGGGGCACCTGAGTGGTTCAGTCAGTTAAGCGTCTGCCTTCGGCTCAAGTCATGACCCCAGGGTCCTGAGATCGAGCCCCACATAGGGCTCCCTGCTCAGTGAGGAGTCTGCTTCTCCCTCTCCCTCTGCCTGCTTCTCCACCTGCCTGTGCACGCGCTCTCTCTCTCTCTCTCTATCAAATAAATAAAACTTAAAATTAAATAAATAAATAAATTACTTTTTAAAATTTATGTTTTGTCCAAATTTTTCTTTCAATTCTAGTTATTAAACAGACAGTGTAATACTGATTTCAGGAGTAGCATTCAGCCGTTCATCACTTACTTATCATGCTTACTTGTTGCTCATCACAAGTGCCCTCCTAAATGCCCATCACCCTTTACCCCATCCCCTCACCCACCTCCCCTCCAGTGACCCTCCATTTGTTCTCTATCATTAAGTCTCTTGTGATTTGCCTCTCCCCGTATGGTACTTGTCTTTCTCTGACTGGCTTATATCGCTTAGCATAGACTCTCTAGTTCCATCCACATTGCTGCAAATGGCAAGATTTCATTCTTTTTGATGGTTGAGTAATACTCCTGCTGTGTTTATCTCATATTCAACCAAAAGAAAAACAGAGAGGATAGAGAATGGACATCTTTTTTCAGCCTAGAACATAATAGATGCCAACTAACATTAAGTGAACAGTTGACCAAACAAACCAGAGGCACTCTGGTTTGCTCCGTGTACTCAAGCTGGTTAAAGAGAAAACAAAATTTCGCACCCAAGTTTTACCATCTTGTGGACAAAATTGAACACGGGGCTCTGTAAGTCCTGGCTTCTCTGGCTGAGCCCCCAGGAAACCACTGAGTAACATAAGATAAAAAGGCTGGTTGGATTCACTTGGCTGAGCAAGAGCTGTTTAACAAAGCGTGCCAACACAAATGGTTTCCCATTTGCAGGAAAATTAAAGTTAAAATGGATCCCGTCCCGTGGCTTATATAAAATTAAATTCTAGTGCCTTATTAAGACTTAATTATAAGAAATAAAATAAAAGTTTACAAGACAATCTAGGATAATATGAATACAATACAGCAGTTAGAGAGAGCTCACAAATCAAGAATGGAATTCCGGGGATCCCTGGGTGGCTCAGCGGTTTAGCACCGCCTTCAGCCCAGGATGTGATCCCGGAGTCCCGGGATTGAGTCCCACGTTGGGTTCCCTGCATGGAGCCTGCTTCTCCCTCTGCCTATGTCTCTGCCTTTCTCTCTCTCTCTGTGTCTCTCATGAATGAATAAATAAAAATCTTTAAAAAAAAAAAAAAAGAATGGAATTCCTAGGAGTAAAGGAAAAAGTAGACATTTGAATATTAAAATTTTGCACATCACAAGATTACATAAATAAAATCTACATATAAAGTATAAATCTGTAGGATTATTTGTAAAGCAAATAATATATATGGAGCTCATTTCATAGTATACAGGGTGCTCTTACAAAGTAACCAGGAAAAGGAGCAAAGGTTATAAAGAAACCACTCCCAAAAGAGCATATCCAATATTAGAATAAGGAAAGGAAAAAAAGAAAAAGAAAGGAAGAAAAACACCCAAGTAAAGGGTAAAAAGTAAGGAAAAGACGTTTAAATGCACCAGTAGTCAGGAAATTTCATATTCAGCGCTGAGTTGTGACTATCCCTATAAGACTGGCAAAAATTTTAACGGGCTATAAATCCTACTGCTGGCTGGGCCAGGGGGCAAGTGTATCCTCCTATACTCTAGTAGAAATGTGGAATAGTACAGTATTTTCTGAAGGTAATCTGGCAACATCTAATAACATTATAAAAGTGCAAACACCCTGTGTTTCCACCTAGCTCTTGAGCGGCTGGAAATCCATCCTGTTTGTACCAGTGTGGACAGGAACGCAAACTGTAGCATTGTTCAAATGTTACAGAACCAGAAGCGAAGCAAACTCCCATTTCTGGAGCAACAGCTGAGAACTTTGCACGTATATCCAATACAAGGCATATTGCATGGCCAACATGCCATGTTGCACGGCCATTATAAAGAACTTACTTAAATTTAGAGCTGTATAAGATGACTTGAAAGTGTTTCTACAGAGTATTGAGTGAGAACATCAAGATGCAGAAAAATGTGTATTATGTAACACTATTTTCATAAAACAATGACTATCCTCTTCTCCCCCCCCCAAAAAAAATGCCCTTATACCTGCGTGCATGTGTGTGTGCATGTGACGCACTTTGTAGGATTATGGGATTCTACGAGTAGAAAGAAAAACATGGAAGGATACACACTAGTTTTGTTTTGTCTTGCTTTTTAGTGTAGGCACTCTTTGTTGATGGAGATGGCAGACGTGAGGGGGAGGGAGGAAAAGATCAAAGTATCCACAGCAGGCAACATGCACCATATGATCCATGGACACATGTGTCTATACCAAGGATGCTGACAAATACGAAACCATCTGGACTCAGAGAGTCTCATCTGCCCAAGACCCTAAGAAGGTTGTGAATGAGAAGGGAATCTGAGCCAGGTCTCAGAAGATCAATCCTGACTTTGACAAGCAAAGATGGCAGGAAGGGGGAAAGATGGAAAGAATTCCCAGCAAAGAAATCCTTTTCAACAAAGACCCTATGTCGTAGGCAAAATTCTAAGATGGCACCCGAGATTCCTACCCCATGGGGTGTAGGCACATTTTACTGTATAACACCTTCCCCTTGAGTGTGAGTAGGACTTGTGAATGTGGTGGGATTTCACCCCCATGATTACATAATGTTATACAGCAAAGGTAAAGGGATTTTGCAGGTGTATTAGGTCTCTGGTCAGCTGAGCCTGCATTAATCAAAAGGGAGATTATCCTACCTGGGCCTGACCTAATCCAGGGAACCATTTAAAAGAAAGCCCCGAACCTCCCCAAAAGGAGAGATTCAAAGCCAGAGAGATACTCTCCTGCTGGTATAAAGAAGTAAGCTGCCATGAGTTTTGCAACTACAAAGAAACTAATTCTGCCAACAACCACTTGAGCCTGGAAGACCCTATGACCAATACTTTGCAGCCTTTTGAGACTCAGAGCAGAGAGGGTCTCAAAGTTGGGATCTCTGTTTTCTTTTCATGTGCTTTTTAAATTTATGTATTTCTTTTTGTAATTGCCTATTTTGGCAGGTAACACTGATTTTCCACTAACAGTAATGATATAAAGTAACTTTTAAAAATAAAAAAATTGGAAAAAAATAAAAAATACAAAATAAAATAAAAATAAAAAAATTGGGCAGCCTGGGTGGCTCAGCGGTTTAGCACCTGCCTTCAGTCCAGGGCCAGATCCTAGGGACCCGGGATCGAGTCCTGTGTTGGGCTCCCTGCATGGAGCCTGCTTCTCCCTCTGCCTGTGTCTGCCTCTCTCTCTCTCTCTCCCCCCCTCTCTCTCTCCCTGTGTCTCTCATAAATAAATAAATAAAATCTTTTTTTAAAAATTTAAATACATACATAATAAAAATCAGCTTTAGGGGCACCTGGATGGTGTAGTCGGTAAAGCATCTGACTCTTGGTTTCTGCTCAGGGTGAGATCTCAGGGTCATGAGATCAAGCCCCGCATCAGGCTCTGTGCTCAGCATGAAGTCTGTTTAAAATGATCTCTCCCTCTGCCACTACCTCCACATGCACACACTTGTTCACTCGTTCTTTCTCTCTCAAATGAATAAGTCACAAAATAAAATTAAATTAAAAATCAACTTTATTGGGATAGAATTTGCATACATTAAAGTCACCAATTTTAAGTGAACAATTTGATGAGTTTTGACAAGTGAATACAATCCTGTACCCATTACAATAATCATGATACACAACATCCCATCATCCCCAGAAAGCTCCCTCCTGCCCCCTTTCCAGTCAATTTCTTCCCCCACTACCAGCCCCTGGCAACCATTACTCTTTGTCTCCTCATTTTTGAATGTTATGGAAATGGAATCTTACAGTACATGTCTTTTGTGTCTGGCTTCTTCACTTCGCATCTGTTGACCGGCATTTGTCTTGTTTCAATTTGGAGCAATTATGAATAAAGCTGCTATAAACATCTGAGTGCCAGTTATTATATGGCCAGAGGTTTTTATTTCTTTGGGATAAATACTGAGGAGTGAGATCATTGGGTCCAACGGTAAATGGTATGTTTAGCTTTATAAGAAACCGTAAAACTATTTTAACAAAGTGGCTGTACTATTTGAATTACTACCAGTAACAGAGGGGTGCTCCACTGTTCCAAATACTTGCCAACACTCGGGCTTGTCAACCTTTCTAATTTTAGCAATACTCTTGGGTGCCTAGTAGTATCACTTTATGATTTTGTGTCACACCAACAAAGACATTAAACATCTTGTCATGTGCTTAGTTGCCATTTATGTATCTTTTTGACAAAATGTCTATTCTGATCTTTTGTCCTTTTGTATCAAGTCATTTACCATTTCAGTATTGGGTTGGGCCCCATAATGGCCACCATCTGAAGTGACTTCCATTACCACATCATATGGCATGGAAAAAAGACTTTATAGATGTAATGAAGCTTAATCAACTGACATTACAGTAAGGGGATGGTCCTGGATTATCCAGGTGCCCACCCCCCCCCCCCCACATAATTGCATGAGCCCTGACAAGCAGAAGACTAAGGCATAGAGATTCAGAGCATGAAGAGGACTTGACCTGCCATTGCTGACTTGAAGGTGCTAAAGGCCCCATGGAAAGCATGGGAAGGAAACAAGTTCTGCCAACAACCAGCGAACTCCAAAGAGAACCCTAAGTTTCCAACAAGAACAGGGGCCCTGTGGATTCCTAGATCTTTGCTGGTACAACCCTTTGTGGCGAACCCAGCTACATCACACTGGACTTCTAACTCACAGAAGTGTGAGATAACAAACGGATATTGTTTTAAACCATTTAATTAGTGGTAATTTGTTATGCTGCAGTAGGAAAGTAATTTACCATCTCCGTATTAAAAGCAAAAAAAAAAAAAAGAGAGAGAGAGAGAGTTAATTTAAGAGATCCATATGGTTCAGGAGAAATGTGAGTGCATATTTTGTGTGAGTGAAATACGTACCCATGTATTTACTATGCAAACAAAATGCACTGGTGTAAAAAAAAATACAGCCCACTCGCCGCCTACACACACACACTCCCACCTGGCCCTGGAGGCACGTGAATGTCCAATTCCAGTTTCCAGAATCTCTGGACACGGTCTGAATTCTCCTCTTCATGGCTCCCCAAATGGGAACAGGAACCTGGGGCCCCCTCATTCTGGGGGAGGGTCCTGCTCACAGTTTCCAGATGATGTCATCCCTGCAGGAGCCAAATCTCTATTTGGAGGTGTTTTCTTCCTTTCTTTGTTTTTTTTTTTTTTTTCCCTCCTTGGACCCAGGAAGCAGCCCAAGCCATGTTTGCTTCCCCAACATGTTAACGCAAACAGCCTGCCTCGCAAACCAGAGAGGCGCACGCTACCTTAATTACACGGTTGCTATTGAAACACCCGAGTGATAGACAAAACCCTTCATTTGGGAGGGAAATTAGTTGTACACAAACAAGAACACATTTCATCTTGAATTAAAATCTTCGACACTCCCTTGGCAAGAACTCTCTGGCAGTTTCTCTTCCTTTCTCTACTGAGTTACCTCCTCTCCTCTGTGGGAGATTTTCTTGGCAAAGGGCCGGACGCTGAGCCCCCTCCCCGCCAGGTCTCTCCTGTAACCCCCTTCTGGTTCCTTCTCTGGCCTTTGTCGAGATCTCAGCTGCTCCCCAACCTTGAGCCTCCACCCGCCCTCCCAGCCCCAGCGCTTCCTGGACGGTGCCCCCCTCCCCCAGCCCCTAAGAGATGAAAGATGTCAACTTGGGGAGGACCTGCCCCCCTCCAGGCCCCGGCCCGGAGGTGAATGAGTGATTGGACGTGATGAATGACACTCAGGGAAGACGCGACGCAGGCAAAGTGCTCGCTTTAGCCGAAACTCCCAGATTTATTGCCGAGCACCACAAATAATGAAATCATCAATCTTCCACTGACTTAAAAAGCGAATCCACTGGGGCAAGTTTAAACTGGGCAGTGGGGAAGAGCTCAGTGATTAGGACTCTAGGATCCCCCTGCCTGCCCCCCAACCCGCCAACCTGTCCCAGGCCCTGGGGACTGTGCTCACTGGGTGCGCCCCAGCCCTGAGGCCCGCTCTGAGCAGGAGAGGGGAGTCACCAACATCCTGACCTGCCATCCACAGGGGTCTCGTGGTCCCTGACCCCAAAACTCACTAATTCACTTACGGGAAGGAAGGAGCATCCTGAGTCCCTGGAAGCCAGGGAAGATGTGTACCTATGGCAACTCCAGCTCAAGCAGGAGCGCTCTATCTACCACAGTTCTGAGAATGGGCATTCGTGACCAAGGTAAAAAATCACAGCCTGCAAAATATGCCCAGACCCAGCCTGCTCTCTCCATCTCCATGAACCCTATCTGATTCAAGCCAACCTCAGCCTCCCAGGCCTCCCTGCTTATGTCTTTGGACCTACAGTCCGTCCTCCTCACTCCTGACCCTGCCAGGACCTGGGTCAGATCATGACCCCTCTGCTCTTATCCAAAATCCCAGGCTTCCAACTCCCTCAAAGGAAAAGTGTTCCCCATCCAGCCCTTGCACGCACCTCCCGGACATCAGCCCCCAGCCCTCCCCTCGCTCACCTGTTCCAGCTACTCTGGACCTCGCTTATTTGCTTTTCTTCAAATAAAGAACTCTTGCTCAACAGAACAGATACTCAGTCCGCCTCATCCTCCTGTGAGAAAAACACCCAGGTTGTAATACAGGGTTTCCCCAAACCCAGTGCATGTGCCTCCAAAGACTCGGATCCTTCTCAGATGAACGTTGTTTCTTTTCATAGCAAGGAGTATGTGATGTGTACCCGACCAAAATAAAACTAGCCATACACTGACGAATAAAAAGTAAGGGCACCTGCGTGGCTCAGTGGTTGAGCATCTGCCTTTGGATCAGGTCATGATCCTGGGGTCCTGGGTTCAAATTTCACATTGGGCTCCCTGCAGGGAGCCTGCTTCTCCCTCTGCCTGTGGCTCTGCCTCTCTGTGTGTGTCTCTAAAATCCTTTTTTGAAAACAGTTCAAGTAAATAGATTTTTTTTAAACTTTAATAACAGAGGAGATCATAAATGCAAATGATAATGATCACGAAGTTAGCTCAGGGCTGTCTGAAGTAAGGGAAACTGTTGCAGTAGAAAAATCCTAAATCTGGCTGTGAGTGGGCTTGGAGGCACTCCCCACCCCCCGCCACTTGCTGACCCCGTGACTTGGGGTCTCCCGATCCTCATGTGTGACAGTGTGAGGTTGCAGTGGCTCTGTAGTTCTGTGTCCTTCAAGTCCAAAGACTGAGGATGGTTGTGTCGTGGGTTCCAGAGGCAGTGCCGGGCCCAGGCCGCCCCACAGTTCCGGCTGCTGAGGCTTCCCGCGTGGCTGGGGAAGTGTCCCTCCCATGCCTGGCCCCAGCCTCCCTGCACCTAAGGACATCCCATGGGGCTGCCCCCTACATCTCTGTGTTGAGTTAGGCATCTGTCACTCAGCCAAGGGGCCCTAATGGCTCCAGACCCTCAAGTCTTTTTTTTTTTTTTTAAGATTTTATTTATTTATTCATGAGATACAGAGAAAGAGAGAGACTGAGACACAGGCAGAGGGAGAAGCAGGCTCCATGCAGGGACCCCAATGTGGGACTCAATCCCAGGACCCCAGGATTATGACCTGAGAGTCAAAGGCAGGTGCTCAACCACTGAGCCACCCAGGTGCCCCCAGACCCTCCAGTCTTCCTGGACCTTTGTACAGGATCCCCTCCCTCGACCTCCCCCACTTCCTGCCCAGCGTACCTGTCGGCTCCCCTCAGGCCATACTCTTGACCCTCCTTTTCTCTGCTGTACAGCACCTGCTCACCTGGAAAGGCACACCTGAGCCACTCCACTCAGCATGACCCTGCTTCCCCATGGAGGTGACAGATGGGGAAGCAGGGTCTGGATGCTGTCGTTGTGCCTAGTGCCAGCGGGTGCGACTCAAGATTCCTATTGTTTATCTGGAGCTACACGGCCCACCCACCTTGGTTCACTCAGCCCAACGCACTCCACCTTCCTGTATTAACATCCTACTTCCCCGCTGACAAGGACAGTCTTCAGGGTCGTAGCAGATAGTCTGGTCATTTCCCGGTACACAAATAGCCAGGGGACAGCTTTAATGATACATGCTGAAGAGTAAAGCACACATCTTCTATGTCGAGGGGTGAGCATCAGAGCTCCCACATTGCTGAGCTTTGCTTTCCACCATTAGAAGCTTCTAAAGAATGTCTGGACACTTACAGGATCCACCAATATGATCTTTTTTAAAAAAAGATTTTATTTATTTATTCATGAGAGACACAGAGAGAGGGGCAGCAACACAGGCAGAGGGAGAAGCAGGCTCCATGCAGGGACCCCGATGCAAGACTCAATCCCAGGACCCCGGGATCATGACCTGAGCCAAAGGCAGACGCTCAACCCCTGAGCCACCCAGGCATCCCCACCAATAGGCTCTTAATTGTAAACTGATCACAGTTAATACATCCTAATGTTCTGAGCACATCTCCGCAGGATCTATGTAGCATGACCTTGGATTCGTTCTTGACTCCTCTCTCTCTCTCACATCATTTTCAATTAATCAACAAATCCAACCAGCTCTCCTTTCAAAATATACTCTCAACCTGCCACCTCCCCCACCTCCACTGTCCCACCCTGGACCCTGGGCCATCATCTCTCCCATGGGCTGCGTGGAACCTCCTCCCTGGTCCTCTGTCTCCATCTCGCCCCCTACAGGCCACTTAGCACATGGCAGCCACAGGCATTTGTTCCCTGGACCACGTCCTCCCTCTGCTCCATGTCCCCAGGGGCCCCAGCCACTCCTGAGACACACCAAGCTCCTCACCATAGCCCTCAAGGCCCTTCCCCTGATCCAGAATCTTCCTAACTTTCTTTGTGTGTGTGTGTGTGTGTGTGTGTATTTTTTATTGGAGTTCGATTTGCCAACATATAGCATAACACCCAGTGCTCATCCCATCAAGTGCCCCGCTCAGTGCCCGTCACCCAGTCACCCCAACCACCCGCCCACCTCCCCTGCCACTACCTCCTATTCATTTCCCAGAGTTAGGAGTCTCTCCGGTTCTGTCTCCCTCTCTGATACTTCCCAGTCATTTTCTCTCCTTTCCCCTTTAATCCCTTTCACTATTTTTTATATTCCCCATATGAATGAAACCATATAATGTTTGTCCTTCTCCGATTGACTTACTTCACTCAGCATAATACCCTCCAGCTCTATCCACATTTAAGCAATTGGTGGGTATTTGTCCTTTTTTAAAAAAAAAAATATTTTAGTTATTTATTCATGAGAGACAGAGAGAGAGAGAGGCAGAGACACAGGCAGAGGGAGAAGCAGGCTCCATGCAGGGAGCCTGACGTGGGACTCGATCCCGGGACCTCGGGATCACACCCTGGGCCAAAGGCAGCGCTAAACCACTGAGCTATCCAGGGATCCCAGTATTTGTCATTTCTAATGGCTGAGTAATATCCCATTGCATACACAGACCACATCTTCTTTGTCCATTCATCTTTCGATGGACACCGAGGCTCCTTCCACAGTTTGGCTATTGTGGACATTGCTGCTAGAAACATCGGGGTGCAGGTGTCTTGGTCTTTCACTGCATCTTTCTAACTTTCTGACATGGATTTCTCACCTCCTCCGTGCTGGGCTGTGGCAATCCTCAGCACCCACAGCTCATGCCGGGGGGCCCCCCCTCCCCCGGCTAAAATTCAACCCAGCTCTGGAGCCACTGCTGCCCCTCCTCTCGCCCCACAGGCCCCCCGCACAGCTGGGGCTCATCCCTGTGGATGGCACCACCATCCCCTGGTTCCCACACCCCAGCCACGCTGCTAATGGTCATTTGATGGCCTCTTCATTAAACTCATCTTCTTAATGAGGCATTTGGGCCCTTCCCCGGAGAGAAGAAAATAAAAACTGTCAAATATACTCTGATGTAGCATCAACTTATAAGGCATGTGCCAGTTTTAGAGATGTTAAAGTTGTGGGGAAAAAAACACCCATCTCATGAAACATATTATGTATTTATTTGTATCTTCTCTGCCTCTCTGCTAAGCTGCAAACCCCCTGAGCCCAGACCTGGTCTGTCCTGTGTCCTGTTGAGTCCCCCAGAGACCACAGTGCTGCTTGGCTCTCGGCGGGGGCCTCATAAATTCTTCCCGAATAAAAGAGAGACATCCGGCCTGTGGTAGCTGGCCTCCCGTGGTCCCTGCCCCTGGCACTCTGCTGTCCCCTCCTGTATTAGGTGTGTATGACCAACAGCACATGGCAGACAGGATGGCATGTCGCTTCCAAAATTGGGTTATTAAAGGCAGCAGCTTCGTTGTCTGTCTCCACCTCTCTGCTGTCTCTGTCTCTCCATCTGTCTCTGTCTGAAGCCACGTGGCAGAGAGGCCCATGTAGTGATGGTGTAATTCCATGTAAATGAGTCTTCTCCAGCTCCTACAAGACTGCAGCCCCAGAGGACAGCCTGACTGCAGCCTCCTGGAGATACTGAACCCCAAACACCAGTGAGCTGTTCCCAGGGTCCTGACCCTCAGACACTGTGGCAGGTAATAAATATGCGCTGCTTGGAGCCACTAAATTTGGGGTGGAGCAGGCGTGGGTATTTGTTACACAGCAATTGGTGACCGTTACATGGCCCTGACGTAGTCTGCATTCCCATGTCTCTCCTTGCTCTAATCGTGCTGAGCTTACGGTCAAGCACGTAGCACGAACTGCAACAATCTAGAAACGTCCAGCCCTCTTCCCCGCTGAGCCTCTCAGGACACACTCCATCTTCTTTTCAGCCTTGCCCCAGGCCTGACCGAAGCAAGGGGCTTCTCAGAGCTTGATCCCAAGGTCACTTTGAGCTTCGCCCATCCTCAGTCCCATTACTGCTGCTGGTTCACTTTCCCACAGGCTCGGATATGTGGGGGCCAAAGGCTCGGAAACAGCAGACATTCACATGAGGCAGAGTCTCTGGAAGTTTGAGTTGCAACATGATCCATCATATGGAGTTCTTTATATAGAATGTTGTCTTCACTGTGATGTGAACAAATTCCTTTCTTTATTTGAATTTTCCAGACTGCTAAGGGGATATGTGTACTTCTCTGCTGCATCACACGTAATCAGGGGGCCATAGGAAGGAGTGAAAGGTCCCCTTCTTACCCATTTGTTTCTGTAAATGAAGTGGTTCAGCTCGGTATCATAAATGAAGTGGTTCAGCTCAGTATCATTATTTCAACAGCATCGGCCAGGGCATTATTTGCAGCACAGGCCGGATGTCTCTCTTTTATTCGGGAAGAATTTATGAAGCCCCTGCCGAGAGCCAAGCAGCACTGTGGTCTCTGGAGGACTCAACAGGACACAAGACAGACCAGGTCTCTGCCTCAGGGGGTTTGCACCTTAGCGGAGAGGCATTGCCCACCATTCCTTGTGGCCTGCCCGTCCCACCCCACCAAACGTAAGCCACCAGGCAATGACTTTTGATTAAAAAAAAAAAAAAAAAAAAACATGGTTGTGATCATCATCATCTCAGTTTGTTTATTTCTAAACAAGGACAGTTAGGTAGAATTGTTAGCAGAAGAAAATACAAGAATTTGGTGAGCAAAGTAGTGCAGAGAGAACAGAAGACAAGGCAAGGGATTGGGGATGCTGGGAAGCCAGAACAGGGTCAAGGATGGGGACAGGGAGGGGACGAGGCCTTGGAGGGGGAGCCAGAGACAAGGAAACCGAAAGATACCAACAGATCCGAGACTGCCGGTGCGAGGAGACCCGCACAGCATTTTTCCAGGATGTGAGGAATGAGAGATCATTAAACCAAGTTACCAGGGGTTCTGAGAGACAGTGGGAGTAATTTAATGAGAGAGGCCCCGACATTGCAAAACTCCAAATTAATTCTTTTCTCGGCTGTTCATAAGGAAGGAAGAGAAAGCAGTTGCCTTCAGAAACTATAATATATTTCCTTACTGAGGCAAAATACAGAGTGGGGGGAGAGAAAGGGAGAGAGAAGGAGAGAAAGGGAGAGAGAAAAGAGGAGAGAGAGAGAAAGGGAGAGAGAGGGAGAGAGGGGGAGAGGGAGGAAGGGAAGGAGGGAGGGAGGGAGGGAGAGGGAGGAGAAGCTGGGATGATGTGACAAGGAGCTTATTTGTTCTTGACGTCCTGGTGGGAGTTTCTCTGACAGATTAACTGTAGAACCAGCTCAGACCTGTCCCTGGAGCCCTCAAGGTACCTCCCCACCGGTCCTAGCCGGTTCAGGGCTCAGGGCTTCTAGGAAGCAGCTCCCCGGCCACAGTCACCATCCTGGGATGTGCATGTCCTTCGTCCCCACTGTTGGCCCACTGGCCCTCTAACTCAGGCGAGCTGAGCTCCTGCCTCCACTGGCCGACTCCCCAGGGGGCTTTTCTTCCAGCAGTTAAAACAAATATGACCCATCTCTTCCAGATTTCTGACACCACATTCTGTGATTTGGAGTATCTGCTGCCAGCAGGGTAGAATCAAGATGAAATTAAAATCTGAAGACACAGGTAGGGTCCCTTTCAGGAAGTCCAGTACGTAAAACAGTACATCAACGACTCAAATGGAACAGCTGGGGGAGATGGAGGCTGGCTGGGGTCCAGTCTCCCTTACACCAAGGATGAAATTGTGCCCCTCGGAAAGTGTATGCAGATGACCTCTATTAACTGGTGGTGCCATTTCTTCCTCTGGGGGCTGGGTCAGGTGTGTACCTCACCTTGTGACGATTCAAGTTTGCCTTTGGGATCTGGGCACTCTTCTGATGTAGGTTACACTCCAATATATTTTTTTAGCCTGTGGGATCTTAATTGAGGAAAATAAAAATATTTTTTAAAGGTGGGCCACCACCTGCCAAGGTTGTTGAGCCCATCCCCCAAGAACCACTCTCAGCCCCTTCTCTAGAGGATTTGATCTGGCTCGTGCTGCTCCAGGTTCCCATTCTGAGTTCACCTCCTGCCTTCCTGCTTGTCATGGCCCAACTAGGGCAGCTGGACCGCCAGAGTCTTCCCAGGACCTGGCTATGCCCTATGGCCTCCCTGTCCTCGCTCTTTCCCTGGCCGGGGAATCCAGACAGGCTGGCCCCAGCCCCTCCAGCCAGTGTACAAGTTCATCACACACCCCACCAGACCTCCAGTGTCTTTGGTTAGATGTGACTTTAAGCTGATGCTCCTCCCTCTCAAGTTTTCATCTCTGGCCTGTGTCTCCCAGAGGCAGGGCAGAGCTAGCATCCCAACCCTCTGGAATGGTTTAGAAAAGTGAAGGTGATACTCAGAGCCCAGGAGGAGGTGGGGAAGGGACCCTGCAAATCACTCTGTTTCAGCCTCTAGTGGCCTGCCTCTAGCTACTCTCCACCCTGAGGTCAGAGCCATCTTCTGCACCCGGCTTCCTGAACACCGCTCTCCCGCATAAGAACCTTCCAGCTCCTGAAACAGAAAGCTACATTTCCTAACCTGCACATTCTTACTTCCCCAGCTCCTCTGAAACCTCATCTTCTAGATGCTGACCACGTGCATATTCAATTTGGGTCCTTATTAATTCCCTTTCCCCACTTTATCTTGGTTTATTTTGTTCCTCTTTTTTTTTCTTTCCTACTTTGTAAGAACTAGCTGCCTTTATCATTGCTCCTTCCTCTGGAATAATGCAAGCATTCAAGACCATACATTTTCTTCCATGTCCAGTTTAGCCACATCCCGGGTTTAGATGTGAACTCTTCTCCCATTCACTGTTTTCTAGAAATACCATTTTAGTGTTGATTTCTGCTTTGATCTGGGAGTTATTCAGGAGAGGAGGCCTTCCAGTAAAATGCATCCATTTTAGGTGGCCACCTCAATGAGCTTCACCAAATGTGTCCACCAGGGTAAGCATTGCCACAGTCAAGACATAGACGATTTCCAGCGTGGATATCTATTTATTATTTGTGTTAATGTCACTTGATTATGATCAGAGCATAGCTTGCAAAAGTCTTAGTGTTTTAAATTTTGTTAAGGTTTCCTTCATACCCAAAGAAACATCAGCAAAGAAACAAGGAGTGATTAAAAAATATATATGTATATATATATTTTATAAAATAAAATTTTATTTTATATATAATGTATATTTTATATTTTTTATATTTATGAAATTTATATTTATATATTTTATATATTTTATATATAAAATATATATGTATATTTTATATATAAAATAAATATATATATATATTTTTTAATATCAGATATCCTCTCTCTGGAGTACGTTCCTCAGCTGCCTCCACTCTGCTCCTAACATGGTCTAGTCTTCTTTCTATGAAGCCATAACTGTGCTGCAGGGCTGGTAGGCCTTTCCGTGCACACCCCAGCCTCTGTCACTAGACCACCAGCTCCTGGAAGGTCAGGGCCACTTCCTTTTCCATATGACTCCACGCGGTAAAGATGCTCCATCAATACTCACCATCTACAGCTGAACCAAGTTCACCTTGCCTGTGCCCTGGAGAACCCATGTGGGCGGGCAGGTGGTTTAGAGACCCCAGCCTTTGGCCTCAGGCCTCATCCTTCCAGGGGCTCAATTCATGTGAAAGTATTTCCCTTGTTCTTGAGACAGCCTGGATAACTAAGGGAAATCATTTCTAACACAGGCCTATTGACTTCTCTGCCAGGACCCCGTGGCTTGAAATAAGTAAATCATTGAAACCATCCCATGTTTCGTGTTTCAGGGAAAGGGCTGAGAGACGGGGAGTCAATGGATTTGATTGGGCAGCGGCGGGGGGCAGCGGAGAGGGTCCCTGGCCTGGGCAGAAGGGCGGTCCTCAGGGCTGGCGGGGCCGCAGGAATCCAATCCAGGGCACGTCACAGGGGACAGGCGGGGCTGTCGCCGCTGACCATCACTGAGCCCCCGTCCTGAGCTGGCCAAGGGACCCTGCGGAGAGACTGACTCAGGCCGCTCCTCTGCCCTCTCCCTCCATGGCCTCTCTCTGCTCATTTGGCCTCCTCTGTTCTCAGGCCTAGGCCGTGCTGCTCCCCCCACCCCCACCCCAGGGCAAACCTCCCACCCCTCCCAGCCCCTCCGCCCTGCCAAGTCCTCCCAGAAGGCAAACTCCAGGTGACTTGACGCAGCAGATGGATGTGGCGTCCAGTGTCTCTGAATCCTAGAGCGATTCTTCTCCACTCCTTCCATCACCTCAAAGACAGCATCGTGATTTGCTGCTAATATGCCTCCAGCCCCTCCCTGGGCCTTGCTTGTCATCCTTTGGAACAAAGACAGAACAGGCCCCCGGGCTGGGGGCAGAATGCAGGCCCTCTGTTCAGGCTTGTTGTTTTAATTTCTATGGTTACCATCCTTTTCCAGCAAGCCGTGCTGCGTTTCCGTCCACTCTGCTGACACCGTTTTCTCTCAAGTGAAAGTTTTCGAAGGAAAACAAAAATGCGTCTATTTAAAGAGAAATATTAAACAAAGGATCATCCTGGTGATGTGTGACTGTGGGGACAGCACGGACGATTGCCGGAAAGTGCCTAAAATTAGGTAAACAGTTGGGAGGCGGCGGGGATGAAATGGGTGAAGAGACTCAAAAGGTACAAACTTGCAGCTAAAAGAGAAATAAGCCCCAGGGATATAATGTCCAGCATGGTGACCATGGTTAACCATACAGCATTGTATTTTTGAAAGTTGCTAAGAAAATAGATCTTTAAAATTCTCATTACAAGAAAAAATATTATTTGTAATTATGTGTGCTGATGGGTGTGAACTAAACTTTTTGTGGTGATTATTTCACAATGTGCACATATATCAAACCATTATGTTGGAACTTAAAGCTAATGCAATATTGTATTTCAATTATATCTCAAGAAAAGATAAGAACACGGGGAAAACAGTGAGCAATGGTGAGGAGCTTTGGCCTCAGGGTGAGACAGCACCCCGCAAACCCCAACCCCCATCAAGTCCCTTCCCCTCGCCTGTAAAATGGGGAAACAGGCCCTACCCCGTGGGGTCCCGATGCAGAGAAGTGAGCTCCTGCGGGAAGGGCGCAGGCCCCACGCTGGCCGGGAGCAGTCACGCAGGAAGTGGCCGTGATCATCATTAGGGGAGCAGTGGGGAGAAAACCCACCTTCACCAGCTGGGAGGAGAGCCGCTCAGAGGAGAGGAACTTTCCTGTGTGGAAACCATCTCGAAAAGCCACTTAGCGTGGGCGGTGTGGTCCCCAGGCTGGAAGCGGACCACAGAGCAGTAGCTGGGAAGCCATACTCGGGGGGTGAGCGGCAGTTTGGGGGGAGCAGCTAGAAGGGACTTGGGGGTCCTAAGCTACACCTGAGGCTGGAGTTCGCAGACATGGCCCAGGCCCCAGGGCAGCCAGAGACTCGCCCACGTGGCCTGCGTCTGTGCCGCTGCATTGTCACCAGTAAAATGTGCGCGTCCCTGCGGCCTCTGGCCTGGAACCCGGGGAGGAGGGACCCGGGGGAGGAGGAGCAGCGGGGACTCCCCGCAGGAGCCCCAGAAGCAGGTGCAGAGGGAGTCATCCCCACGGAGGTGGCAAGTGGGGGCCGAGGGCCCCCCACCCCCGACTCAGCCCCGAATCGCGGAGGCCCTGTGGCAGCCTCGGACTTCCCGGGGATGCGGACTCGAGCCCGGCCGCGGCCCCGCTGGCTCAGATGCTGGGGGCCCCGCAAGCCCGCCCCGCGTGTGCTCCCAACAACCTCACGGGGAAAGCAACAGGCGCGGGTCTGCGGTGCGGGCCGGGCCCAGGACAGACAGACAGACAGGCAGGGGGGGTGTCCCGCATTCCCTGAGCTTCCACAGCCAGGTTGCCCGACCCCGCGGCCCGGCCCCCTCCGGTGGTCCCTGAGCATTGCCGAGGTGGGGCCTGTCCCCCCCAGCGTGGCCGTCACCAGCGGGACCACCCGCGCCCACCCCCAAAGCCAGAGACGATTGTTTGGAAGCCTGGATGGATAAACGTTTACCTCGTGAAAGATTTCCTCCCTTTGGTTCTCACTTCTTCCTAAGTCAGTGCCTGAGGCAGCTCTTTCTGGAAACTTCCACTTGCCTGAGCCAATGAACTCCTTTGTGCCTTGGCCTATGGGGTTTTTTGTCCTTTGCCAATTGAAAACATTCCTACTTTATAGAAACGAGAGGAGGCAGGCCCAACTACGCGTCAACTGTGCAGCCAAGGAAACTGAGGATCCTTCACCAGATGAGCCTGTGCTCGGGCGCTCTCCCAGCCGACGGCCCGAGAAGGAGAGCCGGTGCTCGCATCCCTCCGGCCACCTCTCGGTCACGGTCACCAGGGAAATACAGCCCTGATTCCAGGAGCCGGCGTCCCTGCTCCGCTGAGAGCCGTGCAGAGGGACGGTGGGGAGGGCCCCGCGTGCGCTCTCGGCCACAGCTCAGCAACCCCGGCCCTGTCCCCCGCAGGGCAGCCGGGAGTGGGGGACAGGCGACCTGCGAGCCTGACGCCAACGTGACCGGGCATGCCTATCCCCCCGGCCTGGCCGGGTCATCCCCCGAGGAGGACAGCGCTTACATCCGGGCACTGGATGGAGCCTTCTGCAAATGGCCAGGCCAGGAGGAGAAAGGCAGTGAGCGAAGGTGGGGCCCAATACCCGCAAGGGCCTCTGCCGCCCTCCCGGGGCTCCCGGGGAACCCCAGGGCCTCCCCTGGTGCAGCCGGCCCCTTCCCGCCTCTGACAGCACAGACAGGTGCCGAGGTGAGGGGACCCCAGGGCAGTCACCCTGCATCGGGTTGGAAACCCCACCCTTGGAGCAAGAGGCTAATTATAGCTCCCGGGTGTGCCGTCTGTCACCTGCTAAAAATAGGCTGCCTTGTGTTCTCGCCTTCGCAGGTGCAGCTGTGTTTGGGGAAATTATGCTGTTTTTAGCACCGGTGCCCGTGGGAGGTGACTGATGCCTCGCCTCTTGGGAACTGGGTCTGTCTGCGCAGGAACTTGCTTGCAGGACTGGACCATGGGCAGCGGGCCAGTCAGATCTTCTGCATCCCCAAGGGCTCCATGAGTAGGAGAATCTTCCTTGGTCAGCCTTGTGCTTGCACGTGGCTGGCAGAGCCAGGAGTGTCCACTCGGCTGCCCAGTGCATGAAGCCTCCTTGGCTCCCAAGGCTAAGAGACATTTGTCATCCAGGCAAGAGGGAGGCAGTGAAACCAGGACCACAGAGGCGTGCTCAGGGCAGGCCCCAAATCTACCAGAAGGGGTCAGAAAACAAGGATGGGGAAGAGGAGGGGTATGAAGACAATGGAAGAGGCAGGTGTGAAAGGGGGAAGGATTGAGAGAATTCATTGATTCATCCACTCATTCATTCATTCACCAAATACTTATCGAGTCCTACCACCTGCCAAGCACCCTGCTAGGTGCTAAGTTGAAAAGACAGATGCTTCCTTCATTCATTTATTAATTTAATATTTCACCAAACACATACTGAGCCAGGCACTGGGGCAAGCGAAATACCTTTCCCTCTTGGAGTTAAAATTCTAATGAGGGTGGGGAGAAGGTTTGATACCCTCTTGCTCAAAAGCAGACGAACAAAGAAATAATAATCCATAGGAGCCACTGGGACCTGGAGGCCCTCAGTTTAGGCTTCCCGTGTCCCGTAGGTACCATCTTTCCCACTGGCAGCATCTCTTGTCCCATTCGCCTCTGCAGGTCCCCACGAAGGATTCAAACCAACACCCTCAGCCCTGATGTGCCCCCTTCACTCCAGGGTGCATCACCACAAAGGCCCAAGTGAGGCCAACCTCGGGGGAGGCCCCAGCCTCACTCTGTCTCCTAGATCCAGACAAGCAGATCCACCCAACAGAGCCAAGTTCACGTCCAGAACCCAAGCTGCAAGAGATTCTGGGAAATGTCATTCTTCGCTACCATCCTGAGGCTACTCACCACCCATCACACCCTTCAACGCATCGTGAACTTCCCAACAGCAACAGTGGCTCTGACAGGTCCCTGCCCAGCACCATCCAACGATCCTCAGTAAGGAAGAACAGCCTCCTCCCCGGGGAGACCAGAGCCTGCCAGTCATTAAGAAAGAGAGTGGGCTGGGGGGCCATGGTGGCTCAGTTGGGTGGATGTCTGACTCTTGATCTCAGCTCAGGTCTTGATCTCAGGGTCATGGGTTCAAGTTCTGCATTGGGCTCCCCACTGGGCATGGAGCCTGCTGAAAAGAAAAGAAAGAAAAGAAGAAAAGAAAAGAAAGGAAAGGAAAGGAAAGGAAAGGAAAGGAAAGGAAAGGAAAGGAAAGGAAAGGAAAGGAAAGGAAAGGAAGAGAAGAGAAAAATAAAAAAGAAAAAAGGAAAGGAAAGAAAAGAGAAAAAGAAACTGAGGTTTGGAGGAATAGGTGTGGCCTTTGTGAGAAAACATTCTCCTGATCCCCAGGGGACCCCACTGTTGGCTGCAGCCCAAGAGAGGCACCCATGGCTCCAGGGCCCCTGTGTCCCTCAAACGAGCCCCTCCCAGGCACCTGAAGAGATGCCCTAGACCAAGGACATCCCCCCACCCCTGTGTGCAAGGACCCCTCAGACGGTCACATGTTAACAAGCCCAAGGCCAGGAAAATCTCAGCACAGGACTTGAGCCTCTGAGAGTCTGACCTAGGATGTAGGACATCGAGAATGGGGGGCAGGAGGCACCACAGTTACAAATGCCTCAGAACTTCAAGGAGGAGCCAGCTCTCCTGCAAGCTCAGTCTTGGGGTGCGGCTGCTGGGCTCCAGGTGGGCAGCACGGTGGGCCAGGCTGTGTAGACGCGCCATGCTGTGTAGACGCTCCATGCACACACCGCACGAGCAGCCCACGGTGTCCAAACGACAGGACCGTGTTCAGCAAAGAACAGCGAAGTGCAGACCTCACGTGGTGTGAGTATTCATTGCCCGGTCCCTGGAAATTGCATTTCCATCGTTATTACTCACGGCTTGAATCACGGCCAAGCTCCTCGGGTCACTGGCACGCATCTCTGCAAGCGGGTCAGGGACAAGCCTTGGATGGCTGCTCCGCCCAGCTGCGGGCAGATCTGGCTCCACAGAACAGAATGTCTGGCTCCCGTTCAGCTACAATCCGCCCGCTGGGAAGGGCCATCTTTGCTCTAATCTCTGGTTTTATGGTCCCACGTGAGAGAAGAGAAAGCTCTGCGTCCGGGAACCACGGCCCCGAGCCCCTCAGCCTCCCCGCTGCAGGTGGACCCCCGAGTGTAACCCGCACCGGAGCAGAGGCCATCCCGGCCGCGAAGCTACAGCTCCTGCTCCTTCTCACCCGCAGGTGGACACCCGGGCCCCCCACCTGCCGATTCCCAGCCCTTCCCAGGCTCTTGGGAAATGGGGCTCTGCCCGTCTGAGTGGGGGCCGGGGGGCTCAGAGTCTGGAGCCGAGACTGGGAGGTCACAGGGGAAGGACGGAAGAGAGGAAACACCTGGGTGAAGTATTTTCATTTTGCATTTTTGGAAGCCGGATGTCGGAATGCTAACAAATTTCACCTAAGAAGGCCTCAGCGTGAAACCGTTCACGTGGGGTTACCTGTGCAGGTGGACTGGACGGCCCCCCTGGCCTCCTGAGAGCACAGCCCTGGACACGGATTCTCCGCGTTCAAATCCCAGCCCACAACTCGCTAGCTGTGTGACCTCGCAAGCTATTTACCCTGTCCCTGCCTCGGTTTCCTCGTCTGTAAAACAAGGATGATGACAGTCCCTGGTGCAGAGGACCGTAGGACAGAGCAAAGCAGGAGGTATCAGGAAAGTGCTCAGCGGTGTCTGCCCACACACATGTTAGACACCGTCATCGTCGTCATCATCACCGTCGTCAGGAAGGCATTTGACGACACTCTGTGACCTGCATTTCTGGCCTTGTCAGCTCCACGCTGGGATCAACCTCGTCTCCGGGGTCAGACCTGTCCCCGCAGAAACGCAGGCTGGGAGGATGCTCTGAGGTCATCCTCCTCATCGCCCCCAGCAGCCTGATGTCACTGAGCCCCGGCATGTGCCAGCCCCCATCGCTTAGAGGGACAGCACCCGACAGTTTGCAGAGCACACACAGCCTCGTTCCACCTTCCCAGCACCGGCCCATCTGGACGCTGGCCCGGCCTCGTCCCCGCCTCCCTGCGCCCCTCCTGCCCACGAGCAACCCCGCCTGGACCTGTCAATGCCCCTCTCGCGGGGACGGATGGGTCAGACCTGCTCCTCTTGGGTCCCGTCTCTGCCCGCGCCGCCCCTCCCACCTGCCGCCCTGCCCGACCCTGCGGTGTCACACGCCCCAGGCCTGTCCCACTCCGGGTGCCTCCACCAGGAGCGACCTTCCCTGAGTACGCCTGCCCTCGGCTGCCTCCTCCTCACCAGACAAGGCAGACCAAGGGGTCCCTCCTCAAAAAGCCTCCCCTCTCCCCAGGCCAAAGTCACCGGCCACCCCGTCACATGTGTCACGGGTACAAGAGAGCTGTTGGAACTCCAGCCATTACACTGACATTCCGGACGGCAGGAAGGCACAAAAGACAAAGAAGGGAACGTCCCCTGCCTTTAAGGACACATCTGTGACCTTGCCAACGATACTCTCCCTTGCTTCCCAGTGTCCAGGACTAAAGTCACATGACCATGCCTCATTGCAAGGGAAGCTGGGAACTATAGTCATCGCTCTGGGCAGCAAGACACGCAGCTGATAATCAGAGGTTCTACTACTAGGAAGAAATGGGAACAGCTAAGCTTCTGCAAGACAGCTGGTACTTCTTGTCATGGAGGTTTATTGGCCATTTGACTTTGGGGGAATTATTGAGACTCTTTATTTCACATCTACAAAATAAAATCCAAACTTACGTGACCTAGCCTGCTCCGGCTCCTGTTTGTCCTTCCACTCACAGCTCTTTCCACTCCCCAACTTTCTACTCACTTTGTCCCTAGGACACTAGACCGCTTTATGTTTCTCAAACGTGTCAGTCTCATTCCTGCCACAGGGCCTTTGCACTTGCTCTTCCCTAAGCCTGAAACAGTCTTCAGATCATTTTTTTTTTATTGCAGAAGAATAAACATAACTTCAATTTATCATCGTAACCACCTCTAAGTGTATAATTCAGGGACATTAGCGCTTTCACATCATCATGCTACCGTCACCACCAACCATCAAGAGGACACCTTTCAACTTGCAAAACCAAACTTCTGTCCCCACTGAACGACTCCCGATTCCCCTAGCCCCCAACAACCACCATTCTACTTTCTATCTCTGTGAATTTGACGACTCTAGGTAGCCCCACATAAGTGGAATCATGCAGCGTTTGTTCTCTTGTGATGGGCTTATTTCACTTAGTATAACATCCTCAAGATTCATCCACGCTATGGCATATATCAGATTTCCCTTCCTTCTTAGGGCTGACTAATATTCTATTGTCTGGATATACCACATTTCTATTTATGCATTTACTCATCTTCCACTAGTTTTTGCTTGGTATATTCCTTCATTCAGGTCTCAACTCAAATACCATCTCTTTATGGACAGCCATCCCTCATGAGAGCCGGCACCCGCTCCTCATCCCTCACTATCACATCAACATGCTTTATTTTACACTAGTTAGTATGATTTGAAATGACATCATGTATTGGTTTCATTAGCCATTTCCTGTCCCTACCTCCTAGATGTGATCTCCATGTGTGCAGAGACCTTGTGCTTCTTGCATACCCAGTGCCTGGGATGGAGTCTAGTGCACAGAAATGTCTCGATAAATGTCCATTGAATAAATCAAGCAAAGATGGGATGGAGGAGCCAGCAGATATAACCTCCCAGGCCCCTCTCAGACACGCTTCTTTCTCTCTAGAGCTCTCTCCTCTGCTTGCGCAGGAAAGACCTTCATCCAGCCAGGCGGTTCCATGCTGTCTTCTGTAAGCATACAAAGTAGAGGGAGTTGGTCGTCTTTGTGGGCGTGCGTCACAGTGGCCCAGGATCGGGGTGGAAAGGAGCATGCCCTTATCATCGGGGACGTTCATAATAACAGTTCCACTGTCTTTAAAACCTCCTTTACAGCCTCCAGGGAATGAAGCATCCATCGCCCCCAAAGAGAAAGATAAACACTAGCCAGAGAGAGAGGGAGGAAAGAGGAAGGAAGATCTGAGAACAAGCGAGGGGTGTGTTTCGCAGCCCTGAGTGAGAGCACGTGTTTCTCCCTGGTCTCAAGATCAAAGACGAGGAACTCAGAGAAGAGAAACACTCAAGAAAGACAGTGCTTCTTCTGAAAGATCAGCCCACAGCAGTGTCAGGGAATTTGCTGTAATGGAGGCTTCGGGATTTTTTTTTCTTAATTAAGAAGCAGGAGAAAAGGCAGCAGGCCCTGAGTCCAGAGCTTGGGGCATCCTCGTCTTGCCGCCTGGCAGCAGCTGGCAACCTAAACACATCTCAGGGAGTGAGGCCACCGTCTTCCTCGCGGCCCCTTCGGTGTGAGGACAGTCAACCTCTCACGGCTTGTCCCCTGAGAGCCATCGGAAGCCACGTTGCCATTCCAGGCGAAATCCCAGAGCGTTCCTACAGAAATCTCCCTTCCTAAGGCCAAAGCCCTGATTCCGGGGCAGCCTCAGGACTCGCTCCGTCTGTCACCCCGACTGGCGACCCGCTGAGGTCCGTGGGCTGACAACATGGAGCCCCGATTGCGTGCAAGGACCGGGGTCCTGAGCACCCCCGTGCATGACCTCGCTTACCCTCACCTGGACATGGCCACACAGCCTCGTCAGGGACCACACGTCCCAGAGGAACAGAGTCGGGGTGAGAGGGGTGCAGGGTCCACACTCCAGGCGGTGACCCCAGGACCACGGGAGCCCAAGTCCAGGCCGCACCACAGCCGCCTGCAAACTGTGTCCTCACCGGAGGAGGGTGGGGCCTCAGTGACAGCCCCAGGGGTCAGGCTGCTCTCCCCAGGGACAGGTCCCAGCCTCCCGACACAGCAAATCCAGTGCAGCGGGAAGGACCAAGACCCTCCTGAGGGACTTGGAATTTTAGCTGAAGTCCTGAAGCTGAAAGTGTTGGAACCAAGTCGTTCTAAAGAGAGTGCTGGAAACATTCCTGAGCCAGCGACCATCATCCCCACCTGAGAGGAGAGGGACACCTGAAAGGACACTCTGGGGAGAATCTACAACTGGAAACGCTCAGATTGGTTATGAGATTGGGTTTTGGGGTCCCCGGGTGGCTCAGCGGTTCAGCGCCGCCTTCAGCCCGGGGCGTGATCCTGGAGACCCGGGATCAAGTCCCGCATCGGGCTCCCTGCATGGAGCCTGCTTCTCCCTCTGCCTGTGTCTCTGCCTCTCTCTCTCTCATGAATAAATAAATAAAATCTTTAAAAAAAAGAGAGAGAGAGAGAGATTGGGTTTTGATACACCCTGGAGCAGACTCTACTTCCTGAATGATGCACCTGTTCTTCGAGCTGAGCGAGTCTGAGCAGCTTTGAGATGGACCTAAGTCATCAACCAGGGGAGGGGAGGGAGGGAGGGACCATGGGGTCCTAGTCAGCCCCGGGCTGCCAGAACAAATTCTTTCTCACAGTTCTGGAGACTGAGAAGTCGAAGATCAAAGTGCTGGCCAACGCAACTCCTGGCGAGAACCCCCTTCCCGGCTTGTAGACAGCCACCTCCTCGCTGCATCCTCACGCTGCAGAGCAGAGAATGGAAACACCATCTCTTCTTCTAGGGTGTCTCTTCTTATGAGGGCACTAATCCCACCATGAGGAGCCCACCCTCAGAATTTAATTGTCTCCCCAAGTCCCACCCACAAACACCATCACGCCGAGGTTAGGATTTCAACATCTGAATCTGGGAGACATAAACATGTAGTCTGTAACCTGCACATGCTTAAAGCCATCAAGAGTCGCATTCATTCAGTTCACTGATCATTTCCACTTCAAGACAACAACCTGGGAGTTCCCAACAATCAGTCCTAATGGCCTTAAAGCCTTGGGGTTAGAGAGACTGATGAAATCCCCAAGCAAGCAAGATTCTGTTGTGTTCTGAGTTCTAACTGGCTTATTCCACTTGCAACCAGAACTTAGTATCCAGGACCCCGGCAGCGTGGCAACAGGAAGAAAACAAGCCTGGGAGGATGTCAGGTAGGTTGGGACTCAAGTCCATCCCATCCCTCGACACCCTGTCTATGGAATCCTCAGCACATCACTCCCTCTTGGACCCTTGGTTTTCCCAGCCTCTAAAGTAAGAATCATGGGGGCACCTGGGTGTCTCCGCTGGCTGAGCATCTGACTCTTGAACTCAGCTCAGGTCTTGATCGCAAGTGGTGAGTTCAAGCCCCGTGCTGGGCTCCAGTTGGGTATGGAGCCAACTCAACAAATAAAATAAAAATACAGCAGGAATCATTACACTTGCCCTGAACTCCAAGGGCTGCTGTAAAACCTAGGAGGAGCCCTCTTATCCAGAACAACCTGGACCAGCGGTGGGTCCATTAATAAAAATACACTGGGTAAATTGAGGAATAAAAAAATTATAGTCACATCCTTACACAGGTTAAAACACGTAAGAGTCCATTAATTGGTGAAGATTTTTATGACAGAGCCAAGACCTTTTTTTAATGTGAATCTGCTATTAGTCTCTCATTGTCTCCTTTCTTTCATATAATCATACAATGTTCAGTTTTAATTTATTTCACATGGAATAAAAACTTGCAAAAACGATCTGAATGCAGACTCCTTCCAGACCAGCACTGCCCAATAGAAATATAATGTGAACCATGCATGTAACTTTGAAGTTTTTAGTAGCTACATTAGGAAGAAAAAAAGAAACAGATGACATTAATTTAAATGATGTATCTTATTTCGCTAAGCATATCTGAGATATCATTTCAACATACAATAAATATTGAAATTAAGATATTCTCCATTTTTTTCATATAAATCTTCAAGATCTGGTGCGCATTATATACTCACAACTCATCTCTGTGTTTATCAGAAACACTTGATCTTCATTTAGATTTCGAGAAATTTACGGTTAACAGCAGATTCATCTAAACAGCTCGCCCCAATTATATTCAAAAGTTTTCCGACAACTGAATCACGGTATCTGCCTTTAATAACGTAAATTAATTAACAGTAAACAAAATCAAACGTTCGGCCTCTCAGTCACAGCAGCCACATCTCAACCGCTCAGGAGCCACATGCAGCAAGCGGCTATGATTCCATTGGGCCGCACACTTTTGGATATCTTTCCGTTCTCTTTTTAGGCTTTTTACTCTTATCAAATCTTTCTCTCTTTTTTTTTAAGATTTTATTTATTTATTTGAGAGAGAGAGAGAGATGTAGAGGGAGCGGGGGAGGGAGGAGGAGCAGAGGGAGAAGGAGAGAGAGAATCCCAAGCAGACTCCCCACTCAGTGTGGAGCCTGACATGAGGCTCGATCCCACAACCCTGAGATCACGACCTGAGCGGAAAATCAAGAGTCAGGCACTTCACCGACTGAGCCACCCAGGCGCCCCTCAAATCTTTCTAAAGAATTCATCAAAGCAGCAGCTCCCTCTCTTTCCTGTGTTCCTGCTTATCCATTTGCTACATTTATTTAAGCTCTGCAATTACAATATCAAGTGCCTGTATCAAGTATACCCGGAGTAAACAGTTTTGGGGAACAAAACCGCTGAGTTTCAGGAAACAGGCATTTAAGGAAGAGCCAATTCCAAGCTGTAGGTTTCTCTATGTGTTTGCCAGAGGAATGGAGAGCTTCAGGTAATCAGGTGAGTCAGATGAGGGGCTTTGGTTAGGAGAGATCCTACTCTGCACTGAAAGCCCTAAGTGCAATGAACAGATTGTCACAAGTGCTCAAAACTACTGCCTGCTTCTATTATTATTAAATTATGGTGGTGGTGGTGGTGGTTGTCATTGCTAGTCGAAAAGCCCACCAGTGCCCTGCTCAGATGGCTAACCAGTATCCTTTCCCACATTCCTCTTTCCGGACAGAGGCTCAGCTTTGCTCCAGTGTCCAGCCATGCCCCGTGCAGCCCCTTGGCTCAGGGGACTCTGCCCCGAGCCTCAGCTCCAGGATCATCCTGAGTACTCCGTGGTTCACTGTACAGCAATCCCCTGGAGGTTGTTAGTGGTCCCGAGTGGGCAACAGGCTATAGGACGGTCAGTTGTACAGGAGAGACGGTATATCCCACACTTGCAGGTGTCTCACTCAGGGCCTCCTAGACAAGGAGACATATGGCCCAGGTTGCTGATGGCAGTTATCTTGTGACCAAGAGAAGAGCTGACAATAGCAGATGGCAAAACAGGCTGGTGGTGGCTTAGAGCCACTGAATCAACACACCCTGGTGTCTACCTAACCAGTGGTCTCTCTCATGGGAGATAACAAATTCCCTTACAGTATAAGGCAGATTTATTAGGAATTTCAGTTACACACCAACAAGAGCAAACTAACCCCCCCGCCCCCGGCACCCAGCAATCCCTCTGTTTTCAGAACCTTGGGACTTTTTTCATTGCACTAACCCACTGCACCCTGTGTGCCAATTTATGTCCCTGTTCATATCCCCACCAGCCATGCCTCGGAGAACAAGATCTGATCCCTCTCTCTCCTTCTTAGCCCAGGGCCCTGCCCTTAGGTGCTTTGTAGATTTCATCGCACAAATAAATGTACATTTTCATTTTAGTTGCTTTAGAAAGTCAGATAGTTGGGTGAGAGCACTATTTTGCCTTTTGTTTTTAAGACTCATCACTGGGATGTAAACTGCTCTGTTAGACAATACTGCAGCACTTTGAGGCCAGTGAAGACAGATTTGAAGATGTTTTATTTTATTGGGACAAACGACACGTCCATAAAAGCCCCATCCATCTTTTTCCCAGTTGATGGTATTTGAAGACTCAGTAATTTCCTTCCTGCAATTGATATCCTCTTTAACATTCAAAATCCCTTTAACAGATGTGGCACTCTCCGAAAAACCCATCTGGACAGGTGGCAGCCTTGCTAAATCTCCTCTGTGGGCCTGGGGCACTCTGGGTGCTCATGGAGTGTTCATCCATTCATTCTTTAACTGCGGGACTGCCCATCCTTCGGGGGAACGAAGCTCAGCTATTAGAATAAAATACAAGCTAGCTCTTTAAAAAAGAAAGTCAAAACTGCCCTGGAAACTTCAGAGATGGGATTTCAAGAGAGGAAGTGCTGGTTCTTGATTAAATCCCTTGGTGTTGGCCTTACCTGGAACTCTGGCCAGAATTCAATCACCTCCCCATCTCCACCATGGATGGTCCAAGCATCCACCATCTCCCGCTGGACAATTGCTGCTGCCTCCCCCACTGGCCTCCGGCACTGACTTTTGCCCACTGCACAGTTCATCCTCCACAGGGAGTCAGAGGGATACTTTCAAATATCAAGTCGAAATCTATAAAGTCTTCCGGGCAAGTCTCAAATCACATCCCACCTCTCTCAGGATGTGACCCAAATTCTAGAAGGCCTTACATAATAACTCTGACTACTCCCCCCCTTGCCCACTGCACTCTGACCTTCCTAGAACATGCTGGGCAATGTTCCCACCACAGGGCCTTTGCACATGCTGTTTCCTCTGTCTGGAATATTCTTCCTCCAGATATGTACATACAAGATACCCTTAATTCCCTCAGGTCTGGACCCAAATGGCACACCTCAGAGGACTTTCAGGCCCTTCACTACAGCAGCCCCCCAGAAGTCTCTATTCCAATACCTTACCTGATTTTTATAGCATCTATTACTACCTAGAATACACACATTAATATGTATGTGCATGTTGTATGTGTGCATGCACGCGTGGGCGTGTCTGTGTGCACACATACATATACCTATGTCTATGTGATTGAACCTGAGGGTGTGCCTTAATGTTCACTGCCCCTTCCCCGTCCACTGGAAGTCCGGCTCCCCGAGACCCGGGCCTCGGTCTGTTCCACCCACAGCTGTAGCTTAGGAGCCTAGGGCAGCCCCCAGCACAAGGAGTTGCTCTGTAGAGCTGCTGAATGAATGAATTGAACGAGTGAATGATGCCCGCTGCCTCAAGGGAGAACCCGGGGAGGCCAACAAAAGCCGGCCTGGGGTGCCCAAACCCAGGGGCTGGCCGTCATGCCCAGCGTCCCTCGGGACGAACCCCAAAGGGCCCAAGGTCATCTCAGCACAAGGACATCTGTGGGTGCTCTGGCCACGGGGATCGCCGCAGAGCCAGAGCCAGGCTTGGCCCCGAGGGCACCTTCCTAGAAGGAGTCCCTGATTGTCAGCTGTGCCATCTCCAGGGGTCCAGCTCCGGGATGGTCACCGCGGACAGCCCTGGTGTCCATCAGGACAGAGCCAGACAGCTGGAGACACGTGGAGCTTGATGAGTCTGGGGGCTCATCCCAGGCCACCCACGCTCCAGGTGAGGAAATGCAGATAAGGAGGGGATGTGATCGGCCACGGGCCCTCAGGATGCTGGGGCCGAGCTGGCCAAGACCAGCTTCCTCCCGGGCCAGGGCACCTCCCTGATGGAAGTTTCTGGGAGCTTGGCCCTGCTCCCTTCTCTCACCACGCCTTATGAGTCAGTAGGGAAGGATTACTAGAGCCCGACTTGGCAAATGAGGAAACTGAGGCACATCCAAGGTAAGTGACTCACCCTTTTTCAAAGGGCTCATTATCATGGGCCCGTAGCCAGGTGATTACAGTGTGGGCCTGAGCCCACAGGCTGGGCTGGGTCCTGGCTCCGCCACTTTTGAGCTGAGAAATTGCTAGCCCTGGTGTGCCTCTGTTTTTCCACCTGTAAAATGGGTAATAGGCATAATTGGCCCTCCACCTTCTATCAGCGGATGAAACCCAGGCATCGTGGGGAGGATCCCGACTCTGGAACCGGATGCCTGGTCAACCCACCAGCCCTTCCATTTGTTCCCTCTAGGACTGTGGGCCAGTCACAATAGCCTGTCTGCAAATGGGGCCAAGAATAGTGCCTCCCTACCAGGTCTTTGTGAGGATTGGATGGTTTCATGCTAAAATGCTTTAAAACATTTATTTAGTTGTTTTTTGTTTTTGTAAAACAATGAGAATAGTATCTCCACAGAGCAAGTGCAAGTATTTGTTGATTAAAAATACTAACATAGAAGGCAAATAAAGAGCTCAGACCACTCTTTGATGCCTGGGCACACCTGGAACCCCTCCTGTTCATGTCATCCCCACTCAGGCCGAGTCCTCAGGCCTAACCTGAGTACTCTAACCTGCATACCTTCCCTCCTCTGATATCACCTTTTCACTCTCCCTGCCAACCTCCTCCAGTCTCTATCTGTCTCTCTCTTTCTCTCTCTGTCTCACACAGATGCACTGACACATGTACCCACTCACTCTCATTACACATGCGCGTGCACACACACACACACACACACACATGACCTCAGCTCTGGCAGGGAGGGTCTGTAAACTCTGACCCGGGCCCCTCTCCAGACCCACCCTGCCCATGCGCCCAGCTTGGGAGCAGCCCAGGAAACCTGCTAGGAGGGTAAAAGGGCTGGACGAGGCCTTCCTCCATTTCCCACCCACCCACCCCTGGCTCATCCCTTCACGGCCACATGCTCAGGCCTTGGCCTCTGGTGGTTCCCCAAACCCAACCCAGAGAGGGGTGCCTGACACCCACAGCCACCAGCGCGGGCTGTTGCTGGTCTCACACAGAGCAGGGGCCTGGAAACCCGTGGGCTCCATCTGGCCACAGGTGGGACCAGCTAAGAGAGGGCGAGATCCCACACTGTGTGCCCTGAGGAGGGTGATCAGTGCTGAGGGGGCTGGGCCCTGGTCCTACCCGGTCGCCCTTCCCCTGGCTGAGCGCCCTGGCTGTCCTGTCACCAGGGGAGATCCCAGGGACACGCAGGAGGGAGCCATGGTCACTCTTTTCCTCTTACACACGTTCCCTGGGTTCAAAAGGGAGATGATAGAGCTTTAGAAAGGAGTTAAGCCCCATTAACACAAACTGAGACTTTCCTCTTTGAGGAAAAGGAAAATTCAAAAGGACGAGCTTTCAAACTGTGTCTCTCTGTTCTGTCCTGAGGGTCTGAGTCATTTAATGAGCATCATTTGTCATCCCCACGCCTGCTGGGGAGCAGGCACTGGCTGTGCCCTGCACATAGCCCTGGCATCCTCCGATACAGCTGCCAATATCTGCTGCTCCTTGCCTGAGGGCTTTTGAACACAACCTCAGCAGACCACTTAGCCCACACGAGGCAGGCAGAAGGTGCCAGAGAATTAACACCCCCTGCAGCAACCCCCAGAGAATGACATCAGAGTTAGTGTCCCCGGCTCCTGGGGCAACTCATCCCCATGTGATCGGCTCCACCTCCCAGACTTTCTCTGTGGGGGTGAACTCCAGCTGTCCTCCCAACCAGCAGGCTTAATAACAGGCCCTGGATCGCTAGCTCCTTCCCCGCTCTCGCTCCCTGCTCCTAGCTGGTGTTTCCTGGAATCACCTCCCAAATAAACTACGTGCTCTCGAATTCTTGTCTCAGAGTCTGCACCTGGGACATCCCCATCTAAGGCACAGATCCTCGGTGACATTCGTCCCACCCCCAGGCCCCAACGTCAGCCCCCCGATCTGAGAGCCTCCGTCAGCTTACTGGTATAACTAGATGTGAAATCAACTCAGGAGAGCCTGCACGGCAATTTACTCTGGGAGGGGCTGGATTTTTCCGTGAAATCTTTTCATATGGCACTGATTAAATCTGCAAGTGAAACTCAAATGGAGTCAATCAGATCTGCAGTTGGAAAAACTCACTCTGGCTCTGCCCTGAAGCATGGGTCTGGGTGGTGCCAGGGCAATCAGAGGGAGCCCAGTCGGGCCCCACTGCTGTCATCAGTGGTGATACTGGAGGAGATTGGACAGGGTGGCTGCCCTTGGCCGGTGTTCAAGAAAGGCGATCGCCAGGAATTTACAACGGATTCAGGTGGGGGAGGAGGCTGAGGAAGAGGCTGACTTCTGACTTATAACCAAGTGTCAGGCACCCCAAAAACAAGAGGAATGGGTTTGGGGAAGGAGGTCATGAGTTCAGACTCAGGCGCATTGGACTTTGAGCTGCCTTCATAAGATCCAGGTGATGGTGTCAAGAAGCCCGTGGGATATTTGGGACCAGAACTCAGAGGAGAGGCAAGAGTTCTAGAGATCATCTGTGGGCAGCTGTAAATGAGGAAACGGATGTGGGTTCTAAGAGGGGTGTGTGTGTGTGTGTGTGTGTGTGTGTGTGTGTGTGTGTTTCTTGTTTGATTTTGTTTTGGGGTTTTTTATTGTGGTAAAACGTACACAAAATTTACCATCTTAACCATCCATCAGTGGATACTTGGATTGCTTCCACCTTTTGACCACTGTGAACAATGTTGCTCTAAATACGGGTGTACACACATCTCTCTGAGGCCCTCAGATTCAATTCTTTTGTGCATATACCCAGAAGTAGAATTGCTGAGTCATATGGTAACCCTATTTTTAATTTCTTGAGGAACTGCCATCCTGTTTTCCATGGTGGCTACACCATTTTACATCCCACCCCAACCAGTGTACAAGAGTTCCAATTTCTCCACATCCTCACCAACACCTGTTATTCCCTGGAGTTTCTGATAGTCGCCATACTATCGGGTGTGAGGTGGTTAAACAGTGTTAAATTGCCCATGTGGAAAAGGTAGAGGAAGAAAAGGCCTTATATAGCATCATAATAAGGCCGGGATACGTTAGTGTCAGTACTCGGCTCATCGTCACTCCCACGAACCAGGGTCTGTGGAGATGCTCCTGGCAACAGGTAGCAAGGCTGTGAGGGCACTTTACTCTTTTCTTAATACAAGGTCCCCAAGTCCCCAAGTGGTTGGGCAGTTCTAGATCTTTCCAGTCACCCTCAGCCCATCAGTGACACCACCACCTCCTGGCCATGTGATGCCTCTCTCTAGCACCAGGCACATGTGCACACTAGTCTACTTCTAGGAAGGCAGGAAAGAGCCCCCAAGGCTGAACCCCCACCTTCTAAGATTTCTACCTTTTTACCAAGAAGAAAACTATTTCCCCAAAGCCCCCAGTGGAACCTCCTCACATCTCACAGGCAAGAACTGGCCGTGTGCCCACACATATGATTGGCTGGGGGGTGGGGGGGTGGGTAGCAATTTAGGCAGATTGCTGGCCCCACCCTCAGAGTCAGGATCAGCTGGCACGAAGTGGGCCAAGAGTCTGCACTTTTTTTTTTTTTTAAGATTTTTTTACTTATTTATTCATGAGAAACACAAAGAGAGAAGCAGAGACACAGGCAGAGGGAGAAGCAGGGTCCATGCAGGGAGCCTGATGCAGGACTCGATCCCGGGACTCTGGGATCACAACCTGAGCCCAAGGCAGACACTGAACCACTGAGCCACCCGGGCATCCCAAGAGTCTGCATTTCTAACAAGTTCCCAGGTGACGCTGATGCTGCTGGTCCAATGACCCCCTCGGAGAAACTCTGGCTTAAAAGCTTACACCGCCTCTTCAGGGTGGTACATCGCCACCCAAAGAAAACCGAGTTTCTGCTGGTGAGGGAAAGAAAACAGCAGATGTCAGTAAAAATGAAGATGCTCTGCTGCAGGCTGGTGTTGAGCTTGGTCGATCTATCTTTCTCACCTGCTGGACTCTAAGCCTCTGGAAGCAGGGTCATGAGAGTCACATTTGGGGCCTGAGGCTCTGAGGCTGAGCTATGGAGCATCTCACCACAGATGTGCAAGGCTGCTGGGCTCTCCGATAACCCTGATCAAGGCACCTCCCGTAGCAGCTCCAAGGCCAGGCCAGTCTGCCCCAGTGGGCGCCCCTCCCCAGCAGCCCATGGGCCTTCCCTGTCCACATCTCCCCCCCAGGGAGGCCTTGGCTTCCTGCTCTGAACTGCCCTGCGGGACCAGCACTCTGCCTGTGGATAACCCAAGAATGGCACTGTTTGGGGGTCTTTGCTGCTGCCTGCACCCAGGTGGACGCAGACAGACTGTGGCCATCCGTCCCCAGTAGCATCTGTTAATGGTCCATGGGGTGTGGTCTCCATTCAAGGCAAAGAAACAAGCCTTCATCCAGTATTTTCTGAGCAGACAACACCGAGAGCTCCTATGGCCCTGCTCATCTCTCCTTTTGAAGCAGAGTGACTGCAACTGCCAACAGGCATTCAGATTCCTTTATCCACAGGTTGCTGGTGAGGAATAAGATCAATGAAGCAAGAGCTGTCCTGCAGTTCACTCATTGACTCTGCACTCTTACGTTTGATCCAGATGACAGTCTTGGAGGGAAGACAGTGGGGCGAGATTTGGATGCCCATTTTACAGATGAGGCTCGAGAATGCACGAGGCCCAAGGCCGAGCAGCAGGAAGCTGCACCAGAGCCCAAGCCCTCTGACCATGAGCACATGACGAATTTCGTAAGATCTGGCTGTGAATGGATGGACGAACCGTAAGTGGTTTCCTGCTTCAATCAAAGGAGTGAGTGAGCAAGAGAACAGAGCTCACCCTGTGACTGCATTTGCCACACAAAATGGTTCCCTTGTGGTTGGGGCCCCAGGCCAGCATTAGTGCATGTAGGTGGCTGGGGATCTGTTGATATTTTTCCATCTAACCCTGAGTTTGGAAGGTGGATGAAGGTTCTAGAGTCTGGGCTCCTTGCAACCTGGGACACGTCACTTCCCCTTGCTGATACTTGGTTCCCTAACTATAAGGACAAGGGTAGAATGAGAGACACGGAGTGCTCGGCCTGTTGTCCAGCCTGCCGCAGGTGGAGCAGGTGTTTGTCTTGTGTTTGTGGCCACCCAATCCCCTCTCTCTAACATCCCATGATGATTCTCACCTTCCCAGGCCAATTCCAGAAACTCAAATCCCCGCACTTCACAGTTGGGATGCAGTCATGTGGCCCAGGTTCTGCTAATCAGACACACCCATGGGAGACAGGACTTCAGTATGTGGCTTTGTGTGGTGGTGGCTGTGCCCAAGGGATCTGAGCTTCTAGAAAACACTGTGGCGAAGCTTTCAGTTCTTCCTGGAGCTCAGCAGTGACTGAGCCTTCAGAGTCCAAGCCCAATGTCATCAGGATGGACGCGGCGGCAGTGCGGTGTTGCCAGAGCAGCCCCTACGGTGTGGTTGAAGTCTTTCCTGGCTGTCCAGCTTCAAAGCCTGCATTCTGACCCTTCTGAGGATCTGAGGATACTTAAGAACTTTCAACAAAACCCCTTTCTTGTCTTCGCTAGCCAAAGGGGGTCTCCCATCAGCAACCACGTTCCTACTGACATACGCCGTAAGCGATCACTGCGAAGGGGGGTGATCTATGCCTAAGTGCTCTCTCCAAGGTGAAGGGGACAGACCAGGATAAATCCAGCTCATGGCAGAGGCCTCTGCTGCCGTCTTGGTCGGCAGCCCAGCTCTCATGGGCACGGCACCTGCCCGAGCCACAGACGACCGGATATAAGCACAAATGGATGAGTCACCAGGAGCAATCACAGGACGAGGATAAGCCTGGGTGCCAAGTGACAGAGATGTTGCCAAGCCATGCAAGGGACGGCACCGTGACTGACAGGAGGCACTTCTCAGGCCTGAGCCATGGGGCGAGGTAAGGTCCTGCTGGAAGGAAGGTAAAGGCACACTTTGGGTGGCTAGAAGGGACCAGCCCTGGACACTGAGCAGGACAGAGCTACCCCAGCCACTCTGCAGAGTCCTCCCAGGCTCAGAGAACTGTGCCAAGGTGGAAGGAGCAGAACTCCTGGGTCCTTCAGTCTCCTCTGTGTTGGGCCCGCAGTGTATCCCTGGGGATGGTGCTTCAGAAGCCTCTGGGGACAGTGACTCCCATGTGCCGGGCTCTGGGCCACGCCGGGGGAGGGGGGGGGTCATGTAGGCAGGCTCCCCCACAGCTATCCCAGTTCCTAGCCCCCATCCTCCAAGGTGGACACCTGGAGTGTGCCCCTTCCTCCTTATCCCCGCCTCCCCCCTCATGCACCCCCAGCACTATCCACAGCCCATATGGACCCTTCTAGGCCTGGGCCTGGGCTTTGGCCAACCCATCCCAGCAGCCCTCCATCCCTATCCCCACCCACCTCACCCTTCCCACCTTCCCCACAACCACTAATCCTCTGGGGTTTTATTTACAATCTTTTAAGTTACCCACAACACTTACATCAGTGAGTAGGTGCTGGGGAGCCTCTGCACCCTCTGGGCAAACTTAAGCCACTCTCCTGTGTTTCCTGAGGTCCCCACCCCTGAGCAGGGCTCTCAGCCCCACCACAGATTAGAATCGTCTTGGGAGCTTTAAAACAATCCATGCCCATGAGGGACCTTATTAGGAGGGGTCATGAGAAAGCTCTAGAACTGAATTTATGGTGATCGTTGCACAACTCGGGAAATTTAAAAATCAATCAGCATGTGCTTAAAGTGGGTGAATTTTATGGTATGTAAACTATATTTCAATAAAGTTGTTTTTGAAAAAATACCCACATCTAGGCCCATGGCTACCCCCGTTAAATCAGACTCTCTGGTTCGAGGCCTGGGCTGAGACCCACACTCTAATGTCATGGGGACTCCAGGCATTTCATTTCACTGCCACCATCACTCATATATTTACCCTAAGGGAGGAGGAATGACTCCATTCATTTTCTGGGGCTGCCCTAACAACCATCACAAACTGGGTGGCTTCAAACCACAGAAATGTATTCTGTCTTAGAGTCCTGGAGGCCATATGTCTGAAATCAAAATGTCCTTAGGGTCACACTCTCTCCAGAGGTTCCAGGGAGGATCCTTCCTTGCCTCCTCCAGCTTCTGGCACTTGCCCACAGTCCTCAGCGTTCCTGGGCTTACAGCTGCATCCCTCTCGAGCCTGCCTCCTTCCCTGTGTCTATGTCCCTGTTTTCTCTTCTTACAAGGACACCAGTCATTGGGCTGGGGGCTCGGGGCTGGGCCCACCCTTATCCTGTATGACCTCATCTTAACTATTTACATCTGCAAAGACCCTTTCTCCAAATAAGGTCACGTTCTGAGATTCTGGATGGACCTGAGTTCCAGACAGACACTATTATTCAACTCAGTACAGTGAGAACGGGACCCTAGGAAACCTTGCTAGGACCAGATGACCTGGGGACAGCTGTGGCCCCTTTCTGCCCCACTTCCTACAGTAACTGTGCCTCCATCAAGACCCCAGGCCTCTTCCAAGAAACAAGTCTAAGGTGCCACCAGGTGCCACCACAGGGACTGTGCAGGTGTGACATGGTGATGTCTATGTGTCAGCTCTGGGGGTTCCTCGGGGGCTCCTGAGCATGGGGGGGTGGGAAGGAGGAAGAAGAGGAGGAAGAGGCATGTGGCCCACAAGGCTGGAACCCTTTACTCTGTCCCTTTATGTTAAAAGTCTACCAACACCGGCCCTAAACCAGGATGCTTCTCACAGCCTCCACAGTGACCAGGAGAGGATCAAAAAGGATACAGAGGTTGTGGACAGAAGTCTGTATCTTCAGGGTCAAGGTGTAAGATACCCATGAAATGATGGCAAGTCACACAAGCACACAGCTCCCAACTCAGGCCCGTGACCCAGACAGGGCCAATTTCAGTGCCCTGTGTTATGTCCCGGGGCTAAATGACTTGTTCAGGCAGACATGTGGAAAATAAGCCAGGTCAGTGGGATGCAGTCCTGGAATTCTGCTTAAAAAAAAAAAAAAAAAAAAAAAAACGAGGTGGAATGGGAGGATTTATTGGCTCACATAATTGAAAGTTCCAGTGTTATCTTTCCAGCTTCAGGCATAGCTTGACCTAGGTTTTCACACATGCACTTGTTTCCTATTGCTGCATGACAAATTGCCACAAACTTGGCAGCTTAAGCCAATTTGGATTTATTATCGCACTGTCCCCATGGGTCAGAAATCTGGCCATGGGTTGGCTGGATCTTCTGCTCAGGGCCACAGCAGACTGAGATCAGGGTCTGGCTTCAATGTCATTTCACACTCTGGGTCCTCTTCTACACCCCCGGCCGTGGAAGAACTTAGTTCAACTTTTAGTTATAGGACAATGATTCCTGCTTGTTTGCCGTCTGTCATGCAAAAGCCACACCCTGCCAAGGGGCCTTTTCCATAGGATGGAATTTTGCCCTTTCCTGGCCAGCTGGAGCGTCTCTGATTCCAGGAAAGGCTCGGTCCCTTTAAGGATTTACACCTGATTGGGTCAGGCTTGCCCAGGACTATCCCTCTTTTGATTCATTCAAGTTCAACTGAATTACATCTTCAAAATCCCTTCCCCTTAACCTAATCATGGGAATGAAATCTGTCATATGCATAGTCCTGCCCACGCACAAGGGGAGGGAATGTACACCATTACAGGGCCCGTGTACCAGAGAGGCAGGAATGTTGGGTGCCGCCTTAAAATCACAGTACAGTTTGTCTACCTCATGGCTCTGCTTCTGCTTCAGGTCTAAGCCTACACGTGGCATCCAGTGGCTTCTTAAGGATCACCCAATTCAAACCCAGAAGTAAGAAAGCTCCTGTCACTCAATAGAGCAAATGAAAATGGGCCATTGATTCCCAATGGCTCAAAATGGATCATGTGCCCATGTCTGAACCAATCAATCACTGGTCAGAGCGTGGAGCACACAGATTGGCCGAGTCTGAGGCCTGTGCCCAAATCTGGAGCAAGGGGCCAGAGCCCTACCACAGAGGCTCAGGGATTGAAAATAGAGTAGGAACCAGTTTCCCCAAAGGAAAGTAGAGTTCTTGTTATAAAACTGGACAAACAGACCCTGAAAGCATCCCCTTTCTCCCACCAAAGTAAATATCTATGTATTCCATGCACACTCTCCAGGATAAACTATCTTATTTCCAGTCAGATGCAATTTTTATTGTTCAAATTTCCAAACATTTTCCCTGATTCCTAACTCATATGTTATTGCAACTTTAGCTTAAAAACTTGTATCTCCCTACATGCCCCTGCATATGTTCATCTGTACTGAATATCTTTTTTTTTTTTTAATGCACAGGCCAATAATAAGGTAAAATTCCTAACAGTCTACCCTCCAAGGGCAAAGAGAGGAGACCTGCAGAGTCAAACCCCATGCCACTGGTTCACTCTCCTCCAACAGGGAGAGGAGGTTCCTTTGTCCCCTCCTGCCCCCAGTTCTCATGCCTCACTCCTGTGTGAGCCTCCAAGGGCCCAGACTCAGAGGTGTGAGCCAAAATATTTAGCAACGGGCCCTGACGCATCAGCTCAGATGCCCACTGTAAACAAGCAGAGCCTTTCCCAGGCCAAATGTTGACCTGACCAGCCTCTCAGAGGGCAGCATGTGGCCAACAGTGTGGCCACATCAGCACTTCCAAGAAGTTTTCCCTGGGGCATTATGCTTGGAGGCCGTTTCTGTGTGAGCCTGTGCATGGCCAACGGTGCTTAAAATCACAGGCCTCTGGCCAGCCGACTTAACATTAATTATAAGTGCACAAGGAAGGCTGGTTGTTATGTGCCAAGCACTGTTCTAAGCACTTTGTATATAAACTCATTAATAAGTCACAACAACCCAAGGAAGTAGAGACTATGTCATTATGCCCATTTGGCAGAGGAATTTAAAGGACGGAGGCCCAGAGCGACACACAACTGGTGAGTGGTAGTCCTGGGACTGAACCTCTGTGGCTTTGCCTCTGAACACTGGGGTCCCAATCTCTCTGTTTTACCACTTCTGTTTGAAAACATCACACACAGCTATATTCATTCATTCGTTTCACAAATACCTATGGAATACCGACTGTGTGCCAAACACTGTAATGGGCGCTAGGCCTATGACAGCAGACAAACCAGACGCAGCCCCCGCTCTCCTGCAGCTAGTGTGGGGTGCAGATGGGGGAGGGGGCACTAAATGGACTGTGGTCATAGACACGGAATAAAAACAGAATTTTTTATAAGTGGCATGTATAGAAAGGCAACAAAATAAGAAGGGAGAATAGAGAGTGCAGGAGACCAGGAAACATCTTTAGGTACAACAGGCAGGAGAGGCACTCTCGGAGAGGTGACATCTGAGATGAGATCTGAATGATGACAAGGAGCCAAAGCAGAGAGAGGGCACTGGCAAGTGCAAAGGCCCTGAGGCAGAAAGAGGCTTAAGGAATAAAGAGAAAGACACCCTTGTGGCTCTGTTAATGTGAGCCAGCTGGGGAATGATTATGGAATTACTGTTCATTTCCTCAGGTGTGATAATGAAGGGGCGGTAATCTGGGAGACCAGCTTATTCGCAGGAGATGCACGCTCAGGTTGCAAGGGGTGATGTGCCATAATGACTTTTTTTTTTTTTTTTTCAAATGGTGCGGCAACACACAATCCACATGTGGCAAAACATTAACAACTGTTGATTCCAGGTGGAAGGTATAGCATACCCACTGTACTATTCCTTCAACTTCTTGGTTTGAGATTTTTTTTTTTTTTTTCTAGAGTAAAAATAGAAGACAGAACCCTACCTTGTCCACAGATTTGCAGCTGTGCTGCCCGGGGCCACGTTACTCATTTTTAATACTCAATTACCTGTGGATTAATGCTTGTGTGCCCCGTTTCATCACATCACAAATTACACGAGATTCACGTATTTAATCTTTTTTTTTGCCTACTTATCCCAAAGAGAACGAGCAGCGTATTGTTAAGCAACTAGACAAATTGTCACTGTTATCTGTGTTCCTTACTGGAGGCAGCGCGACCGTCTTTCATTGGTAAGAATTCAGAATAAACATCATGGCTCTTTGAGATCACTCATAAGCAGCCCCCAGGAGACTGCAATTACACCCATTTATAATTCTCCTACCTCCCAATCTAACCCTTGATTCATGAATGTGCACTTTTAGGCGTCGGGCGTTAGAATAAATTAGACTATACAATTACGTGTAATTAAGGGGGGAAATGGGTACCGTGCTGCAAAGATTAGCCCTGTTTTGCTGAAGTAAAAGTACGTCTGTGTCAGCGAGCCAGCCCAGGGAGGCAGCATGAAATACAATTAATGTTCTTCTGACTTAATGGGGGTTTATGGTGGCTGTTTTTCATTATCACAGTATCTCAAGAAATATAAACAGTTTCTCCCTAATGCGATTGCATTTCTACCGACAAGACAGCTTGGGTCTAAGTGAAAACTCCGCAGAATTAACCACAAATGTGTCACGTTATGGATGATGCTGGGATTTGTCTTTTAAAACCCGTGCAAAACTGTCCCCACTCAGGAGCTGAGAGAAGTTGGATCCCAAGCCCCTGGCGGTGGGTGACTCCGTGACCTCTGCTGCTTCTGTGCCAAACTGGCTCGGGTTATTAAAGCCACCTGTGCCCCGGTTTGGGGGCTCACTCACATTCCCAGGCCCCCCCTCTGCAGCCATGTTTCTACTTTTAATGCTTCTCCTTCACACGCCAATTTGTTTGAGACATGTTAAAAGCTTGACTTTTACAACCTCATAAAATCCCATCTCCTCCAACCCAAACGCAGCCAGAAGTGCTCGGACAATCAGATTGAGTTTCAGCCTCTTGACTGTGAAAACACACAGCAGGAGTGATTCTTTTTTTTTTTTTTTTAATTGTTGTATAGGAGTTCCGGAAATAAAGCAGCATTCTGGCTTTGCGAGGGGGGTAGAGCCGGCCAGGCCTTGTGCGCAGAGGGCCGCCAAGGAACTCCCGGAAGGATGAAATGAGGCGTGTGGGTGTCAACAGAAAGGTCCCCGCGAGGTTAGACCAGCGAAGGGGGGGGGGCGGGGGGGAGTCAGGACTGGCAGGAGGAGCCTGAAAAGCCCGATTATCCAGCCAGGACGCTCACAGAGAGGGGTGCCATCAGGGTGGCGAGGGACAGGAGAGGAGAGGCTGTCCCGGGCCATGGGGTTGGAGACGGGCCGGGGCTGGACTGTCAGGAGGCCGGAGGGTCCCGAAAATCACACTGGGGCCCCACCCGGGCCCTGCACAGTGGCTGAGCGACTTCCCAGGCTGGGGGACATCTGAGCCCCTGAGTCCCCCCTCGTCTCCCAGGCACACACTGAGCCCCCTCCTGCCTGGAAGGGAGCTGGAAAAATCAGGCTGAGGCCTCAGACCCAGAGGACCAGGGAGTTTGCTGTGAATTATGGGAGTGAGACGTGGCCAGAGGGCGCTTTGCAGACCTTTGACTCTGGGAGCCTCTGAGCTGGTGAGTGAAGTCCTCACCTGAAACCGGATCCACAGCATCTGCCTACAGTGAGAACACGCACATGTGCTTGCACACATACATGTGCACAGGCGCACATACACACACACGGACATGTGTCCGTGCACACAGATATACACAAAGAGACACAAGATCTGTCTCCTTCCTAAGGAAGGATAAGGGGCAAAACACAGATGTTTGGTCTTTGAACAGCAACAATGGAAAGAATAAATATCTAAAAATGATAATCAAATGACATCACCTCCACCTCCACCCCACCTACAGCCCCATGTAGGGGACTGTGAGCTGCCCCTCCTCTCCTGGGGTTCCCTGATGGGGAGAGGAGGATGGAGGAGAAAATTGTGGGCAGGGCCCATTTAGGGAAAAGGAGAGCTGCGTTCATGAACTTGAGGCCTAAAGGAAGGCAGTGTATTTTTTAACTTTTTTGTGGTAGACATCTCCCAACCTCTGAAATATTCTCCAATGTAAAAAGCAGGCAAGAGACAGATCTTACCTCCCTCCCCACTCCAGGCCCCAGACTTACCCCACGGGGCTTGGAGGACCCAGGTAGAAAACTGTCACAGGAGATACATGTTCCAAAGCCAGGCATAGTCTCAAATGGGTTAAAATCCCACTTGCCAACTTTGTGACCTTGGGCACGGCCCTTGACCTTTGTAAGCATGAGTTTCTTGAAAAATTGTTACGAGGATGACATAAGATAACCTGATAGAAACACTCAGCAACAGAGCACAGAATCTACTGGAACTGTACTTACTGTCTCCTATGGGAATCCCAGCCCCATGTGGCCGGTCGGAATTTTGAGACTTGGTAAGTGTAAAACATACACCGGATGCCAAAGACGCCATAAGAAAAAGGAACGTAAAAGGTCTCATTAATAATTTTTATATTGATTGCATGTTGAAGTGATATTTTGGATAGGCTAGGTTAAGCATATTATTAAAAGTAATTTGCCTCCTCCTTTTTTCACTTTCTCATGCAGCTACTAGAACATTTTAAATTACAACCATGGCCTCTTTGATGCTTCGACTAGACTGCGCTGTACTAGAAGCCCTGCAGTAAATGTGTCCTTCCTTCCGCAGAGATGAAGCAGAAGGGAAGGGAGTCCCCATTATTTTTTGGTCCGTGATGACAAAGAAGCAAGCCTGGCATTTTGTTCTAAGGCAAAAGAAAGGCAGAAAGAAGGTCAGCAACCTCAGTGGTACCAAAAGCGAGGTCAGAATTTGCTTTAAAAAAAAAAAAAAGAAGAAGTTTCAGGTTTTCCTGATTTATCTAGACTGTAAATTGATCTGGGGTGGCTAAGAAGGGAGGTTAAGGTGGGGACTCTAGCGCCTCCAGCTGGGTTAGAACATCCAATTTGAATGCCAAATAGACAAAGACATTTCGGTACCCAACAGGACCCTCCTCTATTTTTATTTACTAAGTACGACACCCCTAACTTGCACTAAGGCAGAGAAAAGAGATGCAGAGCTGCAAAGTAAGTGGCCCGGGACTTAGCAAAACCCTGGAGCCCAGCTTCTCCGGTTCAAATCCCGGGTCCGTCATTTAACAAGTGTCTGACCTTGGGCCGGTTACTTAAGCTCTCTGTGACTTGGCCTCCATATCTGTGTTATGGGCACAAGAATACTCCCCTTGTAAGATTATTAGGTCTACACTAAGTCGCCGGTGCCTACAAGCGCACCTAACTGCGGCAGCGTCTGTCTCCCCTCGGCAGCTCAGCGCCCTCTCTGTGCTGCCCGGTGGTCGGGTGGTTGTCCGCCGGCTCCTTGCCCACCCGGGTCAGCCCCGTCCCCCTCCGGCCTCTGCTGTGGCACCGGGGACCGTGGAAACCGCGGTGGACAGCACCACCTTGAGTCGGATTCCTCCCCTTTCGGAGGAGGAAGCCGGTTTCTCCTTTCTCTCCCATTCCCGGACCATCTCTGGGCAACGGCAGCTCTTTTCACCTGAGTTCAAGTTAGTACCTCGGGAAGCCTCCGGGGCGCTGGGCAGTTCACCCTGCGGTCTAGCTGGGCGCTCGGGCTGCAGCCGGCGGCTCCAGGGCCAGGTGCGCGGTGCGGGGCGAGCCGACCGGCGGGCTCTCGGCAAAGGGCGGCCGGGTGTTTGCAGACCCGGGCGGGCCCTTGTGAAAGCGGATAAAAGGAAACATTTATTAACGTGTCGCTGCGCGGGGAGCGCCGGGCCGGGGAGGAGCAAGGCGGCCCGCGGCAAGCCCGCTCCCCGTCCGCCCCCGTCCGCCCCCCGCGGACCCGGCCAGCCGCGCTCCTCACTTTATGGCGGGTTCGATTTGTTAGCGATGCGCCCCCCGTCTGCACGCGCACAGCGCACAGCGCACACGCGCCCCCCCGGCCCCGGGCGAGCCCGCAGCTGCTGCAACTCTCCGCCGAGGGCGAGCGGGAGCGGGAGCTGGTGTGTGTCGGGTGAGTGTGCGTCCGTGTCCCGGCGGGGGTGCGCGCTCGGCGGCGGGAGCGCGGCCCGCGGGTCCCCAGGCGTCGGCGGCCGGACTTCGGGGCCCGGGCCGTGCGCCCCGGGGCGGGGGACCTGCCGGCCCGGCTACGCGTGCACCGAGCCCGAGGTAGCGCGGGGGTGGGGGGGTGGGGAGCGCCGCGGGGGCCCGACCCCCACCCCCACCCCCACCGCCGCTCCGGCTCCGGCGCCCCCGCCCCCGCGCGCTCGCCTTTCCCGGCGCGGAGGCCAGAGGGCGGGGCCGGGGCCGGGGCCGGGGCGGGGGCGGGGGCGGGGGCGGCCGGGGCAAGCGCGGCCCGCGGGCTGGGGCGATGCGCGAGCGGCCCGGGCGGGGCGCGGAGCCGGACTTCGGCGAGGGCGGCGCGCCGGGGCGGGGGCGGGGGCGGGGGCCGGGGCGGCGGCGGGGCCGGGGGCGGGGGCGGAGGGGCGGGAGGAGGCGGAGGGCGGGGAGGAGGCGCGGCGGCGGCACTCGCCGGGGATGCGGCGGCGGCGGCGGCAGCAGCAGCGGCGCGGAGTCCCCTGCGCCCCGGGGCCCGGCCGGGCTGCGGCAGAGGCGGCGGCGCCCCGCGCGGGGTGAGGCCGGCGGGGCCGTGCGCGCGGGTGAGTGGGGCGCGGGGCGCGGGGCGCGGGTGGGCGGGGCGGGGCCGGGCCGGGCCGGGTCCTCAGCCGCCGCAGCGCCGCCCAGGTGAGCGGGGCCGGTCCCGACCGCCCGGCCCCGGCGCTGCCCCGGCCCTGCCCCGGCCCCTGCGCGGCGCGGAGGAGGGGGGGTGCGGAGGCCCCGGCGCCGGCGAGCCGCGGGGGGTGACCCGCTTGACCCCGCCGGCGGCTGGGCGGGCGGGCGAGGACTTCCCACCGCGGCCCTGACCCGCGGAGCGAGCGCGGAGGGCGCCGGCCGCGGGGTGGGGGGGGGGGGGGGGTGGGGGGGGCCCCGACCCCCCGACCCCCCGACCCCCTCGGGTGCAGGGAGCGGGCGGACCGGCCGGAAGCCGAGCACGTGGGGCTCGTCCAGGCGGGACCCGGGAGGCGCCGGGCCGGGGCTTCGCGTGACCGGGACGCGCGGACAGGATCGAAACGACAAACTTCCTCCCAGGCCAGGTCAGAGCCAGTTCTCCTCGCCCTGGCGACGGCGGTGCCTCCAGGCTCCCGAGGCCTTCAGAAGGGACAGTGAGGCGATTTCTAGGAGTGCACTTTTTTTTTCTTTTCTGGATCTTTTTTTTTTTTTTTTTTGGTTTTTTGATAATTCTTTATAGTAGTTCATTCATTCGTTCTGCAAGCGTCTGTGGAGTATGTCCTCGGGCCCGGAACCCCCGTTAGTTCCAGGGAAAGGCGATGATCAGGGTCTAGTTCCTGATCGCTTCACTCTGAGAGCAGCCTAGTAAAGAGACACGGTCCTACATACGGAAAGTGTAAAGAGACACCCGCAAATCCTGGTGGGGCACAGTGACCTCTCTGCAATTTCCTACCTGCCCAAAGACAAGACCCGGCCGCCTGCACCCAGTAGGACGACCCTCAGCCTCCCCTCCCTCCTTCCTCACAGTTCTGCATCCTTCCCTGCCCCCTCTCCTCTCTCTCCAGCAGCTTGTTTTAATCACTTTTTGAGTTAAAAGTCAATATTTAATTAACCAAGTAATTACATTCAGCTTACGCTTGAACCTGGGTATTTGCACATCTGTGCATGCCCGGGTGTCCACCCCGGCCCCCTCCATCCGCCCCAGCCTCTGCCCCTCAGTGCCACCCTCCCTTCCTTTGGGGCAGTGAAGGGGAGGCTGCTCTTGAGCGGGTGCTCTGGTAGGATGGGCTTTCCCTGGAGGACACCAGCGTCTCTCCCCCAGAGCAGCAAGAGTCACTCTCATCTCGTGGTTAATAGTGAAGGGGATTTCTTACTGCATCTCCGCTACCCATCACGGAACCCCTGGAGGGCTTTAATTAAATGAAAGCCATTCCTATGTGTGTAAAGGGGGGTGGGGAAGACGGGCTGGAGACCACTCACCTTGTAAGGGAAGTTCTTCCAGCTTTTCTTGTCCTAATCCTGGAGAACACTCGTCAAAACAGCTGGTCCAGGGGTGTGGGTTAGTATTTCTACTAAGCAGTTTGAAGGGCACCCATCTCCGTGGACTTTTGCACATGAAGGATCTGCCTTCCTTGGGCCAAGCTTATGTACATAAATGCCCAGTGTTGACATAACTGCCAAGGCTGAGAGTCATTGTGGGTTTGGTGTTTGGGCTTTGCATATAGTTTTGGGGTTTTTTTAATTCGAATTTATGGCTTTTTTAAAACCCCTAATAACATGTTAAGTTTTCAGACTTAAGGATTGAATACTGAGTTAATTGTAAAAAACCTAGGCTTGGAGGAGGCCAGTGTGGCTGTGTGTGTGTGTACGTGTGTGCACGTGCTTGAGTACGCACACGTGTCCCCTGCCCAACAGCTCTGTTCAGCCGTCATCCCAAGGACCTCTTTAAAGTACAGTTGCACACCCTGACGCGTGTGCCTTTTGATTTGGGAGGTGACATTTCCCTCTTCCTTTCCCTAGGTGGGTTTAATTTATCTGTCTGGACATGCCTCAAGGGGGCAGCTCCTGGTCTCCTAAGTTAGCCGGCCTGGAATATCACCCAAGGCTGTTCTTAGTCCTCCAGAAAGAACGCCTTGTCTTCCAGAAGAATAGCAAAATTCCTAAGCAGCTTGTAGTTCACAGGAAAAGCTTGCTCTAGACTTAGGACGATAGATAACACCTATGCAGGGTTTTATAAGCCAAACACTGATCTAGCCCCCATTACCTAATAACTCACTTAAGTCACACAAAAACCCTGTGAGCCAGGTCCTGTGATTTTCAACATATTAAAGAAGAGGAAATTGGAGGCACAAGGTTGGTGACTTGCTGACAGTTGCTCAGGGGTAGAGCCCAGTTATAAGGGGCCCTGAGTTTCCAGGGTCCACTCTGACCCACTGCACTCTCCTCCCTCCGTGCCCTTGGTCTTTCTTTCCCCCAAGCGTCAAAGAAGTACATGCTCATGAAAACACATTTAGACAATAAAAGTTTGAAAGGGAGAAGCCCATCAGTAATCCTATTTCCATCCAAAAATCCCCACGATTTGGGGGAATCTCAGATTTGGTTCGCAGGGAGGGCTTTGCCTGGCGATGTTTCCTGCCAATTCGCACACACACCCCTAGTTAGAAAGCAAAGGGGCAAGTCAAATGTGGCTGATAGAAAAAAGCATGACATCTGAGATGAAGGTTTCTGCCCGCTGAAGGCACAGTGGTGGAAGGATTAAAATTCTAGAGGTGAGGCCCTCTTGTGGTTGGAGATGGAGTCACATTGGCCTGACCCTGGAGAGGTGGCCCTGAGGTTCCCAGTTTTCTATCAGGCCTGGGCCCTGGGTGGCTGGTCCACATTGGAAAGGGCCGCCTCAGTGCTGACCTGCAGGTGAGGGCGGCCTCACCTGAGCCTGCCTGCCTTATGATGAGCCCTGCCTGGGGAGTCTGCAAGGCCCCTGATCGGATTCAAGGCGCTCCCTAATTGGAAGATCATTAGGATCGTTATAATTAATTGACATCCTGATAAATGGCGTGATTGCCTAATTGGGATGGTTGCTAGGGAACTAGGCCTCACTTGGAACCCAGAGGGGAAGTGGCTTTGGGCTGGCTGCAGTCGGGTGTTAGGGTTACACACCCAGCAGGGAAGGGGGGGTGGGGAGGCAGGGCACAAAAGCAGCCTCCACCCGCATCTGTCGGTGTTTACTGAGCAGCTGCTGTGTGCAAGTCGCAAATGGAATATCAGTTAGGAGTATTTTCGTAAAAGGACTGTAAAGTAATCAGGATTTCTGATACGCAACAGAAAGAGAAAAAATCTCAAAGCAGCATAAGGCCAAAAGAAAGGGACATGTTGGCTTTTAGAACCAAAGAATGCTCAGGTAACTCTAGCTTCAGGCACAGCTGGGGTCAGGGCTCAGATTCTGTGATGAGTATCGGTTCCTCTGCATTTCTGCTCGTCCTTCCACGGGGCTCGTTTCCCTCTGGCTCCAGGGGTGGGCAGGCTCTGGCTCCATGGCTAGGGGAGCCAGACTGCCTGGCTACCTGCCCAGCTGTGTGATCTGGGGAGTATTAGTTAACCTCTCTGTGCCTCGGTGTTGTCATCCAGCAAATGACGAGGATCGTAGCACTTATCTCCTGGTTTGTGGTAAAGGATGAAACGAGATCATCAATGTCAAGTGCTTAGCACGGCGTCTGAGCTCGGCAGGCTCTCAGTGAACACTGGCTGTTATCATAATTGAGGCGTCCGGGTTGGCTGCTGAAGAGCGGTCCTCTTGTCCTCTCCAGGTCAAGCCCAACAGGAGAGAACAAGCCTCTTTTCTGGAAAGCCCATCCTCGCCCAGGCGTCCCTCTGAGGGGACTGGTGTATGTCATGTGCTCACACCACACCAATGCTGGCCGAGGGAATGAGTTGGCTGGGCTCCCGGGCCCCACCCTGGAGCTGTGGAGAGAGAGACTGAGCCCCCGAAGCCCTGGAGAACATAAGTTAGGGGGATCCCAGTGAAAGGAAGCCCATTGCAGGGGAGGCAAATAGCCAATACCTACGATGAGGGGAAACGCAAATGTGGTCAGATGGACCTGTTGCCGTTTCAGTCAAGGTTAGGGCAGCGTGGAAACATCTGCTGGGTGGGCAGTGTCCCCTCCGTCTCCACTGGGATCAGCAGGCACTGGAAGCCTGGCTTTTCTGCCTTAGTGTCTGAAATATACAGCCTGGCCTTGATTCTGTGTTTTCTGATGGCCAGGGGCAGTGTTTGCCCACCCTCCCACCATGAGAATCCTCTGAAGATATTTGTTTAAAAAAACCCACAAAATCCTGGGCAGCCCGGGTGGCTCAGCGGTTTGGTGCCGCCTTCAGCCCAGGGCGTGATCCTGGGGACCCGGGATCGAGTCCCATGTCAGGCTTCCGGCATGGAGCCTGCTGCTCCCTCTGCCTGTGTCTCTGCCTCCTCTATCTGTTTCTCAAATAAATAAATAAAATTTTTAAAAAATCCAGACCCTGCTGATCAAACTCCCAAGGAGGGCCCTGCCTGCTGGAGAGTGAACCAGAGTAGCCCATGTGTGTCCTGCCTCAGCAGGGAGGCTTGGGAAAGGGGACCCTGGGGGATGCCTATCTTGTCTTCCTGCCTGATGCAGGGGCTGTCAGGGGGCAGGGGAAATGCCCTGTGTGAGGTTAGGGGTGAGAAGGCATCAGGAAACTGCTCTCCAGAGCAAGAGAGCCTTCCTTCTATTTGTCCACGCACACATGTTTATTGAGCAGCTGCTATGTGCCAGGCACAGGTTAGGCATCCAGATGAACAAGAGAACACCTGCTTTGTGGGACTTACATCCCAGAGGATGAAAAGCAGATAATAAATATACAAGCAAAGCCCACAAATGAGACTCTTTTGGGAAGTGACAGGCTCTACAGTAAAAAGAAATAGCCTATGATGAAGAATTGGCTGTGTAATGGGGGAGGGGCAGGGAACAGGCTCTGGCAGGTTAACCTCAGGGGAGACCTTTCCCGGGATGTGACCTCTGAGCTGTGACCTAAATTTTGAGAATGAACCAGCCTCAGAAAACTCTGAGGGAAGAGCATTCCAGCTAGAGGGAAGTGGAAGTAGACAGGAGTGGCCTGAGACACCTGTTCAAAACACAGAAACCTGGTGGGGAGGGGACAACAGAAGATGAGGTCAGTGGGGAGAAATTTAGATTTATTTCAAAGGAAAGGAAAACCGCTGAGTTTTAAGCTAGGGAACGATATGGTTTGTGTTTTAGAAAGATCTTCACGGCTCTCCTGGGAGGGATGCTCTGCAGGTGGCAGCTGGGACAGGTGGGTGGAAACTGATCCTGGCCTAGGTGGCTGTGCTGTCAGTGGACATGGAGTGAAATAGGTGGATTGGAGATCATTTTGGAAGCAGAGGCAGCAGAACTTTCTGGTGCCTTCCATGTTCAGAATGAAGGAAAACGCTGTGGCTTCTCAACCAGGGGCAATTTTGCCGCTGCGCACCCGCCCCCCGCCCCAGGGACATTTAGCAATATCTGGAGACATTTTTGGTTGTCACAGCTAGGGAGAGGTTGCTATAGGCATCTAGCAGGTGGAGGCCAGGGCTGCTATTAAACACCCCCCCCCCCCCAGTGCACACAGGGGCCCCCATGACAAATAATATTGACCATTGTGCCGGGGAACCAGAGGCGATTAGACCGCCTGCGGGGCATGGGGGGATGATCCAGAATTAGTCATGGCATTGTTGGGTTTGAGATGACATGGGGGTCTGAGCACTCAGTGGCTGTTGTTTATATGAGTCTGGGGCTGGTGGCCTAAGTCTGGGAGTTTTTGGAGCACTGATGTTATTTGAGGCCATGGGACTGGGCAGGATTGTCTAGGGAAACGTATTTTGTTTTCTGGTATGGTCCCCTCCTCCTACCATGCCTGTCCTGCATCTATTTGATGAATTTCTTTCGCACACCCCACATGCTCACCTCTTTATGATACTCCTGAGAAATTCCCAAAGGCCCAGGCTGAGCCTCCACTTGTCCATCTCCTCATTGCTCAGTGATTAGCAGACACTACAACGGATGCCCTTGGAGATCTAAGGTCAGGTGGGCTCTTGGGCCTCGCAGGCAATATGGTACCTGCTTGGTACTTCCTGTTGGTGTGGTCTTCAGAGCTTCTCCTCCAGTCCAGACCCAGACTAAATAGAATTCTCTCTAACCAGAGACCACCACCATTTTGAATTCTACATGGTCTCTTAATACGATTCCAAAACATATGTTGTCCGGTGGCCCTGGCCTCTGACGTGTAGCTTTGTCTTATGAAAGCCTGGCTCACTGCTTTGTTATACCTGGGCCCTGCTTGCAACATAGGTAGGTTCTACCCCAAACCCAGAGTCATGAGTAGGTCTTGTAAGTGAGTTGATGGACAGGGCCATCCCCCTGGGACCATGAGCAGTACCCAAGATGTGTTTGGCCAGGTGGAAGCCAGATGTATTAGGTGAAGAATGTTGCCAATAGACTTTCTCATTGGCTCCCAGTCAGGGCCGCAGTGGGTGACTTGACCCACCTCAGCTGCCAGAAGAGAGGAGCTTTTTGAAAAGAGAATGAAAAACAATTAGTTCCCAGAAGTTCAGGAGATGTTCATGCTCTGGTGAAAATCAGCTCATCCAAAAGCTGCATTTCTGATCTGCTCTAGAGACAGACACTGTCCACAGACTTGTGAATGCAGGTCACTCTTCTGGATATTTCAGGGAAGAGGAAATCCTACTACAACAGTTCTCAGTGGCTTAGAGTCCTAATCATTTGAATGTGAATCAAGATGTATTCACTGCAAGTAATAGAATTCCTGGCTGAGAGTGGCTTGTACAATAGAAACATTAGTTCTCACTTAACAAGAGTCGAGGCAGGGGAGCCCTGGAGGCAGTTTGTTTGCACAATAATGTCTTCAAAGACCCAGGATCTTCCTGTCCTCTGTTCCTCTGTCCTCCTCCTGTCTCTGGCCTTGCTCTTCATGGTCTCAAGATGGCTGCTGCAGCTCCAGACATTATATCTCCATTCAAAGTGAGAATAAAAAGCAGGACTCCCTGCTGTTTGTCTTTTAATCAGAGAGCAAAATCCTTCCAAGAACACCGTCACCCCAGCAGACTTTGCTTCGTGCCTCATTAGTCCAGGCTTGGGTTTTGTACCTCACACCTAAGCCAAACACTGGCAGAGGGAAGTGGGCTTTTCATTTGACTTAGCTCAGGGGTTCCCAAAGTGAGCAGATCCGACACCCTCTTCTTAAAGCAAATATTTTTGGCATGTTTACCTGAAATAAATTCACAGATAATAGAACCTATCTGCACATCTTTTAACTGATCAAATACTCCGACTGTAATTTAAAGGAAAACCAAGAGGGAAGTGAGTTAGAGGAAACCATATGTATGCTGATATCTTAGACACAGCTCCACTGGAAGACCAATGAAGCAGTCAGAGGCCCACACTAGTGTGGGATCACATAAATCTGACAGGTACAAACGCAGTAGGGTATGAACATGTGGTTTGGACAGCTCAAATACCACAAGTGCTACAGCCATAAACAATGTGATTTTCCCAAATAGTGAACAATTTCGCAAAATTTCTAAACAAAACAAACTGCAGTCTTCCCTCCGTTTGCTTAGTGGTTGCATTCCCAGAACATTCAGTGTAGAGTAGAACCAGGCAAAACATCTCTTGTGTTTATATGTGAAATGGGGTTCATCTCTGAGGTCAGGTAACTGACCGTAAAAGCTCTTTCACGTGCACGAGCATCTTGTGGGACATTACAAAGTCGTGCTGGAAACAGGGCAGCTCTTCACGGTGGGGAGCGTTGCAAATTATCCAGCATCCCTGCATGGCCGCCAGATGCCAGAAACGTACCCCAGTCACTGTGACAACCAAAAAAAAAAAAAAAAAAAAAAACCTCACAAATTCCTGTGAACACCCCTTTGGGCTGATTTCACCCTTGTGAGAACCATGGGCTTAGACTAATGCTGGTTTATTGCCAGGATGAGGGTCTACCTCCTTAACAAAGTTAGGGTCCTGTAAACTGACTTTTGGAATGACTTTGGGGTGGGGGAGCACCCACAGCTTCTGCCTCAGAGCTGTCCCAAAGCCCCTCTTTCTGCTTCTTACTTGCCTTGTAGACACCTTCCTATGATGTCCTAGTCCCCTTGGGTGGCACAACCCCATGCAGTTAGCACGGACCAGCCTCTCCGGCAAATGGGGTCATGAGTTCTTGGGTGCATCCGGGTATCAGTGGGCTTCCACCTGGGGAGGAGATAATGAAAGTACAGAAGACACATCTCGGAGGATCAGTAGGTCCCAGGGGTTAAGAGGATGCTCTCTGGAGCCAGACCTCCAGCCCAGCCACTTAGTAGCTGGGTGGAGCTAGCTGGTCAGGTCACAGAACCTCTCTGAGCCTCAGATCCCTCTTCTGTAAAATGGGGATAATGATAGTTAGCTTCCTGGCAGCCTCCCCACCTCCGGCACTCAGAGTGAGACACGAGTACAGTGAGTGGGCACATGGAAACTGCTTCCAGAAGTCAGGCGTCATTGCTTATACTTGTAGATCGTTTTTAGCTTTTTTTTTTTTTTAATTGAGGTGTAATCGACTTATAACAATGTACTAGTTTTAGGTGTACAGCATAGTGATTTGACATACATACATGTTGTAAAATGATTATTACATTAGTTTTAATATCCATCATCACCCAGTTAAATGTTTTTCCTTGTGATGAGAATTTTTAAGATTTATTCTCTTAGCAACTTGCAAATACACAGCACCATTAACTACGGTCACCCTGCTGTACATTGTGTCCCCGGTTATCACCGGAAGTTTACACCTGTTGACCACCTTCACCCATTTTGCTCACCCCTCGCTGCCCACCTCTGGCAGCCACCAAATCTCTTCTGTGTATGAGTTCCACGAGTTTTGTTTTAAGATTCTGCATCTAAGTGAGCTCACACAGGGTTGTCTTTCTCTGACTTATTTTGCTAAGCCCCATGCCCTCCGGGTCCATCCACGGTGACCGCAAAGGGCAGGATCTCCTCCTTTCTCCAGGCTGAGTAATATTCCATGTGTGTGTCTATACACCACCTCTTCTCTGTTCGTTCATCCGTTGGTGGATATTGAGGCTCCTTCCGTGTCTTGGCCTGTTGTGAATAATGCTGCAGCAGACGTGGGGGTGCAGGTATCTTTAGTGATTTCATTTCCTTCGTCTAAATGCCAGAAGTGAAAATGCTAGATCATAGGGTAGTTCTGTTTTTAATTTCTGATAGGGGAACTACCCGCTGCTTTCCACACTGCTTTCTTCTTAGCATCTCGAAGTGCTTCTGCGCCTCCTCCCGTGACCTCTCAGCCACCCTGTCCACAAGGAGTGCTGCGATCTGCCCCCTGCAGAGGATGGAGTCCAGCTCAGAGAGACGCCACAAGTAGGCCAGGTAACTAGAGCCTGAGCGTGAGGCTTCCTGACCGTATGAGGTCCGCTGTGTCCCACTCCCACCCTGCCCTCACCCACCCCACACTTAGGCCTCAATCAGGCCAGCTCAGGAGGGGAGCAAGACTTGGGGACCCATCTGTAGAGCCCCGAGCCACTTCTGGGAGCCCAAAGTGGGCTTGTCACCACGTACTCAGGAGATGCTCATAAGCTGAGCAGGAGTTCATAATCAATCTCCAGGGCGGCACCCAGGCCACACCCAGACCAATTAAATCAGTGCCCCAGGGTTGGGGCTGGGGCATCAGGATATTTTAGGGCTCCCAAGTGACTCCAGTGTGCAGCTAACACAGGAAGAGAAGGTGCTGGATGGGATGCCTTCTGCTAGGCATTTCTGCAAATAGATGGTAGCGGCTCCTGTAATAAAACCGTCCTTCTTTGGCCTGTTGTACCTATAGAAAAGTCCAGACTCCTTGGGGTAAGCTACCCTGCCCTGTACCACCTGGCCTCTGCCCCCAACTCACACCCCACTCCTCAAAGCTTATTAAACTGTCACACTAAAAAATAATAATAATAATAAAAAAAATAAAAAATAAAAAAAATAAACTGTCACACTGACCTCTTCTCTGTTCCTTGGCCACATCCAAGTTTGTTCCAACCTCAGGGCCTTTGCACTTGCTGTCTCCTCTGTCTGAACATCACAAGTGTGGCTCCTTTTGATCCATCAGGTCTCAGCTCAAACGTCACATCCTTATTAGATAATGCCTAAAATGACGCCTGTGTTATGTTGATCACACCACTCTCTGGAATTAACTCAATGTACTTGCTTATTTGTCCTTTGTCCTCTCTCACTAAAAAGTAAGCCCCGTGGCCACAAAGCCAGGTCTGTCTCGTTCACTTCTGTATTCCCCAGCACCCAGAGCAAGTCCCAGCACTCTGCATGCCCGGGAGATATTTTTTGGTCGAAGAAATCTGGAAGGAGGCTTGAAGATGCTCTGCTGGGTCTGAATCTAGAGTTCAGGGATCCAAGCTCAAAAGTGACTGCTGAAGGCAAAGGAGTCAAAACCAGCGTGTCACTTGCAGGAAGCAAAGGGGGGAGTGGGAAGAGTTGCCTTTGCACACTCCCCAGTCCCTGGACCCTCCTTGCACCCCATGCAGTGCCGGAGCTGGGATTCATGCTGACATCGCTCAGAAAGGGGCAGCCATCCCCCTCAGGCCACAGCAGGGGCATCAGACCCTGTGGAATGGCCTGTGGAACCCTCCGCTTCTGACCGGTCTCAGGCCACTTGGGACGTGCATGTTAATCCATAAGATCAGTGATGTGAGGTTTCTGCAGGTGCCCTGTCTCTGCACCTGCATTGTCCCCTCTGGAAAGGAACTGTCACAGCTCAGACCTGCCTCTCTCTCCTCCTCTCCTGAACTCACACCCCTGAAAGCTCATGTTTCTACACACCAGGCAGTGTTCTAAGTGCCCACTCAGGTGTATGCACGGTAACTCCGTGCCACAGGCTGTGTCCGTCCGTTCACGCTGCTCTATCAACATCAGAGACTAGCAGGATTGTAAGCAACAGATTTCTCACCAAGGTCACGGTGCCAGCAGATTCAGAGTCTGGTGAGACACCACTTCCTCATTCACAGATGACACCTTCTTGTGTCCTCATGTGGCAGAGGGGCAAGGGAGTTCTCTGGGGTCTATTTTATAAGGACACTAATCCCATTCATGAGAGCTCCCCCCTCGTGCCTCATCACCTCCCAAAGACCCCACCCCCTAATAGTATATCGTATTGGGGATTAGGTTTCACCATATGAGTTTTGGGGAAACACAAACATTCCATCTATAGCACAGAGACCCTTTAATCCCCATTTTCCAGACAAGGAAGGTGGGATGCAAAGAAGTCTCCCCGTGTTCTGTCCTATTAGAGAAGGATGTCACAGGCTGGCTAAGCAGGGTCTGTGTTCAGCTCACAGAAGCGTTTAACCTACATGCTGTTTTGAACATATTTTAAAGTTGTCAGATCTTTTAAAAATTGTGAGATTTCTACATTTTAAAAATCAGAGTTTCTAATTTGTGGGGGAAAAAAAGGGAGACGGGCACGTCTGGCCGCCTTGAGTTCCATCCCCACCAATTTTAGGTTCACCACTTTGCCACAGTCCCTCCTGTTCCCTATTGTCTGAAGCTGCAATCAGGTTCACTTGCCACTGGTCATTGCACTTGCCCTGCTGGTCTCATCGTGGAGCAGTATTTCTTTGTGTTCTTAACGCCTCTATCAAGAGTGTAGAGTGAGAGCTGGAGAGAAGGGAGTGTGTGGGTTTTTCTTTCACTCACCCACTTCATTTATGTCACCTGCCTGGCCCACATGGGCATTGGAGTTCACCCTCAGCCACAACACTTTGTTCAAATCAAATGGCCACATTTCTAGAGACCATGCGTTGCAATTTTGTTTATAATAATAACAGAAGTCTAATATCTATTGGGTACTTGTTGCCAAGCATTTGGTCATCACTACAAAACTTTTGATCAGAGCCTGTTATCATCTCCATTTTGTAATTGAGGAAACTAAGGCACCATGGGTGATGCCTCCACTGGAATAGGGGCCCCTTAAGCTTGTTCATCTTCATACCACTCGTGCTCAGATGACTGGCCGTTTGAAACCGTGATTGAAAGAATGAATGAATGAGGTTCTCCTCTAAGTGTTCATCTGATTAAAGCCATTGGCCCCTGGAGACCAAACATCTTGATTCATCACAGGTCGTTTGTGATACTCCATTTGGAGGAATGGGCTCTAATCAGTGTCATTCAAGGCTCTTTGGTTGTGTTTCTGGTTGTGACAGATCACCCCCAGCTTGGTGGCTTAAAGCAACATTGTATTTGTAACAATTCTGTGGGTTGCCTAGTGGTTCTCCTGCTTCCTATAATATAAGCGGGAAGATCCAAAATGGCTAAACTCAAATGGCCAGCCCCTAGTGCTGGTCACCAGGCAGGAGTACACTGGGGCCATCCACTGAATCCTCCATCCTCCTCCATGGGCCTCTTCCCACAGCTGCTTGCACTTCCTCACAGTATGGTGGTCTCTGAGCGGCATGGCTCCTAGAAACACAAAAATGAAAGCTGCCAGGCCTTCTAAGGCTTTAGCTTAGGAAGCTCTAGGGCCCCTACCCCTCGAGCAGGAGTTGCTGGAGAAGGGGTTCCAATGGGACAGATGCACCCTGACTTTTTCCTTCTGCCCTTGACACTCCTTTTATTTTTTTATTTTTTATTTTTTTTGTTGTTGTTGTCTTGGAACAAAATTTATTTATTTATTTATTTTTTATTTTATTTTATTTTATTTTTTTTTAATTTATTTTTTATTGGTGTTCAATTTACTAACATACAGAATAACCCCCAGTGCCCGTCACCCATTCACTCCCACCCCCGCGCCCTCCTCCCCTTCCACCACCCCTAGTTCGTTTCCCAGAGTTAGCAGTCTTTACGTTCTGTCTCCCTTTCTGATATTTCCCACACATTTCTTCCCCCTTCCCTTATATTCCCTTTCACTATTATTTATATTCCCCAAATGAATGAGAACATATAATGTTTGTCCTTCTCCGACTGGCTTACTTCACTCAGCTTGACACTCCTTTTAAAAGTCAAACGCCTTGTGAGAGTCTGACCAACTTTGGTCACATGATCACCGCTGGGTCACATGGCAGGAAAAAGTGACACAACCTGGCAGGGGAGAGAAAAATCCTCAAAAGGAAATTGGGTTCCGAGGATCAAGAGAAGGGGACCAGATGCTGGGCAAAGTTAGAAACCACCACTCAGCCCCTGAATAAATGACACCTAGGATGAGAGATTATCATTTTTGAATAAGTAGCTGGAAGATGGATGGATGGATGGATGGATGGATGGATGGATGGATGGATGGGTAGAGGAATGATTGAATGCGTTTTTTAAAAATCTAGTATAAGTAGAATGCCCAAGGGGCACCTGGATGGCTCAGCCAGTTAAGCATCTGACTTTTTATTTCAGCTCAGGTCAGGCTTTCAGGGCCATGAGATTAGCCCTGCATCAGGCTCTATCCTGGGTGTAGAGCCTGCTTAAGATTCTCTCCTCTTTCTTTTCCAAAAAAGAAAAACAAGAATGCCCAAGTCTCTGGTCTCTCTTCCAGGTCAGGGAGCCCATAACCCAGGCACTGCTGGGGGCCGAGAGCCCTCTTTATGAAACAGAATCAGCTCCCAGAATCCCTGCTGTGCCTCAGCATCCTAACCCCAAAAATGGGGATAATCTGAGCTGGCTCCTGGAAGGGAGAGCATGTGCAATAATGAGGGAACCTCCAGCACAGTGAGTGTGCTCCCGCCTCCCCAGACCCCACCCCGCCTGGACACTGGCAGCCAGCTCTCGCACCTTCTCTTGCAGCCACTGGACACCCAGTGACACCCTGTGAGTCCCTCAGTGTGGTGAGACTGCCAGTGGGAGAAACTGAGCCAAGCATAAAGAGCACCTCTAACCTATGGCTTTTCTCCCCTCGGCAGTCTATTTCCAGCTGCTGATTGGATTGCACAGCATGCCAGGGTTGGAAATGGACCTGTCATGTGAAATTCTCTCGACTTGCATCTCTAAATTTAGTGAGTTATTTGGGAAAAGTTGCTTCAGACTCCTTCCCCCGCCAATGAGTACAAGCTTCTCAAATAATTGTAAGCACCGGGCCGTTTCCAAGGTGAGCTAATGAGACGCTCATTTGCTGATAGCAGGGCCTTGATGGGTGAGGATGGCGCACATGGCTGTGGATTAGGTGGAAAGGGAAGAAATAATTAGATTATTAATACCGGGTGGCCAAAATAGATTCCTATCCCTTTATGTTCTTTCAAAGGGAACTATAGTCTCTGAAACCATAAATATGTGTCTTGTGGGGGTAAACTGTACTGAGAAAATGTAGGGTTAAAAAATAGGGGACTGGAATCCTCAGTCTCAGCTGAGGCGTCTACACTGAGAGCCAGCCCACAGATAGGGGTGAATAATGACTCCGTTCAGGTCCAACTTTATTGCTTTTGGCCAAAGGCCTTTTGCAGAAATAACTTTGTAACTTGCTGCCAGGGAAGCTTTTGTCCACAGCTGAGACAAAAGAACAAAGAACAGAGGTGGGAATTTCTGTGTCGGATGCCCATTTCCCCTAAACACCTAGCAAGAACAACAGGTGTGGCCTGGAAGGTGTGGGCTGGGGGAAGGTGAAGTCCAACCTCCTCTGTGGCAGGCTGCCACTCCTGTTCCCTCCTCCTGCCATCCTGGTGTTTATTCTGTTCTTCAAGCAAACTCATTCCTACCTCAGGGCCTTTGCACTCGCTTTTTCCTTTGGTTAGAAAGCATTTCACTTGTAAGTGGCTTCTCACCACCTTCTGGTCTCACCTCAAACATCACCCATTCTTAGAGGCCTTCCCTGATTTACTCTCTATCCTGTCTCCCTGATGGTTCCTTCAAAGCTCTTAAAATGACCTGAAACTCATCTTTGTTATTATCTGTCTCTCCCAGCAGGATGTCAGCTCCTTGAGGGCAGAGGCCTGGCCCACCCTGTGTTTGTGGTTTCTTCCGAGCATCCTGCGTAGCACCTGGCACATTGTAAGTGCTCAGGAAAGATCACACAGGTTTGAAGGGTTGCAAATAGCCCTCCAGCCAAGCTCCAGAGGAGCTTCATTTGGTCTGCTCAGTATTTAAAATGTAGTGAACGTTTTCACTTTAAGAAGGATATTTCCAGTGGGGTCGAGTCCTCACCCTGCAACCTGTTCCTTTAGATCCAGACCATGTCACTCGTTTCTCCTGCCTCGCCCCTGCAGACATTTGAGTTTGAGGTTCCACTTTAGACAAAGGCCACTGCAGACAGGTGTCTCTCTCCAAAGATAACCAGATAATATCCGGGCTTCTCCTGAGCCTAGGCCGTGGGCCAGCCCACTGGCTCTGGCCAACCCCGTCCCATTGAGTCGATGAAGGCATGGTTTCCAGTGGGCAGGACCTTGTGGTCCTCATCTTAGGGGCCGTGTTTTAGGGGGTCATTCCATAAATGACATGGAATTTCACTGTGTTCTCTTCTGAGTCATCAGGGAAGGAGTCCCCATAACCCCTCCTTTGTGGTCCTCAAGGAGGCCTGCTCCCCTTGCAAGAAAAAGGTCAGTGCCCTTGGCAAGCAAGAATCCAACTACAATGTCATTGAATTTGTTTCTTTATGTTGCTATCCATTTATGGCAGGGATTCTCCCCTGGGGGCGATTTTGTTCCCCCCGAGGGAACACATGGCAGTGTCTGGAGACGTCTTTGTTGTCCTCAGTTGGGGGTGGATACTACGCACGTGTCACAGGTAGAGGCCAGGCAGGCTGCCAGACACCCTACAATGCACAGGCCAAAGAATGGCCCAGCTCCCAATGTCCGTGGAGCCCAGATTGAGAGATTCTGGCTTAGGGCAAGTGGTGCTTGCTCCTCATGGAGGGAGAAGCCTTCCTTTGTAGATAAATTTGCTAAAATTGGAAAGGGAACAAGCTGAAGAATCTGGCACAAGTTGAGAGTGCAGGTGACACGCAGATCTTCTGAGACCTTGCCACACAAGAGTGGGGGCATGGGGTCGAAGTGGGTCCTGTTGGTGATTGTGGGCCAGGTGGAGTAGCTGCATTGTCTGGGCCAAGTTCTGGAAGGCTGGGGGACGTCTGTGGCTCTTACCCGGCCTAGCATTGTCAGTGCCACCCCTCACCCCAGAGCTGGTCCCCGGCCCCAGCCCAACACCCCTCAGTTTAAGGCATCCACTCCTGACAGGTCAGCCCCTGCCATGGACACAGCAGCCTCCCCTTCCGGACAGCTCCCATGGGCACAGTGTCCCTGGGCTCCGAGGGCCAAGGGGCAGGCCTCCGGAGTGTCCCCCTCTTACCACAGCAGGGGGGAGGGGGGGCAGTTATGGCCAGTTCCCCAAAACCAGGTCCCACACTTCACTTGGGGTTTCTGGGTTTGTTGGCGGCTTCCTTTCTACTTAAAAACAAGGAAGGGGAAGTTTTATTTTTTAAGTGGGAATTCCTGTTTTCCATGCCAGTATAACAGGAGAAGCCCCATTCTCTGAAGTATGGGGCGGGGGTGGGGGTGCCTTTTGTGGCTTTCCACGTCCAGCACAAGCTTTTCTCTTTGCTCCCTTCAGAAGCAGGACAAGCAGGACTCTGGCCCTGACACTGCTGATTGAACCCATTTGAATCATATGAGACGGAGGAGTGGGGTCCAAGGAGCCTTCAGGTCCCCCGGGCCTCCTGAGGCTCAGGGATCTCGGAACTGGGCGTGGGCACAGACTCCAAAGCTTGCCAGACACAGACACAGAATCAGACTAGGTTCAAGTTCCACTTCCTAGAAGGGGTGATGTGTGCTCTCGAGAGGCCCCCATGGCTCTCCAGGAGGTAGCAGGACCCTTTGTGTTTCCAAGACGGCCGCAAATTAGCCTGCTCGCTCATCTACACCGTGACCTTGACACTCCTCCATGGAAAGATGGGGTCCCTTGTCCCCTCCTTTTGAACCTGGCCAGTCTTTCTTGTGAATGGCCTGTGACCGATAGAATGTGGTGGAAGTGGCCCTGGGAGACAGCAGAAATGAGCTCAGTTGCAAAAACTGAGGCAGCCCTGCCCATCGCTGGGACACCGCCCTCCCGAGCCACATGGTGCCCCATAAGAAATCAGACCCCCCTACCCTGAGGCCACCATGCTGGGAGGAAGCCCAGGGCACACAGGGAGGGGCCCCCTGAGGTCCTAGCCAAATGCCAGTAGCAGCCACCAGCTCTTTGGTCATTTCAGCTCTGGCTTCAGACATTCTAAAGCAGAGACCAGCTATCCATGCTGTGTCCTGTAAAAAAAAAAAAAAAAAAAAAAAAAAAAGACTTTATTCTCCTGCTAAGGTTGAAGATCAGTTGTTACACAGAAACAGTCATCAGAGCACTTAGCATGTACCAGTCTACCTCCTTTCAATCATTCATTCATTCGACAACATCCAGAATCTCACATTTTGCCCCCTCACCGCCCCTCTCCTGGTCCAAGCACTGTCCAGGCAGCTGTCCCACTGGCCTCCCTGCCTCCACCCTCACGCCCTGCAGTCTATTCTCCATACACAGCCAGAAGGATCCTGTTAAAACCTACATCCAATCTCAACATTCTCAGGCTGGAACTTTCCAGATCCTCCTCTCGCTCCAAATATTAGCCTTCCCATCACTCAACACTCCAGCCCTGCTTGCCCACTTTATATGTCTCAGGCTCCCCGGCACGCTACTCTCCCAGGACATTTGCTTTTGTTTTTCCCTATGCCTGGAACACCTTTCCCCTAAATATCTTCAAGGCACATTTCTTCACCACCTTCAGGGTTCTACCCAACTGACACCCCACCCCCACCCCCCGCCGTTTAAAGATGCAGCCTTACCCTGACCAGCACTTCTGACCTCTCTCTCTTGTCTCACCCTCTTAGGACTCATCACCTCATGCCTGTGATTTATTTTGGTGTTGATCCATAAAAGATTGTTTATTTCTGGGTCTCCAGCATGTAGAATAGGGCCTGTGCATAGTAGGTGCTCAGTAAATATTTGTTGACCAACTGGAAGAATTAGCACCCAGGCTGTGCCAGGGGCTGGGGCTATTTAGAAAAGAGACAGCCCAGGGCGCCTGGGTGGCTCAGTCGGTTGTGTGTCCAACTCTTGGTTTCGGCTCAGGTCATGGTCTCAGGATCCTAGGATCAAGCCCTACATCAGGCTCCCTTCTCAGCACAGAGCCTGCTTGAGGATTCTCTCTTTCTCTCTCCCCATCTGCCCCTCCACCCACTTGCATGCGTCTTTTCTCTCTCTCTCTCTCTCTCTCTCTCTCAAATCTTCTTTTAAAATCCTTTAATGGGGGCCTGGGTGGTTCAGTTGGTTAAGCATCTGCCTTCAGCCCAGGTCATGATCCCGGGGTCCTGGGTTTGAGCCCCATGTTGGGCTCCCTGCTCAGAGGGGAGTCTGCTTCTCCTTCTGCCCCTGCCCCTCCCCACCGCCCACGCTCTTTCTCTTTCTCAAATAAATAAGTAAAATCTTTTTTAAAAAGTAAAGAAAAATCCTTAAAAAAAAAAAAAGAAGAAGAAGAAGAAGAGACAGCCCTACCCCTGCAGAGCTTCCAGTAAGAAAAACAACCCCCACAAAATAAAGACCAGAATAGAAGAGTGCATGAAGAATCACATGTTGTGATGAGTGTTCTGAAGAGAACAAACCTTGGATGAGGCCAAGAGTAACAGGGAGTCCTGCTTCCAGGAGGGCGGCCAGGGAAGGCCCCCTCTCCACCTTCAGACTCCACCTATCCCACACTGCAGGGCCGTGCCCAGGGAACAGTCTGTTTGGCTTGGCAGATGAGGAAACTGAGACCAAATTGGGACCAGAATTCATGACTCCCACGCCCACGTTCCTTCTGCTTTTCCACACCACCTTTTTCTTATCGGTTGACAAATAAGGATGAGGAAAGTTTGCCTACAGTAAGGCAGAGAGTTGGGCCCAGGCCCAGGCCGAGGGCTAGCAAGCTGTGTTGTCAGGTCTCTCTGCACAGAGGCAGGAGGCAGCTGGGAAGCCACCTGAGTCAACACTCTGTCTCCAGCTTGCTCTACCATTTGGGTTCATTTGGTTGCAAGTGACAGAGAAAGCAACTTGGCGCAACCTAAGAAACAAAGAGAATTTGATTCATGTCCCTAAGGAGTCAACGTGTGAGAAAGTTCACCTATGAAAGAAAGAAAACTGCTCAAACTAGTCAAAGGAAAAAAAGGAATCTCTTGGCACCCACAACAAAGAACCCAGACGTAAATCTTCTTCTTTCAGGCTTAGCTGGATCCAGGTCTCAAATGTTTCAAAACCCAAGTATGTTCCATTTCTCTGCTCTGTTTTCTTCCACGTGTTGGCTTCATTCCACCTCTACATGAGGCAAGATGGTGTCCATCTTCCCTCACTCTCATGGTGGAAGGACATGGAACAAGTTAGCCAGTTGAAAAGGGTAGGTAGGCATCTTCTCCTAGCCAGGCCAGGGCGCCTGGATTACTCTGGTTGGCCAATCACTGGGGAGGAGGAATTGGAAGGCTCTGATTGGCTCAGGTCTGGATCCCATGGTCTAGCCTTGGAGCTCTGCAGCTGGGGCATAGTTTGAACCTCACGGACTGAGGACTGGGGAGAAGATCCCCAAATGAAAACTGGATGCGTTATAGAAAGTATGTTAGCCCAAACCCAACCAAGAATGCTAGCCAACATATATTGGGCACTTACTGTATACAGTCCTAAAGGTCTAAAGGATTCACAGGCATTAAGCCATTTCGTCTTCACAACTCTGTAAATGCTCTTACTGGCCCCACTTTATAGATGAAGACACTGAGGCCACAAGAGGGTAAGTTACTTCTCCAACAACTTGTCCGTAGTAGAGCCAAGATTGGAACGCCACTTCTCTGGCTTGTTCCCGGCTGCATTTTAGCACGTACCTATCTGCTTGGCTTTCTCCACTCTCTCAGCTCCATCAGAGGAGAGGTCTGTGTTTGGTTTTTTTCACTGATCATGAAACAGTATTTGCACATAGATGCTCAGATACTCGAGCATGTGAATTACATGGCCTCTCAAACACTGCTCACTTTACATATAAAACCTTGTGACATTCAGCCTTCCAGCTCCTTGAATATATTGTTTCTAAGCTTTCGTTGAGCTCTTAACTAGACTCCGTGGTCCCATCCTAGAAGTTCACTGTGGTTTGCCATAACTTCGAGTCCTGACACTTCTCACTTTTGGCTAGAGTTTTTCAACTCCAGCTTTTGACTTGACTCCTTAGAATGTCAGCTCCCTGAGGGCAGGGACTTTTTTTTTTTTCCCCACTGCTTTATCTGCAGTACCAAGAACTGTGCCTGGCACATAGTGGGTCTTTGAGAATTTCTTGTCGAACGAATAGTTATACAAGCAACGGGGTTCTTAAGCCATTCTCTCTATGCCCTGATTTCCTTTCCAGATCCTGAGCCCTTGTCTTGAAATTTCATCTTTGCTGCCTCCCTTTGAAAGACCCTTCTCTTGTCCTGTGTCCTGCTCTGGAGAGCTGGCTTGCTTCTCTACCTCCAGCTGGACTTCCAAGACCAGGCACAGAGAACCACCAGATGTCCTGGCCCCAGGCAGGAAGACAAGGAGAGTCTGTGCCCATAGGTTACAGGAGCTCCTGTCCTTTCTTTGACAGCCCTGGAGAGGAAGAGAGAAGCCTGGAAAAAGCCTGAAGCCAGGAAGAAGGGGAGACACCAGAGGAGTGTAAGGTTGAACAGATGTGCTTGTGTCATTTCCCTATCTAGACAACTCCTGGGCTTGCGAGGTTCCAGACCACGCATTTCCATCCTTCCCACTCTGCCTGCCATTTGCTCATGCCATTTCCCATGCTGGAAACACCCCGTCTTCCCCCCTCTTCAGAAAAACCCTGTGGGTTCTTCAGAACTTTGTTCCTCTTACTTAGGAAGAGGAACTTAAACTTTACCTTAAACTTTATCCTGTGAGACCTCCAGGCAGCCCTCTCTGACTGCCCTCCCCCCCCCCCCACCCCAGGCCAGCACTTTCCCCCTTCTTCTTTCTGTTTGTGCCATACGCTTAACCTCAGCTGCTTGTACCATTCATGGGTCTCCAAGTGAGCACAGGGGTCAGGTTGAGGCGCTGGGGTCGGGCCGTCTGGATGCACATCTCAGCTGTGAGGTCTGCTTGCTTTACCCACCCAGGGCTCTGCAGGAAGCAGGTCGGGCCTTCCAACAAAGGTGTGAGCAGTGTTAAGAAAATGAGTATTCAGATCCCGAGGGCTGGGGACGGTGGGGAGCATTGGTTGGCACCTGGAGAGAGCCACCCACGGGAGCTGCGGCCCCCAGCAGAGCAAGAGAGGGATGTGGTCAGCTCCCAGCACCTGGGCAGGGAGGACGGATGCCTGGCAGTGACCCCCCTCCCGCTCCCCCAGGGCCAAATCCCACCAAGAGCCAACTGCTGTGGTCCATCCAAGTGAATCTCCCGGGGCGCGGGGAAGCCCGCCCAGGGAGAGGATGGGGAGGAGGTGAGCCAAGGTGGAGGCAATAGCTGCCCCACCTCCAAACTGCATGACCTTGGGCAAGTTCTGGAAACTCCCCGTGCCTCAGTTTCCTCATCTGCAAATAGAACATCCGACTCCGAGCTGTAAGGGTGACTCCGAGCTGTAAGGGTGACGGAGCTAACGGGAAGAGTGCGGAGGGATGGGCGGGGCCTGTCCTGAGTACCCCGCACGTGGTATTATTCATTCTCCACCACCGTTTTTCAGGGCAGTTTGCTGGGCTGGGCCTGGTGCTTCCTGTTGGAAAAGATTCCCTGAAGCAGCAGCGGATGCCTGTCTGCACGAGGCTCAGCCCGCGTCCCCGGCAGCATCCCCGGCAGCATCCCCGGCAGCATCCCCGGCAGCCCCGCGGAGCCTCCCCCTGCGGGCGGGGCTGGCACGCGGCCGCCCGCTCCCACGGTTCCTCCCCGCTCCCTCCCATTGGCCAGCCCGGGTCACATGTCTGCCTCTGGGCCAATCACTGGAGCCAAGGAGACGGGACGTGCTGATTGGCTCTGCCTGGGTCACGTGTTCCGCCCCGGAGCCCCGCTGCCCCAGCCTAGCGCAGTAAGGGGGCGGCCGGGACCCCAGCCCCCCTGGAGGACCTCCCGGAGTTGGGGGGGCCAGTGGAATGCTTTGCTAGGTCAGGAGTTGGGGACACGGATGTGAAACCTGACAAAGATCCTTGGCCTCAGGGAGCTGACACCCCAGTCGGGCTGGAGAAGGGGGGGTGACCCATAAAGAAAGAGGTAAAATCCATAGTTTGCTAGAGGTGGTCAGGTCTAGTGGGAGGAGCAGATATTTCTGTGCTAACCTGTGGAGACAAAATGTAAGCAATGACCCGAAGGAGGTGAGAACGGGGCCTTGAAGGTAGCTGGAGGAAGGCTCCAACCAGAGGGAACAGCAAGTGCAAAGGCCCTGGGGTGGAGACATGCCTGGCATGTCAAGAAACAGCACAGGGGCGGAGTGGACAAGGGGAAAAATGGAAGAGGATGAGGTCAGAGGGAGGATAGGCACACTGTGTAGAGTCTCATTGGCCCTTTGGAGGGTTTGGGGTTTTATTTAGCATGAGATGGGCTTTTCAGTGGAGGGCCTTCTTGATTTTAACAGGATCCTCTGACTATTTGCTAGAAGGTGGAGAGAGTAGAAGCAAGGAAACTACTTAGGAGGCTGTTAGGATACAGGCAGGATTATCCTACCACCTAAGGCTGTGCTTTGCACATACTAGGCCCTAAATAGAGATCTGTTAAGTAAATGAAGGAGGACGTTAGCAATTGGGCTGTCCACACCACCTGCCCCCAGCACACGGGGCACCTCTCCACACCCTACAATCCCTTTCCTCCCTTCTCCCTGAGGGTTCTTCCCTCAGGCAGTGCCTTGTTCTGCCTCGGGCCACGTCCTCTCCCACTCCCTCAGCTGCCTAATCATTCCCAAACTCCTCTTAGCTAATATTGTTGGCAATTTAGGGATCCTCAGAGAAGACTACCATCTGGGTCTTTATGAACAGGCCTGAGCGAGGTCCTGGGAGCTTCCCCAAAGCTGTGGTGTGTGGGGCTGGGAGGGGTCATTGGGCCTCCTGGGACTTGTTCCTCTCTGCGGATTAACAGATAAGTCTAGAAGCAGGAGTGATGTTTCTGAACACGTGGGACATTAGACATTTCCGGAGCTGTCTTCCTGGGCTGGAAGGCCTGTGCCAAGGGCTATGAGAAGACACAGGACAAAGAGCAGGCGCCAGATGGGCCTTGCAGCGAGCTGGTGGGAACGAGGGGAGTATCTGAGGGACAGTCAGCACATCCGTCCACTGTGCTGTGCAGATTCACCAGATACTCTCCACGCAACCACTTTGAATCTTTTACCAAGAAGGGAAAAAAATGGAGGCAAAAATCCCTTGTGTCATTTTTAATTGATTTCTTCAGCATCCAGAGAGAGGTTGGCACAAGGCCAGGGGAAGTCAGAGCTGAGGGAATTCATCAAAATTCGACCTAGTGATGACTTGATCTGATGAAATAATTAGCTCCTGTTACTCTCTGGTCTCCAGTCACAGAGCTTTGACTTCTATCCAGAGGGGGAGCATCCTCGCTGGTGGGTTATGGTTGCCTGGGAGCAGGGAGTGAAGGGGACTGCGGTTGGGGGTGGGGAAGGCTCACGAGAAAACCAACATGGGTGCCAGGAACAGTCCAGCTGACCACATCTCCCAGCTCCACCCACCATCTGGCCCAGAGCTCCCAATACAGGCCGCAGCTGCCAGCTCCATACCTCCCTCTACATCACAGGCCTGGAGCCCAAAAGACCCTCAGAGGACACCTGGCCACCTGCTGCTCCATTTGGCAAATGAGGAAGGAAACTGAGGCTGGGAGACTCAGGAACTTACCCAGTAATCTGGTTGAGCCAGACTGGGTTTGAACCCCGTGTCTGCCGCCTATTTAACCATGTGTCATGGAAAAGTACTTTTAATTCTCTGCGCCTCGGCTTATCCAAAAAATGGGTATAATATTCGATGGGTGGAAATGCAGATTAAAGGTAAAATGTATAGAGCAGGGGCTGGAGTGTTGCAAGCTCTCAACAAGCATTTGCTGTTACTGTTTCTGGTAGAAGAGAGTTGGGGGACATCCCTTGGAAAGTCTCTCGATGTTATTTTAGTGCTTGATGTCTATCTGAAGGCGCATGGATGTGTGTTTCACAAATGCAGGTGGGCCGGTTGAGGCATCAGTTCAAGTGCAAGGCACAAAGCATCCTGATGGGTTTCCCGAGGCAGGTGGGACAGGGACTGAGAAACATGATTTAGGAACCACCCCATGATTTGGGGTGATCCACGGACCGATTCGAGGTGGAACATGTCTCCTTTTCGACCCTCTCCCAGCTTTCCACTCCCTCCAGCAGAAAGTCTAATGCGCTTTGACTTCTTTCAACAGCTAAAGAGAGAGCATGTGCAGGTGGGAAAGCAGGCGGGCACAGGGCTCAGCTTGGATCCTTAGGAAGGAACTAGAAGCTGTGAGGCAGAGTAAGCGTGTCTGCTTTCTTTCATTCTGTGTGAGTTAGTTTGATGGAGAAGGGGATGCCAAATTTCCACTTACCCTTGGGTAGAAAGTTTACTTTTTCAAAAACGCATATTTGTGTTTTTATTTTTAAATGAGGCCATTTCACAGTGGAAAGGTTGTGCAGATTTAGCAGAAACGGGGGCTGTGGCACCTGAATGGAGGTGGTTGGGAAATGTGGGTTTAGGGGAGGGGACCCGCACTGAGCGGTCAGGGGAGCAGAAGTCAGACCCCCTCTGCCGTTTGCTCCCTGGGGGATCTTAGGATGGTGATTAAGCCCCTGTCTTCTCAACCTGAAAGTGGGGACAGCACTCGTCCCTGTGTGGGGGGTGGTTGGGAATGGAAGAGACTCTGCAAGCAGAGTGCCCGTCACAGCCCACCCACAACCACAGTGACCGTCACCCGAGAATGGTTTACTCTGTGAACGGTGTGTTCCGGGTCATTCCCTGTGGTGGGCTGTGGTTTCAGCACTCTAAATGAACCCATTTCATCTTTCACAGCCATTTTATAGACGAGGAAACTGAGGCACAGAGGGGTTAAGTTATTTGCCCAGGGTCACCCAGCAAGTGATGCCAAAGTCCACATCTTAACCGTTGCCCAGTGCAGCGCATGGCAGATACTGAATAAGCAGTTGATGCAGTGGCTCTGGCTGCCGAGAGGTCGTGAGATGGAAGCCGTGCTTGCCCTCGGGTCCTATGAAAGTCATGGTTCCCAGGTCAGCTCCCCCGAGCATGTGATCCTCACTGCTACAGATGTCCTGTCCGAGGTCTCTGGGAAGGGAAGCACTGCATGGAGCCTGCTCCTGGCCTGCCCTGGGGAGTGTGGATGGAAGGTGTTACTTCCAGAGGCATTCGGGGCTTGGGGAGCAGCAAATGAGGAGTCTTGCAACACCCAGAAGGAACTAGCCAGGGAACAAGCCTCACTACCCATAGGCTTGAAGGGACGAGAGGAGGGAGAGGTGCCCCCAGGGCTGGAGGAAAGCCAGAGCAGTGGCCAGCTTAGTGACAAAGGCACTGGGGTGCTACTAATGCAAGGGAGGGAGCACAGCTGAGTGAAGGATTTCCTGCCTCCCCCTCTCTAGCAGCCACCCAACAGAGCTTCCCCAGGCCCAGCCCTCAGGAAGCCAGAGGTCAGGCAGGTGCCACCTGCAGAGGTGAGACTGGCTTCCTGGGGCACAGAGCAGGGTGGAAAACAGATGAGGGGGACCCTTTCTGGAGGAGGCTGATGGGGGAAGGGGTTGGTGATGCTGCTGAGCCTCCAAATGAGGCTATGGTGTGGCCCTGCCAAGCCCCACGTCCCTCACTCTGCAGAATTCTAGGGACCTTAACAAACCCCCCACTCCTTTAGCTCTCAGAATATTTCTTTGGCCCCTACTAGGTGACAGGCATAGTACAAAGTGCTGGGGACCAAGCTGTGGTGAACACAGGCCCACTTCCTACCCTCCTGGAACTGACCCTTGAGTGGGGAGAGCTGAGCAACTAAGATGATTGCAGGTTCTAGTAGGGATTATCAGGAGAATAAATCAAGTTATAACAGAGTGCCTCAGGTGAGGGCACCACCTTACATACGGCAGTCGGGACAGGCCTTTCTAAGGATGTTGTTTGTGTCAAGACTTGGTGGAGGAGAGTGAGCCCGGTATAGAAAATAAATCTGGGGAAAGACTCTTCGAGGTTTAAGGAAGAACAAGTGCAAAGGCCCTGGGGCAGGAACAAGCTTGACTTGTCAACAGAAAGAAGCCAGTGGGGCTGGGGAGGAAGGAGGAGAGGTGGGCAGGGGCTGGATCACTTGGATCCCCTGGAAGCCCTGGTAGGGAGCATGCATTGTATTCTTCAGGCTGGAGAAGCCAAGGGAGAGTCTGAGCAGGTGAGGGACAGGATTGGGACTAAGGTGAGGGCCTTGTGCCAGTACCAGCTGGACTGAGTGAGTCCCTTTTGTCTTGTGCCCTGAACACCTTGCTGGTCTCAGCCTGGGCCAGGCCTACTGAGGGATAAGATGGGATTTGCATTTTAGGGAGATGCTGCTGGCCGTCTGGAGAGGATGGAGGATGGGGCGCAGTAGGGGGAGGCAGGGGAACTCTTAGAGGGGTGTTCCTGCGACCATCCCCTTCTGTGGACCGGAACCCTTGATGAGTTCCCTGAGTTGTGACGGGGGTGGGGGGCAAGCAGAGTCATTCAAGGTCATGTGGCCTCACCTCCAACAAGCCTGGTTTCTTCCTGACACGTCTGCTCACTCACTCTCTCTCGTTCTAAATAAATGAGACCTAGAGTCTATATCTGGAAAGACTTGAAGGCTCATTTCCTCAAGAAGTAGAAAAATGACCGCAGAGAGCAAAGGGCAGAACGAGATCAGACCTGCCCGAGCCAAGATTCGCCATCCTGCCTCCCCTGCCCCTGCCTTTGCTCATGACCCCATCTGACCCGGGGTCCGGGGTGACCAGGGTCGCGACAGACTGGGACAGCTCTTCTCCCGCAGCTCTTTGCGCTCCCAGTCTTCTCTTCTGTCATCTTGTTTGTTCTTTGGACTGAAAACTAGTGTGAATAACTTGCCCACTGTGGGATCTGTCGGCAGGGGGCCTTCACACGCATCCCCATTGGCTGGAGCTCCTGTAACAAACTCGTCTCCCCATTTTGTGCCCGGGAAAACTGAGGCTCCTTACTGGCTTGATGGGGGGACCCCGGCAGGCGACAGCTGTAACTGGAGCACACGCAGCATCCGGGGTCATACAGCCCTGCCTGAGCCACATGCTGCCCAAGAGCGGGGACTGCATCCTGCTCACCTGTGTCTCCCCCACCCCAGCTGCCAGAGGAGAGGGGATGCCCAGAAATATCTGCTCCCCCACACTGGGGTCCTCCTTTTCCTTTCTCTGGGGCAGATCTGTCTGTTGAACGGGTTGGATGGTCCAGAAACAGGCTGGTCATCTGACTTGGGACAAGGCCCGCCACCGGCACATGCAGTGGATTGCTGGTCTGGGGGAGAAAAGTCGGTCTGCAGAAGTCACAGAGAGCCTCTCTGCTGCTCTGTTGACTGAGCAGATCGCAAGTTCTTCCCTTCTAACTTTCTCCGAGTTCGGTTTTCTTTGCTATATCTCCCCCTGATCAAAGACACCCGCTAGTCCATGCCAGAAATCATTATGCAAGCCCGAGCAGTCAGGCGGCCTTTACGTAAAGACTGACCTGATTCTCTTCCTCCTACTTTAGATCCGTGAGTAGAGCGGGAAGGGAAAAGAGGCAAATCCACAAAACGCCTCAGACTTCAGCCTCCTGGGTCCGGCAAGAAGCAACAGATCGACAGAAGGTCGTAAGATGGCACCCCACGGCCTCCTGCTTTGCTTGCTCTCCACAACCGCCTTCTCTCTGCTGGGTGGGAGTTCGGCGTTCCTGTCACACCACCGCCTGAAGGGCAGGTTCCAGAGGGACCGCAGAAACATCCGCCCCAACATCATCCTGGTGCTGACAGATGACCAGGATGTGGAGCTCGGTAAGCACCCGGCCAGCAAGTGCCACCTACCCAGCAGGTGACCACCCACCCAGCAGGCGCCACCCACTCAGCCAGCACCAATCACCCAACCAGGACCACCCACCCAGCAGGCACCACCCACCCAGCCAGGACCACCTGCCCAGCAGGTGCCACCCACCCAGCCAGCACAACCCACCCAGCAGGCGCCACCCACCCAGCCAGCACCACCCGCCCAGCAGGCGCCACCCACACAGCCAGGGCCATCTGCCCAGCCAAGGACCACCCGCCCAGCCAACACCACCCACCCAGCCAGGACCACCCACCCAGCAGGTGACCACTCGCCCAGCCAGCGCCACTCACCCAGCTAGGATCACCCTGCCCAGCCAGGATCACCTGCCCAGCCAGTGCCACCCACCCAGCCAGGATCACCCGCCCAGCCAGCACCACCCACCCAGTCAGGACCATCCAACCAGCCAGCACCACCCACCCAGCCAAGACCACCCACCCAGCAGGTGCCACCTGCCCAGCAAGTGCCACCTGCCCAGCCAGCACCACTCACCGAGCAGGCGCCACCTGCCCAGTCAGGACCACCCACCCAGCAGGTTCCACCTGCCCAGCCAGCACCACCCTCCCAGCCAGGACCACCCGCCTAGCATGTGCCACCTACCCAGCCAGGACCACCCTCCCAGCTGGGGCCGCCCGTCCAGCAGGGGCCACCTGTGCTGCAACGGCTGCCATGCTAGATCTGAAGCTCCTGAGTTGGGTCACAGTGGAGACCTGTGGAGCTCACTTGGATTTAAACCAAGTCACAGGGGGTTGTCCCTCACATGTACGTTCGCGGCTTGGTTTCCAAGGTTAGGAGTCTCCAGCTCATTCCTAAGGCAGAGCCCTTCCTGGATTTCTCCAAAAGTCTTAAGGAGAAGAGATATTTAGACCAATTCATTAGCTTCACCCTCTCAGGTACCTGCTGTGTGCCAGGCGATATTGTAGGGCCTGGAACTTGAGTAATGAGTGAGATAGGCACGATCCCTACTGTCGTGGAGTGAGGGCCACAGATAATCAGCTAGGCTGCAGGGAAGATCATTGCAGGAAGGGAGAAATGGGCTGGTGATACTAAAGAGGATGCTGTGCTGGTTGGGGGAGTGGGAGCTACTTTGGATTGGTAATCAGAGAGGGCTTCTCAGAGGGCGTGATGTTTGAGCTGACACTGAAGCTAAGAAGGCAGCCAGCCAGAGTGTGCATATGTGTGTGCTTATATGTGGGTACGTGTGTGTGTACACACACACACCTATATGGGCCCTGATCTTCCGATCTAACCGCTTCAGGTGGGCTCAGCCTTCCTCGGTGGCATCTGGGGACAGGGAGGACGGACACTACTGCTAAGTAGTAGTGTCCTGACCCTGTTCACCAAAATGGTGCCTCAGGAGGACGAGCTTGGCTGCCTCCTGCCCGGAGCTTCCTCCCTTCACAGTGCTCTGGCTCTAGAGGTGAGGACAGGACCCTTGTCAGGGTTTAGCTCACTCGCAATGACAGGCGTGTCAGGGGCTTCTCCAGCTCCCAATCTCAGCACCTTTATTCCCCACGCAAGCCCCCTCCCCCCAATCACACTGCCTCCTTGGCTCAGCGTAGAAGCCTCCCTGGCTCCGCCTCTGTGCTCACACTAGACCACAGGCTCCTCCACCTGAGCTGTGAGTGCAACATCTGCATAGGCTTTTCTCACCACGTGTCCCTCTGCATGAGGACAAACCTCCACACATGAGGCCGCCAAGAGCGAGCCCGTCTCAGCTGGACCTTCTGCTCCCCAGGGCCGAGCTCCACTGATATTAGCAGCTCACCGTTGGGGCTCTCCCTCAGGGTAAGCCTTCTTTCTCCCTAGCTTCTTCTCCTCCCCACCACCATGAATTCACTGATTTTACAGGTTCTATTTCTCCAACAAGCAAACCATACACAGAACTGCCCTACTCTACAAGAGTACAAATGCAAATGACATAGATTTTCTAACAACTACATTATTTAATGCTAAAAAAATGTGAAATTAATCATGTATTTTGTTTAACCCAGTAGGTCCAAATGCTTATCATCTCAACATGTAATCAATAATGAGACAGTTTACATTTTTTTTTAAAGATTTTATTTATTTATTCATGGTAATCACACAGAGAGAGACAGAGAGGCAGAGACACAGGCAGAGGGAGAAGCAGGCTCCATGCAGGGAGCCCGACGTGGGATTCGATCCCAGGTCTCCAGATCGCGCCCTGGGCCAAAGGCAGGCGCCAAACCGCTGCGCCACCCACGGATCCCGACAGTTTACATTTTTTATATTGTTTTTGAAATCTGGCCTGTACTTTACACTTAGAGCACATCTCATTTAGGACTCACCACCTTTCAGGTGCTTGGTAGTGCTTGTGGCTACCATGTTGGACAGCACACAGCCTTGTGCACTTTCCCCCTATAGCTTTCCCTTCCAGTCATCAGCGCTACTATGTACTGTGAAGATCCGAGAAAAGCCTTTTAAGCAAGGGAAACAGCATGTGCGAAGGCCCTGAGACAGGAGCAAGGAGACAGATGGGGCTGGAGCCTGAGGGAGGGAGACTGAGAGAGAAGATGGAGCCATATCTTGGAGGCTCTTACAGGTTGTGGTAAGAAGCACCCGTGGTTGACCAGGTGAGGCCGTATGCACTGTCAAAGGGCAATTGAGTATCATTGGTGGCAACAAATTTAAAAGTTGACTAGATAAGCCTTTGCAACCAAACCTGAGATTGCAGTGAAAATCCACCTGCAAATCTACACTCTTTTTGGATCCATCATTAAAAGCATACATCAGTCTTTTTAACTGCTAAGAAAAGGTAACTTACATACATCCCAGTTGGTCCTTATAATGATTTATATTAATAATCACCAGTATAGATTTTTCTCAGAGAGCTTATCAAGTGCAAGAAGACTTTATAGCCAGGAAGCAATCGAAGCCCAGAACTTTTATTGAAAATTGGGCACATAGAATACCTATCTCTCCGGCAACATTTATCTTACACCATGTTTGATGACCACGGGGAGCCTACAGATCACGGTCATAGGGACCCAAGTTTTGTTTTTGATAGAATTTTGCAGCGAGCGCTTGCATGTGGCACCTGGATCTCAGAGCACAAGGGTCTTGCTTCACGGGGCCCCTCAATTGTAGTCATGCCTGGGAGTTCAAGACTGCCTGGACGTGCACTCGTGCACTCAGCAGATGTATGTTAAGCATCCTCTCTGTACAGCACACTGTCCTGGGAGCTAGAGGATGGCGGAGGAGTGTTCCAGATCCAGAGAAGGGGAAAGGCAAAGACTGTGTTAGTTAGCAATGAACTTGGTGGGTTAGGACAGAAGGAAGGCTGTGGGCTGGAGAAGCGCTGGGCTAGAAGTGGGGAGAGAGAAGGCCAGGAGTGGACTGGGGCCAGGTCATGAGGGGCCTTGGGGCCACGAGGAGTTTGAGTTTTATTCTTGGTGAAATGGACCTGGGTTAGGGGGCCTTTAGCAGAGGCAGGGAGCCCCATTGGGAGGCCTGCGGGAATTCAGCCAGTGATGGAATCTTGGCCCCGGGGCAGAAGCAGTCACAGGTGAGCCCTCGAGGGATGGTTGGATGTGGGAGTTAAGGAAAAGAGGAAGACGAAGGGCAACTCCTAGGGTTTTGGCCTGAACCAAGGTGAATGATTGAACGACCACTCTTGGGAACACATTTTTGCTGCAGCAGCATGATCCAGCCAAGCCTTGTGTTAGAATGTGATCATAAGTTTACATCTGTGACCCTCAAATAAAACCCAGAGAATATGCAAATACGGAAAAAGGATCTATGGACATGATAAAGACACAAGAGGGAGGAGAGCAAGGAGAACCCCGGTTAACTTAAAATGCATACGTTCCCTCGTTAGAGAGGGAAAGAGTAAGACACAGGAAAATTAAGTTTCTTGTCCAAGGTCACACCTACCAGGCTAGAACATGGCCAAGCAAGACTAAAACCCAGGGTTTGTGGTCTTAACCAGTCTCGTGGAATGGCAGTTGTTTCTAGATCATTAGCGTGTTTGTTAGTTGGCTTTTATCGCCACAAATACCATGGCTGGGGACGTCTTTGTACGTGCATCCTAGCATACATGAGCAAGTGCTGCTGAGAAATTCCAGGAAGTGGATTCGGTGCATTTGGAACCTTCGAGTTCTGGGGCGTCTGTCAGCACCCACACCGCGGCACCACCTTGCATAGATCAGTGCCTGCAAACCTTGCCTTCCGCGCTCCAGCCGACCCCTCCCGCAGCAGAACCGGCTTTTGAAAGGAGGCGGTGCAGCTTTCTGGAGGTGAGGGATGGGAAGGTGGTAGTGGGGGTGGGGGGAGGATGGTGGGCTTTTTATAAACCACTAGACAGACCCAGATCAATAATGCATGTTCCAAAAAAGGCCAGCACATTATCTCACAGTCTGCTACAACTGGCACACAGAGGGTGGTCCTAAAAAATTTATCATCTGCTATTTTCTGCTCATTCGTGTGGCAGTTCTGATGGTTCTTGGGGCTGAAGGCTTCTCGACTGAGCTAATTCCAGGCTTCCTTCCAGTCCCGGGTGGAGAACAGCCGTCCATCCTAATTAGGGTCTGGTTGAGAGAACTGTGATAGGACACAGACAGAGGGGCTCGTCATGAGTCCTGATTGCGAGATTGCGGTGGCAGGGAGGGGGGCTGTAGATTCGTTTTCTGTATCCTCACGTGCATCTGACACCCTTCCCTGAGTGTCACTTGGAAGTGTCAGATGCCCAGGGGAACTGGTTCCAGGGCACAGTGGTCAGTAAGTAGCCTCCATGATCAATACATCGTTGAGGCGATTGGGAAAATCCCCGTGTTTGGGGGATCCTTGGAAACTAGCAGGAGCTTGGCTGGCCTTCTTTGCCAGAGGATAAGAGAAGGAGACGCGCACAGAAGCCAGAGTCCTGTTTGCGTCTTGTGTCCTTGGGTCAGATGGGCTGTGGCATCTGCCAGGGTTTCCAGTTGAACCCGATCCGGCCAAGACTTCGGTGAGCCTCAGTGGCTCAGACAGGCTCTGAGACACCAGGGTGAGTTAGACATAGCCCTTGCGGAGCAGAAGATTGTTTGCAGCCTCCCAGTGCCGTCTGTTCTATTGTTTGAGATTTTATTGAACTGGACTTACTTTTTGAAGCTTAAGTATTGTTTGAAAAGGAAGTCTTAAATGATGACTGTAAATGACAAGCCAGCCGTCACTGCCTTTTGTAAAAGGTCACTGCAAAACCGAGTACAATGAGAACAGCAGTGTTTTTACATTTCGGCAAGATGCGGCCTCCCACAAGGCTGGCGTGTCTTTGTTATAAAGGGTGAGGACGGTGGCACCTCCCCAAGACTTTCTCCCTAACCCAGCCGGCAGTATGGAAGCTGGGAAAGAGAAGGACTTTCTTAAGCGTGAGCCATGGGCTTTTCGTATCGGAGCCCCACCAATACAGGGGCCCCTGTGACTGAGGGGTAAGGAGCCAGACCCCAAACCCCAGATTCTCCACTGTTCTCCCGAGGAGCCACCCAGGGTAGAAGCAAGGTGCCTTTCAGAGGCTCCCTCAGATGGCCGATCTCAGGTGTGCCCCCCAAGACTGCAGGAACGGAGTCTCACCGTTGCGGCTGACCAAAGGCCACCACGCAGCAGTGTTGGAGAGGCCGCAAAAAATGCCACGGGAACAAGTTTTCCACTGGATGGAAAAACACGTGTTTCACAACCTTTCTGCTGGTCTGGATTCTTTCAATGATGAGTGCCAGAAACCTGATTCAAACCAGATGGACCATACGCAACCAAAGGACTCTATTGGACTCAGGGAAGTAAAAAGTCCAAGTGCATTTTGAACTTCAGGTGTGGTTGGATCCAGGAGCTCTGTCTGGCTCTCACCTGTCTCTCCATCTCCCTCCTCTCCAAAGTGGCTTCACCCTCAACCCAGGTTTCCATCTGGCATCACTAAAGCTGTGTTAATGGGACAGCAAGCCATCCTTGGAGAAAGGGAGTGTCTCTCTCCTGTGTGTACCAACAAATGTCCCCAAATGAAGTATTTTGGGGCTGGTCCTCTCTGGGACAGCTGGTCAACCATGAACCGTTCAGGGGGATAGAATACAAGGATTGGCTGGCTGCAGTTGTGTGCACATCCCTGGAGCCAGGAACGGGGCTGACCAAAGTTGAGCTATGAGGATTCAGGGAGTGGGTGTGTTCCCTAAAGGACAATTCAAGAGCTGGTCCCAGAAGGCAGGTGCCGGCTGTGCAGTTGAGTCCAGGAGATGCCCAGGGCACACTCACGGGGCTCTCCCCAAAGGTTGTTCACAGGGCAGACCAGACTCATTCATTCAACAGCTTTTTTTTTTTTTTTTTTTTTAAGATTTCATTTACCCATTCGACAGAACAAGAGAGCACAAGCAGGGGGAGCAGCAGGCAGAGGGAGAGGGAGAAGCAGGCTCCCTGTGGAGCAGGGAGCCTGATACAGGGCTTAATCTCAGGACCCCAGGATCATGACCTGCACCAAAGGCAGATGTTTAACTGACTGAGCAACCCAGGCACCCCTCAATAGCTATTTAGTGAGCACCTATCATGAGCCAGAGGGGATCCAACAACAAACGAAATAGGCAAAACCGGGCAGCCCAGGTGGCTCAGTGGTTTAGTGCCACCTTCAGCCCAGGGCCTGATCCTGGAGACCCCGGATTGAGTCCCACTTCAGGCTCCCTGCATGGAGCCTGCTTCTCCCTCTGCCTGTGTCTCTGCTTCTGTCTCTCATGAATAAATAAATAAAATCTTAAAAAAAAAAAAAAGGCAAAACCTCTATTCCTTGGAGCTCACATACTCATGCAAGAGTTAATTAAAAAGATTTATATAGTGCATATGATAGTGAAAAGTGGAGAGGGGGATATAGCAAGGAAGGGAGGTCAGCAAGGAGAGGGATAGGGAAAGGGAGGGAGAGCAATGAATTTATGGGGACATGAGCAAAGAAGGTGAGGGAGCCATTCAAAGGAGTTCCCCCAAGAAGAGCATTCCAGGCAGAGGGAAGAGTGAGTGCAAAGACCCTGCAGCAAGAAATGGTCCCACCAGGCTCACAGAGAAGCAGAGAAACCAGGATGGCAGGGCAGTGTGAACAGGCGTGAGGTCTGAGGGATAATGAGGCATTGGTGGAAGGATAGATCATGCAGGGTCTTTGAACAAGAGGGAGGATTTTGGCTTTCCAGGTGATACAGACACCAGTGGAGGACACTGAGCAGAGGAGGGACATTATTTGACTTCTGCATTAATACGACCCCTCTGTCTATGATCTGGAGAATAAACTGAAGGGATATAATAAGAGCAGGGAGCCCAGAAAGGGGTCTACCACAGCAGTCCAAGCGCGAGAGAGATGGAGAAAGCAGATGCTGCCCCTAGTTATTAGGTAGAGCTGATAGGATGTGTTGATGGACCTGATGTGGAGCGGGCGAGAGGAGTCCTGAGTAACTCCAGGACTGGGCCTGAATGAGTGCAAGGAGGGATCCTCTGTTTGCAGAGATGGGGAGAGCTCTGGTCAGGAGCTCAGTTCAGTTACTGGACCTGGTAGGTTGCAGAAGCTGAAGAGTCAGGAGGAGCTGTCCATGGCAGTCAGCTCTGAGAGTCACAGGTTCAGGGAAGGGGCCCAGGCCTAGGTGACCTGGGGGTGAGGAAGGAAGGCCAGGGAGGGGGCAAAAAACTGTATGTAGATTGTGTGCCCTTTTGTCCTTTGCTGAGCCTGAGACCCTCACCACCTTCCCATAGGGCTCTGTGATCTTAAAAGTCGCAGGTCCCCAGCCCAGAGGACTGCTTGGTAGGAGAGGCAGGCTTTCGGTACAAGGCTCAGGAGGGTTTCTGGCCAGGCGCTTGTTTTCCACCTCCCATGTGTGAACACCCAGAAGCCACACCCTGTACTGCAGACCGATCTCCAGAAATCAATTTTAAATTTCAGGTTTGCGTGCTCCGTAGGGGCCAAGTGGCTGGAAGCCCAGGACAGCGTGCCCAGATTCCGGACACCAGATCAGTGTAGCTTCCAAACTCTGCCTCTCTGAGATACCAACTCCTGACATTCCTGCTATTTCTCACTAGAGTTACACAAACATGTGGCTGCAGGTTATCTCAGGAAGGAGAAAGGCTCATCTAGACCCACCCTGGTGTTCAACTTGCCAAGCACATTCCTGCAAGACTTTTTTTTTTTTTTTTTTTTTTTTTCCCAATTCAGCAACACTTGGGAGATCACTTAAATTCTGGAAGCTAAATATATTGGGATTAGGTTTGGCTGCATTTAAAAGAAAATGTAACAGTGGCTTAAACAAGATAGAATTTTGCTTCTCGCTCACATAAAAATATCTGGAAATTGGCATTCCAGGACTGGAATGGTGGCTTTAAGGTTATCGAACACCCAAGCTCCTGTGCCTTTCTGTTCTTCCATGATTGTTGTGTGGCCTCTATCCTTAAGGTCACCTCGTGGTTCAGAATGGCTGCTGGAGCTCCTGCTATCAGAGCCACATCCCAGGCATGGGAGGAAGGAAGGAAGCAAAAGGGTAAAAAGAATGGACTTCAAGTTAAATCAGTTCCCTGTAAAGACCTCATTCCAGACATCACGTACAACACAGACAGAACTAACTTAAGTAGCCAGCGATCTCAGCAAGGAATGTGGGGCACACTCAAATTTGGATTCTTCAAGGAGGGTTTAACTATATTTTGCTGAAGTGTGAAAAGTGTAGGGAAATCTATTTAATAACCTTGGAGCCATTCCCAACCGAAGACCTAGGGGATGAGCAGAGTAAATGATTACTGGAACACAGAGGGCCACCCAACAGCAGCTACCGCCCTCTGTTAATACCACAGGGAGAGAAATGGAGGAATGCATACCCCAACATCCCTTTCTTCTTCAGCTGATCTCTGACTGGGCCCCCTGCTTGGCCAAATCCAGAGAGTAAAGACAGTGGTGGATGCAGCCCATCTAGGTCAGCTCACTGCTCTGAATCTTTGGCCAGAGAACTGATCTAGAAGGCCAAAAGGAGGACCGCTTACACAGGTAGCTACAAGACATCTGGGAAACATTATTTCCTAGCTAGGTGCATTGAAGATTAAATAGGGCCTGTTAGGAAGGGGAGGCATATCCCCATGTGGGGCCTCTCCCACACCAGAGATCAGGAGCGAAGGTCCCTGGGAGGGGCAGCACCTCTAGATGGGTGGGAGAGGGGAGTTGTATGAAGGGCACCTGGTGACACCTGCACGTGAGAAGGACACAGTCACGTGGGAATTTGGGGGAGGATCATTCCAGGCAGCAGGATAAATACAAGAGCCATGTGGCATGAATGGGCTTGCCAGACACTTTGAGGAGGACAGCAGGACCTGGGGAGTGAGGGGGAGAATGATGGAGGAAGGTCTGGATCTTATTCCAAAGCCAATAGAAAGTCACTGAGCTGTTCTGAGCAGATCAAGTATGCACGATTCGTGCTTTTCAATGGCTCAGCCTGGCTGCAGGTAGAAGGGCAGTGGCCTGGGGACCAGATCAGAACCAGGCAGACCCGTCGTCCAGGCAGGAGCCCGTGGATGCTCTGCAGGGGGAGCGAGGAGATGGAGCAGGTTCTCTCTGGAGGGTCAGCAGGCAGGCCTTGTGCATGGATTGCAAGGGGGAGGGAAGGAGAATCCAGAATCACTCTGAGCTTTTGGCTGAGCGGATGGGCAGATGGTGGTGCTGTTGACAGAGATGGGGACGCTGGGCGAGGAGGAACAGATTTTCAGGCTCTGGACAGACATCCAGCCGCTTTGCACACATCACCAGGCCAGTGGCTAGGTGACTGGTTCTGTGTAGCCCATGTGGACAAGTTGCCAAAACACCCTGGAGGCCCTTCCTCGTGAATAAATAGCCTCTGGCAAGGCAACAGTATCTGGGTGGAGCTCCTCAGGGAGGCAGTGACCAGTGATTGCTAAGTGCCATTGACTGTTCGGGTGACCTGCCCTTTCCCAGGGCCTCTGGGCCACCTCGCTTCCATTGAGAAGGGCTGTATCACCATTTTCTCCCAGAAACTTCACAGCCAGAGCTAGCAGAAGGTGGAGGAGGAAAAATTAACTTCATGATCTCTCTGACAGTCCAGTGTTCATTAATAGAACCCCAACACTGCCTCTTTGACATCTGCTTAATTGATACCAGGTTTAAGAACCAATTTCAAGCCTTGGCTTCTTGTAGCTAAAACCAGCAACAGCTTTTGACTTTATATTGTAATACCCCAGAGTCAAGAGCGGCTCCTCCTCTGCCCCATCGTGAGGAAAAGTGGTCTGAGCAGCAGGTCCCGGGCACCCAGAGTGAGTATTCTGGCTTGAGTTGGAGGCACAGCAGTCGTTGCTAGCCAACTGCAGTGAGAACTTTCTGGCACGAGAATGGGAATCAAATGTCATTGTTCGGGACACAATGGAGTTCTTCTGCCCAGATGTGGTCTCCATTTCTGCTGCTTGTCCCCAAGCCTTACACACACACACACACACACACACACGGCTGAGGACAGAGCTATTCCAGGCAGTCGGATTGATGGGGCCCAGCCTCCCGTGGTTGTTAGACAGTCTGCTTGGGCAGGTGGCTCACAATCTGATCTGGTGACATTGTGGGCATACCAGGGACACATGAGAACCAGATGAGGGCTGCCACAGGGAGTCACCAGTGGCTTGAGGACAGCGCAGGACACAGGTTCTTTGCCACCTGTGACCTAAGCTGATGGCCCTTCCCCATCTCCCCCTGCCCCACATCTGCCCATCCAGGTCAAGGTTCTGCTCTAGCCTATACCTGGACCCACCGCTCTGCTCCCCCTCTTTAAAGCTGCCTCTCTGTTGGGCTCTGGGTCATAGCAAGTGTTGCTTGGAAGGTTTGTTTAGCTGGTCCCTTCAGCTGGAACAGAAAGAGCTATGGGTTGTAAACTTAGTCCCTCCAGTGCCTGGCAGGTCCTGTAAATGTGGAAAGCAGGAAGCGTGAAGAACCAGAGTAGACCTTCTGAACCGGGCCCTTGCTGCTCAGGTCCACTCACTTCTGGGACCCATCAAGGTCAGATCTCTGTATTTTTCAAGCAAAGCCCAAAAGCTGAATTGATGTGAAATCTCCCATTTAAAAAAATTTTTTTTTAATTTTTTTTTTTTAAAGTTAGCAATTAAGTCAATTTTTTAAACACCTTTCCAGCACAACTCAATTAAACACACAGACCAGATTCTGTCCACAGGCACTCTGAACTCTGTGTTACACAGTACGTAGGAGCTACGATAACTAAAATTTGTAACAGCTAACATGTATTAAGTGCTTTCGATATGCTGTGTTCTGCACTAAAAGCTTTGCACATATTCTCCTCAGTTAGATTTTGAAACATCCTGTGGGAGAAGGGCGGACCAGGACACTGAGGTACGTGGGGGAGTTAAATCATTTGCACAAGGTACCTGGTTAGTAGGAAGTGGCAAAATCAAGATTTGAACTCAGGCCACATGCCTCTGGAGCCCTTCCCAGGGTATTGAATAACGTGAGAGTATTCTAGGATTGGTCCTTGCATTTCAGGGTCAAAATAAACCTACCTACAGCTATTCATTCGTGTGCCATATTTTTGCAGAACGGAAATGAAGGCCCAAAGAAAGTCAGTGTTTTAATAAAATGGCTCATGATTCATTCTTTGGGCTCTGTGATACCCAGAGTCCACAGATGAGGGAGGGCCCTGTGTTCGGTCCACAACAGGAGTGTGCATCTGTGCATTACACCCACAAACATATTTAGCAGTGGAAACTGCTAAGTTCAACATACAGAACTACACAGGTGACAAAAGAATCACTCAGAGAAGGATGACACCCAGAGAGGACATGGGTCATGTCCCCTTCACCCGCAGCCGGTCTCCAGGTCAGGTGGCCCTTCAGCTCCTGCTTTTCAACCTGTGGGAGAGGAGATAACACAGCCTGGGACCCCCCGGGACCACCCTCTGACCTCCTGGGGAGCAGAGCGGGACAGAGGTTGAATCAGCCAAGAGCCAAGGACTTGGCCAATCATGGCTGTGTGGCGAAGCTTCCAGGAGGACCAGGTCTTGAGAGCTCTCAGCTGGGAACTCTTTGGAGATGCAGGGCACATGGCCTGCCCAGAGAGGGTGCTGAAGGTCTGCACCTTTCCCCAGACCTTGCCCCGTGCATCTGGCTGTTGCTTCCTGTCCTTTATCCTATCCTTTATTAAACTGGTAAATGTAGAGAAGTGTTTCCCTGAGTTCTGTGAGCCACTCTAGCAAATTAAAGAACCCAGGGAGGAGGTCATTGGAATCACTCCTCTGTGACCTGTAGGTCAGAAGCCCAGGAGACAGCCTAGACTTGCAGCTAGCGTCTGAGGTGGGGTCTGGGGCAGGGGCAGACTCGAGCTCACGCCAGGTAGACAGTGTCCAAAATGAATTGAATCCTTGGACAACCCTACTGGTGTTCCAGGATTGCGTGGTGGGGGTAGGGGAGCAACACCCCACATTGGAGTCAGGTGTGTGAACCTGAAAAGAGTTGGTATGAGCAGAAATTTTAATATTTTTCACCTAGAAAGGGGCCACCTGTGGCCAAGAGCCCACAAAGCTCATTAAAAAATCTACAGCATTCTCAATACCCTCAAAAAAGCATGTTTCTGTGGGCAAGTCCTGCCTGTGGTCTTCCAACGGCAGCCTCTTGTTTAGTATTCTGAGTTACCTGTGGTCTCTACAGATATGAGGGGTCCTTGCCAGAAGGCTTCTGCTTGAACATTCTAGGCTAGATTAACTTCTCCCCAAATGACAGGAGTACGTGGGAAGGTTAACACGTATCACAGGCTCTTCATAGGTCAGCTTATTTCCAGTCAGTTCTCTTCTCCCTTCCCCACCTTCAAAGTATTTCAAATTACATGAGCGACATAGTCTTATTGTAAAATACTCAAATAGTTCAAAGCAAAGGTGGCCTTCCCCATCCACCATTCACAGTGCTCATCTCAGAGGCAGCCATCGTCTACTGTTCATATATCGGCTAAGAATAGTTTCTCAAGGAGCAAGAAGGGGAGGATGGAGAGAGCTTGGTCAACACAACCCAGGGAAAGCCTCCCTGGGGAGGCAGAATTGGCAAAGACCTGGATGATAAGGGGGGTGGGGAGCATGTCTAGGCTTTAGGAGCAGGAAGTGCAAAGGCCCTGAGGCAGGAGTATGGTACATTCCAGGAGCAGTGAGGAAGTCAGCATGACTGGAGCAGAGGGAGAGCTGGGGACAGGTACAAGTTGTAGCTGGGGATAATCAGCGTTCAGATCATGTAGGGTCTCCTGGGCCAAAGGGGGGGACTTTGGCTTTTATTTGGAGCAAGATGGACCAATGGTGGAAGAGCTTGTGCAGAGGAAATCATGCTGTGGCTTCACATTTTACAAGGAACCCTCTGGCCACCGAGTGGAGAGCATAGTGCAGGGGACAAGGGGGTGAAGCCAGGTTGTTGAGTCCACCTCAGTAGTCCAGGTGAGAGGTAGAAAATACTGATTTAAGTCAAGACCTGGGTTTACTGAAGGGCTTTCTTTCTTCCCTTGCATCCTATCTCCCTGCCATGACTTTCATAAGGATGGATGACATCACAGACTCCAATCATTTACCTATAACTTTAAGAAATACAGACATTAGAAGGCATCGTTTCCTGGGCAGCGCACATCGGGGGCCACAGGAATCTGTCTTGGAGGGGCCTGGGGTGCATCGCTCCCAGCTGGCACAGGGCAGGAACCGCCTAAGCCCTGGGAGTGGCAAAAATCGGGTCCTGTTTTGAATCTTGAAGATCCCCAGCACCTGTTTGTTCGTTAGAGATAGCAGTTGCACGGACCTATCCCTTTAGAAGAGCACCTTGTTAATTCAGTGTTTTCCCAAAATGCCTTTCTACCTCAGGTAAGGCTCCAAGTATCTCTCGTGACAGGTCAACGAACGTTGGTTTTGCTACTTACAGACTTATTTGATGTGCATCCAAAAAATAATGAGCGTATCACGGAATTTCACGTAGTTACTTGGGTTAAGACTTAAAGTTTATCTTCTGAAAAGGTCTCTTTAAAGAAAGACATCAGATAATGATCAGTGATAGCACAGGCGGTGTGCAGAGGAGGCCCCAAAAGGCGATGAGAAGGGGGCGGGCAGGTGAGCGTCATGGGGGTTACACCAAATCATCGGTGGGGCTGGGACCGTTACAGTGACGGAAGTGTCCAGGTGACCTCAGCCCTGGCCCAGCAAGGTCGGAAGGTTCGATCACGGAAGGAAACCGGGCCCGTTTGGGTCTGCAATGTCCCCAAGTTTATGTCGGACAAAGCAAGTATTGGTTGGCTGGCCTGGCGTCATTGAAAATATTGAAAAACTGGCCTTTTGACTTGCGCGGCCACATCTTCCAGGTTCTCCCCTTGCGTCAGAGCTGTCTGTTCATCTGCGTCGGGGCTGGGCTGGGCGAGGATATTGGATCATACGTGTAGTGTGTTCCAGATGTGGGTTTATAGAGCTTCATCACCACGGCAGTTTTAACAGAGCGGGTTACTGTCCCCACAGGGACGCTTCACTTGTAGTGCTGCTGATGCCCAGATGCGCTGCTTTCGGGGCATTTTTGATTGTCCTCGAGCAGCAGATCAATGAGGCTCTCCCGCAGCTGGCTTCTTTGGGCAGGGGTGGGTGCACCCCGCAGACACGCACAGGGAGCTGCTGGACAGGAGCGGCCAGTGGCTCATCTCCTCGGGAAATTAGTAGCATAGAGATGTAAGCGCGTTGAGACCCTGGTTCTAAGCCCATTAAAAATAAGAGACAGTTCTTCAGGCTGTTTGCTTTTCGCCAGCGCAGCAGATTTGGGGCTGCTGACTGCAGGTGAATTATGCACCAGGTGGCGGCCTCCTCCTTCCCAGAGAAGGGTCTGCCAGGAGGAGAGGGGAACCAGCTTTGTCCTTTCTGCAATCCCCAGAGACCCAGAAAGGCCGCATCCTCATTACCAGCTGCTCTGTCCTTTCTCCTCATAGTTTGTCAAGAGTGGGCAAAAAGTTCTGCCCCGAGTGCCCTGGTTTCGTTCCTATGAGAAATAGTTACTGAGCACCTGCCACGTGCCAGGCACTGCTCTAGGCCTCGGAGCTGGGAGGCGCAATCAGTGATCCCAATCCCGCTGGTGCTGACATCAGGGCTGCAGGCAGACAACAAGCAAGATAAATATGGAAAAGTATACAGTTAGAGATAACACTGACTCAGAAACCAAAAGAAGGGGTCTGAGAGTGCCTAGGTGGCTCAGTCGTTTAAGTGTCTGGCTTCAGCTCAGGTCAGGATCCTGGGGTCCTGGTATCAAGCCCTGTGTCGGGCTCCCTCCTCTTCAAGAAGCCTGCTTCTCCCTCTCCCTCTGTCTGCTGCTCTCCCTGCTAGTGCTCTCTCTCCATCTCTCTCTCACTGTCAAATAAATAAATAAAATCTTTAGAAAAGGTGGTGAGGGGTCTGAACTGTCAGGGGCAGGGAGAGGAAACAAGAAGGGGGTGAGGGCCCAGGCCATCGGGATGCTGCAGGAAAAGTGTTATAAGCAAAAGGAACAGAAGAGGCAAAGGCTCTGAGGATAGGAGCAGGCCTGGCAAGTCTGAGAGCAGAAACGAGGCCCCTGTGGCTACAGAGAGTGGGCAGGGAGAGGATCTGGATCCAGCAAGGTCTGTGGATGACCTCAGGGACTTTGTTCTCTGGGGAGTGGGGAGCCACAGAGGGTGCCAAGGAGAGAAGGCCCTCGGGCTGCTCCCGGCAAAATAAATGGTCAGTGTCCAGTCAGGAAGAGAAGCAGTTGGCCTAATTCAGAGGAGAGGGGATAACCAGGTACCCAGGGAAGAGGCAACAAGGCGGCAGAGTAGATACACTTTGGAGGAGGAGCAATGGGCTTTGCTGATGGATTGGATCTGGGAAGAGACATGGGACCAAGGAGTAGCAAGATCATTGCCTAAGCAACCAGAGGAAAGGGGAGAAGGCACGCAGGGATAGGTGACAGCAGGAGCTCAGGTGGAAGGTGTGTGGCACCGAAGGTGTCTCTAAGGTGGCCACATAATCTCACCGTGTCGGTGGTTCTGGGTTGTGTGAAGCCAGTGTGTGCCAAACGCCAGCCAGCCTCTCTGCTTTCCAGCATTTTCTCATCTACGTGCTCATACTAGTATTGGCTTCTTTTAGTCAACTATTACTGTTTTGTTTTAAAGAACTAGAGTCCACTGCCCTGAGAGAAGCCAGGACCACTTGCTCTAAGTAAAGGAAACTAAACGGCTCGACTAAACGTAAGCCAATACTGCGGCCCACCGGGAGCTCTGAGCGGGCGGCCGCCTCACTCCCCGTTGAAACAGGAGTCACGTAGGTGTTAAGGACATGACGGCACTGGCTTACATTTCCTCCTGGAGCCTATGGGTAGTGAAGGGAGTCACGTTCCCACCACGGGTGTCCTCAATGTTTGGCCATGTGATTCTGTGCCGCGCCCACCGCTGGGATGTGCCAGCTAAAGCCACCTCCAGGGTGACTGGGGGACCCCACATCCAGCCCGGGACCCCTAGAACAAACTGAACGGGAATCGTCAGGTCGCGAAAAATCCACTTCATCCGTCCCCTCCAGAGGGAGGTGCCATACCTGATGGAAACCCTGTGAGTACCTACAGTTAAGGCGGGGTCCCCTGGGGCTTCTCTGGATGGTGTGTGACCTTGAGGATAGATGTTCACACAGTTCCGGGGCCTGATGATTCCTGTTCCGTTTGCAACACAAAGCCAGTTCTTTCCTCCACCACCGCTGGCAGCCATAGCCAAGAGGCTCAGGGAACATACCTGGACCCGGAGGGTGGCCCTTAGAAAACCCCCTCAAGTGCCTGGCTGGAAAGGGCAGGCTTTGCTGTGCTTCCTTCCATCACTCACAGAGTGTTTACAGAGCACCCATTGCACATTCCCTGGGGGATGGGGGTGTTGGTGGGGGAGTGAACAGCACCCTGAGTCACCCAGAGCTCTCCATCCAGGGAAAGTAGATCATAAACAAGTGACCCAGTAAAGGAAACCATTTCAGAAGGAGAAAAATGCCAAGAAGATACTTAATGCTGATGTAATAAGGAGTAAAGAGTGGGGGCTTCTTTAGACTGGGGGAGGCGGGAAGGGTGCGACCAGACTTTGCTGAGGAGGTGACCTCAGGTTAAGATCTGAATAATGGAACAAGCCAGCAAAGTGAAGCCTCAGGAAGAGTCCCAGGCAGAAGCAATAGCAAGTGCAATGATCCTGGGGCAAGGATGAGTTTGGAGCATTTGAGAAACCACAAGGAGGCCGGTGTAGTCAGGTGAGCAAGGAGAAGCAAGAGATGAGGTCAAAGGAACACAGGAGGTGGGTTGGCAGCAAGGGCAAGTCTGGAAGAGTCTTAGGCCACAGTGAGGAATTCAGTTTTACTTCCGAGTGCCATGGGAAGCTATCTTGGTTTTAAACAGTGAGGAGATAAGATCGATGTTTGCCTCAGGGAAGCTCTAACTCTGGTTCCGTCCCTATTTGGCAGAAAGATGGGATGAAAGAGTCATAAATCTTTTCATTCTTCGCTGGTAGGGACAGAGCGCTGGGAGGGGGTGGTCTGATTAGTCGTCGTTATGTCTCTGAGGGGCTCTTGGTGAGTGGGATCAGCAGCTCTCCAGCAAAATCTTCAGATGCCTGATAGACCCTGTATAGGTTTCCTCATTCACAGTTCTAGAAGCCAGAGGTCCAGAATCAAGGTGTTGACAGGGTTATGCTCCTCCAAAGGCTCTAGAGGAGACTCCTTCCTTGCTGTTCTTAGGGGCCCCCGGAGCTCCTTAGCTTGTGGCACCCTCTCTCCAACCTCCAGCTCGGTCCTCACATGGCTGACCCCTCCATGTCTGGGTGTCTTCCCCCCTCTATCTCTTACAAGACACCTGTCACTGGATTTAGGGCCCACCTGGGTAATCCAGAATGATCCCACCCCCAAGATCCTTAACTACGTCTGTAAAGATCCTTTTTCCAAGTAAGGCCACATTCCCATGTTTTGAGGGTTAGGACATGGAATCGGGGTGGAGGAGGGTTTGTATCACTCGAGCCAAGACAGATTCTAAGAACCATAAGGAAAAGGAAGCCAACGGAGTGTGGCCATAGAAGGATGAGAGAAAAGATTTCCATTGACTATTTCCCTAAACCTACTAAATATTCAAATACCAGCCATAGTATTATGCATCCACTCTGCAAACATTTATTGAGTGCCTGCGGTACATCACACATCATGGGGCCGCTGGGGATTGATAGCCTCTGCCCTTATGGGGAGAGACCCATGAAAACACCTACACACAGTAGGGCTTCTAGAACACAGGCGTTTCCTTTCCTCCCTAAGTGCCTTTCACTGTTATAGTTCATTGAGAAACAAGAAAAGTCATGAATGAAGCCACAATATCTGGTGGTATATAATTAAGTCCTAATAACACATGCTGCATGCGTACTAAGAGCTCGAGGAATCAGAAGCCAGAGCGATCCCTAGAAGAGGTGTGGCTTGGCCGATGGGTTGAATCTGGGGAGAGGTAGGAAGTGGATTCCAAAGTAGAAGGATCCATGTGGACAGAGGAGCAGAGCATTCAGTCGAGGAGTGTTCAGGGAGAAGGTGAGACCGGTGGGCTGGCATGGACAGATTTCAGAAGACGTGAACAATTCTTGGGAAGGTTCCAAACAAAACAGAGTATAATCTTCCCTTGGTTTACATAGTGGTTGCTTTCCCAAAAAACAAAAAAGGAATACACTGCATGTTAATAGCCTGCAAAAAAAAAAAATGTTTACATGTAAACAGGGCTTGGATAATTTACAAACAAGTGTTGACCTGCTCCCCATGACCACCCACCCAGTGGGACTGCGGACCCAGGATATTTCTTGTGCAGGACAACCCCACCGTGCCTTGCCCACCCCCAGCCCACACAGGACAGTGGTGCCCCCTCCATCTGTCCGCAGAGATTTACAAATGCCACCCTGTTTGAGAACCACCATTGCCTCGTGGCCTGCTGGGGCACTAGTTAGGAACTGGCTGGCTGCACCTCACCTTGGCTCCTGCTTGCAGGTTCCATGCAGGTGATGAACAAGACCCGGCGCATCATGGAGCAGGGCGGGGCACACTTCATCAACGCCTTCGTGACCACGCCCATGTGCTGCCCCTCGCGCTCCTCCATCCTCACCGGAAAGTATGTCCACAACCACAACACCTACACCAACAACGAGAACTGCTCCTCACCCTCCTGGCAGGCGCAGCATGAGAGCCGCACCTTCGCCGTGTACCTCAATAGCACGGGCTACCGGACAGGTAAGGGGAACCAAGAGGCCGTGGGTGGGCAGGCAGGGAGCGTTGCAAGTGTCCTGGCCTCGGGCCAGCATGTGGTCCCTGTCCTGCGGGGATTTTAGATGTTTTAGGTAGCCCATAGACAACTTCATTTTAATTTAAAAGTTGTGCATTTATGCCTTAGAAAAATACAAAATGATTTGCCTATTGTCGTGAAAGAAACGGACCTTTTCAAAGGAATATGAATTTAAAAAAAAAAAGAAGAGTCCATTTATAATAGCAAATATAATAGAGAGGCTAGAAGTCCTCATGTATGAGCTTGCATTCACTGTAAGTTATATTGGGGACTGATTTTTTTTACTTTAGACCATCAATATGGAAGAAGGTTCCAGAAGAACATTGGTGTATGGAGCGGGAATTAAAATTGGTGTGGAAAATAGAGAGGAGCATATGTGGGACTATGCAGCCACTCTGCAGAATGACCCGGGAGTTGACATGGACAGTTTGTCAACACTTGGCTGTCTGCACTACCCAATAAGCTCCATCTCTCCGGTGCTCAGTGCTGTGTGTGCTATCCCGGGGTGGGGCGGGGGTGGGGGCAGGTGGATACAAAGAGAATGGGGCTTCCTGTCAGTCTATCTTTTGGGAAGATACCTTAGTTGGTTCCCAAGGCTCATCTGCCAGCCTGCTGGCCTCAGGCAAAGACACAATGATAAACACTCATCTCTAGCACCACTGCAAAATCCTCCAAACTCCATTAAATTGAATTTTTAAAAAATGAATACTCTCCTCTTTGGGTAAGGAGCCAAGGCAGTTGCGAAATCAGACTCCATGACTGGGATCTTGCTACCCCAGGGATGCATCCACATGACAAGGGGTTTGTTTGGTGGGAATGACAGGAGGAAAAGACCAAGACCTCTGTTGGGTAACTTCAGAGATGAAGCAGCCTTCTAGGCTTAGGGAGCGGGGCAGGGAGGCTTTCCCTCAGATACATGTGAGGCTAGTGGGGCACATAGTGGGGTGGGGAGAAAGAAGAATGTGTTTCCTTGCAGGTTGATTCTCCTGCCACAGTAACCCAGAAAGTGGATCCTCCTGAGAGAACTAGGAAGGCCTCAATCCTATACACATAAGCCTGTTGGTTCCCAGGTCTCAGCAGAAAGCCACATGTGTCAGAGTTTACCATGAGCACCGCCCCCCCCACCCACCCCCACCCCCCGCCGGCAGTTGTAGGATTCTGCGTGCAAGTAGAAGAAGCAGAACAGGGTCCTGCAGCAGACCAGAGGGCTCCTACTGAAAGGGGCATCTGCCACTGAGGCCCAGATAATTATAACCGTTCATGCTCAGGGGTACCAACCTTCAAATATTTCTAACCTGAATTTTTAGCTGTAACCTACTGATATTTAAAAAAAAAAAAACCTTGCCAAATCAATGTTTTTAAATGTACCCTATGGGCCAAACAAAAGCTATCTGAAGGCAGAATGTAGCTCACACCCTTTTAGAACATCTGACTAAAAGATCTATGTAGAAAACTTAAGATCTGAACTTAGAGGAAAGGATTTCAGTTTTTCGCTATTGAGTATGATGTTAGCTGTGGGCTTGTCATATAGGGCCTCTGTTATGTTGAGGTACATTCCTTCTGTACCCACTTTGTTGAGAGTTTTTATCATAAATAGATGTTGGATTTTGACAAATGCTTTCCCTGCACCTGTTGAGGTGATTGTATGTTTTTCATCCCTCATTTTTAATATGGTCTATCACCTAGATCAACTTGCATATGCATTCATGCATCCCTTGAGTAAATCCCACCTGATCATGGGGTGTCATCCTCTTATTGCATTGTTGAATTCAGTTTACTCATATTTTGTTGAGGGTTTTTGCATATGTGTTCATCAGGGATATTGGCCGATAATTTACTTTTCTTGTGGTGTTCCTTGTCTGGTTATGGTATCAGGGTAACGCCAGCCTCACAGAATGAGTCTAACAGTGTTTTCTCCTCTTCTGTGTTTTGGAGGAATTTGAGAAGGATTGATATTAATTCTTCTTTAAATGTTTGGTAGGATTCCCCAGTGAAGCCCTCTGGCTGTGGACTTTTGTCTGTTGGGAGTTTTTAGATCACTGGCTCAGTCTCCTTACCAGTAAATGGTCTATTCATTCCCTATTTGCTCATGATTCAGTCTTGTTAAGATACATGTTTCTAGGAATTTATCCATTTCTTCTAGGTTGTCCAGTTTGTGGGTGCATAGTTCATAGTTGCTCATAGTAGTCTTGTGATCCTTTGTATTCCTGTGTAACACCTCTCATTTCTGGTTTTATTTGAGTCCTCTCTCCTTTACTTGGTGAATCTAGCTAATGATTTGTCCATTTGACGTACCTTTTCAAAGAACCAGCTCTTCGTTTCATTGATCTTTTCTGTTGTTGTTTTAGTCTCTTATTTCATTTACTTTCATTACAATCTTTGTGATTTTCTTCCTTCTACTGACTTTGGGCTTTGTTCTTCTTTTCCTAGTTCCTTGAGGTGTAAAGTGGGATGGCTGATTTGAGATTGTTCTTATTTCTTGATGTGGCACTTATCGCTATGAACTTCCCTCTTGGAACTGCTTTTGCTGCATCCCATATACTTTCAGACGTTTTCTTTCCATTTTCATTTCCATTTCATTTCATTTCCGGTTTTTTTTTTTTTTTTCTTGATTTCCTGTTTGTCCCACTGATTGTTCAACAGCATGTTGTTGACTCTCCCCATATTTGTGAATTTTCCAGTTTTCTTCTTGTGATTGATTTCGAGTTTCATACCATTGTGGTTGGAAAATATGCTTGATATGATTTCAGTTTTCTTAAATGTCTTAAGATTTGTTTTGTGGTCCCACATATGATCTGTCCCAGAGAATGTTCCATGTGCACTTGAGAAGAATGTGTGTTCTGTTGCTTTGGAATGGAATGTTCTGTAAATGTTAAGTCCATCTGGTCTACTGTGTCATTTAAGGCCAATGTTTTCTTACAATTATCTGTCTTGATGACCTATCCATTGATGAAAGCGGGGTATTAAAGTCCCCTACTATCATTGTGTTGTTGTCTCTCTCTCTTTAGGTCTGTTAATATTTGCTTTATATATTTAGGTGTTCCTAAATTGACCAGAGATTCAGCTACTCTCCATTTCTCCCTGTACCTCATTGATAAGAAATGAGTCAAGTGAGCACATGTGACTGCAGAGGAGCTTAAGGAATGCAGTCTCCATTCTGGGTGATCATTTTTCCAGCTAGAAATTCTCTTCTGTAAGGAAAAGAAGAAAGCAGATGCTGAGGGAAGATTACCAAACAATAGTAACAGTTCACAACTGCTTGGGTGCATGACACCCTTTTGAGTACAAAAGATCAGCCTGGGGATCCCTGGGTGGCGCAGCGGTTTGGCGCCTGCCTTTGGCCCAGGGCGCGATCCTGGAGACCCGGGATCGAGACTCACGTCGGGCTCCCAGTGCATGGAGACTGCTTCTCTCTCTGCCTGTGTCTCTGCCTCTCTCTCTCTCTCTGTGTGACTATCATAAATAAATTTTTAAAAAAATTTTTTTTAAATATTAAAAAAAAAATCAGCCTGAATGGTGTAAGACTAGAATCAGAAAAATGTTCCTTAAGTGGACCAACTGTGGACCAACATTTCATGTAAATAGTGCATTTAGTTGGGCATTTTACCTTGGGGGAAAAAAGGAAACTACATTTTGAAAATAACCTTATTTGATGTCATATCTCATAGCAACAAACTGTTTTATTGTGATTGTGACTAATGGGTTGATTCTTTAAGCAAATGGGTTGCTGAAGTGACAGAGGTGGGGTGTGACTTGTCCAAAAATTGAAATGATAACACAATATGATGTCCTTTACTGAACCTGCAGTGTGCATAGCAAAATCATAGCAGGTCATTTTTGCAAAAGCATTTGGGATTTGATCAGTTTTCCCAAGGGCCTCTCTGACTCATTTGACTTCTGAATCTTCTCCCATGAAGTACTTACTACCTCCTCATCCTTTCCAGTGGCCCCTTCTTCAATTACCTCATGGATCAGAATATTGTTTGTCAATGGATTTGCATGTGCTTCAAGCTGTCCTCCAGCATCCCTTTAATTAATTTCATAAACCCTGACGTCTTTTACAAGATTGGCATGTTCATTTGGCAAACATCTTACTATCTGCTATCCTGTGCTTGCAGTAGAGACGGACAAAGGACGAAGTGAGAGATGTGAGGCTGAGGCAGGATAAATACCAGTTTGTTCATGGGTATTTCTGTATGTTGGCTTCCTCTGTCTCTGGGGACTTGGATCTCGATTATAAATACCCTGAAAGGGATGAATTGCATCCTCAGTTTTTGCAAAATGCCCTCAGTCAACTTTTAGCACGTGTCAGCTGCCTGAGTCTGCTCACTTGCATTGCATATGTACAGGTCAAAGTTCTGGAATGTTCTGGCAATGACATTCCTCTTTGCAAAGCCGTTGAGAACAAGGACTCTGCCTGGGTGCGAATCCTGATTCCACCACTTTCTAACTGAGTGAATTTGGACAAGTTATTTAACTTCTTAGTTTTGGTTATCTCGAGTAAGGATAACAATGTAACTCAGCTCCTAAGGTTTTGTGTGGATTGAGTGTTAGAACAGTGATACGCAGTCAGCACTTGAGCAGTGCTCACCCTGATGATGTAGCAGAGTGTCGCACGACCTATCCCAGAGCAATGTGCCCAGGAATGTCATGATAGATAAGCTTGGGTGGTGAGAATAAGTTGTGCACGTGGATCAAAATTGGCAGCTCAACCTCTCTGGTAATCAGCAAAATGCAAATTAAGGCAACAATGGCCATATCGAATATTCAGAGGCCCCATCACACCGAAGGTTGGTGATGTGGGAATACGGAGCCCTGTACATTAGTATATGTGTGGGCAGGGAGTGCACCCTGGCACCTCCACTGCCAATGAGCGATTTGATTTCTGGCAAAGCGGAATTCCGGGGCTGTGAGAACAAGGAGGAGGGGAAGCATACCTAGGTGGCGATCCCAGATTTCCACCCCCCTGCTCTGGTCGGAGGAGAGGGGACACCTTTTCTGGCGCTTGCTGGCAAATCAGACAGAAGCACCCATTGTCTTCTTGGGGTAATGCTCTCCCATTCCACGCTGCCATCTGAGTCTGGCAGTTCTGAGGTTGTTTCTGTGCCCAGCCTCTGCCATCTGGTACAGACTTTTGTAGAGATGTGGGCACTGGTGGCCAGCCTTCGGCCCCTCCCTCATCATGTTCTAGAATGTACCGGGGGAGGCAGGGCGGGGGGTGGGGGGTGGGGATGGGGGTGGTAACAGGCCTCTCATTACAAGCTTGGGCTGCATCAGGGCCCCTGGTTGGAGCTGTTTTGAAATTTGGCCTTGAGCACCCCAATTATTTCACTCTTCTGCTCACTCAAAGCTGGGGAGGGAGGTCAGCCGAGGATCTGCACTACTTGGCTGTCAACCTTGGGCGGCTGCCCTCACTTGGGGGGCAGGGGCTCCGTGCCATCACGCCTGCCCTGGCAGGGCCCGTGAAGCGTTGGTGGAGGCTGGGGCAGCCTCCTCTCACACAGGAGGCCAGAGAGGCCGTCCCTGGGCATGCTGGCATCCCCGACAAGACTCGCTGCTGGCGTGTGTGTGTGTCTGTGTGTAAGTATATTCTGTGTAAGTGTATTCTGTGTCTGTGTGTGTCTCTGTGTGTAAGTGTATTCTGTGTCTCTGTGTGAGTGTCCGTGTGTGTAAGTGTATTCTGTGTGTGTGTCTCTGTAAGTGTATTCTGTGTCTCTGTGTATGTGTCTGTGTCTAAGTGTAATCTGTGTATCTGTGTGTGTGTAAGTATATTCTGTATATGTGTCTAAGTATAAGTGTATTCTGTGTGTGTCTGTGTCTCTGTGTCTGTGTAAGTGTATTCTGTGTATGTCTGTATGTCTGTGTAAGTGCATTCTTGCGTGTGTCTGTGTAAGTGTATTCTCAGTGTGTGTCTGTGTGTGTGTGTGACCTCGTAGACGCGAGGACTGCTGTTCGAGTTCCACCCTCCCTCTCCACCCCTCCGTGTGACCTGCCTTTCGCCTCTTGCCCTGAACCCCACAGTGAACCCGAATCTGGCCCCCGGCTCCCCGCCCAGCGCCTGCCCTCACAAGGGCGCCTGGCATTTCGGCCTCCAGTGGCCGATGGCTCCAAGGCCGTCCCACGGCTTCCCGCTCAGGCCAGAACCTCCGTGTCATTCCTGCTTTTCGTCCTCCCCGCCACCCCGCACCCAGCTGTCAGCGCACCCCCGCCTGCACCTCTGCGGGGTAAGGGTTACCCGGGGTCACCACCGCCACCTCTCCTCCCCGCTGCGCCCTGTTCCCGCCTTAGCAGCAGGAGGGTCCTGATGACCTGCCCCCCTGCCCTCGCCTTCTGTCCATCCCCCTCCATCCCCCCACTCCTCCCAGTTTCCCAAACAGTCCACCTGGCCCCCCTCACTTGTGCTCATTCTTTCCTTTTCTGGAAACTTCTTCCCTACACACCTGAGTGGCCTGTTGACTCCCTTCCCTCCAATCTTTAACTAGCCCCTCCTCAGAGAAGCCTTCCCTGACTAGCCCTTCCGGGAGGGTTCCTTTCCCCTTGCTGTCCCCTCACCCTGCTTTATCTTCCCTCAGACCTCTTGTCACCACGTAACATGTATCTGTATATTTGTTCTCCAGCCTCCCAAGTTAAACGATGTTCTCATCCCCGCTTCTTCCCCCTTCGGGGTTCCCTAGCCTCCTCTTGCCTCATCATCCCCCCTTGTCCTCCCTTTGGGGCTCCCTAGCCTCCTCCCGCCTCATCTGTCCGGCCCCCTCCAGCACCCCCCCTCCAGCACTCACCCCCCTCTAGCACTCACCCCCCTCCAGCACTCACCCCCTCCAGCACTCAAGTGTGCTCATCTCACCGGTTGCCTCCCTTGGAACCCACTCCAGGAAGCAGGGAGCACCTAGGTGGTCCTCTCCAGCATCCCCGTGCCTGGAACAGGGTGCGCCCCGTCCTAGGCACTTGGGGAGCCCAGCCGGGTAGGCGAATGTCCCATCCAGAGCCAGCCCCCCCCCACACCCACCCAGCTCCCTGTACTCCTCCCTCCTCTCCCCTCCTGCTCCTCCCACCCCCCACCCTCCGGCCCCTCCTCCTTCCTTCTGGGCCCTGCTGCACCAGAGAAGAAAGGACTTGGATTCTTCCTGCAGGGCGCCCCCTCGGTGGTGCAGCTGTCCCTCCTGCACAATGGTAGCCTTCTCTGTGCTTGGCCTCTCTCCTGTCTGAGTTCCCCACTCCCCCCTCTCCCCTCCAGCGAGCACACACACCCCTGCACACCCAGCTCACTTCATCCTCCTCCAGCGCTCCCCCCCGCAACTGCGGCCTGGGGGTGTGACCACTGAGCATTTGTACCCTGCGGAGGAACGCACCTTAGGAGCGCTGACGGAAGTCAGGCAGCCCCCCACAGCCCGGGCTGGCCCTGGGCATCCTTAGGAGGGATGCGTGTGTCACATCCATGTTCATCTTCAAGCTAAATTCCTTTTAACTCCAACGTCATGGCCTTCCCTTTCTCCAAGATCTTTAAGTTTCAAAACAAGTAGAACATTGGTGCAGGAGTCTAGAGAATTTGGTTCTGCGTCTGTCACCTCAAGCTGAGACCTGGCCACCTCTGGCCTCTGTTTCCCCATCTATGCCTCAGTCTCTCATCTGTGCAATGGTGTTACAGCATAGGTGCAGAAGTTCCCCAGGGCCTTTGAGGTGACTCCACCCTTGAAGGTCATGTGCCTAGTGCCCACACATTTGGGAGGGGAGCTCCCTGGGGCCCGAGGAGAAGGGGGCCACTTGGCAAGACAGAAAGTGGGTGGGTGTACTTCTCAACTTTTTAAAAGCTGGTGTGAGGCTGATGGGTGGAGATTCCTATTTGCCTCCCTGGCGACACACCAGCAGAGACTCTCTCTGTCCCAGCCCGGGGGCTGGTGTATCAGTTTCCTGTGGCCGCTGTAACAAAAGCCTCACAAACTGGGTGGCTTCAAACAATAGGAATATAATCTCTCACAGTTCTGGAAGCCAGAAGCCCAAAATCAGGTGTTAGCAGGGAGGCTCTTGGGGAGGACCCTTCCTTGGGGAAGCTGAAGGCTCTTAGGGAGGACTCTTCCTTGGGGGGAGGCTGAAGGCTCTTGGGGAGGACTCTTCCTTGGGAGGCTGATGGCTCTTGGGGAGGACTCTTCCTTGGGGGGAGGCTGATGGCTCTTGGGGAAGACCCTTCCTTGGGGGGAGGCTGAAGGCTCTTGGGGAGGACTCTTCCTTGGGGGGAGGCTGAAGGCTCTTGGGGAGGACTCTTCCTTGGGGGGAGGCTGAAGGCTCTTGGGGAGGGCTCTTCCTTGGGGGGAGGCTGAAGGCTCTTGGGAAGGACTCTTCCTTGGGAGGCTGAAGGCTCTTGGGGAGGACCCTTCCTTGAGGGGAGGCTGAGGGCTCTTGGGGAAGACCCTTCCTTGAGGGGAGGCTGAAAAGGCTCTTGGGGAGGACTCTTCCTTGGGAGGCTGAAGGCTCTTGGGGAGGACCCTTCCTTGAGGGGAGGCTGAGGGCTCTTGGGGAAGACCCTTCCTTGAGGGGAGGCTGAAAAGGCTCTTGGGGAGGACTCTTCCTTGGGGGGAGGCTAAAGGCTCTTGGGGAGGACTCTTCCTTGGGGGGAGGCTGAAGGCTCTTGGGGAGGACTCTTCCTTGGGGGGAGGCTGATGGCTCTTGGGGAGGACTCTTCCTTGGGGGGAGGCTGATGGCTCTTGGGGAAGACCCTTCCTTGGGGGGAGGCTGAAGGCTCTTGGGGAGGACTCTTCCTTGGGGGGAGGCTGAAGGCTCTTGGGGAGGGCTCTTCCTTGCAGGGAGGCTGAAGGCTCTTGGGGAGGACTCTTCCTTGGGAGGCTGAAGGCTCTTGGGGAGGACCCTTCCTTGTGTCCTCCAGCTTCTGGGGGTTGCTGGAAGTCTTTGGTAGTCCTCAGCTTGTAGCTCCCGTGCTCCCATCTCTGCCTCCCTGAGGGGATCTCTCTTCACATGGCCGCCTGCACACATCCATGTCCAAACTCCCCTCTTCTAAGGACATGAGTCCCTGGATGAGGCCCCACCATAATCCAATATGACCTCATCTTAAGTGGACGACATCTACAATGACCCTATTTCCAAATTAAGTCACGTTCACACGTACCCGGAGTTAGAACTTGAACGTATATTCTGGGGGACACAATTCACCCCACCTTGGCTAGGATCTTTCAGGCACACCACCTTCTTTAATCCCCATAGTGACACATTACCCTCCATTAAAGCTGCAGAATCTTGTGTTGAATGAGAAAACCCTGCAGACCATCAGGGACTCTCCTCCCCGTCCCCTCCAGCTGTGGTCCTCAGTGTGGCGCCCTGTGGCCACCTAGCCCATGGGCAACTTGCTTTGGTTCCACCTACAGGGTCTCTAATTTCAGTGGGCATTAAAATAATTGTGGAAGTCAAATAAAAGTAAGAAGCATGTCGCTATGTTGGGGGGATATGTAAAGCCTACCCTCGAGCCTCCAAGGGTTTGAGGTAGTTTTCAGGCTAAGTGTGACCTTTTGCCGTCTCGCTCTCTGGCACGAGCTGCCACTCTCCTGAACATTCTAGAAGGGTCTACACTAGAGCTGCTGGCTCCAACACGGTAGCCACTGGCCACTGGGAACTACTTAACTTTAAGTTAATTAAAAATAAACCAAATTAAAAATTTGGTTTTTTAGTCACACTAGGCACATTCCAAGTGCCCAGGAGGCACACATGGATGCCAGCGTGGATGGTGGAGATACAGAACATGTTCTATCATCACAAAAGTCCTCTTGGGCAGCCTTGGGGTGTAGAGTGTAATTCAAGCAAATTTTGGAGAAGGACACACGGACCTTTCAGAATATGAAAAGAATGACAATGATAATTTTTAAAAATGCAGGCTGTTCCTATTACTCCTTTACCACACCCAGACTTTGTGTCGGGAGCATGACTAGTCTAACTTAATCGCCACCCGTGCCTGTGAAGTGGGTGCCTCCCCTCTTCCTCCTGCTGCATTCCCCTCAGGCCCGAGCTCCACATCTGGTCCTTTGCCCTGACTCTCCAGGCCTTCCCAGGCCGCTCTGAGGCTGGGCCGCGGGTCGGGGTTCAGGATCATGGGGCAGCTACCCAGGAGGGCTCCAGCCTGGGGCCTATGGGTCCCACCCGTCCACGGACAGGTCCTCCTGCTCCAAGCACCTGGCCCATCCCGCCCCTTGGCCAGCAGGTCACTTGCAGCTGTGCCGTCGTGGGGAGAGGGCAAATCGGGTGCCTCTCCGCGTCTGCCCTCCCCAGGCCGCAGAGTGGTCCGCTTTCTGCAATGCCTGCATGAGCCCTTTTCTCCCCAGAGAAACCGAACTCTGACGCCTGGAGGAGCCAGGACGCAGCACCCCACGGCAGATGTGCCCATGGGATGATGGATGGGACCAAGAGGTGCCAGATGTTCTCATTTGTCAGAAGTGTGACACCCAGATTTTTATGTGAAGTGGTCCCGATTTCAAATGTGAACTGTTTGCTCTACTTTTAAAAAATAAATTAAAACACCAGGCAGGCCCAAAGCAAACACACCTGTGGGATGGATTCAGCCCACAGGCCAGTGGCTTGAGGAGGGACGGCTAACCTGGTGGCTCCCAAGGGAGCACACTGCCCCCTAGGGGCTAAAATCTACGAAAGTGTCCCTAGTGGGTGTAAAAGTTGGGGATGCTGCTGGCGGTTAGGGGCGGGAGCAGGGGCCTTCTATGGCCTGCTGAGCACCCAGAGAGCCCTACCCGGCCCCCAAATTGCCTTGCGTCCCATGAGGCTTCCGAGTCTCCCACCAGATCATTATACGAGTGGATTCTTCTGCAGGTATTGTGGTCTGAGCCTGGACCCTAAGTCCGATTTATACCTAAACACCAGAGGTATTCACAGTTTTAGTACACTCTGAATTTTCCAGGAATGTAAGTGATAAGTACATGGAAGGAATATTGTACTTGAATGCAAAACTTTTCCAGGACTTATTCCATATTACTGAATATCTGGGCGCCCAGGGCAGGGCCGCCGGAAGCACTTGGATTGCAAGTGCCACGGGCCCACCCAGCCTGCGTCTGGGGCTCACACGCCTCCGAACCTGTGTGTAGGTACCACCTGGCTACGCCATGGTGTCTGCTTGATGGATGTGCTCAAAAGTTCATACAGAAATTTTTCTGTTATGAATTGCCTTCCTTTTATTTTTCTTGTAGATTGTAATTAGGGCATTGTATGGATTTTTTTTTTTTTTTTTTTTTTTTTGGAAAAAAGAATATGCCTAGGTGGCATAGTTTTCTTTCTGGAAAATAAAGGAATGTTACAAAATATCTGTCATAGAAATGGACATCTAATGGTGTTGAGAGCTGGGTCTTCAAAGGATCAGCTTAGTGTCACCTTCCTCCAAGGTGATAATTAAATATCCAGTGATTGACAGTCTCCCCAGGCCTTGTTCCGAGAGTCTATTGTGGGTTTTCTCTGCCTGCCCCCAGCGCCCACCCCTCATTCCATCCTTCTGGACAAAACCGTGCTTTAAAAGGGGCAGAAGGATTTTCAAATGCCACCCTTCCTGATGTCGACCTGGCAGGAGATAAAACCTGTCACTAGTGCTGGGGGAGCCCACCATGCCCAGCTAGTAAGTTTCCAGAACATGGATGGGCCCCAGCTTTCATTTGCTAGAGATGCATGATCCTCGCAAGGAGTGAGTGGCCAAGGGCAGCGTGTAATTCGAGGCACAAACAGCCCGCCCTCCACATCTCCAATACCGTGACGGCTCAGCCCTCCTCAGTAGCAATGACCTTGCCACAAACAGGCAGGAGCAGCCCTCAGCCTCCACTCCAGCTATTTGCTCGTCCCCAACGATTAGCCATTCCTCCTCTGCACCCGACACCGAGAGGAAGCTTTGAAAAATGGAATTCTAATCATGTCACTCCCTGGCCACGACCTTCCGCTGATGCATCATGCCTGATGCTCTTGGAATAACTTGCCAGAGCTGCCAAGGCCTTGCTCAGCCTCAGCCTATTCTTCTGTCCACATCTCCTACCTCTCTTCCTTTCTAACCACACTCAAACTGCCTGGCCTCTTTGCTGTTCCTCAAACATTCTGAGGTCATACTTACCCCAGGACCTTTGCACTTGTGGTTGCATCTGCCTGCAGCACTGCCCACACAGCTTGTTTCTTGTAACCATTCACCTTCCGTATCTAACACCCCTGTTGCTTTCCTGACCTCCCTTCATGAATTAGCCCTCCCCAACCCCTGTCACACTCTGCCATGATACCCTGCTCTCTATCCTTTGTAGGATTTATCGCTCCTTTGACATGATCTCAGGTGTTTTGAATTTATTTCTTGCATAGTGTGTTCACTGCTGTATCCTTCCATCCCAACAATAGTGCCAGGCAGGTATTGGGTACCCAATAAAGATTTGAACGAACAGATGACTCTTCGGCCTTAGGTGTGAAGTAAGCAGAAAATGAGAACAAAATGGAATTTGGATTACTGTCTCCCCCTTCCGGCATTCAGAAATATAATTGCCATTAGTTCAGGCCAATTTAGCCGAGTCTCTGCATTCAAACATTGTCATCAGAGCCTGTCTTTCTGCTTCTTGGATTTTTTCATTTGGGTTAGCTTTATTCTTAGGAAGGTTCTGCTTTGTGAGGGGAGGATGGCCCGTAGTGACCCTGGCTGAAAGAGAGAGCCTCTTCCCAAAGCTCCAGCAGAAGTCTCAGGGGAGGCTTTCATTGGCTCAGCGGGGGTCATATGCCCCTTTCTTACCCAATCACAGAGGCCAGGGAAGAGGCGACACCCTGATTGGCCAAGCCCAGATCAGGTGCCTAGCCCAGGAGCTGGGAGCCAGAAACATTCTCACCTGAGTAGGTACCTCGGAAGGCACAGTTACCAAAAGACAGGAGAATGGATGCTGGGCAGAAAAATAAAACAGATGTCTGCTGTAGAAACCCAAATCCAGCTTCCCCCCTCAAGGAGCAAGTGGAAGGAGGCATTTCTCCCAGCTCGCTCTGCTTCCAGCACAAGCTGCCTCCTTCATGCGTAATTATGCCCTCACCTTCCTCATCTGCTTTCCCACAGTTCTCAGTTCAGCAAGATCCCATCTCTGGCATCCAGAACTTTTACAGGATTGATGTATCACTTTGTACAGCAGTTTGCATTTGGTGTCTTTTCAAAAGCAGAAGAAAGAGACTCATGTTGTAACCTTGCAAGCAGCCCAAAGTTAAAAGGATCCAGTTACAGAATATCAGAAATGCCCCAGCCCTAAGAGCTTTGGGGCTCGGGGTTTATTTGATGCCTTTCTTCCCGGCCCTGCTTCCTCAGCCAATTTGTCTGCCAAAAAAACAAAGACTTCAGTCCTGTGGCATTTTGCATCTAATATTTATAGTGTTCTGGAGTTTGCAAAAGCATTTCCTTCTCATTTATCACTTGTGCCTCAGGAGACCCGAGCTCCACCCCCAGAAAGTTAGCAAGATTGTTTCCCCTGCCCAGATCAGGAGCCCTAAAAGCCAAAGGATGGATGGTGAAAGTCTCACAACGGTCAGGCCCTCCTACAGGCAGCAGGGATGGAATTGAACCTTGGCCGGGACCAGCTCAGCTTCTATTCTGCACCCCTTGGGACCACATGTGGGCCTTACAAAACAGCAGCCAACAGCCCACGTTCACACTTCAACCCCACATATGTTCTGTTTGAATTATAAGGTGTTCTTTAAAATCTGGAAACTTCACCCAAAAGTTGAGGTTCCAAATTTTGCTTTAAAAGGAGGGGTGGGGAGGGGAGCACTGGGGTGGCTCAGTCGATTAAGTGTCCAACTCTTGATTTCACCTCCAGTCGTGATCTCTAGGTCATGAGATCAAGCCCCACATCAGACCTTACTCTGTATGTGGAGACTGCTTGGGAGTCTCTCTTTCTCTCCAGCTGCCCTTCCCATGCTCCCTCTCGCTCTCTCTTCTCTCTTAAAAAAAATAAAATAAAAAAAGAGCCTGCCAAATATTACCAACATTCCTGGAAGTAGAGGTCCATAGCAGCCTGCAGAAATTTGTTACCTGTTTTATAAGTAAAGTTTTATTAGGATACAGCTTATTCATTTGCATATTGTCTATGGCTGCTTGCTCTCTACTGCAACACAAATAATTGCAATAGAGACCACATGGCTGCAAAGTGAAAGTACTTCTAGTCTGACCCTTTGCAGAAAAGGTTTGCTGTCCCTACTTGATGTCAGTAGCCAGCTGGATTTGTGTCACAGCCCCCCCCTCCCCCCAATATCCCAAATAACAATGGTTTAGAGCTGATAGGTGCTTATTTTTCTCTCATTTGACAGTTCAGGCATTAACATCCCAGAGATGATATGGCTTGCCTGGTGCCCAGGCTCCTTCTAGGATGTTGCCCCACTATCCTGGGGGACTGCCCTTGTCCAGAACGGCTCCCCACGTCCACATCCAGCCAGCAGGAAGTAGCAAATACAGGGGGGCGCACACCCACCTCCTGGAGAGGCATTACCACAACTCACACCACTTCCACCCACATCTCCACCAAAAGTTGGTCGTGGCCACTTCCACCTGTGAGGGAGGCTGAGAACATCACCTCCAATCTGCCAGCCTCGAACCCAGCTAGTAATTCTGTTGCTGCGGAAAAGCAGCACACAGGCTCTGCAGTGACACAACAGATTCTGTGAGGCTTCACAGGCATGGCTAGCATCTCCATTCCCCGCACACCTCTCCTTCTCTTATCCTTGGTCCGTTCCATTCATTTACGGGAGCACCTGAATCTCATTTATGTGCCTAGTTGTAAATTATGTACAGTCTCTCCCCGGGGGAGGAGGACAGGAGGGAACCGATGTGCTCCAGGGCAGAGGGAAGGTTGCAGGCAGGGAATCAGCCCAAATGCACCCTCTTCTTACATAAACTACTGATGGGGAAATAATTGAGCTGGATGCACTCCCAGCTCTAGAAGTCCGAGTGTTGGGGTGGGCAGAGGCTGAGCTGAGCTTTGGAAGCTGTAGTGCCCGGCGGGGATTGTGGTCAGTTTGCTCACTCGTCCTGGGGAAGGAAACACCATCGTCCTTAGCAGCATGAGCTGAGCGGATCCCACCAAACTCCTGGAAGTGCTTCCTACATCTGGCTTCCTGTTTGATTCTCCTCATACCCCACCTGCAGCCCTGGGGTGCTAGGCTGGTGTCCCATCATCCTGACCCCTCGCTCGGGGGCCCAGAACACTCTTCTCTAGCAATCTTCATTCCCTAACTGGTGGTTTTACCCCCTTGGAGAGCCATGTACCGCCCCACTCCCACCCCCCGCCCCTTGACATCTGCGTGGATCCTTTTCAGAATATGTTCAAATTAAATGCAAAGAAAAAAATAGGCAGGATTACCAAAGGAAGCCAGTTAGATCAAAATATAAACTGTGATATGTATGCTTCTTCTCCACATGTTAGATGACATGATGTCATGGTTATTTAGGGGATAACTGATCGGTCATGATAACGCGCATGAATTCATAACAGTGCTGGCTTCAGTGATTCCTTGAGGTATCTGGTTAACTGTGATGTGATGTGAAAACAAAGCTGTGACTTGGTGGTGACAGAGGCATACGTAGTACTCTTACAGTGATCTGTTGCCTTCATTCATTATGGAAGGAGATGCTAGTTAGAGGGTAATGAAAATAAAGATGGAGCTTTCCCATCCCAGTGCAGCAGGAACAGCAGACTAAGAGCCCCTTCCCCCAGGTGGGGCTCATTCAGTTCCACAATATTAAATGCCATCAAAATGCTGACAACTCCCAGATTTCTCCTCCCAGCCCAGACCTTGCCCTTGAACCTGAATGCATGTCTCCAGGCTGCCCACTGTGTCTCCACCTCCACTGACCGACTAACGCAAACCTCAGGGTTAATGTGTGTGACCTCAAGCTCTTTGTCACCTCCACAAAGAACCTGACCCTCCCATAGTGCCCCCTTCCTCGATGATGGGTGGATGTCCTTGGTGCTCAGGATAGAGACCTCGAAATTGTCCTTCTCTTCCCACACCACATCTAATCCATCTGCAAACCATGGCGGTTCCAACTCCAAAAATAGCCTGAGACAACCCAGCCCTCTGCCCCCACCTGCCTAGAACCATCCCAGCCTCTCTCCTGAATTACTGTGACAGCTTCCAGGGGTCCTCAATCCTGGGCCATAATCTCCACAAGGGTGTGGTTTTACTTGTTTGTTCATTTATTCTGTTTTGTTCGGTGGTGTCCTAGTACCTAGAACCATGCCTGCCACATAAGCAGTGGTCTTCTACATGTTTGCTGAATGAGCGAATGTATGCGTGCATAAATGAATGAATATATAACATCCTGATAAGTAATGTTAGAATTCAAATAGGGACCAACATTTTGGGGGTGGTCTCCCTGTGTGTCCTCATTGAACTCTCCCCAACACCTTTGTCAGGGAGCATATTATTATCCCCATTTTACAGTTGGGAAAACTGAGCTGGGAGATGGGAATGGCTGGATTTAAAAGCCAGGCTGTCAGCTCCAGAGCCCACACTCAGCTTCACGCCCGACTACCATCCAAGACAATAGCACCCCTTAAGGCCCTCCTACACATCTGGAAAGAGCCACCTGGGTGATGTCTGGCCCCCTCCCATGTGCCCACACTGGTACTCTGGGAAAGGCAAGGGGCTTGGGATCTGGGAATAGCCTGCAGCAGCCCACAGGCAGATGAACCTTGTAGGATGGAGCGTGGGCAGTGACCTCACCAGATATTTCACCTTCCAGCAGGAAGCACTCTGGAGTGTAGTCAGAGTCTATGGAGGGACAGGGTCTCTGGGATCACGAGGTTGGTCTGTCCTTGCCCCTGCCTTTAGCTGTTGAGCATCTCACTTGCTGTTTTCTTTTACCCTCAAGAGTCTCCTTGCCAGGCACTTGTGTGGCTCAGTCAGGTAAGCACCTGCCTTCAGCTCAGGTTGTGATCTCAGGGTCCTGGGATCAAGCCCCACATCAGGCTCCCTGCTCAGAGGAAACCTGCTTTTCCCTCTGCCCCTCCCCCTGCTTGTGCTCTACTTCTCTCAAATGAATAAATAAGTAAAATATTTTTTTTAAAAAGGAGTTTCTTTGCCTCCCACGCCGCAGCAGACAGGAGGCGCTCCCCTGCAATGACCAGGGATGCTAGCCTGCTGGGAGGTGGGGCAGGGTGGCCAGTGGAGACGGCCCTTGGGTTAGCATCTCAGCTATGCCACTCACCAGCCACTGTGGGATGCTGGGCGCAAAGCGACTACACCTCTCGATGCCTCAGTTTTTGTCCCTGTAAAATGGGGACAAAAAGCATGTCTGTCTCGTTGGGTTGTTGGGGAACATCATTAGCCTCCAATCCAGCGGTTCTCCAAGTGTGAGCCTGGAGCCCTGGACCTGGAACTACTTTCATGATAAAACTGAGACAGGATTTGCCCTTCGCTCTTATTTGTTTCAAGAGTACAGTGTTTCCTGAGGTTGTGTAACATACCCACAGTTATCTCAAAGGAGCATTAAAATACTCCTTTCCTTTCTTTGCGCGTATCCATGGAAGGCTGGATTTTTCAAGACCTAACCAAAACAATATATCGCAACAGGCTGAATGCAGGGGTGGATATGTGAATTCAGCTGTCCTATATTAAACTGGACATTAGAGAGATTGGCAAACTTGCAAAACAGTACAGCTCTTCTCACTGATTTTATTTTGTTTTGGGGAAAATATACTTACATTTTATTCTTAAAAATATGCAGTAACAAGTTGGTTTGTTATTACTATTTTTAAATGAATTAATGTATTTTAAATGTCCCAGTTTTCTGACATGTTAGCTATCACTAGATCAAATCAACATAAATGAATCTATTGGGGGTTCTCAAGAATTAAGAGTCTAAAGGGACTTTGGGAGGCACCTGGGTGGTTCAGTCAGTGAAGCGTCTGCCTTCGGCTGAGGTCATGATCCCGGGTCCTGCAATCAAGTCCCATGTTGGGCTCCACACTCAGCACGGAGTCTGCTTCCCTCTCTCCCTCTGCTGCTCCTCCTCTCTTGCTCACTCTGTCTCTCAAATTTAAAAAAAATATATTTAAAAAATAATAATAAAAGGATTTTGGTACCAGAATGTTTAAGAACCAGTGCTGTCGCCTGACACTGGCCTCGGGGCCTTCTTCGCTTCTGCAGAGCACCCCGCAGTGAAGCCAGGCCCTGTGTGGATTAAGTAGATCCAGATTCAATCAAGCAGATGCCACGAAATCAAATAGAAAGACAATAATGAAACTATTCTCCCTGCTTCTCCACTCAGAGATGATGTACCCTGTGCAGTGGGCTACGAGAATCTGCTCTTCCCTCAATGAGACGTGATGCCCACAGGCTTCCCAGAACCTGGGTGTTCGGAGCTTCAGTCATTCGCTCATTTGTGCCACAAATGTCTGTTGAAGCCTTACTGCTTCCCAAGCTCTGTTCTACGTCTAGGGACACAGGCGGGAATAAGGAATGCAGAAAGCCCTGACCCCAAGGAGCTGATGTTCTAGTTGGGCAGGCAGGTGATAAAACCCCAAAGAAAAATAAATTAGGGGGTGAGAAATACCGTTGAGAAACGACATGAGGAGAAGAAGGAGCACCAGCCTAGGGAGAGAACATTTTAACAGGATGGTTAGGGATGTAACCCAGTAAGGTAATATTTGAGCAAATGCCTGGACAAGATGAGGAAGAAATCCATGCAGGTGTCCGAGGAAGTGGATCCTTCAGAGGGAATAGCAAGAGCCAAGGCCCTGAGGCACAAATGAGCTTTAGGCCTGGAGAACAGCAAGAGGCCACTGTAGCTGGAGGGGAACAGACAGAGGCAAAGAGAGGGAGCCGAGGTCAGGGAAGGGGCAGAAGAGGGATCCCGTGGGACCTTGCGGGCCATGCCAAGGACTCTGGAATTTAGTTTGAATGTGACACCCATTGAAGGGTTCGTTTTTTGTTTGTTTTTTGCTATGTAAGATTTTGTTTATTTATTCATGAGAGACACAGAGAGAGAGAGGCAGGCTCCCCACTGAGCAGGGAGCCCAATGCAGGACTCGATCCCAGGACCCCGGGATCACCACTTGAGCCGAAGGCAGATGCTCAACCACTGAGCCACCCAGGCGTCCCACCATTGAAGGGTTTTGAGCAGAACTGTGACTTGATGGGATCTGTGGTTTAGCAGATGGCTTTGGCTACTGCAGCACAAGACCGGGTGGGGCAGGGGGCAAGAAGGGGGCTCCAGCAGGGTCCAGGTGAGAGACGGGGGTGGCTGGGACCAAGCCGGTCACAGTGACGTGTGGGAAGTGCTCAGTCCTGAGTCCCTCCCGAAGGGAGAACCACCGTGATAGACGGTCAGTGGCAGTGAGCGGGGACAAGGAGCTCCCAGGTGTGTGGCCTGACCATCCGGCATTGACCGGAACGCTGGGAGAGAAGCGGGTTTGGGGACAGAGCCAGAGCCCTGCTCAAAATGCCTGTTTGGCACTGGACAAATTGACCTGAAGGAAAATAGGGAGTTTGTGACCACACAAACAATACCTAACAATGACAAAACGTGGGAAAGAGGCACACAGACAACTAGAATTTAGAAGGTGTCATGAAAAGCAAACACCCCTTTTTGTTTTCCCAAAATCCTGGCTTGTGAAATGGAGTGGTTTCTTCCAGGAAAGATGGACTTTCCAGAGGCTTCTACTTCATTTTTCACTGACCTTTCCGAATTGCTCTGGCAAATGTTGTTTATTGTCATTGGCCCCTTCCCGCAGCCCAGGCCATCGTTGCTAATGGATGTGTGTCGTGCCCAGCTGACCCCTCTGTGCAGTATCAACGTCCTTCCCTGAGCTCGTCACTGGAGTCTCGGAGGGGCCTTGGCATTTTCCAAGGCGGCATCGCTGCTGGTTTCTAGAGCCCATTTTCATGTCTCTGGGAACCTGTGTTTTCACCCCCGCACCGCCACCACCTGAAAAAGGAAGCAGGTTATATTTTGAGAACTCTCAGAGCTCCTTTTTTTGGAGTGCTTACTCTGTGCCAGACATGATCTCATTTGTTGTTGTTCCCATTTTATAGATGGTGTCACTGAGGCTTAGGGAGCCCGCTCACGTGCCCGAGGAGACAGGGCTCAAAGCCTGGCCCTCTGACTCTGGAAACCAAGCCCTTCAGAGCCACCCGCACCCCCTCTGCATTGCTGGGGTTCTCAACCCAGGCACCACTGCCACCGGAGAGTAGGAGCCTCCTCCCTGGTGAGGGCCACCCTGTGCACTGTAGGGCAGTTAGCACATCCCTAGTCTCCACCCAGTAGATGCCAATAGCACCCTCTCTGCTGGTTGGGACAACCAAAAATGTCTCCAGACATGGCCCCAGTGTCCCCTGGGGAGTACCCACCCCAGTTGGCCTGACACATGTTAGGTGTACTTTGCACACAGGCTCTGGGTTGACATCTCTGCCACCTTCCTTGCCCCCCCCCCCCCAACAGCCAGCATTCCCGTCTGCAGACAGGCACTGTCCTAGAAGTCTCTCAATAAAACATCGAGTTGCTGCGTCTCCAGTCCTCCTACCCTCCCAGGGAGGGAGAGAGGCTTAAAACACTGGCGAGGGGCAGCTTTGCACTGCGTAGCCTATGCGTCTCCCCCACAGCCATTGCCCCGGCCACCCTGTCAGCAGCTGTGACTGTGTACCTGCTCCAGGCCAGGTCCTGGGCACGCACCATAGCACCCAGAAAAGGCCCCTGCGTGGGGAGATGATGATACACAAGAAAGCAAACACACCCACAGGTGATTTAAAGAGTGCTGAGGCCACAGAGGAGACAAACAGCCTGGTGCAGAGGGACAGGGGCCTTGAAATAAGGCAATCAGGGAAAGCTCCTCAGAGGAGGTACCATCTGATCTGAGACATCACAGCGAGAAGGAGCCAGTCCATGGGAGAGGGAGAAGGCCCATGTGTGAGGTGGGAGGGAAGAGCAGGTGCAAATGCCCTGAGGTGGCAGTGAGTTGGGCATGTTTTAAGGAATGGGGGCCTGGAGTGGCCAGGACAGAGTAAGCAGAGGGGTGAGTGGTGGGAGGCGTGGGCAGAGGGAGCAGGACAGGTGGACAGGTCACTGAAGGCGGGGTGGTAGGAACGGTCTTGGGTTCAGAAGGGTCCTCCTGGCTGTTTGGAGGTGACTGGGTTATGGGAAGGCTAGAGGGGAGTCAGCAAGATCAGGGAAGGCCATTTCCACCACAAGCAAGGAAATGAGGATGAAGAAGCAAGACACGTTTCTGTCACTTTTGAGACTTTGTCACCTGATGGTCTTGCCTTGTTTATTTGGATTCCTAAACACTAGATCTGTGGATTCAGGATGCAGAGCTATTTTATTTATTTATATATGTATATTTTTTTACAATTTTTAAAAAGATTATTTATTTGAGAGAGAGAGAGTGCATGTGTGCAAGTGGGGGGAGAGGCAGAGGGAGACAGTCTTCAAGCAGATTCCCTGCAAGTGCAAAGCCTGACGCAGGGCTCCATCTCATGACCCGTGAGATCACAACCTGAGCCAAAACCAAGAGTCAGAACCGACTGAGCCACGCAGGTGCTCCCAGGTTGCAACATTTGAACAATGTTAGGGATCTTACAAAACTCCAACAGCTTTTCTGCCTTTGAGTCTCCTAGCTCAGTATTCAAAACTCAAAGTCCCAGGGTAGATTCTGATTGGCCAAGCTCAGCCATACACTCACCCCTTAGGTGAGAAGGGGACACCTTGGTTGACAGTTGGGGCTTTTGTATTTGGGAAGAACCAGGAGTGCAGAGGCTGTGGCTTCTCAGGGGTTACCTGAAGGAAAGAGAGAGAGAAGGGTGTGTGTGTGTATGTGTTCATGCACGTGTGTCTCTGTTGGCTCCAAAACATTTGGTGGAAACTGCCAAATAAAACTGAATAAATATTTAGTGAACTATTTATATGTGAATGTAAATAACAAAACGTAGCATGATTCAACCAGTCAACTCTGGAATATTTCGACTCTTAGTTATTTATCCATTATCGCTAATGTAGGATGTGGGTGGAGATGGTGTGGGATAAATGTGTGTTGAGAGATGCCAGTGCCCTTAAAACAGCCCTGCTGCTAGTTCCATCCAGATGGCCCATGATGGGGGGTTGAGAAGGTTCCCCATGGGCAGCGGGTGGAAGTCTCCCAGGTTGCCACTGGCTTGGCACTGAGGACGTGCCAGGTACTATTTCACGTTCCTTACACCGGTCGGTTCCTTCCCTCCACATGACAGCAGGCAGCGGCTCACAGTGATTGCCGCCCACCGAAGCAAGGAGGAGTGAAGTCACTTGCCGGGGTTTCCACGATCGGGAGGCGACAGACCAGGAGAATCTGGCCACAGAGAGGCACTCTTGGCTGTTCCCCTGTATCGCCTCCTGCATGACCCAGAGGAGTAACTGGTGGCTGCCCTGATGTTCAGGACCACACCGGCCCCCATCCCGGCTAGACCAGCTCCCCAGCACAGGGAGGTGGCCCCAGGATTCCTGTTAGCTTCCAGTTGTGGACACCCTCCATCTCCCTTGTATCTAAGATGATGCCTCCATCTGCCCTCCTGCGTCAGATTTATTACCGGCTAATCTGAGTCTCCAGTCACTGCAAGACCCAGCTTTTATAGACCACAAATGCGATTATTATGAGGCAATTTCAGTTAGATTCAGGGCTGGGAGAGATAACAGAAGGGTCTGGTCCTCTCATCAGACTCTGAATGGCTCCCCAGCAGCACTTTACTCAGACAAATGGAGGAGACAGCCAGGAGGGGAACAGGTGCACGGAGCTTCGCATCAAAGAGCTGCCTGCCTGGGCCTGCAGGACCGGGACGGGGGGAGGGGATTCAAAAGGACTTGGGGGTTAACCGGCCTCTCAAAGTTGGAGGGTGGATTTTGACATCTGTCTCTGACTCAAATTTTTCCTTAAGATTTTATTTATTTATTCATGAGAGACACAGAGAGAGAGAGGCAGAGACATAGGCAGAGAGAGAAGCAGGCTCCATGCAGGGAGCCCGATGTGGGACTCGATCCCGGGACCCTAGGATCATGCCCTGGGCCGAAGGCAGACGCTCAACCGCTGAGCCACCCAGGCATCCTTTGACATCTGACTCTGTAGGAAGTCTATTAAATGAGGTATCCGTGGAGCAAGAAGTGGCTGGGAAGGGGGACCCATTGGTCATAATGGAACCATCACTTAGCGGGCACGTGTCATGTGCCGGGTGGAAGCAGTACAGGCGTATCCCAGAGATACCGCAGGTTCAGCTCCAGACCACCACCATAAGGCAAATACTGCAATAAAGCTAGTCAAATGAATTTTTTGGCTCCCCAGTGCATATTAAAGTTATGTTTGCATAATCTTGTGGTCTCTTAAGTGTGCAAGAGCATTATGTCTAAAACAATGCACATACCTTAATTTAAAAACACTTTATTTCTAAAAAAAAATGCTAACCATCCTCTGAGCTTCTGGTGAGTCATAATCACTGATCACAGATCACTGTAACAAATATAATAATAATGGAGAGGCTTGAAATATGGCAAGAATTACCAAAACATGACACAGAGACACAAAGTGAGCAAGTGCTATTGGAAAATGGGCACCAGTAGACTCACTGGACATAGGGCTCCACGAGCCTTCAGTTTGTAAAACATGCAATGTCTGGGAAGCTCAGGAGAGCGAAGCGTGACAAGACGAGGTGTGCCCACTTATGTCTATTCTCAGAGCAACGCACGAGTTAGATACTGTCATCATCTCCTTTTTGTAAGTGGAGAAACCGAGGCATCAGGAGAGATTAAACTAGTTGCCCAAGGACACACAGCATTCAGTGCTGCAGCATATCTCCAAGAGCCCCTTTCATGTGGGGTGTTTTTGCCAGCGTCACCTGCTCTGGGACATCTTCATCTTTTCTGTCATAATCACAATTCTTCATTTATTATCGGCGATCAAGCCGTCTGGCTGTAAATCAAGAGCTTCCTGCAGTGTGTGTGTCGACGTCGCCATGGTCAACTTCATCTCTTCTCTGACTCCTACCTTCCCCTTGACTTTCCACTCCAGCTAGCTTTTCATTTCTTGTTGCACTTTCATCTCCGTTGGCTGGTTCTCCCCTCAACAACCCACTTCTGTATCCTGTCTTGTAGATTATCATCAGGAGACAAGGAGGCAACCCAGCCACAAGCCTTGTTGTCTGTGCGTGAACTGAGTAACAGATGCACAGGGATGGTCACCAATAGATTTTGCAAGAAGTGACATGGCAGGCCACACTGATCCTTCTATGCATCTGTTATTTACACAGTGATGGGTGGACTGGAGAACCAGTAGCAAAATTTGTACTTTGTGCAATTACAGTTCATGTACCGTGGTAGCTACACCGGAACCACATTGTGGGAGACTGGTAGTCTTCAGCTGAACTGTAGAAACTAACATTTGTGCGTATTGAGACCATTCAAAGCAAAGACTACCTGTGGCCAGTCACCTGTTCTGTTCTTGTTTGTCATTGCTGGGCCAGCATTGGGTCACTCCTTTGCACGGCGGAGCCCCCTGGCTGCTGTGGCCCGTTTCAGAGTCTACTTCTGCATAACTGGCGCTTCTTCCTCCAGGTGTAACACAGCCCTGTTTCAAATCCCTGAGGGATCCCTCACCCCACACAAGGAATTTTCCTCATAACGCCAAGGGTTGGAAAACCCTTCCTGCAAAGGGCCAGATAGTAAATATTTTGGACTCAGAGCCACATGGTCTCTGTCGCAACAACTCCAGGCTGCCATTGTAGCGTGCATGCAGCCATAACGATACATAAGCAAGTGGGTGTGGCTTGGTTCCAATGAAAGTATTTGCAAAAACAGGTGGCAGCTCAGAGTTGGTCTGCCAAACCCTGCTCTCCGCTAAGCATCTCATCTTCTTTTCTTTGGGTCTTTTCATTGCAAGCACAAGAGTTCAACTCACATGAAATTACGTAAATAGCAACAACCAAAAGTGGAGGATGGATTTATTGGGTTATGTAACTCAGACTTTCTCAACCTTGGCACAACTGACATTTGGAACCAGATGATTCTTTGTCCGGTGAGGCGGTGGTAGGGGCCGGGGGGTTGTCCTATGCATTATAGGATGTTTACTCACATCCGTAGCCTCTATCCACTAGATGCCACTGCTACCTTCCCACTCAGCTGTGACAATCAAAAATATCCCCATTGCCCAATGTCCTCAGATTAGGAATCACTAAGGGGACTGAAAATGCTAGCATGAGAGGTGGCTTCAGGTAGGAGTGGACCCAGGGACTCAAACTAGTATCTGGGACAGTATCTCTCTTTCTCTATTCATCTCTCTTTCCTTCCTCCCTCCCTCTTTCCCCACCCCCTTCATGGCTGCTTTGTTCCATGCTACTGCGTGTTCAAACAGACTCCCCTTATGGTGACCAGATGGCTGCCAGCAGCTTCAAGTTTGAATCCCATCACCTTTAAGCCCACTGGGAGAACTTCTCTTTTCCAGTAGCTCCCTAAAAATCCCAGGGCTCGCTCTCATTGGCCCAGTTTGGGTCACATGCCTGCCCTTGAACCAACGAGGGTAGCCAGGGGCACGTAGTGCGCCGATTGGTCCAGCTGAGATGATGCCTGCAGCCCCAGAGTCCGGAGATCGGCCCATGTGTACTTAAGTCAGGAAGTGGTGGTACCCAAAGGACCGCAGTCGGGAAGGAGGTAGCAGGTTAACAGAAGTCTCCAGCACCAGGTGTAAATATCCCCCCTGTCCCTGGCACACGGGAGGCAGTGAGCGCTCGGTCCTTTCAGTTGATGCCAGCCTGCTCCCCACGGGCAGCGTCAGCTGGCACATTATCAGTGGCCTTTCCTGGCCTGGCATTTAATTCCTCTTAATCTGCCTGCCAAATTGCTCTACCCTCGCACCAGCCCTGGGGTTGCTACTCTTCCTTTCACCGCGTCCCGGGCGCGAAAGCTCAGCGACCCTGGGCCCCAGCCATGACATGGGCTGTATTTTTAATCTTGATTTTAATTCCGGCTCATTCTCCTGGCTGTATCTCCCAGCCCCGGAGCCCCAGGGCCCACACTAATTTGCTTCTCCCACCTCAACTGGTGCCGGAATAACCATTTTAAAAACTGCCTTGGGGAAATCTAATCAAATGAGAGCAAAATCTAATTTGGCACTAAAAGCCTTTGACTGAAGCCCTGTTTTCTGGGGTCTTGTGAAGCCTGAATAATAAACTCTTTTGGGATTTTTTTTTAAGGGTTGGGGGTTGGAGAGAGATGTGAAAGAGAGGATTCCAGCAGAGGAAATCACCACAGACATTCTGACACCCGTGGCATTGGGTGATAATGGGCAGGGGTGGGGTTCCCGAGGTGCCCCACATCCCACCCCACAAGAAAGAGTTATCCCACCGGCCAGGCCGAGAGCAAAACTCTTTAGCATTCCGACTGGCACAGTCATCGGGAGGGACCTTGCCCCAGATCTTCAGGGACAAACCATAGGCTCACAAGCTGGATTTGAGGGACCTGGGAGAGAACCCAATTTTCCCAGCAGGGAATTCAGAGCACCTTTCCCCCTGGCTCTTGTATGCCCTCTGCAAACTGAGGGAAGTTCTGTGCTTCTGAAATTACTTGTGGTCTTGGGGTACTTTCAGAATGTGTCCTGACTCCAGGAAAATGCAAAAGCTAATGTATAATATTTCAGGGGATGTGCGGACCCTTTTAAGGTTCTCTGCCATGCCTCTTGTTGCTTCTCCTCATGATCTCATCCCTCTATCCTCTAACACCTTCCTCCCTCACTGGCCTCCTTTGGTTCTCAAAGGCCCCCAAGCTTATCCCTACCTCAGGACCTTTGCACATGCTATTCCCTCTGTCTGGAGCAGTTTCTCTTGTATTCCCGTTCCTTTGACTCATTCTCATCACTGCTCAGCAGCCTTCCCTGATCACTCAACCCAGTGACGCCTCCAGGGGTCCACCTCTGGCCACTTTGTTGCAATGCTATCCTTTATTTCCTTTGTCACTGTTTTTGCCAACACCACCACCCTTACTTGCCACGGTCCTCCACTGGAATGTCCACCTCATGAGGGCAGAGACCCCGGTGGCCTCATTCACTGCTGTGTTGCCATTGCCTGGTATACCATCGGGGCATAATAAATAGTTGTTGATACATGAATCCACACATGCCCAAGGCAGTGTTACCCCATCCCGATTTTTACCACGCATGGGCACAATGATTTATTATTCCCTTAATATTTTCCTCCCAGTTGTTTTACTCACCTGGCCCTCCGTCTCTTTTTGTAAATAAAGTTTTATTGGAACAGAGCCATGCCCACGTATTTATTATCTGTGACTGTTTTCTACAACTCCTGAGTACTTGCAGTAGAGACCATCTGGCCCACAAAGCCTACGGCATTTACTGTCTGGGCCTCCGCAGGAAATGTTTGCTGACCCCTGTCCTTTGTCATTCTTCTCCAAGGAGGGGGAGCAGGAGAGAGTGGAGAGAGGCCCGACGTGCTTCCAGAGTAGAGCTCCTTACTATGGGAAGACGCACCAAGCGTAAGGAATAAGGTCATTGATGTTTAGTAGATCTTATCTTCTGCACTGGACTTGACCTCGAGGGGCCTTTCTAGTCCTCCCTGTGTGGTTCTTTTAGGGAGGAACGTGCAGTACCAGGGCTTCTCACCTGCAGACTCCTGACATTCTACATGGGATGATGATTCTCTGCTGCGGGTGGTCCTGAGCCTTGTAGGATGTTTAGCAGCATCTCTGGCCCCCACCCCCTGGATGCTGGCAGCACGTCCCACCCCAGTCTGTGACAAAACCAGAAGCCAGTCTGCAGACATTGCCAAGTGTCCCCTGAGGGGCAAAACCGCCCCTGGTTGGGCATCACTGTTTCCAGGGGGCGGATGCAACAGTGTCTGACCATGTTCCTGGGGGAAGAATCAGGGCTCCCTCTGGCCAGGTGCTGGGACACCGCAGCCCCTGACTCCAGCCCACACCTCAGTCCTCGGACCCAGCCGGGGACCTGTGGCCGCTGTGTGAGCAGGCACCCAGCAGGCACCCAGCACCTAAATATTGGATGTCCCCAGAGACTCAGAGCCGGGGCAGCCACTCCCCCCATCCCTCATCCCCACAATGCCAGGGATCTTTCTGGTTTTGCTTTGCCCTCACACGCAAAGGGAGGCCCCACCCTGGGCCTTACCCCGAAGCTGCTCAGGGCTCTCCCTTCCTATTTTCACCTCCTCTGGTGCCCAGATCCTTCTGGGAGGTGTTTCCTCAGCTGCAAGGAGAGGACTGGATGGACACGCTTCCCCTTGCCCCATGGCACAGGGATTCGGGAAAGGCTGCTTAGGTCCTAAAGAGGCTTCCAGCTCCCAGTCGGTGCCAGCCACCTGCCAGGCCTCCAGGAACCACCCCCTCCCCTTCCCCATGGAGAGCTCCTGCTGCATCCTCGCTCTCCCAGCTCAGGCCTCTCTTCTCTGGGAGCAAGAAGCTGAAGGCAGCTCCCCATGCTTTCTCGAAGGTTCCAGATAGAGGAACCCGTCTCATCCTCCGCTGGCAGCAGAGCCCAGGCTCAGTCCACTCCTCCTCCTACGGATGTTCAGCTCCCCTGTCTCCTCTCATCTTGGGCCCTGAACTGGCGCCCACTGAACGCTCACAGTTTGCCAGGCCCGGTGCTAAGCCCTCTGCTGGCGAGATCTCTCTCACTCCCTTCACCCATCTGGAACTCTCGCCTTCTCGCGCTCAGCACCAGCTCCTGTGGGTCTCAGAGCCCCAGGGTCCTCATCCGAAGCAGAGAGCCAGCACGGGGCCTCCGTCTCTGGGAAAACGCTCACAGATTTTTCCATTTCTTAAAAATGGTCCTATAGGTGGTCATTATTAAAGATCACACTTGCTTGGTGGGAAAGGAAAAGAACGAGAAAGCATCATAAAGAAGATCTTGCATGTTGCCTCTTCACCCACATAGTTTGGGAGTAGATCCCCTTCGCGATGAATCAGGGTGATCTTTACATAAGCTCTGTTGCTGGCGTGAAACGTGCATGTGGAGACGCTCACTGCTCGTGAACGTCCAGGCCAGTGGGGTTTCGTGGGTGCTTCCGGCAGGAAATAGGGCAAGGCCGTCCCCCGAGAAGCACACCCATGGCCCTCGGTAACCACTGCTTGTTCTCCAGCACCAGAGATCTGTTTTGCCTCTTTCTGAACATCGTAGAAGTGAGACCATACAGCATGCTTTCATATCTGGTTTCTCTCTCTTAACGTGATTAGGTGGCCGAGATGCATCTGTGTTCTTGAACATGACACCGGTCCATTCTTTCTTGTCCGGGCGTGGTATTCCGCTACACAAGTACCCAGCAGCGGAGCCAACCCCTGCTTTGGTTGATGGACAGCTGGCGTGTTTCTAGTTATTTGCTATCACGAGCAGAGCTACCCTGAGCACGTCCTGCTCGTGCCTGGTGAATGAATGGATGCCTCACTGCTGAGTAAATACCCAGGGTTCAGATCGCCCGTCGGAAGGCATGAGGGTGTCCAAGTTCAGCAGACACTGCTGGTCAGCCTCCCACGGGCGAGGGACCAGGCTGCACGACCCCTGGCTGGGTGTAAAGTCCCAGTTGCTCCACGTCCCCAGCAACATTTGGTATCGCTCGTGTTCTGATGTTAGGCACTCCGGTCACCGTGTAGTAGAGTTCAAGGGGTCCGTCGGAAAGAATGGGAAAGAATCGCGTTCTTATTTTTACGCACCTGCGTCGTAGCTTAGCCGTGGCTTCGATTATGAAGGGAGGCCATGGACCATAGCACAAGAGAAGCTGTAATTTTGTCATCTGGAGAAATCACCGATACTGTGATATTCCATGGCAGTGTGGCAGATACCCCAAAATAAAATATTTTCACTTACCATTGCTTTGAAATTACTACTCTTCGCAGGGTACTATCTTTTTTAAAGGGTCATGTTACTACAGAGACAAGTTCTTTCAATGTTTAAGATAACTATACGTCAAAATGATTTATTTTCTCTGAGATCCAATGTATTTTATGCACATAAAAACATTTGAGGGCAGCCCGGGTGGCTCAGTGGTTTAGCGCTGCCTTTGGCCCCGGGCGTGATCCTGGAGACCCAGGATCTCTCTCTCTCTCTCTTTTTCTCTCTCTCTGTCTCTCATGAATAAATAAATCTTTAAAAAAAATTTTGAGAAGCAGGTCGGGGGTCTTTTCAAAGGACTCCATGGCTCAGAGGGTAGCCCTGTTTCCAAGCCTTGGGGACACCACAGTGGTGGTCGGGTGACAGGAGACTTTTGCTCTCTGCTTTCTCACGTGGCCTCATGATCCTTCTCCCCCTCCAGCTTTCTTCGGGAAGTATCTTAACGAATACAATGGCTCCTATGTGCCGCCTGGCTGGAAGGAGTGGGTCGGCCTCCTTAAAAACTCTCGTTTTTATAACTACACACTCTGTCGGAACGGGGTGAAGGAGAAGCACGGCTTTGACTACTCCAAGGTAAGTGCTGCCTGTCGCCGGCTGGGGGGTAGGGAGGCAGTTAGGAGCGTGACAAAGGAGCTTAACTACTTGGCTTCGGATGGTGACACTGATCTAAATGAGTGATCTCAAGCCAGCTACGTGCATCTTCTTCCTATTTTCATCTCTCAAATAATAGTCTCTGTTTCTGAGAGCATTGTTCACAATATGCTGAAACAGAATATTCTCACAGAAAGTGCGAGAACAGTCCAGTTCAGTGAATTTTCACCAGCCGAACAGGCAAATGTCACCAGCACCTGCTAGTGTGCTAGGTCAAGAAGCACAGTTTCACTGCCTGCCCCCAAAGCCCCTCCTTCCACCAAACACCCTCCCATAGGGACAGCCATGGCTCAGACTTGCAGCATGACACACGAATTCTGTGTCCGGCTCCTTTTGCTTCACATCCATGTTGTCACCTGGGGCTGTAGATCCTTCACTCTTGTGTAGCATTCCATTATGTGATTAAGCCTCAACTTGTTTGTTTTCCATGTCATGGCTTTTCTTTTTTTTTTAATATTTTATTTATTTATTCATGAGAGACACAGAGAGGCAGAAACACAGGCAGAGGGAGAAGCAAGCTCCATGCAGGGAGCTTGATGTGAGACTCGATCCCAGGACCCTGGGATCACAACCTGAGCCAAGGGCAGATGCTCGACCACTGAGCCACCCAGGTGCCCCATGTCATGGTTTTTCTAGTCCTGCTAATTTGTTTTATATAAGATAGAGTGCACAGATCTTAAGTGGACAGCTCAGGGAACTTCCATATATGGGTATGCCACCCAGGTCAAGATACAAGGATTTCCAGCCCCCAGAAGGCTCCCTTATACACCTATGCAGTCAAAACCCCCACTCCCGAGGTAACCTGTATTCCAACTTCCATCACCATGGATTGGTTTTGCCTGGATCATGTTGTGTGTGCTCTTTTGGGTCGAGCTTTATTCACTCAGCCTGACACCTGTGAGAGCCATCCCTGTGTCTGCCCAAGTCAGCAGTGTCCCCTTCCTTGTTGTGTAGCATTCTGTTATATAGATGGCAAGTAGGAATCCGTTCAACACCTGATGGACATTTTCGTTGTCTCCAGTTTGGCCCTGTTAAGAATCAGGCTGCTGTGAACATCCTTACACGTGGCTTTGTGTAGACCTACATACTTTTTGCTTTTGGTTACACGCCTGGGAATAGAATTGCTGGGACACAGGATACATTGCATGGTTGAACCAGTTTACATCCCCAGCCAGGAATGTTCCAATGTTCCAGTTCCTTCACATTCCCCATTAACACTGGTATTGTCTTTTTTATTGGGCTGTTTTACTGGGGTATAGTGGTATTTCATTGTGGTTTTATTAGAAAGGTTTTTGATGATCACGTAAGTTAATACACGTAGAGCATCAGAAGAGCCTCTTCTACACAGCAATACTCAATACACAGGAGTTCAGATCAGGACAGCAAGCTTTCCTCTACAGAGGGCCCTGTACTAAATATTTTAGGCTTTATAAGCCATACAGTCTCTGTTGCAACTACGTAAGTCTGCTATTATAGTGTACAAGCCACCGCAGGTAATGTAGAAACAAATAAGCTTGACTAGTTCCAATAAAACTTTATTTATAAAAACAGGCAGTGGGCCTGGTTTGGCCAAGGGGCTATAGTTTCTTGATTCCTGGCTTATGGGGAGGGAAGGAGGACGAAGGAGGAGAGATTGACAGTGATGTCTCATCTAAACTGTCTATTAAAAAAAACCTGGAGACCAACAAATATTCCTGTCCCAACTAAATCTTCAAAGCAGCCTTTGCATCCCCCATAGCTTTCTGGATCAGTTCTTTCCCCATTCTTCCCTTCCCTCTCTCTTCTGCACTGTCACTGCCACTAGCCCTGGGCCTGGCACCTGTCATACCCAGGGCTCTCTGGCTTAGAATGATGACTCCTCCCTAGTTCATCTCTCTCTGAATCGCTGCACAAGGTCCCTCCCCCACCCCACCCCACCCTTGCCCCGAGCAGATATCACCAGGGGCCAGGTAGTCACATACACAGGATAGCGAGCTGGGAGCAAGAGGGGACAGTCGAGAATAGTGGGGACTATGGAGCATGTATCTGTGTAGGAGGGGGTGATCAGGCCTCTCAGTCCCATGTGGAAAGGGGGCCCAAAATGGCCAGGTTTTCTGATTTTTCACCAGAAGCTACAAATTTGTGCATGTTTTCCTGTGAAACCTCCTGATTTTTTTTATTTTTTTATTTTTTTAATAAATTTATTTTTTATTGGTGTTCAATTTGCCAACATATAGCATAACACCCAGTGCTCATCCCATCAAGTGCCCCCCTCAGTGCCCGTCACCCAGTCACCCCCACCCCCCGCCCACCTCCCACCTCCTGATTTTTAAATATTGGCAAGTCACTCAGACTTTTCTAACATCCTGCATGAATCAAGTGTGCCTGACGGCCAGACCCAACCTGACCCATGGATGTACAGCCTTGTCGGCCTACCTGGTGTGCTGCCCGCTGCCAGCTGCCTGCTGCCCTCCAGGGACTGGACGCTGGATTCTCTCTTGGGGTCAGAGGACTGGGGTTCAGAGCCCCACCTTGACACATATTATGTGCTCTTGCTTATGCTCCCTACTCCTGAGAGGCTCAATTCCCAAATCTGGAAAATAGGCATGCCACCGCTTACCTAATAATGTGCACATCTACTTACCAAGCACCTATGGTGGTCCAAGCAGCGGGGCTGGGAGTTTTGTTATGTGTGGTGTTTCTAGCCCTCCCAGCAATCGCATGCGTGAGTGGACTAGCTGGATCTGGTTACATTACTCATGAACAACTCTTTATGGAGAGCCTGCTATGTGCCAGGCACTGTGCCAGGTGCTGCTGTCCAAGGATGAACAAAAACAGACCCAGGTGCATGCAGTCTGGGATGTGGAGGTGTGTTATTAACTGTGAAGTGATGGCACATGATTAAAGCCGGAAGGCCACACCACGGTGTAGGAGCACAGGTGTATGCACGCACAAACACATGGACACGTCAGCCCCGTCTCCTATTTCAGCATCCCCAGTATTAGCCAGTTCAACCAGACCAGCCTTGTTGCTTATTACAACCATCTCCAGATCTTTACTAGTGCTCTCCTGCCCTGAACTGGATCAAGTCTTATCCATCTTCTCTTTCATGAATCCTTCCCCGAGTGCCCTAAACTACAGGACATAACCTTTCTTGAATCAGACTGGCCTCTCTTGGTTGCTTGTGAACAGAAACCCATCTCAGAATGGCTCGACTGAAGAGGAAACCTGTCAGTTGATTTAACTGGTCCAGTAGTAACGGCATCAGATGTGGCTGGATCCAGGGGCTCAGACAAAATCTTTAGGGGGTGGTTTCTCCTCTAAGCTTGGTTTTCTTCTCTTCAGCACCATTTACAGCCTCTCTCCCTCCTCTCCCCCTCCCTCCCTCTGGCCCTCCCTCCCTCCCCTCTCCCCTCCCTCCTCCCTCTCCCCTCCCGCCTTCCCTTCCTTCCTCCCCTCCCTCCCCCCTTCCTCCCTCCCTCCTCCACTATCCCTATCCCACTCCACTTCTGGAAACACCAGCATATCCGGCATCCCTCCCACCTTTGACAGGGGATGACCTGTGATGTGCCGCCTCACAGAGTCTGCCCAGTTCAGGCCCCTGAGGCAGAAGCCACACATGACATCACATGGGCAGTGCCCTCTGCCCCACTCTGGGTCCCGCTCTGGGTCCCACTCTGGGCCCCGCTCTGGGTCAGACAGGGGCAGGTCCCACTCTGCACAGACCAGGCCCCAATCTGCTCCCTGGCAAGTGAATTCCAGAGCCCTGGTTGGATTTATAAGCTAACAACACAAACTGTAGTGTCTTGGAGCTGAACAGGCTGCTACTCCCCTCCCAGACTCAGCACAGGCTAATCCTCCAAAACCTAGAACACCCACTCGGGCCTTGTTAAGATTCGTCACCACGTCCACGCCCAGTCTCAGAGCAGCCCTGTAATCAAGTTACCCAGGGACACCAGAGTCCCTTTGGGGCTAAGGACGGGACATGCAGCCGCTGCTCTTTCACCCTGTTTCCTGCCACAGATGCATCCCCACTGTGAATGAGAGGAGCCCCGGGGGAAGATTCCCGGGCCCCCTGGGAGTGGAGGCCTGGGAACAGAGGGCTGGGGGCCCCCTGGGAGCCCGAGCTGGCTCGGGGCCAGGGCTGAGACCTGCGGTGGGCAGCAGGCAGTGGGGGCCCAGGTGTCCGAGGGAGCGGTGCTCCAGCACTCTGAGGAGGGAGATGCCTCTACTGGGGGTTGCTGCTGGCCTCAGTGGCTTCCCCAGGAGGCCCAGCTGGAGAAGAAGGGATGGTCCTTCCCTAGTTCCCCTCAAAAGGCCCTCTGAGGGCTGTCCTGAGTCACTAATCTCAAGGCCAGATGCCCTGGAAAGCGTCCTGATGGCGAGGTGGACAGAGAGGCAGCAATGACGAGAGAGGAATGATGTAGCACCCGGGCGGAAAGCCAGAGCAGGCTGGAGAAGCCGGGACTGGCGGTGCAAGGGAGATAGGAACGGCTAGGCTTGGGTCCTGGAGGAGGCCCAGGTGCTGGGAAGGCCCTGAGAGATGGTGGTCTCTGTAAACGTGAACGTGACCACCCCTCAATCCGGCATCTGTGCTTCTCTGTTCTAGAGAAGCCTCCCTCATCTGCGGAAGGGGACCTGGCTCAGCTGTTGATAGCAGCTTTGCTTGTTAATTGAAAGAAATCGATGAAGGCCACCAATACAGGAAACTATTAAATGACCACAAAGGATCCCTACCCTGGAGGGTTCTAGAAAAAGACACGGGGGCTCATTTTGATGTAAAGCCATCAAAAGGGCTTTGGACTTAGGACTGATGGCAAGAGCAGGTTGCAGAGAGAGCTCCTCCAGACCCCTGTTCAGATGTCACCTTCCTAGAACACGATGTGTCAAGGGCATCCCCACCTCAACTCTCCTCCTCACCCCCTCAGCTGGTCACCGCTGACGCACCACACCAGTGTGTAACCAGGTTCGCTTATTAATGTCTGTCTCCTCACGTTAGAATACAGACCCATGAGGATCCCTGGGTGGCTCAGAGGTTTGGCACCTGCCTTTGGCCCAGGACACGATCCTGGAGCTCTGGGATCGAGTCCCACGTCGGGCTCCCGGCATGCAGCCTGCCTCTCCCTCTGCCTGTGTCCCTGCCTTTCTCTCTCTATGTCTATCATAAATGGATAAACTTTAAAAAAAATGATATTAAAAAAAAAGAATACGGACCCATGAAGGCAGGAGTGTGGGTTCTTTGTGTTCACTGCTGTGTTTGTTGAGTGACTGAATGAACATGCACCATGTGATCTGATCAATGTAAAAAACACACATAAAGGGCACCTGGGTGGCTCAGTGGTTGAGTGTCTGCCTTTGGCTCAGGTTGTGATCCTGGAATCAAGTCCTGCATCGGGCTCCCTGCATGGGGCCTGCTTCTTCTTCTGCCTGTGTCTCTGCCTGTCTGTGTATCTCTCATGAATAAATAAATAAAATCTTAAAAAATATAAAAAGATGCATAAAGCAGTACTACAACACGTGTAACAATGCAGCCGAGAAAATACTTCCTGGTAAAGGACAAAGGGGGCCAAGAGCAGAAGCAGGGGTGAGGAGTAATGAAAGTAAAGCACATTTGCTTCTACTGTTTTCATCGTCACATGGAAAACACAGGTGTGTGATTCTTAAGGAGTAACGAGTAGCACTTACCGAGATGTAACATGCTGCAGGTCTGTTGGGATCATTCTACCTGAATTAACCCGTGCATTTCTCACCATAGCCTACATGGTATATGCTCTTACTCTTACCAGCACCTAAGGAAACTGAGGCACACAGAGGCTGAGGAATGAGACCACACAGCTAGTAGGTGGTAAAGCAGGATTCAAACCCTGGGCCATCTGGCTTCCAAATCCATTCTCTGAACTAGGGCCCGTGGGCCAAGACCTGCCTGACCTGCCTGCCAAGGGTTTTTGTTGAAACTTTGAGCTTAGGAATGGTTTTTACATTTTTTAACTAGTTGAAAAAAAAAAAAAAAAAAGAACAGCTTTCGTGACAGGTGAAAAAATGACATGAAATTTACAATTTAGCGGGGCCTCCAGTTTTAGCAGCACAGACATGGCCATTCATTTCCATGGTGGCTGCTTTCCCGTACAGAGACCGTGAGCAGTAGTTGCAACAGAGACATCTGGCTGCAGAGCCTCACATTTCCTAGCTGACCCTCTACAGACAAGGTTTGTTGGTGCTTAGTGTGAACCACCATCTACTCATTATTAATCTTGTTTCTGGGGGGAAAAGTGACAGAGCAGGCAAAAAATACAAAGGCTTGAGGTCTAGCTGCGAGTGCATTGCTTGTTAGTTTTGTGATCTGTTTCCCCATCTGTGAAATGGGCACAGCGTCTACTTCCCAGAGTTGTCGTGAAGGTCCGTTGAGCAAACATATGACAATAATAAGAGCCAGTGTTCATTGTGGGTTTTCTCAGTGTTGGGCTCCTTGCCAAGTGCTTTCTTCACTCGTCAGATGCTCGCACCACCATCTGAAGAAGGGACTGTTTGTTACCAGGCCCATTTTTTAGATGCAGAGATCGAAGTGCAGAAAGCTGAGTGGTTGGCCCACAGATAGCCGGTGGAAAAGCTGGGGTGCAAACCCAGAGTTTCCGACTCCAGAGCCCTCAGTCTCATGAAATATGATTGCTCCTTAAAGCGATGAGAATCTCTCTTGAACATGAACTGCTGTAGAAGCCTCCACGGGTGCAGGGTCAGTGTGATGATTCAGAATAAAAGTTAGACCTGCTGCCTGGGAAGCCAGCGGCTCAGAAAAGGAGACCCTCTTGTTACAGAGTGACTTCCAAGGGAAGAGAATATCAAGAGTGGGCTCGAGGGCTGCCCCCCTCCCTGCCCTCAAACCAGGCCTCAGGAGTGAAGCCATCGTTCTCAAGGCACAGCCCTAAAGCAGCTCATGTGGGCTTCCCAAGCAGAAAATTTAACTAGTCCTGGGAGCCAGGAGACTCCATGTTGGGGAGATGCCCTGAGAGATTTGGGGTGAGCTGGCTTATCAGACAAGAGGTAGAACCACCAGCTTCCATGGGGCAGAAGTGTGAGGATCTCCCAGGAGGCACCCATGGGACACGTCTCTCCAGGCACCCAGGTCCAGGCAAGAAGAGGAGCTTCCCATCATGTCAGCCGTGGTCCCGTCTCTTGTCCTTACAGGCTCTGTCCCTACCCCCAGCAGCCAGAGGTAATTCTGAGTGAGTGAAAACCTCCTGGCCCTCCCCGGTCCCCTGCCTTGTTACTGCTAATGAGAATGCTTGTCCATACCCTGCTCAGGACTCTGATCACCATGGGGACATGGACCTGTGACCACAATCCGAGCCCTTAACAGGAAGCCGGGTGCCCTGGGAACAGGCACCCAACAAGTATTTGTTAAGTGAGCACATAAATGAGAAATGGTGGCAAAGGCCAAGCCTGAAGAGCGAGGCAGGGCATGAGACAGGCCAGGCTGTCCTGTCGCCAAGCTCCCCAGGAGCGGCCCCACACCCACATGCTTCTTCAGCTAAATAACTAGTTGGAGAAGAGATGCTTTTGCCCAGAGCCGCAGATTAGCAATCCCCACAGATGCTCTGGGTTCTTCTTGGTTGGTTTGTTTGGTTTTTTCTTTTTAAGATTTTATTTATTTATTTGACAGAACAAAGCAGGGAGAGAGTCATGCAGAGAAAGGGAGAAGCAGGCTCCCAGCTGAGCAGGGATCAGGGATGGATCCCAGGACTCCAGGATCATGACCCAAGCTGAAAGCAGACGCTTAACCGACTGAGCCACCCAGGCACCCCCCCTTCTTGGTTTACTGATCACAGTCAGTTGGAGGTCACGACGGAGAGGGAAGGCGGGACACAGCTGTGGCTGCTCAGCTCCAGTTAGGGGGGAAGTCCCCAGAACCTGGCATCGCCACTCACCTGCACAGGCGTGGTCGGGGGTTCACCAGGGGAAAGTCTAGCACCTCACCTAGGGAGTGGGAATAGGCCTGGCGTAGGGCTGAAGGGGGCAGAGAGGTGAGTTCCTCATTATCTATTAGCTGATCTCCAGGTTCTAGAAAATTCACCTTTTAGCCTGCTTGTTCCCCTCCACTCTCACCAGTGCTTCCTGTTAACAACGCACTTCCCTGACTCCTTCATGGCTGACCCCAGGCACCCAGCTCAACTTGTCCAGAACTGGACTTAGCACTCCTGCCTTCACCCTGACTCCTCTTTCTCCCAGAACCCCATCTCTGTAGCCTTCATCCAAACCAGAAACCAGGTGGCAGGGCGCAAGGGGGGTGGGGGTGGGGGTGACCACCCCTCTTTCCCCATGTGCAGCCAGTGCACACATCCTGTCTATCGAATCTGCTCCCACATGACAATGCCACTCCACCACCCTGGCCGAGGCCCCCTCACCCCCACTCTGATGCCTGGACCTGACTCAAGTGCCGTGGCCAGAGAGACAGCATGTCCCCATTGGTCAGCCTGGGGCTCACTGCCCGCCCCTGGAGTAAGGGCAGGGTCCCAATCCACATGGATGGTTGGGGGGAGTGGGTGTGCAGCATGCCACATGTCACAGCAGACGCCCCGTTGCGACCAGCGGAGGTTGGCAAAGGCTATGCCAGCGTAGGAATGGCTTTGAGGAGGACCCAGAAGGGTGGGTGGCTCTCAGATATGCGGAAAACGTGCCACACCACCAAGACAGCCAGTGCTAGCTGACTTCTTAAGAGCTGGCGACGTGCAGCGTACCCTGTCGAGAGCTTCACATCTCGTAGCACTTGAAACCCTCCTGCCAGCCTTGAGAGGCAGGCACGGTAATCACGCCACACACGCTTCTGAACACGTGATAGCACCGGCTAGAGGAGCCCCCGAGTCACCCTCTGGGGTCCCCTGCCTGGCCTGCCCCCTCCCAGGGAGCTAGCCAGTCCCCTGCCGATTGCCACGGATGCCTTCATTCTGTTATTCCACATGCAGATCCCTCGAACAAGGTGTGCCGTCCGGTGTGGTTCTCACCTGTATCTAAATGGCGTGTCATGCATGTCCTCCTACAGCCTGCTTTCCTCACTCGGGGTCAGGTCTGCGAGGTTTGTCCATGTGCAGGGGACAAACCTCGCAGGTTTGTTCTTTTTGGATACTGTATCATTGCATCGTATGTCTTCTCTGCAAATGGCTGTTTATGGTGGCTTTTTTAAAAAGCATCTTTAATCACAGCCAAGCAAGCATATAATTCCAAAGCCAGGCAGTGAAGATGGGTTTATTCCAGAGGGCGGGAGGCCTCCGCCCCGTTCCCCACCGGCGGGGGGCAGCAGGTGTTCTGGGCTCTCAGTCACTTCCACAGTTGTCTCTGTCATTTTAAGAACCTTCCCTGCCCCCTTCAGGTCATGCTTCACAAGGGCAGCAGAAGCTCTTTGAGTCAAGTGACATGTAATGGTTTTTTATGTAATAGGTTCTGCAGAACCCCCACATAAAACCTTGTTTTTAACACTGCCCAAAATTAGTCATAAAAAGTATTCCAGGAAAATAATACAGAGTAGCAAGTGATTTTCTCCCCTTCTCTCCCTTTATCCCAGACCCCAGCTAGCACTCTGATATCTGTCCTTCCAGATTCTTCCTTGGTGCTCAAAAGCATATGAAGTTAGGGGTTTGGCTTCTCCTCTCCACCCTGCCTCCCGCCCTCCCTCCCTCCCCACAGAAAGACGGGACCTTCCTGGTTTGAAAGGAGCTCGCTCTTTCCCATAGCAGCATAACCTCAGTACAACTTCCCACCTCAGCAACTACAGATCTGCTTCCCAGTAATGTCTGCACAGCACTGCGTAGTTTGAAAGCAGCGTAAATTCATTAATCACGTTCCTGTTGCTGGTCACCGTGATACATTTTTGCTTTGTAAAAAACTGCAGGCCTGCCTGGGTGGTTCAGTTGGTGAAGCGTCTGCCTTCAGCTCAGGGCATGATCTCAGGTCCTCGGATCAAGTCCCTCATTGGGCTCCTTGCTCAGCGGGGAGCCTGCTTCTCCCTCTCCCTCCACCTGCTGCTCCCCCTGCTTGTGCATGAGCTTGCTTGCACTCACACGCTCTCTCTCTCTCACTCTCTCAAATAAATAAATAAGGTATTTTAAAAGGAAAATCCTAAACACCACTGCAGTGGCCATCCTCGTGCATCTGGTACAGTGCACAGGTGTCCCTGAAGGTGTCTTAGAAGCACGGGCACGCCTGTCGTCCTGTTGTACCTGTCATGCAGTTCACTTCAGGGTAGAAGCTGTAGCCACTTCTTGACTTTTTCTTCTCTAAAATAATATCGCATTTTGGAAGGGATCATTTTGGACAGAGCTGCTTCCCACGGAGCAGAAGGTAGATTTCAGGAACTCCTTACCTTCTCGAGAGATTAGCAACGAAAAGCTTTTAGCAAGTTCAAGAAGAGTTTAGGCAGATCTCAGCTTCTTAGCTGAGCTTTTAAAGCCTTCAACTTCCGTTGATTCCTTTTCCCCCAGCTCCTCCCTCACCTGCCCGTTGTCTAAGCGGGTCTCACCTTTCCGACATCCCCTGCTTGCACCTGTTTGTGCTGTTACTTCCCGCTGACATCCCTCAAACACACACATGCTCCTTTCCTGCCTCAGAGTCCCTGCATTTGTCCTTTCCTCTGCCTGGAACGCTTCCTCTAGACCAGTGATTCTCAGTCCTGGCTGCACACTGGAACCCCTGGGAGCTTTTAAAAAGCCCAATGCCAGGCGCCTGGGTGGCAGATGGTTAAGCTGAAGGCAGCTCAGGTCATGATCCCAGGGTCCTGGAATCGAGCCCCATGTTGGGCTCCCTGCTCAGCAAGGAGCCTGCTTCTCCCTCTCCTTCTGCTGCTTCCTCCTGCCCATGTGCGTGCCCTCTCTCTCTCTCTCTCTCTCTCTCTCTCTCTCTCTCAAACAAATGAATAAAATCTTTAAAAGAATAAAATTAAATTTAAAAAATGAAAAGCCCAGTGCCTGGGGAAGGCCACACACCAATTAAACCAGCATCTCTGGGAGAGTAGGCTCACACATGAGCAAAGCTCCCCCAAGGAATTTTAGCAGGCAGCTGAGGGTGGACTCCATTGATAAAGATCTTCCTGTGCCCGGCTCCTCATCACTCAGGACTCAGCCCAAATATCACCTCCTCAAAGAGGCCCTCCCTGACTGCCCCAGCCTAACTATGTCCCGGCTCCTTTGTCACAGTTTATTTCCTTCATCTGTCACACATGGTCACTATCTGAATTCTGTGTTCACATGTCCGGCTGCCCTTGTCCCCGGCACAGCACTCTGGGAATATAGGGCTGTCACCAACCTGTTCGAAGGTATTTCTGGAGCCTTGGGAAGCCTTCAAGTTTAGGAACCAAGACTCAGGAGGCCTGGCTGTGACACTTACCAGCTGTGTGACAATAGGCAATTCACTTAACTTCCCTATGCCTTAATCTCTTGTTCTGGAAAACAAAAATTCTCATCACACCTACTTTCTCCAGTCATATAAGAATTAAATGAACTGATATAAGTAGACACAGAACTGTTCCTGGCATAGCATAAGCACTCAAAAGTGTGAACTAAGATTATTTTAGTATCTGTGATGAATGAATGACAAATTGCATCTTTTCCCCGATCCTCCCTAACTCCCTCTGCTTATTTTTCTCCATTAGCACCATTCGACATTCCATGTTTTCCTTCCTCTTTTATTGCCGATCGGCTCCAGGAGGGCAGGGATGGTCTGTCTGAGTCACTGCTGTGCCCCAGCTCCTCACAAGTTCTCCTGTCTCTCCCCGACCCCCCAGGACTACCTGACGGACCTCATCACCAATGACAGCGTGAGCTTCTTCCGCACGTCCAAGAAGATGTACCCACACAGGCCAGTCCTGATGGTCATCAGCCACGCGGCCCCCCACGGCCCAGAAGACTCCGCCCCCCAGTACTCAGGCCTCTTCCCCAACGCATCTCAGCACATGTAAGCTTGGGCACCCGGCCCGCAGAGCCGCTGGGTGGCGTGAAGGTGGGAGGGGCAGGCTTCAGGTTGGTAATGACAGTGACAAAGTTGTACCTTCTCTCTAATCCTCCTGGTTCAAAGAACCCAGAAACATATTGCTCCCCTGTGGGGACACTGGACACATATCCAACCAGCCTGGCTAACAGACCAAAGCAGGTGGCAAATGTTGTCAAGTCAGGACCCTTTTGTCCTCCAACACCCCTGGAGGTCTGTGCGTTGAACTGCATCGCAGTATAATGGTTTCCTTTGTAATCCTGTGTGTTTCATGTGATGGACTTTAAATCTTTTTTTTGAGAAGGGGTCGATAGCTTCATCAGGCTACAATCTATTCAGCAGCCTTTCCTGAGCTCTTGACCGTCCAGCAGGCTCCAAGCTGAGTCCTTACATTGCACCAAATCCCTAAATATTCACAACGACCCTCGAGGTGTATTTATCCATTCCTGCATAACAAATCATCCTGACATTGAGCCGCTAAAGACACAAATGTGTATTATGTCACAGGGTGTGTGAGTCAGGAACCTGGGAGTGGCCGGTCTGGAAGGTTCTAGCTCAGCGGTTCTAATCCAGGTGTCAGCTGGGGCTGCAGCCACCTGCTGCCAGCCCGGGGTTCACTCAACACGGCGGCTCCTCGACCAGCCAGCCTCTCCATAGTGTTGCTTGAGTGTCCTCACCACATGGCAACCAGCTGGCTTCCTCCAGAGCAAATGATCTAAGATAGAGGAGTGGATTGGGGGCCCGGGGTCAACACACAGAGGTTGAGATGGAGTCTTCCATGACCTAATCTAAAAGTGACACGCCATTGTGGTGCTGTATCCTATTGGTCACACAGACCGGTGCTGCCAGTGTGGGAGGGGCTACACAGGGTGTGATTCGCGGGAAGTGGGGGCCCTCGAGAGCTATTGTGGAGGCTGCCTACCACACCTGCTATTCCCATTTCACAGATGAGGAGACTGAGGCACAGAGAGGCGAGGCAACTTGCAGCTGGTACACAGCAGAGCCAGATTCAAACCCTGCCCCTAGCTGCACCTCCCATCTCTCTGCCCACCCCTCCCATCCTCCTCCTCCAGCTGGCTAGTCAGTCTTTCTGGAAAGTTCTCTTTCTCTCTGCCTCTAGCCACCTCCCGCTTCACAGTGATACACGGCAGCCCTTGCTGTGACATTGGGGCGACAAGGACAGGGCAATTTGGAATCCGCCTGAATGTTCTAGGTGTTTAATTTTCATCATAATCAGACCGCGTTGCCCTCCTCATTCCTGTGCTGTAATTACTTTCTGACAGCGCCCAGAGTGGCTCCGAGAGGACGAGGCGGTGCGCTAACCTCCTGATCCCCTGGTCTTCGGGGCGGAGATTGGGCAGGTGGTGAGCCACATTCCAGGGGCTGCAGCGCCCCCCTTGCTCCCCAGCCCTGCCTCTCTGCAGCACCAGCCACCCCCAAGGGTTGGGGGGAGGAGGCATGTGCCCGGCTCCATCCCCCCCCCCCAGGGGGGGTGGGGGTGGAAGGCAGGTCTGCTTTGCTTCTGCAGCTTCTCCTTTAAAAGAAGCACTGGCATCCCTCCTCCCCAGCAGCCCTAGAGTTTCATGATGAGATTGTTTGACATTGCCTGCTCATTTATTTTCCCTTTGAAATGAAAATTATAGAAATTGAACATGAGTAACGCCTGCTATTACTTACCCAGAGAACCCCCCGTCGCCTTATTAGGGGTGTGTTTGGAAGGCTCTCCTATCTCTGGGGTATAATCATTTCCAAAACAAAACCAAAAACCAGAAACTTCTGCAGCTGGGATATTTAATTATGACAGGCAAGGGGGGGTGAGGAGGGGACAGGGCCCTGCTGGTGGGTCAGAGTTCCAGATCCTTCTATTCGGAGGCTCCTGTCAGACTGCCACCCAGTCAAACCTGGTGTCCTGTCCTTGACGTGGGCCTCGTGGGCTCTCACAGATGCTGCTCGATGCAGCGTGGCCCCGGTCCACCTACCCAGGGCCCCCACCCACTCCCTGCTCTGCTCCACGCACACGAGGATGCAAACAGACACACGCAGACTCACACAAATGTACACACGTATACAAAGATACAAAGAAATACACACGTAGATACACAGACACACGCAGAGGTATAGAAATGCACACACAGACTACCCAGAAACAGACACAAGGATACGAACAGATACACAAATACACACATAAACACAAACACAGACACGGACATACGATTACACGGACACACGAAGACACAGACACACATATGCAGGCATACAAACAGAGATAGACACCCAGACACACAGATGCACAAACATGCAGACACGTAGTTACACAAACACGCAGACGTACACACAGAAGCAGACAGACAAACACACCCCGACCCCCACTGGCCCCCAGAGCTCCCTTCGAGGTGTGGCATCCTGTGGTAGGTTCACGGTGGGTGTCAGGTTGCCTGGGCTCCAGATGCACAGGGAGGGGCTGGGGGACAAGATCCTCCTCCCACTGCCCCCCGCAGAGCAGAGGGGGTGCTCGCTGGCCTTAGGGGCCCTGTTGTGAACACACCAGACATTCCTCAGATTCTTGAGGAGGTGAGGCTTTCCCCTCTTTGTTTGGCACGTGGCTGGGTTCTTGTGAAAATGTGGCCTCCTCCCCAGAGAGCCTGGCCTCAAGCAGGTGACAGGCAAGCAGGCAGTGGCCTTCGAGCTTGCCCCCCCACCCCCCAACCCTGCTCCCGAAGAGGGCTCAGGGACAGGGCTTGGAAATCACTCCTCTGCAGGCTCCTGACAAACCCACCCCTCGCTGTTCTGGAGGACAGACACCAGCCTAATAGAATCTAATAGATTCAGAGATGATTGCTCAAAATTACATCCTGGAATCTGGCCCCTTGGGCCTCCGGGAACAATTTTCCAAACAGCTCTGAGGACTGTGTCTGCCCCTGCCCCCAGCAGACCCCAGTTCCTGGGGTGGGGGCGGGGGGGGGGGGATTGTTCCTCCGAATGTTCTACATGGGGGTCAGGCCCTAAGCCAGCCCACAGGAGAGCGAGGCCTTGCTCCTGATCAAAGGAGGCTGGGGGCCGGGCTGGATTTAGCAGCGGGAGACCAGCCAGGGACTCAAAGCAAAGCCCAGAAGAATCTCAAGGCTTGTGAGTCAGCCCGTAGCAACGGGTCCCCATAACCTTCAGGCCGCCCAGAGCTGCCGCCTGAAGGCTGCTGACCTTCCTGACCTTCCTGACCTCCCTGACCTCCCTGACCTCCCCCAACACTCTGGTATTCTCATGAATACCAGAGAGGCCGGGGCGGTCCTAGCAGGGCAGGCGAGGCTTGAGGGAGCTCCGCGCCCTCCCTGCAAGGAGTGCGAGTGCGCCCACTCGCCCACCCCCCCACCCGGGCGCCCCTTCCTGGCCATTTTGAAAAGCCTTCTGTCTTGAGGCAGTGGAAACTCAACCTTTATTTTCAGCCTTGCCTGGGGAGGGGGTGAGATCTGACAGGAACCAGAGTAGCGCGAAGGATCCCCCGTTTTGTGGGGGACCCCACCCAGGACGCCCCACACGTCGGTGGGGTGTGGGGGAGCTCAGATCCTGGGGCCTGGCATGAGCTGAGCCGCACAGAGGGGCTCTGGCTTTGGGACAGGGTACTGGATGACCGGAATGCCCTGGAAACTTCCACAACCGTGAACCAGATTCACCTGTGTGTTTCGGCTGCTCCAGGCTCCAGCAGGAGTGACTTGGCCAAAGTTAGGGCCAAGCACTGATGGGTGGGAGGGTCTCCTCCCTGGGGGACTGGGAGGCAGCGGCCTGGAGTTCAGACCCCAGCTCGGCTGTGGTGGGATCGTGCCCTGGGGCAGGGAAGGTGGCACCTGCTCCCAGGCTGAGTGTTAAGGAGATGGTAGGAGGCCACCCTTCGAGCTGGCCCAGCACGTGGTACGAGGCCGCTGCTCCATGGAAGCCGGAGGTTCTGGTGATTTGTTCGGGGTGATGCGTCACCGCAGCAGTCCGCAGGGCAGAGGTCACGGGGTCCCCGGCTCCAACGCCCGCGTGCTGAGACCGTGGGCAGGTCCCCGAACATCTCTGACCTTCTGTTTCCTCCTCTGCAAACAGGTGATGAGAGCAAATGGGAAGAGTATTTGTGACAGGTGTTCAGCGCCGTCCTCACGCTTTCGGCCCCACATCCGTGACTAGTGTTGACCTGATGGTTTAGCCAACGTCCTTTTTCTTCCTTTTTTTTTTTTTTTTAACCAAAATCTATTACAGAAGGAAACTCTGCAGTCGTGCCCTAACCACAATAACTCTCTTGCCCGAGGGACCCTGCAAATCAGCATTGGGCTCGGGAATTGGAGGGCGGGCCGTGCCAGGCAGGCTCTCCCCCTGAGCCTGTCCTCTCCTTGGAGCAGAGCCAGTTCTGGGGAGGTGCTAGGGACCCCCCCAGGGCTGGGCAGGCAGGCTGGCAGAGCCCAAGTCAGAGGCATTGACCTCACTGAGTAGCTTGGGGTCACGTAAGGCGGGGTGACCCCCGGTCCTCCCGCAGGCGCACCGCGTGCTGCAGAAATGCCAATGTAAGGGGTAGCAGAGCCCCTGATGGGCCACCACGGGGCAGGAGGATGCTCCCCCGAGACATGAAGGCCTAGGCCTGGGACCTGGGGGACTGGGGGGATGGGGACCTGGAGGGCTGGGAACTTGGGAGGCTAGGGAGCTGGGGGGCTGGGGACTGGGGACCTGGGGGCCTGGGGAGCTGGGGGGATGGGGACCTGGAGGGCTGGGAACCTGGAAGGCTAGGGGGCTGGGGACCAGGGAGCTGGAGACCTGAGGGGCTGGGGACCTGGAGGGCTAGTAACCTGGAAGGCTGGGGACTTGGGGGGCTAGGGACCTGGGAGGCTGGGGGGCTGGGGAACTGGGGGGATGGGGACCTGGGAGGTTGGGGGGATGGGGGGGCTAGAAACCTGGGGGGCTAAGGAGCTAGGGACCTGGGAGGATGGGGACCTGGAGACTTGGGGAGCTGGGAGGCTGGGAAACGGGGGGGCTGGGGACCTATGGGGCTGGGGACTTGGGGGCTAGGCGGCTGGGGATCTGGGGGGCTGGGGGCCTGGGGACCTGGGGGGCTAGGGACCTGGAAGGCTGGGAAACTGGGGGGCTAGGAACCTGGGGACTTGGGAACCTGGAAAGCTGGGGACCTGGGGGCCTGGGAACCTCGGAGGCTGGGAACCTGGGGACCTGGGAGGCTGGGAACTTGGGGACCTGGGAGGCTGGGGAGCTGGGAGGCTGGGGACCTGGGGACTTAGGGACCTGGGGGGCTGGGGACCTGGGGCCTGCAGGTGAGCCCACACCTGGCCTGACTTGGGCACGTGTTTGCCCACAGCACACCAAGCTACAACTACGCGCCCAACCCCGACAAGCACTGGATCATGCGCTACACGGGGCCCATGAAGCCCATCCACATGGAGTTCACCAACATGCTGCAGCGGAAGCGTCTGCAGACCCTCATGTCGGTGGACGACTCCATGGAGACGGTAGGCCACCACCACCCCCCGAAGCTCCAAGCCCTCCCCACCCTCACCCAGTTCAGAGTGTCATCAGCAGCAGAGGAAGGGAGACAGAGGCAGGATGAGCAAGCAGTGTGACGGCCCAGGGAAGTGGCCGTGAGCGGTCCTGACAAGGCCTCTGCCTTCGTGACACCTCCCTGCCAGGTCTGTTCTGTTTGGAACGGCAGCCACGTGGGGCTTCTCACATTTTTTAGCAGCTTTGAGATAAATTCACATACTATATTATTCACTCAACATGTGCTGTTCGGTGGTTTGAATATACTGGCAGAGCTGTGTGGTCACCACAGTCAACTTTAGAACATGATCATCACCCCAGAAAGGAGCCCCAAGGCCCTTAGCCATCACCCCCCGGGCTGCCTCACCCTTCTTAGGCAGCCACCAGCCTGCTTGGTGTCTCTGTGCACCTGCCTCTTCTGAACACTTCCAATCAGTGGATTCACACATTACAAGGTCTTTTGGGTCTGAGGTCTTGCACTCAGCATCACATTTTCAGAATTCATCCATGTGGTAGCACGCATCTTCCTTTTCATGGCTGAACAGTATTCCATCGTATGGTTATATAAATTTTTTTAGGGATGCCTGGGTGGCTCAGCAGTTGAGCATCTGCCTTTGGCTCAAGGCATGATCCCAGGGTCCTGGGATCGAGTCCCACATCGGGCTCCCTGCAGGGAGCCTGTTTCTCCCTCTGCCTGTGTCTCTGCCTGTCTCTCTGTGTCTCTCATGAATAAATAGACAAATAAATCTTTAAAAAAATTTTTTTATTTATCCATGGCTATTTAATTTTTTTTTTTTTTAAGTAGCCTCCACACCCAGCGTGGAACCCAGTATGGGGCTTGAACTGACAACGGTGATATCAAGACCTGAGCCAAGATCAAGAGTCAGGCACCTAACCAGTTGAGCCACCCAGGCACACCATGGCTGTTTAAATTTAATTAAAATCCATACAGTTTAAAATTCAGTGCCTTGGGCGTAATAGCCGCATGCAAGTGTTCAGTAGCCGCATGCAACTGGTGGCTGCCATATGGGACAGCACAGATACAGACATTGCCAGCACCACAGAAAGTTCTGTCAGACGGCACTGTTGTAGATCACCAATGCCTGCCCCAGGCCGCAGTCCACCTTCAGCCATTCATTCATTCATTCATTCATTCGTTCATTCAGCAGCATTGGCTGCGTGCCAGTGCCATGGGATGCAGCAGGCAGCAAGGTGAAGGAGCCCCCGCCCTCCTGGAGCCCCAGCCCTCCAAGAGCCCCCATTCTAACTCAGGGGAAGATGAGCCACAAACATGCATAAGAGATAGAAGAAGAGAAGCACTGTGAAGAAGGGGGGCAGGAAGCAACAGGCGGTGGGGAGGCTGCAGTTATAAATGCATCCATCACAGGGACCCCCTTGAGCAGTGGGGTGCAGCGGAAATCCAGAGCCAGGGAGGGACCCGGGAGCACGTGTTCCTCCTCTCCCTCGGGGAGGCCAGGCCAGCAGGACTCACGGTGCCCACTGCCCTTCCCTGTGCCCTCACCGCCCCGCCTGCATTTCAGATCTACAACATGCTGGTTGAGACAGGCGAGCTGGACAACACCTACATTGTCTACACCGCCGACCACGGCTACCACATCGGTCAGTTCGGCCTAGTGAAGGGCAAGTCCATGCCATACGAGTTTGACATCAGGGTCCCATTCTACGTGAGGGGCCCCAACGTGGAGGCTGGCTCACTGTAAGTGCATCATCACCCCCTCCCAGGGCCCCACATTTCCAGGGAGGCCTGGAGGCTCCAACCCATCGGCTTCCTGGATGGGCGAGAAGCAGGTGGTTCAACCGGGTAGCCCCAAGCCACTCCTTGGGTGGCACATGATTTGGGCAGGTGCACCTCGGTGCCAAGTGAAACAGCGATGGTGTCACCTGGGGTGGGTGCTGACACATTGTCTACCCCTCTGCTGGGGAAGGAGAGACCAGGGGCCGTTAGCATCCGTGAAAACAGATTGTGGCGAGGCAGTGTGCCAGGGAGTCAGGGAGCTGGGCTACGTGTGCGTCACCACCAGCGCGTGGGAAGGCCGCCTTGGTTCATGTCTGGCCGGGGTGATCCATGGGACGGCTGTCGGGAGGAACCCTGCCACTCAGTCGGGGGGTGTCCACCAAGGTCAGGGGGGCCAGCTCCGGCCACAGCGCAGAGGGAAGCAGTTTGCCTCTCATCCTCCTTCCAGGACACTGTGGGCCCTCAACCAGCATCGTCCTTGGGCCAACCTTTGAGATGCCATGTTCTGGCCCCAAAAATGCCACATCTAGGGCAAGGAGAGGATAGAAAGGCAGGTGATCGTAGCAGCAGCTTCCTCAGATCCCCATAGTATGGAGACCAACTCAAATGGTTTTCTGAAAGGCAGATAAATTGCTATTAAGACACTTCTGTGGCCTGACTTCCATCCCTTGGAAGGAATGCTTGGAGGCAGTTCTAGAAGGTGGCTTGTGTGGGTTCAAGGCTAGGCCCGTCACTCCCTGCTGCCCGCCTCAACAAATCCCTCCCTGTCGCTGGATCTCAGGCTCCCGTGTCAGGAGAGCTACGATATGAGGCATGCTTATCCAGCTGTTCTTCAGCCCGGGTCTGCCGCGTAAGTCATGTGAGCACCCCAACAACCCCGCGGGGTAGGCGCTGCTGTGACCCCGTTTAGTGGGGACGCACAGAGCTGAGGCTGCCCGAGCTCACGTGCTGTGGCCGGGAAGGAGCTGGGAGCTTAACCCAGGCAGCCTCTGCTCCTGCCGCTCTGCAACCCTGAGCCTTCCCTGTAAATGGAAAGAATGAATTTGACCCACTAAAGACTCTACAGGCATTGACCTTACGGGTTTGGTCAGCCTCAGAGTCTCTGATCTGGTTCAGAAGACCCCAAACCACACCCCACATGGACAAGAGAAAGAAAGTGCTAATGGCAGGCTTGGGGCTGAAGGCTAGGATGCCTTTGGTTGCAAAAACAGAAGCCAGATAAGGTCTCCCTTCCCCACACCCAATAAAAAAGAGATGAAAGGAATATGGGAACTAAAGTAACTGGAAAGTCCAAGGCTAGTTGGCTTCAGGCATGGCTGAATCCAGCAGTCCCACAATCACATCAGGAAGCTTTCATTTTCCATCTCTGAGCCTAGCTTCGTCTGAATCGGCATCGTTCGCAGGCAGGCTTTTCTCTCATGGTGGTAGACTCCCCGTGACTCGCAGCCATCGGTTTAGGAAACCAAGCAGTGGTTCCAACAAGGCTTGAGGCTGACTCTCACCAGCCTGGCTTGGGTCACGTGTCCATCCCTGAACCAATCACGGTAGCCGGGGCGATAGAAAACCTTGAGTGACCAGACCAAGTACATCAGATAGTGGAATCTGGGTGGAGCAGGGTGCTGTGCCCTCCAGGCAGGGCCTGGATGCTGGGGGTGCCTCCCACCTAGTCTTGGGGAGCAGGACCGCTGGACACCCTCAAGCCAACTCATCTGCTGGTTGCCAACATTCCCCTCGGTGCCTGCTTACCCAGCAGTCTTCTCCAGCTCCCTCCACCTGACAGATTAAGTTGTCACGCCCTCGGGCACCTCCTCCAGGCGGCCTCACCCCCTGCAGCCCTCCCAGCACACCTGGCTGCCTGTCCAGTGTCCACAAGGTGCTGGGCTGGGGGGAGGAGGAGGAGACAACTGAAATCCTAAAACCCAGGCCTGCCTCTCAACTCCAGGGAATAGGGTGGGGGACACCAAGCCACCTGGATGGGGAGTGCGGCCACGTGGCTATCATTCATTCAACAGGGGCCAACCCCTGCATTGAGCACCTCCCTCGGGGCACCTGCCACCACACTGGGAACACCTGCAGGTGGAAACAGGAGACAGGAGAAGTGACAGACGCATGGTAGAGATAAATAACAGAATTTGCTAGGCTAACCCTTCCTGAGCAGCCCCAGTGTATTCTAAGTGTAAAAGTGCTGGGAATACAGAAGTGAGCAAGACAGACGGAAGCGTCTGCTTTCCGATTAGATTCTAAACAGGCAACAGACAATAAACCAGGCATATGAGTAAAATATAGAGTAAATGGGGGTGATGAGGCCTCAGGGCAGCGGCAGGAGCCGGGAAGGGCCTCGTGATAGTAATCTATGCTGCGTAACAAAGCGTTACAAAGTGAGCAAGTAAACAACACACTGTGGTATCTCGCAGTTTCCCTGGCTCAGCAGTCGGCCCAGCTCAGCGTGGTCCTCTGCTCAGGCTGCAGGCAGGACTCGGCAGGGCTGGAGGCTGGGCCGGGGAAGGTCGTTCAGGTGCCAGCAGAGGACCTGACGTCACAGCGCCTGCCTCCCAGAATATTCACCACGCATCCTCCTAGGGGTCTGGTGAACTAGGGCAGCCTGCATCTTCACAGCCAACCGAGGGGAAAGGAGACAAAGGGACAGCTGGCAAGATGAAGTTGTGTAGCATGTAACGTCCCCACCGTGTGGCGTCTCATCACCTTTATCGGATCCTGTTGGCTTGGCCCACTCACCCCTTGGGGGTGAAGGGGTGGCGCACACAAAGGTGTGCAGGCTGGAGGGCACGGGTCGTGGGGCCCCTCGGAGGCTGTCACGGGCTTCTGTGGTAACTGTTGAACAAAGAACTCAGGGTGGGGGAGAAAGTTACTCTGGCATCTGGAGGAAGAATGTTCCAGCAGAGGGAACAGCGAGGACCAAGGCCCTGAGGCCTGGCCAAGAAGAGCAATGGGCCAGGGTTTGCATCAGAGACAGGTGTGGGGGCAGGTCCAAGGTCTAGAGTGGCTCTTAAAGGTGGGAGTCCTGTGTTCGGGTAGTGGGAGGCAGGGAGGACGTCCCCAGCAGAAGCAGCGGCCAGGTGGAGGCCTGTTAATCCTGGTACCTGTGGTATGTGTGGAGGGCACAGGGGGTGCAGGGTGGAGAGGCCTGGGGGTTCCACTGAGTTGGGGCTGCAGATGGGAGCCTTGAGTCCTGGGGTGCTGGAGAGGGACAAGATCACAGCTTCCCCACCTTCAGGGCGTGGGCCCCTGGCCACTTCCATCCCTCCGGCCACCCTTCTCCCAAGCGAGGCTTGGGCACCACTGCCCGGGTGGCCCAGTCCTCTCGTCCCCCTCTCCCCCAGGAATCCCCACATCGTCCTCAACATCGACCTGGCCCCCACCATCCTGGACATCGCCGGTCTAGACATCCCCTCGGATATGGATGGGAAGTCCATCCTCAAGCTGCTGGATACAGAACGGCCTGTGAATCGGTGAGGAGGGGAGCGGGGCTGGTGCGGGGGGGTAGGGGTGCCCGGCTCTCCGCACTTCGTGGGTCTGAGAGGGGCGCATCCCCAAGAGTCAGGAGCTGGGGCTCTGGGGTCCCCGATCCCGCCGACTTACCTGCCACGGGAAAGAAGGATGTTCTCTCCCTAAGGTTCCATCCTCCCCTCCGGGTTACGGCCAGGGCGACCCGTTGACGACCCTCTCGGGCTACAACCCTGTAAAACTTCATAACAGCAGGCGTGAACGCTCATTAGCCATTTCCTTGCTCTGAGGACTTCGCGGAGGATTTACCATTTTGATCATCACAGTGACGGGAGGCGGGGGGGGGGGGGGGGGGGGGGGGGGCATTGCTATGATCCCATTTTACCAAAGCAAATGCTCCCAGAGATGTGGAGCGCCTGGCTGGCCGCCTCAGCGAGTGTGGGGCCCACTCTGGGCATTTGGTCGGGGCGGGGGGGGGCTGCGCGCCCCTCACTGCCCGTTGGGCTTTAATGCCAGCTGGTGTCCCGGGCACAGACCTAGGCGTCCTGGCAGCAGAAGGGGGCCCGGCCCGGTCATGGGAACAGCAACTAGACGGTGGGAAGGTGAGCGCCGTGGGGCCTGGCGTGGCAGCAGCGCCACCTGGGGGCCGCTCTGTGAGTGCCCGCCGCGCCAGCCGCCCCGACTGGGGCCTCACCTGCCCTCCCCGCCTGCAGCCCTGGCACCTCCCATCCACATCTGGCCGCCCTGCAGGGGGGACCCCTCTCTGGGCCTCCTCCGTTTGACTAGGGGGTTTTCTGAGCTGTGCGGGCGTAAAGCAGCGCATTTGGGTCAGCAGGGGCGCTGGGTGGGGAGCCAGGACACCTGGGAGTCGGGTGCAGGGTGGAAGCTTCCGCTGGCAGCCTGAGCCCCTGCCTGGGAAACAGCAGTAGAGTGAGATCCTATGAAACGCACACTCTGATTGCACGAGTCCAACCGCAAAGGATCAAAGAGGATACACCCCACCCCCCCCACCCCCCCCCACCCCCCCCACCCCGCAAAACCCAAAAACCTTTGACCCTGCCCATTTCCGCCCCATGTGCCTTCAGACCTGCGTCTCCAGGGAGGATGCAGCTCTGCTCAGTGTGGGGCTGTGAGCTTCTGGAGCCCTCCCGGCACCCCGCTGGGCCCCCTCACCCCGACGGCCCCCAGAGCCCTGGGTCTGTGCCGATCATGGACCCAGGCACCTCCCTGCTTCTTGGGAGTGGGGGGAGGCGTGAGGCCCCCACATTGATGAGAAGGTGGACATGTGCTTCCCTCCCAGGTTTCACTTGAAAAAGAAGATGAGGGTCTGGCGGGACTCCTTCCTGGTGGAGAGAGGGTGAGTGCCGGGTCCTGGGGCCCACTGCCCCTCCCAGGAAGCTCCCCGCAGCCCCACCTGTGCCCGTGGGGTGGGAGAGTTAGTGTCCGCAGCCCCCTGGACAACTTCCTGGAAGGAAGCCCGTTCACCCTTCCCGTGGTTGATGCAGAACTTGCGTCTGAAGACCACATGTCCCTCCAGACGTGTTGTCCCGCCTCCACCAGGGCTGAAAAGTTCTCTAATTTCTTCCCGACTCCTGCCATCTGGGAGGTTTCTTATAAAGTTCCCACATTGTAAGCCTCTGAACAACCAGGAGGTGTGGCCAGGCCGGACTCCTGTCCTCCGTGATGACAGCGCCCCCGGGGGGAGGGTGCGCGTGGGGTACCCCGCTTGTGGGGGGGTCACACTCCTCCTCCTCCGGAGCGTGGAGGCCAGCTGCACGTCCCACTGTCTGCCCCGCAGCAAACTGCTCCACAAGAGGGACAATGACAAGGTGGACGCTCAAGAGGAGAACTTCCTGCCCAAATACCAGCGCGTGAAAGACCTGTGTCAGCGCGCCGAGTACCAGACGGCCTGTGAGCAGCTGGGCCAGGTGAGGCGGCGGGCCGCTGCGGGGCCTCCTGTCCTCCCTTCCATCTCAGGGCTGTCCCTCCCCCAGGCCGTCCCCTCCCCCCGGGCTGTCCCTCCCCCAAGCTGTCCCTCCCCGGGCTATCCTCCCCCCCCCCACCACTATCCCTCCTCTGGGCTGTCCCTCCCCCTGGCTATGCCCCCCAGGCCATCCCTCCCCCAGGCTGGCCCTTCCCAGGCTGACCTTCCCCAGGCTGGCCCTCAGGCCCCCAGTCCACAGAGTTGGTGAGGTCAGGGCCTCCAGGGTATGGTGTTTTGCTGATGTGTGACACCCCAGGTGACACTTGGTGGCACAGGTGACACTCAGACGTGGGAGAAGTGCCGTGTGGGCGAATGTGGCTCCAGCTCCCCGCAGCCCCTGCTCAGCCACTTTCACGGAGCCGCTGCGGCCTCTGCACACACACGATGCCCCAGATCTTAGTCCCCTTGCTGTCACTTCACTGCCTCTTCCTGCTGGCTTTCCATTTAGATGAGAAATAGGAAGTTGCCTTTTTAAATAAATGAGGTTTTTAAAAAGTGAGCTGATTGCAGGAGAACTGCCAAGAACCTCGCCACCGCACAGTAAGATGGCAGGAGCTGTGACGTTAGATGGCAGGAGCTGTGACGGGTGTTAGAAGGGTCTGTGCTCGGCCTTCCTGAGGCCTGGAAGGCCGAGGCGGGCTCTGGAGGGGGCGGGAGGGCAGGGCCGAAGGGCACAGGGAGCAGGGAGGGTGGCCCGGCCGAGGGGTGCAGGCCGCGCGTCCCCGCCTCGGTCCCCCGCCCACTAGTGCAAGGCAAACAGGCCTCCGTGTCCCCTTTCTCACCAGCAGCCACGAGGCTTCCGAGGCCCAGGTGGGCCCCATGCAGGTGGCTCCTTCTTGCTAGACTCAGAATTAGGGCCGGGCCATCCCATGACCGTGCCCCTTCCCCCCGTTGTTGCTGAGCCCCCGGGCCCCCCTACCCCATGTGGGGGGACGTACTGTCTGGGAAGAGGCCACTCTGTGCCCTGGACAAGAGCTGTGGGTGATGCTGCTCCCTTTGCTGCCGAGCGAGGTTCCAGGCCCTAGAGCCCTGGCCCCAAAGGTCCCTAAATGTCCCCAGCAGAAAGCCCTGCCGTCCTGCAGCTGCGTGCGGGGGAGATGCCCGAAGTGGTTCCAATTTCAGTTCTGAGCTACAGGGACTGAGGGGCCGGGGGCCCTGGTTCCCCTGGACTGTTCCGTCCCCCTCGGTGCACTTCTCCCCCATCCCCCGGCCCAGATTGGGGGGTCAGGCAGTCCCAGGGCGGGATGGGGGCATAGCAGCAGCTTCAGAACATGATCAGAGCATGTTGTTTACCCCAAAGGACAAAATCCCTGGAGGTGGGGCCCGGAGCAGCTGGGGAGGCGTCCGTCCCTCGCCCCAGCTGCAGCCTCCAGGACCCCCCGTCCCAACAGTCACCCCCCGGGGCAGGACAGTCGTGGCCCTGCTGGCCGAGCCACCCCAGGCGGCTGAGGCCCTAAGCGTGCTGGCACTGCCCCTTCCAGGAGTGCCCTCCCCAGCCCGGGTCCCTGCCGTGCTCCTCCCACGCAGACGTGTGTCCGTCCATCACTGAACACGCAGTTCCAGGAAGGCCAAGGCCGAGACCCGCAGGGGGTGCTCCCCGGGGGATGGCAGCGGGGTGGAGGCCACCAAGGCCCGGGAGCCTGAGGCCCTCGCGTGTCTTGCAGAAGTGGCAGTGCGTGGAGGACGCCTCGGGGAAGCTGAAGCTGCATAAGTGCAAGGGCCCCGCGCGCCTGGGGGGCAGGGCCCTCTCCAACCTGGTGCCCAAGTACTACGCGCAGGGCAGCGAGACCTGTGCCTGCGACACCGGGGACTACAAGCTCAGCCTGGCCGGCCGCAGGAAGAAGCTCTTCAAGAAGAGTGAGTGTGGCCCCGGGGCCGGGAGGGGGCAGGAGGGGCAGGAGGGGGCAGGAGGCACGCTCATCTGCTCTTTCAAACAGTCCTGTGGACGCATGTCACCAGGGCCAGGTGGCCCCTAGGAGCAGGGACACAGGGCCTGCCGGTCCAGTGGGGAGAGAATGTGGGAGCACGCTCCCTGTGAAGGGGGACGGGAGAGGGCCCAGGGCCTCACAGGGCCCAGGGCGGCCCTTCCTCTGCAGCAAGCCGTCGGACGTTGGGAGCAGAGGAGCCGAGGTCAGATTTGCGTGTTCAAGGGACCCTCCAGCTGCCGCTTGGGTGGGCTGTGCAGGGTTGGGAGCAGAAGCGGGGCGGGGGGGGGGAGGCCAGGAGGGCAGCTGGGAGAGCTGGTGAGAAGCCTTGGTGCTCGGCCCAGGCTGCAGGAAGAAGGGATCAGGCTCTGGACGTTTCTGGAAAGCAGAGCTGTTTGACACGGTCGATCCCCATTATTTGTGGATTGCCTCCCTCTAAGATCTCCCTGTAGCCCCCAAATCAGTACTCAGGGTGCTTCTTCATCATTTACCGCATGAGCAGAGCGGCAGAAAGTTTTGAGCCACCAGCGTGCAGGCTCCCAGCTGAGCCCGAACGAGGCAGCGCTCTGCTCCGGCTTTAGCTCTCGTACCGCGTGTGATGAGCATCTCTTTCACGTCTGTTTGGTGTCACGTTTCGTCACTTTGTGCTTTTGCTCGGTGATTTCACTGTTCGGCATGGTGCTGACGTGCTGTGTGGTGTCCCGAGCACGGGAAGGCTGAGATGCGCCCTAAGGAGAAGACGCACCTGGGTGTGTCAGATTAGCTTACTTCTGGTGCTGTTGGCTGGGGTTCGGTGTTAAAGAATAATTAACTATATATATATAGATAGATTTTAAAGACTGTATTTATTTATTCATGAGAGACACACGAAGAGAGAGGCAGAGACATAGGAGCCCGATGCGGGACTCAATCCCAGAACCCTGGGATCACGACCCGAGCCAAAGGCAGGCGCTCAGCCACTGAGCCAGCCAGGGATCCCAGAATTAACAATACATTAAATGAGGTGTCTTTAAACAGAAATACACATAAAACAAGGTCCTGTCTTGACAGTGGACAAACATGCTATGACCAGAGGCTCGCGGGACCCCAACCCCACATTTCCCCTAGGAGCAGCGGTGTCGTGTCACCTAGCTCAGTGTTCAGGTGACCTTACAGAACATAACTCCCTCGAATAATCAGAATCAACCGTGCTCTGGATGAGTGGGGAGGAGCCCCCATCCCAGTGGAAGGAGCTCCCAGCCGGGGCCGAGGAAGACAGGCCATTAGAGAGCCACGGAGCAGAGAGCGAGGACCCCAAGTCCCCTTCCATCCGACTGCAAAACTCCCGTCACTCCGGGCCAGTTGTGGCCCACTGAGGTTCAGCTCCCCCCAGAACGCACCTGTGCCTGCAGCATGCTCCAAGGCCGCTGGGTGCGAGGCCTCGCTCTCGGGGAGACCCGGCCAGCTGGCCCAGCGGTGCCCCCTCCAGAGCTGGGCAGTTTCCCTGCCGCCCCTTCTCCAGCCCCCTGACCCAGGAACAAGAGAAGCCTGATTGGAGATTTTAGATCTAGGTGTTTTGTTCTTAATAGTGATAAAATGCACCTAACATAAAGTTTACCATTCTCACTATTTTTTTTTTAAGATTTATTTATTTGAGAGAAAGCATGGGTGGGAGGAGGGGCAGAGGGAGAAGGGAGAGAGAATCTCAAGCAGACTCCCCGCTGAGCACGGAGCCCAGTGCAGGGCTCGATCCCACAACCCCAAGATCACAACCTGAGCTGAAACCCAGAGTCGGACACTCAACCGACTACACCACCCCCCAGGCGCCCCTCTGTTTTTTGGTGCACAGTTGAGTGGCATTAAGCACATCCACACTGCTGTGCCACCATCACCACCATCCATCCCCAGAGCTCTTCTCATCTTGCAACACCGAAACTCTGTCCCCATTAGACTGAAACTCCCCCTTCACCCCCCATCCCTGGCCACCACCCTTGCGTCGCCATCTCTGGGGGTCTGAGTGCTGTAGGGACCTCATACAGGTGGAATCGTGCAGCGTCCTCTTGTGCCGGCTTATTTCCCTCCTTGAGGCTGAACGGTTCCCCGCTGTAGCCTAATTAGAGACCCGGTGTCAGGCGGCAGGCTCGGTGGCTCCCCGCCCTCCTCTGACCCGCGCACCGGTCGCCGAGCAGGTGGGTTAGAGCAGCTCAGACCCCAGCTGGCCGTGATCACTGGGATGCCAGTTGGTGCGGGGAAGCCAGGCGGGGCCCGCCGGCCCGGGCGGCCCGTGTCTATTCACTTAGGCTCCCAACACATCGGCAGCCCTGCCAGGTGCCAGGTGCTGAGGGAGCTGCAGGCCGGGCCTCGTGGGTGAGACGAGGTGTAAGCAAGGTCACTTCCCTCGGTGTCACATTCGTGGAGGACGTGAAACAGTGGCGTGGCCGGGGGAGACGGGTGGCCGCCCCAGGGTGGGCCGCTGGCTGACACTTACGTGAGAGCCGAGTGTGGAGAAGGAGCGGGTCCTGTGCGTGTTCTCAGTCTGGGGAGAGGGAGCACACGGGCCCCGTGGGTCCCAGCCCCCGAGAGCGGGCTGCTCGGCACACGGTTTTCCAGGCCCGGGGAGGTGGACAGGCCCAGCTTGTGACCTTGGACAAGGACGTCCCAGCTGCCGGGACCCGAACCACAGAGCGCTGCAGCAATGTACGGGTTCTGTTCACATCATCCTCCAAAGAGCCCTGCAGGGTGGGGACCGTCGTGAGAACACAGGCGTTAACCAGCTTGGCGGGGGTCACACATTTGCTCAGGATTCGCACCCGAGCGGTCAGATTCCAGAGCCCCTGCCCTTGGCCACGGGGTTGTGAGGCCCTCGGTTCCCAGTGTGGGGGTTGGCGGGGGCGCCCCTGGGACCCTGGGAACAACCCCCACGAGGGTGACCAGGAGGGCGAGGAGTGTGGCTTCAAGTCCAGGGAAAGGTTCACACAGCCTGGTCTGTAAAGGACCCGAGAGTAAATATTTGAGGCTTGGGAGGCTCAACAGCCTCTCAACTTCTCGATTGTCACTGGAGCCAGGAAAGAGCCATGGACTCAGCAGCTTATGTACCAGACCGGGCGGAGGGCCACTCGGCCTGAGGCCGAAGCTTGGGGACCTCTGGGTTCGTGGCTGGGGCGGTGGAGGTGGGAAATCCAGAGCACTGGCTCCTGAGCACCAAGACAAAGGGGCAGGGAGAAGCGGGTGGGTCTCCTTGGGGGCGCTCGTGGGCAGGTATGAGCCGCCCCGCAGGGACATCAGGCATCAGGGGTCCCAGAGCTGTGGCCTCCGGGAGGAACAGGCCAAGGACACAGCCTCCTGGGGCCAGGAAAGGCCCACGGTTTGGCTAAGAGACACCCCCCTCCCCACGCCGGACCTGGGCCCCCGGATCTTTTGGCCCGTGTGACTCAGAGAAAGAGTCTGAAAAAGAAAGATAATAAACATGTGGCAGGAGTGGGCCCCGCAGGAGCCCGCCCAGGAGCGCGAGCCCCGTCCTCGGGCCTCGGGCGCCCCCTAGTGGCCACGGGGAGCCCAGCAGAAGCGGGGCCCTGCGGGGCTCCAGGCCCTTCTCCAGAAAGATGCTCCAGCAGGAGCAGACCAGCGGGGTCAGACGATGCTCCGCAGGGCCAGACCTGAGCGGGGCGTGCAGATCCGAGGGCGGGGGACACTACGGGAGCAGGAGAACGGGCCGCCCGTCTACACCCGGGGGCCCGGGGCGGGCAGCCACTTCTTTGGTTCTCCCTTCAGAACCTGAGAATCTGCACTCCTACATGACCCCCCATCCCTGCTGTTCTCAAATGTCAGCAACTTGATCAAATGTGTCTTTTTAGTAGAAGATGCAAGAAATCCGGGCTCTGGCTTTAGCCCACAGGCCCGGATTTCCCTCCGTTTTCAGTAGCCGACTTAGAGCCTGGAAAAAATGCGCCCTGCCCTGTCTCACTGCCCAGCCCAGGAGAGCGTCCAGCTCCCACCTGCCAGTGAGACGCCGAAGCTAAGAGACCCTCCCTAAGCTGCTCCCTTTTCTATCCAGGAGGACGTGCTACCCAGCTTTGCTTCTTTTCTGGTTCAAATTAATAGGGTTTTTTAGTCTCTTAGTTTCTCATTGAGGTGTAATTTGACACATAACGTACTAGTTTGGGGTATGCAACATAGTGATTCGATATTGCAGACATTGCAAAATGATCACAATAAGTAGTTAGCATCCATCACCATACCTTCTCAAGTTTTTTTATTATTAAAATTTTGAAAATGTTTCTTAGAAACTTTCAAAAATGCAAGAGTATTACTAACTATAGCTATTATTAACTATACGATTATTAACTATAGTTACCATCCCCTACATGGCATTCCCGGGACTCACTCACTCTATAACTTTTGAGCTCCTTCACCCATTTCGCCCACTCCCAACCCCACGCCTCCAGCAACCACCAATCTGTTCTCTGTATCTGTGAGCTCAGGATTTTTTAGGTTTTGGTTTATTTTTAGATTCCATATATTAGCAAGATCAGGTGATATGTGTCTTTCTAGGTCTAACTTGTTTCACTTAACATATACCCTCTGGGTCCATCCATGTTATTGCAAAGGGCAAAGTTTCTTTTTTTTTTTTTTGGAATTTTTTTAAATTTTATTTATTTATTCATGAGAGACAGAGAGAGAGAGGCAGAGACACAGGCAGAGGGAGAAGCAGGCTCCTCACAGGGAGCCCAGTGCGGGACTCGATCTTAGAACCCTGGGATCACGCCCTGAGCCAAAGACAAGACACTCAACTGCTGAGCCACCTAGGTGTCCCCAGAATTTCATTTTTTTTAATGGCTAATATTCCATCATACACACACATACACACACACACACTTTCTGTACCATCCATCCACTGAAGGACACTTAGCTGGTCTCCATGTCTCGGCTGCTGTAAATATGCTGCAAACAAGACGGTGCTGACGTCCTCTGTTAGATAAACACTCAGAAATGGAACTGCTAGATCCTATGGCAGTCTATTTTTGACTTTTTGAGGACCCTCCGTACTGGTTTCCACGGTGGCTGCCCCAGTTTACAATCCCACCAGCAGTGCGGAGGGCTCCCTCTCCCCGTCCTCCCCAGGACCGGTTAGTTCCTGTCTCTGATGGCAGCCATTCCAACAGGTGAGGGGCTAGAGCTCATTGTGGTTCTGATGCAAATTTCCCTGATGATGATGATGAGCAATGCTGAGCACCTGTTGGCTCAAGTACCTGTTGGCCATCTGGATGTCTTCTCTTTTTTTTAATATTTATTTATTTATTCATAAGAGACACAGAGAGGCAGAGACACAGGCAGAGGGAGCAGGCTCCTCGCAGGGAGCCCCATGTGGGACTCGATCCCAGGACCCCGGGATGACAACCTGAGCCAAAGGCAGACGCTCAACCACTGAGCCACTCAGCGTCCCTGGATGTCTTCTTTTGAGAAATGTCTATTCAGATTGTCTGCCCATTTTTTAATCAGATTGTTTGGAGTTTTGCTATTGAATTATAGAAGTTCTTACCTACTTTGGATACTAACCTCGTCCCTCCCTATCAGATAGTTTTTATGATAAGTGGTCATTGAGTTTTGTCAAATGCTTTTCCTGCATCCGTTGAGGTGACCGTATGATTTTTGTCCTGCATTTTGTTAAATGTGGTGAATCACGTAGCTTGACTGGCAGATGGTGAAGCATCCTTGCATCCCTGGAATAAATCCCACTTTATCATGGTGTTTGAACCTTTTAATGGATCATTGAATTCAGTTGGCTGATATTTTTGCTGAGGGGTTTTTGCATCTATGTTCATGAGGGAAACTGGCCTATAATTTTCTTTTCTGGTAGTGTCCTTGTCTGGTTTTGATATCAGAGCCATGCTGGCCTATGAAATAGGTTTGGAAGTGTTCCCTCCTCCCTCCCCTGTTACTTGGACAAATTTGAGAAGCACTGGTATTAATTCTTTAAATGTCTCGCAGAACCCACCAGTGAGGCCATCTGGTCCCAGACTTCTGTTGTTGGGAAGTTTCTCATTACCAATTTAATGTCCTTACTTAATGATTTTCTATCCACATTCCAGTTGTTTGTTTGTTTGTTTCATTTTTTCTTTGTTTATTGAGGTGAGGTTCATATGCCATAAAATTCACCGTTTTTACAGTTTTAAAGTTTATAATCCAGAAGCACATACTACATTCAGTGCAGTGCACCCACCGCCTTCTAGTTCCAAAACCTCCAATCACCCCAAAAGGGAACCCTGTCACTGGCTCCCCATCCCATGGTAACCCATTAGCTTGCTTTTGGTCTCCATTGTCTTTACCTGAACAAGTAGAGCCATACACGGGACCGCTCATGTCTGGCAGACACCCGCCCACATAGCAGCGGGCGTCACGGCTTCGTTCCCCTGGGGCCGGACATCCCATCACACGGACGGACCACGGGTGTCCACGCATAGCGCTTTCTGGGGATGATCTCCAGCAACTTCCTCCTTAGCTCTGGGCCTTCAGTTTTCCCAACTGAATCGCCATGTGGTCCTTTCCACTGGGGTCCAGGTCCTGCTTCCTGGGCAGGTAGGTCTCATGAGCCTTCGAGTCTCCAGGCCAATAGTCCGCTGCCCAGAGAGCCGGCCCAGCCTGTCCGGCCCCACTAACCCAGCCTGCCCGCTGACGCCCATAGAGTACAAGACCAGCTACGCCCGGAACCGCTCCATCCGCTCAGTGGCCATCGAGGCAGATGGCGGGGTGCACCACCCAGGCCTGGACGGCACCTCCCAGCTCCGCAACCTTACCAAGCGCCACTGGCCCGGGGCCCCTGAGGATCTGGACGACAAGGACGGCGGAGACTTCAGTGGCACCGGAGGCCTTCCAGACTACTCGGCCCCCAACCCCATTAAAGTGACACACCGGTGAGAGTCCAGGCAGAGGGCAGGGGTGTAGGGGGGCAGGTGGGGCCTTGGTGGGGACACCCACATCTCGGGCCCCTGGTTGGGTCCCCCTCAGCCCCTCAGAGGCACACGTGGCCCCTTCTCTCGAGCAGGTGCTACATCCTCGAGAACGACACGGTCCAGTGCGACCTGGACCTGTACAAGTCCCTGCAGGCCTGGAAAGATCACAAGCTGCACATAGATCACGAGGTGAGGGGGTTCTGGGCAGGGGGCTCTCTCCCACCACCGTGAGCTCAGCGGGGCCACCATCCACACCGGGAGGGCAGTAAGGCCAGGCCCGGGGCCAGAGGCCTCCCCAGAATCCTCAGGCCACTTCCAGGCTGCGGGGAAGGACGGTGTAGTCGAGGTCCACCTTCCGGAACTTTGCTTTATAAGATGCCATGGTTAGTGTTTCAACAAGGGGAGACGAGTCCTTAGTGGGCTCAACTGGTTCATGGGAGCCTGGTCACTTCAGCAGGTGCAGCCAAGGACCCCTCAGCAGCCACAAGTGCAGGCAGCAGCTGTGGGCACCCAGCAGGCCGCCCCTTATCCCCCCAGCCCCCCAGAGTCTCATAGCTCCTCGCCTGCTCTCTGCCTCAGATCGAAACCCTGCAGAACAAAATCAAGAACCTGAGGGAAGTCCGAGGTCACCTGAAGAAAAAGAGGCCAGAAGAATGTGACTGTCACAAAATCAGGTGAGGCAGCAGCAAGGAGTAGCCAGGAGACCCCCGAAGGGCCCTTCATGCTCCTGCAGGACCACTGCTGGGGACGCAGCAGCCCCTCCAGGATGCCTTTCATTATCTTTTATCCCTATCTCCTCCCTCAGAGTAAGGAAAAAAGAAAAACCAATCAGTAATCATCCCCACACTCTTTGTCCGCCACTGGGCCCAGGCCACCACCCCTCAGGTCACCAGCGGGACCTGACCACCCAGAAGTGGAGGGCGCCTCTGCCCACTGCCCTTCCAGGAAAAGCCCGTGTGGCCCAAGGTCCACATTGCCAGCTCGGAGCCCCTGTGCACCCGAGCTCCTGCCAGGCTGGAACGGGGCCCCATCTGCGCGGCCCAGCACGGCAGCCAGCGACCACACGTGGCCCTAGTGCTCTTGAAATGTGGTCCGTGTAGCTGAGTGTGTGTGGTTTACGTCGGCTGGCAAAGCCACAGGTGGCTGGAGGCCCCTGCACCGGCCTGTGCAGCTGTGGTGTCTGCTACCCTCTGAGAAAGGGCTTGTCAGACCTGGGGTCCCCAGCATGCGGTGGGCGGGGCGAGTCTGGGGGTGCCGACCCAGGAGGCCACACCTTGGGAGCCAGTCTGGCTTCGGGTCCCACTGCCTTGCACCCGCCCTGACCTTCCAAGCCCGGCCTGAGACCCGCAGCCGGGGCCCCAGCTGGCCTCTGGAGGAAGGAGCTGCACCCCACCCCCGGGACGGCCCCCACCCAGCACTGCCCCAGACAGCGAGACAGGCATCCCAGGGAATCCCCGGCCAGCTCCAGCCCCCTCCCCGCCAGCTGCCCCAGCGCCTCTGAGCTGTGGGGCGGGTCTGTTGCAGTTACCACCCCGCGCACAAAGGCCGCCTCAAGCACAAAGGCTCCAGTCTGCATCCTTTCCGGTAAGGGCAGCCAGCGGGAAGGGAAGAGGCCCGGGCCTCCCGTGGCAGCCGGCCGCCCCCAGGGCTCTCCGCACCCCCTCCGTGGCTGCAGGGGCAGGAGGAGCAGAGGTTGGGGTCCCGGCCCCTGGGAGGCTGCGGGTGGGGGCCGAGGGAGGTGTGAGGGGTGTGGCCCCGTGTGCCCTCTTGTGCCCCAGGAAGGGCCTGCAGGAGAAGGACAAGGTGTGGCTGCTGCGGGAGCAGAAGCGCAAGAAGAAGCTTCGCAAGCTGCTCAAGCGTCTGCAGAACAACGACACGTGCAGCATGCCGGGCCTCACGTGCTTCACCCACGACAACCAGCACTGGCAGACGGCGCCCCTCTGGACACGTGAGCCGGCGGGCAGGCGCGGGGGGCGTCAGGACCGCAGGGGTCCCGGGGCCTCCTGCAGGCCCCTCACCGCGCTCTCCCTTACCTGGCAGTGGGGCCCTTCTGCGCCTGCACCAGCGCCAACAACAACACCTACTGGTGCATGAGGACCATCAACGAGACCCACAATTTCCTCTTCTGCGAATTCGCCACCGGCTTCCTGGAGTACTTTGACCTCAACACAGACCCCTACCAGGTACAGACGGCACAGGCTGGAGAAGCGGGGCGGCTCCCGGGTGCTGCGCCTAGACGCCCTGGCAGGGCGGGAGACAGCAAGGCTTCCAGGCCCGCCGCGCGCTGACGCCCCTCCCGGCCCCCGGGCCTCCGTCCTCCTGCACCTGTGCTCTGGGTCCGAGGCAGCTTCGCCCTCCAGCTTAGGTGCCTGCCAGTGGTGAAGCCTGCTTTATGGCCAAGCGCGAAGGCTCCTAGAACGGGGGGCGGGGGGCTTCGGGGTCCCTGGGGTCAGACCAGCCCTGCACACTCGTGCGTCCCGGGACCGCGCAGGTAACGGGGCCCAGCCAGCACTCCCGCAGCACTTCCTACACGCCGGGCACTTGCCTAAGTGTGTCCGAGTACTAAGCACCCAAACACACCCGTGACCAGTGGCCCCGAGCGTGTAAGATGCAAGGGAGCCGCAGGTCTCGGGCGAGCGGCCTGCGTGGGTCCCTCCGACCATCCCTTCAGACGGCCCCCGCCGGGCTCCCCCACTCGGAGCTTCCCAGCAGTGTGGCTGGGTGCTGGCCTATTTCAGCGGCTCTTCTTGAACCGCCTGTAGTCGTTTTATGTGAAACCTGGGTTTTGTTTTAAATATATTATTTGAGAGAGAGATCACAAGGAGGGGGGTGGGGGGCAGGCAAAGCAGACCCCCCCACCGAGCAGGATGCCCAGGGCAGGGCGGGCTCGGTCCCAGGACCCTGAGATCGTGACCTGAGCCAGAGGCAGACACCTCACTGACTGCCAGTAAACTGATTTTTAAATGCCAGTAACTCCACTGTCTTGGTCTCTAACTACCCTATGGGCTGCCAGTCTCCTCCTTGGGCCAGTCATCCCCATAGTTTACAAAAGGGGGTGTCAGAGCAGGCAGGCTTGTTACCAGTGGCTCCCAGAGGAGGCAGACTCAGGTCCCTTACTCGGAGCGGCATCTTTGCAGTCAGGAAGCGCTGAGGGGCCGTGGGTGGAGGTTTGGAGCTACAGGGCAGGGGGGCCACACCGAGCCCCAGGGGCCACTGGTCGGGAGAGAGAGGCGCGGTGGTGGCCCTGCTCCAGTGCAGCGCCTGGCAGGGTGCGCAGGCAGGGCAGCCCATCCCCAGATGAGGGTCACCGCCCCACAGGGTCCCTGCACTCACCCTGCACCAACCTTTGTTCCAACCAGTTGATGAATGCGGTGAATACACTGGACAGGGAGGTCCTCAACCAGCTCCACGTGCAGCTCATGGAGCTGAGGAGCTGCAAGGGTTACAAGCAGTGTAACCCCCGGACTCGGAACATGGACCTGGGTGAGTAGGTGTCCCGACGTGGGCCTGGAGGGAACAGGGTTACCCCAGGAAGGATTCGGGTCAGTCTAGTCCCAGGAGTGAACCAGGATCCCCAGGAGCTGGTGACTTCCCACCACAGGCTGAAGTACCCCCTCCCTAACGTGCACCGCGCGCTTCGTTTCCCTGCGTCCCGTCACTCAGCAAGCACCACGTGCTAGTCACTGCGCTGCGTGTCTTCGCGTCCTTATCTAGTCACGCGGTGACAACCCTCTGGCAGCCGTCTGCTGGTCCTCGTTTTACGGAGGAGCCCAGTGGCCGGGCCGGCTGATTCCAGAGCCCACACTTGGTCACACCGCCGACTCTCCGGGAAGCTTGCCGAGAGCCGAGACAGGGTCTCCCTGCCGCCCCTCTCGCGGGGCCTGTGGCTTTCTGTCCTCTGTCGCCTAGGTGTCCCTGCCCGTATCTGCCTCCCCCACCATGACCCGGGTCGGTGATGCATGGACACGTCAGGGTCCTACAGCTGGTGACACTGGAGTGCAGGCAATCTACAGCCCCCCTGGGAGTCTCAGGGGACACTCCCATCAGGACTCGGCCACCCCATCTGCCCTGGGACACCCCATCAACATCAGGAGTGACCAAAGAAGAGAAAAAGGCAGTTATTATTGCTTGTGCCATTTTTGCCCTAAAGCGTGTTTCTCTCTTGTTCATTTCTGTCTCATTTAGGACTTAAAGATGGAGGAAGCTACGAGCAATACAGGTATCTGGTTTTGCTGTTAAGGCCCGAGGCCACTCCCCTGTCGCGGCCCATCCTTTGGGCTAACCTCTGAGGTGGTTGGTCGGCCAGGGGCCTGGCCCACCCAGCAGGGCGGGGGGAGGCTCTGTCCTTCTGGGGGAGGCTCACACTCCTCTTTTTGACCCCCGAAAACCTAGGCAGTTTCAGCGTCGAAAATGGCCAGACATGAAGAGACCTTCTTCCAAATCGCTGTGAGTTGAGGAACCAATTTACAAATAGCGCTGCGCCTGCCTGGCGTCATTCCGCCGAGGCCGTTCCGCGTGCGTGCCGTTTCTCTCGTGATCCTGCCCTCTGCCTCCCGCCACAAGAAGGGAGCGGGAGGCCCTTTCCGTGTTTGGGGTTAATGTCCTGTCTGATAGGCTGTTGTTCTCCAGAGAACAGCGCTTGCTGAGCCCAGGGTGGCCCGGAGTCCTGAGGCGTGTACCCGCTCCGCTTGCCCGACGCCTTGGGGCAGCAGGGCAGCCTCACCAAACAGCTCCCAAAATACATCCACACCCCGTCTCCCTCCAGCGCCAGAGACGCTGGCAGAGGACTGGGACTGGGGCAACCCGGAAGGGTCCCCTCTGGCCTACAGGGCACGCTTGGTGCGTTGCCACGTGCACCCTCCGGGCTGTGCATTTCCTTCCTCATACGCCTGCCAACCGCCTGCAGCGTTACCGGGGGGACGCTAAGTGGGCCGGCCAGACAGTTCTTTGGCGCTCCTAGAATTTAAGCAGGTGACCTTGCTGGATCCCGTCCTCAGTGCCGCCTCTGCCGGCCACGGAGCGGGCGAGCCGGCAGCTGACGTCCGGGTGACCGGGTGGGAGCACCTCGGGGACACCCCCGCCGGCAGCCACTGCCACGTGGTAAAGCGCGCTCAGCCACAGGCGCCGGCCGGGCTTCCTTCGTCCTCAGACGCTCACGGGAGTCTGCTCTGTTCCGCAGGGGGCAGCTGTGGGAAGGCTGGGAAGGCTAGGAGGCGCGCGGCGGGCCTCCAGCCCAGAGGCCACCTGAGCGGACCGAGCAGGAGAACCGCGGACGAGTCCGGGCGGGCCTGTGCTCAGCCGGGGGGCCCGAGTCCCGGGACCTGCTTTCCGTCACCACGGCACGCTCTGGCAGAGAACCCTCGGGAGCGGGGACACTTCAGGAAGTCCATTGTTGCCCTTGCTTTTGCTTTGGATTATACCTCACCAGCTGCACAAAATGCGTTTCCCTATCAAACGGTCACCACTAACCCTCTCTGAGAGGCTTACAAGGGAAAAAGATTTTCTTGGCAATTTCCCCCAACAGTGTAAGTCACTGGAACTTTTTTCTAAAATCCTAAGGGAAGAACAACCCTGTTTTAAATCCTCTTGTTCTTTTGGCTCGTCACAGAGAAGGAACTAAGGGAGCAGCAGGACAGAAGCAACCTGCAGGTGTTTGGAAGTGGTGCGGAGCCGGACAATGAGTCCGCGGCAGAGAGGAGGGGACTTTTGTCTCGCACCATAGTGCAGGCTGTCTCTGAAGAAACGGACTTCACTGTACATATGAGACTATTTACGTGTAACCAGCGTGGGAATGCGTAGGGGAATCTAATGAGAAAACCCAGTTCTCAAGAGTGGTGGTGTCAGTGAACGCTCTGTGGCCAGTGTAAAGAAAAACCCTTGCAGTTGTGGACACTTGTCCCTGACCAGATACCATTTCTGCCAGTATTCCTCTGTTATCTGCCCCAGAACTGATGTTTTTTAAAGTACTGAAGAGAAATGAAGTTGATGTCTGTCTGTCCCAGGTTTTAACAAAACTGTATTTGTAAAGACATTTTGTAGTCTAAGTCTTGTCAGACGATGTTCAAAGTCCCGGCCGACGACCGGCAGTTGGTATGAGGTAACCTTTAACATTTTGTAAAAGGCCGTTCTTGGGAGTTTTTGGTGTGCTTGTTTTTTTTTTGTTTTTTTTTTTTGTTTGTTTGTTTGTTTTAAAGCAGTCAACACCTTTTGGGAAGGAGATACTCAGGTTTTTCCAAAGGGAACTAGATGGGAATAAATTAATGACCAAAATTTACCATACTTCAAGGACCTCACAGGTAGGTAAGCCTCACATTTCACCAGCTTCAGGACCTCAAAGCGAGTCACCGTATCAGACAACCCCCCCCCACCCCCCGCCTTTGTGCATCAGCTAGTCTGGCAAAGGTAGCGGTCGGAGGTCAGGAGGGAAAAACAGGAGGACCTCCATCACCCAATCTGACACACTTCTCACCAAACATGGACATAATCCAGAAGTGCTCACCCTCGGGAAGAGCAGCTCTATGCTTTTCAGGAGTTCTGTTAACCTTAGAGAAATTGCTAGGATTATTTGAAACAGGATTCCTTAACCTTTGCTTTTACCCTTAATCCGATCGGATTTAAAAAAAAAAAAGAAGAAGAAAAAGAAACAACAAGCTCTTAGGCTTCAATTTTAAATAGAAACCTTTATTTACAAAATGATCAGCAAAGCAGTCAGAGCTTACCACTCAACCATCTCATAAGTTATCCCATGTGATCTGGATTCTTTGCAGTGTGAAGTATGACTGAGATTTTTTAAAAGCAACATTTAATGTAAACTTGATTGCAACTGAATTCATTCTCAATACTATAAGTCAATTCCTGAGAATTTTAAATATTGCTCTCAGAATGACATTTCCATCATCAAAATTCCACACATTGGAAAGAGAAAGAAAGAAAGAAAAAAAAACACCTTGCTTGTTAAACAGTTGGCCTTGGAGCTCTTGCTCCTCTGAAGCAGGGGGTTTCATCTGTCCTACAGGCTTTACTCCTATGACGCCCCCACACTTGTGAACAAAATTCCTGGAACTGGACAGGCATATGGAAAACTGGCAGTCATTTCGAGGAGGGCAAGCCAAGTATGTCCTGTCATACCCCCACCCCATACCCCCAATTCACCTAGATATTAAATACCAATTAACTAAGCAGTCCTGGTGATTGATATTTACACCTTTCCATCAAGATGCACGATTTAGTGCTCACTTCGGCAGCACATATACAAGATGCACGATTTAGAAAAGTGGCATCATAATACGAACATTAACAATGAATTTCTATTTGTTTTTTTTTTAAAGGAAGAAACGTATCTCCTTTATATCATTTTGATCTTTATAAAATATATATATTTATATTTATATATCTTTGGATTCAGCAAAAAAGTAGGTACTGGAAATATCGCACGTTCTAAAAGCAGATGAAACAAACACCAAGGTTTTAAAAAGTAGGGGGCGGGGTGTAAGGAGAGGTAGGCAGCAGGAGTACAAAGACAATTATCCAAAAAAGATAAAAGGGCAATAAAGGTAAAAACAAATTCTCTCAAAAGACGGCATCTATTAAAAGAAAATCAAATTCTTTAAGTTTGCACCAATAAAATGAACAAGTAGAAAATATAAAAACTTATAATAAACTTTCTCTTTTTTTCCATATAAAAAGGGGGTGCTGCCTTCCAGTTAGCCTGGAGTTGGGACTGATGAAAAGAATCACAAAACTTTTTTTGTTGTTGTAATTTTTAAAAGTCAAGAAAGGTAAGAGCACCATTCTATTTCTCCCCATGTACACATGACTTAAACAAGAAAGGTTCAGATATACATGACATAATTTGATCTAAAAATATGGAGACTTACTCAACTATGTCTCTGTCTCCAGACAAGAGGATATGTTATCTGAAAAGTACAGGCCACTATGATGGAAGTTGATGGATTTACAATCTTAGATTGATTTTTAACTGGGCTGTGGGGGGAGAAGGTGTCAAACCCAAATCTATTCCAGTGGTGGTTCTGGAAATACAGGTTTCACTTATGCGTAAGTCAACGAAATTAAATTATCTTACCTTCAGAGATCATTTTTCCAGGGAGAAAAACTGGCTAAACATGTAAGAAACAAAAGAAAAATTACCTGGCTCTCGGTTATTGCTAGGAAATTGACACCAAAGTTAGCCAGAGACCTCTGAAATTCACAGACATTTTAAAAACCAATTTCATTCAACTATTTTCTTTGAAGCTAATAAAGTAAACCAGATAAAAGGAATTAAATTACTTTCTCTACTTCCAATGGACTAGAACAAATGTCCAAAGCCTAGCAACAGCAGAAAGGGGTAGGGGCAGGGAGTGCAAAGGTGCTCCTTCAGCCAGACTGCATCTCAGAAGCATGCAAACCTGGCCACTGAGCTCCCTAAGAAACCACCCTGACGCTATTCTAGTTCTCAGGGTCAAGGAGCACGCTGCATCAGAGCGACAAAACAGCTGAGCAGACACTAGAAGCCACACATTAAGGGCTCTACTCCTGAGATCTCAATGTGGGATTTGGGTCCTAGTAACCAAAACCTTAGAGCACTCCTACAACGGATGAACGGGCAACATATTCGATTAAAAAACAAAATACCGTGAACTGCTATTGTTTAATTCATGGACCGCTTAAAATCCAAGGTTCTTTCTTAAATCAAATTGCTTGATCTTTTAAAATTCTTGATATCTTTTTTTAAAAGTTTATTTCCCCATCTCTATTCTTTCCCCTAAAATTAACAAAGTGCTTAGTTCTGGTAGAGGAATTTAAAAGACAAATTTAAAATGCCTACATCTAAACAAATGATCTTTTAAAAAAGCATTTAGATTTAGAGATTGAAAAGAGGGAGGCTCTAACACTGGAGGGGGGGGGGGCGGCGCGGCTCTGCAGCCCACCATCCCCTCCCCCAGGCCACAAAATTCAGGGGCGGTCTCTTCTGTTTGTAGCCTCACCACACTGAGCTTACTGAAGTCAACAATGTTAAATATTTAGCTTCACAAACTCTGTAAAAATGAGTTGTTGTGACCTGCAAAAAAGGTATATACATATTTTACATAATACAATATCTTAAAGGTCATATTTACAAAAGAAAATCTATTCACAGAAACACTGCGAAATTCTGATTCAGAATGCAGTACCTGGCCTTGGGTTTTCTGCAGTTTATTTTCAAAAAGCATTATTGCTCTACCATATAGGCAAAGGGTGACACCAGTACTTTCAACGACAAAAACCATAGTTCTTGTCCAACAGATTAGTTCAGACAAAAACTGGGAATGTGGTTCACCATTCCTCAAGACCTCAAGAATATTGCATTTATCCATTACTTTTTAAATAAAGTGCATTCGGCTGCACGTTAGCATGTGAAAAATTGCTACTGCTGCAACTAAATACTGTCGTCTCACTGTCCCTTCTGCAAAGCCTTGTGACAGCTCCTGGAGGTGATATATTATAGGACATTAGGGACAGAGGAAGTTCCTACTCAGGAAGAAGTCCAGGACAAATAAGAATAGGGCTGGAGCAACTCAACACAATCATTAAAAGACAAGAATTCAGAAAGGCCAACTTCTGGAGACAGAATCAGGTGAGAACACAGAACTATCTGGTTGTGACAAGAACACATGAAGGCTGCAACTGTGCTCTCCATCCAGCACTGCCACTAGAGAAACCAGACTTCCTCATCCCTCTGAATTTCAGGGATGTTCCCAGCCCACCCACATTTATCTCAAACACTCTGAGAGCCGCGCAGAAAGAAGGAACACAGGAGTTTTGTGACCAGTAACACTCCGTACCTCCAGAATCCCATCCCTAAAAGGCAATATGCCAGAAGTATTTGAACTCCATGATACACAGAAGGAGGAAAAATACAGGTAGACAGCGCACATCAGTTTAAAACACAGTCCTGCTCAAATGACATCACTTGGAACACCTTTCCCAGGGATCAAAGCTGGTTCCTTCTTCAGAACTAGGTGTGCAGGACAATGATTCTTTACTCCCAATAATCCTAGTGCCGTGTCATTTGTACAGTGATTTCCTTGGAGATCTTGGTGTTGAAGTGTCAGCAGTATTTCTGTAAGCAACCAGAAGAAACGTGAATAAAACACATGCTCTGCACAACACAGAAGAATCCAAAGGTCTTTATAAATGAGGGATTGCAACAGGACTCTGGCTGATTCGGGTCCCTTAGATCACACATTACCAAAAGTATTTAATAACAGCCCAATGCCTTCAAATCACAAATTTTTTCAAAAACTCTAGTTTTGAGTTACACACCCACAGTTAAAAACCTACTGAGGACCTTCAGATTACAGTTGAAGTTTCAGCTCTCTCAAGAGAACAGGAAAAACTCTGAGAAAAGTAAGGGGTAGAACCCCCCATACCTGATCAGGACCCATGGGCATGCCAGCCATGGGCATGGAGCTCATGTTCATCTGTCCCATGGGACCACTGCTGCCATTCATGTGCACCATACTGTATGCTGCAGGGTTCCCCTGGTGGGCGAACTGCTGCTGGGGAAAGGAGCTGTAGAGAAAGTATGAAATTACCTCCCAGGTCATTCTGGTAACACCACACATGCACACAGAGACCATCACGATTCTGTCAAATGTCACTGTACTTACACAAAGAACATGAGGGAGAAGATGCCCCCTCACCTGCCTTCAGTGTTCCACAGCTGCCTGTGGACAATTGTAGGGCAGGAAGGAACTTCAAAATGGATGAGCCAAATAACACACTTCTAACATGAACCAAGGCCTTCTGAGTTCTCCATCCACCCAGGCTTCACTAAAATGCAGAAGTTATTTTCCTGTACTTTTGGGCAATAGAACATGAGTGGCTTTTCAAATTCCTGTTCCTCACCTGTTCCTGGCCAGGTTTCCTGACGGCCAGCCCTTTATCTCTGAGGACTGATACATGGGTGCCGTCTGAGGATGCTGCATCATGGGGTTCTGGGAGGGACCCATTCTTGAGGGCATCATTGCATTGGGAGGACTGGACACTCGACCAAAAGCTGGATCTGGTTGCTGTCCCATTCCTTTAAAAAAAGAAAAATTACAATGCTCAAGTGGGACCTTCCTTAGAGTAGAAACATTATGTTCTCTTCTAAAGGCAAGAGAAGACACCAAATGCCACAAGATGCTGCCTGCCAGTTGCTTCTCTACTGAGAAGACAACTGGAGGAACAGGCTTATTAGGCTTACTATAGAGAGCAAACCACCTAAACTATCTGAAGAACTGTTACTTCACAGAATTTTCTATATAAAAGGGATTCCACCTCATGTTAACTCACATCACTGTCCCTCTGTCCCCAGCTGACAGGAATGCACCTAAAATGTAATCTCCCCAAAAGATACTTCTATCCCTACTCCCACCATGTTCCTAGAATATCTCAAAGATCTACCTGAAGAGGTAATATGCATTACTATAACTAATATACTCAGGTTACCAAGGAAAGGAACCCACAACCCAACACGGCATCCTCTCACTGAAATGACCAAGCGTTCAGAGACTGTAGAGTTCAACTATACTGGCACATATCGCCATATCGGGGAGGTGTGGGGAACCTGATAATCTCTCTTCCAAATTAAGATGTGGGGAACTGAAAAAACAAGACCTAAATTAAAAAATGCTCAACTCTGATCAACTATCTACCACAATTACAATTACCTGTGCACTACAATAAACAAATTTGGGTTTTTTTCTTTTCTTTTTTAAGACCAGTTTTTCTCCATTCTGACTATAAGAGCATCATCTCTTCTTTAGGGTGCCCTAACTACCTTCCCTTCTTCCATTCTCCCTGCACACATTCTAATGCAGGCATCTCAAAGGCCTCAGATTTAACCCAGTGCAAATCTAAACATGTCTATTAACATTAAATGACTTGCCACCGACTTCAAAACACCACCAAAACACTTCAAGACCTCTCGGGTTCATCTGATCTGGCCTCTGCTTAAGCCTTGTCAGCCTCATTGGTCACTGTTCCGTGTTCTGTTATTTTTAATTAATTCCATCTTTCTTGTGAATAACAAAAGGGAATAAATACTATTTTGTGTTTAACATGAATAGATCCATGAATCTTAGATCCTTAGTAATGTTACTCTGGGGAAGCTATTTTCACCATCTAATTTACCATAATTTGGTGGATATGGAAACTGCTGGGGAGGAACCTGTGGCATCACAGGCCCTGCCAAAACGCCATCCATGCTGGGAGAGGCAGTCACGTTGGGGGGCGGGCTGAAGGCCTGGGGTTGTTGCTGCTGCTGCTGCTGCTGCTGTTGCTGTTGCTGCTGCTGCATCATCACGGCCACCCGCTGCTGTCGGAAGTGATGACTCAGCAGCTCCCTGCTGCGCTGGGCCACCATCTGGGCATTCAGAAAACCCTGCTAATACCCAAGAAAGAATGCAGTTACATACACAGAGCAGGAACCAGCCAATTCCATACACATAGGACCATCCCAATACATCAGGTAGGAGAGAAAAACACGCAATGCCTTTCTTCCTACAAAAGGAAGAATGTACAATTCTCATCATGGTAATGGCATCCTGGCTAGTTGGCAGGGACGGGGTGCAGACAGAGACCTGGAAACTGTTCTGGCGATTTATCAATGTTTCACACAGAAAACATTCCTCAATGTGAGAGAACATTTAAGGGTAGAATTTGAGGACAAATTTTTCAGGAACTATGAAATAAAACTACAAGAAGGAAAAGGACAGCAATAAGAGTGTGGGAGGAGGGGAGACACAAGGTATATCCCCCAAAAGAATGGGGTTATACTCAAAAAAACAGGAATCTGCCTCAGAAGTGCCTATATAGTCTCTTAAAGCTTTTGAAATGAGAGATGGGGGATTTAGGAGCAGCTGTCTGGAAGTTGGTCAAAGCACAGAATGAAAAAGCTGATTTGGGCCCTATCAGCTAGGAGAGAGCAACTGCAAAAAGCAACTTTTATCTTTTTGAAGGACATCCTAGATCAGCTTATTCAAGGTGTCAGATTATCAAAGTACTTCTAAGAAGGCTTAAGAGAGAAATACTGGGCATTTCACCGTGGATTGTTGGTTGGTTTTGTGGTTTCTTTTTTGTTAAATAAGTATGAACAGTATTTCCAACCATAGTAAATGACTTTTCTGTGGTCATCTGCCTTGTGCACATTAAGAAAATACCTTAGTACAATCTCCACATTGGGCTGGAGGTACAGGGAACTTGAACATCATCCTTCCCACTATGGGAAACAGGTCGTCTCAGAGATGGTCTTTGAGGCTGGATTATATATTACTTACTTTCTTCTTATAATCTCAAATTTTACCCAATGAGCATATGGTTTCATAACCCAGAAACAGAGAAAAGTTTATAACTTATTATTTTAAATCCCAAAAAAGTGTCAGCTGTTTTGAAAACACAACAAATAATCACAAAGGGAATTAATTTAAAAACACAAATCTGAGGTTTTAATATAAGAGCCTCCCCTTCTGATTCTTCCTCGTCCACCAGCAAGAAAGAAGAATGGAAGAGGAAATATGACGAGAGCACGCAATGGTTTCTTACACAAGAAATTTCAAACTGCTGTGTTCTAACATACATTTACCGAGGGCCAAGTACAGACCAGGCCCTGTGCAAGGCTCATGGCAGTGACTGTGGACAGACTCACTTTCCTCACCTGGGAAGTGACCTGGGGCTGCATCATGGGCCTCATCACTGCAGCACTCCCAGCAGTGGGACTGTCCATTTTCATCTCCAGTGCCTGACGGCTCTGATTCAAAAACTGGGGAGAGAGAGGTTGGTTAGAATGCAAGTGGAGCACGTCAGTGAGCCCAAAACAGTATTCCAAATCCTCAGCACCACCCTGTGAGGTTACGATGCTACCTTCTATCCATCAGCCTGGTTAAGTCACATCTACACTGAACCAGCACACTTCCCACACTTCAAAAAATTCAGGCTGAAGGGCACCTGGCTGGCTCAGTCGGTGGAGCATGTGACTCTTGATCTCAGGGTTATGAGTTCAAGCTCCACAATGAGTGCAGAGGTTACTTTAAAAAAATAAAATAAATGAATGAAATCTTTAGGGCAAAAAAGATCAGGTTGAAAAGTCCTCAGCACGCATATGAAGCTTTAGTGTTTGGCATCAGGAGGAAAAGTAAAAAAGTACAAATCTGCAGCTTAAAGAGTATCTTCAACAGAAACTCAAAGGATTCATAAAGTCAGATTTTTCTCTGGGATTATTTAGGGCATTGGGGAAATAGCTTTAATTTGCTCAGACCTACACTAAATAACTTACCTCTTCTGTTAGCTTTTCCTAGGTAACTTTTAGTGGTAAGAAGGGGTAAAAACTAAAATGATACCTTGAATGTATTAACACAGCTTTCCAGAGTACCTACATTGACTTTTAATAATATCAATACACTAGAAGAGTCTCTGGCTCACTGGACCTGACACTCACTCATCTGCTTATATGGTTCAGTTCTGTCACATTTAATAACTCAGCACACCCAATACATAAACAATATATATAACTAAATATTAAAAGAGCTCAAATTTTATAAAATGTCTAGAAAGCAGAGGTTCCATAAAAAGAATGTTCAAGTCAGTTATGGTTTAAATATCTAGTATTAATATTAAGGACTTATTTAAAACTACAAATCATCTACCTCTAAGACTGAAGCCATCAAGAAATACTTTGCTGCCCCAGGTACAATCCTCTTGTATATTTTTTACTGTTTAAGCTGTACAACTGATTTATCTAGCAAGACCAATTCTATCAGGACCACTCCCTAATAAGGAACCACCTTATACAAACATTTTGTACAAACAAAATGTTACACGAAAAGTCAAAACAAAAGAACTTCAGTTGACAAAAAATAGAGAGCTAGTGGCAAGAGCTCTGAAGAACAAAGCCTGACGATAATAAATCAAACAGGAAGTGGCCAGAGGAAAGGCAGTATCTGGCCAAAGCGAGCACGGGGCTGGCTACCTGCTGGCCCTGCAGCCTCTGCTGAAGCTGCATTCGAAGCTGCTTGGGGGTGTTTGTCCGGGGTCTCATCATGTTGGCCCTTGGGTGCATTCCTTGGAGAGGAAAATTGCCTTGCTGGTTCATCTGATTCATCATAGAGTTAAAAGATGGTGATTGTCCCTGAAGATTAAAGCCTCCTTGCACTGGAGGTCCCTGTGCTGGGTACGTTTGCCCATATAACGCCGCTTTCTGATCCATCATTACTGCCGCTTCTTGGCCCTGGAAAGCATCCTGTTTGGACTCCAAAGCTTGTCCCTTAAACATCAAACACATAAATGAACAGTAAGTACATCTGGAAAGCAACAGAAATCAAATGTTCCAAGGAAGACAAAAAATAAAGTCGATATATGTAAACAAGGATGCCACAGAATTCCAAAAGCAAAATCAAGTTTATGGTCTCAAGTTCCATGAGAACAGACTATGACCCATGTTTTCACAGATGTGTCCTAGATGTGCCTCACACAAAGTCTCACGCAAAGAGTACCTAGAAAAATGCTATTTGTTCCAGACCAGATTTCTGTACCAACACAGACTTCCCAAGCCAAATATAAAATAATTAAAACCACTGTGATCAATTTTTTTTTAAACTTTTATTTATTTATGATAGGCACACAGTGAGAGAGAGAGAGAGAGAGAGAGAGAGAGAGAGGCAGAGACACAGGCAGAGGGAGAAGCAGGCTCCATGCACCGGGAGCCTGACGTGGGATTCGATCCCGGATATCCAGGATCGCGCCCTGGGCCAAAGGCAGGCGCCAAACCACTGCGCCACCCAGGGATCCCTCACTGTGATCAATTAATTCACATATAATTAGTACAGAAATATTTTTACGGTGGTTAGAGGTAATTTTGGTAGAGACTGGGTAAATCAACATAAACCCATATCCCCCAAAGTGTATTACTAGTTGCACAAACAAAACCTAAAGGTGGCCACCCACTATCATTCATTCAAAAGTGCCTGCTATGTGCTTGGCATCACTTCTCTACATGCGAAGCAGGTGTACACGATAAAGTCAACAGGTGACAGAAAAACCATGAAAACAAATATTCTGAAGGGAAGAATGTGCCATCCTGAGACAAGAAAAGCTTGTCAGGTACTGTATTCAACTTTACCTTCTTATCCACGGGCACAGAGTGTGCCAAGTATGAAGGCAACAGTCTCGCCCTAAAACACACTTCACCCCACTGTGACAGTGACAACACCCTTGATTCCCCCACCTCCCTGAGCTCTCCTCAGAGGCATGGTAAGTGTTCATCAGGGTTCAGTGCTACACCCCTCTTCTTTTCTCTCACTACATTTTCTACTCTGGTCTTCTCATCTACTACATCTATCTACTATAATGGCCAAACTCGTCTCCAGCTCAAGTGTCTCTGAGTTCTGACTCTGCTTATGCAAATATCTACTTGACAACTTTACCTGGATGCATCTTAGACTTCATGGGTAGAAAACAGAGGTCGTGACTCCCCAGAACCCCTCCCAGAAAAGACCCGGATTCTCCTCCAATCCTCCCTCACAGCAACATGGCAACACCATTTGCCCAGAACTAAAGCCAGCAATCTGGATTCCTCACATTCTCCCTTTCCAAGTGTGTGTGTATGTGTGTGTTGCACACACATAGTCCACTGAGTCCTGTCAGTTCTTCTTGCATGGCATAGCACACAGCCTTCCTTTCTTTCATTCCACCGCTGTGACGACCTTCTCCCACTTTCTTGGACTCTTGTAGTAGTAACTGGTATCTATGCATCTGCTCTGTCCTATCCTACCAATTCCCTTCCCCAGTCAGGAATCTGAAATCTTGTTTTATAAAGTAAATCATACTGTAAGTTAAACATGAACTGATCATGTATGTTTACCTCCTTTCTCTTACTAACCCTACTAAAATAATAGCAAAGATCTTAAAAGGTAGTATTTATCTACAATGAGAATAAGGAAGAAAACAAGGTAAGTATCTCAACAGGCATTTGCAAGACAGAGAGAGGAGTAACCAACTCCAGAAAGTAAAGAAGCTGTGCCTGTAGAGGAAAACACAAGGCCTGAGCAAATGTTTCCCATGGAGCCAATGACAGACAGACTCCAGTGGGGACATAAGAGAGTCAGGCAAAGTGCTCAAACATGGCTGGTTGAGAATCTGAGTAAAGAGCAAGGGAAGCAGCTACTTCCCAGCCCTTAACCTGCTCCCCAACTCCACACAGCCACACAGCTATACCTTCTACCAACTTTCTCAGCTGTCTCAGTTCTGGGATTCCAGGCACAGCAAAGGGGCGAAAGCAAACAGAAACTGAAAACAGGAAATCTGGGACACCTGGGTGGCTCCGTGGTTGTGTCTGCCTTGGACCCAGGGTGTGATCCCAGGGTCCTAGAATCAAGTCCCGCATCAGGCTCCCTGCATGGAGCCTGCTTCTCCCTCTGCCTGTGTCTCTGCCTCTCTCTGTGTGTCTCTCATGAATAAATATAATCTTTTTTTTTAAAAAAGGAAATCTTACTTACAATTTCTAGTAAAATTTTTATATTTTATAGTTTTATATCTTAACACTACAGGATCATCAATTTGCCTCCCCAGCCCAGCTCCCAAAATGCAACCAGGTAATTAAAAATTCCCTGGCAAGGAAAACTATGTAGTAATGAGTAGAAGAGGAGATGGTAGTAACAGCTCTACATGTTGCAATTTGTGGAATGCTGAAACAAAAGGGCCAGCCCCCAAGTGAACACTTTCAGTGACTTTTAGTAAAGACTGATCTTTTCTAATATATTATCCTTAAATATAAAAAAGATAGTCAAGGATCTCGAGATATGTAATGGTGAAAGCCTCCAACATGAAAGGGACACAAATAAATTAAAAAATAACTTAGAAACTAGGAAAATAGAGATTATAAAACACAGATTCAATGTAATAGCCAATATGTCAATACACATCCCTAAGATGTAAGAAAATACAGAAGAGATAATATGATTAAAGAAATGATACCAAATGACATGTCTGAAAAGCTTTAGAAATATTCAGCCCCATTACTGACAAACACAACTAAACTCACTAATTAAGAAGAAAAGAGAAATGATACACAAAAATGTCCCCAAACCAAAAGGAGTCTCTGTGCATATGACATACAACAGAATGAATGAGACAACAGGGCCCCCCACCTTGATGAGGCTTCATGCAACCTCAGAGAGGAAAAGTTCCTGAGTTAATTCCAGAGACAATCAATACACTAAAGAGCAAGAATATACAAGTCTATGGCAACACTGGATGTCAGAAAGCTGTGAAACAATTCTTTTAAAATTCTAAGAGGAAATTATTTTCAACCCAAAATTGAATACACAGCCAGACATGCTTAGGGTGGAATAAAGGGCCCAACATACTTTATGTCATGCATCAGGGATGGAGAAGTTAACAGAAACAGTACTGGAACAAAACAAAGTAACAAAGCAAGAAAGCAAGCTATTGGGACCAAGGAGCTGGGAGCTGCGACACAGAAGAGGGTCTAGACCTGCCTCTTAGGACAGAGTGAAGCTGACTAACAGAACCTCGAGAGGGAAGGAAGAACTGAGGGATTATCTAATGTGTCTGAACATGTGAAGAAAAAAATGAAGAGAAATTTTATAGCTCTACTGTAGTATCTAGAGAGGATTAGTATTAAATGTGTAAAAAACAAAGCGAATTTTAAAGAAGGCAGTTAACTCAAAATCAGACAAAAACCAAAATCCTTACCAACTATGCCTGACTTAGCAACATGCCAAGATAATCTAAATATTGACCACCTATTTAACAAAAGAAGACATGATTACATTGGTGTAAAGAGAGCACATGCCCTTGTACTCATAATGAGTATGGATGTGAGAGTATATATTAGAGCCAGGAGGGTTAAATATAGATCCACGGTTTCTTACCTGGAAATTTAAAAAAACTCTACAAAATAACAATTTCTCCTCAGCATGAAATGTATTTAATAGCAAAACTTGACCTGAACTTTATGAAGCAAAAACCTCTAGATGTCCACTCAGTGTGACCACCTATCTATTTGGCTATAAAAATATTAGCATATTTGATGATACACTACTGCCTAAAATGACAGTATTGCTCAAAACTCCACAAGGGGAATCAGAGAATATATGGCATATATGTACCATTTTATCTTTCTAAATCCAAAAATTCCAGAATTCCAGAGCACACCTGACCCCAAGATTCTCAGATAAGAGACTATGAATGCACAACTATCATATCAATAAATCAAAGATAACAGACTGAAGCTGATGAAGAGTAGCTGCATATGCACAGTACTTAGAAATATTCCCAAAGAGCTGAGTTTCAATATCTGAGTGGGGCAAATGCGTGTGATTCTTCAAAAAGTATGTATTTATACCTTTTTACAGTTACAAACACAAGTTACGTTGCTAAAAATAAAAATTAAATATAACAAAAAAGGAAAGCAAGTCTCGTCACTACCCTGCTTAAAATCTTCCATGGCTACCCAACATAGCAGAAAAATTCCAGACTCCATAAGATGGCTTTGTGGAAGTAGCCTCCTCCATTTACCTCTCCAATGTGGTCTTACAGCAATCCCTCTCTGTTCTCACGGACTTTGTCACTTGGTAGAACCCCCAAGCCTTTCCCTGCCTGAGGCCTTTGAGTTAGCTGTACCTCTTCTGGAATATTCTTCCCCTAGCTGTTTGCCAAGCTGGCTCCATCTCATCCTTCAAATGTCAACTTACAGGTCATCTCCCCAGAAAAAGCTTTCCTGACCACTCACCCCATTCCCATTAATTCTTTATCTCATCATCCTGGACTTGAAAATACAAACATTTTTGAACTAAAGAACAAAACCAAAAAAAAAAAAAAAAGCCCCCACTAAAAAGAAACTGGGAAAACTATTCAAATATATTAAACAACTAAACAGCCTTCAAATCACAGCTCAGATAGGACTTTTAAAGAAAAATGTTGAAAGCCTACCCCCACCCTAAGAAACGGATCTTTTATGACACACAGTTTCCTAGTATCCTAGGTCCTTCCTGCTAATCTCTGCCATACCATGTCTACCTCCATCCAGGTGGCTCCTTGCCTCATTGTGTGCCTGCTCCAAGGCAATGCAAACCTTGAGAACAGAAACTAATTTGTTCACTACTGCCTCTCTCCCTCAGCCTCTAAAAAAAGACTAACTGGCATACAGAAGACAAATATTTATTAAATGAAAGAATCTACTTATTTGTTAACTTACAGAAAGTACTGTTGCAGATCAACAAAAACCCCATCAGAAAACTATTTTAAAAACACATATAATGACCAAAAGACATAAAGTATGTTCAATCTTGCAAATCAACAAAATACAATTTAGAACAAGCATCTTTCTTTGGGCTCCTGGGTGGCTCAGTCGGTTAAGCCTGACTCTTCATTTCAGCTCAGGTCATGATCTCAGGGTTTGAGATTGAGCACCACATCAGGCTCCACACTGGGCATGGAGCCTGCTTAAGATTCTCTCTCTTCCTCTCCCTCTGCCCCTCCCAGCCTCCTTCTCTCGCCCTCTTTAACAAAAAAAAAAAAAAAAAAATCAACAAGCATCACTGGGCACCTGGCTGGCTCAGTTTAGAAGAGCATGTGACTCTTCATCTCAGGGTTGTGAGTTTGAGCCCCACATTGGGTGCAGAGATTACTTAAAAATATAATCTTTAAAAAAATAAAAATAAAGCATCTCTGTCACTGATCAGATCAGAAAAGATTTAGAAGAATCATACTCAGTATTTGTCTCATCACTTGCTCATCCATACTGTGTGTCTTTCATCTACCTGGGCCACAGCACAGTGCTTGTGAAGTTAAGGAACTCCAATCATCAGCCTCTGCGTGGGAAAGCAGCTGTATGAACCTTCAGGAAAACACTCAAGTATGTAGCAAAACCTCTAAAATATGTACTCTTTCTAACCCAATCAACCTTCCTCTAGGACTGTAGGTAAGAAAACAGCCTAAGTGAAGAAGATGGAGCAATTCATAGAATTGTTTATGATAATTATTTAGAAACAATTTAAATTTTCATCAGTAGAGTACTGGTTAAATACCGTTCAATGTAACAGATGCTATATGGCTATCAAAATTAAAGCTATATATATTAAACAAAAAAAAAAGAGAACTGAGGAGCACCTGGCTGGCCCAGTTGGTGGAACATGTCTCTTGATCTCGGGCTCCTGAGTTGGAGCCCCATGCTGGGCATAGAGATTAATTACTTTTAAAAATGAAAACAAAAAAATTTTAAAGGATGACTGAAGATGGCTTTCATAGGCAAAATAGGTTACCAAAGTGTTTTTTAAATATACACTCAAGGGGATCCCTGGGTGGCTCAGCGGTTTAGCGCCTGCCTTCGGCCCAGGACGTGATCCTGGAGTCCCGCATCGGGCTCCTGCGTGGAGCCTGCTTCTCCCTCTGCCTGTGTCTCTGCCTCTCTCTCTCTCTATGTCTATCATGAATAAATAAAATCTTTTAAAAAGATAAAAAGTCTTTAGGTAAAGTAAAAAAAAGGATTTTAAAAATAAATAAAAAATAAATATACACTCAAGAGTTACCAATGATTCTTTGTGCCGGGATTAGATAATTTTTTACCTTTTTTACAGATTTTACTTATTTGAGAAAGAGTGAGAGAGCACATGAGCAGGCAGTGGGGTGCAGAGGGAGAAGGAAAAGCAGACTCCCCACTAACAGGGAGCCTGACTCGGGGTTCCAACCCAGGACCTTAGGATCATGATCTGAGCCAAAGGCAGACAGTTAACCAACTGAGCCACCCAGGTGCCCCAACATTTTTTTTTAAGGTTTTATTTGTTTATTCATGAGAGACACACAACACAGAGATAGGCAGAGACATAGGCAGAGAAGCAGGCTCCCACAGAGAGCCTGATGAGGGACTCAATCCCAGGACCTACCTGAGCCAAAAGCAGATAGATCTGAACCACTGAACCACCTAGGTGCCCCCCAAGATTTTTTTAGTATGTACTTTTTTTATCATTGTCAGATTTTACATTAATGACCACTATTTTATCATCAGAAGAGAGAAAGCTCTTTCCAGCTTAAATAAAATTACGAAAAGCAGTTCATCAGTCTCTGTACGACCCTCACGTCCACCTCAGCCAGGTGAGACATCATTCTTCAGTGCCAAGGGCATGAGAATGGTATCGCTTGAGGCATATATCATCAGTGCTCTACATTTCCCAATCATCCTTTACAAACTTCTGTGACAGTGTTTGCTACAATGGAGAATGATTCTTTATGTACACGTCTCCTCAAAGACTAATAACCTCCTGAGAATCTTGCCTTATTATCACTAAGTATACAGCTCTATACACTACCCCCATACAATTCTTTAAATGACCACTACAAAATGTATCAGTTTCAAAAACACAGGTTTCTGAATGACATATTTTCATAAGGTTGCCCAGATAACTGGGAATAAGAAATGCTACTGTTAAGATGTTCATATTCACTACTGTAAAGGAGTTTGGTTTAACACACAAAAAAGCTTGTCTCCTTAGAGTATACACAAGTTGGCCAGGTAGTAAAAAGGGTTAATTATAAAAATGAGGGCTCAACTAACTTAAGTAAAAAGCAGTTTAAAACTGCATAGAAGTTTTATTGGATCATTGCTACAGCTGCCTAAAATTGGACAGCTCTACAAAACAGCGGGTTACTGGCAGAATTTCTAGATGTAATACTGGCCTCCATGAACGTAGTGATGTAATACAAATAATAGGAAAGATACACATGCAGGCATTCTTGCACATGGCTTCACAGATGTGCGTACACACATGCACATTTGAAAGTGGACACATCTACACTTCCATTTCTATGTTAATGCTACCTACTTGATTTACAAGTTCAGGGATGCCTAGAGCTCTGTCAATTTCTTCCAAGCCTGTGGCATCTGTGTTGCTCAGGAGTGTGTGCAGCTGGTCCAACAATGCTCTTTCATCACTCTGCCCGTCTAGGTTAGAAGGTGGCCCAAGGAGATCATCCAGGGAATTCCTAAGAAGTGGCCTAAAAAGAGACTTGCAATCAATGTCAATGCTGCTTTTCCTCTTAAGACACACACACAAGCCACACACATTTTTAATATGTAGTAATAACTAAAATATGAAAAGCCATAAATAAACCGAGTAACAGAGAAGAGCAAATGGCACCAACTTAAATTGAAGGCCCACAGTTTTAAACTTCTCCAGGCCATCTTACAATTACCACATCTAGCTTATACATATCTAGCTTACAATCCCACCACCAAAATGTAATTATTTAGACCCCTAGACACTTGGGAATAGCAGAGGTCAAGGGGGATAGGAGAGAGTGCGGTTTTCAAGGCCATACAAGAACAGAGGTGGTAGTAGTTATATTTGTTAACTTGAAGAAATCAACAAAGGACCAGAAAAAGAAAAGGAAGAGGAGAGGGGGAGGGGGAGGGGGACAGGGGGAGGGAGGAGAGGAGAGGAGAGGAGAGGAGAGGAGAGGAGAGGAGAGGGAGGGGAGGGGAGGGGAGGGGAGGGGAGGGGAGGGGAGGGGAGAGGAAGAGGAAGAGGAAGAAGGAGGAGGGAAAGGGAAAGGAAAAGGAAAAGCAAAAGGAAAAGGAGAAAAAAGACAAAAGACAAAAGACAAAAAAGAAAAAAGTTGAACTATCAACAAACTGAGGTTGGGAGCAGCCAAAATAACTTTTTGTTATCCTTGGCCCACAGAGCTCACGTATTAACAAGTATAGTACCAACTCCATACACCTACAGTAAGATGCCACAGTCCTCCAACATATTTAGAAGGGCATAGAACTAGATATTCATTCTGCCTCAGAAAAAATTCCATGAGACCATTTGTTCTCCATTGAATATAGAAGCACTCAGGCTAATAAACTCACATGGCTACACCACTGTCTACTCAATAGATCGATTCATTTTTTTTTCTTTGCTTAATCTATTATAGAATTCAAGTTAGACTGGATGTTGACAGGTGGCTTTCATGTAAATGAGTTACTGACCAAGCAAAATAAAAGTGAAATACAGGCATAATCCACATCTTCCTTCACAAAAACAGAGTGCTGCAGTTCACTTCCACCATCATCACCGAAGTATTTTAAATAACTTTAGAAAAGAATTATCAAATCCTTAAAAATTAACCTGCCAGAAAACTGAGGCTCATTCTCTGAACACCACTTATCTTCTCAAACTGGTGGTAATTTATCCTCTCTGGTTTGACCACTCACTGGTTCTAAGAGCTAAACAATAGGGTGGTCTCCTCCCTCACTGGCTTGCTGCTTCACCTCAATTTTTACACAGTCAGACAAATGCCCAGATGGCAGCCAAGCACCTCAATCACAGTGAGTTTTTCTCATTCTCTTTCAGGTCTGTTTCTGTGCTCTGATCCTTTTCTAGATAATCCAATGCTAACATTTTCTACAGAGTCATATAATAAAGCCCCACCTATTTTGAGTCCCATGAGGGCCTTGTTCCATGGACAACATGCCATCTGGCCAGGAACCTGGTTGGTTAGATGGTGCTGCCTGGCCATACGGACTGACCCCCATTCCCATGGGAATCTCACCAGGCCCTGGTGGAAGAAAAAGGCGATTCATTTTCAAAGAAGGCAATGACAAAAATTACCCTAAATCATCTAATTATTTTTATAAAGGGGATGCTTACGCATTTGAAGCATCTGCTGCTGCTGTTGCTGCTGCTGCTGCTGCTGCAACACTGGTCTTGCCCCTGGGATGCTATTGGCCCGCAGAGGCATGGTGGGCATCGAGCCACCCACTGCAGGTCTGGGTAAAGAAGCATTATAATCTGCTCCTGGTCTTCCCATGGAGTTTGTACTCATAGGTTCCATTCTACTGGCCTTTGAATTTTGTAAGCCCCAGTCTCCTGAGGAAGGGGTCTGATTCATAGTCACATTTCTGTTTGGTCCACCTAAAACAGTAGAAATGATTATGTCTTTTTCATATTATACTAAAATCCTTCCTATATATATAAGTACAGTCATTACACACAAACTTTACCCAAAAAGTGCTTTGTCATCATAAGAATAGGGCTGGACAACTATTAAGACATTTATTTTCTAAGACATTTTTGATAGGCAACTATTGCCATGTAGTCAGTAGCTTCCTTGAGAATTTAAGTAACCAAGATGTAGAATAAATTACAGAAACCCATGAAAGAAATAATATGCTGTTATTCAAAACCCTATTACTTAATCTCAATTATTTAAATAGCTTTAAGTATTTTAAATTTACTTTACCCAAAAGAAAATTTTAATCATAAATACTGATTATAAATAACATACCCATAGTTGAGCCATAATTTTCTTGACCATCCATCATTCTTGGATTCCCACCCAACATGGGCTGCTTTGTTAACATGGGGAAAGCACTGATATTCTTTACTGGAGGACTTGAGCCAACAGAAACGGGGCTATCTAGAGACACTGCTCGGTTATATGGGGGACGAATGGCCTGCACAGACTGTGGACTCCTCAAACCTGTTGAAACATAAGTGCACAATATATAAAAATCTTCTGATAACTTGGTACTTAAGTAATCAAAGACAACACATAAATACCAATACCACACAAGAATGTCTTTCTTACTAAAATAAACACTGAGCATGAAAAAGAGGAGGGGGAGGAGGGGGACGGGGAAGGGAGAAGAAGGAGGAGGGGGGAGGGGAAGGGGAGAAGGAGGAGGAGGCAGGGAAAGGAAAAATTTCCCTCATTTTCCAAATACAGTAAAAGCAAGAGTCTCAGTGTTGGCTGATATACTGGGCACTGTTCCACAGCCTGACAAGCTCATTCATATTCTGCTTCACTTAATATTGAAAATGTTATCAATGTTCAAACTCCTAGAGGTTATTCCCTACATGTACTTAATTAGATGGATTCTCTGTTTACATTTTTAATTAAATGTAACCAGGTAAGTTGCCCTCTAATTAAACAAGTAATGAAACATAAAGTTTCCTCCTTTTTTCTTTCTGGTGTCTGTGAGCTCTTCTTCCATCACTACCTGTAGTATTCCCTTCTTAAATTGATGAATGAGGAAACCACACAGCTGTGGAAGAGAGGCTGCAGGAGAACCAGCAAACGCTAAAAGAAGAAAAGCCTCACAGATAAATGACAAGGTTCCACAAGTATCACAGGAAAGGTTTCAATCCACAGTTTGAGCTGCTTTTTAATTCAAGTCTCTGTGTCTAACAGAAATATATGCTCTGGTAGCTACTATTAATCTGGAGCAACTAAAGATGAAAATTTTCCTAGAAGTTCCATGATTATTAGCATATTCTTTTAAAAATGGGAAATTAAAAAAAAAAAGAATACGAAAATGCCCAGAGAACATTTTAAAATATTTGCACTATGAATTATAAAAAACTGAGAGGCATGATATGTATTTTGAAGCTAAAAATGCTAATTCGAGGGGCACCTGAGTGGCTCAGTGGTTGAATGTCTGCTTCGGCTCAGATTATGATCCCGGGCTCCTGGGATCAAGTCCCACATAAGGTCCCCGCAGGGAGCCTGCTTCTCCCTCTGCCTATGTCGCTGCCTCTCTGTAACTCTCATGAATAAATAAAATCTTAAAAAAAAATACTAATTTGATTCCCATCTTAGTGTAAGAATACAGCTAACCCTTGAGCAACACAAGGGTTAAGAGCACCAAGCCCCCAGGACAGTCAAAAATCCATGTAACTATTAACTCCAAAAACTTAACTACTAGTAGCCTACTTAACCAAAAGACTTATCAATAAGTCAATTAACACATATTTTGTACGTCATATGTATCATATATTATATCTTAAAATAAACAAGAAAATCATAAGAGGGGCGCCTGAGTGGCCCAGTTGGTGAAGTGGCCAAATCTTGATCTCAGCTCAAGTCTTGATCTCAAGGATCAAGAGTTCAAGGCCTGGGCAGCCCCAGTGGCACAGCGGTTTGGCACCGTCTTCAGTCCAGGGCATGATCCTGGAGACCCGGGATTGAGTCCCATGTTGGGCTCCCTGCATGCAGCCTGCTTATCCCTCTGCCTGTGTCTCTGCCTCTCTCTCGCTGTCTCTCAAGAATAAATAGATAAAATCTTTAAAAAAAAAAAAAAAAGTTCAAGGCCTGCAGTAGGCTCCATAATGTGCATGGAGCCTACTTAAAAAAAAAAAAAAAAAATGAGAAAATATACTTACAGTACTGTATTTATAGGAAAAAATCCACGTGTAAGTAAACATATGCAGTTCAAACCTGCATATGGTCACTGTACATACCAGTGTGCAGAAACTTTTAAAAGGTAGCAAGAATAAAACCTAGTTCTTTCTTACCCAGAGAATTAGTTCCTTGAAACATCTGTTGCTTGGTTCCCAGATTACTACCATTTGTAGATATGGAATTATTGTAAAAGTCAGAACTAGTGAGATCACCAAGAATAGCATCTAGATTATCCAAGTCTCCAGATCCCTGGAAAAAAAAATTTTTTTAATTAACCTGTGTTGATTTATTTTTAATTAACATTACTAGATACATAGGTATAAACATATTCTTCAGAAGGCTCCTGGGTGGCTCAGTTAAGTGTCTACCTTTGGCTAGGGTGAGGATCTCTGGGTCCTGGGATGGAGCCCCATGTTGGGCTCCCTGCTCAGCAGGGAGTCAGCTTGTTCCTCTCACTCTGCCCCTCCCCTTGCCTGTGTGCTCTGTCATTCTCTCAAATAAATAAATAAGATAATGCCTAACTTTAAGTCTGGCGTCTTAAGACCCCTATCCCAAACCTTTTTCCTTGAAACTAAGATCAGTTTACAGAAATAAATCCTCTGGGTTTGGAAGTGCTTTTCAAGGGGCATTTTTAAATCTGTAATAGAAAAAAAAAATCTGTAATAGAATTTTAATTCCCAAACTGTGAGATATTTTCCAGCTACTGTTACTCAGGATCATTAGCTGACAGAGAGGTCTGCCTCTACATCTACCTTATGAAAACAAGTGTGATTACTTAAGAAAGCAACAAGCTGATGTTCAATAAGAGATTCACAGGCATGCTTTAAAAAGAACTCAACAAATTTAGAGAGCAGTGAATTAAAACAAAATTAAACAGACATCCTAACAGTAAGACTTCCCCAAGAATACGATTTTCTCAGGTGCAGACTAACATCTCCCAGAAGAGTGTTCCTCAAGTACGGTTTGGGAAACCCTTATATAGAATGAGATCATGTACAGTATAAAACTTGGTTTTAGGTACAAATCAAAATTCTGTTACTTAATACAAGTTTTTTTATTCTTCCTGTTTCTTTCTACTATCCCTTTAAATGACCCAATCTATTCATTCTAACAATTATTCTATTATTGTTTCACTTTATGGGATCATTTCTCTTTCAAATTCTCCTCTCGTGATCCAGTAGTTCTTTATATCTTTTTCTCAGCTTCTTTATTCTCCATCATTCTGCCTTCTGTATCACTAATTCTCTCTTCTGCCTCATTTATCCTAGCAATCAGAGCCTCTATTTTTTATTGTATCTCATTATAGTTTTTTATTTTAACTTGATTAGATTTTAATTCTTTTATTTCTCCAGAAAAGGATTCTCTAGTGTTGGCTGTGATTTTTTCAAGCCCACTTTCTATCTTTATAATCATTATTCCGAACTCTCGATCTGACATCTTATTTATTGTCCATACTGATTAGGTGAGATTTATTCCTGAGCTGCAAGGCTGGTTCAACAGCCACAAATCAATCAACATGATACGCTACATTAATAAAGGACAAGAACCATATGATCCTCTCAATAGATGCAGAAAAAGCATTTGGCAAAGTACAGCATCCTTTTTCTTTATTAAAATTCTTCACAGTGTAAAGATAGAAGGAACATACCTCAATTATCATAAAAGCCATATATGAAAAGCCCACAGTATATATCATTCTCAATGGGGAAAAACTGAGAGCTTTTCTCCTAAGGGCAGGAACACAGAAGGGATGTCCACCATTACCACTGCTGTTCAACATAGTACTAGAAGTCCTAGCCTCAGCAATCAGACAACAAAAGGAAATAAAAGGCATCTGAATCAACAAAGAAATCGAACTCTCACACTCTTTGCAGATGACCTGATAGTCTATATGGAAAACCCAAAAGACGCCACCCCAAAATTGCTAGAACTGATACAGGATTCAGCAACATGGCAGGATATAAAATCAATGCACAGAAATCAGCTGCATTTCTATACATTAACAATGAAACAAAAGAAAGAGAAATTAAAGAGTCAATCCCCTTTACAATTGCACCCAAAACCATAAGATACCTAGGAATAAGCCTAACTAAAGAGGCAACGGAGTTGTATTCAGAAAACTATAGAACATTCATGATAGAAACTGAGGAATATACAAAGAAATGGAAAAAACGTTCCATGCTCATAGATTGGAAGAATATTGTTACAATGTTTATGCTACCTAGAACAATCTATATACATTCAATGTACTCCCTATCAAAATACCATCAATTTATTTCATAGAAGTGGAATAATCTTAAAATTTGTATGGAACCAGAAAAGACCTCAAATAACCAAAGGAATGTTGAAAAAGAAAACCAGAACTGGCGGCATCACAATTCTGGACTTCAAGCTCTATTACAAAGCTGTAATCATCAAGACAGTATGGTACTGACACAAAAACAGGCACACAGATCAATGAAACACAGATCCAGAAATGGACCCTCAACTCTATGGTCAACTCATCTTCAACATAGCAAGAAGGAATATCCAACGGAAAAAAAACAGTCCTTTGACAAATGGCGTTGGGAAAATTGGACAGCCACATGAAGAAGTATGAAACTGGACCATTTTCTCACACCATACACAAAACTAGACTGAAAATGGATGAAAGACCTAAATGTGAGACAGGAATCCATCAAAATCCTAGAGGAGAACAGAGGCAGCAACCTCTTTGACCTCTCCAACAGCTATTTCTTGTTAGATACCTCTCCCAAAGGCAAGAGGAAAAAAGGCAAAAATGAACTACTGGGACATCATCAAGATAAAAAGCTTTTACACAGCAAAGGAAACAGGCAAAAAACCCAAAAAACAACCAGAAGAATGAGAGAAGATATTTGCAAATGAAGTATCAGATAAAGGGCTAGGATCCAAAATCTCTGAAGAATTTATCAAACTAAACACCCAAAGAACAAATAATCCAATCAAGAAATGGGCAGGACACATGAACAAACATTTCTCCAAAGAAGACATACGCATGGCCAACAGACACATGAAAAAAAGCTCAACATCATTCGGCATCAGGAAAATACAAGTCTAAATCACAATGAGATACCGCCTCACACTAGTCAGAATGGCTAAAATGAACAAGTCAGGAAACAACAGATGTTGGTGAGGATGCAGAGAAAGGGGAACTTTCTTACACTGTTAGTGGGAATGCAAATTACTGCAGCCACTCCAAAAAAGTTGAAAATAGAATTACTCTATGACCCAACAACTGTACTACTGGATATTTAACCCAAAGACACAAATATAGTGATCTGAAGGGGCACTTGCACCTCAATGTTTATAGCAGCAATGTCCACAAAAGCCAAACCATAGAAAGAGCCCAGATGTCCATTGACAGATGAATGGATTAAAATATGGTCTATATATACAATGGAATACTATGCAGACATAAAAAAGATGAAATCTTGCCATGTGCAACAACATGGATGGGACTAGGGGATATCATGCTAAGTGAAATAAGTGAATTAGAGAAAGATAATGATCGTATAATCTCACTCATATGTGGAATATAAGAAGCAAAACACAGGATCACAGGGGAAAAGAGGAAAAATAAAAGGCAAATCAGAGAGACAAACCACAAGAGACTCTTAATCATAGAAACAAACTGAGGGTCACTGGAGGGGAGGTAGGTGGGGGACGGGGTAACAGGGTGATGAACATTAAGGAGGGCACATGATGTAATGAGCGCTGAGTGTTTTATAAGACTGATGAATGACTGATCTCTACCTCTGAAACCAATAATACATTATATTAATTGAATTTAAATAAAAATTAAAAAAAAAAAACTCCATAAAACTTTTCAAACTGGCTACTAATTGGTTCGAATTAGAGTTGCAATTTAAAACATACACATCTGATACTTCAAAATTGCATCATAATACACTTTACTGATGTCCAAAATATCATAAAGGACAGCTCAAGAGTAACTTCCATTACATAAACCTAAAATAGAAGGTATGATTTTGCATATGACACATGGTCTAACGCAGGCAATGATTAAACAATGATTAAGCTGGAATACAGAAAGAACAAATTACCTCTTCATTTGTTTCTGTCTTAATTTTAGAATCCTTCTCTTGACTCGAGCTAGGAATGGTGGAGCTGCTGCACTGACTCATTTTATTGTCCACTCCTTCCACTTTGGGCTGTAATTCTTTAGAGAGTGTATCACTAGGATCATCCCTGTCCAGCAGATATCTAAGAAGTGCATTATTTTCCTTCTTCTTAGGACTTAGTTGCTCCTGTTTGACATTTCCTTCCACACAAGACACTGTACTACTAGTGTCTTTCCCAGTGGCTTCTGCAGTAATCTTGGCTACTTCTGCGGGTGAATTCCCATTCTGCAGCAACTTGTGCAGAATCCGGTGCTTCTCCTGCAGCAGTGACCCGTGCATATTCGACGTGGAGGACACCCCTCCAGAAGTGGAAGAAGAGACCCCAGAGGGGCTGGTGACACTAATGGAAGAGTCTTTACAACTTGAATCCAGGGGGGAGTTGGTCAAAGAGGAATGGCCACGGTCATCAGAAGAACAGGTAAGTAACTGTAGTAATTTTTTATGACCTTTGCTTTCCAGAGGACCCCTCTGATTCTCTGACCCTTCGACAATGTTCTCCTTACTTTCCTTCTCACTGAGGTGATCCCTGCTATTTGACTGACACATTGAGCTCTCCACTGGATTCTGGTCACAATACAAGCCCAGGGGACTCTTGGAATCCTGACTGTTCACTTTACTTGGCTGGCTTATATTCATATTGGGAGAGTTATCCAATTTGGGGCCTGGTGAAGACAGAGTAGATAAGAGAGAAGTCCCCACACCCTCACTGATAGCTTGAAGAGCACTCAGAGAGCTGCTGGAAAAGCTGTGGCTCCCAGTATTACCAGAAGATCCCATGGGAGAGTGCACACCTAGATTGGGAGAGAAATCAGGGAAAGAATTAAACTATCAGATGCTCTAACAAAACACCACTGAACTCGTCAAAGTTTCTCTTATAAAATGAACTAACTTTATAAGGATTACAACAGAACAAGAAGTAAAGAATTACTGAGGAAGAAAAAATAAAGGAAATGCCAACACCAGTACCTGCAACAGGAGAAAACTGATGTGAGGCCATCTTTGGACTCCCACGGTTACGAGGAGAAATCATGATGTTCTGCTGGCTGGAGCCGAGGCCAGGGCTCCCATGTGGAGGGCTACTCATGTTGAGACCATAGTTGCTGTTCTGGTAGGAAGATGGTGACTGCATGCCTGGCCCAGGGTTCATTGAAGCTATGGGATTGGAGGCCCCATACCTAGCCCCACTCATCTGCCCTGTAGTGCTGGGGTCAGCCAAGCCATAGGGCCTGCTGCTCAGCATCTGTAAGCCTTGGTTTGGCGACATGCTCATGCCGCCTACCGAACTGTTGCATCCGGCTGTTGGAGGTCTAATGCCTGATCCAACAGGATTCGTGTTTGGCCTATACCCATTCTGTTCCCTGCAAAGAAAAAGGACAAACTTGCACTAAAATATTACAGGCATGTATTAAAGCATTCACTTTTTTTTTTTTAATGATGAAATAAGTGTCCAGGAGCTTAACTTCCTAGGCACCATTCCAATACTTAGGGTCAATTCCAATCTAAATATTGACTAGTTATAAACCCAGTAACTTATTTTTTTTATATGCCACAGAATCTAAATGAGTGAGAGCACAGCACTGCAAAGGACCAACCACCCGGGTAGCTAGGATTATAACAGGGCTTTACTATAGCTGCCACATCTCTACATGCTAGCCTGGAGGTCACTGCAAATCACTCAGAGTAACTAATATGTGACTATTCTGTTGTTCCGTGTGCTGTTCATTTACCATTAGCAAAAGCAATAAATATCCTTTTTTCTTAAAGTCTACTTTCAAATTTTAAATTCAATCCCTAGAAGCAATGTAAACATATCATTAAAAATGAAAGGTAACAGCAGTAGTCAGATTTTTTATGTTCTTTTATCCACAAGCCTTCCCATTCCCCAGCTTTCCCAGGAAGTAATTATCTAATGAAGAAATACATTTGTACTTAATAATATAACCTTAAAAATATGTGCTTGCTTCAGTAGCACATATATTAAAATGAGATATATAGAGAGAGATATCTCACAATCCAGGAATCTAAACTCACTTCAGCAAATCCAATGTCTCTGCTTTTCCTCTTTTTTTTTTTTTTCCTGCTTTTTCTCTTGATAAATCTTTTACTTTTACATTAAGAAAGCATCTTGAAAAAAAAAAAAAAACAAACAAAAAAAAAAAGAAAGCATCTTGAGAACACTGCTTCATTTAATGCGAGGAGACACAGTAATCTATCATTACCTCTGAAGAAAGTGGGTTGAGACAAAGCCATGCCGATCATTTGTGACAGGATTTCGGAAGAGTTTGCTTTTGGTTTGTGCTGTCACTATGGTTCCATCGGCCAATGAGAATCGATACACTGGGGTTTCTGCATGGCCATGGATATAAGCTGTTGGGGAAAATATACCATTACCAGTGACTACAATGGCAAAACAGAGACACAGAAGAGAGAAAGGTAATGTACTTCAAGTGCCACATTTTCAAAATCAGTGAAAAGACTGGACCTGCTCAAAAATTATAAGCAGACTAAAGAATGTTAAAGAATCACTCTCCTACCCTACACACAAAAAACAACAACTATGGCCATGTATATACTTAATCTTTTATAGTATATAACCACAATAACAAGACCGAGAATCAAACTCAAAATTCTTTACCTTCTTGATAGTGACGTTTCTGGGACCAGGACTGACCATCGTTAAGACTAAAAAATCTCTGGATACATCTTCGGATTATATCTTCAAAGCCAGGTCTCATGGAGGATCTCAGTGAATTGGTATCTATATTAACAACTTTTCCTATTAAACAGAAAATAAAAGTTTCAATCCAACCCACAAGTATTTTACTGGTTGCACACCTCACGGCTTAGCACTGAAGAATAAAATAAAGACACTTAAATCTCTGCTCCACCTTCTCTGCTACATGTAAAGCTTTTCTTTTCAAGAAGTGTCCTATAGGACACTCTTACATTAAATGTTCTACTGTACAAAACGTAAAAGAGTATCAAAGAAGTCTTTTCGCCTTCTGATTATACAAAATTTGACGTGTCCGGATAACCTTAGGTTCATTTTCACTTAAAGGAAAATAAGCACCTACCACTAAAATTGTTCATCTGAAGACATTTTGTCTCTGCAACTATGAAAATACTGGCCTACACAGCTAGCAGGAACAATTCTTTTCATCTGAGAGGTGACAGCATTTTTGAATACTTAAAATCTAAACCAGGAAGGTTAACCAAACACTCATTTCTACAATTTTAGAAGTTTCTGACAACTTTTGCTTAACATCAAATACACTAGCAAGACAAAACTTAATGTAACTCAAAAATGCTATGAAATTAAAGGTTTCATGAAGATGATCCTTACAAAAAAAGGATGGCTAGGGCTTTCTACACTTTCTGAGCAGTACCAGGGCAAGGTGGCAAGAATAAACACCTTACAAAAAGTGTGGAAAAGGAGGCAAGTAGAGGAGCACCTTGGTGGCTCAGTTGTTTAAGCCTCCGACTGTTGATTTCAACTCAAGTCACGATCTCAGGGTCATGAGATTGGGCCCCTCACTGGGCTCCAAGCCATTATGGAACCTACTTAAGATCTTCTCTCTCCTTCTCCCTCTGCCTTATGCAAATCCGTGGCCCCTGTGTGCTTGCTCTCTAAAAAATCTTTTTTGAAAAGTTTTTTTAAAAGGAGCCAAGAAAAGAGTAGTTGACCCATTGTCAAAGAATGAGTGGTATGAGAAGAAAGCACAAGCTATGTTCCATATTAGAATATTCAGAAAACACTTAGTACTAAGAACTTTGTCAAAGGGACCAAAATTGCCTCTGATGGCCTTAAGAGTTGTGCTTTTGAAGACAGACCTGCTGGTCTACAAAATGCTGAACTCACATTTTAAAAATTCAAAATAATTACTGAGGATGCTCTGGGCAAAAGCTGTGTTATCAACATTCAGGACATGGATTTCCACAACAAAATATTCTCCCTGGTCACAGAATGTCAGACTGTTGCTGTCAAGACTAGCAATGGTCGTTTCTGTCTGTTCTGCACAGGCCTTATTAAAATATGCAATACTCAGATCTAGACAGCCTCTTATGTTCAGCACCAACAGGACAGCCAAATCAGGAAGGTGACAGAAATCCTGACTCAAGAGATGCAGACAAATGACTTCAAAGAAGTGGTCAATAATTTGATTCCAGACAGATTGGGAGAGATACAGAAAAGGCTTTCCAATCTATTTATCTTCTCCATGATGTGTTTGTCAAAAAAGTAAAAATGCTGAAGAAAATCAGGTTTGGATTTGGAAAATTTGTAACGCTTCGCAAGGTGAAAGATAGTTCTAAAAAATGCTACTGGGAATGACAAAGGCACTAATGTAGATGAGCTGGCTGAGCCCTAGGTCTAAGAATCTGTTTAAAATTCAGACCTTTAATAATATTAAAACAAAAACAAAAACTTAAGGAGTAGAGGACCTAGCAAGAAGGGACAAATGCATTCCAGGAAAGAGTAAATGTTTATGCGCTGTGCTCAGAATAAGGATGTTCTGTCCTCAACCACTTCCCCTGGGTTTAGCTCCAAGAGCCAGATGACAAACACAAAATAGATGCTCAGCAAAAGCTTACATCAGGGACAGAGAATAAAGCCTCTCCAAAAAAAGTATTGTGCTGAGCACAACAAAACTCATATAAAAGAACAGAGAGCAACTGGAAAATACCAACTATGAGAAGATGGCTCTCAGACGTGACCCAGATGAAACTATCTGATTTTTCCTGCTTGGTAATTTGTAAGAAAACATTAATGAGATAATTTTAAAGATTCTAGTCACTAATTACTTGAGTAAAGCTTCCTATTTAGTATTTTAAGTTATAAAATGTGAAATGTTGTTATTTAGGGAGAAAATTTAGTCTGCCAAATCATAATATATACAGAGAAAGAACCACTCTAGGAGGTAAATATTCACATAAAGATTCCTGTCACCAGGTTTGATTATCTCAAGGTAAATAAAGAAAAAAAATTTCCAATATGAAATATTTATCAGTGTAAACAGATTTTTCAATTAAGAATACAAAGAACTCTTTTGCTATTGTTTCATCTGTGAAAATTAATCTCAGCCTCAAGACAGGAAACTAAACCTGGCATAAAATTACCAATTACTACAAAAATAGGTTTTTTTACAGTAAAATATTGTTATGTATGTATGTGTACATATACGTACATACATGTGCACACACACATAATAGCTGTAGGTATGTTAGATATTTATTTAAACCTACTTCATTTTACCAAATTAATTATTGCAGGCCCACATGGTGGACACAGATAATACAGGCCATGACATCAGGCAGGCCTAGATGCAAATTCTTTCTTATCAGCCAGGATCTTGTGCAAGTAACTCAACTTCTCTGTCGCCGTGCCTATTTCCTCATCTCTGAGATGGCACCTATAAGACAAATCTTGGCATCACCACACAGGGTTAGATGATCACAAAGAGTAAACCTGAAGGTAAATACAGCAAAGACTGACACCACATTTACCTTCATCGTTATGCTTTATGATTTATACTGGCTTTAATCCTGTTCCCATAATCACAAAAGGGCAAATCAAGACTAAAGCTCATGTGGGTATCAAAAATTATTCCTAGTAATTCTCATGAAATTACCTATATTTTTGAAAATTTATTTGAAGTTAGAGAAAAGAAATATTAGCTTCTTATTTGAAATGCTATTTGGAGAGAGAGCCAGGTGCCTCTACACTTATTTTTATTTATTTGAGGGATTTTAAGTGTCAAAAATACCCAACACAAACACCAAGAGTCTTAGTCAATCTTAGAGTTGCATAAGAAACCTAAAAAATAATCCATGCAAAGCATTCATTACAGTGGGTGTAGGCACATACATGATAGTACAGGCTGTAGAAATAGTTAACTTTTACAAAAGCTCTCAAATGAACAAAATGTATACACACACATGCACGCGTGATTTTACCTGAAAGATCATGTCTCGTAATGAAGCTCTCAGGGTTTGAGGGAAATGCTCTCTCTCCTGTAGTAATGCGGCGTGCTACACAGATCATACAGGATTGCAAATCTACAATAAAAATTTAGCCAGGTAAGGATTATATTTAACTTTTGGACAAGTCTATTCTACTGGCAAGTAAAGATGTGGAATTCAGTAAATGAATGTAACAATGGAAATTACAGAACTACAAATGCGGCAGCTCTGTGATGAACATCTCAAACGTGGTTGACCTTACCTTCCCCTTCCTCCATCATAGCTCGAGGCTGAGACAGGGCAAAGCACTGCATCGTTTCATATCTCTGGCGCATTTCAGGACTAGTGTTTATGTCTTCCAGAATATCATGAGGTGTTTTCATCAGCATACGGCAATTAAATGTATGACTTTTTTGTCTCTGGGTCTCGTTTGTCCAGGCAACTCCATTAACTTTGGAAAACAAAAGAAAAGGTTTTTAAAAAGCTGGCAACTCAGTCTGTGACTATCATCAAGAATTTAAGCTGTATATTCTCATTACTATGTTTTTCACAGTAATTTTCACAGACATTTCACAGTGGCTATACATATATAATATTGGAGTAACTTCAATTTCAACAGAAATCTCATCATTTGGTAACTCACTATGTATTTTAGCTCCATGAAATGTACACCAAATTCTAAATTCACCGAGGTCATATTTGAAACTTTTGCTATTAACTACCTACCTTTCTGCACAAGTCTGATCACTTCACTTCCTAAGAGGTACATTCAATTTTCTAAGAAATAGTCAAGGAAATTATTTTAACTTATTTAGAAAATACACATTAAAAGACTACCTGTAGATTTTGGTAAGTTTTTAAGGAAATCCTTTCTGTCTTCTTCATGCAAGATACTGTAGACACTTGTGTTAACCAGGTCCTCTTGCTTATATTGCAGATACTGTGTAACATTTTCTGATACAAATACAATGTTTCCATCACGATTCACCACAAACAGGAAACCATCCAATGCCTAAAATGGGATATGTTAATATTGGCTATCATGGACTGAACTGTATCCCCACCAAAATTCACCTGCTGAAGTCCTAACCTCAATGTGACTATATTTGATGATAAGGCCTTTCGGGGGGAATGGGAGTAATTATGATTAAAGACATCATAAAAACAGGGCTCTAATCCAATAGTAATTTTGTTCATATAGAAGAGAGACACCAGGGATGCACATACCCAGAGAAAAGGTCATGTGAAGACACAAGGAAAAAGCAAGCATCTACAAGCCGGAAAGAGGTCTCAGGAGAAACCAAGTCTGCCAATACCTTGATCTTGGACTTCCAGCTTCCAGGACTTTAAGAAAGGAATTCCGGGGGGGGGGGGGCGGCACCTGGATGGATCATTCAGTTAAGTGTCCAACTCTTGATTTTGGCTCAGGTCAAGATCTCTGGGTCATGAGATCAAGCCCCACATCAGGATCTTTGCTGGGGGTAGAGCTTGCTTCAGATTCTCTCTTCCACTTCCTCCGCCCATAACCCACTCTCTTGCTCTTAGAAGAAGAAATCTCTATACTTTAAGCTACCCAATCTGTGATATTTTGTTATGGCAGTCTTAGCCAATTAAGATACCAGCCTTAGTACTCAACAGAAATTTTTAAAACTGTTGATTTAACAACCACCATAAACAATCAACAGCTACTGCTACCACTAACCATTTCTATTAATAGTAGCACAATTACTAAGGTTTTATAAAAATAAATAAATAAAAGAATTTGGGGAAAAAAGATAAATACAGTCAACATAAAATCTAAATCACTGTCTAATTTTTGAAGAATTACATCTTGAAAGGAGCTTTTAAAAATAAGAAAATCAGGGATCCCTGGGTGGCGCAGCGGTTTGGCGCCTGCCTTTGGCCCAGGGCGCGATCCTGGAGACCCGGGATCGAATCCCACGTCGGGCTCCCGGTGCATGGAGCCTGCTTCTCCCTCTGCCTGTGTCTCTGCGCCTCTCTCTCTCTCTGTGACTATCATAAATAAATAAAAATTAAAAAAAAAAAAAAAAAGGAAGCTCTTTGTTGGCTCTTTTAAAAAAAAAAATAAGAAAATCATCCTTAGCACTTCCTGTTTTTCCATTTGATACCGTCAAGCTATAAGAACTACACTACTCGGGATCCCTGAGCGGCTCAGCGGTTTAGCGCCTGCCTTTGGCCCAGGGTGTGATCCTGGGGTCCCGGGATCAAATCTCATGTCAGGCTCCATGCACGGAGCCCGCTTCTCCCTCTGCCTGTGTCTCTGCCTCTCTGTGTGTGTCTCTCAGGAATAAATAAAACCTTTAAAAAAAAAAAAAAAAAAAAACACTACTCCCTAATGAAAATTTACAAAGAACTAAGTTGATCAACTAAAAAGTAGTAGGAGTAAACTAGCTGAAACAACAACAACCAAAAAAGTTAGCAGGTGCACTTTATGAAGAGCCTCCCTGCTCCCAACTCCTGCTTTAAAGAAAAACATGCTATAGGTGCTATAGGTGAACAAATCTATTTAAGACAGCTACTTACAAAACAATTTTTAAGCACATTACAAAAGCAGATTTTTAAATCTTAAAAATTCCTCATAAGTATAATATACTTGCCTGAAGTAAAAGTGGCCCTAAGGAGTCTTTATCAATAACTCCCTGTCCTGTAGAGGATACATCAGCTTTCTGAACATCATCATCATTGGAAATAGTTTTTCCTGAAAAGACAAAAGGCAGTACTACAAATAGCATGTGTATCAGTTATAGATCAAATTCACCTTCAAAGAGTCTCCAGAACAAAAACACACACACAGGCATACATATGCACATACACAACATTTCCTGATAAGAAAACAATGCTACAATTTTTAAATGTTAAAAACTTAAGATTTATGCAGGACAGCAAAAGATACCCTCTAATTTTCCTTCACTACTACATATACTATCCCATGGCTTCCTGAAAGGAATGTAACATGTGACAGGGTGAGAACAAAGGCCTCTTTCTACTTCTCTATTAACCGTTTCTCAAAGAGCAAAGTTGGTCAACTCATTTGTCCAGTCCCACATAGGCTAGGTTCAATTAGCAGTAGTCCATACATGAGCAAAAAAGACAAATGGAAACACAGTTAACAAGTTCCTTCTGAAAAGCTTGAGTGTTTTTCTTACTTTGTATTACCTTGCTCTTTTATTTGACGTATCTGTCTTACTGTTTCCTTTAAAATTGCACATTTATCTGGTTTGACATTGAAATTGTCAATATCACTAAGATTAGCAGATATCAGTTCAGCCAATTCTTCAATATATTTACTCTCCTGCTCCCGTCTCCACTTTTCACCGCTGCAGGTAAGACTGAGAGAGAAGGGGGGTCATGAACAGACCTATTACAAAAGAGCTGTAGGCAGAATCAGTCTCTATACAACACCATTCCCTTCATATGTAAACAAATTAAATTTAGCCAAGAGAAACCATCAAAACCTTGTCTTGGAGAAGTAGTATGATATAGTAGAAATTCAGGCAAAACTAAATTCAAGGCCACCTTTTGGTTAGTCTGGTGGCCTTGGGCAGACTTAGTCTCAAGTTTCTTCATCCAGAAAATGAGGGTACATAGTTTTTACCTCATAGAGACAGTAAAACAACAAACAATAAAGGAAACAGTGTTAGCTACTTACTAATGACAAGATTTTATGGCTTATAAGTCATTTTTTACTTTGCAACAATCACATTAAAACTCAATTCATACTGATCTTGGCAAACACTAAAAAGGCTAGAATATATCACTGCATAAAATGAAATATTTTATTTCTATTTTTCAAACTTCAAACTTCACTCAAGAAAAGAATGATGAAACCCCAGAAATGCCAAAATACCAACTTATAACATTTTCTGACAGAAATTCAGAGATCTTACTTATAATAATCTTGATTATCTATTCCTAACTCCTACCTACCTCTTTGAGAAATGAGAAATGCTTCATACTGTACCAAAGGTGTTAGTGTAAGATTCTTGCTCCTATCTGAATCAGCAACAAAATTTGTTACATCATTAAGATGTCTATCTGATCACTGTGCCACACTACTTACTACAAAGTAAAATTGTATTATTTAAGCAAAGACAAAAACAAAAAGTATCTAACCAGAAGATATAAATAACAGAAAGCTGAAATCCTATCTTTAAGCCAAAATAATAATGGTAGTTGGAAGAAACTTTGGTGAAGCATCAGTAAATACACTGCCTACCCTTGTCCTGGAGTATCACATGGCAATTTGCGTTTTCGTGAATCAGGAGCCAGTGGATCCAAGGAGTTTTCTCCTAATCCACTCATGGTGACTATACATCAGCAACTAAGAAAGAATGATAAGATGAAAACATTATGAAATATCTATGACTCTATAGAGGCGTTGTATGCTTGAATGGCTGAATCTTGTAATTCAGAATTATAGTCCCTACATGGTTAGATAATTCACTGTTTTTTGTTTGTTTTTTGTTTTTTAAGATTTTCTTTATTTGAGAAAGACAGCAGGAGCAGAGGGGCGGGGGGGCAGTGCAAAGGGAAAGGGAAAGGGACAAGCAGACTCCTCACTGAGCAGGGTGCCCACAGGGTTCAATCCCAGGACCCTGAGATCATGACCTGACATGAAGTCAAACACTTAACAACTAAGCCACCAAGGCATCCTTATGGTTAAATAATTCTTAATATTCTTTATTATAAATGAGTATTCTGAAGACAATGTCAAGAGTTCATATTCCAGTTTAAGTATGCAGAATGGCCAACTCTAAGACTAAAATGTTTCTCAAGTCCTACTAAAAATGTGTATGTTGAATACATCAAAGGATAAGGAAGGCATCTCCTTCATTTTTAATAACAAGAAAAAGAGGGGCACCTGGGTGGCTCAGTGGTTAAGTGTCTGCCTTTGGTTCACGGCATGATCCCGGGGTCCTGAGATCAAGTCCCACATCGGGCTCCCCGCAAAGAGCCTGCTTTTCTCCTCTGCCTATGTCTCTGCCTCTCTCTGTATCTCTCATGAATAAATAAATAAAATCTTAAAAATTAAGTAATTAAGTAAGAAAAAGAGACTGCCAACTCTTCAAGTGATGAAATCCTGGGACACCTGGCTGGCTCAGTCAGTAGAGAATGCGACTCTTGATCTTGGTGTTGTGAGTTTAAGTGAGCCCCAACATTGGTTGTGGATATTACTTAAAAATAAAACCTTTTAAAAGAAATCCTAACTTTTATTTATACCCAAGAAAGCACAAATTAGAGCTTATCTTCTCATTTGGTTGGGAGTCTTCAAATGATAAAAGCCTAAATTTTTTTCAGGCTATTTTCAAGGTAGCACACTGTTTTTCCTCTAAACCATTTTATAATATTTATTACCCACTGTGTTGTTCTTCTGTGACTTCAAAATAAACCTAGAATGTGTAAGTAACACATAAACTCAACATTAGGCCTAGAGAGTAGATGTATAATAAAAAGTTCATGGGAGAAGAGGGATTTTGACAAGATCCACATAGCAATAATTATTTTAATATTAACTGATGGAAATATGTTTTGGTTAAGATTTCAATGACAAAATAAATGTAAGGCCTTTCTTATGGGAATAAAAACAGGTTTTAACATTCAAGTAGCTCATAAGTTTAAGACATTTACTAAGGCTTCACTTACCAAGAATTTTATTTGTCCTAAACTCTTATTTAGGAAGACAATTATTGTTCTAAAGAATTCCAAATCCTTCAAGAAGTTCAAACTTTCCAAACTACTTTTTTGTTAAAATAAGTTAAATATATAAAATGCATCTTGTTATGTTAAAATGCATCTTGCAATCCATCTAGATTTTTAGACAAATAGTGAAGGACGTAAATTTCCACTAGGTGGCATAATACTACCAGGAAAGGACACAAAAGTGCAAACTTTCACACAAGATGCCAATGAAACTTAAAATAGCTTTTAAAAAAATCAAAACCACATGATCATTAACCAAGAGTTCTAGATTATGACATCATCTTTATATATGCTGTACGTATGAATTAAATACCAACAAAATTCATTCTACCTATAATTTTGGTAGTAAAATGTAAAAGCTGAAAAGATGAGATGTTTCCAAGAATGGTATATTTTCCCCCTCACAAGTTAAAATAAAGGAGAAAAGAACTTATACCTTTGATTAATAGTGACTCAATATGAAGCATCTGGGTGGCTCAGGGGGTTGAGTGGCAGACCCTTGATTTCAGCTCAGATCACAATCTCAGAATTGTGAGATTGAGTCCTACCCAGGCTCTGCATTCAGGGAGTCTGCTTGAGATTCTCTCCTCCTCCTCCTGCCCTTCACCAACTGTGCTAACTCTCTCTAAAATAAATACATCTTTAAATATATATATATATATACACACACACACAATATATGTATACATATATATTGGCTCAATATTATGATTTGAATATTATGATTTTGAAGCATACCCACATTCCACAATGTCAGAAATACTATATTTTTCAAAAATAGCAATGTCATAAAAGACAAGGTCTACAAATATTCCAGATTAAAGAAAGCTAAAGATGGGGCACCTGGGTGGCATCTGCCTCTGACTCAGGTCATGATCCTAGGATCTTGGGATCCATCCCTGCATTTGGACACTCAACGGGGAATCTGCTTCTCCTTCTCCCACTACCCCTCCCCATGCTTGTGCATGTTTCTCTCTCTGTCAAATAAATAAATAATAAATAAAATCTTTTCTTTTAACAAAAGCTAAAGAGAAATGACAAATGTAATATTTGATCCCATATTGGTTCTGTCCTTAATGGGGGAAATATTATAAAGGACATTAATGGATCAACTGACAAAATTAGAATATGGACAACAGGAATATTTTATCAACGTTAAATTTACTAAAATTGAGTTCTGCACATGTTTATTTAAGAGGCTATCCACTATTCTTATATTTACAGTAAATGGACCATTATGTATGCAAATGATCTTCCAGTGCTAGAGAGAGAGGATTTATGTACATTTTAAGTGACTGACAAAAGGAACAGAAAGAGAAGCAAAGGAGAGGGAAGGGAAGAAAAGAGAAAGGAAAACAGCAAAATACTGACACTGGGTGAATCCTGGTAGAAAACATTTTAAACTGTATTATTCTTTTTTCTTGCAGCTTTAAGTTTAAAATTATTTCCAAATAAAGTTTTTCATGTATGTTCAGTTTTAGGGGATCCCTGGGTAGCTCAGCGGTATAGAGCCTGCCTTCGGGCCCAGGGCGTGATCCTGGAGTCCCAGGACCGAGTCCCAAATCGGGCTCCCTGCATGGAGGCTGCTTCTCCCTCTGCTTGTGTCTCTGCCTCTCTTGTCTCTTGTGAATAAAAATATTTTTTAAATAATAAGGTATGTTCAGTTTTGATTTCCGATTTTCATATTTAAAAACTGTGAGTCCCTAAGTATAGAAAAAATAATTTTAGCTACATCTCAATACACCTCATTTTATATTTCACTCACAAAGTCATTTTTAAATTGAGTGGCAAATCACCAAGTAATAACATTACTTTAAAAATATCTATTCCATATCCCGGATTTTATTCCCTTACTCTGATATTGAACATAAGCAGAATCCCCAAAAGTGAATGGAAAACTATTTACTGAACAAACAGCATTTCTTTAATTTGAAAGACATAATTTATTCTGTATTCTCAGTATTGTTTCACCTTACTTTGCTATTAAGTATTAAACTGAATCGCCAGTACAATATCAAGTGTCTAGCATGGGGCACCCTGGTAGCTCAGTGGTTAAGCATCTATCTACCTTTGGCTCAGGTCATGATCCCAGGGTTCTGGGATCGAGTCCCACATCAGGTTCCCTGCCTGTGTCTCCGCCTCTCTGTGTGTCTCTCATGAAGAAATAAATAAAATCTTTTAAAAAAATAAAGTGCCTAGCATATATTTAGTCGATAAATGTCTTGAATAAATGTTGAATAGAACATTCAACTTATTAAGTCATACTTTAGAATTCCCTTCATTCTAATCTATATAACAGTTCAAACTTTTTAAATTTTTCACTTCTACACTTTAAGATTTTACTTTTATTTATGAGAGACAGAGAGAGAGAGAGAGAGAGAGAGAGAGAGAGAGAGAGAGGCAGAGACACAAGCAGAGGGAGAAGCAGGCTCCATGCAGAGAGCCCGACATGGGACCCAATGCCGGTCTCCAGGATCACACTGTGGGCTGCAGGAGGGGCTAAACCGCTAAGCCACCGGGGCTGCACCACTTCTACACTTGATATAGGATGTCACCAAAATGTTTTAAAGGCACAAATGAGGGCGCTGGGGTGGCTCTGATGGTTAAGCATCTGCCTTCAGCTCAGGTCATGATCTCCCAGGCCTGAAATCAAGCCTGTCAGGCTCCTGGCTCAGTGGAGAGCCTGCTTCTCCCTCTGCCTCTCCCCCTGCTCATACTCATTCTCTCTCTCTACCTTTCTGTCTCAAATGAATAAATAAAAAATATTTTTTAAAGGCACAAATTACATCAGTAGAGAATCAAAAACCATGACAATCTCTTAGTATGGAGGAAATCAATAATCACAATTACCAGTCTAAACCAGAAATGCATACAAGTCATTCATGTTAAATCAATTTTTATGTGCATGTAGAGAAAATGGTCTACATGTATCCATATATACAGATATTGCTCTTTCTCTTGATCTGGCATAACAACAAGCTATCATGTGCATATGACTGTGTAGTTTATGTGCCACCAAATTTACTCTTTTACAGAATTCATTGATCTCTAGTAACAAAGTTTAATTTATCCAGAAATGTAGTAACACAAAATTCTAATGTAAAACCATGAAGGTATCATTCCTACATTTCTTTCTTTCCTTTTTTTTTCCTTTATAGAATATGTTTGCTGGGACGCCTGGGTAGCTCAGCAATTGAGCATCTGCCTTTGGCTCAGGGCATGATCCCAGGTCCAGGGATAGAGTCCCGCTATCGGGCTCCCTGGGAGGAGCCTGCTTCTCCCTCTGCCTACGTCTCTGACTCTCTCTGTCTCTCATGAATAAGTAAATAAAATCTTTTTAAAAATAAAGAACACGTTTGCCAATTTCTTCTCTAGTTGTTACTCAGATATGAACAAACCTTGTCATCATGCCACATTTATTGTACACCACCTGAAAGACCATGATTTCCAAGAGTGAATGATGAAATACCATACAACAACAAAAAAAAAAAATCAAAATACAGCAAATGCATCTCCTAAAGTTTATTAGGATAAATAAAATGTTCAACGTGAGAAATAAAAACTGTAAGTATTTCTGCCCAAAAAATAATAGTTTCAGCATATACAATAATATAATTATTCCTGAGTACAAATGACTATGACAAATACTTTATATATATTTTTGTTTATTTGGTATTAATTTTCATTGTAAACATAAAAATTGTAATTGCATGTGTCTTATTTGCCAGGTCTGCTGCCTGCTTCTCACTAGTAGAGATGGACTAAAACTATTTAAATATCTGAGGGGATATATTATCCAATTCGGTAAATTACTCACTTTAAGGTATGAAACGTAAATGCCTAGCATATACATCCTAAATCTAGACCATTTTCAGTCAGTAGTAAATAATTAGGGTAGGAGGAGAGAATGGATTACATACTAGGCCCATGAATCAATTGTTTTCCCCAAAAAATTCTAAAGAAATATAAGTGAGTAACTGTACAGCTTACATATTTACATCTTAAATTATATTCATCTAGTTTAGAGGATATATGAAGTTGGTAAAATCCATATTCAAAGAGGACATAAAATAGCACAAGAATCCCACAGTATCTTTGATTATAAGAAGAATCTGTGAATATTGAGCCCTTTCTGAATTCCGACTCCCTACAATTAAAGATCACCTACCTACACGGTAGAGAATTAAAACCAAAATATATACCTGCCCCGCAAGTAATCTCTACTCTTGAAATCACCTCATAAATCCAATAATGGGGATCCCTGGGTGGCACAGCGGTTTGGCGTCTGCCTTTGGTCCAGGGTGCGATCCTGGAGACCTGGGATCGAATCCCACATCGGGCTCCCGGTACATGGAGTCTGCTTCTCCCTCTGCCTATGTCTCTGCTTCTCTCTCTCTCTCTCTCTCTCTCTCTCTCTCTCTCTCTGTGTGTGTGACTATCATAAATAAATTAAAAAATTAAAAAATAAAAATAAATCCAATAATGACTTACATAGATATATTTTAAAGTTGCTAATGAAGAGATGTCCCCAAGTGATTATAAAACTAGAGATACACCTCAACTACACTTCTGGGTAGAATACAATCCAACCACAGAAGCTTTCTCAAGCCCCTGACACCACAGTATAGAAAAGGACTAGAGGAGCACCTGGGTGGCTCAGTAGGTTAAACATCTGCCTTGAGCTTTAGGTCATGATCTCAGGGTCCTGGGATCAAGCTCTGATCAGGTTCCTTGCTCAGTGGGGAGTCTGCTTCTCACTCTCCCTCTGCCCCTCCCCCTAGTCCGTGTTCTCTCTTTTTTAAAGAAATAAAGTCGAAAGGAAAAAAAAGAAAAGAAAAGAAAGAAAAGAAAAGAAAGAAAAGAAAAGAAAAGAAAAGAAAAGAAAAGAAAAGAAAAGAAAAGAAAAGAAAAGAAAAGAAAAGAAAAGAAAAGAAAAGAAACAGAACTAGAGGGGAGAACTTTTCATTGAATCAGAATGAAAATGTCAGTCTTTTCATGTGAACTCAGCATCCTTGAGCTGTTTTACAATTCTTTCCCTTTTCTAAAATGTTTCTACTAAAGAGTTTTGTGCTATCTACCTCAATATATTAATATGACAATGCACACTTTAAGCTACGATTACATTTAAGCAAGATATTCCATGCAATTACTTCAAATATAGATAGTAGCAGTTCAGAATAACTTTCAATGCCATCAAAATCGAATGTTCCCTACCGCTACATTATTTGGAAAAATCAGATTTAAAATGAAAAAAAAAAATCTTACAGCAATTGGTTAGAATGCCTTATATAAATCCTACAGGCCTTTCTATACACAACAAGCTATGGTACATGTTTAAGCTTAGACATGCTCAGAATACAAGTTAAACACTTAAAAAATGATTATTCCTAAACTAATTCAGGCTAAAAAGCAAAGAAGAATTATACTTGCCAGCTCAAAAGTCATGAAAATGTTGGTACATGACTGAACAGCATCAACCAGCTTTTGTTTTGGTTATCTGAAATTAAGATAGGAGAAAATCTTGATTGTGTAGGACAAACTAGCCAGATGGACAAGGATACAGGAAGTATTCCTGTCCAAAAGGAAAAGATACCAATCAACAATGCTAATGCCCTGGGGGGAGGCGGGGGGCACATGCCATGCCAAAATCCCAAATAGGGAGGAGATACACTACCCAGTAAATCTCAAATGGCACAAAGACCAACTAAAATTATTTTACTTTTCCTAAATTAAAAAGAGAAAGGGAAGGGGATAATTTTTGTGCTGGTACAGTGCTGGGCATATCACAGATTCTGTATTCTATGTAATTTCTCATAATAGCTCTCCAAAGTATGTATTATTATTATTCCCATTTCACAGATATGGAAACAGCTAAATAACCTTCCATTGGATCAGACAGATACCAGATGGCAGAACTGGGACTCAGGTTTCATAAAACCAACAAAATATGTATCAAATGTTCCTTGGACATTTTCTCCCTCACCAAAAATAAATCATTTAGAGGCACCTGGGTGGCTCAGTGGTTCCTTCAGCTCAGGTCATGATCCCAGGGTCCTAGGATGGAGTCCCGCATCAGGCTTCCCCAAGGATACCTGCTTCTCCCTCTGACTATGTCCCTGCCTCTCTCTGTCTCTCATAAATAAATAAAATCTTTTTTAAAAAATTAAAATAAATAAACCACTTATACTGTTGAATCACACTACCTCCAACCAGTTAACCAGAAAATTTCTCAATTCATCAATAAGAACACTGAGAAGTTGCACACTCAGAGTTTAGGGATACGCACTATCAGGGGCAGAGGCAAGGAACCAAACTCAGCAGGTACTAATGCTGTTATTCCCTTCAAGCCCCTAAAAACTAACCACTACTCTACAATTCACCAGATAAATTGCCCTCTGTGGTGGTCTAATATTAACCATGACCTTTACTTCCACTTAAGATGAATAATAGTCAGTGGCTAACACAGCAAGAAGAAAATTTAAGATCAGAAAATGTACGAACTACACCCTAAAAATACATGTCAAGTCTTTTTATTCTTGGGTTTTCTAAGATTAAATGCTGGGGCCAAAAACTTTTGACTATCACACTGGTAATTTAGCTTCGTCAGGCTTGTTTGGCAGACTTATACTAGGTATGTTTAAATAATTCTAATTAGGAAGTGCTTCTGAGTGTCTCCGGAGAATCACAGTAACATGAGGAAAATTTTCAAACAACTGTGGATTTGAAATGATTTACTGAAAACCACTTGAAGCTCTGTGTAAAAGCAGAGACTGCTCAATCCAATTAGGAAAAAAAAATTACCCATGGGAAAAATTATGAGACATTCATATACAAAAAGCACTACCCAAAATTCAAGTTCCAAATTGACACTTTTATTCCAGACAATTAGTATATAGTCACCACTAGTCTAAAGCCTTAATCCTACAAAATTTTATTTTCTAAAATACCAAATTACAGGTTCTATTTCAGAGAGACAAGTAAAGGGTTTTTTTTTGTTTTTTGTTTTTTGTTTTTAAGATTTTATTTATTCATGAGAGACACGGAGAGAGAGGCAGAGACATAGGCAGAGGGAAAAACAGGCTCACTTCAGGGAGAGCCTGATGCAGGACTCTATCCCAGGACCCCAGGATCACCACCTGAGCTGAGGGCAGCCACTCAATCAATGAGCCACCCAGGCATCCCAAATAAATAAAGGTTCTATTTCAATCTATGGTGCAGCTCCAAGAGAACCAGCACCATAGATAAAAAGACTGAAGAACTGAAGGAAATATAACCTGTGTGTGTGTAAGAGACCATGAGCGGTGGTGGGACACAGAGGGGAGGAGGTAAGGTATTAAACATGGAACCACTCTGAAAGCTTCCTCAACAACTAGATGCCTCTTCCAGTGATTATCTCCTACTTTTATGTTTTAAATCAACCCTGGCAAAGAGGATAAGAGCTAAAAGGAGACAAGGACAAAAGAGAAAGTTTCAAATAAAAACTAACTGGCAATATCCTCTCGTTTTGTTGCTGATAACCTATTATGTTTACTTAGTAGGATCAAGTATAAACCACCTAATACAACCCATTTTTCAATTTAACTCCATTTCAGCTCAAACATTTGCATGCCCAGAACCATTTCAGGTCCAGGAAAGAGAGATGAATGACACTATACATGCTACAACTCTCAGGCTAGCAGAAGAGGAAAGCATAAACAATTATAACAACATAATGTGGTAAGTATGAAAACGAAGGCACTGCATCAAGTGTCATGGGAACACAGCTGATAGGAAACGTACCAGCCTACAGTTGTTTTTTAAAGAGAAAAGGCAAATGAACAGTGTCTACCATAAACTACCTTGGTGCAGACATATGCCAGAAATGGTAAACTATAAGGTCCCAAACCTTTTTCTCCTCTGTCTTCTTTAGTTTATAATGCCAGCAAACTTGAAAAGGGGCTAGCAGAGAATAGAGTAAAACATCTTATTTTTATATATAAATTCAGCTGAAAAGCATCCAAATGTAAATTAACAGCTATTTTACCCACAGGTTTCATTCTCTGCTCCCTTTGTATGTTCTTGCCTTTTCATTCTCAATCAACAGGCTGACCCCAAAGCCCCTTCACATTTACGTTCCAGTTTAAACCTGATGAAGTTGAATTCAAACACAAACTCCCTAGAGGCTCTGCTACCAGAACTGGGCATACCAATTAGCCAAAGCAGGTGTTAGCTGCAACTGGAAGCTTGCTGCCAAGAGACTTCTCAACCTCTACAGAAGCAACCAAGTTGAAGTTCACAAATATACACCGTGCAGAGGGAGTTAAGCAAGCCAATTTCATCTAAATCAAATTACTCTCTCCTGAAAGCATACTAACTAGCTGGGTAATTTCTAAGTTATTTTAAACATAACACTGGATCCCACAATTTAATGCAATGAATCCTTCATATACAAGAAAAGACCCACACTTGGGCTTCACTCTAAACAACATCATACCATTAGGCATGCTTCCTCAGCACGGTCACTACCACCACCAGCAGTCTCCCAAATGACCTACACTAAAAGAGATTCTGACAAAGGATGATCACTGAATTATTTATTTATTATTATTATTATTATTTCTTTTTAGGTCATTCCTTTTTAAATCTCCCTTAATCTCTTTTCTATCTAGAATCCTCCTACTCATCCTTCAAGATTAAGTTCAACTGTCACCTCTGATGAAACCATTCAAACTCTCCCAATTAGAGAAACTTTTCCCTTCTTTATCCTGATACATTTTTCATACTTTTACTACACTGTTTTACATACTGCACTCTTCTCCCATTCTCTTTTCTGTCTCCACTTTCCACACTATAAGCTCTACACCATTATTTAAAAACTCGTATAAAGGGTGCCTGGCAGAGAAGCGTGGAACTCTTGATCTTAGGGTTGAGTTCAAGCCCCACATTGGGTGTAGAGATTACTTACTTACACACATACATACATAAACAAACACAAACATTTTTCTTAAACTTTTTTTAAAAATTGTATGAGACTCTTTCATTACAAACTCCTTCCTCTTTCTTTTCTACTGCTATTACCCACTATTCTCCAGTTCCTTTCCCAATTCCAGCTGTCCTTTTCTTGCCATCATCCCCTTAGCTGTACTTTTAACCAACTCTACAATCTTCCTTAAAATACACAGACAATGCAAGGGGGGCTGGGAGGATACTAAAAACTCTGTAGAGCAGGGACGCCTGGATGGTTCAGCGGTTGAGCATCTACCTGCAACTCAGAGCATGATCCTGGGGTCCAGGATCTAGTCCCTCATCTGGTGTTCCTTACAGGGAGTCTGCTTCTCCCTCTGCCTATGTCTCTGCCTCCCTCCCTCTCTCATGAATAAATAAAATCTTTAAAAAAAAAGCAAGTAGCTGACAAAGGGAATAATGGTGATCCCTCAATACCAAGAACAAAGATGTATGTTCAGCAACACTAATTTTGCTCTCTGGTGGCGCAGCGGTTTGGCACCTGCCTTTGGCCCAGGGCGCGATCCTGGAGACCCGGGATCGAATCCCACATCGGGCTCCCGGTGCATGGAGCCTGCTTCTCCCTCTGCCTATGTCTCTGCCTCTCTCTCTCCCTCTCTCTCTCTCTCTGTGACTATCATAAATAAATAATTAAAAAATAAAATCTTTTTAATTTTGCTCTCTGTTGAAAGACAAATAGCTACAAATATCCCATATGGCAACAAATTAAAAGGTTTCAGACAAAAAAAAAAAAAAATTATACAGGACGGGGATCCCTGGGTGGCGCAGCGGTTTGGCGTCTGCCTTTGGCCCAGGGCGCGATCCTGGAGACCCGGGATCGAATCCCACATCGGGCTCCCGGTACATGGAGCCTGCTTCTCCCTCTGCCTGTGTCTCTGCCTCTCTCTCTCTCTTCTCTGTGTGACTATCATAAATAAATAAAAAATTTTAAAAAAATTATCCAGGACTATTGAGGCTATCCTCAACTTACAAGTAGCTGACTGGAATTCAAACATTCTCCCACTGAAATAGTGTGGTGAGACAGTAGCCAACAAAACCATGAAAAGAGAACTGTAACAGGTGCCTATGTTCTTAAAAGACGTAAGAATAAGTAGGCATTTTTTCTTTTTAGAAGATTCCGAAGAGGATATCCACATACCTTCAAAGGTACTAGATAAAAGCATACAGTGGTGGTTCTTTATGATCTCTCTTTACTTCTGGATTTGTGGTTTAATTTTTCCTTGATAGGGCAGCCCCGGTGGCTCAGCGGTTTGGCGCCGCCTGCAACCTGTGCTGTGATCCTGGGGACCTGGGATCGAGTCCCACATCAGGCTCCCTGCATGGAGCCTGCTTCTCCCTCTGCCTGTGTCTCTGCCTCTTTCTCTCTGTGTCTATGAATAAATAAATGAAATCTTTTAAAAAATAATAATTTTTCCTTGATAGATGTAAATATATCTACATCAAACCTCTACCTAAGGTTTTCCCTTGGCACATAATGAAAATATAAGCAGCAGAGAAAGAGGAACAAGGGAAAAATGACATTTTTTTGGCCCCCTTGAGGTAAATGGCAAAGCACGGGATTAAGATAAACAAGGGCTAGAGGCGCATGTGCATAAAGCAGGATAAAATCTGATAGGTTCAATAAATAAGCAATAAAGATGTAAAGAGAAGTAATGATCACACCATGTGCCCCATTCTCTCCTAACCCATTCTTTCTCTCTGCCTCAGAGAAGAGTGGACATTAGCCACGTGGAAAGCTGTGATAGGAAGTGGCAGTAAACATGCCATGAACACTACAGGGAATAGTAACTGTGGGTCAACGGTAGCACTGATACTCTTAAACTGGAGTACCTGCAGAGTAAAAAACTTAAAGTAAAAAGACACTCTCCGTACAGTACTGAAGTTAGCCCTGTCCACTTCTATCAAAAACTTTAAGCAGCTACAGAGGGTTAACCTGTGACACTAACATAATAAAAATTAATAATGTGGAAATGTAAAGTTGATAAAGCAACTTGAATTCATTTTTCAAAGAAAAATACTGAAGGTGGAAGAGAGTGAGAGAGATGTATCAAAGGTAAAACCCATCTTACTAGATTTCCTTCTTTAAAAGCAAAAACATTAGAGGGGTGCCTGGCTGGCTCAGGTGGAGAACGAGCGACTTGTGATGTCAGGGTTGTGAGTCTGCGCCCCACATCGGGTGCAGAGATTATTTAAAAATAAGAAACTCTTCAATAAAAGCGAAGACAGGGGATCCCTGGGTGGCTCAGTGGTCTAGCACCTGCCTTTGGCCCAGGGCGTGATCCTGAGTTCCGAGACTGAGTTCCGCATCGGGGCTCCCTGCATGGAGCCTGCTTCTCCCTCTGCCTGTGTCTCTGCCTCTCTCTGTGTGTGTCTCTCATGAATAAATAAATAAAATCTTTAAAAAAAAAAAAAAAAAAAAAAAAAGCAAAGACCCTGAAGCAGATGTTCTCTAAAGCTAGAGACACAACATGGCAAGTCTGACTCATAAGACTTCCTGAATGGGTCATCATCTTTACTGCAGGTTAGTCTGTGGCTCAGTCCTTGCATGCTGTTTCCACTGCCTTTTTTCTTTTTCTGACTTCACAGTATATTACTCTTTAGCGATTATAATTCCATTTTCCATTTCTAGCCTAAATAACTTTAATTCAAAAGAATCATTCTTTTAAAATAGTGTTTCCATATTCCTAAAAGTTACATGTCTGATAACAGAATTTCTCTCTTCAAATAAATCTTCATGTCATTATCAATTTCAGGATGACAAAATACAAATAATGAATGAGAGCATATATATCAAAGCCCAAAAAGAAAATAAGAAAGCACTCTTAACATCCTTTAGCTGTTGAAGGTAGTAACACTGATAGAAATACTAAAAAGTATCAGTCTTTGAACAATACCCTCAAATGCCTCCCTAAATCCTCTTCAAAATATAGCTAGTACAAAATAATGCCTCCCTAAATCCTCTTCAAAATATAGCTAGGACAAAATAATACTATCTGGAGCTAAAAATCTGTCCTCTATATCATGATTGTTCCAGAAAAGAAATTTGCAGCAAGAAAGAATATATAACACTGGAGAATAGAATAAAAACACCATCACTCAAATAATTTAAATAAAACATAGCTTCAGGTTTTTTTCACTGCTGTTCAAAGGTCAGTTTCATGACTCATGACTTCAAAGAACTTCTTTCTGTATTTCATAAAACCAGCCTACACGTGTCTTGTAAATGAAGACTGGGGGCACTTTATTATTGTTAAAGAATATTGGAGGCAAAATTTTAATTATCAATTCTTGTAAAACCATGCATACACCTAAATTGGTTAAAACCAAAACCCACCAGCAAGCATGTAAAGAGTGATCACTACGCACTAGGGATGTAATATACAACATGATAACTAAGCTAACACTGCTGTGTGATACGTACGTAACACAGCATTTAAAAAAAAGATTTTTATTCATGAGAGAGAGAGAGGCAGAGACATAGACAGAGGGAGAAGCAGGCTCCATGCAGGGAGCCTGCTGTAGGATTAGATCCCGGGTCTCCAGGATCATGCATGCCCTGGGCCGAAGGGCAGGCCCTAAACCGCTGAGCCACCCAGGGATCCCTGTAACTAAGCTTTTAAGAGAGTAGCTCCTAAGAATTCTCATCACAAGGAGAATTTTTTCTCTTCATTTCATTGTATCTATAGAAGATGGCTGTTAGCTGAATCTACTGTACTAGTCTCACAAAACACGTAAATCTAAACATTAAGCTATATACCATAAATTTATACAGTGATGTATGTCAGTTATTTCTCAATAAAACTAGAAGGAAAAAAATTTTTAAGTGGTCACTCTTCAACATATCGAGTGTTGTCCATACGTAAACAAGGGAGATTGCATTCCCTATGCCTTGTGCTTGGAATAAACTGTTACTCAAAATGACAAGATTTTTTTTTTTTTGCCTTCAATAGCCTAAGGATCCAGGGCACCTGGGTGGCTCAATGGTTGAGCATCTGCCTTTGGCTCAGGTTGTGATCCCGGGGTCCTGGGATCAAGTCCCACATCATGCTCCCTGAAGGGAGCCTGCTTCTCCCTCTCCCTATGTCTCTGTCTCTCTCTTGTGTTTCTCATGAATAAATAAATAAAGTCTTGAAAGACAGAAGAGAAGAGAAAGATGGACTGATTCAGGGTAACAACAACTTCATGTCCTTGAAAATGGCCAAACTTTACTAGTTAGCTCTGGCTGCCTTCCTGTTTAAAGGTCAAAACAGAGACAGCTATAGCAGGAATTAGATGTGCTTCAAAACAGCCAATACATACAACAAGGATGAAAGGTTTAAGTCAAATGCCTCTAGAGTTCCAACCAAATCCACTATATCAGTGATTTTCAACCTTTTTGATATCAGAATTCCATTACCTCTTAAAAACTGGGAATGCCAGAAAGCTTTATTATATGGGTTATACCTAACAGTATCTACTATATTCAAAATTAAAACTTAAAAACATTTGGAATATTAATTCATTTGAAAATAAATCTATTATGTGCTAACTGCTTCATAAACAATTTTATGAAAAATAAATTTTCCAAACAAAACAGAGAGGTGGCACTGTTTCTGTATTTTTATAAATCTTATGTCTGACTTAAAAAAAAAAAAAAAACACCTATCTTCTTTAAGATTTTATTTATTTAGGGCAGCCCGGGTGGCTCAGCAGTTTAGTGTTGCCTTAAGCCCAGGGCATGATCCTGGAGTCCAGGGATCAAGTCCCATATCAGGCTCCCTACATGGAGCCTGCTTCTCCCTGTCTGTGTCTCTGCTTCTCTCTTTCTCTCTGTCTTTCATGAATAAATAATTTATAATAAGTTTTATTTATTCATGAGAGAGAGAGAGAGAGAAAGAGAGAGACAGGTAGAGGGAGAAAAAAGCAGGTTCCATGCAGGGAGCCTGACATGGGACTCGATCTCAGGTCTCCAGGATCACGCCCTAAACGGAAGGCAGATAGATGCTCAACCGCTGGGCCACCCAGGCATCCCGACAGCTGTATTCTCTTATCTACTTCTCCATCCAATATGTTGCAATTATTAACTTGACAAAAATATGTGAAGAAAATTCAGCCTCAGAGAGATGTACTTATTTAAAAGGACTATTTCAATAGCCTTTTGCAAATTGTAGATAATTTTCCTTGGTATTACGCTAAAACTCAACAAGTAGTGCTTTCTTAAAGGTTAGTTACAAAGTGAAATCTGAAACTGTACTGACCAAAATACTGACATATTTCATGATAGAATATCAAAAACTCCAGACTACTGTCACCACCTATCTCGCCTTGTAAGTCTTTAAGTACCGAGAAGTTGTTACACTCGTGGTGGCAGATTCAAATATACCAACCTTACAATTTTCACTTGAAAACTCAAATTTTATCACTGTCAACAAATATCATCAGAGGCTTTCCTGTAGGTAATAGGTTCATCTCATTCAGTTTCAAGAAACTATCTAAAAATAAATAAATAAATAAATAAATAAATAAATAAATAAATAAATAAATAAATAAATAAATAAAAATTTAAAAAAAATAAAATAAAAAAATAAAAAAAAAAGAAATTATCTGCCATATGCTCAAGGTTTCAACAACCATAGCTTGCTGGCCATTCCTTCAGGTAAAAATGGTATTCCATTAAAAAAAGTGGCCAGTTCAGTACACAAACCAATCACACAGGGCTTTTCCCCAAGATAACCATCATACTTTGGTAGGTAGAATGCTTTCCGCATATTTTCCATTCTCATTAGACAGAATTTTTAAAATATGGTACTCAAGAGTCAAGATTTAATGAAATGTGCAAATTTTGCTGCTTCATACAGGGTAATCCTAAGTGAGAAATGCTAGGTTTTTTTTCCTTTAACCCTAAGTGTAGGGCAGTAAAGAACGTAATGACCTCTAGTACAGTCTGTAGTGCCACTGCTTGATTCAAGCTAAGATGTCAGCAGTTTTCTGTACCAATGGCTCTGCACCATTAGTTCAAACACCAACAGAATGAAAATGGCAAATACTGGGTTACTATGAAAATAGTTTAAACTGTACAGACCCTATAAAAGTTCTTAGGGACTCCCAAAGGACCATGAACCACACTTCTGAGAACCACTGTTACTAAGTTGGGATTGAAGGTTTGAAACTGGTATGGCTTCTCCAAGATCCTCTACACATTAAATAAATGTGTAGAGGATTTAAATACTTCAGGATCTACTATCTTCAAGCTTATATATGTAAGCCAGGTTGTAAAATCAAAAGAACAGGGCCTTCCTGACTACATCAAAATAAAAAGGTTCTACACACCAAAAGAAATGAAGTAGTCAACAAAACTAGCAATAACATACTGAATGGGAGAAGGTATCTGCAAACAACATATTCGATAAAGGGTTAGTATCCTAAATATATAAAGAACTTACACAACTCAAAAATGAAAAAAATAATAATCCAATTAAAAAATGGGCAGAAGACATAAACAGACATATCTCCAAAGAAGACCTACACATGCCCAGAGACACATGAACAGATGCTCAACACCAATCTTCATCAGGGAAAAGCAACTCAAACTATCATGAGATATTATCTCACACTTGTCAGAACAGCTAAAATCAGAAACACAAGAAACAACAAGTATTGGTGAGGATGTGGGAAAAACGGAACCCTCATGAACTATCATATGATCCACTAATTGCATTACTGGGTATTTACGCAAAAAAAAATACAAGAACACTAATTCACAGGGTTACCTATGTTTATTGAAACATTATGTACAACAGCCAAATTATGGAGGCAGCCCAAGTGTCCATCAATAGATGAATGAATAAAGATGTGGAGACTCTGTGTGTGTGTGTGTGTGTATGTATGTGCGTGCGCACACGCACGCACACAATGGAGTATTATTCAGCCATAAAAAATAATGAATCTTGGGGTGCCTGGGTGGCTCAAGTCGGTTAGGTGTCCAACTCTTGGTTTCTGCTCCAGTCAGGATCTCAAGGTTCTAAGATTGAGGCCCATACTGGGCTTCACACTCAGCAGAGTCTGCCTGATATTCTCTAAAATAAATAAATAAAATCTTCTTTAAAAAAATGAAATCTCGCCATTTGCAAGAGCATGGATGGAGCTAGAGAGAATATAATGCTAAGCAAAGTAAGTCAGCCAGAGAAAAACAAATACCATGTGATTTCACTCATATGTGGAATTCAAGAAATAAAACAAATGGACAATGGAAAATAGGGAAAAGGAAAGTGACAAACCAAGAAAAAGACTCCTAATTTAATAGAGAACAAACAGATGATTACTAAAGGGGAGGTGGGTAGGGGGACTGTGGGTGAAATAGGTGATCGGGATTAAGAGTGCACTTATCATGATGAGCAATGACTAATGTACAGAATTGTTCAATCACTCTATTTTACACCTGAAATTAATATAACATTGTATGTTAACTATGCTGGAATTTTTTTTTTAAGATTTTATTTATTTATTCATGAGAGACATAGAGCGAGAGGCAGAGACACAGGCAGAGGGAGAAGCAGGCTCTATGCAGGGAGCCCAACGTGGGACTAGATCCCAGGTCTCCAGGGTCAGGCCCTGGGCTGAAGGCAGTGCTAAACCGCTGAGCCACCCAGGCTGCCCAAGTATGCTGGAATTAAAATTAAAAACTTAGTTTAAAAATTTTTAAAAGAACAGGACTTCTGGATGACGTTGTGGATTATTGCTTTCAATCAACCACACTGTTCCCCACCCTGCTCTAAATAATAACAAAGTATATATTTTTTATTAATTTTGGAAGACACAGGCATGCTTGATCAAACATAACAAATATGTTTGTGGAGACCAAGACACAGAGCAAATACACAATAATGATCTGATGACTCGATGAACCCATTTAATTCCAGGACCAGAAACTAGCAACTGCTTTGTCAGGAAATCCAATCACGCACAAGATAAAAGGACCAAAAGCAAGGCTCATAGGTAAAAACCAAATCAAAAAGCTGCTAAAAGGAAGGTGAAGAACAGCTATGACCATCAATAACAAGTTACTGATCACATCAAACTACAAACTGGAGTGTAGAAGGAAGAGTCATCATCTCTCTGATACTTCAAAATACTTCAGACTGGACCTAGACTGGAGGTAGAGTGGAAATGGGAGAAAGCAATAAAAACAGAGCAATGTGTGCTGGGCCAGAGAAGGGGTCACATGGAGGGCACCAAATGAACAAAAGGAAAACCAAATTTCCCATTTAAGAGGCAAATCGTAAATGAAAATTCCCAAGGTTATTTGAAAACGGAACTAAGAAAGAACACCAAGAAACTCATCAATATTGGAAAATGAATTCACCACCCAATAAATGAAATCTTTAAATCAGTTTAAAATAAATGCTAATGGTTCTCAAGGAGATAAAAATTTGACAGCCATGAAAAAAAATAAATGAAAATAGAATCGTGAAAAGATTGGATTACAAACTTTCATAAAGTATAAAAAAAAGAGTTAGTATCACCCATTATCCAAGCACCAAATATCCTAACTCTGGATAGACTGAATTAGTTAACATGGGATGCTTAAAACCGTATCTGAAAACTCTGGGTGGCTCAGCGGGTTTAGCGCTGCTTTTCAGCCCAGGGCGTGATCCTGGAGACCCAGGATCGAGTCCCACGTCGGGCTCCCTTGCATGGAGCCTGCTTCTGCCTCTGCCTCTGCCTGTGTCTCTGCCTCTCGCTCTCTCTGTGTCTCTCATGAATAAATAAATAAAATCTTTTTAAAAAAATGAATGAAAACTCAATAAAGAATTAATGCCTAGACTAGACACAACACACACACACACACACACACAATCAGCACAGTGGATAAGAAAACTGATGAGTTCGTATTTACACAGCACAGTGAAATAAAGGGGAAAGACATCAGAACTGATCTAATAAGCCCCTGCATATAGCCAAATTTAAGTCACTGAAGCTCAAATTTCCCATTCTCTAAAATGGACATACCCCATCTTTTTTTGTTTGTTTGTTTTTGAGAGAGAGAGAGAGAGAGCGCGCGCGCACGCGCGCGATGTGGTGGAGGGGCAGCGGGGGTCAAGAGAATCCTAAGCAGGCTCCATGCTAGCGTGGAGCCTGATTTGGGGCTTAATCTCACAACCCTGAGATCATAACCTGAGCCAAAATCAAAAGTAAAACACTTAACTAATTGAGCCACCCAGTCGCCCCCTGGACAGACCACATCTTTACAAGGTTACTGAAACAATTAGAAACCATAGACCAAAACAATGCTTATCTGGGCTCATGGAAGTCTTAATAACTCCCTAAAGAATCTCATGATTTACAGTCGGAATCAAGGTTATTAAAAAAACAGAATTTTGTCTTTGTGATTATAAAGTAACTACATTTATAACCCACATAAATTCAGGAAATAATTTGTTTTCTAGCTCCCACATTGAAGAATTTATTTGAAGAACTTTATTTTGAAAATGCCTGGGATCCCTGGGTGGCGCAGCGGTTTGGCGCCTGCCTTTGGCCCAGGGCGCGATCCTGGAGACCCCAGATCGAATCCCACATCGGGCTCCCGGTGCATGGAGCCTGCTTCTCCCTCTGCCTGTGTCTCTGCCTCTCTCTCTCTCTCTCTCTCTCTCTCTCTCTCTGTCTCTGTGACTATCATAAATAAATAAAAAAAAAAATTAAAAAAAAAAAGAAAATGCCTAAACCTTGGTACCTAGGAGGGGGATTAAAGAGATGTCTTTTGAGAAATAGTAAATTCTCAAAGATACTAATATCTACAAATAAAGTTTTGGTAGTAGTCTTAAACTGTTCTTATGTAAACATTTCAAGTATTTTATTTTTTTTTAAAGACTTCATTTTTTTAAAGATTTTATTTATTTCTTTATGAGACACACACAGAGAGAGAAGCAGAGACACGGGCAGAGGGAGAAGGCTCCACACAGGGATCCCAACGTGGGACTCGATCCCAGGACTCCAGGATCATGCCCTGGGCTGAAGGCAGTGCTCAGCCCTAAAGACTTCATTTTTAAGTGATCTCTGTATTTCAATGTGAGGCTTGACCTCATGACCCCACGATCAAGAGTTGCATGCACTACCAAGTGAGCCAGACAGGCACTCCTCAAGTATTTTCTTTAAACCTCTCTAATATTGTGCATTTCTGTGTGAAAAGGACTCACAGAAACAATGCCCTTATTTGAAAGGGCACTCAGGTCACAAGTGATTAAGGATGATATCTATGAAAAGTCCTGTTAAAATTGGTAATTGCTTTGCATTCTTTTAAATATAAAGACACTGGCAATTTAGCCTAAATTTAAAATTCTTTTCACTATCACTCTTCATAAAATGACTTCCTTATTAACTGCCAAAAGGAAAATGGGGAAAAAATGGAACTCAGTCTTGTATTTCAAATCCAGAAAGAGTTATTCAAGTAATAAAATGTCCACAATTTACATGGTAACTTCATACCACCAAACAGGCTTATCAAAAGCCCAAGTAAAAACTCATATACAAACAAAATATTAAATTTCAACTTATTACCCAGGACCTAGATATCAAAGGCCTTCTACTACTCAATCATGTCTGGAAATGAAAAGACAGTAGGATTACAGCTGTGCATGGCCAATTTATCCTCAGAAGTCAAAGCATGTCTCCTGTTACCTTGCAGCAAGTCAGTGTGATCTGCATATCAATATATTGAAGGGTTGCAGTGTCTGAAACCCATACCAACCATTAAAAGGTGTTATTTTAATTAACAAGTTTGCCAACACATTATACATTTTGCAGTTTTGTTCTATAATTCTTTTTAAATTATTATCTCAATCTATTTTTAAAGAAAATTTTAAAAGGCTAAGAACCAAGACTAAAAATCATGCAATTCCAATCCTATTTATGTCATCCACCAGTAAAAGAACTAGCTCTATAAAAATTCAAACAGAAGAGCAATATACCTGTACTTGATTGGAAAAAAATAATTTCTATAATCCATTTTTCTATATTAGGGCCAGATTTTATAGTAGGGGAATGAAAGAAATGCCAAATAACACATTATGTAATAAGAGTGCTACCCAGAATACAATAGGGAGATTTTTACTTGTAATAATTTTAAAGTATAAAAGACAAAATTCTATGGAAGTGAATTAAATATCCTGCAATGTTGATCTTTAGATGTTTGTGTACTCACACAGTATAAGTTTAGTGTTGAAGCTCATTAAAGACTGAAATTTGGTTTCACTGATATATGATGAAAAATATATTTAAATGTTAGCAACATATGTTGAGCATGTGTGCACATGCAAAGCTTTCAAAGTTACTTTAAAATGTGAAAATGAGTAAGGCTCCTGTTATTCTTGATAAATGTCAGCTGCCATGTACTCGTGTCTAATACACAGTATTTTTCACAAAGCAGAATCCCAGAAAAGGCAATTCTGAATCCAGCAGCTGCATGTAATGGCTATACATGGCAAATTCTATTCAAGGTCAGAAGTTTAGAGGCTTTATATGTTAAATATTACACAGATTCAAAAACATATTCTTATTAATACAGATTTTAGAAACAAAGAATCATAAGAAAGTAATTACTCTGAGAATTTGGCATATGATAGGGCCATTTATAACAGTGGCACAAACTATTTGTACAGCAGTTCACTTTTTAGATCATTGAGCTGATATTTAGGCCAATTATATTTCTTAATTAAGTTACAAAATTAAGTACTACAAGAGCTATGTCATTACTAATGTGACAAATTCTTTTATGTCTATATTTTCCAAATCAAATGAACTGCCTGCCCTTTTTATGAACCTTGACTATAAACAATTACTAAAACCTTATCTCCACCATTTTCACCAAGAACAGAAAAACAGTGATTGAATTTAGTGCAGTTTAGATAGTTTGCTATTCATGTCAAAGATGGATCTTACAACTCTAACACTTTTCTCTACATATTCTGAAAGCCTCATCTAAAGCAAACCAGGTTAATGTTCAGTCTTTGACTTTAATAATAAGAACATAAAATATCAATAGGAATTTTCTTTTACAAGCATCTCTGAGCTACAAGAAGCTCAGTGGGTTAAGCATCTGCTTTCAGCTCAGGTCATGATCTCCGGGTTCCAGGATCAAGCCAGAGTCCAGCTCCCTGCTCAACAGGCTCGGCTCCCTGCCTTTCCCTCTCATTTTCCCTCTGTGCTTGCTCTCTCTCAAATAAATATATAAAATCCTTTTTAAAAAAATAAAGAATAAAAATAATAAAAGCATTTTTGTATAGTATGGACCCTATACTCAAAAAAGTTGCTTTTTAAAGTAAGTTGCCGAGGCACCTAGATGGCTCAGATGGTTAATTAAGCATCTGCCTTTGGCTCACGTCATGATCAGCAGAGTCAGGCTCCCTGCTCAGGAAGGAATCTGCTTCTCCTTCTCCCTCTGCCCCTCCCCCTTCAACTCATACTCATTCTCTCTCTCTCAAATAAACAAATAAATCTTTTTAAACAATTAAGTTGCTGTGTGATCAACATTAAATTAAAATGCTTAAGCTTTTAAATTATAAATGCATGCATATCCTCCTACATATCATCATCGTATAGTCTCCACAGTTGTTTTTTTTTTAAGATTTTATTTATTCATGAAAGACACAGAGAGAGAAAGGCAGAGACATAGGCAGAGGGAGAAGCAGGCTCCAGGCAGGGAGCCCGATGTGGGACTGGATCCCGAGACCAAGGATCACACCCTGAGCCAGGAGCAGGTGCTCAACCGCTGAGCCACCCAGGCATCCCTCCACAGTTTAAATATAATATCACTAGTCAGTCTTCTTTCCATAGGAAGACTATTAAAAGTATAAAACCTAAAAAAAAAATTAAAAGGGGGTGAGGGACTAAGTGTGGTCAGATTATCTAAAACAAAATAACTCTGGTTTTTCCACTTATAACCACAGCACTTCATCAGCCTAAAACAGTAGATCCACTAAAATTATGGCTTTCTGGGTAATTTTTTAAATAGATGTTACAAGCTTAAGAGCACAATTTCTGGACATACTACAAGATACCCATAAGCATCTTATAAACACTTAATGGACAAATGGACTTTATTTGTCCATAAAAGTATAGATTGGGACATCTGGGTGGCTCAGCAGTTGAGCATCTGCCTTTAGCTCAGGACACGATCCCAGAGTCCAGGATTGAGTCCCACATCAGGATGCTTGCAGGGAACCTGCTTCTCCTCTGCCTATGTCTCTGCCCCCCCCCCCCCTCTCTCTCTCTCTCTCTCTCTCTCTCTCTCTCTGTCTCTCATGAATAAATAAATAAAATCTTTAAAAAAAAAAAGTGTAGATAGGTCTGGGTATGACTTGATTAATTTTTAAGAAAGTCTTTGACAGGGGTGCCTGGGTGGCTCAGTCATTTAAGCATCTGACTCTTGCTTTGAGCTCAGGTCATGATCTCAGGGTCCTGAGATTTAGCCCTGAATCAGGCTCCACACTCAGCAAGGAGTCTGCCTGAGAATTCTCTCTTCCCTTCTGTCTCTATCCACACTTACTCACATTCTCTAAAATAAATAAATAAATAAATTTTTAAAGTCTTTGACATAAATTTTCTTGCTACATGAAAAAGATTTGGTACTGGAATTAACATTAGTCCTATAATTAGAGCTTGACTACTGTAACAAAGACAGACTAAGGCTCTAAAAAACCTTGAGGCAAGTTCAATTCATGTGTTCTTTTTGAAACCCAGGAATGGGACACCTGAGTGGCTCAGCAGTTGAGCGTCTGCCTTTGGCTCAGGTCATGATCCCAGGCTCCTGGGATCAAGGTCCTACATCGGGCTCCCCACAGAGAACCTCCTTCCCCCTCTGCCTGTGTCTCTGCCTTTCTGTGTGTCTCTCATGAAAAAAATAAATAAAATCTTTAAAAAAAAAAAAAAAAAAGAAGAAGAAGAAGAAGAAGAAAGAAAAAAAAAGAAAGAAAGAAACCCAGGAATGTTTGGGACAGGTAGCAAACCTTCTGAGGTCAGTGCCGTGAGAAAAATAACTATTTTTCCATAAAATTCCTTCACAGCAGCATATAGATCTTAACCTCTATATATCAGGTATATTCTTTCACACTTTATAGAGATATAATTCATATACCATACATTTACAGTACCCAATTCAATAACCTTTTAATATATTCAGTTATACAACCATCACCAAAATCAATTTTGGAACATTTTCATTACACAAAAAAGCAGCCCAGTATTCCTTAGCTGTTCTCTCCCCTAATCCTATTTTCTGCCATCTCATGCTACCTCTCTCCCACCTAAAGGAGACCATTACTCTTTCTGTCTCTAATGATTCATCTATTCTGGACAATTTATACAAATGGAATCATAAAATATCTAGTCCTTTGTGATTAGCTTCTTTCACTTAGTCAAAGCCTTTCAAATTCATCCATGTTATAGCATACATCAGTAGTTCATTTCTTTTTATTTGTGAATACTTAATTGTATGGAAATACCATTTATCTATTCATCAGCTGATGGACATTTAACTTGTTTCCTCTTTTTGGCTATGACGAATCATGTTACTATGAACACTTACGTCCAAGTTTTTGTGTAGTCACCTATATTCTTAAACGAGAATATCATCTGCACTGATAAGGCAAATTTTGATGATACAGGCAAAGAAACCTCTAAAATTTGCTGGTAAACAGGAAAGAGGCCAGGTTCTTTAAAAACATTTTTAAAAAACTGGAGACCAACTGTGGGATTTTAATTATGATTAATATGCTAAGCACTCTAATGGAAAAAGTGGACAACAAGCAAGAACAGATGGGTAATGTAAGCAGAGAGATGGAAACTATGAGGAAAAAAGCAAATGGGAATATCAGAAATCAAAAACACTAACAGAAATGAATGCCTTTGATGGGCTCATCAGTTGACAGGGCACAGCTAAGGAAAAAAAAAATCAGTGAGTTTAAAGATCAATACAACTCCCAATACTGAAATGCAAAGAAAAAAAAAAAAAACAATATCCAAGGAAAGTGGAACAATTACAAAAGGCACATTATAGACTATAAGGGGAATACCATTTATATGAAATTCAGAAAAGGCAAAACTAGTGACTTAAAGCAGACCAGGAGCTGCCAGCTATCAGTGGACTGATTGCATAGAAGGACAAAAGAACTTCAGGGGGTGGTGGCAGTGTTTTATATCATGATTGTGGTAATGGTTACATTTGTCAAAACTCAGCAAATTTTAAACTTAAGGCTGGTGAATTTTATTATGTGTAAACTATACTTTAATAAAGCTGTCTTTTTTTTTTAATAATAAAGTTGTCTTTTAAAATCAAGTACTTAAAGTTGTGTCAGGAAAATAGCAGTACATATTGCTAATCCTGCAATAAATAATGACTGAAGATAAAATAAATTAGCTAATAAAAGAGGGCTATTTCAATAAGAAAATTTACTTTTCCTAGAGAAATTCCACAGGAAAAGCAAATTTAATATATCAGTAGCTAAAATCAAGTTTATATTTTAAAACTTTAAGGCAATAAAAATAATCTTGCAACAAAATACACAAAAATGTTCACTGAAATTTCATTCATACATCAAAAACCAGGGGACACTCTAATGACCATCAATTCCAGATTTAAAAAATAAATAAATCCATACAAAAAAATACAATATGATAGTAGCAAAAATATATACAAAACATGGTTGAATATTACAAGCAATCAGAAGTTTTTTTTAAAAAATCAAGTACACGGGGATCCCTGGGTGGCTCAGCGGTTTGGAGCCTGCCTTTGGCCCAGGGCACGATCCTGGAGTCCCAGGATCGAGTCCCACATCGGGCTCCCAGCATGGAGCCTGCTTCTCCCTCCTCCTGTGTCTCTGCCTCTCTCTTTCTCTGTGTGTCTATCATAAATATAAATAAATAAATAAATCTTTAAAAAAAGAAAATCAAGTACATTAGAACTGCCTGGGTAGCTCAGTTGGTTGAGCAGCCAACTCTTGATTTCGGCTGGGGTCATGGTCTAAGTCATGGGATGGAATCCTGAATCAGGCTCCAAGTTCGGGAGAAGTCAGCTAGAGATTCTCTCCCTTCCCCTGGCTCTCTCTCTCTCTAAATAAATTAATCTTTAAAAGTAAAATAAAATAAAAAGCAAATACATTACACTCATCTTTTGTAAAGCTAAAAGCAAAAACCAAACATGGCTTACGAACACGTGTGGATTTTTAAAGTTGTAAAAAGCAAGTGAATTACGGTATCTGTTACCTCTGGAACAGAAACAAAAGGACAAGATAGAAAAAAACTAAGGGAGTAGGTATACCTAACAAGTTTCCAGTTCTTAGGTTCAAGTAGTAGGTTCATAGGTGTTTTCCAAAGTATACTTCATAAGACAAATAATACATACTCCTGTTTATATAAAATATTACATAATTTTAACGTTAAATTAAAACATACTAAATATTAAGATGTTATGTTAAAAAAACAAAAAATATGTTAAGTTAATGTTAAGCAAATATATACTAAATCTAACATTTGAGCTAGATACTGTGTTGAGGGCATTCCCTTACTACTCTCATTTTAATCCCTATTTCAGCCCTCTAATACACAGAACAAATAAAAGTTCAAATTTATCCCTTTGTTACATGAAAAAATAGATATGGAGAGGTAAAATAACTCACCCAAGGTCATACATCTAGCAAGTGACAGAACTACAAATTAAATCCAACTCTTTCCAACATCAGAGCTCAAGCTCTTAATCATTTCTACCAAAAAATAAACAAATCAAATAGTTTACTTCTTTCTTCATGAAATCTGAGTGTAACTGCAGTGTCTACAGCTGTTCTAACAACTGTCTTTCAATAGAAATGGCCCAGCTCAGGATTCCAGTAAGAAGTTCTTGTTTTCCAGTCACATTAACTAGAAATTCCTACTAGCCTCTAAAAAAGAAAACAGTTAAGAATGATGTCCCCTAGGGGTCCCTGGGTGGCACACAGTGGGTTCAGCGACTGACTCTTGGTTTTGGCTCAAGGCATGATCTTGGGGTCAGAATGAACCCTACCTAGGGCCCTGCCCTCAGCACACATCTGCTAGAGATTCCCTCTCCTCCCTCTGCATCTACCGCTTCTGTGCATGCACACACACACTGCACTCTCTCTCTAACACAAATAAATTTGGGGGGGAAAAAAAAAAGGAATAATGGCCCTTACCAGGTCATCACCAATGACTACAGATTTTTGACCCATCCCTGTAAATCACCTTTAAAAAATAGTTTGAAGTATCTTCATCTTACCAATACTTTCATCTCCTAATCTAAGCAATCAGCAAGCATTTATAGTGAGTGGGGGAGAAGCAGTCAACAGAGTAACTAAAAGGGTCTGTAATGAGGAACCAGATCCATCAATCATAAAAACTTAGCTGTAAAGAACCTGTGATATTCTATAAAACAAGCAAATTGATCCTAATGAGGAAACCTGAGACTACTACCATTCCTAGTTTCCATGCTGCTTTAAAAAAAAAAAAAGACTGCATTTTCTAGCTTCAAATTTAAGGGATGCTATATCTAGGCAGGCAATTGATGAAATTAACAAATGTCTATTTTTCAATATATATATATGAAATACAAATCTAAAAGCAATTTCCTTAAATTGCTCAGTTTTTCAATAACAGCTACTTTATAAGATGCCCATGAGCTTGATTCATTTTAATTATAAGGCATAATAAAAGCAGAACCTATAATTAAAAGTTACCTTTAAACTTAAGTAATTAAATTTCAAACTAAACTGAAGGACAAAGATACAATCCTTATAATTTAGGAAGCCATTCATATGTTCCTAATACTTTTTTAATATCAAAGTCTATAGAAGGCTACAATAAAACTTTAGAAATCAGAATGTTAGTAAAATGTGATATAAAGGCAACTTAGTAATTATCCTGACCTTGGCAATATTTTCATTCCTTTGTCCAAGTACATAGTACTTTCATTTTCATTAAGATGACACAAAAATTGGTTTAAGAAATTTTCACTGGGATCCCTGGGTGGCTCAGCAGTTTGGCACCTGCCTTTGGCCCAGGGCACGATCCTGGAGTCCCGGGATTGAGTCCCACATCGGGCTCCAGGCATGGAGCCTGCTTCTCCCTCTGCCTCTGCCTCTCTCTCTCTCTATCATAAATAAATAAATAAATCTTTAAAAAAAAAAAAAAGAAAGAAAGAAATTTTCATGAAGTAAAAGAGAATGGTAAGTCTCCAGTAAGAGACTGTACTTCAAATGGTTAATTTTCAAGACCATGAGAATGATATCATCGCCTGAGAGTCCAAAACTCATGATTTTAAAACTTCTGCGGTTAAAGATGAATTTCTATTGAATAACCATACACATACTTTTACTGCTAGGGAATGTCATCTAAAAGATTAGTTCTTAAGGTATTACTGACTTCAGTGATACTTAAATTCTTCCACTGAGAATCATTTTTTAAAGCAAGTAAGAACTTAAACATTATAAAATGGAAGAAAATTAAAATTAATAGCCCCTACCCACCCACCCCTCCTCCTATCCATAACAGCATGACCATTTAACAAGATAGCAACCTACTAGAAGATAAAAGTTCACAACTTACAGAAAGAAAATGGTCTGAAATTTGCAAAGAATCAAGAGTTAGATTCTAATTCAGTGACACCACAAACTAGTTACACAATTTTGATAAATCCATTAGTCTTTCTTAAGCACCTTTCTACCATGGGTTGAAAGAACAAGATGAGACATAAAAGCCTTTTCTTTTTGAATATTACTCAGATTGGGGATGACAGAAAAAAAGTAACTGAACCTAAGGGAAAGAAAAAAATTGCAGAAAAATGGACAGAGACTTAAGTATACATAAGAAATATAAAACAATCTAACAAACATGTAATTGGAGTCACAGAAGTCAGAATGAAGGAGAAAAAAAATACTTGAGGTAATAATAGCTAAGACTTCCCCAAACCTGAGGAAAACATCAATCTACATACTGAAGGAGCTCAAAGAATCGCAAGGAAAACAAATATAAAGATAATTAGACCTGAATACATCATAGTCAAACTCTTGAAAAACAAATAGAGAAAATCTTGAAAGCAGCCATATGGAAAGGATCATACATATACAGGAACAAGGATAAAAGTTATCTTTTCAAAAACAAGACAATGGAACAACATATTTAAAGTACTGAGCTACTTGTCCGGTGATGACTATCTCCCCATAAGAACATGCCCCTAAGGACTTCCTCCATCTCCTGGGGAAAAGCAGAAGCACAAGACGCACCTTGTGCAGAGCCCCAATTCCTACCTCATGGAAGTGATGTGCCCCGAATGCTATAAAATCACCACCATCCTCAGCCAGGCATAAATGGTAGTTTTGCATGCTAGCTCTTCCACTGTCTTTTGTCGGCCAGCAAATAATGGGCATCTGATTCCCTCACCTCAAATTTCAGAAGTGTGTATATGTGCAAAAAAGTAAAAACTTAGTCTACCTCTGATGTCAATAATTTTATAGGTTTAGTAAAAAACTCTTTCAATTTACCAGAGTAATTGGACAACTGAGGCTATATCTTGAAGGCCATAACTGAGAATCATTCACATTTAATCCAGACATGAAAAACCCACCATTAATAAAATTAAGATTGTAATTTATGTAAGTCAATGCCTATGAGCATGGTACCTATTCTTGGCTTATAGGAACCAACCTCAAAAGTGGAAGGAAGGTTATGCCCAGACAGGCCTTAAACTCGTACATTTAGAGAACCTGGAAAAGAAATGACTTCAAATTTATAGGTCCTTCAAAGTGAAATCTGGTAAAGAGTTTGGATTGGTTTCCTAGTCTCAAAATACAAGAACAAATAAAAGACTTTAAAAGATCAATTCCATATTCTTCAGGAAAACTTCTGAACAGAAATTAATCCTTTGCCTCAAAAGTTGCTCAATAAAATATGCCCAAGGGCACCTGGCAAGCTCAGTTAGGAAAACATGCAACTCTTGATCTCAAGGTCATGAGTTCAAGCCCCACATTGGGTCTAGAGCTTACTTTAAAAAAAAAAAAAAAATGCTCGTGGCCACCTAAGTGACTGAGTCAGTTGAGCATCCAACTTTTGGTTTTGGCGTGGTGATGATCTCATGGGTTGTAAGATAGAGTCCCACAAGAGGCTCCACACTCAGCAGGAAGTCTATTTGAAGATTCTATCCCTCAGTCCTTCCCCCCACTCACACTCAGGCACTGGAGTATTCTCTCTCTCTAAAATAAATAAATCTTTTTTTTTTTTAATGCTCAAAGAAGCTTTCATGGTTAACATATTTTTTTTGCACCTCTGCTAAGAAATTAAAGATTTTTTAAAACTGTAACTTGGCCAAAGCATGAGAGGAGCCTTTTTTTTCTAATGAACTCAAGAATCAATTGTGGGACTTCTGCTTTAATCCGAGAGAATAACAAACTCTATTCTACCATGAACAGGACAAAAAATATAAGAACAAACTATATTCAGGTATCAGAGAACAGGCAGTGAAAAACTGTGGTCCCTAAGATATAGGGAAATATTTGGAGGGGAAAAGGCAACAACGTGAATCCTACCACTACCCAAGCTTTTCTGCCAGAAAATAATTTCTACATCACAGCATAGGGATAAAGAACCCCAAAAGAGCCCAGTAATTTTGAACTGACAAGACAATCATCACAGTTCAGGATGTCCCAGCTACTTAGAATCTGCAGGGAAGTTTTTCAGAGTGATTGAAAAATTGCAGGGATTGACAAACTGATCCTGAAATTTGTTATCAAAATGCAAAAGCCCTGGATTATCCAAGGCAATCATGACAAGGAAAAAAGTTGAAAGATTCACATTACTCACTCTCAAACCTTCCCATAAAAGCTATAATCATCAGGACAATATATGTGGGCAGAAGATTGGTATATAAATCAATCAATGGAACAGAAAAAAGAAAGAGATCCTAATGTACACAGTCAGTTGATTTAAGTTAGCAAGACAATGCAATGGAAAAGGGAGAGTCTTTTAAATAGACATTTTAAGCCTGATCCTCAGGGGCACCTGGGTGGCTCAGCTGTTTGGGCATCTGTCTTTGGCTCAGGTCATAGTCCTGGAGTCCTGGGATGGAGACCCTGAGTCAGGCTTCCTGCTCAGGGGGGAGCCTGCTTCTTCTGCCCCTCCCCTCTGCTGTGATCTCTCTCTCTCTTTCTCTCTCACTCACTCAAATAAAATCTTTTAAAAAATAGGGCAACCCTGGTGGCGCAGCGGTTTAGCGCCGCCTGCAGCTCAAGGCATGATCCTGAAGACCCTGGATCAAGTCCCACGTCAGGCTCTCTTCATGGAGCCTGCTTCTCCCTCTGTCTCTGCCTCTCATTCTCTCTCTGTGTCTCTATGAATAAATAAATTAAAAACCTTAAAAAAAAATAAAATCTTTAAAAATAATAATAATAAAAAATAAAAACTTATTCTCAATCCTTTCTTCACATCATACACAAAAATTAAATCAAAATGGATCACAGACCTAAATATAAAGCCAGAAGTATAAAAGTTCTACAAGAAAACACAGATCATCGTAAACTACAGGTAGGCAAAGATCTCTTAGTACATAAAAAAGCACTAACCACAAAAGAAAAAATTGATAAATTGTACTTAAGGGGCACCTGAGTGGCTCAGTGGTTGAGTATCTGCCTTTGGCTCAGGTCATGATCCCACAGTCCTGGAATCAAGTCCTGCATCAGGCTCCTCACAGGGAGCCTGCTTCTCTCTCTGCCTATGTCTCTGCTTCTCTCTTCTCTCATGAATCAATAAATAAAATCTTTATTAAAAAAATAAACTGTACTTCTTACTTTGCTATTATATATGTTTAGGAATTCTTTAGAGAAAATAATAAAAGTGCACTAATCCATAGAATGGGAGAAAATATTTGAAAAAAATTGTACATGAAAATTCAAAATGCCTATTCTTCAAAAAAAATTAAGAAAATAAAAAGGGAAGATTAAAAACATAATACTCTTAAAAAGTGAAAAGAATCTGTATACAGAATGTGTATTTTTTAAAAACTCCTACAATAACGAACTGCTCAATTCAAAAAATGAGCAGAACACTTAGACACTTCATAAAAGAGATACATGTGGTTACTAAGAAACTATTATCTATATATCATTAGACATCATGGAAATGCAAATTAAAGCCACAATGCAATACCACTACCGCCCATTAGAAGGGCTGAAATTGAAGATGTGACAATAACAAATGGGAACGATTCAAACTTGAAAGCTTTAATCTTGCAGGTGTAATATACAGTGGTACAGACAATTCAAAAAACAGTTACACAGTTTTATAGAGGTAAGTATATACTTGGAATAGATGGGTGGCTCAGTTGGTTAAGTGTCTGCTTTCGGGTCAGGTCATGATCCAGGTCTCTGAGGCTGGCTCCCTGCTCAAAGGGGAACCTACTTCTCCCTTTGCCCCTCCCCAATTCATGCTTGTGCTCCCCCACTCTCTCTCTCCTCCCTCCCTACAATTAAAAAATAAGAATACAGGGGATCCCTGGGTGGCTTAGGCGCTTCAGCACCTGCCTTTGGCCCAGGACATGATTCTGGAGTCCCGGGATCGTCCCACATCGGGCTCCCTGCATGGAGCCTGCTTCTCCCTCTGCCTGTGTCTCTGCCCCTGTGTGTCTGTCTGTCTGTCTCTCTCTCTGTGTCTCTCTCTCTGTCTCTCATGAAATAAATAAAATCTTTAAAAAAAATAAGCACATACTAGCTAGAATTTAAATTAAAAGTTAAAACAAATAAAAGCAGGACGCCTCGTGGCTCAGTAGGTGAGCATCTATCTTTGGCTCAGGTGATGATCCTGGGGTCCTGGGATTTTTTTTTTTTTTAAAGATTTATTTATTTATTCATGATAGACATAGGGGGAGAGAGAGAGAGGCAGAGAGAGAAGCAGGCTCCATGCAAGGACCCCGACGTGGGACTCGATCCTGGGACTCCACGATCACGCTCTGGGCCAAAGGCAGGAGCTAAACCACTGAGCTACCCAGGGATCCCGGGGTCCTGGGATTGAGTCCGACATCAGGCTCCCCACAGGGAGCCTGCTTCTCTCTATGTGTCTCTCATGAATAATAAAATCTTTAACAAATAAGTAAATACCCTTTTTCCTCTGGGCCGCCAACATGCCATCCAGACTGAGGAAGACCCGGAAACTTCGGGGCCACGTGAGCCATGGCCACGGCCGCATCGGCAAACACCGGAAGCACCCAGGAGGCCGGGGTAATGCTGGTGGCATGCATCATCACAGGATCAACTTCGACAAATATCACCCAGGTTACTTCGGAAAAGTCGGTATGAGACATTACCACTTAAAGAGGAACCAGAGCTTCTGCCCAACTGTCAACCTTGATAAACTGTGGACCTTAGTCAGTGAGCAGACACGGGTAAATGCTGCCAAAAACAAGACTGGAGCTGCTCCTATTATCGATGTGGTGCGATCGGGCTACTACAAAGTTTTGGGAAAGGGAAAGCTCCCAAAACAGCCTGTCATCGTGAAGGCCAAATTCTTCAGTAGAAGAGCTGAGGAGAAGATAAAGGGTGTGGGGGGCGCCTGCGTTCTAGTAGCTTGAAGCCACATAGGGGGAGGTTCATTAAATGCTAACAAGTGCTTTTCAAAAAAAAAAAAAAAAAACAAATAAGTAAATAAATAAAAGCTAAGTTTTCTAACTAGAATTTAAATTATAAATTGAAACAAAAATACTTTTTTAATAAAAAGATAAGCATACACTTAATGGAAGACCCTGCAATTACACTCCTGGGTATTTACTCAACATTGACTTGTACCTAAATGTTCACAGTGGCTTTATTCATCATAGTAGCCAAAAACAAGAAACTCAAAAGTTGTGGCAGTCACATAGAATACCACTCAACAATAAAAAGAAATTACTGATACTTACAGTAACGTGGATGTATCTAAAAAATATACTGTGCTGAATCAAATCACTTTTAATGTGACTGTGGGTAAACACAACAGGTGGGGATCCCTGGGTGGCGTGGCTTGGTTTAGAATTATTTTAATTGCAAAATACTGTAAACAACTTAAGTAATACCCATACATAGGTGTGGGCATTACATACCCATATACCCATATCCATACATATGTATGTAATACCCATATATAGTTAACTGCTTGAGTTAACTATGGTACATGCTCATGATGGAAACTATGTAAAAAACAAATGAGAAAGGGGCTGGGAAAAGAAGGGATGAGGACTGCTAAAAGAGTACAGAGTTTCATTCTAGTTAGATGAAAATGGTCTGTAGATTAATGGTGGTGATATTGGACAGCAATGTCAATGTTAATGCCACCGAACTATATGCTTAAAATTGGCTAGAATGGTTAAGTTTTATATAAATTTTACCACAATTTTTTTAATTGTTATTTATTTATTTATGATAGTCACACAGAGAGAGAGAGAGAGGCAGAGACATAGGCAGAGGGAGAAGCAGGCTCCATGCACCGGCAGCCCGATGTGGGACTAGATCCCGGGTCTCCAGGATCGCGCCCTGGGCCAAAGGCAGGTGCCAAACCACTGCGCCACCCAGGGATCCCTACCACAATTTTTTAAATGAATGAGAAAGATCCCTTTGTCATGATATGGCATTATTTCTAGGCGATATTAGTAAATGAAAACAGCAATGTGCACAAAATTTCATGTCTGTATGGATTCTCAGTATATATACCTATTAAATTTGACCTATTTAAACAAGAAACAGCAAAGTGTAAAAGGGTATATACAACATGCTATACACCTTTTGGGAAGGAAGGAGGGAAGGAGGGAGGAAAGGAAAAGGAAAGGAAGTTAAAAAAAAGAAGGGAGGGAGGGAGGAAGGAAGGGAGGGAATAAATACATACTTTATATCTGTTGGCCATTACCAAAAGAAATACAGGGAGGGATGAACCCAAAATAGTGAGGCTGGTTACCTATGAGAAATAGGGGAAACGATACACAAGGGAAGTATATCTTTTGCATACTTTTAATTTTTAAAAGTGTTTTCTATGAATCAAAATGAGAAGGAGCATTTAAAAAAAAGAAACCTGGGGGCACATGGGTAGTTAGTTAAGCAATCGACTCTTGATTTCAGCTCAGGTCATGATCTCATGGTCATGAGTTCAAGCCCCAAGTTGGGCACCAATTTCAGCTCAGGTCATGATCTCAGGGTCATGAATTCAAGCCCCAAGTTGGGCACCACACTGGGCATGGAGCCCACTTAAAAAGGACAGGGGCCGGGGATCCCTAGGTGGCTCAGTGGTTTGGTGCCTGCTTTCAGCCCAGGGCGTGATCCTGCAGTCCTGGGATCGAGTCCCACATCAGGCTTCCTGCATGGAGTCTGCTTCTCCTCTGTCTGTGTCTCTGCCCCTCTCTCTCTCTCTCCTTCTCTCTCTCTCTCTCTGCCTCTCTCTCATGAATAAACAAAATCTTTAAAAAAGGGAGGGGGCAGGGGCTGCTGGGGGGGTGGCGGTGGGGATGTGCCTGGGTGGCTCAGTCAGTTAAGCATCCTAATCTTGGTTTGGGCTAAGGTCACATCGACAGGGTGGAAGGATGGAGCTGTGCATCAGGCTTCACGCTCAGCAGGGAGTCCGTTTAAGATTGCCTTCCTCTTCCTCTGCTCCTCCTCCTACCCCTTCCACTGCTTGCACTAGCATGCCTGCTCTCTCTTGCTCTCTAAATCTTTTTTTAAAAAATGAAAAAGAAATGAACCTAATTTCATTCAAATGAATACCTTAACTACCTTATGCAGAAAGTTGGAATGGCTAGTGAAAGTGGGGAAGGAAGGGAAAGCAAGAAAGGAAGGAGGAAGGGCTGATTCAAGAAATTTAAGAATGCAGTATTTTTTATTCATTGTCAGTCTTTGTGCAGGATGGCTGTAAGGCAGTGAAGAACTGGATATAAACTCTCCACTTTAAGTAAGTTTGTTTACTGTGGTAAAATGGGCAAAGCGACTCTGAAATTATTTGAGATGTATTATAGGATAGAGCAAATGAGTAAACACAATGACAATGTTGGAAGCCAAGGTTTCTCACAGCACAAAAAGGGACATAAAAATATGAAAAAGTACCAAGAATGAGGTCTACAGACAGGGAGTGAAGCTGGACATACTGATATAAACTCATGATTTCTCAACTATGTATATGCTCGTTGCTATGAATGTGTTTATGTACAAGTATGTTTATGCATGCACATGTGTGTATAAACATGCATATTTTACTAGCTCTGTCCATGGAAAGGGAGAACCCATGAGCAATGAGAATACCTCCCCTTACCCCTGCAAGATCTTAGTCTCTGATACTATTCTCCACACAAGGACATGGAGATTGATTAAGATTTCCACTTTCTAATGCTTAAATCTTTATTTTAAAAAAAAAAAAAGAAAGAAAGAAAGAAAAAAAAAAAGACTTCCACTTTCTAAACCTAGGGCATTTGGAGCACCAAAATAATTAGGTAATGAATTTATCAATTAAAAACCTAGGAATTCATGAGTCCAAACTGATAAATAGGGCTCTTGATTACAGAATAATGTAAGGACTGACTGGTAGTATGAAGGGAATGCCAGAATCAAAAAATAACCATTTTGGAACCGACACAGTGAAAAATAAGATCAGAGAGGAGTCATCAATGAATGCTAAATCTAGGGCAAATTGTGATGAGAACCATGGTATTTGCATGGTCTCCCCACAAAATGCTTATTGACTGGAAGGAAAATAAACTATACAATGGAGAAACCTAGCAGTATCTTGGCCAAGTAATCAATGTTAACATCACAAGTGGGGACAGAAGATATCCTATGTCTCCAGAAGTTGTGCATCTTTCTCAGGATACCACATTACCTATACAATATTTCAGCCAAGAACGCACAATCTCCATCTAATTGTAAGGAAATTTCAGAAAAACATTAAATGAAGAACATTCTATTAAAAGGGAGGGAAAGGCTGTATTCTTCAAAAATGTTAATGTCATAAAAGACAAAGGCTATGGGAATATTCCAGGAAAAAGAAGGCTAAAGAGAAATAAATACAGTAAATGCAATACCCAACCCTAGACTGGATTCTGTACAGGAAGCAAAGGAAATGCTGTTAACAGACTTTATTAGGTCAACTGAACAAACTGGAAGACAGACCATACATTTGTGCCAGAGGCCATTTATGAAGTTGATAAGTATATAATAGTTATATAAGAGAATGACCCTATCCTTAAGGAATACAGCAGTATTAGCAGAAAGAAGATCAATATATATAACTTACCCTCAAATAGTTCAGAAAAAAACTATGCGTGCATAAGGAAGGAAAGAGAGAGGGAAGGAAAGAGTGAGAACATGCATGGATGCAAATGATAAACAAGTAGATAAATCTAGCAAAAGGATATCTAGATATTCTTTATTTTTTGTAACTTCTGTAAATTAGAAATGACTCCCAAATAAAGAGGTTTATCTTTTTCTTGTTAATAAATACCATGGAGATAGTTATCTAGTATGTTCAGAATATAATGGGAACATACCATGATTAATTAAAGGATTTTATAGGGAAACGGCAAGAGCTGAGACCAGAGGCTTACACAGATTTCCAGATAAAGAACTGTTTCAAATGTCAGAGAAGGGAGTTTGTACTTTTATTTTCTGTAAGCTAGGGAATGGAAACACAAAGCTAAGAGTAGAACTGAGGCTTAATTAAAAGGGACATACTTAAGGAAATTTTCTAAGCAAAATTTCAAATGCTAGAAACAAGGAGTAAAGAGATATGTGAACAAACACAAGCAGGAAATTATAGGATCTTGGCCTAGGAAGCTAAGATACTAGCAGAAAGTGGTACAAATACAGGAGACATGAAAACAGAAAATCAGATAAGGCCTGTTTACTAAATCTCTAATACTCAAAGGGATGGGGGGAGTAGTTCAAAGATGACTCAGATTTCAAGCAGAGCTAACCAAAAGAGGAATCCCTGGGTGGCTGAGCGGTTTGGTGCCTGCCTTCAGCCCAGGGCATGATCCCGGAGTCCTGGGATCGAGTCCCATATCCAGCTCCCTGCATGGAGTCTGCTTTTCCCTCTGGTTGTGTCTCTGTCTCTGTGTGTGTCTCTCTCTATGTCTCTCATGAATAAATAAAATCTTAAAAAAAAAAAGAGCTAATCAAAAGAATGATGGTGCTACTAACAAAAATAAATTTAACTAAGCAAAGTGTAACTGCTTTCTTGGCTATCAAATGATCTTTTCAATTCTCATTTCTCCTATCCTGGTGCAACAGGAGTTAGGAGAGGAGTTCAATAAGATGTTATATGCCAGCACAAGCAATCTGAGGAAACTAGTCTTTACGAGGTAAAATAATAAAAATAAGTGGAACTGATTCAGATTTTGAATAAACACCATTAAAGCATTCACACATAAGGGAAAAGTTGAGTGGGAGGGTAGTGTCTCATATTAAACTGTAACATACAGTTTGCTTCCTCCCCCAAAAAAGTTTGTATATATACACATACATATGAATATACATATATATATTCACTCATTTCAAGACCATTCAGACACTCAACTAATGTTATCACTAACGAGAAAAACATGAGAGACACCTGAGTAGCTCCGTCAGCTAAGCATCCAACTCTTAGTTTAGGCTCAGGTCATGATCTCAGGGTCACTGGATCAAGCCCTGTGTGGGGCTCAGCACTCAGCAGGGAGTCCGCTTGAAGATTCTCTCCCTCTGCCCCTCCCCCACACTCACACACACTCTAATAAATCAATAAAACGTTTAAAAAAAAGAGAGAAAAGCATGAAATAAAACACAAGTTTAAGATTAAATCATTAAAGAAAGGTCCATATCTTCAGAGGGTAAAGACAGAAAATAGCAAAGGATCAAATCAAAGTAAAAGTGAATTACCTGGCTAACCAGTCAAATGACGTTCAAGCAGGAGCTTATTTTTATTGGTCTGTGACTCCACTGTTCAGCAAGTATTTTGATCCTGAAAACAAAAAAAAGGGGGGGGAAGGGGATGGTGTTGAATTTTATTGCCCTTTCTTAATATAAGGTAACAGTCACATACAAATTAACCTTTCCCATGATTCCCTTCTCTGGACATATGAAACAAGCAAAAACAAAACATGCTATATCAAGTACAAGCCTCTTCCTAGGAATTTGAGGTGATGCCTTAGTCATATAATACCATTTCTGCTTAAAAGTCAGGTATGGCATATACAATATATACCCTGCCAGTTAATAAACATGAATAATCCAAAATAGCAGTTGAGGAAACCAACTCCAAATCCTGACAAGTAATCTAACCAGATGGGTAGTATGATTTTGGGGTGTCCCCACCTGTCCAAAAAGAATGCTCACCAAATAACAATTAAAAACAATACTGAGGGGTGCCTGGGTGGCTCAGCTCAGGTCCTTCAGCTCAGGTCCTGATCTCAGGATCCTGAGATAGAGCCCACTCATCAGTCTCCCTGCTCAGTGGTTAAGTGTGCTTCTGCTTTTCCCTCTGCCCTACCCACGCCCCGCTCGTGCACTCACACACACTCTTCCTCTCAAATAAATATTTTTTTAAAAAAAACAGTATCAGAGTGCCTGGGTGGCTCAGTTGGTTAAGTTTCTGCCTTTGGCTCAGGTCATGATTCCAGGGTCCTGACATAGAGCCCCACAATGGGCTCCCTGCTCAGCAAGGAGCCTGCTTCTCCCTTTCCCTCTGCCTGCCTCTCCCTCTGCTAGTGTGCTCTCTCTTACCCGTCAGATAAATAATTTCTTTTTAAAAAACAAAAACTTATCAATTATCCTGGCAGAAGTTAATGCTTAAATACTCAAGTCCAAAAAGATAAATATCTACTGGATGGATGGATGGATGGATGGATGGAGCAAGGAAGGACGGAAAAAAAAAAGGAAAAGAAAAGAAAAAAAATGCCACGGAAGTTTTCTCCCCCCTCAGGAAAAGACTGCATCTGAGTCACTAATAAATATTTTTAAGTAGAGGAGGAAAATGAGGGGCAACTCTTTAAAAATATCTGCAATAAAATAATGAACATATAAATTGCTTTCTTGCACTAGAGGAAATGTGAAACAGCCTATGGTGCAACAAGAAAGTGAGCCAATAAAACATTCATCTTCACTATGAACTTTCAAATGTAACAATAAAACAACAATCTACCTATCACTAATTCTAGTGGTGTGTATAAATATCAAAACAACCATAGCCATAACAATACCCTAAAGTCCATGCTAGAATTGACAGGTCTGTTGGGAAGGGGCAGAAGAAAAAATGATGTATTTACAAGTTCCCTATTACAGCCATGACTAATCCATACAGAATATATAGGAATAACCAGCCACAATCTAGCTACATCATGTGAAGGGTTTGTTGCACTTTTGAAACCCAATTTAAGGTGAGAAAATTGATGAGTGGGAAGGAAGCTGATCATATGTTGTTCACAAAGGAAAAGGAGGAAAATCCAAGTAGTGTATAAATGCCATACAATTACAATCTAAAAAAGAGCTATTATATCTAACATATCTATTTCTAATTACAGTATAGTTTCCAGCTTATAAATGAGATGTCAAAAGAAAGCTAGTTCTTGGAATATAACCTCCAATCCACAATAATTACCTATTAGTTTATGGTTTAAAGAGCAGAAGCTCTGGAGTCCACCAAATCTAGGCTCAATTCTCAGCTTTCATTTACCAGCTAGGTACCAACTTGAAGACTTCTTTGAGCCTTAGATTTCTCATTATAAAATGGGAATCACACTTCTCAAGGCTCTTACGAAGATTAGTTGAAAATGCTTGAGACACTTACCTGTACCTGATGCATAAATGCTCAATAAATTAAAGGGCACCTGGTGGCTCAGCTGGTTAAACATCTGCCTTCAATTCAAGTCATGATCCCAGAGTCCTGGGATCGTGCCCCACGTCAGGCTCCCTGCTTCTCCCTCTCCCCACCACTCACGCTCTCTCTCGCTCTCTCTCAAATAAAATATTTTTAAAAATTAATTAATGAAAACTATTATTAGTCAACAAATGACAATATGACATCTAACAAGAATGTACAAGCACATTCAAATAAAAAATAGGAAAAATTACAATCATTAGTTTTAGTGTTTAAATGAATTGTTTTATTACTTGAATTTTATATCTAATTTAATTAGAGGAAGGTAAAGGAGGGAAAGCAAGCAGAATTTCCATAAAGAAAGCCCAAGTTCTTCTAGCTAGTTTTAAATCAGGTTTCATTTCAGAAATGGTTCTTTTGCTGTTGCTTCTTTTTATGGGGAAGAAGGAAGGCTGTGAGGTAAGGTTAGTACCTATAGAACAAGAGGGATGGGTAGGAAAAGGTATTTGAGTCAGAATGTACCTAGTACCATAAGCAGGAAACAAGTACCTCATACGAAGGATAGGCATGAGAGCCCACATTAATACAAGTATTACACTGCTGGTGAGAACTACCCAAAGGAGTGCTGACCCAAGCTAATCCGTACCCCATAACCCCCAGGATCCAAAGAAACACCATTTACAAAATTTTCCCCTCCCAGGAGATGTGCAGTTGGACTACAAGTGGTCCCCAAAAAGTCACAGATCAATGATGGCTTGCCTACCAAGACCTCAGAAGGGGTAGATTGGCTAAAAAAGTACTATACACTAGGGGTGTCTGGCTGGCTCAGTCAGACAAGCATGTGACTCGATCTCAGGGTTGTGAGTTTGAGCCCCAAGCTGAGTGTAAAGAGAACTTAAAAAATAAATACATAGAAAGTATTATACACTAGGATCCTGTAAGGTATGTGACCTAAGAAAACTGCAGTTATCTAAACCAAGATTCTGCAAAGCCAACAGTCCTAGCAGATTTCTTAGGGCTGTATTTTTTACCTTTAACAAAAATAAGCATATTCTTACCCCTTTTCATAATTTGGACTTCTGTCCATCACAAAACAAAAATAACAATAACAAAAACTACATGACATGTCCCTAAGATACTAAATATGGGGAGGGAAGAGAGGTTAATTTTTCTACTGGAATTGACAAAAAATGTGACTGAGGAGATCCACATTATCAAAACTTGCATCAGTAGAAATCTAATGGGGAAGAAAAAAAATCAAACTGAGCTTTGTTAATAGCTAGTCTGAGAAGATGTGCCTTCAGGCCAGAACAAAGAATCAAACTGGGGGAGGGGAGATGACAGAGAAGAAAATCCAAACCATATAATGCTAATGCTTGGGGAACACCAACTGGGCAAAAAAAGAGGCCACTGAATATCATGAACATGTTTTTCTTTTGCTGTTGAAAATGGAAGGGGGACAAGGACTCTACTATTAATCATATTAAACTCACTATTCCTGCCATGCTGCTATGGGTAGCGTTCCCAGGGACTCCTTCCTCAGTTCCCTAAAACTCAGAGATGGGGAATTACCATCTCTGGGAAAAGTCTGCATTGCCCCCTTATCTCCAAAACACAACAGAATAAGTTTACCCATCAATTTCAAGTTAAAGGTTACATAATATTGGTGTAAATGAAACATCATTTTGCAGTGGAGATTATTTAATCAAATATATCATTTTCTTCAAAACTGTAACAACAGATTTTCTTTGCAACAATTAACAGCAACAAATCTGTAGCTATGCTGAAAGGGAAAAACCAAATATAAGTAAAAAATCATACGAAAATTTAAAATTACTTCTAGGGGTGCCACTTTTGGAACTGTGTAAAGTTAGTTTAAAAGAAATTTGGGGGAGGGCAGCCGGGGTGGCTCAGAGGTTTAGCGCTGCCTTCAGCCCAGGGCATGATCCTGGAGACCAGGGATCGAATCCCAGGTCGGGCTCCCTGCACGGAGCCTGCTTCTTGCTTTGCCTGTGTCTCTGCCTCTGTGTGTGTGTGTGTGTGTGTGTGTGTGTGATGAATAAATAAAATCTTTAAAAAAAAAAACTGGGGGGGGGGGGGGCCTGGGTGGCTCAGTCAGTTAAGCCTCTGCCCTTGGTTCAGGCAGTGATCCTAAGGCCCTGGGATCAAGTCACACATCCAGCTCCCTGCTCCCCAGGGAGTCTGCCTCTCCCTCTTCTTCTGCCTGCCATTCCCCCAGCTTGAGTGCGTTCTCTTGCGTTCTCTGTGTCAAATAGATAATATATAAAATACTTTTTTAAAAAAATTTTAAAGGAGGGATCCCTGGGTGGCGCAGCGGTTTGGCGCCTGCCTTTGGCCCAGGGCGCGATCCTGGAGACCCGGCATCGAATCCCACGTCGGGCTCCCGGTGCATGGAGCCTGCTTCTCCCTCTGCCTGTGTCTCTGCCTCTCTCTCTCTCTCTCTCTCTCTGTGTGTGTGTGACTGTCATAAATAAATAAAAATTTTTTTAAAAATTTTTTTAATTTTTTAAAGGAAAAAAATTTTACTATTACTTAGACCATTATTACGTATTTTAGTAAACAATAAGTAAAACTATATTCAGTTATTCAGTACCCAACTTGTACATTAGTAATATATTGATGACAAACTTTTGAAATATCATCATTTTTTGACAAAGGCAGGAATTCTTTCAAATTATAGCATATACAGGTCTAGTAAATAAGGATAGGGTTAAAAAAAAACTAACACTGTATTACTACTTATCTCATGATATATACTAGAAAGGACTAAGCTAATATATACTAATTTCTTCTATGTAGTCATTTAGTAAGTTACGACCTGAAATTTTAAATGATGCAGTGAAAACAGAAGCTTTGCTTTCAGAAAACCTACATTTTGGAAATCCAGCTTCTTGAAGGAACTTTCAAGAAGAGACATTTAAATCAACTCAATGTTTCCTGTGCACCTAGGAGATGCCAGGTGTTGTACTGGCCTGCAGGAAGTATGAGCAAAATATGGTACCTATCACTAATTATAAAAGGAGAAGCAGGTATCAATAGCCCAAAATGCAACTAACTATGTTCACTCAGCAAATATTTGCTGAGCATCCACTCACTTCATGGCACCAGACACCAGGGATACAAAGAAGAACCAGAAGTTGTAGAATCCAATGAGAATATTTTTCGTAGGCCTGCTGTGGTCATTATAAAGCAGAGCAAACCCAAAACTATTTACTTCAGCAGGAAGAGGGAGAGAGAATACTAGTGAAATTCAAATGTATAGATAATTTCTACAATTACTTTTCAGTTATGATAACTAAAATCCTTTCTTTATAACAAAAGACAAAGGCAAAGAAAAAAAGTTTTGTAAAAAGTTAGCCATTTGTGTAAAACTTACATGAGACACAGGAAATATTAATGGGGTATATTTAAAGGTTGCTGAGAATGAAAGCTATTTTTTACTCAACATATCCAGGAAACTATGCCATTCACTTTGCTTACACAACAATACTATCCACTGATGAACAATGGCAGCAAATATAACCATTCTGCATTTTTAAAATTACCTTGAGATTAAGGAAAAAACTAAAAAATCCAGTTGGCAGACCAGTTTATTAACAAGTCCCCATATCTTTGACTGAGTTGTAGTTAGTACTAACATGGTTACCAGAACAGTCAAGCAAGCAAGTTGCTTGCCCGTGCTTGTTCTGCCTCCCTCTCCCCCAACCCCACCCCGCCCGCTCTTGGAAAAACTGCATGCAGTGCTGCACGATCACACAAAATAAATACAGGAAAGGGGGTGGGAGGATTGGGTGGGGAGCTGAGCCGAGGCTCTGGGCTCCACCAGTGGAAGGCGTTCCACAAGAATTGCTACAGGGTCAAAAGTTTACAGTGGTTTCAATTTCACCTTTTAGCAGCCAATCAGAAAACAGAGACAGCACACTGACCCCTCAGGCTGCAAATGAACATTAACTCATTGGCTACCAGGATTGCATTTGTTCCCTTTTATTGGTAGGCTTTCCTTTTTTGATTTTTCTCCTCCTTTTTTGAGGGCGGTGGGGAGAGGCAAAGAACATTTTAAGTTCAAGATGACAATTTTCACTTAAGACCATGTATTTTAAACAGGTATGTAAGGGAAGAAATGATCGAGTAATTATCTTTCTCCTTGAAACCAGTTTCTTTATCCTGTAATATCTAACAGGCTAATCATTAATGCTGGTATCAAATCAAGACAAAGAGTGAACTTACATAGGTTAGAGATTGCAATTCTAAGAACAATTTATAACATCATGAAACATGATGTTGGTTGTGAAACTAATATTGCACTCTATGTTAACCAGAATTTAAATAAAAATGTATAAAGAAAAGATGTTTTGTCTCAAGTGAATGCTTTAAAAATAACTCAGATAATGAAAACATTTAAGTATTTATCTACATCCCAATTTATTTGCATAAATTCCCTACCTCTTCTCCAAATCACTAATATAAACATGCAACACGCCTGTCCTTTTCATACTCTGCATCTACCAAAATGCAGGTAACAGCTCCTAAGGTTTAAGATTTCCTTTCTCATATTTCACCTTTCCAAACACTTCAGTACCAAGGAGTGATCTTTTGTGCAATAAACTCAAGAGTGAACCCTTTGGCAATACTCACAACTGCTCCCTAATTCATTCATTCATTCATTCATTCATTCATTCATTCATTTTATGTAAATCTCCTAGGAATGCAGTAAACTAAACTCACTAAACTAATCCATTAAATACTGTTTTCAACATTCAAAATTTAACATTGAGCAAGGGTAAAATGAAGATCTGTACCCTTACACACCTTAACTATGCTATATTTAAAAACTAAATTTCTTTGAAGCATTACATAATAAAATGAAACAGCTGCTCTATCAAAATGATCAATTAAATCCTACAGAAGCCGATGTGTGAATCAGTAGTTAGCAATATTGCTCATTAATACAAGATGGTTGAGTTTTAGCAGTATTACTGACTTAAATTTAAGCTTCTATTTAGAAGCCCCTGTAGGCACTAACACTGCCTAAGAAAATTATTTCATGTAAGATATTTATTTTCTTATCCCAACCAGAAAAATTAAGAAAGTAGTTGTTTCTGAACACCCAAAGATAACCAATATACAAAAGTGCCTTACTTAATATACAACCGCTAAATGACTTCAAAATAAATCCATAGTGTATAAAGTTTCCAAAGCAACTTAATGTCAGTTAAGGCAGTAAAAAAAGAAACTTGATATTGATAAAGTTTTTTTTTAATTCAGCATTAAAACAAGTAATTTTCTAGTAACAACTCACAAGACTTCATGATATTTATGCATATTTGATTTAAAAATCTGTATGTTTAAAATCTAGTAGTTTTTATTTTAAACGTGGCTGGCAGAAGCGCCTTTTATATATTAAATTAGAGGAGTGCTCTGTATATCTTCTTTTTACAAGATGGCCTCATTTTGAAAGAAAATGGATGCGATAAAATTTTACATCAAGTCAGCATGTTAGCAAGAAGCTTTTTTGTGTGTTCTGAATTTGATTAATACAAGCCAAGGTCACTTCCTGAAAGATGCCTACCATTGCAGCTGCAGGCAAACCAGGCTCCCAAGTTAAGGACAGGGGGGAAGGGAATGGATGATGGCATTCATTAACACTAAGATAAACTTCCATCTTCAGTAGCAGCTATATAAGAAGGGGGCAGCATGAAGATCCCAGAATTTCTGCCACATAAAGATTAACATATTTCTAGTCATTGATATTTAAAAACAGAAATTTAATTCATTATATATAATGCTCATATCAAAATTATGTCAAAGATATCCTCAGGGGACCGCCCGGGGTGGCGGCTCAGCATTTAGCCTCACCTTCAGCCCAGAGCATGGAGTCTCAGGATCAAATACCCATTGGGCTCCCTGCATGGAGCCTGCTTCTCCCTCTGCCTGGTCTCTGCCTCTCTCTCTCTCTCTCTCTCTCTCTCTCTCTCTGTCTCTCATGAGTAAATAAATAAAATATTAGAAAAAAAAAAGATATCCTCAGGGCGCCTGGCTAGCTCAGTAGGTAGAGCATGGGATTCTTGATCTAGGGATTGGGAGTTCCAGCCCCACAGTCTCTACACAGTCTCACCCACAGTGGGTGTAGAGATTACTTAAAAATTAAAATCTTTCAATAAATAAATAAATAAATAGATATCTTCATTGCTACAATGCATTAAAACATTTCAGGGCACCTGGGTGGCTCAGTCGGTCAAGCACTTACCTTTGGCTCACATCATGACTGGGGTCCTGGGATGGAGCCCTGCATCTGGCACCCTGCTCAGTAAGGAGTCTGCTTTCCCCTCTCCCTTTGATCCTCCTCCCTCCATCATGCTCATGCTCTCTCTCTCAAATGAATAAATTTTAAAAAGAAATCTTTAAAAAAGTATTTTTCACTACTAATACTATATAAATCATCTAATACCAAATACTGATGTAATCTTAGCATTAACACAGTAAGACCTGTAGACAAAATGGCCTACAAAGAAAAGAAACAGGCCCTTGAAGAAAATAAAATCAGAGATTCAAGCTCTCTCATCTAAAAATCAAGGGTAGCTAGTCATAAAAGTAGAAATCCAAAACAAAATCCTATGTTACAAAATACTAAAGTTTTGTGCTGAAATTCAATTAATTTTCCTCTTACCAACATTAATACAAGTATTATTGTTTCTATGCTCAAAAAAACAAACATCAAAATATACATGACCGCCAATTAGCACAAACCCTCTCTGAATAATTTAACAGAATGATTTAATTGAGTAATTACTATGCATAGCTAGGAAACCATACTAAGTTACTTTGCCTGTAGCTCCATGAGATCCTATATACATTTCAACTAACTAGATAAACTATTAAGTAGAATAAGGAAATCTATATACTCATTTTCTAATTTTCTATTTAACCTTGAATAAATTAAATTGATTTTGTGTGCTTGTTTTTCCTACCTACCAAATGGAGTCATGCTTGAGCTATGGCATTCTAGAGACATATAAATCAGCAAATCACCTCTGTATTTTTACTGGCTATATAATAAACACAACATCTATTTTTTAATCAGCATGTTCAAAAGACATGATATTTCTATTTTGTACATAAACTGGGAATATAATTTTGTCCCTTTCTTGAGCTCCCCATCATTGTATTTTGATTGAAGTCTAGTTTGATGACTTCAACAAAAAAAACTGAACAGATATTAGATGCTCAAGTTCAAATAAACTGATAATGCTTTATTTTTTTTAAGTCTTTTACCTTTCAATGACTGTTAAGAAAGGGCTAATATTTAATAAGCACAGAGCTTTCCATATATGTGAAGGGTTTTTTAAATCATTTTTGGAAGGGTGCCTGGGTGGCTCAGTTGGTTAAGCATCTGTCTTTGGCTCAGGTCATGATCCCTGGGTCCTGGGATAGAGCCCCGTATTGGGCTCCATGCTTGGCAGGGTGTCTGCTTTTCCCTCTCCCTCTGCCTGCCACTCCTCCTGTTTGTGCTCTCTTCTGTGTCAAATAAATGAATTAAATCTTTTTGTTTCATTTTTTTTAATAAATCATCTTAGGAAAAGGAAGACTATCAAGTGAAAAAAATACTGTGAGAAATCCCTGAATTCAGAAAATCTAGTTGCTGCACATGGCAGAGGCATGCATTCAGAAGGGTTTTACAAGATCTAATTACATGCCTTTGAGATGGGGCAAATTCTAAAAATGGACAAAGGGTTAAAAAAAAATTTTTTTTTTAAGATTTTTCATTTATTTATTCATGGGAAACACAAAGAGAGGGGCAAAGACATAGGCAGAGGGAGAAGTAGGCTCCCTTGTTGTGGGGAGCCTGATGCAGGACTCGATCCCACCAGCATCCCAGGATCATGACCTGAGCCGAAGGCAGATGCTCAACCACTGCGCCACCCAGGTGCCCCAAAAAGGGTAAAATTAAACATTTATATACCTTCTCCTACAGAACATTTTGTGAAGCACTCAGAAGAGATAAATTTTTCCTCAATTTTTTCCAGCCTTTATATATTCTTTTTTCAACCACATGACTTAATCCAAAAATAGAACAAATCAAAGAGTTAAGCAATAGCTAGCTTCTTGCCATATACATTAAGGTGAAGGAGATGCAATCATTCCCTCACATCTCCAACCACATCATTCCTCTCCCCTGGTCTTACCCAAGTACCCAATGTGCTCCTTACTTGGCAAATAAGACAAACTCCACCAGGGTCAGGACAGCTAGATGCCTGGTCTTCCTGTACCAATGCAGTTTCTACCCCAAAAATAGAACCTGAAAGGAAGCACTGGCTATAAAATAAAAACAAAATATTGACCTCCATGTCTTTTTGCTCTCCCAGAGTGGTTCACAGATATAAGTTTGAGAATTACTCTATAAGATTCACAGATTGTTTTTTAAAATTTCAAATATTTTCTATAGCATTAAACTGGATTGACTGGCCATACCACAACTTAAAAATTCTATTACAACTTTATTTTTTTAAGATTTTATTTATTTTAGATAGAGATAGCAGGAAGGAGAGGCAAAGGGAGAGAATCTCAAGCCAAATCTGTGCTGAGTGCCAAGCCAAGGAGGGGCTCAATCTCACGACCCAGAGATCATGACCTGCTCGAAACCAAGATATGGACACTTAACCAACTGAGCCACCCAGGCAACCCCGCCATATGTTCTTTTAAAAGCACACTGGAGGGGCAGCCCAGGTGGTACAGCGGTTTAGCGCCACCTGCAGCCCAGGGTGTGATCCTGGAGACCTGGGATCCAGTCCCACATCGGGCTCCTTGCATGGAGCCTGCTTCTTCCTCTGCCTGTGTCTCTGCTTCATTCTCTCTGTGTCTCTCATGAATAAATAAATAATATCTTTAAATAAAAATAAATAAATAAAAGCACAGTGGAGGGATGCCTGGGTCTGTCTTCAGCTCTCAGGTCATGATCCCAGGATCCTAGGATGGAGCCCAGAGCCTCAGCAGGGAGCCTGCTCTCCCTCTTCCTCTGCCCCAACCCTCCACTTGTGTTCTCTCTCTCTCTCTCTCTCTCCAATGAATAAATCTTTTTTAAAAAATAATAAATACATGCACATTGGACTATGAGCCTCAACCATACCTTCAAGTGAAAAAGCTAACAGGCTGTCATTACAGTTTACCACACAGTCCCAAAAAGTGTATATCCTCCATTCATTTCATAAATGTTTGCTGAAACTATACAATATTGTACACTACTGCTATTCCAGTTTCTGTGGATACAAAGGTAAACAATGCATGAGGCCCTCACAGAAGTCCTTAAATACAGACATGTATTTGCCCTGGGCATGGCAAAGGAAGGTGCTCAGAGTCTAAAAAGACTTAATGCATGCCTTTGAGATGGGATAAACTTTAAAGATGGACAAATGTTAAAAATTACAAAGCTTGTACATTTTACTGGGTATTAACAAATAAGTATTTCCCGAAAGTGATTAGTCCCATAAAGGAAAGAAGCAGGATGATAAAATACAGAGGGAGGGGGAAGTAGGAAGAGGAAAGTAATTTCAGGTCAGAGAAGGGGGCTCCCTGAAGATACAACATTAATCTGAGAACTGAAAGGAACCAACTATGCAAAGACAATTCCAAGCAGAGAGCACAATATATGATGGCACTAAGAGATAATGAAACTAACAAACTATTATTAATCAATTATCTATTGTATTATATCATTAAGTCTGACAATTCTTTTTTTTTTTTTTTTTAGATTTATTTATTTATTCATGAGAGACGCAGAGAGTGAGAGGTAGTGACACAGGCAGAGGGAGAAGCAGGCTTCATGCAGGATCCCGATGCAGGACTCAATCCCAGGTCTACAGGATCACACCCTGGGCTGAAGGCAGACGCCCAACCACTGAGCCACCCAGACATCCCAAGTCTGACAATTCTCAACCTTCTTTCCACTTCTAGGCTGAGTCCCACACTACACAGACCAATGGGAACTTGAAAATTATGTGCTAGATAATCTGCCTAAAAAGTAATGTGCTCCATTTTAAAGTTTAAGTTTAATCAAGTCAATAAAAAAACCATACTTGGGGCACCTGGGTGGCTCAGTGGGTTAAGCATCTGCCTTCAGCTCAGGTCATTATCCCAGAGTCCTAGGTTCAAGTCCTGCATTGGCTCCCCAGGGAGCTTGCTTCTCCCTCTCCCTCCCATTCCCCCTGCTTGTGCTTTCTCTGTCAAATAAATAAAATCATTTTAAAAAATAAAAAAAACTTAAAGCTCGTAAACAGTATAGCTTTCTAGGGAAGTCTTTGTAATGAATGAGGCAAAGAAATATTACTAAAAATTATGTTTAATCAATGGATTTGGAGGGAAAGGGCATTCAAATTCCAACTCTCCTAATTGCTAACTATATGGCTACCACCTGTTTCTTCCTCTATAAAATAAGGATAGCATCTCTTGCTCTACCTGTCTCAAATGGCAGTTAAAAAGACTGAATGAGGGGATCCCTGGGTGGCTCAGGGGTTTGGTGCCTGCCTGGAATCCCAGGATCGAGTCCCACGTTGGGCTCCCGGCATGGAGCCTGCTTCTCCCTCCTTCTGTGTCTCTGCCTCTGTGTGTGTGTGTGTGTCTATAATTAATAAATAAATAATAAATAAATAAATAAATAAATAAATAAATAAATAAATAAATAAATAAATCTATCTATCTATCTATCTATCTATCTATCTATCTATCTTTAAAAAAAAAAAAAAGACTGAATGAGGGACGCCTGGGTGGCTGGGCAGTTGGGCGCCTGCCTTCAGCCCAGGGCATGATCCTGGAATCCCGGGATCGAGTCCCACATCGGGCTCCCGCATGGAGCCTGCTTCTCCCTCTGCCTGTGTCTCTGCCTCTCTCTGTGTGTCTCTCATTAATAAATAAATAAAATCTTAAAAAAAAAAAAAAAAAAGACTGAATGATCTGAGATCCTTGCTACCACCAAGGATACTGTCAGGAAAAGCCATGACTCTAGATACAAAAAATATACAGCCCATTCATTAAGAGAATCTCCCAGGGCCTCACACTTGATTTTATTAATTCTTACTTAAACCCAGCTTACTAGATTATCTGGTTTCCCAACTTCACAGCATTATTAAAGGAAGAGGCTACTAGAGGCAATAATGTATTGACAACAGCAAGACAGTACAGATAAGTGGCTGGCAAACAAAAGTGAAACAAAAAAAAAAAAAAGTTAAAATAAGAAGCAAACACAAAAACTCTTAAAATTAAAGTGGTCTAGGAGCGCCTAGCCAGATCTGTCAGTTAAGTGTCTGACTCTTGACATCAGCTCAAATCTTGATCTCAGGGTCATGAGTTCAGGCCCTGCTGCATTGGGTTTTATGCTGGGTATGGAGCCTACCTAATAAAAAAAAAAAAAAAAAAAAAATATTCAAGTGGTCTAGACTCTACAATCATTCTGCCTAAAGAGAAATAATCCTGTTTAATTCTGAAGGTAAAAGAGGTATCACCCACAGCAAAAAATAATAATAATGCTCCAAATGTCCTGTAGTATGAGAAGATTAAACATACTTGGCACACTGCTTGAAAAGAGTGTGAAGACACTTTAAAATTTCCATTTCCAAGGGTTAAATTTCCACAAGAGTCGGTGCCATAACGGTTGTGGTTTTGGCTATGCCAGCAAACATTACGCTGTGTACCTTTTTCTTCTCTGCACCTTTTTCCCTCTATTCCCAGCCTCCCCAAGTATGGGGCTTCCAAGCAATGGAATGACCAGAAGGCATTACTGCAAAGGTTAGAAAATCGTGGGACTCAGAAATCAAGAGTGGGGAGTCAGAGTTAAGGCAAGAAGGAGTTTCCCTTAAGTACAACACAAAATCCAGAAGGCTAAAGAGATCAATACATTAAAAATTAGCATATTTTTGTAGAAAAACTCATAATCAAAGTTAATCATCAACTGGACAGATCTCCTACAATTTGTGCACCAAGATAGTAATGGTAAAGGAAGTGATCTATTGAATAAGCTAAAAATTCATGAATTTAAATATGAAAATATACACACAGGAACACAAAAAAAAAAAAGAAACTGTCCCAGGTTAAAGAGGACTGAAGAGACCTAACAAATGAATGCAATGTGTGCCATCTTGGATTTTCCTTCCCTCTAGAGGAGATTTTGGGACAACTGGTGAGATATAGAATAAGATCTATAGAACAGGGGCAGCCCCGGTGGCTCAGTGGTTTGGCACCACCTTCAGTCCAGGGTGTGATCCTGAAGACCCAGGATCGAGTCCCACATCAGGCTCCCTGCATGGAGCCTGCTTCTCCCTCTGCCTGTGTCTGTGTCTCTACCTCTCTCTCTCTGTGTCTCTCACAAATAAATAAATTAAATCTTGGGATCCCTGGGTGGCGCAGTGGTTTAGCGCCTGCCTTTGGCCCAGGGCGCAATCCTGGAGACCCGGGATCGAATCCCACGTCGGGCTCCCGGTGCATGGAGCCTGCTTCTCCCTCTGCCTGTGTCTCTGCCTCTCTCTCTCTCTCTCTCTCTGTGTGACTATCATAAATAAATAAAAAGTAAAAAAAAAAAGATTTAAATAAATTAAATCTTTTTTTTTTAAATCTATAGAACAGATATTGTAACAATTCCATGATTTTTTTAACCACAGTGTGATAATGTAAAAAATATAGGTCTGAGGAAACGTATACTGAAATATTTAGTACAGGACATCATATCTGCAACTTACTCTCAAATGGTTCAGAAAAAAATTATTTTTAATGATAAAAAGAGAAAAGCAAATATAGTAAAATGTTAAAAATGAAGACTGGATGGCACCAAGTAACTCTTCGTCTAAGTGCTGCAACTTTTCTGTAAATTCCAAATTAAAAAAAAAAAAAAAGAAAAATAACCTAAAATGTATATAATAGACTGGGACGAAACAAGAGTAGTCTGAAAAGACAATAAAAACCCAGAACATAGGGCAGCCTGGGTGGCTCAGAGGTTTAGCGCCGCTTTCAGCCCAGGGTGTGATCCTGGAGACCCGAGATCGAGTCCCACATCAGACTCCATGTATGGAGCCTACTTCCCCCTCTGCCTGTGTCTCTGCCCCTCTCTCTCTCCCTCTCTCTCCCTCTGCGTCTCTTGTAAATAAATAAATAAAATCTAAAAAAAAACAAAACAAAACAAAAAAACCAGAACATATAGGAGACCTTACAAATTAGTAAGAAAAGACAACATAAGAGGACAAAAGGGCAAAGAATCAGAATAGGAAGTTCACAAGAACACAAATGGTCAACAAATACATGAAAACATGCATAGTTCTCCCAAGAGATAGGGAAATGTAGAATAAAAACAATTGAAGAAAACAATGTCAGGTGGCAAAAACTAATCATTTTAAATATGTATCCTTTATTCCATGGCTAAGAATATATATTTATACAAAGTTATAACAATATGGATAAGGTTATCCAATATAATACCCTATAAAAAAAAAGGGAGGAAGGAACAAATAATGAGCATCAGTAGGGGAATATAAACTAATTTCATGCAAGCTCTGTAAGGTAAGAGACTCCAGTATGTTCTAATCATTAATATTTATCTCCAGTAACTAGCATGTGACATATTCAACATATATTTGCTCAATTAATTGAAAAATGGTTGGGGATCCCTGGGTGGCTCAGCGGTTTAGCACCTGCCTTTGGCCCAGGGCGCAATCCTGTAGTCCCCGGATCGAGTCCTGTGTCAGGCTCCAGGCATGGAGCCTGCTTGTGTCTCTGCCTCTCTCTCTCTCTGTCTATCATGAATAAATAAATAAATCTTTTTTAAAAATGGTTAAAGGATATCACAGAATGATGTATTATATAGTCCTTGAAAAGAATGCACTATGAAATATATATATATAAATAAATAAATAAATAAATAAATAAATAAATAAATAAATAAATAAATAAAATTTTTAAAAAGATGGGGTGCCTGGGTGGCTCTGAAGGTTGGATGTCTGCCTTCAGCTTGTTGTAATCCCAGAATCCTGGGATCAAGCCCTGTATTAGGCTCCCTGCTCAGTGGAGGGAGGGGTCTGCTTCTCCCATTCCCTCTCCCCCTGACTTGTGCTCTCTCTCAAATAATCGGACAAATCTTTAAAAAAAGGAGGGGGGGGGAATGCAGTAGATGTACATATATAATCACCTAAGAAGAGGTCCATGAAACAAATGGACAAAACAACTTGCAGGTAACATATAACATAATTGTTTATAGAGTGTGAGAACATGTCTACATAGATATATCCGCTTATATTTGGGGAAAAGCAAAGAAAGGTTCATACAATTTTGACAAATGATTAAAGTAATGGAATGTTTTTTCAAGAGGCGGGATTACAAATAACTTTGTTATCAGTATTTTAAGATGAAAATTAAATTTAAAGAAGATGCCACAAAAAAAACTATTAAGCTGCACACATCATTAAATTCCTTAATGTAACATAAAAAGAGCAGATTAGAAAAAAGTTAAGTACTATGCACCAAGAGTCTTAAAAATCTCTGATCCAGATTCTACTTCCAGGAGTCTTTCCAAGAAGTACAGTAGTCCCCCACCTTATCTGCAAGGAATACATCCCAAAAAACCCCAGTGGATGCCTGAACACACACATACACACACACACAATGTTTTTTCCTATACATACTTACCTATGATAAAGTTTATTAGGCACAGTAAAAGATTAACATAGAAAATATATACTACAATAAAAGTTAGGTGAATATGGTCTCTAAGTACTATACTTACCTTCCTTCTTATAATGATGTGATGGCAGATGATAAAAAAGATCAAGTGAACGACACAGGTGCTGTGACAGACCATTAGCCTATACTACTGGCCTTCTGATAATATATTAGAAGGAAGTTTATCTGCTTCCAGACCTCAGTTGAAATCCCAGAAAGCAAAGCTTAGAGGAGGACTTAGTAACATATTTGCAAACAAAGCTTAGGATAACAAATGCTCCCATCAACATTACTTTTAATGATCATAAAATGGATGCAAGCTTTAATTATTGAAAGTTCTGCCCAAGAGTCCCTCTCTGGCTCCATCAGTAGAGCGTGCAACTCTTGATCTCTCAGGGTTGTTGATTCAAGCCCTACGATGGACACAGATACTACTTAAGGGAAAAGTTCTGCACAATTACACATAAAAGATGCAGAAATATATAAAAACTGCAACACAGGATAAACAAAAATTTAGCAAATGTGCCAAATATTAATCCCCAAGATTACTAGTGCCCTTGTTCCACTTGGAAATTGCCCACATATTTCCAAAATAAGCTGGTTTTGCTCCTATGACTAACAAATAAAAGGGATATGACACATTATAGTTTATTTATGAACATTCCCAAACTTATTTTGCATTTGAAATACAAAATCCTAACCCAGGGGCCCCTGGGTGGCTCAGTCAGCTAAGCACTGACTAGTGGTTTCAGCTCAGGTCATGATCTCAGGATCGTGAGATCAAGCCCTGAATGTTATGTTGCTCCATGCTCAGCAAGGAGTCGGCTTCAGATTCATAATCTCTTTCTCACTCTCCCCACCCTCAAAATAAATATGTAAATCTTTAAAAAGAAAAACAAAACCCTAACCCCTTACCTAAACTAGATCCTAAGCCCAATTCCTATCCCTCATTTGCAATTTAAACAAAACAAAATGAAAATATCAAGAAAAGTCACAGACTGGGAGAAAATATTTGCAAAACACAGATCTGATAAAGGATTTATACCCAAAATATACAAAGAACTCTTAAAGGGGATCCCTGGGTGGCTCAGCATTTTGGCACCTGCCTTCGGACCAGAGCGTGATCCTGTGGACCCGGGATCGAGTCCCACATCGGGCAACCTGAGAGAGCCTGCTTCTCCCTCTGCCTGTCTCTGCCTGTCTCTCCCTCTCTCTCTCTCTCTCACTGTCGCTCATAAATAAATAAAAATCTTTGAAAAAAAAATAAAATAAATTCCACATTAGGAATTTTTTTAAAAAGAACTCTTAACAATAACAAAAAATAATCAACATAAGAACACAACCCATTAAAAAATGGCAAAAGATCTAGACACCACACTGAAGATATACAGATGGTAAAGACACACATGAAAAGATGCTCAATATTATATGTCTTTAAAGAATTAAATTTAATGCTAAAATGAGGAGCACCTGGGTGGCTCAGTCAAGCATCTGACTCTTGATTTCAGCTTAGGTCATGATCTCAGGGTTAAGATCAAGCCCCACTTTGGGCTCTGTGCTGAGCAAGAAGCCTGCTTAAGATTCTGACTTCCTCTCCCTCTGCCCCTCTTAGCCCCCTGCTTTGTACTTGCTCTCATGCTGTGTAAGGGAAAAAAAAAAAAAAAAAAAAACTAAAAGGAAATACCACCACACATCTATTACAATGGTTAAATCATGGGCGACCCTGGTGGCTCAGCGATTTAGCGCCGCCTTCAGCTCGGGGTGTGATCCTGGAGACTGGGGATCGAGTCCCACGTCGGGCTCCCTGCATGGAGCCTGCTGCTTCCTCTGCCTGTGTCTCTGTCTCTATCTCTCTCTGTGTCTCTCATGAACAAATAAATAAAAATCTTAAAAAAAAAAAAAAAAGAGTTTAAAAAAAAAAGAATGGTTAAATCTTAAAAATGACAGTAACAAATGCTGATGAGAATACAGAGCAACAAGAGCTCTCCTTTATTGCTGGGGGAAATGCAAAATGGTACAACCATTTTAAGATAGATTGGCAGTTTCTTACAAAGTTAAACACACTCGGGGATCCCTCTGGGTGGCTCAGGGGTTTAGCGCCTGCCTTTGGCCCAGGGTGTGACCCTGGAGTACTGGGATCAAGTCCCACATCGGGCTCCCTGCATGGAGCCGGCTTCTCCCTCTGCCTGTGTCTCTGCCCCCACCTCATATCTCTCATAAATAAATAAATAAAATCTTTAAAAATATGTATATATTTAAAATACTTAATAAAAGTTGTGGCCCATTTAAAAAAAAGTTAAACGCACTCTTTATCATAGGATCCAACAATCACACTCTTTTTTTTTTTAAGATTTTATTTATTTATTCAGGAGAGAGAGACAGGGGGCGGGGGGCGGGGCAGAGAGAGAAAGCAGGCTCCATGCAGGGAGCCCAACATGGGACTCAATCCCAGATCTCCAGGATCACACCCTGGGCTGAAGGCGGCGCTAAACTGAGCAACCCAGACTGCCCCAACAATCACACTCTTAAGTGCAAGCTGAACACATGTCCACAAAAACTCTACAAATGTTTAATAGCAGATTTATAATTTCCAAACTTGAAAGAAACCAAAATATCCTCCAATAAGTTAAAGTAGATTAATTGTTGTATATCCACACAGTGGAATATTATTCAGCAACAAAAAGAAATGAGTGGTCAAGACAAGACATGGGGAAACTTTAAATGCACACTAAGTGAAAGAAGCCAATGTGAAAAAGGCTACATACTATATGATTCCAACTACATGACATTCTGCAAAAGCCAAAACTATAGAAACGATGTAAAAAAAAAAAAAAAAAAAACAGTGGCAGCTAGGGGTTCAGGGTGAGGGGAGGAGGATAAATAGGTGAAGCACAATTAACTTTTAAAAGAATTGAAACTATCCTGTATGATATTGTAATGACAGATATACAGCATTATAAATTTTTCAAAACCTACAGAACAATAAACACAAAAAAATCTTAATGTAAACTGTGGACTTTGGTTAGTAACGTGGCATGCATATTGGTTCATTAGTTATAAAAAGTGCACCATGTACCACAGTAATGCAAAATGTTAAGAGGGGAACTAGGGGGCTGGGCAGAAGTGGAATACAGGAACTCTGCTATCTACTCAATTTTTCTGTAAATCTAAAATCTATTCTATAAAACAAAGTCTATTCATTTTTAATGTTAAGAATTACAAAAGGGACACCTGGGTGACTCAGTGGTTGAGCCATCTGCCTTTGGCTCAGACCAAGGCGTGATCCCGAGATCGATTCCCGCACTAGACTCCCTGCATGGAGCCTGCTTCTCTCCTCCTTCTGCCTATGTCTCTCTCTGCCTCTCTTTGTGTCTCTCGTGAATAAATAAATAAAATCTTAAAAAAAAAAAAAAAAGAATTACAAAGAAATACGCTACTTTTCAAGTGGATATCTAACACAAATTAAGTAATCAAGTTTTTTTTAATAATTGAATTGTATAAGACTTTCAAAAATAAGGCTGCAAAATTTTTACACCATATAGCTCACTTTTGCAATGCAACCCAACACTTCCAAAAAGAAAAGTAACATGAAAATTCTTCATCACAGGCTTCATGCAATCTCTCCGTCATTAATACCAACCATGTTGGCTCTTAATGATAAGTTACACTTGCTTCAACAATACATTTAAACTTAACTCAATATGGAAGCTTTCTTCATTAAAATTCTCACACAATTGTTAAGTCTTTGCAATATCATCTGCATAAAAAAGGAAAAAATTGGGGGCAGCCAGGTGGCTCAGCAGTTTAGCATGGCCTTCAGCCCAGGGTGTGATCCTGGAGACCAGGGATCTAGTCCCACTAGTCCCAAGTCAGGCTCCCTGCATGGAGCTTGCTTCTCCCTCTGTATCTCTCATGAATAAATAAATAAAATCTTTAAAAAAAAAAAAAAAAAAGGAAAACATTTTAAGACTTTTTCCTACCATTTCAAAAACATTTATCAAATATCTACTATGTACCAAGCTAAACATACTGTGATAACAGTTCCTGCCTTGTCAAGGAAATTAATCTTATTTTCCAATGAAAATCTCTTCTAATAAGCTTGTTCTGAGGACTATTAAGTAGTGCAATGATACAAACTTTAGATGTTACCAGAACAGAAATACAAATTGTTAGTGATTCACACAAAAACCTGAGAACTAGCTTACCAAGAAGAAATTTAAGTTGTAAAATTACAAAGTATTTTGGTATTTTTGGATTAAATAAAAAAGCACAAACATGACTAAATAAATTAGGGAAAGAAAATATCTTAAACCAGTTTCACAGGCAGCTCCTCCTCCCCTCAATAAATTGGGGTACATTCACAAAGAAAAAAAACACAACCTTAACAATCCCTAATAATGACAAAGCCTGTAAGTACCAAGTGAGCACTTAAGGTACTGCTTGCTGTTTATTACATGGAAATCTCTTCAGACACATGCATAAACAGGAAACACTATTTTTGGCACAAGTCTTAGAGAATGTAAGTTTGTATATAGGCAGTTCTTTCAAGTACTACACGGGGAAAGTAGCTTCAAGCTTTCAAAAGAAAGAAACTAATAAATCTCATATTAGAACTTAAAATTTCCTTCACCAAGAGACTTGTAGAGCACAAGTAGAAAGTAAAGCAATAACTGTATTATTACAGTACTATAAAAGTATTAATTACAGTAATAATACATATTAACTTATCAGGAAAGTATCTCACTTCACAGACAAGAAAGGACTCCAGAAGCTGTGATTTGTCCACTCTGATGAAGCACACCCTCAAGTATGCTAAGATTCCATCTGTGATAAATGGGAAATCCTAACATAATAAAAATATTCTTAAAATCTGCTTAGATTTAGTTGCTCTGTTTAAACCAATCTGCTTACATTTAACTACATTAGAGCCATTAATTAGATTTATTCAGATAAAAGCTCAGCAAATAATTCTATAAGTCTTATATTAACATCTTAAATAGAAAACAAACTGGTCATTAAAAACCACTTTTATGGGCAGCCCCAGTGGCCCAGCGGTTTAGCGCCACCTTCGGCCCGAGGTGTGATCCTGGAGACCAGGGATCCAGTCCCGTGTCGGGCTCCCTGCATGGGGCCTGCTTCTCCTTCTGCCTGTGTCTCTGCCTGTGTGTGTGTCTCTCATGAATAAATAAATAAAATCTTTGGGGGGGGCGGGGACTTTTATAAAGAACTTTCTAATCCCAACATTCACCATTTACCAAAAAGCTTAAACCACTTTTTACCACAAAAACTATTTTATTAGGGGTGCTTGGGTGGCTCGGTGATTGAGCGTCTGCCTTTGGCTCAAGTTGCTATCCCAGGGTCCTGATCCCATATCAGGCTCCCCACAGGGAGCCTGCTTCTCCTTCAGCCTATGTCTCAGCCTCCCTCTATGTGTCTCTCATGAATAAATAAATAAAATTGAGGGGGGGAGGGGAGGGGAGGGGAGGGGAGGAGAGGGGAGGGAAGGGAAATGTAATTTGGGATGCCTGGGTGGCTCAGTAGGTTGACCATCTGACTCTTGATCTGCCTCTGGATTTCAGCTCAGGTCATGGGCTTGGGGTCATAAGATCCAGGGCAAGGAAAGAGATCTACTTGAGATTATTTCCCTCTCCTTCTGCTTCTCCCCCTCCTCACCTGTGGTTTCTCTCTCTCTCTAATAAGTAATAGGTTAACACCACCCATTAACTGATCAAATTATACTATGAAAGACTGTCTTGCATACAATTAATCTCCAATAACTTTTACCCCTTTTCTCATTCCAATTATTTTCATGCACCATTTTGAACCTAGGGAAACAAACTGTTTATTTTAAACTCGATCCTACCATAAACAGAAGAAAAGGAACATTTCTAGAATCCTAGGGCGCACAGCATTTCATCGTTCATGTATGAGACATCTACAGTTTAGGTAAGTTAGAATAACTTGCTCAATGTCTCACAACTGAAGGAACAAAGAAGTAGAACTCAGAATAGCCTGAATTCCAAGCTCATGCATTTTGTACTATCCTTCTCCTTTTAATGTATTAACCATTGTGGTCTTATAAATTTTGGTTCTAAAATTACCCAATAGCAACAATTTTGCAATTTTGGGGGGAGGAGGAGCACAAAAGTAGAAAACAGATACCCAACAACTACCTAAAACTACATTTTTCCAATACATAACCAAGGGATATTAGACCTATAGTCTCACCCCCTATTTTTCGTAATTCCGAATCTTAGGTCTAGAAAACCATTAGAGGACAAGATCTTGCCAGAATCAGAACCCCCATCTTCCCATTCCACGCTTGATATACCTTCCTTATCACTCCACTTGTCACAGAGCAGTGGATATCCTACTATGGTGCCCACAGCAGCAGCAAATTCAGAAATGCAAATTCCTGAACCCTGCGCTGGTACAGTTAACCCTGAAGGTGGGGTCCAAACAATCCATGGTTTAAGCATTCAGGTGATTCTGGTGTGCTCTAAAGTTTGAAAACTATTGTTTTTCGAAGAAAACTTGACCTAGGACAAATGCTCCTTTAAGAAGGAGTTAATCATACTCCTAAAAAGAGAAAACAGACTGACTTAATCCTCCTTTCCTATTGTCTAGCCTAGAGCAGTTCTCAAACATCAGAGAGCAGAATCACCTGGTTAGGAGAGGCTAAACTCCTGGGCCCTATCCCCAGAGATTACAATTCAACAGGCCTGGGGTAGAGGCCTTGAATTTGCACTTCTAATATTGTCCAGATGATATAAATACTGTACAAAAGCAAACTACACTTTTGAGTAGCAGTGTACTAAAAGCAAACCCTCATATAGATCTCACATATCCCAACCTGAAGAACACTTCAATCTTTCTTTTCTCATCCTTCCTGCTTGCCCAATGAGATCTCAATCTCTCCCATGATTATTTTTGGAAGTCACAACCAATTTTGTCAATTCAATTTGTAGAGGAAGGCAGTCTGCCACTCCAAAATGTGTCCTTTTGGCATGTGGATTATTTTAGGCTATTTTCAAGAAAGAGAAGGCTCAAGAAGAATCTTTGATCTTCCCCCTAGCTGCCTAGAATTTAGATAGAAGACCTGCTCCAGGAAGGAGCTATCACCAGAGATAACTACAGTATAATAGGAATTAGGTGTGGTAGACAAGGACGAATTTACCAAGACTGTTTTTTTTTTAAATTCCACTGCTCTATGTCCTATTGTTTCTATATAGTACAGCAAACATTTACTCTTTCTCATCTTTCTGCCAATTGTCTTCCTTCCCTTTGAAGTCCTTGACCTCACCCCCTTTCTCCTTAGCTCTGTATGGCATGTATAATGCAATTGCCTGACTACCTACCTGTGGGCCTCATATTCTTATGGAGCCCCCTTACACGTATAATCAGATTGATTTTCTTCTATTAATCTGTCTCATGTCAATTTAATTCTTGGACCAACCTACAAGAACCCTGATAGGAGAGGTAAATTTTCCTCCCCAATTCCCATTTCTCAAAATATACAATGAGGTTAAGTTAGAATTGAGATTTATTATCTTCAGAACAAAATACCAAATAAAGCTTTCAGAAGGGCTTATATGAAATTTTTTTTAAAGATTTTATTTATTTATTCATGAGACACACACAGAGAGAGGCAGAGACATAGGCAGAGGGAGAAGCAGGCTCCGTACATGGAGGCCAATGTGGAACTCGATCCCAGGACCGTGGGATGACACCCTGAGCCAAAGGCAGCTGCTCAACCGCTGAGCCACCCAGGTGTCCCAGCTTATATGAAATTTTAATATGGTTCAAATAAATTTGTCATGTGGCCACAAGAAAAAGTATCCTATAAGATACCACAAAGAACAGCTGAATTGAGAATACCTCAATTCTATCAGGAGGTCCACACATATGTGACTGTAGGGAGAAATTTGAGAAAACAGTTTGATGATCTTTCGGCAACTTTTTATATAGACTTATGTGAAAATTCTACCACTACAGTCCCATAACAGCAATACCCAGATGGCTAGATACACAGAAGTACGAAAAGAAGTATGTTTATAAACTGATGATCACCAAAATTACCTATTTCATTTATTCATTCAACATACTTTTACTAAATGCCTACTATAAGCAAATCAGGAACTCAGAGGCACAAGATGCTCTTAAGAGCCCATGTCCTGGGATCCCTGGGTGGCGCAGTGGTTTGGCGCCTGCCTTTGACCCAGGGCGTGATCCTGGAGACCCGGGATCAAATCCCACGTCGGGCTCCCGGTGCATGGAGCCTGCTTCTCCCTCTGCCTGTGTCTCTGCCTCTCCCTCTCTCTGTGTGACTATAATAAATAAATTTTAAAAATTAAAAAAAAAAAAGAGCCCATGTCCTGAACTACCAACATCACCTGATATCATTAGTTTTTAATATTTCTGAAACTTGTCCATTTCATCCTAACCCCATTACTACTACCCTTTAGTAGTTTAGGTAGTATATTTTCCCTGGATTACTCCAAAAGTCTATCATTATTCTTCACTTAATCCTCAACTGAATCTGGACAATCTTTCCATGGCTATGAAGCTCAAATTCCTTTCTCAGCTCATTTCTAAAGACCTCTCCTTATACCTAATGGTCCACCCACACTAAATAATTTAACATTTCCCAGAGAACACCCAAATGCACCAAGTCTTGTTGCAGAAGCCACTCTTGGTCAGAATGCTATTCTACTGACCCACCTACCTCCAGTTCATATCTTATAATAACACCCTTCCTCTTGAAAGCTTACCCAGATGCTTCCACTTTGTCTCTTCCAGCCACTCTTTTCCAGCCCACTCTCCCAATCCCAAATTAGGTTATAGACTCCTCTAATGAGCCCAATAACACCTATGAAAAACATCCCTACTGTGCTTACCACCAGGTAAATGCCTCTCTTCTTGCTCTTCCCCCTCTTGAAAACAGAGTCCAAGTCCCTGCATCATTTTAGCCACAGTACCTAATAGTTAGCAGGCACACAATATTTTGTTGATTAAATAGATGAGGGGAGGAAGGATACAGGTGAATATGTACAGGATGCAGAAATCTTGGCAGAATCATTCCCCATAAAGAAGTTGAAACATCTGAAAGTTACTTACCAATATATAAGAAAGTTTTACATAAACTCTCATAACATTTGAGAAATTCTCTGAAGATAATTCTACTACTATATACAAGACTCTTGGTTACAAGCACAAACGAAAATTAAAAAACAGTACTGAAAAACAAGAATCAGTCTGCCATCAAATAATTTGTGGTACGGATATAAACTCTTCGACTCAAGAAGTTAAAATATAATTAGGGGCTTTGGAGTGGCTCAGCCAGTTAAGCATCTGACTCTTGATTTCCACTCAAGACATGATCTCTGGATCACGAGATTGAGCCCCATGCTGGGCTCTGCACTGAATGTGGATCCTGCTTAAAATTCTCTATCTCCCTCTCCCCTTACCTCTTCTCCTGCTCACACTTTCTCGCTCCCTCTTTAAAAAAAAAAAAAAAAAAAAAAAGTTAAAATAGAATTAAAAGATGCCAACACAGCTATTACAGTTTTCTGGAATTTAAAACATACACACACTTAGGACTTAATGTCATGCTACAGAATACCAAATGCCTTTGGTTTTCTGTTCCAGGAATGATGTTTGGAATTCTGCCAAACACAAAGAAGAAACCCTAAGGTTCCTCCATGCTTTGCACTATGTGAAGAAACCAGCCTGCCCAGAAAAGATGAAATCATGTACAATATTGTTGAAGAACCAGTCATAAAAGACACATTTCAGGGCACCTAGGTGGCTCAGTTAAGTATCTACCTTCAGCTCAAGTCATGATCCCAGGATCCTGGGAGGGAGTCCTAAATCCAGCTCTCTACTCAGTAGGGAGTCTGCTTCTCCCTCTGCCCTTGCCCCCTACTTGTGATCGCTCTCTCAAATAAACAAAATCTTTCAATTAAAAAAAGACACATTTCAAATAGAAAATGAGAAGACGGGATCCCAGGGTGGCACAGCGGTTTAGCGCCTGCCTTTGGCCCAGGGCGCGATCCTGGAGACCCGGGATCGAATCCCACATCGGGCTCCCGGTGCATGGAGCCTGCTTCTCCCTCTGCCTGTGTCTCTGCCTCTCTCTCTCTCTCTCTCTCTGTATGACTATCATAAATAAATAAAAATTAAAAAAAAAAAAAAAAAGAAAATGAGAAGACAGTAAAGATTACAAACTTTATACAGTCTAGTCTATCCAGTTGAGAGCCTCATCCTAAAACAGACATAAAAAATATTTTATGGCGTTGTTCTGAGAATTAGAGGAGAGATTTACATAAAGCACTTGAAATACTCAGATCCTAATACATGTTATCAAGTGCTCAATAAACAGGAATTATTGATACTAATACTTTATGATAGAAGAAATCTTAGAAAGCAAAAGCCAGATAGCAAAAGTTTCATTCCTATTACTGTTTCACTTCTTTTCTAATGATAAAGACTTCTTCTTCTAAACTGGGTCCCCAAGAAAATTTTTATAAAAATGAGTTATTACAATTACCAGCTAAATCAATTATGTTTACATTTAGTAAACAAAAAAATTGTTAACAAGCATTTAGTATCTTCATAATGCTACATCAAAGTCATTTCATAGATATAAAGGATACCTAAAAATCACATTACACATATAAAAATTCTAAAATCCTTAAAATATCTAAGACAAAATATGACCTATGTTATGGATTGAACTGCAACCTCTAAAATTCATATGTCAAAGCCCTAACCCTCAGTATCTCAGAATATGACTGTATTTGGCAATTGGGCCTTTTTTGTGTGTTTGTTAAGTAGGCTCCATGCCCAGTGTGGAGCCCAGAGTGGGGCTTGGACACATGACCCCCCAGGGATCGCATGCTCCATCCAGTAAATGAGCCAGAGAGGCACCCCTGGAAATATGGTCTTTAAAGAGGTAATTAAGTGAAAATGAGGTGAGTGTCTTATATGACTAATGTCCTTATAAGAGGAAGGAATTTGGACACAGACACATACATGTATATAGAAGGCAGCACCTGTAAGCCAAGGAGAGAGGCCTCAGAAAAAAAAAAAAAAAAAACAATCCTGAGGCACCTTGGGTGGCTCAGTCAGTTAAGCATCTACCTTCAGCTCGGGTCATGATCTCAGGGTCTTAGGATAGAACATCATGTGTGAAATTAAATAAATAAACAAACAAACAAACAAACATACATACATACATACATCATGTGTGGCTCCCTGCTCAGTGGGGGAGTCATTTCTCCCTCTCCCTCTGTCCATCCCCACATTGTTCTCTCTCAAATAAATAAAATATTTAAGAGAGAGAGAGAGAAAGAAAAAGAAAGGAGGGGGAGGAACCAATCCTGCAGATACATTGATCCTGGACTTCTGGCCTCCAGAATTTTAAGAAAATAAATTTATCTTTATAGTACCTGACCTGTGGTACCTTATTAGGGCAGACCTAACAAACAAATACAGCCTACCCTTCCTAAAACTAGACAGAGCTTATAGAGTGGCAGTATATTTCTAGTTGTAGTCAGTGGTTCCTCAAGCTAATCCTCAACACCACCTAGAATTAGACACATTTCAAGGCATGTGACTGGCTCAGCTGGTAGAGCATGTAATTCCTGAGCCCAGAGTTCTGGGTTTGAGCCCCACGTTGGGTGTAGAAATTACTTAAAAAATTAAAAACCTTTTAAAAGGGGGATCCCTGGGTGGCTCAGCAGTTTGGCGCCTGCCTTTGGCCCGGGGGCGCAATCGGGTCCTGGGATCGAGTCCCATATTGGGCTCCCGGCATGGAGCCTGCTTGTCCCTCTGCCTGTGTCTCTGCCCCCTCCCTCCTCTCTCTCTCTCTCTCAGTCTCTCGTGAATGAATGAATGAATGAATGAATAAATAAATAAATAAATAAATCGATCGATCGATCGATCTTGGGATCCCTGGGTGGCGCAGCGGTTTGGCGCCTGCCTTTGGCCCAGGGCGCAATCCTGGAGACCCGGGATCGAATCCCATGTCAGGCTCCCGGTGCATGGAGCATGCTTCTCCCTCTGCCTATGTCTCTGCCTCTCTCTCTCTCTGTGACGATCAAAAATAATAAATAAAAATTTATTTTAAAAAAATCATTTAAAAAAAACTAAATAAATAAATAAATAAATAATCTTTAAAAAAGGAACAAAAATATTTTTTAAAAAAAGAGACACATTCCCAAAGGCAAAAAATCAAACACTTAAAGCCAGAATCAGGAATTACATATCATACATACTTTCTTTTAATAAAATACATTACACTATTTGGGCAATGGCTGATCTAAAGCATTATTAACATATATTACATTAATAGATCACCTTTTTTGAAGGAAAACATGCATATTCTGAATTTTTATGTGCACCTATTAAGACAGTCCTCTCAACATGAACAATATTAGAGACAGTTTTTGGATAGAAGAAACAAATTTTGAATTCAAAGAAATGGCAATTTAAACCCCACTGGTGCCACTTACCAGTTATTTGACCTTAAGGAAGTTAGTTATTCACCTCTCTGACCCTCAAATTCCTCAATTGTAAATGAGGATGAAATAATATTTTACCAGATTATCAGGCTCAGCGAGAGCTATATTAAGCACCTGGCACAATTCCTAACACAAGGAGGGTACTCAATAAATAGTGATGATAAGATCATCATCCAAAGAAAATATGCATGAGAAGTGGGTGTCACTGTTAACAGGACTATAAACTTTCACATCTTTATGGAAGGCAGTTGTGAAATATCTATGTAAGCATTAAGGATATCCCTCTGACCCAGAAATTTAAGTTAGAGAAATCTATTCTACAGAAATACTTGCACAAGTGGGTAAAAGTCAAAGAAAAGGGGTATTTTTTGTGACACCATTTTACCAAGCAAACAGATTAAGTCTGGTTTAATGTTAGACTATACTAGAACCATATTTGTCATTTCTTAAATGAAGTAAATCTCTATGTACTAAGACATTGGCAATGAGAGAATAAGCACAGTATGATCCAACAAAGTAAAAACTATGTGTTTATATATATATGCATGGAAGAAGAGTATGAAAAGATCTAATACCAAACCACAAGTAGCTTTCACTTTTTGCTCACATAGCCTGTAAATTGTAAACATTGTTAAAACTCAAAATATTGGGGCACCTGGGTAGCTCAGTTAAGCATTCTGCCTTCAGCTCAGAGGGGTCCTCTGTTTAGTGGAGAGCCTACTTCTTCTGCTCCCTCTATCCCTCTCTCATGCTCATGCTTACTCTCTCTCTCCCTCTCTCTCTTGCTATCTCAAATAAATAAACAACCTTTAAATTTAAAAAACCCAAAATACTGGGACACCTGGGTGGCTCAGCAGTTGAGCATCTGCCTTCAGCTTGGCTCAGGGCATGATCCTGGAGTCCCGGGACCGAGTCCCACATCGGGCTTCCTGCATGGAGCCTCCTTCTCCCTCTGCTGCCTATGTCTCTCATGAATAAATAAAATGTTTAAAAAGAAAACACCAAAATATTAATTTTTTCCCCACTAAAGAAACAAGGTTGTACACCATCTTTTCAGACTAAATGCTTTCCTGTTCTATGGAATGGGATATGTTAAGGAAAATTTCAAAGAAAAATGTTACACATTTAACTCTCCCTCCTTATTGAAAAAGTCTAAAATCTATATTAAGCCTATGTTCAAGACAGTCAAAATCAATTTCTACTTGATATTTTTCAGTTTCTATTTCTACAGTCAATTCTAACTTTGTAGAGTTGGTCACAAAACATTTTAAAAACTGCTAATTATTTGCTATATAACCAAGTCACACTGTCAAATTCTTCCTCCCTTCCTTTCAAAATAATGTAGTTAAATATGTATTTAGAACACAAAATCACTTTAATGGTACCTAAGGAAAAATAAAATAAATCTGCGCCCAAAATCAGACAAATTATTGGAAAGATTCAGCATTTTAGACTACTATAAACTGCAATATTCCTGTTTCCGACAGTTGTCCAATGTTAACACACAGAACAAACTGAGACTGGAATCATGGAAAGTCACAATGAAAATGGAACCACCTTGTTTTATACATATGAAGAAAATAAAGTACAAAAAGTGACTTAACCAAGTTCACACAGTTAAAAAAAAGATCAGTGCAGGGCCCTGACTTCCCAGTCTAATCTTTTAGACTTTCTTCTAGATCACATTGCTCACATCTTAGCTTACAATTTTTGTTTTTTTTTTTTTAAGATTTTATTTATTTATTCATAGAGACACAGAGAGAGAGAGGCAGAGACACAGGCCGAGGGAGAAGCAGGCTCCATGCAGGGAGCCCGACGTGGGACTCGATCCTGGGTCTCCAGGATCACAGCCCGGGCTGCAGGTGGCGCTAAACCTGAGCTTACAGTTTTAAATAAATTCCTTTTCCAAATAAATTAGCAAAAATAGCATCAGATAACATACTTGGTTTCATAAATATGCATAAATGAAACAAACGTTTGCTGGCATATACTACCTGGCATATTTGCAATACTATCTATAGAGCTCTGCATTCATTGAAATTTCAAGCATGTAAAATATCTTGATCAGACATCACAAAGGTGTCTGCTCTGCAGAAGCAGAGATGAAATGCTTTATGAGAACCAATTCATCTAATTCCCCTGGAGGTAGGGCAACTAGTTAGATACTAATTAGTTAAAAGACCAAATTTTCTAGCCATATACATTTGAATGGTAATTTTTGTTTGTTTCAATGACACTTTTCTTTTTAGAATGTTTCTCATCTCTGAATTCAAAGTCACCTTCCAGCCTAATGGAGGCACAAAGCTCTGACTCTTCTCTCCTCAGAACAAGATTAGTAAGAAAATAATGCACAGAGGTATCTTTTAATATTTTCCTTCACTGAAACCCAGGGTGATAACATATGAAAATCTTTGATGGCAGAACATCTCTATTAAACTAAAATATAAAAATCCAGAAAGTAAGGACAAGGAAAACTAAGAACTGTATGAGACAAAGAGTACATGAAATAGAAGCCAGGTAGACAATAGATCCCCGAAATCTATTTTGGGGAAAATAAAATGATCCTCCTAAAATGAACAAAGGCTGATGCAACCAGCAACTAAATATACCAAGCTAAGTTTACCAAGAAGAAAAGGAATGTTAAAGGAATCTCTGCCCTAGTTTCATATATTAAAAAAAAAGAAAGCAAAACAAATATTGAGGCAGGTATGTTTAGACATACTCAAACATAAACGCAATAAAATAAAGTTGCCCTGCCAAAACAAAATCACAAATGGAATAAAATCAAGTAACTACAACATATAGTTATGAATAATTTCTAGATACACCATTAGTCTTCTATTCTGGAAGTTAAAATTCAATAGTCAAAGAAAATACAGCTAGCTTATCAATAATGTCAATACAAAATACTGTTTACAAGTATAATTTTGCTAGATTTGACTTAACAGTGCAATATGTTAATTAACTTTATTTTGTCCACTGAATGTGGATATTCTTCTTTAACAAAATCCAAGTATTCTAGGCTATGAGTGATGAGTGACCTTGAGGCAGCACTTGGAAGGCAGTCACCATGGCAACACTACCACAAAAGTGCCTCATCCTCAGCAAAAGGACCAACCTGGTGCATGAGGATTTAAAAACCTAGGGAGACAGCTTCCTTCAAGCCAAAAAAATTAGTTTTAAAAAAGGTTTATACCAACCTTCCTATTTTAGCCTTCCTATTTATTCTTTGTGAAAGGGACATATATATTAGTTTATCTTAATGATGAAATATTAAGCCATGCAAAAATTATTCTTTTCTTTTGTCCTTTGTTTCCTATATGGGCAACATCAATTACTAAGATATAAATACTAATTTTTAATTTTTAAAAATGCATGTTTAAAATTTTTAACACAATCACCACTATTCTAATACTCTTTTAATTGTTATCCAAAAATTCGTTTTAATAAGAATATTTATTTTCCAGCCTGTACTTCAGATAAAGAACACACAAGGGAGAAGAAAGTTCACTTACAATTCCAAATATAAAATATGGATTTGTAATTCTGCTTATACACCCTAAAGAGCCAGCTGCTTATTTCCCAAGAAGGGGGTGGGAGAAGAGAAGAAGCACAGAAGCATCTTTACATTTGGTGTTCTTACAAAGCTATGTGTCTTTTACTTCAGAAATAGATGTATTTTTTTTCTAGGGAACCTACCCCTTGAAAGCCAGGAATGTAACTCTTGTCATTTTTATCACCCATACAATCAACACAGAGCCTGACAGCAAGTGAGTGCCAAGGGACTTTAAACATTTTGCTCATGTACCAAAGGAATCTTGAAAAACTATACACCCCAGAACATTTATAAGTTGACATTCAAATTTTTCATCAACTTAACTGGTCACAAAGCAGTCAATTGCAAAATGTTATTAGTATTTTTAATAAACTGTTACATCACTCAAGAAGTATTCAGATGAACCTGGATTACTTTCATTCTCCTGGAATACAAATTTCCATTCCTCTTCATCCACAGTACTTGATCATAATGGACTATTATTTTATGCCTGAAAGTATTTTATTGATCATCCAACAAAAGGATATGTAAGATGAAATAATAATGTCTATCTAACCACAGGCTCTAAGTGTGGAAAACGCATTTTATTCTGAATTATTACTACAATCGTTATTAGTATGTAATTGTTCAAAATATAAAGATACTACAAGTTTCGGTAAAATACACGTTAAAAGTACATTTTTCATTATAGGTGAATCTGTTAAGACACACGGGCAGAGGTTCCTCTCCCCGACCCCAAGCCCCATGCCTACAGGTATCTACAATAAGTAATACCATTATTTTACCACAATGCTCCTTCATTTATACATTTTTGTTGTAAAGTTATACATAAAACTTTGCTGACATAAGTAGATAATTAAGTGGAAGTGAAAGCAATGACATTCAATTCTTTCAATGCAATCTTAGCTTCATGACAAAAATCTCAGTGAGCTATCAAAAATTATTTTTTCATTCTCTCTCAGAGAGCAATTTGATTAACTCTCAATTTTTATGAAAACACACTCAGAAGCACTGACCGACAGACCATTTGTTACAGAGTCATTTGCTTTTTAAATTCTGACACCAACATTTGTAATTGTCCATGTGTTGTTTCAAATGCCAATTTCTTTTAAACACCCAGTATCAAGGCAACACGGTAAAAAGAATTATTCCTTTCTTTTGGCAGTTAAAAGAGCAACTGTGAAAGGAGACATCTAAAGAATAACACTCTACAAAGCTTTCTAGGCAGGCCAACTTTAAAATCTTAAGTTGAAGTTGGAGCTCCTGGCTAGCTCAGTAGGTGGAGCATCCAACTCGATCTTGGGGCTGTACATTCAAGCCTCACATTGGGCACAGAGATTACTTAAAAATAAAATTTTAAAAAACATGCAAACAAAAAAAGATGGTTAAAAAAATTCTTAATAAAAGAACAAAGTTTAAAAATCTGGAAAATAATTTTTTTAAGATTTTATTTTTTTATTCATGAGAGACACAGAGACATAAGCAGAGAGAGAATAGGCTCCCCACAGGGAGCCCAATGAGGGACTCAATCCTGGGGTGCCCAGGATCATACTCTGAGCTGAAGGCAGTCTCTCAACCACTGAGCCACCAAGGTGTCCCTGGAAAATAATTATCTTTAAGTGGTTTGTGGTAAATCCTTCAAATTCAACTGCCAATTTACAGAAAATAGAGGACAGAAGGACGTGCTAAATGACACCAGTCAGATCCAAAATGCAGACTACAGAAAATTTTGCAAAACACAAAACCATTTATTCCAAAAAATAAACTGCAAGTAAAAAAAGAGGCAAAAAAAAAAAAGGCAGTAAGAACCTAAGAGACATAGACGATGTAACAGCAAACTGCAATATATACATGTGACTCAAACTATAAAAGCTATATTTTAAATAAATAAATAAATAAATAAATAAATAAATAAGTAAGTAAGTAAGTAAGTAAGTAAGTAAGTAAGTTACAGTTCAGCAACTGAAAAATTCATGCCTGGATATGACATCAAGAAATTTAAGGTGAGGGACACCTGGATGACTCAGCCTTAGACTCAGGTCGTGATCCCAATCTGGGATTGAGCCTGCCTCTCCCTCTGCCTCTGCTTCTGTCTCTCATGAATAAATAGACAAATCTTAAAAAAAGAAAGAAATTTAAGGTGAGATAATGTGCATTTTGTTTTAAAGAGTTTTTGTAGGCTTTTTTTTTTTTTTAAGATTTTATTTGAGAGAGAGAGAGAGCATGATAGAGAGATTGAGAGCATGCAGGAGCAGGGGGGCGGAGGTAAAGGAGAAGAAGCAGTGAGCCTGAGAGGGGAGGAAGACTCCATCCCAGGACCCTGGGATCATGACCGGAGCCAAAGGCAGATGCTTAACCAACTGAGCTACCCAGGTGCCTGAACCGTCCTTGCAATTTAAAGATACTTACTAGGGGTGCCTGGGTGGTTCGATCAGTTGAGCTTCCAACTCCTGGTTTCAACTCAGGTCATGATCTCAGAGTCCTGAGATCAAGCCTCAATTGAGTCCTGCTTGAGATTCTCATTCACCCTCTCCTTCTGCCCCTCCCAGTCATGTGTGCTGCTTTTTCTAAAATAAGTGAATAAATCTTTAAAAGTAAATAAATAAATAAACTAACTTACTAAAATACAGAATACTATGTTATCTGGGAGGTGCTTCAAGATAATACGGGAAAAGGGGAAATCTGAATAAAAGTTAAGACTGGCCATGCGTTGGTAATTTTTGAAGCTGAAAGACAGTTTCATGAGAACTCATTATAATATTCTCTCTAGTTTTTTGTTTGAAATCTCATAATGAAAAGATTTTTAAAACTGTGCTCAAAAAAAAAATAAAATAAAATAACCTATCTGTGCTCATATACCCCTTAATGAACCTTCATGGACTCCAACTGAAGTCATTTCAAGACACCATGTACAAATGAACTTTAACAGCTCTGACAGCAAACAGAAGTCAGAAGATCAATGTGCACAGAAACATCTTGATGCTCTAAGCATTCATGAAAAGTCTTTCTTCTGCAAAATTTCAGCATTAATTCCGAAGCCTAAACACAAAAAGATTAACAAATAGTTGCCCTAGAATGTTATCATTTGGGACACCTGAGTGGCTCAGTTGGTTAAGTGTCTGCCTTCAGCTCAGATCATGATCCCAGGGTCCTTGGATTGAGCCCCACATCAGACCCCCTGCTCAGCAGGGAGTCTGCTTCTCCCTCTGACACTCTCCTTGCTGTGCATGCTCACGCTGAGTGCTCTCTCTCTGACAAATAATAAATAAAATATTTTTTAAAAAGTTATCATTTGGGATCCCTGGGTGGAGCAGCGGTTTGGCGCTTGCCTTTGGCCCAGGGCGTGATCCTGGAGACCCGGGATCGAGTCCCATGTCGGGCTCCCGGTACATGGAGCCTGCTTCTCCCTCTGCCTGTGTCTCTGCCTCTCTCTCTCTCTCTGTGACTATCATAAATAAATAAAATTTTTTAAAGTTATCATTTAATGTGTATTGTGTATATTTAAAAGACAAATTCCAAAAAATAAATGACATTATACCAGAAAACAACTACATGCTTATCTCTATTTTAACACAAAAATACTATCAGCTCAGGTATTTAAGTGTTCTAAATCTTATAAATAACCTTATTTGATTATAGAATTTGCATATATTTATATAAATACATATATACTATATAGAAGTATTTTATAGAATACCCTCCCAACACAAGGCTAGCAACAGGACAAAAGAATTAAAGACATCACAAGAACTTATCTAAGAGAGTGCAACTTTGACTTTTATTTATTCCAATTATCTTTATTCCTCACCAAATAAACTTCTACCTCAGTTATATCTAGTTAATACAACATCAATGCCTATAAAACTCTATTTATCTATTTGAAAATATACTTCCTAGTACATCTTTCCTTAAGAAGTAAAAGAGAGAGGGCAGCCCCGGTGGCTCAGCGGTTTAGCGCCGCCTTCAGCCCAAGGCGTGATCCTGGAGACCCGGGATCCGGTCCTGCGTCGGGCTCCCTGCACAGAGCCTGCTTCTCCCTCTGCCTGTGTCTCTGCCTCTCTCTGTGTGTCTCTAATAAAGAAAATCTTTTTTTTTTTTTTTTGAAAAAAAAAAAGGGGGGGGAAGTAAAAGAGAATGAAATATACACATTTGTGCTTTAATTCACATCAAAGCCATCTTTTTTTTTTGTTATATTTATTTGAGAGCGAGTGAGAGAGCGAGCAAGCACACGCAGGCTCAGAGGAGCACGAGTGGGGCGGGGGGGGGGGGGGGGGGGAAGGGGCAGAAGGAATGCACGTTGAGCAGGGAGCACACAATTGTCTTATTTGGCTTGACCCCAGGATCACGACCTGAGCCAAAGGCAGACACTTAACTGACTGATCCAACCAAGCACACCACATCAAAGCAATCTTAAAGTCAAATTTCAAAAACAGAAAAACATTTATAATCAGCCAGATTTATTAAAATTAAAATGAATTCCCTGCATATATGATAAAAGGTTAAATACTCAGTTTTTTAATAGGCCACCCTATCTTTAACCAATTTCAGAGTCAACATCTATCTTGAAGGCAGCCCAGGTGGCTCAGCAGTTTAGTGCCTTCTTCAGCCCAAGGCCTGATCTTGGAGACCTGGGATCGAGTCCCACATCGGGCTCCCCGCATGGAGCCTACTTCTCCCTCTGCCTGTGTCTCTGCCTCTCTCTCTGTGTCTCTCATAAATAAATAAACAAAATCTTTAAAAGAAAAAAAAAAAAAAATCCAGGCAGCCCCAGTGGCTTAGTGGTTTGGCACCACCTTCGGCCCCGGGCATGATCCTGGGGACCCATCTTGGGGACCTGGGATCGAGTGCCACATCAGGCTCCCCACAGGGAGCCTGCTTCTCCCTCTGCCTGTGTCTCTGCCTCTCTCTGTCTCTAATAAATAAATAAAAATCTTTTTTAAAAAATCCATCTTGAAAGGATTTGTAGATACAATTCCATCCTAAATAGACCAGAACTAAAATAAAACCAACAGAGACCAGAGACTTCCCTAATGTAGTCCCATGGAGTTCAAAGATAAAACAAATGCTCTGCCCTAGAAAAACATCGTAATGCCACAAACAGGGGTGGGAGAAGAGTCTGAGAAGGACATCCTCCTTTCAAGGAAAAGTAGGGCATATTTACTCATTCAACAAATGAATAATGAGCATCTACCATATGCCATGCACTTATCTAAATGTTTGAGAAGTATCAGTGAGCAAGAGAGACGAAGATCCTTGTCCTTGTAGAGACTTTATTTTATCAGGGAAAAAACATACAACTTGTTAAACATAATGAATAAGTAAAAGTAAAGGACATGGTAGCTTAAAAGACTAGAACTATGAAAGGAGTTTTCGATGTTAAGTAGGGCAGTGAGAATGGGCCTCATGAGGAGAGTGAGACTTGAGGCATTGAGAGATGAAGGAGTCAGATATATGATGAGAAAAGCATCCCACAGGGAGGGTACACCCAAAGGCAGAAGTGTGCCCATAGTAGATGAAGAACAGCACCGGATTATGAGGGAGGAAGAGAGAAAGAGAAATGAAAGGTGAAATCAGAGATATTATAAGGGGAAGTCACACAGAACTTCATATACCAAGATAAGAGTTTTCGTTTTTTACTGAGTGAAATGGGGAAACTTCCGCAGATTCTTGAGAGGAATTACAAATTGGCTTATGATTCTAAAAGATCACTTCAAATCTTATGTTACTAACAGATTGTAAGGAGGCAAGGACAAAAACAAGGAGACATGTTAGAATATGTGTGTGTCTGTGTGTGTGTGTGTATCCTTATGTTAGAATGTTATTACAGTCACTCAAATAGAAGATGTTGGATAGTGGAAGTATGAAGATGTGGCCAGATTCTAGATACATCTCAAAGATAGAAATATGGACATGAGAGGAAGGAGTCTAGGTATACAGCCCACAAAACTGGAAAAAAACAACAAATGAAACATGAAAGCTTCATCAGGATTTAGCGGGAATATTAGTTCAATTTTAGACATGTTGACTTTGAGATGTCTATTACAAATTCAATCCACTTGAATTTGTAATAGACATCTATTATCTATTACACCTGGCTGGCTATGTCAGCCTGGCTGGCTGGCTCAATCAGTGGAGTGTATGCAACTCTTGATCTTGGGGTTGTGGGTTCAAGCACCACATTGGGTGTAGAAATCACTTTTAAAAAAGTAAAATTAAATCTTTAAAAAATAAAAATCCTGGTGGACAGGATGATGAGACAGGTGGATGTACAAATCTGGAAATAGCAGAGAGGTTTATCTCACATGAATATACAAAGATCTAACTTACATATAGAATATATACATCCCAAAGAAGAAAATAATTATAATCAGATTATAATATGATGTATAGTTCCAAAGCAATGGAACAACAAAAAACAAACCAAAAAAACCTACAAGTTAGTAAACCTTCTTGATGTTGAAAGACAGAGACAAGGACAAGGGTTGAAATTACATAATGAAAGGATTTAGCATGTGCCTGAGGACAAATGAGTCAGAGTGACCAACACCAATACATAAAAATATTATGAAAAAAATCTTTTGGACATTCAGACAAAGAAAAAAGAAAAAAAGCTAAGCCCACTTATAAAGAAAACCAGATTGACATCAGACTTTAACACTGATGGTCAATGCCAGAAGACAGTGGAATGACAAACACTCTAGAAAAGAATTCTATAATCAGCCAAACCAGCTTTCAAGTATTAAAGCTGTAGATAGACTTTTAACTATAGAACTCAAGAAACAAGCACTTCCTAAAAAATTTGAGAATGAATTGTTCAGACAACCAAATAACTGGCAAATCCACATCAACATAACAAACCAATGGTGGGGGATCCCTGGGGGGCACAGCGGTTTGGCGCCTGCCTTTGGCCCAGGGCGTGATCCTGGAGATCTGGGATCAAATCCCACGTCGGGCTCCCTGTGCATGGAGCCTGCTTCTCCCTCTGCCTGTGTCTCTGCCTCTCTCTCTCTCTCTCTGTGACTATCATAAATAAATAAAAATAAAATAAAAAAAAAAACAATGGTGGAAAGTAAATATATATTTAAAAAATACACACACACACATCTATAGAAAACTGAATAATAAATAAGGGACACACTATAATATATGACTATATGCTTTGACAACATAGATATTGATGTAGACACCAAAAATGAGAGGAAAGTAAGGAAAGATAAAAATCAGAATAAACTTGCTGTTTGCCTTAGAGATATTAACTGGAAGTAAAGGAATACTACTTTAAATCAAAAACTGGGGAAGAGAAAGAAGAGGTTACTAGGTAAAACTGAATAGTACTCAAAGTGAGAAAACAACACACAATAAGCAAAAAAAAAAGTGATGGGTGGAAAGAGACTAAGTATATTACCTAAGTTTTATTATAAAGGCAGCAGCTAGAAAAAAAGTACAAAACTTCTAATTGTTTATAAAACTAAGACAAAATTGGAGCACTTGGCTGGCTCGTCAATAGAGTATGCAGCTGTGGATCTCATGGTCATGAGTTCAAATACCATGCTGAGGGTTGAGTTTATTTAAAATAAAACTAAGACAAAGTATTATATAAAAAACAAAGACATCACACAAACCCCAAACCTAACTCAGAAAACTAGAAAAAGAACAAAATAAAACAAACAAAAAAAAGGCAAAGAGCATTTTAGTGAAGAGTAGGATGGATCCTAGAACTGACAACAGTGGGATGCCTGAGTGGTGCAGTGGTTGAGCCTCTGCCTTCGGCTCAGGGTGTGACCCTGGAGTCCTGGGATCGAGTCCCACATCAGGCTCCCCACATGGAGCCTACTTCTCTCTCTGCCTGTGTCTCTGCCTCTCTGTCTCTCATGAATAAATAAATAAAATATTAAAAAAAAAAAGAACTGACAACAGTGGAAAATACAGTAATATCTGCTATTTAGTTAGTATATCAATGTTAACTTCTTAGTTTGATCACTCTATTTTACGCAGTTCATTAACTTTAGAGGAATCTGGATAAAGAGTATATACAGGAATGCTAGTGTTTTTGCAACTCTTCTTTAAATCTAAAATTATTCCAAAGTAAAAAGAAAAATTTCGGAATCAATGGTTTTCACCACTGCACAATGCTACGGAGAGGAAGAAGCAGGGTCCCAACTCAATCCCAGGACCCTGAGATCATCACCTGAGCAGAAGGCAGATGCTTAACCAACTGAGCCACCCAGGCCCCCTAGAATTCTCTTTATTGAAATATTACAGATATTAAATGAAAAGGGTATGATAGAATACCAGCATTTACTACCCCTAATAAATTATCAGATAAAGCATACTGGTCATCAGTAGCTGCCAAAATCACAAAGAGAAAGAGAAACAACATCGTCTGTCACCTGACAAACCACCTCACATGGAAAGTAGTCTCACTGTGGTAGCCTACCTCCAAAATGGCTATTTGTGATCCCCATCTCCTAAAATTCACACCCTTAGGAGTCTCCTTCCACACAGTACCAGGGTTGGTGTGGAGGATAACCAAAAGAATAGAGCAGAAATCATGATACGTCACTTCCATAGTTAAAAAAGGCATTACAGCTTTCTTCCTCCCTATCTGATCACCTGCTCCTACACAGTGCCTTGAGGATAAGAAACTGAGCCTCTTAAAACAGCCATGTGAATAAGCCACCTTGAAAGCAGATCTTCTGGCCTCTGTCAAACCTTCCGATGACTGCAGCCCTGGGTGAAAGCTTCACTGAGGGAGACCTTGAGCCACAACCACCCAGATAAGCCTAACCTTCAGAAACTGTGGAAGAAAAAAAAAAAGGAAGAAAGAAACTGGAAGATAATGCTGTTTTAAGCTGCTAAATTTAGGGGTAACTTGCTACACAATAATAGATAACTAGTGTATTTATCAAAAGTAATAACTAAACCTTAAACTGATCAAGCCTTGACAGCCACCTACCAATTTACTAAAGAAAAAAAAAAAAAAAAAAAGAGGGCCACGTTAAACAATATCATTCATAAGAATATACTCAGCAAAATCTACACAATAAAAAACTACAGGGAAAAAAAATTCAAAGGAAAAAAGAGATGGAGGAGTAATCTATATTTAAAGCAACTTAAGATACATAACAACCAAATTGCAATGAGTGAAGCTCCTTTGGATTTGATTCAAACAAACAAAGGAAAAAACTAGAAGATTAAATTGTGACTGTGTATTTGGTGCTACTAAGAAATAACTGTAATTTTTCTGAATGTAATAATGATATTGTGGTTACGTTTTTGTTTTTTTCTAAAAAGATAAAAAGACTGTCCTTATCTTTTAGAGATACTTAAGGAAATCCATATGATGCCTGATATTTGCTTCAAAATAATAAGGGGGAAGGGAGCAAATGGAGATATAGAACAACACCTGGGACGCCCGGGTGGCTCAGTGGTATAGCACCTGCCTTCAGCCCAGGGCATGATCGTGGAGTCTCGGGATCAAGTCCCACATCGGGCTCCCTGCATGGAGCCTGCTTCTTCCTCTGCCTGTGTCTCTGCCTCTCTCTCTCACTCTCGTCTCTCACGAATAAATAAAATCTTTAAAAAATTTAAGAAAAAGAAACAGTATTAGCCATAAATTGATAACTGGTAAACCTGAGTGAAGAGTAATGGGTACCAATACACTATTCTACTTTTTAGGTTCAAAATTTGCCAAAATGTAAGAAAAAAGTAGTATTTCTGAAAGAGGATCAAGAAAACAATAACCTAAATTGGAGATAAGCATCAGTAGAAAATTCACAGATTTAAGAGACATTTACCCAGTTCTAGCTATGTCTCTCTCAAAACCTCTCCTTCGAGCAAGAAATAGAGTCCAATGTCTCTGCATTGAAAAGAGCTCACGTGTATTCTTTTGAATCTGAGAATAGTTATTAAGTTTTAAGTTGAAACTCCTACCTAAAAACATACTAGGTCTGTTTGGGATGGTGAAAAAGTTATGGAAATGCAGAATGATGACAGCTGCACAACACAGTCAATGTACTTTAATACCACTAAACTGTACACTTAAAATAGAAATTTTATGTATTTACCATAAAAAAATGTTTAAGATTTTTATTTATTTATTCATGAGAGACACAGAGACAGAAGCAGAGACAAAGGTGGAGGGAGAAGCAGGCTCCATGCAAGGAGCCCAATGTGGGACTCCATCCTAGGACTCCAGGATCACACCCCCGGCCAAAGGCAGGAGCCAAACCGCTGAGCCACCCAGGGATCCCCAAAAATATTTTTTAACATATTAGGTATGTTACATACAAAATTTATATTAAAAAGCACAACTTCATCTTATATAAAAATGTACAAGATGAGGGCAGCCTGGGTGGCTCAGCGGTTTAGCGCCGCCTTCAGTCCAGGGCCTAATCCTGGAGCCCCTGGGTCCCACGTTGGGCTCCCTGCATGGAGCCTGCTTCTCCCTCTGCCTGTGTCTCTGCCTCTCTCTGTGTCTCTCATGAATAAATAAATAAATAAAATATTTATTTTAATGTAATAGATGAGCTACAAAGAACTTAATGAAAAATACTGGAGGGGCACCTGGCTGGCTAAGTTAAGAGAAGCATGCAACTCCTCTCCTTGGGGCTGTCAGTTCAAGCCCCATGCTGGATGTAGATTTAAAAAAAAAAAAAAAAAACGACTCTTTGTTTCAGCTCAGGTCATAATCTCAGGGTCATGCTGGCTCAGCACTCAAGCACTCAGTGGGGAGTCTCCTCGGGATTCTCTCACTCCTTCTGCTAACACACTCTCACTCCCTCTCTCACCATCCTTTCCTCTCCCTCTCAAATTTTTATAAAATCTGTTAAAAATAAAAAAATAAAAAATAAAAAAGAGGGGCACCTGGGTGGCTCAGTTGGTTAAGTGTCTGCCTTCAGCTCAGGTCATGATTCTGGGGTCCTGGGATCAAGTCTCACACCAGGCTCTCCACTCAGTGGGAAGCCTGCTGCATTTCCCCCCTCTCTGCCTGCTGTTCCCCCTGCTTGTGTGCTCTCTGTCAAATGAATAAAATCAAATAAATAAATAACTGGAAAAGTGAACATTTTAATGTAAAATGAGTAAAATGAAGAAGTTTTTGTCAGACAAGAAAAAGCGGAATTTCATTACCATTTAAAATGGCATATGGGACACCCAGGTGGCTCTGGTTAAGAACCTGCCTTTAGCTCAGGTCATGATCTTGGGGTCCCAGGATTGAGTCCCTCATCGACCTTCCCTTCCCATAGGGAGCCTGCTTCTCCCTCTGCCTGTGTCTCTGCCTCTGTGTGTCTCTCATGAATAAATAAAATCTTAAAAAAAAAAAAAAAAAAACCCTCTCTCTTCCTCTCCCTCTTCCCTCACCCCACATATTTGCAGGCGCTCTCTCAAGAAAAAAAAAAAAAAATTGGGAGCAGGGAGGACGTTATGTGTGCACTAACCCAGATGTCTCCAGAAAGTTTAATAAAATGCCCAAGAGTATCCAACCAATTCCAAAAGGCAATTCTCTTGCTTTCTAAGCCTTTACTGTTTTGCTTTTGACTGATGTGTAAAACAACACACTTTTCAACTCTATGCGGAGTTCTGCGTATCTGATTCAAGAATGAAGTCTTGAAACCCTGCCAGTCAGTCATGTCCTCCTAAAATACAATTGACTATTCTTGGTTTGCTGTGCATCTTTAACCAAAAGGCCATACTGCAAAACATAGACATTAGTTAACATAAAGGGAATTAATGTTTGTTTCCAACCTTTAGAAGTTCATCATAGACTCTAAGAACCACAGAAGATAACCTTAGCAAGATTCAAAAAGTACAGTTGATTGTAAATTAGGAAAGAGTGGCACTCAGGGCACATGGGGAACACAAGATCCTTCTTTTTTTCATCCTTTTTTTTAAGATTTTATTTTTTTTTGAGAGAGAAAGAAAGAGAGCGAGCACACACAAACGCAAGTGCACCAAACAAGGAATGGAGTAAAGCAAGAGGGACCAGTAGACTCCGTGCTGAGCACAGAGCCCAATACAGGGCTCAATCACACAACCCTGAGAGATCATGACCTGAGCCAAAATCAACAGTCAGATGCTTAACTGACTGAGCTACCTAGGCACCCCTTTTTGCACTCTTCTAATATGAGTGTTTTTTGCCATCTACCTGACACCACTTGATTTGTTCTACTTTTCTATGGGAGGCAGTTCCTCCATTCTCAGAGAGAAACAATATACCAAAATTCCTCATGTTCAACAGTCTGCAATTCCATTTGTAACAAACATTAATACAATTTTAAAGTAAATAATCTTTCTAACTGAAACTCTCTCTCAGGAATTCATTTAAATCCTTCCCTGGATTACTCTAGCCTCAAGCAATCTCTCCTTCCTCTGAACTCCAAAAGCAATTATTTGTACAATTTATTTGGCAATTAATCCTGCATTGCCTTGTTAAACTTCTTTCATTATTCTCTAATATGTTATTTAAATCTTCTCTAGTTATCTAACTTTCATGTTTATTTCTCATCTCCCCAAACAGACTATACATTTCTTGCAAGGAAGAGATAAGGCCTTATATTGTTTTGTATACACATAAAAACAGAGTAGCTGGTACATAGTAAATACAAAGCTTTTTGTGTATTTAAAAAGAAAAAAAATCGGGCAGCCCAGGTGGCTCAGCAGTTTGGCACCTGCCTTTGGCCAATGGCCTGATCCTGGAGACCTGGGATTGAGTCCCACGTTGGGCTCCTGCGTGGAGCCTGCCTCTCCCTCCCCACCCCTCTGTGTGTCTCTCAAGAATAGATAAATAAAATCTTTTTTAAAAATAAATAAGATAGATAGATAGATAGATAAATAGGAAAAAATCAGTTACATTAAGAAAATGTTCAGGGGCGCCTGAGTGGCACAGTCAGTCAGTTAAGCATCTGCAGCTCAAGTCAGGATCCCACTGTCCTGGGATTGAGCCCTGTATGGGGCTCCCTGCTCAGTGGGGAGTCTGCTCCTCCCCCACCCAACGCATGCTCACTCTCTCAAAATAAATCTAAAAAAAAAAGAAAGAAAGAAAAAAGAAAAGGAAAGGAAACGTTCAAAGCCATGCCAACTAAGAATCTTTAAGCCAGAGTTGATAGGTTAATATACTATTTTTGTTTCATTGGCTCCTAAAGTAATGTGGGGTGATAAAAAGAGTATGGCCTCTGAAATTGAGAAGACCTCAATTTGGATCTTCTATATTTTGAGAACTTGTGAACTTAATCTATAAACATCAATAATTCATCTCTAAAATAAGGACAATAATACCCACCTATAGAAGGCTTTATGGTCATTAAATGAGAGTTTATATAAAACTATAGAATTCCTTATTTCAGATTCTTGAATTTTTTTTTCATCTGTGAAATCAGAGTATGTCCTGCTATCTTCAGTATCCAATAGCTGAATTGGCAGTTTTACATTTTCTTACCTAGTGGTACATAAAATAACATACTCTGTAATTGAACTTGATTAAATTTGGTAACAGCTAGCAGCATCCTCAACAAATGCTAGCTTCATCTCCTCCCTCCCTCACACCCATTCACACACCATCATACGACTAGGAAACAATTCATCCAGCAATACAAATGGAAATACCACCAAATCTATTAAAATGCTCAGCACTTTGGCATATAGCATATGCTCAATAAACAGGAAACACTGCTACTGCTTCTCTGAATTCAATCCACAAATATCTGAGTGCACACCATATACCTCCCTGCCATCATTCTGGACAGTAGAGATATAGCAGTAAACAAAATAACTCTCAACCTTCACAGAGTTTATATTCTATTAATACATATACTTTCCATGACACACGAAAGTAAGTAAAATCACAAGTCAACAGATTGTCCCAAATACTGAAAAAGCTAAGCAACCCAAGAAAGATATTAAAACACAACCAAAACTCAAAATAAATCCTTGGAAGCAAAAGAGGACATCCAAGCATTTTTCTCTAAGTAAATATTTGGGAAAAAGTAGAATAGGAAGGGGAAGGGGGAAAGAAAGGAAGGAAAAGGAAAAGGAAAAAGGAAAAAGGAAAAAGAAAAAGGAAAAGGAAAGGAAGAGACATAAGATCATCTAAAACATATATTAGATTCATTTGAAAGAGGAATAATAATTTGGGTTATCTGTGAAACACAACACAGGAGACAGCAAATTAGGTCTTTAAAAATCATCCTAACAGGGACGCCAGGGTAGCTCAATGGTTGAGCGTCTGCCTTCAACTCAGGGCTTGATCCCGGGGGTCCTGGGATCAAGTCCCGCATCAGGCTTCCCAAGGGGAGCCTGCTTGCTTCTCTCTCTGCCTGTTTCTCTGCCTCTCTCTGTGTGTCTCTCATGAATAAATAAAATCTTCAAAAAAGATAAAAATAAAATCATCTTATAAAGTGTTAAACCGGGATCCCTGGGTGGCGCAGCGGTTTGGCGCCTGCCTTTGGCCCAGGGCGCGATCCTGGAGACCCGGGATCGAATCCCACGTCGGGCTCCCGGCATGGAACCTGCTTCTCCCTCTGCCTGTGTCTCTGCCTCTCTCTCTCACTGTGTGCCTATCATAAATAAATAAAAATTAAAAAAAATAAAATAAAATAAAGTGTTAAACCATTTTTCCAAAGCTTGTAGTTAAAGATTTGCAGTTAATTGTAGTTGAAGATTTGAACATCAATTCTTTTAGGTAGAAAAAAGAAAATAAGGCTCCAAGGAAATCTCATACAAATAAAAGCAAAGGGAAAGAGGGTATATAAGCACAACTAACATTTGCAAGTAGCAACGGTGAGGAGTAAGTCTGAAAAGCTACTTTAAAAAATAACTCAAGGGGATCCCTGGGTGACTCATCGGTTTAGCGCCTGCCTTGAGCCCAGGGCGTGATCTTGGAGTCCCGCGTCAGGCTCCCTGCATGGAGCCTGCTTCTCCCTCTGCCTGTGTCTCTGCCTGTGTGTGTGTGTGTGTGTGTGTGTGTGTGTCTCATGAATAAATAAATAATTTTTTATAAATAAATAAATAAATAAATAACTCAAAGCACAGAAGTCTAATACCATTTAATAAAGAAGTATCCCAAAAAAAAAAAAAAAAAAAAAAAAAGAAGTATCCCTACAATCTTTAGGATGCCAAAAGCATTTTAACAATTTGCTTTCCATTAAATCATAATACAGTGTTATATTCATGAAGAATACATATTTTGTGTATGTTATATTGTCTGCACCAAACCATAAACTCCTTTCTAGGCAGGGATCTTTTTTCTTACTCTTTTTATCCCTGAGGATGCTTTACACATATTAGGTAAGAAATTAACATTAAAAAAAAGTCTTGGGGCACCTGGCTGGCTCAGTCAACAGAATATGTGATTCTTGATCTTGAGGTCATGAGTTCAAGCCCCACACTGAGCATGGATCCCCACTTTAAAAAAAAAGTCAGGGTGCCTGAGTGCCTCAGTCAGGTGGGCGTCTGACTCTTGGTTTCAGCTCCGGTTGTGATCTCATGGGTGGTGAGACTGGGCCTGCTCCCCACCCCACTGCTTGCAGGGAAGAGGTGGAGTCTGCTTGAGATTCTTTCCCTCTTCCCCTCTAAAATAAATAAAGAGGGGGATACCTGGGTGGCTTAGCGGTTTAGTGCCTGCCTCCGGTCCAGGGCATGATCCTGGAGTCCCGGGATCAAGTCCCACATCGGGCTCCCAGCATGGAGCCTGCTTCTCCCTCTGCCTGTGTCTCTGCCTCTTTCTCTCTCTGTGTCTCTCATGAATAAATAAATAAAATGTTTTAAAAAATCTTTTTAAAAAATTAAAAAGTAAAAAGTAAAAATATTTTTAGACTCAAAATAATTGAGGAAAATAACTATCTAAAACAATTCATTCTCAAAAGATGCCAATATGCCAAAGTAAGCTGAGGTAGGCATTTACTTTAAGTTGTTCTCCTACCTTCTTCTCAAGCCTGAGAAGTATACAATTAATCAACATTTATTGAATGTCCTCAATGTTATTAGTCCCTGGCAGATTCATAAATTCAGCATGATCCTCTAAAAGGATACTCACTAAAGTGACTCTTGATCTCAAGGTCATGAGTTTGAGCCCCACATGGGGTGCAGAGATTACTTAAATAAAATGTTTTAAAGGTTTAAAAACTAAATAATACTAATACTAGAGAAGCAATTAATTTGTTATGCATGGCATCTTGTAGTGGGTACCAAGTGCCAAGCTGGGCAGAACAGACTAGAAGCTTGGCAAAAGAAATAATCACAAGTTCAAATGAATAGGAAAAACACGTAATAAAAGAGCCAGAAATGAACCTTAGATAGTTTGGAAGAAAAATGAAACTAAAGGTTTCTAGTTGTTCAACCCAAAAGCTTCCGAGTCACCCTTGATTCTTCCCTCCTTCTCTACTGCCCTGCCCCACCCTACTGGCCACCCCCCACACTCAATCCATCACAAAATTCTGTTGGCTTACCTTCAAGATACATACTAAATCTGACCACTTCTTATCACCTCCACTACCACCACCTAGGTCTAAGCCAACATTATCTCATACATGGATTACAGTAATAGCCTTCTAGTAAGTCTCCTTACTTCTTGCCCTCTTAAGGCTACTTTTCATAAAACAGCTGAAGGGGATCTCTTTAAAGCCTAATTCAGTTTACTTGTTCTCTGCTAAGCCCTACAGTAAAGAAAGGGTATGGGCACAAAGAAAAATGAATGGAAAGACAGACACACAAAATCTTCAATAATGGAGAATGAAATTTACTGGTAATCTTTATTTGCTCTTTGATTTCTTTATTTTCTCCTTTGTACCTTTCTGTATTTTCCACATGAACATGAATTACTTTTGTAACAAAAAATATAGAGCTTTAGGGGTGCCTGGGTGGCTCAGTGCTTTGGCTCAGGTCATGATCCCAGGGTGGGGGGAAGGGGAGGGGAGTGTCCTGGGATTGAGCCCCATATCAGGCTTCCCGAAGAGAGCCTGCTTTTCCCTCTGCCTATGTCTCTGCCTCTCTGTGTGTCTCTCATGAGTAAATAAATAAAGTCTTTAAAAAAAATGAAAGGCTTTACTTTGGGGGGGGGGGGGGCATCAGAAGATCCCTCTGGAAAAAACAAAAATAAAACACCTGCAGTAGTTCTCCACCATGCTCAAAGCAAAAGCTGAAAACATTACAGCCTCTCAGATTTCTTCTCTTACTACTTACTCCTTTATTCACTGTGTTCCAGCACACTAGCCACCTTCTGTTCTTCAAATACACTAAAAATGCTCCTACCAAAGAACCTTTGCACTGGCTGTTCCCTCTGCATAGGTCACTCCCCCGCTCCCCAATATTCAAAAAGCTTACTTCCTGGACACTTTGCTCAAATGCTAATTTCTCAGAGAAAGTTACCATGACTACTCATGGAAAGTGTAAATTCCACAACACACATACACACCACTTTCCAGTCTCCTTATGAGGGTTTTTTTTTCCATAGTCATTCTGGTCCCTAGTATATCCCTAACATCTAGAGAACAGCCAAACACATAGCTAGCACTCACTAAATCTCTATAGAATAAACTAAAACATGGAAACAGAAATGAGAATTAAAGGATTTTGGACAGTGTAAAAAGGTAAATTCCATGGGGACGCCTGGGTGGCTCAGCAGTTTAGCACCTGCCTTCAGCCCAGAGTGTGATCCTGGAGTCCCGGGACTGAGTCCCATGTCGGCTCCCTGCATGGAGCCTGCTTCTCCCTCTGACTATGTCTCTGCCTGCTTCTCTCTCTGTCACGAATAAATAAATAAAATCTTAAAAAAAAAAAAAAAAGGATGTACACTTCAGGAGTCAAAGACAAAAAAACCAATCTGATAGGAGCAGAGAACTTGGAACAAAGAAGCCTTCCACAGGCAAAGAGACTTTGGTAACAGTGAGTAACTAGAAAAAATGAGAGACTTGAAGGATGGTAAGTTGACAAAAACAAAAAAAGGCTATGGGCCAGAAGAAAACTTAGGTTGAGAGGAAAGGGATAAAATAGTTGGGAGACAAAAAGGGCTGAGAAGAAGAGGGCATGAAGAGGTCAGAAGAGTTATAAATACAGGAGAAGTCCAAGAGGAAGGATGAGACTGTACAGGGAGGAGCAAAAGACCACAGGGAAGAGGTGGAGCCTATGATTATATCACAATACTGTTGTTCAATTCTAAGACCTAACAATCCTGAAAAATATATACATTATATGCCTTTAATTCCAAAACGTAAATGACTTAGAAGTGTTGTGTTTTTTTTTTTTAATTTTTATTTATTTATGATAGTCACAGAGAGAGAGAGAGAGGCAGAGACACAGGCAGAGGGAGAAGCAGGCTCCATGCACCGGGAGCCTGATGTGGGATTCGATCCCGGGTCTCCAGGATCACGCCCTGGGCCAAAGGCAGGCGCCAAACCGCTGCGCCACCCAGGGATCCCAACTTAGAAGTGTTAAAACACACAAAGACGTGTATGTGTATCAGCTGTATCACTTTGAACATTCAAATTCCTCACTGTAAAAATACCTAAGAATTTAAAAGGTTACAGGTGCCTAGCTGGCTCAGTTGGTAAAGCATGTGACTTCTGATATTAGGGTTCTAAGTTCGAGCCCCACACTGGGTATAGAGATTACTTAAAATCAGCCAAATAAGCATCTGACTCTTGATTTCTGCTCAGGTCATGATCTCAGGATTGGGAGACTAAGCTCCATATCAGGCTCCAAACTGGGCATGGAGCCTGTTTAAGATTCTCTCTTTCCCATGGGGCACCTGAGTGGCTAAGTTGGTTACTCTTGGTTTCAGCTCAGGTCACTATCTCAAGGTTGTGGGATTGAGCCCCAACTGGGTACCACATTCCATGGGGAGTCTACTGGAGATTCTCTCCCTCTCCCTCTGCTCCTACCCTCTCTAAAATAAATAAATCTTAAAAAAAAAAAAAAAAAAACTCTCTCCCTCTGCCACTCCTGCCCTGCACAAAAAAGGATTTAAAAGGTTGAATTCATAAAATTGGAGTTTTTAAATTTCATACCTTAAAACTACTAGTAGGCACTTGCCATGAAACAGATGAAAGATGAAGGAAGGTAGAGGTGGGCAATCCCAATCTTTTAGTAATCTACTCATCATTCTGCTCTGCCAATTTACAGAACTGGGCAACCTGTATTTCCCTCACTAGGAAAACAGTGTAATAGGATTTACCTTGAAATTTGAAATAGCCAAACCACAACACAAATACCAACTTTAATACAAAGTCTACTGACGCTTTGAAACACTAACCTGAGAGAAGTTAAAATGTTTCTTGAATTCACATCAAATTAATATTGAGCTTATGCAAATCTTTTTAAATTTTTTTAGTTTTCTGAGAGTTCAATATAGTATAAAACTCTATATAATAAATATCTACACAGCACTGTAAAATAATGATTTTATGTATCTATATTCTCAGAGGCATAATGAATCTACTAAACAAAAAACAAAAAAAAAATTTAAAACAATTTTGAAATCAAAAGTTTTAAGTAACTGTGCAAGTTATGCCCTTATCAGTGTTATGCCACAAATGAAACAAACACACAGTACCTTAGATGTGTGAATGTATGCACTCATCACTAAAAGCTGGCCAAGTGCCATTTTATCATTGATAGAATAGCTTCAAATTCCACTCAGAGCACAACTGCAGTTGCACTGAATCCAGCAGTATAAGCATGCCTGCATGTTATTATGAAGAATCGTGGAAAATTTCACAGGCTGACATCCAGAACGTCTGCGGTTCTTTTCATATTTCTTTCTTCCTGCAAAGTAGTTATTAGACCAGTAGCTGTTTTATTTTTTTTAAGCTGGAAATTTCCACTGTTTTCTTTTTAAACTAGTCTTAAGTGTAAATTACAAAATATTCCAAAATTCCAGCATGATACAAAGAATAATTTAGACAGAGAAGAATTAAAATATCAATCTTCAAATTAGGGTGAGGGGACTAGTAAGCAAACTAAGGTGTCACTCTTTTCAAAGAGTAAAGTGTCGGGATCCCTGGGTGGCGCAGCGGTTTGGCGCCTGCCTTTGGCCCAGGGCGCGATCCTGGAGACCCGGGATCGAGTCCCACATCAGGCTCCCGGTGCATGGAGCCTGCTTCTCCCTCTGCCTGTGTCTCTGCCTCTCTCTCTCTCTCACTGTGTGCCTATCATAAAAAATAAATAAATAAAAAAAAAAAAAAAAAAAAAAAAAAAAAAAGAGTAAAGTGTCTAGGGAAATATTTAGGCAATTTAAGGTTCCAATAATTTAATATAAATTCTAAATGTGATAAATAGCACATTGTGAAGCTGGTATTTTGTCATTAGCTTGTAGGGGAGGCACTCAAAAGCCAATATAGGGAATCCCTGGTTGAGCACTTGCCTGTGGCCCAGGACACAATCCTGGAGTCCTGGGAATCGAGTCCCACCCCACATCAGGTTCCCTGCATGGAGCCTGCTTCACCCTCTGCCTGTGTCTCTGCCTCTCTCCCTTCCCCCCCCCAACCCCTTTCTCATGAATAAATAAAAGCTTTATAAAAAAAAAAAAAAAGCTAATATAACCAGTAGAATAGTTAAGCACAGACACCATGAAAAGAGAAGACCGTATATAACAGCTTGGTGAGAAAGGACTATACTATACTAAGGTTAAGGTCACAGAGATCAGTAAGGATTCAAGAGGGAAGAATGACAAACCAGCATAACTAAGACTCAAATTTTTAGAAAAGTCTTCAACACTTTTTCATTAGGATTATACCAGACTGATATATTTGATGTTTTTAATCTTACTCTGTAATAATAAATGAGGAAATAGATAAGAACTTATTAAAGAGGTAAAAGGACACATCAAGTTCCCAGCTATTTAAGATGAAAAATGACTTTTAACAGTTAAATACAGTAGAAAATTTATTGAGTTTAAGAACTGCTGGGGATCCCTGGGTGGCTCAGCAGTTTGGCGCCTGCCTTTAGCCCAGGGCACGATCCTGGAGTCCCAGGATCAAGTCTCCCCCGTCGGGCTCCTGGCATGGAGCCTGCTTCTCCCTCTACCTGTGTCTCTGCCTCTCTTTCTATCATAAATAAATGAATAAATCTTAAAAAGAAAAAAAAAAAAAAAGAACTGCTATATCCGGGCAGCCCAGGTGGCTCAGCGGTTTAGCACCGCCTTCGGGCCAGGGCCGGATCCTGAAGACCTGGGATCGAGTCCCACATCGGGCTCCCTGCATGGAGCCTGCTTCTCCCTCTGCCTGTGTCTCTGCCTCTCTCTCTCTCTCTCTCTGTGTCTGTCATGAATAAATAAATAAAATCTTAAAAAAAAAAAAAAAAAAAAAGAACTGCTATATCCTAGGTTAACAACTTTAGTTTTTCCTTCCATTTACATGAAGAAATGGGATTTTTATACATTTGCATTACTGTTATCTATGCTTTAAAACAGTTGTTATTCCCCAAAATATACATGTAATCAAAAACTTGAGCATTATACCAAAACACTGCTGATCACCAATAAAGATCTGTACCACCAAAGACAGAGAAAATATTTGCAAAATATATCTGATAAAGACATATATCCAGAATATACATTTTAAAAAAGAAACTCTTAAAACTCAGTAACAAAAGCAGGGGGGATAGAGGTAAATCAATAGATCAATAGACCTTTAAGTAACATCTTATTTAGTGGTAAAAGACTGAATACTTACCCACTAAGACTGAGGGTAAGACAAAGATTATCTCCCCAAATTGATCAAACTGATCACAATCAAAATCCCAAGACTGCATTAGTCATTATAATAAAGAAAAAAGAAAAGAAAAAAAGAAAAGAAAAAAAGAAAAAGCATACTAATTGAAAAGGTAGAAATAAAATTATTCACAAACATGATTACCTATGGATGTAATCCTAAGCAAACTACATAAAGTTACTAAAAAATGAGTTTAGCAAGGTTACAAAATATACAGTATATAAAAATCACTCATTATTTCTACATACTAACAAAATTATTGGAAAGTTTAAATTTTTTAAATACTACGTACAATCACATTTTAAAATATGGAACTTAGTGATAAATTTGACAGTAAGATCTATATGCTGATAACTACAAAACACTAAGAGAAATTAAAGAAGACCTAAGGAGAGATCTAAGACAAGTTCACAGAAGACACAACATTTTTAAGAAATTGATTCTTCCCAAATTATCAATTGGTTCAATGCAATCACAATCAAAATCACAACAGAGATTCTGCAGAAATCAGCAATATTCTTCTAACTGTATGGAAATAAAAGGCAAAAAGGGCCTACAAGAGCCAAAACAAATGGGAGAAGAAAAGACAAAGTTGGATGATTTACCTTATCTGATTGCAAGACTGGGGTTAAGACAGACAGATAAACTGACCTGCACGTATGTGGTTGATTTTCAACAAAGGTGCCAAGACAATCCAATGGCAAATGTATAATCTTTTCAACAAATGGTGCTGGAAAAATTCAATAGCCATATACCAAAATATGAACCTCAACTCTTATATCATACACAAAAATTAACTCAAATGGCCATATACTCAAATTTAAGAGCTAAATCTATAAAACTTCTAGAAGAAAACATAACAGTAAATCTTAATTACCTTGGGTTTGGCTAAGATTTCTTAAATGCAACAAAAAAGGTATGAACTATAAAATGCAAAAATTAATAAACTGAATTCCAATGACATTAAAAACTTTTGCTCTTCCAAAAAGTTAAGAAAATCAAACAGCATACCACGGTCTCAAAAAAAAAATCTGTTTTAAAGACAGAATAAGCACGCAAGCAGGGGAAGGGGTGGAGGGGCAGAGGAAGAGAGAGGGCTCCACACTCAGCACAGAGCTCAACACAGGCCTCTATCTCACAATCCTGAGATCATGAGCAGAGCCAAAATCAAGAGGCAGATGCTTAACCAACTGAGCCACCCATGCACCCCTCAAATTAAATATTTCTAAAACATATATCCAAAAAGGTTTGTATCTACAGAACTCTTAAATCTCAATTAGCTAAACCACCCAACTTAAAAATAGCAAAAAATATGGACACCTCACCTTAAACAAGTACATGAAAATATGCTCAACATTATTACTCATTAAGGAAACTCAAATTAAAGCTATGATGAAATACCACTATACACCCACTAGAATGGCTAACATTAAAAAAAGACTGACCAGGGCAGCCCCAGTAGTGCAGTGGTTTAGCGCCGCCTGCAGCCCAGGGTGTGATCCTGGAGACCCGGGATGGAGTCCCAGGAGTCCCATGTCCAGCTCCCTGCATGGAGCCTGCTTCTCCCTCTGCCTGTGTCTCTGCCCCTCTCTCTCTGTCTCTCTCTCTCTCTGAATAAATAAATAAAAAATCTTAAAAAAAAAAAAAAAAAAAAAGACTGACCATATTGAGGAGCCTGGCTGACTCAGTCGGTATAGCATCTGTGTGACTCTTGATCTTAGGATTGTGAGTTTGAGCCCCATGTTGGGTGTGGAGATCAAAGAAAAATTTTAAATCTTAAAAAAAAAAAAAAGAAGAAGAATCAAGACATATAAGATGGTACAACCACTTTGAGAAACAGCTGGCAATTTTTTTAAAAAATTATTTTAACTTTTTATTTATCTTAGAAAGGGGAGGGAGTGAGAAAATTCAAGTGTATGGCAGGTGGCACAGGGAGTGGAATGGGAGAAAAACTCTCAAGCAGACTTTACGCTGAATACAGAGCCCAACACAAGGGCTTGATCTCACAACCCTGGGATCACCAACCTGAGCTAAAACCAAAAGTCAGACACTTAACTAACTGCACCACCCAGGTGCCCCAGTTTCTTAAAATTTTCAAGTGTTGAACATACACCTAGCATATAACCCATTCTATTCCTATGTATTTACTCAAGAGGAAATAAAAGCCTATGTCCCTACAAATCCTTGTATACAAATGCCACGGAAGCTCTATTTTTCTTAATAAAAGACTGAACACAACCCAAATGTTCATCAACAGTTATCTATGTGAATAGATAAACTGGGATAAAACTATACAAAGAAATAGCACTAATCAATCAAAAATAAAACTACTGATATAAGCAGGGCACCTGCCTGGTTCAGCTGGTAGAGCATGCAACTCCTGGTCTCAGGGCTGTCAAGTTTGAGCCCTGCACTGGGAGTAGAGATTACTTAAAAAGGAATATATAAAAATCTACAGACATATGCAACAACATGGATAAATCTCAATATAACTATACAGTGTTAATTGAAAAAAAAAAAACCAGCTCCCCTCAAAAAAAAAGTACATAGTACTTCTGGATTTCAGCTCAAAGGAAGCAAAGGTGCAACTATCTTCAGTCATCCCAAATTCAGGCTCATCCAACACCAGATGCCTCCAACATGCTGCCTACCTAAGTTCAACCCCAACCAGATCAAACTCATACCTGAGGTATGCCAGTGAGGAAGTTGATGCCATGTCTGAGCTGGCTCCCAAGATCAGCTCCTAGATCTGTCACCGAAAAAAGGATGGTGATGATATCACTAAGGCACGGGTGATAGGAAGGGTATGAGGATTACAGTGAAACTGACCATTCAGAACAAAAAGGCCCAGACTGAAGTGGTACCTTCTGCCTCTGCTCCGATTATCAAAGACTTCAAGGAACGTCCAATAGGCAGAAAGCAGGAAAAAAACAAGTGAGCGGCCTTTGCCCTATTAACCACAGGAGAAATATTACTTTTGATGAGATTGTCAACACTGCTCAACAGATTAGGCACGTCTTTAGCCAGAAAATTCTCTAGAACCATTAAAGAGATCCTGGGGACTGCCCAGTGTTTGGGCTGCAATGCTGATGGCTGCCACCCTCATGACATCATAGATGACACCAACAGTGGTCCAGTGAAATGGACGACAAAGGAGAACAACAAAGGAGGGATGCTGGGTGGCTCAGCAGTTAAGCATCTGCCTTTGGCTCAGAGTGTGATCCTGGAGTCCCAGGATAGAGTCCCACATCAGGCTCCCTGCATGGAGCCTGCTTCTCCCTCTGCCTATGTCTCTGCCCCTCTCTCTCTCTCTCTGAGTCTCTCATGAATAAATAAATAAAATCTTAAAAAAAACTACAAAGGAAAATATTTCAAGAAAGGATCATCTGACAGGGAGGCAGATAGAATACACGGCAACAATTCAATTTATATGAAATTCTCAAAAAGGTCAATTAATCTTCAGTGACATAAGGGAGATCAGTAATTACAGAAGACTGGGGGAGGAATGGATTTTAAAGAGATACAAAGATACTTCTATTAGAGTCACTACGTATTTTCATATTGTACTTGTGGTGACAGATCACAGGTGGACTTCAATGTCAAAACTCAAATTGCACACTTTAAATATACAGAATTAACTGAATGTCAATTATACCTCAATAAAGTTGAAAAAAAGAAAAAAGTGAACTATAGTGATAGAAGGCAAAAACAGTGGTTGACTGAATACTACAAACCCCAGAAAAGGACTGAATACAAATGGGCAAGATAGAACTTTTAGAGATGTGAATGTTCTGAATCTTCATCGTGGTGGTAGTAACACAGCAGTTTACATCTGTCAAAACAGCACACTTAAAATGGTTCGATTTTAGTATAAGTAAATTATACTTCATAAAAGCAGATATCTACATATTAAAAGCACATCCAAATGTTATATAATTACATTTTAAACACTTTAAACACATGAAACAGTAAATAATCACAACATATTGTAGTTTACCACCTCATTAATCTATGCTACCAGTCTGACATCCTGACTTCATTTTTTTAAGCTTTTATTTGTAAGCAATCTTTATACCCAACACGAGGCTCGAACTCACAACCCCAAGATCAAGAGTCCCATGTTCTTCCAACTAAGCCAGCCAGACCCCCTTTATTTTACATTCTTTAAATTCTTACATGATTTTTTTTTTAGTTACAAAAGAAAAAGAAATCATAAAAGCACAAGAAGAAACACTAAGGGAAACAAGTACTTCTATACACCGCTGGTGGATTCATAAATTGATACAACCTCTACAACCGGGACCTAGTTGCAATTATCTATAAAACTTAAAATTCATACTTCTTAATACTCTAGCATTCTACTTCCAGAAATTCTTATATGCTCTATAACAAAACATGGGAACAAAGAAATACATATGAGGATATTCACTTACAGCTTTGTTTGTAGTAATATGAAACTAAATACAATACATATCCACACAGTGGAATACTGTGTAACCATTAGAAAGAATTTAAAATTATAAAAATAGATATGAAACCTTGCCCAAGATCATTTAAAAAATATACACAATCCAGAACAGGGCTCCTGAGTGCCAATTACATAACTGTGTTAGTTTTATGAAAATTTATCTACCTAAAAAAAAAAAAAAAATTTATCTACCTATACTTGTACATTTTTTCTGAATGTACACTACACCTTAATATAAAGCTTACCCCCAAAAAAAGTAGCAGAAATTCACTAAATTTAAAAGCTTTTAAACCTATGCATTTATAGGCCTACAGTTAACAGCCTACAGTTAACAATGACTCTACAGTTAACAATAACTCTGAGAGGGGACAGGGATATGGCTGGAAGACAGCTGAGGAAGGATGTCTTTCCACTGAATACCCTTTGGTACCTTGTGAATTTATCCCATGTGCAACAGTTATATATATCAAAAAATATTTTTGAACTGAGACCATTTGCAACCATATATCTGTATGAGTTGGGATTTTCATAATACAGAAATAAACTAGAGACAGAGATGGATTTAGATCCATAATAGTTCTTCATAACCCAATTTCAAATTTTTATATTCATCACAGCAATCTCATTTCCACTGCCTTTATAACCAGCAGTTTAAAATTCAACAAAATAAATTTTAATAAAATCACATTTTCTATTTTGAACAGGGTTTTGTAGAAGACTTCATTTGAAGAAAAAAAAAGGGCTCTACAGTACAAAAGACTGTTAAATGAGATGATATACATTAAACGCCCAACACTGTCCAAGTATATAGGCTTGGATAAATGGTAGCTTTTATCTTTTATATCTAAGAATATGAATCAGCACACAGGAAAAAGAATTTTACTAGAGTAAAAGCAGGTAAAACAGAACAAGGGAAACTTAACAGCTAAAGTACAAAATTCATAGAATTAAGGAGATAATGCTGGAAATACAGATTATGAGTCAGATTATGAAAGGCTTTGGGCACACCAGGGGAAGGAGTTTAGTTTCATACTTAGACAAAAGACTATAGATCTCATGCCTTCAAACAGTCAAACATGCAAAGTTTTGTTGTTGTTTTTTTTAAGATTTTATCTATTTATTCATGAGACAGAGGCAGAGACACAGGCAGAGGGAGAAGCAGGCTCCACGCAAGGAGCCCGATGTGGAACTTGATCCCAGGACTCCAGGATCACACCCTGAGCCAATGGCAGATGCTCAACCGCTGAGCCACCTAGGCGGCCCCAGAGATAAGTTTTTAAAAGGTAAATAAGAGTGACACCTGGGTGGCTCAGTGGTCCTGGGATCGAGTCTTGCATCAGGCTCCCCAGAGGGACCCTGCTACTCATTCTGCCCATGACTCTGCCTCTCTCAGTCTCTTAGGCATAGAGATTACCTTTATAACAATAAATAACAAAGGAGAAAGGCTCTGTCACAAAAAACAGTTGCCCCTCTGGAGGCAACTAGGTAAGAGCCATTAAAGTTTTAAATGTTTATTTCCTTTGATTCAGAAATTTCATTTCTAAGATGCCTATACTGAGATATACTCAAGCCTACACACAGATCTACATATAGTTCACTGCAGTATCAATCAAAATAGTAAAAGACTGGAAACAGCAATGCAGAACTGGTTAAAATAAGTTACACACAAAATCCATTTGTACAGTGGAATATTATACAGCTTTTTAAAAATGTGAGATATATAGAAGGCTCTCCAAGTTCTTTTGTTAAGTGAAAATAGTAGGAGCCCCACTTTAATCAGAAATAGAGGGAGGACAGCCCACGTGGCTCAGCAGTTTAGTGCCGCCTTTGGCCCAGGAGTGATCCTGGAACCCCAGGACTGGGTCCCATGTCCGGCTACCTACATGGAGCCTGCTTCTCCCTCTACCTGTGTCTCTGCCTCTGTGTGTGTGTGTGTGTGTGTATCTCTCATGAATAAATAAATAAAATCTTCAAAAAAAAAAAAAAAAAAGAGGGAGTGGGAGAGATTAGGAAAAAGATACTGGAGAGAGACATCCACAACTATACGTACAGAATATCCTCTAACTTCAGTAACCTTTGGAAAGGGGGGTAGTTATAAAGACCAAAGACTTGGGGGACCAGGATCCTTACTTTTTCAAGGTATACCACCTTTTTGTACTGCTTCAATTCTATCATGTTTATGCCTCCTTTTCAATTAAAAATATTTTTAAACATTTTTTAATTTTTTTTAATGTAACTAAGCACTACAGAATAAAAGATGTGGGAAAGAAAGATCAGAAGCAGTAATTAAGACCCTTTAGGTCTACCTATCTCCTCCATGAAGCATTCCCTAACAATTCCAGTTGAAAATGACCTTTTCTTCCTCTGAACTTTTGAACCACTTATATTGTTGCAACTATATTTTTTCAATTATACTTATTTCTCAGCTAGATTATAAGCTCCTAGATCACAAAGAGATTTTAATGCCTACAATACTTAGCACAATTCTTTGGAGAACAGTGATACTGAATACAAACATCTGACAACTTACAGGACTGTCAGTCCTACAGCATTTGGTAAATATGAATGCATGCAAGACCCAGACATGATTTATCTGGGACAACTCTATGAGGGAGACATACATCCCAAGCAAATCCTTAGGACTCTAATTTTATCCCAATATCCAAATAGAAAAGCTGACCTGAGGGACACCTGGGTGGCTCAGCAGTTGAGCATCTGCCTTTGGCTCAGGTTGCTCAGGTCCTGATCCCGGAGTCCCTGACCCAGTACTACATCGGGCTCCCTGTGGGGGGCCTGCTTCTCCCTCTGCCTTCTCTCTGTCTCTCATGAATAAATAAAATCTTTAAAAAAAGAAAAAAAGAAAAACTGACTTGAGAGTTAGAACTCTAGAAACTTTCATATCCAAACACCAAGCATTTGAACTTAATGAATATATTTGAAAAAATAATAGATTTAAAAAAAAAAAATAATAGATTTCAAAAGCTTAAAAGAAATGGTCCCCACCTCAAAAAATTGACAATTTGACTGACTCTGTCCTACCAATCAATACTGACTCCTGTGCATGTGAGGAGATAATAAAGACTCATATCCGAAAATAAGAACTATATTTTCAGCTGTGGTGGCCTAGGAAATTTACTTAAATAGGATCTGAACTGGACCTTGAAGACTAGGCCTAGATAACAAGGGAGAAGAGGCAGAAAGCAGCAGTGTGATTGACACAAGGGACAACACAAATAGGAAAACTGAGTTTAAAAAGACTATGTTAACAACTGATACTAGGTTAAGGAGGATTGTACTCTGCAGATTTATAAGCAAAAACCGTAATCAAAATGATGTTTACTAAGTACAGAGATGGGGATCCCTGGATGGCTCAGCGGTTTAGCGCCTGCCTTCGGCCCAGGGCATGATCCTGGAGTCCTGCGATCGAGTCCCACGTCAGGCTCCCTGCATGGAGCTTGCTTCTCACTCTGCCTGTGTCTCTGCCTCTCTCTCTCTCCCTCTATCTCATGAATAAATAAAATCTTTTTAAAATAATAATAATAATAAGTACAGAGAGGACTTAGGGAAAGAACAGAGACTACTTTGAAAGCTGTTACATAACCTAGAAATAAAGGGCCTGAATTACAGTTTTAGAAATTTTTTTTTTTTTTTTTATGATAGTCACAGAGAGAGAGAGAGAGAGAGGCAGAGACATAGGCAGAGGGAGAAGCAGGCTCCATGCACCGGGAGCCCGACGTGGGATTCGATCCCGGGTCTCCAGGATCGTGCCATGGGCCAAAGGCAGGCACCAAACCGCTGCGCCACCCAGGGATCCCTACAGTGTTAGAAATTGTAATGAAAATATATTTAAGGGGTGCCTGGGTGGCTCAGTCAATTAAGTGTCGGCCTTCAGCTCAGGTCATGATCCCAGGATTGTAAGATTGAGCAGGGAGCCTGCTGCTCCACTTGCTTGTGCTCTATGTCAAATAAAATCTTTTAAAAAACATATATGTATACATAAATATATTTAAGAGAAATATATCAATAGGATTCTGAAAAAACAAAACCAGGTTTATTCAAATCCACTCACTTAACACATTGAATATTTAAATGACCAAGTCTTAAAATGCCTTACCTCTGAATTCTTGCTAATGATCTCTCACCAACAGAAATTGCTCACTCCATATTAAAATCTTACTCATTCTTCAAAGATCTGCATCCAGATCACCTGGTCAGAAGTAGTCCCTTTCCCCCTCTGAACTTCTCCTTGACTTCATAAGCAAAATTGATTGCCTTGTACTGAAGTGATGTGAATACCTGATTGATTGTGTGCACTTGGAGGTCAAAACCTTAACTCTCACAGTGCCTTAAACACTACAAGCTTAATAAACACTGGTTAAGTATGTGTGTACGGAGAGTGGGCAAGCGCCAAACAGTAGCAAATTAAAGATGATTAAAGCTTAAGGCCTCATGGCTAAGAGAATGGTCTTAGGAAAAATCAGTTTAAAAAGTAACATTTGGGAAGATTTTGTACTTTGAGGGAAGAAAAAGAAAACTGGAATTTACTGGACAAGTTCACAATTCCAGGTTCACCTAACTTGGGATCCATCTACCTTCTACCAATCTAGATGTGGTTGTGCACTTTGAAAGTAGCTTCCTGAATTCATTTTACTGATTCCTGATAGTACTCTTAAAACTTAGTATAGTAATAGTCTTATTACATGAAGAAGATACTATATTACTGGCCCTCCAATGGATGCAACATCTGTGTGCAGTTATTTTTCTCACTAGCAAAGTTAGATTTTCCTAGATGCAGCCAAACACTTGCTCTGACAGTAACAGGGCCAACTACCTTGGCTGGGATGAAAGTCTTACAAAACACCATGAACCTAGATGAAGCAGAAGGTGTTTAGACTAACGACACAATTTGGTGAAGAGAATACTGGGTAATCCTTAAAACATTTTCAAATAAAGTTGCCAAATTTCAATCTGGAAACAAAATCAAGCTGATACAGCTACTCTACAGTGACTTAAATTCAATAATCCATTTCACTGATGACAGTTTTACTGAGAGTAAAGAAAAATATGACTTTATTTTCTTACAACAGAAGGAGGGGGCTGAAAACTCTCTCCCCCTCCCACTTACAAAGGCACACGTGTGCAGGCATGCACTATGCAGCTCGTAGCATATACTACAGTGAAGTCAGGAGCTCAGTCATCCACTCCAAACTGATGAGTCAGCATTGACAGGTTACCATTATCTGGTATAAAGAGCGTAATCCATTTAATGTTTGACCAAGAAAACATAAATATAAGGCTATTCTACATATCTATACAATGCTTTAAGTTTATAGAATTTTCCAATATAATGAACCTTGGAAGAATATATACTCCACCCTCTTTGTTTTATAAATTTCAAGAAAGACCTAGGGATTAATTTGCAGGAAGCTTACAGTACTAGTTTACAAATTATTCTCAATTCTTCACAGGTAAGTATCATTTTCAAAGTAACAAGCAAACAAATGATACTGATTAGGTAACAAAGGGGAAATATTCAAAGGCTTTCACATGTAAACTTATATATATACATATATATGTTTATTTTTATTCATCTCTACACTCGTTGTGGGGGTCGAACCCATGGCCTGGAGATCAAGAGTCACATGCTTATCCAGTTGAGCCAGCCAGGTACCCTGAGATTTTTTTTTTTTTTAAAGTTGTTTTAAAACCAAAGTATGATCATGCTGTTCTTTCCACCAGTAACAACTCTCATTTATAAAAATATCAGTTTAGGACACTTAGATTATGATAAATACTTCCTCTCAAAGTAAAAATAATTTGGTTTTAGATTTTACTTAAACAGAATAGTAAAGAATATTTACTCCAAAAGCCTCTCCTTTTTTTTTGTTAGAACTCTTTCTTCCCCTCCCCATGCTTTCTCCTCTTTTGTGCTCAAGTTCTCAAATGCATAAGATGGAGGAACAATACCACAATGCAACTGCAGGCTTCCTGCCTACTAGCCAGTCATTATTCTTGACTCAAGAACTTTCAAAACACTGCTTGGGTTGCTTTGAGATTCCCTCTTTCAGATTTTCCCTCCTTCATGGAACATCTACTTAAAAGAATGACTTCAAAAATGTCTTGCTGCACCCAATCACAACTCTCTAAACAAAATAAAAATGCTAGCCTTAGATATGAAGGTGGGATACAAATGCCTTAAATTCGAACACCAATTTCAAAGTACAGGACAGGAAAAAAAAGTATTTCTGGCCAAGCATTATAGTACTTTTCTCATTAATCTTGTTTCTGAAAAATTCATATTTATGACTACTAAACTACCATCACTTTTTTTTTTTAACATCATTCGGATCTCTATCTCAAACTACACTGTAATCAATGGAAAAGTGCTACCCTAATTATAACTGACAAAGTAAAGTTCAAAACAAATTGGAGTATACTCATTTATTTTTTTTATTCATTTATTTTATTTTTTTTTTAATTTTTATTTATTTATGATAGTTAGTCATACAGAGAGAGAGAGAGAGGCAGAGACATAGGCAGAGGGAGAAGCAGGCTCCATGCACCGGGAGCCCGACGTGGGGTCCGATCCCGGGTCTCCAGGATCGCGCCCTGGGCCAAAGGCAGGCGCTAAACCGCTGCGCCACCCAGGGATCCCTTATTCATTTATTTTAAAAAGCTATCAAGGGCAGGAAAAATTACCAGCAGCAGTCACCTGGAAACCTAGGGAATTTCCCATTTCCTCTGACCACACTTTGATGGTGGCAGTAGTACTTAAAAATTTATTTGATTGTTGAGATAAACCAATGGAGCTACTTTATACTGAGACATGGGGGTGTTGGGAAGGGGGATAAATTATATGCCCAGTTCAGCATAAGTTCTTTCCTTTTTAAAGGCAAAAGCATTAAATATGAAAGTCAAACACATTGGTTTACGAGTAACAACTTGTCAAATTGTTACAATAAAAATTTTTCCAACGCCTCTAACAAAAACAAAAAGACTAATCTATTTCAAACAATATTCAAAAAAGCTCAATTCCAGTACAACAAAATAATTTAGCTAGTCCCCTGGAGTTTGTTATAATGGGATTTAACCTGAAAACTCAACATTCAATTAACCATGAGGCTTATCCTAATTGAGGATTATGCTGACTTCTGCAGTCTTTTCCCATCTATCCATCTACCACTCCTACTCAGCTGCCATAGCTACCAAAAGCAAAGCCCCAGGGAGCAGTAGATTATCCATTACTATGTGGTACCCATGCCAATATTCCCTTTTCATTCTTATGTGGATGATGAAGAGTTAAATTTAGTAATCTAATCAGCCTAATTTCCAAAAAGTGGAACTTCAGAACCCTTACTCATAGCCTCTAACCAAAGAAATTAAACATTTTAGAAGAATACCTTCATAAGTGAAGAGCAGACAAGAAGTTACCCTTCAAAAACAAGTAAAAAAAAAAAGTCACACTTTCCTAGAACATATTGATAAAAAAAAATTAATGGAAAAAATAGGGCACAGACATCCTAATGAAAACTAGGAAAAAAGACTAACAGAAAAGACTAGTCCATTTGCACTTAAAATATTCTTTGAAATGCATAAAATCCATTTGCCAGATAGGTCAGACTTTCCTTTGCCTATAAGCCACATTTACTACAGTTAAATAAACCTTAATTACGCCCCCCCCCCCCCCCCCCGGCCTAAACTGACCTAGGCCAGCAGAACCTACCAAACTGAGTTAATGCTGACAAAGTTGGAACCCAGCAGTACACAGTCTAAGAAGATTATCCAGTTTGTGGATAAATCAGCCTCCTAGACAGCGCAGGTCTTCCTTTCAACTCCTGCTGTGTATCTTCTGGCCATTTTCCTGTTCATTTAACAACTCTCTACCAGAAGGTAGGAAAGGGAAAGGCGATTAAATTCAAGTCAATTCCATCATTTGTTAGGAGCTGAAAATAAGGTTAGACTCAGGATAAACTGCACCTTAGCCCAAAACAATCTCCCAGAAATCCTATCAGAAAACCAGTGGACTAAATGAATTTCTCTAACAAACACTAACAAAATGAAGGAATGAGCCTCATTACAATAGAGCCCCTCCTCCACTTTAACAGAGAAATGTTCATTTTGTAATCCCCTCCTCTGACCCCCAAAAAAAGCACTCAATAAAATGGAAGAAAATGCCTATATTTTACTGCAGTACTCAATCTCAATGCTATCCCTAAGGATCTAAATTAATATACAGTCACCTATTTCTTTAATCTGATGAACTATAAGAAGGAAAGTAAATATGCATTTCCAATACTAATTTTCTGCTCCCAGAGCTTTAACCACTCAACAATAAAAAAAAGAATATTCTGCACTACAGAATATATAGTAAGTTCAAACCAAACTAGGACAGGTCCTGTCTGGTTTAACCTATGAGAAACTTGTCAACATGATCAACAACTAGTTTTTCTAGTCCTATATATCATTAGAGTAACAACTGCATTAAACTGTGGTCACTTTCCAGTGTAGACAGCCACTGGAGGCTACTCATTCCAAACTTGCAACAAATCAAGTTTTCAAAAGTAGTCTACATCTTCAGGCCAAGGCTCGAAATTATATACTCTAAAAAAAAAAAGGTAAAAAGAAACCCTAAAGCCATTTATTTTAATACCAATTCAGCATAGGACAATAGCAGTTTTGGTTTTCTATCTTACCCTACAGACCAAACTAAAATATTCTTAAAATCTTTTTTAAAGAATTCTAAAAAACATAGTCTTTAAAAAAACTATTCTAGGGATCCCTGGGTGGCGCAGCGGTTTGGCGCCTGCCTTTGGCCCAGGGCGCTATCCTGGAGTCCCAGGATCGAATCCCGCGTCGGGCTCCCGGTGCATGGAGCCTGCTTCTCTCTCTGCCTGTGTCTCTGCCTCTCTCTCTCTCTCTGTGTGACTATCATAAGTAAAAAAAAAAAAAATTTTTAATTTAAAAAAAAAATAAACTATTCTAGAATAATACAGTTAAAAAAAAAAAAAAAAACTTTATACTATGTCCCTGACATAGTAAGAAAGTTTATTTCAAAAGACCCATCAAGAAGGTTTTATTAGGGATCCCTGGGTGGCGCAGCGGTTTGGCGCCTGCCTTTGACCCAGGGCGCGATCCTGGAGACCCGGGATCGAATCCCACATCGGACTCCCGGTGCATGGAGCCTGCTTCTCCCTCTGCCTATGTCTCTGCCTCTTTCTCTCTCTGTGTGACTATCATAAATAAATAAAAATTTTTTTTTAAAAAAAAGAAGGTTTTATTAGTAAGTAATCATCTCAAAAACTATTTTTTATTTCGCATCTCCTAGAAAAAAGATCCAGGGTCCAGCAATACACTCACTCCTTACTGAATAAATTCTAATTTATTTGTCTAGAGATGGGGCAGGATTTATTGAAATACTGTTATATAGGGATAAAAATTTATCCCTGATATGAGAAATAACGCATACCCGGAAGGATACACAGTATACTCAATTTCAAAATATAGTGAATTTATTTAACACAATCCCTAATAGCCTAAACTCTAATGTCACTGAATTTTTTTTTAAGATTTTATTTATTTATTCATGAGAGACCGAGAGAGAGAGAGAGAGAGAGAGGCAGAGACACAGGCAGAGGGAGAAGCAGGCTCCATGTAGGGAGCCTGCTGTGGGACTCAATCCCAGGTCTCCAGGATCGCCCTGGATTGAAGGCAGCACTAAACCACTGAGCCACCCAGGCTGCCCATCATTGAATTTTTTTAATGAATTGTTAGTGTTGGTAAATTTAAAACCACCATTCTAAAACTTACAAAAATAGAAATCCTGTTAATTATGCTGAGGCTGTTTTGTATTTTTGAAGCCTCTGCAGGTAAGGAATATTTTACCTTAGTATTTCATACAACTGCTCTAGATTACAGCTTCCCACCTATTCTACAATCCTCATGTCCAAAATGTAGTTCTATATGCTAGAGGCTGGCATACGCCTCTATTTTTTTTTTAATACTGATTGGACAATTAAGTCACTTCTACCAATACATAAAATACCACTATAATTTAGGATCACAGGCAACCTAGATTACTGCTCATTTAAATGCAGAACCTGAAGCAACCTCCAGTGACAGGAGCTATAGTGTTCAATATCATTTTACATGTTACAGAGGCTTCACCTTACATACAAACAATGAACCCTGGCAGCCTTCTTCATCCTAAAGCCCCACAGATTGTTACTTCTTTAAAGGTGTTGGTAGTATAGAAGGCAACATAAGCAGTGTTAAGTTCAGAAGCCTTTTCTTAATGGCTATCAACATTTGTTCAAGAGGAGTGAAAAGAAAACATTATTCCCACCACATTTTCCCTCTCTTCTGTTCATTTTATTTTCCTGCTTTTGGTACCCAGCAAGATTATGTTTCAACTAAAAATCTTAAGATAATTATTCCAAACACCAAAGATACTCCAGAAACCAGCAGTAGTCACCTACTAGGAGCCTCCAAGGAGCTCAAATTGGAGGGCTTACCGGAGAGACTCATTTTTCAATGTTTGTGTACCTTTCCAGTTGGATTTTATATCTGGTATAACTGAGCAATAATTTAAATTTTTTCCCAAGAACAAACATTTCATGAACTTCCAGATTTCTGTTTAACATTGTAGTTTATGCAGCATTCACAAGACCTGTGTTTGGGGGTTTTTTGGTGGAGCTTTAAGGTTGGAGTTTTTGTTGGTATTTTTTTTTCCCCCCTTTTGGTTTTTTTTTTTCTTTTTTTTTTTTTTTTTTTTCCGTCATCCTCTATACAACCTGCTGCAAAGCATACAGAAGCTTTTTTTTTTTTTTTTTTTCCTTTGCAGCCAAGGGCCGGTTAGGTGGATCCGAGCCCAGGCATTTAAATCAAGGAGATGCATGCAGCAATCTCACTCAATACTACTACCACTCACTCATCTCATTCAAATCCATTTAAACCCACTGCAGCAAGACAGCTGGTACTCACTCGCCTTCCTGTTTCTTTACGGTACAGGCTTAATAACAAAAACAGGTTGGCTTTGAAGCGCTGCTCAAAAACTGCAAAAAAAAAAAAAAAAAAGGAAGTCTTCACATTCGCGAGGGGGAGGGGGGAAAAAAGTTTCGACTTCGGGAGAATTTCATACCTTTCGTGTCATTCCATTTTGGAATCCTGAACTCCTCCTGCTAAGTGAGGTTTTGCAACGATGCTTTCTCCCTCTCACGACTGCTCTTTTGGTTAACTTTTCCACCCCGAGTGCCCTCAAACTAGAAGCAACTAAGCCTTCCAACGGCTCCTGGCTTTTTGCTTGTGGTTTGTGCTGTGTTGTTTTTTGTTTTTTGTTTTTTTGGAGGGGGGGGGGTGTTTTCTGTTTCGTTTTTTTGTTTTTTTAAGGCATGTGCAAGACAATTTAAATCATCACAAACTGAACCAATGTATGGGAAGATGAGAGATGGGGACGAGGTGGTGGTGGAGGGGGGGGGGGGGGTAGTAACTAGTGATAATAAAAATAAAAGACAGCCAAAGCGCCCAAAATCTGATCCACCAACTTCCCACTTGCCATTTCCCCAACCTTCACAGCAGAGGTAGAGGGGGAAAAAAAAAAAAAATGCCTTTTCACGGAGAAAAACTGTGGAGAACCTACCCTTGGCCAGAATGAAATTCCGCAGATAACTCGAGTTAAAATATTAAAAACGCCTCTCAAGTGCAGGAGAGAGAAGAGCCGCAAAACGCAGGGCGACTGTGAGCGCGACTCGGAGGCTGGCGGCTGGCGGCAGGCGTGGGGGTCGGTGGGGTCCGCGCCCCCCCCCCGCCCCCTAATTCTCCCGGAGAACTGCGGGGGCGCTGAGGCAGCGGGAGGAGGGGGCGCGGGAGCGTCCTGAGGCAGCCCCGGGGGCTGGGGGGCGACAAAACTTCAGGGACGGGAGGGCAAAGTGGGCCCCCCACGGCCCCCCCCAGCCCGTCGGGGCGACCCCGCCGCGTGCGGACCCCTCAGACCCCCGGGCCGGCTGCCGCCCCACCTCGGCTCCCCTTCCCGGCCGCCGGCCGCCCCCGGCTGCGGGGCCCCGACGCCCCGAAAGTACCTCAGCGCGCCCCCCCCCCCCCCCCCGCCCGGCGCGCCCCTCAGCGCCTCAGCCGAGCCGCAGCCGCCGGCTCGCGGCAGCCCCCGGACTCGCCCTCTTTCCCTCCGCCTCGCACTCCACCCCCTCGCCCGCCACCGCTCCTCCTTTATCTCCACTCACCGCCCGCCGCCATTTTCCTCGCAGCTCCGCTTTAAATCGGAAACTCGCCGCTCAGCCCGCAGCCGCCGCCACTGCCGCCGCCGCCGCCACCGACTCAGCCGCCGCGGCCGCCGCCGTCGCTGTGGAGGGGCTGAGGCGGCAGCGGCTGGAGCCGCGCGCGGGGGCCTCCGGGATATGTAGTCCCGAGGCCACGCCCAGCACTACCGGTCCCAGGGGGCCTTGCGCGGCCGGGCTCGCGGGGCGCGAGGGCGTGGTGGTGCCGGTGGTGGTGCTGGCGGTGGTGATGCGGCGGACCCTCCGGCCGCTCTCCTCCGCCCCACTGCCTGGCAGCTGCGGCGGGCGCCGGAGGACGATAGTACAAGCCCTAGCCCTGCCCTTGATCTTGTCCCACTTGCTTTCGCCCCGTGATATTTAGCATTTACGAACCTTTTATTGTGTGCCAGGTACCGATCCTCAAAACAAGCATCCATCCCTTTGGGGTCAGCTGTTCAGATGAGCAAACTGAGGCACAAGGTCAGAAGACACCAGGTTGTTCGTTAGATGCTAAAGCCTCTGGCTGAAAGGTTGTTTGGCAATAGTGTGTTCACTGTATGGTCAGTCCGTGTCATCCCATGAAGTAGCTTGCTTTGCAGTGGACGCAACTGGAAGACACCCCTAAACCGAGAGATCTTTTTTTAAGATATTTATTCATTCATTCATTCATTCATTCATTTATGAGAGACACACAGAGAGGCAGAGACATAGGCAGAGGGAGAAGCCCGCTCCCTGCAGAGAGCCCCATCCCAAGACCTTGGGATCATGACCTGAGCCAAAGGCAGAAGCTCAACCACTGAGCCACCCAGGCATCCCCTAAACTGAAAGATCTAATACCAACACTATGGCTTAGCCTCGCCAATAATAGATCAAACTGACATGTGTCTCCTGATATGATGCAATGGGACCGGCCCTATGCCCCCTCTGTAGTAACCTTGTCCCTAAAAAATAGCTAACCTGAACCCAACTAAGGAGAAACAATCCAACAAACCCAGAATGTGGAGCATGCTACAAAACACCCTGCCTGGACTCTTAAAAATATCAAAGCAGGAGAAGGGTGAAAACCAAACGCATTAGGCAAGCCTCGATTAGATCAAGGGTTTTTTTTTTTTTTTTTTCCTTAATGTAAAAAGGACTTTGGGAGGGAAATTTTAATATGGACTACGTATTAGATAATGCTATTGAATCAGTGCTGTGTTGCATGTGAACGAATAGAATAAAATAACCGCCTTATGCTCCACCACCACCATTTCCCACCTGGACTGTGGTAGTAGCTTCCTCACTGTTCTCGGTGCTTCCATTCTAGCTTTTCTACCTGGAGTCTCTTCTCAACATAGCAGCCAGAGAGATCCTGGTAAAAACCGAGTCACTTGAGGTCTGTCACCCAAAATCTTTGCAGTAACCTGCAAAGCCCCACATAACCTTTCTCCTCTTGGTCGTCTCTCATTTCTTGTCCAGCTCACTGCTGTATTTCGGGTCCCCTGGCCTCCTTGGGGTGCCCTCCAACATGCCTAGCACACCCTGGCCTCAGAGACCTTGCATTTGTTACTTCTTCCTAGTTCACTTCTTCCCCTGGAAAGTTTACATCTCTCCCTCCCTCATCATCTCCATGATCATTGTCCAAATGTCACTTCTTCGGTGAGGGCTTCCCTGACTTTTCTATTTTATAAAAATCTTATTTATTTATTTATTTATTTATTTATTTATTTACTTATTTATTTTTGAGAGAGAGAAAGAGCATGCATGAGCCCAGGGGAAGGGACAGGAGAGAATCTTCAGGCTGACTCCCCTCTGAGCACTGAGTCCCACACAGGACTTGATCCCATGACCCATGAGATCACAACCTGAGCCTAAACCAAGAGTGCAACACCCAGACTCCCAACTGAACTAAGCCACCCAGGTACCCTGATTTCTCTATTTTAAATTCCTGCCCACTGCAATCCCAGCTTTCTCTATCCCTCTTCCCTGCCTCATTTTTCTTTGTAGCACTTTTTATCATTGGAAATACCATGTATTTTTGTTTACTTATGGCATTTAATATCTCTTTTCCTCATTAGGTTGAAACTCCTCGAAGGCAGGGCTTCTGTCTCTTTTGTTCTCTGGTGTATTCTCAACACCCCCTACATCAGCAATAGTACACACTCAGACAGTATATGCTATTGGGTTCAACAGGTAATAAATACTATGTTAGATGTTGAGAATCCGGAGATGAATGCTAAGACCCCACATGAACTTTCACTTGAACAACTACAGCTGTCCTGCCACCCTCCTTGATTCTCCCTTTAGTAATCCCATAAACCATTCCCCATACAGTAGCCAGAGGGATCTTTGAAAAATCACATACTAAATGATGTTGCTTCCAACCTGAACATATTCCAGTAACATCCTATTGCATTTAGGATAAAACCCAGACCCTAATTACTCGGTGTCTCCTTCCCTCTCTGATCTCAGATAATACATCTTTTCTCATTTCTTACTCCATGCCAGACACTAACATTCCTGATGTTTCCTGAGCTTTCCAAGCAAGCGTCAGGTCCTTTCACTTACTATTCCATTTGCTGTCTGGAATTTTCATTCTTTCTAGCTGGCTCCCTATTGTCATTCAAATCTCTGCTTCCTGTTGTCATTGGGGTAGATCTTCTAAACCATAAGCTCCAAGAGGGCAAGACATTTGTTCAGTTCACTACAGTGTCTCTAGCACCTAGATTAGTGTCTGGCCTATAGTAGCTATTTAAATATTTGTGAAAGAGGGCACCTGGTGACTCAGTCAGTTAAGCATCTGATTCTTGGCTTCTGCTCAGGTCATGACCTCAGGGTCCTGGGATCAAGACCCACCCTAGGTCTACCCTCATTAGGGAGTCTGCCGGAGATTCTCTCTCCAGCTTCCTCTGGTTCCTCCCCCCCATCATGTGCTCTCTTTCTTTATCTCTCTCTCTCAAATAAATAAATATACTTTTTAAATATTTTATTTATTTATTCATGAGAGACACAGAGAGAGAGGCAGAGACATAGGCAGAGGGGGAAGTAGGCTCCCTGTGGGGAACCCGATGCAGGACTTGATCCAGGACTCCGTTATCACACCCTGAGTCAACCGCTGAGCCATCCAGTCGTCCCTAAATAAATCTTTTTAAAATTAAAAATATATATTTGTAAAAGAAAGAAAGAAAGGGGAAAAGAGGGCAGCCCAGTGGCTCAGTGGTTTAGCGCTGCCTTCAGCGCAGGGTGTGGAGCCTGCTTCTCCCTCTGCCTGTGTCTCTGCCTCTCTCTCCCTCTCTTTCTCTCTCTCTCATTAATAAATAAAGTCTTTAAAAAAAGAAAAAGAAAGAAAGAAAAGGGATGAGTACTGGGTGTTATGCTATATATTGGCAAATTGAACTCTAATAAAAAAATTTTTTTTTTAAGAAAGGGGAAAAGAAGAAAGAAGGTAAAAAATAAATCAATGTGTCAATCCTATTAACATATACATATGTTCAGCTCTCTAGGCTCAGACCTAGTTTGCGGCAACATGACAAAACACACCAAGTTTGGAATCTGGGGTAAATATGGGACCATTATGGTGCCTCCCATAGGAAAACGATGAAGATTGAACTGAGCCAGCATGCCAAGTACACTTGGTCATTTCTGTGGCAAAACCAAGATGAAAAGAGAAGCTGTGGGCATCTGGTGTTGTAGTTCTCAGGTGAAAACGGTAGCCAGTGGTACCTGGACCTACAGCTCTGCTCCTGCCATCACAGTAAAGTCAGCCATTGGAAGCCTGAAGGACTTGAAAGACCAGGAGAAGCTCTACTATGTGAGACATTGTAAGCCTATAATAAATGAGTTAATTTATGTAACCAAAATATGTACATGTATAAAAATACATATGTTCACAGAAAGTATAACTGATATTAACAATTAAAAAAATAAGTACAGGGGCACCTGGGTGGCTTAGTGGTTGAGCATCTGCCTTCAGCTCAGGTCGTAATCCCGGGGTCCTGGGATGGAGTCCCGCAACTGGCTCCCCCCTGGGAAGCCTGCTTCTCTCGATGCCTGTGTCTCTGCCCCTCTCTCTGTGTCTCTCATGAATAAATAAAGTCTTTTTTTTTTTAATGTACAAAAATAGAGAGTGAGGCAAACCATAAGAGATGCTGAACTCTAGGAAACAAACTGAGGGTTGCTAGAGGTGGGTGGGGGGAATGGGATAACTGGGTGTTGAGCATTAAGGAGGTCACTTGATGGAATGAACACTGGGGGTTATATGCAACTGATGAATCACTAAAATCTGCCCCTAAAATTAATAATACAGAATATGTTAACTACATTGAATTTAAATAAAGAATTAAAAATATATTTAAATACATACATGTTGTTTGAGAACCCAAGAATAGACCTTTTAACTCAAAGGATATTGGAAAAGGCTTCCAGGAGGAAGCAACTTCCGTGCCGACTTTGGCAGGGTTGTTTTAAAAAAAAAAAAAAAATTATTTATTTTTTGAGAGGGTGCATGAGCAGGGGCGGGGGTGAGGGAGCAAGAGAAGCAGACTGCCCAATGAGCAGGGAGCCCAACTCAGGAGTCAATCGCTGGACTCTGGGATCATGACCCAAGCCAAAAGCAGATGCCCAACCAACAGAGCCACCCACTCGCCCTTTGGCAGGGTTTTATGGAACCTGTACATAATCCCATAATGAGTGACATCTGGGAAACAGTATTCTAGACAAAAATCTAAGCCAAATGAGTGACATACTCTAGTAAAGAGTCTGTAAAGATGTCTGCTATCATTCCTTCCTGTTTTCACAAGCTACTCCTCCATCAAGAGGTAAGCTTTATTTCCTCTTTCTTAAATTAGGGTTGCTTGAGAACTGTTTGATGAATGGAAATGGTGGAAATTATATGATAGGACTTTTAGCTCATTCCTTACAATGATTGACAGCTTCTGCTTCCTTCCTCATAGACCCCAGCCACCATGTTATGGGAACCCCAAGCCGCAGGGAAAAAAAAGTGAGGCACTCCAGTCGACAGCCTCAGTTAAGATCCCAGCTAGTAGTAACTGCCAGCCACATGAATCAGCCTTTTTGCACAGTCCCTGGGCTCAGAGGACTATAAGAGTAGAACCACCCACCGAGCCAAATCAACCTGCAATATCCTGAGAGATAATAAAATGGTTGTGCTTTAAACCTCTGTATTTTGCAGTGGTTTGGTACACAGCAGTTGATAAAACACTCTGCATGTGTGGACTTTTGCTGATCTGTGGCTGAGAACCTTCAGTAGGCAGGAAGAGTAGTCTCAAATCCTGAAACTACCTCAATAAAGTTGCCTTGGCCTAGGATACATAGAAGCAGAAACACTGCGAAGATGAGATTAGAAGGTCACCTAGCTAAAGCCCTCCAGAAATCTTTCTTTCTTTTTTTTTTTTTTTTTAAGATTTTATTTGCTTAGTTGACAGAGAGCACAAGTAGGGGGAGCAGCAGGGAGAGGGAGAAGCAGGCTCCCCACAGAACAGAGAGCCTGATGTGGAGCTCAATCCCAGATCCTGGGACCATGACCTGAGCAGAAGGCAGATGCTTAGCCTACTGAGCCATCCAGGCGCCCCTGCCTACAACATTTCTGATTTCACAGAGCCTCTGCCTCCATTCTCCTAGGGTGGATGCTCACTTCCTCAAGGGCAGCTGTGCCAGTCAGGGCTCTTGGGTTGCAAGCAACAACAATAGAATCTGGGATGGATTGAAATGACAGGCAGGAACTCAAAGAATCAAAGGGAAGGCTAGAGGACCAGGCCAGAAATCCAGAAATGTCAGAAACAAGGGGAAAAAAAGGTACTGATTATCTTTTCCAGAACCAGCAGTAAATCTAGAGATCAAATTTTTTTTTTTTTTCTATCTTCTCATCATCCTATTCCAAGACTCAAATGCCAAAGAGGAATTCAGGGCAGCCCTGGTGGCTCAGCGGTTTAGCGTTGCCTTCAGCCCAGGGTGTGATCCTGGAGACCCGGGATCAAGTCCCACATTGGGCTCCCTGCATGGAGCCTGCTTCTCCCTCTGCCTGTGTCTCTGCCTCTCTCTGTGTGTGTCTCTCATGAATAAATAAATAAAATCTTTAAAACAAAACAAAACAAAAAAAAAAACAAAAGAGGAATTCATCCAGGAGTGCCTAGATGGCTCAGTTGGTGAAACATGGGACTCTTGCACTCAAGGTTGTGAATTTGACCCCCATCATGGATGTAGATTACTTATAATCTTTAAAAAATTCAATTGGTCTAGCTTGGATCATATGTTGTATATGCAAGTAACAGGCTACCAGACCAATAATCATACTAACTAGCTTACCTACATCTTACTCTCAAATGATTCAAATGGGGAAAAATACACATACACATACACATACTCGGAGAGAGAAAGTGCTTGTGAACACATGTGGCATAATTTTACCAAATAGTAAATCAAGAGGCGCCTGAGTGGCACAGTCAGTTAAGTGTCTGCCTTGGCCCAGGTCATGACCCCGGGGTCCTAAGATCAAGCCTATGTCTAACCCTGCATCAGGCTCCCTGCTGAGTGGGGGTCTGCTTCTTCCTCTCCCTTTGCTCTTCCCAAACTGCTTGTGCTCTCTCGAGTGCTCTCCCTTTCTCAGATAAATAAAATCTTCAAAAAATATATTTTAAAAAATAGTAAACCTAATTTATTGTACTATGGAAATTTTTCTGTAGACTTGAAATTTTCCAAAATAAAAAAGTTTGGGGGAAAAGAACTTCTGGCAGAAAAAAAGATAATACTAGCCAGCATTCAAAGAAACCTTAGATTTACCAGACATAACTCAAAGTCCATTATATGTATTAATTCATTTAATCCTTGTGCTAACCCTTAGCAGTGGGTCTTTTACTATCTCCATTTTATACCTGAATATTTATGGAGGCATTGAACAAGTTAGTAACTTGCCCTAGGGTATAAGCTACTAAGTGCTGGAGTCAGGAGGATATTAACCCAGGCTCACAAGCTCATGATCTTAACTATTATGCTTTACTGCCTCTCCATAGATGCATAAACAATAAAGACATTTAATTGCCCCATATAATATGTCTAGAGGTAGACAGTTCCAGAGTATGTTCATCAAGAACCAGAATGACAGGGCGCCTGGATGGCTCAGTCTGTTGAGTGTCTGCCTTTGGCTCAGGTCATGATCTTGGGGTCCTGGAATCAAGGCCAAGTTTGGAATCCCTGCTCAGCAGGGAGTCTACCTCTTCCTCTCTCTCTGCCTTTCCTCCAGCTCATGTTCTTCCTCTCTCTCTTTCTCACTCTTCTCTTTCTGACTCAAATAAATGAATAAAATCCTTTAAAAAAAGAACCAGGAGGTTACAATCCTTCTGCTCCACCACCTTCAGCATACTGGCTTCTGTCCTTAGTTTATAGCCTCATGGCCACAAAACGGCTGCCACAGCTGAAGGATCACATCAATTCACATTCCAGTTCAAATGTAGGAAGCAGAGAAGTGATTGAGTGTCAAGAAAGATGCTATATCTCTCCACTTGTCTTTCAGACATAAAACTCTCTCCTACCATTTTCCATCTCCCCCTTCACTGCCCCCTGCCCCCACAGCAAATGTCCCCTTACAGCTCATTGTAGTGTAGATATAGCCCCATGCTGATTCCCTGCTGCAAGGAGATCTGGGAATCCACTCATTTACTATTTCAACCATGCACTTTGAGAAGATGAGTGAACATTTCTTAGTTGTTTGGTGTAGCCCAGAGCTTCTGCTTTTGTCCCTGCCCTCTCACAGTCCCCTGCATTCTTCCTTCTTTTATTGTGTGACAATATAGCCTAGTGGTTAAGAATGTGGGCTTTGGCACCCACTGCCTGACTTGCTTAGCTGGTTCTGCTGCTTATAAATCTGTGTGATAATGACTGGTTGCCTGAACTTTCTGTGCCTCCATTTCCTAAAATGGAAACTAAAATAACCCTATTTCATGCCTGTAAAGATTAAATAAAACAATACAGTGAAAGAAGTATCAAGCACAAAATATACTTCCAATAAATGTTAATAATGATAGTGTATGGCAGTTCCAAACTTGGGGTTTGCAGGGATTAATACCCAAAGGTTAGTAACAATTTCCTCCTTTTCCCCCCATTTTGCCTCCTTATATTTATTACAGTCTGAAATTGCCCTGCAAGTGAAAATAGATTGCTTGGGTGGATACTAAGCCCTACACATGCCTAAAACTCTGTTTTGAAATACCTGATCTGAAAATGAGCTGGCACGTATCCAGATTATCCAGATTCCACCCCAGGCTATGTGTACTCTGAACCTCTCCACTTGCTAGGGAGGACGCACAGCTGAGGGGGGTCAGACAGCAGAAGAAACTTGGAATCAATGAATGCTTTATTTGTTGTTTTGCTGAAAAGGGGAAAACCCCTTAAATGTGAAGCATCACATTTAAGGCAAAGTTTTAGTTAGTAAAAAGCAGCCTGAGCCTTCTGACTCAGAGTAACCTTGCTCACAACTCTTGCTTTAAACCTACAACAGGGGTCGGTGACCTGTGATTTTTGTTCCAGACATGTCGCATGGACCAGTTGAAATTGGCACCTGGGCTGGCTGCCATAGGCTTGCGCCTCCCCACACCCTGCAAATGACTCCATGCAGGTGGAAGTATCTTAAGCCCAGCTCACTTTTTCCCTTTCTTTCTTTCTTTCTTTCTTTCTTTTCTTTTTCATTGTCTGTTCGTTCGGGAGGTTTGGATTGCTTGCGGTGGGGCTGTAGTTGCGGTTTGTCGTTCTGAGTTGATTCTTCGTTACTTCTGGGTCTTTTTCTTTCTTTTTTTTCTTCTTTCTGTCTTTCTTTCTTATCGTTCTGCCTCCGTTCTTCCTTCCTCCTTCTTTTTCTTTCTTTTTCTTTCTTTCTGACTTACTTATTAAGTGTGTTTGCTTTGGGAAAAACTTGTTTGCTACCAAATGCTTAAGAAGTACCCATTGTGGGAGCACTAAAATTTAAAAAAATTTTAAAAAAAGCACTGACAAGGATGAGGTAAAATTGGAACGTTCATACACTGCTGGAAGGACTGTTAAATGCTGCTGCCATTTTGGATAACAGTTTGGCAGTTCATCAAAATATGAAACGTAGAATTGCCATGTGATCCAGCAATTCCACCTCTAGGTATATTCCCAAGAGAAATTAAATTGTTAAGTCCACTCAGGGTGCCTGAGTGGCTCAGTCCGCTAAGCATCTGACTCCTGGTTTCAGGTCAGGTCATGATCTCAGGGTCGTGAGTTGGAGCCACAAGTCAGACTCCTGGCTCACCACAGGGTCTGCTTGAGATTCTTTCCCTCTCCCTCTGCCCCTCCTGCATGTGCCGTCTCTCTCTCAAATAAAAAAATAAGTCTTTTAAAAATAATAAGTAAATAATAAAACATAAGTCCACTCAAAAACCTGTACAGAGGGAATGTCTGGGTGGCTCACCAGTTGAGCGTCTGCCTTCAGCTCAGGGTGTGATCCCAGTCCCAGGATCGAGTCCCACATCGGGCTCCCTGTGGGAAGGCTGCTTCTCTCTCTCTGTCTCTCCCTGTCTCTCATGAATAAAATAAATCTTCCAAAAAAAAAAAAAAAAGCTGTACAGAAATGTTCATAGCATAATACTCAAAAGTGGAAACAATGGGCAGCCCAAGTGGCTCAGCGGTTTAGCGCCACCTTCGGCCCAGGGTGTTATCCTAGGGTCCCGGGATCAAGTCCCATGTCAGGCTCCCTGTGTGGAGCCTGCTTCTCCTTCTGCCTGGTCTGTGCCACTCTCTCTGTCTCTGTGTCTCGTAAATAAAATCTTTTTTTAAAAAAGTGGAAACCAATCCCAAGGACCATCAACTGATGAGTGGTACAACAAAAATGTTACCCAACTCAATGGAATATTATCAGGCAATAAAAAGGAATAAATGCTATAACATGTGTGAACCTAAAAACATACTAGGTGAAAGAAGCCAGACATATATCACATGATTACATTTATATGAAATGTAAAGAATTGGCAAATCTAAAGAAACAAAAAGTAGGTTAGTGGTTGCTAGGGACTGGAGAATAGGTGCATGGGGGATAGCGGCAAAAGAGGAGTACAGCATTTCTTACCCGGGGAATGAAAATATTCTGAAATTAAATAGAGGTAATGATGGTGTGACACTATAGTTATGCTAAAAAAACACTGCAGGCTACACTGTGAAAGGGTGAACCTTATGGCACATGAATCATATCTCAATAAAGCTCTTTTTTTTAAGTGCCCATTGTGGTTAATGCAGTTGTGAAATTAGTAATTTTCACAACATGTTTGGGGATACAAAAAGAAAAAGGTTTTAAATAATGGTAGAAAATCAGAAGATACAAAACAAAGTAAAAAGAAAGCCTCTCCTCACTCCTGTTCATTGATCTTCCTCTTTCCAAGGATACCACCGTCACCATTTCCTTTTTTCTGTTTCTTTTCTTTTTTTTTTTTTTGAATATTTTATCTTTAAGTAATCTCTATACCCAACATGGGACTCAAACTCACAACCCTGAGATTAAGAGCCAGCCAGGCACCCCCACCATCACCATTGTCTTATTTGTCCTTCCAAGGATAATCTCTGCCTACACAAACTTACAGATGTGTTGCTTCTTCTATAAACAAGGGCGCACTGTCCACAGTGTTTTGCCCCTTGTCTTATCACTTAGTAATGTACCATGGAAACTGCTTTGCAAGGACCTTATAATGAAGTACATAGAGACCCGTCATGCTTTTTCATAAGTATGTAGATGTTATTAGTAGACATTCCGTTTGTTTCCTTTTACTATTACAATGAATTTCCTTGTACCTCTTTCTTAAAAACAACATTTTAACAGGTACTAGTAATCATAAAATATAAAGAAAGAAACAGAGATCTTATTAATGAAGTTTGTTTGTTTTTTAAGAGAAAAGGGGGCTGTGGGGGAGGAGCAGAGGGAGAAGGAGAGAGAGAATCTTAAGCAGGCTCTATGCCCAGTGAGGAACCTGATGCAGGCCTGGATTTCATAACTCTGAGATCAAGATCTCATGAGTCAGATGCTTAACCAACTGAGCCACCTAGGTACCCCTTTAATGAAGTCTTTCTTCCTCTTTCTTTTTTTTACTATTAGGATAATAGAGAAGGTTTGTTGTTGTTGTTTTTAAAGATTTCACTTATTGGGCAGCCTGGGTGGCTCAGCAGTTTAGCGCCGCCTTCAGCCCAGGAAGTGATCCTGGGGACCTAGGATCGAGTCCCACATTGGGCTCCCTGCATGGAGCCTGCTTCTCCCTCTGCCTATGTCTCTGCCTCTCTCTCTCTCTCTCTGTGTCTCTCAGGAATAAATAAATATCTTTAAAAAAAAAAAGATTTCACTTATTTATTTCTGAGAGACACACAGAGAGAGAGGCAGAGATATAGGCAGAGGGAGAAACTGGCTTCCCACAAGGAGCCTGATGTGGGTCTCAATTCCAGGACCCCATAATCACAACCTTAGCTGAAGGCAGATGCTCAACCACTGAGCCACCTAGGCGCCCCTTTAAGGAAATCTTTCTAAATGAACTCAACGATGTCAAACTTTGGACCCTCCCAGCACTAGCAGAGGATTAGGACCAGAGATGGCCATGAGAGGAAACAGAGATGTTCTCTAGCAATGGTTATAGTTTGGATTAAGGGAGCTCAAAGGTCTGAAATGAAAAGAATCACCAAAGTTGGAGCTTTTTGTTTCAGATGAGAAAAGATGTCTTTGAAGATGGCCACATCAGTGTCTCCAAAAGGCAGTACTGGAGTTGGCTTCATGAGACAATATGTTTTCCAGATGGTGAGTTAAAACCCATTCGTGGGTCTGGAAATCAACACCATGGATTTGCCCACTATTTTAAAACACTGTGATGCAATTTTATGAAATATCAGAGTGGATCTCCCATAATACGTATTGTTTCTTAAAATTTTTATCTCAAGTATATATAGAAGTGTGAATACTGAATCACAGTGTGAAATATATTTGTCACTGTGATTCACAGTCAAATGCTTAAAGTCACTGAGCAAGGAGAGTGACTCTCTGGCCCCTACATTCTCTTTCATAACCCCAAGCCTTTCTGCCAGGCTAAGTATATAGAACTGAGAATCAAATCCCCCACTCTTCCCCAGGATAAATTCAAGTGACAAGTGGGAAGGTGATGGTCTGTGAGATGATGGCCTTGAGGAACCAGATTGAACCCCACCCCTTCTCCTCTAGAGAAGAATAGATTTGAGGACTTTCCCACAAAATCTTCCCACCTTGGCTTTGTTTTACATTTCTGTCCCTCCTCTTTTCCTTCCTTTTTTCTTTTTCTTTTTTTTAAATTTTATTTATGTATTTATGAAAGACATAGAGAGAGGCAGAGACAGAGGCAGAGAGAAAAACAGGCTCCCTGCAGGGAGCCCGATGCAGGACTTGATCCCAGGACCCCAGGACCACGTCACGGGCCAAAGGCAGACACTCAACCAGTGAGCCACCCAGACATCCCTTTTCTTTCTTTTTAAATTCCACAAACAAGGGGCACCTGGGTGGCTTAGTTGGTTAAGCATCCGATTTCAGCTCAGGTCATGATCTCAGGGTTGTGAGATCAAGCCCCACGTTGGGGTCCACGCTGGGCATGGAGCCTGCTTGAGGTTCTCTCTCTCTCTCTCCCTCTGCCCCTCCCCTATCCCTCTCTTTCTCTCAAAAAAATCTGTTAATTAATTAAATTCCACAAACAAGATGCCAGGCAAAGTCGTTGGGCCACCCAACTACTCTCCCAGAGCCAACCACCATTTTCAATTTCCTAGGTATTATTTAAGAGATGCCTTTACAAATCAACACACATAGATACATATAGATACATTTTTGTAATGCAGATGATGGTATACTGTACCCTTTGCTCTGCCCCTAACTTTTTTCGCTTCTGGCATGTATCCGGAAGATCTTTTCACACTGGGACAGGCTATGCAGCTTCATTACGTTTTATTGGCTCCATGGCATCCCATCACATGGAGTCTCAAGGGCCTTTAAAGGTTGGCTGACCCCATCCCTGGAATTACAGATTTTTTTTCTTTAATGAAGTTAGGTTTTAAAGTGATGACAGTGAGCTTATTTAAAGGATAAACCTTCTTCTAATTATTTAGTAATTATAGAGTAGAAACATCGGAGGAATGGATGTGTTGGGGCATGAAAACAATATCTATGCCAGGGGTGAACGTATATGTCAAGTGAAGATTCAAACTTAAAAAAAAATTTTTTTTAAACCACCCTCTGGCTATTATCAACCAACTGGATTGCAGAGTCTGTTATAAGGTTAAGCCATTATAAAAAAAAAAAAAAAAAAAGATTAGCCAATACGTCAATTATGATGACTGCCCCACCTACGGTCCCTTCTAAAGGAAGGGCAGAAGTCACTGTCTTTGGTACCATGTAACATGTTACTTCTGCTCACGCCACTGCTGATTGGCTCACATTTGGGCATCAGCTCCCCCAAGCAGCCAATGCATGGGGTGGCTGGTGGTTTCTGAGGTGGCTGGGTGCAAAGAGATTGGGCCAAACAGGAAACAGGTTGACTTGTCAGATTTCCATTTGGTGTGAATTTGAATTCGAAACTATAGGGGGGGTGCCCGCCTGGCTCAGTTGGAAGAGCATGTGACTTTTGATCTCGGGGGTCATGAATTTGAGTGCAGGTTGGATGTAGGGATTACTTAAATAGATAAATACACTTGAAAATAAAGAGAGAGCTATGGCATGAATCAGCTAGTTAACAAAAGCAATTGCAGGAGGGATGAAGAGCAGATAGGACGGACTAGGGTGGAACCCAAAGAACAAAAAGTGAATATTCACAGCTAGGAGGCAGAGAAGATACTGAACAAGAAAAATGAAAGCAGTTCCTCCCCAGCAATACAGCAAACTCAGAGAACCTGAAACATCCTGCCGTCCTACAAAAACATCTGACAATTCTGAGTAAAAGATAATAAATACTCTTTCAGGCGAAAAACTGGGTTCACAAGAAAGTGAGGGAAATCCCCACATGCCAAAAAACAAAACTGGAACTGAAAACCAAACCAGTTAAGTGCACACTGATACTGCGAGAGCCCGAAGAGGGAGGGCCTAGTGGGTCTTGGGGTGAAATGCCAATGTAAGGACGGGAAGTGAGGTCCTGGACTCTTAGGGTCCCCAAGTATAGCCCCCAGAAACAGTCGTCCTTGAGCTAGGACTCAGCAGACAAGTTGAGACACGATTAGACCCCCAGCGGATAGGATGTGAAGATAGGAACTGTGGAAGAGATGGGATATAATAGAGCGGCACATAAAGACAGAAAAAAGGAACCAAATTATGAGAAAAGGACAATGTATTTCATATATATAAAGACAAATGAGTTTGACCAAGAACAGTAGAGAGTGGATAGAGAGTGAGAAGCTGGTAGGTGCCAGGAAGGGAAACAAGATGGCCCACAGAGACCCAGAGAGAGAGAAAGTAATTGAAGTTGGTGGAGGGGGATCCCTGGATGGCTCAGCAGTTTAACACCTGCCTTTGGCCCAGAGCATGGTCCTGGAGTCTCAGGATCGAATCCCCGTTGGGCTCCCTGCATGGAGCCTGCTTCTCCCTCTGCCTGTGTCTCTGCCTCTCTCTCTCTCTCTCTCTCTCTCTCTCTCTCTGTGTCTCTCATGAATAAATAAATAAAATCTTAAAAAAAAAAAAAAAAAGTTGGTGGAGGGCAAAGTGCTAACTTTGCTGGAGGCCTGGTAGAGTGCTGTGACTGTATGGCCAAGGCCAGGAGAACACTGAGTGCCTGGGAGGCCTTCATTCACTTACCTTTTTCCCAAGTACTTATTAAGTGCTGTTTATTTCCTATAGCTGCTGTAACAAATTGCCACTGAGTGGCTTAAAGCAACACAAATCTATTATAATCTCACAGTTTGGGATGTCAGAAGACTGGAATGGGTCTTATGGGGCTAACACTGAAGACTACATTCCTTCTGGAGGGAAGAATCTGTCTCCTTGCCTTTCCAGCTTATAGAGGCTGCCCACATTCCTTGGCTCAAGGCCCCCTCTGTCTTCAAAGCCAGCAGTCCCATCACTCCCACCTCGGCTTCCGTTGTCACATCTTCTCTGACTCTGACACTCCCAGCTTCCCTCTTATGAGGACCCTTTATGGTTATATTGGGCCCATTCAGATAATTCCAGATGCTCTCTCCAGCTCAATATCCTTAATCACATTTCCAAAGTCCCTTTTACCATAAAGTAACACTCACATGCACTTATCATAGGATTGGAAATGGCAGGATGCAGACAGACTCGCTCCCATAAAGCTTGAGTTCTGGGAGAGGGCAATGGAGAGACAGGAAAGAGTGATGGAGAATCTCAAAGGGAAAACAGAAGTAAGCAAAAATAATTATAGAAAGACCGATGCTATGAAGGAAATAATTACAGGGTGACAGGGACTGGTGAGGCTACCTTAGAATATCAGGTCAGGTTCCTGAAAGGAGATGACATTTGAGGTGATGCAAGGATGGTGACAAGACAGGAGCCCTCAAAATATCTGAGGAACAGGCCCTGCAGGCAGAGGGCACAAAGGTGGGGATCCACCTAGGGCACCCGGGAGCAGCAGGATGGCAGCACAGCCAAGTGGGTGACAGGATATGATCCTGAGTCTATTCCTCCAATGAGGCTTCTTTAATCCACTCTTTGGATTACAGAGAAAAAAAAATAAAAGATTATGCCACAGGGAAGATTCCTATGAATCTTTTTACCAGAAGCCCACCCTTTCCTGAAGTAGACCAATCTATTGCAACCAAAAGTTCTAAACTAATATAGGATACAAAATATTGTAAGATACCATGTAAAATGGAGCAGGTCCTGTGGAAAACAATCTAGCTCCTATAAGAGTTACCACATGACTCAGCAACTCCACTCAGAGATAGATACCCAAAGGAACTGAAGACATATGTCTACACAAAAACCTACATGTGATTGTCCATAGTAACCCTCTTCATGAGAGCCCCAAAGTGGACACAATCCAAATGTCTACCAACTGATGAATGGGTGAACAAAATGTGAGGTTTCCATTAGCGGAGCATTATCCGATGGTGAGAAGGAATGTATGCTGCATGGGTGAATCTTGAAACTTTAGGTCTGGTGAAAGATGCTACTCACCAAAGGCCACATAGTGTAGGATTCTATTTATATGAGATGTGCAGACAAGCAAAACCATAAAGGCAGAAAATAGCTTAGTGGTTACCAAGACCTGAGAGGAGCAAAGCACAAAGAGTGATTGATTGTTAATGAGTACAGAGGGGTGATAAAAATGTAACATTGATTGTAGTGATCGTAGTAGATGTGAATCCACCAAAAACCATCGTACACTTGTTAATTTTCTTCATATATTTTTATTTGAATCATACAACTTAAGTGGGTAGGTTTTTTTTTTTTTTGAAGATTTTATTTATTTATTCATGAGAGACACAGAGAGAGACAGGCAGAGACACAGGCAGAGGGAGAAGCAGGCTCCATGCAGGGAGCTCGATGCCGATGCGGGACTCGATCCCAGAACTCCAGGATCACGCCCTGCGCCAAAGGCAGACACTCAACCGCTGAGCCACCCAGGTGTCCCGGTAGTTTTTTGTTTTGTTTTGTTTTTTAAGATTTTATTTACTTGTTTGAGAGAGGGAGAGAGAGAGAGGATGAGAAGGGGGGAGGGGCAGAGGGAGAGGAAGAAGCCGGCTCCCCCTTGAGCAGGAAGCTCAATGCAGGACTCAATCCCAGAACCTCATGATCATGACCTAAGCCAAAGTAGGACTTTTAACTGTCTGAGCCACCTGGTGCCCTTAAGTGGGTGAATTTGTGATATGGGAATTATATTTCAATAAAAGCTGATTTTCTTAAATATTTTTTAATTTTTTTTTTTTTTTTTTTTTTAGATTTTATTTCTTTATTTGACAGGGGGAGAGAGAGAGAGAGAGTGAGTGCACACACGAGTAGGGGGAGCAGGAGAAGCAGGCTCCCCACTGAGTAGGAAGCCTCCTAAGGGGCTAGATTCCAGGACCCTGGGATCATGTCCTGAGCCGAAGGCAGAGGCTTAACTAACTGAGCTACCCAGGAGCCCCTAAGATTTTCTTTTTTAGTAATCTCTACTAAAAAAGACCTGACATGGGGTTCCAACTCATGACCCCGAGATCAAGAGTCACATGCTCCACCAACCGAGCCAACCAAGGACCCCTTATAGCATATGCTTTAAAAACCAACTTGTATTGTTGTGGTGCCTGGCTGGCTCAGTTGGTGGAGCATGTGACTCTTGATCTCGGGGTCATGAGTTGGAACCCCATGTCAGGTGTAGAGATTACTAAAAAAGAAAAAATAAGTAAATAAAATAAATGGAATGTATGAGATACATTCTCTGCCTTCAAGGAACTAAAAGTTAAGGACAAAAATGATCAAATGTCAGGGCACCAGGCTGGCTCAGTTGGTTAAGTGTCTGACTCTTGATATCAGCTCAGATCTCGATCTTGGGGTCATGAGTTCAAGCCCTGCACTGAATGCCATGCTAGGCATGGAGCCTACTTTAAAAAAAATTTAAATGTCAGTTGCCCCATATAGATAAGTTACACAGATGATAATTACACAAGAGAAATGATGATGATCATGTCAGGACACGTTTGAGTTTTGCTATGTTTCAGACCCTGTTCCATGTAGCTTCATTGTCAAAGTTTATGGTTCAAAGGACTTGATAATTATTCCCAAATGAGTCTCCTAGGCAAAGTACATTCCCCACTATGGGCCTCAGTTTCTCCATTTTTTTAATTAAAATTTTGTTTATTTATTCATGAGAGACACAGAGAGAGAGAGAGAAGCAGAGACACAAGCAGAGGGAGAAGCAGGCTCCATGCAAGGAAGCCCGATGTGGGACTCAATCCCTGGACCTGGGATCACACCCTGAGCCACCCAGGTATCCCAGTTTCCCCATTTCTGAAATGAGCAGTTGGAACCCAATATTTTCCCACAGGCAGGTGAGATGATTTCTGGTCAAATATCCAGACAATGCTCAAAAAGCACTATGAGAAAATCACCCCTTCACAATTATCTTCCAGTACTACTTTCAGTAGGAAGTCTCAGTATAGTGCAATTTCCTTTTTGAACAAAGGACAAGCCATCAGAAATCCTAAAGTTTCTAGCAAGTAACTGTATATAAATGTAATCATGTTATGCTGTTTCACTATCTTTAACTCTACCTTCCATTTATGCCAAGCAACTCAGGTTTTCTCCTCACATATTGATATGTTTCCTTTAAAAATATATTTATTTATTTTAGAGAGCAGCAGAGGTAGAGGGAGCGATTCTCAAGCAGACTCCCTGCTGAGTGCAGTGCCCATCACAGGGCTTGATCCCATGATCCTGAGATCATAACCTGAGCCAAAATAAACAGCCAGACAACTGACAGAGCCACCCAGGTGGCCCTAATGTCTCCTTCTGAAATAAAATTTATACAACTAAAAAGTCAGTGAATTAATTTCAAGAAAAACACTAACTAAATAAATAATGTAGGTAGTACGAAAATATGGCAAAAATCCTAAAACATGGAATGAGAACGTTAATCCACTCTGCCCGTTTTGCAGGCAGGAAAACTAAGACCTAACGTAGCTAACATGATTCCAGTGGTATTTTGCTGACTGACATGTCCAAGCAGCCACAACCACTTGGCACAGGAGTTGCAGAGGATGCTCAGACATTCAAAGTGTGCTTTGAACGCTACACAGTCATGAGCCCCCTGGGGATTCGGTTCCAGCAGGTCTGGGGTTCAGATAGGCAAGTTCTGAATCCCAAGGTGATTTTATTTTATTTTATTTTTTAATATTTTATTCATTTATTCATGAGAGACACACACAGAGAGAGAGGCAGAGACACAGGCAGAGGGAGAAGCAGGCGCCACACAGGGAGCCTGATGTGGGACCCGATCCCAGGACTCCAGGATCATGCCCTGGGCCGAAGGCAGGCACTAAACCACTGAGCTACCCAGGGATCCCTCCAAGGTGATTTTATTGCATATGCCTCCCAACCTTGTCCCCAGTGTACAAGAGTCACTCATTCAACAATTCAAGTTACTACTGCTTACCAGGCCCTCTGCTAACTCCTGGGAATATCATGGTGAGCCACAGAGAGCAACTCTCTGCTCTCAGGGAGTTTGTAAACCAGCATCAGGGGGAAGGGCAGAAAACAAAAGTTCAACACAAAAGCACGATAATTACAGATTGTGATCCGTGATATAAAAGAAATGGTTTGGGGATCCCTGGGTGGCTCAGTGGTTTAGCGTCTGCCTTCGGCCCAGGGCTTGATCCTGGAGTCTTGGGATTGGGTCCCACATCAGGCTCCCTGCGTGGCGCCTGCTTCTCCCTCTGCCTGTGTCTCTGCCTCTCTCTCTCTCTCTCTCTCTGTGTCTCTCATGAATAAATAAATAAAATCCTCAAAAAAGAAAGGTACAAAAACAAATGGTTTATTATTATAGGCCAGAGAGCAACCACTAACTGACTTAGTTTTGATTGTGTTTATTTATTCACTCTGAATAGATAGTATGCTAATGAGGTTTAAAATTTTAAAGTTACAAGGGGCAGGGTAAAAACCTCATTCCTTCTGCTCTCCCCCAGATGATAAGTTTTTGTCCCTAGAGGCAACCGAGGTTACCTGTTTCAGGAACAGTATGGTGTATCCACAACCTGCAGGCCTTTGGTGCAGCTAGAGAGTGAGGAGCCAAGCAGAAGTAAACGTTAATGGCAGGCGGGGAGGCAGGGGCTAGGGCATGCAGGCTCTTGTCAGTTGTAAAAGACATTTGCAATTAATTGTGATAGCAATAGCCACTGGATATGCTTTCGGCAGACTGACATGATCTGACTCATGTGTCAAAGATCATCTGGTTGATGAGGGAGCAGGAGTGAGAGAGGACCAGGTAGGAAGTAGCTCCAGTATGCAGGTGAGAGGGGACATGTGGTTGGGTTAGGATGATGCAGGAGAAAAGGAAGAATGGGGGTACGGGGTACAGATTGAAGTTAGAGCAAAGAAAATTTCAAGACGAATTAGATGCAGGGGAACAAGGGAAAGCAGAGGTTTGAGCCCCTGGGAAAAGGGGATCGGCAAGTTTTGTGAGTGTCGTAATATCTGTAATTTACTTTAAAATATTGCAATATAGAATAAAATAAAATAAAATATTTTGCAATTCTTGATCTTGAGGTCATGAGTTCAAGCCCAGTCTGGGAGTAGAGCTTACTTTAAAAATAAATTAATGAATTAATTAAATAGTTTGATAAAATTGGTTTGATATTATATAAACGCCAGCATATGCCAGTGATTCTTAAAGTGTAGGCTGTAGACGAGCAGCATTAACATCACCTAGAACAGTTTCGAAATGCAGATCCTCGACCCTGCCCCAGAACTACTAAATCAGAAATTCTGGAGGTAGGGCCCAGCAGTTAGGAATTTTTTTTTTAAGATTTTATTTATTTATTCATGAGAGACAGAGAGAGAGAGGCAGAGACACAGGAAGAGGGAGAAGCAGGCTCCATGCAGGGAGCCCGAGGTGGGACTCGATCCCGGGACTCCAGGATCACACTGTGGGCTGAAGGCAGCACTAAACCCAGCAATTAGGATTTAACAAGCCCTCCAAATGGTTCTGATACATGTTCTTTTCAAGCTTTAGAATCAAGCCATAATTCTGGGGACGGTCAGCTAACCAGCCATCAAGAACAGACAACATAGGGATAATTAACTGGCATCCTAACAGAAATGGCCATGCTATCACAAGAAAATAAAAGTGAATCGCAGAGTGCTGTGGAGACAGGTAAGAGACAAAGGGAGTGCTCTCAGCAAAAGAAGCTTATCAGAGAAAGGAAAACAATGCTGTACGTGCCTGGAACAGCTCTTGTAGGTGTGGTTCCCTGAGCCCTGGGAAAAACAGGCCTTATCTTGAAAAGAGGAAGGATTGGATGCAAAGAAGTTTGCAGCAAACAATAGCAGTTCAGGCCTTGTTGGAGAGAAAACCGAGTTGTGTGCAAAAATAATAAAAGAAAAAAAATGTTTTGGTTTTTCTTTTTTAGCAGAGTGCCGACAAAAAAAAAGGGGGGGGGGCATACGATCAGGGGGAAGGCAGGGGTGGGGGTGTCCATTTTTAAGAACACAGAAGACCAACGAACTGCAGAAACGCAGAGGGAAACGGAAACCAAAATTAGTCTGGGTTCACCAACTAAGAAGTACATATGACCTAGGCCAAGGTACTTCTCCTTTCAGTGATTTCAGTATTTTCACATCCAAAAGGTTGGAATGTCACCTGTTAAAAATTTAAAAATCATTCTCCAGGAAGGACACGCAGGCCATCACGTTTGTAGTAATTTTGCCAAAATCGTTTAACCTGAACTGAAACCTGTGGAAACAATCAGACAAAGCCAAGTTAAAGGACACTCTGTAGAACTATCCTAGGCTCTGAAAATAAAACAAAATAAAACACGGTCTTGAAAGAGAATGAAAGGCTGGGGAGCTGTTCTACACCTAGGAGGAGATAGGACAATTAAATGCAATATGCAATCCTTGAATCCTGAATTAAAAAAAAAAAAAAGCAGTTATGAAAAACTTGATTGGGACAGTTGGGGACATTGAGCATGAGGGGATACAGTTTTACCTGCATGATCCGTTTCCTGAACACAATGATTGTGTGGGGCTAGGTAGGATAGGGCCCCTGTTCTTAGGAAATAGGCACTGGGTTACTTACAGGTGAAGAACCTCTCTGTTTGCATGGAGCACTCAAGTCATTTAGGAAGACAAACTAGGGATCCCTGGGTGACGCAGCAGTTTAGCGCCTGCCTTTGGCCCAGGGCGCGATCCTGGAGACCCGGCATCGAATCCCACGTCGGGCTCCGGGTGCATGGAGCCTGCTTCTCCCTCTGCCTGTATCTCTGCCTTCAATTTCTCTCTCTCTCTCTCATAAATAAATAAAATCTTTAAAAAAAAATAAAATCTGTAAAAAAACAAACTAAAGGCATCTGCAAGAGCAGAAATGCTGCTTCTTTTCATCTTTGTCTTTTGAAAATCACCCTTTCTCTCTAAATCTGGACTGGGACTAGGGTTACCAATTCCTCCCAGTTTGCCTGGGACCTTCCTGGCTTTTAGTAAAGTACGGTATCCCAGAAACCTACCCCACTCAGTTCTGGGAAAATCAAGATAGGTTGATCACCCTAAAGGGAGACCAGATCTCCCAGCTGGCCATAAGTCTTCCTACCTAAAATAGGGAAAGGAGGGACACCTAGGTGGCTCAGTTGGTTAAGCATCTGCCCTTGGCTCAGATCATGATCCTGGGGTCCTGGGATCGAGCCCCACGTTGGGCTCCCTACTCAGCGGGGAGCCTGCTTCTCCTTCTCCCTCTGCAGCTCCCCCTGCTTGCTCTCTCTCTCTCTCTCTCTCTCTCTCTTCAATAATAAATAAAATCTTAAAAAAAAAAGATCAGAACAATGGCATATGGATGTGATAACAGTCAAGTAGATTAATATATGTTAAATGCTTAGAATAGAAGTTGGCAAAAAAAAAAAAAAAAAAAAAAAGTTGGCAAACCTTGCCTGTCAAAGGCCAGATAGTGAATATTTTATGTTGTGGGTCATGTAGTCTGTGGTGCAATTATTTAACTCTGGAAAGCAGCTACAGACCATATGTAAACAAATGGGCACGGCTGTGTGCCAACAAAACTTTATATTTTTTGTTAAAAACAGAACAAAGAACCAAAGATGAGAACCAGCCTAGATGTGCTTCAACAGGTAAATAAACTGTGGCACATCCTTACCATGGAATACCGCTCAGCAGTCAAAAGGCATGAACTATTAATACACACTGCGTTTGAAGATCCAGGCAATTGTGCTTGGGGGGGGGGGGGGGGATTGCCAAGAAACATACTATATGGTTCTAATTGCATAAGATTTTTGAAATGACATTTTAGAATAGGGGATGGATTAGTGGTTGCTAAGGGTTAGAGATGAAGACTGGGGTATAATCTGGGACCGGTGAGCATGCTTACAAAAAGGCACCGTGAAGGACCCTGGTGGTGTTAAAACTGTTCAGGATCTTGACCATAACAGTAGATATACAACCACAGATGATAAAACTGTATAGGACTAATACACACACATGCACACATACACAAATGAGTACAAGGCAAGCTAGGGACATTTAAATAAGATTGGTGGGTTATATTAATATCAATAACCTGAATGTGATATTATACTACAGTGCCATATAATGTATCACCGGGGGGAATATGGCCAAAGTGTACAAGAGATCACTCTGTTTTTCTCTCTTTTTAAAGTCCTCTCTATACCCAACGTGGGGCTCGAACTTACCAATCTGAGATCAAGAGTCATGTGCTCTTCTGACTGAGCCAGCCAGGCGCCCCCTCTCTGTATTATTTCTTACAACCGCATGTGAATCTACAATTAACTCCACAAATATGTCAATTGAAGAAAAAAAAAAACCAACAACAACAGAGTGGACTGGGTTTGGCCTGTGGATTGCAGGGTTAACATTTGCAAAGTCTCGAGCAAACCAAGATGAGTGGGACACTTGCCTTCACTTTCTGGATAACCCTTCAGTTCCCAGGAAACTAGCATGGTTAATCACCCGACGTGTAAGTGTTACTGTTATTACTACTGTTATTATTTTAACAAGAATCACATGCCTGTAACAGGTACATGAATCCAGCTCTGCCAGCATCTTTCCTATGAACTCCAGTAGGAGCAGCAAAGCCTAACCAGCTCCCCAATGCAGAGGCAGCAGGTAGAAGCAGGAAACAGAAGCTGCTGTCTTTCAATAGAAGGTCTCATTGGGATTCTGAATAACTCATTTGTTTAAATGTGTCTTTCCCACACATAACAATACCCCCTATTGATGGAGCACCTGCCATATATATAGTACAGTAAGCCCCAATGGAAAACTCTTGACATATCTTATCTCATTTAATCCTGGAGCAACTCAACAAGCTGAGTACTATTTATTATCCCCATTTTGCAGCTGGGGAAAGGGAGCCTCTGCTAAAGCAAATTGCCTCAGGACACACCGCTAGAAAATACCATGCCTTGATTCCAAGTTAGGTCTGGAAGAGCTCCTGATGGTGAATGTATACCAGGGGTTCTCACTAGTGGAGATGCACTGGAAACCTTCTATTTTTTTTTTTAATTTTTATTTATTTATGATAGTCACACAGAGAGAGAGAGAGAGGCAGAGACACAGGCAGAGGGAGAAGCAGGCTCCATGCACCGGGAGCCCGATGTGGGATTCGATCCTGGGTCTCCAGGATCGCGCCCTGGGCCAAAGGCAGGCGCCAAACCGCTGCGCCACCCAGGGATCCCTGGAAACCTTCTAATACCCAGATCCCCAACAAATGATTTAATTGATTGGGGGTAGGGCTTAGGCATCAGTATTTTTTTGAAATTCCCCAGTTAACTGATTTCATGTGTAGCCAGCACTGAGCACCACTGCAATTCATATGATGACTTGGTTTTTCATACTTTGTACAATGATCCATTAGTGTGTCTTAAAAGCATTTTAATCTCTCCCATCCAGTCTTTTTTGTCAAAGAGTAGGTTAGGTTAGGATAGACTAGGATAGAAATGAGGAGAAGATACTGCATCACGCAGAGCAAGGGAAAGTGTTCTAGAACCTTACATTTCAAGAGTGTGTGTATGCGCATGCACCATCATGACATAAAATGTATTTCTTACTGTGACTCAAGATCGACTGTTTTTGAAAGCTACTCTTTTATACTGGGCAAATCTAGAACACAGATATATTCCATTTGACCCATTTGACAATGTTTAACAAAGTCTAAATCAGTTGCCAGTCTGTGAATATTGGTAGATTTTTAACTAAGGATCTGAATTTCTGTCTGTTTCTGGCTTCTTTCAAAATGTGAACAGAAGGGTATGGAAAACAGGGTCTCCTTTCCTGCATGGCCAGTATGAAGACCTGGAGAAGAGCAGAGGCTCTCCACTTTACCATAGTCCCCACCATTCCCTGATTGCTCCCAGACACCAAGGCTGAGTGAAAATGATCACCTGTTGTCTTACACAACCCAGCTCTGTTCACTGCATCCCTGGCTCATAGTGTGCATTTGTGTTTGTCACTCCCGTCCAGAAACTGAACTCCATCTGAGCTGAGATTATTCTGTTGTTGTTTTGTTTTGTTTTGTTTTGTTTTGTTTTGTTTTAAAGCACTAGGCCCAACATGGGGCTTGCACTCATAACTTTGAGATCAAGTTACATTCTCTACCAACTGAGCCAGTCAGGAACCCCTGTTTTGGTTTTTATCATATCCCTATAGCAGTACAATAAGAAATATTCAATAAAGTTTAGAAAGAAAGGGCGGGGGGGAGAGAGAAAGCCAGCCTACCAAAGATTGTATTTAGTCAGAGGTGAAGCCAAAGAATTAGTATGGGTTCCTTGATCCTTCATCTCCAGACACAGAAGATATAGCCGTTTTCTTAAAAAAAAAAAAAAAAAAAAAAATCATTATTCAGCATTAGCAGTATGTCACTGTTAATCAGATTCAGCAGCCATGTTGTGGAATAAAGATGTTTTTAGCGAATCAAAAAATGCAATCTTGTTTTATCAGTTTTCACTTTTCGTAGAATTAATGCAAATGAGACATGATTTTTGGGAGGCTGCTCGGGCCGATAAGGATGGCAAAAAACCTGCTTGAACTTCCCCTCTGTGGTTAGTTGGCACTCTCTCTGTCTTGTCAACCCCCTCAGCATGAGTATTTGATGTGCCAGGGGTAAATGAAAAGTAAGTTCAAGGTGACTTGGAATTAGGTAATCAGAACTGGAGGAGCAGGGACACACACACACACACACACACACAGTATGCATGCACACGTGCACACACACAGAGTCTTTCCACTGCTGAGCAGGGTTTCAATCGGCCTGGTCAGCAAAGGCAAGCTTTCTGTAAATAAACACACTGGGATCTTTCAAGGCCTTGGATTCTGGATGCCACTCCAGGGTCTTGCCAGGGTTGCCAACTCTTATAAGTGTATTTTGCAAGACTTCAAAGCCAGGCGCCCTGGCCACTTGGTTCTTGCAACTGGCAATTAGCGTGCACAATGCCTCCTCTCCCAAAAATGAAGGCTTTATTTAAAAAAAAAAAAAATAGTTTAAATGGTTCAAAGAGGCCGTGGGGGCGCCTGGGTGGCTCAGTCGGTTAAGCGTCTGTCCTTGGCTTGGGTTATGATCTCAGGGTCCTGGGATCCAGCCCCATGTCCTCAGGCTCCCTGGGGCTCAGTGTGGAGCCTGCTTCTCCTTTTCCCTCAACCCGCCCCCGTCCACTCCTGTGCTCTCTCTCTCAAATAAATAAATAAAATCTTAAAAAAATTTTTTTAATTAAAAAAAATAAAAATAAATAAAGAGGCCATGAATAAAGGCTGTGTGGATTTAGAAGCTCTACATGGAGTTAGTAGAGGCTGTCTGTTCTTTGAAAGATTTCTCTCACACCAGTTTTCATGCAGGGAATTCTGGCCCAGCTTGGTTCAGCCAAAAAAATTCTAGAAGAGATTCTGACTCTACCAGAGTTCCCCAAAGTTTAGTCATTCACTCACAGAAGGCCTTTGGGATTTTTGCCACAGCCACAAACCACCTTATTATTATTTACTTAATATTTTTTATTTAAATTGACTCGCCTTTTAATTTAAATTTCTTTAAAAAGAAAAGTTTATATGATCTGCTTTTCTTCCTTAACTCAATTGTGGCTTCCACTGGAAAGTTGAGAAGATATACAGGAGGCACTTGACTTCATGCTACTCAACGTGTGGTCCCTGGTAATGGAGACCGTCAGGCCCCAACTCAGACCCGCTGAATCAGGCTGTATTTAAAAAAAATCCCCCCAGATGACTCACAGGCACATCAGTCTTTGAGAATCCCTGGCCTAAGGGACTAAGTACAGAGAATAAGTCTTAACCAAGGGAGGAATCAATGAAAGAACCAAAGAAAGTCTGAGGAACTTGAGAACTCTGCAACCTTGGTGCAAAGCATGCTGGGACTGGGAGATGCCCTCAGGGTCATCCAGTGACGTCAAGTGCAATTTGGTAACATTCTGGCTTCTTTTCCCGCATTTTATTTTAAAGTAAGCTCTGCACCCAAAGCAGGGCTCGAACTCACAACCCCCAAATTAAGAGTTGCATACTCTACCAACCAAGCCAGGCCCTCTTCCCACATTCTTAATCTATTTGGAGATGGTGATGACCTCATTTTCTGGTTCAGAGGTGGAAACCAGGTTTATGATTGGCCAACAAGAATTTCCCATTCCTCTTGGGTATAGTGACTGGTTCAAGGATGGGGTTGTGATCCAAGTCAAGTCATTGAGGCTCAATTCTTAAAACTTTTGTTGGAACAGTTGCCTAAGAGATACTCATTGCTAAGCAGGGAGTAAGACCGTAGCTTCTTCAGTCATCATTTGGTAAGCTTCTGCCTGAGAATACAGTCAGCACTCAAGAAAATAGAGACAGGGTGCCTGGGTGGCTCAGTCAGTTGAGCGTGTGCCTTCAGCTCAGGACATGATCCTGGGGTCCTGGGATTGAGCCCCATGTTGGGCTTCCTGCTCAGTAGCTTCTCCCTCTCCCTCTGCTGCTCCCCCCACTTGTGCTCACTTGCTCTCTCTCTGTCAAATAAATAAGTAAAATCTTTTTAGAAAGAAAACAGAGATAAGAGATGAAAAGAGAGACCAAGTATTGATACTGTTGTTGCCTGGATCCAGCCGTGCCTGAAACTGATGTCCCTGATCTGAGATATGCATGCCAATAAATCTCTCCCTAGCTTTGTTTTTTTTTTTCTTGGCTTTCTTTTTCTTACAGGTGGTGGATATATATATGAATGTCTATAATAAATGGCAAGGTATATAACAGACACTATTGTTGGACTACTCAAAAAAATTTTTTTATTTTGTATTTTATTATTTTTTAAATTCTCCCTTTTTATTTTATTATTTTTTTAGATTTTATTTATTTATTCATGAGAGACAGGCAAAGACACAGACAGAAGGAGAAACAGGCTCCCTGTGGTGAGCCCAATGTAGGACTCAATCCCAGGACCCTGGGATCATGACCTGAGCCACCCAGGCATCCCTAAATTCTCCCTTTTTAAATCAGAATTCTGGTTGTGATCGTTTTTTCCCCCTTCCTCCCACTGGCCATGTACTTCCAGCGAGATGGGTTCTGGTCTCAGCCTCAGCCTGAGGAACAGAATGAAGATGGAAAGAGGCCAGTCATGTTGATCCAGACACTTTCCAGTGATCGGTTTGGGCAGTATTCTGTGATATCTTCTGGAGCAACAAGATGAGAGGAAAAATCTGCTGAGTGTTTCTGGGAAAGGTTTTTTTCGTTAACAGAGATACATGACATTTTGACCTGAATGTCTGGAATTGTGGGCATTATTTTGCCACCACAAGTGAACAAAATAGGCTGAAAGAGGCAGAGAAGAAATGCAGAAAGAACTTAGGTCTTGGGACACCTGGGTGGCTCAACGGTTAAGTGTCTGCCCAGGATCATGACCTGAGCTGAAGGCAGATGCCTCACAGACTGAGCCCTCCAGGTGCCCCAATAAATAAATCTTAAACCAAACAAAACACCTTCAGTCCTGACACTGTTTGAGCCCCTGGGAACTCTCTCCCTGTGGCTTCCCAACAGTTTCAAGAGTTGTCCTCTTGCTAGCAGATGACTGCAGGAACTAGAAGCTTCACAAACATACACCACCATCTGGGAGAACAGGGAGTTGTATCAGGGCTCTCTCTTAAAACAGAAGAAAACAAGCGGCACCTGGGTGGCTCAGTTGGTTAAATGTCCAACTCTTGATTTCAGCTCAGGTCTTGATCTCAGGGTCATGAGCTCAAGCCCTACGTTAAGTAGGCTCCCAGCATGGAGTCTACTTAAAACATACACAGACACAGAAGGAAGGGTTTTCCCTTTAGAAGCCTCAGCTAATATTTCATATCTCACTGGCTTTGACTTGGTTATGTGCCCATCTGTGAACCAAACACTGATGCTAGGGAAAAGAAGTTGTATCAACTGATTTAAGCCAATCAGAACACAACTCTGGGGCAGCCCGGATGGCTCAGTGGTTTAGCATTGCCTTCAGCCCAGGGTCTGATCCTGGAGACCTGGGATCGAGTCCCACATCAGGCTCCCTGCATGGAGCCTGCTTCTCCCTCTGCCTGTGTCTCTGCCTCTCTCTGTGTGTGTCCCTCATGAATAAATAAAGTCTTTAAAAAATAAGTAAAAGCTTTATTTTTTTTTTTTAATTTATGATAGTCACACAGAGAGAGAGAGAGAGAGAGAGAGGCAGCGGTCTGGCGCCTGCCTTTGGCCCAGGGCGCGATCCTGGTAGGCCCTGGATCGAATCCCACGTCGGGCTCCCGGTGTATGGAGCCTGCTTCTCCCTCTGCCTGTGTCTCCGCCTCTCTCTCTGTCTCTCTCTGTGACTATCATACAAAAAAAAAAAAAAAAAAAAGAAAGAAAGAACGAGACAGAAGGTGGGAGGAAGGATGGATGGAAAGAAGAAAGGTGGTGCTTAGCATCACAGAGGACTAAGAAAACGTGTAGCATATGACCCCTGCTTTCAGAGAAGGGACAAGTGAGATTCACTACTCCTTAATAGATCAGCTTGGAAGATCTGCCCTTCAGAGCCTACTTTTTATTGAATACTTTATTACAGTAACACTAGCCACTGTAACAAATAAACCCCAACATCTCAGGGTTGCATAACAGAAGTTTCTCTCCTGTTCACGTTGGTCTCCCAGATGACCGATGGCTCTCCAGCATTGTCCATGTTCTGGCGCTGGCAGGGAAAAGTGGGTGGACAAAGCACACACGCTTCCCAACTGCCTGACCCTAAACTAACACATATTGTTTTTGCTCACATTCTATTTGCAAGAACAAATCACATGGCTGTACTCAGACACAAAGGGGGTTGGGAAATGTCCCTAGTTGGGCAGCTGCTCCAGTGAGGATTCTATCCTCAGAGTAACTAGCCATCTCTGCCACTCAGATTTGGCTTCTAATAATGGCAAATATCCACAAGGATGCGGACATTCCTTGATCACGTGTAAGAAATTTAAATTTTTTTAAGATTTTATTAATTTATTCATGAGAGACAGAGAGAGGCAGAGACCTAGGCAGAAGGAGAAACAGGCTCCATGCAGGAAGCCTGATGTGGGACTTGATCCTGGGACTCTGGGATTATGCCCTGAGCCAAAGGCAGACGCTCAACCACTGAGCCACCTAGGTGTCCCACGTGTAAGCAATTTAAACCATATACCAATGCTTCTCCATCTCAGCACTATTGACCTTTGGAGACAGATAACTCTGTCACAGGGGCTGTCCTGAGCCTTGTGGGATGTTTAGCAGCATCTCTGGCCTCCGCTCACCAGATGCCAGTCACACTCATACCAGAAATGTCTCCAGACACCTGTTCTCTGGAGCACAATGTATTTCCATCTTCCAGAAGGTTCCCTCTGCCCCTTCCCAAACCCACGTAAAGCACTACCCTGAACTCTGCCTACCTTAGTTTTGCCCAGTCTTAGACGTCATAGAAATGGTACCATACAGAATGAACTCTTCTGTGTCTGGTTTCTTTCACTCAAATACCATCTTCCAGATTCAGTCGTGTCAGCTATGGGACTCCTTGGTAGTTCGTTTGTTTTTACTGTTGAGCACTCCACTTTTTTCTATGCCATCCACCTTTTATTTATCTGTCCTCTTGTAGATGCACACTTGCTTGTTTCCAGTGTGGACTATTATGGGAAAAAAAACGATTATGAACATTTTGTTTTAAAGACTTCATTTATTTATTTGACAGAGAACACAAGCAGGGGGAGCGTCAGGCACAGGGAAAGGGAGAAGCAGGCTGCTCATCGAGCAGGGAGCCCAATGCTCAGATCATGACCTGAGCTGAAGGCATACAATCAACTGAGCCACCCAGGTGCCCTGTTATGAACATCCTTGAACAAGTCTTTCTGTGGCTGTGTGCACTCATTTTTCTTAACCCAAAAGCGGAATTACTGGATCACCGGGTAATTGTAGTTGTAACTGTAGTTGGCCTTTTAAAAGGCCTAATTTATTGTTTTCATTATTTAAAAAGTAATATATATTCATGAAAAAATGCCAATAATATTCAGAGTAATAATAGTTAAATTTTGTATGGTTTTTACTGTGTGACAAAACACCATTTGAAATGTGGTAGGGATATATTAACTCACTTAATTCTCACAGCAACCCTGTGAAGTAGGCATCACGATCATCGTTGTCTGCTTTGGGCAAGGAGAATCCTGAATTATAGAGCAGGGCAGTCACTTTTGGCTTCTGAGTCTGTGCTCTGATCTTAGCCATACCTGAGCTCAATCACCTACCTGGCCCCAGTATCAGGTGGGAAATAAAAACCTCCTCACACCCTTTCCCTGACCCTTCCACCCAGCCCAGGCTCAATCCCCAGAGGAAACCATTATGAGTCCTTTTTCTGCTGTCTTTCTAGAACAATCTTTGTGTTGAGGCAACTGGTTTACAATGGTTAAGAGATTGAGGTTCGAAGCATCCCACACTTAGCAGTGTGACCTTGGGCATATCTCTGGTTCGTGGTATCTTCTGCATCCCTAAGAGGGGCACTGTCACAGGACCCATCCCCTAGGGTCGTTGCAAACACCAAGGAAGTTGTGTTTGGGGGTTTTGTTTGTTTGTTTTAAGATTTTATTTATTTATTCATGAGAGTCACAGAGAAAGAAAGGCAGAGACATAGGCAGAGGGAGAAGCAGGCTCCATACAGGGAGCCCAATGTGGGACTCGATCCTAGGACCCTGGAATCATGCCCTGAGCCAAAGGCAGATACTTAACCACTGAGCCACCCAGACGTCCCTGTTTGTTTGTTTGTTTGTTTGTTTAAGTATAAAACACTCAGCCAAGTGTCTGGCTCAAGGTGGACACTCAAGAGATGTTAGCATCCAGTGTCTCCAAGCCCCTAAGAGGCACAGAGGGATTTCACTCAGCTTGTCATACTTCTTTCCCTCCCATCAGAATGATGAAGGTGAAAGCAGGGCCCAGAGAGGCACTCATATTAGCAAGAGAAAGAGGTGTGTGTCTTAGAAACATTCCACTCTGAGAACTTCAGAAGACTGGAGCCTCTTGTTAAGACAGTTCCAAATGCAGTCAAGAGAATTATGGGTTTGAACCACAAACGGGGAACCCCAAGATTGCAAGGCCCCAGGTCTGAGCTGGAGTCTGGGAGACGCAGAGAGGAGGGAGCTGCCTTCCTGATCTCGTCCCCTGGCAGGCCTGGTAGAGACTGCAAAATGAATCAGTGAAGAAAACCCTTTTTTTGGGATGCCTGGGTGGCTCAGTGGTTGAGCGTCTACCTTTGGCCCAGGGCATGATCCTGGAGTTCCGGGATGGAGTCCTGCATCAGGCTCCTTGCATGGGGCCTGCTTCTCCCTCTGCCTGTGTCTCTGCCTCTCTTTCTCTCTCTCTGTGTGTGTGTGTGTGTCTCTCTCCTGAATAAATAAACTAAATCTTAAAAAAACAAAAAACCTGTTTTCTACCTTCACCGACTGTGTGTTTGCTTGGGGGGCAGTAAGCTTGCTTGGCTTTTTGGGAAGGGGCTGTTCCCTCCTGCTTTTCCAGGCTCTTTAAGAATAAACAATAATGTTACAAATATGTGCTGGTAAAATACATTGTCTTTATACCAAATGGAGACATAATGTGTAGCCTGCGGTGGATTTGGGGTTGTTGGGTTTTTTTTTTTTTTTTTCTTTTTTGCAACTTTTTTTTCACTTCATATTTTTGGACATCTTTTCCAGAACAATACACCTATTTCTTTCTAAATTTGTCAGTATGCCATTTTATAGGCAGACCACACAATATATTTGATGAGGTTTTCTCAAACTGCCAAATGATGGATACAGGAGTTGATTATACTATTTTCTCTCCTTTTGAATGTGTTAGAAATGTTCACTAATAAAATAATAATACAATAAAGGAAAGTTCCATGCTATCATATAATTTTCCTACTTAAGCCTGTAAAGTTGACTCCTCCATTGAAGGCATCCTCGTTTGTACCAATAGAAAACTGCAGTCAAAAATCTGAACACTGGGCAGCCCCGGTGGCTCAGTGGTATAGCGCCCCCTTTGTCCCAGGGACCTGATCCTGGAAACCCAGGATCAGGTGCCACATGGGCTTCTTGCATGGAGCCTGCTTCTCCCTCTGCCTGTGTCTGTGCCTCTCTCTCTCTCTCTTTCTCTCTCTCATTAATAAATAAATAAAATCTTTTTTAAAAAAAATCTGAACACTGTCTATGAAATTAGAAATTGGTGAATTAAAGCTACCCAACCATGAACTGGGCAAGATTGCTTTCTCTCTTGTTCAGAGCTCGTCTCAACAGCTACCTGATTCTCTGAAGACTGTTGGGTGAAACAGAGAATAGCTCTCAAAAGTCTATGTTGGATCTTAAGAAAGTGACTCATTGCGAACTCGAGGTCGGGCCCTATGGGTAACTTATAATAAACTTTTATATACCAGTAACTGCACACCAACTCCTCTTGTTAATACTTTATACAAGTATTAACTCATTTAATTCTTTTCATCAATCTCAAGAAATATGTGCTATTATTATACCTGTTTTACAAAAGAGGAAACAAAAGCACAGAGTTTAAATGATTCATCCGAGGTCTCATAGCTAGTGAGAGATTGGGCCAGGACTTGAACTCCATGACCACCTGTTTCATCCTTATCTTCTACTGCCTCTCCATTAATTTATGCATCTCTGGCAATTTATTGGGTATCAGCAGAGAACTGGGGATAGGTTGGAGAGAACAATGAAGATCATTGTGTGGAAATCTGAAGTATCCCTAGAAATAACAGATCATCCAGGAACACCTGACTGGCTCAGTCAGAAGAACATAGGATTCTTGATCTTGGAGTCATGAGTTTGAGATCCACATTGGGGATAGAGTTTACATTAAACAAATAAACAAACAAAAACAAACAAAAAAAACAGGGGTGCCTGGCTGGCTCAATCAGAGGAGCATGTCACTTCTAATCTCAGGTTTGTGAGTTCAAGCCCCACTTTGGGTGCAGAGAGTACTATAAATAAATAAACAAACAAACAAACAGGGGATCCCTGGGTGGCGCAGCGGTTTGGCGCCTGCCTTTGGCCCAGGGCGCAATCCTGGAGACCCGGGATCGAATCCCACATCGGGCTCCCAGTGCATGGAGCCAGCTTCTCCCCCTGCCTATGTCTCTGCCTCTCTCTCTCTCTCTCTGTGACTATCATAAATAAATAAATAAAATTTTAAACTTTTGAAAAATAAATAAATAAACAAACTTAAAAATGCATCACCTGTATTATTTATCTCCCCTGGGAAATAACGCTCATTTAGGGAACTTCGATGTATAAGACACTGTGCTAGCAGAGAAATGCACTGTGATCATCTCATTTATGTCCGCAATAGTCTATGTACCAGGCTCTGTTCTGGTGCTGGGGACACAGCTGTGAAAAGACCAACATGGTTTAAATATATACAAAGCTTAATGGAATTTGCTCTGACCAGTGTCACAGGTAGACTCTGCAGGAGTTCTAGAGCCTAGATCTGGAAAGGCCTGTCCCAGCTGACCCTCCAGCTGAATGCAGCTGCATGAGCAAACCCAGGTGTAACTCACAGAAGGACCCCACAGCAACTCAAAAACATAAGAAAGAGGGATTCTGGGATCCCTGGGTGGCTCAGTGGTTTAGCGCCTGCCTTCGGCCTAAGGTGTGATCCTGGAATCCCGGGATCAATTCCTGCATCGGGCTCCCTGGATGGAGCCTGCTTCTCTCTCTGCCTCTCTCTGTGTCTCTCATAAATATGAAATCTTTTAAAAAAAGAAAGAGGGATTCCTGAATGGCTTAGTCAGTAGAGCATGCAACACTTGATCTGAGGGTTGTGATTTCAAGCTCCAAATAGGGGATAGAGTTTATGTAAAGAAAAAAAAGGCTATAATAAATGGGCTTTTGTTTTGTTTTTAGTGTGTGTATTTTCTGAAGATTGTTTTTTTTTTTTAAGATTTTATTTTTCTGAAGTTTTTTTTAAGATTTTATTTTTGGGGTGCCTGGGTGGCTCAGGCAGTTGGGCATCTGCCTTCAGCTCTGGTCATGATCCCTAGGTCTTGGAATCAAGCCCTGCATCTGGCTCCTTGCTCAGTGGGGAGTCTGCTTCTCCTGCTGCCTCTCCCAACTACTTGTGCTCTCCCTTTCCTCTCTCAAATAAATAAATAAAATCGTTTTTTTAAATTTATTTTTAAGTAATCTCTACACCCAACATGGGGTTCAAACTCATAACCCTGAGATCAAGAGTTGCATGCTCCCCCAACTGAGCTAGCCATGTGCCCCAATAAATGATAGCTTTGTGGGTTTTGTTTTGTTTTAAGAATTTGTTTATTTATTCCTGAGAGACGCAGAGAGAGAGAGAGGCAGAGACACAAGCAAAGGGAGAAGCAGACTCCCCACAGGGAGCCTGACGTGGGATCCATCCCAGGACCCGGGATCATGCCACTGAGCCAACCAGGCGTCCCTAAATGATAGCTTTAAGCAATTATGTTTTGGTGTAGTTTGTTACACAACAATAGGTAACTATTATAATAATGAAATTTAGAAAGTACTAAAGACTGGATGCTATAAAATCTATAAACTACCAGATGCTGTAAAATCATCTAATGGAAATATCTGGCTTATCTGGGGATAGGTGAAAACCACACAGTAAAAAGAACATGCACTCCTAAACCAGGCAGACCTTCATTTTGGTTTCTTTTTTTAAAATTAATTAAGTAAGGGGCACCTGGGTGGCTTAGGTAAGAGGCTAAGAGTCAGAGTCCTGGGATCAGGCTCCCTGCTCAGTGGGGAGTCTGCTTCTCCCCCCTCCCTCCTCCTGCTTGTTCTCTCGCTCTCTTTCTCTTTCTCTCTCTCTCTCTCAAATAAATAAATAAAATCTTTTAAAAAAAAGTAATCTCTACTACACCCAAGGTGGGGCTCAAGCTCACAACCCTGAGATCAAGTGATCAAGAGTTATGTGCTCCTCAGACTGAACCCTCCAGGTGTCCCCAGACAGACTTCCATTTAAGCCCAATTTGATCATTTATGTGCTGTGTGACCTTAGGCAAATCATAACAGCCTCTCTGAGCCTCATCTGCAAAATGAAGATCATCAGGTCCTGTTAGCTGAGTAGCAAATGAGATAATATATGCAGATACCGTAGACAGAAAACAGACATTCAATAAATGGTGGTAATTTCTTTTATTAAGCAAACCCCAACACGGCATTGGGAGAGGGGAGGGACTTGATTTATCTCAGATCACACAGATTGAAGCAAGGACCAAGAGAGTTGGGTTTTTGTTCTTTGGGTTCTTTGGGGTGTTTTGTTGTTGTTGGGTTTTTTTGGTTTTTGTTTTTTGTTTTTGCTTTATTTGTTTTGTTTGTTCTTGCTAATTCACAGCTTGAGCCTCAAAACGTTAAGAGATGCAACGGGGTTTAAAAACCAGCTTTGTTTTTCTTGGTGCACTAAGACAGAAAACAAAGAACAACAACCAAAAAAACAAAACAAAACAAAAAAACCCTGCATTTCTTCACTTGCGTGGCTTCAGCAAAAGGAAACCAAGCAAGTCAATTAACTTGTGAGTGCCCCAGTCAGGTGGCCAAGGGGCCCTCCTGCCCAGTGCGATCACTTACGGAAGAGCGGAGTCAATACTTGAGAAGGAGCTCACCTGATCATTGTCAAAATGTTTAAACACACCATTACGATGTGCAAACAAGACTTTATCTCTTTGCCACTCATCAAAACCTCCGGTTTAATTCCAGCAGCTTAAGCTTCCAAAGGAATGTGGGGGGGGGGGGGGGGGGCTGAAATCTACACCTTCCCCCAGGCAGGCTTGGTGCTGAGCAAACAATTTCCCTCCACTGAGTCCTTGCTTCTGACCCTGTGTGCAAGACCTCTGAAGCTCCGTGTCTGGTGAAAGGAGGACTTGTCATTTCTGGGGGTGGACCCAGGCGTCCTGGGACCTGAAGTTTATACAATTGGGGTTGGGGGTAGACGTGGGTGCTTCTTTAAAAAAAAATACAAAATTATGAGTACAAAATTAAGTATAAAGAGGAGTAGTGGGCAGCCCGGGTGGCTCAGCGGTTTAGCACCTGCCTTCAGCCCAGGGTGCGATCCTGGGCTGTTGAGTATAGAGATTACTTAAAAAGAAAATCTTTTAAAAGAATAAAATGAGAAAAGAGAGGTGTCTGGCTGGCTGGGTCGGTAGAGCATGCAGCTCTCATTCTCAGGGTTGTGAGTTTAAGCCCCATGTTGAGCATGGAGCCTACTCAATAGTTTTTTAGGGGCGCCTGGGTGGCTCAGTAGTTGAGCATCTGGCTTCAGCTCAAGGCATGATCCCGGGGTCCTGGGATAGAGTCCCACATCGGGCTCCCCACATGGAGCCTGCTTTTCCCTATGCCTGTGTCTCTCTTTGTCTGTATGTCTCTCATAAATAAAAACAATATTTTAAAAAAATTTTTTGGGATCCCTGGGTGGCGCAGCGGTTTAGCGCCTGCCTTTGGCCCAGGGCATGATCCTGGAGACCCAGGATCAAATCCCACGTCGAGCTCCCTGCATGGAGCCTGCTTCTCCCTCTGCCTGTGTCTCTGCCTCTCTCTCTCTCTCTCTGTGACTATCATGAATAAATAAATAAAATAAAATCTTAAAAAAATTTTTTTTTTTTGTAATGAGGAAAGGGTACTTTGGTAGTCAGACTCCAAAATGGCACCCAACAAATCTTTGCCTCCTGGCTGTCACACCCTGTGCAGCCCCCACCCCCTCCTCACTCCAGGCCAGTCTGGATGAACCAGAATTCCCCAGAAGGGATGCTACCCCCTCACTTCTGAGATTAGGTTATAAAAGACACTGAAGCTTCTGTCCCAGCTGCTCTCTCTCTCTCTCTTTTTCAAATCACTTGCTTGGGGGGTGAGGGGAAGCCAGCTGCCATGTCATGAGCAGCCCTAGAGCGAGGCCCATGGGGCAACTTCCTACCACAACCACATGAGTAAGCTCAGAAAAATCTTCCAGCCCAAAGTGAGCCTTCAGGTGACAGCAGCCCCAGCAACAGCCCGGCTGCAGGAAGATGAGAGACCCTGATGAGAACCACCCAGCCAAACCCTCCCGGATCCCTGCCCCACAAACTGTGAGATAAACGTTTATCGTTTTAAGCTGCTGACTTTTGAAGCAATTTGTTACATAGTGATAGACAACCTAATACACCGGCTTTAGGAGATGCATGTTGTTTTCTTCTGAGCTCTTTTTAGGTATTACACCAGAAAGGCTCACATACAGACGCTTCCTGCTGACAACCGGCCTTCCATCCCCACCAAAAACCCTCTAGCGCTATTCTGTGTCCCTACTTTCTTTGAGCAGAAACTCGAACTATATTGGTTGAATAAATGAGTAAATAAGACCCATGCAAGAGGGATATTTCATCCTTATTTGATAGTTCAGGAAACAGAAGCTCAGAGATGTTAAGTAACCAGCTTAAGATCCACACAGACAACCTCGATTCCTTAATGGGCAGCCTGTAGTGTCCATTTGTCTAATGTTTTTCATGGTGCCAAGTACACACTAAGTGCCTAATAACTGCAGGTTAACCAAAAGAGTTCATGATGTCGCATGTCTTTATCTAAATCTGGTAAACATCTCTTTAATATAGAAAGAGGAACAATGTGGGGTGGAGAGAGCAGAGAGATTGATATTACCTCCTTTTGGGTTTTTTTGATTTTTTTTTTTTTATATATTACCTCCTTTTGATAAAAAGAAACAGCAATGGAACAATTCAGTATTAGCACAGAAAAATCTAAAAAAACGAACAAAACCACTTCAAAGTGTCCAGAGACTAAAATTCAGAATAAAAGAAGTTTGTATTTCGTTTCATGCATTATATTAAAGAGTTGGGGTGGGGGGGAAAAGTTGGTTTCGTTGGCTTTAAAAGGCTATGTAAAAAACATTTTTTGAAGGCTATGTTAAAAACAATTAATTTATGGTTCTTGTCCCACTTGTTTGAACAATTACAAAATCTCCAGACTGACGCACATGGTTTGGGGTCCAGCTATTCAAGAGTAACCATGGGCAACTCTTGGTGGGCGCTTTCTTCCTTTTAAGTGGTCACTATAAGTTAGTCAAGGTCAAAAGTTACCCATGTGTCCTGGGAGGACACCTGAGGGTGTGGGGTGTCATGGTGAATCATATGACTGCTCTGGCTTCCTCTGAATCCTAGAATTCTCTGAAAAAGCAGTGACCAAGAAGGATTATGGATATTCTAATTAGGCCATATGTAATTTAATTTTGGAGTGGTGAAATTTACCCAGTCTTCTAAATGTTCATTGAATAAACATTAAGTAAGCCTTTGAAAATTAATGGACTTGTCCACTGAGTTATTATTCACAAAAGTCTCTTTAGCCCCAAGCATAGGATCTGGCCCATATTTGATGCCCCATAAATTAATAAAGTTGTTGACTTGAATGTGAGTTAATTAGACATCTAAAAGAGAACGCGTCACTTGGTCTGCCCACAAGCTCCATCTCTTTTATCGCCTCCAGGCCTCTGGACTTGCTGCTCTGCCTAATTATAAGATTTGATTCTCTCCTTTGCCTTGTCTATTGATTTATCCTCCCAACATCCATTTTCCTCTTCTCAGGAAACAAGCACTTATTTCTTATTTTCTTTCTAAAATGTTCTCCGTCTTTACACCCCATCCCACCCCCATTCCGTGTGCTTTGGAGGGCTGATTTCCACTCCAGACTCCAGAGAGGGACCTCTGGGTATGTACCTGGGCCTGATCCAGCAACATATTCAGTCGATCAGATAGAGACATGTGACCCAGTCTGATCCAGTTTGTTTGTTTGTTTGTTTATTATAAATCTTATTTATTTTTTTAAAGATTTTATTTATTCATGATAGACACACACACACACACACACACGGAGAGAGGCAGAGACACAGGCAGAGGGAGGAGCAGGCTCCATGCAGGGAGTCTGACGTGGGACTCAATCCTGGGACTCCAGGATCACACCCTGGGCAGAAGGCAGGTGCTTAAACCGCTGAGCCACTCAGGCTGCCCATAAATCTTATTTCTTTAGAGCAATTTTAGATTCCACTCAAAATTAAGTGGAAAGTACAGAGTTGTCATATTAACCCTTGTCCCCTCTATACGCACTTTCCTTGCTATCAACATCCATCACTAGAATGGTGCATTTGTATGATCAGTGAACCCACACTGATACATCATTATCAACCAAACTCCATATTTAGCATTAGAGTTCACTCTTGGTGTTATAGATTCTCTAGATGTAGACAACTATATAATGGCACGGATCCAGCATTATAGTATCATACAGAATCGTTTCACTGCCCTGAAAATCCCCTGTACTCCACCTATTCATCCCTCCTTCCCCCAACCTCTGGCAACTACTGATCTTTTTACTGTCTCTAGAATGTTTTAGCTTTTCCAGAATGTCATATAGTTAGAATTATGCAGCAAGCAGCTTTTTCAGATTGGCTTCTTTCACTTAGCAATATGCATTTAAGATCCCTACATGTCTTTTCCTGGCTTGATAAGTTACTTCATTTTAGCTCTAAATATTCCACTGTGTGGATATACCGTATTCACCTACTGAAGGAAACCTTGGTTGCTTACAAGTTTTGGCCATTAGGAATAAATCTGCTATAAATATACATGTGCAGGGTTTTGTGTAGATGTCAATTTTTTCTTTTTTAAAGATTTTATTTATTTATTCATGAGAAACACAGAGAGAGAGGCAGAGGGAGAAGCAGGCTCCCTGCGGGGAGCCCAATGCAGGACTTGATCCCAGCACCCTGGGATCACAACCTGAGCCAGAGGCAGATGCTCAACCACTGAGCCACCCAGGTGCCCCTAGATGTAAATTTTCAACTAATTTGAATTTAACCAAGGAGTACATGGTTGGATTGTATGATAAGAGCATGCTTAGTTTTGTTTGTTTGCTTGTTTTTTTAAGATTTTATTTATTCATTTCATAGAGCGAGCACACACATGAGTAGGGGGAGAGGTAAAGGGAGTTGGAGAGGGAGAGAATCCCAAGCAGACTCTGTGCTGAGTGCAGAGCCTGACATGGGGCTTGATCCCATGACCTGAGCAAGTGACCAAGAGTCAGACACTTAACCAACTGAGCCACCCAGCACCCCACAAGTATGCTTACTTTTGTGAGAAATTTCCAACTGTCTTCCAAAGGGGTTATAACATTTTTACATTCCTGCCAGAAATGAATGAGGGTTCCCATTGCTTCACTTTCTTGCCAGCATTTGGTGTTGTCAATGTTTTTGATTTTAGCCCTTCTAGTAGCTGCTTGGTGACTTACAGATTTAGTTTGTATTTCCCTGATGACATATGATATAAAGCATCATTTTATATATTTATTTGGCATCTGTATATATTCTTTGGGAAGGTGTCTGTTCTGGTCTTTTGCCTATTTTTGAAATCTGCTTGTTAGTTCTCTTACTATTGAGTGTATAGGAGTTCTTTGTATATTATTGGATAATAAGATTTCACTAGATACTCACCCTTTATCTCCAATTCAACTTTTCCTGGTTTCAGTTACCTAAGATCAACTTTGGTCCAGAAACAGATGATCCTCCTTCTGATATAACCTTAGAAAGTCAGTAGTAGCCTAACGTTGCATCACAATGGCTATGGCATTCACCTCACTTCATCTCAGCATGTAGACATTTTATTATCTCACATTACCACAAGAAGGATGAGTATAGTACAATAAGATATCTTTTTTAAAAAGATTTATTTATTTATTAAAGATTTATTTGTTTGTTTGTTTATTTATTTATTTATTTATTTATTTATTTATTTATTTATTTATTTATGATAGAAAGAGAGAGAGAGAGAGGCAGAGACACAGGAGGAGGGAGAAGCAGGCTCCATGCCGGGAGCCAGATGTAGGACTCGATCCCGGGACTCCAGGATCATGCCCTGGGCCAAAGGCAGGTGCTAAACCGCTGAGCCACCCAGGGATCCCCCAATAAGATATCTTGAGAGAAGATCACATTCACATAACTTCTATTAGAGTGTGTTGCTATAATTGCCTTATATTAGTATTAGTTATTGTTGTCCCTAGCTTACTGGGCCTTATTTATAAATTAAATTTTATCATATGTACATCTGGAAAAAAACAGGGTGTATATATGGGGTTCGGTACTCTTTGTGGTTTTAGGCATCCACTGGCAGTCTTGGAATGTATCCCTTATGGGCAAGGGACTACTGTGTGTCTTTTGCAAATGTTTTCTCCAGGCTGTGCTTGTCTTCTTGTTCCCTTGACAATCCCCAAACTCCTGTTGGATCATCCAGGAAAATGGTGATCTCTCTGCTGAGGTTGCTGACATGAGATAGAAGCCAGGAGCGGCTGGCAGTTTATCTTCCAACCACAAGAGAAGAGTCAGCCTGAGCCTGGAGTCAAGAAGTAAATGAGAATAGACAGTTCGCAGACAAAAAAAAGGGAACAAATGGCTCATAAACATATAAAAATAAGATCAACTCTTTGGAGAAATGAATTTGAAGCGATAAAGTGGTGTCATTTTTCATCTATCAGACTTTCAAAATGAAAACATAATTATAACACGATGCATTGCTCAGGATGTGGGGAAAATGGCACTGTCAATTAGACTCAGGTCTGGATGTAAGTAAAAGACATGTGACAAATTGGTGACTCAAGTGATCTGGAGTTTATTTCTCTTATGATGTAAAAGAAGTCTGTGGGTCAGCTGGGGAGAGCCGGTATGGTGAGTCCATTTTCCTCAGGGACCTGGTGTCTATTTGCCTGCTTTATCTAGCTCTCCATTCGAGTCCCACAACTCTACAGCACTGGCTGGAGCACATCTGTCCTATCTCCATCCCAGGCTGCAGAAAGCAGGGAGAGAAAGGGAAGAGCACATCCTCTCCTTTCTGGAAACCCCACCACCACTTCCAGTCACATCTCGCTGGATGGAGCTTAGTGAGGTGACTAGACCTAACTGCAAGGGAAGCTGGGAAATTTACTTTTATTCCAAGTGGCAGTATACTAGAATAAAAATTGGAATTCTGGGCACCTGGGTGGCTCAATGGTTGAGCGTCTGCCTTTGGCTTAGGTGGTGATCCTGGGGTCCCGGGATCAAGTCCCACATCGGGCTTCCTATACGGACCCTGCTTTTCTCTCTGCCTATGTCTTTGTCTCTGTGTGTGTGTGTGTGTCTCATGAATAAATAAATAAAATCTTAAAAAAATATATTTGGAGTTCTGTTAATACGAAAAAAAGAAAGAAAAGAAAAGAAAAAAGAAAAGAAAAAAGAAAAGAAAAGAAAGGAAAAGAAAAGAAAAGAAAAGGAAAAAAAACTGTTGGGAAGTGAGTAGGTATTCTCAAACACTCTTGGCAGTAGTATAAATTGGTATAAACTTTATATCCTTCCCTGTTGGTTTTCAATAAATTGCTCCCTTTGATTCCCACCACATCTCATTATCTGTCCTTTTTCCACATTTCATTATAAGTCCCTGGTTTTTGGGTTTGGTTTGGTTTGGTTTTCAGATAAGGAAAGTGAGACAACAGATGAAGTAGCCCAGCCAAGGACACTGTATTAAGCAGGATTCTCAACAGCAAGTGATAGAAAGTCAAATCAAATTGTGAGAATTCACAGGCTCACCTGACTGCTAAGGTCAGGGGTAGCAGCACTTTCAGGTATGAATGGATCCAGTCAGTGAGTCAGGACTCTCCTCTCCTTGTTCATCTCCTGGTCCATTTCCTGTGTGCTGCCTTCATTCTTGGAAGGCAGCTCAGCTCACCACTATACCACCAACGCTGTACAGTTTCATTCTTTGATAGGCTTTCCCCATATGGTGGCCCATAGCAGATAAAACCCTACATCCCGTCACATCATGGTAAAGAAAAAAAAAAAAAAAAAAACAGCACTTCTTTTCTGGTATTTCTAGTAAACATCCCAGAACTGACTCTCACTGGACTGTCTTTGGGTCACATGCCCATCTCTAAGTCCATCACCAGAGCCTGAGATGAGCCAATGCTGGTGTCCAGGCAGAGCTGAGTCACTTGCTTATTCTTAGAGCCCAAGGATGGGGGTCAGCCCCACTGGAACCAGAGAGGCCAAGAGGAGGAGGGGAAATCCCCCTGGAAACTTGGAGCGTAGTTTCCAGAAAGAGGAAAGGTTGCTAGGTAGACTAAAGTCTGAACATCTACTGCTGTGGAGCGCCAAATGAGGGCAGGACAGCACCAGCAGCGCGGTCCCCAAGTCCTGGTTCGCGGGGTACCACAGCCACCCCAGCTCCCTCTGTTGCTTAGGAACTCACTTTTAAGAAATCACAAAATGTAAACATAGACTAAAGGAGAAGTCGTCAGAGGAGACTCGCACACGAAGGCCCCTGGAAAACCTTCAACTCTTGGGCTTCATTACCTTAGTCACCTTGTCAAAAGCTTTAAAACCTGATGAATTACATTCCCAAGGACTGGAACAATTTGCAGATGTGATCAAGAAAATGCTGTCAGTAATCTTTGAGAAATCATGGGGCTTGGGGGCAGTTGGAAGATTGGAGTCAGCATCCCTAATCCTGCAGACGGATAGTCTGGACTCGGAGTCTTCATCCTTTTCTTTCTGCTGGATTCCTCTCCTTTTTTATCCCCCCCTTTTTAAAAAATATTTTATTTATTTATTCATGAGATACACAGAGAGGCAGACAGATAGGCAGTGGGGAAACAGGCTCCTCGCAGGGAGCTCGATGCGGGACTTGATCCCAGGATCCTGGGATCACAACCCCTGAGTCACCCAAGTACCTCTCTTTTTTTAAAAAAGACAGTTTTATTGCAGTCTAATTTACAGATAATAAAATTCACCCTTTGAAATGCACAGTTCGATGATTTTTAGCAATATTTCAATAAAATGCCATTTTTTTCACCATTTCAGGAAAACCTCTCTGCTGTTTATCTTTAATCCCCATGCCCACCCCCAGCCCCAGGCAACCACTAATCTACTTTCTATCTTTGTCCATTTGCCTTTTCTGGATATTTCACCTTCTTTTCTTTAGATGGTCATATTTTTATTGCTTTTTAACATATTTTGGCTCCAAAAGCCAGACATTCATGGTAAAAAGTGCAAATGACACAGAAGGGAATAAAGATGGACGTTTTCCTGGCAACCCTGCCCTTCAGAGATCTGCTGTAAACAAATCACGATGTATTTACTTATCCCTCTGGATATTTTTGCCTGGTTCGTCTTAAACATCAGTTAGCTCATATTGTGCATATTTCTACTGTGATTTATTTATTTAGTTAGTTTGTTTATTAAGCAAACTCTACATCCAATATAGGGCTTGAACTCACGCCCCTGAGATCAAGCTACACGTGCTCTACGGACTGAGCCAGCTGGGAGCCCCTCCACTGTGCCTTAGGGAGCCCTGGTGTCCCTCTTCTCTGGATAGTACTACCCATATCTTTCCTGTGTAAAGCATCTTTCACTTACCTTGAATCCTTATAGACCAACTCCAGGAGAGGGAATTGTGGCTCAAGCATGGCCAACTATCTCCCTTTTGCTGAAGCTGTGGGAAAGTGAGGGGGGCACCTGGCTGGCTCAGTCCACAGAGTACGTGACTCCTGATCTCGGGGTTGTGAGTTCAAGCCCCAAGTTGGGCTTAGAGATTACTTAAAAATAAAATCTAAAAAAAAAAAAAAAAAAAAAAATGTGGGACAACGGGGGGTTGTTTTCACCTCCAACCATAGGCCCTGCCTTGTGCTGTGCTATTTACAAGTCATTTTTAAAACTTGCGCATATATTTTGGGGACAACTTTCTGCATCAGTACATAGACCTTCACCATATTTATTTTAATGATTATATAGCCATACTGTTTACTTGTGTCATGTTTAATTTAAACAATTTTCTGGGACCATTCTTCTTGACCATGATCTTAAAGAACATAGACCAGTGTTTTTCAAACCTGAGGTTTCAATCCATTAGTAGGTTATAAAATCAATTTCTGGGTTATGACTAATATTTTATTTATAAGCAGACTAGACTAGACCAAAATGGAAAGAAATATAATGCGGGGGTGGGGGTGGAGCACCTGGCTGGCTCAGTCAGTGGAGTGTGCGATTCCCCGCTCTCAGGGTTGTGAGTTTGAGCCCCATGTTGGATGTAGAAATTACTTAAATAAAATCTTTTTTTTTTATATTTTATTTATTTATTCATGATGGACACAGAGAGAGAGAGGCAGAGACACAGGCAGTGGGAGAAACAGGGTCCATGCAAGGAAGCCTGATGCAGGACTCAATCCCGGGACTCCAGGATCATGCCCTGGCCGGAAGGCAGCTGCTAAACCACTGAGCCACCCAGGGATCCCCAAATAAAATCTTTAAATTAAAAAAAAAATTTTAATGAAAATGATGGGGCACCTGGGTGGCTCAGTGGTTGAGGGTCTGCCTTCAGCTCAGGTCCTGATCCCAGGATCCTGGGATCGAGTCCACATCAGGCTCCCCACAGGGAGCCTGCTTCTCCCTCTGCCTGTGTCTTTGCCTCTCTCTCTGTCTCTTGTGAATAAATAAATAAAATCTTAAAAAAAAAAAAAAGAAAGAAAATGATGGAACAACATAGAAAGTACCAGGATGCACTAAATGACATATGTTAAAACCAATGCTTTTATTTTAGTATGTGTGTAAACACATGTATGCAGGTCACAGAATAAAATTTATAGTTTACTGTGGATCATTGTCCAAAAGTTTGAAAAATACAGCTATTGACTATCATTTTATGACTTTTTACACAGGTCTGTTTTCTCTCATAAACCAAGAACTGAACTTTCAAGGGATCATGTATCCTTTTATACTTGTTTTATTGGCGAAAAAGTGCTCTTCCCACCATCAAGACAACAAAAACATAAAGCCTTGATAGTTTCAGTAAAAGTTAAAGGTAGTTCTAGGTCATTTTGGTTTTGTGTTAACATCAGATACTTTGAATTTTTAATAAGATAAGGAAAGGGGGGTTGGGATCTGTTTTCATTCCAATGGCCTCACTGGCTTAGAGAGCAGAGAGACCCAGACAGGTGGGGCAAAGGTCTTATTTAAGTTTACAGAAGCCTTGGCTTTTCTAATGTTCTTTAAGAAAAAGCAAGAACTCCCAGTTTACTTTTGAGTTTTTCATGAGCTTTTTCATTTTAAAAGTTCTCATGGGGAGAGGGGAAGCATCTGGCTGGCTCAGTCAGTAGAGCATGTAACTCTTGATCTCCAGGTCATGAGTTCAAGCCCCATGTTGGGTGTAGGGTTTACTTAAAAACAAAAGTCCTTGTGGGATGGCCATTCCATATTAAAATAGACACTTCTATCTCTACAAGCAAGCATGCAAATGATTATTTTGTTCTTTAACCTAGAACAAGGAAGCGCCTGGGAGGCTCAGTTGGTCTGCTTCGGCTCAGGTCATTATCCTAGGGTCCATTATCCTAGGATTGAGCCCCAAGTTGGGTTCCCTGCTCAATGGAGAGTCTGCTTCTCCCTCTCTTTCTGCCCCTCCCCCTGCTCACGTTCTCTCTCCCCCTCTTTTAAGTAAATCTTTCAAAAATAATAATAATAATAATCTAGAACAGGGATCTAAAAACTGTTTATATAAAGGGTCAGATAAATATTTTAGGGTTTGTGGTTCCTCTTCCTCATTGTCTTAGCTCTGCCATGGTAGGCCCAAAACACAAATGAATGAGTGTGGCAGATTTTCAATTCACTTTATTGGTGGACACTGAAACTTGAATTGTATATAATTTTCATGTGTCAACAAAATTATTCTTTTGATTTTTTTCCCCAACCATTTAAAAATAAAAACACATTCTTGGGGATGCCTGGGTGGCTCAGCGGTTGGGCATCTGCCTGCTGCTCAGGGCATGATCCTGTTCTGGGGTCGAGTCCCACATCAGGCTCCCTGCGAGGAGCCTGCTTCTCCCTCGCCTAGGTCTCCGCCTCTCACTTAGTGTCTCTAATGAATAAATGTGTCTCTCATGAATAAATAATTAAAATCTTTAACAAAACAAAACACAACCTTAGCTTACCGGCTGTGCAAAGAATATGGGTTAGTGAAAGGAATTTGTCCACTTCCTAGCTTCTTTCTTTCTTTCTTTTTTATTATTTTTTTTTAAAGTAGGCTCCATGCTGGGTGTGGAACTCAACATGGGACTTGAACTCATCACCCTGAGACCAAGACCAGAGCCAAAATCAAGAGTCAGGTGCTTAAAGGAATGAGCCACCCAGGTGCCTCGACTTTTTATTTTTTTATTCTTCTTTCTTTCTTTCTTTTCTTTTCTTTCTTTCTTTCTTTCTTTCTTTCTTTCTTTCTTTCTTTCTTTCTTTCTTTCTTTCTTTCTTTCTTTCAGTAAGCTCTGTGTCCAACGTGGGGCTTGAACTCACAACCCTCAGATCAGGAGTCATATGCTCTACAAACTGTGCCACCCAGATACCCCAATATATTCACTTTTTTTTTTTTTTTAAGATTTCATTTATTTATTTATTCATGAGAGACACACAGAGAGAGAGGCAGAGACACAGGCAGAGGGAGAAGCAGGCTCCATGCAGGGAGCCCGACTTGGGACTCAATCCCAGGTCTCCAGGATCAGGCCCTGGGCTGCAGGCGGCGCTAAACCGCTGAGCCACCTGGGCTGCCCTATTCACTTTTTTAAATTTTAATTTAAATTTAGTTTCCAGAATTCAAAAAGTACAAAAGAAAAAAAAGTCCCCCACCCATCTCAATCACACTGTTGATCTTTATTAAAGTGGCAGGTTAAAAATGGCATGTCAGTATAATTTTAATTTTCATTTCTCTCATTATGAGTGTGAGTTTTCTAGGGCTGCAATGACAAATTACCACAAACTCGATGGTTTTAAACAACAGAAATTTATTCTCTCACAGTTTGGAAGCCAGAAGACGGAAATCACAGTGTCAGCAGGGCCGTGCTCCCTTCAAATTCTCCAAGGATGAATCCTTCCTGGGGAGCTTCTGGTTGGTCCTGGCAATCCTTATTGTTCCTTGGCTTATAGATGCATCCCTCCAAACTGTCTCTGTCTTCACGTGGCTGTCTCCGCTGTGCATCCGGCCCTCTCTGTCCAAATTTCTCTCTTCTTACAAACACACCAGTCATACTGTATTTAGGGCCCACCCTCATCCAATAGGACTTTTGGGGTTTGTTTTGTTTTATTTTAAAGATTTTATTTGTTTATTCATGAGAGACAGAGAGAGAGAGAGGCAGAGACACAGGCAGAAGGAGAAGCAGGCTCCATGCAGGGAGCCTGATGCAGGACTCGATCCCAGGACCCCAGGATCACGCCCTGAGCTGCAGGCAGACGCTCAACCGCTGAGTCACCCAGGCCTCTCCCTTTACCTGTATTAATTCAGGGAACTCTTTCCAAGTAAACTAGGAAGCGATAGAAGTAGGATTTGGACCTAGGCAGTTGGACTCTAGGCCACTTTGCTAAACTTCTTGAATAAGCCGAAAAGGCAGAGAGGAAGTTTCAATCTCAGAACTAAGTGTTTTATTTTTTTAACTTCCTCTGTTAGATTTTGAAATATGTGACATTAAATACGATATACTTCTCAGCCTGTGATTTTGAACACTTTCTTCCTATAAAGGACATCGAGGCTGGCCATCACCCTGGGCTTTTATTTCTTTTTTTTTTTTTTTAGGTTTTATTTATGTATTCATGAGAGACACAGAGAAAGAGAGAGGCAGAGACACAGGCAGAGGGAGAAGCAGGCTCCATGCAAGGAGCCTGACATGGGACTCCATCCCAGGTCTCCAGGATCAGGCCCTGGGCCAAAGGCAGCACTAAACGGCTGAGCCACCTGAGCTGCCCTTCTTTTTTCTTTCTCCCCCCCACCCCCTTTTTTTTTTTTCTATGCTGCACTTCCTCCACACACTCTTCCTTTACCCTAAGCTGCTACTTCAGATCAGGAAGATTAAGAGGCCATAAATAACTTTTCTGTGAATTATTCTACAGGAAGTTATTTCAACCTATCAGATCCTGCCCGTCAGTGGTAAAGCAAAAACAAACCAATACAAAACCCAAGTCAGAGTTTCTGAGCAGAGAGGAATGACAAAGTCAGTTCCAGTTCTTACATACTCCTTCCACCCTTGCTGTGCAGATTGTGTTAAACACTGAGTAATGCTTTTTGCATACAATGCACGACTGGAAAAAAAAGTGGGACAGTTGAAAGATCAGTAGTTGAATAATATACTTATGTGTTACAAGAAAGTTGCCAGGTTCAATGCTTGAAAATATATCACTAATCCCTAATTATGTTTTCCTTTTAAGATACAATGAACAATAAGGTGCCTGGGGGCACAGTCGGTTGAGCATCTGACTCTTAGTTTCTGCTCTCCACGACGTGATCTCAGGATCCTGAGATCAAGCCCTGCATTAGGCTCTGCACTGACCCAAGGTCTGCTTAAGATTCTCTCTCCCTCTGCTCCTCCTGCTTGTGCGCTCTCTCTCTCTCTCTCATATAAATAAATAAATTTTAAAAAGAAAAAGGTTCAGGTAGCCCGGGTGGCTCAGTGGTTTAGCACCGCCTTCAGCCCAGGGCCTGATCCTGGAGACCCAGGTTCGAGTCTCGCATCAGGTTCTCTGCATGGAGCCTGCTTCTCCCTCTGCCTGTGTCTCTGCCTCTTTCTGTGTGTGTGTCTCTCTCATGAATAAATAAATAAAATCTTTTATAAATAAATACATAAATAAATAAATAAATAAATAAATAAATAAATAAATAAATAAATATCTTTAAAAAAATAAAAGAAAAAGGTTCAGGGCACCTGGGTGGCTCAGATGGTTAAGCGTCTACCTCTGGCTCAGGTCATGATCCTGGGGTCCTGGCACGGAGCTCCACGTTAGTCTCCCTGCTCAGCAGGAAGTCTGCTTCTCCCTCTCTCTCTCTGCCCTTCCCTCTGCCTGTGCCCTCTCACTCTTTCAAATGAATAAATAAAATCTTTTTAAAAAAGAAAAAGTTTCAATGAACAGCAATACATTTTCAGCTTATACAGGTTCCTTAACTGAACCTGGTTGACTAGCTTAAACAGATCAGTTTAAGACAAGGAACACCCAATGTTCTCACTTTTATTCTTTTTTGAGGACCTACTATATGCTAGGAGGAAGGGAAGAAGACAGATTCTTTTTTCTCTTCCTAATAAGTGAATTCAACTGAATTCTCTGAGTTGCTCTGAGTTGGAACCAGTGCTTTTGAAATGAAGAGCAGTCATGCAGGCTGGAGTGGCTCTGCCCATTACTAATTGTGGGACTTTGAGCAAGTTACTAAACTTCCCTATATGTCAGACTCCTATCAGTCAGTGGACAAGACAATAATACTATCTCAAAGACACATGATATATAATATGACATATCACATGTAATACTTATATGTCATTGTAATTATATAAGTATTATATAATATGCAAAACACTAGTATAAAACAGTATATATTTAATAATATATGAAAATATAATCCAGAGATATGTATAGGGGTGCCTGGGTGGCTCAGTTGGTTAAGTGTCTGACTTCGGTCGGGCCATGAACCTGGGGTCCTGGACCAAGCCCTGCATCGGGCTCCCGGCTCAGCCAGGAGTCTGCTTCTCCCTTTCCCTTTGCCCCTCTCCCCACTCATGCTCTCATTCTCTCTCTCTCTCTCTCTCTCTCCTTCTCTCTCTAATAAATAAAGTCTTTAAAAACAAAAAACAAACAAAAAAAAGAGGGCACCTGGGTGGCTCAGCAGTTGAGCGTCTACCTTTGGCTCAGGGTGTAATCCCGGGGTCCTGGGATCAAGTCCTGCATCGGGCTCCCCGCAGAGAGCCTGCTTTTCCCTCTGCCTGTGTCTCTGCCTCTCTCTGTGTGTCTCTCATGAATAAATAAATAAAATCTTTTTATAAAAAGAAAAAGAAATACTTATATATAAAACATGTTGTGCCTGGCATATAACAATGGCTCAGTTAATGCTTATTGTTAGTACAGATTACATAGTGATTTAAAAATGTATATTACTATTATTAATTATTGCTATAGTGAGAGCTCTCACGCCAGACCATGGCCTTCTAACTTCACTGTCCCATATTGTTGGAAATGGACCCTCCCACTGAGGAATGACCTTGTCCCAGCCATGATGTTTCTACGGGCCTTTTATCTCACATCCATATTTTTATCCAAAGAAAAACGTTTTTTGAATAGAGGGCCTTTAAGCAGTTGTGTTAATTACTTGTAGTTGAAATGTCTACATGTTTGGACTTGCTGCCTGTCAACTAGTTGAAAGCTTGCAGACGAGCGTGTCTATAAGGTATGTAGCTTAGGAGCAATAAAGAAAAGGGAATTGACTTAATGCCATCAGGTTTCACATTCTCTGCATTTTTCTTCAGCTCCTTCAATTATAGAAACACACATGGGGTAGGAGCAGGGATGGGAAAGTCGGGCTTCCTGTGGTGGCAGCAGAGCCCAACCGTTAAGAGGAAGGTAGTGAAGTTTAGTGCTTAGTAGCACCATTTCTGGAATAAGGTGTCAGGCTGCCAACTTAGTTCCACTTCTTACCTGTGGTGGTTCCTTCTAGAAGTCACTGAAGCCCTCTGCTGCCTTGATCTCAGTCCTGGACCCATCCAGCCACAGGGAATGGATTCTGGAAGGGAGATTTGGAGGTAGACTGTTTACTGGGAAGAGCTCTTGCAAATACCTGTGAAGGGGTGAGGGGAGCAGGGGGGTTGCAGAGGGAGAAATCGAATTAAGAGGCGATTGCAGTGAAAGCCTCAGCCAACCCCCTGTGGGGTCATAAAGCTGGGATGGCACTCAGATATGTTCTGAAGTGAGGCTGGGCCTTTGTATCCCGGCCTCAACCGGGCATTGGATCCAGCAGTGGTTCCTGACGCAGGGAACGGGGCCAGTTTTGCTCCCAGAGAACACGTGGCAATGTCTGGAGGCGTTTTGGTTGTTGCTGCTGGAGGAGGGGGGTGTTACTGGGTGTTTAGTGGAAAGAGGCCAGAGATGCTGCTAAACATCCCACAGTGCACAGGACGGCCCCCGTGACAAAGAAGTATTGTCCCACAGTGTCAAAAGTGCTGAGGTTTCTCAAGGATAAAGGCTGCCCTTGAAGAGGACTCATAATCTTAAAGCAGCTTCCTTTAGCTAAGGGCAATTTCTGAAGAATTCACTAGAACTATGAGTCATCAGCAGCCCAAACTCCCAGCAGCTGGGGGAATACGTGACTGGTCCTGAAAGGGTATGTGGATGGCATATTACAGCATCCACAAGAGCCTTTTTTTTAAAAAAATCAACTTGTGGTGCCTGAGTGGCTCAGTCAGTTAAGTATCTGCCTTCAGCTCAGGTCATGGTCTCAGGGTCCTGGGATCGAGCCCCACATCAGGCTCTCTGCTCAGTGGGGAGTCTGCTTCTCCTTCCCTTCTCCCTTTGCTCCCCTTGCTTGTGCACTCTCTCTCTCTGTCAAATAAATAAATAAAATCTTTAAAAAAAAATCAGCTTGTAACTATCCAGGTAAAACCTGAATTCCATCTCCTTATAAAAATTATAACATTCTAGATCAGGGTTTCTCGATGCCCTTGGCACTATTGGCATTTTAGGCTAGATAACTCTTGGTTGTGAATGCTGCTCTGTGCTTTGTATGTGAAGCAGGATCCCTGGCCTCTCCCCACTAGATGCCAGTAGCACTTTCCCTCACCCCCACCCCCCTCATGACAACCAAAAATATCTGGAGACATTGCCTAATGGTAGAGGACAGAATTGCCTGTGGTTGAGGATCATTTTTCTAGGTAATTTTAAAATAGCCCTTATAAGAAAAAATAATGATAAAAATAATAGCCCTTAACTATAATCCCCAGTCTGGTACCCTCCCCAGAAGTAACCACTACTGTTTGCAGTAGATCTTTCCAGAATTCTTTGTATGTATTTACATAGATATATTTGCAACCATAGAAAATAGCGTGTGTGTGTGTGTGTGTTTTAATGTAAATCTAATCATTTAACCATAGAAAATAGATCATATCTTTGTTCCGTTTTCTTTGGAAAATGCTTGAATTGTCATTCTGGTCACCACACTTCCCCTGCACAACCTGTGTATCTTATGGAAAGCTGTGTGCCCCCAGCTCTAGAAACGGGCATGTAGCATAGACCCAGATTAATCCATATGAGCCAATCTGGCTAGAATTCTTACTCAGGTCAAGGATGGGTACATGGCTCAGTTTAGGCTAGTGAGAGGCTAGATTTTCTGGGACATCTGGAAGAGGAACTCTCTCTTCCTCTTTGAATATAAGTAAAGAATCATAACTACTGGAGCTTTGACAGCCACCTTGTGATCATGGAATTGGAAGCCACCTTTTGTTTCTAGCTGCTGTCATAGGAGACAGACCAGACAAACTGAAAGAAACCTCATCCGTGGGGATCCCTGGGTGGCTCAGCGGTTTGGCGCCTGCCTTTGGCCCAGGGCGCGATCCTGGAGTCCCGGGATTGAGTCCCGTGTCAGGCTCCCTGCATGGAGCCTGCTTCTCCCTCCTCCTGTGTCTCTGCCCCTCTCTCTCTCTCTCTCTCTATGTCTGTCATGAATAAATAAATAAATAAATATTTTTTAAAAAGGAAAAAAAAGAAACCTCATCCTTGATGAAAGCATCAAGCCCTGAACCAAACCCAACCAGAGGCCCATGTTGCCATGGATTTTGCAAGATTATGAACAATTGGGCAGTCCCAGTGGCCCAGCGGTTTAGTGCCACCTTCAGTCCAGGGCGTGATCCTGGAGACCCAGGATCGAGTCCCATGTCGGGCTCCCTGCATGGAGCCTGCTTCTCCCTCTGCCTGTGTCTCTGCCTCTCTCTCTCTCTGTGTGTCTGTCATGAATAAATAAATAAAATCTTAAAAAAAAAAAAAAAAGATTATGAACAATTGCCTCCAGTGCTCCCCTCAGCCAGTCAGCATTAGATTTCCTGTTAAATTAACCTATTTTAAATGATCCCATAATCCATAACATGGATATACCATAATTTATATAGCCATTCTCCTATTCATGCATATTTAAGCTGTCTCCCATTTTTCCCTGTAATAATCCACTTTTGAATTCAGAATTTTTTTCTTTAAATGCTTTGATTTTTGGATATTAAACAGATCACTCACTCATTCCAAGGGTTTTTTTTTTTAAGATTTTATTTATTTATTCATAAGAGATAGAGAGAGAGAAGCAGAGGCACAGGCAAAGGGAGAAGCAGGCTCCATGCAGGGAGCCCGATGTGGGACTCGATCCCAGGACTCCAGGATCATGCCCTGGGCTGAAGGCAGGCGCTCAACTGCTGAGCCACCCAGGGATCCCCTCACTTACTCATTCCAAAAACATATTATGAATACCTACTGTATACCCATGTAGATACTGAGGATACATAAGGGAACAATACCAGATCCCTGTCCTCAGGGAGTTTTTATTTTTATAAGATAGATAACAAACAAATAAAATACACTATAGAACATGACTGGGTGGGCTCAATTGGTTAAGTGCCTGTTTCAGCTCAGGTCATGGTCTCAGGATCCTGGGATCAAGCCCCTCATCAGGCTCCCTGCTCAGCGGGGAGTCTGCTTCTCCCTCTGCCCCTTTCTCTTCCCACCCCTGTTTATGCTCTCTCTCTCTCAAATAAATAAATAAAATCTTAAAAAAAAAAAAAGAACATGGCAAAACAGCATGAAAAAAAATAACAAAACACAACAATACACATTATGTGATCGTGTTACTATGAAGTCTATGGGCAAAGTGGTTGGTTTTTTACCAGTCCATGGTTTCTTGGCCCAAGCTCATGCAGCTTGAAGGCTCTATATTGTAGGAAGAATTCAGTCGAGAACTCTGAGCATATATGGGCCTCCTCACACCAGGAAGATGAAATATGCAGTTGCAGTCTCAGGATGCTGTTTCGGGGGGTGTGACTGTAGGTTGAAAGCCCCAAGGAGGTGAGATCTCCATGTCAAGCCATTAATGCCTGTTAACATTCTTTCCTTTTATGAAAGTGGCCAGAGAATGGTTTTACTAATTCTCTCTTTCATTAAGTCTGATCACCATCATTAATTAATGCAGCTGCTGTGAAAATCATTGGAGCATTTCTGAATCAAAGATTGAAACAAGGGATCCCTGGGTGGCGCAGCGGTTTGGCGCCTGCCTTTGGCCCAGGGCGTGATCCTGGAGACCCGGCATCGAATCCCATATCAGGCTCCCGATGCATGGAGCCTGCTTCTCCCTCTGCCTGTGTCTCTGCCTCTCTCTCTCTCTCTCTGTGACTATCATAAGTAAATAAATAAAAATTTAAAAAAAAAAAAAAAAAAAAAGGTTGAAACAAGTTTAGGGCAAGGCTTTCAAATCAGAAGCCCCAGTGGCCAAGAATGCTCTGTTAAGAATGTGAAGAATGTTAGCCTTTGCTCTGACAGGAGAATGTCACCTCGGTGAGGGTGTTATTTGGAAGTGAGGAGTGCTGAGCTTGACGCTCCATGCTGTCATATCGAAAGGGATCGACTGGTATCTAGGGCTGTTGCTTATTGCTTATAAGATATTAAATTTTTCTTCAGGCTCTGTAACTCTTGACATTAAAAACTGGTTCAGTTTCAGGGCGCGTGGCTGGCTCAGTCAGTGGGGGATGTTACTCCTGATCTCAGGGTTGTGGGTTCGAGCCCCATGTTGGATCTAGAGATTTCTTGTTTTTTTTGTTTTTGTTTTTTGTTTTTTTTAAGATTTTATTTATTTGGGGCACCTGGGTGGCTCAGTGGTTTAGCGCTGCCTTCAGCCCAGGGCATGATCCTGGAAACCCAGGATAGAGTCCCATGTCAGGCTCCCTGCATGGAGGCTGCTTCTCCCTCTGCCTGTGTCTCTGCCTCTCTTTCTCCCTGTGTCTCTCGTGAATAAATAATAAATTTTTTTTAAAAAGATTTTATTTATTTATTTAAGAGAGTGCACACAAGTGGGGGAGGGGCAGAAGGAAAGGGACAAGCAGGCTCCCCACTGAGTGGGGAGCCCACCAACGTGGGGCTCCATTCCAGGACCCCAAGATCATGACCTGAGCCAAAGGCAAAGGTTTAACCAACTGAGCCACCCAGGCGCCCCTGGATGTAGAGATTTGTTAAAAAATAAAATAAAATATTGGGGTGCCTAGTAGCTCACTTGGTTAAGCATCTGCCTTCAGCTCAGGTCATGATCCTGGGATTGACCTCATGTCAGGAGGCTCCCTGCTCAGTGAGGAGTCTGCTTCCCCCTCTCCCTTTGCCCCTGCTCGTGCTTTCCCTCTCGCTCACTCTCTCTCAAATAAATAAATCTTTTTTAAAAAAATCTTTAAAAAAATAGTTCAGTTTATTCTTTTGTTTGGAAAACAATTGTGTGATCACATTAATGTCCTTTAATAGGTCTTGGAACCTATCTTTCCCTTGTCATCAATAGCACGACTGGTATTATTCGGACCTTAACTGTTGTTGGTTTCTTAGGAGTCTTTGTTTGTTTTGGAAAAGATTTAATTTATTTGACAGCACAAGCAGGGGGAGTGGCAGAGGGAGAAGCCGGCTCCCCGCTGAGCAGGGAGCCTGATACAAGGCACCCAGGCTCCCAAATTTTTTAGGAGTCTCAATAAGCAGCAAGCTCTGCCCTCATCCAAATTCAGAATAAATTGAAAGACAATTGAAAGAATAAATTGAGGACAAATGATCACTGCTATCCCTGAGAAAACTGATTGGAGAATACAGCTTCTGATGTGTGGACAGGTGGGCCTATAAACATTTCACCCTTGAATGCGAGCAAGCTCATTTATCAGAATACTGCCAGAGTTACCAAGAGATAAGTCCCAAATTTTAATGGTAGCACCACAGATGCTTAATTCTTGCTCCCATAAATTCCTGATCAGTGAAGCATCTCCTCCAAGTGAAAATTTGGGAATCCATGTCCCTGAATCCCCATTTTGTGCCTCTATTGTCTTTCTTAAATTTTCTTTTAATTTTTAAGTAATCTCTATACCCAATATGGGGCTCAAACTCACTACCCCAAGATCAAAAGTCACATGTTCCACTGATTGAGCCAGCCAAGCACCCAGGTGGCTCCACCATCTTTAACATTTGACTTCCAAGAATGCACATCAGCACCAAGTCAGAAAGCATGAGAACCACAGGAGCTCTGGAGGGAGTGTTTTCAGCAGACAGAGAGGAGCACCGTGCAAAGGCCCTGGGGTGTGTGCAAGCCTGGGGTGCTGGAGGAGCAGCAAGGAAACAGTGTGGGTGTAGGAGTGGAAGTGAGCAGGGGATGGTAGGAAGTGTTTAAGGAAATTTTAAGGATAAAAGGCAGACATGGTCCCTGACTCCTCTAGAGGGGAAGACAGACACTGAAATAATAGGCAAAAAGGAGTGAAATGGGCCCCATGGGCATTGGAGGGAAAGCATGACTCCATCTGTAGGAGGTGATCACTTCTCAGCTCAACCAAGATTTTTGAGGCAGGAATTTGGGCCCAATATGGCCAATTCACCTGATTATTTTAAGAATAGATATTGAGAGGAGATGGGTCTCGGGAAGTCTTATGTATAAAATACTCATGGGCTTGAACTTTATCCTGTAATGGCTGGAGCCAGTGGGAAGTTGTGATACTTAGTGCACCCAGCTCTCTGCCATCCAGGCTCAAGTAGGAGGGCACTTCCTCTCCCCCTGCCATTGGGTGGAGCCATGTGAGTAATTCTGGCCAATGAGTTGTGAGTGGAAGAGATGATTCCCTCCTAGCTGGAGCAATTAATTGCAGATTGGGACTCTCCAGACAGCTTTCTTTTTCTCTAGTTGGGTCTTCAGAGATACTCAAGATGGAGGCTGCCTCATGTCTTGGGGTCCATGAGTGACTGTCATTTCCAGAACCCCCCCTAAAAACTGGAGATGGACTGGCACATGAGCCACCAAGTTTTGGGGGTTTCTATTGCATGTTTCTGTGATCCCCACTTGAGAATATTCTTTGGCCCTCACTCAGGGCAGGCAGGAGTGCTGGGGAGCTGTCATGAGCAGCCCTCGGCAACAAGGAAGAGGCCCAGCCCTCAGATGGGATAAATTTGAGACGTGTTCTAGGTGCCTTGGACCTTCCCAGATGCCTCCAGAGGGTTTGCACCCTGCTTCCTCAGGAAGATTGTCTGTTCATTAACTTATCAGGGTGGCTTTCTTCCCTTTCCTGCCTCACTGCTGGTGACCTCCTGAGACCACCTCCCAAAATAACTATTACACCAGAGTCTTTGTGTTTGGCTGGCTTCTGGAGGAGCCCAACCCAAGACGCCATCTTTCCAAAGGTCCCACCTCTGCCTCACTGAGCTGGAGATGGACTAAGGATGTGGGGTGAGAAGTGCACTGGATCCTCCCAGCTGAAAACCAGACAGGGCCTCTTGGAGGATGAGAGAAGCCCAACCCACTTCCATTTTTTGAGGCTTTCAAATTATGAAAAAGAAAAAAAAAAACACCAACATAGGGTTGCCAGCATCATGCAGCTGACAATCAATGCTCGGGCCTATAGGCCGTGAGGTGGAAGTCTCTACAGCAGGCCTGGGCCCAGGTCTGTGCTATGCACAGCGAATTCATATTTTACTCTCTATGCAGAGGATTTAGTGTGAGTGGTGGACGCTTGTCCACGGTGGGGAGGGAGGAGGGAGGAGGGCATGAGGTGATGGGGCTGCCTGGCAGTCACTTCATCCCTGGGCATCAGGTCCCCCTGTTAAGCATTTTAACCTGATTCCTGCAGGGTAATGGAGTTAGGGCGTCCCTCCCTTCTTGCCTCTGGTCTCCCAGCTGCATGGTCCCCGGTGGTTGACAGGAAGGAAGCAAAAGCCCGACTGTGACACACAGCAACCACACACAGTCTGGTCCCACGGACAGCAGAGCCATCTGTCGTGAGTGGCCTCCTTAGTCAGGAACTACCCCCTGCCTCGGGCTCAGGATGGGATGGGACTTTTTACCCCACCTTGAACTCACATTTGGGACACCAGCTTCCTGCTGCCCCGGCGCAGCCTCTCTCTGAGCGATAACAGAGACCAGTGTCTGGTTTTATGGCCCTGACAGCAGAGCTGCTGACATCAATGCCTGCCTCCTCCCCCAGCGCTGGCTGGCTTGCCAGTCCCTACCGTGGGGACAGTTCACTCATCAAGGAAGAGCTGCCGGCATTTACCAGTGCAGGGCCTGGGGGCCTTGAGGAAGGAATCTGGAAAGAAATGGGGGGAGGGGCAGATCTTTTGTCCCACTGGGATGTCCATGTCCTCAGGACCAAGGAGGGAGGGTGCCAGAACCTGGATGGGAAGTCACCGAGACCTCATGAGAAAAGTACATCGTGAATCAGAAATATTCTGCTTTCTAGATTTTCACGGCAAGTGTGTGTTACCCCTAAATGGGGATGATTATTCCTGCTGTTAAAATAACCAAGTGCACAATCATAGGAGGACAAATCACCTCTTTATTTTTTTTTAAGATTTTATTTATTTACTCATGAGAGACACAGAGACAGAGGCAGAGGGAGAAGCAGGCTCCATGCAGGGAGCCCGATGCGGGACTCGATTCCGGGACTCCAGGATCATGACCTGAGCCAAAGGCAGACGCTCAACCACTGAGCCACCCAGGTGACCCTAAACCATCTCTTTAACTCCACAAAAACAGTCATCGATAATGGTAGGGGCCTGTTGTTTTTCCCAATCCTGCATCTTTCCTTTCGTGGGGGCACGAGATGATGGCTGATAAGGCCTCCCCGGGATGAAGCACTGGATGTTGCAATGTTACTGGGCTGGGACCAGGCAGGATTTTTTTCCTTGCAAGGGTGGTGATTATTGTAGTGGAAATCATCGTGCGGGCATTTTCTAACATTCGTCTGATATTTTGGGAGGCAATGTTACACTTTCCCAAGTATTTGCATTCATTTTCCCATTTGATCACTACCACAAACAGAGGAGGAATCTGTGACCCAGTGTAATAATCTCTGATCTTGACTCCAGGCAACAGCACTGGCCCTAGTGACCAGCGCGTTTGGGTGTTAAACCAAGATTGGTGAGCACCTTATATGCTTAAGAATCTCCACCCTCATTGCGCTCTTTACTTCAAAGAGTCCATAGTTTTGGAGAAAAGTCAATCAGCTGTCCAGGTCTCCGTTCCTCCTCTCTGGCCCAAGCCTGTTCTGATTTCTTGGTGCTAATTGGCCTTCTCTCTGACTCCTGACCTTTGGAACGCTTCGGCCTCCCCTACGTCAGTGATGGGCTGGTGAAGGGCTTTCCAGGAAATGGAGAACAACCTGATTTGTAGCATTTGCCAGCTCCCATGGTGGAAATATTTCCACCATAGCTGCTTTCAAGCAACTTACATTTTAACAACTGGCTCTAAAAACTCCTGAATTTTGAGGGCACCTGGCTGGCTCAGTCAGTGGAGCATACAACTCTGATCTCCGGGTTGTAAGTCTGAGCCCCATGTTGAATATAGAGATTACTTGAAATAAAATCTTCAGGGGCACCTGCGTTGCTCAGTCTGTTGAGCATCCGACTCTTGGTTTTGGCTCAGGTCATGGTCTCGGGGTCTTGGGATTGAGCCCAGCAACCTGCTCTGGTGCTCAGAGAGGAGTCTACTTTTTTTTTTTTTAATGTTTTTTTTTATTTTTATTTATTTATGATAGTCACAGAGAGAGAGAGAGAGAGAGAGAGAGAGGCAGAGACACAGGCAGAGGGAGAAGCAGGCTCCATGCCGGGAGCCCGACGTGGGATTCAATCCCGGGTCTCCAGGATCGCGCCCTGGTCCAAAGGCAGGCGCTAAACCGCTGCGCCACCCAGGGATCCCGAGGAGTCTACTTCTTCTCCTTCTCCCTCTGGCCCTCCCCTCGCTTGTGCACAGGTGCACGCGTCCTCTCTCTGTCTCTAAAATAAATAAATAAAACTTTGGGGAAAATAAAAAATAATTTTTTTAAAAAAGATTCCTGGGGATCCCTGTGTGGCTCAGCAGTTTGGTGCCTGCCTTTGGCCCAGGATGTGATCCTGGAGACCCGGGATCAGGTCCCGCGTCAGGCTCCCTGCATGGAGCCTGCTTCTCCCTCTGCCTGTGTCTCTGCCTCTCTCTCTCTCTCTCTCTCTCTCTCTGTGTGTGTGTCTTTCATGAATAAAATCTCTAAAAAAATTAAAAAATAAAAAATAAAAAGATTCCTGAATTTTGAACAGTTGGCTCTCTGGAGCAGGTACAAGCCTGTTCCAACATGCTATTGTCTATGTCTGAAGCAGAGCAAGGATCTTCACTACATTCACTACAGCACTGTTTGAAGGAGCAAAAAGTTGGATACAACCTAAATATTTGCTAATGGGGAATGCTCTAAGAGATACGAAGGGAGGTACAAAGGGTCACTATAGCTATTTAAAAGATGCGACAAATCTGTGTATAGAACCATCTCCGAGGGGCAGCTCCAATGGCGCGGCGGCCGCCTGTAGCCCAGGGCGTGATCCTAGAGACCCAGGATCGAGTCCCGCATCGGGCTCTCTGCATGGAGCCTGCTTCTCCCTCTGCCTGTGTCTCTGCCTCTGTGTGTGTGTGTGTGTCTATGAATAAATAAATAAATAATTTTTTTTTATTTTTATTATTTTTTTTTTTATGATAGTCACACAGAGAGAGAGAGAGAGAGAGGCAGAGACATAGGCAGAGGGAGAAGCAGGCTCCATGCACTGGGAGCCCAACGTAGGATTCGATCCCGGGTCTCCAGGATCACGGCCCTGGGCCAAAGGCAGGCGCTAAACCGCTGCGCCACCCAGGGATCCCAATAAATAAATAATCTTAAAAAAAAAAAAAAGAACCATCTCGGAGACAGAGACAGATAATTGGATGAGGAAAGCAAGGCATAGCATGGTATAGCAGTGATTCCAAACCAAATGCTTCATATAAAGGTCAAGAAGGTAAAGCAAATGAGTGACCCCGGCTAGCGGGATACAATAGGGAATGCCAAGGACTAGGGAAAAATGGAGACCATGTACTCCATCCACTGGAGACAATATTTTGTTGCCGTGTGGGAATGAAGAGCCATCATTTTTTTAAACAATTTTAAATATTTTATCTATTTATTCATGAGAGACACAGAGAGGCAGAGACACAGGCAGAGGGAGAAGCAGGCTCCATGCAGGGAGCCCGATGCGGGACTCCATCTCAGGACCCCGGGACCACGACCTGAGCTGAAGCCAGATGCTCAACCACTGAGCCACCGAGGCGCCCCCAGGTCTTATTTTTTCAAGGGAAACAGGAAATCTAGATTTTTATGTGACATTTTTCTATGTATCAAAATACTGCATGGACCGAACTGTACATGTCTACAGGCTAAAATTTGTATATAGACTACAGCCCGTAACGAGCTCCCCTCATTTCCACTATGAAAGGAAACTAAAGACAGCCCCGGTGGCTTAGCCACCTTCAGCCCAGGGTGTGATCCTGGAGATCCAGGATCGAGTCCCACGTCAGGCTCCATGCATAGAGCCTGCTTCTCCCTCTGCCTCTCTCTCTCTCTCTCTCTCCCCCTCTATCTAAATCAATTAAAAAAAATCTTAAAAAAAAAAAAGAAAGGAAACTAAAGAATCTTGAGTTTATACACATTTTTGTGGCCATCTGCCCCAGCCACATATGGGGGTGGGGGGTCTTTATGTAAATTTTTAAAAGTTCCCCTCTGAAAAGCAAATTAGAAAAAAGTTTTTTTTCTTTTTTTTTAAATTTTATTTTTAATTAATTAATTTATTTATTTATGACAGTCACAGAGAGAGAGAGAGGCAGAGACACAGGCAGAGGGAGAAGCAGGATCGCGCCCTGGGCCAAAGGCAGGCACCAAACCGCTGCGCCACCCAGGGATCCCCTAGAAAAAAGTTCTTTGGGCAGCTCGGGTTGCTCAGCGGTTTAGCACCGCCTTCAGTCCAGGGCCTGATCCTGGAGACCCGAGATCAAGTCCCACGTTGGGCTCCCTGCATGGAGCCTGCTTCTCCCTCTGTCTATGTCTCTGCCTCTCTCTGTGTGTCTCTCATGAATAAATAAATAAAATCTTAAAAAAAAAAAAAAAGTTCTTTGGTGGGTGCCTGGGTGCTCAGGTCATGATCCCAGGGTCCTAGGATTGAGCCCCCAGTCGGGCTCTCTGCTCACTGGGAGCCTGCTTCTCCCTCTCCTTGCCATTCCCCCTGCTTGTGCTCTCTCTCTCTCTCTCTCAAATGAATAAATAAAATATTTTAAAGATAAAAGAAAGGAAAAAAGTTCCTTCTTGACCAGAGCAAAAGCTCAATTTTAGTCCTCTTCAGCCTGGTGCTTTTGTGCAGTGCACAGTCTGCATAACTGTGTTGACCCTGCATGTAAGCTGGTCTTTAGCTTGGGACCGGTGGATGTCCTCCAAGGGGTATCTGGTTGGGTCTCATCTGCTACCCATGTGTATGCTGTGAGCTGTGTTCCACCTTGGCCCAGTGCTGGAGACTTCCCTAAGTTTCTATTACAACCTCCACCCAGGCCCAGCCAAGGCTTGCCCATCCACCTCCCTGCAGGGGCACCTCAAACCTCACCATCATCTACCCCATGGCAGGTAGCGTGCAGGAATGTCCTGGGAGTGCCCACTGGGCCTGCTCTCTGCCTGTCCATGCCTCTGTGCTGTCTTTCATCAGCAGGGCCCACTTTACAGCCGCCCCCCTCCCTTAGAATCAGGTGTGGGCTGAGGCCCTCCTCCCTAGCGTTCCCCTCCATTGCACACTCTTCCCCTCCGGGCCTTCAGCCCTCTGATTTTCTCTTCCCCCATCACAATCCACTAAGCCAGAAAACTGAGCCACCAGGCTTCCTCTTCCCTCCTTAAAGGTCTTCAAGCTTTTTGGTCACTTGTTTTCTTAAGGCATTTTTCAAAATACTGTATAGATACTCACATATTTTTTCTTAAGTCGCATTTTTTAAGTAGCTGAAAGGATATAATGTTTGCATGTCATGAATATTGACATCTTCAAATAGTTTCTTCACTCTGAAATCTTCACTGGAGAATATCAATACCATAATAGTTTGTTTTCCACCATCATCTATTTTTAAAAAGCCATGAACAATAGAATGGAAATTTTACTTGGTCCTCTTTGCTAATAAAATCTTCAAATATATACGCTTTAAATTTATTTCATTAATCTCTACACCCACTGCAAGGCTCGAACTCACAACCCTGAGATCAAGAGTCCTGTGCTCCACTGACTGAGCTGGTCAGGAACCCCTAAAAATAAAATATTTTTTAAAACAAAAGAAAGGGGAGAAGTGTGACTCTCCTTTGGAGAGGGACAGAGGGACTACTGGGCAGAGGGCAGTCGGAAAGAAAATCTGGCAAGAAAGGTATAAAAGGAAGCAGAGGAGGGATGCCTGGGTGGCTCAGTGGTTGAGCATCTGCCTTCAGCTCAGGGTGCGATCCAGGGGTCCTGGGATCAAGTCCCACATCGGGCTCCCTACATGGAGCCTGCTTCTCCCTCTGCCTGTGTCTCTGCCTCTCTCTGTGTCTCTCATGGATAAATAAATAAAACCTTAAAAAAAAAAAAAAAAAAAAAAAAGGAAGCATAGAAGCTGTAAACGGATTCCCTTAAACTCTCTTTGGGCTCCCTAGGGGCACCTGCACCCTGGCTCGAAGCCTGCTATTCTAAATCATGTCTCCCTTTCCCACAAGGGCTCAAAGCCTCACACGTGACCCTGTTATCAGAAAAGGAAGGAGAAGGCTTTCTATACTTTGCAAGGAATTCTATTATCTATGTCCTCCAGGCTGGGCTCTGGATATTGGGCTACGGAGAGTCTTGTTCTAGGGCCAATTATTTTTACACGTTAGTTTACTATCCCCCAAACACACACACACATACTTGCACATACACAGAATTATGCTTACACAAGCATAATCTATTTCAAAAGGATACATGAGAAACCAGGAATGGTGAATGACTGGTCAGAGGGTCTTTGACTTTTATTTATTTTTCATTCGTTTACTTTTTTTTAAAGATTTTCTTTTTAGTGATCTCTATACCCAATGTGGGGACAAACTTACAACCCTGAGATTAAGAGTTGCATGCTCCGCTCCAACGACTGAGCCAGCCAGGTGCCCCTAAGACTTTTATTTTTAATTATACAACATTCTGTTACAGTTTGAATATTTTCCACATACATGGAGGACTTTTTCAGTGACAAAAGAAAAGTCAGCTTACACCTAGGCATATCATACAAAGAGCTTTGTTTCCCTTTTGTACTAATGTAATACATACATGGTGTGATAGCTAATTTTGTGTGTCAACTTGACTGGGCCACCGGGTGCCCAGATATCTGTATTATTCTGAGTGTCTCTGTGAGCATGTTTTTAGATGCAATTAACACTTAATCAGTAGATTGAATAAAGTGGATTGCCTCCACAACGTTGTGGGCCACAACCAATCAGTTGATGGTCCAGATAAAGTAAAAAACTGACTCGCTCCTGAATAAGAGAGAATGCTCCTGCCCGATGGCCTTTGAGCTAAGACATCACCTTCTCCTGGGTCTACCACAGCCTGCTGGCCTCCGGACTTGAACAAGGACATTGGCTCTGCAGATTTTGGGTTTGCCAACCTCCAATATAGTGTCAGCCAATTCCTTATATAAAGAGATCATATACATATACTATAATATAGTAATAGACACACATCTCCTATTAATTCTGTTCCTTTGGAGAATCCTAATACACAGAGTATACTTTTTTCATTATATATATATTTTTAAAGATTTTATTTATTTATTCATGAGAGACAGAGAGAGAGAGAGGGAGGCAGAGACACAGGCAGAGGGAGAAGCAGGCTCCATGCAGGGAGCCTGACGTGGGACTCGATTCCGGGTCCCCAGGATCCCACCCTGGGCTGAAGGCGGCACTAAACCACTGAGACACCTGGGGCTGACCTCATTATATTTTTTAAATGTTTTTTTCTTTTCCACCCTGCTTTGACACGTAATTTATATACCCTATAATTCACCCCATTTTAAGTGTATAATTCTATGAGTGTGGGCAATTGTATCCAGGTGTGTAACCACCACCGCTATTGATAAAATATTTTGTTTACATGCACATAACTTAAAAATCAAACAAAGCTATCTATCAGTCATGATTCATTTTGGCTATGAGTGACAGCAATGCAAAATGACAGAGACGTAATAACCTAGAGGAAGGAGTTAACTGATATGGGGCAATTCACAGTATCTACCCTGGAGGGTCAACGTTTCAAGCAAAAAAGGTAATCGCTCATTCACCTGCTCCTAAAGCTCATTTTGGCAGTTTTCTCTTCCTAGGAGCTTGGATATTTAATTAGCTGAAAGTATAATATAGGTTATCAGACTTTAGAGATGTCCTGCAATGATCCCAAAAGCACACTTAATGTCTGACAATGAAAAACATCCCACCTTGTGTCTTACAAGAGATTTTCGAATGTACCCATATCCTGCATTAATGTAATTTTTTGTTATAGAAAAATTTGACATTAGTTTTGTAATTTATTAGATTATTATTCATTGAATTTGCTATGGGCCAAGGCTTCTAGGCCATCACCATACACACATGACTTTGCATTTTACAAGTGAGATAGTCTAACCGTCAAATTGCTTTCTATATTTAGGGGCATTTTTATGAAGACTGAATTTCACGATTTTTTTTAGGATTTTATTTATTTATTTATGAGAGACACACAGAGAGAGGCAGAGACATAGGCAGAGGGAGAAACAGGCTCCCTGCAGGAAGCCTGATGCAGGCAGGACTCAATCCCAGGACCCTGGGATCATGCCCCGAGCCAAAGGCAGACGCTCAACCACTGAGACACCTAGGCATCCCTGAATTTCACGATTAATAATGCTACTATAATATTAGGTCTTGTAGCCATATTAATTTTTATTTTAGTTTTTCTTTTTGTATTTTGGAGTCAATATATTTGCCTTTTTTACTCTTACGATCTCAAACAGGATCTGAAGAAGTCTATACACCCCAAACACTACGCATGTGTATAACGAATATATTTGGTTGCAAGTAACAGGCAGCCCAACGTACAGTGGCCTAAACAAAAGAGAATTCTTTTTCTCCCAAGATAAGAAGTCAGGAGGTGGGGATGCCTGGGTGGCTCAGTAGTTGAGTGGCTGCCTTTGGCTCAAGGGCATGATCCCAGGGTCCTGGGATCGAGTCCCACATCAGGCTCCCCGCAGGGAGCCTGCTTCTCCCTCTGCCTGTGTCTCTGCCTTTCGCTCTGTGTCTCTCATGAATAAATACATAAATCTTAAAAAAAAAAAAAAAGTAGAAGGTGGTGATCCAAGGCTGGTGTCCAGCAATGTCTCTGGTTCCTTCTACTTTCCTGCTTCCCCATCTTGAGTACACTGGTTTTCATCTCCCTACAGCCATCACATCCATGTTCCAGACAAGAACAAAGAGGGAAGAAAAAAGACCTTGTTCATTGCATTTGTCCCTGTTTGTGTTTGGGAAGGGGAATATAATCTTCTCCAGTGTCCCCTCTGCAGGCTTCCTCTTACACAGCGTCAAAGGGAAAGGGGTTGGAAAAGTTCATCTTTAGCTCTGGTCTCCAGGCAAGAGAGAAGAGTTTTAAGCAGATATTAAGGGAGCCCACTTGTGCCACAGAAGCTATAGGACCCATGGCACAAAACAACCAGAATGATGAAATCTGGCACCAGAAAAAAATGATCGCTGCTTTTGTAACTAATGAGCAACTTGTTCTTCTTCAACTTCTAAGCCTCTAGGAAAATGGTTTCTGCAACTGGTGTACCCAATAGCTTTCCACTATGGGTGTGAACATTTCCATCCTAATCCTAATCCTAATCTAGCGCTTCACAAACTTCCATGTTCAGCAGCATCACCTGGAGGCCTTGTTAAAACACAGATGCTGAGTCCACCCAGTAGATCAATAGATCAAATAGAAATGCGTTTGCATTTCTAACAAATTCTCAGGTGCTGCAACTGATCTTAAAAACTCATTTTGGGGGCAGCCCAGGTGGCTCAGCAGTTTGGCGCCGCCTTCGGCCCAGGGCATAATCCTGGAGACCTGGGATAGAGTCCCACGTCGGGCTCCCTGCATGGAGCCTGCTTCTCCCTCTGCCTGTGTCTCTGTCTCTCATGAATGAATTTTAAAAAATAATAAAAACACATTTTGGTGGGGCGCCTGGGTGGTGGCTCCATTGGTTAAGTGTCTGCCTTGGGCTCAGGTCATGACCCCAGGGTCCTAGGATGGAGCCCCACATCCAGGTCCCAGTTCAGCAGGGAGCACGCTTCTCCCTCTGTGCCCTGCTCATGCTCTCTCTCTCTCTCTCTCTCTCTCACTCTGCGTCAAATAAATAAAATCTTAAATACACACACACACATTTTGAGGGGCACCTGGGTGGCTCAGTCAGTTGAGTATCTGCCTTTGGCTCAGGCCATGGTCTCGGGGTCCTGGGATGAGGCCCCATATTGGGCTCCCTGCTCAGTGGGGAGACTGCTTCTCCCTCTCCCCCCCTACTTGTGCATTCTCTCTCTCTAATGCATAAATAAAATCTTTAAAATTTTTTTTGAAAACCACTGTTCTTGCCAGTCTCTTATGTTCATTGACACATGTACCATTTTCAATCTTTTGTCCCTCCTACCAAAACTGTCAAGAACCACCTCATTGTCACGGTGAAAAATGGGAGAAGGGCATTGCAGGCAGGGGAAGCGGAGGTATGGAGGGCCTGCCCTGGGCAGCTGTCGTTTCACTTACCAGCAGCCCTGTTCCTTCTTAGGGAAACAGCACCTCGGTTTCCATCTGGGGAAGTCCCCGATCGCTGTCCTTGAGTTTTCCGTGGGGCGGGTCCTGCCTCCTGTGTTGGTGGGAAGATGGGAGGCACGAGACCCAGGATTGCCTCATCAGTGTGTTCCCGCATCAGCGGCCAGGGCGATTGGTTCGGGGATGGTCACTTGACCTCAGCTGATTGAGGAGTGTTATCCAGAGGGCCTCATCTAGAGCAGCTGGGAGGAAGTGAGAATATTCCTTCCATGACGGTAGCTAATTAGGACACAAGATTAGAGACAACCTCACTTCCCATTATGAGACGGAGAACGAAGATAGGATAGCAGAGACTAGAGCCATCCCCTCCTCATTCCAGCCTTCTCTGGACTTCTCAGGTGCATGAGCCAATGTGCTCCTAGACGGATAGGCCAATATGAACGGGTTTTCTGTCTCTTGTAACCGAAAGTTTCTGACTCACCCAGGATAAAACTGGAGAGGGCTTGGTACAACTTTGAGGAAGTGAAAGAAGGCACAGAGCCCAGGGGGAGAATGGGCAGGAGAAGAGTGGCTGAGGGCCAAGGCTCTTGCAGGCCAGAGTAAGCACTGAAAATTTTTAACTCAATGAACTGGGAAGCCACTGAGTGATCCAAAGCACAAAGAGTCATATGAAAATGGCTCTTCAGAGACATGGGGCATCAAAATGTGGTTATTGGCTTCTTAGAGACAACAAATATTCTAACTTTCAATGTGTTGAGTTGAAATTCTACACCTGGGGGGGCTCAGTGGTTGAGCGTCTGCCTTGGGCAGTGGTGGTGATCTTGGGGTCCTGGGATCGAGTCCCACATCGGGGTCTCATGAGGAACCTGTTTCTCCCTCTGCCTGTGTCTCTGCCTCTCCCTCTATGTCTCTCATGAATAAATAAATAAAATCCTTTTAAAAATAAATAAAATATTAAAAAAATATAAAAATAAAAATAAAAATAAAAATAAATAAAATCTTAAAAAAAGAAAAGAAAAAAGGAACTGTGTGTGTCTGCATTGGTTGTATTGATTAGACCTACTACACCAAACTGGTAAGAATGATTGCAGTGGAGGAATGGACTTTCTCCTGTATATATATTTCTGTAATTAATTTTATTTTTACAACAAGCATGTATAACTTTTAAAATTAATGAAGAAGAAAGAATATTCTAAATCTTGGAAAATAATTACGTAAGTACCTATTAAAATTTTTGAAACTCCTACCCTTTTCCTGTTAACCAGCATTTCTATTGTGGGATTCTACAATGAAACAGAGGTCAGCAAACTCTCTTTGTAAAGAGCCAGACACTAAATAATTTAGGCTTTGTGGGCCATCCAGTCTTTGTGTCAATGAGTTGGCTCTGCCAGGGTACTGAACAGCAGCTATGGATATTATGTAAATGAATGCATTTGGCAATGTTCCAATGAAACTTGATTTCCAAAAATATGTGCTGGGTTGGATTTGGTCTGTGGAACTTGGTTTGTCAACCCCTGCTATAGATAAAAGAATATAGGGACGCCTGGGTGGCTTAGCAGTTGAGTGTCTGCCTTTGGCTCAGGGCGTGACCCTGGGGTCCTGGGATCGAGTCCCACATCGGGCTCCCCACAGGGAGCCTGCTTCTCCCTCTGCCTATGTCTCTGCCTCTCTCTCTCTGTCTCTCATGAATAAATAAAATCTTTAAAAAAATAAAACAAAACACGGCAGCCCAGGTGGCTCAGCGGTTTAGCACCACCTTCGACTCAGGGCCTGATCCTGGAGACCTAGGATCGAGTCCCACATCGGGCTCCCTGCATGGAGCCTGCTTCTCCCTCTGCTTGTGTCTCAGCCTCTCTCTCTCCCTCTCTCTCTGTGTCTCTCATGAATAAATAAATAAAATCCTTAAAAAAAACAAAACAAAAGAATATATACAGATATGTGTACCGAAATGTTTATTGCATAATGTTTGAAGCAAAAAGAAAAAAAAGGCGGGATCCCTGGGTGGCGCAGCGGTTTGGCGCCTGCCTTTGGCTCGGGGCGTGATCCTAGAGACCCGGGGTGGAATCCCACGTTGGGCTCCCGGTGCATGGAGCCTGCTTCTCCCTCTGCCTGTGTCTCTGCCTCTCTCTCTCTCTCTGTGACTATCATAAATAAACTTAAAAAAAAGAGTTTAAAAAAAAAAAGAAAAAAAAGGCAAAATACTTGATATAATATATAAATATCCATCATTAGTTCATTAGTGGAATGGCTGATAAGTTACAGTCTGTTTATACTATGGAATTTTATGCAAATATTAAAAGAACCAATTAGACCCATGCCTACTGACCTGGATGAATGTCCATAAGGGTTAGGCAATCAAAGGTATTTGCAGAATAACAGGAATAATATGTATGGTAGCTTTTCACAGACCTGTGAATGCCAAGTAACTTCGCATAACTCCCACTGTGGATGGAATGCATCTCCCAGCCCCCCTGCAGCATGGCCATGTCACTCACTTTGGCCAATGGAGTGTTAGGAAATGTCCCATGAACAGAGCCTCTCATGTGGTTGCACAGTGTGACTTGGCCTCTGGAACTCCTGTGGGGGCCTTGAGAAGACCACGTCTCAAGGAGCCACTGGTCCAAAGGGGATGAGGAACATGTGGAGCAGATTCAGCCGAGTGCCCCGGCAGCCTGGAGCAGAATTGGCCTGCTGAGCCCAACTGCAGACCTGTGAACCTAAAAATAAATGCTCTTTTTTTTTTTTTTTAAGATTCATCTCATTATAGAGGAGGGAGAGCAGAGGGAGAGAGAGAATCTCTAGCAGACTTCCAAATGAGCACAGAGACCAATGAAAGGCTCGATCTCATGACCCTGAGATCATGACCTGAGCCAAAATCAAATCGGATGCTTAACCGACTGAGTTACCAGGCACCCCCTTAAGACTTTATTTTTAAGTGATCTCTATACCCAAGGTGGAGCTGGAGCTCACAATCCCAAGATCAAGAGTCGTACACTCCACCAACTGAGCCAGCCAGGTGTCCCTAAACACTTATTATTGTAAGACGTTGAGGTCATTTCTTAACAGGCTGTAAATGTGAAGTAACCTAGTGAGATGGACGGACACCTGCTATTTTTGCCACTCCAACATCTACTCATTCTTATCCTCGTAACAACTCCCTGATTTTCCTGTAAGGAAGCCCAGCTTTCCCGTTCTCGTCCATCTGGAAGGCGTGGGGTGGCTCCACTGCCTGGGCTCAGGGGAGGCATGAGAGCCAGCAAGAGTGCTTGAGCTGGCTCTGAGAGGCTCATGAGAGCTGGTGACACGACTGGAGTGTGGTAAGCCAGTTGACATTAGTGGCTGCTGGACATTTATTGGCACACCACTGCGTGTGACTCAGATCTGGTTCTTCAGAGAACCGTGGCTCCTGGATGTAGAGGCAGGCCGGGCTCGTCACTTGAGTCAGGCCATGGAGAGTCAGCTCGGGTATGAGAAAAGCATCATTCCATTCCCCTGAGGTTCCTGCAAATGTAGGATGATGCCTGGATCCGCCAGGAGCCACTGTGGGGAATGAAGCCAACCCTGAGTCAGAAGAACCAAAGGCTTGAGAAGCCGGGTCCTGTTGGCATTATCTGAGGTCCCATCTCAGCACTGCCTGAAACTAGACTTTACCCTGTATTCCCAGTTCTACAAGCCAATATATATTCTCTTTGTGGCTGATGCTCCTGGCACCCCCTCCCAAACCCCCTTGACCCACCTCCGAGGCCGGCTACCACCATAGCAGATGGTACTGGAATGCTCTCACCTAGCAGGGTCCCCCAGCACAGCCTGCAGGGCAGCCCAGAAAAAGTGCCAGGGATCTGATGCCACCAGGTGTCATCCTCAACTGATGGGATATAAGGGTCAGTGGATAAATACCCAAGCTCCTCAGTGGCCTGGATGGACAGTTCTGAGGGTGTGTGTGTGTGTGTGTGTGGTTTTGTTATTGTGGTTTGTTTCCCTCTATGTGCATCAAAAAAAGGAATGCAGAAAATAGATTCATCATGCCCTACCTTCTGCAGTTTAGGGCTTTTTAGACTAGATGAGGCACTCTCCCCCAGATGCACACCAGGTTTTAAGGCTCAGATGTTAGTGAAACTAAGCTTTGGAGTCCCATGAAACCCTGGTGCATCGTGCAAAAAATGTCCAACCTGGGGAGGATCCTCTGTCCGTGGTGGATTTGTCCAGGAACAAATTTAAGCTGGAAATAGCAAACTAAAGTTAGCAGAGACGTTCCTGCCTCGAGGCCTCCTTCAGGAACATCCTGTCCAGAGGAAAGGATATTTAAGGAGAAAGGAAGCAGCAGGAGTTCAACTCAGCCAAGTAACAGAGGAAGGACATCTCGAACACAAAGCGTGGTTCTGGTCTGTGTTCCAACGAGGGGACGGGTGGGACAAACAGCCATGAAACACCCATGACACGCCTGTAATTTGCTTGTCCTCCTCCTCTTCAACTGGCTCCTTATGTTTTTAATTTCCCTTTTGCTTATTTTTCTCTCCTTTATTTTTTTCCACTTCAACGTAGGTTTTATCAACTCTCTTTCCTGAAATTAAGCCTCAGAGGCTTGAGCCACTTGGCCAAGACTGAGCAGTGGCTGAGCTGGGATTTGAACATGAGCCCCCTTTACTCTGGGTCGACAGGCACAGGGAGGGTGATCAATAGATACAGTGTGTAAATAAATGAAGCAGGCTCCAACTTACAGAAAGCAAATCTAGATCTATGAGGATTGGTGATCGCATCTACAGCGAAAAGCAACAAGAAGACCGCAGTATTTCATAGAGCAACATGGAAAATCAGGTACGGTGTTCCTACCCATTTGACAGATGAGGAAATGGAGATTCAGAAAAGTTAACTCCCCTGCTAGACCACAGACATGGTAATATTTTATCTTGCTTGTGACTCCACACATTGAGTAGGGATCAAGCAGACCAGACATGAACGCCTTGGTCTGCTTGATCACACTTGCTCGAACTCAGCCAACTTCAGTAGTGAAGTTTTTTTTTTTTTTTTTTTGTCTTAGTAGTGGAGATTTAATATGAACTCGGTTCTGATTCCAAAGACTGGCTCCAGGGTATCAATCACTAAGCAATAACAAAATTCTTGTGGAGATAATCTAGGTAAACTGATCATATTTTAGAAGCAGTTAGAGCATTTTGCCACAATGATTCGAGGTTTGGATTAGTCAGGAGCCTCATTTGTAAGTAACGTAAGCCCAACCCAAACAAGCTTAAATCAAAAGTTGGGGAGATATCAGGTGTAGTTGAAGCCAGGGGCTCAAGGTTATCGGTGTCCACTCTCTAGCCTCTCAGGTCTTTTTCTCCTTGCTGGCTTCACCCTCCTGCAGCTTTCTCCACATGCTGCTTCCAGGCTCTTGCCCACCAGCCTTGCAACCTCAATGGAAAGAGGAAATCCCTTTGACAATAGTTCCAAGGAAACTTCTGAGAAGGGCGCTCATTGGCTTAGCCTGAATCACTCTAAGCCAATCACTTTGGCCAGAGAGAGGATGCTTTCCTTGATTGGGGCCTGGGTCACACGCCCATTTGTAGATCCTGGGGATAGAAAGAGTCTTCCCAAACCACAGGACTAAGAGTGGAGACAGGCTGGCTCCCCAACAAAAAAGTGGGGTGTCATTACCGGGAGGGGGCCTCATAGATGCTGGGCTGGCAAAACGAACAAAGACTTGGCTCCTTGTCAGTGGGCTTCTGAATCATTTTTATTGGTCACCAAAAAACGGCTATAAGGAGAACCTGTCAATGAGATCAGTGCAGAGCTATTCTTACAATTGAAAGAAGAATCAATAGATTCATTGAAATAAGTCCTGGAGAGCCTAGAAATTATTTTACAGATGAGAAGACTGAGGCCCAACATCCTTGCTTAACTGCCACCTTTTCAGAGAAGCGTTCTCCACCACCTTATCTAAAATAGAGCCCATGGGCCATGGGGGGGGCTCAGTCAGTTAAGCATCTGACTCTTGATTTCGGCTCAGGCCATGATTTCAAGGTCATGAGATCGAGCCCCACATCAGGCTCCACGCTCCTCTGAGTCTGCTTCTCCCTCTCTTCCAACCCCTCTCATTCCCCCTCCTGTGCTCTCTCTCTCTCTCTCTCCCAAATAAATAAAATCTTTTTAAAACCAAATAAATAAATAAAGGAACCAGTGAGATGTTCATATTGAATCAAAGGAAGAACCCACAAACGTATCATATTTAGGCCGTCAGGAATGCTGAAATGAAATTGCTAACAGACACAAAACAGGTCAATGTCCACAGGGCAACACGCAAGGTTTGGAGCCATCTCTTCCATAGGGCACACATCAACTGGGTCTCCACCAGACAAAATTCATTTGCATCTCTATGGGCAAGAATCATTTGCATTATTACCAGTTTTGTACAAATTACAGAGTTGCAAAATAGCTCAAAGACAAAGCAAGGTGCAGAAGCCCATAGAATCAGATAACCAGAAAGGGCCCCCTTCCTTTTCCATACCCCACTAGCATACCTCCCTTCTCATTCACCTTCAAGCCATGAGCTGGAAATCCAAGGAAACTGGAAGGAATGTTCGCTTAGTCAGGACTCTTTGGAGTTGCAAATAACAGAAACAGCTCAAGCTGGATTAAAAGAGTTCCTTGGCTTAACCTTGGTAGTGCAGTTTAAGGACTGAGCTCAAGTACAGCTGGATCTCAGACCTCAGACAAAATCAGTGGGGGGGGGGGGGGGGGGGGGGAACATTGGGAATCTGTCTTTTCCATCCCTTGCCCTGATTTCCTTTATTTTGACTTCATACCCAGGGAGCCTACCACTCCCTGGGGGACCCGTGGAACTCCAGCTTTTTTTTTTTTTTTTTTTTTTTTTTTTTTTTTTGGTGGCCCGTACGGGGAACGATGGAACTCCAGCTTTATATTCAGTTTGGTAACCTGTGCAAGTGGTGCCTCAGTGCTAAGGGCTCCAGCAAAAGCCCAGGATGAATCTCAAAGGCTCTGATGGGCTAGATTTGGGTCACGGGCTCATCGCCTGAACCAGTCACTGTGGTCATGAGAAGAGAATGTTCTGGGTGACCAGGGCTGCCTGGTCACATGCCTATTTGTAAAGCCAGAGAATGGGGTTAGCTCCTCCTAACTGTATGGATTGAAATAGAGAAAGTAGGGGCACTGGATGGCTCAGTGCTTGAGCATCTGCCATCAGCTCAGGTCACAATCCCAAGGTCCTGGAATAGACCCCCACATCTCAGCTCAGCAGGGAGTCTGCTTCTCCCTCTGCCCCCTGCTTGTGCACACTCTCTCTCTCTCTCTCTCTCTCAAATAAATAAGTAAAATCCAAAAAAAAAAAAAAAATTAAATAAGTAAAATCCTAAAAATATATATTCAATGTGTCTTAAGTGTCATATTTTTGAGTAGCATATCATTAAGATGGGGTCATACTGGATTAGAGCAGACCCAAGTCCGATGTCGAGTGTCCTTATGAGAGGGCAGACGCAGACACAGAGAAGGCGCATGAAGACAGAGGCAGGGGACCAGAGTCATGTGGCCACAAGCCAAGGAACACCAGGGATCGCTGACAACCCCCAGAAGCTAAGAGACAGGTATGGAGCAAATGCTCCCTCAGAACCTCCAGAAGGAACCACATCTGCAGTCACCTTCATTTTGGACTTCTAGCCTCCAGAAGTCTGAGGGCATAGATTTTTGTCATTCTAAGCCACCAAGTTTGTGACAGGTATTTGTCACCCTATCCACAGGAAGCCAATGCACACCTGTTACAATTTCTAAAGAGGGAACAATGAATTGGGTCACATTTTTAAAAAAATATCATCTCAAGGGACGCTTGGGTGGCTCAGTGGTTGAGCATCTGCCTTTGGCTCAGGTCGTGATCCCAGAGTCCCAGGATCAAGTTCCGCATCGGGCTCCCCGCAGGGAGCCTGCTTCTCCCTCTGCCTGTGTCTCTGCCTCTCTCTGTGTCTCTCATGAATATATAAATAAAATCTGAAAAAGAAAAAGTTTTAAAAATATTGATTTAATTCATATTGAAGTTGGAGCAAGATTAGCCACATTTTTTCTACGCCTACCTTGGAGACATCTTAGTGAGCCACCATCAGGGCAGCTCTTTTCCTGTCCAAGGTTTTGAGACAGATTCCATCCCTTCTCCACTGTCTTGGCTAAGGTTGGAAATATTGCCTATAAAGTAGAAAATTGAGACTTCCCTACAATGATAAACACACAGAATTATGTATTCATTTGGGCAGGGACTGGGTGGAGACACCGGAAGATGAAAATAAAATATGCAAAAAGGGAGATGAAGTGTGGATGTTGTTAAACATTAACTGCTGTGGTCAGCCTAGGGTTGAGAGCAAAGATCTCAAGTCAGACAGACTCACATTCACATCACAGAGTCACAACTTACCTGTGTAACTTGATTTCTCTGAGCATCAGTCTCTCCCTCCATAAATGGGGTTTTACTCCTGCTTCTTGGCCTGAGGTTTATTTCTTCTTAAGATTTTGTTTATTTATTCATGAGAGACACACACAGAGAGAGGCAGAGACACAGGCAGAGGGAGAAGCAGGCTCCATGCAGGGAGCCCGAGGCAGGACTTGATCCTGGGTCTCCAGGATCACACCCTGGGCTGAAGGCAGAGGCTGAACTGCTGAGCCACCCAGGCATCTCTGGTCTGAGGTTTAGATGAGATGATATATAAAAAGCCCCCACCATAAAACCTGGCACATCATAAATGGTCGATATATGTTGGCTTTATCTTTTTTCTATTTATTTTTTTAAGATTTTATTTATTTGAGGGCAGCCCGGGTGGCTCAGTGGTTTAGTGCCACCTTTGACCCAGGGCGTGATCCTGGAGATCCAGGATTGAGTCCCACATCGGGCTCCCTGCATGGAGCCTGCTTCTCCCTCTACCTGTGTCTCTGCCTCTCTCTCTCTTTGTCTCTCTCTGTGTACCTCATGAATAAATAAATAAAATCTTTTTTTAAAAAAAGATTAAAAAAAAAGATTTTATTTATTTGAGAGAGAGTACAAGTAGGGAAGCATCAGGCAGAGGGAGAGGGAGAAGCAGGCTCCCCACTGAGCAGGCATCCTGATGCTGGGCTTGATCTTGAGACCCCCCAAGATCACAACCTGAGCCAAAGGCAGATGCCTAAATGACTGAGCCTCCCAGGCACCCCTCTATTTAATTTTTTGTAAGATTTTTATTTATTCATGAGAAAGAGAGAGAGAGAGAGAGAGAGAGAGAGAGAGAAGCAGAGACAGAGGGAGAAGCAGGCTCCATGCAGGGACCCTGACATGGGACTTGATCCCGGGACTCCAGGACCACTTCCTAGGCTGAAGGCAGGCACTAAACTGCTGAGCCACCCAGGGATCCCCTCTATTTAATTTTTTAATAAAAAACATTTCTAAGAAAAAAAAAATAATAATAATAATAATTAAAAAAAAAAAAAAAAAACATTCCTAAGGTTCAAAAAAGCAAAGTGAGGGGCACCTGGCTGGCTCAATCTGCAGATATATGACTCTTGATCTCAGGGTTGTGGGTTCAAACCCCACGTTGGGTGTCGAGATTACTTAAAAATAAAATCTGAAAAAAAAAAAAAAAGCAAAGTGATATAAAAAGTAATCCATTAAAAAAAAAAAGTAATCCATTGAAAAAACTGACCTCCACCCATCCTTGTCCACCCACTTCCTCCCTTTCCCCACACCACTGGTAAACACATTTGTTAGCTTATGGATACTTCCCGTATTTCTTTAAGTAAATATAAATACTTAGCCCCCTTATACAAAAGGTGGCATCTGCATAAATTTTTTCTGCTTTTTTTTTTTTTTCACTTAACGATATATCCCGGAGATCATTCCATCACAGTACAAAAAGAACTTCCTCTTTCTTTATCACCCATTCCATGGGTGGCTGTCATTCCCTATTGCCAGAAACTTCGGTTGTTTCCACTCTTGCAATGACCAATAATTCTGCAATGAAAATCTTTGTACTCACTTTCTCTTGTATGCGTACAGGTGTATCTGTGACACAATATCTAAAAGCAGAATTGCTGGGATCAAAGGGAAAAATGCCATAGTACGTGTCTTGTTTTGTTTTTTAAGTGATCTCTCCACCCAAAGTGGGGCTCCAGCTTACAACCCCAAGATCAAAACGTGCATGCTCCACAAATTGAGCCAACCAGGCACCCCCCAGAGTATTTGTGATACATATTGGTAAGTTGCCCCACGAAGGTTGCCCGGGGGATGTATGCCAGCATCTGTTTTCCTGTGGCCCCACCAACACAACAGGCCTGAAAGCTGATTATTATCTTGCTTATTGGTGCTACAATGTCGCTTTTGCAAAAACCTTTTTTTATGGCCACCTCTTGTCTATAGATATAAGCATTGTTATCTCTAACTTTATTTATGTTGTTTTTAAATTATTTACTTATTTTAGAGAGAGAGAACACACAAGCAAGAGGGAGAGGGAATCTAAAGCAGACTCCCCGCTGAGCATGGAGTCTGACACAGGGCCTTGATCTCAAGACCCTGAGATCACGACCTGAGTTGAAACCAAGAGTTGGATGCTTAACCAACTGGCCACCCAGGTGCCCCTATTTATTTATCTTTCAAGGTAAGCTCCAGGGGCACCCGGGTGGCTAAGTGGTTGAGCATCTGTCTTTGGCTCAGGTCATGATCCCGGGGTCCTGGGATCAAGTCCTGCACTGGGCTCCTTGCAGGGAGCCTGCTTCTCCTTCTGCCTGCATCTCTGCCTCTCTCTGTGTCTCTCATGAATAAATAAATAAAATCTTTAAAAAAAAAAAAAAAAAAAACAAGGTCAGCTCCATGCTCAACATGGGGCTTGAATTCAGAACCCTGAGATCAAGAGTCCCATGTTCTACTGACTGAGCCAGCCAGACACCCTCAAACTTTATTTAAAGAAGGCACCTCAGGTGTACCTGGCTGGCTCAGTTAGGCGTCTGACTCTTGGTCTCTGCTATGGTCATGATCTCAGGTCCTTGAGACTGAGTCCCATGTGGGGCTCCACTCTGCCCCAGGAGTCTGCTTGGTATTCTCTCCGCCCCTCCCCCTGCTTGCATGTACGCTCCCTCTGTCTCTCTCTCTCTAACTCTCTCCCACTCCCCTCTCAAATAAATAAATAAATCTTTTTTAAAAATTTTTTAAAAATAAAGAAGGCACCTCAGAACAAGAACAGGCTGTCATGAAAGAGAAACGATCAGACAACAAGAAAAGGTTTCCAGAGATTAAAAATATAGTTACTGAAAACAATTTTACGCCCGTGAATATACTGGAAAATAGAATAAACATGGCCAAAGACCAAATTACTGTGTAGAAACATCAGAGCAAGGAAATCCTTCAGAAAAGGGAGCTAAAATTTTTCAGCAAAAAGTGCTTTAAAAAAATTTTTTTAGGGATCCCTGGGTGGCGCAGCGGTTTGGTGCCTGCCTTTGGCCCAGGGCGCGATCCTGGAGACCCGGGATCGAATCCCACATCGGGCTCCCGGTGCTTGGAGCCTGCTTCTCCCTCTGCCTGTGTCTCTGCCTCTCTCTCTCTCTCTGTGACTATCATGAATAAATAAATAAAATCTTTAAAAAAAAAAAAAAAATTTTTTAAGTGCTTGAGACCTGCATTTCCATATCAAACACGCATAACCCTTCTAACAAAAATGAATTCAAGATGTATGCCAGAAAAAGGAAAATGGAAACCAAAACAAGCAAAAAGGCATGGTATGCAAGAGATGGTGAAATTAGCCAAAGAATGCATGACATATGGGCAGCAGGCCCAGGAAGACAGAAGAACAAGAAATGAGAACATGAAGTCAACAGGCTCTATGAAAAGTAACATAAAGAAGAAAGTCAATTTTTTCCCCACCCAAATTATATTACTAGAGACCTGGATGTTCTAAAAACAGAAGGTAAGAAATGCATCTCCTCTATCAACAAGTATTTTAAATACTCACTCTGGGAATTTGGTGTGGGGAATTGGTTACACAAGTTATGGAAAATCTGAGAAGCCAGCGGAAGACCAAGAGGCAGCCAGGGATTAGGGACAGCAGTCCGCAGCAGTGTGCTGGTAAGTGGTCAACTGGCTCTTGGAAAGAAGCCCTGATTTGTCGTGTGTTCCAATTTGGGGGACGTAAATACTCCTTCCATGACCAATTTCTAGCTGCCAGCATGAGGCCACTGAGCATAACAAAGGAAAGAGAAGTGTACCAGCAGTTTCTGTGGGCCCGGACCTGCCAGCCCCAGCACACCATTGGTAGAAAGGTGCCACCACGCTTTAGAATAATGAGAGAATATGTCACTGGAGCCCTGTGATCAGGGCCACTAGTGGAAGATGGAACCATAGAGGAAATTCTACTTCCCTTTCTGTCGGTCCAGTAACATAGTCATTCTGTAGTAGGAAAGATTTACATGATCTTATTTTTTATTTATTTATTTTTTGATTTACATGATCTTATAATTATAGAGGCTGTTTATTCAAAGTTTAGAATCAACAACCATCACAACACAATCTTATTACATTGCCTACTATGTGTCAGGCAGGCAACAATTCTAGTCCCAGGGAGTTATAGATGTGACAAAATGAAGCCCCTAGAATAATACATCATATTTGTTAATTCATTCACCAACTGAGGGTATTTCAGTTTACAGTTTGGGGCTAAGATGAAAAAAGAAAAAGAATGCATAAAGGAATATATGGGAGTGCCTGGGTGGCTCAGTTGGTTAAGCGTACAACTCTTGGTTTTGGCTCAAGTCATGATCTCAAGGTTGTGAGATCAAGCCTGGGATCATGCTCAGTGGGAAGTCTGTTTGAGATTCTCTCTCTCCCTCTGCCTCTACTCCTCTCCCGCTCACATGTGCTCTCTCTCTCTCTCTAAATAATAAAATAAATGAATAAATGCGTTCTTTTATGGTTAATGCTTATGGTGTCCTATCTAAAAGATCTTTGCCCATCCCAACACGGTCCTGTATTTTCTTCTAGGAGCTTCTTTAAAAAACAAAAAAAGATTTTATTTATTTATTCATGAGAGACAGAGAGAGAGAGAGAGAGAGAGAGAGAGGCAGAGACACAGGCAGAGGGAGAAGCAGGCTCCACACAGGAAGCCCGACATGGAATTTGATCCTGAGTCCCCAGGATCAGGCCCTGGGCTGAAGGTGGAGCTAAACCGCTGAGCCACCAGGGCTGCCCTTTCTAGGAGCTTCTAATTTTAGCTTTTATATGGTCTATGATTTATCTTGAATATTTTTCATGTATGGTGTGAGGTGGGAGTTGAGTTCATCTTTTTCAGTGTGAATATGCAATTATTCCAGCAACGCTGGTCGAGAAACAAAACTTTTTCCCCCTCACTGAATTACCTTAATGCTTTGACTGAAAATCGGTTGGCCATATATGTGTTAGTCTAAACTGGCTTCTCTATTCTCTCCCATTGATCTATCCTTACTTCTTTTACCTTTTGAAACATGCAAACTGGCCCAGGGTACTCTATCATACAAGCAAAACAGGCCTTTCCATACAACAAGTATTTTCTGAGCCTCATCTGTGCCAGTCACTGGGAATATAATGGTGCTCAGGACTCAACATTTTCCTTTTTCCTCCCTGAACTTGGAGTAGTGAACATCTGCTGGGCTTGCCTGCTCATAATCTTCTTGCTTCAAGCAATAGGCTCTCGGTTCTCTACCGGGGAGCCACAGTCCATCTAACTTCATCCCTTGTGGTTCAGATGAGGCTGACCTCAAAGTCCCCTTCCCAAGATGGACACAACCTAGGTTTGGCCAATAAGCACTAGCACAAGGACATTTTTGTAGAACAGCTAGGAAGATATAGTTTTCTTTCCTCTGTTGTTCTGTTTTTTTATTTTATTTATTTTTTAAGATTTTATTTTATTTATTCATGAGAGGCACAGAGAGACAGAGAGAGAGAGCCAGAGACACAGGCAGAGGGAGTAGCAGGCTCCATGCAGGGAGCCCGACGTGGGACTCGATCCTGGGACTCCAGGATCAGGCCCAGGCCAAAGGCACTGCTAAACCACTCGGCCACTGGGGCTGCCCTGTTTTTTGTTTTTTGAGAGAGAGAGAGCACATGCACATGGGGCGAGTAGGACAGAGGGAGAGAGAGAATCCCAAGCAGGCTCCACGCTGAGTGCAGAGACCAACTCAGGGCTTCATCCCACGACCCTGAGATCATGATCTGAGCCCAATGCCAGCTAACTTAGCCACCCAGGTACCCTTTCCTCTGTCATTTTTGTAGATGGGAAGCTGAAGCAGGCACCACTGTATGAGATTCATGCCAATATAGAGGGCAGCAGCGTTTATAGGTGGGCTGACAGATACCCACCACTTGAGCACCCGGTTGCAGCTGTGCCTGAAGCTCATGAAAACTCCCGGGCTTTCCTATTCTGAGTCAATACTTTTTTTTTTAATTTAACTTAAGGCTGTTTGAGTTGGACCTACTTCCTCCTGCTAACCATAAAGGAATTAATACAAGCAATTAAAAAAAAAAAAAAAAAGGCAGGGTCAATGTGGGCATCTCAGGGAATTTCCCTGGCCAACTTTTGAGGCAATTCTTATTTAATTCCACCCTCTTGGATACCTTAGTCCAGCCTCTCTGTCCAATCAATCAACAAGTCCTTAGAGAGCAGTATTTTTCACACTGAGGATTATGACCCACTAGTGAGTCATGAAATGACTGTAATGGGTTATGGCCAGCACTTTTTTTTTTTTTTTAATGAAAGAGAATGGAATTAAAGGAACAGATAATATCAGGGGGCATTGCATGTTGTAAGGATCAGTATTTTATTTTATTTTTTTAACAATTTTATTCATTTACTTATTCATGAGAGGCACAGAGAGAGGCAGAGACATAGGCAGAGAGAGAAGCAGGTTCCATGCAGGGAGCCCAATGCAGAACTCGATCCCGGGACTCCAGGATCACGCCCTGAGCCAATGTCAGGCACTAAACCACTGAGCCACCAGGGATCCCCAAGGCTCAGTATTTTATAAAACTTTTCCTTTTTTTTTTTTTTTACGATTTTATTTATTTATTCATGAGAGACACAGAGAGAGAGAGAGGCAGAGACACAGGCAGCGGGAGAAGCAAGCTCCATGCAGGGAGCCTGATGCAGGACTCGATCCCAGGACCCCAGGATTATACCCTGAGCCGAAGGCAGATGCTCAACCACTGAGCCACCCAGGTGTCCCTTTTTTTTTTTTATTTTTTAAATATTTTATTTATTTATTCATGATAGACATAGAGAGAGAGAGAGAGAGAGAGAGAGGCAGAGACACAGGCAGAGGGAGAAGCAGGCTCCATGCCAGGAGCCCCATGCAGGACTTGGTCCTGGGACTCTAGGATCATGCCCTGGGCCAAAGGCAGGCGCTAAACCACTGAGCCACCCAGGGATCCCCTTTTTCTTTTTAATTTTTGAAAACGATTTTATTTATTCGTGAAAAGACAGAGAGAAAGAGAACACGCACCAGCCTGGGGCAGGGGCAGAGGGAGAAGCAGACTCCCACTGACCAGGGAGCCCGATGTGGGGCTCAGTCCCAGGACCCTAGGATCATACCTGAACCAAAGGCAGACACATAACCAACTGAGCCACCAGGCACCTCTCAGCCCTCCTTGAGGAGAACAGAGAACTGTGGTTTTGTTCAGGAATGGAAACAGCTGTGTGTGTATAGGGAGGTTGAGCTGAGTGGAGTTAGGGATGGAGGTAAGCTCCTCCATAGCCTGGGAATGAGTTTTGATTGCTCTAAGCCAGTGGTTTTCAAAGTATGATCCAGGAACCCCTGAGAGTCCCTGAGACCCTTTCAGGAGGTCCACCAGGCCCTCCTTTTTGAAACAACGTATCTGTGCGAGGCCAGAATTTCTTTACATGTTTTAAGCAAAACAACATACCACAATGGATTAAAAGCAGAAAGAGAAGTTAGAATCCAACTTCTATTAAGTGGGACACTCAAGAGATAAAGCAAAATGGAAAACAATGTCACTTTTTCCACTAATTATTGTTTGTTTGGGGAAAATGCCATTTTTCATTAAAAAATTACTATTTAAGTTAACATGTGAAGGGCAATTTTAAATGAACTAATGGATGCATATATTTAAATTTTTCAATTTTAACTTCTCATACAGCAAATGTCAATCAACATAACCCCATAAACCAAAGTTCTTTGGGGTTATTATTATATTTAAGAGTTTGAAAACCACAGAGGCACTTGGGTGGCTCAGTTAGGTGTCTTGCCTCTGGCTCAGGACATGATCCCAGGGTCGTGGGGGGGGGGGGTGCGGGTCAAGCCCCTTGTTGTTGGGTTCCCTGCTCAGTGGGGAGTCTGCTTCTCACTCTACCCTCTGCTCCTCCCCCTGCTCATGCTTTCTCTCTCTCTCAAATAAATAAATAAAATCTTTTAAAAAGAGTTTGAAAACTACAAATTTAAGCCAGTCATCATTGACTCCTACACTTAGCCAGGGATTTTATCAGAAATATGATACAATTCTAGAAAATGGAACTTAAAATCTCCTGAGGACTTCTGAGGAAGTTTTCCTTCTAGGGAAAAAAAAAAAAGAAGAGTTGCATGGGAGGAAACAGTCCCTGTTCTTTTACTAGGTTAATGTGTGTGCAATGTGATGTGTGAAGCTGTGGCAGCTATGAGGTTTCAAGGCTGAGGACAAAGTCTACACACTAAGGACAGCGGAATGAAGAGATGGGAAGATTATCTGTTCTTTTTTTTCTTTTTTTTTTTTTTTTTTTTTTAGATTATCTGTTCTTGAAGACAGTGTTGAACCTCTGTATCCACCATCAAAAAAACCCACCTACCTCTGGATTTCTTGTTTTGTGAGATAATAAATCTCTCCCTACTAGACTGTAAGATCCATTTGAAGTTTTGTTTTTTAAGATTTTATTTATTTATTCATTTGAGACAGAGAGAGGGCCCAAGATCCATTTGAAGCTTTTGACTTCTAATCACTACCCTATCACTAACACCTAGAACAAAGCCAAGAACATAGCAAGTGATAGGTAAATGTTTGTTGAATAAATGGATGACTCTATTGAATTATCCATGAATAAATAGTCTTTGGGTTGTTTTGTTGTTGTTGTTGTTTTGTTGTTTTTATTTTTTTATTGGAGTTCAATTTGCCAACATATAGTATGTTTTTTGTTTTTTTAAGAATTTATTTATTTATTCATGAGAGACACGGAGAGAGAGAGGCAGAGACACAGGCAGAGGGAGAAGCAGGCTTCATGCAGGGAGCCCGATGTGGGACTCGATCCCTGGACCTGGGATCACACCCCGAGCCAAAGGCAGATTCTCAACCACTGAGCCACCCAGGCGTCCCGAATAAACAGTCTTTGTTGGATTTTGATGTTGTTACTTATGGGATCCCTGGGTGGCGCAGCGGTTTAGCGCCTGCCTTTGGCCCAGGGCGCGATCCTGGAGACCCGGATCGAATCCCACGTCGGGCTCCCGCTGCATGGAGCCTGCTTCTCCCTCTGCCTGTGTCTCTGCCTCTCTCTCTCTCTGTGACTATCATAAGTAAATAAAAAAAAAAAAAATGATGTTGTTACTTATAACCAAAGAATCCTATTCGAATTGAGTATCCAATACTACTCCAGTTTCCATCTGTGGGGATCCTTTTCAGGGATCCTCTTCAATAACCTTCCATCAATCAGCATCCCAGCCTATGCTGGGCATGCCCTAATTTATAGCCCAAGGAATTATCTCTGGTTCAACGCATCTCCACTCCCTCCCCTCCTTTCTTTTGAACTGCCTCCACTAGATGTAGAGGTCAGAGACTTGTTAGTTTGGGTACAACATCCTGGCTGATGTAACAAAGAGATCTTAAGTTATTGGCTCAAAAAAAAATCAAGTATATTTCTCTCTCACTTACCAACCCAGACTTAGGTGGTTCTAGGGTAGTAACATTGACAAACTCAACACACACCTTCAATTTCTGTGTCCAAGGTAGTTACACTAGCTCCTGCCATCACATCTCCATCCCAGCCAGTGGTAAAGTGCAAGAGAAAGGGCAAAGAGGGAACATATGAGGAACAAAGAGGTCCATTCCTCTTAGTGGCATGACCTGAAATGAGCATTCATCATGTCTGCTCACATCTCACATAAACTCACATGAACATCTTAGAATTTAATTCCATGAACACTTAGATCCAAAAGAAGGTCAGGAATGTAATCATGAACTGGTCAATCTTGTGCCAACTAAAACTCATGAGTTCTATTATTAAAGAAAGGAGGGATCCCTGGGTGGCTCAGTGGTTTAGTGCCTGCCTTCGGCACAGGGCATGATCCTGGAGTCTTGGGATCGAGTCCCACGTCAGGCTCCCTGCATGGCGTCTGCTTCTCCCTCTGCCTGTGTCTCTGCCTCTCTCTCTCTGTGTCTCTCATGAATAAATAAATAAAATATTTAGAGAGAAAGAAAGAAAGAAAGAAGAAAGAAAGAAAGAAAGAAAGAGAAGAAAGAAAAGAAAGAAAGAAAGGAGAAAGAAAGACGAAAGAAAGAAAGACAGAAAAGCAAAGAAAGAAAGAAAGAAAGAAACCTCCCTCCAAGCAACCCATCAGAACGAACTCCCTCCATACCACTGCAACCCTCCAAACAGCCCGCCAGCCTCCCTCAGACCTCCACGAAACACCAGGAAGGAAGGAAGGAAGGAAGGAAGGAAGAAAGAGGGGTGCCTGGGTGGCTCAGTTGGTTGTTAAGCATCTGCCTTTGGCTCCGGTTGTGATCCCAGGGTACTGGGATCAAGTCCCACATTGGGCTCCCAGGTCTATGGGAAATCTGTTTCTCTCTCCCTCCTCACCCCTCCCCTCCACTGCTTGTGTTTTCGCTCTCCCACTCTCTGTCAAAATAATAAATAAAATCTTTTGAAAATAATAAAGTAAGAGAGAAGGAGAAAAAGAGGATATTAGCGGCCAAGCTGTGTTTGTTGTGTACAGTTTTGTTTGATTTGTATTTGTATCCTCAGACCCTCAAACGGGTTGGCACATGGTCAATGTTGAGGAAATGTTTAAAGAAAGAAATAATAAAGGAAACAAATGAACAAACAAAAACCCAGAACCCAAGATCCCTGCCCATGATGAATGTACCATTAATGTAGAGAGAACTCAGATGAAGTGTTAATGTACCACAAACAACACAAAACACTACTTGCGGGGCGGGGGGGGGGGGAGGCTAAATCAATTAATACCATCTGTAGGGCAAACCATTTTCTCTGGTTGCACAAGACCCCTCAACCTCTCATTTCCACAGAAGCTAATTCTCTAAACTGTGACCCACTCGACGGGGCAAAATCTCTCCATGGCTCTTCACTCGTGTTCACTTTATTTTCTTTTTTTTTTTTAAGATTTTATTTATTTATTCATGAGAGACACAGAGAAGCAGAGACACAGGCAGAAGGAGAAGCAGGGTCCCTGCGGGCAGCCCAACGCAGGACTCGATCCCAGGGCCTCGGATCACAACCTGAGCCAAAGGCAGACACTCAACCGCTAAGCCACCCAGGAGTTCCTCGTGTTCACTTTCTAACGGACAAAAAAAGTAGTGACAACATTGGAGAGTAGCTGGACAATTGCAACCTTCATGAACTCAGAGACCCATCTAGGTTCAGCCTTGGAGATCTCACATTCAAGAAACAATTCAACAGGGGCACCTGGTGGCTCGGTCGGTGAAGCATGTGACCCTTCAGGGTGGTGAGTTCAAGTCCCATGTTGAGTGTAGAGATTACTAAAAAATAAACTTTAAAAAAACAAACAGTTAACAGTCAAAAGACATTTAAGGGCAGGGGGTGGGGGTGACTGGGTGACGGGCACTGAGGTGGGCACTTGACGGGATGAGCACTGGGTGATATTCTATATGTTGGCAAATTGAACACCAATAAAAAATAAATTTATTTTTTAAAAAAGACATTTAAGAGGAGTCGCATTTCCCATGCCCAACTCTTAAGAACATTAAAAGAAATTCACAGCAACACTAAGTAGAGGTCCCTGTCCTTTCTGGCCTCTCCCTCACCCCCGATCCATACCTTTCACCTGCTCCGGGGCCTGGCTTGCCAAGCCCTGAATTCACCAGCTGCCTATGCTCTTCTCCTCCCTCAGCTCAGCCTGTTAGATGAGAGGTTCTCAAAATGTGTTCCAAGAACCACATTATCTGGGAGCTTGTTTGATCTAGAAATCCTTGGGCTCCACTCAGATCTATTCAATGGGAATCTCTGCAGTAGGACCCAGATGACCCTAAAGCACATGAAAGTTCAAGAAGCACCTGACCTGGCTCACGGATTCAAAACTTCGGCTGCATATCCTGACAGTTTAGAAAAATCTGGGGGAGCCTGAACGGCTCTGTCCGTGAAGCATCTGCCTTCAACTCAGGTTGTGATCTCAGGGTCCTGGGATCGAGCCCCACGTTGGGCTCCCATCTCAGCAGAGAGCCTGCTTCTCCCTCTCCCTCTGCTGGCCACTCCCCTACTTGTGCTCTCTTTCTCTTTTTCTTTCTATCAAATAAATAAATAAAATATATTTTTAAATTGTTCTATCTTCCACCACTGGCAGATCCAGACCATCAGAATCTTTTACTCCCTCATGCTCCACTTCTCAGGGTGGACTTTCTTCTCTCAGTGTGGTGGCAAAGACACTGCTCTCAGTTCCAAGGAAGGAGAGTGCCCCTGACAGTCTCAGCAAGTGAATCCTTTGGGGCACCTGGGTGGCTCAGTTGGTTAAGCACCCAACTATTGGTTTTGGCTCAGCTCACGATCTAAGGGTTGTGAGATTGAGCCCCACATCAGGCTCCATGCTTGGGGAAGAGTTTGCTTGGGATCCTCTTCCTTCCCTTTCCTTCTGCATCTTTCTCTCAAATAAAAATAAATAAATCTTAAAAAAAGAAAAAAGTGAATCCTCTGATGGGTCCAGCTTGGGTCATGTGTCCAGCCATGAACCAGTCACAGTAGCCAGATGAAGAGCGTCCTCTGACTGGGTAGGCCCCTGGCACACGCTCACAGCAGGAGCTACACCCCGATGTGGCTGTAGAGGAACCAAATGGAATGACAAAGGTGGGATGGTCCCCTTAAGGGATGCTCAGCAGGTAAAAATATAGACGTCAGCTCCATAGCTCTCCCTCTGTCTCCTAGTTCATTCTTCACATCATAAAAGTCAGAGGATGGGATCCCCGGGTGGCTCAGCTGTTTAGCGCCGCCCTCAGACCAGGGCGTCATCCCAGGGTCCCGGGATCGAGTCCCACATCGGGCTCCCTGCAGGGAACCTGCTCCCTTTACCTGTGTCTCTGCCTCTCTTTCTCTCTGTGTCTCTCATGAATAAATAAATAAAATCTTAAAAAAAAAAAAAAGTCGGAGGAAACCACTGGGCAAAGGCAATCTCTTTGAGGGCCTCAGTTGCCCAGTAGGCAAAGACTGAATGCTCTTTCCTTTGGGGAGCAGGGATGCTGCAGGCAACTTATATCAATTATTTAATCACATAAATTAATGTGGAATATTCTGGATATATTTTGGGGGGAAATTCTGAATAATTCATTCTTGAATCATAATGCGTACATATTATAATGCCAGATAAGTGGAAAATTATACACCAGAAACACTGTTCATGCAAATATGTAGCTTTACATTCTGCACAGAGAAGCCATCACAGATTAATTGATAATGAGGAAGCCAATGCAATAGTAATTCTAATTCTGTATTTAGTTCTGTTTAATCGATTAGAATGCATTAAAAGTAAGTTTATGATTGAAAGTTTTTGTACAGGCATGTTATGTACATGTACGTAATTTTACATCAATTATAAGAGTGACTGTGTAAGAGTGACTGTTCCTTTTCTGGTGAAATCGCTTTGTTTTTTCTCTTCCTTTTTCTGGTTGACTTCTCTCTCCTTTTCTCCTTTTCTCTCCCTTCCTCACCTCTAGTTCATATACTCCCATCTTTTTCTCCATGTAATTTTATACAAAGACATGTCCGCATATCTATCTGGATACATACAGATACACAAACACACATATACAGACACACAAATCTATATGGGATTTATATAAATAAGATCATGTTATCCTCATTATTCTGTGCCCTGCTTTTCTCATTTAACGGTGTCACATGAGAATCCCCCCAGGTCACCAGGCAGAGAGCATTTCAAAGATGGAGCAATATGGTGTGGGGTGGTTACACCACGTTGTGTGGCTATACCATGATGTACTCAACCACTCCCTATGGATGGATAGTGACTTTGTTTGCCATTAAAAAAAAAGGGGGGGGGCAGCCCTGGTGGCGCAGTGGTTTAGCGCCGCCTGCATCCTGGGGTGTGATCCTGGAGACCCGGGATCGAGTCCCACATCGGGCTCCCTGCGTGGAGCCTGCTTCTCCCTATGCCTGTGTCTCTGCCTCTCTCTCGCTCTCTCTGACTGAATAAATAAATAAATCTTTAAAAAAAAAAAAAAAAAAAGTTTTAGGGCAGCCCAGGTGGCTCAACAGTTTAGCGCCGCCTCCAGCCCAGGGTGTGATCCTGGAGGCCCGGGATCGAGTCCCACGTTGGGCTCCCTGCATGGAGCCTGCTTCTCCCTCTGCCTGTGTCTCTCATAGATAAATAAATACAATGTTTTTGAAAAGTTTTTAATAAGTTTTAAAGTAAACTCTACACCCAGCGTGGGGCTTGAACTCACCACCCTGAGACCAAGAGGTACACGCACTACTGACTGAGCCAGCCAGGTGCCCTCTTTGTTTGTCATTTTTGCCACCGTGAACAATACTGCATAAATCTTCTTTCATGTAAATCCATACATTGGTTCTTAAGAATGGAACTTATCCTGTAGACATGTTAAAATGCTAAAAGGTGGGGCGCCTGGCTGGCTCCGTTGGTTAAGCATCTGCTTTTGGCTCAGGTCATGATCTCAGGGTCCTGGGATGGACCCCCATGTGGGCTCCCTGCTCAGCGTAGTCTGCTTCTCTCTCTGCTCCCTGCTCATGCTCTCTCTTGCTATCTCTCTCTCTCTCAAATAAATAAAATTGTAATAAAGAAAAAAAGAGGGATGCCTGGGTGGCTCAGGAGTTGGGTGTCTGCCTTTGGCCCAGGGCATGATCTAGGAGACCCAGGATCGAGTCCTGCATCGGGCTCCCTGCAGGGAGCCTGCTTCTCCCTCTGCCTCTGTCTCTGCCTCTCTCTGTGTCTCTCATGAATAAATAAGCAAAATCTTAAAAAAATAAAAAAACAAAAACAAAAAAAGAAAGAAAGAAAATTAAGACACTGGGGCGCCTGGCTGCCTCAGTCATGGAGCATGCGTCTCTTGATCTCGGGGTTGTGAGTTCAAGCCCCAAGTTGGGTGTAGAGATCATATAAATAAATAAATAAAACTTTTTAAAAAATGAAAAAAAAATAAAAAATAAAAAAATAAAAAAAAAATGTTAAAAGATACTGCCCAAAGGCTGTAACAAGATACAGATGTAAAAGGATGCTGTCCTATGGCCACCAGCAATAACTGTTAGGGTTCTTCCTTTTTCTTTCCTTCCTCTTCTTCCTCCCCCTCCTCTCCTTCCCCCCTCTCCACCTTCAAAACTAAGGTGAAGTTCCCATGGTGTAAAAGTAACCACCGGGGCACCCGGGTGACTCAGTGGGTTCGGCATCTGCCTTCAGCTCAGGTCATGATCCCCGGGGTCCTGGGATTGAGCCCCACACGGGGCTCCCTGCTCAGCGAGGAGCCTGCTTCTCCCTCTGCCTCTGCCCCCACCCCTGCCTCTCTCTCAAATAAATTTTTAAGAAAAGGAAATACCACCAGTGGTATTTAGCACAATCACAGTGTTGTACCAGTACCACCTAGAGCATCCTGTAGGTCTAAAATATTTTCAGCACCCTAAAGGAAACCCCATACCTGTTAGTGTCGCCCTGCAGGCCCCCTCTCTTTCCGGCCACTGGCAATCATTAATCTGCTTTGTCTCTGTGGATTTGCCTATTCCGGGCACTTCAGATGAATGGCACCATACAGGAGGCGTGTGACTTCTTTTGCTTAGTGTGTGTTCAAGGTTCCTGCACACCGGAGCACATTATCAGTACTTCACTCCTTGACCAGATAATATTCCAGCGAACGAATAGAACACCTTCTGTTCAGCCTGTCGTCAGTTGAGGGAACATGTGGATTGTTCACCCCCCCCCCTTTCTTTTTTTTGCCTTTTGTGACTAGTGGCGCCATGAACATTTGTTTGCTCAAGTATTTGTTTGAATACCAGCCTCCACTTCTTTGGGGCATATCCCTAGGAATGGAATGGGTCATGAGGTAATTTTATGCTTAACTTTCTGAGCAAGTGCCAAACTGTTTCCACAGTGGCTGCCCCATTTTACATTCCCATAAACAGAGCACGAAAGTCTATTTTCTCTTCGTGTAAAGATTAGGACCCACCCTAATCCAGTATGATCTCATTTTAATTTAATTACACTTAATTTAATTACCCTATTTCCAAATAAGGCCACATTTACAAGTAGGAGGATTAGGACTTGGACATATCTTTTTGGAAGGCACAGTTCAACCCACAATAGGGTATAATACCTTTTTGTACACAGGAAATAGAAGCAGCTATTGAGAACCATAACTAATTCAAGATAATACCAATAACAAAGTGTCTTTTCCTTAAATTGTAGGAATCTCAGCTATTTATGCAAAGGCAAGGCCATCAAGCATTGAGTGGCAGCCAGATGGACTTGGCAGGACACCGGTGTGGATAAGTTGGCTAATTTTAGTTCATGAATACTGCATTTTAATAGCCCTTAATAACTCACATAGTGAATTACTATTAAGTCTCCTGTGGATGTATATAGACATGAAAAATTATTTCAGTGTCCATCATTTAGGTGCAAGAACTAAAGGAAGAACAAGAGATTTCAACATTCCAAACACTGTGGATTGTCTTGATTTTTCGTGTGGCAGATACAGCCAATGAACTGAGCCAGCAACTGCTCCCAACCTTTGACTCTTCTTCTTCCTATTTTAGAAGCTGGAAAGCTCCTTTGCAGCTGTGGCTGCCAACTATACTGTTGAATTTCCAGGAACATGTTCGTTTTCCCGATAGAAGGGACAGAGGCAACTGACTGGAGCCCTTCCCCTATCTCTTCCTGCCTTGAACACTGATGTGATGCCTGGTGCGGCTGCAGCCGTGTTGCTGCACCATGAGGGCCAAGCCAAGATGATCACAGAGTACCCGCCTATGGTCCCATTTACCCAGTGACAGCAGCTACCTACTTCCAGATTCCTCATTTTCCGAGCAAATGTAAGCCACTCTTAATCAGATTTGTCTGCTGTTTATACCCCCTACGCTCCCCCCGCCCCACCCGATCTAACTGATGCCTTTCTTAGGCTGCTTAAACACAACACTGCAATGACATAATTATATTTGTGATTTCATTTTGCTTGGCAATTCAAAAGCCAATTCCCCAAAGCCAAATCTTAATGGGCCCCTTGAGAGATGGTACTCCTAGGATTTTTTTAATGAATTGGAAATTCAGAGCTTAAAAATAGAGATAAAAACAAATCTGACACCCCCCACACATACACATCAGAGAGGCTGATCTTCAAAGGGACCACCTAAGTGCCGTGGGGGGCCAATTACACCTGTATTATCCCGGGGGCTTTTTTTTTCTCTTCTCATCCAGGACTATAAAGGGATCTCTGAATTCTGGAGGGACTTGGACAGCCCACTGACAACTGTCAGACGCTTTTAATCTCTTCTGCAGTGCTGCAGAGCACGCACAGAAGCTTCCACTATTGGTTCATATTTTTTTATGCTCTTTCGGCACCTTTGGGGGAACATAAATTCTTCTGGACTGTTGTTAGAAGTGTAGACTGAAACAATCCTTCGGAAAGAAATTTAGCAAGATTTCTCAAAATTACAAATAAAGAGAACCTCTCTCCATCACTTGGCCACATAGGCATATGACCTGGGCAATCAGATGTTCCCATCCAGGAGTTTCAGTTCTCCAACCAGTGATGCCAAGAGAAGTGTACAGAGAATCTGGATTTACCCTACTCATGGTAACTGGGCATTCTGGCCGGAGCAGTGTCCAGCTATAGGTGTGGCAGGAGCACCTTCACCTGGGCAGAAATTTCCACGCTTATCCTTTCATTTCCTGATGGTTTTTATCCTCCCTACTGATTCTATACACACAGCCCCCCCACCCCACCCCATCTTCCAATAACTCCCTCTGCAGGTTAGGTTAGCCAGCCTAGGTCTCTCATGCCTGCTGTCAAGAGCTGTGGCTGATAGAGACTCTCTAGGAAGCAACAAGAGAAATAGTCATGTGGATGTCCTTAGAGAAGGCAAGTGGACCACGGGCTGGAGCGGGAAGGAGAGAGGGAGAAAGGACACTGCCTTACTGATCTGCTTGACCCCTGGTCACTAAAAAATCAAATACAAGGACACCTGAGTGACTCAGTTGGTAGAGCACATGACTCTTGATCTCAGGGTTCCTGAGTTCAAGCCCTATGGTGGGCATAGAGCTTACTTAAAAAAAAAAAAAAAAAAAAAAAAAAGTATTTAAAGAAATCAGATACACATATTACTTCTATATGAATAAAAAAATCCAAAGGTTTGGGGAACCTGGCTGGCTCAGTCAGGAGCACATGTTACTCCTGGTTTGGGGGTTGTTTTTTGTTGTTGTTATTGTTTTTAAGATTTTATTTATTTAAATAAAATAAAAAAAAAATTAAAAAAAAAAAAAAAGGGATCCCTGGGTGGCGCAGCGGTTTGGCGCCTGCCTTTGGCCCAGGGCGCGATCCTGGAGACCCGGGATCGAATCCCACGTCGGGCTCCCGGTGCATGGAGCCTGCTTCTCCCTCTGCCTGTGTCTCTGCCTCTCTCTCTCTCTCTCTGTGACTATCATAAATAAAAAAAAAAAAATAAATTAAAAAAAAAAAAAAGATTTTATTTATTTATTCATGAGAGAGAGAGAGGTAGAGACATGGGCAGAGGGAGAAGCAGACTCCCTGAGGGAACCCGATAGGGGACTCGCTCCCAGGACCCTAGGATCTTGATCAGAGCCAAAGGCAGACACTTAACCACTGAGCCACCCAGGCACCCCTTGATTTGGGGGTTGTAAGTTCAAGACCCACGTTGGGTGAAGAGATTATTTAAAAATAAAATCTCAGGGACACCTAAGTGGCTCTGTTGGTTAAGAATCTGCCTTCGGCTCAGGTCATGATCTCAGAATCCTGAGATGGAGCCCCATGTCCTTGGCTCCCTGCTCAGCAAGGAGTCTGCTTCTCCTTCTCCCTCTGCCCTTTCTCCTCTGCTCATGGGCTCCTGGCATCTCTCTCAGTCTCAAATGAAATCTTTAAGAAAAATAAAATAAATAAAATACAATCTTAAAAAAATCCACAGGCCAAAGAAATAATCAAATTTTATTTTTAGGGTTAATCATTGTCAAATGGATGGCATTAGAGGTGCCTGGCTGGCTCGGTCATAAGAGCATGGGACTCTTGAACTCAGGGTTGTGAGTTCGAGCCCCACGTTGGCTGTAGAGATTACACAAATACATAAATGCATTTTAAAAAAGGATGGCAGGGGATCCCTGGGTGGCGCAGCGGTTTGGCGCCTGCCTTTGGCCCAGGGCGTGATCCTGGAGACCCGGGATCGAATCCCATGTCGGGCTCCCAGTGCATGGAGCCTGCTTCTCCCTCTGCCTGTGTCTCTGCCTCATTCTCTCTCTCTCTGTGACTATCACAAATAAATAAAAATTAAAAAAAAATTTTTAAAGTAAATAAATAAATAAAAAGGATGGCAGGAAAAAAATAAAAAGGCTAGCAGTAAAAAAAATAAAAATAAGGGATCCCTGGGTGGCGCAGCGGTTTGGTGCCTGCCTTTGGCCCAGGGCGCGATCCTGGAGACCCGGGATCAAATCCCACGTCGGGCTCCCGGTGCATGGAGCCTGCTTCTCCCTCTGCCTGTGTCTCTGCCTCTCTCTCTCTCACTGTGTGCCTATCATAAATAAATAAATTAAAAAAAAAAAATAAAAAAAATAAAAATAAAAATAAAAAATAAATAAAAAGGATGGCAGTAATGTGCTCGCTCTTAGGATTTCTCAGTACCACACTTTCCATAAAAAATAAACACAAAGGAAAACATCCCTAGAAAGCTGCAGAAGAGAAAGTCTTGTACCTGCTTGTCTGGTTTCTATCCCTCTAAGGGGAATACAGCTACAGCTGGGTTTTAAGTTACCTTCCCAGTTTAATGAGGGTTCCCTGATTGTCTGAAAGCAAAAGGAACAAAAATAAACCACAATGAAGGAGCTTACATATATCTTAACTTAGCCTTAGGATTTGAATTTAGCAAAAGGAATTTTTAAAGCCCATTTTCTTATTTATGAGCTTTCCCGGGCCTATTTCATCTGAACTCCTGGAGAACTCATAGGAGTATTTATCACTGGGTGGCTACTTCTCATGGCTCATTTATTCCCACCTGTGCACTCACTCATTCATTCAACAAACATTTGTTCTGTGACTTACTATGCACCTGGCAGCAGGATGGATTGGGCAAGGGCTGTTAGTCTAAATTCTTTTTGGTTGTGGTTTTCCTAAGCCCAACTTAAAGCAGCCTCAAAAGACAATGAGGGGTTGCGGCACCTGGGCGGCTCAGTCGGCGAGGCCTCTGCCTTCAGCTCGGGTCATGATCCCAGGGTCCTAGGACAGAGCCCTGCGTTGGGCTCCCTGCTGGCAGGCAGTCTGGTTCTTCTCCCTCTGCCTGCCGCTCCCCCTGCTTGTGCTCTCTCTCCAACAAATAAGGTCTTTTTTAAAAAAACTAATTAGGGCAGCCTGGGTGGCTCAGCGGTTTAGCGCCGCCTTCGGCCCAGGGCGTGATCCTAGGGACCCGGGATGGAGTCCCATGTCGGGCTCCCTGCCTGGAGCCTGCTTCTCTCTCTGCCTGTGTCTCTGCTTCTCTCTCTCTGTCATGAATAAATAAATAAAATAAAAAAAGATTTTTAAGTTCTCTCTACACACAACATGGGGCTGGAACTCACAACTCCAAAATCAAAAGTTGCTCTCACTACTAACTGAGCCAGCGAGGCACCCCACCCATAGGGTTCTTGAGTTGCAAGAAACAAAAACTACCTTTGGCTAAATTGAGCAAATAAGGAACTTATCAGTAGGCTCTGGAGGAGCTGATTGACTCAAAGGAAGGGCTGATTGACTCAAAAGAACCAGCTTCCCGAAGGCCAGGGCTGGGGTTATGCCTGGAAACCAGGTGACAGGAGCCAATGAAGACTAGAGTAATGGAGCTAGAGCATGGTGTGTGGGGCAGGGGGAGCCGGGCAGCCTGGGGAGAAAGTATCTAGCTGGGAGGCCGTTTTAGAATGGGCACCAGGGCAGGGCTCTCTAGGGGGTGACATCTAAGCTGAGTATAGAGGATCAGAAGGAGGCAGCCTCGTGAAGACGCTGGAGAAAGTCTCTCAAGCAAAATGCTTTGGGAAGGGAATCTTTATTTGAGAAATTCAAAGGGGGGGGGGGTGCGACTAGACTGATTGGAGTATAAGGAAGGAGGCAGAGATTGTATGACATGTGATCAGCGGCCAGCGGAAGGTCATGGAGGATCTTGAAAGCTTGGAAAAGAGTTTGGGTTTTATTCTGGTTGTTAAGGGAAACTGATGGGGCAGCCCGGGTGGCTCAGCGGTTTAGCGCCGCCTTCAGCCCAGGGTGTGATCCTAGAGACCTGGGATCTGTCCCACATCGGGCTCCCTGCATGGAGCCTGCTTCTCCCTCTATCTGTGTCTCTGCCCCCTACCCCCGCCGTGTGTGTCTCTCATGAATGAATAAAATCTTTTTTAAAAAAATTTTAAAGGGATCCCTGGGTGGCGCAGCGGTTTGGCGCCTGCCTTTGGCCCAGGGCGCGATCCTGGAGACCCGGAGATCGAATCCCACATCGGGCTCCCGGTGCATGGAGCCTGCTTCTCCCTCTGCCTGTGTCTCTGCCTCTCTCTCTCTCTCACTGTGTGCCTATCATAAATAAATAAAAATTAAAAAAAAATATAAATAAATAAAATAAAAATAAAAAAATAAAAAAAATAAAAATAAAATAAAATCTTGGCAGTGAATAAGATCCCTTAGAAAGTGGGATCCAAATGCTGGAGCCATCCAAGGTCAACATGCACATGAGTTTTAGTATTTCTTATCTGCTTGGACCCCTCCCTGTTTTCAGGTTTCTTTCTTTTTTTTTTTTTTTTTTAAGATTTTATTTATGAGCGACAGAAGGGGGGGTGTGCAGAGGGAGAAGCAGGCTCCATGCAGAGAGCCCGGCGTGGGACCCGATCCCGGGTCTCCAGGATCACACCCTGGGCTGCAGCTGGTGCTAAACTGCTGCACCACCCGGGCTGCCCTGTTTTTAGGTTTTTAAGTAAACTCTGCTCCCAACATGGATCTTGAACTCATGACCCTGAGATCAAGAGTCACATGCTCTACCTAATGAGCCAGCCAGTGGCCCCTTTACTGTTTTTAAAGTAAATGCTCAAAGGCTTGTTTATAGGTACGACCTCACCCTTTCTCACCTCCTGTGCTCTCCTCAACCCGCCCTGATCACGCTGAAATAAGTATTTTTGAAAGTGAGCCAGTTTAGTGAATTAATAACAGAGCAAGTGGCTCCTAGATACTAAAAAATATATCCCATTTTAGGGTGGCTCAGCGGTTTGATGCCTGCCTTTGGCCCAGGGCGAGTCCAGGAATCGAGTCCCACATCGGGCTCCCTGCATGGAGCCTGCTTCTCCCTCTGCCTGTGTCTCTGCCTCTCTCTCTCTCTCTCTCTCTCTCTCTGTCTCTCTCATGAATAAATAAATAAAATCTTTAACCAAAAAAAAAAAATAATAAATATATCCCATTTTATTATCAAGAACCTAGTCAAGAGATGCTTGGGTGGCTCAGACCTGCCTTCAGCTCAGGTCACGATCCCAGCCAGGGTCCCAGGATGGAGCTCCATATCAGGCTTCCTACTCAGCAAGGAGACTGCTTCTCCCTCCCCTCCCTGCTCATACAACCTCTGTGTCTCTCTCTGTGTCAATTATTACCAAAAAAAAAAAAAAAAAAAGAACCTAGTCCAAGCCCTCAAACACACATACTGGCTCCTGCCCCAGGGCCTTTGCTCCTCTTCTCTCTTCCTAGAACATTCTTCCCCAGATATCTACCTGGCTCTTTCCCTCTCCTCCCTTTTTTTTTTTTTTTTTTTTTCTCCCTTAAGTTTTTGCTTAAATGTCTCCGTGGGGCCTCCATCCCCCTTCTTGGTTTCCATTCATCCTCTCACTCCTCGTTCTCGGGAGGAGGGCCTTCCACCGAGGCAAGGACCATCTCTCCTGTTCCTCTGCACCCCAGCCCCTGGGCTGGCCACCCCCAGTAGGCTCGCAGAAGCAAACACGAACGGGTAAGGGGAAGAAGAAAAGGGCCAGCTCGGGCCTCTGCAGCCTCCGGAAGGTTCCATCCTGCAGATTCCGCAGCGGGCGGCTCGGGAAGGTCAAAAGGTCAGGGTCCGGGTGGTTCCCGGCGGCGCCCTCCCACCGTCCCCCTCCTCCCCAGCCCCTGGGCCCCCGTCGCCGCCCCCTTTCAACACCCGCAGCTCCTCCGCGGGCGGAACCCACTGAACCATATTTTCCAACCGGCGCGGCGGCGGCCGAGGATCGCGGGCCCCTGGCGGGGGGAGCGAGCGCCCGGGCGGGCACAGCGCGGCGCGGCTCCGCGAACGGCCACCAGGGGGCGCCAGGCCTCCACGGAGGGGGCTCCCCGGGCCGGCGGGGTCGGGGCCGCGCGCTCGGGCCTGGGCCTGCCCTTAGCTTAGCCCCGCGCAGACCCAGGCCGGGGCCGCGCTCTGGCTGCGCGCCCTGGACGTGTCCCTTCCCCTTTGGGAGCCTGCGTGATCGCCTCCGCAGAATAATGGGGGCGGGTGGCCCCCGGGGACAGGCACCTTGCAAGGCTCCGGGGGACTGATGGGGCTTGGGGACTCCCAGCAGGGTTGTTCCTTGCATCAGCTCACAGCAGCGGTTCTCAAAGTGTGTCCCCGGGGGCCCCCCTTGGCCATGGAGCATCCGCCTTTGGCCCAGGGCACCATCCCGCATCCCTGGGTTCGGGTCCCGCATGGGGCTCCCTGCATGCATGGAGCCTGCTTCTCCTCCCTCTGCCTGTGTCTCTGCCTCTCTTTCTGTGTCTCTCATGAATAAATAAATAGAATCTTAAAGGAAAAAAAAAGATAAATAGGTTTAAATTTTTTAAAAGGAACAATTAAAAAAAAAAAAAGTGGGTTTCAAAGGAGCAGAACCTGAGAACCCTCCAGAAATGCATCCCTACCGAGACCTAACTTCTCCTCCCGCTGTCCCCAAATCAGACCCTTTTATTTAAACTCTGGGGTGTGTCCCTCAAACAGTGCTTAAGCGGGGTTCTGATAGTGTTCAGGTGGATTTAGAGAGGTAAAGAGCTTTCCCCCAGTTCACAGGCTTTGAGGAGTAGAGCTGGCATTGAGGGGAAAAAACACATTGTCTTACTGACTGCAAAGCTACAGTCCTGAGTTGGGGTGTGATGTGTGTGTACACACACCTCGTTAGTGGCGGAAATTCAGAAATGCCCCTTTTGAGGGGCTTCTGGCTGGCTCAATCAGTACAGCATGGATCTCTTGATCTCAGAGTTAGGAGTTCAAGCCCCACCTTGGGTGTGGAGAATATTCAAAAATAAAATATTTGGGGTGGGGGGAAATGCTCCCACTTGGCTCAGTTAAGCATCTGCCTTTGGCTCAGCTCGTCATCCCAAGGTCCTAGGATCAAGCCCCCCAAATCGAAAAAAGTCAGGGCCCCTGCTCAGTGGGGAGTCTACTTCTCCCCCTACCCCTGCTTATGCTGTCTCTCAAATAAATGAAATCTTTTTAAAAAATGAACATAAAATTTTTTTTTTTTTTAACGCCCCCCTTGAGGGACGCCTGGGTGGCTCAGTGGTTGAGTGTCTGTCTGCCTTTGGCTCAGGTGGTGATCCCTGCGGGGGTCCCTAGATCAAGCCCCACACTAGGTTCCCCACAGGGAGCCTGCTTCTCCCTCTGCCTATGTCTCTGCCTCTTTCTGTGTCTCTCATGAATAAATAAGTAAAATCATTTTTTAAATAAATAAATAAATGCCCCCTTTGAGTTCTCTTTAGAGCTAATCTAAAGCTTTAAATTCTCTACAGCAGTGGTTCTCAATCTGGCTGCACATTAGAATTAGCTGAGCTCCTTTAAAAAGCATATCAGTAAAAAAATAAATAAATAAATAAATAAATAATAAAAAAGCATATCAGTGTGTGGTCCTATCCCCAGACCAATTAATCCAGAAATGCTGGAAGCATCTGTGCTTTTAAAGACTCCTCAGGTGATACTGATGCCCAGTGAGGATTGAACACCACCAGACTGGAAGTGCCATCTTGCTATTTACAATAAAGCCTCTGGTGTTTGGGTAATGAGGAAAGTGCTGAGGCCAGAGAGGCCTGGGGGGTCAGAGCCTGCCTGTGCTACTCTCTGAGCCTGGTTTCTTCATCTGCAGAATCAGAGTCGCAACAGGAGCTTCTCATTTGTCCATAAGGAGGAAACTAGATAAACAGCAGCACTTGGCCTGGGGCTTGGCTCTGGGAAGAAAGGGTAAAGGGGGCTGCAAACAGGGAGACATTTGCCATATGCTGTGTGCAGTGCAAATCCCTGTGAGCTCCCCTAATCCTTACCAAGAACCCCACTTCCTTGCTAGAGACACCTGGGATGACTGGATGGCTCAGCGGTTGAGCGGTTGAGCATCTGCCTTTGGCTCAGGGAGTGATCCCGGGGTTTCGGGATCGAGTCCCACATCGGGCTCCCTGCATGGAGCCTGCTTCTCCCTTTCCCTGTGTCTCTGCCTCTCTCTCTGTGTCTCTCATGAATAAATAAATAAAATATTTTATAAATAAAATCTTAGGGGATCCCTGGGTGGCGCAGCGGTTTGGCACCTGCCTTTGGCCCAGGGCGCGATCCTGGAGATCCAGGATCGAATCCCACGTCGGGCTCCCGGTGCATGGAGCCTACTTCTCCCTCTGCCTGTGTCTCTGCCTCTCTCTCTCTCACTGTGTGCCTATCATGAATAAATAAACATTAAAAAAAAAAAAAGATTAAAAAAAAATAAAATCTTAAAAAAAACAAGGGGCTCATGGCTGGCTCAGTTGGAAACACGTGACTCTTGATCTTGGGGTTGTGAGTTCAAACCCCACGGTGGGGGTAGAGATTACTTAAAAATAAAATCTTAAATAAAATAACAAAAAATTATAACAGTCCCAGGCAAACCAGGAGGAGTTGGTGTCCCCAGGCCAGACCTTACAGTGTGATTCTAACAATTAAAGATGCATATTTTGGGGTGTCTGGGTGGCTCAGTTGGTTAAGCACCTGCCTTCAGCTCAGGTCAAGATCTTGATCTTCAGGTCCTGGGAGGTTGTCTGCTCAGCAGGGAGTCTGCTTCTTTCTTTCTTTCTCTCTCTCTCTCTCTCTCTCTCACCCCATCCCCGCTGATTGTTCGCTCTCTCAAAGAAAGAAAATATATATTTTTTAAAAGTGCAGATTTTGGGCAGCCCATGTGGCTCAGCGGTTTAGTGCTGCCTGCAGCCTAGGGCATGATCCTCGAGACCCGGGATCCCGAGTCAGGCTCCCTGCATGGAGCCTGCTTTTCCCTCTGCGTCTACCTCTCTCTCTCTCTCTCTCTGTCTCTATGAATAAATAAATAAAATCTTTAAAATCAATCAATAAAAATGCATATTTTGCTTACAGTTTACCTCTAAACAACTGCTTCTTACTAGAGTTCAAAAAGCAAGTTATTTTGTTCCCAGGGAAAGGGGGCAGCTACAGGGTGGCACCAGCCGAGAGGTCAAGAAGGGGCTTCTCAGGACACTTCTATGGTGTGTGATTCATGCTCCATATGCTGACCTCAGAACCAACTTGTGCAGGTAAGTTTCTTTCTAAATCAGGCAGTGGCTCCGTTACAGGAAAAGCCAGACTGCCCTGAATCAGACATTGGAATGTCAGCTTTTTGCCTCCAAAGGATCCCCAGAAAAACCTGTTGTTCAAGCAAAAAGCATGTTGAGAGAGTCTGTGGTGTCTCAGAAGGGGGGAGTCAAGGGTGGATGCTTACAGGGCTTGGGGGCCTAGAACTGGGTGCTTTCAAGACGTGTCTAGCAGGAGGGAACTGGTTAGAATGGGCAATTGGACTGGTGGGCGCAGCAGAGCAGAGGTCCTGAGGTGAGTCTTGACAAGCAGCTTATTAAGTTTGATAAATAAGCTACTTTCGTGGGTTCCCGTAGTCCAGGAGCAAGCATTTCCTGGAGCAGGTGGCTATTGGCAGACTGGGTTAACCCAGGGACAGGAGGGCGCTTGACTTCGGCCTAGCTCCCAGGCAGCCCGGCTCCGTGCATCGCCCTGGGGACTCCAGGCCTCAGTCCCCACCATCTGCTTGCTTGGCCATCCCCAGGGGGTGGAGCTTGTCCCTGTGGCCAGTGCCAGGCCATCCCCCGTCCTCATTCCAGCCTGGAAACACTCAAGCAGGCGAGCACCTTGATACCTGGGAGGGAGTCCTGCAGCTTCTCTGCTACCTTGCTCAGGAGAGGAGCCGCCCTGCTGGGCATCAGACAGTCCTGGATTCCAGTCCAGCTCCTCCACCTTCTGATCCCGTGATGTCAGATCACCTCCCTTCCCCAGCCAGTTGGCCAAACTGGCCGCACCTAGTCACAGGGCCACACCTAGCCGTGTAGGACTCGTCCTCAGCCAGATGTGTGCATGATTTAATTTTTTAATTAGGGTTTTTTTGGGGGGCAGGGGGAGTGGGCACCTGAGTGGCTCAGTTGGTTAAGCATCTGCCTTCTGCTTAGGTCGTGATCCTGGAGTCACTGGATCCAGTCCTATGTCTGACTTCTCCCTCGGCCCGTCTGCCACTCATGCTTGAGCGCACTCTCTCTCTCTCAAATAAATAAAATCTTTAAAATTTGTAAAAAATTTTTAAATTTTGGGATCCCTGGGTGGCTCAGTGGTTTGATGCCTGCCTTTGGCCCAGGGCATGATCCTGGAGTCCTGGGATCGAGTCCCATGTCAGGCTCCCAGCATGGAGCCTGCTTCTCCCTCTGCCTGTGTCTCTGCCTCTCTCTCTCTATGTCTATCATGAATAAATAAATAAAATCTTTAAAAAAAATTTTTTTTTAATTTTAAGTAAACTCTACACCACATGTGGGGCTTGAACCCAGGACCCTGAGATCAAGAGTCCCATGCTTTCCAACTGAACTAGCCAAGCACCCTAGGTCTGTGTACCATCCGGGATGGGGAGACCGACATTCTGCAAAGGATTTCCGCAGTTAATCTATTCTCACAAATGTGGTAAGGGCTCAAAAGAAAAAGGAGTAAACGGTGATTAAAGCTGGGGGGTGGGGGTGCTAGCCTAGTTGGGGGCTCCGCCGGGATAACACTGAAGTTGAGAATTAGATGAGTCAGTCATAGGCTCAAAGGGAAACAAAGTGGGGCAAGGTTCAGAGCAAAGAGCCAGAAGGCCACGCAGAAGGAAGAAGCCCAGGCTCGGTTTTAGGAACTAAAATTGAAACTAGGGGCATCTGGCTGGCTCAGTCGGAAGAGCATGTGACTCTTGATCTCAGAGTCGGGAGTTCGAGCCCACTGGGTGTAGAGATTACTTAAAAATAAATAAATATAGCTTAAAAAAAAAAAAAAGCAAAGAAAAGAAAAAGAAACTAAAACTAGCCTGACTCTGGAAAGTCTAATTGAGGCCAAAAGGGCTCATGACAGGGCAGCCCCAGTGGTGCAGCGATTTAGCACCGCCTGCAGCCCAGGGCATGATCCTGAAGACCCTGGATCGAGTTCCACGTCCGGCTCTCTGCATGGAGCCTGCTTCTCCCTCTGCCTGCCTGTCTCTCTGCCTCTCATTCTCTCTGTGTGTCTCTATGAATAAATAAAATCTAAAAAAAAAAAAAAAAAAAAGGCTCATGACAGCTGGCCCCAAGGTCAAGAACCCATGGTTCCTGGGGTCCGGAGATGGTACATGGAGTAGCCGTGCAGATTTTTGCCTTTATCATGTATTTTTTAAATGGATTCAGTGTAGTTTTTTTTGTTTTGTTTTTGTTTTTTTAAGTGGTTTCCCGGGACGCCTGGGTGGCACAGCAGTTGAGAGTCTGCCTTTTGCTCAGGCCTTGATCCCAAGTTTGGGATTGAGTCCTACATTGGGCTCCCCGCAGGGTACCTGCCTCTCCCTCTGCCTGTGTCTCTGCCTCTCTCTGTGTCTGTCATGAATAAATAAATAAAATCTTTAATAAAAATTTAAAAGATAAAAAAAAGTGGATTTCCATTACAAATCTGGATTTCCTAGACTTTTTAAAAAATCGTAAGTTTGGGGATCCCTGGGTGGCTCAGCAGTTTAGCACCTGCCTTTGGTCCAGGGCGCGATCCTGGAGTCCTGGGATCAAGTCCCACGTCGGACTCACTGCATGGAGCCTGCTTCTCCCTCTGCCTGTGTCTCTGCCTCTCTCTCTCTATCATAATAATAAATAAATAAATAAATAAATCTTAAAAAAAAAATCGTAAGTTCTGGCCGTATTGGGCCCACATTTCTGAGCAGGAACTAATAGATGGAGCAGAGCAGAGCTGTAGATTTAGTTTTAACTTCTGAAGTGCAGCCTGAGCTGCTCCTTGCCCTGTAGGGCCCCTGAAAGCATTTCAGTTCCAGACCCTAATGCTGGGCCTTGCAGGCTGCATTAAGAATTTGGAAGAGGGCAGCCCCGGTGGCGCAGCGGTTTAGCGCCGCCTGCAGCCCAGGGCGTGATCCTGGAGATCTGGGGTCCAGTCCCACATCTAGCTCCCTGCATGGAGCCTGCTTCTCCCTCTGCCTGTGTCTCTGCCTCTCTCTCTCTCTCTCTCTCTCTGTCTCTCATGAATAAATAAATAAAATCTTAAAAAAAAAAAAAAAAAAGAATTTGGGAAGAGAGGGATGCCTGGGTGGCTCGGCTATTGAGCATTTGCCTTTGGCCCAGGGTGTGATCCTGGGGTCCCAGGATCAAGTCCCACATCGGCTCCCTGTATGGCTCCTGCTTCTCCCTCCCTGTGTCTCTGCCTGTCTCTCTGACTCTCATAAATAAATATATAAAATCTTTAAAAAAAAAAAAAAGAAGAAAAGAAAAAGAAATTGAGAAGGGATCCAGGGCACCTGGCTGATTCAGTCACCATGTGACTGTTGATCTCAAGGTCATGGGTTCAAGCCCCACATTGGGTGTTGGGCTTACTTAGGAAAAAAAAAAAAAAGGAATTTTGGCAGAGATCCAAAGTGCAATGAGAAGGCGTGGGAAGGGTTTTCAGGTGAGGAGAAACATGACGGTTGGGTGACTCTGGCTAAACATAGAGAAGGTACAGAGGTTGGAAGACATGGATGGATGTCAGTGGACCAGGAAGGTAGCCATGAGCACGGAACTCCGGGCTGGTGAAGAGGGTGGCTCTTCTCTGTCCAGGGTGGGGGCAGCAGATGCGGAGGGGCTCAGACTCCTTGCTCACAGCTGGGTTGCTTCTGTTTTTGTTTGTCTTAAAACAACAGAAATCGGGGCACTTGGGTGGCTCAGTTAGTGAAGCGCCTGCCTTCAGCTCAGGTCATAACCCTGGGGTCCTGAGATTGAGCCCCGGGTCAGGCTCCCTGCCCAGCGGGGATCCTGCTTCTCCTTCTCTGTCTGCTGCTCCCCCTGCTTGTGCCCACTCTCTCTATATATATCAAATAATACAATCTTTAAAAAAAAAAAAATTTAGGGCAGCCCTGGGTGGCTCAGCCGTTTAGCGCTACCTTCAGTCCAGAGCCTGGTCCTGGAGACCAGGGATCGAGTCCCAGGTGTGGCTCCCTGCATGGAGCCTGCTCCTTCCTCTGCCTGTGTCTCTGCCTCTCTCTCTCTCTCTCTCTCTATCTCTGTATCTCTCATGAATAAACAAATAAAATCTTTATTTTTTTTTTTCAAATAAAATCTTTTAAAAAAAAATGTATTCTCTCCTGGTCCTGGAGCCCAGAAGTCTGAAATCAGTGGCACTGGGTTGGAATCAAGGTGTCAGCAGCTCTGTGCTCCCTCTGGGGGCAGAAGGTAAGAATCCACACCTGCCCCTTGCTTCTTCCAGCTGTCCTCGGCTTGTGGCCACAGCATTCTGGTCTCTGTCTCCACCGTCCCATCGCCTTCTTTCCTCCTGTCCTCAAAGCTCCACTGCCTTTCTCTTCCGAGGATGGCATTCAGGGCCCCCTGGCTAATCCAGGGCAGTCTCCCCACCTCAAGACCCTTGGCTTAATCGCATTGGCAATGGCCCCTTATCCAGGTAAGGTAGGATTTACCGGTCCTGGTGTCTTTGGGAGCCATTCATCAGCTCCAACACTCCCCGTCTCTGAGCCTTGATTTTTCCTCCTGTTAAATGTCACACGGAACTCTCTGTAGCTGGAGAACCTCGGCCAGATGGGACAGGTCCACACGGTTTTCCTGTCCTGTCCCCCCACCTTCACATCTCCCCGTGGGTCCCTTCACTCCAACAGGCCACTTGCCCACTTACTGCCCCAGAAACTCAGCATTTCTGGAAATGCAGCCCCGACTCTGCAACTTGCCAGACACTGTCCCAGGCCCCGGGCCTACAACAGTAATCAAAACAGGGAGAAATCCCTGATGCCCTTGGAGCAGGTGAGGAGACAGACAGTAAACAGAGACTGTGTAGGACCCTGAGTGGCAAGTGGCTTCGTTTGCTGGGGCTGCCATAACAAAGTGCCACAGACTGGGTGGCTTACAGCCACAGAAACGAATCACCTGGCAGTTCTACAGAGTGGAAGGCCAAGATCAATGTGTCTGCTGGCGGGGTTGTTTCCTCCTGAGGGCTCTCAGGGAAGGATCCATCCCAGGCCTCTCCTCGGCGCGTAGACACCCATCTGCTCTATCTCTTCACTCTGTCAGTCCCTGCGTCTCAATTTCCCGTGTTTGCAAGGACACCAGGCATATTGGGTGAGGGCCTACCCTAATGAGCTCATTTTAACTTGCCAAAAAGACCCCCTCAAATAAAGTCCCATTTACACTGGAGTTAGGACTTCAACCTGTGAGCTCTGGAGGGTATGCAGTCCAGCCCGTAGCTGTAAGTATATGAGAGCAGCAAAGCAGCGTGAGAGTGTGTGTGTGGGGGGGTGCTGTTCTAAACGGGGGGCGCAGGGAGGTAACACTTGGGCAGAGACCTAAACAAGGGAGGGTAAGGATGTCAAGAAGTGTATGATGGAGCGGCACCTGGGTGGCTCAGTGTGTTAAGCGTCTGCCTTCTGCTTAGGTCATGATCTCAGGGTCCTGGGATGGAGCCTTGAGTCGGGCTCTTTGCTCAGTGCAGAGTCTGCTTCTCCCTCTCCCCACCTCCATACTCTCTCCATATCTCTCTCTCTCTCTCTCTCAAATAAATTTAAAATTTTATTTTAAAAAAGTGTATAAGGAGGAGCATGCCAAGGAGAGCAAATGACAAGTGCAAAGGCCCTGGGGGTCAGAGGGTTGTCATGTGAAGACAGACAGATGAAGGTGCATGGTGAGCTGGGGCACAGATTGCATAGGGCCTGGGGGGCCATGCTAATGGTTTTTGTTTCTGGGCCGCCTGGCTGGCTCAGTTGGTAGGGCATGCAACTCTTGATCTCAGGGTCATGAGTTCAAGCCCCACGTTGGACATAGAGCTTACTTAAAAAAAATAGCTTGTTTCTAAATTTGTGCAAACTTCATTCTTGAGGGGTTTGTTACTGTCTGGTTGTCTTTAGAGTTACAAGCTAACTTAAGTAAGCTCCTCTTTTACTCTGCAAAATCTTCTTAGTACTTTAGCTGGATGGCAGCCAGCTTTCAAAAAATTTTTGTAAATAATTTATTGACCTGAAACTCAACATAACATTCACCATTTTAAAGGGAGCAATTCAGTGGCACATAGTACCTTCCCAGTGCTGTGCACGGACCACTGCGCCTGGTTCTGAAACATCTCCATCACTTCAAAATCGTGGTAAAGAGTCAGACTTCACTCCATGGAGGGTGGGCATCCCAGGAGGATTCTGAGCTGAGGAGGGATGAGACCCGACGGTCACCCTGTCACAGAGAACAGACTGTGGCCTGACCAGGGGTAGAAGTGGGTCTGTCGGGACGCCTGAGTGGCTCAGCAGTTGAGTGCCTGCCTTTGGCTCAGGGTGTGATCCCGGATTCTAGGGTTCAAGTCCCGCATTGGGCTCCTTGCATGGAGCCTGCTTCTCCCTCTGCCTGTGTCTCTGGCTCTCTGTCTGTGTGTCTCTCATGAATAAGTAAATAAAAATCTTTATTTTATTTATTTTTTTTTAATTTTTTATTTATTTATGATAGTCACAGAGAGAGAGGCAGAGACACAGGCAGAGGGAGAAGCAGGCTCCATGCACCGGGAGCCCGACGTGGGACCCGATCCCGGGTCTCCAGGATCGCGCCCTGGGCCAAAGGCAGGCGCCAAACCGCTGCGCCACCCAGGGATCCCAAATCTTTAAAAAAAAAAAAATAAAAAGAAGCAGGTCTGTCGATGAGACTGGCTGGGCCACCCAGCAGGTGAAGATAGCTGGGGTGGCTTGGACTTCTGCTGGGAGTTCAGGGAGGGTACCGAGAAGTCAGACTCCAAGTTATTTATTTATTTGCTTGTTTTTAAAATATTTTATTTATTTCAGAGAGAAAGAGAGTGCACGAGGATGAACAAGGGGAGGGGCAGAGAGAAAGGGAGAAGTAAACTCCTTGCTGAGCAGGGAGCTAGACTGTGAACTCGATCCCAGGACCCTAAGATCATGACCTGAGCTGCAGGCAGATGCTTAACTAACTGAGCCATCCAGGCACCAAGTGACCTATTAATTTTATAGCTGGAGGTGTGCACCTCTTGACCCCCTTCGCCTATTTCACCCATCTCCCCGACCCAGGCGTTTTTTAAAAAATTATGATATGGACACCTGGGTGGCTCAGCAGTTGAGCATCTGCCTTGGGCCCAGGGCATGATCCTGGAGTCCCGGGATCAAGTCCCACATCGGGCTCCCTGCATGGAGCCTGCTTCTCCCTCTCCCTGTGTCTCTGCCTCTCTCTGTGTGTCTCATGAATAAATAAAATCTTTTTTTTTAATTAATAAATAAATAAATAATAAAAATACTTTATTTGAGAGAGAGAATGAGCAGGGAGGGGCAGAGGCAGAAGGAGAAGGAGATTCCCTTGCTGAGCAGAGCCCCCAGTGTGGGGCTAGATCCCAAGACCCTGAGATCATGACCTGAGCCAAAGGCAGCTGCTTAACCCACTGAGCCACCCAGTGCATCCCCCATTTTTACCATTTTAAGTGTAGAGTTCCGTGGATTCAGTGCATTCACAGTGTTGCACCACCATCACTACTGGCCTTCTCCAGAACTTTTTCACCTCCCCAAAGGGAAACTGCACATAAATTGGACGTTAACTCCCCGTCCCTCTTCCTCCAGGCCTTAGCTACCGTCCTTCTACTTTCTGTCTCTGAGAATTTGCCTGTCCTGGTACCTCCTGTGAGTGGGATCATGCAGCCTGTGCCCTTCTGAGTCTGGCTTAGTTCTCCCAGAGTAGCACCAGCAAGGTTCATCGGTGCAGGAGTGCGCAGAAGCTCAGGTGCAGGCAGGAAATGTTTCCACCTGCAGCCTGACCACTTGCCTGCCCACCCCCTCCCCTGTGGTCTCAGCAAGAACCTGATCTTCACAGGTTCACAGCCTGATTCTGCTCTATACTTGCTGGGGGGCGGGGGGGACGACACCGGGTGAACCCCTCTGAGCCTCAATTTCTCCATTTCTGAGTAGAGACGATGGCTCCCACCCTAGGGGATCATTCTGATATTCAGGTGAGCCGAAACCACATTGCCCAGTGCCCGGCCCCACTGGAGAGTAAACCAGATGTTCCTGTTGCCATCAACCTGGACATCCAAGCTCACCCAGTATCTTGTTAAGAAAGAGCATTCTGGGGATCCCTGGGTGGGGCAGCGGTTTGGCGCCTGCCTTTGGCCCAGGGCGCGATCCTGGAGACCCGGGATCGAATCCCACATCGGGCTCCTGGTGCATGGAGCCTGCTTCTCCCTCTGCCTGTGTCTCTGCCTCTCTCTCTCTCTCTCTCTGTGACTATCATAAAAAAAAAAAAAAAAAAAAAGAAAGAAAGAGCATTCTGTGCCTGCTACCCACTGGTAGCACACACGTGTATACTGTCACCCTTTTTGTTCTGTGGCTTTGCAAGTCAATTCGCTCTCTCTCCTTTTTTAAAGATTTTATTTATTTATTCATGAGAGACAGAGAGAGAGAGAGAGAGAGACAGGCCCAGGGAGAGGCAGGCTCGCTGCGGGGAGCCGGATCCCAGGACTCCGCAAGTCAATTCTCATATTGACATTTGACTTCACCTCTTCGCATTAGACTCTAGGTTTTTTGAGGAATATTTCTCTGCATGCCCTGAGGGTTGAACCCTGAACAAATACAGTAGGGGTTTGACAAATATCTCCTCTGCTAATGAATGGTTAAATCCTCTCCCCTCCTGCTGTCTTCCCAGCACGATGGCCCCAGCTCTATCAGGAGGAGGCTCATCTGTTCCTTACAATGCCCAGCCCCAGGCGGGGACATTCTCCCTAAGTACCCAGCTACCTCTGGTCTCAGGCACTGTCACCCAAAATCTGCTCCCATCCCTCCCACACACAGAATGAAGCTCCTTAAAAATCGCCTTTGTGTACCTCCTCTCCTACACAGTCGAGAAGCGTGCACATCAGTAATGTGACAATAATACTAAGTCCTAAACAGACACAGACCTTTGCAGGTATTTTCAACAAGGCTTAAATATGCAGAGACCCACTGACCCAGCAATCCCAAGTCTAGGGATGTTTTCCTATGGATAGCCCTCGCCCAGGGTAGAGGAATAAGTGTATTTATGGTTGTGTTGTTCATAATAGCCAAAGACTGGAAATGACCCAAATGTCCCTCATTAGGAGGTGGTTAAATAAATAATAATACAACAGCACAATGGATACTACTTCACAACCATTTTAAAATCATAATAATAGTAAAGAATAAAACAGGGGCACCAATGGCTCAGTCCATTGAACGTCTGACTCTTGATTTCAGCTCAGGTCTTGATTCAGAGTCCTGGGAAGGAGTCCCACATTGGGCTCCCTGCTCAGTGGGGAGTCTGCTTCTCTGTCTCGTCTCCCCCTCCCCCCGGCTACTGCTTTCTCACTCTCCCTCTCAAATAAATAAATAAAATCTTTAAGGGGTAGCCCCAGTGGCCCAGAGGTTTTTAGTGTGACCTTCAGCCCAGGGCGTGATCCTGGGGACCCAGAATCGAGTCCCATGTCTGGCTCCCTGCATGGAGCCTGCTTCTCCCTCTGCCTGTGTCTCTGCCTCTCTCTCTCTCTCTCTCTCTCTCTCTCTGTCTCTCTGTGTGTCTCTCATGAATAAATAAATAAAATCTTTAAAAAAATTCTTAAAAAAAATCTTAAAAAAAAAGATTCTTTCTCCCTCTCCCTCTGCCCCTCCTGCTTGTGCTCTCTCTCTCAAATAAATAAATCTTTAATATATAAATAAAATAAAATAAGCAAAAATAAGACAGGCCTATGTATATCAATAGGGAACAATTCTCTGAGATGAACGGATGAGTGCCGAAGCAGGAAGCAGAGCAGTGTGGGTGACTTGCTGTTTGTGTGAATCATCGGAGGAGGAGGGGAGATCATGTGCTGGCCCCACACAGACCCTTTCTGCTAACTGCCAGCAGTCATTGCCTCTGGGGAGGGCATCAGAGGGTCAGGGATGGAGGGAGACTTAGTTTTTCCCTGAATAAATATCTGTATAAAAATACAGAATTTTTTCTGTATTTTCATTCTTTACAATGCACGTGCATTTCCTATTCAAAATACATGTTAAATTACTATAATCAATGTATCATATTTTTGTCAGGAAGCAGTAAGGTTTGGACCTCATAGTAACAGGATGCACCATTCTTGAAAGGTTGAGAATTCTCAATCTGTTCTCCGTTGAATGATGTCAGCAGAAGCTGAGTGACCTTGAGAGTTGATTTCTGGGATGATGTCTTTGCATAAATGCTCTGTTGGCAAAGATCACCCCTGGCCCTTATAAGGTATTACACAGTTTTCAAGGCTGAGAGCCTCTTTACTTTTCATGATCTCATTTACCTTGACAATTTTGGGGATAACTGGGGCAGGCAAGGAACTTGTCCAATATCACACAATTAGAAAAGTGCCTAAGCCAAACCTGAACCCACAGCTTTCTCTGCTCCTTTCACATGGCTTGGAGTGGCAATCTGTTTTTGTTTTTGTTTTTGTTTTTTTTTTGTTTCAAAGATTGATTGAGGGATGCCTGGGTGGCTCAGCAGTTGAGCACCTGCCTTTGGCTCAGGGAGTGGTCCTGGAGTCCCAGGATCCGGTCCCACATCGGCAGGCTCCCCCCTGGGGAGTCTGCTTCTCTGTCTTCCGTCTCCCCCTCCCCCCTGCTAGTGTTTTCTCACTCTCCCTCTCAAATAAATAAATAAGATCTTTAAGGGTCAGCCCCAGTGGCCCAGAGGTTTTTAGTGTGACCTTCAGCCCAGGGCATCATCCTGGGGACCCAGGATCAAGTCCCACGTCAGGCTCCCTGCATGGAGCCTGCTTCTCCCTCTGCCTGTGTCTCTGCCCTCTCTCTCTCTCTCTCTCTCTCTTCTCTGTGTGTTTGTGTGTGTCTCATGAATAAATAAATAAAATCTTAAAAAAAAATTGATTGATTTGAGAGAGAGTGAGTAGTGGGGAGGAGCAGAGGGGGAGAAAGAGAGACGCAAGAGAGAGAAAGAGAGAAGCAGACTCCCTGTTGAGCAGAAAGCCTGATGTGGGACTCGATCCCAGGACCGGAAGATCCACAGCCTGAGCCAAAAGTAGATGCCCAACTGGCTGAGACACCCAGGCACCCCTTGGAGTGGCGATCTCTTGAGGTCATCTGAGACATCCAATCCCCGAAGGTTTATCAAGTGCATCTGTGTGTCAGTGACCTATTTGCCAGTGACTACCATATTCCTAGGGCCAGTGGTCCATACTCAGGCCTCACCCAACCTGACCAGTTTGGACAATTTGACAAGATGGTCACTGCTTCCTTCTTCAAACACTTTCTTCCTAGGACACCCTTGTCCTGATTCTTTTCCCCATCACTGGAAACTTCTTGTCATGTTTGTTGGCTCACTGTACCCAAAACTTCTAGCTGTGGAGAGCCCCAGGGATTGGCCCTTGGTTGAACCTTCTACTTGTCCCTAGAACCTCCTGTTCTAGGTGGTATGTTGATATTGTGGCTTGTTTTTGTTTTGTGTTTTGTTAAGATTTATTTTTTATTGTTTTTATTTTTATTTTTTTAAGATTAATTTTTTTTTAAGATTTTTAAGGGACACCTGGGTGGCTCAGCAGTTGAGCATCATCCTTTGGCTTATTTATTTATAAATAAATAAAATTTAAAAAAATAAAGATTTTTAAAAAGATTTTATTTATTCATGAGAGACACATAGAGAGAGGCAGAGACATAGGCAGAGGAGGAAGCAGGCTCCATGCATGAAGCCCAATGTGGGACTCGATCCCAGGACTCTGGGATCATGCAGATGCTCAACCACTGATCCTGCCAGGCGTCCCCCCCCCCCACCTTTTTTTTTATATTTTATTTATGTATTCATGAGAGACATAGAGAGGCAGAGACACAGGCAGAGGGAGAAACAGACTCCCTGCAGGGAGCCCGATGTGGGACTGGATCCCCGGGTCTCCAGGATCACAACCTGAGCCAAAGGCAGATGCTCAACCACTGAGCCACCCACAAGATCTTCTTTTTAAGTTATCTTTATGCAGTTATCTTACAGTTCAAGGTGGGCTTGAACTCACAACCCCAAGCTCAAGGGTCACACATTCTACTGACTGAGTCAGCCAGGCGCCCCTGTATTGTGGCTGTTGATACTATCTGTATGATGACAGTGCCCACATTTATACCCCCAAGCAAACTCCCCCTGCACACCATAATCTAACTCCCTCCTGGAGGGCTCCACCTGGATGACTGTGGGTTCCTGACCTCCTCCCACGTTCTCCCCCAACCTGCCCTTCGGCAGCTCTTCCATCCTGCTGGCTCTACCTCTGTCCTACTGGCTGCTCTGCCCAAAAACCCCTGAAGCCACCCACGCCTCTCCCACCCTGTTAGCTGAACTTTACAAGTAGATCTGGATTCTTTCCCCTTCTCTCCACCTCACAGTCTCCACCCCCTCTGAGCCACCTTCACCTCAGGCCTAGAATATTCCAACAGCCTCCTCACTGGGCTCCCTCCTTTGCGCTTGCCCCCTCAAACAGTCTGTTTCCAACCCCACTGCCGAGTTAACCATTTAGAACATGTCAGTCTGTCTCTCTTCTCTGCTCAAAAGCTGCCAGTGATTTCCTGTCTTATGTGGAATAAAAACCGACCTCCTTAAAACAGTGATCCTATTTTAAGATTTTATTTATTTATTCATCAGAGACACACACACAGAGAGAGAGAGAGAGGCAGAGACATAAGCAGAAGGAGAAGCAGGCTCCAGGCAGGGAGCCTGATGTGGGATTCGATCCCATGACCCCGGGATCATGCCCTGGGCCAAAGGCAGACACTCAACTGCTGAGCCACCCAAGTGTCCCAATGATCCTATTTTAAAAAGGCCCACAGGCCCCGCCCTTCCTGGGTACCCTCTGACTTCCTCCACTGCTATTTCTTTCCACAGAACAGAAACTTCCAGCACAGCGAGCTCCTTGCAGCACCCAGCACCTGTGTACCTGCACCTGCACCTACAGACTCTCAGGACATGCTTCTCACCTTCTCACTTCTTGGCCTTGTGCTGAGCATGTTTGGGGCTGTCCTGTGCACTGCGTGATGGTCAGCATGAACATTCCTGGCCATTCCCCATTACCAGCTCTAGTACCTCCCTGTCTCCAGAAATTGCCAAATATCCTCTGGGGGGCAAAGTTACCCTGGCTGGGAACCACTGGCTTACCTGCAATGCACCCAGATACCCCATGCCTTCTCCCTAACTTTCTTCAGGTCTTGACTCAAGGGTCACCGCCCTACTGTGGGCTCTGTCCACCCTGATTATCACTGCTGCCCACCTCAACTCCCTACCTCCCTTCCTGCTGTATTTTTCTCCATAGCCCTCATCACCATTTTTTTTTTGTTTATTATGTCTCTTCTTAATAGACCATATATTATTATTTTTTAAAGATTTAATTTATGTATTTGAGAGAGAGAGCATGGGAGAGAGAGAATAAGCAGTGGGTTGAGGCAGAGGGAGAGGGAGAAGCAGACTCCCCACTGAGCAGGGAGCCTGATGCTAGGCTCCATCCTAGGACCCTGGGATCATGACCCAAGTCGAAGTCAGGTGCCCAACATACTGAGCCACCTACATGCCCAGACCAGAAGCTTTAAAAAGACAAGGACTGGGGCACCTGGGTGTCTCAGTGGTTGAGCATCTGCCTTTGGCTCAGGGAGTGATCCGGGGTCCTGGGATGGAGTTGCACATCAGGGTCCCCGCAGGGAGCCTGCTTCTTTCTCTGCCAGTGTCTCTGCCTCTCTCTCTTTGTGTCTCTCATGAATAAATAAATAAAATCTTAAAAAAAAGAAAAAAAGCCAAGGATCTTTGTCTTTGTCTATTGCATTCCTGCTGTGTCCCAGCACTGACAGCAGGACCAGGCACATAATAGACACTCAATAAACTGTTCTTGAAGGAACAAATAAACCCCAGGCCTTGTAACAGCTGCAGGAACATGAGACCGTGGCCTTAAGAGACTCACGTTCCCATGTGGGTGCCGGAAGTAAATAGATGAATAAAATACATGCAGTGGGCAGGTGGTGATCAGAGCAAGGAAGAGAAATAAAGCAGGTGTACTGTTTTCCGAGGACTATAGTAACCAAGTACCACAACCTGGGCACAAACAGCCGCTATTTATTGTGTCTCAGTTCTAGAGGCCAGAAGTCTGAAACCAAACTGTGGGCTGGGCCCTGCTAGTCTGAAACCTGCTGGAGAAAACTTGTAGGCTCCTTCTTGCTTCTGCTGGTCTATAGGCACTTTTGACTCTCCTTGGCTTATAGACACCTCACTCCAACGCTGTGTCTTCACAAGACCTTCTTCCTGTACTTCTCACATCCTCTTCTGTGCCTGTCTCCGTGTCCAAATTTGTATGTAAAGACACCAGTCTTATTGGATCGGGGTCACCCTCATGACCCCATTTTAACTTCATTACCTCTGTAAAGATCCTGTTTCAAAAAGGCCCCATTCTGAGCTACTGGGGTGGGCGTGGGAGGTTGAACATATCATTTGGGGGGGGACACACCGTTCAACCCCCTAACAGCAGGGTATGAGGTTGAAGGGTGCTGCTTTAGGGAGGGGGTAAGGGAAGGCCTGGGTTGGTGACATTTGAGCAGAGTTCTGAATGAAGAGAGGGGGTGAGTCCTAGGGACATCTGAGGGAAGGGCATTGCAAGGAGAGGGAATGGCCAGTGCAAAGCATTGTAATCAAGATACCTGCCTCACTGAAAAAAAATCGAAAAAGAAAAGTCAATAAAAAATGTAAAAATTAAAAATAAAAATAAATTTAAAAAATAAAAATGATAAAAATAAAATTTAAAAATAATTAATTAATTAAAGAAAAAAGAGAGAGAGAGAGATACCTGACTTCCAATGCTGTGAGGATTCAGTGGCTTAATAGATGAAAAAAATCTAAAAGCTGGCACATAATTAGCAGGCGGTCAGATCATCACTGTTATCCATCCTTTTTCCAGGCTTTGCCTCCGTGCCTGCTGTGGGGCTGGGGATCCAGAGTGAGCTAGTCAGACACTATCTGGTCTTGGTGGTGCTCAGGGCCTAGCTGGGGAGACCAAGAGCCAGCAGGTCAATATATAAGAGGAGCATATAGGGGATCCCTGGGTGGCTCAGTGGTTTAGCGTCTGTCTTCGGCTCAGGGTGTGATCCTGGGGTCCTGGGATCAAGTCCCATGTCAGGCTCCCTGCATGGAGCCTGCTTCTCCCTCTGCCTGTATCTCTGCCTCTCTCTTTCTCTGTGTCTCTCATGAATAAATAAATAAAATCTTTAAAAAAAAATCAAGAGGAGCATGTGGTCTGATGGTTGATAACCTCAGCGCTCAGTCCAGCAGCGTGATGTCATAGAGGGTGACTGCTGGGTGGGGCTGGGTATCTCTGGAAAAGGCCTCTCTGTGAAGCTGAAGGATCTCTCCAGATGAGCATGTCCTTAGGGGAAGTCCCTGGAGAAACATCTGCTGGTCAGAATGAGATCCCTGACCAGGCTGGCATTGGTCATGGGAGGAAGCACCCCAAAGGTAAAAACCCAATGAAAATGCCTCCAAGTCACTTCTGGTTCATTATAAAGACCATGAGTCCTGATTAAATGGGTCTCAGACCCTAAATTTGCATACCACCCCTCATGGCCCTGTCATTTGTATCCCCGAGACCAGAAAACATCCATGGGAAACAGAAAAAAATTCCCTGAGTCAGACCCCAATGTTCATGTCTGACTTCAGGTCTAGGTGGATGCAATTAAGAGGAGGTACCGTGGATGTCTGTGTTTACCTGGTGGCCTATTCTCCAGAAGAGCTAATCAGCATGTCCATCCCATAGCTCCGTATTCTCAAAGGGTTCTCTGGGATGGATTCAACACATCTCCTCAGATACCCTAGAAAATCCTTTTCTCCTGGGAAGTCATTTATTCCCTTACTGTTTCAGGGCGATTTGCCAGCAAATGGGAGGGTATGGCAGGTGTTTAATGACTACCGAAAGCAACTGTGTTGAATTAAGTTCTCAAAATCCCTTCTTCCCAGCAAAAAAACAACCAGCATGGCTGCTTTGACATTCCACGGTCATGTTTCTTGCCTTCCAAAGCTACATTTTGTTATTTTGCTTCATTTCGGAAGAAAAGCCCAAAACCCTTTTAAGCTTAACCATCCCCTCTCCTGCACTTCCCCTCCCACCCCCCCATAGTTGGTGCTATGGAGAAAGCTCTGGAAGGCAGACCTGAGTTCAAGACCCAGAACAAGGAGGGAGTAAGAGGGAGACAGGGAGAGCACACAAGACCATTCACCCTCTTATGTCATGGGGACTCTGGTGGGTTCTAGTCACTCATTCCATAAATATTTATGCAGTGCCTCCTAAGGGCCAGGCACTGTGCTGGGCTCTAGGGGGTCCACCCCTAAACCCAAAGACAAGTGCCCGCCCTTTGGCAGCTTGCAGTTTACTGTTCAGTCACATCTGATCGAAGAGTCCAGAAGAGTTTCAGCATGAGAATCCTAAAGACCAGGGATTTTGCTTATTGGCCCTCCCTCTGATTTAACAGTCTTCGGTTTTTCTCCTCTGTAAAATCGGTTCAGCTATCCTTGCTGCATAACTCAGAAGGCTTTGTGGTGAGGGCCCCGGGAGATGGTGTCCAGAAAAATGGAGTGGGAGAGTGGCCATTCTGGTGGCTCTTTATGGCATCTGTACTAGGTGGTAAGAGCTAGAGTCTTTAACTAACCCTAAGTGGCCAGTACCGTGAATTCCCTTTATTCAGAGCCAAAAACAGATGGGAGGGGTTGAGTTGCCCTTCCAAGAGGCTCAGGACTCCAAAGCAGACAGTTACCTGAGAGTACAAAATGCTTTGATGAGGGTTTGATGAGACCAGAGAGTTTAGGGGTGCCAGATTAAACACAGAATATACTTGTTTTTTATTTTTATATATATATTTTTAATTTTTATATATTTTAATATATTTTATTTATTTATTTATGAGAGACACACAGAGAAAGAGACAACATAGGCAGAGGGAGGAGAAGCAGGCTCCATGCAGGGAGCCCGATGCAGGACTCCATCCTGGGACTCTGGAATCATACCCTGAGCCAAAGGCACTCAACCACTGAGCCATCCAGGCGTCTCAACACAGGATATACTTAAACTAGAAAATTGTTCATTTGAAATTCAAATTTAACTGGGCATCCTGTATTTTCATTTGCTAAGCTTGGCCACCCTATAAGAGGTTCTGATGTCAGGCTGGGGGAGGCCTGAGGCATCAGAGTGAGCCCGTTCCTGGGGCTGGTGTGCCAAAGGGGTGGGTAAGAGCAGTGAGAACAGGTAGGGGAGGGAGGGCCCAGAAGCCAGGTGGTTTCTGCAGCCATCTGTCCCAGGGTAACCCACCACATCAGCCAGTGGGCTTTGGCTTAGGAATTTTGGGCTTAGGTCCTCAGCAGCTCTAGTGTTGGAGCTGCTCCTGTGTACGCCCCGTAGTTTAGGCTGAGCTGGGCCTGTGGGGCAGCTCCTCTGGGCCACGCCCAGTTTCACCTGACTTGCCCATCACTGTAGCTCCTTATATAACCCAGTACCCCCACCAAGCTTCAGTCTTCTTGTGTCCTCATTAAAGCTCGACTTTCCCAATGCTTTCACTTGAAAATTAGAGATCTGGGCATCCTTGCAATTGACTCATTCAGCCATTTCCTGTTCAACATTCACCAAATTACTTCTGAGCACCTGCTATGTGCTGGAGAGATACAGAATTGGACAAAATAGACACTCAATTAGGAATCAGATAAAGTTATACCCAGTTGTTAAGTATGTAGTAGGTATTAAATTATGATTGCCATAAGAACCATGGGGGCAAGACATAATAGGGTGGGTGTGTCTGATTTGTTGGGGAGTCCACAAAGCCTACCCTGAAGGAATGAATTTTGAACTGGGTTTTGAAGGATGAGTAGGAGTAACCTGAGAACAACAGTGGTACCAAACACTGCTAAATAACCTCTTTTACTACGGGAACTAATATGATTCTCTAAATTCTATGACACTATGTGGTGGTATCCACATTTTATTGGCCCAGAGAGATTTCTTTTCCCCCCAAAGATTTCACCCATTTATTCACAAGAGAGAGAGAGAGAGAGAGAGAGGCAGAGACACAGGCAGAGGGAGAAACAGGCTCCACCATGCGGGGAGCCCGATGCGGGACTCGATCCTGGGACTCTAGGATCACGCCCTGGGCTGAAGGCGCTGCTAAACCGCTGAGCCACCCGGGCTGCCCGGGCCCAGAGAGGTTAAGTTACCTGCACAAGGTCACACCTTGAATGGCAGTGCCAGGATTTGAACCCGGCAGCCTGGCTTCAGAGCCTCCCAAGCACACGGGCATCTGGCTGGAGCTCAGAGCCCGGAGAGGCAGCAGCCTGGGGGAATCCTGCAGGCGGGCAGAAGCTCAGTTAAGAATTTGAGACTTTGGCCTGAGAACAATGGGAAACCTTTGAAGGGGTTTAGAGGTGGGGGGTAGGGAGGGGGGTGTGTCCGGGCCCAAATTGAAATTTCAAAAGATCCCTCGGGCTGCTCGGGGCGGGGGATGGGATCCGACTGGAGCTGGGGGCTGTGGGAGGCCGTTCCCTTCCTGCCCAGATAACAGATAACGGTGGCTCTGGCGCAGGCCACCAGCCCTGCAGGATGGAGCTCCGCGGCCGGAGTCGGCGGTGGAAGAGGCTCCGAAGGTAGACCCCACAAGGCTCTGGAGTGGGAGGTGGGAGACGGAGAGGTCAAGGATGACATCCAGGTTTGAGGCTTCAGAACTGCCCGGGAAATACTTGGGAGGGAGCTTGGTGGCCCAAGAGCTCCTGGGAGTTGAGGTTGGCTCAGATGGCCCCGCGTCTGCGACGTCTCTGTCTTTGGTGCGGTGATGGTGTTTGTTGTTGCTGAATCGGTTCCCGATGGCTTTGGAGTTTCCTGCCTGTTTTGGGCCTCTCTCCCATAGCAGAGGCCGACAGGGCCTAGACTTCATTTTTCTTGTGAATATCTTGCTTTTTCAGATGGGCAGATGACCTAATCTTTCCATGCTTTGGTTTCCTCATCTGTAAAACGAGGGCGGGAATAGGACCTGGTTCACAGAGCTGTTGGGACGATGTAGTTAGTACGTAAGACGTGCTCAGAACTATGCCTGGTGTGGGAAGTCCCCCAAAGCACCAGCCCCTCTTCTAAGGAGGAGATGCTAGTGCTGGTGCTGATGGTGTTGTCATGACAATGAGGAGGCCCGTGGAGGCAGAGGTGGCTGGAGGAGGAGGCTGAAGCCCATACAAGTTACTCCAGTTACTTAGCAAGTGCGTGTTAGTTATCTTTTGGTACCCAGTCATAAGCAAACTATTTAAAATGCACAGAAGCTCACGGAATTGCATTCACAGCAATGAACAAACATTGAGAGACTCCCCAGTGCCAGACTTGCTCTAGACCCGGGGGGCACGACAGTGTATACGAAAATGACAAGTTTCCTTGAAAAGCCAACACAACACCTAGTTTTAGAATGTGCTAAGTGCTGGAGGAAAAATGAGATCGATCTCCTGACGTGATCCCAGGGGGCCTCCTGGAGTATGTGACATTGGGTCCTGGATCTGAAGCAGAAGGAGCTGTAGGGGGCCCGTAAGGAGCCGGTTCTATTTGGTAGGAGACAACTGGCACATTCTGAGGACCCCACACTAGGTCAAGGTGGCCGGAGTGCAGTAAACAGTTAAAGGGGAGATTTCGTTGATTTATATTTCTGCATATTGCCCTAGGTGAAATTACTGGTATTCAGGGACGCTCCAGTGGCTCAGCAGTTGAGCATCTGCCTTTGGCTCAGGGCGTGATCCTAGAGTCCCCGGATGAGTCCTACATTGGGGTCCCTGCATGGAGCCTGCTTCTCCCTCTGCCTGTGTCTCTGCCTCTCTCTCTCTGTGTCTCTCATGAATAAATAAATAAAATCTTAAAAAAAAAAAAAGAAATCACTGGTATTGAACCTTTTAAATTGATGCACAAATTGTGACTACATACGATTCCACCTGGGAGGTTGTGCAAGAAGGAGCACAACCAAAGTAGGGCCATGGTTGAACTATTGGAGATCTTGTATAGAAACTGCCCTGTGTAAAATGCAAATGCCACTCAGTAGACAAATACAGAGCAGCTACTATGCCCCAGGCCTGTGCTGGCCCAGGGAATACCCGGGAATGGGTACACAAAGTCCCTGCCTTCGTACACTGACATAAAGTAAGTAAGTTAACAAAGGAATAAGGTGATTATGTATTGTGCTAAGTCCTAGGAAAGCAGGAACAGGGTGATGTCCCTGAAAACAGACAGGAATCCATATCAGATGGGTGGTCAGGAGAGGCCTCTTGGAAGAGCTGACGTTTGCAGTGAGATCTTGAGTCATATGGAGGAGCGACCATGCCATTGAAGGTGGTCCAGGTGGAGGAGATGGCCCAACCTGAGGTGGGAAGAAGTCTGGAAAAGTGGAGGGAGACCTGAGGCAGGAGGCCACAGAAGGGGGGGGTGTGTGTCACCTGAGATGTGATCAGAGAGCAGAGACCTGCCCACAGAGGGTTCTCTCAGGACCTGCTCAGAGACAGCATTTTCTTCTGGAAGGGAAATTGCAAAGGTTTTTCTATGAAGGACCGTAGTAAATGCTGTAGGCTTTGAGGGCCATTTCTGGTCTCTCTTGGAACTTGCAACTATTTGACCCTGCCCCTGTAGCCCAAGTGTAGCCTGAGACAACCAATAAATGAGCACCTGTAGTGGTGTGCCAGTAAGACTACTTAGGGACACTAAAACATTTGGATTTCATTAATTTATGCATGCTACAAATCACTTTTATTATTTTTTCTTTTTTAAAAGATTATTTATTTATTTATTTTATTTTTATTTATTTATTTATTTTTTATTTTTTAAAGATTATTTATTTATTCATGAGAGACACAGAGAGAGAGGCGAGACACAGGCAGAGGGAGAAAAGCGGGCTCCCTGATGCAGGACTCCATCCCAGGACCCTGGTATCATGGCCTGAGCCAAAAGGCAGACTCTCAAACACTGAGTCACCCAGGTGTCCCTACCAACTTTTATTATTTTTTTCAATCATTTTTTCAAAAAAGATTTTATTTTTTGAGGGAGGCCTGGGTGGCTCAGCAGTGAAGCGTCTGCTTTCAGCTCAGGGCATGATCCTGGAGTCCCGGCAGGGAGCCCGGCATCAGGCCCCCCATGAGGAATCTGCTTCTCCCTCTGCCTGTGTCTCTGCTTCTCTCTGTGTCTCTCATGAATGAATAAAGTAAAAAATATTTTATTTTTTGAGTAATCTCCACAACCAACGTGGGGCTCGAACTCACCACCCCCTGAGATTAAGAGTTGTTTCCTCTACCGACTAAGCCAGCCAGGAATCCCTTTTTTCAAACATTTTTAAATGTGAAAAACTATTTTTAGCTTGAGGGGCAAGGGGAAACTGGTGGTGGGCAGGTGATTTGGCCCCAACACCGAGTTTATAGATTCACGTTCTAAAGTCACAGGAGGTCGTTGGGTAGATTTGAGCAGGGGATTGAAAGGCTGTGATTTAAAATGGGAAGGTATCCCCTATCCCAGCCAGCACCTGGCTGGCCCAGTCTGGGAGCATGCAACTCTTCATCTTGGGGTTGTGAGCTCTAGCCCCACGTTGTGGATAGAGTTTACTTAAAAAAGAAAAGGAAAGGGATCCCTGGGTGGCGCAGCGGTTTGGCGCCTGCCTTTGGCCCAGGGCGCGATCCTGGAGACCCGGGATTGAATCCCACGTTGGGCTCCTGGTGCATGGAGCCTGCTTCTCCCTCTGCCAATGTCTTTGCCTCTCTCTCTCTCTCTCTCTCTCTGTGTGACTATCATAAAAAAAAAAAAAAAAAAAAAGAAAGAAAGAGAAAGGGGTGGGGCACCTGGGTGACTCAATCATTAAGTATCTGCCTCAGGGCATGATCTTGGAGTCCCGAAGGAGCCCCCTCGCCCCCCCCCCCCCCCCCCGCATCAGGCTCCCTGTGGGGAATCTGCTTTTCTCTGTGTCTCTCATGAATAAATAAATAAAATCTTTTTTTAAAAAGCTGTGATAAAATATAAATAATGTAAAATTTGCCACTTTAGCCACTTTAAGGTGTACAGTTTAGTGGCAGTAAGTGCTTTCACAATGTCGTACAACCACCACCATTGAGACCCAGAACTTTTCATCACCCCAAAAGGGAAATCTCTGTACGCATTTTTAAGAAAGATTTTATTTATTCGTTTGAGAGAGAGAGAAAATGAGCAGCGGGGAGGAGGGGGGCAGAGGGATAAGCAGACACCTCACTGAGCAGGGAGCCACATGCAGCCCAAAGGGGTGCTTGATCCCAGGACCCTGAGATCATGACCTGACCTGAAGTAGCTGCTTAACCAACAGCCACCCAAGCGCCCCAGAATCTCAGTACCTGCTAAGCTGTCACTCCTCATCACCCCGTCCCCAACCCCTGACAACCTTCTACCTATGTCTCCATATCTTTATGGATTTGCCTATTCTGGACATTTCATAGAAATGGAATTCTACAATCTGTGGCTTTTGTTGTCTGGCTTACTTGGCATAGCATCGTGATTTCAACTTCCGTCCGTATTTGTTTTGTTGTGTGTGTCAGCACTTCATTCCTTTCTATGGCTGAATAATATTAATATTCCCCTGTGTGGAATACTTATCTATTTGTTGATCCATTCATCTGTTGATGGACAATTGGGTTGTGTTCATCTTTTGGCTCTATCATGAGGTGCTGCCCATGGAAGGCTTTGAGCAGGCAGGTGATGTCTTGTTAGCCGGATCCTCAGGCAGGAAACCAGTTAGGACAGGATTCAAAGCCTTGACTGCACAGTGTGATTCCCCAGGAGGTCATACATGCACTTCTGGGAACGGGGGAAGAATTCCGGGCAATTCTACAGTGAAGGATAGGGAACCACCAGGGAGAGGCAGAAGCAGTCCTATGAGCAGGATGGTGGCACCCATCAAATCAAAGGCATCAGATGACAAGCAGAAGAACCATCTTTGGAATACACTCAGGGCCCCGCGCCCAGGCTAGCCCATGGTTGGGACTGAGAGGGCTGTTTGGGGTGGTGATTCTGTGGTGTGAACTGAGGGACTAGGTTGAAGGAATCAAGAATTTGGGTTCCCAGGGCACCTGGGTGGTTTGGTGGTTGAGCATCTGCCTTTGGCTCAGGTTGTGATCCCGGGGTCTGGGATAGAGTCCTACATTGGGCTCCCTGCAGGGAGCCTGCATCTCCCTCTGCCTATGTCTCTGCCTATCTCTCCGTGTCTCTCATGAGTCAATAAATAAAATCTTAAAAAAAAAAAATATATATATATATATACAAGGGGCAGCCCGGTGGCTCAGCGGTTCAGCACCACCTTCGGTCCAGAGTGTGATCCTTGGGATCAAGTCCCACGTCCTGCTCCCTACATGGAGCCTGCTTCTCCCTCTCTCTGCCTGTGTCTCTGCCTCTCTCTCTGTGTGTCTCTCATGAATAAATGAATAAAATCTTTTTAAAAAAATAGGAATTTGGGTGTCCTTTGCTTAGTGAGGGGTCCTAGAAGCCCCTACCCTGAGAAGCCCTGCAGGCTGGGAGGGGTATGTGCTCTGAGGGTGTCAGAGATCAGGAGCCAGGAAGGCGCCCAGGTGAGGAAGTAGGAAAGACACTGGGCAGGAAGTGGCATCTGGGATTTGAAAGGTGGCTGCTGTCCCAGCAAGGGATATGGGGAGTACGAACCATGGTGCGTCTTACTTGGGACATGCTTTCCAGCTTCAATGAAAAATAAAGGGAGATGAGGGGGAAAGTTGGGTATGGAGTCAGATAAAGGGGTGCCCAGGGGGGACGTCAGGGTTACATCGATTAGTGGAGAATTGCTGAAGGTTTTTTTGGAACATCAGGAAAAGTGATCATAGCCAACGTTTGTTTTGAAGCGCTTTGTTTGGCAGGTGCATGGAAAGGTAAAGACAGGGGGTTTGGAAAGGTAAAAAACATTCTGGAATATTTTGAGTCTGAGTAATGTAAGGATTGCAGATGGAATAGTGCCCATGTCCTAACTTTACCTTCCACACTCAACATCTCTGCATCTCATTTAACTGCAGCCACACTGGGCCTTTTTTTTGTGTCTCAGAAACATCAAGTTTACCAAGCTCAGGCTTGCCTCAGGGCCTTTGTACCTGCTATTACCTCCACCTAGAAGGCGCTTATCTCCTTCAGCTCAACTGTCACAGCCTCACTGGAGCCCTTACTTGTCTGAAGCGGATGCCTCCTCCCCCATCCTGTTACTTCTCTCTACCCTCACCTGTTTTGTTTTTCTTCATACCATTGGTCTCAATTGGCTTTTTTTTTTTTAACTTATTCATGTATTCATTTAATTGTTCATTATCTTGTCTGTTTAGCAGGCAGCTCCTTGAAAACAGGAGCAACAGACAAAAAGTCTGGCGCTTAGAGGTAGAGGAAGTGCTTCTTACCTATTTGTACATTGCCTGGATCAACAGCGAGAAAATCCTTGTCTAGGAGTTAGAGGCAGAGATCTGGGGTTCATGGAAGAGGTCAGACCTAGATGCTTAGATTTGCTATCTGCTGTGGTAGTACATAGACTTGTTGGTTTCAAGGAAAGAAAAATCATAGATGTTTCTTGAGCAGGTGCTCTGGGCCTGTGGTAAATAATCCCCACACTGTCTCTGATGTAAGGATGATAATCCCATTTCACAGGCTTGGAAATTGAGGCACACACAAAAATGAAATAACTTGCTCAAGTTCCTTAGGGAGGAAGCTTGAAATGGACCTCTCCCCCACCCCCCACCCCCAACTGGCTGGCTTGGGAGCCCAGACCAAGAGCCAGATGCCTGGGAGTGTGCAGTCAGGTGGAAGAAGGGCTCCAGAACTTAGAGTGAAGTCTCTGGGCAGGGCAGTGTTTTGGAAACTCCAAGGTGTCCAGCATCAGATGTTAGCATGACATCAATGACCAGTGGACCCAAGACTAACCAACCTGTTGAAGCTGGTTCTTGGAAGTGAATGAGGACTTAAAAAAAAAAAATTATTTGGAGGAGAGAGAGAGAGAGAGTGAGAGCCCACATGAGGGCAAGGGGCAGAGGGAGACCAGACCCCTACTGAGTGGGGAGCCTGATATTGCAGGGCTCTGATCCTGGGACACCAGAATCAGGACCTGAGCTGAAGGCAGCCGGTTAACTGAGCCACTGCACCCCACTTCTTTTTCTTCTAAAATAAATTACTGTTCAAAATAATTTGTCTTAACCTGCATACCAATATAAAATGAACATGTTTATGTATTTTTTTCAAGATTTTTTATTTATTTATTCATGAGAGACACAGAGAGAGGCAGAGACACAGGCAGAGGGAGAAGCAGGCTCCACGAAGAGAGCCTGACGTGGGACTCGATCCCTGGTCTCCAGGATCATGCCCTGGGCCGAAGGCAGCACTAACCGCTGACCCACCCAGGCTGTCCTGTTTTATGTATTTTATGTCACTCATTATTAATGAGGGTACGTGTACGATTGTCTAATTCAAAGATGGAGTCAAAGCAATGCTCATACAAGAAACACTGACCCGAATTTATGAATAGATGCAAAAATTAGCAAAACTCCCCAATATCCACGAGGCAATAATCAATTGCATTCCAGGGACTAAATTTGCATATCTATTGACCAGAGTCTCCTAGCATTACTATTAGTCTTCTACAAGTGGCAGTGCTGTAAAAAACTCAGAACAATAAAAGCTCAGAAACAATGAAAGGTGCTGCTGACCCAAGGGGGATGCCTGGACTGGCCATTCATTAATCTTTTTTTTTGCCTATTTCATAGTCTTACACAATTTTCCTAATATTCCATTTACTAATTTATCTTGGAAGAAGTAATACATTCACATGGTTGAAATTCAAAAGGTATAGCAGTAAAAAAATCTCCCCATTCCTGACCCCTAGCCATCCAGTATTCCTCGGATGCAAAGTGTTAGCAATTTCTTAAGTATGCTTCCAAGAAATCCAGTGCATAATAAGCAGACATTTTAAAAAAGATTTTTTAAAAAATATTTTATTTATTTATTGAGAGAGAGAGCAAGCAAGCAGGAGGAGGGGCAGAGGCAGAGAGAGCATCTCACACTAGCTCCATGTTCAGTGCAGAGCCTGACACGGGGCTTAATCTCACTACCCTGAGATCATGACCTGAGCCAAAACCAAGAGCCAGACACTCAACCAACTGGCCACCCAGGTGCCTCAAGATGTTATTTTTTAAAGTAATCTCTACATTCAGTGTGGGGCTTGAATTTACAATCCTAAGATCAAGAGTCACCTGCTCAACTGACTGAGCCAGCCAGGTGCCCCAAGAAGCAAGCATGTTAAGAAACACATAAAAAAAAAAAAAAAAAAAAAAAAAAGAAAGAAAGAAAGAAAGAAAGAAAGAAGAGAAAGAAAGAAAAACATACCAGTCCTTTATTGATGGCACGGCGATTTGTGTGTAAATAAATAATTGGAAGGCGTTAAGGAGAGGGGAGTAGCAGGCAGAAGGAGATGGATAGAGAAGTTTTCTTAGTAGGAGGGGACTCTTGTTAGTTCTCAACTTCCTCATCTAGGAAATGGGTTGATGATTATGTGGCACCCATCTCACACCTTTGGGAAAGTAACTGATTATGTAAATTGCTTGGAATACTACCTGACACAGTGCTTGGAGCATGCCATCTATCCTCATCCTTCTTTGGAAAGTTTGATGTTGAATAAAGGAAGAGAAATGACTTGGAAGCATCCAGAAATTATCTTTTTAAAGAGTAAACTGAGGGAAATTGTAACAGCAACCACATGAGTGATCGCTGTGTTGCGTGGCTACTAGTGCTTGACAGCGCTGATCCAGTGAATTTCCGGGTGGGTATTATTATTGCTCCCATTGTGTAGATGAGGAAATCAAGGCACTGAGAATTTCATACCTTAAGCAAGGCTGCCCCGCTCGCTAATGGGTCAGCTGGATTCATACCCAGACGTCAGACAATCTGACGCCAGCAGCCACGCACTCAATCACTGCCCGGTTCTGCCTCTTGATGTGGAAAGAAAGAGAAAAGGTTAACGTGTAAGAAGAGGGCTGGCCAAGGAGCCAGGGCTCTGAGGGGGAGGCATCCGGGAGGGCACCGGGATGGGGGGACGTGAGGATGGCAAAGGAGAAGACTGGGAAGGCCAATACCTTGAGGCTGGGGAGAGGGCGAGAAAGGACTTTTGTTCACTTTTGTTGGGGAGGGGTTTTGGGGAACTGGGGGATGGCCTTGGGGGAGGGGAAGTAGGAGATCTAGGGGAAAGGGCTGGAGGAGGGAGGGGACGCTCCGGCAGTAGAAAGAACAGATGGAGGATCAGGGTGGCGGGAGCAGAGTGAGCAGAGTGAACCATGGGAGCAGAGGAGGACACGAGTGGAGCCAGGGATCAGGAGCAGGGCAATGATCCTGTGGGCTGTTTATAGCACTTGGGCTTCTACTCTGAATAAGGTGGGGTCTACTGATGGGTTTTGAACAGAGGAGATATGAGGTCTGATTTCTTTTCAAAGGACTGCTTGCAGCCTCTGTGTGTGTGTGTGTGTGTGTGTGTGTGTGTGTGTGTAAATCCTCCAGTTTCTTCCAGGCTACCTCCCCTGTCCCCGCAAGCATTTGTAAGGGCAGATACGGAGGTTCAGGTAGGAGTATTGCACCCACCCGAGGGGGAGGTGGTGTTTAATTGAGCTCTGACACATGTCGGGCACAGTGTTAGACCAAGGGGACAAAGGTGAAGCATTCAGACCAGGCTCTGCCCTGTTAAAGCTCTCAGTTTAGGGCAGGCTTTCTTAGCCTCGTTGCTTGTGATACTTGGGGCTGGCTAATAGCAGCATCCCTGATCTGTACCCTCTAGATCCCAGTAGACCCCCCTTCCTCTGGATGGGACAACCTAAAACGTCCCTTGACATTGCCACTGGTCTAGCGGGACAAAGAAACAAACAGCAAATAAATACGTGCTCTTCTTTCTGTAATGGTGATTGCTAGGGAATAAAAAAAAGCAGGTAAGGGGAGGTCCTGCATCTTCTTCCTTCTGATTTTCACTTTCTTCCTGCATCCCTTAAGTCTCTCCACACCCACACTGCACCCACACCGTGGCCATCAGCCTGATGGTCATGCAGCCCCCCTTCCCATCCTTTCCACCTGTCCTTCCCTTCTCTCTCCATTTTTTTTTCCATCTACCAGCCCCTCCTAGAAAGAAGTAAAAAAACAAAAAACAAAAAACAACAAAATCAAAACAACCTTCCAGAGGGCACCTCTTCTCCAAGGTAGGGACAAGTCCTAATTATCTCTTTGTGGCTGTAACATGACTCGGTGAGCTCCACGCTCTGAAGGTGAGCCCTTCTGTCACCGTGCCCAAAGTGGGCCTCGGTTCCAATTGGCCGAAAAGGAACAAAACAAAACAAGATATTTAAAACACCTCCCTGCCTCCATCCCGCCCGTTTCACATAACGGACAGAGCGGCCTGCTGCTTAGCTCGAGGCAGATAACTCCGAGTGTGCTTATTTTCCCAGTCCGCGAACAGGCTATCTTGGGGATGCAGCTTGCCGAGGCTGCTCCTCCTGCTGCTCGCCTGGCTGCAGGCCAGCGGGAGCGGAGAGCCATCTCAGCGAGGCCAGGCCTCGGCAGTAAGTTGCCTGGGGAAGGGAGCCGGGTCAGCCCTTCTTCTCCTTTGAGGCCAGCTTTATCACTAAGACGCTCTGTCTGGCTTCTGTAAGCCTGATTCTGTCTCCTGATTCTCTCCATCCCCTGGGAATATTAAGAGAGACATGTTTTAATCCATTTTTATTAGTTCATTGCTTATTAATTTCCTTACCTCGGCACCGTGGACGTTTTGGATGGCATAATTCCTTGTCATGGGGAGGGGGGGTCCTGTTCCTTGCCGTAGGATGTTTAGCAACGTTCCCTGGTCTCCACCTGCTAGATGCCAATAGCACCTCTCCCCCCAAGTGTCACAACCCCAAAGTCTCCAGACATTGCCACCTATTCCCGGGGGGCACAAACCCACTCCTCGTTGAGAACTCCTGATTTCAAGGAATATAAAAATCTAATTTTAGAAATGGCAAAGTGTTCCCCTTAGCATCTTGCTAGAAGCTTGTAGGGAGACAGGAACTTTCTCTGGGCCTTAAAGGAGTCTGAGCTGAACGTCTCCCGGCTCCATCATTCAGTACTTAAAACTTATTGTCAGAGGAGCCGGTCTCCTAAGAGAAGGCACAGATCATACAGTTGCTCTTGGTAGATTTTATCCTTGTTTCTGCTCTGCTTTTGGTTCGGTTTCTCTTTTGTTCCATTCTTTAGAGGCAGGCGAAGATACCGAGTTTAGGGATGTGGCGTCCTAACTGGGTTGGAAGGCCAGACTCTGGCACTTGGCAGCTGTGTGACCTTACGCGGCTCACTTCACCTCTCTGGGCTGGATTCCAAATGTCTAACAATGCTCCCTACCTCATGGAGTTGGGCAGTGCAAAGCGGCTGATTTAGCACAGTACCTCCCAGGCAAGCATGCCATAGCTATTGGGGCTACTCTGTGAGGGGGGTGGGTGTCTGAGAAGGGCCACCGAGGCTGTCGACATTTGGTTTCTGTATTTCCCGCTTATCAGCCACATTCCATCAAGCCGAGGACTGGCCCTTAGTAGGCCTGCCCTGGGCTTCCTTTTCAATCCCTGTTCCTCCCAGGATTCCATCTGCCACCATACCTTTGTCTCTGTCCCCAGCCCAATCGCTGCCTTTCTGATAACCCCAGACAGACCCGAATGCCAATAGCATTCCTCAAACCGAGCAGAACTGCCAGAGTAAGCCGGCAGCTTCCTGCTCTTTGCCCCAGAAAACATTTCGAGTGATCAAGTGATCAGAGGGGGGTGGGGGAAGCGGGGAGGACACTGCAGCTGCTTATGCAACAAGCTTTAATCCCGGGTTAAAATCCACCACGCGCACCAGTGGCGTATTTCATTTCCTCATTGGGTCGTGAAGCTAGTGGCACACGAGATCCGGCACAAACTCACAGACACGTCCTTCCCCCCAAAAGCAGCACCCGCAGAGGCAGACACTGTTCCCTAGGGGATGGTGGCGGAGGGCCGCTGCCCACGCTGCCAGGAGAGGGACAGCACGGTCTGATTAGCCCTGGCCTCCACCTCTTGTCCCCCACTTGGTCTCCCTGAACGCGGTTCCGCCGGCAGGAAGAGGAGGCCCCTCCCTCCTAGGGAGGCCCAGGCCTGTTGTCCTGCGTGCTGGACCCTTGTCAGGCCTGGTGATGGAGGTGTCCCTCCCTGCATCTGGGCCTCTTCCGCCTAATACACAACAGCAACAAAATCCCCTCCCTTTTCATAAAGCCTGGGCCCTGCCCTTGCAGTACAGTCTGTTTGGATTCCTGGCTTGTTCTGTTTGATATAAGATTCCCAGCCAGGAAGAATTTATGTGCACGAGGTGGGCATCTGTTGTCCATGTGGGGGGGCGGGGGCAGGGAGAGAGCGGGCGATCAGCTCCACGTTTTCTTTGTGGGAACGAACGGTGTGGGACCAGAAAACCCACGAGCCCTAATTTTAGGAGGAGCGGGGAGACTTTACTGGGCCATAGTTTTACCTCCTGGCATATGGCTGCGTCACCTCTGGAAGCTTTCTACAGCCTCTGAAGAATGGTGTTTATTTAGCTTCTGTTGTTCCAGCTTGCTGTTTTTTTTTAAAAAAATCTTGTTAATTAAGCACCTTGTCTTTGAGGAAAAAAAAAAAAAGAAGCAAGCTAGCAAACATGGACATTTTATGATCCTTTTGGATTTGCCTTTTCTTTCTCAGGGTACAGACCAGCTACAAAGGCAGCTTTAGGGAGGAAACAGGCAGAGACCTCCTAATACTATTGAAATGGGTGGAATTATAAGTAGCTCTGAAAAACTAGTTAATATTTTACTGGGGAGCAGTGCCAGAGATGGGGGTGGGGGGCTGCCAAGTGTAGGTCTGTGTGTGAAGTAGCTGTTCCATCTGCCTTAGGGGACGAAAAGAAGCCGTTCTCTGTGGAAATAAATTTAAGCAAGAATCCTTATAAAGCTCATGGGATTTGTCTGCCCACCGAGGGCCCAGTTCCCCGAGAACATACATACAGGGATGATTGTGGCAGGAAGGGCTAAGCTGTGGGTGTAGGCCTGGCTAATAATGGGGGTTCTTGTTCCCTCGCTGGGCTTGACATCTTTCTTTCTCCCTCTGGATTTAAATGGCTTCTCAGACCGAGAGGCACTGCCTGTGCCCTGGATTCAGAAGGTACACGCCTCCTTGGGAAGCAAAGGCGAGAGACAGCGGCTCACTCACTCTCTCTCTCTCTCTCTCTCTTTCTGCATCTGCTGGGAGAGCTGCAGCTGGTATTTTTCCACAGGCCTTTTCTGCGATCTCAGGGCCTAGTTTTTCCCAGCCAGGCCCAGAGTCCGAGAGAGGGTTAATAGGCAGGAAGCTGAAGGCATTGCAGACTAATACGGAAGTCAGATTTTTGTTTAACTGACAGGTTTAGCAGGCCTCAGTGGTGGGGGAGGGGGCCGGGAGGGGAAGGGAAGTTTGTAGATCTAGGCATGTGGCCTGCTAGGAGCGCATTTGGCTTTTCTTAGGGTAAGGACGGAGAGGGGGGCCCCGTTGGCATCTTGGCAGGGAGGCAGGAACCCATTTTGGTTTTCCTTTGAGTCCTGGCTGGGGGTGGTGGTGGTGAGAAGTTAGATTCTCAGCCGGCAAATGGCTCTCCGGCCTGCTTTTCCAGGAGGCGTTTTGACAATGACTATGCAAACTTGACCACTCTGTGCCTCTCCTCTTCCCCAGCGGCCTGAATCCTCTGTCCTCTGAGAAGCCAGGGCTGCTGCCCTCTGGCCATTTCTTGGGGGCTTGCCTGTGCTGTGTGCTGTTTTCCCTTAGAGGCCTTCCTTAAACCCCTTCTTCTTGACCACCCCCTCCCTTGGCTGTTTTCCTGGGGTTCCCCACTTCTCGGCTACACTCTGCACCCCGGCTGCTCCCTCCCCGGGGGGGAGGAGGGGAGAACCGCTCTGCTGGATTGTTCTAGAAAAGGGCCAGGCTTCCTCCCAGCCAAGAGCCGCTTCTGTGGGGGCAGGTGAGGGTGAGCCCTTTCCAGCTCACCCCAAAAACTCCCTTCCCAGTGGCATCCGGGCCTCAGGCTTTGCAGGAGCAGGTCAGGCTGGCTGCACTGGTTTGCCCGTGCCGGGAAATCTAGCCAGGGTGTGGGAGAAGTGCGTCTGGGGGCCCCTTTCCCAAGTTTTTCTTGCTGCAAAAGGCCTAGCTTAGCCTGTCTTTTTCTATGCACAGGATGGCTCTTGCTCACCAGAGCCTCACAAAGATAATCGCTCAGGAAGTGTTTCAGCCAATCCCGGGCGGCCTTACACTCCGCTCCGCCGGGGCAGCCAATCGGGGATGAGCTCTTATTAGGCGGCCAGATCATCAAGCCGAAGTGCCAAACCCTTTTTCTGTGAGAACTAGGAGCCTGTCCTCCATGTTTTATAAGTATTGACATTACACAGTGTTAACAATGCATCCACAGAGGTAAGCTCGACTTTTTAACCATCTTTTCTCCCCCTCCCTCTGAGACATCCGAATTGTGGGCGAGCAGTGTGATTTCTCTGTGGCTGGCCGTGCCACACTCACCCCCACAGCACTTAGGTTAACTTGGAACTGTTTAGAGAGAATTTTTTTGCTTTCTTGGGTCACATGGCTAAGTAGCCATTAGCCATAGCTTGATTTTGCAAACTGGCAAAGGCCTGGCACACCTTTTCTTCCACCAGGACATGGTGTTTCTGGAAGAGTTTGAAGCTAGATCCTGGAATGCCAAAAAAGAAGCTTTTTTTTTTTTTTTTTCTTCTTTTCTCCCTCCTTCTTCCTCTCTCTCTCTCTCTCTCTTTCTCTCTCTCTCTCTCTCTCTGAGCAGTCCCCCCCCCCCCCCCTGCACTATTGTCTTCTCTTGTGTCACATGCCTGCTGGGGGAAGAAAATGGAAGGTAAGCAAGCAGGCTCCTCTCCAAGGGGAGCTCATGGCAGACAGCAAAGCAGGCAAGTTTACCTCTCCAAAGAGGTCCTGGGAAGGCTGGAGTAAGTTCTGACAAGAGAGGACGTGTGTTTTAAAAAGAACCAAGCCCTCAGCAGAGCAGTGCTAAGGAGAGATCCAAGCTCCTGGGGCCTAGGTGGGTGGTGGTGTCTCTACATGGTCTGTTCTCTCCCTACAGGGCTGCTTCACTTGAAACTACATTGTTCAGCCTTTTTTCCTGACTTCTGTTGATACAGAGTGTTCTTCTGCAAGCCAGCCTACAGCCAGCAAATGTTTCTGAAAGTGTTTTCTAGGCTTTGGAGGAAGTTTTTGGAGTAGGGATGGGGATGGGGGGGGTGGTGGTGTGTGTGTGCAGAGGGGGAGGGGCAACATCCTGCAATAAATCTGTGAGGACTCTTTGAATCCCTCTTGCATGATTTTCAATGAACTAAATGTATCTTTTAATCCTTGTTTTCATTTTCTTTTCCCTCTTTTACATTGTATCATCCTCTGTCCTCCTGGGTGATGGAGCACAGAGGAAATAAAATCATGTCTGTGGCTCATGACAGCATTCCATACTCAGTTGTTGGGTTGTGTTGTTGTGTGTGTGTGTTTTTAATAATCCCATGTAACTGTTTAAAAAAAAAAATTTCCTTTTTGATCAAGTCCCAAATCTGCCAGCCTGTTCTCTCTTCTTAACTGTGGAAAAATGAGACGGTTGCTTGAACATTTGTTGGGTAAGTAAAGCAATCCATTTCCTCTGTGACCATGTATAAAGAGTTTGGCGGACATTTGGGGTCTGTTTATAACAGAGGGTCTTGGCTTACAGCAGTTGGGGGGGGGCTTTTCATTAGCAGTAACCTAATAAGGGCTTTTTAATAGTGTCTTGATTTTAGGTGACTGTTTGAATCCACTATTTTTCCTGATAACGTGCTGCTAGGATTGAAGATCACACTTCCTGTTTACCCTGAGACTGGGGAGAAATGTTCAGTTCATTGTGACTTGACTGGAGACCTTTAATTGGGATTGTATGGATATTTGCTAGAACTCTGGGGTGGGTGACCTGCTTGTGAAATGTAACAAAAATGCTTGTTCTCACAGCCTTAAACATTGGAGAGGCAGGAGCCTGGTGGTGGTGATGGTGGTGGTGGTGGTGGTGGTGGTGATGGTGGTGGTGGTGGTGGTGGTGGTGGTGTGTTGGGGCGGGGGTGTCAGGACTCCGTTTTAAGGACACTTAACTTGTAGTGCAAAATCCCACCCACCACCAAACTTGGTTTGACTCAGGACTCCCAGCACAACAGATTTGGCCTTTTCCCAAGCCTGACCCACACATCTGTATGCACGCTTGCCTTTACTTATGATTTCTCACTTTTTACACTTCCCCTGATCTCTCAATGCTGTAGCTTGAACCTAGGAGGGAAAAAAAGTAGACTCTTGATTCGCATTAGCTTCAGAATTTGCCCAGAAGTTCACCACATAAATTTCCAGCCTGGAGACCAATCTAGCATGACTGACTGTAAATGCTGGAAATATATTCAATTGTTGTATTATATGCCAACTTTATGGAGTCAGTAATCTTTTTTCTTTTTTTCCTTTTAGTTAGTGTCCAGCCACTCACCTTTTAGCATCAGTGGGAAAAAGGCTCATTTAATAACAAGAAATGTACCAATTCTAAGTTAAGAAAAGTGTGTGTGAGGCCAGCTTTTAGAGTTAAGAAGTGCAGGCAGTTAATGATGTTGTGTACTTAAAACTGAACAGTGCTACTACCCCACACAAGTCAGTCCAGACACTTAGCTATTTTCTTTGTTCTTATCTTCTGGCTGTAAATGGAAATTACATATTGAGGTTCTTGTGGCCTCCCCAGAAGCAGTATCTAATCACAAGACTCCTGGTTTGGTGCCTTCAACGTTTGCATAATGGTGTGTTTGTTGGGCTGGAAGGAAACCTAAGGGCAAGGCATTTGTCCTCTAAAAGCTTGCATTAAAATGGCTCCCACAGGTTTGCAAAGCCAAGATCTGTTTTCAGATGTGCAGCCCCAGCAAGTTCCCAGCCCTGGACCCAGCTGGCCACTTTCCTCTGGTACCGCGGCCACCACCAAGCATGAGTCTGTAAAAAGTTAATTGCTTCCAAAGTAGCTTATTTTCCCAGTTTCACTAAGGGGGGAAAAATAAATGTCTGCATTGCAGCAGGACTAGGTAGGGACAGCAGTGCTGGCTTACAGAGCAGCCCAATGGGCCTCCTCTCTCCAGCTTTTGAACCAATAGATTTGGAGGAAAGGTTACAGATTGACAAGTGGAGTGGCCAGACTGAGAAGGGGCCTTCTGGAAGTTTCTACCATCTTCCTTTTAGGAGAAGCCTATCTGCCAAGCTGAAGAGTCTCCTACATTCCAGATCTGGGGCATTCCCTCCCCACCCCCACCCCACCCCCTTTTTCTTCTTTTCTTTTCTTTTTTCTTTTTTTTTTCATCAAGGTAGACTGATCTTTCTGCCTTGGTTATAAATTTCAGAGGGAGGTAAGAAACTTGGGTTGCTTCCCTTTTTCCTTCTGCTTCCTTAGTCCCCAAAGAGGATGCACAGCTGCAAGGAACAAACAGACACACTGGAGCTTTTGATTCTTCTGTCTCTCTCTGTCTCTCTCTCTTTTTTTTTTTCTTCCTTCAAGACCCTCCAGGATGGATTCACTTTTCTGCTTTGGGAAATTAAGTGGCATTCACGTGGGGGAGGGGGAGTAACTGCTTTTATTAGCTCCAGAAAATGGTCAGTGTTCTGTCTGTAACTAGGAATTAATTATATATAATCACTCAGTAAACTTTCTACAGAGTTTTTCTAATTGCTGCGCATGAACATAGTTAGCCTGTTGGAGCCGAGTCCAGTTACTTTTATAATTAACAGCTCAAAGATTTGAGTCAGAAAGAAAGAAACAATGGGGCCTCTTGGATTATAAACTAGGGGTGAAAACAATGGCTTTTTCTCTTTCTTTTTTTCTTTCTTTTCTTGTAACCCTTTTTCTTTTTAAACAAAACATTCCTCCTTTTCTTTTCCCCGGGAGAACAGTGAGGAAGCTTCTTCTGGTCTTAAATAAGAGAGGGGGGAAAATGAGTCACATTTTTAAAAAGCCAGGATGACAGTAACCCAGAAAACCCTGGAGGCAAAGGTAGGTTTTTAAAAAGTCCAACCACTTCAAATGTGTAATCTCTTTGTTTCTTTGGCCTTCTTCTCTCTCCTGTGGCAGAGGCAACAAACATTTGTCTGCCGAGAGGCCCTAGATCTGGCTTTGCCTCTGGTTGACCCTGAAAAGAAAGATACATGCAAAAGTGGCTCGGCCACCCCACAGCAGAGATTTAGTAAGGGAATATGTTTAGAAGCCCTTTCTCCTTGATCTTAAATGCAAAACAAGTGAGGATTCACCCTTGGCTCCAGGTTGCTAGGGCTGTGCCGCCCTTCCCCCCTCTCCCCACTCTCCTTACAGATAAACAAGCTGGCGGGAGCCATGTCAGCACTGCAGCTAGCTCTGCTGCCAGGCTGTCCCTCCTCATCAAGATTACCTACCTACCGGCCGGCGAGGAGCCAACCTCCCGTCCTTGCCCCGGCACAGCCTTGGGCACCATGCCCTCCTTTCTCCCCTGGAGCTAAAAAACAGTCACCTTGAAACTCCCCACTCAGCACCAGAGTGGCGAGGCCAATTCTCAGACCTGTAACAACAGTAAATTACATTATCCACTATGAGGCTGTTAGTCCGGCCTCTGGAAGCGGGTTTTGCAAAACCCATTGTTAGTTTTCGGGGCTCTGTTTTGGGGGTGGACAAAAATCTGATTTGTGAGTATCCCGTGCATTGGCTAAGGGAACGTTTGAACTGTTGTTTCTCCTCTGCAGACTGGGATTGTCTTTCCTTGAGGTTAACTGCCTTAGGACTGGCTGGGTATTTGGTGGCCGTTTTCAGGCTTAGAAACAGCCTTTTGCTTTTACCTTGGCCTCAGACAGGGCTGCAGCCCTTTAGCTTGGCTCCTCAGATGGCTGCTGCCCTTGCAACACTTTGATTTTACAGCTCCTTTTTGGTATGGAGGCAGAGCTGGTGGCTTCTAATGTATCAAGAAGGGGGAATGGGCTTCCTCCCTCCCCTCCACCCCCAGCTTGCTCCCTTTTTAACATTTTTGCATTTGTGCAGGCACCTGTCCGGCCGCAGTTGATGCCACAGGGCTGCATAATTCCTAACCTCCCACCCACCTAATTGGAGGGCAAGGGGGCCCCATCTCAGAGCCTCATGTTGAAGGCTGAGGATCTAAAAGGAAAGGGTTTTCCTCAGGAACCTGTGACTTCACAAACTCCCCCTGTCATTGCAGATTTTTTTTTTTTTTTTTAAGCTTCTAAACGTTGGGTTGTTGGTGTCCTTTGGTTGAGCTTTTCCTAGTTCTGATATTTAGGAAGGTGGCTTTGAAACTAGCAGGGCTGCTTCAACAAGAGCTACAGCTATTGAACAACCTGCTACCATTTTAGCTTCAATACAGGAATGAGGCAGTGTTGCCAGACGCCATTTTAAGAATCCTGCATAAATAGCTTAGCTCCCGATGACTCTGCCTGTTTTAGGTGAGTGCTTATATAAAGCTGCTCTGCTAACCATTCCCTTCCCCCCACCCCCAATTTTTAGAAAAAAAAATTAATTGCAGATTTAGGGAAGCATGGTTTTCTTATTTAGATGTTCACTCTTTTGTGATCTAGAAGAGGAAGATGTTGTGTCTTGGGGATTAAATATTTCTTACAGCCTGGACCAGTTTGGTATTTTGAATGAAAGTAAAAAGCTAAAGGAAAAGTCATTGCGAATGATGCATGATTCTTGAATTGCCGTGCGATGATCCTCATCTGTAGAACCAGAGTCTTGTGCATGCTGGTTATATATTCTAGCTGGGTTAGATATTCTTGGTTAAAAGTCAAATAGTAGGAGCACTTGGGGAAAAGAAATATCTGGGCATTGTGTATCCAGGCTTCTTCTTCTTCTTCTTCTTCTTCTTTTTTTTTTTTTTTTTCTATTTTCCTGTCAAAACTAGATGTTTTCTCTTTTCTTTCTCTCTCTCTTTTGGAAGTGTTGAGGGGATGGCATTCCTGGGAATTACGGACCAGCCTTGAGTCCTCAGAATTAATAATCAGAAGGCTTAAGACATCCTGGAGATGCAGCACTTCATCTGCAACTTTTAATTGCTCTTTTTCAGTGCATGCAGGTTAAGAAGTAAGCCTAGGTTTTCTTGCTCAGGCATTGGGGGAGAAATCTTTTCTTCTTTCTGGGACCGGATGGGAAAGTCTGGGGTTGTATTTGCAGACGCTGTTATTTCTTCTTTAATTGCCTGAAATGCATCAGTTTGTGAAATCCAGAGGCAAGTGACTTAGGGTAAATGCGAGTGCAAGAGGTGGTGGCGGTGGGAACAGACAATGTATACAACTAGTTGATGGTGTATTTTCCTGTTGGGGTGAAAGGCTGTTGTTTGGTTTTCAGCTAATTTTACCCTTTTCTTTAGCTGACCCCCCAGCCTCTCCAGTGGACCTTAAAAAAAAAAGTAATGCCAGTTTGAAACAAGGGCTTGTTGTTCCATTGTTTTTGATTTAAATAATCGGGGGTTGCTGGAAGCTTAGCAGATAGCAAAGATGCTGTATATTTTCTAAGACTTTAATGTGTTAATGACAAGAGTTCAAAGTCTTTTCTCCAGATGCAGCTGCTTTTTCTTTTTAATAATTATTTGACTTTTTTTCCTCCCCTCCAAATGACTGAACAGTTTTTAACCTAAACTGACCACGATCTGTGGGGCATTCAGACAGGTACAGATCTTTTCTCACCACCACTTTTGATGTAATATTCATAATTTTTTCCCTAATAACATACTAGTCCTTAACACTAAGCCAAAAGGAAAAAAAAAAAAAAGAAACAACAACCACCAAAAAAACTGAGATCAGTGGTGTAGAAAAAAGGAAGTCCCTTTAGATGTGGCTATTCAAAATGACTCATTTTGCATTCTGGTCTTTACTCTTGTAAATGAAGTTTTTTTTCTCTTTTAACGCATAGACACTGCAATTTCCTTTAGTCAAATGCAAGTTATTGTGTGTGTGTGCGTGCATGTGCGTGCACGGGTTCCCTTTGAAAGGATGGTTTGCTGATCTGTGAAAAAAGATGGTTTTCTGAAATTGTGCTTGAAAAATCCTTGGCTGAAGCTGGTGGTGCTATTGCTAAAGTTAGGTGTTTATGGGGCCCACTTGTAATACTTGGAAAGATAAAACGGCTTCACTTTTCTCCCCTTTTCTGCAACAGCAAATAGCCACCACCTAACTAGTTTGCATTTCCCTAGCTTCTCAGCCCTGCCCTGCCTGAAGGACTCAGCTCCTCTGGGCTGCCACCAGCCAAATAATTGTTCTCTTGAAAGCAGTCCTTCAGGATCAATACACCTTTGAATGTTTTCATCACTGCAGAAATCCTTCAAGTGGATTTTGGGGGCTCTGTTCTGCATAACTGTTCTATCACTGTAGGTGTTGGTGGGATTCTAGATGAGCGTTTTCTCTGTCCCTCAAAATATGAGATCGGTTGCAGGAAGTTTAGGATTTCATATACTTCATGCCAGAGAGGGAAACAGAATTCTAGTTGCTAGAAAGATCAAGGTTGCTGTTTGTTCTTTTCAAGTTGACCATCTATCCATCTCTGAGGGCTGTTTGGTTTTTTGTTTTGCTTGTTTTTTATGAAAATGCATTTCCAGTTATCCTAGGCAAGAAACCATCAGCAGTATCCATTTGGACCATGTCCGTGTGTTGCAGGCAGTGTGTTTCTGAGTTGAGAATGTTTGTCTCTGAAGTTGGGAATAAAAAGTATTCATGCTAAAATCACCTTTCACAAATCACCTAGTAACACTGCATGTTAGCAAAGTGTTTAAGAGTGTGCTTCTGATGGAAACCATTTGTGACAAGATGCCAGTTGTTCCTTTGGCGATTGGTGTCTCAGCTTCCTTTATGGCGGCAGTGTAAATGAAATTGTTAATAGGGTTCCGTATCAGAGAGCAAAATGTGTTAATATTCCAATTTTAAACTACCTTTCTTTTCTCTGCTGGGAGTAGTTAAGTTTGAGGCGTGCAAGTTCTTCTAATTTTATTCCGAGCTAAAAATTTTTCCTGTCTGGTTCCCATCCTGAGTCCTCTTCCCCTATCAGACATGGCCCTCTCCTAAAGCCATCTCCAACTGACTGTGAGGTTCCAGGCCTTTTTGGACTCATCCTTTGTCTTGTCACAGTCTCAGACCACAGAACACAGAAGGGACATTCTAATCCTTCCTCTCTCAGCCCTCCTTCCAGTCCTGGCTTTGAGTCTTCCCAATGGAAAAATTGGTGATGCACCCATTTTCTTCATGGTGAATCACAGAGTGATGGAGTTGCAGCTAGAGTACTTTGCTCATATTCTTAACACTTCATTGTCAGCCTGAAGGCTTGGAAAGTGCCAGCACCTCAAACATTTTGCACCTATAAAAGCAGAACTACTGGCTTGCCTGGGAGGTGTGTGTGTGTGTGGGGAACACATGAAGTGGCCTGTACTCTATTCAATGGGAGTTCCAGCTGAGAGAGTGAGAGAAGATTCTGGTGGACCTTCCCAGCTAAGAGGCCTGCTTCCTGCCCCCTGCTTCTCTCCCCAGCCCCCAACTCTCAGCTTGTCTTTTAAATAATCCTTCCTCATTCCACTTTTGTGGTGGGGGATAATTAGTCACAGCTCAAGAGTGCTGAATGCTTTCTCTAAGCCATGCGTGCAACAGAGAGAAACATCCAGGGGGTGGGAGTGTGGACACCCCAAGCCTAATTCCTGGGATAAGTGCTCATGGTGTGAATGTTTTGAGACCAGGCCCTTGCTTCTAACCTGGGCATGTTCTCCCACTTTGCAATTTAACATACGTGTGTGTATATAGATGTTTTTCTTTCTTCCTTTCCTTTTTTTTTTTTTTCCTCTTCGTGTTCCTGCCTCATTGGGAAATCCTAAGAATTAGCCACGAGGTCTGGGAAATGCTCTCTGCCTTGCAAAATTCAGAGATCACAACTCTGGGTACCCTGTGAACCACCTCCAACCTGAACCCGGTATTAACAAGGAGAAACTTGTTTACCTGACGGCTGGGTTCTCATTGGCCCACGGGGGCAGATTGTAATTGTGTGTCTAAAAACGTGCTTTTTTTTTTTTTTTTTTTTTTTGCATCCCCCAACAGCATGACAACTGCAATAGTAATTTGACTTAAAAAAAGAACAACTTAGTGGTTTGAAGAACTCCTTTAGGAGTCTTAGCACATTGTTGGAAATCTAGTGTGGGTTTCTTCCCCCTTCTCAGCCCTGCATAAGGATGGGAGATTGTCTTCAACGAGGGTGTGTTGTTAGAACTTCTCAATAGCAGCCCCCATGGGGCAAGTTCTCAGTCTACCTAAACGTGAACATAATTTGCTCTGTTTCAGCTTGGCCGAAGAGGAAATAAAAACTGAACAGGAGGTGGTAGAGGGCATGGATATCTCTACTCGCTCCAAAGGTGAGTAAAAATCTTGTATTATCTCTTCCAGCAGAGGAGGAAATTGGAGTTTCTTTTTCTAGTTGTGGTGCAGTGAAGTGTGGCTCTAGGACCCAAGGCTGTAATACTCCCTTGATTTTGAGAGGAACCTTTGATGGATGGACCTAATTTGTGGAGAAATCCGTTCTTTTGATTTCCTTTCCCTTGTGTGTCTGTGTAGGTAGACTCACCTATTGGGAGGTGGGAGGAATTGTCCCAACAGTAAATTTTACTGTGTCATGACTGAAGGGGAGGGTGGCTGGCTGCCTCTACGCAGGGTGACTTTCAGGAATTCGCAATTTAAATAAAGCGCGTTCTAGAAGAAACCAGAGTGCCCAGCTGCTGCTGGGTTTCTCATTTTGATAAGAGGCCTCTTCGGAATCGCAGAAGTGAAACAAAGTTGGCCTACTTTGTTGGAAAATGGTGCTCTTGGTTAGAGATAAAGAGGAGCGCAATAGGACTCTCTGGGATTTCGGGGGGGCCAGTGTTTGCGTTTAGGACCAGACATGGTTGATGTTTTAATTCGGAATCCTGCACTAGACTCCTCAAAATCTTTTAATTGTAGGATTAGTACTTTTCATTTGGTCTGTGTGAGACTGTATGCGGCTTCCCAGAAGGAAATAGTTACTCACTTTTTGTCTTTGGGGTGTTTTTAGGAATAAGCTCCTGGAGCATTTTCCACATTTTGGTTGATGAAAATGCACATCTCCAAACTTAATGGTTGTACCAAGGTGGTGGTTTTCCATGGAGACAAGTCACTGAGTGTCTGCTTTTAGCTGAGGATTATGGGGGAGGTAGGGAGGGCTAGAGAGCGGGTTATTACAGACTCTGCCAGAGAGATCCTGGATCTTTCTAGAATCCAGCTAGAGCACATTAAAAGAAGTGGCTCCCTAGAGATATCTGAAACAACAAAGTTTTTTTGAGGCTTTTTAGAAGATAGCCCTGTCATTTGGGCCAAAGATGAGGGTCAGAGAGGGAGGGCTGTGCCTTGGGGAGTGGAAGCTGGCTGTTGATGGGGGGGTGGGGGTGCAGCATGGTTTGCTGGGGGTGGGTGGGGGTGCCCGAGATGAGAGAAGTCCAGGCTGCCAAGGTGTGTGGTCTGTGCCTGGGGAATAGAGCAGGCTGAGGATTTGGGGAGGGTGGGTTTAGTCAGAGGGCTACTGGTTCTTCATCACAGCCCCCTTTTCCCCCTCCAGTCTAACCTGTGCTGGGCCCACAGCACCTGTAATGATCAGGAGAGCCAAGGGGAAGTTTGTTTTTAAATTTAATTTATTTGGCAGAGAGAGAGAGAGAGTGTGCATGCAACAAGCAGGGAAGTGGCAGAGGAAGAGGGAGAAGCAGATTCCCCGCTGAGCAAGGAGCCCAGCGCTGGATTCGATCTAGGGTCCTGGGATTATGACTCGAGTTTAACCAGCTGAGCCACCCAGGTGCCCTCATGGGGAAGTTTTGAGCAAGGAAAGAACCTTCCTGAAGAGGGATCTTGAGATGGTTGCTGATGAGGGAGCATGTCCCAGTCCCCTGTGCTCAGCATAGAATGTAAAGAAAGGGATCAGAGAATGGGGTGCGGGGGTGGGGGGGATATCTTTGTCCTCACTCTGGCCCTTACTTGTACACTGTCCCTGTCCCTTCATGTTCTTATCTCTAAAGGGGGATGTGGGTTCAGATTCCTTCCCCCATGGGCTTTTGTAGAAATAGTGCTCACTAACAGTATTTACGAAGGCGTGTTTGTACCTGAAGCCTTTTCTTACTGAATTACTCTGCTTCCTTTAGGAGATGGGAGATGAGGTCACTGAGGCTCTGACTAGCAGCCTCTCTCAGGTCATCAGCATGGGATGAAAGGAACCAAGGCTCCACCTACCACTAGGGAGGCTCTCTTTTCCTGGACACTCAGTGCCTGGAATACCCCGGAGCCTCATAGTGGAGACTTTTCCAGAAGGGTGAGACTCAGGGATCATGAATCTTGCCTCACTTTGCTCAGCCCCCTCACCCCATGTGGGAGAGCCCTCCCCTCATCTTCTTCAGCCCTCCTGGATGCTCCCAGCTCTTTACCAGGTTGTGTCCCCCAATGACTGTGGCACCTGAAGTGATCCCCGTGTGACCACTGTCCATGGTTTCATTGTCCCACTCTGGTCCTGTCCCTACAGCAGCTAGCTCGCTTTCAGAAGACAGATGAGATCCTGCTCATCTTGCAAATTCCTTCCACTGACCTTCCAGTGCCCTCAGGTTCAAGTTGGAGGTCACTGTGGCCTTCCTACCTGGGTTCAACCCACTTGCCTTCATTGACCCCGAGACCTTCTGTTCCACTCTACCAATTTCTCTGCCTGACTCCACTTGAGCTGCCCTGCCTGCTTCCCCTCTGGTCCCTCTTGGGGGCCTTGTGTGTCTTGTGTCCTTTGCTGGGAACAAGCTGCTCTGGGCTCTGCTGCCTATTTCTTTTTTTTGAAGGTTCTATTTATTTATTTATTAAATTTTTTTTAATTTTTTTTTTAATTTATTTATGATAGTCACAGAGAGAGAGAGAGAGGCAGAGACACAGGCAGAGGGAGAAGCAGGCTCCATGCACCGGGAGCCCCGATGTGGGATTCGATCCCGGGTCTCCAGGATCGCGCCCTGGGCCAAAGGCAGGCGCCAAACCGCTGCGCCACCCAGGGATCCCTATTTATTTATTTATTTACTTTTCTTTTTTAAAGATTTTATTTATTTATTCATAGAGACATAGCTAGAGAGAGAGGCAAAGACAGGCAGAGGGAGAAGCAGGCTCCATGCAAGGAGCCCAACGTGGGACTCGATCCCGGGTCTTCAAGATCACGCCCTGGGTTGCAGGCGGTGCTAAACCGCTGCGCCACCGGGGCTGCCCGAAGGTTTATTTATTTATTTATGATAGAGAGAGAGAGAGAGAGAGAGAGAGAGAGGCAGAGACACAGGAGGAGGGAGAAACAGGCTGCATGCCGGGAGCCTGACGCGGGACTTGATCCCGGGACTCCAGGATCGCGCCCTGGGCCAAAGGCAGGCGCCAGACCGCTGAGCCACCCAGGGATCCCCCGTCTGCTGCCTATTCCTTATCTCAGATTCATCTCACACATTCTCTCCCAGGGGCCTCTGGTGGCCACCCAGTCCAAAGGAGCCATTCCACCATTTTCAGTTATATTTTTAAAAGTAACTTCTAATTTTAGAGCAGTTTTAGATTTCTGGATAAGTTGGGATGATAGTGCAGAGTCCTCTCATGTTACCCCTCCCACTCCCCGCACACATCCCGCACATAGAAAGCCCCCCCCCATTATTAACATCAGCCGCTAGCATGGTGCTTTTGGCACGCTTAATGAATCTATATTGGTAGGTCATTATCAACTGAAGTCTGTACGTTGTTCAGATTTCCTTGATTTTTCTACTGAGGTCGTTTTCTGTTCTAAGATCCCACCCAGTAAACCAGATTGCATATAGTTACCATGTCATGGCTCCCCAAGTCTCCTGTTGGCTGTCACAGTTTCTCAGACTTTCTTGTTTTCTGCCGACTTTGATACTTTTGAGGAGTAGTGCTTAGGTATTTTTTGGGATGTCCCTCAGTTGGATTTATCTGTTGTTTTTCCTCACGGCTGGACTTGGGTGGACTGGGATTGCGGGCTTTTTAGGAGGAAGACCACAGACTAAAATGAATTTTCATCACCTCTCATCACATCAAAAGTACATTAAAAAAAAAAAAAGATTTATTTATTTTTAGAGAGAATGCAAGCGACGGGAGGGACAAGAGAGAGAAGGAGAGAGAATCCTGAAACAGACTCCCTGCTGATGGGGGGGCTGAGCCCTTGTGGGCCTCATTCCCATGACCCTGAGATCATGACCTGAACTAAAGTCAAGAGTCCACTACTTAACTGAGAAAATGGCTCAGTCGCCCCTCACGGCTACATGTTACTGAGGTGATTTATCTCTGGTGATGTTGAGTTTGACCACCTGGCTGGTCGGGCTTTGTTAGGTCACCAACCTCCTGTGCTGTACTCTCCGTAAGGTGGTCACGACACCCCCTCCACACCTATTGAGTGGAGGGTACACTCTACTTCCTTGAGGCCCAGAGCTTACATACATATTATTTGGAAGTCTTCCCTAGGAGAGATTTATCCCTTCTCCCCAGTTATTTGTTACTTAGTCATTTATATCAGCATGACTCAGTGCTAGTTTTTATTCATTTTGTTGCTCAAGATGATGTAGCTTTAAGAGGGATGCCTGGCTGGCTTCATGGGTAAAGTGGTGACCCCTGATCTCAGGGTTGTAAGTTTAAGCCCCCCTGGTGTGTGGAGATTATTTACAAATAAAATATTTATTTGATTTTAAAAAAGATTTTATTTATTTGAGAGCAAGAGAGCGAGCATGAGGTGGGGAGAGGCAGAGGCAGAGGGAGAAGAAACAGGCTCTCTGGACCCCAGGATCATGACCCGAGCTGAAGGCAGATACTTAACCCACTGAGCCACCCAGGCGTCCCGAAATAGAAGTCTTTAAAAAGATTGTCTGGCTTAGGCCATTAGGAGCTCTTTCAATTGGCTCCTGCATCTTTTTGACATCAGTGGGGTTGATTGGTTGGTTGACTCATTAGTTGAACGCTGTCTTACTTTTGGCCACTGCAAGATGTACTAGGCTTATCTTTATATTTTCTGCCTTGGCCCTGGATTTAGCCATTTCCCCAGGGCACCCTGGTTCCTTTTATTGAAGAGTAGCATTGGAAACCATGCTTTGGCTCCTCAGGGTGCTTGTTGCTACGGAGATGTCTTTGTTCCTTGGTCCTCTTGGCCCACACAGCAGGGAAACGTATGTGTGTACACTGACCTGTATGTATATCCACAACCATAAAGATTTCTCTCTGTATCTGCGTTAAACCAAACGTGAGTTTGTACACTTGTCTCCAATTCTGATCCATGACTATGTGGATTATTCCAGTGCTCTCCCCTCCCTTGTCTATAACCTCATGCTCCTGAACTGAGAAAGCTGCCTCTCACCATCTGCCATTTGTTTACTACATTCTGGTACATTTTATTTTACTTTTTTTAAAAAAGATTTTATTTATTTATTCATGAGAGAGAGAGAGAAGCAGGCTCCTTGCAGGGAGTCCGATGCGGGACTCGATCCTGGAACTCCAGGATCATGACCTGAGCCAAAGGCAGATGCTCAACCGCTGAGCCACCCAGGCGTCTCTGGGACATTTTAAATCCTATCATTGGTGTACAGCTTGATGAACTTAAACACATGTATACATTTGTAGGACCACAACCCAGATCAAGAGAATTGAATGTTTATGGCATTCCAGAAGGTTCCTCAAGCTAACTCCAGATTTTCTTCATTGTCCTCCTCCATGACCTTTTACTTCTTATCTGTTTATTAATGGTCGCCTCTGCTGGAATGTAGCCTTCTTCTCTCCCCAGGCACTAGACCACCATGCTCAACCACTCCCTTCCCTTTGAGAAGCAGAGTGGCATAGAGTTTTTAAAAAAACCTATTCTAGAGCCAGATTCCCTGGGCTCACACTCTGGGCTGTCTGCTGCCTAGCTGGGTTCTTCTTCTTTTTCCCCCAGATTTTATTTATTTGACAGAGCACAAGCAGGCATAGGGAGAAGCAGGCTTCCCACTGAGCAGAGAGCCTGATGTGGGGCTCCGTCCCAGAACCCTGGGATCATGACCTGAGTTGAAGGCAGATGCATTACTGACTGAGCCACCCAGGTGCCCCATAGCTGGGTTATTCTTTATGGCTCAGTTTCCTTTTACCCACGGGGATGGTAAAGCTAGAGTTTTGTGGTGAGAATTGAATTTGCTCACAGACACAGACTGCTTAGAACTGGGGCTTAGTATATGCTCAGAAGTGTTAGCCAGTTAGAATCCAAGGACAGGGATCCCTGGGTGGCGCAGCGGTTTGGCGCCTGCCTTTGGCCCAGGGTGCGATCCTGGAGACCCGGGATCGAATCCCACGTCGGGCTCCCGGTGCATGGAGCCTGCTTCTCCTTCTGCCTGTGTCTCTGCCTCTCTCTCTCTCTCTCTCTCTCTGTGACTATCATAAATAAAATTAAAAAAAAAAATTAAAAAAAAAAAAGAATCCAAGGACAGGAATAAGCTTGTACTGATAAGCCTGTCAGGTGGAAGCCCCTACTTACCATGTTCTACTGTTTTCCCCACTTACAACCTCTAGAAGGGGATGTGGAAACAGTCGGGGAAACTATGCCCAGACTGTGAAGAGTTGTAAACTTCCCGGAAGGTGGGCTTGGGATAGGCTTCCCATCCTTCTTGGCCTTTGACATTGGAATAAAGCTCGTCTGTAGCCATTTGAGGCTGATTTTCCCAGGGACCTTGCTGTGGTGGGGAAACCATGGCAGGTGGCGGGGAATGGAAGGGGTCACCTGGTTTTGAGGGAGACCTATCTTTCCCCACGGATTGCCTTGGATGTCTTTGTGTGGAACTGAGCTCCTGTGTTCCAGGGTTGGGTGGCCAGCGTCTAGAGCGTTAGGTCAGGTGAGTCAGTTGCATTCCCAGAGGCCTAGAGCTACAATCTTGGGTTGCTCAGGTTCTGAGAGCTGAGGTCAGCATGGTCAAAATGAGATGATTGTAAAGGCTGACTTAACTTTCTCTTCAATCCTAATTATCTCTTAAGTCCATGGTGGGATGATCTAGATCCCTCAAAAGCTTACTTCTCCAGACTGTTTCTTTCTTTTTTATTTTATTATTTTTTTAAGATCTTATTTATTTATTCACGAGAGAAAGAGGCAGAGATACAGGCAGAGGGAGAAGCAGGCTCCATGCAGGGAGCCTGATGGGACTCGATCCCGGGTCTTCAGGATCACACCCTGGGCTGAAGGTGGTGCTAAACCGCTGAGCCACATGGGCTGCCCGTCCAGACTATTTCTTGTGGTTTGGGAAGTTTCAATGCTTCACGCCCCAAATGACACCATTGGGTCAGGAGTCTTTGTGAGCCACGGAAGCCTGTTCTGGTTAATTGGAGTAGAAAAAGGATGCCTGGAAAGTGGTCCCTTGGCTCACAGGGTTGATGGGAAGGCTAGAGGTCCAGGGCTGTTCTGGGGTGTAGAGCCAGTGCACAACAACCTCAAGGTCAACAGGGTAAAGTCCTCTGGGAGAGTCCCTCCTCTTGTTTCATGCATCTGCCCTTTGGCCAGGGAAGGGCTGGTGTTTGGACACCTGGTCCACCCACCAACTGCCTCTACCAGGGAGGAAGTAATTCTTTAGGACGTGACGTGGGCACTCTGGCATCTTGGGAAACTGGCACCATCATTCCCTACTTGCAGGTGGTGAGTAGGCCCTGAACTGTACTGTGCTTGGGAAACTTAGAAAACTCTAAAAAAACGGACTTGACAATTCTTTAATCATATTCCAATATCTAGACCATACGACTCTTCAGGTTCTGTAACTAAATTTCAGTTTGTACACCCATGACACGCAGTCACTTATTAACTGAGTAATTCCTGAGCCAGTCATTGCCATCATCCCAGCCTTGGCATTTACTGGAGCGTTTTCATTCTCTGGAGACAAAAGCTTTCAAGCTTTCAAGATGTCAGGTTGACATTTATGTCCGAGGGTAATGATCTGCTGAAAGATGCTCAAACATAAATTGGGAGTACTGTCCAGATGCCAGGTGTGTTTGCCTAGCTGATATTTTTTGAGTACGTATTAGGTGCCTAGTATTGTATGCAAATTACTTCATTTGATTTTTATAATCATGCTGTGATGTACATGTGTCGTTATTCCCATTTTACAGCCAAGGAAACTGAGGCTCGGTGGGATTAATGGAGTTGCGAAGTGGAAAACTGGGGTCAGATTTTACCTTTGAGCTTAAAGCTCTGTACATAGCCATGTGCTCTGTTCCCAAGGGTGTCAAGTCAGATGTCTGTAAGGTAGATGAGTGAGATGAGCTGGCTGGAGCCTTTGAACAGCAGAGTGCCTGCTCTAATGCGGGAGTGTGCATCTATTTGACTGCTGACCAGCAGGAATATGGCTCATCCAGTGTTGCCCGGATTTTTTTTTTTTTTTCCTCCTGTAAAAATGCCGACCTGGAAATGTGGTTTGTGCAGGCCAATTTCTCAAAGACCACGTATGAACCGAACAAAACACATCTCCAGGTCAGAAAGTGGCTTGTCAGTTTGCATTCTCTGCACGAGACTGGTCACAGCAAAGTTCCTTGCAGGATTTTGGCCACACGATGCACGGCTCAGAGCAAGCCCCTCCAAGGCTAGGGACCTGAAAAATGATGGTCTCCGGGAGTTCATGTCTCCATACAAAGGCTCCCCTGTTTGGGCTGCTTTTGCCTCTTGATCCTGCCATGTGTGCATTTTGCAGTAATGATTGTGCTGTGCGGATGCCAGGCTGCCAAAGCTGAAACCATTTTTAAAAATGTCTGTGTAATGTCACCCGCAGAAGGGAATGAGCCACTTGGAAACTGTGCACAGATGCAGCGGAAGCCCAAGATATTAAAATCTTGAACAGTATCATTCTTGCTGAGATTTGCCTGGGTTAGGGATATGTTTTCCGAGACAGGATGCTAGAGAATATACAATTATAGCAATTTGCTAACCAGCCTCAGACCTTAATTAGTACAGGATCCTTGTTCTCACTGTTGTATGTAAATTAAGACTGTTTCACAAAGGGATTGTTTATGAGGATGGCTATGAGATAGAGACCTTCTGCCATTTTATTTTTTCCTCAAGGAAACTCTTTAAGAAAATATAACCATAAACATTCTTAAATCACAGTGTGATGCAGAAGTGCCGAGAATTTTCTTTTAAAAAATGAGCATCAGTATTTTTTAACTCTATTTTGGCTCTTCTGCAGCGTAAGAAGTGCCATCCATGTACTGCGCAATGGAAAGCATTTATTTATGAGTTAGATTACCAGATTGTTCCTCACCCAAGAAGGTTTAAAATGTCCTGGAATTCTGAAGATGTTGGATAGTAGGCTTTCCAAATGAGAAATCTACCTTCTCTTGGCCAGAGTAGCATCTGCTGTGCATGTGTTCTTGGGACCCTGTCTCCCCTGCTTGTGCAGTTCAGTTTTGTGGTTCACTTGTGGAAAACTTTGTGTTTGCCCCATTTTTTTTAGCCCCATTTTTGAAGCCTGACCCACGCTATATGTTTATGTGACTTCTGTTGTTCTAGAAGACTGTGATCTAAAATTGACTGCTTTAGTTTAAAAAGAACGGTTTCCTTTTCTTCTTCCAATTGCTGGTAGAGGTTAGGTACCAGGTCCAAGGACTTTTAGAGATCCTGGTACTTTTTTTTGTCTGAAACTTTCTTTTTTTTTTTTTTTTTTTTAATTTTTATTTATTTATGATAGTTACACACACACAGAGAGAGAGAGAGGCGCAGAGACACAGGCAGAGGGAGAAGCAGGCTCCATGCACCGGGAGCCTGACGTGGGACTCGATCCCGGGTCTCCAGGATCGCGCCCTGGGCCAAAGGCAGGCGCTAAACCGCTGTGCCACCCAGGGATCCCTGTCTGAAACTTTCAAATATAGGTTTGATCCCTTGATGGTGGGTATTCCACCATTGACTTGAGGGGAGCAAGTTTGGAAAGCCCATGTCTCATAGTGGGGGTCAGTTGCAGTATCATGGGGCCCTTCCAACCATCACCCCGAGTCCCTTCTGCCCACCTCCATCTTTCTTGGGGATCTAGAAATCTGGCATTTCATGGACTTTAAGAACAACAAAAAAAAACAAAACCCAAACCAAAAGCTTTATTGAGATATAATTGACATATTGTACAAATCTCCATTTTAAAGTATAAACTTTAAGTAGTTTTGAATATGTTCACAGTGTGGTGCAAATCACCAGGACTGATTTTTAACATTTTCCTCATCCCAGTGAGAAACCGCATCCCCATTAATAGTCCCTCCCCATTGTCCCTTACCCCAGCCCTGACAACCAGAAATCTACCTTCTGTGTCTGTGAATGTACTTAATTTTGCTTGTTTCATACAAATGAAATTACAGAGTATATGACCTTTTGTGTTTGACTTCTTAGACCTGATGCTTTCAAGACTCATCCATGTTGTCGCGTGTACACAAGTACTTCATTCCTTTTTACGGCGGAATACTGCTCTATCATGGGTATATTACATTTTGTTTATCCACTCATCCATCTGTTAACAGACATTTGACTTTTTTTTTTTTTTTTAGATTTTATTTATTTATTCATAGAGACACAGAGGGAGAATGAGAGGCAGAGACACAGGCAGAGGGAGAAGCAGGCTCCATGCAGAGAGCCTGACGTGGGACTTGATCCAGGGTCTCCAGGATCACGCCCCAGGCTGCAGGCGGCACTAAACCGCTGCGCCACCGGGGCTGCCCCAGACATTTGACTTGATTCCACTCTTTGGCTACTCTGAATAAACGCTGATGTGAAAATTTTGTATGCGTTTTGTGGGGATGTATGCTTTGTATTTCTCTTGGTTATAAACCTAGGTAGGAGTCTGGGGTTTGGGGTCATTGGGTGACTGTTTAATGTTTTGATGAATGTATAGATTTCTTTTACACATTAAAATCTCTCCCACATCTACCCTCTTGACCCTGTGTGTTTTCTACTAGCAACTCTTCTTGTTTCTGGACTCTTCTTCAAACCCAGACTCCTTACAAGAAGTGTCTATATTCATGTCTTGGATTCTTCACCTCCTGATATGTCCTGCTAGCTCCATTGTGGCTTCCACGTGGTCCCTCCACATTAGCTTCCTCACTGCACTTTTGCAGACTCCCTGTTACTTTTTCTGGTGGAGCTTTTTGGGGCTTGTTCACTTTGATCTGAGAGGGGTATTGGACATTGCTCTTCATTCGTCTCCTGGAAACCATCTCTTCCTTTGGCTGTTTTTTTTTTTTTGCCATCTCCATCCTGGTTCTCCCCCTCTTTTCCTGGCACATTCTCTTCGGCCATTAAGTGTTGGCGTTGTAGAAAGCTTGGCCCTGTCCTCCTCTCTCCCAGCGTGTTCTTTCCCTGAGTGATCTCGCCCACATCCGTAGCTTTGTGACTCACACATTTTTTATTTCCAACCTAGATTTTTTTCCTGAGTCATGAGGCAGAGAGGGCCAGCTGCCTACCTGGCTTGCCTACCTGTTGTTCACAGGGGTCTTAGACTCTGTGTGTCCCAAGCTGATTTCACATCTCCCCACCTGCTTTCCTGCTGCCCACCCCTCCTAGCCCCCAGCAAAACAACTGCTTTTCTACCGTGATGGATAAGCCAGTGCTCTGCTAGTTGGCTGGGTCAGAGATATGGGAGTTATTCCTAATTTTCTGTCTTTTTGCCTTTTTGTGTCATTTTCTTTTTTTTTTTTTTTTTGTGTGTGTGTGTGTCATTTTCTTACAGTGTTAGGTCCTAAGTATCATTCTGTATGTTATCATTCTTGTAGAACAGTGGTCTCTTGGCTCGTCCTGTGGTCTCTGTCCTGCCCACCACCCAAATCTTTGTGTAAGGGACCTCTATGGCTCCCACCTCCCGTTTAAAGCTCTTACGTGCTTTCTCCTTAGTTTTAGGATGAAGATCAAAATCCTAAAACCCCTATATGTTGCCTTCCTGCTTACCCTTTCAGCCTTTCACTCTGTTCCCCTTTTCTCTCTTACTTGGGCCACACTGATCCTTTAGATTCCAGAGAGTGCCATCTCTAGCCATGGGATCTTTTCTCCTTCTTGGGAGATCCTGTCATCACCTTTCTCCTAACCTCCCAACCCCCCTGAGTCTAAGGCTCTGGGTCCTGCCTTTTGTTTTCCTTGATCCTCCTGTGCCTGCTGCCTTTTAACTACCGCTGTGCCTGTTCTGGTTGGTGTGCAATAAATATTTATTTTGAACGAACAAGTGAATGGCTTGACTTTGTCTATCAGATGGATAGAACTTTTATCCTGGAGAACCAAGTAAAAACAGCCTTTCAGCTAGAGAGGATGGCTTTGTTTCCAGCATAATCCGTGCCTGGAAATAATTACCCAAGCTCAGATGTCTGCTTTCCCTGAAACGATTGGTGGCCTGTCTTTCTTTCCCTCCAGGGATATAGCACTCTATGAAATGGCCCCCTTCCCTCAGATTTCTTTCCCTTCTCAAAGTAGTAATACCACTCTGGTAGGGCCCTTTCCAAAACACAAGTCCGATTGTTCTGCTATTCTGCTTTAAATTTCCAAGGGGTCCTGAAGACCACTGTCTTGAGCAGAGAGTGAGATTCAAGGCCTATCCTCATCCCTGCAGACCTGCCCCTTGTCCTGTACAGCCTTTCAAGGCTGTGTGTGGGTCTTGTCATAGAGGGGGTTCTCCTGCTCCGCACAGAGGCTCACCTTTGCATGTCCTTCCAGACTGCTCTCCTAGATGACTGCCTTAGTATCACTTTCTCCTCATGCTTGGGGAGCCAGGCCCCCCTTTCTTTCTGAGCCTTTATTTACACCTCCTTCAGTGGAGTCCTTTGGCTTCCAAAGTCAAAATCACCCTGGAAAGTCCCTTAAATTGTCCATGAAAGTACAACAATCAGTTCTGATCAGGCATTCTTATACGTACTAAAGGCTTGAGAATTTTCGAGCTGGGCTGAGGAAGGAATCAAAGGCTAGTCCACATACATATTTCTAGGCATCACATCATTATGCCTTGAAGACACCTGCTAAATCCCTCAAGTAGGGATGGGTGGAGGATTCTGAGGTATTCTTGCTCACTTGCTGTGCTGGCTTTTTTGTCTGTTTAATACAGAGCTTCTTACAGTGATGCTGTCTGCTATATGAGGTTGTTTACATTTACATTAATTTTTTCTTAAAGGTTTCATTTATTTATTTATGAGAGACACACAGGGAGAAGCAGGCTTCTTGTGGGGAGCCTGATGTGGGGCTTTATCCCAGGACCCTGTGATCACAACCTGAACTAAAGTCAGAGGCTCAATCACTGAGCCACCTAGGTGCTCCATCATTTACATTAATTAAAATTAAAAAAAAAATTGTAGTGTACTAGCTACATTTCAGTTGTCCAGTAGTTGCCTGCAGCTTAGGTGGCCATATTAGATAGCACAGGTATAGAACATTGCTATCATTATAGAAAGGTCTATTGGACAGCACTGCTCTGTAGCTTTAACACCTTGGTGGGTGGTGTGCTGGATGCCATTGGTGAAAATTATCTAGTCAGGGATCGGCACAGCATAGAAGATGCTGAATGAATAGTTACTGCATCAGAGATCAAGTTTTGCCAGTTCAGACCCTCCTGGACCTCCTCTTTTTTCCAAAAAGCTCTGTCAAGAGAGTATGGCTGTCTCCCTGTGTTCTCAAGTTGCCATTTCTTGTCTAGGCCCCACTGAACCGACTTTCTGCCAGGCCCCTTGACATCGTGAAACGCTGGCTGGGAGACAAATAGCACAAGATAATGCTGGGCCACCCTCTCTCCAGCCTCCCAGATAAAACGTCTGTTGTAAAATTCATTTACCTGTGTGTCTCTGCCTAAGTGGTTATGGGCACCACCAGGTCTGTCTCACCTCTGATCCCCACAGTACTATAGGTTTATCGTAGCTGCTCAGTAAGTGTTTTTTTTTTTTTTAAGTATCTCTTCCAAGAAATATAAACTAATTCAGGGAAGAAAATGGATTATTGGATTTTCTTTTCCAGCGCTAAAGGTAGCACATCTCTTTGTGACATAGGCAGGCCATTCCAAGGACCCAGAGGAGGTCCTGCAGGACAAACCAAGAGGATCCTTGGCTTTGTGCAAGATTTGGGACACCTGGGTGGCTCGGCCGTTGAGCATTCGGCCCAGGATGTAATCCTGGAGTCCCGGGATTGAGTCCCCTGTTGGGCTCCCTGCATGGAGCCTGCTTCTTCCTCTGCCTGGGTCTCTATGTCTCTGCCTCTCTTTCTGTGTCTCTCATGAATAAATAAATAAATTCTTAAAAAAAAAAAAAGGAATCAAATACAGCCAGGAGCTCGGGATCCAGTTCTTAGTTGTTATAAGGTGTTTGGGGGCCTAGGATGAAACTCAGAGGATGATTCACTTTTCAGGCTTCCCTGCTGGGATGGGGACATGGCTGCTTTGGTTTACTCAGATGCAAGGTGAGACTTACAGCATGAGTAAGTGGGGCCTAGCAGAAACACAGTAGGTGGAGCCTTTCTAAAATGGAGTCTCTTCTGCTTCCCTATCTCATTTGTAACAAGCCGAAGTATACAAAGAAAAAGCTAAAAATCTCACTCCCCCCCATAACCGATGTTAAGTGATTGATAGATTTTCATTTATTCTTTCTCCCCCACTTAGAAAAATATAAACAAACTTCTGTAGGGGCGAAAAAGTTCTCTTCTGGATTCATTGGCCGGTCTGATAATTTGATTGATGTATGACACACTAACAGGATGAAAACAAACAAGCTTAATGCATGAATACGTGAGAAAGACCCAGAAAAACGGAGTGACTCCCGGAAATGGCCAAAGACATCTCCTTGGACCCACCATCTTCAGCTGAAGACAGAGGGTGTTGGGGGCAGGGAGTTATGGGAGGTCACCAGGAAAAGCACGAGAACAAGAGTTAGGTTGTTATGCAGATTTAAGTCGTCTTCCCCTTGAATAAGAGTTTCTAGTTTATTCCCCTTTTCCTGGTACAGCTGGGGATATATTCTTACAAATGGAGATTTTCCTTACACATGTAAATGTATCTTACAAAAGGCTAATTTCTACCTGGTGTTCTCAGAGCTACTCCTGCATTTGCAGTTTCTTAAAAATAACCAGGCTGAATTAATCCTGGTGCTCCAGAGATGGGTTTTGGGGTGGCAAATCCCGCTCCCCTGCGGTACCAGGGTGGGGTTGAATTTCTGGGACTTGGCCATCCTAGCAGAGCGTCCCTTATCTCTTTTCCCTGTACTTGCCTTCTTGCTCTTCTCTGCTTTACTCTGCCTTTAAGAGATTTTCAAGGTTAGATTTAATTACCTTGATGGTTAAAGAACAATAGAGACCTTGGCAAATGGGGAGTTTTGCCTTCCATCCGTGGAGGGTGGGCAACTTGGAGGATTGTTTCATGTGGAAATAGAGACCCTAAGTGGCCAGATCATCTGCTCTCTGTTGTTTAAGAGAAGCTAGTAATCTGGATTTATTCTAGGTACAATTTCTGCTAATTTAAAAAGTATCGCCTAGCTGGAAGTGGGCTGAATTCAGTTTGAGGTCCTTCGTTGGACCACCACAGGCCCAGGCCATGGTTGTAGGCTGATGTCCTGGTCATTGCTCCCCATCTAGGTCACTGGATCATCATATCAGTTGTCACTAGGGCCCCCTTCCTAATAAGGTGACCTGGTTTTGTCCTTCATCTCTTTAGCCACCTCCAGGAACCCCCTATCCCCACACAGCAGTTGGGGGAATGTCATTCAAACTAGGTTGCTATTTCTTGGGTTGGGACCAGACACACTAGTTGGTGGGAATCGTTTGAGGAAATATGTACATTTAAAATCTAGACTTCCGTCGAGTCTGGTGAGGTAGAGACCATACAGAGCAGACTCATGGCTAAGAGCTGGATGGAAAGAAGGTGAACCTACCAAGTCCACACTGCTGCACTCATTTAGAGACGTGCTTGCGCTCCGCTCCCCTTGAGTCCTTGCCTCGTATTGTGGGGACAGAATCAGAGCATCCCAGTGAGGATTCAGGGAGGGGTTGAAAAGAGATCCTCAGGCTTTTTTTTTTTTTTTTTAAGAATTTATTTATTTGACAGAGCACAGACAGAGGGAGCAGCAGACTGGGAGAGGGAGGGAGAAGCAGATTCCCCGCTGAGCAGGGAGACTGATGTGGGGCTAGAGCCCAGAATCCGGGGATCATGACCTGAGCTGAAGGCAGAGGGTCAACCGACTGAGCCCCCCGGGTGCCCTATCCTCAGGCTTAAAATGGTCTGTGGAGAAAAAGGGCAGAGAATCAGGACTAAAAAATTTGGTTAAATGGTCATCATGGTGGGTGGTCTCCCAGTGGGGAGCTTGTTTTCCCTGGAGAAAGTCATTACCCCTCTTTAACTCTAGGTGACTCTGAGACAATAGCTCTCTGCAAGAAGAATGCAGAGCCGGAAAATAGGTGGCTTGTGAAAACCTCCGGAGTTTCCCCCTATGGTTTCTCAGTAATTGTGTTTAGCTGCAAGGCCCCATCCTGCTCGGGAAATAAATCCTTACTTAATCCCCTCCTTCTGGGGAAATGGGCTCTTTAGGCAAGAAACTGGAATGGCCGAGTACCTGTTGAGAAGGGAATTTCCTCTCTAGGGTTCTGGTTTCTCTCTTTCGGACCCTGAAATGGCCATGGCCTCTTGTGTCCTCTTCCCCATTAACTTTATACCCCTCCTGCCTTCTTGGATTGCTGGGAGAAATTCGTAGACCGGAAACAGGGAAGGGGAGCTTGTGGTGAGTCAGGTCTGCTGGCACACCTTCGACCTTGGCTAACCCTTGTTGCTCATTTACCTAGTCAGATGTGTGTCCTTGGGGACACCTCTGAGCCAGGCCCCGAGCCACGCGTTGGTCTATGGCAAATAGAGACAGAAAAACAGATTGAGCTCACACTTTGGTGGAGACACACACACAAAAAAAGTGAATCAGCAAAAGAAGAAATAATTTTTGATAATTTTCAGTGAGAGATGACTGCAGTGAAGACAGCAGGAACAGCAACACACAAATGCGTGCGCGCAGACACACACACACAGATACACACAACCAAACCCACCCTTCAAGATGATAAGGGGGCTGGAGGCTGGAGGGTGATGTTTGAGCCAAGAGCAGTAGTTGCCAGGTATGGGAGGATTAGGCATTATTAGGCATTGAACATTCTAGATGGAAGCGTCAGCAAGTATACATGGGCTTGGCTTGTGTGTAGCCATTGTGGTTACGGTTCGGTGGAAGGGGGAGAAAAGGAGAAAAGACCTACCATGTGTGGGGGCATGTAGGTCTGGACAAGCTATTGAGTGTGTAGAATAAGCCCCTCAAGTTTTAAGCAGGGGCTGCCTGTCTTGCCTAGGTTTGAAGAAGGCTGCTGTCAAGGGGCAAGTGAATAGTCCTGGTGCTTTGGCTCAAGGTAGGCAGCTGTGAAGGTAGGACTGAACAAGATAGGGCAGATGATGGGCAGGGAAGGAACACCCCTCTGCAGAGTGCTTGCTCTGTGCCAGGCACCACGTAGGCACTAACCCTGCAAGGTTGGGCATCCTTAATACATTGTGCAGGTTGCTAGGAATCAGGCCAGTTTCGAGACCCTCATTTGAGGAAGGCTGAGAAGGAGGAGTCTGGGGGAAGAGGTTCTGTCCGGAAGCATGGGGTGGGGTCCTGAGGGCCACCTAGACTGTTCTGCTTTTATCTGGGAGGAAATTCTGAGCCATGCAGGGATTTTGAGCCTGGCTTGGCTGAACCTGTGTCAGCCTGAGGACTTGCTGGGAAAGTTTGTGTCTTCAGTGAAACTTTTTTTCCCCCCCAGGAACAGTCAGGGAAGAGCTAGTCTGGTGCACATGTAGGTGAAGGTGCGAAAAGACTTGGGGAGACTGTGTTGAGCTTTCACGATAACACGTGAGATGTGTTTGTGTGGCATGTGTTGTCTCATTAAATTCTAATAACCCTTTCAGGAAGGTTCTAGTAATCGTAGCTGAATTTAACTTAGGCTCAAAGAGACTTGCCAGAGGATACACAGCTGGCAGGTGGCAGTGCTTGGAGTCAGACCTAGTGGTATGGCTGATTAGCCCGCACACTGCACAACAGTGCCGGGTTGACATTGGCCCACAGCAAGCACACCCTCGGTGATAAGAGAATTACAAGGTGGTATTGACAGCCCTAGGGAACTAGGGAACCAGTCCACTGACTGGTGCAGTTAAGAGCTTTGGGGTGGGAACCAGCTGCAGTGGAACTGCCAGCACCACATGCTGAATTGGGGTGCATGGCATTTGAGCACATAAATGACTTTGTTTCTTGGAATTGCATCCATCAAATGGCTGCAAAAACATCATCCCTCCCCAGAAGGGATTCTAAAGAGGATAATCAAATCACATCTTAAGAAATAGTAGGTGTGAATTGCACAAGCCCTGTTTGAGAAAAAGCACTGTTTCTCTAGCCAGCTCTGCCCTTTCTCCTGACTTGCGTTGTTCACAAACTCCTGCTATTTTTCCTGGTCCCTTTTTTATCAGTGTGTAATCAATCAGTTTCACATTCTCTGTGGAACATATTCTACATTCATCCTCTGTTGACCAGCCGGTTCATCGTGGGCCTCTTTTTTTCTCTGGGCCTCAGTTTCTTTCTTTCTTTTTTTTTTTTTTAAAGATTTTATTTATTTATTCATGAGAGACACAGAAAGCGAGCGAGCGAGAGAGAGGCAGGGACACCGGCAGAGGGAGAAGTAGGCTCTATGTAGGGAGTCTGATGTGGGACTCGATTCCAGGTCTCCAGGATCAGGCCCTGGGCTCAAGGTGGTGCTAAACCGCTGAGCCACCCGGGCTGCCCTGGGCCTCAGTTTCTTTATCAGTAAAATGGGACTACTTAGTATCTACCTTCTTGTAGAATCTTGGTGAGGAGTAAATAAATTGATCACTTGCATTTAGAACAGTGCCTCAGAGATAAGTGGTCAGCAAAGGGCAGCTACTATTATTATAGGTTTCTCTGGCTGTCTTTCCTCCAGGGCGGGGACCTTCCCCTGACAGTTCCCTGGGTAGGCTAGATGTCTAGTAACTAGTTGCTCAGTGACTTTGTCGACGCTCAGGTTCTTGTTTTCTTCTGTTTGAAATGTGCAGTCAGGGCCACCAGGTGAAGTATTAGGCATTATTTTCCTTTTTAATAGATACAGATGCCTCCATGGGTGGTGTATTTACACAAGGTTGGGCTTGCCTGGCAGCTCACTGGAAGCTTCTTTACACCAGGATTTCTCAACCCCGGCTCTACTGACATTTTTGGGCCTGATCGTTTTGGGACTGTTCTGTGCACTGTAGGGTCAGCAGCATGCCTGGCTCCCACCACCTTCCTTTTTCTAGTTGTGGCAACCAAAAAATTGTTTCTTGACATTGCCGAGCGTCTCCTGGGGAGACCCGGTGAGAATCACGGCTTTCTGCTGTTCTAAACACCTGAGCCCCCTGCAAGTGTCACCTGATGAATGCTGGGCCAGCCCTGAGCGCCTCCTGCGTGCTGGGTGCTGGAGGTGCAGATGCAGCCCCTGGCCTGTAGTGAGAGCTCCAGTTTTCTTGTAGCCACTTAAAAATATTTTAAAGAGTTAAATACCCGAACACGGTCAGAAGGAACTGAAGGAGGAGTCGGGAGTGTTTCCTGATTTCCTGGGTGTTTCTCCAGGCCTCTGCAAACCCAGAGCCTACACAGCCCCAATTTCTTTCCCTCAGGTCTATTTCTGGCCAAAATTTTTTCACTTAGGTTTTGTTCTTTGCCAGCACATAAAGATGAGATTTCTTCTTCGTCCCATTTTATGGCTGCATGAGCGTTTTTTTGCATTTTAGCCTCCTGGTGCTGACACTGAAATTGCTTCTTCCCATCTTTGGCTTCCATAGGACGTGCTGTCTTGGCTGTGCCAGTGGGCTGTCCTGTACATTCCTGAGCTGGGGAGCAGGGAGTGGGTGGGCTCACTGATACCCAGGTGACCTTCCCTACGATAAGATGCGACCTGGTCTGAAATCATTGCTTTGTCAAAGGACCACAATGAGCTGACTCTAGAGGGCCTGTCCCCCACCCTTCCCCAGTGTCCTAGCACTTTTCATCTTCATCAAGGTGACTTCCTGAGAGGTCGGCCCCACACCCAGGCCGGCCCAGGGCAGTGTGGGGAGCATCGCCTGGTTACCAGCGGCTCCCTTTCCTTCATCTGAGCCTCTTTATTTCCCCTTCCTTCCTCTAAGCCTGCTAGTCCGCATTGGCTGCCCTGGGGCAGAGTCACCCTTTTATTTCTGAGTTGGCTCTCTGATGGCCACAGTCCCGCGCCCCCTCCCCTCCTTTGCAAGCCACCCACCAGCACCTGAGCTTTTTAGAACCTGAGCTGGGCCTGGGGTTGGGAGTGACCGGGCTCAGCCTGGATAAATAATGCAAATAGTTTCCTCCACGGGGACCCACTCCTCCCGCGAGCCCTCCCCGCGCAGCCAGCTACGTAGCAAAGGCCAAAGGCAACCGGTTCCTCCACACTGTCTTTGTGGTGACTTGGCATAGCTGACGGCCCCCTGAGACGCACACACGTTGGGCGCACGCAGCCTTTTGGGCCTGGGCCTGCTCAGGCGGTGGGTGGAGTGCCGTGGTTTCTGGCCTGGGGTTGGGCCCTGCCTCCCCTTGCTTTTGTGAAATTTGAAAGAGCTTGGCATTCTTGAACCAGGAAATTCCTGTTGAGATGTTGTCCCTTTTCCAGAAGGCCTCATCCCCCCGGAGGGGGAGAAGGGGGCTGGGTGGTTGCGACTGCCTCTAGTTGTTGAGGGCAACACAGTTGAATTCATTTGTAAATCAGCCTCTTTCCCCTGGATTGAGGCAATTTCTGTCCTGCCTGTGGAGTTTGGAGGTTCACCTTTTCCATGCGAATGCTGTTGAGTCGCCTCAATCCGCCTGATTTTCAGGGAGGGACCTTCAGAGGGAGAAATGCACCGACACGTAGCGGGAATTTGGCTTTCTAAGGAGAGGCATATCAGAAGTAAGGTTAATTTGAAAATTATTAGAAAATAAAAAAAAAGCTCAAAACCCCTTCACATCGCAAACCAGCACACTCCCTTCTGGACTTCTCACACCAGCCAGCAGGACGAGGGCAGTTTGTTGCGTTTATTCACATCCGGTGAAGCAAATGGCTCTTCGGTGCAGTGTGCTGAGGCTTCGCCGGGCTGCTGGCTGTCGAGGGTGATAAATTAGAGCCGAGAGCCTGGGGACATGGAGGCGCGTCCCCTGCCTCAGACTGCCCGACTGCAGAGAGGTGAGGGTGACCTTCCCGAGCCGGGCCACCTAGTGCGTACAAGACAGGGGCTGGCCTGGTAAGTGGTGACTCTTAGCCTGTCCTCTTTGCTGCTTCCTCCTCCCCCTGGGAGAGGCTGCTGAGGATCCGGAAGCAGGAATGTCTGCCGGGTGAGAGCCTCAGTTCTCTTTCAAAGAGAGGGGAGGCCCTGTGAGCAGCAGAGCTTTCTCAATGGCAGGTAAGCGCCCCTTTTCAGGGTTACCTGCCCCTCGCTTGCTTAGCCTCTGAGGTGCTCGGGAATCCTGGAACAGTGACATCCCCCCCCCCCCCCCCCCCCCCCCCCCCGCCCCCAAGTTGAGAATGACCCTTTTGTTCCACAGCCTTATTTCCATACCAGACCTTTTCCTGGTCCGGGTGAGAAGTTCACCTTCTCAGGCAGGGAGGCCCCTGACAAGGCTGGCTCTTCTGGAGGAGGCTGCGGCAGGCCCCTCGGGCGGGCTGCAGCCTGTCCTCGGGGTGGTGTGGTTCTAGACGGTCGGCGTGTGCCCAGATCATTCCTTTTCGCTCATGTGTTCCTCATGGCTTGGGTATTATCTGCTGGAAGAAAAAATCCTGCCCCCTTCTCAGCCCCATCCCTTTGCTCCCCCATTCTCATTTCTGCTCTGGGCCTGAGGGAAATTCCAGGCTCTGGTTTCATGATGATGTCCTTACTGGCAGACGAGGGCCCTCTGATTCCCGGGGAGGGAGGCCTGTGTGGGTACCTGCTTGTGCCTTTGGACAGCACGTTGAGATGATTAACCGTGCTGCGCTCTGCTGCTCCTAGGAGAGTGGCGAGTGGTCCTGTTTGAAGGAGGCTATGGCGTGGGCTGGCAGTGACCGTGAGTGCTGTGTGCCACTGCCCTGGAGCCCCAGCCAGCGCAGGCCCCTGCTGCCCACCGTGCCTTCGTTCGTGGTGATGGGAGGCAAGCCGGACTGCTCACAGTCTGAAATGCAGAAGTCCTGTCTCGAGCTCATTCCTGTCTCCACGTTCTATGGGCCGGCCGGCGTTTCCATAACTCTGACCTTAAGAAGGCTCCTCTGAGAAAACTAGGCCTGATTTTGCAACGGAGGCATGGGGAAGGAAGAGGAAGAGGAGGAGGAGGTGGAGGAGGAGGAGGAGGGATGATTGTGGGCTTGGAAAAACAGCTATGATTTATGGAGCGCTTACTCTTTGTGGGCATTATGCTGAGAGCTTCCCATGACTGAACTCATTTAATCCTTTTGTAACTCCCCAAGGTACCCTGATCTCCATCCTGCAGAGGACGGAGTTACAGAGAGGTTAAGTAGCTTCCTTAAGCTGCACTGCATGGAGGTCCTAACCACTGTGACACCCTGCCTGTTTCATCTGTGACCTGGTTTATCAGCATATGTGCTCCAGCTTCTGTGCAGGGTGGCCAGCTTGTCCTGCATTGTTGTCAGACTGTCCGACTCTGGACAACCGGCAGTTGGCCACCCTATGTGATCCACGATGCCTGTCGGCTTGTTGATGGGGTTTCTTTTCATTCAGGCCCACAGGCTGGCCGTCCACAGCATTAAGGACATTTTAACACCCACAGAAACACACAGGGTGATACTTCTGGGGAAGTGCCCTTCTGTCCTGCTGGGGCCCTTTCCCTCTCCTAAGGAGACAATTCTCTGTCATGGTGTGTCATTTCCCAAACTCTGGAGAATGTCGAAGGCCATGACTCAGGTGCCGGATGTGGGTGGGGGTGGGGTGCCTGTAGTGGCGGAGTCTGGCAGGCTTGGATGGAGATTGGAAGGGAGCGTGGAGGGTGTGTGTGTGGGTAACTGGGCGGCTCAGTGGTTGAGCGTCCACCTTTGGCTCAGGGCGTGATCCCAGGGTCCTGGGATTGAGCCTGCTTCTCCTTCTGCCTGTGTCTCTCTGTCTGTCTCGTGCCTCTCATGAATAAATAAAATCTTAAAAAAAAAAAAAGGGAGTGTGGGAGAGAGGCGTGGGAAGAGATGACCAAGCAGGCCCCCTGCCTCTAGCCTGTTCTGTGGCACGGCCCATGTTCTGGTGCCACCATTGGGAGGTGAGTGTGCTTCCTGGGGAATACAGCGACCTCACCAACCCCCAGGCCACCATCTGTATTTCCGAGGGAAAAAGGCCAAATGAGAGTGTGCTCTTAAACATAGACCCTGTGTTATGTGGCCCTCTTGCTGTAAAACTGACAGTCCCTCCCTGGCCTGAGGCCATGTGTGAGCCTCCTAGTCACATGGCCTGGGTTCAGATCCCAGCCCTGCTACTTGTGTCATCTTGGGCAAGTGACTTAGACGGAAGTATACCAAAAGCATTTTGAACAGGGCCCCCGACGTTGTATGTATTAAGAGAAAGCCTTAGCTGTTAATACTCCTGGCTTGGGAAAGCTAAGAGGCTGGGTTATCTTTAAGTTTGGTGTCCTTGAGGTCAGGGGACATCTAGGAAGGGCCGAGTGGGATTATTCCTGGTGGTTCACAAGACACGAGTTGGAGAAGGATCTCATCACATGTTCCTAATACCCAGTAGGCCTTCCCGTATTATTAAGATTTCAGTGAAATGTCACAGGAGGGGAAAGTTCTGCTGTTTCCTGATCCATGCCAAGCTGTTCTCCTGCGTCACTGCTCTGTCCTTTGCTTGGAGGAGCTGTCCTCCCTTGCCCATGTTAACTCCTTCAAAACCAGACTTATTTTTCGGGGGAGATGGGAGTTAGGAGGCAGAGGGTCACTGGTGGGCTGATGCAGTAGTAGAATTGCAGGCCCCTGCTACCCCACGGAGAGGACTTTCAGATCAAGAGTGAACCATTTCCCTGGTAATTCAGTCTACAGTGGCTGTTTGTCATCCTTCCAAGTTTATAGATGTGTTTAGCAATAAATCCTTGTCAGAATTAAATCATTAAAAAATGAAAAAAAGCTTGACTCAGCTTTCTTTCTGGACGAAACGGTTCTTAAGGCAGCCTTGTTGCCATGACTGCAGTGATGTCCACACCCACTATTCTGTCCCCACCTGAGGCCTGGGAGTGGGAAGGTTTTTTTTTTTTTTTAGTGGGAAGGTTTTTAAGTCAGAATGCTCTCCTGCTCCCTCATGCTTTGGAAGGACTGTGAATCCAGTTGGCATTTCTCACTTTTCTCCTTAAGAGCCTCACTGAAAGCCTGTGCCTTTGACAGATGTGTCTGTTGCTTGGAACCTGTTAAACTGCTGCCCCTTGGACATAGCCGCCAATCTCTCATTAACTCTAGAGGGAGTTGGTGTGTTGGTAGCCAGGGACAGAATTGGGGTTTTCGTGGTTTGCTGGGACTAGAAGGTTGGGGTCCTCTAAGGTACATACAGCCTTCTCTCCGATCCCTCTGTCTCTGAGCAGGACCCTGGTTTCCCCTTTGGTTTCCTGCTTGGGTAAAATGCTGTCTGTGGCTTATATTGCTTATGTGTATATTTCTCTCTTTTCCTCGGAATAACGAATTTGAAAGTTCAGAAGACACCTTTAGATCCTGTCGTTCTGTAGTTTTAAATCTTTGGAGTTGATGACGCCCTTGGCAAGGTGATGTAGGCATGGCTCTCTTCTCAGGAAATTGTGTCCTTGTACAGAACTGTGGCTTGTAGATTGTCGGTCCCTGAAGCACCTTCATGGATGCGAAATGAGAAATTCTGGTCTGTTCCTTTTATCTCTTCTCCTATTTTGCAGATGGAGCCTGACAAGTAGAGAGGCTGGCCTGGCATCTTCTCCTATTTAGCTGTTTTATTCTCTTGCCTTGCCTCCTTGCTCCATTCTGTCTTCACAGCTCCAGACCGAGCCCACAGGTGGCTGTGGGGCAGGAGAGCAGATGGGCTTCTCAGTGTAGAACGGGGTTCTCAACACTTGGGAACTGGGATTGTATCTCCTAAACACACATCCTGGAGGATCTGAAACCAGTGTGCATCCAAATTCTCTGGAGGGCTCCTTAAGCCGCAGATCGCCAGGCTCTATTCTATAGTTTCTGATTCTGTAGCTCTGGGGTAGGGTCTGAGACTGTGCCTTTCTTACAAATTCCCAGGTGGTGCCACTGCTACTAGTGTGGAGACTGCTTTTTGGGATCCACCGTCCCAGGGCGTCTCAGTCACAAGTGGGTAACTTATGCTGTCCAGGGAGGGGCTGGTGTCCTTTCTGCCTCCTGGAGGCTGGCTAAGCGTTGGCGAGGCTGTGTTGATCATCTACCATATTTCTGTATTCCAGCACAATGATTCTCCAGGAGGCTAGTCCCACCCCTCTGTGAATGTTTGGGAAGTACGCGGGGGTGCTTTTTGTCATCAGTGTGTTTGGGAGCTCTGTTTGCAGCGAGTGGGAGTGTGCCCAGGTGTTCCTTGCAATGAGGGAAGCTGTCCCTTCCAAAATACAGCGGGCTCCATTAAGAAACTTGGAAACACATGACTTGCTTGTTGTCCTGAAATGTTCCCTTAACTTTTCTGCTGGTGTGTCTTTGCTCCTATACTTTCTTCTTTAAAAATCTACCCACAGGGGCGCCTGTGTGGCTCAGTGAGTTGGGCATCTGACTCTTGATTTTGGATCCGGTCATGATCTCATGGTCGTGAGATCGAGCCCCACATTGTGCTCCATGCTCAGCACAGGGTCTGGTTGGGGTTCTCCCTCCCTCTCTCTCTGCCTCCCCTTTCTGCTGCCCTGCCACTGGGTGCGGTGTGCTCTCTTTCTCTCAAATAAATAAGTCTTTAAAAGAAATAAAATCTTTAAAAAAAATCTATCCACAAATAAAACAAAACATAATAAATACCAAAAGCTTTGCCCAGTTGCTTTCAATTTTGGGCTGGCCAAGATGCCCTTTCTTCTGGGATGCATTTCCTTGGGGCCTCGAAAACACCTTTGTGGTTTTTTAGTTTTATTTTTTTAAAGGTCTAATTTGTTTCTCTGAGAGAGAGGATGAACAAGCAGAGGGGCAGAGGGAGAGAAAGAGAAGTAGGATCCCTGCTGGGCAGGGAGCCTGACTCACTGGGCTCTATCTTAGGACCCTGAGATCATGACTGGAGCCCAAGGCAGATGCTTAACCGAAGGCAGATGTGTAACCGACTGAGCCACCCAGGTGCCCCAATTTTTTACTTATATTTTAATAGGCTCCACACCCAGCGTGGAGTCCAACATGGGGCTTGAACTCACATGGCCCTGAGATCAAGACCGGAGTTGAAATCAAGAGTTGGATGTTAAGCAGCTGAGCCACCCAGGTGCCCCAACCAAAATACCTTTCTTAAACACACATACTCTGATCCTTGAGCAGAGTTATTTGGGGTTTATCAGCTCCACGTTGAACAACTCCCAGACTTGAGTCTTCCTGCCCTCCCCAAGCCTGTGGTAATTGGTCCCAAATTTGTCCATCTGGTGACATTGTTTATTCTGAACCAGGCCTTTGCCATTTGCTAATTACTGGGTTTGATTTGCACGTGCTGCTTTTTTACATGCAACTGAACCTCCCAAATACCTCACTTTAAATTTATTTTCATAAAGTAGTCTATGCTCCTGATAGATAAAGTACACAAGGGTACACCGTGAAAAATAATCCTTCCCCCACTGCCTGCATGTTTTCCTCCCCCGAGGCAGCCGCTAGTCCCCGTAGAGAGCTTTTTAGTAGTTTTGTGTTCATCTGGGAATGTTCTAGGCTTGTGCCAACTTAGATATATAACATCATTTTTGGTGTGTGTGTGTGTTAATCTGTTAATGGTGCTCAATGTGTGTTGCTTTTTAAACCCGATACGACGGGTGGAGATAGTCATGCATCTGTTTGCATAGAGGTGCCTTCTTATTTTTAATGACCATAGAATATTCTGTATGAAGGGCATCTGGCTGGCTCAGTTGGTAGAGCATGCTCTACCATGTGGCTCTTGATCTCGGGGTTGTGAGTTCAAGCCCCACATTGGGCTTAGAGATTATGCAAAAAAAAAAAAAATTATTCCACTGTATGGCTATGGTATGTTACTAGATCACTCCTCAGTTTGTGGACATTTCAATCCTTTCCAGGTGTGGGTACAACACCCAGTACTTCATTTGAATCATCTTGGGGGTGCTTTGCTCTCTGTGACTCTTATCTGTAGCATGTGTTTCTAGGAGCAGATTATGGAGTCAAAGACAAGGTGGAGATGGAGAGTCTTCACTTATGAGGGTGGAGTGGGTTAAGGACCTCTGTTGGGTATGGGAGAGAGGAGATTCTCTCTAGGGGAACACCAGTCCCAGGCTGCACCTTTTTGGTGGATTTTCCTGCCTAACTAGCTGTGGTGTGCCTTTGGGTCATCCTTTGGGCTCTCTGCCTCCATTTTGAAGTCTGTGGGATGATCCAAGCTCTGGGGTTTCTTCTCCCTCAAGGTGCCTGCAGTTAGCATTTAATATCCTTTCAGGGCTATGGGTCAGTGCAGCACCTGCAGCACTTGCTCAGGATTTTTCTGAAATTGCCTGGTGAGACTGGATCAGCCTTTGCAGAAGTCCTTCACTGTCTCCTTTAATGAATGTCCTGGAAGATGCTCTGACTTTCAGTTGGAGGGAAACCCCTAGGAGGCCTTGCGTGTGTCTGTACCAAACCATGTTCACCTGCCCCAGTGGCCCCTGTCCACACATGGAGGTTGGTGACGCACGGCGTGTCCTGCGTGCTGGGGCTTGCCAACAAGTTAAAAACAGTGGGGAGGAGCATCGTCAGGTTAGCATTGGGGATAGTCGTCCTTCTGGATTTCACATCTCACCCCATCACCTTTGCTTTTACATAGCTGTCTTTCCTCGGGACTGTAACTTCTCTTTCTCAGAATGTAAGGCACACCACGCTGTGTCATTATTTCGTCCCTACGCTAATTAGATAGCCACCGGGCATGGAACGGATCCAAGGCCTTGCAGGTGAAGGCTGGGTGGTGGTGGAAGTGTCTGTGTTTAAATGAGATGCTAGAAGAGTCAGCATGGGAAGGAATGAATCAGTTGGGGAGGCATGGGGCTGGCATGTCTCAGGTGAGAATCAGTGAGAATGTCATTTGTGTCTGTCCCTTTGGAAAAGAAGTCACAAGCACAACACAGTGAATGTTGTCATCTTCCACAAAGAAGTATGTGTGCCTTCCTTCGATTGCTTGAAGTGTGTGGCCTTTTTGGCCTGTCTCTCATGGTTTCCTGCTGTTGCCATGAAGCATGGGTATGGAGAAGAAATAGTTCTTTGGGATAAGGACGGTACTGGTATCTGTGTGACACAACTCATGGTGGCTGAGTCATAACCAGGTCAACTGGGACACAGGAGAGAAGGGTGGGAATATTGGCAAATGGAGAGCACATTTCCAACTAAAAAATGGCCCAGTGGTTGGTATTCAGATCTGTCTGATGCCATAAGGCCACGCAGGCTCAGATTTGTGGTGTGTTTTGTTTTCTGTTTGTTTTTTAAGAGAAGCCAGAAGTCCAGATTATGTGAAGCATCTCAATTTTTATTTTCTGGCAGTGAATTAAAACTTTAACAAAAGTGGTGTTAGGCTGAAGAGAGAGTGTCTGACCTTTGAGACAGTTAACCGAAGAGATGGGGTGAGTGGATTTCCGGAAGGATCAACACTACAGTGGCATCGGGCCCGGGGACAGAATGCGTTGTGTCACACACACACACCCCCTCCCCGGGGGGCCTAGGCCTCCCTGACTGCTTTAAAATATGTGGTCCTGTGTGTCTCTTTCAGATCCTGGCTCCACAGAGAGAACAGCCCAGAAAAGAAAGTTTCCCAGCCCTCCGCATTCTTCCAATGGCCACTCGCCACAGGACACATCCACAAGCCCCATTAAAAAGAAAAAGAAACCCGGCTTACTGAACAATAATAATAAGGAGCAGGTAAAGGGCCACTGGGGATGGTGCCCACACCAGCAGGATGAAGGCTGTAGTGAGCAGTGCTGCAGCTTTCTGGGTGTTTCTGACAGCCGGTGTTATTGGCATTTAGCAAGCTGCCTTGTTCCAGCTGTCATTTGTATAGGACAAGAAGGGCAGCTCAAAATGAGTCTAGAAATTTCCAGTGGCTTTTTAGATCTGTTTTGGGGGACAGAGCAATGATCCAGAAGAGCTGAGGATACCGTGCTGTAGGATTTGGGGATTTTCCTTGGTTTTCTTTTTTTTCCCACTCTAGGGCAGTTTCCCCAAGTGGCCTGAGTTTTTCCTGCTAGGCCATGCCAGTAGGATGGTTCTGAGCTCTGCCTGGAGGTGGTTGCGTGATGGAGGCAGGCTCCCTCCTGGTCTCAGCTTTCTCATCTGTAAAATAATGTGGTAACACAGCTGCCAACTCTACCTATTGCCCACTGCCCTCTTCCATAATTGGTCACCCTTTTGTCTCATTGTGCATAGACCCTGGGGCTTTGGGTGTCTTCTTGAATCCCATCCTCCTTCTGCAGCCAGGACCTGTCAACTAGATAAGGAAAATCCATTAGCCGTCTGAGCTCTTAAGAAACCCAGCTTTAAAATTCTCTGATGCAGGCTAGATAGATTCTCTTCTGATTTGAAAAGAGGAGAGATGCTTTAGTGGACTGTGAGGTCAGATCTCCTGGCATTGGAGGAAACAGGATGCCCCAGTGGTTCTGCTAGCATTTCAGTAGAGATTCCTTGGGATGCATTCATCCATCTTTTGTGTTACGGAGTGCCGAAGTGGGCCCTGGGGATTGGAGGTGGAATAACACAAGGTTGTTGCTTTCATGGGAAGAAACCTAGCAACGGTTAAATGCTCAGAACTGGGAGAGGGGTGCATTTCTGCACACTAATCTATTTCCATTCTCAAAATTATATAGCGAGATGCCAGCACTGCCTTGGCTGTGTGGCTGTGGGCAAGTTAACCTCTTTTTGCCTAGTTTGCTCATCTACTGAAACGGGAATAATAGTCCCACTACTAATTTCACGGGGTTGGGGTGGTAAACCGAGCTACATGATGTCAGTCATAATAATAAAAAATTAGGCCAGGCTCCACACTAAGTGGAATAATCACAAAAACTATGTGTGAAATAATGAAATGACAGCTATAGAAGTGTTCTAGATCTGTGCTGTTTGAGATGATAGCTACAAGCCACATGTGGCCATTGAGCACCTGCAGATGGCAAAGGGGTTGAGTTGTGGTTTTTTGAGCCAAAATTTCTAAAGTTTTTATTTAAATTTCAATTAGTTAACATACAGGGTAATATTAGTTTCAGGTGTACAATATACTGATTGAACACTTCCATACAATACCCCGTGCCCATCACAGGAGGTGGTCTCCTTGATCTCCACCCCCGTCCCCCCTGCCCCCTGTGTGTATCACCTCCTCTGTGATAGCCATCAGTTTGTTTGTTCTGTATATTTAAGAGTCTGTTTCTTGGAGGAACTGGATTTTTTATTTTAATTTAAGTGGCTGCCTCTGGCTTATGGCTACTGTGTTGGATAGTCCAGATCTGATGAGTTGGGAATCTAATGAGTTGGGACTCTTGTTAAAAGAGAAGAAACAGGTCCTAAATAAATTTCTAGGAGGGTTGAGCAATATATATGATAGTGCTGGTGAATACTAATACTAATACTAAGAGCTAATACTAAGAGCTACTAATACTACTAATACTAAGAGCCGTTGGTTGACAGCATGTCACTTCCTGTTGTAAAGCATTTTTCTGTGTTAATGTTTATAATAATCCTGTGGGAAAGGACTGTAACTGTGTCCACTTTACAGATGAAAACTGAGAGGTTCAGAGAAGTTAAGTTGTCTCCTCAAGGCCTCAGGGCGAAGCAGAACCTGCATTTGAGCTTAGGTCTGCATGTCTGGCTTTAAGCGCTGAGGACGTATCCCTGTCACCCAGGAGGCATGCCATAGCTACTGGGCATGAAGACTGGGGGATGTGAAGGGGTGCCTGGGTGACTCAGTTGGTTAAGTGTCCGATTCTGGATTTCGGTTTTGATTGTGGTCTCGGGATTGTGGGATCGAGCCCTGCCTTGGGCTCTGCACTGGGTATGGAGCCTGCTAAAGATTCTCTCTCTCAAAAAAACCCAAAATACCAATGAAGGCCACGGATAATCCCCAAACCTTAATTTAGCTAGTAATTTAACTTCCTGGACAAACCTTTTCTTACCAGGTAACTGGAAGACATGAGGCAGGTTGTGTCCCTTCTGTGCAGAAAGCCTTGTCCTTTGTCCTCTCCCTTGTGTATGCACAAATGCATCACAGTTTTGAGTTTCTACGTATCTTTTAAGGAATTGACTTGTACCTCTCTTTTTGGAAGCTAATCAGCTTGGGTAGTCCATGCATTTTCTTCTCCTTTTCCTCATCCATGTGTTAGTACTGTTTCTGTGACACTCAGGGCCCATGACTACAATGATATGTTTGTCAGTCTGTGTCCCCCTTTGGATTAGCCGCCTCAGAAAGTAGCCAGTGTTTGGTGGCTGCTGTCACTACAGGGTGGGGGCTCATGAATACATATTGTACTCTGGGTGTGGAAAAGAGGAGAGACTGAGTAGCTGGACACAGGGCATGGTTACACCCCTGAATAATCTGTCATCTTCAGTATTGATAGAAGACTGTTGCCCAGAGAAAATGCAGTCCTGACCTAGAGATTGGGCTCTTTCTAGCTCCACTGCATCTGGGAAATTCACGTTGGGATCTTGTCAGTTTTTTTCCTGTCTTTGAGATTGAGTTACCTTGTAAAATAGGGTTTTGGACTGGAAACATCATAAGGTTGATTGTAGGTTTGTTTTTCAGACCTAAAACTCCCTGGGGCCGAACAGTCAGGAGCTGGCAAAGGAGAAACAGACCTAACTGCACAGAAATGACATTCCTGACCTTTGACCCCATAATTCATTTTAGCATATAATATTTGCATAGTAGTGGCAGCCTCCCTCCCATACAATCTGTTTTTCCTTAAGGGGAACTTAAATCCCTTAAAAAAAAAAAATCCTCTGGACACTTTCCCCTTTCTCTTTCTTTCTTTTAGAATTTTATAGCGTTACAAAATTATGGAATTAAAAGCAAATTGTAGGTCTGCAAGGGCTGGGTTTTACCAATAATATAATTTCTTAGTCACCATTATTTGAAGATCATGGGATTTCAAATAGCAACTTGTATTTTTGAGTTCTTATAAAAACTCAGAAAAAGCCGGCAATAGCTGGAGTGGAGTAGAGCCTGCCCCTTTAGACACAGGGTCTGGGTCCTCTAGTTTTCCATACTTCCACCCCTCCCCAGTGTCACACCCTGCCTGCTTTGTGCATTCCTTCTGCCTCTGGCTCTTTCAGGCACCAAAGTGCCTTTGATTTTTGGCATATGTCAAGATTCTTCTCCCTTCTCTTTTTTCTTTATTTTCTTCTTTGTGTTCAAAAAAGAAAGCTAGTCTGGTCTTATAAAAAGAAACAAAAAACCCCCCATGTTTTTCCATTTTGGTTAGAGACCTTTTATTACCTAGTAGAGAGATGGGGGTTGACCTTTTTAAGATTGGCCCCCATTTCACCCATTTTTCATATATTAGGAATTGAGTACTTTTAGGGTAATTGTAAGAGTAACTTTAAAACACGCTTTTTATTGTTTGGCGCCTGCCTTTGACCCTAGGGCACAATCCTGGAGTCCCATGTCGGGCTCCCGGAATGGAGCCTGCTTCTCCCTCTGCCTGTGTCTCTGCCCCCCTCCATGTCTATCATGAATAAATAAATCTTTAAAAAAAAAAACACTTAATTTTTTTGGGGAGAAATGTAGTTAAGGCTTACAGTTAATTTTTATAGCCTTTTGGCTGAATGGTTTCACGCTGTAGGAAAGGTTTGAAAATGTGGAGGTGCTTTTTCTTGGGATTGGGTTGGGGGGAGACATCCCATGGCCTGGAAGGATGCTCCTGGCATTTTGTGGAAGGCTAGGTTGCCAAATATCCTGCAGTAGATGGCCCAAGAAGTATCTTCCCTCACATGACATTATTATGGACTTTACTGAAAAACACCAATCTAATTTTTAGGTCTCAGGACATTTGATTATGAAGACTCCTTTTGGGAGGATTCCCCCTCCCCCTCCTTAACAGATTGAGAAATAATCTGCTAACAGATTGGATGGCCAATGTTATACCTTTGATCAAATATGGCAGAGAAATGATGCAGCTCCTCCTCGCTGTCTCTGAGTACAGAATATATATATATATATATATATATATATATATATATACCATAAATGGGTGGGCTGGCTTTTATTTTTTATTTTGTTGGGCCTGTGCATTGTCTTAAAAATAAAAAAATATCAACAGAAGCCCCTTGTTGGGCTGAGGCAGTGTTTTTTTTTTTTTTTTTTTTTTTTGAGGCAGTGTTTTAACCGTTGAGATGATTTGGGGGGTCGCAGGCTTGCTGGCCTCTCCCTGAGCTCTGGCAGCACTGGGTGTGTGTACCTGCCGAGCTGTGTCGATCGCTGGAGCTGAACCTGGGGCTGCCCCTTGAGATGGGCCCCAAGTTCTGCCTCTCCTTGTTGTCTTGCCAGCGTCCAGGCTGGATGCCAGTGACATTCCTCACGCTCCAGGGCTGGGCAGTTTTTCTTAGAGTGGAGGCATATTTTGCAGTATTTGTGCTTTATTTATTTATTATTTTTTAAAAAAGATTTTATTTATTCATGAGAGACAGAGAGAGAGCGAGAGAGAGAGAGAGAGAGTGAGAGAGAGAGAGAGGGGCAGAGACACACAGGCAGAGGGAGAAGCAGGCTCCATGCAGGGACCCTGATGTGGGACTCGATCCCGGGTCTCCAGGATCAGGCCCTGGGCGGAAGGCGGCCCTAAATCTCTGAGCCACCCGGGCTGCCCGTATTTGTGCTTTAAATGCTGAAGAATAAGAGCTGGAACATGGAGTATTTTTGCTCATGTATGTTACCTCTGTGGTCCATGTAGGAGTTTGAATCTGTGGTTTCCCCGTTTTGCACACATGTAGCCTGTGCTCACACACAGCCGGAGCACCCGTTTTCTGCTTTACGCAGGCGAGGTGTTTGCTGACTACAAAGCCTGGGAGCCAGGTGCTGCCCAAAGCCTGTTTTTGTAAGTAAAGTTTTATTGGCACATTCATTCATTTACATATTGTCTCTAGTTGCTTTTTTGCTACTGTGGCTAACTGGAGTCCTTGTAATAGGGACCACAGGACCTTCAAAGCCCTCCGCTATTTACTGTCTTTGTAGGAACCTTTACAGAATAAGTCTTTTGGCTGCTGGTATAAGGCTGAGAGGTATTAGAGAAGTGAATGAATGAGCCCTGCCTGTTTTCTTGTTCAGTCAGCCTGTGGGAGAAGCAGGGAAATAACACTTGCTCACACAGCCTATAATAACACAGGTTGCAACCTGTTTGCCTTACCAGCAGGCTGGTAACACACCTTCTACATAGCGGGGAGAAAATCTTAACTGCTTTTGCCTGGAATGATTTTGCTTTTCCTTTTTTAAATGTTCTATATTTGTTATCAGACTATGTTTATGGAGCAGGAAACACTTACAAGCAGCAGATAAGGCAAGTATCTGATGGCTACGGAGGTTACCAGGCAGCTGGTTCTCAGCAGCAACAACCACTACTTCAGGAAAGAGGGAATATCCTGAAGAGAGTTGGGAGCAGCCTGGCACGCACCCCTCCCTCCCCCAGGAACACCCTGTTCCCAGCCAGATGTGGGGTAGGGGCAAGGACATGGGGGGAAGCTTAACTTCAGAAATGGCTTCTACTCTACAGGAAAGACCTGGGTTGTTAGGGAGATTAGCTGGCCTCTTCGATTCTTCCAGTTTCGTTTAGATTGGCTCTTCCTGTCCTATTATTAACTTGCTGAAAGGAAGTCAGGCTCTGAACTATGGCTTACTGCTGTGTTGCAGAAGCCACAAAAGCATTCTGGAAGACCTCACTCAGGTTAGAAATAGTTCCTGCTTGAGTCGCTTTAACCTAGTTTTCTCATCTGTCAAGTAAGACTAGTAGTGTCTATCTTGAGTACCTCTCTGGGGGATTATGAGGAGAAAATGAAGATGGTGTGTAGGAGAGTATGTTGAACTTGTAATATGGAGGGAATATGGTAACGATGTTACTCCCTGGAAACCAAGTATAGAGTGCTGTATCCAGCTGAACCAAGGAAATAACTGGGCTCAAGAATTAGCAATCACCCTTAAAAGTCTTAGATGTTTTCTCAGTAGAAATGAGAGTAGGGAGGCTTAGAAGAATGGATTAGCAAAGATCTGCTAAGGAAGCATCTGGGAGGTTTGATAAAAAGGAGTGTAGAAATAGGCATGTCGAGAACATTAAAACCTCATAATAAAAACCGGGAACACGACATGGCTGCTTGTAATTTCGACCGCTCTTTTCCATTATTCTGGAGGTCCCAGGATAAAATAAGGGCCCCATTAAAATAAGGAGAAAAGAAAAGTGTAAACATACTAGAGATGAACAGACAAAACTGATCTTGCCTAGAGAAGATATTTTTATTTTTATTTTTTTATTTTTTTATTTTTTATTTTTTATTTAGGATAGTCACAGAGAGAGAGAGAGGCAGAGACATAGGCAGAGGGAGAAGCAGGCTCCATGCACCGAGAGCCCGATGTGGGATTCGATCCTGGGTCTGCCAGGATCGCGCCCTGGGCCAAAGGCAGGCGCTAAACCGCTGCGCCACCCAGGGATCCCCAAGATATTTTTAATCTAAACTATTAGAACTCTTTATATATTAGGTCAGGATTAACAAAAATCTAACAACATTTCTGTGTACCAACAAATAGCTACTTAGAAAGTAGGATAGAAAATGATTTCATTCATAGTACCAACAAAAATTATGCAGCTTTAACCAACATACGAGATCTTTGTCGAGGAAACCGAAATGTTTTGCTGAAGGACAGGAAAAAAAAGCTTATTGTCAAAGATAGGTACTGTGGTTGTGGCTGAGCTATTGTCCATGGAATTGAGGCTCATTGTGGGTTGAGTAGCTTTCTTAAGGTCGCACAGCTACTTACTGGGTCATTTTGATGATTATCACCAAAATTTCTTTCTTTATTATTTTTAAGTAGGCTCCATGCCCAGCATGGAGTCCAGCTTGGGGCTTGAATGCACAACTCTGAGATCAAGACCTGAGCTGAGATCAAGAATTGAATGTTTAACCAACTGAGCCACCCAATTGCCTCCAGAATTTCATTTCATTCCTTTTCTTTTTGGGTATGGGGGGTGGTGTTGTTTGGGGGGGGCTGGTGCCGTGGGGGGGGGTTTTCCCGGCTTCCCGAAAGCAACCTTAGACCCCTTCCCTCCCTTCCCCCTCCCTTCCCTTCCCTTCCCTTCCCCTTTCTCTTCCTTTTTCTTTTTCTTTTTCTCTTTCTCTTTCTCTTTCTTTTTCTTTTTTCTTTTCTTTCTTTTAAAAGAGAGATCTCTTTTAATCTTTTAAGAAAGATTATTTATTTGAGGGAGGCTGGGAGGGGCAGAGGGAGAAGGGGAGAGAGAATACTGAGCAGACTCCCCTCTGAGCACGGAGCTCGACATGAGGCTCGGTCCCACCACCCTAAAATCATGACCTGAGCCAAGACTGAGCTTAACTGACTGAGCTACCAAGCACCTTTCCCCCAGAATTTCTTATAGTACTTCTTAAATACTGTGTTTGTAGACATTTTCCTAATGAATTTCTTCTGAGTAATCTTCTGTGTTCAGAATGTGGCTTTGCTAGATTCTATAATGTGTCATTAGGGGAACATTTCTCTTGATATTCTGGAGTCAGAAGGGGTTTTGAGTCCCACGAATTGGCCACTGGTGTGAATTGGCCATTCGTATCATCTTTCTGCTGTTGGTCGCTCTGAATAGGATATCTGGTGCTTCTGCAAAAACCTACCATGTTAGAGAATCATGGCTTTAAGAAGCCATTGGTTGGCTCAAATACTTTAGTAGACTTGAAAAAGAGTTTTTTTTTTTTTTTAATGACTCAAATCCAGTTGATTTATTCTCCCAAAGCCTGCTGTTGAAAGAATCCTAGGGTAAATTGCCACACTTGTTGCTTTTGTTTAGACTTCCATATGTTGGTCTCTTAATTATATTAGTAATGGCAGCACCGTGTTAAATGCATACGGTATATCATCCTGCTTAATTCCAACCCAAATGCCATGATGTTAGGTATTATTATCCCCATTTTACAGATGAGAAAATTGAAGCTGAGAGGTTGAGTTTTGTCCAGGGTCATGCAGCTGGTAGAGCTAAAATTTGAATCTGGGTATGCCTGGGTTGTGGCCGTTGTAACTATTCTGCGAGGGCAGCCTATTAATTCTTAGACACCAGCTTTTCAATCTATGGCTTCTGAAAATAGAAGAGAGAGAGAGAGAGATAAAGATAGAAAAATCTTAGTATCTAATGACCTGCAGACTCTGTATTTAGTAGAGTAACCCAAGATAGATTTTTAATGAATGTGTGAAATGCTGTGATTTTTCTTTTGTTGTTATTGATGTATTTGTTCAAATTCCTTTTGAGAATGCACATTTGTTTTGAAACCAAACCTGTCTTTCTTGCCTACATTTCAGTCAGAACTAAGACATGGTCCGTTTTACTATATGAAGCAGCCACTCACCACAGACCCTGTTGATGTTGTACCGCAGGATGGACGGAATGATTTCTACTGCTGGGTTTGTCACCGGGAAGGCCAAGTCCTTTGCTGTGAGCTCTGTCCCCGGGTTTATCACGCTAAGTGTCTGAGACTGACATCGGAACCAGAGGGGGACTGGTTTTGTCCTGAATGTGAGGTTAGTTCCTGACGAATGAATGCATTATCTGCTTCATTTCCTTTCCTTTCTCTTTCTTCCTTTTATTTTAAAATTTTCAAATAATCCAGATACAGGAAAAAAAAAAAAAAGTCTTGCCTTCCACTTGCTCTCTCCTGGTCACCCCCTTTTGGGACCAGCTTTGGCAGGTGCCTGAGCACCGCAACTATCTCAAAGACTCAGACTGCACTGTGTCAGTTTTGATTCTCCATGGGTCTTTGGATCACTCTGGGATCTGCAACCTTCTCTCATTCTCCTGTAATGAACATTTCAGAAGTTAACTTTATAAACTGTTAACAGTTCACATATGTTGAAAAGATCGCATGCTGTTTTTCCTCTTCTTGGATATTGTCTCCTGCTGCATCATTGACTCATCGGCGGTAGCCCGAGCGGAGAAGACCAATTTGGGTTGTGTGCTCCATGTGGTTGTCATCTGATGCTTTCATTCACGACACAACAGTTTCTCGAGTGCCTGTTAGGTGCTGGGGATCCAACAGTGAACAAAAAGAGGCACGCATTTCATGCTTTTCAGGAGAAGAGGACAAAAATCAAATAAAATGAAGAGGAGGAGTTGGGTGGAAGGTGTTTGTTTCCCTTTCATAAGAAGAGGCCCGGGAAGGCCTCACTAAGCTTTGAGAACCTCAAGAAGAAGAGGAGGAGTGAGGGGTGGCACAGCGGTTGAGTGTTTGCGTTCACACCCAGGGCTGTGATCCTGGAGTCCTCGGATCGAGTCCCACGTCAGGCTCCCTGCATGGAGCCTGCTTCTCTCTCTGCCTATGTCTCTGCCTCTCTCTCTGTGTCTCTCATGAAGAAATAAATTACAAAAAAAAAAAAAAAAAAGTGAGTCATGCCTCCTGTAGGTGAGAGGGCTGCAGGTACAGAACCTGAGCAGAAGCACACTGGCTTTAGTGAAGAACATCTGTTGTATCTCATTTGTAGGAAAGCCTAAATGTTTTCCTTTTATTAAAACAATTATTACTGTGTCCACAATTCTGCGGTGTCTTCTATTCTTGGCAACTTCCAATTCAAAGGCTTTTTCAAGATGCTGCAAATGATGTCATCTACAAAATCATTTAACATGGAATGTCACTTGGGTTCGAAGGTATATTAGAACTTGATCTCAAACAAGAAAGCTTTTTGTGTATGGAATGAAACGTTCTCCCCAATGTCTTTAGTGAGGAAAAAAAGCAAGCTATAGGGTGGTGGCTGTGGTACTGCTTTTGTGTTGGGAAAGGAAAAAAAATAAATATATAAAAAGAGATTAGACATCACATTGATATGATGATATTTTAATGGTGTTCTGCCCCTAAAGTTGTGAAAGATGGCTCCTGGTTCTCTGGGATACTTGAGACAGAAAGATAAGGTGCTTTGCTCAGCGATGCCCTCTTGTTGCAGAGCTCTACCAGGTTCTGTTACATTTAATGTGGGCATCGAAGTCTTCGTCTGTTTCTTTTTGTCTTAACCCACCCTTCCAGTTGTTTAATGATTTTGTAGAAAAGATAGTGGCTTTTGTTACAAGTAATAGATCTTGATGGATTCGATGGATGCAGGGTAGAACAATAGGAGTTTATTCTCATCTATAGAAAGAACCCAGAGACAGTGCCAGGCCAGAGTTTGTTCACAGCCAGACTCTTTCTGTTTCCCTGTTGAGGCAATGCTCCCCCCCCCACCCCCAAAGCCCGCAAGATGGCTGGGGTTTTTATCACTTGTATCTAGACAAAAATCCCTCTAAGAGTGTTTCTCTGTACAACCCTTTTTTGGTCAAACACAGGAGGACTTTGCCCTACTACAGCCTCCAGCTGACTTGCCCTTGGCCTCATTGGTCAGGATTGGGCCAGTCTTCAAGCATTAAAAAAAAAAGAAAAATCTTGAAAATGCTTGTCTGGCATTTTCAGTCTGTATCATGAGAACCAGGCACTATCAGCCAGGAGGGAAGGGATCAGGTATGGAGGAGAGGTGAATGTGTTCACCATGGATAGTTTCCTGGAAATGAACAATAATTCAAACAGACAGGTGTTCTGTGTCTAAGATGTAGAGCCCCAAATTTCTTCCCGGGGTGCATTGGCGATGCAGTCAGTTGGGAAGACTGTCTCCAGCTTGGGTAGCTAAGGAGTTAGCTATGTGCGTCACATACTGTTTTCAGCTTCTGAGCAATTCATGTGTTGCCCTTTCCTCGACAACCAACCAGACACATCTAAAAGTTCCTTTTGGAGGATCCAGAGATATGAAGGATGGAAACTAAATCAAGATTAATTGGAGAAAACTTTTCTCAGCTCTCCCTACACAGATGGTTAAAGAGTGTTTCCTGACATCATCAGACTTTGCTATTTTGGTGTTGCTGCTACATAAGGAGCCTGAAGCTCTGGGATATGGTACCAGATTGACATAGCAGAGTCTGGTTTCAGACATTTCTCTGGGCCTCTTCTTTGATGGGAATTTCCTTTTCAAAATGACATTTATTTCCCATGGAGACCGATAGCTAGACTATGCGTCTTGTGTAGTTTGCCAGAATGTCCTGAGTGGGTTCACATCCGTGGTGACAGAGAATGAAGTCATATTTATATTTAGCTCTCTACCATCCCTTGAATTCCTTCTTCGGGGAAGACTGTCCTTTTCCATCAATGATGTCATTGAGACATTAATGGCTCGGCAGTTTCCTGAAAGGTAGCCCAGAACGCTAAGAGAAGCAAGTTAAGTGACTGATTCATTGTGTGCAGAGATCACCCTAAAACCATTAGTGGTCTTTCCTTTCACATCCCATTCTTGAAACCCACAGTTGTCATCATGACAATTTTTCAGGTCCTTGCCTATCTGCCTGTTTCTCAGAGGCATCTGTCATCTTCATGAGTTTTTGGAAAAACCCAAATAAGGTCATCAGTGGATTGGTGTGCCTCTTCATTTTTATCCACTGATTCAGTGTATTGTCAACTAGATTGGAGTCCTTCTCAAGTGGAACAACTAGTCTCCTTTGGATTGAAAGGATTTTTTATTTTGAGCTTATTGGAAATTAGGAGGAAAGGGAACTATGTACGGGGGGAATATTAACTTTTTGCTAACTGGACGTTTGTGTGATTTTTGACTTGTAGAAGATTACAGTAGCAGAATGCATCGAGACTCAGAGTAAAGCCATGACAATGCTCACCATTGAACAGCTATCGTACCTCCTCAAGTTTGCCATTCAGAAAATGAAACAGCCAGGGGTAAGAAGAATGTTCCTCTTGGTAGAAGCATAAATGGAAAACAGTGACTTTTGTTCTTTGCTGTTAACATTCTTGTTTTGAGTACACTTTGCTTTGCAGACACCTGGGCATTACTCTTGGGGCCTTCTTATGTGCCTGGCTCAACAACCTGTAAATTAAGCATAAGGTACAATGACATTCAGTTAATTCTCTATAGTGAACACTCCATGTCCCCAAGGAGTTTAATTGGGAAGTGACATGAAGTAGTAGAAAGTTGGTGGGGATTCAGAATTGTGGTTGGTTGTATGAAACCTCATGCCCAGACCCTCCGGGTAAGGAGTTTTTGTGCTGCTTCCCATGGGAGTTAATAAAATTCCATTTCAGTGAGAGAGTGGTGTACAGTCCACTTTACATATAACTAAGGTCTGATGATGGAACCTCCACGTGAAACTCAACCCGTGAGACTCCCATAAAGGATGAGATGTTGGTTCATTCCTTCAATTTTGAAATGGAATTTGTTGACAGCCTTTGTCCCTTAAAGGTAATCTGGATGTGAAAGCAGAACTGCCATATTCCACTGGCACACCCTGTTTCCTAGTGGTTACCCTCTCTAGAGTCCCAGTCACATCATATCCATGGTGGTTTTAGTTTTTTTGTGGCATTTTTAAGGAGGATGACCATAAAGTGCCTTGTTCTTAAAAATAATACATTGTGCCCATATAATCAACGTGTCATGACATTCTTCGTACAGACCAATTTAGAGAAACTTTGAGAGTAGGGTTTTCCCTTTCTGATTTGCACAAAGGCACCATATGGGCTAGTGGTGACCTTTTGTTAAACTCTCTAGAGTCTGCTGCTTTCTAAGTTGAGAGAATATATAGCAATATAGAACCTCAGGGTACTGAGTAGACACTCTGGCTTAATTTCTTAAAAAAAAAATAACGAGCTTTTGTTTTGAGATTATATTCTGAAATATGATACCACGAAAAAAATTCAGAGCATGCCAATTGGGTGTTGCTAAATTGGGAATCTATTTGTCTCTGTAACAAAATCTCCGTCAATGGAAGCAAAAGCATAGATAGCCTCAGTTTGGAAAGAAAAACAACTTTTTTCTTTCTTTCTTTCTTTTTTTTTTTTTTTTTACTGTAGAGTTGTTTTTATGTTGAGTGACATGGAATTACTTCCTGCTTTTCCATAGGCTAAATTATATCTGCTGAGGACTGTTGTACAAAAAAGAACAGACTCATGTAGAGTCGTCAACACTGTAGAATTATAAACCAAGGAGAAAAGTCGAAGAAGGCCTTAATTTCTCACATAAATTGTTTGATATAAAATCAATCAGGGCAGAAAGTTACCAATGATACTGAAGCATCTTTGTAACTTGCTGTAGCCACACACTTTCCTTCTCGGTAAAAGAGGGCTCCAGTGACTACAAGTGGTAGCCCTTTCACATGCCATGCTTGGCTATCATTTGTTGTTTAACTAAATCTTTTAGGTGTTGATTGATTTTAAGATTTTGAGATTTTATTTTTAAGTAATCTTTGTACCTGATATGGGACTTGAATTTATAACCCTGAGCTCAAGAGTTGCATGCTTCACCCACTGAGCCAGCCAGGGGCCCCAAATCTTGTAGATTTTTATATATTGATAAGTAAAAAACATCTGTCAACAAACTGGGCCTTGCATTTTGAGCTGTTTCAGGGAGGGCTTAAGAACATGGCTCAAGATGAAAAAGTTTGACATGGTCCCTGTGTTGAGGGGAATTTGGTTTCTCGGAGGAGCAGCATCTTACTATCTTGGTTTTCCCCCAAGTGTAAAATATTTCTTGGCACTTAAAGGGACTTTATTAAGTGTGTCTTCTCTGGGTAGGACCACATTTCACTGTCAGTTTTGGTTATGGGTATTTGCAGGACATAGGTAAGCCTTATTAATAAGCCTTATTCAGAGTTCATATCTGGGGTGATTGATGGTGTGTTCTGGTCAATCTTTATAGAAGAAGACAGGACCTGCTATTTGAATATATATTGGAAACAGAACAGATAACAAAACAAGAGTCTCCCCTCCCCCCATGATTATTGATAACCAGGCAGAGCCTGAAGCTGAACCAGCTTGGTACTCCCCAAGGTAATTCTTTGGGGGAAACCATTAGAAACTGTACTGTGGGAAAAGTTGTCTCCATTTTAAAAGTACTTTGTTACTATTAATGCTTGGTTTTCCACAGTAATGATGGGGGTTTGTGTTTCTGTGGGTGTGTGTGAGCATCTTTTCTTTCTTTTATAGACAGATGCATTCCAGAAGCCTGTTCCATTGGAACAGCATCCTGACTATGCAGAATACATCTTCCATCCTATGGACCTTTGTACATTGGAAAAGGTTGGCCTCCATCAAAGAACCTCACCGTTGTAGCCCACAATTACCGAGATGACCAAAGACCCTCCCTCACTTCCTGTGCCCCATCTCAAGTTAGATGGTTTCTCTGCCTTTCCTCTGTACCATTTTATTTGGATGGAAGAACTCTTGATCCCCTTAACCTTCTTCCAAGGATTGTAATGGAGTGTTGAATTCCACTGATTAGCTCCAAATATTACTTCTCCTGGTGATTGCACCCTTTTACCTGAAAAAGTTACACTTCTACGAATCAGTGATTTGATCAATTTGAGCCTTACCTCCTCTTTTCTTTCTCTCAGAGGTGCTAATGAGGGCAGCAGGAAGGAGTAAAGAGAAAATTAAGTGTTTGGGGAAACTTTCAGATTGCTGATAAAGATGGTGGCTTCCTAGAACTTATTTGACTGTTATGGATATGTTTTTATTGCCTGAAGGTGCTTTTAAAAGTTCTGGCTAAAATTCCATGCTGGAAATTAAACTTGGAATGCTTTAGATTGTACACATCATCCTGGTGCTAAATTTTCAAATTTTTGGCACCAAAGTATAGGTAATGAAAAGCACAGATGAGGAGAAAACCTTATATTTTTCTTGCTGACCCCCAAACACCGAATCAAACTTGCTTTGGAAAATTGCACACACCCTCATGGAATTCAAGAAAAGAAGGCATTCAGAAAAGACGGGTGGAATCCTAGCTTCACCCATTTATAGCATTGGAACTTTGGACAGGTTCCTTAACATTCCCAGACCTCAGTATCCCTGTCTGTAAAATGGTGATGATAGTAAGTGTGTCCTTGTGTTCTTAGTGACAAGGCTTACGTGAGGCTGTTACAAAGAATAAAAAATATGCCAGTATATAAAATATCTTGGTTTCTTGGAAGGGGCTGCGTTATAAATGACAGCTGCTAAAAGAGGAAACAGTTCAAGTTACTGTGATGAGTTCAGTGACTTCTTTTTTATGGCGTTCTAGATTTCAAATATAATAGCATCTTGGGAAATGGGTAAAAAGCATTAATTAATTTGGCAAATGACTGCTAAGAAAATGATGTGGGGACGCAGGTGTTAATTGGCTGCGGCTTGTACAGACTCCCGGGTTATTATGCTCCTTGCTTTTTCTTCCCAGAATGCTAAAAAGAAAATGTATGGATGCACAGAAGCTTTCCTGGCCGATGCAAAGTGGATTTTGCACAACTGCATCATTTATAATGGAGGTGGGTGGCTTAGATGGTTCCTAAAAAAAGAGTGTGTATGCTGTGTGTGTTGCCCAATATCCTACCCTTGCTAAAAGAAACATACTCTTTTTTTTTTTTCATGCTCCAGGGTAAAAAAACTGAGAATATTTGTGTATAGATTGCTAATATATGTGAATAGGGGATGGTGACTCTGTGCTGAACTGATACCCGTCGTGGCTCCGGCTATATGATACTGCTTACCTGTCCTTTTAAAAAACTTTGTTTTAATGGAGGAATAATTACATGCAGTAGAATGCATAGATTTTTATGAGTACATTCTCTGAATTTGAGAAATGTGTAACCACCTCAAATGTATAACTACAACCTCAAATAAAATCTAGAATATTTCTATTACTCTATTATATTCCCACTTGCCCTTACCAATAAATCCATCCGTCTCGTTTTTTTTCTGTCCCTATAGATTAGTTTTACATATCCTAGAATTTCACATACATGGAGTCATAGTGCATTCTTTTGTGTCTGGCTAATTTCATGCAGTGTAATTTTTTTTGGATTCGTATGTCGTGTGTTACCAGTGGTTTTGTTCCTTTTTATTACTGTGTTTGGTTTTTTACTATATTAGCATGCAATTTATTTATCCATTCCCTTTGTTGATGTTGAAGGATATTTGGGTTATTTTCAGCTTTTGGCTGTTAGGAATAAAGCTGCTGTGAACATCCTTTTTTGTCTTTGTATAGACATATATTTTCATTTCTCATGGGTAAATACTTAGGAGTGGTAGTGCTGGCTCATTGACTAGGCTGTTATTTATATTTATAGGACATTTTGGCAAACTTTCTGCAAGGTGGTTCTATCATTTTACAGTCTTCTAGCCATGCATAGGAGAGTCTTAATTGCTCCACATCCTTGCCAGCACTTGATGTTGTCTGTATTTTAAATTTGAGCCATTCTTGAAAGTGTGAACTGCTATGTCATGGTGTTAATTTGCCTTTCCCTAATGATTAATGGTATTGTGTGGTTTTTCATGGACTTACTAATCATTTGTTTATCTTTTTTGATAAAATACATTTTCAGATATTTGCTCATTTCAAGAACTGGGTGGTTTGTGTTTTTATTATTGCATTTTAGGAGTTCTTTATATTCTGGATAAAGTTGTGTCAGTTGCGTTTTTGTGGATTGAGCCTTCTGGACAGAATGGAAGAGGATTTCCATTAGAGTCTCCTCTCATGGCACCTTTCATATTGCCCTACCTTCTCCCACAGTCCTCTCTGTCTACCTTTTGGCCAGGTAGCTCTTTCAGTGTCCTGCTCCATTCTGTTCCTCTTCTTTCCTGCTTATATACTCTGCCTTGATGACTTTGTTTTAGCCTTCATTGTCAGCCTGTGAGTCCTCTGAGCAGCCTTCCCTTATGGACCCAGACCATATAGTTGCTCTTGTTAGGAGATCTTACAGTACCTGTACTTTCCCATGGTAGCATTTATCACACTTCCTGGATGGGGCAAATTTTGTTTGAGTTCCTTACCAGGATGTTAAGATCTTTTTTTTTTTTTTCTCTTTTTCTTTGTTGTAAGATCTTGAAGAGTGGACACCCTGTCTTTTTCTTGTATGGCCCTAGTGTAGATTGTTAGCTAGTGTGCAAGGGAAGATGTATGAGTGGGTGGATATCTGCTAAAAGCACATATTTTGCGTTATTGGCTCAGTAGCGGGGCTAGGGGTGTTGGGAGGGGAGAAAGAGGCACTCAGTTGAAAATTCATCTAAAGATTATAAGTTCAAATATATAGAAATACTGGTAAGATCACAAAAACAAGTGATTGAGATTAGGTGGCAGAAAAAGCATTTCAAACCAGGATGGCTATTGGCCAAGGGGAGAGCTAGATTAGAGAACTGGGGGAATGAAGTCCTGCCCAGCCTGAAGGGAACACCATTGAACACCCCAGTGGTTTGTTTGTTTGTTTGTTTGTTTATTTATTTATTTATGATAGTCACACACACAGAGAAGCAGAGACACAGGCAGAAGGAGAAGCAGGCTCCATGCACCGGGAGCCCGACGTGGGATTCGATCCCGGGTCTCCAGGATCGCGCCCTGGGCCAAAGGCAGGCGCCAAACCGCTGCGCCACCCAGGGATCCCTCCCCAGTGGTTTTTTGATAGAGTTACCACATCTTTTGAGTTTTTAAGACAAGCCAGGAATCGAGGCGTGTGTGTGTGTGTGTGTGTGTGTATGTATGTGTGTAAAATCTTTTGCCAACAAATTCACAATGTCTGAAGATACCATAAGGTCTGAAGAAAGATGGCTTTTTGGCCATCTTGTCTTCTGGTATAGTGTGCAGGTGAGGGATTTAGAGTTAGATCTGAGGCCATGTTTTTTTTCTTTCCTTCTTTTTTAAAGATTTTATTTATTTATGAGAGACACAGTGAGGCAGACATAGGCAGAGGGAGAAGCAGGCTCCCTCTGGGGAGCCTACATGGGACTTGATTCCAGGACCACAGGATCACGAGCTGAGCCAAAGGCAGATGCTCAACCACTGAGCCACCCAGGTGCCCCTGGAGCATTTTCAACTCATTAGCCAAGTAGTCGCGAGTAAGCAACGACTTTGGAGCCTTGGCTTACTCATTAATGAAATGGGAACACTCATACTTGCTTCCTAGTACGGTTTCTTGAGGAGTTAACAAGGAAATGTCTTTTGAAGCACTAAGCAGAGCAGAGCTACTCAATTATTTTCTTTCCCCTGTTACCCTTCATGGGTTGGAGTTCGGAACAATGGTTGAATAAGGCTCCTTTACACTAATTGGAGGCTTTCAAATGTGAAAGCATCTTCCAGATACTATTAACCTGTGAGCTGTAGGAATCCCACACAAATTACTCAGTTTCAGAGATGACATTGAGGCACCAAAGATTGGTCAGTGTTTAGGGGAAGTCACATAATTTGAACCAATATTAGGAGTCAGAATCTTCTGGTTTTTATCCTTCAAAAGCTTAATCCTGGGGGAAAGGAAGTTGAAAGGTTGTCAGTGGAGGATAATCCTTTGGGTGTTAAAAACATGTTTCCATTTTAATTAATTCATATTTTCTTATTCCCTTAGGAAATCACAAATTGACGCAGATAGCAAAAGTAGTCATCAAAATCTGTGAGCATGAGGTATGTGTTTCTCACTGTCCTATTTTAAATGCACCCACAGTGTGGGGCTGGGGGGCTGGTTTCCATGTGCAGAGTCTCTCAGTGGTCAGCAGTTTTGGGATTTGTTGAGGTGTAGACAGTATGCCCTCTCTTCAAAGAAAAGTTAAAGTGACAAAGAGGGGATGCCAGTGTGTTATAAACCAACCCTATCTTAGCCATGACCATAGGAGCTGGAAATGACCCTTTATTATTCATTCTTTTTTTTTTTTTTTTATTTTTTATTATTCATTCTTGAGTCATTGCCAAGCACTCGGCATCCTGAGTTATCTTGGTAGCATAGATAGGGCTCATAATTTCTTCACCCCACAGTCTGTGGCATTGGGCTATGCATACTCTTTTACAGTTCTCATGGAAGATGTTTGAGTTTTGATGTTATGTGAGAGAACGAACGGTCCTGATTGTTTCTCGGTGTGGCCTGGAGAGTCCTGGAGAGTCAGTCTCTCTTGGAAATACCCAGTGGGGTGTGTGTGTGTGTGTGTGTGTGTGTGTGTGTGTGTGTTTTAAAGGTTTTGTTTATTCATTGAAGAGAGAGAGAGACAGAGAGCATGAGCAGAGCAGAGGTAGAGGGACAGACTCTTGGCTGAGCAGGGAGCACGACTCAGGGCTTGATCCCAGGAACCTGGGATTATGACTTGAGCTGAAGGCAGATGCTTAGCCAACTGAGCCACCCAGGCATGGTATGGAAGAAATGAAACTCCTGGGCTGTGTGCCCTGACGCTCTAGTGGTTGTGGGGTAGGCTGGGAGCAGAAATGGTTCCAGGGAGGCTTTATTAGACACCCCATTTTAAGGGTGAAAAACCAAGATGTAATAGACTTCAACATGTCTGTGTACTTCATTCCTTCATTCATTCATTTGTAAGGAAACATTTGACTATCTTAGGATATGTCCATTTCTACATATTTTTATGAGAGAGTTTTATATCTATATTTTTCACTTAGTGTGTTTCCTCATTCTAATTAAACACACACAGGAAGGACAGAGTTTTTTGTTTTTGTTACGATGATTTTCTTAGCATAAATGTTAGAAAGGCATCTACCATGTCTAAGGCTGTAAACATAGCAAAGACTAGGTAGATATTCCCTGATTGGCTTATGGAAAAGCTGTAGCAACTTAAACAGCACCCTGGGTTGGGTGAGAATGGAAGTTTTTCTGTGTCCTCCTCAATATTGGAAGTTCTTATTTAAAAAACAGGTATATATTTTCCCTACAATGCGATCAGTGAAAACTGGCATATCGCTGTGATTTTGGTTTGCACTTCTTTGATGACAAGTGGTGATGGCCTGTTTTTGATATGTTCGTTGTTGATGTGGAGTTTTGTGTGAGTGAGTTGTCCAGTTGTTTCCCCCTTGGGTTTTCATTTGTTTTCCTACATTTGGGAGCCAAGGCTTTTAATCGTGGGTTGCCCCAAGGTGGAATTTGGGGCAGAGTATCTGAACCCAGGTACTCTGTGTCTGGCATTTCTGAATCTACCTGTTAGCAATATTATGTTATCACTGGATGATCTCCGAAGCCAGGGCTTGTTTACCCAGTACCTTTGGAATAGCACACAGGTAGAAAGGGGAGAAGGGGGAACCATATGCCACCATTCATTCATTCATTTATTCTTTTGCTCCCTTATTCATTCAGTTATTCATTGACTTTTAAGTTAATCAATTATAGTTACAACATTATTAGTAATAATTTATTGAGCACCTGCTAGGCATCTGGTACCTTACACGATGCAGAGATAAAGAGAAAAACAAGTCTGATGAGACAGTAATAGCAACTAACAAACAGGGTCTGACTTGCTTGGGTTCAAATCCTGGCCTTGCCACTTTGCTGCAGTTAGACCAGGGGCAGGTGTCTTGAAGAGAGAGGAGGTGGTGGCAGCTTGGTCTAGGTGGAAGCATGGGGGTTGGTGGGAAGTAGTTGGACTCCCTCTTAAAGGTGTCCCCTACTGCGGGACCTGGTTTAGCTAAACTTAACTGCTGTTGTACCGTCATGCATTCCTTAAGGGCCTCCAGATGTGAGGCCCCTGGGATGACACATCCTAACATATTTTTGCTTTGCAGATGAATGAAATTGAAGTATGTCCAGAGTGTTACCTAGCTGCTTGCCAAAAACGAGATAACTGGTTTTGTGAGCCTTGTGTAAGTTTCATTTTCTTTCCTTACTTCATTTTCTGAACCCCATGTCTTAGATGGCTACCCGAGGCCACTTTCTTTCTTTTTTTCTTAAATATTTTATTTATTTATTCATGAGAGAGACAGAGAGAGAGGCAAAGACATAGGCAGAGAGAGAAGCAGGCTCCCTTTGGGGCGCCTGATGCGGAACTTGATCCCAGGACCCCAAGATCATGACCTGAGCCAGAGGCAGACGCTCAACCACTGAGCCACCCAGGTGCCCCTAGAGGCCACTTTATCCAGGTGGCTTATTCGATGAAATTTGGGTGAAGATTATTTTATTTATTTTATTTATTTTACTTTATTTTATTTTATTTTATTATTTATTTATTTATTTATTTATTTTAATTTTATTTTAATTTTATTTATTTTACTTATTTAAAAAAAATTAAAAAAACAATTTATTTATTTATGAGAGATACAGAGAGAGAGAGGCAGAGAGAGAAGCAGGCTCCATACAAGGATCCTGATGTGGGACTCGATCCCAGGACTTCAGGATTATGCTGTGGGTTGAAGGCAGGCGCTGAGCCACCCAGGGATCCCCGTATTTATTTATTTTTAAAAAATGATTTTATTTATTTATTCATGAGAGACCCAGAGACAGGCAGAGACACAGGCAGAGGAAGAAGCAGGCTCCCTCTTGATCCTGGGTCTCCAGGATCACACCCTGGGCTGAAGGCAGATGCTCAACTGCTGAGCCAACCAAGCATCCCTTGGGTGAAGTTTTTTTTTTTATTTATTTTTATTTTTTTTATTTTTTTTAATTTTTATTTATTTATGATAGTCACACAGAGAGAGAGAGAGAGGCAGAGACACAGGCAGAGGGAGAAGCAGGCTCCATGCACCGGGAGCCCAACATGGGATTCGATCCCGGGTCTCCAGGATCGCGCCCTGGGCCAAAGGCAGGCGCCAAATCGCTGCGCCACCCAGGGATCCCTTGGGTGAAGTTTTTAAATGCTGTTTTAGTGATAAAGCTATGACAAAATGTGAGTAATCCAGGTAGAATAAACCTCTGGGGCTGAATGTTCTCGTACCAGAGGGAGCATTGTGATTTCCTGGGTTTATTAATCCCCGGGCCAACTGCAGGGTAGAGAGCAGGAAGGTGCTTATTAGGGAGGGGACCCTCCACAGTAATGCAGATAGCAAGCCGGAGGAGAGTTACTTGAGGATGTTCTTGACGAATCTGTGTTGAGAGGTTCAGAAATACCTCTCTGGATTGACTCCATGGTCTCTCCAGTGACTTAGTTTTTGAGGGTAGGGGGTTGGGAGAGAAAAATCACCCTGTTTTCCTCTTGGAGCTGCATTTTCTAAACAGGTGTTCTGCCCAGAGAAGCATGTCCTTGGGGTGGGCTGGTGGGAGGTTGGGAGGAGGTGTAGGGGTGGAGCTTCCTGGGCTGCAAGATTGGGCAAGCAAAGTAGAAAAGTAGAAGATAGTTTATGTCTCTTCCTGTCTTTGGAGATAAACACCTGCATTTGTTAAGGCTCTGAGCAGCCTCGATAAAGGGCAAAGGTGGCTAATACTGCCCTTGTTATATGCCAGGTACAATGTACATTTATTCCCCCAGCTTCCCAGAGGGTGTAGGCATTGCTGTCTCCATGTTTCAAAGGAAAGTGTTCACTCTTGCTCATGGCCATCCAGGCAATAGCACTAGGGGCAGGATCCAAGCGTGGTCTGTGCTTCATCCCTCTGCTTCTTCATTCACCCCCCGCCCCCCGAACAAGCTTTGCCTGGGCCTGACTTGGCCTCATGCCCTCCTAGGGAAGCCCACTTGGGAGACCTTGCTTGGAACTGTTCTCCATTCAGTTGGTGGCCTTGCTGTGTCCTCCCACAGTGAGCTTTACATGTGTGTCTTGCTGTCAAATACATACAAACTCTGGATTTTGTTTTTCTTTTCCTAGAGCAATCCACATCCTTTGGTCTGGGCAAAACTGAAGGGGTTTCCATTCTGGCCTGCAAAAGCTCTGAGGGATAAAGATGGGCAGGTTGATGCTCGTTTCTTTGGACAACATGACAGGTGGGAGTTAAAACCAGCTGCAAACGTATAGCTTTCACTGAACCTTTGATACTGTCATGGATGCAAGCAGGAGTGGAGGTATTATTATGTTATTGTCATGACACCCACCCGTGATCTTATGGTTGAAAATACAGTCCTGGGCTGTGTTCAGCCTGTTAATGTGTGGGCTTCCGTGTTTTCAGGTATGTTAAGAGAAGAATCTTGCTTTCGTAGTTTTGTTGATGAAACTGGCGCCAAATAGGTTCCATGGCTATTTTAAGTGCTGCTGTTCTTTTTTGGATTTTCTAGAGTAAATTAAACTGCTGTGCAAATTGCTTTTCAAAATAATGCTTTCAGAGATCAGAAGTATTTCCCCAGATTGCCAGTAAATGAAGCTCTTATCATTGTGCTGGGTAGTTCCCTCCTGTGGCCTTTTCTCTGAAGCTAAAATAGGAAATTATAAGAGGTGGCTGTTTTAACAGGTGGGAGCCCTCCCCACCAGCCTTTCTACCCTCCCCTTTCCCTTGCTCACAGGGAAGTGAATTGTTCTAGCTCTTAGCAGTTCCTGCTTCTGTGTGCTTGAGAACAACAGGTAGACCCAGATGAGCCATGGTTAATTTCTTAGTTCTTTTTAGCAAGCTATGTTGTGATTCAACAAAGCAAAAAAAACGCCTGAAGCCCTCCCAAGCAGCTTGAAAAAAGTGTTTTGAGTGTGTTAGGGAGAATACTTAAAACACGTATTCTAAAAATTATATACACCCACAGAATGCATAGAAAATACAGTTCATAATTTCAAACACCAGAATCCGAACTGTTACTTTGTTCAGCTTTGCTTGTTGTCTTGCAAATAAAAAACAAAGGAGTAAATGTTGCTAGAAGTCCATTGTCTGGAGGGAAAATGGGAATTCGCTGAGATGGTCCCGGGTTTGATAGGAAGCCTTTCGCTTTGTTTGATTCTGACCACTTTGCTGGAAATCTTTGGTTCCTGCTGTGGGCCAGGCCTCTTGTTGGGTGTTAGGGATATGGGAGTGAGCAGATAGACACTGTTCCTGCCCACCTGAAGGCTACATCCTATTATTATTACAGGTAATAATACACAAGTAAACACACGGGCAAAATGATCTCAGATGAGGAGGTAATGGCTGGGGTTTAGTGAAGATCTGGGTGGAGGGCCAGACAGAGCCAGCCTGCTGTGCTCTGGAAAAGCCAGGAGCGCAGGGTAGTTTGGATAGTTGGAAGGTGGGGGAGAGAAGGGTAAGAGATGGGAAGGGGCAGGGTCCAGATCACACAGGCTGTGATCAGAGTCTGCCTTTTCTTTGAAGAGCAAGAGGAATTATTGTCAGGTTGTGTATCTTCCTTCTGCTTCATGATAGCATGGCAAGTGTTAATTTAACCATCTTGGTGATTTGAGATTATTCTCAGTTCTGTAGTTATGACCCAGTGTGGATATATTTAGGATATAGGTGGGTGGGGGAAATCAGTGCTTGGCCCCATGCACCAAATATTGTCAGACTCTTAGTGTCTTTGATTCTGCTCTCAGCTTAGCCCATTATGCACGGACATCTTCCTGCTGCTTATGAGACAGCTACTGAATGTGACTTAGGGGGCGTGAGTTCTGCTAGCCCTGATCCAGAGCCGTTTCTCCAGGACCTGCTGGTGTAGGTTAGTTCCGGGAAGGAGCTGTTGTGGAAACTCCCCCCGCCGCCATATTTGTGGGAAAGGACAGCAGCCCAAGTTGATGCCCATGATGTTTGCCTAACCCCCTCCGTGTCTTCTGCTGCCTTGGAGGGAATGTGCCAAACTGTTGACTCATTTTGGGTGAACCCCTTGGAGTGGTTAAGGACTCTCCATGGTGGTGGAGTAACAGAACCTTAGATCTCTAGGAATGAAGCCACTAAAGTCCCTTCCTTTCAGGGGAGGTGTTCTTTTTTTTTTTTTTTTTTTTTAAGATTTTACTTATTTATTTGAGAGAGAGAGAGAGAGCGGGGAGAGACCGATGGAGAGGGAGAAGCAGATTCCCACTGACCAGGGAGCCCGATGTGGGGCTCAATCCCAGACTCTGGTATCATGACCTGAGCCGAAGGCAGACACTTAACCCACCAAGCCACTCAGGCACCCCCAGGAGATATTCTTAAGGCAGAGCTGGCCAGACCCAGCCATACAACGTGGAGGCTGATGAGATATGGGGTAGGATGCCCCTTTCTCAGGGAGCAGCTTTGTGGTTGTGGAGCAAAACAGAAGCCTGGACATGTGTAAGCAACATTGGTCAGGAGAGCAGAATAAGAAATGGCACGTTTCTTTTCTCTTTCTTTCTTTCTTTCTTTCTTTCTTTCTTTCTTTCTTTCTTTCTTTCTTTCTTTCTCTTTCTTTCTTCTTTCTTCTTTTCTTTTCTTTCTTTCTCCCTCTTTCTTTCTCTCTTTCTTTCTTTCTTTCTTTCTTTCTTTCTTTCTTTCTTTCTTTCTTTCTTTCTCTTTCTTTCTTTCTTTCTTTCTTTCTTTCTTTCTTTCTTTCTTTCTTTCTTTCTTTCTTTCTTTTCTTTCTTTCTTTCTTTTTTGATTTTATTTATTCATGAGAGAGACCGAGAGAGAGAGGGAGAGAGAGAGGCAGAGACACAGGCAGAGGGAGAAGCAGGCTCCATGAGGGAGCCTGACGTGGGACTTGATCCCAGTTCTCCAGGATCAGGCCCTGGACTGAAGGCGATGCTAAACTGCTGAGCCACCTGGGCTGCCCGAAATGGCACATTTCTTAATAAGAAAAGCGTGTGTTATGTGTTTATTGTCTTGTTAATAAATACTAGAGCGAGCCCAGGGAGGTGCTCTTACAGATCAAGGCATGTTCTGAAGAATCTCATTGTATGCTTTTCATCCTTTAAAATTTGCTGTTTGCTTTTTGGGTGCTTGATTTCATAGGAACACACATATACATGATACTATATAAAAATCCAGGAAATATTTTATTAAATGCTTGCAGAGCTATAGAAGAGTGAACTTGCAGGAACTGAGTGCCTTCTATGCAGCAGGCATTGTTCTAAGTGCTTTTTGCAGAAGCTGCTTTATTCTCATTTTACAAAGAAGAAAACTTGAGGCCCAGAGTATAGGGAGTAGTTCAGCTGTGTGACTGCTGCCTCTCATGGCATTGCCCCTAGAGGCTTTATTTTGTTAAGCAAATCTAATTTCCCTTTAACTGTGTCCTGGGCTTGCTTTAAGGAAAGGGAATACTTTCCTGAAATTACTTGGCAGACACCTTTATTGAAGGCAGTTGAGAGCCTGGCAGGAAATAGTTAAGGCCCCGACCCCAGACGGGGGGTGGGGTTGGGGGGGCACAGTCACAGAGGCCCCCGGGCAGAAGTGTGTGTGTGTCTGGGGACACAGTCACAGTGTGGCTGACTGCCTGGTGAGCGGTGAGCTCCTGGTGTTATGGGGACTGGTGCAGGTGCATTTCGCTTGCTCCCCTCCCTTCTAGGTTGAGGCTCATCCTCCCATTTTACTGATGACAGAGGCCAGCTCGGGGAGGGGCAGTCCTTTGTCCAGCGGCAACTGGGGCATCCTGGCAGCTCCTCAGAGCTGTCCTGTCTAGTCCAGAGTCCTGCTCACCCAGTTAAAACAGCCACGGTCTCTCACCCAGAGAGCATCCTGCTCCTGCTCCGCCTTGTTCTGTTTGGCTGCACATGTGGTTGCTCTGGTCTCCGTAGGATGACAGCAGCAAGTTGGGGTGGATGAGAAGCTGGTAATTTCCAGCACGCTGAGAGAGCAGTTAGATATTTTTGGGGTGTTCAGTTTTAGTTTGTGTCACGATCTAGTTATCACCATGAGCGGCCTACCTCCCCAGCCTGTGCCCTGAATTCCACCCCATGTGCATACTTTATTTTTCCCGGGCCGGGCCATTTACTCTTCAAAATAGGAACGAGATGCCCACTGTTAACATTTGGTTAAAATGTAATATAAGCAGTCCATACTTTTTGCTTCTCTCTAAAATGCTGGACGACTCCGCAGTGTGGGGGCCTGATTCCTGCTTGGGCACTTGTGAGGCTCCCCAGTACACAGTGTTTGCGTTGGACTGTATTACCGCCCCATGGTCCTCTTATGCTCCCTGTTGCTTTGTGCCTGGCTTGAGTTTATGGTCTGTGAAATCCAAAAGGCCTCCTTGGAAAAGCTCATTCCCACCAGATTCCCAGCTACAAATGTGTTCGAGGCTGGGGAATCAAATGTCACACTGTATGTCCTCTGGTTCACACTTTGGCTCCACCCCAGCCCTGCCCTGAGCAGTGGTTATACTGCCATCTCCTGCCTGTGGTCAGCCACTAACTCCAGAAAAGCAGCTCTTGTTCTCCTGAAGTCCCTGCAGAACATCCTGGGTTGTGAGGGGCTGAAGATAGGAAGACTAACCAGCTGGGAATGGGAGGTAGAGGCTGGTTTTTTGCTCATTTTCCATATGAATTATCTCCTGTTTGAAGCCATGCACCTCCTTTTGGGTTTATGGTTTTCCAGCATTTCTTTCTAGTGCCACGTAGAGCCCCAGTCTTCCAGCATTTCTTTCTAGTGCCATGAAAACTCTTTACTTCTAAGTGCAGAGCAGTGGATTATGGGACCGATTCTCTCTTAGAAGGTGGATCCAGGATTGGATGGATTCTCTCATCCAATCCTGGATGCAGGATTGTTGTTGTTGTTTTAAGATTTATTTATTTGAGAGAGAGAGAGAGCATGGCAGTGAGGGGCAGAGGGAGAGGGAGAGAGAATCCAGACAGATTTTGCATTGAGCATGGAGCACAATGTGGGGCTTGATCTCACAATCCTTAGATCATGACCCGAGGCAAAATCAAGAGTCACTTAGCAGACTGCACCAATAGGTGCCCTCAGTGCTCGTTTTCTTACTCTCTACTCACCCAAAGCCAAAAGGAATGGATTTATTATTTTTTTAATGGATTAAAATGACTAAATCTATGAGCTTTTTAATGTTCTAACTAAGTTTGTTGTTCATGTTCTGTTCTTTATGACAGAACACGTCTGGGTTAATGGTTAATCACGTATTAACCATTCAAACCAAGTCATTTTTAAAGAATGGGATACACATTCAAGACTCTTGGCAAACATACCAGGCTAATTTGGTTTGCGTTAAGGAAAAAAACAGTTCTGGAAACAACCTAAATGTCCATTGTCAGATGAATGGATAAAGACATCGTGGTAGGTACACATTATGGGTTCTGATTCAGCCCTTATAAAAGATGGGACAACATAGCCGAACCCAGAGGTCATTGTGCTGAGTGAGATAAGCCAGTCACAGAAGGACAAATAGTGTATGAATTCCACTTGTAGGACGTATCTCAAGCATTCGCATTCACAGAATCCACGGGTGGAATGGTGGATTGCCAGGGGTTGGGGGTGGGGCATATGGGGGTGTACTGGTCACTGGGCATAAAATTTCAGTTAACGATGAATAGGCTGTAGAGATCACCGTACAACCTGTGTCCATGATCGACAGTGGTGTATCGTATGCTTAAACATGCTGTGATAAAACATTTTTTTAAAACTTGAAAAAAAAGAAAAGACAAATCTTTGGAAGGACCAGTGTTGGTTAACCTCTACTCTCTTTCTCTTCTGTACTTCTAGGGCCTGGGTTCCAATAAATAATTGCTACCTCATGTCTAAAGAAATTCCTTTTTCTGTGAAAAAGACGAAAAGCATCTTCAACAGTGCAATGCAAGAGATGGAGGTGTATGTGGAGAACATCCGCAGGAAATTTGGGGTTTTTAATTACTCTCCTTTTAGGACGCCCTACACACCCAACAGCCAGTACCAAATGCTCCTTGATCCCAGCAACCCTAGTGCTGGCGCCGCCAAGATAGACAAACAGGAGAAGGTCAAGCTCAACTTTGACATGACGGCCTCCCCCAAGATCCTGATGAGCAAGCCCATGCTGAGTGGGGGCGCAGGCCGCAGGATTTCCTTGTCGGACATGCCACGCTCCCCCATGAGTACAAACTCTTCTGTGCACACGGGCTCTGATGTGGAGCAGGATGCTGAGAAGAAGGCCACGTCGAGCCACTTCAGTGCCAGTGAGGAGTCCATGGATTTCCTGGACAAGAGCACAGGTCAGCCTTGGGAAGGAGATGGGGAGGAGGCCTCTGGGATATGAGGCTTCTGTTGGGGCCATGCCTGTTGGGTTCCAGCTGGCCAGCATCACAGAATCCAGGGGAGCTGTGTGGGGTTTTGCTCCAGTAGACTATATTTAAAATTTTAAATGGGTAACCCAGTGGGCTTCTTGCTGTTAGGAATCAAGAAATGAGACCAGTGATCCCCAAAGGTCAAATGGAGGTCATTCCCTGCAGAAGTGAGAGTTCAGGTCAAATGTCTCTTGGATTATCAGAACAGCAAAACTACCCCTAACAGTTTATATCTTAAGAATGTTATTTTACTCGGAAGATTATCTGTCAAAACTGTACCTTCACATTACTTAGTGCTCAGATACTAGAGCAGTGTGTAAGGTCAGCAGTAAATGTCCTCGCCCCAGAACACTCCCACTCCTTAAAGAAAAGTTGCCCTGGTTGACACTTGGTGTAGAATAGTGGTTAAGAATGAAAATGCTGGGATCGCCTGGGTGGCTCAGTGGTTGAGCATCTGCCTTCAGCTCAGGGCATGATCTTGGGGTCCTGGGGTTGTGTCCCACATCAGGTTTCCCGAAGGGAGCCTGCTTCTCTGTCTGCCTGTGTCTCTGCCTCTCTATTTCTGTCTCTCATGAATAATTAAATAAAATTAAAAAAAAAAAAGCATCAAGATGCTGGTCTCAAAACCCAGCTCGGCCACTTACTAGTCATGTGGCTTTAGGCATGATACTGAATGTCTTTTTTAAAAAAGATTTTATATATTTATTTTTATTTAGATAGCATGCATGAGTGTGGGGAAGGGCAGGGGGGAGAGGGAGAAATAAAACGGCAAACAGACCCCGCACTGATAAAATGATAAAATACATTTTTTTAAAACTTGAAAAAAAAGAAAAGACAAATCTTTGAAAGGACCAATGTTGGTTAACCTCACGCTGAGCGTGGAGCCTGAAGTGGGGCTCAATTCCCTGAGCCCGAGATCATGACCTGAACTGAAATCGGGAGTTGGATGCCCAACCAGTTGAGTCACCTAGGCCCCCAGATACTTTAGTGTCTGAATGCTTCAGTTTCTCATCTATAATGTGACATAATAACAGATCTGCCCCATAGGTTCTTTTTTTTTCTTTTTAATTAAAGATTTTATTTGTTTATTCATGAGAGGCAGAGACACAGGCAGAGGGAGAAGCAGACTCCCTGTGGGGAGCCTAATGTGATACTGATCCCAGGACCTGAGCCAAAGGCAAGACGCTCAACTGCACTCAACCGCTCAACCGCTGAGCCACCCAGGTGTCCCTGCTCCATAGGTTCTTTTTTTTTTTTTTTTTTTTTTTTTTTTTTTTTTTTTTTTTTTTTTTTCCATAGGTTCTTGCTAAGGGTTAAATGAAGATGGATACACAAAGCATTCAGAACAGTGCTTAAAATAGCAAGTGCTACAAAGATGTGGGCTTCTATATTATTTCTTAGGGTGATTGCTCAGCAAATGCCTACACAGATTCAGAGAAGTGATGTAAAAGAGGGATGCTGGAGAAGTATAAGGAAGGGGATGGTGACTTGAATTCTTTCTACCCAGATGTTATTTGGTGTATGTCTAATATTTAGAAACTTTATTACTTTTACAAGGAAATGGGTTTACTCTCATTTTTCTTGAAACATGGCCTTCACTGTTTATCCTTCGTTGGTCTACCTCTGAGAAATATGGGCACAGAGAAGCTTCTACACTAAGCGTGATGATAAAATACAGCCACCTCTCAGGCTCTGGGCTGGGGAGCTGTCGAGAGGGCAGGACCTGATGAACCCCTGGACACATGACTTACCTCAAGGGCTTCAAGACCTGTGGTTGCCATGCAGGAATATGGCTTCTTGGTTTTCTGATCTTTTCATTATTCCAGAATCATGGGAAATTTGTGTTCTTATTTAAGACCCTCCCCAACCTCCCCCTCAATTCTTAAATGTCAGCTCAAAATGTCTTAGGATATTTTCCGGAATGAATAAAATCCATCTGTAGGTTGGGCCGTCTGTTTTAGGCCAATGTCTTAAACTTGGATAGCTCTTCAGACCCCCCACCCTCCATCTTCCTCTTCCCTTCACCCCTCCCTCCTTCCCACCCTCCCTTCCTTCCTTTACATAAGAACTCTTTAACGACCTGGCACCTCTTCTTCAAGAGATCACAAAAGTCCCCAAAAGGTAAAACAAGGGGAACTCCATCAAGTGAGCTCAAAGAATTCATCAGTTTGGTTGTGTTGTTTCTTGTTCTTGGTTGGTTGGTACTGCTTGGAGCTGTTCCCAAAATGGCTGTAGGTGGAGAGAGAGTGAAGTACCAGTGGCTTTCAGTTCTTCAAAATAAAGGCTGTGATCTCTTTTCCCCAGTTGTGATCCTAACCATGTGGTCCTAGGCACTCGGTTGCATTTCAGAGCTTTGTTCTCAGATGATGCAACTTCTGTTGAGATACTTTCAGAACAGAAATTTTCTTTTGCCTCCTAGTTTTAGACCAGAGTTCTTTAAAGCTTGCTTTTATTCTGTGACATGATGCCATTTAAGCTAACAAAACATGGTACATAATCACAGCAACTCTGCAGCCTGTTACCTCTCCTAGAGAGCTCAATTTTGAGGTGTCCTAACCAGGCAGCAGTCCTGCTGAATCACTGTTACCTGAACTTTCGTCACCACCAGTTTGCCCTATGCTAGTATCTCTGTTTTTACTACATACTTAAACATTAAATCTGCAACATCGCTTTATCCTAAGCTGAATAATATGTATAAATGTGCTTAAATTCTTACTGCATTTTTCCCCTCTAATATGCATGAAGTAAATACCTAACTTGTAAATTAGAACATGTTGGTCTGTGACCACTGTTGGTTATCCTGTTTCATATTCAGGAAATACAGTTTTGTAGGAATCTGAGGACAGGTTATATGTTTAATTAAGCTTCTTTCTTTCCTTGGGACATAGCAAAATTGAAACAACATTAGGATTCCTGACAAAATTCCTTTTTATTTGAATGGTTTTTCTAAGTGGTAAATGAGACTCTCCATTTCAGGATACTTTAAAATCCCTTTCCAAAAATATGATCTTCTTGCCAGCATGTGCTTGGATCATTTTGCTAATTATGAGATAGACAGCCAGTGAGTAGTATGTATGGGTAGAGAAGGCGGTATTCCAAATCATTTTAATCTTACAAATTATCCTGTTTTTTTGCAAGGAGCCAGATAGTAAATATTTTAGGCTTGTGGGCCTCTGTCACAACTGTGCAGCTATTCAACACCGTCATTGTGCTAATAAGACAGGCACAGGCAATACGTGGCTGTGATACTGAACTTCGAATTTGATATAATTTGTGTGTTTCATGAACAATTAATCCCTTAGTTCCCCCCCCCCCCCCCCCCCGCCCCCAACCATTTACAAATGGTAAATACCCTTGCAGGCCTTGCAAGAACAGGTGGTGGTATGCTAGCTTTCGCCCATGAGTTGGTTTGCCAACCTCTATTACAGACTAAATTAGAAGGAACTGTGGGTTAATCTCCATCTTATGGAAGGTGAGTTGAGGTCCCTGTGGACAGTGTAGGGATGTGCCTCTGTTCCCATAGCCAGATCCTGATTCTAGATCTGTTTTCTTTTCGTTGCACCCTAGTGCCCTCTGCTGTTAGCAGCGATGGTAGCATTTAGTAGAAAGAGAAGTGGACTGTTTATTGAAAATCCCCCACGGTCAGGGAGAGTATAATTGAGATGAGATTGTGATTTATACATAATTATTAAAAAAAAAAGATAGTCCTAGGATAGAAAAGCTGTACTAGTTTCAGCAGTAAAGATTTTGTGGTTCAGCAACATAAGACTACACATTGAAATAAGTTATTAAATAAAACTTTTAGGAGAATTTAGAAACCTTTTGTTTTAGGGGTGGGGGAATGGAAGAACTCAAAATCAGGTGTCTGTAATCCACAGAAGTCGATTTTGTTTTCTTTTTTCTTTCTTTCTTTTTAAAGATTTTATTTATTTATGAGAGACACAGAGAAGTGGGGAGAGAGAGAGAGGCAGAGACACAGGCAGAGGGAGAAGTAGGCTCCATGCAGGGATCCTTTCGTGGGACTCGATCCTGGGTCTCCAGGATCACACCCCAGGCTGCAGGCAGTGCTAAACCGCTGAGCCACTGGGGCTGCCCTGATTTTGTTTTCTAAGGAGCAGGTTGCTCAGCCAGAAGCCTTTCACTCATGGTGTCCTGATTACTAGTCAGAGTGGTGTATATTCTCAGTGATTTTCCTGCCTCCCCTTTGATCTAGAGCTCTTGGCCAGAATTGATGCTTTTGCCAATATTTGCTTGCAGGATCCTGACTTAAGTCATGAGTGTGTATTAGGGTAAGAATCCTAGTGCCTGGCTATCACTATGTAGCTCAACTATGGGTTACTGTTTAGGGAGGGGGAAAAACATTTTGGTATACTCTTTTCTCATCATATCAGCATGTACTTATCATACAGTAATTGTTATTTATCAAAATGAAAGTCACAGATCGCCCCACCTCTCAGTCAGCCCTTAGATTATTGTTTTCAGGACTTTTTCTGTGTTGGCTCATGAGTCATACTATTAATTTGAAAACTCACATACTTCAGGGATCAGGCGGGTACGGAAATGAGCAAGGTTGGGAAGTGGTGGGGACTGGGATCAGCGTGATACAACGGAAATAACACTCTTCCTCAGGACTGATCACAGACAGGTGGCTGCCTGTGTATACCTCCGAAAGCAGTACTTATTCTTCCAATGCGTGATATATTGGAGCATTTCATTATAAAAAAGCTCCTCCTACCCCACTAGCAGGTCATCATCAACTGGACCTTTCAGAATGCTATGCTCTTGAGATGCACCTTTCCTGTAGGGTCCTGGGGCCCTTTTCTTTTGCTGGTTCTAGCCAAATGGGAATGTGGGGTCTGTTGCCATTTTTCTCATTGTTTAAGAGAAGCCTCAAATATTTTTTTTTTTTTTTCAAATATTTTTTTAAATGTGGACTACCCCAAATTTTACAAATTAGCTCAAATTCATAAAAATCTTTTTTTTTTTTTTTTAAGATTTTGTTTTATTTATTCATGGGAGACAGAGAGAGAGAGAGAGAGAGAGAGAGAGAGAGAGAGAGAGAAGAAACACAGGCAGAGGGAGAAGCAGGCTCCATGCAGGGAGCCCGATGCGGGACTCGATCCCGGGTCTCCAGGATCATGCCCTGGGCTGAAGGTGGCGCTAAACTGCTGAGCCACCTGGGCTGCCCAAATTCATAAAAATCTTTATGTGCATGAAATACCTCCGTGAACTGCATAGTTCATGGATCACTTGTTTGCAATATCTGTTGTAGCCCAGTTTTGACTTTTTTTTTTTTTTTTTAAAGTATGCTCTATGCCCACTGTGGGACGTGAACTTAACAACTCCAAGATTAAGAGTCTCATGCTCCATGGGCTGAGCCAGCCAGACACCTGAGGTGTTTTTTTTTTTTTTTTTTTTAAACTTAACCTTGTGTATTGGATATTTTTCCATGTTAGTTAAATAGTTCTTCAAAACAGCATATCTGTCCTGTCTTAGACTGTCCAGTGATGCTCTACTGTGTGGATCGTCTTTGCAGGCCACCAAGAGTTGTGCAAGCTACAGCCCTTTGAAGATGTAGGTTGCTTCCCAGATTTATAAGTAGAGGAAATTTGTCATGAATCACTACCTCCTCCGCCTCCACCCCCCAGAGTGCTGGGGTATGTGGGAGAGAAGGGGCATTTTTTTCCTAATTTAATTCTAAGACTCAGTGTTTCATGGAGTCAGAATAGCATTTAGCACAGGCTAGGATTTTGTAAATGTAGATAATAAATGATGTGTTTTAGCCCACACTTGTGAATTGTACATCAAAGTATAAAATCTGATTAAATTATTTGTGACTTCAAAGGCGATTAGTTCTTCCTTTGGGCAAGATTTATGGCTTTACAAAAGGATTGACATCTGTGTCAAAGCTTAATTGAAATGAGCATTTCCAAATGTCTTTCTGCTTTTGAAAATGTCTAGCATAATTTAAAACCGGTTTTCTCAGTCTCTGCACTGTTGACTTTGGGGCTGGATGATTCTATGACAGGGCCTTCTTGTGCATTGCAGTATATTTAAGCACCATTCCTGGCATCTGTGCACTAGATGCCAGTTGCACCCACCCCTGCCCACAGTTAGGCAGCAAAAAATGTTCTCAGACATTGCTATGTGTCCCTTGAGGACACCGTTGCCCCTCCAGAATCCATTGAGAATAATTATGTGAATGTACCATGATTTTGACTTTTAGCACTGATAACAAAATTCTGATTGCTTGACGTTCATGTTTGAAGCTCCTCCGTATTTACATTCAGTTTTGTGTCATATTTTCCCCCTGAATATATAATCTATTCCTTTTAAACTTGAATATTCTACAATAAATAGTACATAATTTTATCCCGAGAGGTAATAACTGTTAAGAATTGGATGTTCTTAAAAAATAAATTAAAATATAAAAAAAATTGGTTGTTCCTTCAGATTTTTTAATGTAGAAACAACATTGATAATCATCACCATAATGTTTTATGGTAGAATGGAATCCTCCTAGGCTCTCTGCTCCTTTCAAGGGAGCGGTGTTTTTTTCTGTGTTTATCCATATGGTTCTAGTTATCAGTAGTGTATAGATGGCATGAGAATATGATGGAAATGATGGGGGCATGTGAACAAATGAAATTTGGGAAATATATCTTAGGGGAAGAAACGTGGTTTTATGAAGTAATATAAATGCAGATAAACGGATACATTGATTTGTTTTCTTCATGCAAATTTTATGTATGTATTGCCTCTGCTAACTTTGTGATTTCCCCCAAACTCTAGGTGTTTTGGCTAGCCTTGTTTTACATGTTCATCTCGGTGGTCACATACGAAGCCAGAGTTCATGTTTTTTTTTTTCCCCATGTGTTTTTTAAAGATTTTACCTATTTACTCATGAGAGACCCAGAAAGAGAGAGAGGCAGAGACACAGGTAGAGGAAGAAGCAGACTACATGCGGGGAGCCCGATGCGCAGGACTCGATCCCAGGTATCCAGGATCACACCCTGGGCTGAAGGCAGCGCTAAACCCTGTTGAGCCATCCAGTCTGCCCCAGAGTTAATGTTTTTAAGAACACAAGCATTGAGGGGCCCCTGGGTGGTTCAGTCGGTGAAGCATCTGCCTTCACTCAGATCATGATCTTGATGTCCTGGAATGTCAGATTCAAGCTCCCTGCACAGCAGGGAGTCTGCTTCTCCCTCTCTCTCTGCCCCGCCTTGCTGCTTCTGTTCTCTCTTACTATCTCTCTCTCTCAAATAGATAAATACAATCTTAAAAAGAAAGAACGTATCACCATTGAACCACACTGGAGTAAGAGAATTCCAGAATTCTTTCTCCTTTGTTTACATTGATCAATAATAAGCATATTTTTACACGTTTTAAAGATACCCCCCAATAAAAACCACAGAAGTAGTTTTAAAAGGGCAAAGTGACCCATAATCTAAAGACCTTTAGTTGACTTTATTATTTATTTATTTTTAAGATTTTATTTATTTATTCACGAGAGACACAGAGAGGCAGAGACATAGGCAGAGGGAGAAGCAGAGCAGGCTCCATGCAGGGAGCCCGATGGGGCACTCGATCCTGGGACTCCAGGATCACGCCCTGAGCCAAAGGCAGATGCTCGACTGCTGAGCCACCCAGGTGTCCCAGTTGACTTTTTTTTAATGATGGTGACACTACATGGTTAAAATTAAGATAAAACAAAACCCAGCAGTATTAAAGAGTATAGAAAGATGTAAAATGAAAGGTCAGGTTTTGTTTACCTCTACACCCTGAGTGTGTTTTTCATGTAAGTATCCAACTCTTAACAGTCTGCAGACTGTACTTCTACCAAAAATAACTATGTATACATTCATTTGAAGAGGTGCATGTGCTTTAATAAACATTAACACATATCATGGGCATTTTTTTTAATTATGGGCATTTCTTTTTTTAAATTTTTATTATTTTTTAAATTATTATTATTTTTTATTACAGGCATTTCTGTACATGATTTTTACCTTTCTCTTTTTTTTCTATGCATATTTCTGTGGGGATCAGTGCTTGTCAGATTATGCAGATCTGCATCATTCTTTTTAGGGTTGTATAGTATTTATACCAGTATTTACTTAGCCAGTCTCCAATTAATAGATCTTATACACCATCTCCTGTTTTTCTGTATCCATAAATACTGTTGCAGTGAAACTTCACGTGCATATACTGTGGCCCTGGCACTTGACACAAATATCTATGGGATGAACTCCTAGCCTCAGGACCTTGCTGTCTGTGTGTTTTATAAAATCTAATCTTGGGTAATACCAGAATCACCTAACTGCTGTCCTAAAAGGTTTTACAATTCCTGTCAGTGTTCGTCTTTCCTCACCTATGCTCAACACTAGGTGTTTGTTTATTTATTTAAAAAGATTTTACTCATGAGAGTTAGACACAGAGGCAGAGAGACATAGAAGTAGGCTCCCTGCGGGGAGCCCCATGTGGGACTCCATCCCAGGACCCTGGGTTCATGCCCTGAGCTGAAGGCAGATGCTCAATCACTGAGCCACCTAGGTGGCTCAGTTTTTATTTTTTAAGGATTTTATTTAGTTGAGCGATAGCAAGAGATCGAGAGTGCATACGGGGGGAAGGGCAGAGGGAGGAGGAGAGAGAATCTCCAGTTGACTCTGGGCTGAGCTAGGAGCCTGGTCAGGGCTCGATTCCTGGGACCATGACCTGAGCGGAAATCGAGTTGAATGCTTAACTGACCGAGGCACCCAGGCACCCCTAGGTGTTATTTATTTGAAACAAGTTAACCATGCATGTGAAAAAGATATAGGATGGAGATATATAGATATATATGTAGATATATATATATGTAGATACATATCTATATCTGTGTCTGTGTGTGTATCTCTTGCATGTTCATTGATCATTCATATTTTCCCTGAGCTGCTCATTTATGTCTCTTCTTTGGATTGTTGATCATTCTCTTAGCACACCTTATTGTTGGTAGCTGCAGAATATTGAGATTCTTTTTTTTTTTTTTTTAAGATTCTTGAAACTGATGTCTTTTTGTGAAAAAGATTTTATTTTGGTTGCCAATATTGCCAATATTGTTTCTTTTTTGCTTATCATGACCACAGTCATGAGAAGAAAAATGGAGAGCTCATTCTTCACTTAAGTATTTGTCATTCTGTCAATGTCTTGGACACCAGACGGCATCCTAGGTGCCTGGCAAGGTCCCTGCTCTCCTGGTGGTGATGTTTCAACAGAGCAGAGGGGAGATGACAGGATGCACTTTGACCCCTGTGGACTGGGCCAGTAGGGAAGAGCCCTGAGGGTGATATTTGAGGGTTACCAGCCACTATGACATGGGTGGGGATGGTGTCAGGGGCCTTTCCAGGGGAATCCTAAGTATATATAAAGGCTTGAGTTGGGAGCAGATTTGAATATGGAGGAATAGTACAAAGGCCCGTGAGGCTGGGGATTCTAGAATGAGGAGAGGAAAGATCAGATGTGTCGTTGGATTTTATTTTGGGGGATAGTATGCCTCTAGGATGGTTTTATTTATTTATTTTTTTAAAAAACATTTTACTTTTAAAAACAACAAAAAGCATTTTATTTTTAAGTAACCTCTATGCCCAACTTGGGGCTTAAACTCAAAACCCCAAGATCAAGAGTTGCATCCTCTACCCACTGTGCCAAACCAGGCATCTTGCCTCTGGATGTTTTATATGAAGGAGTGGTATGCCTGGCTGCTCTGCGGAGGGCTACTGAAGAGGGGTGCTGTAGCAGGAGGTGGGAGGACCCATGGGAAGCTCTTACAGGGTCTTGGTGAGAAGTGATGGGCAGGGGCAGTACTTTCCAACCATTTCTTTCATTATGATCCCATGAGGAGCTATTTTAGACATGTTTTCCTATCCATCCTCCTGTGACTTTTTTTCTAAATGGAGGTGGAATTCACATGATATAAAATTAACCATTTTTATATGGTGGCATATAAAACTCAGTGTCATTTAGTACATTCACAGTGTTGTGCAACCCACCAGTATTCTCTAGTTCTAAAACATCTCTATCACTCCAAAATAAAATCTTGTTAATGAAGCAGACACTCACCACCACCCCCACCTCCTGCTCCTGGAGACCATCAGTCTGCTTTCTATTTGCATGGATTTGCCTATTTTGGATACTTCATTGGAACAAAATCAGGGGCCTCCCCATTGTAGCATGTGTCTGTACCTCATACCACTTTATGGCTTAGTAATGTTCCATGGTGGACACCACAGCTTGTACGTCAATGGACATTCGGATTGTTTCCACCTTTGCACTGTTGTGAATACTGCTGCTACAAACATTTATGTACTAGGATTTGAGAACCGCTTTTTAGTTTTGAGGTGTATCCCTAGGAGTGGACCCTCATGAAATTTGAAAGTACTGTAGGTCTGTTTGTATACTGCATATGTCTTTTTTTTTAAGATTTTATTAATTTTTTTTGTGAGAGACATAGAGAGAGGCAGAGACATGGGGAGAAGCAGGCTCCCTATAGGGAGCCTGATGTGGGACTCAATCCCAGGACCCCAGGATCACGCCCTGCGCCAAAGGCAGACGCTCAACCACTGAGCCACCCAGGTGCCCTGCATGTGTCTTTTTTTTTTTTAAGATTCATTCATTCATTCATTCATTTATGAGAGAGAGAGAGAGAGAGAGAGAGAGAGGCAGAGACACAGGAGGAGGGAGATGCAGGCTCCATGCCGGGAGCCTGACGTGGGACTCGATCCCGGGACTCCAGGATCGTGCCCTGGGCCAAAGAAAGGCAGGCGCTAAACTGCTGAGCCACCCAGGGATCCCCTGTGTCTGTTTTATACATAAGAAGAGTAAGAACTTTTCACACCCTACCCCGTGAGCCATTTTCTGCCCTTTGAGGGCCACATTGTCACATTGAGAATGTGTGCACTAGGCTGGTAGCAGTAGGGTTGGATACCAGCGGGGAGCTTGGGGATATATTTTGGAAGTGGTGTGTAGAGAGGCCTTGCTGAAGTGTGTGGTAAGTTAAGGCAGAAGAGCAAGGGAGGAATTGAGGCAGTGTAGATGTTTGGCCTTGAATATCTCAGTGAGTGGTCTTGGCATTCACTGATACGGGGCAGTTGAGGCAGGTACATGGTGTTTCACAAATGGGGAGGAGGGGTATGTGGTACTCAGGGATGGGCAGGAGAGTTCTCTAGCGTGGGAACCAGTGTTGTAGGGTAACCCCGGTGCTGTGCTTTTGCCACTTACACGAAGCATTTTAATTCCAGATGTCTGTGGGGAGTGGGGTAGGGGGAAGCTCTGCCCTCTGCTGACTGGGTGGAGAGTGAACAGGACCTGTCCCCACAGGGAGCCAGCGTTCTCCAAACACCCTTATTCTTGCCATATCCAAGTGTTATGTTTGAATTAAAAAAAAAATAAGGACATATTTCTTAAACCTTCAATACTTAAGTTTTATTAGCAGCGGAAAGTTTATAAGTCTGTGAAATTAAAGACTTGTTGTTGTAGCTATGTTTTAACTACAGAATTGCAAAAATAACAGCTTTGGCTGTGTGCTTGCTGAATCGTCCCTGCAGGACCACAGGTGGGGCAGGGCTCTGCTGGCTCCTTCTTCCTTACTTTTTTTTTTCTCCCCAGGATTTTATGTTATGTTATGTTATGTTATGTTATGTTATGTTATGTTATGTTATTTATTTTTTAATATTTATTTATTATTTATGATAGAGAGAGAGAGAGAGGCAGAGACACAGGAGGAGGGAGAAGCAGGCTCCATGCCAGAAGCCCGACACGGGGCTTGATACCGGGACTCTAGCCAAAGGCAGGCGCTAAACCACTGAGCCACCCAGGGATCCCCTGATTTTATTTTTTTTAAAGTAGTTTCTATACCTAACATGGGGCTCGAACGCATAACCCTGAGAGATCAAGAGTCAAATGCTCTTCCAACTCAGCCAGCCAGGTGCCCCACCATCCTTAATTTTTTAACGTGAGCTTTTTTTTTTCTTTTAAAGATTTTATTTATTTATTCATGAGAGACACACAGAGAGAGAGGTAGAGACATAGGCAGAGAGAGAAGCAGGCTCCATGCTGGGAACCCGACGTGGGACTCGATCCCGGGACCCCAGGACCATGCCCTGGGCCAGAGGCAGGCACTAAACCCTAAACCGCTGAGCCATCCAGGGATCCCCATAACGTGAGCTATTATTAAGCAAGGGAAATGGTTGAGTTCAGTGTGTGACCGTACGTTTACACCTGTTTTTGTTAACACTTATCCTTTCTTGTGAAAGTTCCTTGCCGTCCTTCCGTCATAGTCTAAGACCCTTCCTGCTATGTGAGTTTGCTACTTTGTGTAAGAAAGTACAGTGTGAGAGGCTCTGGTCTTTCATCCTCCCAGAGAGTTTGCAGCTCCTGCACATCTCTTTTGGAAGAAACCAGGTTGAATATAAGTCAATGAGCAATAAAGAAAATCCTAATACTGGGACGCCTGGGTTGCTCAGTGGTTGAGTGTCTGCCTTTGGCTCAGGGCGTGATCCTGGGGTCCTGGGATTGAGTTCCACATCAGGCTCCCTGTAGAGCTGCTCCCCCCCGTGTCTCTGCCTCTCTCTGTGTCTCTCGTGAAAAAAATAAAGTCTTTAAAAGAAAAAATGTTTTGAAATGCCTTTATCTTTGATTGTTTTTGTTTTTGTTTTGTTTTGTTTTTTGGTGCTGGTGTGTTGAGTATTTTAGTTCCACTTGTTATAGTAACACTGGTAGTAACAGTAATTGCAGCTCTCATTGGATGGAACGTTGGGTACTAGGTGCTGGACCAGGCATTTGTTCGTCCTTACAGTAAACTAAATTAATGTAGTGTTTTAAAAAACCTAATTCTCAAAAAAATTTCAAGTGTTGATTGAGCATTTGCTAAGGGCCACTTGACGTGGAGTAGCTCATCTTGTCTCCCCCTGCCCTCTTCATTTGTAAGACGAGGTAGAGCAATTCCCAGAGAGAAACTCACTTCATCTCTTTGTGGATTTATCAACCTCGGCACTACTGACTTGGGGGACCAAAGTTTATTTCTTGTTTTGGGGGGCTGTGCTTTATAGGATGTGAAGCAGCCTCCTGGGTCTCCACCTATTAGATGCCAGCAGCATCCCCCTTCCCTCAGGTGTGATAGCCAGAAATGTCTGTAGACCTTACACAGTGTGTCTTGGATGGCAAAATCAGTCCTGGCCAAAACTACTGGTTTAGGTGATTGAAACTAAAGCCCTTAAGGTTAATGGGGAATTAGAAATAATACTACACTGATAACAAATAATAATATAGTAGTTAATTGATGCCAGGCACTGTTTAGATGATTAATTTATTTGATCCTTAGAACTGATGAGGTAGGTACTTGTATCAATCCTTTTGTATTATATTATCAATTTTCTTCTTTGAGGCTACCAGGAAAGGAGATTCAGAGACCTCAGGTAACTTGCCCAAGGTCACCCAGCAAGTCAGCTGCAGAGCTAAACTGAAAACCTAGTATCTGGCTCCTGATACATGGTTGCATCCATCCCTCTCTGTGTCTGGCCTTTCCCTCTCTGTTACATTAATGATAGTGTTGGTGGATCCTGGAGCTGAGTAGGTATAGGTGTTTTGCCCATTGGAGCCTCACTTTGAGTATTCCCCCCCCCCCCCCCCCCCCGCCAAGTTGGCAGGTGAGCCAGCTGAGGCAAATGTCTACCAAAGTGTGTGTGAGCACTTTTAAGGACCAGATCATTGCAAAATCCATGCTTCTTGTGTGTCTGAGGAAGGCTGGCCATTTTGTTGTCTGGCATGAATTCAGTAACAGGACAGTCCCAGTAATGGCAGGCTGTTTAGGCAAAGGGGCAGGATCTCCAGGATCTCCAGGAGGCGTGGCCCATCTGAACACTCCATTCTGTCACATGGTTTGGTTTCTGTCCTGCTCCCACTTAGTGGATGAGGCTCAGGGGAGCAGTATGTAGGTAGTTCTAAGGTATTTTTAAAAGACTTGGACTTAGGTACGATTCTCTATCCTTCCATAAAAGTTTGGAACATAGGAAGGATGGAGATAATTGACCAGCAACGCCCTCACTCCATCTGGTGCTGAATTTGGCTTCATTCAGTATCACAGAACCTTTGAAATGGGAAGCAGAGATCTCCCAAGGGGTCCACTTGAACTCTGGCAGGTGCAGCGACTGTGCGAGCCGGCTCCTGCATCTCCCACAAATGGATGGCACGCCATTTGTAAGGCTGGCTCCGGTCTCTGCATCTGGACTGTGGTGGGGGCTGGTTTAATCGCTATTTATTTTGAGATTTACACCCGTGAATGGGCCAAACCAATTTCAGTGGCAGCTTAGCCGATTTGTCTTAGAGCTTTGTGTTTAATAGAACGACTGGGAAGGCCTTCTTCTTTAGCAGCTTTAATGGTTTAACATTGGGTTAAAGCCTGTGCTTGATATAAATGACCAGCCCTTCCCACTGTGCCCCATCTGTGGTGCTCTGGGGGCCTTGTTGAAATCAAATACGATTTCTCACCTCTCCCCTTACACATAAGTTTTATTTGCTTATTTATTTGTATATCTGTCTTTTAACAATGAATATACTCTTTCAGCTTCGCCTGCCTCTGCAAAGACGGGACAAGCAGGGAGTTTATCTGGCAGCCCGAAAACGTTCTCTCCTCAAGCATCAACACCCATCACGACAAAAACGGATAAAACGTCCACCACTGGGAGCATCCTGAATCTTAACTTGGGTTAGTGGGAATTTTTGGAATCTCTTTCTGCCACAGTTATGAATATTTTTGAAAGTTGTGATGTCTTCTTTTGTGTGTGGTTCTTGAGAGCTCTGAACTTTTATCTCTGTGCTAAATATTTAAAAGGTACAGTGGGCAAAGATAAGAGAGATCAGTAAGAGGAGCAAGTAAGGGATTTCCTGGGGCTTGTTGACATGCAAAGTTGTTTCATCTTGAAGTAACTGAGGCTAGTGTTGACAACTGCTTCTTTCCCTTGACCACAGTAACCCTGTTCTTATATATGTGTGTGTGTGTATTTGTATGTGTGTGTTTGTTTTACTTTGTTTTTCTTTTGAAAGATTTAATTATTTATTTGAGAGTGAGAGATCTTGTGCACAGGAGCATGAAGAATGGCAAAGGAAGAGAGAATCTTGAGCAGACTGTCCACAGAGTTGGAGGTATCCTTGGGCTTGATCTCACGACCCCAGACCATGAGCTGAGCTGAAATCAAGAGTCAGCTGCTGGGTGACTGGGTGGCTCAGTTGTAAAGTGTCTGCCTTTGGCTCAAGTCATGATCCCCCAGGGTCCTGAGGTTGAGCCCCACATCGGGTTCCCTGCTCAGTGGGGAGCCTGTTTCTCCCTCTCCCTGCTGTTCCCTCTGCATGTCCTCTCTTTCTGTCAAATAAGTAAATAAAATCTTAAGAAAAAAAAAAGTCAAGCACTTAACCCTCATAGCCGCTTAACTTGACTGAGCCACCTAGGAGCCCTATTTGTGTATATATACATTTAATGTTTTACACACACATAGACACACATGTATACACACACTTGATGTATATAATGTTTTATGAATCAGTATTTGCTTTTTTCTCTGTGCAGTATATTCTGATATATTGTGGGTTTTTTTGTCTTTTAATTAAAAAAAATGCTGGTCTTTATCCCTGACTTAGTAGGTTTTTTTTTTTTTTTTTTAAAGGATTTTTATTTATTTATTCATGAGAGAGAGAGAGAGAGAGAGAGAGGCAGAGACACAGGCAGAGGGAGAAGCAGGCTCCATGCAGGGAGCCCAACATGGAACTCTCCAGGATCAGGCCCTGGGCTGAAGGCAGTGCTAAAATGCTGAGCCACCTGGGCTGCCCTGTTGTTTTTTTTTTTTTTTTTTTAAACCTATTGGAGTTCATTTGGTCTTTTTAAAAAGCACTGCCTGAGGTGAATGTCTTCAGAAAAATTATCACCAGAAATGCTAAATACCCATCTATGAAGTTATTTTATTGATCTGTTCCATCATGAGCCTTGATTTTTATTGAGCATCTATTACATGCTTTGTGCTGTTTTATGCTTGGGGCAGCAGGGAGTGGTGAGCAAGAGTCTTCTTGCTCTTATACAGAGCTTGGTTCTAGAAAGGGAGAAACAGTAAGGTAAATAAGCCAGTTTACTCTGTGAGAGAAGGTAAAGTGTGCTAACATGATAGGGAGAGAGATGTGCAGGACGGGAGTAGTTGGGAAGAAGGCCTCTGAGAGGTGGTATTTAAAACTAGATTTCCATGACAAGAAAAATCAACCATCCTTGTTTTGGGAGGAAGAACATTGTAGAAGGAACAAGAGATTTACAGGCCTTTGGGTAGGAATGGCAGGGAGGACCATGTGGCCTTCCCTTGGCCTGTCCCTTGGCCTGTCCTGATGGGTGAGGGGGAGAAAGGAGAGGAGGCCCATCTGCATGGGAACCCTGTGGGACCCTGGTGTGGAGCCGCTTGAGCAGTGGAGGGATGTAAACTGATGGAGCATTTTAAAAGGGCCACCTGGGTGCTGTGTGTAGAGTAGCGTATGTCAGCTGTTCTTCCCCAGGGACAGTCCCCTCACTCCCCTCCAAGAGACACTTTGCAATGTCTAGAGACATTTTTGGTCTCTGGGATGGGAGGCTTGAGTATACAGGATTTTAGGAAGGGAGGGAGGAGCACCCACCTATGTGGAATGATGCCCATGCATGAATTCATAGTCTCTGGAGGCCAGGCCTTTCCAGATTTATCTTGCCCTGCAGTGCCATTTGAGATGGAGGTAGTGAGGTCTGTAGTGGAGGCTCCAGGTGCCCAGGATCAGGGATCCAGTAGGTGGCAGGGCTGGAGCAAGCCTGGGTCTTCACAGAGGCCAGAACCTGGCTCACCCTGGCCCACCTGTTAGTAAAGCCTGGATGTGCTAAAACAGGCAAAGTGGTAACTTTTGGGGCTCTAGCTCCGATTGGCTGGTGGAAATTCCTCACTTGAACAAAAGGGGAACCGTTTGTTCCCTTGGGGAACATTCACTGATCATCTCCACAGTGTGGTTTGCTTTCTCACACCCTCCTTCCACCTCCTACACCCCGAAAAGGAACACTGTGCAGGGGCAGTTCTCATGGTCATGTTTCACCCTTGCCAGTCATGTGTGGCAAGAAGAGCTCTCTTCCTGAAGCAGGTGGTCTTGGGCATCCTTGGGATGGCTGTGGGTCTTTCGGTTTGCCTTGCCTGTGGTGGCAGTGAAAGATTTCCTCCTGTTGTGTGTACTGGTGGGTGGGCAGGCATGATGGAACCCAAGGCTCTCCTGTGCACAAGCTCCCCCCGCCCGCTCCTTCCGATCTGGGATGCATGCCTTGTTTGTCAGTGGGAAGTGAAAGCATTGGGAATGTGGGTGTTTTATGGGCTGGCGTTTCAGTTACCTAACGGGAACAGGATCAGAGAGGGGACCCGGTGGAAAGTGTCACGGATGGGTAGAAGGATCAGACAGTGGAGGGAAGTTCTAAATAATCCTCAAGAGCTTGGCCAGGGACAGGGCAGGTGCTTTATATGGAGCTTCTTTTTTTGATTTTTCTTTTTAAGTAGGCTTCACACCCAGCATGGAGCCCAGTTGTAGGGCTTGAACTCATGACCCTTAGATCAAGACCTGAGCTGTGATCAAGAGTCGGACACTTAACCGACTGAGCCACCCAGGCATCCCATGGGGCTTTTTTTCATGTCTGGCATCCACGCAACTACTTTGAGCAGTCAGAAATGAGACCGTGCTGGGGATGCTGACAATGTTATTAGATCTAACAGAACGGTATTTGGTTAAAGAAAAAACTGGAAAAGACAAAATTAGAGAGTTAGAAGACATGAGTGCTTTTGGGGGGGAGGGTTTGACTACAAACCACAAAGGGATTCTTTGGCGGAGGACATTGTTCCGCATTCTGTTGGTGGTGGGGGTTACACGTACTTATGTGTACCTAGGTGTTAAAACTCCTACTGTATTTCTTCCCAAACTTGACTCTCTGTAAATTAAAACTATTACAAAGATACGACAACCTTCAAGGTACACAAGAGCCTAATTTCAGTGAAGTAGAAACTGGAGCACAGACCAGCACAGTTCCCTAACCAGCCAGCATCACACTCTCCTGTGTTTCGAGGTCACATTTGGCCTGTGACACTGTGGACACTGGTCTGTCTGCCTTGTTGTTTGTGCTCTTAGCCAAGATAGTGAGTGGACATGCTGCAAGATGGGGCCGTGTGTTTTTTTTTTTTTTTTTAAAGATTCCATTCATATATTGATGAGAGACACACACACACACAGAAGCAGAGTCACAGGCAGAGGAGAAGCAGGCTCCAGGGAGCCCGATGTGGGACTCAATCCCGGTAACCCAGGATCACGCCCTGAGCTGAAGGCAGATGTGTTTAACCACTGAGCCACCCAGGTGTCCTGGGGCTGTGTTGTGATGCTGGCGGGTTCTGGATACTGCTTCTCTTGCTGTTGGCAAATGTCTACCTAAGCTGTCAGGGCACAGGGTGAAGATTTCGAATGGACAGTCCCATGGAGGACAGAGTACTTGTCTAAAGGATGCAGCTCCCACAAGTTGAACCTGTGTTGTCAGACTCTGAATTTTCTTTTCTTTTCTTTTTTAAAAAGATTTTGTGTGTGTAAGAGCAAGAGAGAGGATGAATGGTGGGGGGTGCAGGGGCAGAGGGAGAGGAAGAAGCAGACTCCCCACTTAGCAGGGAAGCCCAACGCAGGGCTTCATCCCAGGACCCCGAGATCATGACCTCAGGTGAAGGCAGACACTTAACCAGCTGAGCTGTCCAGGTGTCCCCAACTCTGAATTTTCAAGAAAAAAAAAAAAACAAATGCAGATTTTTGTATGAGTTTTCCTCGTTTTTAAAAGTAAGCAATCAGTTGCATTAAAAATAAAAGCTCTTGGTCAAAACAAATAAATCCAACCCCAAACACGAAAACCAGCTCATGGGACATCATTTGGATACATGGTTCTCAGAAATAATTTTGTCACACAACAGAGGGGAAATCTCCCATAGAGACCATTCTCGCCCTGCTTGCTATCGCACAGGCCCCGCATTTGTTGTCTCAAGCCTCCTCTCTGCTCAAAAACAAGGAGCTAACGCTTGGGGAATGGTTACAGCCCTTTTCTGTGACTGTATGGAAAATAAGTCATAGATAAGAACGAGAGGAGGAAGGCCTGATTCCCTTCTCCTTCTAGACTCTCGTTTGCTTCTCTGGGAATCCCGTCTCCTCTGATTGCACAGGGTGTTTGCTTTGGGCTGAACAAACACAGCAGTTCACTGGTCCTGTTAGTGACACAAATGTGCCTGGATGCTTTGGTGGAGATGCTGACAGAGGAGCGAGAAGTTGTCAGACCTGGAACATTGCTGCTTGTTTATTCCTCTGCTGTCACTTAAGAGAGGCCTCTTTCTTTCTCTGGATAAAGTGATACCTTGACATCAGGCATCCTTTGAGAGCATGGATGCTGAGATGAGGGTTTAGGCTTTCCACATGCTGCCTTGATTTTTTCCCCCCCTCAGGATGAGGTGAGGAAGATCTCTGCATGACTTTGATTGGTGAGAGATACTTGCCAAGGTCTCTGGTCTGGATCTTATTGTTCCCTTGAAGGAGCCACCATTTTATGGCTCCTGGAAGACCATCCGTATAGGCAGCCTGCAGCTTTTGAACGAAGGAAATCTATTTTTTCTCTCTCTCTCCTTTGTGTGTGTGTGTGTGTGTGTGTGTGAACCTGTAAAAGGGGAGGGATTGGGGTGTGCAGAGAGAGAAAGAGAGAGAAGGAGAATCCCAAGCAGCCTGGAGCCCAACACAGGGCTCAATCTCACAACCCTGAGATCATGACCTGATCCAAAATCAAGAGTCCGATGCTTAACTGACTGAGCTACCCCAAGTGCCCCAATAAATCTATTTTTTTTAATTGAAAGAGACCTGCTTATATTTTTCTTGTAGAGAGTTTGTTTTATTTTTGAAAAAGATTTTATTTATTTATTTATTTATTTAAGACCGAGAGAGGAGAGGCAGAGACACAGGCAGAGGGAGAAGCAGGCTCCATGCAGGGAGCCCCATGTGGGACTTGTTCCTGGGTCTCCAGGATCATGCCCTAGGCGAAAGGCGGTGCTAAACCACTGAGCCACCGGGCTGCCCTAGAAAGTTTATTTTAATGAGTCATGAATGCATGTGGTAAGAGAAATTTCAAAGGACAGAAAGATGTTTTTTTTTTAAGATTTTATTTATTCATGAGAGACACACACAGAGAGAGAGAGAGAGAGAGGTAGAGAGACTGGCAGAGAGAGAAGAAGGCTCCTCACAGGGAGCCTGATGTGGGATGTGGGACTCGGTCCTGGGACTCCAGGATCACACCCTGAACCAAAGGCAGATGCTTAACTGCTGAGCCATCCAGGTGCCCCAAGACAGAAAGATTTTAATGAAAAGCCAACTTGCCTGTAACCTCTGATCACCTGTGTCTGTACCCCTCACAGCAAGTGACCATGGTTGCCTCTGTTTAGTCTTCTTGGAGAGCTCTTTCTATACATGCCAGGAGTTTTTAACCTGGGTGATTTTTGTCGGGAGACAAAAAATGGGAGACATTTGACAATCTCTCAAGATACTATTTTTTAAAGATTTTATTTATTTATTCATGAGAGACACAGAGACAGAGAGGGACAGAGACACAGGCAGAGGGAGAAGCAGGCTCCCTGCAGGGAGCCCGATGTGGAACTTGATCCCAGGACCACAGGATCACACCTGGGCCAAAGGCAGGTGCTAAACCACTGAGCCACCCAGGGATCCCTCAAGATGTTATTTTTAAGTAATCTCTATACCCAATAATGGCATGCTCCACTGACTGAGCCAGCCGGGTGTGCCCCTAGAGACACTTTTATGGTCACAACTGGAATAAGGGTGCTGCTGGCACCTGGTGCTGAGCATCCTACAATGCACATGACAGGCTGGAGCTGCCTACCTCCAGGACACCCCCTCCCCCCCAACAAAGACTTATCCAGCCCCAGGTATCAATAGTGCCAACACTGAGAAACCTAAGAACACATATATTCATATCTATGTTCCATTTCCTTTTTTCCCTCCCCCACACCAATGCTAATGTGTTCTACTGATTATCACCTTTTTCATTAAACAGTTTGGCTTTTCCAGAGCAACACATAAAGATCCACTGCGGTTTTATTTTAGCAGCTGTATTTTATCCCATTGCAAGGTGAAGTGTTGACTTCTTTGCCCAGGCACCTTATTTATTGGCTCTAGGTGGTTTTGCTGTTGGAAACAGCTGCAGTGAAGACCCGTTTTGCCTATGTGGGAGTGTAGCCATAGGATGAATTCCTAGAAGTAGAGTCTCTCTGGTCAGAGGCCATGTGTGGTTGACATTTTGAGCGATACTGCCAAATTGCCCTCTAAAGGGATGGTTCTGATTTATGCTCCCTCCAGAAATGTAAGATCGTGTCTTTTTCTCTAGCATTGGTATTTTTTTCTCTCTAGTTTCCATTTATAGCCTAAGCTGTCTTCCTATCAGCTGAAAAGTTGAAAATGTTGGCAGTAAAGGTGGATTCTGAAGATATTCCCGATATAGAAGGGCAGGGGTGGAAGAAGTCCTGATAAGCTACTATCAGCTGAATGAGAAAGAGAAGTTCTTCTTTTCTCTCTGTGGAGGGGAGGAGAAGTCAAATTGCAGCTGAAAATGCAAGAAAGTTAATTAAATTTGGCTGAACTCCTGAAGGCTGGGACCTGATCCCAGAGCCCCCACCCCAGCTTTTGGTGCTTGCTTGTTAGAATAAACATTGCTGTAGTTTATTGACTGGAGAAACTTTTAACTATATAATGAGGTGTTTTACCTTCTTTTCATTCCTTTTGATTATGAGTATTTCAGAGTTCAGTCTTTTTAGGCCAAAGTGAAGAGATGGCATTTACTGTAGACACACAGCTACTCACACACACGAATATTCTGGTGAGACATAGGTGTCTTTTTATGAGCCCTAGTTTTGGAAAGTTAACACAGACAAAGGTTATGGCAAATCAGGAGGAGGGTCCCCCCCCTCCCCCCATTAAAAATTTATATATTTTAGAAAGAGGATGAGAGAAAGTGAGCATGAGCAGGAGAGAGAGATGCAGAGACAGAGAGTGAGAGAGCAAGAGAGAGAGATAGACTCTGCTGAACGTGGATCCAGATGGAAGGCTCGATCTCACAACCCTGAGATCATGACCTGAGCCAAAATCAAGAGTTGGAAGCTTAACCAAACGAGCTACCCAGGGGCTCCAGGAGTTTTCTTCACCCACATAGAATATTAGACTAATACAGGGGTTCTCTCAGCCTTATAGTTGTCAGTTAGAATCATCTGGGGTACTTTTTAAAAAAAATCTTATTATTACTAATTTTTCTTTTTTTTTTTAAGGTAGGCTCGATGCCCAGTGTGAGGCTTAAATTCATGACCTTGAGATCAAGAGTCACATGCTCAACTGACTGAGCCAGACAGGCACCCCATTTAAAGGGCCAGTGTCCAACCTTCCCCCAGGCTAGTTAATTCATATTCTTTGGGGGGCAGGGGTGGAGGTGGGAGATCGGGACCCAGGCATTAGGATCTTTTTGTTTAAAGCTCTATAGATTATTTCATTGTGAAGCCGAAATTAATAGTCTGTGCAGTACAAATGGGGATGGCAAATTTTATGGCCTTTGGACCAAATCTGGCCCCCCACCTGTTTTTGTAAATAAAGTTTTATTGGAACAGTGTCATCAGTTTATGTATTGTTTATGGCCACTTTGGCAGCCTGTTTATGGCCCGCAGAGCCCGATTTAATCTCTGGCATTTTACAGGAAGTTTGCTGATGCCTGGTAGAGTAGATAGTGTTTTGTTTTCTTTCTTTCTTTTTTTTTTTTTTCAAAGATTTTATTTATTTATTCATGAGAGACACATAGAAAGAGAGAGGCAGAGACACAGGCAGAGGGAGGAGCAGGCTCCATGCAACGAGCCCAATGTGGGACTCGATCCCACGACTCCAGGATCATGTCCTGGGCCGAAGGCAGGTCTAAACCGCTGAGCTACCCATGGATCCCCAATGTTTTGTTTTCTTTTGGTAACTGCTGTGATTAGACATTATTGAGATTAGTGATGGAAAGTAGTTTTGTGAGATATTTCTCTCTTGGACTTTGTCCTTGAAAGGCTGCCTATTCCCCTAGGAATGCAGCCTGCTTTCTCATTTCTGAAAGCAGAAGTTATAAGACAGGCTTCATCTCCTTCCCCCTTTCCTGTCACATCCTCAGCTTAGCTATTGAAATCTTGAGTCTTCATACGGCTCTTGAATTGGATCTTTCTTTTTTGTTTCTGTTTCCCTAGCCCTCCCTCATCCTTTTCCCTCTTGCTGTTTTATTACTGTTTTCACTCTGTGTGTTCTCTTTGTAAGGCACTTCTCCAATAGATTTGCATGCACACCCCGTCCCCTGCTCTGAAGTGTATGCCTTTAGCCTGTCTCCTCTGTGAGCACCTCCAACCCTGTACAAACACATGCACACAGGTACTCACACACATGTATACATGTGCTCAGAGGTGGATATGATTTTTAGAGTCTTAGAGCCCTTTTTCGCAGGAGAAGGTTGGTATCCGTTGGCTTTGAGCAGCTCACTTCCAGAATTTCCCTGAGGAGTGCCCTGGAGTATGTTTTTGGGAAAGGGCCCTTCCTAATCTTACCTTGGTGGGGACCTAATTTTGGTGATAAAATCAACTTGGAGCAGTTTTTTGCTCTGGTTAGCTAGCTGTGGGTACGTTGCCTGGGTCTCATGGGAAGCTGCCCCTCCTCCCCTTCCCCCAGTTGCTTTAAAGGAACGAGTCTCTAGGCGTGCAGGGTGAGAACCTGCCCCATTCCTGGGTGAAGGGGAGGGTGTGGGGGTCATGTTGGGAAATAGAAACGAGCAGAGAATGAAGGGTTTGAGCAGCCCTCATAGTCCAGGCCTCAGATTATACCCTGGGCCCCTTGCACAGCCTGTGGTGGGCATAGGTGCAATGTTGGGGTGGGGTTATTAGGGAGATGGAGGAAGTCTGAGGGTCAGCTCCCACATGGTAGCAGCAGGCTCAGAGGGCGCTTCTTGTCTTTGTCCTTGATGGATGCCACAGGCTTTCCAGTTGTTTTTCTGGGATCAGTTCGGGGCAGGGAATGTGCCTCGCATTCTCTGCTTGGGGTCAGTTGGAGATGGGGGTGGGGGGGGACACCAGAGGGTGGCAGGCTCTGCCTGTGAAGTCTCCCATTTTTTCTGGGCCTGTACAAGCCACCTTCATTTTGTCACACTTTCTTCCATTTTCGGGGGTATTAGAGGAAGTGGGGAAGGAATTCAAGCAATGTGAGCTCACAGACCCTTGGTCCACTTGGTCATATAAGGATCTGTGGCAGAAATGGGGAGGGTGGCCAGACCCCAGGCCCTGAGTCCTCCGTCAGAGGCCTTTGCCTGGGATCAGGGAATGGAGCTTGGACCGACGGTATCCGAGTGAGAAGATACAGGTTTAATATCCACAGCCAGTCCATTCACCCGACTTTAATTCAGATGGATGCCTGAGTCGAAAGGAGGGCCAACAGCTTGGCGAGAGTGGTCTGCCTCTGACATTTGTCTTCCTTTCTCACTTGAGGTCCAGTCTAGTCGACTAGGAATGAAAAGTGAAGTCTCTGTGATGACTGGGGAACTGGGCCCTCAGTTATGGGGCGGGTGCGGGGATGCACACCCTTTCTGATCTGGGCCTGGCGTGAAAAGTACACCCTGGCCAGACTCGGTGTGACTTTATCTGCTGATACTGAGACAATCTCACCGTTACCTTTGGCTCCCGAGCTCCCTAATGATGCGGAGTTCCACAGACAACCATCTGGCTGGGATTGTGCATTTTAAATATTGAAAGCTACCCAGGCGACTGTTGGAGTAGACGGGGTAAATCTGCCAGATGTGTTCTGGGACCATTATCTCCCAAGTCAGCCCATCGGCCAGCAGATGATGCTCTTGGGGCAAACCGGAAGAAGGTTAGAGGTTTTCCTCCTGCCACTGTGTTCTAATGTGTGTGTTTGCAGGAAGGAGGCAAAGTAATGAGGGGGGTTGCCTCCGTCTGGTATCCATCTGACGAGGGTGTCATTGTGTCTTCCAGATCGGAGCAAGGCCGAGATGGACCTGAAGGAGCTAAGCGAGTCAGTCCAGCAGCAGACAGCGCCCGTCCCCCTCATCTCGCCTAAGCGCCAGATCCGCAGCAGGTTCCAGCTGAATCTGGACAAGACCATAGAGAGTTGTAAAGCACAATTAGGTATGTCCTTTGGTTTGCTCGCACAGGCACTGTCGTCACCATCCTCACTGTTAACTCTTTGTAGGGTCACCGCCTGGATGAAGCCAGAGTTGGATCGTGGGCTGCTGTTAGCAGCTGCTTGACCTTGGCCCTGTTTGTGCAACTAAAATAGAGTTCCACTCGTGTTGGGATGTTTCAGGTTTGCTAGTCAGTGGCTCAGAGGGGTTCTTTGAATCCCACCCAGCTTATTCTCTGGTTGTGGCCACCTGCAGACTCCAGGTGGAGATAGTACGGGTGTTTGAAAAGGGAAAGAAAGATCCTCCTGAGTTTGCCCCTGTGCTCCCGGTCAGGACACATCAGTGTCTTCCTCTCAGGATCAAGTCTGGCCCACAAATGTCCAACACAAACTCTTCTGCTGCAGGCTGAGCCCTTCCCACCTGGCACACGCATCCTGCTTCTATACCTGTTGCCTCCCTTCCTCTTCCCCGTGCTGCCTGCCTTCACACTGCCTACCTGAATCCTTTCCCTAAGGCTGAGCTTAGGCATCGCCTCTTCCAGGAAGTCTCCTCTGATTGCCCTCACCTCCCCATCTGCTGCCTCCTGTGGCACTTTATTGCTTGGAAGCATCAGCGGTCTCTTTGTGTGGGGGTGTCCCTCTAGCCTGGAAGCGAGACTGGAAGCTCCTTGAGGGCAGGGAGGTTGCCTTATAAGCATATACATTCTCCAAGGTACTTACTTGGTCTTGTGTACATAGCAGATTCTCTGGAATATTGGTTGACTTAAGTAAACAATGCCAGGACGGTATTTGCATAGAAGTAGGGGATGGCTGGCCTCAGGAAAGAGAGCCACACAAGGGTGGGTGAGGTTTACAGTGTCTGTGGGTACTTTGGACCTTGGGATGAGTAAGCTATAGTTAGGAGTCATCTAGAAGGGCCAGAGGAGGACATTCCTTGTTGGATTTTTGTTTTGTTAGGACACTGAATGGCATGGTTGAAATTTTGCAGGCCATTTAAATTTGTGCCTTGGGTCCTTCTGTGCAGCTGATCTGACTCCTCGATTTATTATTCATGTTAATAAGAATTTTAATATTTCTGTTTACCGGCTGTTTCCTGCATACCTTGCACAGTGCATAGATTGTCCTTAGAGGTTGTTGCCATTATCCATCCCATTTTGCAGATGAAGGAACTAAGGCTCAGAGACCACAGTTACCAGGTCAGAGTCACACAGTGAATCAAAGTATAAGAGCAGGATTTGAATTCATGTTTTTTGGGCTCTGGTACCCAAGCTTTTCTTATTATATATATGGTCACACTTGGCCTTGTGTCTGACTGTTAACTACGGTAAGCCTTAGGGACCCAAAAGTCATATCAGATCTGAGTTTTTGTATTTTGGCTTCTTCTGGTTTTGATTGAGCCCTGGTAGAGGCATATAATTATGTAATGATTCTGGTAGGCTGCTCATGGCTTTTATCTGTTTGCAGGTTTCCTTTTAGTATTTCTGGATCAGGACAGTGACCCCACTCATGGCCATTATTCTAGAATGAAGATAGTATAGATTGGGTTTTTCTCACTTGAAAATTTTAGGATATAGTATTTATTTATCTGCAGCCAGATGACACTCGCTGCTGGGAGCAGGATACATAAATCGGTTAAACGGAGTATGCTTTTGCCCATTTGTGTGTGTGTGTGAGAGAGTGAGAGAGAGAGAGTGAGTGTGTGTGTGTGTGTGTGTGTGTGTGTGAAACACCTGCTACAAAGTCATTTTGTCTGTCTGTTGATACAGATGTGGAAACGTGTGACTTTGCTCTTGACTCCACTGTCCGTGGAAGAACAGGGTGGATAAGATGGCAATTCACCTCTGGACCAGCACAGAGCAGGAGGGTGGGCTGGTCACCCAGGTCAGCTGGAAATGGAAGCGGCCAGTGGCTTTGTGGCTCTAGCCAGCCACTGCCTTGCAGGCCTATGACCCAGAGTGGCTGGATCCTCTGCTCTTTTCCATACAAGCGCCCTGTCTTGATTTCTGTGTGAAGTTTCCTGATTTGTGAATTGGGCAATACGTTTATTGTAAGTGAAAAACAAACAACAAAGTATCTACTGAGCCAAACTCTTGCTTCCTAAATAACATGTGTGTGCTGGCCAGATGTGGCTTGTGGGCTGTGAGTTGGCAGCCTCTGCTTTGTAAGGCTTTGGCTTATTTCTTTGAGCCCTGGACACAATGGGAAAAGGACTTGAATGCTTTGGGAATTCGTGGGAAGAGCACTGGTGGTCTCTGAGGAACCCAGGGTTCTGGCCTTGCCTCTGTCTTGGTTTTCTTTATGTCCTAGGATAGGTGATTTCTCTGGGCCTCTATTTTCTGATCTGTATAATGGATCCATTTTAACAGCTCATCTCTGTTGTTCCCTTCCCTTCCTCCCATTCTCTACATCCTAAGTAGTTATCAGTGACGCAAACACATAGCTCTGGATAAATTTAAAATTTATGTTGTCTGGTCCCATGCCATTTTTGAATGTCAGTAACTGAAACCCTCTGCAAACCCAAGTTGCATTTATCAGCAGCTCACCGGTAACCCTACCAGGCCAGTGTGATGCGATTTGAAATGTTTTTTTTTTTTTTTTTTTTTTTTTTATTCCAGCATTTGGCGTGGAAAATGTTTGCATTTTGGGTCCTGCTCTTTATTTTGTGACTACGCCACATGCTGGGTTTTCTCTTTGAATTTAGGCATAAATGAAATCTCGGAAGATGTTTACACGGCCGTAGAGCACAGCGATTCGGAAGATTCTGAGAAGTCTGATAGTAGCGATAGTGAGTATATCAGTGATGATGAGCAGAAGTCCAAGAATGAGCCAGAAGACGCAGAGGACAAAGAGGGTAGTCGGATGGACAAAGAGCCATCGGCTGTCAAAAAAAAGCCCAAACTGGCCAACCCAGTGGAGACTAAGGAGGAGCTGAAAAGCACATCACCAGCCAGCGAGAAAGCAGATCCGGGCTCAGTCAAGGAAAAGGCAAGCCCCCAGCCTGAGAAGGACTTTTCAGAAAAAGCAAAAGCCTCCCCTCATCCCACAAAGGATAAACTGAAGGGGAAAGATGAGACTGATTCCCCAACAGTGCATTTGGGCCTGGACTCCGATTCAGAAAGTGAACTTGTCATAGATTTAGGAGAAGACCATTCTGGGCGGGAGGGTCGTAAAAATAAGAAGGAACCCAAAGAAACATCTCCCAAGCAGGATGGTAAGTGATTGCACCACTTTCTGGTTTCTTGATTTAGTTTAGAGTGCCACCTTGTGTTTGTATTCCCAGAAGGTACGTGACCCTCCGATGTCACAAAGGGTGGCACCAGAACACAGCCTTGATTGGCTCAAGGTCACCTAGCTAAGTCACTGATCAGGCCCAGGACTGACCCCCTTCCCTCCAGCCCCCCACCCGCCCCAGGCCTGCCTGCCTATCATCTGCTTAGTACTTATCCCATTGCGGTTGATTTTGAGCCCAGAAAAATAAAAAGTGGTAGGTGTTTCCAGCAGTCAGGTCATTTTTAGCTGAAGCATCTGTTCTCCCAACAGGCTTATTCACTTCCCTAAAGTGTCAACATTTAGACCTGTGACACAGTTGAAATTGTTAGAAGAGTGCAGGTCAAAGATCTTGATGAGTTCAGCTTCCTTTCATGCTGCCCAGACCCCTCACCAGTGCCTTTTCTTACTGGAATAGGAGAGTATTTGGGGAGATGGTCCCAGAATGCTGAGTGCTCCTTGGGGCAGTAGACACAGAGAAAGCATTCGATGGGGGGGCACCTGAATTGGTGTTCCACCATCTATGTGTTTCATGGACCCGAGTCCAGGATTTCTCAGCCCTGGCTCTATTGATGTTTTATGCTGAGTGGTACTTTATCCTCTACAATGGAGCATGTTTAACATCATCCTGGGCCTCTGCCCACTGGATGCCAGTAGCATCTGCCCAGTTGTGGCAGTCAAGGATTTTTTTTTTTTTTTTTGTTCCCTGGGAAGGAGAATCTCCTCTGGCTGAGAACCAGTGCCTGATCCGAGTGGTACCCCCATTGCTGATGTTACAGATTGAACCAATAGTAGCTGCCTGGAAGCCTGCGTGGCCCAGGCCTCTTGGCAGACCCTCCAGATGGAATGTGTGAATGATGTGAAGGGTGTCCTTCCCGTGGACAAAGCAATCCGCACCCTTTTTCCATTGGTTTGGCGAATGGGTATGAGGGGATTCCAACGTACGCAAGAAAGATAATGCAGAATTAATGGAGGGCCCAGGAAAAATGTTGCCTAAGGACAAACTGGAAGTCGTGGCTGTAAAATTTTATGTACTTTGTGAGTACCATCAGGGAAAAGCAGGCTCAATTTCTGACCATGCCCGACTTTTGAGGGGAGCTGATTTTTCTCAACCCAACTCTTGAGTAAGATGTGATTCTATGCCCCCCTGGGGATTTCTGAATCTGGCTGCTTACAGGAAGTTGGGGATGGGCCTTGAGAATCTTTCTTCTGTGTCCTTGTCAGCCTGGACTGCCACGGAACCTCAGTTGTTACGGAGAGAAAATTCTTGCAGTTTGTCAGTGAGGATGGAATGAAATGTGCCTGAATGGTGCAGTGGAGGGAGAAAGAGAAGCAGTTGACTGTGGGCAGGAAGGATAGAATGCCATTCCATTCCTGAGTCACCTTAGAGTTTATGGGTAGTCTCTAAAAATTCTGATGATGTGTGGATTGGGGTTTGAGGCAAATGTGGCAGAAAATAATCAGGGAGTGCTATTTATTCCATGTGGTTTATGGGAATATTCGGGTATAGAGATGGCAGTGCTCCTGTGAATGATATAGCTATACTGTTCCTTATTTTCTGAAACATAGCTTTTGATGGATTGGTTTTATGCCTCTTCCCCTTCCAGAAAGAATCTGTAACAGACTGATAAGAAGATTTAATCATGAGACAAAATGAAAATAAAGTCTGTAAAAGATAAAAGTAGAATAGTAGGAGGTTCTGGGAAAGTTTAGGCACAGGAATAGGTTCCAGCCTTCAGATTGGCAAAATTGGGCTTTCATGTTGGCTGTGAGCTTCCTAGCAGTCAAAGCAAAAAGAGAAATACTTTAGTCCCTTAAAAGTTCTCTTATTTTTCCAAAAAGTTGGGGAGGAGGGGAAACCCAGTTGATTAAATGAAACACAGCTCTTCCTTGCACTGATGTTTGAAAGAAATATGTCCAGGGGATCCCAAGTGAGTGGTGGATGTAATTAAGAAGATGATTCTAAAATATGATTCAGTTAGGATGTCATCCCAGAGGTTGGAACAAAGACCTACCAGTCTTAAATCTAGAGCCGTTTGATGGTAGTTTTGGTCTTGAAGAATTGGCTTTGTATCAGGTTTTGTATCAGACTCTGCAGTAGAGCATTTTTTTCTTTTCTTTCTTTCTTTTTTTTTAAAAGATTTTATTTATTTTTTCATGAGAGACCCACAGAGAGAGGAGAAGCAGAGACACAGGCAGAGGGAGAAGCAGGCTCCATGTAGGGAGGCCGATGTGGCACTTGATCTCAGGACTCCAGGATCACATCCTGAGCCAAAGGCAGACACTCGATCACTGAGCTACCCAGGCATCCCTAGAGCATTTTTTTCAATGGTGTATTTTCACTTTCAAGTTTTTTTTTTTTTTTTTTAAAGATTTTATTTATTTATTCATGATAGTCACACAGAGAGAGAGAGAGAGGCAGAGACATAGGCAGAGGGAGAAGCAGGCTCCATGCAGGGAGCCCGATGTGGGATTCGATCCCGGGTCTCCAGGATCGCGCCCTGGGCCAAAGGCAGGCGCCAAACCGCTGCGCCACCCAGGGATCCCTCACTTTCAAGTTTATTAGGTAAAGAGCATATTACAGTGTGCCACAGTGACCTTCAGCTCACCTTTAGCCAGGAATGCTGCTTATATGTAGAATAGGCAGCCTGAGGTAGCAAAATAGCTTTCTAGTTGGTGATCTCAGAATAGAGGCAAAGGGAGGCTTCCTTAGAGACCCCGCTGTGCTTCCCTTACAACACCGGTAATTTCCATCTTTCTCTTAGAAAGACCCCCCTTCAGGTACTAGAATAAGTAGGTTAATTAAGTAGGGGCAGCTTCTGGAGTGTTGGCCTTGAAGAGATTCACCCTTTTCTGGGCTCTCGGTTTGATTATACACTCAAAATTTCTGGGACAAATGGAATTTCCTACCCCCCCACTTCCCCCAGTAAACCATTAGAATCTTCTAGAAATCAAAATATTTTAGTATCTAATTGGTAACCCCAAAGGGTACTTTGAGCCTAGAATCTTTTTTTGGATTGCACACTCCACAGTTTTTATTTGGAACAGAGGGCCAGCCATCACCACTGCAGAGCAGCAGCCCACCCACAAAGTTACTCTTTGCTTCTGCAAATCAGTAGAAAGAAAAGGACCTATTTGTGGTTGTCCTTTGTCTGAGGAGAGAGGGGCTAGGTTAGCTTCTCAACAGTAATGATATATATATTCATCACCTGGAAGGAAAGGGAGGCATGGAAGGTGCTTCTCTGCAAGTTAGAAGCTCCACCAGGGGACTGCCCTGGTGCACGGCTCTTAGAAAACCTGGGTTCAGAGCCCCCTTTCCTCCTGGAAGGTACAGGGGCTGTATCCAGTATCCAGCACGCAAAGTCATCCCGGCAAAGGATCAGGGTTCCTCACTGTATGAAGAGCTCCCTCCCTTTCCGGCTCCACTTATGAACTTGGCTGGGCTCTTCCTTCCTCTCCAGAGGAGCAGGAAGGCGGAGGAGAGCCAGACAGATGGGACGGCCACCAAGGAAGCTCCCTGCACCCCCTGGCCTCCTGAGTCAGGAAAGTCAGCCCCCCTCCCCTTTCTTTTTTTTCTGTCACTCTCCTTGACTTCCTAAAACTCAGGGTACTGAATATCCTTCCTGGAATAATCAAGGTCATGTCTTTTCTGGGTTACATAAATCTGAAAGGCACTTATGTCAAGGTACATTGTCTGATAAGTTGGGGGTGCTGACTTGTACCTGTGTTTTGTGTGTGATCCCTGGGCATCCTCTCTCGGGGGCAGACCCGCTCCACTGGTGGCTGGGACCTCGGCGGTGATAACGGACCCCCCTTTACAAATGAGCACAAGGGGGCTACCCCTTCTGTGCTGCTCAGTGCTTCTGGCTCTAACCCGCCTTCCTGCCACTCCTCACTGCCTGCTCTCACTGACCAAAATGCTGGCTGCTCCTGGACACGTCTTGGCTGTCGCAGTCACCCTCCAAATTCTCACTTCCGCCTGTTGAAATCCTGCCCCTCCCTCACAGCCCCCCCTCCCAGAAGACAGACTCCCGGAAAGCAGCCTTTTCCAAACTTGTCATTTACATTCATTATTCTTGCCCTTCCCAAGTCTTGCTTTGTATAATCATTGACTTCGTATTTTTATTTAAAGCTACTCTAAAATAAACTATGCTTTTAAAGCTCATTTTAGATGTAGATTTGACCATCGCACCAGTTATTGCCTGATAAAAGGTGGCAGTGGGAATAAACATATCAGAATTAAAAGCAGGGCGTATGCTTCCCATGATGAACACTAAGTAACATGCAGAATTGTCGAATCACGATATTGTACACCTGCAACAAATAGAACACCGTATGTTAACTCGACTGGAATTAAAGTGGAAAAAAAAACATTATAAAACAATATCAACAGCAACAAAGAAGCAAGTCTCCTTAGAGATAAATACCATGGTGTTGGGAAGGTTCTGGCTATGGAGTGGAATTCCCTTTAGTCCCAGGGGTCAAGGCCATTAAGAGCACACTGGGACTTAGTCCTGGAGGGAGTCAGAGGTCAAGGGAGACTCTCCTTCTGGGTGACTTCATGTTTCCAGTGCTTTGGCCCTTGGGAAGTTACCTGATACTTAGGGGTACAGGCTCTATAGGTTCTTTAGCCAAAAGGATTCTCTTAATCTCTGGGTCGACTTTGGTTGGGTGTTTCACAAAGTGCTTACCCAGTTCTAACCGTAACACAAGACAGCTTGTGGTGGTTCTGTTCCTCCACTCACTGGTGGACAGCTTGAGGGCAGGGGCTGGGTCTAGTTCGCCTCATTTGCCCCAGAGGCCCCTATAGGAGCCTCCGATGTGGGCAAGAAGAGGCCGACACTCTGAGATAGATACACAGCAGCGGCCTCTGTGGATAAGGTGAGATGTGCTCCTCCATCGGGGGTGGGGTCCTCCCACACTGAATTTGTTCAGCATTCTTGGTTGGCCTTGCTTTGTTTAACCCAGAACATGCTGGAGAAGAGAAACCCCGCAGGTGAACCTGAGTCCAATCTCTCCTCTTCTGTCCCCCCCGCCCCCCGACGCATCAGCTTTAGTTGTAGGCAAAGCTCCACCGTCCACTACGGCGGGCAGCCAGTCCCCACCTGAAACTCCGCTCCTCACCCGCTCCTCCTCCCAAACACCCACGGCTGGTGTCACGGCCACCACCAGCACCACGTCCACGGTCACGGCCCCGGCCGCCACCGCCGCCGCCGCCACTGCCGCCGCCACGGGAAGCCCGGTGAAAAAGCAGAGGCCGCTTTTACCGAAGGAGACTGCCCCGGCCGTGCAGCGGGTCGTGTGGAACTCGTCAAGTAAGTTTCAAACGTCTTCCCAAAAGTGGCACATGCAGAAGATACAGCGCCAGCAGCAGAGCCAGCAGCAGAGCCAGCAGCCTCAGTCTACCCAGGGGACGAGATATCAGACCAGACAGGCTGTGAAAGGTACCATGCCCCCTTCTGTTCAACGTGGCGCCCACTCCCTCCTCGCCACATCGACAGGAGAGACAGAAATGTTTTTCTTTTTTTTTCTTTTCTTTTTTTTTTTCAGTTCTTTTTTGTTTCATGGCCTTTGTATCTTGAAGGCCTCGCGCATTCCATGTGGCATTATTTTTAAAAGTTGTTTTGCGACTTGTTTTTTTCACTTTTATTTTTTTTCCCCTCTGTGTTAGAAACAATACATGCATATAGGCTTCTTAGAGAGGGGTAAAATATTTGCCCCACAATCTGTTGTCTTGACCGAACTTCCATTCCATTCTTCACCCTTTCTCAGTGGCCACTGTTAACCGTGAAACCTTTTTTATGCATGTATGCATATATATTTATGTATATATGACTCTTCATAAAAATAGTATTTTTTTCTTTTTCCTTTTTTTAAAACATACAAATGGTACCATACTTTTTTTTCTTCTTTTTTTCTTTTTTTTTTTTCACCCATCAGCATGTTTTGGAAGTTCATCCATGTTAGCACATATAGCTCTATCTATGTTATTTTGGACTGCTGCATAGTATTCCACAGTTGATTTAAATCAAGTATTCCCCTACTGATGGGCATTTAGGTTGCTCCCAGTTTTTTTTTTTCCCCCTGTTGTAAGCAGTGCTGCAATGAATACCTTTGTGTAAATTTTCTTGTGCACACCCATGAACCTCTTGGCATTATTTTGGGAAGAGTATGGTGTGAGGAATTGGTAGCAAAGGGTATCTTGATAACTAGAGGTTAGCCACCTACAGAAGAAGAGCCAGCATCAAGCACCAGTTGGCGAAGTTGTGGAGTCAAAACCACCCCCAGCCATGGAGGAGGCTCCATCTGGCATTGCTTGGATGAGTACCAGTTGGCCCAGCTTTCGTGAGCGCTAATGCAGATCTTGTCTCGCAGGGAAGCCTAGATCTAGATCCTTAGAGGTTGGGGTCTTTAGTTGAAACTCTCACATACTGAGTGCATCCTAGTGAGTAGAAGTATAAAGAGTTGCAGCAGGGTATGGGTCGAAAGGTAGCCAGGTCTCGAACAGCCCCTAAGAACCCTTTTGAAGACTGGAGGGTAGGAAGATTGGACAGGTGCAGTGGGAGTGCAGCTGGATTGCTCGCGGTATTTAAAGAGCTAATGGGACAGGATTGAATCCTAGTTCCAGTCTTTTTTTTGGTGTGTGTTCGTACCCGGTAAAAATTAGGAGCTTCTCCAGGGGAATTTAGGTGCTAGCAAGAAGAGGCCCATTGATGGTGTGGTTCTCAGTTTCCAAGTTGTCTTGTGTCAAAGACAAAGCTGGATACTAGTTAACCTGGTAAGGATGGGTTGTAATCAATATGTACTATTACAACAGGGAGAAAGCAGTCCAGCAGGAACTGAAGTCATTCCCAATTTGTACAGAAGTGACTGGGCGTTTTAAAAGGAGGATGAGTGTGGTGAGGGTGGGAAGGGACTGTGTAGAGACTCCAGTAGAGTCAGGGAGGTGAAATTTTACAAAAAATGGGAAGTAGTGGTTGGTCCATGTGAAACCCATACGGGGTTGCTAATAATGCTTTTTGGAGTTAGACTCCTACCATCCCATGGAGACCAGGAGACAGGGGTCGTTGAGTGTTGGCTAGAACAAATGGTAAATTCACTTGGCAGCCTTGGTTTCTCAGGCAGGTACTTTGGCAGCGGGGACTGGAGTCATCCTAGAGAAGTGAACTTGAGCTGTTGGAAGCCATGTTAGTGTTTACGGAAGGCTTTATGGGCCAAGCTTGAGGCCTAGTCCCAGAAAAGGCTGAGAGGATCCTGGCCAGAATCTGGTCACGAGGAGAATCTCTGTCACTTGAATAGAAGAGCTTAAGCAATGGACGTCAGGGACCTCACTCCCTCTCCGCAGCTTCTTGCTGGGTTGGGCCCTTCCCACAGCAGTGGGGTGACCGGGACCCTTTGCTTTCCTAGCTGTGCAGCAGAAGGAGATCACGCAGAGTCCATCCACTTCCACCATCACCCTGGTGACCAGCACTCAGTCATCACCCCTGGTCACCAGCTCGGGGTCTGCAAGCACCCTCGCATCCTCAGTCAACGCAGACCTGCCTATCGCCACTGCCTCCGCCGACGTCGCTGCGGACATTGCCAAGTACACTAGTAAAGTGAGTGCTGTGGTGCCGGGTTGGGGGCTAGGGGCGTGTTCTGCCAGAGGACCGACTTCCTGTTGGGAGCCAGGAGGATCACGACCTCACAGGCTTTATGGGGTGCTCAGGAGGGGAGATCCTGTTTTTCCTGAGGATCTCCAAGTCCAAATTCTTCCATCTGCATCTAATGTTGAATCTAAGCAGAGAAATCTTGGATGCACTGCATGTTACTCTGAGGCCTTTGATTCTACAGTCAGTACATAGCTGGAAAATGACATCGATTACCTTTGAGAATTCATGTCTCTCATTGACAGAGTTTCCTTAACACGCTGTTTGTCATTTAATAACAGACCAAGGCGTTGGTTTGCATTTAGTAGCCACGTGGAACAAAGTGACTGAGTCTTAAGAAGGAGATGTGTAAGGTATGACGTTAGGCCTAGATTTTTCAGGAACCAGGATGGCCTAGGGAGTACTGGATTCTGTCCTGATTTTCCCACCCTCTGGGGCGCGGTGACCGGATTCCCCGAAGTGGGTTCATTGATGGGTGTTCTCTCCTGCAGGCTCTTTGTTTGAATTTGCCAGGTGCTTCTGTGCTCGCTCTTGAATCCATCCTAGAGCTGTTTTCACCATCATGTGAGAGTGCACTGGAGTGTGTGTGTGGGTCCATGTGGGACTGCTTGATAGCAGAATAACCACCAGAATGTCAGCTCCCTGAGAGCAGGAGTTGGTCTATTTTGCTTACCTCGAAGGCCTAGAAGAGTGCCCGGTACACACAGTACATGTTGGTACAGAGTTGTCAAGTGAATGCATGCTGATTGATGCCTGACTTCACTTCATCAGGCTTGTTACTCTCAGTGGTTGTTAATAGTAGTTACTGAGTAATAACCTAGTAAGAAAGAGTATTTATTATATTACTAAGCAGGCAGTAATAATAATTTACTCTTCACTAATTTACTAATAGAAAAAAATGGGTGACAGTTATTGGGAATGGTTGTATCTAGAATTCTTGAAGTCTCATGGTAAAGATTCCTTTATTATATTGTGTTAAAAGTAGGCTCCCTTTTAGTTCTGGATGACAAGACCTTTATAATCTTTTACTGATGTGTTTTTGTTGGTCATTTCCTTTTTATTCCTTCTTTCTAGGTGTATCAGGTATCACTTGATAACAAATTACCACAAAACATAGCAACTTAAAAGAATGTACATTTTTAAAAAATAAGATTTATTTATTCATGAGAGACACAGAGAGAGAGAGGCAGAGAGAGACATAGAAGGAGAAGCAGGGTCCTCACAGGGAGCCCGATGTGGGACTCGATCCCTGGATCTGAGATCATGCCCTGAGCCGAAGGCAGTCACTAAGCCGCAGAGCCACCCAGGTGTCCCAACAATGCACATTTCTTATCTCACGGTTTCTGTGGTCAGGAGTCGGCATGGCTAAGCTAGGTGCTCTGCTTTAGGTCCTCTGGCAGGCTGCTGTCAAGGTGTCTGCTAGAGTAGGGGTTTCATCTGAAGGCTCAACCGGGAAAGGATCTATTTCCTTTAGAATTTATTTAGGTGGTTGTGAGTAGGGTTCACTTCCTCGAGGGCTTTTGGGTTGCGGTCTTCAGGTCCTAGCTGGCTCTTTGCTGGAGGCTGCCCTCAGTTCTTGCCTTGTGGGCCTTCACAATTGGCCGTTTGCTTCCTCAAAGCCCGTGATAGAGCCTGTTAGCACGATGGAAGTCAGCCTCATGTCACCTGATCTCAGAAGTGACAGCCCATTACCTTTGTCACATTTCTGTGGTTAGAAGTAGATCACTAGGCCAGCGTACACTGGAAGGGAGGAGATTCCACAAGGTCACAAACACCAGAGCCCTGGGATAACTGTCTGTTACATTGGATAAGATGGTAGTACACTCGCTAATGTTTGGGTAGTGGCGCTCCGGGCCAGACACTGCTGTAAGTGTCTGTTACATTATGCTCGTATGTTACTCATTCGGCCTTCATGACAAATTGATGAGGTAGATACTATTATCCTCCCCATTTTATGGATGAGACAACTGAGGCCTGTCAAGGTTACACGGTCTGAATGGTTGAGCTGCATTTGAATGGTAGCAGCCAGGCTCTCGAGAGTGGCTTTGAGCCAGTTTGTGAATGCCCATGAAGCCTACTGACCACAGATATTCAGTGTCCATGAATTGATTGTTCTTGCACGTGGCTTTTTAAAGCAACCCTATCTGACGTTCCCAAGTCCTGCCAATCCCCTTCCCCTCCCCTACATCTCCCACCCCTTCCTTCCTGCCCTCCCCAGCTAGAGAGAGAATCAGAACTGGTCTTGGGCATAACTTTGTCTCTCATTTAGTAAGTCTGTCCTCCTTTTGAATAAAATACATGAATTGTTACAGAGTTCCCTGAGTGTCAGAATAGGAAAGATTCAAGGCGCAGTTATTTATGGCCATTCTCGATTTTAGTCTTAACTGTCCACCAGCTAGTATTGATTTAATATTTTTATGTAAGTTAATTTTATTTAAATTGACTAAGTTAAGAAACTAAAATAAAATTGGGTCTAACATTGCCGGATCACCATTCCTTGTCAAGGCTTGAAGTGTAAGCCTATTTTTAGAGAGATTGTCCTAAAAGTGTTTGGTACATGCTGGCACCAAACAGAGACTTTCTTCCTAATGTGGTGATATGCAGGATTACAGGAAGAATGGGAAGGCGTTCATTTTTCATTACTGATTTAAGGTGGTGTTTGGTTTTGCCTAAATGGTCTCGTGTTCTGGCTGTCTAGCCTTAGACTACTTTCTAGTGATTTTTTTTTGAGGGGTCTAAGCTCCTTGATTACAGATGGAGAAACAGACCTACTGAGTGGACCTGGCTTGTGGTTTGCACTGAGCTAGTTTTCTGAGCTCCTGCAGTGAGTTTGATTTCATTACCTTTGGCGGCCCCCTTTGCTAAATTGAGGGGTGAACTTTTTGATAGACATTTTCTTTGCAGTTAAGAAAATGAACACAGTGACATATTTTCGGAGCTGATGAACTTCCCTGCCTCTGAGGTGACCTGGAGTCGAAGACCCAGATTTGTGTGTTTTGGCAGAAGGGTGCTCTTTAGTGATGTTGCGTTCTTTGCTATATTTGGAAGAAAGAGTGAAAATCTGTCCACAAATCCATGATTTCTTTAAAATGGAATGTAACCATTGCATTAGTAATATATTGAATTTCATCCACTTTCTAAAGTTTTCTTGTAAAGCAATTTAGTTTTAATATTTAAAACTGACGTGTTTGGTGCAGCGGGGCAGGAGGCCCAAACAGAACGACTGCATAAAGCACAAAGTGTTTTTCCTGGCTGCATCTGTGTGTGGCCTCCGAAAAAGCTAGCAGTGAAAATCTCAACAGACATCGTGTTCGTTTTTCTCCCATTTTGGGGTGAACTTGGGGTTACTATTTTGGGGGTTGGCAGTTTCTTCATTATAGCTCATGTGAATTTTTTGTTTTTCTATAGAAATAAGATGAACAGGTATTTCTTTCTGAACACCTACTCTGTGGTAGGTACTGAACCATATCATAGTCTTTTTTTTTTTTTTTTAATTTTTTATTTATTTATGATAGTCACACAGAGAGAGAGAGAGAGGCAGAGACATAGGCAGAGGGAGAAGCAGGCTCCATGCACCGGGAGCCTGATGTGGGATTCGATCCCGGGTCTCCAGGATCGCGCTCTGGGCCAAAGGCAGGCGCTAAGCCGCTGTGCCACCCAGGGTTCCCCATATCATAGTCTTCACCTGGATTTCTCATGTAAACCTTGTGCATACCCTACATGGGGGCACTGTAGTTACCCCCATGGCTCAGGGAGAGGGTGATGGCAGGAGCAAATCACAGGCATCAGATATAAGGGTGGTCTGGGTTTTGCTTTCTTGCTGGATCGGAGCAAAATGCAAAACACAGTGGAGACTTGGCCGCAGCCAGGCCAGGCCTGAGGCCTCACGTTGGGTCTTCTGTCCTCCCCTTTTCTCTTGGGATGGGGGCCGGATCAGGCAGCAAGTGGGAGGTTGGAAAGAAATCCTCCTGCAGATACCTTCAGACAGCAGGGAACTAGGTGCTTGCTACGTGAACCTGAGCCCATGTCACAAACTCGCTGCCTTCCGGCTTCAGATAATGAAAGTGAAGGAAGATGGGAAGCCGACTAGCAAGGCAGAGAATGGATGCCCTGACCAAAGCCTTCAGATAATGAACCTGCTCTGTCCACACAACGGACTGTATTATTTGTCCATAAAAAGGAATGAAGTACTTAGAGGCCCTGCGACACAGATAAATCTTGAAAATTTTGTGCTAAGTTGAAGAAGGACCACATATTATGTGATTCCATAGACACAAAATATCTAGAGGAAGCAAATCCTTAGGTGTAGAAAGCAGATCAGCAGTGGGATGGTGGGTCGGGGTATAGGGGGTGATAGGGCTCTTAAGAGGGGTAGTGGGTTTTCTTTTTGGGGTGATGTGAAGGTTCTGAACCATGGGGATAGATGTGCAACTCTGAATCTACTCGAAGCTATTGACTTGTGCACTGTAACGGCTGAATTGGTATATGAATCAGATCTCAATAAAACTTTTTTTTCTTTTTTTTTTTTAAAGTGGTAAGGAATTAAGAAACAGTCACAAAAGGAAACAGTCCCTCCCTCAAATCCTCAGTGCTGGCCACACCAAATATGCCTGGGGCCCAAATTTGGCCCCTCCAGATTAGCCATTGCCTCTAGAAACTAGCTTTATTTTGTAGGTGATTCATCACTGCCCTGGTTTATACCGGTTTCTCAACCTTAGGACTAGTGACACTGTGGGCTGGAGGATTCTTTGTTCTGTGCACTGTAGGGTATTTAGCTCATCCTTGGCCCCCACCCACTAGATGCCAATCCCCCTCCCCCCCCCCAGCCCTGCTATGACAACCACAGATGCCTCCTGTCCCATGAGGGGCAGATCGTCCCCTGTTGAGAACCACTGCTGTATGTTAGATAGATTTTTAGATGTATGTCATCTTGAAAAGCCCCAGGGAGATGATCACCTGAATTGTTTCTGTTTTTATCTTTCAGATGATGGATGCAATAAAAGGGACGATGACAGAGATATACAACGATCTTTCTAAAAACACTACCGGAAGCACAATAGCCGAGGTCAGAGATGACACGTAATTCTTCACTTGCTAAGAATGTTTTATGGGCTGCTGTAAAATGGTGCCAGGAAGCAACTTCTCTGGAAGTCCCTCCAGGGGGCTCTGCCAATTGTGGTTGTTGGGGAGGGTACTTCTTCATTTAGTCAAAAGGCTGGCTCTGTGGGGACGCACCCTGCTTTGTGTGATCAGAGGACAGGCACCAAACTGGAGCCTGAGTTCACCCCCTGGTGAAATTGGAGATCCTTCCGCTCCTTTGGCCCTGTGTATAATTGTCTCCTGGCTCTGTGTAAGCATGGACTTTCTTATGCAAGTGATCTTTGTTGTCTAAGAATGTGTACAGAGAGCCTCCACAATTATGCGGTTACCTAGGGAATAGAATGGTTAAGACATTAAATTGTCCACTTATCAAGTGACCATTTATAAAAAATAGGCCTCCTTGACCTTCCTTCCTTAGGCGAATTCATTGTAAGCCAGATGCAGAGGGGTCACCAGGTGAAATGACTAGTGGTGGGATTTTTTTTAAGGTCATTGAAAATAGTGTTGCAGACAGGGAAATTCCATGCAATCTGTGGGCCTACGAGGGCCTGGCAGGGTGAGGCTAGCACTCAGAAGAGGAGAAAAATCTCTGGGAAGGTATCCCAATAGGCTTTCAGCAGAGAACGATGTGAATATAAAGCTTTGAGAGAGGTCCTGAGAGGAATCAAGGAGTCCCCTGGAATATTTTGCTCATGTGACCCTCTTTATGATTAGGCCAAGGATGTCCAACAAGAAGGGACAATGTTGGCTTAGAACAGCCTCCCCTGACCCCTGCCATACTTCGTTATTTTTTAAAGAACTGGCATATGGTTGAAAATGCAGATCCATAAATGTCTCCCTTAAAACCTTGGGATCCAGATGTGTGCTAGAATTTTTCAGAATTTAAAGAGGCAATATATGCCCTCTCCGCCGCAACATTTCTGTGAAATATGCTTGTTCACGCCATGAGGGATAAATCAGGGTTTCTCAACCTCAGCACTGCTGACGTTTGTGCCAGATAACTCTCTGTTATGGGGGCTGGCCTGCCCATTGTGGGATGTTTAGCAGCATCCCTGGCTTCTACCTTCTCTTGGCGGTAGCACCCTCCAGTGTGACTAACCGGATATCTTCAGATGTTGCAGTGTCCAGAAGGGAGCTGGGAGGGCAAAATCACAAGTAGAGAAGGACTGTGGTCCTCAGACTCTGTAAATAGCCCCATAGCAGTTCAGGCTGAGTTTATTTTTTCCTGCCCAAATGAATTTTGTGCAATACATACCCCTCCCTCCAAAAATACCCTTTGGTTTCCGGAGACGTTAGGCTTGGAATTTCAGGTGAATGCCTGTGGATCCCACCTAAAATGTTACATGAATAAAACAAAGCTGTCTTTACTTGTTTTAGTTTCATTTTTTAAGACCAGAGTTCTAATCCACCCCTTCCCCCCCGCCTTTAAGATTTTATTTATTTATTCATGAGAGACACAGAGTGGCAGAGACACAGGCAGAGGGAGAAGCAGGCTCCTTGCAGGGAGCCCGATGTGGGACTCGATCCCATGACCCCTGGATCACGACCTGAGCCAAAGGCAGGCAGGCACTCAACCACTGAGCCACCCAGGCGTCGCTCTAATCAAACCTTTGATGTTTTTATTTATTATGAAAATCTGGTCCTTGTTTTTACTTTATTTATTCATTCATTCATGTTTAAACCCTCTGCCCAGGGCAGCCCCGGTGGCCCAGTGGTTTGGCGCTGCCTTTAGCCCAAGGTGTGATCCTGGAGATCCGAGATCAAGTCCCACATCAGGCTCCCTGTGGGGAGCCTGCTTCTCCTTCTGCGTTTGTCTCTGCCAATCTCTCTCTCAGTGTCGGTCATGAATAAATAAATAAAATCTTAAAAAAATAATAAAAGAAAAATAAAGATGATAAAAATAAAAAAGAATATGCAACAGTGATTTTGGGATGCCTGGGTGGCTCGGTGGTTGACCGTCTGCCTTTGGCTCAGGGCGTGATCCCAGGATCTGGGATCGAGTCCTGAATTGGGCTTCTTGCATGGAGCCTGCTTCTTCCTCTGCCTCGGTCTCTGCCTCTCTCTCTTTCTCTCTGTCTCATGAATGAATGAATGAATGAATGAATAAAATCTTAAAAAAAAAAAAAGAATAAACCCTCTTCCCAGTGTGGGGCTTGAACTCAACTCTGAGATCAAGAGTCGCCATGTTCTAGCAACTGAGCAAGTGGCTTTTCCTAGAGCCAGTGTTTCTTGGAAAAGATGGATAGCTGGTTTTGTTGACCCTTCAAAAATTGGTTTGAACTGTGCTCATCCATTATACGTGGATCTTCTATGTACTGTAAAATGCATTTTCTCTGTGTGATGGTCTTAACGTTTTCTTTTCTTGAGCTTACCTAATTGTACAGATACACTATCTAATACATGGAACATATATGTTTATCAGCTATTTGATGTTTTTGATAAGGCTTCCTAGGCTGTTAGTAGTGGGCTATTAAGTTTTTGGAGAGTCAAAAGTTGTATGTAGATTTTTTACTGCGTGGGGGTGCTGGCGCCTCTAACCCGCCTCATTATTCATGGATCAACTGTGTTTGGTTTTTGGAAATAGAACTTCTCTTGAATTTGGGGTAGTGCACTGGTGTCCACCTCTCTGGACTGCAGCATCCAGGCTGCTTATGCCTCAATCAGCCGTGTGGCATTGATTCTTACAGCTGGAGGTCGAGTTCTGAGCCCCATCGGTGAACCCGACCCAGACATGCCTTCTAAGAGTCTTACTCTCCCTCATTACAGATTCGCAGGCTGAGGATCGAGATAGAGAAGCTGCAGTGGCTACACCAGCAGGAGCTCTCGGAAATGAAACACAACCTGGGTGAGGCCTGGCAAATTGGTCTATACGGAGGAGGGTCAAAACAGTAACAGCAATAGCACCAGTAGCTCCTGTTTACTGAACTCTGATTTTGTGCCAGGGACTGTTTTAAGTACTTTTCCGTGAGATAACCTTTAAATTCTCATGAAAACCCTTCTTAGAAGGGGCTCTGTTATTCCAGTGTTCAGGTGAAGCTAGCAAGACACGGACATGTTGAGCAAGTTTGTTAGAGTCACACAGCCCAGCGATTCAGGTCTGGACACTCCTACCCGTTGAATATGAGGCATTGCAAATTATCAAACACCTCCTGCGTGTTCCACGCTGCAGAGGAAGCTGTTTCATTGCTCCCTGGTTTAGACCTAGTGCTGTTTTGGCCTGCCATTCTGTGACCGTGTCATTAAAGGCTTCCCCCCCCACCAAAGTAGAGCATTTTCCTTCAGACCATCATGGAGTGTCAGGCTCAGAGTCTGAATGCTGGCAGCCGTCAGGTCTTCTTGTTAGGGCGGCATGCCCAGGCATGCCACCTGCTTGCAGCTGAGGCATGCTTCGCAAACTCGAATCCTTATGATGCCGCCTGGGGAAGGAGCCCTCTGCTCCTGAGTGTGTTGTCATGTAGGAAGTTTAGTTGGATGTGTGGCTTCTAGTTTTTCTATAGTTTCTCTAGTGAAGTCAAGGAATCTTGGTTTTTTTTCCAGAATCTCTTCATTTTTATTTTTTATGTATTTTTTATTGTTTTAAAACATTTTATTTGAGAGAGAGAGAGAGAGAGAGAGAGAGAGAGAGAACGTGCTCACAAAGGCAGAGGGAGAAGCAGAATCCCTGATGAGCAGTGAGCCTGATGCAGGGACTTGATCCTAGGACCGTGAGATGATGACCTGAGCTGAAGGCAGATGCTTACCCACCTGGGCCACCCAAGCGCCCCAGATCTCTCCATTTTTAAGTGATTGGCTCTCAGAGGTGGAGCGTCTGCCTTCCACTCAGGGCGTGATCCCGGAGTACGAGGATCAAGTCCCACATCGGGTTCCCTACATGGAACCTGCTTCCCCCTCTGCCTGTGTGTGACTCTGCCTCTCTCTCTGTGTCTCTCATGAATAAGTAAATAAAATCTTAAAAAAAAAAAATGCATGAAGGCTGGCCAGAACTTGCCATGTTCTGCACGCTCCTCTTTAAGGGCAGTGGCAAGGGACAGAGAGGTTGTGTCTAGCACAAGTGCAAAAGCTTATTAATTTTCTTTCCTGGTGTTTTTCTAATTTTTGTTTTATTTATTCATTTGCTCATTCATCTTTCAGTTATTTATTTTTATTTTGAGAGAGAATGAGAGATTGCACATATGCGAAAGAGCCAGGGTGGCAAGGAGCAGAGGGAAAGGGAGAGTGAGAGGGAATCCTAAGCTAACTCCATGTCCAGCATGGAGCCTGAAGCAGGGCTTGTGATCTAAGCTGAAATCAAGAGTCGGATGTTTAATAGATTGAGCCATCCAGACGTGTCATCTCTCTTGGTGTTTTTAAAGGGATGTGTGTGTGAATTTTTTAATTCTAGGAAGAGAATTTTGATTATCAAAGAATCATTTTTCTGTTGGTGTGCAGGTCACTCCCAAGTGAATTGCACATGGACTTCTTGTGTGAATAGAAATGAGGAAATCTCAGTAGACTGAACAGTTTGATGGTTGATCAACCGTAATGATCCATCACAGGGCCCTATGTGGTATATTTAATCCACTGCCACTGAATATACTACTTGGAAAGTGTGTCTGAGAGCTAGTGCCAGCTCTGCCCTTATTAGCTGTGTGCCTCAGTTTCCTTATCCGTGAAAGGGATATTATAGGAAAGCTTGTCTCACAGGCTTAGTAGGAAGATGAAGTGAGTTGATACGGGGTGGCTTTGAAGGTATATTTGAGGATTTCCCACAGAATCACCATGGGACTCTGGTTGTCTGCATACTAGGCACCTGAATTCACTATCACGCACAGATCAACGTGATGAATGCTTATTTTACACAGATGCAGATACTGGGGCTTAGCCGGGCTGGGTTACTCGCCTGGGGGTGGGGGTGGGGGTGGGGGTGGGGGTGGGGGGGCGGTCACACAGCTGAGGCTTCTCTGAGTCAGGATCTGCACCCGTGTCTCTCGGAACCCATATCCTCTACTTCCTTTCTGATCTGGTCTGAGAAACTCTGAGCCCTGGGTTGGGGGTGCTGCTGATGGAGCTGGCGTCCTCTCCCCTTCTGTGTCAGAGCTGACCATGGCAGAGATGCGGCAAAGCTTGGAGCAGGAGCGGGACCGGCTCATCGCTGAGGTGAAGAAGCAGCTGGAGCTGGAGAAGCAGCAGGCGGTGGACGAGACCAAAAAGAAGCAGTGGTGTGCCAACTGCAAGAAGGAGGCCATTTTCTACTGCTGTTGGAACACCAGCTACTGTGACTACCCCTGCCAGCAAGCCCACTGGCCCGAGCATATGAAGTCCTGCACCCAGTCAGGTATGGCCACGCGAGGTGCACCCTGGCCCAGGCCACATTGGGGTGGGCATTCGCCTCCCCCGTGCAGGGCCCACAGAGCAGACTGATGTGGCAAGGCTGGTTCACCCTGCCCCTTGCCACTCTCGTGCAGGCACATAGCTGACCCTTGAGGCATGGCTGTTTGAACTTCAGGCCTCCTTTCTGTTACTTGCCAGAGTGTAGCTTCACGTGAGGTGCAGTGGTTCTCAATGGGGTGACTGTGATCCCCACCCCGAGACACCAGCAGTGACTGCAGACAGTTGAGGTCATCCTAACCGAGGTGGGTACTACTCGCATCTAGAGGGTAGAGGCCAGGGATGCCGCCAAGCACCCTATAGTGCCCAACTCAGTGCCCTACAATGAAGAATGATCCTGGCCCAAGATGGTGAGGTTGAGAAATCCTGCTTTTAAAGTAATTCTGGACTCATAGCTTTAAGTAACATGGATTCCTGATTCTTCTTCCTCTTCTTTTTTTTTTTTTTTTAAAGATTGTACTTATTTATTCATGAGAGAGGCAGAGAGAGAAGCAGGCTTCCTGCAGGGAGCCCGATGTGGGACTCGATCCCAGGAACCCAGTGTCATGTCCTGGGTCTAAGGCAGGCAGGCCCTCAACCACTGAGCCACCCGGGTGTCCTGTGGATTCCCAATTCTTTTATATATTTTTTAAAGATTTTATTTATTTATTCATGAGAGACAGAGAGAGAGAGAGGCAGACACACAGGCAGAGGGAGAAGCAGATTCCATGCCGGGAGCCCGACGTGGGACTCGATCCTGGGATTCCTCTGGGCTGAAGGCAGGCGCCAAACTGCCGAGCCACCCAGGGATCCCCAGGATTCCCAATTCTTGTGTGAAGGAAAAGTCTTGGTTTTGGAACTAATCTTTGTCATCTCTTTCAAACACAGAACAAGCAGCCCAGAGGCCGGGAGCCTCCAGCAGGATACAGTGTCTAGCTAGAATTTATTTGCAATATTTTAAAAGTTAATTTTTACTTAACTTTTCATTTAATGTTTGGTTAAAAATATTTAACCAAATATTTTTAAAGTTAGCTTTTATTTCTGACAAATAGTAGCTTTATTATTTATTTTTATTTTTATTTTTTTTTAAATAGTAGCTTTATATGCCTAGAATTAAACGCCACCTTTTTTTTTTTTTTTTAGTATATGTGCTGCCGAAGCGAGCACTAAACGCCACCTTTTTTATTTTTTTATTTTTATTTTTTTTTTATTTTTTATTTTTTTTAACGCCACCTTTTTTAGAGAGAGAGAGTGCAACCAGGGGAAGGGGCAGAGGGAGAATCTTGAGTAGGCACTGCTCAGCACAGAGTCCAACTCAGGATTCGATCTTGTGACCCTGAGAGCCTGACCCGAATCGAAATCAAAAGTTGGATCCTTTTGGCGCCCAGGTGGTTTGGTTGGTTGAGTGTCTCCCTTTGGTTCAGGTCATGATCTCAGGGTCCTGGGATCGAGTTCCGCCTTGGGCTCTCTGCTCAGCAGAGAGTATGCTTCTCCTCTCTCTACCCCTCCCCTTGCTTGTGCTTTCTTGCTCTTTCACTCTCAAATAAATGAAGGAAATCTTTAAAAAAAAAAAAAAAAAAGTTGAACTGAACTCTAACTGAGCCACCCAGGTGCTTCAAAAAAGCCTCTGTTTTAATGTACTTATTTAATTAAAAATTACCTAAATAATAAGGTAGTGTATCTGTTAGACTGGCCAACTTTTGGAAGGTGATATATGAGTGGCCACGACTGAGGAATGCTCCTGAGGTCAGGGGTTAGCAAATTAGTTTTCCGTGAAGGTCCATAGAGTAAATATTTTAGGATTTGTAGGCTATGTGGTTTGTTGCAACTGCTCTGCTCTGCTGATTTTTGAATAAAGCAGTCATAGACAGTATGTAAGTGGTGGACATGGGTGTGTTCCGATAAAACTTTATTGACAAATAGTTGGTGCTAGTATGCCAACTCCTGCTCTAGACATCTTCTGTTGTTTTGTTATTTTAGAAAGGCAATATTGAAACATGTTGCTATGTCCTTCAGCCTTTAGGGAGATGCCTTTTTTTTTTTTTTTTTTAAAGATTTTATTTATTTATTCATGAAAGAGGCAGAGACATAGGCAGAGGGAGAAGCAGGCTCCCTATGGGGAGCCCGATGCGGGACCCAGTCCCAGGACCCGGGGATCATGCCTCGACCCAAAGGCAGATGCTCAACCACTGAGCCACCCGGGTCCTTGAGAGATGTCTTCTTAATGGCTACATTACATCTTTTCCTGCAGTGGAGTTAAATTCTCCTAAGTTCTGGAATGTGTGTGATGACCCTTTTGTTGTTACTATTTCAAGATGGCCAAAATGTCCTTCAGGTTTTCTTTATTTGTGGCATTCTAATGTCTGTCTTTCTGAAATTCCTCTCAGATGCTCTGTTTTTCAGTTTGCCCATGCTCCTACCATCTCCAGATACCTTCTGCCTTTCACATCCTGTCGTTTTTTTCACCTGGATTTCCCTGCCTTCCTTTAGAAGGAAGCCAGTCCATGGGATGATATAAATAGGTGCAAAATTAGAAATTATGGAATGAATGGTCCTAGATGAGTGGTTACAGGCTGGCTGTGCTGATGGGTTTCATTTGTTCTGCTGCCATGCTTTTTGTCTCCAGAATGACTTAATAAAACTTGAATTAACGAACTATTAAAAATTAATATCCTTTTACCCACGGTCTGGAATTTCAGCTCCTGAAAAAGTGCAAAAGCCCCTGGGAGGGAGTGAGCAGCAGTTGCCTCTATTATGGGTGGTGGGTGGGTCAGAGTTGTTCTGGACCATGCCATGGCCCTGTGCAGAGTGGGGCTTCCTTTCGTTCTAGAGGCCGTGGCCCTCGGCTTATAACATGGCTTCTCTCTTTCTTTTCCCCCAGCTACCGCTCCTCAGCAGGAAGCAGATGCCGAGGTGAATACAGAAACACTAAACAAATCATCCCAGGGGAGCTCTTCCAGCACACAGGCAGCCCCTACGGAAACAGCCAGCACCTCCAAAGACAAGGAGTCATCAGCAGAGAAGAGCAAAGACAGCGGGTCGGTGAGTAGCCGCTCGCCTTTGGCCAGTGACATCAACACTTTGGGCCAGGTGGAGTCTCCGGACCCGTCCCTGTGCCTGCCACCTCTGCAAGTCCCATCTGGTAGGAGGTTTGTCTTCACGGTGGGGCAGTCAGACTTCTGCGGGGGGGTGACAGGCTTAGCAGAGCTTCTTTTCATCAGTGGGCATGCGGGTCTGGACAGAGGGACGTGGAGCCCGAGGGGACATTCGTGTGACTTGGCAGCCGCTCTGCGGGGACTCTCAAAGTTTACAACAGTGGTGTCCAGTAGAACCTTCCGTGGATGATGGAAATGTTCTGTGTCTTTTCTGCCCAGGGTGGTATCCACTGGCCACATGTGGCTGTTGAGCGCTTGACCCCTGGCTGGTGTGAGCAAGCACTCGCCCTTTAAATTTTATTTAATTTTAATTAATTTAAGTGCAAATAGTCACATGAAGCTAGTAGCTGCCATACTGGAAAGCCCAGGTTGCATGTCCTAGTTCCCAGTGTGTGGTATACGTAGCATGGATTGTACGCATAAGTAATTTTCGGTGGCACATTGATAACGTTTTACATTTGCAGTCAATACGTATTTATTTCAATGTGTATTAGGAAAGTAATAAGTCCCTATGTCATCAGAACCCTTCGATTTCATGGATAACGTTGCCTGGTAAGGAAGGGGTTAATGTGCAATAAACGTGAGCTGATAGCCTTTTTTGACGACATAAACCTCTTTTTCAGTAGTGGGCACAAATTTGGAAGGGTAGGCAGGTCAGGGAAGGAAGCAGAGGAAACAGTCCGTGTTCTAGAAGCCAAGGCTATCGAGTTGAGTTGGGCTGCCCCGTTACCATGTCCCAGCCTGTTCATTCAGGGTACGGAGTGCAGGAGAGCACAGATGTAGGGCCACCCCAGCTGACCTGGCCTCCCCTGCCGGGCACACCAGGCACGGGGCACCGAGGTGCCTGGGGGGCAGTGACAAGCACCCCCACGGATCCCTAGGCTTCCCTGGGGGGCGACATTGGCCCCTGTGCCTTGTGTCCATCTCTCTCTTTTTGTATTTTTAGACCCTCGACCTTTCTGGCTCCAGGGAGACGCCCTCCTCCATTCTCTTAGGCTCCAACCAAGGCTCTGGTATGTTGCCCCCGGTGGGTGAACACCGCTCTCACATTCCTCATGGGCAGAGGGGAAGCCATCTTCTCAGGGAGAACTCTTAAGGGTTTATGGCAGTGGTTTTCCAACCACTGCGGATCCTTAGGGATCTTTGGGGGTGCCCCGGGCAGGTCATTGGGGGGTTGAGGGAGTGGCTGGGCAAGGCAGCTTTCAGGCACCTCTCCAAACTGATCAGTCTTTACCCATGTTTGCTTTACCCACCTAAAAGTTCACGTGAAAGGAGGGTTCTTTTGCTGACCTGGGGTGGGGTAGAAGGTGCGCATTTTAGGTGGGGCAGTTCTTCTGTCCTCAGGGAAATGACCACAGTGAGCGAAACCATCTGGAACTCTATTCCTGAGGTCCCAACGCTCACATCTAGTAGGTGTGGGCCCTTGAGGCTTTAGAGAAAAGAAAATTTTAGGTGGACAATCTTTCTGTAGAAATCATTCCTCTTGGGGAATAACCTGGTAGGCAGTTCTCGGGTATTTTCTGGGACTAAGCTTTTAGTTTTTCTCCTCTGTGGGGGTTTGGGCTGTCTTCTATTCTAGCCCAAAGGGTCATTTCCCTGCCTCCTCCTAAACTAGTTGTGGGTGATTCCAGATGGTTCTCAGAAGGTGCCCCTGTTGAGGACGATGTGCTTAATTCAGGGTCCCTTAGCTCCAGGGTCTTTCTGTCCGCTGGATGGTTCTCTTCCGCTGAAAACCAAATGTGTTCCTTCCCTTCTGTGTGTTCATTGCACGGAAAGGAGGAGGAAATGATGTCTATTGTTAGCAGCGGTAGCTGGAGAAGGTTTCCTAGTGGGGCTAGAAGGTGGGTGGGCTTCAGGTTGAGGGGGTGGGTAACTTTAGGGAGATGGTGAGCTTCAGATGAAACACGATTGAACCGCCTGTTCAAAGAGTAGTCTTCCGCTACCTTCCCTCCAGTCTTCTGATAGACTCCCCGAGAACGGTTCCGTTTAGTGCTGTGATGCCTTCTGCACCTCTCTGATATTTCCTAGTTTCTTTTACCAAAGACAGAGCAGACTGCGTCTCTCCTGAGACGTTATAACTACCATTTGGTTTTCATTGTGTTTATTTGTAGAGTCCCTTCGATCTGGGACACGTTTTGTTGATTTTCTGTTAGCGATATAGGTAGTGATAGGAAATTTGGTTGTTTTTTTTTTTTTTTAATATTTAGAACGAGTTTAAAATAAAAACACGGAATAAGAAGCAAGATGTTGGGAGGATTGTGGATGGGTCAGAATTGCAAAGGTGCAGAAGACCCAGGGTGGGGAAGCCCCGTTTCAGACAGGGAGTGCTGTTGAGGTTTTGGAGCAATGAACTGGGTTCAGCTCTGCATGGGGGACATTAAATGCCATCCTCACTCTGTTGTAGTGAGGAGGACGGCATACAGGAGTGTGGTTGGGGGATGTATCCTATCTGACGTAATAAGGATCCTATCTGACGTCTCCCAGGATCTGGCTGACTTTCCATAAAGGGTCAAATAGTGAATATTTTAGGCTTTGCGGGCCCTGTGATCTGTGTCAAAGCTGTTCAACTCTGCTGTTGAAGGAGGAAAGTCAACATAGATAATATATATGGCACATGAGTCACCCATGAGTCTGGCTGTGCCCTAATAGAAAACCGTATTAGAAAACGCAGGCATGGGGCACCTGGATGGCTCAGCGTTTGCGTGTCTGCCATGTGGCTTGGAGTGTGATCCTGGTCCCGGGATCAAGTGCCACATTGGGCTCCCTACAGGGAGCCTGCTTCTCCCTCTGCCTGTGTCTCTGCTTCTCTCTGTGTATCTCTCATAAATTAATACGTAAAATCTTAAAAAATAAAATAAAATGCAGGTATTGAGTTGGATTTGGCCCGAGGTCCGTGGTTGGCGGATCCTTGAAGCACATGGGTGTCCCAAGTGGGTGGGAATGAGAGTTCACATTGGAGAGAGGAGACCAGAAGCTCCGGAAGATGCTGGTGACTTGGTACTGGGTGGGTGGGGGCAGAGAATATAATCCCCGAGGAGCCTGGTGATAGGACGGGGTAGGAGGAGGGCAGGATCCTGAATTCCACTTGAGATTCTTGCTGGGGGAGGGGGGGCTCACAGCAGTAGGCTATTTGTAGATGGTTGGAGGTGTATGAGAGTTTGTCAAGTTCCCCAGGGCGGGGTTCTGTGCTAGGGCTGGGGATTTAAGGGTGAACAAAGCAAACAACCCCCGTCTTCATAGAGCTTCAGGGGAAGTCAGAAGAGCACTTGGTGCTCATAGAAGAGCATGAATCCATTGGACGCCTTAGAGCGTTTATTCCCAGCCTCTGTGAGGGAAGTTACTATTTCTGTTCTCCAGATGAAGAGGTTGAGGTTGTGAGAAGTTAACTCACATGCACAAGTCACTCAGTGAGTAATTATTGGAGCCAGGACTTCAGTCCAGAGTTCTCGGACTCCAGACATGCTCTCACCCACTGTGCTGGGAATGCTTAGGTTGACTCGTATGTAAATTTTCAGTGAAAAATGGGTGAATGTTGGGAATTTTGTACGGCTCAGCTACTAAGGCACTGATGTCTGGGGAGTGTCAGCACTGTGCGTGTGACCTCTCCCCTCCAACCCTGCTTTCAGATCTACTGATGCTTTCCTCCTTCCTCAGCTTCGTCTCCATGGCTCATTCTAGCAGCATCCTTCTTGCTCATGTAACCCGGCCTCCATGCCTTCTGGTTTTCTCAGCATGTCCGTTTGGCAAAACTCCACCTTGGTAAACCCCAGCTGGGCATCTGGTACTCACCTGCACACAAGCATCGGAGCTCAGCTGGGGAAGGTGGTGCAGGGGGACCCGCTCATTCCAACCCCCCCCCGCCCCAGTACCTCCAGTCCCCACCTACGCTGACCGCTATCCTCAGCTGTCTGCTCATCCTACCAGATCGGTTGCCTAGCAGCCTCTGTTCCCGGGTTCTCTGCTCTGTTTCAAACATCCCAGCTGTCCCTCGGCCACCACTGACCCACAGCACGTGGCGTTGCCTGTTCCTTCAGAGGAGCACAGCCCGGCACTGCCTGGCCTTCTAGCACCCCAGCTGTCCCCTCCCTGTCCTCTGACGTAGCCAGATGTCTTACTTTCAACTGCTTCCTTCCCACGGCAGTTATCTACCTACCTATCTACCTACCTACCTACCTATTTAAAAAGATGTATTTATTTGAGAGTGAGAGCATGTGAATAGGGGGAGGGGCAGAGAGAGAGAGAATCCCCAAGCAGACTCCCTTCTGAGCATGGAGCCCGATGTCTGGCTCAATCTCATGATCCCCGAGATCATGACCTGAGCTGAAATCAAGAGTCGGATGCCCAACCGACTGAGCCACCCAGGTGTCCCCTTCCCATGGCATTCAAATATCCTCCTCCTCCTATACTTCAGTTCCTTCCATGACACCATGCATCTCCTCCCTAGAGTGGAGCTACCCCTGGAACATTCTGCAGTGATGGCATTGTGATCTCTACGTGCACTATCCCCTGTGGTAGCCGCTGGCACATGTGGCTGTTGGAGCCTTGACCTGTGGCCATTGAGACTGAGGAGTAGAATTTAGCATCTTATTTTACTTTATCTGAATAGCACCGTGTAGCCAGCGGCTACCACATTGAACAGGACAACCTACAACCTGTCTTGTCTCCTTCCTCAACCCAGGTAGACGTGTCTCTAAGAGTTGTCGCTCCATCTTGTCTCTCTTGCTTTCTCTCTCTCTCCTCCGCTCACACTGTGTGGTTTCTGTCTCTGCGCGGTCACCTCTGAGCTCTAAGCCATGAATCATGCTGGACATTTTAAATTTTAGATGGTGTTTTGAGCGTCTCCCAAAGATGGAATTGAAGGGACCTTCTCTGCAGGTCTTGGGTAAAGAAAGGGGTGCCCCCGGGGCTGTGCTTGGGAAGTGTCCGCATTTAGGATTCGGGCCAAGGCTGGACGGGAGGCATGGTGGCAAAGGGGTGCAGCACCCTGGAGCTCACTGTCAGGAACTGGAGAAGAGGGTTTTTAGGCAGCGTTGCCACGACATTCCAGAGCATGAGAGGAAGGGACACGAGTGGGACATGACCTGGAGGCCTGGTCAGGACAGCAGACTCGTGTCTTGTCATCTTCCTCTATTTCTCACAAGGCTGTTTGTGCGGGTGGTTGTGTGAAAGCAGAAAGACTGGCTTGTTCACTGCGCCTTCAAGTTCCTTGAACATCTCGTTGACTTCTGCTCGCTCTTGCCCTTGGCGGCTGTGTGGGTGAAATCTCATGGAGGGAAGTGGGCTGGAAGCCATGGGGGTTCCTGAGCTCAGGGGGTGCCTGGCGCTGGGAGGGTGGGGAGGAGGAGGCAGCCGGAGGCAGGAAGCCTCTAGTAGGGGGTATGCCCTTCCTTGTTGCTTGCCTGTCTTGTAGTTTTGAGATTTTAAAGCTAAACATGCATATAGTTGGAGAAAATAAAATTGCACAGGGAGAGACTGTTCCTAGGCCTGGTCCCCATTGATGTCTCTGGTACTTACGTCCTTACGTTACAAATAACCTATTTCCCTGTACTTCTATTCCTGGATGGTAGTTCTCAACATTGCTGTTGGCTTCTGGCTTTAGAAGATGAGAGTTGGGCTGGTCCATGAGCTCTCTTCTCCCCCTCCACCCAAACGACCTGTGTCACTGGTTCTGTGCTCTTGGGGATCCCTGGGTCGAATACAATGCTCACTCTTTAGTTGTGGTTCTGGCAGCTAGAGGCTCTTGTCCCCCCTCCTGTAGCTCCTCTCTCTCGGTGGCCCCTCTCGCCCTCCCCACTCTGGCTGTGTCCAGCCCTGTCGTCATGTCTTCATGCTGTCCCCGCCTGCCCCCGTTCCCCTGTGACCTCCCATCCTCAAGGTTGAAAATAGGTCATCTGCCCCTAACCGTAGTCTGGTCGGCCAGTGGCCAGTGGCCAGTGGTCGAGCTGGAGAACTTAAGGCCAGGTTCCTGCCGTCACGAGCTTGCCGTTTATCACCGAGGCTCGTGGGGTACGGGGATTACGTGTCTGTTCTGGAACAGCCATACCTTCTCCTGGAGTTTCTGTTTTGTCCTTTTGTCATACTTGCAATTATTTCTGCACTAAGCTCTTCACTGTACCCGTTACCCCTTATGTTTTTGAAAGTCCTTTCATATCATTAATTTTTAAGATATTTAAAATTTAATTAATTATTCATGAGAGACACAGAGAGAGGCAGAGACAGAGGCAGAGGGAGAAGCAGGCTCCCTGCAAGGAGCCCGATGTGAGACTTGATCCCAGGACCTCTTGGGATCAGGTCCTGAGCCAAAGGCAGACACAACCACTGAACCACCCAGGTAGCCCATCATTTTTTTTTTTTTTTTTTTTTTAAAGATTTTATTTACTTATTTTGAGAGAGAGAGAGAAGGAGAAGCAGAACCCTGCTGAAGCAAGGAGCCGTATGGGAGCTCGATCTTAGGCCCCCGGGATCATGACCTGAGCCAAAGGCATAAGCTTAACCAACTGAGCCCCCCCAGGTGCCCCATGTCACTGATTTTTTTTTTTTTTAAATGTCACTGATTTTTGATGCTTCGGTTTCAGGTGTTGTTTGTTAGGGTCCCGTCATTGTGGCTGAGGACATTGGCTCCCCAGTACCTCGTCTGTAGCCCCTTCCTCAGTCCTGACCACAGCAAGTTCCTCGTCCACCCTGCCCCACCCTGTCCTGGGTGGTAGAGGAGTTCTGATTCCCCCGAAATAATCCAATCCCTTGAGTGATGCTCTCCACCTTACTGTGGTTCTGGCATCTCTGTTTTCCCCTGGTTGAGCCAGGCTGTCGTCAGAGTTCGTGGTTCTGAGAATTGTGCTTTCAAAATGCTTAAGAATCCATGGCTCACAGAGTTGCTTTTAGGTCCTTGTGCACCTTAGCTCCCACCTGTCATGCCGTGCTGCGGCCAGTGACCCTGCTCGCGGTTTAACGGGCACGTTCAGAAAGCCCTAGTCCCCTGTGAGTCCCTGGGTCTGGAGAATGGAGAGGTGGATGAAGCAGCTCACAGTTCTGATCTGGTCCCTTCCTTGCTCACTCTCATTCTGTCTCTGAGCCTGGCAGCTGTTGGCTTCTTTCAGTTAAATACTATCATCCCACCTCAAGAAATTTAAAACAAAGGCTCATCCCAGGCTCTGAACCTGGCAGATGATCCGGGGCGTGATGGGGTCTTGGCAGCGTGCTGATGGGTCTCTCTGTCTGCCACACCCGCCTGCGCTGGGCTGCGTGACAGCTTACAGACCCCTTGTTTGGCTCTTCCATGAACTTCCTCCTGTCTTCCTCAGCCACTGTTCAGCTTCTTGTGGTGCACGCATCCTCGAAGCTGTCCTGGGTCTTACCTCCAGTTCTGTGTCCTTCAGTGACCTCTCGGTGTCCTCCTGCCAGGAGGCAGTGAGTCTTGTATTTCCAGCTGGATGTAACCATCCTTTCCTGCAGGTGGTTTGGTTATAGGTCTGTTTTCAAGTTGTCTATAAATTGATTAAAGAAAACACTGATAGAAGGCAGTAAATCAAATGCCAAATTTTGGTGCCTCTTTCAAAGAGGCCAGGCTCTGGTGCAGAAGAGCCTGGGGTGTTCGGTGTCGTTGTGTCGTGTCACACGGGTACACGGTTCCAGGTACCTCCCTTGGCACTTCTGTACCTTCCTCACCCAGCTTGGTTCTCCATCATGTGACACCCTACTGTTTTTCTGATTGGCTGTTGAATCCTAAAATGCTAAGTCATTCTGTCTTTGTACTCTGGAGACCCCCACATGTAGCAGAGTAGGTGATGGCACTGGTCTTGCTGCCCGGAGCGGGAGGGCAGAGCGGCGGCCCAGATAGGAGGCCGCATGTGCGGGCCCAGCGGTGGGCCACTTCTGCCTTGGTGGAGGTGGCTGGAGTGCTCAACACCCCTTTCTGTTGCTTTTCCCCTGCAGACCATTCCCGGAGCAGTAAGTCTAGTTGCTGGAGCGGCAGCGACGAGAAGCGAGGATCCACACGCTCCGAGCACAATGCCAGTTCCAGTTCGAAGAGTCTCCTCCCGAAAGAGTCTCGGCTGGACACCTTCTGGGACTAGGGACAAGTCACGACACAAGCCACCCACCCCGTGGAGGAAAAAAAAGCCAGACACCAGGGCAATAGGAAGCAGTAAAGAAACGTGAGGCAGAAGAGCCCCCTTCCGACTGCAGAGCTCCAGACACGTGGACTTGGCCTTTGCCCTTGGCGCAGAGGGCAGCCTACACTACATAGCGTCCGGCATTAGCATCAGCTGAGGACTCTGACCCACACGAAACCTATGCTTTAGCTGTAAATAATGTACAATTTGTGGATGTCCTTGAATCTAGAGTACCTTCTCCTTTTTATATTTGTATTGACTTTAACTTATAAAAAAAGAAAAAGAAAAAGAAAAACAATTAAAAAAACAAACAAAACAAAACAAAACAAAAACCCAACAACGAAAAGAATGTTTGGATGTTGGAAGAGGGATGGTCAGTCAGCCCGTCTGTCACCGAGGCGTGGAGACGGGGCCCTGGGGTTGTGGTAGCACAGCAGCCCTCGGCGCTGGATTGCCCCATGGGGAAGGGGAGGGGAGCGAGTCGTTTGCATTCAGACGTCTGTACGCAGCACATTGGGATCAGGAGTTCTGGCACAGATTCTGTGTTGTTGTGGGCACATCACACCAAGCCATTGGCCCCTTTCAGATACTACGTTCCTATGTTACAAAACGCAAGCTCTCTGGCCCAGAAGGGCACCCCGGGGCAGCTAGTTTATTTTGTGTGATTTCAATGATGACTACTCCTAAAAGGGAATAAGGTCCTTGTTTACAGAAGACAGAAGACAAGCCCCGCTCGGAGAGGAGAGGAGAGGACGGAGAAAGCGTTGAGTCATAAGCTCTGAAACAAAGAGAAGTCTTTTCTTTGCTTTGTGGTTCCTTTTAAAACACACTCACACATACTTGGTAAGCGATGCCGTGCTTCTTGGAAGCAAGCACTCAAAGGCAAGGTGCACGCAGAGGACATTTGAGTCTGGGATGAAGCATGTATGTATTATTTATACGATGGAATTTTGCGTTTTTATGTAAGCATGAAACAAAAGGCAGCGTGAGAGGAAGCAAGACAGCGGCCGCGCTGTCCGTTACACTACGTATACTGTAGTACCATTTTGTATGTTGTGTAAAACAAAACAAAAAAAGCATTGAACAAAGCAAAAGGTGATGTATGTATATGAGAAAATTAATTGTACGATATCATTCCAGTACATTTTGTTGTACATTTTAGTCCTGTTTACTTTCTCTTCATTGTTGATAAGAGGATGCGAACTGTGTACAGTTTCCAGCTAGTTACCCATATTAGAGAAGAACTACACAAAGAGTATTAGAAGAAAAAAAGAGAGAGAGAGAACATTTGTGAATTGCAGTTGTCAAAAAAAAAAAAAATAGCCTAGCTGGCCTTATTTGTGAAGCATAATTGCTTTTAGCATATGGAAGTATTTTTTCACATTTTCTTTGTATAAAATTTGTATTAAACTTAAATATCTTTTTTGATGATGGTGTTTCTTTGTGACTGAGCCAGTGGACTCGCACGGTATGCTCTTTTGGGTTCCGCCCCCCCCCCCCGATTTTTTCAGATTCTTCACCTTTTTTTAATTAAACTGTTTTTGGAAAAATGGCTTGGTCGTCCTCAAATTTGCAGTTTTCCGCTTGGTCGGGATGGCCGGGTCGGGTCTGCGTGACCCAGCAGAGGAGGTCAGGGACGTCTCCACAGGTGGTGGACACATGATAAGTTAGGGCTCCCAGTTGGGCGCCTTTTCTGGGAAGTCCAGTTCCTTGGAATTTATTGACAGGGACGCCAACCAGAAGGGAAATCCTGGTCCATCTTCGCAAGACAATGAGGGGAGGGGACGGCCTTTCCGTGGGCAGGGTGGGGGCCTGAAGCTTACAGGAGTGGCGTGGGCAGTGTGCGACCTCAGCGCGGCTCGGCTACACCCTGGTCATCTAACTTTCAGGGGTCATAATCTATGTATTTTTTCCAACCATTTTAAAAATGGCTCAGCTCATGGGCCTTCTAAAAGCAGGGGATGGGCTGGATTGGCCCGCAGGCCATTTGCTGAGCACTGCTGGGGAAGGAACAAAATGGGGACATTTTAAAATAACACTGAGGGGGCAGCCCTGGTGGTACAGAGATTTAGCGCCGCCTGCAACCCAGGGTGTGATCCTGGAGACCCGGGATCGAGTCCCACGTCAGGCTCCCTGCATGGAGCCTGCTTCTCCCTCTGCCTGTGTCTCTGCCTCTCTCTGTCTCTCATGAATAAATAATATCCTTTAAAAGAAAAATAACACTGAGGGGTGAAGGTGGCTACTCTCCCTGGACCATGCTGGGGCTTCTCAGGAGGTGATGTTTGACCTGAGACCCAAATGAAGAGCTGGCTGTGGGGAGATGAAGTGGGTGAGCATCCCAGACGGGCTAGCAGGCACAAAGGCCCTGGGGTATTATTATACACTGTGAGCTTGACATGCCTGATGAGCTGGGGTGTGGCTGACAGGTGGAGAGGGCCCTGGATGTCCGTGGTCCGTGGTGCAAGGCGTTTACCAGGTGGGTGTGGGCCACCCTAATGTGAGCTGTCGGGCTCTTGTGGAAACAGGCCCAAAGGAGTAACTAGCTTCAGGCCACGAAGCTGGTGAAAGATTCTAATTAGACTCCTATTGAATGCTTTTTCCAATTAGTGGGGCATTGTTAATTTTTGAGTTAAAAATATTTTCAAAAATAAAATCTTAAAAAAAAAAGGGATGCCTGGGTGGCTCAGTTGGTGAGTCTGCCTCCGGCCCAGGTCGTGATCCTGGAGACTCGGGATCGTGCCCACGTCAGGCTCCCTGCATGGGGCCTGCTTTTCCCTCTGCCTGTGTCTCTGCCTCTCTCGCTGTCTCTCATGAATAAATAAGATCTTTAAAAATATATATTTTCAGCTTCTGTTCGCTGGGCCTTGCCTTCTCATGTTAAGACCACAGAGGCGGTGGACACAGCCCCACTTTAGGGGCTGAGGCTGTGAGCAGGACAGTGTCGCCCCCTGTTTTTTCAGCTCCTGCAAACTAGCCCGTCTGGCCCCCGGGCCCTTGCACTTGCTGTGCCCTTGGCCTGGCATACCTTTCTGTGGCTGGCATCTTGGATGGTCTTTCAGGTGTCACTTCTGAAGCAACCACTGCCTCCCTTGTTGCTCTCTGTCCCAGCCTCGTCCTAATTTTCACATCCTTGAGCAAAGTTCTTACACAGTTATGACTTCCTCTTGGGCGGCCCACTCACAGGGTTGCTGGGTAAGGGGATGGGCGGCCCGGCTCACCGCTGTGTCCCCAGGGCTTGCAAGGAACAAGGCTTCTGGCCGGGGTGATGTTTGAGCAGGGCAGCCTCAGCCTTCCTCCCGCTGAGGTCTCCCAGCACCCTGGCCCTGCACCCAGGGGTCTCAGCTACAGACTCCCAGGGAAGGAAGCACCCGAGGAGGAAGTGGCTTACTCAGTGGTAGAGACATTGGTGCTTTAAAAAATTTTTTGTTTTAAAAAAGAATTTATTCATGAGAGACACAGAGAGAGAGGCCAAGACACAGGCAGAGGGAGAAGCAGGCTCCTTGCAGGGAACCTGATGCAGGATTCGATCCTGGGATTCCAGGATCATGACCCGAGCTGAAGGCAGTCGCTTAGTCCCTGAGCGACCCAGGCGTCCCAAACATGTTGACCATTTATTTGACTACGTGCGTGCATCGCCTTTGGGGTGACCTGGGTGTGCTCCCGGTGCCCCCACCCCCACTCCCGGGCCCCCTCCCGCGCACCCCCCAGGCTGTGCATTTGCAGGCGCCTCTTCTCTCCCTTGGGAGGCAAGACGACAGGGCATGTCGCAGCCTCCGGGCACGGCTCCTGCGCCCCAAGCGCTGTCCCCAGGGGCCCCAGGGCGTCCTCCAAGGCTGCACCGGCGGGTCTGTGAGTGGCCAGACGCGAGGGGGAGCACCCCTCTTCCGACAGGGCCTCGCGGCATTTCCGGATGCCCGAGGACGCAGTGGGGTCGGCCACGGTGCCCGCCACATCTTGGCGACCGCCCCGCGCGGGGCAGGACCCGCGGCGACCCGGAACGCGACCGGGCACTCTCGCCACCTGGCGGCCGTCGCCCAGAACTGCAGCCCCGGAGCCGGAGCCGGAGCCCGAGCCGGGCCCCGGGGACACAGGTGAGCCAAAGCCCTTCGCTCAGGTGGCAGCTGCTGACCGAGCTCTGTGTCTGAAGTAAGCACTGAACAAACCCAGGGCGGCCTCTGTCCTCATCTGTGTGACATTCCCCCGGGGAAGCAGCCACATATGCCTCGAATACAGTCCCCGGTGGGGCCGACGTGCTGCAGGGCGCTGAGCCCCGTGGAGGGCAGGTGCCTAGATGGGGAGCCTGGGGTCGGCCTCTCCGGGGAGCTGGCCTTTGAGCAGAAACCCGGAGGAGGGGGTCCCGAGCCCCGATGACCAGGGCGGCGGTGGTTCGTGCTGGGGGAACCCTAGAGGCACCTGGGGAGATGTAAAGTAACAAATTCGCTAAATGCCGAGACCCTACCCGCTTTCCCGGAATGATGTCATCTGGCTCTCCGAGGTGGGGTTTGCGCATCCGTCATTTAAAGCTTCTCAGCTGATCCTAATGGGCAGCCAGAGCCGAGTGCCACTAGCCTGGTTGGAAGAACATTCCGAGTAGAAGGAAGGACAAATGTAAAAGGCCGGAGGCCAGGACCTGGCATCTTCCAGGAAGAAAAGGCAGGCCAGTGAGGCCAGAACAGAGGGATCCCAGGTGGGGGCGGGGCTGATGGGCTCAGAGAGGGGGAGTGGGAGGCCCGGGTGTTCCCTGGGATCCAAAATGGATGAGAAGCCAGGTGGGGTTTGTTTTTTTTTAATAGCTTTATTGAGATATAATTCATATACCATACAGTCTACTCATTTGAAGAGTGTAATTCAATTTTTGGTATAGTACATAATTAATTTAAAAATTGTAGTAAAAAAAATATATATAACAAAATTTGCCCTTTTAGCCATTAAAAAAAAGATTTTACTTATTTAAGAGAGGCAGAGACAGGCAGAGACAGGCAGAGAGAGGCTGGCTCCCGATGTGGGGCTCGATCCTGGGACTCCGGGATCACGCCCTGGGCTGAAGGCTCAACCACTGAGCCACGCCGGCGCCCCTAGCCATTTGTAAGTGTACAATTCAGTGGCATTAATCAGAGTTGTGTTTTGAACATAGAAATGTTTTGCAGACTTCAGCTTCCCTATCAGGGCACATCAGGACACCCAAGTCCAGGGAACAAGGGTCACCCACCACATTCCTCCCAGCGTCCCCGGGTGGGCTCAGCGCCTATGCCGAGCTCCGTGCGGAGGGTTTTCCATGCGGTTACCTTTTGGTCTTCATGATAACCGCAGGGGGCAGGCCGAGGGAAATGACTCGCCCAGGGTCACACAACAGGTTGGCGCCAGAGCCAGGATTCAAACCGAACCACCCAATTCCCAAATTAGGGTCGTTGACCCATCAGACGACACTGCCCCCAGGCCTGCGGCACGGTGGCCAGTTTACAAGATGCCTCCCGGGGTCCCCTCTTTCCCTGACTCCCCTCCACTGTCCACGGGGGTGGGTCTGGTTCTGCTCTTCATGCGGCTGGAAAGCACACTCGAGGCCTCCATGAATTGAAAGGGGGTCGGGGTTTCAGCTGCAAACACCACTGTAGCTAATCTGGCAAGAGAGGAATTTATTAAAGGGTATTACAGGGCTCACAGGTGCCCGGGCGGGAGGACCGGCTGCGAGCGCACAGCCCCAAACGAGGGCCGAATTACACAGCAGGCCCTTCCCGTCACTGCCGCGGGGCCCACACATGGCAACTCTCGCCAGTGACACTGGGCGTGTCCCTCCTGCCTCCTTGCTACGCTGGATCCCACACCTGAGAATGCGCTTTGCAGAATGCGCTTTGCAGAATGCGCTTGCAGAACGCCACCGCTTCCACCCGCAGGGCCTCTGCCCCGGGCAACCCAGGTCCTCGGGCCTGGTCCGCCGGAGCCGAAATGCCACTCGGGGTATTTGATTGGCTGAGTCTCCAGCTGGGGCTCTCTGATTGGCTGAGTCTAGGTCACATGCTCCCGTCCTGGCTGCAAGGGAGGCTGGGAAGGCGGGGTTCGGGTGGCTTCGGCGGCCGACTCCTGAGCTTGGAAATTGCCCGAGCGAAAGGCCTGGGGTCGGCACGGGCACGGCCGGCGCCCGCACAGAGCTGCCCAGAGTCGGTCAGGCCGCCAGTTGTCGGGAGCGGGCACAGCCGGAGGGCGGGGCAGTAGGCCTGCGGCCCTGGTCGCCGCGGGGTCGGCTAGGCTGGAACTACATTTCCCAGAATCCTTTTCCTGGAACGGTGCCGAGTTAGGATCGCCCCAGAGGGGGGACAAGTGTGAGGTCCTGAAGGCGGAAGGGAAGCTGCGGCCTCTCCTCCGGCAGGGTTGCCGTGGCCGGCCGTGGCCCGGGACTCCAGCCCGCCCTTGCTGTCGTGTGTGCCGCACGCGCGTCTGGGGCTGACTCCTGGCCGCCGGCAGCCGGCCCGCCCCCGGGGTGCCTGCTGCAGGGCCGCGGTTCCCAGCAATCCCGCCCCGCGGCTCAGGTTGCCGCCTTGGTGACCCCGGGCGCCGCCCTTCCCCAGGTGCTCTGGCCCGTGGGCCACGTGGGGCTGCTTCCCTGCTTGGATCCGACACGCGGTGCGAGTTCAGGGCCTCAGGAGGCGGGCTGGGCCGTGCCGTGCGGGGGCCGGGCTGCTGCTCCCGCGGGCCGCCGCCGCTTCGCTCGGGTCCGCACCTGCAGGCCGGGCCCTGTGTGCAGCTCCGCCGCCTGACTCAGTGCAACCGCAGCTGCCTGTGGCTCCTGCGTGCTCCAGACCCCCGGCTGTACGGGAGCCTGGAGGAGATGCTCAGCTTCCCGGCCTCTCCACTCAGGAAGGTGCAGCAGAAGGAGCAGCTATGGTTGAAGGCCGAGCAAGTCATTTCTCACCCAGATTGGGGCTGGGGATCAAACCCTGGGCTCAGCCTGCCCCAGGCTCCCTTCAGGGCATGATATTAATGGAAAACTAGTCCCTCCGTGGCCCAGCAGGTGCCCAGCAGGTGCCCAGCAGGTGCCCAGCAGGTAGCCAAGACCAGGTGGGCAGGGCTCTGGGCAGCTTGTTAGGTTGCCCAGTACGGACTCTCGAGTACCGACCTCGGTCCGCTTTGGTGAATGGAGAAGGCGGCTTCACTTACACAGCATCTTTTACGTTCCAGGCAATTTATGTGCTCCGAATCCTCATAACCTGGATTTTGCTGCTGAAGAAACCAGACCCAGAGAGGTCGAGGAAGCTACCTGAGGTCACACAGCTAGGTAATGGCAGAAACGACTTGAACCTAGTCTGATGAGAGAAACGAATGTCTGCTCTTAACCATTACTGTCTTTGTCGTCATTAGAGAAGCTTTTGTGTAAAAGCCCCTTCCCTTCCTCCCTTCCTTATTAGGCACCCATTCTCTGCTGGGCATTTCAGGCACCAGGGACACTATGGACAAAGAGAGGTAGCCACGGGGTAGTGATAAGATGGGAGTTGCCAACTCTGCTCCCAGGACCAGGTGGAAGGCAGACACTAGTGAAGCCGGTTGGGGGAGAGTGGACACAGACATGTGTTTTTTTTTTTTTTTTTTTTTATATCAAACATCTGTTTTCTTGAAACTTGTAGTTCTTTTGGTTTAGTTCTTTTTTTTTCCTTCCACTTTTGATAGAAAAATACGTCTTCACTATGACAAAAAACAGCTGCCATGTGTGATGGTAGGTGGCGTGTCCGTGGCAAATGGCGAGCCTGGAGACCAGTGACAGTAGCAGGGCAGTTGTGGAGCGGCTCCAGCTGATTGTGTGCCCCTGTGGGCTCAGTGTCGCCATATCCTCTGCTTTTTTGGGGGAGAGAAGTTGAAAATGTGAATTTTGAGTTAAATCTCTCAAGCTTTAAATAGTTGGATCAACGTTTGAAAGCCTAATGTGATGAGCAGTGAAACATCTCTGGGGGCCAGATCTGGGCTGTGAGCCACCAGTTGGCAGCCTTGGGCCGAAGAGCAATGATTTAGCAAAGATGCTGGGTTGGGGTCTGAGCTCGGCCACATTCCGGTTGCCAGGTCAGAGGCAAACCACAACACCTCTGTGGGCCTCGGTTTCCCCCTCTGTAACGTGGGGCTTGTGAAAACCACAGTTCATTGGATGATGTGTATTGATTAAAAGCACAACAGAACGGGATGGAGGATAACAGGACACATCAGGGGTAGGCATCGCTTAGTGAAGCCCATTTTAGACACACAGTGTGGACACATTCGTACTTACGTGCACATACATAGATGTATGCTCTCCTTGGTTTGATGTAATACGCGCCCCTCACTGTGGAGCACAGTCAGAAAAGTCTAAAAGCCACTGTGCTAAGTCCTGGTCACGTCTGCACGCATTCAGTGCTGTCTGCAACCTGTGAGGTCGGTTCTATTGTCACCCCCATTTTACAGCTGAAAAGTGAAGTTCAGAGGGATGAAGCTCCCACAGGTAGGAACAGGAAGAGCTGGGATTTAACCCAAGGCCGAGATCCTTCCCCTCCAGCAGGGCCACGGGTGCTTGGGGGATGGAATGAGCTAACGCAGGTCAAGGCCTTAGCCCAGTGCTGGGGACACAGCAGGTACTTAGTGTGAGAGGCAGGGCTCGCGTCTGCAGCTTCTCCTTCAGCCACACCAGGTGGCCAGCAGGATCCAAGGGCCAGATGGAAGAGGCCGCGACTCTGCCAACACCGCTACCCGTGGAGGGGGCGGCGTCTGCAAGGGCATCTCACCCACAGCCAGAGTTTACCAACTACTCATTTTGTGCCGGATACTTCATGCTGAATTTTATGATCGGTATTTGGCTGGAGTCAGCTTATCACTATCCCTGCATGAACTTCAGGATATAAAAATAAATCCCGATGGTTTTTCAGACTGTGGTTACATGCACATTATTAGAGCAGCTTGTTCTTTCAACTCCCAGGGCTGTGGTTGCAGATTGCTCTTCAGGCCACCATAGTGTCCACTTGCCTCTACACTGGGATCCCCACTGCGGCCACCGTGGGTCAGCTTATCGACTCTTAGGCCTGAACATGTTGATGGCGCTGCCATTGGGTCAAAGAAATCCCGGAAGCATGGGGATGGCCTGATGGCAATACTTTCTGGATCCTTTCAAGGGTGGCCCTGCATGGTTTCCAGGCCGGACTTCGGGTGGCACCTGCCTGCGGGTGGGCCCAGCTGTGGGGTCGCACTGCCCTCTGGTGGTCACCGGTGGGCATAGCTCTGCCAGCACTGAGTGGGCATGAATGGGGCGGAGAGTGGGCTGGGAGGACGCATCAGGGATCAGGATAGGGGTGGAATGTGAGTAGAGGCTGGGAAAGGCCTCCAGGAGCCTTTTTGGGGTCCTGGAAGCCTCTTCCATCTTGATCTGGACTGTGGTTACCCAAATATAATCCTGTGTAAAAATACATCAAGGTGCATGCTTGAGCTCTGGGCGCAAACTGTATGATTATAACATGAAATTTAAACCTCTCCTTTAAGTTCATGAGGAATCCTTGTTTTTTGTTTTTTTTTTTTAAACATTTTATTTATTTATTCATGAGAGACAGAGAGAGGCAGAGACACAGGCAGAGAGAGAAGCAGGCTCCATGCAGGGAGCCTGATACAGGACTCGATCCCAGGACCCTGGGATGATACCCTGAGCTGAAGGCAGATGATTAACCACTGAGCCATCCAGGCATCTCAATCCCCGTTGTTTTTGACTGGACACCCTAATTCCATCATTCCCCCTCCAAACCATTCTCCCCACGGCAGCTAGAGTCATTTTTTAAAATGCCAATCAGATCATGCCATTCTCCTGCTTAAAGCCCTCTGGTGTGTTCTCACTGGATTTAGAATGCAATCCAGACTCTGGTAAAATCCCAAATCCATGTCCAAAAGGATCCGAGCACATCTGCCTGGGCCTTCCCATCTGACCCTGTGACCTTTGACCTTGCCCCCAGCCTTTCTCTGCTTTCCCTCCAGCTGGAAAGCTTTGCTTGCCCACAGCTCTGTACTTCCTCATCTCCCCTTGGAGTGCTTGCCCTGGATTTTGGATTTCCTCCCCACGCAGGCCTGAGCTCCAGTGCCACCTGCTCAGAGGTGACCAGGCTGTCCGCAGTGTCCCCACACCATCCAGTTACTCTGTGCTACATCACTCTGAAGCTTCCTTCTGCACTCTGGCCAGTGTCCAAGAAGAGAGCAGCCCCCACAGCACTGACCCTGCAAGTCCATGGCGTATACTCTCAAGGTCACCATCTCAACCAGAACAAAAAGACAAGACCCCCAGTGACCTCCTGGACAAGGGGTGAACCCTGAATGTTTCACTGGGCAGATGCCATGATCTCTTTCAAAAGGTTGTTATTAGGGTCTCCCCTCCACCCCTTTTTAAAGTAGGCTCCACACACAGAGTGGAACCCAGTGTGGGGCTCGAACTCACGACCCTGAGATCGAGACCTGAGCTGAGATCAAGAGTTGGACGCTTAGCCTGCTGAGCCACCAGGATCCCCTTAGGCTGGCTTTTTGCAATTGGCTGGCTTAGGCCTTCCCCCCTTCCCCTCCCTGTTGAGGGTCTCACTGCTGCTTCTCTGCCGCCCTCTGGGTGGTTCTTGGAAGGGGACTTGGCTTGTGGCTCAAGCCTGTGAGCGGGGTGTGTCAAGGATCTGGGGAGTGTGTGCTGCTCCTCCCATGGGACAAGGCGGTGAGTGGGAAGGTCTGCATCTCACAGTGAATCCGCCTGGTCGTGTCGCTTCCCTCTGCAGGCAAGGTCAGCTCCATGGGGGGTCGGGAGTGCTTCTGCCTGTTTTCGTGTCCACATCCACAGGCCGAGAAGAGCACCTGGTAAAGGGCAGGCCCTGGTTTCACCTGGCCGAGTGGATGCAGGGACAGCACAGCTGCTCAGAAACAGGCAGGGCTTTATCAGGCGTCAGACTCAGACCCCTGAGACCACTGCCCTGCTTTGGGGGACGGTGGCTTGGCAGCGACAAGGCTTCCTGGGACAGGCAAGGAGGAAGCTGCTTGATTTCACAGAACAGCTTTTCTCAGCCTCACACTTGCACCCTGAGTCCCACAGCAAGGGGCTAGTGTTGCCGCTCAGGGAAACTGGCTAGAAACAAGCTACCTGCAGCTGCCTGGCTATGACCGAGAAGCCTCCAGAACTGACATCTGATCTTCAAGACATTCTTACAATAATCTCTTCACAGTATCCGATATATAGGGAAGGCACTCTCCTGCTCACCCACATGTCTGATAGTTCCTATGGGTCACTGTTAATTTCTTATATCTTCTTCCAAAATTTCTTCTTGCAACTATGATCATACAGGTTTTACTTTTTTCCCTCCATTTTTAAAAAGATTTATTTATTTATTTACTCATTTATTTATGATACACATAGAGAGAGAGAGAGAGAGAGGCAGAGACATAGGAGGAGGGAGAAGCAGGCTCCATGCCAGGAGCCCGACGTGGGACTCGATCCCGGGACTCCAGGATCGCACCCTGGGCCTAAGGCAGGCACCAAACCGCCAAGCCACCCAGGGATCCCCTTTTTTCCTCCACTTTTATATAAACAGTGGCATGTGCCACAGGCTGTTCTAAAACTGGCCTTTTTCACTTAGTGGTAGGTGTAGGAGACCTTCCCAGACTGATATGTGAGGAATAATCTTGTTCTTTTTCATGGTTGCATAGTATTCCACTATGAGGCCATATCATAATATAACCAGTTCATCGCTGATGGGTATTTGGGTTGTTTTCATTCTTTGCTTTGCTATTACAAACGATGTTGTAGAAAATAAATCTGTATGGAGTTTCACCCTACATATATATATATATACACACACACACATATATATACATATATATATACACATATATATGTGTATACACATATATATATACGTATATATAAATTCTCAGAAGTGGAATTGCTGGATAAAACTTACAAACTGGATAAATATTGCCAACTTTCCCTCCTCAGGACTTTTGCCAGTTTCAGCTTCCATCAGCAATCTATGAAGGGCCCCATAGCTCCAATGGTACTGTGAGTCATAAACCTTTTATATTTTCTCAATCTGATGTGGAAAGTGGTATCTCAATGTAAGTGTGAGATTATCTTTTCATAAGTTTAAGAAGTTCTATTTTTTAAAAGATTTTTAAAATTTATTTATTCATAGAGACACACACACAGAGAGAGAGGCAGAGACACAGGCAGAGGGAGAAGCAGGCTCCATGCAGGGAGCCCGACGTGGGACTCGATCCCGGGACTCCAGGATCACGCCCCGGGCTGCAGGCGGCACTAAACCACTGCACCACTGGGGCTGCCCAAAAAGTTCTATTTTTAAAAGATTTTATTTTTGAGTATTTGCTACACCCGTGTGGGGCTTGAACTCCCAACCCAAGACTGAGAGTTGAGTCTCTTGCTCTACTGATTGAGCCAGCCAGGTGCCCCAAGAAGCAGTTTTATTTTTTAAATCGAGCATGCAACATTTTGATCTCAGGGTTGTGGGTTTGAGTCCCATGCTGGATGGAGAGACTACTTAAAAAATAAAATCTTAGGGACGGCTGGGTGGTTCAGCGGTTGAGCGTCTGCTTTCAGCTCAGGGTGTGATCCTGGGGTTTTGGGATCGAGTCCTGCATTGGGCTCCCTGCAGGGAGCCTGCTTCTCCCTCTGCCTGTGTCTCTGCCTCTCTCTCTGTGTCTCTCATGAATAAATAAAATCTTAAAAAAAATACAATCTTAAAGTAAAATGTTTTATAGCCTTCAGGTATTTTACTTAAAAATGAAAAAAAAAATTTTTTTAAAGATTTTTATTTATTTTAGAGAGAGTGAGAGATAGAGAGAGCCTGAGCAGTGGGGAGAGGGAGAAGCAGGCTCCCCATTGGGCTGGGAGTCTGATGTGGGGCTCGATTCCAGGACTCTGGGATCATGACTTAAGCCTAAGGCAGATGCCCAACTGACTGAGCCATCCAGGTGCCCCAGATTTTATTATTTTTTTTTTACAGTAGTCTCTTCAGGGATACCTGGGTGGCTCAGCGGTTGAGTGTCTGCCTTTGGCTCGGGGTGTGATCCAGGAGTCCCAGGATCAAGTCTCCCATTGGGCTCCCTACATGGAGCCTGCCTCTCCCTCTATGTCTCAGCCTCTCTCTGTGTTTCTCATGGATAAATAAATAAAATCTTTTTTTTATAAATGTGTATTTATTTATGATAGTCACAGAGAGAGAGAGAGAGAGAGAGAGGCAGAGACACAGGCAGAGGGAGAAGCAGGCTCCATGCACCGGGAGCCCAATGTGGGATTCGATCCCGGGTCTCCAGGATCACGTCCTGGGCCAAAGGCAGGCGCTAAACCACTGTGCCACCCAGGGATCCCAAATAAATAAAATCTTAAAAAAAAGTAGTCTCTTCAATGTGGGGTTCAAACCTATAACCCCAAGATTAAGAGTCGCACATTCTACCAACTGAGCCAGTCAGGCATTCCTAGCCTTCTAGTATTTTGAAAGATTTGGTTGTTGATAACAATTGGTTTCTTAGAGCTCTTTATATATTAGGGAGATTAAATTTTGCTCTCGTCACATTTAAATTTCAATTTGACGTTTGTTTCCGCTATTTTTAAAATGAGTTTTTTAAAAAAAATTTATCACTTTTTCTCTGCAAATACCTTATTCAAATTTGTGTCCCTTGGGTCTGGGATACTGCTAATGCATTTTATTTTTATTTTTTTATGTTTATTTTTATAATTTTTAAATTTAAATTCAGTTCATTAACATATAGTGTATTGCTAATTTCAGAGGTTGAGTCAGTAATTCATCAGTCTTCTATAACACCCAGTGGTCATTACATCACATTCCCTCCACCCCTTCCCCTTCCCCTTCCCCTTCCCCCAGTAACCCTCAGTTTGTTACCTATGAATAAGAGTCCATTATGGTTTGTCTCTCTTGCTAGTGCATTTTATTTTTTATTTTTTTAAAGATTTATTTATTTATTTATGATAGAGAGAGAGAGAGAGGCAGAGACACAGGAGGAGGGAGAAGCAGGCTCCACGCTGGGAGCCCGACCCGGGACTTGATCCCGGGACTCCAGGATCACGTCCTGGGCCAAAGGCAGGCGCTAAACCGCTGAGCCACCCAGGGATGCCGCTAGTGCATTTTAGATGGTTGATTACCATCTGATGGAAAATGCCCCATTCCAGTTGTTGGTAATATGAACGACTGATTTCCTGAGGAGAAATCTGAGCCCATGTGATTTTACTACTACTACTAACACTATTATGTGCTATATAAGTTGGGATGCTTTTGGTTGCAAATTACTAAGGAAGAACCAACTCAAAATATTTAAACCATAAGGACATTTGTTAATTCACACAATAAGTTTAACCTATGTTTCCAAAACAGTTGTCCTTTTAAGAATTGATGCTGTATCAATGGGAATCTTCTACTCTCAGTCTGTGCACTATTGCCTATAAATGAAACCAAATGAAAGAGTCTAAAGATGGAGAGAAAGAGACTGAATTAAAAAAAATTAAAGCCATATCTTGAATTCTGCATTTGAGATGGGTGTATATGTGTGTGTGTGGGGGAGAGGTCTGAGGCCACATATCCCTAAACTTGTTAGTTAAGTAAGCCAAAGAATTCCTTTTTTTTTTGGTTTTGCTTAAGCCACTTTATTGTGTTTCTGTCCTTTGCAACTGAAAGAAATTCCAATGGTGGCTCTGACTTCTAAAGCCCTTGGATAGGTAGATACCTTCAGCCCCAGAGGTCCACCTGAGGACTTCGTTGGGTCTCTGTCCTTCGGCTGGGCTGGTCAGGAAGTTCTGGAGTCATGCTCAGACTTCTGGAAGGCCAAGGGCTCTGGTTTGTGAGTGCTGAACAGTCCAGTTATTCTACTTCTAAGGTTGTTTTCAAGAGCTGCAAGGTACTGCTGAGGGAACAGTGAAGATTAAGCAGCTTGGGGCCAGTGAATCTTAACTCTCCACCACCCATCCATCCATCATCTGTTCCTCTATCCATCCACCCACCACCCATCTATAACCCCTCTACTATCTGTCCGACCAACTGACCTTTCCTTCCTTCCTTCCTTCCTTCCTTCCTTCCTTCCATCTGTATCAGACTGTTATGGGCAATGAATATACAGATCGAGGAAGAAGCTGTCCTCAACCACTGGGAGCTCTGAGTGCTCTAGAATTCAGGCTAACACACTTACCTAACGGACTCTGGACTCCTAGCTTCCATCAGAACCAGCTTTGGACATTTAGTCATCACAACAGAAAAGTAGTTGACCACCTGGGTAGTTCATTTCAAGATTAAATGAAATCTATTTTTGTTTCACCCAAACCCCCTCTGTGTGGATGGTTGAAAGTCTACTGGTGTCTCTAATGGACACCTCTTAAAACAGAAATTAAGGAAGCCTCAAGAGTGGTCATAAAATAGTGACATCCTACCCCACTTCAAAATGTAAACGTGGTTTTATTTAATGCCTTTTATCCGTCACAAAGTACCACCTCCTCCCTGGGGTCCCCTCTTCCTAGAAAACAAGATGGCAGCATAAGGCACGTGCACTGTCCACAAGACGTCAGCTTAGGTCCTTAAAAACAAAAGTAAGCAATAGTCTTCCCATCAGCCCCGAATCGCCTCCCTCACCAATTGTTCAAAGAATGATTGTCCCCCCAAAGCACAACTTGGAGCAGAGAGTGCTTAAATTAGAACTGCACCACCCCACATGCCAGTTTAGAAAACAAAACCAAACCAACGACTAAGAAAACCAACAACACAGGTACGAGAGCATAATACCGGAGTAATGAGATTAGTCCATAAATTAAAAAGGAAAAACAAAACAAAACAAAACACAACCCAGGCCTGTACCCTCCTCCGCACCAGCCCTCCCCCAAATCAGCAATTCCTCCCTTTTGTCCTGTGAGTCTTGTAGAAAAGCCTGGACTCCGAGCCAGCCCTCTTCTCCAAAGTTAAATATTCCGAAGCCACCGTGGGGTACTCCGCGTCTCAGGACCCGCGCTCGGACTAAGGGGACAGCTGCTGAGATGGTCGCCAGGCATGTCCTCTCGGCCACAGGGACCCTGCCCGAGGTCCAGCGTCTGGCGGGAGGCGGGAGAAGGCGAGGGCCTGGGTGGCCGGAGGGCAGGTGGCGAGGCCGTGGGCTCTGCTATAAATACTCCAGCTCCAGGGCGTGCCTCAGCGCCTCCAGGTCCGCGTGGCAGGATATCCGCCAGAAAGGCATGTTGTGCTGGAACACAGAGCACCCGCACGGTTAGGCCCGCATCGCGCCCCCTGCGGGCCCCCCGGCCCAAAAGTTAGAGCCTTCGGCGACGTCCACCGAGGCAGCGGGGCCCGCGGGCATGTCCCAACCTCGAGGCACACCCCTCTCTGGCCAGCGCCCACCGATCCGGCCGCACTGTCGTCTCTGCCCCCGGAGCTCGTGCTGCCTGGCTCGTCCCTCCCTGCCTGGTGCATCCCTAGATGCTTGGTTCATCCCTCGGTGCCCGGTTCATCCCTAGATGCTTGGTTCATCCCTAGGTGTCTGGTTCATCCCTCCCTGCCTGGTTCATCCCTAGGTGCCTGGTTCATCCCTCCCTGCCTGGTTCATCCCTAGATGCTTGGTTCATCCCTAGGTGCCTGGTTCATCCCCCCCTGCCTGGTTCATCCCTAGGTGCCTGGTTCATCCCTCCCTGCCTGGTTCATCCCTAGGTGCCTGGTTCATCCCTCCCTGCCTGGTTCATCCCTAGGTGCCTGGTTCATCCCTCCCTGCCTGGTTCATCCCTAGATGCTTGGTTCATCCCTAGGTGTCTGGTTCATCCCTCGCTGCCTGGCTCATCCCTCGCTGCCTGGTGCACTGTTTGACCCTCTCCCCTCCTTTGGGAAGGCCTTAGGTCTTAGGGGGTGCCCTGACACAGGATGAAGTCAGATAGTGAGAAAGTCCTTCCTTCTTAAAAAGTTGTCCTTGATCCCACTACTTGGAAAAGAAAGCCTCAGCCTGGTGCTCGTGTGTCCTTCATCCTCCTAACATTTGCTAAACTCCATCTCAACACACAGAGCTGGTCCCAGCCAGCGTGGGGCAGGCAGGCCACGGTGGACCCACAGTGGTTTGCTTTCCTGCGAAAACATTTCCTGTGAAATGGAGATCCTGTTTGCCGTAGACAGCTGCTGCGGCTTTTCGTGGTGCGTGGCCACCTGCTAAGGGCTGCTATTAGGATTATGTCGAGGGGCCCGTGGACGTGAGGGGGCTGGAATGAACAGCCACAGCCACGAGTACATGTGGAGTGCCGTGTGCAGGACTGGGGGTGGGGAAAGGTGTCCTAGTTTGGATTTCCCTGTGTCAGCCTGTGATACCAGTGTTTCGTTTTGATTGATTGATTGATTGATTGATTGATTGACTGAAGACAGAGGGTGCATACGAGGGAGGGTATGGGAGAGGCAGAGGGAGAAGCAGACTCCTCGCTGAGCCAGGATCTTGACATGGGGCTTGATCCCAGGACCCTGAGATCCTGACCTGAGCTGAAGGCAGACGTGTCACCGACGGAGCCACCCAGGGGCCCCTATACCCACTGTTTTAAATAATTGTCTCTTAAATCCATCGCTGGGGAGCCAGTCCCTGTGCTAGCGCTTTCCGTTTCCCATCTCGCTGAATTGCCAAAACAAAAAATCTAGAGACAAAAACACAACCACCTTTTTCAAATGGGGATGAGAGAGAGAAGCAAGAGAATGGATTTCAGCAGAGTTCAGTCACCGACCAGCCATGCCCCCTGATCATAGTCCTCACATCTGGGGAGGGCGTGCTGTGCGCCAGGCACCGTGCTCACGGGGCCCCCCATGTGACCTCCTTTAACCTGGCCTCCGATCCTCAGGGAGACACTCTGTTCTTAGGGCACAGATGAGGGCACTGAGCCACAGAGAGGTCATGTCAGGCTCCACAGAAGCAAGCTGGCTGCATTTTTATCAACCGGAAAATCGAACCATTGGCCGAAGCTGTTGCCTGCCCAATACCACCTTCCCTTCTTTCTTGCTCCCCGAAATTGGCATTTGGCAGCTCTGTGCCCAGACCTAGGGGATGAGCTATGATCAGCTAAGCGAGCTGTGACAACCCCAGCCCTGTGTGCCAGGGATGTGTCCTGTATCCCTCCTGACTTGTGACCTACCTACTGAAGCCAGTGAGGAAGGTGGTGAGGGACGTCTGGGAAAGGTTTTCCTCCAGGATGAGAGGGAGGCACCTGAGGAGAGAACCCCTTACTTTTCCCTTCCTGTTTTGATGCTGTCATGTTAGCATGTGATGCCCGGGGCTATGGCAGCCTTTTTGAGAGCACGAGGCAACAAACCAGAAAATAAAAAGCCAAAGATGGTTAAAAAGGTAGGACAAACAATAGAAAGGGATGCTCAGTGAATTTCTGACCCACTGAAACCACCTAGGGTACAAATAATCTTATGAGGTGAGCAAGTGTTTTACTCAGCATTATATAGGCTTTCTGTGACCTGCAGATAAAAGATACTGAGCCTCCGTGAGACAGTCATTGGCCTTAAGTTGTCATCTGATGCCTGGAGTTTGGCCCCCTGAGGTTCCATGTCCACAGGCTAGAGACTATGCAGGCATCCTTTTGGCTCCTGAAACACGTCACATCCCTTCCTGCCTCTGGGAGCCCCACACTTAATACCCTGCCAACTCTTCATACCACTGTTTACCTTTACCTTTCTGGTCTGTGGTAGGCAGAGTAACAGCACCCCCCCCCCAAGATACCCCTCTGATCCCTAGAACCTTGAATAAAGGGATTTTGCAGATGTGATTAAGTGAAGGCTCTTGGGATGGGGGATGATTATCCAGAGGGCAGGGACTTTGATGTGCACAGCTGTGTGCTGGTGGAGCCTCCTGCACAGGTGGTATGCACACACAGCCCCCCCTTCCCCCCGGAGTCCCAGAGAAGAAATCTACAGGTACGAAATGAACAAGATGGTTTTGTGTTGTGTGAGCACCATGAAGGAGGCAGGGAGGCAGGGCAGAAAGCAGCTGGGAAGGGTGTCTGTTCTGATAGCGGGCTTGGGGGAAGGCCTCCGCAGAGGGTGACAGTTAAGCAGGCCCCAGAGAGCAAGAGGGAGGTGCAAACCCGTGTGTGTGTGTGTGTGTGTGTGTGGAGGGGGGGGGCTGACGGAGGCAGAAGACAAAGCAAGTGCAAAGGCCCTGAGGACAGTTTGAGCTTGGAATGTCAGGTTCACTGCTGCACTGCATGGCTCCTGGCACAGAGTAGGTGGCCAAGAAACACACAGGGACGGGATAAAGAGGAAGGGAGAGGGGAGAAGAGGGAAGGTGGGCTCCTGAAGACCTCAGTGAACACATCTTTTTCTCTTTCGCTCAAGGGAAGCAGCATACTATCCATCATGGGCAGCGGATGCCACTTCTTTAATGCCTTCCAGCTCCCCCACCCCTCCTCACCCCAGCCAAACCTTCCTTTCTCTGCAAAGATGGATTTTGGTTTCTGCCTGGCCAATCCTGTCCCCCCTATAAAGAGTGTAATTCATTTTTCTGGGAGGAAATGAGCAATCGTGGAAGAGAATGTCTCAGCCACCTCCATCCCAGGCCTAAAGCACAGGTGGATTTATCACTTGTGGAGAGGTGGAGACAAATGACCCACTAAAATGGAGATATTAACAACACTGGCAGCCCAAACAGTCAAAGCCCCTTGCCCTGTCGCCGTATTTCATGCTGCTCAGGTGTCCAGCAGCCTGGGCTAATGACTCCCATCCATCAGGCCGGGAGAGTGGCTGGTGCGCAGCATTTCTCGCTAATGGGCTGGGGCCGCTGCTTCAGATAGTCGCAGAGGTTTCTACGGGAGCTCAGTGTATGATGGGGGTGTGTGTGCCCTGGTCTTCTTCGGTAGACTCCCACCCTTGCCGGACCAGCTCAGGGGTGAGGACAGAGTGAATCTCCCAGGTCCACCTCCTTCCTGCTTGGTAGTTGGAGCAAAATGCACATTAGTTTGCATGTACCCGCTGTGTGACCCGAGGTACATCAATGAACCTCTCTGAGTCTCAGCTACATCCTCTATAAAAGAAAGCCAGTGACACCCACTCTGCAGGGGGTGGTTTGAGGAGTTCAATAAAATGATGATGCCAGGAATGGAGAGGGGTGGTAAGGGCAGGCGGTGAGGTCAGACTCCCCTAGGTGCCAGTGACAGCCCTGCCACATGCCAGCGGTGATGGAGACTGCCAGCCACCTCCCACATCCCTTCTCCCCCTCTTCTGTCTCAGAAGCAGCCCCCGTTTTTCTCAGCTGAGTACCTGGTGGCTGAGAATAGAGGCGACATCTCCCAGCCAGCGCCGCAGCGGGGCGTGACCATGTGATCCAGGTCTGGCCGCTGGGACCTGAGCAGTGGTGATGCCCCCCTGTATCACCTGTGCCCTTAAAGGGATGAGGTTTCCTTACCCTTTCCCCTCCCAGTGGCCGCAGTGCAGACCTGGGGGTGCTGGGGGGGGCTACAGGCAGAGCAACAAGGCAGAAGGAGCCTGGGGCCCTGGGGCCCTGGGGCCCTGGGGTCCCAGCAGGGAGAGACTTCTCTGCTGCCAGCATCTCTGGCGACCCCAACCCCACTCCGCTGAACCCAGACAGACACCCTCCCGCCCAGCCCCTGCTGGAGACCACCCACTCCACCCCTGCGCCCTGCTCAGTAAGGTGCATCTCCTGTGCTCTGAGCAGCAGAGACATTCAGGTGAGTTTTCACTGTCTGTGCAAATTACCATTCAGATTTTCTTTCCCGCTGGTTCTACAGGAAGGAGAAGCTCCTCTGGACTTCTAGACTCCCCGACCCCACTGTCCTGGGCAGTGCTAACAGAGGCTCGGGCTCTGAGGACACTGCGCAGGGTCCCTGGGCTCAGCCCTGGGTGCATATTCCCCCGAAGTTGTTACGGGTGAGGAAGAGCTGCTCAGAGTGGGGGCAGAGCGAGGGTTCAGGGTAAAATGTGCACACCGAGGTCTCCTCTTTCTGTGGGAGCAGGGCTGGCGGTAGAGGGAGGCCAGGGGGGAGCCCGGTCCGCCCAGACAGGGAGCTCAGACTACCCGTTCTCAAAGGGGGAATAGCCTGGCCCCTAGGGGTCACTGTGGAAATTTCTAGCGGTGTGAATTTTGAGTCCTAATGATTTGGGGGCACTGCCGGTGGGGGCAGGGGTCCTGCTTCATCTCTTGGTTCCTCCCTCAGACTGCCTTCCCTCTAAAATCTACTTGGCTCACTCCCTCACCTTCTCCTCTCCTTGCTCAGAGGTCACCCGGCAGCAAGGCCTACCTTGACCACTGTGTACACTGGCAACTGCCCCGCCCCCACGGTCCCATCTGTTCTGGGTCCCCGCTTTACGGTCCTCCAGAGCTCTGGTCACCACCTCACACAGGTTACACTCGTGTTTATTGCCTGCTCCCAAGCTGGAGCTGAGGGAGGGGTGAGGGCCTCTCCCTTCTGCTCACTGCAGGCTCCCCAGCACCTGGGACAACCTCGGGTACATAGTAGATGGAGCTTTCCCACTAGCTGGAGTGTCTGCGATTAAGACCCCAATCACAGGGGTGCCTGGGTGGCTCAGTGGTTGAGCATCTGCCTTTGGCTCAGGTCGTGATCCTGGGGTCCCGGGATCGAGTCCTGCATCTGGCTCCCCGTGGGGAGCCTGCTTCTCCCTCTGCCTGTGTCTCTGCCTCTCTCTGTGTGTCTCTCATAAATAAATAACTTTTTTTTTTTTTTAAAAGAGCCCAATCCTATAGGCACTGAAGAAAGAAAACAGCGGGAGGAGGGAGTTCCAGCAGGCCTGTGTCACGGGGAGACCCAGTGGTAGCTGATCAGGGATTCTTGCCTCAGAAATATTGCTGGAACCTGAGGCCTAAAGGGTGGAGTCTGGGGGAGCTGGGAGGGGAGGAGCCTTGCAGGTGGCGAGGCCTTCTAGCTCCGCCCCCAGGCCCTCTCCGGGGACCCTCAGGGCCCTCCCTCTTTTTTTAGGCTCTGTCCACTGAGACTCTAAACATTTCTGCATTTCCCTGGAATCTGTCGCTGGGGATGGAAGGGGGAAACCAGGTCCTCCCAATTAAGCTCTGTGACATTAACAATCCACTTCCCAGGCCTCGGGGTGGGGGGTGGCAGGCTCTCTGGGATGCTGTTGACAGGTCCAGACCCAGGACTTTGGCAGCTGTTTCTTTTCCAAGAGCAGAGCTGCGGCCACCAGAACCCCCTGCCCCTCTGCTCATGGGCCCGAGATCACAAGTGCAGGATTTTCTTTCTCATTAGCTTAATGCTGTCTTTATTAACTGGGAAGGGTTCCTGGAACATATGATCAGTGAGCATGAAATAAAGCGCACACACGTGCACCAGCCCCCCACCAGCCTGCCCTGACAGAGTGTCTCCGGGCTCCCGAGCAGTTGTCCTAGAAAAAATCCAGGGCTACCAGGGGCGGCAGCCAAAGGCACCGAGGGGGATTTGCAGAAGGAAATTACTCAGGATGCTTCTGCGATTGCAAATGGGAAGGGCCCTGGGAGCTAAGGGCTGGGAAGGAGGGGACCCAGCCAGGGCCCGGGCGGGGGGGTGGAGGAAACCCAGGGAAAGAGCCCAGGAAACCCATGAGACAGGCTCGAGAGAAGCAGCACGGCCCGGGGACGGAAGCACTACCTTCTTTGCCCCCTGCTCCTCTTCGACGCCGTCACCGATCACGATGTAGACGGCTTTTCTGCCGAATCTCTGCATTATCCTCTCGAAACAGCTCTCCTTTCCTGCACATGGAAGAAGGGAAGAAAGAAAAGATGCTTGCTGAGCGCCCCGACTGCGGGCACTGGCACCCACTGACCAAGTGTTTGCCTGGCCATCCTCCTAACCCTTTCATCCTCAAGCACACGAGTGTCTCCGGTGGGGACTGTCGCCCTCCCCACGTGAGGCGGGACAGCGGGGTTTGCCCATGGGGACACAGAAGAGGCAGCACGGGGGCCTGGAGCTGACTCCCGAGGCAATGCAACCGGCTGGGGTGGGGGCGCCGGACCCTCGTCACAGTCGAGGACACCAGGCTCCGCGAGAGCACGTGATTCAGGAGGCACAGGTGTCAGGATTCCCACGTCCACAGGTGGCAGCCTGGTGACACACCTGGCTCTTGGGGTGACTCCCCTGTTTTTTTTCTTGCTTCCCACTGATGACCACCCCTTCGTGTTTTCCTCCTTCCCAGGTGTGTGGGTGGCAGCGTAAATCTAGACACACTGGATTCAGATCTTAGCTCATCCCGATGGTGTCGGCAAGTGAAGTAACAGAAAGGGAACCGGCAGTGCTAACAGGAGTGGTCACTCTCTGACTCAAGCACTCCGCCAGCATTGGGATTTCTCGGCCTCCGGGTTACTGGCAAGTGGGGCTGGGTGAGTCTTCGCCGCGGGGGCTGCCTCGATCCCTGGGGACATTTGGTGGCATCCCTGGTCTCCACCCTGGAAATGCCCGTAGCACGTCCTCCAGTTGGTACACAAAAGAATGTCTCCAGGTGTTGCCAAATATCTCCTGGGAGGCAAAAGGCTTCCCCACGCTGTTGGGAAACACTGACATTATTCATTTACTGTCATCACCACAATCCTTATGAAATTGCCATTAATAGAATTCCCATTTTAGAGATAAACAGGCTGGCGGAGTGCCCCGAAGATGAGCGGAGGAGGAGTAGCAATAGTAGTTATAATAAAACAGCTCTTATTTTTGAGCACTTGTGCTCTGCTGGGAACTTGCACTATTCCCTTTTGTCAGATGTTTGGAGGTATTTTGATCATCCTTTTATTTTTTTTAAGAGATTTTATTTATTCATGAGAGACACAGAGAGAGACAGAGACATAGGCAGAGGGAGAAGCTGGCTCCCTGTGGGGAACCCGATGCAGGACTTGATCCTGGGACCCTGGGATCCTGCCCTGAGCCAAAGGCAGACGCTCAACCCCTGAGCCACCCAGGCATCCCTTAATTATCCAATTTTACAGGCACAGAGAGGTGAAGTCACTTGCCTGGGGCACTCAGCTAGCGAGCACAGTTCAGGATTCGAACCTAGGCTGCTCCAGTTGCTTGAGCTCTGAGCTACTCTGTTCTACTGCTCTAGGTAGGACTCAGCCCTGCCGCAGACCATCCCTTCCTCTGTGTTCGCTTTCTCCTCTGTGAAGAGGAGCTGTGGCCAGGTCGAGCTGCGAATCCTGTCTTCTGAAAGCAGAATTATGGTACTACAGGGCAGCCCTGGTGGCACAGCGGTTTAGCGCTGCCTGCAGCCTGGGGTTTGATCCTGGGGACTCTGGATCGAGTCCCACATCGGGCTCCCTGTGTGGAGCCTGCTTCTCCCTCTGGCTATGCCTCTGCGCCCCCCCTCTCTGTGTCTCTATGAATAAATAAAAATCTTTAAAACAAACAAACAAAAAGATAAAAAAAAAAAAAAAGAATTATGGCACTACACCTTGCAAAGCCTTGCACTACAGCATGTGGAGCCTCCCTACTCCCTACTCCACTGATATTGGGTGGGCCATGTGACTTGCTTTGACCAATATGGAATGTTAGGGACCTGCCGCGGGTGGTGTGGCTCGGCTCCCTTCACTTCTGCCTCTGTTATGGGAAGAATGTGCCCCTGATGGCCACAGTGAGTGACGATCCCCCAGTGAGAGGATCTATAGAACAGGGCAGAACCTGGAGGCAGCCCTCGCGGAGCCACAGTGGACTGCCCACGCCTGCGAGCGAGAAGTAAACACCGTAAGCCACTGAGTGTTTGTTATGCAGCATTATCAGAGCAAAAACCTGACTACTGAAAAAAATTATGCTTTTCAAGTTAAAACAGGGAGCTGGAGGCCAAATTTCTGTGCAGTCTCAAATTTGATTGCCCTCAGTTAGTTGACCTCCAGGCTACCGAAGTGAGAAACAAGTTGCTCTAACATTTCCCTGATAGAAACAGGATCAGGGGGACACCTGGGTGGCTCAGTGGTTTGGCGCCTGCCTTCGGCCCAGGGCATGTTCCCAGAGACCCAGGATCGAGTCCCACATCGGGCTCCCTGTGTGGAACCTGCTTCTCCCTCTACCTGTGTCTCTGCCTCTCTCTCTCTGTGTCTCTCATGAATAAATAAAGAAATAAAATCTTAAAAAAGAAACAGAATCAGGGGTGCCTGGGTGGCTCGGTCAGTTAAACATCTGCCTTTGCCTCTGGCTGTGGTCCTGGGGTCCTGGGATCGAGTCTTGTGTCAGGCTCCCTGTTCAGTGGGGAGTCTGCTTCTCCCTCTGCCCCTTCCTCTGCTCTTGTTCTCTCTCTCTCTCTCTCTCTCTCTCTCTCTCAAAAATAAATAAATAAATAAATAAATAAATAAATAAATAAATAAATCAAATCTTAAAAAAAAGAATCGATGGGCTGCATGACAATATTTGATGTGCCTGGGTTACAGATTCCTTTCTTGCAAAATCTACAGAAAAAAAAAGGTGCTGTTAAATGAAACTTTAAAACTTTTATGATAGGACTGAGTGGAGTCTTTGGTGTGTTCATGGTCACTGTGAGTTTTCCATACTTATCTGGCCACTGACTAGATCCTTTGTTCAGGAATTCTCTTTCAGTCGTGACATCCTAGACCAGAGTTTCTCAAACAAACCAGTTTCTCAAACATTCCTGAACAACTGTGACCAAATCTGGGAACCAATGTTATGTAATCTTTTTTTTTTAATTTTTTAAAATTTATTTATGATAGTCACAGAGAGAGAGAGAGAGAGAGAGAGAGAGAGAGAGGCAGAGACACAGGCAGAGGGAGAAGCAGGCTCCATGCACCAGGAGCCCGACGTGGGATTTGATCCCGGGTCTCCAGGATCGCGCCCTGGGCCAAAGGCAGGCGCCAAACCGCTGCGCCACCCAGAGATCCCTGTTATGTAATCTTTAAAAAAAATCAACTTACACTTCTAGTTTTACTTAAATGAATTCATTTAAATACAGAAGAGAATCACTGTATTAAAAAGACACCAGTCACCACCATTAGGACAGTAATCATCAAAAAAAGAGAGACCAGAACAGGTGTTGGTGAGGATGTGGAGAAACTGGAAGCCTTGTGCACTGTTGGTGGGAATGCACAATGGTGCAGCTGCTACAGTAAACAGTACGGCACTTCCTCAAAAAATGAAAAATAGAATCACCCTCCGATCCACCAATTCCACCACTGGATATTTATCCCAGAGAACTGAAAGCAGAGTCTTGAAGGGGGGTATTTGTACACCCATGTTGACACAGCATTGTTTTACAATAGCCAAGAGGTGGAAGCAACCCACGTATCTATGGACAGATCCATGGATAAACAAAATGTAGCACAAATATATAACGGACTACTCGTTACTCAGCCTTAAAGAGGAAGGTAATCTGACACATACTACAACATGGATATGACCCTTGAGGACATCATGTTAAGTGAAATAAGCCAGTCACAAAAAGACAAATGTTATATGATTCCACTTACACGAGGTCCCCAGAGCAGTCACATTTGTAGAAACAGGAAGTAGAAGAGTGGTTGCCAGGGGCTCAGGGCAGGGAGGAATGGGGAGTTCCTGTGTAATGCAGACTTAATTTTAGTTCTACAAGATGGAAAGAGTTCTGGAGGTGGATGGTGGGGATGGTGGCACAATGATGTGAATGTGGCTAAGGTGGTAAATTTCATGTTATGTGTATTTTACTATAATTAAATATAAAAAATATTTTAAAAAGAGGTTCTAAATAAGCCTGCAGAAGCACATGACCACAGTGTGCAGAAAGAAAATGACAGGCTCATCAGCTCCTGTTGCAGAAACTCTAAGGGCCATCTGGGGTCTGAATTTCATGATTTTAAAATTTAAAAATCTAATGGCACTTTTCTGTAATGTTCAGGCCTAGAACTTCAGTAAAGGCAAAAAATGTTCTGGGAAAATGCTTCCAAGGTAATATATATATTATATATATAATATATATATTTATTTATATTTATTAGTTATATATTATTTATATATGTATAATATACATATGTTTATTTCAGAAAAAAACAAGGGTAAAAATTTCCAGTTAAAAACCTCTTAACTGGGACACCTGCGTGGCTCAGGTTGAGCATCTGCCTTTGGCTCAGGGTGTGATCCTGGGGTCCTGCGATCGAGTCCTGCATCAGGCTCCCCACAGGGAGCCTGCTTCTCCCTCTGCCTAGGTCTCTGCCTCTCTGTGTGTGTCTCTTGTTAATAAATAAATAAAATCTTAAAAAAAAAGCAACCTCTTAACTAACTAGATTTATTTTGCATTATAATAACAGTTTTAGGTGATGTAAGAATAAAAAACCCAGTTCCCCACCTCCCCCAAGCCAATATGACTAGCTCTGCTGATAAATGATGCTATTCATTTCTAGTTATTAAATTCTCTTATCTGATGGAAGCTCTGAAGCCTAAGGCTTGTTCTCTTTGTTAATAAGGAAGATTATTAAGCATTAAGAGAGATGTCAAAGCAGTATAACACTAAATTGAGAGTCTCTCTTTAAAAAAGAATGAAAAAAAACACCATTTTTATCTCTGTATGGTTCAAGGTTATTTGACGACTTGTACCACCTAAATTAAAATCACCTCATGTGCCATGCTGTGGTGGAAACTATTTTAGTAATAAAAGTCCATGACTTACCTGGGTTTGAGACACTTAGCTATGGACTACATTTCCCAGCTTCCCTTGCAACTAGCTGTGGCCATGTGACTAAGCTGGGGCCAATAGGAGGTGAACAGAAGTGTGAGGTATCCTGTCTTGAGTCTTGGCTTTAAAACACTGGACCCGTATTACTCCTTCCTCTTTCCCCACTTCCTATAAGCCTGAATGACAGTGTGGCAGGATTTGGATTTGACCACACATGTAAGAATAAAACCACCGGGGATGGTGGAAAAATAAGATGGGAAGGACTTGGGATCCTGGGTGTATTTGAGTTGTCCCACTAGCCTGGATCACCCACCTCTGGTCCGTGGACACGTGGGGGGGAAATAAGCTTTGATTCTGATGTGAGCCCTTGTATTTGGGGTGTGCTTGTTATAGCAGCTTTGCAGGTATCCTAACTAATACCTACACTTTATAAAACTACGGAACTAACCACTTTCTTTGGAAGCTGAGGTTGAAGCGAGTGGCTTGTGGGATTCTTTCGGGGATCTGAGTCATGCCCATGGACAAGTTGTTTAGCTTCCCCAGAGCCGCCTTCCTTAAGCTTCCCAAACAAGGGTCGGAGAGCTAGGCCCACCCTCCCTCCCTGCATCACCCCAAGGTCTGCTTCTCCCTACCTGTCTTGGTTGCACTGTAGATGTTCTCAATAGGAAACACGGAGCCCAGTCCATACAGCAGGACTTTGGCCAGGGCAGGGATTAGTTGAGTGGTAGTGACCAGCACATTGACACAGTTTGGCCTGAGGACAAAGAAAATGGGGTCAGAGCACCAACCAACAGCTAGGCCAGGCCTCCTCACCCTGCAGCACGAGCCTGGAGCTGGCCAGAGTTCCAGTGGGGTTTGGAGGCTCTGGCTATGTCATCGTCAGGAGAGGGTAGGGCCCAAAGATCCTTCAGCTGTTCCTCTTGTTTAAGCCTGAGGCTGCCTGGCATACTGAAACATAATACTGAAATATTACTCACGGTGTTAAAATGTAATGCTTATTTAAAACAAATGTTTCTTGCCAGGGCCCATATTTACATAGCTGCAGCCACTCAATAAGATAAATGAGCAAATATGGATCAGGTGTAGGACAACAGGGAGCAGTGAGGACTAGGGTAAACTGGGGAACACCTGGAAGTTCTGATATTTTGACAGAACCTGGACACCTGGAGCCAGGGATTCCCTTTCCCAATCTTCAGGACAAAGCGTGTATTAAAATAGGACACATCAGCAGGATGGGCTCATGGGCTACCATCTCGTAACCATTCCTATGTTGGGTCGCAAGATTTTTGGAGGCTAGTGCAGAGAGTAATTTGTTCTCTGGCTCAGATGATCTTGTGTAAGAGCAAGAGGGAATTTCCTGGGAGGCCTGGAATGAAACTGGACCCTCCTTGCCTCCTAAGTGCCTGCCAGGTGATCTGTGGCCTACTATAGTTAAAGTGGTTTTCAGTGGGCTTTGTCGTGACTGGTGGGTGTTGTGGGCACAAGGGGATGGGACAGATGGTCCTACATACAAAGGTCTCTGGCTCTGTTGGACCCTGGTGAGTCTCAGCACCTGTTTGCCCAGCTGGGCTCCAAGCTGTTCCTGGTACTGTACTATGTAACACCTCCGTGTTACCAAATGTCTGGAAAGTGTACAAGAGAGGATTTGGAGGGTCCAGTTCTCCAGGTGTGGAAATGGAGGAGCCTCCACCCTCGAATGGGAGCAAGTTCAGGGGCACAAGGGAGAATGGGGACTCCCACCTACCGGGAATTGATGAGGTTGAGCGCCTTCAGAGAGTGGGTCAGCCAGAGGTCGGTCAGCGCTTCCAGCTCGGCTCTGAGCTGTAGCCACGTCTCTCTTTTGGGAGCTCCTATCAAGCCTAGGGACAAGGGAAATAAAGACATGGTATTTATCATTTGAGAGGTCTGGGAGGTGGTTAGGGGAGTCTAGCTACTGGTGCCCTGATGTTTCAAATCAGATGATGACCAAGGTCAATGATATTCAGTGATTTTAATCTTATTTTAGGATTGATTGATCCATCATCCTATCCACTGATCGATCCATTCATCCACCCAACCCCCTATCCACCCATCTGCCAACCCATCCCTCCCTCTGCCCATCCATCCAACAAATACTTTGGGAATGCCTTCTGTGTGCTCAGTATTGTAATAGGACAGATGAACACAGATGAACAGAAAATTTATATAAAGTTTATATTGTTACAGTGGAGACAAAAAAAATGAATAATAAAATGACTAACATTTATTGAGTGCTTACTATGTGTATGGCCCCGTGCTTTTAACACAATTTATTTCATTCATTTTCATGGTGATCCTAGAAATGGACACTCTTTTTTTTTTTTTAAATTGAGATATAATTTCAGATAACATTGTGTAAGTCAGGTGGAGAAGCTGAGGCTTAGTGAGGTGGACGGGCTTGCTCACTGCAGGGAAGAAGTACGGAGATAGGTGTGGCACCCGGGCAGCAGACCTCCCCAGCCCACTCCATGGGGTCTCTGAACCTGTCAGTTTCTCAGCCATCAAGGCCCTTAAGATCAAGTTCAGACTCCAGAGCCCATGCCCCAGCACCTGCTTCGTTGCTTGTCTCATCTCTTGCCATTGCCCTGCTGTCCTTCCGTTCCCACCCTAATGGCCTCCTCTTTGTCTCCTGATGCACCCAGTACGTTTCCATCTCGAGACCTTCGCACATCTCATCTCAGAGCCTGGAGTACCCTTTACTGTCTTACCTTCCCTTTTTGCCTAAATCCTTCATACTCAGTTTCAAGTGTCATTTCTTCTGGAAGGCCTACGCTGGCTCTACTTTGTACTCTCCCGACATGCACCTCTTCTTGATAGCTCTTTTTTTTTTTTAATTTTTTATTTATTCATGATAGTCACACAGAGAGAGAGAGAGGCAGAGACACAGGCAGAGGGAGAAGCAGGCTCCATGCAGGGAGCCCGATGTGGGATTCGATCCCGGGTCTCCAGGATTGCGCCCTGGGCCAAAGGCAGGCGCCAAACCACTGCGCCACCCAGGGATCCCCTTCTTGATAGCTCTTGTCACAAATATGACTTCACACACATCTCTGTGATCATGTGTTCGATGTCCGCTTCAACCACTATGCCGTTTGCTCCATGAGGGCAGGGACCAAGCTGGTTTTGTTTGCCACCGCGGTACCAGCCCCTGGGAGGTACTACAGCAGTATTTGTTCAAGGGAGAAGGAATTCATGCGGACAAAACGTTGCAGGTGGTCTCTGGTTTTCCTTCTCTCTGCACCTTCCCCACAGTCCCGGAGCAGGGGCCCTTAATAACAAAGCAAACTGTCTGGGGCACAGTTTCATAGTTTACAAGAGTCTCCCCACATGTACTGCCGTGGGTAGCTAGCTGGTCAACCGCTCCAACTTTGCACCTGTTAGAAGTACGCTCCAAGCTTCTGTCTGCTTGGTCCCTACCCTCAGCTCTTCCCCAGGCTTGGTCTCCTTCCCCAGATGGAAGCAACATTTAAGAAGTGCTCACTGTGGGGCAGCACATTTCTAAGCAACTCCCATATATCAATTCAAATTATCCTGACATGTATCCTATGAGTTGGGCAACATCATTATTCCCAGCTTACACCTGAGGAAACTGAGGCACAGAGGGGTTAAGTAACCTGCTCAGGGTTCTAACAGGACGTGGCAGAGGGAGGTGTGAAATCAGGCAAAGGCCTCTGAACCCAGCCATGCCTCCTGATGTTGACTTGTTAAGCCTTTTCTACCTTCATCCTGTATCTTGTGGATGTCTCTCTTCTGTGCACAACTTCCAGAACCCTTGGGATCCTGGGGTGTGTGGTGGCCCTCCGGCTGGAGGCTGTGGCCCCCATTAGGCTCACTCTGTGATGCAGAAAGAGCTGGGGGAGAGGAGAGGGGAGGTAGCATGCAGAAACTGGGGTGGGTGGCTGCCCACGGTGTCCTGCCAGGTGCGAGTTCCCCTCACCTGCTGACACATCAGGCAATTTCCCCTCAGCTTAGGGGAGAGCAAAGCAGCCGGACAGAAGTCCCGGGTGTTTGCTGGGGCTTAACCTGGATGAGGAGTAGGTGGTCTCTGCTGGCCGGCTCCATCCCTGTCTCCTGCATTCCAGGCACACCTGCTCCCCTCCTCTGCCTACGTAGGGGTGGGTGAGCAAGCAGGGATGACCCTGAAGCTCTCTCTTCACTCTCGCAGTCAGACTCGGGTGTGAGAGGGCACGGGGTGTGGGCAGAGGCGGTGAAGCGGCTGGCTGTGTGATGCCGGGCAGCTTACTGAACGTCTCTGATCTTGCTTTCCACCTTTATACGACACAGCTGATAAAAGCACTTACCTCATGGGGATGTTATAAAGAGCAAATAAGATATTAGAAGAAGAGCCCTGATAACAGAGCCTGGCAGACAGTAAGCACTCAATAAACATTAGCTGTCGCGAGGACTGCATTAGGACGGCAGCCACGGACAAGACAGTCCCGAAGGACTGATGGTCTTTCTGGGGGGAGCAGCAGACACAGAAGAACCTGAAAGACTCCCAAGCAAGACTGAAAGGGACTAGTGAGGAATGTGAGCACCTACGGAGTCCCTGCTGCAGGCACACGGTTGTGATTTTTGTGCCCATTAACAACAGTTTCCCTAACCCAGGGAGCCAGAATTGTTCTTCTCCCCATTTCACGGATGTAGACACTGAGGCTCAGGGAGGTAGCTAGAAAGTGGAGGCACGGGGTTGGGAAGTGGTTCCATCCAGTCTGAGACGCTGAATTCTTCCTGGGACTCTTTCTGGGGCAGGGGGATGGAGCCCTTGGAGCTTTGGGGGCCAAGGGGCATATGGTGGACACCATCAGCTGCGGGCTCCGACCTGCCCTTTATGGGCCTGAGGCTGGTTCCACACACTGTGACAACCACCCCCCTCAGATGCCTCCTGGGGGAGAGGCGGTGTCATCACCTGTGAAGAACCCCCAGCCGCCCCCGAAGAAAGAAAGATGAAAGCAGAGAGGGAGACAAGTCACCAGAGGCTCTTAATCACAGGAAACACACTGAGGGCGGCTGGAGGGGAGAGGGGGTGGGGGGCCGGGGGACTGGGTGAAGGGCATGGGGGAGGGCGCGGGATGTGATGGGCGCTGGGTGCTGGGCGCTGGGCGCCGGGTGGATCACGGCCCTCTGCCTCCCTCTGAAGCATGTATTATTTATTATACAGCACATGTGAATTAAGTTTAACTAAACTAACTTAATTATTTTAATTAAAGTTTAGTTAAACTAATAGAGTTTAAGTAAAACCGACGCCCCCAAAGTCATAATGGCCCTAAATGGAAAAACGAAAAAAAAAAAAAAAAAAAAAAAAAAGGACGCACCTGCCGGGAAGGTTCCAGAAATAGCCTGGCGGTGCGGAGCTCGCCTGCGGCCCGAGCGGCGCCTGGGCCCTGACGGCGCGTGCCCCGGGGTGCAGCGCGGGAACCAGCGGCTCCCACCCCCTCCCCGACCCCGACTCCGGCGTCCCCAGTCCCCGCCGACGACCTCGCCACGCACCCGCACGCGGGCCAGAGCGCGGACTCGGCCTCCGCGGCCTGGGGCGGGGCCCACCGGCGGCGCGGCGGGGACCCCAGTGCCCCGGCCGCCCCGCCTCAGCCCCCGCCCCCGGAGCCCCAGGGCTGTGACCCCGGGCAGGCCGCGCCGCACGCACGCACGCACGCACGCACGCACGCACGCACGCACGTGGGGCCGAGCGCCTGAGGCCCGCCCCGCCGGGCCGCGGCCCACTCACCGCCCACGTTGTTCCGGTAGGTGTTGTACATCTCCTTCACCCGCCGGTAGCGGAAGGCCAGCTTCCTCATCCAGTCCACGCCGCCGTGGACGCCCGAGCCCAGGCACAGGTTGGCTCCCGGGGCCGAGCTGTGGAAGCCGTCGGCCGAGAAGTTGTAGGTGCTGAGGGGGGAGGGGAGACCCTGTCAGCGGCCCGGGGGCGCCCCTGTCGCCTCACGAGCCCCCCCCCCCCCCCCACTCTCCCCCTTTAGAGTTCGAGGCTAGAAGGGAATTCCGAGCAACGGTTGCCGCTGCCTCATCCTGACAGAAGGGTCCAGAAGGGTCCATCCTGACAGAAGGGCCCGGACGCGGGGTCGGTCCCGCCACTCCCATCCCCAGATCTGCGCTGCTCCGCGCCCCCGGGTAAGGCCTGGCCGCTAGCCCTTTCCTCCCATTCCGGGACAGCTCCGGATCTTTCCACAGGAATAACCATATTCTGATTCTTTTTCGACGTGTTAGAGGAGGCAGAGGCGATCGCTGGTGCCTTCTTTGCAGATACAGCCGCCGGCTGGGAGCCTAGCACGCTGGCCCTACGAGGTCCCAGAGCGGGCTGGGGACGAGTGAGTCGCACAAAACTGGTGACAGAGGTGGCAGCTGGGAACCCGAACAGGAATGTGTGGGCGACTCGCCACCTACAGCGACCAGCACGTGAGAATGAAAATCCCCACGCCAGAGAAGACCCCCGTCTTCTCTCCCGCTGCCAGAAACTCTGCAAAATCACAAGGTCTCAGGGGGAAAACCAGAGAGCGACGAGGGGTAAAGGGATAATATGACCCAAAGTTTAAAATAACGAGTCTCTTCCTTGGGGCGCCCGGGGAACCCAGCCAGTTAAGCATCAGGCTCTTGACTTTGGCTCAGGTCATGCTCTCTCATGAGACGGAGCCCGACATGGGACGCTGCACTGGGCGTGGAGCCTGCTTCAGACTCTCCGTCTCCCTCCCTGTGTCCCCTTCCCCTCCCCCCTGCCGTTGAGTCTCTTCCTAGAAAAGTGGAGCAGAAGGAAACAGGTCAGTGTGGTTCTATGGCTGTCTCAGGGCGTGACTTTGATTTTTTTCCCTCTTTGAGTATTTTGTGGTTTCTAGGTTTTCTAGGATGAGCTGAAGAGTGGACACAGAAAGACGTTTTATCTATTTTTTTTTACAAAGATGCGCTGCCACGAAAATGAAGCAGCACTTGGAAATTGCATCTTCTGTACCTCCCCTACTTCAGTGCCCCTGCTGCTGCCGAGATAAGGGCATCTGGGAAGCGTGAGGTGCTGGGTCATGCTCCCTGCAGGGTGTGCGCTGTGTCCAGCACCGGAAGACGGCGTGATGTGACATGCTGCTGTCACGTACCATCTGGGGGTGGGAGCTTGGGCCTCAGCCTTACTGGAACAGAGGCCAGGCTTTGCTCCTGGATATAAAACTCTTCCCAAGGAAGAGCCTTTGTGGTGACAAAAAAAACTCTGCAGGAGCCAGAAAATGTCTCAGACTCAACAGTGAATTTCACCTTGCGGGGTTTCTGGGGCCATGCAGGCCAGGGGGACACTGGCCCTGGGACTTGATCCTCCAGGCTTCAGCTGTAGACTCTGGTGCGAATGGAGAGACACCAATAGGCTTCTCCTCTAGATATCTTTAAATTCTTGCCCACGGGTACACACACACACACACACACACACACCCAACATACTCATGTTCACCTCTGTCATTTTTCATAGACTTCTGTGAGGGTAAGTGTATATAAAATTGGAAGTAAGGGGCGCCTGGGTGGTGCAGTGATTGAGCATCTGCCTTTGGCTCAGGTCGTGGTCCTGGGGTCCTGGAATCCTGGAATCCAGTCCTGCATTGGGCTCCCCGCAGGGAGCCTGCTTCTCCCTCTGCCTGTGTCTCTGCCTCTCTCTGTGTCTCTCATGAATAAATAAATAAAATCTTAAAAAAATAAAAGTGGAAGCCAGGAAGTCATAATGTCGGAGAGTGGTTAATTCCAGATGGTGGGAATGTGGGTGATTAGTTTCTTCTCTGCTCTTTACTGAATTACTTGAATTTATAAAGATCCATGGAGAACATGATAGGACCTAATAACTTGTTTGCACGAAACATCCTTTTCCCCATGAAAGATGTCAATGGCTTCATTACACAGGCATGCTGCTGCTTCTTCATCTCAGCACTCTCCCTGGGTGGTGATGACGGGGGGGGGGGGGGGGGGGGGGGGGCGAAAGAGAAGTGAAACAGGCCCCACTGGTAAAAAGGGGCAGACGGCATCCAACCCCAGGGGCAGGTTGCCACACGTCAAGGACTTACTCGTGCTGCTCACTTTTCCAGCACATTGGCAACCTGATGAGAAGGGGAGGAATGACTTTACCCCATCATATCCACCCCCGCCCTGCCGTTTCCAGAACCCACACTTTAATCCCCATGTAGGGGATTCTTCTACTCTACCATAAAGATTCCTGTCTTGCTAGATAATTTCTTCCTTTTTTAGGGCCTTTTTTCCCCGCCAACCTTATTTCCATGTTCTGGTTAAACGCCTGTGGAAGAAAAGCCCAAGACCTCTCAGCGGTTGCACCTGCCCGTTGGGTGGCCTGAGCAGTGGGAACCGCAGGTCGGTGTTCAGTGGTGGGCTGGGCACTGCGATCCTCCCCAGGGAACCACGGAACAGGTGTAAGAGGCCTCTTGACCATCAGCAGCCTTGTGCTGAGTATCAGTGAACCTGGGAGCCAGGACAGTCCATCCACCCCAAAATTCCTCCTGGGTCACGGCCTTTCCAGCAGCACCCTGCTCTTCCCTCTCAATCTCTTCAGAGAGAAGAGAAGCTGTAGAAGCTGAGGCCAGGCATGAGCTCCCAGGGGTGGTCACAGGAGATGGTGCAGGTCATAGGAGTCCACGCATGTGCAGGACTTCCCAGGCCAGCACCCACCACATCGGACCCGCCACGTGTGCTCCCCTTGCTGCTGGATGTGCTGGTGATGCCCACAGGGCGCAGGGGAGAGTCTGAGACACAGAGCAATGCTTGGCAGGTTAGCACCTCTGGTGGCTGCTGATCCACTGTGGGGGCTGGCGGTCGGTCCTGGGATCAGCAGCCACCAGAGGTCGTGCCTTCCAGAAGGCTGCCTGAATCTGGCCAGTAAAGGTTCTAGAAGGGAGAGAGCCAGCAGTGGGACTGGTCCCAGCAGCAGCAGCCGCAGCACACCTCAGCACGGCTCTCTGGCTGTGACACATTAGCTGGTTCTTCAATGGCAACCAGGTGACGAGCTGCCAGCAGAGCTTCTCCCACGTTCTCTTCAGATTTACGATGTGCACACACAATACTCTTCCCTCGATGTGTGTACGGTTCTGTCTGGAAGTCCAGGTTGGTGCCACCTAAGTGGGTTCCTGCTGCAAAGAATTTGAGGACAGCTTCCTGCTTCAGTGGCAAGACATCAAGGCTCTGGACGTGGTGGAAGCTTCCTTTCAGTTAGCTGGGAGCCCAGGACCACGCCTTATGGACCGCTCTCTGAGTAGTGTGGAAAGGCCAGGTAATTGATGCTTGAAAAAGAACACATACTAAGAACTCTGAGGACACCCTGGGGGAGAGGCCCGGATGTTCTGCCAAGAGGTAGAGGGCAGGGAGGGACGTCCATGAGTCCTGCCTCCCCACATGCCAGCTGTGTGAGGTTCGGCAGGTTACCTCACCTCTCTGTGCCTCCCATTCCCCAACTGTAAAATGAGGATAATGAGAAGAGCATGTACTCCCCAGGGTAACTGCGAAGATGAGGGAGTTAATGCACCTAAGACATCCGGAACAGGGCATGGTGCTAAAATAATAGTTTCTGCTGTTAACTGAAAAAACAAACAAAACAAAACAAAAAAACAACCCCAAAAGAAGGGGCATTTGATGCTCGCTTGGTGCCTGGCTCACAGTAGTAGAAATTGCAGAAGAGATTTCTTGAATGGATAAACGGAGAATTTGGTTTCTGGGGAGGGGGGGGAACGTTCCTGGATTGTGGGTTCTGGAAATGAGGTCCCCAACAGCTCAGCATGAGATAGCGTTCAGAGGAGCTCTGCTCTCTGTCCCACACCAGCCAGTTCCAGGGGAGATGTTATAAAAATGGGACCCTGGTCGCTCATTGCCATGAAGGGAAGAGTGGTTCCCAGCTATGACGTCGTGGAAAGGGCACAATTAACCTTGATCTGGGGTTTATTTACTCCATAAATAGAGAAGCCCTGTCTGGCACTGAAGCCTTGCTCCTTGCCAGTCCTGACTGAGAGGGATTTTCAGAATGGCTAATTAATATGAAGCAGGTACCTATCACTTCTCGTGCTGGGCTTTGAAAAGACTTCCAGGGCCCAGGAAAGAAGCTCTGACTTCTCTTTTAGGAGCAAGATGGAAGATACACCTAGGAAACAAACACTAAGTGAAGTTACTGGTCCCATAAGCAAAACATCATTTGTCTAATAATATTTTTGATGGGCCAAGAGGCACTGGGTTGGGATAATTTTGGATAAGCAGAGATTAACTATGGTTCCATTTTTATAAGGTTTTCTCAGGGGCAGGCATGGAACATTCCAGCCACATTCCTCTGAAAGCTGTCTCGTTTGGAGCAGTTGGGTACCTTATTTCTGGAATCCATGTCCTAGGAGTATTTTCCCCTAGAAACAGACCTACCGCTTACTCAGTTAAGAAACATTTTTTTGAGTATTGACTGCATCAACGTTTATATTAAATAATATATGTGGGCTCATGAAGCAATCAAACCGTTGAAGAAGGGGAGCCAAACTCTTAGTGGTGGTGATTCTGGGAGGCAAGATCAGAACTTTTTACAATACACATGCAGTACTTTGCTAAGCAGACAAAAAAAACAAAACAAAACAAAACAAAAACAAAACAAAACAAAAAAACCATACAGAGATAAACATAAGCAGAGTCACAGAGAATCTGTGGAAATCTCAGCCTCTGTGATGGGAGGTGATGCGTAGTAGGCTGCATTGTGGGGGTCTGGGCTGTGACCTTGGGTTCTGGCCTAGGCAGGCACACCCGTCCTGAGAACCCAGCCTGCTCCTCCTCTCTGCTTCTGGTGAAAGGAGAGCTCCATAACCAATCAAAAGGGGGCATTTTTGGCTCCCCAAATGCCTACCTTAAATCTTGCCCATTGTCATCAGAGGAGACGTCATCAACGTGGATCTGGTCGCAGTCCTACAGAGAAGTTGGCAAGAAGAGAAAAAAGAGGGAGGAGTGTGACTGGTTAATCTGACATAGTCTCTGGCAGTTGGCTTCACAAAGTGAGCACTGGCCTGGGAGTTAGGAGTCCTGAATTCTTGTCTGAGCTTTGACACCCAAGGGTAGGTGACCTTCCCTTAAGGCTCGTCCCTTCTTTTGCCTTTGGTTCCCTTATAAATGAGGTTGGCTGTAAAGGGCGTCGGGGGCGGTGTGACTGTATAATTTAGCATGCAAACCGAGATAGTTCTGCAAGTAAAGGGGGCTGTGTTAAGATTACATTGGGAGGACAGGCACAAAACAGGACCACCCCCCTCTGCCCCCTAAGTATGTGGGGACATATGGTCACCCTGGCCACAGGGTGGAAGCCTTTGCCTTAAGCAAGCAAGGTATGTCCTCTGCTTGGAATGCTCTCCTGCCTTCATGCACCTGGTAAACGTAGTATTCTTCAAGCGTTCACTTCTGGAGGCACCCCCTTCCCCAGCCCTCCTCTGTGTCCCATGATCTGTGCTCATCACTGATTGAGTATATGTGATGGGCACCATCCCAAGGGCTTGCCATTCAACAGACTCCCAATGACATGCTGCTTTCCACCACTCACAGATCTCTCAGTTCTCCTTGGGGAAACACCATAACACATGTGAGTTAAGACCCAGGGGAGAGGATGATGAAGGTGGGCACATGACCCGGGCTCATCCAATCAGAGAGATGCAGCAGCCTTCTGGCCTCAGTGATTGTATCAAAGATGAGCATGTGGTCTAAACAGGGCCAATGAGAGCCGGCCCTGGGAATTCGGCTGAGACCTTGGGGAAGGGGACTCTCTTTCACTGCAGCTGCCAAATGGTGGGATTAAGCCTGGTGAAAAGCAGGTCTGAGAGCTGGAGACAGGAATGAGGCCCTGATCACATTCTCTGATCCCCTGGATCCGGCCCCAACTGAAACCAGAAACCAGGCCACCCTGATTGTGGTAGGCTGAATAATGCCCCCCCAACCCCCAACTGTCCATGCCCTAATCCGGGGTTCCTTATATGGCAAAAGGGACTTTGCAAGGCGTGATTAAGTTAAAGGTTTTGAGATGGCGAGATTATTCTGGATTATCCACGTGTAATTACAAGGGCTAAGAGGCAGAGGGATATTTGAAGACAGAGGAGAAGGGGATTGGGGTGGGATTGGGGTACTCAGAAGACGGAGGAAGATGCCACAAGCCAAGAAATACAGGTGCCCACTAGACATCAAAAAAGGCCCAGATTCCTCCCCTCAGAGCCTCCAGAAGAAACCGGACTTGCCCACGTCTTCAGCGCAGTGAAACTGATCCTGGACTTCTGACCTCCAGAACAGTAAGAGAACACATTTGTGTTGTTTTAAGCCACTGAGTGTGTGCTAATTGGTCACAGCCACCACAGGCTGCTCCGTGGGCTCTTCGGTTGAAGCTAGTGGAGTTGGATTTCTGTCACTTTGTAGCCAGGTGACACAACAGCCTCCACGAAGCTACACATGACACACACCCATCTGTCACTTCTACTTCCGTCATAAAGTCACCCCGGTGATAGGATGATTACTCCTGCGGTCTGGTGAGGCTCAGGCTCTGGAATCTGGCCATCACGTGGCTGTGTGACCTTGAGCCAGTGGCATAGCCACCCCGAGCCTTAGAGGCGGGTTTGGGAAACGGGAGACTGAGGAATGCAGGCTTGATGTGAAGAGGAGAGAGGTGCTGTGCTAAGGGCGTCTAGTGCAGGGGCTGGAACGCAGCAGGTGTGGCATGAATTTAGTTTCTAGTGCTGTGTTAGGATTTATAAATGTCCACATGTTGGCTGCCAGGTAATTTCAGGAGGCAGGTATCTCCTGGAAAACACTGCGAGGGAGAAGAGAAAAACATGGAACTCTGAGCTTGACCTCTAAGAAAAAATTGGTGGTGACATCTCTGGACTCTTGATGGGAGGATAGAATCTGGGGGGGAAAATGGTGTTTTCAATGCTTTGAGCAAGGAAGAGGCTTGAATTCATCTCTGAGAACAGGAGCTCTGTGTGTGTGGGGGGGGGATGGGAATCCCTTCCCTCGTTGATTTTTATTTTTAAAAAAGTTCTATTTATTTATTTATGACAGACACAGAAACATAGGCAGAAGGAAAAGTAGGCTCCCCATAAGGAGCCCAATGTGGGAGTCATATCCCAGATCCCAGGATCATGGCCTTAAGCCAAAGGCAGATCCTTAAGGCTCCCTCCCTCATTAATTTTTAAAAGACAGAGTGGGGTCACCATGTTATTATGGAGATGTGGGGGTGGGGACAGTGGCATCTGGGGCAGCCCAGACTACTCTGTGGGGATCCAGGCTGGAACCTTGGAGAAGGTGGTGGTGTGGTCACTGCTCCCTCTGGTCTCTTGAAAGGGCTCCGGATTGAAAAGCGGTTTGCCGGAAGGTGAGGTTTGCTTCCAGAGTCCCTAGCACGCTCTGGCCCACAGCTCTGTACAAGGCAAAGCATGACTCAGAGTCCTGACACATGGGACCTTGCACATCTGTTGGCCCGGGACATCACCTGGGCGGGGGCAGCAGTGTACTCTGACAGGCCTGGGTGGGAACGGCAGCGGGGACGTTCCACGGCGTGGGCAAGTGGAAGGAAGTGGAGTAGACTGCGGAGAACATGGTGGATGTTAAGTGGTGAACCCAATGAGAAGCTCTTTGGACAGTGTTGGGAAAAAACTGGAGATGCTGAGTGACCACCCTTGAGCTAGCTTATAGCTACGCCTCTGCTGTTCCTCATGCCGCATTTCCTTTCTTTCCATGTACCAGGGATTCTCATCAATGCTTGATGGTCTCAGGTATACCTGGTCCTCCTCCCCAAGAGGGGCTGTCCTTTCCTAAGGTGCTTGAGCACGATGGTACACCTGAAAGATTCTATAGTCATGCTAATACAGTAGCAATTAGCCACATGTGGTTATTGGTAGTTATATTTAAATTAATTTAAATTCAACAGCATAACAAATTTAGTTCCTTAGGTCCATTTCGAGTCCTCAGTAGCCACATGTAGCCAGTGGCTACTGTACTGGATGGAATATGTACTCCCATCATCACAGAAAATTCTAGCGGACAGTGCTGCTCTCGAGGGGTTAAGGAACCAGGCTGATAACTTCTGTGCTGATAAGCTCAGTTAGGGAAGGGCTTGCAAGCTGGCTTGGAGACGTATCTTATTCAGCCCATACTATGCTTCAGAATTTTTTTGGAACAACAGCCAATATGGAAACTCTGGGGGCTTCTCTCTCTCTCCCTCTTTCCCTCCTTGTCCTCACTCTCTTTCTCTGTCTTTCCAGATTTTCAGCTACTCTGAGACTTTACACGTTCTGGCAGCGTGGGGCTTGCCTTCTTCTGTCCCAACCATCCTTAGCCCTTTCCAGAGGGCTCTACAGTCTCTTCTGGGTTTTCTTCCCTTCACATTACCTGATTCCTTGGCCCCTGGGCATGCAGGTTGGAGCCCCCTGAGCCAAAGAAATCTTATGTAGGGCCAGCAATCCTGAGATGTTAATGAAAATTGTCTTTAAAAGCCAATGCTAACTTTGAAGACCCAGGCACAGAGAAAACAAAATTAGTAGCAGACTTCTCCCCCAACCCGCTGCTTTGCCTGAAATTGGAAAAACACCTCCCTGTGCCCCCCAGTCCTTGCCTCAAGCTGGAAAGCTGCTCTGGGGGGTCACACGGGCTCAGGCCCCTGGGCAGGGTTCCCTGCGCTTTCCCTGATGTCAGGGGAAAGGTATGTGGGAGGCTCTGGTTTTCTCATTTGCAAGGGGATTGTTGGGGGTGCTAAAGTGTGACAACAGTAGCGATCACATTTCGGACTTAATAAAATACCATGACGCTCAGCTAGACGCTACCTCATACTCCACCAGCTGACCTGGATCCAGTTACCCGTGGAGCCTGGGCTGGCAATGAGGGGAGTGGGACAACACTGAGGATGTGATCTCTAGGGGAGGAAGATCCTCTTCCCCTCAATTCTCCTGCATGGGGGCTGGCCTCTAAGATGGGGAGCTGGCTTTTCTCGGCCTGGGGTGCTTCTGGCCTCTTCTGGGTCAAGTGTGACTATCCTGGGTAGCGGAATGGGGTGGCGGTGGGGGTCTAAGCAGGACCGGCTAGCAAAGACAGAGGAAGGGTTCCTATGCCTTGACCTGGGGGAGAGGCCTGGGCCCCGATGCAATCCCAGCCACAAGGAATTTACACTTTCCAATCCAGAGAAACACCCGCACATTGTCTTGGCACAAGGATGTCCATCATCCTAGTGAGAAACAGGAAAACACCTAAGGTTCCTTCAACTGGATCATCACTAAGTGAAATGTGGTATGTCCATTCAGTGGAATCCTACCTAGTAGTTCAGAAGAAGGAGGTTGATTTTTATGTTAGCACATGGAAATATTTCCAAAAAATCCTATTGTGTGGGGGAAAAAATAGGCTGGAGAATGATACATCCAGTATCAACATCATATATATACAGCTGACCCAGTAACGGCACAGGGGTTAGGAGCACTGACTCCCATGCAGTCAAAAATCTGTGTACAACTTTGACTCGCTCCAAACTTAACTACTAATAGCTCTTGTTGATTGAAAGCCTTACTGGTAATATAAAGTCAATTACTACATATTTTATATGTTATATTTATTATGTACTGTATTTAAAAAAAGATTTTATTTATTTATTCATGAGAGACACACAGAGACAGAGGTAGAGACATAGGCAGAGGGAGAAGCAGGCTCACCGTGGGGACCCTGATGTGGGACTCGATCCCAGGACCCCAGGATCATGACCTGAGCCAAAGGCAGATGCTTGACCACTGAGCCACCCAGGTGCTCCTATATATTGTATTCTTAGAATAAAGTGAGCTACAGAAAAGCCAGTGTTATTAAGAACACCATAAGGAAAATACATTTACAGTGCTGTGCTGTATTTATTAAAAATCTGCATATATTTGGATCCAGGCAATTCAATCTCATGTTGGGATACCTGGGTGGCTCAGTCAGTTGAGCATTCAACTCTTGGTTTTGGCTCAGGTCATGATCTCCAGGTCGTGGGATCAAGGCCCATGGTGGGCTCTATGCTCAGTGCAGAATTTGCTTGGATTCTCTCTCCCTCCCCCTCTGCTGCTCCCCACTGTGTAGTCTCTTTCTCTCTCAAATAAATAAGTAAATATAACTTTTAAAAAACCCATGTTGGGGGCAGCCCTGGTGGCTCAGTAGTTTAAGCGCCGCCTTCGGTCCAGGGCGTGATCCTGCGGACCCGGGATGGGGTCCCATATCGGGCTCCCTGCATGGAGCCTGCATCTCCCTCTGCCCATGTCTCTGCCTCTCTCTCTGTGTCTCTCATGAATAAATAAATGAAATCTTAAAAAAAAAAAAAACCCATGTTGTTTAAGGATCAACTGTATTTATTAAAACCCATTAAAAACAAAGTAAGATATTTCATATGGATATATACATAAATGGAAAAGAAAGATCTGGAAGCTTAAGCATCTGACTGGAAGCAGCAGTTCCATCTGGGGAGGCACTGGGATTGGGTTAGCGGTCAAAGGAGGCCTTCAACTCACTGAAATGCTTACTCCCTCCTTCTCTCCCCTTTCACTCTCTCTTTTTATAAGGATAATGCACATATGAATTGCCTTTGAAAATAGAAAATGTCTTATGGGAAGCAGACAGACAGGATCTAACACTGAAGGACACTTAGGTTCCCAATGTGCCAGAGGCTGTGCTCAGCACTTTGTATATATTACGGAGGATACTGTTGACATCCCGTCTCATGGAGGAGAAGATGAAGTGGGGAGAAGTGCAGAAATGTGCCTGTTTATGGGCTGAATTGTGATTCCTCAAAAGCTGTTGAAACCCTAACCCCCAGGACCTGTGAATGGACCTTATTAGGAAATAGGCTCTTTGCAGATGATCTAGTTGTGGTGAGGTCATTAGGGTGGTGGCTCTAATCCAATATGGCAGTGTCCTTATAAAAAAGAAATGAGGCTGCAAGACAGACATACCCAGGGAGAATGCCATGGGACCACGAGGACGGAGAGGCATGGCACAGACTCTCCCCGACAGCCCTCAGAAGGAACCAACCCTTACGGCACCTTGATTTTGGACTTCTGGTCTCAAGAATCGAGACATGTTGTTCCTGTTGTTTAGGCCTCCCCAGTCTGTGTACGTTGTTATGGCAGCCCTGGCAAATGGATACGGTGCCCGAGGCTACACAGTGAGGGCGAGGAGGAGGCCATGCGGCTGGCCACCTTCAGAGTCCGGGCTCACAAGCATGGTCCATCCAAGGACTATTCGTGAAAAACACTTACTATAGGCCCAGAACCACATCAGACAATGCATAGATCGAGAGCCGTGGGTGTGTGTGGGGTTTCAAGGATGAAAAGTGACCCTTGCCCTGCAGGTACTTAGCATGTCACTGGGAGAGATGAGGTACTAATTCAATACACAGACATACTGGTCATGTACTGTGCACCCAACACTAGGCAGGGCCTGGCACGTGTCCTGGAGTAATCCCTGCCTCCTTGCTTCCCCTCACACTCCTCAACCAACCCATCAGCAAATCCTGCTGGCTCTCCCGTCAATGTATGTCCACAATAAGTCAACATATATTCAATACGTGTCCACAATCTGAGTACTCCCACCTCCTCTACTACTCCCACCACGGTCCAAGCCCTCGTTATCTCCCCCCGAGATTGGGGCTCAGCAAACTATAACCTGGGGGCCAAATGTAGCCCACCACCTAGCTGTGTGAATAAAGCTTTACTGCAGCACTGCTAACTTCATTCATTTACTACCGTCTATGGCTGCTTTCGTCCTACGACGAGAGAACTGAGTAGTCAAGACAGAGACAGCGTGGCCCGCCTAAAATAGCTACTACCTGGCTCTTTGCAGACGAAGTTTGCGGATCCGTGACTCAGACTCTTGTGGTCATCTTCTCACTCTCCCTGCTTCTACCCTTTCTATGCCCCATCCTGCCAGCTTAGTCCACATCCAGCAGTCATAGGAGTCCTGTTAACAGCTAAGTCAGATCCTGTCCCTCTCTGCTCAAAACCCCACAGTGGCTCCTGCCTCCCTTCGAGTAGAAGCACAGTCCTCACAAAGACTCGGGCCCTGTGTGTCTGCACCCTGTCCCCATCTCCCACCCATCCCTCACTGCACTTGCAGACACAGCAGCCTCCTGCTATTCCTTCAACAACCCGTACGTTCCTGCCGCAGGGCCTCTGCACTTGCTGTTCCTTCTGTTTCGAATGACTTTTCCTTCTCTTGCCATGTTCCAAAGCCTGAAGAGGGCTCTGTTGATATAATCTCCTTTTTAAAAGCTGCCCCAACTCCACATCACATCAAGACAAATAACTTGTCTCTGTTTTCCCACTTTATAGGGTGTCTGGGATTAACCTAGGCCTGATATAATGGCCAATGTCTTCTTTAATTCAATAAATTGGGGAACTCTAAAGGTAGCACCTATTGTTTACTGATTTTTTGCAAGGTCAGAGAGTACATCAGTTAATAGCATGGTCTCTGGACCCTAGGTTCAAACTCTGGCTCTGCTACTTATTAACTGAATAATCTTGGACAAGGTACTGAATCTTTTGATCCTCACTTCCTATCTGCAGCTGAGCTATGAAATACCACTTACTGCACCAGGGTAGTGCAGGGATTAAATGAGTCTGTACAGGTAGGGCACTTGGAAAAGCATAGAGAATGCCACCTGCACATTTGGCATCATTATTGGTGTTATAACAATTTTGAATTCTACAGGCCCGAACTCTGTGCTTGGTCCAGTAATGGTCAAATCGAGCTGAGTTCACCATCAAGAGAGGCTCACGGATGGCCAACTCTGCAGATGAGGCCACTGAGAAGAGAAGCAGAAAATCACATTCCTTGGTCAAACCCCCAGCACCATGTCAGGAGGCCTCATGCTCATGCATCTCAGGGAGCGGGGGCAGGAGAGAACTGGTGGAGACGGTAGGGTTCACATCTCCTGGATGTTGGGGTTGGCATTCAAACACCCCTCCCTGGGCTCCAGTCCCAGCTCTGCCATTTTCTAGATGTGTGATCCCGGCTGGCTTACCTAACATCAAAACTTTTAATTTTAGAATAATTTTAGATTTACAGAAAAGTTGCAAATATGGTATAGAGAGTTCCCGTATATCCCAGTTTCCCTTATTGTTAACATCTTATATGTATATATATTAAAGATTTTATTTATTTATGAAAGAGAGAGGGAGGAGGAGCAGAGGGAGAGGGACAAGCAGACTCTGTGCTGAGTGTGGAGTCCGATGTAGGACTCGATCTCAGGACCCTGAAATCATGACCTGAGCTGAAAACAAGAGTCAGACACTTAAGTGACTGACTCACCCAGGTGGCCCAACATCGTATATTTGTACGGCGCACTTGCCACAACTAATAAATATTACTATATCGTTATTAACTGGTGTCAATTCTTTTTTTAATTTTTAAAATTTTATTTATTTTATTTTAATTTTATTTTTAGATTTTATTTATTTATTAATGAGAGACACAGAGGGAGAGAGAGAGAAGCAGAGACACAGGGAGAGGGAGAAGCAGGCACCATGCAGGGAGCCCGACGTGGGACTTGATCCTGGGTTTCCAGGATCACACCCTGGGCTAAAGGTGGTGCTAAATCGCTGAGCCATCCGGGCTGCCCAAATTCTTTTTTTTTTTTTAAATCACACGTTGTCAATGGCATTTTACTTTTTCTTTTCAACATCTGCAGCTTCCTTGGCTGTCTCTGCCCGAATGTTGAAGATCCGGGCATTGACACGGGCCACGTGAAGATGGGCGGACACCTTTCAGTTCTCCTCCATAAGGACTCTGGCTCTCTCCTTGCAGACATTCCGTATGCACACAACTGGGCCTGCCAGCTGGTGGACGATGTGAGTTCTTTGGCAGAGCTGTGTCCCTTCTCGGGGGCTGAGGGCTTCCTAGGGGAAGAGGATGAGCTGGGAGCAATACTCCTTCAGCTGCTGCACGCTGGCCTGCAGGGACCATGCGGACTAGTTTGGCCTTTTTGGGCCCCTGAGATCTCAACAGTCTGCACCACCTTCTTGTGGGTGCCAGCTGGCACCCTGGTGTGATGTCCCACTGTGGGGCACCCCACGATGGGCTGGATGGATCCCTACACAGGGTGTGGGTTGACGCGGTGAGCCTTGGCTTGCTGGGCCCTGCCTCTGTGGATCTTCCATGGCTGCTGGTTGAACCCTTGGCCACCTGCTGCTGTCCGTCCTTGTGGAAACTGGGCTTCGGGATCATGCCGTTCTGACTGAGCACCATGGCTGCTGCCTCCCGGCCTCCTCCGAGAGAGAACGGCCCAACTGGTGTCAATTCTTCACTCAGCATTCCTTAGTCTTCTCACGAATGTCCTTTTTCTCTTCTGGAATCCCTTCCAGAACATCACACTACATCCTGTCATCTTCTCTCTTTAGGTTCCTCTGGGCCTTGATAGTTTCTTTGACTTTCCCTGGTGTTGCTAACAGTTTAAAGGGGGTACCAGGCAGGTGTTTCGCAGAATGTCTCTCAACAGGGACTGGCCTGTTGTTTCTCTCATGGTTAGACTGGGGTTATGGGTTTTGGTGAGCAGGACTGCAGAGGGAACGTGCCCTTCTCACTGCATCATGTCAACACGACTTACCACTTAACATGCTCCTGGTGACATTGGTCACTTGGCTCAGATAGTTTCCATCAGGTGGTCCACTGTGAAGTTACTTTCCCCTCCTTTCCGTACTGTAATTTTTTTTTTAAAGATCTTATTTGTTTATTCCTGAGAGACACAGAGAGAGAGGCAGAGACACAGGCAGAGGGAGAAGCAGGCTCCTGGGAGGAGCCTGATGTGGGACTCGATCCCAGGACCCCAGGGTCATGCCCTGAGCCAAAGGCAGATGCTCAACCACTGAGCCACCCGGGTGCCCCTATACTGTACTCTTTGAAAGGAAGTCACGATGCAAAGCTCATAGTTAGGGTGGAGTCTCTAAATAAATGATTCAGGGGGTACATGGGTGGCTCAGTGGGTTAAGCGTCTGACTCTTGGTTTCGGCTCAGGTCATGATTTCAGGGTCATGAGATTGAGCTCCACATCCGGCTCCATGCTCAGTGGGGAGTCTGCTTGAGATTCTCTCTCTCCCTCTCTCTCTGTCCCTCCCCCTAACTCACGTGCTCTCTCTCCCTCTCTCAAATAAATAAAATCTTAAAAAAAATAAATGATTCAGAATTTTCTGCATGGGAGATTTTCCTATTCTCTATTTACTTATGTGTTTAATCATTATCTGTGTCATTATGGACTCATGGGCATTTTTTAATACTTAGAATCCAATAGTATGTTACTTGCTCTAGTACTCAAAGCATTCCAGCTTTGGCCACTGGGAACTCTTTCAGGGAGCTCCTGTGTCCCTTTGACATTCTCCATCATTGTAGGGTGTTTTGAGCCCTTCTGTATTTTCTGGCACCGTAAGATGCTCCACATTTATTACATGTAATTTCCTGTCCCAGTCCTAGAATCGACCACTTCTCCAAGGAGCCCAGGTTCCTTTTCTTGGAAAATGGTATTAGAACCCAAGAGCTGGGTGCTGGGTGTGCTCATTCTCCCAGAATGTCATTGCTTTGGGGCTCTCTCAGGTGACAGAGCAAAGTCTCCAATTCCTTTTTGAAAAATTACAAAACATGGTTAGTATATCATTTGCAGGTGTGTTACAAGGCACGTGGCAGCCTGATATATGGAACCAGTTATAGTCCAGATCCCTCATTCACCAGCGATCTGAAACTGAAGTCCAGACGGGGCCCAGGTGGAACTCAGGTGAAGAGTCGCAGGGCACAGGTGAGAGTAACTGTGGGGCTGTAGGAGTGTCCCCCTTCCAGCAGCAATGACAGATTTGTCCGTTTGTTATGTGCTTGCAGTCCAGATTTAATTCAGGGTGATGCTCATCTCATAAAATGTGGGGGAGAGCGCCTCATCTTTTTCTTTGCTTTGTAGTTTGTATAAAATGGAGTTTATCCTTTCCTCTAATATTTGGTGGACCTGGTGCCTCTTTTGAGACTACATTCTTAACTACCATTTCAATTTCTCACAGTCATGGATTTATTTATTTTTAAATTTCCCCGTGGGTTAATTTTGGTAATTCACGTCTTCCTGCAAAGTGTCAACTTCATCTAGGTTTCAAGTTCATTGGTATAATAGCCTACAGTATCCTCATAATTAAAAAAAAAAAAGGAATCTCCCCTGAACTATAGTTTTCATTCTGGATGTTGTTTATCATTCCTATCTCTTCCCTTTCTTTTTTCTTCTTTTTTTAAAAATTTATTTTCTTTTTTCTTTGTTTTTTCTTTTTTCTTCTTAAAAAAGATTTATTTATTTGAGAAAGAGAGAGAAGCACAAGCAGGGTGGAGGGGCAGAGGGAGAGGGAGAAGCAGACTCCCCGCTGAGCAGGGAGCCCAACACAGAGCTCCAGCCCAGGACCCTTAGGATCATGACCAGAGCCGAGGACAGACACTTAACCGACTGAGACACCCAGGTGCCCCTCTCTCTTTTCTCTTGTTCCTGCTTGCCAAAATCTTATCTTCCTTTGTGGTCTTTTCAATATTCCTGTTTTTTTTTTTTTTAAAATAAAAATGCAGTTTAAGGCCAGATCATCCTTTGCTTGCATCCCGCAGGCTTTAATCTTCATCGTTTCCATCATCGTTCTGAACAGCAAGCTCAGTGACCAATGCTTGTCACAACTCGTTCTGATTCAGCTGGTGACAGCAGGGGTCTCCCTGCCCTGCTGAGGTCGGGTCCCATTACTTTTTGTCCTTGGCTGCCTGGAGACAAGAATGCAGGGAGGGAATCGTCGACAAATCTGCTTTAGAAAAATGACTCTTGTCACAGGCCATGTGGACTCCCCGGCCACCCCTTCTCTTTCGAGGCAGGGCTATGTTTAAGGGAGATGGCTTACTGCTGCCTCTAGACCAGCCAGAGAGGGGCCTGCCTGCTCCCCAGGAGGGGGACTCGGGTCGTCTTTCTCGTGTTGCTAAATGCTGAGCTTATCTGAAGAGCACCAAAGGGGCCGTGGGCTGCGCCGCATTAATGGCCGGTTGGGCAGGATGCCTGCGAGAGCAGCTGGGCGCTGACACGGTGAAATACTATTCTCCGCGACAGGTCCCGCAGAACCCTAAATCAGACGTGAGCAGTCAGGCCTGCCTGGGTTGCAGCCGCTTGGGGGGATCCTTCCCAAGGCTCCCCCTCAGGTCTGCCCAGCTGCTCCTGACTCAGGGCGAGGGGTCTCTGAGGCCCAGAGACCTTCAGGTCGGTCTTTTTTTTTTTTTTTTTTTTTGTCAGTCTTGTTTCTTGCCGAGGACTTGCTTCTCCCCTGCACTCTGCTGATCTTCCGCCTTCCTTGCCCCCTCGGGTCATTGCACAACCTGTTTCCCGGGAAGCGCAGGAATTGGCTTGGCCTGGGACGAAATCTCCTCGCTGCTCGTCCTCTGTGATCCACCGTGTCCTCCTGTGTGAGAGATTCAAAGAGCCCTCCCTGGCAGTGTGGTTGTGAGATTTCGGTGAGGAAATGCACAGGCGAGGCCCGGCCCGGGAGCTCGGTACATGTCCATGCTGGGCAAGTTAACTTCGTGGTGCCTCAGTGTTCCCATCTGGAAATGGGGTATGTAAGAGTATGTCTGGGCAGCGTAAGGCCTGAATGAATGAGTGCGGTACCCGTCAGCCGGGGCTGTGACTGTGTTTATTATTCCCATCTGGGCCCCCCACTCAGCTCCTGCCTTGGCCTGCGTCCTTCTTTCTAGAAACGCTTTCAGATCTTCTGTCTGTTTCTCTGCTCACCTCCAGGGTGGGGAGTGAGGATGTGGTCACGGTTCATGACGTTTCCGTTGTTGTTATCTGTGTTGTTTTGTATAGACAACGTGAAGGTGATGTGCTAACTCACAGAGGAACTCTTGTCTCCGTCTTCCACATTTATGCTGGGAATTCCTTCTCCGCTTGCTGCCAGACTTTGCTCGTGTTTTTCCACATGTCTTGGCCACTCCAACCCTCTCTGCTCTCTCTTTCCCTGTAAACCCATCGTCTACAACACCCATCTGAATCTAGATTGTGGGGAATCTTCTTTCCCATGCCAGATGGCAATCGCTCTCCCTGGGAGAGGCAGCAGAGCACTGTGGGTGAGCGCTCGGACTCCAGGGCCAGGGCCTGGGTCTGAACACTGCCACTGCCAACTGTATGACTTTGGGCTGTTCACTTAACCTCTCTGTGCCTCAGTTTCCTCACTTGTAAAATGGGTGTATGGACTGAACGTCGGTGCCCCCCCCACCTCCCACAATGCATCTGTTGGAGCCTGGAATCACCACCAGGGTGGCTGTATTTGGAGATGGGGCCTCTAGGGAAGGAAATATTCATGTTAAATGAGGTCACAAGGGTGGGGCCCTGATCAAGTAGGATTAGCGGCCCTATAGGAAGGGACATCAGAGAGCGCCCTTCTCCATCTGCACGTTCACACTGAGGAGAGGCCATGAAGGTACAGGATGTTCACCTCGGTTGGGGGCTTCTAGGCTCCAGAACTGTGAGAAAACTCATTTCTGTTGTTTAAACCATTCAGTCTGTGGTGTTTGGTGGTGGTAGCCCGAGCAGACTAAGACAACGGGGTAACGATGATGAAGACTATGCAAGTGAATACACATAAACTCTTCAGAACAGGGTCTGGTACAGAAGTGCTCAGTAAATGTCAGCTAGGATTACGATTTTTGTCATCATCATTATCATCATCACTGAAAACATAGGTCACGTCTTACAAATTTAGGACTCCGGAGTTGCATCGATAGCACTTCCTACGATGAGGTGAATGTTCTGTTCTGTCCAGTATGATGGCCACCAGCCACAGGCCGCTATTTACCTTAAAATTAGTTAAAATTAAATACACTAAACATTCAAGGCCTCAGTTGCACTAGACATATTTCAGGTGCTTCACAGCCACATGTGGCCAGTGGCTGCTGTAAGTGGTCAGAACAGAACATGTACAGCATTGTAGAAAAATCTACTGGACAGGACCTGCTCTGGCCCATTGACTTCCATATCGTTTTGACTGTGACTTTCAGTAAGACATACATTTGCTATCACACAGGGATTTTAATTACCAAAACATAATTTATATCACTGACACAACTTTTCAAACAGTATTCACCACTACGTTTGCGACGTACCCCGTCATACTCTATTTTACCCCGTACTCCTTAATCACCGAAGAAATGATGCTGGTCTTGACCCTTTTAATGGGTCGTGGGTTTGCTTTTTAAAAAAATGCTGGTGTTCCCTGCGTAGTAGGGAGCGGGAAAGAGAGAATGATTTTGAAGGCCTGGACTAGATACTGTAAATACCTTTCCTCATTTCAGTCCCACAGCGACCTGTGGAGGAATCGGTGCGTCAGGCAAATTCAATGCCTAGTTCAAGGTCTGAGAGCTTAGAAGGAGTGGGATGGGGATTTGATTTTGGATCCGTCTGAAATCGGGGAGCATCCCCACTCTCTCCCCACTGCCAGGTCTTTCCGTGGAGCAGCAGCCTCGGGCAGCAGTTCTTGTCTCTGCTCCCTCATGCGGCGCTGTCCTGGATTTTGCCCTATGGAAGCCCCTTTTGTTTACTTCTCATTTTATCTTTATTTTTTAAAAAAGATTTTATTTATTTGAGAGAGAGAGAGAGAGAGAGAGCGTGCGCACAAGCAGGAGGAGCAGGAGGGGCAGAGGGAGAAGCAGACTCCCCACTGAGCAGGGAGCCTGATGTGGGGCTTGGTCCCAGGACCCTGGGATCATGACCTGAGTCAAAGGCAGGCTCTTAACTGACTGAGCCACCCAGGCAACCCTTCTCATTTTATTTTGAAATCTATTCACTGAAGGGGCACCTGGGTGGCTCAGTCTGTTAAGCATCCAACTCTTGATTTCGGCTCAGGTTATGTTCTCAGGGTCGTGAGATCGAGCCCCTGTTGGGCTCTGTGCTGGGTGTGGACCCCAGGGATTCTCTGTCTCCTTCTCCCTCTGCCCCGCTTCTCCATCTAAAAAAAATAAAAAAAAATAAGATAAAACTGTCATTTCATGCTAAGCAATATCACCTACAAAGAAATCACTGGCTTGATGTGTCAATCACTTCCGCCCCTAGATACTCATAGGAAAAAATCATAAGTTTAACAAAAAAATTTTTTTTTTTGTATTTCGAGTAAAAAGAAAGCCACCTGAAGCCTGGATTACGATGTACACTATGTGATCTAGAAATAGCGTGCAGCTGGCTGACAGCTCTCTAGGGCTCAGTGCTGTGTTTCTCAAGGGGGTGTCTCCTGCATTTTGGGTGTGATGCTTTCTCACGTGGGGCTGTCCTCAGTGTTGGGTTCTTTGGCACTGCTGTTCCTGCCTGCTAAAAGCCAGTAGCTCTTCCCCTTCCTCCCTCCCATCTCCACACACATCCTCCTGGCAGAATGGCTCTGCCCTCCTGTCTATTAAACCACACTGACAAGGATGACGAGGTTGCAAACCCAGACAGTGCCTGCTCTTGGAGAAGAAACGGTGACAACACCAGCCCTCTCCCACACACTGCGCCCGCCTGGCTTACGATGGCCTCCATTCCTTGTCTCTCTCTTGTCCAAACCGAGAGCCCTCTTGATGGAATCTGGAAACACTCCTAATGACACCACCTGTGAAATCTGAGCCATTCAACAAGGTCGAGATTTTCAAATTTATTTTTAACCAAAGTTACAGTGTCTTGAAACAGAAATACTGAATTACTGTTTTAAAACAACAGGATTTGCATTTTGTAAGAGTACAGGTCTTGGAGTCCAGCAAATTCCAGTTTGAATGGGGCTTAATACTTATAGCTGCTGTGAGCTTGGGCAAATCTCTCATCCTCTCTAAATTTTAGTTTCCTCATCTGTAAAATGAGGGGAAAGATATATGATTGGCTGCACATAGTTGTGCACAAATTTCTGGTATCTTTGCAAGTGAGGACTCTACATGCACATGATGATAATGAACATTATTATAATAATACTAATAGCCATCAGTGATATCGTGCTATTATGTCCTAAGTGCTTTATATATATCTATTCATTTAATTCTCAAAGTACTCTTATGAGGAAGGTATTATTATTATTCCCATTTTGCAGATGAGGACAGAGGCACCGAGAGATTAAGTAACTCACCTGAGGTCACACAGCCTGTAAGTGCAGAGCTGGGCTATGACTATGAACCTAGGCCATCTGCCCCAGAATGTTTGCTCTCAATCATTGCCTCATATTGCCTCTGATAAAGGCCCAGTGGACAGGGGGAAGTTTGCAGCTCATCCTTTGGCTTTCTGTACCCATCAACGTCATTTCAAAAAGTATCTATAGAATGCAACCTCTGTGCCAGGTGTTTGGGTTGGGTCGGCACTTAGTAGAATTGCTTTGTGCTTCCTGTCAAGCTGGCTGCTTTGGCTGCCAACGTTTCCTCCTTCACTTGCCAACGAGGGAGAGCCCAGTGGTCCTTGAAGCCAAGGGGCCCCCGGTGCCCCCTGAAGGTAGAGTCTCGGGGGTCCAAGAACAACCACCCAGTGGGTCCGTTCCCAAGTCTGGATCTGGACTTGCTCTCAGGGTCTTCCATATCTCAGGAGGTTTCTTTTTCTTTTTTTTTAAATTTTATTTATTCATGAGAGAGATAGAGAGAGAGAGAGAGAGAGAGAGGCAGAGACATAGGCAGAGGGAGAAGCAGGCTCCCTGCAGGGACCCTGATGCACGACTCGATCCCAGGACCCTGGGATCACAACCTGAGCTGAAGGCAGATGCTCAACCACTGAGCCACCGGGTGCCTCCTGGTTTCTAAGGCTTGATGGAGACCTTTCACTGCTCTGGATCATGGGACAAACGGCTGCAGGCCTAGTTACACAATCTTAGCTGGGCTTGTTGAGTGCCTACCCCGTGCCAGGCACCCTGGGTGCCCGCGCAGGTAATCCTCGTACAGCGGAGGAGCGGGCACCAGGGTCACGGCTTCACGCCCTCCGTCTCTGGGCTTACAACAATCTACAAGATATGTTTTCATCCTTGTTTTACAGAAGAGGAAACGGAGGCCCAGGAAGTTGAAGTCACCGTGTCTAAGATCATCCAGCGAGCGGCACAGTGGGGTTCAGACCAAAGCCCGTCTGACTTCAACGCCGGTGCCTCTGCGGCCGCGGCCTTGTTCGTCGGCTGTTTTCTCTGCCGTGAATGTCATGGTTCTCTGCCAACCTTGCTTCCCCACTACCGCATTCATCCTGGGGTGGACGGAGGAAAGAGCTCTCTCTCTTCCCGCAGGCAGTTCCCGCAGTCATCCAGCCTTTGGACAGGTGCAGACTGGCTGCTGCATAAATGCCGGGGCCTCTGCAGCCTCGGATGCCCCCCGTGGGTACGAATGTCCCTCAGCGTGGATGAGCGTGGCAGCCGGGGCTCTCTCAGGGCTCTGCTTTCTTCCTGCCACCAGCAACATATCGAACCAGCCCCCAGGGCGACCCGTGCTCCCCGCCTTCCAGCCTATACCTGGAGGGTGTCTGGCCCTGGGCAGAGAGCTCTGAGGGCTCCTACTCACTCCAAAATTCCTTTTCACAAAGGAGCTGGGTTCTAATTCAGCTCCAAGTATACTTTCTTTAGCCATCTCTTGGTTTTACTGGGTTTACTGGGGGACAGAAAAAGAGACCAAACTGTTGCATCTCCCAAAGCTACAAGGCTGAATTTTGGGACAAATCCTAACCTTAGGGTAATGAGATCCTCCCACCAGCCTCTCTAAAGACATAGACTTGCACACATACACATATGCTGCATTCATGTTCAGCGGTTCATGTGCCCTTAATAGATGGAGCATGACCTGAGCAATCACTCTTGAGCCATAAATTCTTTAAACTGGGATTTGTCTCTAAGTTGCTGAGGTGCCTGGCTGGTACCTCTGATATGAATTTTCATCTAAGAAGGTGAAACAAGTTAATAAAAATGATGTGGGTGAGGGGTCCTGGCCGGCTTGTACTGTACAACAAGCAGCTTCTGTACGAGGCCGAGGTGGCCCGGAGCCAGGGAGCCAGTTGCAGGTATTTTTGCCCAAACTCCAGCAATGGGAGTCATCATCTTTGCCTTATCTCTTGTCGTGGGCATTGTTTCTGAGTCATTGTAGAATCAGGAGTTGGGCAAGCTGGTTGTCTTCTTCTAGCTCATGGTAAAATAAATGTCTAATGATTTAAAAGAAAGAATTTGGGATCCCTGGGTGGCGCAGCGGTTTGGCGCCTGCCTTTGGCCCGGGGCGTGATCCTGGAGACCCGGGATCGAATCCCACATCGGGCTCCCGGTGCATGGAGCCTGCTTCTCCCTCTGCCTGTGTCTCTGCCTCTCTCTCTCTCTCTGTGACTATCATAAATAAATTAAAAAAAAAATAAAAGAAAGAATTTGCCCTCGGACCATGAAGCCCCCCTGCACAACCCCATGGCATGCACGGCACCCCCCTGGATGGAGAGGCCCGGTCATTGGCTCCGTGTGGGCAGCTTTCATCTGCCGTCATCATTACAACCTTGGAAGGTCGGGGCTTTTCTTTTACCTTCTGAGCAGATGAGGGAACTGAGGCCACAGGAGAGAGAGAGACAGCTGCCCCGGGCGCACAGCCAGGCACTGGGGGGAGCCAGGACTCCAATAGGCCTTTGGCAGGTGGAACGGATTAGAAGGTGCTGGCCCTAAACTCGGGACAGACGTCCAGGAAAGCCTGGGGGTACAGATGAACTTGGCACCTACCCTGTCTCTGACCCGTCCCTGCACCTCAGGATTCCTCCCTTTGAGTGCTCTCACAGGGGGGTCTGGGCACCTGACTTGACCCCACTCAGATACCTGCTTCCCCCCCTTGCCCACTTTGGTCTGTTCCCCAGGCAGCCGGAGGGAGCCTCTGAACCCCAAGTCAGACGATGGTGCTTTCCTGCTTAAAACCCCCAATGGCTTCCTGTCACTCTGAGAATATCATCCAAAGCCCTAGGATGGTCCAGGGCCCCACGTGATCTGCACCCACCTCCCACTCCCGCTGCCCACCCCAGTCCCCGGCTCCTGCTCCGGACCCGTTTCAGGAACCTGCCGACTTGTATCAAGCCTCAGGGCCCCAGCCCTCTGTCCTCTCTGTGTGGCACGCTCGCTGCCTGGATACCCACACGCCCCCTCCCTCCCCTCACCTGGGCATCTGCTCAACTGTGACAGAAGCCTTACCTGGCTGGACCAAGTGAAATAACAGCCTCTGGCCTGTGACCATTCAGGGCACTTTATCCGACATTATATATTCAGTTGTTCATTGCTTCTCTGGCTGGAAGGTCAGTGCTATGAGGGTGGGGATCTTTTTTTTTTTTTAAGATTTTATTTATTTATTCATGAGAGACGCAGTGAGAGACGCAGAGACACAGGCAGAGAGAGAAGCAGGCTCCCCGCAGGGAGCCCGATGTGGGACTCAATCCTGGGACTCTGGGACCAAGCCCTGAGCCGAAGGCAGATGCTCAACCACTGAGCCACCCAGGCGTCCCGACGGTGGGGATCTTGCTGCATATTGTTTGCCACTGAATCCGCAGCACTTAGGGGAGGGGCTGGCAAATGCTAAGTTGCCCCCCAAACACTGCTGCATGCAAGAGCTAACTCCCTTATTTACAGATGGCACTGTAGGCTCAGAGCAGAAGGTGGGGGGGTCCTCTGACTTTGACCCCTAAACTCTACCCTCCATGCAGGAGCTGGTCTCGCTGGCCTCAGGCAGGCCAAGCCCGTCTCCCAAATCCCAGTGTCTCCCTGGGGAGCCCCGGGAAGCTGCCCCCTGGATTCTGACAATGGCTTGCAAAAGCAAGCAAATTGTTTTCACTTGTGTGAGTCTTAACTTGCCCATCATGAATCATGGTTTCAATTCTGCCCAGGTGCCTTGGGGGCTTCTGGCACTGGGGGCATTTTTGAAAAATTTAGGGAATAACACCAAACTGGCTTCCCTGAGTAGCTCCAGCTGGTAATTAAATCCTTTGCCAAGAGGTGTGACTTCCACTTGGGGGCCAGTGAGGACCGCAGAGGGGGCAAGACTGAAGATATTGCCTTAAAACCCCCATCAGGCCAGCAAAATGCCTGGCTTGGAGGCTCGGGTTCAACCCACATGGATAAAGTGCACACTATGTGTCTCGCATGTTTACTGTGTGGGACTTAAAATTCATGTATCTACCCGTTGATCTGGTATCTCCTATGGGGTGTCACAGACACCTTAAACCCCATGTGCCCACGACAGGAGGGTGGGTTTCCCAACTGTATTCCCACATCTACCCATCTCAGAGAACGGCACTGTCACCCTGGTCAGGCCAAGCCTCCCTCCACTCCTCTCTCTCCCTCATGCCCCCATCCAACTCATAGGAACCCTCTTGGCTTTACCGCCATCCTGAAGCCCACATCCTACCACCTTGATCCAACCCACCTTTCTCCTCTTGCTTGGACAACTGCAATAGTCTCTTTAGTGGTCTCCCAGCCTCCACTCTTCCCCTCCTAATGCCCATTCTCCACTCAGCAGCCAGAGTCCTTTTAAAACATAAACTAGATCATGCAGCTTTTCCTGTTTTATGGTCCTTGGCCCCACGGTTGTCCATAGCACTTAGAATAAATTCTGATGTCCGTGATCCACTCTGATGTCCGTGACCCATGTCTGGCCCACACCTCCCTCTCCAGATTCATTTATTCTAGTCACCCTTTTGCTTTCACTCATTCATTACAGTCACTGTGGACTTCACACTACTTCCCACCTCAGGGCCTTTGCATACGCTGGTCCCACCTTTCTAGATTTTCACCTAGCTGGCTTCTGTCATCATTCAGGCCTTGGCTCAAGTGTCACTTCCTCGAGAGGCCTTCCCTGCCTCCCTCGAGAATGATGATCCCCATCTACCCCTTTTCCCCCATCACTACTATCACATCTAATTATTTTATTTTCTTCCTGACCTTTTCATTAAATGAACTTTCTCATTTATGGATTAGTTTGGCTGTTTCCTGATGAGTCCCTGGGGATTGAGAGTGACGCAGCTGTGGTTCCTGTCCTCATGGAGCCAACATTCTAAGGAGATCTTGAGAGACCGAATCTACCCTGGACTTTTCAACTACAAGAGCCAATAATTTCCTTTTATTTCTTAAAACCATTTGGGGTTTATTATTTGCAATCAACTGACTCTTTATGACATTAGGCCCCAGAAATGCTTGCTGAATTCAGTTGCCTTGTTTTGTTGTTTTGTTCATTAGTTCTCTCTCCCTCTCTCCTCCTTCTTTTTCTCTAAGACATGAGAGGTCATCGTGAAGGGGGCCTGCGTGTTGCATCTGGCTGAGGGACAGTCCTGGGCTGGATACTCATGGAACCACCCGATTCGCCCATGTTCTCTTTTGTTATCAATGAGGTTCTACATAGATCCTCTCTTTAATTCCTCAGAAAGTTGAGAATAGAGCTGCCCCATGGCCCAGCAATTGCTCTACTGGGTATTTACTCCAAAGATACAAATGTAGTGATCCGAAGGGGCACCTGCAACCCAGTGTTTATAGCAGCAATGCCCTCAATAGCCAAACTATGGAAAGAGCCCAGATGTCCACCGACAGTGAAAGGATAAAGAAGATGCGGCACATATGTACAATGGAATACTGCTCAGCCATCAAAAAAAATGACATCTTGCCATTTGCAATGACATGGATGGAACTAGAGGGTATTATGCTAAGTGAAATAGGTTCATCAGAGAAAGACAATTATCGTATGATCTCATTCATATGTGGAATTTAAGAAACAAAACAGAGGATCATAGGGGAAGGGAGGGAAAAATAAGATGAAAGCAGAGAGGGAAACAAAACCACAAGAAACTCTTAATCATAGGAAGCAAACTGAGGGTTGCTGGAGGAGAGTGGGGGGGATAGGGTAACTGGGTGATGGGCATTAAGGAGAGCATGTGATGTGATGAGCACCGGGTGTTATAGAAGACTGATGAATCACCGACCTCTAACTCTGAAGCCAATAATACATTATAAATTAATTAATTGAATTTAAATTAAAAAATAATAAATACAAACAAACAACAAACATCTGTTTCTCTCTTTGAAACAGATGTTGGGCAGAGAACAATTCCAGTTCACAGATAGGAGGGCTGAGGCCCAAATGGGTTGCCCAGGCTGGAAAGATCACAAGGCTGATCATTTCAGCAAGGGTGTCCTCCTCTGGAATTCTAGGACCTCAGACCAGAAAGGAAAACCTGTATCCTTTCCTAATAAGTATTAGTCACACTCGGGGCCAATCAAGACAGATCTGAATTCATAGCCTTCATATTTCTACTTCATAGGCTAGTTCCAGGCACTTTTGATTCCAGAAGAAAAATAGGCCTGCTAAGATCAACAGGAGTGTTCTTTCATATGCAGTATGATTTAGGTGACCTTCATTTTTCAATCAGGTAAACCAAGAATGCAAATACAATTTACAAAGCCAGAAGATCCCCACATTAATCCTCTTATCAACCCCAAAATGCCTTCTTCACCTTGGAGAAAGCTGCTTGCTCTTCATCAGAGATAAGTCACGCATTGTATTTCCCTCCTTGCTTTGGCTACCAGGGAGCTCAGGGATGAACTCTCAGCTTCACTGCAGCAGTTGGCCTGAGCTAGATTTTTTGGTCCAGGGCCTTACCCTCATTCGTTACTTAGCTTTCTATTCCTTTGCCTTGCTTTAACAGTTCAATTTTAAATATGGTTTCCATTTCAAATTCTTCTCATATCTTCCTGCCACAGGCTGGGTATAAACAGAGGAATTAAATTGATTTCTGACGCTGCCCTCCCCCTGTCTCCTATCTCTTTTGCCACTTGCTTCGGGGCATGGGAGCAGATGCTAAGTAAGCACAGTCCCTCTGTTTGCTCTCTCTCTTCGTAAAACATGTTTTCAGGGGAATGTAAATTGTTTTTAAAAGCTTCCATCCTGGCCCACTGCTAATTATTACTGACCCAGGAGGATCTGTACTAATTTGCCTTAATAAACTTATTAAACAGCAAATTTCAGGAGGAAGAGACGACACAGCCCTTATTGGATTAGCGTAACTGCCAGTGGACATCACCACCGGAGTGGAGAGAAGAGCACTGGCTGCACTGGGAAGCCGGAGAGATCCGCTGGCCAAGTGTGTTTTCAATAAACTGTCGCTGGCCACAGTTTTGTGCCCTCTTGGGGGTTGTCAGCAGAAGTTTCTAGCCTCCAAAGGAAAAAGGAAAGCCAGCAAAGAGAAAAGGCAGTGTCTCTTCCCCTGAACCAGACACAGGTCATTAAACACAGTGACTATGACACGGAATGGGAGGGGAATGCCAAACCTCCAGGTCGTTGAAGAACAGATGTGTATCTGCAAGGTTGAAGATCATTTCCTCCATCATCAGGCCGATGCGCACTGACGTCGTGGTGTCCTGGCAGAAAGAAAGGACAGAGTCACCTGTCAGCCAGGCTTCTTTCTTTTAACCCCCACCCCTGCTGAAAGGCAGCCACGGTCATTCCTGATGGGCTCACATGTGGCCTAGGCTGTGTCTCCCCGTGGGGTCAGGGTGATGATGCCAGATAGCCTCTAAGATCATATTTCTAGATGTTCCCAGTTTCTATTTGCCCTCTTTAGTACTGCAATCTCCCCCAAATGTCCCTGCAACTGCAGCTGTGCTCAGCATTGCCAGATCCAGGAATGGCAGCAATAAAGGGGAATCCGTTCCAGCCTTTCTGCTTCCACGGAGGCCTGGAAGGCTGCAGGGAAGCAGCTTGGACTATGCTATGTAAAACCCACTGGGAGAGCTGACATGTTGGTTCTCTCTTTATTACAATTTTCTGTCTAGATGCTGTCTTACTCCTCCTGGTACATGCAATAACACTGTTATCTCACCACAGAAAATTAATTATAAAAACAAGCACAAAAACAAAACCCCATCATGGTCCATCCATAGTGTGGAAAACTAGGCTGCCATTAAAAAAGTCAAGTCATGTTAGAGTTACTGATGTGAAACTACCACCAAGATATTAAGTAACAAAAGCAAGTTGTACCACAGGACAATGTGTGAAACCCAACTGTGCAATGAAAGGGTCCCTTCTCTCTCCTTCTCTCTTACACACATGCTGCGGTAGACTGCATGACAGTTCTCCCATATTTGGGGTCCCTTCCTAGAGAGCTCCCTGTAGGAGGATGATCCACACCAGGGATTGGCACACTACACCCATGGGCCCAACCTGACCTGTTGCTTGTGTATGGCTCATGAGCTAGACATGACTTTTTACATTTTTTTTTTTTAGAGAGATACAGAGATGTGCATGCAAGTAGGGGGAGGGGTAGAGGGAGAGAGCAACTTTAGCAGGCTCCCACATCCAGCATGGAGCCCAATGCAGGACTTGATCTCGTGACCCTGAGGTCATTACCTGAGCTGAAATCAAGAGTTAGACAACTCAACCAACCCAGCCACCCAGGCACCCTAACTTTTAACATTTGTAAACAGTGTATTATCCATGGTTGCTTTTGTGCTTTGAAGGCAGAGGTGAGCAGGAGCCACAGAGACCGTATGTCCTGCAAGGCCTAAGATATTTACTATCTGGCCCCATGCAGGAACTGTCTGGCAACTCCTAATATACACCCTCCCTGTTGAACTCAGATGTGACCATGGGACTTGTGTTGGCTAATGATATGTGAGCAGAAGTTATGTTTCATTGCTGGTTTGAAGCTTTAAGGTTAAGTGCATGCTTGGTCACGCTCTCTCTTCTCACCTCACAAGACTAAATGTTCCAGAGAAAAGATAGTGGGGGTCAGAGCTGCAACAGATCAGAATGGGCAAGTACCATAAAAGAGAAGTAGATGACATCTGGGGGATGCTTGTTACTGCAGCATAACCTCACCTATCCTAACTGATGCACATGGTTCGATGGTTCTCAATTCTCAGTGCACACTGTAATGACTGGGAGCATGGAAAAATCCTGATGCTCAGGCTCTCTCCAGGCCAATAAAATCAGAATTTCTGAGCATGGGTTCCAGGCTTTAGGAGTGTTGAAAGCTGCCCACCCACCTGATTTCAAGGTTATGAGGTAGCCAAGGTTACGAACCATTGGTCTAAGAGGATACACAACACTTAGTAATATTCCTAGTTAATATCCATTAAGTGCTTTCTCTGTGCCGCTTTACACATTAACTTATTAATTCATTTAATTCCCACAAAGACTTACAAGCTGAGTATTAATATTTTCTCATTTTACAGATGAGAAAACTGTTAGGTAACTTGCTCAAGGCCCTGCAGCTAGTGAGTGCTGGGATTGGACCGGGTCATGTCGCACCAGCAGCACTGCTTGTGAGGAGGACCTGGAGGGGCTGGGGTGGCAGGAGGCATGAAGGGGACCTTGTACTGTCACTCCATACACGTCTTCTCCTGTTTGAATTTTTCACCAGGAGGCTGTCTTATTTCTATTGTAAAAATAAATAATTAATGACATAAACCTTTCTCGACCCTTAAAAAAAATGGGGAAAAAATGTAGCTGGTGATCTCAGCTTCACACACACACACAACTGTGGAGAATCAAGCCCAGGAACACAGCCATTAGGTGCAACACCTCATTAGGGCCCCCAAAGCCAAAGCTTAGCACTCCGGGTCCTGGCTGGAAGGCGGGAGGGTAGAGTACTCAACAAAAAATGAAGAAAAAATGAGGAAAACAAAAGTTTCAGGGGCAACCGGGGAATTGGTGTGTGACCCGGGAGAGGGTTTTGGGGGGTGTTTCCATACATTAGTCACCCCTCAACCAACTCACTCCTGCATGATTGCCTGTTCCTTCTTGGCAAGGCCATGCACCTAACCACGGATGAGCAGCCCTCTGCACGTTAGACGAGATGCAAGAAGCTGCCCTCCACACTCGTTCGCTGAAAGGATTTATGTAGAAAAATGTCAACTCCCAGGCCAGCACATAAAACAGGAAAAGTAATTATCGCATATGGAATGGTCTGTCTGTGAAAAGTATTTTGTATAGTGAGAAGAAAGCAAATACTCAGTATTGATACAGCTGAAATTACGTCTTATCGATACTGGCAGGATGTGGGGAGGAAGTCTGCGTGTGTGTGATGGGAGCCAGGGTGAGGAAAGAGAGCTAAATTCTCATCTTCTAGTTTGGGAAGCTGGGGAGCATGCCTAATGTGGAAAGAAAAATCAAGAAGTAATAACATAAGCAGGTTACTTAGAAATTTGGAGGTAAGTATCAAAAGAATCTGGAAGGGTTGAAAGTTGTTGCCTGTGGGCAGAAAGAAAGGGTGGGCGTGGGGTCCACTGGGAACGCCTATTTCTCTTAACACTTTCCTTTGTTGAACCATGTGAGTTTTAAACTCTATGCACATATTTCCTGGATGAAAAAGACCTAAATTCAAAAAAGAAGGGAATATACTTACTAAATCCACTTCCCATTGTCTACCCTAGAGAAAAACCCATATATATGAACAAGGGACATGTAAAAAGATGTTTATTGCAGAATTGTTTGTAAATAACAAAGACTGAACAACTTAGCTGTCCAGCCAAAGGTTATTAGAGAAACAAGTTGTAGTATATTCACTCGGTGGAAAACTAAATTCAATGGAAAGAAATGAACCACATCTCCACATATTAACATGGACATATCAAAAAAATAATATTGAGTGAAAGTAAGTTTTCTGAAAGTTATATACTGCATGTTATTGGCATTTACTAGAAACATATAAAATGTTACCACGTACTTTCCAAAGGCACTTATATATTTATAAATATCTGAAAGGATATACCCAGAGTCAGAACAATAATTATTCCTGGAAGGGCAGAGAGGAGGGAACAGGAATTAGAAGTAAGGATGAAAGTGAACTTTTGCACGAGCTGGAATATTCTAAAATGTTTTGAAGGAGAAGGGATTCACATACTTATAATTAAAAATTAAAACAAAATTTTGAGGTGCCTGGCTGGCTCAGTTGGTGGAGCATGAGACTCTTGGTCTCGGGTTTATGTGTTTGAGCCCCAGGTTGGGTGTAGAGATTACTTAAAGATAAAATCTTTAAAAAAATTAAAACAAAATTTTAAAGACGTCCAGATGTTTCTGAGGAGAACCTTTAGAATGCCCATATACTCCTTGAGAATTCGTATTGTTTCAGGTTTTCCTAAAATCCGCTTGCATGCTGCCTGTGGACTGTTCTGAAAAGAGGTGGGACCTCTTTTCAAGGAATTTGATAAAAATTAGCTGTAGAGAGGTGGAAAAGTCTGGAATAGCCCAAGAAAAGCACAACTGTCCCAGGAGTTAAGCAACACAGAGTGTGACCCTGAGCCAGACCACTTTATCCAAGTAGAAAATGTTTTTCCAGGATTGCAAAGACTGAGAAACTAAGAAAAAAAAATTGGTGGAGACTCAGCATTAATTAATGTGAAACACATCCAGAGTGAGGGCAGGATGAAAGCCACCAGTTCTGTATTGTGTTGCCTGCTGAATACGTTCCTAATATATTCCATAAACACGCCACCTTGGTCCTGTTGGCTGTAGTCACTCTGCGGCTCGGAGGGGGATCCTCTTTCTGGTCTAACACGTCTCCCTGTCAAATAAAGCCTAGAATAGGGAAGACTTCACGCCACATTCTTCGGCTAAAAACAGGCCACTGACCCAGTCAAACCCGTTCTGACACTTCTACTGCCCAAGACTGTGGTGAGGTTTATGGGGACACCTACTCTGGTATGTAGCAAGCCCTCCCCAAGTACTGGTCATTGTCAAAATCCCACTTCCCATCCCACTTCCTCGAACCCTGATGCAAAGAACTTGTTTCTGTAAACCCAGCAGAAACCCCCACATCAGATGGTACTTTATGAACACCACTTCTTAATCACGACACACTCTTTGGATTAAAAAAAAAAAAATCAGCTTGCTTAGGTTAATTTCCTAAATAAGCAACAGCAGGAACAGATTGTTTTTAAAAAATGATCAATGTAAGTCAGACGGGAGAACTGAAAAAGAGATTTTTTTTTTTTTTTTTCCAAAACAGGTTTCAATTTGTAACTTGTCCATCAAAGGGTCGTGCTGGGGGCTGGTGGGGTTGGGTGGACTGAACATCATCTTTGACTCGAGAGTTTGGGGGTGGTTTTTTCTCCGTGAAGGGATAAATCAAAGGCATTACAGGTTTTTTTTTAAATGCGTCTAACGATCTATGAGATTTCTCAGGGTTCACATTTGACACGGTGAGCTGTGCTGTGTGTGCACATTCGTTTAGGAGGCTCCAAGCCTTAGCACTCGGCCCCAGGGGGGATGCAGTGGACCCTGCTGCAAGTGTGCGGCCTAATTATTACGCATTCTTGGTGAAGTTCTCTAACGAGAGGAGGATGGCGGGGCCTTCCTCCACAAGGGCCACTCTCAGATCTGCCTCATGGATCAGTAAGTCAGTTGTGATGTGTGGTTGTTTCCCAGATGGATGGGATATGGTAAGAACATGAACAAGAAAGTCTTTCCTAAAACGAGTTTAATCCGATGTCAAACCAATGCGAACGAAGAAAACAGCATATGGATTCTGGGAGGTTTTCCAATTCTGAACACAAAAGTTACTCAGGTTCATTAAGATGACAGCTGCTGTTTACTACCAAGTGTCTCCATCGTGCCCAAATTTACAAGCTCCTCCCCATTTTAAGCCCTATTCTTGGAGGTCTACTTCCCAATCCTTATGGATCAGGAGGTAACATTTTCATTTCTAAGGAGTCCAAGTATTTTTTTTTTTTTTGAGATTTTATTTATTTGTCAGAGAGACAGAGAGCGAGACAGCGCACAAGCAATGGGACAGGAAGAGGGAGAGGGAGAAGAGATGCTCTGTAGAGCGGGGAACCCAACATAGGGATCGATCTCGGGACCCCAAGATCATTACCTGAGCCAAAGGCAGATACTTAACTGACTGAGCCACCCAGGTGCCCCCGAGTCCAAGTTTTTACCAAAAAGTTGTTTAAATGAATCACAACTGCATCTGCCGGCTATAGAATTCCTTCTTTGAGTTTACTATGTTTTCTGTTTTAAGCATGTTGCTCTTTGGTCGTAGATGGTTCCAATGAGTGTTTCAAAGAAGTGAGATCCACACACTATTTATTAAACTTCACAAAAACCCTTTGAACAAAAGGCAGACACACCCTAATCTTGTCCTGAAACCTTAGGTGACTGTTGTCCTTTGGGTACTTTTGCAGCTGTCTGAGTAATAATATTTACAGCTAATCTCTGAGCACTTTGGAGTAGACGTTAGGAGAGTGGGTTCTCAGCCAGACTGCTTATGACCAAGGCCAGTTCCACCTCTTACCAGCTAGATGACTCTGTACAAGCTACGCAACTTCTGTGTGCCTCAGTTTGTCACCTGTAAAATGGGGTTACTCACCACAGGGTGGTTATAAAGATCAAATGGGTTTTTCAAAGGGCTGGTTATCATCTTGTTAGTGAAAGTTCACTTTAGTGGCCAGCATTAAAAAAAGAAAAAAAAAAAAGAATGGGAGAAATACTAGAGAATCTGTGGCCCACTGTCTGTTTTTGTAAATAAAGTTTTATTGGAACACAGCAATGCCCATTTGTTCACTTAATGCTTACGGCTGCTTTTGTGCTACAATGGCAGAGTTGACAGTCACTACAGAGCCTAGCCTAAGTCTGAAATGCCATTTCTTCCAGAGGCAGCTTTGTGACCAGAACTCAGGTCCGATTTGACATCAGATTCCGTAATCCTCTGGTTATGTCATGCTGCCTGTGACAGCACCTTTGCTCTGAGGAAGTGTTGCCTTCCATGGTTCGGCTGCGTGACTGGAAAGAAGTGTAATGTCTCCCCTGGAATATCCAGATGTACCAGGCCTAGTATCTGGTGGTCTCCCCTGAGCTGAGCCATTTTAGTTGGTTTCCCGTGGGGTCCCTGCCATGAAGATCTGGAGGCTGTCTGCGCAGGAAAGGGTTAACGCGGCAGGCCTGGGCTGCTCAAACTTTGCACCTTCCTAAGAAGGCCCATCTTCAAGCCTGGCCCGTGGTTGGCTCCTGGTAGATGAGCTCCGAATCCTTGGGCGGTGCAATCCTAGTTGATGCTAACAGTGGTGAGTGCCTGTTGTTGTTCTGGGGTGCTGGAGTCGGAGAGGCTGAGGTGCTGGACCCTAATAAGAGCTGGACACCAGGGCTCAGGTGAGCTTCGCTGGCTGGCAACACTTGGCATGACTTGTCACATCCTCTGCCAGCAGAATTCGGTGGAACATCTGGGATCTACTTTCTTTTGCATCTTATTCCATCTGCCTTTTCCCTTTGCTGATTTTATCTATCTATCTATCTATCTATCTATCTATCTATCTATCTATCATCTATCTATTTAGAAAAGATTTTATTTATTCATAAGAGACAGAGAGAGAAAGAGAGAGAGAGAGAAAGAGAGAGAGAGAGAGAGGCAGAGACACAGGAAGAGGGAGAAGCAGGCTCCCTACAGGGAGCCCGGCGTGGGACTCGATCCTGGGACTCCAGGATCATGCCCTGGGCCGAAGGTAGACGCTCCACTGCTGAGCCACCCATGCATCCCTCCCTTTGTTGATTTTAACCATGTCCTTTCACTGTAACAACCTGTAACTGTGAATATAATAGCTTTTCCGAATCTGGGTCCTTCTAGCAGCTCATCATGCCTGAGGGTGGTCCTGGGGGTCCCCAACACAGGGTCTTCATTAGATACTTTGAAGAAATAGGGCTGCAGTATGATATTACGGAGATACCTAATCTCTCTGCGAATGAACTGTCAAGTCTGTAAATAAGCAGTTATTAATTTTTAGTAAAAATAATACCCATTACTGGCCTCCCAGGAGGATTTCATAGCCTAGGACTGGCCAGAACCAGAGTGACTGGTTCAGGGATGGTCATGTGGCCAATGGGAAACCATGAGAACTGGTCCTAGGACATTAGCTACTGGGAAAGCGGCCCCTTCTTACTCCTGGGGTGGCTGAGCAGTTGACCCGAGGCTGGAGGATGCTAGCAGCCATCTCTGCCACCACACTGGCAGGGCTCCCCTGACAATGCACATAGCTTCATACAAAATTATTTGGGGACTGGATCCCACTGTTCCTGAAGTCTGTTTCTGGTCATAATTGGTTACACGAACAGATAAAGTTTCCTTTTTGGCTTAAACTAATGTGTGTTGAATTTTTGTCACTTATAATCTAAAATTCTTGACTCTGCTTGCCATCTCCCCATGTCTGTGCAAAAAAAAGGGAGTTCCCGACATTGCCGATGTCCAATGGGCAAGCTCCAGTGATTCTATACATCTGAACAACGACCAAGTTTTGCCAGGCAGCACTTTAGAAAGATTGGATGTCTTGTCTTTGGATGACACCCCTTGACAGCCCCTCCCCAAGGTGATATAAATCAAGATCTGAGTTATTATCTGGTCTTTTTTTTTTTTTTTATTATCTGGTCTTAGAGCATCAATCCCACACAAGCACTGCCTAGTGAGGCAAATGGCTCCCTGTGAACGGCCACCACAAATTATCTCCGCCTCACAAGATGTGCATGCAAGTGGCCAAAGGCAAGGAGCTCCGAGAAGCAAAAATTGCCAAGAGCATCAGCCATGGAGTTAGAGGGACCCGAGTTCAAATCCTGGGGCTGCCATTCCTGAGGTAGGTGACCCTGCATGAGATGTTCACGCTCCTTGGGCTTCAGTTTCTTCATTTGAATACAGTCAGTGAGTCCCTCCCAGGAATCTTGTAGGATAATGCATGTGCTGTGACCTGCTCCTGGTGCTTAGGTATTATTAGCAAAAAGCAGCAGTGTTCAGAAGCTTCCATTAGAAAGCTTGGAAATTCCCGTGCAGTAGTTTAACCTGGTATTTTCTAGACCACGGCCATACTCATTACACCTTTGCAAGTTCTGTCCCACTGCAGGGCAACTGTGCTAATTTAACATTTTCCTTTAATTCAGCTCAAATGCATGCAGGTTAGAAACAAACTTGTTATCATGATGTACGTAAATGGCAAATCTGTTCCACTCTCGTTACCGAAGATAGGCAGATCTGTTAGGTCCCTGTGACCACGTTTTCCAGCTACTAGATGCCACCTGCCTTCTCTGGTGCCACTTCAATTCTTCCTTCTGTTCTCGTATCTCCTACCATGTGCTCCAATCTCCTGCCTCCCTCTTGTGAGGCCCCTTGTGATGACACGGGGGCCACTGAATCACATCTGCCATAGAAGGCGGCAGGAAGTCACAGGTCCTGGAGACTGGGATGTGGCCATCTTTCAGGGGCCACTGGCCTGCATCCACATCATGCAATGACACAATCACAAAACGCTGCTATTCTGGGTCCATCATTTCCTATACCAGGTTTTAAGGCAGTGGTTCTCAGCAGAGGTGGCACATCCTCCTAGAGAGTAGTTTGGCGGTTTTTGTGGTCATAAAAATTGGCCGGGGGGGGGGGGGGGGAGGCAGGGGTGGGATGAAGTAGTGGTATTTGGGAGTGTGTGATAGGTATTGTGATTTATAATAGGAAATATGTATTTAGTTTTTCTCCCTTTTCCTGGCACAGAGCTCCTAAAACCTGGAGTTTCCTAAGTGATGAGAGCACTAAGGATGAACTGGGTGTCTTGTTATTCAGAACCAGTCCCTTGGACCACAGTGAGTTTACGTTAATGAGGTGACTCTTGGAAAGCTCCTAAAGATGGGGGCTGATTGCCAGGGAAACCAACAAAGGATTAGAGGGCTGGAACTTTCAGCCCCGCTCCCTGACCTCTGGGGAGAGGGGAGGGGGCTGGAGGTTGAGCTCAATCACCAATGGCCAATGATTTAACCAATTAGGCCAATGTAATAGAGCCTCCATAAAAATCCAGTTCTTCTAGTTGTACAGAATGGCTCCTGATTTTCCTCTCTTAAGGCAAATCTTTTATTATTGTTTTAAGATTTTATTTATTTATTCATGAGAGAGAGAGACAGAGAGAGAGAGAGAGAGGCAGAGCACAGGCAGAGGGAGAAGCAGGCTCCATTTGAGTTTTTTAAAACTCAAATGCATGCAGTTTAGAAACAAACTTGTTATCATGACATAAATGGCAGGGAGCCTGACGTGGGACTCAATCCCGGGACTCCAGGATCACACCCTGGGCCCAAGGCAGGCGCTAAACCGCTGAGACACCCAGGGATCCCCAAGGCAAATCTTTTAAATGAGAAAGAAGCAGGTACATGTATCAGGTTCCTTCACTGTGTTTTCTATTGTGCTCAGGCACATATCGAAATACATAAGGTTTTTAAAAAATCTCTTTTCATTATGTTACATTTGCAATATTATATTCCTTTTTTTTTAAACTAGTGAGTCATGGGTGGGCTGTATTATTTAGATTTTTCATTTTAGGGTAGTAAACGAGGCATCTTATTTATTTTAAAAGAGGCTTTGAAAAAAATTAAAAAATAAACAAAAAAGGGTTTTGGATGGGGTGATCAAGTTGAAATCTGCTTTAGGAAAATCTGGCAGCCAAAGTAGTGACTCACATTTTGATGCCAAGTGGAACCACTCTGTTGACTATCCCCTACTGAGATAGGGAAGCAGAAGAGACTCCATTTTAGAAAGGCTCCATCTGCTGTGTCTCTGCTAGGCCCCACTTACTCATGCTGTACGTCTCACCTGGCATCTGAGTAAACCAAAGAAGCCACGTTCCTGTCCCAGCGGGGAAGCCTGAAAAGTGAATCATCCTCTGAGTTTCCTCCTAGGCCCCCAAACACCTGATAACAACTAAGAACCGGATCCCGAGCTCGAGGACACTGGCTTCGAACACACCTCAGTAGACACTGGCATTAACACCCCTGCCTTCGGTGGTTTATGAAGTAACACCTGTTGTTCACCTGACTCTCACCTTAGATGGGACCCGACCCCGGATTCCCGAAGGAACATCTACCCTGGAGCCTTTTCCAATGCAAACCCCAAACCCCAAGCGGCGGGGAGACTCACCTCTCCTTTTCGGAGTCTCCCAGACACTCTGTCCACTATACTCTACCACTCGCACTACAGTAAACTCTGCTCTCACTTCCTCCTGCCTCGGGTTTGATTTCTATGCTGTGCAAAGCCAAGAAGTATCTTGGCTGGTCCCGTGGGATGCCCTCTGGGTCCCTGGGCCCGGCCTGGCTATGTCCCCTCAATGTGTTTCGTGGCAGTCTACTCTCTGGGTGGGGGTGGGAGGGAGCAGAGCCCAAGTGGCTGCAGTTCACAAATGCACCTGACTGCCTCAGGACTTCACTTTGTCCTTATACCTCAGTTTCCTAATTTCTTCAAAAGTGAGGGATTAAGAGACATTTCCTCCAAATACTCATTATTAGAGCCCTCCTGCTTTTTGAGTGCCTGCTATGTGCTGGGCCCCATGCTTAGTGCTTTACATTATTTCCAAGGGGCTTTTAGTCCCTCAACAGGAGAGGAAGATGTGAGGGAGGAAGAGCTCAAGTGCATCTGTGTGTTGGGCTACATATATAGATAGTTGGCTTCCCATCTTCCCCAGATCTGGGGTCTATGAGGCAGCCAGAGTGACCTTTTTAAGACAAAAATCAGAGCTGTTCTTCCTCATTTACAATCCACTAGCTTCCCCTGGCTCTCTGAGTAAAGCTAACCTCTTTTATTGGCCACGTCTACTTCTCCTCCCCAACCCACCTCTCTGCTCCCTGAATTTGCCAAACCTGCTCCTGCCTCAGGGCCTTTGCACTTGCTGTTCCCTCTGCCTGGAATTTCCTTTCCCCAGGTGCTTTCATGGCTGGCTCCTTCATGACATTCAGTTCCCACTTTCAGTACCGGGTAAGTCTTCTCTGATCATTCCATCTAAAGTAATCCTGATGCCAAGCGGCTTACTCTACATCCCTTGCCCTGTTGCAGTTTTCAATAGCATTTATCACGATCTGAAATGAAATTTCTTATTTATGATTTTTGGTGCCTCTCCCTCAGCCAGAAGGCAAGCTCTGTGAGAGCTACTGCTGAGCCTGGAACACAGCCCAGTAAACAGCAGGTGCTCAGGTAAGTATTTTTTTCAATGAACGTATGCGTGTATGTGAGCTTTACATAGATGACCACATTTCCTCCTCAAATCATCTTCTCCCTGTTTTACAGATAAATCAAGATGCAAAGCAATGAAGTGACTTGTCCAGGGTCACAAGGCTAATAAGCAGAAGAGCCGGGCTGCAAACTCATGACTATCTAAGAAAGTCAAAATCTTACCCACTTTACTCATGGACTACATCTTCATAGGAACTAATATAGCATAAAGTATCTTATTCCAGAAAAGAGGCTTAAGGCAGATTATAATCAGCTTTTTCTTTTTGTAAATGCCTGATTTAAAACTGTTGATGTCTACTTTTAATGAAATAAATGGTTCGTTTAATTAAATTACACTTGCAAAGTTGGGAGAAATGACAAGCAGCTGCCATGTACAAATCAGCCCCGACTCTTTCCTCAGGTCTCAGGCTGGCTTGCCTTTCTAATAACTGCTGGGCTTCAGAGAGGATAAAAGGAGAACCCAGGGGTGGGAAGGGATCTCCCCTTATTGCCTCTGAGCATTTGTGCCTTTCATTTCCTGGACTTGATATGGAAAAGCTAAGTTCCCCGGTAAATCCCTCATTTCTCAGCTGCCCTCCTCCCCACCCCCAAGGCCAGGCTGCGGGAACCAGACACCTTGGCTGAGATTGGAAATCAGATCACTTGAGCCGCCCCTGAAGGGCTCCGAATCCTTTCTTTGCCCCCAGCCTTTTCCCTCACTTATTGGCAGCCCATAACTTTTTAGGATGTCATTGGAGGAGTCAAAAAGGAGGTACGCTGCGGAAAGATTCATTTTGGTCACCAGCTTTAGGGCCTCATTAGTGGTCCATTACTGGTTATTAAATGTAGTGCTCCCCAAAGTAGTTTTCAGAAGCCAACCAACCAACAATTAAATAAAACCAACTCTGTGCATGCTGTCCTGTTCTCCCAAGGACCCATGGTCGCGGATTCTCAGGTGATGTGGTGTCTCTTATGGACGGCCAGTCCCTGGACACGAGGATGGGGAAGTCCGTGGTCCTTGCTGCACGCTGCTGGGATTCTGACATCCTAAGTGTTTAACCCAGTTCCAGGCTCTGAGCCAACCCAGTCCCACATGCAAGTCCTCCTGGACTGCTTGCTTATCTTTCCTGCTCCAGACACATCTTGGACCGCTCCCAAGGTGGAGGAGTCTTGGTGGCTCTAAACAGGCACCTGGGATTTCTGAATACTTCTCTTAGCGCGAAGCTTCTAGGATGGTGAAATGAGTTAACCCTGCTTCGTGCCCCTCAGGAGGCATTTTCTTAGAGAAACTTGTGTAATAGATGTCTGGGGATTTGGGAAGAAGTCTTCATAGACTCATGCAAAGTTCTTCAATAGCTAATGTTTGGTTGAGAGCTCTTGGCACCTTGCATGTGTTTCTGAAAAACCTCTGGTGGCGTGGTCAACAGTCAAAATCGCTAAGATAATTAATATGGTTAACTAATTAAAACCAATGTAAATGAATCCACTTATTAGGTCCCCTAAAGAATGACTTTTGTGTGTTTACAAAATATCTCTAGAATGAAAAATTTGAGGATTCTGTAAGTCGGGATTTTCATCCTTGGCACTGTTGACATTTTGAGCCAGATCGTTATTTGTGGTGGGGGCTTCCTGTCCATTGCAGGGGTCTGGGAGCAACCCTGGCCTCTACCCATTGGGGGCCTGTAGCACTCTTCACCCAGTTGTGACAACCAGAAATGCCTCCAGACTTTGTTACATGCACCCAGGAGGCAAAATTACCCTCGGTAGAGAACCACAGCTCTAAATCATTCAAAAATAATGAAAAGGCTTAGTCCTGAGTGTCAATCAACTTTGTATTTATAGAGTGAGTAACCTTATTAATGAAACTAGCTTCCTAAGTGATGAGCTAAATTAAATAATAATAAAAAAAACCCTAAATCTCCCAACCAGCTGAGCGAAAAGGTGCCACTTTCCTATCCCAAAGGGCAGTGGGACTTAGTAGTTGAGAACCACTGCTGCAGCCAGACACCTGCTGGCACACCTGGGATCTGCCCTGCCTCCTAGAAGGTGTGTGACTCTGGGCACGTCCCTGGGCCCGTTTCCTGTCTGTGGGATGTGGGGAGAACCTCAGCACCTGCCTAAAGTGATGGTGAGTCAGTGAGTGGACACAGAGAAAGCACTTGAGATGGGTGCCAGGCTGGGGACATGTGCACTCCCCGCCCCCCCCCCCCCCCCCCCCCCCCCCCCCCCCCGTGGGCTCATCATTATTATTCACAGAATCACTTCTCTGGGGTCTCACTGGCCACACCCAGCATCACTTCCACCACCCTCCCAGCTGTCACTTGAAGGGAAGACCAGGGGCGACAGGGTCGGGGGTGGGGTGGGGTGGGCGTTGAGGGGGGTGGAGAGCTTGGCCTGGCCTTTTGCAGTCTCAGACTCTTCCTCTTTTTAGCACCCAGACCGCTGCTAGCCAGGCTTGTGTCTGGCGGGGACTCTGTCTGGGCTTGCAGACTTTTGCTGCAAAAGGCAGACTTGCCCACTCCGGAGACAGCTCTCACAAATACAGGCAGCCTGCCACCTGCATTCACCTTGCTTTTTCTTCTGTGTGGATCACCCTGACATCCCAAACTTCGGGACAATGCACTTCGGCACCTATTTTGGAGCCTCTCCTCCTCTTTTAAAGGAAAAAAAAAAACCCACAAACACACAAAACCAATCAAAGCTATCACACCATGCAAGCCAACTGGGCCTTCAAAAAAATCACTGCCAAGTAGCTGTTTACAAGCTGAACAAATAATTATCCTGCCACAAGGAAGAAAAGTATTAATTAAAGCTATTCATTAAACCAGCCTCACTATTCTGTGGGGTTTATCTCGTGGAAGTGTCAGCCAGAGGTTAGGGACGGATTAGCACACAATGGAGGGCTTTGCCAGTTAAATCTCCTCCTTGTGGTTTGCTTTTAATAATAAAGTTGTCATTAAAAGAAAGAATTTAATGATTTTAATTGGGTTTAATTACTTGGAAACTCCTGGAAAACAGATCAGCTTGTTTAAAAGAGGAAGACAAGAAAATGATGGTTGTAAAGAAAAAATGGTTTGATTCACATGTTTAAACAGTGAAGTTAAAAAAAAAATAACACAACAACTTGGCTTCTTTGGCAGTTTCATAGGAGAACACAGAAAATAAAAAAGATCTTAGCTCAGCAAATGGGTCTATTTGCACTAACAAGAACGTCACCAAAAAACCCGTTGGATAAATCCCGTCACCACTGAGTCACAAAAGAGCCAAACTGACTACAAATGATTAAAATCATGTTCAAATCTAAGAGAACAAAGATGTCTAAACTGGTTCCTCTTTGGAAGTTTTCAGCAACAACTCTTTGTTTTTATCCTTCGAGAACTGCTCTTTCGGCTGGAGATACCGAGCAGGTTTTAAAGCATTTTCTGAGGACACAAATTCAAAGGCAAAAAATCATAAATAACTGGATCTGGATGTGGAGCAGGGGGCCCACTGTCCTGATCTGCCCAAACAGAGGGGTTTCCTGGGACTTGGGGTTCTGAGTGCTAAAATTGGCAAAGTTCCAGACGGACCCTGGGAGGTGTTCACCCTAAGGTGAGTGAGCCACCATCCAGGACCAAGGGCCATCTGACGGCATGGGAGACCAGGGCATTTCTGGAAGTTCACACAAGTGCTCAGGACAGGGCCTGCCGCCCAAGAGCCGACTGCTCCCGCCCAGCACCGATGTGTCCTCAATGCCAGGAGTCTTCAGCTTCTCATTATTAGCAGAGGTCGTGCGACTTCAGTATATTGTCCGCAGAGAGGACATCCTTACACAACCAGCAACGTGCTTCTAAAGACACGGTTTCTCAAAAGACATGTATTTCTCCATTTATTGTTATTTATTATATTTTTCGTTTACTCTATAAAGATTGTTTCCTACGTAGCAGGCTCAGTTCACTTTCTCATGTACTAACTCACTGAATCCTCCCCCAGTGATGCTATGAGGTGTTACTGATGCTACTACGCCTATGCTACAGAGGTGGAAACTGAGGCACAGGGAGGCAAAAGGACTTGCCTGAGGTCATATGGCTAGGGAATAGAGCCGGCTTTGAACTTGAGCAGTCTGGTTCAAGAGCCCGTGGTCTAGACCAGAGGCGAACTTTTCTAGACCAGGTGAACTTTTCCCTTCCCTTCCCTTCCCTTCCCTTCCCTTCCCTTCCCTTCCCTTCCCTTCCCTTCCCTTCCCTTCCTTCTTTTGATTATTTATTTATTTATTTATCTATCTATCTATTTATTTATTTATTTATTTACAAGACCCCCTCCCCACCCACACACACACAGAGGCAGAGACACAGGTGGAGAGAGGAGAAGCAGGCTCCCTGCAGGGAGCCTGATGTGGGACTCGATCCCAGGACTCCAGGATCACACCCTGAGCCAAAGGCAGACACTCAACCACTGAACCACCCAGGTATTGAACTTTTCTATAAAGGGCCAGATAGATAGCAAGTATTTTAGGCTCTGTGGCCCATATGGTCTCTGTCACTACTCAACTCTGCTGTGGCAGGACAAAAGCAGCCACAGGCAACATGTAAATGGATGGGCATAGCTATGTTCCAATAAAACTTTATGTAAAAAAAAAAGGGGGCGGGTCAGCGTTGGCCCACGGGATGGATAGAATTTGCCAACTCTTGTTCTAGAGCACTATGCTATCCTGTCATTTTGCTCTCAGTGACAGTCCCTTGCTGCAGGGATCCCACATGGGGGAGCATGGGGGAGGGCCATGCAAAACTAAAAAACCATTTCATTTCACCTAGTGACAAGTGTTCTGAAGAAAAGGAAACATGAAGACGTGCTGGAGGGTGAGAGAAACAGAGAGCAGGACTGATTGACGGTGTGTGTTTGGGGGAAGGCTACTAGAGGTGGAGTGGGCAGGGAAGGTCTCTCCGAGGAGCTGACGCCTGAGCAAAGACCCCAGTGAAACAAAGGAGCCGGCCGCGGGATGCTTAGGTAGCAGGAACAGCAAGTGCAAAGGCCACGAGGCAGGAGCAAGGTCTGTGTGCAGGAGAACACAAGGAAGGCCGTGCAATGAATATATTAAGGAAGTGGGAGTGGGAGGCAAGAACTGTGGGATCATCAGATGAGGCCATAAGGAGGAGTCTGAACTTTATTCAAAATGTGACTGGAGATCAGAGACTGGCTTCAAGCAAGAAGAATGAAATGATCTGATTTACAACCAAAATAGATCACCTGGGCTGCCTTCATGACCCAAGTCATCCTATGCAGCCAAGAACCTGGGGAGGTAGGGATTGTTATTATACCCATTTCACAGATGACGGTCTGGGGCTCGTGAATCCCCACTGTACTAACAGATGGAACTCAGCCTCAAGGATGGGTCTGCTCTGATCCTGTCCCTTCCTCCCCCCGTCACTCAGCCCTAGAGGACTTGGACCGTCATCTCTCAGCCCAAAGGTTTCTTTGTGTTGAGGATCAGGAAAGTGAGGGAGTTTGGCCTGAGCTGATGATACGGGTGTAAACGACTTACAAACACCGAGGGTATGTCGTGGTATGACAAACAGTGCTAAGTGTCCCATCACCCCCCACCACCACCGAGGAACCTAAAGAATGAGAGGAGGGTAGGAGAGAACAAACAACCACTCTGAGTAGCAAAATCAATTCCCTCTTACGTGGTGACAGAGCACTCAGCATACTGTCAGCTGGACTCCCAGCGCCTACAGAAGGGCCCTGAGAAGGAGCTAGAGGTCACTGTGGCTTCTCCCAGTCCCGAGGTAATGTTCTCATGGACATCCATCAGGACACGGGGCGCCTCTTCCCTCACACCTCAACTTAGCTGTCAAGGTACAGCATTGTTGAGAGTGACAGAAATTCATTCATCCATCCTTTCATTTATACCACAAATATTTACTGAGTGTCTTTTATGTGCCAGGCACTGTTCCAGGCATTGGGATGGGTCAGCAAACACAAGAGTCGTATAAATGAATTAAGCAAGATTTGTAGTATGTCTCATGGCAGGGATGTTACGTATGGCTGCACAGGTTGTGCACTGCATAACTCTAGCGGCATCATTCACATGGACTACCATGAAAGTGGTGCCTCCTAGAGTTGAGCAGTGCACATTCCCTACTTCTGGTTGGTGGTGGGAAATACTACAGGAAAAAATATATGACAAAGAATCTGCGTCATGCATGTGGGCTGTGTAGGAGGTATGGCAATTTCAGAGAATGGTTAAGGAGGTATTTGCTGAGAAGGTGGCATTTGAGTAGATTTTCAGGGGGAGAGGGAGGAAGCCATGGGGGTAGAGGAGCATCTGAGATAGAGGGAACCAAGTGTTCAAAGGCCCTGAGGCAGGAATGTGCCTGGAAGAGCTGAGTACCTTCGAGGAGGACAGTGTGGCTGGGACAGAGTGGGGGAGGGGAGGAGTACCAGAAGAGGGCATGGCATAGAGGTAATGGACCAGACCCTTTAGGGCCACATCTAAGGGCATGGGCTCTGGCAACTGGCCAGATTATGTTTCACCTTCAAACTTTAAAAAAAATATTTTATTTATTTATTCATGAGAGACACACACACAGAGGCAGAGACATAGGCAGAGGGAGAAGCAGGCTCCCTGTGGGCAGCCCGATGCAGGACTGGACCCTAGGACCCCGGGTTCACGACCTGAACCAAAGACAGGTGCTCAACAGCTGAGCCACCCAGGTGCCCCTCATCCTCAACTATTTATTGAGCACCTATTATGTGCTGGGTAAGACCACGCAGGCTCTTGGCCTCCGTGTGGCTTACGACATACACGTGGAAGTGAGTGCTCGTTGTTCTTGTCTGCTCAGCATCCAGCCCACCTGCTGGTAACAGCATCTTTTTTTTTTTTTTTTAAGATTTTATTTATTCATGAAAGACACACAGAGGGAGAGAAAGAGGGACGAACAGACACAGGCAGAGGGAGAAGCAGGCTCCATGCAGGGAGCCTGATGTGGGACTTGATCCCGGGTCTCCAGGATCATGCCCTGGGCTGAAGGCGGCGCTAAATCTCTGAGCCACCCGGGCTGCCCTGGTAACAGCATCTTAAGTGTTTTTTGGGGAGCCTGAGTTTCATCACACCCAATCTGTGTAGTTATGAGGCAGCTGACCCAGCTACCCCCTGAGTGACTGGTTTAAGTCAGGTCAAGGACAGCTTTGTCTGGGACTTAACTGGAACTACTGGGGAAAAGATAGTCTCTATTCACTGGGGTTACTGAGCTGGCAGGATGTTGGTCTCGTGCTGCTTGGAGGGCAATTTTTGCCACTGCAAATGAAAGAAAATCGAGTTCTCCTGACATTGCTTGAGCCCCTGGATTCAGCTGTGCCTGAAGCCAACCCATCCCTGAACATTTTGGTTATAAAAGCCAATGAATTCATTTTTCTGCTTGTCAGCTTATGTTGGGTTTCTGTTACTTTTAACTGAAAGAGAATTGATTTGACAGCTAATTATGGGGCACATCTAACATGCTGTGCTAGAAAGTAGGGCTATTTAGAGAGTGAAGACACAGTCACCATCCCTGGACTGGAGGAGTTGCAGTCTCATTGGGGAGACAGACAAGTAATGAGGTAATAAAACATGTAGTGATAAACGCTGCAAGAGGGACAAGTGCAGGGTGCTAAGGAAACACACAGGAGGGATGCCTAACCCAGCACAGTCAAGGAAAGCTTCCTGGAGGCGGGAGTCATCCAGGATAAGACCCGAAGGCTGAGTGAGCCTTAGCTGGGAAAATCAGTGGCAAATGAGAAAAGCGTTCCTGGTAGAGAGGGAACAGCAGACCAAGGCCCAGAGTTTCTTGGTGCAACTGCAGAGCTGTAGCCTAAAATATAAACTTGAGAATCTCAGAGCTGAGGCAGGAGAGGTTCTGGGAGGGTCTGGAAGCCGGCTCACTGAGTTTGGGCTTCATTCTGTAAATGAGGCACCCAAGACAGCTAGACTGACAGGGACCAAGCAGCTCACACGAATGAACAGAATGGCCCAGGTGAAACACATGGCTCTGTTGTCTTTCATTCTCCAACTCCTGCTGCAAGAAATATTTAACTTTCTTTTTTATTCTTCCTAGCGAGGAACAACCGTGCAGAGGAGAGTAATGATGACTGATATTTGGCTTCAGGCAACAGGGAGTAGTGGGGTCTGTGGCAAACTGGAGCTCACCTGCCCCATTTAGAGGGACAGCTGCCATGCAGCTCCAGCCAAGTGATGACAGTTGGGATTGGGGGTGCCTCATGGCCAGACCTTTGGATTTTTCAAGAGAACCCAGAAATCTGAATTTCTATGTGAATTTTCCAATTTTATTTTTAAAAGAGATTTATTTATTTGAGAAAGAGAGAGAGAGTGCGAGCACATGAGCAGGGCAAGGGGCAGAGGAAGAGGGAGAGAGAGAATCTCAAGTAGACTCCCTGCTGATTGCGGGGCCCAATGTGGGGCTTGATCTTACAGCTCTGAGATTACAATCTGAGCTGAAACCAAGATTCGGAGCCTCAATCAACCGAGTCACCCACGTATGCCTTGAAACCTCCCGATTTTAAATGCTGGCAACTAATTAAAAAAATGCAACAAAAAATGTTGTTGAGAGTCACTTGTGGCCTGTTGGCCCCCCTCCTTCCCCCAGCATGATTCTGACACAGGGAGCAACTAGGTGGGAGTGAAGGTCTGAAGGTTGGCCCTACACCTGGGGGCTTTGTGATCGGCTGTCATGTGCTCAGGTGGCCTTGGGGCTCAGAACGGCCTTTGGAGCTCTTGGGTCTGATTCTTTCTCTACCGCTCACTAGCTTGGTGGTCGGGGTAAGGTCCTTCTGGGTAGGATGGGGAGCACCACATCTGCCTTTGTGGGTTTGTCTTGAGGACCAAGTGGATGACTCGTGACCTTGTGCCATGCACGTGGGGGGAGGGGTTTATAGCTCTTATCCCTGAATTGGAGGCTTCTGGGTATGGGTATGTTACAAACGGAAAGTCATCATAAAAGTAAATACTTAAAAATTTTTTTTTTTTTTTTTTTTTTTTTTTTTAGCTCTTACACATAAACTCGACAATGAGCGAAATGAATTCCTCAAAAACCACAAACTACCAAAACTCACCCAGGATGAACCAGCATCCAGCATTAAAGGGATTGAATTCAGGGTGAAAAACCTCCTGAGAAACAGAATTTCCAGGTCCAGATAGTTTCACTGGAGAATTCCACCACACATTTCGAGAAATGAGCACCAATTCTGGACAATCTCTTTCAGAAAACAGAAGATGGTCCTCCCACCTCACTTATGAGGCCAGTGTTACCCTGACCCCAAAACCCAGTGAAGAGATTTTTTAAAAAAAATTCCTAATTTTTGGGGCCACCTGGGTGGATCAGTGGTTGAGCATCTGCCTTTGGCTCAGGGCATGATCCTGGGATTGAGTCCTGCATCGGGCTCCCTGCATGGAGCCTGCTTCTCCTTCTGCCTGTGTCTCTTCCTCCCTCTCTCTGTCTCTCATGAATGAATAAATTAAATCTTAAAAAAAAAACCCTACTTATTTTTCAAATAAAAAATGTGGATCGTTTTCTAGTTCCAGGTGCCCTTCAGGAAACATCACTTGATTCCGATGAACAAACCCCTCTCTAGTTCCTAAATATTTTCATTAGCTCAAAAGAAAAGCCTGTACCCACGAGGCTGCTGCTCCCCATTTCCCCCACACCCACCCGAGGCTCTGGGAACCACCCAGCTGTGTTCTATGTGTATGGATTTACATATTCTGGATATTTCATAGAAATGGAATCACACACGTATGACCTTTTGCGTTGGGCTTCTTTTACGTAGCATAATGTTTTTAGGGTCTGTCCACACTGTAGCGTGGATCGGCACACTGTGTCTTTTAATGGCTGAAAAATATTCTATTGTATGAACATCCTAAGATGTGTTTATCCATTCATCCGTTGATGGACATTTCCAAAGAGATTCTTCTTTTTTTTTTTTGAGATTCTTTTTTTTAAGATTTTATTTATCTATTCCTGAGAGACACACAGAGACACAGGCAGAGGGAGAAGCAGGCTTCCTGTGGGGAGCCCAATGTGGGACTTGATCCCGGGACTGAGCCGAAGGCAGACACTCAATCACTGAGCCACCCAGGTGCCCCCTAAAGAGATTCTAAAACTACTTATTTCAATTTTGAACTAGGCCCCTTGGGGGACCTGGATCAGAGATCTCCCCCTCTGCCATCGGAAGGGCCTACAAGTTCACTAGTTCACAGAGGAAGTGGGGGGAAGCAGGCATGGTGGGGGGAACCTCCTAATTCCCTGTCAAAGTCAATCCCCAATACAACCGCGCTGATACCTTCCTGCCATTCATCGAGTGACACCCTTACCCCTAAAGGCTCTCGGCAATTCCAGCGATCTTGGGACAGCTCAAGAGCCCTATTGTTGGAAAATAAGTACCGTAAAAAGTGCAGGTGGGGTGACGGGGGAGGCAGCTTCTCAACCTGCTAGTTAAGTGTAAGGGAAAATTGTTCTCATTATTTAGGTTCACAGGGGTGCCTAGGATTTTTTTTCATTCCTTATCATTGTGAGCACCAAGCTCTGTATTTACAGAAGACAAAGAGCTTCTTGCCCGAGCCCAACCAGCCCAACCTACAGGCTGTTGTAGGTTTTGCATAGGTGATTTAAATCCCCCTTCTTAATTATTATGTTTTTTTTCAGATCCCCTTCAGCATTCACTGAAAGGCAGAACTAAAGAAGGAAACAACAACAACAACAACAAAAAGTTGGTGAAGGAAGTCTTGGGAAGCGGTCAGTCCGCATTTGTTAAATTTGTGGGTGGAAAAATCAGGGGTCTTAACCAGCTTGAAAACCCACAACCTAAGTTGATTCTGCAAGGAAATGGTCTCTCCAAGCAGCAGAGAGCACAGGGCTTCAAAGAAAGTCCCTGCTAATGAGCACTTTTCTGACGACCCCAAACCATCTCTAAAATATATTTTATGTTGGAAATAATCCTTTAATGCTCTAAAATACATAAGCAGAGGCACTTGGCATGGAGGCCCACGGGCTCAGGGAAGCATTATTACAGGGGATTAAATCTACAAAGGGTACCACCCCCTGCCCACGGCCCCTCCAACTGTCATTCACCTCTAGGACATCTTTCAAAGCATTTCCAACCTCTTCCTCACCCACCCCCGCCAGAATGACAACCACAGATGCTTGCTTCTTGCCCTAATGGATGAGAGTGGTGTGGCCAGCCAAGTCACCAGCCCTGGTCCTACAAAGAAAATAATCACCACTCTCGAAGGCCCATCAAAGTCCTCATTTCTTTATTAGCCACAAAGACTAAATACCTTTCACTTCACCGAAAGGAGAGCTGGAGGGGGAAAAAAACAAAGATTTAAATACAAGGTTTAACCCCCAGTGGGGGAAAGAAATCTCCGACTTCCTCAGAAAATCCTTTCCAAATTGTCTTCATCTTGACTTAATCCACATCTACCGAGTGAATTAGGCAGTATTTATTTTGAAAATCTATTTTATAGAGTTCCAAGGACTCTGTTTTCCTTGGGCAGGGCTGACTCCATTTCAGAGCTGGGGGCCGCTGCGAGGGCCTCGCCAGGCCTTTAAACTTCCAAGGCGCTTGCCTCACACGGCTAACAGAGTGTAAATAAACACAGCTGAGCCCGGAGAAATTGGAAGGTTTTCTCATTAAAGAAATAAAATAAACAGATGTCCTTAAGCACTTTGGCTTGTGTTTGTCAAAGGATGGAAAGCTCGAGAGGTCTGAGCGGCAGAGGTGAATTAGAGCCGCATCTCAAGGTAGACGGAGCAAAAAAGAAAGAAAAGGAAAGAATCTGTGGTCCTCCGAATTAACTAATAGTCCTCCAGGGAGGGCACTTTTGATTTGAACCGTAGCAACTTCTACAAATAGTTTTTAACTGCTGGGTCATAAAACCGGGGTTTTTTATTTCTTCTCAGTTTGTAAAGCAGTAACGGACAGGCTCGGCTGTGTATCGCCAACTGGATCTGATTGAATCCTGATGGCACCGCGCTGGGTATTGGATTCCGGAATCCGAGCCGGAATCACGTAATAACACCCGCTGAGGAGTGGGGGAGGACGGTGGCTGGTCGGAGGGGGCAGAGGGGCCGGGGGGGGGGGGTTGTGTGTAGAGCCAAGACCTGGCCGGGCTCCTTCTACCCAGCCCCTTCCAGATGCACAAAGAGGCTGGCGGGCTGGCGGGGTCCACGAGGACAGTCATCACCCAGTGCGTTCATGGCTTACATCTTGCTGCACAGACTAACCTGTGAGGGGATTACCTGGGGGTCAGGTTTCAATGTCCATTCTGGTTCAGGATGCCTGGGACCCAAGACTCTGCATTTTTTTTATTTTTTTGAGTTTAAAATTTTTTATTTCAAATCTAAATATTTTATTTTTATTTATTTTTTTAAAGATTTATTTATTCATGATAGACATAGAGAGAGAGAGGGAGAGGCAGAGACACAGGAGGAGGCAGAAGCAGGCTCCATGCAGGGAGCCCGACGTGGGACTCGATCCCGGGACTCCAGGATCGCGCCCTGGGCCAAAGGCAGGCATTAAACCAGTGAGCCACCCAGGGATCCCCTGGATGACTCTTTTTTTAAAGATTTTATTTATATGTTCATGAGAAAGAGAGAGAGGGGCAGAGACAGGCAGAGGGAGAAGCAGGCTCTCCATGGGGAACCTGATGCGGGACTCGATCCCAGGACCCCGGGATCACAACCTGAGCCAGAGGCAGATGCTCAACCACTGAGCCACCCAGGGATCCCCCTCAAATCTAAATATTTTAAATAAGTCAGGGGCACTATTTAGAGCATCTCTACAGAATTCTTATAAAAGGAATCTTCATCCATCTGAATTTTGAATTGCTGTATTTAAAATGTGGGGCTATATCTGGCTGTTCTAAATGCCCATTGGTCATATTTGCAATGGTTTCATGTCACTGTCATCCTTCAGGGGCCAGAGGTGCCACCTTCTCCAAAATATAGTGACATTCTGATTTCAGTCCTTGGAGCTCTAAATGTCATCAGGACCGTGACTTTGGTGCAAGTCACCTTTCCTTCTTCTAACAACTTAGATTTACAAGTGTATGTTGAAGATAAAGGATTTTTAAAAAATTTAAATTCAATTTGCCATCATATAGCATAACACCCAGTGCTCATCCCATCAAGTGCCGTCCTTGGTGTCCATCACCCAGTCACCCCATCCCCCCTCCTCCCCGAGACTCTGTATTTCTAGCAGCTCCCCGCAGATGCTGGTGCCCAGGACGCACTTCAGGAGGGCTTATGTTATGGGTTCTGACACTGAGGAGTTCCCATTTTTGTGATTGGGAGGAATTCTGAACATCCAGACCTCGTTGCGGTCTTAGTCTGGGGCTCCCCGGAAGCAGCCCCTAGGCCTAGGCTTTGGGAGCCAGCAGTTCACGGGGAGGAGACCCCAGGGAAGCTCTGGTGGCTGAGCAAGGAAGTGGGGGCAGGGGAAGGAGGTCAACGAGGTCAACGAGGTCAATGAGCAGGTGACTGCTGTGCACAACTGGGGACATCTGGGAGACTGCAAGGAACACCCCAGAGTGTCACAGGTCCCAGCGGAGGGAGGCCGTCATGCCCACAGGAGTGGGGAGGGCTTCGGGGACAGGGCGGGGTGCTGCCAGCACCCCTCTAGTGAGAGTTCCATCCCAGCCACTCCATAATGATGATGGTGATGGGATCCTGTTGCCAAGCAACCCCAGGGAGAAATGAACCACTGCAGTGGTGCTCTGGCCAGTGCCGTGGTGCTCGGAGCCATCGACAGGGCGTTTAGGCCTCGGCAGGAAGGGCGGAGAGTGGACACGGGGTGAGGAGCGCCGCTTCCCTTCCAGTTGCTGGAAGAGGGGAGGAGTGCTGGTGGCAGGGGTTTGCACCACCCCAACACAACAGAGCCCCCAGCAAACAGGATCCCGGGATATGTGCCTGAGGGGAAGGCGACAGCCCATATTCCTCAGAGGACACCAAAGGCCCTGCCTAGAACTACCTGACAAGGCTGAGAGGTCGCTGGAGGGAACTGGGGGCCAATCCTCTCTGCCCCTGCATATCGCACACGCTCTGGGCACCACCTGGCATCGGTGGGTCACAAATATGTGTCTCTGGGGACAAAGAGCACCACACAGGAGTGGAAAGGCTTGGCGCCCAGGTGGCACGTGTAACCCTCTGTTCCAGGGAGTGAGGGGGGTGAGGTGCACCTGGGGGGCACGTGTCCTGTCAAGGGTCCCCACTCTTTGGAAACTCAGGCCTGGCGTTATCAGACCTCCCCGGTCTTTAAGAGAAGTGAGGCATCCAGATTTTTATGTAAAATAGCCAGGTTTAAAAATACTGGCAGGGTGCCTGGGTGGCTCAGTCATTTGAGTGTCTCACTCTTGGTTTTGGCTCAGGTCACCATCTCAGGGTGGTGGGATCGAGCCCCACATCGGGCTCTGTGGTGGGCATGGAATCTGCTTAGGATTTTCTCTCTCCCTCTGCCCCTCGCCCCCACACGCATGTGTGCGTGCGCTCTCTCTCTCTCTCAAAAAACAAAACAAAACAAAAACAAACAAACAAAAACACACACACACACACACAAAACCAACAACAAAAAACTCATTGGCAATGAATTGAGAATTTAAGGACATGCAGGGGGCCAGACTAAACCTGTCTTTATGCCAGATTTGGCCCTGCACTGCCAGTGTTAAACCTCGAATCTTTTTTTCTGATGAGCAGGGCATGGCTCTTTAAAAGGTGCCACGGAAGGAAACCCTGGATGGGATTCTGCTCAGGCAGGCATCAAGGGCCACGTGGTTCCGGCCTAGGTTCCCCACATGCCGGAATGTCCCTGGCCCCTGGCCTGCCTAGAGGGGCCACTTGCTCAATGCTCCATGGCCTTCGCGGAGCCCCTGCTGTGGGCCAAGCTCTGGGTGAGGCCAGGTCAGGCTGGCACCCAGCATCGTGGCCCCGGAGAGATGCTGACGAGCCCCTGTCTTGTCATGTGTGTGGACATCTGTTCCCTTGAGGGCAGGCACCCTGGAATCTCAATTCTGCAGTGCTTGCAATCGCTTGCATTTACAACTCCCTGCCTGCAAACTATTTATTTATTTGCTTATTTAACAAATATTTGTCAGGCAGTTGTGCCAGGTGCTGCTGAGTGCCAGGGGACAAAGCTATGAACACATGAGACCCAGTCCCTGCACTCTTGGAGCTCAGGGGTCAAATAGAAGGGTTCCCCTCCAGTGGGTTTTCATTTTTACCCTGAGAACATTCACACGGATCGCTGGGGATACAGTTTAGATGCACGGTTGAGAGCAGTAGGCCACACCTTGGCTTTCATCCCTTCCAAACTGGGTGACTCAGCCACCTTTTGAGTGTCGGTTTCTCCAGAAATGGGGGTAAGAGGACAGCCATGCCTTACAGGTTTGTGGTGGGGATGCGGTGAGAGCGAACACTTCAAGCTCAAGCGCTCCCTGAAGGATGCTTGTTGCTGCCATGTCTGTGAGGGTGGGAGTTGAGGGGTCCTGGGTGTCCTTTTCGTGGGGAGGGTGGAGAAGGTAAACATGGAATTCAGAGCAGCCATTAGACACAGGGTTTCTCAGCTGCAGCACTACGTACATTTGGGGTCAGATAACTCTGCGGTGGGGGCAACCTGTGCATTGTGGGATGTTTCACAGCAGCCCTGGCCTCCACCCACTGGATGCCAGTAGCACCCCTCTAAGTTGTGACAACCAATAATGGTTGTGACATTGCCAAATGGCCGTTGGGGGACAAGTCACCTCCAGTTGGGAACCAGTGAGTCAGACCCTGGATGTATGGCCACGTGGAAGGATCTAAAACCAGAGCTGAAGGAGAAAAGTGAGAAACACTGGGTGTTTAAACAACGCCGTTCGTATCTGTGACAGAAATGCACACAAAAAAACCAGCATATATTTCACAGGAAAACAAACAGAATCTACAGCATTAAACTATGGGGAGGGGAGGAGGAAGATCCAAATGGGTCTAAAAGGAAACGCACAGCGCACCCCCGTGAAACGAGAGGAGCTTCGTGTGCACAAAGAGTATGAATAACTCAACGTCTGCATGTGAGGTCCAACTTAAAAAATAATAGCGCTCACAGCAGAGTACTTGGCATATAGCGCATCGTGCAAAAAAATAGGATAATTTGTTCAAGAGAATTCGCTAGTTGGCAATAGGGAGGCGAACAGGTCAGGTCTCTTCAGAGGAAGATCCTGGATGGAAAACAGGACTTCTCTGTAGCCCGGTGTGGACTCGTGTTGCACTCTTTATCTGTGGTTGATTCTGTCTTTAAAATATATCCAGACTGCCACACTGCTCACCACTCCACCTCTACCACCCTGCTCCAAACAAACACCATCTTTCAGCTGGACCTTTGCAGTAGTCTGCTCACTGGTCTCCCTGCTTCCAATCTTGCTCCCCTGTGGTCTGCTCTCCTCAGGGGAACAGCCAGAGGGATTCTTTAGAAATAGAACTCAGACCCTGTCCTTCCTCTACTCCAAGCCTCCATGGCTCCCACTTCAGAGTCAAAGCCTGGTGAGTTATTACTCTCCTCCTTGCTTGCTCTGCTCCAACCATGTCAGCTTCCTAAAATCCACCAGGCAACTTCTGCCTCCGGGGCTTTGCGCTTGCTTTTCCCTCTGCTCCTCTGTCAAATATCTGTTCCTCTACTTCCTTTAAGTCTTTATTCAACATTCAGCTTCTCCATAAGGCCTCCTTCCCTGGCTGTCTTTTCTCAAATTTAATTTCAATCCCTGTCCCCGGAAATACTTTAAATACTTCGAAGAACACCATCCACAAAGCGAAAGACAACCCACCGAATGGGGAAAAAAATATTTGCAAATCACATATCTGCCATTGCAAAAGACTGCAAATCACATATACATCCAGAATATATAAAGAACTCTTAGAGGTCAACAAGAAAAAGATATACAGATCAATTAAGAAGTGGACAAAGGATCTGAAGAAATATTTCTCTAAAGAGGATACTATCAATGGCCAATAAGCACACAAAAACATCTTTAGTCAACATAATTAGTCATTAAGGACGTACGACTCAAAACCACCACTTCACATCCACTGGGAGAACTATAACCAAAGACATACTAACAAGTGTTGGTGAGGAAGTGGAGAAATTGGAACCCTTACATACTATACTACGTAGGGGAGTGTCACATGATGCAACTGCTCTGGAGAACAGTCTGGCAGTTTGTCAAAATGTTAAACCCGGAGTTACCATATGACCCGGCAATTCCACTCCAGGTACACACCTAAGAGAACTGAAGACAGATGTCCATGCAAAAGCTCATCCTCGATGTACGCAGCATTATTCATAACAGCCCGAAGCCTAACGGTCCCTCAATTCACAAAGGGACAGCAAAGCGCAGTCCAGTCCATACAAGGGAGAATCACACAGCAATGAGAAGGGACGGAGGGGTGGTATTCTCTACAGCATCGATGGATCTCGGAAACAGCAGGCTAAGTGAAAGAGGCAGGTCACAAAAGACCACATATTGTATGATTTATTTTATAATAAATGTCTAGAAGAGACAAATCTCTGGAGGCCAAAAGTAGATTTGTAGTTTGCCAGGGCCTGGGGGAGATAGGGAAGTGACTGCTTAGGGGCAAGGGCTTTCCTTCTGGGGTGATGAAAACATCCTAAAGTTAGATGGTGGTGATGGTTGCACAACTCTGTGAGATGCTAAACATCGCTGAATTGTACAGACTGGAACGTGCAGGTAGGGCATGGGGACTAGATCTCCGGAAAGCTGTTATTAAAAAGACACACACAGCTGGTCCCAGAGTTGACTTTCCAACCGATACTGAGCTGCCTGGAAAGCAAGGCACAAAGGGAGGAGTCCGGCGGACTCACTGTGAACCCCTGGGCGGTGGACTGCTGATTAATCCTTCTTAGAGTCCTCTCCTGGCCACAGGCAAAGAAAGGCTCCTGACCACCTTGCATTTGCCTAATCCGGGCTGGAAAAAAGTAGAGTTCAGGGACTGCTGGGAGCGGGGTGGGAGGAGGAGAGGTTAGGGAAGAGGCGGCGATTGCTGGCTGCTCCAGCTCTCCAGGGAATTTCTAATGGATCCACAAGATGAGGGGAGGTACAGCTACCAAGGGGTTGCTCTGGCGCTGAGCACCGGGTAGGAAGAGATGGAAAGGAAGTGGAGAGATGACAGCCTCGAGCAGCACATGCCTCTGATTGGGAACAGGAAGAGAGCCCAGTTTCTGTTTGAAAATTCAAACACTCTGTTTTGAATCATTCCTTAATCATTTTAGCTCTGTTGGTCTTATTTCCCTAAGTAAACAGCAAGTTACCCCTTTGGCTGGGACCACAATTGGTATGATTTCTGCTTCTTGGACAGTGCTCAATGCAGAGGCCACAGGCAAAGAGCCGCTGGGCCTGGGCGCTGGCATGGATGTACAGGCTGTCTCGGCCTTCAGAGCCCATTCTGGACCTCCGTGGTCCTCACCCTCTTCTGGAAAGAGCATTTCAGTTTCCTTTGGGAAACATCCCTCCTCCATTCTGTGCATTTGGTAGGGATGGAGCTGATCTGCTCCTCTATTCTCTCTGGGCATCAGCTCTTGATCTGGGCTGGCTAATCAGAGCCACAGAGGTTGGGCCAATGAGATTCAAGCCTGAGAGTTGTGCTGGAATTCAGGAAGTAGGCCTTCTTTTTCAGTTGGGATTGCTGACAGGGAGTTGCTCTATGGAGAGGGTCAGCTGAGGGATACAGAAAGACCAAGCCCCGAGAACATTGCTTGTGTTCCTGGATCCAGCCCAACCTGAATTCCAGATTCCTCTGAGTGTTTCAATTATTATGATTCAATAAATACCCTTTATAGCTTAAACACTGCATGCTTCAAACTGACTCCTGCTTGATACCAGTAATTAATAATGAGCTCCACATAGCTGTAGGTTCTGGAAAAGCACAAAGAGGAAGAGTTGTGGGCCAAAAGTCAAGGCCACATATTTTTGTTCTATTATGAATACCTTGACTACATAACCCCCCGGTGTCTCAGTTACTCTGTCAGCAAGATGGGGCTCATGCTCCTGTTCCTCTAGGTCCTTGATACTTCTCTGATTTCCAAGTTTATTGCTGTAGCCCAGACCTCTCTTTGGAGCTTCAGAACTACAAATACGATTGCCCTCTACATTCTTCAACATTTTTCTCTTTCATTGTTCTTCGTCTTATTAGATGGTACTTTGTGCTAGGAAAACGCTAGCTGTCCAATATCCATTCTTCCTTTCTGTCTGAACTTTAATGGTGCACGTGATGAAACTGCATTTCCCAGACTCCCTTGCAGCTACCTGTGGCCATGTGATCAGGTTCCAGCCAATGGGATACGAATAGAAATGATATGTATAGGTTCTGTATCTGGCCCTTAGCAGAGAGGGGAAAAAAAATAAAAAGGAAGTAAAATAAAGAGGAGTAAATTCTTCTTTTCCTGTTCCCTCTTCCCATTGAGTGGAATGTACCATGAGGGTGAGCTAGGTTTTATCTTGCCTATGAGGGCAATGGTCTAGGGATGACAGGGAAACACATAGGGCCTTGGTGCCTGGTGCTGTGTAGCAGCCCTACCAGCTGGAGCTGCTCACGCCTGGACTGCTACATGGAAGAAATAAACTGTCTTGCTTAAGCCATGGTTATTTTGGGTCTCCCTCGGGGTGGCTGGCTTTAGCAAATGAAAATAAAAAGCCCCCATTCCTTACCTAGGGGAGAACTGGAGGAGGGAGTGGTGAATTCTAGAATTGGAGTGAACATGGCACAGGGGACCTGGGATGCTCCAAGAGCTTCTCATCTCAGCTTTCCCTGGACATCCTGGGTGCTCACAGGCAGGCAAGTGAGCCTGATATATGACTTTTACTCTCTCCTGGGTGATCTTACTCTCTCTGGGCCTCAGTTTCTCCTTCTGTACTATGGAGACTATTTGTGCATGTTGGTCTCCTAGGTCCTTCCAACTCCGGCCTTCAGTGGTTCTGAAATTCCAGCATAGGATGTTGGCACTCAGATGCCAGTGGGGCCAGGAGGTTCCCATAAGTGGGTTAAACAGGCCAAGTGGGGGCTGTGGTTGGGCTGCACAGCAGACGCCCCCTCTAAGGAGGCTAGTCGCTACTCAGCTCCTGTTGATTGCTGCCACATGAGAATGTAGGATTGCCAGATTTTCTAATTTTTCAAGAAGAGTTGGAAATCTGGATTGTTTTGGTCTGTACAATCTCCTGATTTTTAAATGTTGGCGACAAATTCACATTTTTTCAAACACTCTAGGGGCCAAACAAAAATGTCTGCAGGCTGAATTTGGTCGGTGGCCACCAGCTAGGCATTTTTTGTTTTGATACTATTTTCCTTCCTTCCTTCCTTCGACAAATATTTATTTGGCGCCTTCTAAGTCGCAGGGGGCGGGGGAGACTGTTCTATGAACTGAGGATAAAGCAATGAACAAAACAGGGCAAAAAATGTGCCTGTCATCATGTAGCTTTCATTCTAGAGGATTGTTCTGACTTATTCATGCAACAAATATTTATTGAGCAATTCTGGCCAGGCACACGTTCGCGGACCCTGCCCTGATGGTACATATAGCCTAGAAGGGAGGCAGACGGTGAGTGCATAATTATGCATGAAAAACACAGTAATAAGAAGAGTTGCAATTTAGATAAAGGGGAGTGGTTAGCAAAGTCCTCTTGAAGGAAGCTAATGAGAACTGAAACTAAGATTTAATCTAGTGAAAGAACATGCTAGAATATTCCAGATTACAGCAGAGGCTTCCAGTGTGCCCCTTCCCCATTTCCCCTCAGCTGTTGCCATTCCTCTACATGCAGAGGCTTTCAATTGTTAGCACCATACTCTAGGGGTTCCTTGGGGCCGGCGGGCAGTGCAGGGAGGTAATACTCTTAGTAGAGCCTTCAGCCTATGACAGAAGGGAATATGCGGGTAAATATCCCAGCACCCTCACTCATTCCAGTGTCAACCTGGGATGTATGTTCTAAAGTCTCCTGGGGGCCTCTGGTGGGACTGAGCCTCATCTGTAGGAGTAACAATTTATGCAACCTGTACTGCCCCTGCCTCACTTTCCTGCTCTGTGCCTGGTGCTTCCTGGGAGAAACCCAGCAGAGATGAGAGACAATTGGCTGAGTTTGAGGGCAGAAAGCAATTTAGGATGAGTAGTGGGAAATGGGGCTGCAGAGTGGGGCGGGAGCCAGCTCATGAAGGGCCTTGCGGGGCTGGGGTTAGGGTTTGTCGACGAGGAAGCTGGTGACCATTTTCTAGAAAGGAAGTGGCACGATCGGGGCTTGTGTTGGAGGAGGACCCCTCTGGCAAAGAGGACTGACGCGGCTCAGGTGGCATGGGCTCAGAAAGGTGCTCTGGGCTTTGTGCCTGTCTTGAGGATGCTCACAGTTGGGTTTCTGGAACGGTGCTGGCATAGACACAAAGACCATCCCCAAGATTACACAGCCCTACACTATCTACCAGAACCCAACTGTCCCGCTGTAGAACTTCAGAGTGGGCTATCTCTAAGGGCAGGAAGGGTGAAGGCATGTTTTCTTTAGGTGGGGGGGAAGGGAACTTAACCAGGGTGGTTAGAAAACCCCAAACACACCCAGACCGAGTGGGCAACCCACTACTCTAGGCCCTTTGGGATGGCCCAACCTTTTGCAATGGCTGCCAAGTCCACTCTGGTGTTTTCAGCAGCTCTGACTCTGCCATCCTCTACCTAAGCTGTGCTCCATCCAAGAACGCACGCCGGATTTCCCGCAGGCACTGCTAGACATATTAACGGCATTCCTACGTGGCAAGAGATTTCTGCACCACCGACACCATTTTTATATTCTTTACAACATAATGGCAGATGATAAATCTATCGCACTAATTACACATCCAGCTTGTTATAACCCCCATAAAAAACACGAGCAGCTGGAAAAGCCATGAGGTGATGTCAAATCATATTTCTGGTCTCTAAACAGAAACAGAAATATTTTCCAGGCGCTGGTGAGTCTCATGGTTCCTACCCATGCGTGGAGGCAGCTGCCAGCAGGTCGCTCACCTCGGATGAGATGATGGCTCGCCTGTTCTCGAAAGCTCTGTCTCTCCACCCCCACCTGTCTCCCTGCAGAGATGGCATCCACATGTGGTCTGCCGGGGAGGCAACAGGGCCAAGGCAAAGAATCGGCAGGCCTTGCCTGCTATCTGCCCGGTTCGTTTTTGCATTATTAAGGTGGGGTCCGTGTTGCCTGCCTTCACCACCCCTCAGCTGACAGCCTTTGCCCAGAATTCTAACTGGACGGTTCTCCGATATAACTTGATGATATGTTTGCAAAGCTGTGGCGAAGGTCCACGCCGGAGCTGAGAAAACGCCTCCCCCTCGTCTCAGAGAAACGGAAGGAAAATGGAATTCATCTGCCGGAGACACTAAGATAAACAACAGGGAACCAGAAAAATACTTTACCTCGTTTTTTAGCTAAGATTACTGTTTTTGGCCAGTGTATCCTCGCCCTCTTAGGAGGGAGACAGCTGAAGCCTCTAAGCTTATATCCTACCAAGTGGATGCTGAACGCCTTGTGTGTTGGAAGAAAGGCATTGGGGGATGACAGGAGGGGAAGCTAATTAAATTTTCACATGTCGAGGAAAAATTTCATAGGAGTTCTCAAACCCAGACTGACCCAGAGGGGCAGCTTTAGTTGGAGAAGGCCGTCTCATAAACTACCCCCACAATTCCCAGGACAAACCAGCTGGACAGATTGTCATGTTGAAAAAAAAAGAGAGAGAGAGAGGGAGACACAGAGAGAGAGAGAGAGAGAGAGAGAAGAGACAAAATGGATTCTTACCTTCCCATATCTGGATGCAAAAGTCCCGGTGAGTAAGGAGTGAAAAATAATTATTGTCTCATCCAAATCCCACACGAACACACGCTGTGATGAAAGAGAGGAAGAGAATGGAGACAAATGGACTTGCTTGCATCTGACTTAATGTCTGCAGAAATTAATTCCCCGGGAGGAGAGAGAAATCTTGAAAAACATTATCTTTAAGTTATAAAACATGTGACTCACTGATGTGTCACTGGGTCCCCATCCAACCTCAGCTGTGTAAAGTGGATTCTGATGGCCAATTCTGGGCTCCTATCAACCCACAGATGCCAGAACCAAGAAGCCTGTTCTTGCCTTCCACATAAAAGCTCGAAAATGGAGGAGACCAGTCCAAAAACAACAATAAAAATCATATAACTCATTGGGAAAAATGAAGTACTACCTTTTTTTTTTTTTTTACATTCACTGCTCACCATAAACCCAACTGCTTCTAAATGCTCCTGTTTTTAACAATCCTGGGGATTACCTCCACAACTCTTAAGTAACATACTTATGCCTTCTTTACTTCCCAATTTGCCAACTTTAGACAATAGCTCTTGACTGAGTAATGCCAAAGATGAGGGTTTAGCTCCTGGTAATGTCCCTCATTTTTCCAGGACTTTGCATTTTTCACATATGTGAGGCCCTTTATTTCTAAGACCATCCACTTTGGACACTTTCCTCGGCTAAAACAGTAAATCCCCCATGGAAGATGATGGCTGCCGGCGTCCAGCGTCCCCACCCCTTCCTCCACTCCTCCCAGCTCCGATTTGAGCAGCGTTGTTAGCCTTATTTTTGCGCTGCCAACATGGACAGACTTATTCGTGCATTTGGTTTCAGAGCTGCACTTCCATCTCCTGGGCTCTGTCTAGATGCTGCTTTTCAAAGCTGGTAACCAGTAAAGAGCACTCACATCTTGTGATTACTGTTCCCTGCAGAGCCCAGTGATGCTGGGATTTCCCTTCCTTCTCTGGGTGTCAGATGTCTTAACCCTAGAGCCGCTTTCAGGAGACAGTTCCTCCTATCAAGGTCACGTCCTTTCCTGCGCTCTTTCTCAGTTAAAATCATGCCATATCCCGGTGTGTCGATGTAGGAGCCATGTCCTGTCTGGAATAACTTTTTGTTTTTGCAGGAGTTTATTGATTTCTTTAATTCTTTTCTAGTTTCCAATGATGTGTCTTCATTAGAATCTCAAATTTGGCCACACCCTCCATATCAAAGATGTTCCTCCTCGGTGACAGGATGTTCCAGTGTGGACTGGATCATCTTCAGGCTTGCTGAAGCATCCTGAGATGTCCTTTTACTGCATTTCCAGATGAGATCCACTTTTTCTTGGATTCCAAGTCTTTTTTTTTTTTTAAGATCTTATTTATTTATTTGAGAGAGAGAGAGAGAGTGAGAGAGTGAGCACAGGCACAAGGAGGGGAGGAGCGCAAGTAGGGAGGAGCAGAGGAGGAGAGAGAGGGACAAGCAGACTGCACTAAGTGCAGAGCCCAACGTGGGGCTTGATCCCAAGACTCCAAGATTGTGACCTGAGCTGAAACCAAGAGTTGGATGCTCAACCAACTGAGCCACCTAGATGCCCCTCTCTCTTAGTTTTCTTCCTGGTTTGCTTGAGCACATCTTTAAGCTGCTTCTTCTAAAACGATGCCTGGAAAATAGAATTCCTACATCGCTATCTTTATGTTGCTCTATGGTACCTCTGGGTACAGAATTCCAATTGGAAAATAATGTCCTCTAGATGTTTGAAAGCATTTCTCCATTGGCTTGTAGTGTCCGGGGTGACTGGTGAGAAGTGTGATGTTTCATTGATCTTCAGTCCTTTGCAAGTTTTGCTTTTTTTTTCTCTTTTGGATACTTAGGATCTTTATATTTGCAATCTTCAAGTTCCAGGAGGATATACCTAGGTGTGATCTTTTTGCATTCATACTGTTCAGCACCTGGCATTTTCGATCTTCCTTCCTTCTTTCTTTTTTTTCGATCTTATTTCTTTAAATGATTTCCTCCCACCATTTCCACTGTTCTCTCTTGCTGGAATTCCTGACAGTCAAATTAGACTTTTTTGACCAATACTGCTTATACTTAAATACTTTCTATAGTTTTGTCTTTTTGATCTGTACTCTGGGAGGTTTCTTAAACATTTTCTCCTAATCCTCCTATTGAACTTCTGTCATTTAAAAATTTCCAGTGACTCTTACTTTGTCTCTGAATATTTCCTTCCCAAGACCCTCCACTTCTTATTTTCTGGAGGCAAGAGCTTCTTGGATCCTTATAAGAAAGCCAAACAGAATTTTCCTATGTTCTTTTTTATTTCTTATATTCTATCATTTATCCTATTACCTTTTCTTGACCTAATTTTTCACATTGTTGGTTTTCCTCATTTTCCTGGTGATGACTGTTTTTAAGAGCAAAGGGCCCGACTGATTGTGTGTGTAGCTGGTGTAGGGGATGAGCGCCAAAGGCAGCTACTCAGTCTGCCATCTCGAATGGGCCACCCCTGAAAACTCTCTGGAGGTGAATGGCTCTACTTACACATAAGGCCTTTGCCATGTCCTTAACAGTAAAGAGCAGGGTGGTCTGTAGGAGGAAAAGGTCAGTTAGTGCAGGGATTTTTCAAAGTAATCGGCAGATATGAGTGTCATTTCATGAGTTTTTTGGTCTAATTATAGTTATGTGTGTGTATGTGCTGGGTCACAGTATTAAGTGTTGTTCTTATTATGAGTCATGGTAAAAAAAAGTTTGACAACTATTTTTTTAAAGATTTTATTTATTTATTCAGGAGAGACACACAGAGAGAGGCAGAAACATAGGCAGAGGGAGAAGCAGGCTCTCTGCAGGGAGCTCAATGTGGGACTCGATCCCAGGACCTGGGGATCATGCCCTGAGCTGAAGGCAGACGCTCAACCACTGGGCCACCCAGGTGCCCCAACAACTACTGTTTTTAAGAAGGGCTTCTGGATTTCAATATTCTAAGTCCTAGTTTATCTGAACTAACTCAGCTGGATTAGTTAAACTTAGAAATTTTGGTAAAGGAATTAAAAAAAATCAGTGAATATTTTCAAATTGAATGCAGATTCCATTAATTTATGTACTACACTCCCTTTGAAGAACAAAGTCTGTCCCCCTCCCTAGCCCTCTCTTCCCCTGCCCTAGATCCTTAGTGAGTGGGTTTCTGGGGGCTATTATGCAGGTGATCCGACTCTCTAGCTCACTAGGGTTTGGGTCAGAGAAAGCCCCTAATCCCAACTGGGTCAGAGGCCTTTCCTTGAAAACTTCAAATTGGAACCTAGAAAGACATTCATCATCTTTGAGTGGCTGTTGGCGGCCTAGCGATCTGAAGGACAGGGAGGGCCAGTCTCTAGGGAAGAGAGGGATGGAAAGACCACCCCACCCTCTTCCAGGACCTGGATTCAGTTAGAAGCAGAGTGGGGCTGGAGGAGGGTGGAGCCCAGGAGCCAGCCGCTGAAAAGACACCAGGTCCGGGAGTCTAGCACCTGCACTGTGGCGCGTGGGGAGAGAAGGTATAAACGTACTTCCTTGCCTCGTCTACCTACTGGTTCCAGTATCCTGCTGACACTCTGCTGTCCCCCGCCCTGGGGTTCTGAGAGAATTTCGGTATCCCTAAAATAACTTCTGCTTTTTCACTTGAGCTAGCTCAGGTTGGTTTCTGGCACCTGCAGTTGAGGGATTTCAACTAATCTACACTCAGAATTTCTCTCCTTTCCACTTCTCTACATAACTTCTCTCTCATGGGCTCCCGTCATTAGCAACACTGCCAAAGACTTGGGAGGTGAGACCCGGGCCAACCCTCCACGCTGACGGCGAGCATGGAAGTAAAACATAGCTCACGCTTTTTCGACTGTCCTTGCCTAGTTGTTTCCTCTGGAATCAAGACGCAGATGTTTCCAGAATGGTATCGCCCTGTAAATCCCGACTTCCCTGCCACCTCCACTACCTTCTCCGTTCAGCAGAAAATGTCTCCCTCCCCACCCCTACCAAGAGCAGAAGGCACATAAAGTGACTGATTAATGAAAGAAAAAAAAAGACATTATGCTCTGGTCTCTGCATCTCCTTAGACCTGTGACCTGAAGCTGCAGGAAATCCTCAGGAATGTGGGAGGCAGACAAAGCAAAGACAACGTGAGGCAAACAGATTTTCTTCGAGGCTTTTGTAGAGGCCCAGTCCTGCTGAGGGGACGGTGCAAAGTCTCCTCCGTGTTGGAAGGTCAGGGTTGTGAGAATTAGAGGAAAAGTAAAGACAAATCCCTATGCCTGAGAGCAGTCCCGGAGACGGGGGAAGGCTGGAACTGGGGCAGGTCCCCAGGGGGGCCAGGCTCTCAGGGGGGATGGCTGCTAGTACACCCCGGGAGGCTGACCAAAGGTCGGAGGCAAGCGTGGTATCCCAAATATTCAACACCTTCTGGGACAGCTGGGACAGACCCTAGCCATGAACAAGTGCTAACAACCCTGCCAGTGAGTACAGCTCTACTAGCGAACGCTGGCTAGATCTCAAAAGCCATGGTGGTGGGGCATTTGTTGTTGGGCCCCCAGCACCCCGTCCCCATCTGATAAGAGCACGCTGGTGTTCTTCTCCCACTGTGTGCTGTCTTGGTGGAACTGTCAATCAAGGGCCAGCCTGAGCCAGGCCAGTGGGAGGCTGACTCCTTGGAATCAGACACAGTGTGAAGTGATGCTAGGATCCTACGTGGTTTACTCTCCAGCAGGGGCAGCATCCTCAAGGTTCCAGAGATTCCTCAGCATGGCCTTTGTTTGTTACTGTTCTTTCGAACCTTGGTTTTGTGACTTCCTCTCCATGTTGCTCCCTCTCAGTAATTTCCATTTTGCTTAAGTAACCAGAACCAGTTTGTGCTGCTTGCAACCAAAGGATTGTCTCGAAGTCCAAGGTTCCCGTCCTCAACAAGGATTCCCACGCCCAAGGTATGGCATGGAAACCCAGAAGTCCAGAAACTGGCTGGAGACTCAGTCAAAATTACATTGACTTTAGGGAAATGGTGAAAATGATATTTCTTAGTACATCTGAATTCAAGGCCCAGCTTTGTAGTTGCTGCATAAATCGTACAGGGTTATGACTAGAGATGGGATGATGATGCCTTCGGATCTCTCGGCCTGGACCCAGACCTTGCCGATACTACCCGTATACTCATAGCACACTCAAGCCAACAGATCTGCCCTCCTATATTTCTGCCTTTTGCAAAGAAGTATGAACTAATGAACATGCCCATTTTTCTCCCTAGATATCTATTGATTGCTTCTTTCTGTTTTTCTAGGCATCTGTTTTGCCTCTGTCCCCACTAATACTCTGTCCTCTTCTCTCATGCATGCTTTTTTTTTTTGTTTGGGAAAATGTCAGTGCTTGAACAATAATCCTACACTTGCTTTATTACAATAAAGCCTGGCACATCTCTCAGACCAGCCGTTCTCAGTGTGGGCTGCACGCTGAAATCACCTGGAGAGCTTTAAGATATTGGTGCCTGGGTTCCTCCCTCAGGGAATTGGATTTAACTGGTCTGGGGTGCAGCTTGAAAATGAAGGCTTTCAATGCTCCCCAGGAGATTCTAAGGTGTAGCCCAGGTCATGAGCTACTAAGGAACTCAGCATTATGGAAACAGTGCAAGCTCATCTGAGCCAGCCTCCTGTCTCCAGACAGATAAATATCCAAGCCATATTAGAACCATGAGAGGAAACTTTAGAACTCCCTTGCAATGTATATCTAATTAGTCTGGGGTGGGGCCTGTGCACCTGCATTTTAAAAAGCATCTAAGGTGATACTAATATGTGGCCAGGGTTAAGAACCCTCTAACCCAGCTGGGGAGGTCCACTGCCCACTTGTGTCCTTACCAGGGCCTCTCAGGATGTGGTCTCCAACCCTGCAGTAACAGCACAGTTCTGGGAACTTGCTGGAAATGCAAATTCTCAGCCCCCGCCCCCAATCTACTGAATTGGAAACTCAGAGTGCGGGGCCCAGCAGTCTAGGTTTTCACAGCTCCCCTGCCTACATTCGAGAACCTGTGTCCTATGTTCTTTACTATCTCCAGGGTCACTTTTCCTAGCCTGGTCAGTCAACAGCACTTCCTTATGGCCAACATAATTCTTCTCTACTTTCTCATCAAGTGGTCTTTTCTCTGTTACCGAGCTTTGCAGACACAAAGGGCCATTCTCCCCTGTGTGCATGGACAGAACTCTGCCCCCTGCCCCAGGTTCTTGTTCCAGCCACAGATGGAGATCACATTCACCACGTCAAACAAGCAGTCTGGAGTTACCTCGATCTCGTTGTCCCCGGCTGGGGAGGGGTCACTGCTCCGCTTGGACCGGCCTCGGAGCTTCCCATCGGAGGCCCGGTGTGGCCTGTCTGCGTCTCCCTCTTTTGCCGGTGTGGAAGGTCCATTGTGGGTGTTATAGTCCCCTGTGTAGGAAAGGGAGGGGTGGACATATCAGAAGCTTTGCCAGGAAATATCACACCACCAGAACCAGCTCCCTGGTGCTAGGTCCCAAGGGCAGCATGGAACACAAAGATCTCGTGGAAATCAAATCCGCTGTGGGTGGTCCTTTCAGCCTATTCATGATCATTCACTCATGGGGCAGAGAGGCCCTGGGCAGGCATCATCGGTCCCAGGCACTGCTTCTCACAGTACTGAGCTTCTAGAGAGAGGGAGGGGCGTCAGACAAACAAGTGAGGACAGAACACCCGGGTGAGGATGCGTGTTACAGAGAATTAACAAATGGGATGGGGCCTGGGTGGGGGTGTGCTGGGAGGTTCCTAACTGATATGGGCTTCTCTGGGAGGGCTCATGGAAAAGGGGACACCTGAGCGGAGATCTAGGGAGTGCGGGCGAGCCGCTGGGGGAGCTGTAGTGACATGAGCAGAGTTTTGCCTTTGCAACTCTCCATATCCTAAAGCCTGAGAATCCCCAGAGCAACAGAAGGAAGGAAATTAGTAATTATATGGGGCAGGGCAGCAAACTTTGCTGTCTTTAAGAAATGCCCAGCTTGGGGCGAAAGGGAGGTATCTGGGGGGAATTCTCTGTGTTGCTCTCCCTGTGTGGCTTGCTCCATTCTCTATGAGACAGCACAGGGCTGGCACTTGAGATGAGTCAGTAAACGATGTGAACTGAGTTCTGGCTTGACCCATATACATGCGGGGTCAGTGAGAAGGTGCAGCGCAGAAGGTGGCCACCTGCCTCTTCCACCACCCAGGAGGTGGTGCTTCTGGAATGTGCAGAGAGGCTGCCATCCTCAAGCCCTCAGGCACCTGTCTGATGACCTTGCAGGAATGAGCAGCACCCTCCCGGGACCCAGGTCCCAAACCCAGCATCCAAGCTGTATTGTTTTTTTAAGCACAGAAGTTTGAAATACATGTTTTTTTTTTTAAATCAGAGTTTACTGTCTTTATTTAACTCCCGAAGTGGGATGATGTCACTCTGTGTTACCCCGCAAACTAATGGTGGAGGTAGAGCCACAGTCTGGGCCAGCCCTCCTCGCTAGAGGGACAGAAGCATAAACCAGCGCAGAGCCTTAGAGGGCACTCCATCCCGCTCTCTCGTTTCACAGCTGCTTGTTTTAGCTCCCAAATGTATCCTGTGGACTTCATCTCTCTTTCCATAATTGCCAGTTCTTGGACCATGAAGAGGAAAATGCTTTTGTCTAAAAATACTTGGCAATGTGGACTGGTTTTTTTTCCCCCCTTACCCTGGAAGGACGATTTCCCCCTAAAACCCAAGGGACCGAACTTGGTTTATTCAATATTTCTAAAACTTCTTAGCAGACTAAGGACATAATAAGAAAAGGTTTGGTTTTGAGTTGTCAGGACTTCAGGGCCATCTCCAATTGCCCAGCATTTTCAGGACGCAGCATGAGAGATCCTCAAATATTGATCTTGCAAAGACTTTCTTCTGGAGGGTGGAAATAGGCGGTAAATAAATTCACAGATGCTAAAGAGTCGTAGATAAAGTTTATCCTGATTTACTTGGTATTCTAAGGCTATAGGGGCTTAGAAAAACATTTGTTAACCCCATCAATATCCAGGCAAATATTATTAAAAAGAGGGGATATACCAGGCATCTAAAAAAAGGCTAAATAAGGTGTTGGGGAAGTCAATATATTAAGAGTTTTCCAGGGCACCTGGGTGGCTAGTTGGTGAAGCGTCTGCCTTTGGCTCAGGTCCTGATCCCAGGGCCCTAGGATCAAGCCCTGGTCAGGTGCTCTGCTCAATGGGGAGTCTGTTTCTCCTTATCCCTCTGCCCCTGCCTCCCCACTTGTGCTCTATCGCTCTGCTCTCTCTCAAATAAGTAAATAAAATCTTAAAAGAAAAAAAGAGTCTCTCTCCTTGCTTCCCTCCCCAAATAGCTCTTTCCCCACCTTTTTATATTCTTGAGAATGAAGTGTCAAGGTTCAAGGTCACAGTCAGAGGTACACAGGCTAAAGCAATTTATGTAAACCTTCTTAGGGATCATTTCATTCTTTTTTTCTCTCTCTCCTTACACTTTTACACAACCTTCCAAGAGTTTCCTTGTAATCCCTTTGTGATCCTTGCCTACCACTCTGCTTCCCAGGTGACCACTAATACACTTTCTCTCAAGAAAAATTAATTTGCTTTTTCTAGAGTATTAAAGAAATGGAATCACACAGTATATATGCTTTTTTTTTGGTCTGGCTTCTTTCAACCAGAATAACTGTTTTGAGATTCAATCCATGTGGTTACGTATATGGACAGTTCATTCCTTTGTGTTGTTGAGTACTATTCTATTGTGTGGATTTACCACGCCCTGTCTGTTCACTTGTGGATGGACATTCGGGTTGATTCTAGTTTTGGGATGGAATAAAGCTGCCATGAATGTTCACACATCAATCTTGGTATGACTATAAGCTTTCTTTTTACCAGTGTAATTATGAGGTCGTGTGGTGAGTCTATGTTTGACTTTTTAAGAAACTGCTAAGTTGTTTTCAAAAGTGGTTGTGCCATTTCACATTCCCACCAGTGGGGTAAGAGAGTTCTAGTTGCTCGACATCCTTGCCTACCTTTGATATGGTCAGTTTTCACGATTACAGCCATTCTAAGGGGTACACATTATGGATTTAATTTGTACTTCTCTAATGACAAATGATCAGCATCTTAATTATGTACTTTTTTTTTTTTTTTGCCATCCTTGTATCTTTTTTTGTATCTGCTCAAATTTTGCCCATTTCATTACTGAGTTGTTTGTTTCCTTAGTCTTGGGTTTTGAGAATTCCTCCTATATTACATAATATGTGATGGTGAATCTTGTGTGTCAAGCTGATGGGCTGGTAAAACATTATTTTTGGGTGTGTCTATGAGGGTGTCTCCAGAAGAGATTGGCATTTGAATCAATAGACTCAGTAGAGATCTGCCCTCACTAATGTGCAGGAGAGCATCACCGATTTCACTGAGGGCCCAAATAGAACAAAAAGGCAGAGGAAGTGCAAGTTACCTTTCTTCTTGAGCTGAGATGTCCATCTTTTCCTGCCTTAGACATTGGAGTTCTTGGTTCCTAGGCCTTCTGACGCAGACTGAATTGCTCTACTAGCTTTCCTGGCTCTCTGGCTTGCAGGAGGCAGGTCACGGGACTTGCTGATTTGAGCTATTTTTTTGTAATAAATCTCTATCTCTCTATCTCTGGTTTCTTTGGAGCACTCTAATACAACATACTTTATCAGATACATGCTTTGTAATTATTTGCCCCCCAGACTTCTCTTCCCATTCTCCTCACAGTATCCTTCAAAGAGTGAAAGTTGTAAATTTTTATGAAGCCAATTTATAGAATTTATTTTCTTTTTGGGTCATGTTTTTGGTGTCATATATGAGAATTCTTTGCCTAGCCCAAAGTCACAAAGATTTTCTCCTGTTTTCTATACACGTTTTATGATTTTATGTTTAGGTCTATGATCTATTCTTTGTTAATTTTTTTATGTCATGTGAGTTATGGGCTGAAGTACAGTTTTTCCAAATATAGATATCCAGTCGTCAAGAATCTTTTGTTGAGAAGACTATCCTTTCTCCACTGAATTGTCTTGAAACTTTATAAAAAAAATCATTTGTCCATATCTATGTGTGTTTATTTCTGCATGCTCTATTCTGGTACATTGATCTACTTGTCTATCTTTATGTGATACCATATTATCATGATTACTGTGGCCCTATAGTATTTTTTTTTAAGATTTTACTTATTTATTTGAGAGAGAGAGAAAGAGAGAGAGAATAAAAGAGAAAGCACAAGCGGGGGGTGAGGGGGCGCAGAGACAGAGGGAGAAGCAGGCACCCTTCTCAGCAGGGAGCCCAACTTGATCCCAGGATCCAGGGATCATGACCTGAGCAGAAGTCAGACACTTAATCAACTGACCCACCCAGGTGCCCCTGTAATAAGTGTTAAAATCAGGTAGTGTTAGCTTTGCAACTTTGTTTTTCTGTATCAGAGCCATTGAGGCTATTCTAGATCCTTTGTATTCTTTGAAGTTCAGAATTAGCTTGCTAATCTCTACAGAGAAGAGTCAGATATTGACAGAGATTGTGTTAAATACATAGATCAATTTGTGAAGAGCTGACATCTCAGTAATATTAAGTCTTCTGAGCTGTGAGTAAGGTATATCTTTCCATTCACTAAAGTCTTCACCTAGGGTGGCTCAGTGGTTGAGCATCTGCCTTTGGCTCAGGGCATGATCCTGGGGTCCTGGGATTGAGTCCTGCATCAGGCTCCCCACAGGGAGCCTGCCTCTCCCTCTGCCTGTGTCTCTGCCTCTCTCTCTGTGTCTCTTATGAAAAAATAAATCAAATCTTAAAAAAATTAAGTCTTCACTTCTTTCGGTAGTGTTTCATAGTTTTAAGTGTACAACTCTTGCACATGTTTTGTCAGATTTATCCCAAAGCATTTAATATTTTTTGATGGTACCGTAAATGAGATTTAAAACTATCCCATTTCTGGGTGCCTGGATGGTGTGGTCATTTAAGCACCTGAATCTTGGTTTCAGCTCAGGTTGTGATCTTGGGGTCTTGAAATCAAGCCCCACCTCTGGGTCTGTGCTTAGCACAGAGTTTGCTTAAATTTTTCTTTCCCTCTGCCTTTTCTGACTGTACTCTCTCCCTCTCAAATAAATCTTTTTTTTAAAAAACTATCCTATTTCCTATTGCTTATTGTTACTATATTAAAATACAATTGATTTTTATACATTCACTTAGTACTCTGCAACATTGCTAAGCTCACTTTTTAGTTTCAGCATTTTAATAAATTCTATCTAATTTTCTACATAGGTGATCATGTCATTTTACTTCTTTTCCCATGTGGAGGCTTTAAATTATTTTTCTTGCCTTACTGTACTGGCTAGAATCTCCAATACAATGGTGAATAGAATTGGTAAGAGTATACATCTTTGTCTTGCTTCTGATCTTGGGGAGTAGCTGTAGGTTTTTTGAAGCTATCCTATTTTAGTCAGCTTGGGCTGCTATGACAAAAATGTCACAGACTGGGTGGCTTAAATAACAAAGATTTATTTTCCACATTTCTGGAGTCTGGGAAGTCCAAGATCAAGGCATTGGCCAATTTTATTGCTAGTCAGAGTCTTCCTCCTGGTTTTCAGATGGATGCCTTCTTGCTATATGCAGACACAGTAGAGAGAGAGATATATTAACTCTGATATGTCTCTTCTTATAATTGCACTAACCCCATTTATGAGGGCTCCACCGTCATTACCTAATTACTTCCCAAAGACTCCACCTCCAAATACCAACACATTGGGGATTAGGACTTCAACATGTGAATCTGGAGGAGGACACAAACATTCAGTCTATAACATGTCTTTTTCTAATAAAGAAAGTTCCCTTCTATTCCTAATTTGGAATTTTTATCAGGGACAGATGATAAATCTTGTCAAATATTTTCTATGCATCTATTTAGATGAACTTTTCCTTCCCTTTCCAGTTAGTTAATATGGCAAATAACATTGATTTTCAAATTTTAAACCACCTTTGCTTCCTGGGGATAAATCACACTTGGTCATTATATATTATTCTTCTTTCATATATTGTTGGACTTGATTTGTTAACATTTTGTTTAGAAGTGTTTTATCTATGTTGATGAGGGATATTGGTCTATAGTTTTCTTTTCTTTTTTTAAAAAATATTTTTATTTAGTTAGTTGAGAGAGAGGGGACTAGCATGAGTGGGGGTAGGGACAGAGGTGAGGGAGAAGCAGACTCCCCACTGAGCAGGGAGCCTGATGTAGGGCTCATCCCAGGATCCTGTGATCATGATCTGAGCCAAAGGCATACACCTTTTTTTAAAAAAAGATTTTATTTATTCATGAAACACAGAGAGAGAGGCAGAGACATAGGCAGAGGCAGAAGCAGGCTCTCTGTAGGTAGCCTGATGCAGGACTCGATTCCTGAGCCCTGGGATCATGACCTGAGCTGAAGGCAGATGTTCAACTACTGAGCCACCCAGGTGTCCCCAAAGGCAGACACTTAACTGACGGAGCCACTCAGGTGCCCCTGGTTTCCTTTTCTTATAATGCCTTTGTCTAGTTTTGGCATCAGGGTCATGCTGGCTTCATAGAATGAGTTGGGAAGTATTCTTTCCTCTTCAATTTTCTTCAAAATTTTGTGTAGGATTGATAGTTCTTAACTTAAATGTTTGGTAGTCTTAATCAGCGAGGCCATCAGGGCCTGGTGATTTCTTTGAAGGAAGATTTCTGACAAAAAATTCAATTTATTTAATAGATATAGGCCTATTAAAGCTATAGATCTATTTAGGTTGGCATGATGTTTGTAAAATTGCATCATTATCTCTTTAATATCTGTAGTATCTGTAGTGATGTCATCACTTTCATTCTATTGGTAATTTACATCTTTTCTCTTTTTCCTGTATCAGCCTATCTAGAGTTTTATCAGTTTTATTTATCTTCTCAAAGAATCAGCTTTTGGTTTCACTGATTTTCTCTCTTTTTTTCTGTTTTCAGATTTCATTGATTTGCATTTTGGTCTTTATTGTTCCCTTTCTTCTTCTTACTTTGAGTGTATTTTGCTCCTCTTTTTCTAGTTTCTAAAGCAGAATAGGAGGTGTTTGGCTTGAAATTTCTCCTCTTTTCTAACATAGACACTTGTGCTATAAATTTCCTCTTATGTACTGCTTTAGTGATGTTCTACGAATTTTGACATGTTATGTTTCATTTTCATTAAGTTCAAAATACTTTAAAATTTTCTTGTTTTTTTTTCTTTGACTCATGGGGTATTAGTCAGGGTTCTCCCAAGAAACAGAACCAACAGGATGCATGTAAATATATATATAAGAGGAGGTTTATTATAGGAATTGGCTCATGCAGTTAGAGGTCAGGAAGTCCCACAATCTGCTTTTTGCAAGCTGGAAAACCAGGAAATCTGGTGATATAATTCAGTCTGAGGCTGAAGGCCTGAGAACTTGGGGTAGGGGAAGTCTGGAGGGTTCGGGCCCCACTGGTACAAGTCCTGGAATCCAAAGGCCTGAGAATCAGGAGCTCTAATGTCTGTCCAATTATCTTTTTAGATAATCTGCATCATACTGAAAAGTCTGAAAAGAAAAAAGCCCTTAAGGAACCACTACTAATTTGTTTTTTTCTCTTGAGTGAAGTATGTTCAGATTTTGTCCTCTACTTCAGCAAATTGCCCTGCAATCATCTGTAAATTGCTGGAACTTTGTATGTTAATGCATATCAATGCAGACTGGGCAGAGGGCTGGGGTGAAGAGCATCAGGATACTGTAACCAGGCAATGCAGAGTATGAGCATGATCTATCGGTAATATATAAACCTCTTGAGGCTCTGGAATTTGGAACCAACCACTCAAGGAGATCCTGGATAATTTCAAAAGTAGAGTTTTTATGGGAAATTTTGAGAGAGAGAGAGAGAGAGTGTGTGTGTGTGTGCGTGCGCTTGCGCACATGTGCACACATGCATGCTTACATGCCCTTCCTTTATAACAGACACCGGGGAAAAGAGTCAAGAGACCTCAGTTACAGCTGACAACTATTTATGTCATTAGATTTTATGTGAGCTTGTTAGACACACAGTAAAAACCATCTCAACCACTTATTGTTGAACCTTAGACCAAGCGATAAATGAAGAACAGGGGGAAACAATAAAGAAACGTTTCAAAGAGATACAATGAACCTTTATGTTTGCTCTTGATGGGGAACAAAGATAACCTTCCTAAATACCCCAAATTCTTAGGAAGTAAGTCTTTGGAATCCAGTTCCAAATTATACATAGACAGTGGCAACTACTTCAGGATTTCCTGCTTATATCTCCTTTCTGCAACCAAGTGGAGCAGCCACACTCTGAAAAGCAGGATGGTCAAAGATAATTTAGAATTATGACAAAGAAAAGTTTGTTAAATTTCACACCCTTCAAAGAAAGCAATTTGGAAGTTGTTACCTAGATACTACGCATTCATTGAGTATTGCAATGAAATCACAATGACCAAAATCAATGCTCAAGCCCTAAACTTCCTTAAAAATTGACTTAAAAAGGACAACTGGGTGGCTCAGTATGTTAAGCATCTGACTCCTGATCTCAGCTCAAGTCTTGATATCAGGGTCATGAATTCAAGCCCTGCACTGGGCTCCGCTCTCGACACGGAGCTTTCTTAAACAAACAAACAAACAAACAAACAAGCCCACCATGGACTTAAAAATGCCTGGCCATGTTGTCTCCGTTTGTCACCAAACCAAGGATAATTAACTTGTCCCAGTGATGGAAAATTTAAAGGCTAAAAGCAACAGCTGTACCAAGAACCTCAGGAACAAAAGAAGTTAGTTTCCGCTACTGTTCTTTTTCTAACCATTAGCCAGTATTTATTGAATCAATGTCCATACACTCTCATGTTAGCTTAACTTCTACAAGCCCCAGTTTTTCAGAACCCACTGAAAAGAAAAGAGAAAAAAATGCAATGGTATCTCCTTTACATTGGGCATTCTAAATCATTGCTGTCATGTCAATTAATGATAATATATCTAAACCATGTCATAAAAGAGAAGCCATGTGCATAGCAGATCTTTGGAAGGAATGAATGAATTCATAGGCTGGTGAGTTAGTTGCATAGGGATGTACATCACCCAGGGGCCAGGACGTGGGCTCCCCCACATGTTACTCTTTTTTTTTTAAGATTTTATTTATTTACTTGAGAGAGAGAGAGAGAGAGAGAGAACAAAAACGGAGCAGGTCAAAAAGAGATAGAGAAGCAGACTCCCCACTGAGCAGGGAGCCTGACTTGAGGCTTTCAACCCAGGACCCTGGGATGATGACGTGAGCTGAAGGCAGATGGTCAACCAACTGAGCCACCCAGGCACCCCACCACATGTTACTCTTTAATTTAGGTGGGTGCCATTGGTTGTGGATACCTGTACTTTGGCCCATCATCTCTTCTGTCTTCCCCTGGGTAGTGTGCTCTGGGTTTTTTTTTTTGGAAACCACCTCTCCCTCTCCCTCATATGGTCTGGGTGGAGATGACCCAACTCTAGCTCTCGCTGTGGTCATAAGACCCAGGTCTGTTGCCCCATCTCAGCATTCCAACCACTGCCACAGAGACTGGTGTGAGGACAGGTATGTGACCTAAGCTGGGCCAACAGAAGTGTTACCTGGGACCTCTGCAGGGGCTGTTTGGAAGGAGGAACTCTCTCTGAGGGGTAGATAGGAAGGCAGAACTGAATCCTGAAGTGGCTGGTGACCATCTTTGCCACCATAATGGGAGAGCCTGCTTGAGAGTGAAATGGACACAGGAAAATGCAGAGCCAGAGGAAGAAAGAGACTAAGTCCAAAAATTATCATCTGAACCCCTGGACCCAGCCTTGAATTACTATATATCTTGATTGCATATGTTTAAAATTTCCTTTTTTGGGGAGGGTTCTGGATGGCTCAATTGGTTGAGTGTCTGACTCTTGGTCTCAGCTCAGGTCATGATCTCAAGGTGGTGAGATCAAACTCTGTGTTGGGCTCCACTCAGCAGGAAGACTGCTTGAGATTTTCTCTCCCTCTACCCTTCCTCCCACTCATGTGCATGCTCTTTCTCTCTAAAATAAATAAATCTAAAAAAAAAAAAACATTTTTTTTTTGCTTAACTAGTTTGAATTGTATCTTCTATCTTTCGAAGCCAAAAAATCCTGGCCAATAAAAGGAATTCCTAAAGCTGTTCTGCTATGGAAAAATACATGTGTGAGGATTTTTTAAAAAGATTCAATTCTTGATGAGAGAACCAAGGTTTGATGGCCACTGACCTTCTGTTCTCAAATGGGTTTTAGATAAATAATCTCAGCTATTTGTGGCTACTGAATATCCAGGAGCCCTGGTTATGGAGCCCAAGAGGCCTGGGTTCAAATCCCAATTCCACCAATTACTACCAAGTTACTTATCCTCCGATCTTCATTGTTCTTACCTGGAAAAAAGGGGGTAACTGAAAACCAGATTTTGTGAGGATTGTGACTTTCCTTATCATAGTTTGAAATTCTGTATTTATGTGATTATTTGATTCCTGTCTGTAAGAATCAAGTCTATGTTGCACTTTATTTCCTGCTTGGAAAACAGCAGGTGCTTTAAAATTTTTGTTGAATCAATATATAAATAAGTGAAATGAGAAGACCACATAGATAAGTGCTTGGCACATCGCAGATGGGTAGCAAATATTAGTTTCCCTTCTTTGAGGACTGGGGCTCATCAATCCCAGGGCACACAAGCGCCAGGCAGGTAATGAACCTGAAGTATGTTGGCCAGATATGGAATCGTGTGTGCCTTGTCTGAATGGGGCACATATTACTCAGCCAGCCAAGGGTTGTCACTTATGAATGTAGACCTAAGTGACCAGGTTCAGATTTTCTTTCAAGAGAAGACCAGATCTATTTTCAAGAGAACGCAGAAATTAGAATTTTTTTTTGAAATTAGAATTTTTAGGTAAAAATTTTAAACATGGGGGCACCTGGGTGGCTCAGTGGTTGGGAGTCTGCCTTTGGCTTAGGTCGTGATCCCAGGGTCCTGGGACTGAGTCCCATATCAGTCTTCTGATTCTTCTTCTCCCTCTGCCTATGTCTCTGCTTTTCTCTCTGTGTCTCTCTTGGATAAATAAATAAAATATATTTTTTAAAGACTTTATTTATTTATTCATGAGAGACACACACACAGAGAGAGAGAGAGAGAGAGGCAGAGACACAGGCAGAGGGAGAAGCAGGCTCCATGCAGGGAGCCTGATGCGGGACTCGATCCTGGAACTCCAGGATCATGCCCTGGGCTGAAGGCAGGCACTAAACTGCTGAGCCACCCAGGGATCTCCTAAATAAATAAAATCTTTAAAAAACATTTTAAACATGGGCACAATTAAAGGCGCACACACATACACGGAAAGGCCAACAAAACATATTTGAGGGCTGGATTTAGCTCTTGGGTAACCAGTTCATTACAACTGGGACCTCTGTCCAGTCCATCCTTCCTACAAGAGCTCAGGTCTCAGCCACCAATAACCACGAGACAGTGACCATACTTACCGCCAAGCAACTCAGAACTCTGGTTGGGGACACTGTGAGATGCCTCCTGGAGGACGTAGGTGGATGTGGAGAGGGGAGACGGGCAGATGCTGCTGGCTGGGACGTAAGGAGGGCTGTAGGATGAGCTGTAATACTGGGAATACTGGCTCTGAGGGAAGCCGGGGTAGGAAGTATAGTCCTAGAAAGGGAGACACACAAGGCGCTGAGTGAGGAAGGCTGTCTGGGTGGGGGCTGTCCTGCAGCCCAGTCATAGGCTGACGATGGCAGAGGGTCTTGTGAGGTGGGTCTGCTGTCTATCTCCATCTCTCTCACTAGAATAAAGCTCCATCAGGGATAGGGACTCTCCCCACATGCAGATCCCAAGACAAGGATGCAAGTGCAAGTATTCGGGAGGTGAAGGAGACACCAGGTGGGGGATGGGGAAGTGAGACTGCAAAGGGAAGAAGCAAGAGCAGCCAATCTGAGGGCTTCTAAGTGGGGACTGGAGGGAATTCCCCGGGGAAACACTGGGATGGTATAAAACATACCCTCAGAATGATGTCTCCTAGTGGCAAGGGAGCTGGGGTTGTTCATATACCAACTCCAGCCAGTCTTTGATTGAGAGCTGCTCCCTGGGCTCTTCATTCCCTGGCACTTGCCTCCTGCCCTATGCTCTGATTCTAGGGAAAACCCTCAGCCCGGGGATACAGAGGTTGCAATCTGGAAGTCAGGGGATGTGGCTGTCAATGTCTGTTTTGATCGCTATTGTATCCCTAGCATCTGAAATCGTGCTGGACACAGAGGGGAACCCAACAAATACTAGAGAGGGGCACCTGGGTGGCTCAGTGGTTGAGCGTCTGCCTTTGGCTCAGGTCATGATTGTGGGGTCCTGGGATCGAGTCCTGCATCAGTCTCCCTGCAAGGAGCCTGCCTCTTCCTCTGCCTGTTTCTTTGCCTCTCTCTGTGTCTCTTATGAATAAATAAATAAAATCTTATAAAAAATAAATACTAGATAAATCAACGAACCAATGAATGAGTGATAGAGACCTCATACGCACAGACCCAGGAGACTAGGTGACATATTAAGTTCATGAGGGGTACAAGTACAGCAGCACCTACACAGCACTAGAGATCCAGAATCTTCTATGGGGAAATCTCAGAGATCAAATCAAGGAATGCCAATCCCTTTTTTTTTTTTTAATCAAGCTTTGCTTAAACCAGCCACATACTCCAGCTGTCCCATGATAGTCATTGTTCCAAATACTCTGTCCCACCATCATCATAAACCAGTGCTTCTCAACCCTGCAAGGACTCACAGAATTTCAGCTTCCTGGTCACTGCCCCGGCCCTAGAGAACTATAATTTCTGGGGGTGGCATTTAGGGAAATCTCTGCTTTTGACAAGCTCCTATTGGTGAAATGGGCAGAGCGAGGAACCACACCTTAAAAGGAACTGCTGTATTTACGAGTATTTTATCCAGGTCCACAGTATACTGGAAATTATACGGAAATACAGAAACAATCTTCCAAGATTTAAATCACTTAGATTCTTTAGCTCACTGAAGAAGAAACAGTGAATTCCTCATATTTAAATGTGTTAAATACGCCACCCACTCTGTGGTAGTTTTGTTTTAATGTTAGCCTGAAAGCATGTTCACCTTTTGTTCTGAAATAATTTTAGACTTCATAGAAGAGGTGCACAAATAGGACAGAGTTCCCATGCTCTCATTCTTAATTTGCTCTCTAAGTGAAAGCAAGACAATCAAACCATCTTTACAGGGTTGACCTGGTGTCATTTAACAAGCATTTATAAAGCCCCCGCTGTGTGCTGGGCCCTCGGCACTGGAATGCAGAGGTGAAGATGATGGATTCTCATGCTTGAGAAGGTCACGGCTGGTGAGCGAGCACACGCATTTGCATTCATACATTCTAGATTCAACAGTCAATGGGTGTCTTGGGCTCAGGTCAAGACATAATCTGTGATATCGCCTATGTCACCTTGGAAACCCGCCAGTAATTTCAATTTCTCTGCCTCTACACTGTTTCTTTCTGATGGCCTTTTGCACAGTCGGACTCCTATGGTCTCTAAACCCAGGGAATAAGAGACAGCATTTCTGCGGGGGGTGTGGGCGGGAGTGGGCTCTCAGGGTGTCCTGATTTAGGGAAAGAACAGGGAAAACAGGTGATGGGGGAGTGACACCTACCTGGTGCACACTTCCGAATCCGGCTGCGTTGGTCAGGCCATTTGCTCCTTGGTAGATCCCTGCTGTGCCTGCAGGAAGGAGGGACAGGTACAGATGAGGTTTCTTACAGTCGGAGAGGGATGAGGAGGAGAAAGATTCGGCAGACAGGTGGGCTCTGAGGACTGACAGGCTGGAACAGGAGGCAACCTGAGACCCTGGCAAGCTGCCAAATCTCTCTGAGCCTCAGTTCTGTCAATTGATGAATGAAATAAGTAACTCCTTCATCAAAGGATTGTGCTGAGCAATAAATGAGACAGTGCATACAATACAGGTTCTGGTTCTCAATGATCATGTTTAAAAAATATTTATTTAAAACATTGTGGTAAATGTACATGACATAAAACTTTACCATTTTAACTATTTCTAAGTGTACAGTATAGTGGCATTTGGTATATTCACATTGTTCTGCAACCTTCACCGCCGTCCATGCCCAGAGTTTTTTTCATCTTGAAAAACTAAGGTCGTGTCCCCATTAAATGATACCTCCCCATTCCTCCCCTTCCTCCACCCCCAGCACCCACCCTTCTCCTGTCTTTATGATCCTACTACTCTAGGATCCTTGAATAACTGGAATCATGTAGCATCTGACTTTTGGGACTAGCTTATTTTATTTAGCATCATGTCTCCAAGGTTCGTCCATGTTGTGGCACGTGCCGGAATTTCCTTCCTTTTTAAAGCTGAGTGACATTCCATTGTACTGTATACCATATTTTGTTTATAATTCTTCTGTTGGTGGGCACTTGGATTGCTTCCATTTTTTGGCTGCCGTGAATAATGCTATGAACATGTGGGTACAAATGCCTCTTTTGGGAGAAGCCTCGAACACTGTTACTAGGAATGCAAGCTGGTGCAGCCACTCTGGAAAACAGTATGAAGGTGCTTCAAAAAGTTGATAATAGAGCTACCCTATGACCCAGTAAGTGTGCTACTGGGTATTTACCCCAAAAATACAAATGTAGTGATCCCAAGGAGCACCTGCACCCCAATGTTTATGGCAGCGATATATATATATATATTACTCAGCCATCAAAAAATGAAATCTTGCCATTTGTAATGACATCGATGGAACTAAGTGAAATAAGTCAATCAGAGAAAGATAATTATCATATGATTTCACTCATATGTGGAATTTAAGAAACAAAACAGAGGATAGTAGGGGAAGAGAGGGAAAATAGAAGAAGACGAAATCAGAGAGGGAGACAGACCATAAGGGACTCTTTACCATAGAAAACACACTGAGGGTTCCTGGAGGGGAGGAGGGGGGGATGGGGTAACTGGGTGATGGACATTAAGGAGGGCATGGAATGTAATGAGCACTGGGTGTTAGATAAGACTGATGAATCACAGGCCTCTACCTCTGAAACCAATAATCCATAATATGTTAATTAATTGAATGCAGATTAAAAAAGAACAATTATAAAAATCCCCAAAACTCCACAATGCCTCTTTCAGATCCTGATTTCAATTTTTTTTAGGTTTACACCCAGAAGCAGAATTACTAGATCATAGGAAAATTTGCTTTTTAATTTTTTGAGGAACTACCATACTGTCGTCCATAGTGGTTCCATCATTTTACATTCCCTTGAACACAGCACAGGGTTCCAAATTCTCCACATGCTCATCAACCCACTCACTCACTCTTCCTTCCTTCCTTCTTTCCTTCCTCTTTCTCTCTCTTCCTTTTCTCCTTTTTCTTTCTCTCTCTCTTCCTTTCTTTTTTTGAACGTAGCTATTCTAAGGGGTGCATGGTGGTAAATAAATAAACCAAATGGTAGTAAGCTGAATAAATGCACAAAAGGACTTTTGCTCCTGAACATCAGTTGCCCCATCTATAAAATGGCAATAAAAATGATACTTCTATTACTACTAGAAAACGCTATTTAGTGAATGAATAAGTAAGTGGTGAATGGGGTGTCATTTAAAACAAGGTGGTCGGGACACCTGGGTGGCTCAGCAGTTGAGTGCCTGCCTTTGGCCCAGGGCGTGATCCTAGAGTCCCCGGATCGAGTCCCACATTGGGCTCCCTGCATGGAGCCTGCTTCTCTCTGCCTGTGTCTCTGCCTCTCTCTGGATCTCTCATGAATGAATAAATAAATAAATAAAATCTTAAAAAAAAATACGACAAGGTGGTCAGGCAAGGCCTCTCTGAGAGGACACTGGAGCCAAGACATGCCAGCGTTGGACACAGCCTGGGGGACGAGTGTTCACGAACACTGGGTGCAACAAATCCTAACACAGAGATTCGCTTGGCAGGTAAGAGAAAGAGAGGAAAGTCCAGTGAGGCAGGAGCCCAGAAGGGGAAGAGGGTGGCTACAGGAATGACAATGGTGAACTTGCGTGTGTCGGGTGCTATTCTGAGCTTTTCCTGGACAAAGTGAGGCACAGAAAATTTAAGTGACGTGCCCAAGGCAGCACAGAGAGTGGGTGACAGCTGTTGGGGCTGGCCCTAGACAGTCTGACTTGAGTTTTCCATACCCCTCTATGCTGCTATTGCTGATGCTTTTTCAAACTGCTTTTCTGGGGGGATATAGCTTATATACTATAAAATTCCTCTCTGGGGCAGCTGGATGAGTTTTAAAGTAATTGATACAACTGTGCACCTGTTACCACAATGCAGTTTTAGAACATTTCCATCATCCCCAAAATTCCCTTACGCCCCTCTGCCATCAACCCCCATCTCCAGCATCAGGTAGCCACAGATCTACTGCTGATTCTAGAGTTTTGCCTTTTCTAGACGTTTCTGAGCGGTGTGAATGCACCACATCCAGTTGGGACTATTCCAGATAAAGAGTTGCATATAGTTGTATGCAGTAAACATTTGCATACGAGTCCTTGTGTGGATATATGTTTTCATTCCCCACGGGCAGATCCCAAGGCGTAGGACTGTGGAATAGTGTGACAAGAGTATGTTTTACTTTTTTTGTTTTTGTTTTTGAGTATGTTTTACTTTTTAAAGAGATGGTCAAAGGGTCTTCCAAAGTGGCTGTGTCATTTCACATACCTACTAACAGTGTGAGACTTCTGATTTCTTTAGCACTTGGTAATTTCAGTCTTTTTGATCATAGCCACTCTAGTAGGTGTAGAGTAGTACTATTTCCTTGTGGTTTTAGGCATTTGTCCAATGACTAATCATGTTGGGAATCTTTTCATGTGCTTATCAGCCATTTATGTATCTTTTTAGAAAAAGACCTATTCAAGTCTTTAGCCCATTAAACAAGAAAGTTAGGTATGTCTTCTTAAAACTTAGTTGTAAGAGTTCCTTATATATTCCGGACACAAGTCCTTTATCTGATACCAATATGCAAATATTACCTCCAAGTCTATAGCTTATCTTTTCATTTTCTTAATGGTGTCTTTTGAAGAGCAGAACCTTTTTTAAAAAAATCAAAATCCTCCTTACGGATCTTGCTTTTACTGCTTCACCCAAGGTCAGATTATTTCCTATGTTTTCATCCAGAAATTTCATAGTTTTAGCTCTAGGATCAAATGTAAGTTAATTTTGCGTGTATGGTGTGAGGTAAGGGTCTAGATGAATCTTTTGCATATGAATATCTAGTTGTTCCAGCACCACTATAGAAAGTTTATCCTTTGCCTCACTGAATTACTTGGTACCTTTGCCAGAAATTAATTGATGATTAATGTGAAATCTTCTTTCTGGACTCTGTTCCACTGATATATCTGGAATATATCTATATACCATTTCCATCCTGACCTGATTACTGCAGCTTTATTGTAAGTTCTGAAATCAGGTAGCATGAGTTCTCCAATTTTGTTCTTCTTTTTCAAGATTGTTTTGGCTTCTATGTATAAACTTGGTATTTACATTTCAACTTTAGAATAAGCTTGTTGATTTCTGTTGGCCACAAGGAAGAGGCACGACATTTTTCAACCCAGAATCCTACATCCAGAGAAAATATCCTTCAGGAATGAAGGGAAAATGAAGACACTCTCAAATGAAGGAAAACTAAGAAAATCTGTCACAGCAAACTCTGAAAAGATGGGGACAGGAAGTTCTTGAAACAGAGTTTAAAGAAGACTCCCGGAACATCAGAAAAGAAGAAAAAAAAAGAAAAAAGTAAAAATATGGGTAAATAAAGTCTCTCTGTATAGTAATGCCAATCAACTCAATATGCTGTTAGGTTTATAAAAGTTTGCTATCAAATTTTAGGAATTTTTTCAAATGTGTTTTATAATTATATAAACTATTTAAATGGCTCCAGAGTCAAATCTACAGAATAAACTATACCCATATCCAGGGGTAAGAAGGATATGTGCTGGGCACTGGGAAGGGTTCTGTAATGCCCGCTGGGGAGAGGTGGGGCCAAGGAAGGCTTCCTGGAAGAAGTGAAACCTAAAGTAATCTCTGAAGAATGAGTTAGAGCCAGCCAGGTGAAGAGAAGAACCAGGAACATAGCCACACCTGGGCGTCCTCTCTTGTTCTCTCCCTTACATGGAGTCTTGTCCAAGGACCAGAAACCATGGAATTTGTCCATAATCATGTGGCACACTGAGATCCCATTCTGTCCTCAATGGCCTGTCCAGACAGGTCCACAGAAGGTCCAGGCTAGCCTCTCCATTGCAAATAATTTTTTTGGGTCATGGTTACCATGGTGACTCTACCCGCTAAAGCTTAGGAACACACCTGCCCTAGGAAGACTCCTGCCTGCAGTGTTTTCTGTTCTGATTTCTCTTTTCTTTTGTGTCAACCTTCTGAATGACAACTTAGGGCAGGTTTGAAAACAAATAGGCCACAGTCTCTTCTCTAGGTATTCTTTCTCCCAAACAGCCTCTTGTTTGTTTTTGTTTTGTGACCCAGGGGCATCTGAAGAATGGACAGCTGAACAAACTGCAGTGTGCCGAGGGCAGTCCCAGAGCCCCTGCAGGGAGAAATCCATCCCATGCCTTAGAGGACCCCCAGAGAATGGGGGAGTGTGGCCCCAGAAATCTTGTGCCACAATATGTGGTCTCTGGAGGGCTTTCCAAATGGACCACCGTGAGCTGGAATGTTAAACACCGAGTTCTTGCCTCCATCTGGCTGGTGGAGTGCCCACGGGAGGGTGGGGGAAGGCAAGGGTGAGATGAGGAAAACAGGTCCTGCTAGGGGTCCCCCAATATCCATGCACCCCTATTGTCTTGTGTCAACAGAATCTCTGCTCTTAGGCTGGGCACATGCCTTATTAGAATAAATACTACCTTTCCCAGCTTCCCTTGTGGATGGTGTGGCTGTGTGAGGAGTTCTAGACAAGGGGAGGGTAATAAATTAAAGTGTGCAATTTCCTGATTATGCCCTTTCCCTGCAAAATTGGGTCACATTGGATCCCACGGCTGAGCATCAAGATATAAGGAGCTTGCACCTCTGCCACATTTGCAGACCAGAACCACCATATCAGCAAAACAATGTTCAAGTGACTATTCATCCATTGATTCAACCGTACATTTCCTAGCGAAATGTATGACCATGTCAGGTGCTGTTGTGGATATGGAGGGGAGTAAAGGATTGATGATTAATTCAGGGAGAAGACAGAACACAATCTAGTAGATAGATCCTTGGAAGGTTAAGATAATTTCAGATCAGGGGATCCCTGGGTGGCTCAGCGGCTTGGCGCCTGCCTTTGGCCCAGGGCGCAATCCTGGAGTCCTGGGATCGAGTCCCGCATCGGGCTCCCAGCATGGAGCCTGCTTCTCCCCTGCCTGTGTCTCTGCCTCTCTCTCTCTCTCTATTTATCATGAATAAATAAATAAATAAATAAATAAATAAATAAATAAATATTTAAAAAAAGATAATTCCAGATCAAAATGCAGTGATGCATTAGCACAGCACTCCTGAACTGTGTTTTGTGGACTAGAACCTGCCCACAGACTGTTCTTGATAAGGTGAGTATAGAAATTGAGAGATGGCGTATGGGAATGTCTCCTGTCTGCTGAATCTGAGACTAGAAAATCAGGACTTGTAATCTGTGTGTCTTTTAAAAAGTAGCATTGTTTCTCAATGTTTTTCTTTTCATGATTGCCTCATCCTTTTTGATATTTTTCCTCTACTTATTACTTCTATCAAATTCTAATATTATAGGCAATTGCATATCTGTTTAGGTATTCATGTATATTTGTGCTTAATAAAAAAGAGTGAGATGTTTTTGTCCCCACTCTGAGGATCATTTTTTGCTCCCTTTGGGTGATATTACCCACAAACAGAATGTAAGTTTAGAGATTCGTTTTTATTGTATTTTACACTAAATGAAGGAAAACCCCCTGGTCCTTCACCACAGTGAACACATAAAGTCCTAGGTGGTACAGCACCTGGAGGGGGGCCTTGGTGCCAAGCAAATATATCCTTGGCATTGCATGATATTACATACAGCGACTTGTTCAATGCTGCTGACCCCCCCACTCCCCGAGGTAGTTAGAGTCATGTGGTTTACAGAAACGTGGTGTTACGAAAGTTCCATGGCTTGTCCAATGGTGTCTGAGCTATGGCTGACTGGGTTGGGCATAAAAAACCAAAACCTAGGCAGCCCCCGTGGCTTAGCGGTTTAGCGCCACCTTCAGCCCAGGGCTGAAGATTCTGGATACCCGGGATCGAGTCCCATGTCAGGCTCCCTGCATGGAGCCTGCTTCTCCCTCTGCCTCTCTCTCTCTCTCTGTCTGTCTGTCTCTCTCTCTCTGTCTCTAATAAATAAATGAAATCTTAAAAAAGTCCTCACAAAATGGAAAATAACAAGTGTTGGTGAGGATGTGGAAAAACTGGAAACCTGGCACATGGCGGGTAGGAGCGTAAGATACACAGCCCCGTGGAAGAGGATTTGCTGATTCCTCACAAAGGGACACACAGAATTACGATATGACCCAGCAATTCCCCATCTGGGGACATACCCCAAAGAGTTGAAAATAGATATTCAAACAAAAACCTGTACACAAATGTTCCTAGCAGCACTATTCACAATAGCCAAAAGGCAGACCATGCCGAATGTCCTATCAGCTAATAAATGGCTAAAAGAATGTGGCCAATCCATATGATGGAACATTATTCAGCTGTAAAAAGGAATGGAGTCTTGATGCATGCTCCATGTGGATGAGCGTTCGGAAACACTGTTAGTGAAAAAGAGCTAGACATCAAAGATCACATACTACCTGATTTCCTATTTATAGGAGAGGTCCCAAATAGGCCAATCCACAGAGACGGAAGTAGACTAAGGGCTGCTGGGGGCAGGGATGAATTAGGAGTGACAGCTTCATGGGTGAAGAACTTGGGGTCCCTTTGGGGTGAGAAGAACATCTTGGAATTGGACAGGAGTGGTGGTCGCACAACACTGTGAATGCACTAAATGCCGCAAAATGGTTACTATATATTATGCGAATTTGATCTCCATTAAAAATAAAACAAAGCTGCTGCTTCTACTGCCTCCCAGCACCAGCCACAGCCGGTCTCCCAGGCAAGAGTAAAGGAAGGGTATGGGGAGGCCCAGAAAGTTCAGGACCCCTCCCTCTGACACACTCCTAGATGCTCCTTGAGCCCAGAGAAGAGGTGATACCTGCGTCTCTGGGATTCCTTGTGCCCACCCCGGGTTCAGGGACCCAAGCCTGTCCCTGATCTCTCCTGGCACCAACCTCACGTTCTCTTCTCATCTTTTTCTTTCCCTTCGTTGCACGTATCCTGGCTTCATCTAACCAGGCTGCGAGGTTCCCTGCAGAAGGCTCTTCTGAATTGGAGGGCAAGACAAGCTGGGCCTGGCTTCCCCAGGCCACATGTGCCACTTTCTGAGGTCACAAAGCAGCTCTCCTGTGCAGGGGCCGCTTACAGTACGGATGGCATTTGGGATCTTTCAGACTCCATCAGTGTGCAAAGATCCATCTTCCTTTATTACTGTTGTCAGGAGGCCCTGGGCCCCCGGGGGGACGCACCCCACGGAAACTGGGAAGCGAGCATGTTGGCTGCACTGATACTGGCACAGGATGCTGAGCCTTCCCATCTGCCCCACGAAGTGGGGACCTGCATCAAAGTGGCGGTGCCTGCCCGGATTCTGGAGAACTCCCGGCCAACCCAGCGCCAGATGTGCCAGCAGATTTTTTTTTTTTTTACACAGCAAATTAGACAACTGGGAATCCTATTGATACAGAGATGTTTAATGGAGAGATACTAGGGAAAACCCTGAGAGGCGTGTGCCTTCTGGACACTTCTCCTCAATTTCACTGCAGAGAAAGCTCTCCCACGGTGCTCCGAGGGGGATGATCCGACTTCAAGTGTTCCTTCCTCCACTTGCCATATCTCAAGTGAGAGGTGGGAAGCCATCCTGGGATCCGGGGAGGAAGGCAAGCACGTCAGGGCAATTGAGGCTTCTCCTCCCAGGCACATCAGGGTCCTGGGTTCTGAGCTGGGATGCACAGGTGGGCAGAAGAAATAACAGGAATCTGTTATCCCAGCTCTTGTGTTCTAAAGTTTAAGCCCTGGAGTCTGGGATTTGAGGTGCAGGCTAATGCTTCTCGAAATGTCAGCGGAGGATGAATTTTTAACATAGATATGGTTGCACAACCAGCATGCAACTCACGCCACATGCAATTCACCGCGTGGTAACACAACTCCCCAACGGGTCTGCATCCTGTGCTGAGATGAGCCAGGGATTGTGTGCCTGGCCGCTGGGGTAGAATTTAGTCTTGAACTGCTGGTGGAAAGTTTCTCTCTCTTGCTCTCAGTACAGAGGCCAGTGAGTTTGTGGACTGGCCCCAGTTCCTGGGCCAACTGGGAATTAGATTGATGTAGGCAAACTGGCTTAACAAATACATAGGAAGAAAGATTCTCTTGGGATGGGCAATTCTTCTGGCTAGAGAAACGGGGTAGGGCAAGAGGGAAGGCAAGGAGGTGGGCAGGGAAAGAAAAGGAGAATGAGCAGGGAGTCTCGGGGCAGAGGGATTCTCTGTACCCACACACAGGTGCTGAGAAAGCAGCAAGCTCCCTCTCCATAGGAAGGGGCTGTGTGGGCTGAGTCTGAGATAGGCAGCTCTCAGAACCTTCCAGGTCCAACAGGAGAGGGAGGTGAGGGAAGGAGCTGCTGCAGCCATGTGGTAAATGGCAACTGACACACAGCATCAGTGTTGGGAAACAGTAGGGGAGTGGTTGGGGATTGTGGCCAACTGGAACACACACCTTTTTGTTTTTAAAGATTTTATTTTTAAGTAGTCTCTATACCTGAGATGGGGTCCAAACTCATGTTCCACTGACTGAGCCAGCCAGGCGCCCCTGGAATGCACAGTTTTATCTAAAGGGGCAGCAGTTTGTGGCACACACTGTTGGCCCTCCCCTCCCCCCACAACACACACAAGCATTCCCAGTTCATGTCTCCTTGCCAGCTTCTTTCCTTGCTTTCCCAGCTCCCCTTGCAGTTCTGGGATGGCTACGTGATCTATTTCTGGCCAAGGGGCTTCTGGGAAAGACCTTCCTTTTGTCCCCCTGTCATCTGCTTCCCTGGATTATGTAAGGATGTGATGCCTGGAGTTACAGCAGCCATCCTGGGACATGAGGCTATGAACATGAAAGCATAAGGCCCACAGGCTGAGCCTGAAGGAGCGGAAGGATAAACAGAACCTGGTCCTTGAAGATATAAAATGAGCTGCCAAACCAATCTTTGGGTCAGACTTCTTGCTAAATACACAATAAACGTCATTATGATTTAAGCCAATACAAGTTGGCTTTTTTGTTACTCACAGCCCAAAGCATTCCTGACTGATACAATGCTGCTCAGCTCCAGCTGACCTCTGTCACCTAGGAGTGTGAGCCTAATGTAGCCAGGGCTTCTGATCTTTCAAAAGAAGTGAAAAATCTAGGTTCACATATGAAATGTCTCAATGTTTATATGTAGGCAACAAATATAAATTACTTGGGACCCAAACAAAACAAAACACCAAACAAAAACATATTTGCAGGGGATGTGGCCTGTGGGTTTCCAGTCTGTGACCTCTGGTCTCGGAAAACAGAACAATGAAACATTCTTGTGCCCGCAGAGTGGCAAAGACACCGCGATGAAGAGCCCCCAACTGGAAGGAGCCTCACGGCCCAAGAGGGTGGACAAGTCAGCAGCAGCCTGCGTCTCAGTGAAGGGAGGATGATGAGCCCCTGACACTGTAACACACCGGCATGGGGTGAGATGCCAGAACCGTGGCCAAAATTCTGGAGAATTTGGGGAAAGCCTTGAAAGACTACAATGAAACTTTCTCGCCGGCCCAGGGGAACGGTAGCTCAAAGTAGAAATCAGGTGAAAGGCTGGAAAAAAAGTCAGATCCACTCTTTACCCCCTTGTGCTTGCAGATCGAGATTTATACCTTCTATGCCAGACATGGTTTATGTCCCTGGAACTGTGCCTCCACCAATGTCAGGGAGCCTGTGTGGACAGTCACCGACGTCAGCCCCATCCCCTTTTGTTGTCCTGCAAAATGCTGGGTGCTAAGTGTTGAGTGAATTCAAGTTCATGACTCCTTTTCCACACTAGCGCACCCAAGACCTCTCTTTTTAAAAAATTTGTTTCCTTTCATTCCCTGTCACTTTGTGGGCAATAACTCTAGCGTGTCTGACGTATATCCTATTGTTTCTATGTGTTCCTGCAAAAGTGCACCAGGCTCTGTGGGCAGGTACATAATTTTTGTGAATTCTGTGTTACATTTCCCATGATTTCTTGTTTTCTTTTCTCCGCGCCCCCTCATCAGTACGTTCTTAAGACCCGTCTATATTGCTTGTGTGGGTACATCCTGTTTTTTCTGTTTCATTATATTTCATGTGGTTTCCCTGTTTTTTTTTTTTTTTTTTTTTTTTCATCTGACATTGAGTTCTTGGGTTCTGTTCACATGGCTGGAGGCACCTTTCACCTGCTGCCCTGGCGACTGGTCAGCCTTTCCTGCTGCACATCCTTGGTATCTCCTGCTCCTCCCTGGGGACGGTACCCAGGGCACCTCCATCTCCACCGGCCACAGCACTGCAGGCACAAATACCCTTGGACTGTCCCCGTGTAGCGCCTGTGTGTGAGTCTCCTTGGGATGCATCCCCAGGAGTGGGGTGGCTGGTCCCAAAGTCCTAAGACCTGGTCTCCCTGAGGGCTGGGTGAGAGCTCCTGGTGGCAGGTGCATGTTCCCATGGCCAGTGCCCATGGTCCCTATCCCTGCATCCCCACCAACAGCTGGCATAACCCTACTTGCTAAGTATTGCTATCCTAATAGGACTGATGTGATATCCAGACTAGTCTTTAATTCACATTTAATTCACATTTCTCTGCTTACCGGTGACTCTGCACGTCCTTCTGGATCCCCTCTCCTTCCAAGGAATGGTGACAGTCACCATGAAAACCACTCCTCCTTTTCTTGGGCTCAACTCAGCTTTAACTGAACCCAAGCCCTTGGAAACCTCTCAGTTACTGGCATTAGCCCTTGGACAAATGATAATAAAATAATAATGGGTGCCACTTACTGGCCACTTCCTTCCCCCGGGCTAGTCATTGTACAAGCAGTATCTTGCTTCATCTAGACCACAACCCTAGGAAGTTGGTCCTAGTAGGAAACGGCGGAGCGGAGTTCAAGCCCAGGTCGGCCTGACCCCGAAACCCCGGCGCCCAGCCAGTGTGTGGCCCTGCCTTCCCAGCAGCTGTGGGACACGGCACAGGTCACTGCCTGCCTCAGTTGGCCCGCCAACCTGGTTTCCCTGTCACCACAGGCTTGATAGGCCACCCCCAGTGGCCCAAAGGAGGCTGCACGGATAATCCTAGTGAAAAGCAGCTACTTGTCTGTGTTACTTGCTTTGGAGTCCATCCTACGATTTCTCTCTCTACAGCAAAGGGACCAACTGTTCCAGGTCCACAGTGACCTCAAGAATAAGTACTCGTTCATCTCGATTAAGTCTTACTGAGGCCAGTGTTCAAATAAAATTGCCGAAAACACACCCAGGACAGGAAGCGAAAAGACCTGGATGTATAATGGGGGGTGATACAAAAAGTTTGTCTGCGGGAAACGTGTAAAATGGAAAAGCCACAGGTAGATAGAGGGGAGTGAGTCCCACCCATTCAACACCCATGGCCCAGGTTCCAGAAAGGGACAAATCACGGATCTCCACAGGGTGATGTCTCTGCTTTTTTTCTTTGCCCAGAATACAGGGTGGTGAAGGCAAAGCCCTGGCTCGACCTGGCGAGCTCTGGCCCTGCCCTTTACCTATTGTGTTCATTCAGGTGTTCGCTCATTTGCTCAGTAAATATTTGCTGACTGCCCAGTGTGTGCTAAGATCTTTCTTCTGAGAAAGAGCTAGGTCCTATCTTCTTGGATCTTAGTGCCTGGGGGGTGGGAGGGGCGGGGGGAGAGGACAACAGAGAATCCATGCATATTGTTTATTTGCCCTGGTGACTATGGACAGTAGTTGAAAAGTTCTAAGCCTCAGGTTCCCCATCTGCAAAATGGAACTAAGCATAGTTTATTAGGTGGTTTATTATGAGCATACGGCATATCAAAGGCAGAGCCCACACAGAGTATGTTCAGTAAATGGAAGCTGGGATTATTATTCTTTGTGTGTTAATAATCACCACTGAAGAGGTCAACAATGTGAGCTAGTATTCCAGTGATCCGCCAATTTTTTAAAAAAATATTTGGGGGAATAAAAACATCCGGAGAAGGTTAAAAACACACACATACACACACAACAATTTGAATAGGGCCAAGCAGAAGATTCCAGATGAAAACAAAAGATCTGGGGGATCCAGATTGAGCTTTCAGCTCTAAGACCAACACGGACACAGGGTCCAAATGCCAGGGAGGGAGGCATCCATATTCATTTTGCTGGCACGGAGTCATCTAGTCTATTTTGCCATCTTGAAAAAATCCAACTATGCACCCCGAGCCTGTCCTCCTGCATCTTGGCGGCACATGGAGTCCAGCCCACATCTGTGTTTAATCAAATCAGTTGCTAAATGTCACAATGGCCTCATTCACAGGTAGCATAAAGCATATTTAACTGGCAATAAAACAATCCGCATTCCTGAGAATGCCATTTCAGATAGGCGGCCCTGTCACTGCATCTCTGCCACACGAGTAGGAATGATGTCGGGGCAGAGATGGGGAGAAGGCCAAGAAGGGCCACAGTGCTGCCAAGGAGACGTTACCACGTGTGGATCCATCCATATGTGCTGGGCTGGAAAAGAGCCGCCACGCGGTGCCAGCTGAGAAAAGGCACGTGGCAACCGTGAGCGTGCTCCAGACTAAACATCGCTATTTGTTTGTGGCAGTAATGCAGAGGATTGATAGAGGTGGAGGGCTTCTTAGAGGAGGTGGCGATCAAGTAGAGGCTACATGGTTGGGAAGGAGCCTGCCACGTGAAGATCTGGGGAACGAGCGTTTCACGTTGGGGGCAACAACAAAATGCAAAGGCCCTGAGGAATGGAGAGATGGGGGTACAGTACGCATGATGAGGTCAGAGAGGTCTACGCGGGGCTTGGTTGCGGGGAGGTCACAGTGAGGCACTGGCATTTATTTCTGACTTGTGGTGGGAAGCCTCACATGGAGAGTCTTCTGCAGAGGAGTGACATGACTTGATACAACATGGGAAAGGATCAACTAACTGGATGACTTCGCTCAGTGTGGCAGAAACAGATCAGAGGGTCACAGTGGATCCCAAGACCGAGTGCACTATTCTCACTGCCAACGATCTCCTCTGGAGGGGTGGTCGGGAGTGGTAGCCCATACAGATCAGGGCTTCTGACACAAGTTACACATGTCAGAGAGAGATTTTCACCCATCTGGTGCCCAGGGAAGGCAGCAAGGTTATTAGGCATACTTTATAGGGCCCTGGTGGAAATTCAGAGGTGATGGAGCATGTGATGCAACCTGGACTGATCAGTGCGTCACATTCCCTTGACCATAAAGATTGCTTTAGGGGTATGCATTTCAACTAAGCAGACCCAAACGAGAAGACTTTGCCAGATGCTGTAAAGGGGCGGGAGGTGCTGCTGCCACTTGGCCACAAGGCCAAGCACCCGGCATTTACACAGCTGCCCTCCTCCCCGAAGAGATAATACACCCATATTTCACTGATCAGATGTGCAGAAAAATCTCTGCTGAAAGAACTGATGGATGACTGAATCATCACCCTTGGTGCTCCTCCCCTCTCATCCAGCTAAATACCATCACCAACTTCCGTGAACAGGGCCCCTGAAAACCCTGCAAGTCACTACATCCATCTCCACCCCCCTCTATCATTTCTTTGCTTGGAGACCACCTTCCTTCCCCACTGATTTTCCTTCATCAGCCCTGACCCTGGCTCAGTCGGCTTTCCTCACAGCCTCCGAGAGGTCTTTTCCAGATACTCATGACCTCCTTGGCTCCTCTGTGCATTTATAACCCCTCACGGGGTCCACAGGACGGTGTGACCTGCCTCTTCTCTGACCTCACTAGGCCCCATCGTTTGGCCCTGTTAGACATTGATCTTTTGTGTCCCCCACAAAAGGCATACTCAAGTCCTACCCCAGTACCTATGGCTGTGACTTATTGGAAATAGGGTCAGAAGTCATCAGGTTCAGATGAGGTCATGCTGGATCAGGGTGGGCCCTCATCCAGTGACTGGCGTTTTCGTAAAAAAGAAAGAAGTTTGGATGCAGACGCCAAGGGAAGAACACCAGGTAAAGACAGGGGCAGGGATGCGCCTATAAGCCAAGGACTGCCAGCCACCACCAGGAGCTGGGAAAGAGGCAAGGAACAGATTCCCCCTCTGAGCCACCAGAAGGAACCACACCTGATGCCACCTTGAGTTTGGACTTCTGACTTCCAGAACTGTAAGAGGATACATTCCTGTCGTTTTCAACCACCTGGTGTGTGGTGCTTCTGTTACAGCAGCCCTAGCAAATCAACACCCCCATTCACCTTTGCAACCTTCCAGCCACCTGACCATCTAGGACAGCATGCATTTATTTATTTATTTATTTATTTATTTATTTATTTATTTATCTATCTATCTATCTATTTATTTATTTAAAAATTGTATTTATTTATTTATGAGAGACTCACAGAGAGAGGCAGAGATATAGGCAGGGGGAGAAGCAGGCTCCCTGTGGGGAGCCCAATGCGGGACTTGATCCCAGACCCTGGGATCATGCCCTGAGCTGAAGGCAGATGCTCAACCGCTGAGCCACCCAGGCGTCCCGACGAGGACATCATTTTAGGACATCTGTGTTTACTTGTCCCTCTGCCCGGAATACCTACCCTGTAACCCAGGATTTCTCTCACACTACTGTGCATAGGAACTGCCAGGGGATCCTGTTATAAAGTAGATTATGTGGGTTCTGGGTGAGACCTGAATTTCTAACACTCCCCAGGTGATGCTGATGTTGTCAGACTGGGGACCACAGCTGGAAGCCCTGCCCCCTCCCACAGCTGGCCACCCCTTGTCAGCCAGGTGTCTGCTCAGCTGTGACATTTCCCGGCCACTCCAGCCAATGCCCGCTCCCCGGCCTCCCTCAACTCCAGCTGCACCTTACCCATAACTCTGCTTTGATTGTTTCCTTTTGCTGGTAGTACACCCCTGAAGCCATCTGATCTATTTAGATACACATATATTGTTCATCTCATTCCCACTAGGACATAAGTTAGAGAGTTGAGACTTTGTCTCTATTTGCTTTGTGCCTGGTTTCTAGAAAAGTAGGTAGCCAGCATGTGGCAGGCTCTCTGACAATCATTTTTGAAAGTAACAACCTGAAAGAATGTCTTGTTGTTGGCACTATTTCCAGCTTCTAGTACAGGACCTGGCATGTAACATTCAATAACTATATACTAAATGAATAAATTAGAAGAGCAAATGAGTTGACTTGATAATAGCTCCTGACAATCGAGCACATTCCATGTCAGGAACTATGCTAAGTCCCTTCCCTTGGTTATTCTAGTTTATCCCCCATCCAACAGGAGAACAGAACAAGTAGGCTCCATTGTGATCCCTGTTCCATCATTCTGCCCATGTTTACTGAGCACCTACAATGTGCCAGTTTGACAAGCACACAGCAATGGGCAAGACAAGGAAATGGTGCCTCTGTGGGGCTCATGGAGCTTGTGTCCTAGTGGAGAGGGGCTGAAAGTGAATAAATATGTAAAATGGGTTGGAGCTAGGGAACTCAGGTACAGGTGGGTGGTCAAAGAAGGCTCTGTATTTGAGTAAAGATCTGCGAGATGTGAAAAGACTAACCCCTGCAGGGGTTAAGCAACTTGCAACTTGGCTGTGAGTGGCATAGCAGGGATTCGAACCTGGGGCTGTGTGACTGGAGCCAGTTGTCACTCACTTCAGTGTTCTCTCACTGCCAACCTTCTGGGGAATTTCCACGCCACTGGAAGGTGCATTTATAGTTTCAGTGGGAGTTTGGTTTAGCTCTTGCAGAAAATGCCTTTCCTCCACCTCTTCCTCCCACTGTACCCGGATGCTGGCCCTGCCGGCCAGGGGTCTGATGCCTCCACGGCAGACGGCTGCCTGGTGGGTGCGATGCCAGCCGCCACCATGTGGCTATGTGGCCACGCGGAAGCCCTGCAGCACGCGCTTGCCTGGCTCTCCTGGCCGCCAGGGCTCAGCAACCAGGGGCAAGTTGGAGGTGGCGGCGGTGGCGGCGACGGGGGGCTGGGGCCCACCCGGGGCTTCAGGAGGCCAACATCTGGTTTGTGGCAGGGTGGCCCTCCAGAAAGCCACGGTATGGCCTGCAGTCTAAAGTTTCCTGGCAGTAAAGACAACCTTCTCCAAATTGATACTTTTTTCAAATTGAGAGGTCAAGTGCTCACCCAAGTGACCTCCCATGGCAATCCTCGAGTGCCTCATAAGGTACAAATCCTCCATCTGTCCGACTGATGGGCAAGGAGCCTCGTAAAAACGGCACATTATTCTCAGGTACCTTTGGGGGGGCAGCGGGCTCTGTCCCTCTGACTGTCAACTCCGCCCCTCGACTCCCGGAGCTGCCCATTCCAAGTGTTTACCATTAGCAGCGAGGCTCTTTCCGCAGACCTGTAAATTCCGAGTGGTCCGCTAAAGTACCCCAGGAGGATGTGGGAACGACGCACGCAAAGGCCACAGCTTCCCTTCAGATATCTCCCACTTTAGATCAAAGCCGTCTTGTCCTTGGTCCTAACGGCCGTAATTCACTCCTTGCCCTGAAACCTCACGTTGCTCTTAAAGATCTGATGGACCTAGCAGCTGCAGCCCCCGGCTTTCATCTCTGCTGGATTTATTTCCCCTTCTCCGGCCAGCTCTTGCAATCTTTCTAGCTGAAATTATTTCCAAAGGCCCAGAATTTGGGTGTCGCCCTCTCTACTGCCGCCATCACCAGTGGGTGCTTGTGAGCCTGTCTTGAAACTCGGTGGGGTGCTCGCATTTACAGCGCATCCTATGGATGAGGTCAGCCCGAGGAATAGACGAGGCCTGCTGGCACGTCCCATTTTGTGTTTTTATCTCTTCCCCTATCTTTACACAAGGGAGGCATTTAAACCGAGGGGTTAGAGGGCGGGGACCCTGCTGCTCCAGCTCACCACCACCAGTAATGACAGATGCCGTCCCTCATCAGAGGTACTGAGGGTCCCCCCCATGGCCTGTGAGGTCTCCTAACCCCAAACACACAACCTCCATCTAATCATGAGAAAACATCAGACCTAAAGCCGCGGACATTCGACAAAATGCCCAACTAGTGCTCAACGGAGGGTCAGGGTCACGAAAGCCCGAGGGGCTGTCACAGAAGAGGCATAACTACACCCAATGTGGGATCCTGGACTGGACCCTGGGAACAGAAAACGGATGTTTGTGGGAAGACTGGTGGTCTTCGGATGAGCCTGTAGGCCAGCTAAAGCACCGTGCTTCTGTCTTTCCTGGTTTTGACCGCTGTCCTATGATTTCATAAGTTGCAGAGGCAGCTGGGTGGAGGGTATCTGGGAACCCTCCATTCTCTCTTGGCAACTTTTCTGTAAGTCTAAACTTATTTCAAAATAAAGAGTTTTATTTATTTATTTATTTTTAAAGATTTTTATCTTTAAGTAAAGATACGCCCAAAGTGGGGTTCGAACTCACAACCCTGAGACCAACAGTTGTATGCTCTACCGACTGAGCCAGCCAAGTGCCCCTAAAGAGTTTTTAAAAAAATAACAACATAGATTCTGATGGACAGAGTTTAAGTCTGCTACTTACTGGCTATGTGACCTCATGCAAGTTACTTAACCTCTCTGTGCCTAACTCTCTCCATCTGTAAAAGGGGTATTAAAATAGCACCTACCTCACAGGGTCATTGGGAAAATCAAATGAATTAATACCCACATGGTCAAAAATGCATCTGGTCCCCAACAATGCCGGGACCTATGCCAACCCATCGACAGTATCATTATTCTCATTACTATCACTTCCATTATTTTTCTTTTGCTGAGAAAGGAGGAGTACAGTTATTCAGAATCCTCTAGCAGCATCCCAACCTGGTGCATTTCATAATGTCTGCAGGGAAGTGCTGCATAATATTTTAAAGACATATATTAAAAATTTTAAATAAAATTTGGGTCGCCTGGATGGCTCAGTCAGTTAAAGCGTCTGACTCCAGGTTTCAGGTCAGGTCATGATCTCAGGGTCATGGGATCGAGCCCTGTGTTGGGCTCTGTGCTCAGCTGAGTCTGCTTGTCCTTCTTCCTCTGCTCCTCCCCCTGCTGGCACTCTCTCTCTCAGATAAATACATAAAATCTTTTTAAAAGCCTGATAAAATTTAATAATTTCACATAAGAATCCAGATCTGGGGCTTCTTTTGTTTTTGTTTTTTTTTTTTTGACATTTCTTTTTCCTTATTGTATTTTAAGTTTTTATTTACCAGATGACATTTTATTTTATTTTATTTTTTTTAATTTATTTTTTATTGGTGTTCAATTTACTAACATACAGAATAACCCCCAGTGTCCGTCACCCATTCACTCCCACCCCCCGCCCTCCTCCCCTTCCACCACCCCCAGTTCGTTTCCCAGAGTTAGCAGTCTTTACGTTCTGTCTCCCTTTCTGATATTTCCCTCACATTTCTTCCCCCTTCCCTTATATTCCCTTTCACCATTATTTATATTCCTGGGGCTTCTTTTGGAACAAAAAAGTGACTCAGGAAAACTGGGCTTACTTTCTCACCTACAATCGCACACTCTGAGTGGTGGCTTCCCCTTTTAGGGGAGCATGTGCTCTCCAGGTGGCCACCCTATTGTCTCCCCCCTTCCATTGTCTTCCCCACGCTGAGAATAAATCCATCATCCTTGGCCTGATCTCTTTCTTACAGTTAAAAAAATATTTCTGTCTATCTGTGGTTGGCTGAATAATGGGCCCTAAAATGTCTGTATCTGAATCTCTAGAACCTGTATGTTACTCTACATGGCAAAGGGGAGTTTTTAGACATAATTAAGTTAAGGATCTTGAGATGGGGAGATGATTCTGGATTCTCCAAGTGAGTCCAATGTGAACCCAAAGGTCTCCCTCTTATTCGAGGGAGACAGGTAGGTCAGCGTCAGAGAGGAGATGTGGCCATGGAAGCAGAAGCTGCAGTAATGCACTTTGGAGATGAAGGAAGGGACCATGAGCCAAGGGATGCAGGAAGCCTCTGAAAGCCAGAAGAGGCAACGGGACGGATTCTTTCCTAGAAGCCCCCGAATGAATGCAGCCCTGTCGACACTGTGAGTTTAGAATTGTGACCCCCGATACTATAAGATGATGAATTTTGTTGTTAAGGCCACCAAGTCTGTGGCAATTTGCTACAGTACTGATAGGGCACTGACACAGTACCCGTGTCTCTGACTAAAGTAAGACAGAAAAATACAGCAGGGGCTACCCATTTTTTCTTTGGCTCAGCCCATGTTCCTTGCAGTGTGAAATGCCCTGTTCCTGTGGACACTGGCATTTGCTGCCCCTTGACCACGAACCTTGTATCATTTATTCATTTACTCGTTCATGTATGCATTCTTTATAATTACTCACTGGGGACATAATGAGGAATAGGACATGGTCCCTGCCTTTAAAGATCTCACAGTCTAAGTGGATACTGAAAGAAATCAAATAGAGTATTTAAGCTTAGAAAAGAGAAAAATCATCTTGTTTGACAAATACTTAAACTTTAGAAAACTACAAGCTGCTCCAGTTTATTTTAGTTTTGTCTTCCTAATAACCTGGGGTAGGGGGACAGATACCATACCTAATCCTGACCTCTTAAAAATAGGGAAACTGAAGTTCAGAGAAGTTACGTGACATGTTTAAGGTTGCACAGCTGGTAACTGGACAGGCCAGCTTCGAGAGAAGCTTGCACTTACTCCATTTCTCCAGGACGCAGCTCAGACCTGCTGGAACCTGCTCCAGGAGCATCTTGAGCTGCTGAACTCTTGAACTCACCTTCACAGTCAGCCCTTAAGTGGTGGCACATTTTATAGTGACAAACCGAGCCCAGAGCTGGCCCTGCGCCGGGCTGTTTGTGGTTGCAGCCACTTAATGACGCATTCTGAGCATATGAAGGACTGGTCCAGAAAAGGCAGCTCAGCACTTACTCTGCACTTGGCTAGGAGGGCTTGGATCCCATCCACCCCTAACACAAACCCTCCATCAAAGCCCACACACTGGACATTTGTACCCAGACAGGGCTGGCAATTCCGGTGGGCAGCCACAGCTGACTGTTCTGTGTGCAGATGACGAGAAATCTCATCACTGTCATCCTCAGGCATACCTGTCTGCATGCTGGTTCCTACCAACAGCCAAAGGTGGCAGAGCCTGATAACCACCTCTGGTGTTTGTTCTTTCCTTGTTTTTTTTTGTTTTTTTTTTTTTTTTTTAAGATTTTATTTATTTATTTGAGAGAGAGTGTGTGTGTGCATGCAGATGGAGAGGGACAGCAGGCTCCCTGCTCAGCATGGAGCCCGATGTGGGGCTCGATCCCAGGACCCTGAGATCATGACCTGAGCCAAAGGCAGACACTTAACCAACTGAGCCACCCATGGTCCCCTGTTCTTTTCTTCTTTCTCATAGTAACAAAGCTCGCAAGTTTTAGCTGGGCCCATGGCCATCACGAATAAATACTACATCTCCCAACTTCCCCTTGCAGCTAGGTTGGCCATATGTCTAAGATCTGGCCAATGTCACATGAGTAGATGTGCAGGGTGCTATATCTGGGTTGTGCCCTTAAGGAGAGGCTGGTCTTTGCCCATATCTCCTCCCCCTTTCCTTAGGCTTGGTGTGAGCCATCCTAGGTCACCTGGATGAAGGCAGCAACCTTAGGCTCCATGGAACAACAAGAGAGAAAGGGGCTGGGTCCCTAACTCTGCAGAGCCACTTACCTCTAGACTGTCACGTGAGAGAGAAAGAAACTGCAGTCCCACTGAGCCACTGTTAAAGCAACTGAGCATGACCCTAACACTATTCCAAACCCTCATACATCAAAGATGCCAAGTAAAACTCTCAAAGACAGGGCCCTGCCAATTTTGTGAGAAAAGTTCTTTTGGTTTTACAGCAATTCCACTGCTTACGTAGATGTCTAGGTAAAGAAGTTGAGGCAAAGGACAGGGTGGTCCAGGAAAAAGTTCCTTCCAGTGACAAATATGTAGGAACACTGCCTTGCAGCCACTCTGCAAACTTGCAAGAAGTGTTTAAGACCAAAGGCAGTAGGCCGTCTTTAAATATGGCTGCCAAGGATTCCTCTGATCTCTGTAAATAGATGCCATTCCTGTCACCTGGTGGTGGGGCTCTTTCCCTTCTCCTCGAATGTGACCTGGTCTTGTGACCTACTATGACCAGTAGTAACACATGGTAGAAGTGATGTTCTGGAATGTCCAAGCCTAGGCCTTAAGAGAGCTGGCAGTTTCCAGCTTCACTTTCTTGGCATCCAGCCGCCATGCTGTAACGAAGCTGGCAAGACACTGGAGGAAGATAGGCTGTGTGGAGGAGAATTGGGGCGCCCCAGGCCGTAGCACCAACTGCCAGATGAATGACTATACCCTTCTTGGATATCTCAGCTGAATGCAACTGCATGAGTGGGACCCCAGGCATCACCAGGAAGGGCAGAAAAACCACCCTGCTGAACCCAGCCAACCCAAGAAATTGCGAGAAATAATACACCGAGGCTGTTGTAAGTCATTAAGTTTTGGGGATGTTTGTTACACAGCAATAGCCAGTTCATACGCAGGGACTGCTATTTTTTCTGTACCTTTCTCCAAGCCCAGTTACAGTTCCTCAAAGCTCCTTATAGTCTTCCTTCGTGGCAATGATCACAACTGCAATGGTTTAATTGGTATGATTATCTGTTTAGCACATGTAAGTGGTAGGCAGTGTGTACCTGGGAGCTTCTCAGCCTTGGCTCTTCTGCTCCCTGGCTGTGTGACTTTGGGAAGGTCACTTGAACTCTCTGGGACTCCCACCTGCTCATTTACAAAGTGGGAGAAAGATCAGTACTTCCCTCACAGGATTTTCATGAGATGAAATGGGAGACTGTTAGTTAAGTACCAGGCACAGGGTCTGGTACCTAGTGTGCCCTCAATAAATATTTGCTGAGTGAAAGAATGGAATTGCTGACATAACAGAGTTCTACAAATATTCAATGGGTGAACGAACCAACTGCTCAACCACACCTTCTCAGTGAGACCTGGCCCGACCACCACAGTGAAAGAAAGGTGCAACTCGTTCCCATTGCCACACTTCAGATCCTCCCGAACACTACTTTGTTCTTCATCTATAGACAGCATTTATTTGCTATCTAATCTATTGTACGACTTATTTTGGTTTTGTCTATCTCTCCCATCATAAATATCGATTTTTTGGGTCTCTTTTGTTTTCTGATGCATCTCGAGTGCCTGGAACCATGCCCAGCACATAGCAGGTGTTAACAAACATTTGTTGACTGACTGAATGAATTTAAGAAGTGTTCACAAGGATCCATGGCTCACAGAAGTGTAGACATGAGCATACAGAGAGCAGCTGCCTTTGAAGAAGGCCCCTCACATTCTCAAGGGACTGTACTGCAGTCTGTTGACAACGATCCTAACTACTGGGTAAGTCCACGATGACTGACAGGAAGGGTGGCCCCTGGAGTAGTATAAAATCAAAAGCAGGACCCTGGTGGGAAGACCTATGTTCACACACAGCGCCCAGCTCTGTTCTACACCAACAAGCCCCAGGAACACCTCTCTCTCCAAAAACACAGTTTGGCTTCTAAATTCTAGACAACGACTTCACTGGAATCCAAAAACCTCATCACATTGAATTATTCCTCCTACCCGTTGCAAAAATGAGATAATCACTCAAGAACCACCCAACACTGAGAGGGAAGGTGTCAACTTCCGTTGACCTGCTCATGTAGGACAAAGAGGATGATCATGATGATATAATAATATTAACTGAGAGCTTATAATGTGCCAGGAGAGTCTCTGTGAGCTTCCTATAGACATTAACTCTCCTAATTCAGTGAAGTGGGTACCATCCTCAGCTCAGTAAACAGAGGAGAACACTGTGGGAACAGAGGGATTAAGAAACCTGTCCAAGGCCACCCAGTTAGAAAGTGATGGGAAAATGCTAAGTTGGGCCAGGTCATAAATGAAAGGAGAAATGCTGCCTTGTGAGTGCAGCACTGTAGGAAAGGTGCTGGCCGGCCACATGAAAAAATGTGGTCCACACGCATGGCTGTGGGCAGCTGGGGGGAAATAACACTGGCTCCAAGGCCACTTCCTATCTTTGGCTGTAGCTGGAAGGCACTTGACACATTCATTCTTCTCGAGACTTCTCTGTGACCTTCCCCGGCAGAACGTTGCCTTCCCCTTTGTAAGCATTCCCCTTCCATGGGTTCCCTGCCTGTGCCTCCCTTCGTACTGAAATATACATCTGCACCATGGTGAACTCTCATTCCCCTGGAATAAGGTTGCCAGTAAAAACAAAAGTGGCCTCGGCATGTAGGAGTTCACAGAAATCCCTTTTATGGAAAAATATAATATTCGTGCTCTTGGGCACTGAGCTCTGTAACAGAGGGGAGGACGAACTTTCTTTGATCACAGTCCTATAGAGCTGGTAGGGGTCTGAGGGATAAGCCCGTTCCTCCTTCCCTCCTTCCTTTCCTCTTCAAGCATGTCCAGTTGCTTGATGGTCACCTACGCAATATTCATTTCCTCCCCATTCTCTTTAAGAGAAGCTGGGGGCGCCTGGGTGGCTCAGTCAGTTAAGCATCTGATTCTTGATCTCAGCCTAGGTCTTGATCTCAGAGTCGCGAGTTCAAACTCCACTTAGTGTGAAGCCTACTTAAAAAAAGAGAGAGAGGTGACTTGGAATAGCAATGGACCCCGGTAAAAAAATCATCACTTTTCCCTGTAGCCATGGGTAGCCATATGACACAAATTCAACCCATGAAATGAAACAAAATTTGAAAAGTTTAGCTTTCAGAATCATAGCATGTTCCTTCTTGATTCTTCCTTCTTCTGGCTGCCTGGAATGTGGAGGTAAGGGCTGGAGGTAAAACAGCCATGTTGTGACTGTGAGGTGACAAGAATTAGGATGAAAGTGAGAGGGGAGTTGGGATTCTAGGTGTTCTGCTGCTGCTTGTGGCTGAATGCACTCTGGGATACTGTGCCCCAGATGCCATTGGTCCTATGGGATAAGGGATGGTTCCTGCTACCCAGAACATAGGCCAACTTCTGTACTTTACGGAGGGAGACATGGAGGATCAGTGACTGAAGGAACAGGGTTATATACGAATTTGTAACAGAGACAGGATTAGTACCCAGACTCTGGTCTGACATCTAGTTTTGCTTCATCTGCTGGCTCAGGGGTCCCAGAGTGTGATAGAAATGCCCAGTAGTGGGACAAAAGATAATTCTAGATGACCTTTTTTATTCTCTTAATGGATCTTGCAAGTAACCTAGATCAAAGGTGAAGAGCTTGGACTCTGGAGCTAGACTGTGTGGATCCAAATCCTGATTTCATGACTCAATAGCTGAAAGACCTTGACCATGTTATTGGCCCTCTTTATGCCTGTTTCCTCCTCTGTAAAATAGGCGTGATAATATATTCTATATTATACAGTAATTGTGAGCATTTAATGAGGCAGCGCCTGAAGCACAGTAAGTATTAAATAAATACTAATTATTATTAGGTCAAGGAGAAAATCTCTAACAGTCACTAATCTCTCTTTTTAGCAAAGAGAGCACAGGCAGGCGTCAGGTCCAGAGCCTTGGCTAGAATTTAATAATACTGTTTTATTTTTGGTGACTTTATTTTTCCCAACTCCTTCCATTTATGGCAAACAATGATGGCTTTCCATCGAATGTAGTGCTATAAATTTGCCTTTAAAATGAGTTTATTTTAAGGCAAAAGAAGCCTATAAGTTAAAAAAAATCAAATAGCAGTACAGGTGGTATTTAGATGTGACATAATCATGAATAAGATGTTTGAGTGCCTGACATTTGGGAAGCGCTTTCTAGACCCATCCATACTTCCCCTCCCTCGGCCACAGCAGACACGACCAACTGATTCCCCTTTCCACAGAGGCCAGCAAGGAAATTCGCCAATCCTCGACTGGCCCAGTTCTGATGGAATCCAGAACCTGACATAACCCCCTGGTGATGGAGAGATCAGACCAGCGGGCTTCTGGCAGCTATTCAAGGACTGAGTTCTGGTAGGTTTAGGGTTGGGTTTTTACCATCTCCATAAAAAGTGTTGAACATACAAATACGCTTAGACACGCACAGGCTATCTCTGGAAGGGCACCCAAGAAACTGGTGACAGGGCTTCCTTCTGGGGACAAGTTGTGGGTGGCTGTGGGACAGGGGCAGGAGGAAGACTTTACTATCCTGTACTGAGTACATTTATGAACTATTCAACAAACTTAGTTAACACATCATGAAGAGAAAGGGTCTAGGGAGGGGAGGTGTTTCTGGCAGGTTAGAGTTGCCTATGTTTCTGGATTTCCTAAAGATCGGGGTCCTTTAAACACTGGAGAATCAAAAGCAGGTTTATGTACAGAATTGCGATTCCCCAGGGCGGAGGTGCCAGCTGAGCTCCCGGTCCTGCTTTGGGGGTGTCCACCTGTTGCTTATCTAGCTCCCCCGCAGGGGGTGGTTAAGCCGCTCACCTGCAGGAGCCCCGTATGGTGCTTCTGGTGCCCTTGCAGCTCTGAGCACACATCTGGGGCACATCAAAGGCGACAAGCCACTGTATCTCCTTCCCCCTTCCTCCTGTCCCCCAGACACTTCCATTTCTAGTGACAGTTCAACACAGTGGTAACAGTGTTGAATTTTGACAGAAACCCTGGTCAGTCAGCAGCCATCAGCATGGAAGCAAGGACTCTCCACCTGCAAAGGGATTACATGACTTGCTGAAAGCTCACATGATACTTAGCATTTTTAAGTAATAAAGTATTTTAAAATTAAGGTACGTATAATGTTGTTTTAGACATAATGCTATTACACACTTAATAAGCTAAAGTATAGTGTAAACATAACTTTTACATTTACTGGGAAATTAAAAAAATTCGTCTGACTCCATTTATCATGGTATCTTGCTCTACTGCAGTGGTCTGGAACCAAACCCGCACCATCTCCGGGGTACGCCTGTGTATCCAAGTCCATGCTCGAGCGCCTGCACAGTGGTAAAACGGAACTGTATTTCTCCCTGTGGGTCTAGATCAGGGGACAGGCAAACATTTCCTGCAAGGGGCCAGACGGTAAATATTTTCTGCTTTGGCCACATGGTCTGTGTTGCAAATACTCAGCTCTGCCCCTGCAGTGTGAAAGCGGCCCCGGGCATTAGGTAAATGAACAGAAGCAGCTACGTGTCAACAGAACTTTATCTGTGGACATTGAATCTCCAATCGTTTTTATGTGTCATGAAATATTATTCTTCTTTGATTTTTTTCCTCTGTCTGAATGTGCAAAAACCAATTCTTAACTCCTGGGCTGGACAAGAACAGGCGGTAGACAGATTGGGTCAGTTAGACCACGCTTGGTCGAGGCCAAAAATGTTTGAATCTAAGGGCCTGAGGGGGAGCTCAGTTGGTTAAGTGGCTGACTCTTGATTTTGGCTCAGGTCATGATCCCGTGCTCCTGAGATCTAGCCCCACATCAGGGCTCAGTGCTCAGCATGGCATCTGCTTCTGATTCTCTCTCCCTTTCCCTCTAGTGCTCTCTCTCTCTCTCAAATAAAAAAATCTTAAAAAAATGTTTGAGACTCGCTGCTACAGAGCTTTTGTCCACACCTGCCTCTTCTGTTTCTAGAAGTCTCTATTCTCCTATTTAAAAAGGCCTCTCAGGAGACAAATACTGTATAATTCTACTTCTATGAAGTATTTAAAGTAGTCACACTTTTAAAGACAGAAAGCAGAATGGTGGGGAAGGGAGAATGAGGAGATGTACAACAGATTGGACCTCAGTTTTCCAAGATGAAAAAGTTGTGGAGATCTATTGCGCACGCACAAAAATGTGAGTATAGTTAACACTACTGTAATGTACACTTAAAAATGGTTAAGATGATAAATTTTATGTTATATGCTTTTTATTATAATACACACACAGACACATGCACCCCTCAGGGTTTCTCCTGGCCTCTGTGGATTTTTTTTTTAAAGATTTTATTTATTTATTCATGAGAGATACAGAGAGAGAGGCAGAGACATAGGCAGAGGGAGAAGCAGGCTCCCCATGGGAAGCCTGATACAGGACTTGATCCCAGGACCCCAGGATCATGACCTGAGCCTATGGCAGATGCTCAACCACTGAGCCACCAGGTGCCCCCTCTGTGGATTTGTCCCAGGAGCACTCCTGTGGCAGAAGCAGCAGCTGATCTGTCCCACTGTAAGCGTGAGAACTCCTCTCACATGGCTGGGGACAGAAGGAGGCCCATTGCTGAACTTTGGCCCTCCTGCCTAGGGATACAGAAGCCATCTCTCAGCCTGGGTGAGGACAGGGTCTCTGATGGGCTGCTCACCAGCACCTCCCCCTCACGGGGGCCAAGCCCTTCCTCTCTTCTGGACTGTGATGGTCACCTTTTCCCACAGGTCTCCCTGTGCCCAGAATCTGCCTTCAAGGCACTCTCCATGCAGCAGATCCTGCTAGAACTTGTGGTTGGTTAAACTGTGCCCTCACCCCCAACCACGTCTACCCAGAACCTCAGAATGTGACTCTATTTGGAAAGAGGGTTTGTGTAGATATAATCAAGTTAAGCATTGGGATGAGATCCTCCTGGATTAAGCTGGGCCCTAAATCTAATGACGGTATCCTTGTAAAAGACACAAAGGACAGAGGGACACGGAGAGGAGAATACACGTGAGGATGGAGGCAGAGGTTGGAAGGATGCGACCACAAGGGCAGGAAATGAGCCACCAGAAGCTAGAAGACCAAGGAAGGATTTTCCCGGGGGCCTCCTGAGGGAGCACTGCCCTGCTGCACCTTGCTTTCTGACTTCTAGTTTTCAGATCTGTGGACACCCCCAGTTGCTGGCTCTTTGTTACAGCAGCCCCGGGAAAGTTGTATAGGACATAAGCTGGATCTGGTCCCTCCTCCTGCCTCTCCCACCCTCACTCGGTCCACAGGACCCAGTCCTGTCATCAGCTCCTGGCCTCCCCTCTCCCCCTGCCCCTCATCACCTCCAGTCCAGCCACCTGGCCCCTTCCGTGCTTCTCAGACCTGCAGGGGCACTGCCGCCTTTGAGGGGTGCTGTTCCTTCTGTCTGGAATGCCCTTCCCCAGGCTTCCCTTCTTCTCCTGTGGTCTTTGCTCAAATTCATCTTCTCTGCGAGGCCAGCCCTGACCCCTCACCACTACCTAAATTGCATCTGCTTCATACCAGTCTCCTCCCCTGTTCTCTTTTTCTGCATGAATCCATCACTGTCCAAAACATTATGAATTTTACCTAAAAAAAAAAAATCTTATTCATTGTCTGTATCCCCCCTGCTAGGATGTCAGCTGTGCTAGGGTGGAGTCATTCTCTCTTCGGTCACTGCTGGGACCCCAGACATTGGGCACAGCAGATCCTGAAAATCAATATTTGTTGATGAGTGACTGCGTGCGATGACCAGAACAGGACCCCTCCACTTCCCAAAGATACCCACCCCACTCCCTGGAGTCACGAATACATTAGGTTGCATGTCAAAGGGAATTAAGGTTGCAGACAAAATTAAGGTTGCTAATCATCCAACCTGAAGGCAGAGCATCCTGGACTATCAAGGGGTGGTGGGGTTGTGGTGGTGCAGTGTCAGCGGAAGAGGGAGGCAGGGGAGAGGGTCAGAGAGAGAGTGAGAACCGCAGAAGATCAGATGATGTGGTGGGAGCAGAACCTGACCCGCCTGCTGTGTGTGTTGGGAGTGGGGGGGACAAACCAGGAGCACGAGTGTCTCTACAGGGTGGGAAAGGCCTCCGGAAGAAATGCTGCCCTGCTGACTCCTTGATTTTTAGCTCAGTGAGTCCAACTTTTGACCTCCAGAACTCTAAGAGAGCAAATGTGCACTGTTTGAAGCCACTACTTTTGTGGCAATTTGCTACAATGGCCACAAAAAACACTAATATGATAATACTCATGAATAATAATAAAGCTCCTCAACACATGGGTCTGCTTCTGTGCCAGGCTCTGCTCTCACATGCTCTGACTCATTTAATCCTTACAACAGCACAACGGCTGAGGGGGAGACTCCTAAGATCCAAATATTACAAAGGTGGAACCTAAGGCCCGGAAAGGCAAAGCTGCTCATCTGTCATGTAGGCATGAAATGGCAGGGCTTGGATGTGAAGCCAGGCGATCTGGGTTCAGAAGCCACGTTCTGAATGCCCGCACTTGGTTATGAGGATTAGGTGAGATCATATGTGCAAAGTTGTAGAACCCACCAGAAGGGAATAATTAAAGGCAGGGATGATTTTTTTTTTTCTTTTCTTTTTTTTTTTTTAAGAGAGAGAATGAGCAGAGGTAGGGGTGGATGGGGGAGGGCAGAAGGAGAGGGAGAGAGAGAATCTTTTTTTTTTTTTTTAAGATTTTATTTATTTATTCATGAGACACAGAAAGAGAGGCAGAGACATAGGCAGAGGGAGAACTGGTCTCCCTGTAGGGAGCCTGATGTGGGACTCGATTCTGGGACCCTAGGATGACAATCTGAGCCAAAGACAGATGCTCAACCACTGAGCCCCCCAGGTGCCCTGGAGAGAGAGAATCTTTCCACACCCAGGGCGGAGCCCGATGTAAGGGCTTGATCTCACAACCCTGAGATCATGACCTGAGCCGAAACCTAGAGTCGGATGCTTATCCGACTGAGTCACCCAGGTGCCCCTAAAGACAGCCACTTCTGATTGAGGCTGCCTGGAGGAGAAGCCTGTCAGTGCCAAGCCAGAAAAATGCACACTCCTGTATGCATTTACCAAAATATCCTCCCATATTTTGAACCAAGTGGAAAAAGTGATTAACACTTTACAATCAAAAGGCATGACTACACATAGAGCCGCGTGTTGCCAAATCTGTGTGCTTAAGCTCCAGACCCACGCAGCAGGAGCAGGACCCCCAGTGACCCTGTGTGCCTGGAAACAATGGTTTCTCCTGCACGCTAATACTACCTGCTAAAACAAACATGAGCAATCTGTCTTTATTTAACGTTTTGATACTGTGCTCACCAGGGCTTTTTTTTTTTTTTTTTTTGCATTGGTGTTGACTATTTTCAATATGGCATTAAAATATTTATCTTGGTTACCGAGCTTCTGGAACCCCCCTGCAACTTTGCAGGTGGGAAGAATGCCCTGCTTGCCTCCCCTTCACCCCGGCCCCAATCCTGGTTAGGACATCCGTCCTCGTTAGGAGCCTCGGTTTTCTCACCTGTCAGGTGGCAATGAACTTGCCGCAGGCACTGAGGCGAAGAGCAAGGGGGTGGATGCGGGCAAAGTGCTCAGCCTGGCGCCTGGTCCCCGGAACCCTCCCATGGCAGCTCGGTCACTGCAGTGGCCGCCGATTCACGGGGGCCCCGATGGGGCAGGTGGTCACTGAATCTTTGTCAAACAAGTGCTGGATGGGAGGACACACTATTAGAGTCACCGCCTGGCGGTCCTGAGCTGCCGTTGGAGAGAACAGAGGTGCACGCTGGAGAGACATCTATTATGGTTTTTTTTCCCCTTGGGGAGGGGGTGGCGGGTGGTGGCGGACAGAAGGGGCCGGTTTTAAAACAATAAAGTCAATTTGGTACGGTCTGCTTCAGTGTTTTGAGATCTTTGAAAGAGATATTGTGTGGCTGTGGGGAGGGGGGTGGCCGGGAAGGCGGTTCTATTTATACTGTAAAGAGTGAGCCCTGACCTTTGCTGGCGGCGGCTTCTCCTTGTCGAACTTGCTGGGGTCTGGGCCGTCTCTGCCGCCACAGTCTTAGACTGAGACTAATGCAAGCCAGCTGAACAGCGGACGCCTTGACCGACCTCTCTCGCTTGGGTGGTTTCAATTTTTGCAAAGCCCAGCCACTGCAGGGACAGAACGCGCCTCTCGGCCCCAAGCCTTCTGCTGCTCGGGCAGGGATCCTGGCTGGGTGATGCTGGGGGCTGAATCGTGTCCCCCCAAAAGGATACTATCGTTCAACTCCTAACCCCTGGTAGCTGTGACTGTGACCCTATCTAGATAGGGTCTTTGCAGATGTAATCGGCTTAAGATGAAGTCACTCTGGTTTAGGGTGAGCCCCAAGGTAATGACTGGTGCCTTTATCAGAAGAGGGGAATGTGGGTACAGATACACAGGGAAGGGGTCATGTGAGGACCAAGCCAGGGACTCGAATGCCGCGGGCTGCCAGCAGCCACCAGCAGCCACCAGCAGCCACCAGCAGCCACCAGAAGCTAGGAGAGGGGCACAGAACAGATTCTCCCCAGGAGCCTCCAGAAGGAACCAGCCTTGCCAATGTCTTGATTTCAGACTTCCAGCCTCCAGAACCGTGAGATGATGAATTTATATTCTTTTAAGCCACCCAGTTTATGGTACCTTTATGGCAGCTTTAGGAGACTAATGCTGTAGTTCCTTATGCGCCGAAAGATACATTCTAAGACCCTGGGAGATGCCCAAAACCACAAGCAGTATCGCACCCTATATGTTCTACGCTTTTTCCTGTATATAATACATGGCTGTGATGAAGTTTAATTTATAAATTAGGTGCAATAAGAGATGAACAACAGTGCCTAATAATAAAATAGAATAATCATAACTACACTATGTATGATAAGTTAAGTGAATGTAGTTTCTCTCTCTCTCCCTCAAAATAACTAACTGTACTGTCCTTACCCTTCTTCTCATGATGATGTGAGATGATCAAATGCCTGCAGGGTGAAATAAAGTGAGGCACCAGGACATAGTGTTAGGCTACTACTGACCTCCTGAACATACATCAGGAGGTGGGGCCTCTGCTTCCGGACCCTGGCTGACTGAGGGGAGCTGAAATTAGGCAAAGTCAAGCCATGGATGAGGGATCTACCGTAGAGGTGATCCTGCTGATTTGCTGGCATTCATCAGTTTTCCTTCCAACTTGGGCAGGGACAGGGCCATGGGCATGAGGGCAGTATGGCCTCTGAATTGCAAAATTCTGGGATGCCTCCTGGCCCTGCTGCAGGGAAGCTGCATCACCCCAGGCCGAGCACATCCTCTCCCTGATTCCTCACTTCCACGTCTGTGCAAGGAGGATATTAAACTGGATTTGTGTATCCAGACTTGACTCATCTCCCTACTTCTTTATGCTTTATACCATGTCTTCAAACCACCTGTATTATCATTTTACTTAGTATTTCCCTTAAATCAACTTCACATTGACTTACATTCTTGTAAAACTGAGTTTTTTTCCTAAGCCATACTTGTATAAAAGCAGTCATTGTTTTTATTTAAATACTTTGTCTGGGAAGAAGACTTTACATCACTACCATCAAGAGAAAATCAGTGCCACCTGCCATCAATAATGCAAACGAAGAAACAGAAAATACACGGAAAACAAATGTTCTTAGTTCTAGCTAAATAGTGTGGCCTGCCAAAGGCCCCAAACCTGGGGTTTTCTCTCATTTTAAAAATAAAATGAAATAAATATTTGCAGGGATGAGAAGGTGTTAAAGACCTGTGCACCAAATAGAGACCTCCTTACTCGCTTTATCCCTGAACCAGAAAGACAGAAACAGGATAGAAAGGGGAAGGCTTTCTCACTGTGTGAACCCACACAGCTCTTTTTTTTTAAATTAATTTTTTAAATTTATATATGATAGTCACACACAGAGAGAGAGAGAGAGAGGCAGAGACATAGGCAGAGGGAGAAGCAGGCTCCATGCACCGGGAGCCCGACGTGGGATTCGATCCCGGGTCTCCAGGATCGCGCCCTGGGCCAAAGGCAGGCGCTAAACCGCTGTGCCACCCAGAGATCCCCCACACAGCTCTTACAGCCACCTTCATATACCATGTGAAATCATCTCCATGCCGATAAATCACCCCATCAGGTTGTGGGGTGTGCTATGGTAATAAACATCCTCAGTATTTCAGTGGCTTAACGACCATCAAAATTGTTTTCTCTCTCATGCTATTTGTCCACTGAAGGTCAGCTAGGGGCTCTGTTCACTGGAGTCACTCAGAGACATCAGTTGAAGGGGTACCACCCCTCATCCCAACCTGAACGCTGTCAGAGAAAAGAGCTCTCGGAGGGTCTTGTGCTGGTCCGATGCAGCATGGTCATTTCTACTCTCAACTCAGTGGCCAAATTAGTTGTCTCTCTCTCCTCCAACCCCTCCCAGCTACAGAAAGGACAAGAACTTCAATCCTGTCATTCTGGGTCATTCTGGATCACTAAAAGTTGGGAACGGTACTATTGGTAGCTACAGTGACTCACCCAGACCTAGGGATGGATTGGCCTAAATTATCCTATACCAAGAGTCGGCAAACTATGGTCTGGCTACCTGTTTGTGTAAATGAAGTTTTATCAGAACATGGACATGCCATTTGTGTGTATATGGTCTATGGCGGTACTCATGGTACAATGGGAAAGTTGAGTAGTTGTGAGAGACTGTATGGCCTGTAAAGCCTAAAATAATTCCTACTTGGCCCTTTACCGAGAGAGTTTTCTGATCCATGGTCCTGATGATCCTTCCCATCCCTTCTAGAAGTACAGTTCTGAAATCTGTATTATCTCTAGTAGGTTTTAACACTTGCTTTTTTTTTTTTTTTGGCCTCCTATTCCTTTGACCTTGAGGGACCAAATATACTTTACGGACTTGAGTCTTATACTAACATTATAAATAACTCCTCAGGAAAAATAACAGAATTAGTCCAACACAACAGCTTATGTTTATTAAACACATACATGTGCCAGGCACTATTCTGTGTAGTTTGTAAGTACTAACTCCTTTTATCTCCACAACAATCCTATAAGCAGGGATTGTTATTGTCCTTCTGACTGAAAAAGCTAAGGCATAGAAAGGTTAAGTAACGTGACCAAGGCCACAAATCTTCTAAGGGGAGAGAGCTGGAATCTAGATCTTGGCAGTCGGGCACCAGAGGCTACACACTCCCTTGACCATTGCTTGGCTCTGCTTCCTGAGACTGAAGTCAGTAGGACTCCTAGTCAATGCTATCAAGAGTGAATCATACATCTACCATGTCTATTAAACTCCCAGAACCTATATAAATGATGAGAAACTTTCCTCAAAGAAAGTCCCGGTGTGAATCCTCCACCTCTGATCAATTTCTCCACAGCAACTCTGCATCCTGAGAATGCTTTCTAGAGATTTAGTTTAAGCAGACTTAACAATGAATGCCTCTTCTTACCTCAAAAAACCATCTCCATTCATTAACTTAGTGATAGACAGAGGGGACTAAATTTTGGCCATCTACTGCTTTGGGTTGCCCACCATCCCTCCCCACTTCATCCCACTGCAGGGATGGGCATGTGACCCAAGCTGGGCCAATCACAATCCCCAACCACAGGGACCAGCATAAAAACCAATCAGTGGTCTTCTCTGTGATTTTTGAAACTGGAAGAGAGAAGCCTCTTTCCCTCTCTGGTTAAAAAACTGAAAAGTGTTTAGCCCCAAGGTACAGAAAACAGTGGTTCCAGCCTTGTGGAACCCTCTGGTAGAAGGACACAGATGAGTAGAGGGAACCAGATGCAAGAGGTTTGCATCCCTGGTTCTGCGTCCCGGAAGTCAACTGTACTCCTCCTGTGGGTGGTTTGCTTCCATGAGCCAACAAATGCCTTCCTAAATCCTGACCTAGTTTGATTTGGGTTTTGGTAACTTGCAGAAGAGCCTTGGGGGTAGCTGGCATCACTGTGGAGAACATGAATGACCACACACACACAGTGACTTGTCTAAAGGCACACAGCAGTTAGTGGAAGACCAGGACCCACACTCTCTCCAATGTCATAATTTGAGCATGATTTCTACAAGATTCCATGCATTCTCCATGGCGAGGGTGTGTCCTGTGGACCCATGCCCACCCCAAATTATGCTGTTGTCCTGGCATAATTATTAATGGTGTTTCCTTTCATACCAAAAAAATGCCTAGGTTTAGGCAATAAATTATATAGTCATTCTAACCACAGCACTATTAAGTAAAAAGAAATGTCTGTTTTTTCATTTTAACCCAGTCCTTTACTTTCATTCTGGGAACCAAAGCAAGCCAAACCTGAGCGTGTTACCAAATTACATTTTAATAATATATTTACTATAGGTCCTTAAGAAGGAGGATGCAGGCAAACATGGCCCAATGTTGTGAATATAAACATACTCCTTTGTGGCATCATCTATTCGACCAGGGACAGCAAACTTTTTCTGTGAGGGGCAAAATAGTAAATATTTTAGGCTTTTCAAGCCACCAGGTCTCTGTTGCAATGAATCAACTCTGCCATGGGAGTGAAAGCAGCTGTAGACAATACAAACGTGAATGGGTACGGTGGTGTTCCAATAAAACTTTATTTATAAATATAGGCTGCTGGCTGGTCAGCTATAGTTTGCTGACCCATACATGAGTTGGAAGATGCTGGTAGGTTCTTCAGTGCCCATCATTATAAGTTGTTAAATAAATTACAGCATTCAATGGAGTACTATAAATACACTTGAAAGCATGTTTGCAAAGAAAGTTCAATGAGATGAGAAAATGCATACAATGCTAAAAAAATCCACAAAATCTAAATCTATGGATTCAACATAATCTTAGTTTGTTCACAAGTATACATATGCTAAATTAAAATCTTAAAAGGAATCGGTAGAACCAAAGATAAAGTGGCTTAATCAAATGGGGAGAATAGACTATTAATAAAAATCTTTTCATTGGGATTTTATAGTATTTTTCCAATGATTCCACAATGAACATATAATACTTTTAAAGCCAAGCAAGAAATTATTATTTTTTTCAAGAAATCCAGCCCTCTTGTCACCCAGCCATCATCATTAAGTGCTTTAGAGATCTTGTCCAGCGTCCCAAACTGGATGCCATTACCCATTGGTGGGATGCAAACCAAATGGATGTGTCCTGACCAGCAATGTTTTATATGAAATTGAAGAGGACTGTGTTTTGGTTCTGTTGTTTTTTTTCAGTGAAACAGAAAATACTAGAGTGTATAATAGTATAGTAAGAGTGTGTGTGGTTTCTGCAGAGTCTTTGTGACCAGTCATGCATGCGAACGTCCGCACATCCTGTATGGGGCTGTGATGCAGTGTCTCTCTTAGCGTGGATTATAATCAAAAAAGGTTGAGGGCTACTGCCCTCTGGTTAAATTCTCTCATTTTACAAATGAGAGAGCTGAATCCTGGAGAGAAAGGTATGCTATTCCTGATATTGTCCTATACTTGGCAAATACCAGAAGATGAGCACCGCCCACTTTTAAAGATTTTATTTATTTATTTGAGAGAGAGTGGGAAAGAGTGAGCACAAACTGGGGGGGGTGGTGTTGGGGAGGAAGGAGAAGTAGGCTCTCTGCTGAGCAGGGAGTCCGATGTGGGCCTTGATCCCAGGACCCTGAGTTCATGACCCGAGCCAAAGGCAGACGCTTAACCCAGGTGCCCCCACCCCTCCCTTTTAATAATCTGCCTCAATGTTCTAGGCCAGAGCAATTGGCCAGCTGTTCCAAAGTACAATATCAAATGTCCCTGTGATTAATGACCCCACAAGGCATGGGAGAAGTTAAAGCCTCAGCAACAGCAAATTCTATGAATCTGGGCCCCTGAGGTCACAAATCCCACCCCATCCCCCAAGGCGGAGTCCTCCTGTACATCTTTGCAGCCACATCCCTATGCTGGTCCCAAGGGTCTGGAACCAAACCAGAGAAGCCTGGAGAATTTAAAGGGCAAGAGCTGACTGGGGCTCACATGCAGAAGCAGCTTGGATGGCCCCAGGCTATGGTTAAAGGGGTTGCACAATCCTTTTGAGCAGCTAGTTCTTAAAGACCACAATGTAGGGCCGGGTTATGGAGATGCAAGGTCTGGGGAGACCTGGTGAGGCTTGCTGAAGACACTGGAGGGGGTCGCTGGTTGCCACAACAGGAGACAAACATGCAGAGATGAGCATCCCAGGACAAAGTGGCAGGGACAGCAAATAGCCCAACAACCAAAGCTCCAGTGCAGCAACCAACAAGTACTCCAAGGGCAGAAAAGTACAGAGACAGAGCTTCAGAGGAGGTAAACATAGTCAGATGCTGGAAACAATCTACTTGCCCATCCAAAGGGGAATGGCTAAACACCAAGATCTATCCAGAAGAATTGGAAGAATAGTAACAGCTGACATCTAATGGAGTGCCTTGACTATTCTAGGCACTGCCCGAAGCCTGATGCATGTACTATCTGGCTCCCAGCGCCACAGCAGCCCCTGACGTCAGCCCCTTCTACAGATTCCCATTCAAGATGAGAGAATCAAGGCTCAGAGATGTTATCTGCCTAAAGTCACACAGTCAGTGGGTGGTGGTGCCAGGATTCAAACCCAGGCATCTGGCTTTCTCGATGGCATCCTAGGAAGCCATAAAACAGAATACAGTGGGTTTATTTGAACTGACTTTCAAAGAGCTCCAAAGCACCTTATTTGGTGAAAAATACAAAAGGGAATTTATAAAACAACATGTATAGCAAGACAGTATTTGTTAAAAAAAAAAAAAAAGAGGAATTCCCTAGTTATAGGAGGAAACACACACACACACACACACATACACACAGGAAAATATACATTGATATTACTTATGTGATTTAAAATAAATATATGAAAAGTGAAAAAACAGTATAAAAAGGCAGGTGAATTAGGATCTAGAGGATTATGCCCGGGGCTTGCAGATAGCCCTGGATGTAAAATCAGGTGGAGAGAGAGGGGCACAGTGCCCCATGCTGAGAAAAGCAGAGAAATTCCTAAAAATTCCCTTGTTCTCTTTTATCAAGTGAACTTTTGGGAGTAGGAAAAGCTTGATTTGTTCTAAGAGTGCAAACCATGTAACCCACAGCTGATTGTGGCTTCTCTCTGAGTGTTGATGGATTTGCAGTGTTGGTTTGTCTGTCCGTGTCTCTCACCTAATCACTGGCTCCCTGCCTGAAGCTGTATTTCCCTGCTCCCTTCCTTATCTTTTCCAATTCCTGAGCAGAAGGCCCGACAGCCAGGGCTGGGAGCAGGCTGCTCACCCACTTTTCTGTCTCTAAGAAATTACTACAGTGGGACTGGTACCTTGAATAGGACTCTCTATTTTTGTGTGTCAGTAGATTTTTGGTTCATTGTCATTTTCTTTTCCATTCTTCCCCCTGCCCCACCAAAATTATCAGAGAGATTGATTCCATCACGTTTTATTTTATTTTTTTTAAAGATTTATTTATTTACTTGAGAGAGAGAGAAAGAACTCGAGCACAGGGGGAGGGGGGAGAGGGAGAGAGAGAATCTCAAGTAGACTCTCCGCTGAGCTCAGAGCCTGACAATGCGGGGCTCAATCTCATGACCCAGGATATCATGACCTGAGCCAAAACCAAGAGTCAGATGCTTAACCGACTGAGCCACCCAGGTGCCCCAACTCTACCACATTTCCAACAAATTTTACAGACCCAGACCCTGGTGCGGGCTAGTTCCTATTTCCTTGAAATGTCAGAAGCGGGAATGAAAAACTAATGACACCAGAGCAGCAACACCAAAGCCCCCTCCCTTTCTTTCGGAGTCCAAGGATAAGTTGGGATGATTCTAGAATTTTCTAAGCGGGGTCGCCAGGATCTGCTAGATGTTGGTAGAGGCAAGTTCTGTGATTATACTGGCATGGGCTCCATTGTGTCTGACCTCAAGGACTGGAGGGAGGAAGAGCTGGGGCCGGGTGGTCTCTGTCTCCAGGGGATACCCTCCTCCTGGTCTCCTTGCTTCTTCCCTCCCCCCACCATGGTGCACTTGGCCCAGTGCAGCCAACTGGTCTTTCCAAGATGCAAACTAGATCAACCTCCCTGTTTAAAACCCCCCAATGGCTGCCTGGTGCTCTCAAGACAAAATCCAAATTCCTTCACTTGGCCACAGGGCTCTGTGAGGTCCTCCCTCCTCATCTTCAGGTCTCCGCTCTCCTCACGTATGAGCCTGAGCCGCCTGGCCTCCTGTCGGCAGGAACACTCCTGACAAAGGACTGCTTGCCTTAATTTACATGTACCAGCTCTGTTGTCACCTCCTCCGAGAACCTGCCCTGCTCCCCCTCAACCCCACCAGGACCCTCCTTCCCCAGACCCTCTCTGCACCACATCTCCCCCCTCATTCTCCTCAGAGTGCTCGCCACAACCATGTGCTCATTTCCTTGTTCACCATCTATAACGGACTGAATTCTGTCCCCCTCCCAGTGCCCCCCCATTCATATGTTGAAGCCTTACACCCCCTTCCCCCCGCAAATGGGACTGTATTTGGAGATGGGGCCTCCAGGGAAGTAATTAAGGTTAAAGGAGATCATAAGGGTGGGGCTTTAATCCTATAGAACTGGTGTCCTTACAAGAATGGAAAGAGGTCCTGGGGATGGCCTTCCCTCCTGTCACGTGAGGATGCAGTGAGAAGGTGGCTGTCCTCATGCCAGGAAGACAGTGCTCCCCAGAAACCGAAATCTGTAGTCTGGGGGCTTCTCAGCCTCCAGAATTGTGAGCAAATTAATGTCTGTTGTCTCGGCACCCCCAGTCCATAGGATTTTGTTATAGAAACTTCAGGAGACTAACGTGCAGTCTGTACCCTCTTAGTGGGATATGATTCCATTAAGGCAGAGCTCAATTGTCAGCTCAGGGCTGGGTGGCCCGCACCTAGCACACTGCCTGGAACAGAGCTCGTGAATGCTTGTTGAGTGAATGACAGATGGTTTTTCCTACACATATAGACACTTTTCCCCTTGCCTGTACCTGCTGCCTCATAAACCAATGGTTCTCAAGGCCACTGTAGTCCCCCTGGGGGGTGCTTGGAAATTTGTGGAGATGCTTTTATTGTGGACATTAATGGTATTTAGTGGGTAGGTGACGGGGTGCCAGATGTTCTGTAATGTATAGAATAATCCAGCAAAATGAAGATTTTTCCCTATTCCCATCTGGCCTTGCAATGTCCCACCAGGCATTCACACAGGTGAAGACCTGGCTTTAATGATCTGCTCCTACAACACAGGGGTCAGCGAACTATAGCCCGAGGCCAAATCCAGCCCACCACCTGTTTGCAGAAATAATATTTTATTGGAAAACAGCCTTGCCCATTCATTTCATATTATCCATGGCTACTTTCAAGCTATAATGGCAGAGTTACAAGTCATTAGCACACAGACGTAAGGCCCACAAAATCTAAAATATTTGCTATCTGGATCTTTTGCAGAAAAGGTTTGCTAACACCAATCCTAATACATCAGGCCATTCCACACATACAAAGGATTTTTTTTTCCCCAGGATTTTCACATCTGTTAAAACCTGCAGGAAAGCTACTGTAGCGCGGTCAACTGGAACTATACCATGCTGTAACATCTTTGATTATTTTTAATGTCTTTGAGTATTTTTAATGGAATGTCTAACAGTATTCGGTTACATACTGCAGAAAACAACAACAGAACGGCTCTCCCCTCACAGACCCCACTGCCTTCCGGGGGAAGCTGGGTTTGAAAGTGAGGCTCCTTCCCTGGGCTGGGAGAGACAGACCAGGAGCTTCCTGTCTGTAACAGGCCGCTTGCTGGACACGGGGCAGGCCAGCCTGGCTCCCCCTCCCTGGCCCCCCATGTACCTCTGGCTTGTTCCCCATGTCCACTCCATTAGCACCTGCTGACAATTTCACATGCAAAATACATGGAGGATCTGAGCAGGTCTCCCCCATCACCCCTACACCAAGCCCCCATCCTCTCTGGCTTGGAAGACTGCAGGTGTCTCCTCACTGGTCTCATCCTTCGTTTTGCTCCCACAGCCCATTCTCACCTCAAGGTGCCCAGAGGAAGCCTGTTAAAACTAAGACCTATCAGGTCACCCTCTTGCTCAAACCCCTCCACTGCCTGGTCTTGGAGCAAAAGCCAAAGTTCTTTTCCTGACCTGCTGGGCCCTCATCGCCCCCACCATCCCCCTACTCACCGGACCCCAGCCACGTGGCCATTCTGACATCAGGTGCATGCGGCCTGGACTGCTCTTCCACTACACACGGCCCCTCCTTCACCTTCCCCAGACCTCCGCTCTACTCTGCTTCCAAGAAGCCTTCCTTGATTACTGTTTCAAAAGACATCATAAGCCCAGCACTTGCTTCTTTAGTTTTCCCCTTAATTCGTATCCCCCTCTAACATACTGTATAACTTGTTTTTCTTACTTATTATGTCTCCTACCACAGAACGTCAGCCTCAGGAGGGCTGAGACTTCATCTGTTTTGTTCTGTTGTGCCATCAATTGTTCATTGTCTGCTCCCCCCAACCCCAGGCTGGAAGCGCTGTGGGGGCAGAGACATCTGTCCTGCTCACCTCTGCGTTCCCAGCACCTGGCGAGCTGCCTGGCCCAGAAAGATCCTCCAAGAACACCTGCTGCAATCATGGCCATGTGAAGGCACGAGCCGGTGTCCCCCACAAGCTCTCGGCTCCACAGGTAGGCCCCGAGGGCAGCTTCCTACGCCCTCAGTTCTGTAGCTCTGTCTTGAAAATCCCTCTTCTGGTAGAGGCAAGAGGTGAAGGAAGTGGAGCGTCTCCAAAAGATACATAATAGTAACAACAGCAGCAAAAAGTTCCAAGCTCTGGGCTTTTCCACTTCTGCTTTTGTGTGTCTGAAAAACTGACCATCTTCATCAGCTTGGGCTTTCATGACAAAAATACCAGGAACTGGTTGGTTTAAGCAGTAAACATTTGTTTCTTACAGTTCTGGAAGGGGGAGAGCCCAAAATCAGCGTGCTGACTGGTCTGGTTCCTCATGAGAGCCCTCCCCCTGGCTTGCAGATGGCCACCTTCTCGCCATGCCCTCACACGGCCTCTCCTCAGGGTGCAGGGGAGGGGGAGACAGACCTCCCTCTTCCTCTTCTCATTAGACACTAATCTCATCAGGAGGGCCCCATCCTCTTGGCTCATCTACCACTAACTGCCTGCCAAAGGCAGCAACTCCAAATACTGTCACATCAGGGGTCAGAGCTTCAACAAATGGATTTTAGGGGGACATGAACATACACATTCTGTAACACCTGCTAAGTACCCTCCCTTAATCCCATCATGAACCAGGAGAGTTGGCTTTTAATGATCTCTAAGTTCTATGGCCTGATATGGTGGCCACTGGTTATATTTACAGAAGTGATAAGATTAAATGACAAAAACTTCAGTTCCTCAGTTGTGTGAGCCAATGCTCAACAGCCATGCATGGCTAGTGGCCACCGCACTGGGCAGCAGGGATGGAGAACATTTCCATCATCTTGGGAAGTCTATAGGCCAGCACGCCTTCATGGATCGTTGTTCATGAAACTCCCTCCTGACTCCCCAAAGCATGCCTCATCACCCCCACTGCTTTCATCTATCATCTACAGTGGTGTTTGGGGATGGGGGTGACAAAATAAATCGTGTTATGTGACCAAAGGAAAAGAGTATCCATTTAAACTCTATATGCCCTAAATCCGGAAGACTTTAGTGCAAGCAGGAGGCAGCAAGTCTGCCAACGCCTGTGAGGGTGATGAGAAGGTGACCGCCAGGGTGGAGGTGCCGCATGGCGCAAGAGTGCTGACAGGTATCGGGAAACCTCACCCATTTCGTCGTGTGCAGAAAAGTTGCTGATTCACACCAAGAAACCTGACCGCAGGCCAGGAACCCACTGAATGCCAAGCCTGGCTCCTGTCTCGACTGACAAAGTGAGACCAGGCGGACTTGGTCTGCTCAAGACTGGCTGGGCTGTGACAGCCTAAAAACAGCCCAGCTGCTGCCAAGAAGAAATGGGGAAATAACCCCACTTCACCAAGGGGAGGCCATGGGGCTCCAGCTCAGCTATAATTGTTAGGAGTTAACTGGAGATTTAGGGAGTCAGGGCCAGGGTCCCCAACAAGAAAGCTAAAAAGCAAGGACAGCTGGGACAAAATCGCCCTAGCATCCTGTTTTTACAACTCAGACAGGACCACAGTAGCATCCTGTCTAGCAGCCTCCGTAGGAGTGACTATCCTTCTGTAAAACATGCTGAAACAAAACAATTAACCATCAAACACTGGTCACTATCACAAGTTGAGGCAGTTAGTCTCCAAATGTTAGCCTGAAAGACCATCAACACATAAACAATAACCCAATAGGTAACAGGGAGCATGATCAAAGCCCCGATTGGCACATCTTAGCAATGTGCCCCTAATCCACAGGGGGCCCACACTAAGGATGCTTATGATAGTTCCTAGAAAGAACTTATAAAATATCCTAGAGTTGAATGCCAAAATGGCAACCTCCTGGGCCCCTTCCCTCTCTGGGAGCTTTGTACTATTGCTCTATGAACTTTGCTTTGCTGCCCACTCCTCTTCCTCAGGTCCACCTCTTCATTCTTCCAAGTGATGTGACCAAGAACCACAGACACTAAACCGCACCCATCACTCGAGTGTTCTGGGACATGCCTCACTCATGAACAAGTCGGAGGTGGAGGTGGAAGGGGGTAATCTTTCTGGCTCTCCAAGTAGCCACCTGGCTGGTAATTTTCTCCGTGTATCTCTTAGGACCTGTGGTTCAGTTAAGAAAATATGGAACCAGATTGCAAGATGGAAGCATGAAGACCAGCCTTCTACATGAGGTATTTTTATTAAAGAGAGTGTTTAAATCAGTTTGCCAATACTGAAAAAGAGTAAGATTTCACACATCATGCTGAGCAAAGTAAGTCAACCAGAGAAAGACAGTTATCATATGGTTTCACTCATATGTGGAATATAAGAAACAGTACAGAGGATCATAGGGGAAGGGAGGGAAAACTGAATGGGAAGTCATCAGAGAGAGAGACAAATCATGAGAGACTCAACTTTAGGAAACAAACTGAGTGTTGCTGGAGGGGAGTTGCGTGGGGGCCTTGGGTAACTGTGACAGGCGTTAAGGAGGGGACGTGATGTGACGAGCACTGGGTGTTATACACAACTGATGAATTACTGAACACAACATCTGAAACTAATGATGTTCTATATGTTGGCTAATTGAATTTAAATTGAAAAATGAGATTTCACAGTAAAATACAACTTTGGGGATTACCTTGAAATATGGAAAGCTTTAGCCTCCCTAGGGCCCCATTCAAGTGTGGCAGCAATGGGCTAAAGCCCCGATGGGGGGTTGTGTGCCATAGGCCCCAGCACTCCTTGTAATGTCATACCTAACTCAATTCTCTTTCTTATTTAGAAGAATCACATCCCAGAGCAGGTTCAATCCACAGAACTGGAGAATCATTTTGAAAAGAGTAACAACTCATGTGTAATTTGAGACGTAAATGTTTCTTTTCAGTTTGCCATTTGTTTTTTTGTTTAGTTTGTTTGTTTTAGTTGTTTTGACTTTACTTCTCATGTTGTCTGCCATTGCCCCCCTCCCTCACAACCTATCTGTAGATAAACTTGCTCTCCTTTTGTTGATAGCTCTGCACTTCTTTTTTTTTTAATATTTTATTTATTTATTCATGAGAGACATGCAGAGAGAGAAGCAGGCTCCATGCAGGGAGCCCGATGCGGGACTCGACCCTGGGGTCTCCAGGATCACACCTTGGGCCGAAAGCGGAGCTAAACTGCTGAGCCACCCAGGCTGCCCTAGCTCAGCACTTCTAAGTCACGGTCAGAAAAGCCTTTTCTACTCTAGAGTTATATAAATTTTTCTTATTTTCATTCTAATTCTTCTATGATTTTACTTTTGACATTTAAACATTGATCCAACAGGGGAGGTAGGTAAGGGATGGGCTAAATGGGTGATGGGTATTAAGGAGGGCACTTGTGTTGAGCACTAGGTTTATATGAAAGTGATGAATCACTAAATTTTACTCCTGAACCAATATTATGTTATATGTTAACTAACTGGAATTTAAATAAAAATTTGAAGGAAAAAATAAACTGTTGATCCATTTGGATTTTTTTCTAGTATATAGTAAAAGGAATGGATTTTTTATCCCTCCAGATAGCTAACGAGTTGTTGCAACATGATTCATTGAATCTTCCGTCTTTTCCCAGTGACATGCCATCTGCCCCATGTACAAAATTCCCGGATATGTTTTGTCTCTTTCTGGATGTCATGCTCCCCAATATTGGTCAATCAGTCTATTCACGTACCCAAAGCAAGGTGTTTTGATTACTGAAGTTTTATAATATGCTTAAATGTTGGTATGCCTGGCACCTCATTGCTCTTCTTTTGCATAATGTCTCAGATCTAATATCCTAGTTCACAGAAAAGTAACCACAAATTGGCTAAAGATCAGAAAAGATGCTCAACCTCATAAAACACACAAATTATAATTATACTGAGAATCTGTTTTCTTTTTCATGCATAAGATTGGAAAAAACAGCCAATAACTAGATGACGTTCGGTTGGCCAGACAGGCACTCTCAGACACTGCTGGTGGGAGTTTAAATGAGGAGTATCCCTATGGAGGGTAACTTGGAGATATCTACCAACTTTAAATATGGACTTTCCCTTCCACCCAAAATTTCACTTCTGCACAAAACCTGCCCTTCAGATGTATTTGCAGGAAAACAAAATGATACAGAGGGTTATTCATAGCCATATTGGTAGTTATTGTAAACACCCAATGAGGAACTGATTAAATCACTTACAGCACATCATTCAATGGAATAATAGGCATCTGTGAAAACAAAGAGGAGGCTTTTTCTATGCATTAACTTAGAAAGCTCTTCAATATATATAGCTAAATGAAGAAAGCAAAATGCAGAAGACTGTGTACGTATATTACCTATGAAAATAAGGATATATACAAGTGTTCCTTCCATAGTGTGATAAAGCCTTCCTGAAAGGCCATTTGTTGTGCAAAACTGTGCACTAAAATAATAGCGCTTATTGGAAAAAGTAGGGTCAAGGGCAGACTTTTCAAGAGGAATGAAACTTTGTAATCAGAGCATTGACAAAAGCAATAATAATTTCAATAAAAAGAATAATAGAGAAGTGCTACACTAGAGGACATAGTTTTAAAAAGGAAGTGAAAGTATTTTGATGGAAAGGTATATGAGGACAGTGGAGGTGCTGAATTATGGAAACCAGGGCAAAATGCACCAAATATTGGGGAAATTGTAAAATAAATTCTTCAAAACCAGAGCATGTGGCCAAACTGAGGTCAAAGGAAGTACACACGGCACCAGAGACAGAACTGTATTTCTCTAAGGCTTGCTACCCATTACCCATTATGTATTTTGCACTCAGCTGCTATTACCATATGTGCTGGGAAAAATGCAAACAAACAATGCAGCTGTATTTCCACTTCTGGCCAAGATTGAGTCACATGTACTGGATTTTTCCTCCCATGTGAAATGGTTTAAAAACTAGATTCCCAAGACATTGGGCATCAGACAATGAAAGATAGCAATCCTTGAATGCAGGGAAATGAGGGGTGAGCCATGTGACTGCCCCAGTGTGGCGGGTTTCTGGAAAAGGGTACCCAGATAGCACCCACTATCTCTTTAAGCTGAACAGATGGAGCTGCAAGTCCAAGGAAGCCAAAGTAATGGGTAGGATTCGCAGAGCAGAGTAGTACTAGTAGACAGAGCTGCACTGCGAGAGTGCTCTGAACATTTGCAGACATCTCCCCTCGGATGCCCACCTGTGTACTGATAAGCCTGGGAGTAAATTACCAAGGCTGGAGGAGAAACACTTGAAAAGATGAGAAGGAACAATCCTCAGCTCTCACAACAGAGTTGCAAATAGTTCTTACCCCTGTCAGCCAAGTGGAGAAACCTCATAACTCATGGGGCATTGGACAGAACACTCACAAAGGCTTCCTCAGTAGTGGGAAAATTTTGTTAGGTCCAGAAAGATCTGGACCAAGTGTTTCTCTGCTCTATTTAACAAAGCTGAAAGCAAGACTAGAGAGGATAAAACTGTTTCTATGTACCTTAACTGCATCCCAGAACAGAGCTCAAGAATATTCATAAAAATATAAAAATATCCAGCATCCAACAAGGTAAAAATCTCAATGTCTGGCATATAATCAAAACTTATCATGTGTGCAAAGTTAGCAGGAAATATGACCTATAACAAGAAGAAAAATCAATGAAAAAAACCCCTCAGAAATGACACAGATGGCAGAACTAGCAAACACTTTAAGACAGTTACTATACTATTCTCTCTGTTCAAAGAGCCACAAGAGAAACTGGACATGTTAACTAGAGGCGTGGAAGGTTAAAAAAAGAAATAGACCCAAATCAAACACCTGAAGATGGAAAAAAAATGTCCTGAGTATAATTCACAGTAGATCAGATACTATAGAAGAAAAGGTTAGTGAACTTGAAGACATGGTGGGGAGGAAATATTTGAAGAAATAATGCCAAAATGTTTCCAAATTTGATAAAAAACACTCACAGATCAAGAATCTCAAAGAATCCAAAGCACTAGAATCATGAAGGAAATGACACCAATGCATCAGAAATGAAATTGCTTAAACCCAGTGAGGAGAAAATCTGAAAAGCAAACGAACTAATGCAACTTCAGAAGTATCATTGAAAAGAGAATTGACATTATTTCTTATTTATGAATCACATATGAGCTAATTCTTGTTAAATAAACATGCAGTCTAATTACTATGTTTGTGTTTGCTTATCCTTGCAAAAAAACCCAATTCTGGATGGATTCATAAGAACCTAGTATAAATGGTTAACCACCGGGACTTTGGAAAGTGAGTGGATGTGAGATAAGGATGGAAGAGATGTCTACAGATGTTTAAACTAGGTAAATGCATTAACTGCTCAAAAAATAATATAAAGGAAGAGTAATTTTAAGTGTATCTTTTTTCCCTTGTTACAAAAGAAAATATATTGGTGGGAGGGGAAAATAGGGAGTGATGGCTAATGTGCATGGGGTTTCATTCTGGGGTTATGATATAATGATTTATAAGAAATGTATATTTGATCATTCGGGTGACCAAAATATAATTCTCAGATATATGTGGTCTTCATCCACAGTTTCTGAAAATGCTTCAGAGTGATTAAGGTGAAATGGGTGTCTTGCTATTCATGGAGGTGACTTTTGGACCTACCCAAGGGTGGGAGCTGGTCACCAGAAGGACCACCCATGTGATTAAAGGGCTGGAACTTTCAGTCCTACCCATGACCTCTGGGGAGCGCAGGGGTCCGGAAGTTGAATCAGCCAAGGGTGAAGGACTTAGCCAGTCATTACTACATAATGAAGCCTCCATAAAAACCCAAGAGAGCAGCTTTTTGTCAGAGAGGTTCCGGGATCCCTGGGTGGCGCAGCGGTTTGGCGCCTGCCTTTGGCCCAGGGCGCGATCCTGGAGACCCGGGATCGAATCCCACATCGGGCTCCCGGTGCATGGAGCCTGCTTCTCCCTCTGCCTGTGTCTCTGCCTCTCTCTCTCTCTCTGTGTGACTATCATAAATAAATAAAAATTAAAAAAAATAAATAAATAAATAAAAGGAAATTTACATTAAAAAAAAAAAAAAGAGAGGTTCCATGCTTGGGGAACCAGAATGCTCCCATATGTCACATAGCCAGGCCCCATGAGGACAGAAGCTCCTTTGTCTAGTACTTTGCCCTACATAGCTATTCATCTGGCTATTTATTCATATCCTTTAATAAACTGCTAAATGTAAGTAAGTGGTTCCCTGATTTCTGTGAGCCAATCTAGCAAATTAACTGAACCTAAGTGGGTGGGGGTGGGGTCACTGGAAGCTCCAATCTATAGTCAGTTGGTCACAAGGACTTATGCCTGGCATCTGAAGGGAGGGTGGGGCAACCTTGCAGGGCTGAGCCTTTAACCTGTAGAATGTGATGCTGTCTCCAGGTAGGCAGAAGCAGAATTGAGTTGAATTCTCGGGTACTTTGTTGGTGTCTGAGAATTGCTTGCCAAGTGTGTGCAACTCCCCCACTGGATTTGGGTCCAGCAACCCTAAAGGAGGCATAACGACAATGTGGAATTAGAGAGTAGTGATGGTTGCCCAACCTTGTGAATATAGTAAAAGTACTGAATTGTATACTCTAAATGGATGAATTTTATGATACGTGAATTATATCTCAGCAAAAAAAAGTACATAAAAAATAAAATACCTGCATGCCCATTTTTAAAAAAAATCAGAGACTCAAACAATTTTAACACAGAAAGGGTTCCAAGGACCTTCACATCCAGGACTTCCCGCTGAGTATGGAGGAGTCATTTGTGGAGAAGGTGCCTATTCAGATCCACCCAGAAAAACTAGCTACTGAATTCCATTCCTGAAGAGCCACAAGGTGTAACAAGCTGCAAAGGATCTGAAAAGTCCTGCAACAAATACATCTATTTAACTCTGCGCTGCTATTTATCAAATGTATTTGATGCAGCTGACCAACTTTTTCAACCTTTTTATTTTTTCAGTGAGCATCTGTGAGCACCAGAATTGTGAGATACACAACTCAAATGTTCAAAGACTTGTCCAAAGTCACGTAGCTTTCTGGTGTCAGAAACTGTGCTGGACTTCACAAATCCCACACACACTGGCCCCTGAAATCTCTGGCTGAGTACACTGGCTTACAAACCCCTTTTGCTAGGCTTTTAATTTTCCAACACATCCATGAATCACATGCTTCCCATGTTCCTGAATGGCTCATGCTAGGTTCTGAGCTTTGGTATAAACACTATTAATGTTCCCTGGCCTTTGGTAAATATAAAAGGAATTCTGACAGAAGAGCTCTCCTACTATTTTAAAGCCCTCTGGAATGCAGATTTCACTGGAAGAGGAGTTTCTGCTGTTGTGGAAGACTCAACAGTCTCAAATTCGTATTCCTCTTTTCTCTTACTAGGACTACTTAGCCAAAACTGAGAGTTCAGGAAATACAGGTGAGCTTGGGAAGAACACAGACCATCAGACCTGAAATTAGGGTAGTGGTACAGTTGTCTCTTGAATACTTGGGGGCTTGGGGTGCCAAAAACAAGTGTAGTTGAAATTACGCCTATAACTTGTGACTCCCCAAGAACTTAACTATTGCAGAGTATGCTTATCATGATGAAAAAAAAATGATAAAAAGGGAACTACTCATAGTCCACAACGTCTTACCGTTAATAATTAACCTATATTTTGCATGTTGTATTTGCATAACCGTATTTTTATAACAAAGTAAGCTAAGAAAAGAAAATATTATTAAGAAAATCATGAGAACAGAAAATACATTTATAGGATTGTCCTGTATTTATCGAAAAAAAAAGTATAGGACCAGTATAGTTCAAACCCATGTTGTTCAAAAGTCAACTGTAATAGCTAATAACTACTTTGTTTGTGCCAGGCGCTGCTCTAAAGATTTCACATACATTAATTAACTCATTTAATTCCACTCCACGTGGAAGTACTATTGGCATCCTATTTTATAGGGTAAGAACCCGAGATTCCAAAAAGTAACTGGCTCAATGCCACAAGCTGGTACACTGTAGAACCAGGGAGTTCACTTAGCCTGACTTCAGGGTTACTGCTTTTAACACCTATGTCAATAAAAATAATAATAATAAATAAGAATAATAAAAAGAGCATCTAGTCTTTATGGACCTCCTCTGATGTGCCCAGGAATCATTCCATTTAGGCCTCCTGAGAGCCCCGTGAGGTCATCTCTCTTGCTGGGAAGCCAGTTCACAAATGAGGAAATGGGCACAGGGGCAAGTCAAGTGCCTCCTACAAGTTCATGGAGTATGTGGGACACAACCTGACTGCAGCCCAGGTGTGGGTTCTCCACCCCTCCGTGGCTCTGGCAAGTTCTTATAAACACTTTCAAAATGTTTTCTTCTTTTCTTTTTAATCTTTGGGGACATTTCTGCGAATAGCAGTGTTTCAGCAGGAGAAGTGAAAAGAAACAACAAAAAAATCAAACCCAGAAGAAATACATTTCAGTTATAAAAACCCTTGGGTGAACTTAAAAAAGGAAAATAAACAACCGAGCAAAGGCTGAATGAGCTCTGTGAATGTTTCTCTTTTACGTTTATTGTACATTTGGTGGAGGGGCAGTGTTATCCAAGCAGATACAGATCTCAAAGCAGGGCCTTAAGGGGCAATGACCCCGTGGAAGTTTCTGGAGTTTATGAGAGTAGGTAGAGGACGTAGGGGGAGGCGTCCCTGCTTATCTAATGCTTGCACTGTGACCTTCCACAAGCCACTCTGGTGGTGCCTCAGTTTACTCATCTGTAAAATGACCTGTAAAATAATCCCTGCTTGGATTCTTTTTGCTCCTATGAAATTATGATTTTAATTCCTAGAGAGGAAAAAAGACTCATCCCAGTTTCTAAACATGGACCAATTTCACTCGATTAGTGTTTTCAGGTCCCCTCTTCATTCCCTTCCTTGTCTGAAAAACCATCTTCCATTCTGAAACACACACGGAGTAGTTTGAGAGTTGATTTCTCCTCTGGAACAACTTGGAAAAAAAGTTAATAGGAAGCACATGGGCAGGGTGTGTGAGCGTTCTGTGTTTGTGTTTGAAAAAAAATACTTAGGGAAGAATATGTCAGGCTTGCAAAATGCCTGGGTTGTCTCAAGAGAAGTTTATGGCCATTAGCATCAGACTGAAGGTGGCTAATTGGGATAGAGTCCAGCTGTTGCCACAGCCCTTCTGGCCTCTCGGCCATGAGGACAATAAGAAAACCTGGATTATTCCCATGGTTGGGTGGCAATAGAGCAGTAGATGTTTTTTTGATTTGTGAAGGGCTGGTGGGGATTGAGTGGGGAGGAAGAGTGTGGGCCAGGTTTATCCATGGAGAATAGTCTTCTAGGTGGTTCTGTGAGGAAGGAAGGCAGGATGGTGTAGGGGGTTGTGTGCCTGGGCTCTGGAGTGCAACCGCCTGGCTTCAAATCCCACTGCCACAGCCATGTGACCCTAGGCATGTTACTCTGTCAATTTGTGCCTTGGCTTCTCTATCTGTAGGATGGGGATAATGATAGGACTGATGTCATAGGGCTATTGGGAGGATTAAAGGGAACAGTTTATGGTGTATACACAGCTTAGGATGCTATGCAGAGTCCTGAAGGAGTCCAGGAAATAGCACTTAGAGGAAACAGCACAGGTTCTGGAATTCTAGAAACCCACGTCTGAATCCCAGCTCTGAACATTTATTGGCTCTGTGATCTTGGGTGGTCACTTCCCCTCTCTGAGCCTCGTTTCTGTCATGTGTAAAGCAGAGGTGATGGTGCCCTTCTCAGGGAGCTGCTGTAAGAACCAGAGAAGAAATAACTTACTCTATACATACTGGTCTGAGCAGGGGTGGGGGTGGTTCCCACTTTGCTTTCAATCTCATCCTTCCCTACTCATTGCCTCCAGATTCATGATTCTCCTTTGGGAGAGCCTCCAGCTGCTCACATGACTGACTCCTCTTCACTCAGGTCTCCCTAACCACGTGGGTGACATCAACCACCACTCCCCTCCTCACTGCCCATCGCATTGCCCTGTCCAAATCTGTAATAATCTGTTTCTTTATTAATTGATTACTGTCTGCATCTCTCCACGAGGGATTGTTGATGGCTTCAAAGGGTGCCAGGCATAGAACTTGTACTCAATAATACACAGCGGAAGAATGATGGATGGAGAGCCACTCCTACATAACGGAATACACTTATTCTCCAAGGCCGGGGGAGGATGTCAGAATGGGGGAGGGTGGACTGTGCGTATGTTCAACCTCCACAGCCTTAGAAATCCTGAGGCAGGAAGTCCCATCTCTATTCACGGAGCTAGTAAACACTGGCTTGAGAGTGATCCGAATGCAAGCTCACTTTCAGGGTCTTCACAAGTCTTTATTATCAGTATTGGTGCCATAATTCACTTCCCACTTGAAGATGGATCCCCGCAGCTTGTACCCTGCAGTGTGAGTCAGAAAGGCCACTGCGGGGAGCCAGAGGTAACAGGAGAAGCAGAGAAGAGCATGCATGGGCTTTGGGTGAGACTGGCGGATGGGGTATCACCAGATCCCTAAGATGCTCATACGGTCGGTTTCTTGGCACATGGAGTAAAATCTAAACTCCTTGCTTTGATGTTGGGCAAATAAGTCATTCCCTCTATGCCTCAATTTCCCCTCCTATAAGATACCAGCACCCACACTTCGCCGTGAAGATTGTATAAGATGATCCACACAACACTGTGCGGCACGAGGTGAGTGTTCAGTCAATGTTAGCTGATGGTGTCGCCAACAAACTCTGATGCAGGCCTTTACGTGGAAGCCACTGCAAGAGCTGGGCATTTATGCTCATCAGTCCCTTTCTCTACACACACTCCTAAGACCATTTGCTCTCCCTTCACCATGTTTTTCCTTGAAAGGCTGCCATTCATATCCATCTTTATTCTTTCCTTAATTCTTTAATAAAAAATTTAAAAACATCAAGTGGTAATACTTGCGAATAGTTTTTTTTTTTTGAAGGAAAATACAATCACTCCTTAGCCCAGCCTTGTCATTACTCCTTCATTATCACATTATTATACTTTTCAGATCCTTGATGGTCAGTTTATACCAGCTTTTGTGAAGGGAAAAAGTACCAGGAGGAGGATCCAACAGATTACTGCCACCAGCCCTCTATTCCATACATCAGCCCCAACACACTCCCAGGGGTAGAACAGGAGGCCACAGAGTGGAAGGTGGGCACAGAAGAATCCAGTAAGCCAGTTGCTTAAGGTATGTGGGGAAAGAGTAACTACATACTGGAGTTTACTTCCCAGAGGCCATCCTACAATGATGCCGAGCGCTGAACCTCCTGCCTGGAATTATAGCTTCTTCACCTGTTTGCCCCAAACTCCCACCAGCTGGCATTTCTCTGGGTTTACGATGGACTTGCCTATTCCATCACACTTAAATCAAAGCCAGCTCCTACCCAGAGCCTCAGGACCCTGCATAATTTGGCTCTGTTCTCTAAGACTCTCTCCTCCCACATCTCCGGCCCCAGCTCCAGCCTTGCTGGTCTCCATTCTGTGCCTCAAACATAATCAAGACATTTCCCCCACATACAGCTTTTGCACGGGGTGTTCCCTCTGCCTGGAATACTCTTCCTCCAGGTCTGCACAGGGCTGTCTCCACCTCATTGTTTGGGTCTCTGTCCAATGTCATCTCTTCAGAGTCCTCCCTGATGACTCCATTCACAATTCCATATCTCACCATTGCTGACCCTTCAACGGCCCATCACTCTCTACCCCCAAACACCATGTTTGTTTGCTTCATGGCACTCAACCTCTTCCAAAATTAGCTGGTTTATTTGTTGCCTTGTTTATTATCAATCTCTCCCTCCTGCCATGTAATTGCCATGGGAGCAGATTTCATATCTATTCTGTTCTGTCTGCCGCTTTAGCTCCCTGAGATAGATTCTGGCACATAGTAGGTGCTCAATGAATCTGGCAAGTAAATGGATGAATGACTGGACACCTAACTTAGGCAGTGCCTTAGAGGTGGACAGGAAGGGGCCGCAGCACCACACTGACCGTGCATCTGGTAGGTGTATGGGCTCTGTCCAGTGGGTGGGGTGCTGAAGCTGGAGCCGTAGCTGAGGAATCCACTCTGGCTGGGGGAATGGTTCAAGCTGTCTTCTGTCTTGATGCCTTGGGAAAAGAAAAAGAAGCACCGGGGACACATGATTAGGATGCTTCCTTGTCACCTGCAGAAGAGCTACTGAGTCAAGACAGCACATAATTTTATCAGCTTCTAAACCAGGAGCTACAAGCTGGTGGCTTGTCAGGCAAAGTTAGCCTACAGACATATTTTGCTTGGCCTGCATATTTTTAAGGAAAATCTGAAATGAGTGGATTTGTTTAAAAATCAGGAGATTTCACTAAAAAAAAATCTGGACTTATGGCTTCAGTTGAGCAACAAGATGGTCTAGCAACACCATGTCTGCATTCCCATGTGATGACAGATTGTCCCCATAGGTTCTCCAGGTCACCACAAATACTGTACTGTCTCTGAGACATTAATGTTGGTTTTAAGGTACTATTTTTTTCATTGTGGTTGTACTAGGGTGTTTTTGTTTTGTTTTGTTTTTGTTTTTACATCCCAGGACACTGTCAAAAGTAGGAAAGGGAAAGACAGGTCAAGAGGGGCTCATATTTTGCACATGCAGTCAGCTTCATGCTTCCTGCTTGGCTCTGAAGGTAGTGACTTTACAATCCCCCACTCTCCAGAGTAGTGCTATATATGGTTAATGTCCAGTGGAATTTTGGGGGGAATGTATCAAATGAATGATCCTTCCTCTGAAAAGAAGCGGCTGCCACCTAACACACTTTCCACTCTTACTGTGTGGGAAATCTGTTTCTCCAAAGACCACAGTTACAAATGTGGCCTCTCCTCCAGCCAAAGTCTGACATGCTTCCCCAGAGAACAGACTGGAGAAGGCCCCTACTGAGGGAGGGGGCCTGACCCATCATCAGTAGCCCCCATAATGTATTTTTATTGAAAATGTAATAAACTCTGCTTATCTTACAGGTATAAAATAGTATCTTGATACCATTTCCATTTATATCTCTCTAAAAAACATTTCTAGTTCTGGGGCCAGTTTTAGAACTGTGGTTCCTCCTTTTCACCCATTCGGTCTTGTGAATGAAGACAATGCTTCCAAACCTTGGAGGAGCAAAGGAAAAGAAGGAGGAGAGTCCCTGCTTTCTACCCCCCAGAAACCTATCTGGGAGAAAAGCCCACCCTTGCATTTTAGAGGCAGCATTGAAGCTGGTTCACTATTCTCTCTTGAGCAGCACAGGAAGATGTCAAAGGATTTTGTAAGATAGACATGGGAGGTCTATTATATGTTCAGAGTATTGAGTTTTTTCTCCTGGTTCTGGAATTTCCAATATCACGCACCATCAGATGCCAGCAGATTCACTTCCTATTTGGGCAGACTCCCATTTCTTTGTTAAGAAATTCAGATATACTCAGGGAGATTGAAAAACATGATCACAATATTTTGCAGGCCCTCTTGTCAAGAGGTACAGTCTATTTTCACACCTCTAGAATCTCCACTGGCCTTGTGACTTGTTTTGACTGCTAGCAGTGGCTAAGTGATGAGGAGTTTTAGAGAATAGGTGTCAAGCAGCTTTAAAGCCTCTACATCTGCCCTCCTGGAAGCCAGAGACCAGCATGCTGTGAGCAAGGACAGGATTAGAGGTCAGGTTGAGAGAGAGGCTCAGCCATGCTAGCTGACCTGCCAGGCAAATACAACTGCATGAGACCAGCAGAAAGCTCATCCAGTCAACCCATAGAAGCACCAGAAATAATATATCAGAGTGTGGTTTTAAGTGATCAAATTTTGGGTATATAGATAAATGAGTTTTGGTACAGCCAAATAATGGAATATTACACGGCAGGCAAAGTGAATGAACTATAGCAGCATGCATGAACAGGGACAATTTCACAGACAGGTTGGGTAGAAAAAGGAAGTGGATACTAGGGGCACCTGGTTGGCTCAGCCGGTTGAGTGTCCAACTCTTGATTTTGGCTTGGGTCATGATCTCAGGGTCACGGGATCAAGCCCCATGTTGGGCTCTGCACTGGGCATGGAGCCTGCTTGGGATTCTCTCTCTCCTTCTGTCCCTCCTATCTGCTCCCCAACCCCCGCCCCTGGGCTCGCTCTCTCTCTCTCTCTCTCTCTCTCAAAAATAAAAGAATGGATACTAAAGAAACAATGTATATAAAGTTATAAAACATGCAAAATAATACTCTACATAGGTTCATGGCCAAATGTGACCTGTTGCTTATTTTTTGTAAATATAGTTTTATTGAACAGACACATCTTTTCATTTATGTACTATGGCTGCTTCTGCACTATGCTGGAACAGTTGAGTGGTTGTGACAGACAGCGTGTATGGCCTGCACAGCTAAAAATATTTACTTTCAGGCTCTTCACAGAAAAAAATTGCTGACCCCCTATTCTACGTAAATAAATGCTGAGGAATGATAAACATCAAATTCAGGAGTGTGGCTATCTCTGAGTAGAAAGGAAGATAAGCTTTTGTTTTTTATTTCTTAAGCTGATGGTGTTAAGTTCATGGATTTTTATAGTATTATTCTTTATGCTTTTACATATGTCTTAAATAGTGCATAATAAACTGAGGTAAAACATATTCAATACCCCAACCCCAACCTCCTTCCCTCTAGTTTGCTCAAATGTGTTATTTCCTTGAAGCTGTTTCAACAAAAGTAAATAATGCCATTTGCCAAGCAGCAACGAGAAAAGTCTCCTAACAAGATTCAACAAGGTTTGTCCAGACAATGAGCAAACACTGCTTGCTCGGGCATAGGCACGTGTGGAGGAACATGGCTTTTCATCTTACCTGTCATTACTCAGTGACATGAACATTCTAGATGGGTGTGGTAGCCTGGCCCCTACTGCACTGATTGAGCACTTCCTTGAGCTGGCCCTGTGAGCTAAGCCCTTCATAGATCAAGGGTTGACAAATTATGGTCCATGGACCAAATCTGACTCTACCTGTGTCAATAAAGTTTTATTGGAACACGGACACATCCATTAGTGTACATATTGTCTGGCTGCTTTCACGTTACAGTGGTAGAGCTGAACAGCTGTGACAGAGACCGTCTGGACCACAAAGCCAGAGAGAACCATCAGGACCTTTGCAGAAAGTGGTGGCTGACCTCTGATATCAATAGTGTCATTTAATCTTCATAATACCCATGAGGGGGCCAGACTTGGTATTCCTGCTGCTGTATGAGTGAGGAAACTGAGGTGGCTCACCCAGTGTGTTAGGACGAGCCAGTGGCAGAGCTGGCATGCGAGGCCAGGACATGTGCTCTTACCACCTGCCATGCTTTGAGAACAGGGTGACTTTTCTCTTTTACACTGAAAAATAATACGGCTTCATTTTTTCTGGCTGTCAGCCAGGTGGGGTAACTTAGGTGTGATTATATCACGAGTCTTCCAGCACAGGAGGGACAGAAGGTTGGAAATGGTGCCCAAAGCTGTTGGCAGAGGTCTGTCATCGGTAATCTCCTTGCATTTATGCAGCCTCGGGCAGCAGGGTCCAGTGGTTAAGAGCTTGGACTCCAGGGCCAGGCTGCTGGCGACCCTGGGAGAGTTATTTACCCTCTCTGGTAAGGACACAGTACAGAGGACTCAGGGTGACAGCGATTCCACAATGGTGACTATTACCGATGCCTGGCCTCCTGCCCACCTCCCACCGGGGACTTGTCACTCCTACCTCTAGAATTGCACCCTGCCCATCTGTCTCCCTCAGTCTCTGCACTGCCCTGCCCCAGGCCTCCACCATCACCCCATCCACCCACTTCCTCAGGCTCCCACTGGCCTGCCTGTTTCCCTCTTCCTTCTCTCTGATCCAGGCTTCTCACAGTGACCAGAGTGATCTTTAAAAAAACCCAGATTGTAGCATATAAGCCCTTATGAACTTGCCAGTGAGTTCCCATCTCACTTGGAATAAAATCCCCAATCCTTCCCAGGTCTGAAGGGCTCTGCCCACCTCTCCTACTCCAGCCCCCACCGTGCTTCGGCCACTGGGCATCTTGGACTCACTAAATTCCTCCCCATCTCAGGGATCTTCCCAAGGGTGGTCCCCTGCCTGGATGCTGTCTCAGTTCTTAGCCGAATCAGCGCCTCATTTAAAAGGCCTCCCTGATGCTGGATCCTAGAGGAAGTCTTCCTTCTTCCGTCCTTTCTCGTGACCTACTTCTCTTCCTTGTATCATGCATCATAGTTTGAAACACGTAAAGATTTTTCAATCTTTAAACTTTTTTTCTCCCTGTAGGCTGGGATTGCAAACTCTAATGTCTTCTGGGGACAGGCAGTTAATTCAAAGGAGTCATGTGAGCTGGGTGGGGACCACGACGAATTTAGGCTAATGGGGTCAGCCCTACTCAGAGCCACCTATTCCCGACACAAAAACTGTAGGCCCAGTGCTGCCCAATCATCTCTCCTTTTAAAGGCATCAGAAATATAAATTTTTTATGTTAGCATTTTAAAATGGGCAATTAATTCTTAAAATGTCAAGTGTATTTTGTAGGTTAAGAGAGCTATCCACGTTACCCATTGGCTTTCACTTTATTACCTCTGTTCCAGACTTGTAAGCTCCGCAGAGGGCCCATTCTGTTTTGACCTCTGTGTGCCTAGCACATGACCCAATGTCATGAAGGCATGAAGGGATGAATGAGTGAATAAATGAACACAGGAACAGAGGAGAGGTAGAGAAGGGGAAGAGGGAGGGAAAAAATATATAAGATTGGATCTCTGTACTCAAGCTACATCATGAAGTTGGGAAGAGGAGACAAGACATTAAATCAACAGTTGAGGAAACTGTGGCTTGAGGAGGTCAGAGGCAGCAGGGCCTGGACACAAAGTCTCCTGCCTTCCAATCCCACATTCTGTCCACTAGACATCTGGGGTTTCCACCTGCCCCCTCCAACTCTGGGGACCACCCCTTCCTTACATTCAGGTTGGTTTTCTTTCTTGGGTGAGCTTGACCTGATTCCTGGTTCCAAGGGTGGACGTGAGGCCCAATGTGGCCATCCAGAGCATTCTATCTTCTCTGCCCCAGTGTCTAGGTCAGCGATGGCCAGGGGAGTCCAGTAGGAGGAATCCCTGGGATAGGCCAGGAAGTCCTGGATGAGAGAAGCTCTCTTTTTGGGGGTTGTTACAACTTGGAACTGCTAGCACTGTCTTGGGCACCGCAGTGGGAGAGCCTGTCTGAGACTGAAGCTTAACCTTCCAAAGAGAAGCAGGGAGACTAATGCCTCATATTATCACTTGAGTACCTGGATTTAGCCCTGCCTGAAGCTAGAACCATAAGATTGTTCAGCTATGTTTGCTATAAACACACTTATGTCCTTAAGCTAATTAGTACTGGGCTTTTGTCATTTGCTACCAAAAGAGCTTTTGGTTGATACCTCAATTAAGATGGGAAGGACCAGCATGAATAAAAGCCATAGGCAGGGGCACCTGGGTGGCTCAGTGGTTGAGCGTCTGCCTTTGGCTCAGGTCATGATCCTGGGGTCCCGGGATCAAGTCCCACATCAGGCTCCCCAAGCTTGCTTCCCCCTCTGCCTAGGTCTCTGCCTCTCTCTCTCTGTGCCTCTCATGAATAAATAAATAAAATTAAAAAAAAATAATGAAAAAAAAGCCATAGGCAGTGTGATGGTTAATTTTATGTGTCACCCTCACTGAGCCACAAGGTACCCAGATATTTCATCAAATATTATTCTGGGTACATCTGTGTGAGAATGTCTCTGAATGAGATTAGCATTTGAACCTGTAGACTGAATAAAGCAGACTGCCCTCCCTAACGTGAGTGGGCCTCACCTAATCAATTGAAGACCTGAATAGAACAAAAAGGCTGAGTAAGAGGGGTGCTTGAGCTGGGATATCGGTCTTTTCCCCTTCAGACTGGGAGCTGAAAGAAGGGCTTCTTGAGTCATGGGCCTGCCTGCTTTTAGACCAGAATTTATACCACCAGCCCTCTTGTTCTCAGGCCTCTGGACTCAAATAGGAATGATACCATTGGCTTTCCTGGCTCTCCAACTTCCTGACCACAGATCTCTTAACTTCTCAGCCTCCAGAATTGGATGAGCCAGTTCCTATGATACGCCTCTCTCTCTCTCTCTCTCTCTCTCTCTCTCTCTGTCTCTCCTCTCAATATAGATGCAGCGATATAGAGAGCTCCAATCCATTGGTTCTGCTTTTCTGGAGAAGCCTGACCAATACAGACAAGGGCAGGTGAGCAGTGGGTGGTGGGCCAGGTTCATAGACTCTCTGGTTCTTAGTACGAAGGTTCTCACAGTCAAAGTCTATAGGTCTGTTTTTGTCTTCCCAACATCTATTAGTTCCCTTTAAGAGAACCATCTCTCCCTCAGATACACTCCACATGCTTCAGCCTCCTTATTTCTCTCACTTTCATATCCTTGCCTAGACTGAAGTCTTGTCACATGACCCAATCTGGGCTAACGAGGGCCGCTAGGGATTCTGGTGGGGTGACTGGGAAAGATGCACTCTCCTTTTCCTGCGCATGCTGAGGTGAATGGAACTAACCCAGAGTGATAGGTACCATCTTTGCTGCCACATGGGAAGAACCTGTGTGGGACTAGTGCCAACTCAGAGGACAACATCCAAACCTGGAGTGGGATGAGTGGGATCCAAACCTGACATCATTGGAGCACCTGGATCCAGCCATACCTGATGTTAGTTGTACCTCTAGATTTCTCAGTATGTGAGTCATTAAGTTTTCATTTTTCCTAAGCCAGCTTGGGTTAAATTTCTTACTCTTGCAATCAAAAGAGGCCTGATATAGTCTGTCAAACTAAAGCCATACTCAAATGTATCTGTCATTTCTATTTCCAATCCAAAATTAGGCTGGCTGCATTTACCATTTTGCATTTAACTGAGGCAACAGGGCAGAAGAAAGACCATGATGTTGGGGGCCCCAGTGGGAAAGCCAGGGCTTGGTCTGGTACTCACTGTAAGAAGGGATTCCATAGGCTTGTGCTGGAGGAGGGTAGGTGGTGTAGGGGGCAGCCTGCTGGATCCCCGCGCTGTACTGTGTCTGGCCGTAGGCTGCCATGGCTGTGGCAGGCTGGCTGGGCAGGGCGCGTGGGCAAGGTCTGCATGGAAAAAGAGAAGATTAAATCTCCATACCCAGCCTGGCATCCCTTCCCCCTTATTTTCCTTTGGGTATTTGCTCTTTCCAGGGTAGAGACAACATCTGTGTTCATACAACCCCATTTCATTTCCCTCCTCCTGGACAGCTGGAAGACTTTATTCCTCATCTGCCTTGCAGTCAGATTCCATCATGTGATCGGATTCTGCTCCATAGAATGTATAAGCTGCTCCCAGGTCTGGCCAATAAAACCATCCCCTGTGACCCTCCTGCCCTTTCTCTTTTGGCAGCAACTGTCAAGATGGAGACGGAAGAGCTACAGTGTGGGTATCTCCTAGGTCTTGCATCAGCATGGAGAGGAGAGCTGCCCTGGGGAGTTTCATTCAATCCACACTGAACTTGAAGTGAGTGAAAAAGAAGCCTTTGCTGTGTGAGGTCAGTGGTCTGTGCCATTGAAAGCAGCAGCCTCTCCGTCCTACTCTACTTTATCCTAACTTAGACACCCTCCCAATGACTACAGCTTGGACAGGGCTGTCAATCAAGAGGCCCTGCTCTTAGCCAAGCTGTGGGCTCATGATGGAACATCACCCCATCAGATTCCACTCTGGGAATTTAAATCTTGGCCTGCATAGTTCATTTCACCAGCTATACTCTGAAGAGCCTGTCTTTTCATTTTCTTCTATTGCCTGGATCCCAGAAGCTGTCCTTTTTTTTTTTTTTTTTTTTTTTTTTTTTTTTTTTCCAGAAGCTGTCCTTTTCTTGGTCTTTCTCAAGGTCTGATTATTCCACTTTCACTCACACTGGGAGCTACTTCAGATTTTCCAGGAAAATCCTTTTGGGCTGACATCAGCTGTAGAGTATATTCCGTTAACATGCAACACAAAAACACAAATGGTTTCTGTTCTCCATGCTGAATGACAGGGTCCCATGAAGACCTAGGACTTAAAGGGCCACTTACTAAGACACCTGTAATACCACGAGTGCTTCCACTCACTGTGTTCTCACCACAGGCTTGAATGGTGTCCCACAGGCTAACACCTGCAGTGTATCTCATCGGATGCTCACATCAGTTCTCTGGGGCAGGGTTTCTTGTAATTCTCATGTTTGAGATGAGGCACTAAAGCTCAGAGACCTCAAGTCACAGCTAGAAAGTAGGGGATCTGGAATTTGAAGTCGGGACTGTGACTCCAGAGTCCACACTTGTAACTAAGCTGCTTCTCACTTAGAGGACAGGGATGGATCCAGCCCTTCAGGCAGCCATAATTAAAGTCAAGGTGGGTTGTTCCAGCGGGAAGGGGACAAGGTGGTGGCCCAGGAGCCACAGGTGGTCCATGGATTCATGGATATAATTTCTCTAGGTAGTGCAGTTATTGATTTTTTAATTTGAATTCATCACTATTATTTTCAAACCAGGAGATTTCTCTTCCTCCCTCCCCTCTCCCCCCACACATACACACCTACAAGGCAGAAGTGTTAGCAAGCCTAGGTCTGCACTCCTGTGCAACTTTAGCAACCGATCTGAGTAGCAGCCACTTCTCTATCACACACCATCTACAACAGCCCCTACAGAGTCCCCCTCCTTTAGTGATAAAAACAGCTAAAAATTCTTGTGCGTATTACGCTCCAGGCACTGTCCTATTCCTAATTCCTTTCTGTGTATTGATTCATTTAAGCCTCATGACAACTATGACAACCCCTCGAGGTAATTCCTATTCCTATTCCTATTTTACAGATAAGAAAACAGAGGCAGACAGAGACCAAGGAACATACTGAAAGTGCAGCGCGGATGCAGAGGCCGCGCCCTTCACCACATCACTGTGCCATGTCTCCCGTTAGCTCCCACACCTGGACACTGAGGCCAGCTGCGCCTGATATCCCGTATGTAGCTGTTCTAACTAGAGAGCCTGCCGAGATGTTAATGAGATCCCCAATTCTAGATGGGTCCCATTCTGGTTACATCTTTTTAGTTTAAAACCTGTTCATTCCCAGAATTCCTCCTGCCTAAGAAGCCTCATGGCAGTTGTGAGATGGGCACAAAACTTTATGGAATTATGAAAAGATGTTCTCCTGCTCTTCTTTTCTTTCGACTACTACTGTGAGAGAGGGTTGGGAAACTTGTTCCAGAGTGTGTGACAAACTCATTGGACCCAGAGGCGCCAGAACCAGTTCTGGAGGGTTTCATCCACCAGGGTTCCCGCTCAGGCCAGCACCCAACGATGCATCCCCAGGGTTAGGAATGAGCGCTAGCACAGCACCTTAACTGAACCTGCTCCCAAGTGACACCTGCCCTTGGAACTAGAAGATGGTAATTCCAGGCATCAACTCCTGCTTCCCATCTTCCCATCAGAATGCCCCCCCACCCCACACCCCTCTCCTGCAGATTAAACTGGGCAGGGCTGGGCAGCCCTGGTGGCGCAGCGGTTTAGCACCACCTGCAGCCCAGGGTGTGATCCTAGAGACCCAGGATCAGGTCCCACGTCAGGCTCCCTGCATGGAGCCTGCTTCTCCCTGTGCCTGTGTGTGTGTCTCTCTCTCTCTGTGTCTCTCATGAATAAATAAATAAAATATTAAAAAAAAATAGAAAACCATATTCTTAAAAAAAAAATAAACTGGGAAGGGCTATAGTGAAAACCTAGAGAACATGGTGGAAGTCCCCAACTCTGAGGCTTGAAGAAAAGTATAGATACATTTGACAGACCTCTGTTGCTACTAACAACCCCCGAAACATGTGCAGGGAAAGGAGGGCTGAGGAAGTGTGCTCCTTCTAAAGAGCTTCTCCAGTGGTTTCAAGGGAGGCGCAGGCCCACATCTGAGGGAGCTGACCCTCTAGATTGAGGGCACTTTGGCCACCTGGCCAGGCCCAGTGCAGGGCTTCCCAGGCTGTGGGGTGTAGGCCAGCAGCTTCCCGAGGGCTCAGAGGGCTCTGAGTGAGCTGTGGCCACCAGGGAGCCCCCTCTGCCCCCTGCACACCTGTGGCAGACACTAATGCTGCCCATGTGAGGGGGCGGGTCTCGGCTTTACTGGCTTGTCTCCTTCACTCGATGGGCAACTCCCTGAGGGCAGGGACCACCCCTCACCCATTTCCAGGCCTTGGGCCTCGGGGTCCCACAAGGGATGTGGCCTGAAGGAGTGCTGGGTGGGTGTTGGGGTGGGAAGAGAGGATGAAACCAGGGAGGAGGGGAGGGGGAAGGCAAGAGGGAGGCAGAGAGAGCAGGAGGGAGGGGGAGGCAGAGTGGAGAGGGGAGAGGAAGGAATAGAGGGAGGCTGAGGCAAGGACAGAGGGAGGGCGGGAAGGAGTGACAAAGAGTTGGCCCAGGAAAGGAGAGGAAGGGGAGGGAAAGAGAAGGAAAGACTAATAAAATGAACAAAGAGGGGAGAACAGAGACAACACCCAACACTCTGCTCCCAGCTTCACTTGAAGCCTCTTTTACATGTTCTAGCTCCTTTCCTAGATGGGGAGACTGAGGCCTGCCAGGTGGAATCGCAGGCTGGCGGTGGCTCAGCTGGGAAGTGCTGGCCCTGGGATCCCCTTCTAGGGACTCTGGCCCCAGAGCCTTGCCCCGAAAGGGGGAGGAAGGGAGAGAGCCAGGGGGAGCTGGGCCAGGGTGCTCACCTTGAGAAGAACTGAGACACACTCGGAGGGGCCGATGTGGTGACGCCTGGAGGGAAAAGAAAAATTGGAAGGGCTTTAGCTGTCAGAGTGATGATCCACAGAAGCTGGGCCTTCAGATGCTGGCCCGAGTGGGAAGAAACGTAGAGAATTGCTGTCAGGGACTTTCTTAATCACAAAAGCTCCTCCAAGGCACATCTTAGCACTTTCCTTCTTGAAAACCCTTTTTGGGGAGTTCTGTCTCCAGGTACTGATTGAAGGACCACATGGAAGGAGTCTACTATAGCATCTTGAAACATCAAAGTAGATGTGCCACCCCTTGCACAGATGGGGACACTGAGGCCAAAGGGACAGAAACAGTAGGCTGGAGCAAGCTCATATAACGAGAGAGCAGCCCCGTTGGGACCTGAACCAGGGTTCCTGCCTCCCAGGCTGGTGCCATTTCCACTCCTGGATGGAGAACTGCTCCCTTCCCTGCCTCAAAGGCAATCCCAAGAACCCAGGAACGGCAGACACCATTGGGTTTGGATTATCCTATGTCCATTTCCCTTCTGATGACATCACCTCAATGTTCCTCCTCTCTCTCCCCAGTTTTGGTCCATGGGGTGCAGGTGGTGCTGGCCCCAGCACCTAGGGGGAGACACATCTTGGCTCATCTCCTGGGCTCCAGCTAGGGTTGGAGCAGAAGGCAGAATGGGCCTGCACTCCTGATTCAAGTGTCTCCCTGGGCACACTCATCCATCAGGGGAGACAATGATGAAAGAGGCAACAAACAGGTGATAGAATTAAACTGGGAGAGAGATTTTCAAGAAGCTAATTTTACAAATGGGCAGTCCCCTGGAGATTGTGCTAAGTCCTCTTTAACAGTGCAATCAATGTCCCCCCTGTGGAGCCCTGGCAGATACTAGAGAACATGTCTCCTGACTGCACCAACCTGCTGATTCACACTGCCTGGGCAGTGCCTAGGTGGCACTGGGGTATGTGGCTGGGGGGGTGGTGTCCCTGTGCCTCCTAAGAAATGCTCCAAGGTCTCAGGAGCTCTGAGCCTCCGTCAGCTCTGGAGCTGGAGGCTCAGAATGCCAACTTGCAATTCCAATTCCATTACTCAGCAGCAATGAGACTTTGGGCACTTGCCTAGAGTCTCTGGACCTCAGTGTTCCCTCCTGTGAAATGGGTGGGGGGGATTGATCTCTCAAGAATGCGTGCCAGTTAAATGAGAAGATGATGATGTCATCTTCATTTACCCAGTGCTTATTACATGCCAAGCTCTCTTCTATTACCTGGATTAGTTACTATTAATCCTCATAATCACCCCACGAGGAGTGGGTTCTATTCACATCTCCAGGTTACAGATGAAGAGCTGCAGGCACAGAGTTTAAGTAACTCACCCAAGGCCAGAGGGGTCATAAGGGGCAGATCTGTGATCCGAACTCAGGTGGCCTGGCTGCAGAGGCTTTCCTGGCAACCAGGGCACTGCAGCCCACCATGGCACTCATGGTAACAACAGTAACTAGCATCCACGTAGGCGCTCACTACGTGCCAGGCCCTGTGCTAACTGCTCATATGCATGACCTCACAGTCCCCACAACCAGGCAGGCCGTGTCATCGTCCCTATAGTACAGATGAAGAAACTGCAGAAGGCTAAGGGCCCCTGCTCAAGTCACACGGCCTGTGGGCACTGGAATTGGAACTTGGCCCCCAGGGCCCTGTGTGTCCCGAGTCCGTTCCCTGAACCACCTCCCTGGCTGAGTCAAATTCTGTTGGAGTCCCAAACCCCTGGGTCAAGGGTGGGAGTCCCAAAGCCCATTCAGGGAGCAACAGCTAGGGCCAGACAATAAAGCCGAATGGACGATAGCAGCACGTATTGCCCAGAGTAGGAAGGATTTGGGGGAGACCTTGGTTCCAGCTATAGATGTGAGAATGTGCTGTGTGGGGTGTGTGCAGGCTCGTGTGTGTGTATGTGTGCGTGTGTGTTGAACAGCAGTGTGAAAATACATTTCTTACAATGTGTCCAGAACAGCCATGGTCTAATGCCAAGGAGAGCCCCTGGCACGCAGTAGGTGCTCACTCAACGCTGGCTCCCCTAGTTGGGTCTGCTGCCGCCGGCAGGACCTCCCAGCCTCCCATCCTTATCCTCCCCCAGGACTGGAGAGCGAGCTGTCTCATTCTGAAGCAGCCAGTGTCATTATTGGTAAAAAGCCCATGATCTGAGCGTGTTGAGTAATACATAAGTTACTGAATTAAACATTTTGAATATGTTTTTCTTAAATAAATATGTAAATATTCATAAAAATCGCAGCTTATGGAAACATTCCTATGGGCTCGGATTAACTGTAAATGTGAAGCGTCTTTCTGCCCCAGCCTCCACGCCGTGATTTGCATGTTTGCCGCACTCCAGCCTCCTCTGCGCTGAATTGCTGAACAACCCACCTTCCCCAGGTGGGCAGGTCTCCCTCTCCTGCTGTGCGAACCTACAAGTCTCTCCCCTTCCCGCCCCAGCAAACCCTCCGGACGACTGTGCAAGTGAGAGATGGGTCTTCAGTAAAAGCTGTGCCTTCTGCAGACTGTAGGACTTTTGAAAAACACAGGCTCTGATCTTTTTGGACTGGTATCGTATTTAACTTTTCATCCCAGAGACCTGGGGGCATGAAAACCTGGAAAATGAGTACATATTATACGGAATGATCCTCTACCTGCCTCCCTCCTTTCTGCCTTTTTTCCCAGGTGGGGATGGTGTACATCTCATTGGGATCCCTGATGGCCTGTGACAAGTGGGGCTCTCAAGCTGCTTCCCTTTTTCAGGGGGCCTGGGTGAGATCATGTCAAGGACGGCGATGCTCAGTGCTTTGGGCGCAGGGGTGGGGCAGGGGCTTGCTGGGAGTGCAGAGCTTCTCTCTCCATCTGGTTACTCTTGCTGTGGCCTAAGGCTAATGTCCTTGGAGGTCACAAGGACCAGGAGGCCTGCTTGCAGTTGTAGGCACACATCACCTGCATATTTGGAAGTGGGCCTGACAGGGCGGTCTGTGGGCAATGCCAGCCCTAATGTGACTTCGCTATTCAAGTCGCAGGCAACAACGGTTCTCAGGGTAGCCCAGAATGCCTTTCGGTGACCCCTCAGAGGCCCACTTCACCTCTTTCAGATGCCACTGTATCTTTAAAAATATATATATATTTAAGAAGCTTTTGCACAGCAAAGGATACAGTCAACAAAACTCAAAGACAACCTACAGAATGGGAGAAGATATTTGCAAATGACATATCAGATAAAGGGCTAGTTTCCAAGATCTATAAAGAACTTATTAAACTCAACACCAAAGAAACAAACAATCCAATCATGAAATGGGCAAAAGACATGAACAGAAATCTCACAGAGGAAGACATAGACATGGCCAACATGCATATGAGAAAATGCTCTGCATCACTTGCCATCAGGGAAATACAAATCAAAACTACAATGAGATACCACCTCACACCAGTGAGAATGGGGAAAATTAACAAGGCAGGAAACAACAAATGTTGGAGAGGATGCGGAGAAAAGGGAACCCTCTTACACTGTTGGTGGGAATGTGAACTGGTGCAGCCACTCTGGAAAACTGTGTGGAGGTTCCTCAAACAGTTAAAAATATACCTGCCCTACGACCCAGCAATTGCACTGTTGGGGATTTACCCCAAAGATACAAATGCAATGAAACGCCGGGACACCTGCACCCCGATGTTTCTAGCAGCAATGGCCACGATAGCCAAACTGTGGAAGGAGCCTCGGTGTCCAACGAAAGATGAATGGATAAAGAAGATGTGGTTTATGTATACAATGGAATATTACTCAGCTATTAGAAATGACAAATACCCACCATTTGCTTCAACGTGGATGGAACTGGAGGGTATTATGCTGAGTGAAGTAAGTCAGTCGGAGAAGGACAAACATTATATGTTCTCATTCATTTGGGGAATATAAATAATAGTGAAAGGGAAAAGAAGGGAAGGGGGAAGAAATGTGTGGGAAATATCAGAAAGGGAGACAGAACGTAAAGACTCCTAACTCTGGGAAACGAACTAGGGGTGGTGGAAGGGGAGGAGGGCGGGGGGTGGGAGTGAATGGGTGACGGGCACTGGGGGTTATTCTGTATGTTAGTAAATTGAACACCAATAAAAAAATAAAAAAATAAAAAAAAATTTATTTATTCATGAGAGAGAAAGAAGCAGAGACGCAGGCAGAGAGAGAAGCAGGCTCCATGCAGGGAGTCCAACATGGGACTCGATCCTGGGACTCCAAGATCACACCCTGGGCCAAAGGCAGGCATCCAACTGCTGAGCCACCCAGGCGTCCCAATGTCATTGTATCTGACCACTTTCTCTGGATGGAAGTCAGAGCAAGACAGACCCACTGAGGGTGGAGATACGGGAGGCCAGACCATCAAGCTCTCCGTGCAGCCCAGGAACCATCCTGCCCACAGCTCTGGCAGTGCCACTGCATGCAGGCACGATGCTCTAGACAGCAGCATGACGATGGTACCGTAACCTGCCAGAGGGGAAGACAGTGGGTGGACTGTGGCCACGAGTCCCTGTCTGATGCTAAAGTGTTACAGAGTCTGGCAGTGGGAGCAGCAGGCGTACAAGCATGCTGGCAATCTAGGGGGAGGTCATACTTCTCACGGTCACCCCAGCACCAACATGGGGCCATCGGCACAAGGGGCAGGTGACCTCAGACTCCACTCATCAAGTGAGCTCCCAGCATTTTCAGGGTGCTGGAAACACTACATACAGAAGCAGCAGCCACCCACACTCACACTGGTGGGATCTGGAGCCTGCTAGATGGAGATGGACTTACGTTGATCACAGCTGCTTGTTTTCAACCTTGTTAGTGCCACTGAACTTGCCACGAGGGAAAAGGTTGAGGTCAATGGAGGCATCATTTGTATCCATGTTGCTAGAGGTGAAAGCAGCCCTAGTGACCCGACCTGATGTAGCCAATCCTTCGAGCCTCACCACGTGTCTTGAGGATGCTGCTGGCACATAAAATGGGACAGCTAACTCTCAAGGGGATGGTGCTGGGGAGACAGAGAACCTCCTCCTCTTATTTCTGAATTTCAAACCCTAAGTCTTCTCTTCCTCCCCAGCTTCCTATGGATAAAAGGAGAAGGATTAGCTAAATAGATGGCCAAAGCCTCTGAAATGAGCTCATTCATTCATTCATTCACTCACTCACTCACTCATTGCCTACCTGCACCAGGCAGGTACCAGGAACTGGGTTCTAACGGTGAGCTAAAGCAGTCAGGAACCTCCTGTTTAATGGGGAAGGTGGACAGCAAACAGAGAATTATGCAAATAAGCACCTAATTACAAGTTGGAAAGGAAGAACATAGAGGGTACAGAGCAGTGTATCCTGCACAGGACTCTGGGGATCCTCTGAAAATGCAAACTCCTGGCCTGCAGGTCAAGAAAGCTCCCAGGTGAAGACAGTAGGGAGGTTCCTCAAAAAGTCACAAATAGAGCTGCCCTATGACCCAGCAACTGCACTAGTAGGTATTGATCCCAAGGACACAAACACAGCAATTCAAAGGGGCACCAGCACCCCAGTGTTCATAGCAGCAATGTCCACAATAGTCAAACTATGGAAAGAGCCCAGATGTCTATCAATAAATGAATGGGTAAAGAAGAGATGGTGTGTACACACACACACACACACACACACACACACACACCACACACTGGAATATTACTCAGCCATCAAAAAGAATAAAATCTTGCCATTTGCAATGATGCGGATGGAGTGAGAGGGTATTATGCTCAGTGAAATAAGTCAGTCAGAGAATGACAAACACCATATAATTTCACTCCTGTGTGGAATTTAAGAAATAAAACAGATGAACATAAAGGAACGGAAGGAAAAATAAAGTAAGATGAGAACAGATAGGGAGGCAAACCATAAGAGACTCTTAACTCTAGGAAACACACTGAGGGTTGCTGGAGGGGATGTGGGTAGGGGGATGAGGTTGACTGGGTGGTGGGCATTAAGGAGAGTACTTGATGTAATGAGCACTGGGTGTTACATTCAACCGATGAATCACTAAACTCTATCCCTGAAACTAATGCTACCCTATATGTCAATGAACTTGAATTTAAATAACATCTTCAAAGCAAAAAAAAGTGTCCAGGTGATGCTGACATGCCAGGCCACGAAACCACACTTCTAAGTGGTGAGAGTTTGGACCATGGGCTAATAAAGAACTGCAAATCATTAAAAAGCATCACAATTCCAGGTTCATAAAAATAAGTCTCCATTCTAGAAGTCCGAAACTCAAATGCATAATGGGCCTAGAACACAATATAAATGAGCAAGGCATGAGATCCAATTTTTAAAATAAGGCAACTAAAGCTAGGTCTATGTGTGTGAATGCACACTTGTGTAACTGTGTGAAGGAACTTGTGCAAGGGTATGCATACTTTGTTCATTCATTTGTGCATGCATGCACCTGCTGTGGGCCAGATCTACAACCCAAATCTCTCTAATCTGTCCACTTAACGTTCTTTCCCAAAAAAGCACACGGGCTTAATTCAATCTTGCTGCTGCTGCTGCTGCAGGATGACCATGTGACCTTGTGCCTGTCCCTTCCTCTCTCTAAGCCTTGGTTTCCACATCCACAAGTTGGGGCAATATCTCACACCCACAGGGCTGCTACCAGCCTTGCAAGAGGCAGGGACCCGTCAAGTGGTAAGAGCTCACATGCAGGAGCTGTTATTAGCTTTCCATTCTCCCGGGGCCCTTGCGTAAGCCACTTAAATCCGTGAGCCCAATTTGAATGTTCACACTTTTTTACCTCTCACTGGGAGGATTAAGAAGCTAATGATTCTGAAAGCAGCAGCCACTACTATGTTGCCTAATTGGACCCCAGGGGCCCACTTCTAAGTGATCCCCATGAGATGAGACGATTTCTAGTGCAAGATGTCTTGAGGAAGGTCTTTGCTACGAAAGGTGCATGTCTATAAACTGAATCAGCTCACGTTCTCTGTATGGGTGGTTTAAAGGGTTCCTGGGCCAGGGACAGTGACAGCAGGAGAGAGCACTGTATTAGGAGTCCAGAAGAGCTAACCCCAGTTTCAGCTCTGGTTGAGTGGCTATGTGACAGGGAACAAGGCATCTGTCCCTTATAGGGGTGTTCCTAGGACTGAACGGAACAAGGCCACCATATCTCAGAGTATGGGGTTCGAGAGGGCACATAAATACAGGCTCTTCTATTTAAATCATCACCGATTTATTTGAATGCATGTTAGAATCATGGTAAGACTATCAAAGGCATAACTTCATTTCTGGATTGGTGTTAAGTCATTTTGAAATGAATTAATTGAAATGGGATTGTTTCAAAGAAAAATCAGAAAGGGGGATCCCCGGGTGGCTCAGCGGTTTAGGGCCTGCCTTCAGCCCAGGGCGTGATCCTGGAGTCCTGGGATCGAGTCCCACACCGGGCTCCCTGCATGGAGCCTGCTTCTCCCTCTGCCTGTGTCTCTGCCTCTCTTTCTCTCTCTCTCTGTCTCTCATAAATAAATAAATCTTAAAAAAAAAAAAGAAAAATCAGTAAGCACGCAACAGGAGAGGTGATATCAACATAGAGCAGAGAGTGGCTGGAGAAGGTGGGAATCTGAGAGACATTGCCAGAGGCGAGAGCTCCTTACACAGGGAAGGCATTCGATAATTAATAATAGTGCCCTCTCACATAAACAGGGGACTGGTGATTTCCTTCACACCCCACCAATCCCCCCAGAGTGGGATTTCTGTTTTGTTCAGGTAGAGGTTGTTCCAGGTGCTAAAGCCCCCAAGAAGCCAGCTGGGAGAGGCTGAAGGGTGGGAGAGGCGAAGCTGATCTATACCTCCTCAGGTGAGGACTCGGGCAAAGGTCTGGGCAGCTCAGCCTGGCTGGGATGAGATGAATCAAAACCTGCCAGCTCCAGGCTGGAACCAGTGAAACAGGGACTGAAAATTAGACCCTATCGTGCCTGGAGCAGAAGAGGTGCAGGAGGTCCTAGAGAAGACAGCCCAACCTGTCCCATGGGCAGTCTCACCTCTAGCAGAAACATGTAATGAAACGACAGCCTTGGCTTCTGCAAAAGATGTCTGCATTTTTTTTTTTGTATCTGCGTTTTAAATGAAAAAGTTTTCTCTATTCAGCTTTGCTTTCTTAGTTCTATAACATTTTTTCCTCTCCTTCCAGAAGACGGGATACAATTGAAATCCAATTTTCCCTTGAATAGCAATGAATGAGAGTTAATATTTCTCAAGTGGTTCCTATAAGCCAAGTATTGTGCTAAGGACTGCAGGAGACTTACCTCTATCACCGTCCATAACAACCTAACAAGGAAGTTATTATCTGTAGTTTATAGATATGGAAATAAGGCAGGGGGAAATTAAGGAAACTTTACTAGGAATTCAAAGCCAATATCAGTCTAAAGTTATCCGTTATTCTTCAAGACCATGCTGTATTCATCTGCCCACCCATCCATCTACCCATCCATCTACACATCCATCTACTCATCCATCCATCTTCCCATCCTTGATCCATCCAACCACCCACCCACTCATTCACCCACCCACCATCCATCCTCCCATCCACATCCATTCTCCATCCATCCTCCATTCATTCACAATCCATCCTTTACCCAACCATCCATCTACCCTCCAATGATCTGCATCCTTCCTCCATCCACCCATCCATCCTGCCTCCAACCATCCATCCTCTACCTTTCCATCCATTGATCTATCTACCTATCCCCCATAAATAATTTTTAAGTATCTACCCATGAGTCATGGACAAAGCTCGATGTTATTCAGGAACAATAATTTAAATACATATATAGAAATAAAAAACTGTCCTTGTCTTGGAGGAATTCACCATCTAGAACAACTGTTCTCAATCCTGGGTACATAATAAGCTCCTCTGGAGAGCTTTAGAAAAATCCCATTGCTTGGGTCATACTTCTGACCAATTAAATCAGAATCTCTGGGGATGGGATCTGGACATGAGCCTGAAACATTTTTTTCAACTTCCCAGGAGATTTCAGAGTGCAGCCAGGTTTAAAACCAGTGAGGAAGCCCATTCTGAAAGTGTGGTCCTTGGGCCAGCAGCAACAGTATTTCCTGGACCTTGTTAGAAACACAAATTCTTGGGCCCCAGAGCAAACCTGTACCAAATCAGCAATGCTAGGAGTAGGGCCCTGTCATCTATATGGTAACAAAACCTGAAAAGTGATTTTGATGCACAAGAGAATTTGAGAAACACGAAACTGGCACTTCGCTACTCAGAGTGGCTGGTGAACCAGAAGCATCAGCATTGCCTGGGAGCTTGTTAGAAATGCAGACTCTTAGGCTGGATCAGAACCTGCAGTTTAACAAAGTCCCCAGCTGAGTCTATGCACATTACAGAGGGAGGCACACAGAGCTAGCCCATACTTAGTGTTTTCTAAGCACTCTGCAAGGCTTTAACAAAATCATGCTAAAGCCTTTCTAACCACTGGCCCATGTGCAGGTCACTCTATCACATTCCTGCTGTACTTCCTCATAAAAATTACCAGCATCTGAAATCCCATATTTGTTTAAAAATTCAGTACCTGTCTCTTCTACCAGAACATAAGCTCTGGGAGGGGAACTAGTCTGTCTCGTTCACCATTATATTCCCACCACCTAAACCAGGTGCTGGCTCACGGCAGGCATTCTAGAACAATTCACTGAACACACATGCAGCAGACATATCGTCATTGTCCAGATGAGGACACAGGCTCAAGGAGAAGAGGAATTTGGTCAAGTGCACACAGCGAGCAAGTGGCAGAGCTGGGAAACACACGGCCTGGCTGAGCCCAAACCCTATAGGATGTGGGGTCCAGTGAGCATGGGAAGATGCAAAAAGTGCCTCTGAGAGCCAAGTGACCTGCAAAGCCGCTGAAGGCAGGGAGTAAGTGGGTCTGCTTCTCTCTCAGGTCCCCAGCGCCTCATGCACGGCAGGCGCATCAAACAACCCAGTGACCACATGGCTGCAGAAATGAAGCAATGAATGAGAAACTACCAACTCTCTGGAGGGGCTTGGGAAGTTTCACAATGAGGCAGAGGCCACACCGGATGAGGGGCAGTTTGCCAGGCAGAAAGGACGGTGAAGGGAGCCCTGTGATGCTGCCCTTCCACTTCTTAGCATCTTCCCTAGAGAAACAGGGCACATGTTCAAACAGCAGCTTGCATGACGATACCCCTGGTAGCACTGTTTGTAAGAGTAAAAAATTAGATAACTCACGTTCATCCACAGGGGATGGCTTCGTGAACTGGGGCAGAGTCACTTGTGAGTGCGTTATTCGGTTATGTAAAAAAGAGGCAAATCATTACTTAATGTGTCCTGAACGAGCAGACCAAGTTAGAGCAAATATGTCTTATGTGACAGCTCTTGTGTTTAGATTTTTTCCAGCGATACCATAATGTCTACAGTAAACATACATTTTTAGGTATATAAAAATGTACACACCTAAGTCACATGAATGCTCATTGATACAAATGTGATTGCTTACAGGAGGGTCTTAACACATGCAGAACAGGGTATAGTGGTTATTTCCAGGGAAGGGGGAGCTTGGGTAGATGCAGCCTCAATGTTGCCAGTCTTTGTATGGATCGTGTGTTTATGTGTTAGCTGGTGAGCAGACACTGGTGTGTCATGGAGAAACAGAGGAAAAGGCAGGGTACTCAGGCAGGGGGTGCAGGGTGGCCAGGGCCGGGAGGTGTGAAAGCCTTTGGGGCCGCCAGCGGGGAGCGCTCCGTCTTCTGTCCTCACTCATTGGGAGGATTTCTTCAAGGTGTCACATGCTGCTCTCGCAGGGGGGAACACAGGTAGCTGAGGTGGGCCAGGTCGGCCTTCTGAGCTGACAGCCTAGCTGGGAGCCCCGTAAACGACAGGTGAACAAGCTTGTACCTTCTGATAGGAAGTACAGTGGTGAAGAAAATAGGGCACAAGACAGTGAGGGTCGGTGTTCTGTAGGCCCAACCCTCAGCTCTGGTCCGGAATCTGACCCCTGCCCCTAGCCCTGGTCCAAGGCCCCAACACCTCTCACCTGGGTCACTCTCGTGCCTCCCTTGCTGGTCTATGGGCCTCCATTGGGTCCCCACTCCCAGTCGTTCTCATGGATGGCCCATGGGATCCTGTCAATATGCAGGTCATATGTCTCCTCCTCTGCTCCCATCTCACTCAGGGCAGGAGCCAGGGTCCTTGCAGTGGCTCTCAAGGCCGGGTGAGGTCTGAGCCTGGCCATGGTTCTGCCCTCCTCTCCCCGATGGCCCCTGACTCATCGGGCTCCAGCTGCACTAGCCTCCTTATTGCTCCTCAGGTGCTCTGGGGATGCTGCTGCCCCAGAGCCTTTGCACTTGTTGTTTCCTCTGCCCATGAGCTTATTCTTCTGCATAGACACAAACGCCCTCCCTTATGTCCTTACGGTCTTTACTCAAGCATAACCTTCCCAGGGACATCCCCACAGCCCTGCCTTCCCCTTCCCTGCTCCCTGCGCCACCCCCCAGCACATACCACTGTCTGACATGCTCTGTACTTTTTGCTTGTTCACTATTACCAGCCTCTTGCCTGCCAGCCACCTAGCTCCAGGAGGGCAGGGGCTTTTGTATGTTGACTTTCTAGGGCTTAACACAATGCTGGGCACGCAGCTGACTAAACACACCTATTGCATGAGTGAATGAACAGTTACTTTTGATGGGGTAAGACCTCTCTGGTGAGAACCGGGGGCTGAGGGATGGTCCTCCAGCTGGGGGAGACTGGTCCAGGCCAAGGGAACAGCAAGTGCTAAGGCCCCGAGGGCAGAATCACACTCCTGGGGTACAGCAAATGAAACGAGGCCGGGGCTGGGTCTACTGAGCAAACGGGATGAGGAGGAGCCGACTGTGAGAGGCTGGCAGGGACAGACGAGGCAGGTCTGGTGGCCAAGGGCAAGGCAATTAGACGTTATTCTACACTTTTTGAGAAATGCTAAGTCCTCTCCATGTTTTAATTATTTCATCCTCATAACAATTCTGAAAGCTCCCTGAAATTTCCCTTTAAGAGATGAGGCAAATAAACTCAAAAGAGGTTGGGTGACCAGGCCAGAGACGCACAGGTGGTAAGAGGCAGAGCCACGAATGCAGTGGGAGCCACCAGGGGATTTCTTGGTTTCACATTCCCTCCAGAGTCCTCCTGAATGTAGGCTCCATGGCTCATGCCTCGCCCTGGGATTTCCTTGGATCTGGCCCTTTGCAGTCACTCAAAAATGACTTTGTCACAGAAGGGCCCAGAAGGCCAGGCTGGAAGGGCAGCTGACCAATCTGGCACTAGAGGCTAGAGTTTTGGTGAAATGTTCCCTGCAGAGCCTGGGAGCTCATTGCCCATCTCAAGAGAAAGAAAAGTGTGTGTGTGTGTGTGTGTGTGTGTGTGTGTGTGTGTGTGTGTATAGCCTGACCCTGCTCTGAATTTGGGAGCAACCGCTCTTCACTCCAACACTCAGCCCCAAAGCCTTCACCTTGGCTGCCAGCTGGCTCCAGGGCAGCGGAAAGGCTGCAGACTGTTCCATGTCATCAAAAAAGGAGACAGATGGTGTGTTTGTGGATGCTACCACTGTAGGGGACAAATACTTGGGGTCTGAGGACTCTCAAGGGCTTGGTAGAAGGCGATTCTAAAGTTTAGAAGTGGGGACTCTAGAGCCAGAGCACCTGGGTGTGTCTTTAGGCTGCTTACTCAATACTTAATGCCCCTGTGCCTCTACTTACACATCTGTAAGATGGGCTCCCAGCCTATTGGGATATAGTAATTCAATGAGAAACATGATAGTGTGCTGATTAGAACACACTTCAGAGTTAGACTACCTAGATTCAAATTCTGGCTGTCACAGAACCATGTCATCTCCATCAAGCTATCTCATGATCTCTTGACCTCTTTCTGCCTTAGTTCCCTCATCTGTTAACACAAAGATTGACAACAGTGCCTACTTCTTGGGGTTGTGGGGATTCAGTGAGTTGGTCCATTCATGCCTGGCACACAGCAAGTGCCATATGTTTGCTCTGCTGGTGACAGAGGAGGAGGAGAGGTAATCTACAGTTACACTGCTTGTCACAGTGCCTGGCACAAAGTATATGCTCACAAAAATTAAGGACAAAAGGAAGTGGCCGGGACCCATCTAAGGGACAGCTGCTCCTCAGCTCCCACTAGTGGCAGCCAAGTGGGAATGTGGGCCTAGTGTCTCTAAAGCGTTTAGCATTTTAAGAGCAACTAGAAATCCAGATTTTTATGTGAATGCTCCTGATTTTTATAAGCTCATTTTTATTTAAAGTACCGTGTGTAAACCAAACAAAGGCATACATGAGGACCGGCCTTGGCTGTGAGCTGCCAGTTTGCAACCATGGTTTTACACTCACTGTGGTTATTTGATTTACAGGAGAATGGCCATGGAATAAAAAGCTTAACCGCTATACCATGCATCCACGGCGTGCCAGGCAGCAGCCAGCACCCTATGAAGCCGGTCGTGACTATGCCCCCATTTGACAGGTGAGAAAATAGAGGCTCAAAAGGTGAAACAATTTGCTGGAGGCTATCTGGCTGGGAAGAAGTGGGGCAGGGATTCAGACTGGGATCTTCCTCACCCGGCAGCCTCCACCTCCTCCTAGTTCTCTTGGCTTCGAAACGAAGCCCTAGGTTAAGCAGTGCCTCTACGCACAAAGAAGAAAATGACTGTTTTTGAACAGGGCTTAATAAACTGTCTCAAATTCTCCGAGAGCCCAGGGTGGTTTACACGGACACTCCAAAGTGTCAAGACGAACAAGGGTGTGCTCTCTAGCATGTGGTTTGGTGGGGGGGCCCGGACCCTCTTGGTGGTACTTTCAGTAGGCTTGTCTCGGCTCCATCGCCAGCGCGCAAGGGAAATGTCACTGTCCTGGTGATGGCAATAATTATTCCCGGTAGCCTGGAGTTTCAATTTGCTTAAAAGCAAATTCCTTGCGATGCTATATTTGACTAGACTACAAGTCTCTGGTTTTTTCCCGACAGTTATGTAGCATTTGTGTCCTGTGAGTTGGCATCGAACATAGACGGTGAGGGAGAGACGGCGGGGGTCCCAGGACACCAGCGGCAAATCCCAAGGCCGGCCAACTAAAGGGTTAAGCCCAATGGTTAAACATAATAGCTTAATGCCTTGTGCTAACTCCCAGCTCTCCCAGGAAGGCTGACAGATCCCAAACAGAGCAAACAATAGCTGGGATTGTTCTAGCGAAAACTAGTTCGGCTGCATCATTTGCCAGTAATTTTTTAAACAGCTTAACTCTCCTCTGCTTCCTTGACTCTAACCCAACCTGAAAGCAAAAGGCAGACGAGTTCTTGTCCCAGCCTCAGACCTTGGTAAACAAGACGCCCGCCTGGATGCTCCACGGCGGCGGGCCGGGCGCTGAGGGACAGCCCGGGAGCTGCAGCCGCGACCCTGGGGACACACCCAGGGCCGGGCCCGGGGACGCGCCCGAAACCGTCGTGCGCAGAGGTGTCCGCATTTCTGCAGCCAGCAAGGTCAGAACACCAACGAGCACACTTGCACTTGCACTTCTCATGACCACACAGAACTGTTAGCAACGCACACGCCAAAGTGTTGGTCCGGAGGCGACAGTCCCGGTGGCGGGAGGAGAAACTCATAAACTGTACTTGCGAAAGGACACGCGTCGAAGGCTGTCGGTCCCTTACTAAGTGGCGCGGGGCGAGCGGGACGGCCACCGAAACTCACGCCGGGAGGCCTACCTTCTACGTCACTCAGAGTCCGGACATCGGCGGCGGGACGGTTAAGCTTCAATTTACCCGGACGATCGCTGTTGACAGTGAGGCTGGGTGAGATCACCAGTTCTAGCATTTCCTTGTACCTGGAAGAAAACAAAGGGAAATGTAATTTATTCATTAATTATGCATGCTTACTAATGATTCCTATTTCTTTCCCTAAGAGTATAAATATTAAAGCTGATTACCTAAACCCAGCCGTCTTATAAATTCTACATAATAAAAATGCACTAAACTTTTCATCAAAGGGAAATGAGGAATTAAAATGAAGTACTTGGGCCCCTCCGGAGAATACACCCACTTGATTAAAACTTTCCCTTCCTTCATACGGTATTTTGCCATTAGAAAAAATATATTCTGGTCTCTTTGAAATGTCATCGGAATGAGCTGGAGCGAGCTAGGGAGCCTTCCCAGCAGAGGAAGGGAGAGACAGGCGGAGAGGGAGAGTTTGGGTTTCCAGAAGCAGAGGCAGAGGGAGCAAAAGGGGTTGACTGCAGTTTCGAGGGGAAAACAGACATCGTGTTACTCGGACAGACGGACAGAGGCTCCAAAAGCATCCGTAATATTTAACAGATCCCTCTTGGCGACCAGACTCCACAGCCCATCACTTTGGTCCCCACCAAGGAAGAAAACACTAGTTCCCGAATTACTTGTGACTTTGATAAAATGTTATGGGGTGCGGGGAAACATGGGACAAGTCTCCTGGGTCTTTCTCATTTTTTTTTTTTTATAGAAAACTGTTCAGTCCCTGCACGATGATGATATTTATTCCTCCTAAATTCCTACCCATTGTGGTTAGGAAATGAGGTTTCTGGTTCACGTTCATCACACCGTACCTGGCGGCTTCCAAAGGGCTAAACTACGAGCAATAATGTTTGGCACTGAGTCAAGGTGTCCTCAGAGAAAGGCTAAGCACATCAGTATTGCAAGGTCATCATTGGGAGGATCTGTTCTCATTACTTCAATAAAATCCAACATACCCACCGATGGCAAAGTGGTTATAAACTCGAATTTCCTCATGGAAAGGTCATGGATTCAGAAGTCAGTTTTGCCCCTCACTACCTTCAGAAAGTTACCAAACTGCTCTAAGTCAAAAGCATGATCATCTGGACAATGGGATTTTCAAAGTACTCCCAGGAAAGGTCATGATAAGGGTGAAAATGGGTGGTATGTGTAAGGAAAGGCCTTTGTGGGCAGCGACCTAAATGCCCACGCACTCCCAGAGAAAGCATAACTACAGGCAGAATATCATACAGGAGTGAAAAAGACCAAGCTGGGCTCCACACACAGCATGACGGACAGACGGACAAAGTCCTGAGCAAAGAGGCAGAAGGGTACCCAAAATATGACATCATTTCTGTTAAGTGCAAAGCATATAAATCAATATTGTACACGGTTTAGGGATATGCACACATGCACTATACAGATAATGGTACATACGGGATGAAAAACACCAGTTTCAGAGAATGGCTAACTCGGGATGGTGGGGGAAATGCACTTTGGGAAGTGGTACTTCCAAATGGGGGAGGGGGGGCTTTAAGTGAGTTTGTAACATTTTACATTCAGGGGTTGACACAAACTGTGGCCCATCCATCTTTTCATGTGATCTGTATGCTAAGATTAGCTTTCACATTTTTCAATTAATTACTTATTTATTTTAGAGAAAGGGTGTGGGGGGCAGAGGGAGAGAGAGAGAATCTCAGGCATGGAGCCTGACGTAGGGCTCGATCCCATCACCCTGAGATCATGATCATCAAGTGAGCCACCCAAGCACCCTTTCACATTTTTAAATGGTTGAAAACAAATCAAAAGAAGGATAATGTTTCATGACCCGGGAAAACTTCTCTGCCCGTAAGTAAAATTTTCTCAAGACATGGTCCTGCTCATTGGTTGGCTGGACTGTCTGGGGCTCCTTTCACTCTGCACCTTCTGAGTACAGTACGTGTGACAATGACCCACAAAGCTGAAAATATTTAATAATTGGCAGAAAAAGTTTGCCAACTCTTGTTTTAGTTTGTAAGCAGGGCAGTGGCATACCACTGTTATGTGGCTACCACACATCTTTGTGTGCCTGAAACACTTAATAATTAAAAAAAAATCACTTACACATCGGAAGTACTTTATATACACTTTTTAATCTGATGAGAGAATTCCACGCAACTAAGCTTCTAGTGTTTATATCTTTATGTCAGCTGGTAAACATTTGCCTGACAGGGGAAAAAGCAGCACTGTGACTTCTGGCCTCGGTCGCATTGCTTATTTATTTTGTTGAGTGGTGCTGTCATCCTGAGGAGCTCAGAGCAAGAAGGGGCTTGTGAGTTCTGATTCTGGGACAGAGTATTGCTACTAAAGCTTTTGGTATGTTCACCTTAGACTTTTGCCTAACATCCCTGAAGGCCAAGCCATCGTGGAAATCACCTTTATTTCCCCCACAACACCTGACACAGAATCTTATTCATTCTGTCATCCTATTAACATCTGCAGAAGAGTGGGAGGGGAAGAAAAGTTGGAAGGGAGAGGGGGAAGGAGAAAATCTGTAATTGAGCGATTAGCTTCTTCAAACAAAATTTTTAATTTTTAAAATTTCCCATTTATTCTCATTTTTCCACCCTATCCTAGACAGTGACTCTAATTTATTAAATATATGAATATGTCTCCTTATAAAATGAGGCTGTATTGTTTTATGTGTGACTTGTGTTTTAATTTACATGAATACTGCTGTGCATGAGATCTTGTCCTGTTTATTAGGTTTTTTCTTTCCAGTCTGCACTGTGATTTTATAATATGTACATATTGCTGAACAGTCATCTAGCTTATAGTTAGAATTCCATACTGTGTATTCACCCTATTATATTTATGTATTGCCCTAGTGATAAACGGTCAGGAAGCCTTCATCTCTCAGCTACTATAAACAATGCTGCAAGGAACATCTTCATTAAATGTATATAAAATGTATCTATATATGTGTGTTTACACACACACACACACAGATTCTTAAAATATATATATTTGCAAGGATGATTTCTGTCATTGGGCGTATGTGAACTGAACTTGACTGTTCCTCATAATTCCTGTGCTAATCGAGATCTCTATCAGAACTGCGTAAGTCAGGGGCACTGGGGTGGCGCAGTCAGGTAAGTGTCTGACTCTTGGTCTTGGCTCAAGTCTTGATCTCAGGGTTGTGACTTCAAGCCCTGCATTGGGCTCCATACTGGGCGTGGAGCTTACTTTAAAAAAGTATTTAAGTATTCTAGTTGTCCAGCTATCTAAGTTTTGTCAAATTGATGGGTGGAAGCAATATCATAGTTGTTTTACTTTGTATTTCTATGATTACTAGTGAGTTTGAGCACATAGTCACATAATTGTGGAACATGTGAGTTTCTGGGAACTGTTTATTTATATCTTTTATCTTTGTCCATTTTTCCTTTTTTTTTTTTTTTTTGTCTTTTCTTGCTAATTTGCTGGAGTGCCTTGTAGAGTCTAGATATTAGTTCATTGCTGGGCTTAGATGCTATAAATTTCTTTTCACTTGTTTTATTTATGGTGTCTTGGAGAACAAAACATTTCTTATATATTTTCCCAGTATTTTTTCTAGGTGTGAAATTAGTTCCCTAAGCCTAGGATATTAAAATGTGTCTATATTTTAATTTGTTTATATTTCCATATTCGCTTAGAATTTTAACTTTCATGCATAAGTCTTTAATTTACCTGGAATCTTCCTTTTCATATGGTTTAGAGTTGCATTTTTCTCCAATACTGGAAAAAATAAAAATAACCCATTTTTCTTAGTATGTAGTAAACTCTTCAACTGAGTTCACCTCCCAGCTATGATGGAATAGTTTGTAATTTTGGTTCAATCTTACTAACACAATACAAAATTAAAGCTGTAAAACATTGTTTTAAGGTATCAGACAGCAACTAAGGGAGGGCTTGAGTGCCCAAGATCCCAGAGAGATGAGATATGGACTGAGTCCCATCTAACTTTTGCCACTTTTCCCCTCAAAACATCTGCCAATTTTTAAGCACAGAAGAAAAAAAAAGAACAGCTTAGGGTTTTCCAACCTTATTGAGCTGGGGAGACAACAACTGGCTACTAAGGCAGCTAGAACCCAAGGAGCAAAGATCCTAGAGCTATGAGAACCACAGAGGCGTGAGTCTGACATTGCTGACAATTATAATCTTTGAGGAGTTTGGTGATACCTAAGCTGGGTGGGGTGAGAGTCAGAGAAGCCAAGCACAGGGAGGTAGCTAAGAAGACAAGAAATGAAGCAGAGCTTCTGGCAATCTCCCAGTACTAGGGAAGCGAAAATTGGTCCATCAAAGATGAGAATCCTTGGTAAACACACCAGGCTTTTAATTGAGACTCCTGAAAGGTTACTCCCTTAGAGTATGGGCAAACCAAATAGATCCTGCTTCGTCATCCAATAAATAATCCCTTATCGGACCAAAGTGACTCACATCTACTATCACCACCTGGCAGAAGAAAAGTAACTTTTCTTTTGGGGAAGGTGTTACTTTCCAGAGTTTCCACAATTTTCCATATACAATGTTTAGCACTTAATAAAACTTATCAGGCATGCAAGGAGATAAGACCAAATGATCAAAAACCAAATATGTAATAAGATTTAGATATTGGAGTTATAGACTCACCAGCTACCTGTAGAATATGATCAAGAAAAGAGACTTAAATGGAGAATACTACTAGAGAACTAGAATATTAAGAAAAAATCAAATTCTAAAACTGAAAAATACAGTAACTGAAATTCAGAGCTCAAAAGAGCAGTTGAACCACAGATTTGAGGTAGCAAAAGAAAAGATTAATGAACTGGAAGACAAGTCAGTAGACAAATCTCAGAAGGATGGTTAGAAAGTAAAATAGGTTAAAAAAAAGCATAAATGAAATATGGGACATGGAGAAAAGATCTAGCATACATGTAAAAGGGGCCACAGAAGGAGAGAAAAGAGAAAAAAAATCAGAAACAATATTTAACAAAAAACTGACAGAAAATTTTAAGACTGATAAAGACAACAAGTCAGTGCAATCAGGAAGTTCTACAAATCAGAAGAAAAATAAATACAGAGAAAAACACTCCTGGGTATATCAAAGTCAAACTGCACACGTGTGAGAATATATTATCTTAAAAGCAGCCAGATGGTGAATAAAAAACAAATTATCTTTAAAGAAGGAATAATAAGACTTCTCTGCAAGTATGATGGAAAGCAAAAAAAAAAAAAAAAAATGGAATTTCATCTGCTAACATATAATTCTATGCCTGCAAAAAACTCTTCAAAAATGAGGACAAAAATGAAACAAACCAAAATTAAGATTATTTGTCACCAGTAGACTTGCACTACAAAACAATGTTCTGGAAGTATAAAAATTTGGCAAAGTATGGAGAACAACATAAGAAGATAAATATGTAAATAAGAACTGTATAAATGAATAAGGACCTTGCATTTTCCTGGAAGTGATACGAGTACTAATTTATAGCAAACTTTAAGACGTGTAAGGATACATGCCATAATCTTTAGAGTAATTCTTAAAGAATACCAACAAGTTAATAGAGAAGAAAACTGAAAGTCCTTGATGAATCCAAAAGAAAGCAAGACAGTAGGAAAAAAACAAAGAAGAGATGGAACAGATAGAAAAAAATAATAGATTTAAACTCAAATTTATCAATAATTACATTAAATGTAAACTAATTAATGTATTCATTACATTAAATATAAACATTTAATGTCCATTTACCTTACAGAATAAATACTCTTACTAAAAGAGAAAATATTACAAGACTGGATTTAAAAACTGCATGCTTCTTACGTACAAGATATCCCTTTTAAATATAAAGACACACCAACACTCATAGCAAAAAATTGTAAAAATCCACATGATGCAAATACCAAACAAAAGAAAACTGACCTAATTTCAAATAGACATGAAAGTAAAAACCATCACTGCAGATTTAGAGGAACATACTGCAAAGATAAAAGAATGAAGATATAACAATTGGGAAGTTTGTCCTTCCCAAAACTAATTTGCATGGTATTGACTCTAAAAAGGGATAAAAGAATCTAGATCTTTGTTAGGTAATTCAAGATCTAAACTTCAAACATACCTACAGCAATCCAAACACGTCCTCCTTTGGAGGAAAACAAGTTAAGTATCACCAACAAAGCCAAAGCAATAGAAATGTTAGTTCTCACAAAGTAAACAGGACCCTGACAATTGTTCTTTCTTGTTGCCAGCTAGAGCTTACAGGTACTGCTATCTTGCAGAAGCGAACTATTAACCACAAAGTACAGCAGTATGAGCAGTTCAGTGAGAAAAACCCTTCCAAATATTCTAATCATAGTTCCCATTTCTCAAACACCATTGCCAGGCAATTTCCCCCATTGTTTTTACATCACCTCTCTCAATTCTCTCAAACACCCTGGGAGAGATATTGGACCGCCCTCTATTTCCCAACAGGTCGACTGAATACAAGTTTAGGTCTGGGCACAGCATAAGCACCAAGGAAACATGAATCATTCTTGTTTGGTGAACTCATCCTGTTCTGCCATGAGGATCTGAAAAGAAGTAAAAATTTCAAGCACATGGTGAGTTTCAGATTTGGGTTTTATGGGTCATGTTGTTTTATTATTGAATTACATGGGTCAGCAGAGGAGGGAGGCTGATGTCTTTGGTGTTCTGAGGCCTCTGAAAGTCTTAACCTGGCCCTGATTATAGTGCTCATTTTACAGATAATAGAATTAAAAATAATTAACACTTGAAGAGCATTTAGTGTAGGGCCAAGAGCTCTTTGCATATATTGCCTTCTTTAATCCTATGAGGTGGGTAGAGATAAAGAGACTGAGGTTGTGACCTGCTAGTTAGTGGTGGAACCAAGATTCACAACCAGGTGGTCTGGCTCTGAGGTCTGTGCTGTATTTTAATTAACCAGTTAATTATTATTGAGGTACAGTTGACATACGATGTCATATTAAAGTATACAACATAGTGATTCAACAATTCTTTACATTACTCAGTGCTCACTAGGATGAATGTAGTCACCATCTGTCATAATACTAGTAAAATATTATTGGCTATATTTTGTATGCTGCACTTTTCATCTTTGTGACATTTATTTTATAACTACAAGATGGTACCCCTTAATCTCCTTTACCTAATTTTGCCCATCTCTCCACCCACCTCCCCTCTGGCAACCACATTTGTTCTCTGTATGTAAGAGTCTGGGGGCACCTGGGTGGCTCAGTGGTTGAGCCTTTGGCTCGAGTCCTGGGATCAAGTCCTGCATCAGGCTCCCCACGGGGAGCCTGCTTCTCCCTCTGCCTAGGTCTCTGTCTCTCTGTGTCTCTCATGAATAAATAAATAAAGATATTTTAAAAAGGAGTCTGTTTTGCTTTTGTTGGTTTTGTGTTTTAGATTTTATGTATAAATGAAATCATGTTATTTGTCTTTCTGTGTCTGACTTATTCACTTAGCATGATACCTTCTGGGTCCATTCATGGCAAGAATGCAAGATTTCATTCCTTTTTATGGCTGAATAATATTTTGTGTGTGTGTGTGTGTGTATGTGTGTGTATGTGTGTGTGTCTTTATCCATTCATTTATTGATGGGCACTTGGATTGCTTCCATATATTGGCTATTGTTAATAATGCTGCAACAAACATAGTAGTGCATAGATCTTTTCAAATTAGTGTTTTCATTTTCTTTGGGTAGATATCCACTAGTGAAATTACTAGATCATATGATATTACTATTTAATTTTTTGAGGAACCTTTATACTGTTTTCCACAGTGGTTGCACCAATTTACATTCCACCAACATGCATGAGGGTTCCACTTTGTCCACATCCTTGCCAACACTTGCTATTTCTTGTCTTTTTTTTTTTTTTTCAAAGTTATTCAGATTTTATTCAGCAGTAGCTCCTGCCTCTCCCTGCCTGCTGCTGGGAATTTCTTGTCTTTTTGATACTAGTCATTCGGACTGGTGTGAGGTGATATCTCATTGAATCTGTAGATTGCTTTGGGTAGTATGAACATTTTAACAATATTAATTCTTCCAGTCCATGAGTATGGTATGTCTTTCCATTTGCTTCATCTTCAATTTCTTTCATCAATGTCTTATAGTTTTTAGAGTATAGGTCTTTTACTTCCTTGGTTAAATTTATTCCTAGGTATTTGAATCCTTTTGGTGCAATTGTAAATGAGACCGTTTTTAAAAATGTTCTTTTGCTACTTATTATTAATATATAGAAATACAACAGATTTCTGCATATTAATTTTGTTTTCTGCAACTTCACTGAATTCATTTATGAGTTCTAAGTTTTTTTGTGGAGTCTTCAGGGTTTTTGTACAGTGTCATGTTATCTGCAAAAGTGACAGTTTTACTCCTTTATATTCTTTCTTCTTTTCCATTTCTTTTTTTTGTCTGACTTTTATGACTAGGACTTTCAGTACAATGTTGAATAAAAGTAACAACAGTGGACATCTTTGTCTTGTTCCTGATCTTACAGGAAAAGCTTTCAGTTTTCCACCAATGAATATGATGTTAGCTGTGGGTTTTTCACATATAGCCTTTATTATTTTGAGGTATGTACCCTCTAAACCTACCTTTTTTGAGAGTTTTTATCATGAGTGGATGTTGGATTTTGCTAAGTGCTTTTACTGCATCTATCGAGATGATTATATGGTTTTTATCTTTCCTCAATATATCACATTGATTGATCAGTGAATACTGAATTACCTCTGCATTCCTAGATTAAATCTTACTTGACCATGATGAATGATACTTTTAATGTATTCCTGAATTTGATTTGCTAATACTCTGTTGAGGATTTCTGCATCCTTGTTCATCAGGGACAAGTCTGTGCTCTTAACCACAGCTTCTAAGTGAAACTGGGTCAGAAATTGAACCTGGGGCCCATCCAGCTCCAATATCTACTAAGCCACCTGGTCAGAGCTCTGGCTCTGTCATCTGCTACCTGGGTTCCAATTCCAGCTATGTGTCTTATCAGTTGTATGACCTTGGGTGAGTTATGTAACTTCTCTGAGCTTCATCTGTAAGATTGGAGAAAATAATAGTACCTTCCCCACCAGGTTATGTGCAGATTAAGTGAGAGAAAGTATTCATGCAGACAAAAGACACGAATTAGTTTCATTCTAGATAGATACTAGGAACTGTCATGAGGATCATCTAGAAACCACTGGTTCCTATTGTAGTTTGATGAGCAGATTTGAATTCTCATGCAGTTGGTGGGGAGGCTTCCCTCATTCACATTCTTCCCCTTCTCCCCTGCTCACAATTACCTGAAATAGGAGAACAGCTTATTCTCTTTGCAGGGGAGGGAAGACAGAAATCAGACAGTCTTAACAGAGTCTGGGGGTGGGAGGAGAAAGACTGAGCTTCTCTTTCATGAAGGCAGGGAAAGGAAGCAAAGGCATGGGATTCATTTACAAAAAAAAAAATTTTCCCCCATTGCATTGTTGCAAAACCCCGATACCCCTGCTGCTTCAGAACCAGACCAAGAGAAGTGGGAAGAAAGAGGCATTCAAAAGCCCCCGCCCTCTGGCCTTCTCTTTGGCCTGCTGCTGCCAGCGGCTTGCACCATTTGTTACCCTTGTCACCACCCCTTTCCCTGGGGACTGAGAAGCACTGGGGGAGCATGGGGCTGCTGGAGGAGCCCAAGAGATGACAGCTGGAGGGTGGGGGGTAGGGGTGACTTCAAAGGCTGTGAAGGATCAAAAGCAGATGGAGGGTCCCAGGCGGGTGGGTGGCTCACCTTTCCACACCCCCGGAGTGCCCTGGCTACCTTGGCTGAGAACAGTGGCCCTGCCTGCTGGATGGAGAGGACAGATGGCCAGTCAGCCAAGGGGACTTCAGAGAGGGCCAATTCCCAGCATCTTTCAAGGGCTTACAAATCCAAACCTGCCAATAGCAATCACAGGCTTCTGGATAGACAACAGCTGTGGCCCGAACCTGGATGTTTCTGGCTGCCTCCACTGCCCCCATTTCATTTCATTTCATTCAAAACACATCGGCTAATCTCAAACTTGACTCTGCCCCAGTCTCCCTCATCTGGGGTGAGGAGGCAGTTGCTCACACCAGAACCCCAGGACTGTTCCCCACTCCTTGCTCTGCTTCAGCTCTCACATTCAGTCCATCACCAGGTGTTGTTAAGTCCACCTTGGAAACATCCATGGGATGCACAGACTGCTTTCCACTTCCATGGGCATTGCCTGGGCCAAGCCACCACCATCTCTGCCCTAAACAGCAACCATGGCCTCTGTGCCCGCCTCTCTGGGGTCACTCTGGCCTCCTTCCAGTTTGTTCTCTGGGCAGCAGCCTCAGGGGCTCCTGACAGCATAAATCTGAACCTGCCTTCCTCATGACATCCTTGCTTATAACCTCAGATTGTTGTCAGAATGTGACAGGCTTTAGAACACAGCACTGATCTGGCTTCCCTGCAAAGGAGGTCTCATTCTGGCATGCTGGCCTTTCTCTCACTCCACACCCCCTCCTGTCACGAGGCCTTTGCCCATGCTGTTCTTTCTACCTGGAACACCATTCCCTCCCACTTGCCCTTCAGAGGCCTTAGCTACCATGGTCTCCCCAGGTCCTCTCCCTAAGAAGGGGCCATTTCCCTGAGCCAGCCTCCACAGGGCCTCCACAGGGCCATGTCCCTCTCTACACACCAGTCACCCAATTTTTGTGTGGGTGTTTGGATGTTACTGAATTTCCATCTGTCTTCCTTACCAGGCAAGGATTTTGTCTGTTTTGTCCACCCAAATCTCCTGTAGGACCTGGCCTTTGATGGCTGTTTAATAAATATTTTCTGTAGGGGTGCCTGGGTGGCTCAGTTGGTTGAGCATCTGACCTCAGCTCAGGACATGATATCCGGATCCTGGGATCAAGCCCTGTGCTGGGCTCTGCTCTCCCCGGCTGTCTACTTCTCCCTCTGCTCCTTCCCCCACTTGTGCTCTCTCTTTTGCTCAAATAAATAAAATCTTTAAAAAAATAAATATTTCTTGTATAATGAATGAACTGCTTTATGAATAGATGTATTCATTCAGCTAATACTAATTGAATGTCTGGTATCCATGCCAAACACTGCCAGTCGCTGCCACCGTCACTACCCCAGATGCCGTATGCTGGGCTCCTCTAGGCACTGAGTTTGAAAACCCGGGTTTATTCTTCCTTCCAGCATTAGGCCTATATACAGTAGGACATGGTCAGCAGTACATGGACACTGGTCCCCAGACCATCCCAGAAGGGAGAAGTGGCCCAAAGGCTCCTAGCCCAATAACACAAGGTGTTTGTGAACTACAGTTGTTATACTATTAAGCTCTGCCTGGCTGTCATGCCCTTGGCAGTCCTGCTTGCTCCCCTAAGTTTTTTCCCAGCATTATCGATGTGTAAGTCTAAGGGGAACGATGAGATGATCTGATACATGTATACACTGCAAAATAATTCTGGTGTCCTGCTTTGAGATTCAAAAGCAGGAGGAGAACATGGAAATGTCCGGAGCGACAACATGGAAGAGGAGCGGGGGCAGGGCAGGAGCAGTAGGGCTCCTGGCATTTTGATCTGGTCTTGTTGCAAGAGCATGTTTTCTTTTCTTGGGGGAACTGCATCTCCCCCATTCTCTGCCTATGTGGTGTCGGTGAGGGGTGAGGCTGATACCACAGTAGGCCCTGAGCTTGCCAATTAGCATCTCCTACCCCTCAAGTGACCACCATCCCTGAGCCAATGGGGCCAATGGGAGGCCCAGGATAGACCATTAGAGAAGAGATGCTCTTTTTTACTAGCCGTGAACCTTGGGAGGTGTCTACCTGAAGCTGGTGGCCGTGTGGGTCCTCCGAGTAGCACAGTCTTAGAAGACTGTGACCCCCCATTCTGGTATGTGTGCACCACATCCTTGGTGTTCTGTGCGAAAGGTAGAATAGGAATGAACTGTAGGTTTAGTCAGTGAAATTTGTGGATGCTGTCACTGTGGCCAACTTCAACATCCACAGGAAAAAAACCCACATGCTTCCCCAGGGAGGTGACAAGCCCTTCCTCCTGTCCACATCTCCCTCCTAGCCTGTCTCCCTTATGGTGGGGAAGGTGTCACTTAACAGAAGTTGTAGGGGTAGGTGTAAGGATACTTAGGGAACCCTCTCCTCAGACGAACAAGAGGCATCAGTCCCCTCTGCAAAGGCTAGAGGGAAGGCCAATGAAGTAGGGCACCATGGGGGCTAAATTCATCCACCGGTTCATTCATTGAGTCAGGCTGCCAGTCGTTAAGACTCACTGACTCTATTTACCTTGCTTATCAAAAAAGAAAGGTGGCTATTCATTTAGTCATTTATTTCACCTTCTTTTCTTGGAAGGCCAGGAACTGTTCTAGGAACTGGGGGTACACTGTTGGATCAGACAAGTTCCCCGCCCACAGGAATGAAGCCCACATTCTAGAGTGGAAGTTTGGATCCAGTCTTAGGTGGAATTCATCAATGAGTGACCCCGATAGCTGGGACATACATTGCATCATTGCACAGAGGCATGTCCTGCTGAGAAGGTACCTGTATTACCTTCTTTTAAGAGAAAATTTGAATGACCAGGTAATATCTCACAACTTTTGCAAATACACTTTAAAATTTCAAATAAAATTCAAATCGCAAAACAAAACAAAACAAAACAAAAAAAAAAAAACAAAAACAAATTGCCTTTGGCCACGATCACCCACCAGCTGTAGCCGTAATTACTAATAGGATGAATAGCTGTGCAGACCTTTTCTTAGTCAAAAATACAAATACCTGCGTATTTCCTTAAAAATATACAGAGTATTGTTTTATCCATTATCATTGATGTGTGCATCCTGTTCCAGGACTTTTTTTTTTACTCTGAAAAAAACAATAGCTTGATGTTCATTCAATATTATGACACAAAGATCTATTCTTTTTAACCACTGCATAGGCTTCCTAGGGATGTCTACACTGCAGTTATTCTGGACAGTCCTCAGGTTTCTTAAGTTTTGTTTTTATAACTAAAGGTCAGGCTGCCTGGGACAGGCCTTCCTGAAGGCACATGCATCTAGTTCTCTGGGAGTAAAACTGCTAGGTCTAACTTTAAAATTGTAAAGGACAGAAAAAAAAAATTATATAGGACATTTGCAAATTGCCCTTGGGGTGACTGATCCAATTTATATTCCCAATGGCCTTGTCTCATTTTCACACTTTGCATGATTTCTACTCCTGATCTGAGAGCTTTTTAGCCAAAGTCTCTTAGGAAGACATAGCAATTTCAGAAACCTGCCTCTAGTGCACCACTGCTCAGCGGAGCAGATGAAGTTCTAGGGAGCTGTGTGTCAGAAAGGAAAACCAGTCTGGGTCTGGCATTTGGTCCCAGAACAAGGTCTCTCACTCGTGCTCAATAAATTCTCAATCATATGAACTTGGTGCAGAATAAAAATGGTTGATGGGATAGTTTTACGACGTGTCCGTCGTTGCTGATAGCATGTGAAAACAAGGGCCCATTGTTTTTGTAATCCAGTTTTGCTATCCATGGGATCTTTTTTTTTAACTTTTTATTTTGAGATCATTATACATTTATAAGAAGTTGCAAAATACAGTACAGAGAGGTCCTGGGTACCCTTCACTTGATTTTCCCCAACCGAAAGTACATCTTACATAACTCCAGGACCACAGCAAACCCCGGAAGTGGCACTGCTGCTGTGTGAGTGTGTGTGTAGCTCACTGTCATTTTATCACACACGGAGATGCATATAACCTCCACTGTAATCAAGACAGTGGACTATTCCATCACCACAAAGATCTCAACTTGTGCCATCCCTTCATGGGGCATGCCTGCCCTCATCCCCGGGGTCCCCAAACACCCTTAACCCCTTGGCAATCATGAATCTGTTCTCCATCTCTGAAATGTCATTTTGAGAATGTTATTTTTTTTAAGGTTTTATTTATTCATTTGAGAGAGAGAGAGAGAACGAATAAGTAGGGGGGTAGAGGCAGAAGGAGAGGGAGAAGCAGACTCCCTGCTGAGCAGGGAGCCTGACCCAGGGCTCAATCCCAGGACTCCGGGATCATGACCTGAGCTGAAGGCAGGCACTCAACTGACTGAGCCACCCAGGCACCCCGAGAATGTCATTAAATTGAATCGTACAGTATATGACTTCTTGAGATTGGATCCCCATCCCCCCAGCATTAGCATGATTCAAGTTCAGATGGCTGCATTTTATAATGCGTTTTCCAATATTTACTAAGCTCATAAGGGACAGCCTTCAAAAAAGCACCCAATGTGCGGTGACAGATTAAGACAGGACCACACACGCTCTGCTGATTTCAGGCGCGGTTCAGCAAAGCCCTGGAGCAAAATGCAAAGCTTTATAGAATATTTCTCATGCGGAGCCATAAAAAAAAAAAAAAAAAAAGAAAGCCCCAACCCACAACCAACAAAACAAGGCACAAAGTAAAATAGCAAAGGACTCCTACTGTAAGGGAAGGCCTACTGTAAGGGAGCCAGTGATGGCTGGAGAACATCAAATGCCTGGAGGCCATGAGGAGCCCCAGGGTCCCCCCAAGAGGCAGGCTGGTTTACAGTAGGTAGTCCTCACCCTCAGCAGACACCACACCAGCATCACGGTTCTTCTCTCTTTTGTTCACCCAACCACAGAGCATTGCAATGACCCAGACCCACTCTGGATCATTGAGAGATGTGTTCTGATGCTACAGACCAGGGCATTTTAATTTGAGTGAAGGGGAACGGGTGGGAGAGACACACTGCAGAAATCGAATGCTAAACACTGAATTTTAGAATATCTTCATTTTACCCAAATCCTTATTTGGGCACCGAGGAAGCTGAAAAATAGTAATAATTCACATGCTGTCTAGCAGCCAGACACGGTTTTGTGTGTTCTGTATTTGAGGTCACTTCATTTCCCCCACAGTCCCTGTGAGATCAGCAGAATGAAGATCCCACTTCATAGATAAGAAAAGTGAGGGCAGGAAGTTGAAGTCACTTGCCTAAAATCAACTGTAAGTGGGAGTGATGGATTTAAAGCCAGGAAGACTGACTCCGAATGTTCTCCTCTCCTGCCATCTGCCACGGACAGCAGCAGATGTCTTAACAGTAAGCTTCCCTAATGACTGGTCTCTAATTACATCGTTACCCTGAAATTGAGGGGGCCATGCACTAATTCGTAAGTTTTAAGATGTTTTTCTTTGTGTTTTGAGGTTGGCTCAGTTTTATGCCATTTTGTACAGTGAGGTTTCTTCTCCCCCCCCCCCCTTCTTTTAATAAGATGGTTTCATGGTAAGGGCTAGAAGTCTGTTTTATGAAAAATCCCAAACCTATGCAAAAGCAGACAGAAGAGTAAAATAAATCACCTATCAGATTCAACATTTTTCAAGATTTTATCGCATGTGCCTCTCCTAAGCTTTTTGATTTATTTTTCTCTTCGGTGATGGCATTAAAGCAAATTCAGACTTGAAGTCTCTTCTCTCTGCTATACTTCATTAAAAATTTTGGACACTTCTATTATGACATCTAACAAAATTCACAGTAATTCCTCATGCCTTTTGAACACAGTCCATACCCAATCTTCCCGACTGTTTCCACGTGCCCTTTTAAGGTTGGTTTGTAAGATTTAGGATCCAGCGTAGTGGGATAGGTGAAATAGGTAAAAGGGATCCCAAATATAAACTTCAGTTATAAAATAAATAAGTCATGGGGATGAAAAGTGCAGCATAGAGAATACAGTCAATCATAACTCTAATAACACATGGTGACAGATGGGGACTACATGTATTGTAGTGGACATTTTGTGAGGTATATAATTGTGAAATCACTACGTTGCACACCATAAAACTAAAATAATATTCTGTTAACTATACTTCAATTACAAAAAAAAAAAAAAACCAAAAAGCTTCAAGATTTAAACAAAGCCCACACTGTTTATTATGTCTCTTAATTTTTTTCAATTTAGAATAACACCCCTTTCTTTTAACATTTTATTTATTTGAGAGAGAGAGAGAAAGAGAGAGAGCAAGCGCATGAGTCAGAGGTCAGGGAGAGGCAGAGCGAGAAGCAGCAGACTCCCTACTAAGCAGGGAGCCTAACGCAGGGCTCGATCCCAGAACCCTGAGATCAGGACCTGAGCCAAAGGCAGACGCTTCACTGACTGAGCCACCCAGAGTTCCTCCTCCCTCCTCCTTTTTTTTTTTTTTACCCCAAGACTGATTTTATTTATTTATTTATTCATTCATTCATTCATTCAAGACACAGAAAGAGAGAGGCAGAGGCACAGGCAGAGGGAGAAGCAGACTCCCTGCAAGGAGCCCAAACGCAGATGCTCAACCGCTGAGCCACCCAGGAGCCCCCTCCCCACTCCTTTTTATACTGATATGTTAAAGAAACTAAGGTAGTTGTCTTGTAGAGTATCTCATGGCCTAGACTTTTCCTTTTGCTTCCTGATGGCACTGTTAACTTATTTCTCTTTCTACCAAATTTCCCACATATTCTCCTTAAAATATGAGGAGGTTCAGATTAATGGGGGGAGCAGTAATGCTTAAGAGTGGTGCTGAGTTCTTTCTGCGACCTCACATCCGAGGGGTCTCTCCTGTGATGTCCAGGGTCTCTCCTTCCTACTAGTACCAGTAGAGGTCATCAGCAGGTCCGCTTCTGCCATTATGAAATTCCCCATAAACCTTTGATCTGATGGCTTCATCCCACTAATGCTCATGGCCTTAACTTATTATTTCATTAGGAGTTTCGAAATTAAGAAAAATATTTTTAAAGAAGAGTGAGAAGAACATTACAATAATATTAACACATTTGTTTAGCATCTATATTCTTGCAAATTGCCGACACAAATTTTTCTTCACTGCATTTCCCCAACTGGCCCACGAAGTGGGCAAAGCCAGTGGGAACCTGGAACAGTGGGGTGACAAAGCAGGCCACCTTGGGTGCCCGGATGCTTGGGTTCAAACCCCAGCTCTGCCACTTACTGGTGATATGGGATCTCGCTTGGCCTCCCTGCCTCATGTTTCTCACCTGTCAAATGACAATACAAATGGTCCCCTTGGCTTAGGGCTTTTTGAGGATGAATGACTTGCCACTTGTGAAGTTCTCAGAACAGAAGAGGAGCCAGAGTGAAGTCTCTTCTCCACCCTTACAAGTGAAGACAGGGCCAATGAGTTAAGTAAATGGCCGCAGGTCGCACAGGTAATGACAGCCACAAGGCATAAATCTCAAATTCCACCACATTACATTGTCTCCATGGGATGTTTTCCTACATTTTGAAAATAATTGAAAACAATTAGGAAAAACATCTTTTGGCCATAATGGCTCAGAGTAATACCTACACAGCTTAATATAACACTTGATCCAAGGCCCCACACCACGTCGGCCCTAGCACCCCTCCAGCTGTACATCCTGGAAGTTCTGCTCAACCCCCTCTCCTGCAGGGACCCCTTTTGCTATTACTCAGGACTAGTGACTTGGTTCCCACCTCATGGTTTTTTTTTTTTAATTTTTATTTATTTATGATAGTCACACACACACACACAGAGAGAGAGAGAGAGAGAGAGAGGCAGAGACATAGGCAGAGGGAGAAGCAGGCTCCATGCACCGGGAGCCCGATGTGGGACTCGATCCCGGGTCTCCAGGATCGCGCCCTGGGCTAAAGGCAGGCGCTAAACCGCTGCGCCACCTGGGGATCCTCCACCTCATGGGTTTGCACATGCTGTTCCTTCTACCACAAATCCTTTCCCCAGATTTTTTCCTGACTCGTTTCTTACTTCTTTTACGTGTTTTCTCTCTCAAGTGTCACCTCATCAGAGATGCTTCCCTGATCATATTATCAAACCCATTCCTCCAGCTTTCCAACCACACCCCCCACCTTATATCTTCTGACCTGTCTATATTCATCTTTACAGTTCTTTTTTTTTTTTTTAATATTTTACTTATTAGAGAGACACAGAGCAAGCATGAGCGGGGTGGGGAGGGAAGAGGGAAAGGGAGAAGCAGGCTCCCCCCTGAGCAGGGAGCCCTGTAATGGGCTTGATCCTAGGACCCCAGGATCATAACCTGAGCCGAAGGGAGATGCTTAACAGACTGAGCCACCCAGGCACCTCTCATCTTTATAATTCTGATCACTATCTTATAACATGTATATTTATTTGTTCACCTTCCAAGGAAGGGGGACTTTGTCTTCTTCACTGCTGCATCTTTAGCCTTAATTCAGGAATTGTAATTGGCACTAGTCAGTGATAGAAGGCAGGTAAATGAATATGAAGGGCCTTCCAGTCTCAGTGTCATAAACAAGAATCATTCACGCACTATTCAGCAACAGCATTTTTTATATTTAATTCCTTTTACAAAAGAAAAAGCAATATGTGCTGATGGTAAGAGAGTGGAATAGACGTATAACACAAAAATATAGAGTCCCTCCTCACCCCGCCACTGGTCTGGCCAACCGTCGTTCACACTTTGGGGTATGCCTTGGCAGAGTTTGTTAGGTGGCCCCCAGTATTCTTTCTCTTCTCACCTTCTTAGACAATAAAAGAATTCCTGATTCTTAGCAGGGCACACAGCCACCCAGAGAGAATTTCCCAGCCTCCTCTGCGGCTAGACTGTGACCAGGTGCCTAAGTTACAGTCAACTGGATGGAGTCAAAAGCAGGTCAGTCACATCCTTAAAGGGGTCAGGGTCTATCATTTCCTACCAGATTTTCTTCAACGCATTTATGTATGGGTGTGTGTGTAGCAACTTCATATTATGATAAAGTCTAAACATACACAAAAAATATCCAGGCTCATCCAATGAATCTCCTCTGCCCATTATGCAGCCCTAATAACCACTGACTTGTGGCCAATTTTATCCCATTTTTACCCCAGCTACTTTTCCCCTCCCAGAAGTTGGAAGCGAATCCCAACCATAATATGCTTTCATCTATAAACATTTCAGTATGCATCTTTCTCTCAAAAAAAAAAAGACTTCTATTGAAAACATAGTCACAATACCATTATCATGCCTACAAAATTCTTTAATATCACTAAAAGCAGATATTAATTTATTTCAACCAAAACTACGTTGTGTATTTGTTTTCCCATTTAAAAATACGCCAGGGACAATTTTCCAATCAGTACACATAAAGCCACCTGACTCTTTTTACTACAGGCATAATATTCCATGGAAATAATGTGCTAAAGTTTATTTAACCATTTCCCAAGTGGTGGACATTCAGGTTATTTACAGGTTTTCTGTTTGTTTTCAATTTTAATCAATGATGCAATGAACATCTATCTCAGGATTTCTCAGCTTTGGTACTCTTGAGATTTTGGGTCTAGATGAATTTTTTTAAAAGATTTTTTTATTTATATATTCATGATAGACAGAGAAAGAGAGAGAGGAAGAGAGAGGCAGAGACACAGGCAGAGGGAGAAGCAGGCTCCATGCCAGGAGCCCGACGCGGGACTCGATCCCGGGACTCCAGGACTACGCCCTGGCCCAAAGGCAAGCGCTGAACCGCTGAGCCACCCAGGGATCCCCGGGTCTAGATGAATTTTTAAAAAACATTTTATGTATTTATTTGTTTGGGGTGGGGGAGAACAGGAGCGGGGGGGGGGATGGCGGTACAGAGGGAGAAGCAAGCTCTCTGCTGAGCAGAGAGCCTGACACAGGGCTCCATCCCAGGACTCTGAGACTATGACCTAAGCCGAAGGCAGATGCTCAACCAACTGAGCCACCCAAATGCCTCTGGTTGGATTCTATTCTATGTGGGCCTGGCCCGTGGATTGTAGGCTGTCTTGTAGCAACCCTGGCCCCACTCCTCACTTAGATAACTGTAGCATATCTCTCCCCATTTATAACAACTTAAAATGTCTCCAGACATTGCGAAATGTCCCCTGGGGTTAGAACCACCCCTGGTGGAGGAGGACCTCTCCTCTAAATACTTACATACACACTTAAACAAGTAGAATACTCTGATTTCTGGTAAAGAAATGGAAACCAAAGAGTTTTCAGAATGGCAGCCCTTGAGAAAATTATGTTTACACCCACTCTGAATTTTAGTAAGTGCTTTCCCTATGCTCCCATCATGCTTACTATGAAAATCTGAGAATTGATTCTTCACAAAGAACTTCAGTTAGCATCCGCAAGTTTATCATGTCAACCTAAGACCCCTTGAGTTGATCTGTTTTTTTAACATCATGCCCCAAATCAACAAATCTGATGGAAGAACATGCGATATATTTTATAAAACCAGCTTACAGATGGGAACAATATCCTAATTTTTATGGTCCAACATTCAATCAATTATAGGGTTATATTTCAGGGAACATGCATGACTCTCCTCCTCCTCCCTCACATTTAATAAACTGGATTATAATGGTGCTTGTACAAAAAAGGGGGAGGGACTTCTAAATTCTAATTGAAACCTAAACTCAACAGCCTTAAGCACACACCCTCTGCTGAGATCTGCCCTTGGCCAGATCTAATATCCAGCCAGAATCTTCTGGGAAAAATATTAAACCCTAAAGGGGTGCATCGTGGGGCTCAAACAGGCCAAGGGAATTACTAAAACAGATTTGAGGCTCCTGAGTTAGGCTGGCCCAGCTGACAGCAGAGCTAAAGAAGCCTCAGGATCTGTAATTTCTGGTGTTTATAAAAACACAGTTACAGCAAAAATAAAGTAAAAACAAAACAGTAAAAAACAAAAAGAAGTAGCAAAAACAAATTTTACAAAGGAAGAGAAGGACAAAAGAATCCTTTAGAGATCTAAAAAAATCGTTTTAAAGTTTATAGACATTCATAAGGATTTAAGACTTATTCATTCAATAAACAGCACAGGGCACCTACTATGTGCCATGCACGGATCAAATTCCTGGGAATCCAGCGAGGGGCAAGACAGCACCCCTGACTCCCACAGCCAACATCCTAGTAGATTTCCCTGTGGATCATGGAATTTACTCATGCTGGTAAAATCCAGCTAGCAGTTCCTGTTAGCTGTAGACAGACAAGACAGAGGAACATCTGAGCCAAATCTTCACATTATGAAAGAGCTCATTGTGCACCAAGTACTATGTTAGGTTGCTTTACATATATTGGTTCATTTAATCCTCATAATAACCCACGAGATAAATAATACTGTGTCCCCCTGCCCCCCCGCACCCATTTTACAGAAGAGAAAACTGAGGACCACAGAGATTACACAACCTGCACAAGGGTACAGAGATCCTCAAGTGGCTGGCAGTAACACATCTCTTAGAGCCAAGGTTCTCAGTGGGGGGCCATTTTATCCTCTGGGGGTCACTTGGCAATATCCAGAGACATTTCTGGTGGTCACAATGGGCTACAGTGCTACTGACATGTAGTGAGTAGAGGTCAGGGATGCTGCAAAACATCCTCCCGGGCACAGGACTGTCCCACAGCAAAGAACTACCTGACACTCACAGTGTCCAAATTGCCAAGGCTGAGGAACCCTGTTTCAAAGGAATGTTCTAGGTGGGGTGGGGCGAGGAAGCTTTCCAAACCAGCAAATTAAAAAACGAGAGGCAGCACAACATGGGGGTTAGGAACAACCAGGAAGCCCGGGTGTGATTCTGGCTCACCTGTACCACGGCAGCAGGCAGCTGCTGAGAGGAGGAGGTGAGGTAAAGTGCTCTGAAGCAAGCCTGGCACATCCTCCTTCCCCCCATGGCAGGAGACCACACAGACACGCGCCATCCTAATGTACAAGATGGCTGGCAGCGGTGGCCTCAGAGGGTTGACAATGTCAAGCACCTCTGTGTATCTCTGGCCTCTCCCTTTGGTCACAGATGTCACAAACCACAGCTCTAAGCACAGTGACTCGACCTGACCCTACCCAAAGCAGGAAGGGAGTGAAACACGGGGCACCCCTCACATGCCCCCTTCCTCTTATCTTAGAGAAGGAACACCTCTAGCAGCATCTTCCAGCAGACATCCCCTCATGTCTCACTGGTGACACTGGATCATGGTAAACAGGCTCCATCTAATCCCCCTTCATCCTTTTGGCCTGAGCACATGGCCAACCAAACAAGACCAGGCTCTGTTGCCTTGGAAGAATGGCAATGGCTGTTGGCTGAACCACCGGCGGGGGCTGTCCTGGAGACATTCACTATAAGATTGGATTGGCCAAGCCAACCTTCCAGAAGACTGAAATTGCTGCAAGCACCAGCTGTCATGACTAGTGCAGCCTCCCCCCGCATCAGACACTGCACCAGGTGCTTTGGTGGCCTGGCTCTGATCACATTCCTCACTTCCCCGCAGCAACACCAGCATTCCACCTGCTGTCCCTCAAAAGCAGCAAGCTCCCTGCCACCTTGGGATCTACACACCTTGGGGTCTGCTGTCCCCTCTGCCCTTCTGCCCTTGATGCTCATCTCCGACCCTTGCTACCTTTAGGTTTCTACATAAATATCACAATGGCACCGTCTCCAGGAAGCCTCTGATCACCACCACTGCCACCACTCCCCCTTACTACCACTCCACTGCATCTTGAACTCTCATTCATGGTGTTTATTCCCACTGCAATTAAAAATTAGCTGATTATTTAGTTGTATAATGTTTCTCTCTGCAGTGAGGCTCTCTAGACAGTAGCCATGAGCCACTGAAATGTGGCTAGTCCAAACTGAGATGTGTCCAAATACACCCCAGATCCCAAAGACTGTACACAAGGAGATGTACAGTAAGGCATTAATAAGCTTAAAAATATTGATTATACATTGAAATGATATTTCTTAATATGTTAGATACAATAAAATATTGCTAGCATCAATTTCCCTTGTTTTTAAAAAAATTTTAAAGTGTGGCTACCAGTAGATTTAAAATTACACATGTGGCTTGCATTACATTTGTCCCGGACAGTGCTACTTGAGAGTTTAATATACTCCACAAGGACAGAGATCAAAACGAGACTTTTCCTGCTCCATCCCTGGTGCTCAGCACAGTGCCTGGCATAGAATATATGCTGAATAAATATTTGTGGAATGAATGAATAAATAAAATCTAAGAGACTGTGAGAGGTTGCCTTGTTCGTATCCTGGTTGTCAAGAACAGTTTGTTTCTACGTTGTGTTTTAAAATTCTCCAAACAATCACCAGGGGCTATATCCATAGAAATACAGTCCTTTCACCTGCCTAATCCCAGCCAACGCAGGCCCCAGCTTTGTCTTCAGACACAATCCAGTGCCCCTGCTCTCTTGGCTGACTCCACGCCCCTAGAGAGGAGACGGGGCTTGAGAGTTGTCCACGGCAGCCCGGCAGCCAGAAGGCTCTTAGCAAAGTCAACAGACGGCAGCTTGAGAAGTCTATCAACCTTGACTGGACAAACACGTTCTAGAAGGGCCACTCATAGTTGCAGGGAACAGCACGGTGCACAGGAGCCAAGGCGGGCAAGGCTGTGCCAAACCAGGGAAGTCAAGAGGCCAAGGCCAAGAGCGTTTGGGAGGCTGAACGAGCCTGGGCCTGAACCACCCAGGTGGGGTCACCTGTCTCCATCATCTGCCAAAGAAAATAGTTCTCTGAGACGAGACTCGAAGAAGGTACTCTGGGTCTGACTCCAAGCTCTGCAGCATGGGGTGGCCAGGTCAGGGCTGTGACTGCAGCACTGCTGAGGCTCTGCGGTGCCCGGTGACCTTGATGGCATCACTGGGCCCGAAGCCCCGACCTGTCCACTGTTGGGGGTTAGAGGTGGGGAGAGGGGATTGAGGATGTGAGAGGTGAGGAGGGAAAGCAGGCTTGGTGTCTCGGCCCCTTTTAAAGAGATTTCGTTGCTCAAGAGTGAGCTGGCTGGGAGCTTGAACCCCAGTCTTGGTGCTTCTACTCCTGTTTGACCTCCAGCGGTAGGACGAACAGCTCACGCTCAGGAAGGGGTCCCCGCGGCAGGCCGGGTTCAGTGCTAGCCCCTAGAGTGCCCTGCGACAAGAGCTGACCTTGCTACCTCGCCTCAGCGACCCAGAGAGCACATGGCAGAGGCAGGACCCGAACCCTGGCACTTGGAGCTGCCGTTCTGCTCACCAGTTATGTGGGTTTGAACCCTGGCTCCACTACTTACTTCTTATGTCAAGGGGAGGAGGGGTCCCAGCCCCAGTTAACTATCACTGACCTAGAGGCTAGCAGCCCAGATGGTCACTGCTGTCAGTGTCGTGCTGGTCACCGCTCTCAGCGTCGTGCTCACCAAATGCCCTGCTCATGGACCTCACATGACAGCACTGTCCAGTGTACTGGACTATAGGGCTGAAGGACTGGAGCTACTGCTATTGTTTCTTAAAGCAAACCTCCAGCTATTATCTCCCCCTAAATTCTAACTCAGGCAGTGTGGCTCCTCCACAACTGCTACAGATGCTAAAGAACATTGACTCTGGAGCCCCAGGGCCTGGCTGGAGTCCCAGTCCTGCAACTTGATGACAGCGGTGAGCTTGAGCAAGTACTTTATCCCCCTTGGGCCTCAGTTTGCTAATCTATAAAATGGGGATGATCGTTCCTACCAAAAAGATTGTTGTGAGGATATTAAATTAATATTGGAAAGCATGTATAGCAGAGTGTCTGACAAAGAGGAGGTGTTTAAAAAAAAAAGCCCAATGCCCGTTGTTCCTGAAATACCCGGGTCACAGGAAAGGTAACAAGTCAGGGCCAGGGCTCCGCAGGGAGGGGCAGGAGGCAGAGCCTGGAACTCAGCCTGTCGACCGTCCAGCCCCCTGTACCCCCTGCCCCTGTTGCAGGGTGCACATCCTTCAACAGCTCCCTACCTGCAGGCCCTCTGTGTGCCAGAAACTCCTTGGGTCTCGTCCTTACTCCCTGATGACCCACGCCGTCCTCCCCAGCCCCCCACCCAAGCCTCCACCACGGCTCCCCCTCCCCAAATCTGTTCTCTGTGCTCCTGGAGTGAGATTTTTAAACATAAATCTGACCTTGTCATGCCCCCACTAAAACCTCTTTAATGGCTCCCCACTGCCCTCAGGCTAAATTCCAAACTTTCACAGGGTCTAAAAACAGTGGCTTTCAAAACCTTTTTTGACTGAGACTCACACGTTTTACAATGCAGTGCAGTGTACACCTTTATAAAACTTGAAATAAAAGTTTTAAGAAACCACATTAACCTCACGTGGGACACAGACGGGTATTTTCTATTCTAGCCTCCACCTCCGCCCCGCCCCGCTGGCTGTGGCCCACCAAACTGATTTCACGACCTACTGATGTGTTACGACCTGCAGTCTGAGCAACACTGGTTTAAGAACTCTCTGACCCAGGCCCTGGCAGTCCTTCAGCCTTGTCTCTCCCCACCCATTCCTGACAGCCTAAGTTCTGGTCATGCTGAATCCCCCTGGCATCTTATTCCTTCTTGCCACTGGGCCTTTGCACATGCTGTTCCTCTGCCTACAGCACTGTCTTTGCTTGGCCATTTGGCTTCACCATAGGCTATGTCCCCATCCCTTGACCACTGTCTCACCAGCACCCTGTGACCCATCTTTGAGTCCTCTCTGCACGTTGAAACCACCTTGGGAGTTTTGTTTTGTTTTGTAAACCAATACCCAGTCCCCACTTCAAATAAACTTAATCAGGCAGTTTTGGGGGTGAGGTCTGAACATCAGCATTTAAAAAAAATTCTCCAGTGAATGTAAGACCTAGAACGCTTAGGCCTACAATGTCCTCTGTTTTATTTTCTCCAAATTTATTTTATTTTTCTCTCCAATCTAAAGTAGCTTATGCATTTATTTGTTTGCTCGTCCAGGGTTAAATAAGCTGAGGGGAAGGAATCTTCGATTTTTTTTATGCCCTCACTCTTCCCCAGGGCTGAGGAAGATGCCTCCACACTTGTTCTCATCTTAAAGCAAACCTCCAAGAAACATAACGGAGATGAGAGCTCAGCCTTCTGAGGGTACCTTCACAGCACCTCCTAGGATGCTGATTTTCTTTCCAGTAGCTGCCAAGTGCTCCCCTGCTTAAATGTATAAAATACACTTCAAATCCAGCAGGCTGTGGGGGTCCTACAGCTCAGAGGGGAGAATGGTGATCAGGGAAGACCCTGGCACAGGGGTTGGCAAATGTTTTCTGAAAAGGGCCATAAAATATTACTGTAGGTATTTTAGGCTTTGTGGGTCACACTCTCTCTTTTGCAACTGCTCGACTCTGTGGCTATAGTTTGAAAGCAGCTACAGGTAAATGAATGGTCATAGCCATGTCTCAATAAAACTTTATTGGCAAAAATGGGCAGTGGGCAGGATTTGATCCTCAAGAGGTAGTTTGTCCAGTGCACTGGACTATAGGGCTGAAGGGCTGGCAAGTCATTTAACCTCTTTGTGACTCAGTTCCCTCACTCATCAATGGGAATCATAAAGGTATGTACTTCATATGGTGGTAGGGAGGATTAAGTCAATTAACTCACGTAACACACTCCAGACAGTACCTGGCACGTGCTAAACATATCAGTACATCTCAGCTGCCTTTATTATTACTATCTGGAAGCAGACAGTCCTGAGATCAAATCCCAGCTGTTTCTCTTGCTAAGTGTGTCCTCTGCCTCCATTTTATTAGCTGTAAAATGGGATAAGAATAGTATTCACCTTCAGGGTTGTTGAGGGATGAAGCAAGCAAATTCACGTCAAGTATTTTGCTGCAGTGCATCGTGAGAGCCCAATAGCCAAAGTCAATATTATTACTTCCCAGAATGATACCGCCAGCAAAACAAATCAAAACAAAACTTGGGTGTATTGCAGCCCCAGCCCTGAGCTCAGGCTTCCTCACCTCGCCTGAATCTGCCAGGTGTGGCCAGAGGGGCCCTATGTAAAGTTGTTTTCTTGCAATCTCGTCCACACAACCCCTTCTTGAGATTTCAGAAGGCAAAGGAAAACACTGGGCCAGCATTTTCTGACGTTCCCCCACACCATCTCTCTGCATACACAGCGCCTGCTGACGCTTATGGAGGAGATGCTTGGAGACTTCAGAGAGAAGGGACGCCCCGACGGCAGCTGGGGACCAGGGTTCAGGAAATGGATAGTGGGGAGGGGAGGGGGCAAAGACAACCTTTATTCTCAGACACTTTTATATGCCAAAGTGGGAGCAGTTGAAGGGACACGTGTGTGCGTGTGTGTGTGTGTGTGTGTGTGTGTGTGTGTTGGGGTACAAGCAGCTGAGAGATGCAAGGGAAAGAAGAGGACATCAGTTGGGGGGAATGGAATAAAGCTGCAGAGGGACAGAACCTCACGGGGGTCAGCTAAAACAGTGGTGGGGGTGATGGTGTCCCCAGCGGACACTGGGCAATGCCTGGAGACATTTTAGTTGTCAAAACTGGGGGAGTATGGCATCTGCAATGCACAGGATAGCTCCACACAACCAAGTATTACCCAGCCTAAAACCTTGAGAGTGCTGAGGTTCAGAAGCTCCGAGCTCACCGGAAGGGTCTCACTGTACAGTGACAGACACAAATGTAATTAGAAAGGTCTCTGTGACTCGGTCAGATCTGTTTTTCACAGATGCGTTAATCCACTCAATGCCTATTTCCTGAGCATCTACTATGTGCTGGATGGGAATGTTCGCTCTGATTTCCACAGTGCTGCTACCTTTACATGAACCATCAGTGAAAACCTATACATGGTCATGTTTTTTTTCATAATTATAGAAAACACCGACTCAGATACATCACAGATCATGAAGTTTTATTGCAACCAGGCATGTTCTGTCTCTGAGCCCGGTCATCTCCATCATGACTAACAATTCTGAGAGGTCTGTGCTCCACAAGGTAGCATTTGAAGGCTCTAGCCATTAGGACCTGGTATTTTTAGGGCCATGTTCAGTCTGGTATCTTTGGCATTGGCTAATTTTTACAGCGAAATTCTAACAAGTCTGCAGCTGTCTGGGGGGCAAAGAGCCCACAACAGGTCTTTAGAGCATCACAATATCAGAATTACAATAATCCTGGTTTCCAATAACTGTAGTAGCATTTGTTGTGTGCTCCATTCAGAAGTCATGTAATTCTTGAGACTGAGATGCTCTGTGCTCACTGCAACTCTGAGCACACATATCTAGAATACTTCCCAGACCATCTCAAAGTCAGGGTCAGCCAATAACTGAGTTCTAACCAACAGACCATGGGCAGAAGGAATATTCACAATGTACAGGCCTGGCCTGTAGAGACTCTAACGCTTGATCATTCTCTCTTTTCTCATCTGCCTGCTGATCTGACTCACCTCTGAGGCCCTTAGGGACAAAGGAGCCACACAATAGAAGGAGCCTGGGTCCCTGGTGGACCACATCAGGACATTGGTCTACCAGCAACGCTGTTACTGGTCTTCATGCGAGTGAGAAATCGGCTGTCATTGTGTTAAGCCGTGAGAGCACGGGATTTGCTTGTTACAGCAGCTAGCATTACGTTAACTAATACTGATAATCTCTCCATACTATTGAATTTTGTGTAGCAATTAGAAATGATAAGTAACAGTTATACCAATAGTCCTGGAGCCAATTCTATGAATGCCACTTAAAGCGGTGGTGGGGGGGGGGGGGCAGAAGATGCTAAGTATGTGTAATATGTTACTTAAAAAAAAAATCTGTGATTCTTCTTTCCCCTCCAAACCCTCTCACCTCCCTCCCCTGCCAAAAAAAAAAAAAAAAAAAAACAAACTAACCCCAAAACCAATTTAAACCAAACCAAAATCCACCTGTTTAGGAATACATGAATATGTGACAAGAAAAATGTGCAAGACTAAAAGGTCATAGGTTGGCAAAGTATGGCCCAAAGGCCAAAGCTGGTCTAACGCCTGATTTGTAAATAAAGTTTTAATGAGACACAGCCATGCTCCTTGGTTTACATACTGTCTGTGCTGTTTCAGACCACAACGACATGGCTGAGTGGTTGTAATAGAGATGGAACAGCCTGTGAACCTATAAATATTTACCATCTGTCTCTTCATAGAAAAAGTGTGCAGGTCCTTGTACTAGGGGGCCAACACGGAAAAAATAAAGATTCTGCTATGCCTGCGAGTGAACCACTGTCAGGAGGGAGGCAGATAAGAACTAGATGTGCTGGTGCGGGAAGATGTCCACAGGATACACACTACCTATGATAGTATCCTATTCCTTGGGGTCAGGAGCCATAACTGGTAAGTCATGATGCATAGAAAGTTGTGGTGCACAAAGTCTGGCCCAATTTTGTGAAAAGAAAACCATATGAACTTGTAGGATGATTTCCATATATATTAAAACACATCTGCAGAAGCACCCATCCAACAATGAATGGTGGTTGTGTTGGAAGAGGGAACCTGGGAATGTCTACTTTTTCTATACTTCAGTGTCATCTTAATGGTGCATGATGACCATGTTAATTACTTTTGCAATTAAAAATAAAACCAATGAAAAAAGTCACAAGAAATTTGACCCTGAAAGAGGATGGAAACTGAAGAGGTTTCTCTAAATGCCAAGCTGGGGCCTACCTGGCAAACAGTAGGTGCTCATTCAATGCATGATGACCGCACAAATGAGCATTGAAGAAAATGAGTAATGCAACAAAGAGTGGCATGAAGAGAAAATAAAAGGCAAAGCCCACCCTCTGCTCACTCAGCCAACACCAGAATGCCAACCCTGGCTGAGAAAATGCCCACGGGATGTGCTGACATTCCAGTCTGACCTTTAGAGTAACCAAAGGTTCTGTTCTTGCTTCTTCCTTACCCCCAAATCAAGGCAAATAAACAAACAAAAGAACCTAGAATAAGTCCTCTGCCAAACATGCGTGGCCTGCAGACCCCAGCCCAGCCGCCCATTGGCGTGGTGCATGCCTCATGGTAAGAACAGAATGACGTCACAGTCCTCTGCCCTGTGCAATGGCTGATGCCAACTCATGCTCAAGGCTGAGAAGAACAGACCACAAGGAGGATGCAGTGGCATCTGGAGAACACCACCAAGAAACACAAGAGTGTCTTCAGTCGCTCACCAGCTTGGAGGAAGGGGCATCTGTTTATGTTATTGCTGTTGTGTTAACACCGGCCACTCATCAGCATGCTATTTCTGGAGGAAAGTGACATAAAAATCATATGAATGTCTTCCCTCAAAAGGAGCGAGCTGCCCAGAGCCTGTTTGCTACGCATATCTTTTGTCCATAAACCACAAATCAAAATAAGTTGGGATTTAGAGAGAAACACAGCTGTGTGGGGTGCGCAATGGCTCCTTTACTGTAAGCTCCTAAATTTACAGATTTTTTTTTTTTTTTTTTATGATAGTCACAGAGAGAGAGAGAGAGGCAGAGACACAGGCAGAGGGAGAAGCAGGCTCCATGCACCGGGAGCCCGACGTGGGATTCGATCCCGGGTCTCCAGGATCGCGCCCTGGGCCAAAGGCAGGCGCCAAACCGCTGCGCCACCCAGGGATCCCTAAATTTACAGATTTTATTTTAATTTCTTAGTTGCTTTCCTTCCTTCCTTCCTTCCTTCCTCCACTTCTCTTTTCCTTTTTTCCCTCCTTCCACACTCTTTATTGGACTTTTACTACGTGCCAAGCATTGTTCAAGATTTGGGGGCTGGAACAGTAAGCAAAAAGTGCAGCCCTCCTGGAACTGACATTCTAGTGGGACAGAAGGACAATGAATGGGGGGAGGAGCATAAATATTCCAGATAGGATGTCCAGGGATGGCCTCTTGGAGGAGGTGATATCTGAGAAAACATGTGATGTGCACTAATAAGTGATGTGAAGAGAAGGAAGGGGAGAGCACCCAGGCATTGCAGTAGTGCAAAGACCCTGAGGTGGAAATGAGTCAGGCTTGTCTAAGGAGTGGAAAGAATAACAGAGTGGCTGGAGCATGATGAATGAGGGGACAAGGGACAGGAGAACACATTTCAAGGTTTTTTACACACACTACCTATGATAATATCCTATTCCTTAGGGTCAGGTCTTGCAACTTGGATTAACATAGTACGGTGGCTACTGACACAGCTTCTGGGGCCCTCCTCCCAGGTGGGTTAGCTTAAGGGGAGTTATGGAGGGACCTCAATTTCCCCATGTGTAACACAGGGTTAATAGTAAATCTCCCTCAGAGGGTTGTCATGAAGATTAAATGAATTAGTACACAAAAAGCATCAAATAGAGGCACATTACTAAGTATTAGACAAACATTAAGCTATTATGATTACTCAACTATCTCTTTTGCTTTTTCCAAGTTTGATTGATTGATTTGAGAGAGAGAGAGAGTGAGCGAGAGCGTGTGCAAGAAGCAGCAGTGGGGAGGGGCAGAGGGAGAGGGTGAAGCAGGCTCCCGACTGAGTAGGAAGCCCTATGTGGCACTTGATCCCAGGATCCTGTGATCACGACCTGAGCCAAAAGCAGATGCTTGACTGACTGAGCCACCCACGTGCCCCTCTAAGTTCTAATATTAGAAATAATACTGTTAAAACATTAAAAAAAATAGAGTTCCAGGACTTCAAACGTTGGGTTTCTTGGAATGGGAGGACACCTGAAAGCAGAATGATAGGAGTTGCGCAAAACTAAAATAGAATGAATCAGAAATATTGATGAAATCTCATTTTCTGTACACTGAGACAGAGTGCTCCTTTGCCTTCATTCCCCTAGGGACATGTCTGAAGTTGTGCTTCTTAAAATAACTGGGAATGCAGCCTCTTCCACAAAAGTCTTAGGATGCCCTGTGCCGCCCGCCCCCCCCCCCCCCAGTGGGGCTGACCTGGCATGATGTTCCTGCAGATTAAGTGTGGGCACCGCCTGCTGCAGGGGGCTCAGTGGGCTCGCTGGCCTTTGGAAAAGGAGCTCTAGGTGGTGGCTCAGGGGGAAGGGGTAGCCTGTGGTGGATCTGGGTTTCACTTCTCCTTTGTGCATGGCTTCTCCACGTCCCACTCTCATCTTCAAATAAGCATGCATTGATGGCTGTTTCAATTGCTGAGTGCTTGCTCTGTGCCAGGTACTGTGTTAAGCACTTTGCACCCATAGTGGAGAAAAAGGATAGACTCTGGAATCAGACTGCTGAGTGCACACCCTGACCCTGACACTCACCTTACACAAGTCGTTCAGCCTCTCTGTCATGCTTTCCTCAAGTATCATGTTAGTACCTGTGTCATGTGAGTACATACTTCACAGGGTGGTTGTGAGGATTCAGTAAATACATGTAAATCTCTTAGGATAATGCTTGACTCGCGGTGAGCCACCAGTAAATGGTAAATACTACTTACTATGACCTCATTTGAATGTCTTGGCAACTCTATGAGGTGGGTGCTATTGTTAGCTTCCATTATGCAGATGCAGAACTGAGGCAAACAGAGTTGGAGACCCTTGCCCAAAGCTACATGGGCATGAGTAAGTGGTACACCTAGAGGTTGCAACCAAAGTCACGTGCTTCATTCTTAACTTCTATGAGGTACATAGACAAAGGCACAGAAGTCTTAAGATGGGTATCACCATAACACTTGAAAGTATCAACTGTTTAAGCCAATCATAAGCAATCCATTCATTCAATACATATTTGCTGAGCACCTACTGTGTGCCTGACAGGATGTGCAGATGAAGCCACCCCCAGCATCTAGTCATGTGCTATCTGAAGATCAAGCCAAAAAAGTGAAGAACAAAACCAAGTTAAGAGCCAGAAAGCAACTGAAATCCTGAAAGCATCACCTGAGCCCTGATCCAGCTATACCTGAACTCAGGTCTAGCCCTGGACCCTCAGTTCCTTGAGCCTATAAGTTCCCTTTACTGGCCAACCCAGTTTGAATGGAGTTTTTTGTCACATGTGATGGAAAATCTAGATTGTGATGTTTGCCCTGACTTATTCCCATACTTAGCAGGACAGTTTCTGAAATGTTAAATCCTCCCTACTCCTCAATTTCACCCATTGACTTCAGATTTTTTCCATAAAAGAAGCAGAGTCATGTATGTTTTTGGTATCACCTAATGAAGCACATTATAATACACTGCCAGCCTAAGCCCTTAACCCTTAAAAACAGGGTCTCAAAAAAAAAAAAAAAAAAAAAAACAGGGTCTCAAATGTCAAAAGTGGAGTCTTACTGTCTGATCTCAATCAACTTAAAACCTTATCTATGGGATAACTAATATGGCAGTTATAAATGCTATTCGTCAAATATTTCAGGTTTGTGTTTTGGGTTGACAGTAGGACTCCACTTTTTCACCCTGTTTAAACTTACGGCATTGTGAGTTGCTTTGGCCAAAGAAGGAAATGACACGTGATCATTCTGGAAAGACTCTTGGAGAGCCAGTGTGTGATATTGTAGTTTCACAGTGTCCAGAAGACCCAAGAAGGACACAGAGTAGGAGCAATAAATAAGCATCTATTGACTTAAAGTTACTTAGATTTGGGGTTATTTGTTAGCACAGCAGAGTCAAGCCTATCCTGACTGATATTGAGGAAAACACGAGAGTGTATTGCACGAAGTACAAATAAGATGAGTTTGGAGGAGCTAGTTTGTATACTTTGTATATGTGGAAAAAAAGAGGGGGACTTTCCAGCCACTCTCCAACTCTCTAGGGTGAGGGACAGCAAACGTTTTCTGTGAAGAGCCAGACACCAAATATTTTAGGTTTGGGGGGGTGCTAAGCGGTCTCTGTCACAGCTACTCAACTCTGCTGATGTGTGTGGGGCGTGGATCTAGCCACAGACTAAACATAAGTCAATGAGTATAGCTGTGTTCCAATAAAACTTTATTGACAAAATAGGGCAGGTGGCCAGATTTGACCTGTGGGCCACAGTTGGCTGACCTCTGCTCCAAGGGATCAAACAATGAGGTAGCATCAGGTAAGATGTAAGAATGACTTATATTTTATTTTTAATCTTTATTTCCTAAGGATTTTATTTATTTACTCATGAGAGACACAAAGAGAGGCAGAGACATAGAGGGAGAAGCAGGCTCCCTGCAGGGAGCCCGATGTGGGACTCGATCCCAGGACCCCAAGATCACACTCTAAGCTAAAGGCAGACGCTCAACCACTGAGACACCCAGGTGCCCCAGAATAACTTACATTTTAGATCCATAGAAGAATGAACACGAATTCCTATTAGAAGAGCAAAGCTGCCATCACCCACGTTAGGGTCAGTAAACTATGGTCATGGGCCAAATTCCAGCTGCCATCTGTTTTGATAAAGTTTTATTCATTTACTGGTTTTCTGTGGCTGCTTTCCTGCAATGACAGTGAGTTGCGTGGTTGCAAGAGAGACCATTAGACTGCAAAGCCTACAATCTTACTACATGGCTCTCCACAGAAAATGTTTGCTCATGCATGCCCAGGCTCACGTTCAAACAATGGTGTTTAGGGGCTAAGGGTGGACCCAGGGCCATATCCAGAAAAGTCCTTAGAACAAAGGGAGCCCCAAGCAGAATGATATTTTTAATAAAGTAAATAGGGCAAAAGCCAAAAACGAATCAAAGTAACCCCTGGCCCTGCACCCTGGAGAGATTTTGACCGCAGTGACGCTCAAGAAATGAGTTCACAGCTAAGACGTGCTCCATAAATGTTAAAATAACAAGAACAATAAATAGTAATAAAACACAAAGCCACGCACCCTGTCTCCACAGGCAAGACCTCCCAGGGTTTTGAGCTTAGAAGTAAGGAGAGAGCAGCCCCCCACCCCGCTCCCACTGATGGCCAATCTTGGCAGAGGGTTTGACAGTCCTACTGGGACCCAATGGGCGAGGTCCAGAGGAGGAAGTTCAAATACAAGCAGGCTCTGGAGACAAACAACCTTGGGGATGGAGACTAATCTCCACTGGGAAACAGGACCAGATCCCAAGGTCAATACTTATTCTTGGGAGACCCTCAGTGCTCAGGGTCTTCTGTGTCGAGTGCCAAGCCAGCCCTCATCCCAGACACACAAGACCCCGCAAGCTGAGCTGCAAGCTGACAGCTCAGCGTCTCCTCAAAGTGAGACCTCGCCAGGCCCACTGCTGGCAGCCAAAGGCTTGCTCGGATCATCCCCGCACCTCCACCCTCCGCAGCGAAGCCGGCAGAAGGTCAGAAAAGCTAAACCAAAACACACAACTGTCATATCAAGAGCTTGCTGCAAACGCTGACTAGGCACATAGGAGAAATGATGCATTCCCTTCCTGCAACACACCCAGAAGGGCCCAGCAGGCCACAGAGGTGAAAGGCAGGCCTCGTCCAAAACCATCAAATGCCCTGACGATGACCGGAGTCGCGTCACAAAAAGTCTACACAAATCCAAGCTTCCCACGTCCCCCAAGAGCCCTGGAGAATGTGGATTATGGTAATAGCGCTTGTGGCAGCTTGCACTCCGGCAGGGCTCCCAGGGCTTGCAAAATGCCACGCGGCGTGTCTGTGGGAACTCGGCAGACAGCGGGCAGACTTGTTCTCCTTTGACAGCACAGAAGCCCCGAGGTGCGGGAGGGGCTGCTGAACTCCCTGAGATGTCTGGAAGCTGGTGCAAAACAGGGAACTGGAACTTTAAAAAAAAGAAAAAACAAAAAACAAAAACCCATCAGGTAGCTGATGAGAGTCCCGCCACCCTGGCTCCATGTGGCCAACTCTCCAGCAGCATTTACCAAATGGCAGGCACTGTTCTAGGCTCTTTCCGTCGGAGACCTCCTTTAATTCACGATACCTGGTGGGTGCAGATACTATAATTGTCCCCATTTTACAGATGAGTAAACTGGAGTCCAGAAGGGCTGAGGCCACCCAAGGAGAGGGAGGAACTTGCCACAGCTAACTGCAGGGGGCACGTTCTTCTTAAAAAACCAAAGGAACTGCCAGGACACGGTAAATGTAGCATCTTAACATTTATCCTGCCCTCCTTCCTCCCGAGCTGGTACCTCTTCTCACAACACAGTAGGTAGGAATTAGGGAAGGTGGGAGACGCTATGATCTGAATGTTTGTGCCTCCCCAAAATCCATATGTGGAAGTAGGAGGGTATCTGTTGGTGGGGCCCTTGGGAGGCAATGAGCTCACGAGGGTGGAACCCTCACGGATGGGATTAGTGCTCTGACAAGAGACCCCAGAGAGCTCACTAGCCCTTTTGCTACGTGAGGACACGGACAGAACCAGGAAGAGGGCCCTCACGAGACACCGAGTCTGCAGGCGCCTTGATCTTGGACTCTCCAGCCTCCAGAACTATGAGAAATAGATGTTTGTTGTTTTGGCCACCCAGCTGATGGTAATTTGTTCTAGCAGCCCAAACCAACCAGGACGGGGCATAAACATAGCAAACGTTTCCAAGGCCTACTTACATGCCAGGTCCTACCGGGAGCCCTTTGCAAAGAGCTGCTTGGATCTCCCCAACAACGCGCTGGATGCTATTTTTCTCCACATCTTGGAGACGAGGAAGCAGTGGTGCCAGTGGCTGGCAGGCCCCGAGCCCCTGCTGGGCACACTTTGTGTCCCTCCCCTCACAGGGTCCTCACCCCGACACTCTGAACAGCCCCTCACTCCCCCAGAGCCCGGACGACGAAACCCAGGCCGCGACTGGCCCCAAGCTCGTGCTGCCCCCACAGACCTGCCACGGAATCAGAGATGCCACCACTGGAAGGCACCCTGGGGCATCTTGTCCCCCAGCCCCCACCCCCGTCCCCACACACCCTTGGCTCCCTGTCACAGCCATCCCTGGGGCTCCCCGCGGCCAGCCAGAGAAGACAGAACAGAGACGGGGGCGTCTGATGGGAAAGCTGCTCGGGGCCCAGCGTTCGGAGGCTCCACGCTCACCCCGGGAGCTTCCAGCATCCACCCTGTTAGTTTTTGGCACAAGCCAACTTCCTGTACTTGAGAGAAGGGGCATCTTTTTAATGAGCAAGAAAGGAGAGATATTGGGGGGGGCGGGTGTGTGCAGTGGGGAGACAGAAAGAGAGAGAAGAAAAAGATAAAGGTGCAGAGAGGGCTTCAAGCCTCCGAGAGGTTCTGCTACAAAAAGGCATTTTGATGAACTGCGTGCACAGGAGGGCAACATGCGTGGATTAAGTTTCCCTTAAAATTCTTAGAGCTTCGGAAATTAGCGAGGAGGGAGGTCACCAGCCACCGCAACGACTCTAGCTTCCTTCGGCGCCCCGTGCCACCACCCTCGTTGGCTGGCGCATCTGCCACCCCGGAAAGCCTTCAGGGGGAGAAACAGTTTGAACGAGAAGAAATTCACGCTGAGCTCAGGCAGGCGGGCCTCCCGGGTGAGCCATCCGGCCCGGATTGCGGATCCGGACTCTTGGGGGGGGTCCCCCTCACCCCGGCCCCACCTGCAACACTCATGCCACAGCTGATGACAGGTACCCAGGCAGAGAGAGCCATGCCTCCGGCCGGGCACTTTGGTGGATTTTTCTCCTTGAATCTCGTGACACGTCTGGGCTATATGTGTGCACGTGCGTGTGTCTGTATAGTATGTAGAGGTGGATACACATATGTACACACACAGTATACATACATACATATACATATTCTCTCCATGCCAGGAGAAGCTGAGACTTGAGAGAGCAAGTTCATTCAGTCACTCAATAAACATGAGCACCCACCGTCTACTGGCACTGTGCTAAGGCCCATATGCTAGGTCAGGATTTCTGCTGCCACTACTGACATCTGGGGCTGCATCCTTCCCTGTTGTGGGGGGCCGTCCTGGGCACGGTAGGATATTTAGCAGCATTCCTGCCCTTTACCCACCAGATGCCCAAAGCATCCTCCCCCCAGAGGTGACAAAAACATCTGCAGACATTGCTAAATGTCCCCTGGGGGTGTCGGGGGGGGGCACTGGCAAAGTCACCCCTGACTGGGAGCTGCTGCTCTCTGTGGACTAACTCACAGAATCCTCCCTGGGAAGCAGGTCTGTTGGTGTCTTCATCTTGCAGATGGGGGACCCAGCAAGGGGAGGTGAAATAGCTTGTTCTTGCCCAGAGTCACACAGCTAGGGTCAGAGAGGGGACATGGGCCCGGCAAGTCTCGCCGGGGAGCCGGGGTGTGTCCCTCCCCACGCTCAGCCATATAAATACGCCCTCAAGGCCGTGCAGCCAGTTGTGGGGGCCCTTCGAGGTATCTCAGTGTGGAGCTGGATGAACTCAACTCTCAGGGCCTCCCGACTACACAGGAAATGTCCCCAGATGCCAGTGGGCCCTTTGCCCTGTTCCCCATCTTTTCTCTAAGAGGCTCTTTCTGTTATAACATGGTGTCTTTCCTTAGACTGCCCAATGCCCCCTTCTCGGGAGGAATGTTCTACAAACAATGTTAATAATAACTCTGACAATCACTGTAAGATCAACCAACACCTTGATAACGTTGATGTCTGCCGTGTACTCACCGCTAAGCTCCAAAGGCTTTTGTGACATTTCACCCGATCCTGCTGGCGAGCCTTTGAGGCAGGGGCGATGAGCATCCCCATATTACAAATGAGGAAACTGAGGCACAGAGGGGGGAAGTAACTTGCTCCAGGTCACACAACTGGTAGGTGGCAGAGTCTGTTCTCTCAACCACCATGCTAAACTACCTCACTCTCTCTCTCTCTCTTTTTAAGATTTTATTTATTCATTCATGAGAGACACGGAGAGAGAGAGAGAGAGAGAGAGAGAGAGAGAGAGGCAGAGACACAGGCAGAGGGAGAAGCAGGCTCCACACAGGGAGCGCCACGTGGGACTCGATCCCGGGTCTCAAGGATCACACCTTAGCCGCTGAGCACCCAGGCATCCCCCTCTCTCTTTTTAAGATTCTTTAATTTACTTATTTGAGAGAGAGACTGAGATTGCGGGGTGGGGGGGGGAGGGAGAGAAGCTTCAAGTAGACTCCCCGCAGAGTGAGGAGCCCGACACGGGGCTTGAGCTCACGACCCTGAGATCATGACCTGAGCTTAACCGACTGAGCCACCCAGGTGCCCCTAAACCACCTCTCTTGATAGTGCTTACCGAAGTGTTCTAGATGCTTTCTGTAAAGCATCTGTAAAGCATTTGCTTTTTCACCACAACCCCAGAAACAGATATTATCACCCTATTTTAGGGATTTAGAAACTGAGCTCCAAAAAGATAAAAGAGCCTGCCCAGGCCACGCAGCTAAGGAGGAGGGTGCTGGTGGGAGAGGATGGCAGGGCCAGGATGTATGTGTACAACCTCATCATCTCATTAAATCCTTCCAGCCCCTCCTTGGAGTCCCTGCGTCCACTTTACAGAAGATGTAGGTGATACCAGGGTGGCCGAAGGCAGGGAGCTCTTAGTGGCAGAGCCCCGATCTGAACCGGGGCCCATGGGACCCCGAGGCCCAGCCCGTCCCACTGCACCGTCCGCACGCTCCTCTCCTTGCTGATGTCCTGACCAGCCTTCTCCACCAAGGACACCTTGGCGGCCAAGGACACCAGGCGGCCTCCAGGCTTCTGAAAGATCGGGGCGCCTGCAGCTCTTCTCGTTTATTCCAAGGCTGTTCCCCCGTTTATACCCAGGGACAGGCAGAAATGGCACTTCCAGGTGGTGAGACAGATGGTGAGTCAGGAGGCCGTGGAGCCGGCAGGCACATCTTTCACCTCGGGGTCACTGGCTCGCCCTGCAGGCCGCTGGAGCCGCCAGGCGCCGTCCCCCTCTCACAGCTGTCGGGGCCCCGCCTGGAGAGGCCTGGTCAGTGGGAGACAGCTGGCCACCGCCCCCCGTGCCACCAGCTGCCTGTCGCCTTCCCCTCCCAGAGTCCTTTGCTTGCCCCTGCCACGATCACAGATCACAGAACAAAGCGTTTAACCCCTCGAGGGCCAGATCTTTGCGCCTTTTCTTTTACACTCTTTCACCTTTTGAGTTTTGACCTTGTGCCTTAAGCTGCGTGACCTCAATAACTGATGTTCTGTTCTTTCTTTTTTTTTTTTTTTTTTATTAGCAATAGTAGTATTCACAGCATGGTTAAGAGTGTGGGTTCTGGATTCAGATATCCCAGGCAGGGATTCAGTCCTGGGTCGCCACTTAGGACCCAAGTGATCGGGGGCAAATGATTTAACCTCTCTGTGCTTCTGCGTTCTCATCTGGAAAGCAGTTTATCACAATGCCCACCTCAAGGGCTGTTAGGTATATCACACAAGTTGATGTGTAGAGAGCACTTACAACCACTCCTGGTACACAGTCGGTGGTCAATAAATGTTACTTATTACCAGTGTTGATGTGCGTTTCTGTCCATTCTGTCTAGGAAGCCCTCTGTTTATGTTTTTAAATTTGAGTGAATCCTTAAAAGGCCAGACCAAGGCTTTTCTCCTTCATTAAGATTTCTGAGAACCTGGGGTGGGCATATCATTCTTCTTGAGTACCTTCTCACAAATCCTGGCACAACATGGGGCACATAGATTTTTCATCTAATAATAATCATGAATGGCCAAGTTTTATTGAACACTTACTATCTACCCCGTACTGTCCCTCTGCTTCACCTACATTATCTTTTGTTTTAATTTAAATTCAATTTGCCATCATATAGTACAATACCCAGTGCTCATCCCATCAAATGCATTATCTTATTTTACTCTCCCCTCAAACTTTGTGTCTTCATAATACATCCATTTTACAGATGAGGAAACAGAGAGGTTAAGGTCCCAGCAATAATAAGTGAGCCTGGGACTTGAGGCTCCTTGGGATAGGCAAAACCATTATGAAGGTAAGAAAGCTAGAGTTTTCACTGCTCCACCCCTAACAAATAGAGGGCAAAAAGCAAAGCACTCTGATTTCTAAGAATATCAGCCCTGCTCTCTCATAGCAAACTTCTGCTGCAAACAAATTAGTTTCTGTGGTAAGACTTTACAGTAAATCATTCTCTTTCTCTGGAAGATTCACGTATTAGTCAGAATCCTTTCCGTTGCAAATGACAGGAAAATTTAGCTCAAATTGGTTTAAGTAAAAAGGGAAACTTACTGACTCACATAACTGGACCTTAGGAGGTGCTAGCTTCAGACACAGCTTGATCAAGGGATTGAAGAATAATAAAATCACTACCCCGCCCCTTTGCCCTCAGTTTTGCTTTCCTCCATGCTGGCTTCATTCTTAAGCATTCTCTCCCCTAGGTTGTTGGCAAAGCTAGTCCTTGGTGTGTTCGGCCTGACACTGCCAGCTTTTTAACCTCGGTGGTAAAACAGTCCAATTGTCCTCCCTTACCCATTGTGGGGACCCTCGGTGGATGCCTGAAACCACAGATATTACTGGCCCCTGTATATACTATATATTTTTCCTAAACACACATACTTATGATAAAGTTTAACTTATAAATTAGACACAGTTAAGAGATTAACAACTAATAATAAAATGGAACTGTAACAATATACCGTAATTAAAGTTACGTGAATGTGATCTCTCTCTCAAAATCTCTTATTGTCCTGTACTCACCCTTCTCCTTCTTGTGATGTGAGATGACAAAATGCCCACCTGAGAAGATAAAGTGGGGTGAATGACACTGGTGTTAGGTGACTATTGACCTCCTGCTGCTAGTCAGAAAGAATCATCTGCGATCCCACTGGCTGATGGCAGGTACCTGAAACCTGGGAAAGTCAAACTGAGGAGTAAGAGGCTGGGGGGAGGTGGGGGGGAAAGTAAGGTGGTTTTTCCTAAGAGTCCCAGCTACAATCCAGGAGTTATTCAGATTGGCCCAGCCTGGGTCATGTGCCATCCCTGGACCAAACACCATCACCAGCTGAGTGCTCCTTGGCCAGATCTGAGTCACCTGTAGGCCCCCGGTTGGGAGATGGGAGTCCCCTCCTGATCCAGGTGGTCAGAGGGCAGGGCAGGAGTGTTTCCCAAACGGATAATTGGAGAGTGTGTTGTGGATCTGCACGGGCAACTCACAGTCCAGGAGCAGAGAGAGGTGTGGAAGCTCCACACAAAACTAGGGGGTAAGAGATAAAATAATGAAATAGGACAATGCTGCACTATTGAGCAAAGCCCACATTATTTCATATTTCAAAATAATGAAACAGCGCAACAGAATTGGAATAGGGGTAAGAGCATGCAGCCTCACAATGGGCGAAGGGCTCCTCAAGGGGAAATCACAGCAAGTTACCAAAGGAAGGAGAGGGAATGTCAGCTAACCCTAAACCTCAGGGGGCTCTCTGGGCCTGGCCTGGAATGGCCAGTCTGGAAGGGCCCGATAAACTGGTTTCTTGTCACAACACCTCGGTGAGGGAGGCAGTGGCAGTATGTCCTTTTTAACGATGGGGCAATAGATGGTTCAAACAGCTTGCCCAGCTGAGTAGCACTGGAACTTAAACCCAGGCACAGGGCTGCAGGGTGTTAACCACGATGCCAATCACCCCTCCTAAGACAGGCAGAGTCTGAACCGTGTAATTTAAGTTGCCCACGAAGGAGCAGTTCCCATCCTCGCGCTGCCTGAAGCACCACACACTGGTGCACAGAATAATCCCAGCCCACAGCCCCCACCTCCAGGACCCCGCTTCTTGAAGACACTCTGACCTCCTAGCTCTCTGATCATTTGCCTTTCCCTGACTCCCTCTCACTTCTGCAATCAAAGGGAGACTCCCTCTTCACAATTTCTCTTCCATCCACCCCTCCTCTCCATCCCAGCGCCAATCCTTAGTTTAGGACACGCTCTCATGTATTGCTGGGATGACCCCAACTGTCCCTCTGGCTCTCTTCTGTCACCTCCAAAATTCTGACCACTGCACTTTCTGCTTTGAATCATCCGGAGGTGCCCTGGAGCTCACAGATGATGTTCAGACTCCACTACATGATGTGGACAACTATTTCTCTTGTTGGTCACCTTTGAACACTCCTCCCATTTGGGGGAATTCCGACACTATAGGCCCTAGCTCCCCATGGCAGATGCCAGAAATCTGCTTTCTCAGCCTCCCTTGCAACTAGGATGCAGACATGGGACCTGGCATCCACCAGACTCATCCTCCTGAATCTTAGATTAAACGCTGATGGCTCAAGGGAAGTGCTTTGCCACACAGAATCCATCCCAGTGGTGGCAAAGGCAGATAGCTTCCAGAAGCAGCAAGGGCAGACATTCCAGCAGCCACATCCTTGCCAGGGTCAGGCAAAGGTCTATAGAGTCTGAGACCTGTTGTGTGATAAGAGGTGCCAATAGCTAGGGGCCATGCAGGATCACTGTCCACGGGAGCAGTCCCTAAGTGTGGCCCAGATATTACGTGACCACCATGCCTTTTCCTTGGCCCTTCCTCCACTTCTGTTTAAAGTAGCTGAATTGGATTCCATCATTCGCAACTAAGATTGTGACCGATCCATGTGACTTACCAGGCCCTACCCGAGTTGGCTGCTGTCCTTTCCCACCCTACACAATGACATCCCTGTGTTTCTGCCCCTTGTACTCTCAGAACTTCTTTCAGTTCGGTCAGTTGGCTGAGCTACATCTGGGCTGTCACATATAGTGTTACTGTCCCCTGAACACTCCTCCCCCTTCTCTTATTCTGGGTCACACCTACTCATCCACTCATTGGTGCTGTTACCTGCCCTTGGAAGTTTTCCCAAGCTCTGCCCCCAACCAAACTTGGTCAGATGCCCTGTGGTCTATATAGTTAGATATCCTATGCGCCTCTGTGGTATCCTGCACGTCCCCTAGTTACTAGCATCACCTATCACACTGAACAATGGTTCATTCCTTCTAGGATTTCTAGGACTGTCTTCCCCATTGGGTGGTCCAGGGCAGTGATTACAAGGGGAGATTCTATAATGTCACCGAAGCAAAATTCCTGATGAAAACGTTTAACCTGAATAATCACAAGGAAACATCAGACAAGTCCAAATTGAGAATATGCAAAATAACTGGCCTGGATTGTTTAAAAGAAATGCCAGTGGTTTGAAAGACAAAGCAAAAACATGCAAACAAACAACTGAGGAACTGCCCCCGGATTAAAGGAAATGAAAGAGACAGGACCAGTAAATGCAGAGCCTGAGACTGGATGAAAGATCTCATCAAAAGGATGCCACGGAGCAACCAGAGAGCTATGAAAGTGGAGTCAATGAGATAGTTGTATAGTGTGTGAGTAGCTAATGCCCTGAGTGTGATCAGACTATTGGGATTGTGTAGAGAGATACCTTGTGCTAACCAGCATCTAAGAGGCTCCGCGGGTCTCTGCTTCCTTTTTGGCACCTTGTCCCTCCTCTTTCTTTTCTCTCTCTCTCTCTCTCTCTCTTTCTCTCTCTCTCTCTCATCCATGGCTTTGGGGGAAGCCAGCCACGAGATCACAAGCAGCTCTGTGAAGAGGTCCATGGGGAAGAAGCTGAGGCCTGCCATCAGCCGGCACAGGAGCAAGTGCAACGATGCCTAACATGAAAGCAGCCCCAGCTGACAGCTTGATTCTAGCTTAGCGACAGACCCTAAAGCAGAGCACCCAGCTAAGCTACATCCAGATTCCTGACCCACAGCACTATGATACAAGAAATATTTGTTTATTTAGGCCATCAACTTTGGGGGTAATTTGTTATGCAGCAATAGATATTTACTATCTACACTATAATATTTAGGGGTGAAGAATCAGGATACCTGCAAGTAAAGAGCTCAACGCAAATTTATATAGGAACCAAAGCAAATATGCAAACTTAATAGGTGGTGAATCTATGTCACAGGTATATGACGTTCCAGTAAATTTACTGCATATCTGACATTTTCTACATTAAAAAACTGGAGAGAAAAAGAGAGCACTGGAGCCAGGCTGTCTGGGTTTGAATCTGGACTCTGTTTCCCAGGCTGTGTGCCCCTGGGGTTACCTTAGCCCTTCTGTGCCTCAGTCTCCTCATCTGTTAAATGGGATTCTATCTCCCAGGATTGAGATGATGATGATGAAATGGATTGAGATATGTACAGCTCCTAAATCAGGGCCTGGCTCCCCAGAGACCCAGCAAGCTTTACTATGTTGTGCTCACTTTGTACCAAGCTTGGCACAGGGACCTGGTAAATAGTAATCCCATAAGAAATATTTGCAGAATGAATGAATGAACGAGTTGATTTTCTAACCAGTGGTTTGCAGGCTTCTCTTGGGTTTGAAGAGTTCCTCTGTTAGCTGATGTGGCCAGAAAAAAATCTCTGGAATTCAAGAATTCCAAAATGCCTTGCTGGAAGCACATCCTAAAAGGTTGGATTAAAAAAAAGAAAAAAATATATCAAGTCATGATGAAGTGCGTGCTTTGGACTACCGGGCTAAAACACCAAGGAAAAAGAGACAATTATAGGTTTCTGTTGCAAACCACAAGGCCCTTTTCTACACTGGCTTTCCCGTGTGCCAGGCAGAAAATTGTCACCAACCCCAAAACAAAAGTCTGTATAAGGTAAAAGTAACCTTACCAAATGTGTCCACTGTTATAGGCACTGTTTCAACTGCCTTTCATGTAATAATCCATTTAATTCTTAAAACAATCCTAGAAAGGAGTACTATTATTCTTTCTGTTGTATAGCTGAGGCACAGAGAGATAAAGTCATTTGTTCAGGGTCACACAGCTTTGGAAGTTGGGGTGTCAGGCAGTCTCAGTCAAATCTTTGTAAATTAAAAATGTGTAATGGTTTTAAAATCCTTATTTTCCTATAGGTTCAAGGTTCACATACAGGAATTCACCTCCATACCCCAACCCCCAGAGATTTTTTTTCCTTTGGAAACGTGAGCTAGATATATCTGTACTTTTTATAGCCACAAAGGGATTTATTACTTTGCAATCAAACTGTTCCAAAGCAGTGTTGTCTTTTTCTTCACAGGGTAAGACTGTCATAAATTAAAAGGGCTCCCCATTCAGCCTGGCACTCAACTGGGCTACTTAAAATCACTTTGGACTCTGCCCTCAACTGACCTTTGCAAACTGCTTTCCAGGCATCACTGCTTCCAGGACCCAATTGAGGCTAATCACAAGAGCTTTACTCTGGTAAGTGGAGCCACAAATTATTCCAGGCACGAGGAAGCAAAGAAATCTCTGTTAGGAAATGGAAATACAGCTCAAGCTGCATGCGGAGAGTGACTGTCTTGTCCGGGGCTGGGGGACGCCCCTGTGGTTATCCTGGGAGAAGTGGGTCAGTGGGAGGGACCAGCCTCATTCTCCTGTCCTGCTTGAACAACGGGCTTTGGAGCCGCTTCCCCAATTCCTGTCTTTCGGCCCCACCCAAGGAGCAATATTGAATATCCATGCGTTCTGGGAGAAAGGCATCCGCCTTTGTGGGAGGAAATGGTGTCCTGTTTGTCCCCCAAAGTAAATGCTGTCATTTCCCCTCAAAGTATCTGATGGGAAAATGATGATACTGACAATACCCAACACTTACTAAGCCTTTATTATGTCATAACCTTACTTGATTATCACTTTCACTCCTACTCAGTTAATATACTTCTACTGTTTACTTATCTGACATATATCGAGACCGTACTATGTGCTAGGAACTCTTTTAAGAACCAGGCATAATTTATTTAATTCACAGAGCCGCCCAGTAAACGGATTTCTCAGATGAGGAATCTGGGGTATGAAGACACGATGTCATTTGCCCAAGGTCACACGATCACTAAGGGGTTTAGCTCTCTTCTAAGGTACAGGATATCATGGTCTCCATTTTCCAAGAGAGGACGATGATTACCAGGAGGTGATCTGCCTTGAAAACAGTCGTGACAGTAATACTAGTTAATGACATCGCCATGTATCGAGCGTTTCCTATGTGTTGTGCTAGCAAGGCCCCACCTGGCAGGTGCTATCGCTAAGCCATTTAATGGAGGAGGCTGAGGCCCAGAGAGGCAAAGCTCATCACACAGCCAGGAGTACAAAGAACACCAAAAGTTCAAATCTAGGCTCATTCTAGGGGTGGCAGCTCATGCAAACAGATGGCACAAAATTGTTGTCTGCAGGCTGCCCTGAAGGCACATCCAACAGGAGCCTGAAAAATCTGCCTCAAGCACTCACTCTACGTAGTACAGATTTGGCTTCGAGCAGACTTGTGAGAGGGGGAAATGTGTTCCACTTGCTACTTAAATATCCTCTCCTGTCAGAACTGGTGCACCAGCTTCCCCACTGGCCTCCCTGCCCTCAGACTCTGTGGCTCTGGGCTCGTCTCCTGTCATCGCCCTTAGGTATCATTAGAACATAACCAGGGACTTTGTTTATTTGCATAGTAGGTGCTCACTAAATAGATGGTAGATGAATGAATGAATTTTAAACACAAACTGAATCATAGCTCTTTCCTCTTTGATTCACTTCACATCCAAAGACTCTACTCAATTCTCCACTTTTGCCCACCTACTCATCTTCCAGTCCCATTCCCTGTGTTCCATTCATGTGAGCTCCGTTATGTTTCCTAAATGCATCATTTCATGCCTCTGAGCCTTTGCTCCTAATGTTCCCCAGCCTGAGATTCCCTTCCCTTCACTCTAGTTCCTCCATCCTGCCTGATGAACTCTTATTCAGTCCACACAATCAGCCTCCAATGAGCCATCTTCTTTGAGGGTCTTGTGGACACCTGTTGTCTGTACCTGCCCAGCATCCATCCTGTCTCCTCTAACAGCATCCCGACTTTCCCTTGGAGAATCACTCCTGCCTCACCCTCTGTCCACATCATTTGGATAGAGCAGACTGCTCCCAGGTTCCATGGTGTCATTTACGAAGGAATGGGCACACGGCCCAAGCCTGTCCAATCAGAGCCCCATCTCATCCTTGGCCATCATGCTTGGTTCCAGGACAAGCTTGTGAGCCAGACTGGACCAGTGAGTCCATCTTGTGACTTTAAAGGAACTTTTGGGAAGGAAGAGCCCTGCAGGGCTAAGAACGTGGGAGCCAACAACTAAGCTGATCTGGCCTATGTGGCTGCCTAAACCCATGTGGGCACCTTGTCTCCTTCCCAGCCAAAATCCTGGAGGTGCAGCCCCCAACCATCTAAAGTGGTTTCTTTCTGCATCAGCCCTGGGCTCACCTGTAGAGTCCTTACCACATGCTTAGCACAGGGCCAAGCCCCTACCATGCCTTCTCTCATCCAAATGATCCTATGGCTAAGGTACCAATCAGCCTTCCCATTCTACTGGGGCAGAAACTGAGGTTCAGAGAGTAAGCCCCTTGCCTATCCTTAGCAGAGCTGGGGCTTTTATCCCATTCCAGATCCCACCCCCTCTAAAACCATATAGGATCTGCTTGTGGGAGGCAGAGGTGGTGGCAACAGGCTTGAAAGATGGTATTTAGCCAATGTGGAGACTAGAAGGTGGTCATGGGGATAAGAAGGAGGAATATTGAGTCCAGGAGACAAGCAGACAAAGGCCTGGAGGTGGGAACTCGGAAGGCCATGCAACAGTTCCATTTGGCTGATGCGTGGGAGGGTAGAAGTAGGCTATGATGTGTGCGGAGGGGTGAAATTAAAAACAATCAAACCACTTAATCTCATCCTGCCCCCCACAATTCCTAAGAGGTCCCCTAACTAAGCGTGCTGGGTAGTTAAGGCAGCCCTGTGGCTTTTCTGGCTGCCGAGCTGGCACCCTGAGTAAATTTCAGGGGATAGGAGATCACGGAGCTGAGGACACAGTGTTCGAGCTATTTGTGGCCACATGAATTAATCTCTTCCATGTGCAAAGATATTTCCATAATTCTCCTGAGACTCCTATTGGTGGGGAAGGCAAATGCTTGATCAGCTTGGATGGCTCCTCCTCAGGACGCTCAAGCCAAATCTGGCTACTCCTGCAGCCCGGAGATGATTGCTCAGTGGTCAGCGAAAAAATCGACCCAAATTGCAACCCCAGGGCTCAACTGCAAAGAAGCAGAGTCAGCCACTTCAGAAATGATGCTCTGAAACACGTCACTGGGGTCCGAGTTCCAGATCTGGCTATCTGATACGGATTTAAAAGCTTGCAAATAACAGCTCCTATTTATTCAGGCCGAACCCCTACCTGCCAGGCAGTTTTGTTTGCATTACCTCCATCCTCACAACAACCCTATGAAGAGTTATTACCATGAGCCCCATCTTACAGAGAAAACTGAGGCCCAGAGACATTAAGTAGCGCAGCAGGGTTTCCAAGCTGGCAAGTGGACTGAATCAAGGCATTTGGCTCAGAGCCCATGCTTTCAGCCACCATGCTTCCAGCCCTACTTAAGTTCTTCAGAACAGTTTTAGGTTCACAGCAAAATTGAGAGGAAGGTACAGAGAGTCCCCATACATCCTCTGCCCCTCCCCTCCCTCTCCAACCATCCACATCCCCCACCAGGGTGGTGCGTCTTTGACGATTAATGAGCCTGGGGATGCCTGGGTGGCTCAGTGGTTGAGCATCTGCCTTTGGCTCAGGTCATGGTCCTGGGGTCGTGGGATTGAGTCCCGCATCAGGCTGCCTGTGGGAAGCCTGCTCCTCCTTCCACCTATGTCTCTGCTCTCTGTGTCTCTTATGAATAAATAAATAATAAATAAATAAATAATCTTAAAAAAATTAATGAGCCTGCACTGACACATTATAATCACTCAAAGTCTGTAGTTTACATTAGGGTTCACTCCTGGTGTTGTACATTCAAGAGGATTTGGACAAATGTATGACAGGTACCCATCATTAGAGTATCACACAGAGTAGTTGCATTGCCCTGAAGATCCCCTGCACTGTGCCTGTTCATTCTCCTGCCCCCGACCCCCAGCAACCAGAGATGTTACTGTCTCCATCCTTCTGCCTCTTTAAAAAAGATTTTATTTATTTGAGAGAGACACGGGGCTGGATCCCAGGACAGGACCCTGAGGTCATGACCTGAGCCGAAGGCAGACACTTAACCGACTGAGCCCCCAGGTGCCCCTCCCACGTTTCTGCCTTTTACGAAATGTCACACAGTTGGGACCATACGATATATGAGCAGCTTCTTTCACTTAGTAATATGAATTTAAGTTTCCTCCATGTCTTTTCATGGCTTGATAGCACATTTCTTTTTAGTGCTAAATAATACTCCAGTCTGTTTATCCATTCACCTACTCGGAGCATCAAAGCATCTTGGTTGCTTGTAGCTTTGGCAATTATATATATAAAGCTGCTATGGACATCCACGTGTAGGTTTTATGTGGGTAAATACCAAGGAGCACACGTGCTGGACTGTATGGTAAGAGGATGTTTAGTTTTATAGAAGCCACCAAATTATCCTTCAAGTGGCTGTACCATTTCGCTTTCTCACCAGCAATGAATGAGAGTTCCCATTGCCCCACATCCTTGCCTGCATCTGGTGCTGTTCAGCCTATTTTTAAAAACTTAATGAAGCACCAGCACCTCCTCTAAGATGTCCAGTGCCATTAAAAAAGAAAAGATTCAATCTGCATTTTGGTGCCAGCTCGAGGGTAAACCTGGGGTCAAGCCTGGGCCCAGATATTCATCATCTGGTTTTGTAAGTCCAGTTTTGAAAAGACTTGGCTGGACGCTCAGCTCTGCTACTAACAGCTGTGTGACCCCAGGCCATCTCTCCTCCCCTGCCAGCCTCAGTATTCCTGTCTATAAAATGGACATCATGATGGCTCGTTGGCAAGGTGATTAAAGACAATATATGAGACACACCCAGTCATAGGAGGCCAGTGGTTCTCAACTGAGGGTGGTCTTGCCTCCCTGGAGGCATTTGACAATGTCTGGAAACATCTTTGGCTGTCAGAGCTTGGAGAGGATGGGGGATGCTCCTGGCATCTAGTGGATAGAGGCCAGGAGTGCTGTTGAACATCCTACAGGGCTTGGCCCCCCACGACAGAGAATTATCTGGCCTCCAACATCAGCAGTGCAAGTCTGAGAAATGGTGGCCTCTACAGTGAACATTATTATTATTTCTCAGGGTCACGGAGAGGACAAGATGGTGTGATATTTATGCAAGGCTCCTAGCATGGTGCCTGGCATAGGACAGACTCTTCAAGATAGCTTGCTGTCTCTCACTCTGCTTTTCTCCCATCAAGCCCAAAATGAGAAGCATCCTGTGTATGTATCTGACCTGGGTTCTCAAGTCAAAACACCTGACAGTCCCCCTCGCTGTAGAGCGAAGAGAGTCACCTCCCCTCTCTGAACCTGTCTCCTCATCTCTAAGATGGGAGTAAGTACAATAATATAATAAAAGCTCTTAGCACAAAATCTAATACATGGCAGCTGTTACCATTTGTCTTTTACTTCTAAGGTGTTTTATTTTCATCTAAGATCATGTAATATATGCACATTGCTCTGAAATTCATATAATAGTACAAGACTGATACTTGAGAGAAATCTCACCTCCAGCTCTGTTCTCTGGGGGCAAGCACTGTCAACTTTTTAAGCTGTTCTTTCTGGTAATGACCTCCACATCTCTAAATAATATGCTGACACGACCATTTCTTGATGTGTCAGTTTTAGGCTTGATTTTACACTCGTTGCCCTATCCTGTTTCACCCAAATCAGAAGCATATTTTCCTAGAATCACAGAATCTTAGCAGTGGAAAAGACTTGGATATTGTCTGATCCTGATATTTCCAGACTTTTACATTCCACAAACTGCTAATTTTATAAAGGACATTGGAACACCCAAATATAGGAAGGGCACAGTCTCAAAGGACAGTCCTTTAAATAAAGCAATTTCACTTTCTGGATTAAAACCTCACCACTCAATCCTCTTCGGCCTGGCACATGAAATAAGGTTCATGAACCTCTGTTCAAGTTCTGTTTCCTAGCTCAATGCTGGCATCCCTGTAACATCACCCAGGGTCTGCTTGAATGCCTCCAGGGACAGTCCACTCACTACAGCATGAGGCATGAGAAGCTGTAACTAGTTGGAACTGTCTCCTTTACTCATATGGTCCTCACTCATTCCTGAGAACTCTAATTTCCTCAAAAAAGGGCCTCTTCTCTCAACCTGCACCCTTATTCTGCTATCCTTCTCTAACGATCACCCCGCCAATCTCACGGTCATCTTTCCAGTCTCCAAATGTGATTTTCTTCTCCAAACATCTCCCAGCTCCTTCAGATGAGGGTCCACGGCACTACGGGGTCCTGACCCTTGGAGAGTTCATTCTGGCAGGCCAGGCCTCCCTTCCCTCCAGCTTCAAGGAAAAACTTTAAGTGACTTTATTATTATTATTATTATTTTTTGTATGACCTATTTGTGATGGCAGAGCACGTCTCCAGGCCTCTCCCACCCCACAGTTCCCTGAGCCTGCTCCAAACCCTCAGGAACAATGCTTCCATTTTGCTATTTTCTCGTATGTTTCTCTCCTTATGATAGTCTGCCCTTGCTAAAAGTAGCTGTTGGCAGCAGGATCTGCATTTAAAGTAGCCTGGGTGGGAGAGCAGGGCCAGAACACAATGTGCCCTTGTTGGAGGGAAGAATTTGCTTGTAGTTCCGAGGTAGAGGCCCCTGACATCAGTGCAGAGCCGCTTCCGGGCCACACAACCTTCTGGAATCCCTTCCACAGAGCAGTGCCTGAGAGCCCCCCTTCCCATCCACATCCTGACCCGGCAGAGGAGGAAAGGGAGACCCCAACACGACCGAGGTCAATTTTCCATGAGCAAATGTGACATTGCCATCCCAACACTACTGCCTTTACATGCCCAGCATGTGACAAACGACACCCAAAGAAGAGCTCCCATCCTGGAGACAGCTCTCCAAGGGCACAGACCAGGGGATGGCGACCGATCCAGACTCTGGAATCAACGGGACTTGGTTTCCTATTCTATCTCTGCCCCTTACTGGTGGCCTAAGACTCTGAACCTCAGTCTTCTCATCTACAAGATGGGGGCAAGAGTCCTCACCACACTGGGCTCAGCTGAGGATAAAATGAGATGTATAAGGCACCCTTCACAGTGTTTGGCACCCAGCAGGTGCTCAATAAATAGTAGATGTTAACTACTATCGTCATCCTCACTTTTGTCTGATGAAAACGGGGCTTATGAAGTTTGAGTGGTCAAAGCAGTACTTGAAAGATCAGAGCCTTATGCTCTCAGCAGACTTTCTGCCGAGGGTTTTGGGTTCCTATTCTTCCGTTCATTCAAACTCCTGTCCCTGAACTCACTCACCAGAATGATGAAGCTAAGAAGAGCGATCTCTGAGCTAGACCACTTGGGTTCCAGTCCCACAGCCTCCACTAGAGTTGTGCAGTCCCGGGCAGGATATTTAACCTCTATAGCTCAGTTATGCATCTGTAAAGTGAAGACAATTAAAGTATCTACTTCAGAGTCGCAGGAGGGAGTAAATACACGTGAAGGGCCTAGAACAATGTGCCCACAGCATAGCAAACATGATGATTTGTTACTATTATTTATAGTAATTTAAAGTGTTCTATTGCTTGAAATCCTACTATGCGCATGTCACTGCGTTACCTCATTTGATCTTCACAAACCCCAGGAGTGAGGTACCATCAACATACCCATTTTACAGGTGACAAAGTCTAGGTTTTAAGGAGTTAAGTGACTTGCCCAAGGTCACGTGTTCAGTTAGAGGCCGAGCATGCTGGGAATTCAGCTCTGAAGCTATAGCTCTTAGGTACTGTGCCACGACGTGGCAGGAAATCCCGTGGGGGAGGGGGGCTCATATGTCATGCTATTCACTGCGCACCTGTTCTTCCACAAAACCTGCACACCAGCATCTGGGTAATTTTTTCCTGACTAAGGCAAGAGCTTTCGGCAGATTCCAAACCAGGCACATTGCACCAGCTTTGGTCCAATACTTTGCTGAATTTCAAATTGTCTTATATGTTGGCAAATTCAACTTAGGACAGCCATGCTGGGTAAGAAGCTATCTCTCCAAGGCACTTCTTGGCTACAATAAAGGAAAATGACTTAAGTAAAGGTGGTCCATTTCCTTGGCCAAGACACAGGGTTCCCATGCCCTGCTAGTCTATCCGTTATGGGCCACAAGATGACCTGTGCTGATTCATTAGTCTTGGGGATCCCAAGGCTCACACTCCCTCCCAGAATAAAAATAAAGACCTCAGGAAATGCAAAGCAATTATGTGCAGCAAACCTATGGCAAGATCTACCAAGGTCTCACATTTACTTTTTTTTATATTTTATTTATTTTTTCATGAGAGACAGAGGGAGAGGCAGAGACATAGGCAGAGGGAGAAGCTCCTGTAGGGAGCCCAATGTGGGGCTCGATCCCAGGACCCTGGGATCATGCCCTGAGCAGAAGGCAGATGCTCAACCACTGAGCCACCCAGGCATCCTTCACATTTATGTTTGACTTAATTTTAGACAGGTTCTACATCCACATGATTCAAAAATGAAAATTATAAAGGAATGTAGTGAAAAAGTCTCTCTCCCACCCCACTCTCCCCCCAGACACTTTCATTAGTTTCCTTTCCAAATTGTTTTATGTAAAAAGAAATAATTATACAAATATATTCTTATTCACTCCACTCCTATTCTTTTCAACAAAAAGTAGCATACTATATGACTTCCTCTTGTAATATTTTTCTGGAGGTTTTAACCAAATTAGTGTCTAGAGAGTATCGGCACTCTGTTTGACAGCAACACAGTATTCCATTCCATGGATAAACCATATTGTATGGAACCACCTCTCTATCTGAGCCTCTGATGTGTTCCCAAACTTCTGCTGTTATAAATAATGCCACATTAAAGACTTGCACATGCTAATTTGCACGTGGACAATTGCGATGGATTCCTAGAAGTGGGACCACAAAGGGGTGGGTGCATTTGTAATTTGGAGGGGCCCCGCCAAGCTGGCCCCCGGAAGGAGTGCCAAAAGGACCATTCAGATACATGTTCTGACCAGGAAAAGATGACAACGTTTGCTTCCCCACAGTCTCGCCAGCGGAGTACGTTAGCAAACCTTGGAATCGTTGCCAGTCTTCTGGGTGTGGTTTTAATTACATATCTCTCATTTTAAGTGAGACTGAACATCTTTCCACATACTTAAGAGCCCTTTGCATTTTTTTGTCCTGCGAACTGCCTGTTCATATCTTTTATCTGTTTTTTTTTAAGAATTCTTGTCATTGTCTTCTGATCAATTTCTAGGAACTCTATTTTGTATGTTAGAGAAACCAGCCTCTTTTCTGTGATATGTGCCACTAAGATGCTTCCTAGTTTGTCATTTATCTTTTGATTGCACGGGTGGTGTTTCTGCCATGCGGATATGCTTATGTAGGGCCAGCCATCAATCTTTCTTTCCTCCTCTTTGAGTTTTTGAATAAACTTCTGTTATGGATTGAATTATGGTCCCTCAAAAAGATCTGTTGAAGTCCTAACCACCCCCCACCCCCCGCACCTCAGAATGTGACCTTATTTGGAAATAGAGTCTTTTGCACATGTGATCAGTTAAGAGGAGGTCATAGTGGAGGAGGGGGGCCCTCAATTCAGTATGACTGGTGTCCTTCTAAGAAGACAGGCATATGAAGGCACACGGGGAGAAGGCCATGTGATAAGAGAGGCAGACACTGCAGTGTTGCAGCTACAAGCCAAGGAACGCCAAGGACTGTAGCCACCACCAGAAGCTGAGAAGAAGTAAGGCCTCAGACAGAGAATGGCCTTGCTAACACCTTGCTTTGGGGCTTCTCACCTTTAGAGAGAATAAGTTTCTGTTGTTGTAAGCCACTAAGGTAATGATATTTTGCTATATAGATGCTCTAGAGCTAATACCACCTACCTCTGAATCTCCAGCCTAGTACCCCTATGCCTCAATCCTCCAGGTTCTGGAAACTAGGGATATGACACATCATAAAAATGTCATATATCGGTGAGAGAGAGAAGGCTGAGTGAGTTATTCCCAGGTCAACCTGGAAGGAAGGGACAAGGGAATGACGCAAGTGACCACTGCGTAGGGTCCACTGATGAGGCAAGTAGGGACCACTGATGAGGAAGAGTCACCTTGATCCAAATGTCATGAACTTGAGGGGGTTTCTGTCTGCAGCTGCTCACATCTTTGTCTTTCCACACTCTGCCAATAATCATGTCCCCAATACAGTGTCAAAGTCACTTCCTTAATATTTTCTTTGAACGGACTCAGTTTTTAAAACCTAAACTAATACATGTAAAAAGGAAATTTTAAAAATCACAAATATGAAATGCTACCCCAAAAAAGATAATTAGAAGAACAAATATAATGAACCCACAAGCAAGATATTTGGCCCCTCCAGAGCCTCCTGCCTGTCTAGTGACTTTTCTTTTCAGTGAGAATCAGCAAGTGTTTGGTGTTCACAACCATCTAGCACCAATTTGAAAATTTCTTGTGGATTTAAAAAAATTGAAAGGAAGGGCACCTGGGTAGCTCAGTCAGTTGAGTGTCTGCCTTTAGCTCAGGTCATGAACCCGGAGTCCCGCATCGAGCCCCTTGCTCAGCAGAGAGTCTGTTTCTCCCTCTGTCCCTCACCCCACTTGTGCTCTCTCTCTCTCTCTCAAATAAATAAATAAATAATTTTTTAAAAAATTTTTATTTATTCATGATAGGCACACAGTGAGAGAGAGAGGCAGAGACACAGGCAGAGGGAGAAGCAGGCTCCATGCACCGGGAGCCTGACGTGGGATTCGATCCCGGATCTCCAGGATCGCGCCCTGGGCCAAAGGCAGGTGCCAAACCGCTGTGCCACCCAGGGATCCCAATAAATAAATTTTTTAAAAATTAAAAAATAAAAGAATTGAAAGGAATGCAAATGGGATTTTAAAAAATCACGATGTGATTTCATGTTATCCAATGCTCTATTGGCATAACATTGAAACATCGTAACATGGAAGGTATTCCAGGCTTTGGGACAGACCAGTTCAGTAGGTAAGAGTGTGGGTTCTAGACCAAGACTGACTTATGTGAGAGCACTGCTTTTGCTATAGACCTGCTGTGGGCTTAGGGGCACCTTCACCTCCCTGAGCTTCTGTTTCATCTGTGAAGAGGAGCATGTCAACTCCAATGCCAGGTGTGAGGCGTCTCTGAGGAGTCAATGACATAATGTGCCTTTGTCTCACTATTCAATACATGCCAGGTACCACTCTTATTATGAAATAAATGGATATAGATATAGATATAGATATAGATAGATATAGATATAGATATGGATTGTTTTGCTGGTAGTGATTTTTAAATTTTTTCATTTGGAAATATTTACAAACTTACTAGTATGAAGAGCAGGTGTATATCTTTTACTCAGATGCACCTGCTCTTAACATCACATCTCATGTGATTTGTCAACTGCTTTCTCTCTCTCTTACTCTCTTTCACACACACAGTCATCTATTTTTTTCTGAACCATTTCAGACTCAGTTACAAACATCATGCCCTTTACTCCTAAATACTTCAGTGTCTATAACCTAAGAAAGGACATTCTCTTATGGAATCACAGGACCATCACCAACATCAGCAAATTCAACACCGATACAGAACCTTACCTGACACTCTGTCAGAATTGCAATTTCTCATCTGACTGCTAATGTCCCTTTAAAGCACTTTTCCCTCCCACCTAGGACCCAGTCTAGAATTACGCACTGTAGTTAGCTGTCCTATCTCTTCAGGGACCTTTTTTTTTTTTTTTTAAGATTTTACTTATTCATGAGAGACACAGAGAGACAGGCAGAGATGTACACAGAGAGAGAAGCAGGCTCCCTGTGGGGAGCCTGATGGGGGACTCGATCCTGGGACTCCAGGATCACGATCTGAGCCAAAGGCAGATGCTCAACCACTGAGCCACCCAGGCGTCCCTCTTCAGGTACCTTTAATCTAGAATACTTCCTCAGCCTGTCTCTGCCTTTTACAACATTGGCATTTTGAAGAATAGGGTGCCTTTTTGGAAACAATGTTCTGCATTCTGGGCTCATCTGTTGCTTCCTCATGATTAAATTCAGGTTATGCATTCTTGGCCAGGACGTTACGGGGTGATGGTGATACCTCTCATGGTATCACGTCCATCCTTCCCTCACTGATCATGGTAATGATCACCCAGCCAATGTGCCGATTTCTCCACGATACAGTGAACTATCTTCCCCCTTGACATCAATAAACCATCTGTGGGGAGAGCCTTCAAGAGCATGCAAATAGCCCACGCCTCATCAACATCCCCCACCCCAGATTTAGTACCCATGGATGATTCTGGACGGGACCATGACATATATCTACCCAGAGCTCCTCCACATTTCCAGCTGGCCCTTGTCATTCCACTGTGGACAAGAAACCTCCCTCTCTCCTGTTTACTTACTTCGCTGTTTGTTATTAATACACATTCGTGGATTCATGTTTTTTCATGTTCGGAATATTTTTTTAAGATTTAATTTCTTTATTTGAGAGAGCGAGCAAGCATGTGTGTGTGTGTGTGTGTGTGTGTGTGTGCATGCTCAAGCTGGGGGGAGGGGGAGGGGTGAGCAGAGACAACCACTCCCCCACAACTCCACATGGGGCTTGATCCCAGGACCCTGGGATCATGACCTGAGCTGAAGGCGATGCTCTGATTTTCCCAGATGAAAGCCAGCTACTGTTACATTGCAAAATTCCCTGTTTATGTGAATATAAAATAAACCATGCCCCTAGTAAGTTTTCAGAATGTGCAGCAGCAGTGTATATAAAATGAAAAATAAAAGTCGCCCTCCCTTCCCATTCCACTCCCCATGGGTAACTGCAGCTCACTATTTCCTCTCCCACCTCCCAGAACTTTCCTAGGCATCTAAAATTACTACTAGTATTACCCTGACTGCGACTCTATGATGCACTAAGGGGCCCCCTGACCTGGCTCGGGTTGTTCACCAAATCCCTTTGCACTCCTCTCCCCTGGGGTATAGGTGCCCCGGTTATCAAAGACTGTTCTTCCCCAAACTGAAAGTTGGTGAGGGTGTCCCCAGGGGGGAGGAGGGGAAGCTAAACTTTCTTCCCTCCCCTTCTGTGCCTCTGATCCCTTATCGACAAAATTAGGCCAATGCTGTCCCAGAGAAATGAGTCCAATTGCTAAGAAAAGGCTTTCAAGAGGGCTTTAAAAAAATGAAATGGAGTTTTTTATGATTAGAGGAAGCAGGGCAATCGGGTAAATGGAGCCAAGTGTATTAGTCTGCAGCTAGTGGGAGAAAAGTCCACTCAAAACTTTTTAAGTAAGTGAAAAATCACCGAATAGCCCATGGTATTCATGGCATTCTCTAACCCAGCTAGCTGGGTCCAGATGCTCAAGTGATGTCATCAGGGATCGTGTGCCTCCATACGGCACCTCGGGTTTCCTCCCGGGTGGGGCAGGAGGCGACCTCCCAGCAGGATGGCCACGGTCCCCCAGGTTAGCCAGCCAGAGCCAAGTGCCCAGAATGGGGTCCCACTCAACTCACACCTGTGTCAGAACAATTCTGGAGGGCGGAGGGGTGGAATGCTGTGGATGCCCAGGTCTATACCCGGCCATAGGTCTACACCTAGAACTGGGGAGGAAGGTGATGGCCTGAAAGTGCAGTGGGAACCAGAAAGGAAGGGAAGGAAAGGAAAACCAAAAGATGGGAGGACTGCCAGGCATTATCCGCTGCAGAGAACTAAAAATGGAAATGAGACAGGGTAAGTCATGGATGCCCTCTGTAAACTGTAAAGTGAGGTCAGGGGTAAGAGGTCATGCTCTGGGGGCACCTGGGTGGCTCAGTTGGTTAAGCATTTGCCTTTGGCTCAGGTAATGATCGCAGGGTCATGGGATCGAGTCCCACATGGGGGTGGGGTTGGGGGAGGGAGGTTCCTGCTCAGCGGGGAGCCTGTTTCTCCTTCTCCCTCTGCCCCTCCTCCTCCCCATCCCATCGTGCTCTCTCTCTCCCCCTCTCAAATAAATAAAATCTTTAAAAAAAAAGAGAGTTCATTCTCCAGTCCTCAGCACAGAACTTAGAATGCTAAACTAAACACCTGGACCTGTCTTGTCTCACCCACTCATCCCCATGCTCTTTGAGGGGAAGGCCAGGGTATTTCTGTCCTAAGTCTCCACAGCTGCTGGCACAGCCTCCCCACCCCGGAGGCTCCCCAGTTCCAAGCCAGCCAAGGTCTGGCTACGGCTGGATGTCCTGGCAGGGTGTGGAGAGCTGGCCAGCTTCCAAGCTGGGAAGAAGTGATGGGGCGGGGGTGGGCAGAGGGGGCCCAGCGTTTCAAACCTTGCTTGGCAGGTAGTTAGGATTAACCTTCTGACGAGAGGGGTCTGGATTGATCTAGAAAAGGAAATCTGCATCGCGTTGAAGCCAAAATAGGTGAGCAGAGCCCGTGAAGACGTGCCAGTCAACCACAGGCATGCAGGCAGCCCCCGTGTCTCCCAGAGGGATGGCGGGTCGTGCCTCCCTGGACTCCAGCTGTGTGCACAGGTCTCAGGACAGGTCCGGCAGCTGCTGCCCCTGCGTCTGTCCTGGTGTCACTGGGGCCGGCGTCAGGGAGATGCACCTGCTCTCACCCCCCAGAAGGGGCAAAGGAGGAAGTGGGCCGGAGGGAAGTCAGGGGCCAGGGATGTCGTGACTGACCTGTTGACATCTCAGGAGGAGACGAATTTGAGGAGTCTCAGACTCTGGGATCCTACAAACTAGAAAAATCTCAAAACCAAGAAAAACCTGGGGGAACCCCCATAAGCGGGCTGCTATTTCGATTTGTCAAGTAAAGTGTTTAAAAACAACACATGAGAAATTTCACAGTCATAAAAGAAAACACGTCAGCACCCTCAATGGAAAGAAAATTAAAATAACAGACCATCCTTTCCATTGAACCAGTCTGGCTTCACGAAATTCTCCGCGTGCACCTCATTTCCCTCGTTTTGCTAGGGGCCAGGCGTCACGGTCGGAGTCCTGCCCGCTGCTGTTTGACAAAAAGCTCATAGGCCTCGTGCAGCCCGGGAGTCAGGAGTTCGAATCCTGCCTGCCATCTCCTGGTTTCCATATGTTAAGTGAGCCATTGAGGCCCTCTGCACCTCAATTTCCTCATCCATAAAATGGGGATGGCAATTCTTGCCGTGCCGGAGTCCGTGTACTGTTATTTCTTGAGCACCAGCTGTGTGCCCAGCGCTCCCTGGATGCTGGGTACACAACAATGAGATGGCAGGCACAGGCCCAGACAGCTTAAAGGTCCCAGACAGAATTATGCAAGCCATTACACAATGAAGTGTTTAATGACAAGTTCAAGTGCCTTGAGGAAGTAAAAGGTGTTAGGAGGGTTTACAAACATAGGGGTGGACTGACCACCTGACCACTCCCAAGTGCCGTGACGATTACATCAAATCAATCATTCATGATTTGTCACATCCACAAACCACCTGTACTATTTACATATTTTTCTTTAAATGGATTCCTTTAACCCCTTAGATATATCGAGGCTCATTCCAACACATACTGCTCAGTTAGGTACCTTATAGGTTATCTTTCTATATCTTGTCCTAACACACACAAAAATTAACACATCAATATTTAAAAAAAAAAAAAAAAAAAAAAAAAAAGGTCCAGGAGTGCCTTGGTTCAGTTGGTTTAAGCATCTGGCTTTGGCTCAGGTCATGATCTCAAGGTCTGGGGATCGAGTCCTGCATTGGGCTCCCTGCTCAGCAGGGAGTCTGCTTTCCCCTCTCCCTCTGCCTCTCCCCGCCCCCACTTGTGCACTCTGTCTCTCAAATAAATAAAATATCTTTTTAAAAAATCTTAAAAAGTTCCAAAGCTCACTTTGGAAAACAGAAAGACAATCTTCACATGAATGCCTGGCACACAGCAGGCATTCCGAAAGTGCCAGTCCCTCTTCTCTTGGTCAACTGTCCTAGAAAGAAAGTGATGGTCATTTTGAAAACTTGGTATCCCTAACTCTTCTGTCCATGGACGCTGCCCCACCCCAGTACATTCCCTAATGAAGGAAAGTCAATCTTAATCCAATCTTAGCCCAGTTCACTGATACACTATTAAAGGAGAGTTAAAACCAGTTGGCTTCACACCTCAGCTTAAATTTACAGCGAAGTCCAGAAATGCCAGCCCCAGAGCCAGGGAAAAAACCACTTTCATCCAACTCGGGGGAAATCCTATAAATCAGCATATCACATACATGTACACACATGCACACACACGTACAGGCACATATATACTCACACACACGCCCTTTCCTGAGCAATTAAAGACTTTTAACTTTTTTGAATTTAACTCGGTTTAATCATATTTCAAGTTTCAAAAAAGTGGGGCAGATTTAGGTCAGAGAAATTTAATTTTGCCTTAAAAAAAAATAAGTGGGAAGTACAGCCCTGGCATGCACGGGTCACAAATGTAATCCTGGCAGAGAAGGGAAGGCACTATTAGTGAGCAGAGAGGGCTGGCTATTTTCGACACTGATGTAGTCTGTCTGCATATTAAATTCATAGAAATTTTCTTCCTTGCTACAAAAAAAAATAATGCTCTGTACCATTAGTTTTTAAATAAGTAGCCGCTTCAGATGATCTTTCTTTCTTTCTTTCTTTTTCTTTCTTTCTTTCTTTCTTTCTTTCTTTCTTTCTTTCTTTCTTTCTTTCTTATCCTTTCTTATACCCCCTCCCCTTTCTTTCCTTCCTTTCTCTATTCTTTCCCCTTTCTTTCCCTTTCTTTCCCTTTCTTTCCCTTTCTTTCCCTTTCTTTCCCTTTCTTTCCCTTTCTTTCCCTTTCTTCCTTTCCTTTCCTTTCCTTTCCTTTCCTTTCCTTTCCTTCTTCTTCCTAGATTTAAAAAAAAAATGTATTTGAGAGAGGGAGACAGCTGAGAAAGGGAGAGAGCCAGGGATCATGAGCAGGGGAAAGGGCAGAGGGAGAGGAAGAAGCAGACTCCCCACTGAGCAAGGAGAAGGACCCTGAGACCATGATACAAGCCGAAGGCAGATGCTTAACCGACTGAGCCACCTGGGAGCCCCTCTTTGTTTCTGATAAAGACACAAGTTCAAGAGATGTTTTATTTTCCTCTTAATTCCACCAAAAGAGACCCAGCTACGGAAGCGCCATGAAAGTGCCATGATGGCAAGCGATATTCAGCCCCAGTGTCCAGGGATGCTGGCGGGGGGGGGGGGGGGGGCTGTGGCAAATCGAGACCCTCCACTGTCACCATGGAGGAATGCACATCTCCCAATGGTCTGAGAGAAGCCAGAAATCTGGGCTGTTATGCGGACTCTCCTAATTTTTAAGCGCTGGCAACTCATTCAAATCAAAACACTCATAGGCCAAAGAAAGCACATCTGGGGGGTAGAGGTGGCCACAGGCTGCCCGTTTGTGACCTCTGATGGAGGAGGAAGAAACCTGGCTAGGAATCCAGAGATCTAGGTCTGGCCAAGGCTCTGAGACCCACTTAGCACATCGTGCCCACCCCCCACCCCCAGCTTGATCTCTCAGAGCCTCGCTTTTCCCATCTGTAGCATGCCAGGGCTGGCCTACTTTCTGTCCACGCTCTGCCATCTAGCAGCCTTGTCCGCAAAAGCAGTAAGTGGAAAGAGTGGCGTATCTGGGCCATGAAAGTGGGGCATAATTTGACACCATTTCAAAAAGCAGTAATTCAACGAGAAATGTTTCTCTTCCCCGGCTGAGGTTTTTGGAGGCAGTGGGCGTGTTTTTAGAAAAACACAACACACCAAGTCAGGAATTCCATCAGGAAAAACGTGGCAGCCCCGAATGGGCTCACATCTGGGGATTTGCTTGTTGAGAGAACATGCCGTTCTGCTTTCGACAAATGACCACGCAAGGCAAGAGACTGTGGGGCTGAAGTCGGCTCCTCTGGGAGCCCAGAGAGCAAGTGGCCCAGGACCGGCCGTCTGGTGAGCAGAGCGGAAGCACAGAGAGAGGCCTCCTATCTCCACGACCCACTCCCCGCAAAAAAAAAAAAAAAAAAAAAAAAGGCCACAAAGCTCTTGGGCACAATGAGCTTCACAGCCCCATTTGCCCACCCCAGCTTCGAAGGTAAGTCAACCTTCATCTAGAATTAAGCCCAACTTTCTAATTCCGTCTCTCAAATGGTCCTGAGATCCACCTGCCCGCCCCCCACCCATTTGCTAAATGTGGACTCTGGGCCAGGCACAATGCTAAGTGCCTTAAACACATTATCTCATTTAAGCCCAGAGCAACTCTCAACCTACCCATTCCACAGATGAAGAAACGGAGGCTTAGGCAGGTGAGCTTTTAAGTGGTGGAATCTGGATTTAAGCCTATGTCTGCACAAAACCGAAGCCTTCTAAAGCTACAGACTACTGTTTTTTTTTTTAAGATTCCACAGATAAGAGAGTTCATATGATATTTGTCCTTCTCTATCTGACTTATTTCACTCAGCCTAACACCTGTGATGTCCCCCATGATGTTACACATGGCAAGATTTCATTCTTTTTTATGGCTGAATAATGTTCTGTTGTAAACATATATCCCACAGTTTCTTTATCCTTTTGTCTATCAGGGGACACAGGTTGTTGGGAAATCTTAGCTATTAAAAATCATGCTGCAATGAACATAGGGATGCATATATTTTGGGGTTTTTTTAAGGTTTAAATAAATTGAATGAAAACATTTTTAAAAGTTGGGTTCTGTCAAGAAATATTAATCTTCATGGGGAGACCCCAATGAATCTGTCATGGAAAGAGGCCAGCGATGGATCCACTGAGCAGAGCCAGCCTGTGCCTGGGGAAACCATTGGAGGGCTCTTTCCGAACAAGGGAAAGAGACTCAGCTCCTCGGAGAGGGGAGGGTTCTTTTGCAAAGTTTCTCTGCCTCCTTTTCTCAAAACAAAGAGGAGACATGGGAGCACCAAGAAAACATGGTGGGACCCAGAGCAGTGGGACTTCTGGCCTGGCCATGCTCCAGCAGGGCCGTTTCGGACACCTTCTCTAAGATGGGATAATAAAAGAACCCCTTCGTGAGGATGCAAGGGGATGGTGTGCATCGAAGCACCTGCTCAAGGCCAGGTTTACAGAGGGTGCTCCCAACCTTCCCTCCCAACCTGCTTCCCCAATCACCCATTTTCCGTCTCCCAGATGCTCAGGCCCCAAGCCCCAGAGTCACCCTGGACTCTTGTCCCTTCCCAGATCCATTCTGTCAGCAAATCCCATTGGCTTGATCTTCGAAATACATCCCGAGTCCAACTACCCACCAGCCCTGCCGCCCTCCTCCTTCCCCTGCCCTGTCCCTGACCCTGTCTCCTGACCAAGTCACCAGGACCTCTTGCCTCAACAGTCTCCCAACGCCTCTGTGGCCTGCTCTCACGGCATCCAGAGGGATGCTGCTAAACATCAGGTTACATCCCTCCTCTGCTTGGAGCCCTCTGGGAGCTCCCACCTCACCCTCACTCAGAGCCGAGGCCACAAAGGCAAGCGGGCCCTAAAAGGCCCTATATCTCCGAAATGCCCTATACCATGTCTCCTGGCCCCCTCCCCTCACTCTTCTGCTGACGCAGTGGACTTCTAACTACTCCTGAGCAGCCTCCCCACCAGGTCACTCTGGGCTTCGGGGTGGGCTCTCCACTACCCCCCCCCCGCCCCCGCCCCCGGTGTGCAGGAGCAGACCAGCACCAGCCTACAAGAAATAGCTGCTAAATTTGCAGGAACTGTGTGAGCTGGTTAAACGACTGGTAGCTTGAAAGAGGCCACAGTGGGAGTCTTTATCCCATGGGAAGAGGCAAATGCTACAAATCAGGGCCTTTTATTTCCAGAGAGCCAAGTGACTTTCCCTTCAGTGACCATTCTATTTTAAATCAAGATTAGATGAAAAATACCACTCTTCCCTGCTGCACTACACCACTCCCCTTTTTACCTCCCTGCTGTTTTCCTCCATAGCACTCAGCATCCTCTGCCACACTATATGTATATACAAATATACATATATACATACAAATAATATATACATAAATGTATATGCATATGCAAAATATATATATTTATATTTATATTTGTGTTCTTGTTTGCTGTCCATTGCTTTCCCTGAAAAATACAAGTTCCACGACAGCAAGAACCCAAGGTGAGTTTTGCTTTCAGTTGCTTGCTAAGGGCCTGGAACAGTGGCTGCCTCACAGCAGGTATTCAACAGATGTGTGTTGGATGGATACATGGTACCAGTATTCTAATTATGGGACCCTATGCAGGGACAGTGTTTCAGACACTTGATGGGATTTGAGGCACATGCAAAAGGCCCAGAATAAAATACATCATACACAGTACTAGCCCAGGGGACAGATCTTCCGCTCTGGACACTCAGGCGCCCCTGGGGTTCCAATGCAGACCATCTCCATGAGCTACCAAGATGCAGTAGGCAACACACTGGACCAGGTGTGGGCCGATGCACTCTCTGAGCCACAGCTCAGAACTGGAGCTGGAGGAGACATCCAAGGTCCCTCTTTCCCATCTCCGACTCTTCAGCAAGCCTTGACTGCTGCCCGCGCTCCCCAGGAGAACCTACTGTTTGCAAGAATATTGAAAGTGGCATCCACCGTGGCCTCTCTGAGCTAAAAGTTAAGAAATTCTCCAAAGAGTCTTTAAGACGGTTCAGCCTCTCATCCAACGCTGAATTCCTTCTATAACATCTTAGACAGGCAGTCGTAAACGGCCTCAATGGTTGGCAAGTCTACCTATGATTAAACCAAAATCAGCCAGCTCATAACCTTTACTGCCAAACCTAGGTCGGCCGTGAGAGAACTGAGAGCAAGAGCAGCGATTCTCGCTTATGGTAACTCTTCGTACCAAACTGGTGATGGGTGCCTGGCACCCGGCGAACTATTTACTTCTGGAACGGGGAGTGGTCCATTTGCAGACATGTGAAATGCCAGCTCAGAAGGCACAAGACAGATGTCCAACCCCACATGGTAATAACACCAGGGTCAACAAGCTCTGACTTACCCGAAGACACATGCTTTCTCCAATTTTGTTCATACTAGTGACCGACTTGGTTTATGTTTCACTTTTAGACTTTTGATGGAGACCTTAATACAGGAGAGATTTCCTTTCTCTCTTCAATTGACTGTAGGGCAGCCAACAGCATCATCCCAAAGGTCAACGGCAACTCACCCCGAGCCCCAGGGTTGGGGAGACAATAGGGCAGGGTGGGGACTGTGGTGAGCTACGACCCATCCACCTAAAAGAGGTTTCCCCACTCCAGTCAATTGAAGTCATGTGGGAATGTGGGCACAGCGTTGACAGATCTTCTGATTTTTTAATGGAAGCCAGAAATCTGCCTTCTTGTGTGAAATGTCCAGCTTTTCAAATGTTGGCTCTATTTTCTGTTTTAAATATTCTGCAGACCAAACAAAACGCATCTTGGCTGCCGGCTTGCAGTCTCCGTGCTGCATCGGACATTACCGCAGTGCCACCAGAGGGAACATGAAGAAATCCAGTGGGTGCCATGACGGAAGGCAAAGGTCAGAGGAGAAAAGGATGGCCAGAGGCCCAAGAATGTAAGCATAAGTACAGTCGGGCCACTCCTTCCACTCCAAGTGACACTGACTCTGTTCTAATCCTTCCTCTCAAGTCTGGTGCACCTCCCATGCTTGGCGGGAGCCTCCCAGATACTCAGTGCTAATTTTGTACAAGAGGCTACGAAAAAGGATGACCCTCCCTTGAACACCCTTACTTGAAAAAAAAGATAATCCTCCAGGCCTGTGGGAAAGAGCATATGGGAGGCAGAACTGTAGCGTGTCTTAAAAGTAGCAACCTTGCAGAAGGGTTGAAGAGAAGAGATGATACACATAAAGGGTGTATGTAGCACGGTGCCTGGAAACATGAAAAATTTCACAAATGGCACTGCAGTCCCACAGACAGAGTGGACGGGGCATATGTAGAAGTGCATCGTGATGCAGCTATGGGTCTGCAAGGAACCAGTCCACTCTCCACTTCCAGCAAATGTTGCTGACTTCAGTTTAGGAGCCTGTCTTTCTCACACCCCATTCCTACATCCCGAGGTGGTGCACAGCAGAGTACAGAATCGTCCCAAACAGGGATATCCAGTAAGGGATGGGCACATCCCCTACATTTGGGTTCTTGATCCAGCCATACCTGAAACTAGAACTCCCCAGAACTTTTCATTTCCTGAAGTCAATACTTATTTTTTTTTTTAAACTTTAGTCAACCCCCAAATTTTGTTACTTACATCCAAAACAATCTCAACAACTATGTGGTCCCTTGGCCGGGTTTTTCTTTAACTCCAGCTTTGGGGTGGAGACGGGAGACTATGAATTCAGTATTGGGCATGTCAGGTCTTTATTTTTTTTTTTTAATTTATTTATTCATGAATGACACACAGAGAGAAGCAGAGACATAGAGGGAGAAGCAGGCTCCCCGTGGGGACCCTGATGCGGGACTCGATCCCAGAACCCCAGGATCACGCCTTAGGCCTAAGGCAGATTCTCAACCACTGAGCCACCCAGGCTTCCCCACATCAGGTCTTTAAAGCACTGAGAGCTCTTCCCACTCTTGCACCCCCACTGCCCCAACCTACTGACTCAACTTCCAATCTCCTGATGTGGCTTCCTTCAGGGCTCCCCCCTTTTTTCCTCTTTCATGTCTGTAGCCATTGGAAACTACCACCCCCGTCCCTGCAATGTGAGCAACACAAGAAGTTCTTTGCCATTCTAAACAGTGGCTGACAACCATTATGAAACCTGCAAACATTTCACCACTCCTAAATCAACCCCAGATGACAAAATAATAATCATCAGGAAACTAATGAAAACCCGAAGGAGGACAGATTTGGACCACGTTGTCATTACCCACGATGAGGGATGATCAGGAAAACGTCCTGAGAAAGACATAAAAATGAAGCAAGCTGATTGCTCCTTGGAAGAAGTCTCAGCCCCTGTTCCCATGAGATTCTGGTCCTACATTTTCCTGGAAACAATTTTTAGCATCTCTTGGCATCCTTCTGGTCAGGGATTGGTGAAGAGAAAAGAGACAGCAAGATAAAGCCTTCACGCTTTTTCACTAAAAGGAGATTCCCAAGGTCAACGGCGGTGCTTGGGGACAGGAGTCACAGACTGGCAGCCTGTATGTGCATTCTGGTGGTTCCTCATGGTGTCTTAAAACTCGGGGCATTTCTCCTAAAATCCAGATTTCATTTTCAGTTGAAAGATCAGAATATCTGGCAATAGAGAGCCCACATTCCTCCCAGCTAATGACTCTGCCCATTTCATTAACTTTGTTACCTGTGTGGATACTTGGAGTTTGCAATTAGTGGTTTCAGACTTAGGTCTTGTGTATTTTTATTTTTAAAGATTTTATTTATTTATTTGAGAAAGAGACAGAGCATGAGAGAGAGCATGAGCGGTGGTGATGGGTGGGGGGAGCAGAGGGAGAGGGAGAAGCAGATTCCCCGCTGAGCAGAGAGCCCAGTGTGGGCTCAATCCCAGGACTCTGGGGTCATGACCTGGCTGAAGGCAGGCGCTTCACCGACTGACCACTCAGGAGCCCCTGGGTCCTGAGTATTTCTTTTTTAAAAATCATTCAAAATGATACTAATTTTTATTTTGGGCTAGCCTGACTGACACAGAATGGCTGCTGGATTCTGAGCCAGGCCCCACCCGATGGGGTCCCTCCACCGTGACCTCATCTGCCCCCACCCCTCCCTCACCCGCCCAGCTCCCTTCTCAAGGCTTTGTGCTTGCCGTTTCTTCTCTCTAGAATGTTCTTCCACAGACAGCAGGGCTCTCTCACTCCTCCAGAGGCTGCCTGCTTAGTGAGGTCTCCCCTCCCCAGGGGGCACCTTCTATCCACCTTCTCTTGATTTTTCCTCACAGACTTACCACCATCTGACATTCTGTGTACTTAAAGTATTTGGGTGTTTATTTTTGGTCTTTCTCCACTTAATCACAGCTCCGTGAGGGAGCAGACTTTGATTGTTTTCGTTTTCTACTGTATTCCTCATGTCCAGAGTAGTTCCTGGTACACAGCTGGTGCTCTCTACATATTTTGGAAGGAAGGAAGGAAGGAAGGAAGGAAGGAAGGAAGGAAGGAAGGAAGGAAGGAAGGAAGGGAGGGAGGGAGGGAGGGAGGGAGGGAGGGAGGGAGGGAGGGAGGAAGTTTTCCATATTCAAAAGTAAAGGGAGGCAGGGGTGGAGGGTGAATAGGGTGGACGAGGAAAGCAAAAGGAGCCAAACCCAGAAAGTCTGCACACTTGGTCACTGAAGACCAAGGCAGATGCTTCTAGAGAAAAAGGGCCGGTCCACTGGAGAAGAAAGGGGGCCAGAAGAAAAACGAGTCCTGAAGTTAGGGCTTATGTTGGTGCTGGAGTTTGCAGGGATGGGGGTCTCTGCTCAGCTATGGGCAGTTTCTCATCCGTGCAGATTTTAACCCCGATGGCTCCGACTGCCAGGCTGCCCACGGGGGACTTGTCCTGGCAGCTTCTCACGCAGGGATGAGGAAAGCCAGTGTCTCCGGCTCCATCCTAAGTCCTCTGGTCAAACCTGGTCCACTTTCCAACCTGAGCCTCACGTCCCAGGCATCTCCCCCTTGGCTCCCATTCCAGACCACACCACAGTGCTTGTGCCCCACAGGGAGACACGATTTCTATGGGGACTTGCTCCTCAACAGGTAATAGAGAGCATCTAACCATGACGGGCTGTGCATCAGGTGCTCTTGTCTGCAGGTCAGAGCTGCTCACTCTTAGGATGTGGACTCGCTTCACAAATGAGGAAAACAAAAAAAAACAAAAAAATCAAATGAGGAAAACAGACCAGGAGGGGTTATTATAAAGCCAAGGACACGAGGCTAGTGAGTAGTAGACTCTGGATTTGAATCTTGACGGTCGAGCTCAGGTGCATTATGCTGCACCTAAAGCCATAGAATACACCACACACACACACACACACACACACACACACACACACACAAAAGCCCTGAAAAAAAGGAAAAAAATATAGCTAAGGCTAACACACTCTTTGCTTCCTTCCCTCTCATGCCGGTCTGGAATTAATTAATTGTCCAGTTAAGTGAAGGTCAAAGGCAGTTAAAGAGGCAGGGGGTGCGGGAGTTATAAAGACAACCTCTAGAACCATACTCCGGGCTCTGTTTCTTACACGCTGTGTGACCTTAAACCAGTCACTTAACCTCTTTGTGCCTTACTTTCCTCCTCTAAAGTGGAAATAATTATGGCCCTTCCCTCATAGAATTATTGTAAGGCATACATGAGTTGCTGCCTATACTCGTTCGGAACAGATCCCAGCATGGAGTAAGCATTCTGAGGTCATTTTTATTAACGTCATATTCATTCAAAGGCAAGTCATTCTTCTTTTGAAGATCTGCGACACAAGACTAAATGTGCCCAGACACTAAGGTGCCCTGAGACGGCTTTAATGGCATCCTGGAGAGATCTCATTAGTTTCATCTTATTCCCCCTGAGAATGGAGTGCAGAACTGTAATTCTGACTAGTGGAAGGTTCTGTGACTTGGGGCACGTCACACCTCCAGGCTGGTGTTTCTTAAGCTTCACTCATGAAGTCGGCCTGCTTTTTGTGCCATGTACGCTACTAATTACCTGATGGACTTGATCATTCTTAAACCATTTTTATCTTAAGCAGTAAAAAGTTGCAAAAACCATTCGTTTTAAGATGCTCGTTACATCTTTCCCAAAAGCATACTTAATACAGACAGAACTCCAAAGAAAGAACAACGCTTGTGCACGTTTTAAGTTCACGTGGAAAGGGTACACAACACCCCATTACAAGGAAGCCTGTCCTTTGGAGGATTATAGATTCTTCCCAAATGTGCAAAATCCCAAGTAGCTACTGAAGAACAGTCAAGAATATTCCCAGGGGCGAGCCACCTTCACTTTTGCTTCTTTTTAGAATACTTTGGGGGGGGGTGCAAATCCATAATATCTAAGAGCGCTGCTCTCAGAACTACAGAATGTGTCCCACCCATCGCTGACCGAAGCTGTCTAACAAACCCGATGTGGACAGCACGTGCCCCAGGATCAAGTGAAGAGACTGAGGCTCAGAGGACTTGAGATGCCTGCCCTACGTCACACAGCAGGTGGGTGGCAGGGTGGGAAGTCCATCCCACACCCTCTTCTGCAGCCTCCCACCCTCTGATAACCTGACTCTTGGCCCCACATCAGAGCCAAGGGCCTGGTTTGGTCTGCGGACGAGGTGATGCCCCCCACCCCGGTTGGCAGAAACTGCAGGGGTTCTCAAAAAATGTCCCCTAGCGAAGAACATCACAGCCCTCTGCCACTGCCTTTTTTATTGGTTGTTCAAGAAAAAATCCATCCATTCTCAATGGCAAGGCGGATAAAAGGCCACACAGATGCAGGCTTGGTGAGGGTGAAGGATGTCACTGAAATGTAGAAAGAGGACACAAATCACAGGTCAGTCAGGGAGAAGTGTCTGGATCGTCTGTGCGCTCGCGCCAGCAGGGCTGCAGGGCACGGGGTGGAACCGGTCTGCGCTTTGGGATGGAATCTCGCTGAGCAGCCACTGGAGCAGTGCAAGGCTCAGTTTCCCTACTTGCTAAATGGACCTTTGTACGTCATGGGATTTTGTTTTGAGAGGACTAAACAAGCTTTGTGAAAGTGTCTGACACATCAAAACTCCCGCAGGAGACTTTTAAAGCCACTTCTTCCCTTCCCATTCCCCTCCCTGCACACTGAGAGCGTTTTCACTTGCAACTCTCAGATGAAGGCAGGCATACCTGTACGCGCGAATTCCTCAAAGTCACAAAAGTCTGGGGCAGTTTCATTGACCAGATAATAGCACAAAGGCTAAACATCAACAGGGGTACCTGAGTCTTCCAAGCACTCACCACGCCCCGACATAGGAGCTATTTTATCTCCGTTCAGCAAACAGGGAAGCTGAGGACATAGCTCAGATGTGAACCCTGGCAGCAGGGCTTCCGAGCCCCAGCTGTCGGCAACACACCACCGTCCATACAAGTCTGGTGAAGAGCAGCATTTAGACGACCTCAGCTCGTCAAGCATATCAGATCTGGAACATTCTGAGCGGGTACCATGCAAAGGTGGGGTTAGGAGGGGGCCACACGTCTTTGGCAGGATAAAGTAGCAGAAGAAAAAAATGAGAAATCTTTTGTTTTTCTTTTTCGATTCATTAAGGTTTGTTGGGGTGAGCAAGAACCTCATTTTTTTTTCTTCCCATGACTTCCCTTTTATTTTAACGGGGAAACGTGCATTTCAAAGACTGCTCAATAGCAGCGTTGAAGTCTCAAGTTCAATCACAATGTCCCCATTGTGATTGGGGGACTCCTTGGCCTTTAAGCTTGGGTTATAAAAATTTGGTCTGAGCCCAAAGTCTGGCTTTAATAGAATATTTTAATTTTGTTTAATGAATATTATTTTAAATCTGTTTGGCAGTTTTAAAATGTGTTCTTTTATTTTCAAATTAAAATTTACTAATGTTCAGTGCTTTCCTGGGGGTGAAGGTGCAGCAAAGAGGTAGGAGTGATAATAACACAAGCTACCATTTATTGAGTGCTTACTATGTGCCAAACACCCTGCTCCGAGCTTTATGGGTGCCACCTCTTTTAGCCTTCACCACCACCCAGGGAACAGAGACCACTGCCTCCATGGTCTGGGAAGCCGAGAGAGTCAGCCCCCACCTGAGATGGCACAGTTAGTGAGTTGGGGGTGGGTGGGTTCAGGTTTGTCAGAACTTAGGATCTGTGCTCTTAACCACTGCCCTACAGTTTCTTGATATTGAAAAAGGACCCAATTCACCAATAACTTAAAGGGACATCGACAACCCAATCTGTGACTCCCTATAATCTCAAGGGCAAAAAGAGCTGGCTTGAGCCTAAGAGCTACCCTATTGGGTATTCCATATAGGCAGGCACTGCAGCAAAGCAAAGTGTTTTATACGTCCTGTCTCATTTAAATTCTCACAATGGCCCTTTGGAGCATTTATAAGTGTTGTTATTATAGCATCTCCATTTTCTAGAGAGGAAACTGAAACCCAGTTTTGTGCAGCTTATAAATAATAATAATGATAATAGTAATAAATAACATAGCCACCAACTCTAATTCATACTGTTTGCCGTGCACTATTGCAAACACTTTATATGTAGTCACTCCATCTCCACAACTCTTTGGGGGAAGGCACACAGTTATCCACTCTGTTTTACAGATGAAGAAACCGAGGCACAGGGAAATTTGGTAACTTGCCCAAAGTTAAATAGTTGGTTTATGCAGAGCAGGGATTTGAATCCAAACAGCCCGGCTCCTGGGTTCATGCTCTTAATCTGTAGGCTATACGTCAGAGTCAAGGCTTAAATTCAGGAAGCCTGATTCCTACCTCCCCACACCACCACCACTTGTTCCCCACCACCTCTTGACCAAAGCAGAAGGAAGGTCACACTCCCCAACATAGTTCTAGGCACAAAAGCCAGTATACTGCTTGTTGAATTAGGCAGGCCTGCTTTGAAGTAAGAGTCTACAAAGTTGGGTCTTTTTCTCCAACCTGCTGCTTGAATAGCGGGAAGCTCAAGAAGTCATATCACTGCCCTCTAGATCCTCAAAGGTGAAGAAGAGGCAGTCCCATATTGGTGGAGACGCATTGGGATCCTGCTATCAGAGGTGCCAGATCGGGTCCTTTTTGCCTCTGGATCTCCAGTAATCAGCCCAGCGCCTAAAACACTGCTCAGTAAATACTGCCGAATAAATGCATGAAAAAATGAATGCATTTGTAACTTTCCCCCAGCACCATGCAATGTATCAGGCACATAGGAGGCACTCAATAAATCACAAATCAGGGAGATGGTCTATGCCATGTCCTGTCCCAAGAGCATGTCTTTCCTTGTCAACAAAATTTGTCTTGTCATATTGCAATAGCTCAAGGGTCAGGAAACTTATTCTATAAAGGGCCATGCGGTCTTACAGTAACTACTCAACTCTGCTACTTTAGCCCAGAAGCAGCCATAGGCAATTCCTTAGGCCCGCTACCTGCAGAGATGTGGCCACCATTTCAATAGATTCCAACACTAAACTTTCTTTGATTTCTACAAACAAGGACAGGCTCCAGATTCTCTGAGAATCAGCAGATGTCTCTTATTTCTGGATCCAACTTTTTATGTGACCATCAGCTAAAATCCCCCAAGCAAAACAAGTGGAGATTAACTTTGAAATCTGGCTCTCCGGGCCAGACTTGTAGAGGAAAGGTAGTTTTTATTACACCAGGGGGGCCTGGATATCCGAGTGGTTAAGAATCGAAACTGGGTCAATCCTGGCTCCAACATGAGCCATGTAGCCCTGGGCAAGTTACTTCACCTCCCTGAGATTCAATTTTTGCATCTTTAAAATATGCAAAACAATAGCACACTCCATCTAAGGCTGTTTGGAGATGGAAATGTGTTTGCTTAGCGTGGATGCCTAGCACATAGTAAGTGTTCAATAAAAATGGGCCACTTGTTATGACCCCAAAAGTCTTACGTTTTCTTAAAAACAAACAAACAAACAAACAAACAAGAACTAATTTGCTAAAAATGAATAAAGAAAGGACAGACAAGATGCAGGAAAAGACATTTCTAAAATCAGGTTCCTAAAGACACCCCAGCAAGGCATTCCAGGGATCCCAAAGTGTCAGAAAATTCTCCCTTCTAGATCAAACCACTAGTGTGCCCTCCAATTTCTCTTCCCCCTCCCCCCAAAGCCTGCTTCTATGTCCTTTTATCACTCTGCCTTTCTTGTGGGCGCCAGAGCAACGCAGAAGACATTTGGAGCCTTGCAGACATTTGCTGAGTTTAAGACATTCTTTCTCCCCTCCTTCTCTGCACGTCCCCCTCCTTCTCTGCCCATCCCAACATTAACGTCTCCAGGGAGCATGGTCTCTGTAGCAAGCGGACAGCACCAGAGAGCTCTGGCCCGTGGCAGACCAGAAGTGAATAATCTCCTCGGCTCCATTCTTCTCCACAGCCGGATGGGGCCAAGACTCTGTTTACAACACAAGCGGCAAGTCACAACTTGTCATGCCACATGACACCATCCCAGCCGCGAGTCACCACTTCCCTCTACTGTACCAGTCACACAAAAGGCCAGAGGTACAGGAATCTGATTCCTGTGCTCCTTCCCTATCCACCACCTTCCCAACTGAGAAGGACATGCATACCTTTGCTGGAGAGACAAATGTTTCTAGAAAACCCTGAAACAGAAGTCCCCATACCTACAAATGATACATACCCACAAAAGAAAACACTCTCTTTGCATTGACATCCTTTCTGTCTGTCTCTCTTTTTTTCTTTTTAGATTTTGTTTATTTATTTATTTATTTTTTGAGAGAGAGAGAGAGCGCACAGACGAGTCTGCTTCTCCCTCTCTGCTGAGCAGGAAGCCTGACGCAGGGCCTGATCCCAGGACTCCAAGATCCTGGCCAAAGATGAAGGGAGACGCTGAACCCACTGATGCACCCAGGAGCCCCCTTCCTATCTCTTCTGAAAGGAGGCTTCCTCCCTACATGGGGTTTCTATCAGCACTGAGGCTGGTACCAAACTCGGGGATACACTAGACCCCCTCTGTCTCAGTGCCTTTCAGGGAGCTGCCCATCAACAAAGACCTAAAGGTGTGTACTCACACGGCGCACCCCACATGCTAAAAAACACATCTGTGTTTGTAGGAACAAGAAAGAAATTGCTTTGGAGACAACTAATACCTTAACCTCGAAGTGACTATAGGAAGGGGATGGGAGGTGAAGGAATTGACCAGAAGGAAACAAAAGACATTTCGACCTCTGCTGCTCCGGCTGCAGCAGATCCAAACACCAGGAATGAGACTTCTGCCTCCGAGTAAGGGGCAGCCCTGGAACCTGCTTTTTCTGCGGGGCTGGGAGAGGGGAGGGTTCCGAGGGGGATGGGAATTCCAGCCTCCACACCTCACTTGACCCCAAGAGCGTCTTCATTCATCCTCAGAGCCCTAATCAAATTGAGATCTTTCAGCCGTGGGCTCTGCAGCCCCCATTTCTGTGTCCACTTCAACCAAACACATCTACCAGCAGGAATGTAGAGTTGGCCGAGGTAAGGAGAACTGGTGGTTTTCGCTCTGTTTTGGTGACCTTCATAGGGCTTATTTATGCACTTTAAGCTCATGACCTAATACATGTTGGTTTGGCTTCTCTTGTCATAATAGCAGCCTGTAAAAAGCTTTTGAGAATTCCCCATGTTTTCTTATTTTGGGTCAAGAAAATAAAATCGATATCTAAGTAACCTAAAAAAAAAAAAAATGGCCCGTACAATCTAAAAATTTGGCACGTTTCCCCTAGGACTAAAGCTATCTTAAAGCCTCAAAGAGCATCAAAGTGAAGACTGGCCATTGTCATTTTTTAAGGTGAGCTATTTGGTCACAGCCTATGTGAGAATTAGCTAAGAGGGACTTTTTGACATAAGTCAAACAATGACATTTAAAACTCACGCTAAAGCAATTACCGTGGATTTTTCCGTGTTTTTCCCATTTCTTAAACAGAAGTGTATATGTTTTCAGCATAGTTTCTTGCTGTGATTTTCTTTCTTGGCAAAGCCACATCTTACCATGAAACCCCAAGTATGCACGCTACAGAACAATAATGGTTGAAACAGACCCGGCTGTCTCTGGCATGATTTTTCTTTACGAAATTAAAATGTCTTTTGGCTAATACGCTGTACGTTTCAGTTATGAAAGGCCATTCTTGGGAGATGAATAGAAAAGAAAGGGGAACTGACAGAGTCAGCTGAGGCGAGACACAAGTGAGTTGCTATATTCATACAGTAGTCAGGCCCTCCAGTTCCTCATTCTTTGGGGGGGGGAAATGTCGATTTTTATCTCTACTCCTCTCGTTACATTCACAGGGAGTCGCCAATTCTCTTCGGAATGACTCTGAGTAGGTAGGGACAGATCCGTGACGTCTGGGAACGTGCAGATTTTAAAAATCTAACTCTACTAGATACTCACAAGGGAAAAGAGTGGGGGAAAAATCCAGTGCCAAGGAAAATCAGCACATGTTACTGATCCAACGCTCTTGATGCAAAACGACAAAAAAGTCCTACCTTCTTTTAAACACTCTGTTCATCTCGGAATCTGCCTAAATTAGCCATCTCATGGCAAAGAAAGTGGACCATGTGCACAGTCTCAAAACTGGTCAGATGTAAACCTGTCTCCCTCGCCTATCTACTCATCTGAGTTCCTGTTTTCAATTTCTGGATACGTCGCAACGCGGAGGCAGACGCTACAAAAAAAAAGCACTAGCAGGCACATCTTTGCCCTAAACCAGGATCCTCAAAGGGCAATGACAACAGCAAGGAGGCCCCGCTTTCTAGGGACCCCGGATTGTGTGCAGAGCCCCTCTCATCCATCCTGCCAGGCTCTGTCCCAGAGTGGGGGCCCTCTCAGCCTCCCCCCTGACACTCTGCCTGCCGGTCCCAGATTCAGGCAACTGACGTCCTCATTAACCTTCAAAGTGGCAGAGATAAATCATTCCAGTTACCTGACTCTTGGGACCACCTGTTCCAAATTATTTTTCGCTCTCCAAATGTTTATAATCTGACCCCCAAACAACAACCCACTATAGTGATCCAGCACCTTCCGGTAAACTCGATTTGGACCGTCTACCAGAACATTTTAGGGCCTTGCCACTGCCAGTAAACTTACTGACTCTTTTTAGGAACTGAAATGTGTAGCATTATAGTATCAAAGAACAAATTGAATTAGGCCTTGTAAATAAACATTTTCCTTTACGGAACCGTATACAACGTGCTGAATATCATGACTCAGGAAGGCTCATATTTGTGTTTTCTCCATAATTGATACGATTTTTCTTCTGTTTAAAACAACAATAACAACAAGAAAAACATCAGGGAAAATTCAGAAAATAACTGAGTTCCGTGCATTTCGGACCAGCCTAATTTGGCATCTCTTTCCAAGGGAAAGGGGAGCAGGAATGTTCTCTGGGCCAAGGTTTTCATAGCACATGGGTAAGGCACCGTCCGCAGAGGTCTGAAGGCCTCGGTTCTGCTTTCCCTGGCTCTGCAGCCTCTCGTGAGTCATCTGATTTGAGACTCAGTTCTCTGGTTAACAAAGTTGAGCTATGATAATAATAATTAATGCTACTAATACTAATACCACTACTAATAATAGAATTTAGGGCTGGCACACAAGTGTTCAATACGTAGCAGGCATTTCCATCTCATTACTACTAAACACAAGGATGGAATTTGCAAATGCAGAGAAAGGGCAAAGACACCAGCAGGAGAAGAGTGAGGGAAAAAAAAAGAAGAAGAAGAAAAAGCAGCAAAACTAAATTGAAAAGCTTGTGGCTTCTTTGGTTCTCTATCCCCTGAATATACCTGGAAGGTACTTCGTACCCTGAAATCGATTTTAAATCACATGCCATGAAGAACAAGTTCCGGCCCCCTCCGACTCATTTACAGAGACAAGTGGGTCTGAGCCAGTCACTTCAAGTATTTGCCACCTGACGGAGGGTGTTTATCCTCGGATTAGAAGAGGTGTTAGTTAGTCAAACACCATTAGGCCAGTTAAGATCTTCAAATAGCGCAAATGAAGCATTGTCTCAAGCAAATTCTCTGCTAATCGTTTCCCTACTAGAATCGTCTTTGGGTTGTGTACATTTGGGGCTGTCCAAACTGCCACCAACAATAGGGGATGTAGGGAATGGGCCATTCAGGAAGCTGTTAGGATTTGGAGGGTGGGGGTGAGAGAGGAAGGTGGGGAGCGAGAGGGGCGCCGTGGGAAGTGTGCATGAGTGTGTGTGTGTGTGTGTGTCTTCTGTCAACAGGCTGTGTTTTCTCAACTCTGGGGTTAATTCTCTGTAGAGATTCCTTTTTGAGCAGAGTCCACCAACTCCTTTTTGAGAGCAGCTAGCTAGAAAAAAAAAATTCCTTCCACCAACAAAACCCAGTCTTGGCAAGAGTCAGAAGGTTCAGCCTTTGGAGGTAACTGAATAACCAGCCACCTCACCCCCATAAGCCCCACAGATACAGAGAACACATTGGTGGGCAGATTCCCCCCTCAATAAAAAATCTTTTGGGGACGGAGGTTCTCCTGTCCCCCAAGCAGTGCCTAGGAGGCCAGACAGCCTAGCACTTTATCTGTGCCTAGGTGAGAAGCAGATGAGTTTTTACCCTGCCACATGAGAGAAAGCCTTCTCCCCCAGCCTGCACACATGCACACGCGTACACACACGTACACTCCCCCCCCACACACACACACCTCAGACCTGTGGCCACTGCCTCATACTTGTGCTGTTAACTTCTTGCAAAAGCATTTTTATAGTAAGGAGGCCTGCCCAGCAAAGACAAAACCCTACCTGGAGACAACATCCACCCATGCCTTATAGAAGGGAACATGCTGTTGGAGGTGTGCGTGGATATTTAGGGACCGGCAAAGGTCTGAACAAGATATTTCCACTCCCTTCATTTTCTGCTGACAGTTATGGGCTCTCTCTCTCTTTCTCTCTCTCTCTCTCTCTCTCTCCGAGAGAGAGGCATCTGTCATGAGCTGCTGGGAACCCCGCTTATGCACCATAACGGCCTGCGATTTTATTATACAAGGAGTTTATTGCTGGCCTAATTAGTTTCAAACTGGGCATTCCAGCTGAGGACACCTAAAAAACATCTGGTGGAAGAAGCGAGAACGGGTCCTCGTTCGGAGCCGGTTACGGTTGGATTTCTGCATAACTCTGGTCTCCCGCGCCCGAACACAAGTTATCTTTGGAAAAGCAACTGAAAAAATAAGGAAATGTTTCTTCTTTGTGGGAAGGGAGTCATCTTGTCATGGGGGAACGCAAAACGTCTTAAAGTGGACGCTCTTGGACCGTATATACCTTTTCACAAACTGCCGGGGTCCTCCTTATCTGGCTTCACCCAATTCAAAATGTACTTAGCTCCACCATAGAGAGTTGTTTTTTTTTGTTTTGTTTTGTTTTTTGTTTGTTTTTTTTCTGAGGACTCCTTCCTTATTCCAACAGCAGCTAGCATTTTATCAATTTATCCGTCTGGAACGAGGCTTGCAATCTTGTACGTGCAATTTAAAGCAGAAGTAAGACCACATATTTGAAACAGCATGTCTTGGGTGTTTTTGCCAAATGGTAATCCTATAACAAGTCAACAAATCATAGCTCTTTATGATGTGTTTAATACAACACAAAAGGCATGAAAAGAAGACTTTAGAACTTAAGTGATGAAAGCATCTGGTTTTTAAAAAATCCCAAAGAATCGGAATAACATCTTTTTATTTTATTTTATTTCCTGTAGCCATTTAACATTAGGAAAGAGACTGATCCGTTCATAGAGTATTCTCTTACGCACACAGCCAGTACGCGAGGTGAGCTGTTTCCAAGGCAGAGGAAAAATGCCAATTCCTTTAAGATAAAACAGTTAATAATACTGCGAAGCTAAACATCACAAGAGAAGAACGGCCAGACTACCAAGGACGTGTAGGACCCACGATCGGCTTTTACAAAGTTGAGGCCCTTTCGGATCTAGTCGCATTGGTCCAAAGTGCCAAACAGTAGAGTTTCCTCCAAGGACAAGGAGATTTTTTTTTCCCCCTTACAAACACGACTTTATGTTTAGTCAAAAGCAAGATTCAAACCATCACCGTTTATGACATACATCTTTTATTATGTTAGTCTCAGGATGTCTAAAGGCAAGGAAGTATAATGTTTAAGGGGTTCAAAGACGGGGAGAGAAAGAGTGGAAAACGCGAACCTTTCTTGGGTAGAGCTGCCTGGAAGATTTTTCACCAAGATTATTTTTAAAAGGAGGTCTCCCTGCCCTGCCTCCCCCCACCCCCAGCGCCCCACAAGGCCCAGAGGCTGGAAATGTGGCTACTGGTTCAGCCGTCCTACTCTGGGAGTAGAAATGGCACTGGGGCAAGAAAGGGCTCATGAAAGGGCTCAAGATTTGGTTTTGAAATACAGCAATCATCCGCCGGTTATAATTTCCTTTGGAAGGGAGCTCCGTAACTCAAACATAATTCAGCACTCAAATCCTTACTCGGTGTTTGTAAATCATCCTGCCTCCCGGCTCTGCCCTCGCTCAACAACCGGCCCCCGAGGTTCACTCGCTTCGCTGTACCTGGTCACGAAAAGGTACCCTCCCCACCGGGAGCTGATTTATCCCTCCACGTTACAAATATCTAAAAGAAAAGTCATTAAAGATCACGTAGCGTTTCGGGGAGCAAGGGGGGACGGAAGGAAGCGGGATCCATAAAGATGCAGCTCAGGCTCGCTTTGCAAAAAAAAAAAAAAAAGCACTCAGCCCGCAGCGTGCACGCCGGGCGCGCTCGGGAGCAGCTGGGTTCCCGGCCGGAGCGCTTCGCCTCCAGCCCCTGAGAAATGCGCTCCGAGGACCGCGCGATGCGAGTCCTTTCAGGGCCAGGCTCTCCGAGGATCCCCGGCGCGGCCGGACTCTATTTGGGGGCAGGAAATAAATCTGCGGGGCTGAGGCCAGCACGGCCGCTGAAGCTCCAGCCTGCACGGCTAGCAGGCAAGTCCTCTCTCCACTTTCTCCCATTACAGCAAAACCCGAGGCTCCGTCTCCACGGTCTTCGGAAGCAAAGTTTTTTTTTTTTTTTTTTTTTTTTTTTTTCCCCCAGGTTGCAAAAACTCAGGCTTCAGCCAGCGCCGGGACGTCCGCCCCGGTGCAAAGCCCCCCACCCCCCACCCCGAGCCGGCCCCGCGCAGGGTGGGCGAGCCCTTCCCGCCCCGTCCCGGGGGCTCCACGGACGGCGCCCGTGGGCGTGCGGGGGGCTCCCGGCGCCTCCTCGGTTCGGACCCGGGGGGTGCCGGGGCAGGGAGGGGAAAGCGGGGGACACCCCTGGTCGCCGACCACCCGGGTCCGGAAAGGAGCCAAACGCAACCCACCGCGTCTACACCGACCCGCGCGCATGCACTTGTCCCGCGCGCCCGAGTGCAAACTTGAGTCGCTGCCCCCCCCCCCGCCCCCCACTCCGAGCGCCCGAGGAAACTGAGGCCCGGAGCCCGGCTTTGCCGGGACGGCACGCGCCCGCGGTGCCCGTGCGCCCCCGCCCCTCCCCGAGCGCCCCGACAGCTGCGGAGGCGCCAGCCCAGGGGTCCGCGTGGGCCGGCGCAGGCGGGGAGCCCGGCGGGAGGTACTCACCGCGCGCGGTGGAGAGGGCGCCCCGGCGCGGGCGGGCGCGGGTCCGACGCGGCCGGGCTGACTGCGCGGGCACCGAGCTGCTCTGCCGCCGCGCCGCTGCCTCCGCCTCCGCCTCCTGGGCTGCGGCGGCCGCTGCCTGCGCGGGGAGGACCGGCCCCTTCCCCTCCCCGGGCCGGGCCCTCCCTCTGCCCCCGCCCGGTCCCCGCGCCGCTGCGTGGGCGCGTGGGGGCGCCGAGGCGCGGCGCTGGGCTCCGCGGGCGCACACGCCTCCCCCCCTCCGGCTGGACGCGCGTGGCGCGGGGACCCGGCCCTGCCGCCGCCGCCGCGCTGCTCTCCGCGCCTGCAGCCCAGCCCAGCGCGCCCGCTCCTGCCGCCCGTCCGGGGGCGCGAGGGCGCAGCCTCCTCCCCACCCTCCCGCACCCCCACCTCCTCCCTCCGCAACCCGGGCGCGGCCCCTGAGAAAAGCACCTCGACAATTACACCGGCATCCACGCACCCATCCACTCATCCATCCATCCACCCACCCACCCATCCACGCACCCATCCACTCATCCATCCATCCACCCACCCACCCACCCATCCACGCACCCATCCACTCATCCATCCATCCACCCACCCACCCACCCATCCACCCACTCAGTCATTCATCCATCCACCCACCCATCCATCCATCCACCCACCCACCCAGCCACCCACCCAGCCAGCCAGCCACCCACCCACCCACCCACTCACCCATCCATCCATCCACCCATTCACCCACCCATCCAGCCAGCCCGCACTGAGCATCTACTGTGTCGGGTACAGTCCCTGGGAGATTCGACTCGAACAAGCCACAGAGTCGTTGTCTGGGCTCGGGAACTACCTGCACATGGGGAGGGAGACCATAAACAAACAAGTGGAAACGCAAGGTAATTTCAGAAAGTTAGAATTATCATCGAGGGGGAAAATTATGTGCCGGGGGCGCAGGGCCGGTAATCTTGGAAGAATCTGGAAGGACTTCTCGGAGGAGGTGACAGCTGAATTATAAGAAAGGCCACTGCTGGTAATATCTGAGGGAGGAGAGTTCAGGGATCATCCACCTACATTTCACCCACTTTACAGATAGGGAAACTGAGGTCCCAAGAACGAAACTGGCTTACCTAAAATCAGTGGCACATGCCCCACCCCACACACCCTCAAACTGAGGGACCTCACTCCCTTCATCCTCTTCTGGTCACTTCTTTCAATCCTCCCCACGATAAACTGGAACAGAGTTGAGGCAGTTTTGTTCTTTTTTTTTTTTTTTTCTCCCTGACGACCACTTCATTGTGGATGCTGCAATCCAAAATCAATACCAACCACTGCCATTCGTTAAGCTCAGTAAAAATAAAAAATAAAAAATAAAAAATAAACCGGGTCCCCAGATAAAGTTGAATTTTAGAGAAGCAAGAAATAAGTTTTAGCATGATGTCTTAAGCAAAAGCTGATAATACTTATATTAAAAGTTATTGGGATGCCTGGGTGGTTCAACGGTTGAACGGCTGCCTTGGGCTCAGTCCGTGATCCCAGTCCCCGGATGGAGTCCCGCATCAGATTCCCTGTGAGGAGCCTGCTTCTGCCTCTGCCTATGCCTCTGCCTTTCTCTGTGTGTTTCTCGTGAATAAATAAATAAAATCTTTTAAAAAATTATTCATTGTTCTGCTCAAATTCCAATTTAACTGGATGTCCTGTATTTTCTTTGCTAAATCTGGCAACCCAAGATCATCCAGCAGTGCCCACCCCTTCCTTATCCCATTTAATCCCCAAGAGACCCATAGGTAGATAGATGCTGTAGGCATGTCCATTTTACAAATGACCAAGTTCAAAGAAGGCAGAAAGTGGCTGATCCAGGGCTGAAATTCAGGTCCAGCTGATGCCAAAGCCCTTGATTTTGAGATATAATATCCAGATTTCAACTCCAGCTGTGGGTTACAGGAAAGCTGATGAAGCTTTAGCTCCTGAGCCCCTCACCCGCTGGCTCTGTTTCTAAGGTTCTGGCATTTTGTACATTTGACATGAACAAATGACTTTGTGAACACATCCCTAGGTCCCTATCAACACACTGTCATTTAGGTGCAGTCAGTAAAGAGCTGTCTCTTCCCATTCTGATTCTCCACTCTAGTACTTGATCCCCAGGGGGTGGTGTGGGTGTGGCCACCGGCATTTTGGAGATCCAGTCAAGGGAAAGTTGAGTTGGGAATTTTGTGATGTTTGTGGTATTTTTCAGCTTCTTAAAATCTGAATTTGTCGCTATGTGTTTTCTTAAATTCAAAGAAATATCCACGTTTGTACCTAATTTGGGGCTTCTATCATTTTTCTTAAATTGGGTTCCCAAATTGTGTGTGCTGCAGGCCCTGCCATACCTGCATGCACCTCTGGCCAGAGCTGATTCTCCACTTTCCACTCTTACAGGTTTAGGTAGAAGCAAATGTACTCAGTAATGACTGTTCTCCTTCCATGAGCCAAGTAAGCACCAGACCTGTAGCTCCGAGGGGACTCTTCTGTTCCTAGAGGCAGAACATACATATGTACTTGGCCGTCATTTCCTCATCTCTAAAACGAAGATACCTGTACCCATGTGATATTTTTGTGATAATTCACTGAGGTCACGCTTGTAAAACACTTTCTAACCTGCCTGTAGCTGGTACTAGTGATGCTCACCAAATCTTATCATTGTACACACAACTTCTCTTCCCACAGCATCTTGCAAAAAGCCCCAAGTCGTTCCAAATTAAGTGTCTTTATGCTCTCCTGAGGTGTTTCATTTATGTTGGCCCGTGGAACCTTAATATAATTTTATTTAAACAGTAGCAGGAAGCAGAGTTTTTTTTTCCCTAAAGGAATAGAATGGGATAGCCTGCCTAGAAAATAGCAAGTGGATTGCATGCAATAAGAGTGTGTGTGTGTGTGTGTGTGTGTGTGTGTGTGTGTACTGGGTCAGGCTGGGTTCCTTCCTGCAGATCATGGGGGAAATGTTGAAAAACATACTACCTCAGGGTACTCTATGGAGCCCAAAGGGTTAATCTGTTTCCTTCATTTTACTCCTTCCCCAGAATCTGGCCCATTATCTCATAAAACACAGCCACACCCCCCACAGCACCTTAAGAGATAAACAGGAGGCAGGTGCTTATTAATTTTATTTTTTTCCTTTTCTTAGGGCAGTGGTTCTCAACCGAGGGCTGCACATTAGAATCTCCAGGGGAGCTTTTAAAAATCCCCATGCTGAGGCCCCACCCCAGACCAATTAAACCAGACTCTCTGGGGGAGGGACTGAGGCATGAGTATTTTTTAAAAGCACCCTGGGTGATGCAGAGGGTGAGTCCCCATCTTCGGGAGAAAAACGACTGGACTACAGAGTCACAGCAGATAAAGTCGAAGCCCAGATAGGAGTTAGGCTCTCAATTCTTATTGAAGACCACCCAAAATGCAGCTAGCTGCCTTCCTATGTAGCAGCGCCCCCTTTCTGTCCCTCTCTCTACCTTGATTTTTTTTCTTAAGTACTTGTTCTCATTTTATAATGACCGGCAAAATAATCCCAGACAAAAATCTGAAAAACTGCTAAACCATACAGCAGCTTTGGAGTGTAGAGCACAGGCTTGCCTACCCAGGAGTAAAACACTTTCTCCCCACTCCAGAGTCTTCCAAGTACATGTTGTCTCAAGCCAGAAGACCAGCTTAGCTTGGAAAACTGCAAGCTTCACAAAGTATCCAACATGTATATACATATCCTACAAACACACATGTGTATTCTCTATGTTGAATCATGCCTTATTTCTATATGCATTCTTTTTCCACCTGCAAACAAAAAGTACTCCTTTTTTTTAGTGCATTCATGTAAACCTTGATTCTTTCCAAAAAGGATGTGAGGCAGCATACAAAAACGTCAATATATGGGAACAGAATAACTAAAACAGGAAAAGCAGGAGGAAAAGAAAAGAAAATCAAAATGTGTGCCAGGAGGCCCTCAGCGCTTGTCAAATGGTGGACTGGGAGTTAGAGCTTCCTGGCCGTCAAGGCAAAGAGGAAAATGAGATCATTACATCAGTGGCTTTCAAGCATGCACAAAAGCTCAGTATGGAAAAAGGAAGTGAGGGATCTCGGCTCCAATCTCATACCTCTCTCCTGTGGGTACTTATAAAGGGTCTTGAAGGAACCCCCAAAGTTCTGCAGAGTCAAGATTGAAAACCATGAATTTCAAAGTGCTTCCCTGCATTCATGAATCTCAATGCCTATGAGATAGAAACGAACAGGACTATTTGAAGCAATCAGAACTTTGTCCGATATCCGTACAGGAGAAAAGGTTTCCTGTGGGTCCTTATAAAAGAGGCAATATGTAATATGGATGGGGAGGAGGTGGAGGAAGGGGCTTTTGGCAAGCCTGAGAAATATGAAAAACCCCTTCAGCAAAAAATAAAATCTTATATTATCTTTAATCCAAGGCCACAAAGCAGGCATACTTTGAACATCTCCCTGGTCAATAATTTCCCAATACAAATACAAGATTGCCTCTCTGTATTTAATACCTAAATTTTATAGAAGGCATGACTCACAAATGTTTATTTGTTTTTTTTTAATAAAGATTTTATTTATTTATGAGAGACACACAGAGAGAGAGGCAGAGACACAGGCAGAGGGAGAAGCAGGCTCCCTGCAGGAAGCCCAATGTAGGACTCAATCCCAGGACCCCGGGAACATGACCTGAGCCGAAGGCAGATGCTCAACCACTAAGCCACCCAGGTGCCTCAACTCTCAAAATGATCACACCAGAATTTATAAAGAAAAGCTTGGGGTGCCTGTGTGGCTCAATCAGTTAGGCGTCTACCTTCCTCTCAGGTCATGATCTTGGGGTTCTGGGATTGAGCCCCTCAGGGAACCTGCTTCTCCCTCTCCTCCTTGTTCCTGCTCACTCTCTCTCTCTCAAATAAATAAATAAATAAAATCTTTTTTTAAAAAAAAGGAAAGAAAGACTCATATTTGTGTCCTCAAAATTCTGTGTAGCATTTCTATAGGAATAACATGTAGGACAGTAGGACATGTAGGGAAAGGAACGTTTCCACTACTATTGAGACAGTATCCGCATTACATTTTGCAAAGTGCAGCAAGAAGTGAAGAAAGAGACATGCAGTCAGATGTGGCCGTGTCCCCATGAATGCAACTATTTGTGGCAAACTTAAGTAATTGCTTGGTGATCAGGAAGCCAGTCTTTAAGCCCTCAACCACCTTAACAAGCTAGTCTGATCCTCGGTCAGCATTTCAAGTGTTTAGTTCCACTTTAGGAAATTGTTTGGTTAAAAAAAAAAAAAAGGAGATTGTTTGGTGGCTCGGGGTGACATGTCATGCGTTGTAAGTCTTCCCATTTAAAATAATGGGAAATCAATTATTGGGTGCAATTCCAGGCAGAGCTCCAGAATTTCAGGATCACCGATGCTCAGGGGGAGATGCTCATTCCCCTGTGGGGAGCGGCATCAAGACACCAAGATACTTGTCGCAGGTTGGTGGTTTCGTTCCGATCCATTCAGCTCTCCGCCCAATGTCTCTACCCTAGAGAAGCCCTCCCTGACCTCCTGTCCAAGACGGCATCCTTGTCCCACTGCCCCCTATTCCTCCCCTTGGCATGTTTATCACACCACTGCACTGTGTTGCATATTTGCCTGTTTATCTATTATGGTTGTCTCTCCCACTAGAATGTCAGCTCCGTGTGAGCGGAGACTTGCTGTTTTGTTCATGGCTATACCCCCTCTGCCTACAACAGTGCCTGGTGCATGCGTAGGCACCCAGTAAATGTTGATGAGTGAATGACAGACACAAACCATATGGCACGGGTTTGATGCTGTGCACACAAAGTGACCAGAGTCATGATGCCTGTTCTAATTTCCTTTACCACCCACCTTGAAATAAATAAACAGGAATAAGGGTGTTCAAGAAACCCATTCTTTTGAGGAAACAGAACAAAGCTCAAGATAAGGTCAAGGCTTTCTTCTCGTCTTCTTTTATGCTCTCTCTTTCGATTTGTTCTCCGGTAAAGGTCCTAAGTATTCATTGGGGGAGAACTGAGAGTGGCCCGGGTGGCTGAAGTCCAAGTTTCCTTTTGGGGACTTCTTAGGGGACCACAGAGAATGTGCTAAATGGGAGGAGAATAAGATGGAGCCTTTGTCCCTTGATTGTAAAATCCAGTAATGGAGCAAATGCCTTGATGGTTGTCCAGACCTTTTGTCATGTTCAGCTTTCAAACTGATTCTGGTGTGAAGACTACCCATAGAGCTCTAAGCAGGTTCTTCCAGCCAGGTCACCTCCTTATGCTTTCATTCAAAACCCTGCCACTCTTTCTTTTTTTCCCTAGAAAGACAAAGCAAATCAAATGACAAGATTTCTGGCTTTTTAACACATGTGACTTCTCTTTTTCTCCTTGCTTTTGGCCTACTGTACTGTCTTTCATGGTGAACATAGCCAACGGGTCTTCGGTAAGTATCAGGGACAATGATCTTAGAAATGCTGACTGGGAGACATCAGAGATCTTCACAATCTACCCTGTTGCTGTTCTATATTCTTAAAGAATTTGGGGTCCTGAATGCAGAGGGACCATCTGAAGAGAATATAGGAGTTCCTCAAATTCAAAGGTCAGTCTAGAGACTTTTTTTTTTTCAGTCTAGAGGCTTTTTGAGAGTGGAACACTTTTAAGAGTGAATGTCCCAGGCAAACTTGGACATAGGACCACCCTGCCTAAGCAGGATGACTTAAATATGACCTGAGGACCGAGAACATGTGGAATTTAGTCAAGTGATCACATGGGAGGCAGTTGCAGACTTCCATGAACAGACTGGGGGAGGTGAGGAACCCTTCTCAAAGTTATGAAATCATTGCCATAACAATTTTTGGTATAATTCAGGGCCTCCTGTCCACATCTCTGACAACACCCCACTTAGTGCTCTGGCCCAAATCTCTGGCTGTTATGGAATCACATTGTGCCGAGCAAGGGTCTCCTCAAACCACGGGGGCTGATATAATAGATTCCTGAATAGGTACCAAGAACGTTTTGCCTGAGTGTCAGCAGTTCCTTATCTCTTACTCTGCAGGAATCTCTAAAACATGTGCCAAGGACCTGTTTGGCAATCTGGTGAAATCTCAGAACATCTTCTCTCCCCCTCCAAAAAAAGCTTCTAAATACAGAAAAATGCATGTAATGCACATCTGGTGCTGGCAAATTGTATATTGGTGAGAAAAAAATCACCTAGACCCTTACCTCATGCAACACAGAAAGACCAACCCTAACCCTAAAACCATAAACCTTCTAAAAGACATTAGGTGAAAGTCACCACAGCCTTGGAGTGGGCAAAGCTTCCCCGGAACATAAAAGGCACAAACCACAGAAGAAAACATTCATACATTGGATTTCATTAAAAATATAAAACTTGTTTTTCCAAAGGCAAAACTGAGAAAAAAATAGGGAAACCACAAGCTGGTAGAAATACAACATTTCCATCAGACAGATCTAAAAATCATGTAAAATTATGACAAGGGAGCACCTGGGTGGCTCAGGGGTTGAGCGTCTGCCTTTGGCTCAGGTCGTGATCCTGGGATCCTGGGATCGAATCCCACATCGGGCTCCCTGCAGAGAGCCTACTTCTCCCTCTGCCTGTGTCTCTGCCTCTCTCTGTGTCTCTCATGAATAAATAAATAAAATCCTTTAAAAAATAAAAAGAATGTGTAACAAATATACAAAGATTTTTACAGCTCGATAGTGAGAAGACAAATAACTCAATTTTTTAAAAAGGCAAAAAATTTTGAACCAATGCTTCAAAAAGGAAGACACACAGATGGCTGATAGACACACACACACACACACACACACACACACACATGCACACACACAGATGCTCAACAGGATTAGTTATGAGGGAAATGCAAACTAAACTATAATGAAATACCATTGCACAGCCATAAATTGGCTAAAGTTAACAAGACTGACTGTACCAAATGTTGGCAAGGATGTGGAACAGCTAGACTCTCATATCTTGGAACCTGGAAAAAAGTCTGGCAGTTTCTGGAAAAGTTAAATATTCCCTACGATATGACCCAGCCATTTGACATCAAGAGAAAGGAGAACACAAATCCACACAGACTCCTACTTGAATGTTAATAGCAAGTTTGTCACAGCTACAAACTGGGAACACACTAACTGTCCATAAGCAGGTAAATAAATCAACAGATTGTGGTATAGCCATACAGTGGCTTACTCAGCAATAAAAAGGAATAAAAGAAATGTCTAATGCACAACATGGATAAATTTCAGAATCACTATGTTGCATAAAAGCTGAATCCCCTCCTCCCCACCCCCTGCTCCAGACACGTAAAGCATGATTCTATTTATGTAAAGTCCTTCTTTTTTAAAAGATTTTATTCATTCATTCATTCATTAATTCATTCATGAGACAGAGGGGCAGAGACATAGGCAGAGGGAGAAGAAGCAGGCTCCGTGCGGGAAGCCTGATGTGGAACTCAATCCCAGGACCCCGAGATCATGACCTGAGCCAAAGACAGACCCTCAACCAACTGAGCCACCCAGATGCCCTTATGTCAAGTTCTTAAAAATGGAAATGAGTTTACAGTGACAGAAAGCAAAGCTATGATTGCCTGTGGATGAGGTAGAGGGAAGGATGGATTACAGAGGAACATGAAAAAATTGTTGGGGGTGATGGAAGTTCAGTGTCTTGATTAGTGATAGCTTCATGGTATGCATATATGTCAAAAATGATAACATTTAACACTCTAAATATGCCCAGCTTATTATACTTCAATTGAACATCACTAAAAATATGCATGTTGTGATACAGTCCTATGAGCTTCTTTATTAATTAATACATTGACTAACAAGATCGAGTAGCAGGCCCAATAGCTTCCATAATTTTGCAGTAGAGCTGAGTATAAAAGGTATTTCAGATAATTGCAACAACCATGATACAATATGGAATTACCTGTAATTTCTATTGGAAACAGAGTCATAGGTCCTATGGTTTGTTGCCACATTCATATTTGAAGGGAATGCTAAGTTTCATTTAAAGGCCAGTGAAAATAAAGATATTGTGGGGGCACCTGGATGGGCTAGTAGGTTAAGTGTCAGGCTCTTGATTTTGGTTGAGGTCATGAGCTCAGGGTCATGAGGTAAAGCTTTGCATCGGGCTCGCACTTAGTACGGAGTCAGCTTGGGGTTCTCTCTCCCTCTCCCTCAGCCCTTCCTGCTTGTGCTCTCTCTCTTTCACTAAAAATAAATAAATAAGACTTTACAAAAAAAAGAAAAGGGAAAAAATAAAGATCTTGTTTTCCATCCAAGTTTATAGAACTCCCAAATTCTATACACAGACCCCAGGTTAAGAAGTCTAGTTGGAAGCAACCCTAGCTGCCTTATGACGTGGTGGTAATAATTCCCCTAGAAGATAGGCATCTTTAAACCTCAGCAATATTCATTATAGAAATGTCCTAACAGGGAAAGGAATTTTATCAGAAAGCATATTTTAGCTGAGATACAATTCAGATATAAATGTGAAAAATTTTTACAAGGTCAAAATCATCAGATTAATATTTTTTGGTTAAGAATGAATCTGTTCATATTTAGTACTTTACATAATTTAAGAGACTTATGTTTAGGAGACTTAGATTATTAGAGTGACATGTTGGTCAGACTTGTTGATTACAATTAAAATGTAGTTGAATCATTGCTTAAACATGCAATTTCTTTTCAAATCTTGCTAAGTTTGTATGCAGTCATTGGAACACTTAAGGTAATTTAAGACTTGATGTACAAATGTCATTTATTAGATTTAAAAGAATTAAGTACAAATATTGGACACTTGAAGTGCTTGCAAAGAAAACCCAAAATATCAACTTTAGAAATACAGTTTAAAATGTTAAAGACATTTAATTAGCTAAGTTCATATGGGACCAGATATTAACCAATGACTTCTTTAAAAATAAGCTGATTTTTGTTATTCTATTCTTAGAAATAAAACACTAGATTTGAAGAGGAAACTTATAAGCCCAAGGGGGGAAACTAGGTTTGGTAAATTGTAATTTTGGTAATTCAGAATTATTTCCTAGAATTTCCATATAGTTTATGCTGTATATAAAAACCACCCAAACTCAGATATAACAGTATGGATGGTTGAAAACGGAATGAGCCACAGGAAATCCAGGATCCTGCTCTCATCTGTGTTTATTTTTGACCTAAGCATCGCTCCTGTCCCCCATCTGGGCCTCTGCCATTGAGGAATTAGCCACAAACACAAGAAAATTCTTTTCAGTAACCTAAGGAGAAGAAAGGTCATTTGTTATACTGGGCTTAGGAACAAATTTAAAATACTGAACCACTTAATTTTTCAAAACAGTGGAATCTAAACAAATGCTAAACTGGTGAACAAATGTGTATTCATTGCCAAAACCCCAGTTGGTTTGGACAGCATTTTTTCCCGGCTCCTTCAGCAGAGTTGATCCCTTGGCCTGCCCTCTCCAACAGTGTAAAAAAATCCCCAGGGGAATACAATAGTTGTACAATAAGCATTTTTAACAATCTACTACATTAATGGCAGCTAAATACCAATGTACAAACTTTCCTTCTCACTGAATTGTTGGGTAGATCAAATAAAATAATATTTTTTGACCTCCCCAATTTGAAATGATTGCTTTCCTTACTAGATAAGTGTTCAGTGACTGTATTATTTAGGATATCAGTTTGGCTGCTGTGATAGAAAGACATCCCCCCAATGCGGCATTTATTTGATACATTTTCCTCACTTAAATGTCTGGGTAGTCAGTTGATGGCTGGTTTGGTGGTTCCACTGTCCTCTGGGACCCATGGTTGTTGCTCTACCATCATCAACAAGTGGTTTCCACTTTATAATCCAAAATGTGCCCTAACTTCAGCCAGCAGGAAGGGGGAAAAGAGCTGTAAGGCTCATTTCTTTCTCAAGGCAACTGCCCAGAAGTTGAACACATCACCTTCATTCACACCCTATTGGCCAGAACGTAATGACCATGCCTGGAGCACCTGGGTAGCTCAGTCATTTAAGGGTCTGCTTTCAGCTCAGGTCATGATCTTGGGGTCCTGGAGTCAAGCCCCAAGTCAAGCTCCCTGCTCAGTGGGGAGTCTGCTTCTCCTGCCATCATCTCCCCGCTACCCCCACTTCTTGTCCTCTCTCTCTCTCTGAAATAAATAAAATATATATTTTTAAGTGACATAACTACTTGCATTGGAGTTTGGAAAATGTAGACTTTATCTCAGCAGACAGTGCCAAGTTACATATTCGATTGCTGTGGTGGAAAGGGAAAACAGACAGTGAGTAACACTGCCACATTCAACATTATCCTTTATAGATTATTGAGTTTTGCGTGCATTGTGATTTCTCTTGTGAAATATTACTTGTAAGCTCAAATTGGTGCTGCCGCTTAGGAGAGAAATTTTGAAATATCTTTTTAAATAGAAAATGTAGTCCAGGAATTCTGTTACCCATCTCCTTTCTAAACAGAAACACATCAATAGTCTATAGTTATCATGTGGAAGAAGATGTTCTTTGAACGTTGGTTATAAGAGTAAAAAGATGAAGAATAACTAACTGGCAAATCAAAAAGAAGTGGCTAGCCTGGTATATCCATATTTTCAAGTATGAAAGGAGGTGAATCTATATGTAGGGAAACGTCACTTGTAGAATGTCATAAATAGTATGTTTATACATTTTAAGAAAAATATATTTGTATACACCATGCTTATAAATACTCAGAGAATTGTTGCAAAGAATTTAGATATTAAAAAATCTGGAAAGATAGATATTAAAAGATATATACATATGGGGTGGTGCCTGGGTGGCTCAATTGGTTGAGCATCTGACTCTTGATCTCAGCTCAAGTTCTGATCTCAGGGTCATGGGTTCAGGCCCCATGTGGGGTTCCACGCTGGGCATGGAGTCTACTTTAAAAAAAATTAAATAAATAAAAAACATAAAACATATATATTTTAAAAGAAAACAGTACATTCCAATGCATAATAGATGTAATACTATATACATGATATATATATATATAGTATATAACTCCAGATACTATAATATAGTGTCATCATTATTTATTATATAATATACCATTAAAGTATCTGTTATTTGCAGAATGACCCTCATTTAGATTACTCTGATGTTTTCTCATGATTAGATTCAGGTTCTCTTTGGCAAGAATTCCATAGAGGCGATGATGTGTTCTTTACAGCACATGTTTTCAATTTGTCCCATTAACGGTGCTATTAACTCCAATACTTAATTAAAGTGGTGTCTGCCAACCTCCTCCACTATCAAGCTACTCTTCTTTCCTTTGTAATTAATAAGTATTTTGTGAGAATATACTTTGAGACTATGCACAAAGACTGTTCCTCATCAAACTTTCAATTTATTAACTTATTTATTCATACTCTTTTATTCAATGCGTTTAGCTTATTACTCTCCTACTTATTTTCATGCCATACTGTTCCAGATGTGGTCAGTGGGAGACTCCTTGGCTTCTGTGCCGCTTTGATATCTCCTCGTCATTCTTTGAACATTTCCTTCCTTTCTGGCACAACAAGATGTTCAGGTTCATCTTCTACTTGTCCTGACTCAGTCTTGGAATTATTTCTCCAAAAATCTATAGTTCCTCTTAGTGGAAAAGAAATTTTAGAAACCAGGAGCTGGGTGCTGTGTGTGCATCTTCTTGCTACCATTCTGTCTCTGCTCTCAGGCTCCCTCGGTGGACAGAGCTATAGACACAAATACATACAGACACTTATCCACACACAGAAGCAGACATGCATATACATGTACACATACAGATACACATGAACATGAAGACACGTACATCAATATTTTTTGAATGTGCCAAGCTGATTCAGTAATTCAGTTGGAAGGGCAGCCTGGGTGGCTCAGCGGTTTAGCACCGCCTTCAGCCTCCAGGGCTGTGATCCTGGGGACCTGGGATCGAGTCCCGCATCAGGCTCCCTGCATGGAGCCTGCTTCTCCCTCTGCCTGTGTCTCTGCCTCTCTCTCTCTCTCTCTCTCTCTCTCGATCTCTCTGTCTCTCATAAATAAATAAATAAAATTAAAATATTTTTTAATAAAATTAAAATCTTTAAAAAAAATATTTCAGCTGGAAGAGGAAATGTGTGACCAAAACAGCTTGAAAATGAATACAAATTGGCTAAAACAGGTAACGGAGCCATAATAATCAAAACTGAGAGGTGCTGGCATAAACAGACAAATAGATCAATGTAATTAAATAGGGAGCTTAGGAACAAACGGATATTTATGCAAATTTGTGCTGCTCAATGGAGTAAGCATGGATTACTCAGTGCCTTTGGAACAATTGGTTGTCCATTGGGAAAGTTTAACTCTTAACTTTCTCAGTCATTAAAACAAATTCCAAATGTAGCAAAAGTATACATCAAAAGAAAAAAGAAAGCATAATGATCCTAGAATAAAATGTGAGACTATTTCTACAGAATCAGAGCAGGGCAGAGTCTTTTTTTATTTTTTTTCAGGGCAGAGTCTTTGAGCAAAATTGAGCAGCAATAATGATTAAAACAAAATAAACAAAATAAAAAGACAAAAAGACAAAATCTATAATGAAGACATTGGTGAATTTGACTGCAAAAGGTTCAAAACTATCTACAAAATAGATCAGAAACCAAGTTAATAGACAGCGGACAGTTTAAAAGAGACATCTGCTCAATATACTCTGGGAATGTACACACAGACCTAATAACAGTGGTTCCTCAAAGGGAAGGGAGATTGGTTTTGGAGGAAAGTTGGAAGAAAGATCAAGGGAAACTTCACTTTATTTGTATTCTTTGATTTTTTAAATGGTGATGATGTACTTATGTATTATTGGAGTAATTAAAAATAAATAGCAAAACTAATCATTTTATAAAGAGAAATGATTTTAGATTAGAAGAAATAGTCTATGTTAATCGTATAGCACAGACCTGGCACATAATGAAATGCCAGCGATCATTCTTCTGTTTTTAGGCATGTGATTTTTTTATAAAATCCATTCCCCAGTAGGCAGGATTCCAGGTTTCTGGCTTTGTCACTAACATGCTTTGTGACAGTTCCTGTATATGATTCCCAGTTGCTCCTCCCTAAAATGAAGGGGTCAGACTTATGTCTCTCTCAACATTAAAATTCTGTGATTAGACTATTTTACAAAAGACCTCACAAATGGATTTTGTATTAGCTTTCTATTGCTGTGTAATAAATTATCACAAACTAGCAGGACATATTTACTGACTCACAGTTTATGTGGGTTTGGAGTACAGGTCTGGCTCACCTGGGTCCTCTGCACGATGTCTCAGCATGCTACAGTCAAGGTGGGGGTCAGGTTTCATTTTTACCTGGAGGCTTAGCAACCAGAGACCGACCCCCATCCATGCTCATTCAGGTTGTTGGCACAATTTATTTCCCTGTGGTTGTGTGATTGAGGGCCCAGCTCCTTAAACACCATTGGCTGGAGGCTGTCCTCAATCCCAGAGTCAGCCTGCAGTTTCTTGCCATGTGGTCCTCACCGCAGGCAGTTTACATCCACCATAGGCAGTGCACACTCACCATAGGCAGTTCACACTTACCATGGGCAGTTCACACTCACCATTGGGAGCTCACATCCAACATAGGCAGTTAATGCATAGATGTTTGCTTCTTCAAGGCCATCATCTCTTATTCTAGTGCATGCTAGCCAGACGGTGTCTCTCTCTCTCTCTCTCTCTCTCTCTCTCTCTCTCACACACACACACACACACACAATTACAGGAATGATGTTGATCACTTTTGCCACATAATATAATTATTAAGGGGGTGACATCACATCACTTTTACCAAATTCTATTGGCTAGAAGCAAATCACAAGTCTTTCCCTCCCCGCCCCCCACTAGGGGAGGGATTTCTCCAGGCATCGACACCAGGGAGCGGAGATCATGAAGACTGTCTTAAAATTCTGCCTGCCACAACATCTCTAGGTTGTGATAATTAAAAAACAACCCTCTGTCTTTCCATTGATAAAATTATTTAGACACTGGAATGAGGGGAGAGGAAAGGGGATTTATCAAGAAGTTGGAATTTCATTTTCAAAATGGAGTTTTGTAGCAAAAATGACAAAGCTTAACTGCAGGAGCTTTTATTTATGATTCAGAGCCTACTATATACATCAATTTTAAATTGTCCCTTCAAGCCATAGAGCACTGACAAATACATATTTAAAGACTGTGTGAAATTGAATCACCTCTAGACAATTATTTTGAAAAATTAATTCCTACTTGATTATTTAAAAAAAAACAAGTCCATCATTTGGATTCCATTTTTCTCCATAATTTTTTTGTAAATTTATATTAAAAATTGAGGCTTTGGGTATCTCTGGCATGTTTGGAGGGCAAAGTTAAGATTGAAGGATCAAATAAAAAAAGAGTCCCCTTTGAAATGTGCATTTAGACATTAATCATTTGCATGAAATCGAGTGAAGCAAGGAGGATAAGAATTAACCTGATATCCTTTCAAAAACATGGCAATGTCGACCAGGAAGCAGACTTGGATAATAAAGACGGATGGGAGAAAGAAGGAAAGAAGAGAAGTGGTCTTCCCAATAGATGCCATGTGTTAGGACTGAGTGGAACTTCCACTGTGATCATCAGGGTCTGGCCATCAGGTGCTGGATCTGCGGTGCTGTGATGTAAGCTTGCACCCTATCTGGACAGGTGGGCATCTTCGAATCCTCCAAGATGACTGTGGCCCTGTTAACAGGGAGAAACAAACAAATCCGCAAGTGCTTTCATAAGCCGGCCTAGAGAAATGTTTGTGGGGCGGAAGTTTTGGCCGTTCTTTGCCCCTCGGCAAATGGATGATTTGCCACTACAGTTAAAACAAATATTTCTGTTAGAGAGCCACTTCCCAGGCAAATAAACATCAGCACATGTAAACACCAAGGGTGTTAGGACAGGGCGAAATAAGCTACTTTCCAGCTAATGTTGCCAGTGAATTTGAGATGTCTCCAGGTGTGGAAGTGTTCTAGAACAACTGACTTCTCCGTGGATTTTGTTTGTTCCCCGCAGTGTTTCAGTGAAGAGTTTTTCTTTTAAATTAAATGCCATCATTAATAAGAAGAACATGTCATTTAACATCTGGTTTCCTGGCTTCTCCTGAAAAAAAAAAGGGGGGGGGGAACATCTGTCGACATGAGGCTCACATGCCTGCCTAAATGGCATCGGCTGATGGAGCTGGGTAGTGGTTGTTCTCTCCGGTTAAGAGAGTCTCCACCGCTCCTGCTGTCTTAACCCTGGTGTTCTCCATTCATTTCTCTTTACCCCCCTGATCTCTAGGAATTTGAGTTTGCAGCTCTTCATTTGATGCTTATCTAGCCCTTTCAAGTCGGACAGCATCACATCCAACCCTCTGATTTTACAAATGGGGGAAGTGAGGCAATCACACAGGTAGAGACTGAACTGAATTAGATCCCAGTCTTCTGACTGTCCCCCCCTACACACACACACACACACACACACACACACACTGACTTTACTGAAGTATAGTAGGCATCTAATATTGTATAAGCTTCAGGTGTACAGTGTGTTGATTTGATGCTCATGTATCACAGTATGATTACCACTCTAGCCTTAGCTACCACCTGCATCACATCTCTTAAGTACCATCTCTTTTTTGTAGTGAGACCACATAAGAGCTGCTCTCTTAGCAACTTTCATGTCTACAGTGCAGTATTGTTAACTATAAGCACAGTGCTGTGCAGCAGATCCTCCGAACTTAAAAGTTTTTAACTGGAAGCTTTGACTTCAAAGCCACTTCTCCTTCAGGAGCTGAAATTCTGTAAATTTCTCCCCAACTGTGTGACTAAAATGTATTAATGAATTTTCTTTTTTGTTTGAGAAACCTTACTGGCTTGGCATTTGTTTCAGCAGAAAGTCGGCTCTGAGGCTTTTCAGTTACCTCTGATTGGAATTCATGATTTAGGGCAGTGTTGCCCACGGGAGTAGGACAGATCATCCACTGAGACCTAGAACACAACATAAGAACTTCTAAGTATCAAAAAAAAAGGAACTTCTAAGTATCCATTTGATCTAAAATAATAAGAAAGAAATTCTATTTTGCTAACACAAAATATTCCAGTTGGCAGCGGTGTCCCCTCTGTGTGTGAGATAGTCTTGGGTTTCTTAGGGTATTGGAGACATGCTGAGGCATTGGCAGCAACCCACTTTCACCCAGTCATTTATTTCTGTGATGTGTGAAGGTAAATCGATTACGTTATGATACTTAGAAAATAACAAAAACTACTTAGAAATTGAGTGCATTCTCCATTCTTGGATAACTTTTCAGTTCCTCTCCATATTTTTTGGAATATGGCCAAGAAACTTGGTCAGCCACCTACTTAATCCAGGCCTTTAAGGTAAAGGTAAAAAAAAAAATGAAAGAAATAAAAGGATTGTTTTTAAAAGAAAATGGGACTATGGAGAGAACATTTTGAAAACAGATGTTTGAAAATATTCTTGTAAGGGATTATTGTTGACATATTTACATTATTCAAAATGATGTAAATCTCTTATAGAAATGCCCCCAAATTATACATATTTCAAAGATCTGAAAACAGGACTTTCTAATATAATTAAAATCACCACAAACTAATATTTCAGCAGATTTTAAAATCATGTGTCAAAAGTGTAAAAATTCAATATTTTTCAATTAGTTTTCAAAAGCAATACAGCTTTACCTCAGGAAAGAGAGAGGACTAGACAAATTTCAACAAATACGTTTGCAAAATTGATGTGTGAAATTGAAAGAAGGGAAGTATTTTTTTTTAGAATAACTGCAGCGAGTGATCCCCTTCTTCCAGGCGGAAGACCTCGTAATGAGGTTACTTTTTCCTTTATGACAGCCATTAAATTCAAGTATTGATATATACTGTACCCAATAATTATAAACCAAGAATTAAAAAATGACGAAGGCTTTTTTTCATCACATTTTTTTCAATTTCAGATAGTAATGATTTGTCATAGAATAATTTTTTCAAAATAATTATTTTTCATCACCTCCTCTTTACATTTTTAAAAGTTTTATCATTCACAGAATATGTCAATACAGTAGTATATGCATGCAATTTGTAAGTAAAACAATAAATAAGGGGGGGGAGCTGCTTCAAAATATCTCGCCTGATCAGAAGTTTGGAGACCGCTGATTTAGGGTAGAATGTGATCCAGGATAAGACCTAATGTGGCCTCTTTGTCATCGACACTTTGGCAGGTCAGCCTGAGAGTGGATGCTTTCTTCATTTTCCTCTTAGACCTTTTCAAATAAATTATGCCATCTGCTTCTGGGGGAAGAGGAGGCGGGGTTGTTAGTCTGGTGCATTCAGCACTCAGGAGCCTCTGGTTTCTATTTCATAATCAGAGTGATGCAGGCAGCCAGAAGGCACATTTTGCTTTTGTTTAAACTCTGCGCTTTTAGGACTGATGGATATGAGGAATCCTGTTTACTCAGTCCCAAACAGAGAAGTCACTGCTGAGCGCAAGAGACAGCACAAGCCAGCACGCAGTGGGGTGCACTTTGGTGCTATGTGAGCAAGTGTTTGATAGCAGATGTAAAGGAGCTAGCAGTAATAATCACTATCATTTACAGAACGCTCATCTGGCACTGCACTGCAGACTTTATGTGCGTTCAGTTCACATACCATCTCAGTATGGTAAGGACTATTATTTGCTCCAATATTAAATTTTGCATTTTGAAATAATTTCGGACTTTTGGAAAAATTGCAGAAATAGTACGGAGAGTTCCCATATACTCTTCACCCAGCTTTCCTTAACATTCACAATTTTTTAAAAAAATGTTAACAATTTACATACAGTTGTGCAATATCAATCTCCAAGCTCAGGAAATTAACATTGGTACAATGCTAGTAACTAAACTATAGACCCTATTCAAATTTCACCAGTGTTCTCACTCGTGTCGTTTTTCTGTCCCCAAAGACAATTCGGGAAGCCATGCTGCATTATATGTTTTGTCTCTGAATCTCCTCCAACTGTGACAATTTCTCCATCTTTTTTTTTGTTTTTCATGGCTTCCACACTTGTGGTAAGTAGTGATCAGTTATGTCTTTCCATTTGGGCTAGTCTGATGTTTTCTCATGATTAGATTGAGGTTGCGATTTTTTGGCAAGAACACTACACAGAAGTGATTTGCATCCTCAGGGCACCTTATCAGGGACTATGCGATGTTGATGTATCTTATTACTGGTGATGTTAACCTTGATCATTGGTCAAGGGGGTGTCTTACTGGTTTACTACTGTAAAGTTAGTACTTTCCTCTTTGTAATTAACAAAGAGCTTGGGGGTATAACTTGGAAGCTACGCAAGGATCTTGTTTCTCTGCAAATGTTCGCCTACTGATACGAGCATTCGTGAGTGGTTCTTGCCTGCAACAATGATTACTGTGGTGTTTGCCTAATGGGATTCATCCTCATTTCATACATGAGACAAACGAGGCTCACAGAGCTGACTTGCCCAAAGCTACAAAAATCATGACCTTCCTCTGCTCAGAATCCTATCATGGCCTCTATCTCACTCAGGGGAAAAGCCAAAATCCTGACAAGAGTCTTGCAGGCTCCCCGTACCCCCAGTCTGGCCCCTGTGAGGGCCCGAACTTTATTCATACCCCACACTCCCTCACTCACTTTCCCTAGGCCACAGTGGCTTCCTTGCTGTTCCTTGAAAATGCTGCCAAGTCTGAACCTTTGCACTGACCACTCTGCAGCCTGGAACACCGCCAATCCCACCCCCCATTATGTATGCATATATGCAGATAGATGTTACTGATTGCCTGTCAACCCTCCCCTCTGTAAAATCTCCATGAGGACAGGGAGCCTTTGTGTTTTGATTACTGCTGTATCCCCAGTATCTAAGATAGTGTTGAGACACAGTAGATTCTCAATAAACAATTGAATGAATAAGCTTTGAAACATGAATGGAGAACACAGGCAGCAGAAAACACAACTCAGACTGAATTCTCTCAAAGGGAGGTTAGAAGCACTCCTGACTCCTAGACTGCAGGTGAGGCAGTGAGATGCTTTTAGGACTCTGGCTTCATTTCTCTGTGATGCCCTCAGTTGTCAGGATCTTCTACATGTTGGCTCATTCTTGGGGAGTTGCCCCAAGAGATTCTAGAGAGTACCAAGAATTTCTAGAATCATCCTTTTCTCTCTTCAGTTTGATTTTGCCTACTGAAGGCTTTACTCTCAGGTGAGTCCTCCCTGTGTGATGGTCCCTGGTCCCTGCGGGCTTATATCATCCTCACAGCTAGTGCTTCCAATGGAAAGACAGGACAGACCTCTTTCCCAAAGTTTCTACTAAAATTCTGGGACTGAAAAAAAAAAAAAAAAAAAAATAAAATAAAATAAAATTCTGGGACTGGGTCTCAGTGGCTGAGGTTGCATCAAATGTCCATCCTGGAATCAATGACTGTGGACCAAGGGACCAAATTCTCTGTTTGACTAGGCCTATGTCACGTGCTCACTCTTGGTATTGGGTACATGCCCCTCAATTCATGGACCAATCTTGGTGAAGTAAGTTTAGAAGGAAAACTGCAGTTTCTAGAGGAAAGGGAATGTATGCTGGTTGGGAAAAACTATTACCATTCTACACATCAAACTGTATACACCACTCTGGTCACACCCACCGGGATTCTGCTTCCTGAGGTCCAGGGAGGGGTCCAGGCATCTGTAGTTTTAGGAAGCATGCCAAGGGGATTTTGATTTACAGCCAAGGTTGAGAATGACTGGTTTATGGAATTTGCTCTAACCTCCCTGGCGTAAGAAGGGGGCCCATTTTACAAATGTGATTCTAAAATTTCTCAGTTGAAAGGCATTGACAGGAGTTCACATCCATTATGTCGAAAACTGTGGAAGGAGACATCTGTTACCTTGTGTGCTCAGTATCCTTTCCTTTCCCCCACATAGGGGCCATGAATTTCATGGTCCTGCTTCTTCTACCTCAGGGATGACCATGTGACTCAAGAGAGCCAATCAGAGAGTCATCCATCTCCCTGGCTGTAACCCTTGGTTTAAGAATAGGCATGTGAATCAAACCAAGCTGGTAAGAGTGTTTTCCAGGGCTTTGTCTGGAGATGTTGGGAAAGTGCTGCTCCACTTGAGAATAAAAGAATGAGGACCATGTGAGCCCAGAACTGTTGACAACAGTTTTATCTCAAAGTGGGAAGAGATCTGGGGCACATGGGTGGCTCAGTTAAGTGTCTGCCTTTGGCTCAAGTCATGATCCCCTGGTCCTAGGATGTAGCCCCCTGTCAGACTCCCTGCTCAGCGGAGTCTGCTTCTCCCTCTCCCTTTGCCCCTCTCCCCCACTTGTGCTTTCTCTTGCTCATTCTCTCTCTCTAAAATAAATAAATAAAATCTTTTAAAAAGTAATTTTAAAAAAGTGAAAAGAGATCTGCATGTAAGAAAAAAAAAAAAAAAACGAAAGGAAAGAAGAGAGGTGAGCATCAGAGAGAAAAGGTGCTAGTCATGTGTTATTAGTGCCCTGGGTTTGGCCGTGACTAAAGCTGACACAAACACTGGACTTTTCAGTTGCATGGGCTAACAAATTTCCTTCATTCTGGTTAAGCCAGTTAGGGTTGTGTGTCTGAAACCAGAAACCTAATTGAGTCCTTATTAATGTGGTATGAACTACCACCACCTCAACTTTAAGACCTATGGATGAGGTAAAGACTGGCAATAGAAATGCCTTTTGAATTATGAAGGATAAATCACATATATTAGTATGAATATTACATGCAAGTAAACATGTATATTTAACACCATCTATGTATAAGGTGTGGTATGAGGCACACTGGAACAAATCAGGAATGTGTGAAAGATGATAAATCAGACATGGTCCTTCCCTTGAAGCCTGTAAAATGCTGTGTGGTCATTCACAAACTCTGTTGTGCATAAAAATCACACAAGGGGACTTATCCCCAGTTCTCTGGGTCTCAGTTCCGGAGATTAATTGAAGGTCTGGAGCAGGGCCAAGAGTCTGCATTTTTGACAAGCCTTCCCTACCCCTCACCTGCAGGTATTCAAAACACACTTTGAAATTGATCTCATGGGAGATGGAGGGAGAAGAAAAAGGAAAGCTCAAATGAAACAGGGAAGAATCTTTGAAGAAATTGGCTGATCATGTTGCCAACTGGATGAAAGACACAAATTCACAGATTCAGGGTGTTCAATGAACATCAAAAAGAATAAAGATGAGAAAGGCCACACCCAAGTCACACTGAAGAACAAATCCTGAAAGCAACAAGAGAAAAACATCATATTCCATGCAGGGGCATTGACTTTATTAAGGTTGGACCTCTCATGAGAAACTATAGAGGACAGAAGACAGTAGAAAAACTTTTTTCAAATCATGAAAGAGAGAAAGAAAAAACAACTCTTGTCTACTTAGAATTCTTTATCTCGTGAGAATATTCTTCAAGAATGAAGAATATTGGGCAGCCCTGGTGGCTCAGCAGTTTAGCGCTACCTTCAGCCCAGGGCCTGATCCTGGAGACTCGGGAATCAAGTCCCACGTCAGGCTCCCTTCATGGAGCCTGCCTGCTTCTCCTTCTGCCTGCCTGTGTCTCTGCCTCTCTCTCTCTCTCTCTCTCTCTCTGTGTGTGTCTCTCATGAATAAATAAATAAAATCTTTAAAAAAATGAAGAATATTATCAGAAGTGCCAGTGTGGCTCAATTGGTTAAGTGTTTGCCTTCAGCTCAGGTCATGATCCCAGGGTTCTCTCTCTCTCTCTCAAATAAATAAATAAATAAAATCTTTTAAAAATTAATAATTAATTAATTTGACAGAAAGAGAGAGAGAGAGAGAGAGCACAAGCAGGGGAAGCAGCAGAGGGAGAGGCAGGCTCCCCACTGAGCAGGGAGCTGATGTGGGGCTGGATCTCAGGAACCTGAGATCATGACCCCAGCCAAAGGCAGACACTTAACTGACTGAGCCACTCAGATGCCTCCATAAATAAAATCTTAAAAAAAATTTTTTGTACATGTTATATAGCTGAATGATAGCCAAAGAGTGTATTACTGCCTTTTCCCCTTTGATTTCTTTATAATATGTATGGCTGTTGAAACAAAAATTTTAACACAGTCTTACTGGGTTTGTAATTTATGTCAACTTAATAATATAACAGTTATAGCATAGTTGTTGATGGGATACTGTGGACCTGTACAGTTACAATAGTCTACATCTTATATAAAGTGGTACAAGACTAATTGTAAGTTGGCTATGAAAAATTAAGGATGTACAGTGTAATTCCTACAGCAACTAACAGGTAATGCAAAGTAGTATAGCTGAAAGTCAATACAAAAATTAAAATAGAACTATATAACCATATGGGCTGAATTATGTTCCCCTCAAATTCATATGGGAAATTTATTATGGGGAATTTATGCAATGATTGATAAATATAAAATTCTTCTCAGTTCATGTTCAGCATGATGAGCCCTATTGTATAGTCTACTCACAAAGACTGAAGCCATACAGGTGATATTCTCTGATCATGTGGAATTAAATTAGAGATTAATATCACTAAGATATCTAGAGAATTTGCCAAATCCTTGGGGATTAAACAGAACACATGTCAAGGAAGAAGTCACAAAAAAATTAGAAAATATTTTAAACAGAATAATAATGATAATAAAACATATGGGAGTGTACAGCATGTAGTTAAAGCAGGATGTAGAGGAAAATGTATATCTTCCAATTTTTTGTTAGAACATTAGTTTTAATTCCCTAAGAGTCCATCTTAAGAAATTTTAAATAGATGAACAAATTAATCCCAAAATAAGTAGAAGGAAGGAAATTATAAAGAACAAAAATCAGTAAAATAAAGCACTCAATATAGTGAAACCTATGGAACCAAAAGCTGGTTCTATGAAAGATTAATAAAACTGATAAACATTTAGCTAGACTGATCAAGATAGAAAGGGATAAAAGACCAACTTTCAGCATTGATAATAGAAGAGGGGAAAAATTACTTGAAATACGGTACTTGAATAAATTACTTGGAAAACACAACTTCAAAAACTAGTGTATATCATATAGTAGGAAGCGGCTCAACTGTTTCCAGAGCCCACACTCCTAACCACAACACCATCTCATAAAGTAATTTTTACTTATGTGTATTTATAAATATTTACTTATAAGTATTACTTATGGGTACTTATGAGTAATATTTACTTTGGAGTATTCCTGTTTTTGTAATTTTACCACTTACACATCTATATAGAAAGTATAGCATTATATTGCATGTTTTAAAAACCTTTATAAATAGCATTAATTCAATAAGTACCTTTCTGAAACTTGCTTTTTATACTTCCTACAATGATTTTGAGATATATCTATTTTGCTACATGGCGCTTCTCTGCCATATAATGTTCCCTTGTAGATAGCAGTATTTTGTTTCCATTCTGCTGGACATTCGGAGTCCTCCCTTGCCCGCGTTAATATTTCACCATTATGAATAACAAATGCTGAACATCTTCACACGAGTGTCCTGGGCTGCGTGTTGCACACACAACCAGGAATGGGCTTGCTGGACTGTGCATACCAGATAATGATGGATTTCCCATCAGCAGCTTGTGACAACTCCTGTTGCTCTGCATACTTCTGAATACTTGATATTGTGAAACAAATTATTTTATTGGATAGCTTTAGAATTCAAAAGGTAATCTTGCTGTTAAAAAACTTTTTACCTTTAAAAATATTCAGAACTTATTGTGTCATTGAATGATGCTCAGATAAGAGTCTTAATCAGAGTGAGAGTTTATCGAAGCAAGTTTTTTAAAAAATCAACTTTAAGCAGGTATAATGGGCACATTTTATGGTTTGATGAATTTTGACAAATGCCTATACCTGTGCAACTACCACTGCAATGGAGAAATAGAGCATTTGCATCACCCTCCAGATGTCCTTTGTGTCCCTGTCTCTTGCTGGCCCCAGGAAACCATGGTGTGCTTTCTGTCACCACAGAGTAGATTTGTCTTTTCTAGAGTTTCATAGGAATGGAATCATGCAACATCTACTCTATTGTATTTGGCTTCTCTGGTTCAGCATGTTTTTTAGATTTGTCCATCTTATTGCATGCAACGCCAGTTCCTTTTTTACTGCTAAGTAGTATTCTATTGTTTGGATATATCACGTTTTGCTTATCCATTCACCAGTTGATGGACACAGGGGTGCAAGGTGGCGGTTCCACTTTTGGGCTATCACGAATAATGCTGCCACCAACACTTTATGTGCAAGTCTTCATGTGGACACATGCTTTCACTTCTTTTGGGTAAATGAGAGTGGAATTGCTTGCTGGCTAGAGTTAGGGGAGGTTTGTGCTTGAGCCAAAGTTAGGCCTTTGGACTAACTATCTTAATAGCTGCATTGTTTAATGCGGGACTTAACCTGGATTCTGGTGAGTAAACAAGTGAATTTTCTCCAAGAGAAAGAAGAGATGGAAGAAAATGTGGAGGAAAGGTAGAAGGAAGGAACAAAGAGAGAAATACGGATTCTTGGGCTTGACATCCTGGCATTCCCCACTCTGAAACAGAATTCACACAAGGAAAGACAAGACAAGCATTTGATTCTTTTATTAATTGGCCAGATACTGCAGGAGCAAGAAGGAGAAATAAAGATTGCAGTCCGGTAGGAGGAAACATTCTAAGAGAATGGTGAAATGAGCTCTTAGGAAGGTTTAGACAGAAGCCAGGCGACCTGGCTTCTGAGGGGAGATGTTGTAGGAGAGACTCAGACCTCAAAAGGTGCTTGGACTGCGGAACATTTAAATCACTTTTGCACCCCACCCCACCCCCAAATATCTGAGTCATCACTTTTATGGACATGTGGACAGGGTGAGAGGTCAAGTGTCAGGAAGGGCCAGGCATCACTTGATTGCAATTCTTGATTTTTAAGCCCTGGAACCCTACCCTTGGTGACCTGAAGTAAAAGAGACTTTAAGGCATGGATGTCAGGTGCTCATGGATTTGTCAGTTGGGCTGCAGAACTGGGGAGAGAAACAGGCAGGACCAAGGACTGTCTGGAAGGAGGCAGGAGTGAACGCACTCACATGTGTTTCAGGCTCTCTGTCACTCTGAGCTCAAATCCCAAAGAAGGAGATCCTACTTGTCCTAGCTTGGGTCACTGCCATGCCCTCTGTTAGATTGGGGACCCCAACGGGGAGGTCACACCTGATTAATAATGCCACTGTGGTTCCCTAAGATATCCACACAGGGGAAGAAAAACCATAGTGCTTGGATTGGATATAGGAAAAGAGAGCCATAGTGCTTGGATTGGATATAGGAAAGTCATTCATTCATTCGCCCAGAAAATGTTTCATTTGTGTCTGCCTCAGCCAAGCTCTGGGACGGTATAGTTTGATGAGTTTTGACAAATGCCTATACCTGTGCAACTACCACTGCAATGGAGAAATAGAGCATTTGCATCACCCTCCAGATGTCGTTTGTGTCCCTGTCTCTTGCTGGCTCTGGGATGGCATCTGGGCCAGACCCAGGTGGGGAAAGTAAGATCCCCTGGCTGACAGGGATCTGCAGCTGAGTTCGGCCACATGTGGAGGCAGCAGTAGATGCCAGATGGACTTGCATTGCCACCTCTACTCTGCTCTGCCCTAGCAGTGTCACTTTGGGCAGGTCACCTCACCTCTTGAAGCCTGCATTCTCATTGGTGAAAAGGGAGTAAGAATCCCTACCTCCAGGGGAACGTCCAGTTTTGTGAAGCCTGTAGCTAATATTTTGGGAGTCCTTTTCAAGAATAGGGATGGAAACAGGTTTTACTTTTGCAAATATCACAACACATGTGCCCATGAGGTTTGTTTTTTTTTTTCCAAGGGCCCTCCCAGGGCCTTGGAAGGTGCCACGTGGCAGAGGGCCCTGATTCTTTCAGCTTTGATAGCTTCATAGTAAATCCAGTTTTGCTAACCCACAGCATTTTTATCTTTTTTTTTTTTTAAATGATAAAATGAAATGAGACACGTAAAGAACCTAGTGTGGTGCCCTAGCCCAGAAGTGCTCCTGATGAACAGCCAACCATAGCACTTTCCCTGGACCAGGCAGTGTTCTAAGCACTTAATACATACTAACTTGCTTAATCTTCTCCTTGCATTTATGAGGTAGGTGCAGTTGAATGTTCCATTGCACAGATTAAAACATTGAGCCCCCTCCACCCCCCACCCGAGGGTAAAATGATCCATGCCGTGGCTCCAGCTTGTGAGTGATCTGGCAATCTGGCTCCAGGGTCCCTGCTCTTAACCACTGGACTTTACGGCTCTTGTTGAGAGGCAGGGGGTTTTTATTACTTTTTCTTGGGTATCATGAACATGGCCTATTGCAAGAAAGTCTCTATAAGCAAAATGAGACCTTTATCCTGTAATGTAGGTGAAAGCCCCTTTGGAACTCCAGAAGCCTGTTTTCTGAGGATTGCACTCCTGGTGAAAGAACTCTTCTCCCCCAGGGAGGTCGTGTGAAAATGCTACCCCCAGAACACATGCTACACGCGAGCTGCTTGCCAAAGTCCCAATTCCCCGACATGACACACTGAACTCTGAACTCAATTAACTTCCGCCTCTACTTTATAGTATCCCTAATGGGAAAACCGGGGACAAATCCAGTTGTACTTTCTGTGCAATTTAACTACGCGTAGAAACAGACTTGCAGACACTGTCTTATAAGCGGAATTCAGGCTCGCTCCCATATGGTTCCTTCTAAGGTGGGATTTGTCCTCTGGTGGAGGACAGCTGTGGCCTGCCAGCCGCAAGGTCAACTCTGCCCATTTTCTAGAAGCGTTTGAGCTTTTGGTTGTACAGACTACAAGAAGTACATTTTTAAAAACTGCAGGCACATGGTGTGCAGTGACCCTTGGTATGCGTAACTCCTTCTTTCAACTGAGGAAAGAAATCACTTGAATGAATCCTTGAAAAGAACATGATGAGTAGAGGGGTCATCTTGTCTTGGAAAACCATCTCGGGGGGTTTTATACCACTTGGAGGAGCACATATCATCTGAATGGGTCTCACTGGAAAAGGAGATGGCCAAATTTCATGGTTTGTTCCAACAGGGCTGTTTTCAAGATCTGATCTTGAAAAGCAGTGCTTTCCCTCTCTCTCCCCACTTGCCACAAGGCTGTTGACTCATCAAATGTGAAGGCAATTCAGACTCTTTCTTCATCCCCCTTCTTCAAACCCGGCAGTGCCTTCCCGTTGCCCTTGAGTTTGAGGTTAAAACCCAGGACCTGCCTTTGGGATCTGGCTTCTGCTGACCTGGTCTCCCAGACTCTGTCTCACACTGTGGGGTCAAATGCAGTGCCTCACATCCTGAGCTCTCCCCAGTGCCTCCAAAGCATCACAGATTCTCTTTGGTCTTCCGGGCCCCTGCCTACAATGTTGTTGTCCTTCCTTCTTCCTGCAGAGATCAGTTATATTTTTTGGCCCAGCATAATGCCCTCTTCTCCTGGTACAGGAGTCTCAGGGTGCTTGGGGACTCACCTTCCCCAGACTCTGTCCACTTCATTTGGGTAGGTGTGACCAACCTATGGGGGTGAAACAGGATCCACGTCTGGCCAAACTAGAGTCAACCTCAGTATTCACCAGTGCTATTGTCAGGCGCCTTTCTTTTTTATTTTATTTTTAAACTATTTTTATTTGTGTGTGTGTGTGTGTGTGTGAGGTGCCTTTCTACTGGGGTTTTAAGCAGACAGGATGTCAGTCCGGAGATGCTTATGGATGTCTTTGCCACCATGAAAAGGGACCCTGTTTGAAAATGAAGCCACATAGGGGAATGCAGATCCAAGAGGTAGAGACAGCTTCCTGATATCATCTGAGCATCTGGATCCAGCTGTACCTGAAGATAACTACTTAAAGACTCTCCATTCACATGAGCCAAATGTATCTCAGTTACATGAGCCAATGTATTTTCCTGTTTGCTTAAAGCAACATGAGCTGAGTTTCTGTCAATTGCAACTAAAAAGTCCCTCAAGAATAACTTTCCCTTTTATTTGCTTAACTCTTGTTTATTTTTCATATGCAGCGTTGAGGCGTCCCAGACTCTCCAGTCTGTACTTCCCCAGGACCCTGCATCTGCCACATATTAACACTCATTCCATTGCACTGTAGTTTCCCATTTGCTTCTTTGATTCTCTCCCTAGACTTGGAGCAATGAGTGTGAGTCTCCCTGCGGTGTTCAGTGTTGTGTCCAGCCATGTGTCTGGCGTTAGAAATTTTTGTTGATCAGATAAATTACTTAGTTCATTAAAATCACTAAACTAAAAAAAAATAATAAAGTAAAGTAAAATAAAATCACTAAACTTCTATCGAGGTGGCTACAGCTATCGATTTTGAGAAATTAAGAGTCCACGTCTGATTCACTGTGTTGAAAATTCTGAGATCGAATCCAGATTCATCAGAGGGGAAAATGCTGTGATTGATTAGTGATGCCTGTCGTGGTTCTGGAAATGCAGAGTTGTGATCCGTGTGCCACATGTCACCATCTTTGGCCTATATGATCAGTGAGTCATTTTCTTTGCTCTGCATTTGGTCCGTGAATGAGTATCTTGTCTCTTCAATCAGATTGTAACTTCCTTGAAGGCATGGGTCACTTCCACATGACCATCCCTGGAGGAAGCCAGAGAATCCAGTTCCAGAGCCTCACTTGGTCATTGAGGCGGTTGCTTCTCTTTCCTCAGGCTTCCCCACACCTGTCTGACTCAAGGCCCCCCTCTCCTGGCCAAAACCAAAGGTGGGAACTTAGGCACAGATGCCTGCTTTTCTCTTCTTTTCAGTCAAGTAATGTCTTGCCCTCACTGGGTGACAATACAGCTCAAGTCCTGAATGTGAGGAAGGGAGCTGTGCAGAGAAAAGATTTAAAGGACAAAATCAAGATGTACCTGTTTCTGCAGGGAATTGCAGAGAGGAGAGATCGTGTTGCCCAGAATGACAGGCACCTCTGTCTCGACCCCAATAGCTTTTCATTCTGGTCTCATACCTGCTGAGACCCGCCCGCATGTTTAGACTTTGGAATCCATAGGACATCTTTGATTCCCTACAACGAATTCCTTTGTTTGATTTCGAAGGACCCCATTGCAAATTTATTTAAGTTTCTCTTATTTCCAGTGAAGAGCCTACATAGCCCAACCCCGCCCCCCAAAGAATTCTGTGATACATTACAGTCGTGTCCTTGATGGGAGGAGGGAGGAAAAAATCTTTCTAAGCACGAATATTTCACTGTTGATTGTGTCTTTAAACAACGCCCTTCGCCACCACACACATTTACCCAGACATTTCGTCCAAAAATGAAAATCAGCTTTCCCCCTTCATCCTCAACTCTTCAAGGGTGTTGAATGATTTTTAAAGTAGACAGTCTGGGAAAAATAACGAAGCAGATTAAAGTGTATTTACTCAACGGACTAACATGCAGACGGATGGAAGACAAACAAGAAGCCTGGCTCATGGTAGCCAGTCATTACAGCAGGCCCGGTTTCTGCAGATTCTCCTGTGTGCCAAGGATGGGGCTGAGTGTGTTATATGCTTGAGCTCATTTAATCCCATCAAAGCTGTGATGGCTCATACTCTTCCCATTATATAGATGAGAAACCGGGGCAGAGGGATATTCTATGATTTATACAACCTGGCCTATCACTGCACTGCAACAGCCCACGTGGGAACTCAGGATCCCCAAGTACCAAACCTCATCTTCTAATCACCTGGCTATATTGCATCCTTAAACATATATATCAGGGGGACGCCTGGGTGGCTAGTTGGTTGAGTGTCCAACTCTTTTTTTTTAATATTTTTTTTTTAATTTTTATTTATTTATGATAGTCACAGAGAGAGAGAGAGAGAGGCAGAGACATAGGCAGAGGGAGAAGCAGGCTCCATGCACCGGCAGCCCGACGTGGGATTCGATCCCGGGTCTCCAGGATCGCGCCCTGGGCCAAAGGCAGGCGCCAAACCACTGCGCCACCCAGGGATCCCGAGTGTCCAACTCTTGATTTGGGATCAGGTCCTGATCTCAGGGTGGTGAGATGGAGCCCCACCCTACCTTGGTCTTGGTGATGGGCGTGGAGCCTGCTTGAGATTCTCTCTCTCCCTCTCCATCAGCCCCTCCCATGTCTCTCTTAAAAAGGTATACCCCAGGGGTTGGCAAACTGTGGCTGGAGGGCCACCTGTTTTTGCAAAAAGGTTTCAATGGACCTTGCCACACCCACTCACTTTCTATTGTGTGTGACTGCTTTTGTGCTACACTGGCAGCCTTGAGGGGTTGCTCCGGAGACTGGATGGCTTACAAAACCTAAAATATTTACTCTCAGGGCCTTTACAGGAAAATTTGTCGACCCCCTGGCCTAAATGATATTTTATCAAGTGTAGAAAAGCAGATCACAAAACTCCAACTATATTGTTCCCCCTACAAATGACATGCATGGATAATGGTTAAACAAGACCAGAAAGAAATGTGTATATATGTTTAAACAAATGGATTAAAGATGTGGGTTTTTTCCCCCGAGGGTTAGAGAGACTTAAAGTTGTTCTAATAATAAATAAAATTTCAAATTAAGAAGTATTGATTGAATTTTTTTAAGAAACTGAAACAAAAGTTGGAACCTCTCTGCTTGATTTGGATGGTGTTTGCCAAACACACAAGTGTTTTCTCTTTGGGCTAAAACTCAGCCCTCCTGAGAAATGAACTGGCTTTTGCTAACTTGTCAGGAGAGAAATTTGGGGCGTCTCATAAAGCAAATCATTGCAAATTGTGGGAAACACTCAGATCAAAATCTCTTGTCTGCTGGGGGAAATTTGAAAAGTTTTATTGCCTTAGAATTGTACACTGTGAGTTTTCCAAGTATTGTATAACTCGGGAGCAGGGCTGGGCGGCGGGGGGGGGGGGGGGGGGGGGCGCGGGGCGAGTGGGTGGTCAGGAGAGATGGCAAAAAAACAGCCCCAAAGACTTATTCGGATCCTTTCTTCTTGGCCTGCTTGGCTGCAGCTTGGGAGAAGTGTGTGTGCAGGGAGGGAGACAATGGGAGCAAAGTTGCTGGGAACACAGCTCCTGCTACTGATTAGCTGGGTGACTTTGGAGTGTGACGTCCCTGCTGCCACCTTAGAAGAACAGGGAAGTAAGAGACCTTTCTTAGCTGGTTGCAGGGAGTGGTGGGGTTATGCACCCAAAAAGTCCAGATATTTCCTTTTATTATTTTTGAACTTTTGTCAGTTACAGGCCATGGATTCCAATCTCAAGCTACAAACTCAGGTGAGCAACAGATGCCACATTCCTTTATGTTTTGTAAATTGGTATTTCCCGAAGTGTGTGAAGCTAAAATGACTGTAGGTGTGAGCAGGTCCTGGACTGCGGACCTGGCTTTATATAATGTTGCCTCACATGGAGAGAAATGTATTCCCTCCTCAATTCTCTCAAATCCCAAGTCTCCCTGGGGGGCTAGTGTGTTCTTAACACCTCACACTGACTCTTCCCCTCCGGTAACAGAGGGGAGAGGCCTTGGGGAGGCAAAGGTACTTAGCGAGATTTAATAAGCTTGTTTGACCCCCCACTGAATATCTTTTTCTTAGTTACCCCTGTTCCAGACAGCTGATAGCTTAAAGCAACAGTTCTATCTTTGTTAGTGCCATGAAGTTCCTTTTAAGAATAGCTTTGTCTAAATGACAAAGTATATGGGTTTAAAGAAAATTAACCAAATGTTAAAACAGTCGATTCATTCTCATAAAAACGCCTGTGGAGGTGTGTGGTTATGGTAAAAATCTTACAAGTAGGACGGTCAGATTTAGCAAATAGAAAGCTCAGGTGCCCAGTTAAATGTGCATTTTATTTTTTTAAAGATTTTATTTATTTATTCATGAGAGACACAGAGAGAGGCAGAGACACAGGCAGAGGGAGAAGCAGGCTCCCTGCGGAGAGCCCGATGCGGGACTTGATCCCAAGACCCCAGGATCACGCCCTGAGCCAAAGACAGATGCTCAACCTCTGAGCCACCCAGGTGCCCCTAAATGTCATTTTATTTTACTTTATTTATTATTATTTTTAAAATATTTTGTTTATTTATTCATGACAGAGAGAAAGAGAGGCAGAAGGAGAAAGAGATTCCACGCAACGAGCCTGGTATGGGACTCGATTCTGGGACTCCGGGATCATGCCCTGAGCTAAGGGCAGATGCTCAACTGCTGAGCCACGCAGGTGTCCCCTAAATGTGCATTTTAAATAAATAACTCTTTGGTATAAGTAGATCCCAAATATCGGGTGGGAGGGGGAGGAAGGCTATCAGGACAGAGACAAACTAAAAACACCTCCCAAAAGAGTGCTCAGCTAACTTCTTAGTTATTTGGGACTTAGATATTTGGGACTTCTACTAAGAAATTATTTGCTACTTATCCGAAGTTCAGATTTAACTGGGCATCCTGTATTTATCTGGCAATGCTGCTTGCAAGTGGTTCGCCGATTAGAAATGCTCCTAAATATGCCTCATTTCCCATCTGAGTCCTGAGCCGGGGTTATAGTCAGGGCTAATTGGGCCTATACCTCTGGGCTGTCTGAAGACGTGGGGGTCTGCGGTGTGAGGCAGTACCAGTCACTGGTACACCCTGGTGACACATGAGGGGTCTACTGCCCCAGCCCATGGGGCTCCTTCAATGCCGTGGCTTGGATGCCCCCTTTGTGCACGCCTGGGGCCTCAGGGGACCTTGGCTGAGCTGCAGAGCTAGAATGACAGGTGCAAAGAGTGATGGCCTCCTCCTCCACGACCTACCATATGCTCAGGGGCACTGTCGGGGAACAGGGAGCAACACCAGGGGCTCCAGAACCCATGGAATTCTCTCCTCTCTTATTTAGCTTAGGGAAATCTCTTCTTGGTCTAGAAAAATCCCATTCTCTGCAAATGGGCTGTGGCTTTCAAAAATAAGATCCCAGGGATCCCTGGGTGGCGCAGCGGTTTGGCGCCTGCCTTTGGCCCAGGGCGCGATCCTGGAGACCCGGGATCAAGTCCCACATCGGGCTCCCGGTGCATGGAGCCTGCTTCTCCCTCTGCCTGTGTCTCTGCCTCTCTTTCTCTCTGTAACTATCATAAATAAATAAAAATTAAAAAAAAAAAACCAAAACAAAAAAACAAAAATAAGATCCCAGAAGCCCTGTCATAAAACTCTCCTGAAGTGAAGTTGCATGGGGGCTGATCCCCATTTGAAAGGGAGAGAAACAGCCTTTTCTGTTCATGCCCGCTCTAGAACGTCTCTCTGGATATGCTGCCTCTTTTTATCTTGAGGGCTCAGGAGCCAGATCCCCTGGGCTAGATCACATGTTACCTGAGTGACTCTGGGCAAGTTTTTAAACTCTGTAGAACTCCATTTCCTTGTCTGTAACACAAGGTTCCAACCTCATACACTTGCTTAGTATGAGCATAAATGAGTTAATACATGGAAGGGGCTTAGAACAGTGCCTGGCAGGTACCCAAATAACTCTATTTGGGTTAGTGATTATCTTTATCTTCTGTGCCAAAATACTCTCAGGTCACCTTTCCAACGGGGTCCCGGAGATTATTTTACCAACATCTTTAGGTTTATTAACAATAAACACACACTTGTTTGTTTGTTTGTTTGTTTTTACAGACTGCAAGCATTTCCACATCCAATAAGTTGGTTAATGTGCAAAATAACTCTCCTAGATGGGGACTGCTAGCCCCCTTTCACAGATGAGGAAAAGGAGGCCAGGAGGGGTGTATCAGCTATCCATGGCTGTGTAACAAATCGCTCCAGCGCTTACTGGCATAAAACAATGGTTTCTTCTTTCTCCTGGTTCTCCTGGTTGGTGAGGCAGTTTCTCTGCTGATTTGCTGGGACCCCAGGGTGGCTGTATAAAGTGGGGAAACTGGCTGGAGTCACGTCTGGCTGGCTGTTGCCTGGGGCACCTCTGTTCTCCTCCCTGGAGTGTCTCATACCCCTAGACCCCGGCAGCCTGACGAGGTGGTCCCAAGGCTCCCAGAAGGTGAAGGCGGAAGCTTCAAGGCCTCTTAGCCCCCAAGCTCTGGAACTCACACCATGACCCTCCCACTGCATTATATTAATTAAATCAAGTGACAAGGTCAAGCACAGATTCAAAGGGGTAAAGAAATAGATCTGACCTTTGGATGTGAGAAGCAGCAGTTACATGCCAAAGGGATGTGTGTGTTCTGAGTGGAAAGAACATGTGGCTATTAAACAATCAACCACAAGAGGTGAGCTCTTTTGACCTGGGCCCTTGGCAAGAAAGACTTACAGAGGGATGGGAAGGCCCCCTCGAAGCAGGCAGAGTCTTGGGGAAAATACTTTACAGAAGAAGCAGAGGCCTGTGATTTAGTTCTAATTTCTAGAGACGCGTCTGGTATCATTTAGTAGCCAGGGCTCGCCGTTTGCCCTGGCTTCGATGCCTGTCTTAGTCTGTTCGGGCTGCTATAACAAAATTCCAGAGACAGGATGGCTTATGAACAGCAGAAATGTTTTTCTCACAGTTCTGGAGGCCTGGAGTCTAAGATCATGGTGCCAGCAGGTGTGGTGTCTGGTGAGGACTCACCTCCTGGGTCAGAGCCGGTGCCTTTTTGCTGTGACCTCATGTGGCAAAGGGGGCAAGGGAGCTCTGGGGAGGCCTCTTTCCTAAGGGCACTAATCCCAGTCCACTTTCTAAGGCCATCACCCTGGGGACTTCAGCACAGGAACTGAGTGGCGGGAGGGGACATGAATGATGAGTCCCTAGCCTGCCCGCGCCTGTGTGCTAGCTCTACCCGGGAGCTGGGGTCCGGCTGGGTGATAGCTTGTGGATTCTCCTTTCTCCACCTGGGCTAAGAACACTCCCTCCATTTCTTGTGAAGCTCTGACTGTTTTAGAGTTCAAATTTCCTTTTCAATGAAAAGTTTATCTTCCTGCAGTAACCTTGAGTCATTCAGTAAACACATTTGGGGCTTTGAATACAATCTTTACGGTGACCGCTCCCACTATTTACCTCCAGCCCAGACTTCTCCCCACATTCCAGATTCAGTCACCTCCTGTCTATACAACATTGGTTATTACAAGTATGATGGGCATTTCAGACTTTGTGGCTCAAACTAACTCTCGGTGTGACCCAAGCCTCACACATGGCTGGCTCATTGTATGGGACCCTCACTAGTCCCTGCGCCGTGATCTACTTCCAACACAGTTTCCTAAGTGATTCCACTAAAGACCTAAGGACACCCTGTGTTCTACGTAGAACCCTCCAGCTGCTTCCCATCTCTCTCAGAGTAAAACCAGAAGTCCTCATGGTGAACAAGCCCTGAATGGCCTTTTCTGCCCAACTCTATCACCTCTTGGAGCCCCCCTTCTCTGGCTCCCTCGGCTCCAGGCACCCTGGCCTCCTGGAGGCTCCTTAGATTCTGCAGGGTCACTCTCACCTCAAGATCTTGGTCCTCGCCATTCCCTCTGCCTGGGTGTTCCTCCCCCTAGAAGATGGCCCTGATATAAAAGTTGTACCTCGAAATAATCCTCCTTTGGTGGTGCAGGGGATCTGAATTTGAAATTATGATCTTTGGTCAGTTGGTCAGTTGCAATTAAAGCAATGGTCCCAACATTCTTTTATCTAGTCTTGAATAAAATTAAATTTACAATCAGAAGCCACACATTTCTAATAGCACCTTAATAGAAAGAGAAATTTTGAACTGTTAGTGTAAATACTTCAAAACCCAAAACATTAAGCCAGCGATTACATTGTTACGTAAATAAGAGTGAAAACGGTTGGATGTTCATGGGTCAGAGACAGAAGACTACGAAAATGTCTGTATAACCAGGATGGATGGGAAGGTTCTTTCCTACCAGATTTATGCATGTTCTGCAACCTGTCCTCATAAAACTCAACTTAACAACATGATTTTCAAATGTAACCTTGAGTTTGAACTTACAGATCAGACTCTTAATTACCTCAATGCTAATGATGTCATTGATCTTCTTAGACTCTTGGACTAAGAGAAGGGAAAAAAGCCCTGTTATCTTTTTTAAGTGTAAATTACAAAGCAAGTAAAAATAAGTTATGGTTATAGCAGAAGTAATTAAAATGATCTCGACTTTTCCCACCATGTTCAGTGGCAGCAGGAGAGGAAGAGGCAGGATGGGAGGGAGTCTTGGTGAGGTGGCCACTCCTGCTTCTGTAACTGTCCCCATGAGGATGGGTGGGTGTAGTGGGAACAAAATGGATCTAGTACCCATGCAGACTTGGGTTCAAATAGCTGCTTCTGCACAGTCCAGCTGGGTGTACTTGTACTTGGGCAGGTCATTGTCCTTCCTCTCAGTCTTTCTTTCCTCAACTGGAGAAATAATATCTTTATTTCAAGGTTGGTGTGAGCTCAAAATAAATTAATGCCTGTAAAGGGTTTGTTTATTTACTTATTTATTTTTAAAGATTTTATTTATTCATTCATGAGAGACACACAGAGAGAGGCACAGACACAGGTAGAGGGAGAAGCAGGGGAGCCCAATGCGGAACTCGATCCCAGGATCCCAGGATTATGACCTGAACTGAGAAGGCAGACGCTCAACCCCTGGGCCACCCAGGTGCCCCTGTAAAGTGTTTAGTTAGCAGAGTATAAGACATAGTTGTTGGGCTCTTTTTCTCACCTAAAGTCATCCGATGTCACCTGAGGGTGTCTTTGATCCTTGAACACTTTCAGAGCCCAAAGGAACAACAAGGCTCAGACTGGTTGGATCACTTGCCCATAGCCACAAAGCCAATGAAAGGCAGAGCTGGGATTTGAACCCACACATGTCAGCCCCATCTGGTGCTCTTTCTAGTCCATCAGTATTTCTATAACTTCCACGACTCGGCAACCACCTTCATCTCACACTTCTTGCCAGATATGCACACCTCCTGCAACATTATTTTCTTAAAGTAGTTCTTTAAGTCAACTTATTTTATTGCTGCAATAAATGTACTTAAATAAGAAATGTTACATCCTGGGCCACCTGGGTGGCTCAGTGGTTAAGCGTCTGCCTTTGGCTCAGGGCATGATCCCAGGGTCCTGGGCTCGAGTCCCACATTGGGCTCCCCACGGGAAGCCTGCTTCTTTCTCCCTCTGCCTATGTCTTTGCCTCTCTCTGTGTGTCTCTTATGAAAAAAGAAATGTTACATCTCTACTCAAAATGGAAAACTAGCCTCACTGTAGCACATAAACAGTAACTTTAATATATATGTGTATGTGTATACATATATATTTTTAATATTGTGCTTATTTATTTGAGAGAGAGAACAAGAGAGAAAGAGCATGAGCAAGGGGAGGAGCAGAGGGAGAAGGAGAAGCAGGCTCCCTGCTGAGCAAGGAGCTCAACAGGGGGCTCGACCCCAGGACCCCCGAGATCATGACCTGAGCCGAAGGCAGATGCCCAACCACTGAGTCACCCAGGTGTCCCTATACATATATCTGTAAGGAAACCAAAACAATGTTGTGCAATTCCACCTAGATGCTGTGGCTGGCTGAGAGCTCTGGGCTGGAAGCTATCTCTGTCTTGGTTACAAAAGGAGATCAGCAAATGTTAGAGAGCGTTAAGGACATCCTCCTAACCCGGGAGGGAGGGAGACTCTCTCCCGGGTGTAATCAGGATGGTCGAAAGATAAAAGAACAGCGATTATTAATATTATCAGTATGCGGTAAAGTGTTACTTACTACTATAGCCATGCACCGTGTGCAACCAAAACATCATTTGTCGTAACGCTAGGGGAAAATAAGCCACACTTTGCTGAACATTGCCTTCCACTGAGGAACCTCCAGAAAAAGTCTTGTAATAGACAATTTTTCAGAACTTTATGACCACAATCTGCCCTAACAGATACATAACCCGCATTTGTATTCACATCCATACCCACGTCTATATCCTTGCCTGTGCCTCGAACAGTGCGTAACAGAAGCATTCACGATGATGTGTGCAGTCCTTATGAAGAGTCTGCGCTCAGCACACGGATGTTTCCTTCCCCCTCTTTTCCTTTCCAATCCTTATCTATTTAATTTTTTTTAAATAGTAAGCAGGACCAGTAAAATAAATACTGAAGTTACACCAAAAAGCCAATGATGGATAAAAGATAAGAAGGCTTGTGTGCAGAAAGAGAGAAAGAGATCTTAGCACCTCTAAACACCCTAAGACAGTGACACTCAGTTCCTTCAGTGACCCTGGGCTCCCCCAGGCCCTTCAGGGAGTCCTCAAGATCAAAACTATTTTTGTTTTGATGAAACAATACCAAGATGTTATTTGCCTTTTCCATTCTCTCACAAGTGTGCAGCGGAGTCTTCCAGAAGTTACATGACATACGATGATGTCATCCCCCTGATATTAACATGAAATGGGTCTGTGACTGCTCATTTCACATAAATTAACAAATGTTTTTAAAATTTCTGTCTTAATTTCTAATATGGCAAAAAACTGAGAGAGAGAGAGAGAGAGCCCCTGTCAACAAAAATTCTTTGGGCTCCTCTCTAATTTTTAAGAATGTAAAGGGGTTATGAGGCCAAAAGCCACGAGAACTGAGTCCCTAAAAATGATCGATTGGATTAAGGAATGAAGCATGACATCATATAGCGAGCTGAGGGAGAGAAAGAAAAGCTTTTGTCGGACTGTGGTTTTCAGGGAAGGTTTCACAGCGTGGACTTAGAGCTCTACCTGGGTACTGGAAGTTCAGCGGGGTTTGTTTAGTCAGGGGAGGGAGGGAATTCCAGGAAGGTGGCTCAGCATGTGCAAAGGCAAGGTGGTGGAAAGTGAATGAGGTGACGTGGATCAGGGGTGGGGAGGAGACCAGCCTTGCTTGGTCGGAAGGTGCAGCGTGGAGTGGAGATGCTGGGATCAGTGTTGAAGACCCTTCCACCCCGCGGTGGTCTCTGCCGCTGACTCAGAGGCCCCCTTGGCCAGAGAAAACCAAACAGTCTGGTTTGCACTCCCCGAATGTTCCCTCCCGCTGCTCCTGGGAGCTGAGACCTCACCCACAGGTCCCCCATGCCGCATGGGTGGGAGTCTACAGTCAACCACAGAGCTGAACAAAACCTAAACTGTTTCTTTTCTTTGGAAGGCCCCTGGAAACAGGAAGAGAGGCTGTTTTCTAGGATTTGCCAAGAGTTAAGTCATTCCTCGCTGATACAAACAATTTCTCGGGTTACTCTTTGGGGCCCAGGAACATTCATGAACTGTGCTGGGTTTGAACTCTTCAACTCGGAACCTCAGTTCCCTGGGTCATCTGCCTGGGGCTGGGGCATAGCTCCCTGGTCCTGCCGGGCTTTTCAGACACACGGCCCAGCCATCTCCAGGGGGAGGCCTCAGAGAAATGCTCACCCAGAGCTATTGTGAGGAGCTGACAGACTTCGGTCTTGTTCCTGAGTTTGACCAGTGGATGCCGGGTCTCAGGAAGGACACAGTCAGGTGCGTCATCGGTGAAGAAACACATGGATGCAAGGGCACTTGAAGAGAGCGAGTAGAATCAGGAAAGCAACATTTACTGAGCTTGGCGTTTACGGTGCCATGCCCTGTCCTAGGTGGCTTGTGTGTTTTCTGTCATCTGATTCTCACTACCTCCTAGTAAGACATGGGGGGGGGGGGTTGCTAAGAACGATGTCTCTGGAGCCACTGCCTGAGTCTGCGTCCTGGTTCTGCCATGCGGTAGATCATATTTTTCCAAGAAGGCCATAACAATGTCTTCCATTGCACGTGTCCTTCTACGACAGAGACTGGACCCTCCTTCCATCAGTTAGGGTCTGTGCCCCCTTCTTTTGGATCTTGGCAGGCTTGTGACATGCTTATAACTAATAGAACATGGTGGAAGTGAAACTATAGGACTTCCAAGGCTAGGTCATGCTGTTTTCCTTCGCTGGAGCGTTCCTGCTAGAACCCTGAGCCATCAGGTAAGAAGTTCTAGTTCCGGGGCAGCCTGGGTGGCTCAGCAGTTTAGCGCTGCCTTCGGTCCAGGGTGTGATTCTGGAGTCCCAGGATCGAGTCCGGCGTCGGGCTCTCTGCATGGAGCCTACTTCCCCCTCTGCCTCTGTCTCTGCCTCTCTCTCTCTCTCTCTGTGTCTCTCATGAATAAATGAATAAAATCTTATAAAAAAAAAAAAAAGGAGTTCTAATTCCCTGAGGCTGCCATGATGTGAGGAAGCCCAAGCATACAGGGAGGCCATGGCCAGTTGGGGAGGCCATGTGTAGGGGCTCTAGTTGGTGGGCAGGTGAGTGGAGCATTTTAGTCATCCTTGCCCCGGTGCCAGACATGTGAGTGATTTCAGTCCCAGCCACCAACCCATCCCCAGCCTTTGAGTCTTCCCAGAGGAGGCCCCCAACATTGTGGAGCACAAATAAGTCATCCCTATCGTGCTCTTTCTGAATTTCCAACCCCCAATATACATGAGGGTAACAGAATGGGTGTTTTTTTACATCACTAAGTTTGGGGTGGTTTGTTATACAGGAATAGTAGCCAGAATGTGCCATGACCTTGCTGTGTGACTTTGGGTAAGTTACTTCATTTTTCTGAGCTCAGTTTGCTGATCAGGAAAAGGAAGATAATTATATTACATACACTCCATTGAGATATGGGGAGAATTATATTTTTTACACAGCAGAGCTCAATGCTTCCTACAACATCTGGCACATAGTAAGTGTTTGATAAAAGTCATTATTAATTTCTGATGACTCTCTTAATAAATAGAAATAAGGTTGGGAATGAAATTGCCTCCTTCCCACGGCCCCTTTCTTCTGTTCTGCTCCAGGGCTGGGGCCAGACACAGAGAATAAATAAATGAAACCCATTGATCACACAAAAAATGATGGAACTCACAAACTGATAAATGGAACAGACACTTGAGCTCAGCATTAGGAAACATTGGGGGGCGGTGTGGACTGTGGCAAGTAAGAGAGGTCACATGTTTCTGAACGAGGCAGTCATGAATCAACTCTGTCAGTTGTTAATATGCACAAATAGGGTCCTGGTGTCTTTAGCTCTTCCGATGTTTCACAAAGAGCCACAGATCCGTATTTTATGTAAAATCTCCCAATTTTTAAATATTAGCAATGAGTTCAAATTCTTATATAACATGCACCAGGCCAAATAAGCATGGCGGTGAGCCACTTTGAGACCTGTAGCTTTAGTGACGGGGTGGTTGTGGGTTGATGTTCAGGGCCAGAGGGAGAGAAGCCCCCTCTCTCCCACCAGAGCCCCTCTGAGACCACCCACCTCTCACACAATACTTACAACCCCTCTGATGCCCTGTAGGTCTTGCTGGGCAAATCCAAACCACCAGTCTAGACCCATTTCTCAACCTTCTAAATATTCTTGCTGAGGAGCTTCTGTCTTATACAGTTTTTAAACATTTTTTTCTTAATCATTCCCCACCATGAAATTTTAATCCACAGATATTTTGTATATCTGTTTAAGTACTAAGTGTATATATGCACTTCCTACATAAAGAGTATGATTTTCTTTTCATCGTGACCACGCATACTCAACAAAGGGTAGGAGGGAGTTTTGCCCCCAAGGGATTTTGAAAACTGGTTCTTGAGGGCAAAAAAAATTCTTATTCTTTTTATGTGTCAAACACAGATACACAGTACATCTATAGTATTGAAAGTCCTATGGAAGGGAGATGGGTTAGGAAAACAATGTCTAAAAAGTCTCCTTAGGGAGACAATAATGGAAAAAAATAACAAAGCCCTGGTCTGGGGCAGCCCGGGTGGACTCAGCGGTTTAGCGCCGCCTTCAGCCCATGGCCTGATCCTGGAGTTCTGGGATCGAGTCCCAGGTCGGGCTCCCAGCATGGAGCCTGCTTCTCCCTCTGCCTGTGTCTCTACCTCTTTCTGTGTGTCTCTCATGAATAAATAAATAAAATGTTAAAAAAAAAAAAAAAAAAAAGCCCTGGTCTGGGCTCTACTGTTATGCCCAGATCTCTTCTCAGATGCCCCCACGCTGGGGACAAAGCACATGTCCTCACTTACATTCCTCCCTCTGGGTCCTCTTCCAAATGTGTGTGGCCATTCCCATCATGACTCAGCGTCCTAGGTGTGCGACCTGCACCTGGACATGGGGCGGCGCAGAAGGGTCCTGCACTCAGGTTGGTGCTCTGCTGTCACCATCTTGAAATTAATAATTTTTTTTTCATTTATGATAGACATAGAGAGAGAGAGAGAGTGAGAGAGAGTGAGAGAGAGTGAGAGAGAGAGAGAGAGAGGCAGAGGGAGAAGCAGGCTCCATGCCGGGAGCCCGACGTGGGACTTGATCCCGGGACTCCAGGATCGCGCCCTGGGCCAAAGGCAAGCGCCAAACCGCTGAGCCATCCAGGGATCCCCCGAAATTAATAATTTTTTGAACAAGGGTTCCCTCATTTTCTTTTTGCATTGCAGCCTGCAAATGCCAGAGCCAGTACAGCCTGGGGCTTTGGAACAAGGATTTGAAGGCCAGCCTGGCTACCCACCAGCTCCTCAAGCACATTCACTAACCTCTCTGAGGCTCAGGGAGCAGGGCTGTGGAGGGGGGCATAACAAGGCACTTATTTCAAAGCATTTCAGGGAGCAGGACGGTGTGGGCTAAAGCCTGCAAAGGCCTAAGGCCAAGGCCAAAGCCCTGCCTTGACACAGAGTAAGCACTCCCTGGGCGTAGCTAGGATAACTAGTCGTCCTCGTAGCTAGGATAACTAGTAGTCCTCCGCAGCCCAGGCCTAGTGCAGCAAGACTCCACCTGCAGCTCTCCTTAGGGAGGCCTTGGTTTTGCCTGCTGATGGTCTGATTGGTTGGTTTGTTCTCGGCATCTGCTCCCATTGATCTGTGCCTGAGATGCACTCATTTTAAAATAATGGGCCCCTCAGGCCCCCTCATACTTGTGAGTCTTTATCCAGATGAGCCTCCCTCACCCTTGACTTTCTGGGGAAATGAACACAGTGACCGGTGAGGGACCTGCTCCCCCAGCAAACCGTCCCCAACTTTGGGCTCACTCCTGCTAGCTCGGGAGTCCTCAGGCCCATCTCCTGGTGGTTTTACACATTTTCACGATGCCCAAAGTGTGATTTCTGCTTCAAGGTCCAAGCCTAGGATCTCACGTCGATGCTGAGTATGAGCTACGTGGGTTTGGGGGATTGCTTCCATGTCGCCCCCTAGAATATGGAGACTTGGGGTGCCTTATAAAACCTTTCCTGTTTGGCATGGAGGGGCATGTCTCCCTTCTTTCCCCTGGGTGTGAAAGGAGCTCTGATCCAAACAAATGATGAGAGTCTAAGATTAGGTGTGTGTGAGGGCTTAGGGGGATGCGGTAGGGGGGTGACAGAGGGGTTGGGAAGAATAAAAGACTAATCGTGGTCTGGGGGGGCAAAAGCAACAAAAGAGAATCAGGAAAAAACTCTGTTCCCAGCTATGCCATAGGCTCCCTGTGGGCACTTGGACAAGCCATGCACCTCCTTTGGGTCTCTGTTTTCCCATTTGCAAAGTAAAGAGTATATCAGTGATTTTGTTTTGGTTTGGTTTTGGTTGGCAGCCACAAAAACCGACATAAGTCATAAAAAAGATTTCATTAGCTTGTGGAGCTATATGCAGCATCAGGCACAGCTGGATCCAGGTGTCCTGTCACTGCAACAGAAGTCACTTTTCATCTCTTGGCTCTGATTTTCTCCATCTTCGTTTCACTCTCTGATGGGCTTTCCCCAAATTGGTGGCAAAGATAGACCCAGCAGGGCCAGGTTTATACCCACTAGTTCAACATCGCCCTTTGCAGATGGCAAAGCAAAGCTCCCGAGTTTGATGGAGTCTGATTCTTTCCTCCTGGAGTCTCCTCACATTGCACGTGCATCTCTCAACCATCTCCAGGCTCAGGGAGAGGAACTATCATCATTGGCTAGGCTGAGGTCGTGTGTCTACCCTGGAACCAATCACTGTGTCTGGGTGAAGAGTGCTCTGGTTGGCCGAGCCTGGATCCCTCGCCCGCCCCGGGAGCTCAGACCCATCCAAACCACATGGGTGGAGGGTCTGCTGAGAAAGTTATTCCCAGAGGGAGGTCATGCAGAGTTGGCTGTGTATTAACATGGTTCAGAATTCAAACAGTACACCCTGTTCATCTAATACTTCCCCATTTCTGTCCCTCAACGAACTATCCCCCCTTCCCAGAGGCAACCAGTGGTACCAGTTTCTTGAGTATCTGTATGAGTGTCCTGTTGCTGCTATAACAAACCACCACAAATTTCGTGGCTTGAAACAACACAAATTTATTTAGTTTTAGTTGGATAGGATAGAAATCTGGCACAGGTCTTGTCGTCTAAAATCAAGGTGCTATGTATTTTAATTTAAAACCGAATAAAAAAATAAATAAACCGAATTAAAAAAAAAAAACGAATATAAAGCTGGATTGCATATTTAAGTGTGGCATGTACCTAAGTCTAATGAACTGAAAATGTATAACCCACCAATCATTGCCCTGGGTCATGGCCATCATTAATTCATTCATTAATTAGTTTGTTTTTACATGGCCATCATTTATTTTTAAGGGAGTAGAAGGCATAGCACATAGTAAAAGTATTGCTTTGTGAAACTTTTGTTTCAGTCTTTCGTGGGTGAGTGCATATGTGTGAACTAGGTCATGATATAAAAAGTATTTTTTACTGTGAGTCACAGTCAAAAATGTTGGGAAGTTATTATTATATAGTTTAGTGGTTATATGAGGTTTTTCTGGGGTCAGACTGTCTGGCTCCATCACTTACCAGCTGGGTGACCTTGAATAACTGACTTAATCTCTCTGAGCCTCAGTTTCCTTGTCTGCAAAATGGAGATCATAATCATACTCCACCTTCCAGGGTTTGTGGGAAGTCCTTAGCAGTGATTGGCACATGATAAGCATTTGTTATTATTATCCTTGTTTGTATTGACTTTGAGGGGGTGAGATGTTCATGGGAGAAAGAGCAGAGGCTAAGCAGGGATCTTTGTACAGATGGGAAAGGTGGCCTCAGCTCAGAGGAGCAGGGCTGAGATGGGTGTGGAATGGGGGAGGGGGTGTTCTCACACTAACCCAGAGTAGGTGGGAAGTCAGGCTGCTGTGGCACTCAGTATTCCAGCTCCAGGTGAAGATTTGGGAGGTGCCTGATGACATGCAAATGAGATTATACTCTGAGGAGTCCTATCATGAGCCCACCAGAATCCTCCAAATCTGAGCACAAGCTGGTTGATTTTATTCTTTCATCCAACCAGGAAGTATATATGGAGTTCCTAGGCTATGTCAGACCTGTTCCAGGGCTAGGGACGCAGCCGAGAACCAGCAGGGCAATGTCCTTGTCCCCAGGGTATGCATAGCCTAGAGATGTGTAAGGACTAGACATTGGGTAATTACAGACGTGTTGAATGGTATTAAGGAAAAGTTCAGAATATTACGGACAGGTCAAATGAGAGACTGATGTTCCCATGGTCAGGGGGCGGAGTGGGGGGCGGGCAGTTGGAGAAATCCTCTTGGAATTGTATTTGGCTAATATCTGTGCAATGACTAGGAGCAAGAAAGGTCAAGGGCTTTAGGGGGAGGGGGAGGACGTCAGGGGGATAGTGGGGCATTTGCAAAGACCTTGCTGTGGGAGATGACGTGGCCTTGTGTGGGAACTGAAGCAAATTCAGTTTGTCGTTTGGAAACCCGAGAGAAAGTGGCATCAAAAAAGGGCGGGGGTGGGGGTGGAGAACGGCTCAGGCAGGAGTCTTGAAAGGGGCCACAGAGAAGAGCGGCTGAAGTCTTCTGGAGTCCTAGCATTAATGTCTTAGGGATTTGAGAAGTACATTCCACACACACACACCCCAAAAAACAAAAGGAAATAAAACAAAACTTGAGAGCTGCTTTAGAAGAATGACAGGCCAGGGCTTAGGGAAAGGAGGGGTAAGAGGCAGCTGTTCAAAACAGCAATTCAGGGGACTGCAGATTGGGGTCCCAGAAGAATTGATGAAAAAGAGGTACCAATTCAGCTGCAGAACAGCTGTCCTGGAGACTGCAAACCCTTTGGCACATTTTAGAAAAATTCTGAAAGTTCTCCAATGTCAGGATCTATGGGTGAGAACTAATAAGATTAAATTTCATTAGGATTAATGTCAGAGTCAGTCTGTGGGGTCATTCATTCACTCAACAAACATTCACCAAATGATGCTTTGAAATCAGAAAGGCCAGGGTTGATATCTGAGGTCTGTTATCTACTAAATTGCTAAGAAAGTGCCCACTTTGTGACTCAATTTCCTTATCTGTAACTTGGGGATGACATTACCTACTTCCTAAGGGGTTGGGTTGGTTCTGGACTCTAGACTGGGCTTCAAGGACATAGAAATGAAAAAAAAGCAGGTCTCTGGGCTCAAGTAGCTGCAGTCTTGTGGGGGAGACAGACAAGAGAAGAGGCAATTTCCATACCCTGGGATTAGGGACACAATGGTGGAAACATTGGAGGCTGTAGAAGCAGAGAGGAGGGATTCCTTGGGTCAAAAAATCAACTGCTAATAAATTCATAGGTTATGCCTCAGAGTTATTCAGATCTCTTTTAGTTGTAGGTGACAAAAATTCAAAACTGACTTATTGGCTCATACAGTGGGTAAGTAGAGAGGTAAAGGCTTCAGGTTTGGCTGGATCCAGGTGCTCAATGAAGGTCCCAAGGACTTGTTCTCACTCTACTGCTTTCTTTTGTATTGGCTTCATTCTTAAGTAGGCTTGGGGTGGTAAGATGACCACCAGAGGCTCCATGCTAATTTCCTGCCAGTTTAACCAATCCAATGCAAAGAGATCTTTTTTTTTCCTCAATAATTTCTTTTTTTTTTTAAACATTCAAGTTTATTTTTTTTATAAATTTTTATTTATTTATGATAGTCACACAGAGAGAGGGAGAGAGAGGCAGAGACACAGGCAGAGGGAGAAGCAGGCTCCATGCACCGGGAGCCCGACGTGGGATTCGATCCCGGGTCTCCAGGATCGTGCCCTGGGCCAAAGGCAGGTGCCAAACCGCTGCGCCACCCAGGGATCCCTCCTCAATAATTTCAAACAAATTCTAAGGATTGAGTCTCATTCCATGTCTTGTGTCATGTGTCCATCTCTGAACCAATCACTGGGGCCGGGAGAATAAACTATGTTGAATGGCCCTGCCTGCCTCCCATGCTCGGCCTTAGAGCCAGGGTGGGGTGGCATTTGAGCAGGAACATTGGCTTTTTCTTGCCTCTGGATTCAAACTAAAACAGCTCTTCCTGGGTCTTGAGCCTATTAGCCTGCAGACTGGAAGTACATCATTTGCTGTCCTGGTTCTAAGGCCTTCAGACACGGATTAGAGCTAAACCATCACGTCTTCTGGGTCTGCAGCTTGCTGACTCACCCTGAGATCTTTGGACGGGTCAGCCTCCATGATCACGTGAGCCAACTCCTTATATTCTCTCTCTCTCTCTCTCTCTCTCTCTCTCACACACACACACACACACACACACACACACACCTATCTCCTATTGGTTCTATTTCTCTGGAGAATTTCCTAGAGACTATTACTATTGCTGTCAAGGTCTTACTGTGTGTAAGGAATTATGCTGGGTGATGGATAGGTTTTTTTTTTTTTTTTTTTTTTTTCATTTTATCTATATCACTGCCTTGGGAGTAAGGCATATTCTTCATTAGTCTTCTAAGACTAGGAACCTGAGGCTCACCAAGGTGAAATGATTTCCTGGGGTCCCCCAGCTGGCTAGTGGCAGCACTGCCATTTGTACCCCATGCCCCTTCCCGTCTCTCTGTACTCCACCTCTTTGACAGAGCACGAAGCCAAATTCTGGTTCTTTATGTGGGAAAAATGAACTAAATATATCCCTTGTGAGCCTTCATGAGGAAAAATACAGAAAATAATATGCTTTGGGTGTGAGAGAGAAATATAATGACACGAAGAAAGTAAAATAATTATAATAAAACAGCTTGGAGGGCACCTGGGTAGCTCAATTGGTTGAGCACCTGTCTTTGGCTCAGGTCATGATCCCGGGTCCTGGGATCGAGTCCAGGTCACCCTCTCTGCTCAGCGGGGAGCCTGCTTCTCCCTCTCCCTCTGCCTGTCGCTCCCCCTGCTTGTGCTCCCTCACGTTGGCTCTCCCTTTCTGTGTCAAATAAATAAAATCTTAAAAAAAAAAAAATCTTGGGAACTTCAGAGCAAAAACATAGAAAATCTAGAGGAAAGAACCAGAATTGACTCAAGAAGAGGTCAGAAAAGTTAAAAGACAACTAACCACAGGGAAAAGTGAAGTTGTTAAAAATTAACCAAAAGGTTTCGGCAGAAATCGATGCCCAGTTCCTCAAATCATTTATCGAAGCAAAGAAGAACCTTAAGGACCAGGTGTGTCATTCCCAGCACAATTAGGAAAACTCCAGATCATAGTCACTTATGAATAGAGATGCTGAGATTCTCAATAAAATGTCAGTGACATATTAAAGAATAATAGATCATGAGCCGATAATGTCTGTTTCAAGAGGCAGAAGTGGTTCATCATTACACGATCTGTAATTCATTACGTCATTACCTCAGTAAATTAAGTGAGGAAAACCAGGGCTTATATAAAAATGCTGGGATGGCAATCTGATAAAATTCCACAGCTGTTGCTAGAAAAAACTCCAAGTAAAACTGAGGGATAGAAAGAAACTACATGAATAGGATGAAAATAATTCCTACAAACTCACAGTAGCCACACTGTCATACCGTGAAACATGAATCAAGCTCAACAGAGTGACCAATAAGGCTGGATGGTTACTGTCCACACTGTTATTTCTAGCTAATGCGATTATACACAAAAATGAAAGAAGTTGTGTCAATATTCAAGGGAAGTGGTAAAATCATCTCTTTTCCAGCAGATGTAATTGCAAGCTTAGAAAACTCAAAAGAAGCTACTTAAAAAATATTCTTCACATGAGTATTTGTAAATGATTAATTGATAAATTACTCAAATATGTTCTAAAGATGAAGACTTTAGTAGTTTTTACTAGGAATCACGGGTTAGAAAATGAATGTAGAAAACCATTTTGTTCGTATCAGTGATCAAAATGATCAAATACAATGAGATTTAACAATAAAAGTATTAGACAGATGGAAATGACCGTAAGATTTAATTAAAGAAGAAACAAAAGCCTAACTGAATGGGCTGTGTGGACAGATATCCCATGTTCTTAAATGGGAAGATTTAATTTCACAGCACCAAGCCTTCCCAAATTAATCTTTAAATTGCGTAAAATTCCAATTCTTATCTCAACAAGGTTTTGCGGACTGTGTATGGAAAAATCTCTAAGGAATTTTTGAAAATGAGGACTTAGGGTGGGGATAGGACAGGCTGTCCTCCCAGTTGGGCAGAAGGGCTTGGACTGGATATTTCCATCTGGATCTGATGTTCCCTACCTTCCCGGATTCCCCTGGAAGCTGACCCCTCTCTCTGGTTGTGTCTGGGGCTCTGGCTCCGGGTTCTCTGACCTGTGGTGGGTTTGGGGCAGCAGGAGGGAGGCACTTGCAAGGGCAGGAGGGTAGGAAAAGATCAAAGTGAGCATATTTATTCCCTCCTTCCCTGCTGGGCTATGGTGGGCAGGCTGTGTCCTCCTACTCAAGACAGCACTCCCTTCTCCCTAGGACTCTTACCCTCCTGATTCCAGGGGCTTCCTCCCAGTGCTGTGCTTGCAAATGTTGAACAACAGGCTCTGGGGGCAGGAAGCTCTGATATTTAGCATTTGCCAGTTTCCTTGGTGTAAATATTCCCACCATGGCTGGTTTCAAGTTACCCGGATGGTGTCTCATGTAGCTGGAAAGAAATGCTAACAAGTGGCTCTTGCCTGCAAGTGTGAGCTAGCTTCTGCATTCCTCTATTTCCCCCTGGGGTCCCTCTCAGGTCCAGGGGCAGTAATAGCACCTCTGTCATAGTCCTCTACTGCTCTACCCCTTGGTGGCCTCCATAAACCCTGCCCATCCCTTGGCCAATAGTCTCTTTATCAAACTCCTCCGCGGAGTCATGCTTGACTGGGCCATTTGTTTCCCACTGGGACCCTGGCTGCTGCTATATCACTAGAAAGCTAGGGAAGGAAAAACATGAGAATAAATACATAGATTAGTAGGAAATTATAGAAACTCCAGAAATTAATCTAGGTGTATACAGGAAATTTATATACCTATTGATCAAAGTGTATATGGGAATACATATATTTATTTATAGAAATTGATATATTTCTTAATTTGTTTACTTAGTTTACATTTAAATTCAGGAGAAACAGGATGTTTTATTGAAAAACGGTACTGCCTTGGGGTGCCTGGGTGGCTCAGTCAGTTAAGCATCTGCCTTTGGCTCAGGTCGTGATCCCAGGGTCCTTGGATCGAGTCCATATCAGGCTCCCTGCTTCACTGGCAATCTGCTTCTCTCTCTCCTTCCGACCCTCCCCACTGCTCATGCTCTCACTGTGCTCTCTCTCTTTCAAATTAATAAGTAAAAAAATCTTAAAAAAAGGAAAAGAAAAATAGTATTGCCTTAACTGGCTGCCCATTTACAAGAAGGTAGGTTAGGGACACCTGGGTGGCTCAGTGGTTGAACATCTGCCTTGGGCTCAGGGCATGATCCTGGGGTCCTGGAATCGAGTCCGCCATTGGGCTCCTTGCAGGAAGCCTGCTTCTCCCTCTGCCTGTGTCTCTGCCTCTCTCTGTGTCTCTCATGAATAAAAAAAAAATAAAATCTTTAAAAAAATTTAACCAGTTGTATATCAACCTACAGAGGCATCCATAATGTATGTTGATCAATCAAATTTTACAAAGGGCAAGGATCTTACTGACATGACCATATGTTGGCATTTGTATCATTGCATTTGTATTCAATATGGAAGGATAGTTACCCAATTATTAAGCTTAAAGTGTGAGTTGACTTTCAGGGAGAAGGTGAGGTTTTCTTTCTTTCTTTCTTTTTTTTTTTTTTTAAGCTAATCTCTGTTGATTGATTTTATTTTTATTTTTATTTATTTTTATTTATTTATTTTTTATTTTTTGGCCAATAGCATATATTGCTTTGGTTGTCAGGAAAAATATGCAATCATGTGCACACAAACATGCTTACATACTTCTATGTTTAAAAATGTGAAAGCAGTGTTATGTAGACTTCACTGTATAGACACACTGTGTTACATTTAACCAGTTTCCTACCATTAGACATTTAGTTATTTTTCAGATTTTTCCCTATTATAAACAACTCTGCAGCAGGTTATCCTTATATGTGTATTTGCGTATGTGATCTGTCCATTCAGATTATCATTCATATTTTAGTATCTCCTTTATGCCGGGTCCTGGTTTAGGCGCTGGGGAGACCACCCTTACGGATTTGACATTAAGTTGTGGGTCACAGAAAACGAATCTGTGAGTAAACCCAGATACAGCACAATGTCTAGTAATGTCTAACAGAAAACAAAACAAGGTAAGAGGAAGAGAGGGATGTGAGGTATGGGGCGGGGGGTGGCTGCTTCCAGTAAGCTGGTCAGGGATGAACTTGATGATGTGGTGACATTTCACAGGGACCTGAAGGAAGAGCCCCTTGAGACCAGCATTCAAAAATATAAAGAAGAAAATAGAAACAATCTTACCAACCAAAGATACTTCTATTTAACATTTTGGGGGTTTTCTTTCAATTAGTTTCTATGCAGCTAGTTTTTAAAACATAATATTGGAATGATACATATAGTTCTTTTTTTCTCTTCCCTGGGCTTTATGCTATATGCATTTTCTCATATTTTTCTGATTATTTCCTTAGGATAAACTCTCAAGAGCAAAACTACTGATTCAAAGGCTATGCCCATTTAGCCTCTTGGTAATGATTATTTATATCATTTTACGTTCCCACCAGCAGTAAAGAAGCAGCCCCATTTCTCCACATTTTTGCCAGCACTGACTCCAGCTGTCTTAAATCTTTGCCAGTTTGATTGCTTTTTTTTTTTTTTAAAGGGAAACCCATCTCATGGTCGTTCTCTCTCTCCCTCTTTCTTTCTTTCTTTTTTTTTTTTATTAGTAGTAGAAGTCAATAACCCTTCCATTTTTCTAAAAAAAAGAAGAGATGAATTTAAGAATTCATTTATTTTAGGGATGCCTTTGTTGCTCAGTGGTTGAGCATCTGCCTTCAGCTCAGGTTGTGATCCTGGGGTCCTGGGATCAAGTCCCACATCAGGCTCCCTGCATGGAGCCTGCTTCTCTCTCTGCCTGTGTCTCTGCCTCTCTCTGTGTGTCTCTCATGAATAAATAAATAAAATCTTGAAAAAAAGAAAAAGTAATTCATTTATTTTTTCAGGCAACAAACATTCAGTGTCTTTTGTGACCGGGCTCTTGCAGATGAGGTGATGCAAGGCCACCAGAGAACCTAGAGTTTTGGTACCATTGTTTGGTTTTGTGGATGGAGAAATTGAAACACAGTGTTTGAAGTTCAGTGATTTGCCCAAATCTGCAGGTGACTTAGTTGAAAATCTAGGACCAGAACTTGGATCTCAAATGCTCTTTGTACAACAAAACACTGCCTCAAGAAAATACGAAACAAAGCACAGGGCAGACTTTTTGATTGGGAAGTATGATTTGAGTAGAGTGGGAAAGTGGTTTAGTCAAACCTGAGTAGCTATGGGGACTTGGCTTTGGGGTGCACAGAAAGTGCTGCCAATGTGACATTCTGCAGTTGGTCCCGAAGGTTGGGGAGAGAAGTAAACGTCAGGAAATTAGCTCTGTTGGCTGTCTTTGTCATTCTGAACCCCTCGCCCCTCCCCAAACCCATTTCAGAAATCCGGTCCCATTTTTCTTGCCTCTGACCCTGGTGGCTGAAATTTCTCTCAGTATCGTAAAACCCAGGGTTGTAAAAATCATATTGTAACTTTAAGAGCCACATCTGTTTTAATCATTTTTTTTCTGTTTTAAGAACACAACGGGATCTTAATGGCAGCAATAAAATGGAAAAGTTGAAGGAAATTATCACAGATTTGTAAAGCTATAAGGCAGGTTCCTGGGCTCATGTGAGCAGTCAAATTACAAAGAAACAACCCAATTGCTTTTATTGCAGGCAGATCTCTGGTTTAAGAATTTCTCAGTTTAATCTATTGATGAGGATTAGTATTTTATTCACTTCAGCACTCATAATAGCTGCGGTACGCATTACCTGATGGGCCAGACTGGTGAGAATCACGAATTTCTGAGATGCAGAGAAATCCAGAGAAACTGCATGAGGGGGAAAGTATTGGGGCTGCCAAATGGGGCAGACCTGGTTTTAATCCCAAATCTGCCCTGTTTAACTGTGCATGTGGCTTTGGGCAAACTCCTACCCTCTCTATACGTCGCCTTCCTCATCTGTATTTGGGGCTACGGAAGCAAGTTTTGCAGTGAAATGTACGAGGGAATCACCCGGTGTGATGCCAGGCAAACAGTAGGTGCTTAATGAATGGTGGTTGGCATCTGGTTTTCCTTCTGATGAGTAAGGTATTTGGAGCAGCCACTGTTGGCATCTACATCCTCTTGAATTGACCGCCTCTCATCAAAGGACCCAAAGAAGGCTCGCTGCAAACACCTGCAATTCGTCGCCTGCAATTTTTCTGGCCCCAGGAGCGTGCTTGGCCTGTGTTCAGGGCAAACCAGAGTGCTGATGAGTTAATGCCCGCCACACGACCCTCACCCAATGACAGACGGATGGGGTCTGGAGGATAAATAGCTCTGCTCCCTCTCCCTGCAGGAGGCACGTGTTCCCTGCTGCCTCACAGAGTGTCCTGTAGGATGAAGCTGCCCACGGTGGTGACCTGCTTGGTGACCTGCTTGGTGACATACTTTGTTGGCTTCCTTCTCTTCTCCAGCTTCTCTTGCCTCTTGGTCCGTTCAGGCAGCTATGACATGTGTGACCTGCCACGTGACTTATGAACAACAGAAATTTATTTCTCATGGTCCCAGAGGCTGAAAGTCTGAGGCCAGAGTGCAAGTGTGGTCAGGTTCTGGTGAGAACCATGTGCCACATTGCAAACTGCCAAGGTCTCATATCCTCACCTTGCAGAGAGAGAGGACACGAGAGAGGGCTTGGGGGTCCCTTTTAAAAGGGCGATAATCTCATTCATGATGGCTCCAGCCTGATGACCTACCTCCCGAAGTTTCCACCTCCAAATACCATCACATTGGGGATTAGGTTTCAACATACAAATTCTGGGAGGACACAAACATTCAGTTCTTCACGTTGTGTGTACAAGGACAGCGGCAATGAGGAGTAGAGGAGGGACAAGGAAGATGGGCCCTGGGCATCCTAGTAACTTCTAGAACTGCTGGGATCTACCTCTGTGCCTGGGAGCCGCTTTCTCTGGAAGCCTGGAAGGCCTTATCCCCTGCAGCTCTCAAACAGGGACTCTCAGATGTTAGTGGGTAAACAGCCTGGGCTCCCTCTCCCCTTGGGCAGAACAGCTGAATATACCTGCCCCACTCCCCCAGGGTTGTGGATGGGGAAGCTGTGGTCCCCCAGGCAGTCGCTGGCCTCATAGGACTCGCTGTGCAACCTCCTTCTCTTCCCTGTCTCATTCCCCATTTCCCTTTGGATCATCCCCTCTTAGGTCTCAAATAAAGGACATTCCCTCTGATACTTGTCTCGATGACTGCTGCTCCTGGGGAACCCATATGTCAAGGGTGTCCGATATTTGAGTGATGAGAAGTCAGTTGTGGCAAGAACTGGATAAAGAGTGGGGTAGAGGGACGCCTGGGTGGCTCAGCAGTTGAGTGTCTGCCTTTGGCTCAGGGTGTGATCCTGGAGTCCTGGGATCCAGTCCTGCACTGGGCTCCCCCAGGGAGCTTGCTTCTCCCTCTGCCTGTGTCTCTGCTTCTCTATGTGTGTCTCTCATGAATAAATAAATGAAATCTTAAAAAAAAAAAAAAAAAAAAAAAAAAACACCGAGAATCATCCCGATGTGGTAAACACTCTGTCCTTGTTACTTCTACCACTATGACTACTTGGGACATAAGATTGAGACGCTACCTATTGATCTCCAAGTAAATCAGGGCCCAAGCACTCCCAACTCTCTCCATCATGTGGTGTGATGACAACAGAGATGAAAGGGGCTTGGAAACTCTTTGTTTACTCTCCTGTCTGCTCCTCTGAGCTCCAGGGACCGTGACTAACTTGCCTTGGTTCCAGGGCTAGACGGGGGCCGCTCAGAGCACAGCTCAGTGTGTCCACCCAGAGAACAGGTAAGCAGAGGAGCAGACCTGCTCTTGTCAGGCCACACTGCGGGAAAGGGAGCACTAATGAGGTTACTTCAGCAAGGTCTGACATCTAGGCCATTCAAGAGGTGCTTTCATTGCCTCAAGGCGGCTCCAGGGTTTTAGAGTGTGTCTACCCCAGAGTTAAAAGCTTTTCTTAAGAATGAAGTTCCCGGCAGGGGCTTTGCACATCTGAGATAAGGCCTCCCGCAGAGCCTGGGTAACCTGAGCCTGCCTAGACTTTGGCAGAGCCATCTGGGTATTGCTCACAAGCGAGTGAGGACGGAAGGCCTGCCCAGGTAGCCCCACCAGCTCCTGGCCCCTCTCAGCCAAGAACCAAGTATGGAGATAATGACGCTCCAGTGAAAGCCCCTTAATCCCAAAAGATGCTTAAAAAGCCAAGTCTACTGTCAGTGGGGGTGTCAATTGTTGTAATTCTCTGGAAAGGCCAAATGACAAAAGCCAGTGCCTTAGAAAGCCATACTGGAGCCTGTGGCCTAAAGGCAAAAGTGTGCATCCCTGATATATGCTTTATGTAACTTTTTTCATGGGTGATTTCTTTCCAGAAGTAGATTTTAAGAGTATTAGTGATGAGTTTGCTTCCATTAAAGTCAGGAAAGTAAAACTGATAGAAATTCCATTTGGGGAATAAATAAAATATTTAAACATAAAAGAACGCCATGAGTTTGATGTACCTAGTTTTCAACTTTTCAATATATTTTTTCAACTATTTTAATGTTCCAGAAAAAAAATTGCCATTGAAGAATACATAAAATGCTTCGTATAGAGGCACACATTTCTTTTGGCCACAGGCTCCGGTACAGTTCAGTATGGTGCTACTGGATCCCGACAATAAAACTGTGATCTTTTGTTCATCGTGGACTATTTTTAACACTATTTTTTTAAAAATATTGCATTAAAATATGATTTCTCCTGATTACTGAGGCTTTTGAGTGTCTTAACTTTGTGCCTGAGTCCTTCGGTCCTCACCCTAGGTTGGGCAGGCTTGTCCCAGCCCTGGGAGAGCCAAATCACATGGAGCCTTACTTAGCCCACAACACCACCTCTAGGACCTGACTCTACAAAAAATCCCACAGCAGGGCACAGAGATGTGCATTCAGTGATGATCACTGTAGCACTGGGAAGCAAGTCCCAAAGCCCTTCAGAGAGGACTGCTTAAGTATGCAATGGTCCATCGGAGGATGGTGTATTTACAGCTGTAAAAAGGAATATGATTGCTTTGACTTTTTTGGCATAGGAAGGCATCTAAGAAATATAAAGAGAAAAAGTTCCAAAATGCTCTCTACCGCAAGTCTATTTCTATTTGCACTATTCAAAGTGTTTTGTGTGCATTAGCTCAGTGAACCTCACAACCTTCCTCCAAGGTTATAGATAGGAAACTAGGACCCAGAGAAGTTAAGTCATTTTCCCCAAGACACAGAGCACCGTAACAATTGAGGTGTTTTTTTTGTTTGTTTGTTTGTTTTTTTGAGTGCAGGCAGTCTGGCCCCCCAGAGTCCAAGGTTTTAAGCACTGAGTTAAACTGCCTCTCATTTGATTGTGGAGTTTATGTTTATTATGTCCATATAATGGAGGAAGAATCATGGGGCAAGACACAAAACCGTCACTAACGGTTATCTCAGGTGGAGGCGAAAGATCGGCCACTTTCACTGTAAACATAATTTGATAAAGTGTGAATTCTTAATCAGGAGTATATGCTATTTTTATTATAAGAAGTAAAATAGAACTATTTTATTAAGTGCTTGCTGTATACTAGTTCTTGTGCAGGGCATTTTCAAGGCACCATCTCCTTTAGCTCTTGCAGTAGCAGAATTAGTGATACCATTAACTCTGCATTAACCAGAGAGTGACACCACTCTATAGAGGAGAGAACCGAGGTTGGAAAAGATGAGGTGCCCTGACCAAGCTTGCAGAGCTCCAAAGCGGGACCAATTTCCCCCTTGGGTCCCCAGAGTAGGATTGTGCTGCACCTACTACTTTGGGCCTTGCCTTTCCTATCATATTTTTTTCCATAGCTGCCTGTGCGATTTCCTACTCCATCCCCTATTGCTGGGCATTTAGGTTACTGAAAGGGACTGCACTCTTTTTGCAGCAGGGGGAGGGGTGGGGCTCTGGGGAGGCCACCTGTCCAGGGGGCTGGGCTGCGCAGCCAGGTGGAGGGACGAGGGCGTGGCTTGCTCCCCCCACCCCCACCCCCACCGACGCCCTGTTCTCCGTGGCCCCTTCTCCAAATTCCAGGCTCGGAAAAGAAGCCCCACGCGGAGGGGCCGCGCTCTCCTGCCAGCAGCTCCCCGAGGGCCCGGCGCCTGCTGCCGCGGGCGGCCCCATCTGCCGGCGCAGGTGTGCCCGGCCCCGCCCAGCCCGGGCCGCGAGCCCTCGGCCCCGTGGCCCCCGTGGCCCCCGCGAGCCCGGCGGCAGCTGCGCGGGCTGCCATCTGCGAGCTCCGGGCGCCGGGCAGGGCTGCGGGCGGCGCGGGGAGGGGCCCATTCAAGCGCTGCCAGGGCCTAATTGATGAGAAATGGCCCCGAGCAGGTGCGAACCTGTCTCGGGAGGCGGCGGGGCGGAGGGCAGGGGCCCCGGGAGGGGGAGGCTGCTTCGAGGGCGCGCAGCTGTCGAGGGGTCGTTACCGAGACTTCCCCCCACCCAGGGCAGGGGGAGGACGGGGGTGGGGGCGGAGAGGGAGAGCGCAGGAGAAAGTGGGTGTTCCGGGGGCCGGCGAGAACCCCTTAACCCCTTTGTGGCACCCGGAGCCTCGGGAACGTAGGGCCCCAGGAGCATCTCAGCTCGGGTGACCTCACTCGTTGGCGGAGCCAAGCCAGGTGGGATCAGCCTCGCGCCAAGGACGACCAGCAGGTGGTATAGCTCCACCGGGGACTCCCAGTTCTCAGTTTGGGGTTGTCCCCAAGACACACTCGGTGGTGCTGAGTGAGCCCTCCACTTCCATTTATTGCTGTTTCAGGTATGTCTGTGAAATGCTGTAGCTGGGTTTTGAAATTCTGTCCCATTGTCCATGTTTATATTGACTGCATCAATCCTTTAGCGCTCTGCTTCCTCTAAAAGACCAATCAAGGTGCAAATTGTGTTTTTCCGGGGCGCCTGGGGGGCTCAGAGGTTGAGGGTCTGCCTTTGGCTCAGGTTGTGATTCTGGAGACCCGGGAATCGAGTCCCACACCGGGCTCCCTGCAGGGAGCCTGCTTCTCCTTCTGCGGATGCCTCTGCCTGCCCCCCCCCCCCCCACCTCTCTGTATCTCTCATGAATAAATAAATAAAATCTTTAAAAAAGAAAAAAAATGTGTCTTTCCTAGGATGTTTACAGGACTGATGTGTATAATTATGGTTCCCTGGGGCCCTGCAGATGGAGGTAGACCTGCAATGTGGCAATGGGTCCCATTGGGTAGTGAGCCTCCTCTTCATATCAGCTGCTCCCTCCTTGGTCCTTGGGATTGAGAGGAGAGCTCATTTATACTTAATTTCCAAAGGCTCAATATGAGGCCCTTCTCAGCAGTGCAAATCCAGGATCAGGGGTCCTCCTGGTTCCATCTCCACCTCTCAAAACACCACTTTACTCGGCTGCCCCAGAGGCCAGTGGAATGGAATCTGTATTCTCAGCATCAGACCCTTTGCCAGGTTCTCACCTGCCATAGCCAGAGTGATCTTTTCAAAATGAGAAACTGAGCTCATCTCCTGCTGCTAAAAACCCTTCTCAATAATTCCCTATTCCACAAGAATAAAATTTTGATCCCGACCTTGCCTGAGGGTCTTAGTGGCCTTGCTCCAGGATGACTCTCTACCTTCTTGTCCTACTCCGTTTCCCTGGTATGTGCCGATCCTGCCACATTCAGGCAGCATTGCACAATAAGGTGCCTACTCTGGGCCAGGCACTGCTCTGGGCCCATGGGAAGTAATAGTAAATGAAACAGACAAAAATCTCTTCTGCATGAGGCTGGCATCCTAGTCAGGGAGACAGACAAATGGACAATTAAGTAAGATATGCAGTGTGGCTAACTCCCAGTGATGACTGCCCTTAACTCGGAGCCTTTGTACGTGCTGTTCCCCTTGCCCACAACACCGTTCCCCAGCAATTCACATGTTTGCAATCTTCAAATCTTTGTTCACTGTTGCCTCCTCAGTGGGACCTTTCTTGACCTTACTATTTAAAATCACTATTCCTGCTTGAATTCCCTGTTCATTTGATTTGGCTTTCTTTGTCTCTATAGCTCTAACACCATCTGACACACTGTGTATATGTTTGCTTGTTTGTTGCTAGTTCTCCCCAATACTGTGTTAAACACAGTGCTGAGCTGTATTTCCCAGCATTCATTCCTTACAACTGAACGTGACCCAGTGATTGAGTTCTAATAGAATGTGGTAGAAGCGATGGATACCACCACCTTCAGGCCTTGGGCCACGGAATCTCCTGCAAGGTCTTCCACACTTGCTCTTCTCCTTCTCAGTCTGTGGTTGCAGAGGATGGGGGAGGGGAACCTCTGAGGCCCTAGAACAGGGCTTCCTAAACTGGACTTTCTAATTTAGGATCAGTCCAATGACCCTCAAGTTATCTATGGATAGAAGGCAGAGGAGGGGCCCTGAATTTGGACATTTAAATAATTGCATCTCTATTTTCACGCACTTCGGATTGGAAACTATCATTTCCTTCAATTACGAATGTAGTCAACGAGTCATAAGAGTAGTAGCAAAGCCTATCACTTGTTTTTCCAGGAGAAATGACAACTGTTTTCATATTGTATGATAGTAGTTGCAGATATATCAGAAATATTTGCAAATATATAGCAAACTTTTTCTGTGAATCTGCAGATAGCAAATAATGTAGGCCATATGGTCTCTGTCACAGCTACTCGCCTCTGCCATTGGAGCACAAAAGCAGCCACAGACACTGTGGAACCAAATGAGTGTGGCTGTGTGCCAATAAAACTTTATTTACACAAAGAGGTGGCAGGCCTGCCCAGTGTGGCCTGTGGTCAGTAGTTTAACTGATCCTGAGTTTATACTCATCACTACTTGAAATTAGGGTCATTATTAGACCTGCCACTTTGTCTTGTTATTTAATGTGTTGATAAAGCATACGGGGCAGCCCCGGTGGCGCAGTGGTTTAGCGCTGCCTGCAGCCCAGGGGGTGATCCTGGAGACCCAGGATCAAGTCCCACGCCAGGCTCTCTGCGTGGAGCCTGCTTCTCCCTCTGCCTGTGTCTCTGCCTCTCTTTCTCTCCCTGCATCTCTATGAATAAATAAATAAAATCTTTATTAAAAAAAAAAAAGATAAAGCATACATAGTGCTATGTGACAAATTGAAAAATATGGTTTAATAACTATGTTTCAATATAATTGGTGTCCTTTATAATCCTATATACTTTATTTTTGAAGGATTTTTGTTTTTTTATTTATTTATTTTTATTTTTTTAAAGGATTTTTAAATTATTTATTTTTGAGAGAGAGAGAGGCAGAGACACAGGCAGAGGGAGAAGCAGGCTCCCTGAGGGGAATCCCAGGACCCCAGAATCACACCCTGAGCCAAAGGCAGACGCTCAACCACTGAGCCACTCATGTGTTCCTATATTTTATTTTTTACATTGAAAAACATTATCCCACATGGGGTGCCTGTGTGGCTCAGTCGGCTAAGCCTCCTCCCCTTTGATCTTGATCTCAAGTCAGGTCTCCATCTCAAGGTCATGAGCCTGAAGAAAAAAGAAACTGAGGCTGGAGGGTTGTTTTTCCAGCGGCTGGCTTGCTCAAATACGCTCCTCAGGGAATGTCGACTCTGTGAGAATGGGATTGGGTTTGGGGGCGGTGGTCTCCGCAGCGCCTAGAAGAGCCTGGGCCGCAGTCCGCAGCAGTGACTATGAGACATGAGTGAGGAACACCCCAGCTCCATGGGCTTGTGGGGCCTGCAGGGTGGACTCGGAGGGAGGCAGGGAGAAACTGAGCTGGTATCAGGACGTGTGAGGCAGAGGCAGCCTAGGCTGCTCAAGCGGGGTTGGGGCGAGGGGACTAGGAGACCAGCCTCCAATGACTCATTCTCCTGGGCAGTGTGGGGGGCAGCTCTGACCCCCCTCTGCCTTATAATTCCCAGCATCTCCTACTGAATCTCTATTTCTTCGAGTCTCAGGTTGAGTGACTGAGCGCAGCCCTGACCAATAGGACAGACCTCGGATACATCACGAGGCTGAGAGGGAAGCAGTGTCTGACAGGGTTGAGACTTCAGCAGTGGGCCTACCGGAGACCCCTTCCTCTCCCTCTCCGTGTTGGGGCTTAGAGACTGCACTTTCCCCCTCTTCTCCCCCTCCCTCCCTCCCTACCTCACCCCTTGGACACCAAGCACCAGGCCGCTGATCTCTTGTCCTCTCTGTCCCTTTCTCTCCTGGCTCCCCATCTTTTTCCTGTATTAGCTGCCACACATTATGCACCCTTTCTGTACCTCGGTTTTTTCAACTGTAAAATGGGACGATAAGAAAAGTTTGATCTTTTCGGGGTTGCTGTGAGGATGAACGGACCAGGGCTCTGAGACACCTCCAGAGAGATCAAGGCCCTCTAATCATTTGAGTATAGGGAAAAAAGAAGACAAGAGGCATTTTCATTTCTGTCAATTTTTTGTGTATATTTGAATACCCTTTATGGGTATTATTTCACAGATATTATTGCTTTGGATGAGGCTGAATTAAAAAAAAAATAAATCCAAGTGAAAGTAGTAGCACTAGATGAGTGGTAAAACATTAATTAAATGACTTGTGGACATGGACATCATTGCAAAAATTGAGAGGATGATTAAGGTTTGGGCTGCTTTGCTGTGTTGGAGAAAAACCTGTTTCTGGACCATTTGCTTCCAGAAACTTCCCCTTCAGGTGCTGGATGGAAGTGCTGGAAATCAGGCCAACCCTAAAGCAGAGCTATCTATGTTTTAGGGACTTCAGTTGGGAGTAGGTGGTCTTTCCTTATCAATTAAACCACTGAGGCTTAGGCTTGCTCTCCTGAGGCCAAGACTGGTGGGGATATTGTTGATGCCCTTATAGGGAGTTGACTAGTGTCCCCTCCGCCAAAGATCTGTCCCAGTCCTAACCCCAGTACTGATAGGAGGGTCTTTGCTGGTAAGGATCTCAAGATGTCATCATCCTGGATTAGAGTGGGTCCTGAATCTGTGACCAGTGTCCTTGTAAGAGAGAGAAGAGAAGACACATGGAGACACAGGAGAGAAGGATGGGGAAGACAGAGGCAGAGATTGGGGGATGCTGCAACAAGCTGGGGAAGAGGCAAGGAAGGATTCTCCCCTTTTGGAACAAATGTGGACGTGCCAACACCTTGAGTTTGAACTTCTAGCCTCCAGAACTTTGACAGTACATTCCCATTGTTTGAAGCCACCAAGTTTGTGGTAATTTGTTGCAGTGACTCTAGGAAATGAATACACCCTCCCCTTATAAAAACAAAGGCCCATTTGTTTTCTCTCTTACTTTGCAAGTCTGGACTGGTCCTATGGGACCAGGATCCTATGGGATTTGAGGAAGGGAAGCTCATAACCTGGACCCACCTGGAGGTAGATTTCCTGTGAAGTTAATGAAGCTCAAACTTGCCCAATGCTTGCCCAGGTACCTTCCAAAACCCTGTGTGGAGCCCTAACACCGCAGTCACAGGGCCAAATGTTTGTAAAACCTGCAAAAGATTTTGGCTACTATTCCTTAAGACCATTGTCTCTCTTTGCTTTGACTTTTCTGGCATACTTCCCCTTGTACTGCATGATATTGGGGTGGCTGGAGTGTGTTAGGGATCTGGGTGAAGGGAAATTTGGTTGGGATTGCATTCAGTTGGCCATATGAGACATGTCAAGTGGCTCAAGGCCCATCTCTGGGCATGGTTAAGTCACCGCTTGTTCTCCAGGGTGAGAATGGCTTCCCAGAAAGCTCCTTCCACCCACGGTAGCCCCAGAATCATCATCGTAGTGCAAGGATGGACATCATCAACAAACTAGTTGATGAGAGTCATCAATTAGTGAGAATTTGAGGTTAGTCACTGCACCTAGAAAACTTGAAAGGCCTTGAAATATTTTAGCTCATGTAGGAAAGACCCTTGGTAATACTTACCCCAAATTCGATAGCCCTTCTGCAGATGTTTATGTTGTGGGCTGAATTGTGTCTTTCTCCAGAGTCATATGTTGAAGTCTTAGAGCCCAAGACCTCACAATGTGACTCTATTTGGAGAAAGGGTCTTTAAAGAGGTGACTAAGTTCGAATGAGGTCATTAGTGTGGGATCTGATCTAATATGATGGTGTCCTTATAAGAAGAGAAGATTAGGGCACAGACACACACTAAGGGAAGACCATGTGAGGACACAGGGAGAAGACGACCTGTCTCCATACCAGGGAGAGAGGCCTCAGGAGAAACTAGCCCCTGCTGACACCTTGATCTTGGACTTCCACATGCAGGTAGGGGAGAAAATAAATGTCTGTTGTTTGAGCCCCTCTGTGGTGCTTTGTTATGACAGCCTTAGCAAACTAAGACACTATGTGACATGACCTAAAATGGGTTACAAAGCCAAAGGAAACTTTTGTGAACTGTCAATTTTTTTTTTCCCTGATGAACCTTTTTAGAGGAAAGAATGAATTGCATTTTCTTTTCTCCCTGTGGGAAATGATATTTATAAGAAGACATAATCAAGATGTCTGTGGTCAAGGGGGAAATGGCCCCCAAGTGTCTTTCCTCCATGAACTACGACATTTCAAGGCATTTCAAATTTTCTTGTGAAGTGACTAATCTTAAATATTTGCTGAATTAATGACTCTCAAAGTGTGCCAGGCAATTAATAAAAATATTTTTTTTGTTGGATTTTGTGGTTTGTGTCAGCTTCTAAGAAAGTAATTGGCTTTTTTTTCCTAGGTAAATATTTACTTTTGTGCCTGATTTTGTATGAATAATTTTGTCTTCTTCTTTAAGAGGGCCTCACAGATGGTATAAGCTTCAGGCCCAAGACTGGATCTGCCCCTCTCCCATCCCTCTCTATCTGTCCTCAGCAGGTCAACACTGCAGGGGACCTTTACCCCTCAGGGAAACCCCCCTCTACTTCCAACCACTTGGAGCCTCTCCTGTTTGGGCCCTATTTTCTGGGGGGTGAGTGTTGAGTGCAGAAGGGAAAGATGCATAATTGATGAGGCTCTGAATGTGGCTGGGCTGAAGAGGTCAATTAATTATTAAATATGGACCCAATGGGGAGAAATTTCATTATGGGGTCACTTAATTAAGTGGCAGGCCAGAGGGATATCCCAAGATGGGATTTCAAAGTCTCTTGTTTCTGAGTTTGGTTCTGGACCGAGTCTGAATGTGTGGGGAAAAGAGAGAGGCTCTTAAACCTGGGACATTCGTGTGAATCTAACCTCCCAACACTCTCGCAGTTACTCCCTCTGCCCTCTTTCCTTCCTTGCTTTCCTACCTCCATTCTCCTTCTCAACTGTCCTTCCTTCATTATTTCAAATATATCTATTGAACGTCATCCACACACCAGGCATTGTTCTAAACATCAGTGCTATGGTGGTGAAAACAGCTTAGTTCCAGGGGGAGACAAGTAGTAACCAGGTAAAGTATCGAATAAACAGGACAGCATCACATAGGTGTGCCGTGCCAATCTGAAAAATGGAGTGATGGGGAGACCATCTGGATAGGCTTGCCGAGGTGGTCCCTCTGAGGAGGCAATGTTCGAGCAGAGTCCTGAGGCATGAGAAGGAAACAGTTGTGTGAAAGTCAGGCAGAAGAGCACTCCAGACAGAGGGAACAGTAAGTGCAAAGGCCCCGAGGTGGGACAAGCTGGTGTGTTCCAGGAAGAGTCAGGAGGCTGAGGTAGTTGGAAGAGAGTGGGTGAAGGAAAGCATGGTAGGATATGAGGTTCAAGAAGGTCAAGGGGGATGCCTGGGTGGCTCAGCAGTTTAGTGCCTGCCTTTAACCCAGGGTGTGATCCCGGGATCCTAGAATCAAGTCCCACATCAGGCTCCCCACAAGGAGCCTGCTTCTCCCTCTGCCTGTGTCTCTCATTAATGAATGAATGAATGAATGAATGAATGAATGAATAAATAAATAAATAATCTTAAAAAAAAAGAAGAAGAAGTGGCCAAGGGCCAACAGATGATGGAGGGACAGGGATTTTTTTTCTCAATAAGGACTGGGGTAAACTGCCTACCACTCACTGTATTACTCAGTATGCTTTTCAGCTGGATGTGATGGAAATCCAACTCAAGTTGTCTTATTCGAAACAGGACTGGATTGGGTCATGTGTCTGGAAAAAAAAAAGAACAGAGGTAACAGGGTTTAGGCAGAGCCGAATCCAGTGGCTCAAAAGATGATGTCATGATGAATTTTCAACTCTCTCAATTCTGCTTCCCCTTTCAAGCAGGCTTTCCCCATCTCATGACAAAGGTGACCTCCAGCTGTGTCATGATTTATCCTCCAAGCACAGAAACTTCAGCAGAAAGACAGTACCTCTTCCCAAAACATCCCAGCTAATATCCTGGTTTAGAAATTTATCAGATGGCCTCAGTCCCTTGCCCACTGCTGAACCAATCACTGTGAACTCCGACTGACCAGAATGTGCACTGGGGGAGATGGGTCCTCATAGACTAGGACCAAGGAACTCGAGGTGCTCAGGTGAAAACTGGGGGTCTGTGGCCAGAAGAAGAAGGAATGGATTCTGCGCAGACATAAACAACAGATGTCCGCTATACCTCTCAGACACTCTCTTTTTCTTTGCCTTCAAAAAGCTATTCTTTTAAAGAAATCCATCAAAAGGAGTGATGAATCCCATCTTGACATTGGGCACACGGGAGCTTTGGGCATCAACATAAATCCTGATCACACAGGATTTGCAGGCATGAGTTTTGAGTCTGACAGGCAGTGTGGAAAATTGGGAAGTGCTTGGGCTCTGGGGCCCAACAAATTAAAATTCAGGGTGAAGAGCTTTGAAAGGGACAAGGAGGGCCATTGAATGAGCAAAAGGAAACTCCTACCAAAAAGAGCCTTTAATTTTGGTAAATCTATCAATGGAAACTCACAGTGGAAAAAGTAATCAAAAATGGGTAAAGCAAAATGTTCTGATAGGGTGGTGATCTGATGCAGCCATTCTGAAGAGCAAATGGGTGCTGCAGAGTCCATTTAACCACATGCAATTGTAGGGGACCCAACAACCCTCCCCCAGCTCTCACTGCTGGACAAATTATCACAAGCATCCACATGAAGACCTCGTAGGAGGCTATTGTGCCAACACTGGAGGTGTGATGAGGAGATGGGGCTTACCAGTGTGTCTGTTATGGGGAAGCAGATGGATAAAATGTGAATGCACCCTGGGAACTCTGAGCAACAGTTAGAACAATGGATAAGCCAGACCCACCCAGAACATGGACAGATTCTAAGAACCCAGTCCTTGGGTGCAGTGTAAGAAGCAAGAGATATAACACAATACCATTTGCAGGATAAAAATAGATATGTACACAAAATAATACAAATCATATAGTAATACACACATGTCAAAAAAAAAATCTTAAAGACACTAGAATGGCAGCCTGTAAAGAGGAGAGGAAAACAAATGGGAAAAGAGGATTAAAGGGAACCAATTAGGGATCCCTGGGTGACGCAGTGGTTTAGCGCCTGCCTTTGGCCCAGGGCGCGATCCTGGAGACCCGGGATCGAATCCCATGTTGGGCTCCCGGTGCATGGAGCCTGCTTCTCCCTCTGCCTATGTCTCTGCCTCTCTCTCTCTCTCTGTGTGACTATCATAAATAAATAAAAATTTAAAAAAAAAAGGAACCAATTATTAATCTATGAAGAAGGGTCTTTCCTGGACCAATGCTGATAAGTCCAGGAACTGAGAAATAGGAGTAACTCAGCCTTCTTCCCTTGAGGTAGGAAAGAAAGAAAGAAAGAAAGAAAGAAAGAAAGAAAGAAAGAAAGAAAGAAAGAAAGAAAGAAAGAAGAAAGAAAGAAAGAAAGAAGGAAGGAAGGAAGGAAGGAAGGAAGGAAGGGAAGGGAAGGAAGATTGAAGAAGAAAGAAAGAAGAAAGAAAGAAAGAAAGAAAGAAAGAAAGAAAGAGGAAAGAAGGAAGAAGGAAGGAAGGAAGGAAGGAAGGAAGGAAGGAAGGAAGGAAGGAAAGGAGACTGACAAACCCTTAGTCGGAAGTGGCCAACAAATGCCCTGTATCAGTTATGAGAGTGCTTGGCTTTAGGTAACAATGTTTGACTGCTGGTGGCTTAAGGAAGGAAGGCTGTGTCCCACACAATGAGAAATCTGAAGCAAGCAGCTGCTGGTGTTGATCACTAACTCACTCATGTCAGACCTGGTGTCACATTTTTGTGATCTTCTGCAATGTCCTTAAACTTCTAGCCTCATGGTTGCAAGGTAACTACTGCAACTCTGGACATCACACTTGACTTTAAGGCAGAAAAAAGGCAGGAGAGAATGAAGGGTAGTGGCAGTTGCAAATGGTGCTTTTGTAAGAAAAGCAAACGTTTTTCCCAGTTCTCTCCTGGCTGACTTTCCTATTTAAGGACCCATAGGCTAACACCTCACCTTGTGACCCGTAGGGGTGGGTGGGTCAGGGTGGGTGGATGTTTCCCATTAGGAAACAGTGGTGAGCTATCAGTTGGCTCTGGGAACATTTCTACCCTAACAACGGCGACCAGGAAGGAAGAACAGGGGACGTATAGCATATGCCACAGACCAGACACTGCTCTTTGTGTTTTACCCGTATTAGCCTGTTTACGTCTCACAACAGCTTTTAGGATGAGCCTCATGGTTGTCCCCCATTCCGAAAGATGAGGGAATTGAGGCAAAGAGGTAATGAAACATCTTCCATAAGGGCACATGGCCAGAAAATGGGAAGTCAGGACCTGAACCTAGGCGGCGTGGCATCAGAGTTCCTGAGTTCCTGTGTTGCAGGTGAGCTGCGAGCTCTGCCCTCCAGACCTCCCCGAGATGAAGCTCAAAAGTTCCAGATGTAATTAAGGATGTGGGGAGGGTGGTGTTGAGTACCACAATTAACACCTTATGGTTTTATATATATATAAATATAAATATTTAAAAAATTATAAATATTTATAAAAATATTTATGTATTTTTATATATGTGGTTTTATATATAAATATAAATGTATTTTATAAATATTTATAAAAATAAATTTATATAAATATTTATATATATATTTGAGGTTGTCAATTGTGTATGTATACCTATACCTGTATCTCCATCCCTCCATCATGTCTATCTGTCTATCTACCCATCCATCCATCCATCCATCCATCCATCCATTCATCACCTATCTATCTAGAGAAAAGGCAATACTCATTTATTTGAGCAAAGCTGTGAAGGATAAAGAGTAAGCTGCATGAAGGAAAAGGCAGGGCAAGTCCAAGGGCAGAGAGTTGCTGGGCAGGGGGAGCAGCAGGCTCTGTGCTGTGAGATGCGACAAAGTCTGCAGCAATTAGGGAGCAGACAGGAGCTGTGGCTGGAGTGGAGGCTCCCGGGGGACCAACCCTGGAGGGCTCTGAGGAATCCAGATTTTATTCTAAATCAAGGACTTGGTCATCAGCGGATTTTAAGCAGGGGAGGCACCTGCTCTGGCTTCTTTTTTTTTTTTAATTTTTTTTTATTTTTATTTATTTATGATAGTCACAGAGAGAGAGAGAGAGAGAGAGAGAGGCAGAGACATAGGCAGAGGGAGAAGCAGGCTCCATGCACCGGGAGCCTGACGTGGGATTCGATCCTGGGTCTCCAGGATCCCGCCCTGGGCCAAAGGCAGGCGCCAAACCGCTGCGCCACCCAGGGATCCCTCTGGCTTCTTTTTTAAAAGATCCCTCTGGCTGCCAGCTGGAGACAGGCTTGTGAAGTGGGCAAGAATCGAACCAGGAGAGCAGTGTGGAACATTAGAGATGTCCGTGGCTCCGACCAGGCTGATGGCTGTGGAGGCGCTGAGAAGGGGCCAGGCTTGGGGGATATGTTTTATTAGGAGCCGACAGGACTTCCTGATGGAAAGGATGTGCCGTCTGAGAGAAGGAAAGGAACCAAGGATAACCTTGAGATGGTGGGACTGGGTATTGGTTGGATGCCGGGCCATCAGCAGGTTTGGCAGTGCAGGCAGAGGAGGATGGAATCGAGGAATTAGTTTGCTCGGCTCTGCCCTGAGTTGAGAAGTGTTATCTGCAGCCTCCTGGACCTTTTCCTGATTGAGCGTCCTCATGCAGACTTGGTCTTCGCAAGGGGAGGCTGGGCAGTTCCCCTGAGCCTCTGGGCCAGCCTTGGAGGGTGGCTCACCGAGTCGCTTCTTGGGGCAAAACTGACAAGGTCAGGTGCACAAATGCTGTAAATAATAGAAAAGACACATTCAAAATGACAGGCATAACCAAACCAGAAAATCCTCATTTCTAACCAGATACATTAAGTATCTGTTTTTCATCTCTGCTCCAAAGATGTGCACAGCTGTCTGGCATTTGTGGACGGGCTCAGGCTGCTTAACCCCCACCTGCCTTTCTGGGGTCCGAGGCCTCTTTGGTGAACTTGGATGTTTGAGCCTGATGCTACCAGCAGCGTCAATCTGCCTAGCCAGCAAGGTCTTCTGGTGGGAAGTGGGGGCCTGGCTTTGTCGGACAGATCCTGGAAGGGGTGCCTGGTTGAGCAGCCTTCGAAGGCAAACTCATATACAATGTGGACTGATGGTGGAAAGAGTTGCCTTCCTCTCTCCAGCAAGCTAAGGAAATAGGGCTGGGTCAGTAAACAAGGAGCTCTGGGTGAGAAGTAACTGGGAGAAAGAGCAAAGCCTTTTTTACTTGCTTGGCTGGTTTTGGTTTTGGTGATAGGAGCAATAAGAAGTGAAAAATGAAATAATTTTCAGTAACAGATACTATTGGTTGAGTTGACACCCAACAACTATTCCCCCTACTTTGTCACTCTTGAAACCTTGATTTTGTTCCAAGGTCCTGAGTCCAGTCCCATGAGGTGAGTCAGTTGGTCCAAGCCAATCATGGCAACTCAGGCTTCCTTAGGCAGCGATTAGACTAGAGGTAAACATGTGACCCAGTGCGTGTTGCTGGCCATATAAGGAAAAATTTTCCTCTGAGAGATAGAGACAGACAGACAGACAGACAGACTCAGAGTCCTGACATTGCAGAATGGTGGAACCAGGATTTCTCAACCTCAGCATTATTGGCATTTTGGATCAGGCAATCCTTTGCTGTGGGGAGCTGTCCTGTGCACTGTAGAACGTGTCACAGCATCCCTGGTCTCCACCTAATAGATGCTAGTATTACCCACATCCCAGTCATGACACAATAAAAAAAAGTATATACATTTATCTCCACAGACATTGTCAAATGTCTCCCGGTGGGCAAAATCACCCCTGGTTGAGAATGACTGCTCTAGAAATCATGTTTGGGTTCATGTGTTCATTATTCAAATGGATATCCACTGAGCACTCACTATGCCCCGCACTCTATTCCGGGGCTGGGGGTATCATGGAGAACATAGCAATGCTTGTCCCCTCAAGAGTCTGGCCCTTTGGTGAGGCAGATGGTAAACTAAGCACGCACGGTTGGTCAGCTGGTGATACCAGTGAGGGAGAAACAAAGTAGGGTCGAGAGGTAGAAGGTGGCCATGGAGGGGTTGGTGCTTCACGTTCCCGTTGGTGGTCAGAGGGACCTTCTCCGATAAGGTGACATTTCAATAATTGGGGCAAGTAGTACCATTGACCGAGATAGAGGAGCGAGTTGGGAGTAGAAACCCAAGAAGTTTTTTCGGACAATGTTAATCTGAGCAGTTTATTAGATACTCTGAGGAGACGTGGGGTAGGTGGCTAGAGATGAAGACGGGAACACGCACTCTACTGAAGTGATTCTCTAATAAACCACTTTCTTCTCCCTGAGCCTTCGGAATGCTGTTCCCTCTGTCTGGAATGCTGTTCCTCCGAGTCATTAAACAGGGCTCGAGTTCAACACAGCTTTCTCAGGGAGATCCCTCCATCCTGCCCCAACCCCAGCCCCAGGTCTTCACTTTACAAACCCTGAGAGCCCCTGACCTCCTTGGAGGTTGTGCACAATTGAAATTAAGTAATGGAGTTTTTTTTTTTGTTTTTGTTTTTGTTTTTTAAGTAATGGAGTTTGATATGATCCGTTCCCTTGCTTGTCCTTTTCCATAAGGCCAAGAACTCTGTCTGTTTGAATTGTCACTCCATCGCCAACGCTGTACGTACTGTAGGCATTCAGGCTTATGGAACTGAGGATTGACTGCATTTGTCTGGTTGTCTATTTATTCACCTAGTAGACACTGCTTTCCCACCACCCCATTGTGTACACTTGGTATTTACTTGACCATGAGCTACCCACACTTTTTTTAAAAAATATATTATGTTTTGTTTTGTTTTGTTTTTTTGAGAGAGCTAGAGCTAGAGAGAGAGCCCAAGCAGGGGCAGAGGCAGAGGGAGAGGGAGAAGCAAGGCTCCCTGCTGAGCTTGTTCCCAGGACCCCAGGATCATGACCTGAGCCAAAGACAGACACTTCACCAACTGAGCCACCCAGGCACCCACACACCTGTGTTTCTTTGCCTGAGGGCTTTCTCAGGCCTCTGCACCCAGTTCTGCCCTGCACACAGCAGGTAGGAGGTACCAAGCCCTCTCCCCTCCTGGGAGCAACCCTCAACTAATGACTGATTGGACTTTGGGAAAAGGTACTCCCCTTGCCCACTCCCCGGGGGAGGGTAACTCTGAGGAGCGTGTTCTACAGGGATTTAGCTCCCCTTGCCCAGCATGGAAACTCGTTCAATGCTACACTGTCGGGGTGGGGAGGGCTGCCTTCCTTCTCGTGTCACCTCCCCCTGGCCCGGATGCTGTTGCCCATACTCCCCAAATACACTCTTTGTGCTTAAATCCTTATGTCTGCTTCTGGGGAGACCCTGTGGAAGCCACTCAAAGGTGCAAAACACCAACTAGGGGCCAGAGCTGGCTCTGGTCTCCAGAAACCAAGTGACCATGTCCTCCATGACCCCATTTCCTCTGGTTGGGATGGACAGATCATAAGCAAGGACTCCAGTTAATCAATAAGGAAGTCATCCGATAATGCTGCTGCCACACTGGAATAGACAGAAAATGGGAGTGGGCTGCAGGCTACATTAGCCAGGGGGTCACCCAAGGTTCCTCCAAGGTGGTATCTGATGTGGACTCGGAGGCCGAGGAGAAGTCAGCCATGGGAGGCTCTGAAGGAAGGGCATGCCAGGCAGAGAGCACAGCCAGTGCAAAGGCCGGGGGTCGGCCTGGGAGGGGGTGAGCATATTAGAGAAGCAGAAGGGGGTGAACGTGATGGGACCCCCGAGATCAAAACAAAAAAGGGAGGATATGAGGGCAGATAGGCTGCAGTGTCCTGAGTGAATGACTGACTGAATGAATGAATGAATGAGCAGGTGGCCTGGAGCTATAGAGATTGGAGAGGAGGCCATCTGGGGCAGATCCTTCCTAGCCACTGAACCGAGAGAGTGAGTCCTCTGTCTAGAATGGCAGCAGTAATCCATTGGAAATGTGGCAGCTGGACCAGAAATGCTGCTTTTTTAATAAGGATTCAGAGGTCGGGAGGCTGAGGAGGGGAGCCAGACAAGGTGAGGAGGGAGGGAGGGAAGCCCCCAACTGCCCGCCCCACCAGCGCCCAGAAATCTGACAGCTCTGTCATCAGGAGATGGTATGTAATTCCCCCAGGGGGTCACAGTCTGGCTGGGAAGGCACTTAGGGCCAAGTACTGTCTGGCCTTCTTGGTCTGCTTTCTCATAGGAGAGGGGAGACGGCTCCCTTGGGATGGGAAATCCTTAGGGGTCCCTCCAGCCCAGTATGCTGAGGGCCTCACCGCTCCCAGGGCCAGTGAGTGGAAAGGGGTGTGGGTCTCAGGACATGCTGTTTGTGGAACGACCCTATTGGGATTTGTGAGGAAGCAGCCTCCCTCTCATGTTGCTTGCCCTAACGCCGTCAACCACTGAGTCACACCTTCGGACTTGAGCTCTCCTGCCAGAGTCCCTGTAAATACACACCTGTGACACCAGGAGAGACAAGCACATGGCACCTGCCAAAACCTTCATCCAAGTGCTGTGTCAGTGGAACCCATGAGGGGATGGGACGCTGGACAGATACATTCCCATGCCGAGGGCACATAACTAGTGCCACTGTGGCCTCATGGTTGCCAGAGGTAAAAATGTGATTCAAATGGATTTAAACAAAATGGGAATTTATTGGTATGTTTATTGCAGTAAAATGCAGATCACATAAAATTCACCATATAACTATGTCTAAGTGTACAATTTAGTGGCATTGAGTTCCTGTCACAGTATTGAGCAACCATCACCACCACCCATTTCCAGAACATTGTCATCACCCCAAATGGAGACTCTGTACCCATTCAACTCCCCATCCCCCCCCCCCCCCCCCCCCCCGCCCAAATCTGTTGGGTTTTGTAGCTAAGAAGTCAAGGAGGGTGAGCTGGCTTCAGCCACAGGTTGCTGCAAGTGCTCAGACAATTTCACCTCTGGATGCTGTCTCCCCTGGGTTGATTCTGGGATGGGATTTCCCACTGGGATGTCAAGGTGGCTGGTGGAGCTCCAGCCTGACACCCCCTTGATGCCATATCTGGAGGGAGAGAGCAACCAACTCACTTGGCAGCTGTTCAAGCAAAAGCCATGGGATTCACTTGACCTGGCCTACCTGGCTTGGCCAAAACCATGTTTTTGTGGACTAAATATTTGTGTCCACCCTGATTCAGATGTGAAAGCCCCAGTCCCCTATGTGGTGCTGATAGGAGGTGGAGCCTTTGGGAGGTGGTTAGGTCATGACGGTGGTGCTCTCATGAATGGGATCAGAGTCCTTCTAGGAAGAGACAGGAGAGAGCTTGCTTCCCCTGCCCTGTCTGTGGCCAGGAAGCAGGCTTTCACCAGATGCTGGACCTGCCTGCGCTTTGATCTTGGCCTTCCCAACTTCCAGAACCGTGAGAGATAAACATGCATTCTTTTTTTTTTTTAATTTTTTTTTTTAAACGTGCATTCTTTAAGTCGCTCAGTCAATGGTTATCGTAGCCCAAGAAAACCAAGACACGCGTGATTCCCCTGAACCCGTCATGGTGGCTGGGAGCGCTGATTGCCCCGTTGGCTTGTGGACTGTGAGTCGGGGAGAAGGTGGCTTCCCAGAGGAAAGTCAGGGTTATGTGATTTGGAGAAAGCATTTGGTGTTATTCGGTGAAAGGCAAAAATAACACGCTGGCTGCAGCCTATGCCTTGAGCCGTCCTTCTGGTGGGAGCAGCTGAGTCAAGCCAGCCCAGAATTCTTGCTGCAGTGATATGACTCGGGTTGCTGAGCTAACTGATGGAAAGCCCAAGCCAGTCGAGGCCACCATGCAAAGAGGGCCTGCTGGGTCTGAAGCCAACACAAAAGAGAACAGCCCTGAGGGACGGAGAGGGACGGTCCCGATAACACGGGGAAGCCCCTGGGTCCAGCCAAGCTCAAAGCCGTTCTACTTCTGGATATTACAGTTACATAAGCCAACACATTTGCTTTCTGGCATAAGCCAGTTTGAGGTTTTATATTTTTGTCACTTGTTATCCAAAGAGGATTAATGCTAGTTCATGACCACAAATCACTTAAGAAGCATGAAGCTGGATGATTTCTAAACTCCCCTCCAGCCAAACATTCTAAAAGATTTCCCTTCCAAAAATTGACAACAAAGAATTTTACGTGATGTGGGATGTCTTGTCAAGCCAGTGAAATTTTTCTATAGTTATCGACTCCCTGTCCACCTTTGGCCACCTCTCCACTCCCTTTCTCTGGTGTGTTCTTCTGTTATCCCCCAATTCCCCCACCACCCCATCCCACCCCAAGGCCGATGGATTGGAAGTGCTGGAGCATGACCATGGTAATCACAGCAGGAGATTCGGATAAGGTGACAGTTGAGCACAGCCAGGGAAAGAGGAAGGGGGAGCCATGTGGGTTTCTGGAGGAAGAACGTTCAATCATTGAGAACAGCAAGTGCAAAGGTCCTGCGGCAGGCACAATCCTGCTGTGTTCAAGGAGCCTGGTGTGGCTGGAGGAGAGAGAAGGAGGGGGTACAGTGGTACAAGATGAGGTCTGAGAGGAAATGGGGAGACTGTGTAGGGAACTGGGTATTACTATGAATATCAGCATGACGTTCACAGTTGCATACATTCTTTTTTGGTCCCACGGAATTTTTTCCAGTTTTGTTATGATTTACATATAATATTGTGTGTGTTTAAGGTGTATGATGTGATAACTTGATCACGTATATATTGTGAAGTGCTCACCACGATAAGGTTAGCTAACACATTTTTCACCCTACATAATTACTCCTTCCTTGTTGTTCCGGTGTGAACATTGAAGCTCTACTCTCTTAGCAACTCCTAAGCATACAATTCAGTATTGATGAGTAGCATCAACATTCATTGACGGTTTTTTTTAAGATTTTATTTATTTATTCATGAGAGAGAGAGATTGAGAAGCAGAGACAGGCAGAGGGAGAGGCAGGCTCCCTGTGGGGAGCCTGATGCAGGACTCGATCCCAGGACCCCGGGATCATGACCTGAGCCAAAGGCAGAAGCTCAACCACTGAGCCACCCAGGTGCCCCAACACTCCCACTCGGTCCCCAATCCCCGGCCTGGCACGCCCATACACACGCACACGCTAGCTGCTCACACTTCCACTTAAAGGTGTCTGTGCATGGACTCTAACACACAAACAGCCACATCCTCATCCACTCACCATCTCCCCGCCCCCCCCCAACTTCGTTCTCATTGGGATTTATTAATCATGGGGTCGGGAAAGACATTTGAAAATCATCCTGCGATTCCATTATTTCAGGGAAAGCTGGGGGTGGGGTGGGGGGAGTTTATTAAATTTGGAAGGGTTGCTTCTCTGGGGATACTCTGTAGAAGAAGGGATAAAAAGAACCTTCTAGTGATGATGGAAAGCCGAGCTCAGAGCGGGGGATTACAGAGGTCAGCTGGGATCATCTCGCTGCTTTCATTAACCCTAGAGTTTATTTTCTCCCTCTCCCTCCTGACAAGGCCACGGGAGACTGACAGCCACAGCCGTAGGCTGCCCACCCCACCGCCCAGAGCAGAACTCCTGGGGGAGCCTCCAGGGTCCAGGCTTGGGGGAGACCCGGGTTCCCACCAGCTCTACCAGTGTAGCAGTTGAATCACATCCCTTCAAGTTCATATCCACCTGCAGAATGTGACTGTATTTGGAAACAGGGTCTTTGCAGATGTTGTTATTTAAGGATCTCGAGATGATGTCATCCTGGAGCTGGGGTGGGTCCTAAATCCTGTGACTGGTGTCCTTACAAGAAGGAGAGGGACACACGGACATGGGGAAAAGGCTTGTGGACACGGAGGGATGTTTCAAGCCCAGGAATGCTGGGAGCACAGCAGCTAGCGGAGGGGAGAAGCATCTTCCCCTAGAGCCTCCGGGGGAGGGGAGCACAGCCCTGCCAAAACCTTGATTTCTTATCTCTGGCCTCCAGAACTGTGAGAGGATACATTTCTGCTGCTTGATGTCCTCAGACTTGTGGCACTTTGTTACCGCAGCCCCAGCCCAGGGCAGACGTCAGCTGACTGCATGGGCCTGAGCAAGTCCCTCGCTCTGCTGGTCCTCAATGTGCTCACCTGTAAAATGGGATGCAATCCAGTGGCCTAGCGGTTTAGTGCCACCTTCGGCCCAGGGCCTGATCCTGGAGACCCAGGATCGAGTCCCACTTTGGGCTCCCTGCATGGAGCCTGCTTCTCCCTCTGTCTGTATCTCTGCCTCTCTCTCTCTGCCTCTCTCTCTCTCTCTCTCTGCCTCTTATGAATAAATAAATAAAATCTTTTAAAAAAATGGGATGCTCCTAAACATTGATTTATTCAACGAGTGCATGTTGGGCAGCAACGGCTATCCTGCAGGAAGCCACAGAGAGACGGCATCGCCTGCCCCGGTAAAGCTGGCATCCCAGAGGCTGAAGGAAGATAGTAACATGGGAGTAGGTAAGACAGCTAGTCCCACTGGGCTTCAGTCTCAGCTCCCCGACTTGCCAGCTTTGTGACCCTGGGCAAGTATCTAACCTCGCTGTGCCTCAGTTTCCTATTCTGCTAATGGGCTGATGATATATGTAGCCTTCTGACTGGGGTTGCTGTGAGGCTCAGGTCTCCACGTCTGTCAGCCAGTATGACTGCTTTTATTATTATTGGGCTCCCTCCAATAGGCCCCCCCCCACACACACACACACACATACTGGCAGCCCCGTGGGTATGAGGAAGGAAGGCCCAAGAGTGTGAAACATGCTTCCAGCTCTCAGGCCCTTTGCAGCTTCGGGGGGCACGTCAGAACAGCTGTATGGTGGAGGGGCCCAGCCGCCTGCTCCTGACTCTGGGGGCGTAGGGTGAGGGAGGGCAGGGAGTGGGGAAGCCGGGGGAGGGAGAGCCGCAGCCCTCCCAGGGGCACAAGTCTGATCTGACCGATTATTGAAATGATCCACCTGGATCGTTTAGATATTTTTACACGGAGAATGTTACTAGCACAGCAGGCATTCAGTAAGCATTGACCGAGCACCTAGTAAGAGTGGGGCCCTGTTCCAAGTGCTGGAGACACAGCACCCACTAAGCCCGAGTCCCCCCGTGTGGCACATACAGTCTAGGGAGAGAGACACAGAATCGTAATGAATAAACCGAAACGCACAGCCTACCAGGCGCGTAGTGACAGGTGCTGGGAAGAACAATGAAACGAAGAAAGAGGGAGAATGGTTGGGATGGGAGGGCAGGGAACGCAGCTCTGGGGAATGACACCTGGATCAAGCGAGCGGGTGGGCAGTGCAGATGTTGCACCCAAGGGCGCTCCAGGGGCTGGAACCCCCAGGGCAGAGGCCTGGAGGCAGGACCAGCAGGCAGGCCAGGGGGAGCCGGAGCCCAGCAGTGAGAGAGGTGTGGCAGGAAGGGAGGGGCCCAGACAGCCAGATGGCCAGGGGCCAGCTCAGGAGTGTTTTGGGGGCACCTGGGTGGCTCAGTCGGTTAAGCGTCTGCCTTCAGCTCAGGTCATGATCCCGGGGTCCTGGGCTCCCCGCTTGGCGGGGAGTCTGCTTCTCCCCCTCCTTCTGCACCCCCCCCCAGCTTGTGCCCTTTGGCCACCCCCACCTGCTTGTGTGCTCGCCTGCCTGTGTGTGCTCGCTCTCTCTCTCAAATAAAGAAATAAAAATCTTTAAATGTAAAGGTGGGTTTTTGAATTGTCATCTTCATAAAAAACAGTATCTGTAGAGCAACTTCTGGGGCTGCCTTTCCAATCTCCAGTCTTCGCCCATCCCCTCCACCCACCCTCCTTCCCCTAGTCTGTCCTGTGATCTTCTCCACAGGCCGCCTGCCTTTGGCCTAGACCTGGCCTCCAGCTCCTCTCCCCTCCCCCCTCCCCACCAACTAGCAGAAACTCACCCTCAGCTTCAATCCCTGGTGGAATCATGACACCCCAGACTGGGCATTTCCTGGGGTCAACTCCATAAATTCAAGAGACCACTGAGGGCAGAGATGGACGGGGTCTGGTGAAGCTGAGCAGGGCCAGATGAAGGGGTCCCCCACACTTGCCCACACAGAGAGAAATTGGGGTGGTGAGGATGGCTCTTTGAGTTCCAAACCCACCATGTGTCTCCCCCCAGGGCCTGCTTCCCTCCTTCAGGTCACCGGGACACCGAGACCCGGGGACATCTGGAGCCCATTAGGATGGCATCAATCCTACACGGGGATGTTTTGACTGGACCCTTGATGAGATTTCTTGTACATTAATGGTGTTTATTTTCCAATAAAGATTCTGAAGTCAAGATTGCTGCCCTGACCCCTTCCAAGGGGAGAGATGAGCCAGGCAGCCTGCCCTTCTGACCCAGGGGTCCTTGGGTCTTCCAGTGAGGGTGGTAGAAACTTCGGGACTTGGTCTATTGCCTTGTAGATGGTCAGAACCCAAGGCTGAGCCCACCCCTCTCATGATGCGTGGTCTCTATTGCGACCGTTCAATACTGCCACCCAGCATGAAAGCAGCCACAGACAATACATAAACAAATGGACAAGGCTCCATTTCAATAAAACTTTATTTACAAAAACAGGTGGTGGGCCATGGTTTGCCTAACCTTGCCCTACCGCACCCCAATACTAACCACAAGAGGTTGGACCTGATACGCGATCAATAAATATTTGGTAATTTGATGAATGATTGATTTTTCCTTCTCACTAGCTGTGAAACCTTGAGCAGGTTGCTTCCCCTCCCTGAGCCTCCACATCTTTATTTGCAAAGTAAAGAGATTGGACCTGAGAAGCTGTGACACTGTATGAGGGTAGGTTATGGCTGAGAATTTCGAGGTATTTCTGTATTACTTTCTTACCTTAAAAGGGTGTGGTGCATCTTTTTTTTTTTTTAAGATTTGATTTATTTATTCATGAAAGACACAGAGAGAGAGGGAGACAGAGACAGAGACAGAGAGACAGAGAAAGAAGCAGGTTCCATGCAGGGAGCCCGATGTGGTACTCGATCCCAGGTGCACAGGATCACGTCCTGGGCCAAAGGCAGGCGCCAAACCACTGAGCCACCCAGGGATCCCGGGTGTGATGCATCTTGCATGTTGTGCAAGCACTTATACATTTTCCAGATTCCCTTTTTTGATTCAACTTTATATTACTATTCCTTTATCTAAAAGGTCATACATTTTTTTAAGATTTTATTTATTTATTCATGAGACACAGAGAGAGAGGCAGAGACACAGGCAGAGGGAGAAGCAGGCTCCCTGTGGGGAGCCCGATGTGGGACTCGATCCTGGGACCCCGGGGTCACGCCCTGAGCTGAAGGCAGACGCTCAACCGCTGAGCCAGCCAGGTGCCCCTAAAAGGTCATAAATTACTGCAGGTCTCTGACCTCCACAGTTCACAGGGAGACTGCTGAGCCACCTTCTTGTCCCCTGGTCTGTCTTCCACAGCAATGTATTATCAGGACTTGCAATCACAAGTGACAGAAACTTGAGCCGGCATAAGCATAAAGAAGATTTATTGGCTCCATGAAACTAAAAAGGCCATGCACGATATGGCTTCTAGCACATTCCAATGCAAAACTCTGAGGAGTCCAAGATCTCTAAATTCAAAGCCGGCCTTCCAGATCTATTTGCCCAGGTAGGAGAAAAACCATGTTTAGCTTTGTTCATGACTTCTGTGTATGGGACATGAGGTACGTGGGCCTCCACAGATGCTCGTGTCCTGCGGCCCACGCATGGGCTGGCCCCGGGGGAGCGGGCCTCCGGGGAGGCCACGGGGACGCCGAGGCTCTGCCCCACATGGACTATGGACTCTGAAGCCTGGAGCAGGTGGCTTAGCGCTCCCTATGACGGGACTCAAAATAAAGTCTAAGTCACAGCCTTATGGTGAGAAGCTAGTCAGATGATGTGTGCAAAAGTGCTTTGAGAAACCCTATACAATGTAAGGAACTATTATTATTCCTGGAAGTGATTAGAGGCGGACACGGTTTCATCACCCTCCTGAGAGACGGTGCCTGAAGCCCAGAGGATTCTGGGACACGTCTGACCGAAGGTGAACAGACAAGGGCTGTGTGCAGACGAGAGATAAGCAGCGGGCTTAATGTGGCGGGAAATCCTAGGAGCTCCATAAATATTTGGCTTGTCGACCAGACGTCAGCTGAGATCTACCTGTGCTGGAAGGTTCCTGAATAGGCCAGCTGAGAGCCCTGGTATGTTAAGCCCTCAGAAAAGGAAGGGATCTTCTGTATTCTGTCCTGGTCCCCCGGCCCCGGGAAATCATCTAGTCTGAAGTTTGCAGCTGGATGCAAAAAGTGGGTAGAGAAGAGTGTAGACAAAAGGAATGAGGACAGAGGGTGGGGGGAGGAAATGAGGAGAGGAAGGAGTTGCAAGCAGGAGTGGAGTGGAAATGGAAGGGTATCCACAGATCCTGCCCCAAACCCCAGGAAGTGGAGACTCAGAGATGTCAAACAACCTGCTGAAGGTCACACAGCTAAGCACTGGGCTCAGAAAAGAAAGATCAGCCACTAAGGCACAGTGGTCTGTGACAATTGTGGGGTGGGAGCTACTTCAAACAGACCCTCAGCCCGAACGGTCAGTGCTAAGCTGGGGGGTGGCAAGGAACAAGGAAAGGACTGAACACGTACTAAGCACCGACTCTGTGCCAACCTCTGTGCTAGGGTCTCTTCTTACTGACTATTGTCCTTGGATTATTAATAGTCCACAGACGCAGGTAATTTTTTATTCTGTTTTGTTTTAGTAAGCAGTTTCCTTTGGTCCCCAAGCCACACGCCATAGAAGGAAAGCCAAACTCAGTTCTGGGTGTTCCCCTCCAAGTCCTGTGCGAATATCCTGTGGTCTGGGGGTAGCCCCAGTCACAGAGGGCCATCCTTGCCATCCTCACTTAATGAGATGTCCAGTGTCCCTTCAGGAAAGGAAGCCCTGATCACTGATGCCATGTTTAGGGCACAACGCCTTTGGTGAGATCAGAGGTCTCCCTACCCAGGGCCTAAATTCCCCAGGGGTGCCGTGCAGCCATCAGCTCTGAGAGGCAGGCGTCAAGGACACAGACTGAGGCCAGACTACTTGGGCTCAAACCAGAGGTCTGCACTTAGCTCTATAAATATGACAACCTGCTTAACCTCTCAGTGCCTCTCCATCCATGAAATTAAGATAAAAAGTATGATGAGGAGTAGCAAATGAGTGAAATCATTTAAGATACTTGGGATGGGGCCTGGCACGGAGTGTGTGTTCACTGAATGGCAGCTGTTGCTGGCAAATTTCCCCTCTGTCTTTCTCCTGGGCTTCAAAGTCTCTCTCTTCTCTTTCCTTGTCCTCTTGGACACCTCGCCAATTGTCCAACAGGGCTAATAAAGACACCAACATGGAGCATTGGGAGAGCCTCATGATGTGATGCATGGGAGGGGGTTGGCATGCGCCTCATCTATGTTGCTTTCATCGGGATCCCTGGGTGGCGCAGCGGTTTGGCGCCTGCCTTTGGCCCAGGGCGCGATCCTGGAGACCCGGGATCGAATCCCACATCGGGCTCCCGGTGCATGGAGCCTGCTTCTCCCTCTGCCTGTGTCTCTTTCTCTCCCTCTCTCTGTGACTATCATAAATAAATAAAAAATTCAAAAAATAAAAAAATATGTTGCTTTCATCTTGATATTTATTATGGTCGCTGTAATGATTCTGATTAGCCCTGGGATGGTGCTCAGAAGCACCTGCCCCAGTAGATGAGAAAGTGCCCAGCAAACATTCAGGGGTAAGTGAGAATAAGACACTGAGTGCCTGCTACAGAGGGGGGTGAGGGCTGTAGGTGGGAGGGAGGGAAGAAAGAGGGAACGAGGAGGGGAGTACAGGTCCAACTCTCCTGCCTCCCCAAGTCTGGCTCTGCCTTCGCTGGCCTCACCTGGCCTCATCTCTTGCCAGTCTGGCCCCTCCGGCTGGCTTGCCCAGCTCCTGGGGACTCTCTAATGCCCTCCTCTCTGACTTCCCCCTGACTGCTGCTTCTCGTTCAGCCAAACCTTCTATGGCCTTGGCCAAACTTCTTTAGCCAAGCCAGATTCTAGCTCCTGGTGTTGTTACCCCCATTTGACCCGTCAGAAAACCCAGGCCCAGCGAGGAGCCATGATTTGTCCTGGGTGCCACAAGGGGGCAGGGGCAGGATGCGGCCCCAGATCTCCTGACTCCCAAGCCCTGTGCTGCTTGTCCCATCTGGCAAGAGGGGCCGTCTGGGTGACAGGTGAGCACCCAGAGTCTAGACCAGTGGGGATCTCTACCAGGGTGATTCTGTCCCTGAAAGAACATTTGACAATATCTGGAGACAGACATGCTGTCTGGTTGCCATGACTGTGGGGCAGGGGCCCTACCAGCATCTAGCAGGTGTAGCCCAGGAACGTTACCGGACGTCCTATATAGGACAGCCCCGCACCGCAAGGAGTATCCCGGCCCCAAAGACAGTAGTGCAGAAATTGAGCAACCCTGGTCTAGATCCACATGCAGCTTTGAACCTTGGACAGGTTATTAACTCCAATTTCCTCTTCTATAAAATGATGATAATGACACGGCCAAGCTTACAGAATTTGGGGTGGGGTGGGGGTGGGGGTTAAGTGTCTCATTCAATGTGGGAAGTAAGTCTACTCCAATGAATGAGGCTGGGGTGGCAGGAGGTGAGGATGGGGCGTGTCACACCTGTGGGGTTGGCCCCTGACAGTCTAGGAAGTGTGACCGAGGGCCACAATCTCCGAAACCAAGTTCCCAAAGCAGGCTCGTGTCTAACAGAATTTTAATTTCACTTCCTCCTCCTCCTGCCTGCCATCCGCATTTGAGAATTCCAGCGTTAATTTAAAAGGAGAAACTGCATTACCTGTTCTCCATGCAGATCTGAGCTTCCATTTTAATTTGCCTTCATTATCTCTTTCCCTTATTAAGCACCGTAAATCTGTTTTGTGTTTTCATTATTCCATTAGCTCGAGGAAGCTCATCAGTAATGTGGGGCGCTGCCGACACAAATAGTGCAATTTTCATACAGGCGATGCAATAATTGACTTAAGTGGCTATTCTGTGGAGGCCGAAGCTCACAATTAGAGAACGCGGCGTGATTTGAAAACGAGTTACAATTGATTGGATTTCAGACCAAACCAGGTTTGAAATGTGTTAATTGCATTCCGCCTAAACACCAGGTCTAAACGAGGCAGCCAGAGATTTAGGGGAATAACAAAATCTTCTCTAGAAACAGCCCCAAATTGCTTAATAGGGTGGGAGAGATCTGATTAAGACGGAGGACTAATGGCCTCACTGTAATTTGGGGCGAGGGGCTGAAATCCTCATCTTGGAAACCCCTCAGGATAAGAGAGCAATAAACCTGTTTGCTTCACGGCCTGGCTGAGTTTGGGGCAGGGGGTGGAGAGATGGAATTGGGGCACACATATTAATGACACCTCCTTCCTGTTAGAACTTAAACCAAAAAAAAACAAAAACAAACAAAAAAAAAAACACCAGAACTTAAACCAGACTCTGTCCCACCACTGCTCAAAACCCACTCATCCACTCGTTGCTTCCATCTCATCCTTCCATCTCATCCTTCCATCTCATCCTTCCAGAAAAAGCCAAGTCCTTACAATAGCACCCAAGGCCCTCTGGGATCAGCCCACAGACCTGCTGACCTCCTCACTCACGCTCTGGTACCGGCTCACACCTCTACTCAGTTGTCTCATCATTTTCCTCCCAGGGCAGCCACCTACAATCTCTAGAATTATCCAAAGATCCCCAATGCTTCCTTGCTATGCTTTCCCTACCACAGAACCTTTGCATCTCTTGTCCCCATCTCATTCACCTGGTTAATTCCTAAGCTGCCGCCAGGTCTTACTTGGATCATTCCACCCCTGGCCCTTAACCTTTCCTCTTGAAGTTTCTAGGAATTAAGAAAGAAAAAAAAAAATAGTGGAAAATTTGCCTCATGTGACTAGCTATCCCAGCCTCCGGGTTTCTGGACCTCTTTTCCCATCCCTGCAACTACCAAGATAAAATGCTGGGATCAGATGTATTTATATCCAATGACTCTGCTTCCTGACCACAGATGATTGGCCCAAAAGTGGCCAATCAGAGTCCATCCCTAGGAATTTGGAATGTGATGTAAGGATTTGAGTATCAGTCTGGCTATACTTTTATGTCTTTCTCTTTTGCTCTTTTTCTTTCTCAATCCTTTTGCTGGTTTTCCTTCTCAGATATCATTTTACATAAATGAATACATGAGATGCATTTTTTTAGTGCAGTATTGATTCCATTATTCCTACTTTCAACTACATCATCCCATAACCTAGCACCAGGGAGCCCATGTTGGTAACCGAGAATGTATCCTTTCAAAATATTTTTCTTTTTTTCTTAAGATTTTATTTATGTACTCATGAGAGACACAGAGAGAGAGGCAGAGACACAGGCAGAGGGAGAAGCAGGCTCCCCGTAGGAAGCCCGATGTGGGACTCGATCCCAGGACCCCAGGATCACGACCTGAGCCAAAGGCAGATGCTCAACCACTGAACCACCCATGCGCCCCTCAAAATATTTTTCTATGCATTGGTATAGTGGTGAGCACAGCCGCTTTCCAACATATTTTTATTTGTGCTTATATTCATATCCATGTTTGCATTTATGAGATCCATACAAATACATGCCAAGGGATATTTTTTCGATTATTTTACAAAATATTTTTACAAAAATGGAGTTCTATTTTATACTCTTTCCTGCGTCTTATTCTTTTCTTTTTCAAAAATATCTCATAGGAATCTCCCCAGGTCAAGCAATAAAGCTTGAATCCATTCTTGGAAACAGCGACTTGATGGTCTGGGTTGAGTCTACACCAGGAAGAAAGTGGGTCTGAAGAGGGAGGAGAAAGAAGAGGGAACTCAGAGAGAAACAGGTAAGCCACAGCAGTAGGTGCTGTGTCTGGGCTGGCATGAGGCCCACCTGCCTCTCAGGCTTTGGGTCTGGGCGACCCCGCGGCTTCCTTATAAGGAAGCAGCTGCGTGGGCTTCAGCCAACTCAGTGGGTACCAGTTGGTTGGAGTGAACAGAGTCTTAACTAATATGGGGGAAATCACTCATGGCGCTGTATGGCTATTTGGGGCTTTTCTGGACCTCGGACACTAAGAGTAGGGTTAGCCAAACTCCTCGGTCAACGACACGTTATCACGATTGCTCCAGACAAGCCCCAGCCCTTGACTGATTTGTTCACGTGTGTGTCTCCTTTGTTCCCTTCTCCACTTCCACCTCCCATCACTGCCAGCTGCTCAGAGGTGCTTTCCGTATGTCTTCTATTGTGCAGGATTGTCTTAAATATTCAAGTGTGGCCATGTACGTAAGACTTCTAAAATTACATATGTGGCACTAGGTGATGGACTACTTTCCCCTCTTTTTTTTTTTTTTTTTTTTGGTTTGTTTGTTTTGGTTTTCACCCCGGGTGCAGAGGGCTGAGCTGACCACCTGCTCATCCTTGGCTTTGCAAGGTCCACATCTTGTTTTACAAATCTCTGCAGTTCCCTTGATGCCCACTCCTCACTCCCACCACCCGCCCCCGCCCGGCAGGTTTGAGTGTATCTGTCTGTGTGTAGGCGTGTTTTGCAAAACATGTATAATTACTTCATATGCATTCGTTTTTATCTCCTATAAAAGGACATCACACTGCGTTTTCTACTTTCCACATTGCCCTGTGCACACCAGGGCATTGTCTGTAGCTTTCTCAAAATCCTGCGTGGTGTGCGTCTGCACATTTTACTTACTATCAAAGAGGAACTCGGAGACATTTAGTTATTTGCATGCCATCTAGTTCTCACATGAGAAAGATGCACGTTCCTAGACTGTTTCAAGGAACAAAGGCAAACCCAGAATTTGTAAGTGAGGGGAAAGAAAATAAACTGCAGGCAGGCTGGCATCAGTGAATCTTAGATTTTGGGGGGGTGGGTGGAGGGCGGGCAGGATAAATGGATTATCTGGCATCTAGCAAAGGGGTCAGTTTGAAACTGGCTTTGAGTTGTTGACTCGAGGAAGCAAAGAGCCGATTTGGCTGCTTATGGATTTCCTGAAATCTCGGAGAGTGTGGCTGTGGAGCATCGGTGGCAGGTTGTCTCTGAGTGATGACTGTGAACATCCTTCCATCAGCATCTCTGCCCCGCACGGCCAGATGGGCACCATTCTCCTGACATCTCCCCACAGGGGTCTCCTGGGAGGAGCACCCACCGCCCCGTCACCTCCAGCCATGCTGCTGGGAACATCCAAACGTGCATGACTGTGCCGGGGCCCCTTTACCGTGCATTCTCCAGGGGGGTGAGGATTAGCTCATGGGAGTGGCTGAAAAATATTACTTTTTAAAAAATTGTGATAAAATACACATAGCCTAAAACTTATCATCACAGCCATTTTTAAGTGTACAGTCCAGTGACATTAAGCACGGTCACATTGTTGTACAACCATCACCACCATCCATGCCCAGAGCTCTTTTCATCTTGCAGAACTGAAACTCTGTCCCCATTGAACAGCAACTCCCTGTTTTTCCTTCCCTCAGCCCCTGGCATCTGCCCTTCTGCTTTCTGCCTCTATGGATTTGATGGCTCCAGGTCCTTACAGCAGTGGAATCAGGCAGTATCCGTCCCTTTGTGCCTGGCTTATTTCACTCAGCGTAACGGCCTCAGTGCTCCTGCCTGTCAGAGCCTGGGTCGGGAACCCCTTCCTTTTTAAGACTGAGCAGCAGCCCCTTGTATGGATAAACCACATTTTGTGTATCTGCTCATCTGTGATGGACACTTAAAAATCTGGCTTTTTTTACGTGGAAAGCACAGCTCTACTCACAGCATGCGAACAGATATGCAGTATATGCACTGTTGTGGTAGCATTAAAATTTCACTTGGGAAGGATGTGAAAAACTGTCTTAAGGGCTCCTTAGGGGACAATGACTATTGATATTTGGACGAGATAATTATTTATTGTGAGGGCCACACCACACGTTGTAGGATGTTTAGCAGCTTTCCTGGCCTCCAGCCACAAGATGTCAGTAGCACATCCCCAGTTGTGACAATCTCAAAAACGTCTCCAGACGTTTCCGAGTGTACCCTGGTGGGGCAAGATTGTCCTGGTTGAGAACTGCTGCTCTGGGCTCTGGCCCAGGGAGTGGATCGCCCTGTGTGTACACAGTTACTTTGTCCTTGTGCTGCCTGGGGGCTCTCCCTGTGGCCACCCCCCAGCCATTAGTGTCCAAGCGTCACTGTTTTGGAGAAAGCTTTGTGGGGATGCTGAGTCTATGGTACATATGGTGGCTACAAGTCTGGAGGGCAGGAGCCTTGCCAGGTTTGGCACAAAATACTAGGATCTAGTGACACAGAGTTCCTGTGACCTCTGGGTCACCTCACCCAGCTGTGTGTGACTAGAGACGGTCAGGGCTGTGGTCCCATTCTGCTCCTGGGTGTCAGGCTCCAGAGGGTGCCTTGAATGGGCAAAGCTCAAGTGTTTGCTTCTAACAATACCTGCCACTCCTCCCCAGCTACATTCTCACCATTGCTGAGCACACCCGCCCGTTCACAGACCGAGTCCTTGTGTATATTCATTCCTTCAACTGCTGAGTATTTATTGAGCACCTATTAGGTACCAAGTACAGTGCTGGGCTCCGAGATATGACCGTGAACAGGACCCACCAGCTCTCCACATTCAGCCCAACCTAAGAGCTTTCAGAAGGCTGTGGGCCCTCGGGAGGCTGTTCCCCCCTCCAGCTTGGGCAGCCAAGAAAGGAATTCTGGACAAGGAACATCAAAGCTTGAAACCTCAAGGGTGAGTCCAACCTATTTGCACAACAGCTAAATAATAGCAACAGTTACAACCACAACGGTCATCAACCCTAGTCGAATATTTACCATATGTGGCCACCTCCTATGTCACCTGTTCCAGGGATCCCTGCTCACCCGAGGAGAAGCCAGGGTCCTCGGTGACTTATACAGTTGTCTGTCATCTGCCTGTGACCTAAACTCTTGTTCTAGCTCATCCTCACTCTCCCTTTGCTCTGTCCATCCCAGCCACAGCAGCCTCCTTGCCCAGACTGCAAGCACGTCAGTCCTGCTTCTGCTGCTAGGTTTCTGAATTTGCCTTTTTTAAAAAAATATTTTATTTATTTATTCATGAAAGACACAGAGAGAGGTAGAGACATAGGCAGAGGGAGAAGCAGGCTCCCTGCGGAGACCCCAATGTGGGACTCAATCCCTGGGCTCCAGGATCACGCCCTGAGCCAAAGGCAGACTCAACCACCCAGGCATCCCTATATGTGCTTTCTAGATGACCTGGAACAAGCCTTTCTTCATCTCCTTCAGGCTGATGCTCAAATGTCACCAAGTTGCCATTCATCCGACTCTGTAATTGTCCCTGCCAATTTCCACCCGAGAGCATCACTTTCTTTCTCTTCTCTGTGCCTATTACCAGCAGATCCCACATTTCACATAATTGTCTTGCTTATTCACCTGTCTTTCCCCATTAGAAGGTAGGTTCCACCACGGCCAGGATTTATCTATCATGTTTACTGCTATACTCCTAGCATTTGCCACAGCGCCTGGCACATAGTAAGTGCTCAATAAATGGGTATCGAATCAATGATTTGCATGGACTCCTGAAGCCCTAGGAGTCTGATCAGTACTTCTCAAACTGTAACACAGACACGAATCACTTGAATATCTGGTGTAAACACATATTTGGGGTCACTGGGTCTAGAGTGAGGTCTGAAAGCCTGTATTTCTCTAAGTTCCCCATAGGAGGCTGATGTGCTGATCTCAGCCACACTCTGAGCAGCCAGGACTGGGCTACGATGACCAGTATCCCCTTTATAGATGAGTAAAACCAGCTCAGAAAGGTTCATGAAATTGCAAAAGCCCCTGGCTCTAAGGGATGGGCCGGGTTTGATGTCGGTCATGCTCCCAGAACCAATGTCGATGTTAATGATCACTCTACCTCACTGCAGACCCCAAGGCTGAACAGTGTCCCCCAGGTGGCTTGCAAAATCAAGCTTTCCCTGAACTCTCCACATGAGAATATAGTGGGGCGCAACTGGTCCCAGCACTGGGGGGCCCAGCACCCAGTGCAATTCCCAGGCCAAACTGAGATCCTTTGCCCTAACGCTTTACATGCTCTCTCTCACCTCTGTCTTGTGCTGAGATTTGGGGAGATGATGTTGAGAACCTTCCAAATAGCCTTCTTGGCTTATTGACAGAGAAGGGAGCTTTCCAGGCCAAACCTTGCACTTGGTGAATATGAGCTGGTAAACTTGATAAGCAAATCGGGAGGAAAGCATCCGGCATCATCTCATTAGAAGGTCAAGGGACTTGATCTCCCCCATATTATCGGCTCCCAGAGCTCCACTGGAGACTCCAGAGGAAGGCAGAGGTGGCTGTTTTATCCAGAGCCTTCTAATTCGTAGGTTCTGTCTGAACTCAATATCACAGAGAGACACTTTTCAATGAGAGGCTCTCACATTCCCTCTTAGCTCTTACCGCCCGCTAATTACCGAGGCCGCTATTCCCAAATCTAACTAGCTCTACCCACCATCAAAGCCCAGTGTCTCCCACTCGGGCAGATCTATAGCAGGCCTGCCTGCTTCCCCACGCGCCCACCACAGCCGCCCAGCACATGAGCCATCGGTGCCTTTCCTTTTCTGCAATATGCTGACTGCCATCTGAGCTATTCCCCAGAGCCTGGGTTCTGGATTCTTCCCCAAGCAGCCTCCCATGGCTAAAGGAAGGGAAAGTCTGAAAGGTTCGACAGGTCCGGGTCATAAACTCATCACCTAAAGGAGCCAGGCAGGAAATGTAAGTCAGAAAGGAGGGTTGGGTGGCCAAGTGCACTTTCTAAAAGGCAGTGGAAGAGGCAGCCCTCGATGCTGGCTGACAGTGGCCACCAGGGAAGACCCCACACAGCCAGATCTAAACTCCCAGCGTGAGCACCTATTTACGTGACCTCTCCCAGTGGGTAAAGGTTGCAAACTAATTTGAAAGAACGTTCAAGCCCTGCACAGATCAATTAACCCAGTATACGTGGCAGCCAAATTCAACCTACAGGGGCCACCCGTTGGCAATCTTGGCTTAGGAAACTGAGCAAAGAGTAAATTGAGTAAATGTAAATAACTGGGGGGTAGGAGGGGTGTCTGTATCTGTTAGAGTCCAAGGACAGGACAGGATGAAATAGCCCCCCAGGTGTCCACCTTTGTCCATGTGGATAGCAGCCTGTGTCAACGTCACCTCTCTGTGCTTCCACATTGTTTACTCCTGCGTTGCCAGCCTATTCTCATCCTTCAGATATGACACAACCTGCGTCATCCTGGCTGCAACTTTAAATTCTTTTGACCTGTATTGTGTGTGTGTTTTTTTTGAGGTGGTATACGAGTACAAGTGAGCCTTGGTGTCTGACAGCATGCTGGCTCTGCTGCTCACCAGCTGTGTGATGCTAGGTGACTCAGTCAGCCTCTCTGAGCTTCAATTCTCACTTCTTTAACAAGAATAAGGGGGGATCCTGATCCCTCCCTCACGGGGTAGTAGAAGGCTTAGAGATGATGGTCATATGGTTTTAGTAGGGCCTGGAATGTCACAGGTATTCAGCAAATTTAGATGCTATTATTTTAAATAGTTATTATTACTGATTCTCCTCCTTCTCTGCTCCAATATGTATGTTGCATAATATCAACTCTCCTTAGCCCATAGTCCTGCCCAGTTCCCCTTTGGTCAAGTTGCCTTCCAATTTATCCAGCCATCCTTTCTCCTTGGAATGTCCTCTTAACTAGAGGACTCTACCCAGCTGTAACCCCAAACCCCACTTCCAGGACAAAATCATCTTCCTTGCAGTGGCTCACTGAGTCAGATTACTGACATCAATTTCCTGGGCTCCCAGTTGCAGAAATCTCCCTGATTTTGACCCAAGAAAAAGAATATGAAATTCAGGGAAAGTATTGTACACAAAGCTGTGTATTTCTGTGCTATTTATCATTGTGGAAAACCAGGAGCAATCTCCACACACAAGAATACAGGATGGACTGAGTAGGGCACAGGGTGAGGACATATCCTGGTGGCAGAGTGTGTTGTTTTTAGAGATGATATTTGTGGAGAGTTTGTAACAATTTAGGAAATGAACACAATATCACTAAGGCAGAAAGCAGCATTCAGGGGGCGCCTGGGTGGCTCAGCTGGTTGAGCATCTGCCTTTGGCTCAGATCATGATCCCAGAATCCCAAGATCGAGCCCTGCATTGGGCTTCTACTTCTCCCTCTGCCTGCTGCTCCCCCTGCTTGTGCTCTCCCTCTTTCTCTGCCAAATAAATAAAGACAATCTTCAAAAAGAAAAAAACCCACAGCATTCAAAATAATCTTATCTAGTTGGAGCTGTATGAAGGGGGTTGTATGCGTGCCCATCGCAAGCATGTAAATTCACCTGTATTCTCTTGATCAAAAACATTGAAAAAGGAAAAAGAGAAATAAATTATCTAAATCATGCAGGCAGTTCCTCTAATTTATGATGACTTGCCACTAATTGAGTGTGGAGTGGGGTGAGAGTCTGGGGGAACGTCTTCGGGTGTCACCTTCCTGAATTAGCATCACACTGTGCCTCCCCAAGATACAGAATTTCCATGCAACATGCCTCCTAAATGCAAGCTTGCTACCCTGGGTGTAGACAAAACCTTCTGACAGCAATTGAGCAGGCTTTGTGGGCATTTTTGCAGTTTCTCTCTCGAGACATGTATCTTTATAATCTAACCCCTGTGTATGGGGTGACTCAGCTATAGATGTGAAAACAAAAGCCTACGAACATGAAAAAAAAAAAAAGAAGCAAATGCACCAAAATACTACCAGTGGTTGAACATGAGGGAGAAGTGTGGGTGACTTTTTCTGCCCCCTTCTTTCATCCACTGATAAATATTTATTGAGCATCTATTGTGTGCCAGGCGCTATTCTATGCGCTAAAGAAAAAGCAGTAAATAAAAAATTGCAAAACTCCCCAGTGGGTGGAGACAGACAATAAGCACCCAAATAAGTAAGATTGGGGATTGACGTATGCTTTCGAGAACCAGATAAAGCCGGGGGCAGGGGGTGCGGCGGGGGGTGGACAGGGAGTGCCAGGTTTGGGAGCGGGGTTGCAAGTTCAAGTGGGGTGACACCTCAAAGGCCTCATTGAGAAGGTGACAGCTGAGCAAAGTTTGGAAAGAGAGGAGGCGGTGAGCATGTCTGGGGGAAGGAGTTTCAGGATGTGTGTGTGTGGGGGGGGGGGGGGGACAGCAGTCTAGAAATGTGTGACCGGCAAGGAGGCCGGTGAGGCTGAAACAGAGCAAGGGTGCAGAGGCTCACTGCACTTTCTGGGTGTTCTCCAGCGAGAGCACATGCCTTGAATAATGGAAATAAAAGCCCTTTATTATCTTCAGAGGAAGAGAAAAGGAGAGAGGGAGGGAAGATGTCTCCTCTTTTCTGGTCAGGTGTATTCTTGCTCAGGTCCACAGCCGCACAGTGGCTGGCTTCCTGCAAGAACGAGACCCCTTCACGTCTGCTCTCCCTGGCTTCTCACAGGGTCCGCTGAGAGATGCCACCCTCCAAGGGCTCTGTGCAGCGTGGCCTGTGGTCTGGGGACAGTGGGCACCCCCTTGCCCACCCCCCACCTGCCAGCTGGAGGAGCGCAAAGAAGCCTGAACAGCCTCACTGCCCACCCCATGCCTCCCAAGGGGGGTGATGCCAGCCGTGGGAAGGAGTCGCCACTAAAGATCCGAGGGGCTCATAAGGAGGTATCAATCCATTAACTTCACCCGAAGGGAAGAAAAGAAATTTTTCAATTACTGGTAACGGGAAACAAAATAGTGGGAAATCACAAATGACAATCTTTTTAAGACAGCCCTGGGGCCACTTCCAGCTGACCCTGTGCATTAACGGGGCAGGGAGAAATTTTACTCAGCTGCTCTCTCCTGTGTCCTTAATAGCATAAAATAAAAAGATTTTAGATAAGATTTCATTCTGTGAATCAATTGGCAAACCACACTAGGCTTCGCGGGGCATTCTGGCCTCAGTCTAATGGAAATTATTATTTTTTTTAAAAAAAAAGAGAATATCAATAGTAAATTGGATCTTCTAGCAGAAAGCATATACAAAGGGTTTTGTTTCAAGTGGAAATATCTGGCTCCTTCAGAGCTTTGCTTAACCCGGTACCTGCCAGCATCTCAGGCAAAGAGTGGGAAAATGTGGTGTGAGAATAAAATCCAAAAGCCTCAGCTGTGACGGCACAGACAGAAAGTTGGAGGCCCTCGCTGTTTTTCTGCATTGGTCTTGGATTTGCTCCTTATGGACGAGGTGCACCCCTGGACCTTTGCACTTGCGACTACCTCTGCCTGTGATGTTTTCTCGTATGGCTCTCCCCTGGCCTTCAGCTTCAAAAATCAGTTGTTTAGGGAAGCGGGGGCTTAGCCACAACCCTCCCCCGCTATCACTCTCAGACCCCTCACAACCGGAATTACATGGAAATTTATTTCATGTTTCCGCTGCTTCTGCAGAGACAGAAGGACAAAAATGTATCAGCTATTTTCAATCTCTACTTTCTCGGTGGCCGGTGGTTCATCAGGAACTTTTTCTCCTGGGATGATTCCCCCATCAAGGAGTCAGGGAGACCGCACCCCACAGGCAGTGACTTCAATGTCTCCCCTAGCTTTCTGTTTGGTCAATGCCAGAGGCTTTGCTAACTGGCGTGATGAACGTGAGACCTAAAGTGGTCATTGGTGAAAGGCATGGCTGGTGATGAGCAGAGGATGTTAGAAATGTGCTCTCCTCTGTGACTTCAGTGCTATTGGAGATAAGGGGATGGGAGAAAATATCTTAGAGCAGCTCCCTAGGGTTAGCTGTCTGATAGAGTGGCCACAAGTCACAAGGCGGCTATTTCAATTTCAATGTAAATTAACCAAAATTCAATAAAATTGATAATTCGTTCCTCAGTCACACTTGCTACATTTCAATGGCTTAAGCCACGTGCGGCTAGAGGCTAGTGTATTGGACAACGCAGAATAGAACCTTCCATCCTTGCAGAGAGTTAATTCTCTTGGACGGAGTTGATCTGGGGAATGGCACGTTCTACTCTGAGGAGTCTTGCTCTAGCTTTGATCCCTAAATGGCCTTTGTCCTGACCCCCATGGGTGCTGAACAAATCCTGCTTCTGGAATACTGTGGCCTTTACCCCAGTGAGCCTTTTCCGCAAAAGCATTTTCTGAGCCTCAAAAAGGCCAGGGGCCACCTGGGGGGCTCAGTGGTTGAGCATCTGCCTTTGGATCAGGTCATGATCCCAGGGTCCTAGGATCGAGTCCCACATCAGCCTCCCCGCAGGGAGCTTGCCTCTCCCTCTGCCTATGTCTCTGTCTCTCTCTCTGTGTCACTCATGAATAAATAAAATCTTAAAAAAAAAAAAAAAAAAAGCACAGGGATGTGGAAATCTGCTCAGCTTCCAGGCAGGCTCTTCTGGCTCTTTTCTGCTGCCTGTTAATAAATGTCTATTTATTAGCTGGATGTGGTCTGAGACTTGCTTTCATCAAACCTGGATGCCAGCTGCTCTGTATGATCTTATAGTCATTCAGTAAAGATTTATTGAGCACCTACTGTGTGCTAGATACCTTTCCAGGTGTTGGGAACACAGCAGAGCACAATACAAGTAAGTCCTTGTGTTCATGCAGATTATATTTTTGGCATAGTGGGGGTGGGGCAGACAAAAAAAAAAACCCAGGGAAATAAATATGGTCTTGTCAGTGAGAGATGAGCATTGTGAAGACAATCAGGTGGTAGAGGGGGGCTTTATAGGGCAGGGGTCAGGGGAAGGTTCAATGGAGCAGAGAGGACATTGAAGCAAATCACTATCCTTGATGCTGGAACTCCCCCATTGTACTGTCCCCAGACTCCCAGGCTCCCAGAGGTCTACACTGGAAGAGAAGTGGGAGTTCCTTCACCCTGGCTTTGCCATGAACTTGCTACGCAAGCTTAGCAAGATCATTGGCCCACCTTGGGTCTTCCTCAGTTTCTGCATCTGCAAATTGAGGGCACTAACCCTGCTGATTTTCAAGCTGTGACCCATTAAATGGATCATGCAATCAAGCTGGTGGGTTTTGCCCGCATTAAAAAAGTGAAATAGAAGAAAATAGAGTGCGTTGCATGAAGGATAACTGTAAGTTTCCTGTAACATGTGCGTGTATGTGTGTGTGTGTGTGTGTGCTCACGCCTGTATCGGGTCACCATGTAAATTGTAATTCTTGTCGTGGACTGCTGTCAAGACTGGAAAGCTCTGCAGTGGATCACCTCTCTGGGCATCCCAACGCCAGCACACGGTGAAGCTAGCGTTCTCAGCCGTGGGGACCAGACAATTTAACAACATGCTCAGGAGCAGAGTGGAAATTGAATCGGCGAGTGTGTTCTGAGCAGACATCGCCTACGTTTTATTACTCCCAATATGCAAAAATCACATTAAGGCTCCGTTTAGAAACCTGTAATATTGCATGGATGCGTGGTATTTCCTGGGGATCTGTTCCTACACTTCCATCCTCCGAGATGTGCAACTCTGAAATCCAGCTGGTGGGGGGTGGTGCATGCAACCTCTCCATCACCCTCCACTCCCGATCTCTTGCTCCATGGCTTCTCCTCATCACTCTAATTCATTCACTCCCCTGCTCCAACACTCATTCATTCTATCACCGAGGGCCTACCGTGGGCCAACCGGGGATCCCATCCTCACGGAGTTACAGTTGGTTGGGGGGTTGGCCTCACTGGTGTGGCCAGTGAGGGTGAGAGAAACATTCAACAAGACACAGATTAAGGAGAGCTCTCGAGTGTGACGGGAGCCATGGAACTGATCAAGAAGATGATCAAGAAGATGGTGGAAGCGAAGGATGGCAGGAGGGGACCGGCTGGCCAGGGAGGACCTCTTCCAGGAGCTGATGATCGACGTGAGACCTGAATCACTAGAAGGATTCAGAGGAAGGGATCAGTGGGACAGGGAAGGTGACAGGAATGACCCTGCTCCTCCTCCTCAGCTCCCTGGTTTCCTGGAGGCTGCCATCCTGCCTACACTGGACCCAAGGTGAGTCCTTCTAAGGATGGAACTCAACACCCCTGCTCCCTATTTAACCTGTGATCTTTGGAACTCTTGGCTACGTTATCTAGTCAACCCTCTCGACAACCCTGGGAGGCACCTGTTACCCATCCCCATTTTCCAGATGTAGAAATGAGCTCAGAGAGACTAGTTGACTTGCCCAAGGGCATCCAGCTTATGTAATGGGTTTAACTTGAGTTTAAGGCAAACTCCATCTGATGGAGAAGCCAGTGGATTGGGTTTCAGCTGGAACCTCACTGCTGAACGACAGCTCCTCAGACCCCTCTTGTTGAATCCTTGTGGCAGTTGGGTTGATCTCCTTGGCCGCTTCTGAATGATCCCTCAGGGCGGCTGGGAACTCACAGCCGACAAGAAGCCTCAGGCCGCACCCAAGTGCAGCATTCCTCCATCCAGCAAAGATTCATTAAGCCCCTACTGTGTCCAGACCCTGTTTTAGCACTTAGCGTTCCCTGGCAAACAAAACAGCCCTCGGGGAGCTGACATTCCAAGGAAAAGAGACAATAGGTAAAACAAATACAGAAATCATATACTATGTTAGAAGGTGAGAAGTGCAGTAAGCATGGGAAGGGGGATGACTGCGGTTTAAATAAAATGGTTAAACCCACTTCTTCCCATGGCCAGCTCCTCCTCAGCCATTAAATCCCCACTTGAATGTCACCTCCTTCAGGAAGCCTTCCCTGACTGCCGAACATTGCCTGCCCCCTCCTCACACTGTCTGCCTTTACCTGGTTTTATTTTCTTGCCCTTATCTGACATAATCTATGTATTTGTTTATCATGTGTGCTCCCCCCATGCTAGAATAGGGATGTGCCTGGCATGTAGTGTATGCTCAATAAAAATGTTTTGAAGGAATCAAAGACTTCTCAGAGGATAAGGAAACTGAGGCTCAGAGGGATGTCTTGATTGCCTCAGTCACACAGCCACGAGGCAGAGGAGCCAACCTAGCTGTGAACCCAGCGCTTTCTCAGAGTGACCTGGAGACAGATGTTCTAAGCTGCGCCCCCAGGTCTGGCACACACAGGCTCTGCCTAGGTGCATGCTGGACTGAGTCCACACGCAGGGAACTCAGCAGACACCAGCATGAGGCTCATGCTGATGACTCAGAGCCCAGATAAACCCTGCACCTCGGCTCCCTGCAATTCTACTTCCTTGTACCTAGAGAAGTGGCTAAGCGCCTTTAGAAGGAGCACAGTGGTCCCTGCTAATGAGCAAACCAACGAGTCCGTCCTTCTGGCCCCTACACTCACAGGAGGTCCTGCCAAGAGCACCGAGAGCTAGGACTTCCCTGCAAAGAGATTTGCTGGAGGGCAGTACAGGCCCGGTCGCTGGGGTCCATCCAGAGCTTAGCATTCACTGTCCGAGAACTGGCCTTTCCAACGAGGGCCCGGCTGATGCTGGAGCTGCTGCGTCAGGATCTTCCCGTGAGCCACACTGGGCTGAAAGATGAATGAATGGAGGGCAGGGGATAGAGTCTAGGCCTCATGCTGCTGCCAGTTTTCCTGGGCCTTCTCTTGTTTCTTGACTATGAACAGCACCAAATGCCCCACCAGGCCTGGGAACCACTTCCCCTGAGGCCACTGGGCTCTGTGCCAATTCAGGGGAATTTGAGACACATGAGGCTGCTGAGACCATCTCGTGGAGGACAAGCATCCTTGGTGGCTCAGCACAGCCTGGTTCACCAGCAGGCCTCCACCTCCCAGAGGTAGGAGGCTGGGGGCGCTGGGGAATTGTCTTGGGGCCTAGGCCCTTGCACAGATGGCCACCACCTTTGGGGGAAGAAGGGAGGCCAGTCACTGAAGACAGAATGGAGTATGCTGGTTAAAGGGATCATTAAACCTGACATTTGAGTTCAAAGAATTGAGTTCAAAGAACCCCAGATCCCTCTCTTCCTGGTTGCAAGGATAGCGATAGGTAGTCAGGTGTTCATCATCCTTTTCTTGAGCGTCACCTCCATGGCAGGCGCGGTGCTGAGCACTGAACAAGACAGACCAAAGTTGCTGCCCTCTGGGGATGACCTTCTAATGGGAGATGGCAAATTTTAAAAAACAATAAAAGTAAAATAGATTAGGATGTTAGGAAGAGGCCAGTGCTGTGAATGGGGGAAACACTGGGAGACAAACAGCTCAGTTTCCTTAACAGATAAACGGCAGGAAAAAACAAACAACTGAAACGAAACAAAATCAAACAAGAAAGCAACACAAGGAAGAAACCAAAAACCAAAAATAGAAGGAGGGGAACCCATAGATTAAAAAAGGTTTAAGGGGCCAGATCAACCGTTTGCAGAATCTAGACTTTTTGGGGGGATATGAGTTTGAACAAATGAACTGTAAAACTAACTTAGACTATCAGGAATATTTAAACACTGGATTTTTGGTGACACTTTGGACTCATAGGTAACTTTCAAAGTCATGATAATAGCTTTCCCCCAGCACCTGCCACCTTATAATATACTCTATAATTCACTGGTTGCTTTGCTTATTGCTCCACTAGAACATCTGCTTTATGAGGGCAAGCATTTCTGCCTTTGTATTTCTTGCTACATCCTCAGCAGGAAAAGTGGCTTGCACACAGTAGGTGCTCAAAAAAATCTGTTGAATGAACAAACACAGGCATGGGTACAGACAGATTCTGATACCAGCGTCAAGAAATACTTCATCCCTGGGTGGCTCAGTAGCTGGGCGTCTGCCTTCAGCCCAGGGCATGATCTTAGAGACCTGGGATCGAGTCCCACATTAGGCTTCCTGCATGGAGCCTGCTTCTCCCTCTGCCTGTGTCTCTGCCTCTCTCTCTCTCTCTCTCTCTGTCTCTCATGAATAAATAAATAAAATCTTTAAAAAAAAGAAATACTTCAGAATGCTTACTGAGGGTCCCTGTACGGTGGGATCACAGAGACCTCACATTCCCGGCTTTGTGCACACCTGTACTTTACAAATGTTGCCGCAATGACTAGTCATTATTTTTGCGATCTAAAAGAGCAAACATCATAATTTTTAGAAGTGAAATGCAAGGGATTCCTTGCACTGAGTCTTTATCTTCCTCTTTCAGCACTTTGCTCTTTATTCTCACTATGCAAGCAGAAAAACAGAATGCCCTCCTTGGGCTGCTGAGCTCGGGCCTGCAGGGAGGTGAGCGGTGAGCAGGGGCATCTTCCTTCTCCACAGGTACAGAGAAGAAACCCGAAGGCACCCCTTCCCATCCCTCACCAAGCCCCAGGGATCTTTCTCCAAAACACATCCTAAATCTGATCACGTCTCTGGCCACTGCCCTGACCTGCCCAAGCAAAGGTCACCTGTTATAATCCACCTGGCTTTCTCCTTCCGCAGCTCCTTTGCCCTAAGAGAAAATGTAAAGCACATTACTGCTGTCTTTAAAGCCCCCAGAGTGGCCCCCACTGCTTTTGCAAATGAAGACCAAAGTCCTGGCCACAAGGCTGGCCTGGTCTGGCTTGCTGCTCACTCTCCCCGCTTGACGGGGCCTCCAGCCAACTCCTCATCATCCAGGTCTCAAGTTGGATGTCCCCTCCTCTGAAAGAGTCTCCCAGGTCACCTCCCAGGAGCTCCCCAACACGTCACCCTGGTGTTTCCCACCGTGGCAAGCTCCAGATCTGAGGTGGCCCTGGGTATTGTCTGTCTCCCCAGATCTTACACCCGCTTCCCCCCCGAGTTGCCCTGGTTGCTGCCGCTGAAACACACCCACTCCACAGCCATCACTTAGCGACTGCAGAGGATCTAAAGAGCTTGCCAGACAACGCAAAAGACTTCTGATACGACATCCTGTGCAAATCCAGGCTACAAAATCATGTGTCTGGGATGAGTACACCTGTGTTGGAAAACAGGAAGCGTCAACAGCTTGGCCTGGAAAAAAGCTAGGAAGAAAACGCTCTCTACTGACATTTTTAGCTGTCCCTGGAGGTGGGAACACGGACAATGTCGATTTCTTTGTTCTGCTTTTTTGTATTTTCCGCATTTTCTTGGGGGCACACCTATTTACAACGAAAAGGAGAGCAATGGCAAGGCTGCGAAGGAACGCTCGCGCCCTCTGCTGCTCGGTGTCTGGTACTGCAGGCCCCGAGAGGCGCAGTGGGGGCGCGGGGGGCGGGGTGGGGGATGGGGGGGCGGTGGCAGGGGAAGGTGTCCCAACCAAGTGTGGAGCCAGTTTTCCCAGCACTCAAGTGCATGAGAAGAGGGATAGCAGGGACGCCTGGGTGGCTCAGCGGTTGAGCGTCTGCCTTTGGCTCAAGGCGTGATCCTGGGGTCCTGAGATCGAGTCCTGCATCATGCTCCTTGTGAGAAGCCTGCTTCTCCCTTGGCCTGTGTCTCCACTTCTCTCTGTTTTCACGAATAAGTAAATAAAATCTTTAGAGGAGGAGGAGGATCGTCACAGACTCCCAGTCCCCTGGGAATCTTTCCAAATTCCTCTGTCCTCAATGTCTCTGGAATGCCCCCCCCTCCTCCTCCTCCTCCTCCTCCTCCTCATCCTCCTCCTCCTTCTCCTCCACTCTGAATGAGCCCCTCCCTCCCAGCTCCCCCACCCACAGAAGGACAGCAGGGTCGGGCTTTTGGGTTGCAATAGCCTGGACGAACCCTTCATGCCTGTGTGTCCCTAGACATATTACTTAACTGTTCTGGCCCTCAGCATCCTCATCCGCGCAATGGGATGGTGATAAATCAGGGTCCATCAGCCTCAGCTCTCCTGCCATCTGGGCCCTGCACACTATAGGAAGCTTAGCAGCATCCCTGGCCTCTGACCCTAGATGCCAGCAGCCCCCTGCCCCCTAGTCATGACAGCCCATGACAATGAAGGGTCTCCAGATATTGCCAGATGTCCCACCCCACCCCCCGCCCCTGGCACAATCACCATCCCTGGTTGAGAACCATGCACTCCTGGTTTCTATTATCATACGTCCCATACCTCCCTTCAGTTTTCTGTTAGGTGCTCAGAAAATACCAACGTGAATTATTGAAGAATCATCTAGGGGTTATTTGCTCTGATAAGAAAATGGGGTGGGGAAGGGGGAGAAGAGCAGAGAGAGATGGAAAGGGAGCTGGATCCCTCCTCCCTGCTGCGTCCCCACCCCAGCTGGCTGTGGCCCCACCTGCAAGGTTAGCTCACATTCCTGGTCCCCCACACGTGTCCCCCTGGCCCTGCCTGAACAGGCTCCGGGCTGCAGAGGTGGGACGGGCCTCCCAGGCCCCCTTCATGCTGGGCCTGTTGTGCTTGGCACTGTCTGCAGGCCTCCACCGCTAGGAGAGGAGAACGTATTCAATTAACCTAGAAAAACAATAGCAGAAAGGGTCAGGGTCATCGTGAAAAAGCAAAGGTGGTGAAAAGATTCTGCAAACGGGTCCCCATGGGGATGGAGGAGGGGGGCCCCCGAGCGGCTGGGCCAACCTGGGAAGAACCTCGGCAGAGTGGGGGCACGAGTTGCTCCTCCAGGGGACGGAGCCAGCTAGGAAAACAGACATGCTCCCCTCCTTCCACTCTTGGGCCCGGGGACCTTCCATCCTCCGGTGCGGAGGCAAGGAAAATACAGTGGGATCCAAGTCTCCCCGGGTTCTTCCTTGGCTGGAGCAGAGAGAGCCACAACATTGGCTCAGGAAGCACTTGCGGATATGGGGGCTCTGCTAGGGGCAGGGGAGGCTCTTACCTCCTCAGTTCCTGGGGAGAGGAGATCTTTCTGTCGCCAAAGCCTGGAGCTCAGGGAGCCAGAGATCAAAACAGAGGTTGTGGCTGAGCTGGGGGGTCACCTTGTCCTCTGGTGTTGGGGACTCTGCCCCTGGGGAGGTGGCCTCTGGTGTTCACAGTGACCTTCAGGTCCTGCGTGCCTTTAAGGACCAGGCACTGTGCCAAGCACTTTACAAACATTATTGCACTAAACCCTTTGTAACCATCCAGTGCGATAGCTTCCAGTCATCCGTTTATTCATTCAGCAGACAACTCGCTGAGCACCTACTGTGTGCATGCTTGTTGAGCACCTACTGTGTGCCAGGCCCATGCTCCGCAGGAGAGATATGAGGATGAGAAGATACCAGGTGTGGGGCTGCAGAGCAGCTGCTGGTCTCCTGCGACGTGGGTGGGGATGGAGAGTGGGACAGCCAAGCTGGGAGACCGTCTGGCGCACTTACCACATGACCCGGCGATCCCACTCCTGCATATTGAACCCAAAGAAATGAAAGCCTCTGTTCATGCAAAGACCTGTACGTGAACTTTCAGAGCAGCTTATTCATAATCACCGCAATCGGGAAACAGCCCAGACACCCTCACCTGGAGAAGGGACAGACAAACAGCACCGGAGACCAAAATTCAACAGTACAAATGGAATAAACCACTGATGGAAGCAACAGCACGGATGAATCTCAGAAGCATTGCGTTGAGTGAAGACAGCCAGTCTCAAGAGGCTATCTGCTGCACAATTCATTTCTATGACATTCTAGAAAAGGCAAAGCTTCGGGGGCAGAGAACAGATCAGTGATTATCAATAGATGGGGTGGAAGGAGGAGTTGGCAAAAGGGCAGATATCTTGGGAGGTGATGGAACTGCCCCGTGTCTTGACTGTAGTGGTGGTTACACGACTCCATGTGTTATCAAACCTTGTAGAACCATACCACAAAAAGCAAATTTTACCATATGTAAAAAAAAACCAAAAAAACAAAAAAACACTCAGGTATGGACCTTGCTGTCATAGAGATCACATTTTAATAGTGAGAGAGAAAGTAAACAGCTAGGCAACAAATATACGTTCAGTGGGGCAGGGTATGGAGCAGCATGAGGCGATGTCAAGGGGACAGAAGTTGGGGGGGGTTATTAGGTGAACAATCAAGGTGGGCCTCACTGAGGAGGTGACATTTGAGCAGAAGTCAGAGGGAGGTGAGGGAGGGAGGGAGGTGACTATCTGGAGAAGACTGTTCCAGGTAGAAGGTGGGAGCCAGTGTGGCTGGAACAGAGTATGTGTAGTGCAGAGTGAGCTGAGGAACCAGATCTCCAGGAGCCTTGAAGGCCACTGTAGGATTTCAGCTCTTACTCTGGGTGAGGTAGGAGCCATGGGGGCTCCTGAGCAGATCAGGGACAGGACGCTTCTCTGTTTTCCCAAGATCCCTGTGGCCATGTGTGAAGCATAGAATGTCAGGGGTAAGGGTGGAGGCAGGGACCAGTGAGGAGGTGACCACCATGGTCCAGGAGGGAAGTGATGCTAGCTCGGACCAGGGTGATAGCAACGGAGGTGATGAGAAGTGGTCTGATTCTGGGTGCCCCTAGAAAGTAAAAACAACAGGTTTTCCCAACAGAAAAAACCCAACAGGTTTTCACACCTCGAGTGTGAGGTGTGAGTGAACAAACGCCCACAATGATGATGATTCAAGTAATCAGGGCTGAACTTCTAGAAGAATGGATCTGTCACATACAGAGATGGGGAGGTCTGGTGGAGAAACGGGGCAGTGGGTGGGGGGATAGGGGCTCCTTCATCATCCCTAATTTACAGATGAGGAAGCTTGAGTCCAGAGAGGTGGATTCACTAGCCCGGGGTCACACAGCCAGCAGGGGTTTGAGATGAGATTTGAAAGACATCTGCATGACTCCTGGGTTTTACTCAACCTGCAGGCTCCTGTTCCAGACTAAGAAACAGCTGAGACAAATGTTGTGTAAAATGGGGTTCTCCAAGCTTGTTAGAAATGCAAATGCTTGTGTTCTGCCCAAAAAAGGCATTTGCATTGCCTCATTCTGTTCATAACGAGCTTTATATCCTCAAATGTGCTTCTGGCTGCCAGTAACATCGTCCACCAGAAGTGTAAACTGTGAAGTTTTCCAGAAAGCATGGATATAACAAGAAGTCCTAAATCAGATGGTCCCAGGGTTGGTGAAGTCAGCATCTCCGTTACGTTAGACCTGAGATGAGGATACAGCCTCTGCAATTCTCTTGGTCTTTTCCTCATGGTCACACGATGGCTGCTGTAGCTCCAGATATTCTGACAATGTCCAAAGATAGGAGAAGTAAAAGAGAATTTTCTCAAGTGTCTCCGTCTTATCATGTAGGAAAATCTCTCCTGGAAGCCTCCAGGGGACATCCACTTACCTCCCATTGGCCTTAACCAGGGCATATGCTCAATAATAAACCAACCTGCAGGCAAAAGGGAATGATTCAGACCAATTTCAGCTCACCTCCTGGGACTGGGGGTAAATCATCTCTCCATCGAGCACGTTGCCATCTGCTCTATGCTGGAACAAAGTGGGAGTTCTCTTAGCCAGGAAGAAAGGAGGGCAGCTATGGGGCAGAGAAGCAATCTGTCTGCCGCAGGCCCCGGAGAAGTATGTCATGTGTCGTCTTTCAATAAGGTTATACCCAAGTCACAGAGAAGTGCCACCAGAACTGATAGAAGAGTTTGTAGATAATCATTAAACTTGAGCCCACTGTCAGACCACGTCAATTGCTACTTTTAAGTGAATCCCAGCATCTCTGTCTCTACCCAATACTATGGGGTTATAGGGTGTGTGTGAGAGAGAGAGACAGAGGCATGAGTCTTAAAATCTGACCTTGTAAAAGTGACTTCACTTTTGGTAACTCTGTTTGGGGCTCTTTTTCCCTTTCCTTCTGTAATTCTCTCTCTTTTTTCCTTCCAGTTTATCACTACGGAGAGTACTGGTTCAGGCTTCTCTTCGTCTCTGAGTCCCTGCTCCATCCTAACAGCAGCCCAGCAAGGTGGGTTCCTTCCATTAGCCCTGGGGCATAGATGAGAACACGGAGTGGGGGTGTAAGGGGAGCATCTGGGGGCTGCTCCAGCCACCCCAGCTCTCCTCCTCACCACCTTGGACAACGGGATCTCCCCGTGATTCCCATCAGGGAGGCACTCAGGAAACGAGGCCTGGCCTTTCACTGACCAGGCTGGCCCAGTGGACCAAGATGGAGCCAAGGATGCCCTAGTCTTAGGAGACCCCCCAGGATTTTCTCCCCCACACCCGCACTCTGAGAATTCCAGCCTCCAAGGACCTGGGCTGTGAAACCCTAAAAGGTGCCTGGCGCGCCCTCATGTGTCCCTGTGGTGTAATAACATCTGGGGTTTTCTTTAGCTATAATAATTCCCAGCACCTGAGTGGCTCAGTTGGCTAAACCTCTGACTCTTGATTTTAGCTCGGGTCATAATCTCAGAGTCCTGGGATTGAGCCCCGCATGGGCTCAGCGGGGAGTCTGCTTCTCCCTCTCCCCCGCCCTACTTGTGCTTTCTTTCTCTCTCTCAAATAAATTAATACAATCTTAAAAAAAAAAAAAAAGGAAATGTAAAAACCATCTCAGTTTTGATACAAGTTTTTCTTTGGACGAAGTTACATAGGACTATAGTAAAAACGAAAAAAAATTCACACAGCACACAAAAGTAGACAGTGAAAAGCTAGCTCCCTCTTACTCTGTCTCCCATGATGGGTAAGGTGCTTTTTTTTTTTTTTTTTTTAATGATAGTCACACAGAGAGAGAGAGAGAGAGGCAGAGACACAGGCAGAGGGAGAAGCAGGCTCCATGCACCGGGAGCCTGACGTGGGATTCGATTCCGGGTCTCCGGGATCGCGCCCTTGGCCAAAGGCAGGCGCCAAACCGCTGTGCCACCCAGGGATCCCGGGTAAGGTGCTTTTCAATCTCTCTCTCTCTCTCTTTTTTTTTTTTTTTTTTTAAGATTTTACTTATTTATTCATGAGAGTCACACACAGAGAGAGGCAGAGACACAGGCAGAGGGAGAAGCAGGCTCCATGCAAGGAGCCCAATGTGGGACTCGAACCCCAGAATCCAGAAATCATGCCCTGGGCCGAAGGCAGGCGCTCAACCGCTGAGCCACCCAGGCGTCCTGCTTTTCAACCTCTCAGTGTTGGGCAGTGCATAACCTGCCCAACCTTGTGATGCTGCCCTGATAGGGGTTTACGTGCAAATGTAGCTGCAGGATAAATGTGTCAACACAGAATGGGAATGGCATGTGTCTGCAGTCCTTTCTGGGGGGACAATCTGCACTGCGTGGGTCATAGCACTGGCGCTCATTGCAGGGCAGATATTTCCCCCAGTATTTCCTTCACTCAATAAACTATGACCGTGGGATCCCTGGGTGGCGCAGCGGTTTAGCGCCTGCCTTTGGCCCAGGGTGCGATCCTGGAGACCCGGGATCGAATCCCACGTCAGGCTCCTGGTGCATGGAGCCTGCTTCTCCCTCTGCCTGTGTCTCTGCCCCTCTCTCTCTCTCTCTCTGTGACTACCATAAATAAATAAAAAATATTTAAAAAAAAAAAAAAATAAATAAACTATGACCGTGCACCTCCTGGATGTGAGGCATTGTGTTAAGTTGTGCGAGAGACTCCAGGATAAATCAGACTCACCGGTACACAAAGACACGATTTCAAGGCTCTCTAGGAGGAAGAGAAGCTGCTGCCCACCCCTGCCTTGAAGGGCCTTGCCAACCCCCTGGGGATGGTGCAGTCTGTGCCCTGTTGATCCAGGAGCTCGTTCCTGGGATGTGATCCAACAACCAACCAGACATGGGCTGCTAATGGCAGCATCTCTCTGAGCAGTTGGTGCTGCCTGATGGGAAAACGAGGACTTTGGAGTGAGACGCAGCTGGTGGCAAGCCCCAGCTCTGACACTCCACGGATGACATTGGATGGGTATCGTGTCCTTGCAGAAACCTGAATTTCCTTACCTATAGAATCTGAGTAATAGCAGTTGCTTGTGGGGTGTCAGGGAACGTGAAGTGCTTCAAAAATATTTGCTGACTGGATGAATTCATGAAATTCTTTTATTTTAATTTTTATTTATTTATTCATGAGAGACACAGAGAAAGGCAGAGGCATAGGCAGAGGGAGAAGAGAAGCAGGCTCCCTGCAGGGAGCCCAATGCGGGACTCGATCCCAGGACTCCAGGATCATAACCTAGGCCAAAGGCAGATCCAACTGTTGAGCCACCCAGGCATCTCAAATTCATGAAATTCTTGATGGGAGTTAAGCGAAGGAGATATTCAAGAGGAGGCATGTTTCAGGGGCGCCTGGGTGGCTCAGTGGGTTAAGCGGGGGACTCTGGATTTCCACTGGAGTCATGATCTCAGGGTCATGGGAATCAAGCCCTGTGTGGGACTACATGCTCAGGATGAAGATGCTTCTCCCTCTCCCTCTCTCTCCCTCTCTCAAATAAGTAAAAATCTTTAAAAAAAAAAAAAAGAGTAGGTATGTTTCAGATGAAATGCTTCATCATTTTTCCTCCTGGGATGTGATTTTTTTCCTTTCTGTATCAACCATGTCTCCTGATTGCAAGTGAAAGAAAAAAATAATGTGAACTGGCTTACATGAACAAAAAGAAATTTATTGACTCATACCTAACATGCTCCTTATCCCCACTCTGCCCGGGGCCTTGGCCTCATGCTCAACCAGGCTTCTCCTTGCTGGTAGCACAAAGGCAGGCACCTCTCCAGGCTACCACCTATGCCCTCAGCAATCCAGTAAAACAAGAGAGTCTCTGCAGACTCAACAATCATTCCCAGGATGCAGGATGGCTGCCTCTGGTTGGCTTGGCTTTGGCCACGCCCCCAGGCTTGAGCCATCACCTACCAGGAAGGTACAGGTGAAGTGCCCTCATTGGCCAGGCAGGAAACAGGGTGGGCCCCTAAGGAAAAGAGAAGGGTGAAGGATGGGTAACAACGTGCCCATCCCACCACCTGTGCAGGAATTGCAAAGGGGATGGTCAGAATTGGCTTTGGGACCCCTAGCTCAGTGCCTACCTTGAGGAGGCTAGAGAAGCTGAAGAAAGGGCTGATTTGGGGAAACACTGCTTTGGACCACGCTGTGCACCCTCAGTCTCCTGAACAGTCCAGGCCTAGAAAAGTCTAGGAGTCCGAGACTGTGGCTGTGGCTCCTCAGCCTCTGCAGATTGGTGGATTACTCCCAGCTGCAGTAGGAAGTAGCTCTAGAAGGGTCGAAGGAACTGGTTCTGAATCCCTTAGAAACAGCTGGGCTGGGGTCACTTGGGATTCCCAGTGAGAGGCCTACCTGGAAATGGGAAGGATCCAAGTGAAAGTGTTGGACCCCAGGAGGCCAAGGGTCAGGCTATGGGCCAGATGGAAAAAGGCCACCCAGAGGAGACACATCCCTTGCACCTGAGGGAGCTCATTTGGAGATTCCCAGTGGGTGGAGTTGCCAAGAACCACACACACACACCCCAGAAGGAATCAGCTACAAACACCCACCGAGCACGATGCCACTAACAGCGCCAGCCAAGTGAAGACTTCAGGCCCCTCTCACCTCCTCAGAGTCTGATGGGGGATGAGGAGGATAAGAAGGAAGAGGGGGGTAAGGAAGAGGTGTAAAACGAGTGAAATTCAGAACTTTGATGTGAGGTGTTAATTGCTGAGTTTAGATCCTTCTTACACTTGGAAGTGACTGGAAGGCATGTGACTGTTGTCATCACATTGGCTTTTTTTTTTTTTAAGATTTTATTTATTTATTCATGAGAGACACAGAGAGAGAGGCAGAGACATAGGAAGAGGGAGGAGAAGCAGGCTCCCTCGGGGAGCCCGTGGGACTCGATCCCGGGACTCCAGGATCACACCCTGAGCCAAAGGCAGACACTCAACCGCTGAGCCTCCCAGGCGTCCCCATCATATCGTTATCTATCATTATCTAGAAGTAAGCAGGAGAGCTAAGCTACGGGATCCGGGATCCGGATTGTAGGGAGCAGGACCAGGAATGTGTAGTGGGTGGGAAGGGGGAGGGACAGTGCCCCCAGGACACAGAAGCCGGGCTAGCAAGCTCAAAGATGCAGTGATGGTGGGCCCTGCCCACATTGTCTGGAATGAGGCTTTAGATCAGGCCCCGAAGGCTGGAAGGGGGCTGACTTGGGGGGAGGAGGGGTACATTACTATCGTCTTCAAAAATTAACCCACGATGAAGTCAGAGGAGTTGGTATGGCCTTTAGTGCTGGGATGTCAGAAAAAAAGCCTTAAATGCTGTGCGGATGGGAGGATGCTGGTGAGGAGGGCCCTGTATTTGGAGCAAAACTGTTATATCTCCTGCCAGAAACTACCTAATCTGGTTTCAACCGTCAAGAGTCCAGCGGGGCCTTATTTTGTGCCCGGCACTGTGCACACTCCTGGGTGACTCGGGAGGCCACGTGCAGCGTGGCCACCAAATTCTCTCACCTCCTGAGATGTCATCGGTTTGAGAGACGGCCTCAGAGACAGCTTTTTGCTTCGTATCTCAGAAACCACCGACTCGGCCTGTCAAACCCAGAGATTTAGGATGGCATTGGACCCCAAATCTGGAAGAACTTAGCGGCCCCACTGTGCCAAATCCGGAGGGAAAATATGCACACAGAGAAACCAGAAAAGCCTGGGACGACGGGGAGAGAGAAGGAAAATGAAAACACTCTGTTTCCATTGGCAGAATCAGTCTTTGCCAGGAATGTTGACTTGGTGCGCACTTAATTCAATTTTCTACACACTCAGAAGTAAAGAAAAAGCCAGATGCGGGGAGAAATCGCTGATACAGTCTTTGACATTGGCAAAGGCAATGCAATATGCACATGAATTCGGCCTCATGTGAAATACTCAGCAATCTAGAATGGTAAGCAGCGCGGCACTTCACATAGTGTGATCTCAATGCGGTGAACGTATCCACCTCTCCAGGTGTCTGTCTTCATTTCTAACCAGCTTGATTCATAACAGACAAAAGATTAGATGAATATACATGAAAATGTTGTTAGTAACTGGTAGGGCATGGGCAGTTTTTATTCTTGATCTGTATATTTTTCAGTGTTTTGCGAGTTTTCTAAAGTGAAAAAGGTATTTTAAGGGAATTTTTTTAACCGAATTGGTGCCTTCGTTATATAAACAAGGCACATGTACCTGAACCCTTATAAATGCTTATAAATGAAGGTTCTAAATGAGCTACTTTTTCCCCATCTTTCCAACACTCTTAGGCTTCACTTATTTGAGATAACTACTGTTAGAATTTTTTGTTTCTGTCTTTTTTGTTTGTTTGTTTTGTTTTTTTGGTAAGATTCTTGACCATTAAATATTTATATGAGGAATGAAAAGCTAGGACAGTCCATAGCAAAGATTCAGGCCACATCTAAAGGGAGTGGCTGCTGTCCTGCGTCATCTGGTGGCTGGATTTCAGAATGCAGGCCCAGAGTGGCCGGATCTTTTTCTAGAGAAAGAGAGTTATATATATAATATTCCAAATTTCAAAACTTGGCAACTAACTAGAAAATTTTAAATGTACTGTCTGGGACATACAGAATACAGAATTGAGAGTCAGTTTTTACAGCACTGAGGCCTCTGCCTTAAGAAATAAATGGGGGCACCTGGGTGGCTCAGTGGTTGAGCAACTGCCTTTGGCTCAGGACATGATCCCCAGGTCCTGGAATAGAGTCCTGAATCCGGCTCCCCGAGAGCAGGCCTGCTTCTCCCTCTGCCTATGTCTCTGCTTTTCTCTGTATGTCTCATGAATAAATAAATAAAATCTTTTTTTAAAAAAGGAAATAAATGTAAAGTACTGTCTTAAATTATCCACCCTAAACAATGCTCAGTGATAAGAGTTGAGGAATTTTGTTCACATACATTCCCTCCACTGCTCCTTCTTCCTTTAACCTCCCTGTTTTTATTCGTTCTATTATTGCTTATCCTACCAGTGGCCTTTATGACTTTATACATTTGTATTCCATTTTAAAAGTCTTATCAACTTCTTACAGCATCTACAATCTAAGAGAAAGAAAACATCTTTAACCTCTGTGGTGCTGTTCCCCTCTATGATGTATCTGAAACATTCTACACACTTGACATTCACTCATCTATTCATTCATCCAACAAAAATATTCATTGAGTGTCTACTCATGTGCCAGGCACTGTTCTAGACACAGAATATATAGCAGTCAACAGAACAGATAAAGTGATGTGCCCTCATGGAACTTATGTTTTAGCAAGGGATACAGTTAATAAATTAGCAAATAAGTGAGAATTCAGATATACAGTATCTCAGAAAGAGGCAAAGTCCAAGGTGAGACAAAAAGTAGGGACACGGGAACGTGAAATATCAGTGTGTGTGCACATGTGCACGTGCATATGTGAGTGTATGTGTGCATGAGAGTGTGACAAGATGACTTTTGACTCACAGACAAGGAAGTAAGGGGGTGGGCCATCCAAGTACCTGCTCTGTGTACATGTCCACCAAAAGGTACAGAAAGAGCCAAGGAGCCAAGGACGGGAGGCCGAGTGTGTCAGATGTGTTGGGGGCACAGTGGAAGCTGGAACTGACTGAGCAAGGAGGAGACTGAGAGAAACTGAGGCCCGAGAGGAAAAGGTGGGGCATCTATGCAGGGCCCATGAGATCATGGTCCTTTGAGTAAGAGGGAGAGCCACGGGGCCTCAGATCAGAAGAATGACATGAACCGAATTTTAGGTTTTGGAAGGATCCTTCTGGCTGCTCCAGGGAGACTAGATGAGAGGTCAAGGGTGGAAGGAGGGAGACAGTTATAAGGCTACTACAATCCTGTAGGTGAGAGATGGTGGTGGTGGCAGTAATGGTGATGGAGGGATAATGAGAAAGGCCAAGTTTGCAGAGCCTGCAGGATTTGCTGACAGACGAGAAGCAGGAGAAAGAGCACTCAGGGGTGACTCCAAGGTTTCGACCTGAACAATTTGAAGGACAGAGTTACCTTTTATCTATTTTCCTAATCTAACAGGCTTCATCTGTCATCACAGACAGGAGGCTAGATGGATGTACATCAAATTGTTATTAAGTAGCTACACTTGAGTGGTCGTGTATGGGTAGTTTGTATTTTTCTCTATCTTTTTCAGGATTTTCAATTTTTGAAAGACACAACTGTATTCTTTTATTTTAAGGCTTTTGGGCATGGCAAGGGTAGACTCAGGAAGTGAGGTAAAAACACTTCCTACCTGATTGGACTCTGTCTTAACCAACACTTGCTGCATAACAAACAATCCCAGAATCTTAAATTAACGTTTCTTTTTTTGCTTTTGGTTGCTTGAGTCGGCTGGTACAGCCTTGCTTTAGACTGCAGGTCAGGTTCAGGTCTGTAACAGGTTTCTCATTCTGCAATCCAGGCTAGATGGGCTGGAGCAAGGCCACTGTGGGAGTTCCCAGAGGAGAGAGAGGAAACATCTAATGCCTCTAGGCTGGGAACTGGCACCTGTGGCTTCAGCCCATATCCTATTGGCCAGAGCAAGCCACATGATCAACCTCACCCTCAGTGAGGCTGAAAAGCATCTAACGGCCAGAGTGGACAGGGAGTGAATATTTGCTGAACTATAATGGAATCTACCACAACTTCACTTTGATTTTTTTTTTAAGATTTTATCTATATATTCATAAGAGACACAAAGAGAGTCAGAGACATAGGCAGAGGGAGAAGCAGGCTCCCTGCAGGGAGCCTGATGCAGGACTTGATCCCAGGACCCTAGTATTACTACCTGAGCCAAAGGCAGACGCTCAACCACTGAGTCACCCAGGTCCCCCTCACTCTGATCTTATTGTTTGTAGTAGATTTTATTGAGTTTCTTTTAAATTTGTATTATAAAATTTTATATGGTTATTTCTGAAATTTTTGATGATACAGAAAAGCATAATTAGCCAAATTAAAATTCCCTCTTATTTTGCTACCAAGAAAGTTAAACAGTATTCATATTGTGATGAATATCCATGCAGAGTAGAAAATTTGTGTACACAGCAGTGACTGGCATTCAGACAATAACGGGCATTTGGCATTAGGTCTAGCTTTGGCTTTCGGAAAGTTGAAGAGACAAATACCCACTTTAGAGTTATTTCTGGCGTCCCTAAAACTATGCATCATTGGTGGTTCTGTAATTGGGTAGATATCTATCCATCTAATCAATGAAGCACACAGTGCATGTTATTTACTTTCTACATGTAAATTGGTGACTTAGAAAATCTCTTTATTGCTTGATATATTGACATTGTATTGATAAACTTAAAAATAAATGTAATATTTATTATTGCAAGAATAGCAATGTGGCAGAGAGAGCTTTGGGGATCATATCTCAGTAACCACCAATCCAGTCTGTCAAATCAAAAGAATTGGGCCAGCATCACACCCCAAATCTGGAAGAACTTAGCCACTTTGTAGTGCCAAATCCAGTGGGGAACACACACACAGATTATGGAAGGTATTGATTTTATATGCTATATTCTTATGTGCAAAACTGTTAAAGACTCTCCAATATCATAAAAAAAAGACTCATATGAATATGGCTTTTTGTGTAATATTTGGTATGCCACCCTTTATAACATTAAATAAAATAATTCTTAAGAACTAAATTTGATTAAAGTTATTTAATTTTATTTAGAATATGAAGCTTCAACATAATAACCTACTTGGGAACTTTTCACATCTTGTGAAGATCAATTAAAAGGAAAATGTCAGCTTTTCCACTTCAAAATTTCACGAGGTGGAAAATCTCCTAAACCAAGTACCAAACCATCCACGATAATTCATTTGTATCCTGGACGTGATCCAGCATGTGAGGGTCTGGAAACACTTTCAAAGCATGGCTCTGTGAAGATTGTATGTCTCGTGTCGAAATTCCATCCTCCTCCTGTGCCACTGATGAGAGAGTAGTTGTGCTGGAGAGCAAAATGAGCAAATATGGAAACTGAGTCTGGCTGTGAGGCAGGAAGCCCTGCCCACTTCTGAGGGGAAAGTTTTGGAGGATCCCCACTTTACTTGGAAAGTAATTTTCTATTTAGAAATACCAGCCCAGCAAATCTTTGAGGTAGGGCCTTCTGCGACCTCCATTTTACAGATGGGGAAGCTGAGGCTCACAGAGGCAAAAAATCACTTGCCCAAGGTCCCAGAACTAGCAAATAGCTGAGGCAGACCTGCCTCACATGTTGTGCACTTTCTGGGCCTTCCCTCTTGACCAGGTCACCTCCTATTTCTGTACTCCATTGTACCTCCATTCCTCCCTTTTGAAACTCCTCTCGGATCAGCTTTTTGAGAGGGAAGCCCATGATTCTTGGTCAAATAATAACCAAGGCAGTAAATAAATCCTATGGTGGACATCAGGGTAGGGTCACCCCCTGAAGATCACCCACCTGTGCTGCAAACTGATGATTCAGTAGTGATCCCCCCATCTATGGAGGTATGCAAGCAGAGCTGGACACACACATGGGTAGCATGTTATAGGGAGAAGTGTGCTGAGTGATAACCAGCATCTAACCCTCTTCCCAGGCCAGGGGGTACCCCAATTTTCTTCTGAGATGTTCACGTCCTACCCCCTCTCAGCCACAGGGTTTGGGGTGACTAGCTCCTCAACTTGGTTGAATAGGGTCCCCTCAAAATTCACATCCACCCAGAACCTGTGAATGTCACTATATTTGGAAATAAGGTCTTCGCCGATGTAATCAAGTCAAGAGGAGGTCATCTTGCATGGGCGTGGGCTCTCAATCCAGTGACCGTGTCCTACTAAGAAGAGGGAAATTTAACAAAGACACAGAAAGGAGACCACGTGAAGACGGGGGCAGAGTTTGGAGGGAAGCAGCTACAAGCCCGGGAACGCCGAGGACTGTGGGTGACCGCCAGAAGCTGGAAGAGGCAAGGAAGGATTTTTCCTGAAAGGCTTCAGAGAAGAATGTGGCCCTGCTAACACTTGATTTCAGACTTCCAGCCTCCAGAGATGTCTGTTGTTCTAAGCCCCCTGGTTTGTGGTACTTTGTCCTAGGGCAGCCCTAGTAAGACCCCATCACCAGCTGCTGCTTGATTTCAGCTAACTTGTGTCCTCATCTCCCTGCCCATCAGGACTGGCTCAGATGTGGACGTTTAACCCAATCAGATCTAATAAAATGCTGGGAGGTATTTGCTAAGGTCCCCACACCGTGTGACCCAGGAAGGGTGCAGCCAGAGGCTCTGCTGGAAGAAGAGCCTGACGCTAGACTTACCTGTGAATTTCCGAGCACAAGTTCCCTTGTAACTTAAGCCTGTTCAGTTTGTTTTTTCATTCATTCATTCATTCATTCATTCATTCATTCATTCATTCATTCGAGAATGAGATAGCACAAGCTGGAGGAGAAGCAGGCTCCCCATGAGCAGGGAGCCCCACACAGGGCTGGATCCCAGGACCCTGAGATCATAACCTGAGCCAAAGGCAGATGCTTCACTGACTGAGCCACCCAGGTGCCCCTCGATTTCAATTTCTGTGTAAGAGCTTCCCAACTACTACAGGGATGTGGTCCAAACAGCCCCAAGGATCTGGGCTGCTTCTTTTTTCCCTTTTTTTGACCATCTCTTTTAATGAGCCTAGAAATAAACAAATTCTGGGTTGTTCTGGCCATTCCCCAACCCTACTCCTAAAGAAGGCAAATAACTGAGAAGGCCATGTCACAAACATGTATCCAAGACTTACCAACTCATCCTAGCTCATCCTGGCCCCAGGAGCAAGGGCTGGGGGAAGGAAGTGGAGGACTGATGTCCTGGAGGGAATGTGAGGGGCTCTCCTATGCAGAGAAAGGAAGATTCAGGGACCCTGATATATCCGTGTGATGGTATTTGGGAGGAAATCTCCCACCCAGCCTTGTAAGCCAAAAAGACTACCAGCAGAGCCACCTGTGACTGCTGCTTCTGAGCTTGAGAGTTTGGGCCATTTGGGGGGATCCTAGGGGCAGCCAGGGGAGGGAGGAAGGATGAGGGGCACTCTCAAGGTGTGGCTCCAGGGACCCGAGGACACTGAGCTCACAGCTCCTCTCTGGACCCAGGCTGACCCAATTTCAGGGCCTCTCACTTAAACAAACAAACAAACAAATATATAGTAGTTTTGTAAATTATGGATACAAAATTAAACTTGGAAATGAATATTTATTTAAAGAAAAGAAATCACCATAAATCTGGCATGTTCAAAAAGCTGGCAAATACCACAAACACCCCCAAATCAAGAAAAACAACGAGTAATCAATATTGTTGCTATGATCTGCCCAATTCTTCTCTATTCTTCTTGTTTTACTACATTTTTGGTAACATACTCTTTTCTTAAGACAACAATTTCACAAGATCCTTTTCTCTAGAGATAATTAAAAGATAACAAAATCCTTAGCATGGTGGCTTGAAACCTGTTTTTTATTTTTTACGTGATAGAAAAATTTCTTTCAGATTCACAACAGATGTCCGTGGCTTCCTCCCCTGGGCTCGGGATGCTCCCTGCCTGGGGTGAGCGCAGGGGAGCCGCGGCCCCTTGACCTCCGTGGGTGATGCTGTTCCTCTGTCTTCCCATGCCACCGGGTTCCCTCCAGCCCTGGTTCCATCTGCCTCCGGGCCCCGTCTGGGGAACAGGGCATGGGTGGAGTGGCCATGAAGACCTTGACAGAGGGGCCCGTTGGCCAGAACTTAGTCGTATGACCCCTTCTCTTGCAAGGGAAGCTAGGAAATGTCATCGTTAGCCAAATGGTCACGTATCTAGTTAAAACAAAGGGATTTCTGTGCTAAAAGGAAAAAGGAGAGGGTGGATTTGAGGGGACAATGAGTCTTCTCTGCCACACGGCTTACCTGGATATTGTACTCACCCCTTCTGCTCACTCGGTCCCTTGACCCACCCTCGGTCCCTTGGCCACCTCTGGCTGCCAGGTGTCTGAGGGCTGCAGAGTTGGGTCTGGGCAGCCGCATTTCTAGCTATATGTTGAGGCTCTAGTGCAATGCATGAAAGAGATAACAGATATTGGGGACAGGGGGGTCTGTCCCACTTCTGAGAGCTTCTGCTCATGCAGTGAAGTATGAGGCCAGGTTAGCAGCTGACAGTGGAGGAGACAGAAGGGATGGGAGAGGTTTGAACCAGGGGGATGGAGGAAAGCCACTGAGTCAGGGAGTGGGGAAATGTGTCTGAGAGCATATGGGTTTTTTGTGTTGTGTTTTTGGTTTTGAGGGGTCCTTTTTTTTACATTTACTTTGTTGAGGAAAACTTGACAAATCGTATATATTTCAAGTGTACAGCATGATAGCTTGATATACATACACATTGTGGAATGATCGCCAGGATCAAGATGGTTACACAGCCATCGCTCAGAGTTCATTCTTTTGTGTGTGTGGAGAGAATACTTAGTCTATTATACTCAGCAACTTTCAAGTGCACAACGCCACATCATTAGCTCTAGTCACCAGGCTGTAAATAAAGCCTCTTGCTCTTACTTACTTTTTTTATACCTGAAGGTTTGTACCCTTTGACCTCCAGCCCCTGGCAACCACTATTCTGCTTTCTGTTTTCATGAAATGGGCCTTTAAATTTTTTTTTTTAAGATTCCACATATAAGTGATACCACACAATATTCGTCATTGTCTGTCTGGTTTATTTCACTTAGTATAATGTACTCCAGCTTCATCCACGTTGTTGCAAATACCAGAACTCCCTTCTTTTTCATGGCTGAGTGCTATTCCATTGTGTATATATATATATATATACATATGCTGCATTTTCTTTATTCACTCATCCACTGAACGGATGCTTAAGCTGTTTCTATATCTCAGCTGTTGTGAATAACGCTACATTTTCCCCTTAGGATAGTGATTCCATTTCCTTTGTATATATACCCAGCAGTAGGATTGTGGGATCCCATGGTAGTCCTATTTTTAATATCTTGAGGAACCACCATATTGTTTTAGGATGGCCATAGTCATCCTAACAGGTGTGAGGTATTATCTCATTGTAGTTTTGATTAGTATTTCCATGAGGATGTTGTGCACCTTTTTTTTTTTTAAGATTTTATTTATTCATTCACAAGAGACAGAGAAAGAGAGAGGCAGAGACACAGGCAGAGGGAGAAGCAGGCTCCACGCAGGGAGCCTGACTTGGGACTCAATCCTGGGTCTCCAGGATCATAACCTGGGCCAAAGGCAGCACTAAACCTCTGAGCCATCGGGCTGCCCTCGTGCACCTTTTCATACACCTATTGGCCATTCATGTCTTTGGAAAAAAGTGTGTTCAGGTCCTTTGCCTATTTTTACATTGGATTATTTGCTTATTGATTTCTATGAGTTCTTTATGTATGTTGGAGATTAACCCTTTTTCAGATTTATGGTTTGCAAATATTCCTCCCATTCTACAAATGGCCTTTTATTTATTTTTTATTTTTTTAAAGATTTTATTTATTTATTCATGAGAGACACAGAGAGAGAGGCAAGCAGAGACATAGGCAGAGGGAGAAGCAGGCTCCATGCAGAGAGCCCGATGTGGGACTCGATCCCGAGACCGTGGGATCATGCCCTGAGCCGAAGGCAGATGCTCAACTTCTGAGCCACCCAGGCAGCCCTACAAATGGCCTTTTAAATGTATTGTTTCCTTTGCTGTACAGAGGGAGCATTTGTAGGGTGAGTCTGTTTGAGTTCATGGATTTCAAGTGAAACTTGTTTGTCAGGTTTTATGACTTTTCTCCTACAGCATTCTCTGCCTACAGAGGGAATATAGGATTAGCATGACTTAAGTCTGCAGAAGGGCCTGTGTGCGGGGTGATTATAAGGTTGGGATTTGGGATCTAGGTTGGACAAGACGGAGTATGAAGCCCATGAACCTCTCCATGGATGCTGGAAAAGCAGTAGAGTCAGGCACTGGCATGTAGAGGGCAAAGGTCTCAATGAGATCAGAGAACTGTTACCTTGAGGGGCATTCGGATATTAGCAGAAATGTTAGGATATGGTGTCAGGAAGTGGGATGTTTGAAATAAAACATTTAAAGTATGTTTGCTGTTGAATGCATTTAAGGTAGAAGAGGTCAAGCGCAACATGGGGCCACAGAGATTACTTACCAGGAGAGGCCAAACTGGTGAGAGGTCATCCAAGCGGATGTTGAGTCACTGGGGAGGCTGGCAGGAGCCTGGAGAGGAGAGGCATACTCATAAGCCTCGGTTCCCTGATCTACAGACAGGCATGGAATGTCCCCTCCCCGATGTGATGATCTCAGGTGTGGGAAAGGTTTGGTTTCACATCTTGTTTCTTCTCTTCCTCCTTCACCTCTCCCTCTGGATCGCCAGCCCTTCAGAAGAAGCAGGAAGATAATGACATCTACACAGCCTTCCCCTTCCCCTTCCCCTCGGAGGAATCTAAGGTGCTCCTTCCTCGGAGGGCACCTGTAGCAGGGACCTCGCTCCAAATGGTGTCCACAGTAACACTGTGAATGCTGCTCCCCAAGAGGCTCTGATGTGGGAGCAGCAAAGGCCACCTGTCTCTTTCTTAATACTTAGGACTTCCTAACCTTTGGTGTGGGAAGTATGTGACCCATGGCATTTGCAATGATTTTAGGTTCACAAACATCATATAAATATGATGTAGGAAAAGTTATTAGAGTTTGAAGCCTACGGCCAAGAAGGAATTCTTAAGACGTGGGGACAGGACCCGTGGTCAGAGAGCTGCACCAGGGTCATGAGGAGTGGCCCATTATATATATACTCTCAAGTTGGGAGGGGATTAGGGAGAGTGTAAGTCTCTAAGGATTTTTTTTTTAAGATTTTATTTATTTATTCATGAGAGACACAGAGAGAGAGGCAGAGACATCGGCAGAGGGAGAAGCAGGCTCCCCACAGGGACCCAGATGTGGGGCTCGATCCCAGGACCCCAGGATCACAACCTGAGCCAAAGGCAGATGCTGAACCCCTGAACCACCCAGGCGCCCCCTAAGGAATTTTGGAAGCCAGGTTTCCAGGACCTTGAGGGGGCTAGCTATCATTAGGAAAATGTCATTTATTACTGTCTAATAAAACCTGAGTCCTGAGACCCTTCAGATGCATATCAGTGGGCCATATGCTTGGGGGATGATTGCTGCCATGTATCTTGGGGAGTTTAGAGATAAAGGAAATTTCTGAAGGAATTCTTATATGTTAAAGTAGACTTACAGGATCCCAGGGGGTCAGGCTAAGATTGCCTGTTGCCCTTAGCCAAGTATTAACATCAAGGCACTTGAGTCCCTAGAGGAGGATCACTCTGCCTGTTTCAAGGACGTGTCAATGGGCTGTTAGGTAGTAAGGAAATTTAATAATTTCTCTTCTGCCTTTGTTTCCCACATCAAATATGCTGCATCACATCATTGTTGTTTCAAGCCAAACAAAGACAAAATCTTAGGTTGGTGCTATTGTGTCTTAAAATGCCTCCCTCACACTTGCAAAGCTCCATTTTTCATCATGGAGGAGGCCTTAAAGTCAGTGCCCACGGAAGATAAGAGTATCTAGTGAGAGTTTGGTGAAACCATGTCATTTTCATAGTATTTTTATGATTTCTTCTTATTTCAGTAATTGATACTCATTTTCTGTAGTCACCAACTTCACCAACAATAAGTATTTGATAGTATCATCAGATCATGTTAACCCACTGTTCAAAATCTTCCAGGGTCTTCCCAGTGCATTTAGAAAATTGGGGGCGCCTGGCTGGCTCAGTCGGTAGAGCATGCAACTCTTGATCTCGGGGTTGTGAGTCTGAGTCCACATTAGGTGGAGAGATTACTTAAAAATAAAATCAAAAGGAAGAAGGAAAGAAAGAAGGGAGGAAGGAGGGAAGGAAGTTCTGAAATGCTTTCTGTGGTCAGGAAGGTCTCCATGATCCAACTCCTGTTGACCTCTTCCTCTTCCTCCACCATCGCTCTACCCTCGGCTCCCTCCTTGAGGTCCCTCTAATAGGGAAAACTCAGTCTTACCTCTGGGCCTTTGCACATGCTGGGCCATCTGCCGGGGATGCTCTTCCCCCAGGTCTTTCTTTCTTTCTTTTTTTAATAAATGTATTTATTTATTTCAGAGAGTAAGTGAGAGAGTGCTGAGTGTGGGGAAGGGCAGAGGGAGAGAATTTTCAAGCAGACTCCATGCTGAGCACAGACCCTGGCCCTGGGCTCCGTCTCATTGATCCATGATAACATGACCTGAGCTGAAACCAAGAGTCAGTTGTTTGACTGACTGTGCCACCCAACACCCCCTGCCCAGATCTTTCCATGGCTCACTCTAGTCCTTCATGCTCTTGCATGCTCTTGCACTCTAGTCCTTCATGCTCTTGCTCAGATGCCACCACTTCAGAGGCTGTCTCTGATTCTTCTAGCTAAAACGGTATGCAAGCATCCCCATCTAGCACTTATCTCTTCTTAGCACTCTTCACTTCCTGACATACACCTATCGATTCATCCATCCATCTACTTTTCCTTCCCCCCTCCTCCCTTCCTCGCTTCTCTCCATCCTTCCTTCTCTCTATCATTTCTTATTTCTAATTTAACTCCCCCACTGGAATGGCCTTGTCTTGTTCACTGCCATGCCCCCAGGGTCTGGAACAGTGCCTGGCACACGGTACAGTTCAGGAAGTTTGCATTTGATTGATAAAATAAATTAATATCGTTTCCTCTTAAAAGATATTTAAGTTGAAAAGCAAATCACTTTAAAGAAAAGTGTTCAGTAAGTAGTCCGTGTAGCACCATTTGGCAAACAGCAGGAAGGTACTATGTGATGGGCACACATATGAAAAGGCTACGTATCATACTGGGGTTTGGGAAATGCTTTCCTGAAGTGATTCTGAGATTATCTGGGAGAAAGAGAACTTCCCACCCCCCACCCTGCAGATCACTGAACAGACCACATGTCTTTTCTGGTTGGTGCTAAAGACCCCTGAGCACCTAGTAGGTACCGCACATTTTTAGATTTACATTCCCTTTCTGACCACTGAGTTTATGACAGTGACCAAAAAAGGAGTCCAGTCTAAGACTAGAAAAGCATTCCCTAGGCTGACAGGAAAGGGGACTTGAGAGAGGCTTGGGATTTTTCAGAGAGAGTGGGATCTGAAGATGCCATAGGGACAGATAAAAGTGGTGCGCTCATAAATGTTCAATAATTGCTCTCCAGGAAAACACGTGTGTATGTGTGTGTATAGATTTTACGGGGCTAAAGGATGTGTTTGTTGAACAAAATTTACAAATTTACAAGTGATACATATTTTTGTTGTAAGTATTCTTTATAAATTCCATGAAGCCAATTGTCATAGAAGGATTTTGATTTGACTTGATTTGAATTTTTTTTTTTTTTTTTTTTTTGCCAAATTCTTGTATCCAAAACCAACTATCACTGCAGTTTAGCCATGACTTGACAAAATCAGACTAGGAATAAATGCCAGACAACAATCTGACTCCGCAAAGGGGCCTCTCGCGTCTCTGCAGACATGAACTCTGGTTGCAATTTTTGTTTATGTTAATGAGTAAGACGAAAGTAAAACAATGATGTTGCTCAGAACGCCTTCACCAGTGATGTGGGCAACCTGTCTGTTGCATTGGGTAATAGTGTTTGGGAGTGGAAAAATATTCCTTCAATGTTTAGGGCTTCAATGTCTCAGCTACGGATGCGACAGTCACACTCACCAAGTTAACTTGCATTATTCAAATTTTATCCATTGCATTCTTAAGGTGGGAACATCAAGGAAACAATAAGTCCCATACATTTCTTCTCCCTTCCCTTATATTCCCTTTCACTATTATTTATATTCCCCAAATGAATGAGAATATACACTGTTTGTCCTTCTCCGATTGACTTACTTCACTCAGCATAATACCCTCCAGGTCCATCCACGTTGAAGCAAATGGTGGGTATTTGTCGTTTCTAATGGCTGAGTGATATTCCATTGTATACATAGACCACATAAAGACTCCTAACTCTGGGAAACGAACTAGGGGTGGTGGAAGGGGAGGAAGGCGGGGGCTGGGGGTGAGTGGGTGACAGGCACTGAGGGGGACACTGGACGGGATGAGCACTGGGTGTTATTCTGTACGTTGGTAAATTGAACACCAATAAAAAATTAATTTATTAAAAAAAAAGAAAAAAGAAATACAATATGTCCATACAATGGAATAGTATTTGACAATAAAAATGAATGGGCCTCACACATCTACAACGTGATGGAACCTTGAACACATTGTGCTAAGTGAAAGAACTCAGTCAAAAAGACAACCTGATGTATAATTACATTTATGTGAAATATCCAGAACAAGCAAAGTGGAACGAGTAAGTCACAGTAATGATGAAACGTACAGCATAGGGAATGTAGTCAATGGTATTTGTAATAGTATTGTGTGGGGTCAAATCACTATATTGTATAATTGAAACTAATCTAACATTGTGTGGCAACAATACTTCAATTAAAAAATTTTTAAACAATAAAAAAAAGAAACAATAAGTCAAGCCCTGTCTTGTAGTGCCCCCCCCCCATCCCTGTGGTCCAAGTTCACTCCCCGTGGGCAGTTCTGAGTGACCAGCATGACGTCTTGTACACAGAATCGGGAGATGTGCAGGATCTCCCCCATGTCTCTCATTAGACACCCTAGACGCCAAGTAGTCTCAAGAGCACAGATGATGGTGAAATATAGCAAAATAAGGAAGCGATGAGTTTTTAGTATTTATTACTTTTATTTTTAATATAATTTATTGAAATATTCAATAATTTAATATCTATAAATGGCTATGTTTAACAACCAGCTGGCAAAAGTCTCGAAAACTTAATAATGGGCCCTCACAAGCGAGTATGAGGGGCCTCCAGCATACTACGGGGTACAAGGGAAGCATCTAGAACAAGAGGAGAGAGGTCGAGGGGCCAGAGTCCACTGGGCGTGGAGCAGGCACAGATGACGAAGCGTCGTCCCACACCAGCTCTTCATGTTCCTTGGCATCCAGGAACTCATTCTTGCCCGTCTCTTCCTCTGCTGACCTCAGATCTGAGAATCTTGCTCAGTCTCCATCTGACTCACCCCTCAGGAGCTGACCCTTAACAATGTCCCAAAGGTGGGGACCTGGGTAGCTGAGGGTGAGCAGAAACCTCCCTGACCCCGTGGCCCTGACTAGCTGAATGGGACCAACTGAAGATCCTCCTGCAGGAAGGCAGGGGTTAAGGACACGCCCAGGGGCCTAATCATCCCCATTCTGCAGATGTGGGAACTGAGGATAGTGAGAGCCGTTAGCCACCCAAGGTCAACAGCTGCCAGGGGACCGAGGCAACGCCAACAAGCCCGGCTTGGCAGCCCCCCAAACCCACCTCCTTTCTGCATAGCTCTCCTGCAGCATCCTAGAAACAGCTCCTGGAGCTTGCTTCCTGCACCTTGGGTTTTAGTGCACACCATTCTGGAATTCTATTTATTGCTCCCCTAATTAAAACTCACATCCCCTAAAGAGGTGGCCAGTCACTTGAGGGCAGGGCCCATGCTGAATACACATTCTATGAGCAGCATTTAGAATTCCAGCTGATTGGCATCAAAAGCAATCTTAAGAACTCCTTGGTCAGGGTCCCCCATTGTACATATGGGGAAACTGAGGCCTATGGTCCTACGGCAAGGACTCCAGAAAAGCAGGACTGGAACTCAACATCTTATCCACCAATCTGAGTTGGTGAATGATAGAAGCAGGCTTCCGCCTCACCAGAAAGTCCCAGCCAGAAGGGAAAAGAACAGAGACTGAAGTATCCTTGTCTAGATTTTGGGGTGACACCAGAGGAGACTTCCTTCCAGGCGCTGGTACCCTAGAGGTTCTTTGAGGAAGCCCATGGAGCAAAAGACTCCATGAGATGTTTTCATTATACGTACTGTGGGGATGTGTGGGGACAGTGGGGAAACTGAGGCAAGAAGGTGGATCCTCAGGGCCTCTCAGAGCCTGAGGTTCAAAATAAAGACTTTCGGGTTATCAAACTTTCTCCTCTTTCACCTGGGCCCCAAAGACCTCTTCTGGAGCAGAGATGACTCTTACGGAGCCACCTAAAACAGTGCTCCAGGGGCCAGACAAGCAGGGAGCTGAGGAGTCTGCTACAGCCACGGTTCCAGCATGTTCCAGGCAGATGGACTCCTCAGGAGGCTGCAGAGACCTCGATGCGGGTGTACGGGATGCCGGTGGAGCTCTGCCTGTGGCCAAAGCTCAGAGCAAACCTGTCAAGCAGAGAGTGGGGTGGGGTGGGGTGTCTCTGTCTCTGTCTGTCTCTGTGGCCTCTGATGTCAGGGACTGAAGTGGTGACTGCCAGACCCTGTCAGAGCCCCTAACTTTCAGTCTCCTCCTCAGGTCACAGCAGACTCAGCTTCCTTGCCCCACAGGCTGGCCCAGGCTCCACCACGTGACCCCTGAGTCCCCAGGTCCAGCCTGCCACTACCCTTGGCTGCGATCACAACCTGCTTTACCCCAAAGCTGGCTTCTACCTGCCTTTCGGCCTCCTTAGCTCCTCATCCCAGAGAAGGGGTTCTGGAATCTTCTCCCAAGAAAGCCAGTATGGCAGAGATTCCAGGTGGCTCCTAGTACCTGGACTCCCCCCTTTTAAGCCTAGTAACAGTACCTTGATTTTTAGCTGGGCACACAGCTCCCCAGATTATAGCCTCTGTTTTTCAGCCTCCCCCACATGTAGGTGTAGCCAGATTCTGTCGAAAGGATGCAGGTGGAAGTGACGTGAGCATCTTTCAGGTTGTGTGTCCCCTCCCACCTTCCCTCTTGCAGGACCGTGGTGGCTCACTGTCACAGGCCATGTGGGAAAGGTAATTATCAAAGGGAGGGTGGAGCCACCAGAGAAGGAACTTGCAACCCTGGATGACCTCTCAGAGCACAGCCGCCACCCCAGCCCTGGACCCCCTACATCCAGACCATTCTGAGCAGCCAGATCTATTTCCTAACCAATAGGGTTGGGCTGCTGAGTGACCTGCAGGGGGGCCATCTAACAAATTGGGGGTGTTCCACCAGCAGAGAATCCTCAGGGTTGGGGTGGAAGCAGGTTACAGGCTTTTGCACTAGACTAGTGCTGCATCCCTTCAGGGGCCAGGTTGGGGTGGCACTTGGCAGGAGATGCAGGAGGCAAGTTCCAACTCCATATTAGAAGTTGATCTTTTTAGTCATTTAGGGCCTCCCAGGAGTAGAAAGGGCAGCCAGGTGCTGGCGACTCCCTTTACTACAAGAAGTAACCAGGGGCATTTGCCAAGGATATTTAGGATTGTAGAGTTTTTAGGTCCCTTCTGATGCTCCTATTCCTCTCATTTCTTATTTGAATGGCCCCAAGGCTCCATGACGCTAAGATTCTGAACTTCTCTCTATGACCTAAAGACCTTACATGATCAAGCTCCTACCAGCTTGGCTGAGCTGATCTTCTACCCCTCCTGCCCTCCTTCCCTCTGTTCCAGCCACACTAGCTTCCTTGTGGTTCCTTGCATATGCCAGATACACTCCCAACCACAGGACCTTTGCACATACTGTTCCCGCTACCTGGAATGCTCCTCCCCCTCATCTCTACATGGCTGTCTCCTTCTCACTTATTTATTTATTTATTTTTAAATATTTTATTTATTTATTCACGAGACGCACAGGAGAGAGGCAGAGACACAGGCAAGAGGGAGAAGCAGGCTCCTCAAGGGGAGCCCAATGCAGGGCTCAATCTGGGACCCCAGAATCATGACCTGAGCCAAAGGCAGATGCCCAACTGCTGAGCCACCCAGGTGTCCCTCCTTCTCACACATTTAAATTGCACCTCCTCCGAGGTCCCCCCTCTCTGACTACCCACTCTAATTTAGCCACAACCCTTTGTCCCTCTGTCCCCTGCTCTGCCAATCAGGCCTTCTCAACATACTTCACTCTGTTTCATTTTCTCCCAGATACATATCACTAACCAAAATGCTCTTGTTGCTGCATTTGTTGGCTTATTTATTTTCTGTTCCCACTTCTCCAATAGAATGGAAGCTCCAGGAGGACAAGGACCTTGCCCATCGTACTCTTGGCCACGTCTCCTAAGGCCCAGACATGGCCTGGAACATAATATGGATTTAATAAACTCCTAATGAATCAGTAGATTAAGCCCACAGGTCCTTGTGTGTGACTTTCAAAGGCCACAGTTAGACTATTTTCTCTAAGCTTCTATGACTCTAAGATTCTACTACTCTGACCTTATGTGATTCCATAACCGCATGGTCTTAAAATTCTCATGAGCTGGGGCCTCACAGTCAAATGAAACTCTGCTGGAGGAAGACAGAAACAACTCCAGGAAAACAGCTCCTGCACGAAGACAAGACAAAACTGACAGCGTCCGGGCACTAAGACAGTCAGGAGGAGGAGAAAATCAGTCTCTTGCAAAGGGAAAGTACGAGAAGTAAATCCTGAACTGATCTGCTCAGGGTGTGATGTGAGTCTTTCGCCCTCTCTCCTCTTACCGTCTCCTCTGGAACTGCTGGTCTATCTCTGCAAATGACAGACCTTTCGTTTCAGGGACAAACGAGTAGATGAAGCCCAGGCTGAGGACAGCGGTCAGCCCGTAGAGTAGGAAGGTCCAGGACAAGCCAATGGTACCTGGGAACAGGAGGGCGGGAGCGTGAGCAGAGGTGCAGCCTGGCTAGCCGGCTGGTTCCAGAGAGGGCACTGCAAGTCAGTTCCCCAAAAGCAAATTCTCCAGATGTCTGATTTGCAGAATGAAGACAACAAGCTGTCAGATAAGTAGGACTGGTTATCCCAGAGGCAGGCAAAGGACCGGGCCCAGACGTGCAAACACAGATGAGGACATCTGGTCTGCATGGGAAACCCACTCACCCACACCTAAAACACTACCCAGAGGACTGAATTCATAATCTGAAAACAGGAATGGAGGGGAAATGGCCCTTCCTTTAGCAGCAAAATAGTTGCAGGCTTGGCCCAGCCCAGCCCCTAAAGAAAAAAGATCCTCAGAAATTCCATAAACTGGTTATTGGGTGAATGAATTGAGTATCCAGGGAATAAGGTTTCAGCCCATTTGGCCTGTGTCTGACTCCCAGATCGTTCCCCAGCCCCTGTCTCTTCCTGGAGACTCAGGTGAGAGCCAGGGTTTCAGGGCCAGCAACCTGGACCACCGGGGTGACTCTGGCTCCTTAGAAGGCCATCAGTCCAGATCAGAGAAAGGAGACAGTGAGGGGACGGCTTTGTTGAGGCAGAAGCATCGATGACCTTCCAGAGCCATGGCCATTCTCACCTTTAGAGGCCAGGACCTCTGAGTGACCTTCCCTGACCAGCTGGGCCTCCACTTAATCCTCATAAGCTACAGTGAAGAAGATGGGGGGTGGGTGAATACCAGAGCCCCACCCTCAGGCCTCCAGACTCCCCCCACCCCATCACCCCAGGGAGTTGTTCTCTCCCCTACCACAGCAATCACAGATGGCTTCCAGATGGAGGCTTTTCCCCTTCTTCAGCCTCAATTTCCAGGCTGTCAATCAAGCTGGCCCACTCCTTGATGGGGCCTGGAACCATCTAAGGTAGAAGCCTGGAAGGTCATGTCTTCTCTTTGTCTGTCAGCCTCTCCTCCCACCTTTGAAGATACTAGCCTCTGATTCTATTTTGAGGAGACAACCCCTGTACCTCTGTCCGTGTGGTTGGGTGAAGCCATTCCCCACCAGCCCTGACTCCAGGGGGTGCTAAATGCCCCAGGCCTGGGCATCAGAGTCTTGCAGCCTTCTAGCCGTAGATGGGCATGCAGTCTTGCTGAGCCAACAGGAGCCCATGCCACGACATGGGCAAGAGCACGGGGAAAGAAATACTCTTTCTTGAATGCCATACTTCAAGATCTGCAGGTGCCACCCCTGCCACCATGAGGTAGGTCTGGCTGAGACAGAAGCTGACAGCATGGGAGGCAGAGCAGAAAGAGAGCGGGGCCGGGCGGCAGCTTTATGGCAGCCCAGTGATCAGGAGTGCTTGAAGCTGGCCACTGTCCACCTTTCTGTGATTTATGACAAAAATCCTCCCTTTTGTTTATCAGCTAGTTTGCCCTGGCTTTTCTGTCACTTAGACCCAGTCAGATATGGAAGTCCTGGCTGTCTGGAGACAAGTGTTCTTGGATCTAGAAGGGATCAGACCATGGAATTAGGCCAGAGGACTCACCAATGAGGTCGAGGAAAGAGAGGCTGACAAGCAGGTTGCAGGCCCAGTTGAAGCTGTTACAGAAGGCGAAGGCTCGGCCCCGGATCTCCATGGGATAGATCTCGCTAAGGACAAGCCAGGTCACTAGGACAGGAAAGCAGGGAGGACTTATGGGCTGTGGTGGGAACTGGGGCCTGGCCCCCATGGCTCAGCGGACAGCCCCATGACAATGTGATTCAAGCAGAATGTCAGGCCCCTGACACCCAGTCCTCCCACTGCCTCCCCAAAACCCCTGCAAGAACCCCTTTCTAGTAAAACCTTTTGAAAGATCTATCCAGGGGCAAATCAGGTTTCATGAGGCCCAAAGCTTAAATAATTTGGGGACCTTTATAAGAAAGGCCCCCACTCTAGGAACAGAAAATTAGGCCCTTGGAAGGAGAGCCTGCAAGTAAGCAAGGAGTCCTTAAAGTGTAAGCTTCATTGGCTTCGTGGTCAAGCCACCTCTAGTGTCCATCTGAGACCCTGACTGACACGGTCCCCAACCTTTCTGCTGGGTGGGGTAAAAGGCTGCAGAGTTACCTGCAAGAGAACTCCCACCTACCTGGTCCAAATCCAAAGGAGAAGGCACTCACAAAGACCATCATGCAGACCAGTGCAGTCCAGTGCAGCAAGGCATGCTCTGGGGCAGGATGGGGTGCAGGGGAGGCAGTGATTAAGGCCATTCGCAGGGGAGGGCCTGTGGGGTTCCCAGCTCTGGGATGAAGCTTGATTTTCTTAGAGGTTGACAAGACTGGCTTCCCTTGGTTCTCACTGGTTGTTGGCAATGGAAGTGGAGTGATGCCCCTCGGCAGGCTAGGGTCTCCAGGGAGGCCTGACCTAGTGGCGTTGGGCATGGCCAGGCAACTCGGACCAGAGTCCATGGGTGCAGCAAAGCTGACAAGGCCTATGCCACTGACTGACAGGGCCATAAGGGCACAGCCAGCCAGTAATAGGGCTCTGCGGCCCTGCTCGGTCCACCAGTCCCATGGCAGCCAGGGTAGCCACCACCTTCACCGCACCAAGTCCCACAGAGGCCAGCACAGCCGAAGATCCCCCACGGAAGCCAACCGAGTGGAAGATGGTGGAGGCATAGCAAAGCACATTGGGCTGCCCCGTTAGCTGCTGGAAAATCACTAGCCCCAGCCCCACCACAGTCCGGCCTCGCATGTTATCCCGTGCCCTGAAGAGGTCCAGAAGGGAGTATCTCGGCCTCTCCAGGCCCAGCTTGGTGGCCTCTCCTCCCTGGAGAGGAATGAGGTCCTTGTTGGCTGCAGCTTTGGTGGTACCAGCAGGGAGACAGAAGAGGCTAAGGGACTGCAGAAGAGCAGGTGCAGCGGCCCAGCCAAACATATGCCTCCATCCCCCGGGGGCACCAGCCAGTGCATAGTTGAGTGCATAGGACAGCAGGATGCCCAGGGTGATGCCGGCCTCATAGAGGGACACCAGCACTCCCCGCTGCCGTGGCCCCACCAGCTCTGACACATAAATACAGCAGGCCATGGAGGAGAGGGAGATGGCAAAGCCAGCCACCAAGCGGCCCAGGACCAGCCAGGCCAGGGAGCCAGCCAGGCCTAGGCTCAGGCTGCCTGCCAAAAGCACCAAGTTGCTGCCGAGGATGGCTTGTTTCCTGCCATACTGGTCGATGAAAATGCCCCCCACCAGGGAGGCGAGGAGAGCCCCCAAGAGCAGGCTGCCCACCAGGAGCTCCTGCTCCAAGCAGGATAGCCCAAAGTCAAGCTGCAGGGGCAGCAGGGCACCTGATACGACTGCCAGTTCATAACCAAAGGTCAGGCCACCCAGCAAAGACACAGAGGCACACAGGGGCAGGAGCAGTTGGGGATGGCCTGGAAAACAAAAGTGACAGGAGCAGAGTTCAGGATGGTTCCTTACCAGAGCATCATCCATCTGTCAACCCCTCATCTATCCACCCAGCTACTCCATCTATTCACCTGTCCGTCCATCTACCCATCCATTCATTGATCCATCCATCTTTCATCCATCCACTCCTTCCTTCACCTACCCACCCCTCCATCCATCTACTGTCATTCACCTATCTATCCATCTACTGATCCATTCATCCATCCATCAATCCATTCATCAATATATTCATCTATCCATCCACTTCTTCCCTCATCCCTCCCTACATACATCCAGTTCATCCATTTACCCACCCACTCCATATATTTATTCACTCATCCATCTACTCATGCATGCTTTCATGCATCTATCCATCCATTCATCAATCCACTTCATTCTTCATCCATCTCTCCTTCATCCCCCATCCATCCATCCATCCATTCCATCCATTTATCCAGCCATCCATTTACACATGCATCATCCATCCATCTATCCATCCATCTACTACATCTATTCATCCAGCTTTTATTAATCAATCTATCCATTCATCCCTTCATCATCTCCTCCTCTATCTATCCATTTGCTCCATCTACCACATATTCATCCATCCATTTGGTCATTCACATACTCCTTAATTCACCATCCATCTATTGACACATCTATCCACACATACATCCATTCATCCACCAATCTTTGTATTCCATCCCTTATGTACCCATTCACACACTTACCCATCTGTCTATGCATCCATTCATCCAATCATTCAAAAACTTATTTATCTGGCATCTACAACATGCCAGACTGTTCGTGGGGCTTTCAATACAGTAGTGTGGTCAAGCACCTGATATTCTAGTAGCAAAAAGCAGACGATAAATAAATATATATATAACTTCAGGTGATAGGTGTCATTTAAAAAAGCAAGTGGATTGAAAATGATGGAGGAGTTCAATTTTAAATAGGGTAGTCAGTTAAGGCCTCTCAAAGAGAGAAGATTTGAGCAGAGATCTGAATTAAGTGAGGGTGAAAGCCATATAAAATCTGGGAGAAGAATATTCTAGACAGAGGGAATAGCAAAACAAAAGCCCTGAAGCAAGATAGTTTTGAGAATTAATAGCTAGTGCTTATATGACACTAAGTGCTAGGCCCTGTTTTAAAAAGTTTATATGCATTTACTTATTTAATTCTTAAAACAACCCTATAACATATTATTATTAGTACCATCCTCCAAGCTCAGAGAGGTTAAAAAACTTTCTCATGGTCACAGAGCAAGTGAGTGACGGATGCAGCTAGAGAGTGCAAGCTTTTAATCACAGTGCTTTCAGTAAGGAGGCCAAGGTGGCTGGAGCCATAGGAGATAATCAGGCAGGAGAAGCAGGCAGGGGCCAGATCACATGGAACTTTTTAGGTCATGAAGATAATAATGAATTTCATCCTCAGTGGATGGAGGCAGTCTTTGAAGGCTTGAGCTGGGAAGAGAGAGCAGTTACCAGCACATGTGGTTCCTGAGCACTTAAAATATGGCTAAAGTGACTAATGAACTGAAGTTTTTCAATTTTATTTAATTTTCACTAATTTAAATGTAAAAATAGCCACATGTGGCTAGCAGCCAGCCACCATACTGGCAGTGCACTTACAGGTTACTCTTAATTCACATACTTACACTTAGATATTTCTAGAAGCATCTGGAGTAACCTAGCAGTATCATACCCACACCCACCCTGGACCTGACAAGAATATTCATAATAATACAGTCAGATTCACTGAGTGTTTTCTCTGAAGTAGGCACTGCTTTGGGCACTTAAATGCAGTAACACATTTGACTTAATATAACTTCATGTGGTGGGCTTTTGAATTATTTATGAATGAACAAACTGACCATCAGAGGGGAAGTGACTTGTCTAAGGTCAAAAGTAGTCAGTAGCTAAGCCCAGACTCAAAGCTGGGCAGTCTGACTCCACAATCCACACCCTTAACCACTCCATTACAAACCCTTGGCATGTTATGATTTTGCGCTGTTCTCTCCTACCTCTACCTTTCCGCATCTCTGTTAGGCAATTCTTGTGTGGGAGGTGTGGGGGGTAGGGGGTGGAGTGGAGTTTCACGGGTGGAAAGCTCAGCTCCCAATTCTGCTCACCCTTCTCCCTCCCACCCTGCCTCTGGGAAATCACCGCCTCCCTTTCCCTGGCTGGTCCATGAACCTCCTGTTCATGACCATCAACGAGCACCCTAGGAAGATGACAGTACCAAGGTCCTGCCCTGTCTTCACCTCCCTTTGCCCCATCTCCCTTGGTTCCTGGAGCCTACTGCCAGAAGGGAAGGTACTTCCAGGCCATGTGAGGCAATCAAGTGAAAACAGAATTTGTTTGCCATTTCCTCAGTTCTCTGGAGCTGAAAGGGAACCCAGCCAAGGAGCTCAGAGGCCAAGCTGACTTGGCTGTCCACAGTGACTGTCCACAGGTCTCGTTGGAAAATGCATCGGGGGGACGCCTGGGTGGCTCAGCAGTTGAGCATCTGCCTTTGGCTCAGGGCATGATCCTGGATTCCTGGGATCGAGTCCCACATCGGGCTCCTTGCATGGAGCCTGTTTCTCCCTCTGCCTGTGTCTCTCATGAATAAATAAAATAAAATATTAAAAAAAAAAAGGAAAATGCATCGGGGCAGCTTTGGGTTACAGTGGTTTAAGAGCAGAACAGCAAAAATAATAGTGAAATAATATAGTAATGATAACAGGTGTCATTTATTGAGTAGCTCCCCTATGTAAAGACTTCAGTGCCTTCTCTCAACCCATCTTTGTAACAACCCCTAGATGGTATAGCTACAGTTATCCCCATTTTAGAGATGGGGAAAGTAAGGCTCAGAGTGTTCCCACAGCTGGGAGGCAACAGGATCAGGACTCCAACGTTGATCCATCTGACTCCCAAACCCATATACTTAAGAGCTTTGCCGAATGGACTTCAAGTAAGAAGGACAATCAAAGGTAGGTGGGGTGTGAGAGAAGCAGCAGTACAGCGTCAGGGGTGGTGGGGGGAGACAGATGCGATAGCTCTCAGGAAAACCCAGTCACAGAGCACTGCAAACCAACAGTGCCCCAAGGAACTAGGAAGGACAGCCCCCAGGGAGTCAGGGCCATTGGATAGACTAGGGAAGCACATCCCCTTCCTTAAGCCATGGCTCCCATCCTCTGCTCTAGTAAGTCCTAACTCCTTAGCTGGTGGCCCCCAGCCAAACTCCTCAGTCATACCATTCCCCAGCTCTGTCCCCACTTCCCCTCCTGCCTCCCACAAGCCCAGTGCACACTTGTTCCCAGCACAACCATCCACTTTCATGCCCCTCTGCTCTCCCTGCATCGCCTGGGTCCCCACTCATCCTTCTCAGGCCCCTGCTCGTGGTCACCTCTCCAAAGGGCTTTGAGTTGTATGTGTCTGCTGTTTGGCATCCCCCCTCTCTGTTGGGGTGCTGCCCTTCCCTGTGCTTTGTCTCTCAGTCTCCTGGTTTGGGTAGAAATGACTCCCCTCCCCTCACCCCACCTCCCCGGCCTGGCTCCAGGGCATCCATGACCCAGATCTGAACAACCAGCAGGTTCCCAGGCCCTGGGCAGCAATGAACACGTGCTGACCCTGGGCTGGGCCACTGTGTTTACTCACTAAAAATGCAAAGCTGGTAGTGTACATGTCTGGAGCAGCTGGGGGCCATCTTCCCCTTTGGAGGGGGGTGTCCCCGACAACACTGCCTGAGCCCCAGCTCCTGAAGCCATGAATGTCTTAGTGACTAAGAAATGGCTTTTTTCTTTTTCTCTTCTTCCTACTTTTTCCCTTCCCTTTCCCCTTCCCTTTCCCCTGCCTTTTCCCCTCCCCTCCCCTCCCCTCCCCTCCCCTCCCCTCCCCTCTCCTCTCCTTTCCTTTCTTCTTAAGGTAATTCAGGGGAGGCCCTGGCTAATTCCTGTACATCTTCCTCCACTTTCCAAGCCACATTTTTTTTTCAAGCCACATTTTTCACTTCCCACCACCTCTGCATTGCCCTGTCCCTTGCTGACACCATCTCAGGTTTGTGGGTGCGGCTTCCTTGTTAAACTGAGCAGGGCAGCAATGGAGACTTACTGTCTGTGCCTCCTGAGCCCCAGTCCCCGACCTGACACCCCAGAGGGGCTCCTTCTGTCAAATAAGCCAATGACTGAGTTGGAGACTAGGGAGGCGTCACCACTTGGCATTGCAAGGACTGCCTCAGGCACATGTGAACGTCACAGGATGCTACATGACAGCCAGGGGCCTCCTGGGACAGCCTAAGTCATTCTGCTCAGAGCCCTCAAGAGCTGAAGTCCTTACAGTGGCCTTCAATGCTCTGCTGGATCTGCCTGTGCTCGCTCGCTCTCTCTCTCTCTCTCTCAGCTCGGCCATGCCAGCTTCCTTGCTGTTCCTCCTCATTCCTGTTTGACTCAACCCAAGGCTTTTTACCAGCTGTCCCCTCTGCTAGGAGAGCCCTCTTCCCTCCATCCCTCCCCTCTCGCCCAATGGTCTGTACTTAAACACGGCCTTCTCCTGAGGCCTTCTCCACCCAGCTCCCCATCACATCACTTCCCATGCTCTTCCCTGCTTGCTCTCCATAGTCCTTCTCACCATCTGAAAAAGCTATGTATTTTACATATTTATCCTTCAGAGTGCCAGTCCCAAAAGGAACAGGAATCGTTTGTCCTTAGCCACTCCCTGACGCTGATGACAGTTCCTGGAGCTCAGGAATAATTGTTGAATAAACAGATGATTGAATGAAGGGACTCTGGGGGCTTTGGGAATCCAGAGAGGAAGGGTCTTGGCTCTTGAGGGAGACGTTTCTTTGGAGAGGTCTAAGGTCTGAAAGGGACCACACTCCACAGGAAGTAAGAGTAAATTCTGGCCCCCAAAGGAGGGCCCAGCCTGGGTTTGGGAACTGGTCTCCCTTTCTATGAATTATCTGTCTAAGTGCACCCGGGGGTGCTCAGTCGGCTAAACGTCCCTCTCTTGATTTCAGCTTAGGTCATTATAGGTCGTGAGACTGAGCCTCATAACAGGCTCTCTGCTGAGTGTGGAGCCTGCTTAAGATTCTCTCTCTCCCCCTCTCTCTGTCCCTCCCTTTAACTGTATACACACACACTCTCTCTCCTTCCCTCTCTCTAAAAAAAAAAAAAAAAAAAAAAAAGTTGTATGTGAAGCTGTCTCACACTGGAGGAAATGCCCTAATCCCCTAAGCCCCTTACTGTGGAGGTCAGAGCTTCCCAGGGAGAGAATCAAGGATCAGGGGAAGGGGAAAGAAGTCAGGTTTCAGATGCATGTATCACCAGCTAGTTGCAAGTCCCAGGGAGCCTCCTGTTGGTGACACCAGAATAGCATTTCAACCAGAAGTCACAACACACTGGGTCCCTCCCCCGCCAGAGATCTGCCATGGCTTTCCCTGAAATTCCAGGGAGAAACCAGAGCTAAACTGAACTATGCAAATATCCTCACCCAGAGGGCTGGCTTCCAAACATCCTAACACAGCTAATATGTACAGAGCACTCCCCACAGCCAGCCGCACCTCCCCTTCTGGAAGCCGTATCTGCATCAGGTGACTTAACCCTTACAGCAAACCTATGCCACAGGCTCAGCTGTCATTCCCATTTTACAGATGAAATGACTGAGGCACAGAGAGGTGAAGACATTGCCCGAGGTGACAGTGTGTAAGTGACAAGAGCAGAGTCCCAACACTGGGTGGGGTAAAAAAAAAAAAAAGCAAAGCTCACATTGACAGATCATTTACCACGTGTAGGTGGTGTAGGTGGTGAGCCGAGCCCCTTTCATTCATTTGCTCATGTCGTTCTCAAGGCCGCCTTGTGAGAAGCATCTTATGGGGGTCATTTCATAGGTGAGAATGCTGAGCGTCAGAAAGGTAGACTAGGTGATGCACCCCAGAAGCAGGAGAACGGGGGCTGGAATCCAGGTCTACACCCCGGGGCCCAATCCCTGAGACAGGGAGCCCGGGAAAGCAGCCTGGGATCTCTGTGGAGGACAGAGCTAGCCCAGGTAGCTTGTACTTCCCCCCCTTCCCTACTTCCACCCAGGCCCAGCTCTGCCCTTGGGAGACGCTCAATCAATAGCTGTGAATTAACGTAGGAGGCAGCAAAGGGCTAGGAGGGGCAGATGCAAGGGACCAGGGTCAAGCTGAATGTTGTTGGGAGAACCTCTCTGGGTCTCTGTTTTCCCTCAGGTTCTGGGGCAGGGTGCCTTGAGGATTAAGAGCATGGATTCTGGAGTCAGAGCTGGAGTTGGTGACCATTCCTGCCATGACTCTGTGCATGAGAGGCTGGATGGTACAGTGGTTGGAATGCAGACTGAAGCCAGAATGCTGGGGTTCTATCCCAGCTCTTCTACTCCATAGCTGTGTGGTCTCAGGCAGCTCACTTAACCTCTCTGAGCTTCCCCATCTACCAGTGTGGATAATAGCAGTATCCACCTTGTAGCGTGGCTACCTTATAGCCACTGTTGGCTATTATGTTGCTCCACAGAATAATCCAGAGCAAGTTTTTAAAACACAATTCAGGTCATGTCCCACTCCAGCTTAAACTTCTTCTCCAGCTTCCCATGCCATTTGGAATAAAACCCAAACTTCTCACCACGGCCTACAAAGTTCTACACAGTCTAGCCCCTGTCTAACTCTCTGACCTCCCTCTCACCCTTTTCCCCTTTCCCACTGTGCTTCAGCCACACTGGTCTGACCACACCAGCCCACTCATGCCTCAGGGCCTTTGCACATGCTATCCCTGCCCTCTTGTAGTTTTTTCCAGATCTTCGTACACATACTTCATCTGAGCGATGTCTCAGCACCAGCGCCTCCTACCCTGGGAGGCCTTCGCTACCTACCTACCTACCTACCTACCTACCTACCTAACAAAGCTGCTTCCCTCAACATTTTCCCATTTTATGTGTTCCACAGCATCTTATCGCTCTTGGAAATCATTTTATTCATTTACTCCCTTCCAGCTTCTCAACTGGAATGTCAGCTCCATGGAAGAGAGGGCTGCTGTCTGCTTTGCTCACCACTGAGTCCCCAGCCCCTGCCGCATAGTAGAGGGATGAATGACTGAGAGACAGGGTGAGGCTCTGGATCCACAGAGAAATGGAAATCCTAGTTCCCTGCAGCAACAAAGCAATTCCCTATTCTCCTCCCCCCCCCAACCCCACCCCTCCCAGTTCCAGATTCTAATCCATCTCCCCTCATCGAATACCTCCAAAGCGGAGGTTTTGTCTGTGTTGCTCCTGGCAGCATCCTGAGGCCTGGCCACACTCAGAAGTGGTCAGCAAACAGTCCTGCAGTTGCTCCTTTCGGGGCCTCTGTTTCTTTGCCGAATAGGAGCAGTTTCCCTTGCCCGGGGTGGTTGTAAGGCTTGAGGCGGTCAGGACGGGGCCTGCCCCGAGTGCGCACTTGGTATCAAGTAAAGAGCACTTTTTGGGAGGCAGAAAGGAGCAGGGAAGGCAGTGTGCCCGCGTCCCCTCCCAGCGCGCAGCCGGGGCCTGCTGTCCCCACCCGACTGGGTGCCACGGGGGCGGGCTGGGGCCCCGCGGAGAGGCCGCAGGGGCTCCCGGCGCAGCGCCCGCTCACGACTTACCCATGGCGAGCACGAGTCCCCTGCGAGCTGGGGGCACCGGGACCGGCCCGCACCCCCGCCCGAGTCCCCGCCTCGCCGCCGCCGCCGCCCGACAAACTTTCCGGCCCGCCTCCCGCCTGCGTCCCTCCTCCCCGCCCGCCACGTCCGCCAGCCCTGCGCCCCCGCGCCTGGAGGCGGGACCGAGGGGCGCAGGGACCGCCCCGGGCCTGGCTGGGGGCCCCCCAGCTATCCTGCTCTGGGCCCCCCGCCCCTGTCATCCCCGCTGGGGGGGAACCCCGCACGCTTCCCTCTCCTGTGCGCCCCGCAGGAAGGAGCATCCTCAATCACTGCAGTCCACACTCCTAGTCCTGCCTCTCCAGCGTGTGTGTACACTCATGCGTCTACACTGGCCAACCCGGACACTCACATACCCGACTCAGCCACTCACTCTCCCCTGGATTATTGTCCATTTGGTGGACGATTGGGTTGGGGCAGCTCCCAAGTACCCACCACAGGCACAGGGCTAGGCCTTGGCGATGGGCTGGAAGAACAGGATAGATTCTTTGCTGATCCTGTGGGGCTTGCTTTCCAGTGGGGGAAGAGGAGAAATACGTGCCTGCAGGAGCGGGAGACCCCTCTGCAGTGGTAAAGGCCAAGCGGAGAAGTAAACCAGGACACTGGGGCGTACAGGTGCAGGTGGCCGCAGGGAAGCAGCAGGGAAGGCTGCTCTCTAGAGGGATATCTGAGCCGAGACCTGAGGTTCCAGGGGAAAGAAAGCAGAGGCAAGGCCGGGAAGTGGTGGAAGGAGGTCGTGGAATATAAAGAAGAGCCGACGTGAAGTCGTGGTGTCTGGAGCCCAGGGCTTGGTGGGGACAGTGGAGGGTGATGGAGTCCGAGGGAGGGGTCAGCAAGGGCCAGATCATTTAAGTCCTTGGGAGGCAAGCGTAGGGAATGTGGATCTTATTCCCAAGGACACAAGAAATAATCAGAGAGTTTTAGTAGGTTATAGGGAACATGGGCAGAAACGGGGTGACCCAAGTGGAGGAGGCTGTCAGGAGGTGAGAGGGAGGTTGATCTGGACTCAAGGCATAGCAGTTGGGACAGAGGAAAGTAGGCTGATGGCAGATAAACTCAGATAGGACTTGCCCACTGGGATGGGAGTGGCTTGGGGCAGAGCTCTGTTCTGGCTGTGTGACGGCTAGGGTCTCATTAGGCATCCATGTGGATATAGGTGGGCCATTCCATATATGAGCTCTAGAAAGGAACCGGGCTGCGGACACCCCCACAAATCTCCCTCTCAGGCAAAAATGCACGTATGAGGTCAGCGCATGGCCACAGGCTTGTCCAGTCTCTCATGGCGTGTTCACACAGACGCACTCATTCAGGGGCATCGGTCACCACGGTCTCACCCCGCGGGGATCGTGTGTCACAGACACACATGGCCCTCTGGGCAAAGAAGAAGGACCTTCTGAGCCAGGGGACCCTTGTACAGTTCTGACAGCAACAATAACTAGGGCAGCCTGAAAACAGAGCTCCAAAATTATTTGTTCCCTCCCCTGAAATCTAAATGGGCTTGTGACTGCTTCAACCAGTAGGTGGCACAGAGTGGCCCTGCAGACTCCTGAGGCTGGGTCACTGAGACACTGGCATCTCAAGCCCTAAAGAGTCCAACTACCCCAATGCTGCCATGCTGTGGAGAAGCCCAAGGCACACAGGCCACGTGTGGACACGTCGGCCAGTACTGTTTCCAGAACACTCCTTCAAATGATTCCAACTCCTAGCTGTCACATCTTTCCAGCTGAGGCTCCCGACACAGTGGAGCAGAGACAAGCCATCCCTTCTGTTTCCAGTCTGGATTCTTGACCCACAAATTCCACGAGGGTAATAAATGGATGTTTTTAAGGTAAAAAGTTCCAAAGCACACTGTTAATGCAGCAATAATAATAGGAACAATAAACTACTGAATGATAATTATACACTTTAAGTACTTTGGGTGCATTAGCTCACTACTGGCCCTCACAACTGTTCGATGAGATAGTAACTTTATGACAATTTACTCCCGTTATATAAATGAGGAAACTGAGACAAAGGGAGATAAAATAAGTGGCTTGCATAATAAATAAGTAAGACAGGTAGTGCTCAAGGACACACAATAGTATAGAGCTGAGCAGGAAGTCAAGCCCACTCCTGGGGAAATCAGGCTCTTGGCCATCACACTCTACTGCCTTTCTGGGATAGAGAAGAGCCCAAGAATGGCCTGATGACTGTTGTCACATGACAATGACAATTCCTCCTCTAGAATTGTCACTTGGATGTCAGCAAGTCCTCTTGCTCAACTACAGACCCCAACGGTTAAAGCCAGACATAGACAAGACCCCTTAACTCATGCTCTGAAACCCATTGTTCTTATTTCCTATTGCCCTTTCTGCACTGACGAAGATGTTTTGCAATGATTGGAACAGGCCAGAAAAGCCCTGAGAGCAAAGGAATGCCTAAAAGACCACATCCCCTTCTCTGCCCGTGATCACGTGCTGAGCACATACCAACCCCCACTCATGATCACACGCTCTCTGCTAGGTCTCTTGTGGTACCCCCTTGAACCTCTCCTTACCTAGGTCTTACCCTAGGTGTTTATCTTGGGGAGGGAGAGGGTAGTTGTTAACGTTTGAGCCTACCACCTCCCTCGGCTGCCCACACCCCAAACAAATTTCTTCCTTTCTCTTTTCCAATTCCTTGTCTCTTGAGTTATTGGCTTCTCTTGCAGTGAGTTAATCTGTTTGTTCGGCAGCAGTGTTGGCAGACCCATCCAAGAGCTATGCTTCTGATCTGTCCATGTCCCACAGGGATGTAATGGTTGGCTGTGGCAGTGCTCACTCCTCAGTCTCCTGAGTTAGTGGTTATGATAGATTGATGACACGAGGACCTCATAAGCAAGGTCTGGACCACTCCATTCCTATGTGATCACCTATAGAAGTTGTATGATAGAAAGAGCATGACGTCCCTAGATCTCTGTGGCTCATATTAAAGTCATGACGATGTGTGTAGGATCGCTGTCTCTCCTAGATAATACGGAATCCTTCTTCATTTGTTGGCCCCAAAAGAGAAAGGAAATGATTTAATTGGTCCTTTTGGTAAGCATCTTCAAAAATGGTATCCCTTGAAGGTGGGCAGGACCAACTAACTCATTTCTAATACAGCAAAAGTGATGGATGTCATCTCAGAGATTAGATTATAAAAGACGGTGATTTCCACCTTGCTCGTCCTCTCCAGATCTCTCACTCACCCTCTCTGATGGAGTCACCTGCCAGCTTGTCAGCTGCGTGATGGAGAGGCCCAAGTGGCAAGAGCTGAGGGTGGCCTCCAAGCAACAACCAGTGAGAAATTAAATCTTGCCATGACTTAAATCGCCACAAAAACAAACAAAAAAGGAAAGTCTGTGACGATGCCAAAAAGGGATGTCAGAACTGATCAAAGTTGGGTTTTCTCTCCCCTAAGAAGTGAGGAAGGACATTTGAGGAAGTGACATTTGAGCTGAGCATGGAAAGGTATCTGGATGGGTCTAGGCAACAAAGGGAGGGAAGAGCACTTCTGGCATGGGAAACAGCAGGTGCAAAGGCCCTCTCACAAGAGAGAGGCTGCAAGAATTGAGAGACTGATAGAAGGCAAATGTGTTTGGGTATCAGACAGCAAATGGGAGCTTGGCAAAGACGAGATTTGAAGAGGGACGGAAGGGTCCCACGCAGGACCTCGTGGGTCTTTAATCTTAAGTATAATGCAGAGGCATTGAAAGGTTTTAAACTAGGTTTTCCTACCATAGAAGCCAGAACCAGTCTGACCATAGCAACTGGGACTTGTAAATATGTTTGCACAGTGGATTTTCCAAAGGAGGGGTTCAGACAGATTTGGTTACCATGGAGATGGCTATGTGGCCACTAACAATGATGATAATGAAGCCACAAACTTGGGAAACTGGGCTTCGTAAATAGAATTGGTTCTGGGTGAGCTTTGAGTAGTCTGGGCTGATGAAAGGTGCTGGAAACCACATTGTGCCAACACAAAGGGTCTGATGCCTGAAAAGGTGGCTTGCCCTGTGTATGAATGGAATGCAGGGACTGCAGAGCTGAGGCTTGGTGTCATAGCAACCCTTGGACGAAAGGGTCTTTCTTTGGTATTTCAAACAGGGTCCCAATGATGGGGGAAGGAAAATGAGCAAACGGTGTCTGCCATCCCCCAGGCAACCCTCACGAGCAACATCTTATTTAATCTTAATAAGCAATTGTCACAGTCAAACTAATTATCCTCATTCTGAGGATGATGAATCTGAATCTCAAAGAAATGGTGCTTGTGGCTGCATCACACAGTGTACCAGGCATTTGTGGCTGCCTCCCCAGTGGCTATGCCTAGCTCCCTTCCTCCTTGCTTCTAGAGCAGGTCTCCATCTGCACAGGCCAAAAATGCCAGATTCTCACTTTTCCATCTTCCTCAGGAGCTAAAGCAAAGATGCGTGGCCCTATTGTGGCCAATGTCCCATAGAGGAAGGCTGGTGGGAGAGGAGGGACTTCTAGCAAAGGGTTTTCTCCCAAAGAGTGGTGCATAGGATGTAGCACCTCTCTTCTTTAGCCAGATGTTTTTGTAACTTCATATCATGTGTGGAATTTTGGTGGCCGTCTTGTGACCATAAGATGACAAGTGTAAGGACCAAAGCTAAGGCTGGTAAAGGGTATGAATACAGACATGAAGGTAGAAAAATGGAAAGACCATGGGTTCTTAAAATCATGAAGTAACTGAAGGATACCTGGGACCCATGACTTCTTAAAATTTTATTCTGTTGGATAATAAATGAACGTATTGTTTATCCTAAGTAAGCTATTTAGTTGACAAATCTCTGCTCCTTGCAGCTTAAAATACCAAAACTGTGGCAGCCTACTGATTTTCTCCTGTTATAATTCCTCCCCTACTTCCTTTTAGTAATACTCTCCCAAAGTTTTAGCTGAGTTCATGGCTGCCCTGCCTAGAGAATAGGTTTTTTCCAGCTTCCTTTTTAGCTTCAGGGGCCATGTGACTCAGTTCTGGCCAAGAGGATGTGAGTGGAAGCGATGTGTGGAACTTTGGATCAAATTCTTAGCTGCCTATCCTCACTCTAATTCCTCTTCTTGCCAACTGGAGTAGGGGTACAACTGGAATAGACTCAGTTGAGGATGCCAGAGCTATGCCCCTACATAAGAAAGAAAGATCTCTCATAATAAGCCACTATTTTTGGGTCACTTTGTTATAGCAGCTTATCCTGTACCCTAACTAATACAATCACTAAAACACACAGCCATCCCCAGGTGGTACAAGTCAGGGCTCTTGCAGCAAGCCACACTAACCCTTTGCTCCTGTGACCGAGCACTGGCAGCTAAGACATGGGGTAACGGGGGTCATCTACAATGCAATGTGGCTCTGATATCACACTATGGGGAGGCCCATCCCCCTGAATAGTGGTTGGATGCTGGGAGTCTTTTTATAATAGCTATTGTATTAAGCCCTCCATAAATAATATTAGCTTTCACCTCCATAGATGATATGCTTATCATGTGCCTGGCATGGTACTATGGGTTTTATTTCTAGTTACTCATTTAATCCTCACAAAGCCTCCATGATGGATATTATTTATAATCTTATACATAGATGAGAAACTAAAGCACAGAGAGGTTAAAAAACTTGCTCTTCCCCAAACATGCAAAGCATACTTCTCCCCCAGGGCCTTTGCACTTGCCATTCCCCTATGCCCAGAATGCCATCTCGCAGGCATCCATTCACAGGGCTCAAACATTACCTGTTCAAAGAAGCCTTCTTAATTACCTTATTTGAAATTGTACCACCACCCATCCCCTGCCACCACTCTACGACCCATAGGGTGACCATATAATTTATCATCCAAACTAGCACGCTTTTAAGAATAAAGAGGGGACAGGCAGCGGTTTAGCACCGCCTTGGGCCCGGGGCGTGGTCCTGGGGATCCGGAATCGAGTCCCGCGTTGGGCTCCCCGCGTGGAGCCTGCTTCTCCCTCTCCCTGTGTCTCTCCTTTCTCGCTCTCTGTGTCTCTCATGAATAAATAAATAAATTCTTAAAAAAAGAAAGAAAGAAGAAAAAAGGAAAGAAAGAAAGAAAAGAAAGGAAAGAAAGAAAGAAGGAAGGAAAGAAAGAAATAAAGAAGCAGGAAAGAAGAAGAAGGAAAGTAAGAAAGAAGAAGAAAGAAAAGTAAAGAAAGAAGAAAAAGAAAGAAAGAAGAAGGAAGACCAAAAAGAAGAACTAAAAGAAAAAAGAAACAAGACAAAAGAAGAAAGAAAGAAAGAAAGAAGAAAGAAACAAAGAAAGAAGAAAAAGTAAATAAAGAAAGAAAACGAAGAAAGAAAGACAGAAAGAATAGAAAGAAAGAAAGAAAGAAGGCAGCCCCCGGTGGCACAATGGTTTAGCGCCGCCTGCAGCCCGGGGGGTGACCCTGGAGACCCAGGATCGAGTCCCACGTTGGGCTCCCTGCATGGAGCCTGCTTCTCCTTCTGCCTGTGTCTCTGCCTCTCTCTCTCTCTGTCTCTATGAATGAATAAATAAAATCTTAAAAAAAAAAAAAAGAGTGAAGAGGGGATACAATCAATAAACGATTTCCGCAAAGGGCCCAAGAACTGGGAGGCGTGGGCACCAAGGCCGACCAAGAAACCCGGCACTTCAGGAGAGAGCCCAGGACGGCCGAGAGTTGCCGAGGGTTGCCGAGGGCGCACGGAGATAGCCGAAGATGTGGGAGGCGGGGCCACTGCCACAGGCGGAAGCGTCGGCCTCGGAGTGGCCGAAGAGGCCCGAAGACTCACGGGGCGAGCCGAACATCGCCGGCAGTTTCCGGAGAGAGGCCGACGGGCTCCGAGAGGCGGCGCCGAGGCGCAGTCATGGCGGCCCCCGACGCCGCTGCCGGCGCCGAGAGCGAGGAGACGCCGCGGGAGGCCGAGGCGCTGGCCGCGGCCCGGGAGCGGAACGGCCGCTTCTTGAGCGGCCTGGAACTGGTGAAGCAGGGCGCCGAGGCGCGCGTGTTCCGCGGCCGCTTCCAGGGCCGCGCGGCGGTGGTGAAGCACCGCTTCCCCAAGGGCTACCGGCACCCGGCGCTGGAGGCGCGGCTCGGCCGGCGGCGGACGGTGCAGGAGGCCCGGGCGCTGCTCCGCTGCCGCCGCGCAGGTGAGGCGGGCGGGCCGGGCGCGGGGCGGGGCGGCCGGGGGCGGGGCGGGGGTCTCCGTGAGAGAGAGGTCTCCCCCCCCCCGCCGTGCACCTCCTGCCTGAACTTCTGCCCTCCGCTCTCGCTCTCCGTTTCATCCCTTCTCCGGGAGCCGCGTTTCTTAGCAGCTGGTTCTAGCGGCCGCGAGCATGTGTCCTGGAGCCGTTGCTCTACCGCTGGTACTCCACGCGACGCCGAGCGCCCCGGGCCTCAGTTTCCCCATTTCTACCGTCTCCGTGCCCGTGCATTCTCTCTTCATTTCCTTCCTTTTAATTAAGGAGCAGGTGGAATTACAAATGCTTGCCGTGGAGCCAGGCTCTCTGGGTTCAAATACCGACACCCCCTCCCCCCGCCCCCCACCGCTTCCTATGCAAAGCTTGCAACAAACGGCTTAGGCGTCCTCCCCTGTGAAGGGAATTCACAGTACGTTGGAATGTATGGCTGGTCCACAGCACTCAGTCCATTTTAGATTTCATTGAATCCTTTCTTGCTTTTTCGTTAAGGGACGCCCGGGTGGCTCAGTGGTTGAGCATTTATTTGCCTTTGGCTCAGGTCACGATCCCAGGGTCCTGGGATCGAGTCCTGGCTTCGGGATCCCGGCTAAACTGAGCCAAGGTGCTTCTCCCTCCACCTGTGTCTCTGCCTCTGCCTCTGTCTCTCTCACGAATAAGTAAATAAAATATTTTAAAATAAATCAATAAAACACCATTGTACACCACCAGGGTATGCCTTGTCCTCAGATGAGAAACTGAGGCTCAGGTAACTTGTTCAAGGTTGCACAGTTAGTGACCCAGCCAGGCTCTCAGCCCATTACTCTGACTCAAACACTGGCCTTTGACATTTACATGTCCTTTCTTTCTTTTATTGATATTCTTTTTTAAAAATAATATTTTAAAAGATTTTATTTATTTATTCATGAGAGACACACAGAGAGAGAGGCTGAGACACAGGCAGAGGGAGAAGCAGGCTCCATGCAGGAAGCCCAATGTGGGACTGGATCCCGGAACTCCAGGATCACACCCTGGGCTGAAGGCAGGCACTAAACCGCTGAGCCACCCAGGCTGCCCTATTAATATTCTTTAGGCACTTGCTTTACACCAGGACATTGTTAGGTGATGGGAGAGCTGGAGAAATTTTGTAGCCAGCAAGCAGACATCTGCCCTTGCATGGATTTAATGGGGTTATTTGTGTGCTCCTGTTCTCTATTTTCACTCTCTCTAGGACGTAATTTCCATTAAGTAGGGATCATAGCTGCTTTGTTTCCTGCTGTATCCTCAACTGAGATGGCTCCAGTATGTAGAAAAGCGTGCTGGGCCTGATTGTCATTCAGTCTTTGAATGCAATGAATTCTTGAATGATTCATATTCTATAAACAGAAGCAGAGGCTTGGAGAATTGATTTGACTTTTAGGTCAAACAACTAATAAGGAAGGGAGCCAGGATTTGAATCCACCCTTTCTGACTGTAAAGGTGAATATTTCAGGCAACACATTGTTTGGCCCATCTGAATCCTTCTGAGGATACAAGAACCTACTCTGACTATGCTTACCCTTCTGGCTCTTTGCTGTTGTTGTTTAGGGAAGAAGTATGACACATGAAATCCAGTCATAAAGAGTGGAAAGGAGGAGGGCGCTTTGGCACTCCTAAACCTAGCTGTGGGGTAGCTTAAGGCACAGTCCTGCAGGGCATGAACAGGGAAAGAAACTTCCAGATGAGTTAAGTTGTACTGTTCTGCAGCATTCCTAAATCTCTTTTCCTAGAAGAAGCAGATGTGCACTGTAAAAGTCTGGCTCAGTCTTTGAAAATCAAACTTAACATTAGGAAAGAATTGAATCCAATAACCATTTATATCTTGATTGCAGGGATATCTGCTCCAGTTGTCTTTTTTGTAGACTATGCATCCAACTGCTTATACATGGAAGAAATCGAAGGCTCAGTGACTGTTCGAGATTATATTCAGTCTACCATGGAGACTGAAAAAACTCCTCAAAGTCTCCTCAGCCTAGCCAAGACAGTTGGGCAGGTTTTGGCTCGAATGCACGATGAAGACCTCATTCATGGTGATCTCACCACCTCGAACATGCTCCTGAAACCCCCCGTGGAACAGCTGAACATTGTGCTCATAGACTTTGGGCTGAGTTTCATTTCAGCACTTCCAGAAGATAAGGGAGTTGACCTCTACGTGCTAGAGAAAGCCTTCCTCAGTACCCACCCCAAAACTGAGACTGTGTTTGAAGCCTTCCTGAAAAGCTACTCCACCTTCTCCAAAAAGTCCAGGCCAGTGTTAAAAAAATTAGATGAAGTTCGCCTAAGAGGAAGAAAGAGGTCCATGGTTGGGTAGAAGGGTCTGTTTGATGCGTACAGGCATTTAGGCCATTTATGTCAAAAGGAACGTGAAGGAGTGCTCCAAATACGAGATTAGACCTAAATAAAGGTGTTGAGACATTTTAAGTGCTGTCTGTGATCATGCTTGTTAAGTATCATTATTGTCCACAGTTCTCAACACATTCTAAGCAGAATTGTGTATCTAAAAGAAATCTAGGACAGGCTTTCTCCCGCTGTGCCATATATACGTTGGGTACGTGGACATGGCATTGCAGAACATTGAACCACATAATGAGGATGTTATTTGCCTTTCAGTCCTTTGGGTGAGACAAAGACAAAGTCTCAGTTGGTGACGGATGTCTCTATCAGCCTGCTAATCCAGCATTTTTTTGTTGTGTGCATGGCCTAGTCCTTTGGAAACCAATATATGGGATATCACCAGCATTTTAAAACTGAAGTAGTATCATAGACTAGGAAATCAGAGTGCATGACATGTAAGTACTGTTTTAGAAAACTTGTTTCAAAGGTGTATGTAGACAAGGGTATATACCGGGTTTTGATATAAAGTATACTTCTTTTTGAGGGTCATAGTCAAGAAAGGAAAAATGCTGCTTTACTCCAATTAGTCTTGTAAAAAAAAAAAAAAAAAAAAAAAAGCAGGCTCATAGCAGCCAGGCAGCTGAAATGTACATAATTTTATAGAGAATTGTTTTTGTTTTTCTTGCTCTGTCAAAAAGTTGACTGATAGAAAGTTCCTTTTAGTTTATGTAGATGAGTCCATTTTGGTCACAGGTAGTAAGTATATAGAACAAAAGAGGTGAAGTGGCCTCGAAAGGACTAGAATTTGATAAAGCCTGATTTGAGGGAAGGGGCAGGAAAACTGAGCTAAGGTGCAAGATGCCACAAATTAACTTACACTTAAATCCCTGCCCGTCCTCAGTTTCTCCCCTAGAGGTGTGTGGCTGTGGGGAGGTATAATAAAGTACCTTTCCTCCTTGCCAGCTCCGGTTAGCAAATAAATATTTTGAGTGCCTTATATGTAGCTGGTATCATATTGGATCCTGGGGTGTGCATGGGGAGTGAGCATTCCTGGGAGTCTGGGGCTGTGTCTCCTTCACCATAGTCAACTCTGCCTGTGGCAGATGCCCAGGGATGAACAAAAACTTCCCTTCCTGGGTAGTGATGACCAGTAGAGAGGAGTGTTAATATCGTTGCCTGTTTACTGCTTGTTGGATACTGTGCCAGGAGTGTTTATACCGTATTTAAAACAACTCTAAGGTTTTCTCCCCAGTTTGTGGATGGAGAAATGGGCTCCAAGAGGGGTGACCTTGCCCAAGATGTCACAGGTAGCAAGGGATACTTCTACATGATTCCCAAGCCCACATGCTCTTCATGATTCTTTAAGAAATGAGATGCTGGTTATGATTATATTATTATTTGTAATATTATTTTATATATATTGTCATATTATACTTAGTATTTATATAGTTATAATTTTATCTTTATATTATTATAGTATGTATTGGCATTCTATAACATTTTCAAAAAACTTCAGGGGCCCTAGGAGCTGGCAATAATTTTTTCAATGACTATTTTCAGCATGACTGAGAGGGCTCATTTCCTCACATGTACTATAAGGCTAATAAGGCTGGTATCTGCCTTGTGGGGAGAGTGAGTGGTTCACATGCACATGCAGGCAGTAAGTTAGCAAATACCTGGTGCTCGCTGTGTGCCCAGGCACTGGAGTTACAGAGGAGACACGAGGCTGTCCTTACTCTTACAAGGAAACAAACTGACACTGGAAATGCTGTGTGCAGAAGTGGGAAGCGGGGAGCATGGTCCAGGCACAGGGACAAAGTTGGCAAAGGCGGAGCATCCTTGGGCAGTGAGGCCAGGGTGGCGGGTTTGCAGGGAGCAGAGTGGAGGAGGAGCAGGGAATGATATGGGGGAAGAGGGAAGGACCAGATCACACAGGGTCTTGTAACCAGCCTGGGTTTTGTTCTCACTGCATCTCAGTCTTTTAAACAGGGAGACATTTACATTGGTAGAAAAGGGGCTCAGAGAGGGCAATCAGAGACGCGAGAAACCAGGGGGAAGGCTGCTCCACTAGCCAGGTCAGTGATGGTGGTGGCCTTGGAGCGGAGGACTTGGCGCATGTGCTGTGAACCGCTTGGCCCTGTTGGTGTGTGTGGCACTGTGGCCAGTGGCAGTGGAGAAGTTAAAATGATCTTTGTAAGCATTGAGGGAGAGGGCAATACTGGAGAAACCCCAAATGTTCCCAGGAGGAGAACTGTCCCTTTGTATGCTCAGCCTGTAGCCCATGACGGGAAGTAATGGATTAAAGCATTCCTAGACGAGCCGTGAATTCCACCCCTGGTTCATTATCTCACAAAGGGCTGAGCAACCCACCGCAATTCCAGTTTCCTCAAAGTCCTCGTGGGGACAGCTGGTACTTTGCAGCTGTGAGCCAGTGGCACTAGCAGCTCCGTGTGAATTCCAATGGGAACCTTCCCAGGCAGGAGTTATAAAAACCTCATTTTACAGATGGGGAAATATGCTCAGCAATGCAAAATATCATGTCCTTAGGGTCACATAAATGACAGAGCTGGGATTCAATCCTACATTTTTAAGCCTAGCAGTTCACCATTGAGCAGTTACTAAGTTCTTTGCATGCATTAACCTATTTGACAGAGGAGGCAATTGAAGCACAGGGGAATGGAGCCTTGCTTGGCTGAGGTCACACAGATAGTGAGTGGCATAGCCAGGAAAATATGATGTGACATTGTGATATGTCCAACACTGCCAAGGACACAATGCCCACATCTTTCTAGAACATTTAGAAGAGCTCTTGTGGCTGGCCTATGGACCACGGAGTAGAGTTACCCAAACTGGGCACAGTGAGTGCCCTGTCCAGCAGGCACATTCTTGTTTGGTAAACTGACCACACTCACGGCATGTGCTTGCCACGAGGATCTGGCAACCCCTGCACCGTTGAGGGGACCTGTGTCTCATCTCTGCTGGGATGGGTCCTGGTTCCGATAACAACTTATTTACAAAGCCAGGCAGCCAACTTGTGGGCCATAGTCAGCCAAGTTGATTTTTTAAAATACCACATTAAGATACTTGTCTTGATTTATTGAGTTTTTAGGTGCTCCCTTAAACGTGTGCCTGCAGGAGAGCCTCCCTTGCCTCATCCTGGTCCTGACCCTGCTGCCACTGGCCGCTAGAACCCCTGGCCGTGAGAACCCAGCTGACAGGGCACTGGGACTTTCCTCTAGTGCCCTGAATTCACAGTGCTGCCACTCCAAACGACCCAACCACCCTTTCTGGGGCCCAGAGGAGTGGCTCTGTTTGCCAGCAGAGGTCGCCAGTTACTGTCCTTGTCAGTGTGAAGAAGCTTCCCTCCCATTCCGTCTTCCTCCTCCCCCACTTCTCTCGTCCCCTCCCTCCTCTGCCCCTCCTTCTTCCTCTCCTTCCCTCCTTTCCATCTCTCTCCCTACTTGGAACTTGGTTCATTTATCCACTCAGCACCTCAGCTGAGCATCCCTCTCTGGCAGGCCCTGTGCTAATCACTCGGGCTGCGTGGGGCTGTCTAGTTCTCTCCTGATTTAATTTTGTCATTCACTCCCTCACCTCTTCACTCATTCATTCACTGGGTATTTGTTGAGCACCTTGGCTGTGTCTGGCTCTGTGCTGGACCCTGAAGAAGCTACAGGGATGACGGAGCCCAGCTCCACCCTGGAGCCCCTTCCCCCCCTTTCGACACTGCTGCAATCCACGGTGTCCCCATTGCTCCCCCTGCTTCTGACCTGCCTTCCATACTCTCCCCTGTTCAACAACCAGAGGCACCCTTGTAAAGCCAATCTATGCTGCTACTCTAATCAGAAACTTGATGGCTTCTCATCTCATGTCTCCTTGCTTACCAGCTGTGTGACGTGGGACCCACTCATCGCACCTCTTGGAGCCTCAGTGTCCCCATCTGTAAGATGGATTGATGATGGTGCCTACCTCGTGGAGCTGCCGTGAGCGTTGTCATGGGTCAGAATCCCAGGAAGCAGACTGTGAGCTGCAGTGAAGGTGGGATGTTTACTAAAGTGTGCCTTTGAGGGTCATCCCTCACAGAAGGGAAGGAAAAAGGGAAGAGAAGGGCAGGAGAGGGCAAGAGAGGGCAGGGGGAGAAGTACGATCAGAAAACAGACCCAGCAATGGCCTCAGCTGACCCCATGGGGAGGTTTTGGCTACAGTGGCCCTGCAGTGATGTCCCAAGTTGGGCTGAGATGAACAGGCCCTCATAATCCCCCATCACACAGTCACTGGTGGGCCACCCCTGGAAGGACATGAACATGGGTGAGGCCATTCTCTGCAGAGACACCATCCTTGAAGGGCTGACAGCTGGTGGCTGTCTCCTGACCATACTTCCTACATTTAGGGCAAGCAGGCTTGTCTTGGGGACCTGGGCTGCAGGTTGATGCCCAGCACAAGCATCAGTGAAATAATGCATGTAGAGTGCTACCACAGTGTCTGGCACATTGTAACGACTAGCAACTGTTATTATCATATGACCTATTAATACAATTTTTACAAACAACAAATAGGCAATTATAATAAAGCATCATTTGCTCCACTTAGAAGCCAAAGATACACAGGTACACTTCCCCACACTGCTGGCCCCAACTCCAGTGTTTCCGAATCCAAAGTTCTGGGCCTGAGCTGAGAATTTGCATTTTAACAAGTTCCCAAGTGATGCTGTTCTGAGAACCACTGCCCTAAAGAAAATCCAAGTGTTCCTGAGAAGGACAGCAGGTAGATGCTAAGAAGGCAGAAACAGCAGTTATTTACTGTACCCATTTTAAGGATGAGGAAGCCAAGTCTCAGAGATGCTAAGTGACTTGCCCAGTCATCAGCTTATAAATGATAGAGCTTATGCCAGGCACTGTCATTTGCCAACCAAAAGTCACCCTCTTGATTCCTTTTGGACAGAGCCTCTATTTGTTCAGGTATTTAGTAGGTGAAAATGGCTTCATCTCAGGGAATGTCGGCCTGGTCCCTGATATACAGATGGGCATGTAATTTTTTTCTGGCCAATAAGACACAAAGCAAATCTGCAGAAGTTGCTTCTGGGGCAGAGAAGTTAGGAAAGGTGTGAGAATTCTCTTTATGCCCTGATTCCAACACACCCCCAATCAGCAATTCCTCCCTTTAAGTGCAGTGGTGATAACTGGAGGTTCAGCAGCCGTCTAGGGACCAGAGGCTGCCCTTTGGGTAAAGCATCAGTGAGAGGAAGACAAGGGAATAAAGAATGGGCAGAAATGTGAGTCCATCCTTAGTGATGTCACACCTCAGACCTCTTTTCCCTGACTTATGACTTGTATAAGTAAGCATCTTTGAAGCTGAAAGTGCTTTAGCCAGGTTTCCTATCACTTGAAGCCAAAATAATTCCTAACCAAAACACAGATACCCGTCCCCTAAAGTCATACTTCTTCATTGGCATCTTGCTGCCTTCCTGGGTCAGCTTGGCATATTGGGCAGCACAGGCCTGTCTACTGAGATCAAAGTGAAGAAGCATTATAGGCAGACTCCAGCCCCTTCCCTTCGCAGGCTGGAAGGTGAGACCCCTGGACTGAGATTCAGCCTCTGGAAGACCTGGCCGATCTCTGCCAGCAGCTTCCTCTGTGTGTTTGGCCCCTTCTGTTCCTCTGCCTCTACTTGGTCACCCCGTTCTTCCAACAGACAGTCCTGCTGCTATTTCAGGGACTTTGTACTTGCTGTTCCCTTTGCCTGCAACACTGTTCCTTATGGATCTTGATGTGGCTGCCTCCCTCACTTCCTGTAGGTCTCTGCCAAATGCCACTTTGAGAGGTCTCCAGTGAGCACCCTATATAAAAGTGACACCCCCTCCCAGCCCTCCCTAGCCTTTCTTTTACTTATTTTTTTTAAATTTTATTTATTTACTCATGAGAAACGCAGAGAGAGAGAGAGAGGCAGAGACACAGGCAGAGGGAGAAGCAGGCTCCACGCAGGGAGCTGACATGGGACTCCATCCCGGGATTCCGGGATCACGCTCTGGGCCGAAGGTGGCGCTAAACCGCAGAGCCACCCAGGCTTCCCCCCCAGCCTGACTTTCATCCCATTCCTGAGCACCTGTTGCTGTCTTTCACATTCATCTGCTTGATTGCTTCATGTTTACCCTGTGGGCAGGGGCCTGGTTTGTCCCCTACTCCAGCTACGGTTTCTACAATAGTGCCTAGAAGGTAGTAGGTGCTCTGTAAAATTTGCTGAGCTGAATTCCCTCATGCCAGTGCAGCCTGCTTGTGGAAAAGAAAATCATGAAGCCACATGAGGCTTCCTCCCACTACCCCAAACACACACACGCATGCACACGCACACACACATGCACACACACGCACACACCACCTACCCACAGTCTTCCCTGCTGGAGGCAAAACAGAGGATGGTCCTGGCCTGCAGCTTGGAACAAAAAACATTCAGAACCCTGGGGGTTTGGTGCCGATCAAGATCAAAGGCCTTCTCGTATTTGTAAACCTTCCTCTCCTGCCCGGGACACAGAAGGTTAGGGGATGGCCCAGAACCCAGAGTTAGATGAGCCCACTGGCTGGGGAGGGGGTGGGGGAGGGGGACGGGGGGGGGGTACTCTGGGCCTACCCCCTCCCCCATAGAGAGGAAAAGCCCTGCACGGCTGAACCTCTTGCTCCCTCCCCTCAAACCCAGCCAGAGAGCTAAAAGGGGTAACTAATCCCAACCCCAGCCTGAGGCCCACCTGCTGGGACTGGATTCAAAGCCAATATTGCTCTTGGAGCTATAGAGGCCTGACCAAAATGACCCACTGAAAAATGCTGACAGCGGTGCGTGACTTAGTGAGGGGGGCAGGAGGGGGGCACTGAGTCCTCCCCTTCTGTGGAGGGGGAGTGGAAAGCTGGTACTAATACTCCCCGAGCACTCCCCTCTCCCAGCTTTATTTTTCTCCAGAGCAGTGAGCACTATGGGAGATGTGACACATTTCATTCATTCATCTTATTAAAGAGCTAATAAAATGAAAGCTCCATGAGACCAGAGATTTTAATCTTGTTTGTCCACTGCTATAGCCCCAGCACCAAGAATGATACCCAGTATATAGTAGATGCTCAGTTAACACTTGTGAATGAATGAGAGTCATGCTTTTGGTTGATGTTCATAATAATAAAGTACAATGACTTAAGGCATTTTCAATTTTTCAGGACTTACTGGACCTCTGCTACGTTCCAGGTACTGTCCCAGGTGCTGGGAATGTGGCAGGGAGTAATTTGGACTCTTTGTTCTCATGGAGTTTAATCTAGCGGAGAATACTTCAAACGATGACTCACATAGTGAAGGAAAGAACTCCGGGGATTTTATAGAGTGTATGACGCGAAGTTGAGGAGTTGAGGAAGGTTATGTTCCAGTAGATGGGGGGGGGGGGGGTGCTCTGAAGAGGTAACATTTGAGTTGAGACTTGAGAGAAGGAAGCAACCATTGAGATGGGATGGTGGGAGGGGGCGCAGGGGGACATCCAGGCAGAGGGAGCTGTCATGCCAAGTACTCTGCATGTTCAAGGAGTAGGAGGAAGGTTGCAAAGAGGGAGGCATTCAGCGATCAAGGAGAAGGCAGGTCATCAGGCATGGCATGGTCATTCATGTAAGTGCTCAGCACAGTGCTTGACCCACAGCAAGCCCTTAAAACCTGGGCTGGTGACTATAATCAATATGTATGCGCGCTCCTATTAAATGGGGGGAGGGGCGCCTGGGTGGCTCAGTCAGTTAAGCATCTGACTCTTTGTTTCGACCAGGTCATGATCTCAGGGTCATGAGATTGATCCCACATTGGGCTCCACACTCAGCAAGGAGTCTGCGTGAGGGGTCCTCTCCCCCTCTCCTCCCCCTGCTCACATACTCCTCTCTATAATAAATAAATAAAATCTTCTAAAAAATAATAATTCTAAAAATGTGGTAGGGGAGTGGTGGTGTGTATCACAGGAATTTCAGCTCTATCATGCCCTAGCTGTGTGACCTTGGGCAAATGTCTTAATCTCTCTGAGCCTCAGTTTCCTCATCTGTCTAACTGACAAGCCTAGCAGGGAATGAAAATAAATGGTAGTCAAACCATCCATCAACTGTGGAAATTCTTTAAGAACTCCCTCCCACATTCTACTTCTTTCTCAGTGTAAAGGGGGGAAAACAAAGAAAAGGAGTGAGTGGATCCAGCCTGGGAGCCACCTTTTCTCCTGTAGGGTGCTAAAGTCCAAGTCATCCAACGAGGGGCCTCATGTTGTGTGGATTCTGCTTCCTGTAAGAAGCTCTTCTTAGAGGATTCAGCCTCTGCAAGTTCTGGGTGATCTCTGCCACCAACTTCCTCTGTGAGTTTGATCCCTTCTTCTGTTACTCTGCCCCCACTTGCTCACTCTGGGTGAGAAAAGTAATACCGATACTAATAGTTACCTATTGCTATGTAACAAATTGCTCCAAAACTCAATGACATGAAACAACTATTTGTTATGCTCATGGATCATGTGGCTCAGAAATTTGGAGAGGGCAGCGTGGGGGTGTCTGGTTTCTGTTCCACCATGTCTGGGACATTAGCTGAAAGACTTGAAGGCTAGGAGCTGAAATTATCTGTAGGCTCGTTTGCTCATATGCCAGTTAGTTGTTGCTGGCTGCTCGTTTAGAGCCTTGCTTTCTCTCTGTGGCTTTTGTGCCTAGTTTAGTCTGACATTCAGATATGGTAGCTGGGTTTCAAGGACAGGAATCCCAGGACTGAGCGAACCAAGCAGAAGCTGTACCCTCCTTATGGCTCAGCCTTGGAGATCCCATAGCATCAGTTCTGCCGTGTTCTATTGGTTGGCGCGGCACAAGCCTCCACCCACTTTCAACAGGTGGGAACATGGACCTCCAGCTCTCAGTGGGAAGAGTGTCAATCATGTTTTAAGAGGAGCATATGGGAAGCCCATGGAGGATGGAAGATAGATGTTGGTGCCATCCTGGGAAAATAAAATCTGCCACAAGCAGAATGATCATAATTGTTGTCAATTGTTGAATGCTTACTCTGTGTAAGTACCATGTTACAGCCTTGCTTATTAATTCTTCCAACATCCCTGTGAGCCACATACTCTTGTTTCCATTTCAGATAAGGAAACAGGCCCACTGGGGTTAAAGCCTTTGTCTAGGGTTACATAAGAAGTCAAGTGGGACAGCCAGAAGTTGAATGTAGCTTTGTCTAATGCAGGGTGACAGATTCAGAAGGGTAATGCACACAGATTATGGTACAGATTAAATGAGTTAAAACATGTAAAGTTCTGAAAACAGTGCCTGGCACATAGTGAGTGCAGTATATGTGCTTGCTATTTATTATTATTCCATTTGAGCCACTAGACTGAAACCTCTGCCGTAATACTAAATACTGTCCTCTTTATCTCTTAGCTCCTTCCAGAACAAGGAAGCCAGTCCAGGGACCCTGGGTGCAATATATCCTGGTCCCAACTACCTCCACTCAGGCTTTGGGGAATGGGCCACAGTTTCTATGATGTCAGCTGGCCCAAATCTCCAGGAATAGTTTCTCTGGTTTGGAGAACTATCCTCCCACACCCAGGCTTCGAATGTCCAAAGTGCTCCCTGCAGGGCCTCACCCTCCATCCGAGGTCGTCTGCCACTAACCTGGCTGGAACCTTTGATGAAGCCGGTGATTGGGCTGGCTCAAGGTCAGGTGCCCAATTTGAAAGGAACACTGGAGAAAGTTTCATCACAGCCTGCAAAGGGTCCATTGGGAAATAACTTGCCCTAGGGGTTTATGGGAATCATGGCAGTGTGACCCACATGGGAAATAATAAAAAAGAACAGAGGAGCCTCCACTTCTGAGAAGACAGAGTAGACATAATTTTCTTTACTTGCTGCTGAATACAACTGAAAAACCCTGTACAATACACATAAAACAAGAAGACTCTGCAAAGTAGAGAGATAAAGGCAGTACCTTGGGACCCAAGGAACAATCCGGTGATAAAGTCTATTGGGTTTTATTTTTGCCTCCTCTATCTTAGACTTGGAAGAAGCAGGCTACCCAGAAATGCCCACAGAAGCTCCCAGAAAGCCCCGACAAGAACCTGCACTCTATAGCCAAAGCACCGGGAAAGATCAGCCTAGCCAGACCTCTATCAGACAATCCGACTTTACTCCAGCTGAACACCACGGAAAAAACTGTGACCTCACCCCCACCAACATAGGCTGCCTGAGGAGCCTTGACTTCCAACCTCACCAGGCTGTCACAGTGTGTCCCAGCTTCCTTCCCAGGGCTGTGTCAGAGGAAGTGGAGGAGGGGGCTGGGACTTTCGTCCTTCCTGGCCTAGTAAGGATCTTCATCTCCTGCCACCCCCTTACCATGTTTGCTCTGTGAAATGCTTTGTTGAAGAGATGAAAAGACAAACTGGGGGTGGGGGGAGGAATATTTGCAAACCACATATGTAAGAATATATAAATTACTCTCAAAACTCAGTAGCTTAAAACAAACAGTCCAACTGGCAAGCAAACAGCAGGAAAAGATGATTCTCGGAAGAGGATATGCAGATGGCAAAGAAGCCACATGAAAAAATGTTTAATATCCTCAGTCACTAGGAAATTAAATATTAAAGCCACAGTGAGATGTTGCCACACCTCTATCAGAATGGCTAAAATCAAAAATAGGGACAACACCAAATGCTGACAAAGACATGGACAAACTAGATCATTGACTCGCTGCGGATGGAAATGGAAAGTGGTGCAAACACTCTGGAGAAAGTTTGGCAGTTTCTTTGAAAACTAAGGACGCAATTACCACATCACTCAGCAGCTGTGCTCCTTCCTGGGCATTTATCCAGGAGGAAGGAAAAGATGCCTCCAGGCTCCTACCTACAGGTGACTCAACCGACCCCAGGGAGGAAGTAAGAACAAAACGAACAGCCGTGGAGATTCCCAGTGAGGGCTCGCTCGGTGCCAGGCGCCGTGCATCATCCCATTTAAACTGCCCAACAGACCTCTGGTCTGGTAGAGGCCATTATCATCAGCCCCACTTTGCGGATGAATAAACTGAGGCTCCAGGGCCATCGCTCAAGGCCACGCAGCTAGACCGTGCAGAGTCAGGACTGGAACCCGATGCTAACAAGTGCTTTGATCCTCGCATCGTCTTTACCGCCCCTTCCACGGGCGGGCAAGGGGGGCCAGGGAAGGTTCCGCAGGTGTCCGCAGGTTAAACACGAGGCCACGCTGCCTTGAGGGCTGGAGTCCATTCCTTGTTCCCGTGACTAAAGTTCCCTAACTATCCCGACAGTCCACGCCCCCCCCACCGTCCCCTGCCCCCCGCCCGAGTCCCAGGGGCGCAGGCCCCACCCTCTTCCTCCGGGAGGGGCAGGGAGGGGGCGGGTCCCGAGCGCAGTCCCCTCCCCGGGCCCTCCCCGGACCCTCCCCCAGGCTTTAAGCCGGCGCCGGGGCCCAGGCGCGGGCAGTCCGGCGATCGCGCGATGGCAGCGCTGGCGACAGTGGCCAAGAAGGTGTGGAGCGCGCGGCGGCTGCTCGTGCTGCTGTTGGCGCCGCTCGCGCTGCTGCCGGTGGTCTTCGCCCTCCCGCCCAAGGTAACGCCTCCTCCTCCCGGGCGCCCCCGGCCCTCCCCCCTGTACCCTGCCCCTCTAACCCTTTCCCCGCTGCGCCTGGAGCCGCGTCCCACGCAGCCGCCGGGATGTCCTCACTGGCCCGGGAGTGAGTCTCTCCTCTGATGAGCTCTGAGGATGCGCTGAGCGCGCGGTGTTCAACGTTTCACCCGACAGTCACCACGGTCCCCTGAAGGAGTGCCACGCTGTAGGGTCCGGGGCAAGTCCCTGAACCTCTCTGAACGTCATTTAACTCCCATGTGAAAAGGGAGGAAATGAGACCGTCGACCCATAGGGTTGTGCAGACGAGGCAATCTATGTAAATCTCTTAGAACTGGTGCCCAGCAAGTGCCCACGACAGGCACGCGGGCTGGCTTTACTCCAGGCCCCTTTCCTGATGGGAAGAGCCAGGGTTTGAGGAACCCTCACGGGGAGCCTGGCAGTGAAGCTTTGCCTTGCGGGGCATCGTTTTGTTTCAGCCTTTCCGTGCCCTGCAGGGGGGGAGGGTTATTTAGCTCAATTTTCCAGAGAAGAAAAAATGAGGCTCAGAGAGATGAAGTGACTTGCCCAGAATCACACAGCACGTGCCTGAGTGGGGATCCAGCCCCTGGCTTGCCGGAACCCAGAACTTGAGCACTTTCTGCACTCTCAGAGAAAGTAAATCCCTCCACCAAAGGCTGCAGATTGAGGTCAGGAATGTCACGATGTAAGTCAACAGCAGTGGGGCCTGGGAGAAGATGGCCTCACCCTGCCCGGATCGGGTCCCTCAACGGTGCCTGGCCCATCTGGGGCATTATGGGAGGGCACGGACAAGGCTTCTACCACCAGGCGGTTGCTTCACTACCTCTCAATGCGTTATTAAATGTTCATAAAAAAGAAAAGCAGGTAGAGGGTGGAATTTAGTGGTACATTACCCAGCACCATAAGCAGAGACCAGGGGAGCTGGGCGAGGTGTTCAGAGAGGGCTGCATGGAGGAGGGAGCCCACCTTGGGCACAGGGAATAAGAAGGTGATACCAGCTGGTGCCAAAGAGATCCAGGTCTAATGTACAAACAAGCTTTCTGGTGTGGAATGATCCAGGCTCTTGGACTTCTTTGACATTGAAGAGAGAAACGACAAATGCCGGAATAAGATGAGGTCACTTTTTAAAAACCATCCCATTCCGGGGCAGCTGCTGACCTCAGGACCTTGGACCAACTTCCTTTCTTCTTTGGGTCTCGCTTTCCTTGTCTGCAAAGTGGGGCCGTCATGGCGCTGGCTTCTGAGAATTGATGTGAAGGGCCGGGTGAGGAAGTTGCCTCACTTTGTAGAGCATCACCGGTGGAAGGATGGGTGGGCCTGTGAGGTCCCAGGTGGAGCCCCAGGGAAGAAAAGAGAGCACGCAGCATCCTTCTCCCCAGCAGGGGCTTCTGCAGGCTTCTCTCTGCTCTGGCCTCTAGCAAGATCTCTGAACCCAGGGGCAGAGCCAAGTGTTACGGGGCCTGAAGCATATAGTACTGGAAGGGTGCTTTGTAAGAAAAAGTACACGGAGGGCTTGGGAGGGGCTCTGAATCTTTTTTTTTTTTAATTTATTTTTTATTGGTGTTCAATTTACTAACATACAGAATAACCCCCAGTGCCCGTCACCCATTCACTCCCACCCCCCGCCCTCCTCCCCTTCTACCACCCCTAGTTCGTTTCCCAGAGTTAGCAGTCTTTACGTTCTGTCTCCCTTTCTGATATTTCCCACGCATTTTTTCTCCCTTCCCTTATGTTCCCTTTCACTATTATTTATATTCCCCAAATGAATGAGAACATATAATGTTTGTCCTTCTCCGATTGACTTACTTCACTCAGCATAATACCCTCCAGTTCCATCCACGTTGAAGCTCTGAATCTTAAGCGTCATTAGCTTCACAGTGAATCCACTTCACTGGGTTGGGTGAGATGATACAAGTTCGAGTGGGGTTCCACTTGAACCCCAAGTGCCCCAGTAACATGCCAGTAGCCTTCTGCGATGGTGGTGGGGCTGATGAGTCAGGATTTGTGGGACGCTTCACTCTTACTATGTGCCAGGCGCCACGTGAAGAGCTTCTCAGGCATCGTCCTAGGTAACGTGCACAGAGCTGGGGAGACAGCTGCTCTCTGAGCATCCCGACTGACCAGGTGAGGAAATGGACGTTAGCAAGATTAGGTGACTTGCCCAAGATCACATACCCTGGACAGAGCCAGAAGGCAGGGAGTGTGCTTCTAACCATTGCACTTGATACTCTTTCCTCCGTTATCATTGAATAAGAACCTCTCCTGGTTCCCTACAGATGCTGGGGGCGGGAGAATCCTGCGTGTGGCCCTCTTTAAGTGGCTGATCAGTGAGGGCTTGCTCCCAGGAGACAGGTCTGGCTTCTTGGGGGATCTTAGCCTCCCTCAAAAATCTCTTCTCAGTATCCTCAAAGCCTCACCCCACATAATATGTATGTAATTATCATTATTTCATTCTTGGCTCATAATCACTGATGTTTCTCAATCTGATGTACAATGTGAGTCACGGCATCTTTAGAGAACATTGAACAGAGAACATTGCTGTTTTTATTGATCGGGGACATACGTTTAAAGCAAAGAGTGGGTGTGCTATGCAAACACAGGCTCCGGACAATTTCGGTGGTAATCTTATCCAATTTCAACCCTGTGATAACCTCACCAAACAAGGGCTGGGGGGCTAACAAAAACTTTATGTTTGCTGTGCAAATGTAGTTTCAAGGCAAGCATCCATAGTGTCAACTCCCACCCCCAATGTCACTTCTAAGCCTCTCTCATACAGAAATTCTAGAAAAACCCCCAATGTCACTTCTAAGCCTCTCTCATACAGAAATTCTAGAACCACCCATGCATGTGATATTGTACGTATGGGTTCCCAAAAACTTTGCAGGTGTCAGATCAGGAAAAACAGTGGAGAAGCCTGGGCATTTGCCATTTGCCCTATCTTGGGTCCTGGTTGTCCAGCTTGATGATGCCTCCAAACCACTGCTGCTCTGATGTCCTAGGAGTCTGTGTGGTTGACAGCGTTGGCCCTTGTGCACCTGTCCCCTGGAGACTGGTGAGCCAGTCTGTGGGGAGGTCAGAGTTAATCTGATGAGCAGATGGAAGTGGAGGGATGGGGGCGGGGAACAATTCTTACATTATGTCCTCCTGGCTTGGAACAGAACAGGGATGAAAAGGAGTGGGGTGTACTTCTGGAATGCAGTGATTGCAATTTCCAGTGCCACTGGAGGTTCCAGCTCTTGCTACAAGAGTGCTGGAAACATAGGAAGTCGGATGCTGCTGGAAGGATCACCTCAACATTTTCCAAGAATGGCCACCCTGGGAGATGGAAGTTTGGGAACTGGCCTTGGGCAGCTAGTGGGGATAGGTGAGACTGTTAAAGCAGCTTGCAAGTGAGCACTAGCTCCATCCATGTGTTTGCAGGGGAATCTTGCCGCCGTTCCCATCTTGCACCCATACCCACAGAATGCAGATGTAGCCAGACTAACAATGTGGCCAAGATGAGTTCTTGCAATGGGTACTCACATGTGACTCTAAGGATGCTTCGAAGAAGTACTGGGGAGATATTCTAGGCAGGACTGCTACAGGGTGTTGCACAGGCTGTGCACTGCACAAAGGACCTTGAGTTGGCAAAAAGAGACTGGACCTTCCTGCACTCCACCTGCCCAACTGTGTATCCTGGTGCAGGTGCATTTTGCCTGGTGCAGTGCTGGATCTACCTGAGGAAAAAAAGGAAAGCCTCCTTTCCTAATGTGCTGCTAGCAGCCAACTTGTTCTGGGGTGGTGGATCTTTTTAGAGGATGGTAGTATACCTGTAAGGTCAGAGGCCCACTTTTTTGCATTTGCCTAATTCTTAGGTGGGTGGGATTTAAGTGGATGATGAGGAAAATGGTCATTTCATTCCCAGTCTTGACTCTTTAGAATCAGAACTGGATTCTCATTCCACATACTTGCTCTGTGACCTTGGGCTCAAGTTTCTTTACTTGATAACATGGCCACAAGATCACCTCGCTCCCTGGTTATTTTTTGGGTCCCGTGAAATCATATATAGTACCTGTGCCATAACTTCCTGCTTTTAAGTTCAGTGCTCAAGGTTTGTTTCACCTCTCCTGAGCCGTACCTGGGCAACAGAGACCCAGAGAAGTCAAAGGATGGATAGAGCATGGGCCATAGCACTGAGAAGGCCTGCATTTGGGTCTTGGCTCTGAAACTCAGATGGGCAGCTCTGCATTTCTGAGCCTCTGTTCCCTCATTTGCGAAGCGAGGACTCACACGTTCCCCCAAGGGCTTTATGAGCCTTAATTAAGAGAACATATGGAAATTGTCCTGTGCTGTGCTGAATGTAGTGTGAGTTTATAATAATAACTGTATAAAAATTTTCCCCATTTATCCTATACTGTTTTATATACCTTTCAAATTTTGTTTATTTACTCTTCACGTCAGCCTTAAGAAGAGAGAATAAGGATGATCCCCATTTTTACAGATAAGGAGAGCAAAGCACAGAGAAGTTAGGTAATGTTCCTGAAGTCACACAGTTCCTCAACATTACTTTGTTCACTTCTCTTGGTCCTGGGTTTTGAAATGAAGACAGCATGGCCAGGGTTCTTAGAGACCTTGAGTCTTTCCTTAACAGGGACTTCCCAGAAAAACCCCATAGATCCAGCCCTGTGGATCCAGTACCTTCCTAGTGCTTTAAACTTGTATTATCTCACTGAACCCAGAGAGCTCAGACAGGGAACCCCCAAAATGGACTAGGATCCGATTTTGTTTCCATCATCCAAATCATTGCCCACAACATTTTTGCCAGGTCCCCTTCCCCTGCTCAGTATTACTTACTTAATTATATTCCTATCATGCCTACCCCCCATTTTTTACATTATTGCTGCCTTACTACCTGCCTCTCCTTTCCTTTTTTCTTTTTTAAAGATTTTTTAAAATTTATTCATGAGAGACACAGAAAGAGAGAGAGAGAGAGACATGGGCAGAGGGAGAAGCAGGCTCCCCTACGGGGAGAGCCTGATGTGGGACTTGATCTCAGGACCCCAAGCATCACACCCTGAGCCGAAGGTAGACGCTCAACCACTGAGCCACTCAGGCGTCCCTTCACCCCTCCTTTTCAAAAAACTTAAATCCAGTGACTTAAAAGGAAAATTTAATATCAAGACCACGTATGGGAACCAGGATCACGAATGACCAATAGAAGAAATGCAGCAAATATCCAGTGTTGGTCGATTGTGGCTACACGCGCTGCCCGCTTGAAGCTGAGGGCCTGAGACCTATCCTTTCTGTGTTGCCCAGGGAGGCAAACGCTCAGGAGAGGCGTTGAAGACAAGTTTAGTACCAAACTGAGACTTGGCTTTGGAAGAAATGAGAAGGAGCAAAGAATCCGAGGAGTAAAGAATCTGCAGAAAACCTTCACGAAGCTCTCTGACTCTCTGACTCTGACGCAGTCCCCGGTCTGATAAGAGGATTTCTTCATAGTCCTTTCCTTGCAGGGGTTTTGTGATCAAAGATAGGTTTATTTGCAAACACTCCATCTCAGATGCTCATACATTTTGTTTCTTTTGAGGTCTATCCTGTACATGCCCCCCCTCCCCCATGGAGAGATCTTTGATGCTGACTGTGGGGGAAGGAGAGACGCTTGTGGTGTTTGGTGGAATGAGCTAGTTGACATGGTCAGTCCTGAGCCTCAAGTTTATTCGTATGGAGATTGGGTCTAATCCTACTGAAATGCGTTCATGCTTGAGTGCTGGCTTGTAGTAAGCTCTCGGTAAATGTCAGCTGCTGCTATTACAGCCCCTGTCACTGCGGTTCAGAATTTGGGGCTCATACTAGCTCAACTGCCACCAAGAGGTAACTGCGGTCCAGAGAAGCAAGTGGGTTGCCTGAGGCGTCACAGTGAAGGAGTGGCAGGGTGGAGGGGGAGCACCTTCCGCCCTGTCTTTGTCCACTGATCCCCATCTTAGGCTTCTGGCTATCATGTGTTAACTAGCAATATTTAATCTCTGAGCCTAACTTCTAGGTGAGGGGTGAGGGGAATCCAGGTCAAGCTCCCTTACTTCTGTTCAGATCACAGTTGGCCCTCATCAGAGAATATAAACAGCAAATATTCGTTGATCACTTACCAGGAGCTCTGGCCTCTTTGCTCCCTCTGCTACCACATTAACCTTGCCTCTTTCTTACATATCTCAAAATTGTCCTCACCCCCAGGGCCTTTGCACTTGCAAGTTGCCTCTGTTTGAACTGCTCTTTCCCCAGATGTCTGCAAGGCTTGCTTTCTCACTTCATCTCCGCTCAAAGATGACCCTCCTCAAAGGCTTTCCCTGACCAACAACAACAACAAAAAATCCTCCATTCTCTTCCCTGCCTTACCTTATCACTATCTGTCAGTTTATTATGCATTTAAGGAATGGGCAAGTCAGGGTAAGCAGCTGAGGATTGGCTGGTGCAAATCACTTCAATGGGCTCTGGGGCGCAGGCTGTCCCCTAGGTGTCTGGTACCTGACCCTCAGTGATTAAGGCCGGTGGGTGGATCATGGCCTGGAGACAGAGAGAGCCAAATAAGAGAGGTGGTTGCGGGTGTGGGCTTTGGATTGGGCAGGTTTGCATCTGAAAAACACCTGAGTTATTTACTATCACGAGGAACTAGCTAGCCCTGGGAGGGGCTGACCTTTCAGAGTTATCAAGGTCCCAAGATATCAGAGCGTCAAATTCAGAAACTAGAACACACACTTGATTCGGTCTTCCATAGTCTTCTCTTCTCGCACGAGGCTACTGATCTAGCCTCGTAGGCCTTCTTTTGGTTCTTCAAACCCACCAAGCTTGTTCCTGCCTCGGGGCCTTTGCACTTGCTGTTTTCTCTGCCTGGGTTGCTCTTGCTGCTGATCTGCCACAGTTGGATCTTTCTGGTCATTCAAGTCTTAGCCCTAACAAGCACCTCTTCTGAGGAGTCCTCCCGGATTACCCCTCCTCAAGAATACTTGTCCTCCTTACCCCACCGGTCACTCTCTACATCCTCCTGTTTTATTTCCTTCGTGGAATTCATCACAGTCTGAATTATGGTCATTATTTGCTCACTGTCTGCCTTCAAAAGTAGGCAGTGGGCAATGGAAGGGCACAGCTTGTTTTGTTCCCCACAGCATCCCCCGTGCCTGGGACAGCACCAGACATGTAGTAGGTACTCAGGAGACCAGTGAATGATTTAACTTGGATTTGAACCCAGGTGGCCTTGATTTCAGAAGACATGAATTTTCAGAAACTCCAGACTGTGGCATTTGTGGAAGACCTGAGCTAGAGGCAGCATTCTGGCTCTCCTTTCTAAAGTTGGAAAGACCGAGGCCCAGAGAGGGCCTGAGGGACCTTCCCAGCTGCTCCCAGCCAGGTGGTCCCAGAACCCTCATCCCTGCCCCTGCACGCTCTCCGGCAGGGTCTGACCCTTTGCCCACATGGCCCCCTTGGCCTCGGAGCTGCTCCTCTGAGGCCCGGCCAACTTTCCACTTTCCTGGAGCTCCTGCCAGGTGTGTAAACAGGCCGATGTGATTCCTGGGGATGCAGCAGGGAGCAAGATCGTTTCCCGACCAGACGCAACAGGACAGTGCCCTCTGGACTGATGAGCAGGACTTTCTGCCCTCCCTCCCTTTCCCCTCCCCCCCCTCACCCTTGCCCGACCTTGAAGACACAGAATCAACACCTTAGCAGAGCCAGACCTGACTGGGGCCTGGAACAAGTCACACCCGTGTTCCTGAGCTGTTCTTTCCCGCTGAGATGCATCAGGGGAGAGACACACCAGGACACAGTTCAAAGCACCTCCTGCCAGGTTACTTCCCTCCTCTGAGCCTCAATTTTCTCATCTGCAAAGTGGGCATATCAAAGCCTACTTGCTGGGAAGACTTCAAAACATCTGACACAGAGTAGGTGCTCAGGAAAGGAGCCTGGCTGTTGCTATTTATCTGCATTATGGGGGTACCAGGCTCTTGGCTCTGCTCCTTGTCCCTGAAACCTACAGGGCGAGAGGTAACCAATGGGGATGAGCCTGTGTTGTTGGGTAGAGGGAAGCACCAACACACAGAACGGAACAGTGATCCCCAGCTGATAAAGAAGTGGGAAGAGGGCTGAGGGGACCACAGGCCCCTGCTGGCCAGCCCGGGGGCTCTCTTGGCCCGCCTGTCCCTTTGCTCTACTCTCCTGCGTAGGTCCTTATCAGCAGTCTGGGCCAAGATGGGGATTTGATTTCAACCGTATAAGCTCTGTTACAGGAATGTGCTGGGGTCCCTGGGAGGCTGCAGGAAGTGAATTCAAGCTTGTTGATGGCCTGGGCCACATGCCTGATCCGTGCCCCAGGAGGCTCCTAAGAGTCGTAGCCAGCACCTCTCCAGTACTTATTAAGTGCCAGGCCCAATTCAAAGCACTCAGCATATGCTTGCTAGCTCATTATGCTCACCACGGCTCTGTGGGGCAAGTGCTGCTCTTGCCCACATTCACAGATGGGAGAACTGAGGCACAGAATGATTTAGCCACTTGTCTACACTCCCAAGGCTTGGAAGCTGCAGACCCTGGCATTCTAGCTCTGGAATCTGTGCTCTTAGCCACGACCTGTGATGCAGGGATGATGGACACATTTTACAGATGGAAAGGTCAAGGCTGAGAAGTGAGGCCACTTGCCCAGCACCTCACAGTCACTGAATGAGTAGTGGGGCTGGCATTTGACCCTTGGCCTACCTTGTTGAAGGCCCACACTCTTGCCTGGTTGGGTGGAGGCAAAGGGGAAAGGAAGTGATTGTGCCGCCTGCTGTCAGGGACCTCAGGAAGAGTTTTCCAGAAGACAGAGATGTCATCCTGGCCCGAGTAGGAGTTTGGAAGTCTCAGGATGCTCTCTGAAGACAGGAACTAACATGGGGTGGTCATACATGATGGATGGGAGCTTGGATTTGGCTGCTTGGGTTCAAATCCTGGCTTTTTAATATGCTGTGTAACCTTAGGCCAGTTACTTAACCTCTCTGTGCCTCACCTATAACCTGATAGTGTCATAACCAATAATGTTTGTAAAGGTCTCAACAAATTTGACCTGATTTCATGGGCAAACCACCTACTACGTTCCAGGTTCTGGGAACTGCTTTAAATCAGTGAGTCTCAAGCATTTTGCTCCACAGGAGACAATTGGCAGAGTCTGGAGACATTACTGGTTGTCACGACATGATGGAGGTGTGACTGGCATTGAGTGGGTAGAGGCCAGGCATGGGGCTAAACATCCCACAGCACGGGACGCCCCTGCTACAGCGACCTCAGGCCCCGAACTTCCGTGGTGTGGTGCTCCAGAAGCTCGCCTTCTGTGTGTTCATTGTTTTGATCCCCCAGCCAGCCTGTGAGGCAGGCACAGTCAAATCCCATTTTCTGTCCAGTACTCAGGCCGAGGGTGCCTGGGTGGCTCAGTGGTTGAGCGGCTGCCTTCGGCTCAGGTCATGATCCCAGGGACTTGGGATCGAGTCCTGCATGGGGCTCCCCGCTGCTTCTCCCTCTGCCTCTCTCCTGACTTGCTCTCTCTCTCTCTCTTTCTCTCTCAAATACATAAATAAAATAAAATTAAAAAAAAAAAAGAAAAAGGAAGCAGGCCTGGGGGTCTGTGCTTGCCTGTGGGCCACAGCCTGGCTGCAGAGGCCTCACTGGTGGGGAGGATTTGGAAATACCCCTGCCGCCCAGCCTGCTCCTGGCTGTGCTGGGTGGAGCTGACCCCTCGTCCCCTCTGCCCCAGGGCTCTCAGCGGGCGACACACTGGTCCGTTGGGAGAAACAAGAGAGGCCCTTGTTCTCTGCCACTCACAGCTGCTTGTCCCCATACTTTCGCACTTGCACCTTCCTCTCCTGACACACTGCTCTCCCCGCCGCCTCTGCGGCCCCTTCTCTTTGAAAGGCCTGGAACTTAGCAAAACCTCGGTGAGGGGTGTGTGTGTGTGTGTGGGTGCTGAGCAGGGCGTTTTACAGCTGAACCCCAAACCTAGACGTGTTGGCACTTGGCTGGCAAGTGTATCTGAGGGGCGCTGACATCTGGGCCGAGAACATGGGGTGTCCAGGCCAGGGAGCCCGGCAGAGGCCTGGGGCTGCACCCTGCTCGAGGGTCATCTCCCTCCTCTTGCTGGGGGACCAGGGGCTTGAGACCTGTTCTGAAGGCACTTCTCACCTCTGCTAACCTGACGCCCACCTAGGGGGCCTGTTTCCATTTCCTGCTCCCCACCTTTTTTCTTCTGGGGACCTAGATTCCTCCAGACCTTGGCTTTTTTCCTTTAGGAGAGGGGTCTGCCTGGAATCCCTGGGCTGGCGTGTCCTTCCCAGAACCACTTTCTGGGGGAGAGGGGCAGTGTCGTGAAAGTGTGAACACTGACATGACACCAAACTTCCGGGAGTCCTCTTGCTCCCTCTCTTCCTGGCTGTATGACCGTGGGCAAGCGACTTAGCCTCTCTGTGCCTCAGTTCCCCCTCTGTAAAATGAGGACTGATAGGACCTACCTCGTAAGGGTGTTGGCTCATATACCTTGAATACTTGGGGCTGTGCCTGGCCCATAAGAGGTACTAGGTCAATAGTTGCTATTAGTGTTATTTTACTACTAGTGGTAGTAATATTTGCATTACAAATGAGCTTGGGGATCCAGGCTCTGGAAGTGCTTTACAGAGTATGAGGCTTACTCCTGGGTCCTCTTGGCCTCCTCCCCGCACTCACTGTGTGGGTTCTTGGGTCTTCTGAGCCTCTGTTTCCTCCCTTATAAAACAGAATAAGCTTTTCCTAGGGGCTGCAGAGATTCAATGAGATAGAGCTTATCAGAGAGAAACCTCTTTTTCTTAGTCTGAAGTCTGGAACCCCAGAAGCCTGAGAAGGGAGGGATTGTGGGCAACAGAGGGTCGTTGTCAAAAGGGGCTTGGAAACTCCATAGGTCAGGCCTCTGCAGCAGGGGCCAGCTTCCTCCAACTCCCCATGTGTGCCACTGGGGCTCCCAGGATGCCTGGAGCAGGGCCTGCCTGACCAGAGTATGAGTGGAATGATGGGAAATAGTAGAGAATTGAAAGTGTTAGGAGCAGGACAGACTCCTAGTGCAAAGTAGTGGGCGCACAGGATATGGCCTCAGCTGACCCGGGTTGCCCGCTGGTGTGGCCAAGAACTTGCTCCACGAGTGACCAAAGCATGTGCCAGACTCAGTTTCCTCATCTGTCTAATGGGCCTGCCTACCTCATGTGGCCATCGTGAGGATCCAGGAAAGCTAAGATTTTGTTAACAGTAAAGTGCCTCAGGGCCCCTGGGTGGCTTAGTTGGTTAGGTGGCTGCCTTTGGCTCAGGTTGTGATCTCAGGGTCCTGGGATGGAGCCCCTCATTGGGTTCCCTGCTCAGTGAGGAATGTGCTTCTCCCTCTCCCTTTCACCCTTACTCATTCTCTCTCTCTCTCTCTGCACTCTCTCTCTCAGACAAATAAAATATATATTTTAAAGAAAACAGTAAAGTGCTCTGCAAATAGTAAATTACAAGCAGGGATCCCATCTACCTTGTTCATTCACCAATGTACCTTCCAACAAACACCTGGCGCACAGTAGGTGCTTAATAAATATGTCCAGAAGGAATGTGGAATAAAATGACTATTTCCTGTATGCCAGGCACCGTCCCCAAGTGATTAATACATTCGGTCAAAAACTATTAATTGAGCACCTACTATTCCAGAGGAACATGGCAGTGAACCATATAGTTGCAAGTCTTTGTACTTATGGAACTGACATTCTAGGGAGGGAGACATTGAAAAAAAGAAACCAGAAAAATAAGATCTATGGTATGGCAGATGGTGATAAGAATAAAATCAGGGAAGGGGAGCGGGGAGTTGACAATGGAGGTAGTGCAATTGTAGAGTCAGGAAGGTTTCATTGAGGAGGGAATATTTGAACAAATACTGATGGAGATATTTGAACAAAGCTGAGCACATATAAAGGAAGAGCAAGGGACGGAGGTGCAAGGCACTGAGGTAAGAGCATGACAGGTGTTCATCAAATGATCTTCCTGGGCCTCAAGACAACCCTTCCCAGGAGACAGGCCCTTGGCCCCCTGAACATGGAGACACTAAGTACCAGGGCATAGCTGGGATTTAGAGTCACATCCTCCTCTTGCCTTCAAGCCAGATTTCACTTTTGGCCAGAGAAAGGGCTCCTGTTAGTACAGGCCTCCAAAGACGTGGGGAGGGGCTCTTGAGAAGCAGGGCGGGTAGGGAAGCCCTGAGGGGGGCTTTAAGTGTACCCCTACCCCACGTTGGGAACTGAAGGGCCCTCTGGACAGATGGGGACACTGAGGCCCAGAGAGGGGAAGGAACTGCCCAAGGTCACACTGTGGGTGGCTTTCTTTTTTCAGAACAATGTGCTCTATCCCCCTTGGGCTGAGCCCGGGCTGGGGCCTCCCGAGTCCCATGGGGCTCCCCCCCCCCCCACTAATAAATGATTAGTGAAGCTTGGACAGCCGTGATGTGTGAGCTGCCCCAGGAACACTTTTAATGAATGTCTTCAAGAACTTGAACTTGTTAGAACATCTGCTAATGAGTCCAGGGGTCTAACCAATCCAGTCCAGAGGAATGGTAGGAGGGTGAGGGGGCTGGCCTCGGAGGTCTCCCGAGGCGAGTCCCCCCCCACACACTTTTTCCTCTTTCCCCCCTTGAGTTTTGGGCCCAGATGGACACAGGTGGGTCTTAACTGCTTCCTCGGCTGTTTTCAGGCACAGGAGAGGAGAGCCCTGGTGGGAAACCAGACCAGACTTCTGGGCTGCCGCCACTGTTTCCTTCTGGATCACCCTGGGCTTGTTTCCGGCTTAACCTTCTAAGCCTCAGTCTCCTCCTGGAAAATGGGCACACTAACCTCAGCTCTGTGTATCCTCAAGGCTGAACAGACCCAGAGAGGATGAGACAGGGCTTATAAAGTACTTTTCTGTTGAGTGTCCTTTCGTTTTCTTTAATACCAGAATGTGTATGGAACAAAAGTCACAATACATGTAAAGGAGCTCAGCCCAGCACCCGCGCAGAGTAAGCGCTGGCTGTTACTGTCACTGCTATTTTCCTTGCTGGGCCTGGTCCAGGGCCCTGGGCTCAGACCACATGGAGGGAGTCCCACTCCATCTCTGCCTAGAAGCGCACCCATGAATCAAAAAGTGGGGGTACCTCTCGGTGCCTATTTTCTCATTTCTAAACGGGCTCGTGTGCTGAGCAAGTGAGTTAATGCATGGCAAGGGCATGCTCGGCAGCTGCCAGGAGAAGCCCTCAGTAGATGGTAGCTTTATAGTCCTCATCTAGGGCTCATACTGAGGCAGTGTGACCTTGGGCCAGTCACCCAAGCTCTCTGAGCCACGGCAGGCTGGGGATGGCAGTTGTAGCTGCCTCATGGGGCTGTGTGTAGGATTGAACAAGGGAATCCCTGGGAACCTCCCTGGCCCGGTAACAGTGCTCCATGCCACAGCTGTGGTATCTCTCTGAGCCAATGAGCGAGAGTCGCTGGAGAGACTGGGTGGGGAGTGGAAGGGAGAAGAGAGGAGAGAGGGGACGTGCCCCCAGTCTGTGGGGCTTTCACAGAAGGGCCACGGCCACACTCCCTTTGATCTCTCTCCCAGTTTTCTGAGGATGGCGTAACATGCCTCCTGATGTACTGATGAGGACCCAGAGGCCCAGAAGGGACACCTTTCTGTCCAGAGCTTGCAGCTGGTTGAGTGCTAGACCAGGCTTCACCCCCAGAACTATGCGATTCCTGGCAGCCTTGCACCCCTGGGCCTCGCCTGCTTTGGTTAACTCCCCCTTTGCAAGTGGAGGCCACAGGCCTAGATGCAACTCTGTTTCTTGGGTTCTCTCTTGTTTTGCTTGACCAGGCCCTTTCCCTTTCCCTGGGGGGCCAGTGGTGTGTGTGTGCTCCAAACTCTCTTCCCTTTGGGATCCATGTCTGTGTGTCACCCAGAATCACTGCCTTCATCCTTACTTGGCAGACCTGAAGTACCTCGCAGATCCTTGGGAGGAAATTTCTAGTTTCCAAGGGTAGGAAAGTAACAGAAAAGCAACAGGGGCAAGAAATGAGCTCAGGGAAACAGAGCTTGTCAGCAGTGGTTCACGTTTTGTGAAGCGTTGACTTGGTGCCAGGTGTGGCTCCCAGCACATTATCTACATTAACTTACTCAATCCCTGTAACAATAACTCCGGGAGTTGAAATTCTTATCATTATCATCATCCCCATTTTACAGATGAGGGGACTGAGGCATAGAGCTATGTCACCTACTCCAGGAGGCAGTCAAGGCAGGATGTGAACCCAGGCACTCTGGCTCGGGATGCCAAGAGCATGACTCCTAGGGTCCTCTGCTTTTTGGGGCCAGGCCCAGATTTCCACCACTGTGTCCTAACTCCCTGTGTGCTGCTGCTTCTGCTGATCCCAACCGTTCCTGCCTCTTGGGGGCTGGTCATCCTCCAGGTGCCGGACCACCCTGGTGACTGTGATGCCATCGCTCTCATGTTATCTGTGTGCACACTGAGGCTCTGAGTGGGGAGGTGGCCTGCTTGAGGTCACTCACACCAGTAGCTAGTGTCTGAGCTACGAAGCTTCTAGCCCCCAGTGGCTGCAAGGGTTCTGTTCACTGCACAGGCACTGAGCTGGGGGTCATGAGAGAATACTGAGCGGTTTAAGGCATCGCTTCTGCCTTTCTAGAGTTTGGGGCTTCCCACAGTCCGCCCTGCGCCCCCCTAGGGAATGGGCCTTTAGTGGGCCTTTAGCTGGAGGGCACCACCGGGGGCTGCTGGCCTCAGTCCTACTCCCTGATGGGCTGGCCAAGCCGCTCTCTGCCTGGCAGGGAGCCACCTCTGGTGCCCGCTGGGAGCCTGGCCATGGCTCAGTGTCCTGACAAAAACGCCTGCCGCAGTTCAGTAGGGAGATGGGGCACAGGAGGGATGGTGGTGGCGGGGGGGTGGTTTCTGCACCGCTCCTGCCCTGGCCTCAGAGAACATTTGCCGGGGCAAGCGGGAGGGCAAGCTTGGGGGCAATGGAAAAAAATGGCCTTGTGTCTGCCTGGAAAATCATTCCCCAGCTCAAAAATTAACCACCTGACATGGCATTTTTTTCTTTCTCCCCCACTTCATCTCTTCGTATTTTGTCTGCAGACTTTAATCCCTGTAGTAATGGATTGGCTAAACCCAAGAAGCTGAGATTTCCTTGGTGGGGGGATTATAAGGCTTCCTGTAAGAAATGCCGAGGCTAGCTTGGCATGACGAGGTCAGGGTCAGGGACTGTCCTGACCAACCCTGTGGCCCCCGTTCTTGCTCCCACCCAGGGCAGGGACCAGCGTAAGCCTGGTGAGGCACCCAGGGAGCAACGTTTAAGCTGGGCTTGCTGTCAGATGGGGCACTTGCCTCACCCCTTCCAGCCCTGCTCCCAAATGCCCTGCCTGGTAAAGCTCAAGGCAGCAGTCTTTCAATGAAACAAGGTAAGGTAAGTCCTTCCCTTGTACTCGCTGTGTGACCTCAGGCAAGACACTCTCCTTCTCTGGATGATCATTGTACTGGGGGAAGTGTAGACCAGGGCGTGTCAACCCTGACACTAATGACATTGACAGTACTGAAAACAAAAACAAATAATCCTCTCTTGGGGGGCTGTGCTATGCATTGGCCGGTGTTTAGCAGCATCCAAGCCTCTACCCACTAGACACCAGAAGCACCCTCCCCATCATGACAACCCTAAATGTCCCCAGACAAATGTCCTCCAGGGGACAAAATTACTCCCTGTTGAGAACCACTGAATTAAATGATCTCAGGCCCATTCTCTGATATTTTAAGATTTTTTTTTTTTTTTAAGAATTAAGAACAGCATTTCCGAAGCCTAATTGCAAGGAATTAAATTTGTGTTATTAAGAATGTAGTAACACCATGACTCCATGATTACTAAGAACAAAGAAAACATAACAGCTCATATTTATTGAGTGCTTTCGCATAACTTTCACTGGGTCAGTGGTTATCTTATTCTCTCCAGGTGTAAATAGAAATCACTCTCCAAAGAAGGTGCTATTATTACGTGCCTACAGCAGATAAGGAAACTGAGGCTGAGGCCAGTTGAATACCCGGATCACACAGCCAGAGTATGGAAGTACTGCAGTTCTAACTCAGGCTTGCCTGATTCCAGAGCCTGTGCTACTTCTCCTGCGCGTATAAATATAAATAAGCAAAAAGGCAGGACAACCCTTTCTGATGACCAAAGCCCTAGGTGGAAGGCACTTTTGGTTCAAGTTGCTGGGATCCAGACTTTTCTGTTCCATTCACCTTTTTGAAGCAGTCTGAAAGCAGCAACAGAGCAGCAGAGAGAGAGGAACCCGCCATCCTGAGGAAAGACGCCAGATCGCAGTGCCATCCCCAGGGTGTGAAGACAGGCGGACGCTGGCGGTGGGGTTTGGGCCACATTGCAGGAGGCCGGGAGTGACTCGAGCCTCAGCAGTTCCTGGGCAGCGTCCAGACTTCTGAAGTATTTTTCAAACCTTCTGAGCCCTTTATGAATGCTGGCAAAGCCTGAGCCATGCACAGTGGGGAAGGCAGTGTCCCCAAGACACATGTGACAATACAGAGTTCAGATGAACTGGATGAGGAGGCTTGAAGATCCTGGGCACAAAGCGGGATGTTCAGGTGGCAGGCGGAAGAGAAAGGATCGATAGCGCCCCACTGTGTGGCTTCAGTGGTTCTCACTTTCTTAGTCAAAGAGTTGTAAAGCTCAGGACGCCTGGTGGCTCAGTGGTTGAGGGTCTGCCTTTGGCTCAGGTCCTGATCCCGGGGTCCTGGGATAGAGCCTGCTTCTCCTCTGCCTATGTCTCTGCCTCTATCTCTGTGTGTCTCATGAATAAATAAAATCTTTTTTTTTTTAAGTGATGTAAAGCTCAAAGAGACACCAAAGAACTATGATATTCTTGCTTAGAATGGAGACATATTTCAGGCAGTGCTGGTAAGACAGGGTTCTGGGAAGATCAGCGCTGCCAATGCATAGACCCCTGCTGCCTCAGCTTTCCCTCCAGCCCCTCTCCTCACACTCACCTTTCACAAAGAACTCACCTGAGAAGAATGGCCCCCTGCCCTGTTCTGTGATGAGGAGCCAGCATGGGACCTGCAGGAAGGCAGTATGAGAAATAAGATAACAGAGAATATCAAATACAAAGTAAAGAATGAATACTGGAAGAGCTGCATTATCAAGGAGGAGAAACTGTGGAACAGACACTTCTCTGTGAAATAAGAAAAAAAATTAAAGAAATCATGGCCTTCCTCATATAAATCTCAAGACGTGAAATAAAAGGGTCAAAGGAGAGGCAGTGAAAAATAGAAGGACGTGAAGAAAGCAGGGTTCTGGAAGGAGAGGAAGAGAAAAATACAGCTGCTCTTTTATAAAAGCCATATTAGAAACAGCAAGATGGAGACAGGTTAAACACATAGTCAGAAAAAAAATACAAAATATAAAATAAAAACATACTCAGGGACATGATATGCAGGCTGAAGAAGATAGAGCAAGATGAAGTGGGAAAAAAAAAAGTAAGAAAGGAGGAGAGGAAATGACCAGTGTGGTATACAAAGGAAATCCAACTAATGCATAATTGGCATTGCTCGAAATAAAGAAATAGAACAGAAAACAGTGCAGCTCTTCTTCCACTTCCAGCAGGGTTACATCCCGACAAACTGATTGTAAGTTGGAAATATCGTAGGTCACCAATGCATTTGCTACACCTAAACTACCGAACAGCCCAGCCCAGCCTCTTCTGCCCTAAACAGTGCTTGGAACACTACGTTAGCCTATAGTTGGGCAGAGTCATGTAATGCCGAGTGTTGAAATGGAAAGCAGAATGGTTGCATGGGTGCATGATGGTGGCAGGTGCATAGGTGGTTGCCCTTTGGGATTGCGTGCCCGTGGCTGCTGCCCAGCATCTGTTAAGAGCATGAGAGGGCATCACTGATTATTGCTGGCCAGAGAAAAGATCAAAATTCAAAGTATGGTTTCTGCCGTGTGTGTGTTGCTTTGCATGCCATCCTCACGCAGAAAAAACAGAAGTTGAACCGTCGAAAGTTGGGGACCATCTGTATTAGAATCTTTAATAGCGGAAAACTTCCCTAAGACGAAAGTAAAACATATGCGGATTTTCTGTGTCCCAGAAAAAAAAACTTCTAGAGTCTCATCAACACTGATATATATAGTTTATTTATTTATTTCATGGTGCATTAATGGACTGGCGGGTTTAAATAAAAAATCTTATGGATATCAAGGCAAAAACTTCAGGTGAGCTATACGGAGGAAGAAATCAGGCTGGCCTCAAATTTCCACTAACAATGAAATATCTAGTAATCCTCGGAGAAAGAAAGTGCAACCCCAGAGTTTTACAGATATATTACTGGTGTATTCAGAGAAAGTCTTCTCTAAGAAAATACCGTATTTGTGGTTGAAATTTGGAAAGTAAGGCATATAATGAAGAAATAGAAGTGTATTCGTAATCTCACTCCTAAGACCAGCAGCCTGCCGGTCAAGTACATATTGCAAGTGCTCTCGCGCACACTCAGTCTAATGGGGTCCCCTGGGATGTACCATATTCTTCTCGGTCTGCAAGTGAAGGAACTCACGCTTAGGGGGTTCAGTGGCCTTCGGATTCTGTAGCAGAACCACCACACCCAGACTTCCTGGGCCTCAGGCCAAATGAGCAACTCTGTCCACCAGAATTTTCTGATGATGGAAATGTTCTTATCTGCTCTATTCAGAGTGGTGGATGCTAGTCTCAAGTAGCTACTGAGCTACTGAGCTACTGTGGCTCCCGGGACCAAGAAACTGGAATCCCAAATTTCATTCAATTTTAATGAATTCAAACATCTATAGCCAGGTGTGGGCAGAAGCTCTGTGTGTGGACGGCCCAGCTCTGGAGATTTCCTTGGCATTCTTTTCCCTTCCATTTCAGCATCCCCCAACCCCCTCCACATCAGGTTCATCCAAAATCTGGCTGCTGTGTCAACCTTGATAATCAGGATCGGCAAGAGCTGCCGGCACCTGTCTCCCCAGGCTGCGGCCTGCTTCAGGCTCATCCACTCCTGGAGGATTCAGCCGAGCGGTGCCAGCTTCTAAAGGCACAGGGGAGGGGCCGGGTCGCCAAGAGCTATTTCACTAGAAGCCATGATTCCATCTATCCTGGGCCACCTCAGCAAGATTCCATCTCCTGAAGCGGAGCCTCTGGGCAGAGCAAAGCGGCAAAGGGGCAAATTGCTGACTTGGAGATGACCCAGAAAATGAATTTCTGCAGGATCAGACACCTGCCCCAACCTCAACTCCAGAAGTTAAAATTCAAAGGAACAAGGCCCTGGGATCATGTGACTCGATGCTTCTACCGTAATCTGCCTTTGAGGGATCAAAGAAGTCTCTGTTTGCAGGCCGAACTTCCATGCGTCCAAGTGGCTGGTCTGAGTTCATGAAAGGGGAGGAGGGGGTGGTGGAGGTGAAGAGGCAGAGCGGGCACAGAGGTGCTGTGGGCTGGAGTAAAATCGTGGATCTGCCTGGACCCCACTCCCTGGCCCACCATTTAAGTGGTAACCAGGCCTGGGTGCGGTGACCTCTGCTCTGGTGCTCTGCATGGTCCTCAAGAGATCACTGCTCCTCACCAGACCTGAGTTTCTATGCATATAAGATAGGAATTTTAAAGTGGAGCAGAGATTTTTTAATATAGCCTCCCATAATCCCTCTTGTTCTGTGAACAACTTGACATTAGATTCGGAATTGTGTGTGTGTGAGCACTTTACTGGAATGTTATACCAATTAAAACCATTTAGACCGGAGATCAAAACGCGGTGACCATGGGTTTGATACTGCTTGCAGATGTGGGTTTTGTTTTTGTTTTTGTTTTTTTTGCCTGTACTTTCCTCTTAAGAAGCAAATCTTTTTAAAACTCTGAGATTTCACATAAAAGCATGGTTTCTAGCTTTTTTTGAAGAATCAGGAGATCTGGCATCATGGGGTTCCTGTTCTCATGACAACAACCAGAAGCTGGGCAGCAGTGGTTATTCTTCGAGGAACCTATACCCACCCCCATTTGCCACAGTCCCCACTCCTCCCTATTGCACTCCTGACGCTGAGGCCTAGTGCCAGCTGTGATTTACTGTCAAGTGAGAGCCGTCTCCCTGCTACTAAAACAGCGGCACTGCCAGAGGTGCAAATCAGACTCAAGAAAACGATGGGATTTTTTTTTTCTTCTGCCAACCCACTTCACTCCTTAAGCTGTCCCCTGCCCTTGTGTTTGTGCTGCCTGATTTAGATCATGTATTCATTCATCCCGCCAATATCCATTGAGGCCCCGGAGACAGAGGTGAACAAATAAAGACAAGGGTCGTGTTTGTATGGAGCTCATGGTCTGGTGGATGAAAGGGGGGAATAAGGCAACAAAAGAGAAGTACTTCAGTGATTGGGAAGTGCTTGACAAGAACAAGGCCAGACAATGGAAAGCTGACCACAATCGATAGTGTGGCCAGAGAGGGGCTCCCTGAAGAGGTGACCTTTGAGATGAGGGCCAGACAACCAGCAGGAGCCAGCTGGACAGAGATGGGGGTGGAGGGGCCCCGGCAGAGGGGACGACAGCAGCTGCAAAGACCTGGAGGTGGGAACTGGTTCGGCCTGCCCGATCTCTGAGAGCCCACCACTCAGTGTGTATGGGCGCCCACTCTCCAGGCCTTGCCCCCAAGACTCCTGGGAGATTTTTGCTCTCAGAGTCAGTGCTGTCCTCCAAGCCTGACAGGGATGGGGGCGGGGGGTGTGGGGAGCAGGGGTATGTATTAATTCCCCACCAGATGTCTGGCATCCAACTGGCAATTCTGAATCCATTTGCCCACAGGAAGCCCAGCTAGGGCAGGGAAGTTATTTGGGGTCACCTCGGCCCTGCTCCAAGCCCTAACTAACCTGCGAGGTAATGAAACACACTCTTGACCCACTTACTGGCAAAGCCCCCATTCTGGCCAAGGATCAACTTCCCAATTCCTGCCACTCTCCTTGGGTCACCTCCCCAGCCGACATGTGCTGTTATCTGTTCCTCCGCAAAGGACTGGTGTTGACATCTTGGTGAGAGCACCAAGGGAGGGAGGAGTGGGAGTGGGAGTGAGTAGAGATAAGAGAGAGTGAAACAGAGAGAGAGCGGGAGGGAAGAAGAGGAAGGGGGAGAAAACAGGCCTGGGACTCGGAGCCTTTGAAAGGCAACCCCTTAGAGCCAGAATTTATCAGTAACCCCTCACTCCTGCCCCCATTACATAATGTGTCATACATGTACCCTGAACAAAAGGATGCATAGGATGTCACCCCCAAAGCAGATGCATTTGTATGTCCACAGCAGCTTTACTCATATTGCTCCAAACTGGAAACAATCCAAATGTCCATCAGCAGAAGGAGGTACAAACCAACGGTGGTATAGTCACACAGTGGAATACTACCCAACAGTAACAAAGAATGGACCGCTGATACCCACAACCACGTGGATGAATCTCGTAGACTTTGTACCGAGCAAAAAGTACAAAAGTACATCCTGTGCGATTCCATTTAAGTCCAGGGACAGGCAATACCAGCTTCCAGCTTCCAGTGATGGAAATTACAGGGCAGACTGGGTGGCCCAGTGGTTTAGTGCCGCCTTCGGCCCAGGGCCTAATCCTGGAGACCCGGGATTGAGTCCCACGTTGGGCTCCCTGCATGGAGCCTGCTTCTCCTTTTGCCTGTGTCTCTGCCTCTCTGTCTCTCTGTGTCTCTTGTGAATAAATAAATCTTAAAAAAAAAAAAAAAATCAGCAGTGTTTTCAAAGGGGCATGAGGATTGACCGAGAAAGGGCAAAAGGAAACTTTGTAGGGTAACAAAAACATTCTCTATCTTGATTGGGATGGGTTGTGGGTATGTACACTTGTTAAACCTCAAACTGGTTACTTAGCAATGGATATACTTGATTGTATGTGAATTATCGCTCTAAAGCAAGTTTTTGAAAAGTCACATTTATTTTTCTCTCCTGCAGTTGCTCTAAAGTGTTTTTAGTAGGGGACGATCTTCCCCTATAATGTGGATGAAGTAGAGGATAGTATTAGTACCCATCATTGAATGAGTTAATACATGAAAATGTTGGTGTTTTTGGTTGTCATCGTCTCCATAATTCTTTTGCATGGTGATGAGAGGCAGGAGAGACAAGGAAACTGGTTTCCCAGATGGCTTTGCAAGTCCCATCATGCTCAAGCATTACTCTTTTCAATGCCCTCGTCAGGGTAAGAGAGTAGCAGGGTTACCCTGACCTCATAAAATGAATTGTATCTCGTTTCTCTATTCTTTGGAAGAGCTTATGTAAGATGTGTATTTTTTTTTTAAGATTTTATTTATTTATTCATTAAAGACACAGAGGAGAGAGAGGCAGAGACACAGGCAGAGGAAGAAGCACGCTCTATGCAGGGAGCCTGATGTGGGACTCGATCCAGGGTCTCCAGGATCACACCCTAGGCCGCAGGTGGCGTTAAACCGCTGCGCCACTGGGGCTGCCCAGATGTGTATTTTTTTATTCCTTAAATGTTTGGTAGAATTACCACTGAAGCCAGCAGGCCTTTTTTTGAAGGTTTTTTTTTTTTTTTTTTTTTTTTTTTTTTTTAGGAAGGTTTTTGATGCTTGATTTTGCCCCTTTAATAGATACTGGGGATCCCTGGGTGGCGCAGCGGTTTAGCGCCTGCCTTTGGCCCAGGGCGCGATCCTGGAGACCCAGGATCAAATCCCACGTCAGGCTCCCGGTGCATGGAGCCTGCTTCTCCCTCTGCCTGTGTCTCTGCCTCTCTCTCTCTCACTGTGTGCCTATCATAAATAAATAAAAAAAAAAAAAAAAAAAAAATAGATACTGAAACATTTGGCTTTTTCTTTTTCTAATAGTTGAATAAGTTATATTTTTTGAAAAGTTTTTCTATTTCTTCTAGGTTATCAAAGTTAATGGTAGAAAGTCATTCATATAACCCCTATATTGTCCTTTTGAAACTATAAGATTAGATCAGTTTATGAGAATGGGACCCCGTAATGGGATTATAGCCTTTGGAGAAAGAGAGCTTTCTGTGTGCACACACCAAGTAAGGACCAGGTGAGGACATAATAAGGAGATGGGATCTATAAGCCTGGAAGAGAGCTGTCACCAGAACCCAAATGTGCTAACACCTTGATCTTAGATTTTCCAGCTTCCAGGACCATAAGAAGTAAATGTCTGTTGTTTCAGCCACTAAGCCCATGGGATTTGGTTATAGAAGCCTGAGCTAAGGTAGACATATGTCTTCTAAGCCAGGATACCTGTCGGTCTGTCAGGTGGTATATAAAAAATAAGATAGCTGTGGCATGTCTTCCTGAGCCAGCAGTAAGACTTGACAGAAAATAGTAGTTTATTTTTAAAAAAATAGTTGCATTATGGAACATGATACCAAGCATGGGTTGAAGAATGTCCAGTTTGCAACAGAACGTGACTCAGATTTCTTGGTAGCGATTTGCACAGATGTTCTGCTTGAAAGCCTGCAACAGTGTCCTGGAGCATGTGTCCTAGCTCTCAGATCTGATTGTCAAGTTTTCATAAATTTTGCTAGCCAGTCGTGAACATAGATATTTAAAATGAAATCATACAAACTTGTGATTCAATATATTAACACAAAGGTAATAGATACTCAAACCTCACCATTTCCTGATTATTTTACTAGTATCTAAGATCTTGAGAGTATCTGTATCTGCGTTATTTATCTCAGTATGGATGGAGGAAGTACTATGTAGTGGTGTGATTCTGCCTATCTCATTCAGTGCTCACTTGATAGCTTGAAATCAACCACGTGGAGGTATTTATACCATAGAAGTTGGCAAACACTGCAAATAGGGCTTAGTTTATTGTTGCTTGTCTAGACTTTTATTTATTTATTTTTTTGAGGGGGGGGGGCAAGGGAGAGCAGAGGGAGAGAGAGAATTTTAAGCAGCCTCCATGCCCACCGCCAGCCCAATGTGGGGCTCAATCTCACAACCCTGAGATCATGACCTGAGCAAAAATCAAGAGTCAGACACTTAACCAACTGAGCCACCCAGGAGCCCTTTGCTTGTCTAGATTTAAGAAAGTGATGGAAAATGTTACTAGTGCAGATTAAACTTAAAATATGTTGCGTCAACAGTGGACACATTATGCACACACCCCCCAAAATGAAGAAGTATCTGCCAGTATTTGAAAACTATCATTTGATTCAGTACAGAAGTCACTCCCATCATTGGTGAACAAGTGAATTTCTGACATACTTCATTGTTTCCTTCTTGTCTTAATCACTAGCATAAATAAAAAGATAAACTGACATTCGTAGTAGAACTGAATTCATGGGTCAATGACATGAGTGACTTCCTAACCACGCTGAATAGTAATCAAAAATTTCTACACACACACACATATACACACATACAGAGCTTTTCAGAGAGCCAGCTGTTAAACACTTAGCAGCAAACCTCTGCTTGAGGGAGACTTGGTAGACTGAGTCTGCGAGGATCACTCAAGTTTGAGAACAACTAGCCACCGAGAATCGTTCTATAATTGGCATGGTCAGATTTGCTGGCTCAAGGGAGTCTCTATGTCTCACTCATTTTCCTGGTCTCAACTCCAGCCAGGTTCTTGAGAAAACAGGATGCATTTTCTCAAGGTATGCAAATGGGTATGGATGTATCCCACAGTCTTCCCTGCTTTGTAAGTGACTACATCCTTCTTCCCCCTGCTGAGGCCAACAACTAGAATTCCTCCTGGTTGCCCTCTCTCCCTTACACAACCCAGCAGATCCTCAGCAAAGCTGTCAGGCTTTTGGAAGCCTGTATTTTGGAAATACACCCTGAATTTGACCACTTCTCACTACCTCTACCACTCTCCCAGACCCTAGGCACTGGTAATCTTTGCTTGGATTGCTGCCAAAGCCGTCAGTCCCTCGGATCCTGCCCTTGCCCATCTGGTAAATGGATTAACTAGTCCTAGTGTCTGCATGTAGCCGATGCCATGTTCTGTTAGGATGAAATTCAGTTCAATTTCTTGTGGACACTGAATAAAGTCAACCAAACCTACTGTGAGTAAGAAGTAAGAAGCATAAAATGGTATCAGACAGCATCAAATTCAAGAAATAGTCTGTGTTTCCTGGAACATGCAAGGTCATTGCCTTGAAAGACCATAAGAAAGCAAGGTCAGGACAGTAAGAAATTTTATTCAAATAGTGACCATGTGAATAACAATAAGACACTATTGACGATGGATCTTATGAGACGCTGATGTTTCAGAAGTGAAGGCATTGTCATTGCAACACTCTTGTTTCTAGAACATTTCCATCACCCTAAAATGTTTCTTTGAACTCCTTTGCAGCCCCCCTTCCCCAATACATGCACCTCCTGCCCAAGCCCTGGCAACCACTGAGCTATTTTGTTCTGAATCTTCAATGTTGCCCTTCAAATTGTCATAGGTTCTAGTATTGAGCTAATAACAGTTGGGGGGTACTTGATTAAGAGCGATGGCTCTGGATGCAGATTGACATGTTCTGCACAATCATTGTCTTGCTAGTGACCTCCTTGCATCTTAGCTTTCTGCTACATAAAATGGGGGTACTTACTCCTCTGGGATTTTGTGAGGATTAAACAGTTCCCAGTACTTTAGAGCCCCACAAATATTGCTTATTATTATTACTGTTAACAGAGTGTGAGCTCTGTGTTGGGCATTGTGTAAGTGCTGTGCATGGATGTGGTAACTGCTACTGGTGCTCTCTCCACGTCTCCATTGGCACTCACCATTCTGCACGTGCCAGTGGCCTCCTACTGAACCTGAGATGCTCTGTACTGGTGTGTTCTCTCACTCTATGCAGGGCAGGCAAGAATTTTGGGGGAATTAATGCTCTCAGGAGCAGCCTTCAACCAGTGATGGCCAGGAGTTGGCAGGTAAAAAGCCACCTCCCTTGTCTCCCGGAAGGACAACCCTGAAGCATGATCTACACTCTCTCTCAGGGGCCCCCATCAGGATTGAGCCCCAACTGGCCACAGGGGTGTTCTTCTCATTAATACACTGTCTGTATTGGCTTCCTTCTGTTTCACTTCTCTGTTGTCGTCCTTCCAGAACTTTCTGGGATCCTCCCTCAAGTAAACTATTTTCACACTCATGCTCGTCTTGGGGTCTACTTCTAACCCAATGGAATATTTCATTTAATCCTCAAACAGTCTTATAAAATCTACAGATATTGCCTTCCCATTGTATAGTTGTGCAAAATGAGGCTTAGATAGGTGATGCTAACTGCTCAAGGTCAAAACTTTGGGTGCTCATCCTCTCCATAGCTTCCCTGTGGAACACAGGGTGCTACCCCAGGATCTCTTCTCCCCCTATCACTCAGGGCTCCACTGACCCTTCTGAGCTGCATCTCACCCCCACCCTCCCCACAGGAAGGCCGCTGCCTGTTTGTCATCCTGCTCATGGCGGTGTACTGGTGCACGGAAGCCCTGCCCCTCTCGGTGACAGCCCTGCTGCCCATCATCCTCTTCCCCTTCTTGGGCATCCTGCCCTCCAACAAAGTCTGCCCCCAGTACTTCCTGGACACCAACTTCCTCTTCCTCAGTGGGCTGATCATGGCCAGTGCCATTGAGGAGTGGAACCTGCACCGGAGAATCGCCCTCAAGATCCTAATGCTCGCTGGGGTCCAGCCAGCCAGGTAAGACCAGGTAATGGGTCCAGTCCAAAGGTGGGGAGGCAGAGGGACCGCATCTCTTGGAGCCCAAACTCACTCTTCCTGGTCTGGTCACCCAGGCCAACAAGCTCATCATATCCCACCTTCCATTTACTCATTCATTCCCTGGATATTTTGTGAGCCCTTTCTGTGTGCCAGACCAGTGCCAGGCTTTTAGGCTGTTCTCAAAAGCGCATAAGAATCACCTGGGGAGCCAATTGAAATACTTATCACAGGCCTTGTCCCCAGGGATTAGTGTCTAGTTGCTTTAGAGAGATCCATCTTAGCAGTGTGACTCCCAGACTGCTGGGTCTGAAACCCACCTTTCCTGCTCTGGGAAACGACTTAACTTCTCTCTCTTTGCCTCTAAAATGAAAGTATAATAACTTAGACCTGTAAAGTGCAATAAATCCTGGCCATTATCATCCCATTTTGCTGTTTAATAGCCCAAGCAGGTGGGGAGTAGGAGGCAAGATGGCCCGGAGAGATAGGGAGGCAGGGGCCATTCCTGCAGGGCCTCCGCTTCCTGGCTAGGATTTGAACTTTTATTCTAAGAAGATTAAATGGCCTTTAAAATCGGGTTTCACTGTTCCTTTGGTGTTTTTTTTTTTCCTTTACAATTTGTTGCAACCTAAGGATCCGTTACTAGAATAATGTTTTTAAATGTATAAAGCACATAACACACAGGATTTAAAACAACAGCCACAACAAAATGCAGTTATCCAAATAAAATTTTAAAAACAGATAAATTTGTGATATAGTACCATTTGTACTCCTTTACAGTAAATGGTAAGATCCAGTGACTAGATTCAGTGCCTAATAACAGCCACAGTTTTAAGACTGTTTTGAGTGTCAGTGAAATTCTAAGATATTTGCATCTATTATAAAATGATCTGAAAATATCTGTGATCTTAATTGCAATGGAGTCCCAGGCACTTCTTTTTTTTTATTTTTTTTTTATTTTTTATTTTTTTAGTCCCAGGCACTTCTAATACTATTGAACTTTGTTGCCTTTGTTTATCACCAAAGGAAATGCTTAATTTCCCTTAGAGGTTAAGTAAAATAAAGATGCATTTTTCTCCTCATTTCCATCCTGAATCACATCCACATCCTTGCTGGTTATGAATCTGTGCATTTTAAAGGTTCTAAGTTGGGGAATGACATGACCAGATTTGCATTAAAAAAAAAAAATTCCTCTAGGCTGCTAGGTGGAGAGCAGATTAGGAGTGACACACCCAATACAGCCTGGTTAGGAGACTGTTCTGGGTGTCCAGACAAGCAATGGTGACAGCCTGGACTTGAACGGTGGGAGTGGAGATGAACAGGATAAATAGCTTTGAGAGTTCTTGGGTTGATAAAATCGATGATAGTAGTGATTAGGGAGAAGAAGGTTCTAGATAACTCCTAAGTGTCTAGTATCTGCTCTACGTCAAGCCCTTTGCTAGGTTCTGTAGCTGTGTTTCCTCATGGAGGGACTGTGAGTCCTGTGGGAGAGACACTATCCATAGAACTGATTCCAATGCAAAGCGGAATTCCAACCTTAGGGGCGCATGTGGTGTGGGAACACACAGGAGAGGTAAGCGGTAGACTACTTCATGGAGCAGGTTATGTTTGACCTTGAAGACTGGGCGGGGCTGTTATTCAAACATATGATAAAGTTAGAACAATGAAAACAGCATGACATTAGTCCAGAAATAGATTTTTAAATGCTGGATACATATTCTGGAAGAAATCTAAATTCATGGGAAAGGAAAGGATTATTCAGTAAATGGTGAGGGTTGGAATAATTGGCTTATTCTTTGAAAAAGATAATCTACTTAGATCTTACTTCATCTTATCCATTTAGATAAATTCCAGGTAGGTTAACAATTCAATGTAAAGGAAAAAGATCATGGAATTTGGATTCTTGCTGCTAGGAGGGGCCAAGCAATGGCAGGCAGGCAAGAGATTGGGGCCTATTGGGGTGTGTTGGTGAGATCAGGGGAGTCTAAGAAGGTGCCTGGTAGGAGTGGGAGGGGAAGTGGGAGAAGAGGCTGGGAAGATGGTTTGGAGGGATATGGTGGACTGTCTTGGTGCCAAACCAAGGCAACTTTATTCTGTAATGGAAGCCATCAAGGACTGGGGGGTCAAGGGAGAGAAAATTTCAGGGTTGGCGTGTCTTTGGATACTTTTACCTTGGGTGCTTGTGGCCAGCTCACTTAAATGTGTGGAATCAGTTTCCTTAGACCTGAAATAAGGCTGGTAAGTGAATCTGGTCCCTACTTGGTCACTGGCTTGTCTTCTCTGGTCCTTAACTTTCCATCTGTAAAACGAGTGGGCTGGATTCCTCAGGGTCGGCAAAATAGAACCAGAGAATCTCTTGGGCCCCCGTTCTGGGTGTGCCTTTAATGCCCTCTGTTCCCAGGCTCATCCTGGGGATGATGGTGACCACCTCCTTCCTGTCCATGTGGCTGAGCAATACTGCCTCCACCGCCATGATGCTGCCCATCGCCAGTGCCATCCTGAAAAGTCTCTTCAGCCAGAAGGAGGCTCAGAAAGACCTCAGCTGGCAGAGTGACGAGAACACAGGTGAGGCTGTGGAAAGGGACTGGGGCGGCCCCACCAACGTGGAGGAGTTGGAGCAGGACATCCAAAGGGTGCAGAGGAGGGTGAAGCGAATGCACTTATTGAGCATCTACTATGTGCCAAGTGTTTAAATAATAATAAAAACTGAGAATTAGCTAAGTCAAAACTTGATACCTTGGTTTTTAAAAGATTTTCATTTATTGAGTGCTTACTGTGTACTGAGTAATGAGGTCAACGCTTTGCCTACAGTATCTCTTCTACTTCTCAAAACCATCTATCTAGGGCAGCCCGGGTTGCTCAGCAGTTTAGTGCTGCCTTCAGCCTGGGGTATGATCCTGGAGGCCCAGGATTGAGTCCCATGTCAGGCTCCCTGCATGGAGCCTGATTCTCCCTCTGCCTGTGTCTCTGTGTCTTTCTCTCTGTGTGTCTCTCATGAATAAATAAATAAAATCTTTTAAAAAATCTATGAAGTAGATACAATACTTAAACCTGGCTTTAGAGCATTTGAAGAGTTGCTCAAAACCATTAATACCTAGAGAAATGCAAATTGAAATGCAATGTGATTTACTTCAGTGAGATCAGCAAAGATACGAAAGCTGGATAATGCCCCGTGTTGGCAAGAATGGGGCCATGGGAACCCTTGTGTTCTTCCAGAGAACGTGTGTACTAGGTCAGCCTTTCTTAAGGGAATTCTGCAGATATTCAATCGAATTAAATGTGCACATACCCTTAAAAAAAGTGCAGATACCCTGTCACCTAGCAGTTTGGCTCCTGGATACAAATGCCAAAGGAGTTCTGACAGAGGTCCACGAGGAGACAGGTGTGACAGTGTTCACTGCAGCATTCTCTGTGGTGTGATGAGTTAAGTAGCCACATGAGCATGACCACCAGTAGAGGGGAAAGGTCAAGTGTGTTCCATTGAGCACCATGCAGCTGTAGGAGCAAAGAATCAGAGGAACGTAGTTATAGAAATGGATCTCACAAAACATAGTCATGATTGGAAAAAGAAACCAGGGTGAGATCTAGAAGACAATACCATTATGTAAATTAAAAATTCACACAAGTGACCATTTTGCAAGAACACCAGCAAATGAAAAGCTATGGTTAAACCCATCTGCATGGTTGCTCTGGGAAGGTTGGGAGTGGGAAATGGGAATCCAAGAGATGGAAGAAAGAAAGAAAAGGAAAGAAAGAAAGAAAGACAGACAGACAGAAAGAAAGAAAGAAAGAAAGAAAGAACCAAAAAGGGGCATCCTACAACAAAGAGTGAGAACATGCCACCTACTGAAGGATTTTTCACTTAAACCTCAGAAACTGTTCTAAACAAAACAAAATATAAGTAGCTGCTGCATTCTTAGGACTGAGCAAGGGCTCAGAGAGGGGAAGTCACTTCCCCAAGTCACACAGCACATCAATAACTGAGCTCAACTTTGCACCCGGGCAGTCTGGCTCCAGAGTGTGCCCTCTTACCCGTGGAACCAGCTGTGTTGGTGGGAATGCAGGCAGAAGAAGGTCTGTCTGCAGGTGGCTTGAAAGATAAGGGTTCGTTTTCCTCACACATCAAGAAGTCAGAGAAAGGCAATTTCAGGATTGATTCAGAGGCACGAAGATATCAGAACTTTTCACTGGCATCTCTGTGATTCCCTTGGTCTTTCCCTCATGGTGGCAGTGGCTGCCACATGGTCTGCTTTAAAAAAGTCTTTCTTTTTATTTACATAAATGTATATTATTTATATATGTATGTTTGAGAGAGAGAGCACCAGTGTGCAGGCATGGGGAGGGGCAGAGGGAGAGAGAGAATCCCAAGCAGGCTCTATGTTCAACGTGGAGCCTGGGCAGGGCTCGATCTCACAACCCTGAGATCACGACCTGAACTGAAACCAAGAGTTGGACGCTTAACCAACTTCAGCCACCCAGACACCCCTATTTACATAAATGTATTTTAAAAGGAAGCTTTAAATTGATTCAAACGTGGGCAGAAATTTCTAGTTTATCCCCAGTATTGAGTGGGAACGGTCCATGCAGCTCCTGGGTCCCGCCTTTCCTGCCCTTTACTCCTGCTGCCTGGAACATGCATATGATGTGAGGACCAGGCACAGGTTGTAGGATAGATGGCAGATCAGCCCAGGAACTCTGGATCATTTATCCCAAATAACACAACAAGCATGATTCATGAAACCGTGGGCTTTGAGTGCTAGTTATGGGGTTTTTTTTTTTTTTTTTGAATGCGTGTTAGAATTAATATATATGTTAAAAATCTAAATATTGATCCATGTACCATCTAAGTTCATCTCATTCACTGCGGTATGGGTATTTGCCTATCAGGCAGTAAGGGGTCTTGCTTGTCTTATTTTCACATCAGCCCTGCAAGTTAGAAATGATCATTATAAGTACTTGACTGGTGAGGTTCAGAGAGGTAAAGTGATATGAACAGAATTAATCACATTGTTGGTAAAGTAACAGAGCCTCTGAAGGTCAAAGCCTTCCACATGGAAGGGAAGAGATGTTCTATACCAGGGGTCAGAAAACTTTTTCTGTAAGTGACCAGACTGTAAAATATTTTAGGTTTTGCTGGCCACACCATCACCACTGCTCCAACTGTGCCCTTGCAGAGAAAAGGCAGCCCCAGGCAAGATCGAAATAAGTGGGCATGGCTGGGTGCCCATGAAAGTTTATTTATGGGTGCTGAAATTAAAATGTTATGTAATTTTTACATCATGAGGGGCACCTGGGTGGCTCAGTGGTTGAGCATCCGCCTTCAGCTCAGGTCATGGTCCTGGGGTCCCAGGATCGAGTCCCACATCGGGCTCCCCACAGGGAGCCTGCTTCTCCCCCTGCCTGTGTCTCTGCCTCTCTCTGTGTGTCTCTCATGAATAAATAAATAAAATCTTAATTTTTTTTTTTTTTTACATCATGAAGTATTTGCTTCTACTGGCTTTCTCCAGCCATTTAAAAATGTAAAAACCATTCTGAGTCAGTAGGCTGTGGGCCAGATTCAGCCCATAGGCCAGAATTTGCTTCCTTCGTTTTCAGACTGTTTCCCCCCAAGTCTCAAGGCTTCCAGAGAACTGTGTCATCATCACCCTGAGTGGTGACAGGTGGTGAAGACTTTGGTCCTTCTCCCATTTCTACCCCAGCTTCTCCACTTTACCTAGTTTAAACCCTGGGCTTCCAGGGAAACAATTACAGATGTTTACTGAGCCTTGGGGCTCTTCGCAGCGCTTTATGTCTACAGGAGGTGAAGCCTGCATAGACCTCATTTAGAAGATTGGAAACTGGGGAAGAAATTAAAAAAAAAAAAAAGGAGGATAAAGTAGCCTCCAAGGTCACAGTTTCAAAATAGTGGCTCCGGTATTTTGTTTTTTTGTGTGTTTTCTTTTTTCTTTTTTCTTTTTTTTTTTTTTTTAAGATTTTATTTATTTACTTGAGACAGAGAGAGAGAATGCCTCCTGGGGGGCTCAGTGGTTGAGCATCTGCCTTTGGCTCAGGGCGTGATCCTGGGGTCCTGGGATCGAGTCCCACATAGGGCTCCCTGCATGGAGCCTGCTTCTCCCTCTGCCTGTGTCTCTGCCTCTCTCTGTGTGTGTGTGTCTCTCATGAATAAATAAAGTAAAAAGAGAGAGAGAGGCAGAGAGAGCGCACAAGCATGAGCAGGGGAGAGAGGCATTCAAAATACCTGGGTGGCTCCATGGCTATGGGATTTTGAATCCAAGGTGATTTAATCTCTGCCATTCTGCCTCATTTTCAAGAGTTGTTTTTGTTTTGTTTTGTTTTGCTCTGTTCTTTATTTTCAAAAAGTCTAGGGGCCAAAAAAGAAAAAAAGGTTTGAAAGCCATGTCCCTCATTATAAAGATGGAAAATCTGAGACCCAGGAAGAGGAAAGGACTTGCCTAGGGTCACACACAGTGTTGGGTGCAAATTGAAATCCAGAGTCTTCTCCCAAATGCTGCAAGATGTCAGGAGGTTAAGAGAGCCTGGGAAGCTGGGGCAGACACCTGCTTTCGCAAGCAGTGGGATCAGAGAGCACAGACTGATTAATGATCAGCCCTAAGACCTAAAACAAGGCTAATTCCAGGGCAAAGAGATGTGCCCTTTCACACAGTATGTGTGCTCTGTCGTGACGGCAGGACGTGAAGACCCGTGGAGGGGGGTAGAGACTGTCAGTGGGCCAGGCCAGGGCTGGGGAGGCTCCTGGGGGCTCTAGGTCCACGAGGGACACCCACAGCAACAACAGTGATGACAGCGTGAGCTCTCAGTCCCTGAAGACCCTTCATACGCCAGACGTGTGCTATATTTTTCATACCCATTGGCTCATTTCATCTTCATAATGAAATGTGCTAGGAAGTAGGTAAATGATCCCCATTTTACAGATGAGGACACTGAGACTTGGGGAGGCAAAATTATTTCCCCAAGGCAGTGGAGTTAGTTGCTGATCTCTGCCTGGATCTAGAACCTGTGCTTGTAAGCATCACGTCAGAACGGGACAGAGCCTGGGGCAGGGCAAAACTTGCTGGACAAGACCCGGGGAGGGAGAGGGGTGCATCCTCAATCTTGGAGGGCAGCCCTGATGTTTCCATTCAGTTTCTCTTCCCAGCTTGGCTCCCCATCCTGCCTGAGGGACTGAGGGGTCATGGAGGTGGTGGCTTCTCCAGCACCCTACGTGCATTCTCATTAGACCCCCTACCACAGCCCTGCAGGGGTGGCCCTGTCATCATGCCCATGTTACAGAGGAGGAAACTGGTGCTCAAATGGGTGGAGTACTTGCCCAGTGTCCCTCAGCCAGGGGGTCCGTCTGATTTTTGAATCTAAACTCCATCACCATCTCCGTCCTTTTCTCTGCCCAAAGAAGGCCAACTTGCCACCTTTCAAGACAGCATCATTCCCAAAGCCATCTTTTAGGCTGGATTAAGCATTGCCCTCCTGCTTCACTCTTCACTCACGAGGCCAGAAGCAGTTTGGCAAAGGGCGGTCTCTTTCTGAGACGCTTTCCTCATCTGTGAAATGAGAACAACACTCCCCACTTCGTACATATTGCTGTGAAGCTTCCATGAGACAGGAGAGCCTGACACACAGGAATGTAGTTAATATGTGGCAGTTGTATAAAAGCCATTGTAAGCTTTCTGGGATTAGGGAGGAGCTGGTGATAAGATCCTATACCTTGGAGCACCTTTATGTTTCCTTCAAGGCCTGGTCAAGAGGGATTTATTTGTATATAACCTGTCTCCTCCGTGGACTCTGAGCTCCATGGGGACTTGTGTCAAGTCTTCTCATTGCCATGAACAACCTCCACTGGTGGAGTCTTGTTCACCCAGAACACTGTTTGGCACATAGTAGGTGTTCAATAAATGTGTGAAACTAATGAATAAATGAATGAATGGGTTAGGAATGCTGTTCTAAAGCTCAGCATCTTCCGATATAAAATGGTGGGGTGGGGGTGTGGAGGGTGGAGGGCACCTGGATGACTCAGTTGATTGAGCCTCTGACTCTTGGTTTCAGTTCAGGTCATGATCTCATGGGTGTGAGATCTAGCCCCAAGTTGTTCGGCTCTGCACTCAGCGGGGAGTCTGCTTGAGTTTCTCTCCCTCTGCCCGCCACCCCTCTCCCCTGGCTCCTGTGAACCTGGCCACACATTCTCTCTCTTTCTCTCTCTCAAATAAATAAATCTTAAAAAATAATAATAAAATGAGGTCTCACTACTTCCTGTCCAGGTTGTTCTAAGTTCTGAATGAGTTCATGGATGTCAACCTTCCCTACCTTTGGGGGGGTGCTTTGACCTTCCCTGGGTGCTCTTTACCCTAATTAGATACAAGAACTATTTCCTGAGTGTCCTGAACTTCAAGAACATGTCATTCACCCCGGGGAGGCTGGACTAGAGTTAGCAGGGCCAGGTCAGACCTGCTGAGAGCCAGGTAGGAGCCCTGGGAGGTGGAGGGAGATTCAAGAGGTGCAGGATCAGTAGTCCTGGGAATAAGCCTGACTCTGCCGCTGACCCACTGGGTCATCTTGATCCAGACTGTAGCCCCCTCTCTGGGCCTCAGTTTCCCCAGATGTAAAGAAGAAGGTAGTAACCCCAGCCTAGCTCTCCCAGGCTGTCGGGAGGCAACTGCCAGATTACAAGCGTGAAAGTCCTCAGTGCCCCTCAGGGACTCGTATTATCTCAGCAAGACCTCCCGTAAGCTCCCAGCTCCTAACCAGCCAGCCGTCTTGGAGACTTTGCCCCACTGGCCCATTTCTTCTGCGTGATCACTTGGGTCACTGCGGTCACAGGGAGCCGAGGGGCAGATCCTGGGTAAATGGTTAAGAACATTCAGTGTCTCGGTTTTCCTGTTTTTCTCAACTTTATCTTCATTGGGTTTACTATCATCATAATTATTAGAAAAATGATTCCTGGCATAAAATCTTTCCGTCTTACTCGTATAAAGACGCAAAACTCCTCCTTCCGGATGGTGTATGCTACTGATGACTGCGGTTTGCTGTTGTGCACGCACAGCTCTCCTCTGCCCGGGCCATAGTGCGGACAGCCTCATGTTGGGGCTCTCCAGCTCGGGTGCTGGTGGCAACCAGACCCCATGGATGAGTGACAGGGGCCAGGTGGGGACAGTCTGTGGCAAACTGGCCCCTCTTGCAGGGGCAGCCTCTGGAGGCTGCAGCTGCCCACCTATCACGTGACGCGAGGGTTTTCAACCCTGGCTGAAAAAAACCATCAATTGCAGAGCTTTTCAAAAATACCAAGGCCCAAGCTCCACTCTCAAGCCACTAAGCCAGAATTCCTAGGGTGAGGCCAGGAGGGACACTTCTAGAATATTCTCCCATTCATCCAAGGATGCCCAGAGCCACCTTGGGTTTAATGCCTGAGATGCCGGCAAGCTCTACTGAGGTCTGATGCTGTGTGACGGCTGTGGTCCCAACCTGAGTGGGAAGGGTGCAGAGGAGGCTGGAGGTGAGTTGGGACTGGGGGTGATTGGGTCCAGGTTCTTCCTGTTTGGCCTTCCCTGGAGAGCGACTTTGCCCACCAGCCCCGGTGTCTCATTAATAGCTGCTCTCACTTCCTGCTTCACTGCCCTGGCCTCTGGCCTCATGCATTGGATGTGGACATTTGTTCCCATGATGAGAGGCCTGGGGCCCTAGTCCCCCTGACCCCGGGTGAGCTGATCCGCCGTTAGCCTTCAGACCTCTCTGCAGGTGGTCAGCAGGACCAGCCTCAGTAAGATGGCAATGGGCCACCATGGCTCCTGCTCCCTCTGGGTACCAACCGACAGGGAAGGAGAAGCCCAGAGTGGAGAGGGGAGGGGACGGCCTCCTCAAGCCACCTGCTGTGACAGGAAAGAGCTGAGCCTGGAGTCCAGACCCTCCGTCCAAAGCACACACCTGCCGTTGAACAGGTGGGCCGTGAGAGAGGGCACATGCCCCCAGCAGCCAGGATCACTCAGTCAGAGATGCTAGAAAGGACCTCTCATGGGCTTTGGACTTTGGCTGAGACATTTGTGGGGGTCTAAGGAACCTTGCTCAAGATTGACGATGTCAGAAATCACAGGTGATTCTATGAGTGGAGAAGTAACGGCCATTCAATTGGCAAGAAAAGGGGGATGTTTGGCATTTTGTGGGTGTCCAGTGGCTCTGGGCTAAGGCAAGATTATGAAATGCCTTTGCTCTGTCTCCCTTTGTCAGTGTCAGAGAGCAACTCTGGCCGATGTTGGGGATGTCTAAGATTATTTAGGTCCAACACGAGGACAACACAGCGTATATCTGGGTCAGACCACTTCCGGACGTCAAGGACTGCTTTCTTCTTTCTAGAGTAACCCACATCCACTAAATCCTTGCTAGTGTTCAGATTCCTGTTAAATTTGTTCAGTTGTCATCTGGCAAACTTTGGCCCACCGAATCTAGCCTGCTGCCTGTTGTTTGTGCGACCTGTGAGCTAAGCATAGTTTTTATATTTTTAAATGGTTGAGTAAGTCAAAAGAAGATTTTGTGACATGTGAAAATTATATGAAATTCAAATTGCAGTGTCCAAAAATAAAGGTGTAGCCACATGTATTCATTTATGTATGGTCTATGGCAGCTTTCACGGCAGAGTTGAATATGACAGAGACCATATGACCCCCAAAGATTAGGATATTTACTATCTGGTCTTTTACAGGAGAAATTTGCCACCCCCTGCTTTTTTTATATATATATATAAATTTATTTTTTATTGGTGTTCAATTTACCAACATACAGAATAACACCCAGTGCTCATCTCATCAAGTGCCCCCCTCAGTGCCCGTCACCCAGTCACCCCCACCCCCCCGCCCACCTCCCCTTCTACCACCCCTTGTTCGTTTCCCAGAGTTAGGAGTCTCTCATGTTCTGTCTCCTTTTCTGATATTTCCCACTTATTTTTTCTCCTTTCCCCTTTATTCCCTTTCACTATTTTTTATATTCCCCAAATGAATGAGACCATATAATGTTGGTCCTTCTCTGATTGACTTATTTCGCTCAGCATAATACCCTCCATTTCCATCCACGTCGAAGCAAATAGTGGGTATTTGTCGTTTCTAATGGCTGAGGAATATTCCATTGTATACATAAACCACGTCTTCTTTATCCATTCATCTTTCGATGGACACCGAGGCTCCTTCCACAGTTTGGCTATTGTGGACATTGCTGCTAGAAACATCGGGGTGCAGGTGTCCCGGCGTTTCACTGCATCTGTATCTTTGGGGTAAATCCCCAGCAGTGCAATTGCTGGGTCATAGGGCAGGTCTATTTTTAACTCTTTGAGGAACCTCCACACAGTTTTCCAGAGTCAGCCCCTGCTTTAAAGGGTGTCTTAGTCCAGTCTGCTGTAACAAAAATGCCATAGATTGGACATTTATTTTTCATAGTTCTGGAGGCTGGGAAGTCCAAGATCCAGGTGCCAGCAAATTTGTTGTCTGGTGAGGGACTGTTTCTCATTTCATGAGTGGCCATCTTCTCACTGTGTCTACACATAGTGGAAGGGGTAAGGCTACACTGTGGGGCATCTTTTATAAGGGGATGAATCCCATTCATGAGGGGTCTTCACTTCTGACATAATCACCTCCCAAAGTCCACACCTCACAACACTGTTACATTGGGGATTAGGTTTCAACATATGAATATTGGGTGGGTGGGGATGCAAGTATTCAGCCTATAGCAAATGGATCAACTCTTTAATCCTCTTGACAACCCTAGGAGAATTATCACTTCTATTTTATGGATTAAAGAACTGAGGTACAGTGAGATTAAGGGATTTATCTAAACCCAGTTTGCTCAACTCCAGCACTATGACATTTTGGGTGGGATGGTTCTTTGCTGTGGGGGCTGACTTGTGCATAGTAGGATGTTTAGCAACATTCCTGACCTCTTCCCACTGAATGCCAGTAACAGACTCCCACCTCCACCCCACCTTCCAGTTATGACAACCCAAAATGACTCCAGACATCACCCAGTGTCTCTTGGAGGCAGAATTGGCCCCAGCGGGGAACCACTGATGTAAGGTTACATAGTAAGTGATGGATTCATGATTTGAACCCAGAACCCATGTGTTCAGCTATGAGTCACACTCTCAATGCTCAGGGATCGGATTTTTTGCTCTGATGGTTTCAGCTGCAAAAAAATTTTAGTCCTCTCAATCTTTCTTGTCTCCAAAATGCTATTGATGGCTTTTGGGGAAACTGACCTATCAGGCAAGGGATATTTTTAAAAGGAAGTCAGATTCTGTCCTGACTCTATTCTCCTCTGTTCAAACACTCCCCTGGCTCTGCTCACATCTGATTTGGAGTAGAAGCCAAAGTCCTTACTATGAGCCCCAAGACCTCTGCATGACTGAGCCTACCTCTTGGCCTCCTCATCTCTCCCCCTTCCCTCATCTCACCCTACCTCCTGCCATCTGCTCTTTCCTCATACCCCTCTAGCCCCATGGCTCTCCCTTCTACTCAACACACCAGATATACTCTCACCCCGGGGCCTTTGCACTTGCTGCTCCTGTTGCCAAAACCCTCATCCTACAGCTCTTCCTACAGCTCACAGACTGGCTTCTTCTTGAGACCTTGAGGTCTCAGATCAGCTGCTATCAGCTCATGGTGTCTTCTCAGTTGACCTGACTGAGCCCACCTGCTCCCCTCCCCACTCTGCGATCACTCTCCATCACATCACCCACTTTCCTCTCCTCCATCACTACCTGAGATGTCTATCCTTTATTCACTTATTGCCTGTCTCCCCTTCTAGAATATAGCCTTCATGGGAGCAGGGAACTTGTTCTATATTATTCACTGTGTACTGCAAACTCATAGCCAATAGCACATAGTAGGTGCTCAACAAATACTGAATGAATGAATGAATGAATGACAGCGGGGTCACCCAGCCCATTGTTGATCTATTATTTATAGCTAATCTTTCCCAAATATCCCTTTGGCAATTGCAGCTCAGGTGAGTTTAGTCCAGAGGACTTGCCACTTAATCCCTGCCCACTGGCCTAGGCCATCTCCAAATAGAGATTCATGAGACAAGAGGATGGAATTTTGAGTGCCTTTAAAAAAAAAATCAACTAATAGTATAGGAGAGAAACCTGAGAAGCCCTTCCCGTTCGCTTCAGGAGAATAGGAGCACTCCTATCCATTCATTACGTTACTAAAGACATCATGCTCTTTCCCTAGCTGCTGTGCGGAGGAATGGCCTACACCCCGTGCCCACGGAGATGCAGTTTCTTGCCAGCACAGAAGAGTGAGTTCCTGGTACAATTGATGGAGGAGCCAGTGCTTGGTTCAAGGAGATGATGAACAAGAATTTAATGCTACAAGCAATCCTCCCCCCATCCCCAGATTTTTCTCCAAATGACCTAATGCCCAGGTTTCTACCATCCATCCCTTTGGCTGAGGCATGGACACACCCAACGTCCTTACAAAATGCAGATATGGATAGAAAGGGCAGGATAGCACATTAAGTCCTTCTGATGAGGTGGAGCATCTGAAAGGAGGGTCCAGAGGAGTAGGAGCACAAAGACTGCCTGACAGTCAAGGAGGAGAGGGATGCAGACAGGCATCAAGAGGCTCTCAAGACAAAAGTGTCCTAAGAGACAATCACAGTCCTTCACATTTGCGTGACTTAGGAAGCATCTTCACATTGATGGCACACATAGTGGCTGGTGTCCTTTGCATTTGGCAACGTGGTTAAGATCTTGAGGTCGGGAGCCCTGCAGACCTGACTTTGAACCTGGCTCTGCTGCTTATCGGCTGTGTGATTTGGACAGGACACTTAACCTCTCTGAGCCTCTGTTAGTTTCACCCACTGGACATGATAGTGGAACCCACCTTAGAGAGTTATTTTGAGATTAAATGAGACAATGTTGATCAAGCATCGATCATGCTGGCCCTTACATGCATGGATGGCAATGCTTGTTATTCAGGGCATCATTATCTTGGGTCATTGATGAAACAGCAGGAAGTAAAGTCACTTGCTCAAGGCATCGCTGGACATCAGTCAGGTCTGTTTTATTCACTCAGCAAATATAGATACCTTACCATGAGCCAGGAACTGCCAGGGATGCAGCAACAGACAAAAATCCAGCCCTTGTGGAGTTTACGTCCCAGCAACAAGAAACAAACACATAAGTAAAAGTCACAGTATGTCAGATGGTCCTGAGAGCTTTGCAGGAGAACAAAGCAAGAAAGAAAGCTAGGGAGGGTGCCTGTGGGGTGTGAAAAGGCAGTGTTAAAATGAGTATTCAGGAAAGGCCTCTCTAAGAAGGTTCCGCTTAAGCAAACACCTGTAGGAGGTGAGGGGCTAGGGGATGATCTGTGGGAAGAGTGTTCTCAGCACAGGGGACAGCAGATGCAAAGGTCTTGAGAGTCCAAAGCAGCCAGGAAACCAGTATGGCTGGAGTTGGGTGAGTGGATGGTAGGAATCAGGGTCAGAGATATTGCTTCTGGGCCGAGGGGTGTTGGTAGAGGGACAGAGAGTGAGGGACCTCATTGTCCAATGATGTAGCCTTGATTTTCAATGACAGGGGAGCCAGTGGAGGCTTTTAGCAGAGGAGGGACATGGTCTTATGTCTGATGGTCTTATTCCATGGTCTCTGCTCCTTCCTGGCACTATACCTGGGGTCTTTGAGTCCAGCTTTGAGATATGGTTTCTGTGATTGGCCCAGCCACTCCCTACCACTCAACCTAGGAATCTCTTTGGACCATCTGCCCACACAGAGCTTGTGCTGAGTCTATTGGAAAAGGCCCACTTCTCATTCTCTAGAACTCCATGTCCACTGAATGAAAACCTTATCCATTGGATGGAGACTCTATATTCATTGGAATAAAAGTCCTCTCTCTGGGCCTCAGTTTCCCCAACTGAACAAAGAGAGACTTGCACTAGAGGAGCCCTAGGGTCCCTTCTGCTCTCTCATTCTCACCATGAGGCTCAGTCTGGTTGGGTGCCCAGGTCTGGGGGAGCCCACAGTTCCTGCCAGAATCTTCACCCTGAGAAGTCGGGCTGTAATATTAGTCTCCAGTCCTTGTCATCCTTTTAGACCCCAAATCATATCCCAATTGCCTTCCTGATAAGGGGCCTCTCATGTAGTAATTACAGCCAGAAAATATTTGAAGTATCTTTAATTCTTTTTAAAAAATGATTTGTTGTACAGGAACAATTCTTGATTTCATTCACTTACAAAAATTTTATAATTGCACAATTTAGAAGAATACTTTTAAGCAAAAAGAAAAATGTACCCTACATCTCACTCTCAAAGACTGATTAAAAACAGTTAAGTGAATACTATTCTAGACTATTTCTCGATACCTCTCTATGTACCTAAGTGCATTTTTAAAATAAAAACATTCATCATGTTGTATCTGGTCTTCTCAAACCTGCTGTCTCACTTAATGGAATGTACATCTTTTCACCTCAATAAATTTACAGCAACATTAATATCTTTTAATTATATAATTAACAATTTTTAATTTCCTTCTTTCCCCATACTCTTTTCACTGCACCAGAAAATACAAAGAAAGAAAAAAAAGGGGGGGGGGGATCCACTATTTCCACCCCCTAGAAAGGTACCAAAAAACTCTATTCTGAATTTTTCTTAATACTCATATATTCAAAAAATGTGAATTTTTAAAAGATTTATTTATTTATTTATTTATTTATTTATTTGAGAAAAAGCGAGAGGGAGAGAGAACAAGTGGTGGAAGGGGCAGAGGGAGAAGCAGACTCCCCACTGAACGGAGAGCCCAATGCAGGGCTCAATCTAGGACCCTGGGATCATGACCTGAGCAAAAGACAGATATTTAACCGACTGAGCCACCCAGGCGCCCCAATATGTGAAAATTTTAAAAATAAAAAAATTAAGTGGTGCAGTTACTGACCCTTTTCCCCTTTACATAATAGACATCTTTCATCTTAATAAACATCCACCTAGATCTTGTTTTTTAATAACTATGCTGACATCCCATTCCGAAAGACGATCATTTTTATTGAGCCAATCCCTTCTGGATGGAGATGTAGGTTGTTCTAGTATATAGTTAGTGCCACTTACAAAAATTTTATAATTGCACAATTTAAAAGAATACTTTTAAGCAAAAATAAAAATATACCCCACATCTCACTCTCAAAGATAGATTAAAACAATTAAGTGAATACTATTCTAGACTATTTCTGGATAGTCTCTTATACCCACACCTGAGGCACCTGCCCAGTTACTTCTTTAGGATAAATTCTTAGACTACCTGAGCTGAAAGTTTGCACATCTTTAGAGGCTTTTGATGCCCTGCTGACCTGCCTTCAAGGAAGACCACTTCCTTTTCCCAACCCGACTGGTTTGTTTCCCCAGGAGGCCAGGAATTCTGATTGTGTTCTGAATGGCTTCTCTTTGGGTTTGTTTAAAGCAAAGACTGTCCCGAAGCTGAGGCTCCATTGGACCTTCTGGCAGACTGCAAGAAGGAGGAGGAATACCGCAGGAACATCTGGAAGGGCTTCCTCATCTCCATCCCCTACTCGGCCAGCATTGGGGGCACTGCGACCCTCACAGGCACGGCCCCCAACCTCATCCTACTTGGCCAGCTCAAAAGGTAAAGGCAAGTGTGCCCTGGCTGGCACTCGAGTTCTTGCTCCTCCCGCCTCTCTCCCTCTCCATCTCAACATTGGGGAAATCCGTACTGAATGCCTTCTATTGGCCAGACTTCTGGGGACCCAGCAGTGGACAGACTCAGCAAAGTCCTGGCCCTGGGGAAGTTCCATTTGGGTGGGAGAGACAAGCAATAAAGGAAATGGGAAATGGATATATAATATGTCGGTGCGATAAGCTATGAAATAAAATAAAGTGGGGATGAGGGTGTGGAAGGGACAGGAGTGGGTGCTGTTTTATATAGACTGGTCAGGGATGTGCCACCTCTCTAACAGGGTGACATCTGAGACCTAGGAGCTATGTGAGCATAGGAGGGAAGAGCATTCCAGACAGGGACTAGCCTGTTCAAAGGTGAGCCACACAAAACCGATGAGGCTGGGGTTCAAGAGGCAAAGGGAATTGTGGGAGGAGATAAGGTAAGTTGTTAGGACCCCAGCTTTTCCTGACAGTGAGATTGGGGCGTCAGTGGAAAGCTGGCAGCAAAGAAACGACATGATGTGGCTGTAAGGTCCCAGAAGAAGCTTCGCAACCAGGTGCACAGGCCAGGAGCTATGTTTCCCCAGCACTGAAGTGGTTCAAATAGTAGCTGGATGGCTGGCTGTCAGGGCAGGAGAATAAAAGAGAAGGATTCTCAGATGGCATGAGTCGTCAACTCTATTATCCCAAGCCTCTTCATTTGCAGATGTAAACAATTCCAGTATTTCAAGATTCTGTTCCTAACAGAACATGAGAGACTCCTAACTCTGGGAAATGAACTAGGGGTGGTGGAAGGGGAGGTGGGCGGGGGGGGGGGGGGGGTGTGTGACTGACTGGGTGATGGGCACTGAGGGGGGCACTTGATGGGATGAGCACTGGGTGTTATTCTATATGTTGGCAAATTGAACACCAATAAAAAATAAATTTATTTAAAAAAAAAAAAGATTCTGTTCCTAAGATTTTCAGATTCCAGGATTTTGAGAAGTGGGGATTCTAAGATTCCCCTGCAGTGGAGATGCATCATGTGTTCACTTAATCCACATGAATATAAACGTAAGCATTTGGCAAACAAACACAACAGAAGTATTTAATATGCAACATGGCCCCAGGCTCTGGCCAACTTCTTTATCCCGGTAATCAACCAAAGAATCAAGGACTTCCTAGGATGATGAGGGAAGGCTGGACTTCCTGAAAGCAGGTTCGTTATCACTTTTAATCAAGTGATTTTCATGAGAAATTCTAAGTACACCCATGTGGTACCTCCTGAGCCAATTTTAAAACCTTAATTTTCCACCATATTCTCACGTTCTAAAATCTTTTTGATTTTCAGACTTGATGATAGAAGCCAGTGATTCTCAGCCAGGGGTACATATTAGAGTTAGCCTGGAGGGTGAAAAAAATATGCCTGGGCCTCAGTTGCAGAGATTCTGATTCAGGAGGTGTGGATGGGGGCCAGGCATCACTATTGCCCCGATTGACTTAAGCCCACAGCACACCTTTGGTGTCTTTTCATCTTTGAGCAAGGTCTGGCTGTGCTTTGTGTTTTTTGCTTAAGGATTGAAAAACCGGAAGCCAAGATGGGCCTCCTGCTTGAGACGTGGAGACAATCTGGGTTGGCTTTTTAGTGTCCTCAGTGAGAAGTGCCAGCAAAGGGCCATTCGGCCTAGAGGACAAAGCTGGAGCACATCCCCAGGGTTGGGCAGGAAAGATGTGGGCTCTGGGGCCTCCGGGGGCAGATACCGAGTTGGGACATAGGAAGGAATGGACAGAGCAGGGGAGCAGTTGCTGCCAGAGGGTTTTCAGGTTGCCTGCCCACCCTGATGTGAGCAGAACTTTGTTCCAGCTTGAAAAGAAATTAAGGAAAAAATGCTGGAGGTATAAGTAAAAATATCAAATGTGAAGGATTTTGAACAAATCACATGCAAATCACATGTGAATCACATGCAACATTTAATTGCATAAGCTTGGACCTTCTGGTCTAGAAGGGGGGGGATTTAAAATGAATGCCAAGTAACAGGGGGTTCTGATTCTCTAGCCAGGAGCGTGGGGAGGTGGGAAAAGAGCTACCCTGGGCAACCCCCTTGGCCTTTGCTCCCCAAATACATTTTGTTACTTTACTCTGATTATATAGGTACGTTACAGAACACTCAGAAAATGTCAGGAAAAAAATTGAAATACCTTCAATCCACTGTTAATATTAAGCATATTCTAGTTTCTATATATAAACTTCGGTGTTCTAGCTCGGAAATAGCCACCTGTATGTATGTGCTATACATCGGCCTGGCTGGCCTGGGCTGGCTCTCATCGCTCCCCTTTCCCCAGTTTCTTCCCACAGTGCGATGTGGTGAATTTCGGCTCCTGGTTCATTTTCGCCTTCCCCCTCATGGTGCTGTTCCTGTTGGTGGGCTGGCTGTGGATCTCCTTCCTGTATGGAGGAATGACCTTGAGGTACCCTTCAAGCTTACTTCAAGCGCTGAGCCCAGCTGGAGTTCCAGGTTCCTTCTCGTTGGGTAGAGAGTGGTCTTCTCAAGTCGAGTTTCCTCCTATGGAAATGGAGGATCGTCACTGCAATTTAATGTTCCCTTATTTTTTTTTAAGATTTTATTTATTTATTTATTCATGAGAGAGGCAGAGACATAGGCAGAGGGAGAAGCAGGCTCCTTGCAGGGAGTCTGATGTGGCACTTGATCCCAGGACCCAGGGATCACGCCTGAGCCAAAGGCAGGTGCTCAACCACTAAGCCACCCAGGCACCCTCATGTTCTTTTCTTATGTGGTGACTATAGTAGACCTCACCTCCCAGGGATGTGAGGATTGTGGATGATGTGACCTGCCTGCTACACCCAGACCACCCATCATTGGTAATTACAGACAGCCCTGTCCTTTAAGTATGATAAACACTCTTATGGGAGGAGAGAGAGGAGCACTCTCTCCCATTTTATGGGGCCCTGGTACAGGAGATAATTTGGGGTGGCGTGAGGACAAGGTATTAAATAACATCAGCTCGTATTGTGAGAAAAAGAATCCTTTATCAACTCTCATAGAATGGAACGAGTCTCAGTTGGGTGGTGGGGAAACTGTAATACCTCTCTAACATTTCCAAATCAGCTTTTCAAACAAAGAGCAAGCGTCAGTTCTAGAGACCTAAGCCAGCAATGGTGTCTAGGCAGAGTGTAATAATCGCTTTGCTATCATGTATTTATTTTTACGATTACTTTTTTTTTATGACAAATGATTCTTGTTTTCCATTTATGGGAGCGATAGAAAGTTTTCTGGTTACATACATTTCGTTCATTAAAATGAAGAATCTAAAATGATGAATCTATTTAGAGGAAAATATTAAGCAAATGTGAGCCCAGGTGGTATGTGGTTATGGGAACATTTGTGAAGGCAGGCTACGGATGCCTGGAGTTTGGGGCATCCTAATGTAGGAACTACACAGTTCAGGGCTGAGGGTAGCAGGTATGTCGTGGAGTCATTCTCCGACTCCATCCCCTCATCTCTCTGGGCCTTCATTTGTCCATCTGTTAAATGGAACCAGTAGATGCTACTCTAGATCAAAGGGATGTGAAGATGTTTGAGAATAGGAAGGCTCTGATCACGGTGTTCTTTGACTCAGATGCCTTCCAGAAATCCTCAGAGCAGAAACTCGGGATTCAAGACCCAAGTTAGTTCAGAGAAGCAAGTTCTGACCTTGGACTCAGATGGATCAGAATTCAAATCACGCTTCCGTGTGACCTCGAGCAATTTGGTAACCCCCCCCCCCCGAGGTTTAATGTCTTCACTTTAGATTGGGGCTAAAAGTTAGCTTCAGCTAAAGTCAAGTCTGAATGAGGGAGGATGTACAAAGTGTCCAGGAGCGAGCCAGAAATAGAGCCTGTTTGTCCAGTCTACCTGTTTCAATCTAGCAGGCATCTGCAGAACTCAGCCACGAGAGGATGGACGAAACGCAGGTAGAGGGAAGTTCAGTGGCAGACGTGTTTCTGGGTGACAGAGAAGTTTCAGGCCAATGTCATGACACCATCTTCACTCAGCAAATATCTACTGAGCACCTCCTGTGTGCCTACCACTGTTCCGGGTGTCGAGCATGTAGCAGTGGGCGAGGCAGAAACATCCCTGCCCTTGGGGAGCTTGCACTCAACGTGGGGAAGACAGACAGGGAACAGCCAAGTGTAGCAGGAATGCCAGTTGGAAGTGCCGTGAAGGAAAAGACAGTGAGATGTGAAGATATGCCCTGGAGGACTCTCTCCTCACTGGGAGGTCAGGAGAGCTTCTTTGGGGAAGGGACATGAAGAATGAATAGACCTAATTCGGTAAAGGAAGGAAAGGATATGTGGGCATGAGGAAGAACATTCCAAGGAGACAGAACAGTGAGTGCAAAGGCCCTGAGGCTGCAGGTAGTGAGGGATGTTTTGGAACTGAAAGGTTAAAGTGACTGAGTTGAGGGGGTGAGGGAGACCTGTGGGAGATGAGGTCAGGGAACAAGGCAGAAGTTTTCACCTGGAAATGAACCCCAAACCCCCACCCCAAACTCCTTCACCAAGGGATATTCGGCAGTATCTACCAACATTTTGGTTGTCACTGCTAAGGAAGTACTACTGGCGTCTAGTGAGTAGACATTCTGCAATTCTACAGGATCTACAAAACACAAGTCAGCCTCCTGCAGCAAGGAATCATCCCACCCCACAACAAAGAAAGATCCCGCCCCAATATATTAATTAGTTCCAAGGTGGAGAAACCCTGGGCTGGATCATTGAGAGGCTTGTGGAGGTTTGATCTTCATACAAAAGAGCCATAGTGAGGATTTTTTAAAAATACATTCATTTGTTGTTGTTGTTTTAATTTGGATAAGCAACACATACACATGGTTCAAAAATCAAAACGATGCATAGAGATAGGCAGTGAGAATTCTTCTTCCCAACCATGTCTTCATTTACCCATTCACCCAATACTTCCCCCAAAACAGGCAGCTACTTTTATTGGTTTCTTGGGTAATCCTCCAGAGTTTCTGTAAATAAATAGAAGCAGATGTAGTATATTTTCTGGTGACTAGTCTCCCAATACAGATACGATTTTGTATATTAGCGCGTATTTTTCTAAAGTAAATTTCCATAGGTGAGACTTTGGAGTCTCATTATAAACACATCTTCCTTTTAATAGATATTATCAAGTCATTATCCATAGAATTTGGAGAATTTGTTCTCCTATTTATGATGGATGGTTCTCCTACGAATTTGTACAAATATGAATTTGTTCTCCTGTTTATGATGGATGAGAGTATCTGCTTCCATGCAGCAGTGGATTTTTGCCAATCTGATAAGAGAAAAACAATTTGCATTCATTTTATTAAGAGTCACTTGAGTAACTTTTCTTTTCTTTTCTTTTTTTTTTTTTTTTTGAGTAACTTTTCATATTGGAGGGCAACATGAAAAGTTTTCCAATCTTCATTAGGGCCACTGGTATTTTCTTTCTTGTGGCTTATTAAACTGTGTGTTTATATCCTCTGTATATTTTTTCAAATGGATTATTGGTCCTGATCTTCTTGATTTCTAGCACTCTTTATATATTGAAATATTAGTGTTTATTCTGCAACATAAGTTGCAAATATTTTTTCCTGATTTGTTTTTTACTTTGCTTATGGTGCTTTTTCCATGAAGAATTTCTTAGAAAAAAAAAATTTTAAGGGACATCTGAGTGCCTCAGCGGTTGAGTATCTCCCTTTGGCTCAGGGCATGATCCTGGGGTCTGGGGATCTAGTCCCACATCCGACTCCCTACAAGGATCTGCTTCTCCCTCTGCCTATGTCTCTGCCTCTATCTCTGTGTCTCTAATGAATACTAAAATCTCTCAAAAAAAGAAAAAAAAACTTTTTTTAAAGATTTTGTTTATTTGAGAGAGAGAGAGAGAGTGAGTGTGAGAGAGAGCAAGAATGCACAAGCCAGGAAAGAGGCAGAAGGAGAAAGAGAAGCAGACTCCCTGCTGAGCAGGGAGCCTGATGCAAGGCTCAATTCCAGAACCCTGAGATCATGACCTGAACAGAAGGCAGACACCCAACCAACTGAAGCACCCAGGTGTCCCTAGAAAATTTTTATGGCTGAATTTCTCAATCTTTCTCATTGTGACTTCTGAATTTTCAGTACCAGATTTTCCCATTACAGGAGTTGTAAAAAAATAATCTCATGTTTTAATCTAGTTTTTTGCTTGCTTTTTGATTTTTACACTGAAATCTTTTACCTGTTTAGAGTTTATCCTTTAAAAAAAAAAAACACATTTTATTTATTTATTCATAGAGACACAGAGAGAGAGAGAGGCAGAGACACAGGCAGAGGGAGAAGCAGGCTTCATGTAGGGAGCCTGACGTGGGACTCGATCCCGGGTCTCCGGGATCACGCCCTGTGCTGGAGGTGGTGCCAAACCCACTGAGCCACCAGGGCTGCCCTGTTTAGAGTTTATCCTTAGGGTGCAATGTGAGGTTTGGATCCAACTTCATTTCTTTGTTTCAGGTGGCCACCCAGTTTTCCAGTGCTATTTATTGTCACACAAAAGTTTTAAAATTTGACAAAGTCCAATTTATCTACTTTGGTTGCTTGAGCTTTTAGCATTATTATATCAAGAAATGTTGCCTAATCCAGAACCAGAAAAATTTAGCCCCATATCTTCTTCTAAGAATTTTATATAAAAAAAGAAAAAGAAAAAAAATTTTTATACATCGAGCCCTTATATTTAGGTCTTATCCATTTTGAGTTTAAAACTTTTTTATATGGCTTGAGGTAGGGGTCCACGTTCATCCTTTTGCACGTAGCTATCCAGTTGCCCTAGCATCATATGTGAAAAGACTTTTCTTGCCTGGTTGAATGGTCTTGGTACTCTTACCAAAACCCAGTTGAGCATGGAAGTATGGGTTTATATGTGGACTCCCAATTCCATCCCATTGATCTGTATGTCACCACCACTGACCATCTTTTCCACACCAGTCTGAGATACCAACTTGACCATAGACTAAATCCCCAGCCTATTTCTGGACTTCTGACTTTGTTCCGTTGGTTTTATTCACGTGTCCTTTTGACTCCCTGAAGAACTGTAAGCCTGGGAGTCCTATGAGCAGATCCACATTTTTACAAGGCCAATGAGGCTATCAGTGGGGAGAACAGACTTTAGAAAGGGAAGACACAGGGAGGAAGGCCACTCAGCAGCAGGCTGTTCATCTCCAGAACAGAGAAAATGAGGCTTGGCCAGGGAGTGGTGGGGAGTCGAGGGGTTATTCACATTTGCAGTGGCTGCTCCTAACCTCCCTACTCCATTTCAGGGGCTGGAGGAAGAAGAAATCTGAGATCAAAAGTGTTGCAGAAGACAGGGCTCGAGCTGTGATTCGGGAGGAATTCCAGAACCTGGGGCCCATCAAGTGCGTGGTACCGGGGTTCCTGGTAGTGGGGGGGAGCCCAGCATAGACTTTCAGGAGAGCCACCTCCCACCCCGACCTCTGGATCCCTGGGGGCTGAGTTCCAGGGGAATCAAGACGATGGCCTGGCAGCCTGAAGATGGAGGGTAAGAGGGTGGCTTAGCCAGTCAGCCTCTTGTCCTGGCCCAGGAAGCCCCTCAGGGTGTACCTGGGGTGGGGACCTGCCACCTGTCCAGTTTGGGCGCTGTTTCCCTCCTGGCACGCAGGATCCCCAACACAACCTCCTGGGACCTTTCTCAGAGCACATTTTCCATTCAGTGAGAATACCTAGGAGTTAGGAAGTCTGCGCCCAGGAGCTGGCCCTGCCACGAACTGCTGTGTAGCCTCGGGCAAAGCACTAACCTTCTCTGGGCCCTGCTCCCCAGTCTGTGGAATGGCCACTTTGGGTAGATGTTTACTCCGACTTTTGAAGATTGTCTGTGTCTGCCCTCTGCACATCCATCTTCCTCTGCACATCCATCTTCCCCTGCATGTATGACTGTTCCTCTCTCTTTCGCCTCCCTCTGTTTCTATTTCCTTTTTTTCTGACTCTGCCTCTACTTTGCTTTTCCTTTCTCTCTAGTGATTCTCCTTAGGACCTTGGGAAATTCCTGGTGGGAATGATATAAATAACCTGGGGGGAAGGTGGTGACTGATGCTCAGGTAGGAGCTTGGGGGAGTGTGGGAGCCCCTTGCAGGAATCCCCTTACACCCCAGGATACCCTTCCCCTCACTCTGAGGAGTAGATTACTTCTCGCAGCTTCTCAGAGGCAGGGCCAGGGGCCAGGTCACAGCCAGCAGGCACCTGCCTCAGACCTCCCCACGCGGTGGTCCGCCCAAAGCCTGCCATCAGCATAGCGCCTGCCTTATCTGTGCCACAGGTTTGCCGAACAGGCTGTGTTCACCCTTTTCTGCATGTTCGCCATCCTCCTCTTCTCCCGGGATCCGAAGTTCATCCCTGGCTGGGCCAGTTTCTTCACCCCTGGGTGAGACTTGGGGAACTTGAGGGTGGAGCCCCAACAGGGAAGATTCTGGGATGGGCCACCAAGAGCTGGAGAGACAGTGTAGCTGGGGGTGAGGGGAAAGGGCTGGGCTAGGCGTATATCCTTGGTCCCCTGTGACTATAAACTTTTACCCTCTAAAAAATTTAGGTTCTGATGATAAAACATTTTGGGTTCTCATGTGTCAGGAGCTTTGCCTTTGGAGTCAGGCAAAACTAAGTTCAAATGCCAGCTCTGCAGCTTGTAAATGGTGGTACCCTGAGCACATCATTCATTCATTGACTCATGAGTTTGTTCAATCAGTCAGCATTTATGGAGCACCTGTTGTGTGCTACATATTGTGCTAGATGCTGGGGATGCAGACAAAAGCAAATAGTTCAACAGCAAACCCCTGCAGATTGCAATGAGCACAAAGAAAGAAAGAGCAAGAGGACTATATTATAAAGGAATGAGGCGTGGGCATTGACTGTGGCTAGTTCTGGGAGGAAGCAAAGTTCCCAGTAGAAATAAGCACTGGAGGCATGTTGGGAATGTCTACTGAGAGCCAGAGGGCAGGAACTTAATTTGAGGAACTGAAGGAAGCCCCATGTGACCAAGGCTCAGTGGGAAGGGAGGAAAATCAGCAAGACATCACAGAAAGGGCAGGCAAGAGCCAGGTCCTGGAGAGTCTTCTTGGATGAGGAAAACTTTTCTTTTTTTGGGGGAGAAACTTTTCTGTGAGGGAGGCTCTGTGCCTCTGTTTTCTTATCTGTAAAGTGGAATTATCAAAGTACAATTCTTATTGGATTGTTCCAAGGATCAATGAGGTAGCTCATGTCAAGTGATTAGAATGGCACAAGGAATGAACTCAATAAAGGATTAGCTCTACTTGCTAGGGGATGGATAGGGGAAAAGAGGTAAGAGCTTTAACACCATCTAGATGACCCTCTGTCATCTAGGACAGGGCTGGCAAACTAAGGCTCATGGGCCAACTCTGGCCCACCACTTGTATTCGGATGGCTTTTCCATTTTTAAATGGGTAAAAATCAAAAGACAAATATTCACGATGCATAGAAATTATATGAAAGTCAAAGGTAAGTGTCTATGAATAAAGTTTCATTGGAACTCAGCCACACCGGCTCATTTAGGTATTGCTCACAGCTGCTTTCATATTGCAACATTAAAGTGGAGTCAGGACAAAGACCACATGGCCTGCAAAGTCAAGAGTGTGCCCCTTTACTGTGCGTGCCTTACTGTGCGCCCCTTTACAGAAGATGCTCACTGGGTCTTGCCAGCATGATAAAAATGGTAGCACTGGACAGGCAACCATCAAGATCTGTTTGGAAGTTAGAAATGATAGCTCTTGCTGCCCAATAGGATTTGGGGACGTGAGGGAAGGAGCACCTGCATGGATGGTGGTTAGTTGGAGAAGAACCTTCTTTAGGAGACAGTGGGCAGCTTATCAACAATTTGATTTTGGACTTGGGTTAGACTTGTCAAGTCAAATATGTCTTTCAAATACTGCAACCGGCAGCTGGAACCACAAGCCCGGAGCTCAAAGGAGGTATTGAGTTGCAGGTATAAATCCAGGAGTCATCCCATAAATTTGAAATTTAAATCCATAGGAACTAATGGGATCAGCTAGGGAAGAGTAAAGGGAGAGTGTAGAAGACTCTGAGGACCCCCAACATTTAGGGGCTGGGTAGAGGAGAGACCTGGAAGAAGCAGGCAGTGAGGTAAGTAGAAAACCCCGTGCAACAAATGAGCAAAGGCTAAGATTGGGAAGCATTTTTAGATGAGTGAGTGAGCCACCACATCAGATTCTGGTGTGTCAGAACAGAATTAGATAGGACATATGTCCTCTGGTTTCAGTGAGATCTGATGATTTCCATCAGCACCATCTGATAGAAATATAATGTCAGCCACATACATAATTTCCCAGTTTTAGTGGCCACATTTAAAAAGTCAAAAGAAACAATGAGCTTAATTTTAGTAATATATTTCATTTAACCCAATATATTATTTCAACATGGAATCTATATAAAGAATTATCAAGATATTTTATTTTTGTTCATACTAAATCTTCAAAGTCTGGTGTGTGTTTTTATAAGGTAACACATCTAAGTTTGGTCATGCCAGAATTCAAGTGTCTACTAGCCACATGTGGCCACTGGCTGCCCTATTGGATAGAGCAGTTCTACACAGGGGACTCTTGGAGCCTCAAACAACCCCAGGTAAATGGGTGAATAAGGTTCTGATCTCATGTGAGTTATTATGAGGAAGAAGCAATGTCATTTCACAGAGCCAAGAGAAGTGGCTCTTACTACTATTGTCTTATTTTCCAAAATGTAGATACTGTATTTTTTTTCAAATGAAAAGTAGGTGTTGTAAACATTCCAACAATACAAAGAAAGCAAAAATCACCTAGAAACTCAGTCTCCAATTCTGAGTTAAAAATGCCTATCCAGGAACTGTTCTATATCTTAATCCCATTGGTGGTTGGTTACAGGACAGTATACATTAGCCAAAATTTAAGCTATGTCCTTTAAATGGGTGCATTTTATTACATGTTAAATATATTTCAATAAAGCTAATTGTAAAAATACATGCAAACTAGTTAAAAAGAAACCTATCTAAACAGAAGATTTTTTTAAAGAAATGTGATTACTGTAGACAATTTATTTGTGATCTGCCTTTTTCTTTTTTGTTCAACTATATGTTATGCACACTCCTTATAAAAAATTCAAACAATGCTGAATTGAAAAAGTAAAAGTTAGTAAATGAAGAGATTATCAAATTAAGAGTTTGGTGTCTAACATATAGGATATACACACACAGACATGTGTACACATGTTACAAAAAACTAGCAAGTACAAATACATCATCACAAGCAACTTGCTATTTCTGACCTACTTCACTCTTTTTAAACCCTCCATAGTAAAAAAATAAAAATAAAAAAATAAAAAACAAAAAACAAAATAAATAAAAATAAATAAACCCTCCATAGTATTCTATAGAATGAGAGTATCTTAATCTATTTAAACAATTCCTTTTGGATCGTGTCTAATACTGCAAATAAAACTGTCTTTTTATTTACAAAATATCTTGGTTGTACTTTTATGTCAATGCGTAAAGATTGATCTATCTTTAAAAAAAACAGATGCAGGGTATTTCATTATAGATACACTGTTACATATACATTATCATACACAATTTATTTACACATGTCTGTACTAAAAATCTTCCATTATTTTCCCCTTTTATCCATAATGAATATCCCTGCACCTAATCTGTATATCGGAGGCCAGTTCTCCTGAGGATCAATTCCTAGAAGTATAACACCTGGATCAAGGGGTATTCACATGTAAAATATTGAAATATGTTGCCAGCTGCCCTCCAGCAGGTTAAATCAGTTTATTTTCACACCACCAGTGTATGTTTTCCAACCTGTCCATTAGGTATTATCGTTACCCTTTCAACTTTTGCCTGTTGTTAGCAGACGAGTGATGCTCCATTAGCAGTGGGCTTCTATTTCTCTGATACAGTGATGTTGACTATCTTTTCCAGTTTCTTGGTCATTGGAATACTCTTCTCAAATGTGTGGGCTGAAAGGGCTTTTGTTGACATGGGGCTCTATGCTTCATTGGGCCTGGAGCCAGACAAATCTGGGTTCAATGCCGGTCTCCTGCATGGACCATGGTGTGGCCTTGAGCAAGTTGCTTCTGCGAGCTAAGCCTCAGATTTCTCATCTGAGATCAAAGCTGCCTGCCCCAGAGGGATGTTTCTGGGACTTCTGTGAGCTTAATGTCTCCATAAGATGCGCAGTGGATCCTTCAAAGGCAGTAATTAGATTTTGTGGGGCCGTGAGCCTGCTTCCATCTTCATTCTGCTGGTGTGAAGGGGCTGCATCTGTGGACTAGGCTGCCCATCCCAGGAGGGATGCAATCAGAAGCTGAGCAAATCCGTACAAGCTCTTAGAGAAGCCCTGGTTATGGTGATTGGCAGGAGTTCCATAGATCCCATATTTGGAGATGCCTAGATTCTTCCCTCTTTGGTCAAGTCTCTCTTCCTAGGAGGATGAGCCTTTGTTTGTCACAGGCAGCCTCAAAGCACCTCAGAGAGTCTGGATAGAGAGAGGGCTCCAGCATCCCAGGGGGCTGTTGTATCAGTGCTGAGTGGCCCCCAACAATGCCCCCTTCCCACAAATCCTCATTTGCAAATCTGCCAAACTGGCAGCCTGCTGAGATGCCCGAGGGTCACATGCTTTGGGGCCTTGTCATTGTAGGTTTCTTTCTGATGCTGTCACCGGAGTGGCCATTGTCACCATCTTGTTCTTCTTCCCATCCCAAAGGCCCTCTTTCAAGTGGTGGTTTGACTTAAAAGGTAAGGTGTCAAGGCTGGGGTCTCAGTGGGCTCAGCGAGAACTGTGACTGAACATGGTAATCAGTGACCTCGAGGCGGGGCCCCTGCCGGGGACCTGAACCCCACTGTACTAACTATGTGGTCCCACTTCTTCCCTCTTCTCTGTCCAAGGCGTTAGCTAGTCTGGGCGCTTGGGGCTGCCAGAGGTGACAGGCCAGGGTAGGAGTTAGCTACAGTTGGCCAATCCAGATGGCTGCTTTGTACAGCCTGTGAGGAAAGACTAGCTTTTACATTTTTTAATAGTTGAAAAGAATCAGAAGAAAAATATTTCATGACATGAACATTACACGAAATTCAGATTTCAGTGTCCACAAATAAAGTTTATTTCTTCAGTAAGAAATTTGTGGACATTTATTTTCTTCAGTGACATAAGAATCTACACAAAAGCCTCGATTTTGCCTCTTGGCTCACAAAACCCATACAAAAAAATACTTACTTTCTGACTCTTTTACAGAAAACCCACACCACACCAGGGCCCAAGGCAGGAGTTGGGACTCTGACTCCGTCGCCTAAGGGACCAGACGTACAAATCTCAAGCTAGATATAGGAAGTGGTGGGGACTGAGGCACAACAGCCTAGCAGCGTTCCAGGTCAGTTTAAAAGGACCACTGAGCCCCCCAAACCAAAACCTCTGCAAGCTGGCCTTCAGATGGCCAGCCTGTGCCCCCACTGAGTCCCCAGCAGGTGTGTCTGCCAGACAAGGTGCTGTCACCTACCACCTGTGACAGTGGCTGCTCCATCTGGGGCAGTGGGATGAGCTCTGCACCCAGAGTCAGAAATAGGTTCATCATCTAGAGTCTAGGGCAGGTTAGCTCCAGCTTCAGAGGAGGAGGAGGAGGAGGTCTGGGCGTGGGGATCAGTAGGTAGATGATTTCGCAGGGCCCCGGAAATAGTTATTGCAGCCGAGGGAACACTGGGTCCAGGGAGCCTCGGGCTGTGGGTAAAGATTGGGCAACCGGGCAGGCTTCGTCTCTGCTCCTCCGTCTTCCTCCCAGCTGGCTTCATCATGCTCCCCGAAGACCACGTCCTGGCCTCTCCCCGGTTTCTACTGCTTCTGGGTCTCTTTATAGCTTCTGCTTCTGTATAGTTCCTGCTTTTTTTAGAACCTGGGTTCCCTTCCCATGTCTCGTCTGTCACGATGCCCACGTTCTCCTGGCATCCACTTGCTCATCCCCCCCTCCCCCGTAGCACAAGGCCTCCCTTTCTCTCTGTCCTTTCACTTTTATTTTTTTTAATGTCCTTTCACTTTTAGCTTCACTTCTGTGCACCTGCTGTCGCTCCACTTGCCATGCATACCTCTGAGAGTAAGAATCTGCTTGGTCGGCCTTGTTTTTATTTGGCCAGCTCTCCCACCAGGCCGCCTCGTAGCCCTCATGTGGACTGGCTGCCCTGGTCAGGTCCCATCCGCGGCTCTGTCACCTGTGGGTGGGCTCAGAAGGCTCAGAGCTCCTCCTCAGCCGAGGCTGCGGTGAGGGCCTGTGACGAGGACGTCTGGTGCCCAGCCCTGGTACTAAGTTGCTGGGTGGCCCTGAGTAAGTTCCTTGGTTGTCTGGGCCTTGTCTTCCCACTTAGAGGACGAACATGTCCCTTGGACACTCTTCACCTCTTGCTTTAGTGGTTTGATAGAACAAAGCTTGCAAACTCAGATGCCCACAGGGAGGTAATGGCTTTGGGTGCAGCGACTGGGGGCAGGAAGATGTGCTTCATGACACCCACCACCTGCACTGCCTCGCCCCCACCCAGCTTTCCTTTAGAGTTTTTGAAACAGAGAAGAGCGTCAATATGAGGAAAAGAGCAGCAAAGGCTGCTCGTGTGTGGCAAGACCCTTCACTTCAGGGTCAGGGTGCTGTGGGGTCCGTGGAGAACTGGCAAGACAATGCCCTTTAAATAAAAGGGCGGCTGTGACTCAGTTTCCACCGAGTGTCACCATGCGGGACAGCAGGACTAATCTTGCCAGGTTTCCTGATTTATCAAGACAAGCAAAACACTTTATGCAATCTCCCTGATTTTAAACATTGGCAACTAACTCGAATTGAAAACACGGTGTGGACCCAGAACAGGAGCGTTAAAGCCCATCCAGGAGTTGGGTCTGGCCCGTCTGTGGGGCACAGCATGCCACTTCGGCAGAAGGTTCTTCGGGCTGGAGTTTCAGGTGTTGCCTCCAGTGGAAGGAGAGAGGGGGCCCTCCACGAACACCGCCTGTGCTTTGGCCACCAGTGGGCTCGCACAGCCTTGAAATGATGCGCTCTAGCGCTCAGCCCTCAGGACTCACATGGAGCCTGGGAGTGGCCGGTTTCCATGGAAAGTGACTCGATCAAGGTCACACAGCTAGCTAAACAGAGACAGGGGGTAGAACCCAGGCGTCCAGGACAACCTTGATTTTCTTACTATACCCACTGTCTTCCATCCTTGCCTGGGTTGGAGTTACACTTGCATTTCTGTCCCTTTGTGGTCACTCAGCAAGTATCGACGCAGTGCCTACTATGTGCTGGGCACTGTGCCCGTGGATGATGATGATGACACTGGTGACTTCCATTTCCTCTCTGTCCTCCAAGTCTTTCCCCAGATATTGCATGGCTCACTCCCATCACTTTGCTTAGACCGTGGCCAAATGACACTTCCCCAGAGAAGCCTTCCATCCCTGACTGCACTGCCCAGAAGAGCATCCCTCCCTTGTCACTCTCCACCCCGCGACCCTATTTTCTTTCCTTCATAACACATTAAATTTCCTGACATGAGATATTTATTGGTTTCTCATCTGCCTCCCTTCCTGGAAATGTAAGTTCTCTAAGGGGAGGGATTTTCTCTGTCTTGGCCACTTCTGAATCCCCAAGTGCCTAGAGGAGTGCTTAATACGTGGTAGGTCCTCAATATATATTTGTGAAATGAATGACCAAGGACTTGCTCTGGGCCACACCCAGAGCTGAATCCTTTGCTCACATGGACCCGTTTCTTCTCCCCAGTGGGTCTTCAAGGAGGCATGATTGCTCCCTTTTGCAGATGGGGACACTGAGGCTCAGAGAGTCAGCAGCTCAAATCACACAGCCAAAGGGCAGAGCTGGGGTTCAAATCTAGTTCAGCTTCAGAGCCTGTGCCTTCGGCCACTGCTCCAGACAGCTCACTCGAATACAGTGGGGCTGGAAGTGTGAGATTCACATAGTTAGAGGCTGTGCTTTTAAGAAACAGCAGCAAGGGCATGGTTGGATGGGAACATAGTGAAAACAATCAGAGCGAAGGTGGAGTGCCTCTCGTGGGACAGGTGGCCTCACGAGTGCTTTCCATGTCCCTCATTCAATCTGCGTGATGACAGGGCCTCTCCCACCCTCTCTGACCCTTACCTCCTAGGTGGGGCAAGTCCCTTTGCTTTTTCAGGCCTTGTCTGCCTCTTTAATGAAATAATACTTCATTGCCTAAAGGCAGCAGACCGAGCCACCCAACATCTCCAGCTTTGATTTTAGAATTCGAAATTTGGAAAAAGCTGGAGAAACAAAACATCAACAGTTATGTGACCAGGAATTGTCGGGCAGCCCAGGTGGCTCAGCGGTTTAGCACTGCCTTTGGCCCAGGACCTGATCCTGGAGACCTGGGATCGAGTCCCGCGTCGGGCTCCCTGCAGGGAGCCTGCTTCTCCCTCTGCCTGTGTCTCTGCCTCTCTCTGTGTGTCTCTCATGAATAAATAAATAAAATCTTAAAAAAAAAAAAAATTTAAGGAATTGTCCTAAGAAGTAGGGAACTGCCACCATGGGCCAGACCTGTCCTCCCCACCTCCCTGGTGGCTGCCTGCAGGGACAGTTCCATTTCAAGAGTGTTCTCTCTGCACCGGACACTGGGCTATGCATATCACATCACATTAGCAGACAAGCGTTTCCAAGTGCACACCAGGTGCCAGGCAGTGACGCAGGGATTCAGATGTGAACTAGACAGGACCGTCCCTCTAGACCAGCTGCTCCGTCATTGCCTCGTCAGTGTTCACAAGGGCCCTCCAGGGACTGTTTCTGTGCCATGTGTCAGCCAAGGAAATGGAGGCTCAGGCAGGCAAGGTCACGTTCAAGGGCGTGCAGTGAGCCAACACCCCGGAGGGTCTGTCTCAAGGCCTAGACTCCCGACACGGGAGTGGCCAAACACACACCCCTTTTTAAGTAGGGTTTCCTGGAAACGCCGCTGCCCCGCTCACCTGTATCTTGCCTGTGGCTGCTCTGGTGGCAGCCTGGTTCAGCAGAGGCTTGCAAAGCCTGAAGTATCTGCTCCCTAACCCTTTACAGAAGTTTGCTGGTCCCCATTCTAACCACTGCATGCAGACACTGCTGCTTTTGAGGAAATAAAAATCCTCCCAGAATTCCATAAACCAAAGATACTCTTAGCTTCTCTTTTCCCCCAATTTCCTTCCACTTTTTTCCTCTCTGCACATGGTCAGTGACAAAGAGAGCCTTTTCTCTTGTAAATGAGGATGAAGGCAGCACTGCCCCAAAAGGGGTTTTGGGAAATTGAAAGGAGGTCCTGTACGGACATGTGGGGGTCCAGGTTCTAGGAGGTTCTCACGCTGTGGGAACCATGACAATTATTTTCGTTCTGCAGAGAACAGAGGCCCCTCATGATGCTCGTGGGGCTTTTTCCCTTAAAGCTCCAAAATCAAAAACTGGAGCCAGATTGTGGCTTCCTGGAGACTCCCTCCTATCAAGTGTCCCCGCAAAGATGGGGCTGCGGGGGCCAGTGACCCTTCCTTTTTTTTTTTTTTTAAGATTTTATTTATTTATTCATGAGAGATGAGAGACACAGATTGAGAGGCAGAGACACAGGCAGAGGGAGAAGCAGGCTCCACGCAGGGAGCCTGACGTGGGACTCGATCCCGGGACTCCAGGATCACGCCCTGGGCCGAAGGTGGCACTAAACCGCTGAGCCACCCAGGGATCCCCCGGTGACCCTTCCACAGGCTGAGTGTCCCTAGTGTGTGTCACAGGGGACCCATGTCCCGTCTTCAGGCTAAGCGTCTTTTCTCCACTCAGCTTCCAACGCAGAGACAGAGCCCTTGCTGACGTGGAAAAAGGCCCAGGACACCGTGCCCTGGAACGTCATCCTCCTCCTGGGCGGGGGCTTTGCCATGGCCAAAGGCTGTGAGGTAAGAGCAGCGAGCGGGCTGCAGGCCTGGGGGTGGGCGCAGGGCCCTGGCCCAGCTGCTCCGGGTCAGAGCGCACAGGCTACACCGGCACATTCCTCCTTTGCCAGATCGGGATAATCCTGGCTCCTGTGTCACTGCCCCATACCCAGGGCCTGGTGCTGCGGAGAAAAAAAGAGGAGTGAGGCCTGATCCCGACTCTCAAGGAGCTCAAGATGAGCTCGGGGCTTCTATCCATCCTACTATCCTGGCTCCTACTAGCCTGGCTCCAGGGGTTCCGTTGAGCACAGAGGAATCCCACCACATGGTGCTCCCCCTGGGCCGGGCACCATGCCTCACGCTTTACACACATGAACCCACTTAAACTTCCCAACCAGCTATGGAAGAGGTGCCATTACAATCCCCATTCTATAGATTGAGAAACTGAGGCACAGAGAAGTAAAGTGAGTTGCCCAAGGTCAGTGCTGTGGATTCAGGATTAGAATCCAGCGAGTTTGGTGCCGCGGCCCATGCTCTTAACCACTATGATGTAAGTGTTAGAGATTCCTAATGTTAATTGGCTAGTGTTATTATGAATGTTGTTCTAGAGGGCTCTGTGGGCTCAGAGGCAGGGCTGTGGCTAGAGCGAGGGGAGGGGAGCACAGACTCTCAGGAAACACTGGCTCCCATTGCTGTGCAGGTGCGGAGTCAGCCGGCCTTGCTCAGAGGAGGTGCGGCCTCCGGGTTATCTCTTCAAACTCTCAGGCTGACCCTAGGGGCTGGGTAATATTTGTATTTCCATTTTATGGGTGGGGAAACCGAGGCATAGAGAAGTTAAGCAACTCTCTTGAGGTCACATAATAGAACTCTGCTCAGGAGCTGGGGTTCCAAACTCCAGCCAGTCAGCTTTCAGAGTCCAGCCTCCTAACAGCTCTTTTTCTTTTCTTTTCTTTTCTTTTCTTTTCTTTTCTTTTCTTTTCTTTTCGGGAGGGGAGGGGGGGGAGGGGGAGGGGGGGGGGAGGGAGGGGGAGGGAGGGGAGGAGGGGGGGGGGGAGGGAGGAGGGGAGGGGAGGGGGGGGAAGGGTAAGGGAGGGACGTGTGACGGGAAGGGAAGGGACAGAATGACAGGTCAAGCAGTTCCCTAGGTGTCCGCTCCTATCATTCCTCTAAGTCCTTCCTCCTCCTCTCCTCTCCTTTCCTTTCCTCTCCTCTCCTTTCCTTTCCTTTCCTTTCCTTTCCTTTCCTTTCCTTTTTAAAAGATTGTATTTATTTATTTGAGAGAGACTGTAGAGCGAGAGAGAAAACATGAGTGGGGGGAGGGGCAGAAGGAGAAGCAGACTCCCCGCTGAGCAGGAAGCCCGATGTGGGGCTCAATCCCAGGACCCCGGGATCATGACCTGAGCCGAAGGCAGATGCTTAACAGACTGGGCCACCCAGGTGCCCCTTAATGGTTCATTTTCAAGAACTTCCCAAGTGCACGCCTTGCGTGAAGCGCTTTGCAAATAGGGACTCGGTTAGTCTTCATAAACAGCGCTGAAGTAGATGTGATTGCTGCCCCCACTTCAAAGATGAGGGAACGGAGGTAACCCGAGGCTAAATAGCGTGCATACCTCTGTGCAGCCAGGAGATTGTTGGAGCTGGGATCTGAACCTCCAGCACACGATGCTGGGCCCCACCCCACCCTAAATCTCTCCTTGCAAGCCAAGGCATTTAAGAACACAACCAATTGAGGGTCAATCTGAAATTAAGGTGAAGGAAAACTGAAACTGCTTCTCAGATAACTTTCTTTAATTCAATTTTAATTTTCAGTTCCCAACAGCGATATGGTAAAAGACATCCATAAAGTGTATACTAGTAAGAAGCTCAGGCTTGAGAATCGAGTATCAGGATTCAAATCCCTGGTCCACCACTCCTTGCTGGGGCACTTGGGGCAAGTTTCTAAACCCTTCTGGGCGCCAGTTATATCATCTATGAATTGGATCAAAGTTCCTACCCTTTGGGGGTTTTGGAAGTAATTAGAGAACACAATAGCTGGTGTGATACACAGCAAATAGGAAGCACAGAGAACTCTGTGTGCATTCTCTCTAAATCCTCATCCCGTGGCTTTTGGGGTCCCACTTCTGGGGAGCAGGCTCAGAGATGCAGAGATAAGGGAGAAGGGGTTCAACTGTGCCCGAGGCTCCCCTCTCTGGAGGGAGGGGAAGCAGGAGAGGATGAGGGTAGGGGAAGCATGACCATAAGCAGAGCCCATGACACCTCCACCAACCCCACAGGGAGCACGGAGCCGAGCTGGCCCTTCAGAGATGTCCCGATTGGTCTGAGATGTGAGATGGCCAGGCCCTACCCTGGCATCCCTGCATCAGTGTGTGTATGTGAGCTGTGCCAGGAGCGAGTGTGACCTTGGGCAGATGACTCTCAGGTCTGAGACAGGCCCTCAGGGGCTGACAGTGAAGGCTGGCTGCTGCTTGTGCTCCCTGAGCTGGGGCAAGCCAGCCTCCGGGGTCTGCTCAACCGTTATGCCGGGGCAGCCACAAGGCCTTCCCTGAAGGTGATCAAGGTGGCACATTCAAGTTCTCTACACAACGACTCCTTTTTATGACGTATATTTTTGTTTTACTCATTTTCCCCCAACAAATAACACATACAGACACAATAGTATAGACTTCAAAAGAAGCAAAAGGATGGCTGAGCAAAAGTACTCTTCTTCATTTCCATTTTAGGAATCCCGAGGTCCAGAAAGGTTGACTGATCCTAGGTAACACAGCTCATAGGTAGCAGAGCCTGGTGGGATTTGGGCTCCTGTCTGACTTTTCCAACTACTGCCTCCTACGGAGGGATGTATCAGGGAAGGCTTCCCAAAGGAAGTGCCCTGTTACCCAGGTCCTGAAGAGGCCATGCAATGCAAAGCAGAGGCTGTTGAGCCAGACTGCCTGAGCAGGAGTTATGGGTCTTGTTCCTCTTAGCTGTGCGGTTCGGTTTCCTCATCTGTAAAATGGGAATAATAATGGTGCCGTGTCATAGACTGGTTACAATGATTAAACGAGCCGATGCATCTGGAGAACTTAGAATATAGCCGACAGGGTTGGTTATTACAACTGAATGTGAGGGAAGAGGGGGAATCAGATTCAGGGGTGACACGGAGGTGCTTGCCTGAGCAACTCGGGGGCAGTGGTGCCATTTATCGGGATGGTATGAACCTGGCCTGACCCTGAGACAGGGGGTTACCCCTTTACCTTTAAGGAGATGGTCCAGTACCCCAGAGGCTTCTCGGAGAGTTCAGGATGTGGTGGGAACTCTCAGTGGGGGCTGGGCTGCAGGACCACTGAGCACGCTGGGAGGCCAGGTTGGCTTCTGGCCCAGCCCTGGGCAGCCACTGGGGTTTTGTTCAACAAGGGCTTTGTGTCTCAGCTGCCCCCTTCCCCCACCCCTGCTGGTACCGTCCCCTGCCCAGGCCAGCACAGCCGGCCCCAGGAGGGACCAGAGCACTCATGGCACATCCTGCTTCCTGGCCCCTGCCCAGTGCCCTCACCAGGCCAGGTCCTTGGATGGGGTCCAGGGTGAGCCTGGCTGCGTGGACTCGGAAGGGCTGGAAGGAGATCCCAGTGCTTGCTCCGAGCTTGGGCAACTCACTTAAACCTGCTTAGTGTCCTCGGTACACTTTCTCTTGCTGTAAAACTGCCCCTGATGCCCCATATATTTAGACTCTAGTCTGAAGTCTTCCTTGGTCTACACACAGGGCCCAGCATGGCCTGGCCCCTGCCTGCTTCCCTGGTGTTAGCTCTTACCTCTCTCTCCTTGTTGGCTCCCTTCCAATCCCACTGGCCTCTTAATGTCAGCCACACTAGACTTATTTGCACCCCTGGGCCTTGGCATCTGCTTTCTTTCTGCCTAATGCTCTTCCCCAAGATCTTGAGTCCTGGCCCTTCTGGTCAGTCCCACGGGGACTCAGGGGCCCTTCCTGGCAGATCTAAAGCAACCTACCCTGCAGCCACTTTCCCTATAGCCACCCTACTATTTCCTTCCTGTTTCATTCCCCCAGATTATCCTGCTCATTTGTTTGCTTATTGATGTCTCTCTTACTGGAATGTAAGATCCACAAGGGCAAGGGTCATATTTGTCTTACTCACTGCTATTCTGGCATCTAGAAGAGTCCTGGTACATAACATGCTCTATAAATATTTGTTGGCCATGACCCATGAGATTGGCTGTTTTGAGGGTTGATGACATGAGGTGTGGAAAGTGCCCAGCACAGAGCTGATACATACCAGGTGCTAAAACCAGGACCACCTTCAACCCCCTTACTTTCATTATTATTATAGTTTTATTATCTCATGAATTAAAAAGTTGGTCTTCTTCTGGCACCTTCATGTGTATCTCATTTAATCTCCAACAAAATAAACTTACCTACAAATACATTGGGGTTATAGGAACTTGAGAGTAAGTGAGAAGGGAGCAAATGCTGTAGCAAGTAGAAACACTTATATCCTTCCCATCCCTCATTTCCTGCTGGAGAGTCACCTCAATGAGGATGGAGGTGATGATGGTGGTGTTGATGATGGTGGTGATGGTGGTGGCGATGATGGTGATGATGATGGTGGTGGTGATCAGTATTATCATCTTTTTGGAGAGGCAGCCTAATGAAGTAAGAGCCGGATTCTAAATTCAAGATTGCAATCCTAGGGCAAGTCATTTCACTTTTCACTTAGGTGAATCATCACTAGTTTGTGCCTCAGTTTCTTCAGCCACAAAATGGAGGTAATTATATAACCTCACAGAGTTCTTACGGGGATTAAATAAGATAATAAGGATACAGGTGATTATTTAAATACTCCTCGGTAGAGTAACTCCTGGAGAAGTCAGTAGAGAGAGCAGAGAGATAATTCACCACTGATGTGGGGGTGGAGTCTGGAGCCAGAGAGGGGACCATCTAACCTGTCCTTTCTCTGTCCTGGAGGGCTGTCAGCACCTCTGGGCATTGCCCTACATTAAGGGGGGCAAACTGCTGTGTCCAGAGGACGGTGCCCAAGTGACAGGGAACTTTGCAGGACTGTGTTTGCTTACAGAAGTACATGGCACCGGGGCAGCGCCTGGGTGGCTCAGTCAGTTAAGCGTCTGTCTTCAGTTCAGGTCACGATCCCGATCCCGGAGTCCTGGGCTGGAGCCCCACAGCAGGCTCTGCACTCAGCAGGGAGTCTGCTTCTCCCTCTGCCTCTCCCCTGCCCATGCTTGCTCATCCTCTCTCAAATAAATAAATACAATCTTAAAAAAAGAAGAAGAAAAGGAAGCATGTGGCCCTGAGTGTGAAATACATCTCAAGTTATTACTTTTGGGGATTGCAGGCAAGTCAGAAAACTTTGCCAGGCTCAGTGTCTTCCTCTGTAACATAGGGAAGGCTGAGAGAGCTTGAGGAGGTAATTCATGCAAGTGCCAAGCAACCTGTAAAGCCTCAGCAATGATGATTCTTATAATACAATATTGTGTTATCATTGTAATAATCAACCTTAGCATTACTCACAAATATCTTTATTATTGATAATCATGTTGATAGTGTTGTATTTAATGTATATCTGATACATGTTGTTTTGTTTTGTTTTTTAAAGATTTTATTCATTTGTTCATGAGAGACACACAGAGAGAGAGAGGCAGAGACATAGGGAGAGGGAGAAGCAGGCTCCCTGCAGGGACCCCGATGTGGGACTCGATCCCAGGACTCTGGGATCATGCCCTGAGCCGAAAGCAGACGCTCCACCACTGAGCCACCCAGGTGCTCCTTGATATTTGTTTTACAGATGATATATAGTATATCTTGTATATATTATTATGTAATGATAAGATTAACAATGAATATTTTGTATACAAAATTGTGTTAATATTTTACAATTAATCATGATCCACAGAGGGTCCAGTTACCCTCTCCCAGTCAAGTTGGAGCTTAGGGGTGCTCTTAGAGCAAATGGATTATCTGGGGATCCAGGGGTTTGGGTCCTGGGCCTACAGAGTTGGAGTAGACTGTAGTTCAACAAGCAGAGAAGCTGATGCCAGTCAGCTCAAATGTGTGGCCTTGGACCTGTCACTTACCCTCTCTGAACCCCAGTCTCCCTGTCTGTGAAGAAGCATAGTTGTCACTGCTGTCATCATGTGATCCATCCTAACCTCCTTCCTAGCCCCAGCCCTTGTGGAGCATGGCTGGCGCTGGGTGGGGGGTATGACCAGATGCCCCCCTCACCCCCGTAGGAGTCGGGGCTGTCCGCCTGGATCGGTGGCCAACTGCACCCCCTGGAGAACGTGCCACCCGTGCTGGCTGTGCTGCTCATCACTGTTGTCATCGCCTTCTTCACCGAGTTTGCCAGCAACACAGCCACTATCATCATCTTCCTGCCTGTCCTGGCAGAGCTGGTGAGAGTCCTGGGGCAGGAGGTGAAGGGTACTTCAGAAATCTCTCCCTTACCCCAAGGAGCACCAGGGGCTACAGGTGCCTTTGCCCTCTTCTGAAAGGCGTGAAAGTGTCAGACCCCAATTTAAAAAAAAAAAAAAATACTATTTTTTTTTTCTTTATGAAAGAATGCAGAGTAAACATTTTCAAAGTGTACCAAATTTCCTTCCTTTGGAGACTTTTCTAGGAAAATATAAATTTTCAAATGCAGATTAAGACAAAGTAGAAAATTTGAGTAGACAAATAGCCACAGAAGAAATTATAATGGTGGGCAAAGTTCTAAGTTCCCTCTAAAGAAGAGTTTCTCAGCACTGTTGGCATTTTGGGACAATTGTCTGTTGTGTGGAGGGGCTGTCCTGTACATTGCAGGACAGTCATCAGCATCCCTGGCCAATATCCACTAGATGCCAGTAGCACTACCCTAATTCAAAAATGTCTGCAGACATTGCCAAATATTCCCTGGGCAGGGAGGGGGACAAAATCATCCGCAGTTGAGAACCACCACCCTAAAAATCACCAGCCAGTCCTCAGAGGGTCGGTGAGGTGAGAACTAGCAAACCTTCAAATAACAGCTAGCTCCCACCTCACTCACACGATTTCAGAGAAAGATGGAGAAAGCCATTCAATCCAGGAATAAGGTTAGCAGAACCCAGAAACCAAAAGCAAAGAAGGACAGCAAAGGGAGGGGAGAAAAAGTCACAACTCAATCTCACAGGTAAACAAAGATGCAAATAGCAAAATAAATCCAGGATCACGAATATATCACGCTCAAATAGAGGTTGTAGGAGGAATTTCAAAACAGATCAACACTGGGACCGATCAGCATTGTCCTATATTTAAATAGATTAAAGAAGACCAAGCCACATGATCATCTCAGTAGAATCCAGAATTGGTCACATTAAGCCAGTGTTGCAACTACGTGCTTTGTATGCCAACGGTGATATGGCGGGCACACTTATCTGAGCCACTTTGGTTTGGGTTTTAGCTGGCTTATTTTTGCATGAATTTGTAATGGAGATCACACTGTGTTAGCACACAGAGATGAATTTACCCTTTTCCAGGGACTAGAGGATATTGTTATGAGTGGATAGCAGTGGGTCTATTTAAGATCTCTACGAGGGACACGTAGGCTGCGTCCAGCCTTTGCTGTGATCCAGCAACGCTGCCTGCACCTTTCCGTGGCTGTGCACCTTTGATTCCATCTACATACATGCCCAGCTGAGATCCCAGAACTGAAGAGCACGTGCATTTATAATTTTGCTCCATGTAGGAAAATAGTCCTCCAAAGTGGGCACACCATTTTACATCCCCACCAGTAGTCTGGGGTGGGGGGTCCCCAAACCTTGCCAACTATGATATGACTTAATCACACCCTTCTCCGGGGATCTGAGGGAGCCGACGATTGAGCAAGATGGGGTCCCTGAGGGGTGACGGGGTAGGGGAAGTGTGGACCCAGCCGGGTCTGTTGAGGCAACTCTTACTGGAGAGGACACTAGGGAATGACACAGGGTTCTAAATGTTGCTTATCACCAACACTAAAACGTTTTAGATGTAAGGGGGTGAATTTAGCACTTTCTGAGAAGATGTATATGCTTTAGGTCATAAAAATTCCCTAGAGGAGCCAAAAATATCCTATCTTAAACACACTAGTAGAGTGGAGGCCAACATGAATTGTAGATGAAGCCGTTATTTGGGAGAGGTGACGAACCCAAGGCCAACACACAGACACGTTTGATTCACGCAGTCTTAAAAATTCGGAAATGTTTATTAAGAGATGCTACCTCGAGCTCTCTGTGTCTCCAAAATCTAGTGAGGCCCCAACGAAAGGTGCCCAGGGACGGGCTGTGGGGACCGTTTGGTGAGGGAAGGACCAGGAAGGTGACTTGGTTTTCGGGGCCGTGGCTCTCTGCACCAGCATCAGCTGGGAGCTTGTTAGGAAGGCGGGCTCTCGGGGCCGCCCCAGACCTGCTGGGTCAGAACCCTGGGTGAAGCGGGGCCGGCAGGCTGTGTTTTAGCAAGTCCTCCAGGTATGAAGATGCTCTCGCAGGCTGGAGAAGGTGTGTCCTAGATGAATCTCCCCAGCCCATCCTTGCAGGTGAACATGCAATGTGGCCCTGGGGAATGTCACTAACCTTGGGAATGTCTTCTCTGTGTGTCCCTTGATTTTGGTTCTCTTCTTGTCTGTCTCTGCTTTCGCCTGTGGATCTGCATGTCTCTCTGTGCCTCTAAACCTGTCTTCTGGTCGGCTGCGGTTGTTCTCCGCCCCTCTGCCAATCTCTGTCTACACGTCTCTGTCATCGCGTCTCTTTCTGTCTCTGTCTGTTGTTGTGGCCTGCAACCACCTCCATCTGTCACTGTGGCCTCTCTCTGTTTCCCTGTCGTGGCGTCCGGACCAGGCCATCCGCCTGAGAGTGCACCCACTCTACTTAATGGTTCCTGGCACAGTCGGCTGCTCCTATGCCTTCATGCTCCCGGTCTCGACGCCCCCCAACTCCATTGCCTTCGCCTCTGGACACTTGCTGGTAAAAGACATGGTGAGTGGGGGCACGTCCTAGCAGAGGCCGTGGGTGGGGTGGACAGCAGGTGCTGGGCCAGACATCTGGGCAGGACCCCTGCTCCTGCTTCACCACCCCCCCACCCAGTTTCTAACTAAATCAATTGGAGGGGCACCTGGGTGGCTTCGTGGTTGACTGTCTGCCTTTGGCTCAGGTCATGATCCTGGGGTCCTGGGATCAAGTCCCACGTCAGGCTCCCCATAGGGAGTCTGCTTATCCATCTGCCTATATCTCTACCTCTCTCTGTGTCCCTCATGAATAAATAAATTTTAAAAAATCTTAAAAGAGAGAGAGAATTGGAATGGGACCAGGAATATCCATTTTAGTTTTAGTAAATACTCTGGGACGATTCTTATGCTCAGACAATTTCAGGAAACACTGCCTTAGTGATGACTTTCCAGAGTCTGCCTCAGGGAACAGGGACTTCCTCCTCTCACCGGGCACTGCTTTCTTTTTCTTACTGGGTCAGCCAACTGCTCCGTGCCTGGAATCTTCAGGAGAGGCAGGCAGCAGGCTGCACCCTGGGGGCGAGGCAGAAACCAGGGTGGCAGCTGCAGCGGGGGGAGACCCACCAGTGTCTTCTCTCTCCCCTCCATCCCCTGCTGAACCCACCTCTCCCTCCCTCCTCCTGCCTCGCTGCCACTCCCCCTCCACTGGCTGCCCGGGGCACTCAGGGAATGCAAATCCTAAGCTGGCATCACAGAGGAGGATGTGCTTAAACCAATTCCTGGTCCAGAATCTCCAGGTGCAGAGACTCCGGCCAGGATAAACTGGGAAGGGAAGGCGGGGTTTACATTGGAAAAGGGAACGTCCGTGTTCCTTTAGCAATCCACGGCAGGGTCCGTTCAAAGGAGCCAGGTGAACACTAGATGCTCTTGCATAAATCACTGAAGGTGGGGGGACTGATGCCAGCGTCAGCCGGGGTTCATTCGAAGCCGATGTCCTGGAACATGTTAGGATCTGGCTCATCTTAGGGGTGGTCAGGTGTTTGGGGCTGAGGACAGAACTCTGAGAATGATTAACTTCATGCTTCCCCCTTGAAGTGGGAACATCTTGGGCTTATTCAGAGGCAAAGTAGGGAACATGAGTAAATGGGGCAGAGCAGAAAAACAGCAGAGGCGGGGTGGATTGGATTGTTGGGGGCTGGTGGTGGGTGTGGGGCAGGGTGGCCGCTTAGGGAGGAAGCAAGAGGCCGGAGATGCAGACATAACGCCTGTCCTGAGAACAGGAGGAAGCTGGAGGTCACGGGGCAGGGGGGCGGGCGGGGAGCAGGGGCAGGTGTTTCAGAGTCGCCCGCTGCCAGCCAGTCCGGAGCCCGCGTGCCCACCTGCGGGCCCGCTCCTGAGAGCGATGACATTGGTAACTGAAGTGACCAATGTGGGACTCACCAGGCATTCGGAGCCAGGCCCCCGGGAGCCCAGCCCTCCTCCCAGCCACCCCAAAGCTTTGGCCAGTCCCCTTCCAATCCTCCAAAGTTACCAGGCCTTGGAGAACCCCCATCCCCACCCCAGAGCAGAGGCAGGACGGCATGCTCCCTTCCACGACTGATGCCCTTTCCATGAGCCATCCGTGGCCATTTGGACTTAACAATTTTCCTACATCTACTGACATTTTAAAAGTACTTAAATAAGAGTATTTAAAGAGATGAGTTTCTGACGTATCTGTACAAGGAAAACTGGTATTGTACGCCATAGGAGGTAAGTCGAAAAATTAATGCAAAGACCAAAAAAAAAAAGGCAAAATGATTACCTTCGCCCTGATAACGGTGGCCTGGAGAAGGTTCTGGACCCCTGTTCAAGAGGTTCAGAGGGAAATCGGCAAGGAAGAGAGATAAGTGTTAAGGGCATGATAGCACCTAAGGGAGACTGTCTCTGTGAGTGATCCAAAAAAGGGATTGAAAAGAGAGTGACTTTTCTCACTGTGCAGTTTGCGATGCTAAAGTAGACCAATGGGGAAACCCAGATGCAAAACTGGGATTTTCAGCCCAAGGTTGGACTGAATGGCACAATTGGTTAGCCGGAGGTGGGGGGGGGGGGGCAGGAAGCAAACGGACAGACCTATTCTAGCTACTTAAAAAGGTTGAAATTTCCATGAGACCAATTCTTCACAACAAATACATATAACCTTAAGTAGACAAGTAGCGTGGATAGGTGTGTGTATGAGCGTGTGTGTGAGTGTGAGTGTGCATGTGTTATTGATCAAACCAGATTATGTTCAAGCTGTGTGATGGGGGTAAGCAACTGCTCTGAGCCTCGTTTTCATCTTCCGTAAAGTGGAAGTAAGTAATAATGACCCTTCGAGGGTGTCCTAGGGATGGGTTGAATGACACATCCCCATGACAACTCCATGGCACAGACCCTGGCACCTAGAAACCACCTGGTGGACAGGGTTGGGAGCGAGCAGAGAGGCATTTGCAGGTCTTTGAGAGGCAGCCTAGGGTAGTGTAAAGATGGAAGGGTCTTGAGCCTCCGCCAGCCTGGATTCGTGTCCTGGCACGGAGATCTTGAATGAATGCTTTCCTGACTCTGGGCATGCGTTTTCCCATCTGTAGGATGGGCCCTGAGCTGACCCCTCCCTTCGTCTGGGCTCCCTTTCAGGTGCGGACAGGCCTCCCAATGAACCTGATGGGCGTCCTGCTGCTCAGCTTAGCCATGAACACTTGGGCACAGAGCATCTTCCAGCTGGGCACCTTCCCGGACTGGGCCGACATCCACTCAGCCAACATCACAGCTCTGCCATCCGCCTTGGCCAACAACACCTTTCGGACCCTTTGAGTCCCACTCCCGGGACTCTCTTTGGGCTGGGCCCTCCCAGAAGGCTTTTGCCATCACCTGCTGCTAGGACTCTACGGGACGATCAAGCAGTTCTTTTCTGTGATCCAGTATGCAGGAAGCAAGGGTGACCTCCCGTGGTCCACTTGGGTCCACAGGCTCATCATCTAGGACATCCTCTCCTTCTCTTTCATGGAGGTCAGGGCCCAGATATCTCCCAGATCTGCTGCCAGGGAAACAAGCTCCTTTGTCTCTGAGCTGTTTTATGGCTAGGATGCAAGAGAACCCAATTTCATCAATAGGAAGCTAATCCAGAATGGCATTTGTCTTAAACGGTTGGAATGGGGGGGCTATCAATTCCTTTGGGCACAGCTAACATCCCCCATGGCCTACTTGAGGTTACACTCTGGAGAGATCATCGTGCCCTTAGATACCACCTTCCTCAGAGAGGCTTTTGGGGCTGCAATGTTCCAGTATGGTTTTTCCAGCTGTTCACAGCCAGTGTAGGTTTTGCTTGGTTGATGCCCATTCTGTGCCCGTTGTTTGAATATTACCCCTGCTGATACCCAGCAGCCAGGGTTATTTTCAATCCCTGGAAACAGGGAAGGGATCGATGACTTCCTGAGGACATGGAGGCTGTGCAAATCCTCCTTGCTGCTCTTCTGGGTGCTGAGCACACCAGGGGAGTTCTAGAAACCCCAGCCAACATCTCTACCCGAGCCCTTTAAGATTTTCCTGTTTAATCTGATTTAGTTTGACCATAATTCTGGGGTCAGGCCAAGCCCCGGCCCCACTGTCTTACAAGTGACCCAAGGTCCCAACAGGGAGGACTCTCCTACATGTGGCCCACAGGGGCCGTTGTGGCTGCCAGCTGCTACCTGTTCCAGAAGCCAGTCTTTACCTCCCTACCCATCCCCACGGGGTAAGCATGTTTAATTAGCAAAGGCCACCATTTTTCAGGAATAAGGGGAAAAAAAAGTCGGAAGATAAATTGGGGCCTCATAAAAGGCCAGGATAAAATTTCTCAGGCAGGGAAAATATCATAGCCACCTTCTACAGAGGGGGCCAACTGAGACTTCCCCTGAGCTAGTGGCTGGTAGGGGGCTGTGCTAGAAGATTTGATCCCTCCCTGTTTTCAGCAGAAGCATCTGGGCAGCCCCAGTGAACAGCACAGTATGAGGCCCAGCGGGCACTCCCAGAAGTGCAATGAACGGCCCACCATTAGCCTGGCACCAGAAAAGGTGCCAGCAGGAGGTCCGGAAGCCTCCTGTCGCCCCACCCCCTTCCTACATCTCTGAGGGATGAAGTTCCCCGAGCAGCATGGGCTGGGACGGTGGCACCCAGAGACTGAACTCATCCTTGGTCCCCGGTACGGCACAAGTGAGTCATGGATGCTTCCCTGGGAGCAGCAGGGAAGAGACAGGAGAGGTCCCCCGAGATGGAGGCTGGGCTCCACCTCTTCCCATATGACTACCTTAGTATTCAGTCACAGTTACAGCCCGTGGGGGTTGGGAGTTGTCCTTCTGGAAAACAGGGGACAAAGAAGTCCATTCACAGAGAAACCTGAGGGACTTGTAACCAGATGAATCGTGATTTCAAATCCTTCTGATTGAAAACACTATAAAATAAAGAATGGTAATCAACACTGGGCCTACAGCTTATTTGCTTTCTGAACATAAGAGAACTTTAAAGCCCTGAATGCCTGAGCTAGAGATTCCATGGAATTGACTTCCCCGACTTCACTTCCTTACCGCTCTCTCCTCTCCGCTCTAGCCACGTGCCTATACTGTCCTGCCTCTGGGCCTTTGCACATGCTGTTCCCATTGGCAAGAATACTTCACTTCCAAATATGTGCTTGTTTCCTCACTTTATTCAGGTCTCTGCTCAGATGTTACCTCCCCAGAGAAGCTTCCCGGACCATGTGGTGTAAAATCTTGCCCTCCTCACTCTCCATCTACTCACTCTGCTGTATTTTTCTTCTTCTTCTTTTTTTTTTTTTTTAAGATTTATTTATTTATTTATGATAGACAGAGAGAGAGAGAGAGAGAGAGAGAGAGAGGCAGAGACACTGGAGGAGGGAGAAGCAGGCTCCATGCAGGAGCCTGACATGGGACTCGATCCCGGGTCTCCAGGATCAGGCCCTGGGCTGCAGATGGCACTAAACAGCTGCACCACCGGGGCTGCCTGTATTTTTCTTCTTAGTATTTAGTCAGGCCACTGTATTATGTATTTTCTTGTTTATTAACTTTGTCTCCCTCTAGAATACCAACTTACCAGAACACGAACTTTATTTTGTCGAGGGCCCTAACTCTGGTACCTGGAATGGTTTCTGATACATAGCAGGTGCTCGGTAAATATTTGACCAGTGGATCTATACCAGAATTTATGAGAAAGTAATGTTGCCCTCTGATCTGGGGTCTGTCCTATTAATTTCTTTGCTCATGCCTTCTTCCACTTATTCAGTCAACAACATTTACTTAAAACCTGGTTATGTGCCCATTCACTGTCTCCATCCACGTGGAACTTACCTTCTAGCTGAGGAGACAGGCAGTGAGCCGGTAAACTAATCAATAAATGACTCTGGGTCAGGATATGGGCTAAGAAGAAGATGAAACTGGACAATGAAACTGACTCAGCAGAGACTTCAGCCAGGGTGGTCAGGGAGGACTTTTCTGAGGAGGTGGCACTGGACTGAGACCCAGAGGAGTCAGCCATGTGCTTATGGCAGCATGGGAGAGAGGTGGGTGGCAGGGGTGGCACAGGATCATTGGAAACATACGTGAGACTCATCTCTGGAATACAAGAGGAACATCCAGAAGTCTGAAAGAACAAACACAAGGCAAAATACCTATTTCAGTCTGTGGCTACATAACAAACCACCCCAAAAGGCTAGCAACTTATTGGCTTTAGTTTCTGCCTTTTTTTTTTTTTTTTTTTTTTTTTGAGAGAGAGACTATGAGCTGGAGGGGGAGGGGTGCAGAGGGAGAGGGAGAGAGAGAGTCTGAAGCAGACTCCACATCCAGCGCAGAGCCCAACACGGATCTCCATCTCATGACCTTGAGATCATGACCTGAGCTGAAATCAGACATTTTATCCACTGAACCACCCAGGCATCCCATGTTTCTGCATATAGACCGAGCTCTGCAGGGATGGTTTTATCTCTGCTCTACGTGATGTGGCCAGGGCCACGCAGCTGGGAGCTTAGCTGGAGCTTGAATGAACACGATGACTGTGAAGCCTCTGAGGAGTCTAGGCCAGACCTCTGAACCTGACAGTGGGCTTCTCAGAAGGCAAAAGCAAAAGCTATGTGGCCCCTTAAGGACTGGCCTTGGGAGTCTGGGAATTCAACTCCGCCACATTCTATTGGTCAACTCAAGTCCAAAGTTGGCCTGGTTCAAGGGGAACTCAGCTAAATGCAAGTTCCACCAACAACACGCTGATCTGACCAGCAGCAGTGAGGCAAGAGGACAATAAGTGATGGTGGAACAGGAGAGAACTGACCCCCTCCTGTACTCCTGGGGAGACTACGACCTTCTACAGCCAGGCTGGCAAGCAGCATGGAAGTAATTAGGGGAATTTATAACCTGCATGCCCGGTGGCCCACTTTTCCAACTTCTGGGTTCACATCCCAGCAAAATTGTCCCACAGTCACTATGGAGACGATGTAGGAAGATATTCAGGCCACTGTTGCCAGGGGTACCCAGGAGCTGGATGCCACCTAGGTGACCTCCAGGGGGGGTGGCATTTAAGTGAAACACGGGAACACACTCTGGAAAACACCACAATACACAGAAGTGATGAGCAACAGGTCGGTGGAAGGTTCGGACACACACATACATATTCTGGCGCATATATCAAGAAAGTACAGGCAGGTGGACAGGAATGGAACCAGTGATGGTAAATGAAAACCAAGATGAATAAAAGCCACTGAGTGGGGGTTCAGTGGCCACTTGGGACTCCTGGTCTTCCCATGCCGTGTGACGTTAAGCAGGTCCTTTATGTTTTGGACTTTGGTTTCTTGATCTGAGAGGTAAGATGTCATAGGCACGGTCTCCAAAGGAAATAGTAAGCACAGGGACTAACTAATTTGAGGACAGCCTAGTAACGAAGCTTGGAACCTAGTTCCAAGGTGTGGGCAGAGGGTGAGGAAAACCAGGAGGGAAAGTGAAAGTCCTCAATAGTGGGAGGGTGAACCTCCCAGCAAAAGTTCTGAGGGACAGAGGCCTAAGTGGGGCTGGCACCTCTATTCCTGGGACACATTCAACACTTGATGACTCTGAAAGGGGGGCGCTGCCCTGGATATTTCTCTACACCTTCCCTCTGCAGGCCTGCTGGCACTCCCCACGACCAAACCCAACTGTATGGGTCAGGGTTCTCCAGAGAAACAGAACCAACAGGATAGAGAATATATGTATTCCCAGGAAAGAGTCCAAAGGCAATCTGTTAGCAGAGCTCCCTCTTGCTCAGGGGAAGTCAGTCTTTTGGTCTATTCAGACCTTCACCTGATTGGATGAGGCCCACCACATTATGAGGCGGCAATCTGATTTACTCAAACTCCATTAATCTAAATGTACATCTCATCCAAAGACACCTTCACAGGAACATCCAGAATAATGTTTGACCAAAGAGCTGGATGCTGCGGCCCAGCCATGTTGACACAGAAAGCTAACTAACTGTTGCACCCACAGAAGCCAAAATGCAGGAGAGTCCCTTGATGCAGCCCATCCAGGTCTAACCCCTGGGCTTAGGGTGGGGAGGAGAAGAGTGGAGACTGGTCTGGAGGGGCAAACTGAGAAAACACGGCAGGGAAGGTTTAGACCAAATCAGAATTTATAATTTAGTGGTCCCCAGGTCTGCATCCAGCCCACAGTCAGGTTTTTTTGGCCGCCTTTCATGAGTTTTAAATTATTAACTGACTGCTAATATTTTTAAATTCAGAAAACCTCACCTTAAAACCTAGATTTGCGGGGCACTCGAGTGGCTCAGTGGTTGAACGTCTGCCTTCGGGTCAGATTGTAATCCCAGGGTCCTGGGATTGAGGCCCACATCAGGTTCCCCACAGGGAGCCTGCTTCTCCCTCTGCCTATGTCTCTGGCTCTCTCTGGCTCTCGTGAATAAATAAATAAAATTTTAAAAAATTAAAATAAAAGTTGAATAAAAATGTTATTAAAATAAATTTCACTTTTTTATGCGGCTACTAGAAAATGTTTAATTATACACGCGGCTCACACTCTGTTTCTATTGGATAGCATTGGCTATTAGGTAAGATTTTAGCCACCTGTCCGTATTCTCAGGCTGAGTGGGTGGTGGCAATATTCCATGCCCACAGGTGTCCCAACAATGCAGTGACTCCAATGTTCTATGGATCTCTGATGCTGATTCTAGATCTGAAGGCTTACCACTTCCTCTTCCTATTCTGTCTTATGGTTCTGAATCCTTCACCCAGAAATTCCCCTCAACAACGCTGATTCTATTTTGGATGATTCAGAAGACCCTTCCGGATGCTGTGGGATTTGGAGCCAGGCCAGCTTTATGTAGGCAGAAGTGACTGCCTACATGTGCTGAGAGAAGTCAAAAATATCTTTTGCCCCTTCCTTCCCTCTGCCACCAAACCCCTAAGTCTTACACATTCACCGAGGCCTTCAGGAAATAACCAAAATGGTCCTTAAACAATAGCTACCTGGTGTCAGTCCAGAAACCGGGCAAATGCTGGTGTCTGCCAGGAGCACTCCCCTCTGACGGGCACAAAGCCCTGAAGTTCCCCATGCGTTGGGGACCCTGGCCAGGGATTCTGGCCCAGCGGGCATCACAAAAGCCTGTATAATCAGGTCCGAGAGACATGGGGCTCACTTAGGCAGAGCTGTCAGCCCAGGTTGGAGAAAGTAGGGCAGGAGCATTTATCTATTTACTGGGAACTCTACATACGTTACTCCATAGAATCAAACAATCCTGAGAAGTAGGTACTAGCATTCCCATGAGAGCAGAGTCCGTACAAGTTCTCAGGACAGTGTCTTGTCCAAGGTCACACAGCACAGTAAGTGACAAAGTTGGCGTTCAAATACAGATCTACTATCCCCAGCCCAGAGCCCCTGCAGTTCAGAGGGACAGCTAGACAAAGACAGCTCCCTGCACCAGCCCTTCTGAGGCTTCCTGCAGGGGTTGTTAGTAGGCGGCCCTCATGCTGGCTTTGGCCCACAGACCTGTTAAGATGGGCCTAAACAATAGTCCTTTTTTTTTTTTTTTTTTTTTTTTAATGCTGACTTTAAAAACTTGGAGACTTTTACATAAAAATGAGAATGACTGGCATCTTTGGAAAAATTGGAAAATCTAATAATATTGGACCTCTTTTCAAAGGACTTCACCCCTCAACTGGAGCAGAGTTGAAGCTGTTCTTTCTGAAAGGGCCTATGCCCTCCCGGCAGTTCACACTGTTTCCATCTGGTCTGCTTTGCTTCTTACCTTGGCTGGCTTGCCCCTGCTGGTGCTGGGGTTTCCTGCTCCCCATCTACATGGGGTCCTCAGTTCTCTGCAGACTTGGTACCTGGCCTGGTTTCCTGGAGGGGCTTGTGATCTGGGTAGGGGGTCAGGCCCTCCAAGGGCCACAGGTGTCCCATTCAATTGTGTGACCATGAGAATGTCACTTCCTCTAACTGGGCCATAGAATACCCTCCTTCAGGCCTGAGCAAGTGACCCAAGCAACACGTCCTTACAAGGGAAAAGGATGGGGAGTCTGGAACACCACCTAGGTGTGTCCTTCCTTACTGGCACATCCTACAGGGTGGAGACCTGGGGGCACAGAGGAAGGCTTCCCAACGAGGCAGCCTACTGGCAGTGATAGAGCACAGACATGCGGGGGGCAAGGTGTCTGCTTCCAGATGGGGGTTGGCTTTCCAACCAGCCCAGAAGTGTACCTGCCAGGCAATGACTGCACCTGAGTGCGCACGCAGGGACCTCGCACTTATTAAGTGACTACTGTTTTCAGTGCTAGATGCATCTGAAGGTAGCAGGAGTCTTGTGAACACTTCCCTCCACACCAGTAGAGCACAGTGGCTGACAGTAGACTCTGGAGCAGGACCATTGGCTATAAATGATGGCTGTACCTCTTACTAGCTGAGTGGCTTGGTTAAAGGACTTAGTTCTCTGGGTCTCGGTTTTCTGAACTGAGGAATGGAAATAACAATACCTACCACAAAGGGTTGTTGGAAATAAGGATTCAGGGGATTCATTTTTTCTTTTATTTCTTAATTTTTTAAAAGATTTATTTACTTATTCATGAGAGACAGAGAGAGACAGAGACAGAGACATAGGCAGAGGGAGAAGCAGACTCTTCGCAGGAGCCCAATGCAGGACTTAATCCCGGATCCCGGAATCACTACCTGAGCCTAAGACAGCCACCCAGCTGCTGAACCACGCAGGCTTCCCGGGAATTCTTTTTTTTTTTTTTAAGATTTTATTTATTTATTCATGAGAGACACAGAGCGAGACAGAGACAGGCAGAGGGAGAAGCAGGCTCCCTGCAGGGAGCCCAATACAGGACCTAATCCCAAGATCCTGGGATCATGGCCTGAGCCCAAGGCAGATGCTCAACCACTGAGCCCCCCGGGGTGCCCCCAGGATTTAGGGAATTCAAATAGAACTCTTGAGAAGTGCCTGATACTTAGCCCGTGATCAATAAATGTTAATTGTTATCATCCTTCCTCTTTTATTTTATTTTTTTTCATCCTTCCTCTCTTTTAAGAGGAGGAAACTGATGGGCTCATCTGCTCAAGGTCACACAGAGAAGGAGGGACAGAGCTGTGATTAGAAGCCAGGTCCGCATCAGGCTAAAGACAGAAAGCCAGCTGGAGAGGAGACCAGAGCCACTATGCTTGAAAGAGTCTCGGCAGAGGTCCAGTTGTCTCCCAGAGTAGCAGGAAAGCGGGTTCCCCCCACTCGGAGCTGGGAATCAGGCTCCTCTCCGAGCAAGGGGAAGCCCAGACGACTTCTAGTCCTGGCACTACCACTAATGAGCCTCAGTTCCTTCCTCTGTGAAATGGGAGCAGTTTTACCTTCCTGCTATAAGGATCACAGATAACTGCTGGGAATAGGCTCCTTCCTCCCACACCTTCCACCCACCCCTGCCTCCAGGAAGAGGAGGAGGAAGCTTGCCCAACCCCCTGGGAGGTGGGCCCAAGCGACCAGGAGGGCTTAATTAAAAACCAAAAAGCAGAAGCAACAGGAGTTCCCGAGTTCTGAGTTCTAGAGAATATAATTCCTCCCGCTTCCTCTCCACCTGCTGCCACCGCCTCAGCCTTGCCTGCCCTGATCTGGACCCACGGCTATTCAGGAAGCATGAGGGCCCTCTGGGAGACAGCTGAGTACCTTGCCAGGACCGGGTAGGTCTGGGGACCCTGGACACTGGGACTACAGGTGAGGAAACAGTCAGTGCTCAGGCACGATGGGTATGAGCTTAGGTCTCAAGCTCTGGCATTCCCTGGCTGTGGGACCTTGGGTGAACTCCACCTCTTTGAGCCTCAGTTTCCATATCTGTCAAGGAGCATAGTAACAATGTCTACAGGGAGCTGTAAGAAATAAATGAGAAAATGCACGCCCAGGGCCTGCCGTCCTGCTGGGCTGGGGGGTGGGGTGGGGCTCTGGACAGATGGCAAGTGCTTTCCTCCTCATTCCCAACACTCCCTCGGGCCTTGGCCTCCAGAACGACTTAGAGCTGGCTTCCCTTCCCATACCATCTGCATTATTCGCTATTTTTTCAACAGTTACCACGTTCTGAATACTCATCACACAATAGGAGGAGGCTTAGTCCTAAATTAAAATGCCCTGGCGGGAGGGGCCAGAAAGGCCATAATTCATCATCTTCCACTGGTGAGCACTGCAAGTGGGTCCTTAGTGCTGCCGGCTTGTGTAGCATTTCTCTGATTCGTTGACTCTTCCACCCTCTCCTTCCTCTTCGAGCTCCTGCTGCCTCCTCCAGCGTGCCTTCCATCAACGCTGACCTGGCTTTCCTGCCACCCTGGGCAGATAGAAGCAATCATACGACAAATATTTAGGGAGCACCGGCTCTATGCCAGACAGTATTCTAGGCCCTTGGACCAAGGGCACTTGGGTGGCTCAGTGATTGAGCCTCTGCCTTTGGCTCAGGGTGTGATCCTGGGGTCCTAGGATCGAGTCCCACATCAGGATCCAAACAGGTTATCCCTCTGCCTATGTTTCCCCCCCCCTCTGTGTCTCTCACAAATAAATAATCTAAAAAGAAGAAGAAGGAGGAAGAAGAAGAAGAAGAAGAAGAAGAAGAAGAAGAAAGAAGAAGAAGAGGAGGAGGAGGAGGAAGGAGGAGGAGGAGGAGGAGGAGGAGGAGGAGGAGGAGAAGGAGGAGAAAAGAAACTCAACCAAAGTCACACGGATGGTGGTGGATGGTGAAGTGGGGATTTGAACCCAGGCCCTTAACCACTGCTCTGTTGTGTGTCAGAGGAACTGAGAGATCGGCGCCCATCCTCTACCTGTCACCCATCCCAGCCTTTGTGCTGTCAACCTTACCCAGGGCTGTCCCCACCACCATCACTGCAGAAAAGATCGCTCCAGAGGGCCTCCGCTTCATCCACACCCCCCTCTTGATTGGCTCGGCCATCTGCAAACCTGTTAGAGTCTCTCACATCTTGGTCCCATTCCCACCATCAGCTTTGGCACCTTTCTGCACACCTTTCCTGCAAACAGGCCTCGGCGTGCTCGTGTCTCACGTCCTACTTCTTCTGGTCTCTTCTGGGCTCCCTCTAGTTAGTCAGGTTTTGGCCCAAGATGCCACCAAGCTACTACCCTTTTGGGCACTCACCAGGGACCTCCACGTGGCTAAATCCAAAGGCCATTGCTCAGTGCTCAGCCTTACTGACTGATCCGCAGCACTTGACATATGTGGTCACTCCCCTCTTCTTGGAACACTTGACTCGCTTGGTTCCCCAGCACCACATCACCTAGTTCCTCAGCCTCTTTCTTGACCCCCCAGCTGCCAACACATGCTCCTGAGGAGTCTCCTCCTGCCACATGGCTTTAAGTATCATGTGTAAATCAATGACTTTACAGGTCACTTATTTCCCATCTTGGACGACACCTGGGTGTTCTCAGTTCCTCAGGCACCAAACCCCATTGTCATCCCTAACCTCCCTCTTCCTCTCACTCCCACAGCCAATCAGACTGCCAGTTGTGTTGGCTTCTCCAATAGAACATACCCAGAACCCAACCTCTTCTCACTAATTCCTCTGCCATCATTCTTTAATACAGGCTCTAGGAGGGCAGGGACTCTTGTCTGTTCCATTCATCCCTGTTTCTCCAGTGCTGAGCCTAAAGTGGTTGTTTCATAAATACAAGGATAACAGAGTAGAAAAGCTACTGAATAGTAGAAGAGACCCCGAAGGAATGTCCAAGAGTTGTCCTTGGTTGGTCCAAGCTAACCAAGATGGTGAATTCAAGTGAAACTGTATCTCTCTCTCTCTCCCCATTTTTGTCTCTTTCTTCTTCTCTCTCATCTGTGCTTCTCTCTCCACGACTCTTTCATTCCCCAGGGCGAGGTGTCCCGGCAAAACTGGAAGTATGGACGCAGGCAGCCCAGGCATCCATCCTCACATCCCCAGGATCTGGACTCTTCCCCGACAAGTCCAGTGAGGATAATCCTAGGGCAGCTCTGACTAGGGGTCAGCTGGGGTCCTGTGGGTTTGGGGTGAGTTGCTGGAATTGGCCCACAGGGGAAGACTGCCCAACACTGTGGCCAAAGGGGGGGAGCCTGTCAGCAATGGAAGGTTTCAAGGATCAGGGGCATTGGGTTGACATCCAACCCCTCATCCTCCTGAGAGTGCCCCCCTCCCCTGTGTCCTTGGTGCAGGTGGAGTTTCTGGCAGCTAGGGCTCTCCAAGGCCCTTGGCCCACTGCAAGCTGCCTGGGTCGCCTTCTCTCAGCCTGTCCCAACCAGCTGCAGCCAGCTGCTGACCCAGCTCCTCCTGTGCGGTTCCCTGGCTGTCGCCGCTGCCGGTCTGACGCGCCACTGGCTGGTGTCCTCGCTGCTTTATCCCCCGGGACCCTCAGCCACGGTGGCCACTGTGTGTGGCCTCCTGGTCTTCCTGGTGCTGGGCTCGGTGCCCCCCGCCCGCTGTCTGTTCGCACTCAGCGTCCCCAGCCTGGGCACGGAGCAGGGCCGCCGCCTGCTCCTGTCCTGGAGTGCTGCCACCCTGGGTGCCGCCGTGGTGCCCAACGTCTTGGCCAACGTGGGCGCGGCCGGGCAGGTGCTGAGATGTGTCACAGAGGGCTCCCTGGAAAGTCTGCTCAACACCACTCAGCAGCTGCACGCGGCGTCCAGGGCCCTGGGCCCCACCGGCCAAGCGGGCAGCCGGGCCTTGACGCTGCAGGCCCCGGGCAACGGTTCTGCGTTCCGGCTCCACGTGCTCAGGGCCACTCAGCAGGTGCTGGAGGACTTCTCTGGCCTGGAGTCCCTGGCCCAGGGGGCAGTGCTCGGGGCCCAGCAGGTGGTCACAGGGCTCTTTACGCTGGGCCTCCTGGTGGACTCGGGCCGGTACCTCCATCGCTACCTGACTGACCTGCAGTTTGACAATATCTACGCCACACGGCAGCTGCTTTGGCAGCTGCAAGAGGCCCAGGCCATGCACCTGGTGGCCTCCCCACCAGCCTGGCTGCTCTGGGCAGCCCGGCCGAAGCTGTCCCCGGGGGAGCTGCTGTGTTGTCTCCTGAGGCTGGGGCTGCTCACCCTGCTCCTGATGGCCACAGCTGTGACGGTGGCCACAGACCACGTGGCCTTTCTCCTGGCTCAGGCCGCCGTGGACTGGGCCCAGAAGCTGCCCACAGTGCCCATCACGCTCACGGTCAAGTACGATGTAAGTGCGGTGACGGGAAGAGGGGACTGGAGTGGCTTCCTGGTAGGAAGAGGCGGGGTGTGTTAACCACTTGATTTGCAATTGAATTTCATTAGCTTTCAGGTCCCAGCCCTTAGAAAAGCTATGGGACCCTGGGGCATTTGCAGAGAGACTCCTTTGATTTCCACCCCAGCCCAAAACAGTGGGTTCAATCCTCACTCCTGGGGCAGATGAGGATATAGATACCCAACGACTTGAAAATAATTGGACCCCCCCCCCCCTGCAAGTTACTCTTTTCCTGAGTGGCAAGGTGTCCAAGCTTCATTTTCCTCACTTGTACAAGCTGGATCAATCCTCCTCACCCTGCTTGGTTATTGTGAGTCTTAACATGTGGTCATCTGTATAAGTACCTGGTGAATTATTCTGATGTTAAAAGAGAATAAGGAGATCCCTGGGTGGCTTAGCGATTTAGCGCCTACCTTCGGCCCAGGGCCTGATCCTGGAGTCTCCGGATCAAGTCCCACGTCGGGCTCCCTGCATGGAGCCTGCTTCTCCCTCTGCCTTTGTCTCTGCCTCTCTCTCTCTCTGTGTGTCTCTCATAAATAAATCAATAAAATCTTAAAAAAAAAAAAAAAAGAGAGAGAGAGAATGAGAATAAAATACCTCCGTTAGCCCCCTGCACTGAGCCCAGCAGAGAAGTCAGCCCTGGGCAGAACCAGGATCCAATTCAAAAAGTCTGACTCCAGAGTCAAATGGTTAACCTCTGACCTCACTGCCTCCCTACACCTGCTCCAACATACCGCAAGGGAAATGTAGAGCCTAATTCTTAGGATGTTGGGACCCGCCTTGGCTGGGACTGACCCCCTGGGTTGGCAACCTCATTATGTGACCTCAGGCTTCCCATCTCTTCAGAGAGGCTCATTCTGGACTCAACCTCATAGGATCATGAGTATTTGTTGGAAAAGACATCTAAAGTATTCACGAAGGGCTTAGCAAAGAATAAATGCCCATAGTACCCATTTGTTTTCTCTAAAGCATTCCCTTCAGAACCTAGTAATAAAGATAGCATTTGTACAGCGCTTTTTGTTGGTCAGAAAGCCTGCTTCAGACTCCTGATCTCATCATCTGATGCTCCTCAGTCCCCAGGCAGGAGGCTGTGTTACTTCTGGGCCCATCTTGCAGAGGAGGGCAAGCCGCCGCCAAGTGGTGGGTGTCCAGGAATGGCTGGGTGTCTGTTGATGCGCTTTTTATTCCTCTTTGAAGGCCACGTACACGGTCCTGGGCTTCGTCCCCTTCCTCTTCAACCAGCCCCCTCCGGAGAGCCCCTTCCTCTCCACTCACAACTCCTTGCAGTGGGAGCTCCGCTTCACCTCCCCGGGCTGCCCGCTGCTGCCCGCCCAGCGCCCCCGCACCGCCGCCCCCCTGGTGGCCGGGGCCCTGCAGCTGGCGGCTTGTGCCACGGTCCTGCTGGAGACCTACGCCCGGCGCCTGCGGCACACCATCGCCGCTTCCTTCTTCTCGGCCCAGGAGGCCAGGAGGGTCCGCCACCTTCATGCCCGGCTCCAGCGCAGATACGACGGGCATGGAGGCCAGCGGCCGCCCCCGGGGCCCCCCTCCTGCTCCCGACCCCCGGGCCTGCCAGGCCTGCCAGCACCCACCCAGCACGGATAGCCAGGCCTACGCGTGCTGGATGCTGCGAAGAACAGAGGGTGCGAGGGCCGAGGGGAGGCGCCTGGGAGCCGCACAGACCTTGGTCCTCCTGCTGCCCTGCTGTGTGACCTTGGGTAGATTGCTTCACCTCTCTGAGCCTCAGTTTCCACGACTGCATAATAATAACCCATGTGACCTACTTTCCACCTGGGGATGTGGGAGAGAAGGAATTCGATATTGGGCATAAAAGACTTCAAGAAGCAGTAAAACCCTTGGCACAGTGAAGACCAGAAAGTGTGGAGACAGCTCGAGGTTCCTCCCAGCCAGTTGGGGGGTCAACCAAGGCTCTCCTCTGTATCCACTGCTTTCCCTGGTAGACGGAAACTTCACATGGCGAATGCCTCTAAACGCTCCTACAACTTATTTATATGTCCCCCGAATCCTCCTTAGATTTAGCGATCTAAAATTTTCTTGATTTTATAAACAAGGTATTTATTAAATCCTAAATTAAGGTATGTTAACACTTTTTGTTTCAAATTCCTTTGGGGATTTCATCCGGGGTTGCCAGGGTTGAGCAAATATAAATACACGACACCCGGTTCCATTTGAATTTCAGATAAATAACAAATATGGCTTTAGTATAAGTACCTTCTTGGGGCATTCTTATTCCTAAACATACTGATACCAAACCTGTATTTGTAGCTTATCTGAAATTCAAATGGGACTGAGTAACCCATATTTTATCTGGCAACTGCATCCTCATTGAAATTCTAGGAAAAGGGGGATCCCTGGGTGGCTAAGTGGTTTAGTGCCTCCCTTTGGTCCAGGGCGTGATCCTGGAGTCCTGGGATCGACAGGCACGGAGGCCAGCGGCTGCCCCCGGGGACTCCTTCCTGCTCCCAACGCCTGGGCCTGCCAGCCTGGGTAAGAGGTAAGGACCCTGGTAAGAGGGTCCTGGGACCCCCTTTCATCGGGCTCCCTGCAAGGTGCCTGCTTCTCCCTCTGCCTGTGTCTCTACCTCTCTCTCTGTGTCTCTCATGAATAAATAAATAAAATCTTAAAAAAAAAAATTCTAGGAAAACCCCAGTTCTCTCCTCTGTGGGCTTGGTATTCTCTGTTCCCTCTAGATCATTCTCTGCCCTTTTCTATTCCAGAAATTTGTACCTCCGTGCATTGAATCACCCTGGCCCCTCTGGCCGATGACTTCTAATTGGGCTTGGCCAGTGGGAGATGCTAGCAGGTGATCCAAAGCAGGAGAGGAGAGAGATGTTGGGTTTGGTGTTCCTGCGGCCCTCTGGGCTACTTGGCAGATGCCAGATTCCATCACTGGCAGCCACAGCTCCTCTCTGGCTGGGCGGCCCCTCATGGTGGCGTAGATGCCCCTGGGTTCTGGAAGGGTACGGCTTCCACAGGTGCTGGTCTCTGAGAGCCTCACCATCCTTCCTTTTACCAAGTTCCCACCTCTGTCCCTTCATTAAACTCTCTTTCCTTTCCCATTTAAGACTATCATCTCTTTCCTGCCAGGACCCTGACTGATGATGTGGCCTGGGTCGCAAAGCCCTGCTCAAGCCAACCTCTCCCTCTCTTACTCTACCCGGCTGCATGGGCTCAAACTCCTCAGACACACTAGGGTGGTTTGCACCTCGGGGCAATGCGCTTGCTGTTCCCACATCCTGGAACACACTTCCTTCAAGTCTTGGCATGGAGAAGCTTCTTTGCATCCTTCGGGGATTAGCTCAAACGTCACCTTCTCAGAGAAGCCTTCCCTGACCACTCCACCTAATATTGTCCCATCCCAGCCAGTTTCACTCCATCACAGGAGTGGACAAGCTACAATCTGTGAGCCAAATCTGGCCTGCTGGCTGGTTTTGTGAACAGGATTGTACTGGAACACTGCCACACCCATTAGTTTAAGTATTGTTTCTGGCTGCTTCTGTTCTCATGGCAGATTTGAGTAGTGGAGACAGGGACTGCGTGGCCCACAAAAATCTGAAATATTGACCTTCTGGATCTTTAACTAAAATGTTTGCTGACCCCTGATCTATCATATCAAATTGTTTTCTCACCTCTATAAACACCCTTATCAGTATCCTTTATTTGATATTAGCTTGCGTATGTATTCATAGATTTAGCTCTTTGTTACCTGCCGTGTGTTTCATATCATCCTCGCAAGAATGTAAACTCCAGACTATGTGTCTGGTCCTCCCTGCTATTTCCAGTTCCTGAGGCAGTGCCTGGTACAGAATAAACACTCAGTAAAAATCAGTTCAATGGCCAGGTATCTGGAGGTAGGATTGTGCGCTCTCCTTTCTCTGCTCCTTCCTGAAGATTTGGGGCTTGCAGAAAGGAATGGTTAGGTACTGGAAGCAGCTTGCTTTGGGCCAAATAAGTGGCCAAAGGGAAAGATACAAAGCAGGAAGAGATATATTCCCAGTCAAGTGTTTCAACTTACACAGCCAGTGCAGTGTGAGTCACCAGCTGCTCAGACCTGAGCCACACTCCAGGCACTTCACCCCCTCCTAGAAGGTGTTTGTGCTCATCCCTGAGGGCCATCTTTGACCTCACCCGAAACCCAGTTCCATCCCAGCTTCCTTTCCCACAAAGCTGCCTTGTGGGTTGTATAGGCAGTGACTCACCCACACGTTTTTTTAAATTGCACAAGTAACACGTGAATCCTTGTCCTTATGAAAATTAGAGCAGTACAGATAATAATAGCTGGTGTTTGTTGGGTGCTTATGATGCACTGGGGGTGTGCTGGGAGTGGGACTGAGATGCCCACAATTGGTCTCGGGAGCTGGTGGGGGCTGGCTCTAGCACACCATTAGATATGTCCAAAACTCTGTAAAAAGCTTTATGTATACCATCTTAAAACTAAATAGATGGTGGTATTATTCTTCTCCTTTTAGAGGCGAATAAATTGAGGTTCAGAGAGGTTAAGTGTTTTGCCCAAAGTCATACAGCTAATAAGCTACAGAGTCAGAACTTTAATCCAGGTGGTCTGGCTTTCAGAACCTATGACCTTAACAAATAAGAGTGACGACGTCTCCTTTGACCACCACACACATTTCTGCCTCCCTACCCCACAGGCACAACCGCCATTACCAGTTGGGTGGGTACCATTCGGATATTTTTCTACACGTGTAGGTATATGCAGATAGAACATAGGAATGCATACCATTGTGTGTCGTTCTCGATGGCACGATGTGATATGTGTAGTTCTACAGCCTGTCTTTTCACTCAGCAGTACGTCTCCGCCCTACCTCATTCTTTCTAATTATTGGATGGCATTGATATGTCATGAGTTGTTTAGCATTTCCCTTTGGTTGATGTTTAGGTAGTTTCCAACTTTTGTTATTGTAAACAACGCTGCAATGGACATCCTTGGCTGTCCCTCCTTGTGTACATCAGAGAGCTTCCTTGACTAGATGTAGAACTTTCTAAATTACATGGAAACTTACTTATTAACTTATCTATGAGGTTGTAGCTTTTTAGGTGCATGTTAGCTGGTATGACAGACAGACATCCAAGATGGTCCCCCAATGACCTCACATTGTGGAATTCATACCCTTGTGTGATTCTTCCCCTTGAACTTGCTTCCAGCTAAGAGAATATGGTACAAATGGTGGGGTATCATTTCTGTGATCAGGTTTCCCAAGACTGCGACATCCATCTTGCTAGTGGGCTCACTATCTTGCCATCTTCTCGGCTTGCATGCTTTGATAAAGCAAGCTGCCATGCTGGAGAGGCCCACAGAGAAGGATCTGAAGGTCCCCTCTGGCAATAGCCAGCTTGGAACTGAGGTCTTCAGCCCAAGGGCCTCAATTCTGACAACAGCCTTCTAAGTGAGAAGAGCCTTGGGTCTTCAGGTGAGGCTACAACCACGGCCCATACCTTGACTGCAGCCCTGAACTTCAGAGACACTGAAGCAGAGGACCCAGAGGCTCCATATCCAGACTCCTGCTCCACAAAAACTGTGAGATAAGAAATGTGTGTAGTTTTAAGCCACTTCATTTGTGGCAATTTGTTACACAGCAATCCTGCTGGGAAGAAGCCAAGCCTGAGATAGGGTTTTAAGTATGATTTACTTGGGAGGTGATCCTAGGGAGCACCAGTAGGGATGTGGAGAAGCTAGAGAAGACAGGGAAAGAAGCTGATTCGGGTGCATCAGTAAACAGATTATCGTTGCTGTGGAACTTCTGGAAGTTGGTGAAGAAGGTGCCTCAGAGTCCCCTCCACCCTCACCCTGAGGAAGTCTGGGTATTTATCCTCTGCTGTCAGCTCCCACGGGCTGAGGGCTGCTCCTTGCCTCGGCGCCTCCAGCCTGCCTTCTTCTTGGGCTGAGGGGAAACTCCTTCAGGAACTGTCACAGGTGTTCACAGTGAGACACCAGCCACCTGTATGGGAAGTCCTAGTGTGGAGGGGATACAAGTGGGGGGACAGCATCTTCTTCCTCCAGATATACTGGAAAGAACAGACAACTGGAGGTCAGAAAAATCTAGGTTTCCATTCTGATTCCACCACTTTGTAGCTGTGTGACACTAAACAAATTACTAAGCCTCCCTCAACCTCATTTTTCTTTGCCTTTCAATGGGGATAACAGAACTTTCCATGTGAGAGAAGCATGGTAAGAAGCATCTAGCTCCATTTTTACACGTACTTGGTTTTCAACATTTCATTCACGTACTCAACCAGTATTTATTGAGCACGTACTACATGCCAAGCCCTGTGCTAGGCTCTGGTCTGTACAGTGGTGAAAGGGACATATGAGCTGCTCATGGAGCTGACATTCTAAAAATGAGTTAATGAATAAACAAGATAATTTCATGTAGAGATGGGGTGGTCACTGGAGATCTCTCTGAGGAGATGTGATTTGATTTGAGACCTGAAGGATGAGCAGGAGCCAAGCATACAAAGAGAAAGAGAAGGAACATTCCAGGCCAGAGAAATTACAAGTGCAAAGGCACTGAGGAAGGGACAAATTTGATATTTTTGAGGGACAGAAAAGAGGATGGAGAGGTCGTTAGACCATTTCTCTGAGGCCGTGGCTCTTTTCTGGAATCCATCACCAGATTACCTGTTGGGTGCCAGGTCTAAAAGGACAGAAAAAACTGAAGATTAATTCCAACCCTGTTGACAATCCCACATTTGGCCTTGGGATCCTTTTACTCTTTGGTCTAGAGATTGAAAAACACATGGCTGGAACCTCTGTGTGGTGGTGCTGCTCCCCCCTTCTATCCCAAGAGCTCTCTGAGGCAGGCAAAAGGATCATTATTATGGCCATTTTACAGATGAGAAACCTGAAGTTCAGAGAGGATTATCGGATTTTCCCTGAGTCATAAATATTAATGTTGGCCTTTCTCCTACCCAAGGAAGATTCCACAACTTCAAAGAAGAGAGATGGGGAAAGAGGAGTGCTAACTTCCCTTGACCCCGGGGTCAGGGCTGTCAAAGGCCTTGGAAACTTGGCGGTATCGAACGCCCTCTGCTGGCTGCCACAGGCCCAGCCTGGGGGATGAGCGCCGGAAGAGGAAGCTTCCAAGTATGGAAAAGGCCACATTCCCTGCTGCCCACCTGGAAATGCCAATATGACCCTGGAAAGGAGTTCAAGTCCTGAGTTCCAATCCCCACTCTAGCACTTGCTGGCTCCAAAACAAAATATGTCTAAATTGCAAGACGAGAGTCCCTGAGTTCTAATCTCTTCTATTACACTCACCTTGTAGGGTGGGTGTTCTTGATTATCTATTGCTGGGGAGGAAACCGCCCCCAAATTTAGGGACCTGGAAACAAAGATTTACTACTATCTCACACAGTTCTGTGAGTTGACTGGGCTCAGCCGGGTGGTTCTTGCATGCAGTCTCTTGTACTGGTACAGGTGGAGAGGGACGGGCTGGGGTCGTTTGAAGGCTTGACTGGCCCCTCCACTCAGTGTCTGTGGCCACAGTGCTCATTATGTGGTCTGGACAGAACAGCCCATCTTACCAGCACCTTGGGATTCTGAGAGGTGGGAAGCAGAAGCTGCCAGGACAGTTAGGGGCTGTCCCTGGAACTGGGCAGCATCACTTCCACCAAAAGAATCACAGAACCCACCCAGACTCAAGGGAGCCCACCTCTTGACTGGGAGTGGCAAGGTCTGTCTTTCTTTCTTTCTTTCTTTCTTTCTTTCTTTCTTTCTTTCTTTCTTTCTTTCTTTCTTTCTCTTTTAAGGTCATGTTTCCAAAGATCACTTGGGACATATCCCTGGAATACCCTTGGAAAACACAATCTGCTGCTGTGAAGCAGGAGAAGCCAGGTGAAGCCTTTGACTTTCAAAGAGCAAGAGACATTCTGACTTCAGCTGGGAAGAACCTTGTAGAAGACGCTGTCTATACACTTGCATTCTCCAGATGCTACTCCAGGAAGAAGGGGAAGGAGAAATGGGAATAATCTCTATAGCATGCCAATGTTACTTTGAGCCATCCAGAGCTGCATTCAAATCTCAGCTCTCTCACTGAGGACTGGGTGGCTTGGTGGCACCTCTTATCACCTCTCTGAGACTTGGTCTCTTCACTCTCCATCTGAAGGAAGTCAAGGGGGTGGAAGCCGTCTGTGAAACTGAATGCCCATGGACCCATGGCCAGTCCTCAGGGGGGCTTCCTCATGCAGTGAGAACCAGGAGAGGGAAAGAGTGTCCTCCTGGGGACAGCATTGCTACCATCTGGCTACAGAGGGCTTCTGTGTACCCCTGAATGACACCTCAGGAGGCAGCTATGGAGGTGGGCATCCAGCACCAGGTCCCAGGCACCTGGGGCCCAAGTCACCCAACCTGCTCCCTCTGGAGCTTCACCTGAGGTGTGGGGAGCAGACTTCACCTGGAAGCCCTTCCCTGAGAGTGGCATGGATCTGTGCTCCCCACCTCTTCCACCCTAGGTCGCGGGGCAGATGAGGCAAGAAAGCAGCTAGAGCACAAACTTTCAGGAGGCACTCATTCAGGGTCATGTGCATGTAGGATCTCTCTGTCTCTTTCCCTCTCTTCCTCTCCCTCTAGGACTGGTTATATAAGAATATAACCTTCCCAGAAGCCCCCCGGCAACAGCCATTCATGACTCATTAACTAGAATTAGTCACTTGCCTATTCCAGCCATATCACGGGTAAAGGGGTTGGGATTGTGAATGCTGGGCAAGATGTTTTTCAAACGGTGAGCCACCACTGTAGATCAGGAACCAAATTAACAGATTGTAACCAGTATTTCTTTAAAAACAAAAAACAAAAAAAACAATAGAATAGAGAAAAAAAAACCAGCATACATTCGCTCTTAGTGAGCATAAGCATAATTTTGTAGACCTTGTTTTGGCCTGTGTGTGTGTCCAGGGGTGCTATCTGAAATGTATTTTTTGTGGGTACTGGGCAAAAAAGAAAACCGGTAGCTTAAGTCAATTGTTTGGGAATTCATAATGAGCCAACAGGATGACCATTCCAGCAGCTCTGCTGACATATCACTTTCTTGGGGAGGCATCCCCTGAATTCTCTACCCCGCCCTCACCGCAGACGACGTACGGCTCTCCAATACACACTGCTGTAACACCTCCAAAACTCTTACGGCACGTATAATGATCTATTTGTTCGCTGCCCTTACTGGACCGTAAGTGCTGGGAGGCGAGGCACCAAGTCTTCTGTGTTCACAGCTGCCTCCTAGCTGAAATGCCTTCCATGGGACAGGGTCTGGCGGAGGGCTTAGTACTGCACAGATATGGTTCCCACGCCTACTTTATCCCTTGCTGTCCATGGGGCACCGTAGATCACTTCAGCTCTCTTTGTCACTCTACCTCAGTTTATTCACCTGTCAAATGGGAATCGTCATGCTCCCTCTGCCTAATTCACAGACCTGGCTATTCATTCTGACGACCCAAATCAGTCCCTACAACAAAATCGGTGAACATGGGTTAAATTATTGAATGGGTTTCGCTTCCCACTTTGATAGACTTTGCTTCCTGACAATTGCTGACAGTCTGATTCACATGAGTCCGCTATTATCTATTGTTATGTAATGACTACCCTGAACTTGGTGACATAAAGCAACAACCCATGTCTTAATGCTCATGGATTGTGTTAGGACGTTGAATGGGACAGTGGAGATGGCTTGCCTTCCTCTGTGATGTCTTGGGATTCCAGCTGGGAGTGATTCAAATGATTGGGGGCTGGAATCTGGGAGCTTCCTCACTGCCCCTGTGTGATGTCTGAGCTGGGACATCGCATCTGGACTGTTGATCGAAGTGCCTCTATGTGGCTGCTTATGTGGCTTGGACTTCTTGTAGTGTCTGGTACCGAGAAGAAGCATCCCCAAAACAAGCATCCAAGAACGAGTGTTTCAGGAATCACATGCCCACAATTGGGGTCACCTGGGCTGGGCACTGAGATAAGGAAATTGTGTACAAAGTACAAAGGCTCCAAAGCAGGCAGGTGCTTGCCATGTGCAATAGCTTTACACAAGTTTATTCTCTCACAGTTTCTGGAGGCTGGAAGTTTACAGCCTAGGTGTCAGCAAGGCCATGCTCTTCTGAGGCTCAAGGGAAGGCTCAAGGCCTCGCCTCTCCCAACTTCTTCATTGGCTTATAACTGTAGCATTCCAACCTCTGCCTCTGTCTTTGCATGGCTTTTTCCACGTGAATGTCTCCTCTGTCTGAATCTCCCTCTCCTTTCTCTTATGAAGACACCAGACATTGAATTTTCGGCCACTCTAATCCAGGATGACCTCATCTTAATTAATTATACATGCGAAGACCCTATTTCCAAATAAGGTCACTTTCTGGGGTTTGGGGTAGATGTGAACTCTGGGGGGACACTATCCAACCATCGCACCGTGTAAGCCAGATAGATGGAGGCTCTGGCTGAGGCATCATGAGTAAGAGGGAGAGGTGGGGAGGGGCCACATCATGCAGGGCATTCTAGGGAATGCCCTTGTGGAAAGGGTTTGGATTCCTTTTAAGTGCAAAAGGATGCCATTGAGTGGCTTACTTTTTTAAAAGAGATTACTTGGTACTGCATGAAGAATGAGCTGTTGAGTTAGGAGCAAGAACATAGCTAAAGACCCACTGGGAAACAATCACAGTTGTCCTATCAAGAGGATCTGGATGGAGGAAAGTGCTAGTTCAGGACATGGTGGTGAAAGGTGCATTAATTTGATGTATATTTTGGAGGTAGAATTGAGGGACTTCCTTAAGTATTGGATGTCAGCAGTGAGGGAGAGATAAATAATTCCCAAATGTTTGGTTTTAACAACAGGGTGGAGGTTTTAGCAACCAGTGCCATTACTAAGATGTCTTTGCTAAATGAGGAAGACGAGATGAGTGAGGGCCTGGGAAAATAGAGAATGCCACTTGAGATGTACTTAGCTCATTGCCAAGTACTGCCCTTTGCTGCTGGCAACTGAACAGCTCAATTAGGCAGGAGAGAGAGCTGAGCCGGCAAGCTTAGAGGGAAAGAAGCCCAAGGAGCCACTTGCATTTAATATGGCTAAAAGGATTGCTCTGGACCACACTCAGGGAGGACTGCCACCCTCTGGACTGGGGAGGAGGAACCCTGGGCTTAACTGGCATTTGATACCTTGGAAAGAGCTGAGTAAGGGATGGCTGGGGTTGGGGTGGGGACACAGAGAGTGTTGGGGTTCTGCTTCCTGCCTGGCCCCTGACTCATGACATTGGAAATCATTCCTCTCTGGACCTCTGTTTCCTCACCTATAAAATGGGACTGACAGTACCTGCCTCGCCAGGGCTGGGGGAAATAAAGATAATGAACACAGCATGGTGTTTGGCTCTGAGTAGGATGCTTTGCTATTGTTATTGCTGAAGATCCCAGAGAAGAGTATAGGGCAGAGAAGTAGCATAGTATGTGTGTGTGGGGTATACGAATGAGGACTCCATGGACACAATACTGAGCTAAAATGCTAGTAGTCCCCCTCCCCACCTTACTAACCCATGTATCTTTGAGCGAGAAATTTAACTGCTCTAGACCTCAGTTTCTTTGTCTGTAAAGCGGGGGATCTGGAAATAACTTCCCCTTTGGATGTTGTGAGCACAGAATGAATAAATACATGTAAAGCACTCAGAATATCACCAGGCAATAGCAGGTGCTTCATATACGCTGTCATCATTCATTACAAAGGCTGACAACGGGGGATGTCCTGAACCCTGGCTGTGCCCCCAAGATACTACCCTACCAAGTTCCTCATCATGCATTTCTTATCCATTTATCAGAGTTTGGGGTCATACATGAGGGGAGGGAGGGATAAACATTAACCCCTTGCCAAGGCCGAGCATAGCTAAGCACTTTGCATGGATTTTTCCTATGTCCCTCGTGTAAGCCTTCCAAGGACACTCCGAGATGAGTTCCATCATTATTATCCCATCTCACAGATGAAGAAATAATTTTTAGAGAGCATAACTGACCGCAAGCAGCAAACGATTGTACAGCTTCTACTCTATGCAGGTACAGAGTTGGAGTCCCTGGAAAGCAGCCTTTATGCTTTTTATGAAGCTCAGTGGGTCCCACCTTCAGGAAGCTTTCTCTAAGTGGAGAAAAAAGTTTTTTCCTTTCTTCAACTACCATGATGCGTCTTCTCCTTCTCCGAGGCAAACACAAAGCTAAAGATGCCTAACTGGCTTGTGCCCTGTGAACGGCAGGGTCTTTGAGATGGGAGAGATCCTTCTGGAGGCGGGGCACACCTGCCAAGAATTTCCAGATCTTCTGCAGGAGGAAGAAAGGAAAACTGGGAAAGGTTAGCAGGAGAAAGGGAAAAAGTAACAAGGAGGTGCGAGTTTAGGAGACAGGACCGACCCAAGTCTAGATGGGCAAATACCCTCCCTTTCTCCGCAGCTCTGGGCCTCGCCAACAGCAGGGCTGAGGTTTCTGCCAGTAAAACAAGATAGGATTTCTGGATTGAGTCCAGGAGCCTGCGAGGGGCCGACTCCTCCCCCACGGCCCCGCGGAGCCGCCCCCATAGACTGGGGAAAGAGGCCTGCGAGCAGGGCGCCCCATACCACGGCCGCCCTTGGCATGCGTTCCCCCCACCCCGCACCCTGCATCCCCCACTCGACCCCAAGGGCCCGGGGTGCGGTGCCAGGAGCCCGTGGCAAAGAACGCGCGCTGCACCGGGTCAACCAGAATCAGCCAAGCGGTATCAGAGGAGAGACCACGCGAACTCCGGCCGAGGAAACGAACTCTGGTCGCGGAAAGCGGAGCAAGGAGACTAGCGAGGCGGAGACCCGGCCCCACGCCCCGTGCCTCCTGCAGCGGACACCCCAGATCGGAGTCCCGAGCGCCCCGAGCCTACGGAGCGGAGGTAAGACCTGACGCCGGCTCCAGCAGCAGGTCTGTCGGGGGCGGCCTCTGGGCGCCCAGTGCGCTCCGGGAGCGCCCCGCCAGCAGCCCGCAACGCGCCCCTGCGGGGAACCGCGGCCCCGGGAAGATTGCGCGCTTCAGAGGCGTCTTGGAAACCGGCTCCTGGTCCCGATTCCTGGGAGTCCCCAGCGCTCTGCGGGGGACAGTGGGACCCTGCCCGGAGCTGGAGAAACCTGTTCCGCAGGAGGCAGCGGCCGGCACCCCACCTCCCGCCCCGAGAGCGAGAGCGAGCGTCTCCAGACCCCCGAGGGCACTGGTGCGGCCGCCCGGCCGGGTAATCGCCCCAGCTCGCCCCAGCTCGCCTTCGCCGTGCAGTGCGGCCCCGAGCGCATGGAGAACCACACCGAGCACCCCCAGCGCGCCAACGCGTCGGGCCTGGGCACCATGCCGCGGTCCCCGCTGGCTGTACAAGCGGTGACCTTGACCCTCGTGCCCTTCGTCTGCGCCATGGGCGTGGCGGGCAACGCCATGGTGGTGCTGGTGGTGCTCCGGAGCCGCCACATGGTCACACCCACCAACTGTTACCTGGTGAGCCTGGCCGCCGCGGACCTGCTGGTGCTCCTGGCGGCCGGAGTCCCCACCGTGGCCGAGGCGGCGTCCGCCCGGGTTTGGGTCTTCGGCCACGCGGGCTGCCTGGGCATCACCTACCTGCAGTACGTGGGCATCAACGCGTCCACGGGCTCCATCACCGCGTTCACGGTGGAGCGCTACCTCGCCATCTGCCACCCGCTGCGCGCCCAAACTCTGTGCACCGTGGCGCGGGCCAAGCGCATCGCGGCATCCGTGTGGCTGGGCACCGGCGCCTACTGCGTGCTCTGGCTCTTCCTGGTGGACACACGCGAGACCGCGTACGCCGACGGCGTGCAGGTGCAGTGCGGCTACCGCGTGTCGCGCTCCCTCTACCTGCCCATCTATTTCCTGGACTTCGCGCTCTTCTATGCGCTGCCCCTGGGCCTGGCCACCGTGTTCTACGTGCTCATAGCGCGCGTCCTCTTTGTGGGGCCGCTGTCTCCTGAGGACCCAGGGCACTCCGGCTCTGCGCCCCAGGGCCACCTTGCTGGCCACCAGCGCTTCTCCTCCAGAGGCAAGAGAGGTGCCCTCAGCTCCCGGAAGCAGGTGGGGACCTCGGTCTTCCTTGGGATCCCTGTGCAGAGCCAGCAGATGGATGGATGGAAGCTTGGGCCCTTTTGGAGTCAAACTCCTCAGTGTCAAGCCCTGTCGTGCCATTTAGTAGGCTTGATTTTGGAGCTATCACTTCTGTCTTTCTGAGCCTCAGTTTCCTCTTCTGTCATATGGGATAATGACAGCGCCTACCACATTGGAGTGTCCTGAGAAATGGGATTACCCATGGGAAGCCTTTAGCCCATGTGAAGCATGTCACAAACTAAATATTCAATTAAGATTGGTTATTTTTTAAAGATTATTTATCTATTAATGAGAGACACAGAGAGAGAGGGAGAGAGAGAGAGAGAGAGAGAGAGGCAAAAACATAGGCAGAGGGAGAAGCAGGTTCCCTGTAGGGAGCCTGATGCAGAACTCCATCCCAGGATCCCAGGATCACCACCTGTAGAAGGGAGGTGCTCAACCACTGAGCCATCCAGGTCCCCTAAGATTGGTTATTATTAAACTTTCCCAACCAGTGCTACACCCATGGTGGTATTCTCCTAATGATGGGGAGACTAAGACCCAGAGAGGAGAAGTGACTTTCTCAAGTCCTTACCACATCTGACACTAAAGCTGCCAGCATGGACTCCAGAGCCAGTCAGCCTAGGGGGGGATGGGTTGTGGTGAGGTCAGGAGAGACCCAGCACTTACAGAGCACTTACTGTGTGCCTGACATTCCTGACATTACTCATTTGGGAGGTTGAACACCTATTTTCATGGATAAAGAAATAGGCTCAGAGTGGACAAAGGGAGTGAGAAGGTGACACATGGAGGGAAGTGGGACGAGAACCCAAGTGTCCAGACTCCTTATATCCTCCACCCACACTCCAGCAGGCAGTGTGGCTTCCCAAGGGTATTCAAGGAATACAGGTGGGAGGAGAGCTCCCCAAACCCAACTGGTCTTTATCTTCAGCCTTCCACCCACACCCTCAGCTGGCGGGGGAGGGGGGAGGACACCTAGCCCCTGCTGAGTCACTCCTGAGCCCTGGGCGTGAGGACCATCTGTGCCATCTCCCTGCCTCCCGGGGTGGGTGCACTGTTGGGGGGCCCTTCCAGCCGCCTCAAACAGCCCCTGCTTGCAGGCATGTTAGCTCAAGAATGGTTCTTAGAGGAAAGGGGGCAGGACGTAGGCTGAGCAGGTGCGGAGCATTAACTCTGGCTGTAGGCCCCACACCACCTTAGGCTCCAGACAAATGTCCCTCCTTCCCAACCACTACTTATTTACTTCTCTGTTTACCACTTTCCTGCTCAGTCTAAAAGGGCTGGGTTCAAGCTCCCACCTGGCCTATGTTTTGGGTGCAACTTCTGCTGGTGAAAATTGTATTCCAGACCTGGATCTATCCAGCCTCCAGCTTTGTTAATGTCTTGCTGTGTGGCCTTGGGTAGGTCACCTCACCTCTCTGAACCTTGATTTTCAACTCAGTAAAGTCATTATAACTATAGTGCCCTCTACCTCAGTGGATGATAGTGAATATTATGAATCTGGCACATAGTAAGTGTTCAGTATAGGGTACCTATTATTACTGTTTTGTTGGAGCATCAGTGTCTTTTTGACAGTGGGCAGTCTAAGGACTAAGCATTCTTTGATGTCCAAGAGAGCCCTTGCAGAATGCCGTGTACAACAGCAACAGGGAAGAGGCATTGAATGAAAGCCGCATGTCTAGGAGAGCAAGGTAGAGAATATTACTGCTACTAATAATAGTTAACAATTATTGGGGATTTTCTATGTGCCAGGCACTGGCCCAAGTCTTTTACAAAAGTTAGCATATTGAGTTTTTCTAATAACTCCGTGATCTATGTACTGCTACCATCTCTGTTTGACAGACGAGGAAACTGAGTCACAGAGGGGCTGCCCCAGGTTACAGGACTGGTAAGAGCAGAGCCAAGATTTGAACCCAGGCAAACTGGCTCCACAGCCCACACACTGGTATCCAGTATTTATCACCCAAAGTTACTTAAAATGGAGTAGAATTAAATCTGAATTTGATAAAATCAGGAGTCAAGACTGACTAGGGAATTCCTGAGATTTCTGGTGCCTGGAGAATATTACAGCACTGAAGTTTATTGATGTAGTCAGGGTCAGGCCTCTTTGGAGAGATCACTTCTAGCACTAAAGTCCTGGACTCTGGGAAGCAATCTTACACAGGAACATTCCAGGCTAGCTTCCTCCTTGATGGGCAAGTTGTCTCAATGCAAGCTCTAGCAAGTGCACTTTTGCCACCCTAGATCTGGTCTCCAAAGGAGTCACCCAGGACTCCAGCAGCCTGAGTGTGCTGCTGTCCTCCGTATTAGTGATGTCTCTGTCTCCCATTGACCGATGCCCCTTGTGGGCTTTTCATTCTGGAACTTAAAAACGAAGCATCTTTTGAAACACCTTCCAGTGTGTACCACCTCTAGGAGGCTTTAGTCTTAGCCGTTAGGGAAGTGCTGGCCTAGGATGAAGTGGGAGGAGGGGAGGGATGGGAGGGAAGGGGGCTGGGGCACGACTGGCTGTCCAGAGAAGACGGGAGGAAGAGTCTGGAGATCGAATTGGGGGTGGGGTGCAATGACAGCAGCACAGGTGAGCAAGTGGGTGGCCAGGGATGTTGGGGGAGAAGTTGAGAGGTGCATCCAAGCTAAACAGCTGGTTAGTGGTGCAACCAGGATCCTAACTAACCCCGTTGTGCCTGGCTCTGAGCTCCGAGCACTTGCAGTAGTAGTCGCAGAGGTCCTGTTAGCGGCAGCCCATGTGGGGCATTTAGGGCCCGCTTGGCACTGTTCTGCGTTCCTCACCATCATTCACTGCTTCAATCCTCAAGTCTTCCTGTGATGAGGCAGTGGATTCGTGAATTTGCTGCCAGCAAGAATGATGGCCTGTCCAAGGGCTTTGGAGGTGGCTGGGGGGTGGGTGGGGGTAGGAGGTGGGATGGGGGTGTCCCTCCCTCTGTACCCCGGGAAAATGAGTTGAGCAAGGCCTGGGAGGATGCACAGCAGCTTTCTAGCTGGGAATGGGGTTGAAGGGGAGCGGGGACATGCTTGAGGGCACCTTTGGCGAAGGCCTGTGCTCTGTTGGCTTCCTCCTCTTGCAAGCCCACAGAGAGGCCAGGACCTCGGATTCTCCCTCTGCATTCGGCACCCACGTGTCCCCTTTTTCCTGTCTTACCTGGCAGGTCACCAAGATGCTGGCTGTGGTGGTGCTGGTTTTTGCTCTGCTCTGGCTGCCCTACCGCACCCTAGTGGTGGTGAATTCCTTTCTGAGCCCGCCTTACCTCAACCTTGGCTTCCTTCTCTTCTGCCGCCTTTGCGTCTACCTGAACAGCGCGGTCAACCCGGTCATCTACGCCCTGATGTCCCAGCGCTTCCGGGAGGCCTTCCACGGACTATTTCAGTGTCGGCGGGCCCCACCCCAGCTCCCGCCTCAGGAGGCCGCCTCTGTGTACTACAGTGTCATCAAAGACTCCTCCCAGATCAGATTGAGCTCCTAGAAGCAACCAGGGAGCATGATGTCCAGACAGGAAGGAGATCCTGGCACCTGAGGGCAAGACTCACTACTTCATCTCTACTGAGGGGGGAGTGGTGGAGGAGGGAGTAGTGCCCAGGACTGTTTGGTACAGGTGCACAGGTTGTGCACTGCACACAGCCCTAGGGGGGTCACCATTCACATCACAGTCGAGATTTGTATATTTAGTAAAACAATTTCCAGATCTAATAAGTATACAATCTGAGAGGGAGGCACCTCTTTATAATTTACACAAAAGCACTCTATGGCCTAATGACAGCCTGGTGGATGAACATTTGCAGATTGAGTAGGGTAGGAGCTAGCATCAGGGTCTCTTGGGAATCTGTGCACACTCTTCATGAAAATTCAGGGAACCTTTTATTTTAAATCCTGCAGAATAAACATCAAATGCTGCCTCCCTCTGCATAGTGACATATGACTTTATTGAGATGCTGCTACATACAGGGCAAGCCTGCTGGGCAGTACAGATACTACAGAGATGATGCCAACTGGGCTCCTGTTCTTAGGAGCTCCCAGTCTAATAGGGGAGGGAAGTGAGAACACGTCCAGCATGGCACTGGAATCCTGGCTGATGTGCCTGGGGAGGCAGCCAGGTGGGTGCTGGAGACACCTGCCTTGTCTAAACAGGGCCTGAGCCCTCTGGACCTGTCGCCTGAATCCAGGTTTCTAGGACCACCAAACCTCATAGTGCAGGGAAGGAGGAATATAAAATGACTGCTGGAACCAGCCTTACCTAGAGGCAGGGTCTCCATGTTTTCATTGAAGGGAATCTGAAACATCCCCCTCCTAAAAAAAATCCCCCCACCCACCCTCTGTTGGTGTTTATTTGAAGTTTGTTAAGCATTGTCTTTCCTGGATATGCACATTTCCTTGGGAGAAGGAGTTAACTGAGTCCCTGAAACTTCAATGTGGATGGCAAGTTCTTAAAAGCTTTCCCTCTAAAAAAGATTTAAGGTACCAAAGGATCTAGAACAAGGTAGCATTGACAGGTAGGGAGACAGGGCAGAGAGAGAAATGAGGTGGGACAGACAGGGGGTTTTCTGGGTAGCCCCACCCACCCTAGGATCTTGGCAAAGCATTGTTAGGGCAAGAGACCACTGTTAGGGAGACCCCTGTGGGGTCTCCACTTGTTGGGCTCAGTAGAAATTCAGAGACATTCTCATGGAACAGGTTAAGGTAAGATTTATTGTGTAGGTAGTAAAGTTCTTTGAGGGTCGGAGAGAAAAGAAAATGTGCAGGTTCCCCATCCCACCATTTTCCCACGGAAAGGAATGAGGGCACAGGTGATTTACTGGACTCATAGTGTAGGCTGTGTTCCAGGGGAGGGTTCCCACACCTACTACTCTCCCTTCTTATGGGGATCATGTGAAAGCAGCCTCATCAATGAAGGGAAGCAACAAACTGCCTGGATACCAAGCAGAAGGGATTGGGGGTGACCATGGTTCTCAGGAGTCGTCTGGGGACTGAACCTACCTTTAGGGACACTGGGAACCATGGAAAGGTACAGTCTCTTGTGCTGAGGAAAGGGCCCCTGATCTCATGGAAACTAAGAAGGAGACACTTCCCCTTCATAACCCAGCTGGCTTAATGCCCAGGCAACCCTTGAGAACTTTGGGAGGGCCACTTTTGGACAACTCTGTACATTGCAGGACTTTTCTTTGAGCATCATATATACAATGGCCTAGGTGCATATGACAGCTGCAGAAGTTGTACTAGACATTTTATTATCATTCATTCATTTTGGTTCCTTGACTTCTGAACATCCTTTCTACACATGGGACATCACCCATGTGTAAATCTTCTAGAAGGCAGGTTACCTTCTCCCACCAAGGACACCTGAAAAGCCAGACACTTGCTTTCCTTTCCCCTGGCACCTGGGGCGTAGGCCATGTGACTTGGGTTCAGCTAATCAGATGCCCAGGATTTGAATCTTCAGCAACTGATACAAATGTATGAGGCGGGGAGAGGGGAGAGGGGAGTATTTTATTCACGCTAGTGATAGCAACGGTGGTATCCATTTTTCACTGGCAGTGGGAGCAACCACAGCAGCATGACCTCCGCTGTCTGGGGGCAGTGGTGGCAGTGGCATCCCCACAGGATGTATTTGATTCCTGCTACCCAGTCTGCTCCAATTCCCACCTATATTCTACCTTGGTTGCAGGAGTCTCCCAACCTCATTAAAAAACCCCATTTTCGCTTATGCTAGTCTGGGTCAATGTCTGTTGATTGCAACCAGAAAGCCTGGCTGATCTGAGGCTTTAATCTCAAGCTCATCTCTGGTCTCTAACAAGCTAAGCCACAAAGATTCCCTAATGCTGCGATTCCCCTCCAGTTGTGTACTAGCATTTCTACCTGGATGATAAACCCACTGTGGCCAATCTGAATCATCATCCTCCCTCCCCACCCCAGATAACTTCCACTCCATTCCTCAGCCAAAACTCTTGAGTCATCCCACTTTTGCCCCCTTCTTCCTTCATATCTAAATAGTTACTGATGAGTGAAAGCCTCCTTTCATCTCCACTCCCATCTCTTGCTGGACCATTGCCTCCACCTCTTGCTGACCTGCCTTCAGCATCTCCTGCTTGCCTCCATTTCTCCACAGACTGTTCACATTCGAGGACGCCCATGGAGTGGTCACTGTGTACGTGAGCTTTGGGATCAAACTAGATCTGGAGTCAATATTCACCCCACCACTCCCCTAAGTGTGACCTAAGCCTAGTTATTTATTAGAATGACAATTTGTCTGTGTTTGCCCAGGACTGCCCCAGTTTTAGTATTTCAAGTCCCGGGTCCTGGCAAAAACCCTATTTATATTTATAAATTATTAATAATACTACCTTTCTTTGTAATGTAAGTTTTGTTTTTCGAATCTGTAAAATGGGATGTACAGTCGGATTTAGGCTGCAGCATTGTTCTGCTCATCGTTAGGAGCCATAAAAAGTGTTTGCACTTAGTAAGCCTAGAAAAAATACTATCTACTTAAAAATATCTTCCACATAGCATTCCATTCTTTGCCCTCACAGAGCTCTTTACAATTTGGAATTCTATGCTATTTGAAATGCTATAGCTAGTTGTAGCTAATAAATACTGTGGTCTTCCTCACCAGATTCTGAAAGGCAGATCCCATGAAGGCAGGGACCGTGTCTGGCTTTTTCACTGTTGTTTCCCAGAGCCTAGAACAGTGCCTGGCACATAGCAGGTATCCAGAAATAATTGTTGGGTAGAATAAAGGATGGATAATGAATAAAGACTAACTTTAATTTAAGTACTCAAGACCATTTGCTGCGATTTGGCTTCCAGTTTGAGAAAGGCTTGAGGTGGGGATTGTGACTTATTGGGGTTCTATGTTGGCAACACAAAGTGTCTCTCAATAGCTACATTAAAAAGGAATTTGAGTAGCCTCGCCACGGCTGCCAAGAGTTTCTCTGGCCAGTGTTGCTTCCACCAGCCTACAGCATGGGAAATACCTTTGCAAACCTCTTCAAGGGCCTTTTTGGCAAAAAAGAAATGCACATTCTCATGGTGGGCTTGGATGCTGTGGGGAAGACCACCATCCTGTACAAACTAAAGCTGGGTGAGATCATGACCACCATTCAACGTGGAGACCGTGGCTTCAACGTGGAGACCGTGGAGTACAAGAACATCAGCCTCACCGGGTGGGACGTGGGCAGCCAGGGCAAGATCCAGCCTCTGTGGCGCCACTACTTCCAGAATACACAAGGTCTCATCTGTGGTTGAAGCAATGACCGAGAGCCTGTGAACGAGGCCTGTGAGGAGCTCATGAGGATGCTGGCGGAGAATGAGCTCAGGGATGCCGTCCTGCTGGTGTTTGCCAACAAGCAGGACCTCCCGAACGCCACAAATGCTGCTCAGATCACAGACAAGCTGGGGCTGCACTCCCTGCGCCACAGGAACTGGTACATTCAGGCCACCTGTGCCACCAGCGGGGTTGGGCTCTGTGAGGGACTGGACTGGCTGTCTAATCAGCTCTGGAACCAGAAGTGAGCCGCGCCCCCCTCCCCTCATTCCCTCCTTCCACCCTACTTTGCTCTCATGTGGTGTGAGTGCCAGAAGCTGTCTCCATGGTCGGTCACAGTGTGCTTCACCACGCTGTAAATGTGCAGGGCACAGCCTGCAGCCGGGTTTTTATTTAATGTAAATAGTTTGTGTTCCCAACGAGGCAGTTTCTGGTACTCCTATGCAATATTATTCAGCTTTTTTTTTTTTTATTGTACAAAGAGAATTAACCCACTGTTCAATACTGAGAAGGGATTTAGGCACATGGGGCCTCCAGGAGTTGCTGTGTCAGACCAGCCTGGCATGCCTCCTCTGGGCATTAAATCTATGTTGAGATCCATTTTGGTGGTTGGTTTTTAACCCAAACTCAGTGCATTTTTAAAATCATTACCAATACAAGAAAAGGAGAACACTTGAACACACAGAAGGGAGAAACATGCCTAGTGTAGGTTCTGCAGTGGTGGCCAGAGTCCAGTCCACCAGTGGGTCATTTCTCGTCGGGAACGTGAGACGGGCCAGAACCAGCCACAGTCCATTCTGCATGGTCACGATAGGGTCCCTGTGATCGCTCTGTCTCGGGTCATCCTGCATCCCCTAGCGTTTGTGCTTGTGCTTACACGGCTGCCCAGGAGATGGGCTGGGGGCTGCATCTCGGCTCGTGGGCCCCTTGGAGGGACTCCGGCCTCCCTGGGGGTGGTGGGGGGCACTCTGGCTTGCTCTGGGCCGCCTGGGGTCTCACCAGCAGGAGTGCAGGCAGGCAGGCCAGTCATCCCAGCGCCTCAGCCCCCGGAGCCCTGGGAGCCCCTGTCTACATATGCTTTCACTCCCTCAGCCTGCAAGGGTCAGATTTGCCACCGAAACGATGACCTCTACTGTTTTCTTTTGTATTTTGATAAACACTGACGAAGCTGGAGCTGTTCAACTTTATCTTGGGGAAGTCCTCAGAACTGGTTCATTTGGTGTCGTGGACCCTCTTACTGCTTTCAATACACGATTAGTAATCAACTGTTTTGTATACTTGTTTTCAGTTTTCATTTCGACAAACGAGCACTGTAATTATAGCTACTAGAATAAAATCTCTTAACTATTAATAATAAATAAATAAATAAATAAATAAATAAATAAATAAATAAATGGAATTTGTTGGAGTTGGTAAGAACCAGAACCAGGGGCACCTGGGTGGCTCAGTTGGCTGAACATCCACCTTCAGCCTAGGTCATGATCCCAGAATCCCAGGATTGAGCCCCATGCCTGGCTCCCTGCTCAGTGGGGAGTCTACTTCTCCCTCTCTCCCTCTCCCTGCTCCTTCTCTTTCACACTCACACTCTCGCTCTCAAATAAATAAAATCTTTAAAATAAATAAAATAATTAAATTAAATTAAGTTAGAGAACCAGACCAGGATAACTCCAGAGATCTACATGATAGGAATCAACTCAGTTGCTTCAAGGCATCTATATCAAAATGACTCAGCTCCACCTAGGCCAGGTGTGGGACAGGCAACTTACTGGACCATCATTCAATGGCTGCCATTGACAGTTGCATAGGTTGGGCACTGCAGGTACTTCTCAGCCATCTAAACGGATGAATCCTCTGGAGTTGTGCAGTGTGCCTATGTATGTGTATGTGGCAGGCCTTAATAGAAGTGTGGTAGTTCCCCGAGGAAAATTGAAGTGATGTTATCAGAAAAAGGTAGTATGGATGTGAGGAGGACCGAGAAAACCAACAGATGTCTACCATGGATGAGATGACCAGGGTAACAACAGCAAGGAGCCTGTGTCCGGACAAAAGTTCATCCTGGTGGTCAAGGACAGCTGATCCGTGCTAATACTGTCACCTGGTGGCCATAGAGGAAACTGCATTATCCAATATCTGCCTTGCTGGCCTCCTTTTTGACTTCCTTTCTTCCTCTTTCTTCCCTAGCCTCCCTCCCTCCTTCACACTTTTTTCCTCCCCCCTTCACTACCCTCCCAATCTCTCAGCTTTCCCCCCCCACCCCTTGGCTCCCTTTTCCTTCTCCACTCCTCCTCCCCCTCAACTATCTTGACTAATTCATCATCTCTGGAGACCAGTCCCTGAGCTCTGTGCTGGCCAGACTGAGCTTCAGAGTTGGGGACCTGAGAAGCTGTAGAACTCAGACCGTATTCCCCTCTCATCACTTTCCCTGTTTTCCTCCTCCTTCTTGCAATATTTACAATCCCCCCTCTTTTAAAAAAGATTTTCTTTATTTATTCATGAGAAACACAGAGAGAGAGGCAGAGACATAGGCAGAGGGAGAAGCAGGCTCCCCACGGGGAGTCCGATGTGGGGCTCGATCCCAGGACCCCGGGATCACAACCTGAGCCAAAGGCAGACAGTTAACCACTGATCCACCCAGGCGTCCCTTAAGGAAGTTTTTAAAAAGAGAACATCAAAAATAAAAATTCCCTATATGTTAAAAAAAATTCCCTACATGTGATGAACATTTAATATTTTCAAATATCAAAAATAAAAACATCAAAAATAAAACATCAAAAATAAATCAAAATCAAAACATCAAAAATCAAAATAAAATAAAAATTCCCTTTATGTGATGAGCATTTAATATTTTCAAGTTCAGCGCTTATCTCAGTGAGGATCTATTTGTATGCCTATGTGTATTCTATTGCCTCTCTTTACCCTCACACACACATTTGACAGACAAATTAATAGGCCAAGAATGCCTTCATATTTCCCTTTCATTTTGTATATCTTTCATACACAAAATGGAAAAATCATCCATTTTACGTATTCATAGAAAAATTATATACACGCACAAGGGAAAGTCCCTCTTCCTCCTAAATAATCCCATATCCCATGGATTAACATTCTTAATTTTGGAGCACACGTTCCTAAATCTTATCTAAATTAATATCTATTTAGAGATATCCGGGTGGCTCAGTGGTTGAGTGTCTGCCTTTGGCTCAGGGCATGATCCTGGGGTCCTGGGATCGAGCCCCACATCAAGCCCCACATCAGGCTCCACAGGGAGCCTATTTCTCCTTCTGCTTATGTCTCTGCCTCTATGTGTTTCTCATGAATAAATAAATATTTAAATTAATATCTACTTAAATGAAAAAATATCTACTTAAATGTGCATAACTTGATCCAAGCATGTGTATGTAAAAGATAAAATTATGCTTTATATATTTGTTTGTGTATTGTTTTATTTAAAAGAGTACACCATGCTTTTTTAAAATTACTACTCTTCCCACTGATAGATTTTCTTTCGGCGTGAATTCTTGAATAGTTAAAGTTTGAATGCCTCACAATGCTTTCACACATTCAACATGTTTAGATGGACCCACCAAAACAGGTGGAGGCTTTACTGTATTGGTTACAATCTTCTGAATGCTCCCCCCTATGAGATCTTAGATATAAAGAAGGCTTTCTCACATTTAGAACATTCGCAGGGTTATTCCCCAGTGTGTTTTCTGAAGCTCAATGGGGAAAAACAGTAGAAAGAGCAAAATAAACTTCTTCTTCTTCTTCTTCTTCTTCTTCTTCTTCTTCTTCTTCTTCTTCTGAAAAACAGTAGAAAGAACAAGATAAACTTCTTTTCTTCTTCTTTTCTTCTTCTCTTCTTTTCTTCTTCTTCTTCTTCTTCTTCTTCTTCTTCTTCTTCTTTTCTTCTTCTTCTTCGGAAAAACAGTAGAAAGAACATGATAAACTTCTTCTTTTCTTCTTCTTCCTCTTCTTTTCTTCTTCTTCTTGGGAAAAACAGTAGAAAAAACAAGATAAACTTCTTCTTTTCTTCTTCTTCTTCTTCTTCTTCTTCTTCTTCTTCTTCTTCTTCTTGATAAACTTATTCTTATGGTGTTCATAAGAGAAGTTTAGGAGCAAGATAAAGAGTTTGGAATCATTAACATTTGGGTGGAAATCTCATAATCTGTCATCTTCGCTTCTCAGCTCTAGTCTTCGATGAAGTTAGCAGGCAACTCCTCTTCTTGTATTAATGATTCATAGCAATCCATCAAACCATGCAATCCATGCAGACATTCCTAGAAGAATTCCTCAGCAGGAGGTGGGGGCCGCGGGGCCTTATGGGGAATGTAGTTCGGAAAGGCGCCGACCGCCCCTTGGGGAGCCCAGGGAAGGCAGCTTCTGCGCATGCGCTCTTCCCGGTGCTCTGTCGTTGCGCTCGAGTTGCTCCGTGCTCACCTGTACTTGGTGCAAAGTGGAAGCGAAGCCGGATGTTAGAGGAAGGACTGGCGAGTTAGAGAACGACTGGCCGGGGGTGTAGGGGGGGGCTCCGGGCCCTCGGGGCGTCGGAGGGAAGGGCGGGGCGGACCTGGCCGGGGTCCGCGGAGGATGGACACGCGCGCTCCCCGCATCCCTCGGGAGGGAGGCCCCAAGCGCGTTTCCGCTGGTCCAGGGGAAGGGTAACGAGAGCCCGGCCGGCCCCTGAGCCGCAGGCCTCAGGGCGGGCACTCTCTGCAGCCCCGTGTGCCTGAAGAAGGTGCTTTGAGAGGGTGAGAGATTTGCGCATCCACATGGCCAGGTATCGTTCCGGAAGTTTCGCTGATGCACTTGGATCCGCAGCCTACCGGGCCAGGTTGAGAAGTGCTAGAGGGCAGCAGGGAAGGGAACAAATACTCTTTATGAGGAATCCATACCACTATGTTATGTTAGCTGTTTTACACTAAGTATTTGGTAGGAGAAAGATGCGAGCTGCAGTTGAAGGGAATGGCCAGGGTGCAGAACTGCCCGGACAAGACACTTCAGTGAGGGACTGGAGGGTCAGAGCGGAGGTGGTGGCAGCGTTGCGTTAGGTTTTAAGAGCGTGACGTTTGGGTTCCGATCAGGTCCTGTCACCAAAACAGCACTGCATCCCTGGGCATGTTACTTAGACTGATCCTGTTTCCTCACCTGTAAAATAAGCATAAAGACCATATTTGCCTCACAAAGGTTATTCCGAAGTAAAATGATCCAAAGATCAAGCAGAAAATATAGTATGTCCTGGATAAGTATCCCCTGCTATCATTGTTACAAAGATTTTTAGACGTTTCAGCTCAATCCTTCTAACCAGGCTGTGGGGTCTCCATTGCTCCCCCTGTTGGAGCACATTTAAAGACCTCGTTTGCAGAATGCTAAGGCGAATGAATTTTTATTTATTTTTATTTTTTTTGAATTGAGTTTTAAAACTAGGTCTATTTTACTCCTCGTCTCATGACCTTTGCAATGTGGTTCCCTCTACCTACACCCATAGGGCTTTCTCTGGCACGATGACTTGTCCCGTGTGTGCCTCTGGAAGCAATTATGCTATATATTTTGATAGACTCATTTTCCTTATGTCACAAGGCATGATTGAGGCTTCTAGGCTCTTCCTGCTGCTGCAGTATTGTCTCACTTTTCAGCAGCCCTCGTTAGATTTTAGAAAAGGTCCGGCTCACCAGGCACTTGACCCTGGGGACTCCCAAGTGCAGGTTCCAGCTAATGGAAATGTGGCTCCAAGGCCCAGGTTGAAACGAAACCATTCCACTGAAGTAAAAAAGCAGCAGTCCTCACACCTGGAAGAAGATACTCCCGAATCGAAACTTCTTCCTAGAATTTGATTGGAGAAGCAGAAGAATCCTTGAAAGGAACATATTCAAGTTATTGGTCAAAGTTTTCCTCTCCACTGTGAGCAATGTCTGAGTGATAACACCATGGTCAGAGACCGTTGATTATTGTAGCTCAGGAAAACTGTAGGTCAACTTTCAGAAGAACCATGTGAGGTGCAACTGAAGGGAATGGGCAAGGTGCAAATGTGACAGGAAAAGACGCTTCCCTGAAGGATTTGTGGGGGTGTGGGTTGGAGGGAAGGAGGGCCAGCGGTAGCAAAGGAAATAATGTCTCATCACTTTCCAAGCACATATGTGTCATTCCCTGTGGTCTCCGCTCTTTCTGTTTCTTCTGAGCTGCTCAAACCATGTCCGCCAGCACACCTGGGATTCATTGAATGTCCCCTTCATAGAATCACATAGTGGAGGTAAAGAGAAAGTTTTTAAAACCATGTAACTTTCCTTATTTTAAAATTAGGTAACTAGGGATCCCTGGGTGGCGCAGCGGTTTAGCGCCTGCCTTTGGCCCAGGGCGTGATCCTGGAGACCCGGGATCGAATCCCACATCGGGCTCCCGGTGCATGGAGTCTGCTTCTCCCTCTGCCTTTGTCTCTGCCTCTCTCTCTCTCTCTCTGTGACTATCATACATAAATAAATAAATATTTAAAAATAAATAAATAAATAAATAAATAAATAAATAAATAAATAAATAAAATTAGGTAACTATCTTATCCAGTTACAGTTTGCTAGCGATAACCAAGAACTGAATTCACATTTCGGTTTCCAGGTCAGGGCTTTGTCCTCTACCACAAGTTAAAACAGGTTTCTTAGCAAAAGATCCTCTTGGGAAACTGCATCTGAGGGAAGCCAGACAAAAAGGCAAACATTTTAAAGCACTTGCACTCCTTTCTGAGCTTCTCCTGGATTCTCTGCTCTCAAGTGGCTAAAAAATATTAGTAGGAATATAGGTAAAGGACATAATTTTCAACATTTCCCATGCCAATAAGTATTGTAATCTTAGTATTATTTTTAATACTGGAATGGTGTTCCAAACTTTGTATATACTGAATTTTATTGATCCAATCTATTATTGCAATCAGGTCATCTTTAATTTTTTTCCAAGGCCCAAGTTGACAGTAATTCCATAAGAAAACAACTGTTTATATTCACTCAGTAAGAAAAGCTCTCTGTGATCATTTCAGAATTATAAATGGACAAGTGAATATTACCTTACCAGATTGAGCAAGGATCATTTTATTGATAGGTTATCCTAATACCCGCTAAGTTAGCCAGACTTCTCATGATTTATTCCTCTTCTTACTCAGCTCTGGTATCACGATTCCTGGTCCTTTCTCAAGAGCATCCGAAAATGAACAAATCCCAGGTAAGCTGTTTAGGGATTTACTTTCCACGTTTTACAGTGGATTTCAAAAAGGTTTATAGTAATTTGTACATTCAAATTAAATAGTAGAAACATAAAATAAAGCATCAGAGAGGGATCCCTCGGTGGCTCAGTGGTTTAGCACCTGCCTTTGGCCCAGAGCATGATCCTGGAGTCCCAGGATCAAGTCCCACATTGGGTTCTCTGCATGGAGCCTGCTTCTCTCTCTGCCTGTGTCTCTGCCGATCTCTCTCTCTCTCTCTGTGTCTCTCATGAATAAATAAATAAAATCTTTTTTTAAAAAAAAAAGCATCAGAGAAAAGAGTATCAGAACACTGCTGGAAAAGTTGGCATAAACATACAGAAATCATATGTTCCTATAGGCTTATCCAGAAAGACCCAAACAGTATGAGATAGGTCTTACATTGGCTACTTGAATGGTTTTCCTGTCATTTATATCTAAACATTTTCTTAGATGATCTTTGAATAAGTGACACCAGGGGCCAGTCTTACCAAGAACATCTGTGAAAGAAATGCAGTGGGTTTCCTGTGACTTTAATACCCAGGCAAAGTTCAGGGGACCAATTTATTGTCCTCTGAGTAGATAAAATTAGAGTAAATGGGATAACAACTAGAGTAAATGGATCACAATTTCCTCAAATAGTGTCCTGTAACTGTTTCTTTCAACTGTACTTTCAAAACAGGTTGTAGAGTGAACAATTGAGTGTTCTATTCTGTGGATAAAACCTCCTCACTTACTGGTCTTATTTCAACACATTTCATGCAGTCTTATATCTGGCCCACCACTCCCATGGATCTGTTCCTGTAAAAGTTAGCAGTAGCCTAGATATTTTCAAATCCAATGAGTATTTTCAGTCCATGCTTTATTAAACTCCATGTTGTGTTTGACAGTATGACTCTCCCCTCCTTTAAATACACCTCTGATAATTTCTGATGTCACCCACATGGTTCTCTTCCTGGCTCTCTTTATACCTTTTGTAGAATTTTCTTCCCTATATCATTAGCCCCATTATTCTTCCTGTTTTTTTCATCCCTTTTGTGGTTTTGACATGCATCTCTTTATGCTCTGAAGCCTTTGTCCACTTCCAAGAACCTCAGCTGAGACTTGCTGAACATCTTTATAAGGCTATTCATGACAGACCAGTTTTTTCTTCTTTTTAATTCCTACTGCTATGAACCTTTCATCCAATAGCTATATGTTGACCTATATGCCAAATGCTATGCTAGATGCTCTTGATACATCTCTTGAATAGAAGAGATCCTGTCCCTGTCCTCAGGGGACTCAGAAGCTAAGGAAGGAGGTAGACATTACACAGACAACCAAACCATGGTGAGATGGTTCTCACCTCCATCAGAACCCAACATACATGTATTTTGTACACACTGTATTAGAACACAGACCTCATGTTCAACCATCTCCTTTATCTCTCCATCAATATAGTCCCCCCTTGCTGGGCTACCCCTCCTATTAGACCTGGATAAAACTACATATGAAGTGTGGTATCTGGCTTCCTGGGGGACAAAATAATGGAACCAGACAATGTAACCCGGAAGCGTGGGCAAGTTAACTCACCCTGGGGATGAACCTTGACTGAAGGGAGGTGGGAAATGAGAAGAAAGTGGATAGATACCTTCTCTCTCCTTTTACTTCTCCACATACGATCCATATGGTCCTTGTGGGGAGGTCCCATGTGTTGGCTGAATGCTCCTGCTCAGAGACCTGCTGCCTGTCTGGGGCTTATACTGAAGGGAGGGGTCAGTGTAATACCACTTGTCATCCCCTCATTACTTACATCCTCCCCTCCCCTCACTGCTCTGACTGTAGTCCCCCAAATAAAAGTGCCTTAGACATCTCTGTTTCCTAGAGACCCTAGCTAAAGCCCATCTTCCCTTCATCTTATTTGAGAAATCATAGGTACTAGAAACTACTTGCATATTTTTTAAATCAATAAAATTCTCTGATATAAAGGAATAAAGGCAAAGTAATTGAAAATGAGTTAGTATATATTTTAACATGGAACATTCAGGTACAACTCTACTCAGTCAGAAAAGTAGTCTGATGTTTATACCTGTAGGTAAAATCTCGTGAATGTGACAGTTAAGAATTCACACAAATGTGGGTGCAATGTTTTGTGATTCAAGTCCCATGAGCAGGATTGCCATTAGTGATAGTTTTCAAAAGAAGTGGAAATCCCTGAAGTTCCAATCTGAACCAAATACAGTGTTCCTTCCAGGTACGCAGTATTGCATTCCAGGAAAAATTTGAGTACATAAAAAAATGTATAAAAATACTGTGTGTTCAAATGTAAAATGGAGTAAGGTAATATGTTCAGATCATTTTTTAAGATTTTATTTCTTTTCTTAAAGATTTTATTTATTTACATGAGAGAGAGAGAGAGAGTGCATAAGCAGTAGAGAAGGAAAAGCAGGCTCCTTGCCAAGCAGGGAGACTGATGCGGGGCTTGATCACAGGACTTTGGGATCATAACCTGAGCCAAAGGCAGCTGTTTAACCAGCTGAGCCACCCAAGCACCCCTAAGATTTTATTTATTGGTATAGAGAGAGAGCACAAGTCAGGAAAAGAGCAGAGGGGGAGAGCATCTCAAGCGGATTCCCTGCTGAGTTCAGAGCCCAACACAGGGCTCCATCCCACAACCCTGAGATTGTGACCTGAGCCAAAATCAGGAGACAGATGATTAGCTGACTGAGCCACCCAGGCACCCCTATGCTCAGATCATTATAAACAGATTTTCCATCTATATGATGGTTAGGAAAGTAGACACTTGTACAAGAGTTGGAGCATGGGCAGCCCAGGTGGCTCAGCGGTTTAGCGCCACCTTCAGCCCAGGGCGCGATCCTGGAGACCTGGGATCGAGTCCCACGTCAGGCTCCCTGCATGAAGCCTGCTTCTCCTTCTGCCTGTGTCTCTGCCTCTCTCTCTCTCTGTTTATCTCATAAATAAATAAATAAATAAATAAATAAATAAATAAATAAAATCTTTAAAAAAAAAACAGGAAAAGAAACCTTGCTTGATTTACATGATCTATCTAGTTATTTCCATTTTTCTCTCCTTCCTTTAACTGAGAAATCGCCATTTCACTTTCCATTCTCAGCCCCACAAGGGTGAGGACTAGGGTGAGACAAAGAAAGTGCCTCAGGCACAAATTTAAGAAGACACTCACACTCAGAGTCATGCAGGTGCCTCAGAGGTCATCTTGCCTCACCCTAGACCTCGTCCCACTCAGCCCACTTTCAGAGTTCCCACATCACTGCCAAAATTTCAGATTCACCCCTGCATTTTTATTCTTTATCCTACTGTCTGTCTCTCTGAGGTCTGCATCTTGAGGTCTCACTGTCTTCTCTCTGTGCTTCCTTGACTCCTGTCTTACTTGAGACTGTCAGCCACACTCACAGTACACTTTGTGCCGGTGGTCTCTATGATTGTCTTACTAGTTCTGTGTCAAAGGAACTTTTATTCCATGCGGGCTTCCTCCTCTCTTCACCCTCTTAAATAGGGTGGTGTGAGTGGGGTTTTGGTTTTGGTTTTGGATTTTGGTTTTCCCCTATATCAACCATGTAGGAGATATTTGCACTTGAAATGTCCTTAATTCTGGGAGGCTGGGCCTAAAGTTGAATCCCCCACAGCAAGGCAGTTGTAACATTCATTTCATAGCAAATATGTAAAGGCTCACAAATTACTGTTAACTGTGCTCCTTCCTAGAAGTTGGTAATGTCTTAGAGAAAGACAAGGAAATCCAAGGCTACATTTGAGGCAAATTTTATGCCTCAACAATAAAACACTAATTACAGAAAGAAATAGTGTACTTGGAAAGACATTTAATCTGGGCATGAATACTGTTACCTCAAGAAATATACCCTACGAATATGATCCCCGTGGAGCCAATTTGAAAACTAGAAGTAATTGTTGTAAAGAAAAGCTATTTTAGAGAGGTTCCTGATGAATACAGTGGGTATGGGAAGCCACTACTCTATTCTAAGCATGAGAAAAGTCATTCTATAATTAAAAAACCACAAATATAGTCCAGTTAGGAAAGCCAGAAGTCAAAATGAAGACCTTACTCTGCACCAGAATATTCAAACTTTGAAATAACCTCTCGGCTGTCCTAAATGTGGAAAAACTTTCTTCAGAAGGGCAGTCTTCATTACACAGAAGAGAGTGTGTGCAGAAAGGAAACCAAATGAAAATAGGAAAACCTCTTCTAAGAAGCCCACCCTAGTTGTGCATCAGAGAACTCATACAGAGGAGAAACCCTATGAATTCGGTCAATGTGGAAAATTTCTATGTACTGAACTGGCCCTCTTTGCATATCAGATAACTCACAGGGAGAGAAATCTTACATAAGTAATGAATGTGGGACATTTCTCTCCCACAAGTCCACCCTTACTATACATCAGAACTCACATAGGAGAAAAACATGGTGTGTTAAATAAATGTGGTGGAACATTCATTGTGAAGTCAGACCACAATGGAACATAAGAGAATACACACAAAGGAGAATATCTTTGATTGTAATGAACAGGAGTGTGACATCAGCAAAAGCTCACACCTTGTGGAACATCAGAATACTATGTGGAAGAGACCGTACGGATAAATCGAATGTGGGAGAACCTGTCCTCACTCACCATTAGACAACATAAAAGGAGAGAGACCAGAGGAATGTAATGAATATGGGAAAACCTGCCAAAAGTTCTCCTTCACTGAATACCAGTGAACTCATACTGGGGAGAAACTATATGGACATAACAAATGTGGGCAATCCTCCTGCCACAAGTCATCCTACAGAGTACAACAGAGTATTCACACTGGAAAGAAGCCCTGTAAATGGAGGGAACATGGAAAACCCTACTGTCAGCTGTGGACTCTCACTCAACATCAGAAAATACATGCAAGGGAGAAACTCTACAAATGTAATACATGCAAGAGAACATTTTGCCACAAGTCAGACTTTCTTTTACATCAGAAAACTCCTAAGGGATGAATTTCAAAGAAGCAATGACCAACAGAACAACAAATCATGTAATTTACAGAATGCTAAAACCCTATAAAAATGCACAGAGGAGCAAAATCTTATAAATGCAGTTAATATGAGACATTTTTCTGCCCTGTATCAGTCCTTATTACATCAGAGAACTCATACAGGAGAGAAATAGAGTGTGTTTAATCAGTGTGGTGAAACATTCAGTATGAGCTGTAAAAATGTTCAACAATTCAGACTTTATGCCAAGTATGTCTCCCTTTCAAAATAATGGAACAGGGGCACCTGGGTGGCTCAGTAGTTGAACACCTGCCTTCGGTTCAGATGATCCCAGAGTCCTGGAATCGAGTCCCATATGGGGAGCCTGAGTCCCTGTGGGGAGCCCGTTTCTCCCTCTGCCTATGTCTCTGCCTCTCTCTTTGTGTCTCTTGTGAATAAATAAATAAAATCCTTAAAAATAAAAATAAAATAAAATAATGAAACATGATTTAAGTGAAATTAGTCAAGTCTTCTCCACATTGTTCCTTGACAGTACATGTGATGAGGTGTGAAGATCTAATCTTATTTCGTTCCAAATCAGTACAATTGTTCCTACAATACTTAATTTACAATCTCTCAACTTACAGTGTTTTCAATGCTCAGATTAGACAGGTTGGTTTTGTCTTCCCAGACTCCATAGCCTTTTAGTAACAGACTCTGATTCCTCCATCTGCAGAGATGCCAACTAAGAGGACTAACTGTTGTACTCCATGCTCCAGGCCCCATAGTGGGAATGCCACAGGTAAGCATTATTTGATAAAGCCAAGCTCATGAAAGCCCTTCTTGGGATCTTTGTGATGAGAGAAAGACATAGGACAGCTAATAGGTGATCCTGAAGCTTCCTGCAGCCACGTCAAGAAAAGAGCAATTGCAGTAGGAAAAAAAAAAAAAAAAAGCAGGGATAAGCAGATTTGAGTAGTAAAGAGAATGTTGATGGTGTTTGAGTCCAGAAAGAGTTGGTCTCCCTGGTGTTGATGTTCTCTAGTACCCACTCACCCCTATTCTATCAGTGGTTTAATTATGTCAACAGACAGGGTTTTTCTTTCTTTCCTTTTACTAGTAAACATGTTCATAGAAGTGTTCTTTAGAATTTGCTTTCCAAATTCTGAGAAAAAAAGACCTCTGTAATGCCAATTAGAATTATATTAAATGTGTATATGCAGTGAGGGAGGTTTGCTGTTTAGTAGGAGATGTTCTTCTTTCAAATCCTCGTTTCCATGAGTGGGATTTTTTCCCCTATGCCTCTCTGCTACATTGTGCATTCTGCCCCAGGGAAGATGAAGCCAGTTTATCCAAGTGTCATATTGGCATGTGTATACACCTACATATGTATATACATGTATTACACATATGAATATTTATATATGTGTACATGTACATGTGTGTATGTGTGTGTGTGTTGCTCTTTTTTCTTGAAACTTTTCCTGTGAAACTTACTCATAGTTACTTCAAAGCCTCGGTTGCTACTGAGAATGGACTTTATTATCTTTCGCTTTAAAACTATATTCTTGGAGTGCTTGGGTGGCTCAGTTGGTTAAGTGTCTGACTCTTGATCTCAGCATGGGTCTTAATCTCAGGGTCATGAGTTTGGGCTCTATGCTGGGCATGGAGCCTACTTAACAAAACAAAACAAAAACTGTATTCTTTATTGGTGGAATTTTTTTTAATTGCACTTAAGTTGTCTATATTTTTTCCTCAGTTTTAGTACTGTTTTGCTTTCTGTGTTTCAGAAATTTTCTAAATTTCCAATGGTCTGCATATTAATTGTCCAGTTATACCTTCAGCTTGTCCACTTACTTTGGGTTCCATGGCAATGCAGGATTCTGTCCATTATTGTATTGTTTTTCTTTATTGTTTATATTTAATATTATACAGATATAAAAGCTATGTGTTGGGAAGAATGTTTTTAAAATCTGATAGAACCAGTAAATCCAGAAACCCAAGAAATTCAGTGAACCCCAAGCAGTACAGAAACAAAACCACAAGGCACATCAAAATAAAATTTCAAGACACGTAAAAATCAAAGCCAAATTCAATAAAGAGAAAATCAAAGCCAAAGGGGAAAAAAAGGGGAGGGAGATACTACAAAGAGGATATATTTGTTTTCTAGGCTGCCATAACAAGTACCACAAACTGGGTGCTTTAGAACAACAGAAAATCCTGAAGGCTAGAAGTCTGGGGACAAGGGATTGGCAGTCGGTGCTCCCTTCTGAAGGGTCTCGGGAAGAATGTGTCCCAGGCCTCTCTCTTGCCTTTGGGTAGTTCTATGACTCGTGAAAGCATCACCAGGTCTTCATATGGCATTCTCCCTATTTGCCTATCTGTGTCCAAATTTCCCTTTTGTAAAGATACTAGTCGAATTGGATGGGGGCCCACTCCCACTCTACTCCAGTATGAATTTATCTTAACTAAGCTGCAAAAACCCTTTCTTTCAAATAAGTTCATATCCTGAGGTGCTGGGGGTTAGTGCTTCCACCCACAACGTACGGTAATGTATTAGTTATCTATTGCTATGTAACAAATTACCCTGAAACTTAGCAACCTAAAGACAGCAACCAACATTTACTATCTCACAGAGTTTCTATAGTTTAGAAATCTGGAAGCAACAGAGGTGGTTCTGGCTCAGGGTCTTTCATGAGTTAGCAATCAAGATGTTGATCAAGGCTGCAGTCATTTCCAGTCTTGACTGGGGCTGAAGGGTCCACTTCCACCATGGCTCCCTCGCATGGCTGTTAGCAGGAGGCCTCCGTTCTTTGTCACTTGACCTCTTCGCAGAGCTTCTTTAGTAGCCTCACCAGATGACAACTGGCAGTCCCCAGAGTGAGTAACCCCAGAGAGAGCAAGATGGAAGCCACAATTCCCCTTTAGCCTGGCTGTGGAAGTGCTATCACAATCCCCATATTGTATTGATCACACAGACCCACCTTGATATCATGTGGGAGAGGACCACACAAGGGCAGGATACCAGGAGGTAGAGATTGCTGGGACGACCTTAGAGGCTGGCTTCCATGATAACCACAGTACAAATCAAGCGGTTTCAAGAACAATGGGAGGAGACACACTGGGAGCAATACAAACAACTCTTTCAAGAAGTTGCACTAACTGGGTGTTATGCTCTATGTTGGCAAATTGAACTCCAATAAAAAGAAATTAAAAAAAAAAAAGTTGCACTAAAGGTGAGAGAAATGACCTGGTAGCCTGAGGAAGGAGTGTACAGGAGAAGATAGAGCAGCTGCAGGCCAGACTACTGACCCATACCAGCAAGGAGAGAAGATAAGAAACAACATACATGAGCTACAGAAGCCTTTCTGAGCATAAAAACAAAATGACAGCTGCTATGATATGAATACATTGCCCCCCCCCCCAATGTATATGCTGAATCTTCACATCCACAGGTGATTAAGAGATATGGCCTTTGGGAAGTGATGTGGGACACAGTGGGACACATAAGGACACAGTGGGAAGGCCCCAGCTATGATTCAGGAAGAGAGCCCTTACCAGAAAAGCCTTCATCTTGGACTTCTTGGCCTCCAGAACTTGGACATAAATTTCTGTGGCTTGTAAACTACCAAGTCTGTGACATTTTGTCACAGCAGCCCTGAATGGACTGTGATAACTACTTTACCTCCACCCTCCAAATTCCACACAAGGCCTCACTGGAAATGTACAAGGAAAGGAATTCTGGGAATATAGCTCAGCCAAGCCATCTTGACACACTACAAAGTCATCATACTCCCCTGTCCTCTTCGATGTAGGGACAGTGGAGGCTTCCTCCAATTATTATAGCCCTAAGTACTCCACTATCCTTGTCAGTTTCCCCCAGCCCCTGCCCACACTTGTGTGTGCCACCTTAGTAGGCACCTTAGTAGGTGGCAGACTTGTAAGGAATCTCTCCATCCCGTTTTCATTCCTTTTGAGTGCACTGCTTCCCAACAGGACTGATTCCATATTTGGTGCCAGAAGTGGCCCCAGGAAACAGATTCTCAGAACAGAAATAATAGGATCCTCGAGTGATAGAGGCCAGGGTCAGCACCCTAACCCTTGGAGACACAGTGGACAGTGATCATAACATGCCTCATGCCTTAGGGTATAGTGGGTAATCAGAGGATTTTGGCCTGCTGGTGATGGCTAATTGATCATGGAGACCCTAGAAAGGGCAGCTTTCTAAGGTATAGCTTGATCTGTAAATGAAAAATGTCTGGGTCTCTCGGACAGAAACCTAATGAGTGTAGTAGAAATTCATGGCACCGTCCTCAGTTCCCAGACCTAAGTCAAGTCCTAGGCCCAAAGTAGCTTCAAGAAGAACCTTCACATAATGGCCGTGCAACAAACCCATAGGAGCACAGAGTGAGTCTTCCTCCTCCGGGCCTTCCCAGAGGGAGCTGTGGTCATTTACCACCATGACTGTGCCCTGAAGAAGGGGTAATACTCAGACCTTCCAAGGGTAATTAGATATTGGCTCCAGTATAATGCTAATTTTTTGAGTTCCCAAATACCACCATGTCAGAGCATGGACTTACATAATGGTCAGGAGATAGTTGGAGTTTGGGCCTGAGTCTACCTCATGGAGGATTTAGTTCTACCGGTTAAGCCACAGGCCCATCCTGCAGTCATTTCCTCAGAATGTATATATAGTAGAGACAGGCTTAGTAGGTGGCAGATTTCCTGTCTTTGAGGGAATTATGTTGATGTTTTTGTAGCTCATGATACTGTAATCTACTTTAGTAACTCTTATATTGTTTTAGAACCTCCCCAAATCATCTAACAAGGAGCCACTGATTTCATGCAAATATCCAACATTGTTTGTATGGTGTGCACGGATTACGGTATGCTGTGCACCTCTCCAATTTTGCATTCTATGGAAGTTGAATTGTCTTCGAAGAGATAATTTAATCTTTAATAGAGTTGAACATTCATCCAATAGCAATTATTTTGTGTTTACTCTCATGAGGACATCATTGATTGGGTTTTGACCTCATCTTGGTTATACCTGCAAAGGTTCTATTTCTAAATAAGGTCAGCTTTTCCTATAGGAGCCGCCGGGTTGAGAGGAGCATGGCCCTCTCCTCTCCCCGCGATGGCATGTGCGTGTCCGTTGATATCTGTGTACTCCAGAAAGGGGGAATCATCTGGCAAAAATGTTACTTTGCCTACTGTGTTTAAAGCTCCCATTTGACCCAAGTATCATGAACTTTGTTCACACCAACTTGAGCAAAAACAACAGACAGCCATATGCTGTCAGTGAATTAGCAGGTCATCAAACCAGTGCTGAGTCTTGGGGTAATGTCAGAGCCCTGGCTCGAATTCCCAGAGTTCGCGGCGGTGGGACTCACCGTTCCGGCCAGGGTGCTTTTGGAAATATGTGTCATGGAGGCTGCATGTTTGCACCAGCCAAAACCTGGCACCATTGGCACCGCAGAGTGAACACAACACAAAAGCGATATGCCGTCTGCTCTGCCCTGGCTGCCTCAGGCTTACCAGCACTGGTCATGTCTAAAGGTCATCGTATTGAGGAAGTTCCTGAACTTCCTTTGGTGGTTGAAGATAAAGTTGAAGGCTACAAAAAGACCAAGGAGGCTGTTTTGCTTCTTAAGAAACTTAAAGCCTGGAATGATATCAAAAAGGTCTATGCCTCTCAGTGAATGAAAGCTGGCAAGGGCAAAATGAGAAACCGTCATCGTATCCAGCATAGGGGACCCTGCATCATCTAAAATGAAGACAATGGTATCATCAAGGCCTTCAGAAACATCCCTGGAATTACTTTACTTAATGTAAGCAAACTGAACATTCTGAAACTTGCTCCTTGTGGGCATTTGGGACGTTTCTGCATTTAGACTGAAAGTGCTTTCTGCAAGTTAGATGATCTGTATGGCACTTGGCATAAGGCTGCCTCCCTCAAGAGTAACTACAACCTTCCCATGCATAAGATGCTTAATACAGACCTTAGGAGAATCTTGAAAAGCCCAAACATCCAAAGAGCCCTCCGAGCATCACACAAGAAGATTCATCATAGAGTCCTGAAGAAGAATCCACTGAAGAACCTAAGAATCATGTTGAAGCTAAACCCATATGCAAAGACCATGCACCAGAACACCAAGAATCACAAACTCCAGATGGATAAGGCAGCAGCGGCCTTAGAAGCCAAATCAGATGAGAGGGGGGTTCCAGGCAAGAAGCCCATGGTAGGGAAGAAAAGAAAGAAGGCTGTTGGTGTGAAAAAGCCGAAGAAAACTTTGGTAGGAAAAAAGGCTGCAGCTACCAAGAAACCAGCAGCTGACAAGAAACCTGCAGAAAAGAAACCCACCACAGAAGAGAAGAAGCCTGCTGCCTAAAAACTTATATTTGTTTATTCCATAAAAGTCAAATTATTTTGGACAGCTAATTTTAAATAAAGACCTGATCAAAGACAGTGAGAAAATAATAAATAAATAAATAAATAAATAAATAAATAAATAAATAAATAAATAAATAAATAAAGTCACGTTTGCAGGTAGCAGGGTGTGAGATCATAGAAAATATTTTTTAGAAACACAGAATGGGGTGTCTCCTGCTCACGAGGGTTAAAACTTAAACCCAAGTCAACCCACAAACATAGATTATATCCTCAAATGTGTGACAGTGAAACCTCAATATAAATTTAATGATTAAAAGCAAAAAAAAATTAGTTGTATACACTAGTGTTCAGACGACATTTTAAGTTTAAATATAAGCATTTATAACATCTCTCCCTTATCCTATCAACTCCAGTTACTTGCTTAAACGATGTAAATGTCTTATGTGGTTTTGATATTAAAATCCAGTTGGAAATAAACAGAAAGCAAATTCGTGCTGAAACTTTATGTCTAGAATGGGCTAACTTTTGCATAATGGCTAACCTTTTATTTTTTCATAAAAAATATGAGAATTATGGCTTATAATTAGTGGTGGCCCCCAGGAAACATGGCAACAGATCTAAAGAGTATAGGAGCACATGGGTGGCTCAATCGATTGGGCATCTGCCTTCAGCTCAGGTCATGATCCTGGGGCCCTGGGATTGAACCCCACATTGGGCTCCCTTCTCAGTGGGGAGTCTGCCTCTCTCTCTCCCCCTGCTTTCTCTCACTGTCTCTCAAAATTTTTTAAAAAGTTAAAAAAAGATCTAAAGAGTATATGTTAATTTTTTATTGAGATCTAGGTTTCTATTGAGTCTAGTAATGACAAATTTGGAGTACTAGACTTTTCAGAACCAGCTGTGCTAGTCTGATCTTTTAAGCTTCTTTCTTTTTTCTTGCAATACAGACTTTAGAATTAGTAATTTGACCCTGATAGGAACCATGTTGGAAATCTTAATAGATTTGAAACACATGAAATAATTCCTGTTTAATTTTAACTCTAACCTAGATCAATGGAACAGAATAGAGAACCCAGAAGTGGACCCTGAACTTTATGGTCAACTAATATTCGATAAAGGAGGAAAGACTATCCATTGGAAGAAAGACAGTCTCTTCAATAAATGGTGCTGGGAAAATTGGACATCCACATGCCGAAGAATGAAACTAGACCACTCTCTTTCACCATACACAAAGATAAATTCAAAGTGGATGAAAGATCTAAATGTGAGACAAGATTCCATCAAAATCCTAGAGGAGAACACAGGCAACACCCTTTTTGAACTCGGCCACAGTAACTTCTTGCAAGATACATCCATGAAACAAAAGCAAAAATGAACTATTGGGACTTCACCAGGATAAGAAGCTTTTGCACAGCAAAGGATACAGTCAACAAAACTAAAAGACAACCTACAGAATGGGAGAAGATATTTGCAAATGACATATCAGATAAAGGGCTAGTTTCCAAGATCTATAAAGAACTTATTAAACTCAACACCAAAGAAACAAACAATCCAATCATAAAATGGGCAAAAGACATGAACAGAAATCTCACAGAGGAAGACATAGACATGGCCAACATGCATATGAGAAAATGCTCTGCATCACTTGCCGTCAGGAAAATACAAATCAAAACCACAATGAGATACCACCTCACACCAGTGAGAATGGGGAAAATTAACAAGGCAGGAAACAACAAATGTTGGAGAGGATGCGGAGAAAGGGGAACCCTCTTACACTGTTGGTGGGAATGTGAACTGGTGCAGCCACTCTGGAAAACTGAGTGGAGGTTCCTCAAAGAGTTAAAAATAGACCTGCCCTACGACCCAGCAATTGCACTGTTGGGGATTTACCCCAAAGATACAGATGCAATGAAATGCCGGGACACCTGCACCCCGATGTTTCTAGCAGCAATGTCCACAATAGCCAAACTGTGGAAGGAGCCTCGGTGTCCATCGAAAGATGAATGGATAAAGAAGATGTGGTCTATGTATACAATGGGATATTACTCAGCCATTAGAAACGACAAATACCCACCATTTGCTTCAACGTGGATGGAACCGGAGGGTATTATGCTGAGTGAAGTAAGTCAATCGGAGAAGGACAAACAGTGTATGTTCTCATTCATTTGGGGAATATAAATAATAGTGAAAGGGAATAGAAGGGAAGAGAGAAGAAATGTGTGGGAAATATCAGAAAGGGAGACAGAACATAAAGACTCCTAACTCTGGGAAACGAAATAGGGGTGGTGGAAGGGAAGGAGGGCAGGGGGTGGGGGTGAATGGGTGACGGGCACTGAGGGGGGCACTTGACGGGACGAGCAGAGCACTGGGTGTTATTCTGTATGTTGGTAAATTGAACACCAATAAAAAATAAATTTATTTAAAAAAATAAAAAAATAAAAACTTACCAGAAGTTGGGATTTGAAAAAAAAAAAAAAAAAAGTAACTCTAACCTAGAATTTTAAGAACCAAAATCAAGAGTAAGGAGTCTGGTACACAACTTTTTTCTCTTTATCCCAAATAACCATTTCTATTTCTGTAGTTGTATTTATAATGTTTCTACTGTTTTCATTTTAAAACTTAATTCAGGTGCATATAATATATATGTAACATATATATAACATATTTTCAGCTTATATATAACTTAACCTATAAAACTATAAGGGGTCTTATTTGCAATGGTCCTTTTGGTAAGCCATATATATATATATGTCATTTTCTTAGAGATTAATACATAAGGAATAAGACATGGAGGGGCCACATCTGGGGATCACAACAATTTAGCTCTGTGGCAGCTACTGTAATATCTGGTAAAGCAGAGAGAGATAAGAATGACCCCCACAGAAGAAATTGAATGTTGTTTTCCCATCACTTTCTGTGGATAGGGGCCAGACTTTAAACAAACTTGTTAGACCCCGCCTATCCTACTTGGCTGAACAGGGCGAAGTTGCCACCAATGGTGGTGGGAAGATTCAAAGAAGTAGAGATTTCAGACCCAAGGCCTGAATGGATTCAACATTACACACCAGTGTTAGCATATAGTAGGAGACTTAGCATTTATTCATTAAAGCATACAGGAAATCCACATATTTCAAATAATCCTACAATAGATTCTCTGTGTCCTGAATCTAACTATAATTGGTGCAATTTGTCCATCTCCTTGTGGTTCTCTAGATACATCTAAGGATGGTGCTAACTATTCAGGGAAGCTGGGTGTTCTAGAGTTCTGTCCATTCAGACTAATGGCAAAAGCCATCACCCCCCACAACCAGTAACCTTTAGACCTCTCGTGTCTACCCTCTTAACCCTATCTTTTAGCTTCTCTGATCGTGATCAGCATTTTGTTTTTCCACTGTCCATGGCAAAATTTCTTCTTTTCTGATAGTTCAATTCCAAAGAGAAGGCTTTTGCTTTCCTTATTTATGCTTGGATTAGGGTTGCATCATCTCCCTACAAAAGTTTACATCTTTAGAGAGCTGCCTCCATTGAAAATATGCTTTTTATTCATCCAGTGAAAACAGATGAACAGACAAAATGAGTGTTCTTTTCCCTCCACCTCTTAGCCTACTTCTCATGCTAGGAACAGCCTTATCCAATTTCAAGTTTCGGTTGAATATGTTTAGTCATTTTTTGCTCAAAGAATCAAGTCAATACAATATATAAAATACATTTCTAATCACATCTCCCGGTTTCTTCACTACATACATATTTCTAGTTCTCAAATGTTTCACACACAATTGGGCTTTGACTAAAAATCTTTGATCCCTTTTGCTAGAATTAGGAATTGAACCCAAAGGTAAGTGCTTTTTAAATGCCTTTCTGCATTTTTAGGGTTTATTTTTATCATGAGTTTTCTGATGTCGAATAAGTTTTGAGTTTAAGCTAAAAGCTTTTCTACACTGATTACATACAAAAGGTTTCTCTCCAGTATGGATTTTCTTGTGTTTATTAAGATTGGAGTTATTGTTAAATACCTTCTGACATTCATCACATTTATAAAGTTTCTCTTTTGTATGAATGTTTTTATGTCGATTAAGGTCTGAGCAATAGCGAAAGGTCTTTTGGCATTCATTACATGTAAAGGGCCTCTCTTCAGAATGAATTTTCTGATGTTTAGTAACATTTGAGTAATATTTAAAGGTTTTTTCACAAACATTACACTGGTATGGCCTCTCTCCAGTATGAGTTCTTCGATGTTGAGTTAGATCTGAGAAACGAACAAAGGTCTTTTTACAATTGCTGCATATGTAATGTTTCTCTCCAGTATGGATGTGTTGATGACGTTGAAGATCTATGAGCTGGGTAAAGGTCTTTTTACATTCATCACATGAAAAGGGCTTCTCTCCAGTATGAATTTTCTGATGTTTTTTAAGATTTGAACTGCTTTTGTAGGATTTATCACAATCATTACATTTGTAGGGTCTCTCTCCAGTGTGAACTCTTTGATGTAAGATAAATTTTGAGTATGGTCTGAAGTCCTTTTTACAATAATTACATGTGTAATATTTCTTTCTAACATGAATCTTTTGGTGTTGCACTTTTTCTGAGAAACTGTCAAAGGCCCTTCCACAAGACTTACAGGCAAAGAGTTTCTTTCGAGTGTGAGATTTTTGATGGAGAATCAGGTTTGGTCTCTTGCCAACATGAAATCTCTGATGTGTGTTAAAGGAAGAGAGAAACCTGAAGGTCTTCTGACACACACCACATTTGTATGGCTTCAGTCCGCTGTGCACAGTCTGGTGTTGAATAAACTTTGAAGTGCTGTTAAAGGTTTTACCACACTGGTTACACTCCAAATGTTTATCTAGAATATAAATTCTTTGGAAGACTGTAAATGATGAGCAATGCCTGAAGGCCTTTGTGTTTTGACCCTGTATGGGGGCTTTCTCTATCTTGTGAATTCCCTGATGTCTGGTAAGATGGGTGATATGGTTGAAAGCCATGCTGCAGTCCTCACATTCATAATGCTGTACAAAACTACACAATCTTTGATACCTAGCACGGTGAGAGCTTTGTCTGATGATAGTCTCAGATTCATTAAGGGCATGATAATTCACCAATGCTGGCTGACATGCTGTTAGGAAAATAGGAGGAAAATTAAATTAAATCCAGACATTACAATAAACATCAAGATCATTAGTAAGGGGGTTACAGGGTAAGAGAACATCTCAGTGATCGGGGACTTCAGAGAGGTAGGACCAGAAGTGAGGGTGGAGGAATAAAAGACACTTGTTCTCTAAGTATAAGAACTTAAGTGATCACAGGTGGCATATGAAAAATTTCTGTAAACTTGAAATACTTATATGTGACTGTAAAAACAATTAGTTAAAATTTAATTACCCAAACAGAAAAGCTTAAAGAATCTAAAAAGAGGGATGCCTGGGTGGTTCAGTGGTTGGGCATCTGCCTTGGGCTCAGGGCATGATCCTGGGGTCCCAGGATCAAGTTCCGCATCGGGCTCCTTGCATGGAGCCTGCTTCTCCCTCCACCTGTGTCTCTGCCATTCTCTCTCTCTCATAAATAAAATCTTTAAAAAAATCTAAAAAGAATCACATGAAATTCTACACAGGGATCAAAGGTTTATTTTCATTAAGATCCCTTAAAATAGCTCTGTATAGATATAGCAATTTGTAAAAGTGATTATACTTTACATATTTTCCTTTAAACAACAAAATTGGAGGTCTTTCTATGAGTAAACATTAATCTGGTATATCAATTTTACTGATCTATATATCATATTATATACATATGATATTAATGGCACTAATTGATAATGTCATATGACAATATGACATGTCACATAATATATAACAAAATATCAGTAAAATTGATATGGGATATATATTGATATGTGTATATATATATATATACACATCTTGTTAATTTTTTGAAATATATTCTAGGCATAGATTCTTCAAAATGAGAGGGAGTCCCAATTTTTTATATATACACATACCACATTCAAGTTTTATACTGCAAGAGCACATCATTATTTTCTGGTATTTGGATAACTGCCACTCTGTCAAACTTAACTTTTTTGTCAAACTGTGAGGTTTTAAGTTCTAACTTTTTTTAAATAAAGAAATCTAAATGAAAATTGGTTAACTGCTAGGAAAAAATTAATTTTGAGCATTTCTATAGAACATAAGAAGTATTATATTGGTTAATAAATTCAAAATGTTTTACCATTGATAAGATGAAGAACTAGAATGGTTTTTTTTTTTATCTTCCTCATTCTAGATCTTGAAATGCTTTTGAAGTGATTGAAAATGTATGGAAACAGAGGAATAGTTTAAAATAGATGAATAATATTTTCCAAGATAAATGTCATTAAAAGACAGAATCAAATGGTAATTAAAAAGAGCAAAGTAGAAATAATTGGCTTGAAGATATGTTTAAATAAACAGTAGTTCACATTTATAGCAAAATTATACAGTCAAAACTAAAGTTACACAACCAAAGACAAAGCAGTAACATGGGATCCTGATTGGAGAACTCAGAGGAAAAAGGGGTGAAGAAATGAAATGTAGATCTCAAAAATTGAAACAGGAGGTTTAAAAGAGAAGTAGCACTACCCATTAATAAAAGTCCTCAAGAGGAGGAAAAAAGAAAAAAAAAAAGTTTAAGAGGATTTACCAAACTTCAGATGGCTTAGTACACAGACGGCTAGAATCTCTGGGAGAAAGGAGAAGGAAATACCAGGTGGAAAAATATTATAAAGGAATAATGACCAAAAACTTTCCAAACACAATGAAAACTATAAACCCACAGATCCAAGAAGCCCCACATATCCAAACACAAGAAACATGGAGAGAATTGCACCAAGGTACATGATAATCAGACTGCTCAAAATCAGCAAAAGACAAAACTATTTTTTGAGAAAGGATAAATAGGGCATTCTGCACGTTGAACAAAGAATGACATCACATTTTCCACTAAGAACACTTCAAGCAAATAAATAATATATATATCATATATAGAACAAAAATTTTAATATCCTAAAAGGAAACAACCAAAAGCCAAAAACAAACCCTATCAACCAGAATTCTTATGCCCATTCAAAAAAATGAGGACCAAGAAAAAAAACTTCAGAAATACAAAAGCCAAAAATTCATTTCCAGCAGAACTACAAGTTAATTTAAAAGATTTAAATTTTTAAAATTTTAAAGGAAAAGGCTACCAGGTAGAAATTTAGATCTACACAAAGGGAATGAAGAACATCAGAAATTGTAACTACATGGTAAATATGTAAGGTTTTTAAAATTATTACTCAAGTCTCTCTAAAAGAGTATTGGCTGATTAAACAGAAACAACAGTGTACTGCGGGGCTATAACAGACATAAAAGTAAAATGTGTCACAACAGCATAAAGGCTAGGTGGAGATAAATGGACATAGAATCGTATATTAAAGATGGATACTATAAACTCAAACCTTAATGCAACTACTAACTTGAAATCATAGATACTAAGCCAAGCAAGGAGGTTTTTCTCAAAAATTTCTCAATTTAAGAAAGAGGACAAAGAGGAATAAAGAACAGATGTGACAAATAAGATATGTTCAGATGTAACCATATCAATCACATTAAATGTAAATGGCAGTCGGGGTGCATGGGTGGCTCAGTGGGTTAAGCACCCGACTCGATTTCAGCTCAGGTCATGATCTCAGGGTCAAGAGATGGAGCACCTGTGTTGGGCTCTGGGCTCAGCAGGGAGTCTCCTTGAGATATTCTTTCTCCTTCTCCTTCTCCCCCCACATGCTACCTATCTCTCTCCCTAAAATAAATAAATAAATCTTTAAAACAACAACAACATGTAAATGGCAATAAGCCAGGTTTCTCAATCTGGGCATTACTGACAATTTATACCAGATAATTCTTGTTGTAAGGCTTCCTTGAGCATATAGGATATTTAATAGCATTTCTGGCCTCTATGCCCTAAATGCCAGAAGCATACACCCATCCTAGTTGTGACCACCAAAAATGTACCAGACATTGCCAAAAATCCTGAAGGGACAAAAATCCTCCCCTCCCCCTCATTGAGAACTATGGTATAAACATCCTAATTAAAATGGTAGAGATTATCAAGATTAGATAAGCAAAACCAAATTATATATTCTCTAAAGAAACTCATTTTAGATATTTAAAGATGCAAATAAGTTAAAAGGAAAAGAATGGAAAATATGTGCACCATGCTACTAGTCAAAAGAAAGCTTGAGTGGCTGGCTATACTAATAGAAGATAAAACAGATTGCAGGGCAGCCCTTGTGGCTCAGTGGGTTTAGCGCTGCCTCCAGCCTAGGACGTGATCCTGGAGACCTGGGATTGAGTCCCACATCAGGCTCCCTGCATGGAGCCTGCTTCTCCCTCTGCCTGTGTCTCTGCCTCTCTCTGTGTGTCTCTATGAGTAAATAAATAAAATGTTTTAAAAAAATAAAAAGTAAAACAGATTGCAGAGCAATAAAAATTTCCAGAAATAAAAATATTTCATGATAGTCAGTGAAGAGTAAAGTAACCTTAAATATTTATGTATGTACCTACAGAGCTTCAAAATACATGATGCAAAAGGAATATCAAGAAGTAGACAAACTCACAATTATTGTTGGAGATTTCACACCCTTCTCTCAATAACGGATTAAAGAAGTAGGCAAAATTCCAGCAAATCTAGGATTGAACAACACTATCAACCAACTATACCTAATTGCTGTTTATGGAACTTTCCACTCAGCAACAGAAAACATATTCTCATCTCAAGTACATAAGGAAACATTTCCCAAATTGGACCACATTCTAGCCATTAAAAACAAGTTTCAACAAACTTAAAAGGATTCAAGTTATGCAAAGTATGTTCTTTCTCTACAATAGGATTAAATTAGAACTTAGCAAAATCCGCCAGTACTTTCAAACTAAATAATATATTTCAAACTATTCAAACAAATGAAAAGAGAAATGAACATGTATTTGAACTGAAGGAAAATGAAGACAATATATAAGAAATTGTGAGATGCCACTAACACAGTATTTGGGCAAAATTCATAGCAATAAGTGCCTGTATCAGAAGAAAGTCTCAAATCAAGACTTCAGCTTCTACCTTAAGAAAATTTTAAAAAGAACAAATTAAACCAAAGCAGAAGAAATGAAATAATAAGAATCAAAGAAGAGGGACGCCTGGGTGGCTCAGTGGTTGACCATCTGCCTTCGGCTCAGGGTGTGATCCCAGAATCCCAGCATCGAGTCCAGCATTGAGTCCCGCATCGGGCTTCCTGTGCCTAGGTCTCTGCCTCTCTGCATCTCTCATGAATAAATAAAATCTTTAAAAAAAAATAAAGAAATCAACGAAATAGAAAAATCAGAATCCAATACAGACAAAAACAAACAAACAAACAAAAACAAAAAAACCAGTAAAACAAAAAGAAGGTACACCTGGCTGCCTCAGTCAGAGGAGTGTGCCACTCTTGATCTTGGGGTCATGAGTTCGAGCTCCACATTGAGTGTAGAGATTACTTAGATATTTTTTAAAAGAAAATTGAAAAACCTAACTAGACTGATCAAGAAAAAAAGAAAGAAAAAAACCACATTACCAATGAGGAAAAGAATGAAAGAAGTGACCTAAACTGCAGATTCTACAGCCATTAGAAGGGTAGTAAGGGAGTATAGGGAATAAAGGAATATATAGACAACTGATTTTTTGACAAAAGAGCAAAGGCAATGCAGGTTTCTCACCCTAGGCAAAAATGAATCACTAAAACAACAAGAAAGGCATCCTCCAAACAGAAATGAAAATGCTGCAGGATTTTGAATAGATGGTAAAAGTAGTAGGGGCACCTGGTGGCTCAGTGGTTGAGCGTCTGCTTTTGGCTCAGGTTGTGATCCCAAGGTCCTGAGATTGAGTTCTGCATCAGGATCCCTGAAGGGAGCCTGCTTCTCCCTCTGCCTATGTCTCTGCCTCTCTCTGCACGTCTCTCATGAATAGATAAATAAAATCTTTTTTAAAAAGATGGTAAAAGTAGAAGAAAGTGAACCCTACTTAAATATACTGTAAGAAAGTAGACTTCATTTCAGTGTTTCCCTGAGTATATGCATAAAAATTTTGGAGCCAAAGACAAGGAAATCCAATTATAGCACAAGACCTGGGTATTCAATGAAAACTTTTATATAACCATAATGATGTAAATGCTGTTTATGGCTTTCATCTTTCAAGAATATGGTTATTAATATAGAATGCAAATGTTATCAGGGATGATAGTGTAAAAAATAAGCTTGATGAATGGCAATGTTGGGGGCGGGGAGAGATAAATAGAAAGGAAAGGAAGTGATGTCCTTATTTATAAAGTGGCAAGAGAAGAAATGCTATCTTTTGAGGGAAAAGTTGTTTTGTTATTTGAGGGGTGGACATAAAGCTGCTTAAAAAAATAAAATAAAATGATGTTGAAGAGGGAGAGGAGTTGAAAGAATTGCAGAAATTCAACAGAAAGTATCTCAAAGTAGAGAGTCCAGGAGAGAAGGCTCACAAAGAATTGTTAGAGCACCTGATTTATTTAATGTAACAGAGGATTTTTTTAAGCTTTTCCAGAGATTTGGGAGGTGGATTGAGGACCTGTACATAAGAACTGAAAAAAAGCTGGAGGAGTTATGAACCCCAGGAAACATTATAAGTCGTTCAAGACAACTTGCCTCAACTGTGAAAGATACTAGTCCTATAAGCCAGTCACAGTTTTATAAATACTGAATACCAACATCACAAGAAACAATTACATAGCATGTTGTGGGGATAGGAGAGAGGCATATGTATAATGGGTGGAGTCAATCAAGATCTAAACTAGATAAAAATCTATTTTTACTGTTTTTTTCTTTAAGTTCATGATAGAGAGGGGCAGAGACATAGGCAGAGGGAGAAGCAGGCTTCCTGCAGGGAACTCAATCCCAGGGACCTGGGATCATGACCTGAGCCAAAGGCAGATGCTCAACCACTGAGCCACCCGGGTGCCCCAGTAGATTATTTTTTAAAAAGGAGATCACTCTTAGCTTTTTAAAATATTTTTAAAAAGTAATCTCTATACCCAACATGGAGCTCAAACTCATTACCCCAAGATCAAGAGTCTCCTGCTTCACCAACTGAGCCAGCCAGGTGCCCCTCTCAGCTGTTTCCTCTCCCTCTCCCAAATGAATAAAATCTTTTAAAAAAAAATAATAAGGAAGAAGAATCAGCCTAAGACTATTGATTCTTTGAGTTATGCATGAAAGTTTCTTTGATCATATAATTTAAATAAAATCCATGCTTAAAGGGGTAAAAAAAAAAAGCCATTTACAATAGCATCAGAAAGGTTAAATACTCAGGGATAAATCTGGTAAAATATGGTCAGAAAGAGTTGTAGAGACTTAGCCATTGTTAGGGAAAAAGATTCCCGAGTTAAATATGATGAATGCATACTATAAAACACTATATTGCACTACAGAAAACAGACATGCGTGTATATATATACATATATATAACTTATAAAGACCTCAAAGATAAATGGAAAGATGAGATTTTTTTCACAGCATGCCATTTAAATTGAAATGCACTTGTACACGAAACTGTGTATCTTATAACTGATAGGTGCATACTTAGCCTGGGAAATATAGCAGACTGGCTGTGGGTAAGGAGAAGAACGAGATCATGGGCTACAGAGGAAGGAAATACAAAATAATGGGAGATCTCGAATATAGCAACAGTGATCTTTGGCTATAAACTGAACAATGAAAAAATAAATAAAAATAAAAATAAACTGAACAATGTAATTGACTGAGTTCTCCACCTGACTGCCCTCCCACCACCACATTGCCAGCCATAAATGGTCTAAATCATTTTACTCAATAGGGGTGTGTGTGTGGTGTGTAGAAGTGATAAAAACAAACCAAGAAAGCAAACATTTGTTTTCTAAAACAACACAGTGGAGACAGTAGGAAATAATACTGTAGTAAGTCTAAATGGGACTACAACTTGATAGAAAAATATGCAGAATTTGGGCAGCCCGGGTGGCTCAGTGGTTTAGCACCGCCTTCGGCCCAGGGTGTGATCCTGGAGCTCCAGGATCGAGTGCTACCATCGGGCTCCCGCATGGAGCCTACTTCTCCCTCTGCCTGTGTCTCTGCCTGTGTGTGTGTGTGTGTGTGTGTGTGTGTGTGTGTCTAAAGAATGAATAAATAAAATCTTAAAAAAAAAAAAAAAGAAAAATCTGCAGAAGTGCACAAAGAATGAAAAGATAAAGAAGAAAGACAAATACATCAGTGATCAAGGAGAGGGTTCAGAGAGGACCGCTCTGGATAGATGAACTAGTTTGGGGGTGGGAGAGGAGTTTGGGCTAGGTCATCACGTTTTTTTAAATAAGAAGGCCCACTGTTATTTGGAATTCTTGGGAAAACAAGCTTATAAAAGCTTTGAATTTGTTCCTGGGTTCTATGCTCTCTTCCCAAAATGCCAACAACAGTTTATATACATTTTGGGATTTTAGTCTACTCTTTAGATCTAATAATGTCCCAAGCCAAATCCTCATCATCTGTCTTTCAGAAGTCTGTTAGTGAGCTTCTGTATCATACCTTGAAACCCAAACATGTTTCATGCTTTAAAGCCTAAGCATGGGGCAGCCCCCTGTGGCTCAGCGGTTTAGCGCCACCTTCAGCTTGGGGTGTGATCCTGGAGACCCCGGATCGAGTCCCACAGTGGGTTCCCTGCATGGAGCCTACTTCTCTTTCTCTTTCTCTCTCTCTCTCTCTCTCTCTCTCTCTGCCATGAATAAATAAATAAAATCTTTAAATAAATAAAATCTTTAAATAAATAAAATCTTTAAATAAATAAAATCTTTAGATAAATAAAATCTTTAGATAAATAAAATCTTTAGATAAATAAAAAATCTTTAAATAAATAAATAAATAAATAAATAAATAAATAAATAAATAAATAAATAAATCCTAAGCATGCTTCTCTGAAATCCCTAAATGACCTTGCATTCTGGCAGTTTCTACTTTCTGTAATGAAAGGGGTGTCCTCACTCTCCATCAGATGGTGAATTTGATTGTTTTTCTGGTTATGATACATCTGATTACTTATTATCTTAATCTAGAGAAAGAGAAAAAAAATCCTTCTCCTGAACTCTTTCTTGGGGAAAAAAGAAAAGGCTTTTCATGACACTTTCTTGAGCTAAGCCATTCATTCATTCCAATCACTGATGAGTTACTTGACCAGTTCAGCTATTCATACTTCTGTCTCTTCATGTGGTAACTTAAACACACCATTTAGGGTCCTAAGACTGGAGGCATAACAAAAGGAGCACAGGGAGAATGATGAACGTGGAAGATGGGAGCCCGTGGGAGAACTCCTCTCCTGTCACCACCTCAGGGGTCCAGATTACTCTGACAAATTAGGGTTTTAGCTGTGCTGGCTTCCACCTGCTTGGTGCTGATTAGTTACCTGGGCATGGAGCACTCATCACCTCTTTCTCCATCATCCAGATGTCCTTCCCTTTCTTCAAAGTGGATATCACTTCTGCCTTATAAGTCCAGTGTCCTAAGATTAATAAATGACCTTGATTATGCTGTGTCTATTACAGAATTTAGACCCACACTTTTGGTGATAATCTTATTACCACATTAAAAATCTCTTAGCAACCTCCAAAGTACTATTTTTATTCTTTTTTTTAAAAGGACCATCTACATTTTTAGCAATTCCCCTGGCTGTCTCTTAGGCACACAATAGTCTAAGAAGAATGGCTTTTAAAGAAAGTGTGATGGTTTGGAAAATGGAGAATATGAAGCTTGAGTTGTCACACGATGAAAGTGTCCTTTCCTAGCATCACATGGCTCCAGTCCTTTGCTGAGGAATGTCAAGTTGAAATTCAGTCAAGCATTCTCAGGGATCAAGCATTCTCAGAGGTTTTGCAGATATTTATACAGAAGGAAAACTTCTACCACAGGCAGTTTTAAACTACCAAAGAAAGATCTCCTTACCCAAAGACACGAGATAATCACAGTTATCCAGCATCACATCCTTATACAATTGTCTTTCTTCAGGGTTCAGACAAGCCCACTGGTCCGGAGAAAAGATCACAGCCACATCTCTTAATTTCACTGACTCCTGAAATAACAATTTATACTTTATTTGTATGCATGCTTCCATGTGGCTCTGGTAGGTATCTTTCAAGTTGGGCATTGAGGGAGACAGACAGTATATGAGGATATGTAAGAATGTGTCCAAAAGCTATAATGGAAAGTGGAAACTGGAAGAAGTCTGCTTTATCCTTGTAGAGTTTGGGGAGGCAAAATTACTTATCCTCATGAAAAAGAACACTTCAAGAAATACATTTTGTGTGTGTATGCTTGGCATAGAAGTCAGCATGGTGAGGCTTCCACCCATGGGAATATGACTGAAACCTCCAAGTCAGAATCCCGCCCAGATGAACAGTGGGGATACTCCTCCTCCTGGCTGTTGGGCTAGAACATTGGTCTTTGCCTGTCTTCAGACTTAAACTGAGTCTTGAGTCTCAAGCCTGCCAGATTTCAGACTGGAACTTACACCATTGTCTTTCTTGGTTTTTGAGCTTTCTTACTTGGGCTAGAACTACACCATTGGTGGTCCTGTGTCTCCAGATTGCTAACCACAGATCTGGGGACTTCTCAGCCTTCATAATCACAGGAGTCTTTATAATAAGTCCTATAGATCTCCTCTTGGAGGACCCCAATTAATACAATCACTTCTTCAATGCATGCAGGGTGAGTTGAGAAAAATTGTGATTATATGAACTGAGGCATCAAGGAATACCTGCAAAAATGAGGTAAAGTTAAGTTATACTTTAAAGGAGAGGACACTTTTGGCTCTAGCCATGATAGAGTAGTTGCTGTGAGTTGTCCTCTCACCATCAGAGAACTAAAGGGCTAGATAAATATACAAGCCACTGTTTTTACACACTGAAAAGCAACCTATCCAAGGCTGTGACCCTTGACAGAAGAAAAGCATGTTATCCTGGCATTCTCCTTGATGGCATTTCTAGAGCCACAGTGCAGAGACATAGAACACAAAGCAATGGTTTTGCTGGGTGGAGGGAGAGGATATCAGAGTTTGGAGCTTCCTTCCAACACAGCTAGGGTTGGGAGGGCAGGCTGCTAGAGAAGGAGCCCTAAGTACCTGTATGGGAATTTCCCTTGGATCCTTGGCTGACATTGGAAGTGTGCCTGTACAGGGCCAGATTTAGAAGAATAGCTCTTAGGATACTGAGTGAGACAGAAGCTTCAGAGGTCTCTAAGAAATCCTACTTTCTTTGGTAAAAATGTAGGATTCCAGACTATTCCAGTGCCCAGAGAGAACAGGGAGACTGAGCATTTAGTTGAGGTCACACACCTAAAGTTCCATACCCAGCAAAGATATCCCTCAAAAATAAAGGCAGGTACAAATTTATCAATTGGATTTGAAAAGTTGAATGGCCAGTAGCCACAAGACAAATAGAAACTTCTCTTCCAGAAGAAATCAGTATGATAATTTTTTATATCTGTTACAGCTTCCTAACAGTTCACCCCCAAAAAGTTACATTGAAGTCCCAATCCCCAGTACCTCCGAATGTGACCTTACTTGAAAATAGGGTTTTTACAGACATAATCAAGTTAAAAATGAGACTAGGGTGGGCCTTAATCCAATACGAGAGAGGAAATTTGGACTCAGAAGCAGACATGCATGCACAGAGGGAACTTTGGGCCAAGAGACAGATATGGGAGGAGACAAAGGGAGATCTCAATGTAAAGATAAAGACAGAGGCTGCAGGGATGTGTCTACAAGCTGAAGAATGCCCAAGATTTCCAGAATACCACCAGAAGCTAGGATTGAGGCTTGGAACAGATTCTCCCTTATAGCCCCAGGCAGCAAAATGTTTTTAGGCCCTGTAAATTCATATTTTAGGAAGGAAATCAGAAGTAAACAATTCACCTGTGATATCACCTTTAGAAACGAAAGGGCCATTTTTCTCCGTCTCCTCCTCCTCCTCTTCTCAGAAGAAAGCAGACTCCCGAGAAGTCACACCTTCAAAGTAAGAGCAGAAGTATGTGAAACCAGGCACCCCAACTTCCATCCTCACCCCAAATCACTACCACCTCAACTACGCAGAGGAAACCAGGAATACACACCAGCCTCCCAACCTTGACCTTCAGGTTCCTCTCTTCTCCTGGGCCCTACAGGGAGCCCACACGTGATGGATGCTGCAGCAGCTGGGATTTGGTGTGTATGTGGCCTCTCCCTATGTTCCAAAGTGTGTGGCTCTGCTTCCCAGATCTACCCTGAACAAAATTCCCTCTGCATCCCAGTGGAATAGAGCATGAACTCACCTTCCCAGAGAGGTTAGCCCCAGGATGGGCAGCAAGCATCTGAGCCTACTTACATAGAGCCCAGATCATTGCGCCCAGAATCTTCTCGTTTCCCAATCAAGGCCAGTAACTGCTGGCAGAGCTCTCAGCGATTTTGGTCCTAAGAATAGCTGGAACAAGGAGTAGGGAATGCAGGAGTGTCTGTCAAGATTTAGGCTGAAAACTCCCAAGTGCTCTTTATTCATGCCTCCTGTGTACCCCAATCATGATGTCATACGACAGACACCACAGAAGGGCTTGTGATGCACTTCCCACTTGAATCTTTGAGTTGAGATCTCACCTGATGCCACTCACCCACATGAAGCAGCTGCAGGGAGGAGGAGAAGCAGTTAGGTGCCTTCAGTGGGGTAATGGTATAAAAATAGCCTAGAATGTCCAGGTGGACCTGATATAATCAAAAGGGCCCTGGTGAGAAGGAGGCAGGGGCATCAGGTGATGAAGAGGGGTCAAGAGCTAAGGAAGAGTAAGGAAACAGGTCATCCCTAGAGCCTCCAGAAGGAACACAGTCTTCCCAGTACCTTGATTTTAGCCCTGTAAGACCCATCTCGGACTTCTATCCTTCAGAACCGCAAGGTAATCGATTTATGTTGTGTTAAATCATGCTCTGTGTTTGTGTAACTTAGTTACAACAGCAATGAAAACTGATGCAGGGGCCAGAGGCAAGAGGGCTGGGGTTGGGATGAGTTAGGCACAGAGTGCGCATGTCTGGACCAGAGGCCAGGAAAGAGCACGCCAGGTGTAGATACTTGCTCTCGCCCAAAGCCCAGGGTGACCACATGCTGCAGCAGGACAGATGCCCAGGCAGGGAGAGATGCCCCAGGCACCAATCAGCTGGGCCCAGCGGATGGCACCAGACACCAGTCCTACTCCCCTGCTCCTTTGCTTCTCATTTAGCCTTCATACAGGGGAACATTTGCCTCGAGGCAAAACAGAGGAACAGGGGAAAGAGCATATGTGAAATCAGAGAACTTAATTTCTCAATCGACTGATGGTTTCAGAAGACCCTGTTTTAAACATGAAGATGTGAAATTAGAGAGGTATGAATATGGGTGTTTACCATCATTTGTGGCCGAGCTAGTTGCATTATTCAGAAAGTAAAGGCGCTGACATTTTTCACACACATGATGGCTGTTTTAGCAGGCTGCTGGGGGATCCTGTGAACCTGGCAGGTGCTAAGCACTTCTAAGCTCATGATCTCATTTACTGACACAGTCATCCTCTGCGGACATTATTCTGTTATTTTGGAGATGAAGAAAGGGAGGATTCTGAGAAAGAGGCAATTTGCCCCAGGCCTCCTAGTGGTGAGGGGCCCCACTGGGCATCAGCCTCCCAGCTGCCTGATGCTAAAAGACTAGGCATTCTGGCACGACCCTCCAGGGCATAATCCTGAGGATAGGATCTGCATCTGGCCCCATCTTACTTGGCAGGCTCATCAACCACCAATCCCCAAACCCATATCATTTTTCACACTCCATGCTTCTGAGTTTATTTTTTTTTATATTATTCTCTCTTTCTAGGCTTTGTTCCTAGAGCAGGGACTGTACCTTTTATGTCTTGCTACATGAAGCCTTCAGCTCTGGAGTCTGGCACTTTACCTGCCAGTGAAGAGGCATTCTTTCTTTTAAGAGTCTCCCACCACCGACCTGCTGTACTGGCATGAATGATTTTATTTCAGTATCTTGAAATCTCTTTAGTGTTAATACAATTGTTCTCATTTTAATTATTATAAAATTTAAACATTATTTTTCTAAGATCAATGGCCAGACAGTTGTGGTCCTGATGGGATATATCCCAAAGTTGTCTGAACCCAGGGCTGGAGGGCTTGACAGTTGCCACAGAATGCTCCGTTATAAATACAGAAAGGCAGAAATTGTGATTAGCTGTTAATATTAACAAATTTTAGGGGCTTTGGTAGGTACTTAGCTTTGGTGTACCTCTGTTTTCCTTAAAATGAAGGCATTGGTCTCTTTCACATTTTTTTCTTTATCATAAGCATGGTGGAAACATGTGTGATTCTGCAGGTATAACCTGAATCTGCAGAGAAAAAAGACTTTCAGGGCACCTGGGTGGCTCACTGGTTGAGTGTCTGCCTTTGGCTCAGGTTGTAATCCCGAGGTCCTGGGATCAAGTCCTGCACCAGGTTCCCTGCTTCTCTCCCTCTGCCTGTGTGTGTGTGTGTGTCTCTCTCTCTATCTCATGAGTAAATAAATAAAATCTTTAAAAAAAAAAAAGAAAGAAAAATACTTTCTTTTGGATCTGACTTTTTGTTTTTTAAATAATTGACATTTTTATTAAGATCATTGTAGATTCACATGCCATTGTAAGAAACAGAGATGCCAGGATGCCCGGGTGGCTCAGCAGTTAAGCGTCTGCCTTTGGCTCAGGACATGATCCCAGGGTCATGGGATCGAGTTCCGCATTAGGCTCCCTGCATGGAGCCTGCTTCTCCCTCTGCCTGTGTCTCTGCCTCTGTGTGTGTGTGTCTCTCATGAATAAATAAATAAAATCTTTAAAAAAAAACTATGCAAAAAAAAGAAAGAAAGAAGAAAGAAAGAAAGAAAGAAAGAAAGAAAGAAAGAAAAGAAAGAAAGGAAAAGATGCCATGTACCCAGTTCTCCCAATGTCAGCTTCTTGCAAAATGATAGTATAGTATCAAAACCAGGATGTTAACATTGATAAAATTCTCCAATGTTACAATACATGATACACGTAGTGGCTTATGTAACATATTTAAACTATTATTCCTCATTAGCAATCTGTGGTTCCATGTACTTCACAAAACTGCACTGAACGTGGGCCATTGACCTGGCATTTTCAGTAGTCCCTCTACTTGTATATGGGATACATACTTCAGGTAATTTTTATTGCTGACTTTCACAAGATAACTGAAACCTTGAACATCATCCCTCAGAAGAAGTAATCAGAATCTTGGATCCGGAAAATGTACAGCCAATTCCACATAACCATATTGTTCAATTCAGTTTTGGAAATTAATCCATCCTGTTTCTCCCCACTCTGGCATAAAGGGGTAGCACATGGTCCTGTTAGGCTCACATTGAGTGACTTCCCTCTACCCTGTCAAACATAGGCATTAACTGATTATATGACATAGTCACAAGCTAAATATTCAACCACATTTCCCAACTGTCTGGCTACCCAGAAGATTTGTGATTGGTTTGTCTTCCTCACTAGAATGTATACTTCATGAGGGAGTAGAATTTTTCTGTCTTGTCCACTAATGGATATATCCTTAGCAGCTAGGAACATATACCTGATAGAAATAGGCTCTCAATTTTTTTAAAGATTTTATTTATTTATTCATGAGTGACACATAGAGAGAAAGAGAGAGAGAGAGAGAGGCTCAGAGACACAGGCAGAGGGAGAAGCAGGCTCCATGCAGGGAGTCTGACGTGGGATTCGATCCCGGGTCTCCAGGATCATACCCTGGGCTGAAGGCGGTGCTAAACCACTGAGCCACCCGGGTGCCCCAGGCTCTCAATTTTTAAATGCATGTTTAAAATATGGGAAGTGAGGAAGGAGAGGGATAAAGAGGAAATGCTGGAGTTGGAAGATGCTGGAGTTGGAAGCATTGAAAAATTGAAGTTGATTTTCAGAATTCTACCCAGAAATGTGGAAGGATACTTCTCTATAGCTCTTCCAAATCTCAGACTATGGTCTTGGTCCTGTTGCTTGGAAGGAAGAGCAACATTACCTGATGTTCCCCCCTTTTTTTTTTTTTTAATATATAGGTAGGTGACATGGTGTAGGTTCCCAGTTCTTTGTAACAGAACTAGAATCTGAATCCATTCTTCCTAAAGCTCAGGTGAGCTCTTCCCACTACAGCAATTTTTTTGAAGATTTTATTTATTTATTTGTTTATTTATTTATTTATTTATTAGAGAGAGACAGAGCACGAGTGGGGGGAGGGGCAGAGGGAAAGGGAGAAGCAGAGTCCCCACTGAGCCCAGAGTCAGAATCTGGTGCATCCCAGAATGCTGAGATCATGACCTGAGCCACCCAGGCACTCCCCCAAATTAGAGCAATTTTACTAGACAATAACTAATAGCTCCTCAATGTCTAATATAAAGGATTTTTTATTAGACCATGAGTGTTTGATATAAAGAATTTACAGAAAAATTAAAACTGGAAATGTGTATTATACTAATGTTCAGGTGTTCCAAGATAGATATAAAAATAAAAAATAAATAAATAAATAAATAAAAATCACTCATAACTATGATTTTGATTATATTGAAAACACTGTGCTATTAGATGTAAGTTATTTATAAATAGTTATAAAAATAAATATTTATTTTTAAAATTTACTATTAAATAGTAAGTTATTTATAAATGGATCTATCAAAAATTGGAAAAATATAACCTAAAATGACTTCATCTGGAGTTCCTCCATCAAGATATCTTTGACTGGAATTTCATAATGGATGCTTTTTTTTTTTTTTTTTTTTTTTTTGGTCTTCTTAAGCAATTAAGTTCAAACAGTTAATTCAGAGGCTGAAACTGGCTTCCAGTTAGTTAAAGCCCTTAGCAAGTGTGGCAACATGTAGGGACAGAAGAAGATTAGTTTGGGCATTTTAAAAATGAGGGGCCTATTACTCTAATGAGTCCGTCCAGTGATGGTATGTTTGGAAGGCCAGCTTTTTAGAACAAGTTCCTTTAGTCTTCTGTTAAGTTTCTTTTTCTTTCCTATCATTTGGATTTAAGTACTGGAGTGATGGACTGGTATGAGTTATTTGGGCTAATGTTACATATAGACCATTCAGTTTGCTTTAGCTCTGGATTTTAAGGACAAAAGATGGGAAAAGGGGTTTGATGTGTGGTCATCTAAAGCCTTTCCTTTGTCTCATTAACTAAGGAATATATGAGCTACCTCAGGCCAGTGATGTCTCTATTGTCATGACTGTATTTATAATCCCATTTCCATTTTCTCAGTTATTTCTCAAATATATTTCGGTTCACTCTTTGGTCAAGTACGGTTGTATTTTTAGCTCCTCTACTTGAATCCAATCAAAGCAGAATGGGTCCTGTCTAGGTATGAGAATTTAATGTTTGTATCCACTTTAATTGGAGAAATACACATGTATTCCTTAGGATATTAGTGAACTGTGCATGCTCATGGGCTCATCTGAGAATACCCAAACTAACTTTTCTTTGGAGAAGCCTTAGTAATATCAGAGAGAGGAGAGTAGCGGACAAGAAAGAGAAATTGAGTGTCTTATTCACAAAATTATCTGTGCATTGGGATCAGGCCCATGAGACTTGTTAAACTAGAGCCTCTGCTTTAGGCTTAGCAGGGCAACTCTGTCACTAATGGTTGAAGGAATTCACCCAGCAATGTATGATAGGTCCTGACTTTGTAGGTCAGAAATCCACTAGGTAGCAGAAACTGGAAAGATTTAATGTTTATTAAGTCATTAAGAAATGTAGTTACCTTCAAGCAAAACACTACCGTAAGTAGGTTCTCCATTTTTTTAATGGAAGCCAATAGCCCTCTGTTGCAATAAGTCAATCATCATCCATCAACCATCAGCAATCACTCTTTAAGTTCTGGTTTCAAAATTAAGGAGAAAAATCAATTAAAGCTTTTTTTTTCTGTCTCTGCAGATAGGAATTTTCTTTTTTCATTTTAAAGATTTATTTATTTAAGAGAGAGAGGGAGAGAGTGTGAGCAGGAGAAGAGGCCAAGGGAGAGGAAGAGAGAGAATTTCAAGCAAACTGCCTTCTGAGCACAGAGCCCAACATGGGGCTCAATCTCATGACCCCAAGACCATGACCTGAACCAAAACCAAGAGTTGGATACTTAACCCGTTGAGCCACCCAGGCACCCCTAGGAATTTTCTTCAATAGTTTTAATCCCAGAAACTAAGTTCATATCATTTATGTCTATTTGGATTGGGTGTACAGTTTTTCAGACAGAATCTTTTTATCATCTACCATATTGCCTCTATTCCTAAAAAACATTCATGGTCTAATTTATTATCTTCAATGAACACCCTCAATAAAGTATTTTTCTGATTACATTATTCTTTGCTTCCTACTCTCAATATAGAGAATATGATAAAGGCAATACCTTGGCTCATTTCAAATCCTAGGCTGGATCTTCTCATTTTTATGGTGGATATTTCAAAGAACCATGGTCAAAGGAAGATGTAAAATACATCTGTAATCATATGTTCCCGTGATGAGTACATTCCATGCTGAGTATGTTCTTAAATTTCCTCCATGAGTTTTATACTCTAGGATTTTTCATACAGTATGAACTCTGATGAACAAGAGTTGAGTATTCAGTATGGGAAACTATTTAGCTATAGATAGTTTCTCTGGATGAATTCTCTGGTGTTTAGTAAAGATATGGCACCTAGAGACCTTTGCAATATTATCACGATTTTAGAAATTCTATTTCCTATGAGCTTTCTGATGTTGAACAAGGTATGACCTTCTTTTAAAAGCTTTTTTTTACATTGAATACAAAGGGTTTCCCATCTAAATGAGTTCTCTTATGACCACTGAGATTAGATGCAGTTCTGAAGGTCTTGTCACACTGGCTACATCCATATGGCTTTTCTCCAGGATGAGTTCTTTCATGCTAGGTAAGATCATAGTTAGTCCACAAAATCATGTCCACACACTTGACAATGAAAAAGTTTCTCTCCAGCGTGAATTTTTTAATGTCATTTGAGGACCTCTTCTTGACTAAAGATCTTTCTACACAGATTACACTTAAAGGGTTTCTCTCCAGTATGATTTCTCTGATGTCTATTAGATGGTGAGTCAAACTTAAAGCATTTTTCACATTTATCACATTTATATAGTGTTGGTTCAGTAGAACTTACCCAGTGTTCAATAAGCTTTGAAACTTTGTCCAAGGTATCTATATATTTATTGCATTCAAAGTGTTGCCCTGGGGTATGAATTCTTTTATGTCATTTCAAGGTTGCCTGTTGGCTAAAGGCCCTTCCACGTTTATCAGGTAGAAAGGGTTTTTTTCCCATGTGAACTCTCCCATGTTCAATAAGGAGGGAGTAAAATGTAAAGGCCCTGTTACATGCATCACATTTGTGTAGTTTTGGTCTTGTATGCTTTTTCTGTTGTCATATAAATTTTGAAGCTCTGGTAAAAAGTATTTCCACAATCATGACCTTCAAAGAGTTGCTTGAACGCATGGATGTTTTGGTGAGTAGAAAATGATGAACAGGGGATCCCTGGGTGGCTCAGAGGTTTAGCACCTGCCTTTGGCCCAGGGCATGATGCTGGAGTCCCGGGATCAAGTCTTACATCGGGGTCCCTGCATGGAGCCTGCTTCTCCCTCTGCCTGTGTCTCTGCCTCTCTCTCTCTCTCTCTCTCTCTCTCTCTGTCTCTCATGAATAAATAAATAAAAGTCTTTTTTAAAAAACAATGAACAATACCTACAAGGCCTTCATGTGCATCCTGTTTGTGTGGTTTCTGTACCATATGAATTTTCTTATGTCATGTAAAGGTGAGCTATGACTGAATGTTGTTCCACAGTCTTCACACTCACAGCTCTGCATTCCAGTGGAAAGTCTGCTGTGCTGTCAAGTGTGAGCTCTGTCTGAGGGCACCCATGGATTCATTACATTTAGGAGAAAAATCCAGAGTTGGTTGGCAGGCTGATGGGGAGACAATAAGAGAAGAAAATAAGATGAGACTCTCACATCACAATATAAATCACAATGAAGTGTGTGTGTGTGTGTGTTTATGTGTGTAGGATACAAAGAAATGGTGATTGCAAGTTGGGAAGTAGCAGTGTGTGGGGATGAGGAGTGAATGGTGCAGCTATGCATTTTGAAGGTCTCATTTATTTTTTTTTTAGTTTTTTTTTTTTTTTTTTACACAGAGAGAGCACAAACAGGGAGCAGGGGAGGGGCAGAGGGAAAGGGAGAAGCGGACTCCCTGCTAAGTAGGGAGCCCAATGCAGTCTCCATTCCCAAGACCCTGGGATCATGAACTGAGCCAAAGGCAGACATTTAACCAACTAAGCCACCCCAGCACCCTGAAGGTCTCATTTAAAAGCAGCACTAGTATTTCTTAAACAATAAAAAGGCACAGGCATTATTCTTTAAACTGAAAGTTTTTTCTTTAAGAATTACCAATTAAAAGTTTTACACTCAAAAACCTTATTTATTATTTGAGAGAGAGAAAAATTTGAGAGAGAAAAAAACAGGAGAGGCAGGAGGGGCAGAGGGAGAGGAAAGAAGATCCCCAAGCAGGCTCCCCACCGAGTGCAGAGCCTGATGCAGGGCTCCATCCCAGGACCGTGAGATCATGACCTGAGCCAAAATCGAGAGACAGATGCCTAACCAATTGAGCCATCCAGGTGCCCCTATACACAAAAAAAATTGTACACCTAATAAAGTGTTAATTAGGATTTTATTCTCGTTTTTCATTTAGCCACAGATTTTATAAGTTAATATGTGATTAAATATAATTATAGTACATTGATTTTAATGTTATTTCAACACTAACAATTAGAGTGCCATACTAGAATTACCCATTTATTTACTACATGGAATTCACATTGTTCATTTGTTAATATAAAAGTGATTCACTAACTTGTATTAGGTCATTGTGGAATTAATCATCAGTATACTGTATTAAAACTTCCAGAATTAGAATTTTTCAAAGAGGAAGCTCAATTATATACCTGTCGCATAATAAAACACAAAACTCAAGTTCTAATCTGTTTGCACTCTAAACTCACTACATATATTGATCATTGCTATCATGATTTCTACAACCTCAGGTTCTACCAATATTTTATATTTTTGCCAATCAGATATAAAGTTGTATCAATGATCTTTTTATGTGGATTTATTCAATAGCTAAAAAACATTTGGTTTTTGCTTCACAAAATAAAATAAATTACAAAAATATGAGGCAGTAAATATGATACTTTTCTCCACCAACAAGAAGTGTAATTAGCCTAGCGTCCTGTTACTTGCCTGCATCCAAACTGTGGGTAATGTTATTCTGGTCTCAAAATGATGGATAACGTATTGCTAATGTGAAGCGGGATCAGGAAGTAATTTAAAAAATAAAGAAGAACTCCTGGGAATGAGTACAGTAGATGGTATAAAATAGAATAATACAGACAAAGACAAAATAGTAAAATGGGAAGTCTGTGAAGCATTTAGAAAAATCCAGATCAGATTTAAATTAATTTTAAAATTAAGGTAAATGTAAAATAAAGAAATATTATTATTTACTAACTAGAAGCCTCAGAATAAGAGAAAAAAATACATATAGGGAAGGAAAAAAATCTAGCATATCTGAATACTTTCCAGAAATAATAAGAGTCTTGGTGGACAGGTGTTTGTTTTGTTTTGTTTTATTCATGAGAGGCACACACACAGAGAGAGGCAGAGACACAGGCAGAGGGAGAAGCAGGCTCCATGCAGGGAGCCCGATGTGGGACTCGATCCAGGGTCTCCAGGATCATACCCCAGGCTGAAGGCAGGTGCTAAACTGCTGAGCCACCAGGGCTGCCCTTGGTGGACAGGTTTTTTTTTTTTTTATAATAAATTTATTTTTTATTGGTGTTCAATTTGCTGGTGGACAGGTTTGATCTCTTTCTTTCAGCACTTTGAAGGTATCATCCCACTGCCTCTGCCCTCCACTGTTTTTGAAAAGTCAGTTGCATTTTATACTGTTGTTCTCTTGTACAGATGGGTCATTTTTCTCTTGCTGATTTCAAGATTTTCTGTCTGTCTTTGGCTTTCAACGGTTTGATCCTGATGGATATAGTTGTAGAATGTTCTACTTTCCCTAGGTGGAGTTTGTGGACCTTCTAGGATATGTAGATTGCTGTTTTTCACCAAATGTGTGATCTTTCTGGCCAGTATTCAAATCCTTTTTCTCTCTCTCCTCTGCTTCTAAGACTCCTACTAGGCATATATTGGTATGCTTGATGGCATTCCACGAGTCTTTGATGCTCTATTTCTTTGTATTCATTCTTGTTCTTTCTCTTCTTCAGATTGGGTAATTTCCATTGATACATCATCACCTTTGCTTTCTGCCCGATTCTCTTCTGCCAGCCCAGATCTGCTGTTGAGCCCTGCTGGTGAAATATCCGGTTCAGTTATGATACTTCTAAAATCCAGAATTTCCAGTTTTTATAAATTCTATCCCTTTAGTGATATTCTTTACTTGAATCGTCTGACCTGCCATGGTTTCCTTTAGTTCTTTGAACACATACCTACAATAACTGTTTTTGAAGTCTTTGTAAGTCCAGCACCTGGGCTCCCTGCAAAATTTCTAAATTTCTGTTGGCTGTTTTTTCTCAGTATGGGCCACAATTTCAGGTTTCTTTACATGGCTTGCCTTTTTTTTTTTTTTTTTTTTTCCTTAAAAACAGGATAATATTGCAGTAACTTTGGAATTCTGATTTCTACCACACGAGGGCATTGTTGCTTCAGGTTTTGTTTGGTGACTTGTCTGAACTAATTCTTTGGAGTGTCTCCCCCATGGTGTACAACCACTGTTGTCTCTGCACATCATTTTATTTATTTGTTTATTTATTTATAGATTTATAGATTTATTTATCTATTTTGAGAGAGAGTGTGTGAGCAAGAGACAAAGGGAGAGGGAGTCTCAAGTAGACTCCCCACTGGGTGCAAAGCCTGACGGGCTTGATCTCCCAAACCTGAGATCATGACCTGAGCTGAAATCAAGAGTTAGACGGTTGACTGAGGCACCCAGGTGCCCCTACTCATCATTTTAAACAATTATTCTTGATTTCGTTCATAAGTCTGGTTTCATTCCTGTTTCAGCATACGTTGGTAGTTAGTTAGCCAATGATTGGTCAGAGATTGTGCTTAAACATCTCCAGCCAGGTGCACCTGGGTGGCTCAGTGACTGAGCATCTGCCTTCCCCTCAGGTTGTGATCCTGGGGTCCTGGGATCAAGTTTTACATCAGGCTCCCTGTAGGGAGCCTGCTTCTCCCTCTGCCTATGTCTCTGCTTCTCTCTGTGTGTTTCTCATGAATAAATAAAATCTTAAAAAAAAAAATCTCCATCCAGTAAGCCTTCTACTCCCTGCCAATGAACCTGTGTGAAGGATGGGTATTGAATTAAAAGTTCAGTCTGTTTACAAGTTGCCTCCAGATTTTCCCTGGTATGTTCTTGTTTCCTCTATACCCGAGCAAGACCTCCCATTGATCCTGGAAAGGGTAGATAGTAAAAGTCCCCTCTCTTCTCTCGTAAGCATGTGTATACCATTGCTCAGAATTCCCACCAGGAACATAGGGAACTTACCAAGGCTAACTATATCTATCTCATTTCTTAGATTCCTGATTAAAGGCTTGGCTAGGCTCCCATTTTGTTACTGGCCCCAAGAAGGAGCACAGCCTCAGGCTAAGCAGACCATTGATCTTCCTCACTCATTTGCACTGAGATCCGTACAGTTTCCAAAAGTACCTAAACACATGGGATTTTTCCTAGCTTCTAGGTTTCCAAATTAAGTGAATCCTCTCTAGCAGCAACGTGTCTAGTTTCCTAGCTTGCCGTGAGACTACTGGCCTGACAGCTGGGATAAAATGCCAAGAATCTCACTGTTCATACCCATAGTTCAGTAGTTTCCTTGGAGAATATTTCTCAATTTGTTGTGTGCACTTGGTCTACTACCAGAGAAATGGTTGCTTTATAATTTTGTTCTGTTTAACAGTGCTTTGGGGGAGAGGATTTGCTAAGCTTCTCATTCTGCCATTCTACGTGTTACCTATAAGGTAACTTAAATGCCGAAGTACTGGAAACCAGCTAAATGAATCAGGGGCATTGGTGTGTGTCTATAATAAATTAACATGGGTATGCTCTGATAATGGTTAGGTCTTAGTAAGTGTTCAGTTGGTAATTTTAAGGTAAGAACTAAAGGGTAATTCAGTTCTCACAGAGTGGTGAGATTGGGGTCATTCCTTATGTTTTCTAAAATGTAATTCCAGGAAATAGTATTTTCTTATATTTATGAGTGATCACAACTCAGGTTATGCTATCTTGAAATCAGGTTTATGCTTTGACTATTGTAAATTGAAGCTTATTAAGGTCACTTTTGTAGAGTAGTGTTTTTTTTTTGTTTTTTTTTTTTTTTGTTTTGGTTTTTGGTTTTGGTTTTTTTTTTGTTTTTTTGTTTTTTGTTTTTTTTTTTTTTTTTTTTTTGGTGGAGTAGTTTTTAACTCAGGAAACTAAATACCTGGATGTTATTAGTGATTCCTATGAATGATTCCCAGAAATATAGATTTTAAACTTACTTCTGGGCTTCCAGTACACATTACAAACTGCTTACAGCCTATCTACATTTGATCTATTCCCTATTCTTTGAACTTCATTATGACCCAAATCAGAAATAATATTCTCCTGCCACATTCTCCCCTTAATTTTTAGGTATCAGCTAATGAACAGTGACTTCCTTCAATATTTTATTATAAAATTTAAGAATATTATATCTTACTACATCTGGACTCTGTATTGAACTTATGTTCTATGTGATTTGAAATCTTCATGATTTCAACATTGATATTTAAGATCACAGCGTCCCTGCCCAGTCAGACATAAACTTCTTGATTATTTGCAGTTTGCTTTATTTCCCAGTTTTCTTGTTGCTTTACCACAAACATTTTTAAAAAGACTCTTCTATAATCATTTGTTAAAATCTCTGTAATTGGGATCCCTGGGTGGCGCAGCGGTTTGGCCCCTGCCTTTGGCCCAGGGCGCGATCCTGGAGACCCGGGATCGAATCCCATGTCGGGCTCCCGGTGCATGGAGCCTGCTTCTCCCTCTGCCTGTGTCTCTGCCTCTCTCTCTCTCTGTGACTATCATAAATAAATAAAAATTTAAAAAAAATAAAAAATAAAAAAAATAAAAAATAAAAAAAATAAAATCTCTGTAATTGTGCTTTTAAAAAAAAGATTCTATTTATTTATTCATGAGAGACAGAGAAAGAGAGAGAGAGAGAAAGAGAGAGAGAGAGAGAGAGAGGCTTCGTGCATGGAGCCCGATGTGGGACTCATCCCAAATCCTGGGATCACTCCCTGAGCCAAAGGCAGGCTCTCAGCTGCTGAGCGACCCAGGCTTCCCAACAAAGACAACTTAAAAACAACAATAATCAGCTTTTAAAAAAAGAAACCAGGGCAGACCGGGTGGCTCAGCGGTTTAGCGCTGCCTTCAGCCCAGGGTGTGATCCTGGAGACCCGGGATCAAGTCCCACGTTGGGCTCCCTGCATGGAACCTGCTTCTCCCTCTGCCTGTGTCTCTGCCTCTCTCTGTCTCTCATGAGTAAATAAATAAAATCTTTTTTTAAAAATCCATATGTGAATCTGAAAGGAAAAGCTAAGCTTTGAAGGAAGGCTATAATGGCTACTGTGGACCATCATCCAGATCCCTCTTTAGGACTAAGACACCCCTCCAACTATATTAAGTATTAGCTGCTTATGGCTCACAGAGAGTCACTCTTTGAACATTGCTCTTGCCTGAAGACCACGACCTTGCCCAAGGTTACACCCCTCCTGGATGCAGCCAGCACCCACATAAATCCAGGGATGCAAAGTTTCTACTCCTTTCCCTCAATTCAGAACAACCTTGCAGGACCATGTCAATTCCAAAACTCCCTGGAGGACTGGATGAACCCTTGGTTGCAACATCATTGTAGTTCAGTCTCTCCCTTGGCCCAATCCAGTTTCCCCTCACCCAGCACGGGTGTCGTTCCCAAAGCAATGTCAAAACTTGCTGCATGTAAATTTCAGATATCAGATTCTATTTCGCAGGGGTCCTGACCTACGTCAAGGTGTTTTGTTTTGGTTTGGTTTGGTTTTGAAAGATTTTATTTATTTATTTGACAGAGAGAGCAAGCACAAGGGGGGAGGGGGAGCTGCAGGCAGAGGGAGAGGGAGAAGGAGGCTCCCCACTAAGCAGGGGCTCAATCCCAGGACTCCAGGATCATAACCTAAGCCAAAGGCAGATGCCTAACCAACTGAGCCCCCCGGGTGCCCTTCAAAAGTGTTTTAAAAGATGTGCCTATAGACAGACAAGAGTGTCTACCTCTTTAAGAAGAGGGATGTAGCAAGAGGGAATCTAGCAGAATAATGATGGGTAAAAATATCCATTTGCGTATGCTGTTCTCCCCCGTACTAAACAAAGCCCATGCAGAGAGCTCATGTCTCATCACATCAGGGACCCAGGTTACTCTGACCAGTGGGGTGTGCGTTGTGATGGCTTTCTGTGCTCACTGTGTCAATTATCTGAGCATGGAGTGCTTGTCCCTTCTCTCATCAGCAATCTGGGGATCACTGTCTTGCTTCAAAGAAGGCCTCACTTTTGCTTTAAAGAGCCCTGCATAGAGGAAAATAAAATGCCCTTGTCAATGCTTTGAGTATCAGAGAATTAAGACCCAACATTTGACTATTAGCACAGTGACTCTGGGACCTGGTTCCCTTTAGTTACTGCAGCATCATTTGTAACATTCACTTGCACTTTTACACTCCACCTAGGATGGAGGATAAGTTATGTATTGACACTAAGCGCAGAAAGAGGAAGCCTCAGAGCAGTGTTCTTTCACAGTTCTGCCCACAAATCACCTTTTAAAAATAGTTCTCCAGCCCATTTTGGGATCCAGGATTGTGTTTGCACTGTTATCTTTGAGAAAGGCATGAAGATTTGAGGCTGGGATACATGAAGTTTGGGCGTCTGTAGCATGAATGTGCCCATCTCTTCCTTCAGAAAGCTCCCACAGATTCTTTAGGGATAGGGAGCTGAAATTTAGGTAAGCATTTTGAGAGTTCTGTATATACTTGTACAACAGGAAGAAAAATTTCAAAGTAGGCAGCTTATCAACAAATAGGAAAGATATTCTTGCCCAATGTCATCAGATGTTTATAGTTTTCCAACATCATCTTCTTATATAGCATCTATATATTCCCTTTACTCCGGAGATAAGTCAATGAACACAACTCCAAATTATATTGACTTGTGAAATAACAAAGACTTTATGACCTCCAACTGCCCATATGGTCACATAGTCCTAGAAAAATTAGTCTTGGTCATCTGGAACATAAAAAATGGGAGGTTGAATGTAAGCATAAACTTGGATAGCAAGGTTGACTAAAAAGAAAGAGAAGACACAAATTAACAATACCAGGAATGAAATAGCAGCCATTGCTGCAGATCCTCCAATGTCAAAAAAAAAAGAAAAAAGAAAAAAGAAAAAGAAAAAAAAAGGGTATACCATGAACAACTCTACACACATGCTTTGGCAACTTTAAGGTACCAATTCCTCAAAAAGCATAAACCCCCCCCAAAAAAGAGCATAAACCATAATAACTCAATATGAAAATAATCTCCCTAAAATTAATAAGGAAATTGAATTCATGATTTTTTTAAATAAAAATTATAGACATGGAGATCAGATTAGTGGTTGTCCAAGGTTAGGGATGGAGTAGAAATGGGCTGGGTGTGCCTACAAAGGAGTAGATGAGATTTTTTTCAATGATGAAATAGTTCTGTGTACTGAATGCCATAGTGGTTATACTAATCCACACCTATGACACAGAATGATTTACACACATTCTACCAATGTTGGTTTCCTAGTTTTTACACTGTACTATACTTACTATATAAGTTGTAACTAACGGTAGAAACTGGCTGAAGAGTGTAGAGAACCCCTCTATATTGTTTTTGTAACTCCCATAAATCTATAACTCAAAAGCTTAAAGAACATGCAGTTGGATGTGAAATCAAGATGTAAAAATCTTGGAGGAACCTTAAGTCATCCACATCAGATTACTGGGGAGCACGTATGGCACTAGTTTGTCAAGTTATGATGCCAACTGAACACTATAGGGAGCATTTTTGCCCTTGCAGAGTTTAAGGAAGATGAATTATTTATTTTCATTAAAAAATTATTGTTACACCAGATAGAACTACATACTGTCTTACATTGGCCAAGGGATGTCAAAAAGTGGGACCACAATTTGTATAGAAGTTAGGCGAGGAGGGCAGCCCGGGTGGCTCAGCGGTTTAGCACTGTCTTCAGCCCAGGGCCTGATCCTAGAGACCCGGGATCAAGTCCCACGTCGGGCTCCCTGCATGGAGCCTGCTTGTCCCTCTGCCTATGTCTCTGCCTCTCTCTCTCTCTATGTGTGTCTCTCATGAATAAATAAAATCTTTAAAAATAAATAAATAAATAATAATAATAATTGAAAAAAAAAAGTTAGGCAAGGAGATAAATTTGGATTGTGGTATACATGAAAAAGAAGCAGGATTAAACATAGAAATTCCTGGAAATGCAACCTAAGATAAATATATAATAGTTAACTCGAAATATGTCCATAGTAGTGTTTTACAATAGTGAAAAAAGTGGAAAATTGCCTGCTTTGAGGAATTGGTAAAATTATACCTATTTGTGGGATATACTACAAAGAAACCACTAAAGTCAATAGTTTATATATTATCAGTTGTATTTTGTAATTTAATGACTTGTAGAATTTGTTAAACTGATAATATATATTAAAATTTTACATGGGGTAACTTTGAAAAAAATATATAGGTTCCTGGGAAAAGTTACAAACAGTGGTGGCATTTGCTTCTACGTGGATGGAACTGGAGGGTATTATGCTGAGTGAAATAAGCCAATCGGAGAAAGACAAACATTATATGGTCTCATTCATTTGGGGAATATAAAAAATAGTGAAAGGGAATAAAGGGGAAAGGAGAAAAAAATAAGTGGGAAATATCAGAAAGGAAGACAGAACATGAGAGACTCCTAACTCTGGGAAACGAACTAGGGGTGGTGGAAGGGGAGGTGGGTGGGGGATGGGGGTGACTGGGTGATGGGCACTGAGGGGGGCACTTGATGGGATGAGCACTGGGTGTTATTCTATATGTTGGCAAATTGAACACCAATAAAAAATAAATTGATAAAAAAAACAGTGGTGGTCTAAGATGTGGCCATATAGATGCATTTTCTTTGTAATCCATATTTTCAACTTTCTCATTGAAGAGGTATGATTTTTTTAAAGTATTGCTTTAGTAGAAACAGAAAAGTTGTCCAGACTTTTGGGTTGACTAAAGAATGAATGAATGAATGAATGAATGAATGAATCCAGTTCTTGAGCCTGGGGCAACTGACACGATTGTGTTATGGGAAGGAAGTTACCCTGGAAATACATCTCTTTGAACATTCCTTTTGGTGCAGATAAAGTATTCAGGACTCCTAACGGAACAGTTAAAGTTGCCAGGCCAGAGAGATCACTAAAAGGTTAGAGGGCCCATGCAAAGGAAACAAAATAATGTGAAGAAGTCAGTGTGTATGGTAGAGCTCGTGATGATCAAGAATTGTCTTTTCCCTATTAAATTTAATTTAGAAACTATAGATGGGTTTGTGCCAAAATATTCCTTTGGCATCCATTAAGTCCTACCCTGTCAGAGTCCCCTCCACCTTTCAATACCTATGTAGTGATAGAGCACAGAAAGTTAATGTCCAAATTTTCTATGTCAAAGACCCAAAGAAGAATTTTACATTGATAAATATTAGTCTGCATTAACCTTTATGCACCAACACTGTATGCTTTCTATAAGTAAAAATTTAATAGAAACAAAAAGAAGGGACGCCTGGGTGGCTCAGCAGTTGAGCGTCTGCCTTTGGCTCAGGGCATGATTCCGGAGTCACTGGAGTCCCCAGATCAAGTCCCACATTGGGGCTCCCCACAGGGAGCCTGCTTCTCCCTCTGCCTATGTCTCTGCCTCTTTCTCTCTCTGTCTCTCTCATGAATGGATAATTTTTTTTTAATCTTTAAAAAAAAGAAAAAGAAACAAAAAAGCCACAGGAATTTTACATCTCTGTCTCAGAAAATAGTCTACATGGACAAATTGAGTATAGAGGCAGAAGAGTGTCACAATTAAACTTGATCTAAATGTTACAAGTTACAGGTTATGGGGCACCTGAGTGGCTCAGTTGGCTAAGCGTATGCCTTCAACTCAGGTCATGATCCTGGGTCCTGGGATCATGGATCCATGATCCCAATGGGGCCTGCTTCTCCCTCTCCCTCTGTGCTCTCTCCAACAATCAGTTAATACCCAGCCGTTTGAGTTTGATAATCTATTAGGAGCAAAGAAAATCTCCACAGATTCTAAAGGCAGAAATTCTATATCAGATTCTCTGCCTAAACTGCAGTCATGTTTATTAAAAAGCCAGAAAACGAAATAATGAAATCTTATCTGAAAAAATTTTAATTATCAAACACTACAGTAAAAGAGGTATTAACTCAGATTTTTTAGCTATTTAGAAATTGAAATATGTATATCAACATTTGCAGGATGTGGCCAAAGAAGTATCTGAAGAAATATATAGCTTGGGACACCTTGCTGACTCAGTTGGTAGAACATGGAACTCCTGATCTCAGGGTCATGAGATTGAGCCCTACATTAAGCTTGGAGCCTACCTGAAATAATGATAAAAAAAATAAAGATAAATAAAGAAATATATAGCCTTACCTGGAGTAACACTCTTAAATAGGTACAATGCAAGGAAAACTATTAGTGGGAACAGAACATCATGCCCAAACCAGATTGTCATCCCAGCCTCTTTCTACCATAAAGAAAAATGGTATGACTGGAAAAAAAAAATATGATTCTTTAAGACCAATAGGCATTAAAAAATAATAAAAATTAAAATTTTTTAAAAACCAATAGGTATTTGTATTAAGAAAGATTACAAAAGAGATACCAAGTATAAAAAGCAAGAATAACCTACCTATAGTAATTACTATTCAGAAATGGAAAAAGGGGGCACCTGGCTGGCTCTGTGGGTTAAGTGTCTGCTTTCAGCTCAGGTTATGGTCCTGGGGTCCTAGGATTGAACCCTGTATGGGCTCTTGGCTCAGCAAGGAGCCTGCTTCTCCATCTCCCTCTGCCTGCTGCTCCTGCTGTTTGTGCTCTCTCTGTCAAATAAATAAATAATTTTTTAAGAAATGAGAACAGTATGCATCTTTATTCTGATAAATTGGTATTTTTAGGGAAAGCAGAACAAAAGATAGGGCTACAAACAATTTTGGACTCAGAAAATACTTCTGGCCAGTGACTCCAGAGTAAACAAAATCATTCCCTTAAAAGGAATATGGCCTGAACCATTTTACGTAGAAAGCCAATCAAAATTTCCAAGAATGGGGTGTCTTCCTGGCTCAGTCATTAGAGAGTATGGCTCTTGATCCTGGGTCTGCAAGTTTGAGCCCCATGCTGGAGGTAGAGTTTATTGAAAAACAATTTAATGAAAATTTCAAAGAATACATTTCCTTATTATACAATGCAGAAGAAAGAAAATAGGCATGGGAAAAGTCACCACCTTATTTGAGACAGAGACACCCCCAAAACAAATAGAGCAAACATACCACATATGTCTAGCCACAAAAGGATAAATAAACCACTTTTATTTTAAACAGATACAATTTCTAAATATAAAATAGCAAAATTATTCTGCCATATAGTTAATAAATTTTACTCCTAGGATAAACATAAAGGTTGATTATTGATTACAAAGACCTTGTTATTCAAATTTAGTACATTAATAGAGGAAAGAAATACTCCCAGTGGGTACCAAACTCTGAATTTGATAAGATTCAGCCAATTTTTAAAATAATACTGTTTGCAAATAAGTCACAGAGAAGAAAAACACAGCATAGGGAATATAGTCAATAAAGTAATGTGACTACACTTATTGTGGTGAGCATTGAGTAATATATAGAATTATTGTCAAACCACTGTGTTGTACACCTGAAACTCATAACATTGTGTCAACTATACTTCAATGATAGTTTTTTAATGCAAAAACTTAAAAAAATACTGTTCAAAATTGAGGGAGAAAGGAAAATCACTTAGAGAACAAGCATTCCTACTCAAAACCCATAGCAAATAAACAACTGAAATAATGAAACAGTAGGAACATTTTCATTATTGGAACAAAAATGTCTAGGATGCTCCCATTTGTCATTTAGCTTTCTTTTTAAAAAAAAAAAAACTGACAAAAGCAATAAGAAACACACATGCATGCCAAACTTTATAAAATATATTTTACATATATTATTATATATATATATATATATATATATATATAGTTAGAAAAAGAATTAACAAAAGCCAAGCCAAAAACCAAAAAACAATGAAAATGTAAGTAAGTTTTTAAGTCAGGAGATTTCCCATACAGGAGAAATGAGTAATTAGAGAAGGAAAAAAGCATTGCATTCTCAGTGGCAAAGCACCCCTAATATTACACCCCATTAAATACTTGATAATTCAAAAACAGCTGTGTAAAACATCTGGAGAAAGAAGAAAAATCTGGTTAAGAATCTGCCTTTGGTTTAGATCGTGATTCTGGGGTTCTAGGATTGGGGTCCTGGGACTGAACCCCCTGTTGTGTTGGGCTGCATACTCAGTGGGGAGCCTGCTTCTCCTTCTCCCTCTGCCCTTCCACCCCATTCGTGCTCACTCTCTCGAGAGCATGCTCTCTCTCTCTCTGTCTTTCTCTTTCAAATAAATAAAATCTTTTTAAAAAGAGAGTAAGGGAGGGGTTCCTATAGCCACAGAATATAAAGCTATAATAATTAATCATAGAATAATAATTGGCATAGGAATGGGTGAGTAGATCAATAGTAGATCAATGGAATATAGTAACAACCCAGACATCCACATTATCAGCTATAAAATGATTCCATGAACAACAAGGAGGTAACATCGTCTAGGGGAGGAAGAAGAAGATCTCTGTTTTTGGAGTTGTCCACAGAAGTAAATCCCAGATGAGATAGCCCCTTACATGGGAAGGGTAGACCGGCATTACAATAAATTATACTTTAGAGTCACAGAGGAGAGGTCTGAAGCAAGACTTAACATTCAGGAAACTGGAAATGACTAATAAAATCAATGCCAGTATATTAAAGATAGAAAATCTACCAGAATCAAAGTGATATGCAACAGATCTGGAGACATTTGCATAGAGCATAGCTGAAATTAATATTCAGAATCTATGCACAGCTTAGTAACTAGGAAAGAAGAGCTGCTTAGTAAGTGAATGAAATTCTGTGAACAATTCATTTTTTAAATCAGCAAAGGGCCAGTAGAGGTGAAAGATGGTCAGATCCAGTCGGAATTGGAAATGCAATTAAACTACTCATGAGCTCTAATTTCTTGGCAAGAAAGCCACAATACCTAAACACATAATATCCACTGTGGTCAGGCTCTGGGAACCAAGAACTCTCCAACACTGGAGATGGGTTTAAAAATTGGCCCATGTTTTTCAAAGTACGACTTGGTACTGCCTCTGAAAACAATATAGCTCATATCTTTTGATGAACTAGGTTTTAGTAGAAAAATATTTGCACATACAAAGGACATTTATAGCAGATTATTGCAAGAGTAAAATATACAGGCACTGCATGGGTATATAATTAGAGGGATAATTTATGGAATAACCAGTCTGTGGAATTGCAGGCAGAAGTTTTAAGAATTATAGAGCTCGGGATCCCTGGGTGGCGCAGCGGTTTGGCGCCTGCCTTTGGCCCAGGGCGCGATCCTGGAGACCCGGGATCGAATCCCACGTCGGGCTCCCGGTGCATGGAGCCTGCTTCTCCCTCTGCCTGTGTCTCTGCCTCTCTCTCTATCTGTGTGTGACTATCATAAATAAATAAAAATTAAAAAAAAAAAGAATTATAGAGCTCTTCATGGATAGCCATAGAAATAGCTCTAGGATATTGTGAAATTAAAAGAGATGTTTACAAGATATGACATAGATATCCTGTTTTTATATAAAAATCTGAGAGTGTTCATTATATGTATCATTACTGTATGTATATGCAGACATGTAAACGCCTAAAGATGCACAGTCTATAAAAAGTGGAGAAAATGAGATAGGGCTAGGGATCAATGAAGAATTTCACTTTTTATCCTGCATTTTTTTCATTAATATGAGAATTTGTAAGTTATAAGTTTATAGGTTGAAAGAAGAGAAGTGATGTCCCAGGACAAATACAGAATTCAATTTAGTTTTGTCTAATTCTCGAGATCCAGCCTAATAACCACTGCACTCTACTCAATGATGTCATGTGTATTATATTCATGAAAATTCCTGAAACATTTTAAGGAATATTTTGATCAAATTAAGTATAATTAAATGGAGTCCTATTTTCTGTGTGTGGATGTTTGGCCTGTTTCCAGTTCTTTGGCATCATACATTGACTAAGCTTTATCCTCTTATGTTAAATTGTCATAATGCAAAAATGTCACCAGACACCTAATCGTCTGGTCTACATTGATTTGTTTCTGAATGTTCACTGTCATTGTACTTAACCTCTCAACCCTAAGGCCAACTTTCCATTCCTTTTGTTGTACCTTGGTGATACTAATTAAAGAATTTGGTAGCGTGCATAATCCCTAAACTTATTTTCTTGTCAGATATATTCTGACATTGGAACAGGTTCATTCTATTCTCTCCTAACTGACCATTTGCTTTGCTCCAGACAAATGGAGTTTCAAAGCAACAGATGCAAACTCTGGCCAGAGAATTTGCAACCCTTCGCAGGTTCTACGAATTCTAGCAAGTTCCCTGGTGATGCTAATGCTGCTGCCCCATAGCTGTGGTACTGGGACCACTCTTTGAGAGATACCAGGCATCACCTAGAAGCTGCTAGGCCCCACCTGGAGAGGGTCTGAGTCAGCAGGTTGAGGAGGGATGCGAGTATTTGCCTTTCTAATGAGTTTCCAGGTGATGCTGATGCTAGTGACCAAAACTTGCTCTCCAGCTTCATCCCCAACTCACTTGGTCTCTCCTGCACCTCCACGGTGGAATTCTTAGAAAATCCCCTGGCCCTGCTCCTAGTAGACCATCTTCTTGATGCCCTTCAGTCAGTACCTCCTTGAGATGTTTGTTGAGTGAATATGTGGCTATTGGAAGAGAACTTCCACTTTCTGACTAGTTTCATATAAAGAGATAGACTTGGAAAACACGCCACTAGACACGAGAGTATGAAAATCCCAGACACCACAGCAACTAACGTGTTAGGAACTGACTATTGGCATTTCAAAAAAAGAAAGAAGAAGTTAACTCGCCAGGGACATGATTTTTTTTAAAAATGAAAGAATCATTTTATCCACCTCTTCTCTTCTTTGTTCCCTCGCTAGAGAAGAGCAGACTCAGAAGCCACACCTTAGAACTGAGAACAGAATCATGAGAAACCAGGAATTCCACACCCCTAACCCCCCACCCCCAGAGAGGAACAGACTGTAGGCTCTTTTCAGACTCCCCAGCTTGTGCCCTGATTCCCCACCTCACCCAGTCCTCCTGCTGGCCCCACATGGTTGTTGCTACAGCAACCAGGACCTGAGGTAGAGCATGCTGCCCCAGTGATTTGGAGTCTGAAACTACCCTCCCCAAATCTTCTCTGGAAATTGAAGCTGATTGGTGCCTGGGTGACTCAGTTGATTAAGTGTCTTCCTTCAGCTCAGGTCATGATCCCAGGGTCCTGGGATCGAGCCCCACTTCAGGCTCCCTGATGAGCAGGGAATCTGCTTCCCCCTCTCCCTCTGCCTCTCTCTGCTTGAATGCTCACTCTCTCCCTCTCTCTCTCTTTCTCTTTCTCTCCCTCAAATAAATAAAACCAAACCTTTTAAAAATTTTTAAAAATTACAAAAATAAAAAGGAACTGAAACTGCCTCTGGCATCCAGCAGACAAGGAGTGAACTCCCCTTCTCTGAGAAGGAAGTCCAGCTGCTATGACAGACCCAGCCTACATCCAAACCCACTTATATGGAGCTCAGATAAACACACCCAGGACCCGCTGGTTTCTCCTTTTGGGCTAGACACCTGCCTCCACATCTCCCAGCCCTTCAGTATGATGAGGAGAGGATGTTGAGGGCAGTGATCCCCAAACTTGAGCTTGCACCACAATCACTCAGGGAGCTTGTGAAAACATCCATTGCTAGCCACCACCCCCCTCCCAGACTCTGAATCAGTAGGTCTGGGGTGGGGCCCAAGAGTTTGCATTCCTAATAAGTTTCTGGGTGATTCTGATGCTGCTGGTTGAGGACCACAGTTTGAAAACCAGTGACCTAAGGAATAAATAAAGATTTAGGCTGAAAAATTGTGAGTGTTCGTTAGTAATGCCTACCCTGTGCCTCATTTGTGATGTCTCCAGTACATAGACCCAGCAGAGCTTGTGGCCCTTTCCTCACTCTAATCCTCAAGAGGAAGGGTCTCTCCTGGTCATCCTCATCTTCACAAGGTAGCTGCAGTGGAGGAAGAGAGGTAACTTGGCACCTTTAGGCAGAGAGATGGTATAAAACTGTACCTCCTCTTCCCATGAGCCCTCATCAACAAGGTGGGTGGGGACTGGGAGGGGCAGCATGTGCTGCCTTCAACTCAAGTCATGATCCCTGGAGTCCTGGGATGGAGCCCTGGGTCAGGCTCCCTGCTCAGTGGGAGTCTGTTTCTGTCTCTCCCTCTGCTGCTTCCCCTGCTTGTATGCTCTCTCACTCTCTCTGTCTCTGAAATAAATAAAATATTTAAAAAAAAAAAAGAAAGAAAAGAAAAGAAATGGTTAAATATCAAGAGTTGTCCCCTGAATGGAATTAAATAGATGAGTTTTAATTTAATCTCATCAGGAATGAATTAAAGGATGCCTGCCATCCTGTCTTCTACTCCATATCTTAATGAACTTAATAGTCAAAAGGAAAGAAATAGAAATTGACACAGGGGATTAGGAATGAAACTCTATTTACAGGTGACCTGATCATGTACATAATACATCCAAAAGAATCTACAAATTATTTAAGTGAATTTGGTAGGTGCCTGGGCACAAATTAATATTTTTTAAAAATCATATTTTTCTATATGCCAACAACAAACACATAATAAATGAAAATTTTAAAATATTCACTTAGCATCAAAATCATTTAATACAGAGGTTTAAAATATTCACTTAGCATCAAAATCATTTAATACAGAGGTTTAAAATATTCACTTAGCATCAAAATCATTTAATACAGAGGAATAAATTTAGTGAAGGCGATCTCAGGCCTCAATGCTGAAAACAACAAATAATAGAGAAATTTAAGAGGGTCTGAATAAAAGGAAGAATGCACCATGCTCTTAGACTTGACAACCCCGTATTATAAAGATTACGATTTCCTCTAAGTGATCTATAGATTTAAGGTATTCTCTATCAAAATTCCAGCAGGTTTTACAGTGACACATGTCACGTTGATTCTAAAATGTACATGAAAATGTAAAGGTCCAATAGCAGCCATAACCAAATTGAAGAAAAATGACCAAGTTGCAGGATTTCCTAACAATGAATGATCCTTCCCTTTTTCTGTAAAGAGCCCCTGTCAAGAAGAACTATCTGATTTTGGCTTGCTGTCTCCTTCCCTTTTTCCTTTGTGACTAGCTTGGGAGTCAATGTTTCTGAGAAGTTGCTTTAATAGCACTAAGAAAGAGAAATAAGGAGAGCCCAGCTAGCTCGGTCAGTAGAGCACATGACTAAATCTCAGTGCTGTGAGTTCAAATGCCACATTGGCATTTGATTACTTAAGTCTTTTGAAAAAGAGAAAGAGAAACAAACATCAAAATCTCACTACTTCAAGCTGAGTTAGAAGAGAAAAACATGTCTCTATTTGCACATTGTAATGATAGAGACAACTATATATGGTACATTTGGGACGTGAGTAGAGCATGTACTGATTTTTGTGTGACTACATGCAACTGTGCCAAATGTTACTATTGCATTGATAGTAACTGTGAATCTGTATTTTGTAACGAATGGAGTGTCTTTGAGTCTGCCTAGGTAAGTGCCCTGTAGGTTGCAACTGCATTTGCATCACCTATTGAGTGGGTATCTCAGTCCTTTCTTTACATATGTAGATTATGCAGAAGAATATTGCTGTGTAAGAATATGTGTATAGATTTATGACTTTCACAAGGTTAATAATGGTACATAAGCCACCAGAACTGGCTTCCACTTAATACTTCACACTCATCAACTACCAAATACTGTGCATTGGATTGCCAATGCTATTTGTCAAGTCCATTCCCCTCTGTCCTTTCCAAGATGTAGTCCTCATCCAGGTCCCTCCCTGATATGGTCCCTGGGGAAGTGAGTGCCATCAGTCCCTCAAGCTGTTCCTGCTCCTCCACTTTTTCTTGCTCTGGTCAGTAGGCGAGGGATCCCCGGTGTCCAAATGCTCCCCCTCTGCCTGTCTTTGAACAAGAAGCCTAGCTGGAGCCAGTCCTGAGCCATTCTGATTATTAGAAGTATTACTCTGATTTTCTAAGGAAAAAAAAAAAAGGTCCTGTCTGTTCTCCTAATTATTTTCCTTTCAGATGAACTTTTAGAAATGTCTATCAAGTAAAACATCAAAGCAAAAATAAACAAATCAGATTTTGGTTGGGATTTTGTTAAACCAAAACAAGCCTTGGTGTGTGCAGTGTTCTTCATGTGGCTTCTTCACATGTGTTTTTTTCTTTCCCTCTTTACTTTTTTTTCTTCTTTCCAAGGAAGTCTGTGGGGAAATGTGGTAGCTGGATTGGCCCCTATGGGTTGGAGGCAAAGCTTCAAGATCACCCCATCCATGCCAGTGAAGACCCTTTGTTTTTTGTTTCTTAGCCTTTTCCAGAGTAAAGCAGACCAAGGTAGATCTCAGCCAGATCTGCTTTCCAGGGCTGGAGGAAGCTGGGGTTGGCTTCATTTGCCTTCATTTATTTCTCAATAAATGTACTCTATGCTAGTCATGACTGTAGAAATGTATAAGAACACTCTTTCTTGACATGGGTATGGTTACATTGGCTTTCCTGTCCCAGTCATTTGGTAAACTATACACTTGTTTTCCACACTTCTCCATAAGTGGTTTATATTTCACAAATTTATTTATTTTAAAGATTTTATTTATTTGAGAGAGAGGGAGAGAGAAATAGCAAGAAATAACATGAGCAGGGACAGGGGAGAGGGAGAAGCAGGCTCCCTGCTCAGCAGGGAACCTAATGCAGGCCTTGATCCCAGGATCGTGACCTGAGCCTAAGGCAGATGCTTAACCGACTGAGCCACCCAGGCACCCTGTATTTCACAAATTTAAAAAGTAAAGAAGGGATCCCTGGGTGGCTCAGCCATTTAGTGCCTGCCTTTGGCCCAGGGTGTGATCCTGGAGTCCCAGAATCGATTCCCGCGTCAGGCCCCTGCCTTGAGCCTGCTTCTCCTCCCTCTCCCTCTCTCTCTCTCTGTGTCTCTCATGGATGAATAAATACAATCTTTTAAAATAAATAAATAAATAAATAAAAATAAAAAATAAAAATAAATAAAAAGTAAAGAAAAAATGAATTACCAGACTTGATTCCACAAAAGCAGAGTACCTGATAGTGAAGTACTTGAAGACAGTTGGAAAGATCATTGACTAGTTGTTTCAGTTTCCCTGATAAGTGATGATCTACAGTGCTTGTGTGGTTTGTGGAACTGAACATGCCAGGTTTCAAATCCCATATCTGCCACTGAGATGCTCCTCTGACCTTGAGCAAGTTATTAAATCTGTGTGATTCTGTTTCCTCTTTTGAAAAACCAAAGTGCTGTTAGGAGGATTGAATGAGATTAGGAAGGAAGAGCTGTAGCACCTTGCTACTCAAAATGTGGTGAAGACCTAGCAGCATGAGGACTGATAGGAATGCAGAATATTGTGCCCCACCCCCCATCAGCTGAATAATTTTAACAAGGTTCCCAGGTGATTCTGTGCACATCATCTAGCACCTAACAGACACATAGGCATCCATCTGATCAGTGTTGTTATTACAAGCTTCTTTACTAAAAATAGAAATGGAGGGTAACCTTCCAAACTCTTTCTATGAGGCCAGTATTACATTGATCCCAAAACCAGACAAAGACCCCACCAAAAAGGAGAATTACAGACCAATATCCCTGATGAACATGGATGCAAAAATTCTCACCAAGATACTAGCTAATAGGATCCAACTACATTAAAAGGATTATTCATTACGACTGAGTGGGATTTATTCCTGGGCTGCAAGCATGGTTCAACATCCACCAATCAATCAATATGATACACTACATTAATAAAAGAAAGGATAAGAACCATATGATGTCTCTCAATAGATGCAGAAAAAACTTTTGGCAAAGTACAGCATCCTTTCTTGATTAAAACTCTTCACAGAGGGAACATACTTCAATATCATAAAACCCATATATTAAAAGCCCACAGAAATTATCATTCTCACTGGGGAAAAACTGATAGCCTTTCCCTTAAGGTCAGGAACACGGCAGAGATGTCCACTATAACCACTGCTGTTCAACATAGTACCAGAAGTCCCAGCCTCAGAAATCAGACGACAAAAAGAAATAAAAGGCATCCAAACTGGCCAAGAAGAAATCAAACTCTTACTCTGTGCAGATGACATGAGACTCTATATGGAAAACCCAAAGACTCCACCCCAAAATTGCTAGAACTCATTCAGGAATTCAGCGAAGTGTCAGGATATAAAATCAATGCACAGAAATCAGTTGCATTTCTATACACTGAGACAGAAGAAAGAGAAATTAAGGAGTCAGTTCCATTTACAATTGCACCCAAAACCATAAGATACCTAGGAATGAATCTAACCAAAATGGCAAAGGATCTGTACTCAGAAAACTATAGAACAGTCATGAAAGAAATTGAAGAAGACACAAAGAAATGGAAAAACATGCCATGCTCATGGATTGGAAGAACATATATTGTTAAAAATGTCTGTGCTACTTGAGCAATCTATACATTCAATGCAATTCCTATCAAAATGCCTTCAACTTATTTCACAGAGTTGGAACAAATAATCCTAAAAATTGTATGGATCAGAAAAGACACCAAATAGCCAAAGGAACATTGAAGAAGAAAACCAAAAATGGTGGCATCACAATCCCGGATTTCAAGCTCTATTACAAAGCTGTAATCATCAAGACACTATGGTACTGGCACAAAAACAGACACATAGATCAATGAAACAGAATAGAGAACCTAGAAATGGCCCCTCAACTCTATGGTCAACTAATCTTAACAAAGCAGGAAAGAATATCCAATGGAAAAAAGACAGTCTCTTCAACAAATGATGTTGGGAAAATTGGACAGCCACAAGCAGAAGAATAAAACTGGACCATTTCCTCACACCATACACAAAAATAGACTCAAAATGGATGAAAGACCTAAATGTGAGACAGGAATCCATCAAAATCCTAAAGGAGAACACAGGCAACAAACTCTTTGACCTCGGCCGCAGCAACTTCTTGCTAGATATGTCTCAAAAGGCAAGGAGAAAAAAGGCAAAAATGAACTATTGGGACTTCGTCAGGATATAAACACAGCAAAGGAACCAGTGGGGAAAAAAACAAAAGACAACCAACAAAATGAGAGAATACATTTGCAAATGACATATCAGATAAGGGCTAGTATCCAGAATCTATAAAGAACTTATCAAACTCAAACCCAAAGAACAAATATCCAATCAAGAAATGGGCAGGAGACATGAACATTTCTCCAAAGAAGACATGCAAATGGCCAATAGACACGTGAAAAAATGCTCACATCACTTGACATCAGGGAAATACAAATCAAAACCACAATGAGATACCACCTCACACCAGTCAGAATGGCTAACGTGAACAAGTCAGGAAATGACAGATGTTGGCAAGGACGCAGAGAAAGGGGAACTTTCTTACACTATTGGTGGGAATGCAAACTGGTGCAGTCACTCTGGAAAACAGTATGGAGACTACTCAAAAAGTTGAAAATCGAACTACCCTACGACCCTGCAATTGCGCTACTGAGCATTTATCCTAAAGATGCAAATATAGTGATCTGAAGGGGCACCTGCACGCCCCAATGTTATAGCAGGAATGTCCACAACAGCCAAACTATAGAAGGAGCCCAGATATCTATTGACAGAAGAATGGATAAAGATATGGTCTATATATACAATGGAATACTACAGAGCCATAAAAAACAATGAAATCATGCCATTTGCATAGACATGGATGGAACCGGAGTATATTATACCTAAGTGAAATAAGTCAACCAGAGAAAGACAATTATCATACGATCTCATTCATATTGGAATTTAAGAAACAAAACAAGATCATAGGAAAAGGGAAGGAAAAATAAGACAAGATGAAATCAGAGAGGGAGACAAACCATAAGAACTCTTAATCATAGGAAACAAACTGAGAATTGCTAGAGGGGAAGGGGCGGGGGAATGGGGTAACTGGGTGATGGGCATTAAGGAGGGCACATGATACAATGAGCACTGGGTGTTATATAAGACTGAGGAATCACTGACCTCTACCTCTGAAATCAATAATACATATATGTTAATTAATTGAATTTAAATTTAAAAAAAAGAAATGTGCAAATGTATCTGAGGTCAAAATGAATTAATGAGCTCTATCTGAAATATCAATTATTTTATTCATAAAATAATTATTTGTTTAAAATAAAGAAATAAAATAAATGAAAATACCTAAATGAAAGATGCTGCATCTCACAAGAGAAAAAACACACAAGCCTCTTTACTTAGGTTCTTAACTATATCCACCTTCAGAATCATGAGGTTAGGGTTTAAATCCTCATTTTAATATATAAGTAAAGCAAAACTCATACAGGTGAAATGGAGGAGTTCCTTTGGGCTTCAGATATTTAACTCTAAATTTCATTATCTTTTCAATACATATTTATGCCTAAAATTAAAAACGTATGCATCATTTTATCTTTAATATCAAAAGAATGTAAAAATATCCTTGGGGCACCTGGCTGGCTCAGCTGGTGGAGCATGGGACTCTTGGTTGTATGTTCAAACCTCACGTTGGGTGTAGAGATATCTTAAAACTAAAATCTTTAAAATAATAAATTAATTAAATAAATAAAAATAAAAATATCCATAATAACATGTATCCCCATGCCAAATAATTATGGAGAAAATAGGGATCCCTGGGTGGCGCAGCGGTTTGGCGCCTGCCTTTGGCTCAGGGCGTGATCCTGGAGACCCGGGATCGAATCCCACATCGGGCTCCTGGTGCATGGAGCCTGCTTCTCCCTCTGCCTGTGTCTCTGCCTCTCTCTCTCTCTCTGTGACTATCATAAGTAAATTAAAAAAAAAATTTTTTTTTTAAATTATGGAGAAAATATTTAATCACTCTTACCATTCTGGCGATTGCTTTTCAAAAGGTTCAAAAGGTCTGACAGTGAGGATTGTGAGCCTCTAACCTCTCTAGTCTGGCTCCATCCTCAGTAGCCCAGGTTAGAGTTTATAGCTCAGTCTGAGGTTCTAGATCAAATTCGTTTGACCCTCTCATCCAAGCTCCAGAAAAACAGGAGCTCAAGAGAAAGAATAAGGGGTTAGTTCCAGGAGCACCTTGAAGAGCACCCTGCCTAACCTGAGACCTCTTAGGACAGAGTAAGAGAATCCCTGGTATTTCCCAGATAGCTTGGCTTGAAGCACTTCCTGAGTCTCCTGCTTATAGTGAGCAAAACTAGGATAATATAACCACATCCACAGGCCATCGAGTACAGTGTGCCAGTGGAAGCTGTGGGCAAACTTTGAGAGGTGAGTGGTAAGTCAGGGCAAAAGAGACGGGTAAAGGACAGGGTCTGAGGGGAAAATAAACATTATTATAAGGGTGTTTGAGGGGTTGGCCTTGGAATAAGAGCTCACCAACCCCAGCAGATGAAATGTATCTCCATTCTTCCCTACATTATACACCAATTCTATTTTCTGCTTCCTCTTTCCAGATTCTGCTCTGGTCCTATACCCTATGTGTTACCATACCTGATTGATTCTTTTCCCCTCCATCCTAGCCAAGGTGAAGAAAAGCTTTTCCTCTTAGCTAAAAAAGCACTAAAAGGTAGTATGGGGGTGAACTTTGTAAGATACCTAAATCTTGCTCCGTGTTTTAAATAGCAATAAAATTAGGCTAGAATGAGTAACTTGCCACATATATTGTGACAGAATTAAGACTAGAAATTGAGGGGAACCTCCTCCCACTGTTATTAGATGAAATGGATGGATTTCTAGGAAAATATCAATGACCAAAACTGATGAGAGAGGTGCCTGGGTGGCTCAGTGGTTGAGCGTCTGCCTTTGGCTCAGGGCTCCTGGGATCGAGTCTCACATCAGGTTCCCTACAGGGAGCCTGCTTCTTCCTCTACCTATGTCTCTGCCTCTCTTTCTGTGTCTCTCATGAACAAATAAATTAATCTTCGGAAAAATATGATGACAAAAAAGTGTAAAATCTATATAATTCTTTAACTACTTAAAATTTTTTAAAAATTGATTCTATAATTTAAATTTTAAGGGCCCAGATATTATCACTGATTAATTGTACCAAATACGTAAGGAAGAAGTAACCTAATATTAAAGAATTGTTATAGAGAATAGAAAAAGAAGAAATACTCCTCAACTTATTTTATTGGCCAACATAATTTTGACATCAAAACCAAATAATGAGGAACACCTGGGTGGCTCAGCAGTTGAGCATCTGCCTTTGGCTCAGGGCATGATCCTGGAGTCCCGGGATCAAGTCCCACATTGGGCTTCTTACATGGAGCCTGCTTCTCCCTCTGCCTGTGTCTCTGCCTCTCTCTCTCTCTCTCTCTCTCTCTCTGTGTGTGTGTGTCTCATGAATAAATAAATAGAAATCTTTTTTTAAAAAAATAATGATATTACAAGAATGTAACATTAAAAGTCAACCTCCGGGGGTAGCCCTGGTGGTGCAGCCGTTTAGCACCTGCAGCCCAGGGCGTGATCCTGGACACCTGGGATCAGGTCCCACATTGGGCTCTCTGCATGTGGCCTGCTTCTCCCTCTGCCTGTGTCTCTGCCTCTCTCTCTCTCTGTGTCTCTATGAATAAATAAATTTTAAAAAAATAAAATAAAATAAAAGTCAACCTCCTTCCAAGTAGAGTTCTAAACAAAATATTAGCAAATAAAATTGGGCAATATATTTGCCAGTTTTATTGAGACATAATTGACAGTCTGTATAAGACTTATACACTACTGTATAAGTTTAAGATGTACAGCATAGATATACAGCATGACTTTTTTTTAAAGATTTTATCTTTTTAAGTGATCTCTACACCCAACTTGGGGCTTTTACCTACATCCCTGACATATAGAGTCACATGCTCCCCTCACTGAGCTGCACCTGACTTGAGTTTCATATTTTATGAAATGGTTACCACAATGAGTTTAGTGAACATCCATCATCTCACATAGACACACAAAAAAACAGTATTTTTAAAAGGCAAGAATTCATGACAAAGTTGGATTTAGTCCAGGATTACAGATTTTGTTTAACTCTAAAAATTAACCAGTGAAGCAAAAATATATTAGCAACATAAAGGTCATATCAGTAATATAGAAAATGCATTTGTTAAAATTCAGAGTCCAATCATAATTTTTTAAATTCATGATTTTAAAGATCCTTAGCAAACTAGGAATAGAAGGAAAATTCCTAAATATGATTGATAATGGACATTTATAAGAAACCAACAGTGAGTATACTGTCTCATAATAGGTACAAATTTCAATATAATACAGCCTCTTGGAGTTTCCAAAATTGTAAAGAACCTCATCAGTTATAAGCAGTAAAGAGCACTAATTGTAGCTTTGTTTATGTTACTGAGATTTGGCTAGGTCATTGTAGCAGATAAACTAAAATTCACCCATTTAACAAGCAAGCTTGGGATTGTTAATGTCCTTGAATGAGCACAGTGTTACCAATGCTTTAGAATATTTTGAATGATTTTGTTACTTTGGCCGTTATTTTAGCATTCACTGTTATTAAAATTTAAAATATTTTAATTACTATACCATTCTCATCCAAATATTCATTAAATGGTAGTGCTCTTAGGGGGCTTAAAAATTCATGAAGACCAATTACTTTGAAGTGGAAATTAGATGTTATAATATACTACAAAGACACTTAAACAAACACCATAATACACTGTGCAGTTAATTTAGTGGCGAACGCTCAATACAACATTAGAGCTAAGGCCGCTGAAATAAAAAAAGCAGTATTAAAGCAGATACATCCCACAATGGGTGTGAATTTATGCTCCCTGAGAATGCATTCTTCCTATTATTCATCTCTTCCTATGGGGATACGAGTACTGAATAATGCAGGTTTTGAATTTCTCCAGGTCTTATAAGCAAAATCTTTGCATAGACTGTTCCACTGTTACATATGAAAGTAATTTTTAATTTGGGGAGTTCAGTTTTGTATCTGTATTTGGTTTTTACATTTGTTTTTAAGCCCTTAGAAGACATTTATGATTTTTATAAAAAATAGATCAGCACCTTATGTTTTTGTGTAAGAAGAGTTTTATTTTTTAAAATACTATAAAACATAAATAAAATATTGTAAACTCTCTCCATGTCAGTTAATGTATCTCTGCATTATAATCTTTCATGGTTACCTGATATATTCCCTACTTTATGGATTCCTACAAGCTCTTTTTTCTTTTTCTGTTTTTCTAGATTTTTTAGATTTAGATTTTTGACAGTGCGGTGCTGATAACATAAATTGTAAGAAATGCACTTAAACATGTAACTTCAGACAATTATTTCTTTAGGTTGAATTTCTAACAATAGAATTGCTGCGTTAAAGTACATGCACCTTTAAATCTTGATACAGGGTGGCCTCCAAATTGTTTTATAAATTACATTCCAAATAGAAATTTATTAGAATGAACATTTCCCCAAACTTATGTCCACCCTGGATGTAATTTTTCTTTATAATCTTTGCCAACCATAAAGGCCAAAAAATGTATTTAAACATTTGCATTTTTTATTTGTAGTTTATCGGCTGCTTCTGCATATTTATTCCTCATTTGCATTTTCCCTTTTATTACTTTCCCCTTCATATCCATCGATCATTTTTATGGTAGTGTGATCTTCTTATAAATGTGTAAGAGATAATTAAATGAAGTCAATAAACCATTTCTTTCACATATTTAACAAATATATTGTCCAAGTGTGTGTTTACTTGATTTCTTTCTGAAAGTAAGATTTTAAATTTTTCTAGAGTAAAATTCAGCAGTTATTTCTTTTATGGTTTGATAGCTTGCCATCCCTGCCCAGAGATTAAATGAGAAAACTCTTTCATATTTTCTCTAGGTTCTTGGTAGGTTACTGTTCAAATGTTAAATCAAGAGTTGATGTGAAATGTATATATTATAATGTGTCCATACTAGAGACATAAGCTTGCCCTCTCCTCCCACAGCCCCTCATTTCCCAATATGATTTCTTAACTACCTCATTTCTCCCCTCCTCCCACAGTGCTCTTCTTGGAAATTCCACCATTATCATGCTCTAAATTTTTATGAGGGCTCAGGTACCTATTCTTCTAAGAGCAAGAGGCAACGTTTTGAATATTACATTCATATCATACATACACATGTCTGAGGAAATACTGCAGGTTTTTTGTTTTTGTTTTTTGTTTTTTGTTTTTAGGACACCTGGGTGGCTCAATGATTGAGCATCTGCCTTTGGCTCAGGGTCCTGGGATCAAGTCCCTCAATGGGCTCCCTACAAGGAACCTGCATTTCCCTCTGCATAAATAAATAAAATCTTTTAAAAAAATTTTTTTTTGAGTCTCAGCTTTTTTGCTAGGGTTTGTTTGTTTTTTCCAGATGAAATTTAGATGTGTCCTGTTAAGTAAAAATAAAGAAGGAAGGAAGGAAGAAAAGAAGGGAGGGAGGGAGGGAAAGAAGGAAACCATGTCACTCACGTTACTGAAATTTGGGAGGTTTTTTTGTTTAAGTTATTGAGATTTTGATTGAAATTTTGTTTAAAAATGTCGAGCTTTCATATCTAGGACAACAATATGTGTCTTTACAATACAATATATGCCATATCTTTAATGTCACCAGCAGATTTCTTTCTAATAGTTTCTTTTAGTTTCTTTTGTGTAATTCTGCCAAATTCTTGCTTTTTTTTTTTGAGTATAGTTTACACACAATGTTATATTACTTTCCAGTGTACAGCATAGTGTTTCCACAGGTTTATACATTAATCTGTGTTTACCACAAGTGTAGCTAAATTCTTGATAACCTAGTCCTACATACTGAATGCTGTCAATGGAACTTACTTCCTATTACTACCATTCTTTTTTTTTTTTAAGATTTTATTTATTCATTAGTGACACACACAGAGAGAGAGAGGCAGAGATATAGGCAGAGGGAGAAGCAGGCTCCATGCAGGGAGCCTGACGTGGGACTTGATCCTTGATCTCCAGGATCACGCCCCTGGCGGAAGGCGGCGCTAAACCGCTAAGCCACCGGGGCTGCCCTATTACTACCATTCTTATGTGGCATAAGAGAAGCAATTGACAATTGATATAAGAGTATATTGACCTGCACATCATCTTAATCATGGGATCAAAGGTAACATTACCAAAAATGGGACAAGCTAACATCACGTATATGAAACTGATCTGATGTGATTTTACTAAGAAGAACACAGCTCTCTGATAATAGAATTTCTGCCAAGAAATGTGATATCCTAGGGCACCTGGGTGGCTCAGGGGTTGAGCTTCTGCCTTTTGCTCAGGTCATGATCCCAGGGTCCTGGGATCAAGTCCCGCATCAGGTTCCCCACGGGGAGTCTGCTTTTCCCTCTGCCTATGTCTCTCTCTCTGTGTCTCTCATGGGGAAAGAAGAAGAAAGAAAAGAAAAGAAAGAAAAAGAAAGAAGAAAGAAAGAAAGAAAGAAAGAAAGAAAGAAAGAAAGAAAGAAAGAAAGAAAGAAAGAAAACAGAAAAAAAGAAAGAAAAGAAAGAATAAGAAAGCCAGAAAGAAGATGAAGGATGAAGCATTAGACCAGTACTTGAAGAACATCGCGAATCCCTACCTCCCAGAAAGAAAGAAAAAGAAAGCCACCGCCCGAAAGAAAGAAGAACAGAAAAGAAGAAGAAAGAAAGAAAGAAAGAAAGAAAGAAAGAAAGAAAAGAAAAGAAAAAAAGATAACCTAAATCTAATTATGAGGAGACAGACAACCCAAATGAAGGAACATGCTTCAAAACAACTGTTTCTGACAACTAGGTGGCTCAGCGGTTGAGCATCTGCCTTTGGCTCAGGGCATGATCCTGGAGCCCTGGGATCAAGTCCCACATCCGGCTCCCTGCATGAGGCCTGCCTGTGTCTCTGCCTTTCTCTCTGTGTATCTCATGAATAAATAAATAATCTTTAAAAAAAAAAAAAAACAGAAACAAAACTGCTCTGTCTTCTGCAAAACAGCCACTGCCATGAAAGACAGTGGAGGCTGAGGAACTGGATTAAGAGTCTAAGCAGTGTGACAGCTGGATCTAATGAATGATTCTGAGTTGGATCCTGGATCAGAAGAAAAAAAATGTTATAGAAACTATTATTGAAAAAAAAAAGAAACTATTATTGAGACAATGGGTGAAATTTGTTTTTTTTTTTAATGGGTGAAATTTGAATATGGCCTACATATGAATAATCACTGTGTGGTAGTTACATAAAAGAATGCCCTTGTACTTAGGAGATGCATACTGAAGTTTTAGGAGTGATAGTTCATATTTGCAGCTTACTCTCAAATGGTGAGGAGGTGGAGAAGACAGAGGGAGAATTGAGAGTGCAAGTGTGGCAAAATATTAACGATGAACGTGGGACTCGTTCCGGGTCTCCAGGATCAGCCCCTGGCGGAAGGCGGCGCTAAACCGCTAAGCCACCAGGGCTGCCCTATTACTACCATTCTTATGTGGCATAAGAGAAGCAATTGATATAAGAGTATATTGACCTGCACAGCATCTTAATCATGGGATCAAAGGTAACATTACCAAAAATGGGATAAGCTAACATCACGTCATCTAAATAAATGATTTCCAAGTGTTCATGCAGAATGAATCATGCTTGCAACCTTTCTGTAGGTTTGAACTTTTTCAAAATAAAAAAAGTTAAAAGGATCAGAAAATGATTCACGATGTGTTTAATGAAAAGATCAAAATAACACATTGAAACTTTTAGAGTCCTGGTTTAACAAAAGTATCACTGAATATGGTCCTCTCTGGGTGGGGAGATTATGAGGGCTGTCCTTGATCAAATATTCCTTCAATTTTTGCGTATCTGCTGTTTTAGGAACAATCTTAGTGTACTTTGAAATCTAATTTTGAGTGGAGATGGTGTTTGCATCCCTGGGAGAAAACTGGCTGGGGGTGGGCATCAATCTTTTCCCATAGTGCTGGGCTTTAAAATTCCTAGTACTTTAGTTAAAATGTTATGTTTTCATGTGTGCAGTGGATACCTACCTTTCCTCCTCAAGGTAGCTTTGAGTCTAAAGGGATCAAAGGGGATTCTTTGGGACCCTTGGGATCCTGGGATCACGACCTGAGCAGGGTCGTAGGTGGAACCAGGTTCAGATTCCTAATCCAGGGGTCATGGAGGAACCAGGGCTCCAAGCAAAAGTAAAGATGATTTTGGACAAATAACCTAATTCACCAGATGAGGCAGAGACTCTTCCGACATTCCCTAAGAAAGGGGGCGCGCAGACTGATGGGAAACGGAGTCCCGAATTTGATGGATTCCCCGCAGAGGAGCCCAGGCAACTGGTCCCTCGCAGCTGCTCCTGCGCATGTGCAGTTCTGCCTCATTGTTCGCCCGCTCCCTTGTCTCCAGCTTCGCAGCGCAGGTAACCGTGGAGACCCGGGGTCGACGCGCTGCTCGGGCCGAGTCCTGCACGAAGGATGCGCACTACAGGTGAGAACCTCTTTGCACCGTTGCTTTGCCGGGCGCGGGATAGGTCTGTGTCCACACGTGCTGGAAGCAAAAACTTGAGCGAATCCCACGCGGGCTGAGACCCTAAAGAAAGCCAGGGACAGAGCAGCGTGGCTGCGTTCCCGCAGGTTCCAGGAGAAGGACAGGGGGCACGGGTTTCCGGGTCAGAATAAAGTGCAAGAAGAAAAGACATCTGAATGTGAAAGAACTGTTTCCAGGAGCTCCTCGAATTTGCATGTGCCCTGGTTAACCCTTCATCAGCGAGTCAAATCCACGAGAGCAGCGGAGGTGGGAGTGAATTCCCAGAACATTTATTATACGCCTGCAAGCTAAGGGCAGGTGGTGGGTCTGCACTGTAGCGGGCTGTGGAAGAGCCCAAGTTTGGGGACGCCTGGGTGGCTCAGGGGTTGAGCCCCTGCCTTGGCTCAGGGCGTGATCCCGGGGTCCTGGCATCGAGTCTGCATCAGGCTCCCCACAGGAAGCCTGCTTCTCCCTCTGCCTACTTCTCTGCCACCCCCTTTCTCTGTGTCTCTTATGAATAAATAAATAACATCTTTAAAAAAAAAAAAAGCCAAAGTTTGAACTCAGATGAGTTTAAATTCTAGCTCAGCCACTGAGTCTCCATGGGCCAAGTGATGAGCCTCTAGGACTCATACTTTACAGTTTCCCTGTCTGTACAATGAACTTATTCCTATAACCTGTCTCCAGGTTGTTCTGAGGATTGAATCAGATAGCACCTGTAAAGCACTCAGCACAGGTCCTGGCATTCAGTAAATACCTGGGAAATGTTTGTTTTGTTTTGTTTTTTAAGAATTATTTATTTATTTATTTATGATAGACATAGAGTGAGAGAGAGAGGCAGAGTGTGTCACAGGCAGAGGGAGAAGCAGGCTCCATGCCGGCCCGATGTGGGACTCGATCCCGGGACTCGATCCCTGGACTCCAGGATCGGCCCTGGGCCAAAGGCAGGCGCTAAACCGCTGAGCCACCCAGGGATCCCCCTTGGGAAATGTTAATTGCCTTTATCACTGTTCTTTTCATTAAGAATATTATTGATTTCTAGAGACCCCCTGTAAAATTGGTACTAATCCCATTTTAACCAAGAAGGAAACCAAGACTCTGGAGGTGAAGTGTCATGGACAGTAATTGAAGGAGCTGGCATGCAAACCTCAAACAGTTTTATTTCCAAATCCTATGTTGGGTTTTGTCCAGCAGAGCATCCTTCACAGCACTTAACAGAGTGGCAAGTCTCTAAGAGCCAGGCGGAAGAACCTGGAGTGTCCCCAGCTGAGTCCTCTCTAGAGTTCTTGGAGATTTCTTGACATCTGCTTAGAGCCCTCAGGTTTTGAAGGCTTCTCTGCTCTTTCTTCATTGTCCATCTGCCCTGTGACCGCAACAGTTTACAGACTCTCAAACCAGATTTTTCTGATAGTGGTTCCCAAATAAGCTTGCGGCAGGGCAGGATCACCTAGAGGACTTGTCAAAACCCAAGAGCTGGGGAGGCCCCACCCCTAGAGTCTCCCACCCGATAGGTTTGGGAGGGGCCCCCAAATTTGCATTTCTATCAAGTATCTGACGTTGCTGCTCCTGCTGGTCTGGGAGCCTCACTGAGAACTTCTGTTGTAGGGGGTGGGGAAGTCCCAGAGACCGTTGGGACCTGGGCTGGAGATTCCCGTTGTGTGAATTTACCTCCTCCAGCCAGGTTCACATTTCCTTGGATCCCGCAGCTCTTGTAAGGAAAGAAGGTGGGGCCATCAGGAACAGGATTCCCACCTGGGAGATCCCCAGCCTACCCAGAGAAAGCCGGGGCACAGCTGCAGGGCACAGATCGAGGAAACAAGCAGGTTCTATCTCTGCTTGCTTGGAGGCAATGACTGTGACCCTTCTGCCCTGAGTAACATCACGGCACCAGGGGTTGTCAAGAAGTGTCCCTCCGTGAAGGTTGGGCCGGCTTTCAAGAGAGAGGTGAGCTGAGCTGAAGGTGGTGAGCAAGAGGCAGGCTTTCTGGGATGAGGACATCCACTGGACAGTTGAGGAGATTGTGGTCTGGGAGGACGGCCATGGAGACACCAGCTCCTCTCCTCCCCGAACTCCTCCCCTTTTTATTCTCCTTCCAGTCCCTTTTGGGGATGCTGTACAGTCCCCAAACTACGGCCATCCCCTTACCTGGAACTTAGAGATATGCTACCGCCCCCCCCCCCCCCCCCCCCCCCCCCCCCCCGCCCCGCACATTCCTGCCTTTGTAGCCTTTGTAGGCGTATAGCAAGGGGCTTCAGGGGTTATGTAAGCCTGTCTCATTTTAAAAGTGAGCAGTATTGGGTCTGAGGGAGTCATTAGTATACGGTTAAGTACAAGGTTTTGGGGGCCCCTGGGTGGCTCAGTGGTTGAGCATCTGCCTTTGGCTCAGGGCGTGATGCTGGGGTCCTGGGATCAAGTCCCACATCGGGCTCCTTGCGTGGAGCCTGCTTCTCCCTCTGTGTCTTTGCCTCTCTCTGTGTGTCTCTCATGAATAAATAAATTAAAAATCTTTAAAAAAGGTTTCTGGGGATCCCTGGGTGGTGCAGCGGTTTGGCGCCTGCCTTTGGCCCAGGGCGTGATCCTGGAGACCCGGGATCGAATCCCACGTCGGGCTCCCGGTGCATGGAGCCTGCTTCTCCCTCTGCCTGTGTCTCTGCCTCTCTCTCTCTCTCTCTCTCTCTCTCTCTCTCTCTCTCTCTGACTATCATAAATAAATAAAAATTAAAAAAAAAAAATTAAAAAAAAAAAAAAAAAAAAAAAAGGTTTCTGGAGCCAGACTGCCAGGGTTCAAAGCCCGGCTCTACCACATTTACTTTCACTTCTTCCCTCAATTTCTCACCTATAAACTGGGAGTAATAATACTACTTACACCTTGCTTTATTTTAAGGAATAAATGAGGTAACATATGTAAAGTACTTAGAGCAGTGCCTGTTCCATAGTAAGCGCTATCCAAGTATTGTCAGTATCATTAATATTAATATAATCTCAGTTTACATTATTTGTTAGTCCCAGAACCTAAAGGACCACTGGGGCCCCCTGACTTCCAAGCCCCTGTTCGGTCCACTGTGGCTCAGTTAAGTTGAAACAAGTTTCTTAATTAAAAAAAAAAAAAAAATCCTGGGAATCCCTGGGTGGCTCAGCGGTTTAGCACCTGCCTTCAACCCAGGGCGCGATCCTGGAGTCCCGGGATCAAGTCCCACATGGGACTCACTGCATGGAGCCTGCTTCTCCCTCTGCCTGTGTCTCTGCCTCTCTCTGTGTGTCTCTCATGAATAAATAAAGTCTTTTAAAAAAAATAAAAAATAAGGGATCCCTGGGTGGCTCAGCGGTTTAGCGTCTGCCTTCCACCCAGGGCGTGATCCTGGAGTCCTGGGATCAAGTCCCACATCAGGCTCCACATCTGCATGGAGCCTGCTTCTCCCTCTGCCTGAGTCTCTGCCTGTCTCTCTCTCTGTCTCTCATGAATAAATAAAATCTTTTTAAAAATTAAAAAAAAAAAAACTCTTTAAAAAATCCCTTGGAGGGATCCCTGGGTGGCGCAGTGGTTTGGCGCCTGCCTTTGGCCCAGGGCGTGATCCTGGAGACCCCGGATCAAATCCCATGTCGGGCTCCCGGTGCATGGAGCCTGCTTCTCCCTCTGCCTATGTCTCTGCCTCTCTCTCTCTCTGTGTGACTATCATAAATAAATAAAAATAAAATAAAAATAAAAATAAATAAAAAATAAAAAATCCCTTGGAGACACTGAAACCAAAGGAGAATAAATCCCTTAAAAAAAAAAAAAAAAAAAAAAAAACTAAGAGCACCTGAGTGGCTCAGTGGTTGAGCATCTGCCTTCAGCTCAGGTCATGATCCTGGGGTCCTGGGATCGAGCCGACATCGGGCTCCCCACAGGGAGTCTGCTTCTCCCTCTGCCTGTGTCTCTGCCTCTCTCTGTGTCTTTCATGAATAAATAAATAAAATCTTTTTAAAGATTAAAAAATAAAATAAAATAAAATAAAATAAAATAAAATAAAATAAAATAAAATAAAATAACAGACTTATAGAGCACCTGAGTGGCTCAGTCAGTTGATCATCTGCCTTTGGCTCATGGCTCAGGTCATGATCCTCAGGTCCTATGATCTCTCCCTGCTCATCGAGGAGTCCGCTTCCCTCTGCCTCTCCTCCCTGCTCCTGCTCTCTCTCTCTCTCCCCCAAATAAATAAAGTCTTAAAAAAATAAAAATTAAAAATTAAAAAGCAGACTTCCGTAAAGCACATCTATCCCTGTTGTCAGAGCTTCCTATTAATTTTTTAACTCAAAGGAGTTAAAAATATAAGTAGGAGGGACACCTGGCTGGCTCAGTAAGTAGAGCTTGCAAAACTTGATCTCAGGGTTGTAGGTTCCAGCCCCATGTTACATGTAGAGATTACTTAAAAATGAAAAAAATTTAAATATATATAGAGAGATATATAGATATGTAGGAAAGTAGATAAGCAGACTTCTGTCAGGTTTTTGTTGTTTCTTGCATCTGTTTTTACACATTTTTACAAAAGTAAAGAAAATAATGTAATGACTCCCATATACTTGTCACGGCTTCAGCCATTATCAACTTATGACCATTTTGCTTCATCTATATCTGCCCCCAAAATACACACACACACTCACACTCACACACACAAATTTTCCCTTCCACCTTCCATGACTAGATTGTTTTCAGTCCCGGGGGCACCTGGCTGGCTCAGTTGGAAGACTGTGGAACTGACTCTTGATCTCGGAGTCATGAATTTAAGCCACACATTGGGTATAGAGATTACTTAAATAAATAAATAAACTTTAAAAAATAAACTAAATCCCAGGGCAGCCCCAGTGGCTTAGCGGTTTAGCGCTGCCTTCAGCCCAGGGCATGATCCTGGAGACATGGGATCAAGTCCCACGTCAGGCTCCCTGCATGGAGGCTGCTTGTGTCTCTGCCTTCCTCTCTCTCTCTCTCTCTCTCTGTGTCTCCATGAATAAATAAAATCTTTTTTAAAAAATAAAAATAAATAAAGTAAATCCCGACATCAAAAACTTCAAATATAATATGTTTAATAATGACCAAAGGCATGGCATGTCATGCTTGCTATGCTAAGATTTGTTTAACTGACTCTTTCTTCATTGGACTTTGGCTTGTTTTATATCTCTCTGCTATTAAATCAAAGAAAGCTGTAAATTGTAAGAAACCAGTAAGATAAATATTACTCCCCCCCACAATGAAAAGCATGCTTCTCTTAGCTCCCCACAGTTATACAAGGGTTATGAGAGTCCCCTCCATGCACCTGCCCCTTCTGAAGGGTCAGAGACATTCTCCCACGGTGTGGCCATCTGTCAGCATGGGGTTTCTAAGCAAAGGCTCCGAGGACTTTCAGGACAGATCCCATTTCTCATAATTGCTCTGCTCCTTCTCCCTCCTCCAGCTCTGGCCTCAGAGTTCTCAAAACTTTTCCAGGAGCAGGAGAAAATGAACACATCCCAGGTAAGTCATTTACTAATTACTTTTTCAATGAAAAGGTGACTTCACCTTTTATTAGTGACCATGTTTTCTCATTGATTGTTTTTCTTCATTTTTTTCATTTTTTGACTTTGTTCCTGTGATATTATCTGACTTTCCTTTTTTCCTCTTCTGGTGGCTCTGAAGGTCTACCTTTGATTTGTGTTGTATTATTGATTACCGTTGATGTATGTGACGCATATGTGAACCTATCTTCTTGTCGACATCAGGGATTGTTTTCATCCACAGTACCATCTATAGACTCCTTTATCTCAGGTTCTATGGAAACCTTCTAAATACTTTTCTTCTCCCATTTTCTCTTCTCTCTTTACATAATAAATATAGTTTTTTGAATTCTTTGTTAACAATCACATCACACCTTCTAGCTACTTGAACAAAAATTATTTCAATTCTTTTTTTTTAAGATTTTATTTATTTATTCATAGAGTCAGAGAGAGAGAGAGGCAGGGACACAGGCAGAGGGAGAAGCAGACATCATACAGAGAGCCTGATGTGGGACTCTATCCAGGGTCTCCAGGATCACGCCCTGGGCTGCAGGCAGCGCTAAACCGCTGTACCACCGGGGCTGCCCAATTATTTCAATTCTAATATACATCTTCTGGTTATTTTTGCAGTCCGAAGTATGAAGATAAGGCGTTATAATGTTATCTACAACTTAGAGTTGCTTATCATGTTCCAGTCACTATTAAATTCCTTACCTGGCCTAATTCTTTTAATTAGGACAATAGCATTATGAAATTTATTATTTATACTTTTTACTGAAAGTATAAATAATAGATTTAAGTGCTTTTAGCTGGAATGGTTCTAAGGATACATCGTTAGAGATTTGGCCAACTGGCTGGCTCAGTCGGTACAGCAGCAACTCTTTATCTTGAGGTTGGACTTCAAGTCCTACACTGGGTATAGAGGTAACTGAAAAAAAAAAAAAAAAAAGCAATTTGGCCATATAGGTCAAATATGTCTTAGTATGCAAGTCCACTACAAGCTTTCACTCATTTTTGAGAGTAAGATACCATCTGCTTCTGTTCAAGCCTGTCCAAGAACTTGGAATGGGAGAGCTCTTAGGCATGAGATTATAAATAAGACACAGGGTACATAAAGTATATTGTATGAGACATACTTATACTAAAAACCTATTTGTTGTTTAACTGGGTGCCCTGCGTTTTTGGTTACTAAATCTGGGACCCATACTTAGGCAGAAAGAGGGTTTTCGGGTGCACTCTGCTGACCGTGAGCTCTGGCAGTCCCCGTCCATCCAGAGGACCAGTCATTCTCTGTATTTTCAGGGGCTGACTTTACTACCTCATTCCAGATGACCTGTTACTGGACCATCACAGCTTGCCTCAGTTTCCCCAACAATCACCATAGCAGCTCTTCTTCTATAGTTTCGAGAACTCTCAGGCTTCATGCTCACAATACGTTGCTTTGTCCAAAAATGTAAAAATGTTGCCTACATATAGTTTATAAATATTTTTTTGAAGTTTCCTGTTGAGTTACCCTATGCCTCTTTCCTTGCATAGTCTGTAAGCCCCCCTTGCTTCACCTGGAACCAGTTTTTCCTGCTCTTGTCTGCTCACCACACTCTCCTTTTCTGGTTGTATTCCTTCTCTGATTGCTGAGTTCTGATGGAGGCCTCTGGAGAATCTTACGACTGTGTGGGTGATACGTTTTCTAAGTCTGACTATCTGGAAGTACCTTTCTTCTGCCCTGTTACAGGGATGATTGGTTGTAGCATTTGGGTTCAGACTCCTTTTCCTTCTGGGTATGATGAGTAAACAGGATCCCCTAGCATCTGCAGAGAATGAAAAGTTGAGTGCCATTTCTGTTCTTACACCTGTTTTATTCTTTCTTCTTGCAAGTTTTTCTCTTTCCTGGGGTTTGAGCTATTTCGCCGGGCAGCGTCTGCCAGTGTGCCTATTTGGTTAACCGGACAGCTCCTGCCGATGAACACTCAAGTGCTCTGGGACACTTCTAGTGATTTCCCGTGATTATTTCCCTCCCACCCTCCTCTTGGTTCTTGCCACCCAGAGCTCCTGGGAGGCTGTCAGTGGCTCTCCGCGGTGGTCCATCTGTCCTCCTTTCCTTTCCTGTCATCCTTTTCATTTTCCTGTGCTTTCATTCTGTGTGGTAAGAGATTTGCTCATTTTTGTCACCCACGTCATTTTGTTTTCGAGCCTTCTTTGGAGGGTTTTAGATTTTTTGGCCTTCCTAAGTCAGCAACAGACTCCATACTATCTGGGGTGCCTGTGTGGCTCAGTTGGATAAGCATCTGCCTTCAGCTCGGGTCATGATCCCAGGTCCTGGGACAGAGCCTTGCATCAGGCTCTCTGCTTAGCAGGGAGCCTGCTTCTCCCTCTCCCTCTGCCTGCCACTCCCTCTGCTTGTGCTCTCTCTCTGTTAAATAAATAAATAAATAAATAAATAAATAAATAAATAAATAATTTTAAAAATTAAAAAAGCATCTGTACTATCTGGGTCCCTTTGCTTTTCACATAGCCAACTTTTCTCATTTTATGGAAGTGAGACTCTGACATCAATCTGGGGATACCAGTTTGAAGTCTTAAAAATTATTGTCTTCAGTATCTAAATTAATTTTGTTTTCATAGGCTCCAATCTATTCCTCTTGGTACTTAATTTTTTTTGGCTGTTAGATTTTATTTACATAAAAGAATAATTTGTTAAGCAGTTTTTCTTCATGCTTATTTTTCCAATGGTTGTTTTTCCTCCAGCATCTGAGGCCCTTTTTTAAAAAGTTTTCTGTGTGAATAGAAAGGCAAAAAACTCATAAGATCGATCTAGGCAGCATAAGGGTCTGTTTCCTCCACCAGCTTTTCCCTTGAATGAAAAGACAGACCTGGGGCCTTTTACATGGATTGGTGGGAGATGTGTACAGACAGGCCTCTCTGTAGGATGTACAGAGGGGGACAGAGCCCCAGGGGACCTTCCTTTCCCCCTGACAAAGCTGGCAGTGCCTTACCCAATGACAGAAGGTGTTGATCTGTTTCCCTAGAGTTGCCCTAAAAGCAAAGCTGTGACTGGTTCAGGGTACTCAGCATAGTACCTTGCTTCTCTTTTGGGTTGCAAAGTTCACGCAGACTGGCGGCAGGTGTCCTGCTTTTTATAGGGAAGGTTCTCCCAAGTGTTAATCCTTAGCCAACCCCTCTGGGGGCTAATAACGACCTAGGAATGTGACAGGCCTCATATTCCCACTCATTCCTCTGGGTCTTGAGCCCAGAGCCCACTTCATCTCCTGCCACAGCTGCTTCCCAGCTGGGAGATCCTGCCTGGCTCTGAACAGAACCTCAGACTCTTGCACAGTCTGTGTTTGTTTTAGGGGATGAGCACACTTCCTCCAATATCTGCCTCCTACTCTATGGCTTACAGAAACCAGTCAGAATTTGTCACTTGCTGACAGCCCCCTTCCCTGCACCCCTCTTCCCTGATCATGTACTGGTGTTGTTATGTCTCTCCCTGCTATAGTTTTGGAAGCAGAAGAGATCAGTGTGTGTGCCCAGCCCATCATGTCGAGTTAGGAGCATCTCTTCTTGAAACTGTCACCACCAGTGGCCTCTGAGACAGGCTTCATTCATTCAACGGCTGTTTAGTGAGCACCACCGTGGACGTGCTCTGCTCTATGTGGAGATACTACTACTAACTCCTGCTTCTTTGGTCGCCAAGGTCTTCTCCCCCTCCTGCTCCCTCTTAGGTTCCAAATCTTCCATCTCCCTGTTCTTTATGGGCAAGCTCCCTACTCAGATGGCTTCAGTTATCGCTGAGAAACTCCTGATTTCCAAACTTCGCCTTAATCCTGGACCTCCCTCCTGATTTCCAAGACCTTATATCTAACCATCACCTGGACCTCTCTACCTGTAGTGACCTCTCTACCTGTATGTGTCACAGATGCCTTATGTATAACATGTCCAGGATTTCTCTCTATCTATCTATCTATCTTTTTCTCACCCAACCTATTCTTTCTCCTGGGTTGTCAGTCTCCAAATACAGCACCAGCACTGACCCAGCTGCTCTTGCTGATAATCTCGGAGTAGTGTTCCATTCATTTCCCCTCTTGCCCTAACCAACTGCTGATTAATTCCATTTAGAATCAACTCCACTTCTGAATGGCCCTGCTACTACATTAAAATCTTCTCTTGGGCAGCCCCGGTGGCTCAGCGGTTTAGAGCCGCCTTCAGCCTAGGGCCTGATCCTGGAGACCTGGGATCAGGTCCCACATCAGGCTCCCTGCATGGAGCCTGCTTCTCCCTCTGCCTGTGTCTCTGCCGCTCTCTCTCTCTCTCTCTCTTTCTGTGTGTGTCTTTCATGAATAAATAAATACAATCATAAATAAATAAATAAATAAATAAATAAATAAATAAATAAATAAATAAAATCTTCTCTTATAATGGTTATTACCTTCCTCTATGACTTCCCTTCCCTTCCCTTTAAAAACCCTTCTCAGACTTTCTCAACACAATCAGTATTTGGGGCCAGATAATCCTTTGTTGTAGAGGCTGTCCTCAGCATCGTAAGATATCCCACAGCATCTCTGGGCTCCAGCCACTAGATACCATAAGCACCCTTTCCTCAGTTGGGACAACCACACATGTCTCCCGACATTGCCAAATGCCCTTCACCCGCTGCCGACAAGATCAAGTTGAATGAGAGTCACTGCTTTAAAACATTCTCCCACTCTGCTACTAAGTCTTTGCTTTCAAAATATAAATCTGATCATGTTACTTATGTATATGTCCCCATTCCCATGGAAGTAATCTCCAAAGTCAGGTGTGCACCCTAGAGAACCGCATGAGACAATGAAGTAGTGTAGGATGTAAAGAAGGTATTAGAATGCCCTCTCATGTTTCTTTTGTATCAAAAAAAAACTAAGAAAGTAAGCTTTACTTTTGCTGGCTAGCTGCAGAGTCCTAGACATTCATAATTTACAAGTTAATACATTGAGGGATGCTTAGGAACTCCGAGTAATGGGGTGACTAAGTATCTGGAGGCCACTGGTCTCTGGGGGAAAATCCAGTATTTCTCTGTGACTAACCACTAAATATCTCTACTTGTTCTGAGTCTCTTCAAAGCCCCCAACCTATTTTGTCACACTGCACTACTTGCAACTCCCTTAATTTTATATGTATTGTTAATTATTATTGGGCCTGAATGTGTTTTGTAGAAAGTCTCCTTCTTGGTCTGTGAACACCTTAATAACAGGACCATTGTCTCCTTTGCCTTAGCATCCTTACAACTAGAATCATTCTAGATATATAGAGGGACTCAAATTTTTGTTGTTTATAAATTAATAAATATAGAGGCAGAATATTTCTATTATGATTTCTGTTTCTTCCATAAAGTATAACATAAAGGAAGGTACCTGGTTACGTCATCCTTTGTAACATTTTCTGGTAAACTCTTAACAATGAACACAGTACGGGCACCCAGGTGGCTCAGTCAGTTAAGCATCTGACTCTTGGGATCCCTGGGTGGCGCAGCGGTTTAGCGCCTGCCTTTGGCCCAGAGCGCGATCCTGGAGACCCAGGATCGAATCCCACGTCGGGCTCCTGGTGCATGGAGCCTGCTTCTCCCTCTGCCTATGTCTCTGCCTCCCTTTCTCTCTCTCTCTCTGTGTGACTATCATAAATAAAAAAAAAAAAAAAAAAAAAAAAAACTTAAAAAAAAAAAAAGCATCTGACTCTTGATTTTGGCTCAGGTTATGATCTCAGGGTCATGAGATGAAGCTCCATGTCAGGCTCTGCACTGGACGTGGAGCCTGCTTAAGATTCTCTCTCTCCTCCTCCCTCTGCTCCTTCCCCTCACCCTCTCTCTCCACCCTAAAAGCTTTTTTAAAAATGAACACAGTAGAAATTCATTCTCATATATATTTCCCATGCCATCTGATCTTGAGCATTTCATGGTGAGCAGGACTGGGCTGTTACAGGGATCGGTGTTGTTCGAGGATATATCCGTGGACTTCACCCAGAAGGAGTGGCAGCTGCTGGACCCTGCCCAGAGGCTCCTGTACAGGGATGTGATGCTGGAGAACTACAGGCATCTGGTATCACTGGGTAAGCACGGCTTCCATGCACCTGTCAACGACATGCATTTTCTATCTTAGGAACCAAATCACTGTAAGGCCCCATGAGTTTCAGGCTTGAGATTTTGGATTAAAAGACCCTCTTTAGGGAACTTGAAAGTATGTTGTATTCTCACCTCCATGGTAAAAAGGTCTTTTTTAATGAAGGCCCTATCACCTTACAGCTTCTAAAGCTTCTCCCATCTGATTCTTCAAAGGGCCTGAACTTTAAGCAGCTTTGCCAAGTCCCATGTCATTTCCCATAACAGGGCACTGCGTCACCAAACCTGAGCTGATATTCAAGTTGGAGCAAGGAGAAGAGCCATGGGTACCAAAGAAAGAACTCCCAAGTCAGAGCTGCCCAGGTGAGTTCACAGGGGTAGATAGAAGACAACTGGTGGAAACTGGTTCCCAAGTGGCCAGTTCAGGGTATTTTTGAAAGCATTTTAGAAATATATTTTAGTGGGGCATCTGGGTGGTCCAATGGTTGAGCATCTGCCTTTGGCACAGGTCATGATCCCAGGGTCCTGGGATCGAGTCCCTCATTGAGCTCCCTGCAGGGAGCCTGCTTCTCCCCCTGCCTATGTCTCTGCCTCTCTGTGTGTCTCTCATGAATAAATAAATAAATAAAATATCTAAAAAAGAAAAAAAGAGAGAAATCTCTTTTAGAGGCTTTTAGAAGTGGCTCAAGACAGATGATCACCCTACCTTAGATAACAAACCTCCAAATAGCACCCTCCTATATAAATGCTCTTCATGTTCTGTTTGACTTTTATTTTTTTTTCTGTTTGACTTTTATATGTAGAAAGATTGGCTTTCATAGAAACCGATTGGTACTCATCCTCGACCTTTATTTCTCTGTTTTTTTTTTCTGTTTGGTAATGACTATTGTTCATCTTCCCTCCTATGCCAAACACTCAGTAAATATGCAGTTATTGGTGCCTTCTTATATTCAACAAATATTTATTTTAGGCACTGCTATACACCAGTCACATTCTAAGCATAGAGGATACAAAGTCTCTACTCCTATCAGTAGATCCAATGAGTAAGTTGGCAAATTTAGCAAAAAAATGGCAACTAGCAAGAAAAAATGTAATATGTCTAGTAGTTATCATATGAAAAATTAAAGTCAGATGATGGGTATAGAGATCAATAGGGAGTGCTATTTTTGGAAAGGAAATCAGAGGAGGCTTCTTTGAGGAGGTGAACATTTGAGCAGGAACAGTAGAATAGAGTTTTGAACGGAGGGATGGAGAGAGGCACAGATTAAGAGATTTCCAGCTCGAGGGAGCAGCAGGTATGAAGTCTCCGAGATGGGAGTATGCTTGGTGTAATCAGAGAACAGCGAGGTGTCAGTGGGACCAGAGGGGCTTCCAAAGGAGGTAGCAGCTGATGTCAGAGAGTTAGCAGGAACAAAGCTTTATGGGCCTGGTAAGACTGACTTCTAAATCTGAGTGAAGCATTAGGTGAGAAGGGAAAGGCAAGGACTACTAGGTTTGCAGGGCCAGAGGCACATGACTGCAAAAAGCGAGACTGAAAAGAAGCACCGAGGATGGTGGGGAGGGAACCAGAAGACAGTGGTGTCCCAGAAGCCACGTGAAAAAAGTGTTCTGAGAAGGAAGGAATAAATTCCAGCATGCAGATGGACGTGTAAACTCAGCATTGCCTCTTCTTTTCCTGCATATTATTCAAGGCCATAGAGAAAAGAAAGACAAAATATCAACTCCATTTTCACTGGAGGTTGGAGGCAGTAGAAATCCCAAACTTAAAGTAAAAAGTGGAATGGGGCGCCTGTGTGGCTCAGTCGGTTAAGCATCTGACTCTTAATCTCAGCTCAGGTCCTGATCTCAAGAGTTGTGAGTTCAGGCCCCAGGTGGAGCCTACTTAAAAAATTAATTAATTAACTACCTAATTAGAGAAAGAAGAAAGAAGAAAGGAAAGAAAGAAAGAAAGAAAGAAAGAAAGAAAGAAAGAAAGAAAGAAAGAAAGAAAGAAAGAAAGAAAGAAAGAAAGAAAGAAAGAAAGAAAATGGATTATAACCAGAAGCAATGGAAATTAGGCTCAGTTGTGGTAGTTAAGTAGAGAAAATATCACACAAACTGGCCATGGAAAAAAAGTGTCAGAACACATTGTACAGATAGTATTTACTTGCAAACCTTGCCATTAATGGAACTTGAAGTGATGAGATTCTTAAAAAAAAAAAAAAAAAACAATGGGACAGTAGCATTGCCCTGAAGGGATGTGTAGATTCTGAGTAGAGCTAGGGACAGAATATGTACTAACCAAGTCAAAAACATGAGAGTGGATTTGTGGCTAGAAATGTCCAGTTTAGGGCACCCCGGGTGGCTCAGCAGTTTAGCACCACCTTCAGCCCAGGTGTGAATCCTGTGTGAGACCCAGGATTGAGTCCCACATTGGGCTCCCTGCATGGAGCCTGCTTCTCCCTCTGCCTGTGTCTCCGCTTCTCTCTCTCTCTCTCTCTCTCTCTCTCTCTCTCTCTCTCTCTGTGTGTGTGTATGTGTGTGTCTCTCATTAATAAATAAAATCATATAAATAAATAAATAAATAAATAAATAAATAAATAAATGCCCTGATCTGATACAATCTGACAATATTGTAGACTTATGAGCTGATCACTTGAACATGTGTTGTGAACTTAGATTATAAGAATCGAATGTAATCTCTAGGTGTAAAAATCCAATATCAAATTTTCCCTACTAGCATATTGGCTTCTGTTTGTTTTATCTGCTACAGAAAAGTCATGTATTTTTAAGTATACAATTGATGTTCTTGCATAAAATGAGAAGAACAGAGGATAGTAATAATCACCCATAGCAAAAAAAAATTTTAAGGCAAAGATTAATAAAGGCCCTTGGACCAAACTGGATAGCCAGCTGCTTGAGTTTTCACAGGAAAAAAAAAAAAGAAATCAGAGAGGAAGAAAACATGATATAAAGGTGGAGTTAATTATGACAGGACACAATCAGTTGGCAAAGCAAATCAGTAGATTGAAAGAGGGAGAAGTAGAGGTGTCAATCAGGCCAGATAACTATTGATCTATTCTGAGAGAATCAACTGACAGCACCAACAACCAGAATACAGAGGGGAATTGGATCCTGTTGCAAGCCTGGCTTGTCCCCTCCTGTTTTAACACATGTTTTGGGCATTGTTTTACCATATCACAGTTCTGTGAAGAGATAGGGATGAACTATAGGACTGGACCTTTGGACACAAGGCAATTAATTATTTCATATGTAAATTTGGAGTTAGTATACAGAATGGGAAAAGGGCAGAAGAGATTGGGAAAATGGACAGTGGAGTAAAGGATTCCACTGCAAGTGGTGAAGCATGGGGAGAGGAGGATATGGTTCAAGTCTCTGATATGCTGTCAAATTGATCTTGGCTCTGAAACTTCCCCTATTACCACCCAGTCTTCCTTGTCTGCCTCCTCAGTATCCTTTGTCTTTGCCCATCCTTTGAAAATCCTCCATCTGGGATGCCTGGGTGGCATGATCCTGAGATCCTGGGGTCGAGTCCTGCATTGGGTTCCCCACGGGGAGCCTGCTTCCTACTCTGTCTATGTCTCTGCCTCTCTCTGTGTATCTCTCATCAATAAATAAATAAGATCTTGGGCAACCCCAGTGTCCCAGCGGTTTAGCTCCACCTTCGGCCCAGGGCGTGATCCTGGAGACCCAGGATCAAGTCCCACGTTGGGCTCCCTGCATGGAGCCTGCTTCTCTCTCTGCCTATGTCTCTGCCTCTCTCTCTCTCTCTCTCTCTCTCTCTCTGTCATGAATAAATAAATAATTTTTTAATAAATAAATAAATAAGATCTTAAAAAAAAAAAAAAGAAAATCCTCCATCCTTGGATCAGTTGTTTTCCTGACATCCTTTTTACTTAGCACAATGTTCCTTATGTCTTTTTTTTTTCCAAACTTACTATCCATCTTGACATCATATTTATAACAAACCAAAGCCACTTGTATTTGTATTAAGTTTCCACTTTCTCTCCTTTTTTTTTCTATTATAATATGTGTTTTTTCTTGATTTTCATGTTACCAAACCAAAAGAAGAGAATAAATATTTGCTCAGGACTTCTTCCATCCCAGAACACTATATCTAAGAACCTAAGAATCAATTCCATATAGGCCACTTGTGTATAATGCCATTTCTTAAGAAATGCATTGAGATTTGTGATGTATGTCAATTTCTTATATTTCTAGAAGTCCAGGAAGCCAATAACATGAAAGAAAGAAGCGAAGCAAAGGAAGATAAGTATTCGAGGAAAGCTTTCTTCTTCAACAACAGAATATTGACTAAGGAGAGAACTAAGACCTTGAGAAACCCAGTGCCCTCAAGAAAAATATCCCATAAATGTGACTTATCTGGAACAAGCTTGGAAAGTGTTTCAGAATTAATTATTAGTAATAGAAACCATGTAAGAAAAACGTCTAGTGATCTCAATGGATGGGGATCCCTTCATGCTATGCATGAGAAAATTCATGCAGTGAACAAGCCCCATGAAAGTGATCGAAAGAAGAAATCCCACAGATATAAGGAGGAGTTTATTCAACATGAAAAGAATTCTGTTTTGGAGAAACTTCTTGAATATAATAATTGTGGGAAAGTCTTTCACAAAAAGACTGCCTTTGTTACACATAAGAGACCTCACAAAGGAGAGAAACCCTCTGAAGATAATGAATACAGACAAGCCTTCACCCAAAAATTAAAGCTCAGTGCTCATCCAAAAACCCTTAAGGAAAGGAAATCATGTGAATCCAGTAAAAATAAGAAACCCTCATGCATGAAGTCAACACATGTACATCAGAGAGCTCACCTAGGGGAGAAACACTATGATTGTAATAAACTGGGGAAATCCTTTAGCAGGAAGTCCAATCTTACTCAACATCAGAAAATGTACAGAGGAGGAACACCTGATGAATATAATGAAAGTGAGAGAGCCTTGAGGAAGTCATACCACACTCAAAGTGATAGAACTCATGCAGGAGAGAAAATCTGTGACAGTGATAAATGTGGGAAATCCTTCCATGAAAAGCCATGCCTTACTCAACATCAGAGAACTCACACAAAAGAAAAACCTAGTGAGTGTAATGATAGTGAGAGAGCCATAAGGAAGGAATCGCACCTCACTCAAAGTCAGAGAATTAACACAAGAGGGAAAAGCTTTCAAGGTAGTAAATGTGAGAAATCCTCCTGTGAGAAGCTAAAATTTGCTCAACATCAGAGAATGCACTCGGGGAGGAAAACTAATGAGTATCCCAAAAGTGGCAGGACCATAAGTAAGAAGTCACACCTCACTCAAAGTCAGAAAGCTCACAAAGGGAAGAAAGCCTACAACTGTAATAAATGTGGGAGAAGCTTTCCTAAGAAAACAGACCTTACTCAACATCAGAGCACACACACAGGGAAAAAACCCTATGAGTGTAATGAATGTGGCAAGTCCTTCTTTGTGAAGTCCAACCTCACTGAACATCAGAGAACTCACACAGGAGAAAAACCATATGAATGTAATGAATGTGGGAAGTCCTTCTGCCAGAAGTCAGCCCTCACAGTTCATCAGAGAACTCACACAGGAGAGAAACCATATAAATGTAATGACTGTGGGAAAACCTTCTGTGTGAAATCAAACCTTACTCAGCATCAAAGGACCCACACAGGAGAGAAACCCTATAAATGCAATGAATGCTGGAGATCTTTCTGTGTGAAATCCAACCTTGTTGTGCATCAGAGAACTCATACAGGAGAGAAACCCTACAAATGTCCTGAATGTGGGAAAACCTTCTATGAAAAATCAGCCCTCACAAAACATCAGAGAATTCACACAGGGGAAAAACCCTATGAATGTAATGAATGTAGAAAAACCTTCAGCCAGAGGTCAGCCCTCACCAAACATCAAAGAAAAACACACAAGAAGAAAACTCCTATCAACGCTGCCCGCATGCAGAAGCCTGCATCTACAAATCAGATTCGTTGAACATCAGCAAAATCACAGGGCAGGAAAGCTAAGATGTCATCACATGTGGGAAAGTCCTCATCAATCAGTTATAGCTTCTTGGAACTAGAGGATTAATATAGGAGTGAAACCTACGAATGTTTTGAACATGTGAAAGCTTTCAACAAGCATTCAAAGATATTGAGGGGAGATTTATCATTTTAAGGAATATGGATAAGAATGTTTTTGTGGGAATGTTTAACTAGAAGTCCTATTTCAGATGTGATAACCAAACTTATTACAGAAAGGATAACAGAAAATATTCTGTTAATAGATTGTGAAATGTGGAGCTTTTGTAAAAGGAGGAATACTTTAAATTGTTGATACAACAGCATTAAATATATGTGTGAAGACTTTCTGAGGTATATTGAACTATATATAGGCATGTAGTACATGAGTGTGCCATAGAACATGAATTATGGATATGTCAGATTTGTGATAGGAACCCACCACTATCTCTGAACCTCAACAGTATGGTATATGTAGACTAAGTAAAAACCAAGCAGTCCTGTAACCTGTGACCCAACAGTTCCACCTCTTGATAACATACTCTAAAACAAGAGTTCTCAACTGGGCATCCTAAAGGGTGTTTGGAAATACTGGGATTGCTTGGTTGTCACTGTGGCAGAGTGCTATAGGTGGTTAGTATATGAGAGGGCCAAAGACACCAAATGTCCTGCAACATGTCAGGAAAAGGACAGGAAGAAGAGACTCATCTACAATGCCTGTGGCTCCATCACAGAAAAATACCACCCTGGAGAAACTCTTGCATGTGTGCACCCACAGACCTATACCAGAATGTTCATTGCAACACTGCAATAATTTTTTGAGTAACAATTTACAAAAATGGAAAGTAAAAAATGTCCATTAACAATAGACTAGATAAATAAATGTTGGTTTTGGTCATACCATGGGGATAATATATGGCAATGAAAATGAATTAATGAATTAAACACTTCAAGATGATTATGTTGAATGAAAAAAATATATAGCTATTTTACTGCATTTCAAAAATAAAATTCAAAAAACAAAGAACTCAGCAGTACATTGTTCAGGGAGATAGATAGATAGAAAGAAAGAAAGAAAGAAAGAAAGAAAGAAAGAAAGAAAGAAAGAAAGAAAGAAAGATAGATATAATGTGAACAGTCAAAGTACAAAGGAAAGCAAGTGGATGATTAACAAAACCTAGGATAGCAATTACATCTGTGGAAGAAAGAGGGACTTATGTTTACAGAGAAAGAGAAAGCTTCATGTTTTCTTAAATGACTCATGAGTATACAGGTATTGCTTTTAATATTTTATATCATATATATGCATATATAACTATTTCTGTTTATAGACTAATTTTCAAGAAGCAAGCTTCAAGATAATTGCATTAGAATGTTAAAAAAAAGTGGTATTTTGGCATAAAGATTCATCTATTTTTTGGGCAGCCCTGGTGGCTTAGCAGTTTAGCGCCACCTTCCACCCAGGGTGCGATCCTAGAGACCCGGGATCGAGTCCTACATCAGACTCCCTGCATGGAGCCTGCTTCTCCCTCTGCCTGTTTCTCTCTCTCTCTCTCTCTCTCTCTTTCATAAATAAATAATCTTAAAAAAAAACAGCAAAAAAAATCATCTATTTTTCTTTTTTTTTTAAGATTTTATATATTCATGAGAGACACAGAGAAAGAGAGAGAGAGGCAGAGACACAGGCAGAGGGAGAAGCAGGTTCCATGCAGGGAGCCTGACATGGGACTCCATCCCAGGTCTCCAGGATCAGGCCCTGGACTGAAGCAGCACTAAACTGCTGAGCCACCAGGGCTGCCCTCATCTATTTTTCTGTATCTAAAATTTCCACATTGACCCTTCTCAAGAGTCTATACCACTCATCTTTGTGCCTGCCTGGTCATCTTGATTTTCTTTATTATATTTTGCCTTTTGCTTCCTAGTAAAATTAATCCTAATTTTTTAAAAATAATACAGTGAACATTGACCAAGATAGAAAAAATAAAGTGAAAAAGTACATTAAATAGTAAATATAAATAACAATGAAAAAAACAATAAAAGTTCTCCCAAACGAGAATAAGTTGAATTCACACATCAAAAACAGTGGTGGGGGGAACCCTGAGTGGCTCAATGGTTTGGCACCTGCCTTTGGCCCAGGGTGTGATCCTGGAGTCCTGGGATCGAGTTCCATGTGGGGCTCCCTGCGTGGGGCCTGCTTCTCCCTCTGCCTGTATCTCTGCCCACCCTCCTCTCTCTCTGTGTCTATCATGAATAAATCAATAAAATCTTTTAAAAAAACAAAACAAAAACAAAAACAGTGGTGGTTTAATTGTTGGTTTAAAACCACCTTATAAAAAAAATAAAAATAAATAAATAAATAAAAACCACCTTATGTGTGGTTTGCAAAAAAACCAATATATATATATATATATATATTTCAGATATATATATCTGAAACCAGGTGACAAAGGAAGTTTGAAATTTAAGGGATTGGGGTGCACCTGGGTGGCTCAGTCAATTAAGCATCCAGTTCTTGATTTTGGCTCAGGTCATAATCTCAGGGTTATGAGATTGAGCCCTGCATCAGGCTCCATGCTGGGTGTGGAGCCTGCTTAAGATTCTCTCTCTTCCCTCCCTCTACCTACCCCCTCTCTAAAAAAAAGAAAAGAAAAAGAAATTTACGGGATTGGGCAAAAGATGTTATATAGATGGATAGATATTGATATTTATAAATATAGGTATATATCTTTTCTACCTTTTTTTTTTTCATTCATCCACTAAAGCAAAACTACCTACTGGTAAGTCATGTGATTATATCATTTAACTCAACTGTGCTCTTAAATATTAGGTTCTTCAGCCTCCCACCAAAAATAATCTCATAAGGAGGCGCCTAGGTGGCTCAGTCAACCAAGCATCTGCCTTAGACTCAGGTCATGATCTTAAAATCCTGAGATTGAGCCCTCCATCAGGTTCCCTGTTCAGTGAGGATCCTCCTTCTCCCTCTCTCTCTGCCTCTCCTCCCTGCTGTGTGCGCTCTCTCTCTCTCTCTCTGTCTCTCTCTGTCTTTCAAAGAAATAAATAAAATCTTAAGAAAATGATCTTATAGGGCAATAGCCATTGATATGAATATATGTTCAGGTGATGCTGCCTTTCTGTCTTAATGGTTTTAACCTACCCTGATTTGAGGATCCAAAGGAAGCTCTGGAAAGAGGAGAGAATGGGCTTTCAAGCATGTGTGTCGTTTTGATTGAAGATGCTCCCTTGGTTGTCATTTTTATTAAGAAACGTTTTTAAGGTGCTTATTTTAACTTTACTTGGAATGATGGACAGGGCACTGAGAGTGGGCAACTTGACTTCTCATCTTGACATTCCCTCCAGCTCAATTTTATTAACTTTTAAAACGAAGAGCAGGGCAACCCCAGTGGCCCAGCGGTTTAGCGTCGCCTTCAGCCCAGGACGCGTTCCTGGTAGACGCAGGATCGAGTCCCACATCAGGCTCCCTGCATGGAGCCTGCTTCTCCCACTGCCTGTGTCTCTGCCTCTCTCTCTCTCTGTCTCTATGAATAAATAAATAAAATCTTTTAAAAATAATAAAATAAAATAAATAAATCGAAGGGAAGATTTAGACCATATTATTGTCTTAGTCCACTTGGACTGCTATAATAATACTGCAGAGTGAGGGCCTAATAAACAACAGAAATTTATTTCTCACAGTGCTGGTGGCTGGGAAGTCCAAGATCATGGCAGCATCTGGTGAGGGCTCCCTTCCTGGTGCACCGTGTCCTTATGGGGTAGGAGGGGTGAGGGAGCTCTGTGGGGTCCCATATAAGGGCACTAATCCTTCATGATAACTCCATCCTCATGACCTAAGTACCTCTCATGACACCTCCTAATATCATCACTTTGGGGGGGGGGCATGGCTAGAATTTCCATATGTGAATTTTGGAGGGATACAAACAGGACATAACAGCTATAACTAAAAAAAAAAAAACAGCTATAACATTTTTCTGGTATTATCATTTTGAACTTTGTATGTCAATTTTAAGCACATCCTTAAAAGCCAAAGGTGATGATCTGGAAAGAAAGTGGAGAATAAGGCAAGCATGGAGCTGGTTGTCCTCAGCTGAGCCTGATGCTTCTCTCCTACCTAGCTCACAGACTCTGGTAATAGTCCTTCTCTGGTGGAGTCTGTTTCCTGCCAGTCCCCTCAGCTCAGATCACGTCCCTGAAAGTTGCCCCAAACCTTCCTTCGTCACCTAGTTCTGACAGTATCTGCAGAGGGTAACACTGCAAACTTTGCACACTCTGAACAGGAGGATCAAGAATTTCTTCTGACCCAGCTGCCTGTCTGGAACCCTCCTGCCTCTTCTCAGAGCTTTGGTGAAAAGTCTCATGTGTGTCCCCTTGGTGGATTATTATTCCTGGGGTATCCTCCTAACACACAAGAATTCGTGTATTTATGTGGAGTCAGTGTCTGGGCTCCAAGCCCACTTTATATGGAATATCTACCTCTAACACATCTTTTTTTTTTTTTAATTTTTATTTATTTATGATAGTTACACAGAGAGAGAGAGAGAAAGGCAGAGACATAGGCAGAGGGAGAAGCAGGCTCCACGCACCGGGAGCCCGACGTGGGACTCGATCCCGGGTCTCCAAGATCGCGCCCTGGGCCAAAGGCAGGCGCTAAACCACTGCGCCACCCAGGGATCCCTACCTCTAACACATCTGTCTGATGGCACCTGCTGGGCCCTGGAATCTCAAACTTGGCCTCCGGCAAATTCAAACAGGGGTTCTAAGACTGTGAGCTATCCTGAAGCTACAGAAATTCAATCTGGCCTCAAACTCTAAAGAAATACCAAGAAATCCAAGGACTGGAAGGCAAGAGTAAATTTTAACCCAACATTTGTTTCCTGGGGTCACTTGAGGGTATTTTTTTGGGCTAAATGCTCTGAAGAATTCAAAGATGGTTAAAGTCCAAGTCTGGGTTTTAAGCAGTGTAGTATGGAGCGCCTGGGTGGGCTCAGTCATCAGAAGAGCAGGAGACTCTTAATCTCCGGGTCGTGAGTCAGAGCCCCACATTGGGTGTAGAAATTACTTAAATAAATAAAACTTAAAAAAGGGAGAGAGAGAGAAACATAATCTAAGCTCATAATTCAAAAATCTAGAAAAAGAATAAAATAAACCAAAGCAAGCACAAGGAAAGAAACAATACAGAGAAGATACCAATGACATTAAAAATAGAAAAACAATAGAAAAAAAACAATGAAGGTAAGAGTTGTTTCTATAAAAAGATCAATAATATTGATAAGCCTCTAGGAAGATTGATACAGAAAAAAAAGACACAAATTACCAATATCAATAATGAAATTCAATATCATGACAGACTCTACAGACCTCAAATCTATGAACAGCTTTATATCTATAAACTTGACAACTTAGATTAAATAAACCAATTCTGAGGGCAGCCTAGGTGGTTCAGTCGATTAAGCATCTATCTCTTGATCTCAACTCAGGTCTTGATCTCGAGGTTGTGATTTAAGCCTCACACTGAGCACCACGATGGGCATGAAGTCTACTTTAAAAAAATAAAATAAAATAAAATAAAATAAAATAAAATAAAATAAAATAAAATAAAATAAAAAATAAAATAAAATAAAATAAAATAAAATAAAATAAAATAAAATAAAATAAATAAAATAAAAAAATAGGGACACCTGGGTGGCTCAGCAGTTGAGTAGCTGCCTTTGACTCACAATGCGATCCTGAGGTCCGGGATGGAGTCCCACATCAGGCTCTTTGCCAGGAGCCTGCTTCTCCCTCTGCCTATGTCTCTGCCTCTCTTTGTCTCTCATGAATAAACAAATAAAATCTTTGAAAAATAAAAATAAGATAATAAATAAACCAATTTTTCAAAAAATACAAACTCTCATAACTCACCCAATATGAAATAGAATTAAAGAAACTGAATTTGTAATGTAAAAATTCCCCCAAAGGCCGTATCCAAGCCCAAATGATTTCACTGAAGAATTCTACAATATATTTAAAGAACTAACACCGATTCTATGCACTTTCTTCCAGATCATCAAAGAGAAGAAAGCACTTCCCAATTCAGTGTATGAACCTAGTACTCACAGATACCAAAACCAAAAATTTTTTAAAAATACACGATAAAAAAACAGACCAATATTCCTTTGACTATATGCACACAAATCCTTAACAAAATATTAGCAAATAGAATTATTTATTAATTATATGAAAAGGCATTAATATCGAAAAGAATTATATACCATGGGGCATTATTGCATGGATGCAAGGCTGGTTCAATATTCAAAATCAATCAATATAATCCATCATCTTAATAACCTAAAATGAAGTTTATCAACCAATGAAGGAATCAACCTTGTACCAACCAATGAAGGAAAACTGTTGACAAAAAGTATTTGAAATTCATGATAAAAAAAACTCAGAAAAATAGGAATAGATAGTAGCTTGATTTTTAGCTACCATCTGCCTTTGGCTTAGATAGTGATCCGGGAGTCCTGGGATCATGTCCCACATCAGGCTCCCCATAGGGAGTCTACTTCCCCCTCTGCCTATGTCTCTGCCTCTCTGTGTCTCTCATGAATAAACAAATAAAATCTTTTAAAAAATAAAATACCATTTTAAATTGCTCCAGGAAAAGCCTATGGTTAGATGTAAATCTAACAAAATATGTGCAGAACTTGCATGCTGAAAACTAAATAATGCTAATCAAAGATGATCTAAAGGATCCCTGGGTGGCTCAGCAGTTTAACACCTGCCTTTGGCCCAGGGCGAGATCCTGGCGACCCGGGATCGAGTCCCATATCAGGCTCCCGGCATGGAGCCTGCTTCTCCCTCTGCCTGTGTCTCTGTCTCTCTCTCTCTGTGTCTTTCATGAATGAATAAATATAGTCTTTAAAAAAAAAAAGAAGGTGATCTAAAGAAATGGAGAAACTTCTATACCTTGTTCGTGGATTGGAAAACTTAACAAGAGTAAAGATGTCAATTCTCCTCGTACTGATACATAGGTTTAATGCAGTTTCTATCAAAATCACAGCAGGAGTTTGGTTTGATTTGGCTCTTTTGGTAGAAATAGGCAAGATTATTCTAAAGTTTATATGGAAAGACAAAGGAACTAGAATAGCTAAAACAATTTTGGAAAAGAGGAATAAAATGGAAGACTGAGTCTACAGGAGATTTATGATAAAGCTACCAGAATCGAGACTGTGTGGTATTGGTGAATGGATAGACCCACAGATCAATGGAACAGAATAGGGAACCCAGAAACAGACCCATACAAATACGCCCAACTGATTTTTTACAAATGTGCAACAACAATGGAGGAAGAGTAGACTTTTGGACAAATGATGCTGCAGCAATCAGACATGTATAGATGGAGAAATGAACCTCGACCTCCAGAGGAGCAGAGTATGAGCTTTGGATTCGGACACACCTGACTTTTAATTCTAGTTTTGCCCCTTGACCACGGTGGGGTCCTGACTCTGTCGTTAAACTCGGCTAAACCTCCACCCAAGCCTGGAGCTTCACAACGACACCTTACGGATACTGGGAAAATAGCAGGTGAGTGCATGGGCTACGTTAATTTACTGGGCGATGTTCCCGAAATGGCCGGCAGGGGGCTCTACTCGCACATGAAAGACGGCCGCCTCCCAGAAAGCTTGGGGCCCTGCAGGCCCTGCAGACCCTGCCTCGGCATTTCAGCCTCCCGTTTCCATAAATCTATCTTCACGCACAGTGCTGAGGAAACATTTTTCACAGCTCTGTGTGTCCCTGTGTTTCTGTTAAAGAATCAATCGATCATTGTAATTATAAAACCTCCTTTTCCTTGCCCACCTTAATTATTTTCAAATGGGAATAGGCGTGCAATCTCAACGGGACCAGTCTGCCCCCAACTGGGTGAAAATTGATTCTTGGGTCCCACCCAAAATCTTAGATACTGCAGTGGTCGATAGCCTTCAGAGGACCACAGTATATAAACAGGTATACAATATATCTAAATTAAAATTTCATGAGGAAGGGAACAATTAGGGGGAAAATATCTAAAAAGGCTTTTCAGTGGGGTGGGTGGGCTGTAACCTAAAAAATAAAGATTGAGAAGCACTGCAGTAAGGGGAGATGAATCCAGAGAACATCCCATTATTACCCCACATCTGAATTTAGGACAATCCCTTCTCTGGCAACTTGGGGTATGCCATGGTGCTGTCCAACCTCAACAGCTCCTCAGTCAAGATCTTGTTATTGCTCAGAATGCACTCCCCCAAGGAAAATTTAAGTTCCAATGTTCCATTACAATCATTCCCAAAAGTTTCCCCCTGCACCATCCTGTTCCCTCCTTTTTCTTTTCCCTCCAGTCCATCCCCAAACAGCTACTGATCTTTGTGTCACTGCAGAAGAGTTTGCCTTCTTCAGAGTGTTATATAAATGAAAGCAAACAGTACGTACTCTTTCTTTTTCGCTTGTTTCACTCAGCATAGTTATTTTGAGATGCACCCATGTTGTTGGGTACATTAGTAGTCCATTCCTTTGTACTGCTGACTACTATTCCAATACACCAAAATTTGTCCATTCATTCACTTGCTTGTGGATATTTGGTTTGAGTCCAGTTTGATGTTACCATGAATAAAGCTGCTGTGAGTATTCACGTGCAAGTCTTTGTGCGGACATGGATTTTCATTTCTATTGAATGAATACCTAGGAGACACACCACTGGCTTGTATGACACATGCATGTTTAACCTGACTACAAAGAGGCTGATTAAAGTCCCCTTGCCCGGCCTATGGGGCCCCTTTCCCACTCTTCTGGGAAGCCACCTTGCACAATTCTAAAGGAGTCTTTCCTGGGAAGCCTGCTCAAATGATGCCAGATAGCCACACACTCCCTTTGGAGACTGGGGAGTTGACAACCACTTTCATGATGCCTATGCCAAGAAGATTTTCTGGAATCTCTCTCCAAAGGAGAGAAAACACACCTACACACGTGTAATCTCTGGAGTGACAGAGTGCCTCTGCTACAGTACAAAAATGTGGGAAATACAGAAAGTACAAAGAAAATTAAAATGGCCCACGATACTACCACTTAGAGGTAAGAAAGGCCAACGATCCGCTATATTTCCTTCCAGTCTTTTCCTAGATGCATTATACATAAAATGTGTGATCCTGTGCCTCTTCTACGCTAAATACATATTTTTCACAACTTAACTTTCCTGATCAGCTTGTTCATCATCCCTTTGAAAAGTCACAATCTGGGGCACCTGGTGGCTCAGGGGTTAAGCATCTGCCTTTGGCTAGGTTGTGATCCTGGGTTCCTGGGATCCAGTCCCGCATCAGGCTCCCTGCAGGGAGACTGCTTCACCCTATGTCTCTGCCTCTCTCTGTGTCTCTCATGAAGGAAGAGAGGAAAGAGAAAGAAAGAAAAGAAAGAAAGAAAGAAAGAAAGAAAAAGAAAGAAAGAAAGAAAGAAAGAAAGAAAGAAAGAGAAAGAAAGAAAGAAAGAAAGAAGGAAGGAAGGAAGGAAGGAAGGAAGGAAGGAAGGAAGGAAGAAAGAAAGAAAGAAAGAAAGAAAGAAAGAAAGAAAGAAAGAAAGAAAACATCTTTTAAAAAAAAAGTCACAATCCCTCACTCAGCTTCCAGAGGCGAGCCCACGTTAGGGTTCCAAACACATCAACTCAAGGAGAGGCTGGATCCCTAGAAGGGCCCTGTAAGACCATGACAGATAACAGTATGCTGGGAAAGAGGGAGATGCCAGTATTTCAAAACCACTGGCACGGGGTCCAAGTTGGCAAGTATCCCCACAGACCCATTTGAGATAGTGTAGAAATGGATATATTTTATTCCTTTCATTTTAATTCAGCCTTACTATTTATTTTACTCTATTATTTCCTTTTTCTTGTTTTTGCTGGTTTGATAACATGGCCATTATCTTTTTTTTTCTTGTAGAGTTTAGTGTTCTATACTTTTCCGTTCTGACAGCAGTTACCTTTTTCCCTTTTAACATTTAGAATAAAGTACATAATTGCAATTATGTAATATTCTATTATATGAAAAAAATACCATATATTTCCCATTTATAATACTTTTAAGATGACCCATTTATAACACTTTTACATCTCCAGGATCCCCAAGGCCCTAAGAGACATAAAAGCTTTTAGCCTCCTCTTCCATCTGCCCCTCCCCTGAAATACCAGGTGGAGGTCCTCCCATATTAATAGTAGACTTTCCCATAGGATTCCTTTTCTCTCAAAAGTCTGTAGGTTATCCTTACACTATCATGTGCTTCCGCGTAGCAGATAAGAAGTCCAATGCCTGCCTTATTGGTTTTCTTCTTTGTAAGTTACTTATTTTCCCTCCCTGGGAGCAGGGAAGCTTTGTAATTAGCCTCGGAACTCAGTCTATTTTTCAGGACATGCCTAAAGGTGAGTATTATTTTTTCTAAGTTCTGTTTGTAATTCAGCAAACCCTTCAAATCTTCAGATCAAGTATTTATGGGGAAAATTTCAGGGAAGATTTCCTCCATTCTGTTTAATCAATGCGTGTCTTCCATTTCCTCTACCTTATGAGCTTCCAGTATTTCAATAATAGTAATTCCAATATTGAATAATTCCAATGGCCTGGTATTCGGTGGCCTGCGTCATTTCCTCAAACCTCTCTTTTTCACCTTATAATTTCCATCCCTTCAAAATTTTTTTTTTAATTTTTATTTATTTATGATAGTCACAGAGAGAGAGAGAGAGAGGCAGAGACACAGGCAGAGGGAGAAGCAGGCTCCATGCACTGGGAGCCCGATGTGGGATTCGATCCCGGGTCTCCAGAATCACGCCCTGGGCCAAAGGCGGGCGCCAAACCGCTGCGCCACACAGGGATCCCCAAAATTTTTTTTAATAATTTTTATTTATTTATTTATGATAGTCACAGAGAGAGAGAGGCAGAGACACAGGCAGAGGGAGAAGCAGGCTCCATGCACCGGGAGCCCGATGTGGGACTCGATCCCGGGTCTCCAGGATCGCGCCCTGGGCCAAAGGCAGGCGCTAAACCGCTGCGCCACCCAGGGATCCCCCCTTCAAATTTTTGATGCGTGTTTTACGTCTCCACTGGGTAGTATTCCATGTCAGGTTCCAGCAGCGACCATCCCCTCCTCTGCTCCTCTGCTGAGATGTTTAGTCTGAACATGAGATTTTCCATCCACCCAGGACACATGTATCGCCCTGCACCTGTAGCTCCTCGGCGGTGCTCTCATCATTGATTTCTGTTCAGGGCATCCTCTCTCTCCTCCAGTAGGTTTATGCCCGCTCTTCTCTGTGATGTGCTAGTTCTTTCTCTTGCTCTCCTCTAGGTCCCTGTACACGTGTTCCTATTTTCCTTTGCTGGCTCATCAGGGCACGTGGTCAGCTGCTGGGGATCTTTGGCAGAGTAATGGACAGACAGCCCAGCGGCCTTGGCCCCTCTGGGTCAGCAGTTCCTTAGCTGGTAAGTCGTGGTTCCCAGAAGGACTCTCTCTGCTCTCCAATCTCCTCAGCTGACATTTTCCTGGGGAAGAGGTAAGAGGTACATTGTTTATTCCCCCAAAGCATTTTATGTTTGTTTCTTTGTTTTTTAAGTAGGTTCCATGCCCAACATGGGACATGAACTCATCACCCTGAGATCAAGAGTTGCATGCTAAAGAAAAAAAAAAGAGTTGCATGCTCTACTCACTGAGCCAGCCAGGCGCACCTGTTCCACAGCATTTTAAGTGCCCCAGAGCAATGAACCCAAAGCACCGTCACTTGGACAAGTGCAGCATCTCTCTCAGGATGTACTAAGATGTCTATAGATCAAATATTCCCATATTTAACAGTTTTCCTTCTGACCATGACTCCTCGCTCTGTGCTTCCTCTTTTTTAAAAAAAAGATTTTATTTTATTTATGTATTCGAGAGAGACAGAGAGGGGGAGAGAGAGGCAGAGACACAGGCAGAGGGAGAAGCAGAGGGAGAAGCAGGCTCCATGCAGGGAGCCCGAACTGGGACTCAATCCGGGACTCCAGGATCACGCCCTGAGCTGAAGGCAGCACTAAACTGCTGAGCCACCCAGGCTGCCCTCGCTCTGTGCTTCTGGTCTCCAGGCTCTCACTAAGAGTGAGAAGCAGAGAATTTCTCTGCCACTCCCTTCTTCTGGGCTCCAGATCAGCAAGGTCTTGCATCCACCCTGAACCTCAGAATCTTCTTGCTTCAAAGAATGTTCTGTAGTTAGCTTTAAGTTGAAGGAGGATGGCGGCAAGGATGTATTCAAGAACCATCTCCCCAGAATTCCCAGAGGAAAAATCATTATATTCCAAAATACCATAGGCCATTTCATAGACCATGGTGCAATAGAACCAAGATCATCAACTAGAAGAAGCAAGCAAAAAAAACCCAAAAACTTCACCATCAACAAAACCCTCACAGGCATAAATATCAAAGTTCACTCTTTTAACTATCTGTGGGGTTAAAGAGAAAATCAAGATAGAAGTTATGAATTATTTCTAATGAATAACCATGAGAAGAGAAAATACCCAAATCTATGAGATGTGACCAAAGGAGAATTTGAAAGAAGACATAGAGATTTATAAAACTGTATTAGAAAAACAAGCAAAAGATTAAAAGTAATGAAGAGGCCCCAGGTAAAGGTAGTACATTGAATATTCAAGACTAATTTTGCTTCCACTGAGACACCTATTAAAAAGAAAGAGATTTCATTTTCACCTATGTTTTGAAAATTTTCAAATCCCCAGAAAAGGCAGAAGAACACTACAATAAACATGTCTATATGAACCACCTAGATGCAGCAGTTGTTATGATTTTGCCACATTAGCTTTATCTCTCTGTCTCTCTCTTAGTACGTAGATACACATTTTTGTTCCTGAATCATCGGCATTAGTTACCAATATTATGACACTTCACTCTTTTCTTTTAAAGATGTATTTATTTCTGTGAGAGAGTTAGAAGAAGGGGGAGGACAGAGGGAGAGAAAGTCTCATGCCAAGTCTCCCCACACGGAGCGCAGAGCCTGACAGGGGCTCCATCCCAGGACCCAGAGATCCTGACCTGGGCCGAAACCAATAGTCAGACACTTAATCAGCTGAGCCACCCAGGCATCCAGGCAAGAGTCAAGAGTGAATGATGACACTTTTCTCTTAAGCCTGTATCCCTTAAGAATAAGGACAACCTCCTATGGTCATAGCTGGCTTTCTCAGAAGAAAAACTCCAAAGCAGAGATTTGCATGTGGAGCACCCCTGGGATTCACATCTGTGAAAGGGAAGGAAGGTCTAGGCAGAGGGAGGAGGTGGGCTGTTATGCAGATTCAGTAAAAGCAGGTGAAGCCTCTAGAGGAGCTTTGAAGCTTATGCTGGCACTTCAGAGTTGTCCCAAGTTGGTATGAGGGAAGCTGGGCCTTTATACTCCCCTGTCAACCAGTAACTGGACATGGGCTGCCCGGGGATCTGATCTTGGGTGAAGCAGTTTTCTTCAGCCCAGGCACTCCCTGAAGAGTGCTGACAACTGAGGACTATGTGCTGGCCGTGTGGAGGCCGAGAAAACTAAGGCCATTCCACCTTAGGTTCAGTGTTAGCACAAGTACAGCCATCTCAGACCCTGTGAATAAGAGCTGAACTTTACCTTACTTCAGTTAAGCCCCATATTAGAATGAGAACAGAGCTCAAGCCAGTGGCAGGAAGCCCCATATCAGAATGAGAACAGAGCTCAAGGCCCTTGAAAGCCCCGTATCAGAATGTAAACAGAACTTGAGAAACTCCTCCCCCGCTTCTGGAGGGCCCCTAGACCAGCCCATAAATCTAAGCTGGAACCCACCTTGGGGTCCAAGTCCCTGCTCCGCTGTGTCCACTTGGGTCCACTTGGACCCAAGCTCGAGCTTGTAAATAAACCCTCGTGTGTTTGCATCGGTGTCGGCTCCTTGGTGGTTTCTCAGATTTGCAATCTTGGGCACAACTTTTGGGGGCTTGTCCAGGATCCAAAAGACCCCCAGGACCCCATCCAGAGGGTTTCACGCCTGGTGAGTGCACTCAACTTTTTCCACCTTTTGCGTGCATATTTTCTGAGAGCTCTAAACTGTATTTTTACCTGTAGGAATTCCAATCTGTATTAGGTCGACATTGGCTTAGGTGGACGCCTGGCGGGCCCTCAACCGGGGGTCTTGAGGAGATGTCCCTTGCCCCCGCCTGGAGGACAGAGTCCTCATCTGTAAGGGGGACAGGGTCCTCGTCTCTAAGGAGGACGGGGTCCTCATCTGTAAGGAGGACCGACTGCCAGCCCTTCGGTTTACTTTCTGTTTGGTCTCTGCAGCCGCACTGGAACTATTGTGTACTTGTTAATCATCTTTACTGTCTGTGTCTTGGTGTGGATTGGGGACATAATGGGGCAGACACAAACCACTCCCCTGTCTCTTTCACTCTCCCACTTCTCAGACGCTAGGGAAAGAGCTCATAATCTGAGCACAGACATAAGGAGAGAGAGATTTCAAATTTATTGCGTATCAGAATGCCAACCTTTGATGTGGGATGGCCCCGAGAAGGAACTTTCCACCTACCTATTATCTTACAGGTTAAGGCCGTGATCTTCAGGGACAAACCAGATGGCCACCCTGACCAGGTGCCCTACATCCTTGGTCTGGCAGGACATGACCGAGGATCCCCCTCCTTGGCTAAAACCATTTTTACCCCCCAAAGCAGGACCTACCGAGATTCTAGCCCTGCAGAAAGCCGAGAAGGAGACCGACTCTACTACCAAAGCGCCCCTTTATCCAGTCTTGCAGGATTCCTCCCTGGAAGACCTGATCCTCCTGCCACCCTACCTGATGCTCCCTCTTCCTTACGTCCCTCCATTGGGAGCACCAGGGGCTGCAGAAGGGGCACCCCCCACCCCCAACAAGGGAGTCCCTGTGCGAGGGCCAGCAGCGGGGAACACGCAGATGGACCCACCAGGTGAGCCCACCTCCAAATGCAAGGCCGGACAACTCCACCACCCTTCCCCTTGGGGCCATGGGGCCCCCCCCCCAACAAGACTGGTGGACAGATAATGTTATACTGGCTGTTCTCCACCAGTGATTTATATAATTGGAAAACCCAAAATGCAAAGTTCTCTGATAATCCGAGAGATCTAATTGGGCTTTTAGATCCTGTTCTCTTTACCCACCAGCCTACTTTGGGATGACTGCCAACAGCTCTTGCAGGTTCTCTTCACCACCGAAGAGAGAGAATGAATTCAGGTGGAAGCCCAGAAGTCTGTCCTGGGAGAGGACAGACAACTGACTCAAAACCCAGACCTTATAAACGCTGCCTTCCCCTTATCCCGCCCCACCTGGGACCACAACTAGGCTGAAGGTAAGGAGAGACTCCGGCTCTACTGCCAGACTCTGCTGGCAGGTCTCCAGGCTGCTGCGCGCAAGCCTCCCAATCTGGCCAAGGTATATGATGTGAGACAGGGTAAGGACAAGAGTTCAGCAGCCTTCTTAGAATCATAGAGGCTTTTAGGCAGTACACCCCTAAACCCAGAAGCCCCAGAAACAAAGGCCGCAATTATCATGGCCTTTGTTAACCAGGCCGCTCCAGACATTAAAAAGAAATTGCAAAGAGTAGAGAGACTAGGAGAGAAGAGCTTGCAGGGACTTAGTAATAGTAGCAGAAAGAGTCTATAATAATAGAGAAAGTCCGGAAGAGCAACAAACCAAACTAAGTGACCAGCAGACCCGAACCCTGGCCAAGATCCTGCTGGCCACAACCATGGACAACCCACAGGAAAGACGGAGGCACCTCAAGAAGCTGGCTTCAGGGCCAGGTAAGGAGGATGGCCCTGGTCCCCATCGGGAGCACCATAAACTGAACAATAACCAATGTGCTTATTGCAAAGAAAAGGGCCACTGGGTGAAAGACTGCCCTAACAAAAGATCTAAGGCCCCTGCCAAGCTCTTGGAGATGGAGGACCTGAACAACTAGGGGAGTCGGGATTTGGCACCCCTCTCCAAGCCCAGGGTAACTCTCAGAGTGGAGGGGCAACCCATTGAATTTCTAGTGGACACTGGGGCACAACACTCGGTTTTATTACAACCCCAAGGGAAATTGGCAAACAAGACTTCATGGGTGCAAGAGGCCACGGGCACCAAACAGTACTCATGGACTACCCGAAGAACTGTGGATCTCAGCATGGGCTGGGTATCCCACTCCTTCATGGTCATCCCTGGGTGTCCCTACCCACTGTTAGGTCAGGATTTACTCACCAAGATGAGGGCACAAATTTGCTTCCATCCCGAAGGGGCAAAAATCCTAAACAAGGAGGAGCACCCAAAAAAAAAAAAAAAAAGGAGGAGCACCCAATTCAGAATTCAGGGTGCTCCTCCCCACCGGGAACACAGCTTGTCCTGAGTTTAGAGGATGAAAATCGTCTCCACCAAATGCCCTCAGCCCCAATGACTGACATTGACCGTTGGCTGCAGGAATTTCCCCAAGCATGGGCAGAAACTGGGGGAATTGGGCTGGCCCAGCACCGACCGGCCATATACATAGAACTAAAGCTGGGGGCAGACCCTGTCAGGGTCTGCCAGTACCCCATGCCTCTAGTCTCCCTAACCCAGACTGGGCCCCCTGTCTGCATGACTGTCAAGAAATTTTGGCGCAGGTGCACGGAATCAGCTGATCTCCAGGACCAGCCACTGCTGAACGCGGACACCACCTGGTACACGGACGGCAGCAGTTTCATTCAAGAAGGAATCAGATATGCGGGGGCAGCTGTAACCGCGGAAACAAGACCCGATCTGGGGGCACCAACCTTGCCGGACACCCCCAACTATACTGATGCTGATTTACACTGGATCAAATGCTTGCCTATGACCCAGTGCTTGCGTGGCTGGTGGAGGGCCACAGACTCCGGCATCATCCTGCCAGAGGAACTAGGACGGCGAGTCCTATCCAAGATGCATCGGGGTACTCATATGGGAACAAGGAAGATGGAAGACCTCATACGACATGCAAAGACCACTATTAAAGATTCTCGAGCAAAGATTGAGCAGATTGTGGCAAGCTGCCACGCATGCCAGTTAACTAATGCCACCGCCCATGGATCTAACCCGGGCACCTGGCTCCGAGGGGACCACCCAGGAGCCTACTGGGAAGTGGACTTCACTGAGGTAATACCTGGAAAATGCAGATACAGGTATTTACTAGTGTTTGTAGATACTTTTCAGGATGGACAGAGGCATTTACCACCAAACATGAAACAGCACAGACCATGACCAAGAAACTGCTGGAAGACATCTTACCGAGGTATGGTTTCCCTGTTAAGACTGGATCAGACAACAGCCCAGGATTCATCTCTAAGGTAACACGGGGAGTGGCACTAGTTCTTGGGGCAGATTGGAAATTACTTTGTGCATATAGGCCCCAAAGCTCAGGGCAGGTAGAGAGGATGAACAGAACATTAAAGGAGACCTTAACTAAATTAGCCCTGGAGACTGGCGGGGACTGGGTGACTCTCCTCCCCTTTGCCCTATATAGGGTACAAAACTCCCCATATAAGATGGGACTGACCCCCTACAAGATCATGTTCGGTCTTCCTCCACCTGTTATCCCCAATTTGAAACCTGAGGTGCTTGCTGAATTTGATGATCACCAATTTCTTTTCTCCCTCCAAATGTTACAACGAACCCATGAGCAGGTGTGGCCTAAGCTGAGGGCCCTCTATGAGACTGGGCCACCCCCGGACCCCCATTGATATTGGCCGGGTGACTGGGTGTATGTCCGGAGATACCAACACCAACACTTCAACCTTGCTGGAAGAGACCCTACATTGTGATCCTGACCACTCCCACTGCTCTCAAGGTTGGGGGGATTACTCCCTGGGTCCACTACACCCACGTCTGGCCAGCTGACCCACATGCCTTTCTCAAGGACTTTGTTCCAGAATAGAAAGGCCAACCAGACAAGGACAATCCCCTAAAGCTAAGACTGCGACGTTCTCACTTATTTCCCACCTCCCTAGTCTGAGGTTGTCCTTCAAAATAAAAAGGGATTAGACTTAGTCTTCTTAACAAGGGGGTGTGGGGGTGCGGTATGTGCTGCCTTAAACGTAAGATGTTGCTTCTTCACTGGGACATAAACGGGAGCAAGAACAGCTACAAGGTTGGTTCGAATCCTGGTTTAATCATTCCCCCTGGCTCATTCTGAGAGCAACCTGGACCCATGATTGGGTCCTTCCTTAGGTTCCTCTGAGAGGGGGAAACGTGGAGGCTGAGAAAATTAAGGCCATTCCACCTTAAGTTCAACGTTAGCACAAATACAGCCATCTCAGGCCCCTGGGAATAAGAGCTGAACTTTACAGGAAAAACTGCAGAATGGGATCCCTGGGTGGCGCAGTGGTTTGGCGCCTGCCTTTGGCCCAGGGCGTGATCCTGGAGACCCGGGATCGAATCCCATGTCGGGCTCCCGGTGCATGGAGCCTGCTTCTCCCTCTGCCTGTGTCTCTGGCTCTCTCTCTCTTTCTCTCTGTATGACTATCATAAATAAATAACAAATTTAAAAAAAAAAAGAAAGAAAGAAAAACTGCAGAATGTCCTTGACAGGGAATCCCATATCAGAAAGACAACAGAAAAAAAAGAGAGAGAGAGAGAGAGAGAGAGAGAAAAGAAAGAAATAAAGACAACAGAGCTCTGAATGCCCTAGGCAGAGAATCCCATATCAGATCTTAAGAAACTCCCCCCACCCTTTCCCCCATATTGGAATGGAAAAAATTCCTCCACCCCTTCTGAAAATCCCCTAGACCAGCCCATAAAAAACCCAGCTGTAACCCACCTCAGGGTCCAAGCCCCTGCTCTGCTGTGTGGAGTATACTTGGACCCAAGCTCGAGCTTGCAAATAAACCCTTGTGCATTTGCATCAGTGTCGGCTCCTCCAGCTCCTCTGTGGTTTCTCGGATTCGCAATCTTGGGCACAACAGGCAGTATCTCGAGCAGCTGAGCAGCCATGGGTCCTTCCCTCCTGGGGGATCGGGGAGTGCATTCAGTGTCCACCCCTGCCACTCAGCACCACTTCTTCATTTCAGTTCCAGAACTCCCATGGGCATCTTTCCTGGAAGGAACTTCTAAGAGCAGCCTTACAGGGAAAAAGCACAGCCCCTGCCCGTACAGCTGGTCTCAGGGCCACGCTGTTACTCCTGCTCTATCGAGGTGTTCCAGATCCAAAAATTGGCTTTGATCTGGAAACAGACAAAAAAGGCAAGAATGGCAATAATCACACCAGACAATTTGGATTTTTAAGATTAAAATCCCCAATTGGATAAAGAAGGACATTACTATTACACAATTTGTGAACAGGATGTAACAGGCAATAAAACCTTCTGCACCAAACAACATAGCAGGGGGCAGCCCTGGTGGCTCAGCGGTTTAGCGCCACCTTTGGCTTGGGGTGTGATCCTAGAAACCCGGGATCAAGTCCCACGTCGGGCTCCCTGCAAAGAGCCTGCTTCTCCCTCTGCCTGTGTCTCTGCCTCTCTCTCTCTCTCTCTCTGTCATGAATAAATAAATTAAATCTTTTAACAATTTTTAAAAAAACATAGCAGGTAAATGTAGAAAGCAAAAGTTATTGGAAATACAAAGAGAATCTCATGAAAATACAGTTTCAGTAGGAGGCTTCAATCTATCCCTTTCAAAACCAGTAGCTCTAATAGGGAAAATAGGCACCTAGAAGAATTAGTAAAATAGTCCACAAACTCAAACAAACGTTTCTTCATATACAGGATATGTATTTTTGTGTGTACATGACCATTTACCAAAATTTATCACCTACTGGGTCATGGAAAAATGTTGAAAATTTCAAGAAATTAGATATCTCATAGACTTTCTTATCTGCTCATCATTCAACTACAAAAAAAAAAAAAGAAAGGATTTAAAAGGTTACCAAAATAATACTAACTACTTAGAAATTAAGTGTAAGAAACACACTGTTTAGTAACACTCAAATCAAAGAAAAGCAAAAGTAAAATTACAAATTGTCTGGGAAACAGAAAAGGAGACTTCGCTGGAAAACTTACACGGACAGAAAAAGCTACACTCAAAGGAAATTTAGTAGCCTTAAATAATGCCATTAATACTGAAGAGAACTTGCTACTTGTATATGATTCACTTTAACCATTGCTTCATATCTGGAGCCACATCCTACACCCCCTCCTCTTCCCTGCTTCTGTCACCCCTCCCTTCCCCCTCCCTCCCTCCCTCCCGCCCTCCCTCCTCAGGCATTGCCCTGCTTCAGTGAACACGATTTGTTGGTCTCACTACGCACCACGATTCTCAAACTTCAACGAGCAAACACATCACCTAGGGCTCTTATTAAATTTCTGATTCTGTTTTAGTAGTTCTGGGTGGGGCCTGAGATTCTGCATTTCTAACAAGCTCCCAGGTGATGCTGTTAATCCTCTCCCTAACACATCCTTCAAAAAAAAAAAAAAAAAAACTTTTAAAAGTTTTACTTATTTAAGTAATCTCTACACCCAACACAGGGTTTGAACTCACAACCCCAAGATCAAGAGTCACCTTCTCCTCCTGCTGAGCCAGGCCAGGCACCCCACACACCTACTTTTAAGTAGCAAGGATATACACCATTACCTAAAGCAGTTAGCCTGATAGAATAGTAGGGTGGCCAGTCCAAGGCGTGGCTAAGGCATCAGCTCAGTTATAATTATACCTTTTAGGATTGGGATGCTGTCCTCCAGAATAGGGCATATGCACCAAACCAATGGCCTATGTATGGTAGGCGTGGTATCCCCGGGGAACAAATGAGTGGAGGAGATAGGATTAGCCTCCCACTATCTCCTGGCAATGCTAGAGTCTTCAAGCCAGTGGATTAGCAAACAAAGAAAGAAATGACTCTACCAGCTGGGATAGTCCACCTTGCAGCTCCAGGAATGAAAGTAGCTGCCATATAGTGGGGCTCAGTGTATGTTTGGAGCCCAGAGAATCATGGGGGCATCTCTTAGGGCTTCCAGAAAATTCCAGGCTATTGTAACATCCACAGTTAGACAGAGGCAAGGAAAGTAAGAGCCTAGACCTCTTGAGAAGGAAGGTCTGATGTCACCCCACCAGGCAAGCAGCATATGTCAGTTAAAGTGATGGCCATGGGGGAGAAAATTCTAGAATGGGTGGCACAGGAGGAAGCTGATAAATAGAAATTCCTACCCTGGAATGAGCTACCAGTGCAGAAACTGTATGTTAGTGTGCTAACCCTCTTAAAACTCCTTCAGGAACTGCGACAAGTGATCATCTTGAAGGACTGACTTGCATCTCTCCTCCTGGGGAAGAAATGAAGGCATCTTATTCTTAGATGTGCTCCAGATACCACAAGAGGGGAGAAGTGGATCTGAATGGTCCAAGGGCTGGAATATGCTAGACTTGCATTGTGCACCACCACATATCTCTGGCATTCTCCCTACAACCATCCCACCCACTAACTCATACCTACATTGCTTGCTTTGATTCCTAGATGGAAGGGCTCAACAGCGAGCCATTTCCTGGTCTTTTTTTTTTTTTTTTTTTAAGATTTTATGTATTTATTCATGAGAGACACAGAGAGAGGCAGAGACATAGATGGAGGGAGAAGCAGGCTCCTCACTGGGAGCCTGATGTAGGACTCAATCCAAGGACTCCGGGATCACAACCTGAGCAGAAGGCAGACACCCAACCAATGAGCGACCCAGCCACCCTCCTGGTCATTAAGTCTGGTCATGGTTGCCTCTACCATTGACAACACTGCAGCTTGAAGACCCCCATGGTAGCATGGACAGAAAAGGAGAGACAGACCATTATATGCACTGGCTAGATGGGTCCCAGAGGCTCTGGCTTCCCTAGATGCCCCCATACAGCATGGGTGTGCCCTGGTTAGTGCCCAGTGGGCAGATTTTGAACCAGAGGTGATGGAGGGACAAGAAGGAGCCATGAATAAATTTTGCTCATCTTCTCCAAGACTAACTCATGCAACTAGCTAGCTACACTATTCCAAAACTCTCAGTAATGCTCTGGCACACCCTGGCTCTCCTCCCTGACTCACTTTTCCCCTCAGCCTGATTTCTCTGAGGCTGCACTCATCCACAAAGTGTTAGCATGTAGACTTTTGCCACAGGCTCTGTTTTCTGGGAAGCCCAGGCTAAGACAACACAGTCCTTGAGAAATAAAAAAAAGAATGAGAAAATAAACTGGAAGCAAATTAAAAGAGAATTCATTAAAAAAATAAAATAAAATAAAATAAAATAAAATAAAATAAAATAAAATAAAATAAAATAAAATAAATAAAAGAGAATTCATTAAGATAGTGAGATGATATTTTAGGAATAATAGGGGAAAAAATTCAAAATTGCTTTCTTCAAGGAAAGTAATCCCAGTATATCACTCAGGGTTCTGTGTGGTCAGCAATACAAGCCGATTCTGATGATGATGCAGCAAGCAAGTTTGTTAGAAATATTGAGTAGCTCAGACTATTGCTATGAGGGCTGAAAAGCCAGACTCAAGATGAAGTAATGTCCCAACCCTACCCATGCTGTCTGCTGATAAACTGCCATTCCTGTCACCACCCCTCCCCCATGCCAGGACCTTGACCTTGGAACCACTGTCGGCAATGCCAACTGCAAAGCTCATTGCCTGTGCCACCTGGACCTACAGAAACAGCAACTCCATGCAGAACTGGATTCCCCATGTAACCAGCGCACTCCCCATTCATTCCACGAGGATCTAGTGCCCACATCCTAATGATGAAGGAGCTCTGGGAACTTGAGTTCTGATCCAAGCCTGGAGAGACAGGACTCATGACTGTGAATTTCTCCAAATCTGAGAGCGCTGTCCCGAATATGATGGGAAGTGAGGAACATGAGACAGATGTCTAGTAGAAGCAATAAGACAGCTACACTCCTGGTGAGGCAGATCAGAAATAAGAAATGGTCCTGGCAAGCTGATTATTGACTGATTATTAGCTGATTATTGTCAAGCTGTCAGATATGATGGTAGTTGGGGCTCCTGGATGGCTCAGTTGGTTAAGCATCTGCCTTCAGCTCAAGTCATAGATTCAGGGCCCTAGGTTCGAGTCCCACAGTGGGGTCTTTGCTCTGTGAGGAGTCTGCTTCTCCCTTTGTCCCTTTCTGTCCATTGCACATATGCTCTTTCTCTTTCTCTCTCAAATAAATGAATAAAATCTTAAAAAAAAAAGAAAAAAATATAATGGAAGCTGTGATATCATTAAAATTGTGAAGAATTATGAGAAGTTAATTTTAATATCTAATCCAACATATCCAAAATAGTATGATTTAGGGGCACCCTGGCGGCTCAGTTGGTTAAACATCTGCCTTTAGCTCAGGTCATGATCTTGGATCTCCTGAGATGGAGCCCCACATCAGGGCCCCCGCTCAGCAGGGAGCCTGCTTCTCCCTCTCCCTCTTGTCACTCCCCCTGCTTGTGCTCACTCTCATACTCAAATAAATAAAATCTTTTAAAAAATAGTATGATTTCAACATATATAAATATAATCAATCACTATAAAAGTAGTGAGACACTTTACATTCCTTTTTCTTTTTTTTTTTTTTTTTGTCCTAGGTCTTGGAAATCGGTGCGTGTGTGTATATATATATATATTTTTTTTTTTTTAAAGATTGCATTTATTTTTTTCAAGAGATAGAGAGAATGAGTGGGGGAGAGAAGCAGAGGGAGAGGGAGAGAGAGAATCCCAAGCAAACTCCACACTGAGCACAGAGCTTGATAACAGGGTTTGATCCCACAAACCCAAGGTCATGACCTCAGCTGAAATCAAGAGTCAAATGCTTATCTGGCTGAGCCACCCAGGTGTGCCAGAAATCGGTGTATGTCTTAAACATACAGTTCATTTCAGTTGGCCCAGTCACATTTCCCACGCCCAAAAGCCACATGTACCTCGGGACTACTATATTAAATAGTGCAGAGATAGTAGAAATAAAACCAGAACCCTATTTCACATGTCATTTGAACAAAAACAAATTCCAAGTGAATTAAAGATTTGAATCTAAAAATAGGGGATCCCTGGGTGGCTCAGCGGTTTGGTGCCTGCCTTTGGCCCAGGGCGTGATCCTGGAGTCCCGGGATCGAGTCCCATGTCAGGCTCCAGGCATGGAGTCTGCTTCTCCCTCCTCCTGTATCTCTGCCTCTCTCTCTCTTTCTCTGTGTCTATCATAAATAATAAATAAATAAATATTTTTTAAAAATGAATCTAAAAAATATAATGATTAAAATCTTAGAAGAAAACATGCAACGCTATACCTCCCTGACACTTGTAAGATCTATCAATCTGCAATGCAGATGGCAGGTAAAGGGTTAATGCCCATATACACAGAGTTTTGGCAAATTGGTATCAGAATAAAAATAGTTAGAAGCTCTCATAGGACAAACCCAAATGGTGAATAGGCCTAAAAAAATATCCAGCTTCTGTGGGAGTCAGGGAAATACATATTTAATAACAAGCCAGGGGCGCCTGGGTTGCTCAGTGGTTGGCTCAGTGGTCTGCCTTTGGCTCACGTTGTGATCCTAGGGTCCTAAGATCGAGTCCTGCATAAGGTTACCCGCAGGAATCCTGCTTCTCCCTCTGCCTATGTCTCTGTCTCTCTCTCATGAATAAATAAAATCTTAAGAAGAATCTTAAGAAAAAATAATAAGCCATCACTTTCCTCACATCAGACCAGCAAAATGGAAGCTTGAGAACACCTACTACAGACTGGGAAGGGACTCTCTTCACCATATCACAATGGCTGGATGTTGCCAGATTGCAATTCCACATATTCTTTGACCAGCAATCCCATGCCTGGGAATCCATGCCATAGAAATAAAAGCACCAAAATATATGTAGATGCAGATGTTCACTCAACAATCATGAGTATAGATAGAGGAATGGCTGAATAAACTGTGACACATTTATATCATGGCACATCACACAGCCACTAAGAAAGAATTTAATTTTTTTTAAAGATTTTATTTATTTATTTGAGAATGAAAGAGAGAGAGAGAGCATGAGTATGGGGAAGGGCAGATGGAGAGAGAGAAGCAGACCCCTCTGAGCAGGGAGCTTGACTTGAGGCTCGATCCCAGGACCCCAGGGTCATGACCTGAACCAAAGGCAGACACTTAACTGAACTGAGGCCCCAGGTACCCCTAACAAAGAATTTCTTGACTTGAGGGCACTTCTGTCCTCCATCCCTGCAAGATGCAGAGAAATGTATAAACTATGGTTTCATTTCTGTAAGAGATAGGGAGAAAAATCTATATGGCTGTGTGTATTTACATCTGATTTTATGAGCACAAAGAGAGAGCCAGGAAGAGATCATCGCTCTGCCAGCAAAGTTCTCTGGGAGGAGGGGAAGCAAGCAGGTGGTACAGATAGAAACACGAGAAGGCAGCAAAGAAAAATATGAGAATAGAGAAAAGAGGAGGGTTAAGAGAAAAAACTATTATTTCAAAGACGGACAATTTCTGTAAAGTTATCATGTGTGTTTGAAAAGGGCAAACATTTATCTCCACATAAATCTATTTGATAAAGCTTGTGAACCATGGTATTTCAAATCTTCCATGTGCTTTACTTGATGTTTTGACTACTTGTTCTGCGGATTTCTAACAGGCGTATTGAAGTTTCCCACTGAGCTGTGGATTGGTTATTTCTCCTTATAATTCTGTCACTTTTAGTGTTATACATTTCAATCCTATGTCACTAGGCACATACCAACACAAAGGCTAAACTTGTTGGTAGATTGAATAGCAATATATAGTTTGGACTTTTCAAATAACACGGATTTTTTTTATTTGAGAGCGAGAGAGTGGGAGCGGGGAGGAGGGGCAGAAGGAGAAGCAGAATCCTGCTAGCAGGGAGCCTGAGGTGGATTGAACCCAGAGATCACGACAAGAGCTGAAGGCAGGTGCCACCCAGGAGCCCAACAATGATCATTTTTGCATGAAGTCCATTTTGCCTAATGCTATGATCCTTTGCACCACTTGATTTTGTCTCCCTGGCTTGCCAGGGGAAATACTTTTCCCACTCAGTATTTCCAGTCTTTCTGTGTTACTCTACTTTTGCTCTCTAATAAAACAGCATACAGTTTGGTGCTTTTTTTTTTCTTTTAAGATTCCTTTATTTATTTACTCACTAGAGACACAGAGAGAGAGGCAGAGACACAGGCAGAGGGAGAAGCAGGCTCCATGCAGGGGTCTGATGCGGGACTCGATCCCAGGATCACAACTGGAGCCAAGGCACATGCTCACCACAGAACCACCCAGGTGCCCCTGACCTTTTTTTTTTTTTTTTAATTCACTGTCTTTTCACAGTGAATTTAATATATTCACACTTATTGTGGTTATTGATGCATTTGTACATTTCTACCAATTTACCTTGTATTTTTTATTGTATATGGTGTGTTCATGTTTCTTTTTCATCTCTACTTTTCAGTTAGTGGGTAGCATTTTATTTGCTCCCAATTAATTTTTCTTCTAATGACTTGGAAAGTTTTTGTTTGTTTGTTTGTTTTTTGTTTTGTTTTGTTTTAAGATTTTAGTTATTTATTAGAGAGAGAGAGGCAGAGAGAGAAGCAGGCCCCATGCAGGGAGCCCGACATGGGACTCGATCCTGAGTCTCCAGGATCAGGCTCTGGGCTGAAGCCCGGGCTGCCTGAAAGTTTTTTTTTTTTTTTTTTTTTAAGATTTTATGTATTTATTCATGAGAGACACACAGAGAGGCAGAGACACAGGCAGAGGGAGAAGCAGGCTCCATGCAGGGAGCCCGATGTAGGACTCAATCCTGGGACTCCAGATCATGCCCTGGGCTGAAGGCAGCGCTAAACCACTGAGCCACCTGGGCTGCCCATTTAGAAAGTTTATATTCTGTTCCTATTATCTTTATTTGTTGAAACACATAGTTAAGCATATTAACTAATATCTATGTCTTCCTCATGTAGTTTTGGAATATAGGTGAGGTTTGGTGGGCTGAGGTCCAGAAATGACGACCAAGAAGGAATTCTTGACACGTCTTTGATGCAAAATGGTGATTTTATTAAAGCATGGGAACACCTGTGGGCAGGAAGAGCTGCTGCCCTGGGCTTGTGAGGGGTGGCTGATTATACACTAGGGAGTTGGGGGAGGTAAAAAAAAGGGTTTACATAAGGACTTTCATGTGCTACGGAGGACTCACAAGATACTGGACGCCTTGCCATTGTCAAGTTAAGGTTGTTTTTCCCTCTAACAAGCCATTAACATTAAGACAGTTGGAAACTTCCAGGAGGAATGTCACACATACCCCACCTAGGAGAAGGGAGTGTGGTTTGTAGAGTGTGAGCTTGTGCTTTGTCCTCAGCTAACCTTCTGTTCCCTCATCATTCCTACCAAACAAAATAAGGATCTTAGCATGATTTTACTTTTCTCTCTACCTCCTTTCCAGTCTTCATACCTCTCCATCCCATGCTGTCATCTCTGGTTTTAGTTGTTATAAGATTTTTTTTTTTTAATTTTTATTTATTTATGATAGTCACAGAGAGAGAGAGAGAGAGAGGCAGAGACACAGGCAGAGGGAGAAGCAGGCTCCATGCACCGGGAGCCCGACGTGGGATTCGATCCCGGGTCTACAGGATCACGCCCTGGGCCAAAGGCAGGCGCTAAACCACTGCGCCACCCAGGGATCCCTAAGTAAAGATTTTTATTTAGACTTACATTTTGCTGATATTCTTGTTTACCTTTGGTGTCTTATATCCCGTGTTTTCTTCTTGGATCCATCTTCTCGTCACTGGAATATAACTCCTATGCTAAGTGGGTTCTCAAAGGGGCTATACCACACCCCTTCCCAGTGTGGAGTGTTTTGTATTGTCTCAGTGACTAAGGAAGAATTCCACTGGCATTTGATAGATGGTGGTCAAGGACACTAAGCGATCTGCAGTGTGGGGATCAGTCTTACATGATAAAGAATCATTCTACCCAAAGTGCCAACAGTACCCTGTGGAGGAATGCTATGCTTCACAAACTGTGAGTTGTAAACTTTTTTAGTCCATTGCTATCTTAAAATTCTTCATGATTCCCCCTACATTTGCTTGACAGATTGGTTGAGTAAAGACTCCTTTTTTCTTTTCTTTTTTTTTTTAAGATTGTATTTATTTGAGAGAAAGAGAGAACACAAGTGGGGAGGAGAGGCACAGGGAGAGGGAGAAACAGACCCCCAGCTGAACAGGGAACCCAAAGAGGGGCTCGATCCCAGGACCCCAAGATCAGGACCTGAGCTAAAGGCAGATATTTAACTGACTGAGCCACCCAGGCGCTCCAAGATAAAGACTCCGAAACTGGCAAGTATCCCACCAGAGAACATTGAAGATAGCATTCTGATGAGGGAACAGAGGACTAGCTGAGGACAAAGCACATTGACAAGTCCTTGAAACAGGGAGAGTGACATTCCTCTACAGACTCAACTGCCTTGATGTTCATACTTTGCTAAGGGCAGAAGGCAATCTTAGTCTGACCCCCAGGAGCCGGTAAGGCTACGTTAACATACAAAAATTCCTTTAGAAATTTCCTTTATCTCTAAACTCCCCAAAATACATGTTGGCGATCATCCCCCAAGCACATGGCCCACTGATATACATCAAAAAGCTGTTGTGTGCTTTTTGAGTCATCTCATGACTCAGGTTTTATTAGATGGTAATAAGTGACCTTTTCCCAACAATAGCTAGCCCCCTCAAGGTCCTGGAAACCTTGTTTCCAAAATTCCTTAGAGAGTACACCATCCCCAAGGCCCTCCCAACTCCCAGGTATATAATCAGCCACCCCTCACAGGCCCCATGGGCAGCACCTCTTCCTGCCCATGGGTCCTGTCCCCATGCTTTAATAAAGCTACCATTTTGCACCAAAAATGTCTCAAGTATTCTTTCTTGGTCATCGGCTCCAGACCTCATCTATATTCCAAAGCTTCATCAATTCTGCCATTTTCTTGCTTACAAAGTTGCAAATGAGAAGACTGATATCAATCTTGTCCACATTCCTGAGGTCCTGGATAATTTTTTTTTTTTTTTTTTTCACTCTGGAAACATTCAAGATTTCCTTTTCATTCTTAGGGTCCTGAGATTTCAGGATGACGTGCTTAGACATTAGTCTTTCCACATTTTCCCCATAAATATTCACCATGTCCTCTCAATATAACAGCTTGTACATTTCTTAAGTTCTAAGACAATGTCTTGAATTATTCCCTTGCTTCAGCAACTTTCCTTCTCTGGTTTTCTTCTCTTATTCCTGTAACTCAAATGAAGCGGACAATGGAATTTTTGCAACTGCCTTTCATGTCTCTATGCACTGATCCTACTTTCCATTTGTTTATTCTTTGACACTGTCTTTTCCGAGGATTCCCTAGCTCAATCTTCTGGTTCAGTACTTCACTCTTTAATCCATTTTGCTATTCAACATATCTATTGAGATGTTTATCTTAAAAGAATTACTATTTTTATTTTAAGAAGAATCAAACTTTTTTGATTTATAAAGTTGTGTGCTTTTTGAATGCCTTTTTTTTTTTTTTTTTTTAAGTAAACTCAACCTGCAAATGCAACGTGGGGCTTGAACTCATGACCCCACATCAAGAGTCACATGCTTTACCGACTGACCCAGCCAGGTTGTGCGCTTGTTGTGCACTTTTTAAAAAGTGCAAGTATTGTGCACTTTTTAAAAAAATTGATGCAGGGGCAATTGGCTGGCTGGCTCAGTCAATAGAGCATGTGATTCTTGATCTTGTAGTTGTAAGTTTGAGCCCCATGTTGGGTGTGGAGATTACTTAAAATCTTTTTAAAATAATAAAAATTAAAAATTGATACAGTAGGCCCTTTCATTTGTCCAAGATATTAATGATACTTATTCTACAGTCTGGTTCTATTTGCTCTCTTAACTTAGTTTCATCATCTGTGAAGCAGGAATGATAATTTCTACTGCTGAGTTTCATGGTGATTATTAGAATTAACATAAAAAGATGCCTGGTGGTATTGCATTAAATACCTAGTTGATGAATAGACAAAGCAAAATAATAAATGTAAAATACCTGGCACATACATAGTAGGTACTAATTAAATGGAAGTATCTTATCATTATCTTCATTGGTAGTATTTGCTGAGACAATGATTTTAAAAATTTTACTCTCTTGGTTTTGACTCTGTCATAACATCACCACCCCTCCCACCCCTGATCCATGGCATGAACTGCTTCATAACTTTACTAAGGCATGAATCTGAACTATAAGCTGCAAGACTGGTAAGTGGGAGCCCCAAAAGGCTCTATGTTTTTATTTAATATATCAAGCCTGAAGAAAGTACAAGCCAGGGTCTACAGGGCAGTAGCTCAGGAATCTGTGCTAGGTAGTCAGTGTTCTTTCTGACTCAAGAAATGGACTCAGTTTATTCTTCTGTAAAATGGGTCTTACAGTACCCCTCCCCCGCTTTTTTGGTCAATTCTGCTGGAATGCTACTTATCACTTGGCTTCACTTGGCTTTCCATGGCAGTACCAATTCAGTGTGGTCACTTCCGAGGATTAGAGCCATTCAGGGTGAACTCCATCACATTCCACCACTCCCTTCATTCACCTAAGGCATCACATTCTGCTGGGAGTAAGCTGGCTGCATATGCATCTGCCCCACATCAAATAGGGAGCAATTTGAAAGAAGTACAGAAGGCAACAATGAGGTGATTTCCCCAAATCTTAGAAATAGGGCTGACCTTTGAGAACTAAATAAGATAAACTAGAGGAGGGCAGCCCTGGTGGCTCAGCAGTTTAGCGCTGCCTGCAGCCCAGGGTGTGATCCTGGAGACCCGGGATCGAGTGCCACATCAGGCTCCCTGCATGGAGCCTGCTTCTCTCTCTGCCTATGTCTCTGCTTCTCTCGCTCCTCTCTGTGTATTCTCATAAATAAATAAAATATTTTTTAAAAAAAGATAAACTAGAGGACAAATTGTTGAGATGAGTTGCCATTTGACCTAGTGGTCAAGTTGAAGACCAGCTCCTAGGACCATAGGAAAATCACTCTTTTCCCAGGAGTATGCAGGCTTTTTAATATTTACATCCCCTTTGCATCTTCTAGTTTCCATCTTTGTATCCTATTCCCAACACACAATCTGACCACAACAACCAATAGGATCTTTCTTCAAAATTCAGATTAGTTCCCCCCTTCCCTCTGCCTGGTGTGTGCCATTGACTGTCCCTCACCATGTTTTCTCACAAGACTTTAGGATTAAGTGATTCCTGGCCAAGAAACAAAAGCAGAATTGTCTCATTCCCCAGGAGATTTGGATGAAAACTGGTAATAAAATTAGTTAAAACCCCAAGAGGAGGCATTGAAGAAGAACCAAGCTGGGTCTAGTAGGGATCACACATGAGATGACACCCATATTTATGCTGCATGAGGTTACCTGCTCCTATCCTATTACTCTGTAAACTTCACTACTATCTAAATAATAGACATGTTTTATCAGGGAGATGATTTTTCTCTGTTACTATGCTTCTGCACCAGTGGGTTGGTTGAGCAATAAATATGCAAGATCTTCCATTTGAAAAAACAATTCAAATCAGACAGTGTTATTCCCCTGCTTACGGCCCTCTAATAGATTCACATTGCACACAGAACAAAACCTAAACTTGTCACAGAAGAGATGACAGGACTGCATTAGCTGGCTTCTCCCTACCCTTCTTCCCTTTGCTTTGATGATGCAACCACCCAGTTCAAGTCAGGATCTTTCCTACTTCCAGATCGTCCCATGTTATACTGTTCCTTCTGCCTGCAACATTCAGCCTTTGACCCTTCACCTGTCAAGTCTCAATGCAATCATCATTTCATTTATCAAGCATCACCTCTTCAGAGGAGACCTCCATAACCATGTAATCCTCCTGCTTTGGTTGCTGGAATGCAGAGAAGTGACCCTAAGCATTCTCCTATAACATTTATCTCAATGTATAATAACATATTTTATTTATTTGTTTGTTTGCTATCTCCCCATGGGGCTGTAAATGCTCTGAGGACAGGGACCATGCTTTTGCTCACCACTACATAACCAATGGTTGCATGCATGGAGCACTCAATGAATGTTTGTGGAAACTCAGGGAGGAGTCTACTGGAGCAAAGGAAACATCGACCAGTAAAGCAACCCTTATCCCTCCAGGGGATATGGTCTCTAGGAGTAGGCTTATCATCAGAAGGATGGTGGCAAGGGATGGTGTGACAGAGGACTCTGGTCAACAAGGCTAACTCACACACACACACACACACACACACACACACACACATGTGGAGGCCGAGAAAAATTTAGGCCATCCCACCTAAAGTTTAGCATTAGCACAAGTACAGCCATCTTAGGTCCCTGTGAATAAGAGCTGAACTTTATGGGAAAAACTGCAGAATGTCCTCAATGTCCTCGGCCTGTAATCCCATATCAGAAAGACAACAGAGCCCACACCCCTGGTAGAAAGTCCCATATTAGAATGAGAACAGAGCTCAATGCCTTTGAAAGCCCCACATCAGAATGTAAACAGAACTTGAGAAATTCCTCCACCCCTTCTGAAAATCCCCTAGACCAGCCTATAAAAAAAACAGCTGTAACCCACTTTAGGGTCCAAGTCCCTGCTCCGCTGTGTTGGGTGTACTTGGACCCAAGCTCGAGCTTGCTAATAAACCCTCGTGCGCCTGCATCGGTGTCGGCTCCTTGGTGGTTTCTCAGATTCGCAATCTTGGGCACAAAAAGACACACACGGAGTAGTTGGCCATTAGTAACAACCTCCATTGACTGAATGCCGTGAACTAGAAGCTGGACCTTTACTTATTTCACCCTCATCAGTCCCATAAGTCAATTTCTACTATTATCCATATTTTACACATGAATATAAGGAATTTCAGAGAGGTCAGGCCAATTGCCCCAGAACCTACAATAAGGATGGCAGTGTGCAGCCCGCATAGCCATACTGGTTGTTAAAGTATATTAACTCCCCCATATTCATATGTAAAATAGCTGCCTCAAATCCTTTAGTGCTTTCCCCACTTGGCCAGCAGCCCTGCCTTTTCCCTCCACTCCTAACCTCTTCACCTCCCCACATTCCAGTATCGGTCTTGGTCAGTGATGTGGGAAACCTCCTTACTGCCTACAGTCCATTGGCAAGTCCTCGAAACAGGTAGTGACCTTCCTCTGGGAGCTCAGCTGCCTTGATGTTGACACTTTGCTAAAGGCAAAAGGCAATCTTAGCTTAACATTATCCGATCCCCCAGGATCCGGTAAGTCTACTTTAACATACAAAAATTCCTTTAGAAAAAAAAAAATTCCTTTAGAAACTTCGTTTATTCCTAAACCGCATGTTAGCAGTCATCCCCCAAGCATACGGCCCACTGATATATATCCTAAGGGTCTCATGACTCAGGTTTTATTAGACAGTAATACATGACATTTCCCTGAAGATAGCTAAGCCTCTGGGATCCCTGGGTGGCACAGCTATTTGGCGCCTGCCTTTCGCCCAGGGTGTGATCCTGGAGACCTGGGATCAAATCTCATGTCGGGCTCCCGGTGCATGGAGCCTGCTTCTCTCTCTGCCTCTCTCTCTCTCTGTGACTATCATAAATAAATAAAAAAAAAAGATAGCTAAGCCTCCTCAAGGTCCTGGAAACCCAGCTTCCAAGATTCCTTAAAGACTTACCTTATCCCTAACTCCCTCCCAACTTGAAAGATTATAATGGGCTACTCCTCATGACCCTGAGGTTGGATATAGTTTTGGAATGTCGGTGAGGTTTGGTGGGTTGAGGTCTGGAGCTGATGACCAAGAAAGAATTCTTGAGACATCCTAGGTGCAAAATGGTGGTTTTTTTTGTTTTTGTTTTTGTTTTTTTTTTTTTTTTTTTTTTTATTTAAAGCACAGGGACAGGACTTGTGGGCAGGAAGAGCTGCTGCCCCAGGGTTGGGAGGGGTGGCTGATTATATACCTGGGAGTTGGGGGGCAGTAAGGAAAAGGGAGGTTTCAAAAGGATTTTCATATGTTAAAGAAGACCCACAGGATCCTGGAGGCCTTGCCATTTTCAAGTTAAGGTTGTTTTTCCTTCTAGCAAGGCATTAACATTAAGATAGTTGGAAAAAAACAAAACAAAACATTAAGATAGTTGGGAGCTTCATGGAGGAACACGACACTCTGCCCACTTCCAGCATCTGTCAGTGGGCTGCAGGTTATCAGGACATTCAATTGTATCTACATTTCCTTCTGGAAGCTAGGTTATGATAAAAATGCTTTGTTCTTTCAAATTACTAAGACATTTGTAAACTGAGGGAGACTCCTGTCTTGCAGGATTGTGATCTCTATAGGTCAACTATTTGTTTTTCCTTTCATTAGCTTTAGGGCAGCCAGGAGTGCCTGAGGAATGTCACATAGATCCCACAGTTGGGGGGGCGGGGGGATGTCACTTGCAAGGTATCAGCTTCTGCTTTGTCCTCAGCTAGCCTTCTGTTCCCTCATCAACTCCAGTGTAGCTCTTTCTGCCGATGGGTTTGGTCTCCATGCTTTAATAAAACCCTTGTTTGCACCAAAAACATCTCAAAAGAATTCTTTCTTGGCTGTCAGCTCTGAACCCCAGTATTTCCTACATCAATAGGAGGTGGGGGCAGAGAAATCCCCTAGGGATCTTCTCCAGAAGCTGTCTGTTCTCATCCTTCAGTCCTGCCCTCATTCCACAAGAGTTGCTAAATATTTTACATTTATTGTTTTGGATTCTCTGCTTCTGTTGTAACCAAGATGCTGAAGAAGCAGATCCAAGGACCCCCATTTGTCACTGGCTGGGGACTTATCTTCCAACCAGATAGATGTAGTGGTGGCAAGACCAGTGGCCCAGAGGAATCTACAACCTCCCCCAACTGCCCACACTGGAATACAGAAGCAGCAGGCTCACCACTAAATCCTGGAAACATGTTTACCATTTTCTCAAAAATGATGAAGCCATTGCTATGTGTCTGTTCTGAGTGAGGTTTTTTTGTGTTGTTTTTTTAAACAGGAGAAAATAGGGCAACCCCCATGGCCCAGTGGTTTAGCACCGCCTTCGGCCCAGGGCGTGGTCCTGGAGTCCCGGGATCAAGTCCCACATCAATCTCCCTGCATGGAGCCTGCTTCTCCCTCTGCCTGTGTCTCTGCCTCTCTCTCTCTCTCTGACTCTATGAATAAATAAATAAAATATTTAAAAAAATAAAACAGGAGAAAATAATTTTTTTTATGTTTTATTTATTTATTTGAGAGAGAGAGAGGCAGAGACACAGGCAGAGGGAGAAGCAGGCTCCATGCAGGGAGCCCGACTTGGGACTCTATCCTTGGTCTCCAGGGTCACACCCCAGGCTGCAGGTGGTACTGAACCGCTGCGCCACCAGGGCTGCCTGAGAAAATAAAATTTAAGAGTAATTTAAGAATATGTAAATGGGGAATGCATACAGATTTGGGAATTCTAATGACAGGCAACAAGATGCTTACAAGAGCTAAGGAGAGGGCTAGGGGTCTGAGGATACCAAGGGGGAGAAAGGCCACTAGCAGGAAGGTGAATAGAGATGTTTGAAAAACAAAAATTGTCCTTTCATGCAAAGAGATTTCTTAGGCAAAGAGGAATCCCTGTTAATAGCTCTCTTCCTGGTAAAGCAGGCAATTGAGGGGGAGGTAAAGAACTTTTTCTGAAGCTGCTTGGTTGGGATTGCTTTTATTTTATTTTATTTTTTGGGGGGGGGGCTTGCTTTTAACTCAAAATAATGTTCCTGCCAAAGTGGCCCCTCTTGGGGCAGCCTGCCCTTGGCTCCTATGGTTCCCTCCTGTAAAATTTCCCTGAAGTTTTATGCATTTAAAATTGAGCTGGTAAAAAATAAATAAAAAATAAAATTGAGCTGGTAAATTGTCTCATCAAACCAGTCTTAGTCCTGGCGATAGGTCAGTTCAGCCACATTAATTTCAGGAGGTGGGGAAGCAGATGTGTTTTCAAAGTTGGGCTCCTGGTTCGAGAAATCAGGCACTAGGGGCGCCTGGATGACTTGGTTGGTTAAGTGTCTGACTCCTGATTTTAGCTCAGGACATGACTTCAGGGTTGTAGGATTGAGCCCCATGCTGGGTGTGAAGCCTGCTTAAGATTTTCTCTCTCTTTCTCTCTCTCTGTCTCTCTCTGCCTCTTCTCTTCCCCATCACCTTTCTCTCTCTCAAAAACAAAGAAACAACAATAACAAAGCCCCAAACGTATCAGATGATGAAGGAAAGATGTTAGGGTTTGAAGCTGATGGCCAAGAAAGAATTCTTGAGCCATGTTCGGTGCAAACAAGTGGTTTTATTAGAGCACAGGGACGGGACCTGTGGGCAGAGAGAGCTGCACCGGGTCATGAGGAGTGACCCATTATATGCTTTCAAGTTGGGAGGAGGTAAGGGGTAGAGTTAAGTGTCTAAGGAATTTTGGAAGCCAGATTTCCAGGACCTTGAGGAGGCTTAGCTATCATTAGGGAAATGTCATTTATTACTATCAATAAAACCTGAGTCCTGAGACTCTTCAGATACATATCAGTGGGTCATATGCTTGGGTAATGATTGCCAACATGCATCTTGGAGGAATTTAGAGATAAAGGCAGTTTCCAAATAAATTTTTAGATATTAAAGAGGACTTGCAGGATCCTGGGATTCGGGCTAAGGTAGCCTTTGACCTTAGCAAAGTATTAGTATCGAGGCAGCTGAGTCCCTAGAGAAAGGTCACTCTGCTTCAAGGATGTGTCCATGGATTGTAAGAAGGAAGGATATTTCATAATTATTTTCTGCCTTTGTTTCCCACATCATCAGGTACTAAACAAAAGGTGTTTTTATGGAAATGAAAGAACAATGGTTAGTGATTAGGCCAAAATATAAAGCAGTCTTTGGGTTCTGAGGATAGTCAGTGAAGACTTCTACACATCAAGCTCAAACTGTGGAGGCCGAGAAAATTAAGGCCATTCCACCTCAAGTTTAGCATTAGCACAAGTACAGCCATCTTAGGCCCCTGTGAATAAGAGCTGAACTTTACAGGAAAAGCTGCAGAATGTCCTGGACAGGGAATCCCATATCAGAAAGACAACAGAGCTCAGAATGCCCTAGGCAGAGAAACTCATATCAGATCTTAAGAAACTCCCCCACCCTTTCCCCCATATTGGAATGAAAACAAAATTCCTCCACCCTTCTGAAAATCCCCTAGACCGACCCATATAAAACCCAGCTGTAACCCACTTCGGGTTCTGCTGTGTGGAGTATACTTGGACCCAAGCTCAAGCTTGTAAATAAACCCTCGTGTACTTGCATCGGTGTTGGCTCCTTGGTGGTTTCTCCTTGGTGGTTTCTCGGATTCACAATCTTGGGCACAACAAAACCATCTTTCGAGAGAATGAGAGGAGGCAGTGGCCTTCTGACAGGTTTTCCTGGCTTGTGACCCAGATGTCTCTGCTAATCTTTGCATGGCCTACACAGCAACAGGCATGAGGATTGTCTCTACATGAGCTGTTGTGGTGACTTCCCTGGAGTTTACATGAGGACCTTGATATTTAGTTGCAAGGTTTTAGGGAAAAAGGCAGACTTAATTTTCAAATGAACCCATCTCTTCTGCCAGCTGTTTGTCACATTTCCCAAGGATCTCCCAGCTGCAGTGGTGTCCAGGGTGAGTGGTGTCCAGTGAGTTAAAGTATCCTGCCAACCACACCAACTTCCTCTGCCTTTCAGGATCCCTCTAGCTGGATTTAGAATCAAATTGACATGAGACAGATTAACAGGAGAAAATCAAATTTAATAGCTTAAGGACAGGAAATCCAGACATGGAAATTCCTGAGTGAGGCACTTTACTGGGGGACTTGCCAGGGGGCGCTCCAGCCATAAAAAAAAAAAAAAAAAAAAAAAGGCCAGTTAGTAGTTTCCAGAACACAGGCTTACTGGTTCAAGTCGTAGCTTTGCCACTTAATAGCTGTATTAGAAATGACCTGGGAACCTGGGTGGCTCAGTGGTTGAGCATCTGCCTTGGGCTCAGGTCGTGATCCTGGGGTCCTGGAATTGAGTCCCCCATCAGGCTCCCCACAGGAAGCCTGCTTCTCCCTCTGCCTCTCTCCATATGTCTCTCATGAACAAATAAAACCTTTTTTAAAAAAGAAAAGAAATAACTTCTCTCTGCTTCAAGTTCCTCTTGGGAAAAGTGGGAGTAAAAATAATAATTTCTACTTCAGAGGGCTGGGGTGACGGTAAAATTAGATGTAGTATGTAAAGTCCCAGGAGGAAAAAAAAAATTAATGTCAAATCTATAAAACAGTGCCTGCACGCTACCCAGTTATATTGGTAAGTGGTAGCTATTAATTTTACATACTGGGTGTGCTAGACATTTCTCAAATCTCGTTGAATATGCCCCTCAAAGCCCTCCTGCCCCAACACACAGACACACACACAGACACACAGACACACACACAGACACACACACACACACACACACACACACACACACACACACAGCTTCAGATGCTGGAGTTGAAGATGACTTCCTAGGCCAGCAGGGAGCGCTAGTCTCACACGAGAAGCTCAAGTACCTCCCCCGCTGGGGCTGAGAGCTGGCTGACTGGTCACCCCGGACTCCAGGACACCCTCCCCTCTCTTCACTTCCACTCACAAAAATACACGATAAGCCTCAGTTCCTGGAAGAATGATCTTTGCAAATTCAGTTATATCGTGAGTTATGTGAACCCCCCAACCCGCAAGAGGCGACGCTAGACTGGCTGTCTGCCTCCTGCCCTTTGCTTCCCACTTAAAAAACCAAGTCACCATGAATTTTCGTAATGATACTGTATTCATCTGTTTTAGTCATTTTTCTTCTCTTTCTATCCCAGGCAGAGAGTTGTCTTAAGGGAGATAGCACGGCCTTGTCGAAAAAAACTCAGGCCTTGAAATGAAGCAGAATGGATTTGAATACTGGCTTCACCACTCCACTGAGCAAGCCTGGGCAAATGTCCACCACCTCCCTGTGCCTCGGCATCCTCAACTCGAGAACAGAGGGAGGAGCAGATGTGCCTCACAAGGATGTGAGGAGCAAACGAGAGAAATAATATCCAGGCCTTAACTCAAAGTCTCATAGGTATCCAGGCTTAATAATAATTATTTAAGAGGGACACCTGGGTGGTTCAGTCGGTTAAGCATCTGGCTTAGGCTCAGGTCATGATCCTGCATTGGGCTCCTTGCTCAGCGGAGAGCCTGCTTCTCCAGCTCCCTCTGCCTGCTGCTCCCCTGCTTGTGCACATGCTTTTTCTCTCACTCTCTCTGTCAAATGAATAAATAAAATATTTTTAAAAAATATTTATTTATTTATTGAAGATTTTATTTATTCATTCATGAGAGACACAGAAAGAGAGAGAGAGAGAGAGAGAGGCAGAGACACAGGGAGAAGGAGAAGCAGGCTCCACGCAGGGAGCCGGATGTGGGACTCGATCCCAGGACTCCAGGATCACGCCCTGGGCCGAAGGCAGGCACCAAACGGCTGAGCCATCCAGGGAATCCCCCCAAAAAACAATTATTCAAAAATAAATAAATATAGGGCAGCCCAGGTGGCTCAGCGGTTTAGCGCAGCCTTCAGGCCAGGGCGTGATTCTGGAGACTGAGGATTGAGTCCCACATCGGGCTCTCTGCATGGAGCCTGCTTCTCCCTCTGCCTGTGTCTCTGCCTCTCTCTCTCTCTCTGTCTGTCATGAATAAATAAATAAAATCTTTTTTAAAAAATAAATAAATATAAATTAAACAATTTTTAAATTTAAAACCCCACAATTATTTGAGAAATAAAATAAATTGGAAAATGAAATGCCCAGGTTCTGTATTGTTTTCAGGGGGTAGCATAAAGAGAAGGACATGTAGTTTGAAATCAGACTGACTTGGGTATCATAGAAGCTGTGCAGCCTTAGCAAATTTCTTTGCACTGCTAAACCTCAGTCTTCTTCATCTGTAGAATGGGGCCTCTAATACTCCATAGAAAGTTGATTTGAATGATCACATATAAAACAATCTCCGACATAAATCTTGGCACACAGACCCACAATAAATACTGGCTCTATTTCTTTAAGCTGATACATGTAGGTTTTGACATTTATGAGGCACTATATCAGAAATTCTTCCAGTGTGGTTGCAGGGATTGTATTTCAACAATAATGTATGTGAAGGGCTATGCTTAGTACACGAGCGTTTAGGAACGTTCAAATATAACATGAGTCAACTTTGTTGAGATCCTCCATTTACTGTGGTTTGTTTTCCTTTGTTTATTCAGTGCTGCAACCAATAACATATTGACCACGTGTCATGTGCAAGATACGCTCTGGGCCCTGGGGATACAGCTAGGGACAAGACAGTCCACATCCATGCTGTCATGGAACTTATGACTCTTGTGGAAGTCAGACAACAAAAAAGGAATGATTTGAGCATGTTGAAGCAAATTAGAGCAGGTTAAGGGAACAGAGTAGCATTAGTGGGAGCTAGATTTAGGATGATAGAGAGCTCAAGGGAGACTTGCCTGAGGAGGTTTTAGAGCCGACTTGAATAAAGTGAAGTAAGCATGTGAGCATCAGGGGAAAGAGCATGCCAGGAGAGGAAACAGCAAATGCAAAAGTACAGAGGTAGGAAATTAGGACGTAAGACTGCAGCTGGGTGAGTAGGGGGAGACTGGACATTGATGAAATCAAGCAGACAAGTGCCAGATCATCTGGGGTCTTGTAGACAGACCATGGTGAAGCCCCTGCCATTCTAAAGAGGGGCCATGTCACAGCTTTGTTGGACATGGGTAGGCACGACAGAGAACCAAGGTGCCCGGGAGACGGGATACCTACAGGAGCAAAATCTGTGAGTAAGTGAGAAGAGATGCCATCTAGGGAGCACTTGCAGGGTTGCCCTTACAGGGGTTAGAGAAGGTACCTTTACAGAATAGGAGAGAAGGCAAAGCTCTTTGGTTCCAAGGAAGACAGGCGGGGGGCAATGAGAAGATGAGAGAGTTTTCTCCCTGTATCCTTATGTTTCTTTTTCTTTCTTTTGTTCCTTCTTTCTTTTTTGTTAGTTTTTCTGTTTTGTTAGATAAAGTCATCAACTGCGAGTGAAGAGCTTAAAGTAGAAGAGAGAAGATGCACGAGAGCCTCTGGGAGAGCAGGACCAGATATACTGGGAAAATGCGGTGCTGTGGGGCTGCCCTACAGTGCAGAGGACCCACTTGGACCACAAAGGATCTGGATTTCTCTGTGACCACGTTCATTGCTGGGCACAGGTGAGAAACAGGTGATGAGCTGAGTTTGAGCAGAGTTGGGACTTTCCAGGTGAGTCAGTGGAGCGAGAAGAGAGCACAGGAGATGAGCCATGAACTTAAGGAAGTTGTTGTAGGGGAGATCAGGGTTTGAAGCCGGGTAAGGAGGGCAGTGAGGGCCACAAAGGGGATGCCAGCCTATCCAAATGTGGAAGGTCTATGTGTTAGAGAACCAGGAGGGGTATTTCGATACCTTCCAGTTTCTGATGAAGTTTCAGAGGAACTCAAGAATATTACGGATAATTCACTTGCACAATCAATACTTATAGAAGGCCTACTGGAGTTTTCAAAACTATCTACAATTTATTGAGCACGTATTATGTCAGACACCGTGCCCTGCGTGGTTCATTTATTGTATCTCATTTAATGCCTAGGACAATCCATTAAGGGCAGTACTATTATTATCCCCACTGTACAGATGAGGAGACTGAGGCTCGCAGAGGACTAGTAACTTACACAAGAATGCCGAGCTGGTAAGTAACAGAGAGCTCTGTATGATACAAGGCCTAGGGCTCTTAACTATTATGCTCTACCCTGTGCCAGATACTATGTTGGGTTTACATAGTCATGGCATTCAGTTTTTTTTTTTTTAGTCTTTTTTTTTAAGATTTTATTTTTTTAATTTTTATTTGTTTATGATAGTCACAGAGAGAGAGAGAGAGGCAGAGACACAGGCAGAGGGAGAAGCAGGCTCCATGCACTGGGAGCCCGACGTGGGATTTGATCCCGGATCTCCAAGATCGCGCCCTGGGCCAAAGGCAGGCGCCAAACCGCTGCGCCACCCAGGGATCCCCATGGCATTCAGTGTTAAGGGATCATACTTGATCCCCTCCTGGAAACAGAGCACCCGGCCTCAACTGGCCAGGGGTAGCAGCTGAGAGTGGAGATGGAGGAATCTGGAATTCTTCCCTTGTGTACAGCCTGGGTGGGGCTGTCAATCACCATGTCTGCCTTCCTTAGCTAAGGGGACAAGTTACCTGAGCCCAGCCTAGCCAACTCTTGCCCCAGGGACTTTGATTCTGATCAAAGAAAGATCTGTTCCAGGATGAGGAGAAAAGGATGGAACTAATTCGTTTTGACTACCTCGACACCCACGGCATCTCCAATCTCTGTCCCTCCATAACCCAGCTTGCCAGCTTCCTGTAACCTCTGTGAGTTAGCCAGCCACCAGCCTGCCAGCAAACTCCCGTTCATTTTTTTAAAAATTTAAAAAAGATTTTTATTTATTTATTCATGGAAGACACAGAGAGAGAGAGAGAGGCAGAGACACAGGCAGAGGGAGAAGCAGGCTCCATGCAGGGAGCCTGATGTGGGACTCGATCCTGGGTCTACCAGGAACGCGTCCTGGGCTGAAGGTGGCGCTAAACCGCTGAGCCACCCAGGCTGCCCTCAAACTCCCGTTCAGCTGAAGTTAGCCAGAATTGGTTCCTGAGACTTGTGATGAAAGCACCTGCACTGGCATATCAGGAAAAGAAGACAAAGTAGTATAAAGCTAAAGTGAGGGACTCGTTCCTTGGATAAATGTGTACTGAGCGGGGCCAGAATGATGATGAGGCAAGTGAGACACCAGGGCACACCATTAAGGAGGTATTACGGACAGGCTGTGTGAGTGCAGGCAGGGCTCGCTCTAACAGATGCCCTTCCCCTCCTCCTCACCCAAAAGTTAATGGCCTAAAGAACAAAGATTAATTCTCTTTTACATGAGAGTATGAAGTGACCTGGAATACTTCCAGCAGGTAGCTTTGTGCTCCACGGGATCATTCGGGGACCCTGGCACCTGTGTTGTGGCGCTGTCATCCCCCTCCCTCCCACGTTATCCTCATGACAAGGTCAAGGCTGGGTCTAGCCATCGATAAGGAGAAAGAGCTGAGAGGAGGCAGGCCCACTGACTAAAGGCCTCGCTTAAAGTTTCACACCGTTGCTTCCACTGGCAAGAGCTTCGTTACCTGGCCATTCTTAACAGCAAGTAGGGCTGGGCAGTGAAGCTTAGCTGGGCAGCCGTGTGACTACGGAAGGCAAGAAGACGGGGTTTGGCAGACAGCTGGTGGGTCACAACAGTCACTGACCACATGGAGACTGTTTCTCAGTAATTATCAAGGCTACTGGGTATAAACACCATGGGTGCTCAGGGAAGGAGAGGTGTTGATGGGCTGGAATAAATGGGGAAGGCAGGGTGGAGTAGAATGTTCCCCAGGAGGGTAACTATAGGAGTTATCTTTCCCTGGAGCCTGGGAAAGGTAAGGTGAACATGGCTTGCTACCTTATAATGGGGCAGAAAGGAGTGTGGTAGATAATGGGATGCAGAGTGAGCAAAACTGGGTCTGATTTCTAGTTCTTGCATTGACCCCAGATAAATCCTTAACCATGCCACACCTTTGACTCTCCTTTGTAAAAGGATAAAGATGACAGACAGCATCATCAACAACAATTATAAAAGACAATAACAGTATGAATAATAACAAAGTTGCCTCAAGGATCCCACAAAGCAATGGTCTATAAAAGACCTTGAGAGGGCCACCTGGGTGGTTCAGTGGCTGAGTGTCTGCCTTTGTTTTGGCTCAGGTCATGATCCTGGGGTCCTGGGATTGAGTCCCACATAGGGCTCCCCGCAGGGAGCCTGCTTCTCCCTCTGCCTGTGTCTCTGCCCCTCTTTCTGTGTCTGTCATGAATAAATAAATAAAATCTTAAAAAAAAAAAAAAAAAGACCTTGATATCCAGCAAAGCATGTTGACCAGGGGTGGGCAAAGTGTGGCCACAGGCCACCACCTAGAACACAGCCACACTCATTTGTTTATCTATTGCCTGTAGTTGCTTTCCCACTCCAATAGCCAAGTTGAGTAGTTGTCAGAGAGACCATACGGCCGAGTATTTACTACGTGGACCTTTTTTAAAAAAAAAAAAAAAAAAAAAAGATTTTTTTTTTTAAAGATTTTATTTTATTTATTCATAGAGACAGAGAGAGAGAGGCAGAGACACAGGCAGAGGAAGAAGCAGGCACCACACAGATAGCCTGACGCGGGACTCGATCCTGGGTCCCCAAGATCACGCCCCACGCCCCGGGCTGCAGGCGGCGCTAAACCGCTGCGCCACCGGGGCTGCCCCCCCCAAAAAAAAAAAAAAAAAAAAAAGATTTTATTTATTTATTCATGACAGACACAGAAGGAGAGAGAGGCAGAGACACAGGCAGAGGGAGAAGCAGGCTCCATGCAGGGAGCTTGATGCAGGACTCAATCCCAGGTTTCCAGGATCATGCTCCAGGCTGAAGGTGGCGCTAAACCCCTGGGCCACCAGGGCTGCCCTATGTGGACCTTTGTGGAAAGTTTGCTGAGGACCTTTGGGTGGGGGGGCGGGAGAGACTGTATTGATGTTAGCTATTTCTAAGCTTCAACTTCCCTGAGTACCAGTTTATTCACCAGTAAAATAAGACTAATAAAAGCTACCTTCGATATTTTGGGGATCAAATGAAACAACATATGTAAAACTGCTTGGCAAATGGCAAGGTGCCATAGAAATGGTGGTTGTTACTTTATCCTTTCTGGGTCCTATCGATTTCATTTAGTATCCGCTGAGCATCTGTAAAATGGACAACAAAATACGTACTTCTCGGAGATTGCCATTAGGATCTGTGAGACAAAGTGATGGAACCATAAACTTTATTTTATTTATTTTTTTTAAAGATTTTATTTATTTATTCATGAGAGACACAGAGAGAGAGAGGCAGAGACACAGGCAGAGGGAGAAGCAGGCTCCATGCAGGGAGCCTGACATGGGACTCGATCCTGGGACTCCAGGATCACACCGTGGGCTGAAGGTGGCACTAAACCGCTAGGCCACCATAAACTTTAGAATCAAACCAGCACAGTCTGACTTCTTGCTGGGCCTTGCCATGGAGTGTATGATCTCTGGCCTGTGCTCCCAGACTCAGGTGTATGATCACTGGCCCGTGCTAGAAGCCTCAGTTTCCTTATCCGTAGTAATAGGATGAACATAATACCTGCATCAGGACCGCCTTGAGTATAAAGGGAGGTAGCACAAGTGAGGCCTTGGCTCGGAGCCCGGCCTCGATCTGATGCGTAGGTGCGGTGACAAATGCCACCTCCCACGGGGCTCCATTGACAGTACAGCAGAGCGGTAGCCCTCTGCCTCTGCTCGGCGCCCACGGTCAGCCCCGGGTGCCGGTATAATTAGCTCCATCTCTGCTCACAGCCTCTGACACGACTGTCACCTCCCACTCACTCATCCCTACTGTAGAGTGTGCATTACATGCCCGCTGGGCATGGGGCTGAGTGCCACCAGAGGACAGCTCAGCCCTCAAAATCTCCCAGTTGTCACAAGGGATCAAAGCCTTTTCCGTCACTCCCGGGCCGTGCCAAAGAAAAGTTCGAGGGAGAAAAGGCTGCCTCCCGCATCTGCGGCGAAAGCCCGCGCCTTCTGACCCCACAGCCCGCGGGGTGGGTGGTGAGGGCGGGAGCGCAGGAAGCCTGTGTCTTTAAGAGGCCTCCGCCAGTGGGGCGGAGACGGCCGGCGCTTCCCCGGGCCTTGGGCCCGCCCTCCCTTGAGTGACACGTAAGCAACCCAATGGGAGAAAGAGAATTCAGCGAGACGGCGAAGCGGAGCAATAGGAGCGCGGGTCGGCCTGCGGGGGCGGGGCCCGGGGAGGCGGGGCGGGCGGAGGCTGGAGCGGCCGCGGAGGCGAGACCCGGGCGCGGGAGCTGGGCCTAGGTCGGCGCCCTGGTGAGTGGGGGGCGCGCCGGGCGCCGCGGTGTGGCGGGCCGCCGGGAGGGGCCTGGCCCGGGGGACGCGGAGAGGAGAGGCCGGGCGGGGAAGGGGGCCGGAGGCTGCGGCCTGCATTGGCCAAAGTGGCTGGAGGGCGGGCCCGGGCTGCTCGGCGCCGGTTCTGCAGGGGGGTCGCGGCCCTGCTGGGTCCGCCGGGCCGGAGGGGTGCGGGTCCCCGGCCGGGAGGGGCCTCGGGCGGGGAAGAGGGCGGGCAGGGCCTGGAGGAGCGGAGGGAGGAGGGGGTGGGAGGATGGAGCCTGCGGGCGCGACAGCAGATGGGGGAGGGACGGGCTGGGCAGCGCGCAGTGGGAGCCGGGGGTGTCTGCGGCTGGTGGCCCCGGCCGCGGCCCGGGAGTCTCTCTTGACCTCGCCGCCCCGAGGCACACCCTGCCCGTCGAGCAGGCCGGCTCCGTGGCCCCCAGCCCGTGTAGTTCTCACCTCCGCCGCTCCCCTTCCGTTCGGGCGTCTGTCGCCTCCCACCTGGACGGCTGCATTGTCCTCCCGGATGTGCCCGCACGCGCTGGGGCTGGCTGCCGGGGGCCTCGCACCGCGGCCAGGGGGATGCTTCAAAATGCACATCAGATCCCGACACTCCGCGGCTTCAAACTGGCCAGCTGCCCACCTCTTGCAGGGTCAGCCCCAGATCCTCGCCCAAGCCCTGGAGACCTGGAACCTCCAGCCTCTCCCTTCTGCTCGGTCCTCTTCACACTGTCCTTTTCCTGCTCCTTCTACATCCCAAACCCTGGCCCTCCTCAGGGCCTTTACACTTACTTAGCCTTCTTTCTGCTCTACCCGGTCCGTTTTAGTCCAGTGAACTCGTCTTGGTCCTTCCAATCTAACCTGCACTCCTGTATCGCTTCCTAGGGGGCATCTCTGGGTCCTGACTCCTCCTCCTGGTGAATTCCTCACTTTTGTCACCCTCTGTACATCGTCACACTTGAACAGCTGCAGTTTTATTTGTGAAAGTATTAAAATGTCTAAAATGTCTGTCTATGCCACCAAATAATAGGGTCCAGAAGATAGTGTCTGGTTTTGCTTCTTGTATCTCCAGCATCTTGCACAGGACCAGGCACTGTAAATACTTATTAAATAAGGGAATAGGGAGGCCTGGATGTCTCAGTGGTTGAGTGTCGGCCTTTGGCTCAGGGTGTGGTCCCAGGGTCCCAGATCAAGTCCCACATCAGGCTTCCCTCGAGGAGGGAGACTCTGCCTGTGTCTCCGCCTCTCTTTCTGTGTCTCTCATGAATAAATAAATAAAATCTTAAAAAAAATAAGGGAATGGAGGACTTGGCTTTGACAGGAGGAAGGGGGTTGTGAATTGTGGCCCCTAATAGCCTGCCAGTGAGGGAAGGAAACCAATATTGGAATATATTGTGTCCTAAGCTCTAGGCTAGAGCCATACCCAGTGTCCAATGGAAATAGAATGCAATATGTGTAGTTTAAATTTTTTAGGAGCCACAACTGAAAAACTAAAACAGGTGAAATTAAGTTTTGGAACACATTTTACTTAACCTATTATATTCCAAAATAATATTATTTTGACATGTGATCAATCAATATAAAAACACTATTACTTTTTATTTATTTATTTTTATTTTTATTTTTTTATTTTTTTTTTTTAATAAGAGATAGCCTCTATGGGCCTTTTTTTAAAAAGATTTTATTTATTTATTAGAGACAGACAGAAACAGAGAGGCAGAGACACAGAGGGAGAAACAGGCTCCATGCAGGGAGCCCGACGTGGGACTCGATCCCAGATCTCCAGGATCAGGCCCTGGGCCGAAGGTGGCCCTAAACTGCTAAGCCACCGGGGCTGCCCCTTTAAAAACACTTTTTTTTTTTTTTTAAGATTTTGTTTATTTATTCATGATAGACACAGAGAGAGGCAGAGACAGAAGCAGGCTCCATGCAGGGAGCCTGATGTGGGACTCGATCCCAGGACTCCAGGATCATGCCTGGACCGAAGGCAGGCGCCAAACCACTGAGCCACCCAGGGATTCCCTATGAAAACACTATTAATGAGATAGTTCACATTGGTGCGGGTTCACTAAGCCTTTGAAATCTGGTATGCATTTTCTACCTACAGCCAGTCCATTTCAGTTCGTGGTAATGACATGCCCAAAAGCTATTAAAGAGTACTTAGGTTAGGGGCTGCCGTATTGGGGTGTGCAGTTCTAAAACCTTTGTATACCTGTGGCATTGAATCCCCTTCAGAGTCTTTTGAGGTAGTTATTGCTACTTGCATTTTACTAATAAAAATAAGGAGTCTCCTAAAAGTTACATTGTCTGCTGGTGATCATCCTAGAGTTTGTGAATGGAGGAGGGAGATTAGTACCAGGACCTAATGTGTTGATCGATTGGGAGTCTGGTCTCTTTATACCCTATGCTGCCTCTAGGAGGTGCCAAGGAAGTTTGGGGGCGGGCCAGAAGTAGGGACTCAACCTGAAAACAGTGGCACCTGTGGCTGTATTGCATATTCTGTCTGGTTTCGTGCAGAGTAAAAGTGTCTGGACGCATCAGTACCACCTGTCTAGGTGGCTCAGTAGCAAGCATATCTGATGCAGTTGGAGGATAAACCTGCAAGGCAAGTCCTTCTTTGACCCAGTCATTTGTACCCCAGCACGTCTACACCAACTCAGTCTGGTCCCAGGATCTGGGGAGAAGAATATACACACCCTGCAGCATCGCAGTGGTGCCAGGAGTACCACGCCCGAGTTAACACTCTGGCTGTTCAGTTCCACAATTGCTCACCGAGCGAGGTTCCCCTTACCGAGAGGCCAGCACTGTTTGAGGCCATTTAGGGTGACTGGAGAGTATAAGTCACAGCCTTCATCTTCAGGATGCTTACCGTGGAAAGGAAAGACCAGATCACGGGGTGATTAGATGATCTGCAACACAACCGTGTGGTGTGAAGAAGAACCAGAATCAGTGGTCTGCAGAGCCTGCAAAGTTGCTGTCTTGGCCAAGCTGTGAAATGTGTTTAAAAGTGTTGAATTTGAGTTCCTTTAGGAGGGGTGGGTACTTTGCAGTTTTCACGGTGCCTGCAATAGATGCTACTTAGCTCATTTACATATCTGCCCTGATACTTAAGGCATTTGAATTTGCCATCCCACTGGAGGCATGCTGGTTTAATATGAGTCACCAGGAAAGATTTGTTGAGCACCTGTTATGTGGCAAGCCTTGTATTGGCCATTGCTCTAGAACTGACCAAAAACTCTCCAAGGCGCTTCTTCTAGAAGACAGTAACAATAACAACAGCAATAATAGCTCACCACCAGCAGCATTGCCTTTGCCTTTTGTGCTGATTTGCCTCCTTGATTGCCTTCACATCTGTTCTCATTTTGTCATCAATATCCTGCAGCCTGGTGGGTTGGGCTTTTTTATGCTGGGAAATATGGTTACAGTTTTTGCAACTTCTTTAAGTTCACACAGTTGGGACTCTGCTTACTGTGTGTCAGAATTTGTGGTTATATGATTAACAGAGTTTATCTCACTTAATATTCATAACCACTTTAGAGAGGAGGGTTGATTCTCATCTCCATTTTACTGTTTAGAGAGGAGGGTTGATTCTCATCTCCATTTTACTGTTATGGAAATTGTTAGAGCTGGGATCCAAATCTAGGTCTGTCTCACTCCAGAACACAAGCTCCAACCATTAAGTGGCACTGGCTCACTAGAAGGTCAAGGTGGGAAGGGACATCAAGGATATCTAGTCTAACCTCCTCATGCGGATCAGGACAGGAGGGCTGGAGAGGCTTGTGGTCGTGAATTTGGGCAGTCAGGTCTCCTGTGCTTGCAGAGGGGGAGCTAACCCAGACATGCTGCGGGGGGGGGGGGGGGGGCAAGGCCTTTTGTCCCCCACTGGTGGCGTGGCCTTGCCAGCTTTCCTGGACCTCAGTTCTCTCATTTATAAAATGAGAGGGCTTGGCCTGATTTTACAATGGGAACAATGCTGTGTTGTTACAGTCAGTATTGAAGGAGTCAGGCCCACAGCCCGGGATTTCAGCCATAACCCAGGACTCTTCTCAGCTCACCACACCCCCTTCCCACATGAGCTCTGCCACCATCTCACAACCACAGTGGTCTATTGAAGGGGAACAGTTTCTTAAAATTCATTGGTGTTTTCCATTTCGGTGTCTGTTTCACTTCCAAAAACTGAGGGAAATAGTCTGTAAACACTGAGCCCTTCTAAATCTGTCAATTGTTATAGTGAGGGATTTGTAAAGTTCTAGGCAGTGGATAGTCCTCTGTAGTGTTTTTATTCTCTTTGAAAGTCAGGTCCCAGGACATCCTGGAGGGTATTTTTATTAATTTAATTTAATTTTTTAAGAGAGAGAGCTGGGGGCGGGGCAGAGGGAGAGAGAGAATCTTAAGCAGGCTCCATGCCCAGTGCGGAGCCCAGCATGGGGCTCAATCTCACAGATCTGGGACCATGACCAGAGCTGACATCAAGAATTGGACACTTAACTGAGTAAGCCACCTAGGTGTCTCATGGAGGGTATTTTTAGTGTGGAATTCTGCAGGCACAGCACTGTGCTGGGTATTGTACTACAGACTTTGGGGAAGAATGGGCAGGGGACGAGACACAGGCTGGATGAGTCCCTGCTCTCAGATGGCTAACAGTCCTGTTGGCTGTAGTTCTCAGCCCTAACCACCATTAGGATCACTTGGGTGGGGAGGGGCTTCAGTGACATGGGGTGGGCATCGATGATGTACAACTCTGGTTGTAACCAGAGTTAAGAACTACTGGTCTTGGGCAGCCTGGGTGGCTCAGCGGTTTAGCGCCGCCTTCAGTCCAGGGCATGATCCTGGAGACCCAGAATCGAGTTCCATGTCCAGCTCCCTGCATGGGGCCTGCTTCTCCTTCTGCCTGTGTCTCTGCCTCTCTCTCTCTCTCTCTGTGTGTCTCATGAGTAAATAAATAAAATCTTAAAAAAAAAAAAAGAAAAGAACCACTGGTCTAGAAGTCTGCTTCTCAGACTTAAACATGCATGTGAACCCCCTAAGGGTCCTGTTGAAGGCAGATTCTGATTGACTGGGTGATCCTTCATGACTATAGACTCCCAGAAGCTGCTGATGCTGCTGGAGTGCAGTTCACACTTTAGTAGAAAGAGAAGAGACCACGCAGAGGATTACAAGTCAGTGGGACTGTGAAGGTTTGTACTAATAACAACTGGGAGCTCAGAAGAGGGTGCATTTAATTCCACCTGAGGCAAGAAGACTAGGAAGGCCACATGGATGAGTGGTTGTATGAGCTGGGCCTTGGAGGATGACTAGAAGTTTGCCAGTTGGCTAAGGTGGAAGGTGTAATGGCTCAAGCAAAAGCACAGACTCAGAAGAGCATGATGTTTGAGGGAACAAGATGGTCTGGTGCAACATACTAGCATCTACACGGGAGAGTCTGAAAGGCAGTTCCACCTTGCAGAGCCATGAGGAACTGGGGTCAGCTGAATGCCCTGCTAGGGAGTTTAAACTCTGTTCTATACATAGACAAACCCTGCAGAGGGTTTCTATACAGGGTAAGAGGAGACCTAGGTGATCCTTAGGGGAAGAAGCCCAAACAGTTTCCCAGTTCCCATAGCCTTCCTCATTGTGCTTTGGCTCCAACTTAGTGGCTTTTGGGTAAGTCTGGTGTCCAGCATATTTTTACAAAAAGAAACAGCAGCTGCTGTTGGCGTGAAGGTCCTCAGCATTTCTAGCAGTACGCAGCAGAACCTGAATCTCTGCCAACCCAGTTCCTCTCCTCTAAACCTGAGAGTTCATCCTCATTCAGCAGTCCGAACTAAGGGAAGTTGAGTCACTCTTCAGATGAGAAGATTTCAGAGGGAGAGCCTCGAGTGAGATTGTGGTTTCGATTAGAAAGAAGGTGTGACCTCTAGTTCCCTTCCTGGTATGGTGGACTCTTGCAGGAAACAAACCAGACTCACCCACACTGCCCGCCCCCCCACCCCAACTGAATCAAAAGCAAAAGAAGAGAACAAAAAAAGCACATGTCAATCCTTATCCTTAAAAGAGCAGAGAACAGGGGAGAAGAGGAGCTGGAAACCAGGCATCTTCATTCTGAATACCTTACTAGAGGGAAGGGATCCTCTTTCACTTCCTTTCTTCAGATGGGCTGTGCCACCCTGCCGTCAGTTCTGCTCCAAACTCCAAAGCAGTCACTGCATGGGTGATGATTGATAAAGCTCCACGGGGCCTTTTGTAACGGTGTTGATTTTAGAAACACACTTTTGGAGGCCACTTAGAGAATGTTCCATTGGAGACACCAATGTTACTATTTCTCTCGTTTCCCCAGCTTTGCTTTTGAAAATGTGTGCTTTCATTCTCCTGCCTTACAGAATTACCTTCCTCAGATCAAATGCGTACCTCTCTCCTGTTGATGGCATTTTGAGTTTTCCCAGCCAGCTTGATGTCTGCAATGCTTTAAAGGGGGTGGGAGGTAAGGGATGGTGAGCTGTTTCATCTAGAAGAGGGGTATCACTTCTCCACCCCCTGGGCCTGGATGTGAACCACAGTTCCCTTATTCTGGCCTGGCTATTTGCTGTTGAACTCAAGAGCACCACTGAGCGGCCAGAGCAAGAGGCTATTTATAACCCTCAGAGTTTTGCAATGTTATTGAATTGCTTCGACCTAATTTCCACTTCCTTTCTAAAATGAAAATGAAGAGTAAGCAAGCAAGTACTGAAGGAGTTCCCACAAGGAGACCCTTCATCCAGGAATGTGCTCGGGAGACCCTGACTGCTCCTACTCTCCCATCTCCTGACACATCTACAGAGAGAAAAGCAGAAGGATACTCGTCCTTTTCTTTTCAGTAGAGTAAGGAGCACTAACCCTGGTTTTCTGGTGAGACACCTTCTAACGTTAGAGATGACAACTAACTCAACAGTGGAACTACCATGAAGTTGGAAGGTGGTGGGACGTGGAGGGAACCCCAAACAACCAGAACAATTCACGCTAGTCCCTTTCCATTCAGAGGCAGCCCTGTTCATAGGAGTTGAGGAAGCTAGAGGTGATGGATTTGCATAGACACTGGTGCTTACCAAACCATAACTGTATGCTAGGTGCTGTGCTAGGTTAGTGGGCTACAGGGCATACCTGCCGTGGAGGAGGAACTAGTGAAGAAGAGAGATGTATAAATACGTAACTATCATAACAGTAAGTATGATAGTACTAATACCTACAATGGAGTCACACAGTAGCCCTTCTAGAGGTTGGAACAGAATGTTATGAGAACACAGCGGCCCCATCCTATTTTATCTTGCTTGGGAAAGGTGGGGAAGGAAATGACATCTGAGCTGGGCTTTGATGTTTGAATAGGAGCTCTTCTTTTTTTTTTTTTTTTTTAGGATTTTATTTATTTATTCATGAGAAACAGAGGAGAGAGAGAGAGAGGCAGAGACACAGGCAGAAGGAGAAGCAGGCTCCATTGCAGGGAGCTGACGCAGGACACAATCCCAGGTCTCCAGGATCACACCGTGGGCTGAAGGTGGCAGCTAACCGTTGAGACACCCAGGCTGCCCGAATAGGAGCTCTTTTGACAGTCCAGGGGAGGAAGGGGACATGCAGAGGGCCAGAAGAAATGGAAGAACACGGCCTGCCTCATAGAAACAGCAAGCAGTCTGGGAAGATCTGGCTAGGTGGAAAGGAACTGAATAGCATGTGGGGAGGTGTGGATCTCCTCTAGACAGTGAGGAACCACTCCCTATTGGAACAGTGAGCTCTTGTTCTGCAGGTCTCTTAGCTGCAGTGTGCTTTAGCTTCTGGTTCAGCAAATCAGAATTCTCCGAGCACCTGCTGGGGGCCACAGACAGCACTACCTGCTTTTCACCTGGCTTTCCAACAGCATCAGACTACCCAGGATCTAATTATTATTATTAGCTGTGTGACACTGAGCATTGGACTTCATTTCTCTGTGCTTTGTTGTCTAATCTGTTAAATGGGGAGTAAAAATATATCACATAGGGTTGCTGTGTGGATTAAATGAATCAATATATGTAAAGCCCTTAGAATAGGACATTAGCACCATGTAATAGTTAGCTAATGTCATCAGCATTGAAGAAGTATTAAGTAGAGGGGAAAGAACTAACTTTGAAGTCCAAATGACTCAGCCTTGAGATCCAGTTCTGATCTGATTTCTTTTTTATGGAGGGAGAGGAGGCGTGGGAAGGAGCCCTGTGGACGACAAGCTTCTCAACCCATCTGAACTTCAGTTGTCTCATCTGTAAAGTAGGGATGATTTTCAAGGTTCCTTGAGCATCAGCTGTAAAATGCTATAGAAGTGGAATATCCGGGGAGCCCGGGTGGCTCAGTTGGTTAAGCAACTGACTCTGGTTTCTGCCTAGGTTGTGATCTCAGGGTTGTGGAATTGAGCCCTGTGCTCAGTGGGGAGTTTGCTTGTGCCTCTCCCTCTGCTCCTCCTCCGCCCCACCCCTGGTATAAATAAATACTTAAATAAATAAAATCTTGGGATCCCTGGGTGGCGCAGCGGTTTGGCGCCTGCCTTTGGCCCAGGGCGCAATCCTGGAGACCCGGGATCGAATCCCACGTCGGGCTCCCGGTGCATGGAGCCTGCTTCTCCCTCTGCCTGTGTCTCTGCCTCTCTCTCTCTCTCTCTCTCCGTGTGACTATCATAAATAAAATAAATAAATATAAAATCTTAAAAGAAATTAGTGATCAACTATAAAGAGGTTGTCTACCCATACTATTATATACAACATGATTACTATAAAGTCGCTTATATAACTGATCTATTTTAAACACACCAAACTTATCTAAGAGGGTCTCACTCTTCATTAATTGAGCTGGTGTTCATTAAGGACCTGCTCACTGTCATTATCATATACCTGTTACGCAGCTGTCTGTGCAGACCCCCATATCAGAGTTCCTCCAAAGCTTGGGGTCAAACTTAGTCATAGGCCTTTTCATTGCAGTGAACAGAAAAGCAGGCTAGTTCCATATAAAGGAGGTTTTTTTTTTTTTTGGCAGGATCCGGGGGAATTTCAGGCACCCCAAGTGTAGGAGTTGGAGCCATGGAATCTGGGAAGTCATCAGGCTTTTCCATCTCTTTTTGGGACTTTGTGGTTTCTGGTTTCTGGCCTCCACTTATCTACACATTTCTGGATTCTTCCTGCAGTATAGCTTCCTCTGAAAGGCTCTTGGTTTTTGCTTCTTGGTATTTTTGGCTTGCTGGTGGCTTTACCTTGCCATGGTACCTGCTCCGAATTGAACTATGAGCTTTTTTTTTTTTTTAATTTTTATTTATTTATGATAGTCACAGAGAGAGAGAGAGAGGGGCAGAGACATAGGCAGAGGGAGAAGCAGGCTCCATGCACCGGAGCCTGATGTGGGATTCAATCCCGGGTCTAAAAAAAAAAAAAAATAAAATAAAAAAAAAAAAAAAAAAAAAAAAAAAAAAAAAAAATCCCGGGTCTCCAGGATCGCGCCCTGGGCCAAAGGCAGGCGCCAAACCGCTGCGCCACCCAGGGATCCCGAACTATGAGCTTTCTGCTCCAGGGCCCCTAGTCATCCAATTTCCTCAGCCTGTGTCTTTAAATTTAATAGAAAGAATTGGATTTGTCCTGCTTAGATTGAGTGTTCACTTGGGTCTCACCAGCTGGGGCATGGTTCGAGAGAGTGTCATTCAACATAAATGGACAGCCTGCCCTGTGTGAGAAAGGGCAGAGTCGCTGAGAATAGGGGCTCATAGTATCTCTTGGATCGTCCTGGCGGTTGCAAATCTCCATGCTGTAAAATGGATATGAATTTTTGAAACCGCCAAGAATCACTCAGGGCAAAGTTTAATAAAGAAAAGAGACAGTCAACCCAGGAAATGCCAAGTGGGGTCAGAGTAAAGTGGAACTGCCAAATAATGAGCTTTTGCTTCATTGTCTCCAAAGACAGTATCCAGAGTTCTAACAAATACGATTGTTTCTTAGTAGCACCATCAAAATAAAGGTGTAGTTTCTTTGGATGTGGATTTTGAAGTGGGTATACTCTTCATTTGGATTTGTAAATTCTGCTTTAGAATCATGGCCTTTTAAACTTAGGAGGCACTCTACACGTGCTTTAGTTCAATATTCATATCCCACAGTAGAAATTTGGGTGAAAGGGACACATCCACTTCGCCCAGACCCCTGGGATTGGGACTGTGACTGGGTCCTGAGTCCATCAGGTCCAAATCCAGCTACTTCTTCAGCAGGCCAGTCTTCCCAGCCCAGGGCTCTTTCTCTTGCACCTGTAGCACCTACTTATCTTAAAGAAGAACTAAATAACAAATGGTCCTAGAAGCCATCCTATGCAGCTCCATGTATATAAAGTGCAAAAACAGAACATTTATGTATGGTGAGAGAAGTAAGGCAGAAGTTGCCTCTTAGAGGGCTGCAAGGTGGGGGATTGACTGGAAGGAGGTAGAAGGAGATTTTCTAGGGTGATAGAAATGTTCAAAGTCTTGTTTTGGGTGGTGGTTGCAGAGAGATGTATTTCTATTTTATATATTTATACACACATATATATGTGTTCTGTGTGTTTTGTATGTAAATTCTATCAGTTTTAAAAAGTGATCTCACAACTGTACAGTCATACCTCCTAATTATGGCACATTTACCAGTAAGGTTAAGGATGCCTGCCTTAGGAGAGTCATGGTCCCACCCCTGCTTTGCTGTGTCACCTTTCAACCAGGAGATAATCTAAATGGGAACAGTTTCTTTCCATAGGTTCGTTGTGTGTCTAGGCACATGAACATCACATGTGGGACATTCTGCTTGGAGCCGCAGAGGTTGTGGAAGCTTTAGGGGCCATCAGGCCAGCTGCCCCCCACTCCACTACTTCCTTAGGCTTGATTTAGTTCCAATGAACAGAAATTCAGGCTGGCTCAGGGGAGAAGGGAAGAGCATGGGCCAAAGTCAGCCCCAAGTTCTGTCCCCTTACCTACCCATGAGCTGGTTGAACTGGGGCACTTTAACTGACGTCTGAGCTCTAGCTGTGTCATTTCGGAGGTAATAATCTGATTCCGCCTACTTCAGGAGGCTGCTGGGAGGGCTCAGCAGAATCAGTGAAAGCACTTAGAAAACCATCTGTGCGTTGTCATGTGCTGGAAATGCTGGTATTGTTGACACCTGACTTCCGGAGCACCCCACCCTGATCCGGAAATGGTTATGAAAGCTCCCCTCTTACTGAGACTCGTGAGTGTGTAGGGAGAGGAACTTTTACCCCTTTCACCAGAGGGGTTTATGCTCACAAGGCTGCGAGAACTGACATCTGTGTTTGGGCCTAAAAGTTGATAGCATACACGAATAACAGCTTAGCAACAGCTATGCTGCATGTTCCGGGAGAGCCAGGCGGTCTCCATTAGCGAAGCATGAATTGCGGGTGAGTGGCCAAGCCTGGCAGATGTAGGAGAAAGGTCTTTTTCATTAAGAGAGAGGCCTCTCCTGAACCTGTAGGCAAGGAATGTAAATATACATGGAAATAATCCATCAGTGGAGTGACTTGCCTTCATCAGACCTTGGAGAGAGGATGCTTTAGCTGCTGCTTGGAATATCACTAAGCTAGCAGAGTTGCCTAGGATACTGGTCACATGGGCCCATCTTCCAGACCTGTTCAAAATGATTTATTTTCCTTTATTTGGGAGACAAACGGGGAGAGGGTCAGAGGTACTTCCGAAGCTTCGTCCTCCTATAGAGGGGCCTTTGTGTGAGGCTGTCCTCACCTCCCTACGCTTGAGCTCCAGCAGCCCTTGCCCTTGGCAATAGGGACTAAAATAGCATTTCCTGTCCCAGTTCTCTTCCCCATTTTCTGAACTCTGCGTCATCCCACACAGAGGAGGCTCCACATTGTGTCCTTTGAGGGGGAAGGAGTGGCAGCAGTAACTAGGGAGGAGGCGAGAGAGCATGTGGCCGGGCCCTGCTGACACTAGGATCTTCCTAGGATGGCTGCAGAACACAAGTGGGCTGGCTCCGTCAGCTAACCACCCAACCAAGAAAAGGCTCTGGCTATTCTTATCTGTCTCAGAGCATATGCTTCTCCCTCCCAAGGTCCCAAGACAGGAATTTGCAGTAAATTCATTCTTCTGCGGCCCAGTCCTCCTGACCCTTAGACCGAAGTGTCATGCCGGCAGATCTTGCTACTGGCAGATCTGCAGTTGATGGATAGGTCTGTCCCATTTCTACTTGTCGATTTAATCTCCAGAGACAAAAAGCCCAAGGAGAGGGTATGGTGTGATGTAGAAAAATTCCAACCAAGTAGTTCCATATGTTACTTTGGACACTGTCTTCTGATTCTCAAAAATATCTAACGAGTGAAAAATGAAGGCAAACTCTCTCTTTTCTTCTTTCTGATTCTTTTGCTCTAGGCGGCTGTGTCTGTTTGTGTTTCTTGGAGAAGTAGGTCCCACTGGGAACAATGCCACCACCATCAGACATTGTCAAAGTAGCCATTGAGTGGCCAGGTGCTAATGCTCAGCTCCTTGAAATCGACCAGGTAAGCTCCTGCAATGAGAAGCAGAAGCAGGATCTGGGAAGTATGTGGCAGGGTTGTCTTCAGGGGTGGGGACCTTTAGCATGAGGAGGAAGAGCTAGCTACAGGATTATCAAGGCCTGTCCCTCCCCGTGGCAGAAGGTCAGTCCCCTGACTTGGGAGAGGCTTCCTCTTCAACAGAAGCTTCTGGGAGGCAGTTCATGTACAGGTCCTGGACTGATCCTGCTTGGCAACCCCTCCTCAAAACCTGGGTGTGAGTTGCATGTGGTTGTAGATGAAGGATCTCTCTCTCTCTGTCTTTCAGAAACGGCCTCTGGCATCCATCATCAAGGAAGTTTGTGATGGGTGAGTAGAAGCAGCCCTCATTCTGCACAATGGTAGGCTAACAACTAACGGGATGTTGTCAGACCTTGAAAGAAATCTCCAGTTAGCTGGATCCTGGGAGATCATTGTCTTACAAAGGAAGTATAGCTGAGGAGGACATCCCTAAGACCTTGTAGAAATCTCCACCCCCCACCCCCACCCCCAGTAAGCCGAGGAATGCCCTGCCTGAGGCCCTGATGGGGTGTTAGGCCCATGCTGAATTGTGTGGACCACCTTTTGCGGTACCAGTCGATACACAAAGCTGAGCCGGTGGTTTTGTCAGCATCTCAGGCTGAAGCTTTGGGTTTCCCCCATCCTCCAAAAAGGCCGCCCAATCCCTTAGGCAACTCTGCTGGAAATTATTAATACATCTGCAGCTTCTAGCCAGGCCCGGCAGAAGAGTCAGATGTCTGCATGGTGTGTTTCTTACATAGGTGGTCGTTGCCGAACCCAGAGTATTATACCCTCCGTTACGCAGATGGCCCCCAGCTCTACATCACGGAGCAGGTCAGTGCGGGAGGGGCAGAGTCAGATCCAAGGGAGGAGGTGGTGCTGCCTGCCTTGCTGACATGCAAGCAGCTTCTGTTTACTGAGGAAGAGCTGCCTCCCAGGCAGATGGGGGCGCAACAGCCCTGCCTCTAGTGGCTGGAAAGCCATGTCTTCTCCTTCTGAGGGCTCGGGGTGCCTGAGGGCTTGGGGGTGCGTGGAAGTGTTCTGAGAAGTTCTTGGGCAAGAAGCACACAGGAGTCCTGACTGAAGAGGCTCAGTTATAATTACTGTAAAAGACAGCAAGCTCTTGTTGATTCAGCTGGCTTACACAATTTTAATATTTTATCTTATTCTTTTTCTTCTTTGTTATCTAGACGCGCAGTGATATTAAGAATGGGACCATCTTACAGCTGGCTATCTCCCCGGTAGGTATTTGGCTCTCCTTTGGAGTACATTTGTTTAACACAAAAATGAGCACCCACCATGGGCCAGACTCTTCTAGAAACCAAGACTACAGAGCTTAAAAAGTCAATCTTTGAGGGCACTCAGTTGGTGGAGCATCTGACTCTTTTTTTTTTTTTTTTTTTTTGCATCTGACTCTTGATCTCAAAGTTGTGAGTTCAAGCCCCACATTGGGTGTAGAGATTACTTTAAAAACAAAAATCATTCTTTGCTCTCACAACATTGTTAGAAGTAAACACACAAAGGCCTCTCTCAAGCATCCTGACAGTTGCTTAGGGAGCTGTAGGGACTCAGAAAAGGGACTGCCTGGCTCAGCCTGAGGATTCCCAGAAAACCTTCCCAGAGAAGGGGACACTTAGCACAGATGTTGAGGGATAAGTGAGAATTCGCTGGGAAAGAAGAAAAGAAAGTATCCCCAGCAGAGACATGTGCTTTGTTTCTGGGAGGCTGGAGTACTAGATGGCAGAGGGCTTATAGCAACCAGGGGAAGGGTCCCAGACGGCCTGCTCGTGGGTTTGGACTTTATTCAGAAGGGAATATGGGGACATTGAAAGATTTTAAGCAGGAAGGTACATTATGTTTAGATGTATATTTTAGGAAGATCCCTGTAGTGACAGTGTGGTAGATGGGCTAAAAAAAGAAGGTTGGTGGTAGGAGGAATCTTTAAGAAGCTAATGAGGATGTTAACAGCCCATGAAGGCAAGTGCAGTGGAGACGAGCGGACGGGCGTGAGAGCTATTCAGAGGTAAATCTGGGGATATGGTGATAGCCTGGATATGGAAGGAAAGGAGAGAATCTGAGGTGACTCCCTGATTCCTTCCTCAGTGGTCCTTAAAGGTAACAAAGGAAGCAACCAGAAGGGCAGAGAGAAAACCAAGAGGGGGGTGTGGCGTAGGCCCAGAGGGCTGGGAGTGTGAGGATGGAGGAAGTGTGGTCTGCCCGAGAGCTGAGACCTAGTAAACTGAGAACAGAAAAGCTGTTTGTTGATCCGGAAAGTCCATAGTCCCTGGCGACTTCTGTGAGGACAGTTTTGGTGGGGTGATAAGTGGCAGCCAGACTATAGTGGTGGCAGCGTGAGGTCCCCGACTTTACCGCACTATCAGGAAGCTTGGTTGTCAAAGGAAGTAGACAGCAGAAGACAGGAACTCAGGGATGTGAAGCCAAAAAGATAATACTTTTTAGAAAGAGGTAAAACGTTCAAGGGTTTCAAAAATCAAAAAGTTTGCAAAGATGTAGTAAAAGGTCTCCCTCCCACTCCCGTCCCTCATCTACCCAGTTCCCCACCTCCTCTGACCCTTCATAGTTGCTAACTTCTGGTGCAATTTTTTGTATCTTTGAAAATAAGTTAAGATGGAAGAGAGGAAGGTTGATGGTGCAGGAAGGGGGATAATTAATGAAACAGGACCTCCCTGGGTCAGGACAGGAGGAACCCAAAGCCCAGGTGGAGGGATTTTTGACCATTTGGTCCCAGAGGAGGATGATCGATATGGGGGTCCCTTAGGGGTGGAGGGGCTGCCAGAAAAATTTTTTTTTAAGATTTATTTATTTATTCATGAGAGACACACAGAGAGAGGCAGAGACACAGGCAGAGAGAGAAGTCCTGCAGGGAGCCCGATGCAGGACTTGATCCCCGAACTCCGGGATCACACCCCAAGCCAAAGGCAGACGCTCAACTGCTGAGCCACCCAGGCATCCCAGGCTGCCAGAAAATTAAGGGCATGATGACGCTCATTTTCCTGGCAAGGCGAGAGACTGGTTCATCTGAGTGGAAGGGCAGTGTGGAGTAGTAACAGCTAACGGTTCCAGAAGGCCAAGCGCTTCGCATATATTGTATCATTTCATCTTGACAGACACCTGAAGAGATGGGTGCTCGATAGCCTCGTTTAGCAGATGGGCAAACTGAGGCTTGAGTTAAATGACTTGCCACTTGGTCACACAGACAAAAACATGGCAGAGCTGCCTTTCAAACCCGGGGCTGCCTGACTCCTGGCCAGTATTCCTACCAGCGAGTTCTGCTTTCCCCCTTCTCCGGAACTCTTCTCATCCTAAAGGCTTACGTCCCGCACCTCCACCCCCAGCCCGCATCAGCTCTGCTAGCTTAATATGACAGTCTGGGAGTTGCTTTCATAGCTGTAGCCGTAGCTGTACTGAAGCATTTTACAGACCTCCTGCGCAGAGTAGTTGACTTTCTCAGGAGTACATCTCTCTGGAGCAGGAGGCAGCGGCCCAGAAACACAGTCTCGGGAGGAAAATTAACATTTGGAGTTGGAAGTTTCTAAGTGTGATGCAGACCAGTGCTCTGCAAATTGTTCTATCCTGTGACCTTTTCTCGCAGTGTGCATTTTCTCCACTGTGGGGAGTCTGGAGGATTTCTGTGTTGAGAGCCATGTGCTGCTATAGGGCCATCTTTGTAATAAAAAAAAGAGGAGAGGCAGAGGGGAGCAGAGAGAGGTGAACAGGACTGACTCCTTGGCCAGCAGCAGGAGCTGGGATTCCATCACTTGCTTAGCATAGTAAGAAAAAATAAAGACCACAGGAGCACTTTGCTCTCAAGGCTCTTCTATTCCAGCTGAGAATATTAATTAACACGCAAAAAAATAGAGAATGATGCAGGCAAGTGGATTGCAGGGCACTGGCTATAGAGCTAGGAATTTCCGCAAGAGGAAGGGCCGGCAGACTCTAGGGGAGGGCTTGTGGCTGGAGCTTGTAGAAAGGAAGCAAGCATTCTGCTGGAAAAAGTTCAAGTGCTAGGAGAAGGTTGAGTCACCAGTCATCACTTTGAAAAAGCTATTTCAAAAGCTTCCGGCTCCTCGATGTTCTTAAAGGTTCCCTAGGACTGTCAGTTCGAGGAACCATGATATGGGCTTTCAGAGAAAGTTAAAAAAAAAAAAAAACTTGTCAGGCTTATATTTTCAGATTGAAAGGGACTTTACTTTTTTTTAAAGATTTTATTTATTCATGAGAGACAGAGAGAGGCAGAGATATAGGCAGAGGGAGAAGCAGGCTCCACATGGGGAGCCTGATGCAGGACTTGATCCCAGGATCCTGTGATCTCAGGATCACAACCTGAGCCAAAGGCAGACAGACGCTCAACCATTGAGCCACCCAGGTGTCCCTGAAAAGGACTTTAAAGGTGATCATCAGATTAAATTCTCCATCCAGTGCAAGAATCCCTCGTGAAGCATCTCTGACAGCCAGTTGTCCTGAGTCTCCTTGATTGTTTTTAGTGACTGAGAGGTCGTTATGTCGAGACAACCTGGTCCACTGTCTAATGGCTTAAATTAATAGAAAACTCCCCTCTGTGGAGCCAGTATTGTTTTCTCTATGACTTGCTGGAGGTGGTGGACTATTGTCTCCCGGTCTTTTGTAGTCCTTCACTGGGAAGTTTCTGTAATCCATAGACCAGAGCACTACAGAAAGGATATACGTAACTACAGATTGGTCTTGGCACAATGGTAATTCCATGATTGATCCAACAAGCATTTTTTAAGCAACTCCTAGACAGCATGAACAAGTAGTTCTGCCTCGGGCTTGGATGTCCACAGAAAAGCCTTTATGAGCTACTCACAGAGCAGTAACCTGCCACAAGGAGCAGATGGCATACATCTTGTCCCTGGTGTCATAGTCCCGGGCTGCACGCCAGCTGATGGAGAGGACCCAGTCATCCAACATGGAGACCCGGCTGGATGCCATGAAAGAGCTGGCCAAGCTCTCTGCTGATGTGACCTTCGCCACTGAGTTCATCAACATGGATGGCATCGTCGTGCTGACACGGCTTGTGGAGAGTGGAACCAAGCTCTTGTCCCAGTGAGTATTACTGAGCTCTTACTGGGGGAGTTTCAGAAGTCTTCCTTCATTCTGCAGGGGATCCTTTTCTCATATTCACTGAGTCACCTGAATTTATTGAACACCTTCTATATACAGAGCAGTGTGCCCAGTACTGGGGTCTGTAAGAGGAATTCTCTCTTGTGGTCCTGAATCTTGTAGTCTAGTTGGTCTTCACAGATGCCAAGCCATAGTGAAATGAGGGGGTATAGGAAGAGAGAGGGCATGTCGTGACAGATCTGTACATTTATGGAAAATGATTGGCCTGGTGGAAGCTAGTGAGTGGACTATCCATGTTATTGACCAGAAAAGATCTGTCTATTCTTAATCGTCCCCCTGCTTCGTCCCTGTCCAGTCACCTCCCACTTCTGCACACGCACATGCACGCGCACACACACAGGGCTTCCTCCATGCTCACCATGGGTTCGCCATCTCCCTTCCACCCATATTCACAGGGAGGAGGTCCCAGGAGTATCGCTCCAGAACTTTGCGATACTCCGCGGACACCTCTGTGGTGCTCCAGTGCTAAGATGAGTGCAGCGGGACACTGTGCTGTGAATGATTAACAGATGTTTAGTTAGCTGTCTAGGCCAGTGGTGGTTTTCTGTCTCTCTCAGCTGGCACAGGGGGAGTCTGAAATCTTCAGTCAATAGACCACCTTTTGAAATTTTCAGCCAAACAAAGCAACTAATCACAGGTGTTTAAGTCTTGGATTTTGCGGCTGCACTGACCTCCTGAAACCTTCAGTGGCCATCAGCCTTCTGCCATCTCTGAGGGGTGCAGGATTAGACTGGCCCTGGTTTCCTCCTCTTTAACCTGGAGATGCTGCTTATATTGGAGTATCGCCATGAGGAGTGTTGTTAACGGGTCCAAATCTGCCTTGCCAGTGGGAATAAGGTTTGTTAAATCTAGAGCACCGTACAGATGTGTAAAGGGTTGTATGTAGAGAGAGAAGGGACACAGGAGAGACGGCGTGGTAATCCCCATCCTCCATCAGCACTGCAGCAGGGCTTTGCATACACTGTCATCTTGCCGCCGCCACAACCCTGTGATGTTAATGCTGTGAGATAAACTCAGTTTGACAGAGGAGGAATTTGAAGTTTGAAAAGATAAAATTTGCATAGTTAGTAAATGGTTGAACAGGAATGGAGCCCGGGTCTGGGGTTTGTACTCTTTGTCCTATACTCTGCTGCCTCTCGGCCTTGAACGTGGGCTGTTATTTCCCTTGGATACGCCTGCCAAGTATTGGGGTTGATAAAAGTCTGATACCTTTTTGGTTTTGGGAAATGGATGAGTGATTGTGTTTAGATGAGGTGATATGGGGAAGGAGAGCCAGTGCCCAGGTAGCTCTTTTTTTCCCAGAGATGTATACCTGGACAGAATCTGCTGCACACCTGGCGAGGGATGCAAACAGGTGCTTATTCATGGCTGTGCCTACCCACCCCTTGTGGGGCATTTAAGCTCAAAGCCATCTCCATTATGGCTGCCATCACACCTGTGTTCCCGGTTTTGAATCTTTGTATTATTTTGTGTGTGTTCTGCTTATGTCTCAGCTACAGTGAGATGCTGGCATTCACCTTGACTGCCTTCCTAGAGCTCATGGACCATGGCATTGTCTCCTGGGACATGGTTTCAATCACCTTCATTAAGCAGGTGAGGCCTCCAGCATTCCATCTTCCTCTCCTCCCTCTGTGGCCAGTTGTCCTCTCAGTTTATGGAGAGATGCAAGCAAGACAGTCATCCTACTGAGAGTTAACTTTCTATCCCCCAAGGCCTGACTTTTCATCCTCATGCTTGGTCTTCCTGGGATCCTGAAAGAGTTCCTTCACTGTTCTGTCAGGGCCTGCTCTGAGAAGATGGAAACAGGTTTTCAGAATTGACTGTGGCCAAAGCGGGATGGGATGATTAGTGAGACTTGAGATGATCCCAACCAGTCAATCAGTACCAGCCCTGAGTCTTCTGACCTACTTCCCAAGAGCTCCCTTCTCTTTGGCTATACATGTTCATTTTGTTCACCTTTTACCTTAGGTTTACAAGTCTGCCTTCTGTTGACAAAGCAGCCTGCAAAGCAGCTTGTTTGGATGGTCAGATCAAACTTGGTGGGTGGGAGGGGACACTTTTACTTTTGCCCTCCTTTCTTCGACAGGAAGAGGCGGCATCAATGCCAAAAACTGGACTAAACTCAATGAGTAATATATCCACAGATACAGAATCAGAGCTGTCATTGGCTTGGGACACTGGGTACCTCCTTTTTTTTTTATTATTTTTTATTTTTTTATTTTATTTTATTTTATTTTTTATTTATTTATGATAGTCACACACACAGAGAGAGAGAGAGAGGCAGAGACACAGGCAGAGGGAGAAGCAGGCTCCATGCACCGGGAGCCCGATGTGGGATTCGATCCCGGGTCTCCAGGATCGCGCCCTGGGCCAAAGGCAGGCGCCAAACCGCTGCGCCACCCAGGGATCCCCCACTGGGTACCTCCTGATGCTGGAAATATTCAGACAAAAGTGAAATGACCATGTGTCGGGGACATTATAATGGGGGTTGAGAATAATGGGAAATTACTAGATCACAAGACTTTGAGGTTTTCCTGTCAAGCCTCTGCTGTCCTGTGTGCATGCAGGGACAGAACATGTGACAGGAGAAGGGTATGTCGAGATAAAAGGAGACCCCAGGAAAAAAAAAAAGGAGACCCCAGTTTCAGTAAGATCCTCTGCTTTCTACACTCAGCTTTTTCATGCCTGAACCTTTATTTTGAAAACAAAGGATTAAACCTTTAGATTTTGAGGAAACACAGTTGACTGGATGCTGTCGTTTGAAATTGAGTTGTCCATGCCTTGGGAAACCCTGGCACACTGGCCAGGGTGGCTCTACACTAGGTACCAGTGACTTTATGGGGATAGCTGCCCCCATGTAGGCAGCGCACCTGGAGGAACCCTTCATGAGCTGATAATCAGAAACCCAAGTCGCCCAGTGCTCTCAGGCCCTGGGCTTCCTGACTGATCTGACCTTCGCTGGCTGTAGATTGCAGGGTATGTGAGCCAGCCCATGGTGGACGTGTCAATCCTTCAGAGGTCCCTGGCTATCCTGGAGAGCATGGTCTTGAACAGCCAGAGCCTGTACCAGAAGATCGCCGAGGAAATCACCGTGGGACAGCTCATCTCTCACCTCCAGGTGTGAGTAAGACACCCTGCCCCAGCCTCCCTTCTCGCCTCTTATTTCAGCCTCCCTTCTCGCCTCTTATTTCCAGTACATCTCCTTTGCTTGTGTTCCATGCCACCGGTCTGCTTGCTCACTCATTCATCACTACTTCCACACTAGTGCCAGGACGCTCCCATGACCTGGACCCAATCGTGTCATGCTCTCGCTAAAATCCTCATGGCACTCCTTGTCCCTCAGGATGAAGCAGAGTTCTCCCAGCCTTCCTGCACTACCATGCACCACATACAATTAGATGCTCTCTCCTCTACGGGCCAAATAGTCTCTGTTTGTACCTGTAATAATTATATAAAATTCTCTATTTTTATTACTCATCTCCCATTTAAAATTTTGAACTCTCTGGGAGGAGCGACCAATCATTTTTGGGTCCCCTGCCTTGATTTAACTAGAAATCAATTAGTATTTGTTGTATGAACGTTTAGCAGACAAACGGTATGCTGTGGGGGGTAGCAAGAAATATTGTATAGGGTATGACTTCAGGCTATCCATTCAGATCACAGCTCTCTTGCATGCTAACCACATCTCTGCCTTTAGCAAGTTACCTGGTCTCTGGTCTTGGTTTCCTCATCTCTAGACTGGGGTTAATCCTCTCCACCACTCAGACTTGTGAGGATCAAAGGAGATAACAGATCTTGCATCATGGCCAGTACAGGATATGTATACAATTCAAGAGTTCTTTGCTTTTGTTTGTTTTCTAAGAAGCTGAACACAGGGGCACCTGGGTAGCTCAGTCCATTAAGCATCTGACTCTTGATCTCTGCTCAGGTCTTGATCTTAGGGTTGTGAGCTCAAGCCTGGCATTGAGCTCTATGTAGGACCTATTTAAAAAAAAAAAAAAAAAAAAACACACACACAAAAAAACACAAAGAACCAACTAAGAAGCTTATCACATCTTAAAACATTTTATCAGACAGGAAAACCAGAAAACAGATGAACCCTTTGGAGCACTGTTCCCCTCCTCTCCATTTTCTTCACTTCACTTTAACCCTTCTATACAATTTAAGGGGGCTGGACCCCCAAAGCAACATGGTAATACTGTTGATTCCTTTCTGACTCTTGCTCCCTTTTAGCATTTCGGACATGGACAGGTGCCAACAGAATGCCCTGTCAGTTCCCAGGGAAGCCACAGCTCCCAGCTTTGCTTGTTTATAGCAGCCTTGTCTTCACTCAACTCTGCTCCCAACCCATACCTCCCCCTCGCACAACTAATCCAAGTAAAAAGAAAGCACAATTTGCAGCTCTGATTTCTCCTTGTCACTTCTAAGGAATTCTTCAGTCTCTGTTTTCATACCCCAAAGCTAAAAAGATTGTTTGAAGTGAAGGGAACATTATAAACTCCAGATGGAGAGTTCTGATTTTCCTGACGGCAGACTTATCCCTCTGTTTCTTTGTTTCTGAATCAGGAATGACCCAGTTGCGTCCCCAAGGATGATATGAAAAGCATGGCTTTTCTCAGGGGTCGGTCTGTGAATATTTTCAACCTGTTGCTGTTACTAGAAATTCTGGCCTCTTCTATTTGGGCTGGGACACTTAGTGCCTTCCATGAGACCCCCCCCCCCCCCCCCAGGACACCTCTCACCTGACCAGGACGTCAACTGGCCCATCTAAAAAGAAAGCCACCGTGTGTACCCCCAGTGTGGCAGGTAGAAGCATCTTGCCCAGTGCCAGGGTTATAAGATTCCAGAGAATGGTTGTAGTTAATTTGTTTTAAAATGAAATAAGTTTATAGTTGAAGACTTTGAAAGTATAGAAAAGCAAAGAGTAAACCCTTTGCCCATTTCCCTACCTCCAGACACAACCACTGTTCACATTAAATTGACTGCTCTGCTAGTTGTTTTTTCTCTGCATGTTTTTATTTATTTATTTATTTATTTATTTATTTATTTATTTATTTATTTCTCTGCATGTTTTTAACAGAACTGAGAGTTTACCATACATACTCTGTGTACCTTGTTTTGTTTTGTTTTGTTTTGTTTTTAATGGAATATTAAACCATGTATAATGGCTTGAACCTTTCCCATGTATAAGATTCTTCTTGGGGCACCTGGGTGGCTCACTTGTTCAAGCATGTGCTCAGGTCATGATCCCAGGGTCTTGGGATCAAGCCTTACATTGGGCTCTCTGCTCAGTGGGGAGCATATTTGTCCCTCTCTCTCTCCCTCTGCCCCTCCCTCTACTTGTGCTTTCTCTCTCTCTCTCTCTCTCAAATGAATAAATAAAATATTTTTCAAAAAAATAACGATTCTTCTAAAAGGGTAGCTCTAAATCTTTTACATCCCATATGCCTTTGAAAATCCAGTAACAGTTCTAGACTCTCACCTCCTTGGAGAAAATAACACATAGTCAACCAACTGCACAGAATAATTTCTGCACCATTTCTAGGGTTTACAGACACTCTACACCATCTCTGAATCCAGGAAGAAGAACCTCTACTCTGTATGTGATTTTTAATGATGATTTAGGACTTTAATGTATATAAACAGAGTTGTGACTATGGACATTTGGATTGTTTACCATTCTTTCTTTCTTTCTTTTTTTAACAGTACTTGAATGAAATGCTTTGCCAATACATCTTACCCAGCTCTCTGATTACTGTCTTTGGATAAATTGCTATTGGTGGAGTTGCCCACTTTTCAGGCTTTGGAGACTTCACCCTGGATCATTAGTTGATTACCATCTTCGAGCAACTGTTGTAAACCCCCCTAAGTGTCCTCTTGCTGGTCAGTCCTCTAATCTCCCTCTGCCTTCTTTCTCCACTGGCACAGCTCCAACCAGGAGATTCAGACCTACGCCATTGCACTGATTAACGCGCTTTTCCTGAAGGCTCCCGAGGACAAGCGACAGGTCTGTGGCTGCCTTTTCAAGCTTTTCATCTGGGCTCTTCCAGGAGAAGAATTGTCTCCCACCCACCCTCCCCTCTGTTGTGCAGACAGCAGACATACAGCCATTGCCTCAAGAGTCCTTCCTCTCGTCCCTCTGTGTCAAGGGCCCTCAGAGTGGCCTTACTAAGGAAGACTTGGGGAAGATCTAGAAGGGGGAATCAGTGGGTCTTAGGGCCAAGCGGGGGCCTGCAAAAACTTTTTCCTCCAAATGGCTTGAGAGTAAATATTTCTTGCTCTGTGGGCTTATGGTCTGTGTGGCAGTTGTTTAAGCTTGTCATTACGGCCAAAATAGCCTCAGACAATAGGTAAACAAGCAGGGGTGGCTGCTTTCCAAAAAGACCTTGTATATGCAACTAGATGACGAGCCCAATTGGGTCTTAGCAGCTGACCCAGGCTAGAGGATCGAGAAGGGAGAAGGAGGCCCTCTAGGCATCACTGTTGAGTTCAAGGAAACCAGCACAAATGAGATCTTGACTTAAGGAAGCAAGTGTGTGGGGACTTGGCATGAAGTTTCATGGATAAAGACCCTCTGGCCCAGATTCTAAGCTGCTTTCTTCCCCTGTCCATTAGCTGTGTGACACGATACAGACAGCTCTGCTTCTCCGAAGCCCGATTCCCTCACCTGTACCATGGGAGCAGCAACATATGCCCAGTGTGCTTCACAGGGATGTCACAAGGGAAAATAAGAACTCTGTTTTACAAATGAGGAAATCAGGAATCAGCCGGGCGGAAGAATGACCACTGACCTGAGCCCAGGGCCCACAGGCTAAGTGCTTTTCCTTGCTGGGCAGGTGCTTGAACCTCTCGGGTCTCTGTTTCTCTTTCTATAAATGAAAGGGCCAGAGGAAATGATCTCTAAGGGCCCGTCCACCTATGACAATCTGGATATCTCTGTTAAAAGCCCAAGTGGTGTATAGAAGAAAGACTTTTAAGTTCTCTGTCAATGCCATGGGCTCTGTAAGTTGGAATTCATGTGGGATCATGAACCAAGCTCTTGGTGGGTTCCAGGGGGAGGACCAGCAGCATCTATGGTTCTGTCTGTCCTTGTCTTTCTTGGATGGCTTTGTTCTGTTAATCTCTCCCTTCCCAGTCCTGTTTTGAACATCAGCTGAAAGCTCATTCTTCCATCTGCTTCTCTCTGTGCTTTTTGCTTTCTGCCGGCAGGACAAGCACCTTAACCCTCTAGACCTGCCTGTCACTGTAAGTAGCACCGCCGTGTGGAAAGGGCCCCAGCTCTCTTCCAGGTGGGGAGGTCAGAGCTGGGCGATAATCTCATGCTCTGATCTAGGTGTTCATGGAACTCCAAGACCCAGGGAAAGGTTGTATGCTGTAAACATCAGAGTGCTCAGGGAAGTGCTGGAGACCAGCATCTCCAGCTAGGACTTCTAGGATTAAGGGGATGCCTGCCCTAGGGAATCTGCCCAGTCTTTCCTTTGTAACCTGCCTTTAGGTAAGTTTGTGGTTCAGCCAGGGGAGATCAGATTCAGAAGTAGCCTGAGACTTTCATCTCGGTAATAGGACGGATGCATCTTCTCCCAGCTTGGTACGGCAAAGAGTAAAAATAAATCCATGTTGCTTCGGATGCGTACTACACCATAGGAATTTGAAAAAGTTTAAATGGTTGTCAGAAGGGAATTTGCATGCTTGTTTCTTGGTTAGAAGGAGCTTTAGAGGTTGGCTTTATGAGGCTATGAAGAGGGTAAATGCTTTCCCCCAGCACCCAGAGAAGCTTTTGGTCTAAGGCCATTATATTCCAGCAGTAGACGAATGTCAGTTACCCAATACAACCCACTTTGTGAGTTGTCCACAGCAAGATTTAATCTCAAGCCGACTTCCTATAGCTACCAAAGGAGTTTCTAGGCCACCTTCCTAGGCTTTGGAGACTTCACCCTGGATCATTAGTTGATTACCATCTTCGAGCAACTGTTGTAAACCCCGCTAAGTGTCCCCCCTTTGCTCTGCCAGCCAGTGTGTGCTCAGGGGATGCAAAGTAAAACTTAATGTTCCCAGTAGCGTCAGCCACTTGGAATATGGCTAGAAATGCTGAAGTGAGAGGGAAGGGCCTTTTAGCTCTGAGAAAAATGAGAGTGCTCACAGATACTGCTCCACAGGAGAGGTGTGACAGCTCCCTCAGGCCCATTGATTTAGAATTATCCATAAAATTAAATTAAGGCAGCAGTTTAGAAAGTGAAGTCATACTAATTAACGTGGTAAGAAGCAATGGCCGAGATTGGAAGGAAGAGACAGAAGAATTATGAAAAGCTGTCAGAAAGATTAAAAGCACAGTAACCTTGGGACCATTCTGTTTAGGGAAAAATAACCTCACATTTCAGAGCTCCTCGGGGCTGCAGAGTGTCATAGCACACCGCTCTTCTGCTGAAGCCGAGTCCTTGGCAGTGATGAAGTTATAATCATTGTAGTCCCTTCAAAAATAAATGTCTATAGTATATTTTTAGAGAATATGCGTAAGGCCGGTCAAAATAAGGTCCTGAAAGGACCCTTGAAGCTTCGCTCCCTGGAAGACTCATTTATGTAGGATACTTTATTTCCTGAGTGTGCTAAATAAATAGTGTTACTGTCAGAATCTGAACAAAATATAATAAAAAAGATGGCCCTATTATGAGAAATTACCCAAAAGCACCAACATTCTATTCTCCAAACCAGAATCAGAAGTGAATCAAGGACTACTTACTGTTTCAAAAGAGCATCTGCGCCCCTGACTCTGCCAGCTGTTGTGGCGCCAGGGGTGGGGGAAGGGGGCCAAAGCCCTCGCCTTGGGTTGGAGGAGTGCCTTCCAGCCTTGGTGGTGGGTGTCTACCTGGAACAGTACATGGGAACCGTCATGCTGCTCTGTGCTCCGTATACATTGTCCATTGCCCAGCATCCTTGTGACACAAGTGTCTCGTCCTGAAGCAGTCTTTGTTGCTCTTTGGAAATGATGTGGTGATTGTGCCATTGGGGAGGGTCACCCTGTTTGAGTTGATTTGCACTCCCAGAAAAAAGCATGAGGGAATTTTTCTGAGTATACAATAGGTTTGGTGGTCTTTGGATTTTTTTTTTCTCCATTTGCCCACTTTCCATTTGAAAGGAGAAAACATTTAAGAGAAAAAGCCCCAGAGCCCTGATATCACTTTTCGCTTGACAGCTGTCACAGCTGGATGCCTACCACCTTGCCTTACATTTGCTTGTTTTTCTCAACAGGATATGGCCAATGCATTTGCACAGAAGCACCTTCGGTCCATAATCCTGAATGTAAGTCCCCAGAACAAAGCTGTATTTTGTCACTAGTGAGAGCAATTATTACTGTTACTGTAGTCGTATTATTATTATTGAAATTACTGTTGAGTGGGGAGGGCACTCAAAGGAACCTACCGATAGGTGCTAATAAACCCTTGGTAAGCTGGAAAGCTTTTTCTTGTAGTCCTCTGTAAGCAGAGCTGTCTCCAGGAGGCTGGCCCACCAGAAATTGCAGTCTCTGAGGAGGTACTAAGGCCAGCGAGCTGTACTGTTTGTTGCCCTGCAACTCCCAACATTTTTTATCCAGAAGGAATGTGTTAAAACAGGCACAGAAGAGGAAAGTAATTCATTCAGCTAACACCAGTCAGACCTGAGTGGGACACTAGTGGAGGGCTGACTAAGACAGTGCGTTTGCTCTTGAAGATCTAGTCCAGTGGGATGGGGCCAGATCTCTGTGTGGTCAGTGGTTCCATAGAGCTTCACAGTCTGGGGGATTTCTGGAGGAGGAGCATGACCTGCCTTGAAGGAGGTGTCAAGAAGCCTCTAGAGGAATGAGGGCAAGTGAGGCTGAAGCTCCCTCTGCAGACCTAGGAGTATGCAGTGGGGTGGAGGGTGAGGCAGGGAGCCAGTGCGTGCCTGGCTGGAGGCTGGAGAGCAGCAAAGAGCAGATCAAGTAAGGCCTTAGTCTTTTTCCCAAGTGCAGTAGGGGGGGGGTTTAATCAGGATGGTGACATAACCAGATTGGCATTTAGAAACCTCACACTAACAGGTGTGCGTGTTTCCTGGGTGTGTATGAGGGAGGAAAGTAGATGGGAGCTGGTGAGGAGGGAGGCATCTGGAAAGGGCTGACTCCCTGTCCCCACACAGGGATGTGGGTGGGAAAGAGCCGGCTTTGGGTGGGAAAAGCTGAAGAGAGCCAAGGATCTGGGGGGAAAAGGGGGCCGTTTTATCAGTTGTCAAAACCAAGGGAAAAACCAGGAGACCACAGTGAAAGGAATAAAATGAGAAATGAGAAGTCAGGGCAGCCCCCGTGGCTCAGCGGTTTAGCGCCACCTTCAGTCCAGGGTGTGATCCTGGAGACCTGGAACGAGTCCCATGTCGGGCTCCCTGCATGGAACCTGCTTCTCCCTCTGCCTGTGTCTCTGCTTCTCTCTCTCTCTCTCTCTCTCTCTGTCTCTCATGAATAAATTAAAAAAAAAAAGATGTCTCAAAAAAAGAAAAGAAAAGAAATGAGAAGTCAGGTGTGAAAAGCTTGATAATTCTGAGCATGAACTTCAGAGTCACCAGCCTCCTCCACTCTGCCATTAACCAATCTTTGATCTTGAGCAATTCACTTAACTTTGATTTGCTTTGATTTGCTCATCTGGATGGGAGGCCTGAAGGAGCTTATATATATACGGCGCTTAGCAGAGTGCCTGGCCCTGGGTAAGCACCCCGCTCACATCAGTAGTTACTTTACTGTGAACAGGATACAAAAGTGATAGAATTCAAGAAGGGCACTCTGAGCACTGGCAGAGTCAAGCGATGGGCTACTCTGAATACACAGAGCCCCCACTTCACCTTGTAGAGCCAGCTCCTGCCTGCTGGCCGTATCCCTAGTCAGAGCCCCACTGCCAGTCAGGCAGGAGGGACCTGAGCAGACTCTCCAGCCTGCTGCCTCCGAGGGATACAGAGCACACAGGCCCCATGCATGCTAGTCCACATACCTGAGCAGCTGTCTTAGGTGCCACCCTCTGCATGTATGGGAGGGAAGGTACCCTTCTGAGGGAAATTGAATGCATTTTTGAGGCTTATTATTTACCTCAATGGGATTAGTTCAGCTCATTTCTGGACAAACCTTGGAACAAGTGAAGATTCTACTAGAAAAGACAATTCAAGGTCAGGACTCAGCACTGAAATGGTTAATGCATGCTCACTGAAGTCCCAGGAGTTCAGGGAGTCAAGCCCAAGAGTGTAGCCCTTGAATTGCTCGGCAGTCAAACAGGACTTGAGGTAAAAGGTCTGAAACCATGACTCCTCAGACTGGAGCTGTACTCCTGGAAGCCATTACTGGCAGAGTGATTACCTTCCTACTATCATGTTTCTAAGTTTGAGAAAAGTGGATTAAAGTGAACGAAAACCATATCACATTAACTTTAACCTCTTCTCAAAGTGGTTTTCAAAATTATGGAGAGAAGAAAGGAGGAAGGAAGACAAGAGAGCTGGGTTGGGTAGGGTAGGGTAGGGTAGGGTAGGGAAAAATCAGGAGCAGCAGAGGGAGGGGACACAGAGAAAGGAAGGGGCTTAGAGGGAGGCCAAATGAGGTAAGGAGGGGGCCTAGGAGACCCTGCACTGAGGCTGGGGGTGGGGTGGCTTGCTCAGGTTGGGGGAGGAGGAACTGAGGACTCCCCTTGGGATGCGAATGAGCCCCTACACTGAGCCAAGAGCAGGGAGCTAGAAAGAGCTGCAAACATTCTGCAGACATTCCACCACTTGGAGGAGGTGAGGGCCTGAGCGCACACACTCTAGTGAGGGGTTAGGAGCAGCACCATCTGTAGAACCTTCTGTAGCATGAAGGTGCTGTCCAGAATGGTGGTCACTACCCATATATGGCTACTAAGCACCTGAAATGTGTGTAGTGTGACAGGGAGCTAAATTTGTCATTTTTTAAAATTTCAGTTAAAATACCCACATGTGGCTTGTGGCTGCCTGCCTTATTGAGCTGTGCAGATCTAGAGAAACAAGGAACACTCTGGAGTCACAGGTCAGGGAGCAGAAGTCTAGTCTAGAGCAGCGCCACCAAGTGGAAATACATTACAAGCCACTTATTTAATTTTAAATGACAATAGTACCAACATTAAAAAGGGAATATAGGAAATCAGATTTGATAATATATTTAATTTAACCCACTATATCCCAAATACTATGATTTCAATGTGTGATCAACATAAAAAATTGTTAATGACGTATTTTACATTCTCTTTTTTCACACTAAGGCTCTGAGATCTGGTGTACATTTGACATTTGCAGCACATCTCATTTTGGACTACCCACATTTAAAGTGTGGCTACCAAATCAGACTACACAGGTCCAAAGACCTCAGTCTCAAGCCAGGGCAAACTCTGTAGAGTTATGGAGCTCTAGAGCAGTGCTGTCCAGTAGAACTTTCTATGACAATGGAAATATCTTCTATCTACTGTATCATTGGGTGGTACCCACTGACCACATACACCTATTGAACTTAAAATGTGACTAGTGTGACCACAGACCTGCATTTTTAACTTAAATTAATTCTAACTAACGGAAATACATTCAGCCATATATAGCGAGTGGTTGCCGTATTGGGCAGCACAGCTCCAGAGATATAGCACTAGACTGAGAGGACATGAAGGACACAAAGGCGGTGTGTGTGTAAAACTGGGCAAGAGTCTCATTTGGGTGAGAAGAAAGCAAGAACAACAGGATTCAAGATGGTGGGTAGGACAGGAAAAAGCAAGAAATACAAGGGAGCAAGCCAGGAAGAGCTGCCATTGTGGAAGTGAGAACAGGACAATAGGAAGCGAGAACGTCGCCAGGTGCATTGATCAACCCGAGGGACAGAGGGAGAGAGGTAGCATGCAAGAAAAAAGATGGGGGTGGGGCATGAGGGCAGAGGATAGAGCCTGAAATGGGGTGGGCATCAGAGGTACTGAGTTGAGAGGGTATGGTGGGGTCATGGAAAGAGGGGACAGGATAGAATACAGGACGCAGGGAGGGGAGCATGCATGGAGTGATAGGGGAGAAGGTGACAGAGGAGCCTTGGGAGCTGGCCCAGGAGCATTAGCTGCCTTCCTTTGTGTAGTTATCTCCATGCCATTTCAAAAAAGTAGCCTGTCCTGAAGCCTCTACTTGGTGGGCCATCCACAACATTGTATATTTCGTTTTTTTTTTTTTTTTTTTTTTTTAATTTATTTATGATAGTCACACACAGAGAGAGAGAGAGAGAGAGGCAGAGACACAAGCAGAGGGAGAAGCAGGCTCCATGCACTGGGAGCCTGACGTGGGATTCGATCCCGGGTCTCCAGGATCGTGCCCTGCGCCAAAGACAGGTGCCAAACCTGCTGCGCCACCCAGGGATCCCAACATTGTATATTTCTAAGGGAAGGCAAAGCAGAGTCCTCCACACACACTGTATTTCTTGGAGTGAGTATCCACCTGGAGGATGGTCCAGCTGCCAAGCCCTACATCATCATCTTAGCAGGGTAGCTGCCATCTTCCGTGTGGCCAGATACAGCCTCTGCCCCCTGGTTCCACTTCCTCTGCTCAGGGGAGTGCTGAAAAAGGTCTTGTGCCCTTGGGGCCTGCAGTGAGTCATCTCAGCCTGAATCAAGTCCTTTCATGCTCCATCCCTTCTAGAACTCGAAGTCTTGAAGTTCCGTGTGTGGGAGGGAAACCCTGTTCCTTGCCCAGCATACTTTCTTTTTCACCAGCATGGATGTGAGTCTTCAGCAGAAGAAAATCAGTTCCGCCCTCTGTCCCCTGCCTTTGCTTTTTCCAGCATGTGATCCGAGGGAACCGCCCAATCAAAACTGAGATGGCCCATCAGCTGTATGTCCTGCAAGTCCTGACCTTTAACCTTCTGGAAGAAAGGATGATGACCAAGATGGACCCCAATGACCAGGTAGGTGTTCAGCAGGACAGAGCATTCCTGGCTTAAATTATATGCCATTTGATGTGATGCATTCCACCGCTAGGCTATGCATTGAACGCCTGCTGTGTTCAGGGGTTGTGCTTGATTATTTCGGCAGATATGGTATGTGTTGCCCTGGGGAACCTGGCTCGGCCTCCCTGCCCTCTGTTCCTGCTGAGTGACTCTTTGGACCAAGCCCACCTCTGTCCTGCTAAGGCAGATGTGATGCCTTCTCAGAGATTGATCAGGGCCAGAGTCCTGCCTCCAAAAGCCCAACCTGCTCTTTCTTTTTCTTGCCTCCCTGGGTTAGCTGATTTACCTGTTGACTATCTATTTCACTTCTCAGGCTCAAAGAGACATCATATTTGAACTGAGAAGGATCGCATTTGATGCAGAGTCTGACCCAAGCAACGTCCCTGGGAGCGGTACTGAGAAGCGAAAAGCCATGTATACCAAGGACTACAAAATGCTGGGATTTACTGTAAGTTTCCCAAAGTATGAATCTTGGTGGGCTTTCCTCCCTGACAGAAGGTCGGAGGGCCCCACATAGAGCCCTGAGAACCCTCCCTACCACATAATGGTGGCCCTGGAATAGATGACACTAAGAAGCTGGGGGAGGGGTGCCCTGGCACTCGGTTTGCCTTGGCATGGCAGGTCACACATTTCTGCTCAGCATTGGGCCCTCTGGGATGACTCCCATCTATTGGAGGAACCAGGAGGTCAGTCACATAGGGAAAGATAGGAGCTCTCACAAGAGCAGCAAGTTCTCTGAAAAGTAGAAGTGAATATCTTGTGATAAGATAAAGCTTGAGGATGGACCTCCCTACTTGGTGCACAGTATGCTAGGCTCTGGGACACAAGAGCTAGTGGCATGGAGAGGAGGGCAGTAGGGCTTCCCCTCAGGTTGGTGCTGTATACTGGAGGCTATCAAGTCTCAAATCAGATTTCTTTATTTCCCCAGAACCATATCAACCCAGCAATGGACTTTACCCAGACCCCTCCTGGAATGCTGGCCTTGGACAACATGCTGTACTTGGCCAAAGTCCATCAGGACACCTACATCCGGGTAAAGACTGGGGGCCAACTGGCTCAGCCCTGCTGCCACATCTGCCTCCCTAATCCCCTGGCCTTCCTCCCCAACAGATCGTCCTGGAGAACAGCAGCCGAGAGGACAAACATGAGTGCCCCTTTGGCCGCAGCGCCATCGAGCTCACCAAAATGCTCTGTGAAATTCTGCAGGTTGGGGAACTGCGTAAGTCCGAGCCACCCCCCTCTTCTTACACCCGTTCCATAATAGGAGCCTAGAGACACTCGAGGTTATGAAGTCAAGGGTCAGTGGGACTGGACAACTATTGTGCTTTGTTTTGCTAATCACTGGGTGAACTGTGATCCCATCTTATCCTTGTTTATGGGAATCACGGCTGCTGCTTTGAACGGGTCATTTAACATGTTCAGGAGCTACGCCCCCGACCATGTGCTCCCATGGGTCAGGCAAGCTGAGCTGAGAGAGGGCAGAGCCAGACCAAGAGAAGAAAGCTCAGGAAATAGAGAAAGGCCCATCCCACACTCTTCATTCACCCTGGCCTTGCCCTGGAACTTGGGGGCACAGGACCCAGGTCTGCAGGCGAGTGCCCAGTTTCACCCTCCCGCTTCTCTTCTTTCATAGCAAATGAGGGCCGAAATGACTACCACCCGATGTTCTTTACCCATGACCGGGCATTTGAGGAGCTCTTTGGGATCTGCATCCAGCTGCTGAACAAGACCTGGAAGGAGATGCGGGCGACAGCGGAGGACTTCAACAAGGTCAGTGGCTCGGGGCTCCGACGCCCATGGGCTCAGGCCGTCATGTGACAGTCTGTGACTGCTGGCTGGCACCAGGGGACCACCTGAGCTTGGTCAGCAGCCCTGGGTCACAGGATGGGGTACTGGAGAACCGTGGCTCCCTCTGCAGCCTTGGAGCAGGGATCTGCCTGCTGCCCCTGGTGCCCTGGGCCCCTCACTTCTCCAATGGAGCAGGTACCTGCCCTGCCTGTCTTCTGTAGAGGACAGGAGGCTAAGCCTCGCAGTAACAGCTGTGGCCTACGGAGTACCACTGTGTACAAGCACAGATGAGGTTTTGTGGACTGGCATGAGACACAGGTCCTGGCCCTCCACGTGGTAGTCATCTGTGATACATACCAAGTACCCACAGTTAAGAGATGGGGTCAGAATCTGAGCCCATGCTGCCTGGAACCTGCCTGGCCCTCAGCAGTGGGGCTGAGGCAGCCACTCTCTTCCCTTTCAGGTCATGCAAGTGGTCCGAGAGCAGATCACTCGAGCTTTGCCCTCCAAACCCAGCTCTTTGGATCAGTTCAAGAGCAAACTTAGGAGCCTGAGCTACTCAGAGATCCTGCGGCTGCGCCAGTCCGAGCGGATGAGTCAGGATGACTTCCAGTCCCCACCAATTGTGTAAGTGCTGCCAGGTGGGCTTGCGGGGAGGCACCGCCACCTCTGCCGTCCCCTGACCTCCCTTTGCTCCTGTGTGCATCCACCCAGGGAGCTAAGGGAGAAGATCCAGCCTGAGATCCTGGAACTGATCAAGCAGCAGCGCCTGAACCGGCTCTGTGAGGGCAGCAGCTTCCGGAAGATTGGGAACCGCCGAAGGCAAGGTGAGCGGGCCTAGGCTGTCAGGCTGGTCCTGACTGCTCAAAGTCAGCACACTGGGGAGGGAGCAGGCAGGGAACAAGTCATCCTTTTGCCCTTCCTGTGCCTAGGCCTCTCCCAGAACTGTCCTTGGTCACCTGCTTGTCTACCCTTATGTTCCAGAACGTTTCTGGTACTGCCGCTTGGCACTGAACCACAAGGTCCTGCACTATGGTGACTTGGATGACAACCCTCAAGGGGAGGTGACATTTGAATCCCTGCAGGAGAAAAGTAGGTTCATTTCTCTGTTGATGCATCATAGTAGCTGGACTCGAGGTCACCAGAACAGAGTTGTAGTCCTGGCTGTTTCAAACTGATTATCTGGTCTTGGGCCACATGTCTCTCTGGACCTGTCTCCTCATCTGGCCTACTTCACAGGGCCACTTGGAGAGTTCAGTGGGATCACTGATGGGAATGGGGTTTGCAGATTGTCAGGGTGCTACAAGATGATATCAAAAGGCAGTAGTATAAGCAGAAGCTCTGAAGCCAGACTGACTGTATTCAAATACTAGCTTTGCCATTCACTCTAATCAATGGTAACCTCTGCCTTGGTGTCTTGTGCAAAATGGGAATAATAGGCACATTTCCTTTGTAAGAGGATTAAATGAGTCACTTAGGACAGGGACTGGGAGGTAGTAAGCACAGCTGTTTGCTCTGGCAGCGTTGTCGTCTTCATCACTGTGCCATGGAAGTGATGTGAGCGTCTGAGGGCCCCCATCCTTGGGGAATCAATCCCACAGCCCTGAACCGACCCCCAGTTAGATTTACCCAGCCCAGCAGGCCATGGCCTCTGGGAAGGGACCATGGAGGAGGAAAGAGCACAAGGCCACTCTCCCTGAGCTGATACAGCCTTCTGGTCTGGGCACTGGGGCTTCCCTCAGGCACTGGGGCTTCTCTCCAGCACTGGTGCAAAGACCCACGTACAGCATGGATCTTCCAGAAACTAATTGCTTTAATTTACCAGTTCCTGTTGCAGACATTAAGGCCATCGTCACTGGGAAGGACTGCCCCCACATGAAAGAGAAGAGCGCTCTGAAACAGAATAAGGTGAGTAGAGCAGCAGGCCTGCCGGAGTCACTGTCACTGTGACGCCTGGAGAGTTGAGTCGATGGTGGCTGCAGTTTAAGTGCATGTTCTCCTGCCCCCACTCTCTCCTTCTCAATTATTCCTGCAAGTCTTACTAAGAACCATTTTGAACATACACAGAAACAGACAGAACCCCCACATATGCATCACCCAGCCCCAACAACCAACACCCACCAGATCCTGCCCATCTACTTATTATTACTGCAAAGAAAACCTCAAGTATGATATCATTTCCTCTTAACTATTTAGAATGTATTTGTAAATCATAAGGACTCTTCACATAATCACAATACCATTATTACTCCTAAAAAGAAACTTAAAAAGTTATTTCATATCAAATGTTGCACAGATGTTTGTATTTCTTATAAGTAACATATAGTTTCTCTTCATAAAAATATGTAAATGTTTAATGTGTACACACACACGTGCATACTCATACCTATTTTGTTTGCAGCCAAATAGGGCATGCACACTGTGATTAGTCTTTAGTTCCCCTCTCTCTTTTCCATCTTTGTTTTCCTCTTTGCAGTTTATTAGTTGAAGAAATCAGGTTGCTTATTTGGTAGTTTCTCCAGGTCTGAAATGTGCTGATTGTCTCTCCATGGTATAGATCACCTTGTTCCTCTGTCCCAGATCTGTATGTTGTTGGAGAAATCTAGGGGGAGGCTCCAGTTCAGGTTTGACTCCCCTTTTGGGGGTTTGGGGGGAGCAGGATGACTTCCTAAGTGGCATTATGTTCTATCAAGAGACACATGATTGAGGTGTGATTGCCTCTCTTTTTGCAAAGTTAGCAGACTGTTGATGCTAAGTGCCTTGTCCACTAGTAAATTAAGATTTGCAAACTAGTGGTGTTCTAATGCGGTCATTTCTTTTCATTTATGTGCTGAACTACTTCTCTAAAGAGAAACTTACTATCATCTACTCTTGGCTTCCCAGTGGTCCAGTTTATTTAAGAAAGGAGAATATGTGCTTGATTCTTTCCTTTTATAAAAGTACCTACTTCTTTTTTTTTTTTTTTTTTAAGATTTTATTTGAGAGAGACTGTGCAGAGAGAGCACTAGCCAGGGTGGGGAGGGAGAGAGAGATGCAGACTCCCTGCCGAGCAGGAAGCCCAGTGTAGGGCTCAATCCCAGAACCCTGGGATCATGACCCGATCTGAAGTCAGATACTTAACCGATTGAGCCACACAGGCGCCTCTAAAAGTACCTACTTTAAAAACAGTGAGTTGGTTCTCTGGTATCATCCAACAGTGATTAATTTTGTGTATGTGTTTTGTTTTGTTTAGCATTTCTATGAACTCATGGATTGAAGCAAATGACATTTGTTCCAAGCCATTACAGTTATGTTGTTGATGCTTAAATTCTCTCATTTTTGGCCACATTTTATTATTGCTGTGGTGGCTTCTAAACTGTTAAGATTTTGAGTCTAATCACCAACATATGTACCGAAGGTAATCTACAGTCATGGACTCTGACATTCAGAGGTTTTGAGTGTTGAGAAAGGACTTTTCTCCAATGTTTAAAGCATCCACATCTTAGGTGTGACCCAGGCGGGTGGGTGAGTTACCACTCGTTCCCACTGTGCCTTGTCTCCAGCCACCCTCGTGCATGTGCCATGAGGCCTGATGATACCACATCTCAATCAGCACATTCAGCAATGGTGCCAGGTGACAAGGAATTTGGCCAGAGTTGCAGAGCCCAAGCCGTCCCACTACTCCACATAACTGAAACTTTTTCTCCTTCAGGAGGTGTTGGAGTTGGCATTCTCCATCCTCTACGACCCTGATGAGACCTTAAACTTCATCGCACCTAACAAGTATGAGGTGAGCATTGTGGGGCCGCTTTGGACAGCTGAGCCCTCTCTGTGACTCTTCAGCTGGAGGGACAGCCCCCGAAAGAGAGGAGGCCACAGCATGTCATGAAGGCTTTTGGCACTGAGCATCTACCAGGCTGGGGTCCATCCCCCTGAGCTGGGCTCCCCAGGTTACTCTTCAGCAGCAGCTATAAGTTGCCATTAGAAAAACAGGCTCATCAGGGGATAATCCAACTTGTTCAGACTAGGGAAATTCCCCCCCTTTTCAGTCTCCGCATGGCCACCTTCCAAGTGACCCTAACAGATTCTCCCTCCTTGGCTCCTGGGCGCATGTGGTAGTAGGACTGGTCCTCCTGACCCGGAGCCTGCCGTTGTACCTGTGGCACTGGGAGATACTGTAAGTTACATGAGTAACTGTGCTGGAGCCCCATGTGTTGAGCTCTGGAAGTGACAGAGGGGACTAGAGGTGGGCTTCTGGAGGGTGAGACGCTTTGGCCAGCCCCAAGATGCCAGTGAGTGCTGTTGGGAAGAAATGAGGAACTTAAAAAAAAAAAAAAAGAAAAGAAATGAGGAACTAGCAGGTGGGGAGATGGTGAGCAAAGGCAGGAGGAGTGAGAGGGACAGGTGGAGAATTCTGTTACTCCTCCTTATCACGAGACCCTCAAGTTCAATTTCTCTAGCACTTATTTTTAACATTTGTTGACAGGGCTTTTTGTTTGTTTACTTTTTTAGAAACAAAATTGAGATCCTACAGTGATTCCTTTTGTGCCCTGATTTTTTCTCCTAATATGTATTCCCTCCACTATTGCTTGTGTCATGGGCAGTTTTGGGTTAGTTGATGCTCTAGTACTTAGGTCTTATTTTGCTGTATTCATTAGTTGCATTTTTAAAAGTCCTATTTCAAAAAAATATCATAGTTCAGATTATTTTAGGAAGCTTAAATGCAAATCCCTCATAAAAGCCAAAAGATTGTGTTTTTTGGTGGTGTGGGGAAGCGAATGAATTACCTCCCATTTTATTTTTGCCGTTATCCCAAATCAGCTCTGCCTATACTAAGTAGTGCCAAAAGAGACTATTGTGAATCGTCCCCACAAAGGGACCTTGGTGGGACCTCCTGTGGACCTGGGGCCACCATGTGATGTTCTGCGGCTTGCTCCCACAGTACTGCATCTGGATTGATGGCCTCAGTGCCCTTCTGGGGAAGGACATGTCCAGCGAGCTGACCAAGAGTGACCTGGATACGCTGCTGAGCATGGAGATGAAGCTGCGGCTCCTGGATCTGGAGAATATCCAGATTCCTGAAGCCCCGCCGCCAGTACCCAAGGAGCCCAGCAGCTATGACTTTGTCTATCACTATGGCTGAGGCCTGGAGCCAGACTCCACGGTACCCAGGAAGGGATTTGGGGCCCAGGAGAAACACCCACAGACTGGTGCCTTGTCTTTTGCTTGTACAGAATCTGTAGTGACCATGGTGGCCAGTAAATGCCAGCCATTCCTCAAACTCACCTCAGACCACCCAGAGCTTCCTCTTGGTCCCTGCCCACGATCAGCCATGCAGGCAGGGTGCTCTGCCCTCCTGGTCACCATGGAGCCTGGGACCAGAGCGTGAGGAATGGCCAGCAGACCCCCTTGCCTCCCGGGCCAGGGGCTGCTTGGGCTGGAGTTAACAACAGTCACTCACCTTTTCTTCCTGAGCCTGCTCTCCGGTCAGCTGGATCCCTGTGTGGACAAGAGCTAGCCCAGCAAAGGCTGCCCGCAGAGAACAGACATTCTGGGCATGTTAAGAGCCTCAGAGAGACTGCCTTTGGGTGACCCGTGCCTGTGTCTCAGAGCCAAGCAGAGGCCTCGGCCTTGGCTTGGTAGATGCCTTGCCCTTGCTTTTGTCGCCTTCGTGAGGGCTTACTCCGGCCTCATTCAGTGCCAATAAGCTGCTGCTACTGAGGCTCGGCTCTAACATCTCTGGTCTCCGGAGCCACCAGATCTCTCTTGCCCACACAGTTGTCTGGGCAGATGGAAAGCTCTCCCTGCAAAGCTCTCAGGCTCTCATCCTGGCAAGTCAGACACGTGCAAGCTAAGTCCTACCTTCTAGTCTCAAAGAATTCTACAGGGAGAGAGCCCAGACGAGGCCTGGGCCGAGACTGGGGAGGTCACTGGAGTCCACTCCCTTCCCCCCACATTTTTATCTTTTCCATTCTTAGAAATCTTCCACCTAACCTGAATGGCAGCCCCCTCTTATTTGCTTTCCTTTGGCCTCCCCGACCTCAGGAAGTTTGGCCTTCCCTCCCCGCCCCCATCCCAGTGCTGTGGTTTCTGCCATTGGCCATGATTTCAGGGAGCTAGCTGAGGCCACGGCTGTGCCAATGGGGCTTCCCTGGTGCTGTGGCACTTGTAAACCACGCCCCAGCCTCTCTCCTTGGACATGTGAACACAGTGGCATTCAGTATTGGTAGCCTGGCATGGTAGGTACTGCCCGATAAAGAATGGACTATATATTTTCTTTACTATAGGCCATACTTATACAGACGTGTATATATATTTATATAAGATCTACCTATCCTAGGGTGGAATGTTTGAGGGAAAATAAAATTGAAGGCTCCCCCTAAAAAACAAACAAACAAAAAAAAAAACCACTTCCAGTTGTGAGCCAAGAGAGTAAGCTGAGAGCAGCCAGGAGCAGCTTCCTGTCAGTAACCATGTTTTCAATAAATACTCTTTCATGTACAAACTGTGGTACCTATTAACAGCTGTTTCTCTGTACTTGCTCTTTCATCTGGACAAGCCTTCATTTCAGTGTGTCTGGGAGATTTCTTCCTCTTCAGCCTCTCTGCCCTCACTGTGCATGTGTATGTGCTTGAGCAGCACATGCAACACACAAACACACCCCTCAACAATTAAGGATGCTCACAGATTGTTGCACCAGGACAAAGTGTTTTCTGCTTAGGCTTGCCGGGCGCAGCAGGGAATGGCATACTGTACACCCCCGTGAACATATCCTCCCTCTTCTCCCTGCCAGGGACACAGCCAGGGAACAGCTCACATTCTTGTGACTTACAAAGAAGACACGTTTCTTCACCCTGTGTGTTGCTGGTGCTTCATGCCCAGCCTTCCAGCTGGTGTTTTAGGCTGTTGCTCCAAAACTCAGCCCTGGTAGCTGGGAGGCTTGAATGAGGGTGGTGATGAAAATAGACACTTTCTTTTACCTCTGAGAGAAAAGTCTTTCAAAAGGCAGAGAAAGTGCATGCAGTACAGGCCTTGAGAATTCAGCCTGTACTGCATTCAGCCAAGACCTTGGGCAGTGGTGGGTGCCATTGTAGGTGCTCGGTAAGTGCCAAATGAATGAACTAATGCCTGCATGTTGCCAGCCTGTGGGGGTGGGAGCAGCAGTGGTTTGCATAATGCCCTGCTTACACTCTGGTTCAGAGGGGCCAGGGAGGTCAGCTGAGTCACTCACAAGGATCCAGGTTTGCAGCCAGTGTTAGAAGAGGGCACAGGAGGCACTGGGAAGAGAGCAAAAAATCACTAACTGGGCCTCCTGCAACCCTCACCTGCTCTGACCTCCTAGTGGCTCATGCGCCAGGCTCCGCTTCTTTTAATCTATCCTGAAAGATCAGTGAGATCTGAATTTCCTAGCTGGCATTTTTGAGACTACTGCAACCCGCCCCACAGCTACTTTTCCAACCACAGCTTTTGTTAACTCCCCTTATAAACAACTGGGCTTCAAGCCAGGCCGCAGCCTTCTCCTCTCCCCATTTCTTCTGCCCCAGACACTCTCCCTGCCACCCCCACTTATTGAAATTAAGATAATTCTTAGAAAGTTTCAGGCACACAAAATGTCTCACGAAATGTGTATTATCTCCCATGGATCGCCTAAGTCGTAAAATGTAATGCCCCTGACTTCTCATTCCCCAGCAGACTTGAGCTCTGGGAAGAAAAAGCCCATGAGAGATTTATCTCTTGTGGCTCGTTGGTTGCTCCAATAGAAGTAAACAGATGGCTATTTTCTGTCTGCCCCCGGGTGCGCATGCCTCGGCAGCACGCAGGGGGCACGGGAGACAGGCCGTAGAGCGCAAGAGACACAAGGAACGAGAGTACTGGGGGTGCTCGGTGCGTGATGAGTGGCCCGCGGGCCCGCCCCAGGCCCCGCCCCCAGGGCCCAGGCCCCGCCCCCAGGGCCCCGCCCCGCCCCCGGCGGCTTCAGGCGGAAGTGCCCCCACCCCGCGGCGACGCCCCGCCTCGCACTTCCGGCGGGAGGATCCCGTCCGGAGCGTCCGCGGCCGAGGTGAGTGGGGGCGCGCGGCGGGCCCTGCGCGCGCTCCCGAGGGCGGGGGAGGGCAGGCCGGGCCCGGGAGCGGGGTCCCGGCTGGGCTCTGCGCGCCGTGGCACCCCGGGCTCCCGTCCCCCCCGGGCCCCGGCGTCCGCGCCGTGGACGCGCCGGGGCCTCCACGCACCCTCCCCGGCCGCCTGCCGCGCGCGCTTCCCCGGCGCCTCCTGCCCGACCCCGGCGTCCCGCCCCCGCCCCCGCCCCGAGGCCGCGGCCCGGTGGGGTGGGAGTGCGGGGCGCGCGGTGAACACGTGGGCACAAGGGCCACGTCAGGCGGTGGGAGGTGCCCGGAGGACGAGCCGCCGGCCGTCGAGGAGGCTGCCGCCGCGCGAAGGTCCGCGGAGGAGGGGCGGCCCGTGCAAAGGACACGGGCTCGGCGGGCCTGGCGCGGGGCCGGGGGCCAGCGTGGCGGGCGCGGGGGCAGGCGTGGGAACGAGGTCGCGCCGGAGCGGAGGCCGGGTGCTGGAAGGCCTCCTCGCCGGCCTGCGGGGCGGCAGGGTTGGGATCGCCCTCCCTTGGGGTGCGCGAGCCTTCGCTCCCGCTGCCCGGCGCACTCCAGGCTCTCCAGGCTCTCGGGGAAGGAGGAAGCAGGGACGCCCGTTAGGAGGCCGCTAGTCCTGGGTGAGGGATGAGCGCGGCCCAGACTGATGATGGCCGAGCACTCGGGGAGACGGGCGGCTGGTCTCCACCTGTCTACCACAGACAACAGCTTTGGTTGTCACAACTTGGGATGAGGAGGAGGGGCTGCTCTAGCACCTAGTAGGTAGAGACCAGGATGGCTCCCAGATCTCTTACACTGCACACAGAATCACCTGGCCCCAAATACCAGTAATGCCGAGATTGAGAAACTCAGGTATAAGGAAAGAGTGTGGGCCTTAAGGTGCATTAGGCGTCCGCAGGGATCCGGGAGGAGGACCTGACAGGAAGGAAGGAAAGAGCGGTCAGGGATGAGGTCGTCATTCATGTGAGGACGTGGGCTTAAGTAACCTGGTGTCTCATGCTGGCATTTACTAATGACTTTGGACTAAGTTGGGGGCACCTTCAGTGTGAGGTATCATGAGTGGAGCTACCAAGTAGACTGGAGCGGACAGGAAAGGATAGGGCTAATGGAGAGAATCTAGAAAGTCCCTGGAATGTCCGATAGATGAGATGAGATCACTCAAGGGAGAATGGAGGGAAGAGAAGGCAGGATCCAGCACTCAGGCAGTCAACTTTGACAGGTTGGTTGAGCAGTGAAGAAGGCCAGGAGCCCAGAAAAGCAGAAGAAAAAGCAAGAGAGCGTGGTGTGGCATCCAAGAGGCTTTCCCAGGAGGAGGAAGTGGTCAGTTGTATAAGGTGCTGATAAAAACAGGGACTTGGTCCTCAGAGGGGCAACAAGGAAGAAGGTGTGGTGACTCCATGGAGCAGTGGGGAAGTGAGTTTGGGCTGCAGGGAAGTAGGGATGGCAGTTCTGGGGGCCTTGGTGGAGTTTGGCTGTAAGGCAGCAAAAGCCAGGAGGGTATGAGCCCTTGCCACAAGCCAGCATCAAGTGCTGTACCCAACTCCCCTCCCAAGAGGTAGGTGATTCTGTCCTCCTTTACTGTTGAGGAAGCTGAGGCCCAGAGTTCAGGTAGTTCAGGGGTCACAAAGTTGCCAGAGGAGCCAGGACTGGATCCCAGGTCTTTCTTACTCCATGCCCACACTTGTAGCACTAGACGGCACTGCCCATATTGTAGTCACAGAGAATGAGAGGAGCCAGGTACTACATGGACGGTGCACCAGCTCTACCCTGATGTGGCTGCTGCTCCCAGCCAGGCTGCCCCTTGGGGAACATAATGCAGAATATGGAATTCCTTTCTTGGCAAGCCAGATTTGAAAAAGACCATTAGCCCCTTTAAGCCTGCTTTCCCTAGTCATAAAAGAAGGGTAGGGATCAGTTACATATCTCTATTTCCAATGCTGAGTATACAGTAGTGCTTAATAAATGGCCATTGAGTAAAATGGCTAGATGATTTCCAAGAGCCCTTCTAGCTGAGGTCTGATTTTGTGTTTGAGAGTAGGTGGCTGATGATAAGAGAATGAGTGTTAACTTGGAGATAGTGCTCCCTGGGGCCGGGGTTGTCCTAGGGACTTTTTTGGAGGTGAGGTGCCTGCATGGGCTGAAGGAAGGGTGGGATTTGAACAAGAGGCCAGGGGGTGGGGGTTGGCACAGATCGCAGTGTTGGAACAGGAACTGCACCAAAAGCAGAAGATGTAAGAGGTTGACTTACGGAAAGGTACAGACTGCCCCATCATGGGCCGGAATCGTAGGGAGCAAGTGCTAGAATGCCCTGTGGTTGCCTGTGTGCTGGAAGCTGTCATTCTCAGCAGGGAGCCCTTTTACCTCCTATGACATTTGGCTGTATCTGGAGACATTTTTGGTTGTCACAACTTGGGATGAGGAGGAGGGGCTGCTATAGGCATCTAGTAGGTAGAGACCAGGATCGCTCCTAGATCTCTTACAATGCACATAGAATCACCTGGCCCCAAATATCAGTAATGTCAAGATTGAGAAACCCAGGTATAAGGAAAGAGTATGGGCCTTAAGGTCCATTAGGCGTAGGTTTGGTGCCTGTGCAGCTTGCTGTGCAAGCAAGAGCCTGAGGGCGGGAGGTGCAGGGAGAAGTGCAAGAGACTAACCTGATGTGTTGTGCTGGGGAGAGAGGATGGCGGCCTGGAGAGCAGTGGTGGAAGTCAGGAGATGTGACCATATTGGGGATGTTTAAGACTGAAATGAAAGGGATCCCTGGGTGGCGCAGCGGTTTGGCGCCTGCCTTTGGCCCAGGGCGCGATCCTGGAGGCCCGGGATCGAATCCCACGTCGGGCTTCCGGTGCATGGAGCCTGCTTCTCCCTCTGCCTGTGTCTCTGCCTCTCTCTCTCTCTCTCTCTCTCACTGTGTGCCTATCATAAATAAATAAAAAATTAAAAAAAAAATTAAAAAGACTGAAATGAAAATACATGCTGATTGAATGTGGGCTGAGGGAGCAAGGAATCAGGATGGGAACCAGATTTCTGGGCTGAGCAACCAGGCAAATGGAGGTGCCACTGGCGGAAGAGGGGCAGGTTTGGATGGCTCCTGGGAAACAGGAGTCATGCTGGGCAGGCCAGGAGTAAATGCCTGGTACTAGACATCCAGGCATGGAAGGAAGAGTAGGCTACTGGTTGTTCTTCTGGAGTTGACCAGGAGATGTCAACGTAACTGATAATAAAAGGTAATTGAGAATAGAATGTGTTTCTCTCTGTAAGTTCCAGGAACAAGGATGCTGGAGGCCACAGTGAAGTAGTGCATGCTTCCACCACCCAGAAGGAACATGTAGCCACCATGCACAGTGCCACAGCCACATTGTGTGGGCAGCTGCACAACCATGTGTGCCACTGCTGTAGATGGCGCGGTTTCTCCAAACTCTCTATCAAAGACACTTCTTTCTCTCCTCCATGTACATGGCAAATGTACTCTTGGAAATTGCAGTGCATAGTAGAACCATGGAAAAACTGCTCTGCATTACATGGAAAACAGTTGGGTTCTGGGGGTGCCTGGCTGCCTCAATCAGTAGAGCACACGACTTTTGATCTCAGAGTTGGCGTTTGAGCCCCACACTGAGGATAGAATTTACTTAAAAGAAACACACACACACAGTTGGGTTCTAGGTTCAGGTCATTATACCTACATGGATTGTCACAGTTACGAAGGCCGCAGAGCAATTCTTAATTCTGTGGGCTATCGCCCTGCCCTCATAGACCCTCCCCATCACTAACAGCTAGGAGAGATCCCCCAAAACACCCCCACAGGTTTCCAAAGTTCCCCTCAAGAGAACCTCAGCCCTACAGTATCCTCCCAGCAAAGCCTTCTGCTAGCTCCCCTTTTGCCTCAGGGGAGGGGCAATGATATCCCAGCTTCCAGGGTGCAGAATGGAATGAAATTACTCCCTTCGGGAAGGACTGAGGGTGGAGGAAGTAGGTATGTCTGATCAGATGGGTCTAGGAAGGCTTTGGGAAGGAGGTGGCATTTTAGCAGATTGGGAACGTCTCAGACTGGGGGGACACACACGAAGCAGCTGCAGGAGTGATGACTATAGACCTGGGGGTCCGCCAGGTCTCAGAGCCCCAGGCCCTGGATGCTCATTAGGGTTGGCTAGATTGATAGGCTGGCCTGGGTTTAGTTTGCCAAGACCCTAAGGCAGACCCCACCTCTAGGGGAGTGATCTTTAGAGGCTAAGGGCCGGGTCGATATTGGTTTCCCAGTCCATTTTTAATGCCTTAAAGATCAGATCAGTCCCCTGAAAACTGAGTGTCTGCTCTCTCGCACTGAATCATCAAACCATATGGACAGCTCAGAGTGTGCCCCAGTGGGCACAAGACTACCCTGAGCGCCGAAGTCCCCGTCTTCCTGGAGCTCACAACCTCCCAGGGGACAGACCCCACACAGATCAGCATGCCCTGCACAGGTACACCAGAAGAAAAGTAGGGGAGCCGTGAGAGCATCCCCATCAAGGAGTGGTAGTTCCTGAGGAAGTGACAGGTGAGCTGAAGCTGAGTAGCATCAGCGGAGAGAGGAATGGAGCCGGGGCGGCGTGTTGGTTCCTTCAGGCAGTAGGGGAGAGCCTGTGTGTGGGGTGAACTGAGGCAGCCCAGGGGAGGGGACGGAGAGCCTGGAGCTAAAGCTGGAGAGCCCAGCAGGGACAGATCAGGATGGCTTAGGACAGACAGGAAGGCTTTTGGTCTTTATCATAAGAGCACTGGGAGCCACTGAAGGGCTGACATCTGATCTGACATGATCAGATTTACGTTTTTAAAAGGTCACTTTGGCGGCAACTCATGGATAACAGCTTGAGGCGACAGAATAGACGTGACTGGCGCTCTGTGAGCCCATGCTGGGCTGCACCCCTTCCTGCCCCCCCCCCCCCCCCCCCCCGGCTGTGGTCCGCTTCCTACGGGCAAGGGTGGGGTGGACCAGTCCTGGGGCAGCCTGTGCTCTGCTGAGCCACCCACATTTCCTTTCCATTTCTCTAGCCTCCGACCTGGGGACCCGTGAGCCCTGCATCCACTTGATCATGGAGAGAGTTGGCTTGGGCCACCAGCCCCTTAGGTGAGGACTCTGCCTGGGGCTCCGTGGATGATTCCGAATCATGGAGGCGAAGAGGACTCCCCCAGCCAGGAGACCTTGTTGAAAGTCTAGGCCCAGAGTGGGTGGCTCTTCCCACAGCTGTCTTCGGGGGGAGCTGCCTGCCCCCACTGACCCAGAGCCAGGGAGTTGCAGCTTCCCCGGATGGGGAAGTGGGCCCTTGACGTGGCCTTTGTGTGGAAGGCGGTATTGACTCTGGGGCTGGTCCTCCTCTACTACTGCTTCTCCATCGGCATCACCTTCTACAACAAATGGCTGACGAAGGTAATGGGAGGCCTTGCAGTGCAGGGGCCTGGGTGGGAAGGGGCTGTGGCCATGGCTACAGCGTCCCCTAATATTTATCAACAGGTTGGCCCAGGCTTCAGCTAATCAGACTGGAAGCCAGGCACACTAGTGGTAGGACAGGGCCCAAGAGCCCTGCGACAGCTGGGTTCCCCGCAAATGGGTAGAACAAGGGGAGATCAGGGAAAGGGGAGACACCAAGGGTGAGCTACGGTAATTTGGGATTAAGGCAGCAGCTGTTTGCCCTGTAGAGAAGTAGTTGAGTACTTTAATAACTGGTCAAGCCACACTGGCCAGCAGTGGCTGTTACCTGGGGAGGGGCTGGAGCAGGAAGCTAACAGGCCTGTGGAAGTGGTGGGGACAGTAAGTACCCTGGTCCCATTGACCCCTGGTCTGCCACCTGCTCTCTGTGTGATCTCCAGAGCTGGAACTAGGAGTCTGTCCTCCCAAGTGATTGCAGTTGGGGGGAAAGCCCCTTGGCTGCTGCAGAGCCCTGCTGAACCACCCGGTTAGCACCACTGCCACCAGACTAGGGTGAGGAGGGAAGGGAAGTGCTAGGCAGGGGCCGCTATAAACCGCGCCCGTCTGTCTGTGCTTTGGGCTCCGCAGAGCTTCCACTTCCCGCTCTTCATGACGATGCTACACCTGGCCGTGATCTTCCTGTTCTCTGCCCTGTCCAGGGCACTGGTTCAGTGCTCCAGTCACAGGGCCCGCGTGGTGCTGAGCTGGACGGACTACCTCAGGAGAGTAGCTCCCACAGGTACGGGGCTGGGCAGCGGCCCTGGGCAGGCGGGGGCTGGAGGAGGGTCGCTTGGAAAGCCACAGGAGCCTTGTTGTCACAGAGCAGAGACCCTCTCCTCCTCCCCACTTCACTCCTCTCTGCCTACCTCCCCCAGCCCTACTTCTGCCTCTTGTGTCCTCCCCAGACCCCACCACCACACACACACACACACACGCACACACACAAAACACACATGCTCACATGCGCAGAAAAGGCCTTCAACGCAGCATTGGTCTTGACCATTTACCCCGAGCCCATTCCTGTCCCAGAGGCAGCCGTGAGCAGTCCCTGCCCTCACCTTGTTACAGTGGGATGAGAAGGGGCACCCTGGGACACACGGGGGAAGCAGCTCAGGCCTGGCAGGGAGGGCTTCCCAGAGATCGAGAGTTTAGCACCTGTGCAGGTCTGCAAGGGAACCGAAAGTGTCAGGGTGCTGGGAACTCGGCGCTGGTGAGAAGTAGAAGGAAAGAGCAGGTGGCAGCGACAGACCCTGCGGCAGCAGGGCCCCCACGAGGAGTGTGTCTTATATCCTGAGGGAGGAGAAGCCACTCGGAAGAGTTGCTCATGAAGGATGACAGGACTGGATTAATACCCTCCGGGGACATTCACAATACCCAGCAAGTGGGAAGCACAGCGCCCCGGCCAGCCAGGACTGCAGTCCCAGTGCTGGAACAGAACCCCCTCCCTTTTTTGGCCAGGAGTTAACCCTTCAGTTGCTGTGAAAGGAAGGCCCAAGGGCCCGAGAGAAAGCCGGGGTGTTCAGGGCAAAGCAGGGGGCACCGGGGGCCTCGTGGAAGTGTTTGAACAACTGGCACACCCATGCCGGCCTGCCCTGGCTGCGTGGTCCGGTGGGTACCCCTGTCTCCACAGCGCTGGCAACGGCACTTGACGTGGGCTTGTCCAACTGGAGCTTCCTCTACATCACCGTCTCGCTGTGAGTAGCGCCACGCCCAACCCCTCCCTCCAGTTCAGGCGCTCCTCTAACCTCTGAGCACCGGGCCTGGGCCTGCTGCTCCGCCACTCTGTGGGCCGGCCCTTGCTCTCAGCCCCTGACTTCCTGACACCCAGCAGCTCCCCAGAAAGCTGACAGCTTTTGCAGTGGACCCAGCTCAGAGGGGTGCTGTGCTTGCCTGCCTGGTGGCCTGGGGAGGCCAGAGGCTCAGACAGCCCGGTGACAGTCATGCAGGGGAGGAAGGGCCCTGGCCAGCACCTGGTACACGCAGCTGCACAGAGGGGCAGGTGTGACAGTGTGTCTCATCTGTGACCCTGTGTTACGGGCGTCCCTGCCTTCTCTCCCTCCTCCCTCTGTCCTTCCTTAACCCAATCTCCACGGAGGGGCAGGCGAATAAGAGGACTCGGTGACCTTGGTGTCCACCCCGCAGCCTTTTCTCTCTGGCGATAGAGGCTCCTGCGTCAGAGATTTCTTCCCATTAAAGGTCACGTATCAGCCCAGATGCCTCAGGCCGCCTTCCTTTGGTCTTTCATACTCAGGTTGCCCAGCTGCCCCCAGGGAAGTCAGAGGTCCCACAGCCTCCTGCCTTCTGCAGCATAGGCCATGAGCACGTCTCCTGGTGGCAGGCCTGAGTCCTGGCCCCCAGCGGTGCATCATGGGTAATCTGTCCTGCAGGTACACGATGACCAAGTCTTCCGCTGTCCTCTTCATCTTGATCTTCTCTCTGATCTTCAAGCTGGAGGAGCTGGTGAGGCCCCAGTTCCCCTTGTCCCTCCTACCCCCAGGGATGCTAAGGATAAAAAGGGGTGTCCAAGCAGTGGCTCATCACTGTATGTGACAGAGGAGACCAGCCCAGCCTGGCAATAAGTCCTGTTGCTGAGGAAGGACCTCGGACAGGCCACTGCTGAGAATACTTAGCAATCGACGTAGCATCACGACCACAAGAATGAGGGAAAGAGAAAGGGTCAAGGATAGGGGCCAGGAGGAAGGGGGGTTTGGGGGCAGTCGCCCTTTGTTTGCTAGGTCCAGGGCACCAGGGGGTCCTCCCAGGGACCTACAGCAGCTATAGGAAAGCACTTCAGAAGTTTAGGTCAAATAGGAATGCTGGGTACATGTCCACTGAACGTCAGCCCTGCCTGTATGATGGGGAGGAGCTGACCTGGACCCGTGAGGTGGCAGGGAGAAGGGTTCCTTGTTCCAGGGTCAGCCAACATAGCTGCCGAGTCCGAGCTCCAGGTTTGAGGAACTCAGGACCCTGCAATCAGTTACCACTGCTCCCCATCCTAATAGCGTGCAGCCCTGGTCCTGGTGGTCCTCCTCATCGCCGGGGGCCTTTTCATGTTCACGTACAAGTCCACACAGTTCAACGTGGAGGGCTTTGCCTTGGTGCTGGGGGCCTCATTCATCGGTGGCATTCGCTGGACCCTCACCCAGATGCTCCTGCAGAAGGCGGAACTTGGTGAGAGAGAGGGGCCCAAGAACCAAGCAGGGTGGGGTCAGGCTGGGCCAGGCCTCATGACTGACCCCTGTCCCCATTCCGCAGGGCTCCAGAACCCCATTGACACCATGTTCCACCTGCAGCCACTTATGTTTCTGGGGCTCTTCCCTCTCTTCGCGATATTTGAAGGTACGCTGGGTTGTCCATCTTGGGAGTACCCCCCACCCCTGCTCTGAGCCCAGCACCGTGGTAGCTGCAGGGGTTACAGAGGTCAAATATGGGTCCGTCCATCCATTGGCAGTGCCTGGTTTAAGGGCTGGACAGACATTAAACCAAATGACTGGAATCCAGCATGAAAAATGCTTACAAAGAAAGTGTCTATAAAAGACAACAGACCAGGGCAGCCCAGGTGGCTCAGTGGTTTAGTGCAGCCTTCAGCCCAGAGCGTGATCCTGGGGACCCGGGATTGAGTCCCACGTCGGGCTCCCTGCATGGAGCCTGCTTCTCCCTCTGCCTGTGTCTCTGCCTCTCTCTCTCTCTCTCTCTCGCTGCATGTGTCTCTCTCTCATGAATAAATAAATAAAATCTTTTTAAAAAAGACAACAGATGATAAAGAGAGTGGATGTGTACAGCCCAACAGGTATGCCAGGGCTGTTCTGATCATTTTCAGCATACCAACTCTCATACTCCCACAAACCCCATATGGCAGTACTGTCATTATGCCCATCGTGCAGGTCAAAGAAACTAGTAGAAGTAAAGATTACCTTGCCCAACGAGCCAGAATTTGGTTCCAGCAACTGGTTCCTGAGTCCTTCCTCTTAACCATGTTGATGTATTCTTTCTCAGAAGGAGCAGAGGGCCAGGAATTATTCCAGGACGCTAGGGTGGAAAGCCAAGTCAAAAAGACTTCCCAGGCCATGTATTTTGTAGGCTAGATGAGCCTTTGCCAGGCTAGCAGGGGCAGGGCATCAGAGGAGTGGGATCAGTAGGTTCAGAGGGGGAAGTGGGTGGGATGGCCATGGCATAGGAGGCTGGGTAGGAGAGCCACCTGCCCACCATTACCTCCCAGAGAAGAGGAGAGGCGGGGAGAACTGTCTAGGCTGTGAGTGCATGCCGCCTTCCTTCCTTCCTCCCTCCCAGGTTTTGAGATTAGTTTTGTCCCTGTTTATCCTTCTTCCCCGAGTCCCTTCCTTCTGTCCTCAGGGTTATTAAAGAGAATGCTGTCCCACATGCATTTAAGTTTCAGGCAGTGAAGCGTCTCCAACCTCCCTGAGAAAATTATTGTGTAGCCACATTGTCCAGGAAGCTTCTGCTCTGCAGCCTCGTTTTCCTCCTTGTTAACATCTCCCCCTACCCTTACCTTCTGCCCCCTGCACCACACAGCACGCTCCCTCCCGTCCTGGCCATGGATACCCTTCCCCATCTCTGCACACCCTCAGCCGAAAGCCCCGGTAGTTGTCACTTAGCAAAGCTGCATGGATTTAGCTTCTTTAATCTTTTCTGGTAAATTAATCCCCCAAGCGCCTTCATTACTTATGTTGCTCTTTCCCGAATTCCCTTCAATTTGCCAACGCCTTTGCAGTACTGCTGAGCCCAGCACCAGACAAGGTGTCCTACATTGAGAGGCTGTTTGCCTGGGAGGGACTGTCACTCTGCATTTCTTTGGTGCTTCCCTCCAAAAACCTCCCAAGTGCTCGGCCAGCCTCCAGCCCCCACGGGTGTCTCCGCTGTGCCTAGCTCGGGCCCTTTCCTGCACAGACAGACCCACAGAGTCATTCTCTCCAAGGGATAGTGTTGGAGGGCCAGGAATCCTCTGAAAGTCGAGCCAGACTTGGTATGTCGGTGCCCACGTGGTTGTCTCTAGAACAAAGCTTTGCCCTATATTTGTATGTGTGCATTTACTTTTTGAGAACCGTTCATCAAGTTATGCTGTCTGAGAAATGCTGGGCTAGGTGAAACTCTCATTTTATCACCAAGAGGAACAGGCTCCTAAAGGGGGCACATCTCAGCCTAGTCCCACAGCTGTGTGAGGCAAGACCCGGATTAAAGTGGAGAAGGTTTGGGAAGATAAAATGTGGCCCTGTCGTTAGATGGCCCACCTGAAATTCAGAGTGAGGGTTTGCCGCAGTGGCCCAGCACACTGACAGCCATCACTCGATGCGCCACCCCGCCTTTCTTTGGCCCACTACTTACCACAGCTGCCAAGGCCATGTGAAGTCACGCTCCTTCCCCAAGATGGACAGGTGCTCCTGCCTGATTCTCCATCAGCGCCATGCCCTCTACCCTAGCCCAGAAGCTCTCTGGAGGCCATCACTGCTTCCCCAGCTCCCCAAGTATCAGGGTTCTCTGCCTCGTCCCATCCCCGTCCTCTGGGCCACAGTGAATGTGCAGGTGTGTTGGGGCTGGGTCACTGCCACATGCTGGGTCTCCTGTTCCCTGGGGAGGGTGAGTCCCCCAACTCTCTACCTTTGCTTTCAGGTCTCCATTTGTCCACGTCTGAGAAGATCTTCCGTTTCCAGGACACAGGGCTGCTCCTGCGGGTACTAGGGAGCCTCTTCCTTGGAGGGATTCTCGCCTTTGGTCTGGGCTTCTCAGAGTTCCTCCTGGTCTCTAGAACCTCCAGCCTCACTCTCTCCATTGCTGGCATTTTTAAGGTGCAGACTTGGGGGCGGCCCCAGTCCTGTCTTACAGTGCATCCCAGCTCCTAAGCCCCAGACCCCAGCAGAGAAGAGACAGAAGTGCCTGATTAGGGTGCTGTGTGCCTTGGTCTTGTCTGAAGCTCCCTCCTATGGTGGCTGCAGCCCTGTGGGGGAGGAGGGGAGTGGTAGTCATCCCCCCCCCCCCCCCCCCACCCGTTCACAGATGGGCGGCTCCTACCCAAGGATACAGCCAGCAGGTGGCCGAGCTGGGATTCTGACTCCACTGGGCCTGGTTGCATTCTCGTTTTACCATGAATGCCCGCTCTTGGTCATTTGGCAATGGCCTGGAGCCATGGGTTGACAAGCCCCATCCAGACTCATTGGGAGAGTTCTGTGATTGATTGGTGATGTCTGCTATGATCACAGCAAGGGACAATACTAGCATGTGTGCCGCGCCGTGTGTTTGCCTGTTTTGCCTTTACTGTTGCTAGACAGCACACATGCCTGTGCTCTCAGGCTTCCCCGTCCCCTGCCACCTCTCACCCCATCCTACTCCATGCTCAGGCCCATGGGGGCAGGGAACAGTTTCTCCTTGATTAGACAGGCACTGATGTTGAGCAGTGTTGCCTAAACCCAGAACCGTAAGTCTCCCCAAGGGGCTTAGGAAGAGGCGTGAGCTGTGGTTCTCAGAATGACTCATCCCACCAGTGCCGTTTGCAGCCACTGTGTATGCAGAACCCTGTGGCCGTTGTGTGTCTTGTGGAGCCTGGTGTGATGCTGTATTCTCCTGTGGCAGCGTCGGGCTCTCCATTGTGGGTGCCTTCTGGAAGCACAGCTGTCCGTTACTCCTGTGGACATGGCTGGGGGCTGAACCCCGTGCTCCCTGTCCTGGGTTTGCTTTGCCTTTATAACCCTGACAGAACAGTGTGCAGAGCACCTCCCTTGCTGCATCTTAGTGGCACACAGAGAGAAAAGCAGGCCTGGCCCCCTGAGCTGAGGGAAACCCCCCTGGGCTGCTGGCCCGCCCGCACACCCAAGCCTCAGGGGTTTGGGCAGCTCAGGCTCTCCCTATGGTCATGCCCCTGCTGTCCACCCTCCTTGCAAAGGAGCCAACTCCTCCTCCTGATGACTTCCCCCTTCCTGCCCCTCTGCCCTCAGGAAGTCTGCACTCTACTGCTGGCAGCTCATCTGCTGGGGGATCAGATCAGCCTCCTGAACTGGCTGGGCTTCGCCCTCTGCCTCTCAGGCATATCCCTGCATGTCGCTCTCAAAGCCTTGCACTCTAGAGGTAACCAGAGCCCCTTCCAGAAGCCTCTTTCCTGATGACGCTCTCATTGTGACTCAGCCACTCTGATCTCCCCTCCACCTGGCCCTGGGTCTGCAACCACCCAGCCAAGAAAGGCAGGTGGCCCTCAACTTGCCCAGAGCAGTTCCAGCCAGGTGGCTCTCTGCAGCTGCCTCTGTACTGGCTGCCCCTCCACCAGGAAGTGAGCCTGGTGGTTCTATCTCCAGGGAGAGGGGGGGAGTAGCTAGGGCCCGGGTGACTCAACATACGCATCAAAAGATACCCAGAAAAAAAAAAAGATACCCAGAAAACCACGATTGGGTTGACAACTGGTTTCTCTCTGTCCCTAGGTGATGGTGGCCCTAAACCCTTGAAGGGGCTGGGCTCCCACCCCGACCTACAGCTGCTGCTCCGGAGTAGCCGGCCAGAGGAAGATGACAATGAGGAGGAGGAGGAGGAGGAGTACTTTGTGGCCCAAGGGCAGCAGTGACCAGCCGGAGACCAGCTGGGAACCAGGCTGCTCCCAAGCCTCACACCTCACACCAGCTTAGGGACCCAGGTGGCTCTTCACAACAGCTGGGGAGCAGTGGGCCAGGATTCTCCTGGGCTGGGCCTTGGGGAGCACGTGAACACACAGCCAGGCTTGGTCAGGGAGCTGATGGAACAGAGGGGCTGGGCACCAGACCAGAGCAGGGCCCAGGCCATGCTGGAATCACAGCGAGACAAGGGAACGGGCTGGTCTCAGCTGCTTGCCAGGCTCTGCCAGCCAAGGTGATTTCCTAGGGCAGAGCAGGAGAGCAGGTTTCTAAGGGGTCTGGGTTTAGACTGCAGCGCAGTTGGGAAGGGGAGATGGAGAGGCTGGAGCCTCATCACCTGGAGAGCGTCTTTTCTCAGCAGATCTATTTATAGTTTGGAAATAAAGGATTTACGGTCCACTGACCACTTCGAGTTGCCTGGAGGTTCGGGGGGCGCAGGAGGGGGCGGTGTGGGCTGTGCTGTCCCCTTCTTTCCCTGCCTAGGGCCTTCTTCAGATGACTGGTCAGACTCTGAGCTTCCTGCACCTCTTGGGTTCCTGTTTGAGCCCCAGTGCCCTCTCGCTCACCTGCAGGCAGGAAGAAAATGGGTATGGAGCACTGTTCTGGGGCTTTTAGTGCTTTCACAGCCTGGGTTTGAGTTCTGTCACTTACTAGTTGTGTGACCTTAAGCAAATTACTTAACCTCTCTCTACCACAGTATTTGTATCTGCGAAATGGGAATAATCTCAGTTGTTCGGAACATGGAGTCAATATGGGTAACAGATTCAATTATATATAAGTGTTTGCAAATCATTTCAACAAGCGTGGAACCAGACCATAAATGAGTGATGGAACTAGGATTCACAGCCAGGTCTGTGTGCCAACCTAGGCCCGTGGAGCACAGGTGGAATGCTTACGGGCCTCTGGGCCCTGAGCTTTCTGCTCACCTACGTTGGACCGGCCACGAGCCCCTCTACCTGCAGTCTTTATAAAATGGGAAGGCTGGGCTGAGATCTGGCTCTGAGGTGCCAGGATCCCTGAAGCCTGGCCTGCTCCTGCGAGCTGGCTCCCCTGCTGACTCCCCTGTGGGAGGCCAAGTACTCCCAGGCAGAAGTGCTTTTAGGCACTCACAGCAGGTGGCGCCATTACACCACGTGGTGCCCCGGGCACCCCCTCGGCCAGCCAGCCCTCACGGTACAAATCCAGACTGGGGTCCTTGGAAGAGGACCGTGGAGTCTTAAGGTGGGGACCAGGGTGGGGCTTGTTATGAACTGTTCTAATCACATCGGAGCCACAAAAGCTCACTCTGTTAAGCCTAGGAAAATAGTTCTACTTTAGAAACAGGTCAACAAACTTCTGTAAAGGGCCGGATGGTCCCTGTCCGCCCTCCCCTCATAGCAGGAAGGCACACAGGCACAAAAGGTCATGGCTCTTCCATGGAAACCTTACTTACAAAAACAGGATTCTGCTTGCAGGCTCTAGTGCCAACCCCTGCTGTGGAAGAAGCTTAAGAATGATTGAGACCCACTCGCAGTCTTCCAGCGGGAGAAACTGAGGCCTAGGAGGGGGACTGACTAGCCTGAGGACCCCAGATCTCCAGGCTCAGGAGGAATTAGAGCGAGATCTGTGTCACAATGCAGACAGACTTCCCTTTGAGAATGGAGGTTAGACACCAAGGGCTCCCCTGAGGTGGGGCCTTATCTTTGCCTGCACCTCTGCCCCCCCTTGGATTTTTCCAGCTCAGAGGCCAGGATTAGAGGAAGCTCATGTGCTCCACACGCTCCACACCGGAGGAAGTGGGGAGAGCCAGCAAAGAGGAGGGGCCGGGGCCTCCTGCCTCTGCCAGAGAGGCTGCTCCTGGGCGGGAGAGCCTGCCACAGCCCCGCAGGCTCAGGTGGATGAGAGCTTCCTGTCTGCTCCCCCCACCGTCCCCCCTCTCCCCGCACACGGAGTAAGCACTGCTGTCTGGTGCAGTAATTACAGGGTGCAGAGCCAGGCCCGCACCGCCCGCATATTGGGTTCAATGACAGCCCCTCACTTAGCAGCAATTACCAGCTAAGCCTGGAGGAGGTCCCCCTCTCCTCCCCCACCCAGCCCACCCAATCCCCTGGCCTCTCAGGCCAGACAGTGGCCACTCTGGGCTGCGAGCCCCAGAAGCACCCATGCCATCTGCAGCCATTGCATCTCACGGCTGCAGCGTCGCCATGGCAACTTGGTGCTTGCACAGGTTGAGGGAAGCTGAGGATGTGACTTGTCTCTCTAAGGCTGTGGCGTCTGTCCCCACGCAGCCTCCCAACTCTGGGGCTTCTGCAGAGGAGGGAGGAAGGAGGGCTGACCTGCAGGTTCAAGTTTTAAGTGCTTACATGCCCACCGTCTCTCCCAGGGCCTGCAGTGGAAAGAAGGTTAATGCCCCTGATATATGAGGATGTCTGCAGTTGGGGTCAAGGTGTGGAGGAGAAGCCGCTGGGTCTGCCTGTGGGGGAGACCCAAGACAGGAGCAGGACCGAAATGCCTTCCTCTTCATTCTGGTAGCCTTCTCTGCCTGGGCTTGTGGGGGCTACCCCCATCTGGTTCTGCTCCTTGCTACTAAGAAAAACCTGAAAATCCCAGTGGCTGGAGAGTGGAGTCTCTTGGCACCAAGAGAATTGTCTTTGTGGTACTTACTTTCTGTGTTGAGGAAATGTTAATGTTGTCTGAGAGGAGTCCCCATCCCCAATCTATAATCCAGAGGACAGGGCAGCCCAGGTGGCTCAGCGGTTTAGTGCCACCTTCAGCCCAAGGCATGATCTTGGAGACCCGGGATCGAGTCCCATGTCATGCTCCCTGCATGGAGCCTGCTTCTCCCTCTGCCTGTGTCTCTGACTCACTGTGTGTGTATGTGTGTGTGTATTCTCATGAATAAATAAATAAAATATTTTAAAAAATCCAGAGGACAGGGTGGGGACTCCCAGGGCATCCATTTGGGTCGACAAAATGGACCACTCAGCGACCACTGGCCACGTGCTGGACGCTGTGCTGGACGTGGGTTAGGGATGGGTGTCCTTGGAGAGAGAGTAAACTGGGCCCTCTCTCCCCCTAGCCCCAGGGAAGTGTGGAGGCAGGGGCCAAGGGATCTGGGGAAGAGATCAGAATGCACAATCCCTGGCCTCCCCAACTCCAGGTTATCTGTCCCCAACAACCCAGCGCAGTAGGGATGGATTGTACCTGTTTCAGAGCTGTGGAAACTAAGCTCGTGGAGGTTAAGCACCTCAATGATACAGATCAGCCTCCGGACCCCACCAGACTTGGATTTTCCTCTCCTCTCGGCCCTGTGATGAGGTATGTGTCTTGGGTGTGTTGCTGATCCCCTCTGGGCCTGTCTCCTTGTCTGTTAAGAAGGAATAGTAATAATCCATATCTCTGAACGAAGCTACTGTGTAGATGAAATAGACTCACATACGTAAAACAGCATAGCACTGGGGACATAGTGACCACGCAGCAGATGTCAACATCCAGGGTTTAACATCACTTGCCGGGTGATGAAGCAAGGGAGAGGCGCCAGCACTGGAGCCCAGGCCCTTCAAACCATCCTGCCTACGATGCCCAGCACAGTGGAGACACTTAGATATTTGATCTGTGAAGGAATTTCCAAGAGTGGAAATTAAAGTGGGGATTTTCCAGGTTTTGGGGACCTCAGTCTACTAAATGATTCCCCCTGCAAGAAAAGGCTGCCCGCTCCCCATCCCCAGCCGGCACCACCCATTCCTGCTGTCCCCCCAGCCTCCCAGCCATCCCCTTGAGCCTTCACCCTAACCACGCAGCCCTGACATCAACCAGGGCCCTTTGCCCCTGCTTTGTAGCAACCAATTAGCTTGACTTCTGTTCCCATGGTTATTTACAGCTTCGTTGGCAACTAGTACATTTCCCAGAAACAGGCCCACAGTGCTGGTCCCCCTGGCATCATCCCTCTGGCAGGACTGCCCCTTTCTCCTGGGTGTCTGATGAGGACTCTCCTGCTGGGACAACAGAGGGACAGACCAGAGAACCAAGAGGAAATGCACTAAGATGTATCAAGTAACTGTTCCTAGGGCGTCCACCATGCCCTCTGCCCAGTGAGAACTGCTAGAGGTACAGAAGTCATTAAGACACGGTTGCTGTCCTCAGTGAACTTCTGCAGGGCATTTTAATCCACTGGGTTCCCTGGGAAATAGACACAGAGCTGGAGATCAGTGTGGAGGACCTTGTTTAGAAAGTGCTCTGGGCGGGGGGGGGGGGGGGGGGGGGGGGGGGACGACACCTGCAGAGGGGAGGAGAAGGAGATGGGTTTGGGCAGGGGGAGGAGTCCAGCTGCGAGAAGGTCCTGACAGAGAGCTCTGGAGAGGGGATAGCCCTTCAGACTTATCCCACGTTGGGGTGAGAGATTTGGACCTTTGCACTTCCACATTGATCGGTCACTGGCAGTGGGCCTACCCTGAAAGAAGGCATGGCTTTGTGTGAGGCAGTTGCCTTCCAATTGAGACAATCTCCAAAGAGGGCTGACTCTTGAGAGCTATCTTCCAGCCAAGATCCCAGTAGCTGGGGCAATCAGTCTTTCAATCCCAGAGGGGGATCTGAGCAGCCCTTCATAGCATCCATCACTGCGAGGGCCATAGCCTGACTTCAGCTGACTTCAGAGATGACCAGAAATCTTTGAAGAGGGAAGCAACATCACATGTATGTGCATATATGCATTTTTCTGGGGGAGTCTCTTTGACCTCCAAAAGAATAAGAACTACTGGTCTTGGGAAAGCCAAGCATATGCAAAACTTTAAAACAACATAATCAGAGATGCAAACTATAGGTACTCAATAAATAGGAATGGGTGGATTGATGGATGGATGGATGATGGTTGGATGGATGGATGGATGGATGGTGAATGGATGGATAGGTAGATGGATGGATGGATAGGTGGATGGATGGTTGATGGATGATGGATGGATGGATGCCATAATAGAAGAATGTATGGGAGGGACAGAAAGGGGAGCGACCAATTCTGCCTGGGGCAAGAGGAGAGCAAAGATTCTCAGGAGGAGCTGACCCTTTTGAACAGAGTCTTGAAGTCTAGGAGTTGCCAAGCTGACAAAGGGAGAAAGGCTATCAGGCAAGGGAAAGAGCAGATGCGAAGACACAGAGGTATGAATGATTTCCTTCCCTCTTGCGTCCACCACTAGGGGTCCAGGTTATTAGCCACCCATTTTCCAGATGAGAAACAAGCTCTGAGAGGCCAGGTGACTTGCCCAAGGTCACTCACCTAGCTCCTCATCATAACAAGGAGCCACGGCCACCGGGACTCACACCTCCCAGGGCCGGCTGTCCACAGGGTGGCCCCCTGGTTAGAATGCCAACAGTCTCACTACCCTCTTGGGACTAGACCCCTCTGGTTAGGGGTGTCAAAAATGGCCCTGGACTGGCAGAGGGGCTGGCATGGGGCAGCCTCCCGCTGGCAATATTTTGCTCTGGGAGGAATCCCCCACTCAGCCAAAGCCTCCCGTCCTGTTCCAGGGCTGCCCCATGAATTAAACATGCCCCCGTGGTTAACTCGGTAATGCTTTTATTAATAGTTAATTACTCAACGCGCACTGGGGAAATGAGAGTCGCTCAGGCCTCGTAAATTAAGGCAGTGATCTTGTGAAGGAAGCCAATAGGAGTTCATTACCCAGCCCCTCCCGCCGCTGCCCCTCCGGGCTTGCCACTTAGCGGAGCTAAACGAGCTGTGCGCTGAGGGGGGACAGGGCCTCTGGGTGGAGGTGGGAGGCAGAGGGGGCTCTCTCCCTCCCCTGGTGTCCGCGGAGGGACCGGCCCACGGGCTGAGGTGTCCCCCAGGGCAGTGGCGCCTGGTCGTGGGCCTGTGTTCCCTGTCACTGCTGGGGACCCCCAGGGGGGTCAGGCGACCTAGGCCAGGGTGGGGCTCCCTCAGCCCAGGCCGAGAGGAGCAGAGCCCAGGCAGCCTCGCAGCCACCCTCCCCCACCGCGGCCTCTTTCACAAATGCCCAGACTTCTAGGTTTTTGTTGTGGCTGAAGCCAATTTCCCGTCCTGATTTTGCAGCTGAGCTGGATAAGGGGCCTGTTCTAACCTGGTTTGGCTCTTCTAAATTTAACTTGGCCCGTGTATTGTCTCCCAGGAGATGAAGCCCCTCTGTTTCTCTTCCTGGGAGACTGGAGCCAGCACCTGCTCTGAACCTACTATGTGCAGGTTCAGATAAACCGTTGTGATTTATCCACATGAGCTGTCATGTTTAGCCCTGACTTTGAGCCAGAGACACCCCCCGACCCTGGGTCTCCGTTTCTTTATCTGAACACAGAACGATATTACCTGGGTCAGGAGTATTCCATGAGGGAACAGGAGAGTGCCCAGCACTGGCCTCATGGGGGGAAGGCTCTCTGAGCGGCAGCCACGATCCTCCCCAACCATGTGCCATCTTACAGATGAGCATGTGAGGGTTTACATACGCGCTTTGTCTTACCTGAGGATCCAGAACTTCACAATGCCAAAGTTCACCACTTTCCTTCAGTGGAGGCAATGTGGGGAGCCAGTCACCCCTCTAGAAGACCACATCAGCCAAGTCCCAGGAAAAAGATCTGGGAAAGATCTGCCCTTCTGTCCCCAGGTCACAGAGTCTCACTAAGGCAGTATGGGGTGGGACCCAGGAACATGGGCTCTGCAGTGGAGCCGGCCCCAGTCCAAATCCTGCCATACCAGCTAGCTGTCACATCAGCCCCTTGAGCCTCAGTTTCCATTTCTGGCAAAATGGGTTCATGGTAACATCTACCTTCTTGTGAGGCCCTAAGGATTTCTGTTTGAAAGCGTGTGGCACCCAGCAGCATTCTCTCAGAGCTCCCTGCACCTGGGTTTCTTTATATGTAACCTGGGAAGAGCAAAATCCCTCCCTCACTGGCTTGTTGGAGGCCCCACAGAGATAATGGGCATCAGTGGGCCTTGCCAGCAGGAAAATGTAAAATAAGAGGAGCTGCTGGTGCTAATGGTCAAGGTCCCACAAAGGCAGGGTTTTTAGGAGAGCCTTGGGCGGTCAGACACTGCCCCGGGTGGATGCAACGACCTCTGGCCTGATGAGGACTGTCCTGGGTCAGGTGATGCAGAGGGTTGGGGACAGATTGCCTCTGATACACACGCTGCCACCAGCTGCTTTGCACACAGAGACCAGCCTCTGCAGTGACCCCCAAACTGCCAGAGCCACAGGCAGGCAGAGTCTGAAGCGGGAGATTGAAGCCTCCCCCGGTTAGGGCGCACGAGTCACTGAGGAGTGCGGCTCCAGGTTCATATATAATATGTAGCGTCAGATTTAAATGTCACTGCTGCAGGCGGCTGACCCGGGTTCCCACACAATGGGCCGCCAGGGGCGCCTACGCCGCCTCTTCATCTTCCTGGCGGTAGCTGACCAAAGGGAGGGGGATTTGGTTTCTTAAAAAACTAAACAGTTGTTGAGCACTCTGGCGTTGCCTGGGCAACAGCTGAGGGGGAGAGAGAAGCATCTTATTGTTTAAAGTTATTCTTGCTCGATTTCAAAGGGCTGCTATGGAAAAGACCGCATTCTCCAAGCAGCCTGGCTGGTCCCCTCTTCCCCCTGCCCGGCTCCTGCCCTCCCTCAGCCCCAGCCCCGCTTCCCAGCCAGAGGTCATGGCCATGCTGGACATCAGGGCCCCAGAGACAAGTCCCCTCCTGGACTCTGTGCTTTCATACCCAGGCCCAGTGGAGCATGTGCAGAATAAACACACCAACAACACACTGGCAGGGAGGACCGGCCCTTTCCCCAGCCATGGGGCTGCTTTCACAGCCCTCCCTGACCTGGGCATACAGACATCAGTGGGCTCAGTGACTTAGGAGTAGTAAGCTTGCAGTAGTGCCTGAACTTGGGGGGAGAGGGTCTTGGCCATGCAGCTGATTCCAGAGGTGGGCGTCTTGGTTTTCAAGCCCAGACAGGGGCAAGATAAAGGTGGCTGTGCTGGGTCGTTGCTTGGAGGCCACGGCTGAGTGTAGCCGCCAGGATTATTCAAGACCAGACCAAGTGGCATCCCACGGCCCTCTGCCCCCCATGCGACACGCTATTGGCATTGTTTACTCTTCTTCCTTCTCCATGAGACTGTCAACTCCCTGACAGCAGGGCAGCATCTATTCATCTCTGTGTATTCTTGTGAGTGTCTCAAATCCTTTCAGGACCAAAGCAAATGCTGGAAAGCCAGATGAGATGTACATATATTTTTAATTTAAAAATGTTTAGCTAGTAAAAAAAAAAAAAATGTTTAGCTAGTGAACACATACACATGAGGCAGAGTTCAAAGGGTTCGAAAGGAATAAATACTCATGTTTCCTGATGCCTAATCTCCCTCCGTGAAGACAGTCATGGTTTCCAGCTTCTGATGTAGCCTTCCAGAGATACTCTGCTCACCTAGAAGTAAATAGGCATCAAATAAAATATACTATTCACATCTCTAACTCCTGTGTCTAGCACAGGGCTCAGTACACAGAAGATGCTTGATAGAAGTTTGTCAGATACGTGGATGCATAGACAAACGGATGGATGGATGGATGGATGGATGGATGGATGGATGGATGGATGGATACATGGATGCACAAACAAAAGGATGGATGGATGGATGGATGGATGGATGGATGGATGGATGGACAGATGGTAAGATACGTGGATGGATGGGCAAATAGAAAGATGGCAGGTGGGTAAGCAGGTGCAGTTCCTGTACTGTTCATTCTCTTTTTCCCCAGATAATCTGAATTGCCCCGTAAGAATTTCCTTGACAGAAAGATAGAGGCCCAGCATCAGACATGTTGAGCCTGAGGGGCTTGTGTTATTCAGATGGATACATTCAATAGGCAGTCGTGTTGTGGTTGTATCAGGTGGGAATTTTATTCTGCTAATAACAGAGATCCAACTGCAGTGGCTTAAATCCACAAAGGTTTTCTTTTCCTCATGATGAGAAGTTTTGATAGAGGTTCCGTCTTCAGGGATATCAGAGTTGAGGTTACTGTCATGTCTTTGACCTTACCTTCATGGTCTCTAAAAAGCTGTTGGGGGAAGCGGCTCCAGCCATCACTACCAGGGGGAGCCAGCATAAGCTAAAGTGCACAGACGTGAGAGCTCACGGCTCGCTCTAAGACCTGATGGCTCTCACCTCAAAATATTTCCAGGATGGAATCACCTCTCCCACTCCCACCCTGGTCCAAGACGTCACCATCTTCCTCCTGAAAGACAGCAGAGGCCTTGCTCCTGGTCTCCTGCTCCCCTCCGACCCACTGCTCAGTGCTCATCCAGAGTAACCCCCTAGTCAATAAATTGGAATGCATTGTCCCCTACAGTAGCTTCCCACACCACTCAGAATGAAACCCCAAGGCTCGGGGATCCCTGGGTGGCGCAGTGGTTTGGCGCCTGCCTTTGGCCCAGGGCACGATCCTGGAGACCCGGGATCGAATCCCACATCAGGCTCCCGGTGCATGGAGCCTGCTTCTCTCTCTGCCTGTGTCTCTGCCTCTCTCTCTCTCTCTGTGACTATCATAAATAAATAAAATAAAAATAAAAAAAAAAAAAAAGAAACCCCAAGGCTCACCAAGGCCTGTGAGCCCTTGCTTGGTGCGGCCCCCACCCTCCCCATCCTCCACGCTGGTGGTCACTTTGCTCCAGCCACACTGGCCTCCTGGCTCCTTCCCACTCAGAGCCCTTAGACTTGCTGCTCCCCTGGCCCCCTGCCCCTGCCCAGAATGAACTTCACTCAGAACTTTTGTGTGGCAGCTCCTCTGCCTCCTTTGGGTCCCTGCTCAAATATTTCCCCAGAGAGACCTCCTGACCCTTCTACCTACACTCTGCCCCTCTGCATCATTCTGTACTCAGAGACTTAACCCATTTGGGAACATGAGTCCTTTGGCATCTAGTGAAGCCTATGGACCCCTTTACAGAATAACATGTTTTGTGGTGTTTTTTTTTTTTTTAAAGATTCTATTTATTTATTCATGAGAGACAGAGAGAGAGAGAGGCAGAGACACAGGCAGAGGGAGAAGCAGGCTCTCTGCAGAGAGCCCGATGTGGGACTCGATCCCAGAACCCCGGGATCATGCCCTGAGCCAAAGGCAGATGCTCAACCACGGAGCCCCCCAGGCGTCCCCAGAATGATGTGTTTAAATGTGTAACAGAAAATACATAGACTCACAAAGGAAGTCAATGATATTGAAATAGAGTTTTCAAAATATTTACAAAACAAATGTGTGATAGAGTACTATATGTGCTTCTTTATTAACGCATTACATAACAAGAGCTAGCGGCAGTTCTATTAACTGTCACAATTTTGAAGCAGTGATGAGTATCAATGATATTTTGAAATGTCGACAACAACTGTAATGTGATAGGAAATATCTGATTTCTGCTGGTGACAAAGTCACAGGCATCGCTAATACTCCTGCAGTGTGTTGCCAACATTTATAATTGGAGAGAAATGCTGTATTTCAGTGAGAGGTTAGTGAAATAAAAATGTAATTTTCCCCCTTTAACTTCACTGACCCCCTGAATTCTGCCTATGAATTCCTTGGAGGAGTCTGGTTTAGTTTTGTTTTGTTTTTCTTAAAAAGCCCCTCTCTCTGTCTGACATTACACATTTGTTTGTTAACTTGCTTTACTGTCAGTTCCTCCCAGGAGGGCAGAGATTTTTATCTGTTGTGTTCTCTGCTGTATCTTCAGTACCTAGAACACTGCCAGGCACCGAAGTGATCAAGAAATATTTTTTAAAATAAATGAGCAAGCAAGGGATGAGGCTGGAGAGACAGGGTGGCTGGGGCCAGAGGTGAGGGGCCTTGAATGCTGCACTCAGGAGTGTGGCTGTGACCGGTGGCCAGGGCGTCAGTCACCCTGGCAGGGGAGATGGGCCAGGGAGAGGATGAGGCTGGCTGAGCCCACCTTCCAGAGGCAGCCTTCTGAGGGAGGCTCAGGTGTAAACTGCTCTGCATCCATCCTGAATGTCAGCAGTCACTTCACTCCCTGTCCCCTCCTTCCGGCCTCCCTGTCTATTAGATGGAGACCTTGGAGAAGCTGGGCCAAAGCTCTGCCATCATTCTTCAGCGTTTCCAGCAATGATGGTGCGCTGAGGGACAAGGACAGGGCCCCGGGGGAGGCGGGCACAGGGGTGGGTGGGGAAGGAGAGGCCCAGAGGCTCCTGACCCGCCTGAGGGGATGCCTCATTGGCAGCTACTGCAGAGGAGCCTGTTGTGTCAGACCCTGGAGGCAGGGAGAAGACAGGTCACCCCTCTGAGACCGAGGCTGGCTATTTGAGGTCACGGTTTTACAGCGGCCCGAGAATAGGGGCAAATAGCAAATTTCTGGAATCAGACCGACTTTGGCCATCTCTTCCTTAATTGCAGGCACTTGAACAGGCCACCTAAACATTCCACACCTCCATTTCCACTTCCCGAAACTGGAGAGAACATTCAGTGGAAAGACTAATGGATCTAAACCAGAGACTCAGTGCGAGGAGCGTGGGAGACACTCAACAAACCATGGCCCTCGTCACTGGTAACATAACAAATGACTGGACATTGGGACCCAGAGTCCCTCTACCACTAGCATTCCTTAATAATCCGCTCCATCTCCCTGCCCACAAAGGGTGGTAAGATAGAAGCCAATAAGGCAAGAGTGGAAAGAAAAACCAGGCCTGGAGACAGACAGATGTGGGTTCAAATCCAGCTGTGTGACCTTGGGTGAGTCCCAGCGCCTCTCTGATCCTCAGTTTTCTCGTTCATAAAACAAGTATAAGACCGTCTTCGTACAGCGTTGTGAGGGTTACTGGACAAGAAGGATGTGGGACAGGGCCTGACCCCAGGAGGGCCCTCAGTCCACAGAACCCTTGAACGCTGTTTGCAGTCCCAGCCCCGGGGCCCGGGAGACAGACCTTGGCGACGGTGCCCGCTTTTGCCCTGCAGTTCACACTTCGGGAATCATGCCCACGCACCCGGCATTCCCAGCGCCGCAGAGTAAACAGGACCGAGTGGTGGAGCCACATCCGACAAACAGGGAGCTCAGGTGGCCACAGAGTCCCAGAAGCAATCTGCTCAAAGGTCGCACAGCCGGCAAGGTTTAGGGCGGGCAAGAAGCCAGGTGTCTCAGCGCCCAGTTGTCAGATCAGCCACTTGGACATTCATTTACTCAACACATAGCCCCTGAGCGAGGCCTCAGATGCGACTTCTGCCCTCGAGAACCTTGGAGCCTGTGGCCTCAGGGCTCAGAGTCAGGACTCGTTCACACCCAGCAGTGAGAAGGAAAACCCACATCTGCTCCTGGGGGACAGGTCAGGATGCACCCTGAGTCCAGTCAGGGCTCCGTGTGCCCACCATGGGCAGTGGGACGGAAGCATAGCATCGAAGAGAAGAGTTCTCTGCTCTTGGGGATGAAAGGCACTGGTTCATACGCCCAAGGGTAGAAACTAGGATCCTCACATAAACAGGAGCCATAAACATTTTTTTAAAATTTTTATTTATTTATGATAGTCACAGAGAGAGAGAGAGAGAGAGACAGACAGACAGACAGACATAGGCAGAGGGAGAAGCAGGCTCCACGCACCAAGAGCCCGACGTGGGATTCGATCCCGGGTCTCCAGGATCGCGCCCTGGGCCAAAGGCAGGCGCTAAACCGCTGCGCCACCCAGGGATCCCGAACAGGAGCCCTAAAATGAAGAATCCTGTGGCCAAAAGCATTCAGGAATCTCCTGCCACGCTGAGAGCCATGCTGCTTTGGAACATACTACAGCCTCTCTGGAAAGTTCTGCAGGAAAGAAACCCGAGGCTTCCCAAATGCGCTTGACCGTGGGAACCTTTCTTCCAAGCCACCTCTACGACTTCGGAATATGCTAGAACGGTGGAAAGAACAGTGTCTAGAGTCAGTGCCTAGGGTTGAAAGCCCAGCCTTAGATGGGATTAGAGCTTCCTAAACTGTCAAAACATTATAACCCAGAGGAGGGAGAGTGACTTGCCCGAGGTCACTTACCATCCGACCTAGAATCCTGATCATCCACATGATTGATAATCTGTAAGACGCTCTTGAGGCATAGACTGCTTTGCTTTCCCTCTGACAGGGGTAGGCCTGACAACCTGCTGAATGGGTGTCACTTCAGGTCTACTGGTCCCTATAGTGAGTCCCTTTGTGCAGCTCACAAAAAGGTATCTGCTTCTCCTGAGTCAACAAAATTCCATGTCAGGGCACAGGCATTGATAAAGCATTGTATCGGCTACATTTCAGTCCCCACTTGCCCGCTGGGCCAACTATCCTTGTGTAAGATACAACCTGTACAACTGTACATGGCAACCCTTGTTAGCCCCCTTTCCGTCATTCTATCTCATTCCTTCCACCCTTGTTCCGTTCATGTGAGTGGTGCCCTCCCCTGGGATGCCAAGTTGAAGCTGGCATGGGAACAGTCGTTGGGCTGCACTTCCCAAACCCCAAAGCGGCAACGGCCAAAGGTGCTGACTCAGCAAACTTTAATTTATCTCACAGGCCAGGGGTGCGCATGAAGCAATTAGTGAAATAATGGTTATGTCGCACTAAAAATTATTTATAGAGTCACCATGCACACAGCTGTGATTAAATTAGACAAGCAGGGGGACAGCATCCAAGGTCCAGACTCCAGCCGGCTGGGGCTGAGATGGGGTGGCTCCCCCTGTCCATCCACTCACCCCCTGCCAGCCGGGTGAGCCAACCATGACCCGGGGAGGGATGAGGAAGGTCTGCACAGCCTCGGGCATGGCAAGACGACGCGGCCCAGATGGTCTAAGCCACCAGGATCCCAGAACATGAGTAAATCCGGGGCTTTCACACGTTTGAGGCTTAGCAGTCGCCAAGCAGCTTGGCCCCTGAGAGCCCTGGGCCAAGCTGGAAGCCATAGATCCATCCAGCTGACTCCTTCTACAGGTGGCAAAACCGACGGCCAGAGATTTCTTCCTTCTTGCTCCCCCATAGGTGTCAGGAGGCCCAGCCCTGGGTCCTTGGTGAGCCCTTTACCTCAACCTGGACCTCAGTGTGTCCCCTGTGAGTTAGCGTCGGACAGGGCGCTCCTACAGGCGGGACAGATATTTACTGAGCACCTACTGCGTACTGGGCACTGTTCTACAAATATGTATTTATTGTTTTATTTATGTTTATGTGTATATTCTTATTTAGCTCCTCGCATCATTCCTGTAAGGTAAGTATCCTTGTTCCCACTACGGATGGAGACTCTGAGGTTCAGAGAGCTGAAGATGTTTGCCCACAGCCGCACAGCCGGTGAGGGCAGGCTGTTTTCTGAAGGCCCATCAGACTCCAATGACGGAGCGTCGCAGGGCTTTGAGTCTACCGGGGTGTCTTCTGGGTGCCCAGCACTGTGCTGGATGTGATGCTGGAAAAGGATAACAGGGCTTCTTTGACACTGGACACTGAGCCAGACACGGGCCATGCATCATCTCGTCTCGTCGGCAGCCCCTCTTGCACATGGGGAAACTGAGCCACAGAGGGTTCCGTGAGTGCCGCCCAGCCCGCAGCCTGTCTGGGTTTGTGGTGGTCAGCAGGTCTCCATCCCTCACCGCGATGCAGGCAGCCCCCTATGTTGGAGCTGCACACTTGCCCAAAGCCCAGAGCTCCCGGCGCAGGGGGCCTGAGGGGTGGCAGCCAGGGTAGGGAGTGTGGGTTGCGGTTGGTCAGGAGGCCCGCTTGGCTCCCAGCCCAGCCCCTCGGCCACCCCCAGACTCCCATCCCTGGCACTTCCATCCCTCCCCCTCTGAGCTAAAGAGGTTTCGGACCATTTCACAAGAGTCCTAGCCTTGGTCATCCTGTAGCGGCTGGGGCCCTTCTGGGCCTCCCTCCAGACAAGCTCCTGGAGGCTGGGAGGAGCGGGTGACTGAGCAGGGCCCACAGAGTTCCGGCCTCCCCAGCAGCCTTCTCCTCCTCTTCTCCAGCACTTCCGGGGCCTCCCACATCAGCTCCTCTCCCCGAGCAGGTGCCCTCCGTGCAGTCACAGGACCAGCCGAGCTCCAGGGGTCCCGTGCCCGGTGGCACTCCCAGGTCTCCACAAACCTTACCCCTGGGATCCCAAAGGAGGAGAGCAGAGAATTGACAGACGAGCTGGGGGACTCTGATGCCCCCATCTCCCAGGAGGTACCCCCACCCGTGCCCACCCAGGGAGGAAGCTTCGAGACCCCACAGAGTGCACAGTCCCCCTCGCTGCCCCCTGCCACTGCCCAGGATGGCTCCTCACCCCAGTCAGGGCTGGCCTCTGGGTTCTCCCGGCTGCGCACGGGTCCAGTCCCCTCTCCCGGGTCTGTCCTGAGTCGTACTGCTGCCTCCGGCCACTTAGCATGCAGCCCTGGTTGTTCGGGCTGCAGCAACCAAATGAGATTAGCTTGCCCGCTAAAGCAAGTCCCCACTCGCCGCCACCCACGGCCGCGCACCGCCAGCTGTTGTGGCGAGCCTCCCACGGCCAGGCGCGCCCAGCCAGGCCCTGCCACCTCTCCCGGCAGCAAACCTCAAGGCCAGGGGGGGCAGTGGGAAGAGGAGGAAGGATCCCGTCCAGCTGGGGAGATCCCCTTCCCCCAACGGACCCACCCGGAGTCAGCAGGGGGTGGGGCGGGGCGGGGGCGGCGCAGAGGGAGACCGACAGGATTAAGGCTGCTTCCTGGCTTCCTAACCCTTGCCGATTCTCCTGCACCAGATCTGGGAGGAGCACCCCGGCCCCTTGCCCTCCCAGGAATCCCCGGAGACCAGCCCAGCTGGGATTCCCTCCATCCCTGCTGCTCTGGGCATGGGCATCAGGCAAGAAGGTCTGCGCCAGCCCTGGGCTTCCCTGTCACCCTCCTGGCCAGGGAAGGGGAGCAGCTTGGCCCCTCAGCCCCAGTCCAGCCCTCGGGGAGCTCCCAAGGGCCTATGAAGGAACTTGGTGAGATTTTCAGCAAGTCTGAGTTCCCAGCCAGGCCCCCTGAGAGGTGAGAGAGGCTCCTGAGGACAGGACTGGGTGAAGGGGTCTCGGAAAGGGGTGCACCAAGGACCCCACCTGGGCTCTTACAGACCGCTGCAGCTGCTTCCCTGGCTGCACCCCGGGCCAGCCTCTCCCTAAGGGCTCTCTACCCCACAGGCTACCTGCCAGGCCAGCAGTGACAAGCTCCTGGGGCCACTCCGGTGGTCCCGAGCCTCCCTGGGGCTTCCCTGGAGCCTGGCAGGGTCCTGCCTGTGAGCTCTGAGCTCTGGTACCTGCTGGCCGGGGTGGCGCATCCCTGCCATTATTCCATCCACCTGCCAGTCCAGTTGAGGGGGTGGTGTCCGGTGGAGTTGGAGGGTGGCCTGGTGTGAAGGAGGGGCTCTTCCTCTCCTTGCCCGGAGGGGAAGGCCCCCAGGACCCCCTCACCGACCCCACACACCATCTCCTTCCCCAACACCCCTCGCCCTGCCCATCTGCCGACTGCGTAAGGGAGGCCAAGCACCGGCCCTCCCGGAGCCTCCTCCTCCCCGACCACGCATGGGACTGGTCCCTGCCCGCGCCAAGAGGGGCCCCGTGCCTCAAATGAAATCACCACCGGGCCTGCCCCGTGAATCCCAGGGCCACCTGGTGGACTTCTGTGATGGGGACTGAACCTTGTGGGTCTCCCCTGCGCTCGCTGGCCTTGCCCACCAGAGGCTCCGCAGGCCGCTGCCCCAGCGGTGCTGACGCTCCTCAGCCCAGTTCATTCGGACCAGAACTGGTCCCTTCTGGCCTCCGGCCCGGGGCAGAGGGAGGGAGCCTCACCAGGCGCAGGCAGGGGGTGTGGATTAGAAACCATTGCTTCCACCTGAATTGCCTCCCCCACCCCTGCCAGCTGGCCTCTGCTCCACCACCCCCTTCCTTCTGCTCCGGGTTCCCTCCCAGCCCCACCCCTTCTCCGAAAGCCCCGCTGGGAGAAAGCAGGACTCAGGGATGCGGGATAGAAGCACCACGGAGAGAGGAAAGTGGGGTGGGCAGGACCCCAACCTCCTGGGGGACCGGCAGGCAGAGGTGGGAGACACGTCCGGCGCTGCCAGCTCCTGCAGAGAGGTGGACCCCACCGCATTCGTTCCCCCCACCTGCTCCTGGGCCCAGCTGGCCGGGTTGGTGCCTTCTCCTCCCGGCTGGCTCCACTCCAGCCTCCACCTTGGCGCCTCTGTACGGCCCGGAGCAGGGCCCTGATGGCCAGAGCAGAATGCTGGGCTGCAGCCCACGGGTGCTTGGAAGCAGCCCCAGTGAGTTCCTGGCAGAGCCGGGCTGCAGGTGGTGGGGAACAGGCCTCGGGTGGCCGGGGGCAGCCAGCTGTGCAATCAGGCGGGCTCTCACCAAGTCCAGGTCCAGCTCGAGTGAGCAGGGAGGTGGGCAGGGCCGAGGCCTAGGAGAGCAGAGGGAGGCTGCCGCCTCACCTGTCTCCAGCTCCCCAGGCAGGCTAACTGGGAGTGTCCCGTGGCGGCTCAGCACGAGCCAGGAAACTCCGAGGGGGTGCAGGATTCTCAGCTGGGAGCTGGGACCCAGCCATAACCCTCTTCAGCCCCCGTGGCACAGCCCAGCCGAGCCCTCAGGACTGATGGAGAATCAGAAGCTAAATGCTGCTGCCTCCCCACCCGAGCTGGTTCTGGCTTCCCTTTCCCTGGCTTCCGTCTACAGCCTGGAAGTCCAAGACTCCCACCAACTGGCCTCCGGCCCCTAACCAAGCAGAAGCCCCTTCCCTCAGTCCCTGCCTCCCCCACACCTCCTCCACGTTGGCACCCATCGCTAGGGCAGACTTGGGGTGGGTGGTCATAGGAGCCAGGGAGCCCAGCAGGAGGACCCTGGCCCAGGATCATGTGGCCCCAGACCTTTCAAAGTCACTCGGCCCACCCTCCCCAAACACACACACACACACACACACTCACACTTTCTTTTGGATCATTCAGAATGCGTTGGTGAATCTCAAGTTCACATATTATTAGCTCCAAAAACATCTTAATCGAACCCCCATCTTACAGGTGGGGAAATCAAGGCCCACAGAGGGAATGGACTTGTCCAAAGTCACATGACCAAGTAATCCCTCTAAGCCCTGCCAGTCCTTCCCTCCCAGAAGGAACCTTCCTCGAGAGCCCCCACTGTCCTGAAGACTCTCTTCCCAGACTTCCCAGGTCCTCCTGGCCTCCTGGCTCACCTGGGCCTCCCAGACCTGGCCAATGGCAGGGCCCCAAAGTTAATAAATCAAGGTGACTTTGGGGACAAGTATAGGCCTCTTTCTCTCTCGTCCCTCCCATTTGCATAATCCTGGCTGGCAATATGATAATGATGTTTGTTAAAGACAGAGCACAATAAATTAATACCGTTAAGTTGTTGCTGCAAAATGCAAAGCAGGTAATTTACTGCCAGCAAGGAACGGAGCCTTTAAACTGTAATGGATTAACTTTCCCAGCAGCAAATGTGTCCCCCGAGGGAGGGAGTGGGGGAGGCAGGGGCGGGGCTGGGTTGATGGTAGGGGGACCTGCCTGCTTCCCAGCGTGTGGGTCTAAGGTGTCCAGGCCCCAATCCTAAGGTCTGCATCGGATGTCAACCCCTTCCCCATTGTACAGAAGGGGAAACTGAGTCCTGAGTGGAGTAGGGAGCTGTAGAAAAACACAGCAAGACCCTGGCAGTGACCCAGGACTCCCTGGGACAGCCCATATCCCTCTGGAGGAGAGGCCTCCAGATGCCTCATCTGTGCACCCACTCTGGGACCCTCCGAAGGAGCCCCTGTTGCAGACCCTTCTCTCTTGATAGTGACTAGAGAGGTCTCACCAGGCCTCATCCAGGCCACACAGGTGACTGAGCCCACAGACCAGAGGGGGCCCAGCCCCAGAGTCAGTCCCAGCCCAGGACCCTGTTCCTCCCTCGTCCAGGGGTGATGGGGTAACAGCAAGTGGGGAAGGATCCTTGTTCAGTTAGGACCCCGGGGAGGAGGATGAGGGAGGCGGACAGTAGGAACGGAGTGCCCAGCCCTGACATGATGTCGCCCCCACCCCAGTTTCCCTAAAACAGGGCCCCCAGGTCCAGGGAGGAGAGGGGGCTGAGGGGGAAGGAGGGAGGGGAGATGAGGAGGGGAGAGGTTAGTTCTGTCTGGGGAAGGGGGCAGGGGAAGCTGGGTGGTCAGTGGGAAGATAAGTCGTGGGAGAGTGGGCCCCTCTCAGGGGCAGTCCCCCCATCCCTGCTCAGACAGCCCTGGTCTCTGGGAGGGTTGCCGCAGCCTCAGCTCGGGGCGGGCCGCCAGGCGGGTGGGCGGGTCTCGGGGACCCCAGCAGAATTCTAATTTCCCATTTATCTCTGCAGCCTCTCCAGCTATATTAAAGGGGCGATGCTCTGCAGTCAGCTCCCAAGCTAATTGGATTTGGGCCTCCACTCACTCCCGGGCAAGGCAGGGGGTTGGGGGACCTAGGCGGCCCTGACTGCTGCGGGGAGGGGGTGCAGGAGACAAGGAGGGGGGCTGGGCTCAGTGTGGGGGGCTGGGGTCACAGTCCCCACTGTGTGCCCCTCTCTGGACCCTCGCATCCCCTCATCATTTCCTAGGTGTCAGGCACTGTTCCAAGTGTGCTACGACACACACCAGACGGCACCCCTCTCTGCTCCACGGCCCAGCCAGCAAGTATTCTGTTCCACCATACAGTCGAGTAAACTGAGGCATGGGGGTTTTCTGGAACCTTAGGCTTCTAGAGAGGAGCGACAATGAATCTTTCAAAGAGCCTGGAGTCCTATTTTTAAAAGCCTAGTTACACTCAAACAGACCCAGAGTGGGGGTGGAGCTCCTCATGCCCATTTCAAAGATCGGGAAACTGAGACCTGTTTCACAGCTACTTTTAGCTTTAGAATTTTGTTTTAGAGAGGGGAGGGACCCAGGAGAGGGAGAGAGAATCTTAGGAAGGCTCCATGCTCAGCTTGGAGCCTAACATGGGGCTCGATCTCATGACCTGAGCTTAAAACAAGAGTTGGACACTTAATTGACTGAGCCACCCAGGTGCCCTAGCTTTAGGGTGCTGTTACTCTCAGGAAGGCTCCCTTCCACTCCCACCCTTGGGTCCGCACACAGGCCGAGCTGGAGAGAGGGCCTCACTTCCTGAGCACAAATTCATTCCCAAGAGAACCCCAAATGCAAGTCATACACATTTACAGGTCCAGGGTAGAGGGACAGAGAGGAGAGAGGAGCCTGTTCCTTGGTGACCCTGGAGCCGGGCAGGCCCTTTAAACACGTGCCACCCCCATTCATTGTCACAACAGCCTCACGAGCCAGCGTGGCTCCTGCGACCATTTTACAGACTAAGAACCCGGGGCTCCTGTGAAGTGCTTTGTGCAAGCTTTCACGGGGAGAACCTGGTCAAGCTGGGCTTCGAACCCAGAATCTGAGCTCTTCACAGCACGCTCTCCCGTGCCAGAGAGAGCCGGGACTCAGAAGTTCCAGTGACCAAGGTCCTGGAACCAGGGCCGGACACGGTGACAGCAGTGAAAGGAGCTCTGGGCTGGGGACCGGGGGCCCTGGGTTTAAATCTCTGCTTGGCCCCAGACTCACTGTGTGAAACTTGATTTCTCTGAGTTGAGCCGCAAAATGGAGATAGTACCAGCGCCAGGCCTGCCGGGTGATGCGTTACAGCAACTGTAAATGAAGTACGGTCGCGGTCGCCGTGCCTGGCACACAGTAGGTGTTCAAGCAAGGCTGGCTGTCATTTCTGTGGACGAATTCACACCAGCATCCGACCGCTGGAGTAGCAGTGGAGGGGGGGACGGGGAAGCGTGGCCTGCTCCACAGTCTCCAACGTTGTCAGAGCTAGAAGCTCTTCCACATGGGGAAACTGAGGCCCAGGCCACAACTCAGCCCCGAGTCTGCTGGCAGCCTCCCTGCTCCGGCCGGGGTGATGGTTCTCCTTTCAGTCTCCTTTTGCCCGGCGTGTCTGCTCTGTCCGTCCAGCGTCCCTCCCTAGGAGGCAGCCGGATGGCTGACCCCGGCAGCCCTTGGTCTTCTAGCAGCTCCCAGGAACCAGCCTGCATAAATGCAAAGAGACCCCCCTCTGGAGGCTGCTCTTCCAGTGTCCCCCGTTCAAAGGTTAATTTTGCCAGGGCCTGGATAAATCTTCCTGTCGCCTCCCACCCACCCAGCTCGAGAGACGACGTACATTTCCTCTTATTGCGAGGTGACACTTCCATCCTGAGGTAGTGGCTGTTGATTTCAGGCAGCGCCCAGAGTGGAGTTCAGTGAACAACCAGGACTTGTCACCCCCCATTTTGCCACTCAGTCCTCTTCGAGTCATGGGGCCAGACATCACCACCTGCCCTTCCAGAAGAGGTGTCGGGACGCCCCATCCCCACACTTTCAGCATCTCAGGCCACACCTCCCAGACCCCCAACTGCCGAGCACCTGTGCCTCTTTACCTGAGGCTTGCTCAGGCCTCCAGAGTCCCTGGAAGAGCCGTGGAATAATAACGTCTGGGGAGGAGCTGTTAATTACTGACTCTTCACAGTGGGGCTGCCAGCACCCCAGCTCCCTCACTCTTTGGGGGATAAATACTCCAAGGTGTGAGTTCTACACTGGCTCCTAGAATTCCCTGGTGGAGTTAAGCTCCAGATGTCCTCTGTGATAATGGGATTGATCACGCCCCCCTCATTGGCTGCCTCCCTTTACCCCCCTGCTGCTGCTGCTGCTGCTGCTGCTTCCTAGGATGACATCCCAAACAAACTACTTGCCCTTGAATCCTTTTGCAGGAACCCAAACTAAGATACTCACCAACATTTTTTAGCAGCTCAAGATGTAATGCACTCTAATCAGCAATGGAGATACAATAGAGATCCGACATTTATCAAATGCCTACTACGTGGCAGGACTGTGTATTTCTTGCTCCTAGATCAATTTCTCATTCGAGCTGCAACACATCTCTCGGAAGTCTTATCCCAGTTTCACAGAGGAGGAAACAGATGCCCAGAGAGGTGAAGTGACTTGTCCAAGGTCACACAGCCAGTAATGTGTCAATACCCAAACTCAGCCAGCACACTCCCTCAGCCTCCTCCAGGTAGAGGCAAGAAATGGAGCCAAGGATTCACCTCCAGGTGTGATCAACAGTTTGGATGGGAAAATGTCTTTTGAGGGCTTCCTGTGGGGCAGCTTTCTGCAAGGTGCTGAGGACATTGCAATAAGAAGATGTAATTCTTGCTCTAAAGGGGGCTAGAGCTCTAATGGCGGAGTCAGGTGCAGGAAGACTGTATAGCTGGGCCTGTCCCACTGCACTGCAGCATCTTCCCTACAACACCCTCTTCTTAGAATCTTGGGACATTTGTGCTGGGAGGCAGGCAAGAGATTGTCTGTTTCAACACCTTCATTTTATGGATAAAGCAACTGAGCCCCAAGAGAGATGGGGACTCACCTGAAGTTGTATTACAGGGCCGGGCTCTTGTCTCTGAATTCTGCTGAACATCACCCCTGCCCCCTCCCTGTGCCTTAGTCTTGCCCTGCAATTCCTCAAGAAAGCCAGAGGATCCATCAGGCTTACAAGCAATTCTCAAAACTTAAAGTCAAAGATATATATGTATATATATATATTTTTTTTAATGCATAAAATGTTTATATTTCTGTGCAACCTAAGGAAAAAATAAATGTACAGACGTAGGGGGAAAAGATTTGCATATAGCAAATAGGTAAAGGGTTAATAGCCTTAATATGCAAAGAGCTTTTACCAATCAATAAGGCAAAAATAAGCAACCATGGGGAAAGTAGACAAAAGATAGGAGCAGGGGACATCAGTCTAAGGAGTTGATGCCAGAGCTTGGGACTTCTGAGGAGCCTGAGGGTGGTAAAACTGTTATTACTTGTTGAATAAATGCTTATTCATTATTAAAAGATCCATTTGTAGTGTGGGTTACACATTACTGCCTGTTAAACCATTAAAATCCTGGGAGTCCTCCCAGATGCTTTATTTACAGTTACAATCGTAGAAGAAGGTGGCCAAATGCCAGAGCCATGGCCTGGTGGTGGGACCCAATCCCTGCTGGTCCCCCAGCCTTGTGCCTGTGGTTTCTCAGCCCCAAGCAAAATGGCCTTAGAGCCGAGTCGCCCCTACAGCCCGGACAGGGCAGACCAAGGAGAAACATGGCTGGAAAGCCGGGATGCCTGGGCTCAGACCCTGGCCCTCCCTCGATTGTCTGTGTGTCTACCACCTCCGTTTTTGGACCTCAGTTTTCCTATCCATAAAATGGGTGGATTGGCAGCAGTGATATCAGAGGTGACTCTAGCACTTTTGAGCTAGCATGTGAGGGGAGGTGGGTGAGTGGCAGGGGGAGATTTGGCACCTACCATCTTCCCTGTCCCCACCTCCATGCAACAGGGCAGCTGTTGACGTCATCAACTAGGACTCAATTAAAGAGCCCTTTCAAGTGACTTAAGACAAAGATGCCACTTTACAGGTGAAGAGACAGAGGCCAGGAGAAGAGCAGGGACTTCCAGGGAGTCACCCGGCCCAGTAAGAACAGAAGCCGGGACCCTGTATGCCTCCTCTGTCTCTCCCTGAAAGGCAAGCAGAGCCCAGAGGCAGCCGCAGAGCCCGCGTTCTGCAGTCACCTGCTCCCTGCCTTCTTGTCCCCATCTCTCAGTCTCCCCCTCCTCCTCCTCGATTCCGTGGTGCTCCGTCCAGCTCAGTGCCATAAGCACCTTGTACTCTGAGAGTCTTCCCAGCCAGGAGACTCCCTCCTCTCTGCTCTGAAGGCAAGCCCGGCCCTGAGTGAGCACCCCAGGGGACTCTATGCTGCCTGCAGGTTGCTATTAGCCATCCAGTTCTTCAGATGGAGCATTGCCCTCTTCGAGAAGTCCCCAGGAGGGGCACCTGAATCCTACAGAACACCTGCTGTATTTCATCCCGAGCTTTGTATCCTTTATCTTCATGACTCCTCTTCTGTGTGCCCGGTACTGGCGGTGAGGAGATCAGTGTTGGGGACCAGCTTCTGCCACTTACTGAGTGACCCCAGGCAAGCCTGTAACCTCTCTGAGTTTTTCAGTGAACAGCACTTTGTTGAGGGAACAAGTAGATCATAAACGAAACGTGTGATAAGCACAGTACCCAGGACATAGGGGGAGGTCAGTAGAGAGCAGCTGCTGTCATTACCTAAACAATGAGATTCATGTCTACCTGAGGTTCCCTGGGAGGAGGACTGACACACGGCATCTAAAGCATATGGCAAAAGAGCAGGGGCTCATTTAGGACCGTCCTGGCCTGAGACCAAAAATGGCATCAGTGACTCAGACAGAGGCATTCAGCCCCTGTGTGGTCCAGGGGCCCACCCTGGCGGCTCCCAGTGCGCACTGGGGAGATGGCCACCTTGTCTGTTCCCACCTGGGGCCGGCCTTGGGATCTGATCCAAACTGGGGATGCCAGCATCAAGGGTGGGTGGGAGCCCAGAGACCAGAAAGATGCACATGATCAATACTAAGCCAATCTCTTACAAGATTACCCTGGCCTCTGCTATCCAGTCGTAAAGAAAATCACTCAGCACGCTAGGGAGATGTGAAAAATGCCACGGATTACAGTTTGGGATGTTCCGAGTGAGAGTAAGTGAGTCCGGGATTGTTTCCTGCAGTAAATAATTCATCCACTTTAAGTTTCGTTTTTTCTTGCCCGCGCCTTCCCTCCCGCCCCCTCGGTCTCACGGTCTCCCGCCAGCCAGCTCGTCTCAAGCCTGATGTCTTCAAGCCTCCCACCCCCACCTCTGTCCAGGGCACCCCCGCAGCCAGCAAGGAGCTCGTAATACAAATGTTTTGAGTCTGTTAATGACACTAATCGCCTTTCACTGCTAATTAGTAACGCTGCCAAGAAAAACTTCTTTGTTACCAAGGCTGAGGACCACCCAGGCAGGAGAGCCTACTTGGGGCAGCCACGGGGAAAAGCTGTAGCTACACTGGGGAAGCAGACAGAGCTGGGAATGGGGTACAGGACCAGGAAGGCTCCCTGTGCTGGACTGAGGGTAGTCTGGCCGGGGACAGCTCCTACCACAGAGGACCCCGTCCTCCTGCCTCATCTGCTGCATCATTCAGAAATGACAGCTTGAGAGGGGGTGGGAGCTGGGGCCAAGCCAGGAGGCAGGGAAAGAGATGGGGCTAGGGATGGCCCCTTGACCACCAATATAGTCACTTCAGGATCCCAGATCAGAAGCATGGATCCACCCCAACCTTAGAGTCAATTCTGAGACCCAGGACACCAGAAATGGCCGATGGCGGGCACCTATGTGGAATCTCTTTGCATCCCAACAGCTGGGTCTGCTGCAGAGGGCCACTCAACAAGCAGACCCTGGCCTGGGGGCTGCTGGGCGCCCAAAGGCACATCAAACTCCCCCCTGATCTCCTGGTACTCATAGCTGGTGTGTGACAGCGAACATTTGTTGAGCATTTACTATGTGCCAGGCACTATGCCATGATGCTAACAACTTATGGACAGTCACTGACTCCTCCCAACAATCCTGTGAGGTAGATACTTTTTCAGTCTAAGGTTCATTTTTTATTTTTTTATTTATTTTTATTTATTTATTTTTTTAATTTTTATTTACTTATGATAGGCACACAGTGAGAGAGAGAGAGGCAGAGACACAGGCAGAGGGAGAAGCAGGCTCCATGCACCGGGAGCCCGACGTGGGATTCGATTCCGGATCTCCAGGATCGCGCCCTGGGCTAAAGGCAGGCGCTAAACCGCTGTGCCACCCAGGGATCCCTAAGGTTCATTTTTTAAATTAAAAAAATGTTTTGATAGAGACCCTTCTTATCCCCATTTTGCAGATGAGATATCCGAGGCAGAGAAAGATCAAGTAATATGTCCAGAGTCACAACAGGGCAGAACCAGCCATAGACGCAGGGAGCCTGGATCCATACATAGCCCACGTGATTTATTTTTTTATTTTTTAAAGATTTTATTTATTTATAAGAAACACAGAGAGAGAGGCAGAGACACAGGCAGAGGGAGAAGCAGGTTCCATGCAGGGAGCCCGACATGGGCCTCCATCCCAGGTCTCCAGGATCATGCCCCAGGCTGAAGGGGGCACTAAACCACTGAGCCAACTGGGCTGCCCAGTAGAAGGGAATTCTGAAAGGATCAGGTATGGTGAGCAAAGCACAGAGGCGAAGAAGGGCAGAAATCCAGTGGTCTAGTGATGTTGGAGGGTAAGCAGCAGGTGGGGGGCCGTGAGAGACTGAGCTGGGGAGACAGGAGGGGCTGGATGTCACGCTGGGGCCATGGGGAGCAGCACAGAGGGCCTGCCCTGGGAGGCTCCCTCCAGTGACCGGACCGACCGCAGACTTGGGAGACTGGGGACAGGCCAGGGATCGGGATCGGGCCATGTGTGCTGAGATTGGATGGAGGAGGCAAATTGGGGTAAAGCGGGCAGAACCAGAAGTGGAGGGAGGATAAGAGAGAGGGAGGAGCCCAAGAGGTAGTGCCCCCCAGGCTCTCCAGCAGGCTGGAGGCCAGCTCCTCCCAGGCCCTGCTGACTCAGAGGCTGATAAGGTCAGGAGGGCCCAAGCCTGCAAGGCCCCGTGGCCAAAGGCACCTCAGATCTCCCCATCCCAGCCTCACTCCCCTGGGTAAAGCGGTGCCCACTCCTCTAATGGGGAGATCCTATTAGGCCACCAACTCCTCTAACGCAGCGCAGCGTTGCAGATTCAAGCTACTATCATCTTTCTTGGGGGCAGCTTTCTGGGATTCCCGCAGGCAGACTATATTGTTCCCTCCTCTGCGGTCTCCGGTCTCCGAGTGCTTTGTATGTTTGCACAGCTCTGATGATGCTAGAGTGAGGTGTTTTGTTTGTTTGTTTGAGGCTTTTGTTTTGTTTTGTTTTTCAGTCGGCTTGCTGCATTAGCCTGGGAGCTCCTGGAGGGGCAAGGTGACAAGAGATCCCTTGGCGTGCATGTGCATTTGCAAATGAGAACAGGTTTTCATAAATGCATTATTTATTTATTTATTTATTTTTATAAATGCATTTTTTAAAGTGTGTCTCTCATTCTAGACTCTGAGTGGTCTGGAACAGTCTCCTGTCTTTATTTTATTTTATTGATCATATAGTAACATTGACCTTTTTTTTTTTTAAGATTTTATTTATTCATGAGACAGAGAGAGAGAGGCAGAGACATAGGTAGAGGGAGATGTGGATTCCCTGCGAGAAGCCTAATGTGGGACTCGATCCTAGGACTCCAGGATCACGCCCTGAGTTGAAGACAGACGCTCAACCGCTGAGCCACCCAGGGATCCCAACATTGACCTTTTTGCGTGTGTTCAGCTCTCTAAATTAAAGCATATAGATATAGATTCATGTAATCACCATCTGAATGCACCCTGAGTTCACAGAAATGCTATTATGCTATAGATCCCTATCACTTTCTTACTCTTGTCGTTTCGTGTTTTAAAGATCCATCCACGTCTGGTGCTGTGTACCTGTCTCTTGTACTAACAGCTGTCCAGACCTCCACAGCGTGTCCCCACGTCTTCCTGCCCACTCTGCCAGGGAGGGCACAGGGGTTGCCTCCAACCTCCCTGACCACAGACTTGAACAGGATGAGCATCCCCCAGACTTGAACCTCGTGGACATGCCAAGAATTTCCCTGGGATTTATACTCAGAAGCAGGATCCCTGGGTCCTAGGGTCAGTGTGTAAGTAATGCTCTCTGAATCCCACATCATTCAGGTCGCTCACAAGGATGTCCTAGCCCATTGGGAGATGACAGGCCACACGGAGCCAGCACACACCAACAGGGCTGTTCCAGGCATTAAAATGTTGACACCCTCCCACTCTGGTGGATAAAGAGCTGCTTCTCTGTCTTCTGAGTCTCCTACAGGTTCAGCCCACCTCCTTAACCCCCAGCTCCTCCGGGCTTTTCCTAGGATCCAGTAAGTCATGAGTTATACCCGCTCCATTCTCAACTGTTACATATTTTGAATATCATTCTTCTTATTATTATTATTATTAAAGTTTTATTTATTTATTCATGAGAGAGGCAGAGACATCGGCAGAGGGAGAAACAGGCTCCCTGTAAGTAGCCCCATGTGGGACTTGATCCCAGGACCTTGGCATCACGACCTGAGCCAAAGGCAGATGCTCAACCACTGAGCCACCCACATGCCCTTCATTCTTTTTTTAAAAAAGATTTTGTTTTTAGGTAATCTCTACATCCAATATGGAGCTCGAACTTACAACCTCAAGATCAAGAGTTACATGCTCTATCAACCGAGCCAGCCAAGCATCCCTGAATATCTTATCCAGAACCCCGTGTAAGGAAAGAGCTAGAGAAAGGTCCAGAGGTTGAAGTTCAAGTCCTGTCCAGCCAGTCTCTGGCAAGCCCCCTCCCCTTACTGGGTTCCCACAACATTGGGAAAATTACCATGCTGCCCTGAAAATATGCTTAGAGAAACCTCCAGCCACCCTGAAAGCTAGGAGTGGTTCTGCCCCCTTGACAGATGAAGAAGCTGAGGCTCAGAGAGTGGGAGTGACTTGCCCAAGGTCATGGTGAGGATAGAGCTGGGACCCAAGAGCACAGGGAGATGGAGATAGGCCCCAGCACACTCCTGCTCTGAGGGGCCTCTATTCCACACCACACCACGTGCAGCCAAAGGCACCAAATTGCCCCTCACCCACCTTTGATGCCCACGTATGGGAGAGGTGAGCTGAGTCGCCATTGACTAGTTGGCACAGCTAGGTTTTGTAGACATTTAATTAAACACTAATTAATTTCAATTTTGCGGTTTTCTTTTTGTATTTTGGAGCTAATCCTTTTTCTTTCTTTCTTTCTTTTTTTTTTTTTTTCACACCTCAAACTTGTCTGTAGGCCTTTGACCAGTAGATCAAGGGCCCTTCTGAATGCCTGCATGTCACATGAGGTGCTGGGTCCTGCCAGTGGCTGGGCCCAGGTCTGTCTCTCTGTCTCAATGGTGAGCCCTTAGTAGGGCCCCTGGGTTCCGTCGATTTGGGGGGTGAGGAGGGGACAGAGGTCTGGACACCTGGATTTTGCCCTCAAGGAGCCTCAGTGCTGCCTCTGAAACTCAACATTCCCAGAAGCAAACCTTTTTTTGGCCCCAGGAGGGTCTATGCTCAGGCAGCTGCAGGAGGCTCTGCACACAGTGATTCTCCAACGCCAGCACTTGGGGTGGGTGGGGGATGCGGGGGGCTCCTGGCGGATGCCAGATGTTATCCATAGTTTGTTTTTAAAAGATAGAGAGGAGCAAGGGAGGAAGAGTGGCATTCCAGGCTATTCCAGGCTTAGAGCCCTGGTTCAGATTAATGATAGTGTCAAGCTACATTTATTGGGCACCTGCTGGATGCCAGGCACTGTGCTCCTATCATCTCATTTCATCTTCATGACGTCTATAAGATGCAGGCAGGGCAGACAGGCAAAATATTTAATACCCAGGACAGCATGTGTGGCTCTTTCACGACATTCACTGTTGACTCAGAGGCAGGGCCTCAAGGCCCCCAGAGGACTCGACCTTTAGTTTTTGGATCTTGGGGAGGGGAGGTGTCCCTAGGTGGGACTGGGGTAGTAGCAGGGAAGAGCTCTGGGTCCCTCAGCTGTTTGCTGAGCAGGATAGGAGGACCGCGATATTTTAAAAAATATTTTATTTATTTATTCATGAGAGACACAGAGAGGCAGAGACACAGGCAGAGGGAGAAGCAGGCTCCATGCAGGGAGCCCGATGTGGGACTCGATCCCAGGTCTCCAGGATCACATCCTGGGCCAAAAGCAGGCGCCAAAACGCTAAGCCACCCGGGGGTCCCCAGGACTGCAATATTTAAACAAGGCCAGCTGAATATCGTGCCAGGCTCCAGGCTATTATGATCCCCACTTCACGGTCAAGGAAACTGAGGCGTGGAGGGGAGCAATGACCTACCGTCTCTAGTCGGGAGGTGCTTCCTGAATTCAGACCCGGGTCCATGCTCATACCTTTAATCATTAGACTCCTGATGTTTAGCTACCTTGTGCCAGGCCAGGAACTCCCCTGCTGGCTGTTTTGTCTCCCCCCTCAAAGGCCTGGACATCGACCTCCCCACGGCAGTCCCAGCTCCACGGCCGCGGAAGGGAAGGGTTAACTGGCACAGCCCAGGGCAGGCATGGCACTGCTCTCGGGCCTGGAAGCCTCTGGCACCCACCCGCTCTTTCATCTCCACGGGCTCCAGGTGAGAGAAGCCAGAGCCAGGCCCACCGGGGACCCAGCAGCATGGCTTCTCTTTGATTCCTGCGGAGGCTGGCTGCTCGGAGCCCAGAATCAAAAGCAGGCGGCAGGGCCAGTGCCCCAGGGTCCCCAGGATGGCAGCCGCAGGCTGGCCCCTTCCACCCGCTGGGCAGGGCCTCTGCTGGGGCTCTCCTCCAGCCGGAGCAGAAGAGCTGCAGGAAGCTCTGAGCCACACGGAAGAAGGGATAACAGTGCAGGGCCCGGGCACCAGGGGCTCAGACCCAGGACAGGCCCCAGGGTGGGGAGACATTGGGTGACCCCAAAAGCATAGAGCTTGAACCCAGCCTTCCGCTGCGGTGGGTACAACCTCATGGGCTTCAGGTCTCAAGGTGGGAGCTGCAGGAGACCCGTGAGAAACGCAAGGAATTTAAAAAGAATTAGTCGGGAGGAGGTGACAGGCCCATTCTGAAGCAAGATGAATGGGTTTCAGTTGGCGAAAATGATTCTAATTTATAATCTGCTTCTTGCTGCCGCTCGCCAATTAATTCTCTATAGATACATAAATAGGCCGCGTGTTTGCTTTGCTTCAAACGTAATAAACATTACACTCTGTCCTCTTCTTTTGTGCCGGTTCCTGTCACGGCATTCGTCCCCACAGCTAATTCCTCACACCTGTCTCTGCCACTCAGGGGAGCGGGCTGACGGGGAGGAAGGGCCCGGGCTCCAGGAAACTCCAGGCACCAGGAGACAAATGGCTGATCCAGAAGCTGCAGGGCGTCTGGCTTGGCTCCCCACTTGCTGGGGAGAGGCCCGCCAGGGAGCGAGGGAGGGAGAGGAGTCCCCCAGCCTCCTCTTGGGACTCCCATGTCACCAACTTTGAGACTATCTCTACCATGAGGGAGGGAGGAGGAAGAGGGGGAGGCAGAGAAGCAGCCATCACTACCTTCTGTCCTCCCTCACTGGCCCCCAGCTCACTGCTCTCCAGACACTGGGTTCCCTGCTCCTGCCAGGTCTCCTCCTGCTCCTGGCTCTTGAACTTGCCATTCCCTCTACCCAGAAGGCTCTTTCCCTGAACACCACCTCCTTTGTGTCTTTATTCATAAACTTCAACCTAGCAGGGAGATCTTTTCCTGACTACCCCCCTTCCCAAAAGGGGAACCCCCCCTTCAACACTCCCTGTGACCCTCTCCTGCTCAAGACTCTCCTTAGCACCATCACCATCTGACATACTATTTATTTTACTAATTTGACTTGTTTATTGTCTTCCCAACCTGAATGGAAGTCCATGAGGATGAGGGTATCCCCCGGTTCACTGCTATATCCTCTGCATGGCACATGGGCACAAATGTAGGCATAAACGCTCAACAAATATTTGTTGAATAAATGAGGTGGGAGTGGGATGGGAGGGGGCAGATGGGGCCCAAAGAGTGACATGATACCTCACTGTAGCTTATCAGCTTGCTGTTGTGCCACACCCCTGAGAGGCAGGCAAAACCAAGGTGGGAAGGGGGTGGGAAGGTGACTTGCCCAAGGTGACACCATGGGTTAGTGGTAGAGTGGAGACTAGGCTCTTCTCTAAAGCAGCTCAGGCCAGGAATATACATCTCACAACAATTCTCCCCGGGGTGTGTGGGGGGGTGGTATTGGAGAAACTGAAACTCAGGGAAGGATCGTGACTTGTCCAAGGTCACACAATCATTTATTCGATGGAATGACTGAGTACCTACTATGTGCCAGGTGCTGCTCTAGGAGGTGAGGTGTCCAGTGACCAGGTCAGAGAAGCCCTTGCCCTCACCAACTTTACAGGCTAGAGGGAGAGTGAGCAATGGACAAGGTAACCAATAAATGTCAGGGGCACCTGGGTGGCTCAGTGGGATGAGTGTCTGCCTTTGGCTCAGGTCATGATCTCGGGTCCTAGGATCAAGCCCCGCTTTGGTCTCCCTGTTCAGTGGGGAGACTGCTTCTCCTTCTCCCTCTGCTCCTCTCCCTGTTCATGCTCTCTCTCACTTTCAAATAAATAAAATCTTAAAAAAAAAAAAAAAAAGTCAGTGTCAGGAAGGGACAAGAGCTCAGAAGATAAACCAAAATGAAAAGCTAGAGAGTAATGGGAGAGTGGGGTGAGGGGATGCTACTTTACTTGAGTGATCAGGGAAGTCCTCTATAAGGAGGAACCGAGCAGAAACCCCTTCCATAAACCTTGTGTGCACAGGGCAGGGCCAGGTTTTCCACTCACATCTGCACCAAAGTGTGTGTCCTTCCCCAAACTGTGGTGCCACTAAGAATGAGCATTCACAGGGGTGCCTGGCTGGCTCAGTTGGAAGAGCATGAGACTCTTGATCTTGGGGTCGTGAGTTCTAGCCCCATGTTGGATGTAGAGATTACTTAAATAAAAACTTTTTTAAAAATGAAAAAGAGGGCAGCCCGGGTGGCTCAGCGGTTTAGTGCCTCCTTCAGCCCAGGGTGTGATACTGGAGACCTGGGATAGAGTCCCACGTCAGGCTCCCTGCATGGAACCTGCTTCTCCCTCTGCCTGTGTCTCTGCCTCTCTCTGTGTCTCTCATGAATAAATAAATAAAATCTTAAAAAAATGGGGGGGGGGGGAAGAGCATTCAGGGAGGAGTGAGGTGACAGGGAGAAGTCTGTAAAATAAAACAAGAAACCCTCACTCTGAGTGGGACATCAAAGTTGGAACCCGGCGCCTGGGTGGGAAATAACCAATAACCAGGGATGGAGCAGGGATTTCTCAAATAGGGGAAACCAGAGGAGTAAAAGCCTGGAGGTGGGAGGGTGGGTTTCAGACAGAGGTTAACTGGCTCTGGGCAAAGACTTCAGGGAAGCTCTAATTTGCCGTGTTTGCCAATTTTCATGGTATAAATACTCTGGACATGGCCAAATTCAAGGGCTCGCAAAACTGGCTTGCAAAATTCCTGAAAAACCTAACAATTGGCTTTAATGAGCCAGTATGAGCCAGCTCCAGCCCAGCACTGTTTCAGGTATCAATAAGGAAGCTGGCCAGGCCGCATCCATGTGGGGGAAGAGCAAGAAATGGCTTGAAAAAGTGTGTGTGCAGCAGAGAATTCTGGACTCTGATAACTGGAAGGGCCCTTAGCCATTGTGAAATTAGCCCCTGCCAGTCCTCTTTTACTTTACAGAACAGAAAACCAAGGCCAAAAGAGAGCCAAGGGCTTGCCCAAAAACACAGAGAGAGAGTTGGGGCCAGAGCCAGGACTAGGAAGAAATCTCAGACTTTTCAGGGTAACCAGCTCCCTTTCCACTGCTTCTTACAGGGATATGATTGGTGACAGCCCAAACGGGGCCTGATAGCCAAGGATTCCACCATCCCTGTGGGGTGGGACGAAGACAGCAACTCCAGGTGCAAGGGGAGTACCCAGGTGGGAGAGCCTATGCCAGCTGGTGGGGTGATGGTTCAGCTGGGTTTTGAAGGATAAATAGGAGTTTTACAGCCAGCCGAAGGAAGAAAAGAGATATCCTAGGGGCAGGAACGGCATTATCAAAGCTCTGAGTGTGTGATAAGAAAAGTAAAAGCCGCTGGCATTACCAGGATGTGAAGTACAAAAAGGAAGGAGTAAGAGGTGAAGCTTGAGAGGCAATGCCCAGCCTCTCATGCCCAAGCAGTAATGGGGGGCTTTCAGGCCACTGCAGAGAAGCTATTTTTAGACGGGTCCCCTTTGTCTCCTCAGCACCAGGGGAATGAGCTGCTATGCGGAGGTCCGCTGCTGCCTCGGGGATGAGGGCCCGCAGGTGAGGGAGGGCTCAGGTTCTCTGGCTTCTGGGCCTTTCCCTACTGGTGCTCAGGCAGTCACCCCACAGCTCCCTGCTGATTCCCCTTCCCCTCCTGCTGGCTGCTCTTCTCCTGGCCAGGAATAGAACCTCACATCTGACAATCCTCAGCGGTGTTTAAATTTAATGGGCCTTCCTGCTTTTTTTCCTCCTCAGCACCTGGGCTGGGCGCTCTGCAGCAGCCCTGGGGAGAGGCAGGTGAATAATTCAGGGAGAGTCGGTGTTTGAAGTGTGGGGGTGGGGGTGGAGGTTGTGTGTGGTGGGGCTGTCTCACTTTCCCACCCCAGGGAAGGGGCTTCAGGAGGGATGGTTCAGGTGTTCAGGCCCTGTTCTCCCTGAAATGCAGCTTTAGGGCTTTCAGGAAAGCTCAGGGGCATCCTAGCTCCCTGTCCTCACAGCCACCTGCAGCGCTAGGCCGCAGGGCCAGGAGGCTTCCAGGGGCCGGCAGGATGGAGAAGGAGGAGGCCTGCCTTTCCCGGTGGGCTGCCCTGGCTTTGGATCTGGGTCCAGACAGAGAGGAGGGGGATACAGTGTGGAGGGGAAGGCAGAAGGTGGGGACCTCGTCCCAGGCTGAGGTTCCATGAGCAGGGGCAGGGTGTTGGGGAGCTGTCAGGGCTGGAGGTGCAGCCGGATAACTCCTGGTGTGACACTGGGCTGGGGGGGGTGGGCTGGGGCTGTGTCTGCAGCCCCAGACATGCGGCAGCTCAGGTCCTAGATGCACAGCTCTCCTGGCCCAGGAGTTCCCTAAGCTCCAGGCTCCTTTTTCCACCTCAGCTCACTGCGCCCCTGCAAACAGCACCCTTTCAGTGTTCTGGCTTTGGCACCTTTCCAGTCATTTCCCTCGTCTCTCCCTTCCTCCCTCCTTCATTCACGAACAAGTATTTACTGAACATCTACTATGTGCTGAACCCACGGGATACAGCACCAAACAAAACCTACTCAGCCCTTAACCCCCGGAGCTGTGCTGCCTCCTGGTGCCCACCCCCTTGCACAGGGGAGAGGGGAGAGGGACCCCAGGCTTGGTCCTTGCTCGGGGCACTTGTTCTGAGTCCTCTGGCGAGTCACTTCGCCCTCTGAACCTGGGTTTCCCCCGCTGGAGCACCTGGCTAATCCCACTTTGCCGACTGGCTGTTATTAATTACAGCAAACACTTATTCTAAGTGTCTTACACGGGTCCGCTCCTGCAGTCTTCACCCAGCCCTTTGACTGGGTGGCTGGCGGCTACGAGGACGCTGGGACCTGGAGGGGTGAAGTCACCTGCCCAGAACGTCGGCGCTGCTGAGTGGGTGACGGGATTGGAACCCAGACAACCTGGCTGCGTGGTGCGCGGGAGGAGGTGTCTAAGCGCGGCGGGGGGAGGGGGGAGGAGGGCTGGGTGCGTGCGGCTGCCCTGCAGTTGTGCACCCCCGTCCCCGCCCCTCGGTGAGTCGCCCCGCCCCGCCCTGCGCCCTGCGGGGTGGGGGAGGGGGGAGCCGGCTCCGCAGACACGGAATGCGGGGAGCCCCTGGAGGGGGGCGGGAGCCCTCCAACCCCGTCCCGGTCCTCGGCCCTTCCCGGGAGGAGCTGGGGTGCACCCTGACCCCCCCAGCCGTCCCCCCAGCGGGCAGGCGGCCCCAGTCGCCGCGCTGACATTTCTTTGGTTGTTCATGTCACGGCCCTTCAGTCTGCGCAGTTTTACAAATGTGCTGGCGAGATGAAAGGCGCCGGGAACAGCGACTGGAGAGCAAGTTCGGAAAAGCTTTTAACTTCCAGCTCCCACAGACAAAGGGGAGGAGGAGGAGGGAAGGAGGGAGAGGAGGGGAGAATAGAGGGAGCAGAGTAGAAGGATGGAGCGAGGAAAGGGGAAGGAAGGAGGGAGGGAGGGAAGAGAGGAGGAAAGAGGGAGGAAAGGAGGGAAAGGAGGAAGGGAAGAGGGAAGGGAAGAAGGAAGAGAGGAAGGAAGGGAGGAAGGCAAGGAGGAGGAAGAAAGGAGGAAGAAAGGGAGGAGAAAAGGAAGGTGGGGAGGAGGAGGAAGAAGGGAGGAAGGAAGGGAAAAGGGGGGAAGGGAAGGGAGAAGGGATGAGGGAGGGAAGGAAGGAAGGGTGGGGAGAAGAAGGTAGAACGGGGGAAGGGAGGGTGGGAGAGAGCAGGAGGGGAGGGGAGGGGAGGGAGAATGGAGACAGAGTCCCAGTAGGCCAGGCAAAGGGGAGCCAGAGGCTGAGCGCCAGAGGTGACCAGACAAAGGAAAGGGATAGAGAAAGACACACACACACACACACACACACACACACACACACACACAGCCTGGGCTAGGGGGAGAGGGGGAGAGGAAGGGGGTGAGAGGGAGAGGGGAAAGCCAGCCCGAGAGAAGAAGACAGGGACAGGCAGAAAGAGACAAATAAGGAGACTGAGAGAAAGAGGCAGAAAGACCCAGAAAGGAAGGCTTACGGAGAGGAGGAAACCGTGACAGCAGTGGAGGGTGTTGAGGAGACAGTGGCCTGTGTGTAAGAGACTACAGACAGATGTAAGGAGATGAACAGGGGGACAGAGACACAGGCTGAGGTGAGGACAGGGAACGGAGCAGGTGTAGACAAGGAGGGAAGAGGGAGGGAGAAGGCAGAGCCAGGAGCCTACAGCAGCCTGCCCCCCCCCCATCCAAGCCCTCCCCTGACACCTGCTCCAACTCCCCAGGTGCCCTGGGGCAGGCCCTGCTCTTAGGGCTTCAGACTAGAGCAGTTGTTCTCAACTGGGAGTGATTTTGCCCCCAGGGGACGTTTGACAATGCCAGGACACATTTCTGGTTGTCACAAGGGGGGGCACACTACTGGCATCTAGTGGGTAGAGGCCAGAGATGCCACCGAACTTCCTCCTGGGTATACCACAGCCCCCACAACCAAGACTCCTTCTGACCCCAGATGCTAATGGTGCCGGTTCAGTGCAGACCCTGGCCCCAGCCTGCCTCCATTTGAACCTCAGCTCTGCCACAAACTACTTGTGTGAGCTTGGGCAACTTTTATAGTTTCTCCATGCCTTGGTTTCCCCAACTATCCATGTATAAGTTGGTTGCTATGAGAATCAAATGAAGTAATCAGTGTGAAACACTTGGCACAGGTCTGACACATGGCATGTGCTCTCTAGATGTTAACTACTGCTATTATCGGCTCATTTTCCCTGCACAGCAATGCCGAGGAGGTGACTTGTCCCACATCACACAGCCTGCGTGATGGCTGAGCCCAGTGCTCCTACACAGGTTCTTGCCGCCCCTGTCACACTACAGGAGACGTCCGGGCTCACCATCTCCCAGCCCAGAGTGTACAACCTGATTTCACTGCTTGCCGGCTGTGTGACCTTAATGTTTCAACACCCTGTGCCTCAGTTTCCTCATTTGTAAAAGGGGGCTCGTCCTAGAATCTGTTGAGGGAACTTAAAAGCAAAATCACAGCCCACAGCAAGTGTTCAATAATGACTGACGTAGACCTCAACGTGTGCCCAGAGACTAGCATAGTGCCTGGCACAGGGTGGGCACTCAGAGACTTGTGCAGGAAGGAGGAATTAGAGAGAATGGTGGGAGTCTGAGAAGAGGAGCCTCTGAGAGAGGAAAAGCAGTGGGAGATCTAACAAAGAGTCACAGGGAGAAGAGAGGAGAGAGATCCAAGGGAAAGATGTGTGAGTAGTTCATCCTACAAACATTTATTGAGCATCTACTGTATGTATGCAGATGTGAAAGCCACGGGAGTCCCAGGCCAGAAACACGGGCCACCTGCGGACTGCGCATTAAGTAGGTGTGACTCCGGTGTGAACAGCACACACCAGGCAGGGTCCTGGGGAGGAGGAGACAGGGAGGGAGGGCAGCTGGAGCAGATGGCCAGAGCGAGGCCAAAGTGGGTCCGAGGGGAGAGAGAGAATGGAAAGTGAGGAGAAGCTTCTGGAAGGGCCAGCCTCCAGTCTCAGAAAGCCTGAAAGAATGGAGGCTAAGAATAGAGAGGAGAGAGGAGGAGAGAGTAGAGGCGATGGAGGGCCTGACAAAGCAAGGCTGGGAGAGATCAAGGAAGGGGAATAAACCAAGAGACACGGAATGACGCGTGGAAACGAGCTGGCACGATGGAGAAGAAATCTCAAAATAAATAAAAGTGTGATGGAGCTTAGAGGGAGGGGCAGCCAGGGGACGAGGAGATTCCAGTCACCAGTCACCGGGGAGGAGAGGGAGGCGGGGAGAGGGACAGGGCTGGGGCTGGAGAGGAAAATTAGAGGGAGCGGGATGGGAGCAGGATGGGAGTGAGGTAGAGCCTGGTGGGGGAGGACCCACAGGGGCCCAAGCAGGTCCTGCTCCTTCTTTGCCCTGAACTTCAGCAGCTGATCAGACCTCGTTGTGTGTCTGGTTGGTGACAGCACGGCAGGACAGAGGTAGATGGTGGTCATGTCCCCTGTTACCCCGCGCCCACCTACCCCACAGCCCTCAGGAATCCCCCCAACTCAAGACAGAGGGTGCATCTATAGAAGTTGCTGGTCCCAGCGGACTTCATGCTGAAACAACCTCACACAGAGGACAGGGTGTGTGCGTGTGGAGGAGGGGGTCTCCTCGATTAGGCTGCGCCCTAGAGAGATGGGACTGAAGAGGAAGCCCGAGTAGCCGGGAGAAAAGAAGCTGGGTGGGGCAGGAAAGACCTCCGGCAGCGGCAGCTCCAATTTCAAGAGATGGGCAATCAGGCCTGTCCCGAGTTCCGGGGCAGTGGGGAAGGTGGGGGTGGTTATTGGGAGGCTCAGGGGGCCAAGGGGGCACTAAACTTAGGGCTGTCTTGCCTGCTTACTTCGTTGGTTGCAGGTAGGTCCAGCATGGCCCCCCTTCCCCCCGCCGCAGGAAAAGCCTCAGGGGTCCTCCTGGGAGACCCGACCTGGCACCTCCCTGGGGACAGGCCCCCGGCCTCTGTCCACGTCAAAGCACAGTGGTTGCATCTGAAACTGGCGGCTCTGTGCAGGGGCCTTTCCGGGCGGCCACTGGAGGAGCCTGCCCCCACCCTGCCTGCGCCCCCTCTCTCTGAAGCCGGGCTCCCGTAGCAGTGGGAGGGACATGGGGAACCCTAGACGCAGGAAAGTCAGGTGAGGGGGAAGGGTCGGGTCTCCCACCGGGACCTCCCGGGAGCTGCCTGGCGGGGAGGGAGACGGTCCCCCCTCCTGGGGGCGCTCCCTCCGCGCGGATCCGGCGCCGAACGAAGGAGGGGCGCCGCCCCCCCGGGGTTTCCTGCGTCTGGGCCGCCCCGGCGCGGGCGAGGCCGGCCCCTCTCGGCGGGGGAGGGGCGCGATCGGGGCGGGGGGGCGCGGGCGGGGGGCGCGGCTCGCGGGCTGCGGGGTCCGGGCCCGGTGGCCGCCTGCGGCGCGGCGCGGCGCTCCTGCCCGGCGGGCGCTGCATTCTCCGAGTCTCCACCAGAGGCTGCGGGAGGAAGGAAGGGATCCGTCCCTTGCACACTTCCCCCCTAGTCAGACACGCACACTCCCTCGCTCCCGCTCGCTCACTCCCTCGCTCCCTCGCTCTCTCGCTCACACACACGCGCGCACACGCCGCCGCGGCTCCCCCTCTCGCGCCCGCTCTCCCTCCGGCTCCTCCGGGCGGCCGCCGGGCTCCGGACTCGCCCGCCCGCCCGCCGCACGCAGCGTCCCGAGGCGGCAGGACCGGGGGCAGCCCCGGGCCGCTCCCCGAGGTAAGGGCGCAGGGGTGCCGCGGGAGGGGCGGCCGATCGCCGCCGGGGGGAGGCTGGCGGGCCGGGAGGGAGCCCCCTGGCCGGCGGGAGCGGCCCGGCAGGCGGCGCAGGGGGCGAGCCTCCCCGCCGCAGGGGGAGCCCGGGTGCCCGCGCCCGGCCCCCGCGCGCCCCCTCCTCTCGGCGGGGCGGGCGGGAGGGAGTTTCCCACGTCCAAACTTTCCCCGGCGCGGAGCCGAGCCGCCTGTCGGCCCGGAGCCCGCGGCCCTCCGCTCCCACCCCCGCCCCGCCCGCCGCGCGCCCGGAGCCGCCGGGACCCCCGCGGGCGGCAGGGGGGCGGCGCGGGGGGCCGAGCGCGCGCGTCCAGAGGGGCTGGGGCGGGGGCGCGCGGTCCCCCCGGGGGCCGGGCCCCAGGCGCCGCCCGCGCCCCCACCCCCTGCGGCCGGGGCTCGGCTCCGGGCCCCTCCCAGAGGCGGGGTCCGGGGCCGGGAAATACCGCACGGCGCGAGCGCGAGCGCGCGGTGTGTGTGTGCGAGGTCGTGCCGCGTCCGGGGCACCCGGAGGCAGACCCAAGGCGCGGCGACACGCACGGCTGCGGCCACCCCGTGGGGCGGGGCGAGCCGGCCCCCCCGCGCGACCCCGCTGCCCTCGGGCCGTCGGACCGGCCGGCGGACCCGCGCTGCCCCCTTCCCTCCCTGGGACCCGGCTCGGGGAACGCGTCCCCCTGCTCGGGACACGGATCCGGCCCGACGGCCTCACGTCCAAACGGAGCGCCACTGGGGACTGACCCCCGGGGGCCGGGCGCTGAAGGGCGAGTTGGGGATTTTGTGGGCGCGCTCGATGCCCGGCCACCGGCGATCGGCGCGGCCCGGACCCGAGACTTGACCTCCCCTCGTCCTCCTCTCTGGCACCGTCAGGCCCCTGCCCCAGCCGGGGGCGGCTGGAGACTTCCAGGCCGGCCGGGCTGCGACCGGAGGAGCTAACCCGGAGTCCCCCGAGGTCTCCCCAGCTGCAGGGCACCCCCTGGTGGCGGGCAAGGACGCCGCCGTTGAAGCCGCCCGAAGGCTTCCTACCCTCGCGCTGCTGGGAGGGTTCCTGCTTCCCAGTCGGCCCTCCCAGCCCTTTAGGCCTGGCCGGAGGTTGCGCGTGGCAACTCCGTTCTCTTTGGGTCTGATTCCAGCCCTGTCTGGGTCCCTGGGGCTGGCCAAGGTGCACAGGACAGGCCGAGGCCCATTCGAAGGCTCAGCCTGCTGCCAGCCCTCCCGTGGGCCCCTCCAGCCGGGTTCTGGATCTTAGCCTCTTTCCCCTCTAGTCAGTGCCCCTGCGCATATCAGCATGACCATGGCCTTGGAACCCATAGGCTCCCCACTAACCATCGTGCCCCTCCGTTCCTCATTAGTGCTTGTCTGTGAGTGCCCCCAATCCTACTTACTCCTATTCTACAGCCCTATTTAGAATTTGGCCTCTAACACCTATACTGACATCCTTTGGTCCTTGCTCATCTATGACCATATCTCTTCCACTCATCTTCCATCCTGCGTGCCCCAGTTTCTCTCTGTAGCAGTCACCTGTTCCCTAACCCCCTGCCTGCGCCAGCTACTCTCCACTCCACCCCTACTCCTCTTCCTTTCCGGGTGTCTGGGACGCTCCTCTTCCACTCCTCCTGGCAGGGAAGGCCACTGTCAACATTTGAGCACTGCTTCCTGAGGGTGTCTGTGTGCCCTTCTGGGACCATCTCTGCCAGCGCCTCCGGGGAATGTACTTTGCAAAGCCAGCCAGGTCTCTCTCAGCCAAGGGGCAGCTGAAGGGCCCTCTTAGCTGACTCCTGGAGAAGAGAAACCCCTTCTGCCATCACAGTGTGATCCTGCCATCACACTGGGGTTAGGTTGGGAACTTCTTGCTTCCTCATTCTTTATGACTGTGAGCACCCCCCACCCTGGGCTCTCCTCTTTCCCATTTTAAGGTCTGGCAAACAGAGGCCTGGGTCACACAGTAAGCTCCAATTGGAGCCAGAGTGGGTACCCAGGAGCCGTGACTTCCAGGCCTCACCAGCTCTCCTTATATGTTGGGCAGGTCTGCAGGGCTGGGCTGGGCTGGGGTTGGGGAGAAGTGGGGCAGTTTCTTGCCTTCGAATTGCAAGCAGAACAAGAAGATATCTTGCTTAAAAGCAAGAGGTAAAAAAAAAAAAAAAAAAAAAAAAAAAAGCAAGAGGTATTTAAGTTAGACCCGCAGTGCTCCTGGGCCAGTACCCAGGGAAAGCTGTCAGAGTGCCTTTGGTGGAGAAGCCTAAGGAACAGACATGGAGGACACAGCCCAGCCCCTAAAGATGTGTGTGGCCCTGTGCCAGTCACAGCCTTTCTATGAAGTGTGTGATCTCAAGCGTTTCTGGTGGTCTGGAATAATTGTGCCTAGAGGCAGGACTTCCACTCCCCTGGCCACTTCTTTGCTTTTCCAGAAGCCTCTGCAGGAGCACTGGAATCGCAAAGCTGTCAGAGGGGGGTGGGCAGGGACCCCAGGAGGGCCTATCTCCTCCCAGTAAGCAAAGTTTGGAGCAGCTACTTTATTTAGGAGTCAGCCAATTAAATTTCCTGTCCTCTCTCTGTTCTCCCCCCCCCCCCCCTTTTTTTTTCTTCCATCAGGAAGCTCCATTCGGAAATGCAGCCTCAGGTATTCTGAGAGAGAGAATGATTCCTGTTTATATAACTCGGGCAGCAGCCGGCTCTCAGCTCGGCCTGGGAGGGGGTGGGGGCTGAGGATGGAGTCAGGCGCTTCTTCGGGGAAGAGGAGACCCTAAGGAGGTTGCTTGAGCTGGGGGCTTCCCCATCCTGCCTGGGAATTGGCCCAAAGAGGGCGCTAGGGGTCAGGGACGAGCCTGGAAATCCACTCCCATCAGGCTGAAAGAAGACCCAGGCCTCAGGCCAGACGGGAGAGAGAAGCCTTGTGCTCCCAGTGAGGGTGGGCATACCCTCCACCTCCCTGGAGGCCTCAGAGCGCCCTTAAGATGGAGCTCTTGAGTAGAGGCCTCTGCTTCCTGGAACCTTGTGTTTTGATAAAAGCCTCTCTAAAGAAGGCCTTGTGTGGTTTGTTGTTGTTGTTTTTCACTGTCCGGACAGTCTCCTGCCTCAACTTTTTCATCAGGGCAGTGGGTATAATCAGACTTTGTCTTTTCTCCTATGGAGGAGGCAAGAACTAACAAGAAGCTTGTCTGTAGAATGGTCCAAGCTCTACATATCTGCCAGAAGGAAGGTTTTCTCATTGAGGATGGTGCAGAGTGGCTGCTGGGAAATGGATACAGGACAGAGTGGTTGGAGGTACAGCTGTCATGTACAGTTGGGCAGGTTGCTGAGTGTCCGAAGGCACTCAAAGCAGGAGGAGAAAAGAGGCTGAAATCCATCGTAAGCTCTACTCAACAAATCAGGGGCTGTAAAGGCAGACTGGGTCCTCCTGGAGAAAGGAACACTTTCCCTAATTTGCAAGGCAGTCTTCATATACTAACCAGCCTTGGGGCTGTAAGGCTACAGGCCTCGCAAGGAAGTTGCCTTTCTTTAATTCCCACTAAGGTGGCCCAGCTGGAGGTTAAGCGGCTCACTCCTCTCACACTCAGTGCTCACGATTCTCCCACTGGCGGGGACACACCTTTCTCAATGTGTGAGTCTGGGTCGGAACATTTGCAGGGCAGGGACCTGGGCAATTCCTTTACCCGCTCTGTTCCTTTCATGCCTGGCCAGCAGGCCCCTTCCTGCCATCACACTGGGGTTAGGCTGGGAACTTCTTGCTTCCTCATCAGACTCACAAGCCTTCGTCATCCATTGGCTACCAGCTCCCTCTGTGTGTATATAAATAACTGACTGAGAACATGGCCTTGGGAATCAGGCCAGCCTGGATTGGTGACTTTCTGGCTGTGTGACTTCAGGTAAATTACTTTGCCTCTCTGAGCCTGTTCCTTCTCTGTGAAATGGAAGGGGGGAAAAAAAAGCAATGCCTGTCTCATTGGATTGTGTGAAGAGTAAATGTGCAGGAGTACGTCTGGTGCCTAGCGTAGTGCCTGGCACACAGGATTCTCCAGATGAAGCAGTATTGTCACTATCATCCCTCCATTTGTATCCCTTGGTTCCCGTGGGGCCTACCGGTGATGTTCCTCTGGTTTTGTGTGTGACTTTGGCTGCCTGCACCCACCCCTGCGGGAGGGTGTAGTTCTGTCAAAATCACCAGGATCGGTCTCTGACCTCAGGATCCTTCAAGGGACTGCCTGGTCCTTTCGTGCAGCCGAGGTATCCGGATGGGGGCTAGATTCCCATAGATCCGTTGCACCCCTGTCTCTCCCTTCTCTCCCCTTCGGTCCGTCCCATGATCCCTGCTCTGACTCAGACCTCACTGACTTTGCCTAAACCGTGGTGGCAGCCTCCTCTCTGGCCTCCCCGCCTCTGATCTGCAATCCCTGCTGCAGCCAGAGCGATCTTTCTCTAACGCAGGTGGGATCGTGTCACTTGTTTGATTAAAACCCTTCCATGGCTCCCCATCGCCTACTGAATTAAGTCCAGCCTCTGCACCGTGACATTCAAGGTCCTTGTAATCCGTCTGCATCCTCCTTTATCTCCCACTGTGCCTCCAATCCGACACCACTCCCGCTTTCAGCCACACCTGCCCTTCTACCTGGACGCCCTTCCCTTGAAGATCTTTCAAAGCATTAAAAACCCAACTCAAACAGGACCTATTCTTTGCATCTACTTACCCGGCTGCCTGTCTGCCGTCCATCCATTCATTATCCAGTTAAAAATATATATTTGCACATACATGCTAGGTGTTTACTGTGTGCTAAGCATTGTACTAAAGCCTAGAGCTACAACGGTGAGCAAGGAGACAGGATCCCAGCTAACAGGAGCCCAGTGATCCCAGAAGGAAGACTGATAAACAATTCCCAGAAGCCACCAGAAGAGCCAGTTGTGGCTCCTGGGGGTTGGGGGGTGAACAGCTGATGCCTCCAGGAGGAAGCGGTGTTTAAGCAAGGACCTGCCTGTGTGTTAGCAGCTATCTAGGCAATGAAGGCCTGGAGAGAGGATGGAGGCAGGGAAAGTGGGCTGTGGGACCAAGAGATGAAAGGTACCAAGGCCCCGAGGTGAGGGGGATATCGGAGGAATGGCAAGTTCAGTTGCCTAAAGAGGAACAGAGTTTTGGGTGCAGGTGTGGGAGTTACAGGACATGAGACCATCAAGGTGGACAGCAGCCCAGTCCTCTGGGTATTGGAAACCACAGGGGAGACTGGACTTCATCTGGGAGCAGTGGGTGCACCGGAGGGTTTTCAGCAGGGGAGTGGCCCAGCGGGCTTTGCCTTCGGAAGCCTCGCCCTGCGGTTGGGCTGGGCCTGGGGAGCACAGCAGAGCCTGCAAGGGCTGGTGGAGTAGAATGGGCAGGGCTTGGAGACTTCCTGGATGTTGGGGAGCCGGGGAGCCCTTGTTTTGGATTTGGGAGGCTGTGTGGGTCCTGGGAGGAGGGGCTTTCAAGAAGAGGCAGAGGCCACGCAGCTGGGATGCTCAGTGGGGATCCCGATGGACACTGGTGCGGAAAAGACAGCGCCCATCCTGGGAGCTCTAAGCCAGGTGTAGATCATTAAACCCACAGGATGGATGAGATCACACAGGATAGGTCCATAGAATGACAAGAACCTCGAGGGGCCCTCACATTTCAAGGACAGGTGCACCCCGGGAAGACTTTCTGACCCATCCGGGCATGCGTGACTGCCATCTATACTGAGCCCCATAGCAATTCCTTTAGATTTTCTTTTGCTCCCTCCTTTGTATTACCCACTAGATCTGTGGTTCTTGACCAGGGGCAATTTTGCCTCCTACGGGACATTTGGTAGGTAATGTCTAGAGACATTTCTGTTTGTCACAGCTGGATAGGAGGCTACGACTGGCATCTAGTGGGTGGGGACCAGGGATGCTGCTAAACGTCCTGCAGCACACAGGACAGCCCCCACAGCAAAGAATTGTGCAGCCAAAAATGTTGAGGTTGAGAAACCCAGCCATAGATGAAAAGATCCCGAAGGTGGGCACTGGGCTTTTCCATTTGGGTCTACCAAGCGTCTAGCACGGCTTATGGCACAAGGCAAGCACTCCCTACCCTCACTGATTTAAATGGGGGCTTGGGGAGGGGGGCCTCTGGCCACACAGCATGGCAGTCTGCAATACTTAAAGCCCAATTCCTACCCCGGGCTTCTCGCTCATTCCCTCCCCAGCAGGCTGCACCAGCCCAAGATTCAGGCACTTGTAGAAGAGGGAAGGATAGGCCAATGGAGAAAGCCTGCCAAAAAGCTGCAGAAGACCCCAGAGGTTGAGGACCCGCTGCTGTGAAGGGTTTTCTTTCTTTGTCTTGTTAACTTCTGTCATTTCTTTACCATCCAAGTAAATACATGTTCTTTAAAAAAAAAACAAACAAACAGGCAAGTTCACAGAAAAACAAAATGAGAAAACATGACAACCTACTGATAGGAGCATGGACTCTGGAATCAGAGAAAGCCAAGTTTAGATCCTGACTCGGCCACTTACTAGCTGCGTGAGCCTCTGTTGCTTCATCTGTAAAATGGCTTTAATAAACCTACCTCACAGGACTGCAGGGAAGAGTAGAAGAGGTGATACAGACAAAGACTCAGTGCAATGCGGGGCTGCTAGTTGTCAGTACAGAGTGACTACATATGCATGTGTCAACTCTGTGTGTGTGTGTGTGTGTGTGTGTGTCTTTTTATATAAGAAAGCATTTTTAATTAGCCATAATCCCACCACCACTTGGCTAACATTTCAGTGCATATCCTCCTTGACATATATAGATTTTTAAAAAATAAAAATGGCATCTTGCTTTACACATATGCCTTTGTAACCTGCTTTTTTCACTCTATAATATATTGTGAATGTCTTGCCATTTCGATAAATATACATCTACATCATCATTTTTTAAGAGCTGCATGGTTCTCCATTGTATGGCTGGCCCATAATTCATTTAACCAGCCCCCACTGTTGGACACTTGGGTTGTTTCCAACACTTTGCCATTACAAACAATTCTGCGATGAACATCCTTGTACACACATCTTCACGTTCTTGTCCAGTGATTTCCTTGGGGACCACTTGGACATTTTTGGCAGAAGGCATGTGGCCCTGACCAGATTCCACAAGTAGAAGTCCTTGGGCCTGGTGAGGAGAGAGTTGGGGATCCTCGGGGAAGGGAGAGATGCTGGATGGCAGTGAGAGACTGGACTTCTCCATGAGCAAAGAAGGAGGTGCTCCACCCTACCTCTCTGTTGTTGCTGTGGTGCTTGCAGAGTAGGGGATGGGGGGTGGAGAGGTGGACTCGTGTGTGTGTGTGTGTGTGTGTGTGTGTGTGTGTGTGTGTGATGGGCAGAGTGACAGACACCAGGCAGGCAGAGAACATGAGGTGGATGGGCCCAGGCAGGCTGATGGATGGGGAGCCGAGGCAGATGGATCCAGGTCAGTGCGCAGACAGGATGATGGGCAGTGATGAGCTGGACAGATTCAGGTGACCACGTGGAGGACTGTAGCCTCCCAGTGAGGCCCACGGGAACCCGGGGCTGCAGTGGCGTTTTCAGGGAAAACAGGGGAGTTCAGGGACATGTAGGCAGGCCCTGAGGCCAAGAGGCTCTCAGGGCTTCTATCTTCTGTCAGCCAAGCAGCTGTATTTAGGATTATACATTTGAGAGGTGAAAGGGCCTTTAGGAGCGGATGGACCCAACCCCATTAGGTAGATTGGAAATGAGGCCCAGAGGAAATGGGGACTTGCCCAGTGTCCTACAGTGTCGCAGTGGCAGACTGAGTCCTTGCCCCCTCATTTCATCTACCATCATTTTCCTTTTTTTTCACATGAGCCCCTCACCTGGGCTTGCAGGGCTGGGGACTAGGGCAGCAGGGGAGAAGATGACAGTGGGGAGAGGGACTGGGAAGTCAGAGTGCCCCCATCATGAATGTCTGTCCAACCCCCTGCCAGAGTTCCCTGTGTATCACACTGCTGTGCCCTGGTGGGAGCACCTACCCAGGAGTGGGACCGCCCCATCCCATCCCTCCTCTGCCACGTACTAGTGGCCTGACCTTAGAAAAATTGCCCAACCATGGGCCTCAGTTTCCTCATCTGTACCTACCTCTTAGGTTCATTAAGAGCACCGAATGAATTACTGGAAGTGAAGCCCTTAGAATTAAGTGCCTAGCGCATAGTGAGCGCTCTATACCCATTAACTACTAATATGATGCTATTTTAACTTTTTTTCTCCCTTTGAATTCTGTATGGGTTTGTGTGCACCTGCATGCTCAGAAGCAGGCTGTATCTCCTTGAGGGCAAAGCTTGTATCTTTCTCATCCTGCATCCTCCCCCTCCCTCATTAGGGGCCCTTAAACCAGTTGAGCACATAGTAGATGCTCCACAAATGTGTCTTGATGAAGTGGCTTGTTTCATTGTATCTGGTTGAAGGGATTGGGGAAGGTTTCATTGGGGAGGCAGCACTTGAGCTGTGTGTTGAAGTCTAAGATGGCATCACCACAGGTGGAGGTGGCAGGGAGGGCACTCCAAGTGGTAGGGACGGCATGAGCAAAGGAGGGGAAGCTTGGTGAATGTTCGGGTCACAGCCAGGCTACATAATACAGAGGACATAAGGGAGAGGGATGAGAGGGGGCCCGAAAGGGGAGGTTCAGCTGAATTTGGAAGTGTGGAGCTCCAGGCAGTAGGAGTCATTGAAGGTTGTTGACTGGAGTTGAGCTGTAGAAGATCATGCCGATGGTGTTGTCTCAGGGTCAGCTTGAAGGAACGAGAAAGGAATGCAGGGCACAGGCTGCTGAAGTTGTCCAGGAGATAAGTTGGGGGCTTAAATGAGGTTACAGAGAACTAGGGCCAACGGGAAAAGGAAATAGGACCCAACCAGATCTGTTTGGTTGTGGGAGATGACAGAGAAGTGAAATACGACTAGGTCTCAGGCCTGGGTGTCTGAGAGAACTGGGATGCCATTAATCAAGTTAAGGAGTCTATACTTGGGAGATATGGGGAAAAGCTGAGATGCCAACCGAGATTATTCATCCATCCAACATCCTGTCTAAGCCATCCTTTCTTCCATTTATCCATCCCATTCTTCCTTCCACCCACCCATCTGTCCATCCATCCATCCATCCATCCACCCACCTGTTTATCCATCCATCCATCCTTCCACTCACCTGTCCATCCATCCATCCATCCATCCATCCATCCATCCATCCATCCATCCAAGCATCATCCTTTTGCCCACCCACCTCCATTTAAACATCCATCTGTCCATAGGTCATCCACCTCCACCCTGCATCTATCTACCTGTCATCCACTGCCACTACTAACACTTGTCTTTTCATCTCTTTGTTATTCATCCATCAATCCACCAAGTCATTCATCCATCCAAGATATGCTTCTTGTGAGCCTCCAGTATGCCAGGCTGGTAAAACCCTGCCACAAGCACCTGGAGATTCCTGGTAATAAATATAGTAATCAGAAAGGCCAATGGAGGGACTGGGATTCGTTTACCTAAAGGAGAGAAATTTGAGAGGAGACTTTACATCTCTGAAGCTATGACAGATGCCCTGATAAAAGGTGGCCTGCAGATCAGCTGTATTCTATTCCTAGGACAGAACAGAGGAAATTGGCGGCACTTGCAGCTGGAGGGATTAAAGTTAGCTTGGAGGGAGAACTACCTTACTGATCATTGCTGGTGTCTGAAGTGCCTACTGATAATGTGCAGGGGCTGCAGCACGGTACGAAATCCATATGGGTGAGTTACAGGGAATAGGTGCCAGCTGGGCATTTAGGGCATAGTGAAGAAGGACTCAGGGCTCAGCCTGGTGGGTGTGTGGAGAAGCAGAGGACCAAGGTGAGGGGGTTTTGGGGGAAGGGGCCTATGTGGGCCAAGGAGACAACTGGAGCTAGGATGAGCCCGGATAGAATAGGGTACTTAGCTGTTGGGTTGGGAGGAAAGAGTTGCATTTAATACAACACTCAGAAGGGCGGGGGGGGGGGGGGGGGGGGACTCTTACGCAGTCCCCATACCTCCCAGTGCCTCTGCTCCATTGTTTTAGCCCTAGGTCCTCTCACTGAACCCATGTCATCTCTTCTGAGTGTCGGTCCTGGAAGACCCTGTCACTCTCTTCACAAATCCCAGGGCCCCTGCTGAGCCCCTGGCCCGTATTCCCTCCTCCAGAGTCCCCACTCTCTGAGCCGCATCTCCTTGTGGAGACTCTCCTCCCAAATTGCCAGCGGAGCTCATGCTCCCCTTTACAACCCCATGCCCCACCTGGAGCCCCCAATTCTCTCCCTGAGCACCGTGCCCTCCTGAAGACCAAAGTCCCTCTCTGAGCACCCCGCCACTTGACTTAGCTGCTGGCCCTGTTCCTAACAAGATCCTGGCTCTTTTTTGAACCCTCATCTTTTTCCTGAGCCCTGTTTCCTCGGGGGGCCCTCCGCCCCCTTTGCAGAGCCCTGATGCCACCCCCATCCCCAGGACCCAGACCTCCTTTCAGGCACTGCCAGTGGCACATAGTGACTCCTGCTCTGAAGCCACCCCTGGGGCTCTACACCAACCCCGTCAGCCGTCAAGACCCTCCCACAGCCTCCTCGGTACCCTGGGGGGCTTTGGGGAGGGAGGGGCTCATAGGACCCCCAGTGGGCTGGACTGGGGTGGGGGCGGAGACCAGCAGCTTTGGCAGCCAGGCTCTGCTGGTGGGCCCGGAGAATCTGGAGACTCGCAGCGACTCACTCTCGCAGCTTCTGGGTTAGGAAAACAATCACAAATTAGAGAAAATGCTCTGGGAAATTGCTCTGCTGCGCGAGAGGGAGGCAGCCTCGGGAGGGAGGCAAAGAGGCTCCTAAGCCAGCAATGGCTCCCTGCGGCCTCACCCATCCACTCCAAACCATCTGCTTGGCATTTGAGGCCCCATCCCATCATCCGACATGGTCACCCACCGAGCTCTGACACACACCTGCTCCAGCTAAGCCACAGCTCCAAGGTCCCAATTCCACCTGCGGGCCTTTGTTCACCTGGGCTGAGCTCTGCCTTCTCTCCAGTCTGAATGCCCCCTTCCAGCCCTTCATGAGCCCTTGTCCCTTGTCTCTCTGATAGTCCCTCGAGGACAGGAACTATCACTTGCACTAGAGGCAGACAGAGCTGGGCACCAGTCCTCACCTGATACACATTAGCTGGGTGCCTTTGAGCAAGTCTCTTTTCATGTTCTGAGCCTCGGTTTCTTCATCTGTAAAATGGGGAGAGTGAGACCTCCCTTGCCGGACTGTGATGGGAGTCCGTGAGGTCACGGGTACTGCTCAAGGTGGGTACCAAGGTAATGAAGGTGCCCTGAATCCAGAGCCTGACAGGTCAGATCTTTGGGCCAGCATTTAGCTATGAATGTCCACGTATCAACATCCCTAATCGCCTGCTCGGACTCAGCTGCCTTCCATTCCCCTACTGAGAAGATACAAAAAGAGGGCTCATGAGCTTCAGGACTGCCAAGTGGGGCGGGGGCGGGCGGGGTTCCTGATAGAAGACGAAGCTGTAAAAAAAAAAAAAAAAAAAAAATGGACGAAGCAGTAAATGTTGAACAGTTACGAGACTTCTGGCCATTGGGCAAGACTCAGGTCAGGCCATCTTCAATCAGGAGGAATTAGGATGGTAGCTGAGAGCATGGATTCTCAAACCAGACTGTCTGGGTTTGGGTCCCTCCACTGCCCGCCCTAGTGGCCAGACCTTGCACGAGTGACTTAACCTTCTCAGGTTCCCCATCTGGAAAATGGGGACAGTAATCACAGTAACTGCTTCACAGGATTCTGGTGAAGAGTAAATGAACTAGTATTTGTACAACACTTACAACAGTGCCGGGCATCTCAGGAAGGCCTATAAAGCGATTCGTTTAATAAAAATGATGCCGGGGATGCAGGGACATAGGAGTGGGCAGCAGGGGAGCTTAAGCCAGATAGGAAATGGGCTTTCAGACTTGAGTTTTTGCAGAGCTAGAGCCCAGCCAGCTGCCTGTCAGATTGGGCTCTGAGTAAGGAGAGCATGGGCTGTTCTCGAAGGAGCAAGGCTTTTTCTGGAGACACTCAAGTGCCTCATTTGGAGCAGCAAGGGCCCAGGGACACTGCACACAGAGGCAGGCTCTGCAGAGGGCAGCAGGGAACGGGGCTGAGGCCCTTGGCTGTACCTCTGAGCCCCCCCAGAATTCACCTGCCCTTTCTTCTGGCCCGATGCTGGTGATGCTGGTTCCTGACCGGACTACCCTTCTTGTCAGTGAAACGTGAGGCCCATTGCTGTCTCTCCTTGATGAAGACACTCTGCCAGCGGATCTCAGAGAAGCTCCCCCTGCTGCCTCCGCTGTCTGGCTGAGCCAGGACTGAAGGGGTGTCCTAGAGCCCCCTCCTCCACCACAGCCCGGTCCAGAGCATCTGCTCTGGGCCAGGCCTGTGCTGGGCTCTGGGGGCGCGGGGGGCCACCATGGGCCAAACCCAGTCCTCATCCTTGAGGAATTTGGGAGAAGCAGCCAACTCCTGGGCTTCCTCTTCTTGGCCTCAGTTTCCCTATTGAACTTTTTCCTTTTTGCAGAGTGGTCCTCTTTCCTGCTCCTCTCTTTCCGTCCTTCTTCCAAGGCTCCTCCCCAAGCAGAGGAGGGAAGGGCCCCGTGGAGGAGAGAGAGTTTGTACAACTGGGGGCATGGCTGGAACTTCTGATTGGCTGGCCAGGCCCATTCTTTTTCCCTAGTTGCCATGGCAGCCATTTCCTGGGGTTGTCAGTGATGAAACTCATAATATTGTTTTCAAATAATCCGTGTAATTGAAATAACAATTGAGCTGTTAACTCGTCTCTCACACCCGGGCTAGGACACAGCCGCCTCTCCTACACCCTCCTCCCCAGCCCGGGAAGCTCCTGCCCCTCCCACCTCTTCGCTGAGGCTTCAGCCCCTTCCCAGAGAAGGAGGAAAGAGGAGGTCGCTTCCCCCTGGAATCCTAGAAACTCAGGCCCCCAGCGCTGAACTGGAACCCAGACATCAGAAACACACTCCTTTTGTCCCCACCCCCACCCCCACTCAGGGACAGACGAGGTAGGGACTGTGACCAGGGTCACACAGGAAGGAAGCAGCCAAATAAGGACACGAAGTTCTGTTTTTCAGCGGAAGTTGGCCTTGATTGATGGGTGGCTTTGAGGGACTGGCATAAAACCACAGAGCTGTCCCTTCTAAGGACTTGATCTGGTACGAACATCCTTATCCCATTTTCCAGGTGAACAAACTGAGCCCTGCGAAGTTAAGCTTAATACAGGTGTTCTAGTAACTTTTCAGAAAATACCTGTTGAATGGATGGATCCCAAAGGGCACCTGCCATGTCTCTCCCTCTGTCAGCCCCTGCTCCCCCCCAAACCAGGAACAGACACATGCTTTCTTCAGTCAGAGAACTTCCTGGAAGAGGGGGTTGAGGCAATCTGGGGACATGTGTCTTAGAGGAAGAGGAGGAGAGATTCCTGGAGGAGAGAAGGGAGGGAGGGAATTACTGCCCCCGCCCCCCCATCCTCCCTCCTCACCCCCACCCCCACCCCCAGCTTAGGTCTGAGGCTGTGTCTTCAGAGCATAAATGTGAAGAATGCAGGTCCCTGCCTCGTCCTCAGCCTGGAATGGACCAAAAAGTAGAAGCAAAGCTTTTTCTAGGATCACTGTGCACACACGGGATACAGGTCTGCACAGCCAGCTCCCTGTCGCAGCAGCTCCACTGAGGATAAAAGCATTTTTTAAATAGCGTCTGGTCGCTGTCCAAGGCCCTCGCTGGGTCCGCAGACTGTGGGGGTGGTGGGGGCGGCAGGCACTTGCTGGGAGTGGGGGTGGGGGCAGTCTTCTGAACGTGAGACTGGGTGACAGCAAGAGGTTGGCTTCCTTCCCTGGATTCTAGTGTTGGAACCGCGAAGGGTCTTGGCAACCATCTACTCCTGCCATTCATTCATTCTTATTTATTCAACATTTAGTGAGCACCTACTCTGTGCCAGGCACTGTGTGGGCCATGAGGATATAAGGATTAGGGACACCCAGTCTCTATTTTCAAGGACTCTTTCATTCTAGAAGGGAATACACACACACACACACACACACACACACACACACACACTCACAGTCACACACTCGCATGCATGCACCCCTAACAGCTGCCAGTGCCGCAGAGGGTTAGCAGGGGGTAAGTACTAAGGAGGTTAGCACTCTGCTTGCAAAAATAAGAAAGATCTCTTGGAGCAAATGACTTGGGCTCAGTCTTTTTTTTTTTTTTTAAGTCTTTATTTGTTTATTTGAGAACATGCACGAGCGGGAGGGAGGGGCAGAGGGAGAAGTAGGCTCCCCATGGAGCAGGGAGCCTGACTTGGGGGCTCAATCCCAGGACTCCAGGATCATGACCTGACCCAAAGGCAGACCCTTCACTGACTGAGCCACCCAGGGACCCCTCAGTCTTGAAGGATAAGTAGGGGTTCTCCAGGTGGATAGTGGGGTGAACAGTATTTCAGCAGAGACAGCATAAGCAAAGGCAAGGAACTATTCACAGCTGGGAGAAGTTCTGTTGGCTCAACTCTTGGCTGCCTTTGAGGAAACTGGATTCTGAAGAGGGGCAGTGACTTGCCCCAAGGGCCACCTTGCTTTGGGGCACAGCAAAGACTAAAACACAGCATACTTTACTTTGTCAGAAAACCCAAACATCAGAGCTAGGTGGGGCTTTGAAAGACTCTAGTTCAAACTTCGCATTTTTCAGATGGGGAAATAGGCGTCAGGGATGTCCCAGAGTAAGGATGTGACCGAGCTGGGACGTGAAAGCTGGTCTATCTGATATCAAAGGTGGAGCGATCTTTCCCGAACCAAAGCTGGGAGCATGGCAAGTGCCATCTCAGTTCAGCTAGACGGCAGAGGGCTCGGACAAGGACAGGCTGCCCCCGTGGGACGTGTGCAAGAGGCAGGACAGGCAGCCTGCGCCGGCTTCCGTCCCACTGTTGGCACCAACACTTGCACAGGAGGAGCGGGAGTCCAGCAGGAGAGCTTGGCTGCAAGACCTTTCTCTTGGCTGAGTGGACCTGAGCCTGCTTGCAGTCCTGCCCCTGATTCTCTGAGTGACCTTGCATAAGACATCACCCCTCTTCAGGTCTTCAGTTTCCATGCTCATCTGTGTCAGAGGAGGATCTTCCTTGCCTACTCCCTGGGGCAGTTGTCCTTAATAGTAGTGGTGGGGGTGGGGTGGGGTTGGAGGGGAACCCTGGGGGACATTTGGCAGTGTCTGGACACAGTTCGGGTTGTCACAGCTGAGGGACAAGGATGCTACTGGCATCTAGTGGGTAGAGGCCAGGGATGCCGCTGAGCATCCTAGAAAGTGCAGGACAGACCTCACCACAGAGAATTATCCAGTCCAAAATGTCAGTACTGCGGAGGTGGAGAAGCCCTGCAGCTTGAGCCTTGCTCGTGACTATCAGATGAGGCCACGAGAGAGGGCACTGAGGGCTGTGCAGGGCTGCACCCCAAGCTGTAACGCAGAGAAGCAGAAGTGGCCTTGATGTCAGGCAGACCTGGCTGTGTTGAGAGGTACTTAACTTCTCCAGGGCTTCACCAAGGGCTTCATCACTGGAACAGGGGCAGTGATAATGGTACCTATCCCAGGAGGCAGTTGAGAGGGTGCAATGAGGTCACATATGCAGATGGCAGAGGAAGACAGCAACACAGCAAGTCAGGGGGCCCCCCACCCCGAGCCCCTCCGCTGCAACACAAGCCCTGAGCCTTTGAGCACAAACTCCAGAGCCAGCCCTGCCACTCAGAGCTGTGGGATCTTAGGCACCGTCACCTCTCTGTGCTTCAACTTCTCATCTGTGCAATGGGGATTACAGCAGTAGCTACCATACAGGCTCGGAAGGCAGATGAAAAACGAATTAACAGACAGAAGACGCTTTGAGTGGCACAGAGGAAGCGCTATGCAGTGTCAGCCACCATTGCACCTCTTTCTGTTGTTGCTGTTACACAGGTTCTGTCTGGAACAAGGAAGGCGCTGGTATGAGCTGCAGGACCCGGCTGAGGTCCTGTGCCACCCTGCCTGGCTGCAGACCCCCCTCCCAACAGCTCCCACCTTGCTTGTGCATGATTTCCAGGATCCTGTCTCCACCCCCAGAGCCGGGCAGAGCTGAGAGAAGCTGCATCCACGGGGAGGGGCACATGTGGGCACCTGTACCTCCCTCTGAACTCAGGCCCATCACACCAGCCGTCAGCCTGAACACTCACACCTGAGTCCTGGCTCCCGTCCTGCCCCACCGCCCCCCAACCGCCACCCACTACTCCCCATTCAGAGCCTGGCCAGCCCTTCAGAGAACAGACAAACTCTCTCAACAGGCTTCCTCTGCTTCAGCACTATTGACATGTGGGGCTGGATTGTCCTTTGTTGCAGGGATATCTCTGTGCATTGCAGGATATTTAACGGCATCCCTGGTCTCCACTCGTCGAATACCAATAGCTCCCTTCCTCCTCCAGTCGCAAAAATGAGTGCAGGCATTGCCAAGTGTCCCCTGGGTGGCCAGATCACCCCTGGTGGAAAACCACTGTTCTAGAACTTTGCTATAAAATAAGAGTTTCTGTCTTATAGTGTCCTGGCAGAGAAAACTTCTAAAACCTAATGAATGTCCTCAATTTGGGTCCCTGATGTCACCTTCAGCTTTATCCCATTTTCTGACCAAACTTCCAATCCTTGACCCATTCCCCAAACCAGCTGGTGACAGGCAGCAGCCCTGACTCCCATATTCTCAGCCCTACCCAGAATCCTTGAATCTTAACCTCAAATCTAAAACTTCAACTTGTTCCCAACCTCAAACCTTAACTCAGATCCTAATCCTAAACCTTTGACCTGTTTCAAAACTTGAGATTCCTTAACCTCAAACAGAATTCTCAATCCAAAGGTTAACCTCAATAGGAAACCCGCACTTCCAGATCCTTCTAGAACGAGCTCCTAATCTGGTCCCTGTCCCTCTGGTGCCTAGAGGGTCTCTGGCTCAAGCTTCCAGCCTCCTCTCTCCAAAGTAGCCCTAGGTCCTGGGGGAGAGGCAGGATGGGCTACAGGAATAAGAGGCTCCAGGAGGCAACTCTGCCTGTCTCACAATGCCTCCCTTAAAGCACCCCAGGCAACCCACCTGGAAGTTCTATTATTTATCCATTGGTTTATTCAGACATTCAATGGGCACCCACTCTGGGCAGGCTTTGCCTTGGACACCAGAAAAAACATGGCAAATTGGACCCTTTTTGCTGCCTACTGTTTACTGGGGGAGACAGAGAAGTAGACAAGCAAGTAGACAGATAGTTAAAAGCAATGACTCCAGCATCATTGGAGAAATAGCCACTGAGCACCTATGCTCTGCCAAGCACTGTCCTAAGCACTGGTGATACAGCACTGAGCACAAAAGGCCAAGCCTCTACACATAGAGCTCTTGAAGGGCAAGGAGGCAGAGCAGATATAAGGAAAGTGTAAAATACCAAACAGCATTACGTTCTCGGTGGGGGAAAGCAGGGTGAGGGGATGGGAAAGACAAGGGATGGAAGAACTGTTCTATCTCAGGGTATCAGGGAAAGCCTCACAGGGCTCAGCCAACTGAGCCAAACTTTGAAGGAAGGGGGAGAGAGAGCCAGGCAGATATCAGGATCAAGGGTGTTCCAGGTAAGAGGACCAGCAGGTGCAAAGGCCCTGAGGTGGGAACATGTCTGCTATATTCAGAGAACAGCCAGCTCTGATGTGGCCGGAGTAGGGGGCAGGGATGGTAGGAGGGAGTTAGAGAAGCCACAAGAGGCCCAATCATGTCAGATCTTATGGACCATTTTACTCTGAGTAAGACAAGAAGTCGAATTTAAGAGGAGGAGTGTTAGGATCTGATTTATGTGATGACACCATGACCGAGAACAGTCTGTAAGGGGCCAAGGCAGAAGCAGGCGGACCAGGGAAGTGGCAGTCGCAGCAACTCAGGTGAGAGATAGGTGATGGTGGCTTGGACCAGGCTGTTAACAATGAAGGTGATGAGAATGGCCAGATTCTGGATCTATTTTGAGGGAGAGCCGGCGGGATTTGCTGATGGATTGGATGCTGGGTGTGAGATGGCGTGAAGTCAGGAAGGACTCCCAGGCTTTTGGCAGAGGCAGCCAGAATAATGGAGTTGCCAGATACCGAAAAGGGGGAAGCTGGACAAGGAGCCGTTTGGAATTTATTTTATCTCATTACTATTTGTGTGTATGTCGGGGGTAGAAATTTTGGACTCAATGAGTTTGAAGTGCATCCGGCAGGTGGAGGTAGGAGCGGGGTTGCGGGGAGCGACCGCGGTTGGACCCACTCTCTTGGAAGCCAACAGCAGACTGATGGCCTTTCAAGGCGTGGGGTTGCCTGCGGTCCCCTCGGGAGCGGGTGTGGACAGAAAAGAGGAATGACCCAACGCCTCAGCTCTGCAACCCTCCAACATATGGAGAGAGACCAGGTGGAGGTGGTCAAGGTGAAGGAGCCCCGAGGTCAGTGCAGCGCAGGGAGCTGGGAGCGCTGTGTGAGGTACCTTACCTTGGCTGTCTTTGTCACACTTTTTTTTTTTTTAAGATTTTATTTATTTATTCATGAGAGACACACAGAGAGAGAGGCAGAGACACAGGCAGAGGGAGAAGCAGGCTCCATGCAGGGAGCCCAACATGGGACTCGATTCCGGGTCTCCAGGATCAGACCTTGGGCCGAAGGCGGCGCTAAACCGCTGAGCCACCCAGGCTGCCCTGTCACACTTCTTCATGAAGTTGTGCGCTCGTACAGAGAACTTGATACAGAGAAGGGAGAGGCCGAATCTGGGATAGCCAGGGAAGGCTTCATGTATTGGCAGTGAGGTCAGGACCCAGCTGTGAGTGATTAATTAAAAATCCCCCATTGGGAGACATCTGGGTGGCTCAGTTGGTTGAGTGTCTGCCTCCAGGTCAGGTCGGGACCCTGTGACCCCAGGGTCCTGGGATGGAGCCCGGTGGCTGGTGGTGGGCTCCCTGCTCGGTGGGGAGCCTGCTTCTCCCTCTCCCTCTGCCCCTTACCCTGTTTGTGCTCACTTTTTCTCTAATGAATTAAAAAAAAAAAAAAAATCCCGCATCAGACAAGACTGGGAAAGTGCATTCCAGGGAGAAGGAACAGCATGTGCAAAAGCAGAGGCCTACAGCCACCAGGACGTGTAAACTGAGCTCATGGTCGCTGACCCTCCAAACTTGCTCTCTTTGTGCCCCCACATCAACAATGGGCCGCCTTGGAGGCCTCCCTGACAGGTGCCTCCCACGGTGTCCTGGGGATGCAGCCTCATGTATGTCTCCAGGGGCAGCTTCCCCTCTCTCACCCTCACTGCCCCCACCCTGGTCCGGGCTACCATGATCACTCACTTGGACAGTGGCCTCTTCTCCTGTCTCCCTGTTTCCTTCTTGGCCACCCCAGAGGGGCCCTCACTGGGTGAGGTGGGGGGCAGCCCGAACAGCGTCCTGGTTGAGTTTGAAAACAGAAAAAGGGGATCCCTGGGTGGCGCAGCGGTTTAGCGCCTGCCTTTGACCCAGGGCGCGATCCTGGAGACCCGGGATCGAATCCCACGTCGGGCTCCCGGTGCATGGAGCCTGCTTCTCCCTCTGCCTGTGTCTCTGCCTCTCTCTCTCTCTCTCTCTCTCTGGGTGTGTGTGTGTGTGACTATCATAAATAAATAAAAATTAACAACAAAAAAAAGAAAACAGATAACAGTTCATGCCAGTCTTCTGCTTCAGGAGCTTTTCATCACTTATCATTGCTCTCAGGACAAAACATAAAGTGTACCCCAGCCCAAGAGGTCCTACGTGCTGTGACCACCCCCCCACCAACCTACTTCTCCTGACCCACCACCTCCTGCTGCCTGTCGACTTTCTCACCTGGGCATCCAGGCAGCCTCAGGCCATGGGCCCATGCCAAGCCCTCCACCTGACCTGACCCCTTGCTGTTCCCTCCACCTCCCCTCCCCATGCCCACTCCACTGCTTCAATTAGCACCCACTCATCCCTCCAATCTGAGAGAGTTGGGCTTCTGCCCCCTTTGCTCCCTGTACCTTTCTTTTGTACCCATCACTGTGCGGTTTACTGAAGTCGTGAATTAATGGTAATAATAGCTAATGGTTATTGAGTACTTCACGCTCAACGATAAGTGATAGTAAGTATATTACGTGTTTTCATATAGTTTTAGCTCTCTAATTCCTCACACAACCCTCCAAGGTAGCTCCTATTATTATTCCCATCCTACAGAGGAGGAAACCGAGGTTCGGAAGGGGTTCTGTGTGCAAAGTCACAGATAGGAGAGAGTCGAACTGGGATGTGGACCTAGATGGCCTGGCTGCAGAGTCCACGAATGTCTGTCTTTTCTGCTTGATGTTCAGCCCCACAAGATGAGGAGCTGTGTCTGTCTTGTTCATAGCTTCGTCCCCTGCATCCTTCAGAGGGCTCAATGAATGTTGAATGAATGAATGAATGAATGAATGAGTAGGAGTTTGAGCAGGACTGGATTGGTGGTGTGGGAATGCGAGCAAAGAGGCTGGAGCAGGAGATAGGATGAAACGAGAGCAACCCCTGAATGGCAGCCAGATGAGTCCAGAGTTGGCCTGGGGCCACGGGACCCATGGGGCTTTCTGGAGCAGAGGAGGGCGGAGCTCAGTTAAGTGTGTTAGAAAGACCCCGCTGCTGGCTGTTGTGCAGGAGGGCCAGAGGTGGGGTCCTTCTCTGCCCAGCAGCCAGGCAAGATTGGCACCTGCCCCCTCCCACTTGGCCCTTATTAGCATTCTGAGTGTGGCTTGGGCTCCACAATTAACACAAAGGTACAGTCATTCATTCTGACTGGCGGACTCAGGGGATCAGCCGATCGGGGGCTGGCTGCGCGGGGCTTCTGCTGGGAAGGCATGTCACAGCACAGCGGCCACCGAAATGAAAAGCTATTAATAATGATCCTGGAACTTCACTCCCATCAGCTGTTTGTTTAAAGGTGTTCGGTACTTGGAGCCGCCTGATTTATGTGGGCAATAACGCGCCCCGGTCGGTCCGCACTTTTTAAAGCAGCGCTAATGGGGTGAGACCAAGACCTCGGGGGGATGCTGGGGAATAAGGCTTGAAGGCCAGGCCTGGTCAGGCTCAGACCTCGAAAGGGCCCAGCACTACCTCAAAAGGCCCTGCAGATGGCAAAAGGGAGAGAACCAAAAGAATGGGGGGGGGGGGGGATTCGGGTTCAGATCCAGCAGCCCCTCAGTTTCCCCATCTGCACTTTGAGTGAAAGAACACCTGCCTTGCAGGGGTGAGAGGAGGATCCAGGAGAAGCACACAGTAAGTGCTAAAGAATACCTTCAGTTTCTCCCCTCTGTCTTCTAATAGAAAACTGTCCCCACCACCTGCCCGGGCCTCTCCAGAAAGGAGAAGCATTCAGTCCACTTACATGTTTATCAAGGGTCCACAGGTGTATTTGACATTGAGATTTCACACAGCCTCACAACAACGGAGGAAGAGACAGTGTTGTGCCCATGTTAGCAATGAGAAAACTGAGGGAATGAGACAAATCTAAGGTGACCCAGCTCAGAGTCCACTATACTGTGAGTTCCATGTGGGCAGAGATTTTATGTTTTGTCCAGCACCTTGCAAATGCCTGGCACATAGTAGGAGCACAATATACGCTTGTTGTATTGAAAACACAAAGTGTCAGAAGCCTGAATCTTTGACTTGGAGGCTTCCTGGCCTTTCTACCATTTAATCTCATGCGTAGACGTAGTCAGAGGAGCTGGGTCCTATCTTCCCCTCTTGGGTAAATTACTTAATGGGGCCACTGGATCAAATGACTCTGGGGAGGAGTTTCCCAATCTTGGCACTGTTGACATCCTGGGTTGGATGATCCTCTGTTGTGGGGCCGTCCTGTGCACTGTAGGATGGTTAGCGGCATCTCTGGCCTCCACCCACTAGATGCTAGTAGCATCACCCTAGTTGGATGAGCAAACATGTGTCTAGACCTTGCAAATGTCCTGTGAGGGGCAAGATCACCCCTGCTTGACAACCACTGCTCTAGGAGTTCTCTCGAAACGAGGCACAAATTCTGAACAGCAGAGGTTTACCTTATGGTTAGAAGTACAGAGAGGAGACAAGACTTGAATGCACGACCTAGCCCATGACTGGAGGAGAAATGTCATATTGACATTTTCACAAAGTCGTGTCTTCCCACTTGGCCTGTGAAAGAGCAGTCTTCTTGCCAGAGCCAATCACCAGGCTGTTTCTGTCGATGGCGCTGACCTGGTCCACACACAGGTCACTGGATATGTAAGGTTAAGCTTCCCAGAATGCACTGCAGCTAGAAGTGGGGCCTCTGGGTCCCTCCTAGGCTCAAAGGTGAGGGAGAAAGCTGAGGCTCTTGGAAATGAAGGCCAGGGGCCATCAGGCTGGAGTCCAGGGAGAGAGACAAGGGGAAGCTGGCAGCAGGTCAGGGGACAGCCACAGCCTAACAGAGACGAGGAGGCCGACAGGAGTGGCAGAGGAGAGTGAGGGGAAAAATTAGCCGGTGCCCATTCTAGAAGGACAGACACCAGGCCAGCCTTCCTTCTCCAGTAGGCCCCCTCCCACCGTCCCACCTGGGAAAGCCACCCCTGTTCTGCAGGGGACACTGTTTCTTCTGGCTCCAAGTCATCCCTTCTGAGAAGGGGACCCACCCAGGACTCATTACACAGCGGGGTAGACGCAGTGTGTGCCTCAGTGGGGGACACCGTGGGTTCCACCTGCAGTTTGGAACACACAGCCCTGTGGCCTTGGCCAAGTCACATGACCAAAGGCGCTATTCAAAGGATTTCACGGCCGTGACGGCACAGACACTAAGCAGGCAGAGCAGAACCCCTGGAAACAGCCAGGAGGATGGCTGAGCATCCTCAGCTCTGCCTCTGAGCCTCCCGTCTCCACCGGTACACCACGGTGACACTCGACCCTGGCATCCACCCCCTGGGGCTCTGGGAGGAGATGGAGATAAAGCACCCAGCGTAGCAACTTGCACACAGCGGGCAATCAATGAATGTTCCTTAGCTTCCCTAGAGGATCTAGAAGGTGCTGAGGTTTGAATTCCCTGCAGTGGGCCCTAGATCCTGGCAGCGCTTCTTCTGTCTTTCCAGGTGTTCAGGGAAGTTGTCTGATGAGTGCCCTGCCCCCCCCGCACCACCTCCTCCCCCCAAACTCCCCTGCTCTGGGCCAGAGCCAGGGACCACAGAGGCTGATGGAGATGTGCCAGGTCCGAACACGGCAGCTGCAACCAGCGTACACTGAGCACCTACTCTGGAGAAGCCCCAAGCTGAGGCTGCCAGGGGTCTTCGTCCTGCCTTGGGGCGGGGTGGGGGAGGGGGGTGCGCACCTGGGACACCCGGCTGCCACCACGCATCCCAGGCAGATCTGGATCTGTCACTCCAGCCCGGCCCGGCCAGCCCCCTATTGGTGCGTTCAGGCAGCTTGTCATTACCAGATCCATTTTCTTATCTCCTACCATATCTATTTTTCTGATTCTTACTTAACGAGCTCCCCTGAAAATAAGAAAATCATTGGAACAATTTCCTTAAGTGTGAAAGATTAGTCTGAAATCGGCATTAAGGGGACTAATTACCTTCATTCTCCCACCTTTCCGAGAGCCGTTTGTTAACTGCTTGGACTCATTCATCTGCTGCTCAGGGAAGTTAGACAACAGTTGCCGTGGAGGGCTTCTCCACTCGGCTTTCACTCACAGGGCGTGTGTGCGTGTGCATGTGTGTGAGAGAGAGACAGAAAAATGGGGAGCAGGGGTGGGAGGGGAGGAGTCCAGCTCAGCATTGGCACAAGTGGGGTAGGGGGCGCACGAGCCAGCAGCACAGGCCCTGACAATCTCCCAGAGACTTAGGTTCTTTGCCAATAATTCACAGAATGCCTTTGGGGAATTCACTTTGTTTCTTTGGGCCTCAGTTTCCTCATCTGTAAAAATGAGTGTAATTTCTTGTCCTCCAGTAACAGCAATGTCTGGCTTTCACTGGCCAGGCACTGCTCAGGGGACCCCTCCCCATCTTAATCCTCACTGTGGCCCTGAGGGTAGCTGTTCTCATCAGCGCAGCGTACCCAGCAGAAAGTGGAGGACCAGAGAGGTTAGGTAACCTGCCCTTAATCACACTGACAGTGAGTTCAGAGCTGGAATTGGAACCTGAGTCTATCTGATTCTGGAGCTTGTGCCCTGTTGACTCTACCCAGATCCCAGACCTCCATCTGCTCCCAGAATCACACGCCCAGTGAAGTCTGAAGACCTGGGCTCCAACCTCAAACTCACACCAGCGGTGTGACTGGAGGCACATCCAAGCCTCTCTCTGAACCTCAGTCTTCTGCTCTGTAAAATGGACATGCTTATCACACTCCCTGCCACAGAAGGATGTGGCGTGCACTCTGTAAACTGAAATGTGGGACAAAAAAAGTAAAAGACGGCAATGGAGAGACTCATTTGAGGAAGGAGGACCCAGAGAGGGGCAAAGACTTGTCCAAGAGCATGCTCAGAGTATATGGAAGGTGGGGTCAAGAACCCAGGTTTCTGGACTCCCAGCTTCCCTATCCTGGGTCAGCCGCTCCTGCTCCTGTTCCCAGAGCTGAGAGGCCTCCTTCCAGAGCAGCATGAAGGCTTGTGACCAGGGAAGCAAGTGGGCAAGTGGCGACACCCAGGGAGAGGCAGGGCTCCAGGGCCTGGGGTCCAGGCCGGTGCCTGGCGTGGGGGAGGGGCCACCCCCCTCCCGGGAGAGCTCATTGGGGGAGGCGGATAAGCTCTGAGAAGACGACGGGAACATCTTCCATTTTCCATTTAACCACCCGATATTGAATTATAAATAATTCATACACCTGCCAAACATTTGATTAAAAGAACCCAATTCGCACTGCATTTGTCAAGGGGTAAGAATTGCATTTGGTGTTTTTATTTTAATCTGTCCTTTAACTCTTTTACGAATATTTATTTATACTTGGCTGTCAGGTTTTATTCTGTTTGCCCTGATTTTATTCTGGCTGTAGCTGGCATTTTTTCCTTTCCCTTTTTATTTTGTCACGTCTGCCTGGTAGTCATGCATCTGAGAGCCCAGAGGTAATAAATAAGGAAGCGAGACTCCCTCCCTGCTCCCTCCGTGCTCTCCTGCCCCACCCCTTCCCCGCCCACCCTTTACAGACCCCTGTCTCCCCAGAACTCTTCCCCACCTGGCCAGGGTGGAACCTGGCAAGTCCAGGGTGTCTTGGGCGCGTCGCACACACATCCAATCTCTTGTCTCCCGACCTCCGCCCATGCCCTCCTCCTGCCATCCTCCTTCCTCATTGCCAAACATAGAGTAGGTGCTCAATAATTATTTTTTAAATGAATAAATGAAGCGACATCATTAAAATCATCAGCATCCGTGTCTTTGGGGAACCAAAAGAAAATATTGTTATTCATCAAGTCTAATGCTAAGAGCAAGCTGTCACAGTGGACTTCAGAGCTCCACGAGCTCTAGACCCCAGCTCTGCCACCTAAGCAGCTGTGTGAATTTGGGTAGGATACTTCGATTGCCTAGGTCTGCAACCCTACCCCCACCCCCGGGTCTGTAAACTGCACATATATAAACAGCACCCACATCGAGATAGTGCGTGTGCCCAGCACATAGGACGCATTCGAAAGGTGGCAGGTGCTGTTTTTGCTGTACAGTCTCCCTCCCCCCACGCGGTCCATATTCCCACCGGCCTTTTCATGCTTTTCCCTTGAATCTGAAGTTTCGGGCATGTGTGATATTATCCTGAATGCCGGGTGTAGGTCAACAGAAGTGTCTGTGACAAACAAGAGAAAGGAAGCTGGCCATTCCCTTTCGCTGGCTACCGCCTTTCGCAATAATGTGCTGTATTTGTTGGAGGGCTTACATGGGTCGGTTTTGTGAGTTGACATAAAAACTTGTTTCTGCCAAGTGATTCAGGTGAGCTGGGAATTTGCTTGAGACCTGTGTTGATGCTCCCTGAATACAAAGGGGCAGGGATGTTGTATGCCTAAGAAAAGGCTGTGACCATGACAATGAGATCAGGGTGTGTGTGTGTGATTTTTTTTTTTTTTTTTTTTTTGGTTTACAGAACACATTCTCATATACATCACGTGTTTTCTCTCAGTCTCCTTAAAATCTCAGCCTCTTTCAAAATCTAGTCCAGCCACCCACTCTTTCCTGGCTTCCCCCTGTCCCCCAGGTATTTCATAGGATGAGAAGGGACCTTGGGGCTCCTTCTGTTACCTGAACTGTTCACCGCAGCCTCGTCTCTGCCTCTGCGCTTGTCCATTCCAAAGCCACACTCCATACTGCGTGTTCTTTCTGAGATCAATCTCACCATGTCACTCTCTTGATTAAACCTTCAAAGGTTCCCCATTTTCCTCAAGGTAGAGTTCAAAATGGCCCTAGTAATCTAATCCCAGCAATCAGCTAGGGTCTGGGAGGACCCTTGCTTATGAGGACCAGTTAGATTGTGGTGACTTCCCCTGTTGTCACCGATAATCTAATCCCAGGAGAAGCCAAACCACAGGCTTCCCTGGGCACCTACTCATATGGAACACTGTGCCTGACACAGGGTTCCAGGGTAAATCAGGCCTCTCTCTGCTTAGAGTCGGGGAGGCCATGGGAAGAAGAAAAGAGCAGGAACTAACATTAGTGAGTGCTTATTACTATGTACACTTCGCACACAGCAGCCTAAAAACTCAGTATTACTTTGAAAGCAAGGAAGTGGCTGGCTCAAGAGCCAGGGTTCATTCAAATCCAGGTCTCTCTGAGACCGATATCCAAGACCTTTCCTTAGTACCTTACTGCCTCCCAGAAACTTGTGGGTAAGGGTCTCAAGAGAGAGAGGGTGGCTAACCATGTGGCTGAGGGCTTTGGGGCCGGCTCAGGTGGGGCTATAGGACTTTTGCCTGGAGGCTACAGGGATTTTGTCCCTGAGAGGGAACTTAAAGGTGGGATGTACCCCCACCATCGATATCCTAATGACCACAGTGGCCTGGAGACCATTGAAAAGGCATTTTCAGCCCCGAGCCTGGAGCAGTAGATAGCTGGGCCAACCTATAGAACCAGACAGCCTCAGGCTTGAATCCTCGCTCTGGCCCCACTCCACAGGTGCGAACTGGGACAAATGCTTCACCTCCCTGTGCCCCCGTTTTGTCCTCAATAGAGCAGGAATTATAATCCATCCATCTCAAGTCTTGTTGAGACGATGGAGTAAGGTCACGTGGGCCAAAATGCTCTGTCAACTAGAAAATGAATTACACATTCTCTGTGCACATATAATACGATCCTCCAAACAATTTAGTGAAATAGGCAGGCAGGGATTTTTAAAAATTTCTTTTCAAAAATTAATTTTAATTTTACAAGAAATGCACGAACCCATTCTCTTAGATATCAGGGTCTTGCTGACAAAGCCAAGGACCCCTTTACCACCACCTCCAACCTGGTCTCCTTCCCACCTTCTCGGGGGTCACTGCTATGATAAGCTTGGTGTGGGGATCCCTGGGTGGCGCAGCGGTTTGGCGCCTGCCTTTGGCCCGGGGCGCGATCCTGGAGACCCGGGATCGAATCCCACATCGGGCTCCCGGTGCGTGGAGCCTGCTTCTCCCTCTGCCTGTGTCTCTGCCTCTCTCTCTCTCACTGTGTGCCTATCATAAATAAATAAAAATTAAAAAAAAAAAAAAAGCTTGGTGTGTAGCACTGCATCCTGTCTTGGTGCTTTAGTGTCCATGATCTGCACCCACAGAAAATAAGTAGCATTGTTTTGTATTTTTTAATATAAATGGATTCATACTAGATGTATCATCACTCTGCAACCTGCTTTTTTCTCTTCTACAATGTTTTTGAAAGCTATCAATGTTGATATATATAGCTCTGGCTTATCCCATTTAAGTGGCTATATTCCTTCGTATGAATATACTCCATTTTTATTTGTCCACTCCCTTACCAAGAGACATGTAGAATGTTTTCCCTTTTTCCCTTATCAGGAGCAATGTGTACGTAGTCACCCCATGCTGGTGTGTCTCTAGTATAGACTTCTGGGTTATGGGTTTCACACATTTTCAATTTTTATAGATCAAGGTGCAGCTTTTTTAAACAATAGTTCTCAGATAGTGAGCTTTTGCTATATTTTAGGATCTTCACGTGCATTGTCTTATTTAACCCTTGAAGTAAAACCACGTGGGAGCAACGATCACGTCCACTTCTCAGATGAGAAGGCTGAGACCCAGAGCCCTGTGGGATTTACCGACGCCTGTGGAGCTGGGTGGGACAGAGTGTGGACCAGGACCTGGCTGTCTTAGGGCAGGAGTATCTGGAAAAAAAAAGCAGGCCATTCTGGAGCCAGAACCCACAAAACTCCAGGTGGCGGGCATCTTTTGGTGATAATTCGAGGTGTCCAGGTCATCCCTGGGCCAGGAGGCTCATCTTGTCAGCTGGGAGAACCACCTTGCCCTTCATGAGGTTTCCTGAATGCAGATGTTGGGGTTGAGGCATCAGGGACAGAGACCAACCAGCAAGCACACGGAGCCATGCAATCCTAGGATCCAGGAGCTGGACAGGCCTTTGAGGAGAAACTGAGGCCCAGTGGTGGGGGTGAGGAGGACTTGCTCTAGGTCACACTGCAAGCCAGGGGGTGAGCACCATCAGGAGGCTGCCTTGTCCAGTGGCCAGAGCACTTGACCAAAGAGGCCTGGAAGCGTGGCTTGGTGGTCAACACAAGAAGCAAGCTAGACACTGTCCCCAGAAAGCCACAACCAGATGGGAGAGAGCAGGAGGGGTGGCCTCAGGTTGTTGAGGCCTGGCTTCTGCTCCTGGCTTTGCTCTCCCCTCCACAGGCCACCTGGGACGGCAGAGGCATGTCGTCTCTCTGCCTGGGCTCGAGACACCTTGCCTCCTACAACTGTACTTAGTCTTCAGTACCCTGTCTCTACCTCCAGCAGCACTTAATAAGCTCCATGCTCCCTCTCTTGAAAGCCCCCCTCTCACCACACAGGCCTCCCCAGCTGTCCCTGGTCCAGCCCTCCCTCTCAGCCTCCCCCCTGCAGCCTGTTTCTCCCACTTGTTCCAGCCATGCCAATCATACACCTCTCACAGGGTCCCCGCAGGAGGTTGCTATACTGTGCTGCAGCCCCCATCCCTTCGCCACGCTGAGCCTCTTATGAACTTGAGACATCCAGCTGGACCTCCTCCCAAATCTCTCTCCCCTGATCTCACCCCACCCCACTCTGTCGGGATTTTCTTCCCACCTGTCTCTTGGCTCCTATTTATTTATTTATTTATTTATTTATTTATTTATTTATTTATAATTTTTTTATTTGAGAGAAAGAGAGCACACAGAAGGAGAGGGAGAAGCAGACTCCCTGCCCAGCAGAGACCCCCATGTGGGGCTCCATCCCAGGAGCCTGGGATCATGACCCAAGCTGAAGGTAGACGCTTAACCAACTGAGCCCCCCAGGTGCCCCTGGTGGCTCCTTTTGAGTCACCTTTGACATCACCTCATCCACCTGGTCCCTCATTTGTTAAAAACACCATTATGTTTTTTAAAAAATACAAAGAAGTATCTAGAGAAAAAAACATGCAGAAATGACTTTAAATCTCACCAACCGCCTATTCCCCCATTGGTGCTTTTTGAGAAATAGATGTGGCACTTGTATCACAGGTCTGGGAACATGTGTAGGATGGGAGTTCCTCCCCTACCCTGCCAGCTGCTCCCCAGAGGTAAACCCTGTTCGCACTTTCTCCGAATTCCTCCTAGAAAAACGTTTTGTTCATGCTGGAGTATGAACAGTATTCACATATGTTTGAATATTATTTATTTACTGTGAAGGGATCATGCTAACACTGTTTTCTCCTCCTGCCACCCTTGAAATCTTGGGGCTTACCTGGCCTTTTGTTACTCCTCACTCTGGTCAGCAGCTGTCTCAGCTGCCATCAGTTGGTGTCTTTGTGGGCATAACACCCAAATCACTCACTACCATCTTTAAATTTCTTCTCTGAGGGGCACCTGGGTGGTTCAGTGGTAGGGAGCCTGCTTCTCCCTCTGCCTGTGTCTCTGCCTCTCTCTCTCTGTGCGTCTATCATAAATAAATAAATAACATCTTTTAAAAAAAGGCTCCATGCCGGGAGCCTGACGTAGGACCCGACGTGGGACTCAATCCCAGGTCTCCAGGATCACGCCCTGGGCTGAAGGCGGCGCTAAACCACTGAGCCACCCAGGGATCCCTAAATAACGTCTTTTAAGAAAAATAATTTCTTCTCTGGATTCCGACCCATATATTCAGCAGTCCTGTTGGCATCTCCACTTGGCTGGTCCCCAGAACCTCACACTTTTTTGTGGGTGTAGCATCTTCTGTCACAAATCGGCTTCGCTCTTTCTTCCCCAGCCTCCACCCCTGTCTCCCCAAATGGCTCTACTTCTCATCCGAGCCAACAACCTGGAGACCACTCTGGAAAGCCTAATATCATCTGTGGAGTCTGAATCCCGGATGCACCATGTAGGTCACTGAGACTCCCCGTGGTTCAATGTCTCACGTACTGTGTGGATTAAGAGATAGTACCGGTCGGGGGCTCAGAGCCTTCCCTGGCACACAGTATCTGCTCAGCAAATGCTGGCTGTGGCAATTACTATTATCCATGAACCCTCCCTTTCCTGGCCACCTATGTTCACTAAGTCACCCTCAACAGGACTGGCACAAAGCCTCCTGCCCAGCCTCCGGTTCCTCCAATCTGTTCTGCCCTTGGCAGCTGGAGTGATCCTTTCAGAAGTGTCACTGTCACTCTCCTGCTTAAACCCCCCAGTGATCCCTAACACATCCGAACCCCCAGGCTCTCTCTTGAGAGCATAAAGCACAGCACAGATTCCTCTGGAATGTCCCAGCTGTTTATGATCAGGGTCTTTTCCAATTGGCCCTGCTGAACTGACTGATCCATATTGTGACACCAGCGCACCTCCCCAGCCCCATTTCTCCCAGTTACAGATTATGTTTTCAACTGAAGCAAACTTCTCTCACGTCTCCAAACAGGACACGCCTTCTCTCTGGCCTCTAAGCTTTTTCACACATGCTGAAATCCCCTTCCCTGGGCCCTGAAATCCTCTTTCCCTCCTCCCCAATTGGCCCATTCATACTTATCCATTGGGTCCCTTGCCAAGAAGACCTGCCCTCATCCTGCCCCCAAAACAGCCTTTTGTCAAGTTTATCATATTCATGATTTCTTGGTGATGGGGCTAGGAGTTTCCTTCCATTACTGGTTTAAAATATTTTCTTGCTTCTGGTCTCTCTGCCACTAAAATGCAAGCCACCTAGGGCAGAGAGATTTGTTCCTCCAATGCACTGCTGTATGTTCAGCTCCTGGCACGGAGAGGGCATTCAGAAATCACGTATTAATTCATTTACTTGACAAATATTTATTGACCACCTTTCTGTGCCAGGTATTGTTCTATGCCCTAAGGGTACATCAGTGAATCAAACCAACAAGAATTCCTGTCCCAGTGAAGCATATATGCTAGGGAAGAGAGAGAGACAAACAATAAGCATAATAAATAAGTAAATTATAGGTTAGAAGGTGATAGAGCTATGAAAAAATAAGGGAAGCGTGCTTGGCAGAGCCTTAGTGAGAGGCTACAATTTTAGACGGAAAGCTTGGGTTACTTTTCACTGGAAAGATCATATTTGAACAAAGATATTAAAATGGTGAAGGAAGAAGCCCTGCAACTATCTAGAGGGGAACATGCCAGGCAGAGGGAACAGCCAGTGCAAAGGCTATCAGGTGGGAGCATGTCTGTCCCAAGGACAACCCAGAAGGCTCTCGGGCTTGAGCTGAGCGGGAGGGGACGGGATGGTAGGTCCCAATGGCTGCAGGTACAGATCGTATAGGACCTTGTAGAAACTCTGGCTTTTGTTCCCAGAGAGATGGGAGCCATTTTTTCCAAGAGCTTTCTCGAAGCATAATTTACACACTATCACATTCACTCATGGTAAGTGTTCAATCCAGTGAGTTTTGGAAAATTACAGAGTTGCACTACTCTTACTATCCAGTTTTCCATTTCTTTTACCCCAGCAAGACCCTTCATGCCCATCTGCAGTCAGTCTCCATCTCCACTGCCAGCCCCAGGCAACCACTGCTCTGTTTTCTGTCTCTATAGATTCACCTTTGCTGGACATTTCACGTAAACAAAGTCATGCGATATGTGGATTTTTTGCATCTGGCTTCTTTCATTGAGCATAATGGTTTTGAGATGCTTCTGTCCGTACTGTAGTATATACATACCCACAGTTTGTTCCTTTTTTGTTGCTTAATAGTGTTCCTTTGTGTGGATATACCACCCAGTTGTTCATCCATTCATCAGTTGGTAGGTTTTTTTTTTTATTTTTTATTTTATTTATTCATGAGAGACACACAGAGAGAGGCAGAGACACAGGCAGAGGGAGGAGCAGGCTCCATGCAGGGAGTCCGACATGGGACTTGATCCTGGGTCTCCAGGACCATGCCCTGGACTGAAGGCAGCGCTAAACCGCTGAGCCACCTGGGCTGCCCAGTTGGTAGGTTTTTAATTGTTTGCACTTTTTGGCTACTTTGAATCATGTTGCTATGAACATTTGCTTACAAGTCTTTGCGTGGACATTTATTTTCATTTCTCTTTAGGTAGATACCTAGGAGTGAAATTGCTGGATTGTATGGTAATTTATGTTTAACTTTTAAGAAACTACCAAATTATTTTCCAAATGGGCTGCTGATGAAGCATAGCCTACAGTAAAGCAAGGATGGAAGCCAAGAGACCGGTTGTTTAATTAATGTAATTAATTAAATAAACCCACTGGGTTCGAGGAGAAAGGAGTTCAGACTGTCATTGGGTTGGCACCAAAGACCCTCATGGAGGACCCAGGCCAAGAAACCCTTGACTGTAAACCCAGCCTTCCCAAACACAGATAGGCACAAGAAGACCTGTCCCACCCCTGCACGTCCCTCCGCGCTGCCCAATCCCCAGACACCTTCCACGCACCCAAAGCGTGGAAATCTCCAGTTTGGAGAGAGAATCAGCATCAGGCATGACTTTTCAAAGCTACAGAGCCCTCTCCCCCCAGGGAGATGACAAATTTTCTTTGCAATTAAAATTCCTTTGAAACTGGGACCAAGGAAAATTCAGAGGAGAGAGCTTTTTTAAACTGGGGGAGATACTCTTCTCAGCAATTACCATGTGTGCATTTTCACAAAAGCTGTTTCTCCTCCCTCCTTCTGCCAGGGCTCTGCTTCTGCTTTCACTTCAGGCCCAGGGGCTCTGCTTGGCCTTCACGACTTTCTCCTGGCTGGCCCATGCTTCTCTGCCCCTTCTTGGTTGCTGAATCCCTTACACATTCCAGCCTTCGCTTCAGGCCTTTACTTACAGTGCCACCTCCTGTGGGTCCTCCTTTCCTAAGCCAATGGCTAATCTACCATCAAGTTACACTTTGATGCTCACCTTGGTCGTATCCTCTACCCCCTGCCATTGTCCTTCCTGATCGCACAGAGATCCTTCCCCTCCTTGGAGCTCATAGCCCTGCCTCTTTGCACAGCTCACTGAGCTCTGATCATAGTGCTCTGTTGGTATCTTGGCCTGGGAGTGTGATGTCCTGTGCATTGGAAGAAGCAGGGATGTTGGAGACTTGGGTCCACTTCATCCATTCAATCAATACATATTCATTGAGCCGCTACAATGTGCCATGCACAGTGCTAAGCCCTAAAGATTAGCTTTTCTGGGTTTAGAAATAGGAGGCTAGGTTTTTTTTTTTTGACCAACCCTTCAGCTGAAAAGAGCTAAGAATGATAGATAAAATAGAAAAAACATCTTATTAAAGCATCAAAGCACTGACAAGTAAGCTCTTTGTAAGGAATTACCAGGAATTATTAGGTCAAAACTGAAGGGAAAACAGAAACCCAGAGAAGTTAGGAAGCATAGAATCTGCTTTTGTCCTGAGGGCATTTGCTGATCTCGGAAATTTTGAATTTGTTTTTTGATGATCTCACAGCATAAAGGGAATTGGAATTGAAATCAAAGTCCATGGCCTGCATAAGGTAGGCAGTCAAGTAGGCGATCCTTACGGAAATAAGCTGGGACTCCAGAGGGCTTCACCCTTGGGGTAAGGGTGAACCAAAGGTAGCCCAGCCTTGAGTCATGGATTGGCAGCCTCATCCAAACTACTTGGGTATTCCAGGGAACTTCAAGCCTTGGATTTTTGTTTAAAGCAATCCCAGAATGGTTGCACCACAGCCAAATGTAAATCCTTTTTAGAAAAAAAAAAATCTTCATCCTGAATTTGAAATTCTTCCTAAAGAAAAAAAAATCCAATTACGATGGCCAACACACAGTCAAAGATAACCAGACATGCCAGAAAACAATGCTAATGAGCTAAGCACTAGAGGTACAACATGAGCAAACAAATGATATTTCTTGCCTTGTGGGGCTTATAGTCCAACAAAACAGACAGACTTCAGGACTCTTTTCAAGGCCACTAACACCCTCTGAATTGCCCAGGGGAGTCTGTCACTTCTCCAACCTCAGTTTACCTTGCCTCTCAGCAGCTTTCAACATGCTGATCTTTAGTTCTACTCTTGGTTTCCATGACGCCACGTGCTCTTGGATGGCCTCCAACCTCACTGGCAGATACTTCTCAGTCTTTGTGCCTCCTTTCCTATCTCATCTCTGATCTTGGAGTGCCCCAGGGATCACTTCTGGGCCCACTTCCTGTGTCTCCCCAAGTGATTTCATTCATTTCCTCAGCATTAAATATTACTACATGCTGATGATCTCAGATTTATGTCCCCTCTCCTTGGAGCTCCAGACTGCTGCATCCAGCTGCCAGCGACACATCTCCACTTGCAGGTCTCATGAATGTATCAAACATACCTAAAAAGGAATCCTTATTTCCTTCCCCAACCTCCTCTCCCCTCAGTTGCTCCATCCTGGTCGGTGTCACACCATCCAGTGTCAAGCCAAAAATCTAAGAATCATCCTGAATCCCTGGTTTGAATTAGGGTGGTGATGGAGATGATTGCAAAGTGGTCAACTTGAGGAGTTATTTAAGATATAAAGTGAACCAGACTTCTTTTTTTTAAGATCTCTTTCTTTCTTTCTTTCTTTCTTTCTTTCTTTCTTTCTTTCTTTCTTTCTTTCTTTCTTTCTTTCTTCATGAGAGAGAGACATAGGTAGAGGGAGAAGCAGGCTCCCTGTAGGAACCCAATGTGGAATTCAATCCCAGGACCTTTTTTGTTGCTGTTGTTTTTAAGATTTAATCTACTTGAGCACATGTTATGCCAGGAGCCCATCAGACAGGGGTAAAGATAGGGCAAGAGAAGGGATAATCCATAGTGTACAGCTTCTCAGATGCCAGGGAGGTGTGAATGGACTCCAGAACCCAGACCAGGGGACTGGACTCTGCCAAGAGAGACATTTACACCACTGCAAAGGGCAGTAAAGATGGGGATAACCATGCTCCCTCATCTCTGAGATGGGGATATAGCAGAGCCCGCCTCGTGGGGCGTTGGGGTGGGCACTCTCTGAATGGATTTTTATAACGGGCCCACACTAGGGAGGTATGGCAGGTGGTAAAAGCTATACAAAGAGCCACTATTATTATCTTTCAGTCTCATGACTCTGAGAGATTTATTATTGCTCTTGCAAGTGGATAATAATAATCAAGCCTCACCTGCACTCGACTCTTTCCAGAGGATTACTTTTGTATTCATCATCTATTGGAGCCTTCCAACAAACCCGGAAAGATTTATTTTCCCCGTCTTACAGAGGAGAACACTGAGGCTCAGAGAGGTGAAGTAACTTGCCTGACGTCACACAGCTGGCAGCAGCAGAGTCAGGAGTGCAGGTCCAGCTCCTGCATTCTCTGTAAAGATGATGCAGACTTTGGGCCTCCCCACCCGCTTTGCGTCCCTGACAGTACAGCCCTGTGTGTCAGCTCCATTTTCTTCTATACTTGCTCTGTTCCCTGGAGATGGGGAATCCCTGAATCTGTAGCTTGAAACTCAGGAAGGAGGGGATTAAGTTCTGAACCAGGCGCTGGGCTTACGGGCTCAACTTGCTTCCTCGTGGCAGCCTGAGACGAGAGATTAGGGACAATGACCCTCTATCTGTCAGCTGCATCACTTGTCAGGAGAGAGAATAAAGTAAAATCTGCCTGAGCCCCTGCATCAGTGCTGCCTCTCTGTCACCCCAAACGAGGTCCTGTGCATGCTCTTGGGGGGGGTGATTTGGCCAAATGGTTTGCAGACTGTAGCCCCAGCAGCCCCAACCTGTGAATGTAGAACCTGTGAGAAATATTCTTTTCCCACCCATCCCAGGCACGAGTCATAAAGAGTGTTCTCACCCACAAGTTAAGACCCAGCTCTTTACCAACATGCTCAGCCTGGTCTCAATTTACCTTTCCATCCTCTTCACCACCACCACCCTATTCCCCTTCACACTCTGAATATTGCTTCCTCCAAGACTTTGCTCAAGCAGGTCCCTCTGCCTGCCATCAGCTTTCCCCCTTAGCCTATGTGGTGAACCCATACTTATCCTTCCAGGAGCAGTTCAAATGTCACCTGTTGCGGGAAGCCCTACTTGAGTCCCTTAGATAAAAGCAAGCTTTTCTGGAGCACCTACTATGTGCTGGTCCTGAGTTAGGCTCTGGGATACAGAGATGCATCAGATCCTGGCCCTGCCACCAGTAGGAAGAAGTGATGATGCAGAAGGCCCCTGGGACATGAATGGGGAGTTGCAGAGGAAGTGGGAAGTGACAACCTCTAATGCACAGGCTTGGGACAGGGGGAGTGTTGACTTTAGGCCCCAGGCCCAAGAACCCGAGTGACAGGCAGTTTCCCTGGCAGATAAGCCATCCTTGCTTCTCGCCGGTATGCTAGCCTCTTCTGGGCACTTGTGTCTGCTCCCCCATTCACCAACAAGCCATGTGGAGTGGAGAGAGGCAGCGTGGAGCAGGGGAAGCACCTGGTTAGGAGCGTGGCTCTGACGTCAGGGTGCTTTGGGGACATTAGGCAAGTCACCTGACTTCTCCATGCTTCATCCTTCCGCAAAATGGCAATAGAATAGTATCTGCCTCATAGCGTCGTTCAAGAATTAAGTGGATTATACATGTGAGATGCTCAGAATGGTGGTATCAAGCACTCAGTGGATGTTAGCTATTTTATTACTAGTTGTCATTTTAATTGGCAGAAGATTCGGGCCCATCATCAGCTCCCCCTGTGCATTAGGGAAATTCATCCCCTCTTTGAGCCTCTCTCCAGCAGGAAAAGGAGGAAGGACTGGGTTGCCAGCTCTGATATTCTGGGGTAGGAATAAAGGGAGGTAGTGATTGTAAGGCGGGGGGTGGTATAAGAAGAGACTCAGGGGCAGAGCTGAGGACTGAGCAGCCGGGGAGATCCCTAGGCAGTCTACAGTGTTGGTGAGCCACAAAAGATAAGTTAGCAGAAGGGAGTTAGCAGCTGGATCATGGAAGACGTTAAATGCCAAAACAATGCTTCTGAGGGGTGACAGGGCTTGATCAATTATTTGGAGACTGTGTCTAGTCATTAGAGAGATAATGGGCCCTCCAGAGAGGCAGTGATCTCCCCATCCCTGGAGGAAATGAGCAGGGACTGAGATCTAAGGGAATCAGACATCAGGTGGAGAAGCCAAGGTCTTAGAGGACCTGAAACCCCCTGAGAGATTCTACACCCCTCCAGGAGCAGCACTTAGGGGAAGAGGTGGTGCCCCAGCCCTGGACTCGACCGCTTCCTTGGTGTGTGACCTTGGATCATGCTCGCTGGCCCCAGTTTGCCGGTCTATAAAACGGGGGGATGACAGTGTCTGCATCATGGTGGTGTAAGGATGTGCAGTGACAGCATCCATGTGCCTGTCACGGCTGAGGTTACTATGACCTCTCTGCCTCAGTCTCCGGGAGCCCCTTCCCACTATCTTGGCTTCTCTCTCCTCCATCCTAGGAGGAAGCGGCCGCACTGGAGTCTGGGGCTGACGAGGCTCCAGCCTGAAGCCTCCCTAAGGAGCTTGCCATGGTTACCAGCTGCCTGCAAGGAGAGGCCATAAATCCTGCGCCCGGGGTGGTGGGAGGGAGGGCCCCACGTGTGGGGCAGGAAGGGGGGCAGCTAAGTGGAATTGAATCTTGTTTAAGGAGGAGGCCCACGCCTCCCCGGGCCTGTAATTTACTGCGAGGTTGACAAGATGAAAGCGGAATTTTCAGTGGCATAATCGCCGGGACCTCGGGGAACCACGGGAGATGAGCCACCAGGCAGGAGGTGGCGGCCAGGCTGTGAGCGAGCTCCAGGGCTCTGATCCCGCCGTGAACACGGCAGGCGGTGGACGCAAGGTAGCGGGGCTCAGAGCTGGGCCAAGGCCAGCTGGCTAAGCCCAGGGCTCAGGCCACGTTGTGTCTGCTGTCATCTCCAGAGCTGAGGCCAGGCCCCGGGTTTTTCAGCAGATTTGATGTAGCAGAACGTGCTGCCCCGGACGGCGGTGCCAGCAGCTACTGACAGCCCTCAGCTTAAGCCTCTTCCCGGGACTGCCCTCAGCCAAAGGGAGCTGTCTTGCTCAAGGTCACACCCTCTGGAGGGGTGGGCAGCCCATGTCCAGTGTCTGGTAGATGCATGGAATCTGGTAGATGCATGGAATCGAAGCCCGGCCCCTTCTCTCGACTGGGAGCATCGCTGCTCAGCGAGCCCATGGATCGTGGATCGGGCTGGGGCCTCCACTGGGACGACCTCATGATTCAACTTCCTCCTCACCACCAGCACCTCCCTCCTGCGGTGTTCCCCACAACTCTCCACAGTATACCTCCTGCAGGCCAATCTCTGCCCTGGAGCCTGTTTCCAGGGAGCCAGACCTGAGGCCTTCTGTCACGAGGAGGAAGCTTGTTTTATTTTATTTTATTTTATTTTATTTTATTTTATTTTATTTTATTTTATTTTATTTTATTTTTTATTTTATTTTTAAGATTTATTTATTTGAGAGAGAGAGTGCATGCAAGCGATTGTGGTGGGTGGGAAGGGTAGGCAGAGGGAGAGAAGCGCCTCCCCGCTGAGTGTGGAACCCAATAACACATGGGGCTCAATCCCATGACCCTGAGATCATGACCTGAGCCCAAGAGTCAGATGCTTAACAGACTGAACCCCCCAGGAGGCTTGTTTCAAAGCAGCATCTGTGTGTAGTGTTGGGATGGAGTCACAGAGACTTCTTTTCCAGATGGGGAAACTGAGGCCAGAGAAGGAAGAAACTTACCTGGGAACACTTGGCATTAGGGGCAGAAGCTAGGACACTAGACTCCAAGCCCAGGAGTCCAACACCTCCATTTCACAGCAGGGAAGACTGAGGCCCAGAAGGTTGGAGGGTGTGACTCCCCATCTGTTACCAGGCGCAGGGGAGGGGCGGGGCAGGTAATCGAAGCAGTGTGCACGGCTTCGGAGTTGAACCCTTAGCCACGTGGTCGGGAACCACCTCTTCTTGTGCCTCTGTATTTCCATCAGTGACAGGAGAAGCTAAAGCCGGGCTCAGGAGGGTGGTGTGAGGATGGTCGAATGAATTAGCCATAGAGCTCGCGCTGGTTGTGTGTTGGGGGGTGAGGGGTGCCTTCACACACGTCTTGATGACTCACTACGGAGATGGTAGGTGCACCGTGCTTGATCTCCGTGGTGCCACTTCCTGGCCACCCAGCCCCGGGCTCCCAGGTCAGTGCCAGAATCTGCTGGGAGCTATCCCAGACCAAGGACAGGCTCAGACTTTCCTTGTTCAGGGCCCAGCTCCTCCACTTCCTGGCTGTCACCCAGAGCCAGCTACTTCACCTCTCGGCGCCCCAGCTTCTTCATCTGTAAAATAATAATCAGACCGTGGCACAGAGGAAACAAGGTAACTCGTGTAAAGTACTTAGCACAGTGGTCAGTCAGCCCAGCTTCTTCACATCTACCTCATCAAATATTCAAGTCCTGGCACTCAGAAAGCGCCCTCAAATGTTGCCTATTAGTATTATTATCATTGCTACTGCACCAGACGCTCTGGGGACGCAGGGATGTATTTTGAGCAAGTCCCCCTCGTTACACTGCCAGCATGACCCTTGCCTTCTGACGACCCCTGGAAATCACAGTTTGACTTTTCATTGTAAAGAAGCCCAGAGAGGGCAGAGACTTGCCCAAAATCAGCTAGCGTGGCCGGATCAAAGCCAAGTTCCAGCCTGTCCACTCGCCTTCCAGTCTAGAGAGCTTTCTCTTGTACTGCAAAGGGACGGATTCCTTAATGTCATCTGCGGGTTGCAATAAAAATTAACTACCCTGAATATGTCATCATCAAAGCAGCTCCAAGACAGAGAAGGGATTAAGGGAGACAAACGAAATGTGTCAGAAGTGCTCCTGGGGTACGGAAGTGGGCTCTGTAGTGGCTCTTTGGAGGTCCCCCTACCCTACTGGGCACACACACACACACACACACACACACACACACACAGCCGGTCTGCTGGTCGCCTCTGCTGTGGGGGTGAGACTCACTACGAGGCATAGGATGGGCACTACCTGAGACTGTGAGCTAGCAGAGCTGACGATGGGGCTTGGCCCTCGTCCGGCCCAGGCTCTCTCCCTGCCACTCTTAATACGTCCCACTGACAGATGCAGAGCCACATGGGGCCACCTCAGTTCTCACCCCAGACCAGAGGGTAGTGCTTTACCATCTGAATAGGGGCAAGAGGTGAGTCCTTCTCTACCAAGGCTGCTAACCCAGAGCAGCTGGATGCATCAGGGCAAAGGCTCTGCTACAGAGCCTGGTCTCTGCCCATAGGGATCCTCTGCAATAAATAAATGGTCATACGCTCAGGTCTGGGGGACCTTCCCTCCAGCTGGAGCCAATATCCCAGGCACTGTGTGCATGTGTGTGTGTGTGTGTGTGTGTGTGTGTGTGGTGGGGGCAGACCCAGAGGGAGCATCAAGCTGCTGCTCGGATGGCAGAGCTGGGATCAGGTGTGTGCATGATGTGAGCAAATGCAGACCATCAGGGTCATGCAGACGGACCATCAGGGAGGTAGAACAGGGGAGAAGGAGGTGGAAGGGAAAGGAGTTGCTGACCAGGAAGAGGGCAGGAGAAAGGAGGAAGGAAGAGGAAGAAGGAGCATGGCTGGAATGGAGGTAGGGAACAGGGTATGGCCATGCTGTGGAGTACTATACAGCCGTGAAAAGGGCAGGCTCAAGAACAAAGACAAATCTCAAAAACATAATGCTGAGAAAAAGAAGCAAAACACAAAAAGAGTAGGATTCCATCTACATCCAGCTCAGGCACAAGCAAAACGAAGCTGAGACTTTAGGAGGGCATAGGTGGGTGATAAACTCTACAGAAAGACAAGGAGCCAGGATAGAGGGACACAGGGGGTGGCCGCTAGGAAGGGATACAGCAGAGGCTCCTAAGGAGGGGGCTATTTTCAGTGTTTTGATGGACGGGTGGCTCCACAGGGCTCATTTTCTATTATTGATCACTTATTGACCACTGTGCTAAGTACTTTGCATGAGTTACTTTGATTATTTGTTAGACTCCCCATTTATGATTTGTACAATTTTTGGTAGAAATGTTGAATTTCACAATTTTCGCTGAAGACAAAAAGCTGACAAAGAGGAGGAGGGAGAGAGGAGGAGCGAACGGACGAGGCGGCTCTGGCATGAGAGGGAGAAGGGGTTCCTGGGGCCATGCTTGGCTGGCACCACAGCGGGGCCCTGTCCCCCATCCGGCCGCGTTTGTAAAATGGAATAAATATTGACACGGCCAGGATGGTATTCAATTTGTCCTGATCACTGGGCTGCGGTGAGTTCTGACAGGGCTCGGTGTAAAACAGCAGCTCGGGATGTAATTTCTACTGTCAACATGATGTACAGCGGACTCTGCCCGCGGCACCAGCAGGCGGGCAGGGCGGGGGCAGGGCAGGGAGACAGGTGCAGGCCGGGGGCATCTGGGGTGGAAGGTTCTGGGCAGGCCAGCCCTGGGTAGGCGAGCGGTGGCAGCCAAGGGGCATGTGTGTGTGTGTGCGTGTGTATGCATACGCGTGTGTGTTCGTCACTTGCGTGGGAGGTCGGGCCTTGAGAAGGGACCCAGGCACAGGGTGAACAGCATCAAGAGGCGTTGTCGGGAGGGACATGGTTCGTGCTTAGAGCCAAAGGCAAGCCTGTCCTTCCGGGCAGTCACCCAGCACCCTACCACGGCCTGTTTGGATTCCAGATCCACCACCAACGAGCTGTGTGACCTTGGACAAGTCCCTCAACCTCTCTGAACCACTGTCCCTTCTTCTGAAATTTTAAAGACAGCTGTGAGTTGTGAGAATTCAATCAGACCACTGACATAAAGTGCTCTGCATAGAACTAAGTGTTACCTCTTATTATTAGCTAATTGGATGGCACCACGCCTGGCACACAGTAAAAGCTCTATAAATGTTACCTATCATTATTCTCACTGACTCAGAATCGGCTCAATATATGCAACCTGCCTTTCTTTCTCCCTTCTCTTCCTTATATCCGCCAAGGCTCTTCCACCAAAGGAGCAAGGCTTGGGACAAAGCCTACTGGGTCCCCCTGCCCCCGCATCCTTACCAGAGGGAAGTGAGATTGTGAAGGGGTAACAGTAACTTCCTGTATGGAGCTACTGTGAGCAGTAAGTGGGGTGGAGCCCAAAGCGTTAGTAGGTGCTCGGCGGATGTCAGCTAAAACAAAACAAAAGCTAAGAGTTATTCTTGATGTCGCCAACCCCCCCCCACCCCCAGCTGCCACTTCATTCGCTACATCTGATCCATCTGGTCTGGTCCCTTTGCTTCCTAAATATTTCATATCTGCCACTTCTTCTCCACCCCAAGGTGGCCTCCCTGGTCTGAGCCATCACCACCGACTCTGGCCACGCTGCCACTGCCTTGCTCACTGGTCCCCTGCTTCCTGTCCTGCACATCCGCAGTTTGGTCTTTAAGCGGCAAACTCGGTGATCTTAAAAACACAAATTTGATCACATCTTCTGTGTTCTATGCCTTCCTGTTGTTCTTGAGCCAGAATCTAAACTCCTTAAGCTGCTGGTAAGCTGCCTCGCCCCCGACGCTGTGCTCCGGCCCCTGAGCTCTGAGGCCCTGGCTTTTTGCTGGTTCTGTTACCTGCAGTTTGTTCACTTGCTCCTCCTCTATGTTTCAGCTCAAAACCCCTTTCTCGGGGGATTGCCCGTCACCAACCCATCTGCCCCTAATGAGAGTGTGTCTCCTGTGAAGTGTGGGGGGTCTTTGTACTTTCTGGTTGTGGAACATTGTACATGTACCCATGAGATTATTGGGTTAACAAACATCTCTCCTTACACACACACACGCAACAGAAGGCCATGGCCATGGGACTTTGATTCACCCACGACTACATCCTTAGCCTCCAACACAGCCTGGCCTATAGTAGGTGCTCGATAAATATTTGATGACTCAATAAACAGAAGCAGCAGAAGGAAACGGTGCCACCTGTCCTTCTGTTCATCTGTCCATCCGCTCATTCTTTTATCCATGCCCACACAGAGCAATAGTGGAGGCGCCCACAGCCAGCAGGTCAATCAAGGGAGAATTTGGTTCTGAGCCACGGCTCAGACGAATGAGCTCACAGGGGTCTGGGGGAGGAGGCACAGAGCAGAGGCCAACTGGGCTGGGTGTGGAGGGGTGGGCCAGGGTTGCACATAGGGCAACAAGGGAGAGGGCATTCCTAGCACAGGGAACAGCAGGAGCAAAGGGCCTGAGGCATGCAGGTTGGAAATAGTGGGTGGAGCCCTCTGCTTGAGAGATAGACATAGGAAAAGAGGCAATGGCCATGAGGTAGGGTGGGCAGGTCTGGATCTCCCAGGGCCTTGAGCAGCCACGTGTGTGGTGGCAGACAGTACAGGCTTTGGAGCTAACAGCCCCGGGTTCAAATCCCAGCTCCCCAACATACCAGACAACTTCTTTATGCCTCTGTTGGCTCATCTGGAAAATGAGGGCAAGTAACAGTACGTACCTGAAAGGATTGTGTGCAGCTTCATTGAGCATGAGAAACCCTTTGTTACTCCGGATGGTACCTAATGAATGGTAACTAACTCACTTTGTCTCAGAGAAGGTTTCAAACAGGGAACCTTCTAGACTGAACTGGGCTTCATGAGGGCATATTTGTGCTCTGCATAGACTGGGGGACAGACTGGGGGCCCTTGGAATAGCCTTTGCAGATGGGGTGACCATGTGAATGGGATGTGTATGGCCTCGGCTCTGCTCATCCCCTCTCCCCTCACCTCCCACCTCTGCCTCCCTAGGTAATGGGCCAGCTACCTGGCCCAGAAGCTTTGGTAGATCCTGACCCCCCCACACACAAACACACTCAGAGATGTAACCCCCACCCCACACCGGCAATACACTGCTGAGTTTAGAGGACATGGCATCACACCCACCCACAGCCCCAGAAATAGCCGATGGGCTCAGCCCACACACAGCAGACTCCCATCCAGTCCCTCCCTGCACACTCACTGCACCTCCAATGTACAGGGAGTTGTTCGAGGGCTGTTTTGGCCTGAAGGGAGAGCACTGAGCTGGTAGAAATAATTTCCCCCCAGGGAGAAGACAGCAGCCAAGCACAGAGAGCTCTGGGCTCAGGATCCAGTGGGCAGAGTGCCGCGGGGATTCGGAGAGGGCAGACAGGAGCCAGGCTGCAGGGCACGGCCCCCGCTGGCAAATCCCCCCCTCCTCCCGGGCACCAGCTTTGTACTACAGCAGGAGGCACCACCCTTACCCCGTACACACCTCACTCTTCTTGGAATGAGGTGTGCTCGTGGGCTCCAGGGCAGTTGTTAAGTGCATGAGTGAATAAATCAACAAGGAGACAAATATCTATGAACCCCTTTTACCTACTTGGTGCAAAACAGGGGTCCGGTAGTAGTTGTCAGGTGACCAGAAATAAGAACAACAGCCAGTATTCTCACATCAGCTAATATTTATTACCAAACATCATAGATCCCACCATGTGCATCATCCCATTGATTCTTCACATTGACCCTAGCCCCATTTCTCAGATGAGAAAACCGAGAGAGACATGGAACAAATTTACCAAGGTCAAACATACAGGAATGGATGCGACTCAAACCCCTGACTTTGGACCCCATCATCTTAGTTTCCCTGAATCCCCAGAGATAGGGGCTAGGAAGATTATCAGGAGCTTTAGGGAGGAGGCAGAGATGAGGAGCTCCAGGCTACTCCATGAAGTCTCCCCCACTTTATGGTGCCTGGGGGTCGCTGTGCCCAGCCCCTCTTCTTGGTCTTGGCAGAGAGAGAAGGTAGGAAATGAATGTGGGATGGGTAGATAGGAAGCCCTTCCTCTGTCCCCAGGGAGACAGCCAGATGACAAAGGAGAGCCTGGAGCCACTGAGCTGGCAGTCATACAGCCTTGGCAGCAATGATACCAAGGCATTGAGAAATCAAGAAAGGACATGCCGGCCACTCAGCCTAGACACTGGAAAGACACAGTGTGGGCAGTGGCAGTGATGCCCAGAGCATAGACAAGGCCACAGCAAATCAGCAAGGCTGGCAGGTCCTCACTGAGAGGAAAAGAATGTTGCCCAAGCAAATTCTGTCTGAGGCAAGACTCTCCAGGGTCCCTCCCAGGGCCAGCTCTTGCGTGGCTCTGCCAGGAATGTGTGGGAAGGAACAGGGAGGGATGGAAGAAGCAATAGTCATGGTTTCTGTCCTCCAGAAGCTTGCCGTCACTGCTGACACCAAATCCCAGAGACGACTCAGCCAGACAGGTCCAAGGGAGTTCAGAGGAGAGAGAATGAGAGTCTGGAGGAAGTAGGGGCTAGAACTGGATCCTCAAGGCCCAAAGTGGGTAAAGTCAGTCGTTCAACATCACCAAAGCCACAGATTGTACCATCTTTCTTAGTAAGTCCCTAGAGCTTCTTGGAGGGTGGCTTCCTTCATTGTCCCAAAGTGGCTGCTGTAGCTCCAGCCATCCCCTCCTCACACAAGCAGAAAATGAAAAGTTTATCCTCAAGGCCTCTCTTTTTAAAGAGCAAAAAACAAGTCCCAGAAGCTCTCCAGCAGGTATCCCTTTATATCTCACTAGCCAGAGTTGTGTCACATGATACTTTCTAAAACAATCATTGATGGGGACAGGGGAATGGTTCTCACTGGTTTAGACTAATCACTGTTCACAGGGGCTGGCTGAGCACATGGCCAAGCTTGGGAGCGAACACCGAAACAGAATTGAAACAAGAAAGAAGGACTAGGAAATGAACTGGCTATTAGCAGCAGGCCCATCTGTTTCCCATCCCTCTCTTTTATATATCGTGAAACCCAGCAGGCTGTGGGGTCAGGCTAGGGGCTAGGAGAGCAGGCAAAAGGAACCTTCAAAAAACCCCCAGAGGGGCTGTCACCCACCCCCACCTGTGTCTCTGCCGACCTGCCTCCCAATCTCTCCTGAACCCACTCCATTCGAGCCTGCGCGCCCACCATGCCACCAAACTGGCTTTGATCAAGGCTTCCAATGACCTCCATGTTGCTAAAGCCAGTGGGGAGTTCAAGGTCCACATCTGACTTGACCTGGCAGTAGGGTGACTCTAGACTGGGAGTAAAGAGGGGAGGGGGGACAGGGGTGCTTGGGTGGCTCAGTTGGTTAAGCATCTGCCTTGGGCTCAAGTCATGATCCCAGAGTCCTGGGATGGAGCCCTGCATTGGGCTCCCTGCTCAGTGGGGAGCCTGCTTCTCCCTCTCCCTCTGCTGCTCCCCCTGCAAGTCCTCTGTGTGTGTGTGTGTGTGTGTGTGTGTGTCAAATAAATAAAATCTTTTTAAAAATGTTTTTTTTAAAAAGGGGGGGACACTCTCAGCAGTGGTGCCAGGACAACAGATGTAAAGCAGGACTGTCATAGGCCAAGCTGGACAGAGGTCTCTCCCAGACAGCGCAGCCTGCACAGTTGATGACCCATTCCTTCTCACGCACTGTCCTCAGTGGGCTTTCAGGATAACTCCTCCCTCTTTGCCTCCCCTCCCCTGCCCTCCTCTTCCCTCCAGCTCAGGCTCCTTCATGGGCCCTCTTCATCTCCCTGATTTCCGCAATGAAGATGCTGGGCCTCTCCACCCAGGAGTGTGCTCACTCCTTCGTGGGCTTGTCCGGTCTCAGCCCTAAATACCATCCAAGTGCCCAGCTTCACACCTGCAGCGGGGCCCCCCCGCGGCCGAGCCCCTGGTGGTAGGGGCGCTGGTCTGCTCCCCATGCTACCGGGTGTCCAACAGGCTTTGAATATAACACGTGCAAGACTGCGTTCCCGCCCTCCCCACACCTGCTCTGCCGGCGGCTGCCTTCAGCTCCGTGAGAGGGAGCCCCGCCACTCCCCTTACTGAGGCGGCCCGATGGTCACACTTGGGTCCTCTTCCCCTGGCAGCCCATCTGGGACCCACGTTGTACCTGCGGCACGGCTCCACTTCTCCGCTCCTCTGCTGCTCCCCCATGGTCCAAGCCTCCTTCGCTTCTCCCCTGCATTGTTGAGCCAATCCCCCCAGACCCCTTCCAGGCCCAGCTTCCCTCTATTTTGAGCACAATAGCCACTGAGATCTTTTAAAATGTAAATTAGATCATGTCAATTCTGCTCAAACCCTCCCAGGGTAGGGGTCCCATCTCACAGTAAAAACCCAGAGGAGACGCTGCAGGCTCTGATGCCCACCTCTGTATTTTCTCTGACTCCGTCTCCCGCTGCTGACACCCCATCACTCCACTTCAGCAACTAGGGATTTCTTGCTAGTCCTCCTGCACGCCAAACATGCACTGACCTCAGGACCTTTGTGCTTGCTGTTCCCGCAGCCTGGAATGCTCTTCTCCCAGCTATGTGCACAGCCTTGCCTCCTGCCCTCGCTTTGGATCTCTGTTCAGATGTCACCTTAGCCGTGAGGCCTTCCCTGACCACCTTGTATAAATTATCATTTATAGTAGATGATTGGGAAACAGAGAGAGCGAGCTAATCCCCACCCCTACCAACCCCCCACACACGCTCTAGCACTTCCTATGCCCATTACCCTGCTTTGTTTTTCTCAACAGCATTTACCATGAACTGTCATGTTCTTTGTTTATTGTCTGTCCCCCACTAGACTTGCAAGGACAAGGACTCTACCCATTTCTTTTCATTGTGCCTAGAACAACACAGTGGAAATTCGCAAATATCTCTGGAATGAATGAATGTGCATGAGATACACGCATACACGACGACACCCGCAGATGCAGGCCCGCACGCACATAGGAATCACATACAAGTACGTGGTTGGGAGAGTACATGGATCACAGGAGCTGAGGCTGAAGAGTGGAGAGGGCAAAGCCAACATTTATTGAGCCAGACGAGGGCTTGACTTTTAATTCCATTTGGGATGGAACAGCTGTGCAGTAGGTTGAGACCTGGGGCTCAGAGAAAGCCACCAACACACTCAAGATCTCATGGGAAGGCCTGGCAGATTCGAATGCAGGCCCGAGGCTCCACAGCGGCCTCCCCTGAAGGCCTGGATGGGGTCCCATGGTTACACCCGCTCAGAAGACACAGCTGGAGCAGGAAAGGGAGGAAGGTGGGGGAGAGAGGAGGCCGGAGTGTCTGCAGCAGTCCTGGCAGGGCCACGCAGAGTGGTGGAGAATTGGCAGGTGGCCAGGAAACCTGGCCAAAGCGTCCATGAGTGGCCCCGGGAGGGTGATACCGAGGCCTGGGGAGGAAGAAGAGGTGGAGGCTCTGAGGGCCCCGCCCCTCAAACTGTAGCGCAGGACCTGCCCTGCACCAGGGTGCCTGGCCAAGGGACAGGCCCCGGGGCTGAGCCACAGCCACCCTTGTTCTGCCAAGCGCCCCCCTTGGCACAGAGTTACATCCACTGAGAGGGGCGACTTTTCCTGTTCCTTCAAAGATGCACTACACCAAGGGCAGTCCTGGGTTCGAGACCACACTCTGCCACTTTGGTCGATACCCTTGACTTTGCCCCTCTCTAAAGTGGGACTTGACCTCTGGCCTTTGTTCCAGGCAGTCCTTCCAGGGAGAGCTCCTTCTGCTCCTGCACACCCCCAATTCCACAAGTCCAGATCCTTCTTGCGCTTTAACTTCCAAGGCCACCTTCTCTACGATGCTGTCCCTCCTCTGTGCCCCACTGTGCTGCGCTTGGCCCTCTGGCATTGAAGGACTTCCATCATAAAATTCCCTTATGGCCGGAGACCATTTCGGTCTCCTGTGGCTTTTATTGTATTAAATTCCTCTCAGTACTTCTCTTCACACACAGAATAAAATGGAAACTGCTTTCCCTGCTCCCAGTCCTGCTTGATCTGGCCCGTGCGCCCCAGTGCTGACTCATCTTTAAGCCACCCTCTTGCTCTGCACCAGCCACAGTGGCCTCCTTACTGTTCCTCAGCTTAATCCGGCCTCTGGACCTTTGCGTGTACTGTTCATTCTACGTGGAAACCTTTCCTGCCAGGATCCTTCTCATCTTTCCAGATCAGCCAAATGTCACCTCCTCTGAGAGGCCCTCCCTGATAGCACATCTCTAATAAGACACCCACTCCAGCCCCTCCATCATGCTCTTCTTCCCCCTTTTCTTGTCTTATATTCCTTCTTAACACATATCACCCCCAGAAATTCTCTGGTAGGTTTATTTCCTTTATAACTAGAAGGTCAACCTCACAAGGACCAGGACTATTTTGCTTTGTTCGCAGTGCCCAGCACAGGGGCTGGCATTGGGGAGGTGTGGTAAATACTCGCTGAAAGAGTAAACGAATAACCATAAGAAATGTATCTCTCTCCTGATATAGAGCCGAGGAACTGATTGTATCTTGCTGTCTTCACAGAGAAACGATGTTGAAAGTATGCAGATTGAATGAATGAATGAATGCATTTCTGGCTCCCCACTTGTAGTAGATGCGAAGGTTTGACTAATGAATGAATGACAGAATCTTTGAAAAGGTGGTGTAAAGAAAGAAAGGGAAGGAGGGAGAGGGGAGGAAACAGAGCAGCAATGGGGTGCCTGCAAACACCGGGGATCGCCCACCCCCGCACCCCCACAGCTCTCCCCAGAGGTGGTCCCAGCCTCCCCCCAGTCCCACCCTCCCATCGGCCCCTCCCCTCTGCATCCCTGCAGGGCTGTGATGGGTCCTGGAACTGCCTGATGGAGTCAGGGGAACAGTTCCTGCCGAGCCCGCAGGGAAGTCATAAGCTCCAGGAAATGAAGGCTGCGGAGCGATGCCTCCTCCTCACCCATAACTCCAGCCTCATTACGACCAGCCCAGGCTGTAACGGGGGAGATCAGAGCCGAATCCCCAGAGGCAGCAGCACAGCTCCAGGACAGCAGAGCAGGGCCACAAGGGGAGGGGGCGTGTCCTCATCCCTTGGCTCTACTTTCATGCCTAGGCCCCACAGGGTGGGGTGAGACAGGGGGTGAGAAGAGGTTGAGACAGGGGTTGGTGGGGGGGGCTGGGGATGCTCCTGCCAGGGTCACCGCATGACCTCCTGACCTCCATTAGTTCAGGCTGGGACCTGATGGGAAAGAGGGAACAGCACGTTCACCTGTTTGGGACTCCTCCCTCTCTTCCTGAGGGGCTGTGAGGTCTTCTCCTTCTCACTGCCCTGAGATGCAACTTTAACCTCCTCACGGTCCTCTCCTCCAACAGGTGACTCCCCACCCTGAACCCCTTCCGTAAGGAAGCTCCCTTTGCCCGTGCAGGGAAAGAACAGTGGGGAACCAAGCATGTGCAGAAGGAGTATAAAATAGCAACCTTCACAGTTGCTATGACATACAAGTCAGTTAAAGGCCATGCTGTGGAGCTGGGCCACAGGAGGTGGTCTGCATTTCTTCTGCCCCAAAGATTCCAGCCACCTTTGTTCCACAGGAGGACCTAGACGGGGCTGGGTCAATCCTTCTCGGATCCTCTGCCCAGCCACACACCTCATGTTTCCCTCCGGACTACCCCAACCAGCCAGACACCCCCTAGACTGCCTGCACACTCCTCTGCCACCATGCCCATCCCTTTCTCCCCTTGGGCTCAGAAGCCCCGCCTCCAAGAACAGCCTGGATTCCCTCCTACCACCTTCCCCTTCCAGACACCGGTGCCCACTCTCTTCCCTGAACCCTTCCTGGAGCCCTGCTCACACACCACCTGGCACCATTGTTGCCCACCCCACTAAACTGTGAGCTTATTTATTCTTTGTCCTAGCATCCCGACCAGACCGCCCAAGCCAATGATGCTCAGTGGAATTGAGCTGTTGAACTGAGCTGAAGTGGGCCTGGGGAGAGGGGAGGGGACTGAGCCCCTCACCTCCAGTCACTCTTGTCAGCGCCTGAAATTCCTCCATTAAAGCAGCAGTGCTGTCCCCTGTAAACACCCACATTAAGCCATTATTCATCATTATGGCTTGAGTAGGAGTTAGTCCCTCAGATCCTTTCTTGCTGAAAGCAGGATCTGATGGAGGTGAGGGAAGGAGAGATGGATTCATCTGGGGACGGCAGTGCTGGGCCAGGATGGGGAGAAGTGTCTCCCAGACTCTGCAAAAGGAGGGTTTTCCAGGGCAACGTGGAGGCACTATAGCAAGCTCAGAGGGGTTGTGGCCCTGCCCAAAGTCACTCAGGGCGCCTCCAAGCAAGGCCCCCTGGGACTCAGATGCCCCCCCCCCAAGGGGCCATGATCAGAGGGCCTTCCCTAGGCTCTATTTTTAATGGAATGACCTTTCACCTGCTTTCAGAAGGCAGGAATGTGGGTGGCAGGCTGGATGCTGGACTCTGTGCAGCAGGAGGCCTGGGTCCTGGGAGCCCTTGAAGACCTCTTCTAGAAGTGTCTGCTCCCTCTCCGAGGTGGAGAATTTCCAGGGGGTGGGCTGGGCTGGACCGATTGTCAGCCAGCATCAGGGGAAGCAGCTGATAAAGTCTGGGCTCCCCTGGGCACCGCGGAGAAGGAGCTGGGCCAGGGGCCGTGAGAAAGTGGGGGAGGCTGGGGGAGGACAGGTGCGTGATGGGAGCTGAAAGAAAGGATCCAGGGCTGGGGGGGGCGGGGTGCAGGGGAAGGAGGAGCAGAGCACTAAACCCGGGGGCCTAAGAAGTTAGGGACCCCTGGGGGTCACAGCAGGTGTTTAATTGTCGACTCCCCCGCCCAGCTCCCGAAGGTGCCTCTTCTGACGCTCTCTTGTTTCTCTCGCAGGCCCGGGGCGGGACGGCCCCCAGCCCTCCAGGGATCGGCGGGGCCCCGACCAGCACCCCTGTCTCTGCGCGGGGACCATGGCGCACACCGGCCTCGGCCTGGGGAGCCGCCGGGGCGCCGCCTGCTGATCCCGCGGCGGCGGCGGCGCGAGGGGGGCGCGGGCGGGGACCCCGGGGGCCGTCCATGCCCCGGGCGCGGCCGCGCCCCCGCCACCTGCAGCCGGGCGCCCCCGCCGCCGGGCGGCGCGCAGGGCGGCGGGCCTGTCCGGGTGCCCCGTCGGGGGCTGCGCCCCGGCGGCCGCGCTGAAGCCACCATGTGACCCGGGGCGCTCCGTCGTGCCTCCGAGCGCCCGCCGACGCCCCGCACCTCCGGTCCAGGCTCCCGGCCCCGGCCCGGGCCCCGGCCCCGGCCCGGCGCAGGCCAAGCATGAGGCCGCGGCCCGACGGGCGGGCGCTCCGGGCGGGGGCCGCGCTGTCGCCCGCGCTGCTGCTGCTGCTGCTGCTGCCGCCGCCGCCGCCGCTGCCGGGACCCCTGTGGGCGGCGGGCACCCCCGCGCCGGCTGCCCCCGGGGCTCGGCAGGACGGCGCGCCCGGCGCGGGCCGCGTGAAGCGCGGCTGGGTGTGGAACCAGTTCTTCGTGGTGGAGGAGTACACGGGCACCGAGCCCCTGTACGTGGGCAAGGTAAAGTGGGGCCCCGCACCCCTGCCCGCGCCCAGGACCCCGGAGGCCCCCAAGTCCCAGTCCCTGCCGCCTCCTCCCAGCCAGCAGGGTCCGCGCCCTGGGCTTGCCTCCTGGGCCCCACCCCCCTCCGGTCCCTCTCCCCCGTGCATCACAGAGCAGAGCGAGCTAGTAAGTAAACCCAGGCCGTCTTGTCGCTGGATGCATCTAGAATGTAGAAACAAGTTTGCAAATCTGATCATGTCACACGCACACTGTCCCCACCCTGCTTAAAATTCTTCAGTAGCTTCCCAGGCACTTGGGGTCAAGTCCAAATTTCATCGGTCTCCTACAAAGGTCTGGCTCCCCCTGCAGCCTCACCTCCTGCCCCACTCCTCTGAGTTTCACTCCCAGGGCTCTTCTGATGGTGGTCCTCTCAGCGCCCTGCGCTCTCCTGCCACCGCCCCTTCGCCTGGGTCATTTCCTCCCTCTGAATAGGTCGGTCCTGCTCGGTTTGCTGATTACTTTTTTTTTTTTTAAAGATTTTATTTATTTATGAGAGACACACAGAGAGAGAGAGAGAGAGAGGCAGAGACACAGGCAGAGGGAGAAGCAGGCTCCGTGCAGGGAGCCTGATGTGGGACTTGATCCCAGGTATCCAGGATCAGGCCCTGGACTGAAGGCGGCGCTAAACCGCTGAGCCACCCTGGCTGCCCCTGTTGATTACTTTATCCTGACACTCAGGTCTCCACTCAAATGCCACATCTCCAGGGAAGCCAGCCTGATCATGCAGGCTTAGATTCCCCTGTATGTGGCCATCCCTCCCTGTCACGTGCCCTCCAAGGTCCCCATATCTTACCTTCATCACACTTCATTATGTATGTGTTTGTTTGATTATGCAATTAATGTATATATTTCCTATCAGACTGTGCTTGTTTTGTACACTGTTAAATCCAGCACCTAGAACACATTCTTCATAAACTGTTTGCAATTAAATGAACAAACGAATGAATGAATGAAAGCTACTTTCTAAACTCTCTGAGTAAATGCTGGTTAATTGTGGCTAAGGATCTGTGCCTTAGGGATATATGAAGCTGGGATATGGCTTTTGTTCAGCCATTCAATTCCTAGTGCCTCATGGGTATGAGGCTGGAGAGGCAAAGGCAAGTAAGATCCAGCCTCTGCCGTTTGGGGGGCTCCCCAGAGTAGCAGAGATGCTCTGGTATGGAAAGCTTCACAGGTCAGCACCTAGCACTGAGTAGGCACTCAATAAATGGTATCCATTGGCTGGCTTCATGGAGGAGAATACACCTGAATGGTTTTTTTTTTTTTTAATATTTTATTTATTTATGACAGAGAGAGAGAGAGAGAGGCAGAGACACAGGCAGAGGGAGAAGCAGGCTCCATGCACCGGGAGCCCGATGTGGGATTCGATCCCGGGTCTCCAGGATCACGCCCTGGGCCAAAGGCAGGCGCCAAACCGCTGCGCCACCCAGGGATCCCATGAATGGGGTTTTTGATGTATGAGTAGGAGATCGTTGGGCTGATGAGGAAGAGGGCATACATAGGCTGTGCAAAGACTTGGAGGCCTTAGGGAGCCTGGCTTAGTCAGAGACTTGTCAACAGTGGAGGTATTGAAGTGGAGGGTGCTGGTAGGGCACAGTTCTGGTTTCTGCTGAGGCCAGTCAGCTTTCCAAACATGTTTGATAGCAGAGTCAAGGGAGGGGAGGGACCAACTCTGGAGTTTCCTGTGTGCTCAACAGGTCTGAGGATTGGGAGGCTGACCAACTGCTCAGGTCAGAAACTCAGGGCTGGAGGAGGGGAGGAAGGCATTGATGTAAATCTCTGGGTTTGTCTTGAAGGAAACCTAGATTTTCTCTGGTCTAGACACAGTAATCCCCGGTTCTTGGCTACTTTGCCCTCCATACCTGCCCTTGCTCAAGGTCACCTGGCAAACTAGTGACAGAGCCTAGGACAACGGACTCCCAGCCAGGGCAGTGAGATGGTGGGGCTGGCAGAATGAGGTGAGGGGATGGGGAAGGAGGGACCAGTTCCAGACCAGGTCTGGCGAGATTGGTGAGATAACTAAGAATGCAGGCTTGGGGGCCAGACACACCTAAGCTTCTGGCCTGCTTTTGCCAACCCATGAACTGTATTACCTTGAGCAAGTTGCATCACCTCTCTGAATCTGTCTTTTCATCTGTAAAAGGGGGGCTAAGAGAGCCCACTTGATAGGGTCGTTGAAAGGATTAAGGAAGAAAACAGTGTATACAGTGTTCAGCCTGCAGCCTGGTTGGCTGTTCATTGTTGTTTTCTCATTATTCTCATATGAAGCACTTAATCCTTAAACTGCAAGGTAGAAATCATCGTTCCCTAGTGTGGCAAGGAAACCGAGATGGAGAGAGGGCAAAGCCCTAGAGTGGGCAAGAGGCTTGGCCAGGACTTGAACCTGCGTGTGTCGGAGGCCCATCCCAGCCTCATCTCCAAACCTGTCCAAGGTCATACAGGCCTGGGAGGTGGATTTGGGTCCAAGAAACCCCCAGAGAGACAGGGAAGGACTCGCACGCATCTGCCTAGATATCAGCTTCATGCTGGCAGGTACCTGAGCTCTGCTCTCTGCCCAGCAGCTGGAGTTCCGAGGCTTCCCCAGCCACCCAAGTCCTGAAAACACAAGAGAACCCATCACTGGTTCAGCACTTTGCGCTGCATCCCGATAGTCCTTTGCATCTCAACAACATGACGGGAACCCTATCTCTATCTCCAGGAACCAGAGTCTGAGGCCTTAGTAAAGTCCCTTCATTGTAAGACCGGGAAACTGAGGCTAGAGGCAGAGAATATCATTGCTAAGGTCACCCAGCAACACAGTGACAGAACCAATCCAAGAGACCAGATTTCTGGATACTAGCGTGGGGCCCAATGCAATGTGACTGCCCTTGGCCATGAGCCAAGCATTGTGCCCAGGTCTTTCTTCTTGTGCCCACCTCTCCTAACATCCCCACTGCTGCCACGACCATGTTATCCTCCCCTCTGTCACCTTCACCCAGAGCCTCCCCATCTTAGTCCAGAGCCCTCCTCGTGCAGGGAAGAGAGAGAAGTTTCCATCTCTCTGCAAACATTTGCCCAGAGCACACTTTCTTTGGAAAAGTGGTATACAGTATGTGGTTCGAGGGGGCCAACTGGAGCCAGGCTGCTGGGCCCAAATCCCAGCTCTGCCCTTTATTATCTCTCTGATCTTGAGCACATTATTTAACCTCTCTGAACCTCAGGTTCCTTATCTGTTGAGTGAGGCTGTTCCTCTCCCCTCCTCAATGGGTTGTGTGGTGAGGAATCACTGAGTTCGCGCATGTCATGAGCCTAGAAGAGCCAGTGCCTGGCACCCGGCGTGTGCTGGGTGTTAGCTTTTATTATTATACTTTTATTATTCTAGGTCTGCCTGGTATTTCCACCAGCTTGAGCATCGCAGTGACTGTGAACCCCTGCCCCCAACCCTGAAAGTCTTCTCAAGCAACCGGATGTCCCGGTTTTTCCCCACCAACTGGTGGGGGGCAGGGGGAAGGGGTCGCTAAGCCCGCCCCTCACGCAGTATTCAATTCAATGAGGAGTATGAGCTTGGACTTTTTTTTTTTTAATTTTTTATTTATTTATGATAGGCACACAGTGAGAGAGAGAGAGGCAGAGACACAGGCAGAGGGAGAAGCAGGCTCCATGCACCGGGAGCCTGACGTGGGATTTGATCCTGGGTCTCCAGGATCGCGCCCTGGGCCAAAGGCAGGCGCTAAACCGCTGCGCCACCCAGGGATCCCTGAGCTTGGACTTTTAAAAACCACCTGTCCCCTTTTCCAGCCAAACCTCACCTTTGTGCAGGCAGTTGTATGTGCACACACACACACACACACACACACACACACACACACATGCTCGTACCATGCTGTCTCGCTCTTTGCGGGAGAAAAGACTTCTCCACGGTTTCAGTGAATTCACTGCTTCCTGGTCCCCCGCCCCAGGGAGCCGCTCGGAGCATCCGTCCTTGTCGAATTCCAAAGGTAGCTTAGCAACAGCACCATCCGCCGAGTGAACCCCGGGCGCCCAACAGTAACCTATTTTACAAATGCCTTCTCCATCACTCACCGCCAGGCTCCTGTCGGCACCCACAGGAACCGCTGGGGCCCGTGGTTGTCACCAAGGCCCCACATCCGCGGCTCCCTCCGCTGTCCTGCTCCCTGGGCAGCCTGGCCCACCTCTTCCCCTAACCTGCCCACAACATCCACCCTCAAAGCAACCTCCCAGATTTCCATACAATCTGGGTACTTTGACTAATCCCTTTTCCGAACTATAATTTCCCTGGAGGCTTCTGTCAGCTGGATGTGGATTTTGTAGGATTTTTAATTTTTTTTTAAAAGATAGAATTATGGGGTCAGCACTTATGACCAACTCCTGTGGGCGGTGAGATCTATTTTAGATATACAGCAGGATTAAAGTGGGGAGGAGAGCAGATTTAATTAAGTTGCTAATATTTAAAGAAAATTGATGAACTCCTGGTTTACGAGAAGCACAGGCATGAACAGACCCCTCATTCCAGGGGAGGCTCTTTATTTGATTTGCTTTCCGTTTAAATCCTGGACTCGTTTTATTTGCGTAGCCGTGCTGTCCGTTTAATTGTCTTTAATAAGGAAAACGTACCTCTGCTCGCATTTAATTTTGATTTAATTAGGAGGAAGTAATTAATGGCCTCGTAAATCCCATTTTTCAGTTCCCCCCGGGATGAGAAGCCATCACTCTTGTGTTTTTCACGTTGTTTATGATCTAGGGCTGGGGCTTGGGGGGCGGGGATCTCCCCTGGGGCTGTCCGCACTTGATGGCAGGTGGAAGAACCCAGGAGGTGGAATCAAGCCTCAGGGTTGCCCCTTGCTGGCTGTGTGACTTTAGGGAGGATGTAGGCCCTCTCTGATCTTCAGCATGTCGACCTGTGCAGTCGGGAGAGAATACCTCTGATTCACAAGATCATGATGAGATGTCAGTGAGGTTGTGGTAAAGGGTCTAGCAGTGTGTCTGGTGACTTCCCTAGTCTAGCTCATGTGTACCTGGGATTTAACAGTGACCAGATCCTCCAGAAATCCCAGAAGGTTAGTGGGAAATTGTGGTGACTGTCATATATTTCATTCTTCATTTATTTGGTTTGGTGCCATGCCTTGTGCTATGTGCTGGGTAGAAGGAAACGAACAGTCATATGCTTGGTCCTCAAGGAGCTCACATCTCACACCCTCACCTGCATATATTCTTACACACATGCACACACTCAGCTCTCTCACTTTCCCCCATATTTTCTCTGCAGGCCTGGTCAGGACATCTATGTGTGCCAGGCATGGGGAGTTTAGACAGGCATGAGTCAGTTAGTTGGCACCCCTGACGCCCAGAACAGCTGGGGAGAGAGTTGTGCCACACTGAGGTATTACAGGGGAGTGCAGAGCAGAGAGGAGTGTGCATGGAGCTGGGCGAAGGCTCTTCAACCAAATGGGGGAGGGTGGGGAGGAGGACACCTGAGAGGACTGCCTGAAAGAGGAAACAAGCCAAGTTTAAAAGACAAAGTACTAGATGATGATCCCCCTGTCTCTCCAATGGGTCAGGACTTTAGTCTATGGTGGTGTGTCAGGAGATAGGGGATGAAGTGGGTGACCCTCAGTCCCTCCTGAGCTCAGGATGGGAAAAGGAGAGAGAACTAATCTGCATTGAACACCTACTAAGTGCCAGGAGCTTCCACACGTTATCTTATGAATTGTTGGAATGCACGGGAGTCACATTGTGTCCTTTACAGATGAGGAGACTGAGCCTCAGAGAGGGGTAGTCTCTGGTCAGGGCCATGTGACGGGCCAGTGGCGAAACCTAAGCTGGCACCCAGCTGTCCTCAAACACAAAGTCCTTTTCTAAGTTTCAGTGAAGTGGAGACTCAGGCAGAAGAGGCCAGTACAAGGCGGAAGGTGTGTCCAGGCTAACAGATCTGCAGAGGCTGCAGAGGGACAGACTGGACTTTCGGAGTCAAACAGACATAGGTCGGGTTCAGTGTCCTCACCTGGAAGAGGGGGATACGACGGTGGGCACTCCAACATTAAATTAGATTTCTGCAGGGGCCCGCAACACAGCTGGCACGTGGTAGGCACTCCGTAAACAAGACCACTGTCCTCCAGCCTCCACTCACAGCTGAGAGTCTTGAGAAATGTCCTTCAAGGGGTAGAGACACAGGCACACCCTCTTCGATCCGGAGCCAGGACCCATGCAGGCAGGGCAGGCAGTGCAGGCAGCCCTGGCCCAGCTCAAACCCACAGCTCCCAGCTCTCAGCTCCTGCCCCCGTCGCTCAGCCCTGTCTGACTCTGCAGTCCCCAGAGAGCAGCCTCTGGGCCACCGCATGAGCAGCGTGTCATTCTTCACGGAAGAAGAACATTGGTGACATCACCACTGGTGGCTCCGCCCCCTCCTCCCCACTCCTCACTCGTGAGCAATCCCTGTCTAGGGTCTGAGCTCACATGTAAGTAAGGTCTGCAGAGACATGATAGAGTCCCACGGGACAGAAAGAGAGGGCAACAAGGTCTACAGAAGATTCGGGTCATTACAAACAGGATCTCATTGAGTCCTCACCACACCTGTGCTAGGGAGGGCTTGATCTGATTTTTCAGGTGGGAAAACAGAGAGGAGGAATGGACCAAGCCTATGGCCAGAACATTACTGAGTGCTGGGATCAGGAGATTGGCTTCCCTGGGGCACCCGGGTGTCTTAGGTGGTTAAGCATCTGCCTTGGGCTCAGGTCATGATCCTAGAGTCCTGGGATTGAGCCCATGTGGGGCTCCCTGCTTACTAAGAGCCTGTGTCTCCCTCTCCCTCTGCCCCTCCCCACTTGTGTTCGCTCTCTCACTCTCTCTCAAATAAATAAAAATTTTAAAATATATATTTAAAAAAAAAGGAGATTGGCTTCCTGAACTTACCCGTGCGACACAGCAAAGGGCTTACCCTCTCTGCATTTCCATTTTCTCATCTGAGAAATGGGAAGAACAGTGTTTCATAGGGCAGAGATGAAAACTAATAGGATTACAGCTGTGAAGCATTCCCCCACATGGTATCTGTTCCACCACACAGCTCAGCAGTGCTGGCTGACTAAATAACCAGAGGACAGGTCTGATTGGAAAGTGGATGGAGGCACTTGAAGGGACAAGTTCACCCTCGCCACGTGCCCTGGACAAAGGTGGAGGGAAAGCATAAACAGCAAACAGGAGAGACAGGTCTCTTCATCCCCTGCACTGCCAATGATTCAGGGCTGACGTCCTGAGATAATTTTATTGGGGGCATTAAACTGAGTTATGAGGTTTTTACAATCCAGCCACTTATGAGAAATCTATTAACAGTAACTGGACAGGAAGAAGGCTTCTCAGTGGAGCCCAGAACGGGCATTAATTGGGGCAATCTATAACAGGACGGGGACCCGGGAAGGTTCCACCAGACGCCTCCATTTACTCCCCGCAATTTCTGCTGAGAATCAGCAGACTCGCCAAAAAGAGAGAGATGCCCATTAATCGGCTAATGAAATATGAAAATGTTTATGGGCCATTCAATCTTCCAAATGGCACTTCTATAATCCACCTTTCAGACACAGAGTTCCACCAGCAGAATTTATACCCGGGCTTCTTCTGCGTGGCAAGGGGTGGGCTTTCATCCCCCTTCGTGACGACTTCATTGGCACCTGTTGTCCTGCCGAGTGGGCTGGGGTACGTGGCATCCTGGCCTGAAAGGGGCCTTAGGGAATCTGTCACTCACACTCCATCTCTACAGAAGCTTAGAGCAGAGTAGGGACCCACCCAAGGTCACCAGCTTCATCGGATGCATTTCCCTCTGCTTAGAGCTGCCTTGTGGGCATTGGAGGATCAGGACCTAGGGGTTTCTATTTGGGTAACAAGCTTGCTACCGGTTTCTTCCCTAAGAGATCTCAGTTCAGTGAAAACAGCCTGGGATTTGGAGCCTGACGGTGCCTGGATTAAATCCCAGTTATATATAGCTAACATTTAGTAAATAATATAATAGCAACGATAGCTACCATTTATTGGACACTTATTACGTCTCGGGCAGGGCTGATTTTCAGCTAGTACATACGAGTATGGTTGTGGCGGTCATTAAGAAAGTGAAAAAGCTCCCCACCTGCGGTAAATGGTCTCTCTCCTCTCCCTCACCCCCGTTCCCTCCGTCTGCCCCCTGTACCTCTCCATGATCCAATAGCCAGAGGGTCCTGCCTTGGCCAGCCAGGGCCCTGCTGCAGTACCACTGTATGGCAATGCCCCCGCCAGGCTGGCTGACAAATATCATGTGTCCCGTGGTGCCAGGCAGGTGCTAGTGCCTTCTGTGGACTTGAAAAAAAGTTTTTAAAGAAGTCTGAACAGATAAGTATGGAAATGGCTTTGCACGGTGCCAGGCATGGAGTAGATTCTCCTTCAATATGCATTCTCTTCCTTCTTTGCTCCCTTCACCCCCTGTCCCAACTACATGCTGAGCTCAGAGTCTTGGGGGGCTAAAGGGGCGATGGACCTATATCTCAGAGTGGGAGTCAGAGACAGCCATCTGGAACCTTGATAGAGGTGCAGACTCCCGAGGCCTCAACCCGGACCCACTGAACTTCCTCCCTGCCTCCCCAGATCCACTCAGACTCCGATGAGGGTGACGGAGCCATCAAGTACACCATCTCGGGCGAGGGCGCTGGGACCATCTTCCTCATTGATGAGCTGACCGGAGACATCCATGCCATGGAGCGCCTGGACCGTGAGCAGAAAACTTTCTACACGCTGAGGGCTCAGGCTCGGGATCGTGCCACCAACCGCCTGCTGGAGCCCGAGTCAGAGTTCATCATCAAGGTGCAAGACATTAACGACAGTGAACCCCGCTTCCTGCACGGCCCCTACATCGGGAGCGTTGCCGAGCTCTCACCTACAGGTGTGCGTCGGGCTCCGGGGGCACCAGGCTGAGCCAGGGGCCAGGATATGGGGAGCTGCTGGGTTCTGGGGGAGTCTGCTTTGGGGACCGACTGATGATCTGGGGAGAGTTGAGGCTGTTGCCCCAGTAGGGGGTACAGTACGGGCATGAGCCCAGGTGCCCACATGGGCTCAGGCAATAGTGATGGCACAGCCACAGCTGCACATCTGGCACACACATGACCTCAGGCACGTACATGAACAGCCTACAAGTTCAGCTGACCACTTGTACACAGCCCCACACAAGCACGGCTCTGCGCAGACCTCGCCCAGCCCTTGGCCACAGACCCCCACAGGCGCTGGCATAATTGAAGGCGGGTGCGCTAGAACTGGGAACAAGCAAAGCGGAACACAGCTGGAACAAGGCTGAACCACACGACCAGACAGCCTCACACCCCACAGAACCATGTACAACACCACTCAGCAAACAGCCCCTCACACAGATGGAACTTATGCACAGACACAGCCACCTACGTAGACATGGGCAGAAGCCACAAACAGACATGACCCTCCCCGGGCCAGGCTCCATCAGTGTCGCCACAGCAGCAGGTGCGACAGCATCCAGACAGCTTCATGCCCTGCCCACCAGAGACCCCAGCCACACCCAGCCCCAGCCCCCTGGGGACACAGGTTCACAGAAATGACTGAGCCCCAGACAGTGGTTCAGCGGCACCTACCCGGGTATGGCTGCTAACGTGCAGGGGCGCTGGGAACGCACAGTGATACGTGTAAAATGGGGGCCCACACACCAGAACCCCCATGTGCGAGGAGAGCTCAGGCAAAGGCTCATCTTCACATAGCAGCGGGACACTGTAGCTAAAGGTTGGATAAATATGCCTGCTCCCACGGTGGGGCGCCCTTAGCCCGGGGCTTCTGGGAGAAGCCAGAGTCATGGGCAAGGGGCACAGCCATCTTCTTACCCACTGGGTTAGCCCAAGCACCTGCACACCAGGCTGGGCAGAGAGCAGTGGCCCTCAGTCCTAGACACCTCATTCCATCCCTGCCGCACTGTGGTCATGGCCTCCAAGCTGCCCCTCTCTGGGCCTTCCAGTTCTGCTGATGCATGTCAGAGGCAGGGGTGTCTGAGCTTGTGGGAGAGGGTGCTGTCAGCCCCCGCCTCCCCAGATTGGGCTAAATCTGGCAGATTGGTGGGTAGAGGCAGCAGCCAGCAATGAAAGAGAGGGAAGTGCACCAGAGATAAGGGTGGACACAGAGGGACAGTGGGAGGACACGGAACAGTGAGGGCAGGGGCAGGGAGGTGGGTGCAAACTGGTGTGCACGCACACAGGGGTGCACGTGTGCCTGATGGGTGTATGCATTTGCACATGTGTGTGCATGTACATGGCTGGTCAAATGACACTTTAAGGCCTGTGCATGCGTATGCCATGCTATGTGTCTTTTTTTTTTTTTGAGCATATTAATTTATTGATTTGACAAGTGTGTATGAGGACCTACTATGTGCTGGGCCCTGGGAACAGAGTGTCAAGGAGGCTGCAAGCCTCTCTTTCACGGAGGGAACCTTTCAGCTGAGGAAGATAGGCAGTAAGGAAAGTCCAGATCATTGGACTGGGAAGGCTTCTCTGAGATGATATTGAAGCAGAGACCTGAAGAAAGTGAAGGATGGGTCCTGGGAGGAAAAGCATTCCAGGCAGAGGGAACAGTCCATGCAAAAGCCACAAGGAGAAGTGGAAAGGCAATCAGATTGTGTAGCCCTGTGGACCACAGTCAGGGCTTTAACTTTTATGCTGAGAAAGCTGGGAAGTCAGTAGAGAGGCTTGTTCAGCAGAGTGACATGATATGACTTAGTTTTAACAGGATCCCATGCTGTTCTATGACGATCAAATTGTGGTGGGATTGGGGCGTGGGGCAAGGACAGAAGCAGAGGAGTATATTGTAATTACCTCGGTGGGAAATGATGGTGGCTTGGAACAAGGTGGGACCAGTAAGGGTACTGAGAAGAGGTCGGCTTTGGGATATATTTTGAGAAGAAGCTGAAAGCATTTGCTAATGGATGGGATGTGGGGTTTGAAAGAGAGACAATTCAGGGATTTTGACCTGGGCAATTAAATAGATGGGATTTCCATTTGCTGAGATGGGAGGATCAGCGGGAGGGGCAGATCTCGGGGACTGAGTGAGGGACATCGGGAGTTTGGTTGCTGTAGTGCTAATGTTGGAAGTACTTATTAGACAGCCAAGTGGAGATCTTACAAAAGGCACTTCAACATACAGGTTCACTGGAGAGAGCATCAGAAGTTGTCAGTAGCAAAGACCCACAGACTTTCAGAGCCCAGTGATTACTTAGAAATCAGTTTTGCAAATGGGGTAAACTGAGGCTCAGTGAGGCCATGACGTGTCCAGGGTCACCTAGCAAGTCAGGGGCACCTCAAGCCCCTGATATCCCCGGTCCAGCAGCCCCTACTCACTGACTCAAATCACAGCCCTGCCTCTCTCTTCATCCCAAATGGACCTGCACATTTCCACATGGAAGAGGCCAGAGAGGTAACACGAGGTGAGGCAGGAGGTGAAAGCAGGAGCCACCTCCGAAGGACTTGAGGGAAGCATGGGAGCTGGGAAGGGCTTTGGCAAGGGAGCCATGTGGGCAGACATGGAATTTAGGAAGCTCCCTCTGCTACAGTTTGGAAGATAGGTGGGGACAGGGGACTCCAGAGGGAGGCATCCACCAGGTGCTCATCCATCACTCCACTCCCAACTTCAACTGTGAGCGGTGGGGGGACTGGTGGTAGCATCCCCATTGAACAGATATGAACACTGAGGCTGGGAGGGGAGAAATGGGCCTACTGTCACATAGCAAGTCAGTGCCTGAGCCAGCCAAGAGTTGCCTCCCAGGCTGTTGGGAATGGCAAGAGTGCTTGTGTCACACTTGGGGGGACTGAGGCCAAGAGAAAGGCAAGGACACATTCAAGATCACCCAGATTGTAGGAAGCAGAGCCAGCCCCGGGTTCATGAGTATCAGCCTGAAGAGCCCCTGCCCTGCCTCCCCTCCCCCTCCCAGCCCACGGACTCTGACATTCTGCTCAGGAAAGAGTCTGGCATTGGATTCAACGCAGACAAGCCAAGGAACCCGGGAGGGAGAAGGAGGAAACAGAAATTAAATTAGTTTATTTCATTTAAGCAACTTTTTGAAGAGGAAGCAAATCTGACACCGGGGTGCTCGTGGAGACTCCAGGCAGCTTTGAAAATCAGACACAATTACTGAGCCTCCTGATCTGGGCTGAGGAGGGCGGGGCTGACAAGCGGCACCAGGGTCTGGGCAGCTTCGAAGATCAGAGGGAGCAGGGACACAGCTTGGGACATGAAAGACAGCACTGCTCGCAAATTAAACCACTCACAGCTTAAAAAGGAAGGGAAGTGTGCCGGGGGCCTCCAATGAGCCGCACTTCTGAGGAGGGGCACACCAGCCAAGCTGAGCCTAATGCAGCAAAGTAGGTCCTGTAGCTGACAGTCAGGAGGCCTGGCTCCCTACATGACCTTGGGGAGGTCCCTGCCTCTCTCTGGGCACCAAGTTCCCTTCTAAGTATTGAGGGGCTTCATTCATGCAACAGATGTTTATTGAGTGCCTACTCTGTGCCAGGCACTGTTCCAGGCATTGGGGATTCTTAGGAAGCCTACGTCCAGAGCAGAGAGAGAGAGACAGGAAAGAGATGAACAAGCCAGTATATTAGAGGTCCTGTGGTATATAAATGCTGTGAAACCAAGGGAATTTGGCATTATACTGAGGGAGTGCTATTTTAAATAGAGGAATCAGGGTGGGCCTTTCTTTATAAAGGAGGACATTGGAACAAAGATCTGAAGGAACCAAGGAGCTATGTGAAACAGTTTTTTCTTTTTTTTTCTTTTTTTAAGATTTTATTTATTTATTCATGAGAGACTCACAGAGAGAGACAGAGACATAGACAGAGGGAGAAGCAGGGTCCTCACAAGGAGTCCGATGTGGGACTCGATCCCCAGACCCGTAATCATGCAGAGTCAAAGGCAGATGCTCAACCCCTGAGCCACCCAGGCATCCCTGAAACAGTAGTTTTCATACTGTATTGTGTATCCACATTACTTGGAGGGCTTGTTAAAATACAGACTGATGCCCCTTCTCCCCCAGGGTTTCTGAGTCAGTAGGTCCGGCCACTAGAAATATTTGTATTTTTAATAAATTCCAAAGTGACGCTGTTATTGCTGGCTCAGGAACCACACTTGGAGAACCACTAAGCTGAAGGAAGAATGCACAGGCAGAGGAAACAGCAAGTGTAAAGGTCCTGAGGCATAGTGTGTTTGTCATGTTTGAGAATAGCAGGGGGTCAGTATGGGTGGAGAGAAGAGTAAGTGAAGGGAGGAGCATGTCCAATGAGATCAAAGGAGGTACTGGAAACTGGATCCTGTAGGACGTTGTAGCCATTTTAAAGATTTTGGTTGTACTCTGAGATACAGAGTCGATGAATGATGTGATCCAACTTAAACTTTTAAAGGCTGGCCTCTTGGCCACCATGTCGAAAATGGGCTGTAAGGGACAAGGTTGGAAGTAGGGAGATTAGTGAGGAGGCAGGTCGCGGGCAAAAGGTGATGGGGACTCAGATCAGGTGAGAAGGTGAGAAGATATGGGATTCTGGATGCATGTTGAAGACAGTGCCAACTGGGTTTGTGAGGGATTGGATATGGGGAGTGAGATAGAGGTAAGCCAAGGGTAATGATGTGTTTAGCCTGAGCAACTGGACGAATGGAGCTGCTAAGATGAGGAATGCTCTGAGAAGAGCAAGATTAAAGCACAAACTCAAGACTTCACTCTTGAGCATGTTAAGATTGAGATGTCTACTAAAAAATCCAAGTGGAATTGTCAAGGGGACAGTTGGGTCTCTGAGTCTGGAGGTCAGGAGCATGATCAGGGTCAGAGATACAATATTGGACGTCATCAGCAGAGAGAAGGAACTTAAAGCCTGAGGCTAGGTGAAATCAACAAGAGTGAGTTTTGAGAGAAAAGGCTTGGACTAGACAATCTCTTAATGTTGGGGACACCAGACCCCTTCCCACAAGTGTCACAACCTGACCAGTGGACAGCAAGATTTCGTAGGGCTTTCGTGCCCAGTTCGACTCCACCTACTTATGAATGCCAGCTATGTATAAGATGGTATGCTTGGCACTGTTGAGGATACAGAAATGAGAAGTTCAATCCAACACACATCTATTAGCCACTACTTTATTCCGGGCACTGCAGGGGATGTAAAGATAAGTAATTGAATTAAATCCACAAATGTTTATTAGCACCCATTATGTACAAGGCCTCCAGTGTACTTGGCTCTGTAGGGGTTGCAAAGATGAGTCACCTAACTTAGCAAACATTTATTAGCACCTACTTTATCTATGTATATAGCCCCAAGGGGATAGAAAAATAAGCAGTTGCTTTCAATTCAATAAACATTAGTGCCTACTGTGTACATGACACTTTGCTAGGTATGTGGGGATGCAAAGATGAGCAAGACCCTCGCCTGACCTCAGAGTGGTGGCCGATCAGTTTCATCTCTGGGGTCAATTGATCTCTGATCAATTGATAGTGACTGTAGGGTTGGTTGAGACAGTCTGAGGCCCCATTCAAGCTCAGGAGAAAGCACCACAAACGATTAGTGATGTCTGCTGTGAGCAAAGGCAGGAGAATGGGGCAGTTTTGGGCATAGGATTGGCATTGTTGGACCATGGGATTGGGGTTCAACAAGATGTGGACATGGGCAGGAGCTCTACCAGAGCTGGGTTCCCATGTATTCTAGTTCCTTAGTGAGCAGCATCTTTAATAGATGGAAAGGCTGTTTTGTAGTACAGGCCGCACTTCTTGGGACATTTACTAAATAACAGCTGTCAGCCAACACTGCTTTCACGGATCTATTTCCCTTTATTCTCAACAATCCTGGGAAATAAGCAGGGCAGGTATTACTGTCTTCATTTAACCAATGAGGAAATAAATGCAGAGAGAGATAAAGTAACTTGCCTGAGTTTCCAGAGTAAGAGCTAGAACCAGAACTGGACCCAGAACCTGGAAGTAGAATCCAAGCCACTTGCTTCGGCTCTAGTGGGAAACAGCCATGCCCAGGGACTTTACAGCTTGCAAAGCACTTTCACATCCCTGATCTCATTTCATCCCCACCAGGAGCACTCGGGCCAAGCGTTAACATGCCCACTTTATAGCTGAAGAAATTGAGGCTCACAAGGGGAAGGAAATAAGATTGGAAGAGCACACTATCTGATTGCTGAGTCCAGTGCTTGGCGGGGGACAGTGGCAGGGAGGAAAGGAGGAAGGCAGGAGGCAGTGTGTTCCCCAAGGGCCTCATTTGGGGAGGGCAGCAACAAGCTGGGAGCCTCTGATTGTCCTATCTGCAGCCAGAGAGAGTGTGGCTCAGCAGCCCTCAGGCCCAAGCCAGGAATCAATCGCTGGCCTCTGCAGAGACAACTTCTAAAGATGTTTTTAATTAAAGTCCAGGAAGATCTATATGTGCAATATCTCCTTGCCTAGCAACGGCACTGGCTCTCACCATCCAGGATTGGGGGGAACAGGACCGGAGATTTCTGGTGGGGAGAGGTGATGAGGAGGAGCAGAGAGGCCCTGGCCCTCAGGAGTCATCCCCATGGCCCTGGGAACCTGGACAGCAAAGAGCGTATCCGTGCCTTTCTTTGTCGTTTCCATCAACAAATTATTCAACAAACATGAGCACCTACTCTATGCTGGGCCCTGCGTCTACACGGCAGTGGGTACAAAGGTGACAAAGCCACCATCCTGCCCTCAAGGGTCCAGCACACAGTGGGTGCTTCATTTGTGTTGGGTGACTGAATGGAACTGAATTATGATAAAAAAAAAAAAAAGTTTGCTTTCTACAACAAGCAGAGGGATGCTATTGCAGATACTTACAATGTTGCTGTCCCAAACAAACAGGATGACCAGACTACTTACTGGAGGGTTCCACTTAAATGCGTAAAGGACAGAAGAGCATAAATTTCTCAAATTGGGATGGTAGGAAAGCCCTCTCTTGGGGGAGGGGGGTACAGATTAGATCCCCACATGCATTCATGGGTGAGTCCATGCCTGGAATCTATGAGGCGAAAGAGAGGGGACAGTGTCCCAGAGGTCACTGGAGGCTCTGGAGAAGCGTGTTTGCAACATAGGGCACCCTCATCCCATTGAACCAAAATTGTTTCTTCTCCTTTTCCCCCCTCCCACTCTCTCCCACTCTCCTCTTGCTTAATATGTATCTCTGCCTGTCTCTGTTTCTATAGAAGTCTACTTTCTGACTTTATCTGTGCATTTCTGCCTTTTTCTGTCACATTCTGTGTTCCATTTTCTCCGTCTCTATGTATCTCTGCCTCTCTGATGCTCATCTCTCTGTCTCTGTCCTGATTTCTTCCCGAAGTTCTGGGTATCTGTTATCCCACTTTCTCCCTGCTCATCTCTCTGAGTCTCTGTCCCTCTGCCCCTTGTCTCTCTGTCTCTGACCCACTTTCTAGCTTCATCTCCGCGTGCCATCTTCTCTGTCACTTATCTCTGGGCCTGCCTCCTACCCCTCTCCCCCACCTTTTCCTCCCCTGCTGGCACATTCCTGCCTCTCCTGCATATCATTAGGCTGCCCTGGCCGGGCAGCCGGAAGCTGTGAAGGCCAGCCCCGTGAGCCAGCATTATAAGTGATGATCAAAGAGGGAGTTGGGAGGGAGAGTTTGAGAAGGGGTTTGTTTCCCCGTGTTATCTGAACGTTCCCAGGGATTCGACAAGTGGTTTTTAATTTTTAATAGAAAGCATTCCGTGCAGTTCTGGCAGCAGCAGGGGGTGGGACTCATTTTTTATAAATGTTTGAGAAGCTAAATGTGAGCTGAGGGTTTCCCCAGGCCCAGCAGGGCAGCAAAGGGAGGTAAGGAAGAGGCAGGATGGTAATAATTACAAACATCTTCATAATAATGACACTTGGTCACCTCGTTCGTTTGTTCGTTAGTTCTTTTGTGGGAAGACTCTGTTCTTTTCCAAACTGCTTCATCTCTTTCATCTCATTAAAGGGCCTCCCTCCTCCAGGGAGGCAAGGAGGATGACGTGTTATCTCCATTTTACGGAAGGGGAACTGAGGCCCAGTCAGGTCCATTTTCCCACAGCCAACACAGCCCAGGAGAGGGCTGGGATGACTTCAATCCTGGAGCTCCCTCCATGCAGCACCACCTCCCTCCTGAGTCAATGGGAGCTCCCCCTGGGGGCTCTAGAGCCCAAGTCTGGGCTGCAGTTGGACCTCACAGATAACAAAGATAAGAGACAAGAAAGGAAAGAATTCTGGCTTGGGGGCCAGGCCATGGGTTCCATTTCTGGCTCCATGGCAAAACATGTCAGAGCCACCCAGATAAACCAGAGATGAAGGGTGGCCATGCCCCCTCCCTCCTGATACTGGTGCCCAGGCATCTCCTACTCCAGGCCAAGCACACAGTCCCAGAGACCTTCTGCCCATTCAGCGCTGCCTTCACATCTTCCAGCTGCCCGACTAGGGCAGCCTAATGATATGCAGGAGAGGCAGGAATGTGCCAGCAGGGGAGGAGGAGGTGGGGGAGAAGGGTAGGAGGCAGGCCCAGAGATAAGTGACAGAGAAGATGGCATGGGGAGATGAGGCTAGAAAGTGGGTCAGAGACAGAGAGACAAGGGGCAGAGGGACAGAGACTCAGAGAGATAAGCAGGGAGAAAAGTCAGAGACAAGAAAGGAAAAAACTCCTGAGAGCTGCTACATATCCAGCTTTATCAGCCAAATAAATCCATCATTTCTAGTCCTCAGAGCATCTCTGGGAGGCAGAGGGGCCCCCTCTAGACCAAAGGTGAGGAAAGAGGTCAACAGGGAGAAAGACTTGACCAAGGGCACAGAGTGAAGAAGTGGTGGAATTTGAACCCAAGACTCTCTGATGCCAAAGCCCACCTCATCTCATCTCCTCACAGGAGAGTCTGATGTCTCATGCTGATTTTGCCTGGGAGGAGCTTTGCTGACTTGGTGGCATGTGTTGTCCTTGTTTCTTCCTTCCTGGTGTCAGTCTCAGTATAGGCACAGTGAATCCAGGAGGGTGACATGATGGCCGCACAGACCTGGGTTTCAATCTTCCCCTACCACTTACTAATGATAGAATCTGGGGGATGTCACTGAGCCTCTGCCTCTGCTCAATGACTCAGTTTCCTCATCAGTTCAATGAGGGGTTTGGTCTAGAACATCAGTTCTTAGCTTGGGATGCACTTTAGAATCACTGTGGGAGCTTTTAAAAATACCCCTGTCTGTGTTCCATCCCAGGAGAGTCCTAGAGAATTGGTCTGGGGTGGGGCTCAGCATCAGTTTTATTTTAAAGCTCCTAAGAGATTCTAATGTGCAGCCAGGGTAAGAAACACTGGTTTCTGTGCTCTCCAAGGACCAACCTTTCCACATCTAACATTCCATGTGGAGCTCTGCTCTGAGATCTTGTTTATCCAAGAATCATTTAGGCAACGTTTCCTATGCCAGCCTGGCTAGAGGCCCTTAACCCCTCGTAGATGAAGAGTTGGCTGACAGCACCACGGACAGCGACCAGTTCATCCTAGCTAATCCCAACCCTGCTTCTAGAAGTCTGAGCTTGACCAGCTGTGGGCAGGGAGAATCCTGAATGCAAGGAACTCCTTGCCACTCCCCTCCTCATCCTTCCCTCCCCTTTCTCCACTCTTCCCTCTCTTACTTGCCTGTCTCCTACTCCTACTGACCTCCCTCCTCCTACTTTATAAGGCCAGGCACGAATGGGGGTTGACATCAGATCATCCTGGGTTTGAATCCTGCCATTCCTGCTTCCTTGCCAAGTGAACTCAGTTCTGAACATGGAAAACTATTTGAGTTCTCACAGTGATCCTGAGAGTTTGGCAGTAATATTACCTTCATTTCACAAGTGAGGAGACTGAAGCACAAAGGGCTTCCTTACTTAACTCCACTCAGCCTCATTTCTTCATCTGTAAAGTGGAAATCTTAATAGAGCTTACTTCAAGCCTATTTTATAAATTCCATGAGGTAACATACATAAAGTGCTTCTCATAGGATCTAGCACAAAGGAGTTATTCAATAAACATAATCTATCATGACCATTGAATAATGATATGTGATAAAGGGTTTCATCTTTATTTATTCACATTTTTCACCCTTCACCATGCATAGCAGTTTCCTCATCTGTAAAATGGGAATGGTGCAGGATTGTACTGTGTTGGTCCGTATCAGCTCACAATAGGCAGATATTGATTTTCTGTTTTGTGAGCCACTTGGTATCACATTGGTAGCTTGAAATTGGCCATGGTGAGAGTCTCTACACCATGGAAATCAACAAACACTACAAGGCAAGGCATTCTTTCTCACCCCTCTAGCCTTTGGAGCCGATGGTTACACATGTACCAGTACACCACTGCATCTACATCATGGAGTTGCTCTGAGAACTAAAGGTGGGAGTGGATGTGATAGTCATTATAAAAATACAAGCTGCTGAATGGAGGGGGGATGACCCCGAGGTGATTCCGTAACAGCCACAAGCGCAGAACCCTTTTATCTGCCCATTCTGGGGAGCTGCTGACTTGTGAAGAAGGTAGGAGGGGGTCTGGAGCCTGGGGAGCCAGTGGTGAATCACTGACCCTTCACCATCCCCACGTGTAGGCATTAACTGTAATGGCTGCAATAAAGAATCCTGGATTGGGGAAATGATTCCATCAACCCCGCAGGAGTCCCTGGGATGCAGCCAGGGAGAGAGAAGGGGGGCAGCCATGTCCCTGGGGCGTCACTCAGCCCGACATTGTGCCTTGCCCAAGGGGTGGGGGGAACAAGCAGAGGGGAGTGACAGGGAGACCCTCTCTCATAACAGTTACAACAACCACTATTTATTGAGCACCCACCATGAGCCTGATGCTTTATATATCTTCTCCCTTTTCAGCATGTCTGTGAGGGAGGCATGATTGTTCTATTGTATAGGGGCATGCCGTGCCTCCCAAGACAACAACAACCTGCATTTATTGAATTCTTAGCATGGGCTAGGCACTGTCCTCGGTGCTGAACAAGGAAGGCTATTTGAATTCTCAAAACAATCCCCGGAGTTTGGTAGTTACCATCATCTTCATTTCGCAAATAAGAAAAGTGAGGCACAAGGAGGCTTGTGACATGTTCAAGGTAAAACTGCTAGTAGGTGGCAGAGTCATCCCTGATTGTGATTCAGTACACGGGGCCACTCTGCCTGTGCTGACTATCACCCAGCAGGGTTTGAGCTCAGAGTCCTGGGTTCAAATTCTACCACTTCCTCTCTCTGTGCTCTTGGTCAAGTCTTCTTACCTGTTTGACCTGTTTCCTTGCCTGTAACTTAGAGGGGCCCACTCTGCTTCTTGGAAATACAATGAGGATTAGAGATGATGGGTTTAAGTGCTTGGTGAAGCTGGGCATGTAGTGGGTGCTCAAAAGGAGTTTCTTTCTTTCTCCTCTCTCTGTATAATAGGAGGAACCTTGGGGTTATGTCCTTGGCCATGAGTAGGAGACCCTAGGCACCATGCATCAAGAGGGAGGGGGCATGCTCAAATCCCTTCTTTGGATTCTATGGGCAACCCTGACATGGTTGACGTGGAGCAGGAGCTGCCAAAGAGAGGCGCATTGCAGGGCCAGTTTAGGAGGCTCAGGCTGGGAGGGGGGGCATGGAGAGCGAAATGAGAAATGCAAAAGAGTGAAAAATAAATACATGTGTCTGTCTGGAATGATCAAGGGCCCCAGGCTGGAGGCGGGAGAGGCGGGCGGCAGGCTGGGCTTAGCAGAATTGCTGCAGTAGCATTTCTAGAGCCTCACTCATTAGCCAAGCTGTGAATGGGCCTTCCCTCCCAGCATGCCACTCTCCTGGCCCAGAGAGTCCAACCCAGCCCCAGGAGGACCCCACCCAGAACCTCAGGGGGTCCGGGCCCCATCCCCTCACCAGCAGGGCACTCAAAAGAAGGCATCTATCTCCTTGAAGTGATGTCTGAGTCTCATCCCCCTAGGTCATATCCTGAGCCCTAACTGATTCCCTCTTGGGTCTTATACCTCACCCACTCCTTTCTGGAAAGGTTCAGATGGACCAGAAGGCTTTGCCTGCTTCTCCACCCCACCCCTCCCCCACCCCACCCTCACCCCCATCCTGTCCAGCCTCACGTCCCAAGCCCTGATTTCGTCAAATTGAACATGATGTCAAATTAGAGGCATCTCTGGGACAGGCCGAGAGAAGCTCCCAGTTTAATGAGGCAGCGTCGAAAATCAATAACTTAATTGCCGCTGTTTGATGGACTTTTATCCAATTTATACTCTCCCCAGCAGCCTACGTGCAGAGCGTGCGGAGCATGTGGAGAAGTGTGTGTGTGTGTGTCTGTGTGTGTGCATGTGTGTCTGGGGGTGGGGGACTGTCTGGACACCCGGGGGAAGAGCAAGGAGGGCGCCAGGGCCCACAGCCAACTACTTCCCAAAAGGAAAGCTGGTCCAGCCATCCTCTGGCCCCAGATCCAAAAGACACTGCCTCAGTGAACTTGGTTATCTTTCTGGGCTGCCCAATCCCCATCCTGTTGGTGGGGAGGGTAAGGAGGGAGGGAAGAAAAACAGAATTCCCTTGAGGAATCAAGAGGGGTTGGGGGTGGGGTAGAAGGACCCCTGCTTTGGGAGTCAGGTGACTGGTTTCCAGTCCTGGCTCTAAGTTTGAAAGTAATGACCTTAACTGATGAAGATGACCATTGGCATTGCCCACTGAGGTTGAGCCCCGTCTGCACTGAGAATTTAAAGTGCGTTCCCTCAACCTCAAGGACCAAAGACTGGGATTATTCCCTATTTGCTAAAGAGGAAACAGATTCAGAGAGGCTGCCTTCCCTTGCCAGAGTCCTGCAGCTAGGAGCCACCAAAGGGAGATTTGAACCCAGGTCTGACTCTAGTGGTCACGCTTGTACCACAGGAAGGCCCCAGATCAGGAAGCGGGACTGAGGATGGGGACTGTGAGGGGACTAGCTTCCGGGACCTCCAGCTTGGATCTCCTCCCCCTGCTTCCCTGGGGTGGGGAGGACAAGCACAGCAGCCCCAGGTGACTCCCCGTCTCGCTTGGTCCCCCGGGCCCAGGCACGTCGGTGATGCAGGTGATGGCCTCGGATGCGGATGACCCCACGTACGGCAGCAGCGCTCGGCTGGTGTACAGCGTGCTGGATGGCGAGCACCACTTCACCGTGGACCCCAAGACCGGTGAGGGGCGGGGCGGGGCCGGGGGGGCGCGGAGGGGCGGGGCCAGAGGATGGACTGAGGTCCGCTCTCAGCCTTCTGACTGGACAGCGCGGAGGCATCTAGCCTGTTGCAGGGTTGCAGGGCGGGAGGGGCGGCCAGGCAGAAAGAGGGAACCGCTGAGGAACAGAAAAGGAAGGGGCGTGGGGAGGGGGGCACTTGCAAGACTCGCAGAGAAACAAAGAGGCAGGATGCCTCCGCCATGGGTGCCCTGAAAGGACTTCCGAGGTCGCAACTAAGCGGCCCTCTTGTCCTTGGAGCTAAATTGAGGCAAGTGTGTCTGGAGCCCTTTGAGGTCGGCCGTAAGTGTCGTTTGGAGGGTCAGGTGGTGAAGGGCACCTTTCAGCATTTGTGAAAGCTCAGCTCAAAGGGCAGTTGTCAAGGATCTGATGGAAAGACAGAGACAGAGACCATTAGGGAAGGATGGCTTCTTGGCTTCTTCCCCTCCCCCAACGCCATCAAACACAGTCCCTATTTCACTTTCTCTGAACTTAGAACCTGATTATGTCCCTGAGGGGCCCTGCCCGAGCGGCAGGGAGGGCAGAGCAGGAGACAGGCTCAGAGAAGTGAAGTGCTTCACTGAGGTTGCGCAGCTGGGCGCAGCTGCTGATGCCAAGGGCGGTGTTCTCCCCCTCCCCGCGATGGGAGGGGCAGGGCAGGAGTGAAGGGGAGAGGGGAGACCGCACACCACAGGATGTTTATCAGATGCTATCATGGGACTCACAGTCCTGTGAGGGTTGGGGCGAAGGGAAGATGCATGGGCAGTTAGGATGCAAGGTTCTGGGAGGCGGAAGCAGCTGATCTCCAAAGGATGAGAAGGTGTTGGCCAGACTGGGATTCAGAGACCGGCACTCCAGGCAGAGGGCATGGTGCAGGCAAAACTAGGAGGGAAAGAACTGCCTGAGGCATGAGGGGAATTGTAAGCAGCTCAGGACTGGGGAAGCAGGCCGGCTCAGATGTGATATGGACTGGCTGGCAGGGGCCCTACTGGGCCTAGTAGAAGCCAGCCTTAAGACCTTGGATTTTATTCTAAGGGTAATGGGAAAGGGTGTGTGTGTGTGTGTGTGTGTGTGTGTGTGTGATCTAGGTTTTGGGTTTTCATTTGTGTATTTGTTTTTGGGGGGTGGGGAGTTAAGGATTCCAGGCTATGAGCATAGTTACAATTGTATTATTTTACACATAATATCTTTGTCATTTTTTTCTCCTTGCAAAAGTAATACATTTTAGGAAACACTCTAACATTAAAGAAATGTGAAGGAAGGAAGGAAGGAAGGAAGGAAGGAAGGAAGGAAGGAAGGAAGGAAGGAAGGAAGGAAGGAAGAAAAAAGAAAGAAAGAAAGAAAGAAAGAAAGAAAGAAAGAAAGAAAGAAAGAAAGAAAGAAAGAAAGATGCTTCCCACCCTCATCCCCTAATTGCAGCCCCAAAGGTAGCCACTTGATGTATATATCCTATGAGACCTTGGACTCATTCACTTAAAAAAATATTGTTTTTTTAATAGATAACACATTTCAAGATTCAAAATTTTAAAAGTAGTCAAAATAGACATTTAGTGGAAATTCTTCACCCCTTCCAGTCCCCCAGCCACCCAGTCTGGGTCCCCACGGCAACCAATGTAATTTTCTTGGGTATCTTTCCAGAGCTATTCTATGCATGTACAAGAAAATAGGTACATGTATTTGTTTTATTTTTTTTTACAGAAATGGTAGCTATAAACACACACTATACACACTGCTTGCCTTTTTCACTTAACAATACATCTTGAAGATTATTCTATATCAGTACATAAAGAGCTTCCTCATTCTTTTATTTAACAGCTGTTGTGGATACACTAAAATTTATTTCACCAGTCCCCTATTGATGGACACTTACGCTGTTTCCAATCTTTTGCTACAACGAACAATGCTACAGTGAATAACCTCATACATATATCATTTTGTGCTTGTGTGAGTGTATCTGCAGGATAATTTTCGGGAAGTAGAAAAGCTGGGTCAAAGACCACATGCATTTGGAATCCGGATAGATAATGCCGAAATGTACGAGATTACACTCCCGAGAGCCACATAGGAAGGCGCCTGTTTCCCCTCCTCCTCACCAGCACTCTGGGTTCATTGATGACTTTTAGGCAGGGAAGTGACATGCTCAGGTTTTCATTTTAACAAGATCCCTCGGGCTGCTCTCTCTAGCATGGCTCAGAGGCAGGAATTGAATTCAGGGAGATTCCGTAGCTTGGGATGCCCAGCAGAGAGCCCCAAAGGACAAACACCAAGGCCTGCGCCTTTTCTCGGCCTCCCACCCAGACTCCTTAACCTGATCCATCTAGTTAGGGAGCCAGAGATGACACAGGATTGATGGTGAAGATTAATAGAGATGCCGAGGAGGGAGAAGGAGGGATGACAGTGAGATCCTGCCAAGGGCAAACCTTGGGCACCTGGATGGATGTAGGGGAGTAGATTGAGGAACGAATCTGGGGATTCCCAGCTTTGGGGCCTGGGATGGGAAGGGGCACCGTGTACAGAAACAGAAGGAGGAATATGGATTAGAAAAAGTAGGAGCAGAAGAATTAGTGAATGTGCCCTGGGATCTGATGCAGAGCTAATTAATTCCATTTTTAACCATAGTGGCTTTAAGAGGAGAGAGGAGAAGAAAGAAACATCTAGAACATCTAGTAGGCCATCTGAAATATGGGCCCAGAGCTCCCTGAATACTGGGGCTCTTTAAGCTTTGGTTTCCCATGTGTACAAGAAGGATAGTAATTCCCATCTCACATGATTGTTGTGAAGATCCAATGGGAGAGTCCCTTCCTTCACTCAACAATTCTTTAGTGAGTGCCTGCTATGTGCCTGGCTCTGTTCTAGGCTCTAAGCATATGGCAGGAGGCAAATCCAAGGCCCTACCCTCATGGAGCTTTAATTCAAGTAGGGAATATGGAAAATAAGCATATGCATTTATAGCATAATGAGTGCTAGGAAGACACAGAAAGCAGGGTGAGGGGATAGATTTAGGTGAAGGAATAGGACAGGCCTTTCTGGGGAGGTGACCTCGGGCAGAGATATGGATGAAGGAAGGGTATGAGTCCCTTGGTCGGTATCTAGAAAGGAATGTGCAGGCCAAGGGAAGAGCAAGCATATGGAGTGCTCAGCACAATACCTGGTACCTACTGGTAAACCAAGGGGCTGCTATCACTACCAAAGCCTTCATTCATTCAGCCTGAGGAGGGGGCCCTTAGAGTCAATCCTCTTTCAGAAAGGGAGAAAGAGACAGAAATAAGGCAGGGGTCAGGACTGAGTCTGGGAGGTGGTGGGGGTGAGCAGATGGAGGACCAGATTCCAAGAAAGTGAGGAGGACGGCCAGGTTCTAAGAAAGAGCATCCCCCGCTGCAGAGAATCAGGAAGAGGGTGGCAAGTGGGAGGGCTTGGAGAGCCCAGGAGGGCGGGAACGGTTCCCAAGAGGCCAGTGAGTGGGCACCAAGCGAGGCAGGAGAAGAAGCGCAAATCAAGTCCTTGTCCTAGGGTCTTCCACGTTCTTAGTCCTAGAAGGTCTTGTCCGACATTTCCCAGGAAGGACCAGATTTTTTCCTCCCCTTGCCTTCAGCCCCACTGCAGGAGCCGCCCTGGTGCCATTCCCAGCCCCAGCTCCATTTCCCCAGCCAGGAATATTCCGCTGATGCAGGTCTATATTTAGCAGCTGCTGCGAGGTACAGTCTGTTCTTGCTGTGCAGATAGCAGGGAGCAGAGCCGGAACGGGCCCTGAGAGGAAGGTGTGAGGGAAAGGAGGAGGCGGGGCGCCATGAGGCCGAGTGCCAGAGGAGGAATTAACTTGTGTGTTTTAAAGGCCAGGCCTGCCAGCAAGCCCCCCACAGGGGCGACAGGGTTGGCATTTGTGGGCTAATGAGGCATCATTTGGGCTCCAGGGCCCCTTCTGCAGAATTTGGAGGGGACAGCGGGGGGTGGCGAGGACAACAGCTGAAACTAGGGTGATGGGCGAGGATGGGGCTGCAGGGAGCCGTGGCCAGGTTCTAATTTCCAGCCCCTGCCCACCCCCACCCCCAGAAGAATAGAAAGAGTTTCTCAGAGGCTCCAAGTTATCTGCTGAAAATTCTCAACTGGACCAGAGACGTCTGTTTTCCTGGGATGAATGAAACAAATCTTTGCCGAGCACCTTCAAAGTGCCAGATCCTGGGGTCAGGATGATACACTAGATCTGGTTTCTGCCCCACAGGGGGCTTTTGTTCTAACAGAGAAGCCAGAAACAAATAGACAATGACACCCTGCCTGTGAGAGGAGAGACAGAGGGTCTGTGGCAGTAGGTCAGACAGTCCAAATGTTTATTGAACGCCTACTATGTTCCAGACTCTAAGATGATGAACAAGGTCAGTATGAATGTCTGCCCTCACGGAGCTTATTAGTCAGGTACCCAATCCAGGTCTTGGGATGGGGGGGATCATCATGGCATCCCCAGAATGTGAGACCTGCCACTGGAAACTTTGTCTCTTTTAATTCTCTTAAAAGCCTTCCAACTGGGTAGCCCCATTTTATAGAATAGGAAACTGAGTCTCAGAGGCACTCAAGAACTTGCCCGAGGTCAGATAGCATATAAATGGTGGAAAGTAGACTTGAACCAGTCTGACCCCAAAGCCCCTCCTTTCTGCACGGCCTCATATCTGACTCTGTGACCCCTACACATAGTATGTCCTCAGTAAACATCTAACAAATGAGTGAATGAAGGGATCTGCAGAGCCAGAGGTTTCAAGAACAACTGCATGGACTGATTGGGGAATTTTACCCCAGAGCGGGAGCAAGGCACCAGCCCCGAGGGTGCTCCTCCCAGCGTGGGGAGGTGGGGTAGGGAGCAGAATGTAGCAGGTAAGGAAATATACCATCAGTTCCTCCCACCCCTCTAGGTAAAGGGACTTTGCCACTGTTCCTATTAAAAGGTGAAGTCTTGAGGAGTGCCTGGCTGGCTGAGTTGGTAGAGCTTGGGACTCTTGCTCTCAAGGTCATGAGTTCAAGCCTTGAGCCTACTTTAAAAAAAGTAGAGAGAAAAAGAGAGGGGGAGAGAGGTGTGGAGTCTTGAATCTGCCAAGTTCCAGATTAGGCCTTAAGAGACCTTGTAGCCTTCACACTTCTCTCCCAAGACCACCATCTAAGGAAACTAGCCCAGCCTGCTGAAGACACGAGAAGCTCCAGCTGACAGCCAGGACCACCTGCCAGACATATGCGTGAGGCCACATTGGGCCTTCTGGCCAGCTGAGCCTCTCGTGAAATGTGGCTGCATAAGTGAGTCCGGGAGAGAAACAGGCCGGAGAACATGATTTCTCCATCAATTATCTACTGCTGCATGACAAACTGCCCCCAAACATGGTGACTTAAAACAGCAACAGTTTATTATTTGTCATAATTCTGTGGCTTAGCTTCAGTTCTTTTCAGTTCTTTTGCTGGGATCACTCGTGTGGCAGCAGTCAGCTGGCAGATCAGCTAGGACAGCTGGCGTGGCTGGGCCCCCTCCCTCTGGGTGGCCTTCATCTTGGGGCTTTTTCTCAGCACGGGGGTCTTGGAGTTCCAGGAGGACAGGCCCCAGAACACAAGGGCTTATCAAGCGTCTGCTTTTGTCATGCTTGCTGATGTCCCATGGGCCAAAGCAAGTTGTATGACCGAGGCCAGAGCCAGTGTGAGAGGGGGTGACCCGAGTGTGCCTATCAGCAGGTGTGCTTTATTGGGAGCTGTCATCATCCCAGCCTATCCCTAGGTGTCATCCCAGGGCCAGGGCCAGGGGCGGCATGGCATCTGGGTACCCACCTCCTAGCCTCCCAGGGATGGCATCTGACCATCTACAAGGCTTCCTGACCAGTTGCCAAATGGAAAGACTTTAGTGTCCCTGCTTCCTCCAGAGCTAGAAGTGGCAGGGACAACAAGGAGGCAGCCACATGAGCATGGCTCCTCAGCCAGAGCCCCACTCCAAGCCCCACTCATGAGTGCTTGGTGCACAAGCTCACAGGTGCACAGTCACCCCAAATCCCAGCACCATCTCTGCATTCTGTGCAGTCCTGGATGCCAAGTGCATGCACATGGCTTAGCACGCAGTAAGGCTCCGCTGGTTGGCTCCCCTCTCTGCCTTTCCGACTGCTTCACTCAGGGAGCCCCTGTCTCTGGCCTGGTGGCCACTCCACCGTCAGTCTGTTTGTCTGCCCTCTCCTTTCCTCCCTCTACCATCTTCTTCCCCCTTTCCCATCCCCTGTCCCCTGGGTGTCCCTGCCGATGGTGAGAAGGGCCGTTTGCTTTGTCTCTGGTATTCTCTGTCTTCCTTTCTCACCTTCGTTCTTTCTTTTCCCTCTTGTTCTGTCTCTGGCTCTCTGGCTCTCTGTTCTCTCTCCCTGGCCCCTTCTGAGTGTGCATTTCCCTCTGGCTTGGCCACTCCCTTCTCTGGCTCTCTGTTCCCTCTCCTCTCCCTTCTCTGTCCCCAGGGCCTGTATCTCTGGTCTTTCCCCTCCTGCCTCTCTTTATCTCTCTTGTCCCTGGCCTCCATTTCTTCTGTCTCCCCTGCTGGCCAGGGCTGCAAAGCCTCAGCGGACAGACCAGTGGAGCAGCAGCGTGTTGAGTGTTGCTCACCACCAGAAGCCCCCCCAGTCCCCGTGTTGGGGTGCAGCCCCTGGGGCAGGTCAAGGAGGACCTACTCTGGCCAGAATTAGGGCTGGTGGGGAGCGCACTGCTACTGGCAGCTGGTGGGGAGCATTATCCCACCCAAAGGCCAAGGTTGAGAATTCCTGTTCTGTGGGGAGATATTGCAATTGTCCCATTTTCCAGATAAGGAAACTAAGGGTCAGAAGAAGGGATCTGTTCAAGATCACATGCCCCAAAAATGGCAGATCTCAGATTTATCCCAATTTCATCTGCTTCCAAGGCTCCTCTGCCCTTGCGAAGACATTCTTGGTAAAGGAGGGGTCAGCGGAGAGCCTATGGGGTCTTGGAGGCCACCGGTAGAGAGTCTGTACAACTCTTGATTAGATAGACCACACATTTTCTGTATATCTCCATGTGATCCCACAAAAACAGGGCCATCTCCTAGCTGCCTGACCCCCGGCTCCCCCAGCTACACATACAAATACACACATAAACGCACACACTGCAGCCTCTCCCCTCGTTCTTGCATCTTTATTGGAGTCTGGGGGCTGTTTGGGGACATCAGGAGTCAGAGATTGGGTTTTATGGGGCGCATCATGGGGCTGCTGGTGCATGACTCCACCTGGCGTGCAGGCCCCCGGCACCACCTGTCACCACCTGGTACTCGGCAGGTTGGAGTGAGTGGCGGGGGAGGCTCTGAATGCCTCATCGACTCTCCCCTCCACCTTGGTCCCCCACTGGCAGGGAGACAAAAAGCTCGGCCTTCTGCTCCTCTGCTTCTCGGCAGAATTAATCTTGCGGTCACCCCCATTCCTGCTGCCCCTGCCCCTCTTGCATCAACAACAGCTTGAAAGGTTGTCTGATCAGTGATTAGCTGGTGCCTGGACAGAGAATCTAGGGCTGGGCCAGCACATGGGGCCCCAAGGACTGGGAAATGACTCCACCAGAGGGGGGAGGGGGACGTGTGACAATAAGAGTGTGCACTCGTAGCTGTGAGTGTGCATATGTGTGAGTGTGTATGTGATCTCATGTGTTCTTATGTATTTACTACCTAAGTGTGTGAGACATACCTGGTGTATGTATACAGTGGAGTGTGACTCCAACGTGAGTGTGCATGAGTATGGGTGTGAGTCCAGCTCACCATGTTAACACTCCCCACACTGCTGCTCCGTGCTGGCTCTGCTGAGTGCCACTGACAGAGATGAAAGGGCATATCTCTATGAGCAGGTGTGAGTTATCGTGAGTTATCTGTGCGAGCACGTGGGTGAGTGTGCGTGAGCGTGTGTGGTGGCTGCTGAGGCTGCACCTGTACTGTTCAGCCACCTGCTTGTCTTCTGCGTTCCCCTCCCGAACTTGCCTGAGCCTGGCCTCTGCCTGGGGAGGGGTCTCTGTACCAGCCACAGCTTTTGGGAGCATCCCCGGCCTCACTGTCACTCACCCACAGGCGTGATCCGGACAGCCGTGCCTGACCTCGACCGCGAGAGCCAGGAGCGCTACGAGGTGGTGATCCAGGCCACAGACATGGCGGGCCAGCTGGGCGGCCTCTCTGGCTCCACCACCGTCACTATCGTGGTCACCGATGTCAATGACAACCCACCTCGTTTCCCGCAGAGTGAGTGATGCCCTTTCCAGAAGGAGATGGCTGCATCTGTGTCCATCTGATAGACCCCCCAGCACCCTCCCATCGGGCTTCCATGGGGCGTATTATGGGTGTCCAGCCACCCACCGACCTCATGCTTCCCTTTAAGCTCCCACTGAAAAGGGACTTGAATCTGCCTGTCTATCCATCCACCCAAGTCACGCATTTACCCGCAGTGCCCTTCCAATCCCATTTCTTGCAGAGAAGTTCCTCAAAGTTGTCTGATTTCCCACACGGCCAAGTAACACTGTTACCTTCCTACTTCTCATCTTGCTTCCTATGGACCTACTCCAACCCCTCACTGGCCCTCAGCACATACCCCACTCCTGCATATTATCCCAGACGACCTGCCTGGTGACCCAAGCTTGCAAAGGGAAGGGGTGGGGGAGAGACCCAGGGATCTAGGCAGAGGTTTTGGCCAGATCCAGGCCAAGGCCCACCCATGCAGGAAGAAGCTGAGGTCTGGGGTAATGGGTCTGTCCCTGCAATAAGCCTGGAGGGCAGGTTTCCGTGCCTCTGGATTATGTCTTTCCACTCTCTGCCTCTCCTGGCACAACAGGGGATGAAAGAGGGGGCGGTTCTCTAGCTGAGTCCCCCACCTCCCCATCAGCCAGCCCCTCTGTCCAGTCTTGGCCCGAGAGCTACGCCGGCAAAGCTGCCCAAGCTGGCAGAGACTAAATACCGCAGCGAGCGGGGCTGATCCCTATCGGGGAGTCATTACTCGAGGTCTGCTGCTCTCACATTAGGCCCGCCACAGGGGACTGACCCCCGCGAGATAAGGGAATCCAATCCCTTAGCTGAGAGCGCACCATCACCGGGGCCTAGGGCCTCAGCCTGGACTCAGAGTGGGGTGAGTGGAGCCGCCAGCCAGCTCCGTGTCTCCAGGGAGCTCAGGCACAGAACCCCTCCCCACCGCCACCAGCTGATGGGGAAGCTTCCAGGCACCGTGTGGAGGTGTGGGGACCACCCACTCTTTTGCCCAGTTGTGTGAGGCTCTGTGCCAGCTCTGAGCTGGAAGCAGTGAGGCAGAGCAGAGAAGAGGGACCCCGGGCCCCAGGAACACTCTTGTTTATCCATAAATACATTCCTTCTCTCTTTATTTTTAACGTTTCTTTACTGTGAAATATGCACACAAACAGAAGGGTGTAAGATATAAACGTCCAGTCTGGCAACTAATTATAAAACGAACACTCCTATAGACCACACTCCCAGACCCCAGAAGCCTCCATGTGCCTTTTGATCGCCGCCTCCTTGCTTTAGAGTCCATTGACCCATATACGCATCACCTAACATCATAGCTTAATTTCACCTGGTTTTTTTTAGCCTTATATGAGCAGAATTATATCATATAAACTATTTGTGTCTTTCTTTCTTTCTTAAAATTATGTTTATGAAATCATATGTGGTTGCTTGTCACTGTAGTGTATTCATTTTCGTTGCTGTACAGCATCCTATCATTTATCTACTACATGTTGATGGTCGTTTGGTTTGTTTCCAGTTTGAGGCTATGATGAAGGACACTGCTCTGAACGTTGCTGAACCTTGTAAAACATCTCCAAGTGCCGATTTGCATGCATTTCTCCGGTGTGTAGACAATAGGAACAGAATAGCTGGCTCATGGGATAGACTCCTCTTCAGCTTTACTAAATAAAGCCAAACTGCTCTCCCCACCGCCCCCCAAACCCCCTGTGAAAAAAATGCACGTGTCCATTGTAGCACATTCTCACCAACACTTGCTATTGTCAGACTCTTTAATTTGTGTTAAGCCAGCGAGTGTGGACCCATGCATCTTTTCATTCATTCACTCCCTAGTCACTCACACATTTCATTTATGTGACAGTCTGGTGTTCTTCCAGGTTCGGAGAATGCCTGATGAATAAAGGATGTGGTTCCTGCCTTCCAGGAGCTCACACCCTGGACGGACGAGAGGGGAGAGAGCAGGAGGAGAAAAAGCAGAAAGTAGTAGGGAAATGCAGGAATCCTTACAGTAGGATGAGCTCGGAGGTCCTGGGGCACAAGACCAGAGCCTGGAGGTCGGTCTGAGAAGGCTCCCTGGAGGAGGGAACGGCTCAGTGAGACTAAAGGAAGGGCAGGAATTGGGGAAGGGCACAGCAGAAAGGAGAATAGAGAGAGGGATTAGAAGATGAGGAATTAGAAGAACCTCAGACAGGGTGAAGCTGGGGTCAGGGAGAAGGAGGCTGAGGCTGCAGGAGTCCACAGGGGCCAGGCAGCGAGCGTCCTGTAAGGCAGGCCAGAGGGCTTGTATGGCCTCATCACAGGGCAGCGGGGAGCTGTGGAGGGGACTCCAGTCGGGGGAGTGGCACAGTCAGGATGTTATAGAGAGAGCCCCTCCGGCTGCCGTGTGAGAATGCATTGGAGGCCGCCACTCCACATGAGGGGTGACCAGACCTTGGGGACGCCAAGAGGCCCATCCTCAGCTCCACAGGCCCTGCTTCTCCTGCACTGGCCCATCATTTAGCGAATCACCCTCATCTCAACCTTGACTCTGGGAAGAGGGCAGGGGACCATTGTGTCCCATCTGACCTCCTTCCCCTATGTTTTTGCTCTGCTTCCCTGCTGTAGCCACAATGGCCATCTTGCCATTCTTCAGACATACCGGGCATTGCGCCCACCTCAAGGCCTTTGCCCCTGCTGTTCCCTCTGTCTGGAATGCTCTTTCCCACCAATCTGCTTGGCCTACTCCCTCACCTCCCTCAGACTTTGACAAAAATGTCACCTTCCCAGTGAAGCATTTCTTGTTTACCCTATTTAAAACTTCACACATACCCTCATCAGCATTCCCCATTCTCCTTCCCCTACTTTATTTTTCCCCAAAGTCCCTATCACCATTTGATAGACTGACTACATGTTCCACTGATGTGATTGTTTGTGTCTTTCTCTGCCTGTTGAGAGGAAAGCACTGTGAGAACTGGGGTTTGGGTCTATCCTGCTTGTTGCTGGAATCCCAGTGCCTGAACTGCATCTGGGGACATCATAACAGCTTAACAAATACATGGAAATGAAAGAATCAATACCATTCACATCCAGAGCAACAGGAAGTCGGCATGAAGCTCCACTATTTTACCATAATTGGTTGCATTTATTGAGTAGCTACCAAGTGCTAGGCACTGTACTAGGTGCTTTCCATGCCTCATCATCTCAGTTAATTGGGAAAATGACGATGCCATTAGGAAGGCACTATTTCCATTCTACAGATGAGGACACCAAGGCTCAGGATTACACAGCTGGGACTGACTCTGGAGCCTGAGTCTCCTCTGTACCCCTCATGGGGAGATGGGGAAACTGAAGCCCAGAACACAGCCGGCACTTTTCCCATTAGTTAGCAAATCAACCCAGGGTCAGAATTAGGACCCTCCTCTTTGTACCGCCCACTTGGGAGCCCCTTACAGACACTCCCCTGCTGGAGCCTATCTGGGCCCCCCTCTCCTCTCTGATAAAGCTGGTGAGAGTTGGGGTAGGGGCTGCCCCCCACCCCTGTTCACAGCTGTGTCCCCTACAGAGATGTACCAGTTCAGCATCCAGGAGTCGGCCCCCATCGGCACTGCTGTGGGACGAGTGAAGGCCGAGGACTCAGACGTAGGCGAGAACACAGATATGACTTACCACCTCAAGGAGGATAGTGGCGGCGGCGGCCACGTGTTCAAGGTCACCACGGACAGCGACACCCAGGAGGCCATCATTGTGGTGCAGAAGGTGTGGTTTCCCCAGGAGGGACAGGGGCGGCAGACCCAGGGTGGCAGGGACAGGGACGCCCCAGAGCAGCTGCAGAGCCCCACTCTACCCCACTCCAGGGATTGGGTCTCTCCAGGGACCCGGGACCAAGCTGGGAAGAAGCCATGCTATCAGTCCCATTTTTACAAATGAGAAAATGAGGCACAGAAAGGGTAAGTGATGAGTGCAGGTTGCACAGCCCATTGGGAGAGCCCAGATTCAAACCAGATTTGGATCTGTGCTCTCAAGCACTGTGCTGGCTCTCAGGAACCAGAACAAACCCAGCAGTCCCTAGGGGAAGGGGATGGAGGGCAAATAAAAAGCAAAAGATCCACCTGCCAGGACTTGGTCGTGGGCTTGGCAGTTCAGGGCTACGCAGGCCTTTGAGACCATCACCCCAGCCCTGCTCTCCCACAGGAGGTCAATCCCCTGCACTGGCCTGCAAATGATGGGAGGCCTCTGTACACCTCCAGGATGGGATGCTCACTCCCTGCCATTGTGCAGCTATGTCTCCTGCCATTCAGCCAGAATAAGTCTCCCCAAATCAGCTCCCATCAGCCTGGGCCTTGCCTTCTGGGACCCACAGCAACATCTGCCCCCCTCCAGCCCTTCATTCACTCAATCCCCACATAATGACCTGCTCTCTAGCTGGACCAGAAGGTTTGAAAAGAGAGAAAACTCCCAGTTATTGTTGTTTTTTAAGATTTTGTTTATTTATTCATGAGAGACAAAGAGGCAGAGACATAGGCAGAGGGAGAAACAGGCTCTCTCTGGTGAGCCCGATGCAGGACTCAATCCCAGGACCTTGGGATCACAACCTGAGCCGAAGGCAGATGCTCAACTGCTGAAGATTAAAATATAATAGCTATTACTTATAAAGTGTATACTACATGCTAGGCACCCTTCAACTGCTTTTCATGTATTAACTTAATCGATCCCTACAACAGCCCTCTGAGGTACCATCATTGCCCATTTTATAGATAAGAAACTGAGGCCATGGAAATTCAACAATTCGCATCCAATGTCATGCATCTTGCAGAACAGAGTAGGGTTATGAGTCTGGGGCAGTCTGGCTCCAGAATCTACCCTTTTAGGCATTGGCATGTCTTTCAGTTTTCTGAGATCCATTTGTCCTCTCTGGAAGATAAGCCCATTTCACAGATGGGGCCCAGCATCACAGAGCAGCAGAATCATGCTCCAAGCCCAGCCTCTGCATTTGCTCTCCTCTCCAGGCTGCCCCTGCCTCCCTGCTTCCATCTCATGCCCCTCCCAGCCACCCCAGTGGCGCCTGAGGTGTCTCGGTGGAGGCGAGCTGGCTCGGGGAGCAGAGCCTATGCCTGATTGATGACCTGGCTCCAGAGCCCATCGCTCACTCACAGGCCGGGCTCCGGCCTGCCTCCCTGCATCTTGATTTTTCCCAGGCAACAGGATGGAGGAAGGAGGTGGCCGTGTTTGCTGCTCAAGAAGGTGGGGGTGGGAGGTTCTGAGACAAAAGGCAGGGGTCTCTACGCACAGGGCAGGTCTCTAGCAAGGTCACCTTGGCCACTCAGATAGCTCCCCTCACTGGACAGAGGCGCCTGAGCCCACCACTGCTGGTTCCCTTTGCTATGAGGAGTTGTCTCTAGAAGGCCGGAGCCAACACACAGCCAAGGAGCTCATTCATCAGAAGGTCACCCATTAGCACTCCCTGATGAGAAGCCAGGCTCAGCATGGGTTTAGCCAGATTTCCAAGGAAAGCTCTAAGGCAGCCTGGCTTATCAGGCTCAACTCAACATTAGTTGCTGCCGCCTACGGACCACTGGGAAATGTCTCCTTAACCCTCACAACCCGAGGCCCAGAGAGGCTGAATAGATTACCCACACACACACAGCTAGTCAGCACAGATCCAGTGCGCTTTCCTCCTCTGGGGTTAAAGGCCAGGACTTGAGAGCAGCACTGTCTGGATTTGAACCCTGCCTCTGCCAGTACCTGACTGCTAAGTGACCTTGGGCGAAAGTACAAATTTTCCTCCTGTATAATATGAGATAATCACAATACAGGCCTCTTAGTGATGTTGTTAAGATTAGATGAGTTAATGTATCTAAAGCACTGGCGCACAGTAAGTGCTCCGTGAATTAATAAATGCATGAAATGCCCCCACGTACTGCGCTGGGGGCGGTGTGTCAGCGCCCTTTAGCCCTAATGGACCGTGTTCCCTTGGCAGGACTAACTCCCTCGCAGTCTCCCTTGGTCCACCTGCAACCGGGAGGGTTGGTCTGGGTCTCCCAACGGCCAGGTCCCGGGCGCCCCAACGCAGAGTGAGCGTGACCTGGGGTCTCCCGCCCCCTGTGGGCCCACCCGGCCCACTCACCCACCCGCCCTCTGCCCCCTCCCCGCAGCGCCTGGACTTCGAGTCCCAGCCGGTGCACACCGTGGTGCTGGAGGCCCTCAACAAGTTCGTGGACCCCCGCTTCGCTGACCTGGGCACGTTCCGCGACCAGGCGATCGTGCGCGTGGCCGTGACCGACGTGGACGAGCCCCCCGAGTTCCGGCCGCCCTCCGGCCTCCTGGAGGTGCAGGAGGACGCGCAGGTGGGCTCCCTGGTCGGCGTGGTGACGGCGCGGGACCCCGACGCCGCCAACCGGCCCGTCCGGTGAGACCCCCGCCCGGGGCCACGCCTGCTGCCTGCTAACCCGCCCCCGCCCCCGCGGCCAGACTGCGGGCAGAGGGGGAGGGGCGGGGGGATGGACACGGAGGCGCGGCTCCGAGACAAAGGAAACAGAGTCAGGGGACTCGGACAAGGAGGGAGACCCAGGTCTGCCAGACGGAGCAGGGGGAACAGGGCTCAGCCCCCGGTCCTCCTCTGCCCACGCTGGCGCCCTCGTGCCCTCAGCCTGTCCATCCCTAGGCCTCTGACCCCCAATTTCACTCTCTCGCCCACCCCTGACGTCTCAGCAGCTGCTCACCGCGTTCTGAACTGAGCTCCAGGTGGCTGCACCCCAAAACGAGGACCTCAACCTTCCAGTTGTTCAAATCTAAAATATTGGAGACACCCTGCCTCCTGTCTCTCTCCCACACCTCCCTCCAGTCTATCAGCGAATCCAGAATCCAAGCACCTCTCTCCACTCACCCTGCGACCCTCGACCCTCGGGGTGCAGGCCACCATCTTCTCTTACCCTGATTCCTGCACTGCCCCCAACCCCCACTGACCTCCCAGTTTCTGCCCCACCCCTCTTTAATCTAGAACTGACCCCAGGGCCTGGCTGATCCAGTCTAAACAGAAATCAGAGCATGGCCCTCCTCGGCTCAGAGCCCGCCAGAGGCATCTGGCTCAGAATAAAAGACCAAGCTCTCACGGTGGCCCCCAGGCCCATGAGATCTGGCCTCACTGTAGCCTCAGACCGTCCCTCCTTTCTAGTTCACTCTGCTCAGCCACACTGTCCTCACTGCTCTGCAGGTGCTCCAAGCTCACTCCACCTCAGGGCCTTTGCAACTGCTGTTCCCTGCCCCTCCCCTCCCTAATATCCCTGCCTTTGTTCCTCTCCATTCCTCCAGTCCTTTGCTCAAGAATCACCTTCTCAGTGAGACCTTCCTGAACCACTTTTTCTAAAACTTCAACTCCAACCCAACCCCCAGCCCCAACCCTTCACATCCTCTTTCCTTCAAGTTACTCTGTGCTCAGTAGCCTTCGTCACCATCTCACACACTACCACTACCTCATTTTCCGACTACTTTGTGTGTCTCTCTCGCTACAAGATAAGCCACTTGAGGGCAGGGAATTCTGTGCGCTTATCCCTTTACCTTCAGGGCGTAACAATGCCCTGCACGCATAGACATTAGCTGACTGCCCTGGGGAGTGAATGAAATGTAAAGGCAGAGGAAAGAGAGAGAGACTCAGAGGCAGGGGGACAGATCCACAATGAGAGGAGGAGGTCAGAGAGAGGGGGTAGCCAGTGGAAAGAGGGTGAGAGGAACTAAAAGAGGCAGAGGACCTACCTGACAATGTGGAGACGGAGGAGATTTGCTGGGAGAGCCAGAAAGGGAAAGAAAGAGAAACAGACGTGGAGAGAGAGAAGGGTGGGCAGGGAGGGAGGCAGATGGGCAGAGGGGAAGGGATGCTGCAGTTCTGTCCCTGTCCCTGGAGGGGGGTGGGAGGTCCCAGACTGTGGCCCAAGTTGGAATAAGGTCAGGTAGAAGAGAAGGGAAGAAGGGTTGTAGCAGAAATGATCCAGAGGGGGTCAGGGACGGGGGCATGGCCATTGCTGGATGGACGGGAAGGAGATTCCTAAGCTCCTGCTTTCTCTCCGAAACCCCTGTACGTAATCAGTAAGTAATCCCGGAACCAGCTGTGTGCCAGGCTCTGTGCTGAGCATTGAAGAGAGGGAGAAGGGAAGTTAATTTGAGGATCTCTTTTTTACAGTTCCAGGTGGGTAACATTCCCCTCATCATCTAGGTGGATGGTTCTCTGAGTTGTACAGTGCACAGCCTGAGCAATCTTACATGGGTGAGAACAGAGAGATGCCATCCTGCCTAACTCCCTACGGACTCCCAGACTAGGAGTTACCCTCAAGGGTCTTAAAAGACTTCCTGGAGGAGGCAGGAAATGAATTGAGCTGGTACCTGGGTATGGTCAGGTGTAAATACGAGGTGAAGGACATTCCAGGCAGAGGAACAGCTTGTGCAGACATATGGAGGCAGAGGTAGATGTGCCTGGGGACGAGCAGACCCTGATGGCTACAGTGGACTGAGGGAGATGAGACAGCAAAAATGAAGTCCAACGGGCCTCAAGGGCAGGCCAAGTTGCTCAGACTCAGGCCGGAAGGCTGGAGGGCCTGGGGCTGCCTCTGTCCTCCTCACAGCCTAAACCGTCCTGCCTGCCGCCTCTGAGCTCCTCCGCTGCCTGTCTGCTCAGGCTGTCAGGCAGTCCAGGAGCAGCCCCCTAGCCTGGGCTCTCTGCTCACTCTGGGATTATCACCCTGTGTGTGAGGAAGCCAATGCCCAGAGAGGGGAGGAGGCCCCCAGAGAGGGGAGGAGGCGACCCTGGGCTCTCTCTGGCAGTGGAGAGCCAAAGGTAGGAGCTGAGTCCTTGCCTCCAGGCTAGTGCTCCCCCATCTGCCCGCCTCCCCTCCCCTGCAATGTCGCTTTCACAGCCCATCTCAGTCTTCTCCCTCCTCCCTCTGTTGACTTCCCTTCCCACCGGCTTTTATCTGCACTGAAAGGGCCAACTTTGAAACCAGCTTCTCACCTCCTTTCATCTCTCTTGGCTGGCCCCTACCCTGGGGCTCCTCAGATGTGGAGGCAGTGAGGAGCTTGAGACAGGGCCAATTTACCACCACAAACATTTACCCAACTCCTCCTCGTGCCAGGCCCTGAGCCAGGCCCCAGGATGAGGAGATGACTCAGCCAAAGACAGAGCTGGGGATGAGCACAAAGGGACAGCCTCAAAGAGGCCAGGGAGGGGCAGGGAGGGGCCGCTGAGGCCGCTGAGGCCGAAGGGCTCCTCACCAGGCACATGTGCTGCCCGGAGCCTAGTTTGTATCCAGGCTCCCGAGTTCTATAGTTGTGGACTCAGTCACCACCTACCCATGGAGTCCAGGGGGAAACGTGATAAGACCTCATCCCTGCCCACAGAGAGTTGGCCTTCTCCTGGGAGAAGGAAAAGTCAACGAGCAGTAAAACATTTGTAGACACAAATAATTGCTGATAAGAGCTATGAGGGAGATAAAGAGGGCAATAGGATAAGGAGGATGGGGGCCACAGGGGCTACTATGGAATGAGTAGTCAAGGAGAATCATTCTGAGACCAGAATGATAAAGTGAGACCCAACCTGCAAAGATGTGAGGAAGAGGACTCCAGGTAGAGGGAACAGCAAGTGCAAAGGTCCTGAGGCATGGGGCAACTTGGTGTGATCCCGGAGATGAAGAAGTAAAGTGGTATCCTGGGAGATTTTGCCTAACACACTAGGCACCTGGGAAATACAGAGATGCAGATATACAGAGCAGTTTTTCTGAGTTCCTGCACTGGGGAGAGTGGAAAGTGCCTCATCTTGTTGCATACCCAGTTTACAGATCGAAGACACTGAGGGTCAGAGAGAAGTGACTCTCCCAGTGTTATTCAGCTTGAAAGGGGAGGAGTGCTTTAACCCATTATTGTCTGCTTCTTGAGTTCAGCCTCGTGTTATTTTATCCCTGCTTCTTACTCTCTGTGGCTAGGTGTCCTCCCCTGTGCATAAGGCACAGAGATGAATCAGACATAGGCCCACAGGAAGGCTAGGCCTCCATGTGAAGGCTTCTAGTGACATGTTTAAGTCTGAGGGGTCTTGGGCTGAGGCCAGGGCTTGGGGAGCACGGAGCTCCATGGAGGGGCAAGTGCTCAGTGCAGGGGTACATGGAAGGGAATGAGCCCAGGCTTCCCCAGGTGGCCCCTGAGCAAGGCTGAAGAGGTGAGGTTGGAAGGGGGAGAGGATGCTCCTGGCTGGAGTGATGCTGGGGGCCGGGAAGCAGGAACAGAGGCATGGAAGTTAGTTGAGCAGCAGGATGGTGCCCTGGATGAGCTCATGTCAGGGTGGGCAGAGATGAGGACAGAGTGGCACTTGGGCCAGGCTGGGAAGGACCTTGAATGTCAGGTGGAGAAGTGAGACTCTATACTTAGGCAATGGGGAGCCTTGGAAGCTTTGCAGGGAGGGAGGAGAGTGCTCAGGACAGGCCCATCTCTGGGTTAGGCAGCCTTGCAGATAGTCAGGCTCTTGATCAGCCCTGCATAGCTCTACACCCTGGTGAGTCTTCTTCAAACATCAGAACCAGCAAAAGCCCACACTGGACCAGAGGGAGCAAATACCTCATTTCCTCCCAGCACTCCACAGTGAGGCGCAGCAGAAAGGACATGGGCTCTGGAATCAAAGACCTGGGTCAGAATCCCAGCTCAGTTGTAGAACCATGGGAAAAATCACTGGACCCACTGCAAGCCTCAGTTTTCCTGTCTCTAAAATGGGCATCGTGATGGTACCCGCCACATTCATTTATTCAAAAAATAGGTATTAAATGTCTACTGTGTTCTACTAGGTTCTGTGTTCAGTGCTCCCAGGGCTGGAGCAGAGGCTTGTTTGGCACATCATAGGCCCTCAGGAAATGGACAGTACTCTTTTCCTTTATGGCCTGGACACTCATTTCTGCCCTTCATTCTTCGATCAGCACTAACTACATACAAATTCCCAAGTATCATGCTTGGGCTTTAAGTGTGTGTCTTAAGGGGGAGGAGGGGCAGGTGCAGGAGAAAGTCACAGACTGGGGAGGGCCAGGTGAGCAGAGAGGAATCCCTGGGGGTGGGTAGGGGAGCCCCTTCTGCATCTGAAGAGATTCTCTGTCTAGTAGCTCTGGTAGGGGCTGCAGCATTCAGCCTGCTGTGCACATATGTACCTGGACCCTGGGAAGCCTGCACACACACGAGCCTGCTGCCTCTTATGTTTATCGTGCCTGTGTGCATGCTGTTTGCACACATTTGTGTGGGGGAAAACCATGCTACGTAATGCACGCCCAGGCCAGGAAGTAGTACCCTCCCCACATCCCCCACCTAACCCTGGCCACAGCAGCATTTTGTGCTGTTGGAGTGTGTGCTTTGTGTCTGCAGCTGTGCCTGTCTGGCCCTTAGGAGGGTGCCCTTAGACACGAGGTCCTGCGCAGATGTGGGCTGGGAATGGGGCTCTGCCACTAATTGGCCCTTGTGACCCAGGGTGAGGCAGGCACCTGGCTTCTCTTAGCCTAGTTTCCTCATCTATGAAATGGGGGTGATAACAGTGCCTGGGAAGATTGGAGGAGCTCATGCATGTTAAAGCCCTTCTGCAGGCCTGGCACAAACCTAAGCTAATCCATAGGTCATGTGGCAGGTACCCAGTGCTGCTAGAAGTGTTTTACCAGAGGCTATTGTCTGACCCTCACAGCCACTCAATAAGGTATTGTTCTTGTCTTCATTTTTAAGAGGAGGAGGAAACGGAGGAACCAAGATTAAGTGATTTACCCAAGGTCACACAGCTAGGTTTCAAACCTAGGCAGATGGCCACCAGTTCCACACTCCTGACCACCATTCCAGGGCCTCCCTTGCACGGTGCACAGGCACACACACACACACAACACACTAGCTAACACCTACCCATGCTCTCTCGATCCACTCCTCCTCCCACACCTGCTCTGGTTCAGCTCTCTGCCATCCAGGTCCCCGCTGACTGAATGAGGAGCAGGACCTTCTTCTAGACCCACAGCTGCCTCCCACCCTCGGGGAACACTGACCACACACTAGTTGGAGGGACTCCTGTGTACCCATTGCTAGACGGTTCTGAATAATAATTAGAATAACAATCGTTCTCTCTCATGGAGTAATCTTCCAGGAGCTCAGCTAGGCACCTTATCCCTGAAGCTAGGCATTTAATCCTCCCAGCAACTTGCAAGGTAGGATTATCATCTCCATTTTGCTCCAAATTAAAGTTCAAAGATTGAAGTGACTTGTCAGGGGCATCGTGGACTTGGATCCACACCCAGGGCTAAGCAGCTGCCTCTTGAGCCTTAGCTTTTCCAACAGCAAAGCCATATCACACACACACAGACACACATGCACACCGCTCATATATTCAGGACACACACACACACACACACACACACACACACACACTTTCCACCCACAACACAGACCAGACATACAACTCGTGTACCTACACGTGAGGTCCATAAGCCCCCCCCTCTCCCACCACCCCCCCCCCATATTTGCGAGGCCTCGGCAGAGCTCCTTGCCTCATGCCGAGCCCCTCCAGCCCTCCCTCCCACTCACTGGCTGGCTTCCTGAGCTGGAACAAAACCACCTGGGCTCAGCCAGCCACACTGACCTGCAGCCCCAAGTCTTTTGCCGGTTAATGGCAGGTCTCTCCCGCCCGCCCCATGGCCTTGGGAACAGCTGCCTCCACTTAGATTCCACCCACCCCCTTCCCCTCCAGGAGGGAACAAAAGAGAAAAATGGGAAGGAGAGAAAAGAGGAGGGAGATCTAAGCAGGAATGGGAGAAGCGGGAGAAGTGAGAAGGCGGTAGGCATCCTCCCAGCAGCCCTGCCTCCTGCCCAGTCCTGACCCCAGTGGTCAGGAGCCCTGGGCGGTGTCAGGCCCTGGCTCTCTCCTGGACTCTGTTCTCCCACCAGTAAAATCAGAAGGAGGTTCCTCCCAGCTGAGCTGACGCTCAGAGTCTGGTTCTACCTCCTCTGGACCCAAACATCTGACAAGGCCAGCCTGGGGGCAAACAGGACCTGAGGTTCCGTGCTTTGCAGCGTTGGGTGGTGCAGTGAGCTAAAAAGAACTCTGGGTGGAGAGTCCTAAATTTGGGTACAAATTCCAATTCTGTGACAGTCCCTGTGCAATTTTGAGCAGGGTCATCACTAACCCACACGGCATCTTTGCATAAATAAAAAGATCCCTTTTTGAGAAGATACCCCCTCTGCTAGGACACATGGCTTGGCAAGCGGAACGCTGGTTAGACTTTAACCCCACTTCACTCCTTTGTGCAGGACACAACCTGCTCAACCATACTTGGCAGTCAAAGCTTGGCAAGTTTCCTCTCTGAGCCTCAGTGTTCTTATCTGCAAAACTGGGGAGATCCCATCAGCTTCATAGGATGCCAGGCAGGGACCTCATCTGTTTCATTTGCCCTTTTGTCCCCAGGACCTAGCACAGAGCAGCACAGAGAAGGCACTCAGTTAATGTCTAGGCATAAAGGAATGCATGGGGGGATGGCTAAGGGAAAAGCAGACTATAAACTATTAAGTGCTGTACTAGCGGAAGGAAGTATATCATCTTGGGTTTGAAGTCCCCCATATACTTTCACCCAGGTCAGGAGGACTCAGGAGGGTCAGGGGCAAGGAGGATGTGGGCTTGGCAGCTCAGGGATGGGAAGGAGAGTTGATGGGGTCTTGGGAGACGGGCTGTAAATGCCTACTATACCATAGTACGGCCCTTTATAGTTTGTCACAGCCTTCACCACCTTCACCTGGACCCCAGTAACCATGAAAATAAGGGATGTCACCTGTGCCTATGCCCCGTCTTATGAATTAGTTCCTCTAACCCATAGCAGAGTGAGGTGAGTATAGATCACCCCCTTTTCCAGATAAGCAGAGGCCAGGGAGCTCCAGTGACTTGTCCAAGGTCACACAGGGAGAGGCGGTAGCCTAGGATTCAAACGCAGCAGCGCGCTGACTACGCAAAGGCCCCGGGCAGTCCCAGTGAGTGTCATCATTCCCATTCAACAGATGGGGGAACTGAGGCCCCGGGGAAGTTGTAATGCAGCTAAGCCCCACTAGGGGGTCGCTTCGGGGCTTTGAGCCTCCCGCAGGGGGCGTTTCTGGTGCCCTCGCCTCCCTGGGCCTCAGTTTCCCCCTCTGGGAGTTGCGGAGAGGGTCCCCTTCCTCCGTGTGGGAGGGGCCGGATGGCTCAGGGTGAGCCCCGCCCGGCCAAGCGTCTTTGTCCTCGCCGCACAATGCGCCCTTGCTTGGCGTTCGAGGCCTTTGTGGGCCGCGCAGCCCCGCGGCGCCCCCGCCCGCGTTATCAGCGCAGGGAAGCGGCGGCCGGAGCCGCGGGGCCTCCCTGGGCCGCCGCCCGAGACATGTGTTGGACACAGGCCTTTCAGGCCCGGAGCCGCCGCACAAAGGCCCGGGAAGAAGGCGGAACAAAGGGCTTTTTCACGCGGCAACTGAAAAGCCGCAGATTAGCTCGCGCGTGCTGCGCAGGCGGGGAGGGGCCGCGGCCGTCCCCGAGCCCTCGGCCGCGCTGGCTCCGCCCGTGGCCCGGCTGCGGCCTGCGCGCCCCCCGCCTCCCTCCCGCTCCGGTTCCCCTCGCCCCCCGGGACCCGGCCCAGCCCCGAATCCCGCGCCCCGCCGCCGCACTCCACCTGCTTCTCGGGGCTGCGCGGTGGGCACCGGCTGCCCTTCTCGGGAGGATTCCTGCCCGCCCTTCTCCGAACGATCCTTTGCACCTCTGTTCCCCCACCCGTGCCGACCCCCCCCTTCCCAAGCCCCGTGCTAGGGTCGCCTCTTAGGAAAGAGAAGAATCGGATATACAGTGACGGCTAGTTCCGTGCCAGGGACTTTGCCCACTTCCAGCCCTCACAACCGAGGGGTGCAAATGACTAGCCCCATTACCCAGCTGAGGAAACCGAGGCTCAGAAAGGTTGAGGGCGGCCCGGGGTCGCACAGCAGGTACCGGTGCGGCAGAGATGCAAACCCAGATCCCTTTCCACCCCTCCTCTCCTGGAAGGGGGTTCTCTGCTCCTGGCGTCTCCCAGGCAGGTGGTCCCTCTTTTAGGGGCGGGGGTGGGGGGCGGGGTGGGGGGGTGGAGGTAGTGGACCTGGGCTTGGGCTCCACCTGGCGCCAGGGCGCCTTCAATCAGCCCCGCCCTGCCTCCCTCAGGTATGCCATCGACCGCGACTCGGATTTGGACCAGATCTTTGATATCGATGCGGACACGGGCGCCATCGTGACGGGCAAGGGGCTGGACCGCGAGACGGCCGGCTGGCACAACATCACGGTGCTGGCCATGGAGGCGGGTGAGCCGGGGGCGGGGCGAATGTCGGGGGCGGGGCGAAGGCCGAGGGGGCGGGGCGAAGAGGAAGAAGCCGGCACAGGTGGCCAGGTGGCCGGGTTGCGGGAGGCAGAAGCCCGGGAGTTGGAACAAAGAACCTGGGCAGGATCCCAAGCCAAAAGGCGAGAGCTGGTCGTGAAGCTGGCTTTCTTCCCTCAGCATTTATTGAGCACCCACTGCATACGAAGCCCTGTTTTTAGCAGCTGAGGATGCCGCCTTGAACAAGACAAAAAAGCTCCTGTCTTTGTGGAGGAGCGCTAGACTGTCAGCAAACAGGTGTACACATGTCAGAGGATGTGAAATGCTAGTGATAATAAACCAGGGAAGAAGAAGAAAGCCAGAGAAGGGGTTTGGAAAGACAAGGCTGTTGTTCCTCTTAGGAGGCCTCTCTGAGAAGGAGACGTTTCAACAGAGACCTTGGGAAAGTGAGAGAGTCATGCCCATGTGTGAGGGAAGAGTGTTCTAAACAGAGAACAGCCAGTGCAAAGGCCCTGAGGTGGTAGTTTGTCCAGCATATTGGTGGAATAGCGAGGAAACCAGCGTGGTTGGCAAGGGGCAGAGTGATCAGCCATTGCAAGTTCTTTGGGCGTTACTCTGAATACGGTTGGAATCACAGGACAGGGGCGCCATTTGAACTGAGGAGGGACAGGATACCTCTGGCTGCTGCATGAGAATAGGCCATTTGGGGGGTGAGGGGAGAAGCAGGGGCTCAAGTGGAAGTTAAGTGTGACAGTGGCAGGAAAATGAGACAGTGGCCTGGTGCAGGGCGATAGGTGACATGTGGTCAGCTTTGGGAGACGGGCTGAAAATGGCACCCTGGGACTTTCTGATGGAATGATGGGCATGGAGAGAAGAGATGGAAAGGGGTCCGGGACTACTTCAAGGAGCTTGACCTGGCTTTCTGGAAGAGTGTGTGTGTGTGTGTGTGTGTGTGTGTGCACACGTGCGTGTGCCCACAGGCAGTTTGGTGCCATTGGCACAGTGTGAGCTGCAAGAGAAAGGGGAGGCGGCCTGTGTATGGGGTCCAGATAAGTAAGGCCATGGAGGTGAGGAACTAAGACCACAGGGGTTCACAGAGTCCCAGAAGAGGGGAGAGGGCTGTTCCAGGACTCCTCCAAAACCAGAGCAATACTGCCTGGACCTGGTCTCCAAGCCCTCCACCCCCGCACCACCCCCCAACAGCTCTCAAGGTCCAGGAGCCAACAGAGCTGCCAGTAAGCAGCCATGACAACAGAGAGACTCGAAGAGCCTCTGAGCCTCTGAGCCTCTGAGCCTCCGGTGGGTGGGTGGGTGGGTGGGTGACTTTCAAACTTGCCCCTGCACACACTCCTGCACTCCGCACTTCGGGCCCCAAGCCCCTCCTGGCTCTGTGAGCCCCCTGCCAGCCTTCCTACTCTTCCCCCTGCTGGTGCCCTCCCACTTTGCAGGCCCCACCGGCCCGTGGGCCAAGGAAGTCCCTAGGCTGAAGTTCCCTTCGTCTCTTTCAACTTCAGTTTAAAAGAAAATACAAAGCTGGCTCAAACCTCAGTGCCTGCTGCTCTGGAGCCTTTGAATCCACTCCTCCACCGCATGAAAGGAAGGTAACAAAGGTGGCTGGAGAGGAAGTGGCGGCTGGACTGGGGGGGAGGAGAGCTCCCCCTCCTTACCTCCCTGAACTTGCTCCCTGGGCAGCCAGGGGGACTGGCCTGGCTGCTGGGCAGAGCCGCCGCCTCTCTCTGCCCACAGATACATCTCCCCCCACAGCCTGTCACACTGCCTGACGTCCCACTCTTGAGTTAAGCATTGTGCTGCTGCCCAGTGGGTCTCTTTTCAGCGAGCAGCCAGAGTGGCATACAAAGCCTGTAATGCTGCCATTTCACAGAAGAAAGAATGTGGAGGGGACTCTCCCACAAACATTTTACAGTGTTTGCCTCATACGTATTCTGGGCTAGATGCTTCCTAGTGTGGACTTTTATTGAAGTATGATCAGTAACCGATCAGCACCCACTTTGCTGATGGGAAGATCGAGGTTCAGAGAGGAAACTTGCCCGAGGATGTGCGGTGGCCGAGCTGGGATTTGGAGCAAGTCTGCCTGGTTCCTTCCTGGGCATTACCACCTAGCTCCCTTTTCCTGATACTCTCAGCAATCTGAGCCCCGCCCCTCTCCCACCCACCGGTGCCTAGCAACCGGCCATGGGGATGATGAGGCTCAGAAAGGAGACTGATCACTGGGCTAGAGACACCCCCCCCCTCCGCTCCCCCCCCCCCAGCTGCAATCAACAACCCCTGCCCAACCAGGTATTAATCAATGAGAAAATGAATGGCTCCCACTTCACAGACCTAGTGGGAGGATTCAATAGGATCATGCATGGAAAGAACTTGCCTAGTACTTAATAAGTGCTCAATTAGTGGTATCTATTGATCCTGACTCTGTGCACTTGACTTAAGAACCTACTCTGCGCAAGGCATTTTACAGTGTGATGCGCTCGCTCGTTGTACCTTCCCACCTAAGAGGTGCTGGTTCTGGCCTCATCCCCACTGTATGGATGAGAGGTGAAGTCATTTGTCCAGATTCCCAGCCCCAGCCTGTCTGACTCCGAAGCCCGGCTCTCACCTGGATGCCCCTCGAGTCATGTTTCTTTGGTGCCAGGCACCAGTCCAGGAGTGTCACAAATAATACACCCACTCCAGCTTCCCACCATCTCTGTGAGACAAGGGCAAAATTATGATCCCCAGTTTACAGACGAGGAAATAAAGGCTCAGGGAGGAACAGCGATGGTTCCAAGATCACAGAGCAAATCCAGGCAGGGCTAGGGTTCCACCCCCAGACCTTCTGCTTCCCAGCAGCCAACCTGAGCTCCAAGTGTAATGCCAGTGGGTCTGCCTGCCCGTGACCTCCTGCTGAAGCATCCCTTTGGCTTCCTCAGAAACAGGGGATGCCAGTGGGGTCACAGTGGCCCCACCTGCTCCGGGAGAAACAGAGGATGCCGGTGGGGTCACGGTGGCCCCACCTGCTCCGGGAGAAACAGAGGATGCCAGTGGGGTCACGGTGGCCCCACCTGCTCCAGGAGAAACAGAGGATGCTGGTGGGGTCATGGTGGCCCCACCTGCTCCGGGCGTAACAAACACGAGGTGACAAGAATCAGAGGGGAAATATTTATACACAGTGGCGGAGCTCGGTGAGCACCTTTGAGAAGGCTGCACTCAGTCAGGAGCCGCCGCTGTCATACTGGATTACCTCAAAGACTCTGGAGCCACTTAGTATGCCGGCTCCCCTCTCCCCGAACTTCTGAGTCATCCATTCTGCCCATGCAGACGCTCCTTCCACTGACATTATCTTTAACGTTTTGTAATCATGAAATATTAATGACCGATATTGAATTTAAAGTACAATTTGTGTCTGAATCCTTCGGTGGAAAGGGCAGTTGTAAAGGGACAGTCCTCAAAGAGCTGGGGGTACAGACTGGAAGGCCAGTGCTGGGTTGGGGGTGCCAGGGGCTGCATCCTGCCCCCTCCTCCAGGGTCGTCTGGCCCTAATCTGGTCTGGAGGGGGCATTCTCTAGCTGCCAGAAACAGCAAAGAGTTAACCAGATTAGCGAGAAGCTTCCCCATCTGGGTCACCCCAGGCCAAATACATCTTACAGCACCCCGTTTTTTTCTGCATACCATGGAGCGTGCGTTATGATTTATATATGCATTTGTGCGAGTATTTAATTAATCTGTTTTCCCCCAGGAAGCTGTACCTTCCAAGAGGGTGGGGGCTCATCTGCACCTGCACTATACATATGGGGCCTGGCACTTAGTAGGCGTGTGTAAATATTTACTGAATGAATGGATAAAGTTACTGACCCACCCAGTTAGGAAAGCAGGACGGCATGGGGGGCGGAGAACTGGTGCCAGTTGCACAGTTCCCGGCTGTGTGAGCTTGGTCAGGTCACTCCCCCTCTCATTGCCTTATTTTTCTCATCTCTAAAATGACACTGTGTTAGGTGGCTGTAAAGATCGTAATTTAAAAGATAATAATTTTACCATATCTTTACAATAATAGCAGCTTCTATTTATCTGCGGCTTCCAACGTGCCAGACATCATACTGAAAGCTTTCTACATGGCATGTACGTTAGAATCTGTGTATGTGAAGTGCCTAGCATGGTTCCTGACACACGGTATGAGCTATTCATAGCCAGAGAAAGAATCCGAGGAGAGAACGAATGTCAGAGACGATAGACTCCAGCCCTTACCCTCACCCCCACTCCCACTTCATAGCTGGGGAGACAGCCCAAGGAAGGAAGGCACCCTGGCCACATCCAGCAGTAGGGCCTTATGACTCTCAGTCCAGTGCTCCTTAGGAGGACAATAGGAATGGGGGTGAGGGCTTGCAGTGGGGTGAGAGATAGAGTACTCAGTTGCCACAAGGATAACCCCCCCCCCCATATCTACCCTCAGTTAGTGTTTTCTGAGGGCCTCTCGCCACTGCCCAGTCCAGGCTGGGTGCTGGGATCTGGTGGTGAACAAGGATTGGCCACCGACCTCGGAGCTCACGGGTGGGTGGGGGAGAGACATGTCAACAATCAAGAACAACACAGAGTGGATGGGGACAGTGGGCACACAGGAGGAGCAGGGAGGGACTTGCCCAACCAGAGGGAAGAAAGCTAAAAATCCTTCCCAGAGGAGGAGACATCTGAGTTGGGTCTCAAAGGCTGAGGAAAGGGGGTTTGGACGCTCTAAGTGGAAAGACCCAGAAGCTCAGCAGTCCACTGGCCATTCTGAGAACGGGGAGACTGAGTGTGGCTGGAGGCTGGGGCTGGGGGACGGCTGGAGCAGGCGAGGTGAGGTGAGCATGCAGAAGCTCACTGGGCTTCTACAGGAAGGGCCTTGAATGTCCTCTGAGGAGTCAGGCATCTCGCGGAGACAACAGGGAGCCAATGCAGGTCTTTAAGCAGAAGAGTGACTTGGTCAGATGTGCGGTCCCAATGTTCACTCGGGCTCATGGGTGAACAGAGGGTGCTGGCCTGGAGCAGGAGGACACATAGGAGGCTGTTGGGAAGACCCAGGCTTAGATATGAGCTGGGGGTGGGCAGGAAAAATCACCAGGGAAGTGGAGTGTGGTGTCGTCTGGGGAAGAGGCTTGGCACAGCCCTGCATGGAAGGGGCTGCTTCGAGAGGCACTGAACTCCCCATCACCAGAGGTGTGTAAATCAGGCCTGGGCTCCTCTTGGTAACTCCCGGAATCCTTTGCCACCTGAGGACCTAACAGATGCCGACTGGAATAAAAGGTTTTGTCATGTCCCTGGAGTCTCCAGAGGACAGCCCAGAACATCAGGACCAGCTCAGCCCTAGGAAGGAAAATTTTCTCCCACCCCACCCCCTTTCTAGAGCCCCTGATTCACCCCGAAGTCCTCCCTTACCTTTTGGAGAACTACACATCCTCCCCCGCCCCCCCCCCGCCCCCCCGCAACAAGGTCAAAGCCTCCAATCTCCACTGGGTAGATCTCCACTGAGTAGCTCAAGAGATAAAGTCGAGAGAGAGAGAGAGAGAGAGAGAGAGAGAGAGAGAGAGAGAGAGAGAAAGGTGCCCAAACCTCTCTCTCCTGCTAAAGGTGAGTGAGGACAGGGCAGGGGGTGCAAGGAGTCTACTTTCAACAGCCCTGACACCCCTCTCCTGGAACACCCCCACTTGCTCACCCAGCCCCCTCCCCGGCCTGCCTGCTTGTCTTGGCCAGCGGGTAATTGGGATGATAAATCTTCCTGCCCAGCTGGCCAGCTCTAATCAGAGCCTGGTGTTTGGATGCAATTTAATTCTCTCGGGAGGGGGAGGGGCTGGGGGAGCTTGGGAAGGGGGTCTGGCTCTGCTGCCCACCCCCCACTGAAGTGAGTGGGAAGACGATGCCTTCTAGACGCTCCCCCAAGCTCTGTCCCTCCCCCCACCCTCCTTCCTTCCCCGCTCCATTCCCTGCCAGTCCCTCTCTCCTTCCCCCACTTCTCCCACTCTTGAAACCTCCCTTGCCCCTCCTTGTCCCTGGGCTTCTCTCTCTCTCTCTCTCTCTCTCTCTCTCTCTCTCTCTCTCCATTTGTTTTACTGATGAGAAAACCTTAGTCCAAAGAGAGGCAAGAACAGGGTCACAGCTTGACTCCTTCCCAGATGGAGGGGCCCTGGAGGGGGTGTGAGTCTCACAACCCGTCCATCCCAGGAGGTCTTGGTCTCTTCCTGGGGCCTCCCCAGTATCCCAGCATAGTCACGGATGCCACGGACAATGACATCCATTCATTCGACCATCTTTTAAGCAGCACCTACTATGTGCCACCACAGAGCAGTAAACAAAATAGAAATCCTGCTTACTTTCTAGTGGGGGAGACAGGTGATGAGCAAGTAAGTACAAATATAGGGGGTTAGGAAGTGTCACGGAGAGAAAGTAGGGAAGGCCGGAATGGCAGGGGGCACATTTAAAGAAGTCATCAGGGGAGGTCTCTCTGAGAAGGCATCTGGGCGCAGATCTGAAGGAGAGAACAGAGCAAAACTTGGAGCAGAGCTGAAGAGAGGGGTGAGGGTCAAGGCCAGGGAGAGGACTGGAAGCCTGCGGCCATGTAGGATTTGGGCTTATATTCTGATGGCCCAGAACTAAGGCAATCAGGGAAAGCTTCCAAGAGGAAGCAGAGACATTTGTTTAGGACATGGGGCAAGTGGGACTCCAACAGCTAAAGATGGCAAGAAAGGCAGTACCATCTGATGATTAGAAACTCCCCCTTTGGAACCAGAGCCAGGCACAAGTCCCAGATTGATCGGTCGTCCCCAACGAGACCTTGGGCAAGTTCGCTACCTCTCTGAACGGTTTCCTCCTCAGTAAAATGTCAATAGCACTCGTCTCTACCTCCCACCATGGCTGACAGGGTGAAATGGGGCAGTGCAGACCCTGGCCCACAGCACATGCTCTGTGTGTGTTTGCTGCTGTCTTTCTGGGAAGGAGCACATTCCTAGGAGGACCTTTAACAGAGTCACCAGGCCAGCCCCATGTCCTTGTCCCTTCCCAGTAGCCCCCAGCCATCCAAACCCAGTTTGGTTCAGATTCCAGGTGTGTACTTGCTGAGGGCTGGGGTCTTCCTTGGAAGGGATCCAAAGTCTCATTATCTACAGCCTTCTGTGCTCCTCCAGGGTGTCTGCACGTGCTGTTCCCATTCCCTGGGGCACACTTTCCCTCCCATCCCCTTCACCTGCTTACTTCCTAGTTGGGTCTCAGCCTAAAGGTCACTTTTTCCAGGGAAAACATCCCTGCACCCACCCGTTCCTGAACCTTTATCTCTTAGCTCTTATCAGTCTGGAGTACTGTCTGTCCCTGCCACTAGACTGAGAGACCATGTTGATCTTGTTCATTGTAATGTCCTTGGCATAAAGGAGGTACTCAATTCATAATTGTCAGCAAAACCCAGAAGTCTCAGCTCCAAACGGCTCAGTCTGATCCCATCCGTTATACATCAGGGACTTCTCCAAGGCTCAGAGAGGGTAGGAGACCTGTCCACAGTGCACAGCAGTTCTCCTGCCCCCATCCCAGTCTCTTCCTGAGGCACCTACTGAATGGCCCAGCCTCCTCAGCCCCACAGGCCTCCAGGGCTTCACCTGCCACCTTCCCCGATTCCTAGTGAGTTAGCTCAGAGAGGGAGCACCAGGCTGGAGCACATTTAATTTTCATCTAGGAACCAGTTAAGGCTGTAGGCCTGCTCAGCTCCGGGCTGTCAATCAGCCTTCCTCAAGGCTGCATCAATTAGTTTAAAAATATTGAATGCAATTTTGCCTGACACAACATATTGCAGCTACTGCAAAATATAATTTATTTTAGAAGAAGAAATAATTAAACTAATTTGCATGTCAGTCAGCTGAACTGAGATGCCAAGAGGGGGGTTGGGACCCATGAAGGACCCAGCCCCCTGGGGGAGGGCACCTGCTGCTGGGCGTTGGGGGAGTCAGCTTGGACCTGGGTCTGAGCAGTAGTCGGTACTGGATGGACAGATATCCAGGGGGCAGAAGGGCCTACTGGCCTTGGATCTAGACCAAAGCAATGGCCTTAGAGGCAGGAGAACCAGGAGCCAACCTAGCTCTATGCTGACTTGCCTGTGGCTCTGGGCAAGGCCCTGGCCCTCTCTGGGCCTCGGTTTTCTCATTTATGAAATGGGTTTAACAAGGCCTCCTTTACGGGTTGTTTTGAGGATCAAATGAGGTCATAGATAAGAAAGTTTGTTATCAGTTGAAAAGTCCTGCACAGAAGTGAAGATTAATTAATTGATGGAGTCTTTGTTTACTCCCAGAAACATGTAAGGTGGTAAAATTATGAATTAATTATTAGCAATGATCACAAATGCTGCTAAGTGTGATCAGGAGGGGTTTAGAGGAAGTCCACCAGAAGTAAGATAATAGGTTGGACTCCCTCACCTGCTAGTCACCCCGGAGCAGTGGTTGACAACCCTTGCCACACATTAGATTCCTATAGCCATTTAAAAACCTCAGCTTGGGCATCATTGTGTTTAAAAGGCTTCCCCAGCGATTGTAATATATAGCCAGGCTGGAGCTGCTGTGATGTCATGGGCACACAGGCTCTGGGGGTTCTAGGCCAGCCTTAAATTCGGGGGTCCCTGGGATCAGTTCTGCAAGTGAGCACTTGGCTCACCCTTCACTACTCACTCAGCCGCCCCACCTCTGAGACCTGGGATCCACAGCCTCACCAAAAGGTTTGGGGCTTTCCCAAGAGGTGACCTGTGACATTTTAAAAGAGGAGGTAGGGTGGCACCTGGGTAGCTCAGTCAGTTAAGCATCTGACTCTTGGTTTCAGCTCCGGTCATGATCTCCGGGTTGTGAGGTCGAGCCCCATGTTAGATTCTGCACTGGGTGGGGAACCTGCTTAAGATCCTCTCTCCCACTCCCTCTGCTCCTTCCCTCTAAAAATAGGAAATAAAATAATGAAAGAGGAGGCAGGACAACAACAAAAAGGTAATTATGTGAGGTGAAGGATGTGTTAAGTAACCTTATTGTGGAAAACATTTCACAATATGTGTCTAAAATCATCACATTGTGAATCTTAAATTTACACAATGTTGTCAATTCTATCTCAATAAAGATAGAAATTAAAAAAAAAAAAGGAGGTAGAAGAGGCCCAGCAGATGGTAAAGGAATGGCTCAACTGTGGGGGTCTCACCAGGAGTGGACCCAGCCCCCCAAGAGTGTCTCAGCCTCGGAGGAGCTGGCCCTACTCTGAGGTCACCCTTCTGCATGCCACACAGGCCCCTGTGCCCCTCCCTCTGCTCAGCAAGGAAAGAGGTGCCTGGTCCTGGCAGCGGGCCTCACCCTCCCCACCCCCCTCCTCCCAAATGCACCCACCTTCTGCCTGTTTAAGTTCTCCGGCAACACGCTCTTAAAAATAACGGCTTGCCCGGCATTCCCAGTCACGACTCCAATCTCCCGCCCTCAGAAAAGCCCCCTCTAATCACTGAAGCAGCAGATCTGGGTGAGCCGAGAAGATAAGGTGCCCCCGGCTAAGGGGAGCTCCAGAGAGGGGTCGAGGTCTGTGTTAATTAAGGACTCGCCCCCCTCTTTCCCTGACCCCCGGAGGTGGCTGCACCTGCCTCCCCATCCCATTTCTCTTTATCAACACAGGAGCAGCTGCAGTCAGCCCGCAGTGGCCTGAGTTCAGAGAAAGAGGCGGCCGACCAGCCCCACTCCCCCCAGAACTCATAGGGTTCCTGGCTGCTTGGAAGCTCCCAGGCTGCGCCCTAAAGAGGCCCCTGCCAGCGGGGCTAGAGACCCAGTTGCCAGCTGACTAGTTCTTTCAAGTTTCTCATGCTTTGTTTCTCTTCTACAATGTGGGGATATAAATTGAACCAAAGCACGGGATTTCCACATGGATACCTGAAATGATGGATGTGGGGATGCTCCGGGTGCGTTCTGTGCAGACGGTGGTGATGGGATGTTGAAGATGAGATGTTGGTTGATGGCAGTGGCGATGACAGTGTCGCTAGAGGTGGGAGTAGGGGTGCCAATGTGATGGTGCCATGGGTGTTTATGGCGGAGGTAACTGTAGAAAGGGTGGGGCTGGTAATGGTGATGGTGGTGGAGATAGTGATCGCATGGATGGTGATGATGGTGGTGGTAAGGGCGCTGATAGTTATGGCCTTGGTGTTTGTGATCATAGAGATGAGGTGGTGGTGCCTTGGATAGGGTGGTGGTGATGCACTCATTTTGATGGTGATGGTCATGATGGTAATGGTCTAATGGTGAAGCTAACAGGTTGGTGACAGTGAGAGTGGTAAAGTTGGTGATGGTGGTACTGGTAATTATGTTGGTAGAGGTGCAAGGATAATGTTAATGAGGGTAGTGGTTAGAGTACTGGTGACAGTGATGGTGAAAGTAGCAGTGGTAGGGATGGTGGTGATGATGGTGTTGGGTGGCACTGCGGATTATAGTGGTGGAGGTTGTGATGGTGATGGTGATAGTGACACTAGCAGTGATGATGACAGTAATGAGCGAATGGTGGTGATGGTGACAGCAGTGGTGGTGGTGACCTATTCATGATCAATGTCCTCAGTCCTGATCCTATTACCTGCTGGATCAATCCACAGATCTCTCAGTGTGACCCCACTGCCTCATCTTGTCCTCCTGGCAGATGGGGGGTTGTCTCGATCTCACACTTGATACCGCTCACCCTGCTCCTGTGCTCTCACTGCAGACAATCATGCCCAGCTCTCCCGGGCATCCCTCAGGATCCGAATCCTGGATGTGAACGACAATCCCCCAGAGCTGGCCACCCCCTACGAGGCAGCTGTGTGTGAGGACGCCAAGCCAGGACAGGTACACGAAGGGGCTGGGGACTGGGATTGTTGCCAGGACTGGCCAGGACACCCTCTACCTGGGTTTAGAGTGGGTTCGGCCTCACATCAGCTCCCTGCTCTGTCCTCACCCTTTAGCTTATCCAGACCATCAGCGTTGTGGACAGAGATGAGCCTCAGGGTGGGCACCGTTTCTATTTCCGCCTGGTGCCTGAAGCTCCCAGCAACCCTCACTTCTCCCTGCTTGACATCCAAGGTGAGTTTTCTCTGAACCACCAAACCTAGGAGGCATGGAGGGAGGGCCTCGCCTCCCTTCCCCTTCCCACATTACAGGTGGAGAGACCAGGCACCCCCAGAGGGTCAGCGTTGGGCTCAAGATCAAACAGAAAATCAAGCTAAAGGTGCTCCCTAGCCCACTGGCCAAACTCTGAAGAACAGGCCGGGGGCGGGTTGGCAGAGTGGGGAGGGGTCGCCCCAAGAGAAGAGAATGGAAAGATACAGAGAAAGAACAGATGAGGAGTGGGTGGGCCAGAGTCCTGGATGGAAAGAGCCCCTGGTCTAACTGAAGATTGAAATAAGCCACGTGCACTCACTCCCACCCTTCAATTTAAAAAGTGCTGTATCCCACTCATGTTTCCCTTTGCGTCCTCACAGCCGCCCTGGGAGGTGGTTTTCTTGCCCCTCCCCCTATTTTGCCTGTGATAAAACAGAGACTTTAAGAGAAAAGGGGCCCACCCAGGGCCATACAGGGAGTCCCTGTCTCCGATCCAGAGTGCTTCCTGCTTTAGCTCATTTGCCACCTTGAAAGTGACCACCCTGCCCAGCCTTACTGATCCCGCTGTATGCCCCTGCAAATTCCTCAAGAAGCCCAAGTCTGACCCTTTGAGGACTGAACTGGAGGTGGGGGTGGGGGAGTGGTCAGTGGACTGGGCGTGAGGGGCCTGGATCCCAGCCCAGGCTCAGCTGGGGACTCTCTGTGCAATGCTGGCAAGATTTGCACCTCCTAAGCCTCTGTTTTGTCATCTGTAAATTGGAGCTGAAAGTGCCTAGCCACCTGGCTAGGGAGCCCCAGCAAGATGAGGGCTGCTGGGGTATATTATTAGTACCTAGAACATGTAGTTTCCTGTATTTAGCAATTATTTATTGAAACATAGTGCCCAAAATGCAGTGGCAAAAAAGCCAATATCCCTGCCCTCGTGGAGGTGACATTCTGGTGAGGGGAGGTAGAGATTAAACAAGTGATAATATGTTGGGGATGCTAAGTGGCTGGAGGATGAATAATGCAATTTCCACAGGAGTCTGGACTTGGTTTTGTTCAGTGCTGGGCCATGGGTGCCTACAGCAGTGCCTGGCACATAGTGGGTATTAAACAAAACACGGGAAAATAAAGCAGAGTAAGAGTAGGAGCTTTTTAAAATAAGATGGTCTGGGAAACCCTCTCTGAAGGAATCAATAGTGAGTACTAATGTAAAGGAATTTAGGGAGTGAGCCATGCTGATAGCTGGATAAAGACTGATCCAGGTGGAGTGAACAGCAAGTGCAAAGGCCCTGAGGTGAGAGCAGGCCTGGGATGTTCAAGGAACAGAAAGCCTGTCTGGTTGGAGTGAGTGGATGCCAGGACTAGGAGATCAAGTCATGTTGGTTCTTTCTGACCCTGGAACAGGTCTGGGATCACCCCCAATGCCTTTACAACCCTTCCCTCTAAAAGGAGGGACCTCAGTGGCCTGTGAAGCCAGATTCTCTGTATTTCCAAGAGAAATAGTAGTATTATTATTAGTATTATTATTTAGTATTTTTAGTCATACTAAAAATATTTCACAACCAGTGCAGTTCAGATAACCAACCGAAAGGGACACTGACCAAAAATAACCTGGAGCAGGACCCTGGAGCCCTACTGTACTACCTTAGTGGCTTGATTGTGTCAAAGTTAGGGGTGGGCATGGGGGAAAGACAGAGACAGCAGGGGGACTTGGGGCATGCAGAGTCAGAGCTGTTGAAACCTCTTTGGAAGTATTTCAGTATTTTAACAACTGGTAGTGCCTTGCCTGCTCATTATTCCAGCGGTATCCTGAGTTGGCCCCAGGAGACACAAATAGCCCTGGCTTGACCTCGCCAAGTTCACAAGTCTTTCCAATCCAAGGAGCCTGAAGTTCTTTCCCAACTGCCCTCTTTGACGGGGAGCCGCCAAACGCTCCCATCCAGTGTGACCACCTGGTGCAGGCTCCAGGAGCACGAGTGGCAGCCGTATGCTGAGCTCAGCACAGCCGTGGAAGGGCTCCTCCACTGGCTCTCTAGCCCCTTCCCACGGCCTGCCAAGCCCCCTCCTCCTCACCGTATAAATATCCTGGGTGACAAACAGCTACCCCAACCCATCTGTTTCTTTGTACACATTTGTAGCCAGTTTGGAAACGTGATTTATAAATATTGCTTTTGCAGCCAGGGATTGACACTGATGTATGTCAGGCCAGATGGATGGGTACAATGCTGGGCGCAGATCCTGCCTGGAAGGGTGGGGTAAGGGTCTGGAGTGACCAGCGGCTTCCCCAGGTGAAGCCAGCTGCTGCCGAGGAAGGCAACTCAGGAAGTTCAGGGTTGATGCCCAGGGATTCCCTTTTGTCGGGTGGAGGAGTGGCAGGGACCAGAGCTCTCAGAACATATGGCTCCATGGCCAAAGACAGCAACCCTGAGAAACAAACATCTCCTCTCCTCTCCCCTGTTCTTGCTTAGGAATTTGAGGCTGAGCCAGAACCAGCTACTCATTTTTCAAATCTATCTACTTCTCTATGCCTCTACTACCACTATCCTCTCACACCTAAAACACAGAATATCTTCCTAACTGATCTTCCATGTCCACTCTTGTGTTTTAGATTAGAAACTCCCTTGCCTAGAATGTAGGCTTAGCAAAGGCAGGGGCCATGTCTGTCTTGTTCGTTGCCATCTCCTCAGGTGCTAGGATAGTCCTGACATAGAGAGGGTGCTCAATTAGTATTTTCTGTGGAATGAATGGATGGCATGTTGCTCAGTCTCTTCTTTTCTTAAAACCCACCAATCAATGGCCTCTCGTTAAGAAAATAACCCTAATTCCTGACTATGGCCTCTAAGACTTTCCATGATGAGCTCCTGACCCCCACCCCCAGCTTGACCTTGACTCACTCTAGCTATCACCTTCATCCCTCCAGTCACAAAGGACTGCTTTAGTTCCTTGAGAAAATTATGCTTCTTCCAATCTCAAGGCCTTTGCATAGGGTGCCCCCTTTCCTTGAACTCACCACTTGGGTCTCAGCAATAATATCACTTCTTTCAAGAAAATCTCCCCTTACCTCTCAGACTACTTAAGTAGAGTCCTCTGTTAGGCGCTCTTCCTGTACTTTTCCTTCTTAGCACTCACCCCATGGTTTGTAATTATAGACTAAATTGTGGGTTTACTCAATTAACATTTGTCTCTCACATTAGAATATAAGTTCATATCCAGGACTGTGATTGGTTTAGCTCTCCATTGTTTTCTCCCAGGGACTAGGACACAGTAATTACTCAATAAAGACTTATTGGATGGATAAATGATGGACGGATGATGGATAGGTGGGTGGGTGGATGGATGGATGGATGAATGGATGGATGATGGGTGAATGGATGGGTGGAAGATGGATGGGTGGATGGGGGGTGGATGATGATGGATGGATGGATGGATGGATGGACGGATGGTTGAATTGATGGATGATGGATGGATGGATAGATGGGTGAATGGAGGACAGATGGATGGGTGGATGGAGGATGGATGTGTGGATGGATGATGGATAAATGGATGGATGATGGATGTATAGATGGATGGGTGGATGGAAGATAGATGGATAAATGGATGGGTGGATGGAGGATGGATGGATGGGTGAGTGAGGATGGATGGATGGATGGATGGATGGATGGATGGATGGATAGGTGGGTGGATGGAGGATAGATGGATTTGTGGGTGGAAGATGGATGGGCGGATGGAGGATGGATAGATAGAGGATGGATGGATGGGTGGATAGGTGGATAGATGGATGGGTAGATGGAGGATGGATGGATGGGCGGATAGAGGATGGATGGATAAATGGGTGATTTGATGGGTGGATGGGAAAGATAGCTATGTCACCAATTCACTGGATAAATTCAGACAAATCACTTCTCTCTGAACCTCAACTTCCACGTGCATAAAATGTAAATAATGTCATAACTCTCAGTGGTTAGGACAATTAAACATTACTATCTATTTAAAACATCCACACAGTCCTTGATACATCAAAAGCATGCAGTCAATGCAGAGGAGCCCCACATCATTCCCTTGTTCTTATCTTGCTCTCAACTTCATTCCTCCCCTCAGGAAGGCAGATATTTTCACAGCTCGGGTTGATATCCCCTTTGATAGGCCAGCTGCAGTTGAAGCCAGAGCTTGAGAAGCTGACCTGGGGACCACCAGTTACCCCAAAAGTTGTGGTTCATTCAAGTGCCAGTCTTTAAATCTGGCTCAGTGCCAGGACAGAGACAGGCACACGCTAACCTAACACAATGTGACAAGTGCTTTAACAGAAGTGTGCATGGCACCTGCATAGTCAGAGCAGGGAGGGGGAGCCATAAATCCTTCCTTCCCAGGGAAGCGGAGAAAGGAGGCCACAGAAAGGAGGTGACATTTAGCTGGAGCATGACAGATGAGGAATTTGCCCAGGTAAGAAGGTGGAAAGGGTATTCCAGCTAGCAAGGGACATGGCGAGTAGAAGCAGGGCAGTTTACACAGAGAGCAGGCCAGTGGTGCAGCACAGGGACCATGGGGGTAGGGCATGGACAAAAAGAATAGCCAGGACTTATGGAGAATTTCTATGTGCTGGGACTGATTCTAAGGGCTATGCATGAATTTCACCACATAACCCTCACACGTATGTCCTACGATTTGCCTCAGTTATAGATGAGAAAACTGAGGTCCGGAGAAGCTAAGTGAGGTCCCAAGCTAGTAAATGATAGACTCGGCATTATTTTCTAAATATTTTAATGGAAATTTTCAAATGTGTGTAAAAGTAGATAGAATAATGTCACAAAACCTCATGATACCATCACATGAGCTAAAACCCATGAGCAGTCTTGTTTGAGCTGGACCTCTAGTTCACTTCACAGATGTGTTCAAGGTCACAAGTCAGCTCTTTCCTCCTGCATCATGTCCATGATTGGGGGAAGCCAGGACTAAGGAATGAATTGGAGTAACTGGGACCCCAGAGCTGGGGAGGGGACCCAGAATGCCAAAGCTGGAGGTCAGAGAGACTAGCCGGAAGGAAGGCTGTGAGGGCAGGAGAAGGACTCTGGAGGGAAGCCCGGGCTCCCCACAGGGAGGCAGGGCCCCTTGTGTGGAGCTGGCTGTGAGGGGTGGGGGCAGCAGCCAGCTGGGCCCCGAGTCTGTGCCACCACATTGACAGGCATCAAAATGGTGGAGGTTCAGGGATGGCCTGACCTATACAAGAGAGGCAGGAAGGGCGGGGGAAGTGGGCACTGCCTAGCACATAAGCCCATGCCCTGAGACCAGAGTCCCACTGAGGCCTGCCTGGCATTCCCAGAAACTGGCTGAAGTGGTGTAATGAGCATGACTTGTGTTAGTTCACTGTCCTCTCTGGTCACACGTGTAGGAAGAAGACCCTGGTGCGCCAGGGTCCCCTCATCAGGCCCCAGGGACTATGCCCTCAGCCCTCCAGTATCAGTCTCTTAAGAAAGCTCCCTCAGCCAGAGCCAGGTGCCAGAGAAGACATCTCAGTCTTCTCTGTGACCCAGGACTTGTCAGGACACAGTAAGCCACAACCCAAGGACCCCAGGACCCCAGGGTCAGGGAACACTGGGTGGCTGGGGTGGAAGAAAAACAGGCTGTTGAGATGTATGAGGGAAAAAAATTAACATAGCCCCAGACAGGACCTTGGCCCAGCTGGGGACAGAATCTTGAAAAAGCTGGGGACAGGACCTTGGCGCAGCTGGGGACAAAACCTTGGAATAGCTGAAAACAGAATCTTGAGACAGCTGGGAGTAGAATCTTGTGACAGCTAAGGACGGAACGATGGGCTACATGGCTGGGAACAGGATTGTCAGGGCAGGTGGGGGCAGAATTTGGGGAGATCGAGGAGTAGATCCACGGGTCCCCTGGGAGACAGGAGCTTGGGGCAGAGGGAGACAAGTCCCAAGGTGGCATCAGGAGGTGGCCAGGCCAGGGGAGGCTGACCCGGGACCCCAAGTCACACGCCACTCCCTTTTTTCCGGAGCAGACAACACAGCAGCGGTGCACACTCAGCACTTGGGCTTCAACCGGCAGGAGCAGGACGTGTTCTTCTTGCCCATCCTGGTGGTGGACAGCGGGCCGCCCACGCTGAGCAGCACGGGCACGCTCACCATCCGCATCTGTGGCTGTGACAGCTCTGGCGCCATCCAGTCCTGCAACACCACAGCCTTTGTCATGGCTGCTTCCCTCAGCCCCGGCGCCCTCATCGCCCTCTTGGTCTGTGTCCTCATCCTGGTCGGTGAGTCCACCCAGAGCCCCGCCCCTGCTTCTCTGGCCTCCACCCCAGGGCCCTGGGTTTGCTTCCTAGTAACCCCCTGCCCCCGGGTCTCAGCTTCCCTCTCTCACAAGGAAGGGTGGCCCCAATGATGTCCAAGCCCCAAGGTGCAGCTCCTGTGACAAGTCTTCTAAGGATGGAGCAGCCCCACCACCAACTCCACAAAGTGTCAACCCCTACCTGAGACTATTTGCATGCCGGCCATCCTCTCTACACAGCCCAAACTCTCCCCAGTTTTTAAAAATAAGCATATTATTAAAAATTCTCTCATGTCCACTGTCCTTTTTATTATCTATGTAGGACTTTTAGTAAAATCCTTTTAGTAAAAAGGGGCTGTTGTGAACCTCACAACCATGTGGCCGGGTGTATCATCCCCATTTTCCAGAGGAATAAAGTGAGGCTCGCAGGTTAAGTGGCTTGCATAAGGGTACATAGTGTTCTGACTTGAAATCAGGCCTCCTCACCTTGTGTTCCCTTTAACTACGCCACCTGCTATGAAGCTCAACTGGGCAAAACCCAAGGAGAGCTGGGGCAAAAATCTTAAGACTTTTGAAGAGACGAAATCTACTCTGGTAGCAATCCCAGCAGCATCCAGTTGAGCCTACAAAGCGTCACCAGTGAAGAGGTCAAGTTCTAGATGCTGAGCTGGATTCCAGTGGCCATAATGCCACCTCCCACTGCCTCACCTCAGCTCCAACTGCCGGACTTCAGCAACCAGCCAGAGCTCCAAGAACCCAAGTGTGGTCCAGATTGTGGCTAACAGCTCTGCTCTGTTCCCTGGGAGATGTCAGCCGCCTGCCCGCTGGCGCTGGTGCGGTGGCCGCTACCCACCCCGCCGAGAACCTGCCAGTGTTGCTGCACCTCCTCGGGTCCCTGCGGTGGCCCTGGGCAGGCAGGCTCCTCCTGGCTGGGAGGCCCCAGCCCCCCTTCTCTCCCCTCCCCAGCCCATGGCTCAGAAACCCTTTTTCCAGAGGGTGCACTTTACAGCGGTTTCATTTTCCGAGGCAGTGCAAACAAATTTCTGCCTAATTGCCCACAAACGAAGAAAGTGCACATCAGTGCTCTAAAGGTGACGGGCGGAATCGCTGATCAGGCCTGGCACATCTGTTGCCCGCCGCCCGCACTCCCCACCATCTGCTCTCTCGGGCATCCCCCTCCACAGCTCCCAGCCTCCACTCCGAAAGCTGTCCATCCATCTTTCCCACTTCTCTCCTGACACCTTCCCTCCCTCCGGACCTGTTCCCAGGCCCCACCCACTTCCCTGTCATGTGCCACCTTGTTAGGTCACCGGCTGGAACCCGGCCCCTTGGCCCCAGCAGCTGGCTCTGGCCACTGGCCCCGCCAGAGCTGTTAGGAGCAGCGAGAAGAATCCCGTGCCTGGCACGGTACCCAGCACGTGTCTCTCCATCCACCCACTCACCTACCCATTTAATTCTCTCAATGGTTCATCAGCTCCTTATTTATCCATCCAGCGAGTCCCCTCCATGTACTAGACTATTGCAGGCACTGGGATCCATCCATGAAAAGAAAAAAAAAAAAAACCCACAAAAGCCCTGAGTAACTGGAAAGTTGGGGCTGCCGTCACAGACACGGAGGAGACTGAGGGCAGGGAAGGGGGAAGGTTATTTCAAGTGCTAAGTGTGAGATTCTCTTGGTCGGCCCAGAGGACTTGCTGAGGAGCAAGCTGGACGTACAGGTAGATTTACAGGGAGAAGTAAGTCCGAGTGGGAGGCTAGGATGTGGGAGCGGTCAGCCCCAAAATGGACCACAAGAGAGCACCCACGGAGGGGTGTGGATACGGGGCCAAGGACCCCATCCAGAGACATCTGATTTTAAGAGGTCAGACAGGCAAGGGGAGGTTTGCTTAGAAGGCGGAGAATGAGTGATCAGTGTAGCGGGAGAAGGAGAGAACGTGGAGTCCTGCAAGTCAAGTGCAGAAAGCACAAGAAGGAGCGATCCTCTCATTCTTCATCCTTATACTCACTACTTCTCCATCCACCTCTTCAGTCAGTCATTCGCTCAACAACATGCTTCAAGGGCTTACTGCCTGCCAGGCACCAAGCTAGGGGCACACGCCCTGGGGCCCCAAGGAGAGTTTAGAGTGTGTGTTTGGGGGTGGGGGAAGCTGTGGTTCTCAAACCTGAGTGCCTGGGCCTCACTTGGAGGCTTCATCAAGACAGCCTGCCAGTAAGATCTAGGACAGGATCCGAGAAGTCACATTTCTAGCAAGTTCCCAGGAGATGCTCCTGCTGCTGGTGGTCCAGCAACTGCACTCTGAGAACCGGAGAGACAGAGGGAGGGACTCCTCACCAGGGGAGCTTGGAGGTGAAGGCTCGGAACCTGGCCTGGAGCTCTCAGGGTGGGGGCTTTTGCAGAGGACATCTTGACCCGAGACTCAAGGGGTCTCAAATGCAGGTGCTCGGGACTTCTGGAATAGACAGAGGAGGGTAAGGCGGAAAGAGAGGTCAGGTTGAAAACATCTTTCATTCCCCTGCCCCATCTGCCCCTCAGCTGCCCCCTTTACACACACACACACCCCGGGCCCCCAGGAACCTAGAGACCTCTCAGGTTGGATCTCTTCATAGAGTTGAGGATGGAGACCTCAGAGGTTGGATCCAGCCCCCCACACCCATTGAAATCTCTTAACACTGCCATCTGTGCCATCACCCCAGCCTGGTGGTGCAGCCTCGATTTGCACACCTCCCGAGATGGGTAGCTCACTACCTATCCATATAGCCAGTACAGTTCTGACTGTAAGAAGCGTCTTCTTGCACAGAAATCTAGGAAATTCGCACCAGCGGTTAGGCTGGGCCGGCTCCCCTGTGTGTGAGGGATGGTGGTGGTGATGGGGGGGGGGGGTCCCCGGAATGCCCCTGGGCCCGGCCCTCACGTGCCCCTTCTGTCTCCCGCGCAGTGCTGGTGCTGCTGATCCTCACCCTCAGGCGCCACCACAAGAGCCACCTGAGCTCGGACGAGGACGAGGACATGCGGGACAATGTCATCAAATACAACGACGAGGGCGGCGGCGAGCAGGACACGGAGGCCTACGACATGTCGGCGCTGCGGAGCCTCTACGACTTCGGCGGCGAGCTCAAGGGCGGCGACGGCGGCGGGGGCGCGGGCGGGGGCGCGGGCGGGGGCGCGGGCGGGGGCGCGGGCACCCCCCCGCAGGCCCACCTGCCGTCCGAGCGCCACTCGCTCCCGCAGGGGCCGCCGAGCCCCGAGCCAGACTTCTCGGTGTTCAGGGACTTCATCAGCCGCAAGGTGGCGCTGGCGGACGGGGACCTGTCGGTGCCGCCCTACGACGCCTTCCAGACCTACGCCTTCGAGGGCGCGGACTCGCCGGCCGCCTCGCTCAGCTCGCTGCACAGCGGCTCGTCGGGCTCCGAGCAGGACTTCGCCTATCTCAGCGGCTGGGGCCCGCGCTTCCGGCCCCTGGCCGCGCTCTACGCCGGCCACCGCGCGGACGACGAGGCCCCGGCCTCCTAGCCCCTCCGCGCCGCCCGCCCCGCCCCGCCCCGGGGCCCCAGGACCGAGCGCTTCCCGGCTCGCCCCTCCCCTAGCCCCCCTACCCTCCCAGGGCGGCCGGACGGGAGCGGGGACTTGGGAGACGGCCTCCTGGACGGCCCGCCCGGGGGGAGGGGTGGGGAGGGGAGGGGAGGGGGTGCAGCTTTGGCCCAGACGTGCGGGGGGGTTCACCACCATCGTCATTAAAACTGCAGCGAGACAGGGCACTGTGTGGCTCTGGGGTCAGAAGGGGAGATGGGGCGGGTCACTCACTCCTGGCTGGGGGGGGGAACCCCGGAGGGAGGATGCTGCTGAGGTGCCCCCCTCCCGGGTCTCCCCCATCGGAGTCAAGAGAGAAGGAGGGCTGTTCATTTACTAAGCGCCTACTGTGTGCTGGGACACTGTACAGAGACCATCTTAGTCGTCGCGGAAAACATGAGGTGGGACCCTGCAGTAACAGATGGAGACGGCCACCCAGAGAAGTGGCTGTGGCCTGTCCAAGGACACCTAGCCAGAACGACGCGCCTCTGGCACTTCCTTCCAGGCTGCCTGGCCTTGGGCAAGTTACCTCACTTCTCTGGGCCTCAGTTCCCTCGTGTGTCACATGAGGCTAATAACAGAACCTACCTCGATGAGTTGTGAGGGTAAGAAGTGGTCATAGGGGTCATGTGGTTAGGACAGTGCCTGGCACATAGTAGGTGTTCAATAAATGTTAGCCTTTGATACTATTGTTATCTTTGTCGTTATTAGAAGCCCCACCCCCACCCCACCCCGTGACTGTCTTCCTGCCATGCTATGCTCTCCCCCCTTCTCCCAACATCTCCAAGGGAGAAGGAAGTGGTTCCAATTGTCAGCTCTGCTCCTACCCAAAGTAGGGGATAGGGACATTCCCAGTGACTGTGGAGCCTTCCGGAATGTCAGGTGGAACTGGGAGAGGACCCCTGGCAGGAGTGCCAAGAGAGGACAAGCTGAGAGGCTCAAGGACTCCGGTGAGGTGGGAGAGTTGGCAGGGGATGGAGGAGCCAAAGCTACTGGGTGTGATGGGCACCTTATCTGTTTGGTCCGGGAGCCCATCAGTCTCCCCACCCATGACCCCTAAGTTAAAAACTTTGGGCTAAGTTGTCTTTAAGAGCCTCCAGTTCTAAAACCATATGATTACAAGATATAGATTATTTGTCCTCCCAGCCCACCCCCAAGTGATTCATTCATTCAGCATTAATCAGCTATAAATTCCAGTTCCTACTAGCTGGGCAGCCCTCATCAAAGTCTTCAACTGCTGAAGCCTCAGTTTACTCATCTGTGAAATGGGGCTAATGGTAGGTAGTCCCTCCCTTAAAGAGTTGTTAAGAGGCTTAAAGGAGATTATGCATGTTAAGCTCTGATCCCAGTGCCTTCCTGACACATTGGAAATGCTCAGTGGATGCTCATTAGCATTATTATTATTTTTTTAACTCATCCAGGGAATATTCATTGATTCCCTTCACATTTGCCAAGGTTCCCTGTGACAGATCCAGAGATGGTCATTATGCCCTGAGTGCCTTACCTGTATTATTTCATCTAAGCTAGATACTGTCAGCCCCGCTTCACAGGTGAGGAAACAGGTCCTGAAGGTAGTAACGCACCCAAGGTTATGCAGGTCAGAAGTACTTCCTGCCTTCCTGCAAAGGGCCCACTGGACCGGGCATGGTGGGCAGAAGCAGCCAATGTAATGCCCTTGATAAGAGTTGTAGCAGAACTAACAGGGCAAGGTCCTGAAAACACTGAAGGAAGATTGAATAATTTGTGGAGGGCTTCTCAGAGGAGGTGACTCCAGCTGTATCTTAAAGAATGAGATGTATGAGATGTCTGAGCAAGCAAGAGTATTCCAAGCAGAGAGAAAGGCATCTGCAAAGGCAGGAGGAGGGGAGAGGCCAGAAGCATGTGATGGCTTCAGGGACTACTGTGTAGTCCTAGGGGCTGGATCACTGGGTGGAGGGATGGCGAGCCCTGAGGCAGGGAAGGCCGGTTGGAGGCAGGCAGGGAAGGAACTCGAAGGCCAGGCTGAGGAACTGGATGTTTCCCTGCACTTGAGCATGTCTCCTGAAAGTAGATATATGGGCTGAGTGAGGTAGTCCCAAATTGGGTGACATTGGGACCCTCATCCCATGTAGGACACTTGGCCCATGGTTCCTGTATCTATCTCCTCTACAAGTGGGCATGGTAACTCAGGGACCCAGGAGGAGACATGTAATCCCCTCCCTCACCGTGTCTGTTCAGCTGCCATATACAGAATCCCAGCAACATTTCTCAGATTGGTTTTTGCTCTCTCCATTGCAGAGGAGAAACTGAGACCCAGAGGAGTAAAGTGATTGGCTCAAGGTCCCCCAGCTGGTATAGGACAGAGCTGGGACAACACAGGACCCCTAATTCCAAGTCTTTGTTCTTTCCTTGTGTCCTGGTTGCCCTGACAGATTCTGACCCTGCCAGGAAGGAGGTTACGTTCAGGTTACATGTCCAGAACGATGTAGACACACACGGAGTCACAAGCATCCTTGAACATCTTCCAAATCCCACACGTGGGAATAACCTTCCCAAGGTCACCCAGGATCCTGCCAGAAATAAAGAACATTATTCATCGAGATTCACGTTCTGAGCCTCTGGCTCTACCATTTACCAGCTGTGTGACTTTGGATATGTTATTTACCCTCCCCATGCTTTGCAGACTCAGACCACCTACTCCATAGGGTTGTAGTGAGGATAGAATGCAGGAATGGCCGCTGATACCTGGTACTTATTGGGCATCTCTCATGTGCCAGGCCCTGCTCAAAGCATGTCACGTGAACTAATCCATCTAATCCCATAACCACCCAATAAGTAGCCTTTGTTTTATGGGAGAGGAACTGAGGCACAAAAAGGTTGAGTGTGTTGCCCAAGATCAAACAGCTGATAGAGATGCCAGGATTTCATCAAGGTGTCCTGGCCCCAGCACCTCCACCGTGAGGAGCACACACAGTGCTTGGCACACGGGAAGCACTGGACAAGTGACCGGGGTGCACCCGATGTCACCATGTATGCCTGTAAGAGTTTGTTCTTCACTCGCTGCTGTGTTCTACGGCCTGTGGCAGTCCTCAAGCCTCCCCACAATTTCTTCTTATTCCGGAGTGGGGCGTGGAGGGCAAAGCAATGCTCCCTCAGCCCCTCTGCTTCCAGCTCCTGTGTCCCCACTGGACCCTGAACCAGCCTAAGAGTGAAATCCAGTGGTGAGTCTAGCCCCTGTACTGGGCCCCACAACGTGTCCACAAACACCAAGAACAGCAAGCATTTTGCGAGCAACTGTTCTGATGGTCTAGGGTCACAGAGAAGGGTCTTGTTGTGTACACAGCCCTTGGCCATCTGTCTTGTGGGTTCCCACCAAATTCTCCCAAGAGCTCCAAATCCTCTCCCTGTGCCAAGCAGAGAGCACGGCCACCAGAGACCCTCCTAGTTCTAGGCTCGAATTGGCCACACCCGACTCTACCAAGGAGCTCAGAAAGCAATGAACCTTCCATTTACTAGGTCTGTCTTCTTTTCAAGGCATCAGGGAAAATGGAAAGAATTCCCTTTTGCTGTCATTGTCTCCATCACCGTCATCATCACGGAATAAAGGAGGATTCAGGGTCATGAGCAAGAATTGGCATATAATTGGCCAAGAATTTTAGAGCCAGGGATATTAATGACAGCGACGACGATGGTTAACAGTGATGACGGTGACAGCACGCTTACCGAGTACTTGCTGCCTGCCAGGCACTGTTCTAAGCCCGGCACGTAATTATCACCAGTACAGGTAAAACCCATGGAGGGTGGACTCTACGTTTACTGTGTTTAGTGCTTTACATAAGTTGCGTTAATTTTAAGCAGGTACATGATTAGCCCTATTTTACAGATGAGGAATCCAGTGCTCACAGATGAGAAGAGGCTCGCTCGAGAGCTCAGAGGTTGTAAGGGCGGGATCATTGCACACATGCCACCCCATGAGTCTGCACGGAACCAGGATGACTCAGATTTGGAGTGGAGTTTGGGGTGGAGGGTGGAGGGGAGAGGAGCAGCTGGTGGGAGGGGAGGGGAGGCACTGCAGACAGATGGCCGAGCTGCAGAGCGAGGTGGCGGTGGGGCCGAGGCCGCAGTGCATGCCCGGGTCTGTGTACCGATGTGCGTGCATCTGCATGTGGCTGTGGGCATGCACCGGGGGAGGGGGAAGCCGGCGCCAAGCACAAAGGTCAAGAACTAACCTCCCACCTCCCGGATTCGGGCAGCTGAGAGAGCCAGCTGCTGTCATAGGGGGCGGCTAAGCGTCCGCATCCGTCAGCCAGCCGTCATCGCTGCCCACCCCCGGGTCACGAATCAGCAGCTCCACTTACCTCCTGCCAGCAAGCGCTCTCGGGCCAGCTCTGTCACTGGCCGCTGAGCCTTTGGAAAATGTAACCCTGTCAGCCCTCACTCTGAGGGAAGGGGGTTTATGCTTCAATGCCTGCACACGGGTGCATGAGCTCGGCCACGTGCTCACACCAGCACAGGATGCACGCAGGTGTGCCCCCCCCAACATGCTCCCACCTGGGTGCACAGTGCTGACATACACATGCTCACGGCCATGCACATAGAGCATATCTGCAGGTCTGCAAATGTGGTCACAGGCTGGCACACTACGTGTACTGAAGGCAAGCTTTCGTGTGTGCACTCACATTTGTACACAAACCACATACATACCTTCTGCAGGTGTGTTCTCTTACATGCATGAGCATGTGTATCCACCGATCCGCTTCCATTTTCCAACGCAAACAGGCACTCATACACATTCATGACATTCCCATGCAGTTACCCAGCACATAAATGTGTATCCCCTCAGATGTGCTTGTGCACACAAACCCCTAGCTCCACACATACATTCATACTGCCATATGCACATTTGTGTCCTTGCAGAAGAAAGCATGTGTGGCCTCAGGAACAACTGTCAGTTACAAATTCTAAATTCCAGGGCATAATGCCTATAGACCAGTATATGAGCACATAAGTCTATGTGCACGTAATAAACATGATCAATTATAAGCATCTAAACAACAAGGCATCCTGAACAAGCATTCAGAACTACTCCACGCAGGGTAGCGCCTCGGTGGTTAGTCAGTGAGGCATCCAACTCTTGGTTTCAGCTCAGGTCATGATCCCAGGATCATGGGATTGAGACCCACTTCAAACTTTGCACTGATCGTGGGACCTGCTTGAGATTTTCTCTCTCCCTCTGCCCCTACTCTCTCTCAAAAAAGAAAAGAAAAGAAAAACAATGAATGATATATACCCCATGCATCTGCCTGCCTACATGTATGTACCTCTACTTCTAGACCACAGTCCTCAGGCACCTAACCACCTCCAGTCACATGTACCTTCAGACAGACCCACCATGGTTCACGCACACTACGTCACATGGGCCTGACTCACACACAAGCATGCACTCACACAGACTCGTGCATGGGGTCAGAGCCCTGGCACTCTGGTGCACCCCTTCTAGCGTGTAGCCTGCCCTGGTCCCAGATTGTCAGGTGTGCTGGGGACAGCAGGAATAGTGCCCGCACACAGAAATCGCCACTCATGCAGAATTGCATCTGCCGCAAACTTCTCATCTGCTGTGCAAATGATGATTAAATGTTATTGTGCTAGAGAAACCGGCAAGGAGGGATTCATTAGCTTTATTGTCAGGAAGGACTCCATGGGCTCCAGCGCCCAGCTCCAAGGCTGGCTTAACCCCTTGCGTGCTGGGGCTGTCATGCTTGCAGAGAATGAAGGCCCAAGAGACGGATCCCAGTGCTGGGCCCACGTGAGCCAGCCAGGGTGCAGAGAGCACTGGGGAGAGAATCATGAGTCCAGGCACCCACTCCAACCTCACCCCTTGTTGGCTGTGCAGCCTTGGGCTTGTTTCATTCATCAAATAATCTCTCACTCAGGTCACAGGAACATAAAAACACAGAGGCCATGGTTCCTCCTGAATGCATGGGGCTTCCTGGATGGAACAGCATTCCAGGCCAATGAAACAAAGACTGGAAGGCTTGGAGACATAGTAGCAGTGTAGGGCTTGTCCAGGAAACACTGGGCTGGGCTGGCTAGGGCAGGTGGAGGGCAGATCTTAAGAGGCCCAGAAAGCCCTTCCAAAGAGCTTAGGCCTTTTCCCCAGAACATCGGAGAAGCAGGAAAGGTACTTAGGGTTGACAGATAAAATACAGGGTGCCCAGTTCGATGTGAACTTCAGATAAATACCAGATAATTATTTTAGCATTAGTATGTTCTAAACATTGCAGACGACATACTTACACTAAAACACTTAGTCATTGTTTATCTGAAATTCACAGTGGACTGGGAATCCTATATTTTTATTTGCCAAATCTGGCAAATCTATATATGGATTGGCATCTTAGACAGATCCTCCTGGCTGCTGGGTCCAAGGTAGGTTAGAGGGTGAGAGAAGAGAGAGGGAGATCCGTGAAGAGGTGGGGAGGCCACAGTCTCACCCTCCTCTCTAATCAAAGAGCCCTCAATTTTTAGCTGGGCACATGGCCATCTATCATAAAGACCACATTTCCTGGCCTCCCTCACAACTGTATTGTATGGACTGAGTTGCAGCCAGTACAATCCAAGTAGAATGGTCATATGGCAGCTTCTGGACACCTCCTCAAAAGACTGTTGACCAATGCCTTTTGCCTTTTCGTTCCTGCTCTTCCTCTTTTCTGCTGGGTGAACACAACCTGGGCCACAAGGACAAAGGCTGTACCCCATGGATGGCAAAATAATGAGCTAGGAGACGTGGTTCCTTTCAACCTCATGGGCCCACCATACCAATCCTGAACTGCCCCTATCCACACCTGGATTCCATTGAGAGAGAAATAAACTTTCAATTGTTGAAGGCACCTTTGTTTTTCTTCCCAAATAGCCAAGTCTACTTCTAGCAGATACAAGAAACTGACACAGGAATCTCAGCGAGAGACATTGAAGCTTAATCTGGAGCCAGCAACAGTGGGTTTGAAAAATATTTAAGAGGAAGACCCAGCAGGAGTAGGTGGGTGTGTAGATATGGGGAGTAGGAGCAGGAGTAGGGATGGGGGATAGAAGAGATCCAAGGCCAGAGGGTAAAGAAGGTTGAGGGGATAAGGACAATGGAGCTGGTATGGACCAGGGAAATCAGGAGAAGCCTAGAATCTGGATCATGGGAAGTCAGTGTGGTTTGGGTAGGTTGAGTGTGAGGGGCCTAAAGGTCATGTACCCTAGATGTGGAAATTCAGGACTGGAGCACAGGAAAGAGGAGGGGCTCACAAGCTCTGCTGGTCACCCTCATCTATAGGATCCCTAGAGCCATAAGAATAAGAGAGGCCTGAGCAGAGTGCAGAACTGTGGGATCAGAGGGTCCAGGGGAACGCTGAGAAAGCATCAGGCATGGATGGAGAGAGAGGAGCTATTTGGACCTCAGTTTCTCCAGCTATAAAATGGGGCAGGAGAGAGGGGTAACCTAACTTATTCCTAAAGTTTCTTCTTGATCTAACATTCAAGAATTCTTAGGTGTGATCTTAGGCCATTTATTTCCCCTCCCTGTGATCAGTTTCCCCTTTGGAAAATGGGGCTTGGGCAGCCCAGGTGACTCAGCGGTTTAGCACCGCCTTCAGCCCAGGGCCTGATTCTAGAGACCCAGGATCGAGTCCCACCTCAGGCTCCCTGCATGGAGCCTGCTTCTCCCTCTGCCTGTGTCTCTGCCTCTCTGTCTCTCTCTGTGTGTCTCTCATGAATAAATAAGATCTTAAAAAAAGAAAAAAAAGGAAAATGGGGCTAAAAAGAGTACCTACCTCATGGGGTTGTTTGGAGGACAAAGTGACCCACACTAGCACCCAGTTCAGTCCCCACAGAGAATAAGCAAAATAGACGAGAGTTGTCAGGACATGGACTCGAGGCTGCATGTGGGCAAAGGAGCAGTGGGGATGAGTCCTCTTCCCACTCCAAGCCCAAAAAGAAGTGCAAGCCTGGGGCCCTTCACCGGGATCTCTAGTGGGCACCTGCCTGTATACAGAACACAGAGCCAGGTGGGGAAAGGGGGGAAAATGTGGAGAAGGCACACTTACCCCAAGGAGATAAAGCCCAGCCTTGCCTGGAGAGACTGGAGGAAGCGAAGATCCAGGGACTGGACAGGCGTTAAGAGGGGGCAGAGGTAGGGTTATCTAGCCCAGAGGAAGGGCCGATAAGCTGAGGCCTTGGGGCTGAGGGCTCTGAGCTGGATCCCACTGGGCAGAGTGAAGATGTGCCAGCCAGCCGAGGACCCCAGAGAAACCTGTGAAATGGGCCTTCTGGGACCAGAAGAGCATGGAAGGGAAGTGCTTTTAACCCTACACGTCCCGGGCCTCAGTTTGGTAGGGCCACCATAACAAAGCCCAGAAGCCGAGTTGTCTAAACAAGTGGACAAGAAGGATTCATTATTTCACAGTGCTGGAGGCGGGAAGGCTGAAATGCAGGTGTCAGCAGATTTGGTTCCTTCGGAGAACTAGAGGGGAAGGTCTGTGAGAGCAGGCCTCTCCCCAGCTTCCTTCCATGTGCTGCCTTCTCCTGTGTCTCTTCATCCCTGTCTTCCCTCTGTGTCTGTCTCTCTGTCCAGATTTCTCCTTCTTAGAACACCGGTCACATTGGATGAGGGCCCCACCCAAACTCTAGCATGACCTTATCTTGACCAATCACATCTGCAATGGCCCAATTTCCACATCAGGTCACGTTCTAAAGTACTGCCAGTTAGGAGAGCAGCATATGAATTGTAGGGGGACACCCCCTAATCCCGGACTCAGCACTTGCTGTCACCACAGACCCCTTGCTGGGCTCCCTTACTGGGCTGTGTGTGTGTCCTCTGCCCTTTGGTGGAGGCTTGTGTAATCTGACAGAGGAGGCCCTGGGACCCCAATGCCAGCTGGGATGGGTTAGGGATAGACTACTGTTTCCTCTCTTGTTCTTCCTTCATATCCATTGATTCACTCAGAACCTCACATTTAGGGACACCTGGGGGGCTCAGTGGTTGAGCATCTGTCTTTGGCTCAGGGCGTGATCCCAGGGTTCTGGGATCGAGTCCCACATCGGGCTCCCTGCATGGAGCCTGTTTCTCCCTCTGCCTGTGTCTCTGCCTGTGTCTCTGCCTCTCTCTCTCTGTCTCTCATGAATAGACAAATAAAATCTTAAAAGAAAAAAAAAAGAACCTCACATTTAACCACAGTCACACACAAATACACACACACAGACTCTCCATTCAGAGAAAACCTCAGAGACCCACCCATATACACGAAGGCACACAGACACACAGACACACACACCTGCAGAATCTTACACATCTTTTCTTGAATGTACCCGCTCAGAGCCATGGAGACACGCACCGAGATAGACCACGACTCACACATATCTCCAGACACACAGCCACATGCTAGCACATCCACATGGGCACAATGACAGTTGTATCCAGATAGATGCACAGGGAGGGACACAGCTGTGACCTCACAATCACACAGCACAGATCTGCCCGCCTGCACTCTCATAGGCCTATACACCCACACGCAGACACAAAACCCACGGACAGAGGCATTCACGTGCACGCAAAGGCCGTCCCCATACACAGGACTTTTTAATCCAGCAGTGGTTAGCAGATCCTGGCATGCACACAGCATCCCTGTGGCCTCACAGCTCACCACTCACTCCCTAGTAATTGGAGGCAATTTAATCCCCATCCCGCCCAGCCAATCGTAGGCTCCCCAGAACAGGCAGTCATCAAAATGCGAAGCAGAGAGCCCCCTCCCCACTCTGGTTTCCCCATCTACCTCCGCAGTCGAGATGGGGATTTGCAAACCTAGACACACACACACTAAAATCCTGAGACTGTACACATACACACAATCACATATACACAGAAACAGGCACAATAGCGTGCATACACACACAGAGGCACAGGAAGAGAGCATACACAACACGTAGAAGGCACCATGAGACAGCTGGCAGCTCTATCTATCTACCCAGATACAAGCAGTTTCAGGTTTGGTGTGTATGCGTACACCTTTCCAGGAGTTCTGCTACTGTGTTTGAACACAGTCCACGGCACCTTGAGATGGAGGGCACATTGAACATAACTACACACAGACCTCAACCTGTCCTCAGTGAACATCCTCCCAGGGCGGCTGAGCATGTGACACCGACACGCGATGACAATGAAGCAGTGTGCAGGCACAGACACATGGGAGCAGGGGTACACATGCATGCACACAAAACACACAGGATGCCTCGCTGGCCCTCTGCACATTGCCACAGAGACCCATGGTCCCCGCCGCTGAACCCAGAAATGGCCCTGTTCCCTCACTACCTGGGGTGATTTCCCAGGAGAGGGGGAGCCACTCCCCCCACACACACTCCTGTCAACCTGCTGTTTGTCACTCCATCAAGGCCGGTGTGCTGACATTCAGAGCCAGCACTGAGATGATCACATTTAGCTGTAATGTACCACAGATTGCACTGACATTTGGAAAATATCCCACCTCGGGACCCATTCGACTTCAAACTTTTTTTTGTGGAAAAGGAGAGAAATGGCAGAGAGGGGGCAGAGAGGGCTTGCAATGTTCTGAAAAGGAGCTGAGACTCTCAGCCTCTCCTCCCAGAGATCCAGGGGCACTGACTGCTCCTGGGCATCTGCCTGGGGATGGGGGCATGGGGGAGGAGGGATGGAGGTCCCCAAGACAGAGACAAAGTTCCAGACCACACAGCAAGTCTTCACAGGTGATCCACTGGGAGTCCCTCTATCTGGTCTGGGGCCAGCGCCAACCAAGTACCAGGCTTTGTTTTAAGCATGTTACGTCCATGTCTTCATTTGGGATTGGAAAACCTTAAAAAGTAGGAACTGCTATTGTCCATTTAAATGATGAGGGATCTAAAGCTCAGAGAGGTGAACTGACTTGCTCAAGGCCACACAACCAGGAAAGGCTGGAGCTAAGATCTGAACTCCAGGCTGTCTGACTTCATACCCCACCCTCTTTCCATCCACACAGGGCAAATACGTCAGGTGTGCAGTGGAGTCAGACAGATGCTGAATCCTACCCAGTCCCTGCCACAGAAAATGTTCCCCTCCTTCCCCTCTTCTCCCCTACCTCTCTCTGGCTGCCTTGCTTTCCTCTCCCCTCCCCTCCTCTCCACCTCTTTAAGCAGACCAGCAGTCCCCAGAATGATGACACAGTCTGGGCTGGCTTCCTGGAAGGGAGGAGGGGACTGTGCTGCCCCTGGAAACTTAGAGGTGAGGATAGTTAGGCCTGACATCTGCAGAATTGATGTGCAAGCTTCACAGAAAAGCCACTGGAAGCCATCGCCTTCTAGTAAATGGAACAATTGGACCCTTGCTATGTGACAGCTGCAGAGAGGCCAGGGTTTGGATGAGGGAGACTTACCTGGGGTGGCCCAGGTCTCTCTGAGGTTGTGTCCAGATGGGGTCTGGGCAATAGGTGGCCGTCTGCATAAACAAATATCAGCCATAGATGTGCCTACCTTTTCCCCGAAGAAGAACCCACAGAGGACCCTGCTTAACTGAACTGGGCAATAATGGTGGAAATGCACACGGTGTGGTGGAAAAAAGATATTTCAAAAGGGAGAGTGAAAATGACACAGTCTCAGGTAGTCCAAAAAGAATGGAAGAGGCGGGAAGATTGTCTGGTTCTCTGATGAGCTGATTAATCTCCTTAAATAACTTACAGTCCAACTTCCCAAAAGGCAAAAGAAAGTTAGGTTAATCTACTCTAAATGATTCCTGAGCTTCTCGGGGGTGGTAATCAATACACACACTCTCTCTCTTCATAAGTAATTCTCAGTAATTGCAAGAAGGAGGGTTTTTCTGTGGAAAATGACATTCTAGCCACAGAGAGAATCCCAGGCAAGGGGATCAATTCGCCTCCAGCTGGGGAGCCAGCCCTGCCAGTGGGAAGAAGCGGTGGGATGACCACCAGCACATTACATTGTGGACCACAGTGTCATCCCAATGTCTGTCTTCCTGCAGGAGCTGTAATTGATTGGGGAGGAAAGGGAGATGAAATGGGGAGAAAACTGAGATCTCCAGCAGAAGCAAAGACTGATCCCTCCCAGGGCCTATGTGATCGAGAGCACCACTAGTGCTCAGCACCAGTGCCCACCCTTGATACCATAGGAGCACCATCAATGGCCATTACCAATGCCCTTGGAAACACAACAGTGCTTAGCACCTGAGAACAGTTCTCGCCTGAGAACACTGTCAGTGACTTTGGGGCACCATCAAGGTTCACCAGTGCCCTTGCAAGCCCATCACCTATATTCTCAGGAGCACCCATCTGTGTCCATCTCCAAAGCCCTTGGGTAAACAACCTAACTGATGCCCGCAAGCATAGGGACTGGGTCCTTGTTAGTCATCACTATATCCCCATTAGCCATAGTGCCCGGCACATAATAGGAGCTCAATAACTATCCTCTGAATAGATGAATAAGTGATTGAATAGGAAGGACAGGAACTCCTTCTTTGCCCCGTTGGCCACTCTACCACCCTATCCTCAGAGCCTTACCAGGTAGGTGGTTGGATGGTGGATGGATGGTTGGTTGGATGGAAGGGTGGGTGGAAGGAAGGGTGGAAGGAAGGAAAAAGAAGAAAGAAAGAAAGAAAGAAAGAAAGAAAGAAAGAAAGAAAGAAAGAAAGAAAGAAAGAAAGAAAGAAAGAAAGAAAGAAAGAAAAGAAAGAAAGAAAGAAAGAAAGAAAGAAAGAAAGAAAGAAAGAAAGAAAGAAAGACCTTCAGAGCAAAGATAAGTACCATCTGTAATTCCAAGCAATCAGCTCCTGAGATCAAAGTTCAATATGAAGTAATCCTGAAACAGAAGACAAGTCCACCTACTGGGCCCCTGTGTGGTTCTGGGCCTCCATGTGAGCCTGATGGCTTCACCTGATTCTCTGATGCAGTGGGGCTGAGGGTGGGGGTGGAGATGGGCAGAGGCAGGGAGGGCCTCTCACCTCCCAGCCCTACTCTCCCTGCTCCCACTCTCCAATTCGAATACCATTTTCTAGAATGTCCCCAGGTACTGGAGGGGAGAGCTCATTACCTGTGATCCACCCATAAAACCGTCAGTAGCTGCCTGCCGGCTGGGGAGCCAATTGCCATCAACTCTGCCTGGCAGCAAAGTGGGCAGGTAGGTTGAGGTGAGGGTACACAAGCTCTAGTCATCAGCCCAGCCCCTCTGCAGATGCCAGCTTTGTGCAGATCCAGCCATGACCCCTGGCAGAGCTGACTGCCTGGTACCTCCCAGAGGGCCACCCCAGGATGGGGAATGCTCAGTCCGCCTGCCATGTATTCCACATCCACTGCATGCCACCCACTCCCTTGCACCACCTAATCCAGACCCTCGGGGCAACCCAGGAGGTAGGTCCAATCACTAAAGAGCCCCCTCTCACAGTTGAGGAAACAGGCTCAGAGAGGTGAAGAAAGTTGCCTAAAGTCACACTGCAGGGATGTAGCAGAGTCAGCATCTGACTGATCCCAGATTGATCTGACCGATCCCAGAGCCTGGCTCCTGTGGATGGCAGTTGGCAGCCTCTGAAGCCAAGTCACCCAATGCCAGCATGGGCATTGCTACACAGCAGCTCGGGATGAGAGCCCTCGCTACAGACACGGTTGACCACGTGGCACACCCCCCCACCCCCCGCAACCTATAACCTCTGTCAGTCACCTGGCTGTCTCCAAAATCCCAGCGCCATAGGATCAGTATCTAAAGACAGAAGGCAGGGGTGATGGAACCTGGTGGGGAGTCTGCTAGCCCATAGCACACCTTCCCATAAATTAGAAAAAGTGACCCTCTTTGTCCAGGGGAGGGCCTGGTAACCTTGTGCAGTACCCAGCCTGCACCACCATGCATAACAGCCTGATCTTTGCTTTGAAATGAGATTCTGCTGCTAAATCACAGAACCTTGGAACTTCAGCTCTAGAAATATTATTGAATCGATCCGGTTTTCCCCATTTCAGCTATTCGAATACCATATTCATGATTTCTGACATATCTAAGTGCCACCTGGACTATTATTTACTGAATCTTTTTCTTCCAATGACCCCCATTTTACACCTAATTTTATTTGGGAAGTAAAACTTACATCAATACATTAAATGGATAAACAGTAACACAGGACATAGACGGTGACACAAAACACACATACTCAGGTAAAACGATATTATCATGGCCTGCTCTGATAATGCTACCAATCGAAGATTTAGTCTGTCTTAAGCCCTCTTTATTTTTTTTAAAAGATTGTATTTATTTATTCACACTGAGGGGCAAAGACGTAGGCAGAGGGAGAAACAGGCTCTCCTCCAGAGTCTGATGTGGGACTCGGTCCCAGGACCCCAGGATCACGCCCTGAGCCGAAGGCAGATGCTCAACCACTGAACCACCCAGGTGCCCCATTATGCCCTCCTATAACAAAGGGAGGTTACTGAGAATTAGGTGTTTCAGACATGCTAGCACCAGATCTGCTCAGAGAAGAAGGAAAGAGCTGGAAAGGAGCCCCCTCTCTTGCCAGGTGGTAGTTCAGTGTTATTTAATTCTGTTTATGGATCTTGGGGCCAAGCAAGTCACACTTTTGGAAGCACTAGGCTCGATGCTAACGGTCAGGGTTTCCCAGGGCTGACCCACTTGGCCACCACAACAGCCCAACATGAGAGCTGAGGAGGGTTCTCACTCGCCTTGATTCTTTCACTATGTGCTGTGTGTCTTTGGGTGAATCCTCTCCCCTCTCTGTGCCTCAGTTGGACAGAATATCCTCTATGGATGCTTTCAGCTCTGATATTCTAAAATTCTGAGATCTAAAAGGGGATGATTATATTGTCTAGGATGAGGGTTGGCAAACTTTATCTGTAAAAGGCCAGATCAAATAATAAACATTGTCCATTCTGAGAGCCATATGGTAGCTGATAACCGCTCATTTGTGCCATTGTAGTGTGAAAGCAGCCACAGACAATACGGGCGGGCATGGTTGTGTTCCAGTAGACCTCTTGTGACAAGGACAAGCAGGGACCAGCCACAGGTGGTAGCTTGCAAAGCCCTAGTCTAGATCTGGGAGGACAGAGGAGGCCCCAGGGTCAAGGGAAATCCCCACAAGGTCTGTGATGGGTCGGGTCTAGGTCCCCTGTGAGGCCCCAGCCTCCCCTCCAGGAGGGCTCACCACATGCTTCCTGGGGCAGCCGTGATCGTGCGTGCTCCCTTCTTTCCCCTTTCAAAACTTACTCATCGGAAAAGATCAAAGTCACTCTTCGAGGTGAAATCATGAACCCACTCAGAGCTGACAGGGCACTTCCACCCCGCATAGCCAAGACACACCTAAATCTCTGGACACTGACAGGTTTGGACCTGAAATCTCACTCCCCCTCCTCACCTGTCATGAAGACAAATGTCTTCACCTTCTGGACCTGGTTTATTCAACTGCAAAAAAGAAGAGAGAGGACTGATACATACCCATCCTCGTAAAGCTAATTGCAAAGGGGAAAAGAAGTTAATCTTTACAAAGCACTCAGCAAGTATTAGCAAGCGATAAGCCCTCCACACGTTACCTGTTATTATTATGAATAACAATACAGCCAACTCAGGCTGGCTCAACTCCCCCACGCAGCCCCGCCCGCTGTCCAGCAGGGCTTCCCCGCCACACATCTGCTGCACAAATCACCGTCATCGATTTCTTGGAAGGCAGCTTTAGGGGTTTTGTGATTTTTTTTTTAGTTTGATTTTAAATCCTGGTTTATTCTTAGTGCCTTAAAAGAGGAAGTGGAGATTTGGAGGCAGGCTGGATCTTTCTTGATGCTTGCTTTTCCTGCTCTTCCACCCCTGGCTCCCCACCCTCCCAAGCCCCAAGCCCAACCCACCTCTGCTAACCAGCATATGTTGTCTCTGACCTCTGCCCTGCCCTGGCATGGGAGGAGGGGATGGAGCCCCTCGTCCTCCTGGTGACTACCCTCACCCAAACCCACCCAGCATCTTTCTGGGCCTCCCTTTGCCATCCACCCCCAACCTTGGATGGGCACAGGCTCAAGAGCGCCCTAAAAGTCTGCCACTTTCTAGCTGTGTGGCCTTGAGCATATCATTAAAACTCTCAAGACCTCTGTTTCTTACTCTGCAAAATGGGTACAGAGGTGCCATCTCCCAGCACTACGGGAGGAGAGAGTCAGGTGGAGGGGGGCTTTGCGAGTCCTCCAATGTTATGAGAGGGTCTCAGGGATCATTGCCTTCCTGGGACAGGGTCTGGCTGCCTCCCAGGGGCTGCTGGGTTCAGATGGAATCAGGCAGAGAGGACTTCCCAGCTGAGTGCTTCAAGCTCAGGCTCTGGAAATGTTGCAGCTGCCGCTCTGCTATGACCCAGCTGGGACCCACTGACAGCATCTTAATTTCAGCCCAAGCTCTTTTCCAGACGGGCTGCTAATTAGGGCTAATGGGCAGCTCTTCCTGCTGGCTTCCGGGGCCGCCTCCTCCTCTATAAAGCAGGCCACTGAACAGGGTCGTTGGGCTGATGCCTTAGGCCCCCTCGGCCAGTCAGTCCTCTGGGGTAGGCATTGCTCTCCATGTTTCTAGGCAAAGATGAGGTTTTTTTTGTCTTTTCACCTGACAAATGGGAGGTAGGGGAAGGAGCAATATTCATCCAGGCAGGCAGGCACTCCTTTTACCCTCTTCCTACTTTATGCTGGGCCTGTGGGCAGCACTGAGGACATGCACATAGTCTGAACCAGAAGCTAGACGTTCCTGCATTCAAAACTTAATTTCAAATCATTCCGGCTGTGTGACCTTGGGCAAATTATTTAACCTCCCTGTACTCGGTCTCCATGTTTATTATAACATAGTCCCTACCTCACAGGGATGGTGTAAGGATGAGATGGGGCATGACGGGCTGAACACAGTGGCCGGCAGCACAGCCCCACGAAGTTGGCAGAAGTCAGAGGAAGCATAAAGGGCCTTGAGTGCCATCTCAAGAAGCTGGACCTTCATGCCCAGAGAGCAATACACTGTGACTATTATTCTTACCTTGTTTACTTCTGTTCAATGCTTACTAAGCATCTCCAGAGTGCTGAGAATATGACAATAGCTACACTTATATAGCACTTACTGTATACCAGGCACTGTCCTAAGTACTAACTCATTTAATCTGTACAACAGCTTGACAAAATGGGTGTGATAATTAGCCCTATTTTACAGATATAGAAACTGAGACACAGATCAAGTAACTTGCCCATGAACACAGTCAGTATGGAGTCACCTACTGCTGTATAGACACGTTAGACCAAAATGTAGCAGCTTAACACAATCAATGTTTATTCTCTTAGTTTCTGTATGTCAGGAATCCTGATGCCATTTAGCTGGGGCCTCAGGCCTCACAGCTCCTGGCCAGAGACATCAGCTCCTTGGCATGTGGGCCTCCCCCAGGTGGCAGTTCACAACTTAGCAGCTGGCTTCCCTCAAGCAGCAGAGGGGGTCCAACATGGAAGCCTCCAGCTTCTTATAACCCACTCTCAGAAGTGAAATCCCCCCCCCAAAAAAAGTGATATCCCATCATCCTTGCTGTATTGTGTTTACCCAAAGCTAGCCCCACTAGGTCCAACCCACACTACAGAAAGCGGGAATATCAGATGCCACCACCTTACTGGGGCCATCTTACTGGCCTAGCACAGCCAGTAAATAGGGGAGCTGGGGTATGAATCCAGGGAGGCTGGCTCCAGAATCCGTGTTCTTTTCTTTTTTAAGATTTAAAAAAAATGTATTTATTCATGAGAGACACAGAGAGGCAGAGACATACGCAGAGGGGGAAGTACGCTCCATGCAAGGAGCCCAACGTGGGACTTGATCGTGAACCCAGGGATATGCCCTGAGCTGAAGGCAGATGCTCAACCACTGAGCCACCCAGGTGTCCCCAGAATCCCCATTCTTAATCCAGAATCTGGCTACACAATTGTTTGATGATTGAATGATGAGAAATTAGACATCATCCCCCGCCCCTCCTGAAAGTCTCCGTCTAGAGAGAAGCAGAAAAGTAAGAGAGTGAGATGCAAGTGCATTCCTGGAGGAAGGCAAAGCAGATGAAGCGGGAAGCCTGCCTGGAGGAGGTGATGCCCAAGCTGAGAAACAAAAGACAAGGCAGAGTTGACCAAGCAAAGAGGAGTGTGGGAGAAAATTTGGTGGCTAGAACAATTTGTGCCACGGCTCATGTGGAAGACTGGTGCTTCGTGTGAAGGCCAATGTGTGTGGGAGGAAGAGAGCCAGGGTGGACAGAGAAGGAAGGAGAGGTAAACAGGCCAGGTTGCAAAGGGGCAGTGGATATTATTCCAAAGAACTAAGGAGCCGTGGAATGTTGTCCACAGTGAGATTCTTGTCTTCAAAAGACTATCCTAAATGCTGTGGACAAGGGAAGAGGGTGGCTGGGGACAGAGGGAGGAGTGAGGAGGCTCTTCCATCCTCCCTCCCTCCCTCCCTCTCCCTCCCTTCTTTCCTTCCTTCTTTCCTTCCTTCCTTCCTTCCTTCCTTCCTTCAATCCGGTAATGTATGTTTAGCAAGACCAGCAATGTACTGTTCTAGGCACCAGAGATATAGCAATAAATAATACAAGGCTGTTGTGTCTTAGATGTCACATTCTAGGGGCGCTCGGGTGGCTCAGTGGTTGAGCGTCTGCCTTTGGCTCAGGGCAGGATCCCAGGGTCCTGGGATTGAGTCCTACATCGGGCTCCCCATGGGGAACCTGCTTCTCCTTCTGCCTATGTCTCTGCCTCTCTCTGTATGTCTCTCAGGAATAAATAAACAAAATATTAACAAAAAAATTTTAAGAGAAGTCACATTCTAGGGGAAGAAAAAATTAAACTTACAAAGCTAATAAATAAAAAAGGAGAATTAGCAAGGTGATAGATGCCATGGGGGACAAAAAAAAGCAGAGTAGCATAAAAGTAGAAATGACCACATTAGCCACATGGATTTAAACTTGAATGACAAGAAGGAGCTGGCTGTGGGAATGTAACATTGCAGGCAGAGAAACAGCCAGTGCAAAGGTCCTGAGGTAGAGGGGGTTTAGTTGGAGGTCAGCACGGCTGAGGCATACTAGCGAAGAGGGAGCAGAATAGGAAACAAAGTAGGAGACAGAGCCAGAACAAGAGAGGATGGTGCCAGATGCTGAGCCCTGGCAGCAGGGACGAGCGATGGGAATGCTGAGGAGCAGCATAAAGACGGCAAAATTGCCCTGCTGTGGGTAAGCAAATCGGAGTAACAATGCTGGGCTCCGTGAACCTGGGGAGCCCTAGCAGGTGAGAGAGGGAGGGGAGGCTGGCTCAGCCCTGACCCACTTTGCGTATAGGCCTGCTCCCTGTGGCCCCGGCCGCAGATTAACAGTCATCCCCGCAGCAGACCCAGGAGAAGGCAGCCGGTTAGGCAGCATTTGCATATTTGTTTAATAAAAAGTTATGGATGTACAAAGACGGATAATTAATTACCCAGCATATTTTCCCTCCCGTCCCTCCCCTCCTTCCCACATTGCCACCATGGCCCCAATTGCCTTCCTCTCTTTCTGGCTGAGTCAGCAGAATCCTTGCCTCTTCTTGGGGGGGGGGTACAGGACCAATAAATATGTACTTATTAAGTGGGTATTGCGGCCACAGTCAGGCCTGCACAAGCAGCAATCCCCAAGCGTTCTGCTTGAAGTATTTATGCCGGTACCTAGGGCCACTTTAGCTATTTATTTTCGCAAAGAAATTAAATTAGATAGTTTGATAGCTTTCAGTGTAATTATGAAAGAAATTTACATGAGATGTTTATGAGGAGGGGATCATTAGGCACCCGAACCCCGAGGATATCCATTTGTTGGGACCCCCCCTTATTTCCTCTCCAGCCACTATGAGGAGGTGGGGAAGTATCCCTCCCTGGGGTGGGGGGGCTAAGGTTGGGGGTGGGGTGTGATTCAAATTGCTGGACCTTGAGCCCCTAGAGGGTGGGAGCTGTCTGTCCATTTCAGCAGTGGGCTTGGAGCTCCCCGGGGAATGGATGCCAGCCCCACAAAGCAATGGGCTCCTCCCCTGGAGGACTCAGTTTCCTCATCTGTGACAATGCCTCCCTCGCCACACTGTTCTGGGAATTAAATGAGATAATGCAAGCAAAATGTTCCCTAACCAGAGCTGCCATTTATTGGGCTCTTACACTATGTCAGGAACAGCTCCTAAGGACTGTCTTGCATCCTTGTAACAATCGTTTTAAGCAGATGTCAGCGGGACCCAAGTGGATCAGCCAGTTGAGTGCCCAGGGTCTGATTTCAGCTGGGGTCACAATCTCAGGGTCGTAGGATCAAGCCCCCGAGGCAGGCTCCATGTTCAGAATGGAGTCTGCTTGTCCCTCTCCCTCTGCTTATCTCCTCCACTCATGCTCAATCTTTTTCTCTCTCCCAAATAAATAAATAAATAAATAAATAAATAAATAAATAAATAAAGTCTTTAAGCAGATGTCCGTACTCCAAGCTTATCCCCATCTAATGGATGGGAAAAGTGAGACCGGGCTGAATTAGTTACCCCAGCAGCTCAGGACAGAGCCAGGTTTTAAACTGGGCAGCTGGGCTAAGCCCACTCCTCTGGTCAGGAGCTATGCAGCCACCCTGGCTTTCTTTGAGGTAGGTGGCTAGGCTCTTTCCCTTGCATTTCAGAGCTAAAGACCTACTACCTTCACCCACACCAGTGTGTAGCCAGGGAAACCCAGACCCAGAAGGAAGAGCACTGTGCCAGTGTCCCACTGCGCCAGCCGCGGGGCTGGAACCCTCCTAGCGTCTCTGCTTGCTCACCTCCCTGTGGGCTGAGTAATTAGCCAGGCTGATTAGCACTGATTGCAGCCCCCGCTCTGCGGGGCAGAAAGGGAGCCCTGCCTGGGAGCTGGGCCTGAGGGGGGGAGTGCAGGGCACCAGGGGTCCCTCTCATCCACCTGGTCCCTCTCTCACCAGCCCTGGAGGAGGCTGGCTCCTGGGGGCTAAAATCTGAGCTGCAGAGGGACAGGCCAGGAGACATACTTTTAAGTCCAAAACTGGGAAACTGAGGCTGGGTTGAGGGGCCTCCATGGGCCAAAGTTCTTTAATTCTAATTCTGGCTCTGCCACTTAAGCTAGCCATGTAGCAATTACTTAACCTCCCTGAGCCTCAGTTTCTTCATAAAATGGAAAGATGACAGTAGTCCCTTCTTCTCTGGGTTGTCATGAGGACAAAATAAGCTTCTGCAAGTGACACGCCTGATAAGACATGAGCATTTAAGAAACATCATTTCTTAAATGATAATAAAATCTAATAAAATCTTAACTTTATTTATTTATTTATAGTTAAGATTTTATTATTTATTTATTTATTTATTTGAGAGAGAGAGGGAGAGAAAGCATAAGAGGGGGGAGGACCAGAGGGAGACAGAGAAGCAGATTCCATGTTGAGTGTGGATCCCCACTCAGGGGTGGATCCCTGGACCCTGAGATCATGACCTGAGCCAAAATCAAGAGTCAGATGCTTAACTGAATGAGCCACCCGGGTGCCCCAATATCATTTTAGTTTATTAATTACCCAAATCCCTGAAAGTAGGAAAAAGAGGGAACTGTCTTCTTAACCAGAGGCTGGATAGCTGATGCAGGCAGGGCGTAAAGGCAGGGTGGAGTGGCCCTCCTCTCACTATAGGAAGCCACCCCCCACACCCCCACACATTTGGAGATGGGCTGAAGAAGGCAACATCAGGGACTGATTGAATGTACCCGGTAAAATCACTCAGGTGAACCCTGATGAGGACGTGGGCCTAGCCAGCAGACGAGCAGGGTGCCTCGCACAGATCACTGGATAGAGTCAAAATTCCAACTTGGGCCACCCTGACCCCAGAGCCTCTAGGGCAGCTGGGGCACCAGCCTGAAGCCGCATTCTCTACGTGGGGAGTCACCCAGGCCCTGTAGAGGGCAGGAAACTGGCTAACCAGAACACAGAGGAATCAATGGAGGAAGCTAATCAGGGAATCCTAGAGAGGACGCCAGACAAGATCCAATTAAAATGCCAGCCTCTATGAGTTCCCCATTTTAATTTTCCACAAATTAGCTTAAAAGGGGGAGGATGGAAATGAAGATATTAGTTTTTCTTTTCTTTTTTCTTTTTTCTTTCTTTCTCTCTTTTTTTTTCTTTAGAGCCAAGAGGGAAAATCCTTTGAGTATTATATTACTTGTTTCTCTTTTTAAAAATAAAATAAAATAAAATCACTCTCAGCTGAGGGATTTGGGTTCTGACTCTACCCTCGTTGGAGGCTCTTTCCAGGGCCTGCTTATTAGATTGTAGACATGGTAAGCCCTTTATAATATGAAGCACCATTTTTTGAAAGAGCACTGACTGTATACCTTCCAACCCTCACAAACCCCCAAGGTCAGCATGATTGCACCTGTTCACAGGTACCTGAGGCTCAGAGAGGTGAGGTGATTAGCCCAGGTCACACAGCAGGGATTTGGTAGAGCCTTGTCCTGACCTCCCCATGGCAGCCAGGGTCCTATCCAACCCCATTCCCCGGTCCCAGTCCCCACAGAAACCTACCAGATTGAGGATGGGGAGCCAGGCAGGGGCTCCAGCCTGCCTGCTGCATCCTGTGGGGCTAGTCAGAGGTCATTAGTAGTCAAGAGGCCCCACAGACTTCCCAGCCTGCACTCATGATGGGGTCGTCCCCCCTCCTGGCTCCTCCAGGGTGGCAGTGATTTCTGACACCCCTCCACACACACCTAGGAACCAGATCTCCATTTGCCATTCACCCCATGGCTGCGACCCAGCCTATTCATAACTGTCTCCTGGCAAAGGCCGGCTCCTGCCACCCCCACCACGGTGACTGGCCCGGGGAACCGGTACCCTTGACCTCATTGCAGTTTTCTCTGCTCCCTGCCCACCCCATCCTCTGGTCTACTGGAAAGAATTAATTTTGTTAGTGTGGAAATAATACAGACTTAGCTCAATGACAATAGCCTCCCCCCACCCAGCCTCCTACCTTAGGTGATAGCCCTTTCAAGTCCTAAAGCCTGAGAGCTCTCCAAAGCTCTGCTCCAAGTCCTGGGGCAGGATCCTGGCAGAAAAAGCTCTCCCCCTTCTGAGCTGTGTACCTTTGGAGGTCTCTGTGCCCTGTTTTCTCATCTGTAGAAGAGGATGATGAAAATCTAGCTGGAAAAGCTGTGGTGATGTTTCCAGGAGACCACAGACATGTGAGGCTATGGCACATAGGATGCTCAGTAAACGTGACCTTCCTTCCTAAAGGTGAAAGGCCCGGCTGGGATGAGGATCCCAGATGGAAGAAGAGGCTAAAAGGGTGAGAGAGGTCCCAAAAGGGATGGGGAAGGTGGGAAAATTAGGCATCAGGGGGTGGGTGACAGGTGAAAATACCTCCACTGCCTCCCTGGCCTGGTAGGAAGGGCCATGACAGGCCTGAAACATCCCAGGCCATTGGAAGTGAAGCAGCTCCCCTGCACATGGGGGGCACTGGGAGAGCCAGAGCTGGCAGTGACCCCCAAGGCTTGGTATGAACTTATTTAGGGGGACCTGGAGTGACCCCTCAGAGTCTGGGGGAGCCCAAACTAGGGTTTGAGGTCTAGTTCAGGGAGATATCTGATTCTGGATTTGTGCCAAATCTGTAGGTAAGCCCAAGTTTGGGGGATGTCAGTACTGGAGGGAGAGCTCTGAACTTGGGGCTGAGCCTGGTTGTGATGCTCCAGGTTTGGGGGTCTGCACATCCAAGTTTAGTATTATCAGGACCGAGCTGAGCCCCCAAGCCTGTCAGCCTGTGCCTGGAACATATCAGAATTTGAAGTGAGCTCTGAATTGGGGTACACCAATATCAAGTATATGAACCCCACATCCGAGGAATGAAGTCTTTTTTGGGGAGCCCTGCTGTAAGGGTCTGAGCCAGCCCCGGAAGTGTGTTTAGGAAGGAGCTGGGCATCTCAGGGCAGTAAGGTGTGAGTCCTGGGTGGATCCCCAGGCAGCAGATGAAGACAGACAGCTTCCCCATCCTTCGTTTCTTCCTCCCTCCTCTCTCGGTGCACACAATCTCCTTTCTCTGGTTTCACCCTCCATCACCCATTCAGCCTCCGTCCCTCACCCCCACTTCTGCCCAGAACTGCTGACTCTCCAGGAGCTAGTGTTCTGAACCCCAAGCCTCAGGAGCCTCCACATTCCTTCCCTGGGGTGAGGAGGATCAAGGGATGAGGTGAGGAGAGAACCTACCATCCCCTCCTCCCCCAACAAGGCAAATCCTCCCCAAAGCACCCTTTGGGGCCCAGGGAAGACGGATCCTATTCTTGGGGAGCTCAGAGGCCTGCTGCCTTATCTAAGTCTCTGGAACAAGCATTTTGCATTTATTCCCCCAAATGTGTTGCCGAATTGCGTTCCAGCCCATGGCTCCCAGCCATCTGCAGAGAGAAATCCAGTTAGACCTTGTATAATAAGTTCCTGACAATCTTGCCGAGGACGCTGGGTCATAAAAGTCTCCTGGTTTTATCGCCGGTAACAGACACGGAGTGAAATTAAGTTGTCTTATCAAATTTAGATAATATATATCCCTCTAGAGTAGAAGGCTCTGCACGGGGCTTTCATGGTATGAGCCCAGGAGGGGAACGGAGTGTGTTTGGGGGGGGTGTTCCTAGGGCTGTGGCACGGGGTGGGGGCCGTCCTGGAGAGCCTGGCAGCACTGAGTGACAACTGGACAGGGTGACTGGCATTCCAGGTTTCAGTGTCATCTGGGCCTGGATTTGAGACCTGCCTCTGTCATTTCCGTGCTGGATGAACTTGAACAACTTACTTGACTTCAGAGGGCCTCAGCTTCTTCATCTGTAAAACGGGTGGGACAGTAGCAATGCCTGCCTCCTGGGTTGTTGTGATATTTAAATGAGATGCTACATCCAACAGGCTAAGTTCAGTGCAGGACATGGCATGAGCATCCGATACATGTTTTCTGTCATTTGGGAATGGGAGAAGGGAAACAAGGGCTGGACACTGATATGATCTGGCCCATTCTCTTCCCATTTCATCAAGTGGGTTCCCAAGTCACCCCTTCAAGATCGAGCCATCTCAACTCTCTCCCACTTCAACTTGGACGCCCCCCACAAAGGGGCTGGAGGCTGCTGTGTTCCTGCCTCTGCCTGTGGTCCTACCGTTCAGTGCCTTGCCCCAGGCAATGGGCATGGGTGATAGGAAGCTTGGTTGTCCCTTTGCTAGTGGGATGGACTTCCAGGACATTACCCAGTGCTGCAGCTGGCCCTGGGAAACTTGTCCCACTGTCCCAGGAGAGGGCTGCCACACCCCAAGCAGTATCTGCCTGATGGAATTGACCTGCCTTTCTCCCACAGCTGGGGTCCTCTCTGTGGCAACCTCATACTTTGGCATACCTCCAGTGATGGAGACCTCACTACCTTGCCAGGCAATCATTCCATTTCCCTAGCCTGGACTTGAAACAACCTCACCTTATCTGACCCCTAAGCTAAGACTCATCCATGGCTTTCTTCCAGCACAGCTCGAGTATATATGAGCCTGTATGTGCTAATGGATTTCTCTGTGTGTGTTCCACCCTGTGAGTTCTAAAGGGAGAGAAAACTGAATGGGTACAGATCTGTATTTCCAAGGAACATACAATAAGACTCAAAAGAAAAAAAAACTAATCTTTATTGAGCACTTACTATGTGTCAGGCACGAGTTACATGCATTAACTAATCACTATATTAACCCTGAAATGCTGTTGCTGTTATTTTTTTAAAGATTTTATTTATTTATTCATGAGAGACACACAGAGAGAGAGAGGCAGAGACACAGGCAGAGGGAGAAGCAGGCTCCATGCAGGGAGCCTGATGTGGGACTCGATCCTGGGACACCAGGATCACACCCTGAGCCGAAAGCAGGCACCAAATCGCTGAGCCACCCAGGTGTCCCTGCTGTTGCCATTATTATCTCCAATTTACAGAGAGGAAATCTAAGGCACAGAGAGGTTAGTGACTTGCCCAAGGTCACACAGCCAGGACATGGTAGAGCAGTGTGAGTCCAGAGCTATTACTCTCATTTCCTAGGTATTCCTAAAGATTATTTAGCATGAAGGAAGGAAAGGAAAAAAGGAAGGGCAGACCCAGCTGTGAATATCCATCTCTTCCAAGTAATCTGGGCTCCTGAAGGGCAGGAAATGCATGTTATTCATATCTCTCTTCCCCAGAACCTAACACAGTGCTCCTCAACAAATATTTGTGAAATGGCTATTTACTCATTTTTTTTCTCCCCCATTATCCCAGGAGCCCTCGGATGAAGAATTGAATTCTATTCATCTCTCCAGAACTATCACTAGCCCACTCTATGTGGATTAGGAAAAAAGCCGCAATCTTGTGACTATGGTTTGCCAAGCTGATGGCCCATTGTGGAAAGAGAAAGAAAAATTCCCTTTCTCTGGCATCAGGAGTTCCAGGTTGGCAAATGGAGCCCCGCTCTCCCAGGGATGAGGCTTTGTGCAGTACACAACCTAAATGACTGTCCATGGAAATCCTGCTCTGGCTCTCTAGGGCCCAGTACCAGGTCTGAATATGCAGTAGCCACCGTGTTTGTTGAACAACTATTTGCCAGTATTTGCCTCTCTTCTACCTTGTTTTGCCCATAGCCAATCTAAGCCCCAGGAGAACGATTGGTGGAAGAGCCACCAGCTGGGTGTCATGCGGCCATGGTGCTGATGGGGGAGTTTGCAGACATAAGGGGGACAGGCAGGGTCAAACATAATTGGTAAATATTTGTCTATCTAATCAGAGGGCCTTTTAATTAGCAATTTCATCCTTGCAACTGGTTTATTTTTTTTTTCTTTCTGCTGGAAGTCAATTAAATGTAACAGATGGAGGAGAACATGGGGGTTTCCTTGTCTCCTACCATCTGTCCTATCCCACCACCACCTCGCTCCGCCAGTAGCACCCACACCTTATTGGTGGAGCTGCCTGCCAGTTTCCAGAGGAGGGCGGGGCTAGGGCACTGAAGCGCTGAGGCAGTCTCTGAACCTGCCCCTGCACCCTTCCCAGGAAGCCCTCTTTGGTGCTCCAGGTCTCCCTGGCCACCCCACACATCTAGGCTGATCCTGTTGACTCGCCTATGACTCTCAAGTCCTGACACCCTCTGCCAGCTGGGCATCTCTACTTCCTGCCTGGGAGCCAGTATCGTGGGCTTGTTTCAGCTCCCACTGCAGGCCTGCCAGGGGCCCCGGTCCAGAGGGGACTCCGCTTTAATTCAACAAACCTTTACTGAGTGTCTGCTCTCCGCCAGGCAATGTATTGGGCACTGGGGATATAAATCGGGTCGTCCCTGCCCTTCTGGAACTTGTAGCCCACTGGGGGCAAGGGGACATTCATTCATTCATTCACTTATCCTTTAAATATTTATTAAGCAGCACACCTACGCCAAGCTCTGTACTAGGCCCCAAGAACACAGGGATGAATCCATCCCTCCCCTTACTTTAAATAACTCAGTCAAGCAGAGGTGACAGGTACATAAATTCATGCATTTAATAGTATTTATTGAGTGACTACATGAGCTAGGCATTGTCCTGGCTGTTAGGGACACAGCAGTGAACAGCAAGAGTTCATGTCTTCTCTAGCAGGGGGAGAGAGACAATAAGCAGATGGACGTATAATGGCAGAGGTGATCAGTGATTTGAAAAAATTGCCCATCATATTGTGTAGTGTGGAATCTGAGCTCCAAAATTAGAAGTCCAGAGCCTCCAGCAGGGCCTGCAAAGGGCCCTGATCACAGCCCTGCTTTCTCTGTAGGATCGTTTCTTGCCACTCCCCACGTCCCAGGCTACATCCCAGCCACAACCACCTTCTGATAATTCCTCCAACCTGCCATGCTCTGTCTTCAGACCTTCCCCCATACTGTTCCTCGACTGCCACACTCTTCCCCTTACTTTTTGCTTGGCTAACTCCTCAGCTGAAATGTCCCTCACTGTCCCCTTTGGGTCTCTCAGGCCACATGAAGTTTCTTTCACTACATTCCTGCAGTCACAGCATTCTTTCTATCCCAGGTCCTCCTTCCAGCTTGGCTGTTGCCCTCGTCCTGTGTGGGAGCCAGCCTGGGGCCCAGACTATGTCTGTCCTGCTCCTCTGCAATGTATCTATCACCAGCACCAGTCACGGCGCCTGGCATATGCCTAATCACCTATCTCACCAATATTGACTGGACCAAATTAAATCAAGTAGAGAAGAGGAGAGAGGACATCTCAGTCAGGGGCCAAGATTTGTAAAGACAAGGCAGCTTGAAAGATTCCTAAGTGTTTCAGAAATAGGGAGCACCCTGATGTGCCCAGATTAAGGAGAAGAGCAGTGTATGAAGCTGGAGTTAAACCTTGAATGTTAAACTGAAATGTCTAGACTTTATCCTTATTAAGCCAATAAGCCATCTTCAATCACTCACATTCCTCTTCCATGATTTTGCCAGAGATCCATGTTTCTGTACTACTGTCGGCTTTTTTCTTCGAATGATTGCTTTTTTTTTCTTTTTTAAAAAAAATAATAGCTTTATCGAGATATAATCCACATGGCATAAAATCCACCCTTTTAAAAAAGATTTTGTTTATTTATTTATTTAGAAAGAGAATGTGACTGGGGAGAGGGGCAGGGGGAAGGGAGAGTCTCAAGCAAACTCCCTGCTGAACACAAAACCCAGCGCAGGGCTCTGTCTCCACGACCCTGAGATCATGACCTGAGCTGAAATCAAGGATTGGATGCTTAACTGACTGAGTCACCCATCCTTTTAAAGTGTACAATTCAGGGGCACTTGGGTGGCTCAGTGGTCGAGCATCTGCCTTTGGCTCAGGGCGTGATCCCAGGGTCCTGGGATTCAGTCACATCAGGCTCCCCCCAGGGAGCCTGCTTCTCTCTCTGCCTGTGTCTCTGTCTCTCTCTCTCTCTCTCTCTCTGTGTCTCTCATGAATAAATAAATTAAATAGTTTAAAGAAATAAATAGGGTGTACAATTCGGGTCTGGGATTGAGCTCCACATTGGGCTCCCCACTCAGTGGGGAGTAGGCTTCTCCCTCTCCTTCTGCCCTTCCCCCTGTTCCTGCTCTCTCTGATAATAAATAGAATCTTTTAAAAAATAAACAAATAAAAAATAAAATAAAATAAACAAATAAATAATAACATGGGAAAAACAGTAACAGATGTCAAATAAACAAATAGGCAGCCCAGGTGGCTCAGCGGTTTAGCGCCGCCTTCAGCCCAGGGCTGATCCTGGGGACCCGGGATCGAGTCCCATATCAGGCTCCCTGCGTGGAGCCTGCTTCACCCTCTGCCTGTGTCTCTGTCTCTCTCTCCCTCTGTGTGTTTCTCATGAATAAATAAATAAAATCTTTTTTTTTAAATAAACAAATAAATAAATAATAAAATGGGAAAAACAGTACAGAAGTCATAAATCAAAGGTGATTCTAAAAATTAATATAATTCATGTATTCAATCAATAAACAATAATACTCTCTGATGACCCAGGCACCATTCTTGACACTGGGGAATACAGGCCTGAGCCAGACAAGTAAAGATCTTACTTAAACTTCCTGGTTTATAATGATATGGGGCAAAGCAAAAACCAAACAAAGGAAATAAATAAAAATGTCCTGCTCTGCAGAGAAGAGGCATCTATGATTGCATCTAGGGGTGACTTTGCTGTTGGATGATGAGGGAAGGCCTCTCTGAGGAGGTGGCCCTCAAGCAGACAGCTAAAGGAGGGGAATGCACTGGACATGTGAGGATCAAGGGGAAGAGAATTCTGGACAGAGAGAAGAAGGCAGAACTGAGCTGAGTGTGATTAGAACAGAGTGGACAGGAGAGAGACTCCCACGGGATGAACAGGGAGAAACAGACAGAAAGTCCCCCATCACATGGGGCCGCATAAACCACAGCGAAGAACTTAGATTTGGCGTAAGCCCAGAAAATGCCCTTTGAGAATTTTAAGCAGTGGAGCAGTATAATCTGATTAATGTTTTTAAAAGCCACTCCGGCTACTGGGTGGCAGAGTGCTGGGGTGCAAGGGGGAAGCAAGAGCAGTGCAGAGGCTACTCCAATGAGCAACTGAGGGGTGATGATGGCTCGGACGAGGGCCAGAAGCCATAAAGAGAAGTGGCTATTGCAGGATGTGTTTCACAGGTGAGGTTGACAGGCATGGCTGATGGATTGGATGGGGCAGGCCAGCAAGAGAGAGCCATCAAGGATAACTCCTGGATGCTCAGCCATCTACTGCAACAGCCGGCGAGAGGGGAGGAGAGCGCTGGGGTATCTCAAGGCTCTAGTTTGGACTTTCAGGTAGAGATTCTCATTGGCATCCAAGGGGTGTTGTCAAGAAGGCAGCCGGAAATCTCTGAGTCCGGAGAGGTGCAACCGGGAATCACAGGTGGTGTTTATGGCCACGGGACTGGAAAAGGTCCAGAACCCCCTGGCACACCAGCTCTAGAGGGCTAGCTGCGGAGGGAAAACCAACACAGGAGACTGGGGAGGAGCAGCCAGTGAAGAGGAGGCAAGCAAGAAAGGGTGGAGTGAGAAGCCTGGGGGGAGAAAGTGTTTTGAGAAGAAGGAAATGGTTGGGAAAATCTAGTTTTAAAACACATTGCGTTACTGAGTTCTAACCGGATACACTTGTTTGCTCACAGCTCTGAATCTGATCTCTCTGTGGCAAGAGGTGTGAAAGACAAACCACCCCCAAACCGAGATGTCCTCTCTAGCATTGAAAGAGAACTGAGAAGTTCCCAAGGAACACCAGATCATGTATCACCTAACGTTAATCCCTCACTTCCCGGGTTCTCCTGGGAAAGCACTTGGAGAACCAATTCTAGGGGCAAAGGGGAGTCATGGGACGCTGTGGATGAGGGCAGTGACAGGGTCAGATTAATGAGAGTAGAGAATGGACTGGGGGAAGAGAGACCAGGCAGGAAGAGAAGGGAGGAAGGAGAAGCACTGGGCCCGGCGAGAGGTGTGAGGTCAGGACTAAAGCAGAGAAGGCTGAGCCTAGAACTCTTCAGGGGGGTCACCTGCGCCCCCACTCAGACCGGACACTTACATTTCCATCTTGCTTTCTGCTCACCTCAAGTCCCATCCCTCCCGCCAGCTCTCTCTGGCCCTCCACATCCACCCATTCATTCCTACTCTGCCCAAGCTCTACAATGCTAGTTTATTGAGTGCTTACTATGTGCCAGGCACTGTTCTAAGCACTTTACATGCATTACGCATTCAATCTTCACACCCCTCCATTTTACACATGAGAAAACTGAAGCACAGAGAGGACTAGCAAGTTGCCCAAGGCCACATAGTAAGTGAACAGTGGAGCTGGGATTCAAACCCAGGAGCTCTGACTTGAGTCCATATTACCGGTGACAGAGAAAATGGAACCCAATGTCCTCTCCTGCAAGAAGCCCTTTGTCAGTGAGTCACTCCTTGCATACCTCCTGTGATGGGTATTTCATCACCTCTCAGCCAGACTGCTTTGTTAGTCAGGTTGATTCCTAAATCTCTCTTTTTCTGTCCCTGCAATCTGTCCCCGGTAACGCCTTCCTACAGGTGATGCAGCAAAGGGCTAGGGGGTGGCACGGCGACACAAAGGTTAGAAGAAGGGCCCTAAAATCCAGTTGAGCTGGATTAGTAGCTGTGTCACCTTAAGCAAGTCCCCTCACCTCTCTGGACATCCATTTCTTCATCTGGCAACCTGGCTTGTGACAGAACCCACTTCTGTGTTGTGAGGATTGTGTGACAGATGCTTAGCCCTTGGCCTGGCCCCCTGTGCACTCTGGTAGGAGGCAACTGCTGGGGCGACAGTGATATATCTGCTTGGTGCAGACTGTCCCCTCCTCCCTGTGAGCCCTAGCTCCTCCCCTTAGGGTCTTCAATCCAGGTCCTCAGCCTCTGGCCACGCTGCTGTTTGTCCCTGTGCTACCCCTGGGCTCCCCCTCTGCCCCCCTCCCCCACTGCCCACCCTCCTGTGGCTCAGGTGAGCCCAGCTGCACCTGCTCTCTAATCAAGACGCCAGGGCCCCGCACCACCCGCAGGGCCCCGCAAGGCTCCTCACTAATTCCCTTTCCTCAATCAGTGGGCCACTGGCACTCTCATGGACTCTCTGCTGATTGCCCCTTTGTTCCCTGCCAGGCCGGCACCACCTCCAGGACTCAGTGCACCCCAGACCACCCTCTGGGTGCCCAGCTCACCTGGCTCTGTCCCTTAGGCTGAGGCAGGGCCTGTAGGCTTCTAAGGGGCTAGAGTGTGACTGGGGTGTGTACAAACAAAACCATCAGGAGTGTGTGGTTGTACACACACACACACACACACACACACACACTAAAAAACATCAACACACATGGGCAGGATGCAAAGCACTTACACATGTTTTCTTAAAGGACATCCACACTAACCAGGAAAAAACACACTTTTGGAGACAAAAACACACAAATACACACCAGGTGCATGAGCACACACAGGCACACATGGCACATACGCTCCAGCAGGTACCCTATCCATTCCAGCCTCTTTCAGCTCCCCCCACTCTTCTGCTTCTAGCCCCTCCCCACTTCTTAACTCTATGGATGGGTTAGTTAACGCCCAAGGCCCTCGGCCTGAGCAAGAACAGATAACAAGGCAAATCTCATTTCCAGAGCGAGTCTGTGCCTGGCTGCCCACCCCCCACCTTGCTACCGTGAACCTCAGGGCTGCATTCACAACCAGCCCCCCACCAAGCCTGCAACATCAGTAGGTGCTGATGGGCCAGCTGTCTGGCTCTTATCATCCCCCCAAATCATCGTGTCCCTTCCTGGGAAGAGGAGGCCAAGGCAGTCCCGGGGCAAGACCAGGGCAAGCTGGGGAGGGCCTCTCCTGCCCAGTGACCCCAGTGGGACCTCAGCCCTCATTGTTTCCCTCTGGCTAGGACTGGCCTTGCTCAGGAGGCGAATGATCGCATCCCAGCCGGCTGGCTGCATCCACTTCCAGCCCAGTGGTCAGGGTAGATAGGGGTCCTCTGAGACCTGGGGTGGGGGGCAGGAAGGCTCTGGCACTCTGGGTTTGATGAGTCCCTGGGTGCCATTCAGCACTGAGCCCGTCCCCCTGATTCACCTGGCCTAAAGCCCAGGGTTTTTGGGGAGGTTGTCCCAGACACTGTTGGCCAAAAGAGAGGGAGAAAGGGCCCCAGGGCTTTGGGGACCTACCGCCCCAACCCTTGCCCTGTTCCAAGACCGACTTTCAATTGAAACACACCAGTCACGCCATAGGACGTTAGAATAACTGAACTACTTCCCCCGTGTTGTCAAACAGGGGCTGCCCAGAGCGCTCCCAGTAGCCCCAACACACTGGTCCCTACCCTGGCTCTCCCCTCTTTCCCAGAAATTAGGACTTCATGCCTCCATACAGGTGGGTAACTAAAGATGTGGAGTGTTACCCAGGACCAGGGTCCTGATCCTGACTCTGTTATCGGGCAGGGGGGCTTCAAGGAAGAGTTGGTGCCATAAAGAGAACACAGCCCCCCAGCCGAGGATCTGAAAGGGAAGAAGAAAGTCAGCAGAGTCTTCTCTCCGGGTCTCAGCCAAGGAGGAGTGGCAATGGCTCCCAACCTGAGCCCGAGCTTCCTCTGCCACTCACACTCTTTGCCACCCCCGCCCCCACCAGTACCTCCATCATCTATACAGATTTATTTCACGATAATTTCATTTCGTCCCTGGCTCCGGAAAGATGGATTGCCCACCGAGGTGATTGGGGAATCTGTGTTGGGCTTATAAATTTGCTGCCCCTCTACGAAGCTCCCATGAAGTGTGCCACACTTGGGGGGAGGGGGAGGAGGATGGAGACGGGTGAATGTGACTACAGTCCATCTCTCCCTGCCACCTGAGGGGAGGGGTGGCAGGAAAACATAGGGAAGGGGGAATTTCCCTGCCTTAGAACCAGTGGGGTTCTCTGGGGTTCTCTCTCCACCTTTGTACAAATAAGTCTATTTGTCACTTGGCTGGCAGGATGACCCGCCCTCCTCCACGCCCCCACTCCCCACCCCCCCTACCCCCGGGGAGGCCTTCTCCTGCTGGCAGGCACTGAGCCTGCAGTGGAAAGAGGGGGCAAGAAGAAGCAGGGGCGGCTGCCCCCTCCTCCCTCCTCTCACTGGTCAGCAGGAGGCACTGTGCTGGAAGGGAGTGGGAGGCTTGTTGAAAGCTAGCCCCTTAGGGGAGGGAGAGCTCACGCTCGCATACATCTAACAAGCATGCACACACACACACAGAATAGTAGCACGCCCACACCAGCACCTGCTAGAAAGAGATTACAAACGCAATAGCAAAATCGAAGCAGCGTAGGAGAAAGGAGTGTGGGACTCGGAATGTAGGAGAGCCCGAAATTGGATACTGGCTGTCCTGTGTTCCCTTGGACCACGAACTCAACCTCTCTGAGCTTCACCTGTTCGACTGTAAGGATAACTAATATTCCCTCAAAGGGCTGCTGTCAGGATCAAATGAGGTGCTGTGTGAGAAGTGCTCTTGGTAGGCAGAATCATGATCACTGTGCCCCCCACCCGAGTGTGCGAGTGGGCACACACACACATGCATGTGTGCACGCACACTCACCTCTACCTTCTTTCTGCATCTCTCCATAGCCTGATCCACCCCTCTTTCCATTTCTGCACAATCCCTAACTGACCTCTCACCTCTGAACTCCAGGAACTGCCCAGAATGGTGCAGCTCAGAGCCCCCTGGGGCCACATTCGGGCCCTGTTCCCTCTCTGTCCTCTCCCACCCAAGTCACTTTATCAGCCCAAGCCACATAGCCCCTGCTGCCCCCATCCTTCACGCTCCTGGGTGTCAGGAACCCGGGTGACAAGTAAGGCTAGGGCTCGGAGGTCATATGGGACAACGGACGGGGGAACAGAAAGGACAGAAGTGAGTGGAGGAAGGGAAGCCACAAATGCCAAAAATTCAAAAATTTGGAGCAGAGACTCCAATGGGGAACAGGTGGTTTTCAGTCCCGGTGGAATGTTAGCATCGCCGGGAAGCTCTTGAAAAATACAGGTGCCTGAACTACCAGCATCACACCTCCAGCCCACGGACATTTTATGTGGTTGGTCAGGGATGAGGCCTGGGTCACTCTAGAGGGTCAGGAACTGGGAGCCAGGTGGTCCCCTCGCTGTGGGTGGGCCAGAGGTTCCCTGGCACCCCGCCACCCACCCCCCACCCAGCACATCCCCTGCAGGCCCCACCTGCTGTGCCCTCCTCCTGTCTCTGATCACACATTAGCCCCCTGCCTGCCTCCAGCCCCAGCATTTCATTTCCCCAGCCCTCCTCCCCACCTGAGCCCTTCCCAGGGGTCCGGGGTGGGACCTGGCCTCCTGGGGGATTCACCAAGGACCACCCTTCCACCCCAGCTGCTCAGGTGGGAGGGCGCCAGGAGAGGGCTCAGTTCCCAGTTGTGTGTATCCCGTGGCTTCTGCCTCATTAGTATTCCACGGAGAGCTGGCTCCACAGGCCCCAGGATTCGTTTGCCAGCCGGCCAGTTCCCCATCTCCCCAGTTCAGAGTGAGTAATTCTGTCCCTCCCAGGCCCATTTAAGGGAGTGAATAATTAGTTACATTCAATTAGGCCTCTCGCTGCCACTGTGGCTCCTGCCTGCCTCACTTGGGGGGACAGGCGCACTAATGAGCCGGCGCATGTCTGACACGGGGGAGCGGGTGTTAAACACCAGGAACCCAGCCACCCCTCCACCGGTGAGGGCTTGGAGGGAACAGGAGGCAGGAGATGAGAAAGGAGGGTGGAACCCTGGGGTGAAGGCGGGAGAGGAGGGGGCAGAGAGAAGGAGGGGAAGCAGAGGAGGGGTGGGGCAAGAAGGAAGGGGCTCCGGAGGAAAAGGAAAAGAGAGGAGCCACTGGAAGTCCATCAGGGTGGAGTCCTTCCATGAGGCAGGCTCAGCCCTCCATGGAATCCTATGCAGCACTTAAAAAGTGTGTTTTCCATCTATATTTATCCACAAGGACAGACGCCCACCATATACTGCTAGGCAAAGACTGCTTACAACACTGTATATGTAATAATAGCCTAAGTTAAAAAATATATATATTTTTGGCACAGAAAACAAGCCTAGAAGGACCTGTAACTTGCTGTTGGCGGGATTGGTGGGGAGGCTTACAGGTGGTCTTATTTTCCTGTTTATTGCTTAGATGGGGGCGATGCAATGTACAGGTATGATTCTCATAATTAGCCAAAATAACGCTTGTTCCAAAAAGAACAGGGGGAAATGGAATTGCCTGGAGAAAGAAGGAGGTGGGTGGGCAGGGAGCGAGCAGACCGCAGGGGGAGGGAGGGAGGGATGGGCTGAGACTGCGGGTGGGGGGTGGGGTGGGCGGAGTCCTGGAGGGAGGCTGCTGCAGGGAAGTCACTGGGCACCGAGGCCCAGGGGACGCCGGTCTGCAGGAATAGAGGCAGGGAGCCCCAGGGACAGGGAGGGGGTGGGAATGGAGAAGCGACAGGGCCCGCTGGCCCCATCTGTCTGGGCAGGAGCTGCTCACTGACCTCGCCGGGCCCCTCCCAGAGCCGCCCCTCCCTGAACAGTCCTGGCTGGTCCCAGAGGCGCCTTCCCCTGAGCTGCCCCCAGCCCCCAGACTCCAGGATCACAGCATGGGGTGTTTCTTTTTCCTGTTTTTTTTTTTTTTTTAAATAAATTAAAACTGTATCTCCCCACCCCTGCAGGTGGGTTTTTAATTTTCTGTGCCAGAATCACTCTGGGGGAGAGAAATCCTTCGGGGCAGAGTCTTTAATAACTTCTGCTGCCCAAGGAATCCACCGTAGGCCTGCAAGCTGATGGGGAAGGTTTGTGCAAGCCTGCCTGGGGGGGAAGGGGGGCTGACAGTGGGGGCAGGAAGGGAGTATCACAGGATGAAAAGGACACCAAACCGAGCTTTGCTGCAGTCCCAAGGCAATTCCCTCAGTCTTAGAGCTTTGCAATATCTTAAACATAGGTAGAGCCTGGGCCCCCAGGAGCTCCCTCCAGCTGCCTGGCTGGGATGTGGAGGAAGAAGATAGTCTGTCTTTGACATTGGCCTAACTCGGTTCTGGAACTTCCCAGGGCCTCAGTTTCCATATATATATAAAACAAAAGGATCGTACACAATCGCGTTCCTAGCCTCTTTTAATTCCAACCCTCTTTGACATGTTTTCTTGGGTCCTCACTGACTTTTTATAATTTTTTAATTAAAAATTTTTTTATTCATGAGAGACACACAGAGAGAGGCAGAGACTAGGTAGAGGGAGAAGCAGGTTCCCTGCAGGGAGCCCAATGTGGAAATCGATCCCAGGACCCCAGTATCATGGCCAGAGCCAAAGGCAGACACAACCACTGAGTCACCCAGGTGCCCCTCTTTTTAATTTTTTTAAAATTTAAATTCAATTAATTAACATATAATGCATTATTGATTTCAGAGGTAGAGGTCAGTGATTCATTAGGCTTATATAACACCCAGAGCTCATTACATCACGTGCCCTCCTTAATGTCCATCACCCAGTTACCCCATCCCCCCCACTCCCCTCCCCTCCAGCAACCCTGTTTGTTTCATATGATTAAGAGTTTTATGGTTTGTCTCACTCTCTCATTTGGTCTTGTTTTATTTTTTCCTCTCTTCCTCTATGATTCTCTGTTTTCTTTCTTTTTTAAAAAAGATTTTATTTATGTATTCGTGAGAGACACAGAGAGGCAGAGACATAGGCAGAGAGAGAAGCAGGCTTCCTGCAGGGACCCCAATGAGGGACTCGATCCTAGGACCCCAGGCATCATGACCTGAGCCAAAGGCAGACACTCAACCACTGTGTCCCTGTTTTCTTTTTTTAATTACACACATGAGTGGGATCACACGATAACTGTCTTTCTCTGATTGACTTACTTCACTTAGCATAATACCCCCTAGTTCCATCCACATCACTGCATATGGCAAGATTTCATTTTTTGATGGCTGAGTAGTATCCCATTGTATATATATACCACATCTTCTTTATCCATTCATCTGTCGATGGATATCTGGGCTCTTTCCATAGTTTGGCTATTGAAGGCATTGCTGCTATAAACACTGGGGTGCAGGTGCCCCTTCAGATCACTACATTTGTATATTTGGGGTAAATCCCTTGTAGTGTAGTTGCTGGGTCTCAGGGTAGCTCTATTTTCAACTTTTTGAGGAACCTTCCTACTGTTTTCCAGAGTGGCTGTACCAGCTTACGTTCCCACCAACTGTGTAAAAGGGTTCCCCTTTCTCCACATCCTTGCCAACATCTGTTGTTTCCTGAGTGGTTTAATTTTAGCCATTCTAACCAGTGTGAGGTGGTATTTCATTGTAGTTTTGATTTGCATTTCCCTGATGCCAAGTGATGTTGAGCACTTTTTCATGTGTCTTGGCCATTTGTATGTCTTCTTTGGAGAAATGTCTGTTTATGTCTCCTGCCCATTTCTTGACTGAATTATTTGTTCTTTGGGTGTTGAGTTTGATAAGTTCTTTATAGATTTTGGATCCTAGCCCCCTATCTGATAAGACATTTGCAAGTATCTTCTCCCATTCTGTCAGTTGTCCTTTGGTTTTCTCTCCCCGACTTTTAAAATTCTTAGAATTGGTATCATTTCAACATTGGGAGATTTCACATGGAAATCTGGTGGCAGCAATATACAACTCCTATTCCTTCAGGGCAACATTGAAAGGGATCGATTGGCTGCTCCCCAAAGATAGGCAGAGCCGGAGGCATAGTCACTTTGCCATAGTCTCTGCCTTCCTGACTCTTCTTGCCCCAGCCTGCCTCACTCTTTGGCTCCAAGGCAGGTGACTTTGCAATGCCTACCCTGGAGGTTAGTTGCTCTGGGCTTTCCCTATGCCCTGGACAGTCACACTGTCTCTTAATGGCCCTGCAACATGCACTTGTTCCCCTATTTGATGACCGAGCAAAATTCACAGGCTTTGGGTCAGCCTACTTAGGCCCAAATCCTAGCTCTAGACTTCAGACCTTAGCAAGTCATTCAGTCTGAGCTCACTGTAAAATGGGTCTTTTTAAAAAAGATTTTATTTATTCATGAGAGACACACAGAGAGAGGCAGAGACATAGGCAGAGGGAGAAGCAGACTCCTGGCAAGGAGCCCAATGCGGGACTTGATCCCACACCCTGGGATCACGTCCTGAGCTGAAGGTAGATACTCAACCACAAGCCACCAGGCATCCCTGTAAAATGGGTCTTATGAGATTGTGCATTATGTACAGTAAACCTATGGACTAAGACAATGCATAGGAAGTTCTTAGCACTGTGCCTCGTATACAGCGAGCACTTGAGCCACACACACTTTCAGTGACACCATGCACAGCCCTAGCTGGGGATGAGGCCACAGTGGGAATGAAGTTGATGCCCATCTAAGGAAGGAGGAAATAGAGAGGGTGGCTTCCAAATGGCCAGAAACTGAAGAAGATGCAGAGTATAAGTCGCAGGAGGCTCAGGCCTAGGGGACCCAAGAGAGAGGAAAGGCCTCTTCTCCAAAGTGAGGGATGGGATGTAGCTTGAAAGGCTGCACCAACCGCCGCCAGGGTCTTCGCATGTTACGCTGGTGCCACCTTCTGGCTGAATCGGACCTCACACCCACCAGCTACTCCTTCCAACCACAGGCCAGAGTGGCTCCTACAGTAGGGTGATCTTCTTCACTTATTTTTAGAATTGGCTGGACCCTTAGAATTCTTAGGGCACAAGTCTTTCTTTACACATTAGGAGGGAAAATTTCCAGAACTAAAGAGTAACTTTCCCAAGGTCACATAGAAAAGTTCTGGCTGAGCTCCATAGAACCCAGAACTTGTTACAGCTGCCAAGAACCCCTTCCTTTTGTCAGGGACGCTGAGATACAAAAAAATGTACCTTCTCATGCATGAGCTCTGCTGACTCTTAGGGGGAGCCCCTCCCAGACTCTGTGTGATAAGGAAAGAATCCAGGTAGTTTATTCGGAGATTGAACTCAAGCACCAGTGGGGGTCATGATGGTGGAGTGGAGACAGGGGAGGGAAGGAAACCAGTGGCAGAGGGGCACCTGGGGCTTGATCCTGCTAGGAAACCTAGGAAAACCTACACTGCCCTTCAGATTTGTCCCTTCCAAGGGCAAGGAGGATGGGGCATCTATCCTCCACCTTTCATTTCTATTTGGTTGAGAGTATTCTGGGGGCATTAACTCTCCGGGGTATAGCTGACCCTCCGCATACCTGTACTAAGCATGCTTTAGAGACCAGGGAAAGCCCCCCAGGCAATCCATCCCAAGTGCTCCTAATAAGAAACTGTGGGAGGGCGGTAGTTCTCAAAGTGTGGTCCCTGGACCACCAGCTTGAGCATCACCTAGGGAACTTGTTAGAAATGCAAATTACCGAGCTCCATCCCAGACCTACTCAATCAAACACTGGCCATGAGCCAATCTTTTAATAAGTCTGATAGGTGGTTCTGACCTCTGCTCAAGATTGAGAACCTCTGACCTAGGAGAACACAAAGAAGACTCAATACCCCCTATTTTAAAAAAAAGAAAAAAAATACCCCCTATTAGGGGTATGGGGTACGGTCTCCATTTGCCAGATGAGGAAACTAAGCTCCTCAGAGATGAAAATGACACACCCAAGGTCACACATCACACAGACAATAGGTGACTGAGGAGGGTCTTTTGCCTCTTTCCACCATACTGTCCTGCACTGAAGTAAGTGACACTAGGATTTGGACTCTAGGTAGAGGATAAGGGTGCAGTCCCAAAGCTCCTCTTTCTCCACCCCGCAACCACCACTTTGTTCTGCTTTCTAAACCAAATGTCTCCACCTGGTTCATCCAAATGGTTCTTAAAGCTCTTCTGGGATGTCTGCCAAGCCAGGTGCCCTTCTCTTGGCTCTCAGCTGTCCCCAGTCTCCATCCAGGACAAGCCCTCTCCACCCTCACCCTCCAGCCAGCAGGACATAACGGGGGAATCCAAGGCAGCTTCTTGCTGGGGGAAAGGTTGAGATTCCCTGGGTTGAACCAGCCTGGTCTCATCCTCACCATGAATTTTTGTCCAGGAGCTTTGTGTGGCTCTTCCCTCTCCTTGTCCTATAACCTCCCTCTCCTCCCCTCCCCTCCCCTCCCCTCCCCTCCTCTCCCTTCCCCTCTGCTCCCACTCCATCTGCTGCTCCTCCTGGCTAGGCTCCCCCTCAGTTGGCACAGCAGGAAAAGAGAACAGGATGGTTTATTTTTATCCTAAGATACTGCTGGGGGGAAGGGGGCACCATCTGACCAAGAAGCAGGCAGCTCCTGTAGCAGTTGGGAGGTCAGAAGGAAGTGGGAGGCCCAGGACCTCCCCAGGAAGGAGCTACAGATGTAGGTTCCAGAGAGCAGGAAAATCTGGAAGAAGCAGCATAGGACCGAGAGTGGTGAGCTTTGAGTGGCACCACTGAGAATTGCTGTGTGACCACAGGCAAATCCCTTTACCTCTCTGGGCTCCCATTTTCACCTCTGTTAAAGAGGGATGTGGACCCTGCCTGCCCTCAAGGCTGTTTTTTTATGAACATGAATAAAATGAGGAGAGCGTTTTCCAAACACAATGCCAAATGTGAGCACACATGGAAACCGCCCCAGAAGGGCAGCAGCCTGGGGACGTTCTTATTATCCTCAGCAAGTGCCCTAATTCTGTGAGCCTGACAGCAAGTGAAACAGCTCATGTCACTCAGCATTTCCACCCTCATTTTCCTTTATACATGTTTGATGACTTTTTAATTATATAAGCATTAAATGGACTCACTTTCCTTTTGGGGAAAAAAAGTCAAACCTTCTTTTAACCCTTCCCCAGTGCTTCTCCCCCAACCCAGATATTACAACTCTTGAAGCTGTGCATTTCTTGTGTATCCTTCCAGAACACTTGTCATATCTACATATACCTTAGTGTGTTATGTTTACACACATCATATTGTTTGGGGGCAGGTGCTTTAAAAAAATTTTTCCATACCCATCATTCTGCAACCTGCTTTTTTTTTTTTTTCACAACAGTGTTTCTGAGATCCTGTTGTATAAATATATTACAAATTTTATTTAGCCAGTCCCCTGCTGCTGAACAGCTAAGTGGCCTCCAGTTGTCCACTGTCACAAACAATGCCACAATGGCTCTTCGTGGGTCTTCCTGGGCTCGTAGAAACCACCGTGATATACACCTCAGGGCCCTGAAATGCTGGGTTGGTGGATATTACTATCTGGCCCCCCAAAAGTTTCATCTCCATCTTTAAAAGCAAGTTGGGAGGTGGAATGGGCTCCAGGGGTGGGGTGGAAGGTTCTCTGTTTCTGCAGCACAGGGGTGCAGGCAGGGGAGCACCGCCCCTTCATGCCCCTCCAGCAGCTCCAGGCTCTCCGGCCACGCGCCCACTCTCCCACGCTGTCACACTCCTGGGCACACGCTGCCTCACACTCTCTCCTGCACGGAGATGCGGCTCTCTTTGCCGTCCTCCTGGGTGACCGGCTGGCACCCATGTAAGGTCTCTTGCACCGGAGCAATGGAGTGCGGGGGCATAGGAAATTCCTCCAAGTCCTCCACAGGGTCCTGATACATAACCTTAGGGCAGCCAAGGTGTGAGGTAGCCAACCCTCCCCCGCCCCCCCAACACCTCTGAGTAGCCTTTCCCTTAGGAGACCCCTCCCCCAAACATAAGCCCCCTTCCCCTTTCCCAAAGGGAGGGTGGGTGCTGATTCAATGGGTGCCTCCTGCCCCCTGCTGGCCACACAGAGAGCATTGAGAAGCTTCCAGAGTGGAAGTCAGTGGATCCAAGGAGCTGCCCCTCCAGCCCCCACCCAGTGACCTGGCACCAACGCCCCCAGAGACATGGTTCCCCATGTATTAAATGCCAGGAAACATCAGATTTTGCCAACGGTGCCAGGGCTGCCCCATGGGGAGACTAACTCTGGAGATGAATGTAGGTTGGTGGTGCAAGGGGGTGAAGGGGAAAAGCCCTGCAGCCCAGCACTGGGAGTGAAAGTAGCTAATTCTGCTGCCTCCCCACTGGCCACAGGGGCAGATTCTGAATCAGTTGTACTGCTATAGAGGCAACAATGAGTCAGGCTTTCTTTCCAGTTTGCCAAAACCCTGAGCTGTTTCCCAGAGCTAACCTACCTTATTCTCTGGCTTCTTGACCACCTTTCCTAGAGAGACAGAGAGAGAGAGAGAGGAAAAACAAGATGGGATGGGCAGTTGGTGAAGCCAAATCAGGAAACAGGTGCCCAGTTCTACGGTACCATCTCCTCCCTCCCTCCTTCCCTCATTGTCTCCCCACCTGGGGACTCACGGATGCAGGCAGACACCAACAGGACAACAAGCAGGATCCCCATAATGATGGGGATCACCACTAGGGCTCTTAACCGAGGCTGGGGACCTGGAGAAATCAAGATTTCAATGATGGCTCCCCATCAGCAGCAGCCCCTGCCCCCATGCCCAAAGCTGCTGCACCTGGCTATACTCTAAAATCCTTCCATGCCTGAACTTATCTAAAATCAGGGGATTCAAAGAGGTGGCCCTGGCAAAAATGAGGCCAGATGTGTTTAGTGTAACCAGCACATTAAAAAAGAATTCTTGAAATATTTGTCAAGTTTTTAAAGTTAGGGGATTGCATATTTAATATCAAGATATCTGGTTTCTCTAAGAAGTTTTGAAAGATCCAGAGACAGTGGGCCGGTAGCCCCACCGGGCACCCCTCGCCAGAACTGAGGAGTGGCAGCTGTCTCCACCAGCTCACCGCATGCCCCATCCCTCCCTACTCTGTGCCCAATGCTGAGGTCCATCAGCATTTGTTACAGAGGAATGGGGGGGAAGTAAAGTGTTTCTTAGGCCTAAGACTCTATCCTAAATGGAGATATGAAGGAAAGACCAGGGACTAGGGGAAGGCAAGTGAAGCATTCATCTTGGGACAAAATCTAAGGGGACAACAAAAAAACTCAGTAATCAATATAGTAATATTGATAATATTTTAATGTCATGTTTTGAAAAATCATATCAACAAACTATGGCCCACATGTTGGCTGCCTTTTCTAAGAGTTATATATTTATTTGAGAGGGAGAGAGAGAGAGAGATAGCACGAGTGGGGGAGGGGCAGAGGGAGAGGGAGAGAATCTCAAGCAGACTCCCCACTGAGTGGGGAGCCCCACACAGGCTCAATCTCATGACCCTGAGATCATGACCTGAGCCGAAATTGAGATCATAGCCTAAGCCGAAATCAGGAGTCGGATGTTTAACCGATTGAACCACCCAGGCATCCTTGACTGCCTGTTTTTTAAGTAAAGTTTTATTGGAACCAGGGCTGGGATTAAGCTGAGGCAAGTGAGGTGGGGCTGGATCACAGGGTTTGTTTGTTTGTTTTGTAAATTTGGTATTTTGTTCATTATGGACTTTTTTTTACATTAGTTTTGATTTTTTTAAAAACGTGTATTAAATGTTATTTATCTTGATGACTGCATTTTCCTGGCACCTCCTTAAATACTGTGTCCAAGGCAAGTGTCTCACTCACCTCACTCCAGCCCCAGCCCTGCCAAGGGGAAAAGAACAGAGTGTCTTTGTCTTAGCCGTGACTTTTCAACTCATTAACATGACCTGCCCGTCCTTGAGTCTGTGACTGTGCTGTAGGTCAACCTCCTCATTCTAAAATCAAAACCGAGGCCCCGAGAGGAACAATGTCACACCACATTGGTACTTGAGATGCAGGGTGGCAGCAGATCATTGACAGAACACGTCCAAAGTACAAGAACCCATGCCAGGCACTTATCCCAAGCTGCTAAGGGAGCTGCTGTTATCATCTCATTTCACAGATGAAGAAACTGAGGCTCAGAGTAAGGAGGTGACTGGCCCAGGCAAAGCTGGGATACCTCAACCCCAAAAAGCTGCCTCCTCCTCTCATGTCACCTGCTCTCCCTCTTTCACCACCAGTGTTCCCTTTCAGTTCCCTGCCTCCCGGGCCTGCTGCCAGGGCCCATTCCCCAAGACTCACCACAGATAACATCAGTCTTGTTAGTTCCCGCCTGAACCTTCACCAGGCCTTTGGTTTCACAGCTGTGCACAGACAGATGTGCGCGCGCACACACACACACACAAGGAACAGAAAGAAAGAGAAATTAAATTTCCCCAACCACAAGATTTCCAACCCGAGGGAGACCATCAAAACCGACAAGTTCAGGTTCACTGAGCATGGATGGTATGCAACCTCCTATGCTGATTATTATGGGAATGACACAGACTCTGTTCGCATGGAATTCATGAGTGCAGAGAAAAAACATCTTAAAGGAGGAATAATCAGTTGGAGAGTCCCTAATGAGTGCCATGCTTTGTCACATAGGCTAAAGTGAACTAGGACTCATTCAGAGAAGGGGAGACAAAGCCCACAATAGCTGGAATAGAGGTGTAATGAGTTCAGTCCTAAGGCAGGGCTTCTCAGTCTCAGCCCTACTGCATTTGGGGCCACATCTCTCTCTATTGCAGGGCTATCCTGTGCTCTCGTAGGATGCTTAGCAACATGACTGGCCTCTACCCTCAAGATGCCAGTAGCAGTCCCTCCCCAGTTGTGACAACCAAAATATCTCCATATATTGCCAGATGTGCTCTGGAAAGAAGAATCGCTCCATTGAGAACCTGTGGGTTAAGAGAAAGCCTGCCCTAGTGGAAGCAAGATCTGAGTGGCCCTGAAGGATGTAAATTTAGACCAGCAGCACATTCTGGCTAAAGCAAGACAACGTGATTTGAAGGATTCGGTGATGGGGGGGTGGGGAACATGCCAGATGAGGTTAGGGAACGACGCAAAATTGGGCTTTAGAACTAGAGCACTGGTAATCAGCCATGAAGGTTTCAACCGGATTCAGCTGGTAAGTTGCATCAGCATCCAACCAGATGACTACCCAGTGACAGCACTCAGGGGGCCAGAGAGCTCACAGGAGAAATTATGGAAAAGTGGACAGCCAGGAGCCCTTGCAGGCATCTCGATATGGGATGATCAAGACATGGTCCCAGGAGAAGTAGATAGAAGAGAACATCACCAAGAAATTTACTTCTAAAGTGGGAAAAAAGCTTCAAAGCTTCAAAGAAAGCACATACATACCAGTGCTTAGGCATCTAACAGACATTCCTATGTGTCTTTTCTTCATGCCTTGTGAGATGAAAGTCATTCGCATTTTCCAAACAAGGGCACCAAGGCCCAGAGGGTCACACACTTATTGTAGAGTCACGTCCTTTCTAAGCTGTTCTGAGGCTGGAACCCAGAGCTCTGATTCTACTAACCAAGATGCCCCCGGGTTATCATTCAACATTTATCAGTAAAGATTTATTGAGCACCTACTGTGCATTGGGCATTGTTCTGGGCATAAGGAATGCATCATTGGAAGGAAAAAAAAAAGCCAACTCTCTACACTGAAGGAATTTGCAGTCTACTGGAGCAAGGCAGAAGGAAACAAATAATAAAGTATATATGGAATACTAGTATTTGTGTGGAAAATACGTGTGTCTGCATGTGTATGTGTGTTTATTTGTACATAGAATCTCTGGAAGGACACACAAGGAACAGTAGCTGCCTCCAGGGAGGACCGAGTGGCTGAGGAACAGAGTGAAAGGAGACTTATCACCATAGGCCCTTTTGTGCCTTGTATCCCATGAGCCTGTCTTACCCATTTTTTAAGAATTAAGTGTAAACAGTTAATTAGGCATGTGTTTAAGGGTATTCCAGACAGGAGAGTTTGATGCAAGAGAACAGACGGTGTTGAGGGGATTACAAAGTAGCATGCGGAAAGCAGTCAGGAAGTGGAGCTGGAAGGTTGGGGCCCGTGCGAAGGAGTCTGGGTTTCGTCCTCAAGGCACAGAGAGCCATGAAGCATTTTAAATAGGGAGTGCCGTGATCCAAAATACACTGTAGAAAATTCACTTTGGCAAGAGGGTGCAGAGAGAGAGCAGAGCCAGGGAGGCCGGTAAGGAGGTGAAAGCACCATCCAGACCACAGTGATGACCGTGAAGATAATGAGATGGAATCTCAAAACATCTGGAAGACCAGATGGACAAGATCTGGTGACTGCTTCGGGAGGGACCATGGGACAAGTGCCCAGACCCATGGGACTGTCTTCCCACAGGGTGAGAGGGGTGGGCAAGTGAGCCCATTTGGTGCCTGTGGATCACCTGCATGGAGGTGGACCCTCAGTGGTGGCATGTGATTGTCTGGGACCTAGGACACAGATCAAGATGTTATTTGGGAACCATGGATACAGATGAGATGCTCAGAGGAGGTGGGCAAAGTGATTGGAGAGTAGAGCCTAGAACAAAGGACAAGGAAACCAGGTTGGAGAAGCAGAGGAGGGGTAGAAGGAAAGCAAGATAGGTGCCGCGGTGCCCCCAAGAAGGGAGTTTCATGAAGATTGAGAGATCAGCAGCATCTGTTACCACCGGAGACACACCAGGCAAAAAAAAAAAAAAAAAAAAAAGCTGAAAAATGGTCTTTTGGTCAGCCACGGGGATACTTTAGAAGTTCTATGAGTGCACAAGCGTGTGGACATGGGGAGCAGGGCCTAAAGGACAGGTGACCAGATAGAATGGAAGTAGTCTCACATCCCTCTTATGGCAGGAAACACAAGGAATGAATCTTTGTACCTTGTCCAAGGGTGACACTTTTCCAAAGCAGAAGACACATTGGAGAAGAAGCCGATGGGGCAGGGATCGCAGATGGTATCAGAAATCCCTGTAGCTGGAAGGGAGAAGGTGGCATTCGTCATCACAGTGGACCACCTGTCCGGCTCTCAGGGGAACTGGTGGATAGGCAGGGCAGGAAGAACTGCCTATGTCACTGGCTGTCCCCCAGCACAGAGCTTCCCTGACCACTGCAGTCTCTAGGAAGCCTCCTCCCACTGCCCTCCCAAGGCAGATACCCAGGGCTGGAGGCAGGATGAGAAAGGTTCCATTTCCTGCTCACCAAGCGGAGATACCAGTGCAGGTGGTCCCTCCGCCTCCAAGGCTGAGTGCCCACGGCCCACCCCCTCACCTGGAGCCTCAGCTCCTCTCTCCTGCCTGAGGAGCTGATTCCCAGACAGGCCACATACCGATCTGTTTGACTCCCAGGCCAGGGGGGCACAGGCTGTGCATGGTGCAGCTCTCACAGGCAGCGTTGGTACAATGCAGACCTTCATCGCATGTGCAAGTGGTGTCTGTTTCTGACGTGCCCTCCTTCTCGACATGGAGCCCTAGGTCTGAGTAGAGATGGCAGGAAGGATGAGGACCCCTTACCAGTCATCCTCGGGGGATCTGCTCCTCACACATCCCGCTTTAATTTCCTTAGACCCTCTTCCAAGTATGGGTGGGAATCAAACTGTTTAACAACCAGTACAACCCAGACTGCAGCCAATCAGAATCGACCTTGACTAGAAAAAAAAAGCTAAGGCTGCATTGTCAGGAATGAGCTAGACTATCAGCCTAGCTCCCGCTCACCCCTTCCCCAGCAGCCCACGCACTGGGGTCGCAGTATTTGTGCTGGTGACAGTGTCTCTCTGCGTTCCAAGTGTCTAGGAATTCGCCTGTTTGGCAACGAGTGCATTCCGTGTCAATGGTATGTAGGCAGTCATTCACCAGTTTCTCTCCTGCAAAACATTGGGAAATGAGATGGCTCCCGCCAGCTCAATGAGTCAGACACTTACCAAAAACTGAACAGACTGGGGTTTTAGGGCGAAGGGGTTCAAAGATGACTTTCTTGGACCCTTCCAGACTCCATAGTCTGTTGGAGTTCATGGGAGAGATTGGAACCCTGGTCCTGGGTAGGCAGAGAGGGAACCCAGAACATTCTGACAGCAGGGAAGGGATGGGAAGACTCGCAGGAGTCATTTAAGACTCGAGTTGACAGCAGACACTTGGAGTCTGCCTCTGCCAGCAGACCAAGAAGGGTCGCACTCTGGGGCCAAGGGTTTAGCAGCTCACCTGGTGGGCACATATTACAGCACTGACTGTCTACTAGGTATTGCTTTTCTCTGCATGCAGTGCGTGGTTCTGGGTAGACCTAAAAACAGAATTGGGTGATTTGAGGGAATCTTGAAATCTCTGCTGCAGCCTCTATGGCAGGAAATCAGCCAGGACAGAGGTTAGAACTGAAGTGAAGTCCAAAGCAGAAAAAATGGAGCCTGCATATTACTTCGTGTGTTTGTTTTTAACTAAACTGCCAACTGATGTGATTATAAAAGCACCCAGAGGATCGGTCTGGCATTTTACAAAGCGATTGCGCTGGAACATCACAATATTCTCTGAACTAAACAGATCTGCCTTTTGGCTTGACTCCTGAGTCTTTCCTCCTCCCAAAGACCCAGAAGCACATGAAGGCTCCTGTACCTCCCCTGGAGTCCTGAGGCTGTCTGGCTTCAGCTAGTCCTAGTTCTGGCTGGGGCTATATTTAGTATTTGGCCGCTTCCTTCTATTCTTCTGCTCCCCACCCCTTTCCCCTCTCCAAACCCTCGTCATCTGATCATCCAACGCCTCCCTGACGAAATGTCAGGACTGTGAAGCTGGCAAGATAAAACCCATTGCTTTTGCTTTACAAATGGTAAGCTGAAGGTCCAGGGCGGCTGAGGTACTTGCCCACAGCCACACAGGAATAGAATCCGATGAGAACTCCGGTCTCAATACTCCCCCATCTCCATCAACTTAGGTCTTGACTGTACTATTTTTATTCCGTCCAGTTACCAGCCATGCTATTAATTACTTCTCATTAATTTAAGGACATCGATTTTAAATGTAAACCTTATATCATTGCCATGAGAGAAGAGCCAGTATCACTTCTCATAAATAAAAGGTAACCCTAAAAATAAATTCAACTTCAGAAGCACAGCAATGTTATTAAAACCCAGCTGGTTGCTCTGCTTGCTGACAGGCCTCTTCTCCAAGCTCGCTCTTGGTTTTTGTTTAAAAAGGAGGATTAGCAAGTGCTGGAGAGGTTTTAACTATATTCTAGCTCCAGAGACTTCCTCCTTGAAAAAAATGAGAAGGATTTTAATAAAAGTATAAAGTGAATTTTTGTTGTTTAGTTCTATATCCACGTGTTCCCTAAAATCATGCTACACTTTGGGAACAGCCAGTGAAAAAGAACATAGGCTTGAAAGTCAAAGCGCTTAAGGCTCCAATCTTGCCTTTGTAACGCTTACTAGTTATTTTGTTTCTCATAGCCTCAGTTTCCATATCTCTCAAATGGGAGTATTGACCGCTCCATGGATAAGGTTGTGAAAATCGGAATGAATACATGTATGCAGCCTAGCACAATAGCTAGCCCATAGTAGAGGCTCATTAAATAGTAATTTCAATTACCATAAATATGTAGCAAATATCTGCTGGGATGACTAACACTCTGGATTCTGCCTAATTGGTGGCTTTCATTCAGCCTGGGTGAGAAAACTACTTAGAATCACCTTACTCCAAATGGAGAGGGAAATATAAAGGTCTGTTGCTTCTTCCTGCAACCCTATGGACTCTCCCACCAGACTCCCAGTGCAACGGAAGTCCTCTGTGCCATTTTCAAACCCATAAGAAATACAGCTCCTTCTCTGAAGGTTTGTCAACCCTCAGTTCCTGCTCCATAGCTCCAGTCCTTCTGACACAAAGCATCTCAGGACCAAGACTCCCAGAGGCAGGCTCTGGAATCAGGCAGAGGTAGACTTATATCCAGGTTCCACCTAACTATGAGAACTTTGGCAAGTTATTTCCTCTCTCTGAGCCTCAGTTTGCTTATCTGTATAATGGAGGAGTTGAAAAAATCAGACCAAGAATGCATGCATGTAAAGCGTTTTGCTGAGAGCCTGACACACGGGAAGCTCTCAAAAGTAGCCCTTGCCATTGTTGTCACCACCCAGTCTACCTGGAGCCAAAGTTGGCAGTATGCTCATGAGAAGCCCAGATCACCCTTCACCTTACCTCCCCTGGCTCTTCCTCCAATCAATCCCTCCTACAAGACTCCTCCTCCTCCTCTCTCCAGCTCCACCTTCTTCCTGCCTCCTTTTTCCCTAAGTAAGAACCATGGCTTAGAGTGAAAATGAAAGCTCTGGGAGCAAAGCAGCTTCCCCACTGACTCTCTTCCCTTGTTGCTGACTCCCCTCCCCAACCCCTCCAAGGGTCTTTCCTACTCAGCCTTCAGTGCCAGAAACTACACCCCTTGAAACCAGTGGGGGGGCCAGAGGGGCTGGGATGAGAGGGGCAGGTACATGGGGAATTCCCAGCCTCCAGAATGAGGAACTACAAAAATACTCTTAAACAAAAAGTGAGTCAAGTGTGGGCTTCTGAAAATCCCGGAGACATGCTTGGTTGGGCATAACTGAGACTTTCTGGTACCCAGAGAAACCCCTGCTGGTCTCCTAACCCTTTCTTGGGTCCCACTAACTCTTCACCACCACCACCCCCAGGGGTCCTCTATGTCATCTTAAATTCAATGAGACAGCCACACAGCCTTGGGTATTCCTCCTAGGTTGGATCACCCAGGATTGTGGGGTAGGGGTGGGAGAGTTCAAAGTTCCTTGCCTTCTTAAAGAAGCACCCACGCTTGTTCCCACAAGATGCTCTGGAAGAAGGCAGCCCCAGATGGCCAGACCATGATAACCACTCACAAGAGGCTAGCATCTGTCCACAACGAAAAGGAACAGGAAACCGGCCAGACCCGCCTCTTCCCTTGTCTGGCCTCCCTTCTCGCCTCTGAAACCCCTCACCAGTCTTCCAGGCGGCCAGCCTCTGAGGCAAACCCAGACTTCAGTCTTTTGACCAAATAAAGGCTTGAGGCTCCCCAAATCCCAACCCCATCCACGCCGGAGATGCACATTTCTTGCAGTGCCCCCAGTTCGCGCCCTCTGTAGGCTACCTGGGACCCCAACCTGGAAGGAGACAGAAGCAGCCTACCTGGTCCAGTCGGGACCCGAGGTACCTTACCCAACTTCTACCCACGCTTCTGTCCCCCCAAAATCAACTGGGAAGTTCCCGTCCCCGAAATATTGCTTCTCTTCCCATTTCCCCACTCTCAAGTCCCCAAATTCCCCTTCGGGTCAGAGCAGAAGCTCAACTCACGGTGGTCAACAAGGAGCCCCAGAAGAGACAGCGCAGAGGCAGGAGAACCATGGCGAGGTGAATAGCAGGCAGCGGAGTAGGGGCGCGGGGATGTCTCTAGTAACTCCCCAGCCCCTGCCCCCGCCCGCCCCGCCCAGGAGATGGGCGGGGTCTTCGGGGACCAATCGTGGCCGGCTTCGTTGGGCAGGGCGGAGCTCCTGGAGACCCTTAGCGCCGGGAGTTCCCCTGAATATTCCCGGGAGTCTAACTGTGCCGGGAGTTTAGGGACGCGCTTTAGGCGCAGGGGAGGGCGCGTGGGCCCAGGAAGAGCACTTCCTCCTCGCCCCTGGGGCTCAGAGGCCACGCTGAAGAGGACAGAGAGCTAGCAGTCTTCCCGGAAGGCTAAGGGATAGACTAGAGATCCCCACGTGCTGGGAAGATGCCCCAGGGACCACCCCCACGGTTCTTCCCCGCAGCCTCCGGGAATTCCGGCAGAACCGAAAGTGTCCCCACCGCGGATGGAGAGGCCTGAGGAAGTTCCCCTCATCCCTGCAAACGGGAAGGCCACCGCTGGGGCTCGGGTGACATTTCAAGGAAAAGAGTTAGTTTCCCAGCTTAAAATTTCGCTCTCTTTCAAAGGAAATTCCCTCAAGGGGGCACCGCGTCCCAGCCTCCGCATCCATCCATCCATCCATCCATGCATCTATGCATCCCCACCAGAGTATATTCCATCCCATTCCAGGCCGGTCCCTGGAGAGAGGCACTTAGAGTAGTAGTACATCAACCTTTCGTGGGATCGTAGGACCCACGAGAATCTCAGGGGACTCGGGACCCTCTCATTCTGCAGCAATCCCGACACCCCTGTGCCTACATTTCCTGGGTTCTGGCTTCTAAGCGGTTCTTCAACCAGTGTTAGCACTCTCTATTCAGTGGCACCAAACCCCTGAATTCTATTCTAGGCTCTTCCTCTGATGGATTGAGTTTTGTTGAGCCTCAGTTGTCCCCAATGGAACCTAAGGAACTTGAACTAGACAGGTGTTGGGGTGATGATGACCTTCCAAGTTCTGCATTTCTGGACCAGGCCAAAAGGCCAGCTGCATAGATCAGGGAGGATGGGAGAGGAACGGGCTGCTAACCCCACCCTCCTGGTTCAGCCACAAAGGGCATCCTCCTTTCCAACACATCTGCTACTCATTCAGAGGCTCATCATCTCTCACCTAGGCTGTCCCATTGGTCTCACTCGTTCACTAGGCCCCTGTTGAGGCCCTACCAAGAGCCAGGCAACTCTCAACTAACCCTCGCCCACTCTTTCCCCCTCTCATTGTTCGTCCTGGTCAGTTCTCTTTGCAAACGCCAGATCTGATCTGATGAGGACACTTCCCTGCTGAAAAAACGGCTTTGGGCTCCCCCACCCTCAGGATGGTCCAGACTCTTTCTCAGGGCACAGCAAGCCCTCCTCCACTCTATCCCCACCTGTCTTTCCAAGTTCACTCCCCGCCATGTCCTCCCATCCACACTGGCTTCCTCTATACTCTCCTTCTCCCCATTTTCAAACAATCTTTTCTCCTTTCTTTTTCTTTTTTTTTTTAAGATTTATTTATTTATTCATTCAGAGAGAGCGAAGAGAGAGGCAGAGACACAGGCAGATGGAGAAGCAGGCTCCACGCAGGAAGCCCGATGCGGGACTCGATCCTGGGTCTCCAGGATCACACCCTGGGCTGCAGGCGGCGCTAAACCGCTGCGCCACCGGGGCTGCCCTCCTTTTTTTTTCTTTAAGATTTTATTTATTTATTCATGAAAGACCCAGAGAGAGAGGCAGAGATGTAGGTAGAGAGAGAAGCAGGCTCCTTGCAGAGAGCCTGATGTGGGATTCAATCCCAGGACTCCAGGATCATGACCTGAATCAAAGGCAGACACTCAACCACTGAGCCACTCAGGTGCCCCAAACAATCTTTCCTTCTTACTGTGTCTTGCTGTTTCCTTCTTTCCCTCTCCTTCCTGGAACCAGCTTAAATTTTGCTTCTTCTTCAGTTAAGCTTCCTGTTAACTCCCGGAAATACAGATAGTCGCTCTACCTTAGCCCGTCCTCTGTGTTCCTGCAGCATTGGTATGCTGGACTAGAACTCCATCTGTCTGGCCTCATTGGACTGTAAGCATCTTGAGGACAGGACTGAATACATCCCAGTTCTGGGCATCTAACAGGACACCAATACACATTTGCTGAATGAATAAAAGAGTAAGTGGGTTCAGTAACTTCTCATTCCCAGCACAACCTCCATCAGGAAGGATGTGGGGAGAGGAAGTGCAAAGCTGGTTGGTAGTCACTACACACCTCAAGCTGATGGTCAGATGCCAATAAGCCAGGAACACTTGAAATCAGAGTCCAGAGCACTTCACAAAAGCCACCCAAACATGCTTGGAATGAAGAGAACATTAAACTATCTTTTCCCTTTTAACTGACTTCAAAAAGCAAGCACAGTTTTAATTCCTTTGGGAGGGGGGAGGGCGTTACTATAATAACTTCAGCCATTACTTATTCTTTATTTGCTTGATTCCAAAATTGGGCCCTTCACAAAACTGCCTTGGGAAGCCAGTACACAGAATTAAAACATTAATTATATTATATAAAACGTATCATAGTCGCAATTAAAGCAGCTTAAATTAATGTGTGAAAGAATAAATAGTAGCCTTCGGGTTGCCCCATGGGGCGAAGACCAGATAAGATAAAGGAAGATATTTTAGTATACGCATATCCAAAGAAGACATGTGCTGGCGGCGACAGGCCAAAAGAAGCCATAGAATTTTCCTGGGCTGAGCAGAGTATTCTGGAAGAGGAAAGAGAAAAGATGATTTATGGGGACAGTGGGTTCAATGACAGGAGTAGGGCAAAGGACATTCCAAAGAGTGGAGATCTAGGATTTTGGAATAACAGGAAATGGCCTTTTCAGCAGTGTGGGGGTCACAGGGCCACGTGGATAGCTAAGAAACAGGCCTGGAGGTCAAGTCCATAGCACAGCCAGAATCTGGTGAGCATATGATTCTAATATGCAAACTCCATTGTGTTACTGTTAGGTCTGAAGCAACTCCACAGAGCCCTCAGAGCCCTCGCTCCTTAAGCTCATGGGGTCTTAAGGCCATAGGCTCACTGAGCTGCATCTCTAACTGTCCTCCTGCCTTCACCTTTCTGCTCCAGACTGTGCTGTCACCTCTGCCAGAAAGCCCTTCTCTGCTCTGCTTTCTTCAGATCAACCCCATCTTATCTTTCAAGGCTCGGCTCAGGTGCCCCTTCTCTGGAAACCCCGCTGCAACAGCTAGCTACCCTGGAATGTGCACACCTACCTCCCCATACCCTCTCAGAATCCTGCAGCTGCTTGCCTAAGCAAGACTCCAGCCCTACCACACTGTATTTCAATTATTCTGTTTACTTATGGAACCAGTTTACTGAGGCAACGCAACTTGATGGGGCATAATAATGAAGCTTTTCCCCCTAATCTCTACCTTCAGCATGCTGTGTTGAATTTCCCTGTTCCACCCCTTAATGACATCTTGGGCAGATTGCATTACTTTTGGATCACTTTCTGTTTTTAAACCTCCATCCTTGAAAGCTTTATTCTCAAACTCAATTTAAATCTCATTTTGTCTTCTCCCTTATTCATCCAAGGGTTGACTTGAGCCAGGATCCTGCCTTTTTGAATAAACGGTGGGGGAGGGGAGCATAGCCTGGTTAGGAAACATGCCCCTGTAACCTCCCTCTTATTGAAATTGGGAGGAAGGAGTGGGAATAGCTCTGCAATAGCCCCCTCTCTGTTGGTTGACCCTGCTTTCCTGACTAACCCGGAGTGGCAAGCGTTCATAAATGGTTTCTCATGTGCCTCATGAGTATATTTCTTGTGGGCTTCTCTACTGCAGTTTTCTGACGGTGGCCATCCAGTTCAGGCCTGAACTTCCCTACCCTGCCCTACCACCTCGGCTTCTGCCTCTGGTGGGACCCTGTTGCTCAGCAATCAGCCTGGTTGGGTGGAATGCCAAAGAGCTTAGCTAACTACTGCAGGGTCTCCTTGACTCAGAGAAGCTCACACATCCTGGCCAGCTACTCCACAGTGACTCCTCTCTCCACCTCTCTTTTCCCTTACACAGACAGGCATGGGGGAACATCAGCAAGTCTACTGCCAAGTAGACCCCCATTGGGGAACAATATTCCAGCATCCTCTTCTTGTCATCACCCTTCAATCTCCAGAAAAGACTACCAACTATAGAGGGGAGAGAAGGGAATTATCTTTCACCATAAACACTTTACTCCTCAATAAAACCAAAGAACTCCTCCCTCTCCAGTATTATAATTGAGCAAGGAGGAGGAAAGTGAGCTTTTAGCCAGGAAGTAGAGGGCAGTTCTGCCCTCTTCAGTAAACCTTGCAGGGAGAGCATCTGGCTCCATTTAGAATGCAGGGTACACAGGGCCTATTTGCTTTGGGCTGTGGGACATAATATCAATTCCTAAGTAACAAGGAGTTCCCACTCAGTAATCCTTATGTTGGGCCATCATTCATACCTAACTTGATTCTTGGGGAGGAAGATCTTAGTAGCCTGATGTCCACACAGAGCCCAGGCACATGCTGAAGGCCAAGCAAGTTGTTGAATGATGTGGGTTTATAAAGTAATGAGACTGCAAGGGATCCATCAGGATCTACTTGCTCATTTTCATACTGGGGAGTTCCTCATCTCCACCAGATGACCAGGCTCTCTAGCTAAAAATCCCAGGCCCAATTGCAAAATTTCTTCTATCAGTTCAGCATAGTTGGGGTGGGATTTATCAAAGAAAACTAAGAAGCTCAGAAAAGAACCCAACCATAAATTAAAACCCAAGAGCCAGCAAAATAGATGGGTGAGCTGACAAGGTATGGACATTCTTTATCTGGTGAAAGACACCTACTGATTTGGCTGATCCTGATTCCTAGACCTCAGGTCTAGTCCTCAGCCTTCTCAGGCTCTGACGTCTGGAATATGAGATGGCTTAGTTGGGGGAGGGATCCAAATTCTTTACCATGGCCTCAAGATCTTGCATGATATGGTTTCTGCTGACCACTCCCTCCATTCACTCACTTGCTGACTACACCTCAGTCACCCAGGCCTCTCAGTTCCCATCTCAGAGCCTTTGTCTGTGCTGTTCCCTCTGCCTGAAAGGCACCCTGCCCCCATCCTTCATCAGCTGACTCTTCCTCACCATTCAGGACTCAAGGCAAATGGCACCACCACAGAGAGGCCTTCTCTAATAACCTTATCTACAGTGAGTTCCTGTGATGCAACCCACCTTCCCCTCTGCTGTCCTCTCTCACAGCACCTGTTCTAGTCAAGATCATCATGGAAAGCAAGAGAAGACAGAGCTGGTGAACTTAGGTAGAAGAGAACATTGTTGGAGGGTGTCAGGTGGCTCATAGAACTGATGGGAAGGCTGAAGGACCAAACTCGGCAGTAGCAACCGTGGGAGATGGGACATAATCAAGACTCTGCTACAGAACAAGTCTTACAAACCAGCTCTGTCTTAGCCAACCTCCAAGATGGCCGGCCCCCAGTGACCCCAACCTCCTGGTCTTTACATCTTTCTGTAGTCTTCTCCCTCACTGTGCCAGGGTTGGTCTGCATAACCAACAGAATCCAGAAGAAGTGACAGCATGTCACTTCCAAGATTAGGTCATAAAACTGAGATTTTATGTGGCCTATGTGCTTTGTAGAATATTGTCTCTCTCCCTCACCTTCCCTCTTCCCTGCTTTCCTCCCCCTCTCCCTCTTCCTCCTCTCTTCTTCCTTCTCTTATCAGGCCCACTGGGGAAGCCAGCCATCCTGTCAGGAGAATACTCAGGCAATCTATGGAGAGTCTCACAATGGGATGCCTGTGTGGCTCAGTAGTTGAGCATTTGTTTGCCTTTGGCTCAGGGTATGATCCCCAATTCCCCAGGATTGAGTCCCGCATCAGTTTCCTTGCATGGAGCCTACTTCTCCTCCCTCTTTATGTGTCTCTGACTCTCTTTCTGTGTCTCTCATGAATAAATAAATAAAATATTAAAAAGAGAAAGAGAAGCTCACATGGCAAGCATCTGAAGCTTCTGGCCATTAGCCATGTAAGAGGAATGGACCCTCCAGCTCCAGTTAAGCCTCAGTTAAGTGAAGCCTAGCTGACACCTTGACTGCAGTTTTATGGGCTCCTAAATGTTTTGTTATTTCAAATCTCTAAGTTTTAGGGTAATTTCTTACACAGCAGTAGATAACTAATATAATCAATAAGTGACTCTGTTTTTGTTTTTGTTTTGTTTTCAAAGAAAGATCCTGCTGAAGGAGGGCATGTTTTATTTTTTTAAGATTTATTTATTTATTTATTTATTTATTTATTTATGATAGAGGGAGAGAGAGAGGCAGAGACAGAGGAGGAAGGAGAAACAGGCTCCATGCCAGGAGCCTGACGTGGGACTCAATCCCGGGACTCCAGGATCACGTCCTGGGCCAAAGGCAGGCGCCAAACCGCTGAGCCACCCCTCAATAAGTGACTCTGAATGTGAGCGTCATTCCCTCCAGGTTCAACATCTTGGGAAGGAATATCAGAATCGCCATGCTTGGTTTACACTCCATATTCTGGCTGCCAGGGGGTAAGAATAACTATCTGTGCCTTCCTGGCCCCTGGTGGGTCCTGCCCCACCACCATTCCCAGCAAATAGGATGGGTGCTCATACGCTAAACAGCCAAAGTAATCCATTTGTACTGCAATGTTCCATCACAATATTAACACTAGTTATAGTTCTCTGTGCAGGGTAGCCTTTCTCTCCTTTCCCCTCCTCCTCCTAATTTTGGGCATACAGCAGAGCCCCAGAACTAAAGAAAGCAGATACTTTCTTGGCCCAATAGTATAGGAGAAATATCCTCAAAAGTCAAAAGCCTGAGCGCCTTAAGAATGCCAAACTCTGAGTTCCTGGGTGGCTCAGTTGGTTGAGTGTCTGCCTTTAGCTCGGTCATGATCCTGGGGTCCTGGGATTGAGGCCCGTGTTGGGCTCCTTACTCGGTGGGGAGTCTGCTTCTCCCTCTGCCCTTCCTCCTTGCTCATAGTCTCTCTCTCTCTGTCTCTCTCTGAAATAGATAAATAAAATCTTTTTAAGAAAAAGAGAGAGAGACAGAGAGAGAGAGAGGGAATCCCAAACCCTGAGGAAACCTCAGGGCAACTTCTTCTCAATGGATTAATGGGGAAAATAAAATAAAATTTGGGAATCAGAATCAAAAGATACAGTTCTACATCTTTCCATATAACCAAACCCCAGTGAGTAATCAAACCTTTCCTGCTCAAGATATATGTATGAAACAGATACTTTAAAACAGATAAAAAATTTAGCCATGGTCCCATTCCAAAATTAAACGAACACTTTATTTGTACATATCACCTTTTTGTCCTTGTCCATATGTACCTTCAGATTTTTCTTTCCTGAGGATATCCTAGATTTCCTGTTCTATGTTTTTTCGTAACATATCATATGTATTATTTCCACTTCTGTATACATCTATTTTTTTTTCTAAATATCTCTATTGTGGAAATCATTCCAGGTTAGCAGACACAGATCTGACATTTCTTTTTTAATTACTCTGTAATATTCCATGATATGGGCTTGTCACAACTGATTCAATTGTTCTTCTGTTGACATACGACTAGGCAGCATCCAGGTTTTACCACTGCGCAGCATACTGTGACAACATGTACTTGTACCCATATGCTTAGGCATTTGTGCTTATATTTCTATAGAATAGATTTCTAGAAGTGGAATTTGTAGGTATGTATATTGTGAATGAGAACAGTATTTACAAAACACTTGGGAAATTCACATATATGAAGAGGTCTTTTCATTCTATCACTAGATGTTATCATTCATTTTAATATCTGACAGTTAATGGGTGATGAGAGCCCATGGGCTTTAATTTATATTTTCTTAATTATTAGTGAAATTAAGCATCCTATCAGATGTTTATTAGCCATCTGGATTTCCTCTTTCATGAACTAACTGTAGATATCCTTTGCCCATTGTTTTACCAAATATCTTTTCCCTATCAATTTAATTCTTCCATGTATTCATGCAACAATTATTCATCGAGCAACCACTACATAACACATTGTAGGGTTATAGTTTTGAACCAGGCAAGTCCCAGCCCTAACTAAGAGTTTTTTGTGTGGTTTCAATATTAACTCTTCACTATGTCACACACCTTGAATATCAGCTCAGATGTCTAATTGTACCTCCAGGTTCTCCCCATAACCATGCTCTGGAAGACTGCTAATCTTTATAATTTTAAATTTTATGATGTAAAATACCTAATACCAAGAACCACTAGCCATTAGTTTGTTAGAACAAAAAGAGCACTTAGTACAATCCCATAGGTAACGTTTTGCTGGTACCACACTTTAATGCCCTCCATATTCACTCTTCCATCCCTCCTTCAAGCACCTGCGATCTTCTCCTGAAGGGCCTTTTTGGGCCACAAGAACATATTTAGCTCTTGAGGGGTCCAGGACAGAAGTGCCTGGGGGAATGTCCCTGGGAGCAGCCTTCTACTATTGACAGACAAAGAGCTGGTGAGTGAACACCCCAGTTCCCTCCTCCCTTAGGTGGCATAACTCAGAGGTGTGTGTTCTACACTATCTCCCCCATTAAGATTAATCCTCAGTTGTCCATGACGTAACCAGCATATGAACCCACCCTGCGATGGCTTCCTTCCCTCCTGGTTTCACTTCCCCACTCCAAATTAACTACTTGCACTTGGGTCATCTTCCAAATTAACTACTTGCACTCAAATCCTTGTCTCAGTTTCTGTTTCTGCAAGACTTCAACTAAGACTCCTTGGTTTGCAGATGAGGAACCAGCAATGGAGGTGGTATAGCTTGATGAATAGGAATGTGACCTCTGAAGTCAGAGGTCTGGGTCAAAAACCTGGTTCTGCTCTTGACTGTGGCCTTGAGTAGATTCCTAATCTCTGATTCCTTCTCTGTAAAATTCACACAGTTATTACAAGGATTAAATTAAGTATATCATTTCCTCAAAATAATCAGTAGAAAATTATATTAATCATTAATACTAGAAGGACTCCTGGGTGGCTCAGTAGCTGAGCGTCTGCCTTCAGCACAGGGCGTGATCCTGGAGTTCCGGGATCGAGTCCCACATCGGGCTCCCTGCAGGGAGTGTTTCTCCCTGTTTCTCCCTCTGCCTATGTCTCCGCCTCTCTTTGCCCCTTTCATGAAAAAATAAATAAAATCTTTTTAAAAAAATCATTACTACTAGAAATATAAGAAAAATGCATCCTAGAGAGTACAAGTAGCTCACCTAAGGTCACATAGGAAGGTGGGACTCATGTGCCATTTCAGAAGACTCTCATCTTCTGTCTTCCCATGGGCCAGAGATGTCACAGTCATCAGGTTCCACTTGTTCTGGAATTTGAATACCCCTAGACTTAGAGAAGGAATTGAGTATTTATCAATGCTCTCCAACAGAACTTTCCGTGATGATGGAAACACTATATCTGCATCCAACGTGAGAACCACTAGCGAAACTACATGTGCCAATTAAGCACTTGGAATATGGTTAGTGCAACCAAGGAAGTGGACTTTTTCTTTCATTTACTCCTAATAAATGTGAATAGTCACACACAGCTAGTCAGACAGCTCAGGTCTAGAGAATAGGAGTTGGGCAACTATGAGAAGACTCTTCTTCTCCACCCCCCCTTGCCTGCTACCCCATCTCCCAGCGCCAGCTAGTCGGGACCCCCTTCGCGGCACCCTCCACCTTTCCCTCCTTTGTACATGCTGGGTTCTATGGCAGGAAGCAGCAGGGACTGTGACTATGCTATGTATGTATTTTCACACATCCAGCAAGGTAAAACAAGCTCCTTTGCAGTCCCCATGTTGAAAGACAAGACGAATACCTGCTATAAATAAAGCTGAATAAAGATCCTTTTCTAGATGGCTTCCATTGTTCCCTGTTCCCTTATACTATTCATGCTGAGATAATTTCCAGCTTCTCAGACCCTCAATGGTTATAAAACATACCATTACCTCATTTTCACTTCATTAGATTTACAGGTCACAAGACCACTTTGATCCTTACCAACTTCATCTTTAATGGTTTCAAAATAATAGTGCTTTCCGTTTCAGTGTAAGCCCGATACAGAACTTCCTACTTGTGTATTCTTACATCTTCTGCTTCCCCTTTAACTCTCTCTCTAGACAATAGTGGCTAATGGAGTTTCCCAAATGCCAGTGTGTATTTCACATCCACGAAGATGCGCCCCGCACTGCTCTGTAACCCCACAGTAAGAGCAGTAAAAGCAGTCATTTCTTTCCAAACCGTCTAATCCTGACGGATGGCATGAAAAGGTCCTCCTGAGTCATATATCCGATAAACCATCAGCTCTCCAAAGCTGCATTTCCACAGCACCTTTAATTAACTCTGCAGGGCACAATGGGACACGTGGGCTCTGGAGCCTGGCAGACGTGGGTTTGAATCCTGACTCTGTTGCTTAGCTGTGGGAAAAATAACTTAACACTTTTTGAGATTCAGTTTCCACATCTGCAAAGTGGAGGAATGGGATAATTACTTTGCAGGACAGTGGAAGGACTAGATTTCTATGGAAGCAGGATACTGGCACTAAAAGCACAAACTCTACCACTAGAATACTGCTCTGTGACCTTAGGTAATTTATCCAACCTCTCTGAGTTTCAATTTTCTTGCCTATATAATGTTGACAGTAATAATGTCTACCTCTTAGGGTGTTGGATTAAGTAAGAGTGTATATATATACATATATATATATATAATATATATAATATATATTCACCTGCATTTATGTATATATATGTATATTCCTCGGAGAGTGACTGACTCAAAGAAAGCATTCACCTCTTAGTATGCCCTAAGGAGAGTTTCTCATCCCAGGCATTAACTACTTTCTTTAGAGCAGGATTCTTGTGTGTGAGTGTGAATGTGTATGGTGTGTGTGTGTGTGTGCGTGTGTGTGTCTTGTGGAGTCCCCTGAACATATGGAGAGGTCTTTAGACCCTTCTTAGGAAAACATTTGTGAATGCATAAAATATGATTAATGGAGATACAAAGAAAACCAATTATATTGAAATACAGTCATCAAAATGTTAAAAAGACAAATGTGCACCATAGCGCTGTATGTGCTTCTTCGTTAATGGATTACATAATAAGATCTAGTGGCAAGTCTAAGATTTCCATAATTTCAAAGTAGTGATGAGTGCAAATGATAATTCAAGACATCTGCAATAACTGTAATGTGATAGGAAATATCTGTGATTTCTATTGGAGACAATTTAACAGGCTCTACTAATACCACCATTTGTTGCTTACACTCATAATGGAAGGAAATGCTTCATTTCGGTTAGAGGTAAGTGAGAATAAGGAGGTAGGTTCTTCCCATCCAAGTTCATGAACCCTGGGTTAAAGCCTCCTGCTTAATATTTAGGACCCCTTTATCCTCAGCTATGAGTCCAAAGCCACAGATTAAGAGATACCCCCAAGATTCCCCTCATATCCTATTCACTGACCTCTGATTGGAAGAGTAATTTCAAGACAGAAGTGCATATTCCTACAAGAGCCGTGCATCAGGATGACAAACCACTACCAGCTTGCTAATGCTTACTGTGCAGTACATGGTAGGCACAAAGTGTTCTAAGTGTTTTACAGATGTTAACTCAGCAACATTCACAATAATCCTTTCAGAGGTCCTCTTACTGTTTTACAGAGAAGAAAATTGAGGCACAGAGAGGTTAGATGACAAGCCCGAAATCACACTGTGAATAAATGGTAGAGCTAGAATTTGTAACCAAGTAGTCTGAATCCATGGTCTGTGCTCCTAGCTACCATGCTATACTGTCTTTCCACTCTGAGTAGGGACAAAGAGTCAGATTTAAGGAAAATCTTGTTAACCTTAAACATAAAACATCCAGTTATTTTACTAGCCAAATGAGTTTATTTGGGAATCACAGAGGAATTGCAATCTGAGACATGCAAGCTATGGCAAACCACAGGCAATTCTGGAGCCCAAAGCAGAGTAACATTGCTGTATGAAGAAAAAGGAGGACATTGGAAGGGGCTGCTCTGAACAAAAATCCCTTGAAAGAAAGCTCAGGGTGGTGATGGCTCCTCATTGAATGAGTTGTGAAGTTTCTCATGGGCTAGGATGTTGCTGGGTGAAGAGAAAATCTTCCTTCCTCCTGCTGGGGTAGCCAAGTGAACTTCTTCCTGCCCAGGAATGTGAAACAAGCTGCATAGGAAAGTTTGTGGGTGAGTACTTCCCCTTCAGTGCTTCCCAACTCCACAATAGCTGAGGTTTCCCTTTATTAATTTTTGCAATCTTAAGGATGAATAGGAATGAATTAAAGAGGTGACAGAGAAGGGAGGATGGAGATGTAGGAAAAAGGTTAGTAAAGTATTTAAGCAGAGGGAATGGGAGGTACAAAAACCCTGAGGTGGAAATAATGTGGTGAATGTAGGGCCTGAAACGACACCAATGGGGCTGCATGTTGGAAAGCAAGGGGGACCTTGGCAAAATATACATCTGGATGGCAAAATTCCAGATCTTGCACGGCCTTGAAGGCAGGGTGGCTTTATCATTATCCCAAGAACCATGGGGAGAGACAACCAGATCCGTTATATAAAAATATTCTAGCTATAGAAGAAAAAGAACTGGAGAGAAGAAAAGGTGAAAGCAAGGAGCCTAGTTTGGAGACAAGCAAAGTAGTGCAAGCTAGGGGTGATGATAGCTTGGACTAGGTGGTTGGTCAGGAGGGACCAATTTGAGAAACATTAGAGGGATGGATCTGGTGCACTGGATATGGGAACGAGGGATAGCTCCATGGCAGACTGTATTCCCCAAAGGTGGCCACAGCTTTGTCTCCCATCCACAAGCTCTGCTCACAGTGAGCCCTTGCTATTCCTCCCATTGAGAGGGGGCCTTGAATCTGGCCAGCCTCGTGAGGCATATGACTTCCATGGCTATGTCAGAAAAGGGAATACAGGTCTGGCCTGATTCTTTCGGCTGCTTTCCCAGGGCCCTGAACTCCATACTCCATGAAGCAGCGTAACTGCTCTGAAGCCACCGTATTGTAAGGAAGCTCAGACTAGCCCATGCAGAGAAGTCATGTGAAGAGAGAAGGATGTCCAGCCAGCCTCCAGCTGCTCCAGCCCCCTGCTATTCCAGAGGCAGCCACTGTCTGATGAAGAGGGAGCCAGAACTGCCCAACCAAGCCCTTCCAAATTCCTGGTTCCCAGAAACAATGAACAAGAATAAAATGCTTGCTTTACATCACTAAGTTTTGAATTTGAAACATTCGTCCTTCAGATTCTGTCTCTACTGACTTGGCCAGTTATCCAGTTCCAACCCTCATAAAAGAAATTTAACATTCTTTTTTTTTTTTAAAGATTTTATTTATTTATTCATGAGAAACATAGAGAGGGAGAGAGGCAGAGACACAGGCAGAGGGAGAAGCAGGCTCCATGCAGGAAGGCCAATGTGAGACTTGATCTGGGGACCCCAGGGTCACACCCTGAGTCAAAAGTGTCCTGAGATTTAACATTCTCAGTTTGGGTAATTTATTTTTTTTAAATATTTTATTTATTTATTCGAGAGAGAGAGAGAGAGAGAGAGAGGCAGAGACACAGGCAGAGGGAGAAGCAGGCTCCATGCACCGGGAGCCCGATGTGGGATTCGATCCCGGGCCTCCAGGATCGCGCCCTGGGCCAAAGGCAGGCGCCAAACCGCTGCGCCACCCAGGGATCCCCAGTTTGGGTAATTTATGAGAGATTCTGAAACATGGTAAATGACTTTGAGGTATGTTATCTCTGTAATCACCAAGCTTAGGGGTCTGTAAACCTGGGATGAGAGTTGTTGTTTTTTAAATATTCTGAAGTTCTACTCCAGACTCACTGAATCAGAATCACCAGGAAACAGTGGCCCAAGACTTGGCTGACCTGTCCCTACTCTGTGATATCATCCTTAACCATTTTTATGATTATTATACTTATATTCTATTTCTGTACTCCCAACATATGTAGGCAAATTTGGAGATGTATCCTTTAAGAATTTCAAGTGAAGGGAGGCATTAGTCAGATTGCCCTGGTGATCTGAGTAGCACAAACAATATTTACTTACCAGCATCAAAGATAATTATTTTTTAAACATTTTCAAAAAAAAAAACATTTTCATAAATATATTTCACATGGCTCTGGAAATAAAACAACTAAATATGTGCCATCTAGAATAATAATTGAAACAATGTGAATTGACCCCAAAAAGGAAAAGATATTATAGAATCAATAAAAAGTAGAGCACCTAGCTGCCTCGGTCAGAGGAGCATGTAACTCTTAATCTCAGGGTCATGAGTTCAAGCCCCACATTGGGTTTTTATTTTCTAAAAAAAAAAATAAACTTAAAAAAAAATAGGAAATGGTATGAAATTAATGAGAACACTAAATTTAATCCTCTTATAAAAGAGACTATTATATGATAAAGAAGAGATACAAAAATGATTTGGGGGTTATTTGGTGTTGAAATGGCTTGGAGAAAGAGGGAATCTAATTGGCATCATACCTCAAAATCGGTATTATTAAAAGGAGAAAAGTAGGGATCCCTGGGTGGCGCAGTGGTTTGGCGCCTGCCTTTGGCCCAGGGCGTGATCCTGGAGACCCAGGATCAAATCCCACGTTGGGCTCCCGGTGCATGGAGCCTGCTTCTCCCTCTGCCTGTGTCCCTGCCCCCCCCCCGTGACTATCATAAATAGATAAATTTTAAAAATTTAAAAAAAAAGAAAGGAGAAAAGTAAACCATGGTAACATTAGAAAGGGAAAAAATATATTTATTAAGTTTTCTGGAGGATGGAAAGTCAAAAGTTAAAAATAAGTCAACAGGGGATCCCTGGGTGGCTCAGTGGTTCAGCACCTGCCTTTGGCCCAGGGCATGATCCTGGAGATCCCGGATCAAGTCCTGCATTGGGCTCCCAGCATGGAGTCTGCTTCTCCCTCTGCCTATGTCTCTGCCTCTCTCTCTCTATGTCTATCATGAAAAAAAAAAATAAAAATATTTTAAAAAGAAAAAAATAAGTCAACAAAGCTGTGTTCCTTCTAGAGCCTTTGGAGGAAATCTGTTTTCCCACCTTTTCCAGCTTCTAGAGGCCTCCTGTGTTCCTTGGCTCATGGCCCCATCCTCCACCTTCAAAGCCAGGAGTATAGTAACTTCTTCCACTAACTACCACTTTCCTCTCTACCCCTCATCCTACTGTCAATCTCTGCTTCCATCACCACATCTCCTTCTCTGACTGACCCTTTTACTAAGGACCTTTGTGATTACATTACATTGGGCCCACCTGGATAATCCAGGATCATCTCCCCATCTCAAGATCCTTAACCTACATTTGCAAAAGCCCCCATTGCCTTGTAAGGGGATATATTCACAGGTTCCAGGGATTAGGATATGGATATCTCCAGGAAGTCACTACTCTGACTTCCACAGTTGTACAAAGCTATACTGACATCGATGGGTGTGTTATAGAGGCTGGTCTCCCTGATGGCTGGGAGGGATCATAGGGTGGCTATTCTGCAGTTCCCTGAGCTGCTCCTTTCAACATACAACAGAACTTGCCAAGTGGGGGCCATCCCAATCTGATCCACTTTGTTGGCAGAATGTTACTCTGAGGAGCTATTAATTCAGTTGGGGTTCACCAGGAACTTAATATCACAACAAAGTCCCCTCCACCCCCACTCCAATGTCCTGGGGAACAAGGATTTATTGACCACTCCCCTGCAATATTTATTCAATTTATTCCATTTGTGAACAGAGTAGCCCATGAAAACCTAAGAGCCTCTGTTTTCTAGGGATATCTAGCAAACTGTGAGCACAAACAAATCTATAGAAAGACATAAACCATGGGGTCATAATACATCAGGATATCCTACACGATAAGCCAGACGCGATTCTAAGAGCGTTATGCATGATAAGTATTACCTCATTTAACTTGCTTCATGTTGACCTTATGAGGCACATACTATTCCTATTCCCATTTTACAAATGAAGAAAAGGAGTCATGGAGGTTAAAGAACATGCCCAAGTCTGCCCAGCTAGGAAGTAGTAGAGCAGAGTTGTGAATGTAGGCTAGTCTGATTCTATAGCCTATGTTCTGATCCACTCAGGTCTTGTAAATGGTAAATTCCCTGATTAGGTTTAAGCTAAGAAGGTTGAAGTGTCGGAGTTCTGTGTACATGGCACACCAGGTAGATGCCCAGGGCCATACTGGCAGGTCCCGGGCAGGCTGGCAATCACCCCACTCTCTGTGCCTCTTTCCTCCCTTGTCACCTATTGGCAAGGACTCCCTCCAACACCAGAATGTAGGAATGAAGAATTTCTTGGCCTCTGTTGGGTCATGTGAATCCTTTGGGAATTAGAAAGAAGAGATATTAATCATTTCACCTGCACATAATAATGTATGTATGCACATAATATTGCAGAGGTTTCTCGTTAAAGGACAATTGCTGGCTGAAAAGGACAGAGCATCACAGCATCACCACTTCTGTGTATTCCTGCCAGAAGTGTAGAACGTGGATCTAACAATGGAGAAACATCAGACAAGTCCCAATGAGGGCTGTTCTACAAAATAAGTGGCCTGTACTCTTCAGAAATGTCAAGGTTATGAAGGACAAAGACAGACTAAAGAACTGCCACAGATCAAAGGAAGCCCAAGAGATGAAAACTAAAGGCAACATGTAACCCTAAACTGGGTCCTGGACCAGAAAAACAAATTGTTTCTTTTGCTCTAAAGGACATTAGTGGAACAACTGGTGAGATTCAAATTAGGCCTGTGGATTAGACGATATAGAAATAACACAGAGGAAATAACACTCATGTAGAGAGTTATAAAGCAAACAAACTAAAATGTTCAATATTTGGAGAATCTTGGCAAAGGACATTCAGGAATTCTTTGTACTATTTTTTGTGACTTTTCTGTAAATCTGAAATTATTTGAATATTTGAAAAATATTTTTAGAAATCCTGAAGTCTAGAGCCATAGTGCTTCATTATGTAGTAAATGAGAATTGCACTTAACTGTCAGCACATCTGAGCTCTGCACACTTTCTGTGTCTACAGAAAAGGCTAAGAAGTGTTCTCATGAGACATTACCAGAGCAAGACAGCAAGAAGTTCCTAAACCATGGAATGCAGTGCAACTTGGAGGTCAAGAGCCCAAGTTGTTCACCTCTACTGCTCTGTGACTTTAGGCAAGCTATATTAGCTCTCTGTGCCTCAACTGGCTCACCCGGAAAACTGACATAATAATAGTATTTGCCAAGGAGACTATCTAAATGACATTAGGAAAGGGAAGGAATTCTTTTACAAGACCCAGAACACCACAAACCATAAGGGGAAATGTTGAAACATATGATTACATTAAACAGCAAAACTTATGAATGACAAGACACCATTAATAAAGTAAAATGACAGAGAAGACCTAATCCTAACAGTAGATTGGTATCCAGAATATGTAAACAACTCCTGTGGGCCAATAAAGAAAACAAAAATGAACCCAATGGAAATGGTCTAGAAATATCAACAGGGGGCTCATAAAGGAAGTAACTTAGATAGCCTGTAAGAAAATATGCTCAACATCACTAAATTCAGGAGAATTAAGACTAAAAGAACAAAGAGATCATTGCATATCTATAGTCATAAGCAAAAATAAGTGAATGAATAAAGTCTGAAAGTATCTAAAGTTGATAAGGGTATCTAGAAATGATACTTGAACACTGCTGGCAGGAGTATACATTAATACTTCTTTGGAGAGCAGTCTGGCTAAACCTCCTAAAGTTCAAGATGTAATATATACTACAAAGTCAGCAGTTCCACTCCTAAGGGTGTATCCTCACACATATTCCAAGGGGGTATGTACTAGTGTAGTACACTTTGTAGTAGAAGGAAAATCTGTTTCTTAGTACAGATACACAAACTATGGCTGATTCATACAATAAAATACTATATAGCAAATAAAATGTATATATTAGAGCACTAGTTCTCAGACTTTAGGATGTATCAGAATCACCAAGGAGGGCTTGGGAAAGGGCAAATGGCTGGGTCCTTACCCTTTTTTTTAAAAAAGATTTTATTTATTTATTCATGAAAGACACATGGAGAGAGAGGCAGAGACATAGGCAGAGGGAGAAGCAGGCTCCCTGCAAGGAGCCTGATGTGGAACTCGATCCTGGATCCCAGGATCCTGGATTCCAGGATCATGCTCTGAGGCATGATCTCAACCACTGAGACACTCAACCACTGAGCCACTCAGGCGCCCCTGGGTCCTACCCTTGAAGTTTTCTGATTCAATGGGTCTTGGGTAGGGCTGAAATTCTGCATTTCTAACAAGTTCTCAGCTGTTACTGATGCTCCTTGCTGATCCACGGGCCACAAAACTAGTTATAGGTCTCAGCACAGTTAAATTTAGAAAACCTAACAGAATTAAAAAGATAAAAGTTGGGAAAGGATACATAAAATATATCTAAACACATTAAACAATAATATACAGATTGAAGATATATTGATATACAGATACACCTTTATAATAAAAGTACAAAATATATGTCGGAATGTATTTCAGGAGAGTGATTATTTGGGAAGGGAGAGCAAGGAAATGGGAAGAGAGTCTTAGCAGTGAGTAGAAGGGTATGTATCATATTTTTTTAATGTACTTTTAATGTACGTTTGAAATGTTTAGGAATTTTTGAAGTTCAAATTATATAGCACCTATCTCATGGATGGATGTGAATAATAACTAATATAATGTGAAATTTTCTGGGTGAGAAAAGATAGGAAGATGAAGTTGGGCCACAAAAATCTCTGTCTCTGTATATCTAACCAGAAAAATAGTAATAATTAGAGATACCAGAAAATTAAAGGAATTAATCAATTCAGCCAAACAATGAAAAATCATACTTTATGGCATAAACATCAAAAAGGAGCAATCGAGGAAAGAAACAGAAGATTCTGAACTGTGTCAAGTGTGTCACGTGCCCAGAAAAGGATACCAGGAAAGCAGGCAAATCCACAAAATCCTGAGACTTCTCACCTACAGTGAGTGAACGACCTGGGGAAAAGTAAAGAAAAACAAAACAAAACAAAACCCTGGGTGTATATGCCCCTATCTGGCTCCAGGAGCTCTCAGCAAAGGTGGGAAAAACCACTCAGCTTCCATTTTCCTGGGTGCCATGATGAATTATGAATTTTTAAGTACCCGAAGACCATTTGTCCATAGGCATCAGGCACACCCTGCGCTCATCACAGGTGAGACAAACTAGACAATACGGTGTGTCCCTGTTTCTTTTCTTCAAGTACTTACTGTTTGTAACTATACACTCAAGTGTGATTATTCACCTAATTCCTCTCTCTCTGCTAGGCAGTAATCTCCAAGATAGCAGAGATGGGTTTGCATTTGCTGCTGACGGTGCTTGGAAAGTTGGTGTCTAATAAATCATGGGGCCACCTAGTAGGTATATAATAAACATTCAGTGAGCAAATGAGTGAAGGGGGCAAAAAATGAGTGGTTATCAAAGAAATCTGAGTTCCCATAGCCGTTCCAACTCCGCAGCCACTATTTTTACTTGGCATGCACTATTCACCAGGAGAATAACTAGACCCCACCCCCCCCCCCCCCGTAGACCCCCCCATGGGGTCTGAGGCATATCCTGGCTAACAAAAAACCCTACCTGATTCATAGAGCAATAGCTGCGATTAATAAAGTGTATTTACAATTGTGTGAGCAAATTCCACTCCCTCTGATAAATTATTCTAGGGATTAAATGAACAATACAGCATTTTACATGCTTCACAGGAAATTTATTTTTGACATTGAATAAATATTGCAGGAAGAAATAATTCCAAAAGAACCTGTAACTGGATCACCAGAAGACTTTTGCCCCTTGTCTGCGAAACGAGTAGGGTACACAGCCTATTTAGATGTAAATTTAAATAAAACGTTTTCTCTACCTCTCTGCTCTCTTTGTTCCTTGGGATCCGGAATTTACAGGAATGTGTATACACTATTCTCCAACACACACATCCACATTGTTTTCTGTTTCGCTTTATGAAAAACTAAATCAAAGCATTTTAGGATTTCAGTGACCTATCTCCACAGTTAGAATGGAAAGAGCTCCAAAAATTAGAAGAAAGGCGAAGCCTTTCGTGGCGGACGGAAGGGACGGAGCGTGGACCCAGCCTTAGCCGGGGACGCCGTTACTAGGCAACCCCTAGCGTTCCCAACCGCCGCCGGGGAGCCACTTCCCCCTCTCGTTGCCAAGGAGATCGACGCCCAACTCAGCCCTGCCATAAACCCGCGCGCTCTTGCGACACTGCCGCGCCTGCCGCTGCGTGCGCGCCCTCTGCCCCCACTCTCCGCCCCGGCCGCCATTGCCTCGTGCCCGCGCCGGTCGGTTGGTGGCGCCTTTGTCCTACGGCGGGCAGGTGGGCTGAGGTGGAGGCGGCAGGGGCGGGCCTGAGGCGAAGGAGCGGCCGGGAGCCCGCCGCGCTGGTAGCGGTGAGTGCCGGGAAGCGGTGGCCGTCCGCCGAGGCGTGGGGCTCACGGCAGGCGGTTGAGGGGGCCCGGGCCGGACCGGGAGGCTGAGGCGGGAGGGCCCGCTCGACGCGCTGTCGCGGCCGCGGCCTCGGCTCCTCTCCGGGTGCGCGCGGAGCTGCGCATGCCCGGTGCGGGGCGCGGCCTCTGGCTCCCGTCAAGCCCAGGCCCGGGCCAGCCGGGGCGGCCCGTGGTGGGCTCGGGTCCGGGCGGCGCCGCGCCGCGCCCGCCTCTCTGCGCGCGAACCGCCGGCAGTAGTTCTCCGAGCTTCTCTGTAGGGTAGGCCTGCACACCCCGCGCCTGTTTCTCGAAATGATGAAGTCGTTCGCCTGCGGGTCCTCAGCGAGTCGGTGGCGCAGGTCGGGATTCGAACTCGGACACAGGCGGCCCGGCCCGCCACTCCGGGCGTTCTCCCGGGCGCCGCGCGGCGAACCGAGCGCTGGGCCCCGTCGCCGCCGCCGCCGCCGCCGCCGCCGCCGCCCCGCGGCCCCCTGACAGCATCTTCGAGGCGCCTTGTCTCCTTGGGTGATACCCGCACTCCTTTTATAACGCGGACCCCGGGCCCACAAACTGTGCCCGAGGTTACCGCGGAAATGAGCGCCGGCGCCCCAGTCCGCTGGCTCTTCCGTCTCCTGACCCAGGGCACTCTCCGCTCCCAACAACCCGCCGGGGGCTTTTTTTTTTTTTTTTTTTAATTTTTTTTTAAGGACGGCGTTTCCCAAATTTCAGTCTCTCGCGTTGCACCTTTCTGTCCGTGTACCATCTGTACTGCTATTTACCAAATGTTAATTTTTTTTCCTTTTAAACCGACTTTTTCTTCCTTCTTAAATGAATTTAAGGTGGAAACGTAAATCACAAGCCGTATAATGGAAAGCCAGTTATTTTTCTAATGCTCATAAACAAAATAAATACCTATCTATTAAAATAAACAGTGCGTCCTTGTTCCTCCTGAAATTATTCTGCGTTCCACGCTTTGGGAAACGCTGCCCTAAGGAGTATGGGGTTAATTGTGGTCCTGGCTTTCGCTCTGTGCACAGAATTTTTCCCGGAGGCATAGCGGGTTCCATGAAATGCCCCAGGATCTTCGGGGATGGTAATTAATATTATAAGGCTTTCTTCGTTGTAAGCCGTTCTCATTGTTGATTTACAATCCGTAGTCCCAGGGAACCGCAGGAACTTCAGCTCAAGTGCACCCGGTGTGCCTCCTCAGTGTTTTTGTAGCGTTGCGGGGTGTGGTAACCACCTGACAGTTTCTGCATAATGACGATGGAGCAGTTTTGGTTTTTGACAACTCCAGATTTAATGTTTGTATGAGTCAGTCTGGGTGTGAAAACTAACTTTCATGTTGCCTTTTTCCAACCAGTAAAGCCCAAGCTCTTTGCATTGTGAGTAATGGGGATCTCTTGGCCGTTTAACATCTATTTCTTCCTATACTCTACTTTCTTTGCCTTTCTTTTAGCTCATCTGTCACTCTCCAGATACTCTTTGAAACCTCTGATACGATCTTTTAACCTAAAACATAGAAACTAGCTTTCCATGTAGAATGTGCTGGAGAAACCATATTTCAAGGCCCAGTGGAAGGAATTTTTCTAGGTGCAGGTTGTTCAATGTCACATGCCAATGAACACGCATTTAAAGAAGGATTTAGGAGCTCCTTTGTACTTGCTAGATCAGATGCTGTCAATTGGTGAATTGTTGAATAAAGCTAATTAGATCTTTCAAAGAAAGGGAGGCATTGACAGATTAACTTATTTCTGTAAACAGTCTGTTCTATTTGTATGGCCTGTTCATAAACTGTTTTTCTGTGTGAGAGAGCAGATTTACTTTAATCCATTGAAAGGAAACTCAGAGAAGTGTGCTTTTAGGCCATTCAGGTGTTGTTTTCTCAACAGTTTAAAAAAAAAAAAATCCACATTCCTTGGGGTTACTTTGGTAAGAGCAAAATGTAGAACTTACAAATAAGGCTAGGATGATTTTCTTCACATTTCTCAGCATCGGTCCTGTTTAGAAAAGAAATGAGAATTTTTTACTCAAGTCCATTTCAGAACTTCAGCAAATGGAGCTTCAGTCTGCCAGTGCTCAAAAGCTAAGTCCTTTGGTGAAGTTTTAGAGGTGTGATGAAAAAGAGTGCCTTGTGGTTTGAAACTTCATTCTTAATAACTATTGCAAAGCATTCCATCCCTATGGCCTGCAGATGGCAGTGCCTTTGTATGACTTGTTACTACTGTGAGAAGTATTGGGATTCACTTGTGCTTTTAAGAATGAGAAATCTGGAAGAGATGTATTTAATATTTTATTCCCTTCAACTATCATTGTTTCTTTGTTTTTGACTCCCCACGTAAAGAATGAAATGCAGCTCCTAAACTGTTAATCTTAATGGTAATGATGACGTAGATCCAGCAGTGCATATGATTTACAAAGCAGGTTTACAGTACCAACTCATTTGTTCCCACCAATCTTGTGAGATAGGTGAGGTATTATTATTGAATCTTTTTTGTGTATGAGGAAATAATGGCACAGAGAAGTTAGATTATTTTTGTCCAAATCACGTATTTATAGAACATATTCAAGATACTACTGAAGATAAAAGATTTTGTGGTCAAGCAAAATTGAGAAATATTGAGATTAAGAAGTGTCCTTATTCCAGAACTTTAATATGCCCAACATATGCACTGTAGATGTCCAAGAAAGGAAGATATTATTGGTGCCTCTTTTCTTGCTATCCTGTATGTATCTTTAGATCCTAGTGTTTTCCCAAATGGACTATTCTTTCTGCCGCACTGTTTGCTCTCTATACCTTGTGGTTTACTAGTGATTATCATGTGTCTTTGAGACAAGTGCTTTTAAAGCTCAGTCAGCTTTTATTGTGCCAAAAGATTTGTCCTGTGAATAGCATACACGTTTCTCTAGACTATTTGGCTTAAGCAGAGTTAAACTATCAAGAAGTTAAAAGGGCAGTGACCAACAGAAAATTACCCTCTATGTTACTTTGGTTAATGAGAAGTGTTAATGAAAGGATCAGGATAAGGCCACTGTCTGCAGCAGCAGCACATTAGAAAAATATGAAGTATACTGACAGCTAAATATATAATACCAGCATGCCTGCTGCTTTTTAAATGGTGGTTTTATTACCACCAGATATGAATATTTATAGGGATGATCATTTTCATTCTTTATCCTATCACTAAAAAAACTAAGATAATAGGTCAACTAGACCAATTACTTTTTTCTTTCTTTTTTTTAATTTAAATCCAATTAAGTAACAGATAGTGTATTATTAGTGTCAGAGGTAGAGTTCGGTGATTCATCAGTTGTATATAACACCCAGTGCTCATTATTAATTACTTTTATGTTAAGAAAATAATTCTCCAAAGAATCAGAACTTTTCCCCTTATTTCATATTCAAAACATTATTGTTGACCTACATAAAGACCAACAACTTTAGGCAAGGATCAGGGCAACTTAAGTTGCATTGGAGAATTTATAAAGCAGAATGTTTTAGAACTTTAGCTGTATAAAATGTCTTGAGTGGTCTCCTGGTTTGGATCGAGAATGCTTGAATTGCTAAAGATTAGGTTGATCCTGCAGTTAGTGAGCAAGCTTTGGAGAACTTTGAATTATGAATAATTTGACTTTAAATGAGTATACTTAATTATGCATTTGGAGATTGAGGTAGTAGTAACATGTATTTACCATGAGAGGATATAAGAAATTTATTTTTAAATCTTATCTTTTGGATATCAAGAATAATCTTAAATTATTCTTGATATCCAAAAGAAAAAGGAAAAATATGCTTTCGTTCAGTACAAAAACTTAGATTATAAACTGAACCTTTCTTTGAAAAATTTATATTAGGACAGTGTCAGAGTCACTAGAACAGTTTGTTGAAAATACATATCAGTATACAGCTCTCTAACGCCTCAACTGACCAGTCTGTTGAGGTGGGGCCTGAGGTATCTGCCTTTCAGAAGCAACCCCTGCAGTTTTTATGCACATTAAAGTTTTAAGAACCCCTGATTTAGGCTTTAGAAAATGAGTTTTCACTGGAAACAGCAGATTCTAGTACTAATCTAGTAATACTTATATCCCAGATTACTAATAGAATTGGCAACTCTGGTTTATGGTTGGGTATACATTTTAAGCAAAACTGTAATTTAACTATAAAATGTTCTTTGGCATTATAGTTTGAACTCGAGAGGTAATAGCAATAGTTAGAATATCTGTAGTTTTCAGTATTTTAATTCCTTCTATTCACATCAATAGGATGCTTTCACCTTCTTGAGAACAAAGGAAGCAGACCTACCAAGATTCCATGGTCGGCTTATTAAATTTAGATTTGACCCACTTTGCTTTTAGTGGTGTAGATATGAAATTATGTGTGTGACCATTTTTCTCTTCTTGCAAAGAGATGCATTTAGATATGAAAACCAAATGCCTCAGAAGAAGCAGGAGTTTTAGCCTCTGCCAGCAAAACAATCTGCAGAATTCAGACAGAACTTTAGTTGGCAGTTTGCCATTCAAAGAAGTGGATATTATGCTATCAAAAAGTGGCAAGTTCAGTGGTTAATATTTTTCTTGCTATTTTATAACTAGCTAATTGGGAAAAGAAGCTTAAGTTCTCAGGATACTTTTTAAACTATCAGATGAAATTAAAGAGTTGTTGGTGCACACTCCTCCTTGGTGGGTGGGGGTGCTGACCTTATAATTGGACATTGTTACTACGTTTATTACAATGGAAACTTGGTTGATGATTCCATTTCCTTTGGAGGTAGCAATGTAGTTATGTTTTCTATATTGTTTTCAAAGGTTATACTTTGACAGATTTTAGCCATTGTCATGACATTTTCTTTGTAACATTATGTTTATGGGTTATTACTCCTTGAATACAGGAGTTAAAGAGGTTTCTAAATGGAGGATCTGAGTATATGTTATGCATAAGCTAAAGGGATAAATAGATAATACAGTTCCCAAATACTTGCCAGGAATCACCTGAGAAGCTTGTTATAATACAGATTCCTAGACTTCATTCTCAGATTCTCAAAGTTTGAGATGGGGTCTGAGAATAACGTTTAACTTCATGGGTGATGCTGATATATCTTCATTAAAGGAATGCGACGTGAAGAATGAAAAAAAAATGTGTGTGTGTGTGTATATATATATATAAATATAAATGAAGAGAGGGAGCATGGGAAACTAATGGGTATAAAGAGTTTTAGTTTTGCAAGATGAAAAAGTTCTGAAGATCTGTTGTACAACTGTGAATATACTCAGCATACTAAACTGTACATGTGAAAATAGTTCATGTGAAGGGCACCTGGCTGACTCAGTCGGCAAAGCATGCTACTCTTGATCTTGGGATTGTGGGTTCAAGCCCCACACTGGGGCTTACTTTTAAAAAATAATAGTTAATATGATCAATTGTATGTTATATGTTTTTTATCACACTTCTTAAAAAAAAAGTACTAGAAAAAAATAAGGAAGAGTGCTTGGCTGTCAATTTCTTCCTGAACAGTAGGTTAAGCTAATATTGTTAGCAATTAATTACTGACTCTGGCCCTAAGTTTTTTTAATATTCCTTAACTGAAGGTAAAATTGTAACCTTTTAAACATTTTTCTGGTATCTCTTTCCTTGATTGTCAAACCAGTGACCCTTGAAAAACATCAGTATAATAGGCAATATTTTGAATGTCTTAGGTTTATATCCTCCCAACCCCCTTTTCTGGATAATATACATATAGGAAGCTTTCATTAATTTGGCTTTACTGAGACTCTATTATGGTAGCTCAGTTTACACAAGCCCTCTTGCCACCAATTTTTTCCTTTTCAAAGTCAAAGTGTTTTGTGACCTTTCTCTAACTCTGGCTTGCATCTGTAATTCCACTCTCTTTTCTTCCTCCTATCCCCTCTTCCCTACATTACACTTCCTTTAGTTTTTCTAATTATATTCTTCACACCATTCCTTCATCTTTACATATGCTGGAATGACTTCTCTCTTGCGGGTAAACTCCTCATCCTTCAGGATTCAGTTTCTTTTTAGGCCATCCCTTACTCCTCCATGTACCTCCTACCCCTTATTTTTTCCAATCTCCTGTCTGCCCTTTTCTTCTCCCCTGCCACATATACAGGCCTTCATTGTCTCTGCTATAAACCAACTTTTTTTTTTTTTATAAACCAACTTTTGATTATATTATGATTATCCGTGTATATGTCCCGCTCTCCTTTATTAAACAGTGAACTCCTTTAAAGCAGAGACTTTAGTCCTGTTATTTCCATATGTGTAAGGCTTAGTACAGAGTGTGACACATGGTAGGCCTAGAGGCATTTGATGAGCTGATTATAAGCTGTCCTTTCAAGTGTGTTAATTTAGTTCTGTAAGGATCTCTACTTGTACAGTTGAGTTGAAATTTTACCTGTGTTAAATAAACCTGTATATTACATTTTTTATAGCTCAGACTGTTACTAGTTTGGATTAGCTCAATCTTTGTGAATCCTAATTAGTGAGTTTTTTCTCTTAGCTGATGTTCTCCTTGAATCCACATAACCAACACAGGTAGAATATCCATTTCATCAGGTTGACTAACCATCCCTTGCCCCTGTTAGGACTAGAACTCAGATATGCTGATTAGGCAAGTGGTCTTTCCTCGAAAGAAATAAAAAGGGCAGGAAATTAAATGTTGATAGAGAATTTTTGTCTGAAGTGTTGAAGTGAATAGAATATCAGGAGCAAAGCCAGAAACATTGTACAGTTGACCCTTGAACAACCTGGGTTTCAACTGCAGAAGTCCACCTATATGTGTGTTTTTTTTTTACAGTACCATAAATGTGTTTTCTCTTCCTTATGATTTCCATAATATCTTCTTTTCTCTAGCTTACTTTACTATAAGAATACAGTATATAATACAGATATCATAAAAAATTTTGTGTTAATCACCTGTTCATATTATTAAGGCTCCAGTCCACATAGACTATTGTTTTTTGTTTTGTTTTAAAGATTTTATTTATTTACTCATGAGAGACACAGAGAGAGAGAGGCAGACACACAGGCAGAGAGAGAAGGAGGCTCCATGCAGGGAGCCCAACGTGGGACTCGACCCCGGGGCCCCAGGATGACACCCTGGGCGGAAGGCGGTGCTAAACCACTGAGCCATCTGGGCTGCCCAGCATAGGCTATTGTTAAGTTTTTAGGTAGTCAGAAGTTTTTTGGCTGCATGGGGACAGCACTCCTAATCCCTGCATTGTTCAAGGGTGAACTGCAGTTTGAGGTGATAGAAATTGAAGTGGTAATTGAATAAATAAGTTCTGCCCCGCTGGGTGTCTAAGGCACTTAAACATTGGTGTGACTGGCATAGACTGGTCCTTTTCCAGGTTCTGTCGTTTTTGATCAGGGAGTCTTAGCAAGTGCTAATAATGGAAACCATGTTTTTCCATTCCCTGTTGGGGCAGCATAGCATAATGGTTAAGCACTTTGGTGTCAGACAGACCTGGATTTGAATCCTAGCTCTGAGACTCCTGGTCATCATGTGACCAAAGAGAAGTCACTTCATTTCTCTAAATATCAAATTTCCTCATTCGCAAAATAGAGAACATAATAGTACTTTAAGAGTTGTAGAAAGGATTGGATGATATAATGCACATGATGCTGTTAGTGCAGGCTCTGGGACAGAATAAGCATTCTGTAAATATAAGTTATTGTTTCTCCCATTCCTGTACATAGGAATAATAATTCAATACAGTTAAAGATAGAATAATTATTTTAATTAGAGAATGAAGGAGATAATCAAATATGAGGGAATGCATAGTTTTTAAAGTAAGCTTAAAGGATTGATTTAGAAACCATAATCAGAGCATTCTCTTATCCTTGACTCATGACAGTATAACTGGTTTCATATCCCTGATGTTAAAATATACCTCAAGATCATCTTCATAAATACAGTTTAAGTGAAAAGTCCAATCCTTTCCCCTCCCAGTTTGAGGAGTTTAATGTGTGATAACCGCTTTCTTGTCAGTATGGTGTTTTAAATGGCTTTATCTTTATCATAACGTATTTCCAATTTAGTAATTACTGATTGTTAGTTGGTTTTCGACTAAGCTTTTGGAGAATTTTATTTCATTTGTAATCACTTATTGAAATTGTATAGGCTTCTGGATTCTTTCAACTGCAAACAGTGGTACTGTCACTAAGTACAGCGATTCATACTGCACTTTGTTTAACATGGTCCTTATGGTTTTCCATTGTGATAACTTGTGATAAAAACTGATTTTAAGGTGAAAAGAGTTTTTAGGATAGTACAATTAAAAAATAGAGCAAAGCAGTTTTTGGTACTATGAATGAAACATGCATTTTTATTTATAGCATTATACAAAAACCGTTGTGTGAACCCTGTCTAGCATATTAGTCTAAAATAGTACATTAGGCATTGTGTCATTCTTTGAAAGTTCTTTGCCCCAATCTTTTGTGACTTAAAACAGCTCTACCATTTCCTGTGTGACATGTTTTCTAGATTATTTTCTCGTTTGTTCCTTTTATGTAGATTCCTTCAGTTGGTATTTTTCTTATCTAAAAATCCTTACCTGAAAAGTGCTTTTAACTATTTTCAGAAGACTACTTAAAAGATATTCAGGCCAAAGTACCTTGTAGTGATGGTGATTTTTGAATGGCATTCACCTTGCTAATCTACTTAACAAAGTCTAGAGGTACCAACCAGGCTGAAGTGAGAGAGGTGCTAAGAGACTGACTTTGGATCTTAAGGCCATTTGGCAGGAGGAGAAAGAAGCATCACAGTTGCCATTATCCTCTCGTTGATTAAATTCCAGTTGTGGTTCTCTACCAGATGTCCAGAAAGGTGCCCAAATTGACTTTATGTCTTTTTTTTTCCTTTTCCTTTATATTATTTTTATTTCCTTGAGGTAGACTATATGTCTCTAAAAGGATTTAAGAAGGTAAAAATCTGATTCATCTAATTAATACAAAAGCCCCCTTTACCAGTTCCAATATTTACATTTTCAAAGAGAAACTTACTCAAATGAATGTCTAACCTCCCTTCCAGTTGATGGGTCATTATGACAAAAAATTGAGATGGGGCAAGAGGTTTTTTCCCCTTGACTCTTTAAATCTTTATTACACTTTTGTGATCAGCTCCCTGAAGTTATCTGTTCTTTTGGTAGCTTCTCTATTCTTCCTGCATTTCTGAACTCAGAGGTTTTCAAAAGTTCTGTGTGACCATGTGTTAGGATATTTTTGTGTATTAGGATTAATAGTGATGACAGTATTGTTTTCATAACTCTCACTGAAACCCATCCCCCAACCCTCCTCTAACCTGAGCAGTCCTTTTGGGTGGCAGTGAAACTATCAGAAATTTCCAAGTCTCTATTTTCTCCATATCTCACCCAAAATGGAGGTATATAACTCTTAAATAGAGGTGAATAAACAAATACTTGACACTTAAGAAAAAAATTAAGAAAATGGTTTCAGAGTTCTCTTTTTTTACAGAGGAAACATAAGCCACACTATCCAAATATAATTAATTGCTTTAGATTATTTGATGAAAATACATATCAGGAAGCAAATTATAATCAAATGGTTTAAAGATATAATAATTTTGAATTTTAAATAATTTGCCAAAAATTGCAAAAAAATTTCACTAACTTCAAAGTAAAAAAAAAAAAAAAGTACAGTATTTACCTCATTCATTCTAAATAGAACCAGTTTTGCCCCAAAAGTATGTAATTCATGACTACATTGGTCTCCCCAGTCCTATTTGTAGGTGCTCACAGAACTGGATATAATTAAACAGTGTAATAGTCCTTTTCATTTCATATGGGCAAATTATATAACATTAATAGAAACTTGCCAACTAAAATAGTACCATATGTTCTGTACTGTAACCTAAATGTTCAGGTCAAGTCAATGTTTAGAGAAGTTTTCTTTATTCACAAGACCATTTAATAGTATTTGGAATCCTGCTGGGAGATATGGTGCTTATTTAGAAGATATCTTCACACCCCTACCACCCTCAGTGTATTCCAAAGATACTTTAAAAACTATTTAATCAAAGAGATGACATTTTCCTCTGAATCCTAGTCACCCCATATTAGAGAGCAGTACGAAGTGAGTAGACTAGGTTAGTAGGCCCTTCTAAACCTGAACTGATAATCTCTACAATAACACATAAGAGAACTAGGTATTATTCCCTATAAGATTTATCATTATATGATGTGTAATTCAGATATTGCCAAACTTTCAGGGTTGTAAGTGAAAGTTCTACTTGCCATACCAAAGCCATAGTCAGTACTGGCTAAGTCCTATATAGACATTATTTTCTGATCGTTTTAAAATAGAAGGATGATAGCATTGTGTCTACTTAATTGAAAAATAGGAGAAGCAACTTGGGGTGAAATATGCTTCTCTTAGATTTATGTTACTTTCAGTTTATCAGAAGTCATTTTTCTAGATTATAATAGAAACTGACTTAAAATGAAACTGAAGATCATTCTCACTTGAATAGAAACTCAAAAGTTGACAACATAGCAGGGTACTGTGATCTCACATCATAGGACTCCCGTTGGAATTTTTTAAATACATAATTACTATTTTAAAGCACTCTAATTATGTGAGTGCTTAATACCATTTAATGTCATTAAATACACTACTAATTGCCTACTATGGAACAAGGGGAACAAAATTATACTGCAGCAGGACACAGTTTCATTTCTTCATTCAACCAAAGATTCAGATTTTTAATACATTTATTACTCTTTAAGGCATAAAAATTGGCCTTTGTTACCTTTGGGCATAGATTGGTACATTTCATTTCCTTAGATATTGCATCAGTTCTTCCTTATATGTGGTGTTTTTATTATTCACTTCAATTTTTTCAAAGCAGATTTGTTTTTCTCAAGCAGACTTTTACATAAATTAGCTTTTCTGTAAGTTTGTATGATTCCACTGTTCTCCCTTACATATTAGTAAATGCCACATTTCTCTAATGAAAACTTCTTATGTGGAGTGTTTTACTATCAAACCAAATACCAATTCTTATTCTTAGGTACTTACCTGTGAGGGTTATAGTTGCTAACCTGTAATATACTTCATTAAAAAATTTTTTCCTACATCTCATTCTAGAACATTCTATCCAATGGGATGCAACACCGAGCACATTAAAAGTAGGCCCTGCTTCATGGCATATTGGAAGTTTTAAGACAACAGCCAACTGTTTCTTCTTTATAACATAAAATGGAATTATTTGCCTTTGCTCTTTTTTTTTTTTTTAACTCTGTCTCTCCCACTGTCCTGTACTCACCCACACAAAAAAAATTCTTACAGCTGACACTCCAAAGTCTAGAAGGCAACCTTTTCTACTTTTGGAGGGGGCAGTTGTTAGGTTTGGGACTTGGCAGAGTGTTAAAGCATTGTGTTAGCCAGAAAACTGAGGGATATTCCTTACCAAACCATGACAATGTACTGCCGTAACTTAATAAAAATTGCCCAAGTGACAGTGTGTCTGCTGAATGGATTTTCTTACACCATCTGGTTGTCATTGTAGTTTTTTTGTTGTTGCTTTCATTTGAAATGTGCTGATGATTTTGTTTTTATTCCGTAGCATTGAACAGATGGGTTGATTATTCTTTTCAGATATTAATAAGGCAGCGGAAAGAAGAAATATGAATACGGCTCCATCAAGACCCAGCCCCACACGAAGGTAAAGTACCCTGAAGCAGTGAGTTACCTTGGGAGAGTTGGGCTCTGGGGAGTTAAGCCCAACTTCGTACATCAAGGGTCTTTTCTTCCCCCAACAAATCAGAAACGCTCAAGCAAACAATAAGAACATGAACCTTGTGTGAAGGGCCTTGCTGCTTTTTTTAAACATACATCAGGAGATGCAGAGAAGCTTTGCGTTTTCGGTGACAAACCCAGCAAGTTCAGCCTGCAACATGAGTTGCAGGCGATTGGAAGAGGATAAACCTCTGTCTGTCCCCAGCTCACGTGTCATTGGGAGCCTCCACAGCAGGAGGAGTGCCCCAGGGTCGTTGGTGTGTGCCATGCTGCACTGCAGTGGGCAGCAGAGATTCGACTCTTCATTCCAAATGGCTGCCGGTCCAGATGTTAACCCAGGTTTATGGAAAGTGCTGCTTGAGAGATGGCTGCTGTGCCTGTGCTGCAGATCCCCTGTTTGCTCGCATGCTTGGGTTACCATTTGAGGGGAAATAAAAAGGGCAAAAACACTCCACTCTCAAAAGTCTCCCTTTTTCTTAGCTTTTCTGGAAATAAAAGGCATTTCCTTAACATATACAAAAGTAGTAGTCCTGATGTATACCCTTGAGATACGCATTAAATTGGCCCCTTCTCTCAAAGAAGAGCCTTATTAACGTTACCATTTACACCAAAGATACAGTATCCAAACTAGCTCCCCAACAGTACACAAGTGGATGCAGTGTGTGCACTTTTGTGTGGAATGCAGACAGATATGGTATATTTCATATCTGGTGTCTTTGGTGGCCCAAATGGATACTCAGTATGGATTTTGCTTTTGCCTCTCAGTAAAAATAACAGTTTTCCACAATAAACTACGTATCTAAACTACATACGATGGTAGGCGACATTTCCTACAATGAATGGAACACTGCTCAGTATGATGAATCCTAGTCTGTACTGGTAGCTCCACAGGTCACCTGGAATAATATACCCAACTAACTTACACATAACATACAGCTGTCCTTTGAGACAAAAACATCTATTTTTTTTTCCTCACAGGAGAAAAGGCTGCTCTATGTTTGGTGTATGTTGCCCCCACTTGGATGTGAAGGGTGGGTATTTTGTAAGCTACCAGGAATAGATTAGACATGACTGCTCTGTGAAGTTCAAGCAGACTGTAGCAGCAAGGTAGTGATTTCTGTTGGATTCTTTGAGCACTCTGCCGTGCAGAGGAGTTAAATCTGACACCATAACTACAGCTACACTACAACCACCAAGTGGATGCCCTGGCCATCCATTGGTCTCACTGCAGAAGTGAGCATACACATTGGTATTCTGTTCTCTCTAACAGCATAAGGAATACCTGTAGCTTGCAGGTAAATACTGTGTTGATTGATTTTGTGGGTATGTGTGAGTATCCTGAAGAACTTAAATGAATCCTGCAGAACTTCAGCAGTTCCATATAATGTCTGCTTCCATTATGCTGCACCAAATCATGCTGTAGATCTTGGGAAGTCCCATATTTGTTGCTTCTCATTGCCCCAGTAAACATGGAATACAGGGGGCTACAAGTTTACATCAGATGGTCTGAAATATGGGGCATTCATTGGAAGCTGTGGTTGCCAACTGGCTTGAAAGGAGATCCAGTGTGTATCCAGTTTCCAGTTTCCACACAATGGATGTGTTCCTGAACTAGGTAGCATACCAGAAGGGTGTATGGAATTGGTAACTATAAAGACACTGACTTCAATAGTAAAATCCTCTCCCCTCTTTTGTCCCCATGATGCTTATAATCTCTGGATAATGTCTATGTATTTTTGCAGCAACCCTCCCTCCCCAAAAAATAACAAAAAACAAAGCACATTGCAGAATACAGAGTAGTTCCTGTTTGTGCTCTTGATTTATATCATCTTATTAATAATTCTTAGCTAAATACTGTTAATATTTCTAATTGAATACAGTATTCAACAAACATTGGCAATGTTGAGGAAATAACCATTTCCCCTGCTTGGAATCCAGTATAGCTGTTTCCAGGACATTAAATTAAAAAGATTAATTTCATCCCAGTTTAAAATGCAGCTCTATAATTTCATCTATAATGAAAGAAAAAGCTATATGCTTTTATTCTTTTTTTAAATAGATTCCCCCCCCCAAAAAAAAAAACATACAATTGGAGGGGATTTTTAAAATGTTCTCCCTACAGATATATAAATATGTCACTTTTATATACCTTTTAAAATATCACCTTCCTCGGAAATAATTTCTAAAATGAGGTTGTTTGGGATGTGGATAGGGCAGTAGCTTCCTGCCTTTTTTTACAATCAATAGGAGGCACAGTTGGGCTAATTTAATTTCCAACAAGAATCAGTCTTCCCCTTTGGTGCTATGTCCCTAACTGGGTTCCTCAGCATGTTATTTAACATGATGAAGTATCATATAGTCATGCTTATTAATCAGGTTCAGGGAAGAAGGATAATCACATTTAGTAAAATCCCTTCTGAGCCTCATCTAAAACCTGAGTAGAGAGTCCCAGTTTTTTACTTTTAAGAATAAAAATTTTAAAACTCTTAAGCCAGACAAATTTGAATATTGTACTCAAAACAGAACTCTAACATTTTGTCGTCATCACATTGATCATGTATTGTCTCTTACAGGATACCAATAGGGCAGAAATAAAATGGAATAAGTAGGCAAGATGGATGACTAGCTTGGAAGAATCATTTCTCTAAGGGTGAACACTGGATATCACTCTTTGGGTGGATACTTCCAGTCAGAGCCTTGAAGTAATTCCAGATATACCAGTCTGTTGACAAGAGCCAAACTGCCGCCTTTTGGCAACCCTAATCATTTATGTGTCCCCAGCCGTAGGGAATGCATTGTTCACAGGGGGGAAAAAAGCATATTTGTGGCAAATATTTCCCTTAAGTTGTATTTTTATGTCTTCAGTGTTGCTCCTTTTAATAAAATTGTTTCTAAGTATTCTGGCAAGACCTTTGTAACACCTTGTTTTGCTGGACGTTAACCTTGAGTGTCAAAACACCTAAGTATCTTTGGGAGTTTTCACAGGATTATCACCTCTTCAGATGTCTCTAAGCCACAGTTCTGCTGGCATTGCTCTCTATTCAGTAATGTGCCTCCCTAATGACTCCAGCTGTCAGTGTGTAATTCTGACAATATTGGTCCAGCCAAGCACAAAACTCTGCATCAGGAATCTGCTCTGGATCAAATTTCGGCCGGAATTCTCATTATTTAACCCTTGGACCACTTCACTGGACTCTTGAATAACATTACTTAGTTACCATGTAAGTTGTCTAGCATTGATGCTAGGCACTGGCCCTTACCCTCTTCAAACACTGGACCATGATTCTGGTCGTACCTCAGATGTTCTCAGTTTCTATCTTCAGCTCAACACCCTGGCAATCCAGGTCTTGGAGCATACCCCTACACAGTTGTGGCCTCCAAGTGAGAGTCTGCATTTCCTAAACCTTCCTGTCTGACATTAAAAAAGAGCAAATAGAACCAATTTGTCTACATCAAAAGCTCTGCAGAGAATTTTCCCCACGTGTTAAGGATGTTAAGCTTGGTGCCTCTTTTGGTGAAAGTCATCGGGGATTGGCTCATCAGAAATCCTAGCTATAGACAAATTTCTTATGTGGCTCAAGATGAATTCTATCTGCTCTACAATGCTCATTCCTTTGACAACCAATTGCTCCTTGGGTATGAGACAACACTAGCTCTAGGTGGGCCTCGCAAGTTACGATTCCAGGCTGCGATCACCTCTGCACTCAGTTCTCAGCAAGTGCCACCTCTACCAACGGAAAACTTTTCTATTTGTGCTTAAGAAAATCATCAGCATGCTTCCTAGGGAGAAACATGGACACTTAGAAAACTTGGATCTGTGAGGTGTGATATCTCATTGCACCCCATATCCTACCAGCACCTAATGGCAAAATACTGCACAGGTCTATTGTTTCCATTTCTCACAGTAGCATGGAGCCATTGTGGTGGGGGATCAACATCACACAGCAGCCAGCTATTTAGATAATGATATTTGTGGATGGTATCTGACAGAACAGAAGTACCAAGAACTATTGAAGAATTTTTTTTCAGGAGCAAAAAAAGAAAAACCGGCCCGCCCAAAGAAAATATTCCAGTGAACAGAAAGGAGACGCCGACAAAAAGGACAGAGGCCCTCCTCCATGACATTCTGTAGAACCAAGGCCGAAGGACACCATCCTGGGCTTGTGGTTTCAGTCTCTGGAGGAAAAGAAGTTCAAAGTCCATCACAGTCTTCCAAGATGATCATCTGTCATTTCTTACTCTTTAGGCTCTCAAATACCTGGTGCTCTGCATACCTCTTTAGTCCCAGGAAGAAAAGCATTTCTACCAGAAGCATGTCACTTAACCATCTGAGCCATGGCTTTTCCTTTTACCCTTCTTCTCTTACCTCTCAAATGTTTCCAAATGATATGACTGTATTTCTCTCAAGGCAAAGAGCATTTGGCTTTTCTCCCTCAACTGAATAGATGAGAAATTTATAACTACTTTAGTAGTGTTTGTCATCTGCCTTCAGTTTGTGGACCCTGGTGCTGAAATTTATGTAACTGGTTCAGTTTAAAGGTTCAGTTTCTTTTTAGCCTCTAGTGACCTGGTACCTGAGGGTACACTGCATTTGGTGTCCAGTAAAAACCTCTGGTGCCGTGAGATGAGATTGTGAACCTATTCTCCAGAAACTTGCTTTTTATAACCCACTTGTTGTCTAAGGTCAAGCATCTCATTCAGAGGCTTCATCTTTGCGGCACTCTGAATCCTGCACCCTGTACCTCCCTTTTATTAGCTGGTTCTTGTTTTGAGAAAGATGTTGGGGCCAGCAGCAGGAGCGCTTTTGTTCTGGGGAATTCTTTGTTTGGGTCCTAAAGTGACCCCAAAAGGTTTTTTGTTTTTGTCTCTAGAAGAACAGCTTCTGCTATACTGCTCCTCTTTTGGAGAAAGGAGAAAAGCTATGCCTTTTCATATTATTATCTTTTCTGTTCCTACTTCCACCATTCCTTTGGTTCTCTCCCCCATGTGAATATCATCTTTTCTACATTTTACTCAGAAGGCAATTGAGGGGGAATTAGTTTTGTTGCACATGGACTTAGATTCATTGAGGGAAAGGGAGTGCTTGCCTTCCCGCACTAGAAGCATGAACTGAGACTTTGGGAATCTAGGGTTGTGGTCAGCCTCCAGGGATGGACTCTGACAGGTAAGTAAGGTATTTCAGTGGATTCAAAAGAATGAGAGCAGTATGGCATTTTTAATTATCCTAAGGCTGTGAATAATGTGCTGTGACTCCGTGTTCTTATCTATATCCGCACCCCTCATTTCCACCACGAAAGACTTTGTGTGTGGTCTTTGGTCTGTTAGGTTCATGTTATATCTCATCCCTGATTGCCAAGAACACTTGAAATCTGATTCTACTTCTAATGACTACTTCTGACTGCTCCCCAAGTCAGGTTTATCTGCTGATCATTAATCCAAAAATATTTACAGTTATCCCTTCCCATAGGATCCTAAATGTTTTCCCACATTACGTACTAAACTCCCTGGTCTCCCATATGTTTGTTCCCACAAATCAAGAGTACTTATGAGCCTTAAAATATGTACAAGAACTTTTCATAGATCCAAAATTGGCGTTTGAATTATTTTTGCTGTGCCCATGTGGATGAAGTGAAATTGAGGCTTTCGACCAAGCTTGATGGCATCATGATGGCTGCCTAATATATGTAATCATGGCAGATGACAAAAGTATAAATCAAATAATGATGCCTGCTCACAATTTAAACATTTATTGAACTCCATTCTGTTGTCCTAGAGATCCAAAGACTTCAAGAAAGCTTACTCTTTAGTAGAGAAGCCATGTAAACAGATAATTACAGAACTGTGTGATAAGTGCAGTGATAGAAATATGTACAGGAGCAAAATTCATTCAACATAAGTCATGGGGCATCTGCTGCATGCCAGACATTATAAACTTACATAGTGGGTTGATAGTGGAGAGTCAGATTGACAATCCTTGTCCTCGTGGACTCGCAGTCTAGTAGAGCAGACAGCCGTTACACACGTAAATAGATATGTCAAATTGTGACGAATGACAAGTAAAAACAGTGCTATGAGAAAGTGTGGCCGGGATTTAAGGGCAGAAAATAAACTTTTAGACTCTTAGAATCAGGAGTAAGAGACACATACTCTATGCTGAGACTTAGAGAATGTGTACAGATCTGTTCTTGCTGCCCAAGTAGAGGCATCAGGAAAAACCGTGACTAGTTACAGGTGAAAGGCCAGCATGGCTAGATAGTGGTAAACTTGGGACTGGAGGGGATGAGGTTTGAGAAGACAGCCAAGTTTCTTACCAGAGATTTTGGATTTAATTCTCAATACTGTGGGAAACCAGTGAAGGGTTTTTATATATTTGAAAAATCACTTTAGAATAATTTGGAGAAAGATTAGAAAAGGAGCAAGAGCAGAAATGGGGAAATCTTTCACCATGGTAGAAGTCTCTTGGCTGTGGTTTTAGAGAGAGAGGTCATTATGGATTGGCCTGCAGCATTGCTAATGGATGTCAAGAAATGTGGACAGAATTGATAATCAGTTTCAGAGAAAGAATGAACAGAACTTGCAAATGTGATTGGAAGAGCGGATGGGGCTTCAGAAAGAATGACATTCGGTTCCCTGACTTGAGCAACTGAGTAGGTGGGTGTGCCATTTACTGAGATGGAAATGACTGGAGGAGGAGCATGTTTGTTGGGAAAGTCCAGGAGTTTAAGGGCAAATTTTATGCAGGTGCTGATCCTTAAATAGGTCAAACAAGAAGACATTGTGAAAAGGTAAATATCAGATAGAGATGAGTAATAGAAATAGTAAGTGCTCTAAGAGTTGAGCAGCAGGAAAAATCAGCAGTTATTAGGGAGATTAGAGATTCTTGGAAGATTTGAGACATGATCTTGCCTGAGAGGAAGGCACAGGAAAAATATTACAAGTTGGAAAACTATATGAATAGAAATCCTGAAGCAGATAGGATCATGTGAGTTAAATCATTAGAACAAAACTGAGAAGGTTGAATCAGGAAATGAGAGAACAATAGTAGGGAAGGGTCCAGATTTGTTAGGGAGGGGTATCTAGAAGTATGATTGTCAAGCTGCAATTGGTAACAGGTGGAGATTGGGATGGTTAATCTGGTATTTATGTGTTGAATGACTTGAAATTTGGAAGATTGGTTTTGGGTTTGGGTTTTTGTTTTTTGGAAACTTGGTATCAAGCATAAAAATAAGGGTTTGGGTTATACTTGTGAATCCAGAGGGAATGAAAAGGAAAAGTGACAAGGATTCTACTGACTAAATGGGGAAAAGAAAGGAAGAATCAACATTTCAACATTGACTTTCAAGAACATAAGCCTTGGTTAACTAGAAAGATGATTTTCGGCAGAAGTGAAAAATTTGGGAATGGGACTAAGAAGTGGGTTGAATAAGAAGTTTCTTTGTTTTTGTTTTAAAGACTATTCATTTGAGAGAGAGAACACGAGCAGGAAGGGCAGAGGGAGAGGGTGAAGCAGACTCCCCACTGAGCAGGGAGCCTGATGTGGGGCTCAATCCCAGGACTGTGAGATCATGACCTGAGCCTAAGATGCTTAACCTACTGAGCCACCCAGGCACCCCGAATAAGAATTTTAGACATTTTGAGACTGAGTTTCTGGTGGGGTGGGATGTCTTACGAGGAATATTGAATGGGAGTGGCCCAAACATATTTGTGACTTCACAGTTAAAAAAAAAATTAATGAAAAGGAACTGGGTTCTGCATTAAATTCAGATTGAGAGAGACCACTACTCAGTAACTACGTTGTGAAGACAGAAAAGCTGAATGTCTTTATACTTTATTGCGTGTGTCATGTTGTGCTTTTTATCCCCCCTTAATTTGATTATCCTGCTCAATATTTTAAATGACGTTTTCTGTACTTCAGGAACGACTACTTTGATCACTGTTACTTTGTATGAGATTGTGCATTTGCTCCTTTTTTTCTTCATGAGTCTTCATATGTCCCTCCAACTTTCACCCCTTTTAGAATCTCTTTCAAACATGTCTGGTGGGGAAAAGCAGGTTCTAGGGGGAAGATGCTTCCACTTTGAAAACCTGGAGATTGAGATGATAGCATGACATGTGTAAGGAATACTGAATTACTCCCTGATACCTGACAAATACTGTGACCCCTGCCAGAATCTTTGGCTTTGAGTCATACATTATTCTTTTGATGTCCTAATCCTTTGAGATCCTGGAACCTACTAGTCTTTATTTGCTGACCAGTTGGGTGACTGTCTTCAAATTTTAGTCATGTTCTCACTGTTTGGCTGCCGTGTTTTAGAGAAAAATGCTTGGATAGGGTGGGGGCTTCCTCCAATAAAGAGCTGAAGGGTTGGCTACCTTCAATTTCTTTGTCTTAGCTCCTTCTTGCTACCTCCCACAGAGATCCATATGGTTTTGGAGACGGTCGAGATACACGACGTGATAGATCCCCAATCCGAGGAAGTCCAAGGAGAGAGCCCAGGGATGGCAGAAATGGCCGGGATGCCCGGGATAGCAGAGCCATGCGAGATCCGCGAGACTTGCGGGACCACAGAGATAGCAGAGACATTCGGGATCACAGAGACAGCAGAAGTATGCGGGATGCTCGGGACATGAGGGACCTTAGAGACTTTCGTGATCTAAGAGACTCTAGGGATTTTCGAGATCACCGGGATCCCATGTACGACAGATACAGAGATATGAGAGACTCCCGAGAGCCCATGTACAGGTACATATACAGCCATCTGCTTGGATTTCTGTTGTTTTTTTTTTTTTTTGTAAGTCTTTTTTATGGGTGTTCTGCTGAACTAATTGAAGGCTCTGTGAGGGCAGCGACTTTATCAGCCTTATTTTTCTAATGTCTAGCAAGTGGCAGATGTGCTACTCAATAAATATTTGCTAAATGTGTGAATGTTTGATGAATTATGCTTAGTGAATGAATCTGGATCTCTTCATGTGACCTATGAAAGGCAGCATTGTATAGATGGGAAAAAAGCACAAATCGTTTTCGCAGTGCACAAACACAGGGAAGATACACACGTGGCCAGCAGGTCTGTGAAAAGAGGCTCAACATCATTAGTCAACAGGGAAATGCATTGTCAAAGCCACAGTGAGTTACCACTTCACACCTACTAGGATGACTATAATCCTCTATTAAGGAAAGCAACAGCAAATAACAAGCAATAACAAGTATTGACAAGGCGTGGAGAAATAGAACCCTCCATACGTTGCTGGTGGGCATATAAATAGTGTGGCTGCTATGAAGAACAGTTGGTGGGAGATTCCTCAAAAAATCAAATACAGCAGAATTACTCTGACCCATCAATTCCACTCCTAGGTATATATCCAAAAGAGGTACTCAAACAATTACTTGTATGTAAATGTGCATAGCAGCACTCTTCACAGTAGCTGAAGGTGGACAAAACCTGAATGTCCACCAAGAGATGAATTGATATATCCATACAGTGGAATACTGTAAAATGGAAGGTAATTCTGACACCTGCTACAATAAGGATGATCTTGAAAACATAATGCTAAATGAAATAATCCAGACAAAAGAACAAATGTTGTAGGAGTCCACTGACATGAAATATCTAGAGAAAGCAAATTCATAGACAGAAAATAGATTAGCAGTTACAGGGATGGGAAGTGAAGAGTTACTGCTTAATGGGTATAGAGTTTCTGTTCTGAGTGTTCTGCTCAGGGTGATGAGAACTTTGTGTTTCTTTGAAATACTATTTATATATGTATTTTAAACCATAGTTTTTAAAAAACACTTTTAGGTTTTTAGGCAAGAGGGATGGAGAAACATCAAAATTAATATCCATAGTTATTGTCAGTTACTTTGCATTTACTTTAATCCAGGGACTATTCTGAGAGCTTTTTGTACATCCCGACCCCCCCCCCACCCCAGTCATTTTGCAATGACTGTTAACACAGTCACAGCCACAGAGCTGATAAGTGGTGAATTTCAGACACAGACCTTGTTTGTCTAATCTATATGCCCTGCCTTACTGTGTCGCTTCCTTACAGGGGACTGGGTGTTGAAGAATTCTGTATCTGAGTTTTACAGCATAGGTGAGTTTTAACTTTGTGAGCATTTCTTCCACTTTTCAGGAGAGAAAGCTCTTATGACCGATACCTGCGAATGGATGACTATTGCAGGAGGAAGGACGATGCTTACTTTGACCGCTACAGAGATAGCTTTGATGGACGAGGCCCTCCAGGCCCAGAAAGTCAATCTCGTGCAAAAGGTAAAGCAGCAGTTTATTTCTGTTACTGGTAGAACACTTGATAAATGAAACAGGAAATGAATAACCAACTGGAAAGGGACTAATGACTTGGTGGAGCATTCCATGAAAAAGAAATACAAATAGCCTGCTATAGTGTGTAGGGATCATTCAGCTTAAAAGTAAATCATCAAAATGCAAACTATTTTTAGAAAGTCCTGAAGAATAATTTAGAGAGAATGTGTATGTTATGATCTTGGCCTACAAATAGTTCAGGATTCACAATAAGGCCTATAACTTATTTTTTTTTTTTTAATAATGCTGTTTTGGGGTTTTTTTTTTTAAGATTTTATTTATTTATTCATACAAGACACAGAGAGGCAGAGACATAGGCAGAGGGAGAAGCAGACTCCCTCTGGGGAGCCCGATGGGGGATTCAATTCCAGCACCCTGGGATCATGACCTGAGCCAAAGGCAGATGCTCAACCACTGACCCACCCAGGTGCCCTGTAACTTATTTTTATAGAAAGGAACAGTCCATATTTCAGTTTTCCTTGTTGGTTTCTTACAGAGCGTTTGAAACGTGAGGAACGACGTAGAGAAGAACTTTATCGTCAATATTTTGAGGAAATCCAGAGACGTTTTGATGCTGAGAGGCCTGTTGATTGTTCTGTGATTGTGGTCAACAAGCAGACTAAGTAAGAATCCTTTGGCTATTTCTCCTGCGTAAGGAGAAAGGTTAGAAGAGAAATTAAAACTTCCTTTGGCAGTTGTACCCACTGAATTTGGGCTGTGTATTCTAGCATTGCTCTCCTGTGTTCACCCAGAGTTATGTCATTTATAGCTTAACAGAAAACCCATTACAAACTGGCTCTGGCCCCAAAGCGAAATTTTAGTTTGCTTGACTGGGAGCTTCAGATATGGCCACATCCAGGGTCTCAAACCATGTCATCAAGACTTGGTCTCTGAGTCACCTTCATTCTCGGACAAGCTTTCTACCTTAAAAGGCAGAAGGGCACTGATCCTAGACATTTATCTTAGCAGAAGCTTCTCTTTCCCAGTGCTTCCACCTAAAGGCCTGGAACTGTTTCTCACTGGACTGACCTAGTTCACTCTCCCATCCTTGAACCAGCAGTGCTGGGATGCCTTGATTGGCCAGGGCTAGGTCATGTACCCATTCCTAGAGCTAAAGGTGCAGTTGGGCCTATGGAATCATGTGGACAGGGTAGGAGAAGGGTGCTTTCCCAAAGGAATATTGAAGAGAGAATATATGTTGGTCATGCAAAGCAATAGATGCTCCCTTGATGGAAAAACCCGAATCCCCAGTGCTTTGGGAGGCACATGTCTCTGCATTTGTCAGCCAAGCCTTCTTTGTGTAGTGCCATGATCTTGCAGAACTGTTAGGAGACCCTTCTAGCCAGTCCAGAGTTTACAGTACCTCTCTGCACACCTCTTTTTCACATTATTTCCTAAAGAGACTGAGCGGAGAGGCAGAAGGAAGCATAGCAACTTGCAGCTTGGCACTAGCTATCTTCCCTTTCCCCAGGTGGTTAGTAAATAACTTCATGTGTTTTCTAGCAGTTTGGGGTTAAAGAGCTAATTTCAAGGCAGAGACTAGGGAAATAGGTGTTGGGACACCAAGCGGCAGGAAGAACCTCCAGGCTCTGGGCTGCCTTGTCAGAGATAGATACCGCTTTAACTATAGATGGCTTTTTTTTGTTCTCGACACATGATAATAGCTGTCATTTTCTGAGCACCTACTCTTCTACCCCTTTGCTGGTGCTTTACTTAAATTATTTTTAATCTTTACACTCCTCCCGTCACATATATATTCATTCAGCTCATTTCCCATATGTATGACGAATCTAGGTACTGGGGCTGTGATGGTAAGCATGCACAGGGCCCCTTCCTGTTGTGGAGCTTACACCCTCGTCAGGCAGATGACAAAAATGGATGTATTGGTGATGAGCCCTCAGAGAAGAAATACATCAAGGATCTAATTTAGATTGGAGAGAAGGTCAAGGGAATGACAGGAACTGAGCCATATTGTTCTGGTTTTATTGGTAAAGAAACAGTTTCATAAGAGGTTAAAGGATTTGCTTAAATCTTCACAAGTAAACACTAAGGCTGGGATCCAGACTTCTCTTTCTAGCATTAAAGCCCATGTCTTTTTCCATTATATTATGCAGCCACCCCAAAGACAGATACATGTTACAAGTCTTAGGCAGGAGGATGGTGTTTAAGGAAGGACCACTGGACTACAGGACCAAGAGAAGGACCTGGGTACTAAGTACTGTGCTGTTGGCAACTTGTGTGTGACCTTTCTTAGCTAGTCATAACCACTCTGGACTAGTGTAAAAGAAGGAATTGGTCTAGATTCTTGGATCCTGAAGTGGACACTAGGGAGACACTGGATATGCTAAGATTTGAACTCGTGATAGGAGCACACTCCTGGCTGAGGTGCAGCAGTGTACAGATTGGGAGCTGGTCAGGGAGTGCTCACCTGGATCCTATTTGTTTCTACAGAGATTATGCTGAATCTGTGGGGCGAAAGGTACGAGACCTAGGCATGGTAGTGGACTTGATCTTCCTCAACACAGAGGTGTCACTGTCACAAGCCTTGGAGGATGTTAGCAGGGGTGGGTCTCCTTTTGCTATTGTCATCACCCAGCAACACCAGATTCACCGCTCCTGCACAGTCAACATCATGTTTGGAACCCCACAAGGTACGGAGGCCCAAGTATATCAGAATTCCAGAGGTAGTCACTAGTCCATTAATTCTTTCATACCTTACTCAGAAGAAGCAGGTTTGGGCAAATAACTTGCAGGTCACTCAAATATGGTAGGGCGCTTTTAGAAGCATACTGGAGAAGCCTGCATGGTCATTTCTTGAGTCTGATATTCTTTCAGTGGAGACAGTTCTGGGCCTACTGTATAGAACACCGTATATTTAGCCCATAGGTATAGACAGTAGGATACTGGCAAATGTTTAACAACTAGTTCTGGGGAGGGATCAGGAAGCAGTGTGGTTTACAGCATTGGCTAATCTCTGTGGTGTAAATGCTCCCACTTTGTCCTGTTTCAAGCTACCAACATGAAGTCACTTGAGAAGAGATGCGCACCCTGGCGCACACTGCACTGAGCGCAAGAGAATCCTTGATTTCACCAGACTTCGTGATAAGGGACAGAGAATACAACAGGCGATGAGGATACTGTGTACAAGTGTATTAGAGGAGTTGAAGGGGCAGAAGGGCAAGGAGGAGGCCCAGGAAGCCCTTGAAGCCCTTCCCTGAAGTCGCTTTTAGTAGTAGTAGTGGTAGTCCCAACTCAGAATGTTGGGACTCAGACAACTGATGCCCTGGTCATTGCTCCTCCAGGGCAGACTTTTACCTTTTCCCACCACACTCGGAACCTCTTTACCTGATGGGTTGCACCCATAACCATAAAATACGTAAGGTTCTCCACTAGGTCATTTGGTCATTTGTCTCTCAAGTAGTTCTCAAGATGTGTGAGGACATTTATGTAAAGTTCTGAGGCTTCTTACCACCCTGTAAGTCATGTTGCCCCCAGCTGAGGAGAGGAGGTTATTTAGGGTCACATTTGTTTTTTTGTTTTTTTTTTTTTTTTTTTAATTTTTTTTTTTTTATGATAGTCACAGAGAGAGAGAGAGAGGCAGAGACAAAGGCAGAGGGAGAAGCAGGCTCCATGCACCGGGAGCCCGACGTGGGACTCGATCCCGGGTCTCCAGGATCGCGCCCTGGGCCAAAGGCAGGCGCCAAACCGCTGCGCCACCCAGGGATCCCTAGGGTCACATTTGATCTTAATCCATGACCTTTGAACTGATGAATTCAAAAACAGTAGGCTGGCTCTGTGCTGAGCATCTCAGTGGAGAGCAGGCTTTACAGAAGGCCTTTTTTGGCACCCTGCGGCCTGCCTCCCATGGTTATTCCCTATGTGGTCTTTTTGAATCTCTGGGAGATGGTCGTGTTTCTTTGATTTTTGCTACAAGTCTGTGATCTAGGAATTCCCCCAAAGAACCAGCTCTGTGAAAGGTGTGTGTTCCCCACCAAAGAAATCTATTCACTTATCTTCCCAGCCTTCATCTCCTTCCTCTCTGCTCCCTATCCCACAGCTTTTTGTCACCAAAATGGTTTTCTTGCTGGTTTGAGGTTAGGAAAGGCCCGGTAGAATCCAGCAGGTAGGCACTCAGGTGTGTCAGGGGATAAAGTAAGTCCTGTCATTCTCTCCTGCAGAGCATCGCAACATGCCACAGGCAGATGCCATGGTGCTAGTGGCCAGAAATTATGAGCGCTACAAGAACGAGTGTCGAGAGAAGGAACGTGAGGAGATTGCCAGACAGGCAGCCAAGATGGCCGATGAGGCCATCCTGCAGGAAAGGGAGCGCGGGGGCCCCGATGAAGGAGTGCGTGGGGGGCACCCTCCAGCCATCCAAAGCCTCATCAACCTACTAGCAGACAACAGGTACCTCACTGCTGAGGAGACTGACAAGATCATCAACTACCTGCGAGAGCGGAAGGAGCGCCTTATGAGGAGCAGCACCGACTCTCTGCCTGGTGAGCTACGTGGCAGGGCCGAGGTGAAGTTCTGACTCTGCATTTCTCTAACCCCCAGGCTCTGTTGGGAGGGTGGCAGGCCCAGGCTCTTTGGGGTGGGTAAGGGGAATGAGCTCATGCCCTGGGTTCTCCCATGGGCTGTCCTTGCTGATATAATGGTAACTTAAGATCTGGGAAGTGAATTTCATTCCCTGTAGTTAATGTGGTGTTGGGTGGGCTAGGATTGCTGGCCACCTGGTAACTGAGATGGATGCCCTTTTTTTCCTTAAGTAGTCCTCTGGGGCAATTAAGCTGTTTTCTGGAGACAGCACATACCATGAAGTAGCCCCTTTGGGAAGTTGATGTTATAGTCTGTGTATCATGTGATTGATGTGATCAGTAATTGTTGTTCTTCCCTGGCTGCTAAGCCTCCTGCCCACGGAGGGTATTTCAACCCGATACCTCCTCCTTCTGTCTTTTAGGCCCGATTTCCCGCCAACCACTCGGGGCGACCTCGGGTGCCTCGCTGAAGACACAGCCAAGCTCCCAACCGCTCCAGAGCGGCCAAGTGCTCCCCTCTGCTACACCCACTCCAGCTGCACCCCCCACCTCCCAGCAAGAGCTTCAGGCCAAAATCCTCAGCCTCTTCAATAGTGGCACGGTTGTGGCCAATAGCAGCTCTGCATCTCCCTCAGTCGTTGCCGGAAACACCCAGAACCAGAATTTTTCCACAGCAGTGAACAGCCAGCCTCAGCAAAGATCACAGGCCTCTGGCAATCAGCCTCCAAACATTTTGGGACAGGCGGGATCTGCTCGGAACATGGGCCCCAGGCCTGGGGCTCCTTCCCAAGGGCTCTTTGGCCAGCCTTCCAGTCGCCTGGCACCTGCCAGCAACATGGCTAGCCAGAGGTCTGTGTCTTCCACAGGTATCAACTTTGACAATCCAAGTGTACAGAAGGCTCTGGACACCCTGATCCAGAGTGGCCCTGCTCTCTCCCACCTGGTTAACCAAACCACAGCACAGGTGGGGCGGCCCCAGGCCCCAATGGGATCTTACCAGAGGCATTACTGAGGCTAATCTCTCAACTACCCCCAGTCCCCTCATCCCCTGGCCTCCCACCTACTTCGTTCAAATAGTTATTTGGAGGATGTTCTCTGCGCCTCTCCAGGTCTACATCGAATGTTTCTACCACCTGCTCTCTTCTGCCTGAGGCTGTGTTGCTTATTCCTTCCAGAGTCAGAGTTTATACTGCATTTGGGGGTGTATCTTTTTTTGTTGTTTTTGTTTTTTGTTTTGTAGAAAATAAATATCTCTGGGGTCACTTGGGCAGTATAGGTGTCTCAGTTTATATGTCATGGGTTACTCTGGTCTCCGTCTGCTGGATATGGAGGTTGGGGGACAGGAGGAAGCCAAGCACAATCGGCTGAGTTTAGAATGGCATTTCATGCCAGTCGCCACCGCCTTTATTCATTTTGAATTTACCAAGGTTTTCTAGCTTCGCGCAGGCCGACCAGAGCTCAAGCCCCTGTTCTGTAACTCCTGCCTGGGGTTTCAGAGGGCTTGGTCTGGGCTTGGTCTTGGCTTGGCCAGCAGTGTTGTCGTTGTCGTTCCTCATCCCATGTTTATGGGGCCTGCTTGAGGATTCATAAATGAACTGTTCTGGAGTTGTTGAGAAGTGTCCATGGCAGCCATAGAAGGAAGCACTTTTCTGCATCATCCAGGGTGGTTGGTTTAGGGTTTTCTTTCTTTCTTTTTTTTTTTTTTTCCTCTCCATGTCATTGGAGTTTCTCCAGTGGACCGAATAGCTCCAGTCTCCAGCAGTTCAATAGGAACTGTGAATCTGGACCCTGACCACTCACCCCCTTAACATTTCTGTCAGCCTCTTCCTCTCCAGTGCTAGTTTTCATGGAGGCTCTGAAAAGGCAGCTGGAGACTCTGGCAGGGAACACCCCCCTCCCTTTTTTTTTCCCCAAGTGATTGAGCTTTTGCTCAGAAATCAGGCTCTTATTTTCATCTGGACTCTTGTTCTGTTTTCTGAGCAGCAGGAGGTAGGGACCATTTTGATGTCAGACTTTTGGTAGCTGGACATGTCCTTGTTACAGGTGGCTGTTCATAACTTTTGAGCCAGAGTGAAATTATTAGAGGGAGGACTTCTGGCTGCTGCTCTAAATGGAGCCAAAGGAAGCTGCCCTCTCCCTAGGGATGGTGCTCATTAGAGCCCTGTGGATCAGTCTCAAGGGGCCCCTGGCAGGGACGAGGAAGAGCAGTGACTTCAGCTGAGTCCCTGCCAGTGGCTGAGCAAACAATGATTTCAAAAATTCAAGGTCCCCAGGTGGCAGCGTTTTACGTTCTGACCTGTTTGTGTTATAGAGTGTTTTTTTTTTTCTCTTTGGAATTCTGTGTTGTTAATAAGATGAGATGATTACTTTTTAATTAAAATGAAAAAGTAAAATCTGTGTTGTCTTTTTGGGGTGTGAATATCTGCAGGGGCATTCCCTCTCAAGGTCAGAAGGTGAGGGTCCCTGATGGAGCACAGACTGGTTTCCATCTACCCCCTTTGTCATCCTCTTGTGGTCAGGCCTGAAGACCTCCTAACCCTAGGCTCTCCTCATGCATCCCACCTACTTAGAAGCTTCCGTAACAGTCAAGAACTAAGCCTACTGGCTAATTTTGATGCTGTGTTAAACATCCTTTTTTATGGTAGACTTCTAGTGTGGCAGCAGGCTCGTCCTCTTACTCTAAGAGAGGAAAACAGGATCCCAAGGAGGCCATTTCTGGCCCCTGGCGTGAGGCACTCTCCTATTTTGATTTCCTCTCAGTTGCCACCTTCTGTTCTCGCGTTATGTGAGGAGTTGAGAGAACCATAGAGTCCTAGACGCTGTGAGTGCCTGCAAGAGCATTTAAGCCAGCCCCACTAGGAAACCCCGGAGCAGGGGAGTGAAGGGACTGCACTAGGCCTCCGGTGGGCTAGGGATCGTGCCAAGCCTGACCTGCTGAGTGCTTGCTCTAGGAGGATGATGGCAGTGCTCTCCAGGACAGGGCTCCACGGCAGTCTGAACAGCAGGCAACCAGCCCCTTTCTGTCAGTGAAGGTCAGGGTGTGATGTGATGAGCAAACTAGGCTCCTGAAGAGCTACCTCGAGTACCCCTCTTCCCACCTATTCCTCTTTCCCCCTTAAGTGTCCAAACAACACACCTCAGGCTGTAAAGGGTATAATAAAATTATTTTTATTGCATTTTGTGCAGACGGGAGTCTAAAAAATACAGTAAAAGCTGTAAAGCATTAAATGGGAGCATTCAACAATGAAGGAAAGAACCAACGCGCTCCTTTCCGTATTGGCACGAAGAACACAAGATCAGTACTGAGGCAGAATGCGGAATACTGAAACACACTGAAAATTAAAGGCAGGCCTAATAATAGTAATAAATAATCTTGATTTGGTTTGCAACCTCTCCTATATACAAGGGTTTCAACTTCATTGCATTGCCCTGCACATAGATCGTCTAAAACAAAAGCAACACTAGTTATCACTACAAGGCTATTGAAATATTGCACTCGGAATAAAAGTCACTTGAATGGACATGAAACATCTAGCTACAATGGTTATAAAGATAATTTGATGAGTGACTTGTGATAACATTCATAACAAATATTGCACATGTAGCACAGAAAACTTGGGTTTTGTTGTGGGATGTTTGTCTTCATCAACGGAAACTTTGCTCTTGCCAACCAGACATTCCGGGCCCAGACAGCATAACTTTGGTTCCCTAACTGGTGTTGATACAGCCCCGTTCCCCTTCTGCTCAGCCCACTGCTTCGCTGGGAAGGCTGGACCCAGCTGTGGTTCTGGGAGGGCAGTCTTCAGGAAGAGGCCGGGAGGGGAGGGGGGCGGCCTGGTGTCCTAATACAACTTTCTAAAAAGTCTATCTGGCCCCCTCATCAAATCTCAGAGGGCCTTGGCCTAACGGGGAGATATCCAGACCTACCTCCAGCCACACCTGGCCCAGTCTATAGATGGCAACAGCTCCAGCTCTTGGGCTCAAAGGGAAGGAGGTGGTGAGGTCAGGAGTACCCAGTAGCCCCAGTTCTGGGAGGCGGGCAGGATGTCTAACTAGGTGCAAATGTCAGGGCCCTGGGGCTCGAGGTACTGAACCCAGTCCCAGAGGGCGCTGGAACGAGCATGCAGGGCCTGCCCCCTTAGTATCGTGCCCTGGGGGAAGGGAACCCGCCCAATGCGCCTTCCCTAGGGATAGAGGGCGCCTCTGATGGGGCTGCTTGGAGCAAAAGCGCCAAGGACTGGAGTTGGAGAAGCCAAAGGCCTTGGGTCCTAGTTGGAGGAGGGCAGAGGCGCTAAGAACAAAGCACATGGCGACTCCAGCCCTCCCTCAGGCCCAGGTGCCTGGGAGACGCAGCTGGAGGCCGCTGCTGGGCGGCGAGGCCCGGCCCCGGGGCGCGGAGAAGGCGACGGGGTCCCCGCGCCCCGAGCTGCCAGCTGCCGGACGGGGACAGAAGAGGGAACACCAGGGGCGGCGCTGGGGCCTCCCCGGTGGGTCTGGCCCTAAACCCAATCGCCGCCCCCCTCCTCCCTCGCCTGTCCCAGGGACGCAACTCCGGGGAGGGGACGCCCTCCAGCTCCCCGGATTCAGTCTTTGGCGAGGAGCCACGGGGTCGGGCGAGCAGGCGACGAGCGGACGCGGAGACGCCTGCCCCCCGCGAAGGCACGGGGGCGGGGCTTCCTCGGCCGGCGCCCACCCCCGGGGAGCCCCGCCCCTGTCCCGGCGGCCGCGCGCGCCCCCGCCGCCGCGGGGAGGCGGGCCCAGGACGAGCCCGACGCCGGCTCACCCCCTCTCGGAGCAGAAGTCGCGGGCAGGTCGGAAGCCAGGGGCGCGCGGGAAGGGCGAGGCGGCGAGAGCGGGGCGGGGGCGCCAAGGGGCCAGGACCGCGACTCCCGCCTGGGCCGAAAGCACTTCTGCTCCCAAACTCGCGGACGTCCGGGAAAACCCAGCCTCCCGGGGCCGCTGCCTCCCCGGGCGCCCCAGCCCGAGAGCTCGACAGCGGCGGGCGAAGTCCGTTGCGCTTCTAGTCACAGAAATATGGGGACGTTAAAAATACACGCGATGTCTCCTGTACACTATGTATAGGCGCGGCCCCGCCGGGGGGAGGGGCGGCCGCTCGGGCCCAGGCAGCCCCCCCGCCGCGCGCCCGCGGGGCCGCCGAGGAGGACCGGGGGCGGCGGAGGGTCGGCCCCGCGCCTCCCCGGCCTTATTGCAGCGTCTCCTCCGGCGGGGCGAGGCTGGGCCCGCGGAGCAGCGCGCCAAAGGGGCGCTCGGGCTCCGGCCTCCGCGCGGGGCGGTCCTCTCCGAGTCAGCCCCGAGCGGCGCGGCCTCCGGGCTTCAGGCAGCGGGGAAAGGGGCCGGGCGCGGGCACAGGGTCTGTATGTAAACGGTGACAGCGGCAGGGGGCGCGGCGAGGGCTCCGGGGCCGCCGGCCGGGCGCGCTCGGGCCCGCGTGGCAGGTGCCGGCTCTCAGGAGTAGATGGTGATGACCTCGCGGCCGCCGCCGCGGACCAGCATCACCCGGTCCAGGTGCTCGGTGAGCACCTCGAGGAACTCCATGTCTGCGCGCGCGTCAAGGAGAACGCCTGGCCCCGCCCCCGCCGGCCGGAGGTCGCGGTGGAGCCCCCCCCCCCCCCACGGGCTCGGCTCTTCCACCCCAGGGCTGGGACCGCGGCCCCCCGACGCCCGCCTCGCTCCCCCACCCCGCACCTTAGGGCCAGGATACAGTTTTCGTCACCGTTGCGGTTGCGCGGAGGTCCGGGCATGTTGAGCAAAACCAGTTTGGCATCCCGGGATTTCTTCACGATGACCTCGTTCAGCCGCACGGCCGTGTGCATGCGCCGCACGTTGGACTGGTTCCTGCGGGAGGCGGGAGGCGGGAGGCGGGGAGGGCGCGTGAGCTGGGCGGCGGAGAGCTGGACCCAGCGCCCCCCTCCCCAGGCCCAGGCCCAGGCGCCCTGGGCGCCCGGCACCTGCTCAACCCCACACCTCTCCGGAGACCCCAAAGGTCAGGGGCACGAACTGAGGGCTCGTGGCTGAGTGAGGAGAGCAGGGACCCCGGCCAACCCAGAAGAGCGAATAAAAAAAAATCCGAAGCACTTACAAATTCTCCCACTCCCTTCAGGAAACACAAGAGAAGCAACGAGAGGAAGAACGAGAGAGGGGTCAGCGGAGGAAGGAGGGACTGAGGACTTGCCCCCCGCGCCAGGGCATGCTGGTCCCGCTCTCCCGGCCACACGCCCTCCTCTCTTTCACTGCCTACACCTGGGAGTGCCGACCCTCGGCCACCAGCCCAACCCCCAGGTTGTCAGATGGGGAAACCCAGACAAGGTCTGGGCTCAGTCTCCCGCGGGGACCTCCGCTGCTCGCTCGCTCTGCCATGGGGAGCAAGGACCCTGTAGGCCCACCCCACCCGACCCCCCGGCCTCCAGGCCCCTACGGCTTCATGCTGAAGAAGTCCTTGATGCCCTCGGAGGAGACCGGACTGGGGCCCTTATTCTTCTCTGCCACCGACTTGTCCTTGGTCCAGGTGAGATGCACCTTCTCGGGATCTCCCTCGCCCTCCCCCTCAGGCTCCTCCCCCGGGGACGGAGAGCTGCTGGGGCAGCTGGGAGCGCTCTGGTCGTGGATCAGCTGCACCTGAGAGATGAAGGAAAGGGCAGCACGTGACTCCTATTTAGAGACCAAAGCTTCTGCTCCCACTGGCTGGGGCCAAACCACCCAGCTGCACACCTCCTCCTCTGGCTTCTCCTCGCTGTCACCAGCTGTCTCTTCTGGGACGTTGAGGCGGAGCCGAGTGTTGGCTGGATTCTTTCTCCGGATTGAGCCACGAGACTCATCTGTGATACTCTGGATCTAGGGAGTGACACAGGTTAGCACCAGCTCTGCTCTCACTCACCACCCATTCCCTGCCAGGAGCTACCGTGGGAGCTGATGTTCAGCCACAGAGGCACGCTTTCAGGAACTGTACCAGTTGTTAAAATGTCGCAGTGCTTGCATACCAAATAGCTATTGGCCCACTGACCTGGCCGCTCCAACTCATCTGCAGAACCCCTGACCTCCCCACCATCCAGCAACCAAAGGGTTAACAGTTGGCCCAGCAAGGCTCTATCTTAGCATATGGTCCGGTACCAGTTGTGATTGGTCAGTGCACTTGCCATTTCTTTTTTTTTTTTTTTTTTTTTACTATCACCCCTGGACAACATCCTCGGAGTATTCATCTTTCCCAGCTCAAAAACGTACCCATCAGTCCTTTCCCTGAGCACCCAGTAACCACAATCTGAGAAATATATTATTCACACCTGGGAGGCCCCCTCAACCATGGTCTGTCACCCTCACCTGTAGGATCTGCCACCCATTCCACAGGCACCCTGTCACCTGCCCCCAAAGTCTTCAGTCCCAGAGTACCGTGGCTCATTTCCCCCAAGGACTCTGTTCCCTGAGGTGGGGCTTTCGTCCCAACTCCAAGGGACTAGTGGTCCCACGTTACTCACACCTGGGCAATCTTACACCCATACCCCATGGGAGGCTCATCGTCATTATCCCTGAGAACCCATCAACCACATCCTAGGAAGTGTGCCCCCAACTCCCACCATTAGCCACATCCCTAAACATCCATCTCTTACCCACTCTCACAGGGTCTGTCACATGATCCCTTGTCCCCCACACTCGCAGCCCACGTCCCTGAGGAATCATCATCCATACATATTTAGCTTCCACTGTTCTCCGTTGGGCCCCAGAAACCACATTCAGAGGGGGAAATCTGTCACCCATGCCAAAGCCCTCTGCATCCTGGCTGGCAGGCTTGGTAGGTGCAGCTGCAGTGTGCCCCTGCTGCTAGGAAGCCCGGTGCTGGGAGGGGGGGTTGAGAGGAAGAAGGGTGATGAGTAATGCTCTAGGGTGAAGGCCGTGCCAGTGACCAGGAGCATGAGCCCTGGGCCATCCCTACTGTGCAGACCCAGAGCTGGCAGGAGCTTGAGGCTCTCAGAGCCCAGCCGGGGCAACCTTACCTCCCGCTCTCGCTCATTCTTGGTTAAATGCATCTGTTTGAGGATCTGGGAACGCTGCTCCATCACCAGTGTCTTCTCGTAGGTGTAAGCCGAGATGTCGCTCTCATGCTGTGGGCGGGCAGGGATGGGGGCAAAGGAGGAAAGCAGTGAGTTCGGGTGCAAGGCCAAGGGAAGGGAGGCAGACCCCCTTCCTTCTGCCAAGCTGGGGCTTCTCTGTTTAATGACCTAGGTTAACCAATAGCTGTGGGAGGCAAGGATGAAGCACAGGGCAATGCTCCTTGAAGGCAATGCAGCTCATTCCCTGCTCAGCCCAACTCAGGACCAAGAGTATGAATGGGTGAATTAGTGAATGAGTAGATTAATTAATTACCTGGCTGAATGGAGAAGGGGAAGAAATTTTAAAGGAACATGGTGATGAATGAATACGTATATGGATGAATGGGTGGTTGAGTGAATGAATACATTAATGAATACACAGAGGGATGGGTGGGTGGATAAATAAACTGCAGGAAAAGATGGACAAGGGGCTCTGTAGTGTAATTGTGAGGGGCGTGGACTCTGAAGCCAACCAGCTGGGGTTGAAATCCTGGTTCTGCCACTTAGTTGTACTGTTGGGTAAATTACTTAACATTTCTGTGCCTTCCTAATCTATAAAATGAAAATGTTGATAGTTGTATCTATTTCACTGGTTGTTGTGAGAATTACTATATGTAAAATATATATATATATATATATAGTGCATGAGACAGTGCTTCACATACAATGACATGACTATTATAAAAGAGGAGGGAGGGAGGGAGGGATGGATGGACGGACAGACAGACTGACTCTTGGGTGACTATATGAGAGTCTGAGAGGTGGAGAAGGTGGGGAAGGGATCCACCATCATCAGCTGATGGATTTGGGAGTTGCCTTATTTGGTGTGGGGTCAAGAGGAAAGAGGACCAGGGAGGACTCCGAAGGCTCAGGAATGGCTCCTGGGCACTCACCATCTCCACCACCTCGACCTCTGCGGTGATACGTAAGTGGTACAGAAAGGTGGTCAGGTCCTTCTTCATCTGGATGCTATTGTCGTCCATCTGGGCCACCGTGAAGATACGCATCTTGCACTTCCGCCAGACCTGGAGGGGAGAAGGGGACCCAGAAAGGTCCAGCCCAGATGGAGTGAGGAGATCCAGAGTCAGAACCTCGAGAGGCCCCGTCCCTCGCCCTTCTCACCCACCTTCCCACACATACACACAGACCCGAAATCCTCTATCTCAGCGGCCTCTCCCTACAAAAACTCCCCTTCTTAGGTAAGGGTCCCCCATTAAAGTATCCCTTGCTTGGGCGGAGCATTGCTCTCCTTTACAACGCAAGCACACCTGCAAGAGGAGACCAAATCAGTTCCTAACATCTCAGTTTAAGGGAGGTGATCAGCCTGCTTTCCCAGGAGCTCTTGGGGAGGCCGGCCCTGGCCAGAGCCGGGGAGCCATGAGCGCCCTCACCTTGTGGTGCCGCAGCAGGAAGGGTAACAGCATGAGCATGCCTCCATCGTGCACGATCCACCAGACGTCGATGCTGCCCTCGGAGAAGCGCTCGGGATTCCCGGGGAACATGGAAACGTTTTTGGTGACCAGCAGGGCCAGGTGACCAGCTGTGGTTTCCCGGACCAGCTCTGGAGAAGGCCAGAGACAGGGCCAGATGGGAAAGCAGTGATCCTGGTCCCCTCCCGCACCAAGCAGCAGTCACAGAGGCTCCTGGCTCCCAGCGTCTCACCCCACCCTGCCTTGGCCTTGGCCTGAGTCATCAGAAAACCAGCATCCATGTAGGTTTCATCACTTAATCTTGTTTGGATTTGGGAAAACCTCTCAACCTCGCTGGGCCTCAGTTTTGCCATCTGTCAAGTGGCAATAACACCACCTGCCCTTCCTATTAGGAACTCTTCTGTGCACCTCATTTATCCTCCCAACTGCCTTCTTTTTTTTTTAAGATTTATTTATTTATTTATGATAGACATAGAGAGAGAGAGAGAGGCAGAGACACAGGAGGAGGGAGAAGCAGGCTCCATGCCGGGAGCCCGACGTGGGACTCAATCCCGGGACTCCAGGATTGCGCCCTGGGCCAAAGGCAGGTGCTAAACTGTTGAGCCACCCAGGAATCCCCCTGCCTTCTAACTATGACCCAACTATAAAGGACACAGAAGAGCCTGGAGTCAGTAGGGCAGCCTCTAGTTTAACCAGCTACGTGACCTAGAGCAGGATCCTCAATCTCTCTGTGCCTGTTTCACACCAGTAAAGTAGAGATAACAGGTAATAGCCCTCACAGGACTGCTGAGGGGACGAGAGGCTTAGAGAAAGCCTCAACTTGTCTCACACACAGAACACAGTCTACAAATGGTAGTTATATTATTACCAAGGAATCTAGTGCTCAGAGAGGGGAAGTCACTGGTGAACCAGCACACAGCTAGGAAGGGCCAGAGGCGAGGTTTAGACCCAGGCCTCTCTGACTTCATGGCTGTAGCTGTTTCCACTGCCCTCCACTGACTCCCTCCCAGGGCCCACCAAGCTCTGCAGGGTCCCAGACTACCCTGAGTTCACACCTGAGTCCCCAGCACCCAGCACAGCCTCTGGCATGGGGCCAGCTCTGAACACCAACACCTGCATATTCCACACTTGTCATGTCTAGGAAATAGCCCCAGGGCCCAAGAAGGAGAAGCCACAGCCCGACACTGCCCCCAGCCCACCCAGTGTTACCAATGAAGTTCCTCCACGTCTGATGATCTTCCTTCTGCCGCCAGTTGCGGGGCCAGCCGACGAGCACGGTGTTGTGCTGCAGCCCCCCGAGGCCCCCAGACTGAATCAGATGTGACACACCATCACGCAGGTTGGAGGAAATCACCACCTGGCAGAAGCCTTTCACCTTCTCTGCCTCCATCAGGCGCCGGATGGACTAGGGATGAGGGGGCGGGGAGGGGGTGGCAGCATGTCAGATGAGGCTGAGCCTCAGGCCTCCCTGGCCCTGCACAGCCCCTCCTCCTCGGGGCCTCCCTTCCTCCTGTCTCTCCCCTCCATCACCCCCATCTCCCTGAAGCTCAGCTCCGATCAGGTCAGCCTCTGGCACCAGAATCGTGCATGGCTCCCCATCACCCATGACCCCCATTCCTTGTTGGTCCATCAAAGCTCTTCACAACCTTACCCAACACTTCCCCGCACCCTGCCAGCACTGCCAGCCCTCCACCACCTTCCAGACCTCCCCCTCCCACTGTATATTCCACCCTACCTGGTTCAACCCAAATGTTAGCTTCTCAGAAACCACCCCCCACCCAGACCAGAATGGAACCGGGCTTCTCTGCGTGCCCAGACAATTTGCTTTTAACAACTTTTAAAAGTCAGCATTAATGATAAGCATTTTAAATGTACATTGCACCTGGATTATGAGGTTAGTGTTTTTGATGCTCTCGTTTTATAGATGAAGCTATTGAGGTTCAAAAGAATTAAGACTTGCTTGCGGCCACATGCTAATGAGTGTCCCCATTCCACTCCAGAGCCCTGACTCCATCCCCCATACCCTGAACTACTACCCTGATGCCAGAGGGCTTCGGCTCCTACCTCTGCCACCTCCTGGCTGTGGGACCTTGGGCAAATCACCTAACTTCTACGAGCCTCAGTTTTCCCATCTGTCAAATGGGGGTCGTGACCACTACGTCATTTAGAAACAGGCAGGATTACAAGACATGATGTAAGGTAGAATGTTGCCTGACAGACTGTAAACACTCAACACATTCTATTGCTCTGATGATGTGAACTCCAGTGAAGCCCCATCAACAGCAGACGGGCTTGGAGCCTTCTGGGTGTGTTCCAGCTTCCCAGTAGCCTGTGAGCGCCTTGGGGGCTGAGATTCAGTCTCATACATCCCCCATCTCCCCATGCCTAGTACACAGCACATTCTCAGCCACTGCATGTTGAGGGAAGCTGCCCAGTGGAGGCCTCCAGCTCTGGGCCCTGACAGATTGGTGTGAACGGCCCAGTGAGGCAGAAACAGCAACTGTCACAAGCCATTAGGGGTGCCCCTCCCCATCTCTCCCTGCCTCTCTCTGGCCCCCTTTCCTTTCTCCATAACTAGCCACAGCCCCAAGGGGAGAGAGGCAGGGATCAAAGACAGAACCCACTTCCTCCGCCACCCACCAGGTTCCAGACACCTGCGACTGCCCCATAATGCAGAGGGGCCTGCCCCTGCCCACCCTGGCTCTAGACACTGCTCTGAGAGCATGGGCCCATGGATGGGGACAGGAGCAGGTGACCCAGAGCCAGGGTCCCAGGCATAAATCTCGGCTGTGCTTCCAGCCAGCTTTGTGACTTTCGGCAAGCTGCTTTCCCTCTCTGGGCCTGTTTCTTCCTGTACTAAGTGAATGCAGTGCCAACTCCATGTAGTGTAGGGATCGCAAGAATCAGGGATGTGGAAGCACTTGCAAGATTCCTATTTTGGCAGGGAGAAGTCTGGAGCAGGAGTCAAGTAGTCCTAACCTGGGTCTCTGTTTTCTGTCCTTAGACAAATGCCCTGACTTATCTAAGCCTCAGTTTCTTTATCCATAAAATGGGCCCGTTTAGGGGCACCTGGGTGGCTCAGTGGTTGAGCATCTGCCTTTGACTCAGGTCGTGATCCCAGGGTCCTGGGATCAAGTCCCACACCGAGCTTCCCACAGGGAGTCTGCTTCTCCCTTTGCCTGTGTCTCTGCCTCTCTCTCTCTTTCTCTCTCTCTCCCTCTGTGTGTGTGTGTGTGTGTGTGTGTGTGTCTCATTAATAAATAAATAAATAAAACCTTTAAAAAAGAGAGAGAGAGAAACCTGTCTTCCTGAGTGCCCTGCCCTTCCCCTCCCACCAGGACCTTGGCTCACCTCCTCTGCCCGCTGGGCCTGGGGATGGTTGTCGAGAAAGGTGCCCTCAAGGACGGAACCCACAATGGTCAGGCCCTTCCCTGCCTTGAGCTGGGAGGTCAGTGAGAGCAGTTGTGGGTGTACCACATTCTGGTCTTGGTCCACACGCACCAGCACCAGTAGCTGTGGCCTGCAGAGGATGCAAGGTCGTGTGAGCCATTCAACACCCACCTAACCTCCACCCACCACACACCACACACCCACACACGGTACCCCTGTGAGTTTACTAGCCATCTGTCCTCTATAGCCCCACCCACCTATACCCCCATCCCTCATCCATCCACCTAAACATCCATCCATCTATTTCCTTGAACATCAACCCATCCAACCAGACACGCACATCCACCCACCCACCTTCTCATCTCTCCATCCACCTCACTTATCCATCCATCCATTCACCCACCCATCCATTTTATCCACCAGTCACCCACTTGTATCCATATTAATTTATCTATACATGCATTATTCACCTAATTATCTAACATCCACCTGCCACTGTCCATTTACAAATTCATCTATTCAGTTCAAGAGCATTCTCTAAGCACCCTGGGCTAGACCCCGTGTCAAGAATTTAAGAATTCACAGACAGATCACGCAAAGCCCTGGTCTCTGGTAGCCCCAGGTTAGCAGACATCAGCAAGCGCCAGCCAACTATGTGCTTGGCATGGTTCAGAGTTCAGGCCTTACTCTCAGCAAAGTGACCTGAGGGAGATGAGTGAGGGCCAGGCTCGCAGAGCCCTCAGCTAGAAAACACCCTGGGTTGAGAGGAGGGAAGTTAAGATTCTGCTTCCAATACAGCCTTCCATGAGACCCTCTCTGGCCCCTGACTTTCACACGAATAAAGTAGAGGGATTATTATTAGTCTAGAGATTTCTAGGAGTCTCTGTAACTCTCAAAGTGAATGAGGCCACCTCTCCCAAAGCAAATGCTACATGGTATTACATTCATCTGTCTCTGTGTGTGCCTTCTCCATGGAACCGTTAGCTCACTAGGTCCCACAGACTGGAAGGGCGCCTGGCACACACCATGCATTCATACATTTTTAAAACACATGGTGGAATGAATGGAGGGCTGAAACGATGGTAGCTCAGCCCGGCCCCAGGTGCTGCAGGTAAGGAAGGTCAGACTCGGCTGGGGCTGAGAAGGAAACCACTGTGGTGGGAATGGTACTGATTATACAAAGCAAATGAGGAGGATCAGACCCTGCTCCCTTCCTGTCCTTCCCCTGGGCCCTACCATGAGTGCCTGGCCACCTACCTCCAGTTCTTCGTATGTGGGGGCCCTTCCTCCAGGCGTAAGAGGGCATAGCGTGCAGCACTGAGGGACAGGCCTCGGATCCCATCGCCCCACTCCTTCTCTGCCCTAGGGGCCCGAGGGGGATCAACCAGGAAAGAAAGCCAAGGGCATCAGTAAGAACCACACACACTGAAACGGCTGCCCCAAGGCAGAAGATGTGCAGCCATCCTGCCACCTCCTTTTCTCAAAGCTTCACCTCTCCTTCAGCTCCTGCCTTCTGTCTCCCAATCCCACCCATCACTCCTTCCCCTTCCCCATTTTTCCTTTATCCCCACCCCTTCCCACCCTTCCCCATTCCCTCCCCTTCCTATGCTTACCCTCGGTACTCAATGTACTTGTAGATGAGCCCAGCGATGAGCATGGCCACCAGGGCATAATACCAGGAGCAGATAAACATGAGGGCCAGGCAGAGGCTCATGCCCAGGAAGGAGAGTGTCCTGGATGATGGAGGAAGACCCAGCTTCTGAGCCCTGGCAGAAATGTCCCTGGTGCTGGAGCTCAGACAGCTGGAGTTAGATAGGGTAGGGAAGGAGACCCTCTCCAGAACCCTTCTCATGCTAGTTGGGCTACAAAAGCTGGAGACATGGAGGAATGTCAAATCCCTATTTGAGTTTTGGATCCTTAGGCCTAGGGGATGGGCTGGGGTGAGGTGGGGGTTGGGGTGGAGATGAGAGGGTGGTTCTGTCAGGCAGGGAAGGGGACAGGGCACCTACCAGTGGTAATATCGAAAGCGTGGCCTCCAGTTGGGTGTCCTCAGCAGTGTCTGGACTGCACAAGCCAGGTTCACAAACATGTAGCACATCAGGAAGAACCTAGAACACAGAAAAGACCCAGGAGAGACAGAGATGCAAAGGGAGGCAGAAAGAGAAAGAGAAACATAAGAGAAGAAAGGGCAGGAAAGAATAAGAATTTGAGGAGGTGATCAAATCACATTCTCATGCTTCAGAAGGGATTCAAAGGCCAAATCCCCTTACAACACACCTTGATCCATGTGGGAATGAATCTCCATATAACAAAAGACAGACTGTTAAACAATTGGGTGGGCTATCCAGGGCCACAACCAGAGGATCCAGGTAGAGAGACACGCCCCCTCCCTCAGAGCTATTGGGAGGGAAAGAGGCCAGCACGCACATAGAGAGGATGGGGGCGACCTCGTCAAGGGATGCGATGAGGATGCCAATCTCACAGATGCAGGCAGTCAGGAGCAAGGCCCATGTTGGTTCTCCATTTGCTTTGCCATGGCCAAAGACCTGGAGAGAAAGCAACCATCGTAGAGGTCTGAGATCTTAGAGATGTCTCATCTCTCCTCCAATCTTGGGAATCAGTGCAACAGAGGCAGAAATCCCCTAACCAGTGAGGAAATGGGGAGCAGATGCTGTATCCTTCAGGGGGTATGCAAGGGGATGCCAGGCTTTGGCTCTGTCTCTCTTACTCTGGCATTGGTACCTCAGTGCAATGAAGTTTGAATGATCACTTAAGGAGAAAAGAACCACCTGTGGGACAGATAGAGAGGAGCCCTGGGAGCCAGCAAGTGGCCATGACCATGTGCTGCATAAATCTTTTTTTTTTTTTTAAGCACCATGGAGAGAGCTTGCCCTTTGGCTGCCTCCCTATCTGATCACTCAGCCAAAGGAGGGCCATTTGTTTCTCCCCTCAGAGCAGACAACTCTGCCCCAAGAGATGGCACTGCCATGGGCCAAATCCCAAATAAGGCACACCCATTCTTCTCAGTGGCAGTGCAGAGCGGAAGGGCCTCGGGGGGCATAGGCTCACTGGGTGGCCTCTCTGGGCAATGGCTTGGCTGGCTGGTGTAGTGGATGGGCTGTTCTTCTCACACTCCACCTCCCACTGACCTGCAGGAAGGGCACGATGCCATCCCGGGAGATGGCCTGCAGCAGGCGTGGGGCCCCCGTGAGGCTCTGCAGCCCGGCCCCACAGGTGGAGAAGAAGGATCCAATGACAATGACCCAGGGGGATGGCCAGGCCAGTGTGCCCACCACCAGGTTGCCATTCACAGCTTCTCCAAACCTGGAATGAAGCAGCGAGGGGATAGGAGATGCTGGATGAGCAATGCTGCCTCAATTTCCAGGGCATGTCTCCCACACCAACCTCAGGACCAGCTGTATGCCCACTCCAGGGCTAGGCTCCAAAGGAGCAAGAGGAGGAGACAGGGCTTGTAAGGCCCTGGGGATTTTCTGACTGTGTGGTCTTGGGCAATTCGTTTGCTCTCTCCTTGCCTCAGCTTCCTCAGCTGTAAAGCAGAACCATTATAAACCTATCTCATGTGATTGGTGACAAGATAAAAGGAGATAGCACAGGTAAAATGCTCAGCAGCATGCCTGGAACAAGATGCCAAAAATGATTAGAGCAAATGGTCAATTATGGGGGCGCCTGGGTGGCTCAGTCGGTTAAGTGTCTGCCTTCAGCTGAGGTCATGAACCCAGGATCCTTGAATTGAGCCCCACATCAGGCTGAGCAGGGAGTCTGCTTCTCCCTCTCCCTCTGCCTGCTGCTCCTTCTGCTTGTGCTCTCTCTCTGTCTTTCTCTCTCTCTCAAATAAATAAATAAAATCTTTAAAAATAAAAAATTATCAATTGTGTAAAACTATGTTAATCTGGTAAAATCTCTTAGCTTATTAGAATGTGTCTCCATCTGAAAAATGGGGTTCTGGTCTCATCATATGGTCATGGTTATGCAGTGTGAGAATCAAAGTAAAGCATTTTCTAACACTATCTTAAATTGAAAGATGCTGCCTCTGTAGGCAGAGATAGCCCTGTCACTGGAGTGTATAACCAGAGGTTTGCTCAAATGGGCCATTGCTGAAGGACTACAGATGAAGGATTTTACTGGATGACCTGCTGAATCTTTTGGAATCCTGTGGGAGGTCTACGATCAAATGAAATAAGTGGAGATTAAGTTGCCCTAAAAGTGAATAAGTGCAATATGTGCAAATTGTCCATTTGGCCAAGTCACTCCTTTGCTTAAAACCTGTCAGAGTTTCCCCCATCTTCTATAAAATAAAGCTCTAATGTCCTGGTACCAAAAACCAGGCTTCCAGAACTGGTTCCAGCCTCATTTCCCTTACAGAAGCCACGATGGCACCATGGAAACTGACTTCTGTGACAAGACCTCCTACTTCACCCGGCTAGTGGTACATGCCCACATCCTTCAAAAGCGTATGTTCCAGAAGCTCTGAATTGCTTATAGCTACAGGCACCCACATGCACATGCACACACACACACACACACAGCTATTTCTCTCCTCCACCTTTGTTCATGCTGTTCCCACTGCCTAGAGTGCCCTTCCCACTCTTAGTCACCTAAGTAATCTCTACTCAACATTTGAAGTGAGAAGGATAAATGAGAAAATGTGTAGAAGGCACTTCCAGCATCACCTCCTCCTCCCCAGCCCCCTGCACACTGAATTGCAGTCTCCTTGTACTACCAGAGCCCCTGTACTTTATTTTATCCCACTTCTGCTGCTCCACATTCCAAATCTGTTGTTGACTATGGTTACCAGCCCCGAAAGAGCTCCTTCAGGACAAGAAGCATGTGTCATTTATGTTTATTCCCCCCAGAACTCTGGACAGTGACCAATAAATAGACATCTAGGAAATGTTAAATGGGTTAATAGATTTTAAAGAAAAAAAAGGGAAGTAGCATTAGAGAGAGAGAGAGATAGAGAGAGAGAGAGAGAGAGAGAGAGCATCCAAAATTCTTGAGCTGGAGTGACAGGAGAAAGATAAAATATAAGAAAGTGGGTTTGCAAGCAGTCCCCTGTTACCTCCCTCCCACAATTCCCCTTGCACAGGCTCAGCACTCCCTTCTGGGTCTGTTTCCCAGAACTTGGCCCCCTAAACCCACCACCCAGAACAGGATCAGCCCTGATTCCCTTACTTACTTGTCCCGCAGGACGACCCCCTCAATGCAGGCCCCAAACAGAACAACAGAGCTGATATCTGTAGCAGGGGATGAAGGAGAATCCCCAAGGTGACGTTCCCCTTTCTCCTCCCAAACCAGCTGGGCGGGAGGCAGCGGCTTCAGCTGCCCTCCCTCCAGGCCTCCCCACCCAGTGTGGTTTCAGACCAGCAGTGCAGGATACAGACAGCAGAGGTGGTGGCAATGGCCAGGATGGTGCCAGTGGGAATTGACTTCTGGGCATCCCGTAGGTCTCCAGAGCGGTTAGAACCAGCCATGATCCCTGTAAACAGAGGAGCAGCTAGGACAGTGTCCACAGGAGACCAGACAGAATAAGAAGAAAGGACAGCAGCCTCGGAGTCAGGAAGCCTGGGATCTAGTCCTGGCATACCACCTGGTGTGAGACCTTGGGCACATTACTTGGCTTCCCCCAGCCTTAATTCCCTCATCTATGCAATGGGAACTGGACTGTTAGCTCCTGTCTATGTGATGAGATTGTAGGACTAAGAAATTCCCCCACATCATCATTGACTCTCTCTACCCATCACTCCCAGGCTGAATCCTCCCTCTCTGAGCTCCCCTTCACCTGTGACTGAGGGGAAGTAGATGCCAACCAGCAGGGTGAAGTAGGAGGTCATATCACTGAAGACATAAGGATGGTCCATGTCGATAGGGGTGCCCTCCACCAGGCCCACCGAGGGCATCCCACGCCTCTCCACAATCACCCCTTTGGTTAGGTAGGAGCTCCAAAGATTCTCTGTGGGGGGAGACAAGATGTTCATGAGGAAGACCAGAAATCGGGGTGCTAGAGCTATAGGGCCAGGAGGTGGGGTGGACAAAAAAGAAGGATCAAGGTCAGCCATTTCTCACTCCTCCTGGAGGCCTTGGCTCTATTTTATTTCCACCAACATTTCCTAAACTCCTGCTTTGGGCCAGGTCATGTGTAGAGGCTTTGTACATGAATCATATCTAGTCCTTGCCCTCAAATAATCCAGTCTGGTGGGGTGAAAAAACACATAAAGACCTATCTCTGACCGATTCAACATTCTCAAACTGATCTCAGTGCCCAGACACCTCAGACCTTTTTTGCATCCTTTATCTCAACAAATGGCATCACCATCAATTCAGACAGTTTTATGTTGCCCTCAACTACTCCCCTCCCCCCTCTATTTCAAACCATCTCCAACTTCTGTCCATCATTCCTCTAAATATTTCTCAAATATGCCCCTTCTCTCCTTTCCAGGGCTCCCCCACTTCTGCACTATTGACATTTTGAGTCAGATAATTCTTTGTTACGGAGAGCTATCCTACAGCACTGCAGAATGTTTAGCAAAATCACAGCTTCTACGCATTAGATGTCAGTAACAACCATCTAGTAGTGATGGCAAAAAATGTCTCCAGACATTGCTACATGTCTCCTGATGGGCAAAACAGCCCTGGGGGAGAACCACTGCTCCATTCCCACTGACATCACTCCATCACTCTAAGTTAGAAAAACATCATCTCTCACCTGGACTCAGCATTAGCATCCTCCTGGACTCCCTGCCTCTGTTCTCTCTCCCTTTTACCTCACCCATATGATAAGCCAGAGTGAACCTTTAGAAATGATCTGACCATGCTCATCCCTTATTTGAAACCCTCTGGTGCTCCTCATTGCCCTCAGGACGTGGTTCAAACCCTTCAACATGGCTTCCAAGGCCTGCCACAATCTGGCTTATGCCAGCCTCTCTGACATCATTTCTTGCCCCTCCTTCCTTTGTACTTTATGCCCCAGTCATACTAAATTATTTGTGGTTGGAAAGACACAATATGCTCTTCTCTGTCTGCATGCTTTCAGGCAAGCTGTTCTTCTGCCTTAAGTCCTTTATTCCCCTAGTATAACTCAAAATCTCTTATTTTTCCCCAAAATCCTTCTCAGATGAGTCTAGGAAACCTTGTCTTGCCACCTTATACACATGACCCATCTCTCCCCTGTAAGGTTTCTGTTCATTGAATCTACATCTACTCATATCACAATTTATTTCCTAATACATCTGTGTCTGCCATTAGACTCCTTGAAGCCAAAGACTATGACTTATTTATGTCGTATTCCTGGTGCTCAGCACAGTGCTAGACATTAAGTAGATGCTTAGTGAATAGTTGTTAAACTAATGACTTTCATTCCTACTAGGTGGTAAGATACTTGAAGGCTCCCTTTCATCTCTCTTCCTCCATGATGCCAAGGACAGAACATGGCCCAGAGTAGGTGCTCAATTAAAACTGACTGAATTTAAGTGAATCCCAAGGAGAGTTCCTTAATCCTGACCGTTTAACCCACAATCCCTGTAGTGTTCCCTGGACATCAGCCCTCTTCCCTCCCCCAGACCTTTGATGAGGCCACTGGCAGCGCCAGGGATGCCCTGGATCTCCGTGACATTATTTCGGGTGAAGTACTCATCACAGGTGGCGTTGAGGAAACGGGAGGAACAGAAAAGGCCCCAGAGCCGTGTGGTCACCGTCTCATTTCCTTCCCAAGCCAGCTTGGCACAGACATCAAAGCCATGGCGAGACAGTGTGCGGTTCCCCAGGAGGCAGATCCTAGGGAGAGAAACAAGGGAGGAAGATGGGGGAGGGACATAACCTTGTCTTGGCTTCACAATAGAACCACCGGGGGAGCTCTAAAAAACACAGATCCCAGGGCCCCATATCCAGAGATTCTAATTTAATTGGGATGGAGCACAGAGTCGGTGTTTTTTCAAAGCTACCCCAAGTGATTTTAATATGCAGCCACCGCAAAGCACCGTTTTGGTGCAAAGCTGTGTTTCAGCACCACGGACAGCAGTCTCTGAACGCCGTCCTAGCCGTGAGATTTTCAGGAAATGTGTCCTAAAGAGGCAGAACCCACAGAGATCTGAGCCCCTAGACCCTTTCTTCTGTGATCTTTCCCAGGATAGAGAATAGGACAACACTAATAAGTTGTCCTATTCCAGGAATTTGTCCCCATCCAGGAAATGCTTCCTAACTTAAACAGTCATCCCTTCAGAAATCGTCCCACTTGATTCTTCTTAAGTCCACCCCACCAGCAAGCAGTTGACCCTCAAAAGGGAAACTGTGCCAACCTCCAGGAACATTACCCCACCCTGTAGAGATTTCCCCCAAACCAGGGGAGATTTTCCCTCCCAAGGGAGGTTGCTCTGAATCCACAATCACTCAGATTCTGAGAGATGAGGTGAGGGACGTTGGCAGAGGCTGGCATCACAGACCCTGAAACGGAGCCAGGGAGAAGAAGGACAATGCCTTAGGCTCAGAGCAACAGCACTTACGGGAAGTTGGGTGGGTCGAAGGCAGATTTGATGACCCCAGCATAGATGGCCAGGATGGAGAGGATGACACAACCCAGGAAGACAAGGGCAAACTTGTTGACATACTTGACGCCCACAAATACCACAGTGGCCATGCAAGTGAGCACACAGGTGCCATATACACGCATATTGTTCAACATGGCTGCTGCCTCCCCACTGGCATCTTCTGCCTTAAAAATGGCCATAGCTGGGAAGAGGTAAGCCTGTGGAAAGGAGGCAAGGATGTCAGGTGAGTGACACAGCAAGAACCAACTAAGAATCACCCCCAAGGATATAACCTGAAGTGCAGGAAGCACTTTGGAAAAAATACGCTCATCATAGCATATCTACAGAAGTGTAAGACTGGAAATGGCATCCACTGATAAGAGGAAATGTGATCATCTGTATCCTTTTGGCACATACATTTATATTTTCTAAAACTTCCATGTTTATTATTATTAATGTTTATGTTCTTTAAAAAAGTTATTTTCACTCTAAATGTTATTTACAAAGGGAGTTTCTAGCTATTTAGGGAAATCTATAGAATTCTACATTACAAAGACAGAATATAATATCATATAGTTAAAACAAAAAAAAATAGAAGGAAATACACCCAAATGTTAATGGTGATTTCGGGCAATTGTTATTTCCCTTTTTACATTCTTTGGTATTTTTCCAATTTCACACAATGGGCAGAACTGCTTTTATAATAATTTTTAAATTATTTAATTGTTTTAAGTCATGGAGGTCTATTATTATCCTCTCAGAATTTGGCCCTTTGGTCTTTTATTTGCCATCCATCCTCCCTGTCCCCATACTCCTCCATTCTGCCCCAAACCCAGAAGCTGCATCTTTTAGTTCTAGTTCTCCAAGACAGTGTGGTAGAGTGGAAAAGCACTGGCTTTGGGGTCAGAAAAGCACAGGTTCATATTCCTTCCACATGTTCCCTAAACTCCCTGAACTCTGCTTTCCTCATCTCAAATTCTTCTCTTTTGCAACCCACTGGTCACCAGCACCAGCCTGCCTGGACAATGAATATCCACAGAGAAATCAGTACAGTCCCAGGCACATGGTAGGCAATCACCTACTACGTAGCTATGATGTGACATTATTTTTATTATTTCTACCACGATTTTACTCTTAACAACCCACCTCTGCCATTGGTAGCTGAATGACCTTGAGCAAGTCATGTCACCTCTCTGAACTTCTCATTTGTAAAATGGGCATAATAATACTTGATCCTTGTGAGGATTCAAGATAATGACTGTAAAGCAATTGGAACTCTGCTGAGAGCACAGTGGGAGCCCAATGAACGACAGTTGTTCACGTTACGTAATTACCGTATCTTGTCTCCCCAACTAGATTGTGAATTCTTTAAAGACAGAACTACACTTCCTTTTGACCTCACTGAGTGGTTTGGACCTCTCCCCAGGAGGAGACGAGGAAGCATTGGTTAACTGACTGACAGCCTGGAACCCCACACCTCCTCCTTGGCCCCTCTCACCAGTAGGATTTCGATGGTGCCCAGGATGTACATGGCCCCAGCAAAGGTAGTGCCCAGGTAGAAGCAGAGGCCCACGGCGCCCCCAAACTCTGGGCCCAGAGACCTGGAAATCATGTAGTAGGAGCCGCCAGCTGCAGAAAGAACCTAATGTCAGCAAGAAGTTCAAGGGGACCTGGGCTGCCATTGAGGGTGAGGGGGCTCAGGGACAGAGGTGAGAAAGGAGTTGTTCTGGGCCTCACACCTTACACGGTGCAGCCTAGGACTGGTGGGAGACTCAGCCAGCCACTCTGAATGGATTTTGCAGCACTAATTACCATGTTGCTAATTACCCCTCTAAGGAGGTCATGGCTCAGAAAAATAGGATGACAGAGAAGAGGGTCTCAGGCAAAAAGGAGATCTTGCATTGACCTGTTCAACTCCATAAACTGCTTCCCTCCCTTCTGCTTAATACTGCTGCCCCCACCCACCCCACCAAATCACAGCCCAGCCCCCAGGCTTGCAATATTGCCTCTCCTGGTCCTGACAGCCCATGAAGCCTGTGGCTCTGTCCTTCTTTCCAACCATCCAGGCACCCCTCCCGACCATCCAGGTCCCTTTCCCCTCAAACAGCCCCATCACATACCAGGTACAACACCATTAGTTGCAATTGCACTCATGGAGATGGCCGTGAGCATGGTCTGTGAGGAGAGAGATCATCAAAGTGGCAGCTAGGGTGGGGGCCGCAGTGCCCTGGGAAAGGGCCAAACCTTCCTACCCCATAAACACCTGCCAAACCCACAAGTCCTTGCTGAGCTTCTCCCTGGTCCTGTTCCAATTTCTACTCCTGCCAAGTCCTTCTTGTCAAGAAAACCTCTTATTCACCATGCACACAGGAGAAGCACAAGCTACAGCATCAGAGAGCTCTGGAAATCCCAGCTTGGCCTCTGACCAGCTGTCTGACCTGGGACAAGTCACCTCACTTCCCTAAGCCTTGGTGCCTTTATCTATAAAATAGGTACACTGTAGGGGCGCCTAGATGGCTCAGTCAGTTAAGTGACTGCCTTTGGCTAGGATCATGATCCCAGTATCCTGGGATTGAGCCCCCACATCATTGGGCTCCCTACTCAGTGGGGAGCCTGCTTCTCCCTCTCCCTCAGCCTGCCACTCTCTCTGCTTGGGCTCTCTCTCTCTCTCTCTTGAATAAATAGATAAAATATTTTTTTAAAAAATAAAATAAAATATATATACTGTATTCCTGCCTAAATGCATATCCTGAATCTGATCGTGAACAGATACGTGACAAACCCAGACCAAAGGACATTATACAAACTAACTGATCCATACTCTTCCAAAGTGTCAATGTCATGCAAGACAAAGGAGGAGCTGTTACAGATTAATGGAGGCTAAAACGATCTCATAAATGAATATAAACATGATCTTGAATTTTTCTTCAGTTACCAAGGACATGATTGGGACAATTGGCAAAATCTGAATAAGGCCTGCAGATAAAACCTTATTAATGTGTCACTGTTAAGACATCATTAATGTATCAACACTAGTTTCCTGGGTTTGATAATTGTACTGTGGTTATGTAAGGGAATGTCCTCGTTTTTAGTAAACACACGCTGAAGGATTTAGGATAAAGAGGCATCATGTCTGCGACTTGCTCTCAGATTCAGGAGGGAAAAGGTAGTACTTAAGAGAGAGGATGGAATAAATATGATAATGTATTAACATTTTTCCTCTTCTTGCAAATTTTCCATGTCTGAAATTATGTCAAAATAAAAGTTAAAAAGAAATAAAATAGGTGTACTAGCATCAGTACACACGCAGATGTGGCTCAAGGGTCACGTGTGAGGGAATGGAAACATGACGAGAAGGAGGTGGTTAGTAAATATTTGACTTTTTAGGGAGGTGGAAAGGATTCTGTTACAAAACTGTTTGTGGCATACTCTCATGTTTTGTGAGTCTGGGCCTACCAAAATATTAACAACTGTAGTTTTCTAGGTGGATTTGATTTCCTTCTATACGCCTATCTTTTTCATCAATGAATCTGCATTACTTGTATAATTATACACACACTCACTCACACACACGCAAACACAGATCTAGGTGAAACCTGGTTAGCGGCCATCAGGGACCAGCCTGTGAGAGGCAGGAAGGACCAGTCAGACCTAATTTACTCTCAAAGATCATACACAGTGGTTCCTATAAAAAGCTCAAGTCTCATGCTTCCCCACCCCCTGCCACCCCTGGGGTCCCTGCTCTGGCCCAGTAGTCAGGGGGTGGGAAAGGGAAGGTGTCACTCACACAGGAGCAGCAGATGAAGACCATGCAGAAGGCTTCCATGATGCCTGCGATGCCCACCACCCAAGTGAGTCGCAGGAAGAGGATGACACCAAAGATGTTCTGCAGGCACGGGAGGTACACGCCCATGAAGGTGCCCATGCGTGGGGCCTGCCAAGGACGCCAGCATCAGTTTCTGCAGCTCCTAATCACTATGAACGTCCCAGACCCACTCCTTCTCCCCGTTCTCCATCCCCATCCCTTCATCCCTCCTCCCTCTGGTTTTTACCCCCCTTCCCTCTCCCCCCTTCTCCTTCATCTCTATCCCTCATCTCCCATCTCTTCCTCACCCTCAACCCCTAACTCCTATCCTTCTGCCTCCATCATCCATCCCTTCAACTAACACTCTTTTGTCTCCCCATCCTTCATCCCCTCTACCCCTTCTTCCTCCCTCATCCATTTTTCCCCAAGGCCGTCACCTGCACTGGCTTCTTTTTTCCACCCTCATTGTTTTCTGCCTCTTCATGCTCCCTACTTCCCTGGGGCAGGTTGGTGTAGTTGGCCAGGCCACTGAGCAGGGAGGACACCATGGGGCTGGTGTCCATCTCCTCCTGTGAGGGGAGGGTGGCAGTGATAAGACTCAAGAGCCTGGGGGAGGGCCAGGTGACTTACATGGTAGGAGGCAGGGAGGGATGGGGGCAAGGAAGGCAAACCACTGGGGCTGGGATGACATGGGGAAGGAGGAGGAAGAGGCATGGAAAACAGGGAAAGAAGATGGTGGGATAAGGCGAGGGAGTATCAGGGGTAATGGGAAGGAGAAGAAGGTGGACCTGAGGAGGAAGTGGAGAGAAGAACACTTCCTGAGGGAGGGAAGGCAGATGAATGAGGAAATGAACTGGGGAAGGGGGGAGACCCCAGCAACCCACCTCAAACAGGGCCATGTTCTTGCCATCATACTCCCTTCCTTTCTCTGTGTCAGTGCTGTTGATGAAGGGGCTGCTCTCCTTGGGGTTGCCATCACCTGAGAAGGCAGAGGTTCCCATCAGGGGTCCAGCACCAACTGGTTGTCATCCCTGTGTCTGCGCATCCAGCTGTGTGGCCACTTTAACTCCCTGCACCTCAGTTTGCACATTGGAAAAACCGAGCTAGCCGCGTTTTAGTTGACAACATGTATAAAGAGCCTAGTGCACTTCCTGGCACATACTAAGTTTTTAATGAACACATGAGTGCTTCCTTGCTCTTGGGGGTCCTTCTTCATTCAGCAGGGCACCTCAGACTCTCCAGGTTCCCTTCCTTGTCCATAACTGGGACCATGGTGGTGTTCTGGGGTGGAAGCATGCTCTCTCCCAGAGGCAAAGATAAAGAATACTACAGCTCAAGGCCCAAAGGATACTCCACCTCTTGGAGAAATGACCCATTTGGCAACTCCTACGCAACTCATGCATCTTCAGTCAACACATATTTACTGAATCTCTCCCATGTGCCAGCATGGGCATGTGGAGGGAGGGAAGAGTAGACAAAGACTAAGTCACCACTTCTGCCCTCAGGGAACCCACAGGCAGGAGAGATAAACCAGTATTCAGGAATTTCCAACTGAGAGTGGTAAATTCTGTGACTGAAGATGAACTAGGGACTGTGGGAATACAAGAGAGACATTCAGCCCAGCCTGGGAGGTCACGGAAGGCTTCCCAGAGGAAGTGACGAGTAGGCTGAGAACTGAAGGATGAGTAAGAGCTAGACCGGGAGGGAGACAGGAGGGTGTTCCAGGCAAAGAGAACAGCAGAACAGCATGTTCGCTGGCCCAGAGGGGGAGTGAACAGAGTCGGTCAGAGAAGCTGAAAGAAAGTCTGAGGAAGGGGCACAGAGGGAGGGGCTGAAAGGCGGAAAGTAACCTATGAAAAGATGAGCCTCAGAAGGTATGGGCTGGGTCCTTAAATGATTAGCAAAACATGTTAAAGATTTTGGCCTTCATCCAGAGGACAATGGGAAGTCATGAAGAGTTTCAGGCCAAGAAGTGCCACGAACAGACTCGTGTTTTAGAGCAATCACTCTGGCTTTTAGATGAAGAACACAGATGCTAGTTCGAGACTTTCAGTAATCAGGGCAGGGGCTGATGATGACCCAGACCAGAGCAATGCAGGGCAATGGGCAGACTCAAGAATTACTGGCACATATTTCTATGCCAGATGTTTGGGGACGTGAGAAGGAAGAATCTGGGATAATGCCTGGGGTTTCTAGCATAGGTTAATGGGTGGGTGATGGTGCTATTTGATAAATGGGGGAAGAGAAGAGACTGGGGGTGGGGAAGATGCTGAATTTGATGGAGGGTAAGATAGAATAGGCCACTTAAGCAAATACAGCCAGAAGCCATACAGAGTCTGGGACCCAGGAGAGAGGCTGGGCAGAGAAAAGATAAGGGTAACCCAGGAGAATGTGTGGAGGAAGTGTATGAAACCGTGCATCTGAATGAGATCACCCAAGGAGAAAGGCTCTTGGCCATCTAGGAGAGGTCCTTTCAAAGAGATAAGGGGACCCTCCCAGGCACTTGCCCGTGGCTTCAGCGGGCACCCTTTCCCAGTTCCAGGACTGAATCCCAATAGTAGACATCTCTCCAGACCCTGGGGAAACTCCCCAATAAATAAATCCCAAATGAAGTTGAGGCCCTATGTATTCCGAATTTCCTGTCCTTTCATCTCCTGCCATGTTTCTCTCCATCCCCATCTTCCCAAAGCCTCCCCTATCCTTCTCCTCCCTAACTCCTAGAAACTTGCCTTAGTCACCCAGCCAGGGTCCATCCCCAGAGCATGACCTGTTACAAATACAATCTCATCCTGACTCAAAGTTGTGAAAGGGAAAGCGATGCCTCACCAGCTCAAGGGACACCCACCACCTTCTCCTGCCACCACCTCCACCTCATCCATCAAGCCGGAAACTCCTGATCCCCAAAGAGGGGGACATCATCACCTCTTTCTTGTCCACACATATGAGTTCCTGAAAATGGCAGACCTGTCCCCTCAGTGAGAACTAGCACATAATAGATGCTCAGGGGAAAAATGTCATTGGACATAAGTTCCCCCAGGCTCTCTTCCTGACCCCCGGGGTCTCAGAAGAGCTGTCTGGGGCCAGAGAACAGAAGAAATAAAAGAGAAGTGGGTTCCTCCTCCTTTTAAAATGCTGACAAGATGCTTCATATTCTCACCACACGGTGGTGGGAACCAGAGAGGTTGAGGGGAATAAGAACAAATTTCTTGATGATTAAGGGAAAGGGCTGGGATCAAGCTTTAGGTTCTGGTCCCAGCTTCATTGGCTGTGTCGCCATGTTGGGCAAGTCACTTAAACTAAGCCTCAGTTTCCTCCTTTGCAAAGGGATAATAATTGTGCTTAGCTCCCAGGGCTGTCCTGGGGATTAGGGGAAATAATGCCTATTGGGTGCGCCTGGCACATAACCGTAACTATCGATGCTATTACAAGTACAGTTATTATTCATGTACTTGATGCCTTACTCAGCTCGGGCTCTCCATCCCATACTCCCCAAGCGCCAAGATTTAGGGACCCTGTCCCCTGTGGGGCTGGGTCCCTCTCCCGGCGGCGTCCGCTCCGGGTCTCCGGGTAGAGCCCTTCCCCTCTACCTTTCACGCCCCCTCCGAAGCCCCTCCTCTTTCCCGGGGTCCCGGGGCGCGTGCGGGGCGGCAAGGGGGGCGTCCTGGCCCGAGACCCGGCTACTAGGCAGCCCCGCGCCGGTCTCCATGGCGACCGCGCGGGCCGAGAGCGCAGCGCCGAGCCGAGGCGGCCACGCGCCCGCAGCCGCTTATGTAACGCGACGCGCAGCGCGGAGCCAGGCTCCGGGCCGGATCCCAGCTAGGAGCTGAGGGCCGGGGAGAGGGCGGCTCGGCAGGCTCGTCCTGGGTCCCGCCCTTCCACCCGCCATCTGGACGGGCCGCCAAGGCCGCCAGCCTCGTCTGCCCGGGGCTGATTTTTGTCCCCTCCTTGGAACAGCGGGCCCGCTGGTTGCGGGGAGAGGGGCGAGCCTCAGGAGTTCTCAGAGGAGCTGGGGGACTCGCCCTGAATCCCCAGGGCCAGGACGTAGGCTGCTGGGTAGCGGCAAGAGGCGCGCGCGCGAGAGGCAGGGCCAGACTGAGGCTGAGCCCTCTCCGCCCGGCCCCCGCCCCCGCCCCCGCCCCCTGGGAGCTCTCAGCCCGAATCGGCTTTCAATTAAGCTGCGGCGGCCAGAGCTCCTGGGGAGGAAACAGGCTAACGGCTCGACCTAAGGAGCCTCCCCCGGGGGCCTGGGGCCAGGCCTGGGGGAATCCCCAAGCCAGATTGGGGGAGTGGGGGAGGGCCCCAGACCCCAAGGGGATAGGAGACTGGGACCAGAGACAATATCCTTCGGTTCTTCTTTAGTCTAGAGGAGCCCCCTTACTTGTTGGGCTATTACCACCTCCCTGAGGTCAGTCCCCAGGTCCTCACCTACACCCCCAGGAACCTAAGATCAGAGATGGCAGAGGCTCTTGGCTATTCCCTCCAGCCCAGCGGCTTCTTAGAGCCCTCTATGACCACCTTTGGGCATCATGGGAGTCTTTCTCTTTCTGGGACCCCAAACACCTGACCCAGGTCCTGGCCACTCTAGTCCCAGGTCCTGGACCCTACACAAAAAGAGAAGGTCTCCAGATGGGCCCTCTATACTCAGAGTCCAGAAACTAATGGAGAATGGGTAGAATAGAAGGGAGTTCCTAGTTGGATTCCCATTCATACACAGAGATGCCTCTTTCCTAGGCCTCCTGAGACCCCCATGGAAACCCCAAGACCCAGTAAGGCACAAACCTCAGAGTAGAGAAAGCAGGGGCTAGGGGATCATACCACACACCGTGTCTGAGGGGAGCAGAGATTATCTCTCTCAGGCTGAGCAACTGTCCTCAGAGTGGAGGCATCTGAAGGAGATCCCAGATGCCAATGACCCTCCCCATACACACACACACACACACACACACACACACAACTCATTCCCTGGGCACCGCGTCGGCATGCCTAAATCTGCCGCAGACTCGACTTTGCCAAACCCTCTTCCCCCATAGCTGTAGCCGAAGCCTGCTGGGGAGGGGGTGGCTGCTGGATGAGGCAACCCCAGGGTCACTGGGACGATGGATGAGCTAGCTGGCCAGCCTGTGGTTCCGACGCCTGTACACCACTCAACCTCAGGGACGAACAGGGGGTCTCAGACAGAGCATTGGGGACCCTAGTGTCCACAGTCTTCCCAAGTGGCCACTTGGCTCTGACTTGGATCCAGGATCTGGAAGACTTTAAGTTTAGGCTCCCAGTCTTTCTAGAAGACCCGGTCTTTCGGTCCTTAGGGGTCTTTGGCCACCCCCCAGGGAAGTCTGCAGGAGTCTCAGCCCAGAGGGTCAAGCAATGCCCAAGGGAGCGTTTGAAGGCGCGGAGCGCAGACAGCCAGAGCGGGAGGCGCGCTAGTGCGCAAGGGACGCAGCGCCGCTGGAGGGTGGGGGGTGGGGGCGGCTGACAGCCGTGATGGATGGCTGAGACCGCTGGGGGGCGGCGGGGGGCCTGGGAGCCCGAGGGGGTGGCTGGCCCCGAAGACCTCGGAGCAGGGAAACCGTGGAGGAGGGCGGCGGAAAGCAGGAGCGGCGAAAGGACTTGCTTCAAGCCCCTGGGCTCCTAGAGAGTCTCCGCACCCACCGCAGCGCGTCCGCAGTGTCCGCTCCGCGGCGCCGGGGATTCAGCCGCCGGGACCCCCATTCCTGAGGCCTCACTGGGGAAGATAGCAGAGCTGACTAGAAAGGCTCCCCCTTGCCCCGCCCTGGAAACCTCATTGCCATCCCAGGGCACCAGAGGAAGGGAAAAGGGGGAAGAAAGGAGGGTGATCTTGCTTCCCGTCCTGAATAGGAACCCTTGGGCACGCGAGAGGGAGAGGGAGAGGGAGATTCCGCAAAGTAGAGCTGAAAAAATCTCCGGAGGAGATACGCTTCTGTCTGAGGTCGGACCTGGGGCAGCTTTGGGGGAGGGGGCCCGGATTGCACCAAGTGTCCCCTTAAGGAGACACTGCAGCCCGGACGGGGGCTGTCATATGTCTCCAACCCCCCATGGGCACCTTCCCCCCACCTTTCAGCTGGAAGTCTCAGAGCGAGGGACTGCAGCAGACTGCACCCCCCCACCCCCTCCCCGCGCCGCCGGTCAACGCTCTGCGCCAGGACGCCGGGGTCCCTTCTTGGGGAAAGGAACCCTCCTCCCGCCCGTCGAGGTCCACGTCAGCCCATTCTAGCTCTTCCATCCCCTTCCCACCGCCTCCCCCGCTTAGCTAACCCACGTCTGCCCCCGGGCTGTGGGCAATGGCAACCCCTCGGCCCCCAGCCCTGCCCGGGGCGCGGCGCATTCCAGCACCTCGGACAGCGCCTGGCGCATTCCAATGGAGCCGGGCTCCAGGCCGCCTTGGGCGCCCACCGCCCCGGTCAGTCTCAGCCTCCTCTCTGAAGGAGGCGGCCCCCGCTCTGCCTCTAACCCTAGAGCTGCCTCCTCTCCTTGCCGCCCCCTCCCTCGCCGCCCCCGGGCCGCTGCTTACCGGGGTTGGCTCCCCCATCGCCGTCCTCGCAGTCCGTCAGGTTGTTTAGCATGGTGGCGGCGCGGCGCCGGGCCCGGGGATGGCTGCTCCGCCTCGCCCGCGCCCCTCTGCCCGCCTTCGCCGCTCTCGCTCGCTCTAGCTCTCTCTCGCTCTCCGCTCCACGGAGGAAGAAGCTGCAGTGCCCGCCCGCCCGGCGCACACACACTCGCACACGGACACACGCTCACACCCGCGCGCGCCCCCTCTCAGCGGCGGCGCTGCTCACCTCATCCCGTATGCAGGAGGCGTGAGCCACTGGCGGGGTTTTGGGGGGGAGCGCGAGAGGGAGGAAGAAGAGGAGACGAGGGGCGGGCTGAGCGCGGCTGGAGGCCCCCTCGCACGAAAACCGGGGGCTTGCACGGGTAGGATGAAGGGGATGCTGCGGGGGACGGGGGCCTCGCCTCCCACGAGCAGACGCAGCTCCGCCCGCCCCCCACTCCCCGGCACAGGCGGGGCCGGCACGTGGGCAGGTGCCATCCCGCGCCCTAAAAATAACGGCAGGGAACTAGGTCGCGGCCGCGGGGAGGCGGCCCCGCAGCGGCTGCCTGGCTGGGGGTCTGGGGTGACCCCTAGGGGGAAGGCGAGGAGTACTGAGGCGGCGGGGGTGGGGCGCCATGGAATATGGGTCCCTGGGGAGCCTGTCTGCAAAGCTGGGGAGGCCAGCCCTGAAGAGGAGCAGAGAACCAGGCCCTTTCCCAAACCGCTGTTCAAAAGGTTGGAACTGGGGGCGGATGGGGGAGGGGGGTTGAGGTTAGAGCCCTTAACTGAATCAGTGTGCTGCCCCCAAGGGTTCAGGGTCACTGGGCTGAACTGTCTGTCTCATCTTGTCTTAAAATGGGAAGGGTGGAACCTGAGGAGTTGCAATGAACCCTCTCATTGTGCTTAGACTGAATCCTAGCATTTCACCCCCAAGACAAATTCCAGGAGTCCACAGACAGGGACCCTCTGACTGTAGAATGACCCTGGGAAGGAGATGTGATGAGAAGGAGAGAAGGCAGCAGTGAGATTCCAGGGATGGCTGACTCCCCACTGGGGATGGTGCAGCCTCAAGGGAGGGCAGGCCGGTAGGAGGCTGGCCGGGGACAGAGTGGGGGAGGGAGGAATGAGGCCGACTGTGGGTTTGGGACCAGATTTTCTCCTGGGGCGGGAGTGTCTAATCCCCTAATCCTGGATTGCTTTCTGAGGATTCCAGAGCCAACCCGCTCTCTCCATTCCTCCCCCTCCACTGACACCAGTCCTCCAGAAGCTTGATTGTCCTGGGACCTCTCTGGGCCAACCCCTAGAATTTAGACTTAAGCCAGCAGTGGAGACATCTCAGGAAGCAGCATCAAAGGTATGGACTCTGTGTGTCTCTGAAAGATCTAAACATCCAAGGGTGAGAGCAGATTAAGGGGAAATTATTTTCAGACTCACCCTAGCCCCCAGCACTGGCCCTCTAAGTTTCAGGAGAGTTCCATGGCTGGAGAGGATCACATCAACCATCTTATCTAACAGACAACTTTCATCTTATAGATGAAAAAGCTAAGGCCCAAAGAGGAGAAATGACTGCCTATGGACACAATGCCAGCAAATGGCAGGATTTAGTCTAGAATCCAGTTTGCTTTATTCTAGTTTAGGACCCTTCCTCAACATAACTTCTTTGAAACATTGGTCTTGCCTCCAACGGAAGGGACAAGGATACAGTCAAACCAAACTGCTCAGCAATCTCTGATTCTTGGCTACCAAAAAGGGAACAGGGAAGGGTCTGAGATGAGCTCTCTCCCCTTTACTGGTGGCCAGGCTTCAGAGGTGCAGGACTGAAGGGGCCCCTCAGCTGGCAACTGGAAGTAGGCCCAGAAGACTTCAAGGGTCCTAAAAAAATCTGTCCACATGACTAGAGACCCCATTCTAGGACATGACTTTACAGGGCCATTGACAGGACCCGCTGCTCAGAGTCCTTGCACATATTTGTCAGTGGCTTCAGATCAGGTCAATCACAGTCTTTGGCAGCTGACTGAAAGAGGTTCGGAGGGACCCACCACTAAGGTATCACTACCACCAGGGTTTATGGATGCTGGAGGGCCTCGTTAGGGTGGAGACCTAGCTATTCAGACAAGGCGTAAGAATTGGTCTTCTTGGGGGGCCCTGGCTGACTTGGTTGAGCATCTGCTTTTGGCTCAGGTCATGGACTCAGGGTCATGGTCTCAACCCCCACATCGGGCTCCCTGCTCAGCAGGGAATCTGCTTCTCCATCTCTCTCTGCCCACCCCTCCATTCATGCCTTCTCTCTCTCTCTATCTAATAAATAAATAAATAAATAAATAAATAAATAAATAAATATCTTTTAAAAATCGGTCTTCTTGGCTTTCCCAGGGAGAAAATCACCAAAAAGATGAGATGAGTTTAGATTCGTGACAGAGGTTAAAAGGATAGCAGGTGGACAGACCAATATTCAATAATTTCTAAGCTCTCCACTCCATATACACCCCACCATCACCGCCACAAGCCACAGCATTATGGTTTTCCACTACTCATAGAGACAGGTAACAGCAAAATGTGTAGCATGTTTGTCTGAGAAGTGCTGTAAAATAAATGCTGAGATTTTTTCAGCAACTTCAGATCTGGGATGTCCCCCTGGAGGTACTTCTATTCATTTGTGGTCCAGAGCCCTGGCCACACAGGGACTGAGCCCACCCACAGGAGGAACCTAGATCCCAAGCGAGTGCAGGTGAAGGCAGGAGTGACTCCTCTTCTCTGGGTGCTCCGTCTGCCTACCCTTACGGGAGTTCCTATCCCACAAGGCATCTGTAATTCAAGACATAGTGAACTTACCCTGTTCTCTGTCCCCAAACTGTGTGTATCCCTGGGAAAAATTAACTTCCTCTTTCTGGACTTCAGTGTCTCCATCTGCAAAAGGGTTAGGTCACATACATCCAAGGAACTTCTTCTCACTCTGAGAGCTCTTAGTGCTCTCTCCATTTATTTCAGACTAAAGCCTTGGAGCCCTCCCTGAGGAGCCAAGACCAAGTAAGGAAACAGCCCCAGAGGGAGAGCCTATACCTTCAAGTAATGCTCCTACTTCTCAAGGAGAGTGGTCCCTACTCTGGCTTTTCAGGCCAACCCTCTCAGTGAGGCTTTGAGAAAACACCATTGCAGGTACTACCTGCACTGCCAGCCTGGTCTCAGCCAGTAAGGTCACCAGTAAGGTGACCCTCAGCTCTGAGCCCCAGGAACATGGCTCAGCATCCTATCTCCACCCAGAGCACTAGGAAGATCGAGGGCTAGGGAAACTCTCTCATTCTATCAACACAAGATGCAGGGTTGGGAAGGGTTCTGTTTCTGAATTCTGAATGTCTAAAGTTCACTCTTCTCCCACCATGCATTTCTCAGAGAGAAAAAGGTTTCAGGGAAGCTGCCTAAGTGTCAGGATGTGGGAACTGGAAGAGACTTCATAAATTATTTTTTGCCATCCCTCATTTATGGGAAAATTTAAGTCTAGAAATGAAAAGGTACAAATTTCTTCATGGGGTAAACTTGTGGCAGACTGGGGACTAGAATCCAGCTCCCTGACCTCCAGTCCAGGGCTCCAACCACTGACCCAGGATATAAGGCCATTTGGAGGAAGCTGGAGCCACCTGACTGGGTCTTCTTTCCACAGGAGGTAGACGTAGTGTTCCTCCTCATGGCTCAATCTCTACCCATCCTTATCTGCATATCATTACCCCCATGACCTAACCCACCCACCCCAGCTGTCCCTCTGGAGCCAAGGCCCTGAATTCCCTCTTTCACTCCTCTCCCAAACTACATGCCTGTCCTCCAGACCCAAAACCCTCACAGTGAATTGATGAGTCCAGCGCACAGCACACCCCACACACACAGGGCTCGCCGCAGAGCACGTCAACCACCATCGTCTCCGTGGCAACCGGGGGCTTAATTAACAGGCTGCAGCCCTGTCACCATGGCAATGGCACCCCAACAGCCCCCCATTCCCCTACAGATTCAACCCATCTTTCTTCTTTCTCAATCTGGACCCCCTTTTCACTGCACCACCCCCCACCCCCACCCCACCTGGAAAGCTGGTGTCCACAGATCGCTCTGGTTCATTGAGAAGAGGGGAGGGGAGATGAGGGGGATGAGAGAGAGAGAGAGAGAGAGAGAGAGAGAGAGAGAGCAGCCCGTCACCATGGCAACTGCAGCCCCGTTCATAACCAGTTTGTTGCCATGGAGATTCCCGGGGCTCACCTTGGGCTGAGGTACTGGGCAGTGAGGTTCTGAGTCCCGGCTTGAAAAGGGGGTGATTGGAGAACAACCTGAACAGACTGGCGATCTCCAGATCAGATATTTATATGAATAACTCAGTGTCATTCTTCCCAATTTACAGATAGACGGAAACATGAGGTTTGAGTATGGGGGAGGCAGAGAACTTCACCCTTCTAGATCATCAAAGAATCTTAGCATCTTTATGGCTACAATGACCCTCAGATAGCTTCCTGTTCAACTCCTTTATACTACAGATGAGGAAACTGAGGCTCAGACAGTGGAAGCAACATGCCCAAGGCGACACCACAGAGCTTGAGCTAGAGCAGGGATGGGCTATCTTATGGTCTTGCTCCATCCCCCTAGCATAAGTCAGCTCCTTCTCATGCATGGGAACACATCTCAACTCCTGTTAGTCTTAACTGAGGCCCAGTGCCCTGTCTTGCTCCTTCAGAAACTGGGGGACAGTGGAAAGAGGTATAAAGGGATGTGGGAATAGCTCAGAGTTGTAACAACTGACCCCAGGTCCACTTCTAACCAGCCAAATCATTATTAACCTCCCTATACTACAGATTACAAAACTAAGGTATGGGGGCTGCAGCCCAGGATTAATGGTGGATTCAAGAATCAGCCTCTGACTTGCTTCTTTCACCCCCATCAGTTAGGTTCCCACTACAGCTGATCCCCTGGCAGCAGGAGGCACTTCCAGGGGCAAACTCCACCCCATTGGTCCAGAATTAAAGATAATGCTCATACACAAGTGACCTCCCAAATGTCTCCCAACCCTTCCCCATCTTCCACATGCTGTCATTTCTCCCCATGGGTCTAGGTGAGGACAAGGGGTGGGGAAAGCATCTACTTGGGACCAGAGGACTGATGCAAGAACAGCTGTGGCAAAGACATCACCAGATTTTGTTTCCCCTAAGGAGCCCTTGTCTACCCACCCCCATGCAGTGACCTACCCAGAAGGAAGTGCTGGAGGCTCCCCTCAGAGCCAAAGATGTTAAAAATCACCCAAATAATTCTCAAGATGAAACTTCTAATAAACTCATGCACACAAGTACCCACCCCACATGACAGACAAATGAATACACATATCAACATGCCCATCAACACACTGGAAGACAGTGACACACACAAGCACTGACTCACTGACTGCCCCACAGGTCATCAGAGCTCATGTGGGATGCTCCTCCCTCAGGACACACAAAGATACACACACACTGCCTCTGCCACAAGCACACAGTATTCCAGATTCACATCCAGCTTGCACACACATACCTGCATACCCAAAACTGGGAGCCATGTTTTACTTCAACATGCAGGAGCCTGGGAATGTGAATCTGTCAGTCACCAAGGAAGGAGAGACTGGCCATCTTATTCTCAAGCCAGCGGATAGGGAACGAGAGGAGAGTGGGCAAGAGTAGGAGAAGCAGGAGCTTACAGCCACTCCCCTTCTCATCTGACAAACAGTAAGCACCTACTAAGTGCCAGGCTGTGGGCATGGAACTTTGAACACAAAGATAAAAGGATATGGTCTCTGCTTGTGACTTACAGGAGCCACACAAGTCCACTGGGACATGGGCTCTAAGGGTGCAGTGGGTGGGCAGGAGAGGAATGACCGCCTCTGCCTGGAAGCAAAGGAAAGTGAAAAAGGTTTTCAGGAGAGGTGAAATGAGCCATAACCTACAGAGTGAGTAGGAGTTCCCCTGGCTAATGGAGGTGGAAAGATGAACACAGATAGGTATGCCTTGGGAGCAGATGAGGAAAGAGTCTGAATGACAGATAACTGCATTGGTCTTTATCCTAAAAGCGACAGGGAGCTTGTGTGGAGGATGGTTAGGACAGGATCTGAGGCAAGCAGACCAGTTAGGAGGCTGAGGCCATGGCCCTGGCGGTGCGAGAAATGATGGAGGCTTGTAGAGTGACAGTTACCGGAAGAGAGATGGGACAGATTCAGGATTAGTGTTGGGGGTGGGTTGACCACAATGTGAGGACCTATTCCGTCCGGTGAGAAAAGAAAAGGAAGCATCGAGAATAGCTCCTGGAGTTCTGACTTTTGAAACTGTAAGGATGGAAAGGATATTCATGAAAATGAGGAGGGGGGGATGAGAAAGGAGGCAGACAGTTTATGGGGAAACACGGAGAATAGAAAGAGCCCAGGAAATCCCAAGGGCCACGTCCAGGAAGCGGTTGGTTCAGGGGCTGGAGGTCTGCGGAAACCTAGGCCTCGGTTTGCTCATCTACACAACGAGGGAGTTCACCAAAGAAACCCCTAAAATGCCCCCTCCAGGGCTGCTGGTGCTTAGTTTTGCTGCAGTCAGCTCACCTGCGGCTCAGCAGCGACCCCTGGCGGCCCAGGGAGGCTCTTCCTCCTCCCCGTGCTGGGGCCACATCAAGCCGATTCGCCGTTTCTTGCAGACCTGAGGGGCTCAGCACCAGGAAGGGGACCCCTAATAAGTGCCCCCTCGGAGGAGACTGTGAGTGCATCCAGGATACACCGAAAGCTAAAAGGACCCTTCACCTCCCCTCTTCTTTAGCCTGCATGTAACTTCCATTACAAGACAACAGCAATGGGTCCTCCAGGAGCACGCCCCCAATCTAGCCTGAGCTTGCTCCACCCAACCCTCTTCTGGAGCTGGAGCAGAGAAACTTAAGTGAGTCTCCCAGGCTCGAGACTGGAGACCCCACAGAATCCTGCCAAGATCTAGCTGCCCAAAAGTAGCTTCTCTTTCTCCCATCTCCTTCCCGGGATCCCCGGGCTCTGTCCGCGACGTCTCCAGGGAGGTTTGTAAGATCCTCCAGGCACCAATCACCTGCAGAGCCAAGCACCAGCCCTAGCGTCCCGGACTCATTTTACCTCCCGCCCTCGACCCCACCCCTATCTTCCCGGCACGACCTCTTCCTCTCTGGTCCCGCCCTTTTCTGCCCCCAAACAGAGATAGTCCTGCCTCCTCCCATTGCCTTTGAACCCAGCGTTTAATCATGGGGCCCTCCCCTTTCCTTGGTTTCACCTCCTCCCCTCTGGATACGCCCCTTACCCGAGTTGGCCCCGCCCCTTTAGTGCCCTCCAGGTCAGCCCTCCTTCGACGGCCCCTCCATCCCGAGATCCGCCCCTTCGCCTAGAGCCCCACCCCCTTCGCTGTGCCCCGCCCACCTCGGATCTGGCCCCTCCCCCCGCCACTTCCCACCCGGCCTCCTGCCCTCCCCGCTGGGTCCCAGCTCCTCTGCCCTCGTCCCGCCCTGGGCTGAGACCACCCCACGCCCGGCCCTGGCCTAGCCCTTTCCAAAAGAAGCCCCGCTTCCCAGGCCCCGCCTCCTCCCTCGCCCCGCCCCCCGGCAGGCCCCGCCCCCTGCGGCCTCTACCTTTGGCGTCTTCTCCGGAGAGGTGGCGGAGCTTGGCTGCCGGCTGCGGGTGGGACTCTAAGTCAGGGGTCGCGGCGGGCGCCGCGGGGGGCAGTGAGGTGACTGTGAACCTGCGGCTCATGGTGCGGAAAGGGGCCGGGCGGCGGCGGTACGGGCCCAGATCGCACAAGTGGCCGCAGCCCGGCTCAGCAGCCAGAAAGAGCGGATTCCCCCCCGTCCGCCGCCCCCCACCGGGCGCCGCGCCGCTCAGGGTCCTAGTGCCCGCTGCGCTAAGCCGCAGAACCTGGCCATTTCGCTCCAAGTCCCCGGGCTCTCAAGTCTAGGAAGCTCCTGAGGATCGCACCCGCACCTGAGAACCATCCCTACACTGGAGGCCCTAGTGTGTGGCTCCCGGAGCCCAGGCCCACCTGGGCTGGAGTCTCCTAAACACCTGGGATTTATTCACTCATTCAGTCAACGCATCTTGACAGTGCTCCTGTGTTTCAGGCAACGGTACTAGGCACTGGGGATACAGCACTGACTGGCTTCCTGCCCTGGTATGGCTTAAATCCTAATAAGGAGTGAGGGGAGAAAGATCATAAGCGAGCAAACGCACAGTCAAGATAATTTGAGATTCTGGCATACGTTAAGGAGAAAAAATAGGGCCCAGGGATGACCACCAGGGCGAAGGACTAGTTTAGAGGGTGGTCTGAGAAGATCCCTCAGAAGATGTGATATTGTAACTGAAACCTCCCTGATGAGAAGGAGCCAGCTATGCAAAGATCTGAGGGAAGAGCTCTCCGGCAGAGAACATAGCAAGTGGAAAGGCCCTGGGCTGAAAAGGAGCCTGGACTGTTCAGGGAGCAGCAAGAAGGCCAGTGTGTCTGGAATAGAGTGAACAGAGGTGAGAATGATAGGAGATGAGGGAGGGGAGGAGGGCAAGTCATGTGCTCTCTTGAAGGCTTCAGAGAGGAGCCGTTGAAAGTTCTTGAGCAGAAGAGTGATGTGATCTGACTTGTGAAGACCCAACTAAGAGCAGGAGTGGAAACTGGGAGTCTAGGTAGGAGGTTCCTGTAGACCCCCATGTCAGAAGTGTTAAAAGCCAGAGTAGAGTGGTGGCAGTCATCCCATTCAAGGTATGTTTTAGAAGTAGAATCTACAAAACCTGTTGCTGAATTGGACGTTGCATGGGTGGGAAAGAGGAGTCAAAAAGGACTCCTGAAAACTGTCACACATTGCTGGTGAGAGTACAGATGGGCAGAACCACTCTGGAAAATTGTTTGATCATATCTGCTCAAGCTGAACATGCATATACCTGTCTTCCCAGCAATTCCTCTCCTAGGTATGTGCTCTGCCAAGCCACTTGTATGAATAAGTAAGATTTAATATATTTGAATATACAATATCCTACTTCTACCTATGCAATTGCTCAATTACATTTCTAATTGCATCATTAATTGCTGTACTAGGTATACGAGGTGTATGCCCTGGAAAATGGCTGCCCATGTTCACCAAAAGGTTACAAGAATGTTTATAGGAGCATTACTCATAATAGCCTCAAATTGGGAACTACCCAAATACCCATTAACCATAAAATGCATAAAGAAAAAAAATAAATGGATAAATAGTGGGACCTTGAACAGAAGAAGCCAGATGCAAGAGTACGTACTGTAAAATACCATTTAAAGTAGAAACTAGTCAAATCTGTCTAAGCTGTTAAAGTATTGGTGGTAACTCTTGGAGTGGAGGAGTAGCAATTGCAAGGGAGCAGCAGAGGGGCTTTTAGGATGCTGATTATGTTTTGTTTTTTGATCTGGATGTTGGTTACACAGTTGTGTTTGGTCTGTGGAAATTTATTGAAATGTACACTTATGACATGTGGACTTGTCTATATGTTTATTATATTAGAGCAATAGCTCTCAACTGGGGTTAGTGTTGCCCAACAGGGAACACCTGGCAATGTTCAGAGGCATTTCTGATTATCAGAACTGGAGGGCAGTGTTACGGACATCAAGGGAGTAGACGCCATTTGTGCCATCTAGGCTTGCACCAGGCCGACCTGGCCAGGAGCCATGGGTTCTCCATCACCTCCCTGCACTCCACTCCCACACTGGGACCCAATGTAGGGAGAGGAGGACTGATTCTGAGTGGGTCTGCTGTCTGTCCATGATCCCACTACCCCCTAGAGGAAGACACCAAACATTCCTATGATGTTTCCCACAACTAAAAAAATTATCTAGCCCAATATGTCAATCGTGCCCAGGTTGAGAAACTGTACAAGAATAAGGAGTTTAACTGATACCTAGATTTTAGGACCGATCAGGTTCTAAGACTGATTGGGAGCAGATGATGTCATCTTTATCTGCTCCCTATCAGTCTTAGAACCTGATCGAGGTAGTATGATAGACAGAGAACATGTTCAGAAAGTGGATCCCAAGAGTTCATTTGGACCTGTTAGGTTGAGAACCCTAAGAAGCACCTAAGGATCATGAGAGTCAGCCCTTGAACATATAAGTCAGGAGCTCAGGGAAGAGATTAAGCCTGGGGACTTAAACTTTGGAGTCTTTAATAAAGATATATAAAACTGTAAGGACTGGGTAGGATCACAGGGAAGCAGGGCAGCCCTGGTGACACATCGGTTTAGCGCTGCCTGCAGCCCGGGGCGTGATCCTGGAGACCCGGGATAGAGTCCCACGTCGGGCTCCCTGCATGGAGCCTGCTTCTCCCTCTGCCTGTGTCTCTGCCTCTCTCTGTCTCTCTCCTGCGTTGCACATGGATAAATAAATAAATCTTTTTAAAAAAATCACAGGGAAGCAGTATACACAGAGAAGTCCAAGGATTGAGCACAAGGGTATGCTATGCTATCATCTAGAGGTTAGAAAGAGGAAGATCCAGCCAGTGAGGTGGGGAGAACCAGGAATGTTCTCCAGAAACTGAGTCAAGAAAAATTTGGGAGAGAATGGCATTACCGATGGTGTCAAACAAGCTGAGAGACATGTAGGATGAGCACAGAGTGCCTGTCGCATCTGGCTACAGCAAGTTCATAGGTGGCTTTGAAGAGAATGATTTCAGTGGTATAGTGAGGTGGGAGTCAGGCTGGAAATGGTTGCAGAGAAAATGAAAATTGAAGTGGAGACAGTGAGTGGAGATTGTTCTTTGGAGAAGTTTTACTGTGGATGGGGTGAGAGGTAGAGAAATGCAACAGTATCTAGAGAGAGACTGAGGTTCGGAGGGGCTTTAAATAAGACCTATTAAGGAATGTGGGTATGCCCATGGAAATGGGTCATTATGGGTCATTCCTCGGTAAGAAATGGATGAGGTGGGGTTGAGTCCACCCAAAGGAAGCTCGGGAGGAAGTCCTCTGAGTCCCTCAAATTCCCACTTGGGCCTGAGTCCAGAAGACAATCAAATCTGAACAAGCCCATCACTTCTGCTCACCTACCCCAACCCTCAAGTCCCTCTGCTGTCCTGTGGAATCACATCCATGCTCCTCAGCCTGGCATTCATACCTTGTCCCATCTGGTCCAGACCACCATTCCTTCCTCAACCGTTCCAGAATCCTCTCTGCTCCCCTGCTATCTACCTCCTAAAACCACACATTAGAGTTCTCAGCCATTTGTAGTTCCCCCAAGCACCCCCTGCTTTTTCTCTTCTCCCCGGCATTTGCCTCAAGAGCCCACAGTCAAATCCCACTGCCACCGCTCACCAGCCATGGGACTTCCTCTGAGCTATGTAATTCTGTGAGCCTCGGTTACCTCATCTGTCAAACTGGGGAAGGGGATGATGACAATCATACTCATAAGGTAAAAGTAGTACCTATCTTCTGGGTTGTTTAAAGGATTAGCTTTGTTAACACATAAAGCGCATGAAACAGTGCCTGGCACTGACTCAGTATTGAACTAGGGGTGGCTACTATCTATCATTGTGTATATAATCCATACTCCATTTACCCACTGCCTGACCTCTGCACACTTAGGATGTTGCCTCACTATACGAGCCATACTGCAGTGTCCCTCTGTCTGTTGTTTTGTGCACATGTGTCTGAGAGATAGAGTAGGCACATTTTTAGGTTTAATGGCTTGTGGTAAAAATTATCCTTTAGGAAGACAGTCCTACTTGCATAGAAAGAAACTCTTGCCATCTTTCCAGGTTCAGTTCAAGTTCAGAAGTCATCTGAGCTGAGAAATGTTCCCTGACTTCAACCACGACATACAGCATCGCATACACACACCATTATTCTAGGATAAAGGGCCACAGGCTGCACACTCTTCAAGTGTGATCCCACCCCTACCAGACAAAGAATCACTCTGGTAACTGAGTGAGATTCTTCAGGGACTGAGCCTGGAGTCTGCATTTTAAGCAAGTTCTGAGGGTACTCTTGCGTACGTAAAGTTGGAGGACCCCAAGAGGTCCTTGAGGACAGAAACATAGTCCAACTCATCCTTTCTCAGTGTCCAGCACACAGCCTGGCTCTACTCAGGGGCTCAATAAATGTTTGATGTATGAAAAATAGGTTGGCCATTTTCCCAGCTGTAAAATAGAAGTAATCACATTTTATCTTCCAAATAGGAAGAATGAATGTTAATATTTATGAAGTGCTTAGGACACTACCTGGCACATAGTGAGCAGTCTATCAGTTACATACATGCATGTGTGCATACATACATAAAGAAAACTGCTCCTCAAGGTTAAAGAATTCAAGTTTATTAAAAACATCCAGCAAAAAAGGAAGGTGGAAAGAGGGGCCCAGCCCACCTCAACTCTTCCTTGTCCTCCAGAACAAACCCACCAGTTTGTGTCCGGCAAACTGGCTCCCTCCCCATTGGGACCATCCCTATAGGATCCACTCTGCAGTGCTGAAGCAGGGTGGGAAGCCCTAATCCTCAGGGCACTGCAAAATGTCAAAGGTCACGTAGCCCACTTCGTCCACCTGGTTCACCTCATTCCGAGAATTCACACGCCAGTAGAAGCGGTCCTGGCAGAAGTAGGCTTTCTCTGCAGGGGAACAGCAAGGACAAGGGAGGTGATGTCAACCTTCCCACAAACACATACAGAAGCAGAACAAGAGCTTTACAATCATCCCTCTTGCCCTTTCTAGATATTTCCAAGCTTTTCATATGACATCTCTGTCTCCCCCGCCCCAACAGAGATGTTGGAGGGCAGAAAACCCCAACGTCCAAAGCCCTGGCACCGAGCCTGGCACACAGTAGGTACTCAAAACAATTCATTCAACATGCATATGTTCAGCCATTCATTTCATCAAATATTTATAGTGCTCAGCACTGTTAGAGGCACCGGGGGATACAGCAGAGAAAAAAACGTAGGCATCATCTCAGTTCTGCTGCTGCTGGCACTCTCAAGGGGTAAGAGAAACAATTAACAAGCAAACGTTTAAGTAAATAAATAAATGAGACTGTGACAACATAGAAAGCTATGAAGGAAATAAAAGCAAGTAGGTGAATAACTCATGAGGGGCAGAGAAGGCCTCTTTGAAAAGGTAGCCTAAACCTCCCAGCCCCAAAGGGTAAAAGGGAGGGAGCCCAGCCATGGTCTGGGGGAGAACCTTCCGGGTGTGGGAACAAAAAGCACAGAGGCCTGGAGCTAGGAGTGACCTTGACCTGTTCAAAGAGCAGCCAGAGGCCAGGTGGGTGGTGCAGAGCAGGAACCACTGGAGTGCTGGGAGGGTATGAGGGGAAGATCAGATCCCAGTAGTTTCTTTGACCTTGGAACTGGTCTGTAGTCATTCCCAGGACCGTGGCCCTGCACTCCTACACATTCCCTACTCCTGAGAACATCCTGATGGCATTGAACAACCAGTATACCTTGGAACAGAGTATTTACAAAGGAGATGGTGAAAACTGAATATTTTGTTAGTAGAGTCAACAGAACTTGTCAACTGATTATATGTGAGCGGTGAGACAGAGAAAGTACGGGTAACTCCAGCTATCATGCCCATTTTACAGATGGGGAAATGAGGCTCCATGAGCAGCAGTGACTTGCCCAAAGATAGTTACAAATTGTTTTGTTTTTTTTTTTAATCACTGTATTTCCCATGTCAGCATGGGTGCCTGGCATATTATAGGCACTTGATAAATATTGTCTAATAAAGGAATGAGCCTCCGAGCAAACCACGTGTCCTGTACTGTCTGGGAAAGAGCTTCCAGCCAGGGAGGCAGGATATCTGGGTTCTAGTTCTGGTTGTTCCTAGTGTCCCTTCATGATCTGGGAAAGGTCTCTACATTTTTAAGGAACTTCATCTGTGCTGGGGCATTTGCCTCAGTCTCCAGAGGATTTTTTTTTTTCTCTTCTTCAGAATTTGACCAATCACCTGAGGCAGGCTAAGGTAGGAAGGGGCGGGGGTACTCCCTCCTGACCCGCGGGTCTGCAGCCCTCACCTTGGTACTGGAAGATGTCATGCGTGTTCAAGGGCACCCCGGGGTACATCTGTTCCACCGAGCCGGCGCTCCTGGGATCCACGGTCTGCGTCTTCACGTCGAAACTGCAGGAAGGTGGTGAAGAAACAGGTGGTGAAGAGACAGGTGCTGAGTTGGAGGGCGGGGTGGGCGGATGTCGCCCGATGTCCCCCTGCCGGGGGTCGGCGGTCGCCGTGACTCTCACCTCCAGAAGCGCTGCCTGCTGAACAGCAGCACCTTACCCCCGCCTTGCGGGAGGGCGCCGGTGACTTGGGTAACCTCCGGGCCCAGGCCCAGCTTGTCCAGACGCCTCGGGCCTACCACCGACGTGCCTGTGTACACCCACACTTGGCGCCCTGCAGGGGAGAAGAGCCGCGTCGGTCTGGGGGCAGGGAGTGGACACACATTGCTCTTGAATGTCAAGGAGAAGAACCCAGCGAGGCCCTTCTGCGCCCGAGGTGCCCGAGGTGCCCGCAGACTCGGTGCCCACGGAGGAGACCGGCTCCATCGGACTGTGCAAGGGGACGGTGACGATCGGCGCCAGAAGGGGGCGCCTTTTTCCTAATCCGCGTAAACTGTTTCACGGATTTATACTCGGTCTCTTGGCCCTCCTAGATTGGCGAGGATGAGGATGGCGGGAGCGGAGGAAGAAAAAGGAGGAAACTAACCAGAGAAGAAGAAAGTCTTCTTGGTGAGCCCGTCCTCAAAGGCGGAGTCCAGCTTGCGGGGCAGCGCAGGCCACGTGTCGGTGATAAGGAAGGGGCCCTGCACCCGGCGTCCCTTGCCCTTGGAGAATCGCCAGTACTTCCTGGGAATGAGAAAAGGGAGCAGCGGGGCACTGAATTTTGAACCCGAGGCCAGTGGGCGGAGAGGGGCAGGCAGATGCCCCTCCAAGTCGCCTCCCCCAGCCACACATCCAAGCCCGCTCACCCTTCCTTGAAGAAATGCAAGTAGTTCCTGATCTCCGCGATGGCGTCGAAGATGTTCACTTTGCATATATCCTCTGCCGGATCCACAGGCACTGTAGGGGCCTCAGAGGGGCCAGCAGTGGGGGGACCCGTGGGGCCAGCTGCAGGGGGGCCTGTGGGGCCAGCAGTGGGGCGCTCTGAGGGGCGGGTGGTGGGAGGACCAGTAGCGCAGACGGTGGGCGGGGCGGTGGGCGGGGCGGTTGGAGGCTGTGGCTCAGGTTCAGGGCGAGGACCTAAAGAGAGACGGGGGCATCCGGATGAGATACCTCTATTCCTGCACACATCTCTGCTGGTGGAATATATGCCACCCCAAACCCCACCAGTTAGGCGTTTAACACTCCCTCTCCTCACTTTGGGTGTTGGAACTGCCTTCCCTCAATCACACTGACAGGCCCATTCCCCACCCCACCCCTATCCATTCACCTTTCATTCTAGTCATGTTTGTCCAATCCCTGGGCTGTGTAGGAACCCACTGGGCCTTACGGACACAGGACATGCAGGAGCTCTCCCTCCCCCTCCAGGGTGGTGGGAAAGAAGTGTTTTTTGAGCGCCAAACTTACTGCTAAGAGCTTTATAAATTCGCATTAGCTCATTTGACTTAAAAAAAATACCATCAAGTAGATTCTTTAATATCTCCATTTTTTAATGAAGGAATAATATTAATGATCGTAAGTGATGATAACAAGATATTAAACACTCATACGGTGTCTACTATATGTCAGGCATTATTCTAACTCACTCAAACCTCCCAACAACCCTATGAGCAGGTGCCATTTAACAGGTGAGAAAATTGAGAGGTGAAGTAACTTCCACGGTCACCTAGCCAGGAAGTGGCTGGACTGGCTTTTGAACCCACGTCTGTCTAGACTCAGTCTAGAGTCTAGGCTCTTTATCACCATCTCCAAGCAATGACCAGGCAGCAATTGGACCCACTGGCCCCAGGCTTTCCCACAGATAAACGTTGAGGTCCCCCCTGCCCACCTCCCTCCGTTTCCCCATTGTGGGTACTGCGACAAAGCCCCGCCCCTTCCTCCATCCCTGCCCCCAACCTCACCGTACAGATGCTGGATGCCCCTCACGTCGTCTTCATGCAGGGGGGGGCCCTCGGTGAAGCTGTACATGGGGTACATGAGCGCTTCTGGCACCGATGAATGATCTAAACCCAGCGCGTGGCCGAACTCATGGGCGGCCACAAGGAACAGGCTGTATCCTGGAGGAAAGAGAGGCCCTGGGATGTGAGCCCTGGCCCTCCCTCCCCCAACACCAATGCCCCCAACCTTGGAACCCTGTTCACCTTGGTCCGGGCAGAAGCCCCACTTCTTGTCTCTGTCAAAGTTCGAAGTGGTGGCGCACCAGAGGTGCCCATCTCCGCGGCCCTCCCTGGTGCACGTCGAGTACTGCTTGCCCAGGAAGATGAAGGGGAAGACACACGGCTCCCCGGCGGAGTTGCCCCCGGTCACCGCGGAATCGACTGGAGACAGGAAGCGCCTTGGGTGAGCCAGGTGGGTGGGCCCAGTAAGGAACCAGGCGCGGGCCAAACTGGGAGCTAGATAATCCTGGTGTCCTATTTTAAAAGCCTAGGGGACGCTGGGGATGCAGCTGAGCCCGGGCTAGGGTGGTGGGCGGGGCCTACCGACCGAGACTGCAGGAGAGGCAGCAAGCCGGACTAAAAGGCCAAGCCGCAGGGGTGCGGGGTGGGGAGGGGCGGCACGTGGACGTCAGTCCGAAGGGCTGTGACCGTGGACAGAGACACCGCGGTCCTGAGGACCAGCGTGGAGTGGAGAGACAAACCGATGGGTGGAGGAGCCCCACTTCAGGGACCAATGCGAAACTAAGTGGGGCGGGCCTGAGTCTGGCAGGCGGAGCAGAGGTACCTCGGGTTGGGCAGAAGCCGTAGAGTTTGTCCTGGTCGTAGTCGGCGGTGGTGGAGCACCAGCGGTAGCCGTCCGAGCGGCCGTCGGTGGTGCACGTGGAGTAGGAGCGGCCCTCGAAGGTGAACGGAAACACGCAGGGCTTGCCGTCCCCATTGCCGTCCTGGGTGTAGAGTTCTGGGGAGACCCACACAATTACCCGAAGATGCCATGAGTATACTGACCCCCCACTCTGTGTCCCCCATCCCTCCTGTACCCATTTCACAGATGAGAAACTGGCCCCAGAGGACGAGAGGCTGACTTGCAGGCCAGGCCGCACAGCCCTAGTGGCAGAGCCGGGATGAAACTCTAGGGTTCTGGCCCCTCGAGGGGGTGGGCGCCGCTCACCCCCGCCGCGACCCCGCACTCACTCTCGCTGGGGCAGAAGCCGAACCGACGGTCGGTGTCATAGTCGGCCGTGGTGCTGCACCAGGGCGTGTCATCGGAGCGGCCGTCCGTGGTGCAGGCCGAGTAGGAGCGGCCCTCGAAGGTGAAGGGGAAGTGGCAGGGGGCGCCATCTGCGTTTCCGAAGTGGGTCGGAACCACTGCGGGAGGAGGGGGACGGGGTCAGGGTGGCCGGTGATGAGTGTGAAAAGAGAAGGGAGTGGGGGCCGGGGCGGCTCAGGATCTCACCGACGCCCTTGCCCAGAGTCCATAACTCCTCGTCGTCGAAGTGGGCGTCTCCCTGAATGCCCGGGCCGGGAGGAAAGGCGTGAGCCAGAAGCCCGTTCTTCCCATCGAAGGGATACCCATCTCCGTGCTCTGGGGAAGCAGGTGGGGAGAAGGGCGTTAGCTGAGCGCAGCTGTGCAGATTGCGCGCTGCGCACCGGCGCTGCCTCGAGTGTGGGCGGAGACCCGCCGGGAGCGGAGGTCCGAGCCTCGAGTCCCCGCGCTGTGCGGCGCCGGGCGGGAGGGGGCGCACGGGGCCAGCCGGGCCAGGCTGCGCGCACCGGGCTCAGAGCCGGTCCACCGCCCGCCCCACTCCCTCCGCGGTCCTCTCTCCGCTCTCCCGGTCCGAGACCCTCCTGGCCTTCCCCTGCTCGCGCTCTCACCCCTAACACCAAACTGAATGATGATGTCGGCTTCGGGGCCGTACACGCGAGTGAAGGTGAGCGGCGTCACCGCGCTCCAGACCGCGAAGGCTCGGGCAAAGGCGTCGTCGATCACGTCGCGGGGCAAGTCTTCCGAGTAGTTTTGTATCCTGGGCGGGGGGGGAAAGGCGGGAGGCTATAGGTCAGAAGTGAGGCCGGAGCCCGGGGCAGTAGCAGCGACACCCGGTGTGTCAGCGACCTCAGCAAGCGCAGTGCTCCCTGCGCTCCGCGCTTGCATCTACAAAGCGCCCTCAGACGCATTTTTCTCTTGGGACGCTCACAATGGCCCTAGCAGGAAGATTCAAGGGTGCGTGCGAGACCCATTTCCCTGAAGGAGAAACAGGGGCTCAGAGGTGGAGCCACTTGCCCCAGGCTGCCCATTTAAATCCAGGGACCCGTCTAAGGATGAGATCACCGCCCGCGCGGGGTCTGGCCCTCCCGCCCCGGTCCCGCGCCTCCGCGGAGCCCGGCCGCGCACCAGTAAGTGATGTCGTTGTGGTGCCACTTGAGGTCGCCCTCAAAGGTCTGGAATTTGCCCAGGTCCGGGACGCCGCAGCGCGGGGCCCGCATGGCCTCCAGGGTGGTTTTGTCCAGCTCTCCAGTCTCAGGCAGAGCCAGGCGCCTCTGGAGAAGCCGCAGCCCGCGACTCAGGGACTGCTTGTCGTTGCTCAGCTCGGCCACTTGAGTGTAGCCATAGCGAAACAGATATTCCTGTGGATGGAGGAGCAAAGATATTCCAGAGCCCTGATTCTTTCTCTGCCCTATGTGGCTGGATTGCATCTGTCCAGGCACTCAGGGACTAGAGACTACACAGGACTTTGTACCTTGGATACCTGTACTAATGCCCACCCACCCATTAACTCCCTTCCCTGTAGATATCCTCAGCTCCTTCCCAGCCTGGATGCCCCTGGCCCGTGCCTATCTCAGGGGGTCCCTAGCATTTAGCCCTGTCTAACCCCAGCCCATGCCCACTCTGGAACCCTCCAATGCACCACTACCCCCATTTTAGCCATTCCTGGCCATCACTGTCCAGAGCCTCTGCAGGACCCCCCAGGGCCTGATCCTGGACACCTCTATTCTCCAGACATGCCCATCACCCCCAGCTTGCCCCAAGGTGTCTCCTTCCAGGCCACATGCCCTCCCTGTGACTCCTGGGGAGCCAGCCCTCCCTAACTCCAGACCGGGGGATTAGCCTACCTCTGCCAGCTGCTTGTCAGTGAGATTAGTTCTCAGGTCTCCTGGAAAGACCACAACGGTGGGCTTGTGTGGTCTGGGAGCTGCAGAGCAGCAGCCCAGCACCAGGAACACCAGGACCAGGGGCTGCCTGGGGCTCATGGTGAGGGTAGTGGTGTGTCTAGCTACTAGCTGACCCTGTGAGGGGTTTAAGAAGGCACTGTTCACTGAATCAGTAACCCCGCCCCTCCCTGGCAAGTAGGGGCTGACTCAGGGGATGGGGTGTGTTGGGGAGGGGGGCGGCCCCAGCATGAGAAGGCAAAGAAAGGGCTTACACCACGTCCTCCTCTACCCCCTGCCCACAGTTCCCACTGCCGAGTCAGGCAGGACCCCCGACCCACAGGAAACCACAGGCCCATAGGGGAAGGGTTGGGTTTTGCAAACTGCAGAGCTTGTGGGAACTGAATGAAAGCAAGGGAGAGAGTTAAGGCTACAGGACTCCCTGAGCTCACCACCCAAAGGCCCTAAGTGGTCAGCCTAAGGGCAAGGGATGGAAGTTTCCCCAAGGCCTCTTCCTGAGCCCAGCAATCCCCCTTCCCACACTGCTGGGCTCCATCCTCTTTTCCCCTCCCTGGAAGCCTTGCTCATCAGCTTCCTCCCCCTACCCCACCTCAAGGCGGAAGGAGTGTGCTCCCTCAGGCAGGGATTGGGGAATTCCAGCGCAGCAAGCCCTGTCTTCCAAGGGGAGTAAAGGGGGAAGTGCAGGGCATCTGGAAACCAGCAGACAGGCTTCACTCTTCTCCAGGGCTCCAGGCAGATGTCCTCCACTCACTCTGAATTTGCTTCCTCAACTGTAAAAAAAGGGCCCTTTGTCCCTAAATTGATGTGAGGACAAAATGAGATCAAACACAGAAAATGCTTACCGCAGTGCACGTCGCAAGTCCCCAATAATGGCCATGGTCGCTTTTAATTACAGGTCAAGACAGGGATTCCAACTTGGGATCAGGAGATTGGGGACTTGGACTCCAATCTGCCCCGTGTGACTTACAACAAATGCCTTCTTATCTCTCTAGGTTTGGGACTCTTCAACTGCAAAACGGGGCAGGGCGGATGATGGCGTTGAGGGGTAGGTGGCTTTCAGTTCTCCAGCCCCTTCTGCACTGAGCACGGAGCTTCAGCCCCAAAGTTTCCCCAGTATGGGTCCCTCCCTTCTCTCTTCCCCACCAGCCCCTTTAAGGAAGGGTCTGTGTTTGCCTTCCTGGAGGCATCACTTGGGAAAGGCAACATAACAACCCAAGAAGTGGGGTGCCTGGGTTGCTCAGTTAAGCATCTGCCTTCAGCTCAGATCTTGATCCCGGGGTCCTGCGATACAGCCCTGTATCAGGCTCCCTGCTCCATGAGCAGCCTGTTTCTCCCTCTGCCTGCCGCTCCCCCTGCTTGTGTTCTCTCTCTCTCAAATAAATAAATAAAATCTTAAAAAAAAAAAACAAGAATATGGATTTAAAGGGCTCACTATGTGCCAGGCACTTTCTTTTTCTTCTTCTTTTTTCTAAAAAATTTTATTGGGCAGCCTGGGTGGCTCAGCAGTTTAGCACCGCCTTCAGCCCAGAGCCTGATCCCGGAGACCCGGATCCAATCAAGTCCGACATTGGGCTCCCTGCATGGAGCCTGCTTCTCCCTCTACCTGTGTCTCTGCCTCTCTCTCTCTCTCTCTCTCTCTCTCCCTCTCTCTCTCTGATTTCATGAATGAATAAATAAAATCTTTTTAAAAAATATTTATTTATCTGAGAGAGAGGGAGAGCATGAACAGGGGGAGGGGCAGAGGGAGAGGCAGAGGGACAAGCAGACTCCTAACTGAGCATGGACCTGATGCAGACTCCATCCCAGGACCTGAACCCAAGTCAGATGCTTAACCGAGTCACCCAGGCACTCCTGCTGGGAACTTTCTATGCTTATCTAATAAATGAATCTGTGAGGTGAAGATACTTCTCTTATAGGAAAATTGAAGCTCTAGAATTCACGAATTAATGAGCATTGGCTTTGGAGTCACCCAGCTGTGTCGCCTTGAGCAAGTCACTTCACCTCAGAGCCATATTAATCATCTATTTCTTTTTTAAAAAAGATTTTATTTATTTATTCATGAGAGACACACAGAGAAAGAGAGAGGCAGAGACACAGGCAGAGGGAGAAGCAGGCTCCATGCAGGGAGCCCGACCTGGGACTCAATCTGGGGTCTCCAGGATCACACCCTGGGCTGAAGGCGGCGCTAAACTGCCGAGCCGCCATGGGGCTGCCCTAATCATCTATTTCTCGAGATTCACTGTGTGGAGTACTGCAAAAACTTCCCTATAAGCATCTCATTTCATCCCCACCACCATCTGTAGGTAGGTTTATTTATTGTTTTTTAAAGATTTTATTTATTTATTCATGAGAGACACAGAGAGGGAGGCAGAGGGAGAAGCAGGCTCCTTGCAGGGAGCCAGATGCAGGGCTTAATCCCAGGATTCCAGGATCACCACCTGAGCCAAAAGCAGATGCTCAACCACTGAGCCACTCAGGTGCCCCTGTGAGGTAGATTTAATGAGCACCCTTCCTACTTTTAGAGGAGGACACTGAGGTTCAGAGCAGTTAAAGAACTTGCTTATGACCACACAGCAAGTTAGTTCACCAAACCAAGATTCAAGCCTAAGGCTGCACAGTTCTGAAGTCTTTTTTTGTTTGTTTGTTTTTTAATTGTTGTTCAATTTGAACCAGTTCTGAAGTCTTTCATCTTCATCACCATTTACCGAGGAGTGAGATGGCCAGAGGAGGAGGGGAAGGAGCTCGGGGAAGAGAGACCAAAAACTCAACGCTTTCTCCCCTGATCCCCTGAACCCACCCAAGAACAGAGCAGGCTCAGGCCTTTGGGGAATCAGAGGTTAGGACAAGGTACCTAGGGGGACCATATTCTATTCCAGAATTGAAAGTGTGTAGTCATCGAGCAATATCATTTTATTTTTTGAAAGATTTCATTTTTTTATTTGAAAGAGAGAGCACAAGGAGGGGCAGAGGGAGAGAGAGAGAAGCAGGCTCCCTAGTAACAAGGAGCCTAATGCAGGACTCAATCTGAGGACCCTGGGATCATGACCTGAGCTGCAGACAGACATTTAACCGACTGAGCCATGCAGATGCTCCAAGCAATATATCATTTTAGAGATGGAAATAAAGAGACTCTCAATCAAGGGGGTCTTCATCTGGTGGCAGACTCAAGCTTTAGAAGATTCCATGAATCACTCCCAACTTGCCATCAACGGTTTAAAATATGTTATATCAGGGATCCCTGGGTGGCTCAGCAGTTTAGCGCCTGCCTTTGGCCCAGGGTGCGATCCTGGAGTCCCAGGATCGAGTCCCGCGTCGGGCTCCCGGTGCATGGAGCCTACTTCTCCCTCCTCCTGTGTCTCTGCCTCTCTCTCTCTCTCTGTCTATCATAAATAAATAAATAAATAAATAAATCTTTAAAATAAAATAAAATAGGGATCCCTGGGTGGCGCAGCGGTTTGGCACCTGCCTTTGGCCCAGGGCGTGATCCTGGAGACCCAGGATCGAGTCCCACGTCGGGCTCCCGGTGCATGGAGCCTGCTTCTCCCTCTGCCTGTGTCTCTGCCTCTCTCTCTCTCTCTCTGTGTGTGACTATCATAAATAAATAAAAATTAAAAAAATAAAATAAAATAAAATATGTCATATCTATGTATATATGTTGTGTTTCTCAAATTTAACACTATTGACATTTGGGGGCGGATAATTATTTGTTTTGAGGGTCTGTCCTGTGCATCATAGGATGTTTAGTAGCATCCCCAGCCTCTACCCACTAGGTGCCAGGAGCACCTCCCCCTGCCAGTTGTGACAACCAGAAATGTTGCCAAACATTGCCAAACGTCCCCTAGATGGGTGGGAGGGGCAAAATCACCACCAGTTGAGAACCACTAATATATGTTGATTTTTTATATAAAGGACCCAAAGCTTTTCTCATATATCCAAACCGTTGATAATGATCCTTAAATATTCAGGTATTTGTTGAGTTTTTATGGGCCAGACATTGTGCTAAAAATTTGGGAATACTGTAGTGACCAAAATGTGGTCATGGAACTGAGCCCAGTAGGGAAGAAACTGAATAATTAATTACCAGAGAGACCAACATCACAAGGGGATGGTGTACTAATCTACTCCAATTACCCCCATCAGGCAGATGAGGAAACTAAAGCCCAGAGTAGAGAATTTACCTCTCTTGGGTCACAGAGCAAGGACAGCATGAGTGGCACAATAAGGAGTGGTAGCAATGAGCCTGCCTTGCGAGCCAGCCAAGCGACTGAAGTTCTAATCTCAGTTCTGGCACCAATTTGCTGTGTGATCTGGGCAATTGGCATAACCTGTCAATTTCCCCAGATTACATCTGGGTATTTACATCTGTAAAGTGGGTATTAGCATTACCCTCAGTTTCCCCATCTGTAAAATGGGGGTAATAATAGGAGGTAATACCTCATTGTAAGGGTCAAATTAACGCATATAAAGTGCCTGTCATATGGTAGTAAGTGCTTGCTGCTGTTTTAATTATGTTGGCCTCCAGGCTGTTTTTACCAAATGCGGGGGCAGGAGGAGAGCACCCAGCCAGGAACCCCTGGCTTGATTCCTGGAGTCAATCCAAACAAGAACCCTCCTTTCCTCACCCCCTTCCAACTTCCTCCTTTACCCACTGGCAACCCAGCCCCCATCAAGAGGAACTTAGGAGAGTGTGGCTTTCAACACAGCAATGGCAGGAAGTGGTTCTGGTTACCACATCCCCTTCCCCACTTCCCTCAGCCCCTCCTTCCAACACCACAAGTTTAGCCAAGGCCCCAGGAAAGGAGGCAGAGAGCAGGATATTCCTCCAGGTGGTTACCCCTTGACCCTGACCTGAGGTCATAGCATGGACTTTACACCCCTCCCCCAGGTGGAGGTCCCATAAGATGGGGAGGGGGCTGTTCCTCAAGCCCTGAGTCACCAGCTGGATGACACAGCCCCACAGGCAGGCTGCTGTTAGTAACACCAGGCCCCCAGACCCGGGTCAGCCTCACGAGGTGAGGAACCTCTCCCCCAGTGTAGGATGGGGAATTTCCAAGCCTGTTCCTCCTGAACCTGCCAAGGATGGGAGGGGCAGCCAGGCCTGAGGTGCCCTGGCAGGAAATGGGAAAGACACTTGTGCGTGTCTGTGATGAAGCAGAAAGGTGTATACACTGCAAGACACTGCCCCAGGGAAGAGCATCACCCAAGTACCCACCGCCACCCACAAACGTACCTACCATCCCTAGCCCCAGGGTAGTGGCAATCACCGGGCTCTTGTAGGCCTTAGTAATAATGTCTTGCCTCCCACTTGTCTCTACTGAGCTCCTTCAAAAGGAAACCATATAGTAGAGACTTTGGAATCAGACCTTCTGGGTTCAAATTCCAGCTCCTACTACATCTGGTGGTGTGACCTTAGATAAGTCACTTTGCTTCTCTGTGTCTCCACAGCCTCAGCTGTAAAATGGGGGGAGAATAGCCCTCACTCAAAGGGTCATGGTGAGGATTAAATGCTATTATACATAGCAAGTTTTTGCACACAATAGGTACACCTACCAGAAAAACATGTTAGCTGTCATGATTCTGTTACTCTAATGTTCTCTCCTTTATGAATTAGGATTCACGGTGAGGAATCTGTGAGGCTCAGGGAGTTGCCCAAGTCCATGCAGCTAGCCAAGGGCAGGCCTGGGATTCCATCCAGACCTGACCCCGGCACCCTGTTCTTTCCATCACATTTGGCATGGGCCGATAGCCACCCCGGTGGCCAACAATTCTGATAGTCAATGCACAGCCCACTTAATGCTTTATCCAGTGCTGTCATGTACCTTATCCCATCTGATTTGCACCAAATGGCAGAACTTCTTAACATTTTATTAGAACCTGAGCTTTCCTGGAAAGCCGAGACTGTAGCCCATTTCCAAGGTGACAGACCCAAGGCTGAGAAAAATGCTTCAAGTTGCTCACTGTCACATAGCTGGTGAGTGACAGAGCTCCTGCGCAAGCTTTCTGACTCCAAATCCCGTGCTAAGATCAGGTCACTGGATCTGACAAGAAGGAAGTCTGTGGGGAAAGCAGCCCCAGCATGGGGTGGAGTGCCCAGAAGTCAAGCTGGAGAGACCAATAGACAGAACAGGTGTGGAGTATTTGGGTGGGTCCTATAGGGGGAAATAATTGGGGGAATAAAAAGGAAAGTGAAAGATTAAGGTAGCTGGACAGGGCAGAGAACAGTGTAAGGGAGTTTCCATTATGGTGAGAGGTTCATGTCTTCAAGAGGGGATAATCCTGTGGAGGGAGAGTTGTACCAATTGAGGGGGAAAGAGGATGAGCCTGGGACTGGCAGCCCCTGTCAGTGTATTCCCACTGGCTATGCATGGGTTCCAGCAAAACAGGTGCAGCCCCCCAAATACACATTTAGAAGATTCTTTGGTTGTTTTTTAGATTTAGACTATTTTTTTAGAGCAGCTTTAGTGGGTTCACAGCAAAACTGAGAAGAATGCACAGAGAATTCCCATATACCCCCTGCCTCCACATATGCACAGCTTCCCACATTATCAATGTACATTCGTTACAATCCATGAACCTGCATTGACACATCATTATAACCCAGAGTCCTCAGTTTACGATTAGGGGCTCATTCGTGGTGCTGTACATTCCATTGGGTTTGGACAAATGCATAATGGACAAATGCATAATGACATGCATCCATCATTATGCTCTCATACTGGGTAGTTTCACTGCCCTAAAAATCCTCTGGACTCAGCTTATTCATTCCTCCCCTCCACAAAGACTGTTTTCGATATTTGAAAAAAAAAAATCCTTTAAGTAGCCACCATGGGAAATATTGGATCTTTGGTGAACTTCCTTATATAGTCATTTCAGGGTTTAGTGTTGTTTTACTCTGACATATGGGGAAGGGCATCATATTCTCAGGGATAGCAGCCCCTAAAAGTCTAAATCTGGTCCTGTTCACAATGGGGAGGGGGTTGGGGAAAGCCCTAATCCTTGGAAATTCCAGGTTAAACATTTAGTGGTCAAACATTAATCCTAGGTTAAACATTCAGGCAGTGCTGGCCTGAATTGAGAGCCCTGGGGACCAGAGGGGGAGGGAGAAGTCCACACTGCACACAGGGAAACTGGTGACTTCTTTGCTGCATTTCTAAACCTGGGTTGAGCCCCTACTCTTGGCCAGGCATGCTTTCTCATGCATCTTCTAGTTCAGCAGTTCTCCAAGTGTAGTCCCAGGACCAGCAGCATCAGCACCACCAGGAATTTGTTAGAAATGCAGATTCTCAAATGCTCCCACCCCAGAATTACTGAATCAGCACCCCTGGGTGGGACCCGGCACTCTTTGTTTTAAAATGTATGCTCAAAGGGGTGGCTGGGTGGCTCAGTTGGTTAAGCATCCAACTCTTTTTCTTTTTTTTAAGATTTTACTTTTTTATTCATAAGAGACACAGAGAGAGAGGCAGAGACAGAGGCAGAGGGAGAAGCAGGTTCCCTGCAGGGAACGTGATGCAGGACTGATCCCAAGACCCTTGGATCATGCCCTGAGCTGAAGGCAGACACTCAACCACTGAGCCACCCAGGTGCCCAAGCATCCAACTCTTGATTTAGGCTCAGGTCAGGATCTCCAGGTTGTGAGATCAGCCCCTCCTCAGGCTCTGGGGTGGGAGGTGGAGGAGGTCCTTGCTCAGCAGGGAGTCTGCTTGGGGATTCTCTCCCTCCCCCCTCCCCCTACTCACACTCTGTCTCTTTCTGTATAAATAATTAAAATCTTAAATAAATAAATAAATAAATAAGGTCGGAATCTTCGTCTTTCTGACTGTAAAGCTGATGCTCCTCACTACAGCATTATAATGAGAGATGACTTCAAATATTTAACAACCGGGACCCTGACCAATCAGACTGATTCTATCCAAGGAGCTTTAGGAGGCCCCTCATTGGGTGGAGAGGTGGAAGGGGAGAATGATCATTATTAACCCTTTTGTTCTTTGTTCTGTCATTCTAGGAGTCTGGGAGAAGGGACTAGAGCTCTGGGGCATTTAGAAGGTTCAAAGTACCACCTGTTATCGATGGGTAGGTAAGGAAATTTTTCAGCATTTTAATAACTGGTGCTTACCACTGAACACCAGCCCTGAGTTTTAGTCTGCTTCCCAGGGGAGGTTCCTGAAGCTTGCACACTGGGTAGAGGGCCTGGAGCTAAACAGTCCAAAAGAGATCACAGGTATAACAAATGTCTTATGAGAATACATGTTCAACAGTGCTTCTCAAATTTGGCTGCACATGGGAGTCTCCTAGGATTTTCTTTTGACTAATGATGCCTGGGTTTCATCCCCCCAGAGACTCTGACTTAATTGGTCTGGGTTGCAGCTTGGGCATCGGGCGTTTTTTGTTTTTTGTTTTTTGTTTTTTGTTTTTTTTAAGAGAACAATCCTATACAGGTTCCCTGAAGCCTGGGAGACCTTCCAGATTAAGAATCCCTGGTTTGCATTGGTATTTCCCAAGGCTGAGGACTTTTTAAAAAAATACAGATTCTCAAGAGATTCGGATTCAGTAATCAGTGGGGCCTGGACCTGGGCGTTAGCAAGCCCCTCTGGTATAGAAACCAGTGACAGGGACAGCCCCTGCAGGCCGCAGCAACTGAGAGAGGCTCAGAGATTCTAACCCCTCTCTCCCAGCCCACCCCCAACTAGTTGAAGCAACCAAGAACATTTTGCCAGTAAGTATCCAGAACCAATTTCCGCAGTTCTTCCTTCCCCTGTGCTGCAGAGACATTGCTTCAAAGAACATGCTCTGAAACAGTCTAAGACACCCTCCCGCGAGAGCCGTTTCCTGGTTGCGTGGCGGCAGCAGAGCCGGAGGCCTGCTCTCATTTGCCTTTCTTTCCCATTAATCCTGGGACACCCTCATTTAGATGCGATCTGCATACATTTGCATATTGAATTCCAGTGCCCCCTCCTCCTCCACCGCCCAACCCAGTGGCAGGTTGGCAGGGTGGGAGGCAATAAAACGAATGTATTCCCGGAGCCCGCTGAGATGTGTTTGAACCTCACGCAGCGCTGGGACTTTGATACACCTGAAGCGGGTTGCCAGGTTGAAGGGAAGACAGCTCACAGGCTCAGCGTGGATGCAGCAGGAAGGCAGACCCAGGAGGCCTCCTGGGGTCTAGAACCAGCAGTTCCACCCAGCTCCTGATGAGAGGCAATGCGGAATTTCTTCAGTGGGAAAAGATGAGAGCAGCAGTAGTTGGGGAGGGGCTTTCCCTTTCAGGGAGGCAGGTGAGCTGCCTTCACAACTTCAGAGAGGGCCTGGCTTGGAGACCGCTGGTAAAGTTCTGCCAGCTTTGACCACCAGCTCTGTGAAGCTGCAGCCAGGCGACAGCTGGTCCCACAGGCCTGGATTTGAACTCTATATCTTTGGGTAAATGACTTCCCCTCCCTAAACCACATTTTCCTCATCTTTATAATGGGAATAATAAGCTAATTGGGAGCCACGGCTTTATCTGATGATTCAGTAATGGAATATCTTTCCCAGGCCCCTTCGGAGGTTGGGAAGGAATCTGCAAACAGGTGCAGGTGGAAGGTAGCATGGGGAGCCCAGCAGCCCCACCAGTCCTCACGGACTGTCCCTGCAGTGTGGTTCCAGCCAGGCTCGAGGCTAACCAGATTCCCTTGCTTCTCACTCACTTTCCTAGTTTGGTCTTGAGCCTTCACATCACTGCTGGGAGCCTCCGGAATGCTACCGGATACCTTTCTTTTCACTTAAGGCAGCCCCGACCAGTTGTGACTGCTTGCTGTCAGGGGCCCCAATTGACACAAGGGCCATTCTGTTCCTTCTCAACACCCTGAGTTGCTTTGATTGAAAGCTCCACCATCTGGGTTTGCCAAAGCCTCCCAGATAGGGCGTCCTGCAGTTCCCAGGGGCAACTCCACTGCCACCTGGTCATTCACTCCTCTCTAGCCCTGCTCCTCCCTCCAGGCTCCCCTGCCTGCTTCTGTTCTATTCATAGCACTCTCTCCTCCCTGCTCTTCCCAGTTTCCAAACCATCTGGATAGACTCCTAGAGTGCCTGCCCGCACCCCATTCCCCTGTCATCCAAACAGTTTACAACCTGTATAATCCTTTTAAATCCAACCCCTGGGGGTTGGATAGACTGGGGATGCGTACACAACAGACATTTATTTTCTCACAATTCTGGGAGGCTTGAAGTTCAAGATCAAGGTGTCAACAGAGTTGGTGACTTTTTTTTTTTAAGATTATCTATTTATTTATTTGAGAGAGCAGGAGTAGTGGTGAGGAGCAGAGTGGGGAGCAGCAGAGGGAGAGGGAGAAGCAGGCTCCCTGCTGAGCAGGGAGCTCAATGACTTGGGACTCAATCCCTGGACCCTGAGATCATGACCTGAACCAAAGGCAGACGCTTAACCAACTGAGCCACCCAGGGATCCCTTATGGGTTATTTCTAAGGCCTCTCTCCTTGGCTAGTAGCCAGCTGTCTTCTCCCTGTGACCCTACATGGGCTCCTCTCTGTAGCTGTGTATCCTCATTTCCTCTTACAAAACGCCAATCATACTGGATTAGGATCCACTCTAATGACCTTGTTTTAAATTAATTACCTCTTTTAAAAAATATTTTATTTATTTATTCACAAGAGACACAGAGAGAGAAGCAGAGACACAGGCAGAGGGAGGAGCAGGCTCCCCTGCCTGATGTGGGACTCAATCCCAGGACCCCGGGATCACGACCTGGGCCAAAGGCAGACCTTCAACCACTGAGCCACCCAGGCACCCCAATTTAATTACCTCTTTAAAGACCCTGTCTCGGGATCCCTGGGTGGCGCAGCGGTTTGGCGCCTGCCTTTGGCCCAGGGCGCGATCCTGGAGACCCGGGATTGAATCCCACGTCGGGCTCCCGGTGCATGGAGCCTGCTTCTCCCTCTGCCTGTCTCTCTCTCTCTCTCTCTCTCTCTGTGAGACTATCATAAATAAATAAAAATTTAAAAAAAATAAAGACCCTGTCTCTAAGTATAGCCTCATTCTGAGGTCCTAGGAGTTAGGACTTGGACATATGAATGGGGAGAAGGGAGCAGAATTCAGCCTGGAACACCCTCCTCCATCCTCTGCATTCTCACTGCTGCTGCTGGAGCTTCAGCCCTACTGTTTCTCACCTGCTAGTGCACTACTAGCTCAGCTCCTCTAGCCAACCCCACCCCCAGCACCCACATACTCTAGATTCCTCTCCTCCATCAGCTCTCCCTGACCGTGCCTCAGAAATCTTCCATGTCCCCTAGCATCTCCAGAAAAAAGACTGAACTCCTTAGCCTGGCACCCAAGGCCCTTCAGAACCTGGCACAACCTCCTTCAAGAATCATCATGGTGACCAGGGCCAGGAAAAATGGGCACGCTGTCTAGCGCCTTGCTGGTGTCATTCATAATTTATGAAAACAAAGCAAAACAACCAAGTGTTAATTCGTGGACCTACAGCTTTGGCATCACCTGGGAGCTTGTTTGAAATGCGGAATCTTAGGCTGGGGCCCCAGACCTGCCAAATCAGAATCTGCATCACGTGCACAGACCCCAAGCAAAACTGGGAAGCTTACAAACAGCAATGGTATCCAGAGAGGGACTCACAGGAGTGAGACCTTTGATCACCTTGTTGGGTCAGAAACTTGTTTCTGTCCTAACAGAAATATCCAATTCCCAGGAGTCTGGGATGTATAGCAGATGATGATTCTGAACAAACAAATGAACTTGACTTCCCAGGGCTATTAGGAATGCCTAACTCGCAAGTATGAACAAATGAAAAGGTTGCTGGGAATGGTCCCCTGATGGAAAAGGCAAGATTCTTGTTGCTTCTTCCCATTCAGCAAGCATTTATTGAGGCTCTGCTGAGTGCCAGGTTGAATGTTGGGTGTCAGGCAGGTGTGTGGAATGAAAGGAAACAGGAGTTTTATTCTGTAGGAGTTCACAAACCAGGAAGGGAGAGAGATCACAAACACATGTACCCACTCCCATTTCTCCTCCACACCCCTTACTTCAGTTCATAGAGGACATCACGCTCTGGACCCTGGAGTGCACTCTCTGATTCCCCCTGCCCCCGCCCCAAATCCTTCCCACACCTCCCCCTCCTTGCTCTCCCCCTGTGTCTGGCTCAATCTTATTCATCTTTTAGATTTCAGCTGAGATGTCATTTCTTCCAGGAAAATACTGCTGACCACCCCAACCTGGGAGGTGGGGCTCTTCTGTGCTCTCATGATTCCCCTCAACCCACCACTTCCCGTACTGTGGCATTTTTCATCATTCAGAGTGAATTTCCTGTTTATTCTTCTATCTCTCTTCACAGGCTGAGATATAGTTATGAGGACAGGACCCTTATCTGCTGTGTTCATTATATTTGCAAGTATTTAAGCATAGAAAAAAATAATAATGCTAGTCTGTTTTTTTTAATTCATACTATGTGCCAGGAACCGTCCTAAGTATTTATATGTGTTAACTCATTTAATCCTCACAACTACCCAGTGAGTGGGTGCTATTGGTTTTCCCATTTCACAGATGAAGAGATAGAGACACAGAAGTTAACTAGCTCACGCAAGGAAACACAGCTATTAAGCAGCAGAGTAGGGATTCAAACCTAGGCAGTCTGACTCCAGAGTCTGCATATTGGAAGAGGGAGTGATAAATTCTAAGGAGAAGTCAGAAATCAGGGAAGTCTTCAGGAGCAACACTTGAGCCCAGTTTTGAAGAATGCATAGAAGTTTGCCATGTAGAAAAGGAGTGGGGGGTGGGAGCATTTGCCGACTGGACAACCTCCAATTTGTCAATGCACAGCATCTTCCTAAAGGGCAAAGGGAAAGCAATTGACAGCACTCCAGATACTGGCCTGGGAGGGTCAGACAGTGACTGTCTTAGCGTCCAGTTTCAGCCTGAGTCATGCATGAGTGGGTCGAGGCAAGTTACACATGCCCTAGGGTTCTGGTCCTTCAGTCTCTGCGTGGGTGAGAAGTACACTCCCCTACCCTCTTGCCTCAAGATGCAAGGCTTAAAAAAAAAAAAAAAAAAAGGTTCCAGGCCTACTCCTGAACCATGCCCCAGTTCCTTGCAGGGATTGCCTCACCACCTCAGAAGGAAGGGCCCAGCAGGCACACCTCCAGGCAGGTACAGACCCAGGATAGCCCTGGAACCTGTGGGAAGAGTCCAGGAGTTTCCCCAAAACCCCTACTCAGACTGTCCTCAGCCTGACTTTACAGACTCTGGGAGCCTCCTCTGGCTCAGGTATCTCTCAACCTTTATTTTTGTTTTTTTTGTTTTTGTTTTTAATTTTTTATTTATTTATGATAGTCACACAGAGAGAGAGAGAGAGAGGCAGAGACATAGAGGGAGAAGCAGGCTCCATGCACCGGGAGCCTGATGTGGGATTCGATCCCGGGTCTCCAGGATTGCGCCCTGGGCCAAAGGCAGGCGCCAAACCGCTGCGCCACCCAGGGATCCCTCTCTCAACCTTTAAAGCCCCAGAATACTTTTAGGAAATTGGATCCCAAGAAAACCTCAGGATATAAGGCAAATTAAGAGGTGTTCTTCAGCTCCCCACTGCCATCAACCCTGTCCTTGGGAGAGCCCCTGAGACCTGACCTAGCCCAGCTACTTCTTTTTACTATCAGGAAAACAGACGCTGGAGGAAGGAAAAAATTTGCCAAGAACACAGGAAGAGTCAGGCCTGGCACCTGGGTGGCAACTTGTTGCAGGGTTCTTGTCTCACAGAGTTGAAGAATGAATCTCAGGGACACAAAAGGGTGAAGTGAAAGTTTATTAGTGAAGAGGAGAACAGAAAGGAAAGAAAGAAAAAACTCTTTTGGAGTGAGAGAGGCTCCCAATGGGTTGCCACTCAGGGCTTTTATGGTGGGTCTTTTATAGAAAACTGATCAGAGACCTTGGTAAATATCTTGTCTATAACATTTATCACAAACAAGATGAATTTGTAAATATCATGAAAATATCCCATCTATTAGAACAAACAAGGTGGATTTGTTATGTTCCCTTCTCTCTGGCTAATATCTCCTCTATAACATTTCTCCACATCTGGGATTTCCATGAACCTGGTTAGTAGCCTCCTGCCAGAGCCTAGGCTGGAAAATCAGGGCCTCCTGTTCTCTCCCTGCCTATACCTTAACCCTTTCCTTACTCATCCTGAGTCCAACAAGAAGAGGCAAGCCCTCTTCTTGATAAGCAGCACCATCTCCCCTGTCCCTTCTGTCCTGGCCTCTGGAATGCAATTGGAAGACTCTACCCTCTGCCTTCATTCCTACCATTCATTCATTCAGTCAGTCAGCAGACATTTATTAGGCTCCTTCTAAGTGTCAGGCACTGAGAAGGGCCCCCGACCTCAGTGGGTGACAGAGTGATGTGTGTTAAGACAAACACATTCACAGACATTGACAATCCCCTCTGACAAAGCCACAGCGATGACCATCTGATCATCCATCCCTCATTCGCAGGGCCTAGTACAAAGTAGGCACCCAATAAATATGTGTGGAGCACAGAGGAAAAAGTGATGTAGGGATGGTGAGCTGACAGGGGTGAGGGCCAAGTTAGACTTCAGAGCCCCTCCCTCTCTGACCCACCACCACTCAGCACCTTGGATGGTGTAACGATGGTGATGATGACAGGCTAAGGACAAGAAAACTCAGACCCACACGCTGCCTGAGCTCTCAGCTTTGTGAGACCCAGACTCTCTGACCCAATGGCCACCAGGTCCATGCCTCTGTCTCAATTTAAATTAATTAAAATTAAATATGTAAAATTCAGTTCCCCAGACTCACTAGCCACATTTCCAGGGCTTCAAAGCCACATATGGCCAGTGGTGATCTCACCAGACAGTACAGATTAAAGAACACTGGCATCACCACAGAAAGTTCTTTTGAGCTGTGCTACTAGTCTATAGCAGCAACTTGCAGATTTTGAATTTCAGGGACTAGTATATGTTCAAAAGTATTTGGGAAAGGACATAGATTGCCAACTCTTTGGGTGCCTGGGCTGGCTCAGTTGGTAGAACATGTAACTCTTGATCTCAGGATTGTAAGTTCTAGCCCCATGTTGAGTGTAGAGATTACTGTAAAAAAAAAGGGGGGGGGGATCCCTGGGTGGCTCGGCGGTTTGGCGCCTACGTTTGGCCTGGGGTGCAGTCCTGGAGACCCGGGATCGAGTCCCGGGATCGAGTCCCACGTCGGGCTCCCGGCGTGGAACCTGCTTCTCCCTCCTCCTGTGTCTCTGCCTCTCTCTCAATCTCTGTGTCTATCATGAATAAATAAATAAATAAATAAATAAATAAATAAATAAATAAATAATAAATCTTCAAAAAAAACAAAAACAAAAAAAAAAAAAGAGGGGGGATCCTTGGGTGGCTCAGCAGTTTAGCGCAGCCTTCAGCCCAGGGCCTGATCCTGGAGTCCCAGGATCAAGTCCCACATCGTTGGGCTCCCTGCATGGAGCCTGCTTCTCCCTCTGCCTGTGTCTCTGCCTCTCTCTCTCTGTGTGTCTCTCATGAATAAATAAATAATTAAAAAATATTTTTAACTCTTCATTTTACCAGAAAAATTAAAATGCGTAATAATGATTTAAAAAAAAAAAGAACATGGACACTAGAAGTATTATGAAATCTTGCCCTGGATCCTGGGCTTACATAGTTCACATTAAAAGACATTCATGGAATAATTGAGGGAATTTGAATTTGGATTGCGTATTGGAGGGGTGCCTGGATGGCTCAGTGCGTCAAGTGCCTGACTCTTAATTTCAGTTCAGGATGTGATTTCGAGGTCCTGGGACCGAGCCCCAAGTCCAACTCCATGCTTAGCAGGAGTCAGCTTGAGATTCTCCCTCTCCCTCTGCCCCTCTCTCTGCTCTCTCTCCCTAAAATAAATAAATCTTAAATAAAAAAAATTTTTAGGGATCCCTGGGTGGCGTAGTGGTTTGGCGCCTGCCTTTGGCCCAGGGCACGATCCTGGAGACCCGGGATCGAGTCCCACGTCGGGCTCCCGGTGCATGGAGCCTGCTTCTCCCTCTGCCTGTGTCTCTGCCTCTGTGTGTGTGTGTGTGTGTGTGTGTGTGACTATCATAAATAAATAAAAATTTAATAAAAAAAAAATTTTTAAGGTTGTATATTGGAGAATTGTATTGTGGTTATGTAGACGATGGCCTACATTCTTTGGAGATTGAGGTGGAAGATTTAGGGGTGAAATATGACTATACTGCAACTAACTCCCTTCCTTGTGGTTCAGGAAAAATGTTATATAAATTTATGACTATAAATGTGAACATAAATGAACATAAATATAAATATAGAGAAGGAGAGAATCAAATGTATCAATATATTAAACAATGAGTCTAACAAGAACAAAAAATAAATAATAAAACAAAATGAAAAACAAAGAACTGGTGACTCTAAGTGAAGATTATAGGAGGGCTCACTGTACTCTTCCTGTTACTTTCCTGAAAGTTTGAGAATTTTTCAAAATACAAAGTTGAGGGGAATATCAGAAGTTAAGATGGTTCCTCTGCTGCCAGGTAGAGCACAAGTCATCTTGCAGGCTGCACTGATGCCCAGCTCTTGACGTGGGATGTTGGTTACATGGTGATGTGGGTTACACTGTACTTCTGCCCCCATCCCAAAAAAGCAATATAGACTAAGAAACTGTGAATGTTGACTATATGTGGGAAAAGGGTTTTTGCTAATGTTAAGGATTTTAAGATGAGGTTATTCTGGATTAGGGTGCTCCCACAGTCCAGTGACTGGTGTCCTTAGAAGAGAAAAGTAGAGGGAGATTTGCCCAGAGACACAGAGAAGAGGCCATGTGAAGAGGCTGGAGGGACATGGCCGTAAGCCAAGGATCTCCTGGAACCACTAGAAGCTGGAAGAGTCAAGGAAGGAGTCTCCCCCAGAGCCTTCAGAGGGAGCACGAAGCTGGCTGACACCTAGATTTCAGACGTCCAGCCTCCAAAACTAAGAAATGAATTGCTGTTGTTTTAAGCCACCAAGTTTGTGGTCATCTATCTTGGCAACCCTAGGACATTAAAACATGGGTGTGTTCACTTAAGGAAAATTCATCAAGCTGTACACTCAAGATTTGTGTGCATTTCTCTATGTGTGTTATATACTCCTTCAAAAATGTACTTAAAAATAAATAAACAAGAATGACTATCTACTTTCAGCATTCATTTTTAAAAAAAATATTAAAAGAAAAAGTTTAGTAAGGATATCCTCTCAAAATAAAAGATGGGCCCTGGGACTCCTGGGTGGCTCAGGGGTTGGGCGCCTGCCTTCTGCTCAGGTCCTGATCCCAGCATCCGGGATCGAGTCCTGCATTGGGCTCCCTGCATGGAGGCTGCTTCTCTCTCTGCCTGTATCTCTGCCTCTCTCTCTCAGTCTGTGTCTCTCATGAATAAATAAATAAATCTTTAAAAAAAGATGGGCCCTTAATATTAAATTTAACATTATGACACTATTTCCCTTCATTTTGCTAAGAATCCGCAAACACATCTCATTATAGATAAGCACCAGGTACAGATGGACTGCATCAGAATCACCAGGGGAGCTTTAAAAAATCCAGAATCCCAGACAGAGAGGTCACGGAGAAAGGATAAAGACTCCAGAAATAGACTTGAATACATGTGGGAATTTAGTATATGCTAAAGGTGGCATTTCAAATTAGTGGGGGAAGACAGATTATTCAATATGGTGTTGGTTCAACTGGCTAGCCACTTGGAAAAAAATAAAGCTGTATCTCTACCTCATTCCAATTTACCAAAATAAATTCCAGATGGATGAAAATGTTAATTAAGGAGAAAAAAAAAAAAACCCTAAAAGGACTACAAGAAAATGTGAGACGTTTTCCTTTTATAATCTAGAGGTAGGAATTGCCTTTAACCAACATTTACTGAATACTTAATCTTTAACTTTGTGCTTGGTGCTAGAGATGGGAAGGATGGTTGCCCTCCAGGAACTCATACTACTGAGGGTGATCTAAAACACTGGTTCCCAGGTTGTAAGGTTTCACTAACCATTAATAATACTATTTTAAATTCATTGCTTTTTAATAATCTTAGACTGAGGAAAACATTTCTATGCACAATACGGAAATCACAAAGCTATTATGAAAAAAGATTAATAAATTTTACTACATAAAAAAACAAATGGCCAAAAAACAAAAAAACAAATTGCCCTGATGGGCAGGGGAATGAAAATAGATTGCTCAATGGGTATGAGGTCTCCTTTGGGGGTGATAAAAATATTTTGGAACTAGATAGAAGTGGTGGTTGCATAACATTATGAGTGTATTAAATAATACTGACTTGCAAACTTTAAAATGATTAATTTTCTGTTATGTGAATTTCACTTCAATTTAAAAAAATAAATAGGAATGCAATTTTTAAAGTCAACTTTAAAAACTCTAAATGGTTGTGGTGGGGGAGGGACTCTAAATGCCTCACTGGGAAAAAAAATCTCAGCAACACAAAGGGAAGACAAAAATATTCACTTCCCTAATATACAAAGAGTTCTTACAAATCAATAAGACAAAGATATACAATCCAGTGTTGGTAAGGGCATGGAATAACAGACAAACTCATATATCACTGGTAAGAATATAAATTGATGTGAACTTTTGGGAATGTAATTTTGAAACACTGTGATTTAAATGGACATAACTTTTGACATAGCAATTTCACTGCTGAGATTTTCATACAAATGTACTTACACAAGAGTCATTGTATTACTCTTGGAACTCAAGGAGACATACAGGTTCAAGGTGTTTTTTGCTGCACTGTTTATAGTAGGCAAATAAGTCAATGTAAGTGTCCATTAGTAGGGAACTGGTTAAATATGATACATCCCCTTGGTAGTGGAACCTTTCCAGACATTAAAAGGAACAAGATATATAGGTGCTTGTGGAAAATTATCCAAGACAAGAACTATTAAGTGTATGTTGGGGTGGGGAGGGAGCATTGTCTACAGCAGTTTGTATTACATATCCAGTGTGTGCAGATTTTTCAAAAAGATTTATTCACTTAAGAGAGAGAGAGAGAAAGAGAGAGAGAGAGAGAAGAGGAGCAGAGGGAGAGGAAGACAAGCAGACTCCATGCTGAGGTCAGAGTCCAGCGCAGGACTGGATCCTAGGACCCTGAGATCATGACCTGAGCAACATCAAGAGTCAGATGCTCAACCAACTCAGCCATCCAGGGGCCCCCAGTGTGTGCAGATTTTTTAAACATTTCTGTTTTAAACTTGATAACAGTGGCTACCTCTAGGAAGTCACCGTTAACCTTGAGGGACAGGGAGAGAGATTTTACCTTAACTTTATATCTTTTTGTACTTCTTTTTTTTTTTAAGATTTTATTTATTTATTCATGAGAGACAGAGAGAGAGAGAGGCATAGACACAGGCCCAGGGAGAACCAGGCTCCATGCAGGTAGCCTGACGTGGGACTCCATCTGGGGTCTCCAGGATCACAACCCGGGCCGAAGGCAGGCGCTAAACCACTGGGCCACCTGGGCTGCCCTCTTTTGGTACTTCTTGAATTTTTAAACATACATCGTTTTTTTATATATTACTTTTTGGGTTAATTTTAATTTTAATTAAAAAATTATTTGTTTATCTGACAAGAGAGAGCATGAGCACAAGCAGGGGGAGCTGCAGAGGGAGAGGGAGAAGTGGACTCCCCACTGAGCAGGGAGCCTGACTAGGGGCTGGATCCCAGGACCCTGGGATCATGACCTGATGCTTGACCAACTAAGCCATTCGGGTGCCCCAAGGTTATTTTTTAAATTGTGAAATAGCTTAGGCATAGGAAAAGTATAGATAATAATGAACAAACTCAGGTTCTCACCGCCCAGATTAAGTAATTTAACATGACAGACACGATTTGAAGATCCCTGTGCATCTTTCTATGACCCCACCCCTTCCTCTCTTCCTAAAGGTAACACCATTCTGAATTTGGTGTTATCAGATATGCATGTTTTTATTCCTTTGCCCTAAAATGCTTTTTAAAACTTCCATATCTATCAATAAAAAACGTTATTTTGCGTGTTTGATCCTTTGCAGAATTAGTGTTAAGTTTTACAGCATAGCTCTTAGACACAGGCAACTCAGGCCTTACATCCAGAGCTTTAGAGGGCCTCCCTGGCCCTTCTCTGTCTGTGCCCCCCTCTACGGGGCAAGGAGCCCAAGGGAATGTGCACATGCGGCGCCTGCGAGCATCTCTGAGACCACACTCAGGGTACTCAGGCCCCCAGGACTCCCAGTCCATATAGCCTCTAGTGTTACGCAGAATCTATGCAGGACTTTCTCCAGGGTCCATCCCCCTGAAGGTGGGCCATCTACCTGAAGGTGCATCCCTAGATGCGAGGGGTGGTCAAGGGCTGTTTGGGGGCAGGGGCGGGGGCGGATGGAGAGTAAATGGAATGGAACTCAGGCGGATGTGCCCACACAAACGCGGGGAATGAGGTGGGATGCAAATATAGGGGTGGGCCTCTATTCTTGCCTTGGGTTCTCCTCCCCGGCCCCCCATACACTAAATTCTGTGCATTTGACAACTCGCTTTTCCACTCAACATAACGTTTTTGATCATGATTGATGTTCACCCCTATACAGTATTTCTTTAAAGTTTCTTAAAATTTGCAGATCCCTGGCCCATCCCCTAGAGGATTCTAACGGGGAGGATGGGGCTGAGGCTTCTGCATCTGTAGGAAGCTCTGTGCAATGCAGTTGGGCAGCCTATTTTGGGAACCATGGGAGATAAGCCCTTCTCGGCATGTCCCTGGTTTGGTCCAGGCTGTCGTTTTTCGCTATCCCTCCACGGGGTCCCCAAGGTCGACCTGGACGGGCCCCTGGAGGCATCAGCCACCAACCCCGCGGCCTGATTCTGGTCTCAGCGACCAGGCGGAGGCAGCGCGCGCCCCCTGCTGGAGACAAAGACGATTGAGCAGTTGGGTCCCTCCGCGCCTCCACTCTGCGGCGCTCACCCAGGCTTTCCCCATCTTTTAATGTGCATTTAGGGTACCCCACGTGGAGTGGAGTAGAAGAATTGCTATTCCCTACCTTCGTAAGACGTTCACATAGAACATATATATGCTGATAGCTTCTTTTTATGGAGCCTTTATATAGGAATGAAGGAGTGCCCTGGTGGAGGGAGGATCTGTGGGCTTCAGGTCCTGGTGGGTCCTCTGATCACTGCATGACCTCCCGCAAGTCATTGAACCCCTGGATAACGCAGTTCCTCACGAACGAAATATGGGGCAGTAATGTCACCGATCGCACAAGACTGCTTTGAGGATTAGAGTTTAAAGTGGTGCCTGGCATGTGGCAAGGACCAGTCACTATTAGATGCCAGATCCAGGGTTATGATTACTCATGGTGACAGAGGGCTTACTGGTGCCAGCTGCTGTTCTATGCTCTTTCTGTTGATGATATCATTAATCACCACAACTCCACAAAATGAGTATACTTCTATTCTTTCCCAGTTTACAGAAGAGGAAAATGAGGGACAGAGAATCAAGTGACTTGGCAAAAGCTCACAGCTGGTCAGGGGTGAAGCATGATTTGAACCTAGGCCATTGTACTCCAGAGTCCATACTTTTAAAGATTTTATTTATTTATTCATGAGAGACACAGAAAAGCAGAAACGTAGGCAGAGGGGGAAGCAGGCTCCCCTCAGGGAGCCTGATGTGAGACTCGATCCTAGGACCCGGGGATCACAACCTGAGCCAAAGGCAGATGCTCAACCACTGAGTCACCCAGATGTCCCCCTTTTAAAGGTTATTTTATTTTATTTTATTTTTTAAAGGTTATTTTAAAAATTGATTTATTGATTGATTTTAGACAAAGAGGGTGTGAGAGCCAGATAAGGGGCAGAGGGAGAGAGAGAATCCTCAAGCAGAGCCTCAACCCAGGACTCGATCCCAGGATCCCGAGATCATGACCTGAGCCAGAAACAAGAATCAGATGCTCAATAGACTGAGCTACCCAGGCACCCCCCAGAGCTCATACTTTTAATCACTACATCCTCATGGCAATCTGGTAAGGCATGTACTATGCCCATTATGCAGCTGGGGACATTGCGGCTCAGAGACGTGGAGTGACTTGCCTCAGATCACACAACTAATTAGTGCTGGAGCCCTGGCCTGGACTCACCCCAGTTCTGTCTCTTTGCATTGTCTCAAGTAACTCTATGACAACCCAGAAGACAAGGTGACCCTGTATGACAAGTGAGGATGCTGAATGGAGATGATTGAGGGACTTGCTCAAGGCCACAGAGCCAGTTAGTAGGGAGCTTTCTCTTTTGGGGGTGCAGCCTGAGGACATTCTATCTGGGGCCCAGCACCTCCACGGCGCCCTGCTGCCACTCTTGGCCATCCCTTGCCTGTATGATCACAGCTCTAGTTCCCAGGCACTCGAGCTGAGCACCACTTGCTTCTGGGCCAGCTTGGGCACAGCTGTCAAAATCGTGCTCTCAAGCTGTCACTCAGCCTGAGCCTGGCCTCTGCATTGGTTGCTGGGGCTTTCTGTATGGTTTGAGGCTCCGATTCCATTGCCCTGCCCTCTGGAAGGCAGCTGGTACCACAGAAGAAGCAGGATTTCAGAACCAAACAGTCCAGGGTTCAAATCTAGCTGTGTCTGTCATTTCTGTACAATCCTGGGTTTTCTCATCTCCCTGAACTGCTATTTCATCCCCTGTAAAAGTGAGGTAAGGACCAGCACTTTGCAGGCTCCTGGAAGGATGAAATGCAATCAGGTATGTACAGCATCTTGTACACAGCAAATGCTCAATAAATGTTAGATCCTTTTGCTAATCTTTTGCTCCAGACCCTCTTCTCCTGCTGTCCGTGGCTCTTCCTGATAGGCCCAGCTGTCACCACCTTCTGTCCCTGTATGTCTCCAGGCCTGCATCAGGCCTGGGTATAGAACAGGTATCCTCTGTGGGGCCTGGGGACAATGCAGGAGGGCACATGAGCTCTGGCCCATAGGCAGAATGACATCACCACATACAACTCAGTATTGTTCAGTGGCCTAACAAAGACTGATTGAGCACCTACTATGCACCAGAAAGTGTTCTTAGTAATGGGGCTGTAGTGGTAAATGAGAAAATTAAGATTTGCTATGTCTACATCACTGTTTGCTATGAATGTATGACTGAGAACTTCCCTCTTTGGTGTTCAGCCGCTGAGTGGGGCCCCATACATGCTGATACTGTGCCCATTTGCTGAGAGCCTGCACTGTTTTCGATGCATTGTTTCATTTAATGCTCCCAGGTGCCATAGGAAGTCTTCATATCAGCCCCAATTTATAGGTGAGGGAGTGGAGATGTAGAGTTAAATAACTTGAAGAGAAGGCAAGAGCCTGACTGTAGATAGTCTAGTTCCAGGACCTGAGCTTAATGGTGCTGCCATGCATTCTCCCTTTTACTCTTCAGAGTTTGTATTGTTACTCCCACTTTACAGATGAGGAAACTAGACTCAGAGGGAATGAGGGCTGGCCGAGGTCACAGGGCATATAAACATAGGTGTTGGAATATTTAAACCCTAGGTGTGGCCCGAATCCAGACCCCAGGGTGTCCCTGATTCATTCAACAACTATTTTCTTCACAGCAAAAAAAAAAAAAAAAATCAAAGCCGGGTCTTGGCTTGGGAGGCTAAATCTGTGGAGGAGGCTGAGGGATAACTGGTAGCATCAGTACTGTGGTATATGTTATGATAGAGGCATGTAGAACGTGCTAGGGAACATGCACTAGGGAGATAACCACTCTGTTTGGAAGGAGTCCCTGAAGGCTCTCTGGAAGAGGTGATGCTTAAGGCGAATATGGAAAGATAAGGAGCCTAGAAGGATCAAGTGGAGGTATGGGGAGGTGGACTGCCTGATAGAATACACATGATGTAGCTCCTTCCTAGGTGGGCGACTACTTGGGCCACTTAATTTTTCTGTTTATCTCAAATCCACTCACTCCTGCTACACTCCTTACAGTAGAGGCTGGTCCCTGCAAACTATGCTTCCTGGGCTCCTTTGCCAACAGGCTTCTGGCTGCATTTGACCAATGGGAAGCCCTGATGAGAGATCAGAGTAAGATGAAAGGAGAAGCCAGGGTATTTCTCCCCATCTCTTTCAGCCTTGTGAGTCGGGGCTGGAGTGGCAGGGGTATGACACAGCTATGATTTCTCCTACATAGTTGTGGCTTCTTCTAGAAAGGCCCATTGTGGCTCCCAGTCCTCTCTGGGTGGCCCATTACCGGTTTTGGTGATGCCATCTCCTCCCTATAGAGCTCCTACCTTGGGGGGCGGGTCATGGCTTTCAAAGTTGTTGGTAACTTCTGGTTTGCTTCAGCCTCCCCTGGTTGCTCTTTTTTTTTTTTTTTTAATTTTTATTTATTTATGATAGGCACACAGTGAGAGAGAGAGGCAGAGACACAGGCAGACGGAGAAGCAGGCTCCATGCACCGGGAGCCCGACATGGGACTCGATCCCGGATCTCCAGGATCATGCCATGGGCCAAAGGCAGGCGCTAAACCGCTGTGCCACCCAGGGATCCCTCCCCTGGTTGCTCTTTCTGGTCACCCCACAACTTTGTAATGAACTCTCCGTATTAGATTCTCTCTTTAAAATCATCTGATATGGGTCTTATTTTCCTGGGAAGATGCTCTGTGTCCGTTTCCTGGCCTATAAAAAGAGGGCTCATTGATTCATTGAACAAATAGGAATCTAGTGGCTTCCTCATGACTGTACACCTGTGCTAAGTGTTGGGAATATCACGGGAAACAAGATACATTATAAGATATGAAAATCCACATGCTGCCCATCCTTCATATCTCTGTGATGATCAGAAGAGATGCTTGCATAAATGCCCCTGCTGCCTGGGTTTCAGGAATTGCCATCACAGGCAAACACTGTTTGGACCAAAGCCTGTTTTCTGAGTCTAAGTGTTCTGGTCCTAAGGCCTTTCCCCACCTTTCCTCCCCCAAGTCCTGAAAGAGAAAAATTTAGGACAAATGAAAGGAAGCCTTAATTTACACCATGGGAAGTCAACTTAAGGGATTCATTATCTCAAGTGGTGGTGCAGTTTTAAGCTATAAATAGGTTTTTAAGAACAGGTTTAGTTAAACCCATAGATGGCAGTGGGCACGGAGACAGAAGATAGAGACGAGCCCTGGAGCACCCACCTGCTGACTGCCTACTCTTAGCTCTGCTGCCCTCCTGAGGCATCTAGTACAGTGCAAGGAGCACTGGACTGGGTGTCAGGAAACCAGGGTTTGAATGCCAGCTCTGCTGACCAAGTACATGACCTTGGACAATTCACTTCACTGCTCCTGAGCCTGTTTCCTCATCAGCCACTTGGGAATATTGGGAATATCTAAGATCTTTGGTTGTTGTGATGATTACAGTTTAAAAATGCATGTAATGCACCTCATGTAGCATATGGTACACACTAAGTGCTCAGTCAACATTCACTAGTGTGATTCTTCTCTGCTGCAGGAGCTCTGGCCAGGAATCACAGCCCTCTCCATTAGACCAAGAAACATCCTATGTGATTTTGAGCAAGGCACTTTCTTTCTCTGGGCTTCACCTTCATCATCTGTAAAACAGGAAGCTAGTAACTGCCCTCCCTAGCTAAGGAAAGAACAGTTAAAGTATCACCTGTTACTATTGTTACTACATGAGCAATGTTGGAGCAGTCTAAAAGTGTGGTGCTTGGAGCCACATTGCCCAGTTTTCAATCCCAGCTCTACCCGCTACTTAGATTCCTTTCCTGATGTATGCCTGTTTCCTCACACATAAAATGGAGTTAATGACAGCAACTACTTCATAGGGTGGTTAAGAGGATTATATAAACTAACGGAGGTAAAGTGCTTAGAACAGTGACTAGCACAGAGCATTTTAAGTGTTGCGATTACTAAGCATCCAACGGCACAGCACCTAAATTGCTTGGGGCTTTTGAATCAGAAAGACCTATGTCTGTGTCCCACCTTCCTGGTGGTCTGACCTTGGAAACGTCACTTCCTCTTCCTGAACCTCGGCTTCCTCTTCTCTACAGTGTAAGATGATAACAACCTGCATCCTTAAGGCACCATGATGCAGCAAAGCGTGTGTACACTGCCTGGCATGTGGCAGGTGCTCAATGAAAGTGTTTCCCTCCTCTGCCCCTCCTCTTGGCTCCTCCCTCCATCATTCTTCTCAATGGTCCACCTCATCCTTCTCACCCAGAGCCTCTTCGCTACTTCTAAGAAGTCTCCCCCTCAGAAGTGAGGCAATGACACACTGCACATTTTGGTGGGAAGAACCCTGGATCAGCAGTCAGAAAACCAGGGTTGGCTTGCTTGTCTTCCTAATGGAAGGATTCTGATACGCTGTTTCCAAGGAGCCATGGCCTTGGGCCAAGAGTGTTCCCTCTCTGGGCCTTGGGCTCCTCTTCTGTTCCATGGTGGGGTTCTTATATTTTAAATCATGGCATCCTGGGCAGCCCTGGTGGCTCAGCGGTTTAGCACCGCCTTCGGCCCAGGGCATGATCCTGGAGACCCAGGATGGAGTCCCACATCTGGCTCCCTGCATGGAGCCTGCTTCTTCTGCCTGAGTCTCTGCCTCTCTCTCCCTGTGTCTCTCATGAATAAATAAAAATAAAATCTTAAAACAACGACAACAACAACAACATGGCATCCTGCAATCTTATGATTGGGTGGGAAATGCCAAGATTAGGGTTGATCCTTAGGTGGGCTGGAGAGGGGAATGGGTGCTATGGGTCTACTCCTGAGTACCTCAAAATCCTTGGGAGAGATGGACTTGGGTCAGAGACAGGATATATCCTACTGGCAAGTGGTGAGGGTTGGAGCTGGCTCTGTAGAGCTGAGAAATCAGGTCCTCACTGGAAACCTGTCCAGGGAGTGCAAAACCAACCTGCCATCATACCATTGTTGACTCAGCTTACCAAGGCTGCTCTGGGGGCCTAGGCCTGCTGGGTGGAAGGGATGATGAGGGGACCTTACCCATCCAGAGGCCTCATGCTGTATTTCCCCTACCAAAACCTGCTCCTAGTAAAGGACCAGGGAAACCCTCTCATACTCAAGCACCCTTTGCCTTTTTAAATGGGGTTGTTGTTTTTTTTTTTAACAGGAGTGTTTTGAGAGTCTTCCTCCTCTCGCCTCATTTCTATTTTTCAATTGAAGGTAGCTATTTTTCAATGGAACTCATACAACACCGATTTAGGGACAAACCAAGGGGCCAGGCTCCCTCACAAAATGCTAGACAGGCTTAAACAGAAAATAGTGCCAAAGGTGGCATTTGCAGCATCAGGAGGGGTATACCTGAAGGGCTGCAGACCTCAAAATGCATCTACACTTGTTTACACTGAGCAGAGGAGGGCTGTGGGGGAGGTCTCTATCTCCAGCTCTACTAGTGGAACAAAGACGTATGAATAAAGTTCACTAAGGGCCGGGAACTGACTCCTCTCCATGGCCCCGAATCCAGCCATCCGGACTTGCCTCCCCAGTGCCCAGAGGGGACTTTGGACCAGCCACTTCCCATCTCTGGGCCTCAGTTTCCCCAACGGTACAAGGATTATATATGCTCCCCTCCTCCCAGGATACATCAGACCTAATCGGGAAGGATTCGATCAGGCTCGATAAGAGAGTTAAGTCACCAGTCCTGAGACAGGTGAAATGACTAATACTGTTTATTCCTCTCCGGCCGAGGCAGAGCGCCCCGGGCGCCGTACACTCCCGAGAGCAGTTCCGGGAGGGGGCGTGGCCACGCCCCCGAGGGCCACGCCCCCTCCTGGCCACGCCCCCGGGCCGTGGGGCAGCCTTAGCCGCGCCCAACCCTGCGGCCCGGGGAAGGGACCCAGCCTTGACGTCACAAACCACTTCCAGTGTAGCCCTCCGCCAAGAGAGAAAGTAGTTCCCGACCCATAGCGGATTCTGCCGCCCGTGCTTGGCGACGTATAAAATTCTAGACTCTCTCCGGACTGGACCATGGTTCTGAGGCCTCAGGAGGACCTTCTGACACGCCGGAAAGTTGTCTTTCTCCGGGTCGGCGTAGGAAGTAGTCCCGGCCTACGGTGGGCCGACGGGTCCCTCCGCAGAGGGGGGAAGAGGATGGCGACCTCGTCGATGCCGGAGTCGGAGAGGCGCGCGGCGACGAAAGCGTCGGGTGAGCATCGGGTACAGTCAGATCGCCCCACTGCACGCGGCCGCGAAGTGGGGCCACGCTGCGGAGAGAGCCGGCGGCGAGCTCCCGGGCCGGCGGGGCTGTCCGAACAGGGCCCCGGGGTCCCAGGCCCTTTAGTCGCTCTCGCACTTGCCTGAGCGGAAACCCGGCGCCGCCGCAAGATGGCGTCGGGCCTGGAGCGCAGGCAGCGCCGGGGACAGCCCCGAGTCGCCAGGCCCCGGGACCGTCGCTGTCAGCCCCCTCCGCATGGGAGCCAGGGGAGGGGGGAGCGAGCCACTGACCCGGGGGGCCTGCGGGCTGTACCACCGACCCTGCGCCCGGGGGGACTCGGGGGCCGAAGGGCTGAGCCGCCGAGCCCGGCCCGAGCGCGCTCTTAGGGCGAACCACGCTGCGGGAATTACGGAGGGGAGACGAGGAGGGTCAAGATTACCGGCCATTGACCGCCCTCCCGGGGATGGGGAAGGCTCTAGATCGGGAGGCCAGCCTTCTCGGTCCAGTTTTCCCCGAGGCTCCTGTCTCCGCACACGGGAAAGCCCCTCCTCGGCGGAGACTCAGTCTTTGCACCTGCGGAATGGGCACACGGGCGCAGCTGGGTGGGCCGGGGAGGAGGCCCACCTGTTCCAGGTCCAGCCCGCGTCGCCTCTTCCCGCAGAGTGAAGGAGCCAGCCCCTGCGCCTCCCTGTCGGGCGGCCCCCCGAGCCCATGGAGGAGAACGAGGTGGAGAGCAGCAGCGACGCGGCCCCGGGGCCTGGCCGGCCCGAGGAGCCCTCTGAGAGCGGCCTGGGCGTGGGCACCTCTGAAGCGGTGTCGGCAGACAGCAGCGACGCCGCGGCCGCTCCGGGGCCGGCGGAGGCCGACGACTCCGGCGTGGGGCAAAGCTCTGACCGAGGCTGCGGCTCTCTGGTATGGACCGTGCTGGCCGGCGTGGGTGGAGGCGGGGACCGCAGGCGGCTTGCCTGGCAGCCGAGGGAAGCAGCCGGAGAGGCTGGCTTGCAACTGATAGTTGTTTTTGGTTTACGGCCCGTCAGGCACCCTGCCAAGCCCCTAGCGTGGATTTTTCTCATTTAAGTCTGAGACCTAGTAAGGCACGTATATATCACTCTTGAACATCTTATAGGGAAGGAAACCGAGGCACAGGGAGCCGGCAGAGCCACGATTCAGATCTGAGCCGTGGTCTTCCCCACTCCACTACCCACTGTCCTCACTCTTTGAGAATGCAGGTACCCTGGTTCAAGGCTTGGCTCTGCCTCCGATTCACCGGGAGACCTCTTTGGGCCTCATTCTTCTCTCTGTAAAATGGAGCAGGAATACTTGCCTCAGAGGGAGTACTCTTGGACACGTTCTGTAACGCTGTCATCTCCTGGCTCTGTAATCTTGGACAAGCTACCTCATTTCTAGCTCTCAGTTTTCTCATCTGTAAAGACGGAATGATAAATATATCTGCCTCAGTAGGGGTTTTGTGAGGATTAATACACGCAAAGCATTAATAAAACAGTGCCTAGCACGCATAGTACGTACTCAGTAAGTATTAGCCATTACCATTGTTATTACCTGCAAGATAATGACTTCCAAGACCTCATGTTCTAGAGCTGCCCAAAGATGGACCCCATTTTGGGGTCCAAGGGTTTCGTTAATTGAACAGAGATGGACCTGGGATCCCTGGGTGGCTCAGCGGTTTGGCACCTGCCTATGGCCCAGGGCGTGATCCTGGAGTCCCAGATCGAGTCCCATGTTGGGCTCCCTGTATGGAGCCAGCTTCTTCCTCTGCCTGTGTCTCTGCCTCTCTCTTCGGGTTTTTCATGAATAAATAAATAAAAACCTTTAAAAAACAAAAGCCCAGTGAAAATAGTTCTGTCAGGCTGTTGTGTGGGTATGGGGATTACGGGGCCTCTTACCTGACCAGAGCTGGGGACCCTGGAACTTGTTCTTTGGTGGCTCTGTGACTAGAGGGCATCTGCTGGTCATCAGTGAGGCTGACGTGTGGATGGCACCATTCACCATGTCTGAGGGCCCGGGAGCTCTGTCTAGTGGGTAACAACCTGCCTTGCACCATCCCTGACTCCTAAAATTCCTCTCTCCCTGTTTCCTATCATCCAGGAAGAAGTATCTGAGAGCAGCTCGAGCACAGACCCTCTGCCCCACGGGTACCTGCCTGATTCATCTTCTGTGTCCCGTGGGCCAGTGGCAGGGGTGACAGGTGGTCCCCCAGCCCTGGTGCACTCCAGCGCACTCCCAGACCCCAACATGCTGGTGTCCGACTGCACGGCTTCTTCCTCAGACCTGGGCTCAGCCATTGACAAGATTATCGAGTCCACCATTGGGCCAGACCTAATCCCGAGTGAGTTAGGGCAGAGGGCAGCAAGAGTCAGCCCGTGGGTTTTCCTGTGAGGTCCAGCAGAACCAGCTGTGCAAACTTAGGCAAATAACTGTAGCATTCCAAATGTGGAACATGGGAATAGTAGCCCCTATCTTGTAGCAGAGAATGAGGTGAGGATTTGATGAAATGGTGCGGTATAATACCTGGCATGTGATAAATGCTGAATAAACACAGAAACAATAGTACCTTATTTTGTACTGGGGTCTGTCCTGAGCACTTTATATATAGTATTTCACGAGTTCCTTGGTGACCCCAAAAAAGTAGGTGCTATTATCCTCACAGTCTAGATGAGAACCCACTGTGACCAGCAAGTGTTGGGCCATGAGCTCAGATACTCTGACTCCAGAGTCTGTATTCATAATTACCGCCTGCATCCTGGGTTATCAATGGTGTGTGTAAAGGCCATAGACTTCGAAAAGCCCTGGGGTGGTGTGGGAAGTCAACCCTGAGAAAGTGATGCAGGGGCTAGGCCTATGACTTTGGGGAGGTTTGGAGATGGGGAGGGGGACTCTCCAGGTTTTAGTGGTCAGAGGTAGGGTGGCAGGGGTAGCCATGGCTCCTGCGTGACTAGGCCGGGTGCTGGGCCAGCGTGTCCCACCAGACATCCCGACAGTCCTGCTCTGGGTGACGGTGCACAAGCAGGGACAGGATGCAAGTGAGGCTCGGTGGGTAGTACAGCTGGTTCATAGTTGGCTGTGAATGTGGACAGTAACAGTTGTCATCGTCAGCTCCCCACATTTCTGCCCAGGCTGTATCACCGTAACCAGTGCTGAGGATGGTGGGGCCGAGACTGCACGGTACCTGATCCTGCAGGGCCCAGATGATGGTAAGACCCAGGGAGCCCTGCAGTGGGTGAGGGGGCTCTGTATAAACTCACTGTGTGATCTTGGCAGGTTGTCCACTGCTCTGGGCCCGTTTCCCCAGTCATTCTGGTGGGGATTTGGGTTCCTGGATCCCTGGACCTCCCTGGGAGGGGCAGCTGTTGATCATGGCCCACCTTCCCCTTGCCTTCCCTTCTCTCTGATTCCCTCACCCACCACCAGGTGCCCCCATGGCTTCGCCAATGTCCAGTTCCACCTTGGCTCACAGCCTGGCAGCCATCGAGGCCCTGGCTGATGGCCCCACATCCACGTGCCTAGAGCCCCCTGAGGAAGCACGGGGTAGGCCCAGCTCCCCGGCGCAGCCGCCCCCAGGCTCTGGCACCGAGGAGCCAGACCTGCAGAGCCTGGAGGCCATGATGGAGGTGGTGGTGGTACAGCAATTCAAGTGCAAGATGTGCCAGTACCGGAGCAGCACCAAAGCCACGTTGTTGCGCCATATGCGGGAGCGTCACTTCCGACCAGGTGCACTGACTGACTGGCTGACGCTGCGCGGTGGGGGTGGGTGCCGAGAGCCAGACATGGCAAGCTTCTCTGATCTTCACAGCAGCAGCAGCTGCGGCTGGAAAGAAGGGGCGTCTGCGGAAATGGGGCACCTCAGCCAAGACCCAGGAGGAAGAGGGGCCAGAGGAGGAAGATGATGATGACATCATCGACGCCGGCGCCATTGATGACCTAGAGGGTAGGCCACCTTGGCTCCCAGGCATACTACCGCCATAGCCATCTTCAAATACTGAGTTCCCTCTGGCCCATGTGGAGGGCTGGGAAAGAGGACCTGGCACAGATTCAGGCGTGTGGGTGCCTCCAGTATAAGACAGGAGTTGGGGCTCTGAGGTCAGGACCTCTGTGTACAGCTGTGCAGGCTGTGCACTAAAAAAGAGCACCACATCTAAGAGGGCCACATTCACACTTGTCCGACAGAAATAGAATACAAGCCACACATGCATTTTTTTCTTGTAACTATACGTAAAAAGGTTGAAAGATTAAGCTTAATCATAATTATCAGCAGGTTATTTTACTTTCTTTTTTAATACTAGTTTTTTGAAATCCAGTGTCTCAATGTAGATCACACACAGTGCTTGATAGTGACACATGGCTAGTGGCTCTTGCACTGAATAGCATGGTTGTCAGAGTTGTAGGTTTGAATGTTTATTCCAACTATTTTCTAACAGTGGCTATAAAGTGTCTTAAGGAAGGGGCATCTTTTTCTAGTTAACACAGTGGTGCTGTCTGAGTTAGTGGTCAGAGTCAGGAAGGGTGCAGAGAAAGGATTGCAGGGGCTTGGAGAGAGGCGTTCATAGTCAGCCAGGGGGAGACCAGGAGGGCTTTCTGGAGGAGGCATTACTGGTTGGTGAGCTTGGAGGGGAAGTAGGCAGGGATGGGAAGAGGGCCTCTTCCCAGGGAAACCCGGTTAGGGGTCAGGGTTGATGCCCACAACCTTCTCATGTGGTCCCCACAGAGGACAGTGACTACAATCCAGCTGAGGATGAGCCCCGGGGCCGGCAGCTACGGCCCCAGCGCCCTACTCCCAGTACTCCAAGACCGAGAAGGAGACCTGGCCGGCCTCGGAAACTGCCTCGCCTAGAGACCTCGGACCTCCCAGATGGTGAGAGTTGGTCATAGGTGGGGTTGTGTGAGTGGGGCTGAATGGTGGCCTCATTCCCTACTTCTTCCTATAGAGCGTTGGAGACTGAGTGTGCCATACAGGGCAGCATATAACAAACCAGGGGGCCCTGCAGGCCTCCTCATACAGCCTTCTCAGACCAAGCTCGAGAAACCCTGAGTTAAGAAGTGATACATCAGCTTTGTGACAAGACTTCTCAATGGCAAGGTGTCACAGCACAGAAGTTTGAATCTTTATAACTGAACTAAGAAGATAAGTTTTAAGTATGACTGCCGAAATGACATCAAGTCTGAGGCCTGAAACTGTCCAGGGAGCACTGGCTTGGAGTATTACAGGCAGGGGAGGAGAAAGCCCCGTGGGCATGAAGGCTCTGCCACCTACTAGCTGTGTGAATCAGAGCATGGTACTTTGCCTCTTGAATCCCCTCTTCCTTTATTATGAATGGAGATGATTGCACCTGTCTTTCACGAGTTCTTTAAGGTGTAAATACATACAAAATCACATATTAGCTGTTTTTGTATATGCAGTTTGGGGGAGATTATTAAATTTTTATTTTAAGGGATCCCTGGGTGGCGCAGCGGTTTGGTGCCTGCCTTTGGCCCAGGGCACGATCCTGGAGACCCGGGATCGAATCCCACATCAGGCTCCCAGTGCATGGAGCCTGCTTCTCCCTCTGCCTATGTCTCTGCTTCTCTCTCTCTCTCTCTCTCTCTCTCTCTGTGACTATCATAAATAAATAAAAAATTAAAAAATAAATAAATAAATAAATTTTTATTTTAAGATTTTATTTGAGAGAGAGAGCATGGGAGAAAGCACGAGCTGGGGGAAGAAGGGGTAGAGGGAGAAGCGGACTCCCCGCCAAGCAGAGAGCCTGACGCAGGCTCGTTCCCAGGACCCTGAGATCATGACCTGAGCTGAAGGCAGGTACTTAAGTGACTGAGCCACCCAGGCGTCTTAAAATAACTTATTGTTAAGATCTTTATGGGAAAATACACATAATCCTTAGGAAATTTTGATGAGGGCAATACACCTGTATAGCCAGTACCCCCCTCCCCCATCAAGAAGCAGATGTCATTGGCATTGTGTAGATCACTTTTAATTTTTAAAACATTACACTGGAATACTGTAGATTTTTTTTTCTGTTGATGTTTTTGAATAGGTAACACATTCAGATTGTTCAGACTTTTAAACGTTTTGAGTGTGTACAGTGATGTGATGTCTCCTCCCTTCCTCTCGTCTGCTCTCCAGCCTCCCAGCCTCCCTAGGGAAAAGCAGTGTTAAAGTCCCTGCTGTTACTCCCAGGCCCTAGAATGTTCCATGAGATCACTAGCACAGCAGGTATCATCTCCACTTGACAGAAAATGAGACTCAGGGCGGTGGCTTTGCCCAAGGATGCACAGGAGCCCAGTGTCTGAGCTGAGTTAGCATGTGGGTCTCTTGACAGGGAAGTCCCCAGCTCTTGCTGCTACTGCAGACTGTCATGTGTAAGTTGTCCTGTGCCAGCAACAGGCCAACTGTAGGAGGGCTTGTGTCCACACTGCCCTCTAACTTCAGGCCACTGCGTCTGTCCCATGACCTGAAGTGCCCATCGGGAGCCTGTGACCGTGTTTGAGGAAATATTTTGGCTGGCCTCTGGCACACTTGTCCACATCTGTCTTGGTGTGTCTGTGGCTAATTCGTGCCCATGTCCGTGGCAGGTGTGGAAGGGGAACCTCTGGTGAGTTCCCAGAGCGGACAGAGCCCTCCAGAGCCCCCAGACCCCGAAGCACCCAGCTCCTCGGGTCCAGGATGCCTGGCTGCCCTGGGCAAGGCTGATAGGGCCCCTGTGGACCCTGGTGTGAGCCAGTCGGATGCGGAGAACGCAGCACCCTCCTGCCCAGATGAGCCTGACGCTCTGCCCCGCCGCCGCGGCCGGCCCTCCAGGCGTTTCCTGGGCAAGAAATACCGCAAGTATGTGGCACAGGGAGCCTGGATAAGGGGAGGGGAAATGGTTGGCAGCGCAGCCCAGCCAGACCTCTCCCCAACGCCCTCCTGGCAGGTATTATTACAAGTCTCCCAAACCCCTCCTGAGACCTTTCCTGTGCCGCATCTGCGGCTCCCGCTTCCTGTCCCACGAGGACCTGCGCTTCCACGTCAACTCCCACGAGGCCGGGGACCCCCAGCTCTTCAGGTGTCTGCAGTGTAGCTACCGCTCCCGCCGCTGGTCTTCACTCAAGGTAGGCAACGGGTGGGGTGGGGGGCGGGGTGCAGCACTAGGATAGAAAGATGATGGCTGGCAGGCAGTGCCAAAGGGAATGGAGTTCACAGGCCATTGGCTAGCACCTTCCTGCCCCTTTGCCAGGCACCTTACATGGTGTGCCGCTGGTGTGCTGAAGGAGTTCAGGCAGCGCCTTGGGCACTTGTGCAGGCTGCACACTGCACAGTGGTGCCATGTCATCAGAGGTGCTCTGCACATTGCAGACAGCATAGATTTGCTTCACACACACACACAGACACACTGCACTTCACAGCAGATGGCAGTACAACTGGTTTTATCTAATTCAGTATGTTAGAAAGTTTTCCAGTAGATGGCAGTAATGTGTCTCAAGAAAGGCATTCCTTTTTATATCAATTACCCAAAAGTGCCAGTGGGCTTGCTGCCACTCTAGGCCATTTTTTATTCAGTACCCGGGCCTTGTAGGCCTGCTTGAGTTTCATGCTCACACAACCCAAAGTGATTGTAGGTATCAATAGCCCCATTTTACTGACCCAGGAAACTGGCTTGGCCTGGCCAAAGTAAGGTAGAGAGTTGGCCATCATGGGATAGGGGCTACCTGAAGCACAGGCCAGAGCCCCTAAGCTTTCAGCACACGGTACATCCTCCCTCACACAGGGCCCCATGACCTAGAAGTTGTTCTCTAGAACCCTGCCCCAGGAGAGTGAAGGCTCTGGAGCCGTGCTACTTGGATTTGACTCCAAGCTCTGCCATTCACAAGGTCACTTGGGGCCAAGGTTACTTCCTTCCGAACCTGTTTCTGCCTCCATCAGATGGTGAGCCAGCACAGGGCCTGGTGCAGAGTAGATACCCTTGCTGGGGAGAGGGCCCAGCCCTAATAGGCTCTGGCCCCTATAGTACTCCTTTGTTCTGGAACTTGCTCCCACAGCAGCTCTAAGACTTTGGGTGCAGGTTGGGGGAGCAAGGGAAGCCAACCCCAGCCCACGACCCCATTTACCTCTGTCCTAGGAGCACATGTTCAATCACGTGGGCAGTAAGCCCTACAAGTGTGACGAATGCAGCTATACCAGTGTCTACCGGAAGGATGTGGTCCGGCACGCAGCTGTGCACAGTCGAGACCGGTCAGTGCATGCAGGGGTGTATACAGGTCAGAGTGGGACGTAGAGGCCCAGCACAACCGCATTTCCCCCTTGCTGAGCACCTGCCCTGGGCCACCCCATTGGCAGCACATTACAGACATCAGAAAGATAGGCCATTCATCCCAGCTTGCTTGGCTTAGAGCAGTAGCAGGGCTTCTGGGGGCTCTTGTTCAGTCTCTTCCCTGCTATGCGCTTTGTGAGGTAGGTATGGTCATTGTTGAAAGGATGGAAGGGAATCGTGTAGCTAAAGCTCAGTAAATCAACTCAGCTTTAGGAAAGAGCTCACTCCGCTTGGGGCGCTGTGTGAGCAGAGGTGGAGTCCATGAGGACACTGACTTTCAAACTGTGCTTTCAGGAAAGCCTGAACTCCAAGATGCTTATGGGTTTTCTTTTAAAAAGTTGGGCAGGGGGAAGTAAGATTGGGGACACCAGATAGAACACCTGGTTCACCAGCTCTTTTCTGCAGGACTTCTTTTTTTTTTTTTTTTTTTTTTTTTTATGCAGGACTTCTTATGGCCTTTACAGTGCACATTTTATTTTGTGATGAAGGAGGAAAGCACCATTCCAGAATTTATTTACAGCATGCCTCCTAGCATTTCCTAGTGAATTCTACTTAGAGAAACCCTGTTGTGAAGAGAAGGGCTTGGTCAGACAATAGGGACACTCAGGGCTGAGACTGGGTCTGGTCTGTGTGAGAAGGTCTGAGGTGGGCTTGGGGAAGCAGTGGTCTGACTCCTATGCCTTTCTCCCCCAGGAAGAAGAGACCAGATCCGGTGAGTCTGGGCCTGGGGAAAGAAGTCTGCTTGAGGGCTGCTTGTCAGGGTGGAGGCAGGAGGTAAGGTCTCACCCTCTCTCCTCCCCTTCTTTCTTCATCTGGTCCCTTCTTGTCCCATCCCAGACCCCCAAGCTGAGCTCCTTCCCTTGCCCTGTGTGTGGCCGTGTCTACCCGATGCAGAAGAGACTCACACAGCACATGAAGACACACAGCACGGAGAAGCCCCACATGTGTGACAAGGTGGGTGGGGCCAAGGGCTGGGGGCAGGATGGAGGGTCACCCTGGGCAATCCCCCATCTAACTCACTCTGTTCCTCACAGTGTGGAAAGTCCTTTAAGAAACGCTACACCTTTAAGATGCACCTGCTCACACACATCCAGGCTGTTGCCAACCGCAGGTATATTCCCAAGAAGGCCCCTGGGACTGGAGCACCCCAGCTCAGCCCAGCCCACTGCTGATCTTCCCTCCCTCTCACCACTCCAAGGTTCAAGTGCGAGTTCTGTGAGTTTGTGTGTGAGGACAAGAAAGCACTACTGAACCACCAGCTGTCTCATGTCAGTGACAAGCCATTCAAATGCAGCTTCTGCCCCTACCGCACCTTCCGGGAGGACTTCCTGCTCTCCCATGTGGCTGTCAAGCACACAGGTCAGGCTGGCCCTCAGCTCACTGTGCCCCGAGTCACAGGCTCTGCTTTGTCCTCTTCCTCCTGCTCCGCAGCCACAGCCCCCGGGGAGAGCAGCCTGAGCTTCTTGGTTGTAAGGGAATCTCCTCTAAGGGTGACACACTCTCTCTTCAGCTCAGCCAGCTCTTCTCTGCATGATCGTGGGCCAACTTGCCCTGAGTCTTCCCTGGCTGTGAAAGGGGGAGTCAGAAGTACCTACCAAGTGATGGTTGTAAAAGTGAGCTCTGTTCCCTGAGCCCTGTCTGCTGGGTGCTGGGCAGGAAACGTTTACAGAGGCCCTGCCCTTGCGCGTGAAGTAGGAGAAGCAGCATCCCATGCTCGGCCCACAGAAAGTGGACAAAACAGTTGATTCTTTCTCCTGCTTGCTGCCCAGCCTTCTGATGGGCACACTGGGGGAGATTGGACACACTAGAGGGCTGGATTCCTGTCTACGTGGGGGAGGTGATTCATAAGAGGAGTGTGTAGTCATGTGCCGTGAAAATGAGATACTGCTAGGAAGGCTGTGAGTGCAGCCGGGGGGCCTAGTTCACACCTGGCCTGGCCCGCCAGAACAAACTGCACCATGTGCTTGCCTGAGCTTGGGGACGAAGTGCTGGGAGGGAAACAGTTGGAGAGGTCCTTGGGCTCATGGAAGGCTTCATGGTAAAGGGGAGTGGGAAAGCCCAAGCATCCCTTCGCCTGTGCCTGCAGGGGCCAAGCCCTTTGCCTGTGAGTACTGCCACTTCAGCACACGACACAAGAAGAATCTGCGCCTGCATGTACGATGCCGACATGCCAGCAGCTTTGAGGAATGGGGGCGGCGCCACCCTGAGGAGCCCCCTTCCCGCCGTCGCCCCTTCTTCTCCCTGCAGCAGATTGAGGAGCTGAAGCAGCAGCATAGTGCAGCCCCTGGACCACCCCCCAGCTCCCCAGCACCTCCGGAGGTAAGCTCAGCACGCAGGCTGCATTCAGAAGGGGCTTGGGGCCCTGTGCCGGGATGACCGTGTCCTATCACCTCTCCCATCCCCAGCATCCTCATTTGCACACTGGGGACAACAGAATGGTCCTTGCCTCTCCAACTGCAGTAAAGAGCAGATGCGGTCACAGATATGTCAGCCCTAAGCTCAGAGTGGGAGTGGCTTTCCAGTGCTAGGAATAGAGAATGGGATTTCTGTAGCTTAACTGTGGTAATAGTTTATTATTCTCTCACAAACGAGTCCAGAGGTCGGCAGCCTAGGGCTAGTGTGGCAGCTCCACGGTCAGTCATCAGGGACCAAGCTCTCTCAATATTTTTTCCCAGCCATCCTAGGCATACGACTTCCATCTTTGTGGTTTCCTCATGGTCCAGTATAGCTGCAGGAGCTCCAGCCTTCTAGCCACATCCCAGGCAAGAAGCAGGAGGAAGGGATGGGAGAAGGGCAGAAAGGAAGCGTGCCATCTCTCCATCTGTCTTCCCTGCGAACTTAACCAGAAGCTCCTGCTTAGCCACAAGGCCCCACTTTTCCTAGCTGCAAGGCAGGCTGAAAAGTGTAGTCTCATAGCCGAGTACATTGTCTCCCCCTCCTGTGCCCCAAAAGATGGACCGCTTCTATGTGCTGGTGAACACAGGCTCCAGAGTCAGTCTTGTGCTACTTACTAGCTGTGGAACCGTAGCCAGTGTTCCACTTTTCTGAGCCTCGGTCAGTTCATCTGTAGCACTGAGCTGAGAGATATCTTGAGACGTGGTTGTGTGAAGATGAAACAAGCCAGAGGATATGAAGCGCCTGAGGAGGTGCTTGGTCACCCGTGCTGGAATCCCAGCTGCCCCCTCTCAGGCTTGGCCACATCCCCACCCCGCAGATCCCCCCAGAGGCAGCACCTTTCCAGGCACCCGAGACCCCCCCACTGCTCTGTCCTGACACCCTTGGTGGGGCCACCATCATCTACCAGCAAGGTGAGCTCTGAGGGAAGGCGGGAGCCTGGGGAGCTGGGCAGAAGGGGGGCGGGGCGGTGGCCTGTTCTGAGGCATAGGTCTCACTCAACCCAGGTGCTGAGGAGTCGACAGCAATGGCCACGCAGACGGCCTTGGATCTGCTGCTGAACATGAGTGCACAGCGGGAGCTGGGGGGCACAGCCCTGCAGGTGAGCCGCCGCCACCCCCCCAACCCCCCTACGCAGCCACCTTCCGCATCTGCTCTGCCCTGACACCCCATCTGGAGGAGAGGAGCCAGTCGTGCTCGGGGCCCTCCCGCTGAGCCAAGAAACAGTCCACCAAAACCCAGGAGGGAGCAGACGTGGGCCTGGGGGATCCCCGGTGCAGGGAGGGCCACTGGCGACCTCTGCCCGGCCAAACGGTTAGCGCCACCCCCTGCTCCGCCTCGGGCGTCCCAGCTCTGCAGCCCCCTGTGCTGTGGGTCGGAGCCCGCTTCCCATGTAGCCCAGCACCCTCATCCTGGGATGCCTCCCACTGCTAGGAGGCCCCCAGGGCGCTTGCTCCTGCTCCACCATCCCCGGGCCTGGAGCCCTGGCTGATCCCTAGCCACCAACACCCCCCCCCCCCCAGCCCCCATCACGACCTCTCCCTCCTTGCCACCTGGGGTCACTCTTGCCCTTCCTCACCTCCCATGCTCCTCAGAGTTGGGGAGAGCTTTGGGAGCCCCTCCTGTTTCTGAGCCTCTTGAAAACATACTGAATCTGTGTTTGAGATGATAAATTCCAAGAACTTGGAGCAATAATGTGCCCCTGGGGGCTGGAGGACAGACAAAAGTCTGGAGGAGGGAGCCTGGTGTTGGACCAGGACAGCTTCCTAGGATTCCCTAAGCGCCTTTGGGGGATTGTGGAACTGGTACATTTTTAGACCGTTAAATCAGGCTTTTATATAGTTTTTGCCTTTGATATCATCCCTAGAAAGGCCTCCTTCCCCCCCCCCCCCCAAGATTATATAAACATTCATTTGTATTTTCTATTTAGGGTTTCATTTTTTACACTTAAATCTTTACTCCACCGGGAATTTATTTTTGATGTATGCACAAAGGTAGGGGACTAACTTTACTACTTTTCCCCCAAATGTTATCCAGTGCAGTATATCAGATAATCTTCCCCAGTGGTTAGAAATGTCCACTTTATCATGTTCTAGATTCCCACATATATAGGACAAGTTCTGTTCTGTTGTTCTGTCATCATGCCAGTATTTCATGCATTTTTTTTCTGATTACAAAAACATTGTAAAAAAAAACAAAAAACAAAAACCCACCAAAATGAACATTAGGAAATGTTCTGTACAGAAAGTAAAAGTCCTTAACATCCGTCCCCTCCCCGTTAACAGGCATTTTTCCAGTTTTCTCTACATACGCAGTAACACAGAGACATTTTGCTCCTTAAAAAATAGGATCATGGAGGTGCCTAGGTGGTGCAATCGGTTAAGCATCCGACTCTCAGTTTTGGCTCAGGTCATGATTTCAGGGTCATGAGATCGAGCCTCACATCGGGCTCCATGCTGTATGCAGAGTCTGCTTGAGATTCTGTCTCCTCCTGCCTCTGTCCCTCTCTAAATTAAATAAATCTTAAAAATATATATTTAGAAAAAAAATAAAAATAAATATATATATATATATATTTAGGGTCACATGATTCATGCTTATCCACAGCCCACTTTTCTTCACTCCGCAGTATGTGAGGCATGGCCTGGTAGGTGCATACAGATCTCCTCTCTCTTACTAAGACATTTCCACTTTACATCTCCATGTTATTCCATCGTATAGATGTTGTAAGTTCATTCAGTCCTTTGTTGGTTATTTCCAGTTTTTCATTAATCAGGGCAGTACTTCAGTACACATATATTTCCGGTGCTCGTAACATTTTTTAGTTAAAAAGCCTCCTAGAAGTAGAATTGGTGGGTCTGAAGGTATGAAGCCTCTTACAGAGATACGTTGTTTTTTTGTGACCACCATTAGAGCGAAGCGTGTTTACTATGCCTTTGCCAACCCTGGATGTCCCTAATTTTAATAAATCTCTTCCACATAGAAGTGTGTGTGTGTGTGTGTGTGTGTGTGTGTGTGTATAGATTTTTTTTTAAGATTTTATTTATTCATTCATGAGAGACACACACACACACACACAGAGGCAGAGACACAGGCAGAGGGAGAAGCAGGCTCCATGCAGGGAGCCTGACATGGGACTCGATCCCGCGTCTTCAGGATCACACCCTCGGCTGAAGGCGGCGCTAAACTGCTGAGCCACCCGGGCTGCCCTAGAAGTATATTTCATGACCTTTCTTTTTTAAGTTTTTAATTAAGTAATCTCTACACCCAAGCAATATAGGGTTCAAACTCAACCCCGAGATCAAAAGTGGCATGCTCCTCTGAGTAGCCGGTACCCCTCATGGTCTTAATTTATAATTTTGTGACCATAAATTAGATTGAACTATTTTCTGTATGTTCACAGACCACTTACTTCTTCTCTGACTTACCTTTTTGTGTCATGTATCCGTTTTCCTATTGTCAGTCTTAAAGAAAAAAAAAAAGGATTTTATTTGAGAGAGCACACACGTGAAGGGGGGGGGTGCAGAAAGAGAAACCTTAGGCAGAGTCCTCACTGAGCACGGAGCCCCATGCAGGCCCGATCCTACTACCCCAAGATCATGACCCGAGCCGAAACCAAGAGTTGGACACTCAACTAGCTGTGCTACCCAGCTTCCCCTATTAGTGTTATCATCACTTTGCAGCAACTCTTTGTATATGAAGGAGACTTCCCTTTTCTCTCTCCTATGAATCGTTAACTACTACATTTTTCTCATTTCAGTTTATGGTTTGTTTTGCTGTAGGTTCTAGCATCTTTTTCTGTCATGATTAGAAAAAAATCTTCCCACCCTAGATCATAAAAACACTTATCTGCATTTTCTCTTCATATATTTAGCTTTTTTTTTTTTTTTAAATAGATTTATGTATTCGTGAGAGATACAGAGAGAGAGCCAGAGACACAGGCAGAGGGAGAAGCAGGCTTCATGCAGGGAGCCCGATGCGGGACTCGATCTTGGGACTCCAGAGTCACGCCCTGAGCCAAAGGCATATGCTCAACCACTGAGCTACCCAGGCGTTCCTATTTAGAGTTTTTTATTATTACATTTGAGTCTTTAATTTATTTGTTTTTTTTTTTTCTTTAGTCTATTTGAATCGGACCTGGAGTAAGATGTGAGATCATGTTTTTTTTTTGTTTGTTTGTTTGTTTTTTTTTTTTAATGGTTTGCCACTTGTCTCTCTATCCTAGGATTTCTCAGTCTTGGCCTTTTGTGCTGCATGGTTCTTTGTTGCAGGAGCCATCTTACTCATTGTGGGGTGGTTAGCCACATCTCTGACAAATAACCCCTACATGCCAATACCACCTCCCTTCCAATTGTGACAACCAAACACTGTCTTCAGACATTGCCCAACACCCCTGGAGGGCAGCATTGCTCTACCCTGGTCTTGTTAAGTTTATTTCCAGTTGCTGGGTGGGGCTTGGAGAACCTGATTGTGTTTTAGAAAGAACACACAGTTGGGGTTGTACAAATGACTGGTGGCAGCACTTGGTTGCCTGAGTGTGGGTAACCTTTAGGCCCTGAGATAGAGAAGGTCTCTGAACACCAGCCTCTTCACCACAGACCGTGCTCATAATGTCCATGGATTCTGTTATAGGTGGCCGTGGTGAAGTCAGAGGACATGGAAGCAGAGTTAGCATGCCCTGGTGGGCAGCCTTCCCCAGCAGGTGCCACTCCACAAGTGGTAACCCTCCACGTGGCAGAGCCAGGGAGCAGCGTGGCAGCAGAGAGCCAGCTAGGCGCTCCTGACCTGCAGCAGATCACCCTGGCACCGGGTCCGTTTGGTGGGACTGGCTACAGCGTCATCACAGCACCCCCTATGGAGGAGGGGACGTCAGCTCCTGGCACGCCTTACAGGTGAGACCTGCTGCATCCAAGGCCCCCTTCAGCCATTGATAGGCATGCCGGGAGCCTCAAATAAGAGCTGTGCCCACTGGAGCCTAGTTGGTGGGAAGCAAAAGTCCTAATACATGTAACATAATTAGCCATGGGAGTCATAGCTTTCTCAGGAGGTTGGAAGCTACTATTTTTGGGCCACTTAGATTTTCCAGGCACTGGACATTTATGAACTCACCTAAACCATTCTTGCGAGATCCATGTTTCTCTCATTTTACAAGTGAGTAAATAGGCCAGGGACGTTGAGTAACTGGCCCGAGGTCAGACCAGGAGTAAGTGAAGAGTTGAACCTTTGGTTCTAAAGTCACATGCTTTTTGTTGTGGGTGATCCTCAAGGTGGTGTCCAGTTCTGCCCCAGCAGGCAAGCTCAGGCTCCTCTCTGGCACTGGAGGCTCCTCTCTGGCACTGGAGGCCTGGGAACTGCACTCTGCTTCCCCTACACTGAGCAGGTTCGGGCCAGAGCTGTGTGTATGCTCACTGAAGTCCTGGGCAGTCGGAGAAAGCCCTCCGTCCAGGCACCGACGTGTCACTGTGTGTGCCTGGGATGAGAATCCGGGTCCCTGGGCTGGCAGCAGGCTCGGGTGGCCTGGTCACAGTGTCTGCCATGTGCTCTAGTCTCCGGGTACTTGCCAGCCCTGCCTCCCCCACTGGCCCCTCCTGTTGCTGCACCTGGCCAGACCCCTGGGGCTCTCTGCCCACCCTACCCTCCAAGGGAGCCAGGATTACTACGGTTGAGCAGGATGATACATTGGACCTGTGGTCACCGTTTCTGGAAGAGACTGTCGAGGTGCAGCAGGAAAGGGGCAGAATGAAGTTCATGCCAGGGAGGCCACCCGTGGTGGCAGTCACCCCTCCATTGATGATTTCTTGGGGTAGGGGGCTTCTGTGGCCTTCTATCCCTTCCTGGCACTCATTCCTCCCCTCTTTTGTGCCCACAGTGAGGAGCCCCCAGGGGAGGCAGCCCAGGCTGTGGTTGTGAGTGACACCCTGAAGGAAGCTGGCACCCACTATATCATGGCAGCCGATGGGACCCAGCTGCACCACATCGAGGTGAGGCTTGGGATACCAGTCCTCCCCTATTTCTCATCTTTCCCCCATCCTCATCAGTGTATCATGCTTCTCCATCTCCCTACAGCTGACTGCAGATGGCTCTATCTCCTTCCCAAATGCGGATTCCCTGGCCTCTGGAGCCAAGTGGCCTCTGCTACAGTGTGGGGGTCTGCCCAGAGACGGCCCTGAACCCCCATCTCCAGCCAGGACCCACCGGGTGGGAGACTCCCAGGGCTCTGCTTCCCCACCCCCTGTGGCCAACAAAGCCCTGGGTCTGGGAGTTCCGCCGTCGCCACCATCTGCAGCCACGGCATCATCAAAGAAGTTTTCCTGCAAGATCTGTGCTGAGGCCTTCCCTGGCCGTGCAGAGATGGAGAGTCATAAACGGGCCCACGCCGGACCTAGTGCCTTCAAGTGTCCTGACTGTCCCTTCAGTGCCCGCCAGTGGCCTGAGGTCCGGGTAGGTGCTATGCCCCTGTGCCTCTCCTGGCACTCATTCGGCCACTCGTGTCATAAACCTTAACTGAACACCCCGAGCCAAGCCCTCTGCCCCCTTCTAGGGTCAGAGATGACTCCGAGAGGGTTCAGCATTCAGTCTGGCAGGAAACCAAACCAGCATGACTCATGCCCAGCAGTGTCCCCGGCATGAACAGAATGCAGATGACAGAGCACAGGGAACAGGACTCAGGGTGCGGGTGCTGGCCGACCTGGGTCTCTAGGGGCTGCAGCACAGGCATGGTGGCATGAGGTGTGCTCAGGGAAACGCAGGTTGTCTAGAATAGGGAGCACGCACAGAGCAAGGAAGTTGGTGGGAAAGGCAGGTTCTGGTGGGGGCCTTCCCCCAGGAATTCCCATTTCCAGATGTAGCCTTGCTCTGAGTCCTCACAGCAGCTCAGTGAGGGAGCAGGGCCCAGAACCCCAGAATATCCCGGCTGGAAGAGCCCTTCAGAGGTTCCCTCATCTGAGCCTGTATCTTAGGCTTAGTGGGGGTACACTGAGTCAGAACAGGGGCAGGATCTGTAAGTGACCTCACGATGGGACCTATGACGTTTCCTTCTCAGCACACAGAAGCACCAGGTCTCAGTCTGCTTCACTTTATACACAACTCCTCCCCACCTGAGGACAGACTCCCCAGCAGCACTGTGGGTGAGGGGCTATGTTGTCACCCAGCCAGCACCCCTGACTCTGCCCCTTCCCCAGGCCCACATGGCACAACACTCAAGCCTGCGGCCTCACCAGTGCAGCCAGTGTAGCTTTGCCTCCAAGAATAAGAAGGACCTGCGGCGGCACATGCTGACCCATACCAACGAGAAGCCTTTTGCATGCCACCTCTGTGGACAGCGGTGAGGCTGGAGACAGGTGGGTGGGGTGGGGGCTGCTGCAGGTATGATGGGGCTGCCCCTGAGCCTTTCCCTGGCCCCTCAGTTTCAACCGGAATGGCCACCTCAAGTTCCACATCCAGCGGCTACACAGCCCTGATGGGAGAAAGCCAGGGACACCTACTGCCCGGACCCCAGCCCGGACTCCCACCCAGACCATCATCCTGAACAGTGACGATGAGACGCTGGCCACACTGCACAGTGAGCTGCCCCCAGGACACCAGGGTGGAGGCCAGGACACCAGGGTGGGGACCAGGGCAATTCCGGGTTCACCTAAGTCCCTATATGAGTACCCTTCCTTATCTGCCTAGCTGCACTCCAGTCCAGCCACGGGGTCCTGGGCTCAGAGCGGCTACAGCAGGCACTGGGTCAGGAGCATATCATTGTGGCCCAGGAACAGACAGTGGCCAATCAGGTGAGAGCCTGGGCTGGGAGGTCACAGGATGGGGCAGAGAGGGGTGATGCACACAGAGCCGAGGCTAGAGCCGGCCTGGTCCTGGCAGGAAGAAGCCACCTACATCCAGGAGATCACCACAGCGGATGGCCAAACAGTGCAGCATCTGGTGACCTCTGACAACCAGGTGAGCACCTCAGCCAGCAGCACACACCCTCCACCTGCCTCCAGGCCCCTTTGAGGAACCACCCCTTCCCGGGTCTGTACCTGCAGCTGCCATCATGAATGGTGGGTGTCCCTGGCCCCCTGCTCTGTCTTCTTCACTCTAAGCTCCTGCCTATTGTCTACCCTTCTCCAGGTACAGTACATCATCTCCCAGGATGGGGTCCAGCATCTGCTCCCCCAGGAATATGTTGTGGTTCCAGAGGGCCATCACATCCAGGTAGGCCAGGCCTGGGTAGGGGCAGGAAGTGAGGGGAGGAGTGTACAACCTCCTCGATCACCGAATGGCCTTCCTCCCTCTAGGTACAGGAAGGCCAGATCACACACATCCAGTATGAACAAGGGGCCCCTTTCCTTCAGGAATCCCAGGTAGGGCCTTTAGGGGGTCAGGGGGTGCTGGGGTACAGGCCAAGCTCCTCCAAGGCCAGATCTCATTGGCTTCTCCACTCTAGATCCAGTATGTGCCTGTATCCCCAGGCCAGCAGCTGGTCACACAGGCCCAACTGGAGGCTGCGGCACACTCAGCCGTCACAGGTATGGGGCGAGAACCTGACAACCTTGGGGACTCAGGCCTAGCTTCTGGGGCCTTGGGCTCACCATCCTTTCCCCTCCCCTGACAGCGGTGGCTGATGCTGCCATGGCCCAAGCCCAGGGCTTATTTGGCACGGAAGAGGCGGTGCCTGAACACATCCAACAGCTGCAACACCAGGGCATCGAGTATGATGTCATCACCCTGACGGATGACTGAGCCCCAAGGGCCCAACGCAGACCGTGGATATCAGGGCCAACCGTGCTGGGGGTGGGGGGCCCACTGGGACTCCCCTCTCTGTTCCGCCTAGGGTCTCCAGACACTGAGCAGCCAGTATCCTGCCCCTCTAAGAGAGCCAGACCTGCGTTGCTGGGTTTAGGGGACAACCATGGGCCCCAGCCAGGACATGCTGGGTGCCCTAGCCTGCAGGCAGGCTTTGGGGAGAGAAATTTATTTTTGTTTGGATGGACCCACTGGCCCCTCAGTCTCAATAAAGGGACCAGAGTCCAGTCCTGACCATCTTACTTTTGTCCGCAAGGACTTGGGAAATGGCAGGAAAGAAGAGCCTGTTACAGCTCACAAGAGCTGCCTAGCTCCACAGTGCGGCCTGCCCTACCTCTGTAAGTGTGGTGGCCCAACAGCAGAGCAGGCCCTTGGGGCAGAGGCCTGATACTGGGAGAGATGGCTGAGCTGGTAAGAACCCCTATGAGCACCTTCAGACCTCCTTCCCCTCTCCCCGGGCCCCAGAAGAACACCTGCTCCTCTGTGTCTCCAGAGGGCAGCACAGCCAGGTGCCTATCTGCACGGAGACCATACCCTAAAGCTCTGGTGGCTCAGAGCTGCTCTTCCTACTGATCCTAGACTGTGAATCAGCTGGCTGCCCACTCACTGTGGCAGCTCCAGGTCTAGCAGGAGTCTAGCGCTCTGCCTGGGCACAGCCCCAGTCGTCTGCTCCCTGGAGGTATGAGTGGAGGCCTGGCTGTGAGAACAGCTTGCACATAGATGAAGTGGGCCTTTGGACTCCACACATTCACTGGACGTAGGCAGAGGCCACCAGAGACTCAGTTGTGGGGTCAGCAGGGTGGGAAGTTAGACACCAGACCCTAGGTTGGAGTGTGAAGGCCGGGGGGGGGGGGGGGGGGGGTGTCATAAGAAGGTGGGCCTGGGTGGAGAGTGTGTGGTCCCAAGACTAGCTCCAGGTTCTCCGCCTTCTCTGCCCTCAAGACCCTCACACATTCTCAATGGGGAGGGCAGGGTTCTGTATTTCCTTTTACAAATGAAACAAGATGGCAATAAGATGGTAGGGACCGGAAGGGCAGGGATGGGATCTATTTACACAGGAGTTGGAGTGAGTTTGAGGTGAGGAGTTGGGGGATCGGGCAGGGAGGGGGAGCCCTGGCAGAGCCATAATCTTCCTATGACCTGGCAGCCTGAGTCCTGCAGCCACCTCAGGGGGAGGGTCCTGGGGTCTGCTCAGCCCCGAGAGGCCTGAGTCCCAGCAGTCCATACCAGCACCCTGGGGCTCCTCCTCCCTGCAGGATGTGTTAAGTGGGGTGAGGCTCGCGGCTAGGGCCCTGTTCGCGGCCCGAGTCCCGGTCCTTGTTCTCCGAGGAAGAGGAGGAGCTGGAGCTGTGGCTGCGGCCTGACTGCCGGTAGGCGGTACTCAGCTCCTGTAGCCGCTCTGGTGTCGGCCCCCACTTGGCAAAGCCAGGGTCGTTCTGCAGGAAGAGCACGGCCGTGTTGTGGACGGCCTTGTAGTGCATTTCTTCCCTGTGGGCAAAGGAGCAGCTCAGGGTGGGGCTCGGCCTGGCGAGAAGGCCCAGTCCTCCCAGCCCCACCCTCCCCCAGCACCCACTTCTTGCAGACGTGCTGGGAGCCACTGCGGTACTCGTGCTCGAAGGCAGGCAGGACCAGCTGGTGGCGTTTGAAGCGGCTCTGCTCCATGCGGGTGAGCGCCGGTGTGGGGGGTTCTCGCCACTCGGGGATGAACACGATGAAGGACAGGGGCTCTGGTGAGCTCTCGAGAAGTTTCTGTGGGAGGGAGGAGGCATCGGGCAGACATCAAAGGCTGCCCTCCAGGTGGCTGGCAATCTTGCTGGCCACCCCCACCCACAGCAGCACACGCACCTCGAAGTGAGAGACCATGGCATCCATGAGCTCCTCGCAGAATGGAGGGTTGGCCTCAAAGGAACCACTCAGCGGGGAGAAATCCAGGCAGGGCCTGGGGACGGAGGTGAGCATTCAAAGTCCTACCAGGACCCAGGCCCTCAAGCAGAAATGGGTGCCACCCCCACCTTGTTGAAGGGATGGGCCACGGTCAGGCCATAAGTGTGGCCGACTTCATTGGGGGCTGAGGATGGAGAGGCTCGGGTTTGGCGGCCAAAGCACCAAGCACTTCATGGAAGGGCTGGAACTCAAACCCATTTCAGACTCTGCTGCCATCACAGCACAAGCCCCTGCCAGGGGTCCCCAGCTGCAGAGCCTGTCCCCTTTTTGGCCCAGCCTGTCTTCTGCTGGAGGCTGCATCTCCTTTCATTCGTGCTCCCTCCCCTCCCATCTCCCACGTGAGTCTGTCAGGTCCCTGAGGTCTGAATCCCCACCTCCCATGCCTCTCAGTGCCTGGACCATGTGCTCCCACCCCAGCCAACGCTAATTCACTGAGAAACCCACCAGCTCCCGAAGTACAGTGAGCAGTCCAAGGCCCCACAGGCAGCAAGGGCTTACACCCAACACCACCCGATTCCAAGACCCTATTAAGAAGTAGCTTGCCCAGGTGAGATCTACGCTCTAGGGGACCCCTTCCCTGGGCAGAGGGCCCTGGCAGCCCCTGGTTCTCACCCGCGGGAGCCGAAGTAGCCATCAGTGTCCGGGAAGGCAGAGCAGTACTGGCGAAAGTAGCAGTTGAGGGGCGAGGCAAAGCACTCAAAGCTGACGCTGAAGAGTCGGTGGAGGGCCTCAAAGACGTGCACGGGCAGCGATCCCTGCAGGCCTGTCCCCTCGTAGAGGCCCACGCCAAACATCATCTGCACGGTGGCCACTGTCAGCCTCTGAGGCTCAGCCTTCTCCCACCCTCTAGAGGAGCCCTCCCACTGCCGCCCCAGGCCTGTACCTGGTACCGCCGCAGAAGACACCAGACTCGAGGCAGGAACCTCTCAAAGGCAGAGTCGTCAATGCAGCTATAGCGGTAAAGCAGCCACTGGGGAACAGAGGGCAATGGCCTTCAGCAATGCTCCCTCCCTCCCTCCCTCCCTAATCACTGGTCTCCTGCCGAGGACACTGGGTCAAGAAGCAGCTGGCCCTCCCTCCTCTAACCTCCTACCTGGGGGGACCTGCCTCCCCTTCACCCCAGCTCTTACCAGCTTGCTGAAGTAGTTGCGGCTGACCTTGACCATCTCTCCCTTGTACCGGATGCAGACCACGTTATTCTCCATGTGCATCTCCACACTGGGCATAGGGGGTGCAGACACGGCCAGCCGTACTGGGTAACAGTACACCAGGCGGGGCTCCACTTCTGGGGCCTCCACCTCCTCTGTGGGCAGGGAGAGCAGTCAGGGGCCATGGCTTCCTGGACAGCCCCAGTGCCTACTGCATGCTGGGTGCCTCACACGCATACCCCAGTAGCTGAGGGAGGGAAGTCTCATCCCATGAAGGAGCAGGACAGAGCTCAGATAGTTTGATAACCACGTTAACAGCCAGGCAAGGGCGAGAGCTGGTGGCCCAGGTCAACACGTTCTGTACTGACATGGGCCCCCAGTTTGCCAGGCAGGAATACTGCATCACTCTCACAGGAATTAAAAACACCTTGTTTAGGGAGCTTTTTTTGGCCAGCACTCTTGAGTTACCACTAAGTTCTCGTATGATCCTAGTCTGCAGTGTGGGGGAGATGGGGCTTGCAGAAACAGGTGTAAACCCAAGTCCCCCTAACTGCTTACCCTGGGCCTGTCTTCACCACCTTCTGGCTCCCCCTTTCCCAGCCCTTGTCCACTTCCTGGAGGAGGGCTGAAATACCTGAGCTCAAGGACAACAGGTCCTGCCCCAGACACTGCTGGGGAAAACGGGTTTCCCCAAACCAAGCCTCACTTTCCCCTTCAGTCAGGGGCCGGGAAACAGAGCTGACAGCCTCACAGCTGGCTCCCTGCCATTGGCTCCCTACCTGGGATGTTGTTTTCCTTGAGGATGGCAAGGTGCTTCTCTCGGATCCGCTTGACATACTCCAGGGAGATGTGATAGATCTTACTACAGATGCCCTCCACAGAGTCCTTAGCTGCGGCTGAGACGTGGGGGCCACACTGCCTCCGCAGATGCTCCAGGCGGTCCTGGAGGAGACACTCGTAATCAGAGCTCTAGGGGGCTGGTGGAGGAGGGCTGGTGGGTTCCAGCAGTCCTCATTTTGAAACCAACTCTGCTACGTACTAGCTGTGTCACTTGGACAAGTCCCTTGGTGTCTTTTGAGTCTTATTTCTCAACTGTTAAGGGAACACAAAATACTTACCAGAGAAGGCAGTTTGAGTATTAAATGTGATCATTCCCATTAAGGGCTTAAGAAAGCCCCTGGCATACAGCAAGTGTCTAATAAATGCCAGCATCTATAGTTGGGGTTACACTGTGCCAGATCTCATGATAATTGCTGGGGAAACTGACAAACCAGGCACAGTCCCCACTTACAAAGCATTCGCCATCTACCAGGGAGAAGAGACCATTATAAAACAGGGTCCTTGGTCATTGCAGATTTAAAATTTGAGCTTTTAGCAACTTGCAAGGATTTAACTAGGCATTTGTAATTTTGCTGAACCACACGTGTGAAAGTGATGAGTGAAAATGAGTCACTGGCTAGTGAGTACACCTACCTTTGTCACTCTACGTGTCAAGTACAGTTACTATCGTGAAGTGCGAAACCTTGTCTCTTGTGAAAAATGGTCCTGAAAAGAAAGCCCATTGCTAGTGCTGGTGGAGAGTTAAAGAAGTGATGGGTCTGGGCCAGAAAACAGAATTGCTGTGGACACAGTAAAGGAGGGAATTGAATCTGGTGCCGGCTCTTAACTGTGGTGAGCGCACACACCCAAGAAAAGGCAGTTTGTCAATCTGTGTCCAAAAATCTATTCAAGGGAGATGTTAAGTTGAAAAGGCAGATACTTCTCATGTGTGGCCGAGCACAGGATCAGTCTTTAAGAGAGAGCCAGGAGCCTGGACAAACCTCTATATGGCGGGAGTTTTGGGACCAATGAGCATCAAAGGTCTGCTGGGCTGCAGACAGGCTGCGGTGGGGCCCAGCCCAGCCTAAGCAGGCTGCTGTGGGAAGTGGCCGCAGAGCCCTTCCACCAGCCTCCTCACCCAGGGCCACTCACCATATAGTCCTCCTTGGAGGCCGAGTGGTCCTTCCGCAGCCAGCTGAACGTATCCTCCACATTCCATTTGACCACCTTCCTGCTGTCAGGGGACGCACTCCTGCCAGTTGAGGGCACATAACAGCCAGCTGTCCGGCAGCTGCTCCACGCTTCCTCCTCCCACCCACCTGCACTAACATTGAGGCACCAGGGCTTCCCTCAAAGCCCCTGCTCCTCCTCTGGGAGCCTGCCCCCTTCCTGCCACGGAGAGCAGTGACTGAGCTCCATGAGATGGGCCAGACAGCCCAGCACTTCCCCACTCTGAGCACACACCCAGCTTCCTGGGGCAGGAGAGCAAACCTGGATTCAATGAGCCGCCGAGCAGCCTCTGCGTACTTAAAGAGCAGGCGCTTGGCTTCCTCCCGGAACTTGATTCGGGATAACCTAGCATATGGAGCAGGCAAGGTTAGAGTCTTCTACACAGGAGTGGCTACGCAGACCCAAAGCCCCCCGAGTCGGCCCCAGCTGTGGGCTGTACCTGATGGGAATGTCATTCATGATTTCTCGAAACATGGAAGGTGACACGACTGGTTCACAGTTGCTCGGCAACAGGGGATCAGAGCCTTTATCCACGACCTTGCGCTCCAGCATCCAACGGTTGAAAGATTCTCGAGGGGGCTCGATGCCTGCAGGACAGCAGAGGTGGTGAAAGTCTGGCTCAGTCAGCTGCCTGCGTGTGGGCCCAGCACACGGGAGGGATGGGGCACCCGAGGCGACAGCCCACTATGCCAGCAGCTCGTCCTCTAGGCAACATCCCCTAAGTGTCCTCTGAGAACCGCTAGTTTTACATCCTCTAGGCAATATCCCTTAAGTGTCCTCTGAGAACCGCTAGTTTTATACAGAGTGTGAGTAAATGTTACTTAGATAAGAGGAAAAAGGAGAAACTATATGTCTGCATAGTTAGCAGGCTGCTTTACAACTAATAAAAGCTACAGTGTACGGAGGGCTTTCCAATCCACTTACTCCGTGTAGTAGTAGCCATGCCGTGAGGTACAGGCACTTTTTTGTTTCTATGCTCTCTTACAGACACACAAAAAGGCTTCGTGTGTATCTGACAGTAAGCATTCTGGAAGGTTACGGACTAGTTCTGTGGTTACTGGTGCCAGCCACCCTTTCTGTAAGCGGTCAGCGGACCTGGGGCTCCAGCAGGCCTGTCCCCTCCACAGCCTATGCTCTCAGCCACGAGGCTTCACAGCACCATCCCCAAGCCCAGCTGGTCGAGCCTGGCCCTTGCTAAGGGTAGGTGGAAACAAGGGTCCCGGAGCCCAGGAGCAGTTACCCTCTCGCTGCTGGCACAGCTCCCGGTAGTGCTGCCGAAGCTTGAGGATGAGCTGGGAGCGAAGCAGCTCCACCTCAGGGTGCGGGGGCAGCACCTCTGATGGCCCCCGGTGCTTGATGACAGCGTTGGTCTGGATGTCCAGGTCCCAGTACACCCTTGGGGCACAGAAAGGAGCACTGACGAAAGTAGAAGTAAAGGAGGGAGGGATGCCAGGCATGCAGGCTGCACTGATGACGGATGCCCCCAAGCCCATCAGCAGGGACTCACTCAGTGGGGCGGAGGAGAGCTGCCTGCTGTTTATCTTCAGGGGATGTCCCCCACATCTTCAGTGTTGGGGTTCCTGGGATACTGGGAGAGCTAGGCACCGATGGGCCTGTGGGTGTCACAGGAATTTCAATCTAGAATAACAACAAAAAAAAGGTATCAGGGTCAGGAGGATTGGCCTATGGCTGCTACACTGGTGCAGCTGGCAGGCTGTGCACCAGGCCCCCTCCCAACCTACCACTGCCCAGCCCTTGCAGGAAACCTGCTGGTTGCCACCTAGAGCAGCCTCTTACCAGCCACATCCTGACAGCCTGCATTCACTCACCTTGGGCTTCTTCACACCATTGCCGCTTGGCTGCTCTTCTGAGAGCTGTCGCTTTCGGGGCTTGTTCTCAGCTGGGGGGGTGTCCACCAAGCTTGAGTCTTGGGGCAGTGGAGTTGCATTCAGTCCCAAAGGGTCCGACTGGTGGAGGGAGACCAGCAGAGTTGCAAGTGGGGCCAGTGGCTTAGGAGCCCCAATAACATAGAATCCTGATGCCCCCCTGCTCCGACTGCTCAGAGAAGAGCAAAAGAGGCTGGGATGCAGAAAGAACACGGGGTTCCATTCCTGCCTGCCACTTGCAACTGTGTGACCTTGAGAGACTTACATTCTTTCCTAATTCCCTCACCTTCAAAATGGCCATGCTAAGACAGGCCCAACCTCCCTTTGGGAAGATGATTCAATGAGTCCATGAATATGACCAGCCTAACAGGACATCTGACATGACAGGAACCCTCTGTACACGTTAATTTCTCCTTGAACACTGGAACTCCTTTGGTGACACAAAGAACTAGTGATGGTAGGCAGGGTGGCCCTGAAATCACATTGGGTTCAACTCCAGCTCTGCCTCGTACTGGCTCAAGGTCTTGGGCCAGTCATTTCCCATCTCTGACCCTTAGTGCCTTCATCTACAAAATGGGGGTGCCAACTGGCTTAATTATGCCCAGTAAAGTAAGTCTGCCCCAACGGATAGGGATCCAAAAGCCCACGTTTCTGCCAGACATCTCGTGCTAGTACTTCCTTGATCACATTGACACTTCTTTCCTAGAACACGCTTCTCCCATCTGACAACTTTCACGTCACTAACTTTGTCACCTTAAATGCTAATTCAAAGAGAAGCTTTCCCTGTCCCCTCCCTTCTAGCCGACCAGGGTCCCTGGTGTAATCTAACACTATCCTTCATGCACGTGCCAGCGCCATCCTGCCAGCTACTCAATAGACTGTGGGGCCCCTGAGAGTACAAGGGCAGGACCAGATCCATCTTGCTCACAACTGCATCACAGGCACAGTGCCTGACATGGAGTTCAGGTTCAATATCACACTAATACAATCATCTTTTTAGGGGTCAGTCTCCCCTATTTGAGTGTAGGTTACACAAGGGCGGGAATGTATCTGTGTGCCATTGTATCCCCAGGTTCCAAGATGGAGCTAGGCTCAAGAGACGTTTAGGGAAAGCCCAGATGCTAGAAGCTGCTCTGGACCCCTGCCCTGGGCTGGCACTCACAATCACGTCATGTTGGCCCAGCACAGGCATCTCCCATAGGGACTGGTTGGTGAATCTGTTGAAGTAGTAGGGACGGTTCTCCCTCCGGCTCCAGCACTTCTCCCAGCCCGCATGCACCAGCTCCTCTGCAAACAAGCATGGAACCCAGCCAGGGTCAGTGCTGCTCCTGAGGCATCCTTCCTACCCCGCCACCCTACCCTGCCCTGCCCCTCGCCAGTACCTGGGAGGTCCTGCACCAGGCGGATGGGCTTTGGAGAACAGGGTTGGTTCTGATTGGAGGTGCCCGGGGAGTGACTCAGCAGGGACGCCTCCTCCCGGGGGCTGCCGTGATTCTCATTGGCCATCTCAGCACCCACACCGGACCTGCCACACAGAGGACCGAAGGGTGTCAGGCCAGCAGGGCATGGAGGTCAGCTCCACCCCTCACCCACCAATTACAATCCACTGAGGGCTCCATTGACCACTTGCAGATATTAGGAATCAATTCAGTCCTGTCCCAGAAGGCCAGTGTGGTAGCAGAGGAGCCCTGGGATCTAAGTCGCAGTCCCCTCAGGCTGTAAAATGGGTGCATTTCTGTTGCTCCTTCTGCCTGACATACTCTCCCCAGTTCTCTGCCTGGTTTGTCACTTATCCACTCTACTCCAGAAAGCCTTCCTGGACTCTCCCTCCCCTAAGCTAGGTGGTCAGAGCTCCTCTGCAGGGCCATGAACATCTCCACTGTGGCACCCAGTCCTGTCTATCAGCTGGGTTTGTCTACCCATCAGATGGTCAGAACTCCCAGAGCTAGGAACTGGGCCCAGTTCATCTCTCCAGTGCTCAGCATGGTACCTGGACGCAATAGGAACTCTATTCATTCTGCAAATATTTATAAAGCAAAAAAATAAATAAATAAATAAAATAAATAAATATTTATAAAGCACAGGGTGGCACAGAAGACAGAACAGGGTCTGCCCCTGAGAAGCTATTCCCACAAAAAAGAACAGCAAATCCTCCTCTTTCCTGTTCCTATCCAATAAAATCTAACTGGAACAGAGTACAGCTCAGAGGGGACAGGCATCTGAGTGGCTGCTTCATTCTCTGCTTCAGAGCAGAAAACAATCTGTTGCTAAAGAAACCCGTAGGACTGAGAAGAAATGTCTAATTCTGTCCTTCCTCATCCTCATGTGAAAATTTACTTTAAACATCAGGAAGCAGGGCAGCTCCTTCAGCTCCTTCTGTATTCTCCACCACCCCCACCCAAAGCACACCCAGTGCGAGCCTCAATGGCCAGTGATTTCTGACCTGGCTGGTGGACTCCTAGGGGCCCAAATAAGATTGGACTGGTGATCCCAAAGTTGTTCTCAGTATGTCACAACACCCAAAGAAATCAAACATTTACCCAAAAAAGAGCACAAAGGCATGGTGAAACATCAGTTATCTTTGCTTGCTAAAATTTTATCAACTCATCATGGTCACACTGATTATCTCATGCTGATCAGAAGCTCTGATTGGCTATCGACAACATCATAGGAATCACTGGGACATTAATTTTATTTGTACACTCAGTCATAGATGTCTTTGTTAATTTGGAAAGGGAAAAGTGAATGGTGACTTCATTGGTACAGTTTGGCAGTAAAAATGCACGGAGCAAGAGGACATACATACAACCAAAGGGGGCCATGGTAACAAAAGGTTCGGAACCACTAACCAAGGGGAGAAAAAGCTTGATTCTCTGGGGAGGAGGGATCCCCGGTGCCTTGGGGCTGAGCCCATAGGTCTCAAGCCTGAACAAGGTCCCTCTTTTTCTCACCCTCTGGGGTCTGCAACGCTAGCATGAGAGGGTTTTCTTCTCCGACTGGATGGGCCCCCACGTCACAGGGTCCCACAGAGGCAGGGGGAAGATCTGCAGGAGGTTCAGCACAGGTGGGTGGGCTGGTCAGCAGTGGAGTGGACGGGGGCCCAGGGAATTCCTTGCATCAGCAACTGCAGAGCAAATAGAAAAAAAGAGAGTCACAGACCAGTGAAATGCCGCAGAGCAGGGCTAACAGCAACAGGGGCGACACAAAGCAAGTTGGGAGCCTCTAGGACGGGGCAGGAGACACTGTGGGAGATCTGGAGATTGAAAGGATGAAAATGGTCCTCAAGCTTTGCAAAACAAAAGGTTCACCTTCATAGACTCGTAGCATGTAGTCACACAGGCCCGGTTTGAGGAGGGCCCTAAGCCTGGTTTCATGCTCTCTTGTCACTCTCTTGAAATTTTTAATGAATTTTTAACAAGAGGGACCACGTTTTCATTTTGCACACTGGACCCCATGAATTGTGTAGCTGCTCCTATCAACCAAAATATCCCGAAGACAAGAGAAAAGTGAACATACCGTTTGGCTCTTGAATGACACAGGTCTGAGCTGTGTGGGTCTACTTACACGCAATTTTTTTCAGTACGATGCACTACTATAAATGTATTTACACTTCCTTAGGATTTTAACATTTTCTTTCCTCTGACTTTAAGAATACACTATATAATACACATAACATACAAAATATGTTTTCTTTTTTTTTGATAAGCACACAATGAGAGAGAGAGAGAGGCAGAGACACAACAGGCAGAGGGAGAAGCAGGCTCCATGCACCGGGAGCCCGACGTGGGATTCGATCCCGGGTCTCCAGGATCGAGCCCTGGGCCAAAGGCAGGCGCTAAACCGCTGCGCCACCCAGGGATCCCACAAAAATGTTTTCATTCTCTACCTATGTTTCCAGTAAGGCTTCCAGTCAACATTAGGCTGTTAGTAGCTAAGTAGTGGGGAGTGGAAAGTTATACTGGGATTTCTGACTCTGCCAGGATCAGTGCCCCAAACCCCTGTGTTGTTAAAGGGCCAACTGTACATATCACAGATCGGGGGCATGCTCCCAAGCCACCAACAGTGAGCAGAAAAAAACACGCTTAAACCAATCTTTTAAAATTACAATAATAATAGCACATGCAAATGCATTACGTAACACAGCATGTTCATCTTTACTGACAGTTCCCCAGTAAATATCGTGTGGCATCCAGGCGGCACCAACTATGTAGCTCAACCACACAGGGCAGCGAGAGCAGCACAATTACAGGCCAAATGGGGACGGACACTGCAGTGCTTTTACAACCGACTACGCATCACGAGGGCTCGTAAAACAATTCAGATTCCTGTCCCTCACTTCACGTCCTAGGCATCAGAAATGGGGAGGGGAGATACACAAGAAATCTGTACTTTCTAAACCCACCCCGAAAGGTGGATCTGGGAATCGGGATGACGAATTTTTAACACTGCTTCAAATCACCATTTTTTTACGATTAAAATTTTTTTCTTAATTCCCCAGGTGATCTGGAAGCAACAAGTCGGCGGCCGAGGAACCCGTTCTGGGTTTGGGCGGACCCGGGGTCCAGATCCTTCTGCCGCTTTCGACTTACAAACACGAATCTTTCGACCTCTAGGGTCTGTATACGTAGAGTCCAGTGTATTGTACACTTTACGTAAGAAATGACTCTATCATTAAGATGACGTTTTTATTCATCGAGGCTCCCCGACCCCCGCGCATACCGCAGTTCGACACCGCCGACCCGGCTTAAATAAACAACTGTATCTGCGCAACCGGAGGAACCCACCAGAAGGAAAGAACCCGGTTACCGGATTGGAAGAAGATGGGGCGGGACTATCGCAACAATGCACCAACCAGAACCCTCGGAACCAGGAAGGCGGAGTCAAAGGACTTGCGAAATGCGCAGGCGCGGGGGCCGCTCGAGGAGGGGTTCCCCCCACCCGCGCCAGCGCGCGCACCCTTTCCCCTCCCCGCCAACACCAGCGGGGGCGGGCTGTTTGGCGCGCGCGCGCCGGCCCATCTCCCGGGCTCCGCCCCCCGCCCCACCGCGCGCTCCCGCCCCCGGGCTGAGGCGACTCAGAGTCGGAGCCCGACACAAAGGCGGTGGCGGCGGCAGCAGCGGAGGGGCCCTAGAGGCCGCTCCACCCGCGCTCTCCGGGCCCACCTCCCTCACCCAAGCCACCGGCCCGGCCGCCCACCCGCGGGCCTAAGATGGCGGCGGCGGCAGAGACAGGGCAAGCGGTGGCCCCGAGCGGAAAGCGCCGGAGGGGCCACCGCCGCTCGGCTTCGGATCCCCGGACCCCGGAGCGGCTCGCGGCGGGACCATGGCTTCCTGGGGCTCTTACCTGCCCGGAGCGGACTCGAGGGGACGCGGCTACACGTTCTGCTCGACCTCCCGTTTTGCCGCCTCCGCCTCGCCCTCCCCAGCGCCGCTGCCGCCATCTTGTGTCCCGGGCCGGGACTCCGCGCTGCGCATGCGCTGGTACCGCCTCTGAGGGACCTCGCCGCTGCCGCGCCGCCATCTTGAGTGTGGCAGGACCGGCCGACTCCACAGACCCTGCTGGGTTTTGGCCCCCTCCCCTTCCTCCTGTCCTTCCCTGTTGTCCCATGCGGGTCTCAAGAGGGCACGGCAGCCCCGCGGGCCGTGGGGTGCGGACTGAGGAAGGAACGAGCTCACAGGCACGCTCCCTGCCTCAGTTTCCCCGCGCGAGCACACCGGCCCGGGCGGGAGGACCGGACTGAGAGTGCGCACCGGGGGGCGCGGGGCGGGCTGGGAACCTGCGGTCGCTCAGCTGAGACGCCGACCCGGGGGCGGGGTTCTGGTGACGCGGCTCTGGGTGCAGCGGGGCCCTGGGTCCTAGCTCCGGCGGGGCGCTGCCACCGAAACGTTTAGCTGCTTGCCCCCTGGGCCTGTCAAGAATGTCTAACAGCTGCTTTCCATATCCCGGCTGCATGCAAATCGGACCTTTTCCCACTGTTGAGGCTACGCTAGTTACAAGTGCTCCTGAGTAGAAGAAACTCAGAACAGCCGCGGGAGACCTAATAATGGGCTTCGGCAAAGTTAGGAAGATGCTAAATGCATCAGAAGGGCTCTCCCAGCACTGATCCAGCACGTATCTGGCTCCTGGTTGCGGGGCAGAGCCTCGCTAAGAGCTCAGGCCGGCCTCGAAGGTTAGCCCCGCGGGAGGTGCAGTTGCTAGGTGCCCCACGCCCGGCGCCCTGCCGGGTTCTAGGCGAGGGGCGGGCCGACTCGCTGGCTCCGCCTCCCGCCGGCCGCCTCGCTAAACTGACCTCAACAGTAGCTTAGGAGGAACCCAAGGTTGCCGCCTGCTGTTCGCCTGGCGCGTCCCTAGCGGAGCCAGAGGCGGCGGGTACCCTCGCTGCGCAGCAGCCTCTGCGTCCGTGGTGCCTGGCCCCGTGCAGCTGGGTGGGGCTGGGGCATTGTCCGTATCGGAGGCAGTGGCGTGAACTAGGGTCCTCCCCTGTCCGGCTAGATTCAGAGCCCTGCGCCTCCATCCTAGATGTGTGGCCTTGAGGGAGTTCGACCTCTTCAAGCTTTAGTTTCCTCCAATTGAAGGTAGTCCGCCAAGCCTCATAAAGATTTGGTGAAAACTGGGGTGATACCTGTAAAGTACCCAGCATGTGTGGTACCTGGCAGTGAATCAACGTTAGCTGTTACCGCCTCACCGAGTGATGAGGATTGCCCCAAGTAGATTCGAGCCCTCCAAAAATAAACCGGCTCCGACAGGCACAGGAGGTGCAGTCGATCCTGCCCTCACAGAGCATCCAGTTCACTCGGGAAGCTTGGTAGGAACTCCGGATGCCTGGTGCCCACCTCAGACCTGCCTAGGGGGACCACATGTCCTGCTTTCCCTGGGACAGTCTTGATTTATATCTATTTTCCTGGCATAATTATTAATGTTGCCTCCTTTCTCAAAAGTGCCCTGGTTTGGGATCCCTGGGTGGCTCAGCGGTTTAGCACCTGCCTCCCGCCCGGGGCTGTGATCCTGGATCCTGGGACCGAGTCCCCACATCAGGCTCCCTGCGTAGAGCCTGCTTCTCTCTCTCTCTCTCTCTCTCTCTCTCTCTCTCTCATGAATAAATAAATAAAATCTTTTTTTAAAATTTGGACAATAAATTATATGGTCATTTGAGACTTACAAAATGCCCAGGTTTGCAAGCTCCCCAGGTAGTTCTTATTAACACTGGAGTGTAAAAACCTTATAGTCACTTCTAGCTGTTCTTGCTGATATGCTTTCAAAGTATCTTTTCCTTTGTTACTAAGAGTCTCTTAATTGAAAGCACCAAATATCCCAAGTGCTTATATCCTATTTTACCATTTAATCCTCTTCAAGAACTCGTGAGAGTAGAAATGATTATCTCAAGTCTACCCATGAGCAAACAGGCTGCAGGGACAGGGCAGGGGTCAAGTAATGGTATGAAGTCATACTAAGTATCAACTGGGGTCATAAGACGGGGGTTTCCAGCATCAAAACCCAAAGCCAATTCCATGAAACCACACTGCTGCTTCCCTCTTGAGGAGAGGGAATCTGGACTTTAGGGAAGTGACTTGCCTGAGCTCACACCGTGGTCCTGGACATCTCCAACCTCAGACTCAGGGTGTTAAACACTGCTCCTTGCCTTTGTTTGCCCCGCTCCCCAGATTGGTTCCTCCCAGGGCATTCCTCACGTTCCCCTTCTCCTTACTTTCCACATAGAGTCAAAATAAGCCTCTTCTTTCCATCCCCATTCCTATTACCATAGAGCAAACACCATTATTTTTTAAACCTCCTTATTGTTAAGAATAGCACACATGGGGCAGCCCCGGTGGTGCAGCGGTTTAGCGCCGCCTGCAGCCCAGGGCGTGATCCTGGAGATCTGGATCGAGTCCCACGTCGGGCTCTCTGCATGGAGCCTGCTTCTCTCTCTCTCTGCATCTCTATGAATAAATAAATAAAATCTTTTAAAAAAATAGCACACATGCAGGGGCTCCTGGTGGCTGGCTCGGTGGTTGAGTATCTGCCTTTGGCTCAGGTTGTGATCCTAGGGTCCTGGGATCAAGTCCAGCATTGCGCTCCCCGCAGGGAGCCTGCTTCTCCCTCTACCTGTGTCTCTGCCTCTCCCTCTGTGTCTCTCGTGAGTAAATATGTTTTTTAAAAAAAGAATAGCACACATACAGAGAAGTGCACAAAACAGAAATATGAAACTTCATGATTTATCAGAGTGAAAACTCAGGTGACCATCACTCAGGTCAAGGTATCACAAAGCACAGGGTAATCACTGATTTTGCGATAATCACTTCTTTGCTTGTATAGTTTTACCACTTAAGCATGTATCCCTAAACACTGTGCTTTCATTTTGCCTGTTCCTTGAATTTTATACAAATGGAATTATGCAGTGTTGTTCAACATTGCACTTGCAAAACCCATTTATGTTGTTGCATGTGGCAGCATTAATTTTCATTGCTGTACTGTCTTCCAAAGTTTGTTTATTCTACTGTTGGGAGATATTTGAAGCCTCCCACCCATTTCTTCTTTCTGAATTATTATAGATAATAATTAGAAACAAAAAAAATTACACTTACATAAATAATGAGTTAATCCATTGGTTAATTATGTAAATATTTGAATGAATGAATGAATAAGACCAATCTCTAAACCGGTCTTCTCGTCCTCCAGCCTTGCTTCTCTCCTAGTCCATAATCCATACTGCAGTCACAGAGATCTCTTTAAATCTGATCATATGGCAAATCTGGTCAAGTCACTCTAGGCTTAAAACCCTTGAGTGTCTCCCCACTGACTACAAACCCTTAACTTGGTTTACAAGATCATAAGTATAATGAGAGCTACCACAGCAGAGCATTTAGTAAGGGCTGTGCTGAGCACTTTACATACATTCATATTATTCATGATCCAGAGCTTCAAACCACCTCTCCTTCATTGGGTCCCAGCCATCTTGAACTATGTGTAATTTCCCCCAAAGTGCTCTCTTGACCTTGGGCATTTACATATGCTGTTCGCTCTCACTCTTCCTCCCCAGTGATTTAACCTTCAAGTCTTACTTGAAATTTTTATTTAGTTTTAGGGGGGAGGGGCAGAAGAAAGGAGTAGGGGGGAGAAGGGCGAGTAGGGGCTAGAGGGAATTGGGGGGAGTAGAGAGGAGGGGCAGAAGTAGGGGAAAGGGACAGAAGAAGAGGGAGAGAGAATGTCAAGCAGACTTCCTGCTGAGCGTGGAGTCTGATATGGGGCTTGGTCTCACGACCCTGAGATCATGACCTGAGCCAATATCAAGAGTGGGATGTTTAACCGACGGAGCCACCCTGGTGCCCTCTTCAAGTTTTACTTTAGATATTACCTCCACCAGGAAGCCTTCCCTGAACTTGTCTTCACCCAGGCTTGGTCAGGCCCCCTCTTCTTATTCCTAGAGCAGCCTGTGCCTAAGCACAGGCTGGACTGCTTAAGGGTGAGGCTGGGGCTTTTTCACATCTGTAGCCCCATTCCCAGTGCTATGCCTAATGCTCTGTAAATATGTGTTGGCCACAGACAGACCACATTGGATTAAAGTCTGGATGACTTTTTCAGGTATCCCTGTTTCTATTCTAGGCTCTGGTTTCTGTGGTGGGCACACCAAAGCAGCGGCCTTTGAGATGCCAAGAAAAGCATGAGCTGCGTACTGTGACAGAGTCTCTGCCAGCAGCCTGGAGTCCTCTACTCCGGAGATAGGTATGAACAGGCCAAGCAAAGATCGATCCTGGGGCTTTCAAGCACTTAATCACCTTTTCTGAAGTAAGAAGCCTCATGAGTTGGGAGAGATGGTTGAGATAAGCAGGGCTCCTCCAGTTTTAGCCTATCATGGCTGGGAGTCTGCTGGCAGAGCCTCTGAGGACCTCAACCTCAACTCAGGACAAAGCCCAGCCTCCATATTAAAGCAGAAACATAAATGTACAGGCTCAGCAGGCTCAGGCTGCTACATATCTTAACCCCCTTGTTCTTTCCCACTATTGCCAGAAGCTGCTGAGAGGGAACCACACGGCTAGCTCAAACCCTGAGGTCCTGGCTGTCGGGGAAGGGAGGCTCCAGTGTGATCCTGATCCAGGCTGCCCCCACCCAGGTCCAGCCAGAGCTGCCCAGAGACTGTTCTGCAGTTTAAATAACACCAAGGCAGTTTCCAAGGCCAGTGGGCCTGGCCCCGGGGAAGCTGTGGAAGAAAGTCTTCCACTCCAAACTGTGGTTTCCACTGGGAGTGGCTCTCTGGCCATCCTGGGGCCAGATGAGAGAAGGCATTTAGGCCAAGAATAGATGAGGGGAGCGGGGCATTTCCTCTGGTCTTCCTGGTCCTGTAAGTGTCTGATGTGGTGTCACGCTCCCCTCCCTTTCTTCGTTCAGCTGGGCCCAGTGTGTGGTGGGGCCTGCCCTAGAACCTTGAGAACCAGAGATAAATAAGACAGACTCTTTGTCCTCAGGGAGCTCACAGAGGAGCCAGGGAGGCAGACACATAAATAAACCCTCTGCTTCAGGGAGATAAGAGTTCTGTTGGGCTAACCAGGAGGCAAAAGGCTTCAGAAGAGATGGCAATGAGCTACTCTTGCTGGAAGGATAAGACTTTCCAGGTGGGCAAGGATACAGCCTGTGCTAAGGCCTGGAAGGGTGGAGAGGGATGGTGTATTGGGGTCACTAGTCATCCTGAGCACTGCCAGGCAATGGGGAAGGTGCAGGTGGAGCCAGGCTCCTGCACCCCAAATCTGGTCCCCATTCTGGTTTAGCACCCAGCATCTCCAGGTGGTGGCTGGGTCATCTCAGTAGGAGGACTTGCCGGGGGGAGGGGGCGGGCATTTTCACCCTCCCCACCCCTTCCTTCTGATCCCCATTTTTACTACTTTGAGCAGAGTGGCCACGAACCAGGATGTTTACACTAAATAGAGCTGAGTCTGCAGAATGAAATCCTAGACTTCTCCAAAAAAAGAAGCCAGGATGACAGAAGGCAGCTTCCTGAACATCTGAGATCAGAGGAAATTTTGACATAGAGAGGGGGAAGGGAGAGGACACCAACTGAGCTTGGGTCCCAGCTGAGGGGGTCCTAGGATGCTTGGCTTCTGACCCAGAGATCCCAACCCTTGCATGAAAAACTTGGGGTATGATTTTTTTTTTAAGATTTTTAAAATTGGGATCCCTGGGTGGCTCGGCGGTTTAGCTCCTGCCTTCGGCTCAGGGCATGATCCTGGTCCGGAGATCAAACCCCATATTGGGTTCCCTGCATGGAGCCTGCTTCTCCCTCTACCTGCCTCTGTGTGTGTGTGTGTCTCTCATGAATAAATAAATAAAATCTTTAAAAAAAAAGATTTTTAAAATTAATTTATTTATTCATGACAGACACACAGAGAGAGGCAGAGGGATAGACAGAGGGAGAAGGGAGAAACAGGCTCTTCGCAGGGACCCCGATGTGGGATTTGATCTCCCGACCAGGATCATGCCCTGAGCCGAAAGCAGATGCTCAACCACTGAGCCACCCAGGCGTCCCTTGGAGTATGATTTATACGGTGTGAGATTCACCTGTTTCAAATGTACAATTCAAGGATTTTGAGCAAATGTACACAGCTGTGCAGCCACCACAAGCCAGCTTTAGAACATTTCCATCTCCCAAAAAAACCTCTTGTGACTGTTCATTTACATTCACCCCCTCTTCCCACACCCCAGGCCCAGGTGACCACTGCTCTGCCTTTGATCTCCATAGAGTTGCCTTCTCTGGACCTTTCACATACATGGAATCATGTTTTTGAGATTCATCCATGCTGTGGCACAGATCAATCTTCTTTCCTGCTGAATAGTCTTCCACCACACAAGTGCCACATTTTGTTTATCTGTTTACCGACTGCTGGACATTGGGGCTGTTCCCACTTTTTTGGCTATGAGGAATGGAACTGCCACAAACCTGTGTGCAAGGGTTTGCATGAACATAGGTTTTCCTATTTATGGACACCTGGAAGTGGAATTGCTGGATGGGTAGTGAACATATATTTACCTTTATAAGAAACTGACAAAGCACTGCACTACGCTGCATCCTAGCAGCAGTGGGGAAAGGTTCTCCTTTCTCCGTGTTCTTGCCAATGCTTGTTACTCTCAGTCTTGTTCATTATATCCTGTTGAGGAACTTTTTTTTTTATAAAGATTTTGTTTTTTATTCATTCATGAGAGACACAGAGAGAAAGAGGCAGAGACACAGGCAGAAAGACAAGCTGGCTCTTTGCAGGGAGCCCGATGTGGGACTCAATCCCAGAACCCCAAAATCAAGCCCTGGGCTGAAGGCAGGAGCTCAACCACTGAGCCACCTTGGGATCCCGAGGAACTTTTTATTTTTTATTTTTATTTTTTTTTTCCGAGGAACTTTTTAAAAAACACCCACTGATGCCAGGGCTTCATCCCAAACCAATGAAATCAAGAGTTTTGCAGGGTGCCTGGCCGGCTCAGCCTGCAGAGTGTAGGACACTTGATCTCGGGGTCATGACTGGGGCCCCATATTGGGCATGAAGCCTGCTTTAAAAAGAGAAATCAGGGATCCCTGGGTGGCGCAGCGGTTTGGCGCCTGCCCTTGGCCCAGGGCGCCATCCTGGAGACCCTGGGATCGAATCCCACATTGGGCTCCCGGTGCATGGAGCCTGCTTCTCCCTCTGCCTTTGTCTCTGGCGCTCTCTCTCTCTCTCTCAGTCTTTCATGAATAAATAAAAAATAAATAAAATCTTAAAAAAAAATAAAAAAATAAAAAAAATAAAATAAAAAGAGAAATCAGAGGGGCACCTGGGTGGTTCGGTCGGTCAAGTGTCCAACTCTTTTTTTTTTTTAACTTTATTTATTTATTTATTCATGAGAGACACACACAGAGAGGCAGAGACACAGGCAGAGGGAGAAGCAGGCTCACTGTGGGGAGCCCTATGTGGGACTGGATCCCAGGACCCCAGGATCAGGACCTGAGCCAAAGGCAGATGCTCAACCACTGAGGCACCCACGCGCTCCAAGTGTCTGACTCTTGATCTCAGCTCAGGTCTTTTTTTTTTTTTTTTTTTAATCAGCTCAGGTCTTGATTGAGTTCAAACCCAATATGGAGCCTACTAAAAAAAAAATGAATAAATAAAAATCAGAGTCTTAGGGTTTGGGGCAGAGCCATAGGTATTCAAAGCATAACAAAACAAAGGAAAACCCTCCCCACTTCAAAAGCTACTAATGTGCAAAAGGGGTTGAGAACCAGTGATCTAACTTTAGGCCTGAAATTCTGGCCTATGGGGCACTCAGAGGGATCTCAATCTGGCCAGCAGCTTCTCCCACACCAGGAAGGCACATGAAGTCCCAGGGCAGCCTGGCCTGTTAGAAGGTAAGGTGTAGGGGCCTGGGAGTGGCTTGGGTCAGGGAGTCCTGATTCCTGTGCAGCCAGCTGAGATCCTAAGGGAGTACCCCCACCCCCTCCTGAGGTGACTTTAGGGATTGTTCAGGCCTCTGAAGAGATTAGGAAAGTATGGCATTCCTGGCTGCAGACCAGCTCCAGATAACCCCAGAGAGATGTAAGGAGATGGATGGTGCCAGCAGGAAGCATAGGGAGCTTAGAGAGGCTCAGGGGGGAATTAGGCCGGCGCTGCTCAGTCCGTGATAAAATCTCCCCTTTTGAAGGGTCTGTAGATAGTAATAACTACCCACTCTCTATACACTGGCTCCTGTGCTGGGCCCTGGGGACACAGCCATGAGTAAGTATCAGGCTCCTGCCGCCATGGAGCTTACAGTCTGCTGGAAGAAACAGCCGATAAAGAACAAAGCAGAGCAACAGGCACACTGATGGGGTGGGATCCTCCCTGGGCAGGTGACACTTGGGGAGAAACTCCAGTGAATAGAGGAAGCTAACCAGGCAATGTCTCTCTGTAAAGGTGCATCGGGTGCAGGGAAGGGTAAATGGAAAGCTCGAGGCTGAGTGACTTGGTGTCCAGACAGTGGTGGAATAGAGTTGAAGAGGAAGGTAGGTGGGAGCTGGGCAGCCTAGTCCTCTGGGCTCATGGCCAGCACCCAGGTCTTTGTGTGTGATGGGGAGTGAATGAGGGTTTTGAATAGGGTAGTAAGGTACTACAATTCCTATTTTTTGAACACCACTGTGGTTGGTGCAGAAAATGGCCCAGACTAGTGTTGGTGCAAATGGGAACTGTGCATAGAGGTGGGGGGACACCTTTTGGAGTTCAGGACACCAGGATTTGCTGATATGAGCTTTCAGGAAATAAGGGTCAAGGAAAACTGCTCTGCTTCTGACTTGAGCATCTGGGTGAGCATGATGCCATGATCTGAGATGAGAATCCTGGGAGGGCGACAGGATTTGGTACCACTGTGGGGACAGTGCTAAAATATGGCGCTAGTGAGGTGGCACCCAGGAGGAAGGTGGGGAGGCTGTGATGTCCTCACGACTCCCTCCCGGGAGGGGAGGGCCCTCAGAGGCTGTGGTAACAGAGCATCTCGGAAAAGTCAGGATGCTGCAATGTGTTGGGGGCTTCTCACAACCTTTGGAAAGGTCTGCAAAGAGACAAGCTGAGGCCAATGAAGGTGCCCCACCCTCATCATCAAAAGGAGAAAAGTCAGTACCGCTGGCGCCCCCTCCCTTTGAAATTACAGTTCTGGCTTATGAACTCCAAATGTCTAGACAGCACTGTACAGATCTTCCACCCCTTCCTCAAAGCAGTGAGTGGGTGGGAAGCCCATGCTGAGTGCTAACGACAGCAGGGACAGGAGGTTGAGAGGACCTTCGAGAAAGAGGCCCCCATGAGTCAGAGTCAGCTGGAGGCTGCAAGAGGCATAGAAGCGGGGAGGGTGAAGCGTAAAGAAAAGGAGAGAAGTTGGAGGATGAGGAAGCTGCTCGAGGCCAAGTTTGCTGGAGCGGTACCAGGGACAGGGGCACACAGGACCCAGGAGCCAGGGAACGATGCCCCGTGAGCAGCGTGGGAGTCCTTGAGTTTCAAACCTGGAAGACCCTTTGGGGCCTAGGTGGCCGGCTCCTTCCACAGAAAAAGGAGCTGCTCTTCAAGGAGCAATGGGAAAGAAAAGGAGAAACCCAAATGCCAAGTGTCCAAGTTTTAGAAGCCACAGAATGGCAGTCAGCAGCTCTGCCCCTGGCTGAACCCAGAAAGCCCCAGTCCTGTGTTTCTCTTCTCTCCATTTGGTAAACGTCTGCCTCCCTCCCGCCTGTTTGGGGAGATGTCATCAGAGTCTCCTGGTCTGACATCTGGCCCCCACACACACCTCTTCCCTCATTCCAATCCGTCCCCTAACACTCGTGCCCAGGCACACGCACGCTCACCAGAGCAGGCCTGTACACATTACATATGCCACGGTGCTCGGGGCTCAAGGGCTCCAGCATGGTGAGGGTGGGGGGTGCTTTTCCCAAGGGGTAGCTTGGATGGGCCTGGGGGGTAGGGGCGGTGGAAGAATGGTCAGGAGGGGAGAAGGACTGACGCAGCTTCTCCAAGCCATGCAAGGATCCAAAGAAAACACAGCTGGAGATGGGGAGCAGGAGGGGGAAGCCAGGCTACACATGTGGAGATCTTGGGCAGAAATCCAATTTGGTGTCCAGTGGTCAGTGGAGCCGGTGTTTACTTATTTTGACCAGTGACTTCCTCCTGCTGTACCTCGGTATGCAAGTCTGCAAAACTGGGGCGATGATAACTATTGCAAAGAATTGCTATGAGGATGAAACGGGGTCATTTAAAAAGAGACAATTGAGCGGAGTGGGGGAAGAGCCTACGCCCTGGAGCCAGATTGACTTGAGCTAGTGACTTGACCTCTCCGGGTCTCTGTTTCCTCATCTGTAAAATGCGCTGATGATACCTGTCTTATAGGGCACGATGAGTTTTAAGTGAGTTAATATCTATAAAGCATTTTTTGTTTGTTAAACACCTAGTTAATACTAACGACCAGAGATACTTATTGAGCACTTCAGTGTGCCAAGTACTAGGCTTGGCACTTTACATACTGTTTTTTGTTTTTTTGTGGGGTTTTTTAACAGATTTTTTCTTTAAAAATTTTATTTAAATTCAATTAATTAACATATAATGTTTTGGTTTCAGAGGTAGAGGTCGAGGATTTATCATTCTTATATAACACCCAGCGCTCATTCCATTACCTGACCTCCTTCATGTCCATCACCCAGTTACCCTGTCCCCCAGCCCTCTCCCTTCCAGCAACCCTCAGTTTGTTTCCTATGATCTGTGAGTCTCTCACAGATTTTTTTTTTATTATTTGCGAGATAGAAAGAGAGAGTGCGCACACACAGAGGGAGAAGCAGACTCCCCGCTGAGCAGGGAGCCCAGCAGGAGCGCCATCCTGGAACCCTGAGATCATGACCTGAGCCGAAGGTGCTTAACTGAGGGAGCCACCCAGGAGCCACATATATATGTATATATTTTTTAAGTTTATTTATTTATTTGAGAGAGAGAGAGTGAGAGAGTGAGGGGAGGGGCAGAGGGAGAGAGAATCTTGAAGCAGACTCTCTACTGAATGTGGAGCCAGATTCAGCATGGGGCTCCATCCCAGGACCCTGAGATCATGACCTGAACCGAAATCAAGAGTCGGTCACTTAACCGACTGAGCCACCCGGGTGACTCGGCACTTCATGTGCTTAATTACATTAAAATCTCACCACCACCCAGAGATGTAGGCAGGTACTAGAACATCCCCATTTTACAGATGTGGAAATTGATGCTCTCAATAGTTACTTTTTAATTTGCTTTATAATAGGGGTTGGCAAACTACAGCCTGTGGACCGAATCCAGCGAGCAGCCTGTTCATTTAAATCTTGTTTATTGCTGCAATGGCAGAATCTGAACAGCTGTGACAGAGACCACAAGGCCGGCAAAGCCCAAAGTATGTACTATCTGATCTTTTACAGGAACAGGTCTTTGACCTCTGCTCTAGAAAATGACAGAAGAGGGATTTGAACCAGGTCTGTCTGATTCCAAAATACTTAACTAATGCTTTGCTCTCCTGGTGTTTTACAATCTCCCTGTGCTGGAGACACAGTAGAGGCTAGAAGAGCACTTCTTCCCTGTCCCTTCGAGTGCTAGGAAGTCCCTCCTTCCCTCTTCAAAGCCAGGAGTGAAAGTTGAAAGGGATCCGAGCATTTTGATCTCTTCATCCCACAAGCCAAGTGTTGAGGACTCCAGGAGCTTGCCAGAGACCCTCTTGGGCTGCATATCTGCCAATATCACTGAAGTGTGAGAGTTGGGGACACAAGCTTTGGGAGAAAGAGAAACCCATGTGATGGAGGGGGTCAGGCTGACAGGACAAGTTCCTAAAATCAAGGCCAGTGAGTACATCTTGTCCCCCAGCTCGGGGCTGTGTTTATAGAGTCAGTTAGGCTGAGACAAACGAGGTGCAGGAGTTGCTAAAGAATCCTCAAAGCAGGCAGTGTTCTAGGTACTGGGGATAAGTGTTGAACCAGATGCCAGTTCTCATGGAGACAGACCATGCCTCCATTAACCAATGCTTTGGTAAACCAATATTAAATAGTCACAAGATCTATAAAGCAAATAAAACAAGCTGATGTGAAAGTAACTGCTAGATAGGCAAGGAGGTCCTCTCTGAGGCAGTACCATTGAAGCTGAGACCAACATGACAAGGAGCTAGCTGTGGGAAGGCCGGGTGGAAAAGCATTCCAAGCAGAGGGAACAACAAGTGTAAAAGCCAGCGTGGCCAGAGCAGAATGAAGAAGGGCAACAGGGAGGGTGATGAGATAGGGTATGAGTGTAGCGTGCCTGGAAGTTAGGGTATGGAAGCAGGAGTTCATTCTGAGTGTCATGATTTAGCTGACTTTTTTTTTTTTTTTTTGAGCCCTTACTAATGCCAGATGCTCATCAAGTCCTTTAAATGCATGAACTTTTTTAATCCTTATGATCAGTCCAGATATGGAAACAGGCCCAGAGAGGTGAAACCACTGGCCCAAGATCACACAGCTACATTGAAAGGTACTGGGGCTGCTGTGGGGCAGTGAAGAGCGGACAAGAACCTCCCACAGGAGATCACAGTGATACAAAGATGGAGCTTGCATTTCTGTGAAGAAAGTGAGAAAGAGAACTAATGTCTGCCAGGTTTTCTGCTTGAGCCAGGCTCCAGGAAGAATGAGGGCTACTAGAGTTCAAAGGCATTAAGGCACTTCCTCCTCTGGATATCCTTAGCTCTTTCTTCCTTCCCCTCCAACACCCTTTCTGTCTCATGTGCTTGTGGTTTGTGCCCCTAATCTTAAAAGCCAGCATTTATTTGGCACTAACGGTGTGCCATATACTGTGCTCAGCACATGCACTAGGCCCATTGAATTTATTCTTGCAATAACTTTATCATTTCTGTTTTAGGACAAGGAAACTAAGTCTCAGAGCTGTTTCAGTAAGGGGTCCAGGAATTGGACCTGAGAACCCGACAGCCTAGGATTTGAATCCTGGTCTGTCAGATGCAAGAGTCTAAGCACTACTATAAACACCACCTCCCACCCTTTCAGAGTTCATGGGTTCTTCACTAGTAGCTGTATGATGGTCTTTACCTCTGGTTTCCTGCTAAAGCGGGTTCATAGCAGTGCCAACCTCATAGGTTAAGAAGATTAAATGACTTAATCTAGATCTAGGATGACTAACCATCCTGGTTTGCCTGGGATGGAGAGGATTCCCTGGAAGGGAGGCATTCAGTTTCAAAGCCAGGAGAGTCCTGGGCAAATCAGAACATGTTGGTATTCCTACCTGGATGAGTGTTTGATGCTACATACATGTTCAATGGACACTCACCGGACAGCCCGGGGAACTCAGTGGTTTAGCGCTGCCTTCAGCCCAGGCCTGATCCTGGAGGCCCGGGATTGAGTCCCATGTCAGGCTCCCTGCATGGAGCCTGCTTCTCCCTCTGCCTGTGTCTCTGCCTCTCTCTCTCTGTGTGTCTCTCATGAATAAATAAATACAATCTTAAAAAAAAAAAAAAGGACACTCACCTTTATTGCTTCTCCTTTCCTCTTTCATCCATTTGACAATAAAAAAAGGAAGCAAGCACCTACTCTGTGCCTGTCCCAGGAGCTGGGAACACTGCAGGTGGTAGATGGAGATCCTGTGCAGAGAATCTAACTGCAAAGGTTCACACACATGCATGCACACGCGCACACACACACACACAATCCACAATCTCTGGGAAACGCCAAACCTCCCTCTGGGGTGATTCCAGCAGCCTGTGCCCTATCCTCCTGGGCCGGCAGCACTTGCTTGGACCCCAGTGGGAGAAGTGTCTGGGCCTGTTAGGTCCGTAGGTAGTGACATGGAGACATTTGGAGGGCGAGAGGAATGTCCCCTAGCAAAGCCTGTCAAGGAGAGGTCTTAATGATTATGAGTGGAAAGGAGGGAAGAAAATGTGCCTGGGTGGTTCCAAGTATCCGGCACATTTTGCTGGATGAGGAAACTGAGGCCCATGACCCAAGTGAAGTGACTTGCTCAGGATCCTGCAGGAAGACGTGGGCATTTGGAATTTGAACCAAGGTCCCAGAGGAGCAAGGACTGTTGGGACTGGGCGGGCCGACTCTTGCACTTCCCTCCCTCCTTCCCGGCGTGGGTCCCCCACTTGTCTTGACAGCGGCCGGGCCTGTCACGGGGCTCCGTGCAGCCCTCTCCACCCTCCCGACTGCCGGCGTTCCGCCCCGTCCCCTCCCAACCCCCCGAGGGAGGAGGGGAGAGCGGGAGCGAGGAGGGGGGTCGGAGAGGCCCGGCGTTATAAAGGCGGCGGGAACAGCACTGCCCGCCAGACCCCGCCGCCCGGATCCCCTGCGCAGTCCGCCGCCCCGCGTGACCGCGCCGACCCCCAGCTCCGCCGCAGTGAGTTGGGGCGCGTCCCCATCCACCCCAGGCCCTCGCGGGGCCGCATGGTCTACTGAACCCGAGGTGGGGAAGAGATCCCATGAAGGGCGCTGATGGGGGGGTACCAGGCCGAACCCTGGTGGCAGGGATTTAGGACCCGGCGGAGCCGGGAGACCCGGGAGCCCGAGGTCGGGCTGGCGGGCCGCGGTGACTCCCTCGGCGAGGGGCCTGGGAGACGGCGAGCCACCCCCCAGGAATGCGCGTGCAGCCGTTCCCATGGTAACAGGCAAGCCGCGCCCGCCCTCAGCTAAAGAAGGGGGAGCCGGGGGGGCACTGGTCCCCGGGAGGTCCAAACTCGTCACGCGGCGGGCGCACGGGGAACCGAGGATGTCCCCTCCCCTTCCCCCGTGTCCCAAATCCTTGGGACCCAGAGCACGAGTCGCATCGCCTCCCTAAGCCTTAGTTTCTGCATCTGCCAAATGGAGGCAATATAGTCGAATCGGTTCCAAATTCCCTGAAGAGCTGTTTCGAGGGTAACGATCCGGCCAGCCCCTCTTCTGGTTGGACAACCGGGGAGTGGGTTTTAGCAGCCCCGATGACCCCAGCGACCCCACCCCACCCCAGGCCCGCTCGCCATGGCCCTCTTCGGGGCCCTCCTCCTAGCGCTCCTGGCAGGCGCTCACGCCGAGCTCCCCGGCTGCAAGATCCGCGTCACCTCCAAGGCGCTGGACCTGGGTAAGGCGCGGGGCGGGCGAAGGCGGAGGAGGGAGGGTGGCCCCGGCAGGGGCGCAGGACCGAAGGGTCTCGCTGCTACCTCAGTGAAACAGGAGGGCCTGCGCTTTCTGGAACAAGAGCTAGAGACCATCACCATTCCGGACCTACGAGGCAGGGAGGGCCACTTCTACTACAACATCTCTGAGTAAGTAGGAGACCCGCGGGGCGGGGTCTCGGGTTCGGGGCGGGGCCTAGGGCCGGGGAACTTGAGAGGGTGGGGTGGGGCCAAATCGAGAAGGCGGGACTCAAGAAACAGGATGGGGCGGAGAAGATAAAGACCAAGCCGGCCAACCTAGGCGGGAGCCTTGGGGGCCGAGGTGTGGCCTAGGAGCACCGGAGAGGCGGAGTCACGAAACTTGCCAATTAATGAGATTGGGGTCTAGGACCCCAGGTGGAGCTAATGGGAGAGGTCTCGGAACTGGAGCCCAGAGCCTCGCTGGGGACGATGGGGGTAGGAGAAATGGGGTATGGAGTGGAACCCAGCTGACAGAGTGAAAATCAAAGGACTCAGTTAAAAGAACAAGTCAAGCAACCACAGGGTGTGGGAGGGAAGAGAATGCACGCAATAAAGCATCTACGAGAAGGGTATGAAGCTCACTCTTAACACCTGGGTCAGGAGCAGCTCCTCTCTGAGCTGTCCCTCGAGAGCTAATGGAATAATTCATTCCCCCCCCACCTCAGCTTCCCAGGCCTGGACTGGAAAAGGAGGGAATGAGTTTCCTGTGCTTGGGTGGGACCCCTTCTTCCTGGTCCTGAAACTGACCCCGAGGCTTCCTGCAGGGTGAAGGTCACAGAGCTGCAGCTGACATCCTCTGAGCTCCATTTCCAGCCAGGGCAGGAGCTGGTGCTACAAATCAGCAATGCCTCCTTGGGGCTGCGCTTCCGAAGGCAGCTTCTCTACTGGTTCTTGTAAGGACCTCACACCTTCAGGAAAGCGGAGGGTGGATCAGGAGGGCTGGGATGCTGGGGGGCTGTGGGCAATACTTTAGCCCTCCTGTGCCTCAGTTTCTTCATCTGTACAATAGGGACAAGCATACCCACTTCATAAAGGTTGGTAGAGCTTGGTAGAATGTTTGATAAACTGCCAAAGCGAAGTCTTGTTAAGAAGTATCATGATGTACTGGGTGGGTAAGCTCCAAAATGGACATTAACTGCTCGCAACCCCCTTGCAGCTATGATGGGGGCTATATTAATGCCTCTGCCGAGGGTGTGTCCATCCGCACTGCTCTGGAGCTCTCCGGGGATCCCACTGGCCGTATCAAAGTGTCCAACGTCTCTTGCCAGGCCTCCGTCTCCAGAATGCACGCAGCCTTTGGGGGAACCTTCAAGTAAGTGCATTTCCAGCCCAGTGCACCCCCTTTAAGCCTTACTGCCCATTTGCCTTGTGCAATGCAAAGTACACAGGCTTGGGAGTCAGGCCAGCTGGGTCCAACTCTCAGCACCCTCATTTCCTGTGTGACCTTGGGCAAGTCATTGAAGCTCTGTGCCTCAATTTCCTCATTGGTAAGATAGGGATGATAATAGAAACTATTTTATAAGACACTGCGAAAACTATTTGTTAATATATGTAAAAATATTTAGAATACGGGATCCCTGGGTGGCGCAGAGGTTTAGCGCCTGCCTTTGGCCCAGGGCGCGATCCTGGAGACCCGGGATCGAATCCCACGTCGGGCTCCTGGTGCATGGAGCCTGCTTCTCCCTCTGCCTATGTCTCTGCCTCTCTCTCTCTCTCTCTGTGACTATCATAAATAAATAAAAATTAAAATATATATATTTAGAATAGTACCTGGCAGGCAGCCCAGGTGGCTCAGCGGTTTAGCGCCTCCTGCAGCCCAGGGTGTGATCCTGGAGACCCGGGATTGAGTCCCACATCGGGCTCCCTGCATGGAGCCTGCTTCTCCCTCTGCCTGTGTCTCTGCCTCTCTCTCTCTGTGTCTCTCATGAATAAATAAATAATCTTAAAAAAAAAAAGAATAGTACCTGGCATATTAGTGGCTAGCTTCCTAAATAGGAGTAGTTGTGTATGCACAGTTGGGCATGAACTAAGTTCTCAATAATTGGTAGCTCTTACTACTAAAAACAGTAGCATAGTTTCAGGTTTGAGGCTGAGAAAGGAACTTCGTGATACTTCTCAAAGAGAGTGGGAGAGAAAAGATAGTGGATTTATTATCTGGTGTTGGTATACTGTCAAGTTTTTATTTATTCAACAAATGAAGTATATGCCAGTCCCTGAGAATTCCTAAAGGAACTCAGAGCCTAGATGAAGGGACAAAACATTTGTCATCAGGGCTTTGGGGGAGGGACTAAGTACTCCAGGGGTTCAGAAGAGGGTAATCTGGGAAGACAGCCTAGAAGAGTAAGCATCTGAGCCATACAGGGAAATACAGGACAGGAACTTTGAGAGTGGAAGGAAAGGCATGGATAAGCATCTGGAAGTGGGGATGTTTACAGTAGGTTTGAAGAACTGGGGATAAATTCCTTAGGCTGGTGGGGGGCAGGGGTTAGGAGAGGTCTTGAGAATCAGGCTGGAGAGATTTGGAAAACCTCCATTGAAGAGCTGGTAATACAGGTCAAAGTTAAGTCACCTCCTCCCCATCTCTTTGGCTATTGATTTCTCCTGGACCTGGATTGGGATAGGGCGGAGTCTGGGCTCACGTTGTCTCTCTCCTTACAGGAAGGTGTATGAATTCCTCTCCACATTCATCACCTCGGGGATGCGCTTCCTTCTCAACCAGCAGGTACAGCAGTGGTGGGGCGGGAGAGGGCCTCTCTTGTGAAGGCCCTAACTCTAGACCCCACCTCGCAGATCTGCCCCGTGCTTTACCACGCAGGGATGGTGCTCCTTAATTCCCTCCTGGACACTGTGCCTGGTGAGTTGGTGCTGGCTGGGAGGGGAACTCCGGGCCCTGCCTGGGCCAGGAATGGGGGTGAGGAGGCGGCTAGGTATGCAGAGTGGGCTCCTGCCATGCCCTGGCTTGAAATATGGCCTCTGCTGCTGACTTGCCACATGACCCTAGGTAAGCACTCACTTCTCTCTGGGCTTTAGTACCTTCGCTTGGCTGGCGATACCTCCCTCTGGGGTTGTCGTGAGGATTAGCTGAGTGATTGTCAGGGTCCTCGATGTGCCTGCTGATCATTGGGACCCCGTTTGCCTTCATCCCCTGCACTTAATAGGTGCTCAACTAAAATGAATTCCCTTTTCCTCAGCTGTGATCTCTGTCTGCTATGGGGTAGAGATCATCACACACCCCACACACGGCATGAGGAGGGAGGGAGGGAGCAGCCAGGGAAAACCAGTGGAGGAAAGGGATCCCCTGCCATCCTGTTTAGGGGGATCTAATGAAACCCTCATGGTAGTAATAGTCATTAATATTGCTGAGCACTAAGTGGTTCCCACATAAAAATAATTGATCCCCACAACAACCCTATGAGGGAAAATTCCTAATCACCACTTTGTGGATGAGAAACAGGCCCAGAAGGGTGAACACCTTGCCCAGCATCACATAGCTTGAGTGACGGAGCTCCTCTCCACAGTACGCAGCTCTGTGGATGACCTTGTTGGCATTGACTACTCCCTCCTGAAGGATCCTGTAGCTTCCACCAGCAATCTGGACATGGACTTCCGGGTGAGCTGCCTGGCTGCTGTGGCATCTCTGGCCTAACCAGACCTCCCCCTCCTCCTTGTCCCCAACTCTCTGGTTTTGTCCTCCTAAGGCACTACTCTGATGAGACGCTCCACTGCTGAGCATGCCGTGGCTCCCCAGAGGAGGAGCAGAATTAGGTTCAACTCCTGGGTTTGGCTTCTGAGCTTTGTTAATCTTGTCTGGCCCTTTCTTTTTTTTATTATTATTCTTCATTTGAGAGACAGAGAGAGAGCATGAGCACAAGCAGGAGGAATGGCAGGCAGAGGGAGAGGGAGATGCAGGCTCCTTGCTAAGCAGAGAGCCTGATGCAGGGCTCGATCCCAGGATCACAACCTGAGCTGAAGGCAGATGCTTAACCAACTGAGCCACCCAGGTGCCGCTGGGCCCACCTTTTTAACTTCACCCTGTTTCTCTGCAATCATTCTTTCCCAAATATGCCCCTGCTTCCTACCTCAGGAACTTTGCTCAAGCACTGCCTTTTCTCATCTCCCCTGAAGCAGTTAGGACATACAGCTCTATGCACATAATCTCATTTCGCCCTCACAACTGTGTCAGTCAGGCACTAATGTTTTATTCATTTGGGGGATGTGGAGACTTGCTCAGAGGGGTGACATCACAGCCCAAGGCCACACATCTAGTATGTGGCCATTTCCTTTGCTCCCTGTAGTGGAGGGTAAGTTTCAGAGCAAGGACTGGAGCCTAAAGTTCAGGTCCTGACTCTGCCACTTACTAGCCACGTGATCTTAAGCAAGTGGTTTACTTTCTGAGCCTGTTTCCTACTAATATGTAAATGGAAATAATAGAGTAAGAAAACATCCCTCCTTGGAGTGTTATGTGGATGAAAGGAGTTGACCTATGTCAAGGCATGGAAGAAGTACCAAGTAAATTCACATTCCCACCAACCGAACACAGTCACACTGGAACATTCTTACATATTTCTTTGCACAGGTATACAGAAGGTCCTTTATGCATAAATTTATGTTTACGTTGCCCATTTCCTGATGATTTTATGGAAAAAAGTTCCCTCTCTCTTCAGTGTACAAGGGAAGTTATTTTGTTGTCTTTCTTAGGAAAATTATAATAGATGCTTAGACTTGCAGATATCATTTCTCCTGGTTATGTATTTGGTATGCTTTCTGATGTTAATTGGCTTTGGAAATCCCTCCTAACTGAACACTGATGATATGTGAGAATTGTTGACTTTATTTAGTTCAGTAATGGCACTGCAGTTCTGTGGAAAACTGTGCTGGTATTTTTAGGAGTCTTACTGAAATATTTAGGTGTGCAATGTTATGTCTGTAATTTACAATACAAAAATGTGAAGCAAAAAAAGGTACTATGTAAATGTAAACAGCAGCTTTTGTCATTACTGTCCTGCATCTTCCAAGGCCCACTGACATGCCACCTCCCCCCCAAACCCTTTCCTGGGTGTCCCTTCTCTGGTCTTCCTGGAGTGCTCCCTTGCAGAACTTGAGCTGCCCTCCTTGGAATGTCTTTTTAGGAGTTGTGCTAATGAAGGCAGCTGGCTGGCTCAGTCAGTAGAGCATGCAGTTCTGGATCTTGGGGTCATGAGTTTAAGCCCCACATTGGGTGAAAAGATTACTTAAATAACTATAACTTAAAAAGAGGAAAAAGTTGTGCTAATGAATCCCCTAAAGACAGCAGCTGGGTCCGAGCCCCACCATCCCTCAGAGTGCCTGGCATAGGGAATGGGAACATCTGGGTGCTGGGCCACACTGCCTTGGCTCTGACCCTGCTCCCCCAACTGCAGGGGGCCTTCTTTCCCCTGGCTGAGAGGAACTGGAGCCTGCCCAACCGGGCAGTAGAGCCCCAGCTGCAGGAGGAGGAGCGGATGGTGTATGTGGCCTTCTCAGAATTCTTCTTTGACTCTGCCATGGAGAGCTACTTCCGAGCGGGAGCCCTGCAGCTGTCACTGGTGGGAGACAAGGTATACCAAGGCCTGTCTGTGGGATGGGCAAGGGGAGCCCTGTCACAGAACTCCAGATGACCCTGCCTCATCCCTAATTCCCCTCTCCAGGTGCCCCACGATCTGGACATGCTGTTGAGGGCCACCTACTTCGGGAGCATCGTCCTGCTGGTGAGTGTTGATGGGCGGTGGGTTTGTGGCCAGGGTGGATGGGTGTATTGCTGGGATACAATGAGGGGACACGTGAGGTGTGTAAGCAGAGGCTCCCATGGCCACCATAGAGTAGACCCCTGTCTTGGCCTGGCCTCTCGCCTGTAGCCAAGTCCTTTACTTACTCACTTACTTATTTATTTATTTTTAATTTTTATTTATGATAGTCACAGAGAGAGAGAGAGAGAGGCAGAGACACAGGCAGAGGGAGAAGCAGGCTCCATGCACCGGGAGCCCGACGTGGGACTCGATCCCGGGTCTCCAGGATCGTGCCCTGGGCCAAAGGCAGGCGCCAAACCGCTGCGCCACCCAGGGATCCCTTATTTATTTATTTTTAAAGATTTTACTTATTTATTCATGGGGGGGGGGGGCAGGGGGAGAAGCAGGCTCCCGGCAGGGAACCCGATGCAGGACTGATCCCGGGTCTCCAGGATCAGGCCCTGGGCTGAAGATGGCGCTACACTGCTGAGCCACCCATGCTGCCCCCAAGTCCTTTATTTGTCAAGCTCCTTTCCAAGTCTGTGAAGGGCCCTCACTACTTCCTGTTCTTCATGAAGTGAGGAGGAGGACAGGCTGAGACCCAAGCTCTGTAAGTGTAGGGATTGTAACAATGACCAATATACTTTTTAAAGTTAATTTAGTTATTTAATAATCTCTATGCCCATCCATCATGGGGCCTCAAACTCAAGACTGCAAGATTAAGGGTCACATGCTCTACTGACTGATCCAGCCAGGCACCACTGATGTATTCTTCTTTTTGCTTATTATTTTCCTTTGTTTGATGGTGGGAGGTCAAAATTTAAAAAGGATCTCAGTGATTATTCACTGAATCAATTCATGGAAAGCGATTAGGGTTAAGTGCTCAGGAAACACTGGCTGCTGTCCCCCCTGCTGTCATCCCTGTCAACGCCATCAGCCTGATGGCCAAGCACTGGTAAGGGCAGACTCACTTTCCAGACTGGGTTTGAATCCCTGGTTCTACACCTAGATGACCAAAGAACCTTGGACAAGTTACTTAACCTCTCTGTGTTTATTCATTCTCAAAAATGAGTATGATAATGCCCGTCTCACGTGATTATAATGAAGTTTAAATGAGCTAACACAGGTGAAGCATTGGTCAGCGCCTACAGGAGAAAGAGCACAGCGGTTTCCAGAAGGGTGATATGACAGAGGGTGGGGATGTGCAATGCAAACACTGTCCCCGAGGAGTCTGGATGGAGACGGATCCCCACTACAGAGAATTCAGGAAAGCAGGAAAAGGAGGAGACATTCCATCCCTTGTGTGAGCAAAGGCACAGAGGCTGGACACAGCCTTCATATTCATATCTGTCTGGGCTCCTAGTGGGCAGAGCCTGAGCCTCGCCATCTCCCCTCCCGGGGCTCATCAGGAAACAGATCTGGGACTTGACCTCCCCTCCCTATTCTGTCCCCAGAGCCCGGCGGTGATCGACTCCCCGCTGAAGCTGGAGCTGCGCGTCCTGGCCCCGCCTCGCTGCACCATCAAGCCTTCGGGTACCACTGTGTCTGTCACTGCCAGTGTCACCATCGCCCTGGTCCCATCTGACCAGCCCGAGGTTCAGCTGTCCAGCATGACCATGGTATGGGCACCAGAGTGGGGGCCACTGAGGGTCAGGGACAAGTGTGCTGTGGACCCTGTGGGTTGGTAACACCTCCTCAACCCCCTTGCCTGCAGGACGCCCGTCTCAATGCCAAGATGGCACTCCGGGGGAAAGGCACTGCGCACCCAGCTGGACCTGCGCCGGTGAGTAGATGGCCCAGATCTCGGGCAAGCCCTGAAGCTCCCTGAGCCTTGGTGTCTTCCAGATAATTGCACCTGCCCAACTACTGGGAAGCTAAAATTCTCTCAGATCTCTAGCCACTGGAGGGCTGGGGTCTTTGCTAATTCATAACAAATGCATTTCATTCAAGTGTAACTTCTCTGCATTGTCTTATAACCCAGTGGCAGGCAGACCAGGTATTTGAGATGACCAAAATGGCCCAGCAAGGTTAAATGATATGCCCATGGTCACACAGCAGAGAGCCTAATGGCATGGGTTCAGGCAAAAACCTCGGCATGATTTTTGTGATCCTGAGAAGAGTTGCTTTATCTTCATTTTTTTTCCTTAAAGATTTTATTTCAGAGTGAGGGAACAAGAGAGTGCACAAGCATGAGCGAGAGGGAGAAGCAGACTCCCCACTGAGCAGGGAGCCCAACATGGGGCTCAATCCCAGGACCCCAGGACTATGACCTAAGCAGAAAGCAAAAGCTTAACTGACTGAGCCACTCAGGCGCCCCCTATCTTTCATTTTCTTCATGGGCTAAATACAGGGAAAAATAGCATCTACTGTGCTAGCCACAGGTAGCTAGTGGCTCCCATGTGGCAAGTGTAAATGCACAATGTTTGCAAAAAGTTCTACCAGACAGCAATGTCCTAGGGGTTAAATGAGATACTGTGGGGTACTGGTTGGGAGCCTAGATTCTAGAGGGAGGTTGTGCCCTTTACCAGCTGTGAAACCTCAGGCACATTACTTGCCCTCTCTAGGCTTGAGCTGCCTCATCAAAAAAGTGCAAATTGCTTAATAGTGCCTACTTCTTAGGGTTATGGGATTAAGTCAGGTTGGCATTTTAAAATATCTTAATATTTAACTTCTGTGACATGCTTCGTATTGGTCAGGGAGTAAGCTCTATTAAGGTTTATTAAGTAAACACAAACCATACATGAATAGCTGCCAGCACAAGTCTGGAATACAGGAAGTGCTCAACAAATGAAAGGTAGCAGACTTGGAGAAGAGGAGCCCCAAGAGGGAGAAATGACTCACCCAAGGATGCACACCTGGCAGGTGGCAGGCCCCCAAATAGGTGTGGAGGTGGGAGCATCTGAGGCTGAGGCTCAGGGACTTTGGGTAGGTAGGCCTGGGTGGCCTGAGGAAGGGGTGCTTCCAGGGCTGGTGCCCATTGGATAGTTCTTTCTCTTCCATAGGTTCCGAATCTACTCGAACCAGTCTGCATTGGAGTCACTGGCAGTGAGTTGGGAGCGGTGGGGGTGCCGAGGCTGGGTCAGGGCGGAGCAGCTAAGGCAAGTCCACTTCCTGCTGGCTGCCCTGACGTCCTGCCTCCTCCCTCCCAGCTGATCCCACTGCAGGCCCCTTTGAAGACCATGCTGCAGATTGGAGTGATGCCCATGCTCAATGGTAGGGCTGGGGGACGGGAGGCAGGAGAGGGAAAGGAGAGGGAACTGGGTGGACCCAGGCTAAACCAGCTGCTCCTACCCACAGAGAGGATGTGGCGGGGAGTGCAGATCCCACTACCTGAGGGTATCAACTTTGTGCGTGAGGTGGTGACGAACCATGCGGTGAGTAGGGGGGTGATGGAGGAGGGCAGAGCCTCCCCACCCCTGCTTCAGAACTCATCTTCTTCATCAACAGCCCCTCCCATTTGAATCTTCCCTTATCAGACTTCTCCAGCCCTCTGCACAGCTGTGCCCTCACCTTGTAACCCTCTCCCTGGATTCCATCCCCAATATCTACTAATCTTGAATCTCTGAGCTAAGAGGTCACCTCTAGGAAGCCCTCCTTGACCCCCCCAGACTGTGCTCCTGCAGCCTTTCTTTCATACCCTTCACAGGGAGTTAGAAGAACTTCTTTGCCGTTCCTCCTCTCCCACTAGATTGAGAACCCCTCAAGACCAAGGACTCTGTTTCTTTACATTGAAATTTTTGGCCTCTGTGATGGACTGAACAGACTCCTTTCTCTGCCCCACCGCACAGGGCTTCCTCACCATTGGGGCCGACCTCCACTTTGCCAAAGGGCTTCGAGAGGTGATTGAGAAGAACAGGCCTGCCTCCAGGGACCCCTTGGCATCCAGTGCCCCACCACCCTCCACGACAGCTGCCTGAGCCCTCAAGCCCGCCCTGGCAGGGGCATTCAGGACTCCAACACCTCTCAGCCCCTCCCTCAGCCCCTCCCAGCCTATACTGTCCAGTCTAACCCCCCAGTGCCACAGAGAAGACAGGGTTTTAAGCTATACCCAATTTAATTCCATAATCAGTCAATGCATCAATTACCGTCCATCCACCCTCCCCGTGGGCTGTCCTGAGCTCTGCTATGTTCCAGTGCGTTAAGGGAGGGGGCCAGGCCCCACCCCAGTCAGGAATAAAGTGCTAACCCCCCAGTCTGTCTATGTGAGGCACTGGGGCCTGGTCTTGGAGGCAGAGGGGTGTGGAAGGGGCAGGGGCCGTGGGAGGTGGGGGTGGGGTGGGGAGCAGTTCTGGAGGCAGGGACCTGCCCCACAGGGGCATTTTGCATAAAGGAGGACCTCCCTTCTAGCAGGAGGGGTGGGAAAAAGGAGCTGGATTAGACAGAAGGGGACTGACTGGTCTTCATCAGTATGGCTGCTTATTCAGGAAGCGGGAGAACATGGTGAGGGCCGCCTGGGGTTTGTCCGTGGGAACCATGTGTCCAGCACCCTAGGAGCAAAGCTCTGTGAGATCACCTTCCGTGTGACCCCTGCCCCTGGGTGCCACCTCCATCCTACTGGATGCCTCCAGCCAGTAGCCTTCCTCTTCTCCCAACCCTGTCCCAAGCTCTGCATTTTTCCCACTCCTCGTCAGAAAACTTGCTTTTAGGGGCCCAGATAGTAACCCGGTGTAAACAGAAAGAGAAAGCAGAGGATGGTGGCTCCTGCCCCATCCCCTCCAGCCAAGCCGGCCCTCACCAGCCAGGCCCTACCTTGATGGTGAGAAAGGCGATGTGAGAGAACTCCTTCACGAAGCCAGCAATCTGCTCCCCACTGTCCCCGTAGTCCACTAACCAGGGCCGGCGTTGGACCTCCATCTGCCCCACCAGGAAAGACTCAGCAGCCTGCGGCCACCCCCTCATCTCTGCTCACAGCTGCCAACAAGATCTCAGGGGCCCGGAACTCCCCCAGGTTTGCCCTCTCTGTCTGCCCAGAGCCACACTCCAGGCACAGCTGCCCCATCCCTCCCCAGAGCCGGGATCCTTGCCTTACCTTCTGGTTAAGGGAATCCACAAACCACTCATCCCCCATGAAATTGCAGGCCATGTCCACATCTCCGTTGTAGAGCAAGATCCGGTATTTCTGGAGCAGGGCAGGGGGAGCTATGGGGGGTCTGGAGGGAGCCCAGGCCCTTGTTCTTCCCTGGTTCAAGCCCTACCCCTTCAGGGAATTCAAGGAGCCCAGGCAAATAGCACGAAGCAGGAACACTCATGTTTTCTGTTTCCTACCTGTCCAGTGCTCTACTAAACGCTTTAGCTGTGAAGGTAGATACTGTTTACTATGATTACCCCCACTTTCAGGTGTCAAGATATGAGAAACCTGCCCAGGGTCACAAGGCTAGTAAAGGAACGTGCATACAGGCAGTCTGACCCTAGAGCTCATGTTCTAACCACTGTGTTGTACAGAACCTGGCCCTGCCCCAGCTCTCTCAGGGTCTCCCAGATGATCTGGGGACAAGGCCCTCAAGGCCCTCTTCTACCCTGGGCCTCCCGTTTGCTTGTCTGTGACATATTCCCATCAGCTCTCCTCAAGTCAAGATCTCCTTGGCTGAGGCAGACCCCTCAGCCTCCTACGACAGAGCAGCACAGGGTGGAGACAAAACCATGTTCAAATTGTGACCCTGCCAATCACTGAACTTCGTTTCTTGGAGTGTCAGCTTCCTGCATCTGGACTGGCACTCTGAAGGGGGTCCCGAGGCCACTGGTAGTCCCAGCTATGCCGCCCCCACTCACTTACCTGTGTGGTGAGCAGCTTAAGGTACTGGGACTGCATGCTCTGGTAGAGACGGCGGTACTGTATATTCACCAGGAAGCTGTGGGAGCACACAGGCAGGCCCGGGGAAGACAGTCAGAGAGGCCCTCCCTTCCTGCCACCACCTTTCTCTGAACTCCAGCATAGGAGGCAGAGTTGGGATTCAGTCCTCTCATGTCCCCTCTCTAAGACTGACTTGGCTATGGGGCTAGAATTAGAGGTCCTCAACTCCACCCCCCATCCCCACCCCCCGCTGTATAGAAACGTATACAGGAACACCTAGTGATTGATTCACAACCGGCCTATAGTGCACAGGGGCCCCCAGGTGTGCGAGTCGTGTGTGTGTGTATGTGTGTGTGTGTGTGTGTCTTTTGCAACAGTAGGGCAGGAGCACAGCCCAATCAGAATGGATCTGAGTGGCCCCTGCTGTGCCAGGTGGCATCCTTGTACTCACACGGGTCATTGGAGATCCAGGCCACTGGGAACAGGAGGGGAGTCAGGGTGGGGGGAGTGTGTGTTTACTAAATGCCAGAGCAGTAAGTGCCACTTTACCAACCACTGTGGCCCCATAAGAATGAACTGGCTAAATCTCAACCAATTTTTTTTTTTAATTTTTTTTTTAATCTCAACCAATTTAAGGGTTAAATATCCTGCACAACTCAGTCTGACACACCCTGAGTGCCTGGGGTACTACTCCTGAGAAACCTTAGTCAAGGGATCCTTGGGAACTTTTCTGAGCCCTGAGAGCCCCGAGAGCCTGCCATCCCCAGGCCCCAGCTGGCCACAGAGCCTTACTTGCACATGTCCCAGCGGGGCAGCTGCTCGGGGATGTGAAGGGCCTTCCGCACATAAGGGTTGTTGAGGTAGGTGGAGGCAGCCGTGGTGTTGGTGCAGGGAGGGTCCATGCGCAGCCTATCATCGGAACGCAGCAGTGCCTGGGGGCACAGACAGAGGAAGATCAGGTGGTTTCCTGGCCCTAACCCCACTGGGAGGAAGCCCATGGTCACACACACCAGATGCCACACCTGATGCCACACCCGCTTGAACGGCAGGCGAGTGAAGATGTTGCCCAAATCGTGGAGCACCACGGTGTCCTTCTCATACCTGCAAGGTAAGTAGGGGCTGGGCACCTCGGCCTCTAGGTGGTGCTGGGCCAGGCCTCCAGGGTGCACCGCAGGGCCTACCTTAAATGGCCAGGCACCCCCCCAGCACATGGGGCATAGAGGTTGTAAATGTTGAGGCCAGAGTTGCCCACGATGCGGGATACTTCCTGCAGCTGCAATGACAAGCCGAGCAACCATGTCTCACTGAGCCCTGGCCTCCCCACCATCTCACCAACTCGGCCCAAGATTTATTGCTTTCCTACTTCACCACTGGGCATTACCCTTCCCCCACTTTTTTATAGGTAGGGAAACTGAGGCACAGTGGAAGGAATCTGCTTCCACTCGGGGTCCAAACTCTGGTGCCACTACTTCCTAGCACTGTGACTTCCAGCGAGTGACTTTATTTTTTTTTATTTTTTATTTTTTATTATTATTATTTTTTTATTTATGATAGGCACACAGTGAGAGAGAGAGAGGCAGAGACACAGGCAGAGGGAGAAGCAGGCTCCATGCACCGGAAGCCTGACGTGGGATTCGATCCCGGGTCTCCAGGATCGCGCCCTAGGCCAAAGGCAGGCGCCAAACCGCTGCGCCACCCAGGGATCCCCCAGCGAGTGACTTTAACATTCTCAGCCTCAGTTTCCCCTTCTGGAAAATGTGGATAATATAATCTCCCTTAAAGGAGAGTTCTAAAGATTAAATAATCTGTATTGACCTATTTCAGCCTGGTGCCTGGCATATAGTAGGTGTTCAATAAGTGAGAGATCCTTTCCCACGGGTTACAGGATTTGCCCAGAAAGTCACAGGAAATGGTATTAGGAACACATCCCTAGATGTGTCCCAGAAAACATAAAATTGCTGGAGCAAGCAGGATACGAAAGCAATAGGGGATGGGGTCAGGAGTCCCCAAGGAGAGAATGCGGTCCTATTCTCAGGGCTGGGGGTGTCAGGGGTGACACAGGTTGGGGGCAGAACCTCACATTTGTCACGCATTCTGGGTCGGTGTTGTCATAGAAATTACACTTGTTCTGAGAACAGCAGTGGGTCTGGAGGGAAGACCAGAGCCTGTAGGAGATGGATAAAAGCGTTCAGGCCTAAGGCGGGGCTCCCACCTTCTCCTCCCACTTCCCACCACCACCTGACCCCAGGGGATGAGGAAACGGATCACAGGGAATGGTATGTAGGTTCCAAACCTAGCTGCTCTGGGGCCATACTGCCAGTGCTCCTTAGTCTCTTTCAGCACCAAAGCACTTCCAGCAACCCCAGCCCCCACCTCCTGCTCATAAACCAGGGTAGGGCCTAGGGTATCATGTGCCTGGAGGGCAGACATGAGCTCTTGTGACCTGCCCCACCCTGGAGATTGCCCAACTATCCCCTCCCATACCTGTTCCCCAGAAGGCCATGGTAGTAGGCGAAATAGACCAGGGAGTTGTCATTCTGCTCATAGGAGGAGAGTCCATTGCCCACAGCCAGCCCCTGTGAAACACCCAGGGCATTCAGGTCATCTGGAGGGAGAGGAGCCTCCCTTGACTACACCCAGACCTTCAGCAATCTGGAAGCTGAAATCCAAAAGTGGTTTATGGGAAGGCCACACAGAGTAAAAAATAGAGTGGGATGGGTGACAGGTGAGCTTCCTGTTGTGGTAGGCTGGCTGGTGGCAAGCATCTTGCAAAGGAGACCGGGCAGGGAAGATGGCCTGTTTGACTTCACTAAGGCCACAACCATGAGCTGCCTCACCTCCCTCCTGCAGTGGCCCTGTACCTGAAGGTTCATGCTGGGATCCTGCATGACCAGCACTGCCAGGGTGGGGATGTAAATGCCAGCATAGCTCTCTCCTGTCAGGAAAAGCTCATTGTCCTTGTACTCCGGGAAGAGGCGGAAGAAATCCTTAAGGGCCTCATAATTACTCTGGGCGACCTAAGGAAAGCAAGATGGAGGGAATCAAAAGACTCTGGTATTTGAGCTGGAAAAATATCAGAGATGACACCCACCCACTGTGAGCAAGAGGAAGTGGCTTAGGCGAGACCACACATATCATGTGACACAACCAAAAACGGACTTTTGTGTCTTGCCGCGCTTAGAGAACCAGGAAGGCTGGGGCACGGGGCAGGCACTGGACTCACCTCCGTGTCGTTGGTTGCGTAAGTCTTATCATCAGAGTAGGAGAAGCCCACCCCAGCTGGGGACTCAAGATACAACACGTTGGCAATCTACAGAGGAGGAGGAAACCAACTGAAGAAGGCTCCCCAACCCAGCCAACTGCCCAGACACCCCCCCCCCCCCCAGGACCCAAGGCTCCAGCTATACCAGGTTCCAGGAATAGGGGTTGTACTCAAGAGTGGCACCATCTGGCTGCACCTGAGGAGGAGAGAGATGGCTGACTGCCAAGGGCCAACTGGGTAGAAGGAAGGGCCACGGTGCTGGGCACTTCCCATTTGGGCAAAACCCCTGAAAAGTACAGATAGTCAAGCCAATAGTACCGATCAGGAAACCCAGACTCTCAAAAGGGCACACTTGGAAACACCTCCAAGTCGTGTTCTCCCTCCTCCCAGGCTCTTTCCTTTAGGCACGCTCCGTTACCTCTCCCCTGGCCCGTGGTTGGGGTCCGGGGTGGGGGGACAGTGGCTTTCCACTCACCAGGAAGGGGCCGTGCTCCGTGAGAAAGCCATCTAGGGAGCTGCAGCCCGGCCCTCCGTTGAGCCAAAGCACCAGAGGGCTGCTCTTGGGATCCTTCTGGGACTCCACAAACCTGCGAGGAGGCAGAGCACGGTGGGTGCAGGCGGAGGGGCCCCTGCCGGCGCTCCCAGCTCGCAGGCTCCCTCGGGGTCTCCGGCCCCTCCCCAGCTCGCACTCCGCGCCCGCCCCGCCCGGGAGGGAGGGCCGCAGACCAGTAGTGGAGGTGCTTGGGGCCGGAGCCGCGGAGGTAGCCGGAGTACTGGCGGAAAGCCGGCTGCTTGGCCAGCCCGGGCAGGCACTGGATCTCGTCCAGGTCCGGCGCTGCCTGGCCCGGCGGCGCCCAGAGCAGGAGCAGCAGCAGCAGCAGCAGCCGCAGCAGCCACGGCGGCGACGGCGCGGCTCGGACCATCTGCCACGGGAAGCGAGGCGGGCTGTTTCCGCGCTCCCTCGCTCCTCCGCGCTTCCGCGTGGCCGCCCCGCGGAGGAGCTGGAGGCGGCGGCGACGGGAGTCCCCTGCCCGGCCCCGGCGCCCACCCGCCGCACCGTCCCGGACCGCGGGTCCCCTCCAGCCTCCCGGGGCGCCCTCACCTCGGCTCCCCCGCGTCCTTGCTCTCCAGGAGGGGCCCGGCCGCGGAAGGTCATGTGAAGGCCGGGTCACGTGGGCGCCGGCGTCACGTGACGGTCTCCCTCCGGCGCCTCTCCTGTCCCCCGGGGACCCGGGGCAGCTGGCGGCGGCTGCGGCCGCGCGGGGTCAGAGCCCGCGGGCCTCCCAGGTCGCCTCGCGCGCGCCAGCCATCAGATGACCCAGATGCGGGCGGCCACGATCGCCCGGCCTCCCGGGGGCCCAGGTCCAGGCGGGATGGCTGAGCCAGCGGCGCTAGGACCCCCGGGCAGAGCCTCGGGGAAGGCAGTCGGGGGGGTGGGCGGGATACCTTACTTGGTGCCCCCGCGGTCACCCTCTGAGCACGCCGCCCAAAATAGCCCCCGGCGCCCGCCGGTCTGTCTCGTGGCCGGGAGATGGCTGCTGTCTCCGACCCCGTGGACCTGCGTGCGCCCTGGAGACCCGCGCGCCCCGAGCCCCCTCCCACCCGCTTCCACCAGGTGCACGGTGCCAACATCCGCGTGGACCCCTCCGGGACGCGAGCCACACGCGTGGAGAGCTTCGCTCACGGCGTATGCTTCAGTCGCGAGCCGCTGGCCCCGGGCCAGGTATTCCTGGTCGAGATCGAGGAGAAAGAGCTGGGCTGGTGCGGGCACCTGCGCCTCGGCCTGACCGCGCTGGACCCCGCCACCCTGGCCGCCGTGCCCGAGTTTTCGCTGCCCGACCTGGTCAGCCTCGGCCACACCTGGGTCTTCGCCATCACGCGCCATCACAACCGCGTGCCCCGGGAGGACCGCCCGGAGGCAGAGGCGTTGGCTCCCAGCCGCCCCCCTGCCCTCCTGGTGGAACCGTATCTGTGCATCGAGCAGTTTCGAATTCCCCGCGACCGTCTGGTGGGTCGCAGCCGGCCCGGGCTCTACAGCCATCTCTTGGATCAGCTGTATGAGCTGAACGTGCTGCCTCCGACCGCGCGCCGCAGCCGCCTGGGCGTTCTTTTCTGTCCGCGCCCGGACGGCACGGCCGACATGCACATCGTCATCAACGGCGAGGACATGGGCCCCAGCGCCCGGGGGCTGCCAGCCGCCCAGCCCCTCTACGCAGTGGTGGACGTGTTTGCCTCCACCAAGAGCGTGCGCCTGGTCCAGCTCGAGTATGGCTGTAGGTATCCCCCACCTTGGGCAGCGACCCCTCCTGGCCCAGCGTGGGGACCGCAACTTGCTAGGATTCCCAAGCCAGCTGGCAAGGCCCTGCCTGGTCTGTCCAGCGTTAGTTTCGAAGTTGGGGGAATCTGACTTCAGATTCTCCCTCTGTTTGCGATCTTGGACAAGTAGCTCCCTGGCTCTGGGCCTCAGTTTGGCCATCTTGGCTGTGATCCATTAGGATCTTTGCTTTGCTAGTATTTTCTGTATTAACCTAGGGCAGGGATTCTAAACTGATTTTACACTTGGGCTGCTGTGTAAATGCTTTGCTCTTTTTTGTTTTGTTTTTTTGTTTTTTTTCTTTAAATCCTGTGCTCTTTTATTAGACAAATGCTCCTGGATTTGAGATCCCAGTTTATTTTTTTAAAGATTTTATTTATTTATTCACGAGAGAGAGAGAGAGAGAGAGAGAGGCAGAGACACAGGCAGAGGGAGAAGCAGGCTCCATGCAGGGAGCCTGATGTGGGACTCAATCCCTGGTCTCCAGGATCACGCCCTGGGCCGAAGGCAGCGCTAAACCGCTGAGCCACCCGGGCTGCCCTGGACATCCCAGTTTAAAGGCATTGTAGGTGCCAGAGTGAGACGTCTTAATCATAGGGTCTGGCCCTTTATAGCTCCATTAAGTCCCTTATTTATGAATTCAGTGAACTAGAACCCCTTTGGTGTCAGACCTGTGCTGGAGCCTGGGCCTGTGCACAGGGGAATCAGGCACTACCTATAGCCCTCCACCCCCAAAACTGCTAAGGGAGGGTTAAAATAGAAATTGGCAGCATTGTGGATGTTTTGAAAGAGGTACTTATCTCAACCACACGTGCAAGCCCAATGACGAAACCTAGGCCTTCAGAGCAGAAGTAACTAGCCCAAGCTAATGACAAAGGGAGAACCAGGACCTAGATCTTCTGGATGTCAGCCTCAGACCCCTCCCCCTCCATTTCAGTTTGTCTTTGACAGCCTTCTCTCCACAGTGCCGTCCCTGCAGACTCTGTGCCGCCTAGTCATCCAGAGGAGCGTGGTGCACCGGTTGGCCATTGATGGGCTCCACCTGCCGAAAGGACTTAAGGATTTCTGCAAGTATGAGTAGAGGCCTGCAGCCACCCTGGAACTGGGCCACATGAGCCTGTCCTGGCCCCGGAGCTGTGGCTGGTCTGAAACTGGCCATACTGCTGCCTAGCCAGGCCTGGAAATAAACACAGCCTGGTGCAGACACCAATCACTGGAGGGTCTCCTTGCCCTGGAAGCCCATGAGGGGCACTTCTTTTAGAATCACTGTGGGTCAGCAGGTCTGAACAAGAGAGAGCATTTCTGATGTCACCAAGACCAGTGGTTCCTAGCCTGGGACCCTACTCATTCAGGTTCTCTGGGATAAACTAAAGAGCTGATGCCCCAAACCCCATTTCCAGAGATTCTCATTCCATTTGTCAGAGGATCAGGCCTAGACCTTGTTCTTTTGTAAAAGCTCCTCAGAGATTCTAATACACAGCCAGGATTTAGGATTCCCCTAGAATAGAGATCTTGATTTTGGCATATATAATAACCATTTGAGGGACTTTGAAAAATACTGCTAACTGGATCCGACTCTGGGATTCTGATTTAATTGGTGTGAGGTGAGGCCGGGCATCAGGATTTCTGAATGCTCCCAGGAGAATTTAATGTGCATCCCAGGGTGAGACCCAGTGCCCTGGACCAACGACATCATTTTGGAGATGGGAAGCCAAAGCCTAGGATGGAAATGTATTCCAAAGTCACACAGCAGATGAATGAGTGCAGAGCACTCCTCTCATGCTGCAGAGCACAAAGCACTTGCCTCTATTTGTATCTCTGATCATTTGCTTCCATACAAATAGCTTCATATCATCCCTACAACTTCTGGTGAGGTAGTGGGTAGTCATTACTTCCACTTTACAGAGGAGAATATCGAGGAACAAAACTGTCTGAGTGATTTGCCCAAGGTAGAGGTAAGAACCTAGAATGTCCAGTTCCTGGTCCAGCACTCTTTTAACCCCATCCCATTGTAATATACAGGTTCTAGAATGAACAGGTCAATGCTGTGAGGTGGGTTCCAGGTGTAAAGGGCAGGGACTATGAGGTGACATTCTAGAATGGTGGGAAGGGTAGGACAGGAGGCAGATGACTGTTCCCTCACAAACGGGGGCTTTGGGGCAGCCATGTCCTACTTCGTGTCTCCACAAACTCATCAAGGTCTTCTGCCTTCCAGCCAAGGTGAGAGAGGGGCTCCTGGAATTGGAAGGGGTACCACAGCTTTCCCTGAAAACTTGTTTCCTGGCTCTGGGGAGGTGGAGGTTCTGCTGGACATTTTTGGGCTGGCCCTAGAGTCAATTCTGTGAAGAAAGCCATTCCAAAAGTCCTTGCCAGGAACTACCTGCTTGCTCACTCGTTCATTCAACAAACACTTCTCCATTCCTTACTTGGTGCTGGGGACTGGGGGTGTGGATATGAATAAAACACCTAGTTCCCAACCACTAGACAGCCCTCCTGGGCTGGTCTTAATTGCTCCTGTTTAATATTCTGCTCCTATGCCCTGCCCCTCAGGGCCTCCTGAAAGAGACCAAGAATAACATTCCATCTCATTCTTGTCTCTACAGGTGGGGCTGCTTCTCCAGGCTCATCCCTTGGCCTCTACAGTCCTGTAGAGCCAGTGGTGGTGGCCTCTGGTGGACTAGGCCCACTGAGCCAGAAAGCTGAGCAGGTGGCACCTGTTGCCCAGGCCTGGGGCCCAGCCCTGGCAGTGCCGGAAGCCAGGGGCTGCCCTGGGGGGGCTAGCTGGGAGATACTACAGTGGACTGAGTATGGCCGATACAACCACAAATTCCCCTATGCAAGGCAGCCAGAGAGCCTGGGCTGGGAGGATGGCTGCTCCAGAAGCAGAGCTCCCCAGCTGGGTGGCCCCAGCAGGCCTGGGCCCCTGCTGCTGTGTGGGCTGTCACCAGGGGTTCTACCGATGCCCTCCAAGGCAGGGGGGACGGAGGCCTGCTCCCAGCCTGACATCTGCATCCTTACCCTGGCCATGATGATCGCTGGCATCCCCACCGTGCCTGTCCCAGGCCTGAGGGAAGAGGACCTGATCCGGGCCGCTCAAGCTTTCATGATGGCCCATCCAGAGCCAGAAGGGGTTATGGAAGGGGCGCGGTGCGAGCAGACACATGCCCACACAGCCTCAGGGCAAATGCCCCTAATGAGATCCAGGAGAGGCCAGCCTCCTGGCTCCTGCTTGTAGCTGGATGAAATAGCACCAGACACATAGGGTGGCTTCTCCGCATGGTTTTTGGGCAGACAGAATTGGGGGTACCTGTGACAAGGATGGGGGGAGAGGGTGGTTGTTTGAGCCACCCTGATGAACACAAGCCTTTCATCTGAGTCATCAGGGCCCAGACCCCAGAAGTTTCTCCAGATACCACTAAGTCAGGAGATAGGTCTTCTCAGGGTAGTTACAATGAAAATTACCTGAGGGAGCCCAGCTTGGAGTGGAGGCCTCTTTTGTACAGTTTTGGGATTTGATCAAGATGTACAAAGTCCTAGGCCATGTGAACTTTCCTCTTACCTTACATTTCTCAGCCAGCTGAAGGCAAGTGAAGGGACGGACCAGAGGCAAGGAAGGAAAATGAACAGTTATTTGAGCGCCCACTGGTCATTGGGCCCATTACATGCAGGCTCTCCTTTAATCTCACCAATGCTCTGAGGATCTCCATTTTTACAGATGAACAGATTGAGCCTTTTGAGGGGTGACCTGCCTGATGTCCCAGAGCTAGTAAAAGGCACAACCAGGCCTCAAAAATCAGGCAGAGAAAAAACCCAAGATTTGCATGTAGTGTCAGACTCCAAAGTCTATTCTTTCCACAATATTTGCTGTCTTCTAGAAGACAACAAAAACTAGTCAAGTGCTGGAACAGGCAACATTTGACTTTAATGACCTCTGGGTGGGGACCGGGGGACAAAGGCTGGGATCCATCTCCTCTCCTCTGTGAGTCAGGTGAGTCATCTAATGACTGCAGAAGCTATTACCAACTCCTGCCCTTGATCCCTTATCTACCCCAGTGTCTTACTCTAGAACAGAAGCCACCTGTTTCAGTAAGGCCCTTGAGCTAAGTGGTTTTTAATCTTTTGAAAAGGCTGACAAACAAAAACCAAACCAAGAATATATATACAACAGAGACTGTGGTCAGCAAAGTCTAAAATATTTATTGCCAGGCCCTTTACAAAAAAGGTTTGCTGACTCCCGTCTTAGGGAACTAGACACATTTTAGGTAGCACGCTGTAGTAGAAGACCCTTGTCCTTTCCTGGGAAGAGGGCCCGCAGGAGTATAATAGTGTGTGTGTGTGTGTTGTGTGTGGGTGGGTGGGTGTGAGTGTGTACGTGTGTATGAACATCTCTGGGCATTTAGGGTAATCAGAGCTGAACCTGCTCATAAGGGCCGATCCAGCTGTCCGCCAGTTCCCGCAGGGTGCTGTACCTCCGTTCAAACTCCTCCTGGCTGCAGTGCTGCAAGAGCTGACCCACCTCCTCGGTGAGGAGAGCCACGGCCAAGTGCTTATCCAGTGTCTCACTCCACTTGCTGCCCAGGATGTTGTCTAGACTGGCAGCACAGCCTGCTGTCCACTGAGCTGGCAGCATGTCGGGCTGGAGCACCTGGTGGTGGGCACTGAGAATGGCTAGGATGTGGCGGCAGGGCAGGTGGAAGGCCTGGTGAAAGTAGCAGCTGCAGCTGGCAGGGGGCTGGGGCTGCACCCTATGGGTGTCCTCCAGGATCTGGATGTTCACCTTTTCTGAACCGGAGCCAATGAGGTGCACAGATTTTTGGACCACAGCGAGTTCACCCAGACAGAGCTGGGCAGCTGGCCCCGTGCAGATGGCATTGAGGGAGTGCTGGATGCGGGCTTCTACTAGCTGCTCCACTTTGGGGCTTTCGGGGCTGACGTCTAAGGCGGCATGATTGTTCTGGGGACTCAGGCCCAGGCTAAAACTTGCCTTGTCTCCAGAGTTCTGGTGCATGTATCGGAGCAGAGAGACCATGCCTTGTTCCACGCATGGGGTAGTGCCGAAGAACTGGCTGAGGACGCGGGTGGTGACCTCCAGGCCTTGGAAGTAGCGGCTGCTCTCAGCTCGGCTTCTCCAGCGGTGGGCCAGCCAGATGCGGTCGTTGAGCAGCCAGTGTGAGTGGAGCTCGGGCAGCTGGGTAGGAGGGATGCAGCTGCTCAGGAGTGTATACAACTTCCTTAGGTTGCCAGCTGTGGCTGAGCACATCGTGCTCTGCAGGGAAGTAAGGAGCACCCTTTCCACAGGCTGTCCAAGTGACAGCTGATAGAACTTGCCCTGGAGGAACTTACAGATGTGGAAGGCTGAGAGCAGGACCTCGGCCGCGGGAAACTCCATAGCAAGGGTGGGCAAGGGGAGGAAGTGAGGATCCACCAGGATGGTACAGACTCTCTCCCATGCTGGGTTAAACTTCTTGAACACCTGGAACATCTGGGCCAGGCCCTCAGCATCCTCTTTGGCAGGAATGGCAAAGTAGACTGCCCGGGCGAGATGACCCTCCAGCTGCACCCGAGGTCCATCTACCAGGAAGGTATATAGCACCTTGCCCATTGGGTTATAGGTCCGGTGGATAAATAAGATCTCAGGGAAATGGGCAAAGACACCTTGCATAAAGCAGCTCTGGTAGTTGAGGGTATCTAACTGAGCAGTCTTGCTAACCTGATACAGCAGCATAGGTGGGTTTGGGTCCTCAATCAAGAGCTCATTCAGCATTGTCAGGGCCATGGGGGAGATGGGAGATGTCTAGATGCCACAGTCAAAATATTTTCTCTGCAAGGCTGCTGTCCAGGAGACTTTCAGGATCTCAAGCTCCAACTAAGCTGAAGCGTGAGGCAGGAATGTAGTTCCCCGATCTTGTTCCAAAGATGGGCCTATGGAGAGGAACAGAAGTTTAAGGAGACAGTAGGGGCTTGGTTCCTCAATTATTCATCCAGACAATATTGCTTACTCTGTATCCTCACTGTCCTGGGCGAGATACACAATAAACATGTAAAGAAAGATATAACAGGCAAGACCACAAAACTGGGTAACAGGTAGAAGGTAAGTTGGGGGAGGGAGGGATACTTCAGTTAAAGTGGTCAGGGAAGCTCTCTCTTGCTGGGGAGGGAGATGACATTGGAGCTGAGACCTAATTGATAAGCTGGCCATGGAAAGATTCAGTTCCAAGAGATTTAAATGGGTGTGAAGGCTAGAGCTGCATATGGTCTTTTTGTTTTTTTTCTCCTCAAACAGCATTTAAAATATTTGTTTAGCACATTATATTTACAGATTACTGCTTGGCATCCATTCTTCCATTTGGTCCTAGTATACATAAGAGAACTTTTATGATGCTGGGCAAGTCAGTGACTCCCTCTGAGCTTCAAGCCCTTGAACCACAAACAGGGGCTATCGAATGTGCATGGCTGACTTCTCCTGCCTCCCTGGAAATCCCTCTAAATGCAGTACTCTGTCCCAATGTTTACTCAATTTGGCCCCAAACCGGGTTACTGTCCCCATTTTACAGATGAGAAACTGAGGTTCAAAGAGGTTAAGTGACTTGCCCACCATTACTCTGCAAGTAGCTGGAAGCTGAGCCTTTGGCTCGGCATCCTGGCTGCTTTGCACAGTACCTGAGGTCTAAACACCAGAGAGGGGGCGCAGCCTGTGACCTCTCACCCGGGTGGGAGGATGTAGAGGTCGGACGTTCTCGTCCCGAGTCCGGCCGGAGCCAGAAGAGAAGTCAACCTCCCACCCCTTTGGGAGCTGTGTCATGGCTGACCGCGGTCATCAGTTGCCTCACACCTCCACCCCTTCAGAAATCACTCACCCACGGCCTGGCTCCGTCGCCATTTCTCCCTATTTGACCCTGGCTCTGACTCTGACTGACCTCTAGGCTCACCAACCGCGGCGCCAGCTTCGCCGAGACTCGGGCCAATGGCCTGAAGAGTTCGCGTTCGGCCTTTGGGGCCTAGACCAATCGTAGCCCGGCGATCTGTGGGCGGGCGCTGTTCCCAGGGTTACGAGGGGCTCGGCTGGCGGTGGCCAATGAGAGCCCGAGGACACCGGGATCCTAGAGAGCCGGAGCCGGGAGGCTGGAACTCCGCAGCCCCGCGTGGGGACCGGACGCGGGAAGGGCATGTTGCTATGGAAACTCCTCAGGGGTCGAAAATTTAAAGGGAAATAAACATTGGTGCTTTATGAATTTTTTTTTTCTTGTCTGGTCAAATTCCAAAGCCTGGGGGAAGGTAGAGGGGAGGAAAGGGTGCCTCTGTAATAGTACCGTGTCTCCTGCCTTATGGGGAAACTGAGGCCCAGGCCTCGAAATCTGCCCTCTCCATTACAGCTGAGGAAATCCAGATCTTGCGAGAGCTGAACCTGGTGCCGCCCAGCCCCGCCCCCTCCATTGTTTTGTAGAAGAGATCCGGTAGCGCGCGGTGATCTTTTTAAGGTCAGGGCAGACTGGCGGACGAGCGCAGGAACCAAGGCTGACTGCCACCCTTGACCTCGGTTCCCCTGAACAGAACATCCTGGAAAGCTGGGTAGCTCCCAGGATTTAGGTGGTTAAGATTATAAACTAGCAACAACAAAAGTCCAGGCTGGTGCTTAGAACTGGAAGGAAAAAGTTCGGTTTACATAAATCTAGATGGCAAATTGGGATTAGAACAGGCCAAGACTTATTTTTACAGATGAGGAACCTAGGGTCAAAGAAATTAGAAACCTGCCCACAGTCTCCCAGCAAGTGCAGGTAGTAGACTCTAGGGTTCAGGTTCCCCTCGCCCCACATCTATTTGGTGGGTTCCTGCTAGAATTCAAAGCAGCATGAAATCCTTGTCGAAGGCTTGGTTGGTGGGAAGAGGATGAAGTTGGTGGCAGACTGCTAAGTCTTTGAATTTAAGGCATCAGATTCTGTTTGGCCCCACAACCCCCATTAGATTCCTTCCCTGTCCAAACAGCACACATTTCCCCAGCTTGTTTGATTTTATTAAAAAAACAAAACAAAAAAAACTTTAATGTGAATAAAAATAAGTACAAATAACAGATTCTTTGTAAAGAGCAGCAACAGCCAAGGATCACCCTCTGTCCCTGAAAACAGGTCCTTTTCCCAGGTATAGACTGTCTCACCCTATACTAGGGCAGGAGTTCATCTCTAATGGGAGTGAGATCTCTGATCTCAGGAGACAGGGCAGAAAGAGGGATGACCTTTCAGCATGGAGATAACTTTGGCCTTGACAATGAAGGAGGGTCCCAAAGAATGACAAAGGTAGGGCAGAAGAGGGGTAGGCTCGAAGGACTGTCTGTAGTGGGGTTCTTCTACCCCCTGATGTAACTATCTTCCTAGCCCTACGTAGGGACACTGGTTGAAATGCTGACCCCTAGCATGTCCTGCCCGCCTTGGGCTCTCCGACTTCCAAGGAGAGGGATCTGTGGTCCAGCGTGCCAGTGCTAGTGCTTCAGTCATGAATTGTGGCTCCAGCAAGAGGGAGTCCCTCCCCTTCCTCTGGCTTTCCCCAGAGGAAAGGGAGGCGGCCTACATCCTTGAAGTCCTCTGGCTGCTGACTGGGCTCAGGAGGCTGGCAGGGGTCCGCCCAGATGTCCACAATCTTGCGCAGGGTGGAATAGCGCTCCTCTAGCTCTGGCCCTTCACTCTGCATGAGCAGGTTTGCCAGCTCCCTGCTTAGGTCCTGAATCATGTCACTCCGTCCTTGCTTCCCTGGCTGGCCTGTGTTTGGGACCATGACAGGGTCCCGGAGCTCCCCGTTGGGCCCGAGGAGGTGCTGGTACCTCTTCTGCCACCGGCGGCACACCATGGCTTCACCCACGGGCTTCTGGCTGGTATGCAGCAGGGCCAGAATGTGCCGGCATGGCAGGTGGTACGACTGTTGAAAGGAACAGCTGCAGCTACAGCCATCTTTGCTAACATGGTGAGAATCCTCCAGTAGCTGAATGTCCACAGAGGAGCCAGCCAGGTCCACCAGGTGGGTGGAGTTCTGTACCACCTCCCACTCGTTCTGGCACAGCTTATAGGCCAGCTGGGAGCCACTCTCATGCAAGGCATCCAGCATGCCACCCCGGGAGGGCCATACCTGTGGCTGCTGCTGCAGCTGCACCCGCTGGGGGCCGGGCTTGGTCTCTTCCATGGGGAGCCTGCTGAGACTGCCCGCACAGACTCCAAACGCCTTCTTGGGCTTTGGTGGCAGGCTGGCTGGCCGGGCTCTCTTTAACTTGGGAGGAGCTGTGGGCACATTCTTCAAGCCTTTGGTATTAAAGAAGTCTATATAATCTACAAAGCGGAGGATACAGTCCAGCAAAGACTGCTGTTCCCGGAAAAGGCTGGACACCTTGCTGGTGACGACATCTAGGCTGTCCATGTATGTGTTACACGCATGTAGGCCTTTCCTCACGTGCATGTACCATAGCAGCTCACAGGAGAACCAGTGGGCCTGGAGGAAGCTGAAGAGCTCCTCGTCTAGGAGGGCTTGGGACATCTGACAGAGATTTTGCAGGCTGGCATCAGAAGTGACAAATACCGCCTCCCGCAGGGCTTCCTTCATTAGCCTTTTAAAGGATGGATTTGCTGAACTCCGATGCAACTTCTTCTCCAGGAGCCGGGTGGTGTGGTAGATAGAGAGGAGGATGCGTGCAGCGGGGAAGATCTCCTGCAGGATGGCTCGATGGGGGAAGGAGGGGTCCACAAACACCACCTTGACCTTGGGCCAGTCACAGTTGAACTCCGTGAAGATACTCAGCATCTTGGCCACAGAGGTAGCCGTCTCAGCCTGAAGCACGGCAAAGTGTACCACTCGACCCTCTCGTTCCTTGTTCTCCACCAAGAAAGCATAAAGGATGTGGCCCTGGGCATTCTCCACCCGGTGTAGCAAGAGATTCTCTGGGAAGCGGATAAACAGATCACTCATCTTGCTGCTCTGGAAGCTCAACCGGTCCAGGTCTTGGCTGTTGCCCACGCTGAGTGAAGCCATGGAACCCTCATCCACCTTAAGAAAGTTTTTCATCACTTTGGCTATCTTGGCCAGGTCAGAAGGAGTGATTCCCTCCTGCTCTGGCTTTGAGGGTGTTTGGACCTTATCTAAGCAAAATGATGGTTCAACAAGGGACTTCTTGGCCAGGTCAAGGTCCTTCTCGATCATGGGCTGCGCAGGCTGGGGTTTCTGTAGGCATACGGTCTTCTGAGATTTGCCAGCGGTGTCTCCTCTGGGACCTGCAGTTTTGTAGTCAACGTGGATGTGCTGGGTGTTGAGTTCACTGATGAACAATCTATCCAGTTTCTCATTGTACCGCAGGAGCAAGTATGCTGGGCACATGTCCACCTCTGATGTTCTCTTCCTGTTTGACTGAGTCCGAATACAGACAAATTTCACCTGCACATATCTAAGGAAGGTAGAGGTGACAGTGAGAAAGGTACTGCCCACCCCTTTCTAAGACAAGACCCCGTAGGGACTTACAGTGGCTGCTATGTGTCCCAGAGACCACGAGGCAGTGTAGGACGTAGGGAAGGAAAACTGATATTCACATTCCAATCCCAAAGTGTTTAGCTCTTTTGTCAAGACCCTGCCCAACTGACACTGCGTTCATTTTCATCATCAGTTCGAAGCCCCCACTCCTTTCATTCATGCTCTGTGGCCTGTCTGCAGCTCCCAGTGATTCAGCATGAGGCAAGACACGAGGGAAAACAGACAAGAGGCGGCAGCAGAGGGCCAGCTGGTTACTCACTGTTTAAAATGTCCTTTTTGTTCCTGCCTTTTGGGGAACTACTGCTTTTGCCTCCTCCTCCTCCAGACAGCAAAGATACAAGTGGCCTTCTCTCAGAGGAAAGATCTCTATTCATCTTTCATTTAAACAAAAATGTCCAAATCCCAAGAGAGTCTAAGAATCCCGGAGCTAGATGACCTTCGGATCCCTTCAGCTTTGCCATTCTAGGATGAAAGTGATGATTCAAAGGAGAGGGATGGGGCACCTACGTGGCTCAATCAGTTAAGCATCTGCCTTTGGCTCACCTCATGATCCCAGGGTCCTGGGTTCAAGCCACAGCCTCTCCTTCTACCCCTCCCTCTCACTCATGTTCTCACATGCTCTGCTGTCTCTCTCAAATAATCTTAAATAAACAAACAAAGGAGAGGGGTAATTAAATTGAATATCTGTTCTTTTCCTATCGTCATTCAACCCATGTTTCGAGACCAAATCAGGTCTCACCTTCTCCAGTAAGCCTTTGTGGATGTTTCAACCCATAGTAACTGCTCCCTTCTTGGAATTCATTGCATTTATTTAACATAAAAGGCTTAAAACTTCTCTGGGTGGCAGCATAACTAGTGGTTAAACTGGAGATGCTGGAGGCTGACTACCTGGATATTAATAAGGGCTCCATCACTCGTAAGATCTTTGACTTTATGCAAGTCACTTTACCTCTCTGTGCAGTTTCCTAGTCATAAAATGAGACTGTCTTATTAAGACTGTTATGAGGATTAGCTCTGTCTAGCTCAATGGGTAGAATGTACAACTCTTAATCTTGGGTTTGTAAGTTTGAGCTCCACCACACTGGGTGTAGAGATCATTTAAAAATAAAATCTTAAAAAAAAAAAAATAAATAAAAATAAAAATAAAAATAAAAATAAAATCTTAGGGATCCCTGGGTGGCGCAGCGGTTTAGCACCTGCCTTTGGCCCAGGGCACGATTCTGGAGACTCGGGATTGAATCTCACGTCGGGCTCCTGGTGCATGGAGCCTGTTTCTCCCTCTGCCTGTGTCTCTGCCTCTCTCTCTCTCTGTGACTATCATAAATAAATAAAAATTTAAAAAAATAAAATAAAATCTTAAAAAAAAAAAAAAAAAGAGGAGCTTCTGGGTGGCAATGTGGTTGAGTGTCTGCCTTTGGCTCGGGTCATGATCCCGGGATTCTGGAATCAAGTCCCACATCAGGCTCCCAGCGGGGAGCCTGCTTTTCCCTCTGCCTATTCTTTGCCTCTCTCTGTGTCTCTCATGGATAAATAAAATCTTAAAAAAAAAAAAAAAAAAGATTGTTATATGTATTAAAGAAGCCTGAGACATAATAGCCCAGAGCCTGGTTCACCCTTTTATTTATGCTAAATCAAAGTCTGCTACTGTTATTACAGCTCTTATGTCTTATGACATTCTCTTGGAGGTTTATAAAGTACCTTTATAATTGGATGGGGCTATTGTCAAGTGACAGGACTGAGTTATTTCTCAGTGTATTCCAAGCACCTAACACAATGCTATTCTTTCAGCAGATGCTTATCAAAGATGTTCTGATAAATGACTCATAGACCATGGGTGGCACAGGTTGCACCCCTGCCTCCTCAGGGAGTGTCCCAGCAACAAGAAGGGAAAAAAAATCTCAGCCTCTAGCATGACGTGACACAGCCTGGACTTCTCACTAACCCTTTCCGAACACTCTAATCTTGCTGGTCCTGTCTACCCACCCTGTGGGGTAAGCTTAGAAAAACAGGATACGTCAGGTCTACAATAACAGGGTGGCATGGCCCAGGGCTGGAAATGCCTGTACCTGTTGTGTGCATAGTGCTGGGATGGCAACACCATCCCTAGCTCAGGGCCAGGAGGGGCTGGGGCAGCCAACTGGTATGGCAAGGCCAGTCATAGTGACCGAGGTGTTGCCTCTGCCTATCTCACTAGCCTCTCTTCCCACCCCCTCACCATCTCACATTTTGTGCCCTAGAAAGACAAACTGCCAGCATCCTGTACTCACTATGCTGTCTCTCAGTTCTCTGCCTTTGCTTGTATTTATCTCTCTCTGGAATGCCCTTCCCACCTGTTTTCATCTTAAAGCTTACTCATTCTTCAGGACTATGTGCAACCATCAATGTTTCTAGGAAGCCTTCCCCAAGCCCACAGACTGGGCCCTACTCTTTTGCTGGCTTAAGATCTTAGCATAGCCCTAGCTCATCAAATGAGATTGACTTCATGTGTTCTGTTTTTTTTTTTTTTTTTAAGATTTTATTTATTTATTCATGAGAGACACAAAGAGAGAGGCAGAGACACAGGCAGAGGGAGAAGCAAGTTCCCCGCAGGGAGCCTGATGCGGACTTCATTCCTGGACCCGGATCCCATCCTGAGCCCAAGGCAGATGCTCAATTGCTGAGCCACCCAGGTGTCCCATGAGCCACCCAGGCATCCCAACTTCATGTGTTCTTAATGCAGGTTTGTTAGGCTACTCTGAAAAAAGATACTGGTGAACACCAACCATAAGGGTCTTTCAAACCTTTCCTGATCCTATTAATGACTGACTGTACCTCCCAGGGTACAGCATTCTAATTTGGCATTCTAATTCCTCGTATTCCACGTCTATACCCAATATGTTAACAAGGCTTTTATAGTCTTTCCTGCCAGTACTACATGTATTAAGGTATCATATGCCAGGCTTTATTAAGCCCCTAATGTGCACCATTTTATACTAGGAAAGGGGTTCTATTATCCTAATTTTACAGATGGGGACACAGGCTTAAAAATGTTCTCAAGGATAAGAATCTGGGATATGAACTAAGCCTGCTTGGCTAGTGTCTGTGTAGTTAACCCTTATGCTGCCTGTCTTGTCAAAATCTCTCTCCTTTCTCAGAATAATAATTTTTACCCCTTCAGCTTGACCCTCAACACACTAGTCAGGTCCAATAACTTCCTTATAGATCACTAAATGTCCTTGTTGGCATCATGCATTTCAAACATAATAGGTACTAGAGTGAAGCTTGCTTTTTTCCCTGCTTTGCTTCAGCTTTTTTATTGAGATATAACCCTGCCTACAATAAAGTATACAAATCTTTTGTTAAGAATTTGTTGAGCGGGGATCCCTGGGTGGCTCAGGGGTTTGGCGCCTGCCTTTGGCCCAGGGCATGATCCTGGAGTCCTGGGATCGAGTTCCACATTAGGCTCCCTGCATGGAGCCTGCTTCCCCTTCCGCCTGTGTCTCTGCCTCTCTCTCATGAATAAATAAAATCCTTAAAAAAAACAAAAACAACCTTGTTGAGCACTTCTGTTATTATAGTCTGTACCTAGTTGCCTCCCAGCTTAAAGCATTGACTCCTGAGGGCAGGCACAAGGCTTCATATCTTTTTTTCTGTTTTGTTTTAATATATTTTAAAAAATTTTATTTATTTATGATAGTCACACAGAGAGAGAGAGAGAGAGAGAGAGAGAGAGAGAGAGAGGCAGAGACGTAGGCAGAGGGAGAAGCAAGCTCCATGCACCGGGAGCCTGACATGGGATTCGATCCCAGGTCTCCAGGATTGCGCCCTGGGCCAAAGGCAGGCGCCAAACCGCTGCGCCACCCAGGGATCCCAAGGCTTCATATCTTTAAGAATCCCCCTTAGTGCTTATATCACAGACTGCTCACTCGGGATCTGGAGGGAGTCAGCCAGCCTTCCTTCCCATCCACTTTCTAGGCGTTTATATTCCCTACTGGACAGCATCACCAGTGTGCTCCCGTGTTGGCTCCCATAGCTGGCACCCACTAGATGCTTGAAGCACATGTGCCAAATGAACATTAAATGATTCTCCTCGTATAACATGAGAAGTTTACTAGGCAGAGCACGGGGAACATTCTGTCAGACAACTTGGCTTCTGGTCCTAGCATTGTTACTTTCACTACGACATGGGACAAGTCCTTTGTTTAATTTCAAACATTTACCAAGTCCCGCTATGTACTGAATACTACAGTAGTTGTTCACAGGGCTACATAGACTCATTAGTCTCTACTCTCTAAGTCTAGTGAACAGAGAGAGACTCACATAGGTAGCCAGTGAAGTCAAAATCAAGTGAATGGTTAAGGAGAGGTACAAGCAATATTACTCACAATTGAACAAAAGAGTAATTCCCTCTATGGGAACTTGTATGGATTAACTACGGATTTTGATTAATTTTACATAAGATTTGTGTCCTTGTGTGTAAATCATACCTTCAGCAATGAATAGGATTTTTATAGGTAAAGTCATTTTAGACAATGTAACTTGAGTTAGGACCAAGACTCTGAGTCAGAAGATCTGAGTTTAAGTTCTAGCTCTACCACTTATTAGCTGTGTGAGCCTGGACAAGTCATTTCACTTCCTCTTAGCCTCCAAATCCTTATCTGTAAACACAGAAATAACAAGAGTACTGGTCTATAGTTCATCACAATACCTCATCCCAAACCAATTAGAAGTCAGCATCTCATCCAAAACCAATCAGAACCACTAGAAGTGAATTCATTTAAAATGTTGTGACTGCATCTGTGGGTTGCTAACTCAACAGCCCTTAGCCCCTTGTTCCTTACTAACAGCAAGCCAATTTAATTTGGGTTGCCATTCCTCCCCCACATAGCTAAGTACTTCAGGGCTAGTCTAAGCCAATTAAGGTAATCTCATTAGGAATGGGTATGGATACTGGCCCAATTCTGAAGAAAAAAACATGAGAGGATATCTGCAGGAAACCAAGGAAGGCTTTTCCCTTTGGATATGACCTCTGCCTTCGTGAGGAGCCTTTCTGCAGGCAAAGCTTGAGACCTGAGGATGGCAGAGTAGAAAGACACAAAAAGCCTGGGTCACGGAAACAATCACCCTCAGAGGCCCCCCTCTGAGCTTCTAAGAAGCCATTTTGAGTCAGAGTTTTCAGTTAATTGCAGCCAAAAAACATTCCCCACAAACAACAGAGTACTATTTACTATTACTATTACTATTTATCAGAGTAAATAGTGGAAAAAAAAGACTTGAGTGAAACTTAATCTTATAATAGACTTGAGTGAAACTTAATCTTATAATAGACTAAAATTATGAAGTTAATATATTTAGGGGCACCTGGCTGGGTTAGTTGGAAGACCAAACAACTCTTGATTTCAGAGTTGTGATTCAAGCCCCATGTTGGGTGTAGAGATCACTTAAATAAATAGTTTAAAAAATATTATATTTAACAAAATGTAGGTTATAATGACAGCTGTATACAAATTCTTAAAATAAAGCATGATTTACAGTATCAAATGTTTTTTTTTCCCCCTGGTGCATTTTCCCCAAACACCGATACTTTATTCATGTCTCTCTTTCACAATATGGAAAGGTTTTATGGAAATATTCCTAAGCTCTATCAGGCTTCCCAAGGACCTAATTTAATTCTTCACTATGCAAATCCTTTGTCAAATTCCTCACATAATCAGCCTTGTTGACTTCCCTTCTTCCCTTGTTCATGGGGGTCAGGCTGAGGGAGATGGAAGGGGTTCTCCATCATTACTTTCAGAGACCCAAGTCCTACAGGTCTTGGGAGATGTGTAATTTCAGCCTGCAATTCATTTTATTTCCATTGTATTATCCTAATGTTTACCACATCCATTGATTAGCCAGAAACTGAGTGCCAAAGATGCTAATGAGACTGGTAGAGATAAGCAGGACATTATTAAATAGTGACTAATTTTTTTAGTGGCTGGTTTATTAGCATGATTTTTGTATGACATCTACTTTCCTACTGGGCCTTGTGCCTATGGATACATGGAAAATGAAAACTCAGATAACAAGGTTCAAAGGGTGTGATGAGGATTAAATAAAACAATGCCTGTAAAATCAGAGTGTCTGGAATGCAGTAGCTATTAAACTGAATGGCAGCGGGGAGAGACAGAATACTTCATGGAGTGTTTGAAAAATATCAATCCCCCAAAAGAAAAACGAAACAACTGTATATAAAAATATGAGAGGGGAAACTGGGTATAAAAATCAAAGAAGTTGGGCAGCCCGGGTGGCCCAGCGGTTTAGCGCCGCCTTCAGCCAGGGGTGGAATCCTGGAGACCTGGGATCGAGTTCCATGTCGGGCTCCCTGCATGGAGCCTGCTTCTCCCTCTGCCTGTGTCTCTGCCTCTCTCTCTCTCTCTCTCTCTCTCTCTCTCGATCTGTGCCTGTCATGAATAAATAAATCTTAAAAAAAAAAAAAAAAAATAGGTAAACTTCTCTTAAAAAAAAATCAAGTTCCAAGTGGAATGGGACTTTTGATCATTTAGTGATAATTCCCACAGCACATTTGCCTCTCAAAGTACTGAGTCCCAGTACCATTTTCTAACATGTCCTCATTACAGTTTCGGAGTACTTACAGAGCACCACGTTTCTGCTCCTATACGCATTTCTGTTTACTCTTCACCGCATCCATCTCATTTTACAGAGGATGAAACGGTCACAGAAATGAAGTGTTCCCCAACTTCCAGTGTAAAGCCTGTCTTTCTGGCTCCAGAGCTCTCCCTTTTAACCACTGATGGGGTTCAGGACAGGCTGCCCCAGAATTTGCCACTTTGGCATGTGGATTATTCTGAGCTGAAAACTGTCAAGGTCCAACAGACTCAAGAAGAGCTTTTCTCCTCTCCCTTAACTGCCTAACAATAATTTAGACAGGGAGCTTGTACTGTTCCTTGAGTTGGCCTCCTCAGAGTGTGTTCAAATCTAAACTGATTTGCAATTTTTAAAAAGTGGAGATATTGCCCCAAATTTGGATTTCTGACTTGTCCTGCTCCCATTTCTGGCAACACCGGATCTTCATTTCCACCTGGTGGCCATTAGCTGGAGTTGATTAGATAGGGCCTGCTCTCCATGTCACCACACACCTCTGTGGTCTCTGCTACAAAGACCTGGAGTCCGTTGTTATTTCATCATTCTTTCTCTTAGGGTGAAATTAAAACTTTCTGACGCTGGGCTGTTTCACCCAAGCCCTGAAGACAATGGAGTTGTCAACCCTCTCCGCCTGTTTTCTCAGCTGCCAAAAGGGAAAAACAGCATTTAACTATAATTCTCAATACAGCCCTGCCTGGTAAAGCATGCACACAACAGCGAAGGATGCCTGGGGCATGGGAAGTGTTTGAAAAAACGGTTGTTAATCTCAGAAGCTCGAGAACCACGTAGAAAACAAACGAATGAATGAGCAAACTAACCAACAACTGACCGCGTTCATTGCTTTGTCAAGAGAACACTGATGGAGGAAATCATCCCAGAGGCGTTTTGTATCCATTTGTGAAGACGGTACTTTGTACGAGGGATACTGCAGGTGCTCAAAGAATGGGGCAAATTGCAGTTATTTCAGGAAAGCTATAATGGAGTGAATGAATGAAGGGGGAGTGGGTGGTCAAAAAGCGATGCCTTGGGAATGTTTTGCTCTTTCCACCAGGCACAGGACAAGTGCTCGGTGCCTGTTGATTGCCCTGAGACCGGGGCCCAGCTGCGCTCCCTCCTCCTCCTCCTCCAAGGCCTCCCTCCAGGGGACAGTCCGGCCTCCTCCCCACCCTCCTGCCCCGCCCCAGACCTGCCCCGCCCTTACAGGATGTCCTCGCGGATGCAGGTGCCATGGTTGAGGTTGTGGAAGCGGACGGAGACGCAGTCCCTGAGAATGAAGGAGCACCTGTTCTCCTTTTTGTAGGCGCTGAAGCACTCCTTGAAATCCTCGTAGGTCTTGAAGCAGCTGCCCAGCTCCATGGCCGCCCCCTCAGCCCACACCAGGGGCTGGCCCCCGGATCAACACTAGGGTTCAGAGGTCACACTGTGAGGGCCTACAGGCTGGCGCATGTCCAGGATGCCTTAAGGGTCGGCCTCAGCTGAGTGGCCTGTTACGGGGCTCAGGAGGAGCCCTAAGGGCCGAGAGGGCTTAGGGGTCTGGGGGCGTCTTTGCTTTCTCACAGAGGGGAAATGACGCTCAGCTCTTATTATTCAGCCCTGGGTTCCGCCCCCTCACAGTTACATCCAATCACACACGGTATTCCCAGACTGGCACTCATTTTCTCCAATCGCTAGAGAAAGCTAGCCCGCCTCTCGCGAAGACTGACAGGAGGGCCGACCAATCATAACTTGGACCCCTCTTTCTTGGGCGGGGGGGCCTTGAGGCGATTTCCTGTTACTGGAGCAAGCTGCCGGAAGAAGGTCGGCGTTCAGTGCGGGTGTCCTCGTGTCCGCTCAGCGCGGTGTTCTGGCTGGCCGCGCGTGAACCCCATGGCGTCCCGGCAGGCTCCCGAGGATGAGCAGGGCGGCGGCGATCCCTCCGGGGACCTCCGCAGCGTCCTGGTTACCAGCGTGCTCAACCTCGAGCCGCTAGACGTGGATCTGTTCAGGTAGCCGGCTGCATCTGGCTCGCACCCCTCCCCCCGCCACCCCCCACATTGGGACAGAGACTTCCGACCTCGATGCCGCCACCGCGTTGCCTCCTGCTCATAGCCCCCCGGACGGGGATGGGCTCTGTGCAGGATGCAGGCTCTGCCGCGCCTGGGAGAGAACTGGTCCCTGACAGACCTGGCTGGTCTCGCTGCCCTAGCTTCCTCCGGTGCGCGCCAGGTCTGCTCAGCCCCGCCACTAGGAGGCCCTAGCCATCCGGGCAGACGAAGTGGTGGCTTGAGCTAGCCTTCACAGCAGGCTCTCTGGAGGAGTCCTGTCCCTAGGGGCCAGCCCAGAAAGGGTGGTCACTTAAATGCACGCAGCTGATCCGGTTGAAAATTTAGAAGCAGCTTCTTGCATATTCACTGTTCTTTCCTTTTACGTACCTCGCACCTTCCACCACTTGGATCTAGTACCTCATTGCCCTGAGATCTGAGCCAGTTTCCTTCCAGATACCACTTAAATGCTTTTCTGCAGCTAGGGATTTAATAGTTTTGGCCGTCAGGGTTCCTACTGGCTTTTCAGAGGCAATCTTAAATGTTAGAGTTTCACTTCCCCCTACTTAATGAATTGCAAATGACTAGGAGGGGCTACTTGGAAGGCATTATATTTTTTTTTTAAATGCTAACCTAGGTTGGAGCTGAGCTGGCCTCAGTGGTAGGAAGCTGGAGTTCCAGGGCCTCATTTCCTCATCTGTGCGCGAGAGGGTTACCCTTAAAGCCTGAGGACCCTTTGAGTTCTAGGACCCTTTGTAGTTCTTGGAAGAACTGGGCTAAAGTTGAGAGGCCCAAGTGGCAGGCCTGAACGCAGTCTGCCCGCAGCTCTTGGGGATCATCTTGGTCCCCTTATGGCCTTGAGAGGCTTCTGCTTTATCCTGGAATCGGCAGTGAAAGAAACACTGGACTTGGGGGCAGAAGACGCAGACACTGCTCAGGACTGGCAATGTTTAAGTTGACTGACCTCACTCAAGTCACTTTCCCTCTCTGATCCCTGTTCTCTTTGGGTAAAAGAAGAGAGCTGGTTCCTTATCTTTAACTGAAGCCCACAGAAGGGTTGGGCAGTCTTGAAGGCACTAAAGTTACATGTATGCTGTATGCAGAGTAAGGGTATTTGCCTGGGAGAAGGGTCCATGGCTTTCACCAGATTTCAGAAGGATCCCAGACGTCAATAAGGTTGAGAGGTCTTGCCCTATAGGATGGTTGCAGGATTTGGCCCAAGTATTTCCTGCTTTCCCCTCTCTCCACAGAGGAAGACATTACTGGGTACCCACAACCCAGCGGCTGTTTGGGGGTCAGATTGTGGGCCAGGCCCTGGTGGCTGCAGCCAAGTCTGTGAGTGAAGACGTCCATGTGCACTCTCTGCACTGTTACTTTGTACGGACAGGTAAACTATCCCCTCTTTATACCCAAACCCAACCCTGAGGGCCCAGCAGCCACTTGTTCCTGGACTTGGGGGGCTGATGGGCTGGAAGAGGGAGGAAGGGCGGTGGGGGAGGGGAGAGTGAGACAGTTGATTCCCCTCAGGGGAACCTAGAGAGGAGCAAGGTCTGGGGCCCAGAGGAGTGTTGGACTTCACACGGATGAGATCACTGAGTGCTTGTTGAGGAAATGTTGGCGGCAGAGCAAATGATCAAGAAAGAATTCTTGAGATGTGTTTGGTGTAAAAAGATGATTTTGTTTGTTTTTATTTTTATTGTTTCTTAAAAAAGATTTTATTTATTCATTCATGAGACACACAGAGAGAGAGAGAGGCAGAGACATAGGCAGAGGGAGAAGCAGGCCCCTTGCGGGGAATCTGATGTGGGACTAGATCCCAGGACCCCGGGATCACAACCTGAGCCAAAGGCAGATGCTCAACCACTGAGCCACCCAGGTGTCCCTGTCTGTTTGTTTTTAAAGATTTATTTATTTTTAGAAAGAAAGAGTGGGGGGAGGAGAGCAGGAGGGAGAGGGAGAATCTCAAGCAGACTTCCTGCTGAGCATCCTGAGATCATGATCTGAGCCAAAATCAAGAGTCGGATGCTTAACTAACTGAGCCACCCAGGCTTCCCTAAGAAGGTGGTCTTACTAGAGCACGAGAACAGGACTTCTGGGCAGAAAAGGCTGTACTGGGATTGTGACAAATGACTATATACTTTCAAGTTGGATGGGGGTTAGGGACAGCACAAGTTTCCAAGGTATTTTAGAAGTCAGGTTTCCAGGACCTTGAGGGGGCTAGTTATTGTTAGGAAAAGGTCATTTATTCCTGTCTTAAAAAGCCTGAGTCATGAGACCCTTCAGATGTGTATTGGTGGGCCATATGCTTGGGTGATTGCCAACATGCAGCATGCCAATATGGTAGAGATAAAGGAAGTTTCCAAAGGAATTTCTACGTGTCTAAAGAAGACTTCCAGGATCCTACAGGGTCAGGGTAATGTTAAACTAAGATTGCCTCTTGCCCTTAGCAAAGTACTCACCTGGAGGCAGCTGAGTCTCTAGAGATCACTCTACCTGTTTCAAGGACTTGTCAATGGGTTTAAGTAGTAAGGAAATTAATTTTTTCTTTTGCTTTTGTTTTCCACATGACTTGTTATCTGGCATGGAATGACAGAAGATTCTGTTGCTTAACTACTCCCTGCAGGTTTTTTGTTCATTCTTCACACACCTTTTGGTGCCAAGCACTGTACTGGATCCTCCGAGAGATGCTGTCACCTGTGCTAGGAGTTCAGCAGTAGGCAGCTTGGCTTGGAGAAGAGAGCACCAGTGTGCAAATCAAGAAACCTTGGGTCTGGTTTCAGCTTTGCCACTAACTCACCAAGCCATCTTGAGTAGTTACCACCCCCACCTCCATCCCCCATCTCTTCCAGGCTTGGTTCATCCCACCTGAAGAATGGAGAAGGAGAGGAGCCTAGCCCCAGATCCATACAGCTGCTTGTAGCTCTGGAATCAAATAAAGGAACGAGAGAGCAATCCTTTAAAACCCATGCTTTCTTTTGAGAAATATAAAAATCTCACTTTCCCTCCCTTCTCCTCACTCCTAAGGCAGATGCTTCCAATTCTTCTGCACAGTCCCATGAGCTGAGAAGAATCTATGGAATTTTACAATATGCGATTTATATTAAGAAAACAATAGGAAGGTTTTCCCCTTCATTTTACAAGTGTAGTTATAATAGTGTACCCTTTTATTCATACTGCATACCCATGCTACTACCCACTATCCTGGTGTTGCCTGTAACTCCCTGACAATCATTTCTTTCTTTCTTTTTTTTTTATTTTTAAAGATTGTATTTATTTATTCATGAGAGAGGCAGAGACACAGGCAGAGGGAGGAGAAGCAGGCTCCATGCAGGAAGCCCAATGTGGGACTTGATCCTGGGAATCGGGGATCAGGCTCTGAGCCAAAGGCAGACGCTCAACTGCTGAGCCACCCAGGTGCCCCCCTGACAATCATTTCTGTAAAGTATTTGAATACTTACTGTGGGGTCAGCCCCATTCTTACCTTTATGCTAGCTGGGAGCAGATGGACTCTTTTTCAGTTTAATTGTAAGCTCCAAAAGGGCTAGGCCTTGATACAGTAATCCTTTAGCCCAATGAGATAGTTTTGTTTTGTTTTGTGGCAATGAGGGCATTACCTGATCCCTCTGAATGGGCTTCTTTCTTTTGTTTCTGAAAGAATTCTGGGTCTTCTCAGGTAAAGTATCTAGTGCAGGCCCTGGACTATTGCTGGTTTTCCATAAATGAGAACTATTTTTTGATGAGGAGCTTATAGGAATAAGTAAAATTTGCATGATAAAGAGAATAGCTATGTACCTTATCTTGTTTGCTCCTTTTTTTTTTTTTTTTTTTTAAGATTTTGTTTATTTATTCATGAGAGGCACACAGAGAGGCAGAGACATAGAGGGAGAAGCAGGCTCCCTACGGGGAGCCCAATGTGGAACTCAATCCCAGAACCCTGGGACCCCAGGAACACATTCAGGCAGATGTCTGCTAAACCACTGAGCCACCCAGGTGTCCCTTGTTTGGTCCTTCTAAGTAAACATGAGGGGTGGGCATGCCTGCCTGCCACCATTCCACCTCTAAGGAAATAGGGACCGGAAGAGGTTATGTAACCAGCTCCCAGAGCGTTCAGGGAGGCAGAGCCAGGATTTAAACCTGAGTGTGTATCTCTTTTTTTTTTTTTTTTTAATTTTTATTTATTTATGATAGTCACACAGAGAGAGAGAGAGAGAGAGGGGCAGAGACACAGGCAGAGGGAGAAGCAGGCCCCATGCACCGGGAGCCTGACGTGGGATTCGATCCCGGGTCTCCAGGATTGCGCCCTGGGCCAAAGGCAGGCGCTAAACCACTGCGCCACCCAGGGATCCCCCTGAGTGTGTATTTCTTCAAGCTCCATACTCTGTCCTCCCCCCTTTGCTATTCTCTTTCAGTCTTGGGAGATAATTAATTTCAAACCAGGGGAGAGCTACCAGGTTCTGGGGGAAGGATCTTTTTCCTTGGAAAGTCTCCATCCAGGAGCAGCATGAAATGAGACATGCCCACGCTACTATTTCAAAATAATCACCAATCATTTGTGTCCTTACCTGCTTCTTGAAAGGTTGCAAGACAGCTTGATGCTGGGGTAGGGGTTGTTATCCTTGGCTATTTATCATATATCAATTCTTTTTTTAAAAATCCTGGATAAGGGGGGATCCCTGGGTGGCTCAGCGGTTTAACGCCTGCCTTCAGCCCAGGGTGTGCGTGATCCTGGAGTCCCGGGATTGAGTCCCACATCAGGCTCCCGGCATGGAGCCTACTTCTCCCTCCTTCTGTGTCTCTGCCCCTCTCTCTCTGTCTCTCTCATGAATAAATAAATAAAATCTTTAAAAAAAAAAAATCCTGGATAAAATGATAGTTCAAATTTTTTTTAAGGTATTTCTCTAAAGACATAGAAAAATGTAGTACAGGAGTCATCTGACTTGGCATAGGTTTAGAGGTTGGCAAATCTAGAGTTGAATCATCAAACATTATTCTGTAAAGGGCCAGATAAAAAAATATTTAATGTGTTGGAGCACCTAGCTGGCTCAGTCCGTGGAGCATGTGACACTTGATCTCAGGGTCATGAGTTCAAGCCCCATGTTGGGCATGGAGCCTTCTTTTTTTTTTTTTAATGAATTTATTTTTATTGGTGTTCAGTTTGTCAACATACAGAATAACACCCAGTGCTCATCCCGTCAGGTGCCCACCTCAGTGCCCACCACCCAGTCACCCCCACCTCCCGCCCACCTCCCCTTCCACCACCCCTAGTTCGTTTCCCAGAGTTAGGAGTCTTTCATGTTCTGTCTCCCTTTCTGATATTTCCCACTTATTTTTTCTCCTTTCCCCTTTATTCCCTTTCATTATTTTTTATATTCCCCAAATGAATGAGACCATATAATGTTTGTCCTTCTCCAATTGACTTATTTCACTCAGCATAATACCGGCATGGAGCCTTCTTGAAAAAAAAATATTTCAGATTTTTTAGGGCAAAGGCAACAACAGACAATATGTAAATGGGCTTATGTGTAGTCAGGAAAATGTTATTAATAGCATCAGTTTCCTCATCTGTTCAATGGAGATAAAACTTACTTTGCATAGCTATTGTGAGACCCACTGGAGAAAACTTGCCTTAGTGTCTTTTTTTTTTTTTTTTTAAGATTTATTTATTTTAGGGAGTGACTGTGTTGGTGGGGTATGCAGAGGGGAATTCTTTTTTTTTAAGGATTTTATTTATTTATTCATGAGAGACAGAGAGAGAGAAAGAGAAAGAGGCAGAGACACAGGCAGAGGGAGAAGCAGGCTGCATGCTGGGAGCCTGACGTGGAACTTGGTCCCGGAACTCCAGGATCACGCCCTGGGCTGAAGGTGGCCCTAAATCGCTGAGCCACCCGGGCTGCCCCCCAGAGGGGAATTTTTAAGCAGGCTTGCTGCTGAGTATGGAGCTCAGTGCAGTGGGAGAAGGGGTCTCTATCACAACCTTGAGATCGTGATCTGAGCTGAAATCCAGCTAGATGCTTAACTGACGGAGCCACCCAGGCACCCCAACCTGCTCTAGTTTTTAATGCCACCTGGTATCCAGCAGTCACTCCACAACCATTTGTCCCCTTCCTTCAATATATTTCAGGGCCTATCTACTCTGTTCCAATAACAGTGGCCAAGAACAGGTCTGGAATTCATTCACACTGAAAAGTAAATCACTAGTAACTGGAAGTACTATGTTTTAGCTACAGCCTAAGGATTGGATTAGAGCCTTTTTTTTTTTTTTTTTTTCCTTCTCCTTTTTTAAGTTTGCTGGTAGGGAAAGGAGGGTTCCTTTCCAGCTCCTGAAATCAGACTGCACATGTAGCTATTTCTAGGATCTAGACTTTTGGGAAGCCCTTCCTAAAGGCCTTCAACCTTGAAGAACACCCATTCTGATAAAAATGCCCCTTTGGCACTGCCAGCCAGCAGGCTGCTGAGCAAACCAACCAGCTTCAGATGGTGATGTATATTGCTGTTGAATGAGCCTCTAGTGCCTGGTGGGCTTCTCATTTGGATGATGGTGGAGGAAGCAACACCTCTGGAGATCTGCTTCTTTGTCTGAATATTGAAAATCATCCCCAAGATGTCTCACTGCTAAGGTGTCCGAGTTCTCCAACATCGGCCCGAATCAGAGAGACACTGAAGGACTTCAGGGACACCAAGGAGACTCTCTCTTCCCCAAAACCCTCCAGACCAGTTTGTTGAGGACTAACTAATAGGCCTCAATGCAGAGCCAGTGACTTCCATACTACACTGGGGTTGCAGACACCCAAGAGAGAAGGGCCAAGTGACTGCTGTTCGCATCTAGGACAAAGTGACTGACGATGGTTTTTCCTGAGAGAATGAAGAGACAAATGATGGCTAGGCCATATATAAAAAGAGAACTCTGGGGTGCCTGGGAGGCTCAGTCGGCTCAGTTGTTTGAGCAGCCGACTCTGTTTCTCCTCAGGTCATGATATCATGGGTCGTGAGATCATGATATTGAGCCCCATGTTGGGCTCTGTGCTCAGCGTGGAGTCTGCTTGAAGATTTTCTCCCTCCACCAATAGATAAATAAATCTTTTTTATTTATTTTCATTTTTTAAAAAGATTTTATTTATTCATTCATGAGAGAGACACAGAGAGGGAGAGAGAGGCAGAGACACAGGCAGAGGGAGAAGCCGGCTCCATGCAGGGAGCCGGACATGGGACTCGATCCCAGGTCTCCAGGATCATGCCCTGGGCTGAAGGTGGCGCTAACCTGCTGAGCCACCTGGGCTGCCCAATAAAGCTTTTTTTAAAAAGACTTGATTTATTAGAGAGCATAAGAGAGCACAAGCAGGGGGAGTGGCAGGCAGAGGGAGAGAGAGAAGCGGACTCCCCACTGAACAGGGTCCCAGGAGTCTGGGACCATGATCTGAGCCAAAAGCAATTGCTTAACTGACTGAGCTACCAGGTGCCCCTAAATAAATCTTTAAAAAAAGATAGAACTCATCCGTAGTTGGCAGCAAGCAGCACAGGAAGCCAACCCACTGTCTATATGTCAGACTTGTAGGAAGTCAGGCCACCATCCCTATCAACCAGTCCGGGAAGCCAGAGCATAGCCCCTGTAATAATCAGCCCCAAACACCAAAGACTTGATTAAAAGCTGATAGCTTCTCTAATTCTTGTCCCCACTTCCAACTTAGAACCAACCAGAGAAAGCCAAATATGCATACCTCTCCAATTATATAGGATGCCCTGCTTCTAATTAGCTTCCCTACAGATTCCTCATGCCAACAGCCTCCAGTTGTGGTATAGTGTGAATCTTTTTTTTCACAATAATGCTTTCCCACTCCTTTGCCTGCCTTTGAGTTTCTGCCAGACATAAGTGATGGTAACTGACTCCCTTGCTATACTAAACTCTGAAGAAATAGCTTTTGCTTGTTCAAAAAAAAAAAAAAAAAAAAAAAAGAAGGTAGCAGGCCAGAGTTGCTGACCTCTGATCTAAAGAATAGTCCTGGACTCATGACAAGATCCCCCAGTCACAGATGGAAGCAAGACAAAAGCTGGGATGACTTATTTTCTTTAACAAACATATAGAGCACTTACTGTGTGCTGGACACTATTTTAAATGCTTTGCAACTATGACTGATTTAATTCTCCTTAAAATACTGAGAAGTACAAGCACTGATGATCCCTATCTTACAGATGGGTAAAGCGCTCAGGGATTTCTTTTTCCAAGGCTACACAGCCAGTGAGCGGCAGGGACAGTATGCAAATGCAGGGAACATGGCAATGTCCCTGTGTTCTGTGCTGTTGAGAGAGAGGAGCTCCACTTGTGCTGGAGTGCCCAGTGACAGGTGCTGGTACTTGTTGTACCCCTAGTCCCTGGGCCCTAGCAGGCCTCAGTTAGGGACTACTGGGCCGAAAAGGAACAGAATACAAGTAGCAGAGGTGACTGTCCAGCCATGGTGACGATGACTGCTCCTCTGGTGGCTTCCTAGGACTCACTGTGTCACTTGTGTTCCCCGCAGGGGACCCAAAAGTGCCGGTGCTGTACCAGGTGGAGCGGACACGAACAGGGACGAGCTTCTCAGTACGCTCTGTGAAGGCTGTGCAGCACGGCAAGCCCATATTCATCTGCCAGGCCTCCTTCCAGCAGACTCAGCCCAGCCCTGCGCAGCACCAGTTTTCCATGCCCAATGTGCCCCCGCCTGAACAGCTGCTTGACCATGAGGCCCTCATCGACCAGTATTTAAGGTAAGAGACCCCGAGGCTCTGGGACAACTGCAGTTGTCATCTGTGAGTAGGTCATAGAATCCTTTAGTGGGTCTTGACTGGTATTTAAAACAAAACAAAACAAAACAACACAGATACTGGAGCGTATTGTGTGCCTTAAGGGTAAGACCCCTTCTGTAAAACTTGAGTTTCCGTTGGGTGTCTCTCTGGTGTAAGTATGGGGCACAGGCAAGTGTGTCAGGTAAGGCTATAAAGGCAGAGTGTATGATTCAGCCAGTTCGGGTACTATTGCAGCTTTCCTGGTTGTTAAAATTTTGAAATACTTCTCTAATCACATGGTATATACCTCTCCAGGCCTTGAGTGATCCCTCTCCTCCTTTGGGAATCACTCATGGTCCAGCAGCCTAGGAGGTAATACCTGGCAGAGAGTGACAGTCCCTGCTACCTTTTCTTTAGTGTGTGTTAAATATTTTCCGTATCACCTGGTGAAACATATTCCTTTCTTGGATCACAGCTAATAAAGTTGGAAAAATGCTGGGGCAGTGAAAAGAGCTCTGGGTCCTGACACAGGACGACACATGGGTTCTTTTTTTTTTTTTTTTTTTAATTTTTTTTATTTATTTATGATAGTCACAGAGAGAGAGAGAGGCAGAGACATGGGCAGAGGGAGAAGCAGGCTCCATGCACCGGGAGCCCAACGTGGGATTTGATCCCGGGTCTCCAGGATCGCGCCCTGGGCCAAAGGCAGGCGCCAAACCGCTGCGCCACCCAGGGATCCCGACACATGGGTTCTGGCTAGGTCTGTGCCTCTGTTAGTACTCACCTGCTGCTGTGTGACTTTGCCCAACTTCCCAGCCTGTCAGAGACCTGGTTCTTTGTCTAAAAATTGGGACTGGCTATGTTTGTCCTGGCTACCTCACAGCTGTATCATAAGGAGAGCTCCCCTGTCCTGTGCTGCATGCTGGGGAGGCAGCAGATTATTGATGGGATAGATGTGGGTTTGATCATTTGGTAAAGGCCTGGGTTCAAATCTAGACTCTTTCTGCTGGCTGTGTGAGGTTGAGCAACTTGCTTTCCCACTCTGAGCCTCTGTTCACGGTTATAAAAGGGTGCTAATTGTAATTCCTACCTCATAAAGCTGCTATGAGGATTAAGTGAGGTAAAAGACAATAAATCACTTTGTGACAGCTCAGTGAATTGTAGTTATACCACTACCATTAGAGAGGAATAAGCACAGAGCCTGGTCTGCTCTCAGAGCTAAAAATGTTTGCTGAGATGAAAGGAGGACATCATTCTTAAAGGTCCCTAAATAGAGAGCTGTGCTATCCAAGGAAGCCACTAGCCACATGTGGCTATATTAAAGTAACATTCAGTAGAATCAACAATTCTGTCGGTCACAGTAGCCACACTTCAAGCACTCAGTAGCCACATGTGGCTTGCAGCTAGCAGAGTGGACAGTGCAGGTACAGAACATGCCATCGTCACATAAGGTCAGCTAGCAGAGTGGACAGTGCAGATACAGAACATGCCATCGTCACATAAGGTCTGCAGGACAGGCAGACCTAGAGGGTGGGGGTGAAAATGGAAACCCTGGTGAAGAGCACTCGGAGTGGTTGCTACTGGGTGGAGGGGCTTCCCTGGAGATGGGCTTTTCCTTCCGGGAACACAGTCTTCCCAATTGCTGAGGATTAGGTAGGCCAGTCCGAGGCTCCAGGTTGTGCAGCCTGCTTCCTGAAAGTTGTGAATAGCGAAGTGGGTAAAAGCTTGAACCATGGAACCAGACCACTTGGGTCCACATCCTGCTTTCTCCACTTCCTGAGCAAGCTTCTTGGACTCCCCAGTGCTTAGTTCAGTTCAGTTATCAGATGGGGATGATGATGGTGGCATTGTCTTACAGGGTTGTTATGACGAGGTAGTCACGACATGTGAAATGCTTAGGGCAGTGCCTCTTACGGGGTCCACCTTGCCACCCTGCAGTGTTAGATAGGTTGCTGTCATTACCTACATTCTGCAGATGGGAAGATAGGTTCAGGGAGGTTACAAACTTAAGTTCACAGGGCTCATACACGGCAAAGAAGGGATTCAGACACTATGCTCTTCTGCCTGTTGGATGGAAGGGGAGCTGTGGGGAAAAGTCAGGAGCCCCCATGGAGGAAGGAAGGGGCCACAGAAGCAGCTCAGAGAGGGTCTCCCTTTCCCCTTTACTTTCAGGGACCCCAACCTCCAAGAGAAGTACCGAGTAGGACTGAACCGAATTGCTGCCAAGGAGGTGCCCATTGAGATCAAGCCAGTAAACCCGCCTACCCTGAGCCAGCTGCAGAGCATGGAGCCTAAGCAGATGTTCTGGGTGCGAGCCCGGGGCTACATTGGTAAGAGGACCCCAAGGACTAGAAGAAAACACTTCAGGGACTAGGCCTGGACCTCGTATGCCCTTTGTGGCATTGAGCATGTTACTTCCCCTCTCTGGGCCTGTTTCCTTGTTGGCGTGATGGGGAAGTTGGCTTCTCTTGGCCACTTATGTGAGGATAAAGGGGAGGTGACTATATTAACCTCAATGTAGGCCCTTTCTGGGGAAGCAAGGTGCTTTGCCGAGATTCTCCAGGACCCCTGCTAACCTTATGGTAGCTCTGTGCAAGCTGGAAGACACCCCTTAGGGGGCGGAGTGTGGGAGACTTAGGGAGGGAAGACTGGAATTCAGTCCTCACCTACCCCTGCCCTCTGCCCCTCCCTACCTCCTTTATTACCTGGCTCATATACCTGGGGCCAGGTGCCCTTATGCAGTCTACATATCTGTGCATGGCAGCCCCTCTAGGCCCGCCTCTCTGCAGGTCCTGAGCTATAAAGCCCAGGAGTGCGGGGCTGACGGGACAGGCACATGTTGCAGGGGAGGGCGACATGAAGATGCACTGCTGCGTGGCTGCCTACATCTCGGACTACGCCTTCCTGGGCACAGCGCTGCTGCCTCACCAGTGGCAGTACAAGGTGCACTTCATGGTCTCTTTGGACCACTCCATGTGGTTCCACACTCCCTTCCGAGCTGACCACTGGATGCTCTATGAGTGTGAGAGCCCCTGGGCTGGTGAGTACGGGGCCACATGGGACAAGGGATTGAGGTGGGGGGAGGGCAGGAAGCCTGCTTTCTCTGATCCTGCCCCCCTAGGCTCTGGCATTCTTGTCTTCCAGTGTGAGGCTTGAAAGGGGTCAGCTTCATTTCTCTAATATGCAGGGAGGATGAGAGACCCAGTTCTGGTCCCAGAAGCACTTCAGATTCTCTGTGTGATCCTGGGAAAGTCCCAGCTTTTCTCTTAGCCTGTTTCTCCATCTAAACAAATAGGGTCCCCTATTTGTTTTTATTTATTCTAGATACCCCTAGAGCTGTGGTATCTGAACCTGGTGGCACATCAGATTGCCAGTTGGGGGAGCTTTTTCAAAATAGATTCTCAGATTTCACCCCCAAGATTCTGACTCAGCAGGTCTTGGATGAAATCCAGGAAACTATTTTTAAGCAGGTCTTCGAGCAATAGTGCTGATTAACCATCTGGGTGGGGTTCAGGGTCCTCCGTAGTCTCTAAGGGTTCCGCCACTTGGCTGCTTGTTAGTTCACAGAGAAGCCCAGACTAGTTCATCACCGCCTAGTCTCAGAGCCCTGGGCTCCTCTCCTGGGAAGTACATTTCAAATGAAAAAAGGCCTTGCTCTGTAAAACAGGAACAGAACGAAAGGGATTCTCTCCTCAGGGGAAGGGGAACTCTCCAGAACCAATAGCGTCACCACACAGGATCAGCAAACTTGGGAGTTAGGACACATAGAGTCGAGTTTGGCCAGCTCCTCATCGCCGAGTACCTGAGGCTCTGTGGAGTTCAGTGTCTTCATCTGGAAAATGGGCTGAGGCCTGCTTCACTTGGCTACTAGGAGAACTAAGCTCTACTCTGCATCAGGGGGACCAGTGGCTTCTTCTACTCAGGCCCAAGGCTAGTAAGGGAGCCTCCAGGCAGGGAGGGAGGGAGGCCAGATGTGATGGCCCCAGGCCCTCTCCAACCCCCTTTTTCCTGCTAGGGGTGAAGATAGGGGTATTTTTGGTGAATTACCACCCTGGAGGCCCCGGTTTGATTTATTAGGGAACTGCCAGGTTTCCTACCACAAGTGGCCAGGGTGGGGTGGATCTATTTAGCCAAGCTTCTGACCCCAGACTGCCCTCAGAATTCTTCCCCCTGTGAGCTTTTTGAGGAAGCCAGTGGATATGTGAAAGTGCTTTTAAACTGTCAAGTGAGGTTCCCACAGGAGTTACCCCCAGGGACAATCCATACTAGGCTCATAAAGGGCCACTTAGAGTTGGGAGAAGCCACAACACTTGGTGTGCCCTTGTATGGGGCAGCCAGATGGGCTGGACACTTTTCAAGGAGCATGTTGGCTGTGCTGTGAAGGAGAGAGAATGCCCTTCTCACCCTTCTCCTCACCCACAGGTGGCTCCCGGGGGCTGGTCCAAGGGCGGCTGTGGCGTCGGGATGGCGTCCTGGCTGTGTCCTGTGCCCAGGAGGGTGTGATCCGAGTGAAGCCCTGGGCCTCAAAGAGCAAGCTGTAGCCAGAGGGACCAGCTCGGCCTAGGGCTTCAAGGATTGCCCCTCTCCCCGCAACTTCCTACAGTCGAGGGCTGGGCCTTCTGTCCGCAAACCCAATAAAGAGACTAGTACCACTGGAGCTGCCGGCCTTTAATTCCCCCGGGCCAGACCGCAGCCCTACTCCAGGACTCTGGAGGCAGAATCCCTGGCCCTCTGGCCAAGGAAGAGGGAACACTGACCTACCCTGGGGCTTAGTCCCCAGGCGTTCATGAGCTGCAGCAGACTTCCTCCCTGCACCATCCCAGGGCAACCCCAGCTGAAGCTTGTCCTGAGTCCAGCTCAACAGAAAGAACAGGTTTCCTTGGTCTACTATAGATTCTCCATAGGACTTCTAGGGGTTCCCAGCACCCCACCCCCAGCTTCCCAGCTGTCATACTCACTGCCCGCCAGCCCCCTGTCCTTGGGCAGTGCCTCTCCCCACAGTGGCCTGAAGTCTAGGCAAGGTCAGTCCAGTACTTCCTTGATGAGCAATTCTTTGAGACTGGGGGGTGGTGTGGGGGTCAGGCCCGCCTCCTGCAGGGCCTGGAGCCGGGCCTCAGATTGGCGCTTGTCCAGGCCAAGCCGCCAGGAGAGCCGCACATGGGCCTCCAGAAAGGGTGCCAACAGAGGGTGGGGGTTCTTGTCCCCCAGCAGTTGCAAGGCTCTCTCGCAGCACGCCCGGGCCTCCCCAGGGTCCTCCAGCTCCTGGTGGCACACGGCCAGCCCAGCCAGGGTCAGCAGAGGGCGGTCAGGGCCCAAGGGGGTGCCCAGCTGGGTTTGCAGCTGCCAGGCGTTGGCCCAGAGTGCGAGAGCCTCGTGATAGAGGCCGGTGCAGGTGAGGCTTTGTGCCCGCCGCAGCTCAGGCAGCACAAAGAAGTCCTGTAGGTCTGGGGCCTGGCGCAGCTCAGGCACTGCCTGCAGGTGGCTCAGAAACTGCTCGAAGGCCCGGCTGCGGCGGGCAATGGTCTCTGCGGTAAAATTCCGGCGCAGGCGCTTCCGGGGGAATGAGATGGCAGCCATGGGGCCCCGGAACTGTCGCTGCAGGTTTCGGTGCAACCGCTCAAAGTCCGAGTAGCGGCGAGAGATCTGGGCCGGCTGGCGACTGGGTGGCCCTGGACCCATCACGGCGAGGGTGTAGAGCTGTGGGGAGGGTGGGGTCAGGACAGGTGTGAGTTGTCTATGCGTCCCTTCCCTCCCCACACCCACACCTCAAACTGTGTTCACCCACTTCTTCCCTTTGCTCCAGAGACTGGGCCCGGGAGGGTGGGAGCTGCAGGGGCAGCAGCCAGGTAGCCCAGCTTCATCTTACCTGAGGCTCGTCTGAAACGACCCACGCCCAAGGCAGCACAGGGAGAGAAAGACAGAGATGAGCTTCAGTGCCTGGAGCTGCCAGCCCTTTTTGCCCCTTCCAGGGAGCACTCCCTTCTGATCGGGTAGTTCGCTCTTCTGACAGCCCCTCTGGTAAACCAGTTGCGAGCTGGAACCCAGGCTGATCTCCTGGGCCTCTGAACCAGCCTTCAAGACCAGCTTGGGACTTTGTTCCACTCTGGACACAGAGCCCCCACATCCAGAGCCAGGTTATTCCAAACCAGACCAGAGGAGAGGTCTTCAGATAGCCCCAATAGCTATCATTGTGAACAGGACATCAGGGCCTGGGCTCAGGTCCTAACCCCTGGTCAGCTATTCCCTCTCGGTGTGTCATCTGCAAAGCAGTACCCCCTTGGGTTTCCTTTCCTCTCTAGTGAATGAAACATTGGCCTAGGTCAGTGTCCGTCCACTTAGAAAATATATAGATGTTGGTCCTGAGATTTTAGGTGGTATGTGCTGGAGTAATACTGAATCAGAGACAGGAGATGACTCCCCCCTAATTCTCTTTGGATCCTGACTACAAGCTGAGAAGCTCTCAGTTTAGTTTTTAAAATGCACTTCTCCAACACTTCTCATCTCCACTTTCAGAAAAGAGCCAGAAAACAGGGGCAGCCCAGGTGGCTCAGCAGTTTAGTGCCGCCTTCAGCCCAGGGCCTGATCCTGGAGACCCGGAATCAAGTCCCACGTTGGGCTCCCTGCATGGAGCCTGCTTCTCCTTCTGCCTGTGTCTCTGCCTCTCTCTCTCTCTCTCTCTGCCTCTCATGAATAAATACATAAAATCTTAAAAAAGAAAAAAGAGCTAGGAAACAAATCTCAGGTCTGGGTCTTCAGGCAACAGCATTCATGCAGGGTTTTAATGAGTTTTCATTTTCACTGCTTTTATTGGATTTAATCAATTAATTTTTATGGTTCTTTTTCTGGCAAGCAAGGCTTTCCACACACAGTAGTGCTTTAAAGTCTTTTAAACTTATGAAAAAAAATAGATGGACTTAAAGAAAAATGGTAAGCAAGGGATGATACAAGTAGTATTTAGCTAGGACAGGAATCATGAAGGTGGCACTGAAATGACTGATGTTTGAGAAACGCTGATCAAGATGACCATGAAGCTTCCCCGAGGTCTGAGCACCGGAATATAGATTACTCTGTAATAATGTTGACCCACCAGGTTTAAAAAGGTTAGTGAGGCATGATATGGTGAAGGCATGCTAACATCAAACCCCGACTTCTCTCTCTCAAATTTGTTCTTTGAAACCACCAATATTCTAGCCACCTCTGGTCTATTCTTTGCTTCTCTCAAAGTACATTAATATCAAGGGTTGGGGATCCCTGGATGGCTCAGCAGTGATGCCTGCCTTCGGCCCAGGGTGTGATCCTGGAGTCCCGGGATCGAGTCCCGCATCGGGATCCTTGCATGGAGCCTGCTACTCCCTCTGACTGTGTCTGTGCTTCTCTCCCTTTCTGTGTGTCTCATGAATAAATAAATAAAATCTTAAAAAAAATCAAGGATTAAAAAGTTTAATCTTTAAGAAATTTATTTTACTCTCATTCAATTCTGCAGTCCCAAAACATAGTGGCTTCATTTTTTTTTTTTTTTTTAAGAAACAGTTATTAACATTCCAGGAAACCAGTTTCCTGCAAAATATACTTCAGGAAGCATTGTCTAAAATGACCCCTTATATTCATGTAGCTTTTACTTTTATTTTTAAGTTTTGGGCAGAAAGGAAACATTTTATATCCATTATCATCTGACCTTTGTAATGTTCTGCCAAGATAGAAAATAATAACAGTAGCTCCATTAACTGAGCACCTGCCCTGTGCCATGATGTGCTGTGCTGGGCACTTTACTATGAAGCACAGTAAGTAAGGAGTCCCTGCCTCTGTTTGACAGCAGAGGAAGTGGGCTCCACGAGGGACAAAGGGCTCAAAGATGTCCTCTAAGTCACAGCTGGGAAATAGCCAGGCCTGCTTAATTCCACAGCCTGGGCTTTCAACCCCCAGGAAAAGTTAAATCGGGAATTTAGGGTCCCATTGGACAGAGGAGGGGACTTGTCTCCCCAGACATGGGCCAGGGCATATCTGGCCCTCCTGCTCTATCTTGTCATTCTCTTCCCAGATTCACCCCATACTTCCCTGCTGCTCGGCTGCTCCTCAGGGTCCCTTTCCTGTGCATGACGCCTGGCTGGGACTCTTGCCACTTAAGACTAGATCATCAGAGTCAATCCCTGCTCAAATTGGAGCAGTCACCCCATGGGCGTGGCCCTCGTTGACTAACAGCAGCAGAAAGGAATGGAGAGGCCCAGATGTGGGACAGGGCTCCAGGCCCCTTTCCTGCTGAGTCAGAAATGGAGGAGGGTGGTGAAGATGAAGGAAGTCTGAGTCTGCCAGGACTGGCCAGGTCAGGCTGGGTTTCAGGACTGGCAGACCTCATTCTCCCATGCCAGCTTCTCCCTTCCATGGCAAGGAAAACTAGACTCCAAGGCCCTCCCCCACACTGCTCTTCATCCCAACCCCACCTACCCCCTAAATCTAGCTGTCAGAACAAGATTACTGTGTACACTGTGGGTGCCTGGGGACTGATTCACCTGGGCTGTAAGGAGGCCACAACAGGTCCTAGATGCCAGACATTTTCAAGCCAAAGTTAAGTCAGGATAATGGAGCTACCATTTTATCAAGCACTTCATAACGCCAGGCACAGTGCTAAGGGCTCTCTCTGCACTATCTCATTTTTTTTTTCTTTTTAAGGATGTTATTTATTCATTCATGAGAGACACAGAGAGAGGCAGAGACAGGTAGAGAGAGAAGCAGGCTCCATGCTGGGAGCCCGATGTGGGACTTGATCCTGGCACTCAGGATCATGCCCTGAGCCGAAAGCAGTGCTAAACTGCTGAGCCACCTGGGCATCTCTGTCTCGTTTATTTTTTATTTTATTTTATTTTTTTTTCTGTCTCGTTTAATTTCTGCAACAATTCTCTGCTTTATCCTCACCGCTGAAATGAGGAAAGAGGGTCACCAAGGTTACACATCTCACCCCAGGTCAAACAGCTGGGAAAAAGTAGAGTTTGAATCAAGGTCTGGATCGAAAACCCGTTTTAGCCACTAACCAATGCAACTTGGGTCTCAGGTCTGACCCACATAATATTCTTTTCTGTATATCTTGTATTTTGCTAGGGTTTGCAAAATCTGGGGTGGGGGTGGGGCGCACACACCAGTTTTCTTAGTCTCCAAACCAGGATGGGGGCAGGTCCATAATCCCTCAGAAAGCTGTCATTTGCCTAAGGACTTGATCAAGTTACATCCCCTTTCTGGCCTCAGTTTCCCCATTTCTAAAATGAGATGACCATTTATAACTATATAGCCACGCCCCACAGCCCCCCACCGCTGCAGGAAGTTGGGAGTCTTTCCTCCCTTTCTCTTAGCCAGACTTAGACTCACAGCCCAGGAGTTCCTGGGCCCTCACTCACCACGTACTTGGAGGGTGGGTCCTTGACCACGTTGGCGCTGGTCACCTCGAAGAGCAGCCGCTGGGGCACCAAGGTGTTCCGGGACTTCTTCCAGAAATCCTGCAACTGCCTTGCCAGGGGCTGACTGCCCCGCTGCCCATCAGGTGGGGGGCTCCGTTCTGCATGAGCACACGACCAGTCACATCAGTGGGCCTGGGGCTAAGTTAGACATAAACTGTGTATGATGCCCACCCTCATCCTCCCAACAGGTGAGATAGGCTTTATTTCCATTTGACATAAATGGAAACTGAGGGCCAGAGAGGGGCCAGGTGCCAAAACCATGCCTGGCAGATAGTAGGCTCTAAATACCTCCATCCCGCAAAACATGGCAAGCACATTATTACGATTTGTATCCCAGACCCTGTACGTTTAATGCCCGCAGCAGCCTCGAGGTGGGAGTGATTTACCCCATTTGACACGAGGGAAAACTTGGCTCAGAGAGGTGTTGTGACTCTCTCAAGGTCACACAGCCAAGAGGTGGCTGGGGAACAGGGCTAGGGTGGAGGCCTAATGGAGCCCCAGGGTTCCCGCCTGTCCTCGGGAACTCGCCTGCATCTTCTCCCGATGCCCCGTCCCCGGAGGGCAGGGGGTCGGGGCCAACCTCCCCGTCGTCCTCGTCGTCCTCGTCCTCTTCGTCCTCGGCGCTGGTGAAGCTGAGGGTGCCGCTGAGGCGGGAGGACAGGCCCTCGGCGTCGTCGTCCTCCAGCTCCGAGCTCTCCGGGAACTGCTCGGCCTCCGGGCCGGCCGCCGCCTCCCCCGGGTTGTCGCCGGCCAGGGCGTGCCGCAGCCGGTGCAGGAGCCGCGAGGCCATGGCACCCTGGGGGGAGCGCGCCACGCTGGGTCCTGGGCGGGGGCCGGAGGGAAGACCCTGGGCCCCGCGCGGGGAGGAGGGGCGGGGCCCAGGCGGCGGGGGGAGGGGCGCCGCGGAGGCCCCGCCCCAGCCCGTTGGGGGTCCCGCGGGCCGCAGGCGTCGCCGCCCCCCACTCCCCGCGCAGACTTAGGGCCGCGCTCTTGCCGGGAGAGGCCGCGAGGCTCCCCTCGTCTCTCCCGCCCGCTCGTGCGTCTCTCCCTCCTGCGCTCAGGGGCGCACGGTACCCCGGGGGCCGGGCTGCAGCCCCGGCAGCTTACCGAGGCCGGCCGGGCTTCGCCGGGCCCAGGCCGCTCCCAGCGCCGCTCCGGCCGCTTCCTGCCGCCGCCCCGCCCCCGGCCCCGCCCGCTCCCCGGAGCCTCCCGGGAATCCCGGGCCCTCCGCTCCGGGAGGGACTTGGGAATCCTGGGTAGGCCTGGGCGAACCCCAGCCCCCCTGCGGGATCGTACCCAATCCGCAGGGGCTCCCAGCCTCCGTGAATCCTCCCACCCATCCCGAAGACCCGGCCTGCCCCGGCGGGCCCCAATCTATCCCACAGTCTCCATCCATCCAGCACTCCCAACTTTCCAAAGTCAGGCGACAGCGGGAGGCCCATCACTCCGGTGAAAAAAATTGAGGCCAAGGGAAGACATGCTATCCGAGTTGGAGTCTGACTTCGAACCTAGGTTTTCTCCTGTGTGAAACAGGAACATTTCAAACTAGTACTAATTTTGTAATTGGTTCTTGGAAGGACCCTGATCCAGTGCCTGGCGCAGACCTGGGGCTGACATATCCATCAGTCACGTAGCGATTATTGTTTCTACAGTGTTCACAGGTTCTTAAAATCTCATTTGAGCCTCACACATAGGAAGTAATAAACGGGGAAGTGAGATCCAGAAAGGCAGAGTTATTTGCCCAGAGTCACACAGCTTGCCAGAGGTTTCTGAGTGTGGGGACTTGCAGCTATGAGTTCCTCATTCTGTTCTTTTCCGATACAGAAGGCCTGGTAATCTCAGCAACTTCCCTGAAGGGCTGTGTTTTACCTTTTATCGGGAGGGCAGGAGTAGGTCAGAAAGAATTAATTGTCACTTCCTGTCAAAAGCCCTCGTGATCAGTCCCTAGCAGGGCAGATATTGTTTGTTATACAACTGAACAAATAAAATCTCTCTGACAATCCTTCCTACTACCCTTTTTGAATGGCACAGGAGAGACAGGTGGGGGAAAGTAGCTTTGAATGGAAAACACAACACACTCCCTGCTCCACTATGTGCAGAAGAGGCAGGGCTCTCAGTTTTTGAGGTTTGACTGCGTCCTACACCCTGTTCTAGGCACTTTACATAGGGTGACATCTCACACATCTTGGGGAGGGAGCTATTATTGGATAACAATGGTCCTTTTTCAGGATGAAGAGCCAAATTGACTTTCCCAAAATCCAGAGCAAGGAAATAGGGGAGCTGGGATTTATGGCCAAGTCCCATGTAATTTCAAGGCTCTAGCTAATTTTCATTCCACTTAGCGTAGGACATTGGGGCAAAAAAGACACACTTCATTCCTTAATTTATTCAACACTCACTCATTTACTGAACAGCAAACAAGAATATTAACTTTTGGCATATGTCTCACAAGTCTGGGTATAAAAGACAAAACCATGGGTTGTCAGAAATCTGGTCTGGTACTTCTGTTTTTTACAGATGGGAAGTTTGCAGCTCAGTGAGAGGAAGGGACCTGCCTTGGGTCATACAAACAGGACGAGAACTAGTTCTCCTGATGTCTTATATTCTCTCCATTATCCTGGATTCTGTATAATATCTCCCTAAAACTGCCCCTAGAGATGGTCATTAAGTTCCTGGTTGCACACATTCAGTAACAGGAAACTCATTATCTCCCAGTGCTTCCCATTCCTGTTATTATCCAACCATGATGGTTAGGAAGTTCCTCCTCATAACCAGATGCCACTCAGTTCAGTTATTCATATAAAAGAACATGATATTTATTGAGTGCTTGCTAAGTGCCAGGTGCTGGGTACCAGGGAATGCAGTGATGAACAACTAACAATCTTTGGTCCATGGAACTCAGAACAGGTCATGTCATGTGGCATGCTCAGGACTATGATTGAAGACTGCCTTGGACTCCTTTGGCCTGTGTAGGGGAGGAGGGATCCTGAAAGAAGTGATGTTATTTTTGATTTGTATTTTTCTTTTTCAAGTTACACCCAACGTGGGGCTCGAACTTATGACCTGGAGATCAAGGGTCCCATGCTCCACTGACTGAGCCAGCCAGGTGCCCTTTTAAATATATATATTTTATATCTATCTCTATATATAAACTCATGACAAGAGTTTATATAAGTATATATATAAGAGTTTATATATAAGATCAAGAGTTGCATGCTCTACCGACTGAGCTAGCCAGGCACCACAAGGAAGTGATGTTCAAGTTGAGAAAGATGACAGGGATGTAGGCAGGTGAAGAGAAGATGGGGGTTACGGGCAGAAAACAAACAGCATGTACAAAGACCTGGAGGCTCTAAAGGGTGGCGTTTGGAGCTCTATTTTAACTTGACCAGACCAGAGCAGCATGCAAGATGGGGAGGAAAGGGGATTGAGATTGGGAGGTTAAAGGGAATAGATAAATCTGGACCTTATCTATTTCTCTGAATAAATGCAAGAACAAATTAATGAACAAATGGTTGTGGAGCGTTCCAAACTCTCTGCTTCAAAGAAATCATTGTGGTTCCAGGGCTCACATCCAAATTGGACTCCCCTAGTGTCGCTGCCCCTTGGCCCTCTGCCTGGCAGGGGGAGGCCTTATGTAGCCCGGCTTGGCTCCACTGAGCTTTTCTTGGGAATGTCTATAAATAGAGGAAGATGGCAGCCCAGCTGCCACTGTCTATCTGCCTTTCCTTGGAATCCAGCCTCCTTTCGCTGGCCCTGGGCTCTGCGCTCAGTTGCCTTAGTGCTCTTTCTGTTGACTTAGCTGCTGTCCACAGCCTCGGCTACCTCTCCAACACCCAGCCCAGACCCTGGGTGTTGGGCTCAGTATGGACTAGACTTGCTCTGCCCATCCCTTCACTCTCCAGATGGCCGGCCAAGCTGCTCCAGACTTCTTCACCGAGCTCTAGGAAAGGGCCTGCTGCCCCTTTACCCACCTAGAGAACCTGCCCCCAGTCCCCCTCTCCCTCAAAAAAAGTGAATCACAAACACCGTTTCCCTGGAGCAGGTAAACTCGAAAGATCTGCTTTCAATGTTTATTTATTAATTAAAAGATTGTATTTATTTATTCAGAGAGATACAGAGAGAGAGAGAGAGGCAGAGACATAGGCAGAGAGAGAAGTAGGCTCCCTGTGGGGAGCCCAATGTGGGACTCCATCCCTAGACTGGGATCATGCCCTGAGCCAAAGGCAGACACTCAGCTGCTGAGCCACCCAGGCATCCCTCAATGTTTATTTCTCTTCCAAATGCATACCCATCTCCTGGATCTGTAGATTTCTCCTTTGGACAGGTCCCCTCCTGGCTGTCCCAACTTCCCTTCAGGAATAATAAGAATCATTGACATGACTATAGACCTTTGTGATTTAACAAAGCTCCCCAGTAAAAAGGGAATAATAATAGCTTCTCCCCTATAGATGACGACTAGGTGAGATCACATGGTTAAAATGCTTAGCATGGAGTGTGAACCTAGAGGTTCAGTGACTGGCTGTCATTCTCTCCTCCTCCCCTCCCCTGCCCTCTAGCATGGTTCAGACAGGACATTCCACTTGCCAAGCACCAACCCTATAGAGCAGGCACAAGCTCGGCGACTTACACCTGGGCCCCATTTCTCATTGGTCTCTCTGTGAGGGCGGGTCATGACTGTCCCCATCTCCACCTCACAGAGAAGGAAACTGAAGCTCAGAAACTGAAGCTCAGAGTGGCATGTCACCTGCCTAAGAGTACACAGCTTGCAAAGAAAGTATTGGGTTTAAGACTTCAAGGCTCGTGCTCTTTCCTGTCTGCCATGCTGCTTCAACTTTTCTGGATTCTGATTATCCTCACCCATCTTGGAGCAAGCGTGTTTCTTGAGCAGGGGCTCCCTAAAGCAGTGGAGCAGGGCGGGTTCTTCTCCCAAGAATCTAGGACGTCAAGGCCTGCCACCTGCTCACAGGCTTAAATTTCTCTGCAAGGGCCCTTGGCTAAATTAGGTAATGGGCCAGGACTCTGGAATGGGGGTGGGGGAGGAAAGGAGGAGGTGCTCACTGACCCCAGGATCTGATTGGCCAGGGCAATTAGTCCTGGGGAGCAGAGAGGTGGGAGGAGAGGGTGCCCCTACAAATCCAAGGTGCTGGAGCAGGCCAGGGTATCTTTGGGTGGTGGAGTGCTGAGGAGGTGACTGACCTGAAGCAGGGGAGGCCCAGTGACTTGCAACCATGGTAAGGACAAGAAGGAACTTCATCCCTTTGCTTGCTGGAGCACTTCTGGACCTCTTCCAGGCCAGATCTGGGTGCTCTGTAGTTCAGTAATTGGACGTTTAAAGATGGAACATGTAGGCTCCTGGAGCCTAGATGTCTAGGAGGAAGCCTGGGAAGAAGGCCTTGGACTTCTCTAGGAAGGGGAGGGCTGGGTGCTCTGGGATTGCCAACTCCCTGCAGACCTAAGGCTTTGGCAGTGTTGGCCACGGAATTGTGAGGGGGGTGTTAGCTTGTCTCCCTCACGGTGGAGGTGGGGACCCTGAGGGCCAGAGTGAGTCACCTAGCAAGCCAGTGGCTGGGGTGAGCTAGCTGGAGGTCTTGCCAAATCATCCTACTGCCGGTGAGAGGAGTCCTCTAGAAGAAGGGAGGCCTACAGAGCTTCAAGCCAGCTAAGGTGCAGGATCCCAAGAGCTATGAGGGAGAGAAGGGGCAGAAGATGATAGACCAAGGTTAGAGACCCCAGCCTCCCAGAGAGGGAGGTCATTTCCCCTGAGGTCCCTCTCCCCACTTCAAGGGGTAACTAGACCCCACAGGACAGCTGCTGTTGCCCATGCCAGGCTAAAAATAGCCTGCCCTCCTGCATGGTCAAGGAGGAGGGAGGAGGGGAGGGTAAGGAGGAGGGCAGTGGCTAGCTGGCCGCCGAAGAAGGCCTTGGCCACCTCAGCCCCTCCTCCCCGCCAGCCTCAGTCCAAAGTCCCATAGCCAGATGGCTTGGCTTGGATGTGGCCAGATCGCCTCCCCCGAAATCTTATTTCCACCTCCACAAGGCCCCCATTATATTCTGTCCAGCATGATTATGATTTACTCCAATGGCTAAGTGATAAGAAGGGAGCTTAAAATCTCCATCTCCACAAGTTGTCGGAGGGAAGGGATGGGTGTCTGGGTCTTCTTGGCCTCAGTGTCCAGTGTCTGGCCTGACGCTTAGTTGGGGCTCAATGACTCTGCCTTGCATTATTGAGAACATTTACTGAGCCCCTATTATAGTACCAGGCTCTACTGGGAGCTGGGGGACACTGAAAAATGATGCTGGAATAGTGCTGGTACTTTACAAAACTCTTTGACGTCTCTGATCTTTTCATTCTTGAAAAGCAGCTGAGAAGAGCTAGAGTAGAATAAGTGACTTGCCCAAGGTTAGAAAGGGGGATTCCTGACTTGACATCTGATTAGCAGGTTTGGAGACCCTGGGCATAATCTGTTTCCTCCTTGTTCTTCAAAACTGGGGTTCAGGTGCTGCGGGAGCATGCAGAAGGTGTTGTTAGTTTGGAACTGTTCTTCTGGAAGACCAAAGGGCACTGACAGAAAGGGGTTGAAGAGAAGGGGGTTAAGGCAAGAATGAGCTCTGGGGCCACCCCTTCTGCTGGCTGACTCTGTGTCTCCTGCAGACGGACCAGCAGGCGGAGGCCCGGTCCTACCTCAGCGAGGAGATGATCGCTGGTGAGTGCGGGCCGGCGGGCGGGTGGCTGCGTGCTGGGCAGTGCTGGGGGCTGGGCAGGGTGGGAGGGAGGGTGTGAGGCTGACAGTCCAGCCAGGCCCACCTCGGTCCTCTGCCTCGCTCAGAGTTCAAGGCTGCCTTCGACATGTTCGACGCTGATGGTGGCGGGGACATTAGCGTCAAGGAGTTGGGCACGGTGATGAGGATGCTGGGCCAGACCCCCACCAAAGAGGAGCTGGACGCCATCATCGAGGAGGTGGACGAGGATGGTGAGCAGGTGGCCCTCCAGGGGCTGCGACTGCGGCGGGCGGGGTGGGCCCGCAGGGCTCAGGCTCACTCGCCACCTGCTCGCCTCAGGCAGCGGCACCATCGACTTCGAGGAGTTCTTGGTCATGATGGTGCGCCAGATGAAAGAGGATGCGAAGGGCAAGAGCGAGGAGGAGCTGGCCGAGTGTTTCCGCATCTTCGACAGGTGCACTGAGGGCTGGGGAGCCGAGAAGGCGCTGGGCTGGGCGAGTGCGCGGACCAGGCGGCGCGGGTGGGCGGTGTGGGGGTGTGGGGGGCGGCTCGCCCCCGCCTGTCCTGACACCCTGTCCCTTCGCCCCAAGGAACGCAGACGGCTACATCGATGCGGAGGAGCTGGCTGAAATCTTCAGGGCCTCCGGGGAGCACGTGACAGACGAGGAGATTGAGTCCCTGATGAAAGACGGCGACAAGAACAACGACGGCCGCATCGACTTCGACGGTGAGGGCGGGCGCGGGGCGCGGGGCGCGGGGCGCGGGGCGGGGCTCCCACGCGGCCGTCCGTGGCTTTGTCCGCAGGGCGGGAGCCCCGGCGGTGCGTGCGACTGACGCTTCCGCGCTCCATCCCCGCAGAGTTCCTGAAGATGATGGAAGGCGTGCAGTAAGAAGTCGCCCCCGCATCCGCCCCGACGCGCGTCCCTCGGGCGAGGGCGGGCCCGGCACCCCCGCCCCGCCCCGTCACGGCCTCAGCCCCAGGAGGGAGGCGCGGCCCCTGCGGGCTCTGTGTGCAGGGGAATAAAAGCAGACACTGCGAAGCGCGTAGCCTGAGTGAGGGTGTCAGGGCCCGCCTGGCTGGGCCGCCGTCCGGGGCACCACCCGAGCGCCTCGGGGCTCCAAGGAGCGGGCACCCGAGTTGCGGGACGCACCGAGGCGCGGGACCCCGGGCAGGTTCCCGGGCGCTGGCGCTGGGCGTGCACAGCTCGGCCGGCGGGGTTGCCGCGGCGCCTGGCGCTGGAGGAGGGAGGCCGGCGGTGGGGGTGCGGGTTGGCGCTTGGAGCTGTCGGGGTGAGGGTGCCGGGGATGGCGGGTAGGGTGAGGGCGCGGCAGGAGGCTGGAACCCGCGGGAGGCCGAGGTGAGGCCCCTTTCCTTCCCCGCCGTCGTTCCTTTCTGGAGCCTTTGGGTCTGGGGTGCAAGCTACCGGGCTGGCGATGGAGAAGCGGGTATCGTATCCATCCGTTCCAGGCAGCATTCACTCTTGGTTGACTTTTTCTACTTCGTCTGTTCTGAGCGTTTATAGGTGCTCCATACTGGAGATGGGAGAGGAGGGTAGGGGCACACAGCCGGGAAGGAGGTTCTGACGTCATCATCTCCACCCTGCATCCCTGCCTCCAGCTCCCGCCAATGCCAGTGTGCTCAACATGGGGCCATTAGCAAGATCTAGCTAAAAGAAATCTGACCTGGCTGCTCCCTTGTTGAAATACCCTCAGGGCTCCCCTTCGCTTCTAGAATCAAGTCCAAATTCCTTTCCCCTCCTACCCCTCTCAGGTTCCAGCCACACCGGGTAATCTATCCTTACTGCTCTGGACAGTGGAGGTGCACTTTGAAGCTTTTGGGCTTTTGCTCATGCTGGAATGCCCTTCCTCCTCTAATAAGCCTGGCAAATTTTTCAGCCCAGCTCAGATACCATCTTCTCCCTTGATCCCTCTGCCACTGGCTGTGCTCTGGCTTCTATAGCTCTTTGCACACAACTCAGTTCTAGCAGGCCTCAGGGCCAAGCTGACTCAGTGCAGCGGTGCTTTAGCTTTAGTGTCAGGCTGCCCGAGTTTGAATCCTCATTGCTGGGGACAGATCACCCAGTGCTTCAGTTTCCTTTACTCTGTAAAATGGGGACAATGATAGATAGTATCTACCTTGCAGGGTTGTGAGTGCAAGCTAGTGTGCAGAGTGCTTAGAATGGAGCGTGGCACAGACTAAACACTATTAATAAATGCTATTATTAATATCATTACTGTCACCTTGAAACATTAACCTGTACTATTATTGTCATGGTCCTCCCTGTCCAACTCCTTCGTGTTCTCGGCTGCCCTTTCTGACACATTAATTTCCCAGTTCACGTTTCCAGCCAGGATCAGGGCTTGTCACCAGGACTGATTCCTGTGTGCAGTGCCCTGTGCTTTGCAGGCGGGTCTCATTCGTCCACACAACCGGAGAGGCAGTCGGATGCTGTTCTCCCTATTTTACTGTGGAGGAAACTAAGGCAGAGTGAAGGTACCTATCCAGGCACACAGACATTTGGTGGAAACGAGCAAGGCTCTTAACCATGGCACCGGCTACCTGTTGACAGTTCTACCTGCATATCCTGAGTACTTCAAGCTGGTCCTGTGCTAAACTGATAAATCCCCTCACCTTCCATCCTGTTCTGCAGTGTTCCCTATCTCAGAGATGGCACCCCAAGAGATCGGCCTCCTTTCCACCTGTAATTTACTCTGCCCTGCTACTTTCTCTCTTTTCCTTTACCCTTTTATCCCTCCCTTCTGAGCCCACTGGCTGTTGTGACTCAGGCCAAGCCATTGCTCACCAGGTTGCAGAAGAGTAGTTAACCTCCTTGCCAGTCACTTCCCGTAAGGCATCCAGAAGCAGCTTTCTGAAACCAAACCTGATCACATCATTGCCCTACTCAAGGCTTCGTTAGCTGCCTCAGGGTAAAGCCCCCGCATTTTAATTAAAAGCCTTAAAGGCCTTACAAGCCCTGTGTGGCCTGACTTCCAAGCTATTTTGCCTGTGTTCTATACCCCTGGACTTCTTGCTGTCCGGAGTGGCCCAATCTCCTTCTCCAGAAAGCCCTCCTTGACCCTCCTGGTCTTCATTAGGTACCCATTTCAGAGCTTTCATAACATGTGAGTCTAGCAGCTGACATTCATTATCTAACATGTCAGGCACTATTCTAAGGCCCATTGAGCCTATGAGGTAGCTATTAACACTTCCATTATACAGAGAGGTTAAGTCTGAGTGTATGCACGTAGCATGGGGTGGTGTGGGGATTCTAACTGTTCTGCCTGCTGGGCCTGAGCTCTTAACCAGCACTCTGTATGGCACTCCACCCCACTGACATGCCTATCTGGCCCCGGAACCTCAGCCTCTTGAGGACAGGACTGCGTCCTTTCCTCTGCCCCAAGCATAGGGCTTTTACAGTAATTGTATGGGGTGAATGGTAACAATACCTTCTGATACGGTATTAGACTTTTTTGTTGCAAGTGCCAGAAACCTAAAGCAAACAGACTTAAAAAAGGGATTTACTAGCTCATGAAACTGGGATGCTAAGGTGTCAGCTGGAGGCCAGAGCCTCAATGTCACCTCCATCTCATAGCTAGCTACTTCTCTGTGCTTGGCTTTTTTCCATCTGCAGCTGTGTGCTCCAGCTGCCCAGACTTCCTCCTCTTTTAGCATCCCAATTAGTAACATCGTTTTACTTTTTCCCAGGAATTAATTCCAGGGAACACTGGTTCTGAACCAGTCAGCCCCTGGGATTGACACAAGGCTGGCGGGCTAGCCATTTGGGGGTGGGGGAGCAAACACTTTGATCAAGGGGACCACACACAGAGGCATCCTAAGGCAGGCAAAAAAATATGCCCATTTGGCCAGCATTGAGTAAGAACCACTAGTGCCATGTTCTGAGCTTCCTCTTAAGACATCCTCTAGCCAGGGGTTTTCTTTTTTTTTCTTTTTTTTTTTAGCCAGGGGTTTTCAAAGTTGGGAGAGCTATCAGAATCCTGGAGAGCTTGTTGGAACCAAGACTTTGCATTTTTTTTTTTTTTAAAGATTTTATTTATTTATTCATGAGAGACAGAGAGGCAGAGACACAGGCAGAGGGAGAAACAGGCTCCATGCAGGGAACCCGATGTGGGATTTGATTCCGGGACCCCAGGATCATGCCCCAAGCCCAAGGCAGACGCTCAACCACTGAGCCACCCAAGCCTCCCTTAAGACTTTGCATTTCTAACAAGTTCCAGGTGCAAGTGGGAGGGCCACACCTGGAAGAGAGCTCTGCTCTACACTTTTACCTTCCAGAGAAATGCAGGACCTCAAGCCCCACCAGAGTGACTGAATCAAAATTTGCATTTGTTAGACCCCTGGCAGATTTATCTGCAGTAACAGGGTCGCACTGTTCCAAGCACCACTCTGCCCCCGCCCCCCATGTGTGAGATTTAAAACCGTGCAGAGGACATCAAATCCAATCCCAGACCTGCCTGCCAGTGCTACTCATGGGGGCACAGGGCAGGAAAGGAGCCTGGGCTGGCAGAGCACAAGGAAGGCGAGAACCTGATGCCCTCCTCTGCTCCCCTGCCCCTTCCCCCAGGCCTGCACTATCAGCTGCTGGCAGAGCGGACTAGGTTGGGTGAAGCTAAGATCCAGGTGGGGCTTGGAGGGCACTTGGCTGCTGGGTCAGTCCACCTTGAAGATCTTGCAGCACCTGGACCAGGGCCATCACCCTAGCCTGCTCTTCCCCCTGCCTGCCCCTGGAGGGACCCCAAATGGCCAGCATAGGAGTTCCCTCTCAGGGGCTCCAAGGGTAGGGCCTGTGGCAAACCAGTGTTGAGAAGGCCTCAGGGCTGGAGGCCCCTGGCCAGTGGGTGCAGCAGCTGGAGTTATCACTGGTGGAGATGAGCAGGAGTGTGGAGCCATCCATGGAGGGCCTGGGGTAAGAGGTGGGTCGAGAGCTGTCCTGGGGTGTCTGGCAGGGAAGAGGGGTTCCCTCGCTGTCTGGGCCTGCTGTAGGGTGGTGACCCGATCGCCTTGTCTGTCTCAGGGCCAGAACACCCCGACATAAGAGTTGGTAGCTGGTGCTCACCCCCCAAGCCCCTGCTGTACATGCATGTGTCTGCACATAACACTCTACAGCTGTTTTGCTCTAAGGTCTGGTTCAGTCTCATCTGTAACTCGGCTGGGACAGCTCCAATATCCACTGCCATTCCTGGTGCATGTCACAACTCGACAGAAAGAGGCATTTTATGACACCATCTTATCGAAGAGGAAACGGATGCAGTCATAAAATGACTAAGGTCACAAGGGAAGGAATCCTTGTCACCTCCTTGCTCAGCCGCTCAGCCTGTCAGCTGCCTTCAGGCTGTGGGTTAGATGAGCAGGGCAAGAGCCTGGATCCACTCCACTGACCCTGAGCACGCCCAACCCTAGGGTAACTACAAGGCAACTTGTAAAAAAAAAAAAAAAAAAAAAAAAAATCAATGTATTTATTTAATATATTCATCACAAGGGCTCAAACAGAGACTTAATTTAAAAAACAGAAACAAAACAAAACAAAAACGACACCACAGCTTCAGATACAGAGTCCTAGACAGAAATGAAGAGAAGGACAGACCATGTAGGGAGAAAATAAAAAGACAACACAAGGAGAGTAGGTTGGACAGTCAGGGATCTTGGCTGGAGACCTGCTTTGAGTAGGTTTCTTGCAGATACTTCTTAAAGGCTGGAAGAGAACAGGCAGGTCTCAAGGAGTGGTGGGGACAGGGGCTAAGGTGGGCCAGGGGGCAGGCAAGGATACAGGGGTGGGAGAAGTCTGGGGAGCTGGGGAGGATTTCCCGACAACAGCTTCTCCTTCTGCTGCCCACTCAGCTAGGTCTCCTGGATGGGTTCTGCTCCCAGGGGGGCTGGGGAGGCGGCTGGGGGCCTTAGTGAGCAAGTCATGTGCAGGATCCTTCTGTTTGAGGGATACTTTGGAGGTTGGGAAGGGACCACCTGGTGCCTGAGAAGGATGAAGGACCCACCTGTGGGGTTTTTCCAGAGCTCGGCAGCATGTGTGTTCAAAGGACTATCAATGTTGGGTTCTGTGGATGGACAGAGAATGGTCAGTAGGAAGGGAAAAGGCTGGCCAGGCAGGGGTGTCCTGGGAGTCCTGACGGGTTCCCAGGCTCAGGGGAGGGGCTGGTCTCAGAAGTCACCTCCTAGCAGGCTCTGGATGGACAGCAGGATAGTCCTGACATCATACAGGGCAGACCATTTGTCCTTCAGGATGTCCAGGCAGATGTTACCCTGGGTGTCCACGTTGGGGTGGTAGCAGGGTGTGAGGAACTTCACTGTGGGTGCGTTGTAAGGGTAGCCACTGGGGAACTCCAGGGAGAGCTTATACCTCAGGTCTTCATATACCTGGCAATGGAGAAACAGGGGTGGGGAGTAGGCCTCCCACCCCAAGTCCCAATAAACGGCTTACAAGGACCTTTGAGTTTGTCTGGGACTTGATAAGAGACAGAGTGTTACAATGGCTCTGTACTTTCTCTCCTATCTAGTAGGGACATCAGTGATCCTTTGGTCTGTGGGCTGTCAACTGGCATCCTGAGGGCTACCATAGCTGTGCTTTAGTCAGTCACAACATCAGCTGCTAACATGTGAAAATCAGGGTAGTTTAGACATACACCTGAATTTGTTTCTTAAAAAGATTTTATTGTTAAGCAATCAAAAGCCCCAGTGTGGGGCTTAAGGGCACAGCCCTGAGAACAAGCGTTTTACATTCATTCACTGACAGAGCCCGCAGGGGACCCCTGGATTTCTGACTTAAACCAGATGTGCAGCAATGGGAGCTGCCATCTTGGGACTTGTGCCCTTCCACTGGCTGAAGTCCTCACGTACCCTCTGTTCTTCATTCCGTCTTGCCCTTTCTAGGCATCTAAGATGGAAAGCTACGCTTTAAACCCAACCTCTTACTATCCAGAGGGAGACAAGGGCCACAGGCTCAGAGCACAGGAACAGAACAGGGAAGTGTCCTGCCAGGCTTTAAGCTGACCTGCACTTGGTTTTCACCTCATACCTCTCCCCAGACTCACCCACCTCAACCTTATACTTACTGTGCCAGCTGCTCCGTGGATGGTCCCCACCCATTTGAAAAGGTTGTCTGATTCAGGGAAGGCAGAAATCCCTTTGTCACCAGACATCTGGGGAAGAAACAACACCTGCTGGGCTGCAGAATATGGTTTTGGGGATCAGTGGGTAAAACCCTTCCCCTTAAGCTCGTCAAATTTTGATCCAAAATAAAGCAACCAGACCAAACTGATAGGCTTTTTTGAGGAAGTGATTCGATTCCTGGGGCTGAACCTGCCCCCGTGGGGGAGGAGTACTGGATGTGTTAAGGGCGGAGGGGTTATGCAGAGAAACAGAAGGCAGCTTGTTGGATGCTGGGAATTGGGTTCAACATGCTAGTTAGTACTGGCTGCAAACGAAGCCTAAGGACCATTCACAGACCGGGGAGATATACAACATCAGCATAGAAGGATTTAAATTGGATATTCAGGGTTAAAGTAGACAAGGTCATCTAGGAAAAATTATTTGAAAGTTTGACAGGTATATTCCCTAAGAAGAGTAAGGGTGGAGAGTTGGGTGTGGGAAATAGGACCAGGCAGCACAGAGAGAAGGACTTGCCTGGCATCAGGGAGCGGTATTTTATTTGTATGTATTTTTTATTGGAGTTTGATTTGCCAACATATAGCAAGGGAGCTGTATTTTATTTTACTTAAAGATTTTATTTATTTATTCATGAGAGACACAGAGAGAGAGAGGCAGAGACAAAGGCAGAGGGAGAAGCAGGCTCCATGCAGGGAGCTGGATGTGGGACCTGATCCCGGGACTCCAGGACCACGCCCTGGGCTGAAGGCAGGCACTAAACCGCTGAGCCATCCAGGATCCTCGGGAGCTGTATTTTATTTTTTATTTTTTATTTTTTTGGGGGGAGCTGTATTTTATTTTATTTATTTATTTTTTTTAAAGATTTTATTTTTTTAAATTTTTATTTATTTATGATAGTCACACACACAGAGAGAGAGAGAGAGAGAGGCAGAGACACAGGCAGAGGGAGAAGCAGGCTCCATGCACCGGGAGCCCGACGTGGGATTCGATCCCGGGTCTCCAGGATCGCGCCCTGGGCCAAAGGCAGGCGCTAAACCGCTGCGCCACCCAGGGATCCCAGGAGCTGTATTTTAGAGAGAACTTAAAGGTGGTGGTGGTGGTAGTGGTGGTTGAGGGGGACCTGGAGTAGACACTGCTGGAAGGAAAGGTGTAGGTGGGGCCCAGAAGAGAGGAAACCCGACTCATCCTTTTATCTCCTGTGCTGTGTCTAGCAAAAAGCCTGATGTAGGAGAGGCCACTACTGATAAGTGAATGGGAGGTGGAAGGTGGATCACCTGGCTTGGGGTCTGGGCAGGTAGTCACTCACCATGAGGGTCATCAGCTCCTGCTGCAGCCTGCAACGTAAGTGTTGGGAGTCATCTGGGGGCCTGCATGGGCCAGCGCTCCACCCGGTGCCGCTTCCCCAATCCCAACCCCGGGGTCCCTGGAAGAGCTGTCAAAGAGGCTTCTCCAACCCTGAGGCCAGCCAGACGCGGCAGGGGCACACTCAACCCCATTTCTGGCAGAGTTCTCTCCCTTCCTGATTCCAGGCTCAGGCAGTTTAGTTCAGTTAAGCCTTTTTTTTTTTTTTTTTTTTAATTAAGATTTTACTATTTATTCATGAGAGGCAGAGAAGCAGGCTCCACGCAGGCTCCACGCAGGGAGCCCGATGCAGGAACTCGTCCTGGGACTCCAGGATCACACCCTGGGCCGAAGGCAGGCCCTAAACCGCTGAGCCACCCAGGGATCCCTGTTCTGCCTTGTTCTTTGGCCCCTCAGCTTCTCTGACGCCTCTCCCTGTGCCGGATCCCTGTTTCTCCCCACTCCGTCCCCGCTTCCCCCTACTCCAAGCCACCGGGGGCCCAGGCACACTTTCATCTTGGCTCACCTGCGGAGGGCCCCGGCCACGCGCCTCCTCCTGTCCGCCTTCGGGGCCCCTCTGGGGGCAGCCCGAGCTCCCGGCGTGCCCTCCGGCCCCGCATACCTGCCCACTCCAGGAGGTGGGGGCCCGGAAGTCCGAGCTCTGGACCGCAGGGCCCAGGGCGTGCCGGCCCGGCCAATGGTACCTCCATACTCCTCACCTCTTGCCCACGGGGCCCCGGGCGGCGCCCCCGCTGGGTTCGGCTCCTTTCCGGGCGGCGGCGACGCTGGCGGCGGCTGGGTCTCGGTTCTGGGAGGCCATCCCGGCGGCGCAGGGGGGGGAGGCAGGAACCCGGAGAGCACGGCCTGCAACTGCGGGGCCGGGGCCCGCCCGCCCGCGTTTGAATCGTAACCCTCCGGCAGCACCGGCCAATCAGCGGCTCGCTTGGGTTTGATCCAGCCAATGGGGCGCGCCGGGGCGCTCTGTCACCGCGCAACTGCTAGGCCCGCCCCCCGGCGCAGCACTATTGGGCGGCGGGAACCTGCTTCTGAAGGGCGATTGGCAGAAGAGGCTGTCATTAACTAACGACTCCGCGGCGGAGTGGTGGCCTTTGGAAAACGCCGACCATTAAAGGGCCAAGAAAAAGTCCACGTGGGCCGAACCCTTTCGGGTTAAACGCCTGGCTGGGGAGGGAGCGACCGGCGCGCCCAGCGGGATTCCCTACTTCCCGGCGGAAGGCAGCGTCTCCGGCCTGACGACATTGGTACCCTTCCCTCTCCCCGGAAACCCCTACGACACATCGTGACGTCCCGGACACCTCCGTGGGGTCCAGTGTTTGAAAACTCATGGGAGGGGAATGACGGCAAGAGCGGGAGACTGCGACAAACAGGCTCGTTCCCAGCGTTTGCTGTGTGACCTCGGGCACGGCATTTAGTATTTCAACGTGTAAAACGGGGGTAATAAAAGCCTCTCCGCGTTTTTCTTCTGGTCTGTCATCGACCTCCTGGTGCCAGCCATCACATCCTGCCACTTCTGTACCTTAGGGGATGAAGAAACAAGCCGAGAGCCAGGGAAGGTTGGCACGGTGCTCCGTGGTGTTCCCAGCTCCGTCTCAGAAGCAGAAATGCCCTGGGCAGGGGGACCTTACTGGGTCTACCTGTGATGGGGGAGGGATACCTGGTCCTTTTTTTCCTACACCCACTTCTAGATCCCTCGGTATTTTGTTGGCCCCTACAACACAGACTGCACATCTAGCTCACTATTACAAACTGTTTAATTGTTTCTTAACCCGATAACTTTACAAACAGAACCACACGCCAGTCTGGGGGTGCTCTGTAGTGAGTCACTACAGACTAGCCCAGGCACAGCTTAATGCTGCTGAGATCCATCCAGGTGCAGTCCCAGCAGTGGCCTCCGCCACGTGGGTGCCAGGGCCTTGGAGGAGGGCTGCCAAGTGTAGCCAGGGGTCTTGGCTTCGGTCAGGTCTGTGGAGGCGCTTCAACAGCACGATGCTCGTTCTCTGTCCGTAGTGTCTCCATGTACTTTCGCATCTTCTCAACCATCCAGGAGGGCAGCACAAAGGATTTCAGCTCCTCCAACTTCAAGTCCAGGCATCCTCTGGAACAGACATTGAGGAGGGGTCAAAGCAAAGGAGGGTGTGGTCCCAGGGTCACCCCAAGGGGCTCCTGTGGGGGTGGGTGGGGCAGGGGACAGACAACCAGTTTTACCTATAGTCATCACTGGCTGCGAGGTCCCGGATGTCCTCCTCGATGAGGAGGTAGGCCTGGGGCAGAAGCAAAGAAGAGTGGTCATTGCCTCTGGTTCACTTCAACTCATTAACATTTGATTAAATGTGTGTTTAATGTAAGGGCTGGAAGGGAGGGGGGCATAATTCACAGTTTAGGAGGGGAGAGTAGTGAGTAGGGAGAGACTGTCTGGAGAATAGCTCCCTGAGTCAACCTTTCACTCAAATAGAAACTTTATGGATTAGGGAATGGGGACTGGTGTGACTTATTTATAGCCTTTTCCTCTTGAGCATGGGGCAGGGGGGGAGGATCAGAGGGAGAGGGAGAAGCAGGCTCCTCTGCTCCTGAGCAGAAGGCAGATGCTTAACTGACTGAGCCGCCCAGGCGCCCCCAGCCTCCTCCTCTTTTAAAAATGGACTCTGAGGTGGCATAAAGTGAAATGGCAAGAGAGTTATCAAAACACACAAGGGAACAGGGAATCAGGAGGAGGAAGCTGTATGTTAACTCTAGGAACTGAGATGATCTGGTTTTGAACTTGGCAAAAAGGGAAACAGGAGAAGCTGCACTGCTGTCTCTTCCTGGGCTGTACTGTCCAGGGGCCTGCAGCATGGCACTGGCACAATGCCACGGTCTGCAGTGGGAGAGAGCCTTCTCATAAGCTTACCACACAGGGGGTGTTGTTCATCACATGAGAAAGTCTTCTGTGGGAGACAGTTCTTTCTAGTCTTAGGGTCAGGGTTGTGTGTCCCCTGAGTAATCTGCCTTCATCTTATGAGGACTGTGAACTATGTAACCAATGAGATGTCCTTGAGAAGAGCCTACAGCTAAATTTGAGAAAACCCATGAAAGCATGCTAGTTTCCCAAGTCAGCAATGAAAAACACCTACCCATTTTAAAGCTAGTCTTGCTCATGGCTTTACATCCTGTCTCCTTTTTCCCATCTATTTCTTACTTGTGTTATGTTGCATTTTATGTATCAGTGCTAAGTTCCCTGAAATCTCACACAGGGTATAGGAATAAGTAGAGTAGTAAAACAGAAGACAGCTTTCCTTGCCAGAAAGGAGATGGCACATTGGTTTGTCTGCAAGGCCACTGAATTCTAATAGGAACAGTCCCCATGGTGGGACCGAGTCCTCAGATGGGGCACATTGCATGTGATGGACAAGGCCCTGCCAGTTTTAGAACACAACAGTGATTTCCCCAAGGCTGTAGCTCAATAAGCTATGAACTGTTTAAGCAGAGTTGATTCTGGATGGGGCTGCTAGGCATGGCAAACATGTTCCACTGCATGTGCTAACTCCGACGGACAGGAGATACTGCCTGGAGCACTGTGTTGGGAGAAGATCCTACAGCTGTGTCTGGTGGAAGAGTTGTGATCCATGAGTGCAGTCTGACAATGGACCCACGAGGGAAAAGTAGTGTTACGTGTGTCATATACCTGCCATTCTTATGCACAGCTAATATAATCTGAATATGAGGGATGATGTATGAGGGAGTGAGGGACCGGTGTGTGGGAAGGGAATCCAGGGATTAAGTCTGGTCTTCAGCATGAAGGAATGGGCTCTCTCCACCTGACAAGTCTCCCTTTCCACATTTATCAGGACTTGAGAATCTCAGACATGGAGGGAAGCTGCCACCAATAGCTGAAGCCTTGGCCCCTGGGCTGGGTGGGTTTCTGACAGTGCACGCGTGAATGGTGCTTACCATCTTCCCCCCTGTTGCCCGCATGTGATGCTGCTCGGCCAGCCAGTGCTTGTCCTGGGGGTCAGCTGCATACTGTGAGGGATAAAGTCACAGATGTTAGCCTAGTGTGAGGAAGTTTCCTCATTTGGTCCCGGAACAGCTCTCACCAAGACCTCGGCCCAGCCTGGTGAATGCAGAGCACTTGCCAACCTCTTCACAGCAAGCGGAGCTGAGCCCAGGAGGCCAGGGGATAGCACCCAAATCCCAGAGGTTTAGCACATGTCTAATCTCTACCTCTTCCTTTCTCAAGCACTCTGGCAGCTGGTCAGACTGGTGACTATTATTCTAGAGCTCTATTCCTTTTCAAATAACCTGAGGTAGTTTACCACACATGTCAACTGTTATGGTGACCATATTTTCTGAAACAAAAATCAGGACAGGTCATGCTCTGGGGGAGGCAGATGCACTTAAAAGAACTTCGTTTTGGGGATCCCTGGGTGGCGCAGCGGTTTGGCGCCTGCCTTTGGCCTAGGGCGCGATCCTGGAGACCCGGGATCGAATCCCATGTAGGACTCCTGGTGCATGGAGCCTGCTTCTCCCTCTGCCTGTGTCTCTGCCTCTCTCTTTCTCTCTCTCTCACTGCGTGCCTATCATAAATAAATTAAAAAAAAAAAAAAAAAAAAAGAACTTTCGTTTTGGGAGGGGGGTGGAACAAGATGGTGGAAGAGTAGAGTCCCCAAGTCACCTGTCCCCACCAACTTACCTAGATAACTTTCAAATCATCCTGAAAACCTACGAATTCAGCCTGAGAATTAAATAGCTGGAACACTACAGAGAGAAGAGTTCATGCTTCTAACAAGTACAACTCGTTTTTAGCCACTCTGCACTGAGCAAAATGACTAGAAAGAACTCCCCACAAAAGAAAGAATCAGAGCAACTCTCTCCCACAGAGTTACAGAATTTGGATTACAATTCAATGTCAGAAAACCAGTTCAGAAGCACAATTATAAAGCTACTGGTGGCTCTGGAAAAAAGCATAATGGATTCAAGAGACTTCATGACTGCAGAATTTAGATCTAATCAGGCCAAAATTAAAAATAAATTAAATGAGATGCAATCCAAACTGGAGGTCCTAACGACGAGGGTTAATGAGGTAGAAGAATGAGTGAGTAACATAGAAGACAAGTTGATGGCAAGGAAGGAAGCTGAGGAAAAAAGAGAAAAACAATTAAAAGATCACGAGGAGAGGTTAAGGAAAATAAATGACAGCCTCAGAAGGAAAAATTTACGTTTAATTGGGGTTCCAGAGGGCGCGAAAGGGACAGAGGACCAGAAAGTGTATCTGAACAAATCATAGCTGAGAACTTCCCTAACTTGGGAAGGGAAACAGGCATTCAGATCTAGGAGATAGAGAGATGTCCCCCCCTAAAATCAAGAACTTGGTTTTGGAATTAGGTTTAAATTCTGGTTCCTGCCTTTTGTTAGATGGTGTCAACCTGGACAGTAATTTCCTTGAAACTCGGCTTCTTCATCTGTGAAACAGACAGTATTAATATTTATCTTATCTGGGGCTTGTTAAGGATAAAGGAGATAGTGCATAAAAAATGGTAAAGATAGTATCTGACACACAGTAAGTGCTCAATAAAAGTTTTATAAAATAGGTAGAACATTTGAAATAGAGACAAAGCTGAGAAATCTGTATGGCTACTAGTCTTTGAGTTTATTTATTTTTAATTTTTTTTTAAATTTTTTTAAATTTTTATTTATTTATGATAGTCACAGAGAGAGAGAGAGAGGCAGAGACACAGGCAGAGGGAGAAGCAGGCTCCATGCACCGGGAGCCCGACGTGGGATTCGATCCCTGGTCTCCAGGATCGCGCCCTGGGCCAAAGGCAGGCGCCAAACCGCTGCGCCACCCAGGGATCCCTAGCCTTTGAGTTTAAATAATTATTTCACTTCCCAAGTAATATAAAAAAATTTGAAAGTATGCATTTTTTAAAAATTTATTTTATTTATTTTTAAAAGATTTTATTTATTCATGAAAGACAGAGCGAGAGAGAGAGGCAGAGACACAGACAGAGGGAGAAGCAGGCTCCATGCAGGGAGCCCAATGTGGGACTCAATCCCGGGTCTCCAGGATCATACCCTGGGCTGTAGGCGGCGCCAAACTGCTGCGCCACCAGGGCTGCCCTCTTTTCTTCTTCTTCTTCTTCTTTTTTTTTTTTTTTTTAAGATTTTATTTATTTATTCATGAAAGACACAGAGAGAGAGGCAGAGACACAGGCAGAGAGAGAAGCAGGCTCCATGCAGGAAGCCTGATGTGGGATCACGCCCTGAGCCGAGCCAAAGGCAGACACTCAGCCGCTGAGCCACCCAGACACCCCAAAAGTATGCATTTTCTAACTCAGTTTCAATCTTATTTCCAGGGATTTCTGATTCCTGCAGAATCACCCACACATGTTCATATGAGATGTTTGGGACAGACAGCATTTTTTGTAATAGCAAAACTGCTGGAAAAACATAAATATCCACTAATAGGGGAGTATTGAAAAATTATGGAATATCTATGCTATGAATTCTTATTTGTTAGAAATAAAATGAGGGAGATTAAATTTAATAACATGGACAAATCTCTAAGTGGTCAGCTTTATAGTAGTCAGCTTACTTTTTCTATAAAGGGCCAGCTAGTAAATATTTTAGGTTTTGCTGGCCATATACATCTTTGTCACATATCCTTCATTTTAATTTTTATTATTGTTTTTAAAGATTTTATTAAAAATATTTTATTTATTTGAGAGAGAGAGAGAGTGCACACAGAGGCAGAATGAGAGAAAGAAGCAGACTCCCCCTTGAGCAGGGAGCCTGATGCGGGGCTCAATCCCAGAATCTTGGGATCATGACCTAAGCTGAAGGGAGATGCTTAACTGACTGAGTCACCCAGGTGCCCCAAGGTTTTATTTTTAAGTAACTTCTACACCCAACATAGGCCTTGAACTTACAACCCCAAGATCAAGAGTGCTCCACCAACTGAGCCAGCCAGGCACTCCCACTTTAAGTTTTTAAAATCACTTTTTTTGTCTTAGATTTTATATATTCATGAGAGAGAGAGAGAGAGAGAGAGAGAGAGAAAGAGAGAAAGAGAGAGGCAGAGACCCAGGCAGAGGGAGAAGCAGGATCCATGCAAGGAGCCCGATGTGGGACTTGATCCCGGATCCAGGATGGGGATGGGGTAACTGGGTGACAAGCATTAAGGAGGCACGTGATGTAATGAGCACTGGGTGTTATATACAACTAATGAATCACTGAACTCTATCTCTGAAACTAATAATACACTATATGTTAACTAAACAATTAAAAAAAAAAAAAAAAAGAAAAAGAAATGTGAAGCCACTTGCCCAAGGTCATACAGCTGCTAAGTAGTGGAACCAGGACTGAAACCATGGTCTTAACCACTATGCTCCTGGAATTCCAAGGAGGTCCCAGAGCACATACACTGGGGGGGAACGATGCAGGAAGGGTTTTAGAAGAGGTGGATCTTGCAGAAGGGGCAGAGAGGGGAGGAAGGTCATCAGAGGGAATAGCAGGAGTTGAAGACACTTGAAGGAAAATGAAGTAGCACGTAGGCCACAGTGTCTAGGTGCTGAGGATCTCAGGGTGTAAGACTGAAGAAGTAGAAGCAGCAGGTCTGCCCTTCAAAGAATCTTAACTTGCACAGAATGTATTGGACAGAGCTGTAATTCTGGAACTCCAAGCCTTAGGTATACATGCAAAAATGCATATCTTGAACACACATGCACTATTTTTCCAATATATTTGGATACTTTTGTGATTAAAAAAACACAAATTCGGGCAGCCCGGGTGGCTCAGCGGTTTAGCACCGCCTTCAGACAAGGGCCCGATCCTGGGGACCCGGGATCAAGCCCCACATCGGCCTCCCTGCATGGAGCCTGCTTCTCCCTCTGCCTATGTCTCTGCCTCTCTCTGTGTTTCTCATGAATAAATAAATAAAATCTTAAAAAAAAAAACAAAAAACCCACTTCATTGAAGAGGGTAACTGATATCATGTTCCCTATTATTTTCTAAATAGTAGAGACCAAAGTACCTCTCTTTGAGAAGGGTTAGAACTGCTGCTTGAATAAGGTAATGGTTAAGAGCTCAGGCTTTGCTGAAGACAGACCAAGACTGAGTCTACTCACCATGTACTGGCTGAAAACTTTGGGCAAGTCATTTAGCCTTGTGTGTGTGTGTGTGTGTGTGTGTGTGTGTGTGTGTTTTAATTTGTAAAACAATAACAGCCATCCCTATTTTACAGGATAGCTCCCAGAGGTAATGCAAGTGCAGCAGGTGAAATGCTGTTTGGTCTGCAACAAGCACATAAGGAAAGTAGTTGTTGTTTTTTTAGATTTTATTCATTTGAGAGAGAGTGAGAGCATAAGCCTGGTGAGGGGCAGAGGGAGCAGCAGACTTCCTGCTGAGCAGGGAGCCTGATACTGGTCTTGGTCCTGGGATCTGGGATCATGACCTGACCTGAAGGCAGATGCTTAACTGCCTGAGACACCCAGGAAAGTAGTTGTTATTGAGGGGCAGAGGTGTTCATTAAATTACAAGAGGTGAAGGTTAAGGGCAGAGGGGTAACTGGAACCCAGAAGTCCTGACTCCCAGATCAGTATTTGTTCCCAGAATCTCTGTGCCCTCCAGAACTCCCAACACGCACACTGCAATGGCCTGCCTGCCTCCCAGCTTTCACTTACCTTAAAGAGGTGCGGGTGCTTGATGTAGATTCTCCCTCTGGTGCCCCCCATCCCCAGGGCCCTGAAAAGGAATGGAGGAGTGGTAAGGATTCCAGCAGCTACAGTCCTATGGGTGAGCCCCTGGGGTGCCCCCTCCCTCAGTGCCAAAGCTCTTAAACTTACTTGTTGGCTCGAGATCCCAACACAAAGGTGGTAGATTCATTCAGCCGGGCTGGGTCCCACTATGCAAAAGACAGAGATTGATGAGGATGAGGCTGACCTGGTGGGCAGGATAGAAATACTCTTCTCCTGCCTTCTCCTACCACCATCCATCCTCATCTACTATTCCAAACCGCTGATTCAAGAAACCAAGTACTGACAATAAAGACGTAAGATATAGTCTCTGGTCTGGGGCCGCAGACGTAATGTATAACCTTTTTTTTTTTTTTTTAAGATTGTATTTATTCATTCATGAGAGCCAGAGAGAGCCAGAGACATAGGCAGAGGGAGAAGCAGGCTTCTTGAGGGAAGCCTGATGTGGAACTCAATCCTGAGACCCTGGGATCATGACCCGAGCCAAAGGCAGATGCTCAACTACTGAGCCATCCAGGTGCCCTGTATATATAATTATACCAGCATGAGACAGGTGGGGATATAGGTGTTGGATGTGAAGGATGCCATGGGGGAGGGCAATAGGAAGGTTCCCTTATAGAGCAAATTCCCAAGTTAATTGTGGAAGGGCAGATGGGAGGAAGAAAGACCAATATAGGATGAATGGCAGGAAGTGAGAGTGGACTTGGCATGCTGGAGAAACCACAAGCAATTCTGTGCAGCTATAAGGCGAGAGAGCACAGATTAGGGAGTGGTAACAGATGAGATTGGAGAGGGGCAGTGAGGGGCTAGGCCTGGGTGTGCTGCTTTTAGGGGTTTGCATTTTATTTATTCTGTAGGCCCTGGGGAGTCACTGAGGTTTCCCAACAGGGAGAGCCAGATTTGCTTGAAAGACAGCTCACTCACCCACAATGTGGCTAATGGATTCAAAGTGGCAAGATGACAGGCAGTGAGTGGTTTAGAGGCTGCTGTACTAAAGGTTTCTGAAAGAAGATGAGGGTTTGAGCTCTGACAGCAATAAGGATGACAACAAGGGAAGAGAAGCTGTGATCTATTGTGAAGCAGAATCAACCAGGACCTGAGTGGACGTAGACGGAATGAGGGGAAGAGGGAAAGATGACTAAAGTCAAGAATGTCAAAGAGGGTCTCGGAAGAAAGATTCTGACTGTAACTTCGGATAGGCTGAGTTTGAAGTGCTAGGGAAATTCCAGGCAGGGAAGCCTAGCAGACAGCAGGAGACAAATTTTATTATTATTTTTTATTTTTTTAAAGATTTTATTTATGAAAGCAGAGAGAGAGAGAGAGAGAGAGAGAGAGAAAGGCAGAGACACAGGCAGAGGGAGAAGCAGGCTCCATGCAGGGAGCCTGATGTGGGACTTGATCCAGGTCTCCAGGATCAGGCTCTGGACTGAAGTGCTAAACCGCTGAGCCACCAGGCTGCCCCAGGAGACAAATTTTAAACAAGAGACATGTGCAACAAAGAGGTATGGCAGCTTTGCACACTCAGGTCCCTGAGATCCTAAGAGTGAATGAGATCATTCATAGCAACTTTAGAAGCAGGAGTGGGCCAGTGAGACAATTCTGAGGAATGCCCACTACATGGATCGCTGCTGAAGAAGAACTCACGAGAGAGAGAAGGAATGTCTGGAGAAAAACAGAAAGGTCAGGGAAATGTATGATCTTTGGCTCTAAAGGAGAGTTTAAGACGAAAGGCATGGTCACCAGGTAGGATCAGAGAGGGCCAGTAACCCCGAAGGTGGAGCATTTCTACTGGGATAGCCTCAACCAGGCACGTGGAACTTTCACCTACCTTACTAGGCTTCCATATGTGATTTTACCTGAAGAGAAGATTCTATTGCTAAAAGAGCTTGCCAACAATCATTCTGGAGGCAACAGAGGCTAATGGTTACGAGCAAAGGCTCTGGTGGCAATGGAACTTGGCTTTGAGACTTGGCTTGACCATTTGGCAGCTTGTGACTCTGAGCAGGTCTCTAAGCTTTAATATAAGAGCAGGTCTCTAAGCCTTAATTTAAGATAACAACACTTAATACACTACACCACAACAGAGTAACAATATATCTCGTAAGATTGTTATAAAGATTAAATGAGATGACATACAAAAGATTTAGGGCAGGGTCTGTCATATATTAAGCACCCCTAGTTCCAATCCCAGTTTAAGATCTTCTGGGAGGCCAGCAGGGTTGCAGGTGCCGGGTGGGGGTTGGGGAATAGGTTCAGTGGCTCTGGAATGGCGTGCACACATCCCTCATGGTGGGTCCAGGGCCTTGACTGGGTCTCTCTGGGACAGTGGTCACTGCCGTGCTTATATAATCATACCTTGGGGCCTTCTCGGCGAATTGGTTCACAGGACTTTGGTTTCCATCTGATTGGAAGGAAAGAAGAAAGGTGACTCCTCCGAGGTGAGGCCTAGGGCTGGACCAAGCCTGCTGGTGGTGGTGGGAGTTCCTCACACACTCTTGCTTTGGCCCTGGTGGTCTTTCCTCCTTGTAACCCATTGGAGGAGGTATGAAGACAAAATGCCATTCTAGGATTGGCTCTGGGATTACCTAGCCATGCAGGCAGGTCCAGGAAGCTCTCTGAGCTGTCGTTTCCTCCTCTGTGAAAAGGAAGGAACAACAGCAACTGTCCCTCCTCCTGTGTTTGTGAGCCTCAGAGCTGCTTCAAGGGGGGGACCCAGTCATGATGTGACGGCCTCACTGCTCTGTCTCTTAAGCCAGTGGTTTCAGACTGTCCCTGCTGCTCCCAACCAGACCGGTGTGGCTTTCTCGATCAGACTTCCACATAAAGTTTTATTTGAAAAAACTATTCCGTTGCTTCAAAAACCATTGTAATACTATTTTGCTCATTAGCTTGGTTGACCTTGGATAAAAATTCTGTTTCCCGATTTACAAAATTAATTACACCTTCCCTAGAGGGTGGTTGCAAGGATTAAAAGATAATGTACGGTGTTTAGAGCAGTTATGCAATGTTAGAAACAGCTCTGGTATTTAATCAAGCTGGGCTGAACAGTTCTGGGGCAAAAGCAGGATAAAATAGTGTCCTCTTCTTGCTGCCTTCTTTGCCCATCCCTCAAACCAGACTAACCCTCCTCCATGGCGACTCAAATAGCTGGATCTGATTTCAGCAGGTGAGGAACTCTGGCCTCTCTCCCTCCAGGCCCACCCTCGCTCCACTCTCAACACACTGCTGCCCCCTACTCACACCATGCCAGCGGCTGCCCGGTCATTCGACAGCATGTGTCCAGGAGGCCGTCCTTTCCTCTGCCAGAAAGAACAGCCGTCAGAGGCCTGACCCTGTGGGAAGCCCCAGCCCACCACACTGGCAGGCCCAGGGTCATTTGTTGGAGATGGCCTTCCAAAGAGACCAAATGATGCTTGAGAGCAAACAGGGAGAGTTAACAGTCTCCAGGGGTCATACTTCTCATGCTAGAAAGGCCCCACATGTGTGGAAAAAGCCCTCTACCTTCTTCTGGAGTTGTAGGGCTTTTTCTCAGGCAGAAAATATGGAGATGAGTTACCTTTTTGGGAACAGGGCTTCCTCGATGGGCACATTCCTCTTCTGTCTGTCGGCCACGCTGAAGAAAAATAGAAGGGAGGGGTCAGTGGAGAGTCAGTGCCTGGGAGCGGCAGGTCCCTGGGGGCTGGAGAAGACAGAGTCCTGGACTGTACACTCAGGCCCCTCCCTGGGCTGGGCCTCGGAAGCTCTCCCAGCATGATGCCATTTGGACCTGGTCCTACGAATGAGTAATCTGTGGAAGCTCCCCGGGTCCACAGAGTTCATCTGCCTCCCAGCTGCATCGGTCTCCCCCTCTAACACCCCAGACACAGACAAGTGATTCTGACCTTTATCCCTGGAAGCTCATGGGCCAATCTGGGTATTACTTTTTCTCCATCTGAAAACAGGAGTTTAGCCTGAAGGGAAAAGACCAAGTGTTAACAGTCACTATTTTGGTGGGTAATAGCTGGGTTAAAACTCCAAACTGGGTTGAAATGTTTTCATGGTCAGTAAAAGGCACCCCAAGATGTGCATATATGTAGATATGTTTTTTTTTTTTTAAACCTTAAGTACAGTTGACCCTTGAACAATATGGGTTTGCACTGCACAGGCCCACTTATATTTTTTTCAATTAAATAAAAACAGTACAATACTACAAATGTATTTTCTCTTCCTTATGATTTTCTTAGTAACATTTTCTTTTCTCTAGTTTATTTTACTATAAGAATACAATCTGTAAAACATATACAAAATAGGTGTTAATCAACTGTTGATATTATTGGTCAAGTTTCTGGTCAACATAAGTCATTAGTAGTTTTTTGGAGTCAAAAGTTTATATGGGGGAGTGCCTGGCTGGCTCAGCTGGTAGAGCATGTGGCACTTCCCTGGTTTTCCTCCTACTTGCCTGGCCATTCTCTGTTGGCTTTCTTTGGTGGCTTATCATCCTCAATGTGGTTCATTCTGTCTTCTTCCATTTGGTACTCTATCTGCTCTCATCATGCTCACAGCTTCAATTAACATCAATAAATTGATGACGCCCATATTTTAAAAAAATGTGTGTACAGTTGACACACAATGTTGACTATGATTTTTTCTCTTGAGCTGTGGCCTCTTCTTTGAGCTCCAGATTCATATAACAGTCTTCCTGGTGTCTGTTGTGTGGAGGTCCCAAATTTGCTAAGTCCAATACTGGGTTCATGAACCTTCTCCAAACATTGCAGTGAAGAGTGTACAAGCCTCTGTGTGAAATTATGTGCATGTTTTGCAGTAATTCATACTGTCTGCCTAACCAGACTGTAGGTTTTAGAAGAATAGGAACCCTGTGTGGTCCTTTGCCATTTGTTCCTTCATTTTCTCCTTCATTCATGCATGCAGTCATTTAGCACACACTCAGTGTCCACACATTCAGTCATATTCTAGGACTGGGCATACCGCAGTGAACCAGTGAACTCTTGTAAAGCTCAAGCTTTCAGCAGAGGTGGGGGTGGAAAGGGAAACAGAAAATAAATTCATCAATAAGTAAGGTGACAGAGATTACCTGAAGGTGGGGAAGGAGATGGGGGGGCTACTTTATTTATTTTAAAAAAGATTTTACTTATTTATTTTAGAGACACAGAAAGAGAGCATGAGCGGTGGGGAGGGGTATAGGGAGAGGGAGAATCAGATTCCCTGCTGAGCAGGGAGCCTGACTTGGGGCTCAATCCCAGGACTCAGAGATCATGACCTGAGCCAAAGGCAGACCTTAGCTGATGAGCCACCTAGGTGTCCCTGGGGAGCTACTATAGATGGAGTGGCCAAGGAAGGCCTTTCTGATGAGGCAATATTTGAGCTAAATCTGAAGAAAAGGAGGCAGCTATTGAAAGAGTTAAGGACAGAACAGCAAGTGCAAAGACCCTGAGCTTGGTGTAAATGGAGAAGCAGAAAGGATTCCAGTACAGCTAGAAGACAGCCAATGAGGGAGTAATGGGATGGGATGAGTTAAAGAAATGGGCAGGAGCCAGTCCAGGTAGGGCTCTGGTGATCACGTTGAGATATCAGGGTTTTATTCTGCTTGCAGTGGGAAGTCACTGGGTTTTAAAGAGGAGAGGAACACACTCTGGTTCATCTTTAAAAGGATAGGTCTGCCTGCTGTGAGAATGGATGGGGAGAAGGCAAGAATGGAAGCATCTCAGGGCTGATACACACATCTGGGAATTAACAGCAGTTAAACTGGTTTAAAGTGTCAGGACTGGAGGGAATCAGCTAGAACGAGAGTGAACCACAGAAGAGAAGACGAGCTGGTCCAGGAAGCCAAGGATGAGTGGATGTAAAGTCAAGGCACTGGAAGTGAGAAAGGAGTGTTCCAAGAAACATGAAATGATCCCTGTGACAAATGCCACCAAGAAGTTGGGTAAACTGAGGATAGTTAGGGTCCACAGGATTTGAAAACATGGAGGTTACTGATCATCCTGATATAAAAGAGGGGTTTCAGTGAAGTGGTGGGGACTGAACAAAATGAGCAAAAGAATGAACAGGAGGTGACAAAGTGGAACCAGCAATAGCCACCTTCCCCAAAGTTGAGCTGTCAAAGGGAACAGAGACAGTGTGGCAGCTAAAGGAGACCATGGGTTCAAGAGTGGAATTTCTCCTCATTGTATTCCTAGTGCCCAGTGAATGAATGCATGTGTACAAAAATATACAGAGGGAAACTAAAAAAAAAAATGTACTAAAACGTTAATAGAAGTTATTGCTGGTAAGGAGATTATTAGAAATCTTAGTTTTCTTCCTTATGATTTATATTGTCTAATTTTATTTTTATTTATTTATTTTAAAAAAGATTTTATTTATTTATTCATGAGAGAGACAGAAAGAGAGAGGCAGAGACATAGGCAGAGAAGCAGGCTCCATGCAGGGAGCCAGATGCGGGACTCAATCCCGGGACTCCAGGATCATGCCCTGAGCTGAAGGCAGACACTCAACCACTGAGCTATCCAGGCATCCCTATGTTGTCTAATCTTAATATAAACCAGCAGCAGGTAACATTTATTGAGTCTTTGTTACTGATCTAAATGCTTATGCTTTAAGAGTATTACCACAGGTCCCAGGTCCCTCTCTTTCTCTCTGCGTCTTTCATAAATAAAACCTTAAAAAACAAACAAACAAAACAAAACAAAACAAAACAAAACAATCCTATATATCCATTTTGCAGATGAGAAAACTGAGATTTAGTAAGGTGAGGTAACTCACCTCAAGTCATACAGCTAGTCAGTGGTAAAGTCAGGACCTCCTATCTGGACAGTGCAAATCAAGAGAAAGCCTGCATTCTTAACTATCATGCCACATTTTTCTTTTTTCTTTCTTCTTCTTCTTTTTTTTAAAAAATATTTTATTTATTCATGAGAGACAGAGAGAGAGAAGCAGAAACACAGGAAGAGGGAGAGGCAGGCTCCTTGCAGGGAGCCCCATTTGGGACTCGATCCCAGGACCCTGGGTTCACGCCCTGAGCCCAAGGCAGACACTCAACTGCAAGCCATCCAGGAGCCCCATGCCACATTTTTCTTAACAGATGTATATTACTTGATTAAAATGAACAAACAAAAACAACTACCATGCAAACAAAAAATGCAAGGCAAAGGGTTACAGAATAGATTAGCCATTTCTCCCTAAGAAATTGCCAGAAAGGGGTAGCTAAGGAGATTAGGGAGCATGACTGAGATGGCCAATGATGTGGTGCTTCAAGTGCAAACAAGCAAATCAAGCCTTAACCCAAACAAAAACCCCTCTCTAATTGTCTCATGTCCAGTCTGAAGAATCTCTTCATGCAACAAGAAGTTCTGTATGCAGTTTAGACAAGGGGACCCCAAAGAACTTCCAAGTATCCTGGGCAACCTAAAGCCAGGCTCTGTTGTGAGGCAGTTGTGTATTATAATTATGAATAGAACTTCCAAGTATTTAATATCTAGCAGGTTCTGTGTTGTATGCACCCACACTGTGCTGGTAGTAGATGTGTATTTATTTTCTCATTTAATCCTCAAAGCAAACCACTGGGATTCCTACTCTCAATTTTAGGGATAAGGAAACTGAGGAACAGAAAGGTCAAAAAAGACTTGTTTGAAGTTTCTTGATTTGTCTGGTTTCCAGCTGGACTTTGGGCTTTCTACTTTCCTGTGTTCCAATTCCTGTGCTCTGATCACCCATTGTCTCTGTTCCACACTCCAGCTTCCCAGTCATATCAAAACTGGCAAGGGGGACTGCGCACGAGGTAGTTGCAGGGACTCAGGAGACTGTAAAGGTGTACCCATCCACGATCTGGGAGTACAGATCATGCCCAGTTCACTTTAATATTGTCTTTCATGGAGACTCCTGAAGAGTTTCATACATTTCCCTTCCAATCTCTAGGGCAGATTCCCAAACCAATCTCCTTATGGCCACCAGAGTGAGCTTTCTTTTCTCTTTTCTTTTCTTCTTTCTTTCTTAGATTTTATTTATTTATTTATTCAAGAAAGACAGAGAGAGAGAGAGGCAGACACAGGCAGAGGGAGAAGCAGGTTCCATGCAGTCCTGATGCGGGACTCGATCCCGGGACCCCAGGATCACGCCCTGGACCAAAGGCAGGTGCCAAACTGCTGAGCCACCCAGGGATCCCCCAGAGTGAGCTTTCAAAATGCAAATCTCAGTAGGTAGCTCTTTTGCTTAAAACTCTACACCTATCATTTGGCTTGATTTGTCTCTGCTTACCTTTCCAACCTCACCATGTATCATTCTCTCTCCACTTTCTGAAACTAGTAACCTTGGCTTCTTTGTGTCTCTTGGATGGACTCTGCTTTCTCTTGCCCCCAAGCTCTGAACCTTTTAGTGTACTCTTCATTGCCTCATATGCTGAGAGCATTTAGAACAGTTCCTAATTACAGATCTATTGTACAATTAACGGAGCAACGTCAGGAATCTGGGGGTAAAGACTATGTCTGTTTTGACAGCGCTGTTGGGGCCTGGCACAGAAATGGCACACAGGAAGCTCTCAGTACATATTAGCTGGAGAGGTAAAAAACTCAAGAAAGCATTCTGGGATGCGGTTGAGACTGAAGGTTTATCAATTTAATTTTGATTCAATTCAAACTTATAAGACCATTAACAAACTGCCATGTTTTATCATCAGCAGATGTTATAAATGACTGTAACATACTACAGTCCCAGAGTGAAGTAATGAGTTGGCCTCCTACGAGTCTGGTTAGCTTAAATGTAAGACCATGAGAAACAGATGAGCTTTTATTGTACTAATGATATAGTTCCGCCCTCTCCAAAGCTGAGGCGCAGGCCCTGGTCTTGCTCATTTCTGAGGCTGTGCCTGAGCAGGCTGGCCAGCCTACCTTCCAGAAGACATTACTCTCTCTCTCCTGAGAATCACCCTCTTAGGACTAAGCTCAAACCAGTCTGTGGCTCTGAGTGTGAAGAAATTTCCATCTCTAACAGCTAGTGGTTTCACAGTCAAGTACAGAATCTGGGTGATGCTGACAATTCCTATTAATAAGAACAGCTGACAGCGCAAACAGGTTCACTTCTGTTTTGGGAACATGGGCATTTTTAGACCTGATGTCATGCCTCCTGAGCACAGCCCATGAGGCAGGGAGGCAGAAAGGGTGACAGGCCCCACAGTACCAAAAGGGGCTATGACTACTTGGAGAGTGAAGTCACCACTTGCAGAGGTGAGAGAGTCCCCAGCTATTCTACCTCTGGCTTGTTCTGAGCCACAGTTTCTTCATCTGGACACTAGGGATTAAAATATGCCTCCTGGGAAGCCAATGAACTAAAGCGTGTGAAAGCATCTATCCTGGCACCTGGCACAGAGTAGCCACTTCCCTTCTATCAGCAACAGCTCCAGGTCCTCTCTGGAGGTTAGTGGCTTGTCAGACATCTCCCAAAATATCATAGAAGTGACTACACTTCTTAGCAAAGCCCTGAGGACTAAGCCCAGGCCTACATCTCTGCATCTCTTGTCCCTTCAGGTCTCACCTGCTCCAGGCAGCTCCGACAGGCCTCCTGGATCAGCTGCTCTGCGTCCACTTCTTCCCCGACATTGTCTCTGACGTTCAGTGCTGCCTTCTGGAAGAACTAGGGAGAAGTGCAACAGAAGACAATGTCAGAAGATCTGCTAATTTTCAACAACTTGAAGGAAACTGATTATGAAAGAGAAGCTTTTATCTTACTCTCATACAGAAGGGAAAAGCGATTATGAATGTGGCTTTCACATCAGACAGATTTAGAGTTCAATCCTAGGCTGTACTTTATCCTGTCTTAAGGAGGGTAATGATCATCGAAGTGCCCAGAGTCTGGTCATTACAGCATTAATGTTAAAAGTGTGGTGACATTATGGATGATTTCTTTCTTTTTTTGCTTATCTATAGTCTCTCAATTTTTACAATATATCTGTATTAGTTCTGCAGAAGAGAGAAGAATGACAGTGCCTGCAGTGAACAACCCAGGGCAAGCCAGAAGAGTCTGAGAGCAGAAGGTCCTCCCTGAATTCTGAGTTTGCCCAATTGGGACTGGCAGCATGAGACTTGGTCAGAGTCCATGGACACCAGCAGTCTCAATCAGCAGGGGAAGGTAAAGGGACAAGGTTCCTCCACTGGGGATGAGGGAGAGCTGGAGCCTGAAAACACTGAGGAAGAGGTGATGGGAGGTCCCAAGTGGAGGCACTTGGAAACACATTCATAATAAGAGTCCGAGTAGTGTCTTTAGAAGACAATGTCATACAGAAAAATTCTGCACCTATAACCACTGCTCCTATTATGGGAGACAACTATGGGGATGTATTTTCTTTAAAAAATTTTAAGTAGGCTCCATACCCCCCAACCTGGGGCTTGAACTCATGACCCTGAGATTAAGAGTTCCATGCGTGGGGTCCCTGGTTGAGCAGGCCGACTCTTGATTTCAGCTCAGGTCATGATCTCAGGGTTGTGAGATTGAGATCCACACAAGGTTTCATGCTCAGTGGGAAGTCTGCTTCTTTCCCTCCCTCTGACCTCCCTCCATTCACATTCTCATAAATCAATCAATCAATCAATCAATCTTAAAAAAAGAGAGAAGAAAAAAAGAGTTGTATGCTGTACTGCCTGAGCCAGCTACTCCCCAAGGGGATGTACTTTTATTTTATTTTATTTTATTTTATTTTATTTTATTTTTTAATTAATTAATTAATTAATTAATTTATGATAGTCACAGAGAGAGAGAGAGAGAGAGAGAGAGAGGGGCAGAGACATAGGCAGAGGGAGAAGCAGGCTCCATGCACTGGGAGCCCGACGCGGGATTCAATCCAGTGTCTCCAGGATCGTGCCCTGGGCCAAAGGCAGGCGCCAAACTGCTGCGCCACCCAGGGATCCCTGTACTTTCATTTTATATTTAGCAAGGTCAAATGCCTGCTATCGTTAATGTCCAACCAAGGAGAAGAACAAGAAGGTTTGGATTAGAAACCTCACAAATTCTTCAGGCCAAATTAAACAAATGGTCAGATGAAATTTCATTTCATTTCATTCATTTAAAGATTATATTCATTTATTCATGAGACACACAAAGAGAAGCAGAGACATAGGCAGAGGGAGAAGCAGGCTCCGTGCAGGAAGCCCGATGTAGGACTCGATCCTGGAACTCCAGGATCATGCCCTGAGCTGAATGCAGGCGCTTAACCACTGAGCCACCCAGGCATCCCATGAATTTCATTTTAAAAGAAAAACCCTAATGAAAAAAATAAAACAAACAAAAATAAAACAAATCCCTAAGAACTAAAGATTAATACTAGTGTTCAATATTGATTACTGGGTAAGTGGGTAAGTGAAAGCTAGCTAAAACAATCTGGATTCTTCACAGCCAGCCTGTGAGGTGGGAAGTGTAATGAACATACAGGGGGTGACTGTAAGCAATCTCTGAACCTAAGAATGAAATCTGGTCCCACAGAAGGCATTTGCAAATGCTGCTGGGAGAAAAACAAAATTGTACAAGCTTCTGGACAGAAATTTTCTTGAAGAAGATGTTTTCCGTTCCTTTTTTAAGAAAAAAAATTTTATTCATTTATTTGAAAGAGAGCATGCGCATGTGTGCACATACACATGAGTGGGGTGGAGGGTGAGAGGGAGAAGCAGACTTCCCACTGAGTAGGGAGCCAGACTCAGGGCTTAATCCCAGGACCGAGATCATGATGTGAGCTGAAGTCAGATGATTAATGGACTGAGCGACTCAGATGCCCTTGTTTTCCTTTCTATCCACCAATTCATCTCTAGAAATCTATCCCCCAGAGAGACTCTCACAAGTGAATGAACATGTGCTCTCCAAATGTTCAGTGTAGCACTATTTGTAATAGAGAAAAACTGAAAATAATCCAAATGTTCTTGAGACTATAGAATTAAATTGTGGTACCTCTATACAATAGGGTACTCTGCAACTGTTACAAACAAATCAGGCTGATGGGGTACCTGGCTGGCTCAGTCAGTAGAGCACATGACTTTTGCTCTCATGGTTGTGAGTTTAAGCCCCAAGTTGGGCCTAGAGATTACTTTAAAAAAAAAAAAAAGAAAAAAGAAAAAAAAGAACCATGATCTAGAAACATGACCAAATTATATCATTTTTTTTTTAATTTATGATAGTCATACAGAGAGAGAGAGAGAGAGAGAGAGAGAGAGAGAGGCAGAGACACAGGCAGAGGGAGAAGCAGGCTCCATGCACAGGGATCCCGACGTGGGATTCGATCCCGGGTCTCTAGGATCGCGCCCTGGGCCAAAGGCAGGCGCCAAACCGCTGCGCCACCCAGGGATCCCCCAAATTATATCATTAAATGAAAACATTGAGCTGCAGAACAGTGTGTGTAAAATAATGCCATGTACTTTTTGAACGTGTGCACACGTACCTGCCCATAAATAAATATAGGAGACCTATGGTCACTGTTAATAGTTTGGTATCTCTAGGAAGTTTTAGTGACTTTAGGTTTTTACTTTTTAAAATATCTGTATTATTTTCCCCAATATTTTATGAAAAATTTCAAACATCAAGTTGAATTATTCCATCAGTGAACACTAACATCTACCATGTTGAGTCTATAACATCTTACCGTATGTTATCACATATCTATTTACTCATGCCTTCGTCCATCCATCAATCTATTTTATAAGATATATTAGAATATTAAAAAAATAGGGATGCATTTAATAATTGCAGAAATAAAGCAATAATGATGAATAATGTCTTAGATGAGATCAGCCATACCTAGAAGTTATTATCCTAACCATTTTTAAGACATTGGATACTTGAAATTTGGGGACAATGTCAAACAAAGTGATCAGAGGAGGTCAGTCAGCAGTGTGAACTTACCTGAAGTGAGGATATAATCTTTTCAGCCTCTTGTCTGAAAACAAGGGTGATGAAGAGGTATCCTGACAGATTATATTAAGAAGGGAGCCCAGAGTTAAAAATTGTGTCTATCCAGCATTTGTCCAGGAGAGAAAGTTGTTGAATTATGGTATCTGCTATTGGGAAGCAATAAGGAGAGGGCTTTGGAGGCAGGCAATCCTGGACTGAATCTTGGCCTAGTCTTTTCCTAGCAGCTTAAACTCTTTACTTCTGCATATGTAAAGGTGAGGTAGGAGAATACATGGTGCAGTCTAGAATATGCAATAATTAGGGGTAGTAGTAACAGGGTATACAGCAAAGTATGGCTGGGATCTGATTATAGCAAGCCCTATGTGCCATGTTAAGGAATCTGGGTTTTATCTAGAAGGTAATGGAAAGTCACCAAGGGATTTTTTTTTAAAGATTTTATTTGAGAGAGAGAGAGAGAGAGAGCGCGCGCGCGCACGCAAGCATGAGTAGGGGGAGGGACAGAGGAAGAGGGAGAAACAGGGCTCCTGAGCAGGGAGCAGGGATCCTGACATGCGGCTCAATCCCAGGACCCAGAGACCATGACCTGAGCTGAAGGCAGGTGCCTAACTGACTGAGCCACCCAGGTGCCCACCAAGGGATTTTATTTTATTTATTTGTTTTTTTAAAGATTTTATTTATTTATGATAGACATAGAGAGAGAGAGAGAGAGGCAGAGTCACAGGCAGAGGGAGAGGCAGGCTCCATGCCAGGAGCCCAACGTGGGACTCGATCCTGGGACTACAGGATCGCACCCTGGGCCAAAGGCAGGCGCTACATTGCTAAGCCACCCAGGGATCCCCAAGGGATTTTAAATAGAGGAGTGACACCCTTATATTTATACTTTAGAGGTCACTGGCAGCTGTATGGATGCAGGGGAAGAAGAGCAGCAGTTGGAAATTGTAGTAGGAGCCTTGAACCAAGGCAGAGGTGAGGAAGAAGAAAGGTATGCAAGACAGATTGTGAAGTGGAATGTACAGGACTCTGGGTGGAGAAGGTGAAGGAAAGGCAGAGCCCTAGGTTTCTGGTTTCTAAGTGAATGTAGTCCAATTCAAACTTCACGTGTCCAAAACTGAGCTCCTGATTCCCCCTGCCTGTTCCTGTTTTCCTCATATCAAGTCAGTGGCAACGTTGTTGTTATAGCTGCCCTGGACAGATAACTTGCATGATTACCTTAGTTGTTCTTTTACCCTGCACATCTGAATCATCAGCAATACCTTTGTCTTATTTATTTTTTATTTAAAGATTTTTATCTATTTGACAGAGAGAAAGAAGAGAGTGAGCACAAGTGAAGGGAGAGGCAGGAAGAAGCAGACTCCCCACTGAGCAGGGAGCCTGATGAAGGGCTTAAGCCGAGAACCCTAAGACCACGACCTGAGCCAAAGGCAGACACTTAACTGACTGAACCTCCCACACCCCTTTAAAATACATATGGAATGGGATTCTTTCCCAATACCCTTACTGCTAACACTCAAGCCACTATCCTCTCAAGCCTCCTAACTGATTCTCCTGCAGGTGATTCACATCAGTCAGACTGACCCTTTAAAAATGTTTAGATCAGGGCAGCCCTGGTGGCTCAGTGGTTTAGCGCCACCTTTGGCGGGGCATAATCCTGGGGACCCGGGATCAGGTCCCACGTTGGGCTCCCTGCATGGAGCCTGCTTCTCCCTCTGCCTGTGTCTCTGCCTCTCTCTCTCTGTGTCTCTCATGAATAAATAAAATCTATAAAAAATATTAAAAAAATGTTTAGATAAAAAAAAAAAAAGTTTAGATCCAGTGCTCTGCCCAAAAGTCTAAAAGGGCCTCTATTTTACTCAGAGTAAACCCCAATATCCTTACCATGGCCTCAAAGGTTCTGCATGAACTGGGCCCCTATTTTCTTTGATTACCTCTCCTTATTCTCCTCCTGGCTCAGTCTGCTCTAGCCACACTGGAGACTTTTTTTTTTTTTAAAGATTTTATGTATTCATTCATTAGAGAGAGAGAGAGAGAGGCAGAGACACAGGCAGAGGGAGAAGCAGGCTCCACACAGGGAGCCTGACATGGGACTTGATCCCAGGTCTCCAGGATCCCACCCTGGGCTGAAGGTGGCACTAAACCGCTGAGCCACTGGGGCTGCCCGAGACTTTGTTGCTTTGAGTGTCCAAGCACACTCCTGCCTCAGGGTGTCTGCTCTTGTTCCCTCTGCCTGGGGTGTTTTCCCCTGATGTGTCCACACAGCTTGTTTTTCTCTCCCTTTATTCAGGTGTCTGCTCACATGTGGCTTTCCTGGACACAATCTATGAAACAGCACTACTGTTCCCCACTGGTTACTCTCTCCCCCTTCTCTCTGGCATTTCCTAGCATAGTACTTATTTGTTTAAAGAGGGCAGAGACACTGTTCATTTTGTTTGCTGCTGCATCCTCAGTGCCTGCTATAATGGTGGGTGCTCAGTACATGCTTCTTGAATGAATAAACAAACATAAGAGGAAGAGGTTTAGGAAGAAAGAGTTCAGCTCTGGACATGCTGTTTCAAGCATCTAGGGGACAATCAGGTAGAGTCATGTGGAAGTTTATTTATAGGCCTAGAAAGGAATTTTAAATAATAATAATGTTGATCCTGTTAAACAAATAAGAAAGACACTTGTTTGTAACATGGTGCAGAGCACATTAAACTTAAATTATTTTATCCTCATAATAGCTTGGCGAAAGAGGTATTCAAATTACCTCTAAAGAGGGCGAAAAAAGTTCTCAGGGATTCAGAATTGGAAAACCTGACTCATCTGTTTGTACCAAAAAGAGCGAGGGGGATTGTAATGTAGGAAAGGTCTGCCCTTGCATCTCTGTACCTCTCACCTTCATATACTTGTTGAAGACCGTCTGGATCTCCTCGTTGATGCTAGGCTGCAGGACAGCTCGAAGGAGGTCCATGGAAATGGCAGGATCTGTGAAACTGCATTCAGGAGGGAGACACAGTCAGGGGTCATGTCCCAAACATATCTTTCCTAGTCTGCCCAGCCAATTATTGACACAGGCTCCTTTAATAACAGTAATAGCTTCTATTGAAAACAAGCTATGTGCCCAGGTTCTGTGCAAATGAAACATATGTATGGCTTTATTCCATTTTCATAAGAACCCTACAAAATAAGTATTATTTTTTAAAGTGTTTTATGAAATACAAAGTCTATACACTTTTTTTTTTTTTTCATTTTAACAAATAGTTTTAGTGAACATCCACTTAATCACTACTCAGGTCAAGAAATTTAATCAGGATCCCATGGGTCCATTGTGCTCTCTCCCTTCACTGAGATAAATACTACTATTAGCCTCACTTCTTTCTTTAAAAAAATAAAAAAAAAGATTTTATTTATTCATGAGACACACATAGAAAGAGGCAGACACAGGCAGAAGGAGAAGCAGGCTCCATGCAGGGAGCCCGATGCAGGACTCCATCCCTGGACTGAGAGCATGCCCTGAGCTGAAGACAGACGCTCAACCACTGTGCCACCCAGGTGCCCCAGCCCCACTTTTTTCTAAACCTCTATGCTATTTTGCCTCTTTAGAGCCCTCAACCACAGAGCGAGTGAGTGTTAGGATCTTAGGCACTGCTGAATTCATGATTCCTCCTATTTTGTACAAGAGTTCAGAGGTGGCAATGATTCAACCAAGGTCACATCCAGAGTGACAAAAGCCGAGTCTCCTTTTTCCTAGTCCATTGCTCCTTCTAACAGCTGCTGATCTCTCTTCAGCTCTGTGTAGTGGGGACCCCAAGGGTGCCATCCAAGCCAATCAATGCCGGGGAGGTCAATACTCAGGCCCAGCCTTACCTTGTTGTCATCTGTGAGCGGCGGCCCCTTCGCTGCACCTGCCTGTGCTTTATCATTATGTTCCAAGGGTTCTGTGGGGACCAAGGGAACAGATGTCACCGAGGCTTGTGACACTAGGGTACAGGTGGACGGTGAGTATGAAGTTAAACGTGGACACCTCTGCTTCTCAGGTACTGTCAGCATCTCTCCCACCCTCGGGTAGGCGGGAGGGCAGCGGTTGAAAGGTCCTGCCGGGGTGGAGGAACTGAAGTTTCCTGCCTGGAAAAGTCCCAACCCCACCCTTTCTGGGATGGGAGAGGGAAGGGAACCAGTGTTTACCGAGGGACCACTCTGGGGCTGCTAGCGTGCTGGGCGCTCTGCTCGCCTTTACACCCCATCCCCGTAACAACTTTACGAGGCAGGCACCAATCCTCTCCATTTTACAGAAGAGGAAACTGGAGCTCAGAGGTGACAGGACCGGCTCACATCGCCTAGCCTGGAGGGCGGCACCAGAATTTGAATCCGGGTGGTCGGACTGCGAAAACGCCACCGCCCTGGGCAGCACCAGCCGCCGCGTTCTCTCGCCCGCGGGCCAGGGTCCCGGGAGCCCGAGGCCCAGCCGGCCCGAGCCCAGCCCCAGCCCCGGCCCCGGCCTTCCCGGGGGCGCCCTCACCGTGAGTACCAGCTGCCCCGCTGCGCCCGCGTCGCCCAGCTCGGAGCCGCCCCGCTCTGCCCCGCCGGGTCCCCGCGGCTGCTCGGCGTCGCCAGTGGCCCCCATGGCTCCTCCGGCGCCCCCCAACCTCAGCCCGACTCTGCCACCGGCCGGAAAGTGGCCCTGTGACGTCATTGGAGGGCGCCGCGAGCCGGCCCGGAAGCGCGACGCGGCGAGCCGCGGGGTTTCCATGGGAACCGCAAGGCCGCGTCCCGCTGGGGCCCGGAAGCAGGCAGGCGCTGTGAGCCGCGCGGCGGGGGCTTCTTCTGCGGCCCGGCCGGCTCCTCGGGTGCGGACTGTGGGTATTTGGCCCGGGAGCGCTCCCCGCTGGGCCAAGGCGGGTGGAGAAGTGCGGGGCAGGAAGGACGAGAGCGGGCTCTCGGGGCTGGAGCTTAGGTGCGGAGGGGAGCACAGCGGGGCCCACAGTTCAGTCTTTGAAAGCCGTAGAGTGCGCCTAATGCGGGGACCCGAAAATTCAAGAGGGGGTCTGGCCCATGCCCTTCCAAACACCCACCGGGTCCCTCGAGGCCTAGGCTCCAGGGGATGCCTCTTGCATCTAAAGGCATCATAATGAAGGTTGGGTCTTGGCCCGTGGACTCTCCCAAGCCCCAGCGACCTGGGCTTCTCTCTCCAGGAAGGTGATCCTGGGATGGGCGGGGATGCAGAGGTTTAACAGCTATGGAGTTTCGCAAAGCTCCCCTTAGCTCTGGCTTAGAGGTAGGATGTCCGTAAATAGAACTGGATCGATTTACGGGTAGTAGAGAAAGTTCCTTTTCCAAGGTCACAATGTGGAATAGTAAAACGTACATGAGTTTTTATTTGTATTTTGTTTATTCATGAGAGACTGAGAGAGGCAGAGACATAGGCAGAGGGAGAAGCAGGCTCCCTGGAGGGAGCCCGATGAGGGACTCCATCCCTGGACTGGGATCAGGACCTGAGTCAGAGGCAGACGCTCAACCGCTGAGCCACCCAGGCGCCCCAGTACCTGAGTTTTTAATGTAGAAAGATATGAGTTCAAATCCAGCATGATATGGTGATTAAGAATATTGACTATGGAATTGGTCTGCCTGCCTTTGGTCTACCACCCTCTGTGTGATCCAGGTTTCTTTCTGTGCCTCAGTTTCCCTATCTGTAGAGTGGGGACAATGGTACCTAACTAATAGGGTTGCACTTAAGGATTAAGTGAGCTAATTCATGTGAAGAACTCTGGCACAGGTAAACCCCCAAGCAATGCTATCTGTCACTGCTATTATTAAATTCCAGTAACCACCATTTACTAGCTTTATGACGTTGGTCATTCTTTCTCAACCCCTCTGAACCAGTTTTCTTACCTCTGCAAGATTATTGTGAGGATTAAAATAGATAATACATATAAAGCACATGTTAGGTTATCAACAAATGTTAATTATCTCCATGGTCCAATATCAACCTTAAAACAATAAGGCAACTCTTTGGCACCAAACTCTGGCTCTATAGTGGATATTTTTGCTTTATTTTTATTTTATTATTATTTTTTAAAGATTTTATTTATTCATAGAGACAGAAAGAGAGGGGCAGAGACACAGGCAGAGGGAGAAGTAGGCTCCTTACAGGAAGCCTGACGTGGGACTCATCCGGGGTCTCCAGGATCACACCCCAGGCTGCAGGTGGCGCTATACCGCTGCGCCACCAGGGCTGCCCTATTTTTTATTTTTTTAAAAAATATTTTGTTTATTTGACACATAGAGAGAGGCAGAGACATAGGAAGAGGGAGAAGTCGTCTCTCTGTGGGGAGCCCAATGCAGGACTTGATCCTAGGAGCCCGGGATCACAACCTGAGCCAAAGGCAGTTGCTCAACCACTGAGCCACCCAGGTGCCCCGAGATTTTTGCTTTAAGCCTTGAATTTCCTCTGCTCTTTAATCTTACTGGGCCAAGCAACGTCAGTGGATACCATTAAATATCATGTCTGACCAAAGTCATCATGGACAGGACATGTCAACAGTACAGATAAAAGTAAAACGAAATAGAAGAAGAGGAGATAAAGTAAGGGAGTATAGATGGTCTAGACTACTTGAATCATAGCAACTTCTTTTTGGTTCTGTCAGCTAGCCTTCATGCAATCCAAAAATGGCCTGAATGGGCTAGATGGACCAAGATGTAGGTGTTTGGTGCATTTGTATTAGTTCTGAACAAACTCACATACGGTTTTGCTGTAGTTTTTTTTTTTTTTTTTTAAGATTTTATTTATTTATTCGAGAGAGAGAGAGAGAGAGAGAAAGAGAGGCAGAGACACAGGCAGAGGGAGAAGCAAGCTCCATGCAGGAAAGCTCAATGTGGGGCTTGATCCTGGTCTCCAGGATCAGGCCCCAGGGCCGAAGGCAGCGCTAAACTGCTGAGCCACCCCAGCTGCCCCTTTCTGATGTTTTCTAAGTAGTCTGCTCCACTCTGTTTTTTGGATTGCTAGGAGCCACACCGCATTTTGTTAGTTTGGTTATGATTAAGTCCTGTCTTTGGTCCTTCCCTCTGTCTCTTTGGCTGCAGCTGTGTCCTTCCAAAGCCCTTTAGGGCTTTCTTTGATCCTTAATCCAGTGGCCATCCCTTCATTTCCCCAGCTACCAACCAGGTTCCTTATCCCTGCCCATGAGTGTTGTGTATATTGCATTACAGAGTTTGATCACCATCATCACATGTGCCCTTTGGGAGTGCCAGGCATTTTCCCACACACCAGCAACCACTTTTCTTCTTGTCCGGAGAAGACGTCCTTGGGGAATATTGCGAAAGGGAAGACTTTGGGGCTGGGTTTGGGCCAGTCTCCTAGTCCTGCCCTTCCCTTGATTGATGCTCTGGGTGAGGTGTACACCTCCGGCCTGGACTGAGCGCTCATCTCAACTCTCCGCGCCATCATCATGTCTAGCTGCTGCTTCTTCCTGAAGGCACTTCTTGCTCTTGGGTCCCTGACATCCTGGGTGGCTGCAGGAGAGCATGGTGAGCTATTATGTGGGATCCCTGGCTGACAGTAACAGAAAATGACTAAGAATAAGTCATCCCTTTCCTCATCCTGGAGTGAGAGTCCTCATTTGTGGAGATGGTCATATCTGTAGGTCAGGATTGGATGCACAGATTCTCAGGACAGCTTGACAGGGTAGGTCTTCTTGGTTTTCTTTACTCTCTCTGGACAAGGAGGTAGGACTTCCAGTCTGGCTTACTAGAGGTTCTAGCTGTTCCCTAGTGCTCTTTAAATGTGAACAGGATCAACCCCAACCTTTCCTTCTCTTTATTTACAAAGTGGCTGGACATTACAGTAGTGGTTATGTGAGTGTCAGTGGTTGTGTTGGGGGAGGGGAAAGGTACTTTGGATAGGAAAGTTTGGAGAGGTTGAACATCCTTGAAGTGCACTTGGCTTCTATACCCCATCTTTTGAGGCTTAGCCAGTCACTCCAACCTTGTGTGATATCTTTTGCAGTGAAAGAAGGAGAATGCCCTCCTGATAAGAACCCATGTAAAGAGCTGTGCCAGGGGGATGAATCGTGTCTGGCTGGGCAGAAGTGCTGCAGCACTGGCTGTGGTCGGGTCTGCCAAGGAGGCATTCCAGAGGGTATGTTGACTGGAGGGGCAAAATCCAAGTGTGCTTCCTGACCTTGCCTCTGGGCTAGAAAGACCCAGAGAGCCTCCAACCTCCTAGATAGGCTCTTGAAATCTAGCTTGCCTGAAGTGCCTCATCTCCATTTTGGTGTTTCTTCTTCAATCACTGAGTCCTCAGTTCTTTGTCTTCTATCAGGAAAGAACACACAACTGACGATCTCTTTTATTTGAACTCAGGGCTCCTGCGAAGGCTGGAGGGCAAAGTTGTGAGGGGAAGCCTGTTAGAGGTAGTTATCAAAAGAGTAGACCCCGAGCCAGGCTGAATAAGACTTAAACAGCCCTTTACCTCGATTTCCTCATCTGTAAAATGGGGATAATTGTTTGCACCTCTTGGAATTGCTGTGAGTTTCAAATGAGAGGTTCCTGGCACAAAGTGAACTCAGTAAATGTGAGCTCTTATCATTGTTACTGTCTCTGCTGTAGCGCCAGGGTTGAGAGTCCCAAAGAAGCTCAGGGGTTCCTTCCTTTAAATCTCCCTTTTGCTACACCTATGGGTGCCACCAGGCACTTCTCTCTCTCTCTTCTCTTTATGGCTGTCTCCCTTTTTTGCTACAGGGAGGAAAGGAGATTGCCCCAGGGCTGTTCGGAAACAATCCTGTTTTCAAAGGTGCGTCACTGATGAGACTTGTCCGGGTATAAAGAAATGCTGCACGTTTGGCTGCAACAAGAGCTGTGTGGTCCCAGTCCCTAAGCCAAAGCTGGGTAAGAAACACTACCCCGGGGCCCATGGGCTCTTTGGCCTGAGTGCTTCTTTCTCAAATAAGCCTGCACCATCTTATTGTTGGTTTTACTTTACTTTGAACAACAAAAATTAAGTGGCTGCCATATTCTGAGAACTTTTCTAAAAAATGATAGACAAAGGGTCAGCCATTGATGATCTGGGAATGGGGTCCAGGCAGGCAGAGGAGGCTGCTAGAAGGAGGATCGTGGCATGCAGAACTTTCTGCTCTATTGCTTGCCTCCTCTTTTGGTCCCTGAGAGGCCTCCAAAAGGTATCAGAAATTGATGATGCATCTTCCGTAGCTTCCCCTTCTCATTTCCCTCTTGTTTCTGGATTTTTATGGTTTATTTGCTTGTTTGTGCTTCCACATATATTTTGTTATCATATTGTCCATCACTACCCCCTTCCTCTCAAATAGGAGGGCTGCTTTTATTGGAGAGGTGTTAGATGTATAAATTAATTTCAGGGGTGCCTGAGTGGCTCAGGTTAATTATCTGTCTTCAGCTCAGGTCATGATCCCAGGGTTCTGGGAGCCCAATGTGAGCTCAGCAGGGAGCCTGCTTCTCCCTCTCCCTCTGCTACTTTCTCCTCCCATGCTCTTTCTCTCTCAAATTAATAAATCTTAAAAAAATTAATTTAGGGAAAGCTGACATTTTTATGTGAATCTTTATGTCTTCCCATTGTCCATGTGCATTTGGTGTATTTCAGGGTATTTTATAGTTTTCAAATACTTCTTGATAAGTTAATGCCTAAGTTGTTTTATTTTTTTCTCATCTGCATTAAATGAGGTCTTCATTTACACCTTCCATTATGTTTTCTAAAGAAACCGGAACCATTCTCTCTGAGGGCATGTGGCAGCTATTCCAGTAGAAAAGCCTAGATTTTGGTAATCAGAGAGCTGGGTTCAAGCCTGAGGCTCACCAGTTACTGGCCAGCAGGTCCCTGGCCAAGTGTCTTCTGCTTCCCCGAGCCTCAGTTCCCTTCTTTGTAAAATGGAAAGAATGAGCCTTGGAGGTTGTTGTAAAGATTCAAAGTGGGTAAAGTGTTTAGCCCTCAGGAGACATCAGCTTGCTTCCTGTTGCCTGCTAAGGTGGGCTTTATTAGGAGTGCAGTTGCTTACCAGCCCCTTTTATCAAGAACAAGGATTCCTCTTCCTGTGGAAGACTCTGGAACTCCACAGCATGTGACCACCTCTTTCTTTCCAGCCAAACCTCCCCAGGTAGCGGGCCTCTTCTCTGGACCTTGTGGGGCTGTGTTTGGCTTGGACAGCTCTCTTGGGCTCCCTGCCCATAAGAGAGAATAGAGGGTTGTACTCCTTGCCAGGACTCTTGCGGCCCAGCTTTGGAACCAGAGCCTGGGAACCTGTGTCAGGCCAGTCACTCACTGCCAGCCTGTAAGGCCCAGCACAGTCTTCCAGTGTGTGAGGCTGATGGCTGAGTCATGGGGGCTGAGGGTGAGGCTGGCACCTAGGCCAGGCCCTTTGTGAGCTGCTCTGGGCCTTGGCCAGCCCAGATGGGGCTTCTTCTTTCCTTGGAGCCAGGCAGCCTGCAATAGTGACCTCCCTGCAGATCTCCCAGAGTGTACTTACTGGCTGAGCGGGCGTCCTAGTCTGGTGAGAGTAGTTAATGACCTGTCTACGGCTCCAGGCCTGGGCTGAGCTACTCCATGGGACAGGAAGCTGTCAGTCCTGGGCTCTGAACAGTTCCTGCTTTCCCTCAGCTCTGACATTGCCAGAGGTTTACGTAGCCAGTGCTAGTCTATTTGGTAAGGTGGAGGGACAGGCTGGCTGAGGGTTCAGAGTAGACCCTGGGACCTGCTCAGGTGGGGCAGTTCTGGTTTGAGCATGCAAGTGAACCTTGGCTTCTAACTGCTTGCTGTGTGGCCTCAGGCAAATCCTTTTCATCTCTCTGAACCTCACCTTTGTCCTCTGTACAGTGGAGATAAGCTTATTTACCTCAAAGAGTGATAATTTGGTGTCTTAGTCCTTTGGGCTGCTAGAACAGAATTCCATAGACTGGGTGGCTTATGAATAACAGAAATTTATTTCTTATAGTTCTGGAGGCTGAGAAGCCCAAGGTTAAGGTGCCAGCAGATTCAGTGCCTGGAGAGAGCCAGCTTCCTGGTTCACATACTACCATGTTTTCACTGAGCCCTTACACGGTGAAAGGGCAATATGAGCATTGTCCTATTCATGGGGGCCCCCCTCCCAAAGCACGCATCTCTGAAACTCATATTAGGGGTTAGATTTCAAGACATGAATCCTGGGGGAACACAACATTCAGCCTGTATCATACAGTTTAGAAGACTGTATTTTATTTTATTTTAATTTATTTATTTTTAAAATATTTTATTTTTTTATTCATGAGAGAGACACTGAGAGGCAGAGACATAGGCAGAGAGAGAAGCAGGCTCCCTACGGGGAGCCTGATGCAGGACTCAATCCTGGGACTCCAGGATCATACCCTGAGATGAAGGCAGATGCTCAACCACTGGGCCACCCAGGCATCCCAAGAAGAAATTTATTTTAAAAGCCTATAGAAAGCCTGCCAAATAATGCTCAGCAGCTCATGCTGTGATGCGCAGCACCTCTCTGCTCATGTTCCCTCCTGCCATCTGAAGTCAGATCTGTGTGTCCCCTCCCTCACTACTTATCAAGTGTCTACAGCTGACATTATGTGTGTCTGGTGTGAGCAAGGCAGCCGAGGTTATAAATAATAGGCAGAGATTGTGATGAGAGCTGTGAGGAAAATCAAAGAGAGCTATAGGGGAGGTGTCATTTTAACCTGCAGGATGAGAGAGAGCTGGCTGTAGGGTGTGTGAAGAGTAGGAAAGAGCTTACTGATTCAAGGAAGTGAAAGGAGGTCAGTGGAGTTGGAGAAAAGAGAAAGGGAAGGAGGAGGAAAGTGGCTCCGGTTAGGGAGAGTCCAGACCTCCAGTGAGTCTCTGGGGCCTCTGTCAAAGCCCTTGTTCTAAGTGCACTGGGAAGCCTTTGCAAGGCTTATGAAAGCAGAGAGGAGAGGCCTAGTCTGGTTTTCGTTTTACTTTATTTTATTTTATTTATTAATTTTAAAGATTTTATTTATTCATGACACACACAGAGAGAGAGAGGCAGAGACACAGGCAGAGGGAGAAGCAGGCTCCATGTAGGGAGCCTGATGTGGGACTCGATCCCGGGGCCCCAGGATCACATCCCAGGCCAAAGGCAGTGCTAAACTGCTGAGCCACCCTGGCTGCCCTGTTTTACTTTATTTAAAAAGATTTTATGTATTTATTTATATATATATATATATATATATATAGAGAGAGAGAGAGAGAGAGAGTGTGTGCTAGCAGGAGGAGGAGCAGAGGCAGAAGGAGAGGGAGATAATTTCCAGTGGACTCCATACTGAGCACAGAGCCCAGTGCAGGGCTGGATTGCATGCCCCAAGATCACTACCTGGGCCAAAAGTAACAGTTGGACACTTAACTGCCCAAGTTACCCAGGTGCCCCTTGGTTTTAATTAATTAGTTAATTAATTTTATTATTTTTAAAGATTTTACTTATTCATGAGAGACACAGAGAGGCAGAGACATAGGCAGAGGGAGAAGCAGGCTCCCCGTGGAGAGCCTTATGCAGGACTCGATCCCAGAACCCCGGGATCACAACCTGACCAAAGGCAGACACTCAACCACTGAGTCACCAAGGTGCCCCTGGTTTTCTTTTTTCAAATATATGTATATTTTATTTATTTTAAAATAAGCACTCTGTTGGTGTGTGAAGAAGAGATGGAGACAAATGTAGCAGATGGCAGGCCCATTAAGAGGCGGTTGAGGCAGGCTTGGTGGGGGAGGTGCTTAGACCAGGGTGGTGATGGTGTGGACAGGGAAAAGTGACAGACTTGGAGTACTTTTAAGGTAGAGTTGACAAGACTAAGTGAAGAAATAAGTGGATGTGTGTGCTGAGGGAGAGGAAGTGTCAAGAGCTGTACTAAAGTGTTTGTCTTGAGTAGTTGAGTGATGGGAGGTCTTGGAGGCAAGAGGTTTTGGAGCAAAAATGCAGATTACAGCCTAAGAGACGACTCTCCTTTGGCTACCTTAAGGTGCCTCCCCTCCCCCATGAAACCCAGTGACCCATTGTTTTGCTTATTACAACCTGTGAATTATATCCTTTGGGTGGATGGATGGCCTGGGCTTCCTGTGTGTTTGGATGACCTTTTCCTGAAACCTCACTGCTGGTTGTTCAGAGAAGACTTAACATAGCAGGCTTGAGATTGATATTCTTAGAAAGGTCTACTTGCAAGACCGGCCTTGACTGGCTTCTGGGAACTTAGATTTTGAAAGTGTTCCTACTACCCTAACTGGTAAGAATCATACCTGCTAGGGCAGCCCTGGTGGTGCATCGGTTTAGCGCCGCCTGCAGCCTGGGGTGTGATCCTGGAGACCCAGGATCGAGTCCCACGTTGGGCTCCCTGCATGGAGCCTGCTTCTCTCTCTGCCCGTGTCTCTGCCTTTCTTTCACTCTCTCTGAATAAATAAATAAGTAAATCTTAAAAAAAAAAAAAAAAAAGAATCATATCTGCTAAGCAGAGAGTGCCCAATAAAAACCCCAGGTCTCTAATGAACTTCCCTGGTTGACAACCCTTCACACTGTGTTGTCATGACTTATAGGAAACTGCCTCTCTCTCTCTCTCTGTCTCTCTGTGTGACTATCATAAATAAATTAAAAAAAAAAAATTAAAAAAAAAAAAGGAATCCACTAGAAGAGGACTCATGGAAGCTTGTGCTTGATTTCCTCTAGACTTTGCCTCATGCATCCTTTCCCTGAGATGATTTTGCTTTATATCTTTTCCTGTAATATAGCGTGGTCATGAGTACAACTGTATACTGAGTCTTGTGAGTCGTAACACATCACCCAACCTAGGAGTTGTCTTGGAGACTCCCAACACACTGGTTTCTTGCTAGGTTTTACTAATCCCTGCAATTCTCTACCACTGGGTCTTCACTTTTGTCAGAATACAGCTGAATGAGTCCTAGCTATTTCTTTTTAAAAATATTTTATTTATTTACTTTGAGGGTGGAGGGGGGGAGCAGGGTGGGGGGAGGGGAAGAGGGAGATGGAGAAGCTGAGCAGGGAACCTGAGACCCAGGGGGCTCTATACCCAGGACCCTGAGACCATGACCCAAGTGGGACGCAGATGCTTAACTGACTGAGCCATCCAGGTGCCCCATGACTGAGTCTCAGCTCTTGTTCTTGTGTAATCCTTGTAGAGTGTAGGGAATCATAATGAGTGGCTTAAAGGACCACATCATTGGTCCTAGTGTCAGAGCTGGGAATTTGGGAACCAATTCTGCCACCATTGACCTCAGGCCAATCCTACCCCTTTCCTGGCTGGCTGGCTGGCTGTCTATTTGCAAGAGGAGTAGGTTTGATAACTCAGAGAGTCCTTGGCTTAAGAAGTTTTGGGATTTCACTTTTCAACTAGCGCCACTGTCCTTCCCTCAGATATAGTGGAAGGTTACAGCTGGGGTAATAGTAAAGTCTAAGAGTATTTCCTGGGCTTCAGCTTTTTATTCCACCTTTTTTTTTGGTGATATCTTGGGTCTTGGAATAGGGATATATTTGCAGGGTGGGGATGACCATTCCCATTCTGACTCTCATTCCTGTTTGTCATCCTGATTCCTGGTAAGATAACTGTGAGGTGCCTGGAAACCATGTGGTATGAGGAACTGAGCTTACCTAGTTTGGGAAAGCTGAGACAGTGAGAGGCAGAGGATCCTGTCTAGGCTGATGGCACAAGCCATGTTTTCACAAGGTCTCTGGACATAGGACCTGGACCAATGGACAGAACTTCTAGACAGCCAGATTTCAGCTGAGGATAAAGTGTAAGGATGGGGGTGCCTGGGTGACTCAGTTGGTTAACTGACTCTTGATTTAGGCTCAGGTCATGGTCTCAGGGTCATGAGATTGAGCCGTGCATTAGGCTCTGTGCTCAGTGTGGGGTCTGCCTGAGGTTCTCTCTCACTCTCCCTCTGTCCCTCCTGCTCATGTGCTCTGTCTTTCTCAAATAAATAAATTAATCTTTTTTTTTTTAAATAAATTAATCTTTAAAAAAAAAGTATAATGATGGCATAGTCTGGCTTGGAGGTTGTGAGGCCCCCTGAATTCCAGCATTTGAGCTGAGAGTAGGGAATTATTTGGCAGGGATTCAGGCATCAGACATGGGTGATGTAGTGGGTGGCCATGGTGGGCACTGGTCAAAGGACGCGTTCTGACCCCCAGGGCTTCAGCCTATTCCCCAAGAGTCTCTTCACTGTCTAGTATTTGACACAACCCCAGGGACCTCAAGGAAGTCTGGCCTGGAAGAGAGTAGAGGTTTGGTCTTTATGCCTGGTCCTCAGTATGAGGGCAGAGAGCAGAGTGCTCCTGGTATTGGTCACTTCAGGGCCAAGCTCAGCAAAATGGTATCTGGGAAGTGTTCTGCTCAGTGTAATTCCATGAAAAGTTAAAGTTGCTAGGTTTTTTCCACCAGAGAGATTTTTTTTTAATGCCCCCAGCCTTCTCAACTGTGGGATGAAAGACTTTGCTCTTTGTTAAATAGATTTTAGTGTTCATCTGGCAGGTGGGGAGGTGTGGAGGGCTACATCTGGCAGTGACCATATTTTCTGGATTAGAAAATAAGATTTGATGTGATCTGACAATGGCATAGAACCTTTGAAATAGGGGCTGTTCAGGAAAATCCTGTGATGCAGGGTTATTAGACCATGATTGTTTAGCTGTACGTGTTTTCCTTGGAGTCCAACACTTGCCTTTTCCATCATGGCAGACTTCCCAGAGCCAGACATATGCAATTATTACATGTCCCTACTCAAGGGCACTGGGCCAGTCCTGCGTTGGTTTTCTACAATGCTTTTAATAGCCTGCCTCTTCTTTTCTCTACTTAAAAAAACCTGAAATAAACACTGAGATGAATGAGTCATGGCAAGTCAATTTGGCTTGGATGAGGCTTCCTAGGGAGTGCCTGCACCAGAGGACCTGGCCTGGTGCCTGCATGTTTTAAGGATGGTGTAGTAGAAAGAGTGCTTCCTTGCAAACCAAGAGGCTGAGTTTTGTCCTGCTTTCCTGCTGACTCACTCTGTAGTTCTGGGCAAACCCCTTCTCTTCTCTGAGCCTTATTATCTTCAGAGGGGTGGTGAAGGAGTGCATCATGGATGTGCTTGACTCTGTACAACAGAAAATTAACCAAATAGGGATTCATTTTTCTCATATAAGAAGTCCTGAAGTAGGGACCAGGGCTGGGGTGGTGGCTCCATGATGCTAACAAGGATGAGGTTGTTTATTTTCCTTCTCCTTTGCATTCCATAGCTCCATCCTCAGTCTAGTTGCCCCCCATGGTTGAAAGAAGACGGCTCTATCTCCCTGTGTTATGTCTGTCTTTGCACTGGAAGAAAGAGAAGCCAGGGGGCAGTTTGAAAGGTGCATTTTCTGGGTCAGAATGCAAAAGTTTTCCCAGCTTATGTCTTAGTTTGTAGTCTCTCCTAGTTACAAGGTAATTTGGGGAAGCAAATCATTGTAGCTGGCCAGGCTCATTGCCTCACAACAAACCTGCGGTTTTATTAGCAGGTGTTTCAGTTATCCATGGCTGCATAACAAGCACTCTCCAAACTTAGTGGCTTATGATAACAGCATTTGACTCTTTCTCACAGCTGGCCCAAACAGGCTCAGCTCGGCAGTTCTTATAGCCACATGGCACAGCTAGGTCACTCACGTAGCTGCATGTAGCTGGTAGCTCAGCCGGGAAGTTGATGATGGCTGGACCTTTCAGGATGCTTCTCTTCATCTAGCTTATCTCATCATTCCACAGTTGAGCCCAAGCTGCTTCATAGTGTAGCAGCCTGTTTCCAAGGGGGGGGGGGGGGCGCTGTTTCCCAAGCCCCAATATACAAGTGCTTATCCAGCCTTTGCTCTCATCACACTTGATGGTGTCCTGTTAGTCAAAGCAAGTCACACAGTCCAGCCCAGAGACAATATAGGAGGTGTGGTTCACTGGGGACCACCACCATGGATGTCTACCACAGGAAGGGGGGAGAAAGAGTGAATATGAGGTGGGCAATAGGTCTGTTTGCCACAGTAGGTTAGAGCTCAATAGTGTTTTCCAGACTGTGAGTCTTGAGATTAGTTTAGTAGTTGAGGACCAGCATTTGAAAAAATACATAGAAAGACTATAGAGTATATAGATATATGCACATATATATATATATATATATATATATATATATATATAAAGTTTAAGCATGTCTATGGATTAATATACACAATGAATGTAATTTTGCACTCAAGAATCACAATGAAAACAACTGGAAACACTGGACTTGAACACCTCTGGGCCCCATGCTCTGATTCTATTGCAGAGTCTGGTGGTGAATGTCCTGCTGACCCCCTTCCATGTGAGGAGCTATGTGACAGGGATGAGTCCTGTCCCCAGGGGCAAAAATGCTGTAGCACCGGCTGTGGGCACGCCTGCCGTGGAGACATTAAGGGAGGTATGTTGGCTCCTTGGGGAAGAAATCCTTGAGTTCCACGGTTGGTTGGGGAGGGAGCCGTTGGTGGCCTTATTGTCTTTCCCTTCCTTGGGGGAGTCAGAGTTCTCATCCTTCCTGTCCTCCTAGCCTCCAGCCCAAAGCCACCCTTCCTCCTCAGGCTCCGGAGCCCATGCTGGCATTTTAAGAACTAGGGGAAGGCAGTGTGGGTTAGTAGGAAAAGTTCTGAGGTTGGAAGACTGGTAGCATGGCTGCTGGTCTTGGTCCCACTGCTGACTGGCTCTGTGGCCTTGGGGAAGCAAACTCTCATTGAGCCAGTTTCTTCCTCAGTAAAATGAGGGAACTGCCCAAGATCATGGTTTTCTGACCAAATTCTTAGGAACATATCTGCAACAGATAAAAGCATTCCTGATCTGATTTCTTTGTTTCAAAAAATATATATTTAAAACAAATCCATATTTATGAATGCTCCTTTTATACCAGGTGCTGTAAAACTTCCATTTCAGAATCACTGTCTCAGGTGTGTGTGTGTGTGTTTTAAAGATTTTATTTATTTATTCATGAGAGACACAGGCAGAGGGAAAAGCAGGCTCTTTGCAGGGAGCCCGATATGGGATTTGATCCCCAGACCTCAGGATCACAACCTGAGCCAAAGGCAGATGCTCACCTGCTGAGCCACCCAGGCATCCCTCAGATGTGGTTTTTAGACAACATGTAGATTCCCAGGCAGTGTTCAAGGTTCTGAAGACATATTCTTGAAATTATGTAGTTTATCAGGGAAGGTAGATCAGATCAGGAATTGTAATAAATCCTGATGAGAGGAGCACAACCCAGGACACCAAGCCTTGTCTGGGATGGCAGAGGAGGCCTCCCTGAGGAAGTGACCCTGAGAAGCCCAGGCAGAGGGGAGAGAGAAGGGGGCTCCTTGGCACCCCACCCAGCCGCACACACAGAGATATCAAACCCAGGGACCTCTGGGGAACTCTATGGGGTATCATTTGAAAAGTTTTAGTCCAGATGTTCTCGTGGGCCCTACCGATTTTCAGAGGCTCTAGCTTCCAGGTTTCCCAGGCAGATCTTTGGTTAAGATCTAGTTACAGTCAGGGATGGATTTCTCTGGAACTTCCAGGTCTCAGTTGTAGCCAGGAACTTGGAGTGGGTGGAGCCGACCGTCCTGTCTCTTTACCTGTGCCTGTTTATCCTGCAGGGCGGGGTGGTGATTGTCCAAACATTTTGGTGGGCCTGTGCATTGTTGGCTGCATGATGGATGAGAACTGCCAGGCTGGGGCAAAATGCTGCAAGTCAGGCTGCGGCCGCTTCTGTTTCTCTCCAGTTCTGCCACCGGAACCAGCCATGAACTCCAACTGGACCTCAGGTCTGATTCTGCATTAGGTGAGTATGGTCTGTCATCACTGATAATAACTGAACTGCTATGTGTAGAGCACTGGGTTAGGTGCTGGGTAGGGGATTTCAGAAGGTCAAGACAAAGTTCTAGTTGGGGAAAAAGATCCTATGTCACAGATGAGAACCCTTTTTTATTGACATCATGGTCTTCTAGGCTCTCAGAGTGGGTATGCCTCCTTGGTAGTTTTTCCCACCTGAAGCCGGATTTGATCTGGGCCTTAGAGGCTAGGCAGGATGTGACAAAGGGAGGACAGCACAGAGAACATGCTGGATGGGTGGTCTGGTGGTTAGCAAAGGCACAAAGGGTGGGATGTATGTGATGTGTTTGGGGAGCGGGGTGGGGTGGGTGAGAGTGGGCTGTTTTTGTGCCAGGAGATATAAGGTTGACATCTGAATGAGGAGAGTCTTCACTGCAAGTTTGGACTGGATTGTCTGGAAAGCAGGACACCATTCAAGGCTCTGGGTAGCAACACATGCCGAACTTCTCTAGGGTAGAGGGGAAACATCTCTAGGATGGGGGGAGCCAGGAAGGCACAGCTTTGACCTGATGTTTCTTCTTTTTGTAGAGAGCCCGATGCCTTAGCTGTCCTGATTTATCCTGAGCTGCTTGGTGACTGCAGGGGGCTTGTTCTGGCTGCCAGGAGAGGGTGATGCCCTGGGGCTGTGAGCCTCGTGGGGGCTCTCGTGGCCCTCTTTGCTCTGCTTCTGTTCCTGCTGCTGCCTTGAGCATGGGAAACAGAGTTGTGGGTTTGGGCAATGGTGTGCAGTGTCCCCAATAAAGACTTTGCTCACCTTCTTGTCTGTGCTGTTTGAGGGCCAGGATGAGGAGAGAGAGCCAGGCGTCTGAGCATGTTTACAGGATTACAGGATTAAGGCAATCCATCCTTTCTGAGAACACCAAACCTGGGTGCTGCTCAGGTAGGTGAGAGCTCAGCCTAGGCTGACTTGTCACAGATGTCTCTCGCAAGCTTCAAGAGTGGGACCATCAGGCTCCTTCTTGGGCCTGCTGACCTTTCTTTTGTTGGAAAGTATGAATGGTGATGGAATGGGGGTGGGCGACTAGTTTACTGTAGTCCCTTGGATGTTCCCACCTTGGAGTTCCTTCCTTGGGGGCTCGTCCCTTAGCTCTAAGACAGGCAGTTTGTCCTCTCTGGGTAGCTTTGCTGTAGGGAGGGGTTGTTCTTAGGGTCTCAGAATATAAACAATTAAAAATAATTTAAAAATGCATACAAAATGGATCACCTTCTATGTCTTGGAGAAGTTTATGTCATCACATTATTCTTGTAATGGGACACCGTGAAAATAGCTAATTTAACTAGTCATCTCCTGGTGGACATTAATGCTTGTACCTATAAGTGTTGGCCTACTTTTGCAGGTAAATCTGGGGAAATTCTTTGTAGTAGAATTCTAGTTCCTTCAATAGAGCCTGACCCCAAAAAATGCCTTCAATTAGTGTTTGTTGAATGAATGAATATAATCCTTGAGTCTTTCCATTAGGAATTTGTTGAGCTGCAAGTAATAGAAAACCCAACTAATAGTGGCTTAGCCAATAAAGACATTTAATTTTCTCATATTAGATTCCGGAGAGAGGCTGTGAGGCTGGTCCAGCAGCTCACCCACAATACTAATGAGCAGACTCCTTCCTTCCTCCTGTACCAATGTCAGTGAGACTGTCACCTGGTATAGTTGCTGCAGATCTGGATGTCATGGCAGGAAGGTTTGTGGTGAGCAGAGTGGTGGAAAGACCTTCACCTCAAATGATGTGCTCATGAAGACACAGAGAGGCAGAGGGAGAAGCAGAGCGTGATGTGGGACTTGATTCCAGGACTCCAGGATCACAACCTGAGCCAAAGGCAGACACTCAACCACTGAGCCACCCAGGTGCCCCTGGTGAGCTCCTTTTAATGATGGCGACCATCTTCCCCAGAAGCTGACCCCTCCCCACATTTTCCTCATCCTCTCATTGGCCAGAGGTGTTGCTGCCCGGGAGGACAGAGAAGCAAATGTCTGCAAATAGGAAAGGGAAAATGTGACTGTTCTTAGATTATACATGCTTTATCCTTGAAGCTGAGGGAGGAGCCCACCTGGATATAAAAGTCAAGATTCTATTAGCAAGAAAGAAGGGGAGAATGATTTTGGGGTAGGTAAGTAATGAACTGCGTGTGTTGCATGGGGTCAAAGGATATATATGTTCAAAATGTGGACAGCCACAATAGCCAAACTGTGGAAGGAGCCTCAGTGTCTATCGAAAGATGAATGGATAAAGAAGATGTGGTTAATGTATACAATGGAATATTAGCCATTAGAAATGACAAATACCCACCATTTGCTTCAACGTGGATGGAACTGGAGGGTATTATGCTGAGTGAAATAAGTCAATCGGAGAAGGACAAACATTATATGGTCTCATTCATTTGGGGAATATAAAAAATAGTGAAAGAGAATAAAGGGGAAAGAAGAAAAAAGAAGTGGGAAATATCAGAAAGGGAGACAGAACATGGAAGACTCCTAACTGGGAAACGAACTAGGGGTGGTGGAAGGGGAGGTGGGCGGGGGGTGGGGGTGACTGATTGGCGGGCACTGAGGGGGGCACTTGACGGGATGAGCACTGGGTGTTATTCTGTATGTTGGCAAATTGAACACCAATAAAAAATAAATTTATTATTAAACAAACATAAAAAGAAACGACAAAAAAAAAAAAAAAAAAAAGAAACGACAAATACCCACCATTTGCTTCGACGTGGATGGAACTGGAGGGTATTATGCTGAGTGAAATAAGTCAATCGGAGAAGGACAAACATTATATGGTCTCATTCATTTGGGGAATATAAAAAATAGTGAAAGAGAATAAAGGGGAAAGGAGAAAAAAGAAGTGGGAAATATCAGAAAGGGAGACAGAACATGAAAGACTCCTAACTCTGGGAAACGAACTAGGGGTGGTGGAAGGGGAGGTGGGCGGGGGGTGGGGGTGACTGGGTGGCGGACACTGAGGTGCGCACTTGACGGGGTGAGCACTGGGTGCTATTCTGTATGTTGACAAATTGAACACCAATAAAAAATAAATTTATTAAAAAAATCCTCCCAAAAACCAAAATGTGGACAGAAATTACTAAGTAGGCAGGGATTTTATAACAAAAAAAAGAATAGTAGTGCTCACCTTGAATATTGCAAAAATATCTTTATAATTCCCAACACTAATGGAAAAAGGTGAGTTACAACTTCAAACAACAACAACAACAACAACAACAATTTCTAGGTCGTTTGGGTGGCTCATTCTGTTAAGCATCCGACTTAAGTTTCAGCTCAGGTCATGATCTCAGGGATGTGGTATTGAACCCCATGGTGAGCTGAGTCTGCTTAAGACTCTCGCTCCCTCTGCCTGCCCCCTAGATACATAAAAATCTTAAAATAAAAAAAATTTCCACTAACGCTATCTTTTTGTGCCCCTTCTCCCTCTGTTTTCACACTAGCCTGTGAAATTCTGGTTTCTCCTGGGTTCTGAACCAAGGAGAACTGAAAAAGATGAGTAGACATGTCTCTGTTGCCTGATGCCAGGAGGAAGTGGCTGGCATAAGCATCGCAGTGGCCATCCCAGGGACACTCAGGGCTTCAGGCTCAGTGAAAGGAAGTAGGAGGACCCACCAGGGTCAGTGTAATAGGCTGCTAAACTTTTGGTAGGTTACTCTTCCATGGTTTTGCTTATCATGTTATGATTTATTAAAAAAACAAAACAACACATGCACACCAGTAAAAAAAAATCAACACAGAGAAGCTTTTGATGCAAAACAGCAGTCCTGGGATCTTAAAATACTGCTGGGGTGATTTTCTGTTGCGGGTGGGGCTAAGACTGGAAAGGAAGGCCTGAGCCCCAGCACAGCTCAGGCTGAACATTGGGAGAAAGGTCCCTTCCAGATTTTTCCTCCTCATCGGGGGCAGCCCACTCTGTCCACATAGGAGCAATGATATGGGGAAGGGGGAGGGGAGACAGTGAGAGAGAGAGAGAGAGAGAGAGAGAGAAAGCATGAACTGAAGGGCCGAATTTGACCTTGGGATTGTGTTGTATTTGGACGTCAAGGATTGAGATGGGGTCCAATTCCATGTCACCCCACCCTCCTCCCAGGCCTTTCTAGGTTGCTTTTCCTACCGTTGTACCCCAAACCAAAGAAGCTATCAGAACCTTTCCTTCCTCAGTTTAAGGACATGTCAGCTTTGGGCCTGGAGGAATAGGCTCAGTGGATCCTGCTCCTATGACTCCCTAATCTTGCACCCTGAAATTAGCCCTGGCCAGATTGAAAAACCACACACACACACTCCTCCCCACATCCTCAGCTTCCTGTGGCTCACCTTAGGGTGTGAAATCTGAAGCCAGCTCCCCATTCACAGAGGGCCTGGTGAGAGGGAGGGAAGCACAGCTCTGATCAGCAGGTAGCAGGTGTAATAAGTCAGGGAGCTATCACAGGATGCTTGTTGAGGGCAGCAGATCTTAGCGCCTGCCCACCCACCAGAGCCTTAGCAGTTTACAGAGAGGCCTTAACGGGGCTCAGTCACAGGCACCTGTCAGAGGGTCTCCACAACACCTTGCTCCCTCAGGCTACATCCTGGCAGATGGCTCCCACTGTGGAACGTGAGTGGCGTGAGTGGTGGTACATTCTAAGGGCAGGGAAGGGGGAGGAGCCTCCCATTGCCCTGGGGTCAACAGGGGGTCATGGCCTCTCTGTGACCTCCAACACTTCCGAACAGTGGGCAGGAATTTCTGGGGCTCTGATATTTCCTGGTCCTCAAGTGTGAGTCACCTGAGATCTGTTCTTTGACCCAAGTCACTGGGTCTTTCTTCATCCCTTTCCTTGACCAACAGCTGGTAGAAACCCCAGGCTGCACACTTGTGTGCCACTTTAGTGATATCACGGGCCCTGGATCCTCTTCCGTGTGCTGCTCTTCTGGGTCTTACTCTCTGGGGGGCATAATGTCATTGGTAGGCGGGATATGTGGGGTGACGTGGCAAGGGAGTGCTCTTGAGGGTGACCTTCCTTTTCCTACCCAAGTTAAGCCCTCTTGTCAAGGGAATTGGTGCCCAGAAGGCCAGATTCCAATAGATTCACAAACATCAGAAAAGAATGAAGAAGTCCCCTGCCAAAGAGTTAACAGCTAACACTGAGTGCCTACCGGGTCCCAAGTGCTGGGCTCAGAACCTGGACATGCAGAGAGGCCCTGGGACGTTCTGTGTCTTCCACACGAGCTAACGAGGAAACCGAGAGCATTTTTTCCCCCCCTAAAGATTTATTTATTTATTTATTCATGAGAGACACACAGAGAGAGAGGCAGGCAGAGACATAGGCAGAGGGAGAAGCCCTCTGTGATCCCTGGGACTGTGGGATCACACCCTGAGCCAAAGGCGGATGCTCAACCACTGAGCCACCCAGGCGTCCCCCGAGAACGTTTAAATAACTTGCCCAAGGGTGACACTGAGGGTGTCACGGGGTAGTTTGACCCTTGGTCTGTATGACTCCGGCAATTTTGGTACACTACTTTCTCTCACCGTGAAATGGTGGTAGGCAAGTGGTTTGGGATCAACTGCGACAGTTTGAGAAGTAAGAAAAGAGGGATAGGCAGGGGTAACTCTGGGTGCCAGTCCAGACTGGCTGCATGAGCTGGGGCAGGGTGCTCCCTCTGTAGGGAGGGAGGGAGAGAAGGAGGGAGAGAAGGAGAGGGAGGGAGACTAAGAGAAAGAGAAGGGGATAACCTGAGTTAAAGTCCCTTCCAGCCCTGGGACTCTAGGGCCGAGCAGGTCCCAGGTGGAAGGAGCTTGGCCCTGGAAATCTGTGACCTATTCATACCCTCCCTTTCATCTTTCTCATTCATATTCTGGTCACTCTGCCCTCCTGGTCTTACATAACCATATCGGATAGCAGTTCTTGAATTGTTTTCTTCCAACAGTGACCTGGGCCCTGGCTCCCGCCTGAAGCAGGACACTGTGCAACCAGGGCAGGCAAATGAAATGCAGTTTGTGAGGGTGGGGGCAGAGCCCAGACCGTGAAAATGGGGTGCGGGTATTCAGCGAAGGCTCGAGGCCTATGAGGAGTGGTGAGGAGCTCAGATGCTCCTCTTCTCAGACCCTGAGCTCAGCTGTTTTGGGGACACTTGTGGAAACAACAATGGGTGGGGGAGTTTTGAGTGGGAACAATTGTTGGCTGGGTGCCTTTATTCTCACAGCCACCAGAGGGCAGCAGAGGTCTAAATAACAGACTATTTCCAGGCAAGAGAAAAGAACCTAAAATCTAGAAGCCTAGTTAAGGGAAAAGTTCAGTATTGTCTGAGTTCTTCCCAGCTTTTTCCAGTCACTATGAGAAAAAGTTACAGCTGGCTCTATACTCCAGATTCCTACTGAATTGCACTTAATCAATTATAAGACCTACTATATGTTTTTAAAAAAGATTTAATTAATTTATTTGACAGAGAAAGAGAGAGAACAAACACAAGCATCAGGGAGGAGTGGGGGGAGAGGGAGAAGAAAACTCCCCACTGAGCAGGGACCCCGATGTGGGACTCCTTCCCAGGACCCAGGGATCATGACCTGAGCTGAAAGCAGACACTTAACCGACTGAGTCACTCAGGCGCCCCTATAAGACCTAATGTTATGCCCTTTCTTTTCATACCTTGTGGAATGACTGCCATTTGGTAACACTTATATTGTATCACTTATGATCCCCTTGTATCAGTGTTTCTTGTATAAAGTCACAGAGGGCAAGTTCTTTGTGGAGCTCAATATCAGGAGAAAGTTTCCTTCTGACCGTGAGCCATTCTGAGAATGGGCAGGAAAGTCACTGGCATCTCCTCTGTTGCTGACCCCTGTGGAAAAGTGTTTCATTTTTGCTGTGGCTACCAGGACGCCTAGAGCTTGGGTTTTGCAGTAAGGTCTGGGTTTGAATCTGAACTCTTCTGCTGCTTGTAAGCTCTGTGCAATATGAATGAGGACAATAACATTATCACATTGCCCACCTCACAGGATTGCTGAGTGAATACATAAAGAGAGCACTTAGCACAGAGCCTGACACAAAAGGCACATTCAGTGATGGTTATTCACGTTTTCCTGGAAAAATTAATCTCTTGGCTCTCTTTTACTCTTGGTATAATGATTTTCAGTTTCCTGTAATCTACTTTATAGTATTAAGTTCCTCTAATCCTGCTTGGCAGATGGTGTGGTATACATGCATGAGAGGTTAGCATCTGTGGAATGCGTGGGCAGAAAGAAACATCTAGAACAGCGCTCTCCAAGAGAAATATAATGCAAGTCACATATGTAATTTCAGGTTTTCCAGTGGCCAAATTAAAAAAGTAAAAAGTTTGGTGGCTCCTCAAAAAGTTAACATGGAATTACCATACGACCCAGTGATTCTACTCTCAGGTATAGAACTAAATGAATAGAAAACAGGTGTTCAACCCAAAACTTGTACTTGAATGTTCGCAGAATGCCGTTTGCAATAGCCAGAAGGTGGAAGCAAGGCAGATGTCCATCAGAGGATATATAGATAAAAAACCCAAAATGGGGATCGCTGGGTGGCTCAGCGGTTTAGCGCCTGCCTTTGGCCCAGGCGCGATCCTGGAGACCCGGGATCAAATCCCACGTCGGGCTCCCGGTGCATGGAGCCTGCTTCTCCCTCTGCCTATGTCTCTGCCTCTCTCTCTCTCTCTCACTGTGTGCCTATCATAAAAAAATAAAAAATAAAAAAAAATTAAAAAAAACCCCCAAAATGTAGCCTATCCCTCCAATGGAGTAGTATTCAGCCATGAAAAGGGCTGAAGTACTGACACTTGCTACAACTTGACGAGCCTCGCAAACACTGTGTTGAGTGAACGAAGCCAGACACAGAAGGCCACCTCCTGTAGGCTTCCATTCATAAGAAATACCTAAGTTATGCAGACCCATACAGACAGGAAGCAGAATAGAGGTTGCCAGAGGCTAGTTTTAGAGCAGAGTTACTTGAGAGGGCTTGTCAATGTGCAGATTCCCAAATTTCATCCCAGATATTTTGATTCAATTGGTCAAAGGTGGGGCAGGCCAAAGGAACTGCTGGTTTGTCCACTAGTAGCTACATTTTATATTATTATTATTATTATTATTAATAATAATAATAAATTTATTTTTTATTGGTGTTCAATTTGCCAACATACAGAATAACACCCAGTGCTCATCCCGTCAAGTGCCCCCCTCAGTGCCCACCACCCAGTCACCCCCACCCCCCGCCCTCCTCCCCTTCTACCACCCCTACTTCGTTTCCTAGAGTTAGGAGTCTTCCATGTTCTGTCTCCCTTTCTGATATTTCCTACCCATTTCTTCTCCCTTCCCCTCTATTCCCTTTCACTATTATTTATATAATTTTTAAAGATCTTATTTATTTATCTGGGAGAGAGAGAGCGAGTGAGTGTACCCATGAGCAGGGGGAGGGGGAGGGTTTGGGACAAAAGGAGAAACTGACTCCCTGTTGAGCAGGGATCCCAATGCAGGGCTCAATTCTAGGACTCTGAGGTCATGACCTGAGCCAAAGGCACATGCTTAGCTCACTGAACCACCCAGATGCCCCTAGTAGCTACATTTAAAAAAATGCTCATCAGGGAATTCTCATGGATGATCTGGTTTGGTAATCTCTGAATTAGAAGTTTGTGAAAGCCCCTCCCAGCTCTGAGGATATCTGAGCCCAACTCAGTAACCTCAAACGTTCATCCTTCCTTCACCTCTTCCATGTTTTTCTTTCTTCTTCAGTTTTCTTGCATTGTCAGAGCTGCTGATATGCTTGGGATCATACATCTTTTTTGTTTTTCTTTTCCTCTTCCCCTCTGTCCCTTCTCCCTCCTCCTCCTTTTCCAGTTTCTTATTTTTTGAGAAAGGATGTGTGATCACTATTGAGATATTCAAACAACATGGAAAAGTCCAAAGAGAAGGATCTCTCACCCATAGATTACCATTGCTAACTGGTGCGCATCCCTCCAGCCTTACCCTTAGGTACTCAGGCAAACGTTGATAGGATAGCAAGAATGGGAAGGAAGTTCCTGCTGTTCTACAGTAGGCTTTTGTCACTCAACAGTATGTCATAGATAGACATGATTTTTTTTTTTTTAGACATGATTTTTAAAAAAGGTTTATTTATTGGAGACAGAGAGGGGGTGAATAGGGGGAGTGGCAGAAGCAGACTCTCCTGAATGCGGAGCTGCTTCAGGGCTCAATCTCATGATCCATGAGATCATGACCTGAGCTGAAACCAAGAGTTGGCTGCCAAACTGACTGAGCCACTCAGTTGCCCTGATAGACATGATTTTTAATTGTTAAAGTATTAGTAAGAAAATACTTATGGATATTTTATATTTAACAAGACCCCATAAATTTGTAGCTGCTCCTTGACTTGTTCCCCATGTTCTTTGCCAATCAGCTTCAAAGGCTTTTACTTTCAATCTTACTGCAATTAAACCAGTGTTTATAAACAGCAAAGACTCTGTTTTTTGCAACACTTCTTAGGCTTGCAGGTAGATCATTACAGATGTTTCCTGATATATGATGGTCCTGATTTTAATTTTTAGGTTCTCCTGTTCTGCAGCACACTCCATTTTATAGGTTATGCCTTTCCATTTTTAATATTTTCCCAGTTTTAACATTTTTTTTGGTCTTTTGAATATAGGCTTCTTTTTTCACCATTCTCTCCCCCAGGGCCATATAGAAGCAATCCAATCTCTTCTCTCTCTCTTGTTTTCTTCTGCCTTCTTAGCACTGATACTCAAAACTAAAGCAAGCTTGCTTCACTACCCATCCAGTGGTCTAGATCATTGGGCTCCTAATAATGAGCAGTTTGTATCAGTGATACAAAATTTTCATTTAGACTAAATGAAAATAGTTTTCTTTCTAGTTTTTCAGATTACAAATTCTAGTAAAGTTCATTAAAGCTGAACTTTACTTTGCTGATGTTTTACATGTATGCTTAGCCTAGTGGCTGGGTGAGTCCACCCTTCCTTGGAACGGGACTCTCATCTGACTAGATACTTGTGGGTCAGTATTCTCAGTTACTTGCAACAGAAAGATACTGGCTGACTCAAGCAAACAAGAAAGATATTGATACTCATTCTATTCATGGAAAGGTGGGGTTCCATGGTTGGGAACTGGTGGTGCCATGGAGGGTCAAGAAAGAGGAAGCATGTCCTCTAAGCAGGAAGGTTACCTAGATGGGGTTCTGGTGGTACTGCTGTAACAGTGATGTTCCCTTTCTCCTATGTCTTTCTCTTAAGATTTAGATTTTCTAAGAGACAAAGATCATGATTCCTGATTAAGGGTTTCTCAACTTTGGTTCTACTATTATTTTAGACTGGATACTTCTTTTAATTATTATTATTTTTAAATGTTTTATTTATTTATTTAAGAGAGAGAGAGAGAGAGAGAGGAGGAATGAATGCAGGAATGGGGTGAGGAGGGGCAGAGGAAGAGGGAAAAGACTCCCTGCTGAGCAGGGAGCCCAACATGGGGCTCAGTCTCGTGACTCTGGGATCATGACCTGAGCTGAAGGCAGATGCTTAACTGACTGAGCCACCCAGGTGCCCCTAGACTGGATAATTTTTTGTCAAGGTGGAGGGGCTCTCCTGTGTATTCTATGATGTTTAGCAGCATCCCTAGCTTCTTCCCACTGGATGCCAGCAGACTTCACCTTCTTTGTGATAATCCCAAATATCTCCAGATTTTGCCAAATATCCTTGAGGGGCCAAATGGCTCCTGGTTGAAAATTTCTACACAACGCTGTCCCCTCACAGCATTGTGTAGAAAAGTGGTCTAGTTCCCTGACTTTGGTTGTGGTTAGCAGGCTCCTGGAATTGGCCCCTACAAGACATCATAGGATGGAGAGAGAGAATTCCCTAAAAGGAAAATAAAATGCTCCTAGAAATGGGAAGGGACGGATACAGGTCACTGTAAATCCTCAGAGCTATACAGACTCCTGTTAGGAGTTTCACATTTTATGGGTAGAAGTTAGTTGGTGTAGGAGAAACCTTTGTTCTAAGAAGCTACTCAGGTAGATTTCCTTTCCTGATAGCTTCCTGATTTTTCATAGGCTTGTACTTGTGAAATGAGCCTATAAATCACCAAGGGGTCTTGTTAAAGTGCAAATTCTAATTTGCCAATTCTCTAGTGGGCCCAAGATTCTGCATTTCTAACAAGCTCCCAGATGGTGCTGATGCTCCTGGGCTTTTAGTTTGTTCATTTTGATTTTTAGATTATTGTCCTTCTGTTATTTCATTAAAAAAACAACATTTTAAAGATTTTTATTTTTTTATTTTTTGGAAAGGGTTCACAAATGTAATACTCTCTTATTTAAAAAAAAAATCAAAGCTATAAAGCTTACCCAGTGATTTGGCACCTGTGTCATGGCTGGATCTTTGGAATATCACCTGCACATTACAGATTGGAAAGACAATCAGGGATTTGAGAGGAGACTGTATAACATTATCGGAGATTTCCCCTTGTGGTTGTCTCCTCTTTGGATTCCCTCCCTTGATACATAGCTACTTTGGGAGTCCATCCTCATTACTGTCTTCTGACTGCTCAGGACACAAGACTGTGGCCTCTGCTTGAACTTCATCTGCATTTTTTTTAACATTTTGTTAAGATATTATAATTGTTATCTGTAGGATAGTTTGATCTAAACCATTCCTGCCATTATCAGAACCATAATCCCCCAAATGTTCTCTTAGACACATTCTTCTTCATTTTGAAACCCTCAATTTTTATCCATCACAGCTGGAATAGATCTAAACTTCTTTCCCTGACGTATAAAGTCATATGGAAGACCTGGACCTGCAAACTTCTTTATCCTCACTATGGCCCCTAGCTCATGGGAGCACATTCAATGCTTGGAATATGTTATGCTCTATCCTGCCTCAAGGTTTATGCATATCATTCCCTCTGGTGGGAACACCTGTCCCCTTGTGCCTAATTATACTTCAGATGTCAGCTTGAATGTCACTTACTCTGGAAAATATTTGCTGAATCTATGGATAGATTATGTTCCTTTCTTCTACCTGCTAATAACATGGAAGAAAGTTCCCAACTGAGAGTTGAAGTATAAGACATAAAGGAAACTCTGAGATACAATGGGGCATTTGTCAAGTCACCTCACATTTCAGACCTTCAATTCCAGTATGTATAATAGGTCAGAATTGGATTAGAGGACCTTTTAGGTCGCTTTCCTCTCTCAAAATCCATGCTACTCATAAAAAGACTAGTGAAGTTGAGATAAAAGCCCAGTGTAGGAAAGAGTAATAATATGGGGCAGATGTGGGAGATCTGGATATTAGGTTAAAATTTTAACCACAGACATTGCATGTCTTGGACCAAGGTCCTGAAAAACAGAAATGGTACTTGCGGATAATGATTCTGGCAACAGGAGATAGAATTAATGAGGTTTGGAAGCTGCCAGATCATGAATGGATCTGATGAAGAGAGCCTGGTAGATGGGACAGGTTTCAGGGTACTGGATATGGAATTTCATATGGAGAAAGTGATCTACCAGACCCAGCGAAGGCTACACAGAAGAAGGGTTGGAGGTTTTCTCCTAAGCTTTTATGTCCCTACAGGAGATGGAAGGGGATGGTTAGATGGGGAAAGAGATCAGAGTCTTTGTGATGATATTTCTTTCCATCTTCTCCCAGGTCCTGCTCTGCATCCAGATATGAGGGCAGAATGTACTGAGTATCTCTTTTTAAAAATTTATTTTAAAATTTAAATTCAATTTAGTTAGCATATAGTGTATTATTAGTTTCAGGGGTGGAATTGAGTGATTCTTCAGTTGCATATAACACCCAGTGCTCCTTATCTAGTGTCCTCCTAATGCCCACTACCCAGTTACCTCATCCTCCCCACCTCCCTCCCCTCCAGCAACCCTCAGTTTGTTTCCTATAGTTAAGAGTCTCTTATGGTTTGCCTCCCTCTCTGTTTTTATCTTATTTTATTTTTCCTTCCCTTCTCCTCTGTTCATCTGTTTTGCTTCTTAAATCTCACACAGGAGTGAAATCATATGGTATTTGTTTTTCTCTGACTGATTTATTTCACTGAGCATAATACCCTCTAGTTCCATGGTTGTTGCAAATGGCAAGGTTTCATTTTTTGATGGCCAAGTAATATTCCAGTGTGTGTGTGTGTGTGTATGTGTACCATATCTTGTTTACCCATTCATGTGTTGATGGACATCTGGGCTCTTTCCAGAGTTTGGCTATCACGGACATTGCTGCTATAAACATTGGGGTGCATATGCCCCCTTTTTAAAAAAATTTTAAAATTTTATTTATTCATTCATGAAAGACACACACACACACACACACACACACAAACAGAGAGAGAGAGAGAGGCAGAGACAGAAGCAGGTTCCATGCAGGAAGCCCAATGTAGAACTCGATCCCGGGACTCCAGGGTCACGCCCTGAGCCAAAGGCAGACACTCAACCACTGAGTCACCGAGACATCCCAGCATATGCCCTTTTGAATTACTGCATTTATATCCTTTGGATCAATACCTATTAGTGCATTTGCTGGGTCCTAAGGAAGTTCTATTTTTAATTTTTTGAGTAGCCTTCATACTGTTTTCCAGAGTGGCTGCACCAGTTTGCATTCCCACCAACAGTGTACGGGTTTCCCTTTCTCTACATCCTTGCCAACATCTATTGTTTCCTGAGTTGTTCATTTTAGCCATTCTGACAGGTGTGAGGTGGTATCTTATGGTGGTTTTGATTTGTATTTCCCTGATGCTGAGTGATGTTGAGTACTTTTTCATGTGTGTTCTTTGGAGAAATGTCTGTTATGTTTTTTCTTTCTTTCTTTCTTTCTTTCTTTCTTTCTTTCTTTCTTTCTTTCTTTCTTTCTTCCTTCCTTCCTTCCTTCCTTCCTTCCTTCCTTCCTTCCTTCCTTCCTTCCTTCCTTCCTTCCTTCCTTTCTTTCTTTCTTTCTTTCTTTCTTTCTTTCTTTCTTTCCATATTTAAAATAAGTATTTATTTCAGAGAGAGAAAGAGAACACAAGCAGGAGGGGAGGGCAGAGGGGATTCCCCACTGGGGGGAGGAGCCCATTGCAGGACTGGATCCCAGGACCCCAGGATCATGACCTGAGCCGAAGGCAGATGCTTAACCCACTGGGCCACCCAGGTGCTTTTCTGCCTGTTACTTGATTGGATTTTTTGTTTTTTGGGTGTTATGTTTGAAAAACTCTTTATAGATTTTGGATACTAGCCCTTTATCTGATATGTTGTTTGTGAATGTCTTCTCCCAGTCCACAGGTTGCCTTTTAGTTTTGTTGACTGTCTACATTGCTGTGCAAAAATTTTTTATCCTGATGAAGTCCCAATAGTTCATTTCTGCTTTTGTTTCCCTTGCCTTTGGAGATGTGTCTAGCAAGAAGTTGCTGTGGCCAAGATCAAAGAGGTTGCTGCCTGTGTTCTCCTCTAGGATTTTGATGGATTCCAGTCTCACATTTAGATTTTTCATCCATTTGACTCTATTTTTGTGTATAGTGTGAGAAAATAATCCAGTTTCATCCTTCTGCATGTGGCTGTTCAATTTTCCCAACATCATTTGTTGAAGAGACTGTCTTTTTTCCATTGGATATTCTTTCCTGCTTTGTGGAAGATTAGGTGACCATAGAGTTGAGGGTCCATTTCTGTGTTCTCTATCATTCTATTCTGTTCCATTGATCTATGTGTCTGTTTTTGTGCCATTACCATACTGTCTTAATGATTACAGTTTTGTAATAGAGGTTGAATTCCAGAATTGTGATGCCTTTAGCTTTGGTTTATTTTTTCCCCCATTCCTTTGTCTATTCAGGGCCTTTTCTGGTTCCATCAAATTTTAGATTGTTTTTCCTGCTCTGTAAAAATGCTGGCGGTATTTGGATAGAGATTGCATTGAACATGTAGATCACTTTGGGTAGTATAGACTTTTAAACAATATTTGCTCTTCCAATCCATGAGCATGGAATGTTTTTTCATTCCTTTCTTTTTTTTTTTAAAAAGATTTTATTTATTTATTCATGAGAGACATACAGAGGAGTAGAGACCTAGGCAGAGGGAGAAGTGGGCTCCGTGCAGGAAGCCCAGTGCAGGACTCAATCCCAGGACTCCCGGGACTTGGGGATCATGCCCTGAGCTGAAGGCAGACGTTCAACCGCTGAGTCACCCAGGTGTCCCATATTTTTCCATTTCTTTGTGTCTTCCTCAATTTCTTTCCTAAGTGTTCTAATAGTTTTCAGAGTGCAGATCTTTTACCTCTTTGGTTACATTTATTCCTAGGTATCTTTTGGTTTTTGGTGCAATTGTTGATTTCTCTTTCTTCTGCCTCATTAGCATATAGGAGTGCAACATACTTCTGTGCATTGATATTATATGCTGTGACTTTGCTGAATTCCTGTATCAGTTCTAGTAATTTTTTTGGTGTAGTCTTTTGGGTTTTCTACATAGAGCATCATGTTGTCTGCAAAGAGCAAGAGTTTTACTTCTTCTTTGCCAACTTGGATACCTTTTACTTCTTTTTGTTGTCTGATTCCTGAGGCCAGGACTTCCAGTACTACGTTGAACAACAGCAGTAAGAGTGGACATCCCTGTTGTGTTTCTGGCCTTAGGGGGAGAGTTCTCAGTTTTTCCCTATTGAGGATGATATTCACTGTGGGTTTTTGTGTGTGACTTTTCTGATATTGAGGTATGTTCCCTCTATACCTACACTGTGAAGGGTTTTTATCAAGAAAGAATGCTGTATTTTGTCCAAAGCCTTTTCTGCATCTATCGAGATCATCATATGGTTCTTGTCCTTTCTTTTATTAATGTGGTGTGTCACATTGATTGGTTTTACAGATGTTGAACCACTCCTGCAGCCTAGGAATAAATCTCACCTGGTTGTGGTGAATAATCCTTTTAATGTACTATTGGATCCTATTAGCTAGTATCTTGGTGAGAATTTTTGCATCTGTGTTCATGAGGGATATTCTCCTTTTTGGTGGGGTCTTTGTCTGGTTTTCGGGTCAAGGTAATGCTGGCCTCATAGAAAGAGCTTGGAAATTTTCCTTCCATTTATATGTTTTGGAATGGTTTCAGATGAATAGGTATTAATTCTTCTTGAAATGTTTGGTAGAAGTCCCCTGGGAAGCCATCTGGCCCTGGACTCTTGTTTTTGGGAGACTTTTGATTACTGGTTCAATTTCTTTGCTGGTTATGGATCTGTTCAGGTTTTCTATTTCTTCTTGTTTCAGTTTTGGTAGTTTATATGTTTCCAGGAATTTATCCATTTCTCCCAAATTGCCTAATTTGTTGGCATATAATTGCTTATAATATCCTCTTATAATTGTATTTCTGTGATGTTGGTTGTGATCTCTCCTCTTTCAATCACGATTTTATTCATTTGGGTCCTTTCCCTTTTCTTTTTGATAAGTCTGGCTAGGGGTTTATCAATCTTGTCAATTCTTTCAAAGAATCAACTCCTAGTTTTGTTGATCTGTTTCTACTGTTTTTTGATTTCTATACTGTTGATTTCTGTCCTAATTTTTATTATTTTTTTCTCCTGCTAGATTTAGGTTTCATTTGCTGTACTTTTCCAGCTAGATTATTAATTTGAGCCTTTTCTTGCTTCTTGAGGGAGGCCTGTATAGCTATATACTTCCCTTTTAAGACTACCTTTGCTGCATTCTGTTTTTTAAAAATATTTTATTCATTTATTCATGAGAGACACACAGAAAGTGGAAGACAGAGAGGCAGAGAGATGGGCAGAGGGAGAAGTAGGCTCCCATCAGGAGGCAGATGTGGGACTTGAACCCAGGACCCCGGGACCACAACCTGAGTCAAAGGCGGACGCTCAACCACTGAGACACCCAGGTACCTTTTTTGCTGCATTCCAAATTTTTTTTCCATAAATTTATTTATTTATTTATTTATTTTAATATTTATTTATTTATTATTTATTTTTTTTTAAGAAAATATAATTTTATTTTATTTTTTTTTCAATGTTTTTTTATTTATTTATTTATTTTTTTAAATTTATTTTTTATTGGTGTTCAATTTACTAACATACAGAATAACACCCAGTGCCCGTCACCCATTCACTCCCACCCCCCGCCCTCCTCCCCTTCTACCACCCCTAGTTCGTTTCCCAGAGTTAGCAGTCTTTACGTTCTGTCTCCCTTTCGGATATTTCCCACACATTTCTTCTCCCTTCCCTTATATTCCCTTTCACTATTATTTATATTCCCCAAATGAATGAGAACATATAATGTTTGTCCTTCTCCGACTGACTTACTTCACTCAGCATAATACCCTCCAGTTCCATCCACCTTGAAGCAAATGGTGGGTATTTGTCATTTCTAATAGCTGAGTAATATTCCATTGTATACATAAACCACATCTTCTTTATCCATTCATCTTTCGTTGGACACCGAGGCTCCTTCCACAGTTTGGCTATCGTGGCCATTGCTGCTAGAAACATCGGGGTGCAGGTGTCCCGGCGTTTCATTGCATTTGTATCTTTGGGGTAAATCCCCAACAGTGCAATTGCTGGGTCGTAGGGCAGGTCTATATTTAACTCTTTGAGGAACCTCCACACAGTTTTCCAGAGTGGCTGCACCAGTTCACATTCCCACCAACAGTGTATGAGGGTTCCCCTTTCTCCGCATCCTCTCCAACATTTGTTGTTTCCTGCCTTGTTAATTTTCCCCATTCTCACTGGTGTGAGGTGGTATCTCATTGTAGTTTTCATTTGTATTTCCCTGATGGCAAGTGATGCAGAGCATTTTCTCATATGCATGTTGGCCATGTCTATGTCTTCCTCTGTGAGATTTCTGTTCATGTCTTTTGCCCATTTCATGATTGGATTGTTTGTTTCTTTGGTGTTGAGTTTAATAAGTTCTTTATAGATCTTGGAAACTAGCCCTTTATCTGATATGTCATTTGCAAATATCTTCTCCCATTCTGTAGGTTGTCTTTGAGTTTTGTTGACTGTATCCTTTGCTGTACAAAAGCTTCTTATCTTGATGAAGTCCCAATAGTTCATTTTTGCTTTTGTTTCTTTTGCCTTCGTGGATGTATCTTGCAAGAAGTTACTATGGCCGAGTTCAAAAAGGGTGTTGCCTGTGTTCTTCTCTAGGATTTTGATGGAATCTTGTCTCACATTTAGATCTTTCATCCATTTTGAGTTTATCTTTGTGTATGGTGAAAGAGAGTGGTCTAGTTTCATTCTTCTGCATGTGGATGTCCAATTTTCCCAGCACCATTTATTGAAGAGACTGTCTTTCTTCCAATGGATAGTCTTTCCTCCTTTATCGAATATTAGTTGCCCATAAAGTTCAGGGTCCACTTCTGGATTCTCTATTCTGTTCCACTGATCTATGTGTCTGTTTTTGTGCCAGTACCACACTGTCTTGATGACCACAGCTTTGTAGTACAACCTGAAATCTGGCATTGTGATGCCCCCAGATATGGTTTTCTTTTTTAAAATTCCCCTGGCTATTCGGGGTCTTTTCTGATTCCACACAAATCTTAAAATAATTTGTTCTAACTCTCTGAAGAAAGTCCATGGTATTTTGATAGGGATTGCATTAAACGTGTATATTGCCCTGGGTAACATTGACATTTTCACAATATTAATTCTGCCAATCCATGAGCATGGAATATTTTTCCATCTCTTTGTGTCTTCCTCAATTTCTTTCAGAAGTGTTCTATAGTTTTGAGGGTATAGATCCTTTACATCTTTGGTTAGGTTTATTCCTAGGTATCTTATGCTTTTGGGTGCAATTGTAAATGGGATTGACTCCTTAATTTCTCTTTCTTCAGTCTCATTGTTAGTGTATAGAAATGCCACTGACTTCTGGGCATTGATTTTGTATCCTGCCACGCTACCGAATTGCTGTATGAGTTCTAGCAATCTTGGGGTGGAGTCTTTTGGGTTTTCTATGTAGAGTATCATGTCATCAGCGAAGAGGGAGAGTTTGACTTCTTCTTTGCCAGTTGAATGCCTTTTATTTCTTTTTGTTGTCTGGTTGCTGAGGCTAGGACTTCCAGTACTATGTTGAATAGCAGTGGTGAGAGTGGACATCCCTGTCTTGTTCCTGATCTTAGGGGAAAGGCTCCCAGTGCTTTCCCATTCCAAAGGTTTTGAACTCTTGTGTTTTTATTTTCATTTGCTCCCATATATTTAAAAAAATTTCTTTAATTTCCTGGTTGACCCATTCATTCTTTTTTTTCTTTTTTCAAGGTTTACTTATTAATTTGACACAGAGAGAGAGAAAGCGAAAGACAGAGTACAAGCATGGGGAGTGGGAGGTGGAGGGAGCGGGAGAAACTGGCTCTCTGCCAAGCAGGGATCTTGATGCAGGGCTTGATCCCAAGACCACGGGATCATGATCTGAGCCAAAGGCATACACTTAATGGATTAGCCACCCAGGTGCCCCCCATTCATTCTTTATTTTTTTTTTAATATTTTATTTATTTATTTATGAGAGACACAGAGAGAGAGGCAGAGACACATACAGAGGGAGAAGCAGGCTTCCATGCAGGGAGCCTGTAGTGGGACTCAATCCCAGGTCTCCAGGATCACACCCTAGGTTGAAGGTGGTGCTAAGCCGCTGAGCCACCCAGGCTGCCCTCCCCATTCATTCTTTAGTAGGATGTTTTTAGCCTCTACACTATGGTCTTTTCAATTTTTTTCTTATGGTTGACTTCAAGTTTCATAGCATTCTGGTCTGAATATACGCATGGTATGATATCAATCTTTTTGTACTCGTCGAGACCTGATTTGTGACCTAGTGTGTGATCTGTTCTAGAGAATGTTCCATATGCATTGGAAAAGTGTGTATTCTGCTGTTTTAGGAGGAGATACTGTGAATATATCTGTTAAATCCATCTGGTCCAGTGTGTCATTCAAAGCCATTGTTTCCTTGTTGATTTTCTGCTAGCTTATCCGTCCATTGCTATATGTGAGGTGTTAATGTTCCCTACTATTATTGTATCATTATCACTGAGTTTCTTTATGTTTGTTATTAATTGATTTATATATTTGGGTGCTCCCAAGTTGGGGGCATAAATATTTACAATTGTTAGATCTTCTTTTAGATAGACTCCTTAAATATGATATAATGCCCCTTTTCATCTCTTGTTACAGTGTTTGGCTTAAAATCTAGCTTGTCTGATATAAATATGAGTACTCTGGCTTTCTTTTGACATCCATTAGCATGATAGATGGCGCTCCATCCCCTCATTTTCAATCTAGAGGTGTCTTTATGTCTAAAATGAGTCTCTTGTAAGCAGCATATAGATTGGTCTTGTTTTTTCATCCATTCTGACACCTTACATCTTTCGATTGGGGCAATTAGTCCATTTACATTCAGAGTGATTATTGAAAGATATGATTGTAGTGCCATTGTATTACCTGTAAAGTCCTTGTTTCTGGAGATTTTCTCTGTTCCTTTTTAGTCTTTGTTACTTTTGGTCTCTCTTTCTGCTCAAGGGATCCCCTTTAATATTTCTTGTGAGGGCTAGTTTAGTGTTCACAAATTCCTTTAGTTTTTGTCTTTTGAAACTCTCTATCTCACCTTCTATGCTGAAATACAGCCTTTCTGGATAAAGTATTCTTGGCTGCATATTTTTACCAATTTGCACATTGGCTATATCATGCCAGTCCTTTCTGGCCTGCCAGGTCTCCATGGACAGGTCTGCTGCCAGCCAAAGTGTCTACTCTTTTAGCTTAAGGACCTCTTGTCCCGAGTGGGTTTTAATATTTTCTCTTCATCTTTGTAATTTGCAAGTTTCACTATAATATGTTGAGGTGCTCACCTGTTTTTTTTTTTTTTATTGCTTTTGAGGGGAGTTCTCTGTGTTTCTTGGACTTGAATGCCTGTTTCCTTCTCCAGATTAGGGAAATTCTCATCTTGTTCAGTAAACTTTCTGCCCCTTATCTCCCTGCTTATTCATCTTCTGGGTCTCTTATAAAATGGATAGTATTTCACTTTATGGAATTGCTGAGTTCCCTAAGTCTGCTCTCATGGTCTAATAGTTTTCTTTCCCTCCTCAGCTTCCTTATTTTCCATAATTTTATCTTCTATAGCACTGATTTGCTCTTCTGCTTCATTCACCCTCATTTTTATGGTACCAGTTGAGACTGCATCTCGTAATAGCATTTTAAATTTTGGTCTGATTAGATTTTAGTTCTTTCATCTCTACAGTAATGGATTCTCTAGTATCTTCTATAGTTTTTTGAAGCCCAGCTAGTATCTTTATCATCATTGTTTTAAATTCCAGTTTAGACATCTAACTTATATCCCTATTGATTCAATCTGGCAGTTAGTACTACCTACTGTTCTTTCTTTTGGGGTGAATTTTTCTGTCTCATCTTTTTGTCTAGAAAAGAAAGGAAGAAAGAAAAAGGAAAAAATAGCAGCACTAACAACAATACAAAAAACCCTGGATCCTGGGTGTGTTTTGATTTCCTTGTTAAAAGAAACTAAATCCTAAAATTAGAAAGAAAGAAATAAATTTTAAGGTGTTTATAATAAAAAATAAAATGAAACAAAAATATAAAATATAAAGTATATATAAAAATAAAAATTAAAAAGTAATAAAAAATAATTGAGAAAATAAGAAAATAACTGAAAAAACAATACTAAAAGAGTAAAGAATAAAAATAGGAAGAATTCTGTATACTGTTTTCCCTAAGAACTGAAGCTTTAGCCCTTTATGATCAGTAAACTTGGTGCCAGCCAGTTGTTTGTGGCAGTCTTCTGGAGCAGGGGTCTGTCGCACTCGTTCTCAGGTTGACTTGCCCTAGTGGAGGAGTAAGTCCAGTGTGTAGGGAGGCAGAGCTCAGCATAAGCACTTCTGGACTTCACTACATGGTGCTGTTTTGCTCCCTAAAGGCTTTCAGCACTGATGGGTGGGATGAATATGGCTGTGCCCACTCTCTAGCCCCAGAGCTGAAGATTCTCCCTCCCTTGGCACTCTTTAGTAAGCCCTAACAGTAAAACTTCAGTTACTCTTGTCTCCCAGGTTTCTGTCAGAATTCCATTTTTGTCCAGCCTGTGACTGAGTGTTTCTATCTCAGTTGTTACTGAGTTTCAAAACTCCAAATTTTAGAGACTGCCTCCATATGGAGAGTGCTGTTCCTCCAGTGGTGCTAGGTGGTGGGGGGAGAGGGTCTTGACATGCTTCTGCATTTTGCTGGACCTCCAGGAAAGCAATCCTATGACTATCTAGTGGTTCACAGTTTATGGCAACACAGACCAGAAAGCTGGCATCTAGACTCACTGTTCTCAGTGGGCTTCCCTGCTCCTATGCCTGGGAAATCTACCACACTTAGGCACCACCTGTTCTTCCTGTGACACTGAGGATCCTGAGACAACACTGTCCTACCTGGGATTCCACACCACCTTACTACCTGAGCAACTTTAATCCAGGGATGTACCCCACTGTAGAAGACTTCTGAAAGTTCTGATTTCACAAGCACTGAGTATCTCTTGAATGGCAGGCAAGCTTGTGCCAAATTTCAAGATCTACTGCACAAATTCCTTTTCTTTGGTGGCTCCTGGAACCAGAAACCAAATCATTTTTGAACTACTTTTAATTCTCTGTCATATATAATGGAATTTTCCTTTTGAGTTTCTCTAGTGATCGGATATGATTTTGGGAATAGACCAGACTCAGGACTGTAATCTTTTCATTCTATCCTTGGTGTGTACCCCAAGACCTTGTTTTATGTTGTCATCTGTGTCCCTCTTTTACCAGTGATCATCCCTTCAAAATATCTCACTTGAATTTAATGTGAAACTCATTTGGATTTCTTGTAGATTGATGTTCTGTGTTACTCCTTGGGTGTGTAGTTCTGTAGGAAGGTCTGCAAATGTTGTATGGCCTTGTGCCATCTTACTGATCATTGTGGGCACTTGTGAATATTCCTTCAGTACCACGGACAGCGCACACAAACTTCTTAGAGGCAAATTTGAGACTGAATGAGAAGGAAACTTGGATAATCACTTGAGCACCCAGAAGAAATCTGAAAATCTGAGGCTAAAATGGACTTGTTTTGGTAATAATTATCTTCAGAGAGTATTTTGCTTATAGTAATTCTTTGGAATAGACTAGACTATAGTTCTGAAAGAGTTTTCAAGGAAATTTCACTCAAGTCTTGTTTATGTGATACTGTGTTTCACAATGATTAGAGGGAGGAAAATCTCCAGAATCCATGAATGGACACCAGATAAGCTATACTCAGGATACCAGGCCTAGAAAAAAGTTTCCGTGGAGTCAGAATGATCTGGGATACTAGACTTTGGCTCAGTACCCAGAAACTACCTTTTTAATTTGTCCGGTTTTACGCAGGAACAATTTCTGGGTGAAGGGCTAGAGTGACATATCTAACTTATGCTTTCTGCCAATTCCCAAGGTAGCTCCCTGTCTATGCCCAAAGTCCAGAAGCAGGGGTTACCATTGTTGGTATTGACCTAGAATGCCCATGTATGGATTTACCCTGGGCTACATTGGCCATTACTGTTTGTGGTCCTTAAAATACTGGCCTAGGCTGCTCATACCACTCTACTCCTTTGTGAGGGTGGGTCCTTGATAAGAATATAAATAGGAAAAAAAAAAAAGAATATAAATAGGGTAGTCGGGGCAAAGGGGAATGATCTTCCATAGTCTGATTATAGAAGTTCAGGTTGATTTAAGATTTGTAGCTTCCAGGTGTAAAGTCACAATTTCTATATTGCAGGCATCTGTGGCATTGGAGCCATTTCCCTAGAATGTGAGCATTGTTGAGGGTTGAATGCTCATTAATTTGGGGAGGATGAAATAATTTAATGATGATTATTTTAGTGCCATTTATATGGAAATCCACTGGGATCAGTGACAAAATACAGAAGCAAACTCAGTTTTGGCAGGCCATACCAAGGAGATATCAATAATGATTGTCCTTATACAGACTAACTCATTACATTGTTTGTGCCAATGTAGGTCATCTGTAGTTTACATTGGAAGAATCTAGGTTGAGAGAGATAAAGGATTTTAGACAGGGTCTGACATACAAAAATTTTCCAATTAAAATTTTATACATCTAATCAATATGAAAGGCAAATCTGGGCAAAGAAATTAGCAAGAATTCTAAATTTGAAAATCTTCCAGTAATATTTCAATTTATTTACTCAGAATTATTTTGGGATACTTTTGCATGAAGAATATTCCATTTTGCTTGTTTCTTCCTTCTGTCATGTTAAGCCTCCTGTTTTCCACCACCTCTGTCACTGTTAATAAATAAATGTAGTGATTGTTATGGTCTTTGGTAGAATCCAGGGTATTTTGCACATTAGCAGAACTTCAGAGATGTTTTTAATGCCTATAATACATCCTGACCCATAATCCATTCATAAAATGTTAATGAGCAAATATAGTGCTATACTCTGAGGATTAATACTTTGAAGTCTCTGCTCTTGAGCCTGAGGCTATTGTGTGGCCATTCACTATAGATACTGAACTATTCAGCCAAATCTCACTACTTCTCTTACCTGTGCAAAAATAAGGGTTGGATAGGATCTTAAAGACATGAGGCCATCGTGGTAGTAGTGAGATGCTGGGTAGAGAGCTAGGGGGTCTGGATCCATGTCCTTCTTCTGAATGAGCTTGGGAAGTCATTAGCCAGTTTTCACTTTGGGCTTCAATTTTCACAATTAAAAAAGAGCTTTGTTGGACTAAATGACCCAAGGCATTGAAATTTGTGCCTGTGACTGATTGTTTCCAACCCAGGTATAATCTCTTGTCCCATTGCTTAATCTCCCCTGGCCTCTTATTTTCTTTTTCCTGAAAAACCAGGGTTTCTAGTATTTGGTTGTTGTCATTTGGGGTGGGATGAAGTGTTGAGAGACTTACTTTTCAGGAATACAGTATTTTTCACAGAGATATTTTTGTTTAAAGTTGTTCCTGTTGCCTCCACAGCCAGAGAAGACGAAGGGCTCACACACAAATGTCAAGGTGTTGTAGTAGAATCTGGTGTAAACTGACTTACAGGTACCAAATAGCGGAGGGTAGTTGCAGATTTCTGGGCATGAGAATCCTGGAGTCAGGTTTTCTTTTCTACTGCCAAATGGACATTCTTTTCCTCATGGACTCAGATGACTGATGGTCATCAGTCCATGTGAATCTACCTGATACCTTTTCATTGAGTGAGTTCCTTCAACATAAATTTCACTGTATATGCGATATAGGGCAATGATTTAGATTCTGGCCTGGGTCAGAGATTCTGAGAAGTAATTGGAGAGGGACAATAAGGTGGCTTAAAGAGCTGAAAGCAAGAAAGACCTGAGGCTTCTGCCCTGTATCACAGAACTTTATATTAAATAGGTCTCATTTTCTGACTCTCCACAGACTTTCCCCAAGGCACTGGAACTGAATATGTCATCATCTGCTTTCCCAAGGCCACAGGTCAGAACCCTTACTTTGATTTTTACAGACTCCCTGCAAACACACAAGCTAAAAAGATCTTTGGCTCTCTACATGTACTTCTGAAGGATAGGTTTAAAATGCTTATTTTGGCAGAAGATCTTCCTTTCCTCCACCTGTGTCTATGTCCTCTCCCATCTGATCCCCCTTTTTGCCTACCATGCAGACTCACCTGGCTTAGCTGAGACCATGGAGGTGGGTGGTCAAAGCAGGAACAATGATGGCCATGTTGGAGACAAAGAAGGAATTAATGTCAGTTTTCTTCAAGTCCAACTACAGCCCTTACCCACAACTGGGAATTTGCTACATTTACTCAGTATTTCACATGTATTCATCATGGTAAGTAGATGTGAGTGCCCTAAGCCTGTGAGTGATGGCCTCTGCTTCTTTGTATCCATAGAATGCAGAGTAGTCCTGTATGTGTTAAGTAGAATTAAAGCACATCTAATACACCCACATACATATACACACCCCAATAAAAGGATTTCCTAGACACTTTTGACATTAATCCAATTCTCATGATCCCGCTCCTCTTCCACCGAAATCCCTTAGAAAAAACTTAAGTTGATTTTATTTTATGTCTTCCTCCTTCTCCAATCCATAGGCAGAATTGAATGAAACTTCTGGAATCAGATTCTCTTGAGCCATATGGTTTGATATAAAAGCAGAACTTCATTCCTGCTTGTCACCCAGGCTGCCTAGACCACCATTGCCTTCACACTGTTCCCCAGGACTGCCCTTCCTATTTTGTCTTACTTCCAAGATGTCCACTTTCACACAATTGTTTTCTGAGATTTTCAGGAAACAGCATGCCTGAAAGCGTCTGGAGAGGCATGGACATGATGAGTATACACAAAGAAAAGAGGATCCATTTAGGCTTCATGGTGTTGCAGACAGCAGATAGGAGAGTCCTGGACTGGGCTGACATTATATCTTGGGGGTGGAGTTCCTTCTCTTGGGAGAAGTTGAATCCATCTCTTTCATCCCCCCAGGGTCCAAGCCTGGGCAGGATTCTGGTGTGTCCAGAATCAGCCTGGTGAGTAGAACATTAAGTGCTTGGGTACCCAACCATGTAGCATACAAAGTCATGGTTTGTCACAGTTCTACTGGTGAGCCTCAGCATCCCTCCTTTCTTCTTCATATCTAGGGATCTCGACTACTCCTGGTTCAGGACATTAGCATTTCTATAATGAACAGTTGTAAATAAATTATTATCAGTACTTTAGTATATAAATGTATTTAGTATATAAATGTAAAAACTTGAAAGTTAATGTGGGCTTGAACTCAATAAGATGGAACAAAAAAGCAAAATAAATATAAAGAAAGTAGACAAGATATTGATGAAGATAGTAGTTGAAATTAATGAGTTAGAAAAAACCACTAAGATTGTCAAATAAAATGAAAAGTTTGTACTTTAAAAGTATCATTAAAATAGACAAAATTTTGGGCAGCCCGGATGGCTCAGTGGTTTAGTGCCACCTTCAGCCTGGGGCCTGATCCTGGAGACCTGGAATCGAGTCCCATGTCAGGCTTCCTGCATGGAGCCTGCTTCTCCCTCTGGCTGTGTCTCTGCCTCTCTCTCTGTGTCTCTCATGAATAAATAAATAAAATATTAAAAAAAGACAACATTTTGACAAGAACGGCCAAGAAAGAAAAAAACATTTTCAATAATAGGAATGTGAAAGGATAGAACTCAAACATGGAGAAGAGGAAAAGCTTACTGGGGAATAGTTTGTACATTTTTATGGTTAAAAGCATAAAAATCTTCATAAAATGAAATTACTCAAATTGACTCAATATACAGCAGAATGCTTAAACTCATTAATAAGCATGTATGAAATAGAAGTAAATACTGACTTTATAGGTGAGATGATTATACTATAAATTCTACCAAACACCAGTCAACAATTTTCTGAGTCTGTTATTTACTTAAAATATATCATTTATTTATTTATTTAATAGAGAGAGAGAGAGAGAGGGAGAAAGAGAGGGAGAGAGAGAGAGCGAGAGCAAGAGCCCAGAGGGAGAGGGAGAAGCAGACTTCTTGCTGAGTAGAAAGCCTGATGCAGGACTGGATCCCAGGACCCTGAGATCATGACCTGAGCCATAGGCAGATGCTTAACCAACTGAGCCACACAGGTGCCTTTTTTTGTGTCTTTTAAACTGTTACAGTAAAAATATTTAAAAATTACAGAAAATGAAAAGATACAGATCTTCCTGGACTTACTATATTCCAATAAACCCATTGTAAATAAAAAATATCATAAATCAAAAAAGCATTTAATACATCTAACCTACCAAACATCCTAGCTTAGCCTAATCTACCTTAAATACGCTCAGAGCACTTAGAGCAGCCTACAGTTGGGCAAAGTCCTCTAACCCAAGGTCTTTTTTATAATAAAGTGTTTAATATCCCATGTAGTTTATTGAATACTGTACTGGAAGTGTAAAGCAGAATGGTTGCATGGGTGGACAATGGTTGCAAGTGTGTAGGCTGTTGATCCTCAGATTATGGTGGTCAACTGGGAATTGTGCTCATAGCCCCTGCCCAACATAAGAGAGCTGTGGAATGTAGATGGTTAGTGCTGCTGGGAAAAGATCAAAATTCAAAGTATGGTTTCTATTGAATGTGTATTGCTATCATACCATTTTAAAAAAAAGATTTCATTTATTTATACATGAAAGACACAGAGAAAGAGAGAGGCAGAGGGAGAAGCAGGCTCCATGTAGGAAGCCTGATGTGGAACTTGATCCCAGGACTCCAGGATCACGCCCTGGGCCAAAGGCAGATGCTCAACTGCTGAGCCACCCAGGCATCCCTCTGTCATGCTATTTGAAAGTTGAAATGTCATTAAGTTGAACCATCCTGAAGTTGAAGACCATCTACATCTATATCCACATCATTTTCTTTACTGAATTAGAGAAAGGGAAGGGTTACTTCTCTCCTCAGTCCTTGCACCTAGATCTCCAATTTTTCCTCAGATGCTTAGAAACCTATCTGTAAGTATCAGTAGTATTCTTTGCTCCTTTAAAAGTTAGAATCATCTTTTTGAGGACAAATTATGGTTTACCCATCTACTAACATGAATGTCTCTTAAAGTGAGAACAAATCAGTCAGTATATTTCATATAGGAAATGAAGTGCTAATTAATTCATTAAGTGGGTTTCATTAAGAGAACTTCTATTTCAATTAAAAAAAAACAAAGACATAATTGAAATCATGCTATGCAGGTAGATCTGGGACTTGGGTTTATCTCTTAATGTTACATTGCTGAGCCTCTTAAGTAGCTACATGGATTATATCACTGTATGATAACTTATTTTATTTTTTGTATTGATGGCAATTGGGTTGTTTTTTGATATTTAATTACAAATAATACTCTAATAAATATTCTTGTACATGGGTCTTTATGTATAATTATTTCTGTGGCATACACTTTTAGAGGTGGCCTTCTGGATCAAAAGCATATATATTTACAAGTTTCATGGATAATACCCAATTCACCACAGCCTTGATAACACTTATTTTTTTGGTAAATCTAATGAATGAAAAATGGTAGGCCACTGTCGTTTTAATTTAGGTTTCTCTGGCTGCTAGTGGGGATGAGATTAATTATTGACATTTTGAATTTCCTCTTACACTTTGGTAATTTTTGTCTTGGGATATTGTTTTTTTCTTACCGATTTACAAGAATATTTTATAAAGTATGAGTCTTAATAGTTACATCTGCTGTAAGTATTTTCTCCCAGGATATTATATTCCCTCTTATCTTGTAGTTTCTTCAACTGAGTACTTCTAATACTTATATAATTAAATCTGTCATGCACAAATTTAGGGGTTTCTGAGTTTTCTTAGAAAGTCCTCCATCAGCTCAAAGTTAAATGTTTACAAAATATTTTCTTCTAGTACTTTATCATTTAATTTTTTTACATTATAACCTTAACATATTAGAAATTTATTTTTGTATGTGATGTGGGTTATTTAACTTGACTATCATATCAGATGAATAGCAAATTGTCCTAGCATTTATTGAAGAATATGTCAAATTTCCCTTGATTTGAAATGTTTACTTCATCGTATTCTCAATTATACTTGGATCTATTTCTGGATTTTCTATTGATGTATCCATGAATGTTTCCATTTCTGTACCAGCACTGCACTATTTTTTTTAAAATTGAGATATAATTTACATACTCTAATAAAATTCACAAATTTAAAGTGGTTTTTAATATATTAAAAAAATTGTGCAACTGTCACCCTTATCTACTTTCAGAACATTTTCATCACCCCAAAAAGAAACCCTTTACACCATTGCTCCAGCACCTCGCAATCACTAATCTTTCTGTCTATATAAATTTGCTTTTTTCTGTATATTCTACATAAACAGAATCCTACAATCTGGGGTCTTTTGTATCTGGAGTCATAAAGAGTAAGAGTAGGGGGGAGGAAGAAAGACAGCAAGAAGGGAAGAACGGGAAGGACGAAGAAAAAGAAATCTTAGAAGGAAGGACTACGGACTACTGAAGCAGGCGAGGCCATAAGCAAGCCTGAAGCGCCTTCCCGATATACTTCCTCTTCAATCCCTATCGTTTTTTCCTCTGGTATTTGTTCTTTCTTCTTTCTTTCTTTCTTCTTCTTTCTTTCTTTCTTTCTTTCTTTCTTTCTTTCTTTCTTTCTTCTTTTTTTTCTGACATTTGAAATACAACTTTATTCTGCTTCTAAATGAAAATGCATGGGAGTGGGATGCCTGTGTAGCTCAGTGATTTAGATCTACCTTTGGTACAGGGGGTGATCCCTGGGTCCTGGGATGAAGTCTCACATCAGGATTCCTGTGGGGAACCTGCTTCTCTCTCTGCCTATGTCTCGGCCTCTCTCTGTGTCTCTCATGAATAAATAAATAAAATCTTTAAAAAAAAGAAAGAAAAAGCATGGGAGTGACAGAAAACAAGATTTCACCCTTGAATATCGTGCTGTGATTGCAATGGTCTTTTAAAAAAATATTTAACTAATTAATTTATTTATGAGAGAGACACACACACACACACAGAGGCAGAGACATAGGCAGAGAGAGAAGCAAGCTCCATGCAGGAAGCCAGATGTGGGACTCGATACCGAGCCAGGTATCACGTCCTGAGCCAAAGGCAGATGCTCAACCGTCGAGACACTCAGGCGTCCCATGATTGCAGTGGTCTTTTTTTTTTTTAATAATAAATTTATTTTTTATTGGTGTTCAATTTGCCAACATACGGAATAACACCCAGTGCTCATCTTGTCAAGTGCCCCCCCTCAGTGCCCACCACCCAGTCACCCCCACACCCCCTGCCTCCTCCCCTTCCACCACCCCTAGTTCGTTTCCCAGAGTTAGAAGTCTTCCATATTCTGTTTCCCTTTCTGATATTTCCTACCCATTTCTTCTCCCTTCCCCTCTATTCCCTTTCACTATTATTTATATTCCCCAATGAATGAGACCATATAATGTTTGTCCTTCTCCGATTGACTTATTTCACTCAGCATAATACCCTCCAGTTCCATCCACGTTGAAGCAAATGGTGGGTATTTGTCATTTCTAATAGCTGAGTAATATTCCATTGTATACATAAACCACATCTTCTTTATCCATTCATCTTTCGATGAACACTGAGGCTCCTTCCACAGTTTGGCTATTGTGGACATTGCTGCTAGAAACATCGGAGTGCAGTAGTCTTATACTGGAAATTCAAGAAGGAAACAGCTGCATTCTAAAACAGCTAATTTTGTGGGAAATATCAGAAAGGGAGACAGAACGTAAAGACTGCTAACTCTGGGAAACGAACTAGGGGTGGTAGAAGGGGAGGAGGGCGGGGGGTGGGAGTGAATGGGTGACGGGCACTGGGGGTTATTCTGTATGTTAGTAAATTGAACACCAATAAAAAATAAATTAAAAAAAAAAACAGCTAAGTATGTAGATCCAAAAGATGAAGGTGCTTTGTTTAGCTGCAACATTTACTCCAAAGCCCGTTCATCTTCAGCATCCTAAAGAGGAAGCACATGTTCTCTCAGCTGTACTTTATAGAAGTAGACAGGTTGTGCCACTGACATCACGGTTTTCCTATAATACCAGACTTCTTTTTTTTAAATTTTTAAAATTTATTTATGATAGTCACACACAGAGAGAGAGAGAGAGAGAGAGAGAGAGAGAGAGAGAGAGAGAGGCAGAGACACAGGCAGAGACACAGGCAGAGGGAGAAGCAGGCTCCATGCACCAGGAGCCCGACGTGGGACTCGATCCCGGCCGGGTCTCCAGGATCGCACCCTGGGCCAAAGGCAGGCGCAAAACCGCTGCGCTACCCAGGGATCCCTAATACCAGACTTCTGTTGCTGGGTTCCAGCTTCATTTTCTCACAGGTCACCATCCTCATTTGGGAGAGCAGCTGTCCTAGCAACCTCTAAATCATGCTCCTATTGCACTGCCAAAGCTGAGTCCAGCAAAACTTTCAGTGGGGCAAGGGCAGGCATGCAACAAACTCCGTTAGAGTCTCTAATTCCTTTTCTAGGAAGCTAAAGGAAGGGCTTTACAAAATTATGGTTACTTTTAACAGAAATGTCATAGTATTGAAGATTCTTTTTTTCTATTTTTTGGCTATTATGAGTGATACTTCTATGAACAATTCATGTACAAGTAGACATATGTTTTCATTTCTCTTGAGTAAACTCCTGGGAGTGGAATTGCAGTGTGTTTAACCTTTTGAGGAAATGTCAAGCTGCTTTCCCAAATAGCCTCTCCATTTTTCAATTCCACAGCAATTCATGAAGGCTCCAATTTCTCTACATTATTTTTTTAAAGCTTTATTTATTTATTTATGAGAGAGAGAGAGAGAGAGAGAGAGCAAGCGAGCACATGAGTGGAAAGGCAGACGAAGAGGAAGAGAGAATCTAAAGTAGACTGTTGTGGGGCTTGATCTCATGACCCTGAAATTACAACCTGAGCTGAAACCAAGATTCCGACACTTAACCAACTATGCCACCCAGCTGCCTCAATTTCTCTATATTCTTGCCAACACTTTCTATTGTCTAAGTTTTAAAAAATATTTTTAATTATTATTTTAATCCAGTGTAGTTGCATAGAGTGTTATATTAGTTTCAGATGTATATTATAGTAATTCAACAATTCCATATATTACTCAGTGCTTATCATGATAAGTGTACTTACTATTAATCCCCAACCCCTGTTTTACCTATCCCTCCATCCACCTCCCCTCTGGTAACCCTCTGTTCTCTATGTTTAGGAGTCTCTTTTTAGTTTCTCTCCTCACCCTTTGTTTGTTTTGCTTCTTAAATTCCACATATGAGTGAAATAATACAGTATTTGTCTTTCTCTGACTGATTTATTTTGCTTAGCATAATACACTCTAGCTTCACCCATGTTGCTGCAAATGGCAAGATTTTATTCTTTTTCATGACTAATATTTCATTGTGTATATAGGCCACATCTTCTTTATCCACTCATCTATTGATGGGCAGTTGGTTTACTTCCATAATTTGGCTATAATAAAAAATGCTGCAATAAACATATGGGTGTGCTTGTATCCTTTTGAATTAATGTATTTAACATTTTATTTTTATTTTTATTTATTTTTAATTATTATTTTTTATTGGAGTTCAATTTGCCAACATATAGCATATCACCCAGTGCTCATCCCATCAAGTGCCCCCCTCAGAGGTATTTAACATTTTAATTGTAGCCATCCTAGTGGATGTGAAAAATATCTCATTGCGATTTTGTTTTGTTTTTGTTTTTTAATTTTTTTATTGGAGTTCAATTTGCCAACATTTAGCATAACACCCAGTGCTCATCCCACCAAGTGCCCCCCTCAGTGCCCATCACCCAGTCACCCCAGGCCCCCGCCCACCTCCCCTTCCACTACCCCTTGTTCATTTCCCAGAGTTAGGGGTCTCTCATGTTTTGTCACCCTCACTGATATTTTCACTCATCTTCTCTCCTTTCCCTTTATTCCCTTTCATTATTTTTTATATTCCCCAAATGAATGAGACCATATGTTTGTCCTTTTCTGATTGACTTATTTCACTCATACCCTCCAGTTCCATCCATGTCGAAGCAAATGGTGGGTATTTGTTGTTTCTAATGGCTGAGTAATATTCCATTGTATACATAGACCACATCTTCTTTATCCATTCATCTTTTGATGGACACCGAGGCTCCTTCCACAGTTTGGCTATTGTGGAGATTGCTGCTATAAACATTGGGGTGCAGTTGTCCCATTGTTTCACTACATCTGTGTCTTTGGCTAAATACCCAGTAGTGCAATTGCTGGTTCATAGGGTAGCTCTATTTTTAACTTCTTGAGGAACCTCCACACTATTTTCCAGAGTGGCTGTACTAGCTTGCATTCCCACCAACAGTGCTCATCCCATCAAGTGCCCCCCTCAGTGGTATTTAACATTTTAATTGTAGCCATCCTAGTGGATGTGAAAAGTATCTCATTGTGATTTTGATTTGCATTTCCGTAATGACTGATGGTGCTGGAGGTCTTTTCATGTGCTTATTGTCTGTTTATATATCTTTGGAGAAATGTCTATTCAAATCCTTTGCCAATTTAAAAATTATTTTAATTGTTGTCTTCTTATTTTTGAGTTGTAAGAATTCTTTATATATTTTGGATGATAATCTTGTACCAAATAGACAATTTGTAAATATTTTCTCCCATTCTGTGGGTTATCTTAACTTCCTTAATAGTCCCCTTTGAAGCACAACAGTTTTTAATTTTGATGAAGTCCTTTGCATCTCTTTTTTCTTTTGCTACTGTGTTTTTGGTGTCATTTTAGGAAGCCATTGCCTTACCCAAGGCTACAGAGATTTGCTCTGTTTTCTTCTAAGAGTTTTATAGTTTGAGCTTTTACATTTAGGTCTTTGATCCATTTTGAGTTAGTTTTTGTCTAAAATAGAGGTCCAATCTTGCTCTTTTGCATATGTAAATCATTCCAGCACCACTTGTTGAGAAGACTATTGCATTTCTGACTGAATTATCTTGACTGTTGAAAATAAATTAATCAAAAAAGTAAGGATTTATTTCTGTTCTCTCAATTTTATTCAATTGACCCTATCAGGGAAAAATATGGTTAATGTGTTACGATAGGGCACATGAAGGATATGAATGGCGTTCCTGGACCAGCACCTAATTACATTATTCTATTAAGGAGTAAAATGTAATAGAAAATAGAAAGTTTGAAATATAGAAACATAAAGTGACTATTGAGATCTATCTCTTTTTTCCATCAGCTTTATTGAAGTATAATTGATAAGTAAAAATTATATATGTGTAAGGTGTACAATGTAATATTGTGATATACATATACCTTGAGAATTACACATATCCCTCACCTCACATCGTTACCATTTTTTCCCTTGAGGTGTGAAAACTTAAGATCTTTTCTCTTAGCATTTTCAAGTACACAATACACTATTGTTAACTGTAATTACCATGTTGTAAATTAAATCCCTAGAACTTATTGTATCACTGAAAACTTTTACCTTTAGACCAACATCTCTCCATTTCTCCCACCTCTTAGCTACCATTCTACTCTATATCTAGGAGTTTGACTTTTTTAGATTACACATATAAGCAAATCATTTAGTATTTGTCTTTCTATGTCTTGCTTATTTTCTTAGCATAATGTCCTCTATATTCATCCATGTCACAGATGGCAAGATTTCCTCTTTTTTTGATGGTGAATAATATTCCATTGCGTGTGTGTAGGTGTATATACACACATATATGATATATACATACACATATATATGATTTCTTTATATATTCACCCATTGATGGACACTTAGGTTGTTTCCATCCAGGGTTACCTCTTATTCTTTAGGAATGAAGGTTTGGGGGATCCCTGGGTGGCTCAGCGGTTTCGTGCCTGCCTTTGGCCCAGGGCGCAATCCTGGAGTCCCGGAATCGAGTCCCGCGTCGGGCTCCCGGCGTGGAGCCTGCTTCTCCCTCTCCTCTGCCTGTGTCTCTGCCTCTCTCTCTGTCTATCATAAATAAATAAAAATAAATTAAAAAAAAAAAGGAATGAAGGTTTGGTTCATGGTGGTGTAAAGAATCCTGATTATCTGAGGTGCTGGTGGAAGGCAGAGACATATGGTATATAACGGAGGAGGGATGGCATAAAGACCCACTATGACCTTACTTGATTGGCACAAATAAAACTTCTATTCCCGTGTTTGTTGTGTTACAAAACTAAAAGAAAAAACCCAATGCTTAAGTTAGGGTGTGAATGTTTATTTTTTTAGGCTATTTGAGTAATAAAATTTACTATTTAGTCCAGATGTTGCAGAGCTTTTTGTGAAGATCCACGCAGTACTGTAAGAATGAGACCTGAATCCCTTAGATCTGGAAATGGTTGAAAGAGCAAATGGAGATTTGTCTCCCTTTGGGATGTGGGCGGGTGCTTTGCTTACTTTAGAAAGAGACAATAGTAAGGTTTGTGGTCATCAGCACTGGTTACTTTAATAGCCCAAAATGACCACTTGGAATAAGCTGCAGCTCATTATATACTCTTTATATACCATTATATATATGAGTGCCAAACTCTACCAGAGAGAAGGCAGCAAGCAATGAGGTCAATGCACAAAGATTTGTGAGGCCAGTGATGACCAGAATAGAAAGCAGTTCATGTGAGTTGAAAAGTCAAGAGGTGGAATGTAGTGAGTATTTTTGGTTTTGTCTGTTTGTTTGGGAGCATTACATCCTCCCATTATATGCCTCTGGTAATGGGATCCCAATTTTTCTTTCGCAGAACTGTCCTTCCATGTATTGGACTCTCAATGTTGTATCTTTTCCTTCCTGTGAGTGTGGGCAAGAACAACTCATGAATGGGAGGATTGAGAGTTGTGAATATTTGAGTAACAGTCAGGAAATTCAGGATTTTTCATCTGGATTTTGGTTCACATTGAACAAATCTTAATATTATTCGCTTATTGGTGCTAGGATATTTTCTTTTTGCTAAGGAAGTAAATCTTTATTTTGTATTTGACTATTATGAATGAGAAGGTATTTAAAAAGTCCAGCTTAGGGACACCTGACTGGCTCAGTTGGTAGGGACTGTAATTGTTACTATTGGGGTCATGAGTATAAGCCCCACATTAGCCATAGAGCTTACTTAAAAAAAAAAAAAGTCCAGCTTGTGTGTATAACTTTCAATTCTGTTACATGTTATGACTTTACATCTCCATATGATTAATAATATACATTTTATGTGGCAATAAATCTAAGTAACCCCAATATGGATATAGGTGAGATATTCTTTTTGAAAAATATTAAGCTCATATTTAAAAATTTCTGATGACCTCTAATTGTTTTTGCGTATTTGTGTTCTATGGTGTTAATCATGATCTTGTGCTGCACTGATAACGTAATTGATATACAATTACCTAATTTCTCTACTGTGCTAGGTTATGCATTGTTAGAGGGACCCAAATGAGACATGATTCCCATTTTAAGGCTTTTATAATGAAATTGTATTAAGGACTTGAAACCTGGTCAGTGAGTAGAGACTAAGTGTCTGGTGTTGGCTGGAATACATTCTCCACAGTGTGGAGAAAGGTCAGGGCCAGAGGTTATATAGTAAATAGAATCTGAGTTGGTAGTTTCATGTTTTCAAGAGGGTCAGCATCTTCACTTCTTCAGGTCATTGACTCCTTATCTCTATAAAGGACAAGGCTGAGTAGTGGCAGGGCTGAGTGGGAGAGGCCCTAGGCTGTGATGGAGAAATAAATATATTCCGGAGTGTTGAATGCCTTGAATTCTTCCCCTGTGTGTTCAGAAGAAGGGCTATCTGATAACATTATTATTTAAATATTGGGTTCCTGAAGTTTCTCTATGGTCATGTGGAAGCATGGGAGTGAATGTTCTGAACTGCAGGTCCACAAGGAGAGGATAAAATGTTCCATTTCAGTGTGTGAGGGTCATTAACTCCCTGATTTGTCTGGTTAAATCCTATGAAAGGAAAACACTTGAGAAAAAAGCCTGGAGTACCTAGTGAACCCATTAGAAGCCCATCAAAATAAGGAAAGAATTGACTTTGTGAAGTGAATATGAGATGACCCCAAGGCATAAGAACATTTGATGAGCAAGCAAATTACACCCTCAGCTCTTGAAATATACTCTTTTTGTTGTGTTGTGTTGTCACAGAATTGAAATCCATACTAATGGCTTCTTCAGGAATTCCCAAAGACCAGATGACTTATGGTGAAAAAATTATTTTGCATACTCCTTCCACGATAAGTGTTTTAGGACAATTAGAAATGAACTGCTTATCCCGTGCCCTGAAAGACAGGAATGGAAAATTTCTCAGTGGGCAGACTTGAAGAAATATCCATCCTTGTCCACTTTAACTGGACAATCCAAATGATGGATTTATGGACAGTTGTAATGGTGTGCCTACATTGCAAGAGTAGTGGAATAAGTAAGATTAGAAACTTAGTGAGAACAAGTTTTAGAGGAGGGAAATATGAATGGAATTTCATTATGGTACATGATTATTGCTGAAGAATAATTCGCTCAATAAGTGGACCCATAATATGAAACTATTTATGTTCCAGGTAACTGTTCATTTTTAAAAAAGATTTTATTTATTTATTCATGAGAGGCACAGAAAGAGAGGCAGAGATGTAGGCAGAGGGAGAGGTAGGCTTACCACAGGGAGCCCAATGTGGGACTTAATCCCAGGACCCCTGGGATCATGACCTGAGCCAAAGGCAGATGCTCAATCACTGAGCCACCCAGGTGCCCACCCCCTTTTAAAGATTTTATTAATTTATGCATGAGAGACACAGAGAGTTTTTATTTATTTTTTCTCTTATTTTTATTTTTTATATCTTTTCTTTTTTATTATAAATTTATTTTTTATTGGTGTTCAATTTGCCAACATATAGAATAACACCCAGTGCTCATCCTGTCAAGTGCCCGCCTCAGTGCCCAACACTCAGTCACCCCCACCCTACTCCCTGCCCACCTCCCCTTCCACCACCCCTAGTTCATTTCCCAGAGTTAGGAGTCTTTCATGTTCTGTCTCCCTTCCTGATATTTCCACTCATTTTTTCTCCTTTCCTCTTTATTCCCTTTCACTATTTTTTATATTCCCCAAATGAATGAGAGCATATAATGTTTGTCTTTCTCCGATTGACTTATTTCACTCAGCATAATACCCTCCAGTTCCATCCATGTTGAAGCAAATGGTGGGTATTTGTTGTTTCTAATGGCTGAGTGATATTCCATTGTATACATAGACCACATCTTCTTTATCCATTCATCTTTCGATGGACACCAAGGCTCCTTCCACAGTTTGGCTATCGTGGCCATTGCTGCTATAAACATCGGGGTGCAGGTGTCCTGGCATTTCATTGCATCTGTATCTTTGGGGTAAATCCCCAGCAGTGAAATTGCTGGGTCATCAGGGCAGATCTATTTTTAATCTCTTTGAGGAACCTCCACACAGTTTTCCAGAGTGGCTGCACCAGTTCACATTCCCACCAACAGAGCAAGAGGGTTCCCCTTTCTCCACATCCTTTCCAACATTTGTGGTTTCCTGCTTTGTTAATTTTCCCCATTCTCACTGGTGTGAGGTGGTATCTCATTGTGGTTTTGATTTGTATTTCCCTGATGGCAAGTGATGTGGATGGAGCATTTTCTCATGTGCTTGTTGGCCATGTCTATGTCTTCCTCTGTGAGATTTCTGTTCATGTCTTTTGCCCATTTCATGATTGGATTGTTTGTTTCTTTGGTGTTGAGTTTAATAAGTTCTTTATAGATCTTGGAAACTAGCCCTTTATCGGATACGTCATTTGCAAATATCTTCTCCCATTCTGTAGGTTGTCTTTTAGTTTTGTTGACTGTTTCTTTTGTTGTGCAAAAGCTTCTTATGCTTTTGGGTGCAATTGTAAATGGGACTGACTCCTTAATTTCTCTTTCTTCAGTCTTATTGTTAGTGTATAGAAATGCTACTGACTTCTGGGCATTGATTTTGTAACCTGCCACAAAGCTCCAGGTAGGAAGCCTGATGTGGAACTCTAGGACACTGGGATTACAAACAGCGGAAAGCAGATGCTCAACCACTGAGCCACCCTGAGCCAAAAGGTGCCCCTCTTTTGGATTTTCTATATACAATATCATGTCCTCTGCAGAGAGGGAGAGTTTGACTTCTTCTTTGCCAATTTGAATGCCTTTTATTTCTTTTTGTTGTCTGATGGCTGGAGGTAGGACTCCTAGTACTATGTTGAACAACAGTGGTGAGAGTGGGCATCCCTTTCATGTTCCTGACCTTAGGGGGAAAGCTCTCAGTTTTTTCCAATTGAGAATAATATTTGTTGTGGGCTTTTCATAGATGGCTTTTTATGATATTGAGTTATCTTCCTTCTATCCCTACATTTTTGAAGAGTTTTAATCAAGAATGAATGCTGTATTTTGTCAAATACTTTTTCTGCATCTATTGAGAGAATCATATGGTTTTTGTCTTTTCTTTTATTAATGTGATCTGTCACACTGATTGTTTTATGAACATTGAACCATCCCTGCATCCCAGAGATAAATCCCACTTGGTCATGGTGAAAAATTCTCTTAATGTACTATTGGATCCTATTGGCTAGTATTTTGGTGAGAATTTTTGCATCCATGTTTATCAGGGATAAGTCTGTAACTCTCCTTTTTGAAGGGGTCTTTTCCTGGTTCTGAGATCAAAGTGCTAGCCACATAGAATGAGTTTGGAAGTATTCTTTCTATTTCTATCCTTTGAAACAGCTTTAGTAGGATAGGTATTATTTCTTCTTTAAATGTTTGGTAGAATTCCCCTGTGAAGACATCTGGCCCTGGACTTTTGTTTCTTGGGAGGTTTTTGATGACTGCTTCAATTTCCTCACTGGTTATTGGCCTGTTCAGGTTTTCTATTTCTTCCTGTTTCAGTTTTGGTAATTTATAGATTTCCCGGAATGCATCCATTTCTTCCAGATTGCCTGATTTTTGGCATATATTTGCTCACAATATGTTTTAAAAATCATTTGTATTTCCTTGGTATTGGTTGTGATCTCTCCTCTTTTATCCATGATTTTATTAATTTGAGTCTTTTCTCTTTTCTTTTTAATAAGTTTGGCCAGGGGTTTGTCTATCTTATTCTTCCAGAGAACCAGCTCCGGGGTTGGTTGATCTGTTCTACAGTGCTTCTGGTCTCTATTTCATTGAGTTCTGCTCTAATCACCTTAGTAGGATGTTCTTTAACTCCTATGTGTTGTGATATTTCCAAATTTTTTCTTGTGGTTGACTTCAAGTTTCATATCATTCTGGTCTGAATATATGCATGATATAATATCAATCTTTTTACATCCATAAGCAGCATATAGATTGGTCTTGTTTTTTTCATTCATTCTAATACCTTATATCTTCTGATTGGGGCAATTAGTCCATTTACAATCAGAGTGATTATTGAAAGATATGATTGTAGTGCCATTGTATTACCTGTAAAGTCCTTGTTTCTGGAGATTTTCTCTGTTCCTTTTTAGTCTTTGTTACTTTTGGTCTCTCTTTCTGCTCAAGGGGTCCCCTTTAATATTTCTTGCGAGGGCTGGTTTAGTGTTCACAAATTCCTTTAGTTTTTGTCTTTTGAAACTCATTTTTTTAAATAATAAATTTATTTTTTATTGGTGTTCAATTTACCAACATACAGAATAACACCCAGTCCTCATCCCGTCAAGTGCCCCCCTCGGTGCCCGTCACCCATTCACTCCCACCCCCTGCCCTCTCCCCTTCCATCACCCCTAGTTCGTTTCCCAGACTTAGGAGTCTTTATGTTCTGTCTCCCTTTCTGATATTTCCCACACATTTCTTCTCCCTTCCCTTATATTCCCTTTCACTATTATTTATTTATTTATTTATTTATTTATTTATTTATTATTTATTTTATTTATTTTTTTAAAATTTTTTCACTATTATTTATATTCCCCAAATGAATGAGAACATATAATGTTTGTCCTTCTCCTATTGACTTACTTCACTCAGCATAATACCCTCCAGTTCCATCCACCTTGAAGCAAATGGTGGGTATTTGTCGTTTCTAATGGCTGAGTGATATTCCATTGTATACATAAACCACATCTTCTTTATCCATGCATCTTTCAATGGACACCGAGGCTCCTTCCACAGCTTGGCTATTGTGGACATTGCTGCTATAAACATTGGGGTGCAGGTGTCCTGGCGTTTCATTGCATCTGAATCTTTGGGGTAAATCCCCAACAGTGCAATTGCTGGGTCGTAGGGCAGGTCTATTTTTAACTCTCTGAGGAACCTCCACACAGTTTTCCAGAGTGGCTGCACCAGTTCACATTCCCACCAACAGTGTAGGAGGGTTCCCTTTTCTCCGCATCCTCTCCAACATTTGTGGTTTCCTGTCTTGTTAATTTTCCCCATTCTCACTGGTGTGAGGTGGTATCTCATTGTGGTTTTGATTTGTATTTCCCTGATGGCCAGGGATGTGGAGCATTTTCTCATGTGCTTGTTGGCCATGTCTATGTCTTCCTCTGTGAGATTTCTGTTCATGTCTTTTGCCCATTTCATGATTGGATTGTTTGTTTCTTTGGTGTTGAGTTTAATAAGTTCTTTATAGATCTTGGAAACTAGCCCTTTATCGGATACGTCATTTGCAAATATCTTCTCCCATTCTGTAGGTTGTCTTTGAGTTTTGTTGATGGTATCTTTTGCTGTGCAAAAGCTTCGTTTTTTTAATAATAAATTTATTTTTTATTGGTGTTCAATTTGCCAACATACAGAATAACACCCAGTGCTCATCCCGTCAGGTGCCCCCCTCAGTGCCCGCCAGGCAGTCATCCCCACCCGCTGCTCTCCTCCGCTTCCACCACCCGTAGTTTGTTTCCCAGAGTTAGGAGTCTTCTATGATCTGTCTCCCTTTCTGATATTTCCTTTTTTTTTTAATAATAAATTTATGTTTTATTGGTGTTCAATTTACCGACATACAGAATAACACACAGTGCTCATCCCGTCAAGTGCCCCCCTCAGTGCCCGTCACCCAGTCACCCCCACCCCCCACCCTCCTCCCCTTCCACCACCCCTAGTTCGTTTCCCAGAGTTAGGAGTCTTTATGCTTTGTCTCCCTTTCTGATGTTTCCACTCATTACTTCTCCCTTCCCTTCTATTCCCTTTCACTATTATTTATATTGCCCAAATGAATGAGACCATATAATGTTTGTCCTTCTCTGATTGACTTATTTCACTCAGCATAATACCCTCCAGTTCCGTCCACGTCGAAGCAGATGGTGGGTATTTGTCATTTGTAATGGCTGAATAATATTCCATTGTATACATAAACAACATCTTCTTTATCCATTCATCTTTTGATGGACACCAAGGCTCCTTCCAGTTTGGCTACTGTGGACATTGCTGCTAGAAATATCGGGGTGCAGGTGTCTTCTTATCTTGAGGAAGAACCAATGGTTCATTTTTGCTTTTGTTTCTCTTGCCTTAGTGGATGTATCTTGCAAGAAGTTACTGTGGCTGAGTTCAAAAAGGGTGTTGCCTGTGTTCTCCTCTAGGATTTTGATAGAATCTTGTCTCACATTTAGATCTTTCATCCATTTTGAGTTTATCTTTGTGTATGGTGCAAGAGAGTGGTCTAGTTTCATTCTTCTGCATGTGAATGTCCAATTTTCCCAGCACCATTTATTGAAGAGACTGTCTTTTTTCCAGTGGATAGTCTTTCCTCCTTTATCGAATATTAGTTGACCATAAAGTTCAGGGTCCACTTCTGGATTCTCTATTCTGTTCCATTGATCTATGTGTCTGTTTTGCGCCAGTACCACACTGTCTTGATGACCACAGCTTTGTGGTACAACCTGAAATCTGGCATTGTGATGGCCCCAGCTATGGTTTTCTTTTTTAAAATTCCCCTGGCTCTTTGGGGTCTTTTCTGATTCCACACAAATCTTAAAATAATTTGTTCCAACTCTCTGAAGAAAGTCCATGGTATTTTGATAGGGATTGCATTAAATGTGTAAATTGCCCTAGGTAACATTGACATTTTCACAATATTAATTCTTCCAATCCATGAGCATGGAATATTTTTCCATCTCTTTGTGTCTTCCTCAATTTCTTTCAGAAGTGTTCTGTAGTTTTTAGGGTATAGATCCTTTACCTCTGTGGTGAGGTTTATTCCTAGGTATCTTATGCTTTTGGATGCAATTGTAAATGGGATTGACTCCTTAATTTCTCTTTCTTCAGTCTCATTGTTAGTGTAAGAAATGTCACTGACTTCTGGGCATTGATTTTGCATCCTGCCACACTGCCAAATTGCTGTATGAGCTCTAGCAATCTTGGGGTGGAGTCTTTTGGGTTTTCTATGTAGAGTATCATGTCATCAGCGAAGAGGGAGAGTTTGACTTCTTCTTTGCCAGTTGAATGCCTTTTATTTCTTTTTGTTGTCTGATTGCTGAGGCTAGGACTTCCAGTGCTATGTTGAATAGCAGTGGTGAGAGTGGATGGACATCCCTGTCTTGTTCCTGATCTTAGGGGAAAAGCTCCCAGTGCTTTCCCATTCCAAAGGTTTTGAACTCTTATGTTTTTATTTTCATTTGCTCCCATATATTTAAAAAAATTTCTTTAATTTCCTGGTTGACCCATTCATTCTTTTTTTTTTCTTTTTTCAAGGTTTACTTATTAATTTGACACAGAGAGAGAGAAAGCGAAAGACAGAGTACAAGCATGGGGAGTGGGAGGTGGAGGGAGTGGGAGAAGCTGGCTCTCTGCCAAGCAGGGATCTTGATGCACGGCTTGATCCCAAGACCACGGGATCATGATCTGAGCCAAAGGCAGACACTTAATGGATTAGCCACCCAGGTGCCCCCCATTCATTCTTTATTTTTTTTTAATATTTTATTTATTTATTTATGAGAGACACACAGAGAGAGGCAGAGACACATACAGAGGGAGAAGCAGGCTTCCATGCAGGGAGCCTGTAGTGGGACTCAATCCCAGGTCTCCAGGATCACACCCTAGGTTGAAGGTGGTGCTAAGCCGCTGAGCCACCCAGGCTGCCCTCCCCATTCATTCTTTAGTAGGATGTGCTTAACCTCTACACTGTGGTCTTTTCAATTTTTTTCTTATGGTTGACTTCAAGTTTCATAGCATTCTGGTCTGAATATACGCATGGTATGATATCAATCTTTTTGTACCCGTCGAGACCTGATTTGTGACCTAGTGTGTGATCTGTTCTAGAGAATGTTCCATGTGCATTGGAAAAGTGTGTATTCTGCTGTTTTAGGAGGAGATACTGTGAATATATCTGTTAAATCCATCTGGTCCAGTGTGTCATTCAAAGCCATTGTTTCCTTGTTGATTTTCTGCTAGCTTATCTGTCCATTGCTGTATGTGAGGTGTTAAAGTTCCCTACTATTATTGTATCATTATCACTGAGTTTCTTTATGTTTGTTATTAATTGATTTATATATTTGGGTGCTCCCAAGTTGGGGGCATAAATATTTACAATTGTTAGATCTTCTTTTAGATAGACTCCTTAAATATGATATAATGCCCCTTTTCATCTCTTGTTACAGTGTTTGGCTTAAAATCTAGCTTGTCTGATATAAATATGGGTACTCTGGCTTTCTTTTGACATCCATTAGCATGATAGATGGCGCTCCATCCCCTCATTTTCAATCTAGAGGTGTCTTTATGTCTAAAATGAGTCTCTTGTAAGCAGCATATAGATTGGTCTTGTTTTTTCATCCATTCTGATACCTTACGTCTTTTCGATTGGGGCAATTAGTCCATTTACATTCAGAGTGATTATTGAAAGATGTGATTGTAGTGCCATTGTATTACCTGTAAAGTCCTTGTTTCTGGAGATTTTCTCTGTTCCTTTTTAGTCTTTGTTACTTTTGGTCTCTCTTTCTGCTCAAGGGATCCCCTTTAATATTTCTTGTGAGGGCTAGGTTTAGTGTTCACAAATTCCTTTAGTTTTTGTCTTTTGAAACTCTCTATCTCACCTTCTATGCTGAAATACAGCCTTTCTGGATAAAGTATTCTTGGCTGCATATTTTTACCAATTTGCACATTGGCTATATCATGCCAGTCCTTTCTGGCCTGCCAGGTCTCCATGGACAGGTCTGCTGCCAGCCAAAGTGTCTACTCTTTTAGCTCAAGGACCTCTTGTCCCGAGTGGGTTTTAGGATTTTCTCTTCATCTTTGTAATTTGCAAGTTTCACTATAATATGTTGAGGTGCTCACCTGTTTTTTTTTTTTTTTTATTTCTGTTGAGGGGAGTTCTCTGTGTTTCTTGGACTTGAATGCCTGTTTCCTTCTCCAGATTAGGGAAATTCTCAGCTTGTTCAGTAAACTTTCTGCCCCTTATCTCCCTGCTTATTCATCTTCTGGGTCTCTTATAAAATGGATAGTATTTCACTTTATGGAATTGCTGAGTTCCCTAAGTCTGCCCTCATGGTCTAATAGTTTTCTTTCCCTCCTCAGCTTCCTTATTTTCCATAATTTTATCTTCTATAGCACTGATTTGCTCTTCTGCTTCATTCACCCTCATTTTTATGGTTATCAGTTGGGACTACATCTTGTAATAGTATTTTTAATTTTGGCCTGACTAGATTTTAGTTCTTTCATCTCTACAGTAATGGATTCTCTAGTATCTTCTATGGTTTTTTTGAAGCCCAGCTAGTATCTTTACAATCGTTTTAAATTTCAGTTCAAATAATTTGTATTTCCTTGGTATTAGTTGTGATCTCTCGTCTTTTATTCATGATTTTATTAATTTGAGTCTTTTCTCTTTTCTTTTTAATAAGTTTGGCCAGGGGTTTTTCTATCTTATTGACATCTAACTTATATCTCTATTGATTAAATTTCTGGCAGTGAGTACTACCTACTGTTCTTTCTTTTGGGGTGAATTTCTCTGTCTCATCATTTTGTTCAGAAAAGAAAGGAAGAAAGAAAAAGGAAAAAACAGCAGCAGCAGCAACAACAAAACAAAAAAACCCTAGATCCTAGGTGTGTTTTGATCTGCTTGTTAAAAGAAACTAGATCCCAAAAGTAGAAAAAATATGTATACATATATGTATATTTTATGGTGTGTATAATAAAAAAATAAAATGAAAGGAAACAAAAAATAAAAAAAAAGCATAGGTTTTTTTTGTTTGTTTCTGAAGATTTTCTCTGTTTCTTTCTAGTCTTTGTTGCTTTTGTGTTGTTTTTCCCATTCAAAGAGTCCCCTTTAATATTTCTTGCAGGGCTGGTTAGTGGTCACAAACTCTTTTAGTTTTTGTTTGTCTGGGAAGCTGTTTATGTCTACTTCTATTTTGAACAACAGCCTTGCTAGATAAAGTATTCTTGGCTGCATATTTTTTCCATTCAGAATATTGAATATGTCATGCTATTCTTTTCTGTCCTGCCATATTTCTGTGGATAGATCTGCTTCGAACTTGATTTGTCTTCCCTTACAGGTTAGGGATTTCTTTTCCCTTGCTGTCTTCAGGATTCTTTCCTTATTTCCGTATTTTGAAAATTTTACTACAATATGTCTTGGTGTTAATTGGACTTTTGTTGATTTTAGATGGGAGTTCTGTGCTTTCTGGATTTGGATGTCTGTTTCCTTCCCCAGATTAGTGACGTTTTCAGCATAATTTTCTCAAATAAACCTTCTGCCTCATTTTTGTCTCTTCTTCTGGGACTCCTATCAGGAATGTTATGCTTTATGGAGTTGCTGAGTTCCCTCAGTCTACGCTTGTAGTCCAATACCTTTCTTTCCTCTTCTTTTCAGCTGCATTATTTTCCATAGGTTTATCTTCTATATCAGTTATTTATTCTTCTTCTTCTTCTTCCATCTTTGTGGCCATTACATCCAGTCAGTCTTGTATCTTGTTTATAACATTTTTAAATTTTGGCCTGACTAGTTTTTAGTTCTTTTATTTCTATGGTGAGGGTTTCTCTGGTTTCTTCTATGCTTTTCCTCAAGCCCAGCTAGTATCCTTATGATTGTTGTTTTATTTATTTGTTATTTTTATTTTTTAAATATTTTATGTATTTATTCATGAGAGACAGAGAGAGAGAGAGAGAGGCAGAGACACAGGCAGAGGGAGAAGCAGACTCCATGCAGGAAGCTGGACATGGGACTGGATCCTGGGTCTCTAGGATCACACCCTGGGCTGAAGGTGGCACTAAACTGCTGAGCCACTAGGGCTGCCCATGATTGTTGTTTTAAATTCTAGTTCAGGCATATTACTTATATCTATTTTGATGCTCTCCCTGGCAGTGACCTCTTCTGACTCTTTCTTTTGTGATGAATTCCTCAGTCTTGGCATTTTGTTTAGGTCTCTGTCTTCTTAGTAAAGCCTACATGTGGTCCCATTTTCTTTTCTTTTCTTTTTTTTTTTTAAAGATTTTATTTATTTATTCATGACTCATACACACACACACACAGAGGCAGAGACACAGGCAGAGGAAGAAGTAGGCTCCATGCAGGGAGCCCAACGTGGGACTTGATCCCAGGTCTCCAGGATCATATCCTGGACTGAAGGCGACACTAAACCGCTGAGCCACCGGGCTGCCCTAAAAGTTTAAATTACATGATTAGAGTCTGATTGGTATCTGATAAAAACGAGTCAGAGAGAGTAAAAGGAGCTCCTTTAGGTAATAAGGTGGTTAGGGAACAAATTCCAGTGGAATGTCCTGGAAAGGTTTAAAGAATATCCAGGGCTGCCCCTGAATGAGCAACATGAGTGACTGCTCACATGTTCTACCTGTGGCACTCAAAGACTCCTCCAACTTCCCAGACTTCTCTATCCTTTCTACTGGACAGCCTTATTGTAGCTTCAGGTGTATATGCATATGCCTTCTTTTCCATATAGATGGAGGGTCCTATAGATTCCTAATTTTCAGCATTAACTGTTTATAGACTCATTTAATCCTTAGCACAACTTTATGGAATGGGTACAGTTACTATCCCCATGTATCTTTGAGGAAATTGAGGCACAGGGTGTCTGACTCAGCTCCAGATAGTGTTGTGGTCCCATTTTCACTAGAGCTGAAGCTTTGCAGCACTCAGTGGTCAGTGGACACTGGTGTGTGTGTAAGTATGTGTGTGTGTGTGTGTGTGTGTGTGTGTATGGAGAGAGGGTTTGTACTAGTCTTCTTGGGGAGGGGCCTGCTGCTGCTTTGGTTCTCAATCACATTTGTCCTATTAAAAAAGACACCTGTAGAGCATGGCGGGGGATGGTGGGGCTTGGTATCAGTGGCTCAAGCCTCCACTGTGTGCACTCTGCATTGAAGTCCATCTGTACTGATGGGAGGGGTGAAAACCACCAGTGTGCTCTCTTCCCTGGAGAGGTGATTTTGCTCCAATTGCTGTTCAGAAAGCCCTCACAGAAGAGCAAAAAATCTCCCCTCTTGTGGTTAGTCTTCCATCAGATTCCTGTCTTCACTCTGCTGGCATGGACTGCCCATGGGCAGTGACGCAGTGCTCCTGTGTCTACTGGTTTCCCTAGTCTCTGGGAAGGATCACAGCTAGCCTCTTGACGTGTACTAAATTAGGAGCCTGATTTTAAGGCAGCAACTTTCAAAGTATGCAGATGGACCCATTTGGGGGAAAGGCTAGAAGAAGGCAGTTTTGCTTGATTCCTGTGCATTGAACCCTGGGGGAGTCTTAAAAGTTGGGGCACTAATTCGGGTTAAAAATACTTTGCTCCTCAAGAAAAGGCTGGGAATTGAGAATTCCTTCCTGATTGTATGGTGCTGTGCTAGGGGTGGGATTTATGATGAGAGTATCTCAGGCTTTTCTATCTGTTTCAATATGAGTATGTTCTCATTTTCTCAGTGTGTAGGAGTTGCTCACCTTAGTTTCTGGATTTCTTTCAGAAGTAACTGTTGCATGTGTAGCTGAATATTCAGTGTATTCATGGAAGGAGGGGAGTTCAGGAGCATCCTATGTTGCCATCTTGGTTGTTCCCCTACCTTCTCCTCTTTTGAAGGACAATTTGCTGGATATAGGATTTTTGGTTGACAGGTTTTTTTTCTTCTAGCATTTTTCCTGTATTATCCTGCTGCCTATTGACTTGTGAAGTTTCTGATGAGAAATCTGCTGTTATCTTAATTAAGATCCCTTGTACGTGATGTGTCACTTTTCTCTTATTGCTTTCAAGATTCTCTTAAGCTTTTGAAAGTTTGATGATAATGTGTCTCAGTGTGCATTTCTTTGAGTTCATCTTACTTCCAATTTGTTGAACTTCTTTGATATTTATATTCATGTCTTTCATCAAATTTGGGAAGTTTTCAATCATTATTTCTTCAAACTCTATCTCTGGTCTTTTCTCTCTCTTTCTCTGGGGCTTCCACAATGCATATGTTAGTTTATTCAAAGGTGTACAAACATCACTTAGGCTCTGTTCACTTTTATTCAATATTTTTTCCTTCTGTTCTTCATTTTTAAAAAAGATTTTATTTATTTACTTTATTTATTTATGTATTTATTTACTTATTTTAGACAGAGAGAGAGAGAGAGAGCATGAGTCAGGAGAGAAGCAGAGGGGGGAGGGAGAGAGAATCTGAGGCAGTCTCTGTGCTTAGCACAGAGTCTGATGGGGCTTGATCTCACAACAGTGAGATCATGACCTGAGCAGAAACCAGGAGTCAGCCAGGCACTTAACCAAATGAACCACCCAGATACCCTTTTCTTTCTGTTTTTTTTTTTTTTTAGAGATTCATTTATTTATTCATTTAAAAAAAGATTTTGTTTTTATTTATTCATGAGAGACACACAGAGAGAGACAGAATATAGGCAGAGGGAGAATCAGGCTCCCTGCAGGAAGCCCAATGTGGTGCTCAATCCCTGGACTCACTGAGCCACCCAGGCATCCCTGTTCTTTAGATTTGTAATTTCCATGGTTCTATCTTCATGTTTATTGCTTTTTGTCTTCTGTCTACTTCAATCTGCCTTTGAACACTTCTACTAAAATGTTCATTTCAGTTATTGTACTTTTTATCTTCAAATTTTTTTCAGTTTTTTTAAAGACCAAAAAAATTTCCTTATTAATATTTCCACTTTGTTCATACATTGTTTTCTTGATTTTCTCCATGTTAGTACTTCAAATATCTTAAAGATAGTTGTCTTATTTATTTATTTATTGTTATATTTTTTCATTTTCTTCTTTTTTTTAAAAGATTTTATTTATTTATTCATAGAGACAGAGAGAGAGAGACACACATACAAGCAGAGGGAGAAGCAGGCACCATGCAGGAGCCTGATGTGGGACTCGATCCCAGGTCTCCAGAATCACACCCTGGGCTGCAGGCAGTGCTAAACCACTGCGCCACTGGGGCTGCCCCATTTTCTTCCTTTTTATGAAAGGATAGGTGTTTTAAAATCTTTGTCTAGAAGATCTGCCATTGGATCTTTTTTGGGGACTGTTGATTTGTTTATTTTTATTTGAATGGGCCATATTTTTGTGTTTCTTTTTATGCTTTGTGATATTTTAAAAAATTTTATTTTTGTATATTTCTTTATTGGAGTTCAATTTGCCAACATATAGCTTTGTGATTTATTTTTAATGAAAACTGGACATTTGAACCTAATAATGTGGTAATTCTGGAAATCTGTCTTTGTCATCCCCTAGCCTTTTTCCGAAGAGAGAGAATCTTAAGCAGACTCCACACTCCACACAGAGCCCAAGGTGGAGCTTGATCTCACAACTCTGAGATCATGACCTGGGTCGAAATCAAGAGCTGGATACCAACCAACCCAGGCACCCCCCCCCCCCATTCACCTTATTTTTAGTTGTCTCACTTTTCCAGGATTTGGCTGGAAAAGGAAGCAAATGGGCTATGGGAATATGTTATTTTGTCCCTGAAAGATTGTTTATTTCTGGGACATCCAGCTTCATGACTCACAACAGGAAAATCTCAGAACTTCCATTTATGTGAACCAGTCATGTTAGCCCAGTTCCTATTATTTCAGGTTCATAGCATGTTTCCAGCAGCTGATTTAGCTGAAGAATAGTTTCTAATTCCCAGGTCTTCACTAAAGTTGGAACATGCTTTACCTGTTCAGAATAAATCCTGTTTGGATAATGGTCTGATCTTGAAGTAGTCAGATATCTTGCAGAAAATGGTATCAATTTAGGGGACTAGTTTTCCTATTCTTAAGATTGAGAAAAGACAGGTTTGCATGCCTAGTTACAGGATCTCATTTATAATGCCTCTGATGTTGGCCCTAGCTACCAATAGTCCAGGATGCATTCACACGTAAGGGATTGGACTTAGTCAATAAGATGGACAGGGAAGGTATGCAGAAAAGGGATGCTTGGATAAATTCAGAGATGAAATGGTCAGGCTGTGTGTCCTACAGCTGGGAAGATGGCCATGTTGAACCTTGTAGCATTCAGGAAACTTGGTAACCAGTGTTTGGGTGATTATTCTCTTGGCGGCTAAAACACAGTCATTGGATTGAAATTGAGGGTTGTTTTTCCAGAAGGACTGAGAACAGCCAAGTCAAATTTCATTGACTGGGGTACTAAACAATGTCTAAATAACTACTTATTATTAGGGATCAGGTCAGGAGGCTAGTTAAACTAACTGGGACTCCTGACTTGGTAGACATAAATTTCATGTGTTAGGTTCACTGCACAATTTGGTTCTAAGGAAAAAAAAAAAAGAGCACTAGTTTGGTGCTCTGGTTCTACTAACTAGTTCAACATGAGAAGGGAGGTGATACAAACCTATACAGATTGGGTTTGTCACACCTAAAACACCATACACATATATGAGAAATGGTTGATGGGATAGAGGGCAACTAAAGGATGGGACCAGTTGACATTCAACTCTAAATAAGGCAGAGGAAGGGAAGAGACATTCAGAGAGTAGGGAAGGCTGACACAAAGTTGCTTTCATTTTAATGGTCATACAATTATTTCTCAGGAAAGGCAAACCTCAAGTTAGGAAAATAGCAAACATATGGAAGTTTCCAGGATTATGGAAATATTACAAAGGTCTTAAAATTGATTTGAATTTTCTTACAACTATGTTTCAGAATGGTGTATCAACTCTAACCTCTCGGCTTATTGTCTCTGTTAAAGCAAAAACAGACAAACAAACAAACAACAACAACAACAAAACAGATCTGTGTTAAAGGTTTTGGAAAGTCTCCCTGGATTAATTTAAGTCATTTTTATCCAAAACAAGTCCAGAGGATATCATATCTTTCAATGTCTCTCCTGTTCCATTTATTGATATCTTATTCTTTCATTCCCTAAAACTTAGTAATTGTCTACTACTATGTGCCAGGCATTGCAAAAATTCACAAGGCATATTAAATAAATAAAACAAAATTTGTTTTTGAGTTACTCACAAGATCACTTTCCATCTCACTTTCTTGGGAATCAGCCATACCAAAGCCTCCATGGGCCTTCTTCTAGTTCCAATGACTGGGAAATGGTCAAGTGTGGGCTGAGAGCTTAGTTGTATAAAACAGCATGTTGCTATGGAGAGTTCATAGGTCTGAGATTATAAGGATTGGTTTTGGGTGAACTTGTGCTTATAAAATAGTCAAGCCCTGGTGACCATCACATCTGATTAGAAACCATTTAATATGAACTTGGTCCAGTTAGTTACCTCTAATGGACTTTGTTTCTTCATTTGCCACTCTAAAATAATGATACAAATCTCCCTTAGGGTGATTTTAATTTTAAATTATATCAATATATGTAAATTGCTTAGTGCAGTGCCTGGCACATGGTAATTATCTGATAAATGGTGACTACTAATTTTTCTCTGGACTTTGGATTTCCTAAGGAAAAATGACAAATGATCCTGAGATCTAACCTATTAAGTTTTTTAATGAGGACAATCCTCCCACTTCCCATCCCAAGCCAGGGATCCTAGGATCTAAGAACCTCTCCTTTTCCTCTCCCCCAAGGGCCAAGGGCAGGGTGGGATTTCTTACTTTATTTTGTATTCTTTGACACAGGCTATGTCACATTCTATTTTAAGCTTGTAGTTGTTAAGGTTGCCATCACATCCAGAGAATACAAAACTTTCACATCTCTTGGAGGTTCGGTTGTAGAAATATCTAAAGTGAATTTCAAAGCAGCTACCAGTTTTCATATCCATTTTGCAAGGATCTGCACGAGAGGTTCCCATTGCATTAGGCGGAATGAGTTAGGACTTAGCAGGAGATTTTTGCCTTCCAGGGCCCTTAAAAATTCCTCACATTAGTTTGGAATTGGGTGGAAGGTGATTGAGTGACTTGACCAAGGGCACACATTTGCTAAGTGGCAGGGCCAGAATTTGGGGTGTCTGACTCACAGCGTAGACTGTGCCACCTCCCCATGCTCCAGAAGCACCAAGCCTATACACATTACCTGTGGAAGAAAACTTCATTATCTTTCACATCTACATTGTGAACTTCTCTAACAGGGACCATGGGTTCAAGTGTTCTCTCTGCGCCCATAGCCCAGATATTGAAAATGCCTCAGTTTGCTCCATTTCCAGCCCTCCTTTACTCTCCTCTCAATATGTATTCTTAAATGGTCTTGGATCTTCAAAATTTGTCATGAAACCCCTAATTCAAAATATGTTTGATCCTTTGGACCATCTAAAAGACAGCCCCATCTGGATTCATTTGCCTCATTGTTTTTTCTCATCAGACATCTACAAGATACCCAGAGTAAGTAATGCCTGGAGTCAAGGGACTAAGTGTTAATGGTTATTAACACAAAAGGGGGACCTTTCTGGACCAGCTGGATATCACATTTTTTTGACACTCTCTCCCCCATTCATAATTGGTTTTTGCATTTATTTTCTACTTTAAGTTCATACCTTTGAGGTCTCCACATATCATTTCAGCAAGTTTAGCAACACCACCCATTAATGGGGTAGTCAGCAAGAGGAAGATGAAGAACCCTAGAAGAAATCCCAACTCAGGAGGCTTCATGATGTAGTAAGCAAAGGTAGGAGAAGCTTGGTATCAACTGATGTTATATTTTGGGCTTGATACTTGAGAGGGCTAAGCCCACTTACCCCAGGGCATTACTAGGCATTGAGTTGAACAGTGAATGCTTGGGTGCCCAGCCATGAAGCTGAAGATCCCAGGCCAATTAGACCCCTGATAGTGAGTCCCATGTTCATCTTAGAAACCATAAAAACAAAAGGATCAGAGATTGTAGCATAAGCTTAATCATGGAAGATAGAATGATTAATGAATTAAAAAAAGATTGATTTCTTTTCTCTCTTCAATCTTCCACAACAAGGAAGTGACTGATCCCGGTGAAACAGGAAGAATGTAATAAAACCAATAGTAGTAATGATAGTAACTAACCCTTATGGTACTTCCTTCATGTGAGACACTATTATCTATCCATCTGCATAAAATCATTAAATTTCAAAAACAAAATTTTTTTTCTCACAAAAAGCATATGCAGTTCATGAGTTAGGAGCAATTATTATTATCACAGATGAAAAAACTGAGGCTGAGGCTAAGTTATATGTGCAATCAAATTTGAACTCACTATACTATATTACCTAGGAATATGGGACACCTTGGTTTTGTTTTCTTGTAAGGCTTTTGAATTTTGGCTTTCACATTTAAACTCTTAGACTACCTGAAATTGATTATTTTTGGTAAGGTGTGAAATAATAATAAGGTGTGATACAATTTAATTTTTCAGTGGCTTCAGACCCAGTTGTTGATGAATTCAACTTTTATCTACTTATATGATAACTTCTTTTATACATGTGGGATTATTTTTGGGCTCTTTATTTTACTCTACTGTATATTCCTGCTCCAAAGCCATTCTTGATTACTTGAATTTTGTATTATCTTAGGATTTTGCATATTCACATAAATTTGAGGGTCAGTTTGTCAAGTTCTTCAAAAGACCCAGCTTGGATATTGATTTTAATTGCTTTGGATTTACAGGTCAATTTGAGGAGAATAACATCCTTACAATATTATCTTGCATAAATACAGTAGTTCCTCATTTATATTGGTTTTCTTAATAACTTCCTAGCAAGGCTTACAATATTTCCCAAACAGGTCTTGTAACCTTATTTATATTTTTGGTATTATTGTAAATGGTATCTTTAAACATTATACTTCTATTTGTTTCTGATGTACAAAACCGTAATTTATATTATATATTAATCTTATGTCTAGCATAAGCATTTCCTTCATGAGTAGTGATATTGAATACCTTTTTTTAAAAGATTTTTATTTATTTATTCATGATAGACACACACAGAGAGAGAGAGAGAGAGAGAGAGAGAGAGGTAGAGATACAGGCAGAGGGAGAAGCAGGCTCCATGCAGGAGCCCGATGTGGGACTCGATCCCGGGTCTCCAGCATCACGCCCCAGGCCAAAGGCAGGCACCAAACTACTGAGCCACTCAGGGATCCCCTGATGTTGAATACCTTTTTATGTATTTGTTGGCTACTTATTAGTCTCTTGGAAAAATGTCAATTCAGGTCCTTTGCTTATTTAAAAATCAGAGTACTTGGCTTTCCCCCCCACCTAATGAGTTGTATGAGTTTCTAATATATTTTGGACAGTAACTCCCTAACAGATATGTGGTTTGCAAATATATTCTCTTAATCCATAGATTGCCTTTTCATTTTGTGATTGTTTCCTTTGCTTGCAGAAGCTTCTTAACTTGATGTAGTCCTACTTGTTTATTTTTGCTTTTGTTGATTATGCTTTTAGTGTCATAACAAAAAAAACATTACCAAAGACTAATATCAAGGAACTTTTTCCTCATGCTTTTCTACAAGTTTTACATTGTCAGGTCTTATGTTTAGGTCTTCTACAAGTTTTACATTGTCAGGTCTTATGTTTAAGTCCTTATCCATTTAAAATTAATTTTTTAAAAAATATTTTATTTATTCATGACACAAACACACACACACACACACACACACACACACACACAGAGGTAGAAAACAGGCAGAGGGAGAAGCAGGCTCCATGCAGGGAGCCCGATGTGAGACTTGATCCCAGGACCTCAGGGTCATGCTCTGGGCCCAAGGCAGGAGCTAAATCACTGAGCCACCCAGGCATCCCAAGTGTTAGACTCTTGATTTTGGCTCAGGTCACGATCTCAGGGCTCTGAGATCAAGCCCTATGCCAGGCTCCATACTCAATGCAGATTCTGTTTCTCTCTCTCTCTACCTCCTTCTCCCCTCCCCCCACTTGCACACATGCTCTCCTTCTCCCTCTCTCAAATAAACAAACAGAAATATTTTAAAATAAAAAAATTAGCCTATTTTTTGGGCTCTTTATGTAGAGGAAAGAAGATACGAAAATAATAAAGTATGGTAGAACTACATAGGAGATTAGCATAGCAAATACATGCTACAAGGTCACAGACACTTGCTATGAGGTATCATAAAATTGGCTATAAGTTTTTGTAATAACTATACAATAAGAACACAGTTACAACCTTTAGAGTAAGCATAAGATTAGCTTTAAAAAAAAAAGGGTCCAACAATCAATTGACTGAGCCACCCAGGTGCCCCTAGATTTGTTTTTTAAAAAAATATTACATATTATGAATCCTGGTAAGCTGCCTTACATTCTTCAAAACAAGGTTGAATATAAAAAAATAAAAACCATAAACTGATTTGAACCCAGGTCTTCATATTAAAGTAAATTTTTTTTTTCCAGGACACCAAGCTGCTTTGAAGGTGGAAAGAATGGGATGGGGCTCTTGGGACACAAGGTCTCCCTTGGTTCATTAGCTACTGGGAACATCCTGTCCTGTCCCAAGGGCTGAAATGTTGTTAAGTGGGGAAGATAGGAACTAAATCTAAGAGGAGCCACAAAAAATTTAAGTCCCAATTTAAAAGAATAATCTCAGCTCAGATAAAAGTTCTCCCATCTTGTCCTGATAGCATCAACTAGGAGGTTCATCTGAACCCTTCTGGGTGCTTTACTCACTGCTCCAGAATATTAGACTTGATGGTAAGAGCAGTACTGAGACCCCAGGAGGGGTTATATTCCTGCCCTAGCCTTTACCCTTAAAAAGAGTTAGAATATTGTGAGGCTAGACTCTAGGGTTTCCTAATGCCCTAGGAGGTATTCTTTCCTGTAGTCAAAACCCACAATTTTGTTCTCAATTTTGGAAAAAGCTCCTAAAAACTGATAAAATACTGATGGAATGTAGGACCTATCTCTGACTCTACCGAGTGGACAGTTTTCTGGAATATGATCCAGGGGAATAACTAGGTACTTTGTGTTTGATCAACGCTTGATAAACTGACTCCAACTGATAGTGGGAATGGACATGCCAATAGTACAGACAAATCTACCTGAGTCAGGAAGTGGGGAACAACATGAATTTAATGGTATCAAAACTTCATGGAATCCCAATCACATCCCTGGCCACTGTTCCTTATACATCATCTCATACATTGTGTCTGTTTCCAACCATGAATTTGAGGGTAAAAAAGGAAATAAGTCTGGGGTGGCCAGTAATAAAAATATGTGATTAAAAGACTGGGCAACTGTGTAGAGAGAAGTATTTCAGCTGCTTCGCACTACCATGCTGGAGATGGGAGTCTAGACATGGTTGAACCCGGCCACGAAAAGCTTGATGCTTGTTTGTTGGTTCCATGGACAGAAATGGGGACACAAATTTGATATTAGGTGGAACTATGAAATCTCTTGCAGTCAAGGAGGCTGGAGGCCAGTCTCTGGGTTTGGGTTATCATGGTTTTGATTTCCTTCCTAGATCCTGGTACACATATCTCCTCTTGTTTAACAAATCTGAGAGCTAAGGAGTCATGAAGTTGGTGATAACATGTGTACAGTGTCCAACCCAAAGTTAGCGTTTAATAAGTCTCAGTTGTTGCAATCTTATTTGTTTTGTTGTGCATATTTTTTTCTTCTTGAGTCTTTTGGAGGAGGGACCTTTTGGGTTCCAATTACTCTCCCAACAAAATAACAAACGACGTTTGTAAAAACACCCTCACTCTTTTCTTTCTTAGGCCAGAGTGTTGAACTTAAGGAAAATTGGACATTTTTCTGAACTATTCAGATCATACTTAAGCTTCATACCCAAATTATCAGAAGCTCACAAGGGAGAATGCAGTTGTTATAACTGTAGCTTTCTGACCAAAGAGGCACGTAAGGTCACCTGTGCATTCTCAAAGTAGGAATCTCATAAAGTAAAGGAATTCAGAGGTTCTGCTAATAATTTATAAGAGCCACAGATGAGAAGCCAAAAGGTAAGAGTTTGGTGGTGGTGGGGGGTTTACATGAGTGATGGTCTAGAAATAAGGATTTTCTTTGATTTTCAAATGAACAGGGGCATCTAGTGCCAATTGTTTGCAAAATTTGGGAAGAATCATGATTACAATTCCAAGTCTCTCTTCATAGCACTTACTATTAAGTTCGCTTGAGTTGTTGTGTTGTTGTCCTTGTAACTCTTGGGATTTCTGAATGTAGGAGCTCATCCTCATATCCTCCATTTACTGTTTACACCACCATCTCACCCCTTGTCCCCACCACAAGTTATTTTTATTTTTATTTTTTATTGGAGTTCAATTTGCCAACATATAGCATAACACCTAGTGCTCATCCCATCAAGTGCCCCCCTCAGTGCCCGTCACCCAGTCACCACCCGCCCCCCACCCCACCTCCCTTTCCACCACCCCTTGTTCGTTTCCCAGAGTTTGGAGTCTCTCATGTTCTGTCTCCCTCTCTGATATTTCCCACTCATTTTTTCTCCTTTCCCCTTTATTCCCTTACACTATTTTTTATATTCCCCAAATGAATGAAACCACATAATGTTTGTCCTTCTCCGATTGACTTATTTCACTCAGCATAACTCCTACTAGTTCCATCCACGTCAAAGAAAATGGTGGGTATTTGTCATTTCTTTTCTTTTCTTTCTTTTTTTTAAAGCTTTTATTTATTTATTCATAGACAGAGAGAGAGAGAGAGAGAGAGAGAGAGAGGCAGAGACACAGGCAGAGGGAGAAGCAGGCTCCACGCAGGGAGCCCGATGTGGGACCCTATCCCGGGTCTCCAGGATCACACCCCCGGCTGCAGGCGGCGCTAAACCACTGCGTCACCGGGGCTGCCCGTATTTGTCGTTTCTAATGGCTGAATAATATTCCATTGTATACATAAACCACATCCTCTTTATCCATTCATCTTTCGATGGACACCGAGGCTCCTTCCACAGTTGGCTATTGTGGACATTGCTGCTAGAAACATCGGGGTGCAGGTGTCCCGGCGTTTCACTGCATCTGTATCTTTGGGGTAAATCCCCAGCAGTGCAATTGCTGGGTCGTAGGGCAGATCTATTTTTAACTCTTTGAGGAACCTTCACACAGTTTTCCAGAGTGGCTGCACCAGTTCACATTCCCACCAACAG